>NC_137932.1:8864742-13677742 GCF_963969265.1 Rhamphochromis sp. 'chilingali' | reverse complement strand
GTAGGTTTTCGAGCCTATACAGCTTGGAGTAAGACAACATGCATGAAGAGGATGATGTGGACAAAATACTCATTTGCCTAATAATTCTGCACTCCCTGTATATATATATATATTTTTTTTTTTTTAAAGTTAGAACTGAAAGAGGGTGTACTTTATTTTTAGTATGACCTTAAGTATCAAATGTAAGTGGGGGTGATTTGAAGTGTTTCATTTCCCATCTGTAGACAAGAGGATATAAACTTGACTCTGAATTGTTTCAACAGATTGGAACATGGGATCCTCCCAGCGGTTTAAATATGACAGAGACTCACAAAAGCAAGACGTCCAACATCACTGATTCTCTGGCTAACAAATCCCTGCGTGTATCCACCATACTGGTAGACACGGCCGAATGAAAACACTAACAGCAGACATTCACAGTCTCAATTGCACCTGAAAAATATATAATACAAAAATCACAGACTTCTGCACTCCTACAGCAGTTTGTTTTCCCTGTACAGGAGGAGCCATATGTGATGTTTAAGAAGTCAGACAAGCCTCTATATGGGAACGATCGCTTTGAGGGCTACTGTATCGACCTGCTGAGGGAACTCTCCTCCATCCTAGGCTTCCGCTATGAGGTTCGATTAGTTGAAGATGGGAAGTACGGTGCGCTGGATGAGAGCACAGGCCAGTGGAACGGCATGGTGCGGGAGCTCATGGACCACGTGAGTCGGCACTCACCAGGGAGAAGACAACACTCAGTCATTAGAATAAAAAACTATTATAATAATTAAAGCGAAACACTTTCTGCTTTCTATTAATCATATTTTATAATGGTCCACTATTTTTTCTTCATGTATTTTAATAAAGCTACTCTACATTGCAAGCTGATTCAAAACAATAAGAATTGCATCTCTAAATGCTCAAATGGGACTTTTTTTTTTTTTTTAAATCTTCTCATTATTAAGTCATTTGTGTCTTCATCTGCTGGTACAGTCGGAATATTTTATTTCTAAAAGCCAAAATTTATTTTCCACTTAGGCAGAGCAGTCTGCCATATTCCTTCTTGTCCTTCTTTGTCTGAATGAATAAATCTTTGAAATTCTTCAATACCGAACTGAAATGGAAACAGGCTGAAATATTGCTACTGAACAAGCATATGTCTTTAATATGAGATTACAGTGTTAAAATGCTTCTCCTCAGAAATGCAACTACGTGTTGCGTCGACACAGACCTCGACAACCGTGCTTGGTCTGCTTAGTGGAAAGACAGGATATTGATCAGATAAAGGCTCTGTGAAACAAAATGTAATAGGCTGTAAAAGCAAGTAACCTGCCAATGTAGCTATGTGCCGTTTTCTCGTTTTCGGAGTGCTGCCAATCCTTTTATAGACTCAGTTCGTATATCTTCTTTCCTTCCTGCCTTTCAGTAACTATCAATATTTATTAGCTCTAAGTTAAACATACTTAGAGCTGTTTAAGCACACAAAGTAGCTCAGCACAGTAAAAAGAAATGTCAGAGAAGCGAAGACGCACCAGCACACAAGTATGCTTCCAATGCTGTCTGCTCTTTGTGTAGGCTAGACAGTGGGAGTATAAAAAGATAAAGTTTTACTTGGCCTGATATGACCAGTAGCCTACAGTGGCTACCCTTAGGTCATATTCACAAGTTAACTGCTATTGTTTGATGAATAAACTTCTGGGTCCAGTGATCAATGTTTGCCGGCTTCCACTGCAGCCTGCAAGAATTAGGAAAAGGGATAACTGATACCAGGGAATGTGCATTTTAATGCATTTTTAAAATCCAGCAATAGACTATGTCATTATCACCAGTGAGTTTAACATTTTATCAGGCAAGTCCTTTTGTTTGCCTTCATGCAGCCAAAGCAGGCTGGCTACAGCCAAAGCTGTGATTGGTCAGCGCTAATCGAACTACAAATGAACTACAAATGGAAACCAGAAGCCTTTTAGCGCCAAAAATTGTGTCTCTCACTTGTAGATTCTTTGTCCTCATATGCAAATATATCTGTGTTTACAGAGAAGCAATTTAGCAGTTGTTGGGGTTTAATTGACTTGCTTGATTTTCATTGTTTATTACGGTTTATTTATTTATTGTGACCGTTTGTATTATTTATTACAGTTCTGCTTCCACACTGTGTATTACCATAGAAAGCTATCTGACAATTATGACATTTGGTGCTGTATAGGAAGCTTTTCTAAGCCTCAGATATATAGATGACTTCTTATGAGGAAAAATTATAGCAAAAAGCCCTGAAATCTTTCCCCCTGCTGAGATTGGTCGCTTGCTAGTTTGCAAAAGCGACTTTGGCTGCTTGAAACAGAATCTTCAAAAAATCTAGAAACTGTAAAAAAATATATATATATATATAATTTTTTTTACATCAAGTTACGGCTTGGAGCAATTATGCAAAAATACTACAGAGCAAGTGCTGAACTGTGCAGAAGGCTAATTTTCTATTCTGAGGCAACTTGAGGTTGAATTGTTGAAAATTAATCTAATCCTAAGATTGTTGCCCCTTATAAAAAAGGATCAGACATATAACCTGTAATTTCCAGACCAACTCAGCCTCCCACCTAATAATCTAGTCGAAGTAATGATCCTAGCTACGTTTTTTTCCCTCATGTCATGTCTCTGCCTCCTGTACATATTGAGCAGAGCAGCTGCTGACAGAAATCAGATCTTAATTGAATTGGCTGGGATTTTTTTTTTCTACTGGTGAACAAACACCCATCCCCCTATTTGACGTCGCCGCTGTTTTCTCATTGCAGAAAGCAGACCTTGCAGTTGCTCCTCTGGCCATTACTTACGTCAGAGAGAAGGTCATCGACTTCTCCAAGCCCTTCATGACGCTGGGGATAAGTATCCTGTACCGCAAGCCCAACGGCACCAATCCTGGGGTCTTCTCCTTCCTCAACCCCCTCTCGCCTGATATCTGGATGTATATTCTGCTGGCTTGCTTGGGTGTCAGTTGTGTGCTGTTTGTCATAGCCAGGTAACATGTCAACCCCCCTGTTTGCTTCCGTTGCTTGACTTCACTCTCCCCCTCCTGCTTGCCTCCTTTGACTAACATGCAGCAGTTGATGACTTCTGTGATATGAAGATGTGTGCTGAAACAAAAGGATATGAAATCTGCAGTAAACATATAAGAAAGGACCATGGCAGCATTTTTGCCAACATTCGAATGTTTTGGAAAAGTTCACATTTTACCAAAATATAATTGCAATAATGGATTTAAACATGGTCCACATCCTACTATGGTCCTGATAAGTATAGAGCAATATTTCAGGCATATTTGCACAAGCATCAGCAACTGTAAAACCAGCAAACTGATATTTATTGTAAGAAATGTGCAGTAATCTAAGGTACACTGCTGATACTGTACAAATACATTTCCTACAATATTTTAATCGACCTATCCCCCGAAGAAAAAAAAACCCCAGATGCATGACCAACGCATTATGATGTGTTTGTGGGCTTTTCTTCTTCTTCTTTGATCCTGAGAGGTTTTGGTTTAACACACATTTCATCAAATGTTACTGGCAAAATGATCACATGAGAGGAAAGCAGCAACTGTCACCTAAGTTAGTTCAGAATATGCAAATTAAACCCATAGTTATTTGCTCCCACATTTATTCATGGTAAGTAAAAAGCATGCAATCCTATTGATATTATTCTGGTTGCGATAAAAATGACCTTGAGATCTGATATTTCTAATTTTGCTTCTATGAAATTATAATGCGTATATCTGCATCATGCCATTTTTGCACACAATAGCAATACAGAGTCCTTTGCGTCACTCTATGTGACAAAAATATCCAGCAAAGTTTAAATCTTAAGCACGGTGTTCTCTACAGCTTGCTGATCTGGTTCCCTCATAATTACAGTATTGATTGCGCGGCCACCGGATGATTGGCCGATCCTCCAAATGCAGAGTATATTATTTTCTTTCTCAAATATAGCAGGAGTTGTGAGCTTATGAAGTCCAAGTTTGCACAATAAAACACTAAACAGTACATCGTTGAACTGCATCCCACACGTTAACACACTTTTTTCTTTTTCCTAAATAAGCTATCGGATTTCAGGCTCCAGAGAAATACATATCACTCAGTGCATCCTCCCAGCTCTGTTTGCGGTTGAATTGATTTCTCCCTTTATTAACAAAACAAATGGTATTATTTCAGCTCGCAAAACCCTTTTTCATGGTAGAAAATGTCCACTTGCAAACAAGAATAGATTATATAAATTGTATTAGACCGTGTTTACATGAATTGCAGGCTCTTGTAATTTTACATTCCAACTTCCAGATGTCTGTGATTTTTTAAGACACCAAACACAACCTCTTCACTTGGCCTGAGACAAGAAAGGCAACAGATCTATAAAGCCGGGCAAAGTAATTGAATTGAACAGACAGCTAATGGAGGGCGTGCGTTTTGTGTTATTGTGGCCAGGGACAAGCGAAGGGGAAGAGGGACAGGAGTAGGGGAACGGAGAGGGAGAGAGAGGGAAAGCGTCTTTTTAGAATTCTGTGTGCAATTCGACATGTCCCCTGTGCTGGATGTGAGGAGGTGACCTTACGTCCTCGTGTTCCACATCCTCTTCCTCCTGCTGATCGGTGTGCAGAACACGGCCTGCAGGAATACGGGCCAGCTGCAGACAAAGGTCATACAGAGGAGCCATCAAACCTGGTACATACAGAATACACATGTAGACACTGGGAGAAACAAACACTGTCCAATCAAATCTGCACCAGCAACCTACATACATCTGTTGTGTTCTACGATCGGCTGCGGGCTACAGCAATTACGTGCATTGTCTGTGTACAAAAACATAACGAAATAATCAGAAAACACGTTTGACTTTGAGATGCAATCGGTGCAGCCAATGCAAATACCCAGTTGCTACCACATGAAAAACTCACCCACACAGATGTAAAGGCATATTTATGCGCCAGACGCTTGATGCACGCAGGCATAAGTGCATGCGACCACATAAAAACATGCGAGCGCGCTCACTGCATTCTGAACAGCTCTGCAAGGCCATTGTGTTGTTTCAGTTGCCTGTGATACCAAGGAGACAGAGCTCGTTGACATTCCAATAAATCAGGCATCCTGATGGTGTTGACATGAAGAATTATAGCGTGCCATCACAGCCATGTCCACACAGATGATTTTCACTGAACGGAAAATAACTGTAAAGGAAGGGCATTGTGACAAAAATGTTGCCATGTTCCCAGTGCTTGTAAAATAAGAACAGTAATTAGCGTGCTCCAAATGGCACTCATATGTACAGACGGAAAGCAAATTGTAGGAAAACCAAAGTCTTTGGCTGTTACAGTGGGATATTTTTTTGGCACAGTTTGGGTCCCCTGAGAGCATATGGTCACTTTAAATCTATACAAATCTGTTCTGACACATATACGATATATGCTATATAAACACATTTATTCCCTTTCTGTGTCTAAGAGGCACAGCTGACAAATGGCGTCACATGTTCACACAGTATAAAACCTTAAGACTCTGCCTACAGGCTTATTAGCATGCAGTATATCTGGGAAAGGCTTCTCAACACCATTACCTGTCAGGCCCCTCAACTCTGCATAAGCAATGTTCCCTCTATCAGCCACTTCAGCACAAACTCAATCAGTTCCTGATGCTTAACACTAACCCAATCACCTTGTGCTAATGCCATGCCACTTTTGCTTAGGATAATAAATGAGAAATGTCCACAAGTGACCCGAAGACACTGACAATCAGCCAAGGCGGGCAGCGTGTTCAGCAGGAGGAGGTTCATGGGGGAAGCAAAACAATCTGGAGGAAAAAAAATGAAGCGTGGGTTGCTGGGAAGAGAATGGTATAGGAGGATGTGAGGGGATGTGATGTGGGGGATTGCGAGAAAAAGGGAAAAGGAGAAGAACAGAGATTGCTGTTGGGAAACCAGAAGAAAAAAAGGAGAGCACAAGTCCCACGTTGGGGTGTTAAAATAAAATGGTATCCGCAGAGTAACGATAATTGTAGCTGCTGGGGGAAACACTTAAAGGCTCCTGACTAAGTGAATTGAAATGAGCTCCAAAGATCATTACACACAGGGACATTATCACCAGTGACAGCGTTATTCCAGTCTATTGATCCATTCTTACAATAAACTGATACCACTTGAATATGCCAATAAGTCTCGGCAAAATCTCAGCAAAAGCTGAAACGATTTGCTTTCGTCTCCGCAGAAGCGCTGATCCACAAAACAGGTTTTCTACACATTCACACTCCTTCTTCCTGCTGATAATGTTTTCAGATTCATGTCTTTTCAGCCATTTAATCTGTACCACTGAAAACACTGTTCTGTCCTTTTGTGCTGACATGTGTGTCTTTCTGCTCTTTCCCTTATAGGTTTAGTCCTTATGAGTGGTACAACCCGCATCCATGCAACCCTGACTCAGATGTAGTGGAAAACAATTTTACGCTGCTCAATAGTTTCTGGTTTGGAGTTGGGGCACTCATGCAGCAAGGTAGTTGCCTCAGCCTGTGGCTACAGTTGCTTTGTGGAGCTGGAGCTCTCTACACCCCACTGTCCCTAAGGGTTGGGTTTGTTTGTTTTTAACTAAGCCAGAGGCAATAGAGAGAGACCTCTAAAAGACCACACAGAAATTAGAATAAATGTGCATATATTTTAAAATAAATGTAACAGACTTAGGCTCATGGGAGCATGGGCTAAACCCGAATATGTAAACTAGGAACATGTTTCTAAAAACAACAGTTTTACAGCCTTTAGTCCACTTGAGTTAAATTAATGAGAGTGAGAGTGATTCTTGTATAAAATGCATAAAGCGATTCTGTTTGCGAACAGACGTGTTGTTGAGCTCATTAGCTGAAAAAGACTTAAAAATAACATTCGCTTAAAAGTAAAGCTATGTTTGTTACTGTAGCAATGCCACTAATAGCCGAGTGTCCTCTTCTCTTGCCTCTGGCCTATCAGCACCTAGAGATCAGTGGGGTGTGGAGTCAGGATGTGAGGTTACCTTGGGTACATGACTCTCTGGCCTAACCAGCCTGTTACCTCTCCACACAGTACTGCACCATCGATGTTGATGTGTTTAATTTGATATATGAGATTTATGCAAACACCTTGTTCTCTTTGAATGGCACTTTCCGGTAACTCTTGCATTATTTAAAGCACTCCCTTGTGACTGAGACGAGATAATTTCACTTGTTTGAGATCCAACAATCTGCTTGTTTTGAGAGCTCTCTCGAGTGATTTAATCTTGATGCGAGTGGCACATCTGCCTGCGCTGAGAACTTGATGAGTTCTCGAAACAAGCCCGTTTCTAAAGGCGTTAGTCCTCTCTGGTTTTTGCATGTTAAAAATAAACATAATGAGAAGATTGGAATGATAATGACTTGTTGAAATGAATGCATCTTGCTGTTTAACTTTCATTCTTGCCGCCTCCTTCACCCCAGGGTCAGAGCTCATGCCCAAGGCCCTGTCGACTCGAATAGTGGGAGGCATCTGGTGGTTCTTCACCCTCATCATCATTTCCTCCTATACAGCCAATTTGGCTGCTTTTCTCACTGTGGAGAGGATGGAATCGCCCATAGATTCAGCCGATGACCTGGCCAAACAAACTAAAATCCCATATGGGGTGGTGGAGGACGGTGCCACAATGACATTCTTCAAGGTAGCTGGATCTACGACGATGTTTGTGCAGTGGCTCTGTGAATAATGTTATTTTCTCACACATCAAATTTATAATCCTTTTAAGATTTCTCTCCTGGTTGATTTTCCAACACCTGTGTTTGCTGTGCAAATAGCAAACACTCCATGTGCAGTTAATTTGTCAGAAAAATGCAGAAGAGCAACTGGTGTTGAAAGTGCAGCCATTTTTTTTTTAAAGTAGTCAAAGTAATCCACTGAATATTGCACCTGCAAACATCATGCATGGGTTGCAACTGCAGAGAACAGTGGAGTTTATTGTCTTCCTAAGAAGTAGTGCCACATTTATAACTGATTTGCTGGTAAAAATGCAGGAAAATTACTTTCCTAGCCATACAGTTTGTCGTTGCAAACATTTGTGAAAGAATGGTCCGTTCTAAGAGCTCACTGAATTCGACTGTGGTAGTGTAATAGGATGTCACCTTTAGTAGCCTTTGTGAAATTTCTTTTCTCCTAGACATTCAGCATTCAACTGTAAGTGGCATTATTGCAAAGTGGAAGCACTCTGGAACCACAGCAACTCAGCCACAAAGTGTTAGACCACATAAAGTTACAGCTCGCAGAGTGCTAAGACGCATAGTGCTTAAAAGTTGCCAACACCCTGCTGACTCAGTAATGGCAGAGCTCCATACCTCCTGTGGCAATAACATCAGTACAAAAACTGTGTGCCGGTAGCTTCTTGACATGGGTTTCCAAGGCTGAGCCATTGCAGTAGGTAACATGTAGTTGGCCCAGTCCTTGTGCCCATTTCGTACATATATCTGTTTTAAATTATAAATGCAACATTCATCAAAAAGATGTGACTGCTTCACAGCAAAAAAACATACAGTAATTCCCTGGTTGAAAGTGCCTGATGCAGCAGCATTAGGAAGTGTCTGGTAACAATAAATTAAACATAAACCAGATTATATGAATTGCCTCCAGTGAATCATTTGTGCAAAGCTAGGCAATTTCAATTTAGCATGAAGAGCCTCCACCATAAAAAAAAAACACTCTGAAAGGTACTTATATAATGTGAGAATGACAAATACAAGCTATAAAAAACAGAGCTTGATTTATAACAAAAGAAAAGTCGTATTTATGGCTCATCTAAATCACCAGGATTTAAACTTTGAGTTCTTTTCATCATAGAAATATTAATATCATCATTTCATCATATCGTTTTTCAGACATTAAAATGGACCTATGATGCTTTTCCTGAGTTTCTGTGACAGTGTTGGATGATCATTGTAACATGGCCAAAATTGTACACAAACAGCTAAAAAGCTCAAGGTTCATGCTTTGCTACAGACAGGGTTTTTTTTTTTTATCTTGGACATGCGTAATGTCTCAGAGAAGAGATACCCTTGATGGTCATTTCAGGCACCCGGCTTCGAGCACAGCAGCCTCATCAATTTGCAGTCTTCTGTTTGTGACGGGAAGCCAATAAAAACCTTAAACAGAAGGTGGCCGTAAAAGGGGAGGACCGTAAGAACTTAGCAGCTCCTCAAAGCCTCAGAAGAAAATAAATAGGGTTTATTTTTGAACTGTGAGTCATGCAAAGCTATTATAGTCTAGGAATAAGAAAAAATGTGCAGCTGAAAATGAACATAATAGGTCCCAAACACTGTGCAAACAATGATATGATATTTTCTCCTAATACTTCTTAGATTCTCATTCAGATCCCACTCTCTGGTTACTTGCAGAAGACAAAAATCTCTACCTATGACAAGATGTGGGAGTTTATGAACAGCAGGAGGCAATCTGTGATGGTAAAGAACGTGGAGGAAGGCATCCAGCGTGTCCTTACCTCAGATTATGCCTTCCTCATGGAGTCCACTACCATTGAGTTTGTCACCCAGCGCAACTGCAACCTCACGCAGATTGGAGGCCTCATAGATTCCAGAGCCTACGGCGTGGGAACACCTATGGGTAAACGACCTCTGCATCCCCCTGTGTTATAAGCCACTCGGATTAAGTCTGCAGATACTGCAGATACTGTGTGACGCATTAAGGTGTGTTGTGGGAATGATTGAAAGCTTTGAAAAGGGAAAGGTTGATCTTTATCAGCGAGGTCACGGGTATAATGGTTAGACACAGTGAGGTGTAAAAGGTGTAGCTTAATGAAAAGTGAAATGCCTAGAAGGTTGAGTTTATGGATGAAGTTAAAATGACTCACTGCTTCGGCAAGATCTTTCTATTCATGGTGATTTTCTCACAAGATTGTTTCAGAGGCAGGAATGGTGTATCAAACTCTCTTCACAAATACTTTTAATGGTCTGTTTTCATTTTATTTTATGTTCACGTAAGGCAACACTGTGAGTGTCGGTTCAGTGCAATTCCCTTTGACTTACTTGACACCGGCATTAATTTCAGCACTAAACCACAACTAAAAAGCACTTCAGAGAGTATAAAACAAACTCTAGGAGCTTGTTTTCAGAAGCCGCTTTGACCCAGCTCCCATCAAAAATTTTGTATACTGACATTTTATACCATCATTATCCAGGAATGAGGCAGATGAGCTAAAAGTATCACAAAAACAAGTACAATCATAAGAGGTTTGGTGCATTAAAAGCATTGTTTGTCAGGGTTAATCAATGCACAGCTCACAGCTCTAGCGTTCCCAGGGACCCTGACTGAAAGCCGTTGATGGTTCCCATTCAAGTGTCACAGAGGTTAGAGTGGTCCTGACGAGGCCACAGAGAACTCTGCTACCAGCTGTAATGGTCACATCTATCATGAATGATATGAAGGCCATCAAAATACGGAGGATTAATTTTGGCCATCCGCATCTGGACCGGGCTGCCGCTGATGAGTATGGGGCGGTTATGAATCTGCAGGGATGCCGTGATTGCCGTGGCTATAACAAAGCTGAGGGGCTGCTGTGAAATATAGGCCCACTGTGGCTCCCTAAGTGCTGAAGTACTTAGACTGATGTCCTTGAAATGGACACATAGAGACTGGAGCATGGATCACTTCTTTTTTATTTTTTATTCACGCAGTAGTATACTTTATATTTTATATATCATATATATATAGATAGAGAGATAGATAGATAGATGGATAGATATATAAAATAGGAACACATCACTTTAATTCAGCAATAAATGGTTCTGCATTTATATAGAGATAAATATTCACTCTGAAGAATATTACTTCCCACTTTCTTCTTTCTGTCTAATCCTTATATTATTTGCTCAGAAGCCGATTATGGCCTGCAAAAAGATCTTGAGATCGGAATCTCGATGACTTTATTAGTTCAGAAGTAATTTTGGCAGAATATAAAAATTAGTATTTTTTTTTTATTATTATTTTTGATGGTGGCCCTCTCCTTGTGTCCTTTTTCAAAACCATGTGAGCTCTTCAGCTATCACGTTAGCCACCGGCTCATACCTTTTGGCCTCCTGAACAATGTTTAGCAGCTTATTCCCTATAGGGCTTTTACAGCAATAAAGCAGAGCAAGACATAATAACATTTTAACCTTTTAGTGCTAGATGGTTTCCCAAATCACAAATGCTTCATCCACTGCTATCGACTTAAACTGTGATCGCATTAATACTTGAGGCCAGACAGTGTAGGAGTGATGGATGATCTCTGGTGTTGAACATCTGTCAGGTAGTTGTGTATGCACAGTGTGTCAAGCACGGCGCTTTTCCCATTCGCCCAGGCCCCGCTCTCCATATCCTCCTCTCTAAGGACCCATCCTATTAGCATTTATCCAAGGCCTGTTTTGTTAAGCCATCATTAATCATTTGAAATATGAGAGGAGCCTGAATCAGGGGACCCAGATACTAGAGAGATCTCTGATTTTTCAAATGAAGCAGGCATATGTTTCCCACATACATAGTCAATTGCATCTAAGGGGCTGTGCTTTACACGCTTTGCATATCGACCGTATGAAATGCACGGAATATACCGTGTGTTGCAAGTCTGCTCTGGTTTATCATGTCAGTGTACTCATAAGCTCAGCACGGGGAGAAAAACACAAGGTTACAAAATAAGAGAAGAAAAAAAAAAAACAGATGCTGCTCCAAAGTCAGTGGCATTGTGTAATTTTCAGTTTTCTAGTAATGTCTCTTTTGTTAGTCTAAACACAGAGATTTGGAGATGAAAGGATGATGGATGGCATTAGATTAATGATAGATGAGACAGAGGAAGACTCAACTAACGGGGCTGACAGGCAAAACTGTATGAGATCAACAAACAGCATGATGGTACTTGTTACCTGGAGCCTGACTCCGTTCATTTCCTTTGGAGTTCTGGCACAAAATGTTCTCTTCCTTTTTAAAACCATTTCTATTATCCTTGAATTATTTTTTTATTTTTTTTATTTTTTTAACATTTCTTTTGTTTCTTTTAAGTCACTCTTAATTTGCACACGAGGCAAATGCCTGAAATGAATATGTGCACCCAGGCTTCATTATGCATGAGTCCCATAATCGCATAAATACACTAACAAGCTCTTAAAGCAGTGAAAACATGAAACATGAAGGCTCACAGTAAGAATTAATCTTTCTTGGCCCGGTTGAAGCAAAGTGTGTGTGCGCTGCTCCTGGATCAACCCAGCCGTGTGTTGTGGCGCACACGCTGTGGATGGGAGAGGAACATGACCCCACTCGGCTACCCTGCAACGATTATTCCCGCTTTGATCAGGCCAGCGCCCGCTGCGCCTTAATGCCTCGTCGCTAATTCTGGCGCCTTCCTACTTTCTGTGGATTTGAGTTTGCTCAACATGCATCAAAAAACAGCAATGCAGAAACCCAATCATCAATATACACGTATAATCCCAAACACATATGCATCCATATAATGTACCCCTCACTGGGCTCCTCTGTTCATAGGGACTATTTCTGTCATATGAAAGCGTGTGCAAACAGCAGCTAAATTGTGAGAATCGACAGCAGCTCTGCTCCCCCAAGCCAAGTTATTGTTGCCAACTCCCTGTGCATTATAATAAACACACTGCAGAGAGGAGTGAGAATTTTGGAATAGCTCTGTGAATATGGCGGATTAGTGGGATTTGAAGAAGGACTTACAAAAAAACTCTCTCTAAGCGGCTAACAATAACATGACAGGTTATATGATCACATGCAAGCCTGAATGTGTTTCTTACACCCACTAACACAACAATGATGATCCTAGGCACATGAGTATTATCTGTGTTTTCCAGTTTCACGATACGCTTTTTGTATTCGCAGGATCTCCATACAGAGACAAGATCACGATAGCTATTCTGCAGCTGCAAGAGGAAGGCAAGCTGCACATGATGAAGGAGAAGTGGTGGAGAGGCAACGGGTGTCCCGAGGAGGAGAGCAAAGAGGCCAGCGCTCTGGGAGTACAGAACATCGGTGGGATCTTCATCGTGCTGGCTGCGGGACTTGTGCTGTCAGTGTTTGTGGCTGTGGGGGAGGTCCTTTACAAGTCTAAGCAGAACGCCCAGCTGGAAAAGGTACAGGCGCTATTAGAGAAGAGATTTTAGGCTTCTGCTGTAGCGTGTTTGTGTCAAGGTATGGCTGTGTGGCAGGCAGGATGGGGATCTAAATGAAGGACTCGGGGAGTCATAAGTGATCTCAAAACACAGTCTTAATGCTGGTAATTTACAAAGAAAGAGAAGAAGATCCAAATCTCATGGAACACAGAGCCAAGGAAACGCACAAGCATGAGGGGTGACGCAAA
Source organism: Rhamphochromis sp. 'chilingali' (assembly GCF_963969265.1). Classification (NCBI taxonomy): domain Eukaryota; kingdom Metazoa; phylum Chordata; class Actinopteri; order Cichliformes; family Cichlidae; genus Rhamphochromis; species Rhamphochromis sp. 'chilingali'. The sequence goes on along the minus strand of NC_137932.1, from coordinate 13,664,379 downwards.
AACGAACAGAGGGAGGCTCAGACAAGATCAACATACGCCAGAAGAATAGAAATGGGGAACGGGTGGAAACAGAGCTGAGGACAACTAACACTTAAAAGGAAGTAAAACTGAAAAATAGAGCACATGAGACAAAAGATTAACGAATTAAAAACAGGAGGTAACACATGCAGAAACACAAGGGAGGCAGGAATACACAGGAACTCACAGAATTAAATACGACCCAAATAATAACCACGAACAGAAGTAGATAGGAAACTAAAACCTGAGAATCTAAATATAAAGAAAAATTTAAGAAAAATACAAAACCAAAACTCAAAAGCGGTCTACCTCTCTTGCTCTGCCATTTTAGAAATCAAACTGTAAAAACAAGACACCAAACCCAAGAGACATCAAATGAAAGTGAAATGAAAATTTGTCTTATAGCCCTAAAGTGCATTTTTACAGACCAAGCTTGTTTTTATTTTAACAATTGGCTACTTAAATTGCTTTCACTCTTCATAATGGCTATAGACCTGTGGTGTGGAGACAGAAATCCCCCAGTGCTTTAACCTGTGTGAGTTTTTAGCAGTCAATATTTGCTAAACCAAGCAGGCATTTTCCGAAACTAACTTCTGTCTACGCATGGATAATTTTCTTGCTGATTTTAAATGGGGAAAAATGTTTTACTTGTTTGTTGTTTTTTAGTCATATATTATATTGAATCATCATTTCAATAAATTAACAATTACAGCAACTCCATCACAAACACCAGCATAATAGTATTAAACAAATACAAATCTATTTTAATTCACCATGTATACATAGAGTGCACTGTATCCACAGCTTCTTTATCCCCCTGGTTACGTTTCTGAATATTTTTCAGGCTGTTCTGTTTGTGCTCTATTTTCGTACTGAGCGCACATGATTCATCACACAGTGTGGAGTATGTATTTTAGTGCACTTTAACTCGTGCAGTGATGTTTCCCAATAATTGTGAGAGTCCTTTTGATAGCGTCTGTTAATTATTTACGTCTATAGAATTAGCACAGCGCAGCAGCGTGTTACTTTATTGCAACAGTAATTAGCTTCTTGCTTTTTTTAAGGGCTGCAAAAGTTTCACAGCACATCTTAGCTATCATTAATCAAGAGCTGCAAGACTGGGTCACAATATTCAGATAATTTGCAAATGCCAGAGTCTCTAGGCTGACAAGGTGCTAGTAATTTGCATGCTGACAGCAAGCCTCTCCTTTTTTTACTCCCTGCCAGAGTCCTCCACCCTAACATCACGAGCTTTTTCTCTCTCTCTTTTTTTTAAAACCCTCCTTCTCATTGTTTTTCAAAATTTATTTTCTGTTATCCTTCTTGCCTGTCTGCTTTTGTAATCAGTCTTCCTTCAGACTCTAGAAAATATTTCATTCATATGGCAGACAAATATATGTAAAAAAATGTTGCTAAAAAAAAAACACACCCTAAGCCACCTACAGATATCCATCTCGCACACCTACACACATACACAAACAGAAAAATAATAGCTTCATACTTTAATGCTCCCCCTCCTCTTTTTATCTTCTCCCCTCCTACACTCTTTGAATTTGAATTACATTTTGCATAATCAGAAAAGGAATGTATGAGAATTTGACTTGGCAAAGTTGGTGCCCGGGCATATTGACATTTTATAGGATTTTACACCACATACATAATGCAGGGACAACAGAAGCTCACATTACACAAGTTGCATAAGACTGTGATGTTTTAAAGTGGGTAGCAGTATATTTGGATTTAATCTGCCGAAGTGGATGCTTTGTCCTTTATGCTGTCTCTTTAGGTTTTTCACTTTCATGCCAAATTACAAGTGTTTAATGTTTCTCCCAGAATCCCGTTCTTGGCAGGGTGCAAATGGCTGTGAAACGCTATTTAGACGTTTGTGTGACAGTGACGATTTAAAGGGGGAATCTAGGACATATCAAACCCTTTAAATGAAGGCTTGTTTTCTCAAAATATTCTGTCGAAAAAAGCAAATGAATAGATGCTTCATGTTCTGTAGCTGTTGCGCAGTTACACGATATCAACTGACTCAATGGTTTATTTTATCGCATGTACACATAAAATAAAACTGAACACGTTGACCTTTGTTTTCCCAGAATAGTACCACGAGATCCTTTTTTATTATTTATTTATAACCTCACAAATTATGTTACAGTACTGTGCAAAAGTCATGAGTCCCCCCTTATTTTATATAGTTTGCTTCTAAGAAGCCAGACTTTCATGTGGCTTCCAAGTAATCTTGAACAATAGCACTCTGGGCTTTCTGAAGGTCTTTCAAGTTTTTCTTTCGACAGTGGTTGCTTTTTCACTTAACACTGACTTATGAATCCTACAAGCAGAAAAGAGGCACCTAACCAGTGTTGTGTCTACATATAACAGATAACTTAGCAAAGAACCAAATTTAAATTGCATCTTTAGGCACTTTGGCATTTCTATAGTTGAATTTATGAAAAATACAAAACGTAACACAGTCTGACAGGCATAAAATAGTATTTTTGCACCAATGAGGTTATTCCCAAAGAACTGTTAGCTGAAAACTTGGCATATCAAAGGAAGGTCCAAAGGAAACAGGACAAAATCTACACCAGTACCTAAGAGATGTATGTGGCACTAAATCCTCATCAGAAATGGTCACAGTAAATGGGCAGCTGTCAAGAAGCCATTCTTAAAGAAGAAAAACAAGGAGAAAATGTTGAGGTTTGCCAAATTACACACAATGCGACTGAAAATCAGTGGCAATGGGTCTTACAGAGTGATGAATACAAATTTGAAATTTTTGGTTCAGACATCAGTAGGTAGAGAGAGAACAATAACAGTCTACACGGTGAAAAAGAATGTCCTTCAAGAGGCTATACATGAAGACTGCATAAAGAAATTACAAAACAGCTTGCCTAAGAGAGTTCAGGCTGTGTGAAGAATAACGGTGATCATACCAAATATTGACTTTCACATTTTTCAATACATCACCGCACCTATTTCCCATTTTCGTAGCAAACTTTGAAGAAATGAGGGGCAGCTTGAGACTTTTGCGCAGTACTGTACATACATATGCTTGTCGTAAAACCAACATAAAGCCAATAAATACAAAAGAAGGAGGAGAAACTGTTCAGTTTGGCTAATTTTTTCAAGCTTAAAATAGAATAGAGAAGCTCAGCAATTCCCCTTTGAGTGTATGTGGTGACAGTGGAAAGGAAAAAAAAGAGAAAAAATGAACACTGAGAAACAACCAATAATAACAATTGCTGCTTGGTGGGTTTAGTAACCCCAGATCCAAAATCTGAATGCCAGAGACAGATGGCGAAGGATACAGAGACAGAGAGGAGAGCGGGTAAACTACCAGGGCAAAAAGACACACAGTTGATCACACGCAGTTGTCATCTATATGCATGGGGAGTTAAAGTGAAAGGAGGAGTTCAGTAGATGATGGAAGAGCAGCCTGGGGTCTGCAGCAGTATAACTAAGCGAGGGTCACCTGACCCAACCCCACCTATAAGCTTTATCAAGGAGGACCTGTTTTTTTTAAATCGTGTAAAAAGGCTGTGTGACTTTGAACTCAAACTGGAAGCTGGTTTTACATCTGAAGGTCAGACCTCCTGCTGTACTTTTGGAACCACAAGTAAGAAAAAGGCAGAAAAGGAAACATATTGTACAGCATATAAAAAAGTATTTTCATGTTACACAACATATTAAGGTGAGAGGATGCGCATGGTAAAGCAGTGAAATTGAATTTATGTAGACATCGACTGATTCTGGTAGAATTAAAGTCACTAAATTTAGAATATCCCAGTGATGGTGCCACCTGGTGGTGAAAAAAGGACACTGTGGCAATTACCCAAGAATACTGAAATGTAATGGACAGGTCCATTACAAAAACATGAGTGGAAAATAAAAGCCCTCCCTCATTAAACAACCCTGTAGGTCATTTGTGCAAGCTGTTAAAATGACCTGCAGCTGCACTTTAAAGTTAACTAACCTCTGTCGCCCATGTAAATAAATGCATGTAAAATGTGCACTGGTGTCATCAGCGTTTTGCCACACCAGGCTTACGCTCAAGTCTCCTGGCTAAAAGCCAGCGGTTTCATTGTGCCAAAACCACTCTGCCCGCCTCCTAATGCAAATACTTTCCCCTTTCTTTTAGACAGTAAGAACAAATGATCCACTATGACTGTATATCTCAAGAATGTGTTGAACTTTTTTTTTTCCTTCTTCTTTTCTATTTCCTTCTCGCAGCGATCATTCTGCAGTGCCATGATGGACGAGCTGCGCGTGTCTCTAAAGTGCCAACGCCGTCTCAAACAAAAGCCTCAGCCACCTGTCATCGTTAAGACAGAGGAGGTTATTAACATGCACACGTTTAACGACAGGAGACTCCCAGGAAAGGAAACCATGGCATGAACACTGAATACACCTGGACTACACCCCTCAGTAAAAACCACGAGTGGGGAGACAGGGTTGAATTAATGCTGGCTTAGTTACAGACTGAGTTTAGCAGGGGGGGGGGGACAAAAATTAAAAAAAAATACAAAGAAACAAACAGGATTCCTTTCGAACCCACTTGCTTATGTAGACAGATGTTTCCTGTGGAAATATAGATACCTGAGCAGTGTCACCTCACTGTGACATTCACTTTTTGAAGGGAGATGTAATCGAAGGACTTACTTATGGGTTTGGTTGGTGATATATGTAAAATGACAGAAGAGCCGAGCAATTTTATGACACAACATTTGATTAGTCCACAGTAGAAGTGGACTTAAACATACGCATACACACAAAAAAAACTAATGAAAAAAAATGTATGCACACACACTGACACACACTGACACACACACACTCTCATCTGACACACTTGACAACTGTGCAGAAGGGAAAACTATTGTGACACTTACACCAGATGTAGTTTTTCTGTTGATGTCAATACCCTTTCGTCTTACCTCCATGTGTGTGTGACCCGATCGGTCCCCTCTCCTCGGTGGCTTGAGTTTCTCTCAGATAATTTGAACAAACACTAATCTTACACCAACAAAGGGAACAGTAGTCAGTGCCAAATGGTTTGTTATGAACTGATGTATAAAAGTGATATTTAGTTTTGAGAACCATCTATGCCGACTTTGTCAAATATCCATCGTTTTCTTCTATAATGCCTTTCTCGTGCCAAAGTTCTGCCATTGTAAAGAACTTTCTGCCATGCCTATTATTATGTTCAAAGCCTCTACAAGAAATGTATACTGTCAGAGTCCTTATCCATGTCGGTCCTTGCGCACAGTCTGCAGTTTTCACTCTGTATCAGTTGTTGTTTAAAATGCAGGATTTCTACAAAAATGTTTGTTTTTGTACAAGAACAAAAAGTTTTGTAGTACTTTGTATCATGGTAGCCCCTTCTGTGGACAAAATATGTAGCAGATACCAACTCAGCCCTCAAACTCTGACAACTGGTGGCTATGGGGCTTCAAACTCTGCTGTGTAGGGTTCATCATTCTCATCTTTCAGAGATTCAGTCTTTTGTCTTGCCAGTCTCACGGGGCCAGCTGTATATACTATCTGGAGACGATGTAGTGGATTTTGGCAGGTAAGAAACAATAAAACCAGAAAATGCAACCGTTCTGCTGTCAGTGAGAGTTGGGTAGTCACCATAATGAGTCACCATGAAAGACGTAGTAAAACATGCAAATGCTCTACGTCTAGAAGGTGTTCATAACTGTGGTTGTGTAGCACCAATATACAGCAAAATTGTTATTTTTATTATGAGTTGTTTAATTTTTGTTTGTTTTGTTTTTCCTTTTACCAGAATCAAGTCCTAAAAGTATTATTTCAAAACTAGGGGAAATATTTACAGCCAAAAGTAACACAGATATTGATCTTGAAGAGCCAAAGGAAAAAATACCCTGCAGTAATTTCTTTAACATAAACAAACAAGCTTGATATTGATCTCTTGGATGTGTACACTAACCGAGGCATTTTACAGTTGAAAATTCCACTTTTCTTTGCTGTCTGGTAGACATGCAGTATAATGTGGAATGACTGTTCCTAAATTACCTCACACTGACTATAGCTTTTTTTTTTCCCCTCCCTGCGAATCCTTGCAGCTTATCAGTATGGATCCATACTGGTAAATCTGCTACAAACCTGATTGAGTTGGCCTGATTGATTGATTGATTGATTGATTGATTGATTGATTGATTGATTGATTGATTGATTGATTGATTGCTCTATAAATAATCTGACACTGCGTGAATGACATTCTCAGTCTCAGTATGGCCATGTTTCCAATTCGTTCCAAGGGTTTGTTAATATTTCATGTTGGTATCAGTAAGTTTGATTTATTAATGCATATTCCTGCACCAGAAGGTGAAAAAAATATTGAAATGAGTCCATTTGCATTTTGAAACTGGTTGAAGTAATCTCACGGCACTGTTGGATATTTTTCAGTGCTTTCAGAAAATATTACTTTTAGGACTCGCTAACAGACAAAGATGACCTCAGTCAAAGGGGAACCTCACTGATGGGCAGCTTTTGAATGTATAAAACTGTGCATTTGCAGTAATTCTGATGTTGGCGTAATTAGAGCTTTGAGACACTCATGTGCTACATAGTAAATCTCTCACCTCTGCTCAAATGCCAGGTGTTGCTTCACTCACGGTGCCTAAAAGGGACTTGATCAACCTTGGGGCGCAATTTTCGAGGATAACTCGTGGGCCGAGCGAATCATTTATCCACTAATTGTCTCCAGATGCGTGTTCTCTTCGCCAAGCGACACATCACATTTGGCCCCACAACACTTCTGTGTCTGTTAACTCTGTTCCGTGTTGTGAAATGACAAGCATATCTGATAGGTTACTCCACCAGTGCCCTGTCTTCCTACACTATTCGGTTAATCATCTGATCTGATATTCCAGGGATGATTTCAAAGACAAAAAAATGAAAAAAAAAAATCAAATACGCCCACACACCTGTGTTGTACACGAGTGGCTCCCCTATATTTAATGACTTCTTTAAAACAACCGCATCTACGCTTTTATGAGAAATGACAGGGAAGACATGCTCCTTTAACTTGTCAGCTATCTACCAGTGTGGCTTGTCATTTTTTTTCCTTTTTTTTTTTTCTACACACGGCTAAATCTAGCAGTGTGAGCTCAAGTGGTTGAATAGTTTGGGAACATTGCTGTGGGAAACTGATGTGTGCTCGTGGAATCTGACATCCATGCAAGGTTTTACAAATAATGTCATTAAAAATGGTCATAATTGTAGATTTGCCTCTTAGCTTTACTCCAGACTTTGCAGTTCTTTTCCACCCAAATGAGGAAGCAACAGGATATGCCAAGTGAACCAGATGCCATCTAGCCCAGTGTGTCTCTAGCCATGTCTTGTATTGTTATAAAACATCTGAATATAAAATATGAAAAGGGTTGATTTATGTAATCAAATCAAATCAAAGCAAGGACTGTAGGGAGGCTTAACCAATTATTTTTCCAGCTTGCTCACCAGCTATTACTGCATCCGCCTGTCTGTTTACAATTTTCTCTGACTACTAGTTTCTAAAATATCTCCAGCTTATGAGGAGGCTGCACAGTCTAACAAAATAGCCCAGGAATGTTCCACTGCACACACTCTGGTTTTTTATTGTTTATTGTTATTTCCTACCCACAGGCAGCAGTGGACAGTGAGGCCGCTCTGGATTTCAGACAAGGGTTTTTTTGGGGGTTTTTTTTTTTCTTTTTTGGGGGGGGGGGGGGGGGGGTAATGATGAAAACTGTTTCTGCAGCCTGAGCTCTACCATAACAACATAAATGGCCACCCTGTCTGCCCTCCAGATTGACAGGGAAGGTCAGAGCATGCATCAATGCGTTCAGCACGAACCATTTAGTCTGTCACACTTATTCCATCATATTAAGTCCTCTTCCTCCTTTTCCTAAGTGCTCATTGGAAAGGTATCCTTGAATAACATCTTGTTCATTAGCCAATTAATGGCCAAGATTGCATTGTGAACAGAAAATTGCTTTCTGAATGTGACTTTGGTTTGTCGTGCAGATATTATGACCTAACAGAGCCTGCCAAGGAAGGTTTTTTTAAGGTAGGGAATATTCTTCACCTCATTTCCAAGTGATTTTTAATAATTCAGGATCCCAGATTAGGAATCATTAAAAATCTATTTTTTTTTAACTAGCAGCACATGTATGTGTAAAGTTATTAGATATGGTGGGCGTGGGGCAACAAGATGTTCGGAATATGCCCTCTGTCAGAGAGATAATTAAATAGATTGTTTACACTGAGCATGGGTGCATTAGGCAACTGTGTGCAATGGTACAAGCCAAAAATAGCATTGCATCATGTTAAAATGAGATTTTTCTAAAGAAGTTTTCACTAGGGTAATGCAGTAGTAATGCATTCATAGTTTTATTAGCTAATTAGAGAGCGGCTCCAGGGGTGGTAGTGTTGTCAGACAGCCTAGTCGGTCCAGATTTAAATATCTCATCAACTGTTACATGGTTCGTCTGTAAATATGGACTTCTCATCATGGCTCCCAGATGATTTCTTTTCCTCGAGTGCCACCACAGGTTTAACATTTGTGGTTATGATATACACTCACCGGTCACTGCTTGCTAATGCAACTATCTAACCAGCCCATCATATGGCAGCAGTTTAATACATTTAGGAATGTGCACATACTCATGATGACCTGCTAAAGTTCAAATCAACCATTAGAATAGGGAAGAAATGAGATTTTAGTAACTCTGAATGTGACATGGTTGTTGGTGCCAGATGAGCTGAGTATTTTCGAAACTGCTGATCTACTGGGATTTTCCCACATAACCATCTCTAGGTTTTACGGAGAACAGTCTGAAAAAGAGAAAATAGCGAGTGGCACTTCTGTGGGTGTAAAATGCTTTGTTGGTCAGAGAGGAATGGCGAGACTTCATAGAAAGGCAACCACTCATTATAATCAAGGTATGCATCTCTGAATGTCGAAGACCACACTGGGGGCCAATCCTGTCAGCTAAGAACAGGAAACTTAGGCTACAATTCACCAGAATTGGACAATAGAAGACTGGAAAAATGTTGCCTCGTCTGATGAGTAAACAACCTTAAAGCATCGATCCATTCTGCCTTGTATCAATTGTTTAGGCTGCTGTTGGTCTAATGGGAGATATTTTCTAGACAGACTTTGGTCCCTTTAGTATATCCCGAACATTGTTTAAACACCACAGTCTACTTGGGCATTGTTGCTGGCCATGTCCATCCCTTTATGGCCACAGTGTGCCCATTTTCTCATGATTGCTTCCAGCAAGATAATGCACCATGTCCCAGAGCTCAAATAATCTTAAACTGGTTTGACAATCAGTTCGCTGTACTCAAATGCCATCGACAGTCACCAGATCTCAAGCCAGCAAAGCACCTTTGGGATGCGGTGGAACAGGAGATTTGCATCATTGATGTGCAGTCGACAAATCTGTTGCAACTGTGTGATGCTAACACATCAATACTGCCCAAAATATCTGAGGAAAATTTCCAGCACCTTGTAGAATCTGTATTAAAGCAGTTCTGAAAACAAAAGGGGAATCAACATGGTACTAGTTGGGTTAACTGATCAAGTGTCTGGTGAGTGCATGTTCCATGGATTTCCATAATATTTGGCACCACATTTATGCTTCACTCCAGACTTTTGTATATACTTTTCATTTCTCCACACTACTGGGTAGAGCTCTGACCTACTTTAAAGACCAAATACCTGCAAAACTAAAAGCATCCTCGTGAGTCTTGGCTGTACTTTGTGTTGAGTGCTTATGAGTGAAGATAAAATGTTGGTGAAAGTGCTAAACATGTTTACACTGAGCTCCAAGTGCCGCTGCGTCTGCCTCACAAAGCTCCAACAATAGGGTCTTTGTGCGAATGTTTAAAGTAAAAATGAATCAACGTTTAATGCTGCTCTCATGTGAAAAAATACCCCCAAAAGATCAATCATTTCACATCGTTTTATTTCCCTTTCCTCCAATGTCAAATCATCCCTCGTTCTCCATCTGTGTAAGTAATTTAATGATTTGTTACCATGTGACTCATATCAACAAAGCTAGTGGCAATTTTTGTTGCAATATTTGGTCTGCAGTGAATGATTCCATTTCAGGTCTAGAAATGAGCTTTGACTCCTTTCTGTGGAGTTCAGCATGTACAATATGAAATCCTGGGGAATGCAATAAAAGGGGAATTGCAGCAGCTAGAGTTGGGCAGGCGTTGTTGGTAGAAAAGTGATATTTGATGTGCATTAAGACCAGCCAGTGGCATGTGTCTGCCCAGAGACAGCACCTGGGCAGCGAGCTGGAAGACTCACTAGCCTCACACAAAGAATGCTCTTGCCTTAAAAAAAAAAAGTGTATTTTCTTTGTGAGAAAGTGTGTGTTTGTATGTAGCCTCCACTTTTGCCACCTGTGTGTGGGTTTCTGCAGTCACACACGTGCGCCCTGGGGGGATGAACCCCGTTTTGACTCCAAATGAATTTCAATTTAAAGAAGTGATCTTTTGTGTCATGTAGCAATTCGTTTGGATGCGGTTTTCTATCTGAGTGTTTTTTTCCCAGTGGCAGATGTGTTGCGGTGGGTGGCAGCTGCAGAATGGAGGAGCACAGCTTGCTAAGTGATTCACCCTGCTCCTGGCATCTCTGTTACCCCATGAGTCTTTTCCCTGACAATGTTTTCATTTCTATTTGCTTTATCTGTAACTGGGATGGTGGGCTAGATGCTTTGACAGCTCTGTCAGAAAAATGACAGTGCTGGTTGCCTGCTCGAGAAAGGGTGAGAGAAACTAATGGGACGTTTGGAGGTTACTTCCTCTTCGTGACCTCTTCTACAGGAAAAAACGGGGGGGGGGGTTGGGGAATGTGGTGTGGGGACAGAGGGGAGCTGTGGCTGACTGTACCACCAAATCACACTTTGAGATGGATGCGTTGATGGCGCTCGGTCTGATAAAATCCCTAGATTGATACTGCAAATGAGCTCTCTATCTGATGACATCTGCTGCATTTTTATGCACGCACCCGGAAATAACAGTGTCGAGTGTTGAACCAGTCACATCTCCTGACGGGGGAATCATGTTTTGTTCGCTGCTGTCAAATAGTACTTTCATTCCTCTCCAAAATCCCCCATTAGGTTCTCTCAGACAAATGTCCCCCCAACTCCCCCCTCTTTTTCTCTGCCTTTGAGTAATTCATACTGTTGATTCCACCTCTGGAGGAATACATCAGGCATAACGTCTTTTTCTTTCATCAAGGCAGCGGCTTTAAAGTAATTTTCCTCCTCTCATAGGGAGCCAAATGGAGACGAGAAGATGTCGATTCTCTCATCTCTTTGTCTGTCCCCTTTGATCTCTTTCAACATGAATTCCCAATGCACAGAAAGTAAATGGGATTTTTTTTTCTTTTCTATTTTTTGTCTTTCTCTGGAGCATGGTTGATCATACAAAATTGACCAGAAATGACTTCTAATGACCCCTGTGTTTTACTCAGTAAAAAGAATACCCAAAAAACACACTCATAGCTATCATTACTCATAGTGCATTTTAATAAAGGATGAATAATTTAGGGTGTGCTTGTAGATGTAATAGTCCAGAGCACTGATGCTGTGAACATCTTCATGGAGGAATTACCAGCTGTGTGTGTGTGTGTGTGTGTGTGTGTGTGTGTGTGTGTGTGTGTGTGTGTGTGTGTGTGTGTGTGTGTGTGTGTGTGTGTAGGGACAAGGAGGACTTTGTGAGAAGGGACAAAGGTTTCAACAGTGCCTGCGTGCAAGTGTGTATTGTTGTCTGTTGCATTAACAGACAGCAGTTGTGATTTATCTTGTATTCCCAATGTAGTAGCCCCCTCTATCTAACTGGAAAGGTTAAAGCATACAGCCTGGAGGCAGTACTACAAAGGTCAACATCCAGTTTAAGAATGAGGAATAGAGAGAAAGACAGACAAGATATGTACTCTTCTCCTCTCTTCGACCTGCATACTGCATCTGACATCCTGAAAACATTCGCTATAGTGTCTGCAGCAAAGGCCCAGCAGTATTTATCCTTTGGTTCGCTCCATCCTTGCTCCCCTGGCTTCTTCTTCGTCTTATCATCGCCTTGCCGTGATACCTCCAGTACTGCACGCCATAAAAATAGCTGACCTTGACAAAGCCATCTCTAGAGATAGTGTTTGAAAAAGGGGAGCTGTGTAGGAAAATGATGGTGGTAACAAAAAGAAACTGTAAACAAAGACAATTCATTTAATGGACCCCCTCAAGCCTGGATGTGCTTAGTAGAGAGAAAGCGAATGAGACGGATGGTTATAAAAAAGCAAGGCGCGAGACCATTAAAGAAGAGCAGCAGAATAGAGAGAGGGCTGTGAAGAAACACCAGTCTCTTTGGTGAGTCAGATGTGTTGAGGTGATTAATCTGCTTTGGCTGTCCTTCAGGCCTGAGGGGGAACAAGGATACAGCAGCACTGGGTTGCCCCCTTGTGGAGACCTAGGTGAACTGGTAGAATAAAGAAACTCATTTTCTTTCACATAAAACTTTGTCATCACTGACCCTCACTTTCAGTGCCTTGTGCAATCTGTGATTTATGGCTCTTAAATGTTTCTCCTGTCAGATAACGGAAGAACTATAAACAAGTGACTTTATTCAAGGTCAAAAATTTTAGGAAGTAAGAAAGTGGATGGGGGGAAAAAGCTTGTAAGAGCACACAGGCAGTGCAGGAACTCACTTTTAAGAGGTGCATATAATATGTTCTTTCACTACCAATTAATTATCCTCAACTCCTGTTAATTTTATTATCATTATTATATTTATTATTAATAATTATTTCCAGACAATCCATTGTCCATATATACAGTTCAGGATCACTCTAGGGCTGGAGCCTATCCCAACGATTATAAGGTGAGATGCACAGTATACACTGGACAGGTCACCAGGCTAACACAAGACAACCATTTAAACCCATCAGTTAGACTAACCTAGAGTGCTGTGAAAAGGCATTTGCACTCTTCCTGATTTCTTGATTGTTTGACTATTTGACATCATTATAACCAAATTAAATATATAATGCAGTTTTTACATTTAAATTTTTGTTTTTTGTTATATCACGAGTTAACTGTGATTAACACATTCTTTTGAAAAGCTTATTTCAATTTCATTAGTCACACCTAAAATCACTCCAAGAGCACATCAACGACTCAGCCAGATGGTCACAAAAGAACTCAGAACGACATCTAAAGAACTGCAGACCTCCCTTTCCTTAGCGAAGGACCATGTTCATGAGTTAACAGTAAGGAAGACTAGGCAAAAATAGCATCGAAGGGAGATCTCTAAGGAGAAAACCATGCTGACCAAAACCAACACAAAGGCTCATTTCCACAAGATTTGGGGGGAAATATTCTGAGGACTGAGGAGACAAAAGTTTAACTTTTTGGAAGGTTTGAGTTCATGTAAAAGTATCACACTATTATAAACTGCAGTTAAACATGGTGGAGGTAATGTGACGGTCTGGAGCTGCTTTGCTCAATCGGGACCCTGGACGACTTGCAGTAATTGATGGAACCATGAATTCTGTCCTCTACCAGAAAATCCTGAGAGAAAATGTTTGTATCCTGAAGCTCAAGCAGACTCAGGTTATGGAGCAGGACAACGATCCAAAACACAAAAGCCGACCTCTGAATCCTGTTGCTTTCACAAGACCTTGAACAGGCCATTCATGTTGAGAAACCCTGTAATGTGGCTGACTTAAAACAATTCCGCAAAGAAGAGTGTGCCAAAATTCCTCTACAGCGATGTAAAAGACTCATTGCTGCAAATGCTTGGTTGCAGCCCAGTGGATTCAACCCCAGGATCTTCTTGCTGTGAGATAACAGTGTTAACCTCTGGTCCACCCCAAACCTTGTTGTGAATTATTAATTTCTCCTCTTTACTGTATCATGTGCTATAACTGTAGAATATCTAGCTAGTTATTGAGCATGTCATCTTATTTTCTATTCCCCTCCTCTAAATGGATAGCCAGTCTATCTATTGTGCATTGTTGGTCACAGTCCCCAGGGTTCCCTTTGGTTTCTATTGATCTAACACTTGAAATCTTTGGTTTGCATCTCAAGTTTGGATTCCTATTTTGATTTTATGCTCACTCCAGTAATGTTAAACCTTAGTTCTTGTGGTATTATTTGGTTACTGTTCAGTTTTTATTGAAGCTTTGTTGCCTGTTTGGATTGCTTTACTATTCCTGTGTTTAAGTTTTCGATTCCTGGCTTTTATTTGAGCTTTGGTTCAGATTCAGTTTTTGGTTTCAGTTTTTACGTCCTGCCTCTGTGATTGTCTCCGTCTGTTTTGTGGCTTTGTGTACCACACCCTTTCTGTTTTTATTCCTCAGTCAGCTCTCAGCGTTTATATGGTCTCATCTTCCCATTGTCCATTGTCAAGAAATGTATTATGCTTCCATTGTGTGCTCTGTGTCAATTGTGTTAATTAGAATTTGGTTTTGTGTTTTATTTTTGGACTCAGTTCATCCTATGATATTTTTGCCAGCAGCCAATACAGGCTAAGCTTCTTGTTATTCTTGTGGCATACATTTGAGGCCCCTTTAAACACAACACATTACTGCTGTCTCTATTCTATTCTATTGTGAAAACTTAAGACATAATAGCCATGACATACTGTCATCCATCCAGCTTTTTAATCCCAAACCTAAGATTTTCAATTTACAAAACAATCCAAAAGCAGCTAACCTCTGATTTGTAGATCGTGGGCATTTATTCATTTCATCATCCTGCATTAAAAAGACCTAAATGGTTTTCAGAATTGTTGGAGACATACACATTATAACACACTCACTGTATTTCATTAATCAACTTATGGAGATACAGAAAGTTCGTTTACTTTTAAAATGCTTTGGCCACATAACCACTTTTTATTTCTCTATAACCTTACTGGAGACCAGCTTACCCTGGATTATGTTTAGCTACATAGTATTCAGCAGTGTGGCTGCTTATATCTTTTATGTTGTCACTCATTTTCTCTAGCATTCACCCATCTCATCTAAAGTTCAACTAATGTATTTGGTCTGGTTTAAAATTGGCAGGATGGACGCAAACCAATGATTGATTGATTATGCCTTTAATTTTCACTTGCAACGTTACACGTACATGTTACCTGCAGCGAAACGGGACCCCTTCGGACCATACATACATTACACAAAGACCCCCTTTTGGAAGACAGGTCAGAGAGAGGTAGGATGGTAAGAGAAACAATGAAATACACAATACATGAGGGGAGAGGAGGAGAAAAAAAAAACTCTACCCAGACTGAGCTCCTGACAGAAGAGCAGTTTGAGAACCGAGGAAAAAAAACACCTCAGCACAAAAGCACATGAATCGTCACACCATACAACATAAAAACACGTGACTTGCAACGCATCGGTATCAGGTATGAGAGTGAGCCGATGTAGACAACAGCCATCCGGTCCTGCATGACTGTAGAAACAATGCAGGACTCTGACTTAAAAAGTTCAACAGGTGTATTTGCAGACAGTCAGAATCCAAACACAAAGCCGCTGTTAAGGAAGTTCGAGAAGGCAGGGAACTCCACAGATATAAAATATTCTCGAAAAAACTCAAGTTTCAGCTCACCACACACCAAACGAACAATACACTTGGGAATACTGTGCAGATGGAAACACTGGGTAAATAATTCACATGAAATCAAGCAGCCAGACTTTACTAACCAAGTTAATTCAACATTTCAAAGAAGACTGAAGCACTACCTTAAGAAGAGGTGGTAACGAGCTTATCAGGAACAAGTGCGTGGATCACTTCCGGGCGCGTGAAGCCTGAATGAGTCCCGCCCCTGAACACAGGTAAAATCCAACCACACACAGACAGCGGAGAAGAAACACAAACACTAAGGTGGAGAGAGAGAGAGAAAAGTGAGACAGCGTGGAGAGGACTGAGGGACTGTGGCAAAGGCAAGCAGTGAAAATGTCATAAAGCTTTCAAAATTAAATACATTTTTCTAGTAATTATTTTAGAACCAATGTTTAAAGTCTACAGAGATTTTCCCGAAGCACGAACTACTAGTTGGGATTGAGAAGCTACCAGTTCACTCAGTAAGCTAGCTGACGGTTGACTTGATCTTAATAATATTACATTTGCTGTTTAATACATATCCGGTTGAAAATTTTCCTTTAACATACAAAGATCAAAGTCAGGGAAGTACAATCAGAGGTATCCTGATATGCGATACTTAATTTGGATCAGGCTTTAAAAGTAGCAGATTCTGTTCTGTCCTTGTTTTTTCTTTTGAACACAGCTGTTACCTTCACGTGGGTTTACTTATCAGCCTAGCCAAATATACTATCATCAACCACTTCATTAGGTACACCATTAGGTATTAAATGTTAAATCTTCATACCATAGGTCCAACAAGGTGCTGAAAACACTCCTTATTTATTTATTTTTATCCATGTTGACATGACAGCATCACACAGTTGCTATAGATTTGTTGGCTGAACATTCATGTTGTGAATCCCCCACATCACCAGCTCTACTGGACCAACTGGTGCCTCTGGAGGCCATTTAAGTTCTTTATATCATGTTCAGGAAACTAGTCTGAGGTCATTTGAGCTTTCTGAAATGGCACGTTATCCAACTGGTAGTAGCTATCAGAAGATTTAGGTACATTTAGGTTATATATGTATGTAGGTTATGGTGTTTAAACAATATTCAGGTTGTACTAAGAGCCCCAAAAAGTATCCCCCACACCATTACACCACTGGCTGGTTTACAAGATAGGATGTATCACTACTTTTATGTTGTCTACACCTAAAGTTTGGCCTATCATCTAATTATCGCAGTGGAAATTGAGGCCCATCAGTCCAGGAAATGTTTTTCTAATCTTCTATTGTCTAATTTTAGTGAGCGTCTGTTTCCTGTTTCTAACTGACAGGACAAGCACCTGGTGTGCTCCTCTACCGCTGTAGCCCATCTGCTACAAGGTTCAACATGTTGTAATGAGTGATTTTTGAGCTACTGTGTCATAATCGGGCATCAACATGACATTTTCACCCAGAGAACTGACATTCACTGGATATTTTCTCTTTGTCAGACCATTCTCTGTAAGCCCTGGGGATGGTTGTGTGGAAAACTCTCAATAGAATCAACACTTTCTGAAATACTTAAATCTACATTCATCCCCATTCTGATGTGATGCCATTCAAAAGTTTGAACTTCAGCAGGTCATCTTGACCATGTCTACATGCCTAAAAGCACTGAGGCGCTGCCATGTGACTGGCTGATTGGATGTTTGCATTACCGAGCAGTTAAACAGGTGTACTTAATGAAATGGCTGTGTTTTCCATGTTTGTAGCTCAGTTACCCAATTAGTATATCCCTGGTGCTGAGCTCTGTGCATGAAAAAACAGCTGGATTTTGTAAAGATGTGGTGGAGCTGTGAGGCAAAGCCTGCTTTTTGCATAAAATAATTGAAAACATAATTACATTAGAATATTTAAATATTTTATATATTTTTAAAGTATGTGTATGACAAACACAAGTGTCCTGTATGAAATATAATGGGTTGTAATTTTATCTAGTTTGTAATGGAAGTTTTTGTCAATTGTTTTGTTAAACTTACCTTTTTGCTAAGCCACAGCTCATTCACTGTGTAAGTGTGGATTTTACATATAAGAATATTCAAACATTAAATCACCACAGTATCAAGTAAAAATTATACATATTTTAATGCCAATATAATACGTTTATTTTCAAATCAAGTGAAACATTTAAGACATATTTAAAAATCCAATCCAAGATTCACAGAAATAAAAATAAAAAAAAGGCAGTACACTTACAGTATATTGGGGCTACAATAATGAGTGATATGCGCATAAAATGTTTTTTTCCCCATTCAAAAGCTATCAGTGCACGGCTCTCTAGGTGCTCCAGAGAAAAGAGCACAGAAGACTCCCTTGGCCACGATGTAAAATGAAAAAGCACAAACAGATTTGTGTAATGTTACATTAGCTATCAGTACAACTACATTAAACTGCCTTGGTTGAATTCATAGGTCCTTGAGTGGTTCAATCTGTCAGTATGACATGATACATACAGTTCAGTAAAAAAAAATCATTATTAATGATATCTTCCCCTACAGCACATTGTTTCTCCTGTCAAGGCAAAGCACAGAGCAGCCTTCAAAGGCAGCATGAGGTATGTGAACTTCATTCTGTCATCAGTAACCTCCATACGAGAATCACCATATGAGAACCGAGGTTTCTGCTGAGGTTTCCCTGCCTAGGATCATGGCATACATCCAATATTTCTTCAGTGATTTCTGATGCATTATTAATAATAATTCACCTTGCAGCCTAGGCTGTATGGATTTAATGGAGCAGTTTAGGCTATAAACTTCTTGGTTTTCAGATCGATCTTAGAGCCATGTGAGTAAAAGGAGGTCTCTTTTAAGTCATTTTATCATATCATCACTCTTTACTTTTTCTTCGATTATACTGAATTAGCTTGGCCTATTCTGTTCTGAATTAGCAGCAAGGTGCCATTAAATCTCCAAATTGTGTAATTTCTAACTTCACATTCCAATAAAGAAGGGAAAAAGCTAATAAACCCCTGTAAAAGTCATTTGGGTTAGTTTGAAAGTATAGTACCTTAAAGCTGAAAGCAGATGTTAAGCATTTTAAGAAATAGTCTTTTCTAGGGCAGCTCCATACACAAAATAGTGTGTGGAACCTAACTGGTTTCACTATGAATTTTGCAGAGTGGACAGAGGGGTAGGCACATTTTAGTCTGTGCATGGCCACTCCCAGTTAGCCTTTGGCTCTAACCCTGGGCTAGGAAGATTGGGGTTTTTTTGCTAGCTACAACTAGATATTGAAGGGACAAACATGATCTTGTTATTCTTTCATTGAGTAAGCTAGACAGCTCTCAGCAAATTAGGGATTCTCAAGAATGATAAACAAAACTTTGAGATTCAGTTTTCACAGTAAAGCAGTCCAATTTTTACTATAGGCTACTCGAACTGAAGTCTCCGCAGAGTTGTTTTGACTTAAGGCAAAAAAAAAAATGTAACCATAAAGATTTAAGGCAACAATTTTTCCTTTAGCTCCCAGAATCCTTATTTAACATGTCAATCTTTGTTATCACCATATTAGCCTTCTGTACAAGCCATTAAGGACACATGCTGCTCATGTGACATTTGTGTTATTTACTTCCGCCACTGTGGGGCACACTTGGGCAACTTTGAGATGGATTTACATTCAAATTATAATGGGATCTGTCAGATTTATTACGAAATTTCTTTATTTTGGTTTTCACTTTCCTCTGTGGTATAAAACTGCATCTGATAAAACCATGTTACTCAAACTAAGCACCTTCCAGGTACTAACTGTCTAGTGTTTTTGATGATTGCATGGAAGCCTTTCTTGCTTTTGTTTAAATGTTCATGTGATTTAAAATGGAAGAGGGTTTATTATACCACTTAACAAATTGTTTTTCTCGATGCAGCCTTGACAAACCTTCAAACAGCCATTTGATTATTACTACCGCAGCAAGATTTGCCTCTCATAGAAAAGGGTTTGTTGGCTGTGTCAAATACTGAACAGTACACAAGAGAATAATCAGTAGTTACATTGATTGGAAGAAAACACAAAGCTAATAACAACAATAATATCACAATATTATTCCAGGGTTATGCATTTTGATAATAACTATGTAGGCCCACTGCAACATAGTGATTCCCTCAGATGAGTATGAACTATAATACTGCAGTTATTTGAAACATCAGTCTTAAACCCTCAAGGGTTAGGTATAGAAAACAAACATTTTTTCCTTGTCATTAATGAAATTTCACCATTACCAAAAAAAAAAATCTACAAATTTTTATCTTAACTGTTACCCGCCGCTCTATACCACAAAAGCAATTTGCAAAAAGGACATGATAACACACAACTTCTGATTGGGCTGTAAAAATGGCTAACCAAAGCCATGACCTCACTGCTATGAAGCCCCAAAATAAGATGTTATCTACCGGTATTTGGTTTTAGGTCAAACGTACACAAAAAGAAAACTAGGCACTCCTTTCTTTGAGTACAATCCTTTTCCTTCTTAAAACAATCATCAAGTGGTTTCCAAAATGGTTATGACGAAATACAACCAAACAAAAAACAACAGTTGATGGGGTTTTTACAGAGACAGTGAAATATATTTTGCTATTAAACACCTCTATAGCCAGTCCAACAAACTGAGGTAAACTCTCTGGCTGTTTGCACACAGATCTGGCAGAAAAACTTCACCCTGGATGCGTGAGACAAAATGCCCAATCTGACGACATGTGTAAAGGCGTCAAGAAAAGGGCTTTGATTGTAGGATAATATATTTGGAGTCACAAGTGATGTGCCGCTAGGGCTGATTTGCCGAAAATGCTGTGTGACTCTAGTGCGACAAGTGGCATTTTAACTAAGAAAAAAAAACTGCATGGAGGAGGTAGAGGACTTGGGAGGAGGTAAGGAGTTTGTGGAGGAACAGCGTTTATGAGGTAGCCTTTTGCTGTAAACAAAAAAAAAAAACTTTTGCGGTAAAAGAAAAACTCATTAAAACTGGGAAGGAAGACCAGGAAGTCTGTGGCAACATTAGGGAACGTCTTGCACAACACCTCAGTATAACAGAGATCTAAAGTTGAGGTCATCAAAAAAGAAAAAGAAAAAGAAATAAAATAAAATTATGTATATACAAACAAAAAGAAATGCACAGCTATGTATAACTCAAGAGGTAGTTGCTAATAGTACATCAATCGGTTACATATGTTTCTTCGTCATTGCTTAACAGAGTTTGTTGAGAAAGTCAGTGGATGATTCCCAAAAGAATAAAATACACTTTTTTGGTTAATTCCCTGAGAACAGTTCATCATCCTGAGAGAAATTGTGTGTAAAAATGTAAAAATACATCATATAAAAAGATGTTTCCATAGAGTTTCGAGCATGGGCTGTGCTCCTTCTGTGGTTTGGTCATTCACTTCTTCTTTTTTTATCTCTGTCATGCTGCATTGTTGAGATTTGATCTTTAACGCACGCACACATTCAAATACACTGTACATTAAATAAAAAAAATAAAATAACAACAACAACAACAACTGCTCTAATGCGCTTTCAGCAATAAGTTCCTCTTATTTGAAAGAGCGAGGATAGCAAGCACTTCAGCAAGTCTTAACATTAAATGCCTTCAAAAACAAAATAAAGCCACACTCTTTGGTATGGAAATATACCAAAAAATGTTGCTTGTCTACTTAGAGCTTTTAAAAACACACACGCTAGTTTGATATAATCGTACAAAGTTATTTGATTTGTCAGAACATTAAGATACAACTCCAAAGCGACTCAACTTGAATTGTGTGAGGAGTCGACTTCAGATAAGCTCTTTTCACATTCAGTATGGTCAGAGAAGAGTTGTTAGGTCACAAATAAGTGCCACTAAAGCCATGCTTGGGATTCAAGTTATACCAAAAGCAGCACTCTTATTCTCTCTCTCTCTCTCTCTCTCTCTCTCTCTCTCTCTCTCTCTCTCTCTCTCTCTCCTTTTTTTTTGTTTCAGTGAGTTTGAAGCAGCAGCAGTGATGTCACCTCATCCCAAAGAGGACTGCGCATTAACCTGGCTGGTGCTGGCTAACAAATGGTAGGCACAGATGGAAGAGGAACAGGTGGTTCGATCTTACTGTAACACGGCTGGGAGAGCAAACAGCTTGACATTCATTTTTCAAGAAGGATAGTTAGTGAGGTATTAAATAAATAAGATACAAAGATAGTATAATGGTCTGGTACTACACCTGTAACAAAACGGTGAGCTTTTGTGCTGTATCAAAGGCGATTTCTGAGTATCTGATTTAGCAAATAAGGGAAAATATGGAGTTTGGGGTTTTTTTTAAAGTCAGTTTGATTTGTCATGAATGAAAATGGTTAAATAGAGAGAGAGTTTTCACACACCAACAAAGCATCTCATGCAATATACACCTATAGATCAGAGCTAATTCCTTATAAATGCGTTACTTAAAGTTAATAGAATTTTAATTATATCTTGTGACTTTATATATATATATATATATATATATATATATATATATATAAATGACTTATACTATAATTTATAAACTGTGATGTTATTTTCAACTAATTATGCCGCAACCAAAATGGAAATCTAATGATCGGTTCATTACTTTGAATCTAAACTATGATCTAGATGGATTATATGATGTCTTACATAGACTGTGTCTATCTATGATAATAGGAAACATAAGGGTTAATAGTGTTGACTCACACCTGAGGAAGAGGTGCTTCAGTCTGACAGTTTTGCTTTCTGTTCGAGCATGCGTAACACGCACAGGACACGCGCTTTCTCTCAGTCTTGCACATGTTTGACGTCTGACAATCAGTTGGTCCGGTCTATATCATATAAGAGGTATGTGAGTGTTTAAGAAGTATAGAGTGTGATCTAGCAGCTGGCTGTCTTTTTAAAAAAATTCCCTCTGGGATCCATAAAGTTTCCCTAAAGATCTTTAGAAGCCAAGCTAACGGTCCTGCGGGTCTGGATTATCGCTTAGAGGGTCTTGAGGTCTTGAGGTCTTCTTCTAATCCTTCTTAAGATGAGCTACTGTGTGTGCTAAAAGGATGCATCATGATTTTTCAGAATGATTAGGCCTACAGGATATTTTGTGGCTTTAAATCTGCAAGATAGTCGTGTAGAGAAAAAGCATTCATAATGGCCAACACTTAGGTCCAAGGGTACAAAGGCAAAAACAATCATCAAGACTAGACTTATACAGTGTTTTTTGGTTTTTTTCTCACTCTCGTGCTGCAGAGACTGAAACAAGAGTGATCCCCTGCAGTCACCATTCCAGCCGTGGTTGCCATAGCTGCACCAAATGACTGCAAGTCAGTCACACACATTCTTGCCCATCACGTACCCCACTGATCGTTGCCATAGCTGCGCTGGTTAGAAATTGTAAAAAAAAAAAAACAACAACAAAAAAAAACAAACAATAAAAGTAAAGGAATAAAGACCTCCCATTTTTCACAGGTGTGAGGTAGATGAGGGGAGCTTCAGGTAACCTTGATTGAGAGGAGACATGAGGTGTCAGAGGCTAGCGGTGAAAGATTCACCCCTATGGACTATTTCAGGATTTCCTCCACCTCTGGGTCCGAGAGCCACGTTGTGTATGGGGCTCCTCGGGGGAAGAGGAGGAGCCCTCCAGAGGAGACGAGCCAGAGCGCTCCTCTTCCTCTGGGAGAGAGAGGTAAGGCCCGGTCCCTGGGCTAGAGGCCGAGGTAGACGCATGTTGGTCCTGAGAGCCTGTGGCGGGCGCCAGCGCCTTGTGGGGACACTGAGCCACCATGTGCGTGATGCTCTGGCAGTAGTGGCATTTCTTTGGCTGGGGGGGCAGGCCACACTCCTTGGCATGGTGATCCAGACCTCCACAGTTATAACAGCTGCAGGGGACAGAGGAGAAAAGAACAGAAAGCATGAACAGGATCTTTGTTTTTAGCTTTTCCTTTTCTTTTTCTTAAAACAGAAAACAGACTTTGTAGTTTTGAATCTGCAAGCACTTTGCGGCTAAAATACAGTTAGTTCCATAATTTGTTGGACAAAGACACAACTGTATAGGAGTTATAGCAGTTGATACAGCCTTCCATTTGCAAAGGCCCAAAGATAATTAGAGAAACTAGAATAATTTTAAATAGAAGGACTGTTTTTGACAATCCTTTGCAGATGGCAGTCCTGAAGCCTAGAACTCAATGACATCACCAAAGGCTGTGTGTCTTCCCTTCAGATGCTCTGCTAGGTTTGTTCGTGGCTCTTTCTGCATTCACTTTTGTTTTCAGTAAGTGAAAAGCATGTTCAGTTAGGTTGAGATCAGGTTAGGTTGAGACTTGGCCACTGAAGAATACGCCATTTCTTAGCATAGGGAAAGTCTTGGTTTGCAGTATTCGATGGAGCGTTAACCATTTGCACTTTGAAGCGCTCTCCAATCAGTTTACCAACATTTGGCTAATTTTAAACAAAAGAGTATAGCTGTGTACATGTCACAATTCATTCTGCTACTTCTATCAGTGGTCACATCATCAGTAAACACTAGTGGTTGATAGCCGTACATGCTCATGCCATAATATTTCCTTCATGTCTGGCAAGGATCATGGTATGCTTCATATCATGAGCTGTTCTCTCCTTTCTCCATACGTTTCTCTTTCGATCATTATGACACGAGCTAATCTTGTTTTCAAGAATCTTTTTTAGAGCTGTGCAGGCTCGTTAAGGTGTTTTCTTGTAATGTCTAATCTGGCCTCTGTAATTACCCTCATGAAGGCATCTCTTGATTGTAGACTTTGGCAGAGTGTTAGATGTTGTGAGGTTGTTTTCTTTCACTATGAAAGTAATTCTGTCGTTGTGCACATTAGTTGTCTCCTTTGGTTTTTCCGATCTCTTGATGTTGCTGAATTACCCGGTGCATTCATTTGTTTTTAGAATATTTGGCGTCCCTCACTTGCACTGACATTTCTCTGTGCCTCACATTTAAAATCACAGTGAAAAATACAAATTCAACACATGGAACCAACTTCAGATATGTCTGCTTTATTGGTCATGAAATAATGAAGCAACAGATCTGACCGGGACATTAAAATGCTTTATTTTTAAACAATTAATACAGTGTTATATATAATAATTTAAATAACAAATGGAAGTATTTTTAAAATACTGAAATTCTTAAGCAGTTAATGCAAACTTTTTTTGAACCCTTTGAATTAAAGCTGAAAATCGGCACACTTGATTGATTTAAAAAGGCAAAACTACAACAAATATGGCCCTACTAATAACTATCATTTCTAACATGGTAATTATAATAATAATAACAATAAGAAGAAGAAGAAGAATTTTAAAAAAAAGAAGAATAAAGATTTTATTTCACTCTTGTCCATCATCGGCACTACGGAGTAGAAATGTCGGCTCCAACTAAAATTCCCCACTAGATGGGAGTGTTGTATATGATTTTGGTCTGGTGTGGCCGCTGTGGCATGCCAAACTGCATTATATTATTAGCTCTGAAAAGAATGCCAGCAATGAAATGGCAACAATAAAAGCATGAAGAGAAATTAGACCAAAATGTTAGCCCATCATGATGCCATCAGTTCTCTTTGCACTGCATTAAATAATAAATATTTTTTGTCATATTTTCTTTTTTCTTTTTTTTTAAGGCTTTATGTCACGTACAAGTCACCGTTCAGGTTTTTAATAATGTCCTGGTGTAAAAAGCTTAATATCTCTTGGGCAATGATGTCTAGAACAAATGATTCTGGATTCATCAGTCTGTGTTAAATTTCTACTGCAGCAGTGCAAAACTCAACCACTTATCATTATGAAATAACTGCTTACTGCACACATTTTAAGGTGCATCTGATTTGATTGCCAATTAACAAAATAAGAATTGACAAGTAGACCCAACTGCAAATTGTGGCCACTAAATAAGAAATTGAACCATGACGGCCTTTTCTATGGAACCAGATAAATTATCTTTACTTAACCTGTTCTTTGCATCCAATAAAATAACAACTGGCTGTTTGAATTAAATAAGAAAAATTTAATGCAATGTTTAATTGTTCTTTGTAAAGAAAAAGTATTATTTTTCTACAATAAATAAACCATAAAGAATATAATAGAGACTACAGATAAGACTGCTACCTCACTAAAAGCTGTGACATTAATTAAGAAAGACTTAAAGGTAGGTTTTAAGAGGTAATTAGTAAGTGTCCTCAAAACCTGGATTCATACAAGTACAGTGATCTGATAAATTAATTCGTGCAATTAAATAATTATATTTATATACTAATTATAGTTCAAATCCCGAGGTAGCATGAAAATCCATCAATTTATTGGAGAATTTAGGTTTTAAAGTTTAAAATATTCACTCATGTAATTCAGATTTCTTGTATGTCTCAGGTCATGCACTCATTTAGTGTAATGAAAGCACAGTTTAATCTCAGCTAATTTGATTCAAATGCGTGCAACACAAAGAGAAAACATTGAAAAACTAAATTTCATATCAAACTGGGAAAAACCTGGATGAAGACAAAACAGCTCAAAATATTTGGATGTCCTTTAAGTTTAATATTGAAGAATGTTTTTATCACATATTAAGACTAATGAGCTTTAAATGCTAATGGAAATTTTTTTTTTCAGGGAAATGGTTACAGATGAGTGCTTAATTAGTTTAAAGAAAATTCTGCAACAGCTGATGAACATTTCTCAACAATTACTGTTAAACATCGACTTCTCTGCTAATTTCTGTTTGATAAAAAATCAGCACTGTCATCACTAAAGTTTTTAGCCACTATTTCCACAACCGATGAATTGTTTACTCAATTTTTAAACTGAACAGTTTTACACAACGTGATCTGAGCAGCTCTAGAGAAAAGAAAGAAATGATCCGTTGCATAGCAGAATAACCCGCAGCGTAACCCACCAGTAGCTGCTCCCACTGACCAGCATTCACAAAGACAGAAACACACATCTACCTGCCATCACTAAATCCAAAACCACCTTGCTACCACATTAGCAGAAGACAGACACTTGACCTAACACTGGATCAATTATCCAAAATAAGCTGAATTATTCAGCTGTGTAAACCAATCAGGGAGCCTTCTCTGTCAGATACAGTTTCTTCCTTTCTAACAAATGCTTTTCTTTACCACTATTAAAAAAAAAAAAAAAACACAATAGTGCTGCATTGGAGCACTGAAGCAACAGTGATGCAGCAACATAAAGGGTGCCAGCGCTACACTTTCTCATGTAAATGTAGCCTTGAAATCATGTGATACCTTCCCACAACAGATACAGTACTTAGACTCTACCTGGCAGGATTTGCCGCACATCAAATGAGGGCACTTTCTTTCAGTAGGAGGACAGGAGGACTCTGCTTAGCGTTTTCAAGGCACTCCCTATGGCTCCCACTGCAGATTTCAGCAAAGCTCCCTTCAGGATTCAACTGAGGACAAAACAATTGATTTGGCTACCGCTGCATTGAGATGCATATAGGTCCAATCTACCCCCATGCTAATATAGTCTCTAATGTAAAAGCTGGCAAATTGATTTAAAATAGCGGCAATGGCAAGCGAAGTGCCCTATTCAATTCCTTATTATGGTGCACAATAACCATAGCAACAGGCATGTACCGAGGCGGATTGAATAGATTTAATCTATAATCTCAGCCCACTCAGAAGCCACTCACTGCGGGTAGCTGTACGTATAGAATATGTTTCCTATTGCTACAGCGTAGTCTTGCTTTCTCAAAGCTAACCACAGGCACCTATACGCATTCACGTATTTCACATTTTCAGGAAAACCATGCATACGTGTGATTACATTCATGCAGACGCAAAACATATACATACATTTTTTTTGTTTCAAAAATGAATAAAAACCTACCGGTCTCCCTTTGGTTTGCGTTTCTGCAATGGGACCTTCCCTTTGGGTCTCCTCTCACTGCCTGCACAGGGTCCCCCACCAGGTCCGGTCACCCGCAGGGACTCTAGGCCCTTAGAGGACTTCTTATAGGTGAACTCCACCTGCTCACCCTCCTTTAAGCTGCGGAAGCCCTCCATCACTAGTTTGCTCTGTTGGAAGAATAAAAAAGGGCAATTATCCCTTTAAAAGAGGCAGATGCTTATTGCCAAATGCAAGACACAAGAGTGTGTAGGTAGGATAACGCCCTGTGTGTTATAAGCGAGAGTATCTGACACGTTAGGGCTCATGTTTGTTGAAATTGCTTTAAATTTAATGTCAAAGCATTTGTTTCCCTTAGGTTAAAATATTATAATTGCAAGCCTATACAAACATAAATCTTTAAAGGTTAATTTATAGGACGTTAGATTTTGTAAGAGCAAAACTGTTCCAGGAAAATGTAAATCTGATTCTTTTATAATAGTAAACCACGTCACTGAATAAGGTAGCTCGTTAAAGGCAACTGAAAGATCTCTATTATGTTAGCTTTAAAGGCTTTTTATACAGCAGTATCAGGGTGCGTTTTACCTTTGTTGGTTATATTGAATATTTTTTTAACCCCAGATGATTCATGGAAACTGACAAAGGCTATTTAATAGCCTTCAGTATGCAGCTAGACATAAAGACAGCCCCCTTCTTAGGCAGAAAATGCAATCTTTCAGTGAAAATGGATTAGTTCCTCTTTCTGTCTGCATAAGATAAAGCATTAATGTTACGCAAGCCCACACCCATTAGGTTAAATCTACACATTGAGCAGTTGCCAGATATATTATTACGTCTGCACACAAAAAGTTCCCCAATCAACTCCTTTTATTTCCACATAGCTCAAGAATCAACATTTACTTTATTAACACGGGCAAGTCCACGAGGTGGGCTTTTACACACTGCCACATGCAGCGAACACAACAAGTATTAGCAGACAATGAACATCGAGAGGCAAATACATTACTTCAAACATGGTGGATTGACTATATGTGGTTTGTACCAACTGCCGTGAAGGTTGCTCCACAGAGCGACTTATCTCACATGATATGTCCTTGGTTTACTCTCTTTATCTACTTTTCGCAGAGACACCACTTCCTTTTCTGCAGGCTTAAAAGACAAGAATGTTACACCTATACAATCTTTTTTTTTTTTCTTAAAGCATCCACCATCCATCTTATCTACATGATCGGAAATATTGATTTAGTTACTACATAACCACTGGACAATGATTTATGTCTTGTTGATCGCACAGCGCGGACGGCTGATAGGCACAGAATCCGTGACCTTCATGAATCGCAGCAAGCCCTGCGGCTCTTATAGGTAAACACACGCCCACATGGGCATGCAGTGTGCAGAGCAAACCTACTACCTACTATACATCAAGACCTATAAATAACACACAGGCTATCTGTAAAAGCAGTGCATGCTGTAGAGTCAGATATGTAGGAGACAAAGGAAGAGAAAGGCACAAATGATCAGATGATATAGATGTGAAACTATAGAAGAAGGAGAGAAATTGTGCACAGCAGCATTTTTCTGCAGCGACTGAGGTTACAGGAAGCTGAAGGCACTCTATAGGTGGTTTGTAGATAGAGATGAAAACCTAAGAGAGAGGAAAGACGTACAGAGGATGTGGGAATTAATTACAAACTAAGAATAGTGTTTGAACTCACTGCACTCGGATAATTGTCCATGTGAAAACCACTGTACAATAAATGACCACTGGGATACCACGTGGATTAAATGGAAGTGAAACGAAATACATTTAATATGTCTCTGTTTCCTTCAGGAAAACAAGTATGAAAAAAAGGAAAACATTTAACCTTGTTTCACACAGCGGAAAAAACTTCAAAACCTACCGCAAACACAAAGAATATCTCAATGTAAGAATATGCAATCAAATACATTTTCTTGGGATCTGTTAGGTCGCCTTTAAAAATTCAGGTAACACAAACTGTCGTTATTACAACACCCAGTTATTCAAAAAATCATTTTAAAAATGCTTAATAAAATGTATTCTAGAGGCACTCACATATCACAGCACTCGGTAAATGAGGGTCACGCCAAGACTTTCTTAGGATTAAAGAAAAACTTTCAAATAGATAAGAAAAAATAAAATATCCACTCTACATTAAATAAATCAGTTTATGTTCGTTTCTTTCTGTTTTTAAAGTAATTTTTGTGCATTTTTAAAAAATTATATATATATAATTTAGACAATTTAAGTAAGTTGCATTTTTTTTATATTTTCCCTTTTCTTATCTTTACCTCCCTTTACTTGAACTTTATTCCTTAAAAGAATGATATCAAAGACAAACTTTGACATCATGAAAAAAAAAATAACTTCAGTTTCAAATAATAAAGGTTATTAGTTGTTGTTTTGTTTTTGTTTTTAGGGTTTTTTTAGAATTGGTATTTTTACAACTTATAGTTCAGTACAAAAAAAGTTTTAGAAAGCCATCAAATTTCTTAAACTTGAACAATGCTGATATATAATTATGTTATTTCCCTGCGTTTTAATCTTTTTTTTTCATTAGAGATTTTTGGATTTTGATTTTTTTCATATATATTAAACACAAATTAGTACATGAAACATAAACTTTTACCAAATAGCTATTAATCTGGATTCCAAAGGCCTCTCTCACAATGAGTAATAATACACAATTTTTTTCTTTACTTTTTTTATATAATAAAACAATAAATAGGTTTTCAGTTTAGTCCTCAGAAAATATAGATATATACACGGAAGAGTTGTGACTTCATATTTAACCTTTTTTAAACAATTCTTTCTTTTTTTCCCCACATTTGAACATTTCAACAATTTATTCGAAAGAGAAAATCGCCTTTTTTAGCATTAAAAGCAAAATGTCCAAAATTCACTCATTCATTCTTCCTCTGATGTCCTGCTTGATTCCCCCACTGCAGTAAGTGAGACTTACAGCCAAGGCCACTCTGCTTCTAGTCGATTTGTGATGGAAGACTCATCCATTTTGGGCATTCAGCTATTGGATTTGGCTTTGAGGAATAGATGAGAATCAGGGAATGGAAATGAGCAAGAGGAAAGATTATGCACCACAGATGCAAAAAAGGGAATAACACAGAAGGGACGGTGAGGAGAGTCACAAACTAAGCAAGCAGCATCATGATCAATCTCAGAACATTATGTTACAAAATAATAATAGTAATAATGTTAAGATTCCATATTCATTAACCTATTCTTTTATCAAAGTTCTCTGCTCATACCAGCAAAATAATCAACCAAATGAGAAGCTACAGCCGAGCTATATCCTGGTCATTCAAATGGAAACACCAATTGATTTTATAATTGCCATCATTAGACCATCTGAATGGCTAAAAGGCATTTGTTCAGCAGATATCAGTAAAAAGACAACAAAAGGTTGTGCCCATCCCCCATGAAACACAATATATTCAGAATAATGATAAATAAACATCAGCTGGTCTCTAGACTATGGCACACGAGCCCTTCCTCTTCCTCTCCTGTCTTCAGTCCAGAAGCAGCTTGTCTCTCCAGGTCAAAGTTGAGTGGTTTGTCTCAGCACTCTACCCCCCCCCCTCTCCAACTCACTCAATTCCCACAATGCACCAGTGAGGAAACCACACATCCCCTTTTGTTCTGTAGAAATGCAGGAAAACACACATAGACACACACACACTAAAATCTCCTCCATATAGTTTATGGCATCATGTTTGTGTCAGATACGTTCTGACGCGTTCACTCGCAACAGCTCAGTCTCTGCAATTACGTAATAAACTGCAGCATATGGATCTGTATATACATGTGTGCCTCCGAGCTGCTCTATGCATGTGTAAGCGTGTGTGTGTGTGTGTGTGCGAAAACTTCGCAAATCAGAACCTGCAACCTGAGTCCCCTCCTCTCAAGTGACCTGGCGGGTGTCCTGACCCGTTTCAGTTTACGCAAAGAGGTCAGGAGAGGGCACGGCTAAGGTGAGGGAATGAAAGAATGCCAAGCAGAACGAAAAAGAGAGAAGGAGAGCAAGAGAGACTCTAACACAAAATGGGGGAGTGGCTTAGCACAGGGAGGTGGATATGGGTGGGAATCTGGAGGAAGAGGAGGACAAGGGTGGGGGGTGGGGGTTCATGGAACTACCTCCACCGCATTCTGTTCAGCTCCAATGGAGGAGCAACTCCTCATCAGTGGCTGGAATTGGGGGAGGCCAGGAACAAAACCACCATTTGATCAGGAACCCCACAGGTCAGCAGGAGAAATCCTGAGGTCAGTGGTATAACCATCATAGCACCACCCCCAGCCTGCTGGGAAGACCACACCACCACTCTGTGCTTAAACTTAAGGGTCACCAGCAGCCAGCACCATGCCTTAAATGGAAGAAACCTATCCAACAAAAAGATCGAAAGATACTCTAAAAGGGCTTGATTATGCTTGCAAGCTTCCTTATGTGTAATAAATATCTTTAGGTCTTCATGCATGTTACCGTACATATATATATATATGTGTGTGTGTGTGTGTGTGTGTGTGTGTGTGTGTGTGTGTGTGTGTGTGTGTGTGTGTGTGTGTGTGTGTGTGTGTGTGTGTGTGTGTGTGTGTGTGTGTGTGTAGGAAAGAGCCAGAGATCAATATCGACACTGACATCCTAGATAGAAATAGCCCTCCTTTTCATCAGCCGGCCCTCGTCATCACCAGACCCAGCAATCAATACAGGAAGCTGTAATGTGAGGGGATGGGGAAGCAAGAGAGAGGAGAGCCACCATCCTCCACCAGCCTCTCTCTGAGGCGACCACCAGCTATGGAATGGCTAATTATGGGATGCCTTAAATCAGAGGTGGAGAAGGGTATTGTGCTCGTTTCTAAGAGGACCGGGAATGTGCAGAGGTGAGTGAGTAGAGGGAGATGGTGGTCAACATGTGGCTTGGTGTCACTGAGTAGCTTTTAATACACAGGAAATGCTAAGTGGATAAAGCTGGGCTAGATCAGCTCAGATGGACATAACCCAACAGGATATATATAAACCAAAGAAGAAAGGGAGAGGAAACACACACACACACACACAAACATGCCAGTGAAAACCACCAACAGAGCCGCTCTTATGTCGGTGACACCGCAGCCCTCCTCAACACATTGTCATTAGTGGCTCTGACCTTTGAACCTCGCCCAGCCCCCATCAAACAGTTAAAAGCCTTCATGTTTCCCCTGCTTCAAATTAACAACATCCAACACCCCCGATTATGACTGGGCCAAATATTTGATCTGGGGAAGGAAGCACTAGATCATCCTGGTACATTTATCAGCATGAGAGGGGGAAATGAACCTCACTGAGGTGACTGGTGATAAAGCACACAGCCTGCTAATAACTGCACCTATTCAAAACAGAAACAGTCCAGTGTCACTGCAAAGATTCACTGCCAGCCATTTAAAGAGGTGTCACTTTCACAAAAGAACAAATGATGGAATATATCATAAATTTAAAATGACAGAAATCAATTTTAAAAGGTTTGAATTTTTCACGTTTTCTTTTAGGAAAAATGATGGATCAATGCAAACCTTTCAAACCTTACACGTGTACATTGGTAGTGCATACAATTTGAGTTGCAATCATTATTTAATTGGTTTTACAGTTGAATCCATTTACAGAGGCAAAAAAACAGCAGCTGTCTTTTTTTTTTCTTTGTATGCCTTGGCACTGAACTCACCCAATCTAACAAAGTAGACAGATGATGATGTAATGCGTGACAAACATGACACAAAAATGAGTGCTGGTTATTAGCTCGGATCTGATGAATTCTAACATGAATACAAAGAGATGAACATGAGATAAATGTAGTCAGATGTTTAATTGAGGGATTTTATACATTTTATTTACTATAATAGCTCTAATCTTTATCTTTATTTTTTTATTTGAGCCTTTGCAACAACTGTGTTTTTACATATAAATTGCTTTCATCTGTCTCTCTAGCAATTTTTAATAGAAATTTGACTATAGATTATCGCAAATTAAAACCGTTTCAGGCAAATCTCTCCAAAAGAAAAGCTTTTAAACGTCTGTTTACACATGTTGTGTCTAAATCTAACTTTTCTCTATCCTTCGGAAATGTAACAGTTGTTTTATTAATTAATTAGGTCTTTGATGATTATTATTTTTTTCCTTTTTGATGCTTTTCTTTGTCATTTTTTAGGACAAAATGATCAATGGAGAAACAAAGTGCTAATAAATAAAAACAAATTGCAGACTGTAGCCCTTAAAATCTATCAAGCATTGCATAGAAGAACTGAGCAGCCAAGAACATTAAATATTAAAGAAAGAACTAGAAAGAGCCTCCTGGAATTTTTCATTCCTGGTAATTAAAAAAAAATAGATTAATTAAATGCTTAAATCCTTAATCAGCTCATACTGACATGACCAGCGGAACTGCTGCTCTTTTTTTTATTGTAGCCCTTCTGTGTCTACTCCATCACCCTTCCAATTACCAATCAAACATCCGCTATATGCGCCCAGCTCCTCAAAAGGAAGTCACATGACTTGTCTTTCTTCTTCTTTTGCTTTATTTGATGTAAAGACGGGAAGGGTGGCGGTGGTGTGGGTGAGTGGAGTGGTGTGGCTGCAGGAGACACAAAGCCTGATACTGGCTATCTGCAGGCAGAGATGGGTGGGGCCTGCATGCCAAACGGTGACACGGACCAGAGGTTAATCTCACTAGGGGCCCACTTTAACCTCACTACACAAAACACACACACTCTCTCTCTCTCTCTCTCGAGTGCGCACATGCATGATCAAAAACCTAGAACATTTTTCAACGGATCACACGTAGGCATCGACAACCTGGTGGCTGAAAGCAGAAAGTAAGAAGTGCTCACACACACACTCACACACACACATTCGTAAGGGATTCATAAACTCATGGGGTTTCAGGAGAATAGCAACAGCAAACTGTTCAACATTTCAAACTGATTACCGACAAAGGGCAGGCAGCACCCCCAACCCACTAAACCCCTCGCCTACCCTCTTGCCTTTTTGTCTTTAAGAAATTCCT
This sequence comes from Rhamphochromis sp. 'chilingali', assembly GCF_963969265.1. NCBI lineage: Eukaryota > Metazoa > Chordata > Actinopteri > Cichliformes > Cichlidae > Rhamphochromis > Rhamphochromis sp. 'chilingali'. The sequence continues at coordinate 13,629,799 of NC_137932.1, read as the reverse complement.
CTTTTTAAAGAATGCCCAAGGAGAGACCCCCCCCCCCCCCCCCCCCCCCCAACACACACACAAACACACACACACACATAGTAAAAAACACTCAGCCCAGGTAGAGAAGTGGTTGACACACAGAGATAATGTAATAGTGGAATCACTAAGGAGAGAGTGAAGATGCTTAATTACTCTCTCACACCTTCCGAAAGGAAGCGATCAGATAGGATCCGTGATGAAGAGGCCTCCCAGGAAGAGGCCTCGTGCTCTGGGGGGTGGGGGGGCTCACACTAACTCTCTCTTTCACACACACACACACACAAGCGCACACCCTCCCTCCTTTACCTCCCGCTCCACCACTCGCTCGTCTTTTTCCAACCTCTCACTCATGTTTTCCTCTTGGACTACCGCCGTCCCCAGCCCAGCACCCCCACCCCTCACCCACACTTTTTTTTTTTCCCACATCCCTCCTCTTTCCCTCTCTTAAGGAAACTCCTCCTCTCTTCCCCCCTTCCTCCTGTCCTCATGCTCCCTCTTCCCCTCCCTATCTTTCTTACCTCAGCTTTTATCATGCGGATAGGGTCAATGTTGTGCAAGAATAAATCGGCATCCTTTCTGATAGTTTTATTTCAACAACGACCCTTTTACCACAAACGTGTAAAATAATTCATAACCTTTGTTTTAAGTTGGTTTGATTGTGAGCTTGCCACTGATTAAAAATGACAAAATGCATCCTAAAACAATTATTATGGCTTTAAGACTTTTAAATAATTTTCTACTTAAGATATAACAGGCCAGATCTGTATTCAATATTTCCAAATCTGAACATTTCTTTTAAACCTGGAAATAACATCAATATATTCAAATAGCTCCAGGCTGCTAGCAGAGAGACAGAGAGGGTGGAACAATCAGAGAGAATGAGTGACCGATTTAATACGAATGCACGAGTGTGAATCCTTCCAAAGAAATCACGGGGTTGTTTGCATTTATTATGACAGCGTGTTTATGAGTGCACGATGTCTTCCCCTTTGTGCTAAATGACAGTCGTGTCACTGTGAGCGCGTACAGCTGCCAGAAACACTGGGACACAAATGATCGAGTGTAAACATATGATTCACTGAATGCTATAATTTAACAAAAAGCTATATTAGGAACAATTTGGTCCCCACCATCCTCCCAAAATATGAAAAAACGAATGAATGAAACAGAGCAGCTCTGCAAACATTTTCATCTATACACCGCCATCATCACAGTACCTAATGAGCCTTTCTTGCATTGTGGATCTAAATATTTTTCCTATGTAAAGCAACAGTATACCGCACAAGCCTTTTCTGCCTTATAGGCTACAAACTACTGAGACACACAGTGTTTTGTTAGACTCCTGCTCAGCTCTTAAGACTGTTTCCCAGAGCACACCTTTATTCACCCTTGATGGCCTGATCCACTCCTAAAACATCTCTGAGCAGCAGGGAAGACAGGAGTCTGGAGTGTATGGACAGATGCAGTGCTTTCAGTTGATGAAGCCACAATGTGAACGTATCAATCAGAATCTGATAACATAGTGCTGTAGTCATCCACTTTCCCGAGCTTGGGCTTGTTTCATGCAGGCGCAGTAAGAGCGCATGAAAACATCCACATACATGTAAATGTTAACCAAAAAATGTAGAAATACATGTCAGGCTATATTATTACGTGCATATGAAGATGCGCATGAAGCAAAGCTCAACATATTGTTGTTAGTCACTGAATGTTTTTACTCCAGGATTTTAATCCAGATATTTTTATAACTCTCGATTATCACGTTTATAGCCAAACTAAATGCACTAAACAACCAGCTTTACCGCTGTCAGAATTCAATGGCAGTGAACACATTTGGTCAATCAAATACTGCGGACAATTTGAAATGTACATATATCTATTTTTTTTTTTTATTTGTATTTATTTATTTATTTTTCCATAAAAACTGAGCTGAATGCAGCATAGCTCAGAGAGGTGGAAACTACCCTGCTGGTGCAGAACACACTCAAATGCCATTCAAAAAGACATTGGATAGCAAACCATGTGAAACTGTGGTCCCACTTTCTATTTTTAGTCTGGCATGCAGCTTGAAAAAAACATACTGTAAGTGTTTGAGTTACATTATATATATTTTTTTTTATCTAAATAAACTAATCCCTTTATGCAACTATAATCCATATTTCCCAGTGCTACTAATTTGCCTTATAGTAATCAGTGGAGTCATCTTTTCTACAATGAAGTGAGAGAGTGTGTCAAATGAAATGGCAACAAAAATGCCTCTCTTCGTCGTCTGTCGTTCCTCGAGAATTTTAAAGGCACTTTATAGGACCGTAAAAAAGGGCGATTTAACGGAGGGAAAGGGGAGCTAAAACAAGGGAGGACTTCACTGCTCTTTGTTTTCTGTAGCAGTCAAAAACAAGGCCTCTGAAATGAACTCCATGCACAATAAATCAGCAGTACACGCGGAGGGAGTGGGAGGGGGACACACAGGCTTGCTTCACGTCACCATTCGGTATGAAAGTAAAAGGATGTTTCTATAAACTGCACATACGGTTCAAGTACATCAAGCAAACAACAGCACTGAGCAAAATCCACCTTCCCAGAACAGAGCCCAGCAGTGAGTTAAAAAAAAAAACACGCTCTCCGACATGTTAGCTGGCTGGATATCAAGCAAGCTCTGCTGTCCATTACAGGGCCAAGTGTGAAACTAACCGTGTCATATCCACACGACATTTCTTTCCTTTCCCTTCACAGGGAGAAGCAAAGGGAGAGCTAAACGTGTGCCTCAGAGGAAAACTTTGTGTGTGTGTGTGTGTGTGTGTGTGTGTGTGTGTGTGTGTGTGTGTGTGTGTGTGTGTGTGTGTGTGTGTGTCGTTTGTTTGTTTTGGTTTGGTTTTTCCTGTCCCTTAAGCATGTGGACAGCATGTTGTTACACAGTAACGTGTCGGGCAAGGCGAAACATCCGGATGATACAGTGTAACTATCGCTGTGAAGAAGAATTAAAAAGGGGCCCGAGGACAGCAAGATGGGATCTGAGGTAACAGTAGCATTTTTTTGGCAGAGGAAATAAAAAGTATTCAATCATTCGTCGCTTTTCCACGCTTCTTTTTTTTTTTTTTAAAGAAAGGAAAATCCGGATGAGGCCATGCCCACCACATCACCACGACGCAAACGCGTATTCCTCGGTGCTTGTGTGTACGTTTTCATCAACTTACTTGGTGGACGAAAACATCCAGAGGGGGGTCAACGGGGCTCCCTTCGCTGTTGGTCATTGAGATAAATCCAAATCCCATCCGAACGTTGAACCATTTGCAGAAGCCCGATCCCGACAGGACCTGAGGTCGAGTGCGGTCCTCCTCCTGCTCGGCGGACTTGGCGGGGTCTTCTCCGCCACCTTTACCCGACCCTCCTGTAGAACGAGCGGGCAGTACAAGAGGCGAGTTAGAACATTTTGTTTGTGCTCGCAGACACGCCGCTCAACACTCACCGCCCTGCGTGCATACACGTTTATATAAGTTTAATGAGCTTTGTTGCGTAAAAAAAAAAGAAAAGAAATAAAGAAAACTTCTCCAAGAAGCGTGAGGGGAATCCCCTCCACTTCAAGTACAGGCTATGCGAAGTTCAGGGCCGGTAGAAATTTCCTATACTATTTTTCACATGTCACATAAGCGAAGAGGGACGCGTGGTGCTGTGAACCGATGTGCGTCAACCAGACATTCCCTCAACCAAAAAAAGGGGGGAAAAGTTGTTACTCCATGACAGATGAATGCCTCTGATTCGTGCACAGGCATGCTCAGTGGTGTAACTTGTGGAGGGTTTTCCTCGTGCATCTACAGCCCGCTCCTGATGTGGAGTTGCATGCTATAAGGAAAAAAGGGCAGGTGTACACATGGTTCCTCGAGCTTTACTACTGGCTTGAAAAGCATATACGCTCTAACAGTGGATCTATCTTAATGCTGCCAGACGTGGTTAGATGTGGTGCTCGGCAGTGTGGCGGTTCAGGCTTTATTTTTTATTTTATTTTATTTTTTTAGGTTTGGAACAATAATCACGCTGCACCTTGCCTCCTTCTCCCTTCTCGCGCGAGCTCACGTGGAGCAAATATATGTATATATATATATAACAACAACAAAAAAAACTAAGAGCAGAAAATAGAAAATAATTGCAGAATAACCTTCGGCCATGTTTCCCCGCGGACCCTCTGCGCCCAAGTTGCAATAGAGAAGCTTCCTCTGCGAAAACGGGCTGCGGTAGTCACCATTAATCCGACATCCTCGATCCCATCGGTCACCAGTTTAGCTCGCATGGTACGGCGTGCTTTCTGCCTTTTGATATTTTTGTCATGTCTTTCTCTCTTCCCTTCAATCCCTTCCTCACTCACACCACCTCTGTAGCCTACTGCTCTACCCCTCTCTCTCTCTCTCTCGGTCGCTGCCTCTCTCACTCCCTCTCTCGCTCTCGTCTTCGCTCTCATTCGCTCTCGAGCTGGCTGTGCCCGTTCCCGTAGTGAGAACACGTGACTTTGTCAATTACATGCTTTCTTGCTTCTCATTTCTGTCCCAAGATTCAAAGAGGAAAATGGGTGCGTGTTGTGGGGGGGAAACTGGACTCGGAACCATCAACAGCACGCGCCCAATAGTTGTGTAGATCATAAAACAACCCACGTCCACTGTGGGAAGCTGCAAGCTGTAACGTGTGCTATATGATATGCTATGCGCTGCAGTGCACTGCTTGCAATGTGTTTTGTTGAGGTCCTGTATCAAAAGGGGTTGGTGTAGCTACATAAGGCTATTATGCACTGAGATTAGATTAGATGATTGGATGGGATTAAATTACATTTTAATGAACTCTGCGGAATAATAGGGTGGCCATGACAACAGCAAAAACACACAAAAAAACAAGGAAATAATGAATCAACCAATTACAATCAAAAGCAAATGATGAAGTTAGGCCCCTAATGGGTGTAGCTGATTAACCTACAGATTTGCAGGCTTGTTTTCATAGATCTTCCCATCATCACGTGGAAGTACAGCAGTGTGTCCTGTGTGGCTTTTGTTTGTTTTTTTTACTTTGAGTATTTTGACTCATAAAAATTAAGTAAATTCAAAGAAAATCGTACATGTTTAAAATATGTTAGTCTACTGTTGGTTTGTTTAGACCTCCACGGGGTGACAAAAATAGTGTTAAATGGGTGAAAATTCACACATAAAGCATCACTTAACAAAGAAAATTCATCAAAAAAATGTTTCTTAATTTATTTTATTTTACTGCTTGTTTTTTGTCGATTTCTATTACTGTTTGCTTGTTTGAATCTCTTCTCCAGACCCTACTATTACCAAAGCCAAACTCTAAAAGATTTTCAAGACAGGGTTAACTTTTCTACATTTTATACAAAGTAAACACAGCACCATTAAAATACGTAAGCTTATTACAGCCTTTGTTTGCATTGCACAGCTCACTTCAGACTTTCACACCAGTGTATATTCAAAAGGGTGAAATGCAGCTGTGGCTTTAACAGAAATAACATCCAGCTATGCTAAGAAACCTAAACCTGTTTTGCTGGAAACTAGAACTTGTGAATTTTACAAAACAGTGCAAATGATCATTTCCCACTTTCATGCATGGACATGTGTTTGTGCTCATGCTCCTAACTCACAACCAGTTACCTCCCAGTATCATAGTGGGCACCAGAGGAGAGCTGAACTCACAGCTTTGGAATGTGACTGGAAAACTGACAGAAAGCAAAGCAGATATTTGTAAGTCTTGAGCCTCGTTTGTCATGAGGATACGTTCCTTACCAAGATTAGTTCTGTCTGTTTCTTTTTCTTTTTGAGCGGGGGAGGGTCATTTCTTTTTGTTTTGTTTTTTGTTTATTTTTTTTTGGGGGGGGGGGGGGGTTAGAAATGCTTTTAGAAATACTATGAAGCTGTCAGTAAAGTTTGGAGCTGAAATTGTTAAGTCTTGTTTTTCCTTCTTCTTCTTACAAAATAACTTAGTTTGAGTCTTAAAGTTCCACTTTTATTCAAACTTAAAGAGATTTTTGTGGCATTACTAAGCTTCCTTAAAGAGAACTTTAACACAGGTGGCTTGTATCAATTCAATATGCTTTTTTAAAATGGTACTGTTAAAACACAGTATGTTTAAAACCACAAAACAAACACAAAAGCTGGATTAAATCAAGTTTGAGCACATTTAAATTCCACTACACGTCTTACTTCCTATTCTGGACATGGTTTACGTCCAACAGCATAGATCACTTAAGAGAAGAATAGCCCACGGAGCAGATCAACAACAAGAACAAGCCCAATGAGAAACTTTCCATCTTATCTCACTTCTGCCTTGGTGGGACGTTTCTCGAGGGGTTATTCGCGAGTATGAGGAAAGAGGAAAAACACGTTGGAGGAATGAAACAACAACAAGCCTGTCTCCACCCACCGACGCTCAAGAGCCCACCCTCCGGAATTCGCAAGCTTTGCCCCTACCCCCAATCTGTCCAACCCAGCCCCCGCGCACAAGGCCTGTTTTTGAAGATGCTTGTAGTGGAGGCCTCCTCAGCAGCCATAGAATTACTGTGTGGGTCACAGGATTGGATACCACTGTCAGATGTTATCCACTCATTCATATCCTGGCAGGACCTTTACTGATTAGGACAAGTCAGCGGAAAATACCGCAGTGCAGCTTACCGAAGTGTGCAAAAGAATGACAAGGAATGATTTAGATATGGGAGGCTCTGGTGTGCCTGTCGGTCAAAAGAGGGAACTGAAAGAGCAAAATGGTTGTTAGTGAAGATTTTATGGTGTGCTTTAAACCTGTGAAAAACAAATTGATTCATGAAATGCTTGTGAAACAGCCTTAACGATTGTAATGGTACAGAGGCACAGAAAAACCCGTGAAAGTAAAGCTTTGCAGATGTTCTAAGTAGTTTGTTTTCATAAACGACACAAACTAGAATTCTTCACATATAGTTGGTTTTCAACTGGTTTTAAACCCATGTCCATCTCTTTTATACTTTTCTTTATGCAGATTTATGATTTATGAAAATTCAGATTTTTCTCAGTTTGATCGGTTGCCTTCAAGCTTCAGCAGAGGTAAGTTTTCAACATTTTGTTTTTTCTCAACGTCCTTCTGATGGAGAAGTTAGAAGGCAGCTTCTCATTTGACAGCGTGACAAAACAAAACAAACAACAAAAAACCTTAAAGTTCCTACATCTGAAAAAGTGACATGGCCCAACTTCAAACTTTGTTTCTTTGCATTAGATGTTTGTTTTATAGCTGCCACAGATCCACAGTCACGCCTTTTGTTTGCACTTATGCAACAAGATAAGACTGTTTTGAAACCTCTTTTACTTTCAAACCTTTTCATTATATTTGTGGCGATAAAAAAAGAGAAGAACACTTTTCAACTGAGACTTTGCAAAGACATCTACAAACTGACGTATGTTTTTCTTTTCTTTTTTGAAGATTGTTTTTAAGCCGAACATAAAACTTGTAACAATCTCTGCACTAGTTTTGTCATGCTACAGAATAAGATACATTTTTCACACTCATTTACATTTATATAAGGATCTGTACTTTTTCCACTTCTATTCATGAAGATGAGCACTGAAAATATTTCACATATTAAGTTCTACAAAAGGATCTTCATGTCACATCTGTAATATTGCTAGGAAATGATCTGTTTCTGAAATGAGCCGAGCAGCTCCTTGTTTGCAGACGACCTTCGTTTTAAAACCAACATCACTGTTTGTGGGGTTTTTTTAGTTTAATATCATTTCTTATGATATGATCTAATTTTAGTACCTCCCTACATGTGAAAAAAGAGAGCTGACACTGATAAAGAAGAAACTTTTTATGTGAATGTTTGCGGGGCAAAAAAGGTTGAAGAGCTAATTCTTATGTAACAAAAATACATTTTTAAGACAAAGCGACTGCATTTTTTCCATTTATTATTTGTTTGAATGCAAAGCAGGAGCAACACTTTAACCCATTTGTATGTCTTTTTACTCTCTCTATTTCCATAGCTTTTTCCATACATGCTGTATCTTTATATCGATCTAATCCCCACCTGTTCTGTGGAGCGCTTTGTTGAACTGCCCGATTTTTAAGATGTGTGAGTTGCTGAATGGTTTTTATTCTTTCATCACAACTAGCGATGAGAGGGGTGATGTAAAAATTTGCCTCATATAAAAATAAGCTGTTTTGGAGAAGTGCATCTAAGGTTTTTGTTCCAATTTGAATGTCACAATAGTCTCTGTGAGACAATGCAACATCATACAAATGAGGCTTCATTTATTTTCAGTACAGTCCAATTCAATATGGTACAATTTATATATGATGTTCAGCACTACGAGTACAAATTTATCATGAGAGCAGAAAAAAATGGCATAATATGAATCTCTGTAAGGCCTGCAATAATTTCAGGTGTAGAATTGAGAAGCTGTGTCTTGGGTTTGTTTTATTTGGCTTATTGATAAGATTTGCATAGATATATTTAATAAAACAAATGTAATATTTTTAATGGATTAGGCTTGTTTGATTTATTGTTCTTGTTGCTTTATTTTCTCAGTTAATAGCTCTAATCAGTGGAAAGAAATGTGTGCATCCAAGCTGCAAACTATAGGATCTTAAGAGCATTTTGTTTTCTTTTTTAAATAAAGAGAGATTTTTTTTCATTTAATTGTGTTTTGGGGGTTTAGTGAAAACCAAGTGGAAGTCACATACCAGTACATATTCTGTTTAAATGCATCTTTTATAAGCCATCTTTTAAAACCTGTTCAAATGTTAATTCATCTGTATTGCTCTTTATTTTTAAGCCTGCAAGGAAAGATCAGTGCAGTGGCTCATTTAGATCTTCAGTTGTCTTAGATGAACTATATATTTATGAGCACATGCAGATTCCTGAGTTGTTTGAATACCAACTTTCTGTGCAGACTTTGAACTCCCTCTCCCCAGCTAACCTCACCCAACCCCCACTCTTCACCAAGTAGGCTCCCAGAGGAAACTTGCATTTTACCATGCATTGCTGTCAATGCAGTTCAAAGGGTTCATTGAGTCCCTCTCTCTTTTCTCTTTTTCTTTTTATGTGAGGAGGGGGTTGTTTTTTGTCGTTTACCTCATGCATTCCAGCTACCAATCCTTCACTTTTCTCTATCGTTTACAAGGATGGATAAACAGTGTTGGCAGAGCGGGGCCATCTCCCCTCAGGGTTATTTTTAGGACCAGAAGACTATATGCTTATGGAGTGTTTTAAGAGAAGAAGAAAAAACACGCCAAGAAATGACCTTTTTTTTCTAATTTTTTCATCTAGTTTCAAATTCGAAGCACAGCTCACTTTAATTTCCATCCCTGGATGTTGGTGACTCTCTGCAGACAAAGAAGAATTGATATTTTTTTTCTCATCCATTCATCGAATATTTTCCTCTGTTTTCTTCACAGATTTCGTTAACAAATATTTAGACTCAACGAAAAAAAACATTCACACAGCACAGAAAAGCACACGCGTATTGTGTGGTTCATACTTGACCACAGGGGCAACTCAAAAACTTTCCCTTCGTTTTTCATGCTTCAAATCGTAAAATACGATTTTTTAAAAACCCCGTTCCATTTAAATTAGGATTGGATATTTGTTCACTGGAGGCATTTTAGTGCGACTTTCAATTTGATACACTTCCAACAGCCATATTTTTTTTCTTTTACCTTTTGGTCTCAGGAGATGAATTTCCCGTTTACTTCTGAGGGAGGAAGAGAAAGAAAAGCGACGAAAGTAAACTTTATGGGCGGTAAATCACGTAGTGGTAGTCTAACTATCCGGCCAAGGCTCCTGCACCGGGAGTAAACAGGGTGAAAATATCTGAATGAAATATCAGTGACGTCAGAGAGAGCGAGAGGAGAGGGGGGAGGTTAGAGAAGAAGCGCTTGTACCGCCGATGCGCCAAAAACTGCGCACAATGGGGCCACGCATCTATATCGCATTCTTCCAATTTATTTTTGGATTATTTTGTCGTGTTGTTCTGCGGGGCTTCAGCGGGTCAGTATGACTGTTTTTTCTTGCTCCTGGATTCACTGAACCTTCTGAAGTTTTAGTCAAACAAATGGAGAAGCTGAGCATCCACCCACAATGTAATCGATAGATCTGCTAAACCAACGCTAATACTCCTTAAATATCATAATATAAAGCTTAAAGTGGTTAACAGAGATCCTGTGATGATGGATCTTGTTTGCTTAATTGCTGTTTTCCGGTTTCCCCCGTGTATTGAGGAAAGTTCCCTTTAAAGACTTCCAGTTGTTGTTATACAAATAACTGTGTAATGCGTAATTTCCCTTAAAACAAAACGATAAGCAATCTTTTGGGTGCATTTGTGCGCATCTTTAGCGTCAAATCGGTTTTGATTACGTTTGATTAAAGAACCAATCCATCAAGTCTTCACGGTGGGTAACGTCGGTCATTTCAGGTCAGGGAATGGTAGTGGGGGGGGAGGGGGTGGTTCAGCACATAGGTGAGCCAGTCTCAATCAAGGCTTTTCTTGAGGAGGGTGGATTTAAGCTGGAGGAAATAGGGCAAAATGTTGGTAAAATTCAGCGCACTCACCTGTAAAAGAGGTAGAGGAGGAAGTGGACATGCTCCCTTTTTTCTCTCCCTCTCTCGCCGTGAATGAATGAGATGGCACAGGCAGACCAAGCGTTTCTCCCGGTGTTCCTTTGATAGAGCAAATGTAGGGTGAAGTAGAGATCAGCCTGCTGGACATCAGGTCTCCCGACGCTCTAGTTTGAGTTACATGTTTCAACTGACTTTAACCTGCATGGCGCATGAAGCCAAGTGACCGTCTGGAATCAAAGAGATTTTCCATGGATGAATATTTTATAGTGACTCTGTAACATAAGCTGCAGCAGCGTGAGAGACAGACTGATTTGTTTTAAACTGAACCAACAGATTCCTTTGAGGCTGTGGCACAGATCCGGAAAAAAAACATCCTCTGAACTGCTCCAAAGGTGATTTCTCTCTCTCTCTCTCACTTCATTTCCCAACTTCTCACAAACGGTTGCTCAAGCTCAAAGGCACTGACGGCTCAATCTCATATCTACCCTCCACAAACCAGGTCTAAAAATTGAATTAGTGCTAGCATTTTAGCTGCAAATGTGGGGTTTCCCCATAAACAAGTCTTCCAGTAGAAAAGATGCAGATGCGTCGTTGGTATGCGAGATCTTCTGAGCTTTATCACTGCTCTTCTAACCATGCGGCATCTATGACCTCCCCCCAACATGCTCGCAACCATCCCCACCTCTCTCCCTCTCTTTCTCTTGTTGATGAAGATCCATACTTAACATCCCCCACCCAGCCCGTTTAAAAGACCTACCCACCACTCAGTAAGCTCAAATTAATTTTCCTTACAAGATTACCATAAATATTCACTCCAATCACCCGTGAAGCGATCACACAGAAGAAACCCCAAAATTTTTATTAGCCTACTATAATGTATCCTCTCCTTCAGGCACCCCAAACTTTCCTCACTGATCTGATGTCTGCTGTTGACTCTTTCAGCTTCATATCCTTGTTGAATAGCGCAGCTTGGCTGGTTCCAGATCAGCGACTGGTAACTGAGAAGTGGGGGGTGGGATTGAATAAATAGCGCCATCCATCGGTTTGATAAAGGCAGTCAACTTCACTGTTATTAATGTACCTCACACTGAGAGAGAGACAAAATGATAGATAGATAGATAGATAGATAGATAGATAGATAGATAGATAGATAGATAGATAGATAGATAGATAGATAGATAGATAGATAGATAGATAGATAGATAGATAGATAGATAGATACAAAAAGCTACATTCGCAACTATTAAATTATTACATGTGATTATAAGCGTTAATGCTTATAACTACAGGTGTGTGTTCATCGGGCGCGTTATAATGTCTTCGAATGTGTCAGCCAATCAGAAATGAGGATCTTTTTCACCGCTTTCATTAGACATAAGTTGATAAGATTATTGCCACATGTGATGGTTATTTCCACCTAAAGCCAACTTATAATAGGATGTTTTAACATAATATTATAATGTAGGTCATGCATGGGCTAATCCTATAAACCACTTTCTTTGTGTGTGATGACCCGCCAGCTTCAGCACAGACAAGTGAAACAGTGAGGGTGTTTTTTTCTTTTGTGAAGTTTACCACTAGGATCAGTTCACTGACACACCAGTCTACATGTAGGCAGGCAGCAGGATTTCACGGGGTTTTATGCGCCATCTGGTGGTCCAGTATCCTCTGATTTCCCACGCGGGTGTATGTGGACGCGTGCGCATTCAATCTAAATTGGCTGGGAGGTGATTAAAAGCGGGGGTGGCAAACCTTAGATGAGGCATTGAGTGCTGACAAAGTTATTTGTAACGACTGGGATTTATTTATTTTTAACATTTTTGATAAGTTTGGTCAACTAGCTCGTTTGATTCTATTGCGCATGGCCTATATCTGGCTCTGGTTGTTATTCAGTCAATGTAGCTGTTCATTCTTCCAGTTATTTAACCTAAAGTTAAATAGGTTAAATAGAAATGCAGAGGCACTAGCCGATCTTTGTCACCCAAAGTTGTTGGGGAGCTGGAACAGATGTTAAAGTATTAAGACAGGCAGTATAATTTGGTTTTAAGTAAAGCGAGTCAGTGTTGTGTCAGAAAACATTCTCAAAACTTAAAAGAAAAATTGAATCTTCTTGGCGTCAGATTTCACGACTGTTTTAGTTTCATAACATGACGAGTAATTTGGTTTTGCTGGAACACTGAGCACGTTCAAAATGATCTGAATCTGAAACCATGAGTATTTTCATGTCCATCTTTAATGTTTATTGGGTGTTTTAAATAATAGAAATGAAACATATAAACTGTCATTTTTTCTGTCTTCAGATTATGTTTATCTAATTTATGTTTATCTGAAATTGACATTTTTGCAAAGCATTTGAATTTAATTTTTTTTTTAACTTCACTTCTAATAGACGTTTTTCTAATTTGATATCAGTTTATTTGAATGTTGTGAAAAATGTAATGTAATGGTGCACACCAGTTTGAATTTAGATAAAAGAAATTTGGAAATTTGTGCATGTTTTCATACTAACTCATATGCATTTAAACATTTAAAAAATAAAAATATAACCCATAAATGATGAAAGAGTCATCATGAAGCTCAACTTCTTGCTATTTTGTAATGTATTGTTCATTAAAGGCGCGGTCACAGACTGGAGTGTTTGAGATGATTATAAAAGTTTCAGGTGTGACTGATTATGCTTATGAAAACCAAAAGTGGGACATCGGAGAGGCTTTTGAACATGAAACATGTACGTTTATTAATCCTCATGGCTTCCTCTGTGAGACCACCCTCATTTTGTGCTTGCTGCTATACCCGTTGTTCACTTTCAGCGTGACTGCCCCCTGGTGGAAGACCACACATGAACTCAAGATTAGATCTAGACGCCCTGACTTGCTCTTTGTCTGTGAAAGGGAACAACAGACCGATTCATATCCCAGCTTATTATTTCATTATATTTTTTAATAGAAAGCAAAATATTTCTGTCTTTGTCCAAGATTATCTCAAATAAAATATTTTTTTTATTCACTGCCTTCATTTGTTTCACTCAAACTTGCCACTTTGGATCGGAGAATTATTCCTCAATTTGGACAATCAAATTTCATATTTTTATCCTGAGCTGTTACCCTAGTGTAATTTTATTTACTACATGAAGGTGCATAGCTGTTAACATACACAAATAATAAAAGATCCCGATGAGTCACTGTTGAAAAAGTTATTTATTGTATTTGTGGCATTGTGTTTTGTTCCCTTTGAAAAGGAAAACAATCAGCACAAGTCAAGAGGTAGAAATCATCAGTCTGAAATTAATGTAAGGACTGACATTTACTTACACACACACACACACACACACACACACACACACACACACACACACACACACACACACACACACACACACACACTTTCCCATGGAAACAACCGATTTTTTTTTTGCATTTGTTTTCATTTCATCCACCAGCAGTACCATCATCCGTGTAATACTGTCACTAACATTTGTATGTACTGATTTCATCTGACATCAAACAGACTCCATTCTGCGCACAATCCAGAAATAAATTACATACACACACATCACGTTGCAGCACCCAAAGGGAGCAGGAACAATCTTGAAATGAACTTTTTGCTATTTTCACCTCATGACTTTAACGGCTGATTGGCTGATTACTGCATCATCCTTGAAAAGAGCCCCCTGTGACTACACAAAACAAACAACACATTAGGTGTGAGAGATGCATGTTGGCTTATATTTGTGCAGAGCCTGATGACTCTGTGATCTAATCTGCTCACACAGGGGGAGGGACAAAAACAGATCAGCACAAAAAAAAAAGGGGGGGGGGGGAAGGTAGCAGTGCTATAAACAATGTGTCAACATCTGGTATTAACGGTATTCTGGTATTAACGGTATTCTGGTATTAACGGTATTCTAAATATGGTTTGACCAAAGGATTTAAAAAAAGAAAAAAAAGAAACCCCACACACTTTAAAAGGTAGATGCAGGTTATTTGACCCAAGAGATGTTGAGACAGCGAGCGATGAAGGCGTAAGTGTCAGCCACCTCCTGAATGACTTTGCTGGTGGGCTTTCCAGCACCGTGGCCTGACTTTGTGTCCACAAGGATGAAAAGGGGATTTGTCTGCTTGGGGCTGCGACCTACAATGTGCTGCAGAGTGGCGATGTACTTGAGGGAATGCAGAGGCACTACCCGGTCATCGTGGTCGCCTGTCAGCAAAAGCACAGCGGGGTACTGGACCCCATTGCCTTCTGGTACACGGATGTTATGAAGCGGGGAGTATCTGCGAGAGAGGACCAGTGGGATCTTTGTTAGGACTGCAACCGTTTAAATATTAAGTAAACAGCAGAATCCCTCTATAAAAATGTCAGAGCAATGATAATGTTGGAGTACAAAATGTATTTTGTTTAACCTTAAAATATTCACACTGCTATCCTACATCACAAACGAAACAATCGGGTAATTTTGTTTGTTCTGAATTTCTTTGTGAGCTTCAGTTCTCAAATCAAGACTCAAGGATAACTCCTGGAATTAGATATTTCATTAAAATACAGTACTGTGCCAGAGTCTTGAGCCAATCCTTATTTCTTTATATTTTGCAAAAAAAATTACCACACAGATTAAGTTATTTATTAAAATGGGCAAACGAACACAAGGGAATACAGTATACAAGCTAAAAGCTGAGACTGTACAATTCTAATAAGCATGAAAGTCGATATGACCACCTTTATTCCTCAACACAGCCTGAACTCTCTTAGGAAAGATTTCTTGTCATGTTTTGGTAGTCCTCGGGATTCTTCAAAGATCTTCTTTGGATGTTGGGTACCCTTTGATCTGTTCTCTGTCAAGATGATCTCACACTGCTTCAGTAATGCTAAAGTCTGGGTTCTGGGGAGACCCATCCATGACTGACAGTGTTTCATGGTGTATTTTTATTTTTCTATTTGTGTATGCTTTTACTGCATTAACTGTGTGTTGAGGATCATTGTAATGCTAAAAAAAAAAAATGAAGCTGCTGTCAATCACATGCTTTCCAAACTGTATTGCCTGGTGGATTAAAATCTGAGAGTGTTTTCCAAATTCATAATTCCTTAAAATTTGACAAGATCACCAACACCACTGGCTGAGATGTAGCTCAAAACCACTACATCTCAGCCTCTGTATATATTCATCACACCATAAAGACCTGTTACCACTGATCTTCAATCCAGTCTTTGTGTAATTTGGCATAACTCAGCCTCCTCCCTGTTTCTCTTCCTTAGCAATGGCTTCTTGACAACTAGACTTTTTAAATCCCCATTCCTCAAGGAAATGACCTTCAGACACTTTATCTGCTACAGACAGGGTTTTAGGCCTGGAACTTTTTCTTTTGTCCTCCACTTGTCCAGTTTCCTCAATTCTTTAAAGGACATGTTGCACACCATGCTGAAATATGCCAGGCTTTCAGCTAATAGCTACTTGGGACTGGAAACACATTTTTTTATGTCCATGTAGCCAATGTAATCAGTGAAGCTCAGATTAAAATGTATAAAGAAAGGCAGCTGATGTAAATGCAGCCTACAGTATATAATACACATTAAAATCTACACTGTGGTCAGAGAGCACCTACTTGATCAGCCATTCAAACTGCTCTTTGTCTTCTGAACAGCCAAAGTCCGTGGTCCAGGCGTGCCCGATTGTGAACTTGTGGAACTTCAGCATGTCCATGACGCCCACCTGAGCTACTGCACATCCAAACAGCTCAGGCCGCTCGTTTACACAGGCCGCTGAGACAGGACACCAAGGATTCAGAAACATCATCATCTATATCCATTTGCTGCGATTATATTGTTTTAGTGTATCTTGTTCTTTAGTGGAAGCATACATACCTACAAGCAGGCCACCATTAGAGCCTCCATTTATAGTCAGTTTGGAGGGAGAAGTGTATCCCTCCTTGATTAGATATTCAGCTGCACACTGGAAGTCTGTGAAGCAGTTCTGTTTATTTGCCAGCATTCCAGCTGGGAAAAAAAGAATACAAAGTATGTAAATGAGGACTTTGCGCTGGTAATATTTAAAAGATTCCCTCCAGGCACGTTTGAAAAGATCTAAAATTATTCTGCTTTGAATAATAATGTGTGTCTGATATGTTTTTTTATGCTTGTCAGGTTAGAAATTCTTAAAAACAACATTTATGCCTCCTCAGCCACAGAAAACTCCAGAATCTCTCAATATGCAAATATATTCATTTCAAACTTTTAGCTAAAGATGTCATTATTGAAAGACAAGACACAATCTACTGTATGTGCTACAAACACACACAAACACAGGCGTTTTCTAACAGGGCAAACTGGACATGCCCTTGCGATTGAGCTCTGTAGTCATGTTTATAATTACGTGTCAAAAGCTCCTCACCTTTGTGCCAGGTCTCCCCATATTCTCCTCCTCCTCTGATGTTGGCGACAGCTAAAACTCCTCCCAGATGTCTGACAAAGATGAGTCTGGACACGCTGTAGCTTGGCGTGATGGAGATGTTAAAGCCCCCGTAGCCATATAAAAAACCTGGATGGGAGCCGTCCATTTTGATGCCCTTCTTGTGAACAATGAACATGGGTATCTGAGTGCCATCCTTTGAGGGAAAAAAGATCTGAGACAACAAGAGAGAGAGAAAAAAAAAAAAAAGATTGTCAGGGAAACAAAAGGAGATGGGAAGTGAATTACGAAAAGGTAAAGAACAGTAAAGCTTACATCACCAGTCTATCCTTGTTTCTGAGTCAGAAGACAAGAGAAGACAGGAGCTCTTTTAAAATCCTGTCTGAATCGTGAACATTTTACATTTACAGAGCTATTTTCAAGGCCGCTGTTTTCAGCAGAAGTATATAAATATATCTAACTCTGGGACACTATATGTACAGAGGAAGTAAAAAGAATTTGAAACATGGTCTGGCCAAGGCTAGACTATCTAAAGGACAATTTACTGCAAGTTTCTCAGGAATCTGAACCACTTAAATATAAAATCAGCTATGTCAGGTCATCCATTCCTGGCCCATAATCATTTCCCAGGGACACTGACAACATCTATCATAACATAAAAGCTTCAAATCTTATGACTAATTGCAAAATTTCTTTCTCTTTCATTTCTCTCCACAGGTGACCAGCTTCCAACTCCATCTGGCAATCAATCTTTTTTTTTTTAATAAATCAGAATTAATGGCTGTTACTTTGGCTACATTTAAAGAGAAAGGGCTCATGTCTCCTATGACGGCCGAGCAATCCTTCCCGTTATACTTCAGTCAGAAAAAGTTGCTTATTTGCCACAACAAGGTGAACTGACATGTGACAGTTACTACTGTGAACACATCCATGCTGACTTGGTTTATAGCCTCATGTTTAGAAACATACAACATCTAAAAATCACAAAATTAAACTAAGAAACAAATATCTGATGATTTGACTATTAGGGTACAGTTCTAGTTAAAAAAACTACTTTGAAAGCTCAGTTTGAGTGCTGCTTACGTTAATAAATGCTACCAATACCTGATTTAGCCCACCTTTTCTACAACAACCCTAAGCCGATAGTTTGCCCTCAGTTTGCCGTTTTCGAGCCAGACAATTGATAAAACCCTTCATTTTGTTTGTCAGGGTACAAACTGGCCTGTACACCACCGTTTTATGTCTGTCATTTTGGATAAATGCTGGGTCAGTACTTTAAAAACTAGGTTAAAGTTGGGCATTTATGCATAATTAACTGTTGAGATATCTTTTAATAAATGTGTTTACCGCAGCCTATTTTTAAAGAGAAATGAAACACACCTATTTAAACACTGGTAATCCCAGTCTAGGCTCTAGTTACCTGTGTGGTCTGGTAGTCGGAGGGGTTGAAGCCTTTGACAGTGACCTCTCTGAAGATATGGGGCTGCAGGGGCTCCTTGGTTAGGTCACAGTGGTAAATGATGGCTAGATGAAAAGAAAGTAAAAGTTTCATTTTCTTTACTATTTTGAAATCACTTCACAATCAGTGAATTCTTAAAGACAGTACAAATTTACTTAATGAAATAATACGTGGAACTTAGAAATGAGAACAAAATTGCATTACTTGTTTCTTATTTATACAAACTTAACATAAAGGTTGACTTATTTCACTTAAACAACAATATTTGCACAGGTAGAAATTGCGAGACAAGGCATCTGATAAACAAAATAGCTTTTTTTGATTAAAAATAATAACTTTTGCATTATATTACCTGGCGATAGGAAAGAAGTGAAATAATAGAAGATTTCAGAGTCTCGCTTTCGTCCTGTGAACCCTACTATGGATCCAACATCAAGAGGGAAGGTCCTCAGCTCCTCTCCTGAGCTCAGACGATACATTTTCAACACATTCTTCACATCATGGAGGAAGCACACGAACAAATAGCTGGAGTATGTACAGGTGGCAAACACTGCAAGGAAGACATGGCAAAAGAATGAATGACATTGAAATGTACCTTTAATGACAGGGCTAAACTGCTAACGCTTCATATTTTATAGGGAAAAGGTCATGCACGTGTTGCAGAACCTCACCAATGACATCCTTCTCATGTTGAGGCAGGAGCTCCTTCCAGCTGCTCTGCTCCGGAGAGGCAAAGTCGATGTTGATTAGTCTGTAACGAGGGGCGTCTAAGTTGGTCTTGAAGGTGAACAATGTGCCCTCGTTCGTCACGTATTCGTACTCGGCGTCAAAGTTGTCGATTAATTTTACCCATGGCAAAAGTCCTGAGCAAACAAGGATTTCAGTTCTAAAATCAAACTGTTAAGCGAGTAAGACTACAAGAAGAACAATATTTGTCTTAAAGTACCAAAATACTTTGAGAAATAAAGAGAAACAAGTACAGAATACCTGTAATACCCTGAGGAGTGGTCTTGAGGTCACAATACCACAGTCTGTTGACAGGATCACAACCTTCTCTGATAGACAGCAGCACGTAGCGCCCATCTTCTGATACCTACAGTACATCTGCAATCATTAAACTGCACCTGAATGCCAACTAAAACACGCATTCTGTCCAAGTTTGATGACATGACACTAGAGGGGAAAAAAACAAACAAACAACTTCACACATACTTCTGCTCCACTCATCCATTTGGGGTGATCAGGAAACTCTGCACATAGGACGTCCTCAGACTGTGGAGTCCCCAGAACATGATAGTATAACTTCTGATGCAAGTTAGTGGAGGTCTCAGTGCCTGAAAGCAAAAAACAAAATCGAATACAAAAAGACGAAGAGTGTTACGAGTAGGTGCAAATTTTATAATACTAGATAACAAAAGGTTTCAAAACAATAAACAGAAAATAACAAATATTGACAAATGACAAACATTTCGCCTTATGACATTAAATACATTGTCCAGTGGCTCAAAAGTAATTGGACATACAAACGTAACTTTACATGGATGAAAATCATTTACAATCTTTGACTGTCTAAAACCGGCAAACATCACCAAATGCTGTGGTTCACCTCCCTGGAGATGCTCTGCTAGGCCTTCATTTGGTGCTTGTTTGTGAGTCTTTCTGCATTTGTGCACTTTGCTCTATTGGAATGACAACAGCTTACTGACTTGACCACTGAAGAACATCCAATTTCTTTGCCTTGAGTAACTCTTTGGTTGCTTTTGCAGTATGCTTTGGGATAATATTCATTTGCACTGTTTAAGCACTGTCCTATGAGTTTTGTAGCATTTGGCTGAAACCGAGCGAGTATAAACCTGTACACTTCACAACTCATACTGCTATTTCTTTCAACACTTACATCATTAATAAAGACCAGTGATCCATTTCCACTGACATTATAAGTCATGTCTGACTGGTAACGTGGCACGCTTCTCCATACTTTTCTCTTGTCATCATCTGGTAAAAAGTTCAAATTTGTTTGTTTTTTATTTCCTTCCCAGAACAATGCAGATTCTTTTAGATGATTTCTGGTAACATCTAATCTGGTCTTCCTGTTCTTGACTGTAATGAGCAGTTTTCACTTTACAGCAAAGTGCAAACTGCTGCATTTCCTGCTGTACCTTGACAATTTGTCATGTTCTTGTCGTGTTAGTGTAAACAAACTTTTCTAAACCATGAAAATAATTTTGTCATCATCCAACTTTGTTGTCTAAAGCTCCCGGATCTCTTTATTTTTGGTTTTTAGTTTTTTAGTCTAATGATGACAGTGAAAAGCTGTTACAAATGTTACAAAAAAAATCAGCACTTTGACTCATTTGTCATGAAATAACAATGGAACAGGCCTCACCTGGCCATTGAAATGCTTGTCAGTCGGTTAGCAATTTCAGTCTATGAAAACGGAGGTCTGTGTATGAAAATGTCTGTAATTCCTGTTTTTTTATTCTTAATTCAAGGTTGTTGTTTTTTTTAAAAATTATAATAATACATTAATGCTGTCTTTGATCAAGTTTTATTTTCCACTCACGTTTGAGCAGACATTGCTGCTGCATGCAGTTTAACAGTCTATGTAGACTGCATTTGGAGATATATACATTTGAAACCGCTAGCAATTATCTAATGACAATTTAGCTTTTCATTAGCTTTTTTAAATGGTAACTGGCCAGTGCACAGAAAAGCGAGTCCTTAAGCAGATATCCATTAATCCATTTTCTTCTGTCCTGGCAGAGAGCCCTGTCCCATGAGGCTAGGTAGGCAGACTGAGTTCCAAGAATGTCAATTATCTTACAAGTATTTCATATTTTGAAGGTAATTTACTGCAGCCAAATGAAGGTTTAGTATTTGAGAATGTTTGAATCCTGTCCAACACAGTCTTACCATCACTTTTGCCCTCCTGGTCAGGATACGAGTTGTAAAAAAGCCCCTTCCCATCGTGGGTCCAGGACATGCAGCTAAACTTGACTCGCTCCAGGCGGTCCTCTAAAGGCACGGCGCCCTCAACGCGCAGAAAGCGGATCTCCACCCAGTCAGACCCACTGGCACTAGTGCCATATGCCAAGTACTCTCCATCCTCAGAGAATGCATAGCCTTGAAGAAATCAGAGAAACATAAATAGAATGTTAACAAGGAAACTTAACAAAATTTAGACATCAGAGAGGACACTACATTTGTAGAGATTTTTATTCAAAACTGAGTAAAAACTACCACATGAAGCAACTATTACTTGAAAGGCAATTTTGAACTAAATGTATTACTAAAATTAAAAAGAGCACACGATCCAGAAATGCAGGCAACATATTTTTTCATATCAGTAAAATGGGTACTTTGCTTTTATAATAGCCACGACTGATACCTCGCAGAGCAACTGTCCCATCCTCAGAAAATGTGTTTGGATCTAAGAAGACTGTGGGCTCGGCATCTAGGTTCTCTTGCACATACATCACACTCTGGTTCTGGAGGCCCGTGTTGTAAAAGTGAAAGTACCTAAAAAACAAAGAGAAAAGCTACTGGAATGTCACATAATCACTCTGTCATCTAACACTAAAGCTGAAATCCAACATCAAAAATATTATTATGGAATCAGTTGCAGCAAGCTTTACCTGCTTCCTCTCTTGAAGGGACAGCTATACTTGGGATAGTCATACAGCTCAGTCATGCGCTCTTTGAACAGCTCTCGCACCTCACAGTGCTCTAAAAATGGCAAAGTGAGCTTGTTCTGGGCACTGACAAAGGCCTAATGGAAGAAAGCATAATACAACCATGCTTTACATTTTACCATTATCATTTCAACAGACTGCTCAAAAGAGCAAATAATTATTTAGCAGATATCTTTGCTGTGGAAAAAGTATCCACCTCTTCCTGAGTTCTTTTTTTGGCATATTTGTCATGATTAAATGTTTTAGATCAAACTTTAATATCAACGATAACCTGAATAAATACAAAATACAGTTTTTAAATAAAGATCTTATTTTTTCCCAAGGGAAAAAAGCTATCCAAACCTCCAAACAAGCTAGGTTTTGTAGATCATACTAATTAGAGAAGATAATTTTGTTAAACATTTGCATATTTTTCATTTCTCATGTCTCATGATCTATTGAACTGAAGGAGTCTGTTAATTTAGGTTAAGTTTAAAATATACCAAGAGACACTAAAAACATACAGACCCAACAACTACTGATTCTTTGTGCATGAAAATAGAACAAAACAACTATGAGTAATGAGTAAGGGATTAGAAAGTAGTCTTGCAAGGCCAAGTTGCTATATCCGCCTGACCCGAAAACCCCCCCGAAACTGACCCTAACCCCAATTCCACAACTGCCACAGGTAAGCAGGGATCAGGCGATCGGCATCCTAACTCCTACGGAGAAAAATATGATTTACAAATGTGTACAGTACTTTGTGTGTAACATTTGAGGACTCACAGATGCATGTTCCAATCCACATACAAATCGATTTGACCACACATAAAACTATTTTAAAAACACGTACATCCAAACCTGAATAAATAGTGATTATTTATGCACAATTTATTAAGTTCACCTTCACGAGTTGGACATAACTGAATAACATCCCTCTCACTCACAAAACCTTTAACGCCGGTGCACCAATTGTCTGATATGCACAGATAACAATGCATGCTAACGTGTCCTCAAAACGTACACGTACATGATTGTACATAATTTTTAATCTTAGTTTATGCTTTTTAAGCAAGTGTCTCTCCACAGAAATCCATAATGAATATGGAAGAACTGAAATATATAAATGAAAATCCAATATTGTTGTTCTATAATGCCTCTGATAGGCTAAGCATTTTATATGTACTGGGGTTATACTAATATTAAAAGGTGCTTCATCTGAAACACGTAAGTATGACAAATATGCAAAAAAAGAAAGAAAGAAATCAAAAGATGCTACGCTTTAAATGCGCCCGTGACTTTTAATACCAACACTTAACTATCAAATCACATGCCCACATTTCTTAATTACAAAACGCGACACAACAACTAAATATGGCAGTAAAAAAATACAGAATTCGCTGGTGATTTGAGTGGTAACGGGGAGTTTACCTGTGTCTTTTCACTGTCAGGGTCCTCCAGCCAGCTGTAAGGGTCAGGCACTTTGCAGCCATGATAGTCATCCACCTGAGACCAGCCACAGAGGAATGATTAAAAGGTGAAGTAGCTAAGCAAAACAGAGTTGAGCAATCGGGGTTATAAACCCAGAGTGTTTAGTAAAGTTAATCACGTAGCATCTTGAAAGGCTAAAATTGGACTTGTAGTTAAGTTATGGCTATCTCTGAAATGCATGCATTTTTGTCAACATAGCCAATCTCGGTTTACCAGTGATGGCTAAGCTAACTAGCATGCTAACAAAGCGAACGCTCTTTTCAATGAATGAAAGCGCGTGATGATTAAGCATCCCGGCTTATTAGCACGCTAGGCTAGTTAGCAACCCACATTTACTTACAACTGACTCGTCGCGGTAAGCCTGGGGATACTGAAAGGACATTTTGGACGTCAGTTTTCGGGAATTTCGTAACCAAAAAAGCTGCCGCAGAGATTGGAAAGGTGCTTTTGAAATGACTCTCGCGGCCCTGTAAAACATAAACTTAAACCGCAGAAGCTTTTGTGTGGAAAAGATACCGCTGCTTGTACACAGCCAACAAGCGCTTTCATGAGAATTCACTGACTGTCAACCAATGTTTTACAGCGCCCTCTGTTGGCCAATAGCGAGAAGACGATTCTTGGAACCTGATTTAACCAACCACTTAAGATAAATTTAATAACCTCAATTAAAAGGTTTTAATGTGAAATCATTTATGTAGTCTATTACGTGCAATAAAAAAAATAAAATGGAGATTACGTGGTTCAGTACTTTCCCCTGTAGGCCTACACACTTCTTTAAAGAAGCAACATAACTGACAAAGAAATGAAATGCAATAGTTTAAATAGTCTGTACCTAACTGTAGCTAAATCAGGGATTCATGCAAGCATAAAGTGTTTAATGGCAAGGTCTAAGCTAAGCTTTGAAACACTTCTTGAAAAAACTGCTACAGTAAATTTAAAAGGAATTCAAAACAATGTCAGATGCTTATCAGCATCTACAGTTTCGAATTCTGTGTTTGCTATTGACCTTTGTAGTTTTTATTCAGTCTACTTGCAAAAATAGACTAATACAGCTTGATAAAGCTGGAATTCCAGTAGAAGTCATTTCAATTTAGAAATGAATACACAATATGTATAGACCTGTAAACAGTGTTTATCTTATTTTTTCTTTTCTTTTTTGATAGGTTAGCAGTCCACTCTAAACAGAGCAGCTTTGTTAAATAGTGACATTATTGGTAAAGGTTATCTGAGTCCACTGGGAATCTCCATCACTAGCCTTATCTATCTGACAGCACAAGAGGACGGTCAACTCTTCCCTCTTTTTGCTTCCTGCTCATCATCGTCCCCTCCCTTCCTTCCACTTCTTGCTTAATCAATCAGCGCTGATTTGACCATTATTATCTCTGGCACCTACTCTTACACAATGACTGATAGCGCAGGATAAGGCTCACCGAGGCAGCTCATAGCTTGAGGAAATGAGCGGAACTAAGTGATTAATTATAAGATACAGTGTGTTTCTTAGAGAACTGATGGGCTTTAGTTTTATTTGGCTTATTATGTGTATTTTTAAATGGAATTAAATGTATTTCCAGCAGTGATCTAGCTTGTTTTATATAAGTTTATTTATCTGTGACGCAACATTTTGACTTCATGTCATTCGTGAGGTATGCAGATAAGAGGCTTGTGACAGCTTTAATTATGTAGTTGCGTTTGCATCAAAAAGGAAACACATTGTTGGGATACCGCTGGCGATCAGATGTGCAGATGTCTGCAGGGAGATTGGAAAGTGTTTTTACTTTTAGACTTGGCTTGAAGCATTTCCCGGCTGTCACATGGTCAAACCGGGTGGAATGCTTTGAAAAGTTCAAACTGTAAAAGATTCTTAATCAGTGAGATCTTTTCATGGGTGAATTTACAATGAAAGTAAAGAATGAGAGAAGCTAAGTGCAGGTGATGGAAAAGCAAGAAGTGTTTCACCTGTGTTGTCTTTTCCTCTGTTGAGAAAATATAGTTGCGAGCGGGATATATTTCAGGTTGTGTCATTGCTGTGTTCGGGTTGTTGCATTGTTCCTGGGCGGATAGATATGATCTCTTTAGATGGATTTTTTTTTTAGGTCGGAAATGTTTGTGGTGGTGTTTTGAGGTCAAAGTGCTGTCGCTGCGCTCACCCACCCCCACAGCCCCTCTCACCTCCAGCCCTCTTCCCTTTTTAAGCTGGACTCAGGAATACCCTTCTGTGTGAAGAGGATCTCTTCCTGTTTGCCGATTGTCAGGCCATTGTCCTCTGACGCCTCTGTTTCCCTGACAAACTGAGGAGAAAAAAAAAACACTCAACAGTTTGAATGAGCATGTTTGTGTTTACCTTGCAATGCGGACTATTTTATGCTCATAGAGTAGTTGGGTTCATGCACTTGTATATTTGACATAGAGCTGGGATGGGCCAGGAGCTGCCCATGCATGAATTACCCCCCCATGCCCAATTTCCACCATTGTCCAAAGCCTGTCCGGAGATCCACGCAACCCACCCATCCCCACTCTAGCCCTCATTGTCGGAAGCACCTGTCTCTGTCGCAGGGGTTTAAGAAGGATGACCACCTGTTGTGTCACCGTGTGGAGTTACCACAAATTTATCTCATTCAAAAAACCTCCACTCAGGCTGGCTCCTGTGATGCACTGCATTTCATTGCATGTGTGAAGCTCTTTTTGGTTTTGGTTTGACTAAAATGCGAACCAAAAAAAAAACGAACAAATCAGTAAAGCATAAAGAAAGCTGCCGATGATGCCCATCTAAGGAGAAGAGATGACACTGATATCAGCACCTGACTGGAAAAACCAGTTTAATGTACCAAGATGAACTGTGCTAAACAGATCTAAGTTTTGTACGGATTGTGAAATCTGTACATCGCTTAGTCATTATAAGAGCTATGTAAGTAAGTAGATCTCTTCTTCAGCTCTGTCTTTAAGCTTTTCTTCAGCATCTACAGATAGATTGATACTGTATTGATGCCATAAGGGAAATTATCATGCTACAGCAGCAGGATAATGAATAAAAATAGTACAGTCTACAATAAATAAACAGCATAGTTAAAATAAGTAAGTAAAAATGCAACAAAGCGCAAAGTGAGGGCCTTATGCTGTGAGACAGTGTACAAATGTATATATGCAAAAGTGACTAAAAAAGTAGAAATAGGTTTAAGTTAAAGAGTAAAAGTAAGATCAACATTGTGCAAAATATTATGTATGCTATAAATCTTTTATCATGGGACAGGCTGACTAGTTTTCATGTAATCTGTCAGT
This sequence comes from Rhamphochromis sp. 'chilingali', assembly GCF_963969265.1. Taxonomy (NCBI): domain Eukaryota; kingdom Metazoa; phylum Chordata; class Actinopteri; order Cichliformes; family Cichlidae; genus Rhamphochromis; species Rhamphochromis sp. 'chilingali'. The sequence continues at coordinate 13,602,902 of NC_137932.1, read as the reverse complement.
GCAGTTAGTTGTGACATTTTTTTATTTTTCATCTCAGATGCTGTCACTGTGCATTTTCCTTTTATGAAGTGTTTCCCGAAGATTCTTGGTGTCACAGTCGAGTCCCAGTAATTCGATTTAATAATAGTAGTCCAAAGGGATCCACACACAACAAAACAATACCCAGGCAATAATAAGGATGCTTTTAATCACAGAGATCACAGGGGACAGCTTCCTGGCTGGCTGTCATTAGCCAGGGCTGGGATAACAGTGTGTGACGATGCGGTGGTGGTGGGGTCAGTAAAATCTGTCCCCTCAGATATCCTCAGACAACAGGATGTTATTGAGTATCCAGCCGAGGGAAATTACAGCACACGTGGAAGAAGGATGCGACCAGTGCAAAAATTATAGGAAATGCTAAATGCCTTTGTCATGGTGTTCAGACGTGCTACTGTGCCATTTTCATTGACTCTCGGGCTAAGGCAAGATGCCGTGACTCATGCCGTATGTTGACAAGTGACAAAACAGCCATTATAAAATTGGGTTTGAGCTGTGACAACAAGCCCAATGTTGTCCACTAGTGATCTCACGTCTGTGTATTTCGGGATAACGCAGCTAATAAGGTCCTGTCAGCATCTATTCAGACATACAGCCGAGATTTCATTCAGCAGAAAAGCATAAAATAAGAACCGCAATAAGACCAAGTCAATCACCCCAAGGAGAAAAGACGTTTGCCATTGTTTGTACCGATCATGTTGAAAAGGGAAAGAGAGCACTCAGGTTACCCAAAGGCAACGCGGTGAAAGAGCTGAGAATAAAAGGGCAGGTTTAAAACAACACAACTTTCAGGTGCCAAGGGTTTTTGATTGCTTGTTTGTGCTCCTTGTCGTATTCACGCACCCAGAAGTAATGGCAGCGAAAAGAAACGATGTTGTCACTGTCTGAAAATAGATCTTCATCTTTCAGTTGAAGCAATTTGTTTTCCTTTATGCTCCGTCTTTCCTCCCGGTCAAACTTGTCTGTGCACTTCTTCCCGCTACACTGAATCAAGTCTTGCCAATGTCTGGCACTCATGTTTTCAAACAGCGATGCTTTCATCACACGCATCTGCAGTGGCTTTGTGGTCTTTATTAGTTAGAAAAAGGGGGAGCTAAGTGGTAGAACAAAACTGAGATATCATGATACTTCGACCTCAGTTAAAGAAGTGGTTTGTAATCACTGTGGTGAAGTCCACAGTAACCGGAGAATCGTTAGGGAAATGATAAGTTTCCCTATGTCATATGTCCATCAGCTCGACCTGTCTCCTGTCTTTATCTCCTTTCCTTTGTTTTGTCTTTGAACCTTACCTGCTTTGTTTTCTGGGTTTGTCACAAAGAGAAGAGGAGGAGCTATCAGGGGGAAAATGAACGTATTGCTTGCGTGCAGACAGATATTACCCTTTCAAAATACACAACAAATATGTGTTTGTGCGTGCCCTGTAATTTTGCAGTTGACATGTGCACTTAGAGTGGGGCTCTGGGACCCTTTTAATGACCGGGACGGGCAACGCTGGAGACAGGTGGAAGACAGCGCTGTCTGACTGGTCTGAAGCGCGTGCGTGTGTGCGTGCATGTGTCTTTGTATTGGTTTCTAAGTAGTCGCACATACTCAGATGTGCCGACAGACATGCTGGCACCCGATGATGTCACTGGTGTTGTCACTGAATAACTGTAAGCTTCCTCTTTTTGTGACAAAAAAAAAATGAAGTCGCACCATTTGTGCTCACTTGCTCAAACAGGACGTTACAATAATAGCAGCACTCTCATTAGCACAGAGTTCATCAGTGCCAAAAAAAGTTTTTGTTTTTTGTATTTCTCAGTATTACTCTCTTGTTTGCCCATTGAAAGTGAAGTTGTACAAACTTACACAGATAGCTTTGTATGAGAAAAACTGTGGTCCTAGCACAAAGGGAAAAATACTATAAAGTACAAGCCTGCACATGTAGTGTTTCTTGTTTGAGTCAAGAGATGACCTAGCATATTGTTTTTGTTTTGTTTTGCTTTGTTTTTGGTGTAGTTGGTAGAGTCTCTGCACTCTACTTCCTCTGTTCCATTCTCTATGCTAATCTAAGCTAACTGTTAGGCTAAAAAAATAAAGCTAGCACTCAAGCAATAGATTTTACAGTTCCTTAAATGGCCACTTGGGGCTGGCTACAAGAAGAGCAGAAGAAGTGAAAAACCTGACCAAGACAGCAGGAAATGAAACAGATACAATTGCAAAGTGGGCAAAAAAGAAAATAAATAAAATAAATGTGGTTTAACAGGAACCAAAAACCACAGAACATGTGCTCCATCTTGGTAGGTATTTTTTTCTTTGCTATGTTACTTGGAACTAATGCGCAGATATGTGTATATTTGTTATGCACGGATACAGTTTGCTAGCTAAGTTTTCTAGCTTAGATGATAACTTCACTTCACCGTCTTGTCTAGACCTAAATAACATCAGTTACCTAATTGTTAAGTGATAAAGTAGCTGTTTGCAGGTTGTAGACGCTATTGCATCAGACAAAACTCCACTGCTTACATTTCCCCATCCCCTTAAACAAAGCAGTCTTTTTAGTTTTATTTTTTTTTCTTTTATTTGATCTTCTTCCTATATTATTACAGCATTTGTCATCATGTGGTATTGATTTAATTTTTAAATTTTTCTAACAATTTAACCCTCATCCGGCACATTACCTTGATTAATACAGTTTATATTAGCCTGATACAACTATAGCTAGCTAGCTGAAGACAAAAGAACACTGTATTTAAACTGGTTTTTCACTAATATTGTTAATATTTAGGATTTGTTTCGATTAACTCATTTATGTCTTATTTTAATACTCCTTGTATTGACAGTTATCAGTGTTTTCAAGTAACTTCAAGATACCCATTTGCTGTATTTAAACAATTTAAGTGCTCATCAAGTGCCTGCAAACTCATTTTCTTTTGTGATTCATAGAGCGATGCTCCTTTGGTGAAGGTATTTCATTTGATACTTTGTTTTAAAAACCATCACACACAAGAAGTGTATTTTGGTCAGCACTGCTAATAATTAAAGAATTGTCAAGGTGAGATTCAAAGGATTATTATTTCCTGTGTAAGGAACTGATTGCACTCACTGAAGAGGGCACTTACAAAGTAAGCAAGGGGTAAGCATGAATACGTATACAGCTAAGCACATTGCATCAGCTCAGGGGTCACAGTCGGGCTTCCTGTGGATCTTTGTTCAAAATACAAAAGGAAGTTAAGCATGTATGTGTGTGGGTGTATGAGAAAGAAATAGTGAGGGGAAATTCTACAAGTGGCTAAAAAAATGACTGCATGGATCAGGTTGGCCTCATGGATGGCTACTTGTTCAACAGCCATCCAAAATATGAGGAGGCTGCTCCTTAGAGACAAAAAATATGATAGATATAGACATAGACAAACAGATATATATATACACAAACACACATAAAGACATGTCAAAAAGAGAGTTTTTATGGGATTCTCTAGAGTCCTGTGAAAATCTTCATACACACTATCTACTTCCATAGGAATCAAAAACGTAAATAGCGTGCAGTTGCTGCAAATTTAAATTCAAGTGGTTTTTTGATGATCAAAAAGAGTGAGCATCTCTATAAAAGCATACATTTTGGTAGTTTGTTGGTTTGGAGAATTCAAGTGTAAAATCCTACAATCTTCCCAGGAGTGGATGTCCCAAAAAACCCAAGAGTCAAATTTCAGACTCTTTAGGCCCCAGTTAGCAAGCTAAATGCTAAAGTTGGAGCATGACTTAAGTTCCATATGTACAAACCAATTCTGGAAAAATGTCTAGAACAGACCAAAGTAGATATGTTTGACCATTGGTGGAAACCAAACCAAAGACAGGATATCAGCGCAGACATCTCTTATCAAATGTGAAGCACAGTGATGAAGGGTTGAGGATTTGGCTTATTAAGGATTCACAGGACATGGGAACCTTACTGTCATGAACCCCTCTGTATGCCAAATTCTAGAGTGCCATCTGTCCGACAGTGACAGTGGCAAACCTACAAGACAGTGGCTGAAAAAGAGAATAACCTAGGTGTTGCAATGGCTTGGTCAAAGTCCAGACCTAAAACTCAATGAAATGCTGTGGTGAAAGCTGTGCATAAACAAATGCAAACCTCAATGAATTGACGTAATGTTGTAAAGAAGAGCGGGCTAAAATTCCTCCCCAGCAATGTGAGAGAATGACGTACTGACAGTCATACAGTAAATGATGACTTCAAGTTATAGCTTCTAAAGGTGGTTAGCTAAAAGAATCTTGGTGCGCACTAAGTTTTTCAGAGGATTGTGGAAACTGTTTTTCACATGACTTTATAACACTACTGTGTATATTTAAGAGATTCTGACTACATACCATTTTCTTTGGGGTTGGGCAGATAGGTTGAAAAAGAGAGTGTGTGTGTTTGCGTGAGTATGTGTAATAGTTTGTGTGCATCCTTCCCGGATGACAGGCCCCTCTGTTGGTCATTATTACAGTCTGGCTTAGTAATCAAGAGGAAGACAAAACAATGTGAAAAGGCTTTTGATACAGGCAGGTGTGGCTCCTGGGGGTCTGACACTTCCTTGCTTGTACAACTGTCTGTCTAAAGATGTCTGTAAGCACCCCCCTTGTTTTCCCACTCAATGCTTCAAGTGAAATTTAATGCAGCAACTGCTTCTTCTTTCTTTCTTTCTTTTTTTTTTAGATCAGAAACAAATGCTGTGGCTATTTTAGAGTAATAGTCGGACCTTAAAGAGAGTCAAAACGTTTCCTAATTATTAGTAATGGTGATAAAGAGGCATGATACAACTAAAGAGTGAGAAAAAGTACACCTCATTTCAGACAAAATACTCAGGAAGGACTTTGAGGGGTCAACCACAATGCTTTGGTTCTCAGAGCAGCATGTTAGTTTCCATTATCAACCATCAGGTTACTGTAAACTCATGTGATGCTGTGTGGAAGCATGTGCAATAAAATAAACAGTGAATCGAATTTTTTAAAACCCCCAAAAACTGTTTTTACAGAGAACTAAGGATTGCTATATGCATGACAAGACTGGCATGACATTCTGATGCCAGTTAGGATAAGAACATACAGACACCTATAATTTCTACTATCCAGCCTGTTAAGAACATCTTTTGTGGGTCAGCTGAGTACAGTGATACATTTTTTTCTTCCTGTTCCCCTCATCTCTGTGGGTGGCTTTGTCAGGATCTGAAAAGACATCTGTTGTGAAGTGCAGTAGCATTCCTGGCCCTGAAACCATGATAATAACCCTTGGCCTGTCAACAGGAGATCATCCAGCAATTGAAGGGAGATTGCTGGACTGGGTGGGTGGTGGCTGTGGCGCAGCGCTGTCAGGTTTTGTTTTGTTTTTTTCAGATTAACAAATGAAATGGATCAGAGGAAAGAAAAAAAGATGGAGAAAGACGGCGTGCATCAGTGTATTTCTAATTTAATAAAATAAACCCAAGTCATTCATTGCGTTCACATTGCTACCACCGCCATGTAGATGTAGCTTATCTTGCCTCAATCAACTGTCAAAGACCGGATGAAATACACGTGAGAGTAAATGTTTCCTCAACCACAAGCTGTCGAGAGTATAGGGTATTTCGAGGTAAAGGAAATCACTTAAAGTAACATGAAATGGATGAGGAGGCTGTCATGGCTGACACGCTGATAACACCACAGTAAGGCAGGGTGACATAGGTCAGAGTAGGGGACAGTGACAGCAAGATAGCTGTGATAAAATTCTAAATATTTCTCCTTGAGTCAGCCGTAAAACTTCAGAAAAAAAGCCAGAGGGGGAGGCTCTGTTGAACAATTGAGGGGTAATGGGTTATAAAATGGGCTTAGTCTTAGCCATCTCTGCCAAAGTGCATTGTCCTCATTCTTGCAGGAGGTGACAAGGAAGGAGTGGTCACCTTTGGTTCTCCTGCGAGACATAACCCAAGGCAGATTGCAGATGGAAATTATAGAGCAACCCATGCCATTAATGGAGCCTTCCCCCACAGGTATTCTTGGCTTGTGTTAAAGCAGGTTTATAATCATAAAATAGTTTTTACATGTACCGCAGGAGATTTAATCAATTCGATGATTAAAGAGAAAAATTCTCAAAATGTGAAAAAATGGGTAGATGCTGTGGTCTATTTTGGTTTAATTAACCCCTTCAGCAGAAAAGCTGAACGTATCTAATGTGCAAAGCAAAATTTAGAGCTGGTGCTATTTCATGTAAGGGCAATGCAAAGGCAGAACGATCCAAGTTTTCCCAGGAGGGTGCAAATTGAAACCTGCTGCTCATTGTGAGCTAGCTAAGAGCTAATGCCTGTACAGTTGGCACACTGACTTCTGTTTGGCAAAGCCAAATTCATGCAAATGATGAAAGTAAAACATTTGCTTCACTTTCTGCCTGAAAGCACTTTTAATCCCAGTCTGCTCAGCGTTTATTGTGATAATGTAAATCTAAGGGTGGCTGTTCTTTAGCCAAATACTCATTGCCCTGGTTTGGGTTCATGACGTGTCTACTTTCACTTCCTACAGCACATCCTAAACCGGTTAAAGTCAGTCAGTGATCTTGTTATTGTTAGTCTACTTGTATGCAGCTTACATTTCATTACACTTCCTGCTCACTGACTTCATTCTAAGAATGCCATCTTAATTATCAGATGATCTAAACCAAGTTATAACCAGCTACACGGGCATATGTACAACCATACTCAAAAACCTCCACACGTACGTGTAAGTTTGTCTCCAGGGCCTGTACACAACTCAGACTAGAAGTCAATGCTGTCATTATGAGAATTACTCGCACATACCTATGAGTAATAGACATAGTGTAGAGAAGGTCCAGATAAAGAGGCATTAGAGAGGAAGAGGAGGAGGTGGAGGAGAGGAGAGCTGAATAGAAGGTGATGAATGAGATGACTGAAGGCAAAGAAAGAGAACGAAAGAGTGAGAGACAGAAGTGGATTTTAAATTACATGGTGGCTCATGTCAGCAGTCCTAATTAGTAGCTTGGTCAGGTGTGGTGAGTGGGCAGGAAGCATGAAAAGGACAAAACACCACAAAAACAAAGAAGAGTCTACAAGCGCCAGAATCCACTTGACATATGCCAGTTCATTATGAACCTCCCCAAATTGAAAGTGAATGTGATCAGTGTAGATGTTTAATGTGCCGTGTGGAATTAGGTTTACAGATAGGTGTACGGCGTGACGGTTCAGAGCGTGGCGCGTGTCTAGCGCGTGGGTGACGAGAAAGAAAATTCTGACAGTTCCTGAGCTGGCTGGAAGCCGGCCAAATCAAATGTTGTGTTTGGAGAGAAGTCAAGAAGAGGAGGGAGCGGAGGTGGAGGTGAAAACAGGGCTGTAGATCTCAATCTTACCTGGGCATTAACAAATTCTGGACCTCCCCCCCAGTGAAGTAGTGTGTAGTGGCTGATTATAAATGTACATGCACCAGAACACACCCTCAAGAGTTTTCCAGTTATTTGTCTTTATCGCAGCTTATAAAGATTTCTAAGGTGTGACACTGCTTCTTGTTGCACCAGCTTGCATTTTAATTTCAAATAAGGTGTGCATGCACAATATAACCCAGAAACTGTTGTTGTGTATTTGTTTTCAGGATTCTCATTAGAAGTACCTATTTCATCATTCTTAGTATTACAGTGACATAATACCATAACAAGAATTGTGATTAATCTCATGGGTTTGTGTATCTAAAGCTCTGAAGCATCAAGTATCAATATGAATGAGTCAACCAAGCAAAGCAGACATATTTCTACTTACAGCTGTTTATTTAGTGATTTTTAATTTCTTGGTATGTAATAAAAATCATCTTGGTGCATTTATTGTGTATGTTTTTTTAACTGATGATCTTATGTAGCTACAGAACCTAGAGAACAATTGCTTCGTTTAAAAGACTATTACAGACGATGAAGTTTTACAGGTTGTTAAATCTCTATGTTGCTGCAACATTCTTCATGTAAGATATCCTTATTACACGACTACATGAATTACGACTAATCTGACTAACTTTAAACCTACAATTTACAAATAAATGATCTAATTTCCTCTGCGCGTCCTTGACTCGCTAACATAACACAGGTACAGTGGGGCAAAAAAGTATTTAGTCAGCCACCGATTGTGCAAGTTCCCCCACTTAAAATGATGACAGAGGTCAGTAATTTGCACCAGAGGTACACTTCAACTGTGAGAGACAGAATGTGAAAAAAAAATCCATGAATCCACATGGTAGGATTTGTAAAGAATTTATTCGTAAATCAGGGTGGAAAATAAGTATTTGGTCAATAACAAAAATACAACTCAATACTTTGTAACATAACCTTTGTTGGCAATAACAGAGGTCAAACGTTTACTATAGGTCTTTACCAGGTTTGCACACACAGTAGCTGGTATTTTGGCCCATTCCTCCATGCAGATCTTCTCGAGAGCAGTGATGTTTTGGGGCTGTCGCCGAGCAACACGGACTTTCAACTCCCGCCACAGATTTTCTATGGGGTTGAGGTCTGGAGACTGGCTAGGCCACTCCAGGACTTTCAAATGCTTCTTACGGAGCCACTCCTTTGTTGCCCGGGCGGTGTGTTTTGGATCATTGTCATGTTGGAAGACCCAGCCTCATTTCATCTTCAAAGTTCTCACTGATGGAAGGAGGTTTTGGCTCAAAATCTCACGATACATGGCCCCATTCATTCTGTCCTTAACACGGATCAGTCGTCCTGTCCCCTTGGCAGAAAAACAGCCCCATAGCATGATGTTTCCACCCCCATGCTTCACAGTAGGTATGGTGTTCTTGGGATGCAACTCAGTATTCTTCTTCCTCCAAACACGACGAGTTGAGTTTATACCAAAAAGTTCTACTTTGGTTTCATCTGACCACATGACATTCTCCCAATCCTCTGCTGTATCATCCATGTGCTCTCTGGCAAACTTCAGACGGGCCTGGACATGCACTGGCTTCAGCAGCGGAACACGTCTGGCACTGCGGGATTTGATTCCCTGCCGTTGTAGTGTGTTACTGATGGTGACCTTTGTTACTTTGGTCCCAGCTCTCTGCAGGTCATTCACCAGGTCCCCCCGTGTGGTTCTGGGATCTTTGCTCACCGTTCTCATGATCATTTTGACCCCACGGGATGAGATCTTGTGTGGAGCCCCAGATCGAGGGAGATTATCAGTGGTCGTGTATGTCTTCCATTTTCTGATGATTGCTCCCACAGTTGGTTTTTTCACACCAAGCTGCTTGCCTATTGTAGATTCACTCTTGCCAGTCTGTTGCAGGTCTACAATACTTTTCCTGGTGTCCTTCCAAAGCTCTTTGGTCTTGGCCATGGCGGAGTTTGGAGTCTGACTGTTTGAGGCTGTGGACAGGTGTCTTTTATACAGATGATGAGTTCAAACAGGTGCCATTCATACAGGTAACGAGTGGGGGACAGAAAAGCTTCTTACAGAAGACGTTACAGGTCTGTGAGAGCCAGAGATTTTCCTTGTTTGAGGTGACCAAATACTTATTTTCCACCCTAATTTATGAATAAATTCTTTACAAATCCTACCATGTGGATTCATGGATTTTTTTTTCACATTCTGTCTCTCACAGTTGAAGTGTACCTCTGGTGCAAATTACTGACCTCTGTCATCATTTTAAGTGGGGGAACTTGCACAATCGGTGGCTGACTAAATACTTTTTTGCCCCACTGTATGCCCTCTTCCAATCCACAACAGACTGAAAATGAAGATGCATTTGTTTGATCCGGACATAGCTGTGTGACAGCCTCCCTGGAGAAAGCCTCTTGCCTCGGGGCAAGAGTGTGACACACACACATGCACACACACACAAACACGCTCCAAGGAGGAGTCATGGGGCAAAGGGGAGAGAGGGGGAGGGAGCATGAGAGGAAAGGGAGTGTATCTCTCTCTCTCTCTCTTACACTGTCAAACACACACACACGGTGTATGTGAGCAAGACTCACATACACTGACTGCTCGGTTGCGCAGTCAGTATACTGAGGTCTGCTCAGAGAGAGAGAGAGAGAGAGAGAGAGGAAGAGAAGACAAGAGGCAGAGAACAGCCACTGGTTGCTTCTAGACACTCAAGCTCAAGAAGGGCACAGACAGCCTGACCTATGTGTGGCTCCTCACAAGGCTTTACAGTAAGTCTGCAACATCTGTCTCAGATCATCTTCTTAATTTTTACAGGAATAATATCGATTGTTCTATATTTTCAGCATGTTTAAGAAGAGTTAGACGTTTTTGGCTCGACTTTTCTTTTCTGCATTACGACACTCTCCCACGAAGTGCAATCTCAAAGTGTGCTTTCTAGAGACAGCCCGTTACATGTCGCCCCCGAGCCACAGCTGTGTGCTCTTGACTCATGTCTTGATTTTTCAAAATATATTTTCTGCTGTGTCACTTGGTTCAATGGTTTCGGAGTGAGCTGTCACACTTGTGACAGTCATTCCGAGTCAGCTGTGGTGACACTTCAGAGAAAAAAATATAAGGTGTAACATCATATATAAATCTCGTCTCTTTGAACTTTTATTTGCATTTGAGAATCCGTTGACATTCTTTTGTTATTGCTGCATATATGCCACTGAGTACAGTTTCTACCACTAGTGCTGAAAACAACAAAAAGATGAGCGGTGGGCTTTTTTATCGCAGCTTACTGACTGTAGATTTATTTATACATAAATGGGGAGAATTTAGAATTTCTATTCCTTGCAGTCGTTCCCTCAGGAGTGAAGTTTTGACTTGACTTTTTATCTCTCATCAGTAAGGAACGTAAGTCACATGAGTGTTTACCATATATTAGCAAGAACCAGGCTTATCTACCACTATCTCAGAGGCAAACTGATGAGTCTACAAAGGAAGAAGTTCTCAGACAACACATCTGAGCGTTGCCTTTTAATCACGAGCCTGCCATCCGCTTTTTCACTCTTCTTTATTTCAGTCTGGGAGCCGTATCTTTTGTCGCGGCTGAGTTGCCTGACAATCGCAATGTCGTGAGAAGGGAAAGAGTGAAAATAAGGGACAGAAAGAAAAGGAAACAGAGAGTAGAGTGGCACTTCTTTTCTTTGTTTCGACATGTAAGAGCAGTTGTTTAGGAAAGGGAGCCACTTCGGGGCTGGCAATCAATGAGCAGACGTACTGCTTTTGTGCTTTTGATCAATTGGTGGTTTTTTTGTTTTTCTTTCTTTACATGTGTCTTCATATTATGGGGTTTTTGTGGACTGAAATCAGGCATATCTCACTCTAGCAGCCCTTCTGTGGCTTTTTAATACAGTAAATAGTCAGTATAGAGTGTTAAGACCTGGCCGACAGCCAAGTCTCAGTCAGTTCGGAGGAAGTCTGGTTGATTCCCTGGTAGTGCGGGTTTCCTTGTGAAAGTGGTCCTGCTTCAGGGCTGACGTGCACAGGAACCTCTGTTATAGCCCCGGGGTTGTATTCTGAGTCACAGGATGTAAAGGACAGAGGGGGGCAAACTTGAAGGTTCCACTTTGAAGTTTGTTTGTCCGGTGTTGGCAGTAGACGGGAAGGTTAGTTTCTCTACAGCATCACAACTGCCTCCTTCTCTATATCACACTTCACAATCTGGGACCTACTTTTAGATTCATTCAAAACTCAACTCGATTCTGCATCTGCTGTTTTATGAAAGAAAGGTTTGCCTTCCACCCTGTATAACCAAAATAGCGTTTAATAATAAAATCAGATATAGAATCATATGGATTTAAGAGCATTTTTCTTTATTTTCCATAGGCCGCCTCTTCATGTACCTCAATCATGTTAACCTCAGAGAAGTCAGCTCAAACTGTGGGTGCCACTGCAGCGATGCCAGGAAAACACGATGTTGATATGACATCATGGAGCGAGGCAGACTTTGAGGAGAACTGCACTTACATCGTGAAGGACCAACCTCTGGAAGGCGAGTCCGAAAACAATTGCAAGACACGAGCTGAGAGATCGTTGCCCAGGAACCTGGCCCTGAAACGCTGCCACGACTCAGCAGAGGTAACCAAGGCCTTCCGTGTTTGTTCTTTTACAAACAGGCAAGACATTAATGAAGACAAATAGTCCCAGTCCAAATATCTCAAAGCAGCTATGTGATGTTTTTAGTAAATGACAATTCTTTGCGTCACTCCAACATCCTTCCATCCTCTCATCTATCCTCCGGTGGGAAGTACTTGACATATTGTTGTCTAATTTGAGCTTTTCCTCTCTGCTATGTGTATGTTGAAGCAAACACAGACACAATAGCCAAGCCTCTGGGCACTCAGCCTGAGGGCTCTATGATTAGTAGTTATCTTAGATTCCCATCCCTTTGTTCCAGCAGAAAATTACACCATTAGGCAAAAGCCCATAATATACATAATACCCTAAATGTTCTTCCAGGTAAAATATGTGTCATCTAGCATGGAGAATTATTTCCATCCTCTCATCTATAAATAAGTGAGTGGATAAGGAACTGACAATCATATAGTGTGGTAAATGCATGATAAAAGGTTAACCGCAAAGAACTAGTCATGAAAAGGAAACACTAAATTTCCTCTACAAAAAGTGTAGGGAAGGGAGATCAGAGGAAGTATCCCTGACATCTGCAGTAAAATACCTGCATTTACCACTTTGACCTTCTTATAAGAAATGTCTGGTTGACGCTAAAGAACAGGATACATGACAGTAATCTGTGACACAAGGGCAAGTCAAATGATGCCTTTAGACAAAGTCATTGAATGCAAGGACAAAAATATCTGGATAAACTAAAGACAAAACTGTAGGCCTGAGTCTACAGTGTAAAGATGAAAGAGAAATACACTACCATCGCTTTAGGGCTTTTGCTTTTTTAACATGGAGCTCAAGGTGCTAGCTGGGGTGTGACCATGACACCTTATCCACTCTCCCCCACCCTGGAGGACTGAGACAGAGGACTGAGTTTCACACCTGGTAGTAGCAGAACAAGACTAGTAGTGAAATTTTAATATGGGAGAGAAACTAAAGATAACTTGGTCGATTGGCTTATTAAATATTTAACATGTGAAGGAGAGAAAACATTCAGTCACAGCCTCTGAAAATCCTCTCAGCCTGTATATTATAAAATAAGGACAACCTGCTTAATTGCCTTTTTCCACATAAGTGTCTCCAGGGGACAAAAATATTCAGTGAATTGACCAGATTCTTTGGAGGCTGTATTCCAAAGAATCTCATCTATCTTAGGATGTTTTAACAACTAAACGTGCCTGTAACTGCTCGCTCAGATCTTCTGTTTTATTAACTGACCTGCTGTTTGACGATTATGTGCTCTCTTTGTTTAACAGGTGCTTGGGGTGATGACTAAGGAGATCATTCCGAAGGGAACACGCTTTGGCCCTTTGGTGGGTGAGAGCTACACCAACGAAACTCTGCCGAAAGACGCCGACAGGAAGTACTTTTGGAGGGTAAGCAAGCCTCATGTGAGACTCTGCAAACTTAAATGTTAAATTCAACGATGTGCCTTTCAGAACTGTTCACATCCTGTATCTCTGACTGACTGGAGATGCTGCTTTGGCTATGTCGTGGCACGAGTTAGCAAATGTGGTCAACGTCTGACATCCTGTCAATGTATGAGTCAAATTTGTCAATGGTCTGGTGTTTTTAAATGCCATTTGCCTTGATAGCTTTCAAAAGTGCATGCACCATATATGTCAGTGTGTTTGCCCGTTCTGTGCGCTTCTGTCTGAGGTCTTTCTCTCTCTCTCTCTGTCTCTCTCTCTCTCTCTCTCTCTCTCTCTCACACACACACACACACGCACAAGCACACACAGCTGTTTGGTTTCAGTGACGCAGCGGTTCTCCTGTGTCTTCGCTTCTCACAGTAGTGGTATCACTGCCAGTAAATACACCATACACATGTCCGCACTTCTCCAAACTAACAAACTCTCACACTGACTAAGCAAGGAAGTGGCTTCAAGCCTGAGAACTGTTTATGTTACACATTCAGCAGCATCAGGGCATCTTCCATTGCACACATGCTCCTGAGTAATTCTATAGCATACACTCAGCAACCTTGACATCATGCAACTCCAACCAAAATTTTGCAACAGTCTGACAATTTGTTAATAATACAGCCATGACTCAAGCAACAGCACAGAAAGAACACTTTTGTACAATCGCAGAGGAAGGGAGGAGGTGAATAACTTCACCGTGAATGTAACAGGTGAGAGTAAGGAGTGGGTGAAACAGTATACCCAATACTACAATCCAGTCATACAGAGAAATTCTTTTTGAGTGTTCCCTTTGTAACTCATATTGTGTGCTGCAAAGACTTGCGCCTATCCAACATGAAAGAAATTACAGCATTTACCATAAAGGCGCGAGGAAACTGTGACTTCATGGTTTCAGGTTCACTTCTAATAATCAAGTGAATTATTTCTGATCTCTTGTTCTGCTCACGCTATAGGTCTTCTCAGAGGGGCGCTTACACCACATTCTGGATGGGCTGCATGAAGAGCGGAGCAACTGGATGCGTTACGTCAATCCAGCATGCTCTGTGGAAGAGCAGAACCTGGTTGCATGCCAGAGTGGCTTGGACATCTTTTTCTACACCACCAAACGACTTCAGCCAGGCCAGGAGCTTCTGGTGTGGTACTGCTCTGAGTTTGCCCAGCGTTGTAACTACCCTCCACTGGGACAGCTGGCTATTGACAAAAACGGTGAGTGCGTGTGTTTTTGTGTGTGTTGTCAATTTAGGAATGCGCAAGGACCGAGTGCTGCTGAAGTCAACAGAAACTAACACGGTGCCCACGCATCGAGACGTATCTGGTTTGTTCTGTCATTGTGAAGTAAGGCCCCCAGTCAAAACGCCAGCCGACTGACACACTCTTTGTGTACGTGTTTAAGAACTTACTCCGTCACACCCATAGCTCCTTTGTTGACGCAGAAGACAAAGGAGGATAGTGGAGACTTGAAAGCAGAGAAGAGCTGTCTCCAGGTGCAGCAGCAGTACTGGCGTAAGATGAGACCAATTTCAGGATTTTAAGCAATGTTTCAGTTTCCCTTTTAAACTCCCACATAGAAGGCTGCCGGCAGCTCATTCAGCCAGACAGCATTTGGCATTCATTCACAAACAGTAGGAATGTGCATGCTAGCAGAAAGACCACGCAGAAAAATACTAATTCAAACACAGTCACAAAAAGAGGCCGCTAGAGGTGCTGATGGCACTCTGGCACGACACCCTTTATTTATTTGGTTCTTAAGGAGGAAGCGAGGTAGGAATTTCTCTACTGACTACTTGAACTTCCTGACAAGGTGACCTGCTGACAGATTGATATCTCACTCAGTGTTGGCTGTTTGTTTGCTGAGAGCTGGCCTCCCTGGAGTGGGGGCAGGGTAACCTGGGAGTGAACAAAAGATAAGAGATGTGCTGTTTGTGTGGGTTGTGGGTTAATTGTGTCTAAAAGTAGGTGAAATGTACATGCAAACCAATGTATTTGGTCTTCCTCTCTGTTGTCGGTTTGAGTCCCTTGCTTATTCTGTGGTAAAGTCAGTGAAGCAGTACCTTTTTACCTAGATGAAATGCAAATTTCAATCCAGATTTTCAATCCAATTTATAAAATCGTTTCTATCTGTTTGGGAGCTGTAGTTTATTTGTCACTTCCAAATGACAAGTTGATTTTTGTCTCCTGTACACTGTGTATCCTGTCTGTCTTGTGACAGAAAATACACCTTCAACTGCCCAGCCCTCTAATGCAAACAGCACACTGTATCCACTCACTCTTGCTCTCTGTGCTATCTGTATCATGATCAGATCCCCATTGTTTCATTTCTGGTGTCCACTTTAACAGAGTGCAAAGGTCAGGGACATTCAAACAGTCGCATCTGATAAAAAAAAAAGTGCATCTCCTGAAGTTTAAAGTAAATTGTTTGGCTAGCGTAGGTACTTTTGAAAGCAAACGTGCATAGTGATTAAGAAAGAAAACATACAACACGTGTGCTTGATAAGACGAATATGTGCTTGTATGGCTGCATGTGTCAGTTAGTTGAACGATGATAATGTTACATCTAGTCTATGTTAAGAAATGAGTTTCATGTCTCTGATGATCTTTCTCTATTGCTTATCTGTCTAACAGAACAGAGTCCAGCGAAGAAGACAACAAGGAAACGAGGTCATACGGTCTCTGAAATCCTACAAGATGACCTCTCCAAATCCCCTTCTACCTGCATCAGACGTGTGGACAGTTTTTTGCCTCAGACAAATGTCTCAGCAGATTTTCCTTTATGTCCCAGTGTTGTCTACCCACCTCAGCCTATCTCCAAATCTATGCATGCTAATAGATATGCATTTCTACCACCTCTGCCATCCTGTAGCCCTCCAGCTGCCAAAAGGCCAGCACTAAGCATTCCTGTCCCTACTAATGTCCACTTTGCCTTTCAGCACAGTCAAGGCCCTCCCGTAGCAAAGCCTTACCAAGATCCCTGTATGCCCGATATTGCTAATTCTACTCTAATGCACGGCCCCTATCTACTGCCCCACTACTCACTTGGCCTTCTACCTCATTCATATCCATTCTATCGTGAACAACTGAAACCTCACTTGGCAGTCTCACCCCATGTATCGCCCTTTCACAACTATGCACATTTTCAATCGCCTTTAACCAGTGGTTGCAAAGACTTGACACGTGCACTTTCTGATTCCAAACCAGACCTCTTTCTTTCACCAATCTGTGAGCACAGAGACAACAAGGACCTCATATCCAAAAGAAGAGCCTACCTCAGCATACCCTCACACGACCTCAGAGATTTCAAACACTCCCCTCCCACCAACGTTCACACAGACCTCGCTGTGCCTGCCACATCCACCGCCTCATCTATGGTCACTAAAATCCGTGAAGCACAGCCGTCTCTCACACCTGGAGGATGCTCGCCGCAAGAGGGAATGGCAGCCTCCTCAAACTGCCTCCCTTCCAATTTTACCTCTGCCACTCAAAGTGAAGCTGAGGATACAATGGACCTAAGCAAGACAAAGCAAAGTGGGCAGACAATTGGCTACAAGACCCTGTCTTACCCTCTGATGAGGCAGAATGGAAAGATCCGATATGAATGCAACATCTGTGGAAAGGTCTTTGGGCAGCTGTCTAACCTTAAGGTTAGTTGCTCTTCAACACATTAAAGCAGTGCGAAAGAAAATGACAACCACCAGTTGAATACAGTGACTGGAGTATAGTATAATTGAATTAACCAGTTCCTCTGATTTCCTGAGTTTGATCGATAACAAATAAATTATCATATCTCCGACATCTTCTCAGGTTCATCTGCGAGTACACAGCGGGGAGCGTCCCTTCAGGTGTCAGACCTGCAATAAGAACTTCACGCAGCTAGCACACTTGCAGAAACACTACCTGGTTCACACAGGAGAAAAGCCCCATGAATGCAAGGTAAGGCTGCAGCTGTCGGAAATTGCTGGAAAGCATTAGACGCCTTATATCACTCTCGTAATAAATACGTAGGTGGACTAAAGGTTTGTACGTCAGAAACAAAACATTGAAACATCGCAGAGGTTATGTGACTAAGAACAAAATAAAGACTCATACAGAGATTCCCTTCTGCTGTGTTTTTACATAGGTGTGCCACAAGCGATTCAGCAGCACTAGTAACTTGAAGACCCACCAGCGGCTACACTCAGGTGAGAAGCCTTACCATTGCAAGCTCTGCCCTGCTCGCTTTACTCAGTTCATCCACCTCAAACTCCACAAGCGCCTCCACACTGGCGAGCGACCACACCGCTGTCCTCACTGCCCCTGTTCCTATCTCCATTACTGCAGCCTCCAAGTGCACCTCCAAGGCTTCTGCCCACTCTTGCCCCTGGCCTCACACAGATACTCGTCAGAGGAGCTATGTCGAGTTAACTCTGAGATTGAGAGGTTTGACATGAGTGAGGCGGCAGAGGAGCTTGAAGCCATGGCTGCAGAGGTTGATATGGACAAGGGGAATGTTACCGACCTAATACAGAAGATAGAGACCCGTGTCTCGGGCCACCGGGATGCTGACAGAAGGGAGGCTGAGAGAACCAACTACAAATCAGCAAAAGAGCGCTCGGGTGTTCAGCTGCATCACAGCAGTCCTGTACCTCTTCATCCAGCCAGCATCAAGCTGGAGTCAAGCTGCATATCAGAGCCCTAAGACAGTCCTGCTAATCCATCCATATAATCCTTACAGGTCAACTCAGCAGCTGTCTGTTACTGCCCTATTTGAAGTAAAGCCTTATCTCAATCATGGATTTCCTAGCCTATACTCTACGTAGACCGCAGCATGTGAAAAATCTAGACTTAACCAGCCTGGCCTGGAAAAAGTGACTTTTTTTTATTAAATGTATAGATCTTTGATAATTTATTCAATTACTTTTAATCTAAAATGTACAAAAAAACAACACATTTTTTGATATTTTGATTTTTATATCTCTGGAATGTCTTGATGGAACAACTACACATGTGATTATGCATTAAAAATAACAAAGATGCTTGCTTTAAAATGTGTTTTTTAGCATGAGACTGAATGTTTCTGTTTGTGTATGTATGCGTAATTGTGTCCCGTGATTCACGTAACTATTACTGTACAAGCATGACTTCATATGTAAGTGGGTTAAGCACTGAAATGACAGCAAAAAGAAACCTCAACTTGCCTTCTGGGTGAGTATACAGTTCTGAATCGGAGTTGCAGATAAACATCCTGTTATGAGTCTTGGGATACTCACAACCAGTAAATACCAACCCGTCATCATGGAAGGAAAAAAAACAAAACACACACACACACACACACAAAATTGAACAAGATTATCTTCATGATCAATATCCTGTGAATAATTTTATACACGTATATCTATATTTGAGTTTTGGTATTAGGCAGTTGTCAGACATTTCACTCACACTGTGTGACTCCACAGTTTTAGTAAGACATATAAATAAATTAAAACTCAAACAAAGAGAACAAAACAGACTTAAGATGACTACTTTTATTCACAATGAACGCTGATTCATACAGCGCAGGCTTGTGAATAAAACTGCAACCATATCTCTATATTAACACAGCTATACTTGCTATACTCAAGAATTATTACAGGATTTTCTATCCAGTATCCTTCTGTGGTTCTTTTACTACAACCTAAAATAGTGTAGTTGTGGAAAGGGTTAAAAACAAAGTGCCAATTTATGCGAGTGATGATGAGGTAATGGGGCTCTTGTAAACTGCTCTGGAGCTTTTTCTCCATTTAAGAAAGTAAATTAAAGAAGTGGTGGGTCAAGTAGGTGTCATTAATGGCTTTCAAAATGACACAATCGTGACACAGTCCTCGAAATATGGGGCGTAGAACTACTGTAAGTGGTGCATGAACTATTAAAGAAAGACTCCAGCTGTTGTCATGACCTTCAATTAATTGAAATTAAATCTTCCTTTTTATTCAGTGTTTATTATTTAAAACTTGATTTTACCAGAAAGCCCCATTAGATTAAAACCTGTTGGTTTTTTTTCAAAATGACAAAAAATTGTTAAAACAAATATAACATGAAAGCACATAAAGTAGAAAATAAATAAATTAATAAATAAAGCAAGTCAGAGTCAACAAGTAACACAAGTCCTGCTTATGAATAGCAACTGCAGTCTTCTTCCACAGAAGTGGTTATCTTAGGGCTAAACATTCGGATTTGGTGTACTCTTAAGGTTAAGTCACGATCAAGTGCCAAAATAGAAAACACTATTCGGCCTAGACAGCGTTAACACGCATAATATGGGAGCTTTTTCTGCTTTTGGCCCCTTGAAACCCGATTATAAAGGACACAGAGATGTGCACCGGTGTGATGTGGGGGATGAACTTTATTTATTGTTCTAAAGTCGGGCATGGCAGACAAAAAACGCACCAGAACCACAGCTGTAAACAGCGCTCACCATGACCTGCGACCTCCACATGCGAGGAAATTCACGCTCAGATCAGTCTGCCGTCTATCACCAGTCTACCAAGTAAGATGCAGCACTATGGAGTCACAAAAGATTTGAAGAAATAGACCGTGATGCAGAAGAGGTTTCCACGGTGGAGGGAGGAGAGGCTCGCTAAACTGATGCACCTTTAAACCGTGCTGTGACGTCAGATATTTTGACAGGGGGCAGGCAGCGGGAGAAGAAGAAGAAGAAGAAGAGGAGGAGGAGGAGGAGAGCGGATGTACCAAGCGGGGGCCAAAGGATGCCCAGGATAATGTCATCGGTGTGTCCTCCTTCCCACCTATCCGCATCATGATAAACGCCGCAGGAGCGGTCGCCCGCAGGATACCGTCGGCGGCGCGGCGGAGCGGGTGCTGGATAGCGTGGTGCCAGGCGGTCCTGCTCGCCGTGTCGGGGCTGGTTATTGTGGCCGAACGGAGCGCTCGTAAGTGGGGATTCCAAGCGCTAGCGTGCTGCTAGCTTGCTTGCCGTGTTGAAACTCAACCTCGTGGAAAATAGATGTTGGGCTTTCTTTTTCTTTTCTTTTGCCGTAATGTGATTGAAAATGATGCTACGTGCTGGAGCCGTCTCAGCTGCGGCCGTACTTCACGTTAGAAGAAGCACATTTGGGAGATGCTATGGCACAGCCGTTAGTACTCAACGGGAAAACATAGCTGAATTCCGTGTGCACTGCAATCCAATATCGGCGTTGGTTAGTCCACCTTTGTTGGCCAAACTGGGCCCCCCGAGACCTCCTGTGATCGTAAAACAGGATAACACAGCCTATTAGTTATTGAATTTAACTAGTGACTTTAATTAAGTGTTACTAAATTGCCGTCGCTGATCAATATTCGCATAATGCCCAACTTTTAAATTATAATTCTCCACCTTACACCTCCCCCAAAATATGATTGAACACAATAAACACTTGTTTTTCCCAAGTCATTTTTTGCACATCTAGGATCTGTATTGAAAACAAGGTGCAGCACAGCGTTATGATTTCCTGACTGTGCAGATCAATGGGGCAAGGTCAGGACACCAGGAGGATACCTGGATGCGTACAGAGTGTGACTTTGTCTTCAGCAAGTATACCATTACCAGAAGATAAAAATACTGTGCTGCTGCCTGAGATTCACACTTGAGACATTCTGCCATAATTAAAAATTTAAAAAGTGAATGCGTGCATAAATGAATGGCTATTTAGATTATCAGTAGAGTGGCACATTGATAAAGCTGTACCAGTGAAGCTAAGAAACAGCTAATGGCTGTTTTAAAGTGGTGTGGAATGACTCTGGTGTCTTTTCTGTGAGCTTGCGCCATCCCATTAGAAGATATCATTGTGCATCTGGGTGTTTGTTCTTTTTCTGTGTGTGTTTGTGTGTCAGTGATCTACTGTATAGGGTTTTACCTTTGGAATGAGGAGACACAGTGGGCAGGCCTCACACTTGGCCTCTTTCTACCGGGGACAGCAGTTCAGCTGCTAAGTGTGAAGTGGTACTATGATGATGGTGATGACAGGCGATGCTACCTCTCTGTTATACACATCCTGCACTTGGGCATTTTCAAAAGGTAAGCTCGTTTTTTCCATTCGATGTGCTTTACGTAGATACATTACAAAAGCAGACTATGTTGTTAGAATGTAATAATTTTTAGTTTTTGTTAAAGTACAGGGCAAAAAAAAAAAAAAAAATTCACATCACTC
Source organism: Rhamphochromis sp. 'chilingali' (assembly GCF_963969265.1). Classification (NCBI taxonomy): domain Eukaryota; kingdom Metazoa; phylum Chordata; class Actinopteri; order Cichliformes; family Cichlidae; genus Rhamphochromis; species Rhamphochromis sp. 'chilingali'. The sequence continues at coordinate 13,581,242 of NC_137932.1, read as the reverse complement.
TGAAACCTTACTGAGTCGGTTATATTTTATGCCTCCTCTGGTTTTTGTCTCCATCTTCTGGCAGGTTGTGGGACTGCATGAGGTCTGTGCTGCGCATGCAGGGCTCAGTGGCTGATCTGGGAGCTGCTGTTATGCAGCAGGCAGATGTTGCTGCCCTTTGGCTGCTGGAAGCCCTTGTCCTCACGCTGCCTCAGAGCCTGCTGCAGGCGTACATCGTGGTGTCTACTGATGTGGGCATCGCATCACCAGGTAATTTTATGTTCAGTTGAATCACGGGATCCGTGTGATGTTTATGGCCTGTAACTTGTTATATTACATTTTTTTTTTATGCATGTTTTATCTACAGTGGCGTATTGCTGTGGCTTGTGTGTGCTGTCTATTGCGTGGGCCCTGGTGCTGTACAGCCGAGCCTGCTGTCTGATAAGACCAGGCCACCTGGCCATGCCTCCAGCAGCCCTGCTGTGCCAGCTGGTGTGGAGGGCATGCATGCTGGGTGCCAGGGTGACCTGCCTCACATTCTTTGCCAGGGTTTTTAATTGGTGGGTTTGTGGAGTAGCAGGTGAGCACTGAGAAGCGACTTTTATTTTGTTAAGACACTTGAAAGCCGGAGAAAGTGCACAGTTATATTAAACTAGTACATTACATTAAAGGGTACAGGACTAGTACACGCACAGATTTCCATGTGAAATTCCTTTGAGCTTAAAAAAACCCATTTTCTATTAACTCACATTTAACCACTGAGTTATGTAATTATCCTCAGAGCACTGTGACATGTCCTCTTGATCCAGTTTTCTGTTTCGCCTCTGCATCAGCGTTGCACACTGTATATGGATCCTGTGTTGCACTTGTAGACCTTCTATTCTATTTTTATGTTGACCTTCAGGTTTTCACTGGCTCACGGCCTCCTTTTGGCTGGTATCACAGCAACCAGACATCTGCACCGGCCCCTGGTGTTGGCGTGCTTTTAATGGCGTCATGGGGCTCATCCACGTCTTCCTCTTCCTCAACATCAAAGATGGACCCTCGCGCTTCCGCATGGCCAGTTTTTATGCAGTACGTCACGAGTTAAAGTTATTATTCTTCAACTTTTCTTTTTTTTTTCTGTTTTCATTATGTTGTTTTGTGCAGCTTTGTCTCATCTGCCTACTCACAGGGCAGCAGGGACAAACAGATATAGATACATAAGTTTGCAGTGTCATCCTCACCTCTGTGTGCTAAGCCCACAGTGACGTAAAGCTGTCTACAGATGACTGATGGTGCGACCTTCTCTCCTTCTTCAGTTCATGCTTGTAGAGAACGCCACTCTGCTGCTGGCCGCCTCTGACTTCCTGAGCGAAGCATCATGGGACAGCATGACCCTTCCCACCACTGTGCTGTGTGGCTTTCTCCTCGGTGAGTCATTTGTTTCTAGAGAATTTGCTGTTTGTATTGGGAGATTAGTCATAGTTAGAATTATGTCACACTGTTTATTAGTTTCTGTCATACCCAAGTGATAAATCCCCCCGTGTTTATTCACAAATTCTTAGAGGTATTGTTGTACAACAAACATAGCTACCGATATGCTGCCCTACTTGCAATACTCTTTATATGTGAGATTTTACTGTGCAGGATATTGTAAATCTCTTTATCTGAATACGTAAGAGTGGAGATGGGACCGTAAGAAGGCAAAAAATAAATGTAACCTTGAATTTTTTGTGTGAGGTTGATATGCACGATAGAATTAATATAGTAACAGCCAGAGTGGCTGCTGTGATCTCTGCTGCAGCCTCCCTCTGTGATTCAGACTGTGCAGTCAGCTAATTGCTTGTGAAAGACCAAAACATACCTGGGCCACTAAAATCAATATTTCCTATTCCTTTGCTTCTTAGGTGCTACCTCTCTTGTCCTATACTACCGGTTCCTGCACCCCAAGTCCACAGAGATCTCCCAGGGAACAAACCACAACCACATGGGCAGTACATGCATAGAACAAGGGGAGTCCTCCTTCTCTCTTGGGGACAAAAGTTTGCCAGCTCATTCTATTCAAAACCATGGCAGCTTCTCCCTCTCAGGTGTTGCTGGTTCTCTGCTGGAGCATCCAGGGAACTGTGGGGGCAGGCCTAACAGCTCCTGTCCGTGTTACCACCACCACTGGCTCTTGATCCGCCTTGCTCTGAAAACAGGAGATCTTGGTAAAATCAACAGGGCGTATGGGGCTGGGGGAGCAGCGGCCGTACTAGACATAGAGGAGTACAACCAAGAATTTAAAAGTAACGAGGGCATCACAATTACAGCTGGAGGAAGCTGTGAGGGTGTCTCCACCTCCGAGTCTCAGGGGAAAGGTCTGGCACCCCTCTCGGACTGTAAAGACGAGTTCCAGAGCGTAAGCGAACCCACGTCGACTGAACAACCGGAAGAAGACGACAGTCTGGAGATGGAGAGCCCGATGGAGTCGCCCACATCGGATTTCAAACGCAGCTCACCAGAGGGTAAATCAATGTTTGGAGACAGCCCAGAGCCCTATTTCTGCCCTACAGAATCAAGTTCAACCTTATACTTCAGCGCCGATCCCCAATCTCCAAGCAGCGCCAGTAACCCCCGTTTGGACCGGGACCTTGGGGCTCTGGAGCAAGGCGTTCGCCTCAACTCAATCCCTAGTGATCCAGCCCTTCACAGAGATGTCCGTGGACTCATGGGCCGGGTTGGACCACGATGTATTTCCACCCCTAAATTGGACTCAGGGGTGTTAGACTCCCCTTCCAGTGTCCCTCATCTTAAAGGTCCAAGAAAGCAGCTCATATTATCCCGAAGGGATGAGGATGAAAACTTTTAGCTTACATGTGACAGAATCAGGGAAGAAGTAAAAACGGATCCAACATTAAAGGAGTACACCAGCTTTTAAAGGGAGTGCTTTTTCAGCAGTCCAGCATTGTAGAATTAGAAAGCTGGCAGTAATTTCTCCTTTTGTGTATACACATATATTTAGTACACTGTGGGGCGTATGCAACAATTGTGGAATAATCCTCTCAAAGCATAAACGATTTTTCTACAAAAGCATTCCTTTGCCCAAAAGCCGGACACAGAGTAATGCCTTCAGTAGAGCTCATTTACCACAAAGGTTGTGTGTAGAGCTCAGACACACCTTCTGCCTGATGTTCAGCTGGCATTTTCATTCTTTTGGTCACAGTGAACTTAAGCCTCAAGAATAATAACAATTATACTGTGCAACAAAATGAACACCGGTCAGTCAAGACTGAAACTACGCAATAAGGAAGTAGGCATTAGTTGTATCAATAAACATCATCAAGTACGCAGATGCTTCATGATCTTAAAAAGGGGGATGATCTCTTTAATACGCACTAAAACTGCTGTTACTCATGTCAGTTGCCAGCAGCTATGAAAATAGAGAAACTAATCCTGTATCTTTCAATGTGTCTGACCTCTGAATCATAACCATCTCACTATAAGCCAGAGCCTTTTGGCTTCCTAAAAGCACAAATATCTTCTGTATCATATGTCTGTTGCTGTGATGCTGTGATTTTTTTTTTCTTCTTCTTCTTTTTTTATCAAAAAAACAAAACAAAAAACTGACACTTTGACTCTCAGATAGGTTATCTTTTGTATGATGTTAACAGGCATCGCTTTGAGCAGGGCTGGTGTGTGGGCCTAGGGAAACTGTTTGATGTGTTGATTTACATGTTGACCATGTAATTGCGGAACTGTTTTTGCAATTTACATTTTGTTGGAAATGAAACAATGTCTCAGGCACTAACGTCTCAAAGCTTTCATATGTTCTGCAACAAAGTGAAAAGATGCTTATGAGATATTTGTGGTGATTTTTTTTTTTTTTGTATGTGCTCTTGATTACTATTGGCAGGGGCCAAATGTACTTTGCCCCTTATTGTGTTCTGTAACAGGATTAAAGTCCACTAACAAAGCAGTGAAATTATGCTGGGTTTTCTCTCATGCCCAGCTGACTGCCTATATGACATTTTGAACTGTGAAGTGTAAAGCCACTGGTGGCTCTGAATAAGCAATAAATACAGTACATGTTTAGGTGAGTGGAGTGAAGATGTGTCGAGTGTTTTATTCTTTTGAGCAAAGTACGGTGATGTGCAGTCTTGACCCAACCATCACTTAGTATTTATTGAAACATGCAAACATCCATGGAAATATAGTATATAAAGTGGGGAAAGAACTCGTTTTTTTACAGTTCTAATCACCTTTGAAGTTAACATTTGAGATGGCCAGCTATCTAGGGAAGCTTTCTTGGAATTTAGGTTCCTGAAGGAGACTTCAGAAATAATTCTCCGGGCTTCTTGAAGGACATTCAAAGCTCTTCTTTGGATGTTGGCTGCCTTTTGATCCGTTTTATGTCAAGATGATCCCACACTGCTAGTGTTTTATTGTGTTTTTTTCTGTCCAGTTATGCTTTTATTGCACTGAAAGTGTGTTTGAGATCATTGTCATGCTGAAAAATTAAGCTCTTGCCAATCAGATGCTTTCTAGGATTGCATAGTAAATCATTATCGGTATTTTTCTGTGTTCAAAATTCTTTTGACAGGATCTCCAACACCACTGAGTAAAATACAGCCCGAAATCATGACAGAACCTCCACCATGTTTTACAAATGGCTGTAGACACTGTAGGCTGTAGGCTTCAAGTAAGTAATTCTTTATTTAAAAAGCCATCCCTCGACACAGCTGTTTAGCTAATTATAGGCCAATCACCAAGCTTCCTTTTATCTCAAAAGTTCTTGAGTCAGCGAGCTGAAAGGAATGGTTTATTTGAAGAGTTTCAGTCAGGTTTCAGAATGCCTCACAGTACAAAAACAGCATTAGTGAAGGTAACAAAAGATCTTATGGTCCCCGACAGTGGACCTCATCTTTGTGCTTGTCCTGGTAGATCTCAGTGCTGCATTCGATACAGCTGACCTTAATATTTTATTACAGTGATTAGAGCATGCTTTAGGTATTAAAGTGGTTAGAATCATATCTATCTAATAGTCTCCAATTTGTTCATGTAAATGGAGAGTCATCTTTACACAATGACGTATATGTTTCTGTAGGCACTATCACTAGAAGGCATAGCATATGTTTTTACTTCTATGCATATGATAGCCAACTTTATCTATCCACGAAGCCAGATAACACACATAGATTACTTAAACTGCAGGAATGTCTTAAAGACATAAATACCTGGAGAAAAAACCCCCCAAAACATTGGCCTCAAGTAACACTGAGGACTCGGAGTCACTGTTGACCAGAATTTCCATTTGCTCAGTATCTCTAGAACTAGAACCATCCTGTCTCAGACTGATGCTGAAAAACTAGTTCATGCATTTATTACTTCTACGCTGGGCTACTGTAATTCATTATTATCAGGATGACCTAAAAAATCATCAAAAAGCCTTCAGTTGATTGAAAATGCTGTAGCAATAGTAATGCAAGGAACTTGAGAGAGAGAGAGAAAGAGAGAGCATATTTCTCTCATACTGACTTCTTTTCATTGGCTCTCTGTCAAAATCCAGAATCGAACTCAAAATCCTTCTTATCACATACAAGACCTTGTATAATCAGGTCCCATTTTATCTTTAAGACCACACAGCACTTTGCGCTCAGACTCCTGGTTTACTTGTGGTTAAAAGTAGAATGGGGGCAGAATGCAAAGGCACTGCCTTCAGCTTCCAGTCGCCTCGTCTGTGGGACCAGCTCCAGTTTGGATTCAGGAGAAAGACACTCTCTACTTTTAAGATTTGGCTTATAACTTTCCTTTTTGATCAAGCATATAGTTAGGGCTGGATCAGGTGATCCTGAATCCTCCCTTTGTTGTGCTGCAATAGGTCTCAGCTGCAGGGGCTTGACATAATGCATGATGAGTGTTTCTTCTTCACTCACCCTTTTTTTCACTCACTATGTGTTTATACACCACTCTGCATGTAATCAATAGTTATTATTAATCTCTGGCTCCATTCCACAGCATGTCTTTCTTATAATTACAGGCACTTTACTTCACAATATAAAGTGCCTTGAGGCAACTGAACTGAACTGAATTGTAGATGGATCCGCTGAAGGGCCTGATTAATCTCTTAAGTCCTGTGTTGAATTCCACCCCACCTCTTAAGGGCATAACATTCAGATACACTTCATCTGCTGGAGATTCTTTTGTCCTGTATTTGTCCTCAGATTTATTTAAGAACATACTGCACATAAATCAAGATGTGCCAAAGCCAACACTAATAAGGCTTTGGGAATCATGTTGGTGCTGCAAAAATACAATTTTGTCCACTATGTTGTCGTTGCCTTTTTTTTTTTTTTTTTTTTTAGATTTAAACTAAAGAAACTAAAGGAGCAAATTACGCAGGCTGCTAGTAACAAAGTCCCTAAAGATACAATTTAAACTAGGTTCTTTGCTTAGTTTTCTGTTATCTACATTCCTCTGAAAACAGTTTGATAATGAAAATGAGTGAAAAACTTTAAAGACCTTCAGAGAACACGGAAAAACTATTGCTCAAGAGTTGGGAGTTCGCCTTGTAATCGGAAGGTTGCCGATTCGAGCCCCGGCTTGGACAGTCTCGGTCGTTGTGTCCTTGGGCGAGACACTTCACCCGTTGCCTACTGGTGGTGGCGCCAGTGTCCGGCAGCCTCTGTCAGTGCGCCCCAGGGTGGCTGTGGCTACAATGTAGCTTGCCATCACCAGTGTGTGAATGGGTGGATGACTGGTTGTGTGAAGCGCTTTGGGGTACTTAGGGACTAGTAAAGCGCTATACAAATACAGGCCATTTACCATTTACCAAATGATGCAAGAAAATATGGCTCCTTGGAAGCAAAATACAAAGAAAACAGGGATAGCTCAAGACTTTTGCACAACATTTTATGCCAATTCTGCATGCAGCTGCAAAAGTGGTTATAATGAGTCTGACAAGGCAGACTGAATCTAACTTTGTGTAAATCGACCCAAAGAAGGTATTTATGGCTCTGGCCCTTTAAGACGACGCGCATGCGTACGTCGCCGAGAAAGTTAACTCACTGAACTTCGTAGTCAGAAAAATTCTGATTTTTAAAACAGAAGGGAAAAGTCCATTGTGTTGACATGGCATTTCGCCGAAGAAATAAGAGCTACCCTTTCTTCAGCCAGGAGTTCTTAATTCAAAACCATGCTGACATCGTATTCGGTTTGGTGATTTTCATTCTGATTGGACTGATGTTTGAGGTGAGATGAACTCACATTCCTTTTTTCCTTCTCTCGTCTCCCTCAGCTGTTTTAAGATGGCAAAGCCTGCGGCAAACTCTAAGCTCTAACTTGAAATCCCACTTAAAGCGATTCCCGCTTTGTAGAAACGGTTGCTCATAAGATTGCCTGTTAATTTAGCTGTTATCAGTTTCGCGGGTTTGTCGTTCGTGCTGTTTTTGTGTTTTAAATTTTACAAGTTTGAGGAAGGAAAAAAATGTTGCTCTGGTCGCAGTCAAAGTAACAATCTATGCGTTGCTCTTAAGGTAGGAGGAAACGGGTTTAAAAAAGCAGCTGTGCACAAACTACAGCGTTTTCGTATTATTGCTTTACATGTTGAAAGTTTCCTTTTGTCTTGTCTTTAAGTTTCTAGAATCTGGGTAAAACCTAAACACTTGACTTGGGTAGCAAAGCTACATGACCGTTTAATCGCATGACAGTGTCTTTCACAGCAAAAACTCTTTGCAAGCAATTGTTTTTGCAATTGTCAGTTACCAGACATTTCTAAAATAAAATGGGTGTTAAAGCCTTTCCTGTATTCAAATTAAAAGCAACGACTTTCCTTCCTATGAGTTCCAACAAACTTCCGCTGCCAGCCGTTTTATTTTGAAAGTCGTGAACGGAAGCTGTCTGACTATTTGTCAGTGTCTTGACGCCACTAGTTAACTGCCACGTCTCAATATTTGCTGCTGTGACCCGGGGGGGTCAGCTGCTCTTAACACGCTTTGACCTGAAGGGATTTCACCGCTGACCTTTAGTGAAATAATTAAATAGATTATTCGTGTAGTAGTTCTTCCTTCTGCGTGAGCACAAACACTCCCAGGCAGCCACCGCCTGGACATTTAGTAAAGTTTCAAAACGGAACCCTGGCTGTGATTACACAGCTGATCGAAGAGGGGAAAAAAAATAGGGGATTTCCTTTATTTTTTTCATTACTGGAAAAAAAGAGAACGAGAGTGCTCTACATGTAGTCAGTTATGTTAAATTTTGATGACATGTCACCAGTAGCCTCCATCCACAGGGAATAACTGGCGACTTGTTTCACTGTGGCGCCCAAACTGGTATCAGGGGACCAACAAGGTCTCTTGGGGTGAGGAGTAGGAGGGGGGCTGTGGTTTCATTTTTTTTCACTTTGCTTAATCATATGTGTTAAGGTCAGAATTTAGCATGCGGGAAACGGTAGTAAAAAACAAACAAATAGAACAAAACATGTTTTTGTTTTTTATATATATATATATATATATATATATATATATATATATATATATATATATATATATTAGTGACAGGAATAATCAAAAGTATTTGCTGTATGCATGTTGAAATCTGGATCATCTGAATATAACAATCGGATCCTGGATCACACTCAGCAACCTGTAACAGGTGCTTGCAGGCAGGTATGGCTTTGTTTTGAAATAAGGTTTATACTGGGTTAAAACAAAAACCTCTGCCATTCTATTTTTTTAATTATTTTTTTTTAGAAGGACATCTTAGAAATCAGTTCTCATGAGGAAGTTATGACACCAGATGTGTGACTGTGTGACAGCTCTGCTATACTGATAAGGCTATTTCCTTAATCTCACACACCCACTTGCTAGCTATATATATATATATATATATATATATATATATATATATATATATATATATATATAGCAAGTTTATTGACTATATGTTAAACTGATATGGCTATTGTACTTCAGTAGATGACAACCCGATTAAGAAAAAAAGGTGTTACAACACTGCAAGGGGATGTGGGTGGGGGTTGTCAAAAATCCTTTATGAAGGAAAGACTGACTTGTGTTTGCTCTACTTGGAAGCCCACATTCTTGAGGTTGCACTCAGGCAGGTTCGCTGAACTATGCTGCTGCTGACGTCTCGTCTAATTTCCAGGCAACAGCAAAGACGGCCATACTGTTCATTCAGCCTCAGTACAACGTCACCACGTTGTCGTCAGGTACGAAGAGCCAGATTTTGATTACGTGCTTACTTTCATTCAGCCTCTATTAACCTTTGACTCATGGAGTTTCACTTCTTCCGTACCTTTTCCTCTGCGTCACGGTATTATTGAAGCTGGATGTTCTTCCAGGATGTTTAACACACCCCTGATAAATAACATCCTATGTGTGTTTCATATCTCCTGTGTGTGTTTTTAGAGGGAGAGGTGACGTTGTACCATTACGGATGGAAGGACTGTGCCACCATCCTGTTCTATTTCTTCATCGCCATCATCCTCCACGCAGTAGTGCAGGAATATCTTCTGGATGTAAGCATCTTTTTACTGTTTTACAATGCCTCAGCTTTTTGGTGTGTTTCTTTTGTCTGAAACATATGCTGATTATTTCCAGCAGACAGATTTAAAAAAGATTAAAAAATGAGTAGGTAATTAAAATGAGGGAAAATGTTTTTGTTCTGGGTATGTAAATTCTTAATAATTTAGTAGAAAGGTTTTTGGAAAGGAAGCGCCATAAGGTACCCATTGCCACAAAAGCACTGCCCCAATAAAACCCACATAAAGATTCATTAACCACTATATACACATTCTACTCATTGGTTAAATGAAGGAGAACACTACAGGTTATGACCAGGTTGTACCAAGTTACATAAATCTTTCCAAGACCATAAAGAAGCTTTAAAATAATCAGAATATTACTGTTTTCAGTGTAGTCATCCAGGCTTTGAACTGATTAGCTTAAAAAACCCCTTCAGTGCACAGTATTAGCCTCTTTACTGTTTCAAAAACATGATATTATAATGAGGAAGATGCGTGCCATATACTGAAACCAGGATATGTGCTGTTTCATCTCATGGTGTTTGCATCCAAATGCTCTCATTGTGTCAGTTTAAAAGAAACCACATGAAAAAAAAAAAAAACCCACACATGCCAGTTATGAATATTTTAAACAAAAGAGCTTAAACAGATTGATGTGGGGGGATGGCGGGAGAGCCAGGTTAGTATTTGGTCATTGTTTAGAAATAGGCCAGCGAAAAGGATCGGGTGTTATTTTCGCAACATCACCACGGTTTCCAGCGTGTCTTGAAAGGAATACTTCTTCAGGCAAGTGTTTAAAGTAGCAGCCATAAATAGCTTCTGTCATTTTTTATTTTTTATTTTGTCCTCCTTACGGTAATCCTGTAACACTTCCTTGTGCATGACAAACGCCAGAGTCAACATGCCACCCGTTATTGCCGGGATCTAACCTCATTCACGCGTCCTGTTGTTATGGTTCATGTTGCAGAAAGTGAACAGACGTCTTCACCTCTCCAAGAGCAAGAACACCAAGTTTAATGAGTCGGGTCAACTTTGCGTGTTTCACTTGGTGTCTAGTGTGTGGAGTTTCTACATCCTCATTACAGTGAGTGAGACTGCATTCAAGCGACAACTTCCTAGTGAAGGAAATGCCGCACATATTCTTAAAACAGGCGCTCACACGCGCACATTAATAGATAATAGTATTAATAGTATAAGTGTTCTAATTTCTTCACACAGGAAGGATATCTCCTGCATCCCAGCACCCTTTGGGAGAACTATCCTCATGTACATCTCAGGTATATATATTTATATATATTAATTTAACCATAAAACACTAACTGTAGCTAACAAATGTCATGTTTATTAGGAGTGAGACACAATACCAATACAGCAATCTATCATAACCTTTCCTCTTCTGATACTCTTATCTTGATGCTGCTGCCAGATTTTGATTATTTTGGGGTTTGGTTTTTGGCCTGGGTGTGGACCTGAGTGGAAATGATCTTCAGATGGTTAAGGCAAATTGACAGAATGAGTTTGTGCATCACGTTATATTTAATTTTGGCTGTTAAATAAATAAAGTGTATTAAAGCTATTTAATCTAAGCCCACTTAATATTTCAAATTATTTTGAAACTCTGATTCTCCAACCAGTTTTACTTGGTGGAGTCTCTGCTGCCTGACTTTTTGTGGTGGCATTTATCAAAATAACCAGGGAGAATAAGAATAAGAGGTTATTAGCTATAATCATTATTAAAATATGATAATGGTAGTATACAAATGTGTACTGTAAACCAACGCATACAGATCAATATTTAAGGTTTGACTCTCAACATCCAGTGGAACACAAACTGGGTGTCATCAGGACGCTACAACACAGAGTGAACACCATGCCCACAGATACAGTGGCCAGGAAAACAGAAGAACATATCAAGAAGGCCCTGAGTTTATGTGGTTATCACAGCTGGACGTTTTTCAAAGATGGGAAGGCACCTAGTAAAAAGCTCCAGGAGAGAAAGAGCATTATGCATTTGTGCAAAGTAGGAGCCTTTTAGGGTTTCTTTTTCAGAAGTGGGGATCATCAATTTTGCTGCAGAAACACGATAATTTGGCTGTCTACAAGCTTGTTGTTTTTTTTGTTTTGTTTTTTTGACCATAGTCCTAATTATATAATAAAACTAAGGCGAAACAATCAGTGAGGCAGGATGTAGATTATGTGCTTCTCCCTCTGTCTTACCCATGCCTGTCTGTGTGTGTCTGGTCCAGGTTTCAGGTGAAGTTTTTCTACCTCACTCAGCTTGCCTACTGGCTCCATGCCTTGCCAGAGCTCTACTTCCAGAAAGTCCGCAAGGTCAGTTGGAGAGTCCTTGAAACTGGAGGAGTTCTAAAGTGTGATTAGATAAGCTCTGTTTATACTTGGGCTCATGTATATTCTGCATGTGCATTAGACAAAGTTGGAAAAGGACGGAGAGGTGGAGAAAGGTGTCAAGCTTTAAAATCATTTGCAAATAAAGGCTGTTTGTTTTCCAGGAGGAGATTTCTCGCCAGCTCCAGTACATCTGCCTGTATTTGCTCCACATCTCTGCAGCCTATTTGTTAAAGTAAGAATCCCTTTGAAGTTGGCCAGTAAAATCCAAAGGTGTGAGTAGAGAAGACTCACTAAATGCTTGGTATTTGAGTCATTTCGAGGTCTTTTAAATTCTTTGCAGCAGCAATTTTCACTCTGCTGCTCAACTTAGTGTTTCTTTTGTCAGCAGGGATGTAAGGGAGAAACGTGGCACTCAAAGAACCTTGATTTGAAATCTGTGAGGGAAAAACATAAAGATTTTTAGATATTTCAGGGTTAAGTCAGATCAAACTGTACTGGTGATTCAGTTATTTTAGATAATGGCTCAAAATAAGTGTCCAGCTGCACTTCACGGTGACTCCCGAGTTGCAAGTTGCAAGATGCTCGGGCTGCTTAGATGATTTCCTTTTATCACCTAATCTCTCGACTTTGTGTCTCCTCTTTCCTGCCTAGTTTAAGTCGTGTGGGTCTGGTACTCCTCTTCCTGCAGTACGTGTCAGAGTTGGGCTTCCACATCGCCAGACTCCTGTATTTCACTGATGAGAACCACCAGAAAATGTAAGCTATCTTACCTGCGAAGAGGCTTCAGCAGGTTTTACTTGATAAAGGAATGAGATAGAAGTAGATCAAGCCCAACAGTGCGACCTTTTAAAAATAAACTTCAGTGTTTTTGTTCGTAAGCAACAGCATCATGTGTTTTCAGCGTTGTTCACCTTTTGACTCGGATAGTTTTACAGTACACAATAATATTACAGTGTTCTTATGATAACCACTACCTTGAACTGATCATCTCAGCAGCTTTTTTTTTTTTTTCCTTTTCCTTTCTCTGGGCCCAACCTCGCTGTGTGTCCTCCCCCAGGTTTGATCTGTGGGCGGTCAGCTTCGTGTTTACGCGGATGTCTACGCTGACCCTGATGTTCCTGGCAGTGGGGTTTGGTTTGGCTCGTGAGTATCAGGGGCTGGACCTGGAGATGGGGAACTTCAACACTGTGTTGATAAGGTGAGTTATATTGAGAGAGGGAAAAAAAGAGCAATGTCCAACATCTGTGGATAATGATTTATTTTCTGGTACTGTAAGAACTGTTTAGAGCTACAGAAACAACATAAAAGTATAATTACATTGTGCCCTTCTAGTGTTCAGTTTTGTATTGTTTTGCATCATTCATTTTGAGGAGGATGTATAGGAGCCAGGAAGGAATTTAGATATTTTATTTAGGCTATTAAAAATATCATACATTAGCATCATATGTTTTAACATTTTGCAACACAATCGCCCATTTTTACGAGCACACGTTTGTTTTTGTTCTTTCCTTTGGCCCTTTCAGGATGACCGTTCTACTGTTGGTATGTTTAACTCAATCGTGGCTACTCTGGAAGTTTATTCGCTTCCAGCTGAGGCGCTGGAGGGAGTTCAGACACGAGCAGGCTGTTCGCAAGAAGTCTGCTGCAAAACAACCCCTAAGGCCACTAAAAAGAGATTCACGTGAGTTTAAACACCTGCTCTGCTGGCTTTCATATTTCACGTGCATTACCTGTTAAATACTTGCAAAAGAAAAAGGAAATGAGACTTAGCATTTGTCTCTTCTCTGCTGTCATTTCTGCTTTCTTCATTTATCTTTATCACACCGATTCCTACATGTGCTGCATTAACAGAGGTACTGATTTCTCCCTTCTCTGCCTGGCAGTTGGTCACCATGAAAATGGAGTTCTTAAAGCTGAGAACGGAGCCTCTCCTCGGACAAAGAAACTCAAATCCCCTTAAGATAACAAACTGACTGGCCTAAACAGGAGACCTTAGCCCTGGCCAAGGCTTCTCATCAGCACCGCAGCGAAGCTGATAGCCACTGGTCATCAAGCTTCTGGATGTGTATTTCCTGAGATGCCACGGGGACTCAGTCGCTACAGACTTAGGCTTGAATGCTGGAAAATGAAATCCAAGGAAACCCCTTGAGCCCCAACAGACATTTTCTCTTCTCATCATATCAGTATTTTTTTTTATTTTATTTTTTTTATATACATCCACAAAGCCTGTGATCCCACCCTGAAGCACACCATTGAATGCAGAGGGAATTCAAAAGTAAAGTGAACGCAGTGTGTGGCACATTTTAATGTGTATGTCCATGCTGAACGTGTTGATTAGTCCTCATACACAAGTACTGTATTGGTTGTAGCATTGTGAGATATTGCAGCTCTTGCCATTGAGCCGGCTTTGCTTGTTTTCTATTCTGGTCTGCTGGAGCAGAAAAGCGTTACTGATGATAAAGTATGATATGAGCTTACTGTCGAAATCATGCAACTGTCACTGGTCACTTAACAAATATGCATTAAATATGTATGTTGGATATTACCGCATGCTATTTCATGTTTTCTTTTTTTTTTTCTTTTTTTTCCTTTTTTTTTTTTTTTAATTTCTTTATTAAATAATGAGATTTTTTCTGATATAGGTTTTGCATCTGAGGTCTTTTCAGCTGGTTTACATTTTATGCACCACATGTGTTTAAAACAAAACTACAAAAAAAAAAAAAAAGAATAATCACTTGTTGGAATTTATGGTGTGTGAATGGACAAATTTGAAGTCTCCTCATTAGAGACGCCATAAGGTTCATTTTAAAGCAACAACAAAAGGTCGCTGTATTTATCATTTGTCTCACTGTAAGGTATCACTTGAAAGGTGTCATGTTGATTGTTTAATTGTCAAGGAAATTTTAGTAAAGGCTTTGATTTACAGTAGATTTATTGCAGAAGAACTCTGAAATAAGGAATGTCTTCACATCAAAGAAACGGCTCTGTTGCTTCACCTGCCAATGAGAAAGGAGGGGGGGTTGGCAATTAAGATGAGCATGAACTAATTAGCATTTATTTTTTCCAAAGAGATACCTACCTGCACAAAGGTATCATTGACAAATAATTTAGTCTAAATGGCTGGTATAGTCTTTCCCATCTTGGTCAGGTGGCTGGGTAGTTAGAATTTCCACACCCAGCTTCTGCCGCAAAGAATCCAGCGTCTTGGAAGGGATGTCACTCCAGTTAGACTCCAAGTATTTGAGCACATAGTGGTCGGCATCAGTCAACACAAAGCGGTGACCAAAAACTGAAAGCGGGCAAAGGTAAATTTTATAATCTTGATATTATACTAAAGATAACATTTAAAATGTCATAACTGAGAAATGTTACTGTATAAAAAAGGAATATATAATCATTTTCAATTTAAGTCAGAAACACGCTTAAAAGAAGTTGGGATAGTGGCATGTTTGTTTTCCCAGTCCTGATTAACATAGGATTTCAGCTGTTACCTTCCACAGTGGCCCCGATAGCGAAGTCTGCAGGTGAGTAGTACGCAGGTTTGTCTACAGTAGAGCCTGGCTTGGGGACACGAGACTTTTCCAGAAATTTTCCACCAATGACACCAGAGTTGCGTGTGGTCTTTTCAAAAATGCTGATCATGTCATTTGACAGGAAGTAGGACAGGATGAAACGGCGGTCTTCATCTTCAGGATTCTGGGAGTCCTGGAATGCAACATAGGTGGGCTTAACCAAGGTGTAAAAATAAAAAATAGCTTTTTGCATAATCACCCCTTTTTTAACTAAATTTTTACTGAGGAGTAAAAATGTCTCTAATCAGTGTTTCTGAGCAAACCCTGTCCATTGCAGAATGAGGAGCAAGGCTGGGCTTTTTTAATCTCATTAGAATGGTCTACTTTTGGTAACTTTCAGTGATTCAGTTCTTTTGAACTGCTACAAATGCTCTGCTAAATGTTGCTCACCAGTCTGGCACTGTAGCGCAACACTTTATGGTCGTTCTCTAGCATCTTTACCACGTTCACTTTGGGAGGCTCGGGAATCAGACGCAAACAATTCTGAAGAGAATCCTCAAGTGAACCAAAACCATTGTAGGGAGGAACTATCTGTAAGGATGGACAGCATGGAGAAAGAGAGAAGGAAATAGACACAAATGTACAAAAACATATACACTTCTGCTGCTGTAGTCCATCTGCTTAACTGAGCTACTATTGCCTTCCTATCACTTTGAATTGGTCTGGCTTAAAGCGGTATAAAGCATGCCTCCTCAGTGATACAGTCTAGCTCTGACAGCATGGCTGGAATTGTTTTTTACCTTCTGAATCTGTCTGTGTGTATGCAATCATGGCAAAATTAGGTCCTTGAGACACTTACTATAGCAGAAACTACCTCAAAGGTAGTTTTTAGAGCTTTATCGGGTGTTTATATGACTATCTGCAGACAGATTCTGTCAGTATGATGCGTCATCACTGTATAAGATGTGTGTGTATCGCTGACATTATAATGAACGTCAAATTCACAGATGGATGTAGTTTATAATTGTTTTGTCTGGTGTAATCCCATTCCAAGATGGGCTTCAGTTTAAATTAAAATTGTTCCAACATAAAAAACAAAAATAGGTTAAATATACAGTTCAATTTACCTTCTTCCAGTCTTGAGGCATATCAACCTTCTTTGGTATCTCTATGGACTTCATCTCCATTTCCGGGTGGTTCTTCTGGTAATATTCTTTAGTGAAGCCATCACAGTCATAAAGCAGGAAGTTGCGCCCCAGTAGTTTCATCCTTTGACCCACCTGGAAGTCTTTTGGGGAGTAATACTCATCCACCTCTTGCTTTGAGACCTCCATCACTGCGCTGGGGAAGTTCTCTACAAATAAACAAGAGTACAACAATGTCAAAATTAAATATACAAAATATTATCACAGTCTCTGTGTATTTTTGATGTATCTAGAAAACCGAGTACTTTGTAGAAGCCAGTGTAATTAATCTTTTTACATAACATGTCATCATTTTTGTCATCATTGCATAAAGTCGTTTATGTCATACATAAAGTAGGCAAGAAAAAAAACATAACTGATGACATAACTCGCTTTACTGCACTGTATCAAATCAAATCGGTTAAATGCACATTTAACCAACACACAGTACTGCATCAAACCTGATTTGATCTTTTTGGGTAGTCTCTGCCTCCGCATCAGGATGGGGAAGGGATCCAGGCCGCTGTTCGGTTGGTGGACCTCTGCGACCTCCACTGTATCATCCACCAGGTAATAGTGAATGGTAACAGGCCTGGACTCCCCATACAGAGAGTCAGCATCATCCCACAGAGTGAAGAAGCGTAACACCTAACCAAAAAAGTGTAGAAGAATGAAACTACAAATACAGGCATGCCTCTATTATATCTGCCATTTATTTTATGGCAGGGATACCCCATGAAGGAATTTAATTTCTAGCACTTATTAGAACTCTAACACAAATCAAGATCGGTGGATTCAAACCTTGGACGTTGCTGTGATGTGACAGTGCTAAACGTGATAAATGTTACACAGTCAGCTTGTAAAGGACTGAATTTCATTCACCTTGCGGTCCATGTTGAGAAACTTGTGCAAATTATCAAATGTGGAAGGTGTAGTGTGACACGGTGGAGGGTTTTCACGACGGATGATGTAAGGATCCGCTGGCATTGGCTCAGGGTCATTTACAATCATGCCTTCACTTTCCATGAATTCCTGTATGAAGAATGAGAGATCAGAACACACAGGAAGTGTATTTATAACAGCAGACTTCTAATGCATAGTTTCATTTCCACAGCATTCAAACACATAAGGTTGTACCTTAGTAAAGGTATCACACTGGGTGATGCGGTATTTGACCCCATACACGTCCAGGTCCATACCAAGGTTGAGATCTTTCCAATGGTAATGCTCTCCACGTTCATTCTTGGGCAACTGGTGGCGTTTGATCCGCTTTCCCTGTGGTATCCCAGAGTTCTCTACTGTGGGCTCGATGATGCAAATGCTGTCATCCTCTAGGTAATAGTAAATTACCACAGGGCGCACACGGTACTGCTCTTCAGGAGAATACAAGATAGCCTCCATAAAATATCCATAGTAGCGCAGCGCCTGCAAGACAGGTGGTAGTGATGAATAACAGATGAGGAATCTTTATGTTTTTATGAGTTTTACAACTATAGGTGTTACCAGACCTTCTTGTCAAGGGCCACATGAGCAGGGATGAAGTCTTCATGTACTCTTTTACCAAAGGCGCAATAAGTAAGGTCAGGTGTCTCGAAGGCTAACTCACTAATCTCTTGTTGAGTGAGCTGCTCTGATAAAAGAGGGTTGTTGCCAATGCCCACAGTGGGACGTCGGGGCAGAGCATAGCCATTCCTATAGCTCAGAGTTTGGGGTCGATGGAAGGCTGACTTCTGCAAACACAGAGGAAGAAATAAATTAGCTCAGGTAAATACAGACAGAAACGTAATTACATGAAGCACTTATCACTAATTGATGCAGTTTACACTTAAATACCAATATGGGAGTGTTCTGTCCAATGTTACAGTAGTCTGTGCAAGTCTTGAGCCACCCATTGTGTATATTTTGTTCCAAGTAGCCAATAATTCTCCAGGCTTTCTTAAGGTCTTTTCACATTGTTCTTTTGGCTGCTTTTTCAAGGATTTTAATTCAAGTCCTTGTTCCTGACCATTTTTAGAGGAATTCTTTAATTGTTAACCCACTTGACATTGACCTATGAATGACTGAAGCATTAAAAAAGACACCTACTTCAAGCAATGACCTTGTGTTGTCTACACATAGCAGAAAACTGTACAACATACCGATCTAAAAATATATCTCTAGTTATCTTACTAGTATACCGTCACAAAAACACATCATCTGTTCCCATAATACAGTAACACAGTTTATTAGGCACCCATGAGTAAATCGCAGTGGAGGTCTGTCGTGGTTAGGGGCTGAATTTCAGACAGCGGTGTCAAAATTAATTGAATTATGAACCGATTTTGATCAATCATGTCAATCCATAAAATTGCCGAAACCTTTTTTTTCTTTTTTCTTTTTGCCAAAACACACTTCCAATGCGGTGAAGGCATAACTGGATAGAAAAACACACAAGGTAGCACAATCTGTGATAGACTGGCCTCCCCAGAGTCCAGACCTAAGTGTTCTGATAATTTTTTAAATGGCATTTTTCTATTCCCTACAATCCAACATCATCCACCCAAGTGCTTTCTATAAACCAATCACTCACATTGGAGAGCTACTTGGGGTTAGTATCTTACCCAAGGATATTTGGCCATACTTGTAGCCGGGGATCAAACCACTAACTGTCCAATTAGTAGATGACTTGCGCTACCTCCTGAGCTACCACCCCTGTTAATGTAACAAAAGGCAGCTAGAATCCAAAGAAGATTTTTAAATGTCGTCCAAGAGGCCTGGGGAACTATTCACGAAGACTACTTAAAGAAATGACAAGCATTGTTGCCTAAGAGTTCTGTTTGTGTTGAAGAATAAAGGTGCTCAGACCAAATATTGACTTTCAAGGTGATTAGAATTGTACAAACTCTGTTTTTGCCTTCAGTACTGTATTCCCATGTATGTTTGCACCTGTTCCAATACATTCTTGCACCCATTTTTCATTTCCGAGGGGTGGCTCAAGACTACTGAACAGTACTGTAGATCAAGTATGCCTGTAGGAAAACAAAATAACAATAACATCCCTAAAGTAAAGCAAGAATAAATAAATAAATACAGATAAATTCTCTCTGTGTTAACTGTCAACAGTGAATTTGTTAATTTTATAAAAAAAATAATAATTATGTGTTATTATGATTCAAAGCATTGCTGTTCATTTTTATTAGGGCTTGGTAAAATAAAATAACTTTATCAAAGACTCTTTAGAGAACATTTAGAGATGTTTTAAAGGTCACTCGAGAGCTGGCTAGTACCTTAGCAACACAACCTAACAAGTGGAGGAATGTAAGAAGACACCTGCATTATTAAAAAAATAATCGACAAATACCCCCCCCCCCCCCCCCCCCCACCACCTTCAAAAAAAAAAAAAAAAAAAAAAATTTAAAATTCTGTCAATCGTTAATGTTTCAAACTACTAAGCAAACCCTATAGTTTTGTTTAATCATATTCTTACCGTCACATCTCGAAATGTATATCCCGGTAAAAATGGTAGTCCGTGGCTGTTCCCGCTATAAGACATTTCCAGTCTTGATATTTTTTATTTTTTTTAAAAAGATTTCCTCCTCTGCACAAGATGTTAGCAGTGGGAATTGTGTAATTTGTGGATTTAACAGCCGTTTTCGTTGGTGTGTAAAATTGCACGAGAGCTCTCACGGTGGTAAGTTTATAGTATCCATGGTAACGACAGGAGCGTCTCAGTGGAAACAAAGCAAATATTTCCTAAAACAGATTTAATTTCGCGGTAAAAACCCCATGGAAATACTGAAATTCACAGCGGCAAACACAAACACAAAGGAATAAACACGGCAAACATAAAATACAATATAATAACATGATATTAAGTTGTTATAGTTTCTATTTTTTTAATTTGCATTTTTATTTTAAGTATTTTTTTATGTTATATCCAATAAAACAATGCATTTATCTATATAGCTGTGCTGACTTTGTATAGCTAGCCAAAGTGATTTGCAGTCATAACTTCACTCCTTATGTGCTGCATTAAAACACACTGTAGAGATCTATCTTCATCACAAGGTGGCGCTCAATAACAAATCTTACAGATCCAGTGAGCCGCTGGCTCACAAGTTCTCCTTCATGCTGTCTATGACCTCCTTGTGTAAATCCGTATTATGTATGAACTCACTGTATTCTCAGTACTGGAATTGGGCTAAAGCGTCTTCTTTCTCCTGACACTCACAATATAGTCTTAAATTCAAAAATATAGGTCAGTGTACACAGTTGCAGCGTGTTTTTTTCAGAAGAAAGTGCAGAAGGAAAAAAAAAAGACATGTTATTTTTTTTTAACACAGTTTATTCCAAGCACAGGAGTCATATTTTGGTCTCTCACATCACCAGTTATTGGCACATTTTAATCCCATTCAAAATTAAACACAACAAATATCCTTGTTAGAAAACAAACAAAAAAACAGGAGAAGTGCAGGGTGTACTGTATGTATGGTGGAGGGAGTGTTGTGAAAATGACCTTAATATGTCCTGTTTACTCTTTAATTACGCTCACAAAAATACCAAACTGATTTATGAAAACTAACTCTACGCTTGAAGTCAGGGAAGCACGAGCAGAACTGGACTGACAACTGGTTATAAGATTAAAGTGGCGACATAATTCGCCACTTTCTGCAGCGCTGGTTTCCACGGGCATCTGTTTAGCATCTTTGAAATGAATACACAGATGGCGCAAGACCTGAAATTCACACATCTGTCACGAGACAAGACCATAAAAATATTTTGTAGCAAAGTCACTGATAGAAATTGGCACTTACTGGTAATGCACATTTACATCTGGGGAGAAGTGCAATGTTTAACAGACACATTCAGCTTTTACACATGGTCCACCTCAGCAAAGGGAATATGCATACAACGAGATGAATGTATGATTTCCAATCAATAAATAATTTGACCAGTTACAGAGAGACTCATCAGCTTCATTTCTGACAAAGAGATGTAACAGTTGGAAAAGGCACTGCACTGTGAGTTAAACATACTGTATCAAAAATAAGGTTTAAAAATCACTAAAACCTCTTTGAGGCTCTTTATATGATTTTTCTAGTTCTTCTCTTTAAATGCTGGCACAGCGGTTTAAATGGGCCGATCCCCTTCTTAATAGCCAAAAAACAACCAAAACAAACATCAACCAAACACAGAAACACTAGGATTGCATCCCTGAGGTGCTAGACCAGACAACCTTCGCCAAGTATAAAAATATCTCATAATAAACCATACTTGACAACAAAAATACGCAACATTAATAAACTATTAAATATTTTAAAATATATTTCAGAAGGGCTGAGATGAATTCCCACAAAAATATCTTTTGGTTTTATAAAGCTCAAAAGGCAGCATGGTTATTCACTGTGGAAAGATTATCTTACATTGTCAAGTGCACTTGCTTTATGCTACCCCTCTGCTAAAGTTCACACTTGAATACTGGAGGGTACAGAGCATAAAGCTGTAAGTGTCACAGTCTCTTCCAGCTGCCTGGGGTTCTGTATAAACAGACCTGTCTGAGGCCTTGGTCCTTCAGTCACCATGTAGTCTCTGCAGGCCTATGTATGTCTAAGGCAGCTAACCCATAAATCCCCACTTCAAAAAGGCCTGCGGAGGTCATGGGCAAGGCAGTGCAGCCTTTCACCTCTTGCTTCCTCCAGCCAAGAGGTAAGCTTACCATACAGAAAGGGAGCTTATTGTTTTACTCAAAAGGGGAATAGCTTATGATACCCAGAGGAATATGCAAATCAGCAGAGAAGGAGGACTTTCTTTAAAAGTCTGCAGTACCTTCCACTTTTCTCATCAGTAAGAGTCCAGCTGCTTTTGCATTCATGCTTATAAAGCTTCATCGAGGCCTTGTCCCTTTCCACTCCAACCCAAGTGTGTTCTAAATTTTTGTTTGAGTCAAGTAAGCCGCCTATCAATCATCCCTCTGCAGTCCTCAGTAATACCGATTGAGGCTCCGTGTCCCTGGGATGTCCGGCTGTCCGTTCATCCAGATCTCCCGGATGATTCGCTCCCTTTCCTCAAGCCTCTGCGCTCTTTCCAGCTCCTCCGCCGACGTGAACACATTCATGTTGAGCGTACGCTCAAAGCGCCGGTGTCTCCGCGCCGACAGATCTGAGGTGGTGTCCCAGTCTGAGTCCGAGTCGCTGGAATCGGAGGATGAGTCGGGAGGACGCGGTCGTTTCTTGGCGGGAGGCCGCTGGCGGGGCTGGCAGTCGGTGCGACAGGAGATCTGTACTACCAGGGCGAAGAGGGTGAGGAAGAGGCCCAAACACACACCACAGACAAAGAATAGTGCAGCCCTCTCTGGGTGATCTGTTGTACAAGAGAAATTGGAAATTGTTAGTTGACTTTATGAGGAAAATGTGTCGAACACTAAGCTGAGTCTTTCTCACTGGGTTTCTTATTTTTTCCTGACCTGTTTAGTCAGATGCATTTCACTCAGTGTAATGAACATTGTCTGCACAGCAAGTGTTCACGTGGCTTGGTTTAGTTAAGATGTCTTACAGATTCTGCTACTCCTGGTTTTCATCTTCAGCAGATGTCACAGCTCTGATGGGGTCTGTGTTTCCCCACTGAAAAAACCAAAGTGACTCTAGCTCCATTAGTACGAGACGAGAACGGCTCTCCCTTTTCAATGAATGAATGCCATTTTCAGCTTTGAATCCTTCATGTCTTCCTTGCATTTTGCATGCAGGTACTTTGCATTTGCATTTTGAATGCATCCAGCTCAACTGCAGACACTTCTGTTTATATTATTGTTCATTAATATAATCAATTTCATTTCTCTTTTACCATTAAGACGTTGAGAATTTTTCTTGAAATCCTAACATGCAACCTTTTTTGCATTCTGAGGAAACCTTTAGAGAAAGCTAAAAGCTAAGTGATCTAAGTAACCACCTGAGCTCATGTTCACTGCATGCCTTGTGTATTTATCTGACCTTCTGTGCTGCACATTTCACTATGTATAAACTGTTTATAGCAGGAAACAGGCAAACTATTTCAGTGACTGTTTTAGCAGCTGCTTAGAGCTGGTGACCCACACTGTGTAATGTATAGAGACATTATCGCTGCTTACATCCTCTGGCCCACATTTACCCACCTATTAGTGAGAAGAAATGGGAAACGGGGATTTTACACACATCAATCCATGCAGTGCAATCCCGTGGTCACTAATCTCATGGGCCAAGAAGCAACCAGGAGCTGATAATGCTCTTGAACACAGAGATCCAGCCTTATTGTTTGCTAACAGAGCAACAAGAATCCCTGCGGTGGAACTGTATCTCTTTCCCAAAGAGATCAAGTTTCTTTCGTCCGCCCCTTTATTTCCCGAGGGGCCGCCACAGCGGTTGGATCTGCATATTTCGATTCGGCACAGATTTTACGCCGGATACCCTTCCTGGTGCACCCCTCCCATTTATCCAGGCTGCAAGGTGAATGCATTAACCTTTACACTGTGTGGCTACTCCCTAAGCAGATGCAGTTAAGAGCTCTAAAAGTCTAACTGCCAGAGATTACGCTACACATGTGATGTTACAGTAGATTTCAGAACAATGTTACCCGACCTGATATGTAAGTGTAGGCTGCCAATGCGTTACTAATGAGGGCCATGTTGCCACTCGATGTTGAGTTGATGATGGGATTCATGTCCGGGGGACGCAATGGACTTTCTTCTCTTTCTTCTCCTCCTTTTCCGTTTTCAAAAGACTTTTCCTCGTCGGCGTTGGTCTCCCTGGGTTTCTTCCTTTCTGGAAAAAAATGTAAATTAACAGGACATGAGTACACAATGAGTAGTTTACAGCAGCTACATGTACAGTTACATTATGATGGTGATGCTTTTACAGTAAATCCAGAATCTGCTGTTGCTGATTCATTGTAATGACATCAGTCTCAGTCGCCTACAGTCTCACAGTGGTTTGGGGGAGATTTTATCGCATAAATTTTCTAAAAAGATGCGTCACGCATAAGACACACATACACGCACACACGTACACATTCACAGGGAGCTTTGTGATTCAGAAGATAACACGACATCCTTTTCTGTAATTCATTCTGACTCAGGTCATTAAGAAACAGAGAACCACATGGAAAAGTTTGTACTCTGGAGACATTTCAAAAGCTTCCCAAAATCTTAGAAAAAATGTTTCTATTTATAGATGGGAACGACTACTTCCTGCTCTAGATTTTTCTTTTTTTTTTTACTTCTTTCAGTGTTTACCAGCTGGGTTTTGTTGTGCACTCACTGCAAAGAGAGTGTGTGAAAGAGAGAGAAAACAGGAGCACCATGAATTAATTATGGGGATTCATACTCATGTTACAGCTGCCTTTAGTTTACCTGACATAGTTGTTTATGGGGTAGCGTGGAACTACTGCAAGTTTAGCTCCACTGAAAAAAAGCAACCAAACCTCAGACAGTCAAAATAAACAGAAGCATTTAGTTTAGTGACCTGAGCTCTCTCTCTCTGTGTGTGTGGTTGCATAGTCATTTTTACATGCTTTATTTCTTTTGTCAATGAAGGTAAGCATACTCTGGTGATTTGTCACACGCAGGAATGACCTCTAATTGTAGAGTCTCTAAGGTGTGTCGGGCTCTCTTTATCTGATAAATGCAGTTTATACTGGAAGTGCTCGCTGATGAGGTAAATGCTTCCACCTGGACCTACGGCTATGTTGCACACATGAGCTAACGTTCAACCGCAATCTGTCTCAACTCACAGAAAACAGACAACTTTTGTCACATTATCAATGAAAATATAAAATACGTTGTTGTTATACTGTTGTCTCTACGAAACAATACATTTGTGTTCAGAGGACTAGCATTCCTGTGGGAAACTAAAGACACCCTTCTTACTTCCTTAGGCAATAAGAGCATACATACCAGCCAGATATTGCTAATCAAATGCACTTCATTAACTGACAGTCAGCAAGTGTTAGCACCTCTATAAAAACAAAAGTGTTGTCAGTTCATTGGTCCAGTGTGTTCAGGTGTGTGTTAACACGACATCCCAGTGAATTCAACCTAAGATCATGTCGTGCAATGCACAAAGAAAGAGCTTGACTTCAATGAAATAAATGGAAAAAGAAAAGTCAAGTAATCTGTGTGAACTGCACAGCAGCAATGCCACATCAAGAAGCAGCTGGAACCAAAGATGGAGACAATAAAAAGTTCAGTGTTTGTGTTTGTGCCATATGATGTTTACAAAGCTGTATTTTAACTTGTACACATAAAACCAATTTTGCAAGGATAGGAAATAAACAAGACTGCATTCGAAATCCATGTTTATATATATAATGGTATTCCTCTAAAAGCTATGATATCATGGTCTTAAGCATCACATAGTTTTGCTGAATTATAGTAACAAGCACATAAGTGTACAGAGTGAGGAATATATGATAACAGCGATAGAAAAGGCATAATTTATCAAGGCAGTAGTACAACACACAAAGCTTTTAAAATCTGAGAAATCAAAATTGAATGAGAAAATTAATATTTATATTAATCCATGTATGATTAATATAAATATCCTTATTAGCTTATGATGGGAAGCAAATGGATACAAGTAGTTTATTAGTGGTGCATTAGTCTAAAAGTTCAAATCTGCCTCTTCAATTATGCATGTACTCACTTGTGTTATATAGTAAATACAGTAAGTAGTGTTTTTATGGTATGCCACTTCCTGGACTATTTTTTGGCAGAGGGCAGTGACTTCCTGGAGCCTTTGCTGTCTGCATGGCTACCTTTGGTGATCAAGCAAAAAGATTCAATCTATGTCAACATACCCATCATTTTGTGCAGTCTAACATTAACTAAAGAGAAATGCTAAAGTAAGAAGAACAAGGCACCTGAATTTACAGTGAATCACATCTTTATTTGGTTGAATATTTCTTTTGAAAACCTCGTCTTCGCCCTGTTTTATCTGCTATCACACAATCTCACAAAAAAGGTTATTCCAGAGTTAGTTTTTGAGCAGTGCGTACATTCGTGGCAATAAGGAGGAGAAATTCATGCATCAGGAACCGTCAGCGCTACAGCACACGTCTTCTGTCCTCTACCTCTCTTAACTGCTCATTCATTCTTCTATCCTCCTAATCAGCACAGTGCCAGTAGCCTAGCAGAGTAATTAGTGTGCTGGATGCAGGCCACCATTGCTCATGAATAAAGCTTTGTTTAACCTTCCTGCCTTCTTGGGACCTTTTTGTGCCACTGCTATGTGTTAAATGGCTGCCATTTTCACTGTGTTCAGTGGAATATAACCAAACTTGCCACAGGATAGTTTTTACCTGTCAATGTTAATATTCCAGTGTGAATTCCTTAAATCAGCCTAAAATGGCTGAGCAGCAGAAATCCCCACACCCATCACCCTGGGGACCATTTTCTGCCCATTGACTTCCATTATAAACACTATTTTTCAACCCCAAATTATCATCATATGATTTTATTTTTTCTTCTTTTCTTGGATGTCAATGAAGACTCAGGGCCTTGAAGTTTTAATTTTTAAATTGCAAAAAAAATGCAAAAAAAATAATGGCAGGTCAAAATGTATGTTGGTGCCAATCTTTGGTCCATCTAAAGGCCTACTTATAATGACAATCACATATTACTTCAACTGGTTTTTTGTGGAAATATTTAGTTTCGTTTTTTGGTTTTTGGGGCTTATAACACAGGGCGCTCATGTAATAACACTGGGATTTGAAGGGTTAAAACAACGAAAATATAATTAAAACTTTACATGAATATTTCAGGGAGAAGTAGTTTTACAAGGTTGGCTAATTTAAAGTGGAATAAAATATGGATATATGGTCTTTTTATGGCGTGGCTGAGAATGGTCCCTAGGGTGATGGGTGTGAGTTTTTTAAAGGATGGCAGGAGGGTTAAGTTTCTTTCTTGCTGGCGTCTATTCTTTTTCATTCTCTCATTCCGTTGTTCTTGGTCATTCATTCTCTGGGAATTTGAAAGCCTGACTTAGGTTGTTGTACATGCAGTGCAATCATTGGTTGTTGGGAAGGAGTATATTGTGAGTACCATCAATCAGAAAGGATCCATATGGAAACAGTTGAACTTGTGTTACTTTGAAAACGCACACAACCACGCTCTGACTTAAGACCTGAATTAGATCAAGGTCTGATGCTCAAGAGGCCTCAAACCTGTTTAGCGTTAACTACATTTCATGGGGGGGTGGGGGGTGAGAGTGTATGAGCTTATACACTATAGTTGTCATTTGTCTCACCTGGAACAGTGTCAGGGCTTTTGACTGAGCTCCCCTCAGGAGGGCTGTCTCCCACTATGTTAGGGTCATGGGCGCTGGGTGCTGGGTGGTAGGCTGGTGGTCTGGGGCCCTGCTCGTGGAGCAACTTCTTTGGGACTACAAAGAGAAGGAAGTAAAGCAAGGAAGGGGTGTTTAGGGAAAAGAAAGACAGAACAGAGCATAATTAGACAATGCAGTATTGGAGTATTTGTAGGTAAAGGAGGTAAAGGGCAATGCAGTATTTGTAAAGCAATATACTGGATTATATTTTCAAAGCAACCAGTTTTTGATCAGAACTATCTTCTTCTCTACCCTCTAGTGCACACAGCTGTGCAGTCTGTCGTATTTGTTGCTGTTGTTGATAAGGATTAAGACTCACATCAACTGCTGATTCATTTCATTAGGAGTCAAACAAAGGTAAACATACTCAAGAGTATGCTGTCACCGACGGTGTCAGACAGCGTTGTGGCCATGATTCACACACTCTTCCGGACCATGCATGCAAGTTCCCAAAAGTTACGCTGCCCCCGCCATCACAACCCCCCAACCTAACAGTGTCCTGTTAGTCAAGGAAGTTTCACCCAGACACAAACCTACTGGGCTATACATTCCTGCCGGCTCACATGTGGTTTCGGAGGCCGAGCCGTGCTCCGGTCACCGTGTTTGTCCGCTCTGTCAGACTGGCTGACCATTCACAGCTGAACAGATGACTGTCTGTCCAGCTGTTGGTCATTCTTGCATTTTCACTGTTGTTTGCGAACAACGGCCACAAAGACAAATCTGCTGCTTTTTCCCCCCGGGAGATCATCAGTACTAATAGTAAAATTATGACATGAAAATTGGGGTAAAAATTCAGCATTTGTTTAAAGGACGACGATAAACACGCTGATCAAATTACCAGAGACGTATTTTGGCAGTGATCCAAGAGCCAATCAAAGCACAGGAAGGAGCAGAGCAGGCCACACTCCCCCGTTGCACTGGATGCTGCTTTCGGCTTGTGCACATTTTTCCAGTTGTAGGCAATGATGAAAAGATTGCATGATACAATTTGTGTAATTATACTGTGACATTTTGCCTTTATCGGATATTGGACAGTACTGTCTGATAAGAAATGCTGGTGGCCACAGTTACATGATCTTCGTACTAAACCTGTTCTTCCACAACAGGACAATTAAGCAGACAAAGAGCTCTCTTTGAAGAAGCAATAAATAAAGATGGAGGATATGGCTGCTTAAGTAAACCAGTATGTTGCCTCTACTTTGCAGGATGCATTTATGGTGTTTAAGACCAAATTAATATGCAAACCATTTTCTTAAGGTTGACTTGGTAGATTTTTGTGCCGTGCATCAAAGAAGAATGAGACAACACGGAAAAAATGTGAGTCTTAACACGGAAATGTGGTCAGAAACTTGTAAATAACTCATGAAAGAATAAAGTTACATTGAATCCAAGCACTCCATTGTTTTTCTTGTGACATTACCAATAAGTTTGATGTGTCACATGGCCCTCTTCCTATTTAAAAAACAAATGTATCCAAGATGGCCGACTTCTAAATGGCCACCATGGTCACCACCCATCTTGCCCCCTCACATATACTAATGTGCCACAAACAGGACTTTAATATCACCAGCCATTCCCATGTTATTACGGTGTATCCATATAAATGGCCCACCCTGTACAATCAATACCATTTTAACTTCTGACAATTAAACAGAGAGAGCAATAGACATGAAAAAGACGTTTTTCTTACAGCAGTTTAAAGACTGCACTTAAAGTAGTTTCAACAGCTCTTGTTCCTGGAGGACTTGGATCTAACAGGTCTGACTTTAACCTCCTCAACATCAAGTAACAACCAGTATATGATTTCTGATCTTTGTTTCAGTTTAAAGAAGACCATTAGCAATGTAGTTTCTCACCAGTTGTATAAACATACATGTATATTTGTATTTTTACATATTCTTGGGCAAAATACTGAAATCAGTGCTGCTCCTGATGTGTGAATGTTAGATAGAAAGCATTTGTATAAATTTGTGTGTGAATGATGAATGAAAAATGTTATTTAAAGCACTTTGAATGCTTGAGTAGAAAAGTGAAAATAAGATTTTCATATCTGTAAAAAACTTTATATAATTGTGTTATCTCGTGTGTGATCTGTCAACAGAAAAGATTTTTAAAAATCAGACTTAGAAGCCCAAACTAACCTGGTTTGGTTGGGTCAAACTGAGAGGATATAAAAAAAAAAAGCAAAATTAAGAAGTGAGATTTGGCCTGGCAGGTTCCCTTGTTCCTTCTCATCAGTCTGACACACTAATCACAGGGCTTTACAACTCCCCCACTGCCATGTTGCCGTGGTGCCATGCCACGCCCTTATTATAGGCTTCTGATTGGTCCTAATTGGCTGCACATGTGGACCAGAGTCATAGCTGAAGAGGGGACAATGTGGCTTATACACACTGTGAAACATGCATTTTCCTCACTAACAAAAGACTATGTAATCGGATGCATTACCTGGCCAATGCACATGCACACACAGTCCATCAATCATCCAAAACAATAGTCTGCCAAGTTTTTCTGTACACTTTATTTGCTAACAAAAAACGGTACAGTATAGTATAGTATATTGACTGCTGCCTTTCTAAAAATAAGTGTCAAAAAGCTAAAACCCCTCAAAATAAGCGACCGCAAACCACGCTTAAGGAGCCAAGCATTTAAACTAAATCAGTAAAAGAGAGACAGAGGAGTGCAAGGGAGCGAAACCCAGCACATAAATCACACTCTCCAGCCTTCGTTATAATGACATGGTCACATAAATGTGGAGCAAATGAGTCCTCGAACTTCTTAATATAACTCTGTTACATGGGATCTGTCCCAGAACTGTACCTCTCAGAGCCCTGGATCGCCACAGGGAGCGAAGATACGAGGCGGGAAAGAGTGCCCTTAACAATGGGCTGTGTTTACACTGGCAGAGCCCAGCTTTGTTTTCACTGGGCTCTGCAGGCCAGAGAGTGTGTGCATGTCTGTATGTGTCTGTGTTTGTGAGCCATATGCTGACCATTGCAGAACACAGTTGGGACAAAGCCCTATAAGCCAGAAGGGATATAATGAAATATTAAACCATAGTAAATCTCAAAGACCTCGGCCAATAATTTGCACATACTTTTGCCTTTATGGGTTTAGACGGGAGACTGCTGAAGACTAGATGTTTGAGGTATTGTTTAAGGGCATCCTTGATGGTTGGTCAGCTTCAGCCGCCTAAAATTTGACCCCAAAAATGAGCGCAAGAAACTGTAAAATAGACATGGAGACACTGCATAGAGATGGGAGTCGTTTCCCGTGTCAGAAACTTCCAGAGTTTGTTTCAAATGAGATATTTATCATTTCAAAAATAGCTTGACTCTTTAATCTGTTGTATAATGGATAATAAACACGGTTAGATGGCAAAACACATAACAGATTGGGTAATACATTTTTCTTAAATGGACTCTTCAAAAGAACCAGTCGACTGACACAATGTGCACGCACACGTGTGCATGTGTGTAGGAAGTCTGAGCAAAAACGTCTGGTTTTCATCAGCACACAGCCAGTGCCAACTTAATCTACGACATTAAAGTGCTGGTTAAGGCTCCACTTTCACTTGATACACAAATAAAGGCAGTGCCTCAAAAAACTCAATGTTTATGGACACTCAGATTCACAAAATGCTTTTAATGTTCTATTATGTCCTTTCAAGTCTCTGCTTCCCACACAGGCAGGCATGTAGACAGACATCTGCATGCACATACTCATGAAGCCATCCACCAACCCGTACACATACACACACACACAGTCATTTTTCACTTAGCTAATGGCATTCCTGCAAAATAACATGCAAGGTGAATAGGGCAGAAGCTGAAGGTGTTGAGATTGCATTCCACCTCTCCCTCCCTTTGCTCTTTCTCTCCAACCCACAGCGTAACACTCTAACACCATCCAGCTGACAGCAGCTTATTGAGCTTGGGTATCACTGTGTGTGTGTGTGTGTGTGTGTGTGTGTGTGTGTGTGTGTGTGTGTGTGTGTGTGTGTGTGTGTGTGTGTGTGTGTGTGTGTGAATGAGAGAGAGAGAGAGAGCACATTTAATAGCAGTGTGGGAGGCTGCCAGTATTCAATAAGCAGCATGATTTTGCATTTTCCAGATAAGAATGGTATAAAACAACATAAGTGCATAAGTGTAATACAAAGCTGGGGTCTTACAGCCATGTTTGTACTACTTCGACCTCACACTGTGAAAATTTATGTTTTTTTTTCTAAATATCCCCGTGCTTGCATGATTGAGAGCGCGTGTGTCGGTGAGCATGATTAACACACTCACTCTCGTCTTATTTATACAAAGTAGACCAGCTTTTGCACCAGTAATGTGAACTCTACCAAGGGACTGGTGGTCTACACCGAAGACCTTTCCTGGTTCTGCTTCCATTTTTATGTGAGTTTGAGGAATCCAAATTTCTTATATTACTCCATTAGGTTCAGTAGCAGTGTACATGCATGTGTGTACAAAAATACTGCACAATGAGACTGTGGTATCCATAAAGGAGAATGCCAGTGGTTTTAGTTCATTAAATATAAATGGTATCAAATTTACACAACTTGACTGTTTTATGATGCATGCTGTAAGTCTTACATTTACTTTCTAGATCAGAATAGCTGTAAATTTACATTTTATGCTACATTAGCTCAAAGACATGCTAAAAGGTTAGTTTTCACAAAACAACCACTTTTTGCCTCCCACACCTGTAAAATACAGAACCTAAAGATGTTAAACTTTACTTTGTGCTCAAAATAATTCTTGAGTCTTTCTAAATGTCTTTCAAAGTTTTTCTTTGGACATTGGCTGCTTTTTCACTCATTTTCAATCTAGTCCTTCTATGTGACTTGGGTATTTTATTTGTTTGTAAGGCCACCTAACATGACCTATGAATCATTCAAGCATAAAAGGCACCTAACTCAAGAGATACACACTGGAGGCTCTGTCATGGTTTGGGGCTGAATTTCAGCCAATGCTTTTGGGGATCTTGCCAAAACTCATTGAAAAGTGCTGTCAGATTTCGATCCAACATGCGGCATCATTTGGAAAGCATCTAAATGGCAATGACTCAATTTCTGAGCATGACAAACATCCTCAAACATATTGCTGTAAAAGCATACGTGCATAGGAAAACACACAGTCGAACACTATCAATCATGGATTACCCTCCTGAGTTCCCAGACCCTGACATTGAGTAAGCAGTATGGGATCATCTTTATAGGGAATGCGACAAAGGGCAGGCGACATCCAGAGAAGAGCTTTTATTGTCCCTCGGGAAGCTTGTTAGAATTTTGCCTCATGTACTTTATTTCCATGTATGCTTTCAGATGTTTCAATAAATTACTGCATGTATTTCCCCTTCTCCTAGAAAAACATAAAAAAAAAACCAGATTAAGAATTTGAAAAAACTTTGAGAAAATTTGAGAATCAAACCTCACATCTTGGAGGGGCGGAGAAACCTTTTCTGCTTTATGTTTTGGCTCAGATGCTTAAATGAATAATGCAAAAAGTTGCGTCAAGTTATCTTGTCAGTGTGGATTGTTAAAGCTCGAAATAAACGAAGGCCATGTCCTGATGAAGCTTTTCTAATATGCAATAATGCAGGTATGCAGTCTGTGTAAGACCCATTATGAAGGTGATACAGTCTAAAAGCATCCAGAGTCAGGATACTGTGGGTTGGGAATGCATTCCAGAATGGAGAGAGTGGAACAGCTCAAAACCCCAAACCCTGCGTAGAATTTTTCCCCACTTACTCTAATGGATAACACACAACCCTCTGCTGTGAGATACCCACAAATGCTAATGTATGCAAACACACATACACACAGACGCCCCGGCATGGGACCTCAACATGAACACTCTCACTTCACCACAACCATTGGTTAAACTTCCAAATCCCAGCCGTGTGGGATATTTAAACAGTCCACACACACAGTTGGCATCATCCACACATCATCCATTCAGAGATAGAAATAGATGCTCTGTTGACAGCGCGGGGGTCATAACAATCAGTGAGAAAATCACTCAGCTGTGGAGCTATCCCCTCAGACCCCACACAGACACATGCTAGAGTTTATATCTTCACCCATGACCTCACTCCGAGTTTTAAGCATGCATTAAAAAAGTAGGCAGTGAACAGATCCACTCAGCCTGCATATGAACCAAAGACAGCCCAACTTGTGTCTCCTGCTATGTTAACATGACATATTTCTCCATTTATAACACCTATCCAGAACACACTTTTAATGCTGGAAGTGTACTTAAATGACCATCTCTTCCACCCACTTTCTTTACATACCTAACACACTGCTACTCCCAAATCTTTATTGGCTGGATGTGGGAGAGTCGGGCCACACTAGAGATCAGCAAAAGCTCAGCATTATCTGATGTTCCACTGGGCAAACAAGGATGAGACCAGCGCTGAATCATCAAATCAAGCCACCCGCCTAAACGCACTCCTTCATGTCAGTGTTGTGAGGTAATGGGATACTGAGTTTTTAGTGTGCAGAGGGCTGATGAGACCAGCAAATGACGTAGTCCTTTTGCATACAGGACAGAGGGCGTGAGTTACTGAAACAAAGCAGAGAGGGAAAAAATAGTTGTGAAATAGTCGTGCCGTCTAAAATCCACACGTGACAGAAATAAAGGCAACAGCTTTCAACAAGCATGTTCCAACATATGTCAAGGATGATCTAAACAATGGTGCTATCTTTAGCTGCAAGCAACAACTGGCTGTGCAAGGCAGTTAATAAAATCAACACTTGGCAACATGAAGTCTACTGGGGACCTGCTACTTCAATGAAAGATAAACTGTGATGCTACTCTGAAAAATTATGATAATTTTTTATCATTTTTTGTCATATACAAATGAATGTAAGTCTTTGTGTACTGTTTAGTCAACTTTATTAAAGGTTGGCAGTTACTAAGCATGTTGGCAGTCCACATTCTTTCATTCTCGCTCAGTCTCTTGCACGCCTGAACAAAAGACTTCGTTAAGCTTTAAATTAGCAGTGACAGACGAAGCTCTAAAGTGACAAAAAGACAAGTTAATGCCAATATCATTCATACTGACGTGAAATGCTCAATTAAATTACTTTAATTTTCCACTTCAGCTCCCTCCTTGCCATCTGTTCATGGAGGAATGATCTGTAAGCCTGCCTTAACAGAATATATGCCATCAGTACTAAGCCAACGTTTTTGTCAGTGATATAATAGGATCAACAACAAATGAGTGGATAATGATGATGAGCTCCTCTCTATTTAAGGGTACCCTCCATATAAGTCAGCTTTCTTCTGATTGGCTCCCCTTTGCAAACAAAAGGACCGGCGAGCAGGTGTGTGGAGCTGTCTGAAACAGAGCATTTAGAGCAACCTTAAGCCTGAGCTTTTGGATGACCTAATATAATAAAAATGTAACACTATAACTGATACAAGCCACTTTATTAGGTACACCTGCGCCTCAAAACAAATAGGCAATCAGTGAATTTTGGCATGTAGACAAGGTCAAGGCAACCTGCTGAAGTTCTAGCTGAGCATTAGAGTGTTGTAGCAACATGTTTTATGAGACTTTGAATGTGCCATTGTTGTTGGTGCCAGATGGGCTCATCTGATATACTAGGATTTTCTCATACAGCCATCTCTAGGGTTTAAAGGGAATGGTCCAAAAAAGAGAAAATATCCAGTGAGCAGGTTTCCTCTGTGCAAAAATGCTTTGTTGACGCCCCAGGTCAGAGGAAAATGGCCAAACTGCTTCTATCTGATAGGAAAGCAACAGTAACTCAAACCACTCATCACAGCATTGCTGAGCTACAGCAGCAGAAGACTATACCATGGGCCACTCTTGTCAGCTAAGACCAGGAAACTAAAGCTACAATTCATTTTTCCAGTCCAAAATTGGACCAAGAGTGGTAAAACTTTGCTTGAAGAGATGAGTCTGATTTCTGCACTGACATTTGGATCACGTAGTTGGTGTAAATGACATGAAAGCATGAATCAGTCCTGCGCTCTATCAACAGATTCAGCCAGTTTTGGTGGTTCAGTGATGTGGATGATATTTTCTTGGCACGCCCCTTAATAACAGTTGAGCATTGTTTGAATACTAGAGTGTACCCATCTTCTGTTGGATGCTTCCATAAAAAACATAATGCACTATATCACAAAGCTCAAATCAACAGACTTGTTTCCTGCACATGACAATGACTTCACTGTACTCAAACGGCTTCCAGAGTCACCAGATTTCAGTCCAAATCTGCAACAACTCTGTGATTCTATCAAATATCGATGAGCAATGCTTCTATCATCTTGTTGAATCTATGCCATGAAGTATGAAGTCAGTTTTGAAGGCAAAGGGTGTTCAAACCTGGTTCTAGCAAGATGTACCTAGTGAAGTGTCTGGTCAGTGTATATATGACACAATGCATAAGAGGTTAATTTTAAATTAAGGAATTTAAAAATCAGGAATAATAAAAGTGGATGAGATGCAAGTGTCGTATAGTAAAAGTTAGAAAGACACTGCTTCACACCAAAGATGAATTCTCAAAGATTGACTGAAGTCGGCACTGAATGAGTCTCATTGAACTCCATTAAACTAAGGAGCAAACAGAGAGCAGTGAGTACAAAGATAGTATGGTTCTGTCATTAATGCTTTAAAGGTATGATCCAATTGTGTGCTGCTGTTAATCCAAACTGTGGTCACACTTTTTCTCAACAGAGTAATAGATTAATGCTTTTCTTGAGTATAAAATCAGTGCAAAGCCTCAGCTTCAGAGTAGAAGAACTATACAATTTAGCAAGTTAACGTAGCAATTGTGAGAAAAGACCATTAGGACCCTGTGACAGTATAACCTCACAGTCCAATGCAGTGTTTAAGACCTTTGTATAACACACAGTCTTTTCAGTAAACACTAGAATGGACTAAATTACATTACAGCCCGTTGTTCTAAACAATAGAATACACACTCATAACAGCATAACACAAAAGTTTCAGCATCTGTGTTTCATTACATGCTCTGTGATTTGATTCTTCCCTCTTTATCATTCTGGTTAAACACTACCACCTGCCTCATATAGCACTTGTCTATCATATGTGCTCCTGTGCCCTGTCATTGTCAGGTAATTACACAAACCCAAAGTGAGAGTGAATCATAACTGACAGCTTTCAGACTAAGTAATAGCCTTCTGTATTCCAGAGACAAAAACCTAATGATAACTTAAGCACCATCGTGCTTAAATTGAAGTGTGGGAGTTGACTTGCTCTTGTGTATTTAAATACGTATTTTTTTCTCCATGTGCTGACAGAGCGCTGGGCTATATTAGTGGTCAGGCCTGCACAGTGATAATAACAGTGAGGTCTGGGTCAGCCGTCATCGGTCTTATCATGACAAATACACACTGCACACACAAATGGATGAGACTACACACGGTTCGTTTAGTCTACTACCAAAACGCAGGGTGTGAGCTGGGTATTGTTTGAAATTTTTTTGAAAGCAGTTCTCAAACATTACACTTTAGTTGACACAGAAGCCAATTAGAAATGTTGCTATTATAAAATACTGTCTAGAACTGGCTACGGACACCTTTTTAAATAGGTACATGGGCGAATTTTGGTTAATACCAAAAAGTAGAGGCTCTATACCCCACCCATACACTTGCCAAATGTCTCCCACCTAAGGGGAGTTTTGACACTATTTTAATATGGACTATTATTAGAATCAGTTCCAAAAATAGATTTTAGGAGGCAACTTCTATCGCAGACTGCCCTCAACAGCTGCTTGTGATCAAGAGGAGGGAGGACAGACGAGATAGGAAAAGATGAGCAGAACTGCTAAAAACATTTCATTTATCTGCTTGTTTTTAGTTTTCTTGGCATTTTCACAGGGGAGCACATGCATTACTCCAATTGGAGTATTCAATCTCAAATTCAGTTGATGCAAACGTGTCCTATGAGGCCTCAAAGCTTTGGCATTCCATCCCCATTGCAGATGCTTTTTGAGTACAGTTGGTTATCTATTTGTGTTGCTGCCTGCATTTGTGTGTGTGTCTCCTGACTCGTTTTGCCTGTGTCAACCTAGATCACGGTCTTTAAAAGCAGATGCATATACATGGCCTCAGGGGTAAGAGAG
Source organism: Rhamphochromis sp. 'chilingali' (assembly GCF_963969265.1). NCBI lineage: Eukaryota > Metazoa > Chordata > Actinopteri > Cichliformes > Cichlidae > Rhamphochromis > Rhamphochromis sp. 'chilingali'. The sequence continues at coordinate 13,543,263 of NC_137932.1, read as the reverse complement.
AGCAGACAGACAGAGAACAAGAGGCCATCAGAGAGAGAGGAGTGACAGACACAGAGGCAGCCAGAGACACTTTTACAACAGTCTTTAAAATAAACACCTGCTGCCGTGGTTGAAGTGCCTGGTGGATGTTAGAGATCCAGCATGTAGCCAGCATGTGCTTAGATGATGAAAGGGAGCTGAATCCTTGTCTCTCTCTCTCTCTCTTAGACATACTCTTTATAAAGACAAACGCACACACAATTCAAATGTGCATTCAGGCCTGTGGAGGAGGGTAAATGCACATAAAACTCTGTTGAGACACCAATCAAATTCTACAGCACAAATATGGATCTGAATAGTTTACACAGAGTAACAGAGGAAGGAGTTCCTGAAGGTTCTATCTGCCCTAGGAGGCAATGCACACTGACCTTTGTAGTTGGCAAATTACTGAGCATAAACGAATCTCCAGCTCCACTATAGAGAATATGGATCTGAATTCACTAATATTTCTAAGACGTAATAAAATTAGGTTAAAAAAGCTGTTTTTACATGGGCGCTGAAGGGCAGGAACTGATTGAAAATACCCTTTAGATTAAGGTTATTTAATCTAACAGTTAGTAGATTAAATACTGACCAAATTAAATAAAGGAATAGTACAGAGGGTGTCTTTACTATTCCTGATTAAGAGAGGTACATTGTCTGGGCCAGCGTCAAGAAACTCTATTGCACTGAGCTGTATTTTTATTTCACTGATAGCCTTCAGGCAGCTCATTAGTCATATAAATAATTAACTTATTAACCACATATGGTCTGAAGGACAAATAAAGCTGGACATCATGGTGAATAAGTGATATCTAATGTTAAAACTGTCTTCAATGTATCTGTCTTAAACGTAACAGATATAAAATGAACTACAGGGGTCCCAGAACCACACCCTGTGGGGCACCACAGATCACAAATTTGACATTAGAGTCCAATACAGGCAGAAATCCATGTGGCCTCTTAATTAGTGCTTGATGTTTAATAATAAAACAGAGAAATCACCTGCACCCAAGGGCACTGCAGGTCATTTAACACTCTCAGAAGTAGTTTAACTGCTCTGACTGAGAGCAGTGGTAGAAACTGTGTCTCTATAGTAAACAGTATATCCTTAACAGAACTTAGATTAAAAAGGGATTTAAAATATAGATATTACAGACAGTAGGATCTAGGTTTGGTTTCTTCAAAATGGGGTACATTGTAAGTCATCCAAAAGACAAATTAGTATTTTTAATAGCTACAGTAGAGCCAATAGTTGGCAAGACTCCTAACACACTGGGGGCTGGAGGATATCTTTATATTTTAAATCACAAACATCAGTTCTTGTAAGCTAATGTAGAAAGTCCAGAACAGTAAGCACAGGAGGTGAGCTAAGTTTCAATAAATTCTGGCACTGATGTTCACTGCTTTAATAAAAAAGAGAAGAAAGGGAAGTTATTACAATTATTATTTTATCAGTCATCTCCCCAATAGGGTCTGAGGTTTTTACTAAAAAAAGTTGTGTCAGTATTTGGGTGGAAATATATTAGTTATGAAACATCAATTTTCTCTTTATTTCAAAACGAGCTTTGTTATGAGTTTAAAGTTACTAGCAAAAAGCAGTTGACCTAACTTACAGTACGAAATACTAGGACTGAAAACAATATTTCAGCTCCTTGTCAGAGATGAGAAGATCTGTGCATTTTAATTCACACTGTGTTATGAATCTTTCCTGTAACAAAAGGTTGTAGAACCGCTAAAAAGAAGCTGTGGCTTATAGAGTTAGAAAATGCACTGTGACCAGTAAGATGTGTATCAACAAAACAGGGATTCTGCAGGGGGTGTGATGCTAACACAAGGGAGACACAAACATATCCTGACACATGGGTCAAAACCTAACACTAACTCATACACACACAATGAAGAACATCCTTTGAGCACACTGAGCTGTTGACCTTTAAGAACAGCAGAGACAGAAAAGCAAGAAGAGAAAAGAAACTGATCATTTCTCATACATTATGCTAATGAGTTAGCTTTGTAGGTAGGTGAGTCAAAAGAGTTATTTTGACTGGTTTCCTGTCTTTATACCACACTAGCATTCTCACCGCTCTGTAAGCATATTTAAAGAGCAGATGTGAGAAGGATTTCAACTATTGCTTAAATGTAAGTAAGCATATGCTAATGAGTTTATCTGAATTCATTAAAGTGAGTAATAATGTTTTTTTTCTTATTCTTAATTTTACAGCCTTGACAAATTTTAAGTAACATTTTATGATTTAGACATTTTAATGTAGACGTTTGTTAAATGTTCTTGTAGCGTTAGCTACCAGCAGTATGAGAAGCCAAAGTTTAGATTTAAAAGGATTCTTAGGCAGTAGAAGACCACCCACGAGCTCACCAGCCCTGACCTTTATAGGGCAACTGTCATATTAACAGTGCCAGAGCAGAAATCTTGTGATCAAAACACAGAACGTGGCCGTCTATAAGAATTTTAAAGAGGCTCTGTCATTTTTTAATGCATTTTTATGTTTCTCTCAATGTATTTTTTTACTGTTGTATCTACATAATAGAACATTATTCCATTCATTTATCAACACATCCTAGTGCTTTTCTGTCTCCACCGCTTTACCAAATTGATCACCGGCTTCTTTACAGTCAATCAACTTCTTGACACTTCTGAATTGGTACTTCACTCTATTTTAACCCTCTCAGGCTCAAATTAAACTTTTTGTTGCTAATGCACAACCAAGTCCTGCAGTGGTACTTCTGAGTAAAAAAACTCATAAAATATGTATGTGGGGTAATCAGGTTGTTAGTTTTTAACTGTTGCAAATCGGCAACGCCTGCCTTGAGAGGGTTAATGTGTCAAGGACTATGACAACGGAGACCTGATGAGTGTTTCCCTCTATTAGCCCAGCTACGAAAATCTTGGATTATATAAAGGAGCATCCCACAGTCTGTCTGGTTTGGGGAAGGCTATAACTAGACCTACGGAGCCCTGAATCCAGTGCATCCACTGTGGCCTTGCCAAACACAACTTGGAGGTCTGGCTTGGCCTTAGCTGACGGACGTCTTTATGTGCGTCAATTAAAAACAAACACAGTAGGAGAGCGGAGCATCCAGCTTTTCAGTGCGGGCCTAAGGGTGGAAAATCCCCATCAGACAGGGTTAGACAGAGAAAAACCAGTGAAAAAGGGAAAGACATGCAACAAAAAGGGAAGGGTACTTTGAGCTGATGTACAAGATGTCCATTTGATACATTTTCACTTTCCCAGTTTTGCTGCCATAGAGGGTGAAGAAGAACAGAGTGGGGATTATCTCGGCTAATCCACACAGCTCTGTTACTGTTATAAGAGCCAAGATCCAAACACTGGCCAGATTAAGAAAACAGCCATTTTAGCCACAGCATATACCTGAATGACAGCTCAAAATGTGCATTTCTTTTCTGCACAGAGTGCTCAGTGTACTGATATTTTTATCTGAAGAACATTCTCACTTTTTAATGAAAACAAGCGTGAAAAGAGTAGAATAATGCATTACCACAATATATCAGCCACTGAGCATGCTCAATACGATTCAGTGACAGAAGTCAGAGGTTCCCACACATTTTTAGCGATGCTATTATATCACACTTGGATCACATGCAACCACATGGGCCAGTTTGTACCAACATAAATGACTAGGTGTATGGCAGCCAATCATAATCCCTCCAATAGCACACACGCGCACACACACACACACACCTCAAGAGTAGCAGAACCTAATCGGGCACTGGTGTCATGTTGCAGACAGGAAACAGATGGGCTGCTGGGAAAAGAGGAGAAAAAAAGCATGCCAAAGAAGGCCAGAAAGAGAATGCCTCCCTCCCTCTTTTTCTCTCACCATCCCTCCTTCCATCATCCCTTCATCCTCAGCTGGAAGGGAAAGGAAGAGTGAGGCCATGGTGGTGTTTGGAGCGTAGATCAGCGGGTTCTGGCTCAAGATCAGAGTGCTGGAGTTCTGTGGCAGATTTTTAAATAACAGCGCAGCATGGTTCTACTGTACTGGGCTAGGCTGAGCCTCAGAGCCTGTAGGCTATTTAAGAAAGACTTTGGGATACGTCCCAAATAGTGAAAATATATTTTAAGCCTACAAGCAATAATATTGCTGTCAAGTGTTGAATCTAAAATCAACCCCATTATCCTTTATTTATTCATATGAAAGTGTGATTGAGATTAAAATCTATTCTTGAAGAGGCACCAGAAGTTAAATAAATGGTAAAGAAAATGAATTTGAAATGGCAATCAAAGGTGTAAGTTAATACTACATCTCACAGAGCACTGGATGAAGGTATCAACACCACTCTCACCTTTAGATGGTCATCACTTACCTGAAACAAGGAACCCTAGGTTAGGCGAAAGACTGGATTTCACCAGTCTGGCTTATTTGGTACAGTCAAAAACACCACTGAGGCTCAGTAATTAACTTTAATTTCTTTTTCTTTTCTTTTTACAAACAACAGAAATGCACCTTTTTCTTCCCAAGGACGAACCAACTGTAACCAGTATTGTAGCTCCATGTTTTTAAATTGCTGGTGTAATTATGCCTATTTTAGGAGTGGGCAGGAGAGGCTGTAAAAACTATACTTTCTTTTCTTGAAATAATACTGAAAGCTAGTGCAACAGAAATGCTGCCACAGATCTGGACACAAGCAACAATGGCTACCATGTGGATTTATTAACACTATACTCAGCCCAGCTTTGTGTTGCTGATGCATTCATTCTGATTAAAGTTATCAGTATTATGTTAATAGACAAAAATGATGACGACACAAACTACAAAAATACAAAGCAAAAACCTGAACTACCCTGTGATTCAGACGTATTTATTATACTGCTCTGTAAACAGTAGACAGAAAAGAAGTTGGACGTCTGGAGAATAACGACACCTGAATTCCTTGAGACGTATTCTGTTAAGATTATTTCCTTCAGCATATCCTTATACTGTGTGTGACAGCAGCTGATAAGAGATAACCTTTGACCCTGAAAACAACAATTAAAGGTCAATATTGTTTACAGCAGAGCCACCCTCCACACAGGACAAGTGATAAGTGGACTGACCCCGGCTGTTTGAGGCATCGCATTTCTACTTGAGCTCTGTGTCCTGCAGATTGTTTCAGATAATTATCACAGCAATTCTCTCATGCCAGAACTAGGACAGCTCATATGATGTCCGTGCTATTTGAAAAGATTTTTCAATGCAATCTCTGAGCAGATTTGTGGCATAAATAGTGTCCTGATGTCAGGTTGAGAACATCATGCTAAACTCAAAGGTTATAGACTTCAATGCAAGGCCAGAAAAAATGTTTGCTTTTTAATACGTACTAATGCAATATGATTGTATAAACAGTCCTCACACGGGATGACCGAATTTAAAAAAAATTATAAAATGCACTATAACTCCAACATTATTATATTTTTTGTTACTTGTTAAATATTTCCAACAAATCTTACAGTTCATCCAGAAATACCATAAAAAAATTAGCCCCAAAGTTCAGGCGTTATCTTAAATTACAAGCACACATTTATGTAGCAGCAGATGTTCTCCAGTCTAAGAAAACCTAAAACACATCTGTAGATAGTCATTCAATGCTTCATTTGAAAACCCTGGGCTGTAAAATCTCAAGACATCATTAAGCATGTCTGCTAATTTCTAAAACCTGAACTACAACAGCGATAAAACTACCAAGGCAACACAATCCACAACACATGTTTACTGTATATTGAAACCTATCACATGTGTCCTGAGTTAAAACACATGTTTAGATAAAACAAACTTCATCTTAAATTCTCTTCACTGAGATGCTGGGTCTTCATTAAATCTGTTCCCTGTAATCCTGCTGCATATTTTAACCTTGATTGGAGGTCTCAGTAGATTTCTGAGGAGCGTTTGGGCTTTTTGAAAGTCTGCTGACATCTAATAAGGACTTAACCAGGCACAAAACATAAAAGAACATATAAGAAAACAAAATAAAAGTTAAAACATATAAGAGTTAGATCATAAGAAGTACTGTAACTTTGCAAAACCTTACAGAGCACACACCACACGCTCAAACTACATTTTTGATTAACTGTTTAAAAAGCATTTGTGATAGTGCCTTTTATTTGGCCCATCTTCAAGCAGTTATTTTTTTCTTTTCTTTTTACTTCTCTTCTTCTTCTTCTTCTTTTTTTTTTTTACAGTGTTACCACTAAACTTTCTAAAATACATTTCCCTGCATCGCTTTGCTCATGCAGCACATGCTTCTGGGCTCAAAGTGATCCTCAAGTCTCAGAACAAATTGAGTTTAATGGGGATGAGGCGGGGTGAGGTGGGGTGAGGCAGGGTGAGCTGGGGATGGGGGGGGTAGACGAAGAAAGAGCTATCATTGGCAGATATTGGCTGACCCACGTCTTGTATACACGTAAAACACTGACATGAGTAGACAAAGCTAACAGTACAATGCTCTTCATTTCTCCAGTCTACTATGAACGTGGCCAACATATTTAGGGACACATTCTCGCTGTGAAGTGCAGTGTCCTTGATCTTTACCAGATTCCCCTCTAGAGTATATTAATTTGGGTAAGCGTGACCTGCTAAAGGTCAACTAAAAGGCAAAAAGCTCTGCTGAATTAATTCTTTCAAGAGGTTCTCTGCCATGACATTGTTAAGAGTTACTTTAGTTAGATCAGCAAGTGTGACACTTTCTACACCAATTAGTATGAACGGGTAAACTTAAATATCTAAATGAACTAACAAAAGAGTGTTTAAACAATATAAAAGTGAATGGGAATAGAATAAATGCTCATCTTACTTTGTTTCTCTTGCACCGTGACCAGTGCATCACTCTCATTGCTGCATGTTCACACGGCAATAGACTACAAGTGCATGTGTCTTGGTGTGTTTCAGATCTTCAAGTGTTAACTTCTGTGCGCCCAAGTGCACCGGGCTAGGGCGCTTTTTTTCCTTTTCTCACCTTGTTGACCTTTTAATTCTGCCACGATCCCGAGGACTTACCCTCACAATCTCAGTGGGAAATAAATTACTCTCAAAAGCTATGAGCTCCTCAAATCCCTTTATCCTGGACCAGTCCAGGCAATAACCTGGACATCAGAGGAGTGATAAAACACTATTCCCCCAGGAGAAGACTAAAGAAGTCTGCTACAACTGCCACTGATTTCATAGTACAAAGAACTGGCCCGAGACAAAAGAAAAGATTCTTGTACCTTTTGGAAGCAGAACTATCAAACCTTTAACATGATTATTAGTTTGTAAAGTCAGCTTGTTATCAGTGAAACTGTAGTATATAAAATTTGAGAGTGGGGGTCCCCGGTATTTAGATTTGAAGTATGGGTTAAGTCATGGCAGATGCTCTGGACTCTGGAGATAATAAAAAATAGAAAATAAAAGTGAGAAGCAGCTTGAGCTAAGGCTACACAGTTAACGTGATGATGATATATAGACCAAGATGCTGGTGGGGAAGTATTGGGTGGGGATGTGGGGGGCAGAAGAACCCCAGCCTGGCCTGCAAGCAGCTGCACGTTGGTGCTGAAGAATGTCAGGAACTTTTTTTGTTTTGGGGTTGAGTGGGGCATCTGCTTTGGCAATCAGAGGACCTCCTCACCCCCCTTCAAATGTCTTTCACTTTTTTTTCAAGCCTCATCCTGGAAGGAAAGAGGGAAGGAAGGAAGGTCAGTAGGAAGGAAGGGGGGGAAAAAATGAAAACATCTCTCTAGGAGAGCTGAAGCCATTAGGAATGCATGCTGAGTTTCAAAAACAGAGAACAGGGAGAAAGGGATAAAAATCAAATCAAGTGTAAAAAAAAGAAGATGAGGTTGGAAAGGGCTTTGCTATTTTGTGAAAAGAAGGACCAGGCCAAAGCATAATACTGTGCCAGGTTCCATTCAGACTAGACAAAGTAAATATAACCACTTGATGAAAAAGAGACAAGGGGGGTGAACGGATGGTGGAAAGAGTGCTCCAGGCAGCTCAGTATGAAGCTGTATATATGAAACTATGAAGATGAAGAGAAGGCTTTATGTATGCACTGTTTTTACAACTGAGCCGCCAGCCTTATCTGATGGCTGGACACAGATTTAAAAAGATTATCACGGCATTGTCAAACGTGAAGTCACATCTGTGGGCGCAAAAGACACACAAAGAAAAGCAGAGGGAAAGAGACAGAGAAGCCCATTCATTTTCTTCTCCATTAATCATGTCTACTGTCATCTTGAGCTTTCCTTCTTTCTATGCAGGACTTCCAAAGTAATAATTTGGAATAATAAACAAAATCGGGTTAGCATTGAGCTAATCAAGTAGACCTGCTGCCGTTCCTGTGCCTTAGCCTCTGGCCTGCCCTCTCTTCTCGTAACCCAAACCACACACTAATTCATAAATTACAAACAAAGAGTCCCTTGTGGTTTGGGAGGGACCAGGACGGCACTGCAAACTGGCGCTACGGGGGAACAGCAACGCGTCAATTTGAGGGAAACTTGACTGGCAGGGAGAGGTGTGGACACAGCACACACTCACAGGCTAACACATTTAAAGTAGCTCAAACATGGAGGAATGAGCGCAAATTGCTGCATACACGTGGTCACAACAGACAGTAAAACACACACAAATACATATACACAAACACACAGAGACACACACACCGACAATTTGGAAGCCAGCTAAACAGTCTGGTCATTTTGGCATCCAGGAACTGACTGCACCATTGTGTGCTCTTAGCAGCTCGCTGGTTTTCTCAGGCCTGTTTCCGAAGGGTGACGTGTGCGTTCGGGTGTTGTGCACGCACTGCTGGGAGTTAAACCCACATTTGTGTTGAAAGCAGGCTTCTGTAAAAACACACGGGTTGAAGTGCAGGAAGACTTGCTTAAATTGTACCAGTGGTTTAAACATTAAACATGTTTTCTAGTTTATCATTAAAGAAATGTAAGAAAAATGTGACAAGACTGAAAATTCTGGTCCAGCTTTGCTTTCAGGTTCCTATTGTCACACGGTGTGTCTTTATTTTCCATGCTAAGGAAACTAATGAGAAGTTTGCCATCTGCTGTTTTGCCTTTTAGCCCCCTTTTTAAAAGTTTTGTTGGTTAATGTTCTTCAAGATGATTGAAAATGAAGGTAAAGGAGTATCTTTTGTGGCTAGCTCTTTCCGGCCATGCGGTAAACTATGATGTGAAATGGTTGCTGACTAAGTGTCATTAGATGACATAGGAGTGAGTGTTGGATTACAGTAGTTGGAGTCTTTATAATAGTGCTGGAGACTGCTGAGTCATTATCATACTTATCAAACCATTCAGTGACCCTGGTTCCCTATAGAGAAATTATTAGCAATTTCCATCAGGTTGGAAATATTTTATCACTGGATAAAATAGATCACTTAAAAAATCTTTTGCAGTGACCATAAGAGAGCCAACCAGCCCTCTCACTATACTGGTTCATGTTTTTCTATTAGTTAAACCGACTTACGGGAGAAATACACAAAAGATTACTGATAAAATGACTTATTTTCTACACGATCAGCAGAAAATTATGCTGTTAATAGGTTTACAAATGTTAAAGCTTGGTCCCTTTATCTTAATTTGATCTGAACACATCATCTAGTCATAACCTCAAGGCAAGCCCTGTTTGCTAGGCATTCCCCATTAGTCGATGAGCAATTGCTGGAGATCACTTTGCTTGCTAGTACATTAAGATGGCATAGTTTGTATGAAAGAAGCTGACTTGCCAGCAAACACTCACCAGCTACTTGCAACTGCTGGTGAAACTCTAAAATGTGAGACGCAACAGAAACAGAAATAGAACAGAAACGCAGAGGGTTTATTTTTAAAGTAAATGTTGTGTGAACACTTATTGGCTTCAGCTTTAAAGCTTGTGAGTAGATGGCAAGAGTTTACATACAAATTAGTGACTTCAGTGCAAACTATGTGTGACTGTGGCAATCTGCCACAGCAAAAGGAAGCTTTTGATGCAACATACTTTTCTTGACTGGTTTCACCCAACAATAGACCAAAATCTGCAGCAGCCACCCGGCAACCATTTGGGGATACATCATTTTCCTAGCAACCTGAGTTTGCCTGGTTGTTGCCAACCAGTCTCTAACCAAACTTATCAATTAATACATAAAAATGATCTTTCAAATGGAAAATAACTGTTAGCTACATGCATGAGAAAGAAAGTGATCTTATAGAGTTTTGGAGTTAAGGTGGCCTATGTTTGGGGAGTTCATGCCACTACCCACTCTGAGTCAGCAGTAACCTTTTGGCATGTGTAACAACAAGTCAGTACTTTCTTTACAGTATTATGCATCCTGTGCTTAATTACAGTGGAGTCTAACTGCTAACAGATCCTGTTCATTGACGAAAACACTGACCGTCCATAGAAACCCACACACAAAAGGAAAACCTGAAAACAGAGTTTCAGTCCCTCTATTAAAGGTACCAGTACAGACTGAGACACACGTATTTTATAACTAAGTGATCTTATGATGTTTATCTAAGCTTATGTCTACAAATCTAATCTAGCTAACTTGTTTCTTCACATTTCACAGCCATCTTAAGACAGACTGCTGTCTTAAGTTCCAAATGCTTGGCACTCAGTCTCACACTATTGTATCCCTTCATACATTCTCAAATCCTTAACTGCAAGAGCTAAAACAGCAATAACATTCCTCTGCAAAAGGCAAAAGCAAAATAAGCAGACACAAAAGGACATAAAACATTTGAAGTTCAGAATGTAAAACTTTAACACAGATGAGGATTTGGAAGCCACAGGGAGTCCAAGGGATATGCAACACATGATATGCTGTGGATGTGAAACATAACCACTATTTACTTTGGTTTAGAGTTCAGTACAGTACACTTTAAAACTCTTTAACTATTACAAATTGCATCTCAGATCACATGCTTGTTTCCAAGTCTGAGGCAAAAGTGACCAGAGTACAGCGAAGAGATTTAAAAGCGTGTTCAGACAGGAGACCAGGTGACACTTACACACACATCGCTGAACGGAAAATCCTTTGCGGGTCCAAGCGGCAGCTTTCTCTTTGAGCGTATGTCTCTGTCAAACACTCCCCCCCCCCTAATCCGCCTCCTCTCTGTCCCGGCAAAAGAACTAGAACTGGCTTTGCCGTAAAAACAAGCGCTCACGTGAATAGTCCGCTGTGGGTCTAAACAGAATGAGAGAGCATGGCCCAAAAAAGGCAAAGAAAGGAAGGAGGGAGGAAAAAAAATAGCCCCTTTAAGAAGGTATGCTTCTTTTGGGTGACTCCCCCTTTTTAAGCCAAATGGAGTATGAAGAGAGTTTCCTCGTCTTTTCTTCTTCTCATCCGGAAAGACTAAGGCTCTGCTAATGCCTGGGTTCTTTTTGGTTTAGCCTTCCTTCCTACACTCAGTGAGAAAGAAAGTTAAACCTGGCTTTAGACAACTGGAATGTGACAGCAGGAGAGAGCAAGAGAGAGAATGAGGTGGTGAGGGAGGGAGAGAGAGAGTGTGTGCCTCAGAGAGGGAAGGAGAGAAAGACAAGGGACATGTGTAGTGTCCACCTACACAGCCCACTGCTGTGTGAGCGAGCAGTCAGAGAAGAGGTACAAAGGGGAGGGAAGGAGCAGGCAGGAGAGGAGGAGGGCTGTCTGAGAACGAGAGAAAGTAAGAGAAGCAATGAAAAGTTCGAGTGAGGCTCCGGGGAATGAGCTGAAAATTTCATTCAACTTAGGCTGGAAAACTGGGAATGCGGTGTGCCAGAGATGGAACATGCGGCTCCAGGCTGCATGTAAACAGACATGCACGGCTGCAGGGCTGGGCAGTAAGATCATACGTTCCATTAGACAAGATAGATTTGTCAGCGGTTTGTCCATACTGATCATTTGTGTAACATGAAAGCATTTTTTCCCATTATTTTGGTTTCCTGACAGGAAGTTGTACCAACTAAGCAGCTTGTTGCTGAGATTTGGAAAGCAGATCACTGTGCTCATTCATAACCTCTCAGGAGAAACATTAGAAGATTCATGATCTTTAGAAAAAAGATCCTTTTGACAGAAACCAATATAATGAGTGTGTTTAAGAAAAACTTCTCTTTAAACTTAACTGATAATAATATCTCTAAATCCTTGGGTGCATCTTTGAACTCTAAGAACTGTGGGGCATGCATTTGCTTCTTAAGAAATCTAATGTCCTTCTTGAAGGACATTCAAAGCTCGTCATTGCATGTTGGCTTGTTTTTGTTCTGTTCTCTGTCAAGTCAAGATGACCCTACACTGCTTCAGTAACGTTGAGATGCAGGCTCTGGGGAGGCCAATCCATGACTGATAGCGATCCATTGTGTGTTTTTCTATTCAGGCTAACACTATGCCAAGTTTTTGGCTAAAAGCTCTTTGGGAATTACCGTGTTGACAAAAAATGAGGGGAAAAGCAACCAATGTCCAAGGGCAACTTTGAAAGACCTTGACAGCCTGGCTCTTTGGAAGGAAAATATAAAGAAATGATGGGTGACTGAGGACTTTTGGATGTAGTTTTACATAGTACTGGACAAAAACTTGACAAGATATGATAATCATATTCTCAAAATACTAGCAAACCAAAAAATATGAAAGTAAATATGCATTAACTAGAAAATACATTTGAATTTTAATTTGTTTCTTGTAAACATTTGAATTTACACTTTATTTCCAGCTTAAGATATCCTGGGAATTACTCTCTTTGAATCCCCCCACCCAAGACTGCCCCCTCCGTTTACAAATATTCTGCCTTCTCTCTCTTCTTCTCTGTCTTTGTCCACCACAGAAAGAAAACTGAAACCAGCCACAGACTGGAAAGCATTAGCCTGCTCCCCCCCCAACACATCTGATTCAACCCTCCTCACACAAATGAAAACAAGAAGTATGGATCTCACAGAAAAAGCAGAGAGTCGTTTTTGCCATGGGCACACAATGACACGAAAACAGTAGTGTGCACCATTTAACGAATGTGTGAAGCCGACAAAGTTGGCAGCAAATTCTCGTCCGGAGCTTTGCTTATTTTGCAGTTTCCAGCCCAACAAAGAAGCAGTTGCTCATTTGTGAACACCAAGCAAAAAGACCACAGGAAGGGGGCAGACGTTTGTGTTAGTGTGTACAGTTTTGTATATTTTATCTGAATTTGTCCTTACATCCATGCAAATGTGTGACTGTATGAATGTTAACTTCACTGCATGCTTCGATTTTCCTTCATTTGTAAAGGAGGTAAACAGCCCGCAGCTAAATGCAAAACATTCCTTCACTCTGGAAAGAGCTTCATATGTTTGGGGGCTGGAACAGTTACAGGGACATAAGTGGCAGCGGAGCGACAGACCCCAAAATGCTCATCAGAAAAACCCCTTATAACTAAATCGAATAGTCACGACTTTTATGTGACCAATTTGTATGAAACTGGTATAAAAATCTGGTTTAGGATAAACTTGTAATGTAAAAGTCTGAACAATGAAGCTAAATGGGCAAAACATCATATAGAGAAAAGGATTACCATTAATCATTACTAGAATCTAGTAATAAAACAGTCAATATACAGTCTTACATACCTCTGAGGTAATGCTTTGTTTCACATGAAGAATCTTTCTGAAGTAGTGACTATGTGTATGTTTCCCTCTGATTCTGGGCCTAATCAATGCCCTACAAACTACATCACAGAAACAATGCACAGTATTATCACCGTTTGGGTTTATCTTGTGTTTGGGTTAACAGATCATTACGCATATACAGACATGTGCAAACAGAGCTGTTGAATGCCTCAGAGGTTACAAAAGAGTTAACCTGACCCGGTGAGCGCTAACTGTAAGGTCTATCAAGTCACCTGTGCTATCTCTGTCTGTATCTTGCTTCTTCCCCGCCATGTTTACTAAGCAGTCTGTAGTGGGATCAAAGCGTCTGGCTGGCTCACAGTCCAGCTTCCGCTTTGCTACTTTTTTTTTCTCCTTCTGTTTTAATTTAAGGGGCTTTTTTGGTACCAGCCATAGTGAATAGCTTTGGATAGAAAACACTGCAGCACTGAGGGGAAAAACATAATGGCTGAGCTCTGACAATGCTCTTAATTTGCCTCGGTCATGGATGTTGGTCTCAGATACAAAGTTTTGCGTCATAAAGGATTCTTTTTCTTTTTACAGTTTTAAGCGACACAGTGAAAGAACAAAGGCGTTTTCGCTCTTTTTCACTTCTGACTGTAACTGGGCAAATTTGTGGGTTAGTGAAGTTTAGCTTTGCTTAAGTGCATTTCGCCTGGCAGACTGGGTGCTTTCTTAATATCTAGTTTAAGACACTTTATAAGTGCCACATCAGTTGCTGTAATGACTCCTGTTTATTCATGGTTTTCTTTAATAATCTTGCTTTTTAATTAAAAAAAAGGCTGTTTCTCTCTGTTTTAGTTTTTTCTTTTTATCTTGCATCGGATAAATTAAAGGCTCTAGAGTTTAAGTAGCAATTGACTTTTCCTTTAAACACATTCTGATTATGTGGCATGCAGCTTCGGTAATATGACATATTCTGGGCAGAAAAACAATGTTTACAGCTGAAGCTTGTGGCAGTTCAGTTGATTGCTTTTGAATACTTTGAATATAGCGTAAACCAAGCATTCCCAAAGTCAAAATTCATATTTCTTCTACGGATTGTATACAAAAGATGGTTGCTGCCAACACTTGAAACCTTGAATTAAGCATTGTGGTCATGTTCTTTTTTTAAACTGAATGTGTTTGTGCTTGACAGGCTCAAAAGGTACTTCTCAATCACAAGTCGGACTCGCCCTAAAGAATACACCCGCTTCATTGTTGATTTGACTTTAAATAAGACCGTCATTTACAGAGTGCACATTAGAAAGATTTAAAAATAGCAAAAAAAAACAAAACCATAGACCATACAAAGGTCTATGGGGTTTGTTTCCTCACAGACTCTTGTAGAGTTGGGTTTCAGGGTTTTGTTTTTTTTGAAGGCCCTTGTACTTTGGCTTCAGTTTTCAGACCTCCATGAGATGTCCATCTTTTAGAAGTTACAATTTTTTCACAAAGAGACACTCTGTAACCTCTTATGGTAATAAAAGGTAGATGTACATAACATGGGTCTAGTGCCTTAAACCTGCATTCTAGCCACTAGGGGTTCTAGAAAAGTCTATAGGACAACAGCACTTCTGGCTTGACCATTAAACACTTTAATGGCTCAGTCACTCATTTTGGTGAAATTTTGGTTATTCTAAGTTTCTGAAAGGTGGGTTATCCAGTGCATGCTCATTAGTTGACATTAGCCAATAAGCATGCAATGTCATAGTCAGAGCCACCTCTTGCTTGTCACATCTTATTTGAAATGGTGGCTCATGGTGGCGACTGCCAAAAACAGAGGCCTTGAGGCTTTGAAAAGCAACGAGGGTGGCAGAAATGTGGGAATATGACAAAGGAAAGAGGGAAAAGACACTGACAGTGCCAGACATACAGTGGGGCAAAAAAGTATTTAGTCAGCCACCGATTGTGCAAGTTCCCCCACCTAAAATGATGACAGAGGTCAGTAATTTGCACCAGAGGTACACTTCAACTGTGAGAGACAGAATGTGAAAAAAAAATCCATGAATTCACATGGTAGGATTTGTAAAGAATTTATTCGTAAATCAGGGTGGAAAATAAGTATTTGGTCACCTCAAACAAGGAAAATCTCTGGCTCTCACAGACCTGTAACGTCTTCTGTAAGAAGCTTTTCTGTCCCCCACTCGTTACCTGTATGAATGGCACCTGTTTGAACTCATCATCTGTATAAAAGACACCTGTCCACAGCCTCAAACAGTCAGACTCCAAACTCCGTCATGGCCAAGACCAAAGAGCTTTCGAAGGACACCAGGAAAAGTATTGTAGACCTGCACCAGACTGGGAAGAGTGAATCTACAATAGGCAAGCAGCTTGGTGTGAAAAAATCAACTGTGGGAGCAATCATCAGAAAATGGAAGACATACAAGACCACTGATAGTCTCCCTCGATCTGGGGCTCCACGCAAGATCTCATCCCGTGGGGTCAAAATGATCATGAGAACGGTGAGCAAAGATCCCAGAACCACACGGGGGGACCTGGTGAATGACCTGCAGAGAGCTGGGACCAAAGTAACAAAGGTCACCATCAGTAACACACTACAACGGCAGGGAATCAAATCCCGCAGTGCCAGACGTGTTCCGCTGCTGAAGCCAGTGCATGTCCAGGCCCGTCTGAAGTTTGCCAGAGAGCACATGGATGATACAGCAGAGGATTGGGAGAATGTCATGTGGTCAGATGAAACCAAAGTAGAACTTTTTGGTATAAACTCAACTCGTCGTGTTTGGAGGAAGAAGAATACTGAGTTGCATCCCAAGAACACCATACCTACTGTGAAGCATGGGGGTGGAAACATCATGCTATGGGGCTGTTTTTCTGCCAAGGGGACAGGACGACTGATCCGTGTTAAGGACAGAATGAATGGGGCCATGTATCGTGAGATTTTGAGCCAAAACCTCCTTCCATCAGTGAGAACTTTGAAGATGAAACGAGGCTGGGTCCTCCAACATGACAATGATCCAAAACACACCGCCCGGGCAACAAAGGAGTGGCTCCGTAAGAAGCATTTGAAAGTCCTGGAGTGGCCTAGCCAGTCTCCAGACCTCAACCCCATAGAAAATCTGTGGCGGGAGTTGAAAGTCCGTGTTGCTCGGCGACAGCCCCAAAACATCACTGCTCTCGAGAAGATCTGCATGGAGGAAT
This sequence comes from Rhamphochromis sp. 'chilingali', assembly GCF_963969265.1. NCBI lineage: Eukaryota > Metazoa > Chordata > Actinopteri > Cichliformes > Cichlidae > Rhamphochromis > Rhamphochromis sp. 'chilingali'. Next base: position 13,526,511 of record NC_137932.1, on the reverse strand, counting down.
GGGCCAAAATACCAGCTACTGTGTGTGCAAACCTGGTAAAGACCTATAGTAAACGTTTGACCTCTGTTATTGCCAACAAAGGTTATGTTACAAAGTATTGAGTTGTATTTTTGTTATTGACCAAATACTTATTTTCCACCCTGATTTACGAATAAATTCTTTACAAATCCTACCATGTGGATTCATGGATTTTTTTTTCACATTCTGTCTCTCACAGTTGAAGTGTACCTCTGGTGCAAATTACTGACCTCTGTCATCATTTTAGGTGGGGGAACTTGCACAATTGGTGGCTGACTAAATACTTTTTTGCCCCATTGTACCCAGTGAAAGTGCTTGATTGTTTTCTTTGAGTTGTTGAAACATCTGTGACTGGTGAGAGGGAACGAAACCAAAGGCAAAAGGGGGAAAGAAAAGTCATAGAAACTATGAGAACTTTAACAGAAAATGTAACACCTTTTCTTCATGTGTGCTCAGATGTGTGTGTCGATGTTTATTTATCACGGATTGGCCTCCCCAGAGAGCTGTGGGACCATCTTGACGGAAAACGGTACAAAAGGCAGCCAACATCCAAACAAGAGCTTTGAATGTCCTTCCAAAAGTCTGGAGTCCTGAAGACTACTTGAAGACATTAGAAGAAAGTCTGCCTAAGAGAGGTTGTTCTGTGTTGAAGAATAAAGATGGTCGTGCCAAACTGACTTTCAAGCTTGTCCGAAATGAAAAAAATTCTGGTTTTGCCCCACTTACCGTCTTTTCATGTATGTTTGCACTGCTAGTTTCCATTTCCTAGCAAAATATAAAGATATGAACAATGGCTCAAGACTTTTGCACAGTACTGTATACCTGGTAAATCACATACATCGTTCAATGCTTGTGCACTCTAGAGCGACAGCAGACACCAGATGCTGTGAGTCAGAAAGACATGGTGTAAGCCAGACATCAGCTGACTGAACATGTTGGCAAAACATGAAACCCGCAAGCTCTAGTGTCAGCAGACTACAAGAAACTCCTCACATGTTCTTCATCCTCTTCCAAAGAATACTTTTTACATTAGTCTGTGACTTCACAAGCTACTGTAGATTAGTGGTGTGTTGAAGGGACAAAAAAGGTCAGCAAAGATGATGTTATACTAGTCAAAACCAATGCCATATATGGCTATTGGCTAAACCCACAACAACTACTATTAAGGCAACACACCCACACCGGTCAGGCCAGGTCACGTGCTTTGTGTTTTCTCGCTGCAGTGTTCATGAGTGTGCCAATTGTGGCAGTTATCACGGGGTTTCTGCAGAGTCAGGCTTGTGTTACAAGGCTGGGGAGCATTTAGAGCTGCCTCTACGGCCTTTGTGCTCACTTCTCCGCTCACTAAACTCAGACGCAATACAGATCACATTTTCCAGGTTTACTGGTTGTATTACCCTCATAAAATACTCAATGTGTGGGGTTAGTTATAAGGTGTAAAATGGCATAATCGTGCAATAAGAGCCAGAGTCGTCTGACGTTACCTAGGAGGTATTTAAGGGTAAAGTTAGGTCGTGGATAAGTTGTTGATGCCATACTTGGTACATTTGCATTAGGCCAGCTGTAGCAGAGCACACCTCTGCTGGAAGTGCATTCAGGTGAATACATAGTCAAGGAATTCTTTGTTTCCTTAAGCCATGAATATACAGTGTGGACACACTATGGAACCTACTTAAGTGGAATAATAAAATATTTGTACAACTCCAGCTTACAGGAAATTTGCTTTCATTTTTGCATCCTGAAAGCTCCTTTGTTCAAACTAATAATGAAGTCACAAGCTGATGCTGAGTCATTCATAATAAAACCAAACAGGATGAAAGAAAATTAAATAACGGTGATGGTTATTTCCAGAAAATGTATAAATAAGTCCTTAAGAGCAAAACCTAGCAACTTGTGCCTTCATACTCAGACGAGCCAACAGTAAATATATTTATTTGAAGATAAATAATCTTTTGATCATCGCATTCACCATGATCATATTTTACAAATGACTTTTTCTTTTTTTAAGATGCCTTAAAAACACCTGAATTAAAAAACTAGCAAGACTGTTATTGATGCTAAAGATTAAGAATTTAGGTGAATACTCAGATACTAAGCAATATTAAAAATTTCTATCAGATTAGATAGTCATTTAAAACAGTATTGATAGCAACAGCGCCATATTCGCCATATGCCCCTTCCCTCACTAGCAGCTGAAATGACTGACATTCACAGCACTGAATAACAATTTATGAGGAATTGAAATATTACATTTCACAGTTATCATTAATCTTAATTTGGATAGTACACATGCTACCATTAGCCATTTAGCTATTAGCAATTTCTCAACAGCCACATTAGCTGCTGTTATCACTGTGGCCAATAATAAAATTACAGTGTTAATGTTGGAGCTAGGCAGCAAACATGATCAGTCCTGCTCGTCTGAAATGTTAATAGACATGATTAGTTTAACAAGATAATGCAATTATATTCATCTTAAAAGTTTTATGTTTGTTTTAAAGCCCCAGATAGAAAAGAAAAGCCTACAATAACTAAATAGAAATAGTGGTAGCTCATATTACCAGCTCCATTTGATCAACAATGGAAATGTAGTCCCAAGTGATTAGAGGCACAGCACGATCTCAGAGAGCCTTAAAACACTGATGTCTTTTTTGCACTTTCTAAGAGAGTCTTATATATACCTTACAATTATGTTACTTTATTTTGTAAGACAACTTAAAAACAAAAAAAATAAAAATACTTCTAAGTTTCACGTTTTTTCCCCCTTGTATTTTCCTGGGTAACTGTACTGAGTTTGAAATTCTAGTGTCTTGATAACCCTAGTATGCATGTCAGGTTACACATGCTGAATAAAGGTGAATACCATACTTTGGTATATTTTGGGACATATGACCACCAGTCATACAGCTCTAGGATACGCTCTAAGGGGGAATGATGGGGCCCAGCAGCAACTACTGGCTGCCCAGCTGGACTGCAGCTCTATGCATGAGAGCCTAAATAAACATCAACCTCAGTCTCTTTGCTGACAGGACATGAATGTGTGTGGGGCAGCCAGAGGAGTTTGTGGCTACCAGCGGTCGCATGTGTTCCTCAAGTATCTATGTCCATGTGTATTTGTACGTATGTGCGCGTGAGTGTTCGTGTCCACATAACCAACTTGGAGAATTCAAACCCTCAAGTTTCTGAATTACATCTTTATCTTCCTCTCTTTCCCCCAGTTACATCTAAATCAGCCCCCGCTGAGCTATGTCTGGCAGCCACGGCCTCCACTGCCCGTCCTTTGTCCGTTAAAAATACCATCGGTGCACTCCAGTGACCACACCTCCATATATCTCTGTATTTCCGCATCACACTAAAGTTCAAATACTACAAGAAAAAAGATTAAGAAACAAATGTTGAAAACATAATCACTGGTTTCTTTTATTCTGTGGCTGTTCATAAAGTTAGACTGCAAAATAATTGTACAAGTGAACTACAAAATCACTATGGAGTGTACATGTTTTTGGCACATGTAACTGGCGTGATAGACAGCACGGCGGCTTATTTTTGACTGTGAGGGGCACTATGAAACCACATATACTCGACTTTTATTACTCGACTTTTTATTCCACTGCTAAAGAGGAAACGATTTGTGTTTTTAGCACCATTTACATGTCTGTGCACCTTTGTATGAGCAACATTATGCAAAAAACTACCCATCGGAATTTCATAAAACTCGGTGAAGAGGTGGGGCATGAGCAAACAAAGACTTCTGAAATGACTTATTGTCTTTTAAAATCGCATGATAGGACACCAGGCTTGGTGCAGGATCCACGCTGAGTGAAGTATTTACAAAGTCTACATTAGAAAACAAATAGAAAATAATGTTTATCTGAGCATCTACATTTTGACCAGCTCTAAGAAAATGACACTAAGCCATGAACTGAGATAAACTTAGCTCATTAGCTCTACTTCATTGCTTCACTTCCATGTTTGGTCCAAAGGCCAGAGAAGTGGTGGAAGTTCTTTATATCAAGAACACATAAACTATATTAATGCACTCATTATACTTTCATTAGGATTTTTGAGGGATCCTATGTCCATTATGTGGTTTCAACCTCAGGGTTAGAACAGGGCATTTTCACAGAGCTCCCAGTGCAGGAAGACCAGACCAGCTAAATGCCATAATCGATCAATTTCCTACTCAGCAATTAGACCTGGTCCTCAAGCTTTCCATAACCTTTTATCCCCCTAAAGCCTGAGCTACATGGTTCAAAAGAGGCTGTGTGGCCTGATCAGCATGACCCATTATAACACACCTTTGAGATCTGAAGCTTTAATAACTCTCAGGCAAGGAGAATAACTGTGCACTGGGTAGGAACTGGGAGACCCTTGACACTTGAAAGAGAAAGATTCATCCAGATACGATCGGATTAGCATGGGGGATCCATAAATCATGTTTTTGCAATAATTCAAAGACAACACCGTGTTTGATGGTATAAAGACATGCACATACAGAAACAGGATGCCTTCAGGCTGTCTGGAAAAAGAGAGTTATTGGCAAGATGGAAGAATTATGTTGCAGAGCTACAGGACAGGCATATTGAGCTCTTCTAACTATACATTGCCAAAATATTTCCACCTACTCTGTATTAAATATACATATAGATAACTGTTGAGTGAGGCAGTTTTTCATTCCAACATCAAACATCTTGACAAAGTAACTAATGAGTCATAAAGGAAGATTGTTCAAAGCAGTCGCAGCGGAACTTTGCTTTCTGCAGAAAGCAGACTCATTCATCAATCTTCAGGAGGAGAGAGGCAAATACTTTCAAGCTTAGCCTATGAATAATTTGGAATACAGGAAGCATTCTTACACATATATTTTAAACATCATCTCCTTAAAATATTCAAATGTTAAATGAACTGCACTCAGTTGGACTCCTGGAGAGAAAATAAAGCTTAGGGATGATGTAAATGATGCTTGACGTAGTGGCTGTGCAGAGTGTGTATGTGTGATCTACTGGTAGACTGATGGCAGGTTCCAGGCCATTTGCTGCTGTTTAATTCCTAAAGAGTAGATCACCCCTGGGGTTGTATGATGAAGAAGCTGGAGCTTGGACCCTGATGGAATTATAAATCAGAGGCAAGCTGAGGGCGATAACGAAGGGTGGATGACTGTGTGTGTCTGTGTGCGAGGGAGAGAGAGAGTAGACACGAGTACAGAGGTGTCATGACTTTTCTTTTTTTTTCTTTTTTATCTGAATTTTGACTGAAACTGAGAATTCTGACTTTTTCCCCTCAGACGTCTAACAATCTATTTCTGACTAATCTGTAGCTCCTAGGGTAGTGGTTGTAAATGGTGCTTGACAGTGGCGTGTGTGTGTGTGTGTGTGTGTGTGTGTGTGTGTGTGTGTGTGTGTGTGTGTGTGTGTGTGTGTGTGTGTGTGTGTGTGAGAGAGAGAGAGAGAGAGAGATCTACTGATAGACTGATGGCAGGTTCCAGGTCATTTGCTGCTGTGTTATTCAGAAGGCATTCCAGAGGGCACCCCTGGGGTTGTATAGAAATTCTGACTTTTTGTTTCTAAAAACTGTGAAAAAATCCGCATTTTCCAAAAAATGTCATAATTCTGGGATTTCTTTTTAAAGTCATGACCAAAAACATCTATTCCGTGGCCCTAATCCTTGTCTTACTTTTAGAATGGTTCAAAAGCATGAAAATAGCAGTTTATAGTCCATTAAAGGTTCTCAACACAGGGCATAGAGAATCACAAACCTGAATACTCAAAGTTAAACATCTAACACATTGTAGATTTTAAAACATAAGTGCAAAAAGTAAATTCTGAACTATAATAAACCTAAGATCAATAAAATATTTGCTAATAACAGGTATTTATTTGAAAAGGCATTAAAGGTGCGATTTCTTTCCGGTGATCATGTGCTCTCAGTCAGTTTGTAAGTCAGTGCCAGTTGGAACAAAGCACACCACCACACTCACACATGCACATAAATACCACCAATCATGAGCGGACAGACAGCCTTCATCCCCTACTCTGACAAAAATGGGGTCAGTTCTGCACACATTCAACCACCAACGAAAAAAGGATCCCCCAAAATTATCACTCTGAGAGAGCCTGAAGAAACCAGTGACTTCATGTCTACTGCAGTTATACTGATTTACTCACGTTCAACCCTCTCAACTCCCACCGCAGCCCAGAAGACCTCCCTCTCCCGCTTCCCCATCCCCCTCTGTGTGTGTTAGCATCTTACATCCGTCCTCTATCTCATTTGTCTCTGAGGCCCTACAGACACTCACACATTTACCAGCCAAACTCAGCACCAGAGCTGTAAGGATAATACACTGTGCTATCAGTGACAGATAAGAGAGGTCAGACACAGATTCATTCCAAACGATTCCATAAACACAGTTGAACAGTCTCCGTATTCTTGTCTGCAATGACTAGCTCACAGTTGACGGTTCTTGGAGATTCAGCATGGAGGATCTCCAAAACCAGACTATAAACAAGCTGTAAACTCTCATGACAACATCAAGATACAGATTATCCCCTGAAGCAAGAAATGACAAGAACTGTATAGCAGAAAGGCAGCAGAAAATTACTTACACCACACACAAAAAAATCTCAAAATCTATAAAATAAATTCAGAATTCAGATTGAAATGCCAAGGCAAACAACAGAACGAATGTTACTTTGGGTGTTTGGGCAAATGGATTTTATGGATTTAAGAGATTCCCGGGCATGGTGCTGATTGATCCGTTCCTGTCTGTGTATGTATACTTTTGTGCATGTCTAAAGCATGTGGTTAATTAATTACAGTCTTGACATGTCCAGATTAGCTCTTGGGAGGGGAACTGATAAAGGAAGAAGATCATTAATCTCATCCTTCCGCACAGACATAAGGTCTAAACACAATATCCAGTGCTTAATGTAGTTTTCTTCACTAAAGATCTGAGGTGGAAAATACATGTAGAAGCATTTAAATCCTCGAATAGTTTCCTCATTTCAGTAAAAAACTATTTCCGAAATTATTTTATTGTTTCAGTTTCCTTTCAAAGTAAAAATTATAAGCCTAACAAATTATCCCCCTGTTACCCATATTTATTCACCATAACCACGATCATCGCAGATGATAATCATATTTCTGCAACTACAGCAGAACCCCTTTTAGTGTCCCTCATCCTGAAACTGGGGTCCAACATGATGGGCAGGAGTGCAGCTGATAAATTAGCAAACATCACCCCCTGGTGGCAGGCAAAAACTAAACCATGAGTATTGGTTTCTTGGGGACTCACCACAGGTGTAGATGACGCTGAGGTACTTCCTGGTGCCAGCGTAACACGGATCTCCAAACTCTCTCGTGGAAGCTCGGATGAGACAGGTTTTCTTTCCCTGGCAGCGGTTGGTCAAAACCTGCAGAGCCACGGACGACTGGCACTCTGGAATAAAAACAGAGATGGGGAAACATATGTAATACTCTGTTGTAAAACCCACATCTCAGTAATGTCTATTCCACTGGATCATCAACTATAGTCTACAGAAAAATTCCACTAGCATTGTAAAATGTGGATTTCTGTTAAAAATACAGGCAAACGCATTTTTAAAAAAATGAAGATTTCTGTTAACATATTTTCTATATAAATGGACTGAAAGTCCAAACTACTTCCCCAATAACTATTATCAGTTTACATTTCTTATGCTCTGTGTTCTTAGATGGCGTGACACTTACAAAGACACACATACACACACATCTCAGATCCCATGATGGAGTTTGTGTCCACATCAGACCCACATAGAGAACCTTCCGCAGGCCTTACATTGTCTAAAGGATATCTGATCCAATACATGTGGGTGTGTGAGTGTTTGTGTATGGAGACCAGTCAAAGTAATGGATACGTCTCTCATACATCATCGCTAAGCACCAGCCAACTCCTCTCCTCGTTTTTTGGCTTTGATTTCATTCCTTTATTCCATAATTGTAACACAGCTGCAGAAGATGACATGGCACTTCTAAGCCAATAATCTGCAAATGAGTTAAGCAGCAAAGGAAATATAAAAGTACTCAAAGGTGCAGTCCCAGTGGAATTCCCATTCTACATATCTCCACATGACTCCAGTGACACTAAGGATAAAGGTGTGAGAAGCACTAATCAACTCCTGTTGTGGTCTTGTGGGAATGTGGAGGGCCCTTGGTTCCACATGGATGCTTCCCGGGCCCCCCACGGGCCATCTAACCCCTAAAAACAACACAAGGAAATGAGCCTTTGAAAATGGACACTCGGCTGTCTTGGTGGCCCACGCAGAAGGAGAAGTGCAGAAAAAAGCTATCGAGGGCATGCTGGCTAAGACTTGGTTCAAGTGTCAGCAAGCCTCAACAAATTATGGCTAAAGGTTAAATGTCATAGCCTGGAAGTGTTTGAGGGTAATCTAGCGGTCATGCATAATATCAAAATTGGGAATTCCTTGGATGGCCTGTAACCGTGCAGGCCTGTCTTATAAGCAGGAGACTTATTTTACAGTTTATGTTATATAACTAAATTGCGGGGAAATCTGTTCCATAAATCTTGTGTGGTTACAGGTCACAGCATATGCAAAGCATTAAGCTTCTCAATGAAGTAAGCCTGAATCACTGTTGGTTCAACTGGACACAGATCAAACGGGTACACCCCCAGCTGGAGCTGACATAGTGGAATTCCCAACCAGGATGTAGTGAGGTGAAAGCCTGTGGGAACCAGTGAGAGTAACTGGATATGAAGGACCATAACTCAAAGGTGGAATAATTCCTGCTGTCACTTAAAACATGTGGAGTAATGTAAAAAAAAAAAAAAGTTCATTTGAATTCTGCCATCAGTCTTAAACTTATGGGAAAAACTTGGTTTCTAATTTGTTTATAATTTTTTTTAAATTATGAAAATGGCAACTCAACTTTGTTTTGATTTAGTAAATTACTAATTTTCTTACCTTACCGTTAAATTTGCAGTGCCAGACTTTACATGTTGAGCTGCATCCTGAGGACAGGACAGAAGTAGGACTATGGTACAAGTCATTAAGTACATTTGACGTGCAGGTACATCTAAGTAAAACCGCACAACAGATGAAAAAAGTTGCACGGTCACACGAGCCTTGATTTCTACTGCAGCATTCAGAGGAAGCGTCAGAATGTGCTTAATCTGTGCGTCAGAATTCACCCTGGCTCGTATCTAAGGTTCAGCCAGCTGATGGTGGCATAATGGTGTGAGGGATATTTTCTTGGCACATTTTGGACACCCTAGTACTAGTTGAGCATCATTTCAATGCCACACCCTTCCTGAATATTGTTGCTGACGATATCCATCCCTTTTATGACCGCACAGTAACCATCTTAATATGGCTGGTTCCAGCAGAATAACTCACCATGTCTCAAAGCTTAGATCATCTCAAACTGATTTCTTGAACATGTACTCAGTTGGCCTCCTCAATCCCCACTTCTCAATCAAAAAGGGATGTGGTGAAATGAGAGATTTGCATCATAGAACAAATCTGCAGCAACTGTGTGATGCTATCATGTTAATATGGAACAGAATCTCAGAGGAATCTATGCCGAAATAACACAGGTCTGAAAGCAAAAGGGGGTTCAACCCAGTATTACCAAGGTGTACATAATAAAGTGGTGAGGAGGCGTTTAATGTGAAAGTTTATTATCCATATTAGCAGTTTATTATCTGTTTATGTAAGACAAACTGATAAGCAGTCTGTGTCTATGACAGAGATCAATGTTGTAACTATTGGCTTTTATTTCCTTTATTAATCACATTATATTTTTCTACAATATGTACATTTGTACTAGTTAATTTTATGATCACTGTTTATAGCAACATATAAATATATTACCGCCGTTACATAATTACATAATTTCCTTAGGGCTTAATAAAGTATTCTGATTCTGATTCAGTTCAATAACCTCCTGCTCTGACGAATGTGCCTCAATTTTCTCTGCCGCTCTTTTTTCCTGTCCGGAGGGCCTGACAAGCCAAGTCCACTGACAGACAGACCCCCATTAGCCGCACCTTAGATTCGCTGACTGGGTGATTAGCTGAGCACAGAGCTCACAGAAAATGGGGTGGGACTTAGAGGTTCAGGAGCTGATAGAGAGGATGGAGACACACATGTATTCTTTGTTCACCAGCTCAGCCACACACAGAATTTCTATGTAGTTTAAAAGAACACTCCCAAGGGCCTGACCTCCTCTGGCTCTCATTAGTGGTCTTAACACAGAGAGACAAGCATACAACAGTTCCCCTCTCTCTCACACACACACACACACACACATACACACGGCATGAATAACCCCTGTTACCTCTAACCTTTACCCTCTCCAATTTTCCAAGCTTGGGCCACCACCCCTCTATCCTCCACACACCCAACAAGGACAGGACTATAGCTCAGAAGAGTAGGCCCATAGTCAAGAGAAGCAGCATATGAGGAAAGGGAGGAGCTTCCTGGATACACACACACATGCACACAGATTCACATGCATACACAAACAAACACACACTTACTCTCAATGATGACTAATTACAGCAGGAAACATAAACTGAGGTCACACACAGAAAAGCACCTACAAGTACTTTTCTTAAAAGGAATTACACAGTTCGAAAAGTTACTGAGCTGATTTCCTAATACAATGAAAGGGCGATTCTGGGTGGAGAAACCACCTAAAGCTGTGTGATGTGGCATTTCATGTCATTCAATTGTTTTAAAAGAAAAAAAGATAATAATTTATCCAGTAGAAAGCCACATCTTGAGTTTCACTCATCACAGAGCACATGTATTAAGCCTGATGTCCTGTAAGGTTAGTGCATTTTCACTGTCATACATTCTGAGGTTGGTGTACAGCAACTGTGTGTTTTCAAATAAACGCAACACACCTCAGAGCACATACATATCCAAACACACAAATGAACACACACGTGCAAAGAGTACAGCAACCTTTCCTAGTAAATTGTCACTACAACCACCATAACAGTCCAAGTTTTCCACCCACGCACACCTTTCCTGGAATTTCAAGACAATGGATGGAAAACACTCGACTCCTCTTTCGTTCTGACTCATCGGCAATACGTATCATTTAATAGGGAGGTTTAACTCATTGTTGTGGGATTTAAACTCTTTGTGTAATAGAAGAGCGACTTTCAGATATGGTGATAAGGTGAAAGGATCTGCACACGCCAAATGCTTTCAGTAGATGTCAATGATACATTGACAGACAACCTTTTACCCAAGGTAACACCACACGCATTTACCCCAAAATGTTCTTTCACTTCTCTGGAAACATATTTTACAGCCAGACATAAACAATACTTTTCAAAAGTCTTGAGCCACCCCTCATATCATCACTTTTTGCTTGCAAGGAGCAGGAACTTGAGTTTTTTTTTTTAAGTCATCTTTAGCTATAGTAGTTTTTCTTTAAACATTGGCTGCTTTTTCACTCATTTTAATTGCAGTCCTCGTCCCTGACCATTTTCAGATGACTCTTTTGTTGGTTAAGCCAATTAACACCAACCTTTGAATCATTCATGCATAAAAAAGGCACCTAATTCAAGGGATGAACCAGCATTGTGTCTACACTTAACAAACAACTTAAAATGTATCTTTAGGCACTTTGTTACAAGCAGCCTGTCACAAAAACACAAAGTTTGTGTCCATTACTTTAGCTGAATCTGCGATCAGAAGACTATTTAAAGAAATTATAAGAAATTTTGCCTAAAGGAGTTCGGGCTCTGTTTAAGAATAAAGGTGGTCATATTGAATACAAACTCTATTTTTGCCACATATGCTGTACTCCTATGCATGTTTCCAGAAATAACTCCAATTGTTTGTTATATTCTTAGTAAAATACAAAGGGCTTGATGACTTTTGCACAGTACTGTACAGAGGATTTTGCTTGTGTGGGTTTGTAAGGCGATAGCAAGTTATGTCACAATCATTCCAGCAAATCAGAGAATTTGGTATGTGTGCTATGTGTGTTATCACCTTAACCCTGCATGAGCTTGTTATCATAGAAAACATGCAGCCTGAGAAATTCATGATAGCCAGTATACAAATGTCATTGATGATATTTTTGCAAACTTTAGGAAAAACAGTCAACCAGTAACAATTTGTTGACAGAAATCTGTCAACTCAGGTCTTTCAGGACTGATTTAAATAGACAGACCTGCACATTTAACATAAATCTATATCTATATCAGCAAAGTCCAAAACAGCATAAACATGCTACTTATCTGCTCTGCATCTATTAGTGTCTGCAATAAATACAGACAGAGTTACAGTGAAGTATCTCACACCCTAAAAATGGAACAAGCAGTCCAAAATGGAAGTATTAAAGTGTGCAGCTGTGCACAATAATCTAGTATCCAACCTGCAAATAGACTAAAGTCTGAACCATCGTTTTCAAAGCACACACTCAAAAGGGAAAGCACAGTGGCCTTCCTTTTATTTTAGAAAAAAAAAACACACTCTAAGATCCTGCATGCCAAGCATGGGGGGCTATTTAGATGTCAAGAGGTATGTATCGTGGTAATGGGGCAGATGAGAGAGGAGGGCTGAAGCAGGCCCCTTTACTTTGAGGATTCTTCATCGCCGCCAAAAGCCGTCCAACTCCGCCACTCCCACCCAGAAGACAAGATCAAAGAATCCTTGTGTTGTGAGTACATGTCTATGTACATACTTGTTTTTTCCTGCTATACTTTTCCAGGACTTTTGCATTCAAAAGGAAAGCAGACAGTGGTTTTCCATGGCATAAATTCCTTGTGGCAAATCTAATTAAGTTAAATAAGTTGACTAGAAAATTACCTCCAGAAGACATTTGTTTGTTAGACAACAGCTAGCACAAGTTATCACAAAAAATTTCTGTCTATTTGGCAGGTGGCTAGTGTTAAATTGTCTAAATTTGTGCATCTAACAGTGTACAAGCAAAGCACTGTAATGTTCCTTAACATTACACTATGCACAGCATACCTGGGCCGTGCAGTCAGCTGTGTGAGTTCAGCGGTTGATCCCACACCTCAGGCTGCAACTTTGCCAGGAAGGTTTGAGAGATTACCATAACCTATTCCGTTTAGCACATTTGAACCTGCATTTAAGGAAACTTAAATTCAAAACAGACACAAAACCAACTTGCGTTTACAGCGACTGCCAACCTCAAGATTAATTCAGACATGCAGAACCACAAATACACACATGCAGCTGAGGCTCCACGCTGGGTAAAAAAAGAAGGGGGAAAGCATTTAGAAATAATTAACAGTGTTTGTCTAAGCTGTCACTTAAGACACCCTCACTTCCTGCTCCAGGTGACATGAGAGCCACATTAAAGATAGAGATGACAGGAGAAATCCCACTACAGCACCACCAGACTGTCTGGAACAGCTCAGGGGGTGGTTGTGGGTGAGTGCAGTGTTTACATGCACACACGTGTGTATGTGATGGAGAGAGGAAAACTCATTCTATAAAGTGGGCGAACAGCCGTTTGTGTGTATCTGAGTCTCCAGTCGACATAAACACACTAATGGTGAATATGTGATTTTTCAGTAAACACCACGTCTCCCCTGCTTCAATTAGATTTTTGATCAATACTCAGAGCTACTGTATTTAACCCCAGAGTCTGAAACCATATCTGAAACCAGCCCTGTCTCACCTGCTACACCTACTTGCCACATGTCTGGTCCAATGCTTCCTCCTTGTACAGAGGAAAAGACTACCTGACAAAAGGGTCAAGGCCACCACAACAGCACCTGTGGTTAAACTAATACTAATAGTTGCCACGGATCCAAGTTTAAAGTCATTAACATTCCTCTAAACAAGGCCAGGGGTACATTTGGGTATCCCATGCACTCACACATGCACATAACAAACATGCATACTTGGAGGGAACTCAATATGTTCCTTTTCAACAGTCCAAACTCAGTGCTTTTGATGACAGGGACATCTGATCTACATTCCTCCTCATTCCCCTGGCAATGTGTGCACGTTAGTGTGTGTCTACCTGATGCTCAGTGGTGGTTTTCTTTATCTCAAAATGCTCCGAGAACAAGATGATGAAATGACAAAAGGTAAATTGCTTCTAAAAGTGAAATTATCAACCAGTGATTGTGGAAGAAGTGCAAAGAGGTTTGAATAGATGACATCAGGGATGGGTGTGACAGACCAGTGTTTGCTCTAGAGCCTCTCAGTCAAAGAAAGTGGAGGAAATGAAGGAATGAAGGTTTCCAAACCACAACAGCATCTCAAGGCAATATCGCCCACGTCAAAGACATTTCATGAAGGGGGGATTCAGCAGGTGTTTTGAACCTGACTGTATTTGTAGTTCTCTTTGTGGTTCACTGGAGTTCGAGTCCAGGCGTGTAACGCTCATTATTAAAACCTTTTCATTTTTCACATCTGCTCAATGTAATGACACCTGAATGTTTAGATTATGTCTTCGCTGCAAGGCATTTTTGTCTTTTAGCAAAAAAACGGCGACCTGAAGTTGCACTCTTCCCATTCATTAATATGTATAAGAGCATTAGCACGACAAGGAGACTCTTTTTAACTTCATGCAAACACATGTAGGCCTGATTTGCAAGCCAAGCTAGTGTCTTGTTTTATGACTCCTTACTTATTACTCCTCCCCTGACCTCGGACTGACCCCTAAATTGATTATATGAGGAATGATACAAATGTGCAAAAAGTGCCACCTTTCATGAAAATACATGACACAATCACACGATCGAGGCACCTTTGTAAAAAAGGAAGTCATTGAATGATCACGAACTATTAAAAAAAACTGCCAAAAAATACAGCTTTCAAGAGCGAAGTAGATTTTTAAACACTGCATACTTGAAGTGACAGAAAAGGAAAACAAGAAGGTTTCTCACCCACTGATGGAGACCTCCTGTGGAGAAGGGGACACTCGAGGGTGCCCTGCAGAGTTCGGCCGAACATGGCGGAGTAGACGGCGATCTGCATTCCCTGTTTGCAGCTTAGCCTCATCTTATCTTCCTCACAGACCACCTTACTCTTATACTCATCTGTGGATACAGAGAGAGAAAGAAGAAAGCTTGTCAACCAAAAAAAAATTATTTAATAATATTTGATATAAGTTTTCATTTCCTGGATATTTGCTGATTAGATACAAATTAGAACCACTAAATTAGAACCTCTGCTTAGCAGTTTATCATATGCGCAGAGCACAGACTCCATTTTTCATTCAGAGTAATGGGCATGAGACAGAGGGAGGACAGATTGGTGGACATGTAGAGCCATGCAGAGGCATTCCTCTGACACATCCACCCAAAGTGACCTGTGACAGCAAGAAGTAGCTCCACTGGCCTGCAACTAAAAACACAACAGCAGAGTGTTTCTATATCCATGTGGGAAGTGGAACAGGAATGCAGAAAAGAAAAGTGAGAGAGAAAGCAAAGAAAATGTTCAGGACTAGTTTGTTATACTTCTTTGTGATGGACTCACTCTTGTTCTGTCTCAGACCCTCCCTGTTCTCCTTCACTAACACCATCCTCTAGCCACCTCTCTTTTCAGAGGCAGTGACACCTGCCCGTTGCACCTCACTAACACCCCATGCAGCCTTTCTCTCTTCCCCCCCGAGAAGTCATTGGTTAAGTGACAGTGAACAAAGAGCTGCTGATTGGTCCTGGGGTCCAGTGGAGAAAGGAACAAGTAGGAAAGGCAGGGGGATCAGTGGATTAATGCTGAGTTGTGGGCACTCTTGTGTGAACTTTTGCACAGCTCAGTGCGGCTCGGCTCAGCACAGGACTGAGCGACGAATGAATACTAGAATCAGGGTGGGATTACTGCACTGCTGTGGCTCCCCTCCGGAGTGATACTCTTAACTTCCTGGATCACAAGGGGAACGATGGACAAGGATAAACAGCGAGGCACGCAAAAAGCGGGGGTTTTTTCAGATAAAAGAAGCAGCACAGAGGGAAGTCACACGGATACTGATGCCTAAATTAATGCAGACTTTATAGAAAAATTATAGAAAAGGTTTTCCCTACAAAAAGTAGTTAAATGAGAAATACATTTAAATACTCTTGCCAGGTCTGACCCCCTTATGCTCAAGAGTATTGTTTGGGATTTCCATCTGAAACAAAAAGCTTAAATTTAGTCAGTAGCAAATGCAAAAGTGTGAGGCTAGAGTGAAACAGCGTCAATATATGAATGAGATATACTTAAGAAAATTTTGACCAGCATTAAAGCTATGTGTCTACCTGCTGCAAAGTATATAAACGGGATAAGCAAAGTCACAGCATGTTTTTCCAGTTGAAGACCAAACGTTACTATTAACAGGCTGCCATATAACGGTCAAGCTGCTGAAACAGCAAAATGCTCCTTACTGCATGCTACCATGAATGTCATCCAAGCCAAGCCATACCAACTTTATTTATAACACTGTCATGAATCGCTGTGTGGCAGGCAAGCAGGAGTGGTGGACCCAAAATGCAGAACTCAGACACGGAAGTGAAACTTAAGGCGCAGCTTTATTGCTGGGAAAAACCTCGTACAAACTAAACTCACCAAAAGAAAACCAAAAGTCAGAACAGAGGAACCAAGGACTGAAACACTGGAAAGAAACACTAAACTGGAGCAGGAGACCAAACACTAGGAACATAGAAGCAGAACACACAGCTAGTTGAGGGTACGACGCGACACTGACACAGAGAAACACAGGGCTTAAATACACAGACGGCAGTAATCAAGGGATGAGAGACAGAAGGGGAACACACCTGGGAGAAATCACAGCTGACGAGACAGGGGAAACGTAACTGAGCACACTCACATATGACACAAACCTTCACAATAAAACAGGAAACTCAGACACATGGAACCAGGCAAGACATTGAACTAAACAGACAGATTCACAAACAGATGGGGTGACACCATAGACAGAGACAGACTCAAAGGCAGACCAAATATAACACACAGAACTCAAACAATAATAATCATCATCATCATAAACTAGAAAATGATAACTAAAAGCGCTGGGTCACCGACCCAGGACCATGACAAACACACTTTAAAAACAGCAACCACTGACCAAAGTGCCGAACATACGAATAGAAATACATGCTAATAAAAATAACAGAAAATAAGAGAATTAAATTCAATCAGAAATGACAGATTAAGATGAAAGATGGCCTCTATAGTTATAACATATTATAGAAGGTCTCCAGTCACAGCTGGAGAGGTGTTAGCTAGCTCCTTCCATCTGAGGTTTTTTATAACAGATACAGATTAGACAGCCACGATCACAACAGATATAGTCTCTTCATCCAGTGAGTATGAGGCTATAACATATGGTTGTCAGTGTCCAGTACTGATTGATGCAGATTCAGTATTGCCTGTGCAGCCAGCCTTATTCCTCAATTGTTGCCAATATACTTGATTTCAAATATATAGCATGTCCACTAATTGACATAGTGCTTTATCATGACAAACAATGGCACTTTGGCTTTTGGGTTAGCTACACATACCACATCCTGATGCTAGATAAAGTAAAGAGTCAGTAAAGAGTCCAGCTGTGTTGGAAAAACCTATTATGAGCATCTACTCTACGGGCATGTACCTCACAGAATGATGAAAAAGCATAATCATCACCTGTAATATATTAAAAAGTATAGCTCAGCCCCAATTTCTATTTCAAATTCAGATATTTATAAGTGGCTACAGGGGAGAGCCTTGGTACACAATTTTAAAGGTTGATTTGGGATTTCCTTTGATTGTTAGTGTACTAGTTTGGTTTTGACCTGACACCACCCTTGTGTATTGTGTATTGGCGTTGTGAGGGGGGAAACAAAGAAAGAATGGTTCAAGCACAGGGAGGGACAGAGATTTTTGTCACTGTCACAACGCGGGGCGACGAGGGACTTACTCGGTCTGCATTTGTACCAGACAATTAGGTATTTACTGCTCCCAGGACACTGGTCCGTCCCAAACACGCGGCTGTTGACAAGGACTTGACAGCTCCTTCTGTCTTGGCACTCGTCCTGCATTTTCTGAAGCAAAGTGACACAAAACGGGAGAAGAACAAAGGCACGTTTAGAGGGAAAACAACAAGCCAATGATAGTGAGACCAGCAGCAAAAAAACCCTAAAACCACTTCAAACAGGTTGCTTATAGCTATTAGGGTATATGGCATCAGTTCACCCACTTTGTTTTCTCATGTTTTAGCCTGCTATAAGCCCAGTGACCAATCCAACACACAGGAATAGCTGAAAGGTTTCAGTTCAGAGCCTCCCTTAAATTAAATATTAAAAGAGTTGCATTAGTTATGAAAAAGCATGGAAAGAGACATGAATTACCACTGAAATAGTGCCGGGGTAAGATAACAAACGTAATTTGTGGACTTCCACCTAAAAACACACTAAATAGACAAGAAGGTCCTCACTGTGGTGCCAATTAAGACTAATACGTCTGGAAATATACTTTTTGTTGTCAGCAGATCTAACAAGAAAACCAAATCAAATAATGAAACAATAAGCACTGAATGAGAAGTCTTATTCTTCTGTGTACGTCCACTGTATTACATAAACAAAAAAACACAGTAAACCACTGAATTGAATTAGCTGTTACATTAATAACATGCACATGGCTGGGTACTGATCCATGCTTGCAAACAGGCAGTAAATGCAATATTTGATCCTGTTTGTTACAAAGTATATTTAAGTTTGTGTTTTTTAAAGAGCGATATCTTTAGGAGAAACGACCACATGTGTTCGTGCTGAAGAATTAATTATGTTGCAAAGTGATGGCCATTGTTGGTCTCTTTTATCAGACTGCTTCAGCTCCGTTTAATCCACATAGCAACAAATTAAAGTCTTTTCACAGCTTTTCAAATAGGAAATAAATAAGATCACGCTCATTTTTGAGAGGATCTCCCCGCCACACACCAAAATTCCCCTTTTGAGCATGAATCTGGTGACAATAAGTAACCTTAGAAGGCTCAGTGAAGGTGTTCATCTTCCCAGACAAGTTTCAGTGCCAACTGTGTTGACAGTCAGAAAGAATACAAAATAAGACAAAGCTTTTTACTGAATACACCAAAGAATGACTCTACATATCACAGATTAAGCACACAGCAAAGGCTGAATTTTCACATCCATCAGACTACATGCTGAAAATCTAAAAAAAAAAGATATTATTGAATGCTATTGCCAAAATTTCACTGTGAGAAAGTTATGTTATGTTAATTAAACAATTATGAACTCAGTTACTGGCAGACAGAAATGAATTGATTAATCTGCCTTTTTACAGCAAAAATTCTAAATATTTGCTACTTGCAAAATCTCTATGGTGTAAAGTTTGATTGCACAAAAAGTAATGAATCAGTATAAATGGGATTTGAAAATAATTAGGTTAAAAGATAAGGACAAATGTCACTTGGTCAACCTGAGGCATCACTAAACAAGCATTAGTAGATGGAGGCATTCTTTCTGTAAGGCCAGCAAACCAAAGGTCACGAACAGGTGGTGCTCATGTGGGTGGCACGGCAGTCATTCTCTCACTTCGACACAATGCAGCCTCTGTGTCTGTGCATTCATGGCAGCCCTATCTATTATGGAAACGGAGGGTGTTTGATGCTAAAAGGCAGGGGAGCCTAAGAATAAACCGAACAACTGAATGAATGCCGAACAGGATGTGTTTGTGCGTGTTTGTGTTGGTGCTGCAAAGCGGGTCTCCTTGTCCAGCTGCATCCCAATTTGGGAGAGGATGCTAAAGCAAAGACCCCATGAAATCGCTTTGTGTCACAGGAACATACAAGCCTGCTTCCTCTTTAGAGAGTGTAATTTGCCGGAAAACGTTCCCACAAAGCATTACATAATCGTTGGTTCTCCAGAGTTTAACCCTTGGCTAATTTGAACCTGTTACAGAACACTTTCTCTCAACCCAAAAAAGAAAGGCAGTGCATTAAGAAGTGACTTACAGAAGGCGGGATGCCAAATGTGGGAGGAGATTCTTTATTCTTAGGAAAAGTCTGGTAAATACCAACTCAATACAGTTGTGAATAATGATGATGTAATAGCGCAAAAGGAATGAGCCTGGCTATTTACCTGTAGTGCAGTGGACACAGAGCAATATCGATCATCCTCCCGAGCTTTATAGGAGCTTAGGAGGGCCTGGTAGGTCTGAGGGCACTGCTGGGGATCAGAAGCACCTCTTCTTCCATAGAAAGCTGACTGGATGGTGATGGTGGCACGCGAAGGGCAGCGCACCGTCAGGAAGTCTCCGTCACAAGCCCTCGCTGTGTAGTTCCTCAACACTTTGGACAGATAGCCTGTGAGAAAGCAAGAAAGCAGAACCGCAGACATTCATTTATTGCACATTAAACAGTACCATCTGTTGATAATTAATTTCTTGATACTTAACAATTTTAAGCATTCTCGAGTTGTATAATTTTATGATGCACTACTTAATCTCTTATTCCATCCCATTTCCATATGCAGAGAGTTGTAACCATGCTAGCCTAGCCTTCATTTAAAGAACTACATCACTGCTTCCAGCTCAAAGATGCCTTTAAAGCCTTGACTAGTGCAGCAAAAAAGAAAGTAAAGATTTATCTTATTCAGCTGTAAGTTTTAGCCCTTTTGTTATCGCTACAGAACAAACTGCTGTGTTTTATATTATAAAAACATGTGCAAAGTATGATTTTTAAAACATGAAACTATTATTCTTTTATAGAAAGATTTTGCACCGGAATTGAACTGAATTAATATTGATCCAAGAACAATTCTGAAACAAAGTCTTTCTGGAATGACCTGTCGTCTCTTATTCGTAAACCTTTAATGTCCAACTCCACATGTTCGATATCTATTAGCATCTCATTTGTTTGCTGGAAACCATGTTTTCTTGCACTATGCAAGGCAGTTCATGTGAATAGACATGTTATATAACCATTTCATGAAACAAGGAACTCAGATGCTGCTTCAAATTAAAGAAAAGGTTTCTTTCTTCCATTAAGAGTCTTTGAGAGCTGCCACTCGGCTGTCAGTCACTCCAGAGGACTCCTCACAAAGCCACCATTAACATTCCAGTCTGTGAGAAGGAAACAGATAAAGAAGAGAGCTGATCCCTTGGCCGCTGCCATATAATGTCTTTCTCGACCGTCTGGCTCATTTATGAGCTGGCTGCCAAAGAACACTTTGCTTCTTCCATTTGAAAAACTGGCTGGAATTGTAAAATCCAAAATTTAAGGACTGAGTTAATCTCTTTTCTCTGAAGTTATAAAGGTCTGCCATATCTAAAAGGAAATGCAGCCACTTTTTGTTAATCCAGGTGGTAAAATATGTTAAAGAGCTACTTTTCAACAAAAGAAAACACATTCCAACGTAAGCTCAGCCTTCTTTCTGCAGTTAATGCTCTGCAAACATGTTTACAGAGGAGTAAAGTCACACATGTTCACACACAAAGTGGACGCACTCTCATTCAATTACCTTTATTTGGTTAGGGTTTGGTAGAAAAGAGGAAATAACACCAAGACAGCGTTCATTAACACACACATTAGCAGATGTGGACTTGCAGAACATACACACAAAACACACACATTGTGCCCTTATCACCATGGCCACAGATAAAGAGGCAGAGGGGAAACAGGAGACAGTCTTGGGTGTAGAAAGGTCAGCCTCGCTCTAAATAGAGATGGTTATTAAACCACCATTTCTCACAGTAACCGGTTTCCACCTGTGGCTGTGATGTGATAAAGGAGAAAAGGTAGATGTGCCATAATACTGCGATGGTATAGATCACTTTTAAATTTACTACTGTAACAGCTGTATATATTACCTGCATGCATTTGGGTGATTCTATCTTTGTGAGATACTAAGTTGTTGGGCTGTGGTTAAAAGAAAAAAACACAAAACATCCTGAATAATGAGCACGTAAGCATTTGGATTTGCATGTGGGGGACTTTTTGCCTAAATTTACAATTCAGAGGCTCTATAAGACATTGTTGAAGTGCTAGGTTATGTATGGTTAGCCAGAGTATAGGTGGAATGATCAACTCAGCTGTTAAAATAACTAAAAGAACTGAACTGATCTGAGTTTTCAGAATTTAGGTTAATAAGCTGTTGAAATTTGGGACTTAAGAAAGATAATGGGCAAAAACAGAACAAAAATAGACCCAGCTTGTTTTACATATATGTAAAAAGCATTAATGGTATAGATAACTGAGGAAAAAGTTTATAATTGATATCGCTGAAATATAGCAACTAGCTAAACTCATGAATAAGATATTAAAAGACAATACGTTTGAATAAAAAGCTGGAAATGTTTCTAAATATATGGGACAATGAAGGTAAAAAAAAATAGTTCTTGGTATGATAAGCATGATTTAATATAAAAGTATGGATAATCTAGTTAAGTTGTCATCGAAGACCACAAACAAAACTGTTACCTAACCATAATGGTTAAATAGTTAATAAATTATTAAAAATACCTATAGTATGGCTAACAGTTTAAAATGCTTATCTGGATTATAAACTGTCATTATTTTCACAAAGAGTATAACAGACTGTTGGCAAACAGTATAAATTAACAATTGATGAAAACAAGGAAAAGGAATTACATTGTTTTCTAATACAAACAAAATTGTTAGCTAACCATAATGGATTAATATGTGAAATTAGTCACAAATTGTCATGTAATTACAAGTAGACAAATAGTACAAATGGTAAGGTAATAGGTAGAATAATTGAAATGTTTAATAGCTGAGAAATGGTGAGATATAGTGGTCTGATACAGGATGATACCGGAACTAGAATTCAGGCTGTATTTTTTTAAAGGGCGTTTAATGCTTTTAGTCTGAAAACTATCTGCATTCACGTGTAAACCCCCCACAAACAAAGCCTACAAACAGTAACCGCACGGTCTGATGTCAGTACAGGAGATAGGCACACACCTGTGACTTACAAGACAAAATCTTTGTTTTATTTGCTCACACACAGATGCAGAAACAGAGTTTATGAAATCTTCACAGTGCAAGGAGTTTTTCAGTGACCCAAACGGCTAAAAAACACACACACAGAAAAAGCTGATAGTAGCTGCAGCTGTCAGATAAATTAGAATTAGGTGTGTTTTATAAATTACACTTTTCACATCATTATTGCCCTTGATTCTTTTAATTCTTTGGTCTTAGCTCTAATCTCCTGCTTCCACACACACACACACACACACACACAACCACACAGGTCTGCTTTGCATGCCACATTCCACACAGGGTGAGAGGGAACTTGGCATTCCCCAAGCAGTTGGACCACACACACATAAATACACACACACACACACACATGCATGCAAAACGTCAACACAAACAACGTGGTAGGAACAAGCCCTGCTGTTTGGATCCTGAAACCAGGGTGTGGGTGATGGTGTAACAGTATCACATTATTAGGAACTGGTTCTTGGCAAAGTGCCGTGACAGACCACGATTTTGCGCGGCCCTCCAGCTACCCAGGCCTTGGCTGGGGTTGTGTAGCCATGGAAACATCCGAGGTTACGAAAGGGGTAAATGAGAGGGGACTGAGGATAGATAAGTGAATTTGAACGGACCACTCGCAGGAGGAGTTTCTTGAGAGAGCGATCCTTGAGCAACAGTCTGAGCACCGCAAACACATCGATACGCCTTCCTCCACCCGACAAAAGGAGGACTGTGAGTAAAAGGCAAACAGATTATCTCACACAAAACCCTCAGGTGCCTTCTAAAGAATCCATTTTTTCTCCACCACTACACCCTCCCTCCACTCTGCCTCGCTCTCTTCTTCAAGATCGTCATCATTGTTTCCATTACCTGTTGACTGAAGCCTCATTTTAAGGACAACAAATCAGACGGCGTTAAGGCACCTGTGTGAACTGCCCAGCCAATGACAGGTGTCCCTCAAAGGCACAAGGCTCGACAATGCTGCAGGAACACCCAGGCGTCTTTCCTCCTCCCTTTTCCCCTGTGTTCTTTTTCATGTGGGGGGCAGACTCCCTATTTAACTAGCTCTCTGCCCTTTTTCTTGACAAAAGCGCTGCACTATTATGTCTACTGGTTTGTTTATTCTCTCATTAAAAGACAGGAGGCTGTGGCTCTGATGCTTCACGTGTAAAAACAGCTCAACTCTTGTCATGAACTGAATTGAAAGGCTAATTTAACGCCTGCACAAGTACACACGGGGATTTGTTAACAGCACCTGTCTTTTTATTGTCCTACACGAATAGGATTTTGTCACATTATGCAATTTATCCCGGTAGCAGGAAATAATGTCCACTGTCACAGCCAGTCATGAAGCATAAAAACAGAGGCTCTTGCGATTATTAGCCCCCTATATCTGGTCATGTGATGACCCTTAAGTCTGACCCAGGGTTGGAGCAGGTCACGTATGATGGAGATTAGTGGTGGTCTGCTGTGTTGTGTCAACATCACATAACAAAAACCCCAGCTGGCATAGTGGTTCTCTCAAGGGATCAGTACTAGTACGCAAACTAGTGCATATCAAATGCCTTTGCTAATTTACACCTGGGTGTGGGTAAACAAGCTTAAAAGATTGCCTTCATGTCTTGTACAAACTGATGAAAAGCTTATATAAAGTGCTCTCACACAAGCTGGAGCCTCAGCTGAAATCTTACCTGTCTCACCTTTCAGGTCAGCCTAAGAGGAAGCTAACTAATTCACTTTTGGTACACTAAGCTGGGGTGTTCAGTGTCTGCTAAGAATGAGCACGACAGGTACTTCTGACATGAACTGAGGGGAAGGTGGAGGTGAATAAAAGAGAGGGGGAGCGGTTCGACTACAAAGTCTGTCAGTTACTAATGCTCAGGGCTTTCCCCGGTTTTTGAAAGACGCCGCTTTTTCCTATTGGCCAGGCCTGAAGAAAGACAGAAGTATTGCAAATGCTACCAATGTGTTATAATACCATTAATGCTGCTTCTTTTTTAGCTGCTTACTCCTTTAAGTCAGTGTTATGGTGCTTGTGCAGTAATGTAAATCCTCTTGTACTGGGCGAGTATGTATAACATTGCAGAAAATTGTGAGATTACAGCTTAGCCTAATGCCACAAAAGTGATTGCTTAAACTGTACTTTAGAGATAATTGACAGGCTGTAACTATAAGCTAAAAGTGCAAGAACATTCACATATGATAAAGTATATTTGTAACAAGACCTCAAAAAAACATTCCACAGAAACTAAATAATAAAGACATTCCCGAGCGCTACAGCATGAAAGGCTGTATTGCGTTTCATCTTGGTGCATTAGGCATTTATTTGCCGCTTCATAAATTTATTGGTGTTATTTTAAGCAAATTATAGCTATCAAACCATCAAATGTTCAAAGATGGAGGGCTGCAGGCTCGCTTGCTGGAAAAGGAATTCCCTTTAAGTGGTAATTTCGGGGAAGAGATGAGGTTTGCCTCAAAGACACGGGCCACACTCCAGCACTGCTCTGGAGAAGTCTGGTACTTGAAAAGAGGAAGAAGAGAATGAAGAGGGGGGAAGCAAAGAATAAGATGAATGCTGGAGAAGGAGCTTAATAATTTAATGTTTTATGGTGGTTTAAATAAACAAGAACAGAAAAACAATGACCGTTTTTTTTTTTGCTGAGGAAGAAAGCTGTATGGAGAGAGGAAGACAGAGCTTCTAAAAGCCACCACTCACAGGATGTGGCAGCAGAGGTCCAAAGGCCAATGCTGGTGGCTTTAGGCCCTGTAGTAATTACATTTCCTAAACGACAGATGAGATGCAAAGGCCCGGAGCAGAGCATGACTTTGAAATACCGCTCCTCTTGAAAATAGTTGGGAAACAGAATGTCTTTTTGACTGATAAGCCTAGAAATGATCAAATATTGACACCTTTTCATTGGTTGTTGGAAGCTGTGTTTTTCTTTAAAGTCATATTCAAAAATGTTGGAATGAGCTCATATCTGTGTTGCATCACCTCTTCTTTTAACAACACGCCATAAGAAGGAGACAAACTGCTGTTTTAAAAGTGAAATGTTTGATATGAAGTTTCAGCTGCTGAACTATTTCTTTTGTCCTACTTTTCATTTTCATGATGCAGTAAATGTCTTGCGGACTTGTGACAAGACCAGACTGCAGGAAAACCAGTATGTATGTGCATAAAGTGTCTTGCCTTATGAGTCTCTAAATGCACTACTTGGCATTCAAAGATGTGCAAATTTCTCATCAAATCCATCACAGAGTCTGCTTTTAAACTGTGCATTGACAACAACCCAGATAGTCCCGCTCTTCCTGCTACTTGAATTATGACCATGCAACATGCGACAATTTGCAAAACGAGCACAGGACAGTTACAATTTCTACTTGGATTACAAAGATTTCTCCAGATTCTTGCTTTAACTGTGTTATGAACAACTAAAGACAAACCCTCCAAATTCTTGACTTATGTTGTTTTACTTCAAGTCTTTCGCAAATCGATGGTCATTCTCAAGAAAGTCCTACTATCTCCAGTCTTGTAATTGTATTCTATTGAAAATGTATCTGATTTATAGTAAGATTCTCTGCCAGGTTTGTTTACATTGCTTAACTCTTTCTCCCATAAAGACGAGAGTTATTGACCACCCCTGTACCCTTAATGACGAGTCTTGTCACCTCAGTGTATATCGTTAAAGACGTGGTTTAATGACCATTGGAAGAGGGTTTTTTTAGGTTTTTTCAATGGTAGACAGTAGATAGACAAAGACCACCTTCACTAACTACTGATGCACACCCAGTCGCTTTGTTCTACAAGCACACCTATATTATGACATATACCCCTCAGTTCAGAAAAGCCCTTCAAGGATTACTCGTAGTAGAGTTTCAAAGGCTAAAATATTTAACTTATCTCAACATTTTTTTAAATATCAAAGTAAAAAAAATTAAAAATGTATATGCACAACAACATTGCATTTTTTAGTTCATATTTTAATTCTTTTTAAGCAGAGTCGTAAAACAACCATTAGTTGTAAATCACATCTTCAGGCCATCTTCTGCTACTACAGCTGGGTAAGGCAAACTAAGTTACTAAATTATATCAAAAACAACCTAGATAAATGAGCAAATGTTCACATGGATGCTACTAAAAACACACACATAATGGCATCCGCACCACAAAAATATAATGTCAAGGAAAAGTGCCGAACTGCTTTTGTAAACATGCCATGTACAGTCCTCACTGCTAAACTGTTCTGATTTGGATTTTAAAAAATGCATTCCTCAATTAATCTGCTATGAATCAAACCAATCCCAAAGAGGTTTTTGCAGCCACATCCTCTTTGCAACACATTTAACTAGCCAGCTGCTCCCATTGTTCCCTAGCAACTGGCTGTCGCAAAGGGGCCGCCGACCAGTCTCAAGGTCTGTGTGACTGAGGTCTAACCGGTGCAGTGTTGCCTTTCCTGAGCATGTTAACAGACATGCACTTTACATACGCTGTGTGCACTACATTTAGTTTTGCTGTTTGACTGATCAAACAATAGCTAATGAAATTGGAGAACGTGTGGCAAAAAGAGAAAGAAAACCTAAGGAGAGAGAAAATAAAGAGTGGGTAAACTGATGTTAGAAGACAAGCTGAGGGTTTTGCTGCATTAAGATTTATAAGCATGACATTCAACTGTGGGTATGCTTGTGTGTGTTTCTTACTTGTCTTTTACACAGTGGCAAAACTGTGAGCATATGGGTAAATGCAACACTGATTCTAACATTTTAGACAGATGTGAAAAAAAAGCAAACAAAAAAATTCCTGTGCTTTGATCAGTTTCACTGGTGCACAAAATTCTCTGGTTTGGAATCCAGAGGGAAGAAAAGGTCTGTGTGCTAACTTGTTTATCCCACTTTTTAAAAATAACAGCACGGGTTGGCCTCATGGTGTGTATCAATACCCTCGGGCAATGGTCGCCTTATTTTGAAAATCGGAGTTGCTTACACATCTACCCTTCCTCCCCTCAAACGAGAGAGAGAGAGAAAGAGAGAGAGACCAGAAACCAAGCAGCTGAAGTCATTAAAACCAGACACACAAACACAAACACTCTGTTCTCCTGGTCCTTTCCTCCTCCCGGTGATAGCTTATCTTTTTAACACCTTCACACACAAACAAGCAGCCACACACACACACGCACACTCACATTTAAACCAACAGACTCATGTATAAGTAAACAAACGAACGTCTACAGCCCGCTCTGCCCCCAGCCTTTCCGAACACAGCTCATTTATTTGTTCACAGCATGATGTATGAATCCAAAAGCAGCACACTGGCAGGCTTATAATGATGTGTCTGCGTTTTACGGCCTGAAACTCTGCAAGTCGCTTAAACTCTAATAGAGGCATGAATCCCACTCTTCCAGGGGTGCATAAAATGCTACTAAAATGAATGATCTAGCGAGGAATGTCACATGCTAAGTCAAGCACATGCCAGGAGGGACAAGGAGTTTGCAACAACTTCTTTTTCTTGCTTGTTTATCACAATAAGGGAAAGAATAAACCCCACACTGGACAGTCTGCTTTATATGAAAGCACAGGAGGAGCGTGCCCTGACAGCTAAAGTCATCTTAGCAACGAGGTCACGCTTGATATTTTAGATTGTTGACAAGAGCCGACCCCTGCAGACAATCAGAGGACGTCCACCTGTGGGTCTGCTGTCTAAAGATGTCCCGAGGGTGCTGAATGGGTATAAATCTCTCAGCTTGGGGATGTCCTCACGGCATGACAGTGGCCGCTAAGTCTGCCTTAGGGAATCATCAAAACCCAAATACTGGACACTCCCATGACCTCTGTCAGCACGTGCCTCTTTTTGTGACCTCAGAGGGTCAAAGGGCACAAGGCAGGAGGACACTTCCACTCCAAGCTTCAGAGCATGTGTGTTTCTTTTTAAACGGTGGGATGGAATATGGGGTTGAAGGGTGAAGGAGTGAGGGGCACTGGGGTTCCGGGAATATCTCTGGCTTTTGCATGCAGATGGAGAAAAATATGGACAGACAGAACCAGAGGAGGGCAGATCTGTCATTTTAATGGTCACTTTTACGGTCTGGAAGAGTTGGGTGGCAGTCACAGTGCATATCCCTAATCACCAGACAGATGCATCAGTGTGTAAGCTTCATCGTCACAAAGTGAACGACAGATGTATCCTTCCTCAGTCACCATCATCACAGCAGATTGGATTTAAGTGACTGCTGGTTGGAGCAGTTGTAGCCTGAGGCTTGGACAAGTGAGCTTTTGACAGTGAGGTCACCACTGAGACAATTCATTGCACTCATTTAAACTGCCAGAGAGAAGGCTAGACAGAGACACTTATGACAATTTGTAACAATTGGCTATACAGCGTGGAAACTTCAAAGAAACGTGTCCAAATTTCAACAGAGCAGCAAAACTATCGCTCTTCAAAAATACGAACGTCAATATTAACACTTGAATTAGCATACACTTAGAAGGTTAGGAGTCCTCAGGGAAACTTTATCAGTAGGCCAATGCTCTCATGGTAATGGACTCATGGTCATCATGGTAATGGACATAATTAAGCTTTTTTGTTATCCAAAAAACTAAAAGAAAGAAAGAAATAGAAAGCAAGAATTTTTGTTTTTACAGCTCTAGAATCAAACCATACATTAAAGTCATGTTTAAGAAGATTTTTTTCAGTCTTATTCATTAAATATTATTTAAGTTAGAAAAATTGTCTCCTGGATGGGGCCTTTACATATCATACTATACATGACAAAGGTAAAATATATTAATGCATTATTAAAAACCTTCTCATGATAGGATGTAGTGATGTTTTTCTGCAGAACAACAACACAAGCCCAGGCATGTCTGAGAGCAAGAGCAGAGTGTCAGCCTGTGTAGTACCTAAAAAGAGAGCTACTTGAATAATATGAAAGTGGTTTGGCTACAAAGAATTAGACATCTAAAAAAAACAAAAGAGTCCAGTACGTGCTTACTTGTAAAATCTGCAAGAAAATGGTTTCAATGCATGATATCAAAACACACTTTCCAGTACAATTTACTAGTGATGTGCGATACCACTGATTTCCTTTCCGATCCGAACTTGAAGCAAGTAGTTTCAAAGCTCAGCCTGAGATACATCTAATTCTTTTCAATTTCAATTTTACTATACAACAATAGTGTGCAGACTGCTGAAGAGTTACAATGTCATGTTACTTTAAACTACACTTTTAACCAGTTACGGTATTACCAACAAAATGATATTTTTGTTATCTGCTTAAGATTTATTGAGCTCAGCTCTGACTGAGTCAATAAACAGTGTTATTACAACAAAATAGAAACTGAAACACAGCAGCCAAATTAATGAAGTTAATTAAGCTTTACTTTTATTTTTGAGTGAAGTTTCACATCTTTCTTGACATTAGTAAAAAAAAAATTATTTTAAATGATAGTACGTTATAATAGTCATCCTAAAATGAGAATGAAATGTACAGTCAAAATTCTCCTTCTAAGCCTTCTTTCCATCAACTAGTTTCCTAACGCTGTCTAAGCTGAAAATACTCTTGCATTAAAAATAACAAACCCTTTTGCAACACCATCAAAACAGCCTGGCTGTCTGGCAGGCTGTAATCCTGCAAATTGCTGTATTACATTCATCCTTCTTTATTTTTCTCAAAAGCCCACAAAACTCCCTCCAAAAGCAATCGTCAGTCTTAATGCATTAACAGCAAGACCACATACCTCTATCACAGTTCAGGCATGTGCTTGGCAAAAAAGAGAAATATTTCCCTTAAAAAAAGGGAAAAAAAGAAAAAAGCATAGGAGTGGGTGGGCACTGAAAGGCTGAGCTTTTTGGAGGGAATTAACAAGCTTATCTGGTGGGGTGTTCTGTGAAAACAAGCAACAGAACAACTTCAGAAGAACTGCGAAAGTAAAAACCATCTGCAGGATGTCCACTGGCACTTAGGAAGGAGATCCCTTTCCCTTTACAAAAAAGTCAGACAGATCTGCAGGGACAGACTGAAGGTGAAACCTACTTTGTTTTAGTTATAAAGAGCTTCAGTTACAAATGCCATTGAATGCTATTGAAGAAAATCCAGTCTGTACTTTACACACATTTTTGTTTCTTTTTTTATTATTGTGATTAAATTGTGCTGAAAGAGCAACAAACACAATCTAGGTTTGGGTGGTAAAAATTTATTTGGCTTAGGGGAAAACGCGTGGAATCTGTCTCCTCCCGTCTCTGGTTCCCTCCCCCTTTACCTGAGCTGGCCAGAGGGGCAGTAAGCAACAGATTAGCAGTGCTTTGGGGAGCAGGCTGCTGTAGCGTGCTGTAATGCAGACTGTCAGTCCAACACAGTTGGGGGGCTACACAATGCCTCCTTGTTCTGACTGGCCCTTCGGTGCCCCACCTCTCTACCTCTCCATCGCTCTGTGCCCTCTGTCTCTCTCTTAGCCTCCAAGGGTTTCAAACTATAAAAGGAAGAAACGCTGCTCAAATTGTTTCCTTTTCTCTACTATAGCAACCTGCTCATGGGTGGATGGATGGAACGAGATATCAACTCTTGAGCCAAGCACAAATCAGCACCCAGGGAACAGACTTAAAGACAGAGGAGGCATCAATGCATGGCTAACATTTTTCAAGTCACAGAAATAATAAAGAGTGACAGGGTTTTTTTTGTCTTGTATCTTTTTGCATGTGAGCATGTCTTCCTGCTTGTTTAGAGCATAATAATAGCCAGTGCCAACACCCTTCAGCCTTTTCCTCCCCACATGCTGCTGTTTATTTACAGCTCAATGTAAACTGTCCAACCCTATGTACTAGCAGCAGAAGACACAACTCAAAAGACTTTTTCTGTAAAACAGCCTGTGGCTGTATTGGAAATATGAATTATTATTGTTAATTTATTGTTTAATTAGAGCTTAAATAGACACAGAGATCTGTAGATAGTTTTGTAAGTGCAGCTGCATACAGCAACGCCAGGGTGCCACTCAAGAATCTTCTTCACAAGTTTCTGTGTGTTTTCTTTGGATCTTCTAACTCTCCCTAATGCAAGAAAGGGCAAGTAGAAACGCACACCTGCAATGTGTATATATACATCTTTTCAGCTAAATGGAATTAGACCCTCTCTTCTCTCCCCAATAACAGTTATTACTATAACACCATCCAGCTCAGCGTCTGATTGGGCCATTTGGGTGTTTTTACGTACTGAGAGAAATCTATACAAAATAACGATTATGGTGCAGTATTCACAGCTGACTGGACGAGAAGTTCTCTCCTGATAAAAAACCTCGATTCTCAGCTGCTAGTCAGACTTCCTTCTCGGCCAACATTAGTAATTTAAAATTCAGCCCGGATTTAATTATGAAGTTCAGCCTAAAATCAGGATTGAGACAGGCGTTGTTTGAAAAAGCAACACCAACATGGTAAAATTATAGTGTTTTTCTTCTTCTTCTTTTTTCGTCAGCAGCCAATATAAGCCCTCAGTCAACACACAGATAACAGTCCGTCACAGTATTTTGCTGAGTTTGCTTTCACACAGCTTTGGCTCTTTTGATTCAGACCCCAGAGAAAAACGTGTGATGTTCATCATCACTACTCGAATCTACCTGCAAAACTCAAAGAGCCCAAAAAGGAAAAAGTATGACCATTATTTGTGTTATTAAGCCCCCTTCATTCACAGAATAACTAACAAAGCTACTGGTCCGGACGGGATTCCCGGCCGCGTCCTCAGGTCATGCGCGGCTCAGCTGGCTGGAGTGTTCACGCACATCTTCAACCTTTCCCTCTCTCTGTCTGTAGTCCCAGCCTGCTTCAAAATGGCCACCATCGTCCCTGTACCCAAATCCTCCACCATCTCCTCATTGAACGACTGGCGACCTGTAGCCCTGACCCCCATCGTAAGCAAATGCTTCGAGAAGCTGGTCAGGGACTTCATCTGCTCTGCACTACCCGACTCACTGGACCCTCTACAGTTTGCATACCGCCACAACAGGTCCACTGATGATGCCATAGCCCTGACACTACACACTGCCCTGTCACACCTGGAGAAGAGAGACACGTATGTGAGGATGCTGTTTGTAGATTACAGCTCAGCATTCAATACCATCGTTCCCTCAAAGCTGGACAGGAAACTGCAGGATCTAGGACTGAGCAGCTCCCTCTGCAGCTGGATCCTTAGCTTCCTGTCTGACAGACGCCAGGTGGTCAGACTGGGCAGCATCACCTCATCCCCCATCACACTGAACACTGGTGCTCCACAGGGGTGTGTACTGAGCCCTCTCCTGTACTCACTCTACACCTATGACTGCACAGCCACTAACAGCTCCAACATCATTGTGAAGTTTGCGGACGACACTACAGTGGTGGGTCTTATCACCAACGGTGATGAGACGGCTTACAGGGAGGAGGTCAGCGCCCTGACCCACTGGTGTCAAGACAACCATCTCACCCTCAACGTCGCAAAGACAAAGGAGTTGATAGTGGACTTCCGGAGGTGCAGAGAAGTACACACCCCCATCACCATCAGCGGCGCTGCTGTGGAGAGAGTGAGCAGCTTCCGGTTCCTTGGAGTACATCTGGCTGAGGATCTTACGTGGTCAGTACACACAAACAAAACAGTGAAGAAGGCGCAGCAGCGCCTCTTCTTTCTCAGGAGACTGAAAAGATTCGGCATGAGCCCCCGCATCCTCCGGACCTTCTATCGCTGTGCCATTGAGAGCATCCTCACTGGATGCATCACCACCTGGTATGGCAACAGCACCGCCTACAACTGCAAAGCTCTCCAGCGAGTAGTGCGGTGCTCTGAACGGATAATTGGAGGTGAGCTTCCCTCCCTCCAAGACATCTACAGGAAGCGGTGCCTGAGGAAAGCGGGGAGGATCATCAAGGACTCCAGTCACCCCAGCCATAAACTGTTCAGACTGCTTCCATCAGGAAGGAGGTTCTGCAGCATCCGGTCCCGTACCAGCAGACTGAGAGACAGCTTTTTCCATCAGGCCATCAGACTGCTGAACACGTCATAGACACCTCAGCTTCACTACTGGAACTTTAACATTATGCACTCCATACTGTATATAAATGCCACTTGTTTTGCACATATTCAACTCTGTATATTTTATATATTTTATTATTATTATTATTATTATTATTATTATTATTATTATTATTTTATTTTATTTTTTTACTATTTAATTTGTAAAAATGTGTATACACACACACACACACACACACACACACACACACACACGTAGGAAAATATTTAGTATACACATCCAGAAATGCATACACTATTATATATTGTACATATATTTATTAGTTTCAGGTTGGCCATTCTTGTATTTTGCTCGTTTGTGTTGTTGTGTTTGCACATCTCTGTTGCTTGTGGGGCTCGCACACAAGAATTTCACTCGCATGTGCTGTGCCAGTGTGCCTGCACATGTGATGTGACAATAAAAAGTGATTTGATTTGATTTGATAACACTGCGGGCTTCAGTCATCTATTAAAGTCAAAGTCAGCAACTACGTCACTATGAAGGAATTTCTGTTTCAAATCCACGAGTTTCTGGCTCTGCACATGCGATTGCAAAAGATTTGCAACAGATGTCAACAGATTTACAATTTTTACCAGTTTATCACAGTTAATCACCATATTATCACAAACAGACTGCATTTAATTGCCAAGTTGACCCACTGAGTCCCAAACACAAGCAGACTGATGGCTGTGCCATTTTGTTGCCATCTTAAAACAGCAAATTTCCTTTGAAAACAGCAAATGACAAGAAACCATTTTAAAAGATAACAAGACTGCAAGTTCGCTGCACAATTATTTTGTTCATGCAGGGATTTACTAGTTTTTCCTAGTGTGACAGTAGTGTAAGATGACCATACTAAAGATATCTGCTCTCACCAACATCACACAGAAAGAAACTGAACATTTAGAGCATTCCGAGTCTTTTTGTATTAAAATTAGGGCTGCCACAAACGATTATTTTGATAGTCGACTAGTCATCGATACTAATCAGATCATGCATCCATTGAAGGTAAAACGTACAGCTTATTGCACCAGCATGCATCTGCTCTTATATAACTATCATTAGCTTACAGCTTTAAGTGTTAGGGTGTTTGGGTGTTAACTAAAAATAAAGGCAAGATGATAGTTTATGAAATTTTAATGAAATTTGCAGATTGTTTCGGTGAAGTTTAATAAACTCCTTGCTATCTAAAATATAACGGGACACTGGAGTATATTCTCCAGCATCTCACACTTCTGATAATCAGTTGTCTGCTTGACATTTATTCAGCTGTGTAAAAACTATAACTTTAATCTCAGCCAAACTGACTTACTCAGGAATAAATGAAATACTATAAAGAAGCCAAACAATAACATTTTTAAGTTATCTAAGTGACTTATATATGTTTAACCTGAGTAGCGACAGATGCGGTGGGTTTGAAAACAATTTGCCCGGAGTTCGGGGTTCTCACGGGCTCTAGTGAGCTTTGCCCCCGGCTAGCTATCGAGCTAGTGGGTAACAGACATCGGAGCGCTTTTCAAAATATGTGGTGTCTTGATAAACTGAGCAGATATTTGAGGTTTACACAGCTACATTCTCGCTTGAAAATATGTTAAACGTTTATTTTTTGACCCAGACGCCATTGTTGGAAACTGAGCTGGGCTGCGCTATGAATTCTGGGACAGAGCTACTTCTTCTTCTTCGGGGTTTAACGGCAGCTGACATCCTTGTACATGCAGTGCTGCCATCTTCTGTTTCAGTCCATTATTACACTCTTAAATACTACTACTTATTCCTGCGTCTTTTGTGATCTTACAAAGCTTCAAACGACGCGTCGACTATTAAATCAGTCGTTGACGATTTTGATAGTCGACGTAATCGTGACTAGTCGACTAATCGTGGCAGCCCTAATTAAAATGATTAATTAATATGAACATTCATGTCCCGTTATACGTATAACAGAAAAAAGGAAAAGGAAAATAATTCCTGTCACTAGGAGGCCCGTGACCTCTAAACATAATGCGCAGCGCTTTTAACCCAGCTGTGTTATGTGGGTAATGTCAAGTCAAATATGAAATTCCCACCCACTCCATGACATGTTGGTCAGTCACAGGAGCTCGTTCAGTGAGAGACTGAGATTACCGAAAAGCACCACTGAACGACACAGGAAATCATTCCTGCCTGTGGCCATCTCCCTGTACAACGCATCCACTTAACACACTGTTTGCTGCTACAGCTACACATGTTTCTTTTCCAACTATTTATTTATAAGTGACTTATGTATGTATGTATGTATATATATGTATATATTGTACTATTCTTAGTTAGCGTATTGTCTGTCTTGTCTTAATGTTGGTTTAAAATGGAGCACTGTAACAAAAAATAATTTCCCCCAGGGATCAATAAAGTATTCTGATTCTGATTCTGATTCTGAAATTCTAAAGTGTTTTACTAAACTGTCTTCTGACTCGTTTGGACCCAGGAACTGCAAAACCAGCCCGA
This sequence comes from Rhamphochromis sp. 'chilingali', assembly GCF_963969265.1. Taxonomy (NCBI): domain Eukaryota; kingdom Metazoa; phylum Chordata; class Actinopteri; order Cichliformes; family Cichlidae; genus Rhamphochromis; species Rhamphochromis sp. 'chilingali'. The sequence continues at coordinate 13,490,049 of NC_137932.1, read as the reverse complement.
GCCCTTCCAGACTCTTTATATCTTGAAGTTCCTGGGAGCATATGACAAATGCAGAATATATACTTACAGGTGCGGGTGTGATCTGATGTTTGAAAGATAAGTTGATTTAAGCAGTTAGAGAGTAGGTAAATTTTCTTAATTACATCCCACTCTCAAGGGTAGAATAAGCACTGCTGAAGTTAATCTTGTAATTAATTGTTGCTTAACTGTTATATCCTGTAGTTGGAGGAGCTCCTGAATATATTAGCAGGAGATACACATCCTCTGGAAAGCTCATGTGTGTCTGGACATGCTGGTGATTAGGCCACAGTAGTTGTACTGCAAGGGGCCCTACCTTATGTATTACTGCTCCACCGCTCAGCAATTCATCATATTGTCATTCAGTAACACTGACAGTGATGGAGAAAGCCACAGTTCGTACAAGATATTGAGCATCAGTGTAAATGACTTACTGTCAGTGTCAACTCTAGCAAAGGAAAACTATAGTTCTGAATTCTAAAATCTCCCAATATGTTCTCTGTTTTTGTGTGTGTGCACCGCTGTGCTGCTGAATAAGCTTCACTCCTTCACATGTCAGTGTTTTGTGTTTTTGGTTTCCTAAGTTCTGCTGATTATTAATTGTCTTCAGTTTCATTCTTATTTCATTGTGTTTTCAGCCATGTGCCATTTGTTCCAGTTCCAAGTGAAATTTTTAAACAGATTACTGAGATAAAATGTCATTGTGTGCTTCTGCTGTGTAAAAGAAAAAAGGTTGCCCAGAAATAAATGCAATCATTAATTCTAGTCAGACCTGGTGAGAATGCCGTCACCACTGTTGCTTACTGTGTGTCTGTTCTTTGGGTGGTACCACAACATTACTAACACTCCATCCTCTACTACTTAATTTAGCATAACATTACCTCAAAAGGTGCCAAAACATTTATTACACATTACCTCACTCAGGATACGATCGCTTCCAATGCATCTTTTGGCAATGACACAATAACTCATTTTTACTGGATCGTGTTAATGAGCCCATATGCCACTACTTGACTAACGCAAAGCTCACCTTTAAGGCTATTCGTCCTGTGAGCACACATAGAAACATTAATCATGTCAGCACTTTATTTTAATTCATTGCTTTGTCTTTTCTTTTCATTTGAAAACACCTTCAGGGGATTGTGGGTTTAAAAAAAAAAGCTGATAAGGAATTTGATTTATGCAAAAAGAAAAGCTTAAAGTCTTATTTACATCTCAACAAGCCACTTTTAATCACAGCCACAGCAAAACAGAACAGAGTTTTCTCAGTTTGTTGCACTGCGATGTGGTAAAATTTAATTTCCTCATGCCAGTCTTAAATTAGCGGAGGAGAAGATTTGCTTCCTGTTGTAAACAGCCATCTCTCATCTCCAGCTCCACTTTGTTGTTCCCCTGTGTGATGTCAAGCTCTGCCTTATGCGTGTGTTTGTTTATGTACTGATTGTATCCCGGGGGAGGAACTTACATGGTAGGTCATGTCTTTCATCACATCCATGTTGCGCCAGGCCAGACTTCCATCTTAAATTACACACACACCCCACGCACTCTGCCATAAATGCATACAGGGGCAGAAGTTATCTACATTATATCCCCAAGATTTCTGCACCCACTTTAGTTTCCTATTTCCTAAAACTGTGACTGTGGTGTATGTGGATTTGCAGCCAACATTTTATGCTTCTCATATATGAACATATTCTCTGTGTCAGAGCTGCGTCAGGACCTAAACTAAATGTAAAACAACCAGCTTTAGTTTTGAATGTTTGCTTGTGATTTTAAAAGACCGAAAAAGGATTTGGATCCTATAAGTAGACTCAAAGCATCATTCAGATGTGATAACGTGCTATAAACCCAGTCATATCCCTATTCAACCACTCGGCATATAAGTGGATTTAAAAGATGAAATCAAGAGAGGACTTTGGTTTAAACTTTTGTGTGTGTGAGCTCCCTGTACTTGAGTCGCTCCTTTGGGAAAATCATTCACAGAAACCATTCTTCTGAAGAGACGTGTAACCTCTCGCTATTCAGCTCGAGAGAAAAGCGGCCTTATGCCAGGTCCTTGCTGTCCGCCTAGCCGCCTGCCTCCACCGCAGTAGACAAAACAAGTGGGAGGCAGGATTTGTTTAGACAGAGCTCACCTGGCACACACGCAGACACAGAAACAGTGATCAGGCAAGCCCAAGGGAGGAGTAGAGGCAGCAAAGAGGCGGGGAGGAGAAGCAGTGGTGGTGGAGGTATGATGAGCCTATGGAGAGGGGGAAGGGGCTTGGAGAGGAGAGCATGGGGTTCAGCATGCCACCCATATCCAGGACCATTAAAAAAATCAAAGCAGATTAAGAATTAAGGGACCTTGATTGGCTTTCAAAGAAAGAATGCTCTTTTCTCCTTGTTAAATAAGGCATTTGTTATTTTACAAACTTAAAAGTCGACATCACAGTTAGAGTCCCAGTTAAAAGCCTTAAATGCAAGTCGAATGGATCACACAAGCCAGAAATGACCCTTTAAAATGACCTAAAACACAGTGCTGCGGTGACTTTCTCGCTACCTTGCTCATCTTTGAAAAACATGTGAGGTGAGGTTCGACAGGGGAACAAAGCACAAGATGGATGGCAGGTCCCTCTAACCACACACTGATGGTTACTATAGGATGACCTCAGTTGACCCTTTGGCCCCTCAACAGCCTCACTTCCCTTTGAGTAAGGTTAAATAAGGGATGCCTGGGTGGGGGGTTAAGACATAAAAAGAGAAAGAAAGTGGCTTGACTGTAACTCTTTGGCAACATCATCAGTAAAATCTCATTAACAATGGTAGCGGCTCTAGAACATTCTGCAGTTAAAAGAAGCATACGCTATTGTATGCGAGTGTTTTGCTGGAAATGCTTACAGATAAAGCGAGCAACCGTCAGGCCAAAAGGCACGGCTGCAGCAAAAGCTTTATTCCTGTTATTGTTTTGACCTTTTTCCAAACAGCCTGGCATTCATCACTTTCCTTTAGCATCACAACTACGTGTTGACAGAAATGATAATCTGTCCTACGTCAGCTGGTAATGGCACCGAGACAGAAACACAGAAATAACAGCCAGTAATCATGTGGTCCTCAGGTTCCAGAAAATGGGCACTAAAACGACTGTGGTTAGTATTTGCACAAAGAAAGTGTTTTTGGAAAGAGAGGCTTGGCAGTTAGATGTTACATTACAAGCTGAGTGCTCAGTCCATAGCGTGAACAAAGATGGGGAGACAAGGTTTTACACTGAATTCTGTGAACTTTCAATTTAGATAAAGTAGCTAGGCTGACACCATTGTTAGCCTATAGGCTCTTAAGTGTTGCATGGCTCACTCTGTGCCTCTAATTAGCTGCTCAGATTGCTGTACTGTAATAGAAAATGATTACAGGGCAGGAGAAGAATTAAATAACCCACCAACATAGTTTTTGTTCCTCCATTTCACCAGTGCTCTCAATGGCATTGATGAAATATGAAACTATGGCTACATTTAGTTGTTAACAACAAATTCAAATGCAAATGAAATAAACTTCTACTGCCACAAATGGTCACTTGAAAAGATTCATTAAAAGCAGAGACAGAGGTCCACTGAAGTGAGCAGATTGCTCACCATCATTGGTTCAACCATCTGACTGATAAAGGTCTGATTGACAGATGGTAGATCAAAACTTCTGTCACCCTGCAGGGTGGCAGCACCTGTCAATCAAAAAGGTCTGCACGGTGTCCAAGAACAATCCAGCTAGTCAAGAATGTGAGGCTTGAAGGTTTTCTTTGTCACTGAGGTATTCTGAAAAAAGTCTCTTTCTCATCGTATCCACAGGAAAGACTGGTCAGCATTTCTGTGCGTCTGGGGAGTCAGCAACGATGACTCTACGGGGCAGAGTCTAAAAACTGATCAGAGGTCAGTGGTCTCACTGGGGGCAGAGGAATTACAGGTTTCAGAATCAAGAGGAAGTGAATTTGCACCAAAGTTGAGAGTTCAGCAAATGAACTCCTGCCAGACATGCTTTTTGTTTATGTTTGCATAATTGCGTGTAAGCCTGCAGCAGAACTCGAGATGGAATCAGCTGCTTGTTTGGTTTTTACTTGCTGGCTGATTAACCACCATGTAATCCGTTCAGTCTTATTACTTGTGACAAAATTAACATCCATCACATGTATGTGTGTACATGTTAATTACAGAAATGAAAGCTTGTTAACAGCCTTCACTAGACCAGGGTCTTTCACAGCTAATTAGGCAGCAACATGGACACATGCACACAGAATCATACACGGGGGACGCGTTACATGCATCTGCTCTTTAGCACCTTTCCCCGTAGCGTTAGTCTGCTGATTCCAATCATTAGACCCATTAGAGGCCAATTAACACCATCACAAAGCTCCCTTTCTGTTTTATAGCACCATAAACAAAACCTGCAGACTTGCCTTGGGCCCAGCAGAGCTCAACAGACTAATGCAACACAGAATAATTTAATTCAGTAATATACTACCTTTTAGGAGCAGACACAAAGGCTTACAGCCTCCATCACACTGGCTTATGTATAAATTTTGACTCTTTCCTGAGGTCTAAGCACTGATATTCACTTTTACCTTTGAAGCTGATTGCAGCTTATATGAAGTACAGAAAAGCCATAAAATTTCCTCTGTAGTCGGCTTTTGCTTTATTCTTTGGGTTGTAAATCTATAAAGAAGGGCAGCATCTGGCCTAGACCACAGTTCCCATCCAGTAACACATTAACCATTATTCCATTTATCTCAACTGCATCATCAATGGTGTGCGTGTGTAGCAGGTTTATGCTGTGCTGATAAACCAGCCTCCAGACTAATCCATACAGTCGGATCGGTTTAGTAAAAGAGAACCTGTTTGAAGTGCCTTATGTGGGTCAAACTGTGTCAGAATAGGCCTTAAAGATAAGCATAAGGGTGTTTTCCGCATGTTTAAGTCGTGTCCTATAGTGGGTTTGCGCAAACATTTGAGTGTGCATGCTGCAGCACGCCACAGGCACGGGCCGTCCCGAGAGGAGAATTTGATGCGAAACAGCACTGAAATCAGTTATAGTGGCAGTCGTGCTCAGCAGTTATTCGTGATGTGTTTCATTTCCCAAGGGGGCAAAAATAAACTCTGCACACAACACGCTCAAGTTTCAAATGAGCGCAAGTGCAGTCACGCAGTATAAAAGCAAGTTCTAAGAAAAGAACGTGCCGCTTTGTAAAGTCTAGAAAACAAGATTGTATTTCGTGTGTATTGCAAAACAAATAACAAAATCACAACCTGAAAGGTCTGGAGAGCCCACGGTGAGATCGCAGAGTACGGTCAGACACGTTATTCCCAAGAGGAGCGTAAAACTGACGGCTGAGAGAGTCCCATCTGAGAAGAACATCCTTGAAGCCTCGCGTTTTTAAATTGTCTCCGAATCATTAGAAAGTCCAGCAGCATCAGCAGCAGCGGAAACATCGAGGTTCAGACTGTGAGATGAATTCAGGAGATGTGCGCGTCCATGTCTCTAGCCTTCTCCTCAGCCTCCCACCACACCGCTGTGAGACTGAGACTGGGATTACTCAAGACTGGAGCCGTACACAGCTCTCTGACTACACTTCCAACTGCGTGTTGTGGAGGATGGCCACCACCTGCGGGATCGACGCTCCCCTGCATGGTCTCAAAGAGCCAGAGTTAGCTTAGGAAGTCTTTTTCCTTCTTCTTAAATGTGCAATGTTTGAGTCCTAATTGACAGAGGTGTCTATGTTACTTATGTATATTATATCTATTTTCCACTTTATATCTACTTTCGTCTACTTTCGTAATCTGACAGCTACAACGACCAATCTGATAAAATACGATTTAAAACAGAGTAATAACAGACTATAGCGACAGCCTATAGGTTATACCTGTAACAAGAAGCTCCAACATAATGAGAAAGACCATACAAATGCTACATACTTCTGACTTAATTATTATTATTTTTAACCACTGCTCTTCTATATAAAATAATTGAGGTGGGATTTTTATCAGTACGGTGTGCCCTGTGCCATGCTATTTTGGACACATTTTGCTATTGCTAAAGTTTTACTTAAGCAAAAACTGAAATAGCTAGAAAGCTAACTGTCAGCACGTGAAGCACTTAGCGCCTTAATAATGTCGTCACCATCTCAGCACATATTATTATTATTATTATTATTATTATTATTATTATTATTATTATTATTATTATTATTATTATTGCACGTCAGGACCAACCGATATCAAATGAAGGAAGAGTTTCACCATCTTGTGGGCAACTTGCCGCATTACAGCTTGGAGAATTCGCGTTTCAAGTACGTTTGACCCACACGGCTTCCGTACAGTCTCACACGCGACAACAGAAGGTCAATCATGGCAGCCTGCACTAAAAGGCTGGACAGATTTATAATCTCACTGAGGTTACTGCGAAACTTGCAGCTCCAAAATGAGCGTAAGTAAATGGATTTACTTTTTTAAATCTTCTGTATTATTATATAACTGTGTATTTTCCTGACATGTCGTTGGACGCGCCGTACTTGTGTCCACTCTGAGCTAACGGAGCTAACGCTAGAAACAACCTCTCCAAAAAAAATAACATGCGTAACCCTTATGTTTACAACTAACTGATGAGAAACAAGACGGTCTTAGTTTCTTCTCGATTTCAGGGTTTCTGTCTACATCTCCGTGTCTTCGTGTTGCTGGGAATGACAGCGAATCGCCGAAATTCGTCCCTCCATCGAAACCTGTCATTGTAGACAAGACACAGACTGTGGCATCTCTCCGAAAGTATGAGGCTCATTTGCAGAGCAGACACCGCAAAATTTCAGTGACATTGTGTAAAGTGTGTATGAGGGCGTAAATAAGACTTTTTTTTGTAACATGTCCCCCCCTGCTCCTCTTTCCTTAGGTTCTTGAGCCCAGAGTTTATCCCTCCTAGACAGAGAACAGATCCTTTAAAGTTTTCTATTGAGAGGAAAGACATGATTCGCAGAAGAAAAGTGCTCAACATTCCTGAATTTTATGTTGGTAAGAACCTAAACTGTCAGGTGTAGTACCACTGCATGTTGAGACATTTGAATATTTTGACCTGAATGTAGAGATTTATAACAGTTTTGTTGGTTTCAGGGAGTATTCTAGCTGTGATTATGGCTGATTCAAATGCCAGTGGGAAAAGCAACCGCTTCGTTGGCATTTGCATCCAGAGAGGAGGAAAAGGGCTGGGAGCCACATTTGTCCTGAGGAACATCATTAATAACCAAGGTGAGGTTTGTTTGTTTTGTAAGAAATGTCTTCTGAATGCAGAGGATCAGGGGTACTGCATGAGGAAATTAGGAGCAGCAGAGAAATATGTGAGCATGGTCCAGGACATGCACAAGGACAGGAAGACAGCAGCGTTCTGGGATTATATCACGGATTGTTGAGAGATGAGATTAGGCAGGAATCTCTGTGAACTGTGTTGTTCGCAGACGGCATTATGATTTGTAGTAAGAGTAAGGAGCAGGTGGAAGAGAAGAGGAATGAAAATCTGTAGAATCAAGACAAAATACGCATGTGAATGAGAGGGAGACTGGTGGAAAGGTGAGGTAGAGAGATAGTGAGGATAGATGAGTTTAGATACCTAGGGTCAAACAGCCAAACAAGAAGAAGAGAGTGCAAACAGGGTGGATATGAGTTCCTTTTTAGTCTCACTTTTTAGCAGTGAGACTTAAAAGGAAGCTTTACAAGATAGATATTGAGACCTGCTGTGATTTGAGATACTAATAAAAAGTTAAGAGGATGAGCTGAAGATGTTAAGGGTTTTATTTGGAGTGCCTAGGATGGTTTTTGCTTTATTCTTTGGGTTGTAAATCTATAAAAAAGGTGTTGCAGATCACCAGCCAGGTGATCAGGGATAACCCATGTTTTAATAATGTACGCCTGTGTTTTTGACCTAGGTGTGGAGATCTGCTATGAGCTGTACAACCCTCGTATTCAGAAGATTGAGGTGCTGAAGCTGGAGAAAAGACTAGACGATAATCTGATGTACCTGAGAGACGCTCTGCCCGAGTACAGCACTGTGGACCCTGAAATGAAGCCGGTGCCTTTCTCACCTACTGGAGAGGTGCCTGTCAACAAGGTGAGAGAACTTAAAGGTGAACTGAAACAACTGGATCAAGTTGGGCTTCTCCAAAGCAAACTCATCTAATACACTCAAATGTTTTTTTTAAATATTTTTGATGAACCTTTATTTATTATTACTGATATTACTACAGGTCTTATTTGTAGCAGTGCTGAAATAAATAGGCCAAATGTGTGGGATTTGATAAGTGTTGAGCCCAGTCCAGTTCAGTCTATTTATTTAACAGACCTAAGATGCAAGAATAAAACTGCAGCATTTTGAACCAAAAACAATTACTTGTTTTTATCTGTCCTCCAGATCAAGGTAAGGATGCGTCCAAAGCCATGGTCTAAACGCTGGGAACGGCCTAAGTTCAACATCCAGGGCATCCGCTTCGACCTCTCCCTGACCCCAGAACAGATGGAGCATGCCCAGAAGTGGGCACAGCCGTGGCTGGAGTATGACATGCTAAAAGAGTACGACACATCCAAACTGGAGGAGCAAATCATCAAAGAAGTCCAGCAGGAGATGAGCAAGTGAAACAAACAACTTTTTTTCTTATTACCATCAGTGCAGACTTTTCAAAATTGGAAGATGAGGCGGTCATGGATGTGGAGCAAATCAAGTCTTATTCCAAGTGGTTTACAACAGCCACACCTCTTTATGTAACAAGAAGTGAAAATGGATATTGATGTTCTATTTGTAAAAGCATTGTCTTCTTCATGTCTGCGTATCAGTCTGCTGAGGAGTTCTTCCAGTGTCACTAATTTTAGCTGTGACATTCACAGTATGCGATGAAGTATCGTCTGTAATAAAGCTAATTAATCCTGCAAAGCATTACAACTGAATTTCATTGCCTTGTTATGGTCTGTGTTCTTTGTTTGGAGTTGTGACACCAGGTGGCAGTGTTTCTCTACTCAAGTCGCCTCCCGTACCAGTTACATAACTCCCGCACTGTTTTGAGGAGAAACCACTGCCGTGCTAAATAAACAAATAATGTTTTATTTAAACTAATGATGACAGGACCATTCCAAACAAGCAGGTTAACTGAGATGTTTTTTTGGGTCGATTTTTCCATCCGTTCATGTTCTAAGGGGTTTATGGGCTAAACCTGGCAGCCGTAACTCAGAACCTTGGTATTGAAGGAGCACACACACCAAAGACACCCGGTAGTGTTTTACTGTTGTGGATGGAAAATTGTGGTGTTGAGATGATATGTTAGAGCGTCAGTTGGGTAGTATAAAAACTCTTGGACTCCTTATGTTATGTCTGCTCACTGTGAGTGTGTGTGTGCGCGTGTGTGTGTGTGTGTGTGTGTGTCTGTGTGTATAAACATGCTCAATGAGTCCCTGCACTCTAATTTCTCCATATTACAGGATGAGATGTGGAGAAAATGGTCTCTAATACAGGAGTAGCAGATGTTTGCTGAGCTCATTATGGACCACACAGATTCCCTGTGTGGAGATAGAGCGGAATAAAGGGAGTGAGGACTCGTGTTACATTTAGGGTCATGGAGTGGAAGAAAGCCTTTAACTGTGATATACAGCAATTCACAGTGTATCTGCTAAAGTTAATGGTTTGTAATTGTTTTAGTCGAATTGCCAAATCTTCTGCACCTGTTGAACAAATAGGTTTCCACATCGGTGCAGTGTTATACACACTGTGTTTACTCCGGCTAATTTATTCTCTGCCTAATTAGATGTGACCTGCAGCAAAGAAAACCAACTCCATGTGCTTCTGTATACAGTTGACTGAGAGCCTGTCCTGCGTGTCGTCATTATGCTACCTACTGAACCTGCAGGCCCTTTCACCTTTTTCGGTATTTCTCTTTGAGGCTGAAGTTCCCATGTGGAGGCGGCAACAGAAATGTTTACGTTGCAGCATATTACCGAGTCTTTAGGAGCATTCCACGGCGACACCACTGAACTGGTAAACCACAAAGTTACATAGTCCGTGTTACTGCTGTAGGGAAACGTTGCCGGTGTGCGTATGTGTGTGTGATTTAAACTGTATGTGCCTCCCCTGCCCTCAGGTTGACTGCTGCACCTGGAGTGCAGTTGAAGCCCTTTGGCTGGGAAAGAAGATCAAACACCAGGTTTTTTTCTGTCTCTGTGTCTTGCTCACACACACAGACACATACAGTAACTTGCAGACAGGCTATCATACCAGCCCTCCCTAACAGACAGACGCTCTAAACAGTGCCAACTGTAAATGTCTGGGGCAACCTGTCTGTCAATCCTCATGCTGAAACTAGATACACTCCATTCACGGTTGCTGTGAAATCGAGGTGTGGCATAAGGGTTTGTGGAGACATAACCTCACCCCCTCAATAACATCCAACTGCAAAGGATGGAGGCCTGATGATAGTTACAGTGCCACACACCACACTATAGGAATGCAGGGAGGGACATGCTCTTCTAATCTGTCTTCCTCCCTTTCCCTGGTACTCCCATGACCTTCATCTCTTTTTCTCTCTAAGGTGGGATAGCTCTTGAAAAGCAGGCAGGTTGATGAATTGGAGAGGATGTGAGGGTGTGCAGCAACTCCCACAGATTGAGATTTTGAGGTAATGTCTTCCACTGGGCCAATATAGCACAGTCTCACTCTACTGGATCAGAGTGCTGATCTCTTAACATCTCTGTCATCGTGTGATTTCTTATTCTCCTGTCTGCAGGCCTGGGGAAATTAGTTTCAGTCTCTCTATCTCTGTCAGCGTGTGTGAACTGTGTTTGAGCTGTCTGTGTGTATGACAAGTGCAATGGGATACTGGGCCACCCATAGGCCCCAGGTAAATTACACCCTCTCACTGTGTGCATGTGTGCTTACACATGTGTGTATGTGCTCCTTGGGGCCACCCATAGTCCTAGGTAAATTACACACTTGAGTTTCACCATATGTTTCCAGTGAAACGACACAACCGTCTGCTCCTCTCCGACTGTCCCACGGGACACACATGTGCTCTTGCTGCCATCACTCTCTTTGTTACGCACACACACACACACAGACAATCTGACAGTGTGACAGCTGTTAGGAAACATTACATTGCAAGCAGCTGATAGCTGAAGTTGAACAGGCACATATCAAAGTCTTTTTAATAGTGTGATCCTGTGTGGAGTGGATCTGGCAGTGCTACTGGGGTCAAGGGTTCACTTCCAGTTGGGGCCAAGTATCTCATCCCACAAGTGTTTGGATAAAAGCGTCCATCAAATGGAACGTGTTGGACAGTAGTTTTAGGATTATTCATTTAATGCCAGGAGAAGGATGATGATACAGCGCAGGAGGAGAATGGAATCAGAAATTTCAGTGGCCAATCAGTTTCATCGGAACTACTTGTCAGATGGCAAATATATAAAAATTTCTCATCTCGGGGGATTACGTTTTTCTTTTTGACTGGATCCCACTAATACAAATATTGTCTGTGCTGGCAATGACTGATTAAGTATTAACAATGCATTTAGGCATGTAAACATGTTGAGGTTCAAACTGAGTATGAGTAGTTCAAACAGAATGGGAAAGAAAGGAAATTCAAAGTAAACTTTGATTGTGGTGTATTGTGATCTCCTGGGATTTTCCCACACAATTATCTCTAGGGTTTACAGAGGATGGTCTGAAACAGAAAATATCCCGTGAGCAACAGTTCTCAGGGCATAAATGCATCACTGATGCCAGAGGTCACAGGAAAATGGCTGGACTGCTTCAAACTGATAGGAAGGCAACAGTAACTAAAATAACTACTCATTCCAACTAGGGCATGAAGAAAAGCTTCAAGTGCACAACACGTTGAGCCTTGAAGCAGATGGGCTAAAGCATCCGAAGACCAAAGCATCAGAAATTGGATTTGCCTAAGAACAGGAAACTAAAAAGGCTGCAGTTCACACAGGATCACCAAAACTGGACAATAGAAGATTGGAAAAACATATGAGCAGGTACTCTTGGTGAAACGGTGCGGGGGATATTTGGGCTCCTAGTGAGCTTTGTTACTAGGCCACATCCTACTCGAGTGTTGTTGTTGACCATGTCCATCCTTTTAGTTTACCCATCATCTGATGGCTGCTTCTAACAGGGTAACTTGCTCAAATCATCTCAAAGTGGTTTCTTGAATATAGTCAACAGATATGAATCCAATAGAGCAGCTTTGAGATTTTGTTGGACTGGAAGATTCCTGAAGCCATCAAATCTGCTGCAACTGTGTGATGCTATCACGTCAACATAAACCAAGATCCCTGAGGAATGTTTCCAGCAGCTTGTTGAATCTGTGACACAAAGAATTACGGCAGCTCAGAAGGCAGAAAGGGTCCAACGTGCTGCTAAAAAGATCTATCTAACAAAGTGGCTGCTGAAAATACTTTATTGAGGACCACTCTGCAAATGTCAATAGTTACACTCCCAACATCTAGCTATTTTTTATACTTAGTATGTGCTTAAGGTTTTTCCGGGAAAAAAATTAAGGACATACGTGAACACATCTCAAGATTTCTTCAAAAGGATCATATTGTCCTGGAATGCTAGTGACGGCTTGAAGTCGTGATTAATAATGAGAGTCACAAGAAACGTACTATTGGTTCATTCCGGGCCACAACAGTAAAACTGAGGAAAGTTTTCCAGCTTCACACCGCAGACTAAAGTCCCCCTCAGTCATATGAGGAACACCGTGGCCAGAACTGAGCTGAAAATAACACTTAAACCTTTTGTTTGGAGACAGCCCCAGATATCAAATAATCACACATTTCTTTAAAAACACTAATAATTTTTGGCATGACTCGAAATATTTTGAAGGCATGATAAGTCAGGAAAATAAAGCGGGGAGTATAACTTGTACTTCATTGATTTTATGTCCTGAGGATAGAAACATAAAGATGAAAGGGAAAACAACTCAAACAGCAGCATGAACAATACATGCTTCACAGCCATTCACTCACTTATGAATTGACATATGATATTTTTGCCAACCTGAACAGCATTCCTGTCTATGCACGCAGGACGCAGCTGTCTTGAGTTTGACCTTGGTTGGTTGTGTGCCCTTTTCAGCAATATCTTGAGTGTTTTCTGCTTTTAGGATGTCACTGTCAACATGCAGTCCAAGGAAGGAGCGCCCAAGGCTCTTTGGTGCATTCTTTACATTTTGTTGGTATTACTGTTTGTTCTTGCCAAAGCTAGCTTGTACTCACTTGTGGTTTATTGCTGGGGACGCGAACCAGGTCATAACAGAATAATATTCCTCATGACGAGTTTTCTTCCTCTCTGGTCATGATAACCCTGCCCTTGTACTTTTTTAAAACAGTCATGAGCGCTGACTCAAAGCGTGCTTCTGCTTTGAAGTGAGGAAAAATTACTGGGGCGGAAATATTAGCAGTTTGACTTCCTTCCCTCTGGGAGGCGCCCTTTGTCTTCTTGCTACACCTGTATGCAGCTCTCAGTTCGGTCCCCCTGCACAGCTGGTCTTCTTCTCTCCTGAGCTGTAATTGCAGCTCTGTCCTGGGAAAAAGAGGGAGGAAATCCCAGAGCTTTTGCTTCGCAACAATGACAATAAAAAGAGGTGAGGAAAAGAGGAAGAAAGCATTTCAGCTGAGATAAAAGAGGGAGGGAGGCTTAGGAGGAAAAAGGGAGGTGGAGGAGTGCTGGCTCAGGAGTGCAGGGAGAGGTGGAGGTAGAGATGAAGGAAGAAGGAGTTAGGAGGTGGTGGAGGGATGGCGTTGGTGATGGTAGTAAAGTCTTGAGTTTATTAACCTCATTTAGTTTAAAGGGGGCCGAGAGCAAGGGGAAGGGGAGAAATGGTGTGTTCATACTGTGAACGCAAGGCTGGCGTTTACTAATGAGGGCTGAGAGTGTACACACACACACCAACACAGTCTTACTTTACTTAGCTCATTCCCTTGCTCATGCCTGATTCACCTTGATCTAACGCCAAGTATGCAGGCAGAACACAGATTCACAGGACTGGGTAGCAGTCAGATCCGTTTTTTTCACTCATATCTAGCAGCAGCTGAAAGGCTGTTGATATAAATAGAGAGAGAGAGCTGCCGAGGCACATAATCACCGATTCCCAGACGCACCACACTGCTTTAGATTATGACATTCTGGACCTTATAATTTCTCATGCATTGCCAATGTATTATACATGAAAACACAGACTAAAAGACAGACACGGAGTCTTTCTTTCTTCAGCATCCCTTTAATGCTGGTCTTTTGTATGTGGGAGGGAACCAAAGGATTTAGAACAAAACCCAGCCAAGCTCTACACTGCGAGGTCCTGGGTCAATAAGGTTAACAAACAAATAAGTGATTTATATAAGGTCTTGTGAGGTAACATGGCTAACCCTGTTTGCTAAGGTTAAAGCAGACTCAAGACAAATGTTCTCAACAACAAAGTTCTAAAAAGCTCTAAAAAAAAAGGAATTTTTCCCATTGAATAAAACAAATGTATAAGTGTGCAATAAAAGTTAAGATCTAACTGCATTTTTACAGACTTTACACTAAGAAAAAGTCGACTTTAGGTGTAGGAGCGTGTATTTGGCAGCTCAATGTATAAAGAGCCTTCTGCTGTTAAGTTTTGTACATATGTCATCATGCACAGTGGAGCTCAAGTATGCATATGAAATAATCGTGTTACAGCCATTGCAATTAGCACTGTTATAATCTTTCTTCGTGAAGCAATGCTTTGTCCTCACTACCATGATACACGTGTATGACATTGCTGATTTGCAATAAGTATGCAATCGCAGCAGCCACAGGCACCGATAAAGGAACTGATAAGCATAGACGCGTACGACTCTGATGCTTTGGAAAACTTGGAACCGGTGTTCAAGAGGCATCGAAGTTTTCGATTTCCCTCCCTTTCAGTGACAGGATTTCATATATCAAAATCAATCTTATATCGCTGATACCACCGATATAAAACTAGAGCAGTTAGTGTTTGTGTACATTGATGTTCGCGGATCAAAGGGCTGTTTTAACACTATTGTGGAAAGTTGTACATTTAGTTTGAGGCAAGAAGACAGACCCCAACCCATTCATCCATTATGCACGGCGAGCACTAATGGACACAAAGAATGCACACTTAAGATGCTTGCTGAAGATGAATGAATGAAGATGCACTCTGAACTATTGACAAATGGCGTGAAACATACACACACCACCGACACACACACAGAATTCACCGCAAAGATGGATGATGGCACAGGGAAGATGCTCCCCGAACTGAACTGTAGCTGACAAATGAGCTGACACCTCAGTGCATGTACTGACCCCCTGCTATGGCTGACGATGGGTGGGTTATTTTGTGATTTGACAAGGGGTTAAGAGACCATTTCTTCACCTTCATTCTTCTGCTGATTGTTATAGCCAGAGATAAACTATGCACCCCCTTTTTAATCACTATTCAGTCATTTTCTTTAGGCGATGTCAGGTCAGTTTTATCAATCAATCACAAATTTGCATACATAAAACACAATTTATGTATGTAGAGTCTGATTCTAGTGTTTCGATTGGTGTTTTTGCAGTAAAAAACATGCCGTAAGTAAATATATATTAAATACATCAAAGGTCTCCATGCTCTTCATCTCTGCTCATGATAAAAAACATAACACTGTGAAGCAATATTTGCATTTTTTTTAATTCAACTATTTGGAGAACTGAATGAGTGGTTAAATGTCAACTCTGTGAGCGAAAACCAAATACTCTTTGACCTGATACAGTAAACCCTCTACCATCTGGATCTTTGAGCAGGTAAAGTAAAACTAATTAGCAAATATTTGACCCGATAACAAAAAAATCCTCTAGAAAAGAGCAGATTCCACAGTCTCGAGGCCTCGTTTGAACTGGCAACCCCAAACCCATCAGTCGGGCACTCAAAGTTTGATCTTAAAGAGCTGTGACCGGCCATTCAAGGCAGCTTTGAACCGTTTGTCTGCGTGTCAATACACTGCCCATTCACCATGTTTCACACACACGCTATCATTAAACTTTTGACCCTGCCGCGTCTGTCACTCCTTGACAAAACTCTGTTCTTTGAGCTCTGTGACTACTGTTTAAGCAGCGGACAGCTCTGTCACATTAGGTTTACTTATCTCGTCTTTATTGTTTGCTTGTCATTATCTCTCTTTTTAGGCCACACACCTAAGGGTGCAGGTCAGCTGTTGTACGTTGTGATTGTATGATAAATCCTAAAATTCATGGTAAAGACTTTGATTGTTGTGTAGCGTCCCTGCAAAAGTCTCAAGAAGTCCCACATTTCTTTATAGTTTACTAGGAAAATGGGTAATAGAATGATAAATACATTGTTTAGTCCATATTTGAGAATCTTTTAAACAATAACAATAACAAAGAAGTATGAAAATAAAATAAGTGGGGTATTTTATTGAAGCGTGTACAAAAATTTATCGAAATACCGTATATAAAGCAGTCTTCTAACAAGCTTGAAAGTCAATATTTGTTATGACTGCCTTATTTTCTTCAGCTGAGCATGGCTACATTTCTTGTAATTTCTTCAAGTAGTCTTCAGGAATACTTCTGCATGTTTCTTGAAGGAGATTTAAAGCTCTTTTTTGGATGTAGACTGACTTGTTCTGTTTTTTGTTGAGATGATCCTACAGTGCTTTAATAATGCTGAGATCTGAATGCTGGGGAGGCCAGTCCATGACTCATAGTGTATTTTTCTATCCAGGTATGTTTTACTCACTCTATAATCACTCTATAAGATCTGTGGCTGCTGATTTTCAGTCCAGTTCTTGTGTAATTTAGCATACCTGGATCTTTTTCCCTGTTTGCCTTCCTTAAGAATCACTTTGTGACAGCCACCATTTCTGATGATAATTGGGTGAACAGCATTATTAAGGTCCTGTGTCAGATGTTCTTTTTTTGTCCTCCACTTGTTAACGTTTCCTCAGATATTTTAAGGGCACACAATACCGAGATATGACATGTTTTTGGCTAACAGGTCTGTCAAACTCTTATCTTTGAGATTTTTCACAGATTCAACTAAAAAAATGCGAACAAAGTATGTGTTTTTGTCAGGCTGCTACAAAGCTACAGATACAATTTTAGATAAAATTTTTCTAGACATACCAATGGTTCATTCCAATGAAGTTGGTGTCTTTTAAGCTTGAATGGCTCAGGTCAGTGTTTAGTAGCTTAATAAAGAAACTTAACAAACTAAAAAAACAAAAAAACATTTCTTGGAAATGGTCAGGAACAAGGGCTGGACTGAAAATGAGTGAAAAACCATTCATTGTCCATAGAAAAACTTCTATGACCTGCAGATTGCCCGGAAAACCGTAGCTAAAGACCACTTAAAAATTATTTTAAAAAGTCTGGCTCCTTGGAAGCAAAATGTGAAGAAACAAGGGATGACTCAAGATTTTGTTGTGAGCAACCATGTCAAAATTATGCTCCATTAACCTGTAATATCCCACAGTAACAAATGACTGAGAGCTGCTTCACAGCTCATTGCCAAGCAATAATGTAAGACAGTTTAGTTGTTTTATTGCTTAACCTTCAATGTAACAACCCACCTTATATAATTGTAGGCAGTGAAATATCATATACTCTGAGAAAGTCACACCTGTGGGGGGCTTGACATTGTATGTTGGGTGTGGAATGGCTATTTCCGTGGTTTTGCTACAGCTTAGCCAGCTGATCACTCTGATAACAATGTAGTATCCATTACTCGATGCTCAATCCAGCCACCCAGACAAGTAACCTGGAGGTCACGGCCTCTCAGCCATTCAGCCACTATCCCAAGCCAACCGCTGGCCAATACCACTCAATACCCCAGGTCCAGTTTCCCCATCTGTATCAACCCCCATCCCTCTGATCTCCACCACGGTCCCAATAGTAATGTCTGGATGGGGGTCTGTTGGCGCCTAACCAGCAGCAGATGTGGCTCCGCACAGAACACCGGCCCTCATTAACTTCAATGGATTTCCTAATGCGACAGCTACCATATTTCATTTACCGCGCACACAGACCCCAGCAGACCTGACGGAGCTAACTGATACTTCCATTCTCCTGCATTGCAGAGTGGTCGTAGGGGTTTAGGGACTGGGGGGAGAATGGTACACTGAGAGTCAGGCGGTGAGGAGATGGGGAGTGTGAGGGGAGGGAAGAGTAAGGGATGTCAGGAACCAGAGCAGAAGACGTGACCCCTCTTACTGAGAGGAAATCAATTAATTCAAGTTTTTTGCAGAGCTGTGCCTGAGAGGAGTGGCTGCAGCCAACTCAGCAATCTGAGGCAGACGTTAAATTTAACAGTAAGAGCTTGCAACACCTGCATTAAATCAAAAAGAGAGGAAGGGATAAAATAGGAGTGTCATTGTTGGTGCGGAAGAGAGAAGGAAAAGGATAGCGGAAGAGATTAAATGCGCAAAACATGGATGCTAGGGGAGACTTATGCGGAGCGAGAGACAGAATGAGGGAATTTATGGTCCTGGGTCTCATTGTTCCTGTACACGTGAGAGTGCACAGCTGGGGGAAAAGAGGGAAATGGGGTACAGATGTACTGTATCCAACACAGAGCTCTGAACTTCAATAGATACATTATGATGTGCTCCCCTGCTGCACTCCTTTTCCAAACATCAAAACCTCCTACCTTTCTCACCCTTGTAGCTACTGCTCCTCCCTCCCCCTTCCTCCTCCCAGCACACACACCCGATTACCCCTTTTTAATACACCAATATCCGCTGCTTTTTTTTCTTTCTCTCTGGCAGTAGGTTGTATTAATTTCACTTTCATTTTATTCTCCTTATTTAACAGACGCAGCGGGTATCGCCAAGCTGTGGCCTCCTTTGAACTACTTGTTTTAAAAGCTACCTAAACGCGCATACAGATGTAAGCTGTAGCAATGTCCAGCCTTAATGACATGGGTATATTATCATGCCCCAGACGACAGTTCATCACAGCTGTTCACACTTTCCCCCACCTGTTACTTCCACATTCCTTTAACACGCGCATACAAATCATTATGAGAGAACATATGGAAGTAGAAGAAGGAAGCATGGGAGGGTGGGAGAGAACCATGCCCCCTGAATCTTCAGGATTTACCCTCTTTCAGGATTCCCGGGGAGCTGGCTGAACTAATGCGGAGCAGGGGTATCAGTGGAGGCTCTGAAAGTGGGACTGGCCATGACCCTCTTCTCCTTTAACTAAAGAGCGAGACAGGGAGGGAGACAGTGAGAGCAAGCTTCCCTAAGGAGCGGAGAGAGCTGAGACGCTTGATAATTCCCGGTGCTTTCCCGGTGCCTATAGAGGAAGGGGGCCCCTCTGGATTTGTCAGTTGTGGCTGCAGCTGTCTCCGGGCAAAATGGACCACAGTGGACTTGACATTTGATCTCTCTTCTCTCTCATTCTCTGTGCCTTTTTCTTGTCCCTTTATCTCGCTCTCTTGCACTAACTCTCCGTCTTGCACTATCATTCCTTTCACTGTCTTCACTTTCTGTCTGTGTCTCTCTGTTTCTTTCTTGTTTTCCCAAGAGTGTTTCCACACAGAGTTGGAACAATTAATTTAAAATGTACATTTTTTTAATCCCATACTTGCTTTTTGGTTCTCTTATTCTTTGTCACCCAAAACCCAGAAGAAGAAGTTGTTGAAAAAAGATCTGCAGAAACAAAAAATAATCTGGAAATACTGTTACAGTCGTATTAAGACGCCCCGCTTTTCGTCACCTCCTGTCAATTAAGTCAGTATGAAGCGAATTAGTCACTTTTCTATGGTTCAGGGATTTGAACTGGGACAGGTGTTTTCACAGAAACAATGTACATTAGACTCTTTCCTTTGTCTTGACCCAGGAAATAGTCTAATGCACCCTATGGGTTAAACTGAAATTTGACTAATGGAAGAGTAATGAGACCAGAATGTCGTTGATCAGTCTAGTCTCCGCTTATCTACACCGTCTTCACAGCTGTTCTCACAGTAATGAGTACATCTGACGTCATTACTTTGATCACTATCACCATAACCTTCATAGTTTTTCAGAGCTTCCTTATTGTTCTTATTATTATTGTCTTGTGTATATGTATAAAAATGTTGCTTGTTGTTGTATATAAAAAGTCAAGTTGTAAAGGCAATTATTCCATTAGATTACAAGCATTTTTTCTTAAACTATGACAGACAACATATCAGCTTCCTTAATTTCTCAACTTCCTTCCACAGCATAGTTATGGCGAGTCTGCTGTATTCAACAATTTAACAACGACCCTGAAGATGAACACTCGAGGGATGTCATAAATTGCTGCAGGACACTCGGTCACTGTGGCCCGTTCCGACGTTCACATTGTTCTTGGTCAAACAAACAGTGGAAATGACATCATTCGCAACAATCAAAGTGTGATATAAAATCGGATACAGCCATTACAACTATAATAAATTATACAAATCATGTAGTGTAGCTTGCTGCTAATATTTTTTATAAAATGTGTCAGTATTTGCAATATCTGAAAACAGTCATGAAAAAGAAACGATTTACCTCCTGGATGGCTTGATCAGAATTTTGCATCATTGAGGTTGAATCATTGCCCTCTCTTCTTTAAAAGATTACCTAAGTCTATTGATTTTTGTGGGTATTCATGTGTGTACGGCTCTCTTAAGAGAGGTAAATTTCAGCTGAGTTTAGTTGTCAGACAGATGGCTTCACATTTGACTCTTTGGGTATGCAGAGGAGTTCGCGGTGACTACAAGGTTCCCGGGTCATTTGGCTGTAAAACAAACCCAAATCATCACCCCACCACCACCGTGCTTGACATTTTTCATGAGGTGTTTGCGCTCATATGTTAAATTTGGTTTTCTCCAAATGAAGTACTGTGAATTATGGGCTTTCATCTGTTCAAAGAACATTGGGCCAGATGGCTTGTCAGATGCAACTTTGCAAATTCTACTTTGTGTGTTTACTGAGAAGAGGCTTTCGCCTGGTAACCTTTACAAAAAAAAGTCATAGATGCCATAGTTTTAAAAATAAACTAATTTTACCATAATAAACTTTGACATTTAACTTACTAAATGATTCCAGTAAAGTCTGAGATGTGTTTTAGAGTTTCTTTGTGCACTGCACGGTCTGCCTGTGGAAGCAGTAATGTTGCACTTAGTTTTTCACAGGACTGCACAGTATTCTGTGAAAACCTTTTCCCCCCCACTTGACTGTATATTCACAAACAGCGGCACATTACTGTTAAACATTTCCTGTATTTTTACGGTAATTTGTTACAGTGAACACAACAGGCAAATTAGCCGAATGAAAATGTGTTTTGTGGGAGACCGACTTGCTGTTTTATGTGAGTATTCTTCTTTGCTTTGAGTAAAATTTAACTGACATATTAGTGCCTTTACCTGAGAAAAGCATTCCAGTGCTCTTTCATTCTCAAGTAATTGACCCACTTTGTCCATATAACACATCTGGCTCCCAGAGCCGCCCTGTAAGGCTCTGAGTCTCTATAAAGTGAAACACCATCCATAAAATCTCCATTAGAGCAGTGCTGCCTGGGGGTCAGCGCTCCACTGTAATGCCTTCACACGTGGGGTTAGAGGTTAGTGCTGTTGACATTCCTTCCATGACTGTCTGATATCAGAGTGATTGATAAGCCCGAGAGAAGCTCTGGGAGGTACACACCCTCTCAGCTCCTGAACTTAAACATTTACGTTTAAGATCTGCGCCTTTCAGCCTATCCACCCTTGCCTCTTCTTCTCCGCCTGTGCATCTTGTTCCCCCTCTGTCACCTGGGTGTCTGGTGGATCTCCAGTGAGGCTTAAATGTCACACGGGGATTGACCTTGGAGACATCGTAGCAGAGAGTGTTTATCTGGCTTTCCTCTTAGCTAAACCAGATAAAAGAAGAGAGCTGTGATTGATCGCCCACTCTTCTCCTGAGCCTTCATAGGTTTTCTGTTAGCGCTTCCATGTGAATGTGAGCTACAGTAGAAGGCTGTGAGTTACTGTCAAATTCCACACCTTCTGAGTGCTGTCGGCCTTGGAGGCATGGTAAAGACTTCTACCTGTGGACAAGTACATGAGTGGCAAATTTCTTTATCTTTTGATACATTTCAAGGTTTTACTGCTGACAAAAATGGGTGGGAATGATGACATGCAGAATGTGTTTTAGCCTCCTCCCCTATCAAAACACAAGTTAACAGGCTCTTATTGACAAATTGCAAAAGCAGATAAGAGTCACTGATCAGTTCCAAAACAGGGCTCTTGGAAAATACTTACCAGTAGCTAGGTGGAATGAGTCAGTGTGTACCCGAGGTGCTTTCAGATATCTCTTAGCATCAAGATGGACTTTTGTTTGAAAACAGACATGAGAGAGAACAAAGGGTTTTTCTTTAATCTTTATGCAGGCTGTGTAAAATGAGGATACAATTACAGCTTTTATAGATACTTGTGACTTACAGTAAGAAGACAAATGAACAAAGCACACCCAGATTTCCCGTAGGCCAGTCAGTCATTAGGGCCCACTCAGAGTCCAGCTTATCTTTCCTAATCAAATACTCTAGCCCCACAAAATCACATGTAATTAGAGGTTCTCCCTTTTTTCCAGTTCCTCTCGGTCTAAGCTCTGTGACGATAACCTTCCTTGCTGCTGTTGTCTCTGGTGTCTTTGAGTAAACAAATAAACAAACAAAGTTGGAAACAGACGGGCAGCAGCAGGGCGGGCTGGTTAGGGTTCAGTCGCCAGGGCAACGGGATCCTGCCTGTTAGTTTTCCCCCTGGGAGGTGTGTATGTGTTGTGGTGGGGTGACTTGTTGTTTATTACTGTAATTTGTCTGAGTGGCTCTGGAGAGATTTCAGAGTTCTTTGAAGAGGGGCGGGATGAAGCCTGGAGCGTGCCATGCTGTGTCCGGGATTTGGGCCCAGTGTTCAGTTCATCTAACCCCTGCCTACAACCAGCCTTCACCCGGCCTCCACCCATTCTCTAATCTTCCTTCGCAATGCTTTACACTTTATCCCAAATCCTTCTGGTCCTTCAGGCTCTCACAAATAGAGAATTCTTTCCTGAATTCAATCGCAAATTGCAAAGCTGGCAATTGTTCTGCTGCAGGAGTATCGGCGTGTTAGGTTATATTCTGAAACTGATTGGAGTGGTCTTGTTTTAGACGTAAAGGCTAATTCACGTGGTAAACCCCCAATTGCTGTGTGGCAACAGCTCACCAACCCTCAAATGTTAATTCAATTCAATTCAATTTTATTTACAAAGCGCCAAATCACAACAAAAGTCGCCTCAAGGCGCTTCATAGATACAGAGAAAAACCCAACAATCATATGACCCCCTATGAGCAAGCACTTTGGCGACAGTGGGAAGGAAAAACTCCCTTTTTACAGGAAGAAACCTCTGGCAGAACCAGGCTCAGGGAGGGGCGGCCATCTGATGCTGTGGAAGAGAGACAGAGGTTAATAACAGATATGATTCAATGCAGAGAGGTCTGTTAACACATAGTGAGTGAGAAAGGTGACTGGAAAGGAAAAACTCAATGCATCATGGGAATCCCCCGGCAGCCTACATCTATTGCAGCAACACTAAGGGAGGATTCAGGGTCACCTGGTCCAGCCCTAACTATATGCTTTAGCAAAAAGGAAAGTTTTAAGCCTAATCTTGAAAGTAGAGATAGTTTCTGTCTCCCGAATCCAAACTGGAAGCTGGTTCCACAGAAGAGGGGCCTGAAAACTGAAGGCTCTCCCTCCCATTCTACTTTTAAATACTCTAGGAACAACAAGTAGGCCTGCAGAGCGAGAGCGAAGTGCTCTAATAGGGTGATATGGTACTACAAGGTCATTAAGATAAGATGGGGCCTGATTATTTAAGACCTTGTATGTGAGGAGCAGGATTAATGAAACACTGGCATGTCAAGCTCCAAAGGTTTAATATTAAAATGTCTGAGAAGAACTTTAAACATCAATTTGTCAATGATAAAATGTGCATCTGCTGTCACTTTATATACTGGTCTAAAAAATTTGATCACATGACCATCACACTTTAACACAAAGTCAGTTAAACTACAAGGAACCCAGTTTGTCCAGATAGAAAGCATAAGTGATTGGAACTCGACTTCACCTGCTTTGGCGCAAATGGCAGTGATAACAAGTGCACTAGAGAGCCAACAACAAGAGAACCTCTCCAAAAGGAAATAGTTTTGCATGTAGTGGCTTCTGACCGTTGCTCTCCCCTTATTCCTCTGGGAAGAGTTTTGCTTTTTGTTCGTTTTTGTTTTCACTACTGGTAGCATGAGATGGCAGCCCATTCAGGTATCACAGGTAGTTCAGCTTCTACAGGATGGCACAATCATTATATGATGTCACAAGAAAGTTTGCTGTGTCTCTCAGCACAGTCTCAAGAGTGTAGACAAGATAACAGAAGATAGGCTGTGTTATAAAGTTTGACAAGCTGTAGAAGGGTATCAACCCAGCAGTGGGATCAGTATCTGCTCCCTTCTGTGAGGAGGAACAGGAAGAGAACTACTCGTGTGTGTGTCTGACTAAATATTCAGAAACAGGGACCATAAGGGTATCATAAGGGCCTGATATCCTTTTAGTGGGACCTCTCCTCAGAGACCAGCTCCATGCAGCTTGGATGGGATTCATCAGTGAACAGCAGAACCGGTGCCTAGTTCTCTTCACAGATCAGAGCAGGTTCATACTACGCACATGTAGTAGAGAAGAAAGACTCTAGTGAGTGTTATGCCATCAGTAACAAAGGCTGTAATGCCACTGACTGGCCCTCATGTTCCCCAGACCTGATTCCAATTGAAAACCTCTGGGACTAGTGCATGTCATGCTCCCAAAGAGCTCCACAGACTGTCAAAATGCTCATTCATTCCTTTAATCCAGGTCTGGGAGAAGATCCCCCAGGACACCATCTGCTGTCTCATCAGGAACATGCCCAGACGATGTTAGGAATGCATACAGGCACGTGGGAGCCATAAGAAGGACTTGGCTGTATTATGACACAAGCTGGATCAATCTGAGATTTCACTTTTAAGTGTTAATTATTGATATGATTTTAAATCCAGTCCGAAAAGGGTTGATTATTTTGGTTTCCACTGATTGTTCTTGTGTTATTTGGTTCTTAACATATTACACAATTCTTGTTGGTAACTTGAATATTTCATTCATCATGATCCATTGTGTGATTTAATTGTTCCTTGAGAGTTTTTTTTTTCTTCAGTTTTTATGTAAACAAAAAAAAATTCTGTTTTCAGTGCAAGTTTAAGTGTCAGAAGATCTAAAAATATCTGGCTGGTGGCTGTCTGCATGTTTAGTGTGTTTGTGTTCTGACATAGGAAGCCGTCTTATGCAGCCCAAAGCCATCAAAGTGCATGGCCGTCTGTCTCCTGTGTCCACCGTGGGTGGGTGGGGGTCACTTAGTCCCAGACTAAGTTTAATTGGTGTCAAGCAGGCCACAGTGAAAAGCCATCAGAAGTAGGGAAGCTCAGTGAGACAGGAAACCTTTTATAAGGGGACTTCCTCCATCTGCATGACTCTGTCCCTTTCTGTCCTATTGTCTCTGCTCTATATCCCTGGCTCTTAAAATCTCTCACCACCACTCAGCTTCCATCTGCTCTCTTCCTCTCCCACTCACTCTCCACTGGCTTCAAACATTCACTATTTACCACCTCCAGTCCCACCCTCAATGCTCACTCTCTCTTTCTCCCGCTGTGGTATTGTTTTTATGTCTGAAAGCTGTCCTTGGGTAACTGAAGAAGTTTGTCTCTGGGGGAAACCCGTGACCACAGAACCAAACCGAGCCAGAGGGCCTAATGATGAGAGGACTTCCTGACAGCTTCTACTACAATACACACAAACACACATAACTAGTCATAACATGAAGCTGATGCACTAGACTATATTTTTACGTGATTATTCTCAATGCATTATGTAGCAGACATTCAGACAGCTTTCTTGTAATCAAGCTTATGTGTAAGTTCATTAAGGAATGTCTGGGTTCCTGGGTGTTCGGCTACTTTTCTGTTTACACGTCTACCGCTTCCCACGCTGTCAGTCTCAATACTGACATCACAACTCTAGTCCAATCATCTTCTCGCCAGCCTTCTTTGAGCTAATCAGCCTCCGCTTTGCGTGGTTTAAATATTTGCTCTCTGTCATTCTCCCTTTCAGACTGTCTTTTATGCATTCCACCTCCTCCCCATCTCCACCTCAGACACATCAGCCAGAGCTCTATTCAATCCTCAGTCTTCATCTTCACTACCATCACCAGCGTCTAGACTCCAGGAGGTCCTGTCCTAAGTCCTGTCACTGCTGGGATTCCATCTAATCTTAAAATACATTTCTCTGTCTCAATAAATCATGTTCAGTTCTTCCAAGATGACTCTCCTTGATGAAATTTCCCTAAGTAGTCTTCAGGAATAGTTCTCCGGGCTTCTTGAATGACATTCAAAGCTCTTCTTTGGATGTTGGCTGTTTTCTCTTGTTGAGGTTCAGGCTCTGTGGAGGCCTACTTATGACTATCCAGGTATGTTTCCACTGACTGGATGTTTGTTTGGGATCATTCTCATGGTGAAAGAGGGAATCTGTTGCCAGTCAGAAACTTTCCATATTATATTGCGCAGTGGGTCAAAATCTGATGGTACTTTTTTGCATTCATAATTACATCAATTTTGACTATGCAGCTGCAAACCATGTCAGGGGTTGACAAACAAACAGATGAATATAGCCACTCATTATTGCACTGTTTTCCTGACCTCAACTATACCTACTGATGATGAAAAAATTTGACTTCATCACGTCATAAGAAATCAGAGCCATGTCATTCCCACTGGTTTTCAGTACAGCTGAAGGGCAATCATCTCTCAGGTCTTGTGTTAGGTCTTTGCCGAATTTGTCCTCTTTCTTAGTAACATGACTTTCAGATACTGTGCATCTGCCATAGAAAGGTTTTCAGGCTTGCCTCTTCTTCTTTTGTCCTCCACTTGTCCAATTTCCTCAAACATATGCCATGATTTTGTTAAGAGCTCTTTGGGAATCACATTGTTGGTGCAAAACACTATTTTATGCCTGTCATCCTGTAGTATCTTTGGCATTTTTTGTAGATTCAATTAAAGAAATGGAAACAAATTGTGTTTTTCGGTGTTAGGCTGCTAGTAGCAAATTGCCTAAAGATACAATTTCAGTTGACTATTATGTATAGACACAACACTACTTCATCGCTTGAGTTAGGTCCCTTTTCTGCTTGAACGATCGATAGGTCAGTGATTCATAGTTTTCATAATGTTGAGTGCTTAACAAACACAACATTTGTCTTAAAAATGTCCAGGTACATGGATTGGACTGAAACGGTCTGACACCTTGGGAACAAAATATAAAGGAATGAGGGGTTCTTCAAAACTTTTACACATGTAAAGTTCAAAACTTTAAGTTTCAGTATGATATGAGAGTTTATGTTAAAGCGATTCAGCATTAATGGTTAAACGGTCTTATCAGCAATGCATCTTTTATTTCTTTTCAGCACAAACACTTTTGCTTATATGTACACAAACCCATGCACACAAATAAAGATAATGAAGCAGCTGCATTTCCCAAGTGCTGGCTGCTGTGTTTTGTCAGCAACTTTAACTGTAACCGTAACCCTAACTGTAATTACTGTTGCACAAGAGCAACCAGTCAAAGAAAACACCTAACTGCAGTGTAGACAGCTTTTCTTTTTATGCAAATGCTTATCTACACAAGCACACCTGGGCACACCT
This sequence comes from Rhamphochromis sp. 'chilingali', assembly GCF_963969265.1. Taxonomy (NCBI): domain Eukaryota; kingdom Metazoa; phylum Chordata; class Actinopteri; order Cichliformes; family Cichlidae; genus Rhamphochromis; species Rhamphochromis sp. 'chilingali'. Next base: position 13,462,260 of record NC_137932.1, on the reverse strand, counting down.
GCCCTTCAAGTATGTGTATATATATATTTAATACAGTCCTCTTACTGTTTTTATGCTGTGATTTTACTTTCAGTATCAAGCATGGATGTGGTACACAAAGAGATACTTTCTTTTTGTCTTTGTTAATGGACCTGTGCCAAAAATGTTATAGGGAAGTCTCTGCCACCCTTTCGGAGAAATACCTATGAGGGTGTCAAAGACCATGGGAGAACATTCCATTCTGTGCTGGTAAAGGTACGTCACAGCACGCCGAAGCGCTGGAAAAACCATATTTGTCGCAGGAACCAGGAAGCAAAGAGTGGGAGCAAGTACAAACTCATCCTGACAGCTAAGCAGCAACGGTGGACGCCTAACTGCCATTGTGATGAAAGTATGCACAAAGTTCGTTTCTTGTTTCATGACAAGACAAGCTCACACACTTCCAGTGAAACTATCTGAATGATCTGCTTAACTGACGGACAGAAGATACCTTTAAAAAAAAATCCAGCAGGTTTTCTTGGCCTTGTTTCTGTAACAGCTATTTCAATGAAAAAAGAAAGCATCCCTCTATTTATCTTTGAACCAGACACTCTGCAATCAGCCGTTCTGCCAACCTGTGTCTCTTCTATCTTTGTTCCCTTTCACTCTCATTTTCTTTTATCAGACTCTTCTTTTTTTCTTTCAGCGTCTCCTCCTCCTCTGCACCTCTCTTTCTGAACACCCCCACTCCCACCATCCTTCCCCTTTTCTCTTTCTCTCTCTTTCATTTCATTATTTCTGAATGCAAACCTTTTTTCTAAGTCCCCCCTTTTTTTCTTTCTGACCCCCACCACCACCACCACTTTTTCTCCGCCCCTCTCTTGTTCGATCCCTGACTCAACTTTCACATTCCTGGAGCATTCCTGTAGGATTAGCCTTTAGCACTCTCAGGCTATGCAGAGGCCACAGCCCCCCCACTGTGATGGTGGCAGGCACTAACGGACAACAGAGAAAAGTGTGTGTGCAGGCAACTGTGTGTGTGTGTGTGTGTGTGTGTGTGTGTGTGTGTGTGTGTGTGTGTGTGTGTGTGTGTGTGTGCGTGTGCACTATCCTCTCACTTTCTTTCATCCCTTCCTCTGCCCGGCCTACTGCCCCGATTCTACCAAGCTCAGTTTCCATCACAGATAGCAGCCTTCAGGTCCCATTCCCAGTGTCCTAAGAGCCTTCATTCAATAAATGATCAAAATTCAAAAGTGCTAGTGACATTACTATTTATTTTGTGTACAAAAAAAATGTTGTGAAAAAAAACTGCAGGTCGCTTCTTTGACTCAGACATTTATCTGAATTTGAAAGGATACAAATGCTATGCTATCAGTTTTCAGGGTGGACATTTGTTAAACAGGAAAAGCATAGGTGTCAGGCTCTTGCACAGAAGAACAGACACTTTAACAGATTACTGTTATAGCAACTTAAATGCCTCCTTTGGAAGTGCTGTTTCCAGATTAAATACTCTTTCTGGCCACCAGGGACACCTAACTCAATTTAGTGCACTTTTAGGTAAAGATGACCTGCTGAAGTTCAAACTGAGCATCAGAATTGGGAAGAAAGGTGATTTAAGTGACTTTGAACATGGTAGTAGTGGCTGGTGCCAGATGGGTTTATTTTCCCACACAACCATCTCTTGGGTTTATAGAGAATGATCTGAAAGAGAGAAAATAACCAGAGGGCAGCAGTTCTCTGGCATAAATGTCTTGTTGATGCCACAGATCAGAGAAGAATGGACAGAGTACTGTGAGCAGTGTTGGTCAAGTTACTTGAAAAAAGTAATCAGTAACTAATTACTGATTACTTACCCAAAAAGTAATCTCGCTACTTTACTGATTACTTATTTTCAAAAGTAATTAATTACTTAGTTACTTAGTTACTTTTTAAAAACACGATTTACAACCTGAATAGGTAATAAAGCGATAGATCTGTCTGGCCAATTCTACTTTTTCTGCATAATCCATCATACAAAATGTAATCAAATGGAAAAGTCCCTTTTTAGAACTTGTTTTATCAGTTTTAATCTTTTAACTTTATGCATCAAGCAAAAATTTAATTATATATGCAACATTCTCTGACTGGAAGAAATTTGTTTAACATTTAAACCTATTTTCTGCAAATTCCAGCACATAAAATATTTTTTTGTGTGTGTTTACACTCACTCTTTCAAATAGATGCAAGTAAAACACAGCAGAAAATAAATAAAGTCAAAGACTAGCAGTCCTGTTGCTCTATTTTCACCTGTAAAGCAGGAGTAGGGTAGGCGGAGGTTTACCCTGGTGCAGGTGTGCCGCAGCGGTCAGTGGAAGAATCCGCGAGTTTCTCTGTGAATTTCCCATTACGTTGTAGCGCACTCGGTGCTTGCTTGGAAGTTTAGGGGTTTTTTTTCGCTGTAAAAAGAAGTTTTCTTCCCAGGCACAACGGACGCTAATGTTTTTGTCACTTTTTATGGAATCAAACTCAAAGTAAGGTCAGAACTTCCACGCTTTAAACGCTGCACGCTCATACTCTCTCCCGCACTCGATATATTATCCATTGTTGATCTGCACACAGCTGTTGTCACGAACGGCGCACTTGCTTACGTCACTGTCATGAGACATTCTTGCAAAAAAATCACGGTTTTCGTAACGCAGTAACGCAGCGTTCCTACGGGAAAGTAACGGTAATCTACTTACCGTTTTTGCAATAGTAATCCCTTGTAACGCGTTACAAGTAAAGCATTTCAAACCTTGAAGCAGACGGGTTACAGCAGCATTTTGGGTGCCACTCCTGTCAACTATAGTTCACAAAGGCTCACCGAAACTGACCAACAGATGGTTGGAAAAATGTTGCTTGGTCTGATGAGTCTTAATTTCTGCTGTAACATGACATTCAAAATGATGGCTAAGAATTTGGCACATGAACATGAAATTGTGAATCCATCTTGCCTTCTGTGAACAGTTCAGGCACCTGGCGTGGGTGCAATGGTGTGGGGCATTTTTTTTGACACATTTAATAGTTTAAAAGCCACAACTTAAATGAGTATTGTTACTGAAGGATATCTTCTGGTGGCTGCTACCAGAGGGATAATGTACCACGTCACAAAGCTCAAATCAACTCGAAAAAGTTTCTTGATTTGACTATCGTGACTTCACTGTACTCAAATGACCTCCACACTCAATAGATCTCAATTCAATAAAGCACCTTTGAGATGTGATGGAAAAGAAGATTTGCATCATGACTGTTTAGCGGGGAAATCTGCAGCAACTGTGTGACGCTATCGTGTCAATATGGACCAAAATCTGAGGAATGTTTCCAGTGTCTTGTTGAATCTATGCCACCAAGAAATAAGGCAGAGTTCCAAGCTGGAATTATAGAGAGCTTTTCTTGTTCTTCCAATTCTGACAAAATGAAATATAACAAGCATGAAAATATTAAGTCATCTCAAGGAAATACACATGTTCTAAATAGGACAAGTGGCTGCAGACATTTTGCCACAGTAAGAAAATCAGTACATTCTGTTTTTTATCAGGATGTGTGGTAGTGGCTTCACCTTGTAAGGTTATTTTTTTTGTGTGTGTCAATGTTGCAAAATGTGGTCCTCAAAACTACTACTATTGCAGGAACTACCTGAAAGGTGCTCTTGAATACTGCAGCTGCGTTATGAAAATGTAGGCCAAGTTAGAAATTGATGGGTAGATGTGCCTGTTCCACACTCATTTTACGTTTTCATATATTTGTAACCTCACGTATGACGTACCATCAAGTGGTGGGCAAACATATAATATTTACTGGCAATGATAGCGTAGCTCGTATTGTTTTCACATTATGAGACTGTGCGTGTGTGTGTATTCGGCAAAATGTGGTGCTGGGGACACGAACTATATGGGGAATAACACAAAGATGGTTTTGTCTGCTTCGTCAGGAGTTTATACGCTGTTTGTCTGTCTGTGGACAGATTTTCTCAACATCAGAGTGTCACAACAAAGCCATCAAAATAAAGGCTGAGGACAGCAATGGGTGTGGTCTGAAAACTTATTGGCATTGTGGCTGGTTTGATCACATCACAAGAGGATTTCTGGTTCCTTTTTTAAATTGAAGCAGATCTTAAAATGTCTTTTCTAAAAAACTGCACAAAATCCACACAAAGCATCTTGCAATAGAATTACAGAGTAACTGGAAATAAATATCTCACTGTCAAAAAAACATTCCAGTCTAAACAAAGCCGTGCTGTCCCGAACAGAAAAGAGAAACTGAACTCCTCATGCATCCTTTCTGTCAGTGTTCATTAAACTGCAGCTGCTAGCGGATTGATATTACTGTTATTTGAGTCATGCTAATGATCCTTAGGAACAAAGATGATATCTTTAGATTTTATTTTTTTTTAAAGTGGATGTTTGGACCGAAGAAAAAAGGATCACTAAGATAACATGAATTAAAATACTGTGGCATATTCAGGGACACTCTGACCTGTCTCTGCTCTCCTTCTCACCGCTTCTTTTTCTTGTTAATCCGAGCCTTCAAGTTAAAAGTGAAGTGCTATGAGGTAATCATTCCCTCTTTCCTGTTTGTTCTTGTGTTTCTATAAGGGGGCTTTGTGTTGAGTCAGTGTTACATGCCAAACTGGTAGCACTGGCCTACCACATGTGGAAACACTCACTTCACCTCCCGGGATGAAAAACTTGGCATGGACGAATGGGAGGAGGGGTGGGAGAAATAGAGAAGGAGTGTGTGTGTGTGTGGGGGTGAGAGAGGCAGGAAGAAATAGATAGAGGGAGAGAGAGAGAGCGAGAGAGAGAGACTCTTTTTGCTCAGTATCACCTTACTTCAGCCAAAATAAAAGTATGATCAGAGCCAAAGACGCACCCCAAAATCTCTCAGCTGTTTCCCCTTGCACTGCTGTGAACATGACTCATTTTTATCTGTGCTCCCCCCTCCCTCACTTCCATTTACTCTACCCTTTTCTGTCATACTCACAGTCTAACTCAGATGCCTATTCAAAAATGTTTGCACCTAATTCAGTGCTTCTTGCTTTTATATATTTCCTGCTTTTGCTAAATCCATTGGTTTTCTTACATATTTACTCTTTTCTTTTTCTTTTTGGTCCCTGGCTCAGTCATTTTTTGGGCTGCATACCTCCACTCTTTTTGCTCACTTTTCAGCTAGTTTCTCTCCTTATCCATCCCTATATCTTAATCTCTGCCCTGGCTCATATTGCAGTTCTTTCTGTAAATGTACAGTGCAGTATTCTGTTCCCCGACATCAAGCTGATTGCTTTCTGTCAGACTGTACTGCTGTAAGGGTCCCCGGGGAGACCCGGTCCCTCACATCTAAACATCTGTCCATCCCATTACTGTAGCTCTAGCCGAACCTGAGCCCCTTTTACCCATGCTGACAGCAACACTGGCGAGAATGGGAATGATATCCAGGGGAATGCCGCTGTTCCCGGGTGTCTCCTCAAAGCTCCTGATTATGTGAGGCAGCTGGTTGAGAGACATGAGGGGTCGCCAGGCGACGTTCCACTAAGGTCCCGGATGTTTTCATAGTATGGGTATGGTTTGAAGCATGTATGCGGATCAGTGTGAGGATGGGAATGCACGTCCTGCACCGGGCATCAGTCGGCTGGGTCGTTTGGCAGGAATGTGAGTCAGGAAACCCATAATGGGACAGACTGTGTGCGCTGTCTGGATGACTGTTGTTTTTTAGCACTGCGAGGTACAGAGGAAAAGGATACGGCTAGACGTCATGGTATCGACATTGATGATGATGATGATGATGATGATGATGAAGATATAAAAAAGAACAAAGACTTTTCAACTAAAGCAGAAACAGCTAGGGAGCATAATCCCTACATCTCTTATATCTTTAAATTAGTGGTTTGCGACATCAAATATATTTTGATGTGAATTTCATGGATGACATTTGATTTTATGTCAAGATATTAGGGGAAAAATTTTAATGGTTACCATGAAATATGATACTAAACACATCTCTAAATGCATTTATTAAAAGAGCTTTTATTTTTGGCTATGCTTAAGTGCTCATACAGCGTGTAGAGTCATATCACATTTGGACTCACAGCAGACTTTTAAAAGAGCTGTATTGATGCAGCAGAAAGAGCGATAGCTTCTGTTTTTATTCTTCACTTTCTTTTCATTAAAAACTGGTACCTGCATTACCCGCAACATACCTCAGCTACTAACAGTCCTGGTGGATGTTTTGATTTATCATGCTCGAACCTCTACCCTCTTTTGAAAGATGGGGAAAGCCAAGGTGCCAGACTTGGGGCTTCAAAGCGGTAGCAGACAAATTAATAGGGGCTATCAGGGTGGCTACATCCATCTTTTCTATAGTCTGTGGTTAATGCACAGCATGTCACAAACTGCAGCAAAACTGTATTTTCTTTTTTTTTTTTTTCTTTTTTTTTTTTTGCCTGTCCCGTTTGGCTCTTTTGCCATCAGAATTATTGTCTAAAGGCAAAGAAAAAGATGCCCAACGGATTTACTTTACCAAATTGACCATCCCAGCCTTGCCGTAATGGTCCATTTGATTCACCTTTTATTGTTTATTTTATTTTCACTTACTGAATACGGGACAGACTTGACTGGGGGAAAGAAGGGGAGAAAGAAAGAGGGAAAGAGAAACAGCTGAGAAGAGGGACGGGGGAGAAGGGCAAAAAACAAAAACCAACAGAACGGGCAGAAGAAACAAAAAAGAAAGAAAAGAAAAAAATGCATATATCGATCACCTGGATCACCTGCTGAGAAAGAAAAAAGAAAACAAGCAGAAGAGAACAAGAGTAATAGAATAAACAACATCACAATGATATATGGGAATATGACAGTAAATACTAAATATTAAACATTATTGTGCAGCACATAAGATCAACAGAACACAGTGTGCTTTGAGGTAGGAGCCAAAAAGGGTGTAGTTTGTGGGTGTGATCACCCGTGTGTACACCTGTGAGCATGGACGCGCTTGTTTTTTTTAAAAAAAAGGTTCCTTCATGTAATGATCTGCTAGAGGGTGTGGGGGGCCACAGCCCCGTCCTCAGGGCATGAAGCAGGTATGGAGGAGATCAAAACTCCAGACATCCAGAGGCCCCCAGAACACAAGAGACCAAGGAAGACTAACAGAGGGGCAGCCGCGCCACTGTCCCAGAAAGAGCTGAGGAGCGTCCCAGATGAGGGTTCACTCAGCAGCCGCGGAGCAGAAGCCAGGGGGGGTTGCAGTGACGCGCCCGTGAGCTCCGCCGGCAGCCAGCCGTGCCTGAGTGACCGAGCCCCAGGCCGAGAGGCCGGGGGCACCCCACCTCCGAAGTGGCCCGAGCAAGCCCCAGGCTCCAGGCCCTGATAAGCGGCCGCCAAGGAGTGAGCCGGTGTGTACCTGGACGCCCATCCCCGGACACAAAGAACCACCAACGCACCGATATCTGAGGGAGTCCACCACTCGCAGGGGAAGTGGTGATGGGGGGAGATAGACCTCCAAACCTTGGAGGGCATGAGATGTCCCCAGAGAGGTGGCGCCTGACACCCAACCTGACATATAGACACAGACATACAGGCACACACAGACACAAATATCCATTCCCACCCTCATGCTCTCATATGCACTTACTCCACACTCAACCAACGTGGAGACAGACATAGAGAGACGCTGTACACACGATCACACTCCCCAAGCGTACTCTACAAACCGGGTCTAGGTACCCTTGCCCCTGGAGGGGGGAACTGCACCCAGACCCAGGTGGTGTTACCCTTTTCCCTGCGGTGGGGGGAGGCAGACCGCCCCGACTCCGCAGCAGCAGGGAGGCCCCACACTCCAGACCGCAGTCGGACGGCCAACTCCTCCTCCTAGCCCCCCCGCTCCAGCAGGTCGCAGAGAATGGGGGTGAGAGAAGACTCCAAACCTCCCTCCACCCGCTCATTGTAGTGTTGATGCATGTGTGTTCTAAGGTGCATTTAAAACCCAGGAGGGCATGGAGCTACCTGCCAGAGAGCAGCAGGTAAGCGCATGGTCCCTCCTGCTGGCCCTCAATGTCTACGTGTATTCAAAATTGAGAGGTGGGCAACGACGCCAGGGGTGGGGTGTACACCCTGATGGTACTTTGGATTCCGTGTATCGTGCCCACCCCCAAGATCCTATATGTATGCGTAATGAGAGTGTGAGTAATGTGAATGTCTAAGTTGTGGTATAAAATTGAGGCAGAGGCAGCCAGAAGGGGGACGGGGGGGGGGGGGGGGGGGGGGGGACGGGGGGTAGCCTCCTCTGCACCCTGGTGACATACCCCTACTCCAAGGTCCTGCATGTGTGGGTGGTTGTGGTGGAGCGGGAAGAGGGAGGCAGCTGGAGATGGGGAGGGAAGAAAGGGAGGGGCAAGTGACCCCTCCCTGGGGCCAGCTCCCCCGCTGACCCCAGTAGGCACTCCGCGACCCGCCAGGGAAAGGGGGCCCAGGCCCATCCAGACCGGGGCCCAGTGCAGCAGCGCCTCCCGGCCCCACAGAGCCCGGGACAGTCCACCCAACCCCACCACAGAGAAAACTGCACCCACCCCACCTTCCACTCATCTTCCAGACTACATGAGACAATAGACGCCCAGGCTGAGATCTTCCTCCACCTCTTCTGCAAAACTGTATTTTCAAGTGGCATTGAGCTGCCTCTGCTCTGGTGGGGAAGTCGATAGCAATTCCAGGGTGATGCTGGGATTTGGATTAACAAGTGAGAGAGAGACAGAGAGAAACGGCCAAAGTCACATCCATCATGACCAGCCATAGTTAGCAAACCAGAAGCTTTTCCTGAATAATAACTCAAGGCAGGAATGTTTCAGCTATGTCTGTATACTTCACTGTGATGTCTATGGCACATTTTCTTCTCTTCTGCCTTTGTTTCGGTCCCCACTGGGACACCTGAGTCGGTCCCCAGCAGTTAGTCTCTCAGATAAACTAAACAGAATCCTACTGTGGCTTTGGCCTGTGGTCAAAGATCAGATAAGAGCTACAGGTAAACACAAACACGGTTTGGAGGAAAAACAAAGATCAGATGATAAATGATGCACACACGCTTGGAAGCACATACCCACAAGTGCAACTCTAACTGTGGCTCATTGAGCAATGAGAACTTATTTGCATCAGCTAAATATTTTTAGCTTGTAGATGGCTTAGTACCAGAGCCATAACCACACCCTTACACAGAAGTATATACAGATAATCTCTTGAACATACGCAATAACAGACATGTCCACAGACACACACAGTTTTATATACACAGTAATACATAAACACTAATAGGGAAATACTCATGAATGCAAATGTGCAGATGCCTCTTTGTTTATCCACACAGGACCCATCTCACACACACACACACACACACACACACACACACACACACACACACACACACACACACACACACACACACACACACACACACACACACTATGAACTTGTCTCGTGTAAGTGAGATGTCTTCTATTTCAACAATGTGTGTAGTGTGTGCTGCCTGCCTTTTATTCCCCTGGCAGAGTTACCCAATCTCCTGACACGCATTCTGCATGGATGACGGCGAACTCTTCTCATGACGCCGCCGGAGCCACCCGTTTAGTTCCGCCTTGGCTCTGTACATGCACAGTTCATAGGGTCAGAGGGCCAAGAGGGGTGCTGCCTTTCTGTGTGAGCATGAATGAAAAAACCCAGAGCAAAAGGAACAGCTTTGATCTGCTCAGCTTGCCTTTGTCCAGAGATGCAATGTCTGAATTGGACTCTCTTATATACAACTATAGTACAGTGCCAAGCAGTGCGGACTAAAAGAAATAAAGCTGACACTTGCTATGACCTCTGAAGTCCAGCCCATATGAATTCAAATGACTGAAAGCACCAACAACTATGTGTTGACCTTGCTGGAAACGAGCAGAGTGCATTCATGTATTTGCATGAGTGTTTGCATTTGTGTGCTCTTTCCTGTGGCTATTCCCTCACCTCCACTGACCCCCAAGAAAGGGCTCAATGGCACAGAGGCGGTGCTCTCTGACCTTTGACAGAATCCAAGCCAAATTAGAAAACTCCGCTCATTTATTATTGCAGGTCATGGCGTTCCACGGATAACATGGGAATGTGCTCCAAAATCAACGACCGGGTCAAGACCTGCCTGTTTACATGTCGCCGATTATCATTCCTCATTTATTTACACCTGATTTATTCAGTTAGCAGAGTGGTTTTGTCAGATCACACAGACGATAATTTACACCATCACTTTGATGGTTTTATAAAAGAATGAGTCAGCGATTCTGGCCAATTGATTATGACACAAACCTCTAGTTTGCATGTTGTGACCTATTTCACTGGAGCCACCGCTCTCAAGGGTTTTACAGGCTGACATCATGAGAGAACGAAGTGAGAAATTTGAACTGAAACTAAATTAAATCTCAACCATTTGTCCATAATTGCTGGCTTTTTTTGCGCAAGCTTCTGCATGTAGCTGCTGATCCAGCAACACCCCAGAGCCTCTCCCCAGATGATTCCCAGAGAAAACAAGTTGTGTGTCTGTGAGACTTTCAATTAAGACACACTGAGCTGTTTATACCGAGCTTGAGGTCTGGCATGCAGCTCCTATACTCACTCACTTTTTATGATGCTCTCAAATCTATAAACTCACTTATGATATAAACATATTCCAGAGGCCATAAAACAGCGGCTTGTTTTTGGCTTATGAAGACACATTAGGGTGTGTGCTTGTGTACAGAGGTGTGTATGACCGAACAGATTACGCAGAGAGTGTGGAAATAAGTAATTGCTTTTGGGCCCCCCCCTAAACCCTCCCCACATGCACTTTATATGCATGTAATTAGCAGCAAACACAACTGAATGTAGTTGAGAGCACAATATATGTCCATACTGTAGGCTGGAGGGATCGTACTGCTGCCTAAAAGGTTGGCACATTGCAGTGAAACTGGCACAAGGTCGCATGTGACGCTGAATGTTGCGTAAAAGCAGGGAGAAGCACGCTATTGGAGCCACAACACACTGAGAGAGTGAAAAAGGGTGCAGCAGCATGAGGGAGTGAGAAACATACAAAAGATGCTTTCACACACTCTGGTGCTAATGGGACTGATGCTGGAATGTCAGTGCAGCTGAGTGAATGCTGAGGTATATGGTAAGCGTTTGCTTCAGTTCCATGTACAAAATCTTACCTATATGTAAAGATTTTTTCAGGAACCCCCTCTCCCCGTCACATTTTGCTGTCATTAAGGTAACGTGAAGGTAACATTAAGAGAGTTAAGGACACCCCAGTGTTTAATTTCACAGAATTTAGAAAAGAATGAGAGAAGCAGGGAAAGTATTTCTATAATGGTTGACTCATTTGAAAATGTGTTTCTTTACTGTTAACTCAGAATTAAGTCACAAATAAGCAAAAATAGCTTGTTGTTTGCACACCCTATGATATATTTGCTCTCCCTGTAGGATGAGATGTAAAGTTCTGCTAGTGGTATGCGATGTAGACTTCAACAGAATATAGTACTGTGCAAAAACCGTCTAACAAAATTGAAAATCAATATTTGGTATAAATGCGATAATTCTGAACTCTCTTAAGCAAGCTGTCTTGTAATTTTCCTGAGTAGTCTTCAGGAATAGTTCTCCGGGCTTGTTGAAGAACATTCAAAACTCTTCTTTGGATGTTTGCTGCCTCAATAATATTGAGGTCTGTGCTCTGGGGAGGCCAATCCATGACTGATAGTGTTACACTGTGATTTATCTTTCCTTCCCAGGTATGCTTTTGCTGCATTGGCATTGTGTTTGGGATCCTTGTCACATTGAAAACAAAGCTACCGCCAATCAGATGCTTTCTACATGGTATTGCACGGTGGATCAAAATGTGATCATACTTTTCTTCATTCGTTATTTGTCAGTTTTGACTGACGTGTAGCCCAAATCATGACACAGCCTCCACCATGCTTTTCCAGTTTCCTCAAAAGTTTTAGGTTTCCATTGAGCACCATGCCAGATACATTATGCAAATAGTTCTTTGGAAATCAGCTTGTTGGTACAAAAATGTTCTTTAATGCATATCACACTATGTTGATATTGGCATTCTCCATAGCATCAACAAAAGAAATACAAAGTGCATCCTTAGTTTCACCTAGCCTTAATGTTTTATAGAAAGTAAAGATGGATGTTCAAATATCTCCAATCAAATAAAAAAAACCAAAAAAACCAAAAAATATTTAAAAGAGTTTGCAGTTTAATTTATTACCATAGGGATACGTATAAACATATATTGTTTAAAGAATGGAAATGAATATATAAGAAGTTGATAAAGACACTTTCTTTAACCTTAATAACAATAATGGCAAATGAAACAATCTATTCGGGACTTCCCTGACACATCCTGTCCCTCATATGCTTTGCAGAACCTACACTTCCTTCCAGGGTTACAGCCCAGGCCTTGGCCTTTCACCGGGTGGCTCCTGGTGGGTCACCAGCCTTTCACATCCCACCCTGTCAGGGACACAAGACCACCTAAACTTACTGTGTGCAGTTCCCTTTGAGGCCCTTCCATTATTTAATCTGGCTATGTGATTAATCTTGATTTTGATGCGCCATTCCTACACCGCACCCTTTTGAGCATGCTGTGTAGGAAATAACAAAACATTAATGTTCCAGTCATTCTTGGCTCACACTTGGGATGTTTCCATTACATATTCAGCAGCTAGGTCTTCCTGTCTCTGTATTGTCACCTCCACTCACTTCCACACTCATCATGAGCCCACAGGGTATATATATATATGTTTGCATATTTTTGTGCACGACAACGTGGGGACTTGGTTGAAAATGACTGCGTGCTCCATCTCCTTGAACGTCTGCATAACGACTGGAACAAGTTCATTTCCACGCCTCTGTTTACTTTGTTTTAGCTGTTGTCTATCTTTGTGTGTGTGTGTGTGTGTGTGTGTGTGTGTGTGTGTGTGTGTGTGTGTGTGTGTGTGTGTGTGTGTGTGTGTGTGTTAATAAAAGGGGAAAAAGCACAGCGGATGTGCAATTGGGACTCCTGGTCCAGACACCTCAATAACAATCAGAGAGTCTCTGCTCAGCTTCCTGTTTGACTTTTTATTGGCTTTGCACTCATCACCACAGCGAAACAGAGAGGAAGCGCTACACTGCTGCATGATGGACAAATGGACAGGAAGATTGAAAACATGAGTAGAGAATGTGCGGATACACTCCCTAATGTATTTTGGGATTTCCAAACGCACACACCGTCACACTAAGAATGCTTTGCCATCAGTGAGTCAGGTCATCTGGCTTTATTATTATTATTATTATTATTATTATTATTATTATTATTATTATTATTATTATGAATATTGCAAACAACATCAAGTCTGTTTTGTGGTTATACGATATGAGGAATCATATAATGCAATGTCAGTTCCCTCGCACTTTAATAAAAGCATCCAAGGAGTAGTATGCAATTAAATGCAAGCTGCATATTCTACAATGAAACATTTAGTTTGTAAGGGATATGCAGATGTTAGCAAAATGTACCTAGATGTGGCTGCTTGCATGAAATTATTGAATCAGCTCATTGATCTATAGTGCTGCTTCCCCTACATGTAGAGGCTTATATAGTAGATTTATAGTTCAGCTTTTCTGGGCTCTTGAAATGTTTTAGGTGAATAAATAAATAAGTTTGTAGACCCCAAAAGTTTATGAATTATGAAAGTTTAATATTTATTAAACTTTTTTTCTGTTTACCTGGGCTGTGATTGGAATCTAGGGTGCTCTTAATTGCCTCGAAGACCAGTAGCGCACATATTCTTTCATTTAGCCGTACTTCACTGGTTACTTTCCTTTTTCTAAGTGGGTGTGTCTGTTCCGCCTCCTCCATACCAACTTCCCATCTTCCATTCCTTTTCCCAGCGGAGTTCCAAATAATCAGCGCTCTTTTGATGGGGAGGCAGTGCAACGAGAGGCGCAAAGGATTATGTCTGCTAACCAGCGTCGACGTTTTCTAAAGCAGCACAACAGCAATCAGGGAATTTTTCCACTGAATCATAGAAAAACTGATCAAAGGGAACATTGCTCACACATGTATTCACAGAAAACCCTATGTGCTATATAGTGTGTGTGCACTTTTATGTGCAAAGGAAAGCATGGGGTAACACAGACATATAGGCAGAAGAAATACAGTAATCACCTGAGTGTGGCAAAATTACTGTGGTAAGTTAGTACATTTCTTTTAGTGGTTCACCCCCCACCCACTCCGCTAACAAATATGGGCTAAACACTTTTATTGTACACACATATTTCACCCCTGGCTGCTTATGAAAAAAACTGACAAATATTTAAACAACATCAGAGCCTTGACACAAGTTTGAAACTGTCATAAGATTAATGGATCAGCTTAGTTATTGTCAGGTTCACACTGATTACAAAAAAGATTTTGTCATTCTGTAATTTTCCTTGTAACCAGCTGCCTTTATATCTGTATAAGCTAATCATTCACAGTGTCTCAGACAATTTGCAAACACAAACGTTAGGCAATTTTCCCTCCCTCTTGTTTTATCCCATTTTATTATCATAAGCTCTTAGCGACTATTCCTATCGAAGCTCCTATTAAGAAACATCCCCATCAGGGATGAGTTATAATAGACCACTTTACTGCGTATTCATTTTAAGCTCTTTAATTCCCCAGAAGAGTTCATCTTTGATATTGCTGTGTTGGTGTGAGCTGGGTATTCCATTACATCATGACCTTCTTTCAGGGCCTCATTAGCTAGCTTATTATCTCATTAGCAAATTGAGTGGACCTCGTTAGCACCTGCAAGCACCGGCAGGATGGTGCTGGCACTGCGCTGTTTGTTAATGAGATGGAGTTTTTAGGTACATTAGTGCTCCAGTTTTTCTTGAACCACTCTGGGTGAATTTCTACTCTCAAATAAATCTGTCTGAAAAGGGCTGGGGCTGGAAAATCCTTTTATCACCACGGACGACATCAGCCAAGGCCAGAGCTTCGGGTGTATCATCCTACCAACTTAAAGCTGGAGCGTGCAGCCATAAATTTTGACCACAGGCTTGAGTCACCCGCTGAACGCTGCTGTTTGGATGAGTGAGAGCAATGTTTAACTTAATAGATAGCAGTCTCCTCTTCTGTGTTGGCAACAACAAACACACAAATAAATTAAAAATAGCATAGAGAGAGATTTTCCTTAAAAAAAGGCAAAAAAAAAAAAAAAGGAAACTGCCCCCCCAACAAACCCAAGCAAACAACAGGCCAGCATATTCTTTTCAAAGGCTTGTTTGAATTACTCCTTTATTTGTGCTAAAGTGCCAGAGTATTTCTAGAAGTGGACAGCCTGAGGAAAAGACGGGGGTTGGGGTGAGGGTGGAAGATGGAGCGTGTCCTGTGGGTTAATTTGGGACTATTTTGTTGGTGGTCATGTCGAAACTTTGCATCGCCCAAAGGGACATACTGTTTAGGTGGGGTGGTGGGAGGTGGTGGGAGTCTCTCCTTTTCAGTGGGGGGACACAAATGCGCAGAGGAAACACTGGTAGCACTTAAGAAAAGCCAAATAAACAGTTTGAATCATAATGATTCACAGGTGTGGGCAGTCGGGACTGCCATCTGTAGTGGGGCCGACGGTGGCACTTCTCCTTCTGCTGCGGTGGCACTGCAATACAGCATCGGGACGATTATGTAATCTGTTTCAGCTGTTGTCACATCTCTAACCAAACGGCAGACAAAAAGAAAGATGGGAGCTGTTGACTTTTTGGTGTTGTATCACTTTGTGATCAAGAATAACTGTGTGTGTGTGTGTGTGTGTGTGTGTGTGTGTGTGTGTGTGTGTGTGTGTGTGTGTGTGTGTGTGTGTGTGTGTGTGTGTGTGTGTGTGTGTGTGTGCGTGTAGATGTTTGGCATTCTTGGGGTTCCGTCTGTTCAGAGTTCTCACATTCCCTGTGTGTTTTAGGGATCTACTGTGAGCACACTGTTCTCGACAACTGGTAAGTGGATGTTTCACAACACCTCTTTCTCTGCAAGTGAGCTACGATGGCTGCTGGACTCTGTTTGGAGCACATTTTCCTGACTTCTGACGCAGAGCCCCCAAAAATGCTGAAATATACAATTATACTTTTTAGACTGAAAACAAAAAATCGCATCAAAATCAAGCACTTCTGCGAATTGAAACTCACTGAGCACAGTGCGGTTCATTAATGTTTAAATCAGGTGCTGAACACAAACGCACAGTTCAGCTTTTTTGAACAACCCTCCTTTCAGTGATGGCCACAGCAGTCAAAGCCTTTACTTGATTAGCGGGATAAACATCAGCTCAAAAGCATTAGTGCGGTATGGTAAAACGGTGACCTCACTGATAATGCACACACACACTTAGCAAGCACTAAAACTAAGCTCGGCGTGGGCAGCTGCCAAGGCCAGTCAAAGCCCTCTGTACATCCTGGGAGCAGCTGTCTCGTCCAATCATAGCTGCACGTGTGTCATCTGCCTTTCAGTTGGAAATGAAGTTCAGAATAGCACTGTGTGAAACCAGCAGTGTGACTCTTTGGTTGCATGTGTCTTCTTGTACAACAGGACTTATTTATTAACCCCAAAAGCATCACTTGGATTAAACAGAACGGTAAATCCAAGAATAAAACTAAACTCTACAGCTTCAAAAAAGTACAGCCGATTTACTTTCCAGCACAGATTTAAATCTAAACATCCTTTGACTAAAAACTAACCCAGATCCTTACTTTTAATTATTAAGAAAAGTCTGGATCTGTGTTTTCTTACTTCCTCTGTAATTCCTCTAATAACAGCCTTGATAGTCAACTTTCCCAGCAGGTGACGGAGGCTGGGACTCCCACCATTTTACCTACCATTACATTCCCTAATAAGCCATCAAAGTCCTATCAGTGCACACAAGGATCCAGGCAGAGTAAGGCGACCTCAGGTGACCTCTGCGCGGGTGAGTTCCTGTGCCCAGGGGCGCTCTGTGGCTTGTGACTGGCCAAAGGTCATGGCAAGGGGGGGTGCAGAGAATGTTGGGAAAAAAAAGATTTTTTTAAAAGGATGGTAGTTGCCTGCAACCAACATGGACACAGAGCACAGAAGGATAACCAACTGGGGTGTAAGTGTTCTCCAAAGGGGGGACTGGGATAGAGAGAAGCCCTGTTTCCTCTGTGTCTGAGCACAAAGTGTGTCTGTGGTGAGGTCAGCTGGTGACAGCTGAATGCTCCAAATCCGTACACCTCAGCCAGCCACTGTTTTACATACTTACTGAAAGGCTGATTCATGCATTCATCCCGGTAGCAAAATGATTCACAGCTCACTCACAGACACACATGCTACACAAACATTTGGACCCCAAGAAGGGGCTGAGAGGTCTTAACACAATCACCTTTTCTTCTTTGTTGGAAAGCAGGAAAAACAGTGGTGCGACAAGGCGGCTTCTCTGCCCATGTGGAAAGACTCATGGGAGATTATCATAGTGCAGCCGAAGCCTCGGCCGAACAAGGGCCCAGCTGTTAAACAGGAAGTCACCTCCAGCGCGGCTCTCCGCCACCAGCAATCCTCCTTACTGAGGAAGGAAAGTCAAAACTGACACTGATACAACAAAGTCTATGGGCTCAAAAAAAGAGGGAGAAAAAAAATCTCCCTGTCCGCTCAGATTGTGTGTGTAAATCTGAAAGCGGTGGAGAGAGACATGGGGAGCATTTAGAGGGAGAGATGGAGAGGGACATTTGAAAATATGGGAGAAGTGAATGCATGAAGGGGAGGATATGGTCAAGAATGATTGGGAACCTTTCTCAGGTTGAGTAAATCCGGTGGAGTTCCTATGAACTTGTGGTGGGAGTAGACTATGACTTTACAAGGAGGTGTTTAATACCAAGGTGGAATCTGAACCTGAAGGGAAATCAAGCTGCACATCTGAGAAAGTACAACAAAGTGTCCCACAGCTGCAGCTCACACAGTGAAAACTGTACTGCTTTTCTCTGCACGATGAATATCTAATGGAACAACCATAAAGACGTGCTGTAAGTGATCTTTCAATTCACTACCAAGATTGTGCAACATTCTGCGCTCAGCTGAGACATACGGCTTCTTTTGACGTCTAGAGCTTTGATGCAGCTTAAGTTGTGCTGCCTACGCATCTGCACGAAAAAAAGAAATCTGCAGACAGGGCTGTATAGAGAAAATGCAACCTCTCTCTGCCAGGGAGAAACACACTCAGCCAGTCATTAGCATTGCAGATGCTAGCGATAGGAAATGAGAAAAGGCCTCATGCATACAGCCTGAATCCGAGCATTGTCCAAGGACTATGCAGCAGTTTTACTGTATGCTGCAGTGTGGGAGTGGAGTTAGAATCCAGTGGTTGGAATTCACTGTGGATATGTGTGGGATTCAAGGCTTTCCTCTTATCACAGCCAAATGTCAAAGTGAGGATGTAGTGGCGCGGAAACAGAATAAAGCATAGCAGGAATGCTTCTCAGGCTGTGTCAGCGGCGTGCTTCACATTCAGTAACACACTCAAGTAACGCGCTCTCTCATTTCAGCTCAAGTGCTGATATAACAGGAATAAAGTGATGTGGGTTTAAAATAGGCCTTCTCAGTTTCTTTCAATACCCAAATATTTGTGCACTGAGTCTTGATTGCTGTCGTGTGTAACTCACCCCCAGTTATTAGATACTGATTATTCAGCTTAACCACTCCAGATACTTACATCGTCCACAGTCTAATCATTTGCAGGGTTTAAGCTAGATGATGCAAAAGGTGAAGAAATCACTAGGAACCTGTTGACAGGACAGACAACCTTTGTAGTTCGAATTATCTCCTGTAACCTCCGTGATCTCCGATCCAACGTGATCAAATGTCTAACAATGTTAGCTGTGCCCTAACTACAACCTAAACTCCTCGATGACCCCCATTAACCAAATACGTCTGTCCGCTGTATGGGCCGTCAGTTCTGTTTGAAGTGTGTGTGCGTGTCACTGTCGCCTCCAGCTCTGTGACAGATGACCCGCTGACCTTGTCCTTCAAACAAAGGAGGATCAATAAACACAAAGGTTCCTCCTGCCATCATCAAACAGCTCCAATCTATGTGTTTGAATACACAAGTGTGGCAGCGTGGACATCTAGCATGTGCAAAGTCTGCTTCTTTTAAAGCTGGTGCAATTCCGAGTCTAGGGACTGAGAATCAATATGGCGGGTGACTGTAGCAGATGATTAGAATTAAACATGTTCATTGATTAGAGAGTTTGGGGTGAATATTCCCTGGTGCATCGGTGTTCGAGCACATGAAAAACTAATCTATAAATCTATAAGAGTATTTAGGAATTAGGGTACAAATATTTGCATGTATTCGATTAGCTGCTACTTTTATATAAAATAACTCACAGAAAATGAGTGCTTAAAATACAGTACTGTGCAAAAGTCTTTTCTTTATATTAATTTCTTTATATTTTATTAGTAAAATGGGAAATAGGCGCAGTGATTTTTGAAATTTGCAAAAACACATGATAATACAGCATATATAAAACAAAAATAGAGTTTGTACAATTGTAATAAGCTGAAAGTCAATTTTTGGTATGACCTCCTTTTTTCTTTAAGTTGTCTTCAAGAACACCGTAGTTTTCGGGCCATAAGGAGTATAAGGAGTATAAGGCGCACTGTCGATGAACGGGTCTGTTTTCATACATAAGGTGCACCAGATTACAAGGCACATTAAGCAAAACAAAACAGTCAGATAAGTCAAACTTTACTCAGCTCATTGTTTTTGTTTCCTCCACTTCCGTACCATTGATTCATTAATGTTGAATTCTCTTGCAGCTGCTCTATTCCCATGTTGTTGCAGTATATTAATGACTAACCTCATATTGTGGATGGATTATGCGATCGTGGCTCAAGAGTTGGCCGTTCGTCTTGTAATCAGAAGGTTGCCGGTTCGAGCCCCGGCTCCGACAGTCTCGGTCGTTGTGTCCTTGGGCAAGACACTTCACCCGTTGCCTACTGGTGGTGGTCAGTGGGCCTGGTGGCGCCAGTGTCCGGCAGCCTCGCCTCTGTCAGTGCGCCCCAGGGCGGCTGTGGCTACACTGTAGCTTGCCATCATCAGTGTGTGTGAATGTGTGTGTGAATGGGTGGATGACTGTATAGTGTAAAGCGCTTTGGGGTCCTTAGGGCCAAGTAAAGCGCTTTACAAATACCATTTACCATTATCTCAGTTGTTCTCCTGATTGAAGTTTGGCACTTGAGGCCTGGAGTTGCCTACCCCTGACGTAGCACATCATTATATACCAGCTAGCCCAACTTCAGTAACCCTACAAACGTCACTGCTGTTTAGTTTTCTGTCTTCGTTTATGTTGGAAGTGATAGCAGAGCTGTACGTTCAGTCAGAACATGCTATATCATGTCTAGGTAACTAGCGAGCTAACTTCCTGCTAACTTCTAACTCTGTTAAATTTAATAAATTCTGTTTTCATGGATGCATGGATGTTAAAGTTAATCGTTACACCTGGTAAAGCAGCATTTAAAACTGATCATTTTATTAAAGATGAAAGAATTTAGACAGTTTTTAACTCTCAGTGATGCCGCAGTGTAAGTTTGACTTTGGGACCTGAAGCGGGCGGAGTTTTGGACCCAGATTACTCCACGAGGCTCCTGACTATGGTAGCCCTAATGCTCTGACAATCCATCAAGCAGTACGGCTTCGTAGCTTACCAAAGTCATACAAAAACATTTTTGACAGATTTTGGAGCGCCGTGTACCACATAAAATCGGTTCAAGATCAGTAAGCACAACCAAAATTCATACATAAGGCGCACCAGATTATAAGGCGCACTGTCAATTTTTTAGAAAATTAAAGGATTTTAAGTGCACCTTATAGTGTGGGAAAACAAATACGGTAATTTTCCCTCTTGAAGGACACTGAAACCTCTTCTTTGGATGTTGGCTATCTTTTGTTCTGGTTTCTGTTAAGATTGTGATCCCACACTGCTTCAATACTGTTGAGGTCTGAAGTCTGGGGAGGCAAATCCATGACTCAAAGTCTTCTAATGTGTGTGTGTGTATTTTTTTTTTTTTGAGGTATGGTTTTCTAATATTGACAGTGTGTTGAAAATTATTCTCATATTGAAAAACTAGATAACATTCCAGAAAGTGGATGCATGGTGGATGGTAAACTAATAAACTGTACTTTTCTGGTTCATAATTCTATCAATATTGACAAGGATGCAATGCAGCCCCAACCCATATTTAAAATTTGGATTAATTACTCCATAAGTGCTGTTGCTACTGGTTTTCAGTCCAGTTTTGTGTCCAATTTGGCGTCCTTCTGTCATATAGACAGAAGGACGCAAATAGATGAGGGAAAACTAGGAGACAGGGTTAGGAGTCACAGAGGAAAGGTCAAAGGTACAGAATTTTCAACCAGACAATTTTTAACATAGATTTTCTCACCATATTTGTGTTTATTACAATCAAAATTAAATGAAAAGTAGTCCTAGACACAGTATAAAGCATACTTGCAGAACTCTCACTCAAACACCCTTTCAATCCAGGGAGCAGTTCCAAAGCAATATGTAATAGGAACCGTCTCAGTTCTTTCCTGCAATACATCAAATGATAGGAGGATGCGAGATGCGATTATTCACATCTTCTATTTTTCTATGTTTGAAGAATAGAGCTTGATATTGATGTCTTTGGGAAATGCCGAGCACTGCAGTGACAGTAAAAATGTCATCTCCACCTTTAAGAATGCCTCACTGTGTATTTTTTTTTACTTCCACTGACCTCAAATATGCAGTCTAAATTGAACAGTTACAGCAGCTCCCTGAGAGTTTGGTCAGGCTGCATAACTTGAGGTGAAGACGTGTGTATTTTCCATACTCGCACAGTGTGGAGGCAGATTCGCCTTCACGTCTCACGGCAATCTGTCAGAGAGCCACAAGCAGCACGCTGACACACCAAAACAGGGGCTCCATTCTCCTCAAATGGTTCTCAACCTAGATGAGTCACAGAGAAACTGGCACTGCTTGAAACAAGCATGTCGGCCATTCGGTTCCTTGCGGCCAGGGCTGAGAGGATAATAAGAGAGCTGGTAGGAATCAGGGGCCTTTCTAATCCTAACCTCCTCATAGACAGTACTATTATCAGCCTTGTGTTTAAGTCAGATTACATGCTGCAATTAAAAGAGGCATCAGCGGGCTCCTTTATGGGAACCACTAAAGCGATCCGAAGGCAAATGGTTTGGCGTTTCAGAGAAAAGGCCTTGTTTATGGAGCACAGAGGCTTACACACTGTCCTGGTGGTAGCTGTGGAATGGTTTAGTCATGAACATATGCTAAACGTGGGTGGGGATGCATAAACAGAGGGATATTTTCATATTCAACAGGAGCAGCATTTAGAGAAAGTGTTCATAAACATTTTATACTCTGCAAATAGGCAGATGTTGCGTCGCGCCAAAAGTATGCTGCTCAGCCTTTAGTCCAGACTTTTGAAAATGTAAAGATGCAGATTTACAGGAGCTTTTGCATTTCCAGAAAATGAGCTGGTTATAAATCATGTGTTTTGTGTTATTGGGCAATTGACAGATGAGTAAATTAGAGGGGGGAAGCAGATTCTGGCTATGTGGAGGTCAGTTAACTATAAGACATCCTTACACCATTGCAGCTACTTCAATATATAAAATGTGTACATCCATACACAGTGACACATGGGAAAAAAGATCTGTCACAAAGCAGGTGACAGCTGGATCAAAGCAAAGGCGGCAGTAAATCAGGACATGAATAAACAAATGTGTAAATGAAGAAGCAAAAAGACAAGTGAATGCATAATTGTGTAAGGCTGACTGCACACAGTGTGTGTGTGTGTGTTTGTGTGCGTGGGGTACTGATGAGAAGCCAATGGGGAAATCAGTGGAGACGCTTTAAATGCCTTAATGCAGTCAAATTGTTTTCAGATTTCCCACTGACGGACAGTTTCCTTTCAACCATTTCATTATCGTCACATATGCACACACACTCTTTCAAATCACTGGTCAGTTGCTCAAAGTCTGGACATTGTTATAACGTTCTTTGCTCGACCTTTACCCTCTGACCTGTGATCCCCGAGTGCTGTTGCATGAAACGCTGAGGTGGGCAGGATGGTGAACTAATCTGAAACAGGAAGTCACGGCCGGAAGACAAGAGGAGGCTAGTGAAGGCTGACTGATATATAGCCAAATAAACTAATACAGATCAAAGACATTGATAAGTCTTTCATATCTGCACACGCTTTTTTTCTCTCCCCCTTTTTTCCCCCTCCTCCTTCTCACAGAAGCAGAAGTCACAAAGTGTGAGGGATACTTGAAACACCAGTGGCATCCGGTTTCTGCCCAGACGTGTGGTTTACACCTGATTAGTTACAGGAGCTGTTCAGATGAGTACAGATGAAATGAGATGGAACACGAAAGGAAAGGAAAGGAAAGCCAGTGTAAAGCAAACTACGCTTATCTGGCTGGTCACCCTGATATGACACTGCATTTTTTATTGCTGTTTAATTAGGGGTACAAATTTACTGACAAAGAAAACTGACAAGAAAAAGAAAATGAAAGAACACTTCTAAATTCCACAAATGTCTCTTTTTCCTGACCAACACTCAGAGAGACATTAAACTTGAAGTTAAAAGCAGAAAATGAGAGAATATGTAAATCTGAGGAGTTGAAACAAGAGAAATGTTTCCTTTTTTTGCCTATTAATAATAATAAGTTATGAAAATACTTGCAAGTTAATTAGATATCAGTCTAATATTCAAGTAAACCAAATATCATTTTAATAGTTTTCAACCATTTTTGTTAGTGTCTGAATTAATTGAATTTATTCAGATTTTAATTGTATTTCATGTATTGTGCTTAACAATACCAATAGATCAATAGAGAGGCA
The DNA here is from genome assembly GCF_963969265.1 of Rhamphochromis sp. 'chilingali'. Lineage (NCBI taxonomy): Eukaryota > Metazoa > Chordata > Actinopteri > Cichliformes > Cichlidae > Rhamphochromis > Rhamphochromis sp. 'chilingali'. The sequence goes on along the minus strand of NC_137932.1, from coordinate 13,438,372 downwards.
AGAATGAATGAACAGAAAATTAATCTGCTGATTGGTTTCCTTACTTACATTCTGCTAAACCTGACATGAGCTGAAACTTAAACTGTTGCAGTATTATACAGACGTCAAGCTCCTGAGTTAGCCTGCTGTTTGTGAACTCTTTTTGTTTCCCAACTAAAGACTTCTCATCCGTTTTGCCTTAACAACTGGCATTTTTGTGTCTAATTTATTCTTTTTTTTAAGGTATTACAGTGTGTATACTGAAAACAGAGCCAGTTTACAGTAGGCACACATTCCTCGCCACCCCCCTTTATCTCTGAAGTTTCATTCCAATAATCACTGAAATAATCTTAGTCATGCCGGCTCTCGTCTTTGACTCTGACAGGCTGAGTCGTGTTCAAAGATGTGTTAGAATAACTACATAAACAATCACGGTGCTTCTTCTTGTAATGTGTGTGTTGGTGTGCCTGTATTTAACAAAATAAAATGACCAAAGACTATAACATAAGTTCACTGCTACTTATTCCATTGTTGCTCCTCACCATGACTTTTTTTTTTAATGACATTGCATGTTTTGAAATATAACCCACCATTTATTTATTTTTATTCTTCCTGTTCTTTACTCTTCCCTCTTGTTCTGGCAATAAATTGAGACTTCAAGCAAAACACACTTATCCAACAAAAGGGTTTTCCAAGAGTGGTAACATGCTATGACCCATGAAGTGCATATAAGCCTTTCGGTCTCTCTACCTCACGGAACACACACACACACACACACACACACAAACATCTGTGTGCAAACAACACATATGGCAACATCTGCATGTGATGAAATGGTCAGCACTCCAGTAAAACTGGATGAGACTTTAAAGACATTCCTCCATTTTACGGCTAGGTGAGAGAGGGACGGCCGGAGGTAATGAGGAGGCAAACGGCTCAAGTGTCATCGGCACAACACCACCTTCTTGATTTCTATCACAGCTTTCGGGCGGGGGCAAACAAACAGCAACAGTCAACACAAAGCTGAGGTAATTGACATTCCTTATGAGGTGGAACATAATCCCCAATAGGTTTGTATTTATGCTCTTTTGTGTGTTTGTATGCATAGTCTGTGCAGTCCCTCGGTGCAGTATAGAAATCATGTTATTAGTCAAAAGGCTCACTAGATGTCCAGTATGACCAGTTAAAGAAAATTCCTTTAGCTGCACCAAGTGGGAATACATGATTTAAAGTTTGGTTATTTAGCACAGCTTTGTCAGTGCATTACTATACCCAGCTGTTCAATTATATAAAATGCAATCATTTTCCAACAATAATTTTGTGAAGCGATGGGGATGTGGAAGAAGCAAAAAAGAAGCCTATATAAGTTATCCTGCACAGAACACCAGCAAGAATGAAAAAAGGTTTAGCTGCATGAAGACAGCCGTTACCTCATGCTTGCAATGACAGCCTGCTCTCACTCTCGTCTCGTCACACACAGACAGGTTAGGACCAATAAATTGCACTGGACACTCTTTTAGCGTCATTTTTCATCAAACGTCTCTGAACTGCTGAAATAATCTTACTGAAACTAGGGAAATGTTCTCTGCTGCTGTCATCATTGTCACAGGAAGTAGTCTGTTGCAAATATGGAAGTTGGCTACCCTTGGAAAAACCCTTCTATTTATTCTAATGGTCATCCAAGCATGTCTTTACTGATATATATAGAGGAGTCAGAGCTTGTCATAAAGGGTACAGGGGAGGTGATCAAGTGTTGTTTTTATGGGGGAAAGTGCTAAGGGCCAACCGCATTTTAGTGAGACTGAAGTCTAGACTTAGGCTGCAAAACAAGCCGCAATCATCACCTCTCCACCACCGCGCTTGGCGGTTGTTGCGAGGTGTTTGTGTTGATATCTCCACTTTGGTCTTGACATTGTTCCTGAACTCTTGAGGTTTGTTCAGCTCCAACCTTTCAAACCTAAGCTGCATTTTTAGAGGGATGCAAATGCTTCCAAACAAACCACATTTTAAATGCTAGCTAAGGCCTTTAGAGTATGAGATGTAGGTCTTGGACTTTTTGCAATTTCTCCGAGCATTGCACAGTTGGGGGTTGAATCAGATGAAGTATCTGCTCCTGGGAAGATTGTAGCATTTTGTTAACACACACCTCGATGCTTTAGACCAGCAAACAGTCAAAAGTTACGCTTTTGCAAAGGTGGTCATACTCGCTGATGATCACTTAATCAGGTGCATTTGAGTAAAAGCACCTGTCTGCTACTTACCCTCTAAATTCTTATGGAAGCAGTAAGGGTGTCTTGTGAAAACCTTCTTTTTTGCATGGCTGTATTCGAGGTACGTTTTGTGTGGCATTATTAGAGAACTTACAGGATAGCAGAAAGTAACAAAACAAGAACCAAAGCAAGTGCATACAAATACTTTAGAGTTTTTCTTTAAGTCTGAGGTATGTACACTACTAAATATATCACTTAATATAAACTGTCTCTGTTCTCCTATAGTTTGTGATTTTCTCTTTTCATTTTAAGTAGCCTCTCTATATTCTTCTTTTCTTTCTTCTATTTTCTTCCTGCGTCCTGCCCATCTTGAGCTTGGTTCTGCTGGAGATCTGTTCCACCCCTGCCAAATGCATGTTCATGGGGATCCTCTGTAAAAAACAAAAAAAGAACTATTTTTTGAGCTGACTGATGCAAAAATTGTAGAAAGTTGCAGTAACTGTGTAGCTATATCCTGTTCATATCTTACAATTTTGTTAGTAGCAATCTAGAAGAAAGAATAATTAATCTGTGGGACTTATCACTAAACTGTTCTTAACAAAACTATTTTCAACAAAACTATTGATCATGCTCAATCAATAAAGCAGATGTCAATAATGGATTAATTTGAATACAGATTGCACTCATGGGATCCACTGTTAAATAAAGCATTTATATTCACATGAAAATTCTTAGGATGTGTTGTAGCGCACTTAGAAACAGATGAAATAAATAAAACTAAAAACACTGACAGATTGACAGCTCTCTGTTGTGCCACATTCCTCTTGCGTTGAGTCATGCCATGCTGCAGATCAGACACCACCTTCCCGGCTGCCTCTCAGTGAGTGGGTAATCTGGAGTGTCACACACCCTCTCCAATCCCAGGCCAAGCTATCCAAACAGTTCTGGTGAGCAGGGGGAGGAAATTGAATTTCCCCCCTCAAAGACAGGCCTCCAAATCCCCATCAACAGGAGCTTAGGGAGCCTGCAGTCCATCAAGTTTCATCTGCTACGGTGGTCCAGCCAATCAGGTTTCTCCTTTTTTGCACACATGCAAACATCGGCGGATGCACACACAAAAACTAACACGCTCACACACGCATGCACAGAGGCACTTGTGTCACATGCACAAATAGAAACATATACACACAATCAAACAAACGCAAACTTGCACACACACACGCACAATCCTACCCCTCCTCACAGCACCAGCATTAGGATCAACAATCAACAATCTGAGGCATTGTGGAGCCTGTGATCCTGTGACCTTTGACCTGTGGAGTTAACCCTAGAGCAGGCAGTGCTGAGAGGTGAACCAGGCAGCTCATTGAAGGGAGGGGAAGTTCCCATGAGAACAGGAACAGGGGCGGTTCAGTGATCCAAGACCCTGACGATGATGGCGAAGAAGGGCTTGAAGTGGACTTCAGTGTTCTGACATGCCGGTGGGCTTGGCTGGGGCGTAAGATGTTCAACACGGAAAAACCTCAGAAAATGTGGCTAAGATTGTTATGCAAACACAATCCCCTCAAACTGCTCTGGGGGTGTCTGGCATTATTTTTCTGCCGGATTAATGTTACTCGTAATCAAACGTTCTTAAGTAAAGCAAAGCAGATACTAATGTAAAATGAGAACAAACTTCAACCAAAACTCCTTGTGCCTGATTTAAACCCCCCCCCCCCCCCCCCCCACACACACACACACACCCTCCACCCCTCCCTTTTCATTACTGTGTTGACAGTCTAACACACAACAGCTGCTCCCACCAGCACCAGCATCTTCTCTAGAGTAAAGCTCCAGCTGCAACACCTCTTTCTGGGCATCCAGGTCAGCAATCCAACTCCCCGCTGGAGAGAAGAGGGCCTTGCATGTAAGGGGCCAAAATGGCCTTTCAGTAAATTGAAACAATTAATTACTGGATAAATTACTGGATAGCAATTTGGTGACAAAAGATTCAAATTCACAACATATCAATACAATTTTTATTTTATTTTATTTTTTAACAATAGCTGTCTTGATATCAGCAGATTGGCAGGTACATCTGTATCTGAAGCTCACATGACCATGTCATAGTTAAGTTACAAAAATGACACTAAATAACTCTATAACATATAGCCAAATGTTGAAAACCTTCTGGTCTTCAATGAGGAAAGGTCCCTTACAGTTTTATCCCACTACATTCAGAAATTTCTAGAAATTAAGCAACCGTTCATATTAGCTTCAAACAAGCGATACTCTAAACGCTAACCTAAATGTGCTGCTTCCAGCAGCTGTTTTTAAAAAAGAACACTTTCAGAAATTGAAAGGTAATTATGGCGTTTGAAGTCTCCATTAACAGTTTGATTATCTTGCTTGCTGTGTTTAATGTATTAACTTGCTGATTGCTCATTACTGCTTCATTTAACACTGACTGGTTCCAACAATGAGAAAAGGTGATATGAATCATTTAGTAAAACAATGCTCATTTGCTAGGTGACTACATGAATATGAATGCTAGACCCCCTTATTTATTTAATCTGTTTATTTGTCTCTATAGGGACAATATTTAATTTGGCTACTTCCAGGTTGGACTATTTTAAGTCCATATGATGATGCAATACTTTCAGTTAGTGTAATATGCAGCAGCAAAAGTACTAAATGCCTTTTGTCTAAGTGTCTCTTAAATTCTAAATTCCTATTTAAACACTTCTCCTCACATACAAAGTCCAGAGTCCTGATGCGACCCCATCGTATCTAAAATACATCAGAGCACTCTTTTATCTAAATATAGCACTTTGTTCTCGGAGATTCCTAGACTACCTAAAAGTAGAATGGGAGGCAGAGTCTTCAGCTGTTAGTTCCTCTCCTGTTGAACCAGGTTCCAAGTTGGGTTCAGCAGACAGACACCGCCTCTAATTTTAGGCTTAAAACGTTCCTCTCTGAAAAAGGCAGGTTTTGAATATGGTGACATTAGGACGGGATCAGCTGATCCTAGAGCAAATCTTGGTTGCACTGCAATAGACTCATGCTGCTGGGGGTTTTCTGTGATGGACTGAGCACTTCTTCACTCAGCTCTTTTCATTACTGATGCCTTTACATGCCACTATTAATGGTGATTATCTACAATTTCTCCCATAGTTTTCCTTTTTCTATTTTTATTGTTGGTGGCCTCTCTATGTTCCTCTTTTTATTCTTCTCTTTCCTCTTAAGCCCAAACTGGCCACGGCGGTTTCCTGCCCCCTCTTGAGCCTGGATCTGATGGAGACTCTCTCGACCACTGCAGGGTTAGCTGGCACCAAAAACTTTAGAAGATTCTGTGTAGTTATATCTGTTTTATTTGTTACAGTTTTGATAGTAGCAGTTTGACTTATAGAAGACAAAAGAGGCTCCTGGATACTGAATGACCACATCAACAACTCAAACAAGTTCAAAGACTGACAAAAATCATGGAAATCCATTCAAACAGGCTGCAGATTGGCGAAAACTGCAATAAAAGGCCTCAGCTTTTTTGATCACGTCCTATACGATCCTGTGTAACACACGCGCAAACACAGACACACTTTCTAACAGTGGGCTATATCCTGTTAGGCGGTCCTCCAGCAACTTCCAAACAATGTATCTTTTAGATAAGGATCTGATCGCTGTGTGTGTTGAGTGTGTGGGTGTGTATGTATCCGTGTGTGCGTGCGATGCTGGCTATAACCGGCAGTATTCATGCTGCACCGGGCTCTCAACATTTCTACAGCTGTCGCCTCTTGTACTCTCTGACCTCCACCAACAGGTCCTGAGGCCATAAGTCCTCATGGCAGCTACTCAAACTCTCCACTCTGTGAGTGGATCTGCAGAGCCAAGGACAAGTTCTTCAACAGCAGGACGCGTAGAAGCATTTCACACTCTAAACAAATGTGTGGATAAACACGGGCATAGATATAGTACGTGAACACATGCACTGAATAGAATCCACAAAACAACAAAAACAAATGGGATAGAGTTACTTGGCAGCAATTTATCAAAGCAAAACAGGAAATCCTTTTATTCAAGCAAACAAATAGATCTGCAGGAGCGTCTATATTCTAGCAGTTGGTTGTGCTGCGCCAACAGCTGTCCGAGTCTATATGCTGTCTGAAGACAGTGTAACATTACCTGAAACAAGCTGAACTATTTCCAAATACTCAGTGATTAGGCACACACTGCCCTGCCTTGAAAACATCTAACTTCATCTAGCCTAAACCACTCAAGAGTCACAAACGTTCACCTCTTTATGAACAGGTGGGACTCATTAGTCTGAAATGAATGATTTATGGCAAGTTTGCACAGTTAAAAGAATCTGGATAATTAGACTGAAAAACAAGATAAATCTGTTTTGAGCAAGGATCCAAAATTGCTCTTCTACGAGGCCAATTGTTTCTGCAGTTGACACAAAAACGTAAAAAAGAAAAGTCAGAAAGTTTGTAGTTTTGCAAAGGCATCTGCCATTTTTTCTCTCTGCTGTATTCTTATTTTTAAGACTTTTCTCTGAGGTGTTTCTGTTTAAAGGGAATTGTAAATTTTCAAATTTATTTATAATGAAAGAAAAATGATCTGAACATTTGATTGTAACACCACATCAAGACTTTTGTTACACACAATTAAATCCATGGACAGAAACACATTAATCTAGCCCTGCCACCAGTGAACTAAATATCCACTTCCCTTCCACACACTCAAAAGTCTTCATTTGTTCCATAATGGCCAACGGGCAGTTTTCTGGGGGCCTCAGATGGATAGACCCTCTCTCTGTCGACCCATTGCTAGTCACATGAGCCTCATGAGTGTGCACATCTCCCCCCAGAACAAGGCAGACATAGTGTGTTATCCATCACCGATGGCATTCATATCTCCCAGCTTCAAGCGCACATTGAGTGCAAATCTTCACTATTGGAATCATGTGCAAAGAGATAAGTGCCAAAGCCAAATGGCACAATGGGAAATGATGGGGGGCTCTTGAACAAGAGCACATCCAGTTCTTCTTCCATTGCAGCAGGGGTCAACTTAAGTAAAAGGAAAACCTTCTCAGGAAAGGATCATCAACATTAGCACAGATGCTCTTCTGTTCTCTCTCTCTTTGCTCCCACCGGAAGCCTCTCTCCCATATACACATGCAGACACATTTCTCTGTCAATCTGTGATGGATGTCCACTTCACAAATGTGAGCAGATGAAGTCTGGGGATTCCCGTTTCCCAGGGGCCATTGGGTGGCTTTGGCGGGAGAGAGGACCTCTGTTATGTAAACATAACAGGCTGCACTTCCTGCTTGGTCAGAAAAAGGGGAGAGGGAGTGAGCGTGAGCAATGCTTTATGTTATTTCTGAGACAAAACACGGATCATGGAGGAGGACGAGGGAGGAGCAGGACTTGGAGGAACGGGGGTGGCAGAGGAAGAGCCCTTTCCCTCTCAGCTGCACCTCCACTTCCTGTGTGGGGAGGAAGTCCCTTGTTGGATGCACACTGATCTCATTCTAGGTTGAGAGGAGCTTCCGCCCTGGCGAGGAGTGGCTCTTTGAACCGCCAACTAAAGAAGGAAAATTGAGAAGTAAGGTGCATGCACGCACATACCCCTCTACTGATTATCACAGTGGAAACCCTCCCCCCACCCCACCCCCGCACACACACACACACACACACACACAGCCAGTCCGACAGGAAATAGTGCTGCTTGGAACAAACAAGCACTTCCTGTGTGTACTGGGACCTATTCACAGAGAGAGGCCAATCAAAATCCAATGTTTTGTCCACAGCATCATTACCACCATCATTCAGGGGACATTACTTCTCATTTGCTAATAGCTACATGGCCTTATTGATGCTTACACTGCCCCTAAACCCCAAACACCAAAAGCAACCCACTCTCTGATGACCCATGTTTGGACTTGTTCCATGCGGAAGTCCGCTTTTCCTTTAAAAGTTAGCCACTAATTGAAATACATTAGCCTTTAATTGCCTCTTTTTTCCTTTCACCCATCATGCTGACAGGCGGCCCAATATTTAAGTTTGCCTCTAATTTGTTGTAGAAATACCACGGCAGCAAGGCAATGTGGCTCAAGGGGCTTTTGAGTTGTTAGTTTACAGTACCATTACATTGAGAGATGGCAGGAACAGAACAGCCATTATATTCCTAGTTCACTGTGCGGTCAGCACTGCGTCTAACGACGGGAACGTGCTGGGCTGCTGAATTGCTGTAGTTTAAGTCTCAATTAATGCTAAATTATGAAGAACACCACATGATGGTGGCATGTTGTTCATCCATGAGAGCGGCTCAGGCAAAATAAAACACAGCTCCTCATGATGTTACATAATACTCATAAGATTTTAAATTTGGAACTTTTCGAATTTGTCCGTCTCCGTTTTCATATCTTTTGTTGCTGTTGTGTATCATTTACATAATGCTATTTGCTTTCTCCTAAATATTTTTATTCCTGGTGGTTTAGGCCAGATGACTGTTGTGATAGTATGGTTTAATGCCACAGCAAACACTGCTTCTGCAGCCATGTAATTAATACAACAGGAGGGTAAATGGTGTTTCCGAATCCCTCTTTTTGAAGTTTAGCACTGTGGCCATCACATCTTGTTATTTTTGCAGCCAGAAGTGACCATACACAGGCCACACAGACCCATGCTAATTATTCCTAAGTGACCTACAAAAAAATACTTCAATTTCACTCACAAAAAACCTTAACAAAGACCTCTTCGGAAACGCTGAGCATAGTTAACCACATAGGAAGAGGGGGAGTTCAGTGACTAAAATTAGCTGAGGTGAGGCACAGCATTAGCTAGCAGCTACAGCTGCCAGTTTCATATACAACCATCACTCAAAGTGGCCTCACCGTAACCTTAAGCCTGAGTACAATTTAAAGTGTGAGTTTTAAAAAACAAACAACATTAAAAAACGGTGCAAAAAATGTAATGAAAACCTAAAAGACTGTGTTTTAATTTTCTGATGTCCTTACCTCACAATATAAAGCGCCTTGAGCTGACTGTCGTTTAGTTTTGGTGCTATATAAATAAAATGTAATGACTTGGGTGTACAAATATTTTTGTAGTGGAAAAAGACCTAAAACTACAAACTCCCCACGCCCCATCGATTCTATTTGATTCTGTCAAGTTTCATGTGATAGCTTGGACAACATATCGTCATAAACCAAACGTCTACACATCCACACTCTCTCTAAATTATTGATTCACTTTTCAAACAAATGATACCTGCGATAAGACTTCGCTGTTTGCCTCCAAGCCTCCTCTTTTTTTCCTTTCTGCCTGTCCTTCTTCTTTGTTTTCTCTTTGTCTGTGTATGTTTAGACCAGGAAGCAGCCTTCTTATCTGAGCACACAACCCCAGTGAACAGCGGGGCAGCCTGTGGAAGCTCAACTCTGGGTAAACTTTGCCTTAACTTTGAAGCTGGCCATGTGAGTGCATGTCCTCAGGGCTGCCTGGAGCACTCAGCACCGGTGACTCTCCAAAGAGGAGGTCAATGGGACAGGTAAACAGGAAGTGCCAGCGTGGTGATTGACAGCCTGTTTAGACACAAAGAGATGGATACTCTGGGAATGCTAAGTCACAGACAAACGAGCACTCACTAGATGCAGCAGGGCACAAGGCTGCTTTCTTGTTCTCTTAATTAACTACAAAAGAGCTTTCATTTTATGTTTTTTATGTTTATTTTCATATCTTGGGCCTAAATTTTGTGATTTGTGGCAGTCTTTTCCATCGGGCCAGTAACTCTGTAACTTTAGGAATGAGATTTGTGACATTTTTCTACCTATCCACCTTGACCTTTCATGTCCTTGCATTTGATTGCATTATATATTTGCCTAACCCTGATCTTGGTTGTTCAAAAGTGGGCTGTAACATAAAACAACTAGTATACACTATTGGGGATTTCTTTCCCAAAGGCAAGCTGTTTGTTTCTGACATAACACTGGTTTCTTTTCTGACCCCATAAAAGAGGAAGTTGTTGTCTTTTTCCCCCAATTCATATTCTAAATAAGGTCAAAAATATTGAACTAATGGCTTAAGGGATAAGGGATCTCTCCATCTTTTTAGCCACAGACTTTTTCTTGCGTCTTTACACTCAGAATGAGGCATGTTTTAGTTCATTTTAAGTCTGAAAACCTTTTGTAGGGTTTTAGCTTTTGGAGTAATTACAAGATTTATGAGCTGCAGCAACACATTCTGCAAAGAAGGTTGAAATAAGGTCTAACAAAGACGTATACTCAACATGACAACACTTTTTAGGTGTTTTTGAAAATAACAGGAGAGGGGACTGAAGAGGACGAAAGATTAAAAAAAAAAAGATAAAAGACGCACGCATACATGTTTCTTGTAAAGCTTGCAGCAGATATGACATTACAGTGGCAGACACACCTGTCCCATCTTTAAACAAATTAATGTGAAGTATAAAACCAGAATACTAAAGCCCTCATGGGTGATGATGACAGGAGGTAGCATATGCATCTATGCCATATAGATTGCTGAGGTATGCTTGCAAAATTGCATTTGGAATATATCAAAATTAACTGGATCAAATATAAAATTGTGGTGATCGTGGCTCAAGAGTTGGCCGTTCGCCTTGTAATCGGAAGGTTGCCGGTTCGAGCCCCTGCTTGGACAGTCTCGGTCCTCGGGCAAGACACTTCACCTACTGCCTAGTGGTGATGGCCAGAGGGGCCGATGGCGCGATATGGCAGCCTCGCTTCTGTCAGTCTGTCCCAGGGCAGCTGTGGCTACAACTGTAGCTTGCCTCCACCAGTGTGTGAATGAACAGTGGAATTGTACAGTGCTTTGAGGGTCTTGAAAAGTGCTATATAAATGCAATCCATTATTATTATAAAATTGTGACACTTTGAGGTGTGAAAAGGGATCCAGTCTCCTGCATTCCCACCCTGACCATTCCCATGCAGCGATGCTGAGGGTGCTTGCAGGCTAGCAACAACCTGGGTGGCAGACTGAGGTCTGGCACTGCAGCTTGCTCACGCTAATCACGTTGATTGTTGCGATTACAGACCATTTCCCCTCCTAGTGTCATGCTGCAACTTACTGACCTGGATCTAACAGGAAGTCCTGCTCGCCATAGGCAATCTGTCTTCCTGTTCTCCTCCATCCAAGTCCTCACCACCCACCCATCTACCAAAAACACCCACTCCCTCCCTCCTTTCCGCAACTCAAACACAATCAGTCCAAAGGTAACTTAGGGACTGTTTCCTCAACCCTTTGCCAAGCATGTCATTGCCAGGAGGTTTACTAGAAACTAGCTCTCTCACACACACAAACATACACATTCTAATATTGTGTCTACACTTCCCTTTTGGCCAGCTTCCTCTTTTTCACTGGGGGCTTGCAGTGGGATAAAGTCTTCCCTGTTCCTGTGTGGCCAGCAGGCATGCAGATGTTTGTGCCCTGCTCTTTGCCCATATGTTTATCAGATCACCGTGATGTTTCATAATCTGCGCTATAAGCACTGAGCAGATAACAGGCCCTTTGATTTGGGCCTGATTTCCCCTTATCCCCCATGTTAAATTTAGCACAGTGATTACTAAGTGAGATAATGGGCCTCGGTGGCCTCGTGGAAATCTTATGGGACACACACATACATACAGACACACACACCGGTCCTGCTTGGAGGATGTGAGTTTGTATGGTCAGAAAAGATGGAAGTGTAATGTCCAAGAATGTAACAGTCAGAGATGCCGATTATAAGATACAGCTACAACAGTTTATCACATCTCTTTTCAAAGGAACCAGGTGATTCTTCAGTTCTGGCAAAACTTCAGTTGATTGCAATATCATATTATTTGTTTGCAACATAACAGCATATCATTATTGTTTCAGAGGCACAGTCCCATCAAGCCTCTTTGTAAGACACAGTTGCTAATTGGTAAATTCCAGTGTTTCCAGTCCCATTGCCACAGGCGGGTGGTACTATAAATAGGATGCCACCACAGCAGCAAGTCATGAAATGTCATTTCTTCTAAATATTCGATGATCGGCTGCAAGGGGTATTATTGTAAAGTGTAACTGAGTGGTAAGGCTCATAATGTGTAAAAGTTTGTTGGGATGTTTCGATTGGCTGAGCAGCTCCTGTAAGTGCAATGTATAGGTGGCCCAGTACTTTTGTCCATATACTGTAACAACTCTTTCTTCAACTCCTTCTGCAGCTCAGGAGGTAGAGCAGGTCATCTGCTGGTTGAAAGTTGGTGGTTTTATCCCTGCCTCCCCCAGTCTGCATGCTGAATATCCTTGGGGAAGATAATAACCCCAAGTTGCTCTCCGATGCATCCATTGGAGTCTGAATGTTAGTTAGAAAGCATAGAAGTGCTTGTGTGAATGTGGCATGTTGTATAAAGCGCTTTGAGTGCTCCGGGAGAGTAAAAAAGTGCTATATGAGGATCAGTCCATTTACCATTTGCTGGACATGCATACTCTGCATATTCAATAAATGAACAAAAAACAATCCTCACACATCCTCCTCATCTTGTGGGAAAGGTGCAGAGAAATAATAGTTTGCACACAGCAGAATTACAAATTCCTTATTTATTGCATGACGGTAACACCAGGCAACATCATCTTAAATCGCCTGAGAACAGCCACATGACCATGACTAATACCAATAACATCCAATCAAGCACCAGATCTTATACAGGACAAGTATATTGATAAGATTCTTCTAATCTAAAGATTACACTGAAAAATTACACTGAAATAAAGAAAAGAAAAAGAAAACGTGATGCTATTAAAAATGTATTTCCTTCAGTCTCATCAGTTTTTTTTTACCTGCCTTACCATGACTTCCACCTTAAACTGATTTCTTTTCGGTCCAGGTACAGTTTGTCATAACAGTTTGATAAATATAAATATACGTATACATATATATATTTAGAGAGAGAGAATATATATAAAAGATTGCTAATTACATACCTTAAAAAGAACACAGGCACTTAAAGAGGAAAAAGGAGGAGGAAACGTTGGCATGACCTCACACAAAAATGCAGCTTAATTGATTAGTGAATCACATGATGGAAGTCAGAAAAGATGGAGGAAGGGGGGAAGGCTGTCGAGAAAGTTTTTTTTAGAAGGGAAGGGTGAGGCTCTTGACCTTGTGGAGGGCATAAAGGTCACAGGCCTGTAGGCTACTGGTGCCTGTCAGGAATTCATCCGCAAAGACCTTCCGTTCCAACACAATCACATCAATTGACAGCAAAGGATGATCAATGATGACAAGACAGGGCGATCTGATGGGTCAGTGGGTTGTAGTGGTAACACAGTGTCCCTGAATCTTGAATATTAATCATCCCATTATCTCTTTCTCTGATTATGTCTGCCACTTGTTCATCTCACAGTGTGTTTCTGTCCATTTCTTACAGTATGTGCATTTCTGTGCGTAACATCCATGTGTCATATAAACAAATGAGCATTGCATTCCAGCAGGTGGCATGCCTTTAATTTCCATGCGCACTAAACCATGAACAGATGGAACAGCATGGTATGTCTGGCATATTACCTTGTTGGTGGTCAAACTGAACTCGATGCCCTCTACGTTCATTTTCCTGCAGCGCAACTGTCCTTTGTGAGGAGACTCAAAGTCACTGAATGCACAGAAAGAAAGAAATGTGCAACTGGGAGCTACATACTAATGCTCTTCTGTTCTTTTACCTCACGTGAGGTATTTATATCCCCAGCTTTCATTTCAAACTTCATAAACTTCAAAACACATCATGCAAACAAAGCCTCTATATATAATGTGCTTTGCATACATTGCACATTTTTAATCTAAGTGTCTAATGCCAACGGGAATTGACATTTTTTGTTGCTTACAACAATCATTTTTGTGTGCCAGGCATGCTTTCATATTAAAAGCTTAAGGGAGGATGATGTGAGAGTGAGGGGAGGAGAGGAAAAGAGAAGAAATAAACCAAGGCTGCCACATGCCTGTCAATACTCCAACCGAAGCCAATTCTCTAGAGACCATCAGGGACCGTCAGTGGGAGCATCACTATGACAACGCCTAGACCCCCAAAATCAGGACTTCAAAAGTGGAAAGGCGTCCCACTGAGTGAGTGGGGGACCACCTCCTACAGTCATTTACATCTCATTAGGAAATAGCTGCCGTTTAGCAACGAGGCGCTTAAACACACGCTTATTCCATACCGTACACATGCTACTGGTATATGCTACTCTTATTGTATTTCATACATTAGGCATAACCAGTTTTTAGTCCAATACATGGCACATTAGCCTGCTGAAAGTATGTATTAAAAGATGGGCACACTGTGGTTAAAAAGGGATGGGCACGGTTAGGTAGGCTGAGATATTTAAAAAATGCTTGTGCTCAGCTGGTACTAAAAGAACCCAAAATATGCCAAGAAAATATACCCACACGCCATTACTGGCAGTAGCTGGCTGAACTGTTGAGACAAGGCAGGATACAAGCTTTAATATTGCTTAAAATCCTCACCATACCATCCAAATATTGCAGCACAACTGAGACTGATCTGAGTAGGCAAGTTTCTTTAATCTTCTCTTGTCTTCTGTTGTAAATTGTAGCCTCAGTGTTGTGTTCTTAGCTTACAGGAATGGCACCTGGTGTGATCTTCTGGTGCTGTAGCACAGCGGTCCCCAACCCCCGGGCCTCGGACCGGTACCGGTCTTGAGTTGAGGCTCAGGTGTGAAATGTATGGTTTTCAGGGTTTTTATCGATTTTCAGCGTCATTTTGTTACCGTTTTTATCGTTCACTCGGTTTTCCTGGGTGTTTTCACGTGTGTTATGAATAAATCTTCTTTTTTTCGGTACCGGTACTAGTTTTATTTTGTTGTATTTATCCGTGACACCTTAAAGGCCGGTCCGTGAAAATATTGTCGGGCATAAACCGGTCCGTGGCGCAAAAAAGATTGGGGACCGCTGCTTTAGCACATCTGCTTCAGGGTTTCGCATGCTGTGCATTCTGCAATCCTTGGTTGTAACAAGTGGATTTTATGAGTCACCTCATTATCAGATTGAAGCAGTCTGGCCAGTCTCCTTGGACCTCTGGGACCAACAAGGCATTTTTACCCAGAGAGCTGTCACTGGATATTTTCTCTTTTTTGGATCATTCATGTAAATCCTGGTGATGGTTGTTTGTGTGAAAATCCCAGTAGAGGAGCAGTTTCTGAAATACTCCAACTAGCCTGTCTGGCATATACCATACCACATTCAAAGTCACTAAACTCCCCTTTCTTCCTAATCTTGATCCTCAGTTGGAACTTTAGCAGGTTGCCTTGACCATGTCTACATGCCTCAATGCATTAGATAGCTAATGCATTTTTTTTATTTGAAGATTTTGTCAATCAGTTGATGAATGGATGTAACTAATGAAGTGGCCAGTTACTGTATGTAATGTAATCATTAGACATTCATGCATTTATAGGTTTTTCCAGACTGTGCATCTCTACTACATTTCATTATAGCTTCAATTATGCAGTTTTAATTTTCAGTTTTACCAAATAATTTATCATAATGTATCGTTCAATATTCTTACCTTATGTGTCTTAGTGTGGTGGCAGTTCAACAGACCTAACATTTGGTGGTTAAAATTATGAGCTCTGAATACTGTCGGAGGGTCCAGCACAGGAGGAAAGAATCACTCATCGCAGAGACAAATGGATCCTTTGCCCACTGATAGCTGGACGTTGCTAGCACAGACATTTTTCTGGACGGCCGACTTCCTGTTTAGGCCAGAGTTCAACAAATCACCAATGATATCATTAAAACGGTGCTAACGACACTACTTCCTGTCAACACAACCATTCACTTAAAATTTATTACATTGGTTTCCTTTGCTTGCCTTTGCGAGCAAATAATTCTTCTTTCTTCTCTTCTCTTTTTTGTCTTTCTTCTTCTCCTTTCTTCATTTTCTCTCTTCTGCTCAACCCCTTCCTAATTCTCGTAAGTCACACTAATCTGACTAGAGCAGACCGACAGGATGGATCATGTCTGCAGGAAGCAAAAAGTTCTCGGTTTTTTTCAGTCTCTTCAAACTGCACATTGATGATCTCAAGGGTGATATATAGACCAGGAGGCTGGGAACCCAACCCTCGAGGAGGAATGTATTTAGACACGCACATACGTGCATAAACAAATGTTCACATGTGAACACACACGCAGACGCACTGTGGGCCTCTCCTGCCGGAGGTGTTGAAATGCTTGCAAGTCTTGAAATGCCAGTTGAGATGCTAAGCTCTCCTTTCACACACTGTGCAGCAAGAGGCAAGAAGCCTGACAAATGGATGCGTTGAAACATATTAACCATCTCCCTTTGTGAGCAGACAAACATTTAGTCTTGCTAATGACCCCTGAGGATCAAAACAAACGCAAGGAGATAAAGACGGGCCGAGGAGGAGGGGGGGATGCTAAAAAGAGCTCATTGACCTCCATCAGAGCTTTCCCAGGTTCACTGGGGCCAAGAGCTGGTACTGTGCAGATTATCTGTTTATGAATATACATAATATGGAGGGGAAGTGAAAGATTTTAATACCTGTTCATAGACATGAGGGTGGTGTTAGGGAACATGCAGTGCTTGCATGTGTGAGGTAAAGACAAATCCAAACAAAAACTTTTGATATCGCTGTCTCCATCGGTGTTCATCAATAAACAAGTCACTTAGCGTAAAGCTATCTAGCTCCATTTCCCCCTTCAAAACCCACATGACCGTTTATCTTGAGTCACAGTCAAGCTGGTAATGTTATCATTACACAAATGCATAATGCCTTATCTGTCCCGCTATCAAAACTAAGCAACAGCTGCACTAACCAGTCAGTGGAGGTCACCCGCAGTCATGAATGTCACTTTCAGCACGTGTACTGCTGATTTGTTAGCACACAAAACAAGATCCGTTAATGTTTTAAGATAGCCTGTGTTGAAATGCTGTGTTAAACAAGGCTATTGTGGTTGCTGCTGCAAAAAACTGAAGAAGGAAAGTTTATATTTGTAGGATATATTTGTTTATATTTGTATTTGTAGGATGTGCACAAAATGAAAATGAGAGTGGTGAATCTGAGGTATTTTGGGTTGAATTCTGGCAGCAACCTTAACCTTTTTAATAGTAAGAGAAGCAGAAAGCAGGTGTAAACACCGCACTGAGAGTGTTTGTGGTAAACGTATTTGAAACAGCTGCCTGTTTGCATATTCGGGAGATAGCAAACATTATTAAAGTTCAATTGGAGGTGTGATTTTGTCCAACTCATCTGGGAACCGGACGTTTGTCATTCATTCCAGTCTAATCTGCTGGACACTCTTTAAGAAGCTGATGAATTCGAAAAAGAAACAAATAAGAACCGAAATTGTTGTCAGATGATTGTCACTGGTTTTAAGAATGCATTTTTGTATACGTTCCCTCTTTTGCTCTTCACGTGGACTGCTTAATTGCATGCAACCAAAGACTGCTCAGATGTGATTGGTCAACAGTATTTGGAAGAGAAACAAAAACCAGAAACAAATCTTGTCATCTTACAAATATCTGCATATTCATTACATACGGATTATTCTCCACTGGAATTTATTGGGGTGTCTCTAAGAAGCTCACTACTTAGTTTCTAAATGTGTCTGTCCTAAGCAGGTGGTCCATGTTTGTCCAGCTCTTTCCAAAAAAACAGGTGTGTGCTACAGCCAAATGTACCCCGATGAGAATGCTCAGAATGAACTAAAACAGTGACACTGCTGTCTAAAAACACAACAACGAGCTGAAAGACACTGCTGAGTCAGGTGGCCATTCTCTCTTTCTAATGAGCAGGCATCGGAGAGTTGCTTATTGTATGGCTTTTCTTATCAGACTGGAGTTTATTTAACAGTCTGTGGTTTTTCTGTGTGCGTGTGACTGATACCCACACCAATATCAGTTAAATAAGGCTTCCTTCCCCTGATTCACAGCTCCACAAACACACCAAAATCCTCCCTTTTTTCCACAAGAGAGCAACAATGGGCCTATAAAGCTGTCAAGGCAAAACTGAATTTACACTCACCACTTTAAACGGCTAAGCCCTGCTCCCAGGCTGTGTCTGGCGAGCTTTGTGTAAATAGGTGCAGCGGGGCCGTGGGCGCGCGTTTTCCCTGTGATAGTGTCCAAGTGATGGAGTGATGGATAAATTTTCCACCTTTCTGTGAAGAGATCAGATCAGACTCAGTGGATCACATTAGCGTGACCCATGCTGTTAATTTATCTCATATTGATTTCCAATTGTGCATCGTTGGGAGGCCTGGAGTTTGGTTTACGGTCGCGACTTGATCCATAACTTGCAATGTGATCCATGCCACAACAGCGATGGACAATTACACCCAATTCTGCATCCTATTTTACGCTTTATGGGAACTGTTGAAAACCAGAACTGATCAATTTAATGAATAAATAAACAACTCCCTGATACGGGAGATCTACGATGTAGGTAACATCTGGTCCCACTTTCACAATGGGATTGTTCCTCAGTGCAAACACCTTTTGAAATCTTTTTCTTTAACATCATCAAAAAAAGGTGAAAACCCAAACAAAAAAAGTAGATACTCATATCACTTTATCTCTGAATAAGCTCCCACACTGTGGCTGGATGCCTGCTCATCATTTGCATGACATCTTTTTATGCATTCCTGAGCTGACACTGGCAAGTAAAGATCCTAACAGTTGATGTGTTTCTGTACTCCCCTGGCAGCAACCTTCAATGAAGCCAAGCTGTATCTTTTCTCACACTGAGATATGATGACATTACCTGTAGTTACAATGGCTTTGCTTTTGAAACATAGTCATGCAAATTTGCTTTTATGTAGCAAAATATTTTCTGTGGCTTTCTAGACTTTACGTGGAAATGTCTCCCAGGGGGTCAGTGTGCTGTTGTATTCTCTCGCACCTTCAAGGATCTCGGAGCACGACAAAGGAAGCATTAACCTGGGTGGAATAGATTGCAGTAGAAAACCTGAAAATAATATTCAGAAGCATTACTCAAGTGGAAAAAGTGATGTTTACATGCTTCATGAATCATGTGATGTGCCGAGTTTAATTGCACAGGTAGACCTGTAGGCATACTTAAGACACACTTTGAGGGCAAGATCTAACAAGACACTTCTTCACACAGGCACACGTTTGGCACTCTCAAAATGTAATATCTAAAGGCCAAACTACTTCCTCAGCAAGTTTATTCTTCCCAAAATAGTCCTGATGGGAAAACAAGGACCAAAAATAGACATGGGAAAACAAACATTTTTCCAAGCATATCTGTCATATTGGTTTATATGGCTTTCTAATGGTCGAAAAATGTTTTTGGCGGGGTTTTTCACCGAGGAATGGCAATAGAAATCTCATAGAAATTCCTCAGGGCTTTGTTGCAACTCGCTCCTTCTTTCCCTTACAAAGTTAAGTGTCTTACAAAATCCTGGTGAAGTCATAACTGGCGGCAGCATTAAAAATAAAAGGCTTCCTTTAACCTGAATCATCATCTGCTGCATGTGAACGGTCAGATTCCACTCAGGACTTTTGGAAGAGACACGCGTGCTCCTTAACAGAAAATCAACCACGGTGTCCATGCATGACATTTGGCTGGCCTTAAACTGCATGCTAGCTTGACTCTAAAGAGGATTAAAAACTCATAAAGCATAAATTATATATTACACTGTCCTCTTGAACCAGTGCCAAGAAATAAAGAAAAAAAGGGTGAATCAGTAACTTCAAATGAGACTGAAGCGGTTGGATTTCTGTGAAGGTTTCTGTTAAAGGTGCAGTGTGCAGGGGGATCGATTGCTATAAGCAATAAGAAAGGGGTTAGTACTTTCCTAGATCAAGCTATTGGTAAATGGCTGTGATTGGCTGTTTCACTGCTAGGCATTTGAAAAAGGGCATGTTGCAGCCTTATGTTTCTTTTGGGGACTTAGCTAAGTTGCTTTTTACATCCTGACTTCTGGACACACACACACTAAAGAGAAATCTGTAAAAAAAAAAAAAAGCACCAAAGCTCAAAGTTACATCAAGAGCCAAAACCTTTAAATGAGTTTATATTTGTTAAATACAGTTTCCGCAGGTTGATCATCAAACTCTGAAGGCATTCAAAAAAATCAGCCTTATTGGAGTTGACTGTTATACTGATATACCCATATCGTCTCCCAGCTGTTCCTCCACCCAATCTATTCTAGCTCTACAGATGTAGCAGGCCCTTTTACTTGAATCGTTACATTTTGCACCTCTTTGTTTCTACAGTAGCCTAAAATGGGCAAACCAAACACTGGCTCTAAAGAGAGTCTCCTGCATGTGTGTGTTTGTGTATGTGTGCATTTTTAGTGAAATTTCCTTAAAACATTTGTGAGGGGAGGGTGAAGCGAAGGGCATTCTGGCTGCAGTCTGTAACCCTAACCACTAGATGCCACTAGATCTCAGACACTGCTTCCTCAGGTGGACCTTAGGGATAAGGTTACCACCTATTTTACCTTGGGCGGGTTAGGTAAATGTGAAGGTGTTGGGGGAAGGGGTGGGTGTGTAGGCTCTGCTGTTTAGGTGTGGTCTATGGGATGGGGGACTTGCTGGAGCTGAAATCTAATGGTGTGGATCGAGAACAAATACGGCCTCTTCTTGGAATTGGTTTGTTTTAGCAGAGGATTGCCACTGTGCAACCTGACCTGACACGATTACAGAAAAAGAGACTCAATGCCTTACACAGACTGAGCAGAGCACAGGTTAATTTATGACCTGAAATTGCTGGATTTGTACAAGGATTTTCTAGTGATGACACTGTGAAACGACTGTCTCGACTCTAAATACACCTTAAAGATGTAGATACTTGCAAAAACATGCTGAAATACCCATATGAAACATACAGATTTTCAATATCACCGGGCAGGAGTGATTTAAAACAGAAGCCTAGTTTAAATTAGGACTTAAAGTCAATAAACCATGTGTTTTAATCATACACATCTAACATACATGTATACAATGTTTTAAATAAGTAAACAAGTCTGTATTTCATTTCCAAAACACTCAAGGAGAACATACACCGTGGAAGGCTTGTGAATATTTGCAAGTCATGGTGATGTGATCACGTATACTATATCTTCAAGTCCACTACATCACTGAATGTTTGCTCTGAATGATATGGGACATCAGTAAGAATCAACACACACGTACGCAGCCATCACACACACACATTCTGATGCGCACAATTCAAATATTAATATCGTATGAGTGCTCTCTGACCGTACACAGCCTGTCAAAGCAGTAGAATTTACTCACAACATGCTTGTATTTGCGCTATCCACTGGGGTGACTTATGAATCTTTTATCAAAACTGGCCTAATTGCTTAACCATCCATGTCCCGGTCCAGTGGTGAATGCTGGGAGGGGGCACTGGGCATGCAAATTGTCATAAAAACAAGGAAAGCATTATTCCTCCAGCATTTTTCCACCTCTGGCAAATCTGTCTTTTTGTCTATGTAATTATGGATTCTAGTGAGCTACATATTAAGCAACACATTAATTTATAGTTGACAACTTCAGGGAAAGAGCTGGAGTTGCCTCTTTATCTTATTTAGGCTGGGAATGAGAATAGCTTTCTTCTGTTATACTTCAAATAACAGGTGATAACATTTTAAGAACATCTGGGCAATTTCAATGCAAAGAAATGTGTGTGTGCATCTCTTCATCTCATCTGGTTCAGCAAGTGTTTTAACTCTATGCCAAGACACTTCATAACACCATGAAACCAGCATTACTTTTCTTTGACAGTTTGTTTGTTTTTGGTCCATAGGAGCAGTAAACAGCTTCCTGTGCTCAACTGATCCACAGTGGACAATAAATAAATAAATAAATACAAAAAAACCCCTTTCCCTTCTGTTCTCACTCCCACTCGCTGCCCTGTTTCACAGCAGAGGAAGCTGCCGAAGGGTCAAGCTCAACAGTAGTTTGAGAGAAATAAAAAGGATCTAACTGGCAAGAACCATGATTTCATGGCGTTTCTTACTCCAAACCCCCATCTCTCCATGTTCCTGGGAGCTGCATAAAAAGTCCCAGGAAACTCCCTACTACTCCGTACACCAAACAGCTGCAGATTCTCACTTTTCGCTGGCTTTAGTCCTTTGAACTCAACCTCAACCCCTCACAAAAAAAAAAAAAAAAAGTTTGTTGATAAACTAAAATGGACTTTTTCTGTTATGAAATGTCTGGTAGCTCTAAATTTAAAACATCTTTTTTTTTTTTAATTCATTAAGAAATATATCATTGCAGTCACGTTTATGATTAATATCAATTGTTCATAAGAGGAAAAAAGGATAGAATCTCAAAATATTAAATGCTGTTTTTATCATCTTCCATTGTTTGTCTGAAAATAACTGGAAGCCGTCATTCTTCCTGCCCACAGCTGGCGTTGAACCGGAATCTGCTTTGTAAACGTTTTCTCTGCAAGTCAGTATCAGGACTGTGTGTGTACGCCTGTGCCTGTGCGCATAATTACAGATGCGCCATTCTTCCTAAAGCTGTCATTAAAAAGGGAATGGGAATGACTCCAACTACAACCACTGCTTGGGGTTACGTAACAAGCTCTTCTTGAATTTTGTCTTATCCCGGAGACAGCTGAAATCTCTCTTGCACAGCCGGTTGTCCCTGAAAATGCTCCTCCTTCAAACCCAGGAGAAGTTTGGTATTTTTCCCGACTTGCATTCTGTCTTTAATTTTGGCGGAGAGAAAAAAAACCCGATCTGGTGTTTTTATGTCTTTGTCTTGCTCGCTCGGTCGTGTTAGAGCGCGTTTCCACTGTTGTTTTGGGGTGTGTCCGTGTGAGGGCGCAGTGAGCCCTACTTTGTCTTTCATCCTGAGATGCTGGTGGTCCACAGACAAAAGAGAAGATGGCATTTAGAGCTCTACAGGACAGCTACACGGCCAGGAGGGTTTGCTGTGCAGGAAAACATCTCTTAACATAATTTTGAATTACTGACTCGTGTTCGTAACAACTTAAACAAATACATAAACACATGGATTGCATTTATAAAGCTGAGTCTTACCCTGTTCTAAAATGAGTTTTATAAAAGATTAATGTATTATGTTGGTTTTTGTTACTTCCATCCCAGAATGTTTCTTCTTTTGTTTTATTTTGTTTTCTCAACTCAAAAACTCAATTAATAATCAATTAATTAATTTTAAACAGAGATAAAACACTTGGGGTAAAGCTCACTAACACCAGCTTGCACTTTGTTTTGCTTCTGCTTCAGTTTCCTATGACACCCCATTGAACAGATAAGACAGTTTGTCTGAGTGTATCAATAATGCATGATGAGAATACTCTCTCATTTACACTTTTCTTTTGCATCCTTTAACCTTTTTCATCCCCCCCGGCTTTCGTTCCTGCTCACGATGTTTAGGCTGTTTTCTCCATTCACCTTGAAAGAAAGCTCCTGTCTCCCGCGTCCATCAAAACGAAAGCCCGACCCCCGCTTTGAGAGGGAGGAGCTTCCTAGCGCTTTACTGAGTGTATAACACTCTGTGGCCATCCAGAAAGTGTGTCAGAGGACTGTGTTTGCTCCCAAAGTAGATGACTGCTCACATTCTGGTCTCTGTATTACTGACTGCGAGATACGAGAAATTTTTATTTCGTACATCATCCCAAGCCAGGACAAGGTGAGTGTCTTAACACTTCAGCAGCTTAACGTACGAGTGTTATTATTCTCTCCCATTTTAGGCAAAACATAGTGTCTGCTCGATTTCATTGTTGTAATTTGATTGATTGATTTTTTTGGTAAGCATGCTTTTTGTTTCTTAATCTTTTTTCTTGGGGGGTCTTTAGCGAATCGTACGTCAAAAGTCATTTTGCACCGCCTGTGCGTCATGGTCACATTTACGCACATTCTCCTCTGAGATTTTTGTGGTTTTTAAACCCCACAAAAGAGTTAGTGCGGAATTCAGTCAAGCAGACTGGGTCTGTGTGTGGGCTTTGGCTCATGCTCTTTCTACAGTGCCGTTTTCAGGTGTGATAGAGGAGAGAAGGAATGTGACGAGACGCTCTTTCACTGAGGACTAAATCATCTTTTGTCTCTTCACAGGTTTTTCGATTGTGGGATAGAATGCCGGCGATCATAAGTAAAAACTCCGATTTGGAGTTTGACTCCTTACAACCGTGTTTCTATCCGGATGAGGACTTCTACTTCTGCGGTCCCGACTCTGCGCCACCGGGGGAGGACATCTGGAAGAAATTCGAGTTGCTGCCCACTCCGCCCCTCTCTCCAAGCCGCGCCGCGCTACCGGGAGAGCCGGCAACTGCCTCGCTGGAAGCAGACCCCCTTGGCTTCGGGTTAGGGGACCCACTGGACTGGGCATCCGAGCTGCTGCTCCTGCCTGGGGACGATATATGGGGAGCATCCGACGATCTGTTCGGCTCCGCTTTGGATTCTAATCCCAACAGCATCATCATCCAGGACTGTATGTGGAGTGGCTTTTCTGCCAGGGAAAAGCTGGAACGGGTGGTTACGGAGAAACTCGGCAAAGCTATTTCCACGGCGACAGCAGGCAGCAGGAGTGTGTGCGTCAAGGCGCAGGAGGTGGTGAGCCGCAACTCGATGTCAGAGTGTGTGGACCCCACAGTAGTGTTCCCTTTCCCGATCAACAAGAAAAACAGCACCAGGGACTCATCTGGGACCATTAAAACATCCACGGTGCACGGGAGCGCGCCTAGTGACTCTGGTAAGGATTTGAAGACGTTATTATTATTATTATTATTATTATTATTATTATTATTATTATTATCAGTAGTAGTATTGTGTTGGTTGTTGTCGTTGCTGTTGTTTTTGTTGTAAGCCCCTACCCTAACAAATCGGAGTGAGTGCAGATTGTTCATATGACTGGTCTAGAATCGGATTACCTCGTTAGACATAACACACACACACACACACACACACACACACACACACACACACACACACACACACACACACACACACACACACACACGATCGCGCAGTGGAGTAGTGACACAGTGAACGAGGTTTATGTAATCAACAAGGTCTCCATCCGGCAGATGGCGGTAAAATGGGGAATTCTGTGACTTACTGAACTCAGCTGGCATCTGAGCAAAACAAAAAGACATCACACACACACACACACACACACAGTCAGACCAGGTTGTGGGAGGAGATGAAAAGGTGTTTAATAATGCGATGAGCTGATAAAGTGTCAGGTTCACGGTACCGTGAACGCTTTCATTACGCATGAATTGAGGGACAATTTGCGCACAGTGGGTGACAAACTGACACTTACTCCACAGTCTGAGACAGACAGTCTGAGCCAACTGCCGCCCGACATGAGGGGATATCTAAAATTAATACTCAGAAAGAGAAAACAAGAAATAATGTCTAAAACGGAAATACGGGATTTGTGTCAGGATCATAATGTTAGATGTGTTTAGATTGGGTAATGAATGTTATGTGTACTTAAAAACTAAGACTTCCATCACCGGTCTTTTATAAGTTCCCTAAACAAACACCAGCCCTTATCAGCGTGTTTTCGTTGTGGAACTGTAGTACAAAGCCCCCCAGCTTGGCACAGAGGATAGACTCAGCCAACCTTGC
Organism: Rhamphochromis sp. 'chilingali'; assembly: GCF_963969265.1. NCBI lineage: Eukaryota > Metazoa > Chordata > Actinopteri > Cichliformes > Cichlidae > Rhamphochromis > Rhamphochromis sp. 'chilingali'. Next base: position 13,412,582 of record NC_137932.1, on the reverse strand, counting down.
CAAACACCTCCTCTACAGCGAATAAAAGAGGACGGAGGAGAGCTTCTTTTAGGCGTGTGTGTGCGTGTGTGTGTGGGAGGGGGGTGACAGCTTTGAACAAGCGCTCCATCTCGACAGCTGTCTCCCTGGCGCCCCTCCAGGTCTGGAGCTTAAAGGGTGGTGATCCGATCGCCTGCCGCCCCACCGTCCAGCGCACACTGCCGCCCCGATGCGCTTCTGGCGTTTGAAGCGACCCATTCTTCGTTGTGCAGCACGCCTTCTGCACTTTTACATTAAGGGGAAACTGACCCTAAAAGATAAACTGTGAGGACCCCCATTTAAAAAAACAAACAAACAAAAAACAGAAGCAGTTCGCAGGAAAAGCAGGGTCAGGCACTGCTCCTCTTCATTTTCCTGTTTACAAACTGAAACTAATATCTGCTCAGACATGAATTGACTTTCTTCTCTTTATATTCCATTCCACCTCAATTAAAGAGTTGTTCCATTCTGAATTTCAAACAACAAGAGCTAAATCTCAGCCACACATGTGGCAAAATCAGGGACACCCCCTCATCCAGCCAGCTGTGGCCAGCTTTGTTGTGATGACAGGAATAACATCTGTGTGTGTGTGTGTGTGTGTGTGTGTGTGTGTGTGTGTGTGTGTGTGTGTGTGTGTGTGTGTGTGTGTGTGTGTGTGTGTGTGTGTGCAGCATGTGTTCAGACATTCTGGTGCAGTAGTGTCTGAAGTGGGTTACCATAAGCTGTAAAATGCCACACTCCTCAGATGCTCCTGAGCTGATAATGGGAGCCATTATAACAAAGGCATTTTAATGGGGTCTCACGCTCTGCTTCTGGTTGGTCACTTCTTGTCACCTCCAAAAGCACCCGTGGATGATAAGGGTCACCTGCTCATCTCAACATTAGCACATGTATTAAGATCAAGAGCTCAGGTGGAAATGAGGTTTTTAACTTTAGAGGTCAGAGTTAAACCTAAGTTCTTAATGCATCTGATTCTACTGGCACACTTTCAGTGTGAGTGGAGGTGTGCCGATAGACTGAAAGCACCAGACTAAAGCTGTCTCATCTCCAGAGAAGATTAAGAAAGTTTTGAATAAGGGAGGGAGAATGAAATGCAGAAATCCAGCCTGTCTGCTCAGCGCTGACACTGAACGTGTCAATTCCTGCAGAATAGATTAGTTACCAAATGACTGACACTAAGCATCAAGAGGTTTCTGCTTGTGCAAACAGTATTGAGCAACATTCTTTCTCCTACACCTTGATCTCGCTCACATGTATACCTGCCACTTGCTGGCACACACAGATGGAATAGTGCTGTGTCAGAGCAATTAATCACTCACGTTGTTTTCTTTTCTCAGAAGAGGAAGATGAAGATGAAGAAGAGGAAGACGAAGAAGAGGAAGACGAAGAAGAGGAAGACGAAGAAGAAGAAGAGGAGGAGGAAGAAGAAGAAGAAGATGAGGAGGAGATTGATGTAGTCACAGTAGAGAAGAGGCGCTCTACAATCACCAAGGCATCACCCATGGCGTCAGGCACTGTCACCATCTCTGTACACCCCAAAAGTCAAGATGCAAAAGGAATTGTCTCAGGGTCCGGTTCCGGTGTGGTGAGTCGATTCGTCAGCCGGGCTCCTCAGGAGCTCATCTTGAAGAGAAGTTCAGTCCACCAGCAGCAACATAACTACGCAGCCCCCTCACCCTATGCTTCAGACGATGACCCAACCCCGCCTCCAAAGAAGCAAAAGATGTCTGATGCCCTGCGCCTTCCTTCCAGAACCATCTCTTCATCCTCCTCATCTTCCTCCTCATCCTGCAGTTCAGTCACCAGCACATCAGGGGTGCGCAGCAAGCGCAGCTCCAGCGGGGACAGCAGCCCGAGAGGCAGCTCCGACTCAGAGGACAGCGAGCGCCGACGCAACCACAACATCCTGGAGCGCCAGCGCCGCAACGACCTGCGATCCAGCTTCCTGACGCTGCGCGACCACGTGCCGGAGCTGGCGCACAATGAGAAGGCGGCGAAGGTGCTCATCCTTAAGAAGGCCACTGAATATGTGAACTCGCTAGAGACGGAAGAGATGAGGCTCCAGCAAGAGAAAGAAAGGCTCCAGGTCCGGAGGCAACAGCTGATGCGCAGGCTGGAGCACGCAAGGACTCGCTAACAGACAAGTGCTACAACACAAACACTCACAATATACCCTGGACGACCCCCCCCACCCCCACCCCTCTGCATCAACTCAAGTCTGATACACAAGAAGATGCACACAGAGGCCTTCATATTTGTTGCACACGTGCACACACCAACACAACATCTCAGAGGATGTTTATGTTCAGATGTCAACACACACCTTGGAGGGGCGGGGTGCCGGGGGCGGGGGGATGCTCGGACTTTCACTGCCGCCACTTTTTTTGCACATTTGTTGACGTTAAGAATGTTTAGGGTTTACTTTTTTTCAATCCAGTCACATTAAAGAAAGATTAAAAACGCACACACACACACACACACACACACACACACACACACACACATACACACACACACACACACACACACACACAAAAAAAACAAAAAAGCATGAGGAAGGAGAGAGGACACTTTTTTTGGTCTTCCCTTCTTCTGTTTTTGAAAAAATATAATTTCTATTTGTACTTTTTTTGTACTCACTGTGACACCAGCCTGGAATCTAGTTATTCCCACAGGGACGGGTGTTGGAGGGCACTTTGCTTGGAGAGTTCATGTACAAGAAGAAGTGCACACTTACTTTGCCTTCACCACTGCAAAACTGAAAAGACTGATGACTGAGGTGTCACATAAACAATGCCACTACAGGTCCTCTTTCCCTCACTCTTCTCACACTGGTGCTCAAACCAAGTCAGTGGATGTATAACTGCGCACCTTGCTAGCCGACACTTTTGTATATAACAATAGTGTACAGACAAAATACACTCAGATCTGCCTTGTTTTGTAATACAGTTTGTCCTTGTTCTTTTTTTATATATATATACATGTCAGAAAGCTGCCAACATTTAGACTGGAAGTTTATATACCTTTAAAAGTACTGTAAGGCCTCAATTTTGAGAGTCATGAAACTTTGTAATATAACAATATATTGTTTTCTTTCTCTTCCCTTTCTTTGTATTGTATTATATTACTAATTCAACACACCTTTTATGCTTTTAGTGTGAACCTGATACATACTAAATTTGATACTTATATTTTCGTATGAAAATGAGTTCCTGGTAGATATCACTTTATCTCGTCATTTTTTCTTCTATCTCAAATAATTCTTTTGTACAGAAAATGTGTTCTATCCTCATGTACCTGGCCTTTTTTTTCTTTCTTCCTTTTTTTTTGTTTATATTTGCTATCGGGTGCATAGAACTGGGTAAACAGATATAAGATGTTTGTTTTTTTGTGTTTGTTTTTTTTTTTTTTTCAATTTAAAATGTACATTTAGTGCTGCAACTCATAGCACTTTGAAATACCTCATTTTGAAAAATAAATAGATATCATAAAATCTTCATCTTTGCCTTTGTGGATTTTTTTTTTTTTTAACCTCGTCACCCTTTCATATCTGCCTCAATCTGTTTACTTCCCTGTTTGCCTCCACATTTCTGTATTTGTTGTGCTGCTCTCACAGACTCATCCTGACAAAGAAAGCGAGTGTCTTCTGAATGCTCTCTGTCTCCGCACCCTGCAGCTACCTCCCCCTGCATAGCCTCTCACACCCACCCACACACACACCTACACACTCACTCACTTCAGTTCACACACACACACACAGACACACACACCTCTCTATTTTCCTCTCTCACCAGCGCAGCTCTTCCTACTACATTGTTCAGGCTGTTGCTATGGAAACTGGAGCAGCTGCTGAGTGGCAGACACGAGAGTGAGGCTTTTATTTGTCTGTTAGTAGTCTGTGTATTTCTGCCCGAGTGTGTGTGTGTATGAATGCAAATGTGTGTCTACCTTTTGTTGTGGTCTGTGTGTGGCCCCGGCGCCTGATATCTCCGGTGTTGTGCGCTGCCTGCCACGATGCCAGGACAAGGCTGGATACTGTTTACCAACATAGGCCACATGGCTTTGCCCCTCCCCACCTGCTCTTCCCCTTTTTCTCTCTCCTCCTTCCCTCTGTGCATCCTGTGTTGGGCCTTAGCCCAAATATGCGCCTTTCACGAGCCTGTTCAGGCGCTCTCTGGAGATGGCTGAAAGAGAAATCTGTTGCCACGGTCTGTATAGCCATTTAGCACAGCAGTGTGCTCACAGAGGGTATAAGAAAGAGAGAAGTGCACTAATACAACATAAAATACACACTGCTGATGAATTGCAGTAATCCCTTTAAAAAAATAGATAGGACAACATGATCAATGATTGTTTCTCTTTCACCAAAAGTGATATATTACTTCCTTTCTAGAACGAACACTCCGGCGTTTAATTTTTCAGAAGCACAATTGTCATTTAGCTACTTGCAGAACCAAGATGGTCCTAAGGTATGAGGCCTATGTGAGAGACAGGGGTATATGAAGACAGATGACTTTGTTTGGGAGTTGAGACAGTACAACACTGAGCTTCTCAGTGGGGGAGTGGCACTGGTGGATTACATAACAGGGGTCTGGTGTCTTTGTGCATACTAACTGTACATGTGTGCGTACAGGATAGGAGACCCTGTGTGTGCGTGCATGTGTGTGTCCTCTCATGGGACTTCCCCTTACCATCTGCCTAATGACTTATCCTGTCTGGTTATAGGATAAAAACAAGCTCATAGACAATAACGCAGAAAAATAAATGGGGGTAAAAAGAAAAACAACATATCACAGCAGAGAGAAGTTGTTTGGTTCAGATGGTAAGATTAACTTTAATTTCACCTCATAGTGTTCAGCACCAAACCCCCTGCCAATACAGATAAACCTGACTGGCTCAGATATGCTCATGCATTGTTTTACATGCTTCTTCTTGAATCTCACATGTTCCAGTTGCAATTTAACAACCTTTTCCCTTAACAACTTAGCCAACCTGACATTAGTGGGGTGGATATTACAGCTGACTTTGGGCGAGACTAAGGGTACACCCTTGACATGTCACCAGTCCATGACAGGGCTAACACAGAGCAACAGACAGCCATTCACGCTCCCTGCTAAGCTATCTGCTCTCTAAAATGAGGCTAATTGTTTTAGAAGGGAGTAGCCATCTTCTGCGTTAAACAGACATATGGCCATGGCTTTTGCCTGATTAATATCCATTATCTCTCTGCCCGCTGACTGCCTGGCCTGAACTGCTCAGACACACACACACACAGGCACACACACACACACACACGATGCAACTCTAATGGGCTTAGACCCCACTGATGGATGTGCATTAAAGCTACACAGGAGATGGTGTGGCATGTTGCGGGTTTGTGTCATCTACTTTGAGATCTTCATTACCCCCGCCATTAAGACTAGCCACAACGTTTCCATTGTGCTGTTGGACACCAGATCTGTATTCAACATATTAACCTTCCTAAATGTAGGAATACAATAGCGTATGTATCCATGCACAAGTGTGTGTGTGTGCATGAAATGTGGCCAAGCTCTGCGCAATGGCATGCCCATCACACATGTGCCACAATAAGCTCCGTATGGCGAGAGCCCCTTTATCTGTGTGTGTCGTGCATGCGTGTAAGGGGCAGGGGATGGGGGTGAAGGGGTGTCACCATCTGTTATGGAGTCCAGCACGGTCGCAGGTGCTCAGAAATGGTGTGTGTTGGGCTTATTGTAGGTACAGCCTGAAACAAGGAGGGTATCGGGGGGTATTGGGGCAGAAAACATGGAGGTGTGCGCGTGGTGGAGGCAGTTCCTCCAGGGAACTCATTGCCCTAGCTGAGTAATATGCAGCCGTGACAAAGAGCTGTGGAGCTACAGTAATTGCAGAACACATAGTGGACAGCTAAGCAAGAGAGGGAGGGAGGAAAAGAGGGAGGGAGTACAGCAAGAGAAAAGAAGGCCTGAGTGTTTGATCAAAGTTTACCAAAGTCTGAGGAGATTTGCATACAGATGGCACTGTAGCATGGCCCCCCTGGAATACCTTTCTCTCTCTTTATTTTTCTTTCTGCATCTCCCTCTCTCCCTCTCTCTCACTCACACACACACACACACACACACAGCCTCTCACACAAATGTAATAGGGTGTCATTGAAGAATACATGAATAGCCTTTCAAGAGTGCGTTCTGAGGAAGAAACGGCTTTGGCTGCACAACACAGCACCTACAACAAGAAAGCAAAAGTGAAGGAGGGCAGTTAAGAAAGACTGAAAAAGAAAGAGCGATAAAAAGTAAGAAAAGGTAATGATTAAGACAAGATGGGAAGAGAGAGAGTGGCAACAATAGAAAGAAAACAAAGAGGAAAAGCCTTACCACATCAGTAATTACGCAAACAGCTCTGGGCCAGTAAATTTTGTTTCAACACTCATCCAATGCACATATATTCAGTGATGTGTCTACGCTGACATTTATACACTTCCTCCATTAATCCATTCCCCTGGCAAATCCTTACACTATATTGATCTTGAATGTAGCTGTTTAGGGGGTATTGATCATTTAAGTGCCTTCCTCTTACATAAGTTACATATTTCTTTCAAGTCATTGTTATGAGCCACAGACAATTAGCCAGCTGTGCCAACTGCCTCAGCTTCTATGACATCTAACAGTTAAAGCCACAAGAATGCCACAAACCAGCCTGAACTTGCTGTCAGCTGCTGAACTTCTAAAAGTTTAAAAGAATATTAAGCTACTAGTGTCAAGAGGGCTCGGAGGCCATTATGTGGGAGTGGACCCAAGTGCAGACACAAATGGAACAGTGTTAAGGTTTTCACAAGCTTTATTATTAACACAGAGAAGCAAATACAAGACAAGAGTATGTGGCGGGGGCAGGGGACTAGAGTCCACGGGATTGACTTGGGAAACATGGAACGTGGGATGTATGCACATAGATGCAGGGAGTTTAAGTTAAACTGCCGTAGGACTGGTGACAGTCTCAGCTTCATAGGGTCCAGTGTAGCTTGGGGTGAGCTTGTGGGTGAATGGCCTGAGGGGAACGTCCCTAGCAGCGAGTCATTTTTTGGCCTGGAGTGTACTTTGAAGTGGGTGCTCTTAGTTCTCATCTGTGTAGCGACAGCCTTTAGTACCATTTCCTAAGTCGGAGTGCAAATGTAAGATCAACATCATTCTCATGAAACAGGGATGACTGATAACCCAGAGAGGCTTCAAAAGGCTCTAGATGAGTTAAGTCAATTTGTGCATACTCTAACCAAGGAAGATTCAGAGACCAAATTACCGGGTTTTGTGTGGTGACATAGTGGAGGGCTGATTCCAACACCTGGCTGAGCCTCTTGGTCTGTCCATTAGATTGTGGGTGATATCCAAAGCTGAGGCTGACTTTGGCTCAAAGAGCAGTACAGAAGGTCTTCCAGACCTGTGAAGTGGATTGAGGACAATTGCCGTAGGGATGCCGTGGTGCCTGAATACATGATCAATTAGGAGTTTGTCTAGGGCAATAAAATGGGCTGACTTGGAAAACCTATCAATAAAAGAAAGAATTACGGACTTTGCGGAGGAAACAGGCAGCCTGGTAACAAAATCTAAAGCTATGGGGTTGTTACTTGTTGTAGCAAACCTGATGGTCATTGAGTGCACAGATGGTGCAGCAGCTACATAGCCTTTGACACTTCTTTCCACACTTTCCCACCAAAAGTGACTTTTGATTAATGAAATTGTCCTACCTACTCCAGGGTGGCGAATTTAGAGGTGTGAGCCCAATGGATGACTGCTGAACGTGCTGTAGTCGGGACGTAGCAGCGATCAGGTGGACTGGTACATAGGTCAGGCTCATCCTAAAGGGCCTCGCGGATGGCATCTTCGACGTCCTAGGAGTCGAAAGGCACCTTGCAGGTGGCAGGAAGGAATGCGGCAGTCTCAGGTGGGTCAGTGTTGGTGACGAACTGGCGGGACAAGGCATTGGGCTTGACATCCTGGAGCCTGGATTCCAACAGTTCTTCGTCACCCACATCATAATTTCTCTTGGCTGGAGGGAGGCAAGAAGAAGGCACAAGCCAAGCGTCTACTTCCACTATGAATGGTTTTGTGGTATGGGGTGAATCAAAAGGAGTGTGGAACTGAACAAGTTTAATTTAATGAAGCCTGCTTCAGTATCAAGAGACCAGATAAATGGCATCTGGGTGGAAGTGAAATGAGTGATTGATGTGGCTATCTGGCTGTAATTCTGAATGAAGAGACGGCAGAAGTTAGTGAAACTGAGGGAACCACCGAAGGTGTTTTTGGGATGTGGGAGTGGGCCTTTCACTTCAGGCTTAAATTCTTGCAGGGACAGTTTTTCTGCAGAGGGTATTTGGTTTTAATTGTGATCCTATTCAAACCTTTATTGTCAATACACGGACGGAGTGTCTTATCTTTCTTAGCATTCATCCATCCATTCTCTGCTGCTTATTCTTTTTCAGGGTCGCCAGTCTGTCGCAGGGCTAACACATAGACACAGACAACCATTCGCACTCACATTCACACCTATGGGAGGTTTAGTTTCCAGTTAACCTATCCCCACTAACTGCATATCTTTGGACTGTGGGAGGAAGCTGTAGTACCTGGACCTACACAAACATGGGGAGAACATGCAAACTGCATCTTTCCTCCGCTCTATAGGGAGGAAGGGACAACCCCTTATCCTTACTGAAGACCTCCTGGAGGTCATGATATTCCTTGGGGACTGAGGTGAGATCTGGTGGTGAAGGTACAGCAGGAGATGCTTCTGATGTTCCTGAGAACAGAGCTGAAGAAAAGTGAGGCAGAATAGACTCCAGCTTGTAACCTTGTGTCCTGACCAGTCGATGTGGAGATTGTGTTTTCTTATCCAGGGGTAGCCGAGAATTAAAAACCTGTCTTTTGACCCGGTGGCGTGAAGAGAATGAGTGGTCTGATTTATACTGAGTGACACTGGCAATAGTAAACGGGGTTTAAAAACTAATCAGAGATCCACCCACTCGTATTCCTGTAATTTCTGGTCGGCAGAACATATTGGGAAAACCAACAACCAGGTTATCCCGAAGAGTATCTCTGACTATGGACAATGACGAATTTTGAGTCTCATGGGCTGGAGCAGCAGAAGACCAAGCTGGGTGCTACTCCTGTCAGCTTAGGAAAGGAAACTGAGGCTACAGTCCACATAGGTTCACCAAAGTTTGACAACAGAAAATTGGAAAAATGGTCTGATGATTCTTAGTTTTTGCAGTGACATTCAAATGGTCTTAAACATGTCAATTTCAACAAGTTCTTTGTATTCAAATTACCTTCACAGTTGTGAGACTTCAACCCAGTAGAGTACTTTTGGGATGTGGTGGGAGATTTGCATCATGGATGGACCAAAATCTCTGAGGAATGTTTCTTGAATCTATACCACAATCTATACACACAATCTCTAGACAAGTAAAGACCTTCTTTAATTTGTCACAGACACTTGTTTGCAGAACACTTAAACACAAGTTGTTTTTGTTGTTTTGTCTTCAGTATAACTGTGTTGCAACGAGTAATTGTAAAGGAATTAACTACTGACCTTTGAGCTCCATGTTACTACTAGCCTGCTGTGTGTAACCGTTGTTTTACTGCTTGATTTATAAGAGTCACCAGCACCGGCATTTCATCATTGTTATACAAATCCTTTTACATATGGGTGGGGCACAAGATGAAACATAAAGTGTGCTGTGTTTAGTATAAATAAGCCACCTAATACAACTACTGTGAATATATACAGCGGAAACAAAAACACATGATGTCCTATGTGTTAAACTAATTACGAGGCTTTCAAAGAATGTTTTTCTCCATGTATATCTTTCCAAAGGAATGCTGTGTGCATTTGCGCAATCCCCATGTTGTTCTGTGCATACGTGTGTGTACACTTATCCCATTGTACGTGTGTTTATTTGGGGTAATCACCGGGGCGCTTCTGTGTTTGTACATTTGAAGTGAGATTGATTCATGACTGTTCCTCCAGAGGAAAAAGATAACAAATGTTTTTCTGGTCCAATAAACACCCTCTGCCTGTAAAACTAATTAGAGTAAACTAAACCATCCTCTGCATGCACCAACACATGCTTAATAGATGGCTGGCTGGGAAACTCTCTGGTACTAAGGTAGAACTCAGTGAGAGACGTATTGATCAAGCCTCCCAGACTCCCTTGCGGGCTTTGCTGCCAATCAATGAGTATGTGTTTGACTGGGGCAAGGTTTGCCAGCTACTTCAAAACTGTGTCAAAAGCGCACGATCAGTACAGCAAAAATGGGCGCTAAACGTGAAGTGCTTTATCAGAAACTCCAATTAGTGGACAAACCAAAAAATATAGTCCATATTTAGACTCTATGTGAACATATTAGACAAATATTTTTAAATCTTTAAGATTCATGTTGAATAACATTGCCAAACTGAACTGCTTGCACTGAAGAGTTGATAAGTGATGCTACTAGCCAATCAAATCAACGTTTGAAATCAAGACATTGTGAATAACATACATGTACTTGTCATAAAAATGAGAAGTACATTGGGTAAAAAAAGAAAGATCAAACCTCTGTATGGTTGTAGTGTGCTGATGCCCTGTGGACACACTTAATATATAAAAGAGTCAGGGGAAGACACCTTACCTAATTAAAAAGTCACTGAAGACTGCAAAGGGAACATCTGGATAAACCAGAATTGTTTTGAAAACAAGTGCTGTTGACTGATTGTGCACAAGGTCTGGACTGGGGGTGAGAACAGGATGTACGGGGATGTAGTGCGAGTGGTTTAGGAGTGTTTTGCCTTTTCAGCAAGAGCCTGCCCCCACACCGCCAACAAGGAAACAATACAGACATTAAACTTGGATTTGTTGTTGCTCTAAAAAGAAAACTAAGTTCAAACAAGGGTAGTTGGATTAAAGCTTGTGTAAAACAGCACGAGAGTGTAGCAGTTGCTTTTGATACTACTGAATCTAAAAGAGTGCAGTCTACCACTTTGAACTTCATTTATTCTTTCTTTTCCCTCTGTTTCACACATGTAAGGCATGAAGAGTTTGTGATTTATTTTCTCTACTTTAGCAAGCATGCGAGTACTTTTGCAAAGTCTAATTAATCATCTCTGCAGCATGAAATGGAATACATAAGAGAAACTATAGTGCTACTACTACTATGAAAACAACTCAAGTCCAAAATGCCTATTTTAGATATTAATAGTGAATTGCAATGACATGTGATTGCTGCAATCTGTTCTTTGGAAGCCACACGTGACCTTTTGTATTGTGCTACAAGCTTAGATACCTGATGTTTTCATGTATTCTTCTTACAAACAGCATCGATGCCTTCTTTGCTCACTTTAAAATAATTGCCTGAATTAACATAAAGCAATATAGATTTGCTATCCTACATCTGGGACCTGAAAGTGGCTATAGGATATGCATGGAGGCTATCAACACTTCAGGGCCGACCTTGCTTGCTTCTCGACAGTTATCTGTCGGTTTGATGGCGAGCTGGTGTGCGACAGGGCAGAGGACGGGGGCCGCGCGGGTCAGCAGAATCCTCAGCAGGCGCTGACACATGTGGGACAGAGCTCAGTGGAAATCGGGTTAATGAATCATAGAGAGAGGGAAACGGCAGGGTTACTCGTCTTTCAATATCCCCCATCATTATCAGTTGGACCAGTGTTCATCTGCACAACATGGGGAGAGAAAAAGATGAGGGGGTCAGTAGGTGGCAAATCTGGACCTGTGAAAAGGATTTCAGACAATAGATCATAGATGTGTGTAAAACAAAGCAACTGCTACTGAAGCGTCACGGTCAATTTTGAAGGAAATAAAAGATGGGTCTGTCTCTTTTTGTAAGACATCATGTTATGTGATTCACTCTGACCATTAAGAACCATGTGAAAATTTGATAGTTTAGCTATTTTTCCTTCTGTATGCATTCTCTACAAGCCCTTTTGTGTCTTTGTAAGAAGATATTCTCTGGTGGGCCTTTGGTCCATGACCAGTCCATTACAGGCTTGTCTGCCTTTGCTGTCACTTCTTTTCGATGGATCAGTGAGCTTCAGATAGAACCACCAGTCTCAATTTTAATAATACCAGCCTGCTTCTGCACGCAGACTCAACTCAGATGCAAATCACCGCGTCTTATTAAATTGGTTAAAACAAATTCACTCCACAGCTACACCCTTTCTTCCTGCAGTTGTTACCGTTCTTGAAAGGTATGCACTGACAACCTGACAGTGGTGAAATAAAGCTTTTAATTACTGAAGAAAATTAGGACAAATAGCCTGAATCCAGCCTATTCACACACATAATTCGCCTATCTAAGAGGATGAAATACATTAGCATATTTAATTGGCGGCTTATGCCCATCTCTTGTGTTTGACAGCTGTTGAGTCAGACGACAGCATTGTTCGAATATGAGTCAGCGCACGCTAATCTAATCAGGGAAACCTTGGTTGGGGATCGAGTTAGCATTTTGGATATCAGCAAGCTCTCAGGATTACACACAGGGGTTAATTACAGAAGAATCAGATTCAGAGAGAGCTTTAACGGTCGTAAGAGTAAGGCAGTAGTATTCACGAGCCGGGCTGATGGGAATGAAGGTCTACAGAACAGCCTGAGACTATGATGCTGTGGTAACTCAGGCATGGCATTGATTACTTTAATTGGTGGACCAGGAGCAGGGAACATTATTGGATTTGATTTAATGCCCCCTCCCTCAAAGAGACACTTCAGATACAATCCACCAGTGCACTGGTTATTGCTGGACGTTTGCACTATTGGTAACATTTAACATCCATCTGGGATTATACATCAAACAAATGTCTTATTTTACAACTCCTCCACACACATTTCAATGTCCAATGTCCTCCAATCTGTCCTTGTTTGATATTGATTTGAACTCAGAAAAATACTCAGGTCAGGGGTTTTTCTCAGGTTTTCTGGCAGGTAAACAGCTGTTCATTGATAAATACAAGCGCATATAAGGACAAAGCTACGGCCAAAAATGGCACTTTAAAGTGCTCCTTTATTAGTGTTATCAGATTGAGTGAGATGATTCTCAACTGGCCATGGATGCGCGGTAGAGCTCTTTCAGTCGTCAGCAAGACTAGAAAAGTGTTATATAAAACCATTTCCACTTGTCTTGCAAAGCTGGTTGGTCAATTGCACGCAAGCTAGATGAGACCTAATTCTAGTCTGTCCTTTTTATCTATGTTGGTGCATTTATTAATCCTTTTATTTTCAGATGTTTTGATTTGATTTCATCAATCCTGAATGGGCAAAACAGTTTTCAAGCTTGGTTGCTGAAAAGATCACATCGTTTAATAAGAATATGCATTTGTACAATTGACCTCTTCCTCCTAATTGTCTGCAACTATTTTAAATGTACAATAGTTTCCTCCTTTTTGGACACCACAGCTTTCCATTGTCTCAAATGTAATTGGTTAATATTGCAATTATGTGTCTGCCACTGTAAAACTCTGTGGGGAAAAACTGAATAAAAGCACTGGAAATTCCAGTTTTTGTGCTGGAACCATTGCTACAACCACCTGCTGCTGAAGAAAATGGGATATCATGGTCAGATAACACCTCAGCAACTCAAAATACACGATTTGCTGTAAAAGGTGTATCAGGCTTATATTTCCTCATTTGTTTCACTTATTCTGCCATCTACAACAAATGAGTGATTAATTACATCATCAAGATATTTCCAGTACGTTATCCAAATTCCTTTTTCTCTTTCCATTCTTCCTCTATCTCTCTTGTGCACACAAAGTTAAATAAGATACACAGCCCAATACACTGACACATTCGAGTGAGTGTGCAGCATGCCATTGATGCTCTGCTCTGGCTTCATCCATCACTGATAATGGCTGAGGACAGCTGTGTGCTCAGTCTCCCCCTCTCCATCATACCGCAAGCTTGAGGCGGAAGGATGGAATGGAGGAGGGGTATATTTATTCTACTCTACCTCCTAATCACACACTAACCATCCTGTAATACTATCGTGAAACCTCCACCCCCCACAACAGCTCAAACACCCCCCACTCCAGAGAATACCCGCCCGGGGCTGGGCCCAGATGGCCGTGCCCAGCAGCGGCCTGCGTTTTGCCTCTATCTGAATGTGCACTCGAGGCTGGATTTGGAATCATTGATGCAAAACTGTGTTACACAAACACGCACAGACACAGATATGAGTGCCTTCATGCACTACTGTGCACAAACCGCTATGCATACTCCAACTATTGCAGTGTCACCCACACATCAGTACACACACACACACACACACACACACACACACACACACACACACACACACACACACACACACCAAACAAGGATGCAGTGTTTAGACTGGAGTTAATGAAGAGATAACAGCTGATGTAATTTGTTTGCACATGAATTAAGTCTGTCAGGGTTCCATTCTGGTTGATATTTCTGATTTCATACACTACCTTTGGTGTTCATGAGTTAAAAGAAGCTATTAAAAAAATCTGTCCTTGAACATCTTCTAACCAAGATGGCGCCGCGGATGGTCGCCCTGGTGCTTCAGTGCGTTACTTTTGTTTTGTTTTTGTGCATTTCTTCTGTGTCTGGGCACTCCTCTGGATACTCGTACACCAGAGAAGAGCTCCTTAACTACAGGACTACAACGCCTGTGGATTTATTTCCAATATTTGTCGCATCTGCGGCAGATTTACTGCTGACTCTGACCAGGAAAGCGAGACGCCGAAAGAGAGGGAAGCGAGCCGGCGCACTCGTGCGTTTGAGGAGACGCGGACTGCGAACTGCTCTTCCTGGGATCTTCCTTTCTAATGTACGCTCACTCGGGAATAAGATTGACGAACTGGCCCTGATGAGAAGCATGAACAGAGACTTTGCCTCCTCCTGTGTCTTATGTTTTACAGAGTCGTGGCTCAGTGAGAACATCCCAGACTGCGCGCTCAAGCTGGAGGGCTTCCATCTGCTGCGCGCAGACCGGCAGGCCGCTCTCTCCGGTAAGTCCAAAGGTGGAGGTCTCTGCTTCTACATCAATAGTGGCTGGTGCACAGATGTGACAGTGATTGCTCAGCACTGCTCTTCCTCTCTGGAATATCTTTTTATCCACTGCAAACCGTTTTATTCTCCGCGGGAGTTTGCTTCATTCATCCTGGCCGCTGTTTACATCCCGCCAGACGCAGATGCGCAGGCAGCTCAGTGCGCACTCGCGGAGCAGATTCTCCACACGGAGCGGACATTCCCGGACTCTCTCACCATTGCTCTTGGGGACTTTAACAAAGCCAATCTGAGCCATGAGCTTCCAAAATATAAGCAGTATATTAAATGCCCGACCAGAGAGGAGAGGACATTGGACCACTGTTACAGCACGATCAGCGGGGCCTATCGCGCGGTGCCCCGCGCTTCACTCGGACTTTCTGACCACGTCATGATCCACCTAATCCCCGCGTACAGACAGAGGCTGAAGCTCTCCAAACCTGTCGTGAGGACTAAAAAACTGTGGAGCAACGAGGCTGTGGAGGAGCTTTGCACGTGTTTGGAGACCACAGACTGGGACACAATGAAGGCTGCTTCTAACAGCTTGGACGAGTTTACGGACACTGTCACCTCCTATATCCACTTCTGTGAGGACAGCATTGTGCCATCACGCACCAGGGTGAGTTATAACAATGACAAACCCTGGTTTACTCCTAAACTCAAAAAGCTGTGGCTGGAAAAGAGAAAGGCGTTCAGAAGCGGAGACAGGGACTGCTACAGAGAGGCCAAGTACAGGTTCACTAAAGAAGTGGACATTGCTAAACATCAGCACTCTGAGAAGATGCAGCAGCAGATCTCAGAGAATGACTCGGCCTCTGTGTGGAAAGGTTTTAGGAATATCACAAACTACAAGCCTAAAACCCCCCACTCCACTGATGACTTGCTCTTAGCCAACACCCTTAACGACTTCTACTGCCGTTTTGACGAGCCATCAGGCAGCCTTCACACCTCCAACGGCCCCAACAATAGAGACACTTTGGACACTAATTCCCCCACCTCTCCCCCCTCCATAGAGCCATCACCACCTTCAAACCGTTCACCTACAACACCCCCCTCCTCACCCCACACAAAAGAGGATTTCACACCACCTCCTCCCACCACAACTCTTCATATTCATGAAGCAGATGTGAGGAAGCAGTTTAAGAGTCTGAATGCTCGAAAAGCTCCCGGCCCAGACGGTGTGTCTCCTGCCACCCTCAGACACTGTGCAAACGAGCTGGCCCCAGTGTTTTCTGGCATTTTCAACTCCTCACTGCAGGCATGTCATGTGCCTGCCTGCTTCAAGTCCTCCACCATAATCCCTGTCCCCAAGAAACCTAGGATCACTGGACTAAATGACTACAGACCCGTGGCTCTGACATCTGTGGTCATGAAGTCTTTTGAGCGCCTAGTTCTCTCCCATCTCAGGACCCTCACGGCCCCCCTCCTGGACCCCCTGCAGTTTGCATGTAGAGCCAACAGGTCTGTAGACGACGCCATCAACATGGCCCTACACTTCATCCTGCAGCATCTGGACTCCCCAGGAACCTACGCCAGGATCCTGTTTGTGGACTTCAGCTCTGCCTTCAACACCATCCTTCCAGACCATCTCCGAGGCAAGCTTTCCCAGATGAATGTGCCTGATCCCATCTGCCGGTGGATCACTGACTTCCTGACGGACAGGAAGCAGCATGTGAGGCTGGGAAAGAATGTCTCGGACTCCCGGACCATCAGCACCGGCTCCCCTCAGGGCTGTGTTCTTTCTCCTCTGCTCTTCTCCCTGTACACCAACTGCTGCACCTCCACCCACCAGTCTGTCAAGCTAATCAAGTTTGCAGATGACACCACCGTTATTGGACTCATCTCGGACGGGGACGAGTCTGCCTACAGGAGGGAGGTTGAACGTCTGGTGTCCTGGTGCAGCCACAACAACCTGGTGCTGAATGCCCAGAAGACAGTGGAGATTATTGTGGACTTCAGGAAGCACACAGCCCCACTCCCCCCCATCATCCTGACTGACACCCCCATCACCTCTGTGGACTCATTCCGCTTCCTGGGTACCACCATCACCCAGGACCTGAAGTGGGAGCCCACCATCACCTCCGTCATCAAGAAAGCCCAGCAGAGGATGTACTTCCTGAGGCAGCTGAAGAAATTCAACCTGCCAACACGGACGATGATGCAGTTCTACACTGCAATCATCGAGTCCATCCTCACCTCCTCCATCACCGTGTGGTACGCTGGAGCCACTATCAGGGACAAACAGAGACTGCAGCGTGTTGTGCGCTCTGCTGAGAAGGTGATTGGCTGCAGACTCCCATCTTTGCAGGACCTGTACACCTCCAGGACATTGCGGCGTGCAGCTCGGATCTCAGCTGACCCTTCTCACCCTGGACACAGTCTGTTTGACCTGCTCCCCTCAGGCAGGAGGCTCCGGTCCATTCGCACCAGAACCTCTCGCCATAAGAACAGTTTCTTCCCCTCTGCTGTTGGACACATGAACAATAACCATATGACTGTTCCCACCACTAACACATGACCCTACGCTGTGTTCACTGCATCATTCCATGTTTGGCACTGATCACCACCTGCACTCATGTATATATCTTTCAACGTAGCACTCTTAATTCTTATTCTCATGTATATATCTCATGTATATCTCATGCACATATCTTCCCACGTAGCACTTTTAATTCTTATCCCTACTTTTATTTTTTTCCATGTCTATTTAAGTGCTATTTATGACACTATGTTTGCACTGAAGCACCGCAGCAATTTCCTAATGTTGTAAACCTGCTCAACATTTGGCAATAAACCCCATTCTGATTCTGATTCTGATTCTGATTCTGATCTTATTCAAATCAGCTGATTCACAAGGAATCATTTCCTACATACCACAAGTTTTAAGATTAAATATGCGATAATCACCTCTTTGCACCATGAAAAAGTCCTTGGCATCTTTTGGGATTATGTGCTTGTTCTCTGGCAGTTCATTTATATCAACAATGTCACTTGAGCTTTTATCTCTTTGTATTTAAAGGATCTGTAAAACCACATACTGTCAGCCAAGTAGCATAAATTAGGTAATAAATGTTCACAGCGAGGGCAGTGTCAAGTGAATGATTATACCTGACACAATGAACTTAGAACTTCTGTCGTGAAACTTAAATAATATTGCACTTTTAAAAGGTGTTACAGGTGCATAAATGCTAGATATGGCCAGATTCGGAGATAGGTGGTTGCTAGACAACATGATGATACATTAAATTTGATATGGATAAAATATAATAATCAGGTTTTGTAGATTAGTGTTGAGATTTTGTGGGCACATGACCACAGACCAAAAATGTGCCATTTTGGCACTATCATAGTGACAATGTAGGATCAAGGGAATAAGGTTCCAGTCACACAGGCCTACAGCCAAAATTCAGTTTTACCGACTGGAAAAATTATTGCTAAAGTCACACAGGCCTACGGATTGGCCAGCGACCCCATGGCAACCACCTGTTGCTAGGAAAAAATGTGTATCTCTCAACTGACTGCTATGGATGGAAGTGACAGACTTATCTACAAACAAAGTAAAAGCAACTTCCAGGAGCCAGTGACAACGAATTGAGGAATGCACATTTTTCCCTAGCAAACAGTTTTTGTATCAAGTCCAGTATGTCAGACGACTCATGAGCAATGTGCGCATGACGCCACGTGAGAAACCTCAATACAAATCTGATGATATCTGATAGGATATTGGGAGATACTCTGAGGTCCTTACAGAAAATATAACTTACTGGCAGATTAGCTCGTTGAGGAAAGGAGACTGAAGGGTGGCTAACAAGTAGTTATCAGTGTACTTAATAACAGTTTGTAAAACAAACCCCAGCATGCAACATGGGAGTGTATAAATCTTGAAGGGAACTAGATGGGATAGTAAGACCGAACTATGGATTATATATAAGACATGGATCATCAATAATCATAAACCTTCTACAGTCTCAAAGGCTTTCTCCATTCTGAACAACAAAAAATGTAACATGCCTAGAGAACAGACCTTTTCCACATCAATGTATTTTAAAATAACTACCTATACATGGTATGAATTATGGCTTGAGTCTCACACCTGAGTTCAAAACTGACTGTAAGACAATTTGTAAATAAGCTAAACTGTGAATCTTCAATCAAATCCTGGGGAAAAGCAACATTTTGATGAGTTATCATATCAAGTAAGACATTTGTTTGGGTCAGTAAAAACCGTTTACAAAAGCTCAGATGGATGATTATTTTGAAATGACAATAACAGAATTTGTCACCAGCAAGCCGGAAATTATTTTGTTTTATTATTCCACAACAGTGGATTTTATTTACAATGCACATCTTTCCTCATTATTGACTAATCTGTAATCTAAACACAACAATGAGGTCATTTCCAGTAAATCCCCACAGATGGCAAGCTAATGCTATTCAATTAGCAGGTGATGGAGAAGGGTGGAACCCGATCCCCAACAAAACACCAGTCCAGCACACTCCCTTCTATAAAGGACACCTGTCAGAAACAAGAGCCTCTTTTACCCTGGCTGTTAGAGAAAAGCATTCTCCTTGTCTCATCATCATTTAAGACTTAGGCACTTCAAAGCCGGCCAGGTACAATAGCAGTGATCAGGCCTGCCTTCAAAAGAACAGCACAAGTTATGGTGGGGCAGCAGGGGGAGAAGAATAGCCCTGTAAATCATAATAGAGAGGAAAATATAAAAGACGAGGCAGAGAGACGCAGTTCACCTGTTCTCTGTAACACAATCACTTAACGATCCTCAGGGTGCATTGTACGGGAGGGTGCTCCTGTAGCTTGCGCCCTCGCTTTGTGCCCTGCTGGAGCACAGAGATCATCTTCCCCCTCTCCACAGACCCCCTGACCTTCTCTCTGTTCCACTCGCACACACACACCCATCGAAATTACCCTTACTCCTCACAGATTAAGATCAATGTCATTCATCGCGTTTAGAGTATCAGCCTTTGATTTGGGCCAAAGAAAGGGAAGGGAGGGCACACAGGGCACCTGGGAGCTGTATAAGGATAGGAAAAAAATGTCCTCCATTCGATGGGGATGAAAGTGCCTTTTTTTTACTTTCCCCTTGAGCTTGTGTGTGCTTTATCTAAATGGAAGTCGATCTTTGAAGTTGCTGCAGGTTAGCACAATTTGCATATTTACACTATATGTTAGGCAAGCACTTGATCAAAGGGTGTCACTCTTTAAAAGTAGTGCCGTATTTCGAAACACTGTATAACTTCCACTGCTTTCGTGGAGTTTGCGCTTATGTGTAGATGTGAACTGAAACGAATCCATTCTGCTAATCAAAATGGCTAACTCAACAAGGCTGTAGCCTGCAGCTACCTTTACTCAAACACAGTTAAAATACTCAGATTCTGAAGAACAATAAGAAGATCATGTATCTAAATGGAAATTAACATATCAATCCCAACAACATCAGAAAAGTATAGATGATTATAAACATTATTGCCAGTTTGAGATGTTAGCATCACAGCGCAAGCTGACAGGATTGATTCCCAGGGATGTTTGGTTTAAAATGCTAGCTGTCTGAACCAGAATTTTTTAAACTGTTACTACACTTCCAAGGTGGAAATGCTCACCCTCATCATTTACATCATACTGACAAATAAACAAGGTTAAAAACTTTAAAGGTCCTTTAAAGGTCTTTAACACAAAGATGCTGAACAGCAGTTTAAATGGAACTGTTTCAGGTAATTACCATAATGTCACACCACCCACCTTACACTGTATTCTACCTGGGCTGTGCACTTGTGCTTATTTGATTGGCCGGAGAAGTGTGCTGCCAAATGAGCCAGATGACCCTGCTGTTTTTGGCCCGACTGTGCCAAGTAATCTTATAATTGAAACAAATAAAGAGGCTGAATTATTGAACACAGTCTTTAAGTCATTAGGCTCAGCCCCCTTTGGCTCTGCTTCCCTCAGCATTACCACAGGGATTCCTCTGTGTATCTATTCCCTGACCTTTGTCCCTGCCCATAGGTAAGCTTAGCTTTTGGACAGCACTGACCCTTTTCTATACCAAGCTTTTTTCCATTGAAGTTTCAAACTCTCCTATCTCTGCTCTCTTGGCTTCCCTAGCACCCCCGACATCCCCACCCTTGGAGCCACCAGGGTATGTGACGGTCTAAATGCCCCCTTTTGTTGGCAGAATGGGTCTTTTGTCTGCACCCCCTGCCTGTGCTGACTAAGGGACATCCAGTGAGCCCACTTTTGAGTCCACATAAGGGTATGAGAGCGCTGGAAACAGAGGGTCAGCTTAAGCCACCCTCCACCCCCTCCCCCAAGAGTGTTTGAGGAATTTCCTGATTCACTAACTTTTTAAATAGCTAGTCCCCTTGCCTTTTTATACCTCAAACAGCACCCACTCACATCCTCACACCTCCAGTCTGGCAGATGGCCTAAACTGGCCAGGACATGACATCTATACTGAAGCTGTACTAGACACCCTGCTAGGTACACCTTGCTACTACAGGTTGAAGCCCCATTTACCTTCAGAAGTACCTTCATTCTTTGTGGCACAGATTCAGCAAGGTGCTGGAAACATTCCTCATAGATTCTTGGTCAATGATAACATGATAGCATCACACAGCTGCTGCAAATTTGTCAGCTGCACATCCATGATGTGAATGTCCTATTCCAACACATCCCAAACTGTGCCAAAAAATATCCTTCACACCATGTCGTTTCATGTTAAGCCAAATTCTGACCCTACCATCTAAATGTCAAAGGAGAAATCGAGACTCATCAAGCCGAGCAACATTTTTCCAGTCTTCTACTCTCCAGTTTTGGCGAGCATCTGCAGATTTTAGCCTCAGTTTCTGTTCTTAACCAACAGGAGTGGAACCTGGAATGACTTTAGGACAGCAGCCAATGAGTATCCCAGCGTCAAACGTGTCTAACAATCAGTTTCTTCAGGAATGAGTTGTTTGTTCAGCGTATAATACTTTGATTTTATTTCTACCCTTTAAATATTTATTGTTTTTGTTGTTGTTGTTTTTTGTTTGTTTGTTTTAAGATTCTGTTTTCAGGTAACTTTTAGAAATATTAAAACAAAATTCATATTAATCTGCTAAGCTAGATTCAGACAAGGCGCAGACTTAATGTCACAGTGAGGCAGCCATTCTCTAAAATCTTGTGTTCCCTGAAACTAACAGGACATCCTGTTAGTTTCAAGAGACACTTTCACTGAACATGTCTATGGAATTTAAGCAATGAGGTTTTGTATCTTGAGCAAATGAAGTGCGGAAAGAAACAAGAAAACCTGACAGGCAGAATAAAAGACAAACTGGATTGGTAGCTTTGTTCCTCTAATGAAAATCTGCTCACACAACATTTTGTGGACCTGTAATTAATCCCCCTAACATCCTTTTTTTTAATAGACATCCATTAACATGCTTTTAAAAATGGCACTCTTAAAAAATACCTAATTCACGGCATACATCAGAGCACACATTAGTGCTGAATAGTATTTACTGGCCATCCTTTAAACAGCTCCCTTTAAAATCTCATCCTCTAATGTATCCAAATCACACGGCTGTCCCGGACCATATATCTTTAATTGTACGTCGGTGCACTTTAACAAGAGTCAGATGCCTGCTAAGGACTCCTCTACATCAAAAAGCTGCCGCCCAGCACCTCATATCCTCTGCCTTCACAATGCTGCTGTTTCACCACCCATGTTCATAAAACGTACTCTCCTCCCTCCACTCCCGACCCCCTCCTTTCACTTTGATTGGGCTAATTGTGTTTCCTGCTAAATGCAGTAAACTTAAGGGAAGCTAGGAAGTGCAAATGCACGTACCCTGGAGCGGGTATACAAACTCAAATTCACACTGCAGGCAGCATCTCTAACAAGAGGCCATTAGAGACAATAGGCCGACTCGTTCACTTTCTGAGGGACCAATTTACATTGCAGTGGCAGGTACTAAAGCCTCTTGAGCCCTTTGGATTATAGACTCCTCTTCTGACACCTCTCCCATGGTCATGTGTTGCAAATAGCTCACTATGTTTCAATGGCTTTAACACATGAACATCAGTTTGAGCATCTATCTATCTGTACATATATTAAAGTGTCATTTGGCAGAAAAAAGAAACCTATTTGGTAACTGATCCTATAGCCAGACCTAGAATTGGAGGAAAGCAAGAAAATAATAATTGGGTTTTTTTTAAACATGAAAAGATTCATAGAAGCACTCCATATTTTAGTGACCACGCAACACGTGGCCCAGCCAGATCGCACTATTCATTGGTTTTCGCCCAGGGAGCCATCACAAAACCATACTGTGGTTGCCTTTGTTATCACAGTCTGCCACTGTTTCTCTTTTCATCCCCCTCTCTTTCTCTTTTTCAATCTGGGTGAGCTCCCATTGAACAGAGGGTCTCTGAGGTTGGATGGGGAAACATTGGACCACTTCAGAGCTCATCCCAAAACCACACCAAGCTTCCCGTACTATCTCTACTCTCTCTGTCTTCCTCTGTCTGAAACCTCATCCTTCTCTGTGCCGGCGATCTGGTCTGTGTGTTGCGGCCTTGGCAGTGGCAGACAGCGTGTTACTGAATGGGAGGGAAGTCATATGTTAGCAGTTTGAACCTACAGCCCCAATTAGAGGCAGCTGTTACTGCACTATCACACCACATCGGAGGGGAGGGGTGGGGTGAATTTATGGTCTGCGTCTCCGTGGTGACCCCTGTTTGATGTGCAGAAAATTAGGAAGTGAATGACTTCCTGTGGGTTGCTGCTGGAAGGGCCAGCTCCATACAATAATAAAAAACAGAGAGTAAGAGAGAACTAGGAAAGCAACAGCTGAGAACTGGGATGAATATTGAGGTAGCAGGGTCAGGATGTGTGCTTACAGAAGCCAGAGGTCATCTTCTCCTTAAAAGCTGTGCCATCGTGCATCCATATATAGATCTGGGTGCTTGCTGACAAACTTGAGCCCTACTTTTGTACAGGTTCAGATTCACTCATACTGCAAGACAAAATCAGTCGACGCATTGCAGAAATCGGCATTTTGTTTCTTTACACAGAGTCCTTGGAATCCCGCAAGAACACGCCTGTGCAAGTAAGCTGCTCAGAGCATATTTACAATCTTGAGAAAAGATGAGGTAAAAGTCCAAGTGGTAAAAGACACAGAATACATCAAAGAAGAAAACGTATGTCCCTATAGATTAAGAAGAAAAGCCAGTCACATCTGTCCAGACTTGTAATTTCAAACATCTTGAGTAACCTTCTGTCAAATTTGCACGACAGAAGTTTCTTTCAAGACCACCTGTAAAGCTTGTCTAAAAAGCTTGATCTTAACCTAAATACCATTTGCTCGTTGCTTAGCAACACTTTGTTTTTCCTCTTGCTTCATCACCACATTGGATGTCATTTCAACTTTGACCTCTTGAACCAGAAGTAATGACCCTTACTGATTCTCCTCCCAATTCAGAGGATCTGCACCCACTCAGAGAAAGCCCCTCGAATAAAAATAAATAGTATTTGAATCTTGAAATTCCTCACAGCCAAGTGTTAAGTCAGTCAATAAAACTTTCTAACAGACTCTGCCAGTCACTGTATGAGCAACAATAGGGCCAGATTGTGATGCTCAGCCTCTTTTGTTTCTCTCCAGCTTTTCTGGTGAATGAAACACAATGGGAAGGAATGCGTTGGTTTCTGGTTGGGTGCTAAACCCAATCAGGATGATAACAATGTGCTTTAAAGGACTAGAAGAGTCTTTAAGGATTCGCCATAGCATCAGATTAGCTTGTTGCCATCTACCCCCTGTGGCCACCTATTCATGTGCAATGTAATGCTAACTGACCGCTAAACAACAACACAAACATAAACACAAAACCTTCTTCACATTTGCTAAAATCTAAAATCACCTCCACGCATCCCATTTATCAGCAAGCTGATTACAAATGAAAAAACGTTAGGAGAGTCTATTAGGACTAGCATTTATTAGATGTGTAAGTAAATATTTTACCTTAAAATTGGCTTTGTGCGTACTGAAAACCAAATGAAGGCTTTGAACCAGAGCGTACACACTCTTAAGGATTTTTTAAAATTTTTTTACACATGAATTTTGGAGTCAGGTCCAAAGTTGCCCCATCTCAAATATAGTCAAGAGCAGGGTATAATTCACATCAGCCACTCTTCAATACTAGAAATGCTTAGTTTGGTTTAGAAAATACATCTGAGGGTAAGGAAGTAGTTGATACCACATAAAAACTCTGATTTGATACATTGTAACACAACAGAATCACCATTGAGTCAGGATGGATGAGCAGAATCTGTCAAATAGTACATTTAAATACATTGTCACTACTTGTCAGTGACTTGTTGTATGCTGAATGCCTTTTTACTATATTTACTTCTCGTACTGAAAAGGAAATCCATTGAACTAACATTGCGATTATTAAAGGATCAATTTTTATATTGATCCAATACATATAAATATTGGTTATTCTAAACAAGATTGAAAAAATGGTAGTGTTTTAATATGCCTAAATACAATGTTGCATGTTACTGTCGATATAAGTGTTGCGGTACTGCATGTTTAACTAAGTAAATCACTGATTCATTGCAAATCTATGACGTCATAAAGGACTCAACTAGATTTGGGTAAGAAAACAGAAGCATACACACGCATACACAAGGTTTATCACAGTCAAAACAAACCAGCCAAGGATTCTTGGAGGCCTGTCCCATTCAAAAGAATGTAGAGAGCAGGGAAAATATTCTGCTTTGATAAGAAGCTGTTTTCTTATGGACAGCCAGGAGGGGTCCGCGGTATCGTGTTTTGCTTAGTATTTGTTTTACTCAATGAGAACATGTGATGTGTCTGAGCTGGTATCTGGATTCCCATTACAACATGTACTTCGGTGCCATGAGAAAAGTATGCCTGCCTGTTGCTGATGGAAAAATTCCAAAGCTCTCATGAAGACACGGTGAGACAGTGTTTAAATGGAGGGGTAAATGGGGCATATTTATTGTGCCAAGGGCCCCCGATTTTTTATATTGCCACACCATGTAATTAAAAAAGAACATCAACAAACCCCATTTTTTAGCCCCTCTTTTATTCCTTTTCCCTTTTCTCATTTAGTTTTTTCCATCTTTTTTCCCCTTTTACATTGAAAAACTAGTGGCCTCTCCCCCCTCTACTGCTTTTCTGTGCAGAGGGTCGCTGACAAAAGGAATTGTGCAAACGAGCCTTTAAAATCCCTAAATGGTTGTGGTCTGTGCACAAAGGGCCAAAGAATGCAGCGCTGGACAAAGACTGGCCCTTGCCCCACCACTCCGCCCTGCAGTGATGGATCCGAACGGACGCATGAACGTGGGCTGGATTTGAGGCTGCCGAGGCGCCACCTCGCCCCCCACTGGGCCGAGCAAAAGGGACGGGCCTCAGGGATACACTGGAACCCCAGCCAAGTGCCTCAAAACAATCACGACCTGCTAACTAGCCTCACCATCCATAGGCCTTGATTGATATGGGAAACGCATGCTTGCTTCTCCATACAGCACCCTCCATCACTCTTTATCATCCTCAAAGCCTGAAATTATTCCCCCTTTCAAAGTAAATGTTACAGATTAGATGTGGGCAGCCATTAAATTGTGATTTTATGTACATAACAGGTTTATATTAGGCTCAAAATTCATGTTTCATGAGTGTCCAATATGCCTCACGAGTACATAGGCTGTAACGAATGGCAGCGAAATATGAAAGCATGATGTTAAAGGTATGGAGAAACTACAATAAGTGTTTTATTAATGGCTGTTGCCCCCCTCATGTTTAAGAAAAAAGTTCATTTGCATGGTTCAAGGATATGGAAAATGTGCTCTGACAACCCACATTAAAGCTATAGTAGAAACTAGTGATTTAAGGATCAGACAAACTGAAAACAGGTTTGCTCTGCTATGACAGCAACTCAGCAGTTGGTCCCTTTATCATTTAATACAATAAATTAGGATGATGAAAAAAAACTGTAAAATGCTTTGGTTGTTTCAATTATTTATCTATTAGTGCAATCCAGTGTTTGAGTTGGATGTTCAGGATCAGAAATGAATGCTGAATGCAGTGGAATAGCCACAAAAACGACCAGCTTAGAGTTAATCTGGTCTGCTAGTGACAACAATACCAAAATGCTAAAATTAATCTATTGTTGCTGCCACAACAACACATTAATATTAGCATACTGTAATCCGTATCTAGTGTGCAGGTGAAGAGTGTGGGCTTGTTTCAGATGATTTCCATTGCCTTTAATATTCTCAACAACCAGCAAGAAGCTTGAAAGAATCGCTAAATATCGCAAGCAAAAGCGTAACACGTGAAAGCTCTGGCTACAAAACAGCGTCCAATTTATTAGATTTTAGGCTCCCCAGGTCACATCTGATTTGCAGTCTCTGGTTTTAAACAAGCAGCCACTTCACTACTGAAGGTCTCCATAAGCCGCTAGCTAATTTCTAAGAGATAAAAGGCAATAAACAACAATTTTACGGGACTGCAATTACAGCACTGCAGGCCTAGAGGACAAGGGGTACCCATTCAGGGAGATATTTTGAAACACTCTGTGTGTTATTACAGTTCCACACAATGCCAAATGACATCTATTTGAGCATGTGACTCCTTTACTAGAGGGGCTTCACACATTTGGCAGAGTGCTCGTCTGTGTCTGCTGTTTTGTGTCAACATAGCAAGTTGTAGCATCACAAAAACAGAAAATAAAATTGAAGCATTCATTCCTACATTTACAATTTCAGCATGAGTGATCGCGTGAATGTAATATTTTGTCATATTTTGCTCTGTGTTTACTCAAACATCTGACACCGAACACCTCATTTAACTGAATTGGTAAGTTGCATCTTTTCTCCCCCTGCAAACCTTTGAATTACAGAACCACGCATTTCTGCAATCCATCTACATTTTGTTTATAGTTCTTAAAACTCCCCAAAATTTTCTCTTCCACGAGTGTCAGACAAAGCAAGTAGCCCTGGGGCAAAGTCTTGCTACACCTTCTAATCCAAAACCAATCAACTCAGCAATGACACCTTATAAATCAGCCGTTTGAACTTCCTGAAATTTCTAACTGACTCAGTGACGCACATGCCCACAACACACAGGGATCACGGAGTTCTTGAATTCCACCTTTGCATCTTTTTCCTCCCTTTGTTTCTTGCCAATGTTTAAGCACTCTATTATAGTCTTTATCGCATGTATACAGCCCTGTACACACACTTTAACTCCCGTTTCTCTTTTTCTTTCTTTATACCGGTACCCTGCAAATAATGGGCTGTAAAAGTTAAATTAGAACTTTAGCTCCTTGTAGAGCTCTATTGGACCCTACAGAGATAAGATATAGCAATAAACACTTCCTGTATTGCTGTTCTTTGTAAGTTGCGGGCATTTACTGTAAATGAAATGTAGACGCACATGAATGAGTAGGTAAGTCTTCATCACAGTTGGATTATAATCGTATATCTTCAGCTTAGGCAATGATCCAAAAAGGGCTTGCACACCTTCTGTGTGTATCCAGTAAAAGCCCGAGGCCCGCATTTCCTCACAATGGTGGTATTTTCAAGTACTGACTTCATATCCTACCCTTGGATTTTTTGTCTCATTTGACCGCAGGACCCAACCCTCATGGTGCACCCCAATCTATGTAAATCCCCTATGCATTCCTCAGATGCACCTAGAAGCACATTGATTACATAACTGGGACAGTCGCAGGGTTGAGCAGGCCAGCAGAATTAGATTTAGCATCAAACTGAGACACAATCTAGCTCGGTTTAATTTTTAATTCAGGACAAAGGCTACATTCATTCATAAAACCCAGGAAAAGACGTTTAAGTACAGTTCTGTTAATGGTTAACGTTTTCTTTACCACTTTGCTTTCACTTCTTGTAAGACACTCCTCCTCACACTTGTTTTATTGCTTTTGAGTGGGTGGTGACGTTGCTGATACCTTACTGATTCATACTGTTGTTTGAAGTAGGATCATTTTTTTAGTCATGCACATGCCATTCATTCAGGTGTCCACCCACAGACATTGCTGCCCCCCTCCCCCACCACCTTTTACTTTAACTGGTAATGGGGTTAGGAAAGTGGGAGAAGACTGGACTTGAAAAGTTTGCCTTTAGAATCAAACAAAAGCAGCAAAAAACACAGAAACTGAATGACTTACTGGCTGACAGTTTATAGTTGGAAAAAGATATTGGACACTTTAAGCAAAGCACTACGAATATAGAGAAAGACAGATGGAGAGAAGCGCCAGTGATTGTTTGGTCACGGTGCAAGCTCAGATTTCTAGTTGTCAGTTCCTCACCGTGGTGCAGGTATGTGAAAAGCGCAATTTGTTTGTCTGTCTATTTCTGTTTGAATTTCTACATGTTTTTAAACACTTACTGTCATTCTGACTTTGATACACAATAGACTTGTTCATAATTCAAATCAAGATAAGAAGACATGAATAAACTGTAGTCTTCAGGCATTATTTTGCAAGGTCTAACAAAAATATTGTATTAACTATTTATGAACTATGGTCTTTTTTTCCCAGTTTTGTTATTGCAAGGTTATAAATGACTGGACTACCAAAGCACAACCATATTTATAAATATAGCACTACATGGAATGAAGTATAATCAATACCTGAAGTTAAGAATATCACCAAATGTTGGGTTTCCTTCTTTAAAGAAGCCCTTTTTTTCTTATCCATGGGTCTCTTGGGCTTCAGTTTTGGATTTAGAGTCATTGTGTGTGTGTATGTACAACAATTCACACCACCAGTCACCCCATTTAATACTGTTCTTGTCTAGCCATTCTGGTGAAAGTTCATCTTGGTTTCATCTGTTCGAAGAACACTTTTTCCAACACCAGTAGTGTAGAGAGGTTTCACTGCAGGTTACACGTGTTCTGATGTTTACCAACTGCTGGCAGCGGCATATGATTTTGTCTCTTGATACTGTCTAGCATTTTAGTCCAACTAGATTTCAGATGTCTACGGCACTTTTGTCATGCAAAAATTAAAATATTCAAAATTATGCAATTTGAAAATGCTGCAACCTCGTCAGTCATTCACTAGTTACAGGATCAAGTGATTCTAGTACACATGTGTATGTCAGCTAATATATTTTTTAATAGTCTCAAGGCTAAGTCGCACTGGAAGTCTCTCTGAAGAGGAACTACAGCTACACCCTATTAATGTTAGCCACACTCCCCAACAAAACATTGAACAAAAAGCTACACAACAGCCTACTCATTCCTTTAGCCAAAGTCACGCCAGCAATGGTGCAGCGCAATAAATTAACGTCTGATTAAAAATGGTTGTCTCGCCCGCCAAATTGTCATCAAGTGGCACCATTGATACGGGCAACAAAACCGGGCACATCACCAATCACCCACTCAATGAGAAAAGGAAGGAACTAAAAACAACATTCTTGAGCAAGTCGGTCTTTCATGAGCTGGATGCGATGTGGGGGTGGGAGGGTGACTGGGTAGAGTAAGTTTCTGGGATATGTAAAGCGGGTACACAGGACCCCACAATGGGGTAGAGAAGGAAGGGCCACCCTGACAGCCTTAGCGGTGCAGTTTCTTTTTTTTTTTAAGGGGTGTGGGGGTACTACAGGGATGGAAGGCAGAAACTGGGAGGGGGTGTTCCCTTCTTCAAAGCCTTTCCGCTGGTTCTGGGGCCCTGTAGATGGAGAATGTAGATGGGGGGTGGTGGTGAAGGGGTGAGGGTAAAGGAGAGAAAGGGAGAATTAGGGAGCCCTCTCTTTGTCTGCTGGCATCAGGGGGGTCGGTTAGACACTGAACGCCTCGGGAAGATTAACCAGCCAGGCCCGGTCGGAAGCTGAAGGGTAGGTGGGTGGGTGGGTTGTAGTGGAGGATAATGGGAGCCCGCTTTGTTTCTCATCCACGATAGGATGCTGGAGAGGAGAGATGGAATGTAAGAAATGGAGATTGATTGATTGGTACAGTGAGTACTGCTGAAGGGACAGAGCAAGAAAGAGAGGGTGGATGACCGTGTTGAGCTTTAAGTCGCTCCCTGAAGTGAATCACAGTCTCCAGTTTTGAATTTTTAAAATATGGAAAACATAAGGCTCAAACAAGAAGAATGGTGGGAGTGAACAAAGGGGGGGGGGAGAAGGGGAACAAAAAACAAAACCTGAAATAAAAATGAAAACAAAGAGAAGCAGAGAGACTTTTAAGGTGGGAGAGATTGAAATGGGGGAGGAAGCTTTAGGGTGTGTGGGGGGGGGGGGGGGGGGGGGGGGGGGGGGCTTCCTCAATACGGATTAGTGCAGTGGGGAGAGCGAGGATGGGGTTAGAAGGAAGGGAGGCAGGAGAGGATGAAAGTTGGGGTGGGAGGGACGGGTGAGAATGAAGAATTGCCATTCGCTTCACTCACTTCACTACACAGGAACAAAGCATGATGGGAGGTACTTGACATAACACTCTTCCAGGCCATGTTGGTGTGTGTGTGTGTGTGTGTGTGTGTGTGTGTGTGTGTGTGTGTGTGTGTGTGTGGTGTCCGCTATCTCAAGACAAGATATTAGCATGCACAATGTTGAATTTTATATATGATGAGTGTTTCTGATTGGATTGAAGTGTGAAAATTTGGGGTTTCACTGATTATGCAGAAAGTTTTAAAAGACTCTCTTAAGAAAAGGTGAGTGACTCTTTTTGCAGACTGAGCACAGCATGTATTAGTGTACAGCACCTTTAGTTGGAGGAAGTATAGGTGTATGAAGCTGTGAAAATGCAAAACTGTTTTGAGAGGGTAGCTAAAGCTGAATCACTTCTTACAAGTGACTCATACAGGAAAAAGAAGTTGAAGAAATGAAATTAAAGACTCGCTATTATTTTATTAAAATAAAACTTTTATTTGCTGTATTTTCTGTCATAGATGAGCTTCTTGCACTGATGAGTGATGTAACAGCTGAGGGGAAATTGGCTTTCGGCAGAACCAGCATTCCTGCCTCGAGCTAATGACCTGAGGCAGAATTTCAGCACCTTAATTAAGGCGTCATTAATTACAGGAGTGATAACGTTTCTCTCCACAGCTGATAGCCGATCAGAAAAAAAAGGGGATTCAATTATTTTATCTTTCATCGAGTTGTTATGATCAGGCCACGTCAACTCATTCTGAATCACATTTATTGCTTAATACTAAAGTATCCTTTCCATGCACTGCAGAAATGTGTGAGAGCCTGTGCTCCTATAGTGGATGTATCTTTAGGGGATGCTGTGTAATCAGGTGTGTGACACTGACAACAGACAAAGTGGCTGACATTTAATTTAACTGCACCATCCCATCACAAATCGTATTTTTGCTATATGTTGTCCAAAAAGAGTCACGGTAAGTGGCACTGTTAGTGGACATCAACAAGCAATTGTCACAAAAGCAATTCAAATCAAAGAAATCTATTCGCCCACCTTGGAAAGGTTATAGAGCCTGGTATCATTTGAAATTTTCACTCTCCATTTCTCTTTCTCGTCCAGTCCTCCTGCCTGTATTAAAATGATGTGTTTCTGTGCAAGGATGCTGAAAGCTTTTGTTTGGAACTTGTCACCCTGAAGGCCAAAGGTGTAGCCAGAGGGGAGGGAGAGGATATGCAGAGGTATTGTAGATGGATTACACCAGAACCAAAAGTGGACCATGCTCTCTCTCTCTCCCTCACACACACACACGCACACACACACATACAGACACACACACACACACCAGCTCCCTGCAGGTACAGTAACCCCAACGCCTTGGTTCCCTTCTGATCAACAGAGCTGAAACAAGAAGGGCAGGAGGGGCTACTGGTTCCCACATTATACCCCCCATGGCAGCAGTCTCTTCTCACCATCCCTAAAAGGATCTTTACTGCGCCCCAAACCTGTTATCTGACTTTCCATGATAACATGCACATAAGGGTATGGACATAAATGACAAGGGGTCGGGAAAACCAGCTGAATTAATTATTCAGTTATTTTTCAAGTAAATTGTGAGTACTGTCTGCTGTTCTCTGTTTAAAATACTCCAAGTGTAACACTTGTCTAAATGTTATGAAGGAAAGTTTGGGCTCGCAACAGTTCTAGGTAGGTTTGAATTCTATTAAGTTAGGTCCAATTATGTGTGGACAATGGCACAGTTACTAACAAGTTACAGGGGAGGGCTTCATTGCTGGGGACACTGTGGGGTGTGGATGACCAGCTGAACAACAGAGTGAAACAAAACTGAATGAATGGTTTGTACTGAAGAAGTCCCCCCATCCCTAATAAGAATTTGTTGACAATCTTGTGCTGTCCTGAGTCAAATTTTTTGACTAAATCTGAGAACCACTGAGCTAAAAGATGAATATGGATTTAAACTACATATTTAGCTTTAATAGCTTTAATACAAGAGACTGAATAAAGATATTATAGCCCACTGCATGACGTACAGTCATTTAAAAAAAAAAAAAAGGATAAAAACAC
Source organism: Rhamphochromis sp. 'chilingali' (assembly GCF_963969265.1). Taxonomy (NCBI): domain Eukaryota; kingdom Metazoa; phylum Chordata; class Actinopteri; order Cichliformes; family Cichlidae; genus Rhamphochromis; species Rhamphochromis sp. 'chilingali'. The sequence continues at coordinate 13,379,023 of NC_137932.1, read as the reverse complement.
ACTGGTGAGCTTGGCAACAGAAAATAGGCTTGGACAGCCACATGAAACAATTGTGGTGGATCATACCAAGATCCTTTCCAGATCCTTGAAGAAACGAAAAAGTCCTTCACACACTCACCGGCCAGTTGTTAAAGTTCAGGTAGATGAATATCCTGATCTAAATCTGAGTATAGCTGTAGGCATTTAAATATGTTTAGGTGCATGATCTTCATTCCCATACACCTCTGTATGTACTCATGTATTTATATATGAGTGGAGACACTGTTGCAACCATTTTGTGGACACTTAAAATACAAACCTCCAGTAGGTAATTAAGGACATCTGAAATGCCCACTAATCCCTCCAACTTCATCCATTAACAGACTGAAAGAAAAAGAGAAGAAAAGTGGGAAAGGAACCCTTGCACTAACAGATCAGCCCTTTAAACCTTTCCAACAACCCCTTTCCTTTAAACAAAAACACAAAGTCTTCCTCTTATCTCCCCTCTCTCTTTTTGTGTTTTTTACTCCTTCCTGCTCTGTTGTTTTCTTCCTCTGTAAAGTCAGTGGTCAGACTCTCTCAAAGGCACCTAGAGTCTCCACCCTGCTCCTATTGGTTCCTCCTTGCTCTCCCACACTGAGTGCCCATGGCTCCTGAAGTGATGCTCTTTGTGTGGGGTTCAGGGGTCGTGCCTATTAGTGTGAAGAAAGCCCTGCTGGGTCTTATCCTGACCCGGACGAGGACGCAGAGCTCTTCACCTCAACCTCAGCCCGGTCAGCCCCCTCCCCAGACGGGACACTTTCATCCTTTGTCGGGAGGTCAATGAGCGGACCCCCAGAGGGGAAGGAGGGCCTCCACCAATAATGATATGCATGACAGTCATTGTATGACCCCCATGGGGGGGTCATGGTTGGTTGAGGTGGGTGGGACAAGGGAGGGGAGCATTGGCTGCATAACTAAGGATCTCGGTTATCTTATCCAGAAGTAACTGAGTTACAGAATGATGGCGATGAGGATGAGAGAGCTCCACTGGACCGTGATACATTTTATCCAGGATCGTGTATATTATGAAAAATGTTGGGCCAATGGGAAGCAAACTAACAGTTCCACAAAGGTTTATGCTTCACCAATAAGCTCAATTATTGGGAAACCATTCAATTAATCTTCATATCTATTTTAAATGGCCATTCTTTGACACGCCATTGCACCCCAGTCCCACCGACACACACACACACACACACTCAACTTAACCCCTAACCTCAACCCTAGCCTTCACTAGAGAGATGGATTTGACTTGGTTCGCTTCACTCGATGCCAAAAATCTCAAGTATTTGCCTTGATATGCAAATTTTAAGTTACACGACAATATCATCAATAGCAGATAACGGCCTGAACCTTAGAATAAAAACTTCCATGGAAGTGCTTCATCTGAAATGAATGCCAATTGAGATTAAATGTCTAAATCAGAGTTACATTCAAAATGACAACTAAATTTAAACGCTATTGAAAAAGAACAAAAACCCATTGATCTTACTGAATAATATTAAACCTTTGTGAATTTAAAATCTCACACACGTGAAGTTGCTAAGTTTGTGAACACATATGGCTGCGGAGGTGCAAGGAGATGGCCAGTGATCATCATTTACTCTGGAGGAAAATATAATGAAAAGAATTAAAGACAGGAAGAGAGCTCTGAGCTAATAGGGTAATACGTTGCTGACGCTAAAATATGTATGACTCAAGTGCATAGTGTTCGTTATTGATTCAGGAACACGTCATGACATCATGTTCAGAAGCTATCAAGACCTAGACAATTTTGATGTATTATTAATGGCGTGAGCAATTCTTCATGGTCGCCTCATTAAACATAAAAGAAGCTGCCGAAAATTTAAATAAGAGTACACTTTTTTTTTTAAATTTAAATGAAGCATAAAATCAGAATAATGAGCTAAAATGCACATAGTATTGAAATTATTTAATATCTAAAAATCACAAAAAAAATCACACTTTAAACAGAAGGCTGGTCTTAAATTAGGAGATTACAGTTAGGCTTAGATCAGACTACTTCCACACCTCTGCTTTCCTTCTTCTTTTTTAGGCTATCACAGGAGATGCACAGCCAAACAGCAGTTTGAGTGCATCTGTGGAAGTGCTCTTTGTCTTTGTTGACTAAACTGTACAGCAGGACTGTCATGCAGCCAGACTCACCAGCTCATGTTTCACTACCAGACTTCAGTCTGGAAAATATCTTCTGAGCCCACATACAGATAACAGACAAATCAGAAAAGGAAGCGGAGTTTTCAGATAATGTTGTGGCACATTGCCTCCGAGTATTTACTTGTGAAAAGAAGGCTAAGGCGTTTCTGTTTTATTTGCAAGAAGGTTTAGGGGGGAAAAAACACTTTTGTACTCATATAAAATCTACAGTACAGCCTACAACATGCAGCTTGTTACACTTATCTAGTAATGCAGGAGGCAAGGGTAAATCTGAGCATTGAAAATACAACCATCAAGGGAAACCATAATGAAAAAAGTGTGTGGTTGTTATGCAGCTGCAACTATACAGATACATGCACAAATAAATAAATGAATTCAATGAATTCAAATGGTTCAAATTTGAGATCCAGCACTTTATTGCAGTAAATATATTTCTACATCACCTCTCCATCTCAAGTAATGCAATGCTGACTGAAAGGATCCTGGTATATATTCCTGACAATACCACCCCTTTTTTTACCCTTAGCCTCATGTTTTCTTAGAGGTAATTTTCCAGGCAGCCAGCGTACATCCACAAACCAATGCAGCAGCAGCAGCAGCAGCAAAGCTGATGCAAAGCATAAATGTTCCAAGATGTCAGTAAATTTGCTTTAGGGGATTTTAATCACAATTAAACAAGACTTTGAGGAGGTACAAACAGTATATGATGGTGAAACCACACAAAAGAACTCTAGGACTGACCTTTGTTATTGTTCATTGAAGAGTGCTTACTAATTCCTTGCCCGTTCCTTCCTCTGGTGCATTCTACCACGATCGTGTGTATCCTGTGCCTATTTACAAATCCTCCTTCAGGTGTCTCGAGTGTGTGGAGCAAATGACATAGCGCTGCTCCTGTGGATTTAGACTGTCTCAGTCTCTCTCTTTTTTTTTTTAAACTTCATGCAGGCTTGATTTTGTTGAAAACAGGCCTCTGATCATTTCTGTTGCAGGACTTTTTGTTCTTCTTGATGGAAAAAAAAGCTCATTTATGACTTTGCTTATACTTTGTCGGTCACTGTGAAACTGGCAAATAAATCTGGTTCGTGTTAAAGCACGCTGTAAATAATTTAAAGCCCTTAGGTGCAGAAAACTTTGTATTGTATTATATGTCCTATCCTTTTGTTGCACTATGTATTCTAATTGCTGCTATCTTCAAATTGTTATGAAACGCTTAAACACACCAAAATGATTAGTTTAAAAGTTCTTCATTCACATTTTGCGTTTTCATTTCATGTCAGTTTGAGTTCATTTCCAAATCAGGTTTGCTCATTTACTTTGTTTTCTTCACTTTAAGTTTAGTATTTTTATTTGTGACCTAAAATCTCTCTAAACCCCGTGTTACTTTTTATTTCAGTATTAAGTAGCCTTAAAGCAGACGCACACAAGGCGCTGCTCTCGTTCACGTTCTGTCAGACCCACAGTGAAACCATTATATTTTTCCCGCCAAACCGCTCTTGGCTGTGTGACTGTGTTAATTAGCTGAGCTGCACACAGAGGCAGCGAGAGATCGACAGACAGGAGGAGACAGAAAAAATAAATGTGGCCGACCCCGACAGCCACTTGACTACACCTTCTGCCAGCGAAATGATTTTCTTACGGATTTTGGACAAGTGTCAGAGGGACCACACTGTCCCCTCTGTCTGTCCTCTTGCTGCGTGTCACCAACTCAAGACAGATCCAAGACCAAAGTCTATGTGTGTGAGATGAGGATGAAGAGTATTAGCCAGTTCCCTGCTGCTAGAGCTGTGAGTGTGAGCTGCCAGAAGAGAGGGTAATTATGGGACCTGTTGTGCAGAAGGAAAGCCAGGCCACCGAGGAGGGATTAAGACCGTCAATCTCCTCTCTTCCACTTCGGTCCTCCCTTTACCCCCTCGATCTGCACTGAATCTCTTCATTGAACTAGTGAATTGATTCAATTAGATTTGTGAATTCAACAGAAATAGATTTTTGTCAAATAAAGCAGACTCTTTGCTTTTACTGTAAGCAGTCAGATCCTCCTCCTCCTTCCAGTGATCATTCGCAGCCAGTAAAAGGCTATTTATATTTTTATAGGGAAATCAATTAATTTATCAGACTGGAAGAATCAGTTTAATGTTATTTCAGACATAAGTGATACATTCTAAATTCAGACGTTCACTTGGAACGGTGTTCAGCTGTATTCCTATATTCTGAAGAAGGGAGTGGACTCGTTTTGGTTCCCAGAGCGGGGTTACTCAACATTTAGATCACTCTGAGGCCTTCGTTAAAGATAGAGAAACTCTATGTACTGCAACATTGCACAATATCCCATTCCTGCCAATACCTGCCAACTTTGCTCTTGTGTCTTTGCCTTCCACGTCTTTATTCCGTGTTCCCTATCAAAGCGCACCCTAAACAGGCTCAGGTTCTAACACCAACCATTGATCCACGTGGTGAAAAAAAACAGCTCTCTGCGTACATGTAGCATGATCGAGGACACGCACATACAAATACTTCTTACCTGTGTAAAGTGAGCCCTGGCTAATAATTGGTTTTGTGGTGATTATCTGGCCTCCTCTGTTGCCAGGCCACCTTTGATCCCCCTCATCTCTCATTGTGTCACTCTACATATGTGCGCCGGTATAACATTTCCTCTATTAAAGTTCCACTTGAATCATTTTTGATGCTTCCAAAAACATGGGAGGAAAGTGCTTCCTCTTTCTCTTAAGCTCCTGATGAATCGTGGATCATTTCTCCTCTCATCTCCTCTCTTTCTCTTTATCTTCCCGACCTGCCGTCTGTGACACTGGAAATTGTGGGTATTTGAATAAAGCTGATTGCAAGTGGCAGATGGCAATTAAATAGGAGCGAGGATGTAATGCCGGGAAGAAGGGCAAAAAAGCAATAGGAAGAAAAAAAAAAATCCTAAACTTATGAATGTGAGAAGAGATAGAGGGAGGTGAAGAAAAAAGATCAGAGAGAGGAAAAGAGCGATAATATAGTGAGAGAGCACATAAAAGAGGTCTCTGCTGGTGGTTTGTTTGATCAGGGACGAGCAGTAGTTATCTGACTGCACCCCGTCTCTTTGTACAGTTCAGTCATCAGTGCTGATTCATCCAAATGGATACCAGAACATCTCAGTAGCTCATAGTACAGTAACTGCCTTATATCCCTTGACAGAGCCTTAATACAGACCAGACCCACATAATCACTCACACACTGCACCTCACTGCACATACAATCAATCTGTCGGCTTGGCCATAATTTCTCAGACTATTGTGATTAGGCCATCATAAGAGCAACTGAACAGAACCAATTGCCAGACATTACTGAGCAACTTCATCTCACGGTGTAATCTGAGTGTGCGTCTGTCTGTCCTATAGCATCAAAGAAACGTGGTACAGAGGAGATTTTTTTTCACTCTCTCTCTCCCCCAGTCTGTGTGTGTGTGTTCGCGATTGTGTGTAAAAACTATGTATATATGTATCCGCTGATCATCAAAGGGCAGAAGTGAAGACACTGGAGCGGCGGGGATTGGAGCATCCTCACAGCGGTGTAGCGACACAAAAGCAGACAGCATCACACACAAAAAATCTTCTAAGACACTGAGAGAATATCATGCCTCCTCTGTCTGCCTGTAACCCGGGCAACCCTGGCACAGAGCGGTACTCCCATCCCAACCCTGCGCCCGCCTCAGCCTTCCCTCTCATCCACCCTGCTCCTCCCTCCACCCGCAGGATCCTTTAGAGTCCATCCAGCAGCACGTCAAGTTCATCCCCCCACACTCTGCTTCGCAGCAGGCTCTTGACTCGGACTGGCGCGCCGTGGAGGCTACAGAGGGCGTTTGCACTGCGGATCTACACCGAAGTATGGCGCGCCTGTGTGGGGTACATCTCAATCAGCAGGGGCACGGTCCGGAGAGGCCCCTGTTTCAATTCCTGCACCACCTCTCGCTGGCATGGAAGCCTTCATACCCTCCCACTGGTGACTATGAAGCAAAGGGTGCATTTCACCCCCTCCACCCCTCAAATGTCTTTTCATTTTCAGTTGCTCCCAGTGTCCTCCTGTGAATGCAGTGACTCACACTCTGCCAACTGATTTTTCTCTGAAAATGAGGAGAGGGGAAACAACGCCAAGCTGAATAAACACTTTGATAACTAGACAGAGGGTGAGGAGGACAGACGGCGCAGGGAATGGCAAGGCTTAACAGGGACACTGATGGCTTTATACAACAGACTGGAAGAAAGTGTTCCTTCTTTCGCACATTTCTCTCAGTGTCTCTCACCCCTCCTGGCTACTTCTCCCCTGCTGTAGATGACAGAAACAGGAGAAGTTAAACTAGCGAGAAACTCACAGAACAGGAGGCTGGGGATGCGAGGACAGAGCAAGACAGGGAGGATGAGACAAGGCAGGACGTTATCACAGCAGGGGGTGTGAGAAGGAGAGTGAAAAGTAGTGGCCTTTGCATGCCCATCTCATTACTATTTCATTCCTTCCTCGGTCTGCACCTCTCGCCCTTGCTTCCCTTTTTTTTTGTCTTTCCTTTACCACTTTTGTCACATCTGCTCATGGGCAAGTCAAGCATGGGCAGCTTAATAATTAATAATGTCTTAATATTTTCTTCTTTTTATTAAAATTACCTTTTTGAATTTTTGTTTGTATACTCAATAACATTAGAGTCAATGCATCGCTGATACCAACACTACCTTTGCTCACTACCTGCCCTTCCACACAGCCATAAGCGCCCCTCCTGTATTATTGTAGAAGTACTGCTGAGCACATGATGTGAAAAAGAGACTTTTACGTTTTATCACTGACCACAATTTGTTTACAGAACTAAAAAAATAAAATAAAAAAAACTCCTGTTAATGAGCAAAAAATTTAAATTATGACACAATTACACTAATATTTGTAGAAATGTGTATGCCAAAAAGAAAAACACTGTAAATTGACATACAGGGGATTTTGAAGTAAGATTCAGGGGGTTTAACAGTAAACAGAATCCTCCGAGTCTCTTGAATCCCCTTTTCAAGTCTACTATCATCTCTTCTTTCCCCCAACTCAAAAACAACTCTCTCTATCGCACGCACACACACACACACACACACACACACACACACACACACACACACACACACATGTGTGTACCCCTCCATCTATCCTCTGCTTCCCCAGGGTGTTTCAGAGTGACCCACTTTCCCTTACTCAACCCAAACAACTCAACAGCAAAAAGGCTGATGTCTGGTTTCCAGTCTAGGAGTTTTGAAGGTGTGTCAGCAAAAAAACAAAATGAAGATGAAGATGAAGAAATATTTTATTAGCATCCTTTCAACTTTAAAAAATGTAAATTGAATAAAATAAGGCAAAAATATTCAGAGGATTAAAAATAGCTACGCCAGACAGCATGATGAACTGGCGGTTTATACATTTTACACTTGACGTATAGTCGTTTGGCATGTTTTCAGCAGACAGCTCTGTGATTAATTGTATTTTCCTATCCTCACTGCATCTATAAACCACTGCATGTAAGCCTGGTTCTGTCCTCTGCTCACCCTTGGGTGAGGAGTGTCATTGCCGTCGCTGTCACAGCTGAACCGCTCGGCAGCACCACAGACTGAGCGCCGCCTGGTCGAAGCAGACATGTCAGCAGATTTCCAGAGCCTTAGTGCGACTGTGTATGTGTGTTTGTGTTTGCCCTTGTCAGCCTCTGAGCTTTCTCTATGCAATGTATGGAAAATGAAAAACGCTGCGTCGGGACATTCTGTGGTCCGGAGTCTCCCTGCGTGGATGGTGAGTGACTAGTTTAACATGCATCACTAGCCCCTTACTCCCATGGCTATGTCTCCGCTCAGAGGTCAGAAAAACACATCACCATGCTTTTTTTTTTTTCTTCATTTGACTTTATGTTTTCTCTCTTATCATCCTTTGACTGTATTACTGCTTTCATACATGGAAATATCATAAAAATTCTAACAAGCTTGGGAGATAATGTTTGGTACGACCACCTTTGTTCTTTAGCACAGCCTGAACACTTTTAGGCAAGCTTTCTCATAATTCCTATAAGTAGTATTCAGTTCTCCAGGGGTCTTGAAAGGCGTTCAAAGCTCTTCTTTGGATGTTGGCATCCATTTGCTACGTTCTTTTGTTCTTTCTCTGTTTTGTATGGTGGATCAAAATGTGACAGTTTGTTTCTGAGTTCATAATTCAATCAGTTTGCAAGCTCTTCAATACCACTGCCCGAAATGTCGTCCCAAACCATGGCAGAGCCTCCACTGTGGTTTACAGATGGCTGTAGACACTCACCTTTCTGTTTAAGGTGAATCAAAAGTTTCCATTTCATTTTATTAAACCACAAGACCAGTTGTCACTGATTTTTAGTCCAGTTTTTGTGCAATACCCCAGCCTCTCCTCCCTTTTTCTCTCCTTCAACAATGCAATTGGTCAGTTTGAAGTGGTATAATGAAAAAAGAAGAACCAAAAAAAAAAACATTTCTCTTAAGATGCCCAAGTGGAAGGACTTACATTCCAGGCCTAACATTTGTAGTTCCGGTAGCTATATCATAAGTTGCATCACACTCTGGAAAAAAGAAATTGCAAAATTCACCTTCAAACAGAGACATACTACTTGATATGCAGAGTAAGTAAACCTGTTTGAATTCAAAGGTGACATAAATTCAAGTTGCATAATGTCACAGTTAAAAACAAAAGAAAATAAATGTACTCAAGTTAAAAAAAAACAAAAAAAACATTGTAATGGTTCCTGGCCCACAAACAAGTCCAAAAATATTACTGAAATAGTCAGCACTCACAATTACATTACTATAAATAGTGAGGAAAGCTACCGGCTCAAAAACATCCATTTCTTACTGCTGCTGTGTAACATTAAAAGTACCACGTGACTGTAATTGCTTTTTTTTTTATTTCAGTGGAATTTGGATTCCCTTTAAAGACTTTAAAGATGATTACAGATGACATAGTGTAGCTTCTATCCGTTCGTTAAGTCTGCCGTCACTAGCCGTGTCTGGGCCTAAACTCCGCTGCAGGTCCATATATCAAACGATCACTATGGCATTACTGAGAGTTGAAAAACTGTCTAAAGTCTTTCATCTTTAATAAAATGATCAGTGTTCTGCTCTACCAGGTGTAACAATTGAGTTTAACATCCAGGCATCCATGAAAACGGAATTTATGACATTTAACGGAGTTAGAAGTTAGCAGGAAGTTAGCTCGCTAGCTTCTATCTAAATACAATATAGCATGTCCTGACTGCGGGGTTTTGGAAACAAATTCAAACGTACTGCTCTGTTATCACTTCCAACATAAATGAAGACAGAAAACTAAACAGCAGTAGAGCTGGGCGATATAAGATTTTTTCATATCACGATATGTTTTTTTCATTTCAGGCGATAATGATATATATCAAGATATAAGCCAAATAACTACATTTGTAAGATTTAAATGTGCCGTTGCTCACAAGTAAAATGTGAAATAATCAGCAGCTTGTTTTGATTTAAATATTTATTTCCCATAATAAGTTCAACAGAGTAGATGTACTTAAGGAACATGAGACTTTTTCAGATAAATAAATGGCAAACTACACAAAAGGCAGCCGCTAAAGCGTTTAAGTTTCAAAATAGAACAAACGAAACGGACTACTAAATTGTCAATTCCACTTAGAAACAAAATATTAATTCTAAAAATAAATCTTAGTTTGTTTTACAGAAGAACAGACAAAATTGACTAACTTTGTCAATATCAAATAAACTGAGAACTAAAAGGAAATTCTCAATCTCTCCTTGTTGTATAGCTTAGCTTTTCAAACAGTTTTAACCGTTACTTTAGTCTGACAAAAGCCGAATGACAAATTAGCGCTTCCAGCCAGAGATTGAGCTGCACCGCTTTATTGTATTTCTAGACTTGCTTTCGGCACAATTTACAGCGCGCGCTACTCTGTTTTTTGTCAGACTTGAAATAGTCGAAATACCTTCACACTACGGAACTTCTATGGCTCTTCCATTCGACAATCTCTCTGGCGTTGGAACCATCATCTTTTTTCTGTTCGGTAACCTTCGGTCACGCTCTCAGTTGATTCTTCTCTAGTCGGCACACTCATTTCCTCCATTACCCGGGCGGCACGGCGGCTGGCTGCTTCCCAAACAAATACACATGTGCGGCTTGGCGCTTGTCCTGTACGTAACAAGTCACGTGACGTGACGCTGCGGCAGTGATTGGTTCGGCTCTGCGCTAGTTAATTTGGATTGGCTGTTCTTCTTCTTTTTTTTTTTAAGAGGACAAGAGAGATGAGTATGGAAGCCCGTTTCCGCCACTAAAAAAAAAAAAAAAAAAAAGCTAGTATCCATAACTCGAAATTTCGAGTTATTTTCTCGAAATTTCGAGTTATTATCTCGAAATTTCGAGAAATATAACTCGAAATTTCGAGTTACTTTTCTCAAAATTTCGAGTTAGCTCTGCCAATCAAAAATATACGTGAATGAGGTCGCTTTCTTTTTACCCGGAAGCATATGGCGCAGGACCGCGCACTCAAAAACGGATCCCAACAAATTAAAGTATGTTTGCTGATAGTAACACCATGTGATTCAGCTAATAACACAGGGATTTCATCATTTGTGAAGCCAGGCTGAAAACACTCAGCAATCTGTGCATTCACGACTGGATGTAATACCGGTAGCTTAGCTGTAGCATTTGTAGCTGAGGGCTTCAGCTTCCGGGTAACATGGAAATGACGTCATTCATGTAGATTACTGATTGGCAGCGCTAACTCGAAATTTCGAGTTGCTTTTCTCAAAATTTTGAGTTAATATGTCGAAATTTCGAGATAATAACTCGAAATTTTGAGAAAATAACTCGAAATTTTGAGTTATGGATCCTTTTTTTTTTTTTTTAGTGGCGGAAACGGGCTTCCATAGATGAGGCCTATCGCAATAGTTTAATTTTTCTATCGAGGAAAAGTTATTTTGCAATACATATCGTTATCGTTCTATCGCCCAGCTCTAAACAGCAGTGACCTTTGTAGGGTTACTGAAGTTTGGCTAGCTGGTATATAATGATGTGCTACGTGATCGCTAGCGACACAGCTATGTTAGCATAATATAAACAAGCTAACTCTTTTTTCCACTCGATAAAAGTTAACGTGAGTGTTCTCGGTGGTCAGGAACAAATGTAATCGCATGGCAGGATGCTGTAAAAGGACCAAACTTCAGCCAGGAGAACAAGTGAGATAATCCATCCACAATACGAGGTTAGTCATTCATATACTGCTGCATGGGCTAGGCTGTAGTTACATCCTAAGGTTTTAAAAACTGAGCTTAAATAAATGATTAGCGATAATAAAAGCCGAGGGAGGTCAACAGTGATCTCTGACTGTTTTAGGAGCTTTTTGAGATTAAATAGAAGAAAATACAAAACATTAAACATGTTAACAACACAAAAGCCATATTAAACGCAGACTACTTTAGGCCCGGAAGTAGGATTCGTCACGTCATCACTTAACGACCGGATTGTTTATGTGTTCATATATCTGTCATTGTTGGAAAATGTGATCCTAAAATGTGGGCCCACTTTAGCAGGAACTAACACCAAAGGTAGTTTTCAAGTACTATGGAAAGTGTTGAAAAAAAATGCATGTTCTTAACATTTTTGAATATTTTACAATGACATCATCTTATTTGACTGACTTTTTCACAGCACTGATAAGATGCACTAAAATAGGAAGCACCCAGACGTCCAAATCCTCTTGCAACTGTTGTTATATAATCCACCAATCACAAACTAATGAAACCAATTTCACACAGTGACTAAATTCCCCAGACCTCATCTTGCTTTGCAGCCTGTTAACGGCCCCTTGGGCAATGTTTGTGTGTGTGTGTGCACAAGCAGACACTGTGTGTTACGAGGCATTCTGTTCAATTGTAGTACTGGGCCCAGTCGGAGGAACGAGGCTTGGCGTTCGTAACGGTGCTTCACAGCCAAACACAGAGAATGTTCTGCCAGCTTTATCTAATATCTTTTCAAACACTTTGCATTCCTTCTCAACTTGCACAACAACTTCTGCTCGAACCACTCTTCGGCTCTCCGTCTCTTACCCCTGCTGCTCCACAAGTTGTTCACAAAAACTCTATTGTTCCTGTAAGTTTTGACTCATGCGTAAAGATTTTTTTTACAGTGCACCGTCTTGCTGCCTGTGCATCCTGAGGGTAAGGCAGCTTATATGAGTCATAGTTCCAGGATGTAAATTCAAATATGACCTCTGCATATAGCAGATACAATGCTTCCTTTTTCATAGAGTCAATCTAAAATATGAGTGCACAATGTAAAGTATTGTTAATTTTTCTTTCCTTAGAGGAAAATTTTGTTCAGTTTGAGGCAATAACTGAGAAAAGTACAGGAAGTTCAACAGGAGTTTCCCCCGCGGGCTTGAAAACGTTAATCAATCAGCTCTTCCGACCTTAAAAGAAAAAAACAAAACAGCTTTAGGCACCAATCCGCCCCCATCATCATTCTGTCACTCACCCCATCCAAGCTCAAAACCCTGCATCCCTCACTCACCCACCATCCTGAAACACATGTATACCGACCCGGCTTTTAACCATCACTGATTTTCCCACAGTTTCAGTCTATCATCTTTTCACTCTCTTCTCCTTGTGTCTGTTAAACCCTGATCCTCGAGGCCCGCGATCCTTATCAGGGACCAGACTTCCGTTCAGTCAAGTGTGACGTCTGGAAGTCAGCAAGTCCAGGTGCGATGAGGTCTTGGAATAAGTGTGAGTCTATCTCCCTGTCCCTCAACACCCGCAGGACAGACGTTTATACTTGAATCTAATCGGATTAGATGAGATTATAACACCAGCATGTAACAGCTTCTGTGTGAAAAAGCGACACTTTTCTACACGCACAAAAAAAATGACAACGATAAACTTAACAAATACAAGGACACCCTGCAGTATGAGCTTGCACCTACTCAAAGGGACATGTGCAGCCAATTATCTTTAATGGCTTTGAGCAAACTGAGCTGGAAATACTTCAGTATGACATCAGGTATGCACAATGGAAGATGAACAGTTGTTCAACTCCACCACTCCCTGTTCCTCTTTGCTTATTGTGCATGCAGGACATCTATCATGTTGATGTCACCTTACTCTCGTTTAGCTACCTTGGGACAAAGCTGACGAGAAACAGCACAGGAATCGATAAGTGAGAGGAACAAATAATTTCCTTTTGCATTTAGTCAGACCCAGATTGGCAGCTCTATGTGTGATTTACACCTGGCTGCAGGTTAATGGGGTCTCTGTCGTTGATCCCTCTCATTTCTACTCATCCTACCTTCTCTTCCTCTTGATGTCAGCTTCTTTAGTCTCATTTTTCCACTTTTTTTCCCCTGGCCTCTTCTAAGACGCTCTTTCCATCTGTCATCTCGCTCTTGAAAAGAGAAAATGCGCTCCCCCAGCCTATTAAACAGGTCTCTCTCCCTCTTTAGCTCCCTCTCTCAGCTTCACTTTTTTCTCACACACACCCACATACCATCCCTGATGCTGGCAAGCAGCGGCCCATCCAGCCTGTTGCGTCCTCACCTCTCGGTTTTGTTGAGCGATCAATCACATGATTTGATGGCTCTTATTACAGGCCTTCCTTTCCGGGTCAGGAGGCAAGAATCTTTATAGCAGCAGATACGGGCAACTCCAAAGCCACACATTCTCGCAAAGAGGAAGACAGCCTCACACAGGTGTGATTTATTACCATTTTTCCTTCTTGTGAGAGGTCAAACAGCTTCCCCCCCCCCCCCCCCCCCCCCCCCCCCATCTTGCAGTGAAAAACATTTAGCGCTGATGGCTAATGAATGATGGTTTTAGTGTGCATTAGTTTGGAATGAAAACAAGAACCCAAATGTTCATTTTACTGATGAGCAAAGTAACTGGTGTGAGGCATTACCTTTCATTGATCCTGCCAACACAAAACAGCCAAAAGTTCTAAAACAAATAAAACCTTAGTGCCAAGTTATCTGCCCCAACACGCTTTCAAATATTTGTTCATTTACTGTATTACGAGTCATAAAAGACACAAAGGCTGATGTTTGGAAATTCAGTGACTTTGGATGCTCTACATTCTCTGTTTCTTAAAAGGGTTTTAAATGTGAATGAGTTTTGAACTTACTTCCAAGGCAAATGAAGCGGATGTTAATTGTGCAATCATGCATAAACACACTTGTAAGGTAAAATATTACCTCTTAGCTACCAAATAACTGTAAACACCATCCCACACTTGCAGTACAGTGCACCATTTGTCATCTGCATGTCAGATAAAGAGGTATATCACCTCATCCTATTCACCAGAGCCATAACAGTCACATCGCCCAGACAGCGCAGGTAAGGCCCTGTTTGAAAATGCAACCCACAATGCAGGCCCATTCAGCTCCTGGATACGGTGGTAGCAGGCATGTGACAGATTTATGCTGCAGCACTAACAGAGCATCTCTGATTTGCATTGCACTATTAGTATCGTGAGCGACGCCTGTGTCTGTGCCAGCAAACATCCGTCATAGAGCCCCCGTATACAGCGCTAAATCCAACCTCAAGGATTTTACCAGCATTTTAACAACCTGGCCACCTCTCCTCACAGCTATTATCACTGGATTCCTGTGGGCTAGTTTAAAGGACTGTTTTCTTAGAGTTACTTTGCTTTTGAGTTCTGAACAATGAACTTGGTATTTGGGACATCTGCACAGTTGTTTAGTCAGTATATAGTATGACATAGTCTAATGTATACATGTGGGTGCTTTGGAGTAAAGGAAGTTAATGATGTGGAGACATAACTCATCACAATGTTGAAGCTTTCAGGTCTTCACTGGTTAAAAATCACACGGCACCTATTTTTTGCTCCCGCCTAAGTGACAGCGTGACCCTTAAACGCTGACCTTTACACAGGGTGACCTCCACAGCCTGTTAATGGAAACAGGAAGGTATTAGGGGTGGGGAAGAGCGCAAAGGAGTTCAAGGGGTCCTAAGGGTCAAGCCCAAAATGATGCATTCGAGCTGGACAGCACTGATGAAGGGCACTGTGTTTCTCTTCAGACAATACTGTCTCAGTTATTGGTGTATAATTTAGCCAATTGATTACCCCACTAATTGTTGCCATAATGAGCTGGTGTGGATAGCTGGCTGTTAGTCGGCGTGTTTGCAATCGTATTTTCATGCCTGAATGACTCTTAGTGAAACATCACAGGTGTGTTTTCTGCAGCACCAGTACAGCGCAGTCATGTTTCCTGCGCGTGTTTATAAAGGCATCTGTCACCAACATGCCAGGGCTTAAAATAAAAAAGAAAACAATCACACGCTATCATGTTACATCTAAGATTATTATAATACTGATATATGCAGTAAACATTTTTTTAATGATGAATTCTTTTTTGATGAGTTTAACATTTTGTGACAGTGTTTTGAGGGAGATGACTGAAGAGGACTGAATAGTTTCCTGCAGATAAAACTTTTTGTTTCCTATTTTACACCACTGTTCATAGCAGGCAACAAAAAGTGGTTTTAGTTTTTGGTTTTAAGTTTTTATCCTTGTTTTCTGTACTTTTTAACCACACATCCAGTTTTAGCATTTTTTTTTGTTTGTTTTGTTTTTTGGGTTGTTTTGTCTTTTCTTTAACCTTTAAAGGCCTCATTTGAGGATGATTGGTTATTTTACTGCATAATGAATTAAAGTCACCAATGTCAGACTCTAAATAACTAAAACATTTTGCTGAGCAGTTGTACAGCATAACATGTAGAATAATCAAAATTTAATGTCCCCACTTAAGGACACAGGGCTTTATCCAGAATTATTTTATATTAACATTTCTTTTTTGTATATATACAATAAACAGCCAAAGAAAAAGCAGATGATCCTAAAATCTGAAAAACTGTAAAAAATTTAATGGTATATTTATTATAAGAAATTGCACTGTTAAAGCTGTGGAATGATTATTTGATGAATCCATTAATCAATCAAGAGATAATTCATGCATCTTCATACAGTAGAAAATAAGACAGATATGTTCTGGTTCAAGCGACAAATGTCCAGATGTTCAGAAGTCACTTCACTTCAATTCCCTCATTATTTAGTAATTAAAACTGATCAGAGTCACTCTTCTTTGACACCCCCCCCCCCCCCCCCCCCCCCAAATCTATAGCTACAGACATAACATTGAATAACTTTAGTCTTTTCAGTGGTTTGTCATAAAAGGAAATAGAAGAAAAATTCCTATACTCAGGGACTCATTCATCAACATGAGTTTCCATGAATGTGGCTCTTTGTCAGTCTATGAAATATTTTTTTATTCACATAATCTGGAAACTTAGTTTATGCCCTGTTTTTTGTGGTTGGTCTTACAGCCCATAAATGAAAGGAGTGCTTTCTATCCTGCAGCATCCTGGGGAGAAGCTCATCACAGGGGTCAGTGAGCCTCCAGGGCTTCTTGTGCTCTGATGGGTACATACAGAACCAGAGGGCAGCCAAGGCATATACTGAGGTCAGATCAGAGCATATCAGACAACACAGATGATATCAGTGCGGGTTAGCACGAGAGAGGCAGACCAATTATGTGTATGTGTATGCATGTGTGTGTTGATAGACTAGGTCAGTGAACATGTCAACATCAATAGTAGGGGGCTGTACATAGTTCACTGGTTCGCCCCGAGGGATCTAGTGGGCTGGCAGGAAAAGGTCTCATTTTGACTTTTACAAACAGGTTTTTAATCACTGTGATCTATGAAGTTTGTTTTAACAAAATCTCTCTGTGGTTTGTTTAAAGTCATAAAAAAAACATATCTTGAAAGATTATATATATTTTGACAAAGTGTGAGAGGGTAGTCTGCACAGTGTCAAGTCACATCTCATCTGCGACTGTGGCCCTCTTTGTCTGCTTTTCAGCTTGTCTGAGCTCCTGAAGGGGACAGGAATGCCGTCTCATTTCAAGATTTCCTGCTGATAAATCCAGGTGAGTGACAGGGATGACACAGCCTTATCCCAGTATTACTAGAGTCTCCTGGAATTCTGGCTCCATCAAAGAACCGGTAACATCCCAGGCTGAAGTTTCACTCTTTGCTTATCCCTTACACATAGCTTCCAACATACAGAAATTCAACTATTTCTATCCCATGTGTGCCTTCAAGAACATGTAAGGAAAATCAGAACTACCCTGGGCCTGCACTTAAGTTTTTCAGAGTTGAAACAGAAGAAAGCTTGTTTTGCTGACTTGCTCTCACAAGCATCGAAACATATAGTAAGCAATAATTAAATTTCAATGAGATTTAATGATAAGCAGTTTTGTTTATTCATATATTTTGTTTACTTATACTCTTTTGTAAAGCGTCCTTGTGTTTCTTGAAAGGCCCTATACAAATCTAAGTTATTATCACTATTATTATTATTATTATTATTATTATTATTATTGTAGTAAAAAATGCTCAATTATTCAGACATAGGTATTACTGATGAAACTGGTATGATACATACAAAAAAAGACATATCCTAGTAACGAAAGTTTCAAAGAGAACCGGAGTTCACATGTCACGAGTCATGCTTTTTTCATCCATTTCAGGCCTGTTTTCTCTTCTTTTTACCTCTCTGTTGTGCTATGCAGTTAAGACAGAAATTTGAATTTAACTTATTACCTTGCCAAATTATAAAAAAGTGGACTCTCATTCCTGAGCCTGCCAGGAAGAGAATGGAATTAAGTCAACAACATGAACTTCGTCTAAAAACCACAAAACTTTTTTTTTTTTTTTTTTTTTTTGCCTGTCCCGTTTGGCTCTTTTGCCATCAGAATTGTTGTCTAAAGGCAAAGAAAGATGCCCAACGGATTTACTTTACCAAATTGACCATCCCAGCCTTGCCATAATGGTCCATTTGATTCACCTTTTATTGTTTATTTTATTTTCACTTGCTGAATACGGGACAGACTTGACTGGAGGAAAGAAGGGGAGAAAGAAAGAGGGAAAGAGAAACAGCTGAGAAGAGGGACGGGGGAGAAGGGCAAAAAACAAAAACCAACAGAACGGGCAGAAGAAACAAAAAAGAAAGAAAAGAAAAAAATGCATATATCGATCACCTGGATCACCTGCTGAGAAAGAAAAAAGAAAACAAGCAGAAGAGAACAAGAGTAATAGAATAAACAACATCACAATGATATATGGGAATATGACAGTAAATACTAAATATTAAACATTATTGTGCAGCACATAAGATCAACAGAACACAGTGTGCTTTGAGGTAGGAGCCAAAAAGGGTGTAGTTTGTGGGTGTGATCACCCGTGTGTACACCTGTAAGCATGGACGTGCTTGTTTTTTGTTTTTTTTTAAAGGTTCCTTCATGTAATGATCTGCTAGAGGGTGTGGGGGGGCCATAGCCCCGTCCTCCAGGGCATGAAGCAGGTATGGAGGAGATCAAAACTCCAGACATCCAGAGGCCCCCAGAACACAAGAGACCAAGGAAGACTAACAGAGGGGCAGCCGCGCCACTGTCCCAGAAAGAGCTGAGGAGAGTCCCAGATGAGGGCTCACTCAGCAGCCGCGGAGCAGAAGCCAGGGGGGGTTGCAGTGACGCGCCCGTGAGTTCTGCCGGCAGCCAGCCGTGCCTGAGTGACCGAGCCCCAGGCCGAGAGGCCGGGGGCACCCCACCTCCGAAGTGGCCCGAGCGAGCCCCAGGCTCCAGGCCCCGATAAGCGGCCACCAAGGAGTGAGCCGGTGTGTACCTGGATGCCCATCCCCAGACACAAAGAACCACCAACGCACCGATATCTGAGGGAGTCCACCACTGGCAGGGGAAGTGGTGGTGGGGGGAGATAGACCTCCAAACCTTGGAGGGCCTGAGATGTCCCCAGAGAGGTGGCGTCTGATACCCAACCTGACATATAGACACAGACATACATGCACACACAGATACAAACATCCATTCCCACCCTCATGCTCTCATATGCACTTACTCCACACTCAACCAACGTGGAGACAGACATAAAGAGACGCTGTACACACGATCACACTCCCCAAGCGTACTCTACAAACCGGGTCTAGGTACCCTTGCCCCTGGAGGGGGGGAACTGCACCCAGACCCAGGTGGTGTTACCCTTTTCCCTGCGGTGGGGAGAGGCAGACCGCCCCGACTCCGCAGCAGCAGGGAGGCCCCACACTCCAGACCGCAGTCGGACAGCCAACTCTGCACCCTGGTGACATACCCCTACTCCAAGGCCCTGCATGTGTGGGTGGTTGTGGTGGAGCGGGAAGAGGGAGGCAGCTGGAGATGGGGAGGGAAGGAAGGGAGGGGCAAGTGACCCCTCCCTGGGGCCAGCTCCCCCGCTGACCCCAGTAGGCACCCCCATACTCCACGACCCGCCAGGGAAAGGGGGGCCAGGCCCATCCAGACCGGGGCCCAGTGCAGCAGCGCCTCCCAGCCCCACAGAGCCCGGGACAGTCCACCCAACCCCACCACAGAGAAAACTGCACCCACCCCACCTTCCACTCATCTTCCAGACTACATGAGACAATAGACGCCCAGGCTGAGGTCTTCCTCCACCTCTCCTGTATCTCCCCTTCCTGCAGAGAGAGTTCCTGAAGAGAGGAAAGCTCCTGCAAGATGCGACAATCTCCCCCACCAGTTGAAGAGCCCCCCAGGTGGCTCGACGCACCGGCGGCACCCTGCGCCAGGGCTGGGCCCCCATGCACCCACCCGCTCACAACCCCGGCAACACACCAACCAGGACCCAAGCCCCCGGCCATGGCCCCAGCCCAGAGACGGAGCGCCCCCAGAACCTCACCCCCATCCCGGACCCATCCAGGGGCAGCCAGGCTACCAGGTCAGTAACCCACGTTATGTTAGCGACTCTGTGTATTTATTGGTAGTAGTTGGATTCCTATGTTTTATTATCATGTATGATTGAAATTAATAAACTTATTCTTACCAAATACCGTATTTTTCGGACCATAAGGCGCAACGGATTATAAGGGGCATTAGGCGAAACAAAACTTTACTCAGCTCATTGTTTTTGTTTCCTCCACTTCCCTAACTTTGATTCATTACTGTTGAACTATCTCGCAGCTGCTCTATTCCCATGTTGTTGCAGTATATTAATGACTAACCTCGTATTGTGGATGGATTATCTCAGTTGTTCTCCTAACTGAAGTTTGGTCCGTTTACAGCATCCTGCCATGCAATTGGATTTTCCCTAACATTTGGGAACCCTCGCGTTAGCTTTTATTGAGTGGAAAAAAGTTAGCATTCATTCTCCACCTTCACTGTGTTTGTTATGCTAACATAGCTGTGTTGCTAGCGATCGCGTAGCCGTCATTATATACCAGCTAGTCCAACTTCAGTAACAGTACAAAAGTCACTGCTGTTTAGTTTTCTGTCTTCATTTATGTTGGAAGTGGTAGCAGAGCTGTACGTTTTTAATTTTTTTCAGAAATCTCTCAGTCAGAACATGCTATATCATGTTTAGGTGAAAACTAGCGAGCTAACTTCCTGCTAACTTCTAACTCTGTTAAATTAAAAAATCCTGTTTTCATGGATGCCTGGATGTTCAACTTAATTGTTACACCTGGTATAGCAACAACAGTGATCATTTTATCAAAGATGAAAGAATTTAGACAGTTTTTAACTCTCGGTGATCCCCCAGTGTTCGTTTGACTTTGGGACCTGAAGCAGATGGAGTTTTGGACCCAGATTACTCCGCAAGGCTCCTAACTACGATAGCTGTAATCCATCAATCGGTGCGGCTTCTTAGCTTACCAAAGTTGTACTAAAACATTTTTTGACAGATTTCTGAGCACCTGTACCACATAAAATTGGCTCGAGGTCAGTAAGCACAACCAGAATTGATGCATAAGGTGCACCGGATTATAAGGCGCACTGACGATTTTTAAAAAATTTAAGGATTTTAAGTGCACCTTATAGTGTGGAAAATACGGTAAGCTTGAAACATAACATGACATAACTTTAAAGGGGCAGTTCTCTCCAAAATCATACTTATATAATTTTCCTCTTGATCATAGCTCTAATTGTCCAGATAGTTTTGAAACAAATAATGAATAAGTTTTCAAAATATCACATCTAGATTTATACAACTGCTCTTGGATATGCTGGAACTAAATGGCACTTGCCTTGTGGACTTTAAAGCACCAAAAGATTTTTTGAAAAACTCAGGAGCAAAATAAATCACACCTGTCCAGAAAGGCTCAGGCTGATTATATGAAATTAGGTAAAGCTGTAATTTTAGCTGCACATTTCTAATGTGTTTTGCATTTGTCTCACAATTCCATTTAGTTGCATTATTTTCAAGGGAATGGAGTTATATCCTTCCAGGTGATAGCAAAAAAAATCTACATGGAGAAACAGCACATAGGGGGAAAAAAGAGAAATTAGAGTTTAGGTTAAACTCTCCCTTTAATGAATACCTGAAAAAAATTCTTAACCGGCATTTAAATTTTTAATCTGCAGGAATTTACTGCATTCTAAACATTTTTTAAAAGTCATTAAATAATTTACAGTACTGTTTAACAGTCTTAACCACACCTAATTTCCTCATAAAAGAAAATGGGAACTATATTGCACAATTAATTGAAACTTGTGACACAAAGGAACTCTCTTAGGCAACCTTTCTTGCAATTTCTCTAAGTACTCTTCAGGAGTAGTCCTGCAGGCTTCTTGAAGGACATTCCAAAGCTCTTCTTTGGATGTTGGCTGCCTTTTGTTCCAGGACAAAGTCTTCACAATCTTTTGCGCATGGCTGTGGACTTACTGTGGAAGACCTGTTGTCACTGATTTTCGATCCAGTTCTTGTGTAGTCTGGCATACCTCAGCCTTTTCTACCTGTTTTCCTTCCTTAAGAATGACTTCTTGACACTGAGACAATTTCTGATGAGGCTTCAATGAACACAACCCTTCAGCTAAAGGGTTAGATGCATCTCTATAGACAAGTGGCTAAATATACAATTTAAAATGCAAATTTAAAGCTAAGTTTTATGTTATGTGTAGACACAAATAGTGGCTCATGCCTTAAATTGGGTGCTTTTTTTAATGCTCGAATAAGTCATAAGTAGCTTAAGAAACAAAACATATTCCTGTAAAAATGTACAATGAAAAAATGTCAAAAGACCTTCAGAAAGCCTGGAGAACTATTGTTCAAGACCACTTAAAAAAGTTACAAGAATGTCTGGCTCCTTAGAAGAAAACTAAAAAGAAATAAGAGCTGGCTCAGTACTTTAGCTTTGGGTGCCTTGAAAAGCGCTATATAAATCCAATCCATTATTATTATTATTATTTAGCACAGCGGTCCCCAACCCCCGGGCCTCGGACCGGTACCGGTCCGTGAGTCGTTTGGTACCGGGCCGAGAGAGTTGAGGCTCAGGTGTGAAATGTATGGTTTTCAGGGTTTTTATCGGTTTTCAGCGTTATTTTGTTATCGTTTTTATCGTTAACTCGGTTTTCCTGGGTCTTTTCAGGTGTGTTATGAATAAATCTTCTTTTTTTCAGTACCGGTACTAGTTTTATTTTGTTGTATTTATCCGCGACACCTTAAAGGCCGGTCCGTGAAAATATTGTCGGGCATAAACCGGTCCGTGGCGCAAAAAAGGTTGGGGACTGCTGCTTTAGCACATATAGTTAGAATATATGTCTTTTAGACCCCATTCCTACAAAACTGCTCAAAGAAGTCCTGCCATTAATTAATTCTTTGATCTTAAATATGATCAACCTATCTCTAATTGGCTATGTACCACAGGCCTTCAAGGTGGCTGTAGTTAAACCTTTACTCAAAAAGCCATCTCTAAACCCAGCAGTCTTAGCTAATTATAGGCCAATCTCCAACCTTCCTTTCATATCAAAAATCCTTGAAAGAGTAGTTGTCAAACAGCTAACAGATCATCTGCACAGGAATGGCTTATTTGAAGAGTTTCAGTCAGGTTTCAGAGCTCATCACAGCACAGAAACAGCTTCAGTGAAGGTTACAAATGATCTTCTTATGGCCTCTGACAGTGGACTCATCTCTGTGCTTGTCCTGCTAGACCTCAATGCAGCGTTCAATACTGTCGACCATAATATCCTATTAGAGCGATTAGAACATGCTGTAGGTATTACAGGTACTGCACTGCAGTGGTTTGTATCATATCTATCTAATAGACTCCAATTTGTACATATAAATGGAGAGTCCTCTTCACACACTGAGGTTAATTATGGAGTTCCACAGGGTTCAGTGCTAGGACCAATTCTATTTACACTATACATGCTTCCCTTAGGCAGCATCATTAGAAGACATAGCATAAATTTTCACTGCTATGCAGATGACACCCAGCTCTATCTATCTATGAAGCCAGATAACACACACCAATTAGTTAAACTGCAGGAATGTCTTAAAGACATAAAGACCTGGATGGCCGCTAACTTTCTGCTTCTTAATTCAGATAAAACTGAGGTTATTGTACTCGGCCCTGAAAATCTTAGAAATATGGTATCTAACCAGATTCTTACTCTGGATGGATAACCTTGGCCTCCAGTAATGCTGTGAGGAACCTTGGTGTGATTTTTGACCAGGACATGTCCTTCAACGCACATATTAAACAACTATGTAAGACTGCGTTCTTCCATTTGCGCAACATCTCTAAAATTAGAAATATCCTGTCTCAGAGTGACGCTGAAAAACTAGTTCATGCATTTATTACTCCCAGGCTGGACTACTGTAATTCATTATTATCAGGATGTCCAAAAAACTCACTGAAAAGCCTTCAGCTAATCCAAAATGCTGCAGCAAGAGTACTGACAGGGACTAGAAAGAGAGAGCAGATTTCTCCTGTTCTGGCTTCCCTTCATTGGCTTCCTGTTAAATCCAGAATTGAATTTAAAATCCTGCTCCTCACATACAAGGTCTTAAATAATGAGGCCCCATCTTATCTTAATGACCTTGTAGTACCATATCACCCTATTAGAGCACTTCGCTCTCGCTCTGCAGGCCTACTTGTTGTTCCTAGAGTATTTAAAAGTAAAATTGGAGGGAGAGCCTTCAGTTTTCAGGCCCCTCTTCTGTGGAACCAGCTTCCGGTTTGGATTCGGGAGACAGACACTATCTCTACTTTTAAGATTAGGCTTAAAACTTTCCTTTTTGCTAAAGCATATAGTTAGGGCTGGACCAGGTGACCCTGAATCCTCCCTTAGTTATGCTGCAATAGATGTAGGCTGCCGGGGATTCCCATGATGCATTGAGTTTTTCCTTTCCAGTCACCTTTCTCACTCACTATGTATTAATAGACCTCTCTGCATTGAATCATATCTGTTATTAACCTCTGTCTCTCTTCCACAGCATGTCTTTTATCCTGTCTTCCTTCTCTCACCCCAACCGGTCGGAGCAGATGGCCGCCCCTCCCTGAGCCTGGTTCTGCCGGAGGTTTCTTTCTGTTAAAAGGGAGTTTTTCCCCTAACAATTTACACTGCATCAAATTTTTACAGAAATCCATTATTACCTCTACAGCAATGATTTCCAAGAAAATGACCCCACCATGTGCTTTCACACTTTGTTCTCATTGAATAAAATGTTGCTACTTAAAGCTTTAGATATATGTAATAACCCAGCCTGCTTGTGCTCTCCCTTGTAACCGTGGAGACAGATGCAATCTGGTTCTTGTCATTATGTGCATCCACAGCTTTCAAAGAGATGGATAGAGTTTGTGTGTGCGTGTTTTGTGTAAATATGTGTATTTATCCATATGTTCAAATTGGGGGCTGTAACCACACACGTCCTCGGGTTAGGAAGTGCTAAATTCTCAACTTCCTGTATGTCTGGGTCCGTCTCCACAGCTGTGGTCAGACATAGAGCAGGCCAGCACTGAAGTGCATGGCTCTCCTGAAAGGCCATGTAATAATGGTTTATTCTCTCCTGAGCTTAACCCTAACCCCCTCTCCTCCTTCTATACCTCTCACACAAATACATTTCTTCCCTCCACTACCTCTCTATTAGTCTTTCCTCTTTAAGGCACTCCTGCCACCTATAGAAAAGCGGCCATACCTTTGCACACAGGTTGAGTGCCCCACTGACCTCCAAGACTAATGAAAAAAACTCTTACATTCTCCCCCATCCTCACGGCACCCCATTACTTATAGAAAAGTCTTCTACCTCACCCTCCTCTTGCCCTCTTGTCTTCCTCCTCCTCCTCTTCGTCTTTACTACCCGCCCTCCTTCTTCAGTAGCCCTCCCGCTGCGATGCGGTTGGCTCCTTTGATCTGGCCCAGCGCTCTAATTAGAAGGAAGTGAAGTGTAGGCCAGTGAGGTCACCATTACCCACGACCCCTCTCATCGACCACTCCAAATGTCGTTAGGGAGCGAGACATTCTCACGGCGTTGACCCGCTGGCTGCAATGGCGGGGGATCTGGATCGCGTTAGGGACCCCCGTAAAAATCAGGCACAATTTACATCTAATTTGAGCTGTTGCAGAGGTCAGTGTACGGCGTCTCGTTAGTGTCCAACTGGGGAGGGCACAGGGGGGAACCATATTACTACCGAACCAAACTAGTACCAACACTAAGCCATCTTGACTGGCTAAGGTTAGAAGTTCATCATAAACAAAACTACTGGGCTTAAAAGTTTAGTATAAATGCAAGAGTACTGAAAATTAAACTTTCAGATTTGTCACGAAAAGCCAGGATTGGGCCTTCGACATTTGAGGGGGTTCAACATAAATGAAGGCACCGGTTGTGACATAGCTGCAGGATTTATCTTAAAAGCAACAACTTGGATTTAAAGTTTGAGGTTTGTCATAAAAGCAAAGATTGGCATTAGTTTGTGGTTAAGAGTGATGAAACATGTATGACTACTGCTTTTGATCATGCCCGTAAAGTAGCGGGAGCTTACCGTGTGTGTTGAAGGATAATGTGTCATTACTTGAGGGATGTGAGTCACCAGAACAGACCGGCGCACACATAAACTAACAGACTTAAGGAAAAAATGAACGCTAATCACACTCTGACTCTGCTTGTTAAGGGTATTTCCTCTTGCTCACTCAAACTCCCAGGGCGATTAAATCTCCCAAAGTCTGTCGAATCCCGGCAGTACCACGTCTAAAATAAAGAGACATTGGCAAGCAGCGCTACATCCATAGCTGCATGCAAACACATAACCTTCATGCATGCACATCTACCTGGCCAGGAACCAAGCATTTGTGTACACATGATCACCTATAGACCTATAGCTTCTCACAAGGGAACCAAAGAGGAGGGGGAGGGCTTTTAAGGTAACACATCAAAGCTAGAGGGATATTTTACTTTGGATAGGGTAAGAACACATCAAACGACACGGTCCCACTTCCCACCGCCCTCCTCCCTGTCGCTCACTCTGCATTGTGTTGTACTAAAATTAAGGGGGTTGGACAAGAAATCCATATATCTGACAAAGAAAATGCATGCTCCCTGACACTTCAAAGACACTGTCAGAGTGGGAAGGCAATGATTTAATACGCAATGAAAATTTACACCGTGGGTACGTCTTCCATTGCACTCGACCCTCAATTGGGGCAATATTACCAAATTGATGGGTGTGTTTCTGCATTCTGTGCTTGCCCAAGGTTGAAAGGGATGATCAGGTGTGTGTGCGGGTGTGTTCAGCTAGTAAAAGAGAAACATATTATTTATAGTTTGCTTTATAAGTAAGAGGGCAACTCTTGTAATTATCATGTCAGAGATTTTCTCGTACAAACTGGGAGGAGGAGGGGAAGGGGAGAAAGAAAGTATGTGTCTAGGTGTACTGTCTGTGTACAGTGTTCAGTCTGGCTGTCATCCAGGGAGTTGATTTAGGTGGATTATGTTAATCCATACGCGCTCTGTCTGTCTCAAGATGATCTTTGAGCCGACTTAGGTCTAGAGTGGGGCCACCCTCATCTGAGAGCGGAAGTCCCCTAAAACTGCAGAACACCAGAGCCTAGGAGCTCTGTGAGAGGAGAGACGAGACTTAGACATTTGGTTTTGTCCAAAATATGCCTAACAGCAACCCAAAAAAACTCATGACCAATGAACATAGAATGACCCATTTTATGTCCCTATAATCTGCAACAACAAAAAAAACACACAACACACAAAAAAAGTTCAAAAACATTACTAATTTTCTGGCAACTAGAATTGATATAGATATAGACTAGGACAAAACCTTGGATAAAACAATAAACTGTTGCTATTTTTTTAACAACCCTACTTGCTTCAGCTTCTCATGGACTCCAACTTCCTTTATTGTGGAACATAAACACATGGAATACGCCTTTAAGTGGGAACAAACAAATCCATTGGGATATTTTTTGGAAGTCAGTTTGGAACAAGTGTACATCTACCCCTTGAAATAGAGCAGAATGGAAAATTTCCGAAAGAGGTGGCAGTACCCCGACGGAAAGAAAACTTGGGACTGTAGAGTAATTGTTCAACTTCCATGTACACAAACCTTTGATAGACAGGTTCTCTCTTCCAGTGATGGTTGCCAAGGTTCTCTTGAGCAGGGCAAGAAGCTCAGCTTGCATCTAAATGTTTTAGATGTGTCGCGTGAGACTTATGTGGGTAAATTCCCATCACCAAATCCCCCGCCTTAACAATTTTTCCTTGAACATAGCCTAGCTCCGCTGCTCCTGCTTTCTGCATGAATAGAATTATTATCCCTGCCAGATAAAAGAGCGGAGTCCTCTGGAGCTAATGCCTGAGCTGCTGTTTGATCCTGATAAAAACACCCAAGCTAGATAACAAATGCATTCTCTATGAGCAGCAGGAAGTTATTCATTCATTCTTATAATCAGACCAAAAGCACCACTCCCTGCTTCTCCTTTTCTTTGATATGTGCAGTAAAACTGATAGTTAAAGAGAAGAGAAATAACAAATAAAGGCTTACATACTGTGCATGATTCATATCCTCACACCAAAGTTGCATTGCTGATTATATTATTAGATAATTAATCATATTATTTATATATATATATATATATATATATATATATATATATATATATATATATATATATATATATATATATATATATATACACTTTAATACTGCATGTGTAAGAATCTTTTGACTATTTCTCTCTGACAGATCATATTTGGGATCTGTAGCTGTCAATCAGTACAATTAAACTAAAAGAAACTGGTTATTTCCTTGCATTTCATTATTCAATAATTACATATCTAATTATTGATATCTATAAATATACATGCACAAATATTATTTTAATAAAATATATGGACGGGCTGTCTTTAGAGATATAACTAACAATCATTAAAACAGCATGCCTGGGCGATCTAGAGAGGGCTATTCATTTAATATTGTTATATATTCACACAAAGACTTAATTTTATTTTTGCGTTTGTGTTCAAATTAGTAAATTTAAATGTTCTGTTACTCTTGTTGTTTTAATGTTTTGGTCTGTGCATGCATGTGTTCTGTTTATCTGTGTTGTTGAATCCTTTTTTTTGCTGACCCAGATAAGATCCTGGGTCTCTGTGATCTGAACTTTGACCCTCACCTGTTGCCTAAAGGCGCCTGTCGCCTAACAGAGGTGAAGCCAACAATCACTTCTGGAACCATGTGGGAGACCCTTTTGCACTCACTCTCGCACCATTACACACAAACACACACCTTTTCACCTCTGCACGGACACAACTGAACACCTGATACTGTTGAGCAAGCCGTTTACTTGCTTTTCATCTCATCACCTGCTCTACTTCCTCTTTTCATTTTCTTTCTCTTTTGCGCTTTCACTTTTTTTTGGACTCAACAGTCTTAAGGAGCCACAGAGAAAAATCCTTGTATGTTGTAGTAGTTTTTAGAAGATATAAATGCAAAGGGAGCACTTTTTGAAGCACATCTCTAATCTTGGTCTTTCTCTCTCTCTCACCTGACTCTCTCACTCACTCACACACACACACACACACACACAAAGACACCTACGTACTGCTGCAAAGATCAAACACTTCTTATTGTATCATAAAACTTATCGCACCTTTGCAAGATGAGGCCAATTGACATTTCCCAATTACAGAGAAACACACCCATTCAAACATCCACTCTTAAGTACACAAGTAAACACTGGTACACAGAAATCCACAAGAAGGACAAAGGGAAAGACTGCAAACATGACTGCAAGTATCATGTGCTGCTAAATTTAAACCTAAGCTCTAAGTGGGTCTCAGGTTTTTGAGTCTATCATAGCTTTATGTCAAGCACAAAGTGCTCAGCTAACACACATTTCCACACACACACACACACACACACACACACACACACACACACACACACACACACACACACACACACACACACACGGTCCATTTGTGTGTTAATGATTAGAAGGGGACCCATTTGCTGGTGATGGGAATGTGGGCAGTGGTTTCCTAAGTGGTGCTATCTGTGTCACAGGGCCAAGGCTGCTAAGTCTCTATCTGTGAGCATGACACTGGTTTGCTTCACATGGAAAAGATGCTAACAAGGAAACCTCTATTTGGCCTTCAAGCACTATTGCATATGTTTATCTGAACTTAACTCTAAATCACTATAAGCCACCTGAAGAGTCGTATCAGATAAAAAAGTGAAAGCAAAAGTAATCGCCAGCTTTATTTATTTGATAGATTAAAAGATCTTCATATGAATATTTACCTTATTGTGTGAAAATTACTTCATCAATATTAGATTATTAATATTATTTAAAAAAATAAAAAACTTTCACTCACCCTTCATATCAAAAGAATATTAAACAAGAAGGTTCTCATGCTAAGGTTGTTTTTCCATATCCTACATGTTGTCCACAAGACGTCCAGCACTCGTACTCCAATTTGAAGGACATCCAAATAAAACAACTCACCTGACATTCACAGCTTTTTTCAGGTGTGTCATAGAGATGACTGGAGATACTGTAACACTGTAAGTTGCTACTACGCTGCAATAGTTACAATAAACATATGAATAGTTCTCCAGGCTCCTTGAGGAACATTCAAAGTTCTTCTTTGGATCTTTTTGTTCATAATGCTGAGGACTCTGAGGAGGCCACTCACTCAATGTTCCACTGTGTGTTTCTCTATCCAAGTACACTTATATTGCATTGGAAGTGGGTTTAGGATCAAGCACTGTCACTGCTGTCCCTCTTTCCTAACCTCTGTCCGTACATGTTGACAAGAATTACTATTACCAGATTACTATTTTTTAGGCCAGTGTCAGATTTTTTTTTTTTTTTTTTTTTTACAAAAACTGTAAAAGAATGAAAGATAAGAAAATGCCATCTTCCTGCAAATGGCTGTAAGAGTATTATATAGTCATATTTTTTTCCACTTTAAACAACAAAGTCTTTTAAAACTACTTAAGCCTGAAATATAAATATCAAATATTATTTACAGCTGAGGTGGAGCAGAGGCTGACATTGGCTGAAAAAGACTGGTCTCTGCATGTAAGGTTTCCACATGGTGCTGCCAGCTCTTCTCTTTCTGTCCAGGCAAAAGTCACACTGCCCTTGCTGATGAGAGGGGCTTGCAGCAGCACCCTGCAGATTGGAATCTATTTTTTTTTTTTACCTGTAAACACCATCTAAAATGAGCATCCCTACATAAATCAGCAGTTCCTCTGTGTCCACATAAGTCACTGAGTCTTTACTGCAGCAAATCATGGCCACAATTTGCTGCAGGATTTCATCCATCAGCAGCAGTGCATAGATGGTGGGATGTTGTGTAGGTCCCGGGATCAAACCTCTGGTTGCTATACAGAGCAAAGCATTGCAGTCTTTGTGAGATTAAGATTATTTCCTATCAAACTGTGTTATCTTTAAAAATTTTCTAATCTTTTTCAACTAAAGAAAATGGAACAAATAAAGTGTCACTATGAACAGGCAGCTAGCTACAAAATAACTAAAGATAAAAATTTTAAATTGTCTCTTTCCTAAATTGAATGTTATGAGTAGACGAAATACTTGAACATCTCTTGAGTTAGATTCCTTTTTATGCTTGAATAATTCATAGTGTTTAGAGGCTTTAACAAACCAACAAAAAACACAAATTCCCGTGAAAATGGTCGGATACAAGAACTTGACTGTAAAAGAGTGAAAAAGCAGCTGATGTCCAAGAAATATTTCAAGAAAGCTCGAAACCATTTTTAAAAATTACACGAACATCTGGCAAAACATAAAGAAGTTAGGGGTGGGTCAAGGCTTTTGCACAGTATTGTAGCTCAAAAGTGAAACCGTTTACTAAATAGCAGATACTGTTTGATGTTTTGTCATCTCCTGGGCTGTGGTTTTTAAGTAGAAAAGAGAGCTGCCAGGGATAAAAGTATGCGTCTGCCTGCAAGCATATTTGTGCATATTCGCAACCATGTGAGTGACGGCTGTGTCGAGGCCGAGTGACAGGGACTCGTGTGAGTGGTAAATCGTAGTGACAGTGCATTGGGGAGAAGGAGCAGGACGGTTCCTGTGCAATGGTGACCTCTGACCTCCTGTGTCAGAACTGAGGCATCCCTAAACAATAGCATGAAGAGACCGAAAGGCCAAAAAGAAGATTAAAAAAAATAGCTTGAAGTCTTCTCTGGCTTCCCTGATCCAGCTGCCGAGCTATATTGTTCTGTCCATCTCCGACACTAATGCTGCCCTAATGAGCCTCCCTATAATGCCGACTTAACCACGGGGATGTGCTCCAAGGTGTAAGGTGACAGGGTTAATAGGAAGGAGGGGAAAAGAATTTGGGGAGCATAAGGAAGACAGAATGAAGTATTAGAAGAACACACAGCTACAGGTGTGTAGAGCAGCGTGATCTTTGATATGTGCATCAGGTCTGAGGTTCAAGTGCATTTTAGCATTTTGAATAACTATGAATTCTTGATTAAAACTACATTTGCATTTATAAATCTAAGATTATAAAAATATTAAGGATTTCAAATGATTATATTCTCACTCTACTCCTCATTACAAAGGTGTACTGTGCTTTACACACATTAAAGCACAGTACATCATTATAGTTAGGTATTATAGTATAGTCTACACCATACTATAGTAGAATAGTATAGGCATTTGTAATATAGTAGTTTAAGTAATTACTTCAGTGAGTATGATAGGGTTTGTGTAACATAATAACTGGATGAAATAGACAGCTTACTTAGTGTGTGAAGACTTCTCTCTAAACAATTGTGGTCCAACTCAGGCTGAATCGCTCTAACAAGCAACTATCGAATTCATAAACACAGATTACCAACACGTTGCAATCAGCGCTACCTGTGTGTGGCGTGTCTCTTTGCAATAGGGGGCTTGCTCAGTTGGTTGCCAGCTTGTTTTATTCTGGTTATATTTAAATAATAAAGGAAGGTTGCCAAGTGCCTATATCTTTGGAAGTTGAACGGCCATCCTGCAGCAATTATGCCACTAGTTATGGAATTTCAGGCCTTTAAAGTTCTGGCTGGACTCTGAATATAAGCAGTTAATCAGGATTTCTTTTTGAACAGTTTATAGTTAATAGTTAATTCCCATATTATCACAAACAAGCTGTAACTGACCCCATTCAGGCACAAACTGATGCAAACAGATAGCAGACTGAATCCATCCTACTGGGGTTTTTTTTTATCATCTTGATGCACCAAAGTCGCTCTAAAGTCGGCAGCTGATTGCGAGTAGTTGCAGACCTGTTCCAAATCTTCCAGGCAACCATTTCAAAGACATTGAGATCACAAGTTTATTGCACACTATTGTGCTAATGTCATGGTCGGCTGTGTGGCAGGCAGGCAGGAGTGGTGGACCCAAAATGCAGGACTCTTAGGAAATGAGGTTTCAACTGAAAATGCAGCTTTATTGCTGGAACAAAACTTCAACATAAAATAAAACTCACAAAAGCAAACAAAACTCTAAACTGAGATGCAGGAGGACTGGAAATCACGAACACACAGCAAGTGAGGGTGAACAGCCGTTAACGACGCAACACTAACACAAAGACACACTGGGCTTAAATACACTGAGGGAGTCATCAAGGAATTAGAGACAGAAGGGGGACACAGCTGGGAGAAATAAGACCTAACGAGACAGGGAGAGCAAAGCCGGAACACTGACATCAGACAGGAACAAGAAACTTCAAAGTAAAACAGGAAACAAAACACACTTTACTAAGACACGGACTAGACAGAGAGAGACAGACTTGACACTGACCAAAGTCTACTAAATAATAATCATAATCAAAACAGTATCACTGATAAATCAAATCATAAATCATAATCTAGAAAAACACCAAAGCATGAAAAACAGAAAGCTGGGTCAACATGACCCAGAACCATGACAGCTAAGAGGTCTCCAACAAGTGTTTTCCCCTAGTGTGACTGTAGAATAATGCTAATAGCTTTATACATTATTCACTACTATCACACCTAAACCTTTAGTGGGTCAAGTTTCACTGTCAGTAATGTGGGTGCCATGTGTGCCAGTAGAAGAACAATGCACATTTTAAAAGAGCATAATATTGTGCCATTAATATTGAGAATGTAATCATATCGTAAGTCTCAGACAGCGGAATACTCTTATAACATTAGTGAGTTGATTTTTTTCCCCCCACAGAATCGGATTTCGCCTGTTACAGAGACTAGCTTGGAGAAAACTGACTATCAATAAGTACAAGAGCTGTTAGGAGAGTCAATAATGCATTTCTTACCACCATGCATAGCAAATCAGGCTATAATGGCAATCTGAAAATGACTATTGAAAACCAATGCTATGTGTATTTTTGCCCCGATCAGCACAAAACACGTTAAAGTTCATAAACACAACTGCAGACAGGAAAATCAAAATAAATCAGTCCACTCTGTAAACCTTAATGTCGTGGAATGACATCAAATGACATTGTGTAAAAGCCCTAATCAAAAATCTGTCTGGGCCTCTGCATGCCGAAAGCAAACCTTTCTCTCCGCCTGGAATGGGCTCGGTCCACACAGTGCCTCTTTAAGCAGGGAGAGGCTCGCAAAGACAGACTCAAGGCTTGAGTATTGACTCACCAGTCAGCACCTTATCACGGTGAGAACATACACACATGAAGAATGAGTCTATGGTGCAGCAGATAAGACGGCAGGTAAGCGGAAGGGTCATGGGTACAGAGGGTTGACTGTAACTGCAATATATAGGCTGAGCATACATATCTGCTTTGTTTCACTTTGGTTTAGACAGAGGTCAAACATGAGAGACTGACAGAGAAGGATGTAGAGAGGAAGCTTATACAGGTTAATCTGCCTTTTAAGAGTCCACAGAGCTGTCAAAAACACGTTTGAGCACTCTGTATGTGCGAGCGGAGGAAAGACACATAAATGCACAAGAATGTACATTCCCAGACATGCACCCACATAGACACACACTGAGTTCATGGGGCCTCTGAGTTCAGGGCAGTAGGTGTTAGATTACAGCAGCGAGGCCATCCAAAGCGCCGCCTGGTTTTATCTTTATTTAACTGCTGATTAGAGCAACTCTTTGAAGACTCCTTTAATTGCCGCAGTGATAGGGCTCTTAAAACTGAGAGGCTTTTTTCACCTCTTTTATTGATTTCTCCACTCATGCCACCATAAAAACGCCCACGCTCCCATCTACAAGGCTGTCTGTTTCTCCCTCTCTGCTCTTTCCCTCTCCTACTGCTTTTGTCTTTGACCACCCTTCTTGTTCTTGTTTTTCTTCTTTACCCATTCCACATTTCATCACTTGGTTTATAATTGTCTGCTTTTATCCTTGTCTTGTGTTTCTGAGTAAAGTTTTTGCTCTCTAGACTGAATTAGTGACTGATTCTAACAATATAGACTGAAGCCCCCGAGGCAAAAATTAAAAAAAAAAACTTGTGACCCGCCCTGTAACTTTTGATTTAAATATTTCAGCAATCCTTTTTAAGACAAGACGTTTTAAAAGTGAACTCAGAATAGAGGGTGCTAAAGTAACGTGATGACAGATTGAGAGTCAGTGACAGGTTTGTATTGAAAGTGCGGTATCTCAGCGGTTTGTCACACACCAGTCTGTCGTCACTTTCAAAGAAACTCCAGCTTATTAAACATAAATTTCTAAGTAAACATCGTCTGCAATCTCTTTTATTGTTCACATTCATTTATGAAGTCAAGTTTTTAATGTTTAAAGCTATTTTAACAGCATTTTATTCATTACACGGTTCTGGTTCTTTTTTATCGAAAGGCAACAAATAAATTGTCATCAACACCTCAAGTTGTTGGCGACAAGAGAACAACTACATCAAAGTGTGCTTGATTCAAACAACAATTTCATATCCAAACTAGACTTGCCATCTTCTTATTGTATGCGTTCAGCAAACTGCCAGCCAGTCACACCCAGAGTGCTGAGAAAACACAAGAAATCCACAAATTTTAAAATGCACCACAGAAAATCTCTGCTGCCAACCAAGCGTCTTCACTTTTACACAGTCTTTCCTTCTGCTGGTATTGAGTATGGGTGGAAGAAAATATTAATACAAAAAAAACATCTTTCATAGCAATCTATAATTAATTTTCACAGTCCTGTGAAAGTATCCCACACGAGTAATTAGCTTGTAGAACCACATTTAGCCGCAATAACTGGAGTAATCATTTTATCTACGACTTTATCAATCGCTTACATAGTTGTGGAATAATTTTGGCACACTCTTCTCTTCTGCATTGTTTCAGTTTATTGAGGTTTGTGGGTATTAATTTATGCACAGTTCTCTTAAGGTCCTCCCACAGCATTTCATTTCCTGCTGTGCCGGGATCATTTAGCAATCGGAAAGACAGCTTCACATTTGTTTCTAATATTATTGTATCATTGAGGGTGTTTACCTTACATAAAAAGCACACCCAGGTGACTGTTGTTGTGATTTGAAACAAACTGAATTGAATACTCTGATATCCATGTTGATGGTTGACTGAGTGATGGTGTCCAAGCCCTGTGGCTGCAAAACATCCTAATCAGTACCCTTCCACCAACGTGCTTGACAATAGGTATGGAGTGTTTTTGATGATATGCTGTGTTTGGTTTTTACCAGATGTGTATTACGGCCAGAATCTATACTTTGAAGTCTAGTGGTTTGTTAAACTGTGCAAACTGACATTATGACATTTTTCAATACCAAAATGCTAACGGTACAATTTTTAGTATCATAAGCATCATTATATTTGGCTAACATGTATCTAGTATATAGTATAATGCATCTAAGTCAACTAACTTTATGCTAATATTAGTAGAATACTCTGCAACTGTGTCCTGACTACAAAACATAATGTTAACATTTTGAATAAATGTTCAAACATAACTTTTTTTAAATCCCGGTAGCACTGCAACCACGTAAGCTAGCACAATATTTTTTTTTGCATATGAAACCGGAGGAGTTGTACTTGCATCATATGCCATCAGCTTGTCCTAAGTCACAGTTTCCTTCCACATATAGCTTTGCAAAAACTACACAAAAAGCACTTGCAGCAACAAAGACATAATATTCCAGAAACAGGCTTTGCCAATCTGATCAGCTGTTTGTAACACTTCCGCGAACTATCGCATGTCCGCCATGACCTGGCCGGAACAGGAAGTGACGTCATGTTGCGGAAATGCAGTTTTTTACCATCAGGGCCTTATGAGCCTATACTTGTGTTTTAAAAAGTTATGTTTGACTTTATGACTTTCTGTGTCGTTTCTGGGATGCTTAGGACTCATATTGCACTGCTGGAAATAGTTTATTATTAGTTTTTGATGCATATGCTGTTTTTTTTGCAAATTTGCATTATAATATTTATTTTCGTTTTTCCTGCAGCATATAAAAATTGGTGTATTTCAAAAATAAAACTATGAAGACACTTAAAATAAATTTCCTGTGGTGGGAAACTATTTTGTGTTTATTGCACTTTTTTGCAATTTATGTAATTACTATGCACTTAATACATACATATTATTAAAATTTGGGCTATACTGGTTGTATTGATGTATAGCAACTTGAAATGCTCCCAGAAATGGCACTACAGCATGTAAAAATATAATATAAGCTCTGGCGGACTTGGTTCTATGGTAGGTCTTAAAGGGTTAATAAAGAGAGTTTAAGTTTATGGGATAATAATTTTGTTTTGTAATCAAATCAAAAATCATTTACTTGTCAAGCGTCACACAGTCATTATTAGTCATTATTAGTCATTATAGGGAGAAACACAAAGTACTAGTGTCTTGATGCATGCTCAAACATCCAAGTAAGGAATCCCAAAAAATGTATTCTGTTCATCTGGACATAGCTTTTTCTACTAGTACTACTAGTATTTCAAGCGAATGAATTACTCCACTTTTGTTGAAAATAAAAAACTAAAATTTTATCACACCATTTCCCATTAGATATGTATGTGAAATTCAGTTGTAATTACTTTTCAATGACAATACTATTTCTGGCAAAACTGCAGTTCAAACACCTGAGAATGTAAAAAACAGAAAACCCCCAACTCACTTATAATGATTGCTGCTTCACTTCTGTCTGTTTCTACCTTTGATAGGCATTAGGTTCACTACAGAGTTTCTGCTGCTGAAAGACACAGTTTATGGCTGTCTTGACAGGACAGGTCCACTGGATAAGGTCTCTACCTCTGGCCTCACATCCTAAAGTGTGCTGATTCAGCTGGCCTCTTTCGTCTGGTTGCCATTTCATTTGCACATGACCTCTGTCACAGCTCAATTTCAAGGGCATGGAGTTACCCTCATGCCTCACCTCTCATCAAGGCCATGACACTTTTTTTCATTGATTATCCAATCAGGCAATAACACCACATGCATATAACTTTGTGTTTAATTGACTATTACCCACCTGATCTGGAATTGAGGTTGAGATGCATCAAAGTGTCTGTTGAATAAAGCAGGTATTGATTACATTTGAACTTTATATTTCAAAAAGAAATTGTTCTAAATACTCGTGATGACATAATATCTAATCTCAAACACCTGCTGATTTGGTCAGATCACACCCTTGGGTGAGAGTTGTAACCTTGAAGATTCTGTAGCAAAGCTGCTGCTGATCCTATTACAGAATAATCAGTCCTTGTCTGGCTCCTGTTCTGCAGCGTCAGCACTGGGTTTGTATTGATTCCATGTAGAAACAACAGAATCGCTAACCTTTCATCATTGACTGTGAAGGAAAATAAATACTAGGCTTTTGTGATTCTGTTGTGTGGAAAGCAACTCAATACCAAAGGCAATTTCACAGTACTGATTGTAAGCCAACAGTAATAATTTCATTAAACTTTTGAAAAACAGTCACGAAAGTTACTGCATTACCAATATAATCAATGCAGAGACTGATCTGTGTCTAGCAATTGTTGATTAGATATTTACCACTGCAAGCAGGTTTCTTTTATTCAAAACAAAGCAGCCCTTACAAAGTTCATATTCTAACAAACAACATTTAGTTTTTTTGATAATTTCCTTTATCTCACGCCTCATGGACTTCTTCTGCTCATTCTCGGTACCTGCCATAACAGCTGAGCTTAAGACTGGTATCCTGAAACAGATTAGAGGTATTCATTAGGGATTCTTAATCAACTCATTTACAGTGCAATCCCTTGTACACAGAACCTTGTATACCTCAGACCTGATTTTGAAAGTCCTGACATACCGTCTTTGACCTTGAACAGGCAAGGGTGCCTAACTGTGGTTGTAATGAAAGGAGGGGAAAGGGATAAATAAAAGGCTGGGTGAGCGGGGGATTAAAGGGCAGAGAATAAATTTCAAGAATGTTGAGGGACTAGAATGTCCAAGAAGAGGGTTAAGGATGAAAAGAGGGTGGAAATGCATCAGGTACTAAAAAAATAAAAAGGAGACATAAATACGGAGAGGTGTCGGTGCCCCACAGAGGGAGATGGGAAGTAAGTAACAAGGTTTGATTTGGTAATCCTATCACTGACCTGCTTTTTTAAGGCCAAACAACAATGTGACAGCAGCTGACTGATTCAGCCTAGACACCAACAACCAACCCCGCACCCCATTTCTAATCCTGTCAGCTGACTATCCACTAAATCAGCTGATGGATGCCGCGCCATCACCCCACTAAGGGTCCTGACAGCTGACTAGGTCCCCTGTTCTCCGACGACCCCCATTCCAACTGCACACTGCATACGCCTCCATTACTGCTGGTGCACTGTGCAACAACAGACCTTCTGGTTATACATTTTTAATTTCCTTGAAGGATTTTACAACATCAAAATTAGACTTAAGTGACAATTACAGACTAATCAACAAGTCGACCTTGACTATTGTCTTGTCGTAATCATCCAAGGCGTAATCCTAACCTTTCCCAGTGACAGACACAACACCTATTTAGCCACTTTGTTACACAACACTCATTTAGCCACTTTCTTATCCTCAGATCAGCCAGGTTCAAATCCGAACGGTCATTTGTCGAGCGTGGGCATTCTTGCAGTGAGGACAGGATTAGAGTGACAGAATCTGGGTTACAGACACTACACAGTCCAGCTGTTGTTTTGGTTTTTCCTCTATAACGACCACAAGCAAGGCTTCACCTCCCTCTGCTTCATTCTTCATTTCTCCAAATGAAAACAGTCGGGGCGGAAATGTAAATGCAAACAAAATTAAATGATTTGTAATCATTAATCTAACAGAAATAAAGATACCAAATATCAGATCTTAGTGTTTTTTAACAAAAGAAAGTTAAGTAACGTGTTTCAAAAAGGTGGGACAGGAGCACGTTTACCCCTTTGTTGCATCACCTCTTTATTAATGACCCTCTTTGTTTTCAGAAACAACAGAACTATCCATGCCATTTTGGAAGCTACATTTTTCTCTTTGCACTTGATATACTCACTTACTGAACTCGTCCTGAACCAATGCAGTGATGTGTAAATGTCAGAAGACAGTTTTCTCATTAATGGTTAGCAAGAAGCAACTCCACTAGTTCCAAAAAGTCAATTCTTACCTTTGTCTTTGAGAAAATGGCCCACCTTTGTAAATGTTTTTTGAATATGTTTGTGTTTTTTGTTGCTGGGTTAAAGTCTTCTGCAATACAACACAGTGTTCATTTTGTACACTGTGGATCAATTTAAAGAAAAAGTAGACAATAGAAGGTGTAATTTTGGAAAAAGCGTATATAAGCATGTAGTCCCTGATATGCTTAGTTTCAACATCATATATGTTGTCTTTGTACTTCGGGTGTACATTTCACACATCCCTAACTTAACTTTCACAACAAACAACTGACTTTAAAGAGATAGTGTGGTTTTTGAAATCACTAAAAAGGAAATATGTTTTTCTCTTGAACTCCTGATCCATGAAAGCAGAATAATAGAGTTCATGGCGAACAACTCTTCTTACTTATCTTCCTCTCTCTGTCTGTTCCCCTTTGTCTTTATCTCTCTTCATCTATATTTCACTATTCCAGTTTCCAAGGCGAATAAACTAAATAATCCGTTTTAGCAATTTCTACATGGATACACTAAACCCTCAACATACACTTCTTACTTAGCCACATGTGGGCACAGGTGCATTTGAACACACTACGTATTTAACACACACACTATTTTGTTGTTTTTCACAGACTGACTCAAACACACAGAAATTCTGGGACTCTTCTTTTGAAGAACCTATTTATCAATATAGCAAAAAATAATTAACAATTAAGCAATTAATGCATATTTAATTACCACAGGATTAAGATAATACTCCACTATAGACAGTCTTTACATGAACACCCCATTGTAATCTTTGTAATCACATTAACGTACACAGTCAAATTAGATCACAGTCTGTATAAATTAATAGATGATTGTTGTTTTGCATTTTATAAAGCTCACAAGCAAAGTGGATGTAGAAATGTTGTCACAAAGCACAAATGTTGTAAAACAACTGATGTTCTGAACAAGTTTTCTAAAAGTATACAAAACGATCATTTAAAAGTTTATTTATGCGGTTGAAGTAAATCAAATCAAATCAAAAAAAATTTCTATAGCACATAAAAATACAACAAAGTTGACCAAAGTGCTTCACAGTCAGTCAGATCAATAGCATAAGACGGAATAAAAAAAGAAACTGTTAAAAAGAGGGCAGGAAACAATATGACAATTGTTTGAAACTAAAACTAGCCACGAAATAACATACTAGTTTGAAGTAAATAAATAAACCCTTATATAAGATGCTTAATGCTACCTTTTGACAGTTGTTGGTTTTGTTAATATTTGGCAGTAAAGACAAAGCTCTAGTGTGTGTTCATCAGGGTAATTCTCACACAGGCTTTTCAATAAACACATACATACAGAGTTAGGTCCATAAGGTTTTGGAAAGTAATACGATTTTGCAATTTAGCCCCTTCAAGAGCTTTATTGTTTGTTTGTTTTATTTTAACTGTTGCATTAACATTGCATTAGGAATTGCAGCCACAATCCTTCATTAGAAGAGGCTCAAAATGAATTGATGTATTGACAGAATTATTAGTAAACAATGTTGAAATAGAGCAAGTCTCGGATACAAAATTTCTGGGTGTGATAATAGATAACAAAATCTGCTGGAAACCTCACATAAAGCATATACAAGCCAAACTGTCAAGAAGCATCTCCGTACTAAGTAAAGTTAAATATTTTTTGCCTTCCAAATCACTCCGGGTACTTTATTGTTCACTTATATTGCCATATTTGGAATACTGTGTGGAAATTTGGGGAAACACATATAAAACTGCACTTCAACCAATATGTAAAATTCAAAAAAAAGCAATCAGGATGATTAATAAAGCAGGATTTAGAGACCATACTAACATCATGTTTTTGAAATTAAAAATACTGAAGTTTATGGATCTTATAAAATATAAAACTGCAAAAATTATGTACAAGGCCAGATACAATATGTTACCAGGAAATATACAGAGGATGTTCTATGACAGAGAAGGAGACTATGAATTGAGGGGGAAATTGAATCTAAGGATTCTTAAAGCACGGTCAAAGGTTAAAACCTTTTGTGTCACTATTTATGGGGTAAAACTGTGGAATAGTTTTACTATAGATCTACAGCAATGCTCAGGAATTAGTAAGTTCATGAAAATACTTCGAAAACTGATTTTGGAAGAATATGATACCGATAAAGATGATCACCCATTGTATGTATAAAAATATCAAATTATATCCAAATTATAT
The DNA here is from genome assembly GCF_963969265.1 of Rhamphochromis sp. 'chilingali'. NCBI lineage: Eukaryota > Metazoa > Chordata > Actinopteri > Cichliformes > Cichlidae > Rhamphochromis > Rhamphochromis sp. 'chilingali'. The sequence goes on along the minus strand of NC_137932.1, from coordinate 13,336,696 downwards.
CAATCACGGTAGCCAAGTTTATATAGGTTCTCCTCGTGTATCGTGTGGAGTATGTGATGATGGGAATTAGGTGAATTATGTGGGATCAATAAGATGTTGAGCAGGGGTAGGAATTAATAAGTATGTTCATACTTCTTCCTACTCCTTTTCAGACCAAACATTGTTACATTATGTCAGACGATTTTGTTTTATTTCATTATATATTTTGTTTATCTGAACACATACGTGTGTGTGTGTATATCTACAAGTGCACTAAATAAAAATATGAAAAACAACAACTTCTAAACAATTTATTCTTTTTGACACATAAACATATTTTTCTTATTGACCTTATTTTACATTAATGGTACAAATTCAGATTTTATTCTTTGCAACACACAGGAGAACAGCAAAAGGTTTGGCAATGTAATCTAAAAATTACTTGCATCTGTGTGTTTGGAATAAATGCGATAAAAAAAAAACCCAAACATGTGGCCCTTCACTAAGTGTGGCCCTCCTGTGTATCTGTTTAAGGACTCTCAGTCCAGCACAAAGGCAACCTTACACCAGTGACTAAAAGACGGAGGGAGTTAGGGAGTGAACGAAATGATAAATCAAGCCTGAAGAAAGACAAAAGCAACTGGCCAAGGGGGCCCAAAGTGTCATCTTGCCTCCACTTGGGGTGAAAAGAAGGGAGAGGAAAAAGAAAAAGGAAATCTAGAATTTACCAGAGGAAAGTTCTCTTTCTTTTCCTGGACAGCTGAGCGTCTTATTATGGGATTAGATTTAACCAGTGTCCCCCTTGGAATGTGGAGCAGAGCGCTGGTGGTAATGGGTGGAAGAGTTTTTAGGGGAAGATGTGGGTTGGGGAGTGAGGTTTACGGGTGGGCCTCGGTGAGGGGTGGGGTGCCGCTGGGTGATGGTAGGATGGGTCAGGGAGGCAGTATACAGGAGGGTTTGGCAGGGTGCCCGGGGTGGGGGTGGCGGGGCGCACAACACAGGGGCCCACATGGACCCTTGCCAACAGTGCAATTACTCCACATTCTGAACAGCTGGCACATAATGGGTATTCAGGCACTTGTAGTCCTTCGATAGGACATTGAGATCCCAGGTCGTCCCCCCTCACGTGCCTCAGCACCACGTGGCAACCAGAGATCACGCCACCAAACTCCTGCTGGGAACACCGTCATGCCAACAGTGCCAATAAAACACACCGAGGTGATGTGATTGATAACGCCAGGTAAAGCGTTAAAATGACTTCCCGTGCCTCGTGAGAAGCATAAAACGAAGTAGGTGCAAGCCCAACGCAAGCGTCTGCACACACGAACGCATCAAAGTGCAAATGCAGGCCTCGTCTGCATTTGATCCGCAGTAATATGCTAGCAGGCTGGGACCCGTGAGTTGAGTGTGGGGGAATTCTGTGTTTATAAATTCAGTTTGTTTGAAACTCAGTCCAAGTTTATAATCCACCCACTGTGTGGCGGCTTTGCGCTTTCCCTCAAAGCGCTCACACAGTGTAAACACAGAGTTTAAAAGGGAGATCTTTTTTTTTAATCTAAAACAAAGGGAGCACAGGAAATGGACTCCGTCTTGAAGAGGAAAACAAACAGACCGCCTGTCACTCAGGCTCACATGGTGCCGTGATGTCATGCAGGACGAGATGTGGGGCCGAGGAGTTCAACCCATGTGTGTGTGTGTGTTTGTGTGTGCGCTCGGCTACCAATTCCAGTAGCCGGGAACACATGGCGAGTGTATGTGCGGTCTCAAGAAAGGCTGCATCCGTTAGAAATACGGCTGACTTCCTGTCTGCAAATTCCTTTCTTTGTCAGGTGCTGATGATGAAGATTGATATCCTCTGTGCAGTGATGGAGCTGTGAATCAGCCTGCCTCCGAGGCAACGAGGCCACAACCGCTCCAGGGTTCTTTGTGACTTGCAGAAAGCTTCATCTTCAACTCCACCCTCTGAGGATCATACGCAGGACGTGTGCAGACCATCAAAGAGCATGTGTAGGATGAGATGATAGTATCGATACAATTGTGTGTGCGCACGTGCACGTGCACTCGCACGCGCGCACGTATCATGCCTATGCAACTGTGTGGGGTACAGAACAGATGAGAGCCTTATGTTGAACATTATAAAACACTCAGGCCATCTGATAGAGTTTAACTAGTGTGTTCCACTTCACTTAAAGAGCAGCAAACAAGGGGATCTCTATGTGCTGCTAAGTCAACACAGACCTCCTTCCTCTGCTCTTTAAATGTGATTAAAAGATTTGTTTAGAGTTTATTTATCTGGTCTTAATTTTAGCTGCTCTATAATCTCTATATCAGTCTTCTAATAAACCGATCACAGCTATCATATAGGATGAGCATGTGTTAATCATTTTTTCTTTCACAAATGTTTATCATAGTGTAAACCACTGAGGAGCACCACTGCAGTGTCTGTTTTCACTAAAAAGCCATTGACAGGAACCAGTTTGGGTGACAAACTAACCCCAGTTTTTATCAGCTGGTCTCAGTTCGATTCGAAGCCTCCTGGTGACAAGTGCATGACCTCGATTAAATATGGTATTAGAGCAATAGAAGCCTTTAACAAGATGCACTCGGAGCCTCAATAACAAGTTAATTTTCTTTTGTTCCCATTTTTACCTCATAGAGCCTTAAAGCTTAGACAAGCTGGTCCAACAACATATTTGCTTTGGTTGTGTTGTAAAAAGCATTAGAATGCGCTCTGTGATTTCAGCGCTTTACTACATGACTGCACTCACACACATAGCAAATAAAAGTTAAGTTACATTTCGTTGCAAAAGACTTGCACGCGAGAAACACAGATGTCTGAGGCAGCCGAGTTCAACCTGCCGACATGCTCAACTCAGGTGAGCCCTCACGTGAACTAAATGGAGTATTTCCACAAGGTGAGATTCTGTTTGAAGTTGACTAACTTCTGTTGAGAAATGAAGCCAGGAGGAAAAGTTCATCTATAACATCTGCAAATTCCACACTAAGCAGGACCAGGAGAGCAGTAAAACATGTTTAATGATAAAGAGAATCAACAACTGTACAAAAAGAGACAAAAATCTTTAGGACTCTTTTAAATATCAAGCCAGTGTTTAACACCGGCGGTCCAGTGCTGGAGGCTGAGTTTAGCATGTGTATCAGCAGGAACCGTGCCAAGAACATCAGTTTAGGGCTAACTGTAATATGATTAGAAACACACAACATAAGTCGCCGCCTTCCTGGGAGCATAGCCATAACTCCCATGCTCATGGGCAGGATTATGCTAATGTGAGACAATTTGTGTGCATGTGCGATTGTGTGTGTAATAGACAGGGAGAAAGCAGAGTGGAGGAAAATGCAAGCAAAAGGATGAAATGGCACAAAACTCTCATTTTCTTGATGTTTTTCTTGTCTGAACACACCATTGGGTTTTTTTGTCACTCCCACTCTCCATTGTCTTGTCACCTTTTTATCCTTTTCTCTTCCTCTTCTCGTGCTTTTCAAACTTTTCCTACCATATCAGGTGGCAGGGCCTCAGCATCTGCCCTGTTGGCACGGACCCTGACTGTAGCTGCCAGCAGAGGCTCAGCAGCCCGGTGATGTCAAAAGAACCTCTTTCATCTAAACCTGCTTCATTCACCAACTCCACTTTTTGCCCTTCACTTTTTTCTGAGCCTCCTTTTGTGTGTCTGGGTGTGTGTGCATGCCTCTGTGTGTTTTCTATCAGCGTGTTTTTCCCCATAGGGTGGCCTTCAATTCAGAGACACACCTGTTGTTAGCAGAACAGGAGCACAGACGTCTCGTCCATGTACAGCGAGACAGGTTCAGAAAGATTGGCTGCCAAGAAGCCAGAAGCCAGCATTTGTAGTGACAGCAGGAGCTGAAGTGATGAGTGCAAACATTTGAAACTCAAAAGAAAATTCTCTAATTTATTGGTCTGTTTATTCTGAAGTTGAATATCTCTACAACTTATGAGGACTTTAAAGAAATAGGCCTTGTGCCAAACAAGGCATGTCTGAACAGTGTCAGTTGGATTGAGATTCAGGTACAGGACTACTGCCACAATAAATAGTTATATTTAGCCAAGCTTACAAAAGAAAAGAAAAGAAAAGAAAAGAAAAGAAAAGAAAAGAAAAGAAAAGAAAAGAAAAGAAAAGAAAAGAAAAGAAAAGAACAAAGCAAAGAAAATAAGAGCGCTGTGTTCACAGTCAAGAAATCAATTTAAAGTTGAGTGTTAGGAATGGTGTCTCTACTTAAGTGTTGGCAGCGGTTTGTGCTGCTCCAGTGCCTTCTAATTTCATGATTTATAAGATCATTCAGAGCGGAGAGACTGAAGCGATACAAACACATGACTCAAGGGCCCTGTAATTACATGGGATTAGTTCTGCTTTTGTCTGAGCCATTAGGATGCCTCGAGTGGGCCAATATTTACATACATCAATAATCATGCAGGATAAAAAAAAATGATGAACACTTAATAACTTCCTCCCATTGTCAAGTACATCTCTGCTGCCCAAGATCATGGGGACCTTTGTTGGAAAATGTCAACTCATGGGTGCACCCCCACCCAACCATCCCCCAGGCAGCTGATCTGATTCATTCTGGTCATCCCTGGTCTTGGATTCATCATCTAAGACATAACCCCTGTGCTGTTAGAACGCTGAGTGTGAAACACTGGAAGACTAAACTTGGGAGCTAGATGACTACAAATCTAAGTAACCCACCGGCATCCACCTAGGGTTAGTGAGGCCAAGCCCGAACGCTGGTTCTCAGTGTCTGGGGACATTTATGACGTCTGGGTCTGTGAACAGAGGGGGCTGCCATGACTTACAGGACTAATCTGAGGGGTTATTCAACCCCTTGGAGCTTACAACCATGCATGCTTTGATGTCATATATTGTTATTGCATCTGTCCACATTCCATGGCTTGGAGACGTGATTGGATTGTGTTTGCTCTCCGCACATCTGTGTGTTTGCCAGGCAGGATTAATGGCTTGTTGACCGCGGTTCAGTTGGGTGTTTTCTATTTTCAACCCCCGCGGATTTCACATCTTATCACACTTTGTCAATCAGACAGAATGCAATCTATACTATGGCTTCCAGTACAGCCTCTATTCTGTATTCGGATCAAATGCTACCACAGATGTAAAGTTTTGTGTCTGAAGTTCACACCCGGAATACTGACAGACAAACTGAAAGTGTGAGCGACACACTGCCGCTCCTGTCACAGGTGCCATGTTAAATGTCAGCTCCGTTGTGTAATCCCTCAGCTGTCGTGACGTTGCTTGGTGTTTCCAGCGTTGTCCCTGACTTAGCTGCTGTGCTGTGCTGTGCAACTCTCAGCCTTTTGGTACAGAGCTCATTTCCATACTGTTCCCTAAGGAATTGTAATTAAATTTCATAATTACTTTGGGGATCTTAACTCTGCCGCTTTGACCAAAACACTGGGGAAGTAGGCTACTGTGTATGTGCGTGTGTGTGTGTGAATGAAGGTATATGTGGAGCATGGTATATGTTAATGTGCCAGTGAGTGATAAACTATTTTTTCAGACTAGCTTGACTTCCTGTCATCTTTCTTGTCTTGTCCTGTTTCCCTTCCTGTTCCTCATCCCTTCCTCTTTTTTTCTTTCCTAGCCCATAAAGTCTTTGACCTTGGGGAGTTCCACTACTTTACCATATCCCTTGTTTCATTGCTTCCCATTGTGTATACACTCTGTGGGTTAAAGGTCATGGCAGGAGGTCACAGTGCAATGGTGTCCAGACAGCTCACTTAAATGCATTTTATTGGGGATCCTTAAGTTTTATAGGGTTAATGTCTGAAAAATTATACCTATCATTTTTGGAATCAAATGGTTTTATTGCCATTACAGCACCAGGAAATTACCGCACACTTCCAGGACATAAAAATGATATGTGACCATGAATATTTACAGCAATTTAAGAGGTAAAAATGTGAAAACTATTAAAAATAGATATATAAAATAACTTTCCCCTAAATAGCCCTTAACATGTACTTGAGCAACACACTTAAGCCTCAAAATTCCCAATGGTACTGTACAAGGAAGGGTTCAATTGTGTGTGTAAGTGTTTTATGGATGCAAAACTTAATGGGGATGAAAATGAGCAAGTGTTCTTCACAAAACACTCCTCGGGACACAGGGATATTCTATTGTTACAGATGGAATTTGCCGTTGGATTAAGATTGTGTAAATTACTAACACGCCTGAATCCCCAGTTGTAGTGCAGCTGGCGGTGCAGAGGTGCCAGCGAGAGGAAGGGGAAGCGCTGGCACAGTTGGGGCTCCACTAGATTTCCCTGTATTCAAGTAGAAAGCAGTGGGGAAGTGATATAATCCTCAACTGGACATCAGCCAATGTCTTCCATCCTGTGTGTACAGCACCTCCAGCACCTTCCCGCACTTTGCAGTGTGCATATTGTACGCATCTGCTTGTGTATTCCTCTTGCGCCTGCCTATGTGATAAGTGCCGGGATCACAGGGTTCTGCGCTATGAAGACTCATTGAGGGAATGGTGGGCACACTGTGCGCATATGTGTGTGTGTGTGTGTGTGTGTGTGTGTGTGTGTGTGTGTGTGTGTGTGTGTGTGTGTGTGTGTGTGTGTGTGTGTGTGTGGTGGGGCCCTCAGGGGATTCGGCAGCATTCCAATACATCTCCCTTTTACTATTACACACACACACACACACACACACACACACACACACACACACACACACACACACACACACAGAGTATTCCTTTGGGGTCAGCACACGACAGGTGCTGACTTAAGAGCCCTTCTTCTTCCTCCTCACACACCCACTTATGCCCCCTTTACATGTACTACAGCATATTCTGCCACCATCCTGCTTGTGGCCAGACCAGTCTGTTGAATATGTGTTTCTGAAGCTACACCTATATGAAATAGGACACGCACATACACACAGATATACCTACATATCAATGGACAGCTGTTGTCATAACAGTAGACCAATGTCCTCTGCACTGCAGATACATTTTTTTCCTGGGACATATAGACAAAAAACTATATTTTAGGCTCTGTAGGTACTTCATCACTGTCTCCCTTCTTTACCTTCTCTGCCTTACTTTCTTCTCCCCTTATATCCTTCCTATTGTGTTCTCACCTCATTTTTCTTCCTATCAGCCACTTGTCTGTTTTTTTTCTATATTACATTTGTATTTTTTTCTTTCCCACTCCATTTCCTTTTCTTAAATCCTTTTCTTAAACCCCTCAACGTCCCAGAGCATCCTATTGTGTCTCTCTCCATCTTTACCACTTACTTCATCATTCTATACATTACCTCTTCCTCCTCCTTCTCTGCATTAAACGTTCCCTTTCTCTCTCTTTTTTTCTTTGTCCTTTTTTTCTCTCTCCCTGCAGTGTCTCTCCTTCCCCTCCCTCACTCGGTCTCCTTTCTCTCTTTCGCTCTCTTCCTCCCTTGTGTCTATTGGTGTTAGCCAGTGCCAGACTGTTGTAGAAAGAGAGTACTGCAGACTCCGGGCGGTTGGTATTTGTGCCAGCCGTTAGGCGCACACACACACATACGCAGAGTCAATGAGGACAATGTGTCTGTGCTGAGAAGGGAAGAAAAAATGCAAGCTTTCGCTGCCACCCTGAGGCGACAGAGAGTATAGCTGCAGCTGGGGTCATTGAGGGGAGACAGAGAGGATGATGAAATACTGGAAGCTTTTCAGTAACGACTGAGCCGAGCCGGGCTGGGTGGGCGGGATGAGCCGCTGTGAGCTCACTGCTGCTACTACGAGCTCACGGCTGCTATTATGCAAGAGAATGAAGCGAAGGGAGGGAGAGAGAATCGATGCAAACAACAGGAGGTTCAGCGAGGATAGTCGACTCAGTGGGATGATGTACAGAATATCATCAGCGCTGGCGCCTTAAAGCCAGCCAATGCACGTAGGGATGATTTTTCACAGCTCTATTGTTTCCAATAGTGGTGATTACTTTCTTTAGATGGCATTCCAGTGAAGACTACTGCCCTGAACAGTAATCATCACAAAGACAAATAGTGATGTCCTTAGGCACAGCAGGGACATTTAGGAGATAAATGGCTTTAATTAATCTTGTTGCAGACAGCTTCGAGATATGTTAATCGATGAAATATGGTGAGAGCATCCTTAGTTACATAGATATGCAAATAGTCAACTGCAGGGCAAATTCATTTAAATTTGTATTGTTTCTCAACACACCGAGTGTTAGCTCAAAGGAGGACAATGCATTGCGTGCAAAGGGAAACACTTGTGGAAACACAAGGTGACCTTAACAGAGTGGCTCAGGCATTTTTTAAGGGTACAGCGTTTCTTCATTGCAGGTTTCCACTCAATATCCATTTTTAAGGAGTGATGGAGATGATGAGAGTGACAGTCAAGGGCGAGCCAGTACTGTTAGGGTGGCGTTACACAACTCATAAGAAAACATTGATGAAGGCTGAATGTTATGCCAAAGGGTTCACAGGAGACAGCAATGCTGTGCTTCCTGACAGTTAGTTCTTTTTATAATGCAAGCAGGAACTAAGGTCAGAAATGTTCTTCAGATTTCAAAAAGTGGATATTCAGTTTTATTCTTGATCAGGTGTCTTTGTCCTGATTAGGAGCTAACACGCTCCTGTCTCCTTTGTTTGTGCTTACTCTTCATTTCTGTCTTATTCCACTTACTTCTTATACTTCCACCCCCACTCCTGCTCTACTAATACAGTCAGTGCTGAGGTGACCTTCAGGAAACAGAAAGTGGCATACATGCATACATTGATTCCTATGCCTATGTCTTTTCCTTTCTGTATGTACAGAGGTACGGCTGAGAACGTCTACCTTTCTATGGTGATGTTATGAAAATCCCATAAAACTGTTTTCCTCCTTTTTTGCAAGATGCCTTAATCAAAGTTGGACTGTCAGTTCATTTTCAGCTGTCAAATCATGTTACTTCTCACATAGGTGGTCATGTTGGCATGTGTTTGTTTATGTCAGCACCTTCCCAGACCCCTGTCCATCCAATGAGCACACAGGCCATCAAATGCATGGGAAAATTGCAATGAATATGAACCTCATAGCACGATCAATTAGAAACAATCGAGGACTGCCGGGACAAAGGGGGGGAAGACAAAAAAGGAAAAACATTTTTCTTTTCACTGCCATCTAAGTACACTGTTTAGACGTGTAAAGTTTAGTGAAATTGAGGCCGACAGCCTTCTTTGAGCCCAGTGGGGTACTTATAATTGTTGGGGGAGTAAGGGAGGGAGGGAGCTGAGGCATTGTCCTTGTTGTACTAGAAGCCTGCGCTACTGTCACTACAGATTGTTACTAGTAATTTGCTTTATGCTGAGTGGAAGGGGGATCAGGGATGAAGTGAGGCGTGTGTTAAATCCTCTACAGGGATCACAAAATCTTATCAGTCTCCAATCACAACTCCATCCGTGGGGGGTTACGTAATGCCCGTAAACTGCCACAGTGACCACCCAGGGCCGGTGCGCACTACTGCCACGTTGATGAGATTGCAAGCAACTGGCATCATACATCTGCCAAAAGCAACGCAGGATCAATACACTGTGGAGGAGCAGACGGGGTCAGGCTTATTCCTGGTCACATCTCTTGCAATGCTCAAATTACTTATGCGTCTTTTCTGCAGCAGCAAGACCGCAGGGATTGATTACGAGTGGCTGTGATCAATAGCAGACAAACAACCATCTCAGCATGGTATGAGCAAAGCAGAACCTAAATCCAGTTCGTTTAGGATGAGCACATGTAAATACAAAATGAGTTCACATGCTAGATCAGTGGCTGACAGTTTGTCCACACGTGTCCACTTAACTGACATCGTCCAACTTCATTCAGTTGGACGGAGGTAATGACAGTAGTAAAAGAGGAAAGAAGAGACCAAGAGATGGCGAAAGCAAGCAAAATAAAAGTTAGACACAGCTAATGCAGGCGGACAGTAGCTTTGTACTAGTCATTGTGGAGTCCACTGTGTGATAGCTTCCCTCAGGCCTCTGTGCCCTTTGTTGGCTGTAATTTGCTGTTGTCACATTCAGTTCATATCAAGACCTTTCTACAGGCCACATCATATGAAAAGATTAGTGCAGTTGCCCTATGCTTTCCCTTGGCTCCTGGTCAGAGGCCCAGCATAAGGGCTCAGGGTGAAGCAGCCGGGATGACAGTTTGGGGAGGGCAGCTTGGTGGCCTCCTGGAGCCTCAAAGGTTCTCAAGCCAGAGCTTCGTGGTACAGACAGCTGTGAGAGGCCTGGGGACACGATTGGAAGGGCTACTGAAGAGGAAGCGCATTTTTTGTTGAAGGGTGTATTGTCACCACCCATCATTTCTCATTGCCCCGTTGAGACTTGAGGAGCTCGACTCACATTTTTCTTTTCAGATGCTCTCCTGCCTTCTCCGATATCACAGTAAAACTTGACAGATGCATGAAAATTGATGATGCAGTCCTGAAATTTCCAGAAGCACATGGTAAATGGAGTGGTGTATATTTACGCAGAGCACTTTTTCAGTCTTGTGGACCACTCAAAGCACTCTTGACACCCATTCACACACACATCCAAGCATACAGCAATGTTTTACACAAACGACACTTGAGCATGCAGACTGGAGTAGCGAAACCATTGACCTTCTGCTTAGTGGACAATCCCCTCTACCTCCACAACCACCCCCCACTCCACATGGCCAGACTAATAGCAGCCAGACTAATGCTTGCATCAACTGCATCTATTAAGTTCATATTTGAGGAATCAGCGCCTCTTAGGATTTTCTTCCATCTCTAAACACATCAGACCCATAGCTAATATTGCAGGGCAAACATATGTGCAAACTCAGCTGTCTGTTCTCCTACATCCTATCGGCTTTGATCTTCCATTTTCTCCTCTCCTGTGATAGATATTTACATTACATTACCAGTGAAACACACACGCATGAGGGCCCATATGCGCATATACACGTTCCCCATCAGAGAGTGCTACTGACACCTCCCAGAGGGGTCGTGGTGGTGGAAGACATCCTGCACATCAGACCGCAGGGTCATCGTTATTAGTGTACTTTACGACAAAGAGCAGGCTCCAACACTTACGCTCAACTAACTGCCGTGAGACACGGGAAGTGTGTGGCAAAGTGTAAAGGGAATTAGGAGGCTGAAGAAGAGGGGAGGAGGGGGAGGCAGAAAAAGAGGGAGACAGTGAGAAATAAATGGAGTGTCACAGTTCAAACAAAAGAAACAAAAGACAAAGGCAGGAATGGGGCAATAAAGAAAGGTGGGATTGTAAGACAAAGGCACAAAGAGAGTTGGGGTTGATAGAGAAAGACAGACAAAGGGAGATGATGCACTACCTATGCAGAGTACAGCAGGAAAATCTGTCTGGACTCCCCTCCCCAAGCAGAGCACGCTGGGCTATTACAGTAATGAGTGCAAGCACCAGAGTGACGTCATGTATCTATAGCATTAGTGATGTATAGACAAAGAGACTGAAGAACAAAAATCAAGCAAAACCATGGGAGGCAGTGAGGGATGTGGAGAAAGACACTGACTGTGGGGTGTAGCAGAAAGGGTTAGAGACAAAGAAAACAGCAATAGGAAATTAATTTACATAGGCTCCTCCCTCATTTGCCTCCCCTGCTTTGTTACACCTGGAGGTGGAAAAATCAGCTTGAACATAGCATATTAGATAACAACAAATCCTCCCCACCTCCCTCCTCCCCCTCATCACACACATTGAATCCCCCTCCACAGCCCAGTTCACAAAAACAATAAAACACTTATTGCACACATATGCAAGTCGGTGGCTTTTTCACAAGCCAAGATCGGAATAATGAAAGCAGTGACAAAAGAACATCATTAATTATCTGGTTCTTCAATCCTAATTGGCTGGAGATTATTATCACTGTCTAATGGGATGCACAATGCTTTTAAACTAGAGCACATGATTTGAATGAAACGTACTCACGGAATCTCTCAGTGAATTTACGAGACAGTTGAGCTCATAGTAAACTCACGTATTGGGCATGAATGAGGCTCTCTTGTGCACAATTCCACAGTTCAAAAACCCAAACAGCTGTGAACTGCCCAGACAACCAGTCTTTTTTTATTGGCCACTGGGCTATTCAGAATTGCTGGGGATTTCTAAGGGCACCTTGATGGTACGCTGCAAAAAATCCCTATTGTTAAGCAAAATATTTATAAAGTAACTTGGAGCAAGACTGACACTTCAATTCATCTTCTTTGTTATATGTGATGATGCTCACTTTTGGTTTTGAGTGTGACAACAATACAATGCAACAAACACGTTGAATATCCTGGTACTGGAAATAACTTTGTATGAAAAATTAACCTGACAAGATTTGTCCTTGATAAGAAAAATAAGTCTCTTTCTATGATGAACAACATGAGCTGTGCTTTTTGTTCCTTTAAGAAGGATTCTAGGTAACTGTTAACTTTAAGTGTTTAAGCACTGTAATAGAACAACCAATGATTTAATCTTACATAAGAATAGGACACCTAAGTGTACAAATTAACAGAAATAATTAAAGATTTCTTCTTGTCCACAATTACAAATGCTCATCAATGTCTATTGGCTACTGAAATATAAGCTGCTTGTCTGAGGTATATCAATGATGTTTCCAGAGCACAAAGGCAGACTTTATTCTGGGCAGGCATGGCAGGGGGCGACCTCAGAAGCTATGAAACAGGGGGCCTCTTGAGTGCGACCACCCCAAAGACAGACCACTGCCGGTGCTGACACTGAGATCTGCACAGGAATTTACCGTGACAGCGGAAACAGCCTCTCCTCAGGTGAACGTTCATAAAAAGAGGGCACACACACACAGAAATACACATGCAGACCTTGGCAGTGAACCCTGCTTTAGCTCACCTCCCTCTAACCTTGATGGTGAGAGTCAAGGAAAATGTAAACCTTTCCTCACCTTCTGATCTTCAAAATGTTCTCGGCCTCTCTTACAGGACTGCCTTGTCAGCAAGGTGTCAGATTAACAGTCATATTATCTTTTCTCTTAAAGGGGAAAACAATTAAATCTGAAGTCAGACTTCCCATAACATCTAAACCAGAAACTTCTGCCTTGTATGTTTATGTATGTGACCACATAGTTGCCTCCTAGAGGTCTTGCCGTCCTGGGAGCAAGTAGTTGGTGGAGAAGAAATACTTCCTGTATTTCTAAGTATTTTGAAAGTAGTGGCACCGAGGGGCTTGATATAGACCAAGACAGAAATGTTTACATCATGGTGTCATCACTTTTGAAGATTCGAAAAACAGCCATGTTAAGAAACAAAAAAACTAAGCCAAGAAAGCCCTTAAACTGTCCTTGTGATGTTTTCAAAGTAAGACGGCGGTAGCAGCAGGGCCCCTTCAGAAGGCATCTAAACAACGGCAACCTGGTTATATATTAGTAACAAAGTAGATTTACTGTTCCTAAGGGCAGGACCAGTCATTGGTTCCGATCCAGATCAATCAGAAAGGCATGCCTGTGAAGAAAGTCTGAACTCTTGTGACCTGGCAGTGCTGGATAAAACAACATGCATCCTGGCTCTGCTTTCAGGTATTTCCGGAGTGCACCTTGGGCCCATTTCACAGTGAACCCACGTATCAGCTTTCAGAGTGAAATAATGTGAATCTGTGTGCTTAAGATCACATGTACCTATGCTGGCATGCACACGGCAGCTCCTGTACGCTCCGCACATACACAAGTATGCCGCTAACATGTGTTTCTGATGAGACAATCTAGATCTGAATTTCAAATAAAGATAATGGGAAGCAGAGCAAGAGTGAATGAAAGGGAGAGGGGGTGGGGTATGGAATCTATAGGTGGGGAGGGAGGGGGGCATTCCTGAGGCCTGATGTAGGAGGTAAATTAAAAATATCCCCAGCTTCTTGGAGGGGGTCCAGGGCAGCTGACACACACTGCTCAGTCAGGGATCTCGCTGCTGATCCAGTAAGCACTCACTCACGGCCAATTATGCTTCCTGTGAAGTGTGCTCAACCCCCCCTGCACATCCCTGCCACCCTGCCTCCCTACCTTTACCCTTCTAGCAACACCAGCCAGAGAGAGAAGGCTGTCAAAGAGCTGGGATCAAACCTCCAATCAAACGCTGGCTGTCACACACCCAGGTGATGATTAATGGCTTATATTCTCTGACCCAGAGAAGAAAGGAGAACAGAGAGCAAGCTACAGATGGGAGTTTTCAACTCATTACAAAGCACAGTAACATGTGTTGAGAAGACCAGGCGTCTTCCGTGTGCCTGTGCAGCTCACCAACTGGCACTGGCACGCAATTATAGTGTCGAGAGATGAAAGTTCACTCCATTTAGTAAGCAAGGCTGTCAAGGTTTTCTTCGCTTCCGGGCAAATTAACAAATTAGATACAAGGGGTTCACAGTTCACCTGTGTTTCAAATTGTCAAAGAAACCAGAGGTTCTCACTTCTTTTCTCACTCACACTCACACACACAGTGAGGGTCTTGCCACTGGCGTCCAACCGTGTTCTACGGTGGAAACCAAACACTGGTCTGTTTTGACTGAATGTGATCCTTGTTTCCGGCCTGAATGCTGCCAGAGGCAGATTGATGGCTCTCACCCAGAGGAGGACGTTTACAGGAAAATCCTCCTGGCTGAAATTTGCCTTCTTTTTTATATTAGAATTGAAACACAGGGTCGCAGTCATGGCTGTGCAAAGGCAAAGTGTTCCCCAAGTGATAATGAAGGGAATTTAGCTGTGCATATCATCATACACACAAGTTTGTACTTCTGGGAGTTGCATCTCTAGACTCAGGCCTTTACATGCCTGACACTAAACTTTAAACTAACCTCAGCCTACCCCTGCTACTAATCCTTATCTTAAACAAAATTCTTCAATCTTGTTTTCATAATTCTGACCATCTCATCTCTGCTATGACAGCACGAGAAAAGAAACTGACAGAGCCCATCCAACCCATCCAAATTGGAAAAAAACAGCCCTATAGTTAAAACTACCTTATAGGTCAAGACTGAACTACTGAACCTTAGTAGATGTTTACAACAGAAACTCTATGTATACTTTTCACCCTGTGTGATATTGAGATAATGCAAAATAAATCAAAACTTGTGTTTTTTAAAAGTCATTAAAGATGTATGCTGTAGAGCCATTCCACCTTGGAAAAAGAACAGTTCAAAGAAATCATTAAAACACCCAAATTACCATTCATGCCCATGATGAGTGCAAAAACCTCTGACCACAAGTATATATGGGTTAACGTGTTTATTAACCCATCACACTCATTGGCAAAGCCATTTCATTTCCTCATATGTCACTGAATAGTGAAAACCTCTGGGCTGTTGACTTATTGACAAGCGGACACCACAATGGATGATTCCACAAATTTGATTTAGCAGCTTTTCACGCCTGATGCCCTTCCTGATGTAACCCTCCAAAGGACTTGTCTCCTCCCGCTCTCCAGACATTGATCATTTGGATGTTAGGCAAATGTGTTAACCACTACACTATGGAGCCACAGTGTTAACACATATACAGTACTGTGCAAAAGTCTTGAATCTTTATGTTTTAGTAGGAAAATGGAAAATACAGACATGCAAACATAAATGGAAATATATTTTAAAAAATACAAAAACAGTTTGTAAAATTCAACCTTGGTGTGGTATGACCACCTTCATTTATCAACACAACCCTAACTCTCTTAGGTAAAGTTTAAACAGTCTTCTGGAACAGTGCTGCAGGCATGTTGAAGGACATTGAAAGCTCTTTTTTAGATGTTGGCTGTCTTTTGTTTTTTCTTTCTCGAGATTATCCGATGCTGCTTCAGTAATGTCTGGGAGTGATATGCAAACCATGAAAGATCCTCCTCTGTGCTTTACAGATGGCTGTAGACACTCACTGTTGAATCAAATCATCTGCTTGTCTAACTTACCCAGATTTTTTAAGGACACACTGCACAGTACATAGAGATATGCCAGATTTACCGATATTAGCTCTTGGGTAATTGCCTTGTTGTTTAAAAATACTATTTTTTAAGCCTTTTTGTCACTGGCAACAAAGTTCCTAAAAATAGAATTTAAAATTGTTAGATTAGCATGGGCTCTTTGCTAAATTGTCTGTTATTTGTAGACTGCTAACTCAAGGGATGAACACTGATTCACTCCTTGAGTTAGGCGACTTTTATATGCCTGAATGATTCATGGGTCTGTGTTACGTGGCTTAAAAAAAACCCTACATAAACAACCAAAAATTCCTTTTAGAGATGGTCAGGTAAAAGGGCCGGACTAAAACTGAGCAAAAGGCAGCCAATATCTAAAGACAAACTTCTAAAAACTTCAGAGAAGCTTTTGTAGCACTGCTGCTCAAGACCATTTTGAAAAATGATTACAACAGTTTGGCTTCTTGGAACCAAACTGAAAGGAGTTAGCAGTGGATTAAACATTTTGCACAGTAATGTAGGCCAAGTTTCCCTAATATCATGTCTTACCGGCAGAGCAACTTTAAAATAAGGAGCACACTCTCAGGATCTGAACATGTAGCTGGTCCTAACTATACAGGAAGTATAAGAAACCTCATTGTCAAGTATACAGAGACATGCAAACACAACACAAAGTCTCATATATACGCATTGAAGGATGTATTTGTACACACAATCCTACTCCCTGTCTTTATAGCTTAAATGTGTTTACACATGTGAAAACTAACAAAGATGTACAGTACATGCCTGCATATACAATGAAACAAACAGCAACAAACATTATTTACAGTGGGTGTTACAGTTTGCCTCCTCATCCCGCATCTCCTAAACGTCTTGTGTTATCCCCACCCCCACCACACACTAATTAAACTGAACTGAAATGAAAAGCTGATCTGCCATTCCTCCAAAGCAGCAGGAAGATAGAGCAGTGATTTCCGCTGTGAATCGATAAGTCAGAAAGACGAACACTTATTAAAGTTTCAGCGGAAGAAAAAATAAGATAAGGAAAGACAAGAAGGGAAGATAGAGGGAAGAGGCTACACAGGATAATGACTGGTGCTATCAGACATGTTGCATCAGGCAAACTGTTGTGTATTAATTGCTGTGGGCTTCACATTTCTTCATTTCTGTCCATCAGATTTCTTCATGTTGCATATCGGTTACTGTGAGATAAGAAGAGATAAACTGTAGATACAAACACTAAAACAGAGGGGAGAGGAGGAGGGGGTGGCGTGAAAGCAACAAAGAGCATAAGAAACTGAGAGGGGAGATGTGGAGGAAGAGAGATAGACGGGCTGTGGTAACAGTGATAGAGAATGAGCAGACTCCTGGGACAGCAGAAGCGAGTCCATCGATTTAGGACAGTAAGCTGGCTCACATTTCCCCTCCTCAGCAGTAATAGCAGCGCTTTGCCATGGAACTGAGCCTCATATCCCGTCTGGACAGGGTCACCTCCACTTTATAAGTGTGTGTGTGTGTGTGTGTGTGTGTGTGTGTGTGTGTGTGTGTGTGTGTGTGTGTGTGTGTGTGTGTGTGTGTGTGTGTGTGTGTTGAATGAGGGGATGTTGGGGGCTGGAGGGTCATGTGCATGTGTACAAAGACAGGAAAACATAAAATGTGGTATTGAATTTTTTAAGTTTGTTTGTTGTTTGTTTTTTTTACACAGACTAAACAACAGCCACATACAAATAACTTACTTCCATGGTATATCACATAGATATAAGACAGCCCGAAATGAGCTTCTTTTTGTTGCCCTGGTTTACAACCACATGGCATCTAAGCATTCTGTAAAGTCTGGCGCATCCCATAAGTCATATGTTGGCCTCATCAGAGGGAACTGATAGCCTGTATGAATCACATCTATCCAGAAGGGTGGACTACAGGGAGACTGGACTGGGTTCTCAAAGCCGTCCAGTGTCATCCAAGAGGGCCAAACCATGTGACAGACGACCGAGCATGTGGCATCTCCCTGACCCCTGACCCGGAAACCTTTCCCCTATCTGCCCCTGCTGTGGCTAACGGATGGCCCGGGACCTCAGTGACCACTGACCACTGGGACTCTTTTGTGTTAGTGATCAATCACATCAGAAGAGGTCACACAGGGGTCAGATCCCAACCAGGTGAACTTTGACTCTCCAGTGTGGGATCTAGCTTGTGGTATTTGGGTAGGGTGTCTATAGGACAGATAACACTGAGATCTGCAGATAGATGACAGATACGACAGATACAACATTAGCAATGTGTGTGTTTATGAAAACTGACCACAAAGCCTGCACACACTTGACAATCCGATGCAAGGACACCAACTCCAAGCAGAGAAAAAAGCAAAAATAAAACAACAACAGGTCTTCTGTATCAATTGAGAATTCCATAGAGAGAAAATCTACAAATTCTCTGGCTATTCACATTTTTCCAAGTGGTCAGCTAAGGACTGTTTTCTGGACTTGAGTCAAAACCTTTTCAGTACACTTAGGTTTATACCCCACCTGATAAAGATGACCACCCAGGAAGCCAGCGACATTTACAGTGAGCCGTTTCAGCCCATTAGCCAGCATCAGATCCCCAAGCTTCAGCACCTCG
Organism: Rhamphochromis sp. 'chilingali'; assembly: GCF_963969265.1. Taxonomy (NCBI): domain Eukaryota; kingdom Metazoa; phylum Chordata; class Actinopteri; order Cichliformes; family Cichlidae; genus Rhamphochromis; species Rhamphochromis sp. 'chilingali'. Next base: position 13,318,159 of record NC_137932.1, on the reverse strand, counting down.
TGAGCAACATGACCAGCGGGTCTAGGATTTAACTAAACCACAAGAGCACCGCCATCACCACCTCCTCAATCATAAAGCCTGGTACTCTAACAGGAAGAAGAAATATGGTTTCTCATAGATTCCTTCCTGCTTGTAAGGGACCAAGCAGTCGAAGGATGCCCAGGCATAGGTATAATTTTTAAAATGTGGGTTTTTTTATACCCCATAAACACAAAGACAATATCAAGAAATATAATCCTAAATAGGCTATTTTAAGAAATATGTCAGTCTAAAAAAAAAAAAAAAGAGGTCAACTGATTAGAACTCTACACGAAAACAATGCCTAACAAAACCTAAACAAAGTGACCTAACTCAATGAAAGACAGCTCAGTCTATATACTAGCCACAGGTGCAATAAATAATCTTATATACAGAAACCACATTCTCACCCATGTGGACAAAGACGATGGTTCAGTCCATTTTGCTGGCCCTTTGGCTTAAAACAGCTGAAAACCAATTGCGCATGCCATCATTTATTATACAATGTAGTGTCATGATGTGTAGTAAAACAACAAACCAAAATTGATTAAATCAAACTAACTGCGCAACAATGTGGGAGCATAAAGTCTTGTGGTTGTGGACGTGACATCACACTGCTGTTTTACTGCTATTATCTCACATAAATTCTCACCCAAAATCATGATGAAATGACAAAGGGAAACTGTGGATAACAGTTTATATCCTATACATGAATCTGTGTGTCGGTTGGGGGACGTCAGTGTGTGTGTGTGTGTGTGTGTGTGTGTGTGTGTGTGTGTGTGTGTGTGTGTGTGTGTGTGTGTGTGTGTATGAGAGAAAGAGAGACCCAGATGTTCTTACAGGAAGAGACAAATTTAGAGTTCATCCCTCGTATATTTGGACATCACTCACTGACTGATTTATAGAAACAAAAAAAGAAGTTCAAAGACATTTTAACCCAAAATATCTTCAATTTCACGACTCTGAAATGTCAGGGACAGCCCTGTAGACAGTTTCATAGATTTAACTTTCTACGTTCACAGACTGAACTTCTGAACTCGAAGTTAAAGTTAAAAACCACAGAGGACTCGTCATTCATGTACACTAAACTCACAGCACTCTTGCCCCTGGTTGGCTTCGCCGCTCGAGGGACGCATCTTAAGCACTGCTAAACTAACATCACACTGGTCTCGGGTCAGGAATTAAACACAAGAGAAAAGAGGGGCTATAGAATGATTTTGGCCTGTGGCAGGCGCTTCTCACAGGAAGTTTATTTTTGTCGAGAGCCATACGGCTCACATACAGAGAAAACATCCAGAGAGAGCTGCCCACGCACACTTTCAAACATAAACACAGACATGAATGATTAACAGGGAAATTCCTCTTTCATTCATACTATATCATACAAGCATATTAGAAATGTTACTAATGGGGCTTTTCTCTTTTGAAATCTTTCTCTGAAGTGCAAGGTGTTTTTAAAAAAACCCTGTTGTGGCATTTTTTTTTCTTTTCAAAATACTGAGCCTCTCTCACTTTGACCATCTGGCTGGTCAAACAGATAGTAGTCTCAAAGGTCACAACAGCTAGGGTCCTTCATGACCCTGTCAATACCAGTGCCGCACTTATCTGTAATGGAAGCCACTCTGTGAGACTGGTAAGTGTGGTGGGGGGTTGTGCGCTGGGTACTGCGAGCAAGTGTGTGTATGCATTTGTCTTCATATGTGTGAGCAGTGACTGTGCTCAAATTATTCAAGTGTGAGGACTGTGTCCTTGAAATGCTCACCGGTCAAGGGTGCATCTGTCAACTGTCTGCTGGTGTCTGAGTGCGCAACAAAAGGCAAAGTAAGTGTGTCACCTGTTTCTGGGAACTAGTACATCAAGGGGTTAGTATGGGCTGGAAACAGCACTCTGATGGGCGGCTGAACACTAAATAATAATAAAAATAATAATAATACTAAGCTTGTTTTTTTGTTTTATGTATTGTACTGTGCAAAAGTCTCGAGTCACTCCTCAAGTCTTTATGTTTTTGATATGAAAATGGGAAAAGGTGCAGCAATTTATTGAAGCATGTAAACATGCATGGGAGTGCAGCATACCCATGTATAACCAGTAAAACCATGTTTGTATAATTCTAATGAGCTTGAAAGCCAGTATTTGGTATGATTGCCTTTAGTCTTGGACGTAGCCTAAACTCTCTTAGAGCAAGCTTATTTGTAGTTTCCTTTAAGTAGTCTTTAGGAAAAGTTCTCCAGGGTTCTTGAAGGAAAATAATGCATATTTGAATTCATCACTCCATAAGATCTGGTGCTTCTGATTTTCAGTCCATTTCTTGTGTAATTTATCATACATCAGCCTTTTATCCCTGTTTCCCTTCCTTAAGAACAGTCACTCTTCTACTGAAGAAATCTTGGACAAAGCTTCAGCAAACAGCAGATGGGTCCACTCAGGGTTTAGAGGCATCCCAAGTCTTTGCTGGATTTTTGTTATTAAGGACATAAGTGTCAGATACTATTCATCTGCAATAGATAGTTGACAAGCCTGCCACTACTTCTTCTGTCCTCCGCCTGTTCAGCTCAATGTTTTTTCAAGTACAGACTGCACACTTCCAAGTTTTCATAAACTGGTGCAAAAATTGAATTTTATGCTTTTATGCATTATCATTGCCATTTTTCATCGATTCATCTGTTGAAATATGAACAAATTATGTGTTTTTGTGACCGCTACACTGCTGTAGTAGATCTTAAAGTACCCGCACCCACCAAATGATGCTTTAACCCATTTCTGTCTACCCTGTGTCTTTCACACAATAAAGGACATAATGTATACGAGAGTAGCAGCCTATAAAAAGCCTTGTTGGAATGAAAGCGTCCTAGCTGTAGCTAGCACTGGGAGCATGGATGTTCCTGCGCTTGAGCCAGATAATAATGAAATGCTGGTGTCAGACAAGAGACAGGGAAAAGAATCAGGCCTGTGGAACAGAGGGCTAATAATAGCAGCTGAAACTGTGCTATTCCCACCACTGACTGAGGGACCATCATCACACTTCTACGCACACACACAGAGGCTCAGACAGACACACACACACTGGCTTGGCACAGAGTTTAAACAGTAACCTGATCAAGCCACCGCAGAAACCAAAGCAATCAGGAATCAAAGCAAATCCAGTATGCGTGCAGAACGTGCATGTGCGTGCATGTGCCGTACAAATGTGAACACGTGAGGAAGTGTGTGTACAGCGAGTAGGGCGAGCGAGCCAAAGATAAATGGAAGCAGAGTTTGGTGGAAACCACTTTCCCCTCCATAAAGTGAAGGAGAGCATGTCTCTGATGTGCCCTACCAGAGAGGAAAGAAGGCCTTTCATTCAGCATGAGGAGATCTGTCTCTTCTCCTCTAGCCCTTCATTTCCCCCCTCATCTTCACTCCTAGAGAGCATCTGAAGCCCATTCTCTCCCTCCGCTCCCCTCTCCATCAGCCGCAAATATAACAAAAGTCTCTCCCTGACAAGACGAAAGGCTTTCTGCTCCTAATTGTACCCAGCCGTCACAGAGACGAAGGAGGTGAGGAGATCGGGAGAGAAGAGGAGGGACGAAAGAGGAGAGGAGAAAGGACTAGGACAGGGAAGTGGACTTAAAGCAGGAGAGAAGAAAGGAAGAAATGAAAGATGTGTTTGTTCAGTACCTCATGCTGACACGTCTCTCTTATCTCTTGCCCAGCCAAACCATATGCCCCTAGGCCACAGAGGGAGGGAGGAGAGAAAGATGAGGTGTAAGTGTGTGAGAAGGATATAATAAGTCTTTGCAGGATGCAGAAAATTGTGAAAGAGGCATATGCCATGCGTACTGTAGGTATGAGTTATTCAAGGTCAGCCAGGGAGACAGACACAGAAATCTGAAGATGAATAGAAGGCGTGAAGAGCGGACGGAGAAGAGATACATGGTGAGGCCCTGTCTCGAACCAAAGGGGCTTCTGCCTTGACCCACAGCCCTTTCGCTTCCCCGCAGCTTCTCGGTTGCCTGTTGACCACACACGCCGCCTGGCACAGCGCGGACGCCAACGCCACACGACACAGAGCCGCCATCAAAGTCTCAGACACTCCAGCAGCAGGAGCCATCAGGCCTGGCTGAATGGAGGAAGAAGAAGCAGAAAAAAACATAAGCGTTTTGGTAATGCACAGGCTTTCAGTCTGTGGAAATACAAAAGCGGACTCAAATAGTGAATGTCAAGCATGATTTCGACTGCTACTGTATTTTGGAACAGTTCTGTTTGGTTAATTTTGGGTTACGGACAGAAATCAAAGCTTGTCAAGACCTTAACATATAGCGAAAGGTTTGATTTGTTAAGTCGAATGGTGATTTTAATGTTCACAGTAGCAGCCTGACTGGGTGACCGGGGCATTGGCTATATGTGTGTGTGTGTGTGTGTGTGTGTGTGGGTGGGTGGGTGGGTGTTTGTGACTGGCCTCACATGTTCAACTCCAACTGAACCATGTGTCTGATTCTCCCTGTTTATTGGCTGAAAACTGATACCTTTAAGGGCTTCATTCATGCCACATTACGTGAGGTAAATTCAATATCTCAGACATCATGATTGGCCCATTCACCTCCTTGCCCTGGGTGATTTTTACATGTTGGATGTCTGCGCCTCCCAGCGTTTTCCTTCACAGAAACTGCTGTGTTTCCCAGCGCTCTGCTGCTCAGCCTAATTTCTCTTCAACACCTTCAGTCTGGGACACTATACGTGCCCAGAGGGCCGGTGAAGTCGGTTTTATTTTATTCAGTGTGAGTTTTACGTGCTTTTAATAGGGTCAGAAATTTATGCGGGTGGGGATTTTATCTGCTAGATTCCGACGTGTGAGCTCACATTACTGGAGCAGCATTAGATGTAAACTCCTGGAAAGTAGGAATAGATTCAAGTGTGGGTGTTTGTGTGCGTGTGTGTCAGTGAGCGTGCAGCTATCTGCAGCTCATGCTGTGGATTTACAGTGCGCCTCCAAAGTATGCCACCAAGTCTTCTCACACGCATGCACGCACAAAAACAAGCACACGCTCTTGGGCGCGGAAGGTGCGCTCTTTATCACTGTGACATTTCCATTTAACACGCAGCCCAGCAGCTCGTACATTCACATCCATGTTTCCTGTGCCCCATGCCGAGGCACAATAACAACCACTTAACATTTAGCAATAGCAGATCAGCCCCAAATTCTTCCACTTTCCATCGCTTCCATGGGAAAGCTCATTATTTATCTCTGATTTAGAGTGACAAGAATTATGAAGGGGCCACGGTCTGCTACCGAGAAACAAAGGAAGCACGGGCTTACTGCTGGTTTATGGTGCACATTTAGAAGGCATTTTAGCTGCACTGAACTTAACTGTTAAGCTGCAGTGGATGCAAGTTATGAGGAGAGACAGAAGGAATATGACAGCAGTTTCCAACCTGAGGGGTGGAAAGCATTCCCGACCTGAGTCCATGGGTCATAGAAGAGATTTAAAGAGCAATTACGCCAAAAAAGTTTATTTATTTATGTATGCTTTAGTCTAAAATTTATGTTGGAAAATGCTTTCACCTCCTGATATTGCTTTAAATCATTCAGGATGACAGAAAATAACTACTGTAGTTGAAGACTGCATGTAGAGGTCATTGGTTTTCATTACTTCACAATAAAATACAAATTACCCGTTTCAATATTTGGCCCAAAACATACCAATAACACTACAATAAACACTATGGGCTTTGATCAGATTATCATCATCAGGTTCAGCAGATGTCACTATACTGTAAATCAACACGTCAGCTCTAGATGGAGTTTTCGGGGTAAATAACATTACAGCAATATGCAAGCTTGTTAGCATGATCCAGAGGAGAGGAGGGACAATCTCCAAGAAGTCCGTTATTTGAAATGATCTTGATATATAGATGTAACTTTGGAGACCTCATATTTTTTCTGCCACCACTTCAGAAACATTTAGGTCACAGTATGTTGGACTTCTGTTTGTGACTGCATCTCACCTCTGCTTTAATGTAAACCATATGTGACGGATGAGGACTTTTCTCCACTCTTTTATTCGCTGCCGACGGATGCTGACCCGAGGCCGTCCCGGCTGCCCCCCAGCCCCCGGGGTTCCACGTCGGCCTACCGGCCCTCTCTCCGCCCGGGGGACGCCCAGCTCCAGCGTTTAACACGGTGATTAATCACGCACAGCGGAGGACGCGCTGCACTGAACACGGGCAATCACCTCCATTAAAGCGGGGGAGCTCCGGCGGACACAGAGAGCACTTTGTGCCGGGAAATACAGGTCATTGTCTGCCGCGACGCCCGGGCCGGTAGGGAGACATAAAGGTGGACTTTGTGTGAGTGTTTAGACAAGCTCAGCCAGGCTTCCAAAAACTGCATGTGTGCCACATTTCCTCTTTCATATATCCTGATGTAGTTACCAGGATTACACGGGATAAAATAACTCCCCTTTCCTTCCCCATCCCTCACTGATCAATTAAAGGTGCTTCTCAAAAACTTAAAAAAAAAACAATGAGTCTGTTTATAAATAAATGGCATGGAGGAAACCAAACACGTGTGCACATAATAAGGTTGATTACCTTTCTACGTTTATAAATCTATGCATTGATTGGCATCCACAAGTGGTCTCTACCGCCCCCTACTGATTCTGCTCTCGTTTCGTTAAAGCAAAGAAATCATAGCCCTAAAAGAGAGCCATAAATGTCAGACACCTTGCTATTTATAACTGAGAGTGTCCAAAAGTTGCACTTTGCATGCTCTGGACCATTTTGGGAAACTGGCTGCTAAAGTGGTCTGTAATAGCTATCTTAGGCTATAAACTAAATTGATCGTTTTAATTGAAAATAACGTGACTTTCGTATGTTCGTAACTTCCCTCCCTTGCTTCCACTGCTTGTTTCTCTGATGCTCCTGATTGTATCACAGCATCTGCATCAGTTGTAATAAAAATGTTCACTGCTGCAGAACAGGGAGTTGGTGGACATGTTTCCAGGGTTCTTGACAGGTAGGACATTTTGTTCTGAGCAGCTGAGCAAACTTAATAAGGTGATAAGATCAAAAGCTCTATAAACAGGTATGTGTACAGACAAAAAAACAAATGTTATGTGAGGCCAGATGGAATAAAGCGAAGCATTAAAAGCAGATTGCAATCACTACAGATCAAAACCACCACATTGTCAGGGAGGTATATATTTGGTGGCAGGAAGTATAACTCATAAATTTCAACCTTGTTTGAAATACACCATTTTTTTTGTTTCTTATGAAAGTATGCACACAGTATAGTAGTGAGCCTCATCTATACTATCATTTGTTCTGCTACTTTTAGCATTTGCATAGATATATACTAATGTGATCAATGTATAGAAAGTTGACAACTGGCAGACAGTATGCTTTAGGAGTGGAGCTGATCAAGACAGCTGTCAAAGAGACTTTTCATTGGCCCAGTAGGAAGCTGGACAGCAGCGTCCCTGATGGGGGCTCTTCAGCCTGGCAGACATACAGGCGGGCAGAGCCGGGTGAACGACTTGGCACTGGAAGTGGAGCTGGCATTCTGGTGAAGAAGTGGCTGGCACCAAGACCAAGCTGGCCTCTCCAGTGGCAAAGAGGGAGATCTCACACATATACACACACTCTGCCACACTCCTGCTGAGGAGCAAACGGAGGCTGGCAGGGAGGGCTGCTCTTCAAAAGCTGCTGTTGTCTGGAGATGGCTTTCATGTGAATGGAGGCCTTAATAGGCGTTGTGCGACGGCTCTCGTTGCCCGCTGAGCACCGAGTGATCCTCTTCTGTTGGGTTTTAATTAATAAACAATGTTTGAAGGCCACAATGCACTTGGAGGGACAACACAGTGACTTCTTGGTGGCCTTGATGCTGTTTGTTTTTGAGTTGTACTCAGACTCCCACTGAGGTGACCACATAAACGGGAGGGTGCTGACATTTTTCATCAACTTTTTTTTCCCCACTCCAAAAAAAACAAAACACTTGCATGGCTACAAGTGCTGCAAAGTGCTTTCAGTTATGAAGATGATTAGCAATACCTCTTCTAAGACTGATTAAAGAAATTATAACCTCATATTAGTCACTTATATGAGTTGGCAGAATGAATCATACTGGTATAATACCAACAGGATAACATGTTCTAATGGAGTCTACTTGCAAAATTGCAGTTGTGTATCTGACCTTGCTTTTAAATACATAATTTTAAATACATCTTTAACAATTTGTCCCCAGTGTGGTATATCAAGCACCCACGTTCCACCCATTACCGTCTCAACAAAGAAGTTAAAAAATGCCACATGTAATACACAGTATTTTAAAAACAACAGCAAGGTATTAATACTTTCTCTGTGGAGGAGTTAATGACTGATTTCTGTAAGGACTGCAAAGCACAGTTGAAATAACCCACAATTCACATAGTTGATTCTCTCATGGACCAAGGATGCCATCTGGTGGATTATTAGGAAATCAGCAACCAAGTACACCCCCAAAAAACTTGGGATACCTTGTCTGCTAGTTGGAACATAATGGTAATACTTTAGTCCCAGGAATTACAGATCTTTCTTCAGTTTGACCTTCTAGCTTGTGGAACCATTGTGAACCAAAAAGAACTGTCTGCGCTACAGAAACAGGGGCACCCATCTTCTAGCAAGGAGCCAAAAACTGTAATATATAGTAAAGTAGATGCAGCCAGGAACACTTGATTACTAGAACAAAGGGTAGTAGGACATCTTACAGCAAAGATCATTTTAATGGTCCCAAATTTTCTGAACAACTAGTGTACACTCATGTAAAAGAAAGGAAAAACAAAAGATATGACAAAATTCATCACATCTAGAATTCCACTCAATCTTTAATCAAGACGGGATTACAAATTCTCCAAAAAATCTGCAGTTTCAAAGGGCAAAAAGGGTAAAACTAGCTCACCTACTGAGGTCTTTAAAAACCTGTTCAAGTGTGACTGAAAACGTCCTGAACATTTAAAGGCAGGTCTTTTTTTTGTAGTCATTTACAAAAAAAAAAGAAAAAAGAAAAAGACTGTGACAAATACAGAACATAAAAGAAAATAATGAAGAAACTGCTGGCTTTTTTTCCTCTTCGGAGAAACAACGTCCGCTGAGGAACGGCGACACTGATGACATCATCAAATGACAACAAGGACAGCGCTTTGCCACATGCTGCCTCCCATCTGGTCCTATATGCTAACTTAAAAAGGGAGAAAAAGCAACAGACAAAGAGAAGGGAGAGAGCAGGGGAGAAAAGAAGGAGAAAGGAACAGGAAGGAAGTGGATTCTGAGGAGGGGACGGGGGTGCGAGTGGTGGCTCTAGGTCTGAATTGGCCGACCCGTTTGGGCCACTGTGATGTCCTTCCCTGAGTGGGGGGCAGGTGGGGGTCAGTGGGTTATGGTCCAAGCCCGCGAGCTCTCTGGGATTTCTGTCTGTGTTGTATGTGGTCTTTTCCTCCAGTTGCTAAATTACCAAACTCATGGCTCATACTGTTTGAGTCCGTTGAAGATTTATTGAGTGAAATTTTTTTCCCCTCTCCAAACTTTCAATCGTCTCTTCCCATTTTCAGACGGTTTTTCCACTCCTGGTCTCCTGATTGGCACTTGTATGAATTGGACTAGTGTGAGGAGCCTTCAGATCCATTCACAGTCTGCTCCTCATGTGGCCACCCGTTGACACTGAGCGGTGGTTTTCATTCATTCAATTTGTTTACAAGTTTGATCGTTCCTGTGTAAAGTCTATGCGCTGAGACTGCCTGAGCGGTGCACAAGCTGAGACAGTGACGCTTCTTTAGGAGCTCAGCTTGGACTTCTTTGAGGGTGGCAGAGGGTCTTCTTTACTCTCTCCATCCTCCTCCTCTTCCTCCTCCTCGTCATCATCATCATCAGGATAGTCCACAAGTCCCACCAAACCTCCCTGAAGCAGAAACGAGACACCCAGTTTGCAGAAACTGCAATTATTATTTGCAGACATGTTTCAACACTGCTTTCTTTATAACTAGCAATCATATGCCCATTACACATACATGTCAATATTGCATGCAATTCTTCACAACTACTAAACTCACTGCATTTTTTCCCCCCATTTTTGTATATAATTTGGTGTTAATTGTCCTGATTTTGTGCAGCGAGTCTTCCATTTTTAGAAATCTATTAAATCCATAAATAACACACTTTCTGATAATCTCCATCCCCCCTCTATTTTTCCACCATGTAAATAAAGTCAGCTAGAAAAAAATATCCTAGTCCAGTGGCACAATGGTTATCATGTCCAGTTTTTGTATTATATAACAAGAATAGAGGGGGAGTTGTGAGAAATTTAACAGTATAAGTGTGAAGATTCATAGCTAAATCTCATTTCTTACTAAATCCTTCACTTAAGTGTTTAAAGCATTGCCAACACTGTGCAAATCTTTTTTTTTTTTTTTTTTAACTTTGCTCATTAAGAAAAAAAAAAAAATGTTGACAGGTACCTTTGTGGTTACAGTTGTGGTGGAGGGTGAGCTCCGTGCGCCTGAGCCTGGAGAGCCTGGAGACCCTGGCGATCCTGGAGAACCTGGGTTTAGTGAGGCAGATGAAGGAGGGCTGGAGAGGCTGGTTTTAGTGGAGCCCGAGAAGGAAAGCTTGAAACTGGGATTCTGTCTGCCCGACAAGCTCGACTTTCCCAATACTTCTTTCTCCTCTGAGTCTTTCACTGTGGGTCAACATGATGAGGTGATAAAGAAAAGGTCATTCTCTCATTAAAATTCTTTAAAATTTTGGAGGGGTGAATATAATTGTCTCCTCAGAAATCAGGACAGGCTTTTGCAAGACATATTTTCCTTCTTAGGCGTCTCTCACTACTTATAAATATACCTAGCCAGCATGTAAAAACTGGTTCTGAGTGGCACCGCTATGCTGAACCAAATGAAAACAGTTTTCTTTGAGTGAATCCTTACAAAATGCCATACAAGACAATAACAGAACACATTATGTGCAAAGCCCAATGCACCATTTTAAAAAAATCAAAATTAACTTATCTTGGCTCTGCAACACCTTACAAGCAAATTTCAGGAAATTCAGTTTGGTAGTTTTTGCTTCTTGCTGACAAACAACAAACAACTTTCATCTGGGGAGGAATAATGTAAGAACCATATACACTGGTGATTTCCCCATGACTACACCTAAAGCTATCAATGTAACCGAGACAACCCAATTACAATGTATTTTTCACCTAAAATTTGCCATTACATCTATAACCCTGAAATACCCTTTATAAAATCTATTCTTGTATCAAATTTACAGGGGCTTCGTTTTCAGAAATAATCAGCTAGTAACATTAATTTATATAATTAACAAAAGGAATGGATTCTTTCCAACCCCAATTTCCCACCAAACATCACAAGTTTCCTTGCACGTACATTTCTTTCTTTCCATGAACTTGCTAATTGGTTCCATGAGGTCTTCCTCACTCTTCATTTTATCAGAGGGAGGAACAACTGCCTCGCCATCCTCAAGGTCATCTTCATCTGCATTGAACCACATCTCCTCCTCATCCTCCAGCGTCCGTGCATCACGTCGGAAGCGGTGGTTCCTCAAGATGGAGCGCATGCTGTCAAAGAAAATGCACAGTTCAGCAATCAGGAAAAAAAAAAGATTTTCTATTCTTTGAAAGCTCTTAGTTAGTCAAATTTCCTCTTACAGAACTAATGTAATCCACAAACATGTGGTTTGCATTAGTATACACATACACATGAAGTATACACATAGCCCAAGAAGCTGTTATAAAACATACACCACATTCGTTTAAAAATTAAGTCGATATTTTATAACATGAAATTTAACAGAAGTATTACAGATTAACAAAACAAACCCATCCAGTTTCGCTTTAAGAGTCATAGATGATCAACTGGTCTATTGCTTAACTATAAACGGTTAGACTGCGTTAAGTTGCAAAACCTTCTCTATAAGTGGAAACTTGCTTTTGTACAGTTGGTGAAATACAAGTGTAAGGATGCGTTTCAAAAGAATATAAACTGGGCACGATTTACAACACAGCAGCTCAAAATAGCACTATGACTCAACAAAGCTGCCTTCAGAAAAAAACAATTCATGAAAAAAAAAAATTCATCAAAATTAGTCATTCAAGATGTCACACGCACTTTTTCCATTTAGTGTCAGACAAACATTGTCTGTCAATACATAATTAGATAAAGGCAGCAGTCAAGACAAAATCTTCTTACCTATCAAGTTTGGGGTTGTCCTGCCTTTCTCGTTGTTGTTCATACCGCAGTTTTAGGCCTTTAAATGTCTGGACGTAGTCCACATCCTCAAGAGCCTTCCAGTAGTTTTCTATTATATGAGCCGTTAGAGACTTCACATCCTCCTGGGAGCAATGGCAATCGGGAGCGGAGAACACAGAAATGGTAGCAGAGGGGGAAAGTATGGAAAGAGAAAAAGATGGGCAGTTTACAGTTTTCGATAAAGCAGTGTGGGAAAAAAAAAAAGTTGGAAAGAAGCCAATGAGGGAAATACAAAAGGCAGATTAGAACAAATTCTAATGAAAGCACACATAACAACTGGACTGAGCATTTTCAGACCTATAGTTCCTTTACTCTGGTCTAAATCAGGTGATGAGTTTGTAAACCTGTAGCTTTTTCTTCTGTTGTTTGCTTTGTTTTTGCATTGACAAAACCCCAAGCTAACTTCACCACCATCTCCTCAAAAGTCTTGGGCATGGTTGTTTTGGTCAGAACCAAACAACCTTAAAACACGTCACAGTTTGGTTTGAATGGACTCAATACTTGTAAACTTTTAGGGATTTAGTTTGACATCGTACACATATCAGTTTCTCTGATTAAATATAAAATCACTTAAGATAGAGAGAATACGTTTTTAATGCCTAACAAATAATTACAGCTATGTTTGCACATCAGTTAGCCATACATTGGTTTTTTAAACCTGTAAGACATGACCAGTTTTTTCAGTACAGGTTTTTCAGGCTCTTCAAATGTGAGAAGCAGAAGCAATAAAAAACAGGAACAAAAATCAGTAACACAAGTGAAACCAAACATATTTTTCCTTCCAGCTTCCCAAACCAAGTTAACCATGAGATGTACAGACCGCTATTATGGCGCTCTGACATCATTTATATGCTGATCATGTCGCTCAAGGTTCTTTTGTGTTAAATATATACTGTTGTTTACCTATTAAATTTTGGTATGAAAAATACTCACCACACGAACATACTCAAACATCTCAATAATAGCAGAGTTCATGAGATTGTAGCGTGAGCCGTTATTGAGGAAGGCCTTGATGACAGGTTCAAAGAGAAAATTTCTCATGATGTAGCGATTGTAGAATTCATCCTTTAGACCAATAATTCTTCGCATGAAACGCAGGGCGCCTGTGCAGGGAGAAACACAATGTTCAATATTAAGCAATAGATGTCCTTATTTGTCAAACAGACTTTAATTGTATCGTTCTCTACTTTGACAGATATAGTTGGAAGAACTGTGACTTACATAGAGCCAGGAAAGCATGCCGGGAGGCTGTGAGCACCAATACCCTCCTGAGAATATCCTTGTTGATGATGTAGTTCTTGATGTGATAGGTGTGATGCTCAACACAAAATGTTAGCAGCTCCAAAATCAAGGCCAGCAACTGGGATGTTTGAAAGTCATCTAAAGGAGGAAAGAAAGAACGTGAGAAAGCTAGCAACATAAAAACTTGTAGATTAAAAAAAAGAAATCTAACAAAAACTCGGTACCTTTGCTAGGTTTTTCTTCCGTGGTGTTGGCCAGTAGTGGAGCTGATAAAACATGCATACAGTGCTTGTAGAAGAAGCTCAGAAACTCAGTTTTTTCTGTTTTCTGTAAAAAATAAAATAAAAATAAGGAAACAGATACTTTGCTGAATTGCTAAATTTTTAAAATGTACTTGAGCTTTTCACTCCAGTTCAAAAGAATTACAAGCAAGAAAGTGAAGCTGCAGATATCCTGGCCAACCTGTTGAATTGGTGGCAGTGATGTTTTCAGTTACTAGACAGTAACTTGATTAACAAGGAAATCTGCCTTCTTTTTTTTTTTTTTTACTGATAGGACTATTGTCTTTGTCCAAAGCGCAAGAACCCACAGACATAACATTTGTTCTCTTTTGTATTTAAGCACTTACACATTTTGAAAGCCAACTCTTATCTGCGCAATGGACTTATTTTGTTTTGTTTTGATTTTTGTTTGTTTTACAGTCAGTGTAAATAGTACATACATACATAGTGGAAACTATGTAAAAGCAGCATTCACACTCACATTTGCAGTAGCAAGCATATTCTCTGGATCCACCAGAGTTCGCAGCAGACCCATTAACTGCACTGCACCACCAAGCTCTGGGTCTGTGTCACAGATCATGTGCTCTATGATCAGGTTGATCAAGAGGATGTCCTGAAAGGCAAATAAGTTTTAGTTTATGTGCATCATTGTGATAAATGGACATCATTCCTATTTATCATGTTGCCTTTGTGTATATACTCACATCATCATTCTGCTGTGATTCCTGCATGACGAACTCTCGTACCATGGAGGGGTTGTATTCCACCAGATAAGAGAAGATATCTGTGGCTGCCCCACGCACCTGAACATCGTCCATTCCCTTTTCAAAATAAATCTATTTATTATATTTATCAGCAGATTTTTGATTTGCACGCCAGGAAATTTTGAAATGTACTTTAAAATTGTTCAAAAGTAATAACTTTTAAAAAAGGAACAACCTTTGTTGTTTCTCTCTCTGATAAAATCAAGAGTGATATAATGAAAACAAAAGTCATGATCAGCTTCAAAATCAGCTTGTGTGCACAGGTTTAAGAAGTACATGTAATTGTATCGATATAGTGAGAGCAAACAATTCAAAACCCAACTCAAGATTTCAAGAACAAAAACTATCGATTTAAACATAACAAAAATAAAAAGGTCAGTGGCAAATTATAGAGAAAAGACCCATACAGTGAAAGGACACCTCAATTGCACGTTTACGCATTATTGTTGCCATTTTGTGAGGTGCTAAACTGGTTTCCCCATGTAAAGTTAATCAAGTTGCCCACCCCCCTTTTTTTTCCCCCATTCCCCAAGAAAACACTTTAAAAATCTGTAAATCTCTCTGCTTTAGTGCCTGACCTTGCTTTAACTCACAATAGTAATCATTAAGCTCGAGTTTGACTCATGGTTGCACTTTAGTAGTTCTTGTAATGTCTAACAAATTCTTTGGACAGTGAATCCCCATTAACCCAATGGCTATATGAGCAGAAGGTCTTTCCTGACCTTCCTCACATACACTTTACAAGCAGATAATATGAATTGTACCACCACCAAAAAAAAAAAAAATCTTATTAGCTTACTAGCCAAAAAGCCCATCATGCCCTGAAACCACAACTTTGATGACTAACTGCATGCATGTTCAATGTATGTTAAGCCTCAGTGTTTATCACATAGCACTTCTTTTAAGCCCATTTAAACTCAAATTCCATGTGAGAAGTTAAACACACGAGTTAACTAAAAGAAAAAATAAAACTTAATTGAAATTTATTTTTGACAAGGGATGCATACAAAAGAAATGTGCTATCTTCTCAGTCACAACACATTTAATGCTACAGATATCACATGCTGGAGTCTGATTCTGCTTTCTCAACTAGGTGTTCCTGTGGTATGCCCTGGCAACCTTCAAGTACTGTTCAGCAAAAAATAAATGTAATGAGCAAACTAGCATGTTCCAGTTATTTTTTAATAGAATAATTATAGATCATTATAACAAAAAAAGAAGATTTTGTTGTTATAGAATTAAGGGACATACTACTAGTATGTCCCTTAATTCAATTTTATTGCATCAGAAAGTTGAAGGCATCACCCATGATCAAAATGCAAAAGGCTGCAACATCACCAAAGCTACTGACGTCAACAGACAAATTATTTTAGTGCGAGAAAACCACAAAACTATTCATCTGAGATTAATGCCACTGGACTTACCAGAATAACCTCTAGTGCAGGTAGAATGCCCATGTTTGATAATGTCTTGAAGAAAGCATCCCTGTTTTGAGGTTGTAATGTTTGAGAGAATGCACAGAACTCCTTTAGGAAGTTTACCTAAAAGGAATAAACAAAGAGAGGTCAACAAAACAAAGATCTTAAGAGTTTGTGACTGCAACAACTTTAAATAAATAAATTATTAAATTCTGGTATACCAGTTCGTGTCTTTTGTCATCATCTGTGGCCTCATCTGTTAGCTGTGCAAAGAGGTCTGTCAGGAACTTCTCATCGTCCTGACATCAAAAAAGGGAGATGAGATTTTAGAAGTCAGTATTAAGAGTATGATTAATATGTCAATGTATGACAAACACCCAATTTTCACAAGTTACAAAGCTGTTATTGGTTTACAATAGTACAAGTCCAACATAATTACACAGAAAACAAAAGTGAATTGCATCATGTTTGTCAATGAGAAATTTGGAGCATAAACAATGTGATCTATCTGGTCATAAAAATACTTTTGATATGTTTATGCTGAAAACACCATCTCATTCAATGACATCTACTACCACTTTAAATATTTTTTAAAACCTTGGTTAGTGAACGGTTTGATTTAAGCTTGCCTGCCTTATGCTAATTAAGGAAGCAAAGACTCATATCTGTAGTGTTTGACTTCAGAGCGTGATATAGCAAAGAACACCAGAGTCAACAATGTGCCCGTTTCAGTTTTCCTCTAGCGCAGCATAACAGATTTACACAACACTACTGTGCCTCCATGGAGACAGCCATACATAAACAATGCTGAGTTGACACAGGATAAAAACACAAAGGTCACATGATCATAAAAGGGTGCCAGACAATCTCAGACAGGGTAAAAGTACAATCAGTCAAAAATAAAACCAATGTACAATCCTATAATTACTGTAATTTGAGGCTCACTAACATTTCATAAAAGAAATTCTCCTTTGTGAGGATTACAGTATATTCACAAGTTTACCTATTTATAACACTTGCTTCAATTAAACCATTTGTTTAAAATGTAGTGTTTATACAAAGTAAAAACAACAACCCCATACTGTTAGATCATACTACTACATGTCTGCTTATCTCACCTGTAGCATGCCCACAATCTCCACCTTGTTGAAAAAGATGAAGGAGTGCAAGGTGGACAGCATGTTTTCCTCAAAAACAGAGGGCGTGGGCAGCACCATATCCTGAATATACTGCACCCGATATGTCTGGTGAATTTTCTGACGCAGTTCAGGATCAGAGATGGGGATCACCTCCTTAAACCGGGCTGTTTTAGTGAGAAACTCACGATGCCGCCTTGGCTGCGGGAGTGCTGGGTCAAACTCCAGGCAACCAATGACGTCCATTATGCACTCATCAGAAAACATCACCTCAAAGAGTGCAGTACGATTCAGCAGGAAGATGCCTTTCATTATTTCATACAGGTGGTGCAGTCCCTCTCTGTTCTCCAAATCCTCACAAACACGGAACAATTCCAGGAGCTTGCGAATATAGCCTTCATTCTCCACAGCCAGTGCTAGTTTTTCACGCCGCAGTGGTGATGGGAGAGAAGAGGCCACCAACTCGGCCAGGTCCTCCAAACGGTTCAGTTCGCACGGTGGTAATTCCAAACCTGGGGATGACATGTCATCAAAACGCTCCTCCTCCGATTCGTCCACCACATCCTGTGTGATGTCAACTGAAGGGTCCTTTCCCTGCACCTTAATAAAACACAAGTGCGGACAAACATATTAGCACCTCAGGATGTAACTACATAAGGGATCACCAGGAACACAAATAGCATCAAACCCACAAACTAATGGAGATGAAAAACTCAAACCCACACAAATTAAGTACACTAACCTGGCATATTTTCTCCCAGATTTCATCACAGCCAGCCTTCTCCTGGAAACTGAGTGCTAGATCATAATTTTCAGCCTCTGACCACACTATCAATGTGTCCTTTTCAAAAGAAAAACAAAGCCAATTTACAATAAACAGAGCAGAATGGGGGGGGGGGAAAAATCAGTTTTGGATGTTCATCATGTTATGTACTGACCTGTTGTTTCTGGTAGGCTGTGTTTGGGTTAATTTTGGACTCCAGCAGAAGGGAACCTGTCAGGTTTAAAACAAAGGTAGCCCAAAATTGTAGGTTACTGCATTTGCTTCAAATAAGTAATACGTGTACAAATTTCAGGTGATACAGGTGGTTAAAATGAGTGCGGAACGTCTTGTTTTTGTAGTAATAACTGAGCTACTACAATCTTCGTGTGGTATTCCTGCGTTCGCTTACCATCGCTCTCTGCTCGCACCAGGAGAGACGTGCCTTTCAAGCGCTCCACATAGCCCGACGAGACGTGCCCGGTCCCACGGTCATCCCACTGTCTGTCCTCATTGAGGGTATAGACTTTGACTCGCCGACGAGTGTCCGTCATCCTGGCAGTTTCTTGTAACCCGTTCTCCCCTTCCGGGCCTTTTACGGGGTGCTTTCTTCACCTAGTAACGCCACAACTTCAATTCACTTTTTACAGCTGCTCACTTCTACAAGAGTATTAACTAAATATGAATCGGCGGGGGGTCACTTAGGATAAGTTCTAAAAGCAACTTAAAAGTGGATCGCCTCAACAAGTTTCCAGCAGGATTCCGCAATAATTGTTAAAATTACTACTGCAATATCTCGCATTTCTTGACGAGCTGCCTCAAAACTTACACTGCCAGCGCTATAGGCAAGGCGCCACGCAGACTCCGCGTACAAACCATTGTAGGAAGCTAACGACAAAATTAAAGAGCGGAGGACGTCGTTATCTTACGCGTTAAACGACAAAACAACGAATGTCACTGCAATATACAGCTGAGAACAGAGTACTGAAAAAGAAGCAGATATTACGATGACTGGCTCACGAAACACTCCTGCTTATATGTACAGCTTGTACGCTTACAGGTAACGTTAGCTATCAACCCTTACGAGTTAACTCGCTAGCTAGTACGCTAAGTACCTATGCTCCACATATCCAATGTTAAACTACCATTTGAAGCAGATTAACTATAGAGTTAGCTGTCGATAACATTACTTTATACTTGCAGACAACAGACACCCGTTTTAAGCCTGGAACAATGTTTCTATTCTTCTTTAAATAATACGCCAGCTAGCTAACGTTAGCTGCTATTTCTTTCCCAAGTGTTCCGCCATGTTCTGGCTCGGGGCCGCGGAGAGACCACTCTCTCCTTACTCTTACTCATGCATCCCCAAAACTGTGCAAACCAACAAACTGGAGTCGTATAATTACTTGAAGGTTACGCTTTACATTATACTGCTATTTGCCATTCATTGCCGATGTCTTGCTCAGATAATTGCTAAGTGCCCCCCGTGAGTATTCAGCCATCTTGGGTCCCTTCACAGTCAGTACGGGGTTTCCAGCACGGCAACAACAGGGCAGCCCGCCACATTTAAAGAGACAGTAACAGAGAAAATAAACTGTATTTGAGGCCACGTCCAGCATGAATGGGTCTAACTTTTGCGATACTCACCTGCCAGTCACACTATCATTGTGTATAAAAATTCAGTGTTCATCGCACTAATGGTCGCATATACACGAGTGGACACCAGTCAGAAACAATCGTTTATTTTGTTTCAATAAAAGAAAACAGAAATGCAGAGTTGAAATCAGTTGTTATGCAACACAGCAGAATTACAAAAACGTTTTATATCACAATGGTGGGCTTTTAAAACATAATGAAAACTCAAAAACGTCCATTAATTATAGTAACAAATATCCTGGGTCATCATGTGATCATCAGTCTTCAGCCACTGATCTACTTCAAAAATAAAACGGCTGCTTTCAAAGTCCACAACGTCTTGAAATTCAACCACCCAGGAAAATGTACATAGGAAAAAAAATGAAATAAAATTCACATAACTTTTAGGGAAACTGAAAAACACACACAAAAAAAAAGTTTTTCTACCTCGTGGAGTATTTCTCCATTCTTCCCATCATAGTGTAACAACTTAAACATGCAGGTTCCCAACCATGACCCAATTTTTCAGTATAAAGCCCAAAATGTACAGTTTCACCCCAATTATTCCAAACCTCTTTTGCCAATGAAAACAATGTGAAAACATTCCCTTTGTTAAAATGGGCAATGCAGTCTTTACAAAGAAAAAGAAAAGAAGCCCTTTTCATACATGTAGTCTTTTTTGATGGCACACATCAGATTCATAATTAAATTACTAACCTCATCAGATTTTTTTATGTATTACTTCCAAAAGGTAATGAATACGAATGAATTCATGTATGGCAAATGTCCTGCGAGATCAATGACACTTTTGCCACAGTTGCCAGTATAGCTGTTTTCACACACAAACTTAAAATGTTGGAACAGGCACATCAGGACATTGTGTAAATTTCTTTCTCACATGTAACACAAAAGCAAGCCTTCCATGTGGTTTAGGTGAGGGAGCTGCATGATCCTATAGAAAGGACACAATATGACTATAATATGACTAAGTTCCTATGCAAATTACATGAATTTTGTTCCTGGCTGAAATCCATTCAATGTCCAATCCAACTGCATCACACCTTTGTGTTCTTACATGCACCTCTCTCAGGTAATGTCAAGAAAGACTTCAGGCTGCAGTGCACATGTGAAAAGAGCTTACGTGTCTGAATGAAACTGCAAAAAGTGGCCTGAATGGAAAAAGTGCCGTCACTTAAGCACAGTGGTGGAACCATGTCTGAAAAGGGCTTTGCGTTAAAAATTACAAACACATGCTGCCAAGGATGACATTTCCAAAAAGAAAATCCCCCAATTTTTTCACATCCCCCAATTTTCCCCCCCAATCTCTCTTCCTCATGTTTGGTACAATATGAAATAATTCCCCCTGTCAAACTGACTTTGCAGCTTGCTGAGCCTGACGCCGTAAGAGGACGTATATCTTCTCCTTAATCCAGTCTTTGTTGTATGGTTGATATGTTTGAGTGTCAGCTCTGTATCTGTATAAAAAGTAAAATATTTTATTGAAACGTGACCAATGCATCCAAAGGGAATGTTGTGTTGCATTCAAATTCATACACAGCTAATTATACTTACACAAGACAGCTCAGATCTGCCAAGTCATCAATAAAGTCGAACAACTGACTAATGTCATAAGTAATGGAGGGACTGTTTGGATTCATCCTCTTGAGGTGCTCTTCATACATTTTGCAAACACCTGGGGAAGAGGCAAATGACATGCTGAATGGAAGCAAAAACAACAACAACAAAATGCAATCCACAGGAAAAAGCTAAAATAGCAAAAAACAAGCGTAATTTACATAGACTTTACAGTGTGCAGTAATCACTGAAAGAGAAAGACAAGATAAATAAAGAGGCCCTAATAAAGGGAATAAAGTAATAAGTGAAAACAAACAAACCTTTGGCGTCACTTTCTGTATTTGTATCTGTATTTATTAGAGCTATTTTGAAATACCTTATATTTAACTGGTACGTTAATCTGTTATTTACTGGTCTTACTGTCTTGAAGCAACAGTGACCACATCATTTCCTCTGGGATTAATACAGTAGTCTGAATCTGAAAAGTGTATACTGCAGTTCAAGACACACAACACAATTGTAAACACCTCTTACTTTACAGATAATAAAGGCATTAAAAGGTATATGATAACCCCATTACTACGGAATGCATAACTTGAGTAAATGTACGTATTTTTAATCGCAGTCAGTTCTGAATATCATACTAATGATTATTCTTTGTGTAAGTGAACCTTGATTAATCTCTGTTCAATAGAGCTCAACTGCAGTTCAAAACCCATTAATGTAAAGCAAATGGTTTCCAGTGTATACTTTTAGTCTGTGTGCTGAGAGCGCTTTCAGTCACAGTCACCCTGTTCTTTGGGACAAGCTGCCTGCTGACCTGAGGTCAATTAGAGCTGTGTCAACATTCAAAAACAGGTATAAAACCTTTGAATTCTTTATTTTTTTACTAAGTTTTTTTGATGTTATTTTTAAACTTTTATAGTAAGCACAAGTTTACATGTTATTTGTGCTATATAAAAATGATGTTGACATTAGAGCAGGGCGATATGGCCAAAAATATTTATCACGATATACATTTGAAAATTTGCGATAACGATATAACTGACGATATAATTGATGCGAGACAAAATACAACTCCACAACATTACTAGCGCAAAAAGACAACCTTCCATTTATTTTCACTTAAACAAGAAGCTGGTTTTTATGTACATTAAAGCTTTATAAAAATGTAACAGTGCAAATGCAAATTCCTTGCTGAAAGTTTAACTAAAAGGCATTTCCAGTAGAAATGGGCTGACATATCCTGAGCATAACCATGTATAATATCCACTGAAGTTAAAAAGAGGTGCTTTGCAACATTAAACTGCAGTGTGCAGTACGTATTTTTCGGACCATAAGGTGCACGGGATTATAAGGCACATTAAGCGAAACAAAGCAGTCAGATAAATCAAACTTTATTAAACTCATTCTTCTTGCTTCCTCCACTTCTGTACCATTGATTCATTAATGTTGAATTCTCTGGCAGCTGCTCTATTCCCATGTTGTTGCAGTATATTAATGACTAACCTCGTATTGCGGATGGATTATCTCAGTTGTTCTCCTGACTGAAGTTTGGTCCGTTTACAGCATCCTGCCATGCGACTGAATTTGTCTCTAACTATCAGGAACCTTAACGTTAACTTTTATAAGTGGAAAAGTGTTAGTGTTCGTCCTCCAGCTTCACTGTTTATGTTATGCTAACATAGCTGTGTCGCTAGCGATCACGTAGCACATCATTATATACCAGCTAGCCCAACTTCAGTAACCCTACAAATGTCACTGCTGTTTAGTTTCCTGTCTTCATTTATGTTGGAAGTGATAGCAGAGCTGTACATTTGAATTTTTTCAGAAATCTCTCAGTCAGAACATGCAATATCATGCTTAGGTAACTAGCGAAACTAGCGAGCTAACTTCCGCTAGCTAACTTCCTGCTAACTTCTAACTCGTTAAATGTAATAAATTTTGTTTTCATGGATGTCTGGAAGTTAAACTTCATAGTTACACCTGGTAAAGCAGCAATGCTGATCGTTTTATTAAAGATGAAAGAATTTAGACAGTTTTTAACTCTCAGTGATGCTGCAGTGTTGTTTGACCTGAAGTATACGGAGTTTAGGACACAGATTACTCCCAGATTTAAGAGCATCTTAGTCCGACAAATACGACAATAACGACAGCCGCTTGCATGTTCTGCAAAAAAATGTGCTTTGTCGTGTATCTGACGGACAAACACCAAACCAGTTCCACATCACTGAAGTTGCACCATTTTTTACAAACCAATTCTGGTTCATTTGTTTCACTCAACAATCGGCCATGTGCGTATGAAAACAAAGGAACTGCGCATGCGCGTTTTACTCATATTCTATCACGATATTTCATTTTCCTATCGTTGCCTAACATTATACCGGTATTACCGTGAACGGTATAATATGGCCCAGCCCTAGTTGACATAAAAGAATTTTGTTTCCTGAGTCCATAGTTTAAAGAGAGTCACATAATTAATATATATGTCTTTTCTCATGTTTTCTTTTTTACTTTCCAGAAACTAGAAAGTGATTACTGTCAGTCTGGGTTTTTGTTTTTTTCTCCACAAATTAAGATGAACCACATAATCCCATACACAGACAATACTTGGTACCAGGATTAATTTATTATTCACTGGCCTATCATTCGTATGTATTTACTATGAGAAAAATATCCTTTAAAAGAATGAGGAATCACAATAGATGATGAATTCAATAAAATTGCATCTGCTGCTACTACTAGTTACACTGAAAGTAAATATTTAAAAAAACTGCGAGATGATTTATGAATGAAAACATTAAACAGACTCACCCTCCATGCATTCATTAACTGACTCATAGTCAGCGTATGTGCGGCCCTCTGGTCTCTTGGTTGGTTGGACAAGCAAAATTGTGTGCGACTGTAAAATGATTGATAATGTTTAATACACACCACCACGTAGTTTCTCTGTGTCAAACCAAAGCACCTTAATTGGGCAGCTGATGCGAGTTTTTTGCGAGTTTTTGAGACTTGTGTAACCTTCTGCCCAGACATTTTCCAACACCAGTGTAAGGATGGTCATTCAGCTGCAGACCACCGACTTCATCAGTCTTTTACAAAACATCCACCATAACGTTACTTCAGCCACATCTCACATTAATAGAAATATGTAATTTGATTAGATGGTGAAATTAAGTTTTAAGAAACAACGAAGCGGTGGGCAAAAACGCGTGTTTGATAAGAATAGCAAAGCGTTAGCCTCGAAGCTTATTAGCTTAGCTGTGTGTGATTAGCACAAGCTAGTTGTGGCCTAAACTGAGAATTATTAGCTCTTTAGATGTAAAATAAAACACACTTACCATCTCTGTTTTCAACCCAAAGCCTCGCTATTTACTGGCTATGCAAAACTGAAAAAACTCGTATTCGGTGTAACTTCTCAGAACCCCGTGCGATGTAGCTGTTTGGTCTAAAAGTAATTTAGGGGAAGTGAAAAAGACCTCTTCCGGTTGTAAAATCGAGTCCCTTCAAAGTATAATTTTTGCTTCAAAATAAAAGTCCGATAATGCAACAGTAATGATTAAAATGTGATTTTTTTTCAGCAGACTTTGTTTGTAAAGGTACACATTATTTTTTCTAAATTCTCTTTTTTTTAATTATCATAGACATTATTTAAATGGACCCAGGTTGTGCATCTGAAAAGTGTAGCCAGCAGAGAAGCGCTCTAAAGCTGCCTTACTTTTAATAGCCAGTAGGGGCTGAACGCTTTGTCAGCCCCTGCAAGGCTCCTGCATAGAAGACTTCTAGTTGTACAGAAGTTTGTGGGAAAACGGCCCCCCAATAAATTACTTTTCTAATGAGTTTGTGAACTCACTTGCTGATTATTTAATGGGGGAAAATGTAAATTTAAATTGTAGTCATTATATTGTTTTGCTGTTTACACATTCACTTAACATAGAGAGATCTCTGGTTCATCCCTGGGAGGACACACAAAACCCTTCAGGTCTGCATCAAGAAAGACATCCAGCATACAAGTGGAGCTAGCTGTTGTGGTGACCCCTTGTGAACTTGGGAGCACCTCTGAGTAGCTTTTACTATTATCCTGCTCGTGTATTGACATGTCAGTAATGATGCCCTACAAGAAATGAAGATGCAAATAAAGCATTTTTTTTTTTCAAAATTACAACATAGCTGAACATTTATTAATTGGATATATGATTTAATTTGAGTAATTACAATGAAATAATTTTTTGTTTGAATCCCGACCTACAGGGCAACAACACATACACTGACATAGTGGAGATCACAAAAACAAACTGAAAGACAGTGAAACCAGGAAAAATAGCTATAATATTTGTGATGGCAAATCATATTTTTAAATGAAATATGTAATGTGGTTTGTTGTTCTTTTTTTCTTTATTTGGTGTGTATACTATAGGCTACATTTGTGTACCAAAATCACTTGATTTTCTTTAAACAGAGAGCATGACTGGGCACTTTTGGAGATATCAGTGACATGTGTGGTTATGGCCTTGCTCTCAGAAGGTCCCTGAGTGTCGCTCTCCTTGTAGTTTCTCTTGGAGATGTGGATACAGGCACCCTCGCCACACCTCCACACTCTCGTTGGCATGCCTCCAGGGACACAAAGTTGTTGGGATTGCCCTGGCAGCCTCCATACCAGAACTCGGTACACTTGGCAGTGGCAGGATTATAGCAGAACCGGACCGTCCAGGTCTCACAGGGGCCCTCATCACGAGGCAGGGAGCACAAATTGCCAGTGGATGGAGGAGTGGGTGATGGGTGCTGCTGATATAGGAGAAAACAAAGCAATATATACATTATATTTGTAGTGTGGTCTGCAGAAAAAGAGCTGCAATTGTTAGACATTTTAAATGGTGAAAGAAATATTAAGCGTTACATATATGATTATATAATTGTTTTGCAGAGACAAAGATACTTTCTTATGGTTGTTATTGTGAATAATGCTCTAAAAACACATGATATTTTATCCCTGTGGTGCTTCTATTTGACCATATCTTTTTGGTGAACACTCAAATTTAGTAAACTTGGCAAATACTTTGTTACTAAGTGAAGGTCATCACTAGATTTATATACACAGCTGTTATATTATTCAGAAAGGTTAACTGTGACTGGCTCATAAAATTAGTTAATAATGTGATTCCTACCACAGTCTGGTACTCAGGACAGCCAGCCTGTCCGAATCCTTGAGCGGGTGTCACCCCATCCAAACAACAGCCATACCTAAAACAGAGACGATGATTTTTCTTTTTTAATTTCAGTTTGAAAATGGGGAAAAGATTTCTCTACACTTTCACATCATTTTCTGCAAAATAGTGTTTAGAGGTACTCATGTTACCTAGTGCGGACACATTCTTGTGAGCATCCCAGGTTCCTGGGCCCCGTGGCAGAGGTACGGCCATCAGGACAGCAGCCGTAAGGCGACTGCGTACAGTGAGGTCTCACCTCATTAGGGTAAGAGTCATACACACTGTTTGTAGCTGGCCTTGAAACTAAAGCAAGTAAACAAATGAGGTCAAATATACTGTATGCATGCATTCCTTTCTAATTTTAAAAGCTTTTGACTAACATTTCTTAATAAGTCTGTGTAGGTTCTCAGTCATCTTTGTAGGTAATAAAAGATAAGTCATGAAAAGTTTGTTGTTGTTGTTTTTAGTTAAAAAAAACAGCTTTTATAATACAGAAAACGCTTCGTAGAAGGAAAAAGAAATGGCTGTGTTTGAGCTTGTGGCTTACCTCCAGTTATCTAAGTTGGAAATTAGGCTAAAACAAGTTTGGAATTTTCTGTTTGTCTATGAAATACAAGAAGGCAATGGGAGGGCAGCACAGTCATAGTCTAGACAGCAACAATTACAACATGCCGAAAGCGTACATTATCTTTATTGCGTGAAGAACCCTCAACTGTGTTACAATACTAAAATTACTGTCTGCGTCGTCTTAAGAAACGTTTGGTTTTTTTTTGTTTTTTTACAGTGGCTTTGATTTCACATATATAAAATGCACTCTGAGTTGTGAAACACTGCTATGTCTGTGTGGGTGAGTGTCTCTAAATGTTCATTAATTCATTATTCAGCACTGTAATATCAGTTCTGTTCAAATTAGTTCAATTCAATTCAGTAGTACCAAATCACAAGAAAAAATGCCTGAAGGAGCTTTGTACTATAAGGCAAACCCCAAAAATCAAACAACCCCATATGAACAACCATTTTGCAATAGTGGGTAAGAGCATAGAGACAGGACTAAATACAGACTACGGGACAGAGAAGACAAAGATTTGGTGCTGCAGTGGTGTGTAAACATGTGGGCAATGAAAAGAGGTGAGTAGACAAGTTCCTGAAGCAGTCTGTGCTCTATAGCAGTATAGCTACAATCTGCTTCAGGGTCAGCCAACCCAGCCTAAACTATAAGCTTCATCAAAAAAAGAACATTTTGAGCTTAGTCTTTAAAGTAAACTTCCCCCAAATCCAAACTGGGACCTGAATGCTGAAGGCTCTGCCTCCCATTCTGCTTTTAAAATCTCTAGAAACTACAAGCAAGCCTGCAGTCTGAGAGAAAAGTGCTCTATTGGGATGATATGATTCTATGAGGTTCTATTACACACAAGGGTGATCTTATGTTGTAGTGCCACATATAAAGAAATTGCATGCTCAACCATGCAAAGAAAGATGGTAACATTTCCGCACTCATCATACCTGAAGGTTCTTCTGGAATATGGGGCACAAATCCTCTAATAGTGCTTCCACCTGGCCTTGGGTCCTGCACACTTGGGGCCGCTGGAAAAGAAACAAGGTTGACAATATAAAATAAATAAATAAAAGTAAAAATGATCAGAACTTGCTGCATTCAGATGTCACTCACTTTGCACCCCAGGGCAGGGCTGCGTGTTGCATTCCTCCACAGAATGTGGTCTGTGAGCTAACCCACAACGATCTTCAGGGTAGGGGTTCAAATCAGTGTCAAAACAGGCAACTCTCCTCTCCCTCACACCACCACCACAACTTCTCGAACACTGCGAGATAAACAAAGCTAGTAACGCTGAAAGGAAAATAACAGTTAAAGCTTTTTTTTGCTTTCTGTTCCCTTACCAGGCCGTACTCTGTCATATGCCAGGTTATGCGTGTGTAACAGGCAGGTCTGCGGCAGGCCTGGACAGAAGGAGGTCGAACCAGTCCACTGCATGCATGATCAGGCAGATGTTCGCCTCCTGGTCCAACGCAAACAACTTCCCTTGTCTGCTGTCCTTCTCCACAGGTTGCTGAACACTGACCATCAAATGCAACAATTTAGTTAATATTTTTAACTGATTTGAGTTGATAAATACAAGCAGTGTAACAATCATATGAACAAGGTCATACTTTATCCAAGATAGGTGTTGTATCAGCCAAAAACAAAATTAAAATGGCAAAGATGGTCTAAGTAGACATAACTGTTTCATATCATTAGGATAGTTCAAATATGATAGTTTTTAACCGTAGGAGACATACTCCACTGAAGCTGGACACGCTGTACTCTGCAGTACATGGATGCATGTTGCAGGCCTGCTGACTCGGTGGCCTTTGCAGGCGCTGGGCAATGCAGTAAGTCTCGTCGACCACATGGGGGTTCACTGAGTCCTCAACTACACACTCCACACTACGATGCTGCATGCCTCCGCTGCACGAGGCAGAGCACTCGCCAAACACACTAGCTCTATAGACATATGTGAATGTCTCTGTTGGACGAGGAGCAGCAACAACAACTGGAGCAGAGGAGTGTACTGAGTTAGTGTCTTCATCCAAGCCCATAAACTCTCCACGGGTCAGTATCTAAAAAAAAAAGACAAATTATTAGGAAATAACTATAAGAAAAAGAACCAACAGGTATTACAAAAGTGAAAAGAGTCCTATAAATCGCCTTTTAGGAGAGTAAAATTCTCTATGACTAAAACAAAACTAAAAGACTGCATCAAAGAAAGGGAGGATAACAACAGAAATATCTTATGTATTCTTTTTCTACCTTTAACTTCAACAATCTTTTTTTCTAAATCTGGCTGACAAACAAGAGTTAGCAATAAAGAAAAAACGTCTTTGCTTTGAACAATCTGCATCTTTAAAAGTAAAAAATATACAGGCGATCTTTCAACCTTATTTAGATTCATTTTTATGCTCTATTCTAGCGTCACACCCTGCTCTTGGATTATTTGGTACATTGAAACCCAAATATTCAAACTAAGTAAGAGTCACATGCATAGGTCTAATCTGCAGCTCCAAATCTCACCCTGCAGACACCATCCACACAGATATCACTGCGGCCCACATAGCACGGGGTCCCATCTACCACTGCAGTTCTGTGTCGGTAAAAGAAATCCTCTCCTCTCGGGACACAGTTGAGCTCACATGGATTAGCTGCTAGAAAAGGTTAGGGAGTCACAAACCTAAAAACACTTAAATATTGTTGTACATATTGTACATGTACCTCCACAATAAGGCAACCATGTGTAGCGTTTGCCATTAAAGTCCATTCTGTCAAACTGGGAGCACTGCTCCTGTCTGAAATCCCTTGAGCTCACTGGGCATTCCTGCATGACAGGAAATCGAACATTTAAACAAGATACTATCCATTTTCTCTTTGTGAAAGTATTTTTAAATGGGTTTAAAGGATAATTACATGTGTATTGCAGGTGCGGAATGATTTGGAGGATCCTATGCAGTTATGTCCACCATCTGTCCTGCAGAAGGAAATGAAATAAATGGCATTTGCACACTCAAGTGTTAAAAAAGACACAAATTAAAAACGATATAAGAAGAGTGTTGGGTCTGTGTTTCCACAAGCCCCGCTAATTCTAGAGACTTATTCATCATGAAGAAAACAAGACAGTCGATCGATCGATTATTTGCGCAAGGGAGGCCTCGTCTGTGTCCACCACGAAAATGACCCCCAGATCTGACCTCCTCCTGCTACCTTTTATTGAGAGACAGTTCACACAAAACACGTCAGAACAAAGCCACGCCCCCTTGGTTCTAAGACAAAGCATTTTATGTATATGTGTGAACTTCTGTAAGAGTGTGTGTGTGTGTGTGTGTGTGTGTGTGTGTGTGTGTGTGTGTGTGTGTGTGTGTGTGTGTGTGTGTGTGTGTGTGTGTGTGTGTGTGTGTGTGTCAGACCTCCTGCTGACCAAAGGGTCGTAAACCCAGGAAGCTTACATCAAAAGAAACAGATCTTTCAGATAGGATGTATCTACAATAAAACCTCCCCCAGCACAGAGTGGTTGGAGAGGTGGTCAGGATTAAAGGAATGGCTTTGATCCTACTGCTTGAACTAAGACTGTACAAATTTAAGAAACACAATGGCAACATTCAACAATTAGACTTAACAAAGAGTCTTTTGTAATGTTACAAATGAATACAAAATTACCTTAAGTTCACATATTCAAAACACAATAGCAATGAATATAAATATGAGGCTCTTTACTTCATGCATTTCTTTGCCCTACCTTGAAGTAATACATTTCCTGGTTCTCACTGCCACCCCTGTGCCACAGCTGCGGCTGCAGGGTCCATAGGCTCCAAACCCACCCCAGTAGTCGTGGGTCGAACGTGTCAACTAAGCAAATAAGAGAAACTCAAAGTCAGGCTCTGGAACATGTTGTGCTCCCACATGGGACATCAGGACCTGACACAAATCCCTAACTCACACACTAAACGCATGCAAGACGCACTAAAAAAATATAGCATTTAGCCACAAACTAACACTTATACATTACACAACATTTTTACAAACCTGTTCTGTGACACATTGAACTAATCATGCTTGCACATCAGAAAATAAATCATTTACCACTTAAAAAAAAATCAAAGGAATATTTTCCTGTGTCTTAAGGTACTGTTGATATGAATCTGTAATAATACAATACTATTAATATTGTTAACATAAAAAAACTCACTGTAAAAGCAGGTACAGCCAGCAGCTGTAGGAGTCCCAGGACTTGCAGGATATTCATGTTCACCTGAAGCCACTGCTGAACTACTGACGAGGATAGCAATTAATTAACGCAACTTACAGTGCAAGAAATTCCATTTAACACAAATGATGTGCGTGCAGTTCATTCATCCATTAACAGATTAACGTGTATCAGATGAAACCTGAGTCCCTCAGGACCCCTGCTAATGTCTTAACAAGTATCTATTCCATGCAAATACAAATGAAAAGCTGGATTAAAAAAACATGTAAAATCTTATTACTGAATTACCTGATTGAAGTGAATTCCCAGCTTGCTGACAAGCTGCACGGTGGGATGTGCACTTCAGCAGTGACAGCAGGCAACGACACCCAGCATTTCTTCTTCCATCACCCTCTCACTGCTTACTGACACCACAGCCCATAAAGTGTCAGATTTCAACCACTAAGAGAAACACTGGTTTTCTATTTTTTTTGTTCTGTTTTGATCGTAAATATGTTTCTTGCTGGAGCAGAATGTCTGAAGTTAGAACTTCCACGTACCGAGACTCATGTTGTTAATTTACATCAAGTCTTTTTATTCACACAAATGTTTTGGAGGTACAGAAATTATGCAAATGTAGAGGCAATGTATAGATTCATGCAGAAATGGAACATCATCAAAGTTTGGTTCATTTCATAATATAAAGGAGGTTACATGTGTCATCACGTGCAATTTAAATACGTCTCTGCAACATATCTTAAAGTTGTATTATTTGCGAAGCGCACTAAAACGTGACTCAGTGTGAAAGAGAATTTTCCATTGATTGCCTTTTCTGAAGTGTCTCACCATTGATTGTCTCCTTCACACATCCTGTAACCACTAAATACAGACGAGTAAATCACAACAGGGGAGCTAGTGGGAGGTAAACATAGGTTTAAAGCTCTATTTAGTTTTATTTTTAGCAAGAAACCACAGTGGAGCATGGCCTGGATGTGAACGTAGCATGGAGGACAAGGAACACCGGGAATCAGTGAACATCAACGTTCCTGTGCCAATGAGCTGCAATACTAGAGGAGCCGTTATAGTCTCTTGTCATCGCCTTTAAGATGCAAGTACATAGCAATCAAACAAAAAAGAAAGGCAATAAACTGTGCCTTTGTTGGGTTCATATTGTTAATGTTTGAATGAAACTATTATTTTAAGGGAAAATCCAGCATTCATTCATATATATATATATATATATATATATATATATATATATATATATATATATATATATATATATATATATATATATATATATATACATAAAGTCAGTGATATTATATTATAAAAATAAGAAAAAATATTGTTGTTGCTAGACTTAGCAATCAATGACAAAAACCTTAACAAAGACAATAAAGCACGATTCAGCGATGTCAAACTTCAGCATCTCACCCCATCACCGACCCATCCATTCAAAATGTAAGCATCCAAACTCAAAACCACAATCCCAAACACGATACAAAGAGAAGCTAAATCTGCCAGTCACTTTTTGTCCCTCAAAGCTGCTGGTTCAGCTTCTGTTTGCTTCTCTTGAGGTTCAAAGGCACTCTTGGTGCTGAACAGGTCGTCCATTGATTCCACGATTTCCTGTATTTCTCGGGACAGCTCGGAGTAGCTCTCTTTAAGGTCCTCTTGCTGCTTCCTGAGGTCTGCTGCCGCATGCGTCAGCTCAGAAACCTGTTCGCTGCAGGTGGTCCTCAACTGCTCCACGTCCAAAAGCATCACTTCCATGCTGTTTATCAGCTCCACCAGACGCTCAGCAGTTGTTTCAAACCCTGATGTGTCCAGACTTCCTTCTTCCTTGGAATTGTCTGGAGCGCTGGCTCCTTCTTCTGGATTTGGTTCTGTCTCCATCCTCGTGTTGTAGCAACTTTCAGTCACCTGATACTCAAGTCAGTCTTCAGTATAGCAGTTTTCTGGAAGAAAAGGGAAGCATTTAGCTGTAGCCAATAGCTGTGATAGGTTCAACTGCAAAGAAATTATTCAATTTGGGTGAGAAATGTCAAAGATGCAGATCTAAGCTCTTCACAGGGAATGAAAAATGCATTTCTATCTAACAACTTTAATAGCAGGAAATTAACTAGGCATATCATTATCTTCTTACTCTGTTTTTTGCTATATTTTTCAAGTAATTAATATTTGACAACAGCATAATAAAACTGAAAATGCTATTTTTGGTGTACCACCCCCAATATTTTCAGTGACTCCTATATGGCCACCCCTATGAAAAATTTCTGGAGGCGGCCCTGGGTGTATGTGTGTATAGTTGTATGTGTTTTATGTGTATCCAAGTGCCCTTTCACTGACATGGCTATACCAAGCTACAACCCCCTACTCCACCCACACCCACACCCCCTAGTCCAAATTACTGCCGGCTTCGATGAGGGGCAGGCGGGACATGAGATTATGTGTTTCTTCCCTCCTCCCAAATTGAGACTATTTACTCCTTCGGCTGTCTGAGCAGATGGATTAACCTCGTCCTCTGCCTTGACACACATGCACACAGTCATATGCATGTTATAATATAAGCTGAACTATTGAAGACACGTGGAGCTATACTACTGCAAGTCAGTTTGAAATGTCACATGCCATTTGGATAAATGCAGAATGTGGCTGGCCCATTCTTTTACATTAAGGAATTACAGGCAAATGCCAGCAGTTACTCTAACA
Source organism: Rhamphochromis sp. 'chilingali' (assembly GCF_963969265.1). Taxonomy (NCBI): domain Eukaryota; kingdom Metazoa; phylum Chordata; class Actinopteri; order Cichliformes; family Cichlidae; genus Rhamphochromis; species Rhamphochromis sp. 'chilingali'. The sequence continues at coordinate 13,284,403 of NC_137932.1, read as the reverse complement.
ACTGCATATTGTTCAGTAGTAATGGAAACTTTACAGATGAGCAGGCCAACAGTATGCACTAATGCACCGGCGTGCTGTCAATGCAATGAATTTTTGGGACCTCTCTAAAAGTGTAAAGTGATCGTTTCACAGCCTGGACCAAAGACATCGCCACTATTCTTTTACATTGGTTATCCCAAAAATAAACAGCCTAAAATAAAACAGTGTATAATCATCTTCCCGGAGTTTTCTGGCGCAAACGTCAGAGAAGATCCAAAGAATGCTGGCAATAAACAGAGGTGACGGGGAAAAGAACGGGAAACCATAAGGGCTACGTAGAAAAGGGAGGGAAAAGTGATGCGACAGGTGAAAACACAAGGAAAGTAATAATAGGACTTTGGATACGAAAATATTTTTATATTCAATTAGTGCTGTAAAACAAACAAAAAAAAAAAGTATTCTTTCCTATTTTTAATTTTTTAAAAGATTCGATTTTTAAAATATACACTCAATCAATTTTAAAGTCTTTAAAGAATTAAATAGTTAAATGCATTAAAACAGTGACAAAATCCAAATCTTCAAAAATGTGTTAAAGAGCCACCAAAGGTTCCTACCCTTTAAATGGCTGTAAAGATAAGGAGTCTAGACGATGACCTCACCACCCTCGGTCTCTTATCAAAACATGACAACTTGCTCGATGGAGGCCAATGTCAGGGGGATACCCTTACTCTGAAAGTGGTGTAAAATACAAGGGTGTAAGTTTCAAAAGAAAAGTAATGAATTATTAATGAATCGGTTCAGGACACATTACCTAGACAACAAAGACAGCAGCTGTGTGTGTGTGTGTGTGTGTGTGTGTGTGTGTGTGTGTGTGTGTGTGTGTGTGTGTGTGTGTGTGTGTAAGACTTTAAGCAGTTACATTACATGTAAATTTTTTGTACTGATGTAATTTTGTTGCATAAGTACAATATAAAATGTTACATTTAATGGAATCTGGTCGAATTACATTCACTTGTACACATACAGTTTATGCCAAGTACAGTTGCCTTAATGATCAATTATTTGAATAAATAAACCTTTAATTTCATGTATTTGAATATCTGAGTTGCGTTTTACTCAAAAAATATTGCTTCGTATTTATGAGGTGGCAGATTTAATTTTTCAAAGCAAAAGCTCACAAAAAATACTGGTATGACAGATCAGGAGGAAAAAGACCCTCATCAGTTCTTCACTAAAGCACGAAGAGACAAAACCAGACAAAAACCGATCAATAAAACAAAAATCAAGCAAAGTATTCATTATAGTATTCAACAAAACATATCAATAAACTTTAAAAATTTCCCATCAGCGAAATACAAGAAAATGAAGTCTTACTTGTCTCTGTGGTTATTTACTGAGCGTATCCGGAATGTGTCAACATGCAGACTAAAGATAATATAGATTATGTGTTAAGTATGGATCCCAGCCAGAGTGCAGCAGGCCTGCCCTCCTCCTAACTCACTCCCTCTGTGCTATGATGCCCACAATGGTGCTATTTAGGGCTAAACCCTGCTGTACGTTATCAACGCAGAACATTTAGTTGTAAAGGACAGATACCTTTTACTTTTCAGAGGCAACATCATGATGAACATGTTGCAGTTTATTTTAGTTCATTTCTTCATTCACAACCACATTTTCAAAACATGCTGGGACCGTGTAAAATCATAATGGTTTGTGGAAATTTAATGCAATGATTTCAAATTCCGGTGATCCCTATATTTAAAATGGGACAGCATATGAAATGTTGAAACCCTTCTGTAACTGTTAATGCGAAATACTAAGCTCTATTTTTGACAGTAACATGTTTTCTCATTCTTGCTTGGTGTAAGATTTCAGCTGCTCAGGAGTTTCAGGTCTCCTTTGGCATTTCATATAATGCTCCAGAGCACCCGGATCCTTACTCTGGAGCCATAAAAATGTAATGCATGCAGAAAGTGGCTTGGTAATGTCATCTGAATGAAACATCACAGATGTGTAAGACACCCATGCTGCGTGCGCTAATGCACCCTCACCTTTATTTATTTATTTTTTTACTTTACAATAATCCAAAGAAACTAGATACTATGGTCTATCTATCTCTCTCTTTGTGTGTGTGTGTGTGTGTGTGTGTGTGTGTGTGTGTGTGTGTGTGTGTGTGTGTGTGTGTGTGTGTGTGTGTGCGTGTGTGTAATGCTGAAAGTGTTGATGGTAAAGCCTGTGTATTTCCAAACATTTCCACATGATGGCGCTTTTAGCTAAGTTTTCCATACACTTCTGTGGAAGCTAGGAAGGTTGAGATACACTTTTTCTGTATCTTTTATGTGCACCAACTCGTTTTTTATGTGTGCTTTATTTATTGTCCTTTGCAAATGTGAATTCTCAATTATAGTTTGTTGAGGTTTAAAGTTGCAGGCGGCTGCCAACTCTATACAGGTTATGCATGTGTTTCAATGAGCTCCTAAAAACATTTAAGGACTAAAATGTGTAGCTTTGCATTTGTGGTTAGGTGGGTGCTCTTTATGTAAGTGCTGTGTGGGGGATCAGGAGTATGGATTATTTCATCCTGGGTCGTATTCAGAGAGGCCAGCCAAGCGTGAGGCAGACAGGAGAAAGGGGGCATTGTTGAGGTCTAGATGAGTGTCAGAGGTGCCTCAGAAAATAGAATCACTCTTGGAGGTTTAACAGAAACTTACTTGCAACAACCCCCTGACCCTTCAGATGTCTGACCGTGGCTGAACCCCTCTTTACAACAGTATATAAATGTATCAATTAACATAGCATTTGTATGTGGCTTATGTTAACGGATTGGTAGCGCACTAATTGCAAGTAAACCACAAAGAAACTATGAAAATTAAAATTAAAATTAAAAAACAAAAAATAAAAGAGGAAGAAACAAAAAAGTGGATTTGATCTGGTTTGAATAATAAGTTTATGGGAACGGGGAAATTCCTGAAGGCTGATTTTGTTTACCTTGAGCATTAGGTGGCTGAGGTTTATCAAGTAAGGTGGTGGTGATAATATCAGTTTTCAAAACCTTGGGACTTTCTGGCACCTTGTTCATTCATCTATCTGTCTAGAATTCAGTCTAGGTAAAACAGTTACGTGGATTATGTGGACGCACATTTGTCTCAGCCGTTCTGTCTCTGTCCTTATCTCTCACTGGCTTGGATTTGCACAAACAATCTGAACACAAACTCTGGATTCGTCTGCATATGCCTTCAGAGAGGCCGCTATCATCACTGCTCATAAAGGAAGAAAAAGTTTCATGAAAATGTTTCCCAAATGTGATTTATTCTCAAAATGTGGGCATAAATAGGCTCTCTGTCACTGAAGAAAAAGGAAAGTTACGAGGTAGTGGCTCACGCATGCCTTCAGTCCTTAGGGCCTTGTAGGGTTCAGGGTCTTTGACACACAGAATTCCTACACTATTTATGGCACCTCATTGGTGTAAATGGGCCAGAAATATATGGCCATTTTTAGACATAGGGCCCATTTTTCAGAGGCTAACATGTAATTAGACAATTCACGGCAAAAGGGGCAATTTCTCTCATTATTCCATGACAAATTAGGCAGATAAAAGAAATGGAGGTGATTCCACATATTGAACTTGCATTTCATGGCTATTCACTGGAAGATTCAGTAGCGGCCAAATCAGCAATCTTCTACATTCTTAAAAAGAAGTGGTCAGCTCAGCAACACCAGAAGGACTGAAATACCTCAGACGTGGATGATGACAGAATTATTTCCATGGTTAGGGAAAACTGCTTCACAACAAATCAAGAATGCTTTATAGGAGCTAAACATATCATAGTTTACGATCTAGAAGGCTTCATGAATGGAAAGAGGTCTGCAAAGAGGATAAAACAGCCGTTGATGATGTGAACGATGAATTGTGACATGTACAGAGTTATACTCTGCTCACATTCAGCTAAATGCTGCAAAACAGAACACAACTCTTCACATTGCAAATGGATAACAATCCAAAGCATACCGCAAAAGCAGGAGTTTCTCAAGACAAAGAAATGATATATTCTTCAGTGACCAAGTGGGTCACCTGATCTCAACACAACAGAGCATGCTTTTCAGTTACTGACTACAAAACTGAATGATGAACAACTCACAAGCAAGCAACTGAAGAAGGATACAGTAAATGCTCCGATTAACTCGTATGCATGCAAACATGCGCAGTACCAAAAAGAGAAACAGAGGTACATCCAGAGCCCAACCCTGAATGAATGTTCATTTTACTCTGTGCTCGCTTGATGTGTGGGATAGAAACAGAATAAATACTAAATATATGCTTTGTTTGTATTTGTCTTCACAGACTATTTAATGTATCGGCTGGTTAATTAGGTTTTTGTAGATGAAAATGATCATACAAAAAAAATCAAGAAGGGAAAAGAACTAGATTTGAACTTTTTTCTCTCTTTTAATTTAAATTTTGACTTGTCAGTCAACTGTCAGTCAGCTCTGTAAAGGAGTTTCAGCTAAATATCTTAAAAAGAAAGAAGTATTTTTTTTTCTTTTTAGAATATTACATTCTGAAAAAGATTTGGTCTAAAAGTGAAAGGAAAAACAGCTTAACAGAGCTCCACCCAGATCCATCAGATCGGGATCAGTTTCCTTGAGACGTTCTCGTTTTCTGGTAAATGGGTGGGATTCCCGATCCCGTCCCCCCAGGGAAGTACAAGTGCATGAATAGTTAATGTTCCAATCAGGCCTCCCCCGCTTTCATATGATGCCAGAGAATTTTTTTCTCCCCCTTAGAGAAACAATGTGAAGTCTGCTGGACACTGCTCAGAAACCTGATTGTTACAAAATGTTCCCTGGAATGGGAAGCTTCAAATATTTCCCTCCTTCTTTGCCTAAAACAAAAGGCCCAGATGATGAAAATGTGTGATTTCTGCTACTTTTGTCAAATGTTGAAACTGAAAAGTAATGTGCTTTGAGATGATGCCATTGATGAAAATGAGATTTGGTTTAAAGACTATAGCTGTGCTAGTTGGAGGCATTACCATAAATAGAAATGATAAAACTGGCTCTTACTGCGTGACCTGATCAGTGAACCAGGCCAGAAAAAAATCAGAGCAAACAGTAATGATTCTCATCAAAGACTTTGCAGGGAAATTGCAGGGATTTCATGCAAGGTTGAAGGCATCAAGTTGACCTTCTCATGACTTGTGTCCATTTTGAATGGCTAATGTGTCCAGACTGTCCATCAAGTGAAGCATCTGGGCCTTTTTCATGACAAGTGAGACGTCTGACATCGATCTGCTCACCACCTCAGAGCATTCCATTGTTGGGTCTCTGCTGCACCTGATATGAGATGCCTGCCAGCACTGCACTCTCTTAACAGAGCTTTAATTGTTTTGTATTTCTTCCACATTCTCGGGCGTGCAGTTTCCCCTCAGTATACACTCATACACATGTGCTTCCACACATGCCCACACATTGCAGGAACACTCACCAGACATTATTTTCTCTTTCCAGTGAAGTAAAACATTTGGCTAGCAGTAAAAACAAATAGAAGCATGTGGGAATTTGGCTTTTTAAAGAACCCCTGGCCCTAAAGTGAAACCACAGTTCATCCCAGCAGCAAGGAGGGCAGGATGAGAGATATTTACATGAAATTAAAGCCCTAAGATGGTCTAATTTTTACAAGATTATTTGGTGATAAACAAAAGTGGGGGAGGGTTCATGGAAAGTTTAGACACCATCTAAATTCTTTCTTTTTCTCCCGCTGATATATATATTATGATATTATATAAAACAGATATAGATGTTTGAGTTACTCCTGATTAGGCAATGTGGAATATTTGTTTCTCCCACAAAGAAGGATTAAAATTTCCATTCACATTTCCCATAACAGCGCCACTCTTTGATAAATGTTGTTGTATGAGCTGCCATGTTTTTCTTTCTGGATATTTTCTGCTGTCTTTGCCAGGACCTCATTTACTCTTTTTCAGGCTGGGAAACGGGTTTTAGACACTGGGGAAATCTGGTGTGCCTCTGCCTCTCACAGCTAATTAGTGTGTGAACTAATTGCGTGGCTAACTTTAGCAAACCGATAGCCTAGTTCCATCTGTCCGCTATGTATAAAGTAGGGAGGGAGATGTAGAAGAGCGTATTGGTGACATTCTAGCTCTTTTTAGAAATTTTTGACAAGAACTCTCACCTGGGAAGCCTGTAACCGGATCCAGTCTGGCGCAAATGATCTTTAGACAGAGTGGCATAAACATTTATGTTGTAATAAATAATTTTATGCTGAGAAATCATTCAGTAAAGCTTTATAAATCAGTGATATGCTGGACTGAGGAAAATCTGATGTGATCTGTCATCTCTGTTTAACTGTGGCTGAACTAAATACTGTATAATAAAATGGACCACCTATGTAATGTGGTCTGAAGCCTCAGTTTTAACATGGTGATCATCCTTATGATTCTTGGCTCCATAATTTGAGAAAAACAATAGCATTATATAATTTACCCCAAAATTAATCTGGGTACATGACTTAGACGAGACCATCCATTCATTTTCCCCCACAGAGTAGCTGTAGCCTAACCTAGATGTCATGGGGCAAGCCCGGTACACATGTCACAGAGATAAAACAGCGAGACAGACAAGCATTGAACGCCTACATCCAATTTAGAATGAACAGTTACCTAACCTGTAAATAATTTTTTAAGTGTAGGAGGAAACCAGAGAACACAGAGCAAACAGGCACAGGGAGAACATGCAAATCTCACATAGAAATGCTCTAGGCTGGATTTGAACTAACCCAGCACCTGGTTAGCATTTCCCTGACTAGTGGCAACTTTTGTTCAGACAAGACATTTATCCTGGAACAATGATATCACTTCAGGATGAAAACTTTATTGTACCACTTACAAGATTTTAACTTCATGCTTCCTGCTACATGATGACTGTTTTTTATGGAGGACCACAAGAGCCAAAATAATGAATTGTAGAATAAATTCTCCATTTGTAAATTCATTTTTGAATTCCAATTTAATAAACTGATTTTTAAAATGCTTTTTAAAAACTTCATTTCAAAAAACATTTTTGAATTCCAATGTAATAAACTTCATTTCAAAACCCTTTTTCCAATTGCACTTTAATAAACTGCATTTCAAAATCCATTTCCCTTTCCTGTTCGCTCAGGATTAATTTTTGGATTAGCTGTTGGATCAACAACTTCATTTTAAAAATACTGTGGCTATTCAAATTAGCCACACCGTGGGATGTAAGGAGCTCTCTGATTGGTTGGACAGACACATGCTGTCTGCCTGGATTTTTCTAGCTCATAGCTTCGCCATGCTAAGCGTGTGTACTTGTACAAAGGCCGTTCAGCCTCGGGATTTACACTCGGCTCAACACGGATATGTGAAGAATGAAGGGACCCTGCAGCAAAATGAAGAGCGCAACCTCTGACTGAGTGCCTGTTTATGCAGTCTGACCACCTGTTGAAGGTAACGTGCTAACATGGCTAACGCTAGCATCACCGCACTTAGCCCCATTATTTTAAGGTCATCTTAGCTTATGAAATTTTTACGTGGCAGCTGTACGAGCTAGCTACGTGATTTTGTAAGCTGCTGTGCTCTTCACAAATAAAGCTGGAAGCAGCTCAGACTATTAGAACCAGCACTGAGGCCTGTTACGTTTATACAGTGTTAGAGCAATGGCTGCAGCCTACAGCCTTTAAACTAGCGATTAAAATGCTGACAGTAAACTCGTCAGTCCAGATGTTACCACATTACTTTATGATACTTAGAGTTAAAACAACTGAGACAGGCGGATTAAAATAACAGCTGTCAGTTCTCTCATTCCTTATATCAAGACTGGAGATCACACTACTGATTTCAGTTCATTTAATATGTGAGTGCACAGATTCATTCTCAACTGGACATAAATGATGATCAAAGGTTGTATATATGATAAATTCATCAAATCCCAGCCTCTAACACAGTGCGCTGAATCTTAGCTTTGAATGTCCAGTATATTCTAATCAGTGCAATTTAAGCATTCACTTAACCTACAGTATCTAAACCTGTGTGGCAAATGTGTGGTAAAGACACAGATAATGAAATTTAATTATTAATACAATATACATCATGAAAAACGAAAGCCGAAATTGATTCAGTTTAGTACTTTTTTCTGTATGCTCTGTGATTTTAAAGGCCTTAAATTCAGTGATATATACTGTAAATGATTTTCTCAGAGATCTTAAAGTAGTTAAATCACTGCTGATAGTCTGGTTGTTTATATTTCCTCTTGTTTTTGTCTGTAGGGCTGTTTGATGATGATTTGGACTCCTCTGGGAGATGAGGACACACCCACATCTGTTCCATACTGCAGCCATTGATGGTGTGACAGATGCACACACTGGAAAACCAGCGCCTGGACTTCATGCAGGAGAGACGGCCTCAGAGATGGACCAATCAGAGAGCTCCTTACATCCCACAGTGTGGCAAATTTGAATAGCTGCAGTATTTTTAAAATGAAGTTGTTAATCCAACAGCTAATCCAAAGGTTAATCCCTGAGCGAACAGGAATCAAAAATGGATTTTGAAATGCAATTTATTAAATTGGAATTCAAAAATGAATTTACAAATGGAGAATTTATTCTACAATTCAATATTTAAGCACAGAATTCTTTATTTCGATGCACGTGGCTCTTGTGGTCCTCCATAGTTTTTAGCTTAGCTTCATCAGCTCCAAAAAGATATTATGTCATGGTAGGGCTGCTCAATTAATCGAATTTTAATCACGATTACGATCTGGGCTTTCAACGATCATTAAAAATGACTGAGCCGATTATTAGCCCCTCCCTCATTTATCCGCGACACCTTAAAGGCCGGTACGTGAAAATATTGTCGGGCATAAACCGGTCCGTGGCGCAAAAAAGGTTGGAGACCGCTGATTAAGAGGACCCGAGGGAAGCTCGGAAAGCTAAGCAGAAGTTATTTGGAGAGGAGAGTGACTGCTGTTGGTTGAAAAGAGAGGTTAAAAAAAAAAAAACTTCAGTGGTGTTGCACACTATTTTATATTATTTTTTAAAGTCATTGTTAACCCTTTAAAGCCGGTCAGAGCAGCACGCTCCGTTTTGTGTAACTATTTTTAAATCCCTGTAGAACCTGAACCGTGTAAGCTAGCGCAATAATTTGTTTTACATATGAAACCGGAGGAGTTGTACTTACATCTGATGCCATCAGCTTGTCCTCGGTCACGGTTTCCTTCCACATAAAGCTTTGCAAAAACTGCATAAAAAGCGCTTGCAGGAACAAAAACACAATATTCCAGAAACAGGCTTTGCCGATCCGATCAGCTGTTCGTAACACTTCCCACAGTGAAACAGACGTCAGCGCGAACGATCACATGTCCGCCATTCCCTGGCCGAAACCGGAAGTGACATCATTTTCGCGGAAAATGTCGTTTTTTACTTGTAGGCCTTAAAAGCCTATACTGGTCATGTTTGACTCTTCGGAATAGTTCCTGGGATGCTTAGAACTCGAATTGCGCTGCTGGAAATAGTTTATTTTGATGCACCTGCTGTTTTCTTTGCAAATTTGCATCATAGGATTGTTTTTTCGTTTTTCCTGCAGTGTATATAAAAATTGCTGTATCTCCAAAATAAAACTTTGAAGACACTCAAAATAAATTTCCTGTTGTTGTAAACTATTTTTTGCAACTTTTTTGTATTTAAAGTTTTGAGGGATAAGCCTCTTAAATTTCTCCAAGTAGAAATATATGTAAAAAACAAACAAAAACGATTTTCAATTTTTTTTGTAGTTTATTGCACTTTTTTGCAATTAATGTAGTTACTATGGACTTAATGCATACATATTATTAAAATATGGGCTATAACAGTTGTATAGCAACTTGAAATGCTCCCACAAATGGCACTACAACATGTAAAAAAATAATATAAGCTCTGGCGGACTTGGTTCTATAGTAGGTCTTAAAGGGTTAAATAAATATCGTCAAATAATCGAGATCTCAATTTCAGTGAAAATAATCGTGATTATCATTTTTGCCATAATCGAGCAGCCCTATGTCATGGTTTGCTAAGAGGACTCGTGTACAGGACACACTGAAAGCAGGTTAACAATGTTTAACTAACAAAGTCAATATCAATTGAAAACAGCTGAAATAAACCAAAAAATTTTCTTTGAAGCAAAACTCAGAGAACTGTTAGTCAAAAGCAGGTAAGTAGCTGAGGTTTCTTTGATAATTTCACTGTAAGCTATATAAAGTTTCTATGAACTTGGCTTTAATTTCATCGATTTCCTCGGATACAGTACTGTACAAATGCTTTGAGCCAACCTGACTTTCTTTGTATTTTTTCTCCAATAGGCACACCTCATTGTAGGCTTTTTTGAGGTCCTTGTACTTGGCTTCTTTCATCAAAATTAGTTTTTGTTTACTAAGCCCTGTAACACCAGCATGAATTATTCAAACATAAAAAAGGCACTCAATTCCATACTTACCCTTATTCACAACAACTTGGCATAGAACTGACTGAAATTGTGTCTCTAGGGACTTTGTCTGTCTGTCTGTCTTTGCCCATCAGAGACCCATCATTTGTCATTTCTTTTCTTGTCATTTCTGCAGGGAAGGGGTGGTGCAGCAGGTTTGAGGGGCAATGCCAGTAAGGCTGGGACACGAGCTGCAGCCTCATCCAACCTCTTTTTTTTTTTTTCCAGGTGCCCAGCCACTCTTCAGTTTCATCATATCATCCCAAACAATAGCTGTAAAGTTGGATGTAGGATGAAGACAGCAGAGAGAGCAAAAGAAACAGGTAAGAGCGGACAGGTAGTCCGAGTTAGAGCAGGGCGATATGACCAAAAATATTTATCACAATATACATTTGAAGATTTGCGATAATGAGCTTCTATCCCCAAGCCATCCGTGCCCTAAACACACACACCCGCCCTCTCACATCATCTATAATTGACTGAGACAGGACTCTCTTCCAGACACTCTAAACCAAGGCACAATGTACATTTCAATTCCTTTAATTTTAAATATGTTTATATTGTCTATCCTGTAAAATAGTCAGATGTCTATTCATATTAATGTACAGAATTCACCTGCTTGCTGCTACTACTGCACATTCACCCAGTGTATATACTATATGTGTATATATATATATATATATATATATATATATATATATATATATATATATATATATATATATATATATATATATATATAATGTTCTTTCTCTACCCCCCCCCCTCCCAATTTTTGCACATGTCGAGGAGCGTGTCAGGCTACATTTCACTGTGTGTTATACTTGTATAACTATGCATGTGACAAATAAAGAACCTTGAACCCCCTTGAACCCTTGAACGATATAACTGATGATATAATTGACGCGAGACAAAATACTTTACAACTCCACGACTTTATTAGTGCAAAAGAAACCCAATCAATGTATGTTCACTTAAACAAGCAGCTGTTTTTTATGTGCATTAAAGCTATATAAAAATGTAACAGTGCAAATAAAATCGTTTCGAGGTCAGTAAACACAACCAGAATTCATACATAAGGCACACGGGATTATAAGGGGCACTGTCGATTTTTAGAAAAATCAAAGGATTGATTTTAAGTGTGCCGTATTTTCCAAAAAACACGGTAATAACGACGGCCTGCTAGCATGCTCTACCAAAAATGTGCTTTGTTGTGTATCTGATGGACGAAAGCTAAACCAGTTCCACACCACTGAGGTTGCAGCATTTTTACAAACCAATTCTGGTTCATCCGTTTCATTCAGCGATCCACTTTCGCCCTTCTCATTCTCCGTCGCCAGCACGCTTTTTCCACCATGTGCGTATGAAAACAAAGGTACTGCGCATGCGCGTTTTACCCATATTCTATCGCGATTAGGGATGGGTATCGTTTAGGTTTTATCTGATACCGGTGCCAAATCGGTACTTTTGAAACGGTGCCGGTGCTCAAACGGTGCTCAAACCGGTGCTTAAAGAATGGAGAACACACAATTGGTCCAAAAACCTCTCATATTCAGCTGGTTTTTTGTAAAAAGATAACAATGTTAGCCTTTTCTGCAGCTATGGGGCATATATGGTATCACTCTTAGCTGGAAGCAGTGCTTAAACAATGGAAAAAATACAAACCTTGTCCAAAAACCTCTCATGTTTAGCTGTTTCCCTCTTTTTCTTTGGTCATTTTAGCCTTTTTGGCCAGGGTGAAGGGAGTATCTGCCATCAACCAAGAAGACAGCCGCATGTAGCTATGATGATGTTTGCTAGTTCACCTTACATGCATTAATGTAATAACGTGGTTAGCCTACTCAACGTAAATTACACACAAACAACATTAAGCTACTCACGCAGAGAAGAACGGCTGCTGCTGCCATCAAATACGGCGCATTTCTCGGCTTTTAAAAAAAAAACGCTACGCGTCGCCAGGTGTTTCATCGGATTCGAGGTGTTACTTCCTTTGACAGTATCACAGTATCAGCTTAAAGCACTTGTTGCAGGCTGCTGAGTTTGCATATTTTGCTATGAAGTACAGCCAGACTTTTGACCGCTTCGCCTTGGACATTTTTAATCTGTAGCTCTGCATAAAAGAACGTACGTACCTGGCCCCGCCTACTATCCTCGGAAACGTAAAATGATTGGCTAGAAGTGTATCACAGCTCAGGAAAAAAAAGCACCGAAATAAAGCACCGAAATGTGCGCTGCTTTTCGGTCTGGTTACTACCGTTTATGTCAGAACACCGGTACCCATCCCTAATCGCGATATTTCATTTTCTTGTTGTTGCCCAACATCATACCAGTATTACTGTGAACGGTATGATATGCCCTAGCCCTAGCCAGAGTTAACAAAAACTTTTAAAGCCAGTGTAGCTTCTGTTTTGAACACATTTATTGATGATGATTTTACATAAATAAGCAGTGTATTATACTGTAATCAGATGTGGATTCTCACTAACCGCTTTACTAGTAATTGTCACAAATACTGTTTATTTGCCGTATTTACAGATAGTGAAATAAAATGGAAAATAATTCTTTCATAATTGTATACTCAGCTTGGTCAAGATAATAACTCCAGAACAAGAGGCATAGGATTTTGAATTAATACCAATGGTGCATCTACTGATATTCAGTTTGAATATCAGTGACCTTGACCTCAAGGTCAAAGGTCAAGTTTTCTGAAAATCTTGTGAATGTTACAACTTGGTGACAGGAAGGAAGTCACCTAGTTTGCTCAAATTTGTACCATAGGTGTTCAGAAGGGTTAAAGAAATCTGAGCTGGCAGCAATCACTTCAGAGTGTCGGGTCAGGACACTTGCAAATGTTCAGATGTGAGAGGAACAAACAGGCAGAGTCCAGGAATAAAGTTGTCATTCTTTGTATTTTCAATTGAGAATGTGCCCGCAGCTGGGCGAGATAGAGTGTGTGTGTGTGTGTATGTGTGGTTTCTGCAGACAAAGCATAATAATACAATCAATTAGGAATCAGATTACATAATAAACATAAAGATACAACTGAGCTGACATTATACTTCAGCCTGGTTACATAAACTTAAAGTCAGACATTATGCATTAACACACCGCATACAACTATGCACTGAAGGCAACTGTACATTGGTTTATCATCTGTTACACGGAGCACAGAATCAACAACACGATAACAACGAATCTCTCTCCTAGAAGCTAATTAGTAAACAAATCTGTTATGCTAGCGAACTACCACTTGTACATAATGTCACATAAACAGAAGCAGAAACTGCTGGTAAGTCATCAAATACACTCATGGCTGAACACCAACACAACTGAGTGAAGTAAAACATTAACTTACGGTCTTATGAACGCACACACTGTCCGTTGTTTGGCTGCCGTTTGTCTCTGAACTAAAGTTGCGGACATGCACCCCGATGGTGCATTCAGGGGGCATAGGAAATCCCATACACAACCCTAACCCTTTTGTACAATAGGTGCAATTACTAGTAGGCTGAAGGGTTGCGCTAGGGGCCATCTGTAGAGATGTAGGGTCAACAACCTGTCTGTGAACGTGGACAAAACAAAAGAGATGATTGTTGACTTCAGGAGAGCACAGAGAGCTCACTTCCCACTTAACATCACTGGATCCTCTTTGGAGGTCGTCAAGAGCACCAAATTCCTTGATGTCCACCTGGCGGAGAACCTTTTCTGGTCCCTTAACCCAAGCTCCATAACTAAGGAGGCCCAACAGCATCTCTACTTCTTGCGGAAGCTGAGGAAAGCCCATCTCTCACCATCCATTCTCACCACCTTCTACAGAGGGATTATTGAGAGCGTCCTGAGCAGCTGCATCACTATCTAGTATGGTAACTGCACCGTATCAGATCGCAGTACCCTACAACTGATAGTGAGAGCAGCTGAGAAGATCATTGGAGCCCCTCTCCCCTCCATCATGGACACTTTTAGCACCCGCTCCATCCGCAAAGCCACCAGCATTATGGAGGACCTCACACACTCTTCACCCTGCTGCCTTCTCGAAAGAGGTACCAGCAAGCCGTCAGACTCCTGAACACTCAGTGACTGGACTGACACACACACACACCTTCACACATCGCTACCAAGCACTTATCTGCAGTATCTCACACACACACACACACACACACACACACACACACACACACACACACACATAGGGCTGGGCTATATCATACCGTTCACGGTAATACCGGTGTAATTTTGGGCAACGATAGGAAAATGAAATATCGTGATAGAATATGGGTAAAACGCGCATGCGCAGTGCCTATGTTTACATACGCACATGGCGGCGACACAGAATGAGAAGAGCGAAAGTGGAGCATTACGGCTATATTAGGCAGGCGCCTCGCGGAGTGATACGTACTGTGCTTCAACATAATATTACTGTATTGTGTGTGTATAACCTCTTTTTAAGTTTAGTGGATATTATACATTGTTATGCTCAGGATATGTCGGCCAATTTCCACTGGAAATGCCTTTTGGTTAAACTGTCAGCAAGGAATTTGCATTGTTACATTTTTATATAACTTTAATGCACATAAAAACAGCTGCTTGTTTAAGTGAAAATACATTGATGGTTTTTTTGCACTAATAAAGTTGTGGAGTTGTAAAGTATTTTGTCTAGTGTCAGTTATATCGTCAGTTATATCGTTATCGCAAATTTTCAAATGTATATCGTGATAAATATTTTTGGTCATATCGCCCTGCTCCCCACACACACACACACACACACACACACACCAAGTTACTTTTGCACAATACTCAGCATTTTGCACATATCCATTGCACTGTCTTGTCTTGTTTATTTTTGCAATTTTTTGCACATTGCACTGTACATTTCAAGCATGTACAGTGGGGTTGCTTGGAGACGAGTACCACACAGTTCCAATGAGCATACATTCCAAAATATGCAAACTAGCCCCATACATTATGATGACATATGTTCAGGGTATGAACATTCTATGCTGAAAGCTTATAAATATACAACTATTGAACTTGTTTTCAGTTGAACTTTTGCATAGCACAGAAGATTTTCACTGCGATCAAATTAGGTTCAAAGATGTTCAAACGCTTTTTTCTCAGAAAGGTAAGTTTGACGAGACTTGTAGCACATTTCTCTGTATATTTTCTTACAGTAAATAAGCATTTTGAAGCTTTTAATGGAGCTTCATAGATGATTTTTGTAAAAACTGAATTTTGAACCAAATGAAGTATTTTGTATTTCATACCCTAAACTTTAAAACTCAAATTGAGGCATGAATAAATTGTTTTTAATTTATTTAAACATATTCATATCGGTCCACTTCATGAGTCGATAGCTCACTAAATTGATAAATAATCTAAAATAATACCAAATTTTCTAACTGGACACTTTTCATGTAGAGCCTCCCTTGGAATGTTTGTTTTATGCCATTACTGATGTTGGTTTTCTTCTTTCTAAACAGAGATCAAAAAACCAAAACGTGGCAGAGAAGGAAATTCCTTCTACGTCTCAACAGAGGTAAAGAAATGTGACTCTTTAATCCAATGTTGCCGGAGATATTTATAGCAGTGGTTTAGTGTGAGCTGTTTTATTTCCCTTTTATTGTTGTTTTTCTTCCGCCTTGTGTGTTTATATCGTTTTTACTACTTCTAGTTTTGTCTATTATTTATATCGATTCAGAGATTAGTTGAAAATATAGAGTGTAAATGTACAAAATACATGATTTTGTTCATTTTGGTATTTCATAACAGTTATTATTTTTTATTTGCAATATCCAGGATGCGCTCCTTGTTAAAAATTTCCACTTTGAAAAATAACATTTACACTTTTGTCCTCGATCAGCGTCCCGGATGCTTCTGTTGCTGCCACAACACCTAACCATGAAAATGGTATAAAGAAGAAGAAGAAAATAAAATGGAGACACTTCTTCTGCTGTTTCTCGGTTTGCTTTTACAGAAGACATATGAAATGCACATTTTCCTTAAAATGTATTTGTTAATTTTAAGTGACTTTTCTTTTTTAATAACATTATGTTTGTTCGTTCTCTACAGGAAACTGACAGCGATACAGAGGCAGAGACCCCCACTGTAAAGCCACAGAAAAAGTCCCGCTGGTCTATTTTCAAATTCTGGAAGGTATGTTTTATGGAAAGAGTCATTATCATCAAGCATTTATTCATCACAATGAAATGGGAGCAATTAAGAGCAATGAAGCACACAGCTATGTCCTGTCTTTTGGTTTCTTTCTACAGAGAAGAAGGCAGGTTGCTCCAGAAACAACAGGGGAACCTGATAAAAAGAGTGACAAGTAAGGGAAACTTTAATCTTCTCACTTTAAAGAAAAATTCTTTTGGGATCCTTCTGGTTGCAGATTTGATACTTAATCTTCTATATATTTGTATATTTTTGCAGATTAAAGAACATGCAGCAGGACTGTACACCTGCCAAGGCAGCACCACCAAAAGAAGACTGCCTAGAAACAAAAGGTCGAGAACTGGTTGCTCCAGAAACAACAGGGGAACCTGATAAAAAGAGTGACAAGTAAGGGAAACTTTAATCTTCTCACTTTAAAGAAAAATTCTTTTGGGATCCTTCTGGTTGCAGATTTGATACTTAATCTTCTATATATTTGTATATTTTTGCAGATTAAAGAACATGCAGCAGGACTGTACACCTGCCAAGGCAGCACCACCAAAAGAAGACTGCCTAGAAACAAAAGGTCGAGAACTGGTTGCTCCAGAAACAACAGGGGAACCTGATAAAAAGAGTGACAAGTAAGGGAAACTTTAATCTTCTCACTTTAAAGAAAATTTCTTTTGGGATCCTTCTGGTTGCAGATTTGATACTTAATCTTCTATATATTTGTATATTTTTGCAGATTAAAGAACCTGCAGCAGGACTGTACTCCTGCCGAGGCAGCACCACCAAAAGAAGACTGCCTAGAAACAAAAGGTCGAGAACTGGTTGCTCCAGAAACAACAGGGGAACCTGATAAAAAGAGTGACAAGTAAGGGACACTTTAATCTTCTCACTTTAAAGAAAAATTCTTTTGGGATCCTTCTGGTTGCAGATTTGATACTTAATCTTCTATATATTTGTATATTTTTGCAGATTAAAGAACCTGCAGCAGGACTGTACACTTGCTGAGGCAGCACCACCAAAAGAAGACTGCCTAGAAACAAAAGGCCAAGAACTGGACATCAAGCCTCCACTGAACAGTTCAGAGGACCTAGTACAGGTCATAACTACAGACAATCCCAGGTAAGTGCTTTTAATATTTTGGCCGATTGCTGATCACAATAAGAATTAGATGTTTGAATGCTTTTCTCCAGAGAGACAATGTTTGTTTGTTGTCCTGTTGTGCTTGCTATGCATCCCTGACTCCTTTCTTCTTTCTGCATGCAGCAGCACCCATAAGGAATGTGGTGAAAGTTCCAACCAGGTTAGAAACACCACTGAACATAGTGAGCCATCAGACCTGAGTTGGGACACTTTGCTTATGGAGTTTCTGGCACAAGAGGATGTATTGGAGCAGGTGTTTGACATGTAAGAGAAAAACGTCCTCCAAAATGTTTAAACTTCAAAGCTCATGCATACATGCACATACACTGCTTAGCTTCTTGACATCTTTCCTAATTGTGTGTTTGTGTTTTTACCTTTTTGCAATAGTTTAGGGAAAAATTTAAAGGATAGAAAAAAAATGGAAAAGAAAGTTCAGACTGTGGACCGCTTCGGGTGAGTACACGTGGTGCACGAGGACCAAAGCTCTCTTTGTCAAAGTGGAAATGAGTTATTTTACACTGATAGTGTAAACTTTGTGTATGTGTGGCAGGTTTCCAAACATTGTAAACAGCTGCTACATGAACTCCTGCCTGCAGAGCCTCCTCAACAATGAGGAGTTCATTAGAGATGTCAGCCGTCAGGAGACTTTGTGGAGAGCAGTCCCAGAAGCTCGGCTCTTAAGGTGCGCTACGTCAACCTTCTACTTTCTTCAGAAACCTGAAGAACAAAGATATCTAACACCAGAAATGTCTGTTTACCCTTGTCTGTTTACAGAAGGCTCATGAACATCAGGAACTGTCATGAATCAAGAGATTATGACCTTAAAAAACGCCGCCTAATATCTTTTAAGAAGGCATTCAGCCAACAGGTTCCTGAATACGAAGGCAGTGCACAGAAAGTGCGTCAGCTATTTGGACATTTTGTTTTTTGCTTTACCTTCTAATGTTTATGTTCTAAATCTCCTCTGTGTTTTTCTTTCAGGACGCTCATGAATTCCTAACCTTGTTCCTCAATGAGGTGAAAAGCCTCTCACCTCACCTGAAGAGGGAAGCAGCTCTCCTGGGCCGAAGTTATACCTGCCCAGTAGAAGACCATCATGTTTTCAAAATGGAAAACATGAGGACATGCAAGAGGTAAGCCAGTCTTTCAGAAACACAGGGCTGATTGCAACATTTTCATATACCTCTTTTCCACCTACTTGATCGTTACTTTAACTACGTTACTCCTTAAATGTGTAGCTGCGGTCACCAGTCATCACAACAGGAGGAATTTACAAGCTTGTCCCTTGACCTGGTTCCAGAGGGGTCTGTTGAGGACATGTTAGGGACATACTTGAAGGTAAGATCACAAATTCCAGTAGAGATGTAGTATCACTGATCTTGTGTGTGTGCATAGGTTGTGATTTTTTTTTCTACCATAAAGCCTGTTTTCTCTTTGCCGTTGTTTAGGAACAAAAAATCGAATTTACCTGTGACTGTGGAGGGACGACCTCGGAAGTGAAGCAGTCTTTTGATACACTGCCAAGGTGAGTAAGGTCACATCAGAATTGATCGACTGACCTGATTTCCAAACTGTGGCGCACTAAACATCAGAGTTTTTAAGACAACACTTGAGCAGTCATTTTCTCCCATCTTCGGTTTGTGTTTGACACTCATTCTTCTTATTTTGTACCTTGGGTTTTTTTTTCTTTTCTGCCAGAGTTCTCATCTTTCACCTGAAGAGGTTTGGCTTTACAAAAACCCACAAGCTTCAGAAGGTGAATGACCCCGTCAGGCTGCAGAGGGACTTGGTGGTGTCATCCAAACAGGTAAAAACAGACTGCAGAACATCTCAGAGAATCAGCTTAATTATCGCACTGATGTGAGACTTTATGAAACTGATCTTTGGATTTGTTCCTTCTCAGGGTGATGGCCGTTATGAACTCATAAGCATCATTAGTCACTATGGAGGCACAGAATCAGGTAAAACAACTGACTTGTTACAAACAGAAAATGCTACTTTTGAGTGAAGGACTCACACACAAAAGCTTTTGATGTTTTAAGAAGCACTAAGTCCAAACCACTGTTTGCTTGAATCAGTTGACTTTTAGAAGTTGGATTCATTTGTCTTAATGTGATCTTAGGACACTACATCTGTCATTCTGTGCATCCTGAGGAGAGCCCACAGTCTACATCAGATCATTGGCTCACCTATAATGATGCACGGGTGCTCCACACAACTGGATCGGCAGTTTTTGAGGAACAGCAGCAGTCTGCCTACATCCTGTTTTACAAGAGAAACGTAAGAAGACACAGCAGCTGAGAGAATTTTGAAATGTCCTATTACCTTGTTAATCATTTTTCTCTTCATTCTAAAACAGGGTGTGGAAGCAAGTTAGAGCCATCATCGTGCTGAGAAGGAACAACCGTCGTCTCAGACCGCTGGTAAGTATTGCCCTTAGGAGGAAGGGTCCTCCCAGAGAGCCTGGTTCCTCCCAAGATTTCTTCCTCCAGGAGGGAGTTTTTTCTTGCCACCGTCGCCCCACATTCACCGGTCATTCACTAGTAGTGCACCACTACTAGAGATAGTCAGGACCAGTGTTTGGCTTGCTCTCTGGGAACAACAAATAAATTAATAATAAAATAAAATAAAGATATTATTGTCACGGGCTGAAAGCAGGGACTCAAGCGCAGAGCAGGTTGATGTCTCAAAACACAATTTATTTACACACCCGTGCAATAATATATACAGTGACGGGAAATTCAGGGGATTAGGGGAAGGCTCTCTCTCTCTCACGCTCGCTCACGTCCTCACACACGTTCGTACCGCGGGGAGGTCACAGGTCCGGGAAGATAAGCTGGAACAGGGAAAGGGAGATATCACTCACAAATCACGAAGGCATAAAGGTGTAAGACCACGGGAGCTGGAAAGGTAGACTAACGTCAGTAGCGCAATCATCCCGCGATGAGAGGATATGTGACCCAGCCTCAAATAGAAGACGGATAATCAGCTGATCGCCAACAGCTGTGAGAGCCAAGGGCGGGAGCCAGCTGTGAGCTCCGCCCAGGCAGAGAGATAGGGGGAGAAAGAGAAAAAAAACACAAGTGTAGCCTTGTGAGGCCGGCTGGGCAGGCACGGGGACCATGACAATTATTTACTTATTTATTTATTTTTTATTAAAATTAACGTAACAACAAAAACAAAAATAACTAATAAAAACTAATTAACTAAGTATTCAACTGTGTTTTGTGAAATTTGTAATGAGTCTCAGTTAAGTTGATGTCACAGAAGTTTCTGAATCAACCATTTAGATTGTTCAACAAACAGATTTACTCAGGTAAAGATGGTAAGCTGGAGCACTGGTACCCTTCTAGTTCAGTTTAAGTTTTTAGACAAATATTCCCTCATTCAGTTGCAGTTTCTGCTTACATTATACATTATTTAGCTGCAAATGTTTAGCTGCAAGTAGCAAAGTCCAAAAGTGACAACATTTCCACTGCACTCTCTCCAGAAATGGCATATAGAACTTTTGATCAAATTAGACATTTATCCTTGAAAAATCCATGAAAATCTTTAATTGTACCTTTTATAACATTGTGGTGGGGCGTGGTCTGCGGTGCCGTGCAGGGAGGGCGGACGCACCTGCACGGCATCCTTAATCACGCCCGCCTAGTTAAAAACACGGGGACTCAGGGGTTTGGGGATTGTTGTGGTGAGATGTAAATAAAGATGGCTCCGAATGATACTCCGTGGTCCCGCCGTGCCTTATTCTCGCCACATTGGTGCCGAAACCCAGGAGGCAGCACGGCGGGTCCGTATCGGAGCCAGGGAATGGAGGAGCTGGCCCAGATGGTGGCCGAAATGGCGGCCGCCCAGCGGGAGCAGGCGGCGGCGGAGGGAGTAGTAGTGACGGAGGAGTCGCGCGATGGGCTGCTCCAGCGGGGAGCGACGGCAGTGACGGATGGACCGCGCAAGGAGCTGGAGGTCCCCGTGCCAGGGGAGCCTGCTCGAGTGGAACTGGCGAGCGAGGCGTGCGCCACGCTTGAGATCGCCGTGCTCACCAGATCGGCCTCACCACCACCAGAGGCCAGTACACGCCACACCTCTGCCCAGCCACCTGTGAGCTGGGGCTCACGACTGTGCCGGCCGCGCCGGGTGCACACGCCACGCGTCCGACTTCCGAACCAGCTTGGCCTGCACCGCTGGATTCGCGGGCGGCCACCTGAACTCGCACCTCCCCGTCGCTTGGCCGGGGCCTGGGGGCGCCAGCTGTCCGGGCTGATTCCCTCTCCCACTGGCGGTGGGGGAGTAGGTTCGGCCGGATGGCTCCCCAGCCTCAATCAGGCGATGGGGGTATGTGGTGGGGCGTGGTCTGCGGTGCCGTGCAGGGAGGGCGGACGCACCTGCACGGCATCCTTAATCACGCCCGCCTAGTTAAAAACACGGGGACTCGGGGGTTTGGGGATTGTTGTGGTGAGATGTAAATAAAGATGGCTCCGAATGATACTCCGTGGTCCCGCCGTGCCTTATTCTCGCCACAAACATTTTAACAAGTTACTGTCTCCTGCTGCATGTTTCTTGTTTTGGCTTAACTTCATCAGCTCAAAAAACACACCGTGCTGTGGTTTACTGAAAGAACTCATGTACAGGACACACTGAAAGCAGGTTTACAACGTTTAATTAACAAAGTCAAGATCAGTTAACAACAGCTGAACGAAAGATTTACTTTTTCTCGTCGATAAAATGGTCAGATGAGGTCCATGCCAATGTGCTCAAATGGTACCTCCATTAAGGGCAGTAAGGGCATAAAGGCACTTTTGGAATGGCCAGCTGGTTCACCAGCTGACACCACTGGACGCACAACATCAGCGCACATCCAAACAGATTCTTGGCCAGTAAAATCGGTCAATTTTTGGGTCCAGAGTCTTATCTTATTCCAGGTGACCAGCCATCGAGTTGTAACGAGCCACCTAAAAAAATCATTTCTCAGTGGCTCTTCTGCGACCAACAAGTAGATGTGTTCTTCCATTTTACAAGTGTCACGACACGCTCAACATGGTCTGTCGTTACAAAATGTGGAAATGTCAGGGCGCACTATTTGACTATCAGCTCTCATCATTTGATCAAAGGGCGAATTGCATAGTACCATTATCTTCTGTGTAGCGAATTGCTGGAACCGGCAAGCTGAACGCGGCCCAAACGCCACGTGTCCCTATTGGCTGTGTGTGCAGCCCTGCATACTGCCCTATTGAGCTACCAAACCCCAACCAATCAGTTTTGAGATTTAAGGGGTATGCTAGCCGCCAGCTAACCGCAGCCGTTACTCTATGCATTTCCCCCCGATCTTTCATTTCCACCAGTACTATGGGGTATTTGTGAATATCCATGACTGAGCCGGACAGGTCGCCAGCTGGTCTTTGGCCAGGGTGATGGCAGTTTCGAGGTTCACCGGCTAGTGATAGCAGACTCACTTCACTGTCCTGGCCGGTAGCCCCCCCCCACAAATTTCTCTAGCACTACCATTTTCAGCAATCCAGCCTTTCTAAGTGTGGGGCCAGGCTGCAGCCACCTGGTTTAGGCAGAGGACTGGTCCTCCAGCCCCATTTGCCCCATGAAAGTTGCTGTGATGGTCTTCTGGAGAGACTGATGGCAGCCACTTGCAACAACCGGAGGGCACGTTCCTTCCCTGGCCACCAACACACCTCCGCCAAGCGTTGGAAAACTTCCAGGAAAAGCTTGCTGTTGATTTAAGTCAAAATATATTTGCTGATGTTGAGTGTGTGGATATTCAGAAGGACACCCATTCCATAATACATCATTTCCATAAGTGTAAAATCACCAATTATGTTGTCATTAATGTCCAAAAACAACTTGGAGTTTATCACAGATGCGCTTCTTACTACAGTCAGTATATTTAGCATGAAATGGAGTTGAGGAAAATGGTAGAATACTTAATATCAATGTTTTGAAGACTATGACATTAGGGACATTAGGGGATGTATTGGTTGGCACCATCACCTCACAGTGTGAAGGTCCTGGATTAAAAAAAATCCAGGCATGGTCTGTTCTGAGTGCAGTTTAGATGTTCTCACTGTGTACTCTGTCTTTGTCCTGGAGTCCAAAGACATGAATGTTAAATTAACCCATGATTTTAAAATGTCAATAGGTATGAATGGTTATCTTTTGTTCTGTGTTAGTCCTGCAGTAGACTTGTGATATGTTCAGGGTGTGCTCCACCTTCTGCCTGATGACAGCTGGGATATGATTAATTCCCTCCACAATCCTGAATTGCATAATTGAATGGATTTATTGCATTCAGATGATAGCACATATCTTAAAGATGTTTCAGAAAGTTGTACAAATAAAAGTATGTCAGCATGGCTAAACACCAGTAGACGTAAGTAAGGAAATTGTGGGGAAGGGGAATTTTTTTTTTTAACTTATCAGTATTTCAGTTCTTGAATTCGTTACAGTTTGTGGCTTTTTCATTTAGCTGTGCGGGCATGTTATAGCATTTGCAACTCACAAGTTTGTATAAAGAAGGCAAATCCAAAAAGCACTTCCGTCTGCCAGTAAATCTTAGATGGAAAAGTTTCAGATTGTGATAATAATGGTCCTTGTTTGAGGCTTTAAACACTGCTCCCTTTCTGGCAGACAAAAGCAAAGTTTGTCTGAGGTGAACCAGAAGCTCTTGAGATTTGATGACCTAGACTTCCCCTAATCTCTTTCTCAAGGTTAAGGCTGATGAAGAAAACAGGCTCCCTTTTCCAACGGCCTCCCCATCTTCCACCTTTTTTTTTTTTCAACAACCAAGAGGATTGTGACAGCCAGAGTGTCTGCAATGAAGTTAAATGGGCGGATAGAGTTGCTCTCCTCTGCCCGATATGTGATATGTAAGGCAACTAAAATGCAAGAGACAGTGGAGAGAAAGAAAGATGGAGCAAGATTAGGAGGAATGTATGTTTGTACGTATTCGTAGTAGATCGGGTTTCTGGGAAATTGAGTAGAAAGTTATATGGGGTTGTCACACTGAAAGAGTTCAGTACAGGTAGACTGAGTCTCAGTTTCTGATTAAAGTGAACTTGTCAAGTTCATGTAGAGAAAAAAAAAGAGGCACTTGGCTAAAATGTCCACATCTGCTGCTAAATGAGCAGCTTTTTAAAAAGAGCTATGGCTGATATCAGAGATCAAAGGTTTTTGTCCTGCAGACCGATCACAATGAAAAACTTAACTCAAATCTTCTGTTTGTTTCAAAGCAAAGTGGAACCTTATTTAAAGATCGGCTATGCTGACAGCTCGATAACTTTGGAAACCTCACCTTTATACTTGGCCAGCCCATTTGTGTTATTAACATCCAGATTTATGTGGTGTTTTATTGTTTAAAACATGCTGTACTGACTTCTGGCTGTTGACAACATTTACTGATTCATGAATGGATTAAAGAGAGATATTCAAAATCCCCTCCGAAGAACACCGAAAGGAACTCCGAGGATTAAATTTGCAATTGTTAGTAGCGGTTTTTGTTTGACCCCAGACAACGAGCAAGGGAAGCCAATGTTAACTAAACAAATATAAGGGATATAAGAGATCAGCCAGCAGGCCACAGCCAGGATCCACCATCAGCCAGCAGGCCACAGCCAGGCTCCACCATCAGCCAGCAGGCCACAGCCAGGCTCCACCATCAGCCAGCAGGCCACAGCCAGGATCCACCATCAGCCAGCAGGCCACAGCCAGGCTCCACCATCAGCCAGCAGGCCTAGCCAGGCGCCATCATCAGAAATTCCGCTTCCGGGTCCCTCGTGGTGGCCGCCTCGTGCTCTCGCTTCAGTATGCCACCCAAGAAAGGCCCAACACCAGAGGAGGTTGAGGACATTAAAACCTCCCTCGGAGCGCTGTGCGGAGACGTGGCCGCAGTCAGGGCGCAGCAGGAGCTGCTTCTGGGGCTTCTGGAGGAGGTAAAACAGCTACGCCTCCAAAATGCCGAGAAGGACAGACGGATCATGGATCTCGAGCGGCAGGTGGATGAGCTGGAGCAGTACACCCGTACGAACGACGTGGTCATCAGCGGTATTAAAATCAAGCCGCACTCATACGCGCGCGCGGTGGCCGGGAACGTCGGGGAGCCCAGCGACGAGGAGACCCGCTCGGTGGAGCAACAGGTGGCGTCCTTCCTCCAAAGCAAGGGGATAGAGATGGACCTGGAGCACATAGAAGCATGTCACTCACTGCCCAGGAGGAGTGACAGACCGCCGGCCATCATTATGAGATTTGTCAATCGGAAGAACAAGGTCGCACTGCTGAAACAAGGACGCAAACTGAAAGGCACGGACGTTTTCATTAATGAGCATCTGACACGAAAAAACGCAGATATCGCGAGGAAGGCAAGGCAACTGAAGAAGAACGGTAAAATACAACATACATGGGTAACAAACTGTAAGATTTTCATTAAGCTAAACGGGACACCAGAAGAGGCAAAAGTACTGATAGTGAGGAACATGGAGGATCTGGACAAGTATAACTGACACCAATGTATCAATTACACCAGGAAATGACATGGACACGTTGAAATCAATTCTTCAACAGAAAGTAATTGATCTAGATTGTGAATATAAGGAGCATAATATAATAGATCCAGAAATAGATTCTGAAAGTAACTTTCTCTCTACTTTTGTTAAAAATTGTAATTATTTCACTCAGGAACAATATGAAAAAGAAATTAACCTAGACGGGAAGCTCTCATTAATTCACTTTAACAGCAGAAGTATGTACTCTAATTTTGATTTCATTAAGGACTATTTACAACAATTTTCTCGCCCCTTTAGTGTTATAGCCATCACTGAAACTTGGTTCAATGTCGATAAAGGAATAGATTTTTGTTTGAATGGATATGATTTAAAATACATGAATAGATTAAATAAGGCGGGCGGCGGGGTTGCTATATATGTTCATAACTCTATAAACTATAATGTTGTAACAACTATGTCTATGGCTATTGATGGAATTTTGGAATGTTTGACTATTGAGATTATGAATGACAAAAAGAGAAATGTTATAATAAGTTGCATATATCGGACACCCAGTTCAAGTATTGACACTTTTAATGAATGGATAGAAAAAACGTTTGCTTCGGTGAACCAAAAATTACTATTTATCTGTGGTGATTTTAATATTGATTTGCTAAATCCAACAAGGTTAAAAGCCATTGATGACTTTACTGACACGATGTACATTTTATCACTATATCCAACAATAACAAAGCCAAGCAGAATAACTTCACATAGCGCCACTATTATTGACAACATTTTTACTAATGTCATGGATTTCCAAATTAATAGTGGCCTGCTTGTCTGTGATATAACTGACCACTTACCAGTTTTTACTTTGTGTGACTGTGATTTAAAAAAAATGGATGCCAAGATCATGATAGCAAAGCGAACAATAAATGAAGAAGCAATTCATGCCTTCAATTTCGATTTAGCACAACAAGATTGGAATTCGGTGTATGAAGAGTCAGATGTGGACAAGGCTTATGATAATTTCCTAGATATTTTTACTATGTGGTACAATAAACATTGTCCTGTAAACGAACACATGACAAAGAAAAAAAAGATAAAAAGTCCTTGGCTCACAAAAGGAATTATTAATGCTTGCAAAAAGAAAAACAATCTGTATAAACAGTTCATCAAAGTAAAAACAAAAGAAGTGGAACAAAGATATAAAGCATATAGAAATAAATTGACTGATATTATAAGAACGAGCAAACAACTTTATTATAGAAGAAGATTATATGAAAATAAAAACAATATAAAAGGAACTTGGGATGTGTTAAACAACTTAATTAAACAAGGATCTTCTGGAACATCATATCCTGAATATTTTACTGATGCAAATGGTGAAAATCACAACATGAGTAATATTGTCGATGGGTTCAATAAATTCTTCATAAATGTTGGCCCTGAACTAGCAGCAGACATCCCGTGTCATAAAAATGAAAATATCAGTAATATAAAATCAAATCCCTTTTCACTGTTCCTCTCAGCTACAAATGAGCAAGAAGTAATAAATATCACATTAAAATGTAAAAGTAAGTCTTCAATGGATTATCATGACATAAATATGTCTGTAGTTAAACAGGTTATTCTGAATATTGCTAGTCCCTTAACATATATCTGTAATTTATCATTTCAGTCTGGTTGTTTTCCAAAAAAAACGAAAATTGCGAAAGTAATACCACTATATAAAAGTAATGACAAACACAGTTTTACCAATTATAGGCCTATTTCTCTACTGCCTCAATTCTCAAAAATTCTAGAAAAACTTTTTAATTCAAGATTAGAAAAATTCCTTGAAAAACATCAAATAATAAATGTTGGTCAGTATGGTTTCAGAACGCAAAGAACCACTTCAATGGCGATAATTGAGGCAGTAGAAGAAATTACTGATACACTGGATAAAAATAAATATGCAGTTGGTATTTTTGTTGATCTCAAAAAGGCCTTCGACACAATCAATCACTCAATATTATTGGATAAATTGGAAAGATATGGTATTCGAGGGAAAGCTGGTAACTGGTTAAAAAGTTACCTAACGGGTCGGGAACAATATGTTAGCATAGGGCATTACCATTCAGAGAAACCTGGTATTACATGTGGTGTTCCCCAAGGGTCAGTGTTGGGACCAAAACTTTTCAATGTATACATAAATGATATTTTTGATGTTTCTCAAGTACTTAAACTCATACTGTTCGCAGATGACACCAACATATTTTTCAGTAGCGATGATTATACTGATCTTGTAATGACCGTAAACAGGGAGCTAAAATTAATAAAAAAAATGGATGGACATAAATAAATTATCATTAAATATAAATAAAACTAAAGCAATGTTTTTTGGTAATTTAAAATATAATGTAGAATTACCAATTATCATTGAAGGTGTACCAATTGATAATGTGAGTGAAAACAAATTTTTGGGAGTCGTAATTGATAATAAAATTTCATGGAAACCCCACGTCAGACACATAAAAACCAAAATTTCCAGAAGCCTCGCAGTTTTGAACAAAGTGAAACAATTCCTTGATAAAGATGCACTTCGTACTCTGTACTGTACCCTGGTTCTTCCATATCTTACATATTGTGTGGAAGTGTGGGGAAACACATATAAAAATACAACTAATCCATTAGTCACAGTACAGGAACGAGCACTGCGTATTATTCACAAGGCTGGTTATCTAGATCATACTCACAAATTCTTTCTTCAGGCAAAGTTACTTAAATTCCAGGATCTGGTTAATTACAATACATCCATAATTTTGTATAAAGCTTTTACTAAACTTTTACCGGCAAATTTACAAACTAGATTTGAAATTCGAGAAAAGGTTTATAATGTGAGAGGCTTTGGAGAATTCAAATTACCCAGAACTCGAACAACCCATAAAGGTTTTTGTGTGTCTGTATGTGGTGTGAAAATCTGGAACAGTCTGAGTTTACAATTGAAACAATGCAAAAATATTCATAGATTTAAATTTCTCTACAAACAGTTGGTCTGGTCACAGTATACTCAATGATGCTTTTAGTGTGCTCTGTAATGTCTGTTCTCTTACCATTGCTGGTATGGATTCCAAAAAAAAAAGAAAAAAAGTGTGCGTATGTATGTACATATATGTACATGTGTGTGTAGATATATATGTATGTATATGTATGTGTGTTTGTTACTTGTAGTTATTACTGCCTGTTACCTGTGGTAATGCAATTTATAATTTATATATTCTGTATTCGCCATTTGTTTGGAAGTTGTGTTTTGATCGTGTCCTGTGGATTTTTGAAATTTGGCCATCAATTTCTGGAGCAAAGACTACTCACATTGTTGGAACTTTTGGTACAACCCTGTCTGGATTACGACTTTGATACAGGATATTGGACTGGACTAACGGAGTTAACGAGGTAATTGCAGGCTAGCCAACGCGTTACCAGGCTAACAGCTGACTGAGGAATCAGCTGACTGAACCTGCTACCAGGGTAACCAGATAAAATGGGGCCGAAGAGGACACCGACAGCTGAGGAAGTCGAGGACATTAAAAAGTCCCTTGACTTCATAATGGAGGAAATTTCTACTATCAGGTTGCAGCAGAAAAATATCATTGAAATTGTGGAGGAGGTAAAGCTCCTCCGCATCCAAAATGCCGAAAAAGATAAAAAGATTGCATACCTGGAAAGTAAGGTCGCTGACCTGGAACAATACTCCAGGATAAACGACGTCATCATCACTGGGCTCCATATTAAACCCCGGTCATACGCTCAGGCGGTGACCGCTGACAGCAACGAGGAACCTGGAGAGCTTGACATTAGCTCCACGGAACAACAGGTGGCTGCTTTCCTGCGGTCCAAAGGGATTGCCCTGGACTGTAACTCTGTCGAAGCATGCCACCCTCTTCCCAGGAGGAACGGCAACATACCGGCTATTATATTAAGGTTTGTAAATCGAAAGCACAAGATTACGCTGCTGAAACAAGGAAGAAAATTTAAAGGATCTAATGTCTTTATCAATGAACATCTAACCAAACACAACGCTGAAATAGCCAAAAAAGCGCGACACCTTAAGAAGCTGGGAAAAATCCAAGGCACTTGGACGACGAACTGCAAAATATTCATTAAACTAAACGGATCACCAGAGGAAGCCAAAGTTCTGACCATTAAAAATATGGCGGATCTCGAAAAATATCAGTGAGCAACACGATCTGGACGGCAAACAAGGTAACAGACAACCACACACTCACTTATGACACACACTGGAAGGAAGAACTCAGATACATCTGGAAGAATCAGCTGCATCAGTCAGACAGTTGCAGAATATGATCAATTGGAACTGAAAACATTTAACTATATGGATCACAATACACACACGACTTGGAATATGAAATAGATCCAGACAACAACTTTTTCTCATCTAACAATAACAATTGCTGCTACTATACAAATAAAGACTACAATCAGAGGATTAAAACTGAGAATAAATTATCAATTATCCACTTTAACTGTAGAAGTCTCTATGCTAATTTTAGTCATATCAAAGAATATCTTAACCAGTTTTCACATCCATTTAGTGTCATTGCCTTATCAGAAACTTGGATCAATATGGAAAAAGGAACAGACTTTGAACTGGAGGGTTATGAATTCACATTTATAACTAGGCGAAACAAAGGAGGAGGAGGAGTGGCCTTGTATGTGGACAAATCCTTGAAATTTAATGTGGTGGAAAAGATGACGATGGTGATTGATAATGTACTAGAATGTATTACAGTTGAAATTTGTAAAGAAAAAAGTAAAAATGTAATCATTAGCTGTATATACAGAGCTCCAGGTAGTAGTATTGAGACATTTAAAGACTGGATAGAAGAAACATTTATTGAAATAGCTCGCAAAAAAGTTTTCATTTGTGGAGACTTCAATATTGATTTGCTAAACCCAAATAAACATAAAACCACTGAGGAATTTATAAACACAATGCACTGTATGAATCTATTCCCTAAAATTACTAGACCTACCAGGATTACATCACATTGTGCAACTCTCATAGACAACATTTTTGCAAATGACATTGAAAATAAGACTGTAAGTGGACTCCTGATTAACGACATAAGTGACCATCTTCCAATTTTTACAATCTATGATAGGAATTACAAGATCAATAAAATGGACAGTAAAAAAGAGTACAGACGAGTAAGAACAGAAGAAAGAATGAATGCATTTAAAAAAGATTTATTGAAGGAAAACTGGGGTGAAGTATATCAGGAACAGGACGTTAATAGTGCTTATAATAAATTCCTTAGAATATTTACATTACTGTACAATACCAACTGTCCAATAAAGCAATATAGTAGGAAACAGAAATATATGGACTGTCCATGGATAACAAAAGGTCTGCAAAATGCATGTATAAAGAAAAATGCTCTATACAGAGAGTTCTTAAGAATGAGAACTAAAGATGCTGAAATCAGATACAAAAGATATAAAAATAGGTTAACTAATATACTTAGATTTAGTAAAAAGGAATACTATAAGAAGCAATTAGATATAAATAGAAATAATAATAAAAGATTATGGGAAATCCTGAACAGTGTTATAAAATGTGGGACTGGACAAAAGAACTATCCCAAGTATTTCATTTGTAATGACCATGAAGAATACAATATGGATGTTGTGGCAAATAGTCTCAATGAATTCTTTGTAACTGCTGGACCAAATTTAGCAAGAACAATCACTCATCCTGGGAAAGCACAGGAAAAACCCGATACACTGATTGACAGAAATCCATATTCTATGTTTCTCACAGCCGTTGATGAAAATGAAGTTCTTGAAATTGTCAAAAAATGTAAAAATCACAAATCTTTGGATTGTAATGATATTGATATGATAGTGGTTAAAAGAGTCATTGAGGCTATTATAAAACCATTTACATACATCTGTAATTTATCATTTCAAACTGGTCGATTTCCAGACAGAATGAAAATAGCAAAAGTTATACCTCTATACAAATCTGGAAACAAACACCATTTCACAAACTACAGGCCTGTCTCTTTACTACCTCAATTCTCAAAAGTTCTTGAAAAACTGTTTAAAAACAGACTGGAAAAATTTATAGATAAACATAAACTACTCACTGAGAGTCAGTACGGATTCAGATCAAGCAGATCAACATCATCGGCACTATTAGATTCAATAGAATACATCACAAATTCCATAGACAAAAAGCAATATGTGGCTGGGTTATTCATAGACTTGACAAAGGCATTTGACACTATAGATCATGATATATTAATAAGAAAACTGGAACGTTATGGTGTCAGAGGGGTAGTTTTAGATTGGGTCCGGAGTTATTTAAGTGACAGAAAGCAGTTTGTGAAAATAAATGGTGGTTGCTCCTTATGTATGGACATTGCTTGTGGTGTACCCCAAGGGTCAGTTTTGGGTCCAAAATTCTTCAACTTGTACATTAACGACATCTGTAAAGTGTCCAAAGTATTAAAAATGGTTCTCTTTGCTGACGATACAAACATTTTTTGCTCTGGTGATGATCTGCAGAATTTATTGGAGGATATGACTAATGAAATAAGTAAAGTGAAGTTCTGGCTTGATAAAAACAAATTATCATTAAATTTGAATAAATCTAAACTTATGTTATTTGGAAATAGTAGTTTAAATACAAATGCAAAGATTCAAATAAATGGTGTTGATATTGAAAGAGTCAGTGAAAATAAATTTCTGGGGGTAATAATAGATGAAAAACTTAACTGGAGAGCTCACGTAAGATATATTCATTCCAAAGTATCACGAAGCATTGCAGTACTAAACAAGGCAAAACAGGTATTCGACAGAACATCACTTCATATTCTCTACTGTTCACTGGTTTCACCATACTTAAGCTATTGTGCAGAGGTCTGGGGCAATAACTATAAAACCACATTACATTCACTTTTTACTCTTCAAAAGAAAGCAATTCGAATCATCCACAATGCAGGTTATAGGGAACATACAAACTCACTATTTTTGCAGTCTGAAATATTGAAAATTGACGATATAGTGAAATTCCAAACAGCACAAATTCTATTCAAAGCAAAAAATAAAGAACTGCCAGGTAATATTCAGAGTATGTTTTTTTTGAAAGAAGGAAGTTATAATTTAAGGGGTTTTTGTAACTTCAAAACAATGAAGGTACGTACTACAAGAAAAGGCTTTTGTGTTTCTGTTCAAGGAGTGAAACTATGGAACAAACTGAATATGGAATTAAAGCAATGTCCAAACATAAAACTGTTCAAAAAGAGTTATAAAAATATGATCTTCTCGATCTATAAAGAAAAGGAAAATATTTAAATTAAGTGAATGTCTCTATTTAAAAACAAACAAACAAAAAATTCATGATGTGATATTATAGTATATAGTATATCAGAAATCTGTTCACTATTTTTATTACAAATTATATCAGTAAGGAAGCTGACTAAATATTCACTGATAATTTATGGGACAGGGGTGGGATTAAATAAGTGTATACTTCTTCCCGCTCCCTTTCAACATGTAAATTAATCAGAATGTTTTTTTGTATGTAATTTGTATAGTATATTTTTTTTCTCTCATTTCTTTTCTAAATGTACTTGTATATTGTTCACATGTTGAAATAAATTACCAATCAATCAATCAATCAATCAATTCAGTTATGAAGGCTCTAATTGTTGTTTGCGAGCTGCCGTTTAGATGCTTGTATGTGCCCGGGGCTGTTGATGGGTCTGTATGCAATGATGGGCGTAGCTGCGGGAAGTTTGTTTTTTTTGTTGATGAGTGAGTATAGGGGTGGGATTTAATAAGTTTTCTTCGTCCCACTCCTTTTTCAGGCAATTTTTGTTTTTTGTTTTGTGCATTTTATGTTCAATATAGGTATTTGTTGTGCCTGAAAATGAACAAATAAATGAAATGAATGAATGAAATGATAAGGGATGTGAGAGGTAAGCATAGAAAGGAAGGGGAAATAAAGAAGTCTTTGTAATTTGGTCTTCAGTCACATACAGTGCTTAAAACATTTTTTAAGCCACCACCCAATGTAAGGCTAATGCTACCGCTCATCTAATTTATAATACTGGTAATTAACAAAATGATGTTTTATGTTTCTGTAATTGTTAATCTACCTGCACTCCCACATTTAAAATGCATTTTTTTGGAGGGGGGTTGTTTTGCTTTTTACAAATTGTCACTATCTTTACCCATTAACCCCTGTGTGCAACTTTGGACAATTTGTGAGAAGGTAAATGTACATATACTGGCATTAGTATAGTGCAATAAATCTCACTAAGCACCTCAAGTGTTTTGTTTTGTTTTTTTACCGTGCATTGGGTTTTTTGTTTTTACATATATCCATATAGCACAGTGCATTATTTCTATACACTATAATCTGCGTCATACCCAGAGCCACTTTAAAATCACTCATTAACCTAACGTCAAATCAAATCAAATCACTTTTATTGTCACATCACATGTGCAGGTACATTGGTACAGCACATGTGAGTGAAATTCTTGTGTGCGAGCTTCACAAGCAACAGAGTTGTGCAAAATACAATAATGTAAACAAGCAAAATACAAGAATGGCTACATCTGAAACTAATAAATATATGTACAATATGTATATAACGTGTATGTGTTTGGACTATGGGAGAAAGCTGGAGTATGTGGAGAGAGCCCACGCAGGAATAATAAATAAAAATAAAGAAGAAGAAAAGAGAGGCGACAAAGAGTGATTCATTTTCTTCCCATGAATCAACAGCAGTCTGCAGAAAAGTTCTCTCTTCAATGTCAGACACTAATGGATTGCGGGGCTGCAGGTGTGTCTTTGCTCCTCTCACGCTGATGGTTTTTACGTAACAGCACAAGTCAGGAATCATTTCTGCAATCATTCTCCATTGTTGGTCACAGAACAAGTGTGGGCAACACATCTCCGGTTATATATGAGATGGAAACTTCTGGCTGGTACGGAAGGACAAACTGGTCACAGACATTTCATAAAAACATGTTCTGGAAATTATCTCATCAACATCCTGGTATCATAACTACAGCCTTTATAATGTGAGATGCGGTTTATGCTGGGACCTCAGCGCCACCCGCTTCTACATCCAGCCTTTCACGGTTGGTTTAACAGAAAGAAAAGAGTTTTGCTGTTTCATCGTTAATCGGTGAATTCAGCAGAATGGTAAAACTGTAAACTCAGAGTATTTCCTGGGATTTCGATGAGGTCAAAGATGGTGATGACAGACCTACTGCAGTTATTTAGATTAGATAGCAGCTTGTTCATTCTCTTTTTTCACTGTTGACATGGTTGGGTTCAGCCACTGATTAGCAGCTTTTGCACAGCTCAACCCACCTCAAATCCCAGAGAAATCCATTTAAATCAACTTAGTTTTTAATGACTTCTTTTATGCATTATTCATACTTTTTCGTCTGATCTGGCTTCCTGTTTACCTCCTGATGATGAACCTTTAAATGGTAAATGGCCTGTATTTATATAGCGCTTTTCTAGTCCCTAAGGACCCCAAAGCACTTTACATATCCAGTCATCCACCCATTCACACACACATTCACACACTGGTGATGGTAAGCTACATTGTAGCCACAGCCACCCTGGGGCGCACTGACAGAGGCGAGGCTGCCGGACACTGGCGCCACCAGGCCCTCTGACCACCACCAGTAGGCAACAGGTGAAGTGTCTTGCCCAAGGACACAACGACCGAGACTGTCCAAGCTGGGGCTCGAACCGGCAACCTTCCGATTACAAGGCGAACTCCCAACTCTTGAGCCACGATCGCCCCCTTTAAGTCAAGGGAAAAATATAATCAGCTTAAATAAAAATACCTACTGTACAGATATATTCCTCTCATCTTTTATCTTTTCTACAGTTGTGGCCAAAAGTTTGGGTTTTATTTATTTGGCAATAAAAGTTTTTGAAATTATTTAGATTGTTCTTCATATGTCATAGAAACATACAAAAATCATCTAAATAAAAAGTGAACAGCCAAAGTGCATGGAAATTCTGTTTGTCTTACAGGTGGGACTTTGACTTGAACAAAAATCCAAAAACTGCTCTGGAGACAAGTCAAAATATAATAGGTGTATAATTAGTGATATGGTACTATGCAAAAGTCTTGACGCCCCTCATTTCTTTGTATTTTGCTTCCAAGGAGCTAGAATTATTAGTGAAACATGTTAGCTGAAAACTTAGTGGCATTGTGTGTATTCTGTCCTTAAAAGATTGAGGAAACTGTGCGGACAGATAAGCAAAATTAAAACAACAACCAAGTTTTTCTATAACGAATGAAAATTTTCTGACAGTCATGTCCTTAAGAAATAATGTGGAAAATCCAGCAAAGACATGACACAGGAGCTGAAAGATGCATCTGACCCATCAGTTGATACTATTCACTGAAGCCTCATCAGAAATAGTCTCAGTGTCAAGAAGCCATTCTTAAGAAAGGGCATCAAAGAGAAGATATAGTGGCCCCTAGAGACAAAGCACGTACAAACTCCAAAACACGTACAAACTCCGAAGCACGTACAAATTCCAAAACACAACGGAAGTGCTCCAGGACGCTAGGATCAGTGTTGAGCTCGATTTGCAAAATAAACAGCAAGTTTGTTGCAAACACTGGTGGAAAACACCTGCAAGGATAGAACAACCACACTCATATATATTCAAATAATTAATTGTGTAGCCACTATAGGTAACAAAAGCTCAACACTGACCCTAGCGTCCTGAAGCACTTCCGTTGTGTTTTGGAGTTTGTACGTGCTTTGTCTCTGGGCGCCACTGTACAAAAACACTGCCAGTGCATGAAAAGCACACCTGGATAGAAAAGACACAATGGAACATCAGTAGTCATGGACTGGCCTCCCCAGATCCCAGACCTCATCATTAAATGAAGCAGTGTGGGATCATCTTGACAGAGAACAGAACAAGAGGCAGCCAATATTCAAAGAGCTTTTCAATGTCCTTCAAACCTTGAGAACTATTCCTGAAGACAAGAAATAACAAGAAAGCTTGCCTAAGAGATGTCATGCTCGCTCTGGCCAAATTTCCCATTTTCACAGCAACAGATAAATAAACCAGGGGTCGAGTTTTACACAGTAAACTATTTTTGTTTTTTATTACTTAGTGTAAAATGTAGATAGTTACATTTTCTTACATGAGGATATTTTATTTATAATTTAAGGAAGTTCCTCAGTTTTAAATTGAACTTCAAACTGGTAACAGACATGCAGAATCTAATTTTCAAAACTGCCATTCATTAATAAAAAAGTAACCAATCCATCTGATTCATCCTCACAGTTAATTACGTTATTGTTACTCTGGCACTCATTGTGATACTATTTTTCTTATTGCAATCACTTTCTTTCTAAAGCATCTCAGAGGTTGTTTTTTTTAAACATAATTAGCACTCCCACTCATGTGCTACTGTAAGTACAAAAGCCACCAGTATTTTCCCACTGCATCAGCATACATAATGCGGGTGCCACACGGACAGTGATCAGAGTTGGCATTACACACCCTCTGAGGCATTTCCTGTGGCGTTTCCTGCTTTCTTCATGGCTTCATGTGCTAATGTCCATTAATCCTGGCACACTCGACAGCTTTTTCTGTCCCAGCGTCTGATAACACAAAGGCGCTCTCTCTCTCACTTTCTGTCTCACAGTCGTTGCTCTGGACTGAAAGCAGCAGAGCGGGTCGCCCAGTATTTCTCAGCTGATGGTGGAGATAAGCTTTCCCTTGTGTGTGTCTCCCATGACTTGTGTGTACACATATGAGGGGAAAAAACACTGTATACAGTTCTGCCCTCGGGGAAAAAAGTGTCTGGGAATTGTGAAACTCATGCCAAAGTGTTTTACACTGAAAATATCCGTATTAGTCAAACAGGAAGGGCTAAGATTAAAACTATCGGCTTTGAGCGTTTGATCCTGAAATGCATTTTTCTGTAGTGTTGTGTCTGCAAGGCTTAATGAAAAGATATTCCAAACGTACATTGTTTGTATATGCTCTCTAATCCTAAATGGGATGATGACATCTCAGTCAGGTCTATAATGATGTTTGTTATGGCTGCCCTCATCTTGCCTTCATTTATTGCCTTTGTCTATATGAGCGCAAACTCACCTAGTCTATTTTTGGCATCTCATCTGTCACACTGCCCTTTGACACTACAAACACCAGACACCATTTATCTCCTATTGCGTGACTCAGATCAACAGCACTCTTGCCCATGTCTCCTCCACAGTCTGCCACAGATAAGCATTTAATTAACCATTTCACTGGACTATTATGCAATTCACTCACTAATACAGGGACCGGCACTCTGAAAATGATGTATACTCGCAATTCTGTTTCAAGGACAATCAGAATCAGAATACTTTAATAATCCCTA
This sequence comes from Rhamphochromis sp. 'chilingali', assembly GCF_963969265.1. NCBI lineage: Eukaryota > Metazoa > Chordata > Actinopteri > Cichliformes > Cichlidae > Rhamphochromis > Rhamphochromis sp. 'chilingali'. Next base: position 13,245,709 of record NC_137932.1, on the reverse strand, counting down.
AGGAAATTATGTAAATTATTATGTGGGTTAAATAATACAATATATTGCAAACTTTACAAATTTAAGAAATGGCACTAATCTATACAAGGTGAGAATATTAGAGAGGTGATATATTTGACTCTAACCTGTGAACTTTGTCATCTGTTATTTTACTGTAGAATATGTGCAAAAGGGTGTAACTATTGCAGTGTTTACAGTGTATTAAATGCAGGAGTTGTACAGGGAGATGGCCTCACTGAGCGTGCTCCTGTGACTGGCCAGCACGTCATGGAGTGGGCGGAGGTATTATCCAACATTGTCCTTATCTTGGACAACATCCGCCTCTCATACACCACCCTAAGGGGTGGGCTCCATCCCCACAACATTACTGGCCTTGCGGATCAGTTTATTCAGTCTGTTGGCATCTGGGACCCTCAACCTGATGCTCCAGCATGCAACAGCATAGAGGCTAGCACTGGCCACAACAGACTCGCAAAAAATCCTGAGCATTGTCCAACAATGTTGAAAGACTTCAGCCACCTCAGAAAATAGAGTCGACTCTGGCCCTTCCTGTAGAGTGCAGTGGTGTTTTTAGCCCAGTTCAGTTTATTGTCTATGTGTACTGCAAGGTATTTATAGTCCTCTACAATGTCAACATTGACCTCTCTGGATTGAAACGGGGGTGAAGGTTTTCCTGGTCCTCCTAAAAAGTCCACAATCAGTTCCTTGGTCTTTTGCCACGTTGAGCTGCAGAAGGCTCTGCTCGTACCACAGGTACAAGGAGACCATGCAAACTCAATGCAGAAGGGCCTCGGGCAGCAGGTCCTGGGTTCAAATCCAGTGACTGGCCAAGGCCTTTGTGTATGGAGCTTGTTTGTTCACTCTGTGCCTGTGTGGGTTCTCTCTGTGTACTCCAGCTTCTTGACAAAAGCAACAGGCTTTTGTCAAGAAAGCTCTCCAGGGTGTACCCTGCATCCTGCCTTGTGACAAACTCCTCATATCAGATAGCATCATAGTATCACCAGTGAGTACAGGACAGCTCATCAGTGGCAACAAGACCAGAATTGGCCTGATGAAGACTCCAATTAGGACTTTTAACTGTATTTACATTTTACAGCTTTTCCTACTGATAAAGACACCCCACCCCACCCTAACACCACTCATACTGCAACAAAGTAATTAAGTTATAAATAAACAATTAAATGACAGAAAAGTTCCTTTTTCTGTTTGTTTGTTCAAATGGATCCACAGTGAGAAAAAATGACATTTTTCTGTGAATATACAAAATCTTTCTGTTTTATAATTATATGGTATTCAGGCCAATGCGTTACCAGAACCTTTCTCTGTAATTTAACTTTTTAAGATTTAATGGTTACAGCTGCAATGTTAAAAAACATTTGCGTGAGGAATGATGTAAAATAGTGAAAGAAAAAACGTTTAAAAGACAACTGGTAAAAATAGATGGCCGGACAGCGAAAATAAAACAACATCTGTATGTATGCACATAATTAAAACGCATAAACAATGTTAAATGCAGGAAATCTTTATCAGGTCGTCAGGAAGTCGTTTTGAGTGTCCCAGAGTCATCTGAGATAAATTTCTGTTTTGAACAGCACATAATTTTCTCGTGTCACAGAATGTCACATAACACATCAGTCGCTTTGAAGCCTGTAATGTGAAACGAGATTAAACACATTTTTATCAGATGCTGTTTTAATATTTCGGTGCTTAAAAGTGGCGTTCACTCTGAAAATGATAAAATCATGTTGTCAAATCAAAAGCTGAGCAGCATCAGTGCGTGTATACTTTCAAAATGAAACCAAAGGAACAGATTTTATCTGTCACCATCAGCATAGTAGGAATTGTTCTCAATCTGCCCTATAGCTAGGTGCATGTCTGTTTCCACGGACTAAGGGATTTCCACGCTAAAAATGATCAGGCATGTCTCTACATGTACAGGGAAAAACAGCAATTAACAAGCTATATTTTCTTCCACTGAAAACTAGACACTGACATACTAGAAGGACAGCAATGTAAATAGACAGCTTTGGCATTGTTTGTCAGCTTTTACCTGAGGGAAAATCCTCCTCACTCTCAGGACTCCAGCAGTTTCAGTTGACAATGAAGTCATCTTATTCTGAGAAAGCTGATATCACAGAGAAAAGCTCAGTGGCTAAGCCTGTCCTCTGTGGAATAATCATTCAGGCCATGACCTCCCCAGTGACAAAGATAATACTCACCAGAGAGCATGACACCTATAAATCAAAATGAAAAAAGAATTATCAAAACTGTACAGACAAAAGAATATTGTTCAGTGAGTCACATAAAAGCTACAGATGTAAAACTACCGTCTGTCTGTCAGCAAGGTAAGCAGTAAGGAAAGGCAGGAATGTGAGAAATAACCACAACGCTGTTAGAGATATGTCCTATCCCGCATTCTGTTTTATGCCCAACAATAGACAGTGGGAAGATAAGAGGTTAGTTTTGGTTTTCCCAGTACAAAATACAAAGACAGTCACTATAAATAATGTATAAGAGATTTAAAATAAAGTGTTTTGAAGTCATCAAACTACTGGTTGCTTAATGTTTTTCATTAAAAGGTCCAATAAAAGGACAATTAGAGAAAGACTGAAGAAATAATGTACAGCACGGTGACTGGAGAAATCCAAGCGCAGCATGCCACCATTAACACCTTACATCCATTGTCAAGCAGTGGAGGAGGGGTGATGGTTTGGGCCTGTTTTACAACCACAGGACTTGGGCATCTTGCAATTATTGACTCAACTACAAACTCCTCTGTAAACCAAAGGAGTCTAGATTAAAGTCTGAATGCTAAACCTTAGATAAAAAAGGATCACGCAACATAACAATGATCCCAAACAGCAGCAGATCTACAGCAGAATGGTTGAAAAAGAAAATAATCCAAGTGTTGCAATGACACAGTCAAAATCCAGACCTCACCCTGATTGAAATGCTGTGGTGGAACCTATAAGTGAGCTGTGCATAAACAAACGCCCACAAAGCCTCAATGAACTGAAGCAACATCATAAAAAGACTGTATCAGAATCCCTGCACAACGATGTCAGAGACTGATAAATACATAGAGAAAATTATTGCTTCAAATTATTGTTGCTGAAGGTGGTTGCACATGCATCTTAGTGCCTAGTTTTTGATAGGAGTGTAAAAAATTTTATTTTTCAAATGACTGTACAACTACAGAAAAATGCCAACAGTATTTTCATTTTAATGAAATAGAGCAACTGTAGGTCTCTATAATATTTGACGTGCAGATTAAAAAATAAAACGATTGTCTCCCAAGAAGTCAAACCCGAGACCTCTCCTGAAGTAGAACGATGCGACTTCTAGGAAGTTGAAACCTACATAGATGGCCTGTTTTCCTTCTTACTAACAGTAAATCCTATTTCATAGCAGAAACTGTCAAATGGGGGCTGTGACTTTAAACATTATCCGATCACGTTGGTAAGCAATGAACATGTTCATTGATGTAGAGTTATATGAATAAGAAAGACAAAATTACACAAACAAATACATAACTAATGAAAAAAAATTCACAAAAATCTTAAATAATTTTTTTTAAAATTATAAATATATTTCTTCACCTTTACATCTAAACAGCTCATTTTATTTATTTTAATTAAGTCCAAAAAAGTTTAACTGTTGAGTATCGACGCTGATAAAGTGAGCCGGAAAATGACGCCACGCAAAGGTAACGTCACTGAGATTTTACGACCAGGTAAACGAGGGCGCTGGCAAAGTGAACAGGTGAGACAGCGTGGCTGCGATTTAATGAAGTGTCGAGGAGGGTTTTCAGCGCTCCAATTCAAGGTTGACATGTCTCCGGTGGCTGCAGGAGGACGAGGATTTGCTCATGTGCCCTCTGCAAAGACACCCGCAACAGAAAACAGCGAGCGGAAACTGCCTCGGTGCACTTTTCGAGCAGGTCCCCCATCAATCCCTTCCCGTGAGTCTAACGAATTGCCCTAAGGTGAAGTTGAAACACGGATCCCGCGCTGTTATCAGCGGAGTGATTTCAGAAACAGGTGTGCTGCGCAGAGGAGTTACTGTGCGTGTGAACAGCCTGCAGGTCAGATCGCAGGACTGGAAGATAATTGCTGGTAGATGAACGCTGATAGGAGATAAGGAAGAGACTGCTGGCGGAACAGGTTGCATGAGAATGACTATGAATCAATAACACCGGTTATGTAATGACATGTAGCTAGTGGTAAGCTATGTGTCTGGTGAAGTTCTGCTTTTAACAATGTTTGGGTCTTTGATCTTTAAAAAAATCATCTTACAAAGAATCGGTTTTGCTAAAAACTGATGCTCTCTGTACTAAGAAAGAGCTGACAGTTCTGGACACACTCCAGGCTCTTATGAAACGCCAGCAGATGGCTGAAGGAAGTCAAATTTCACCACAGTGTTTTTCTCTCTTTTTGCCACTCACAGGTGACTTTCACACTGAATCACTTTAATCTTTATAAATAATGATTAATGCAGAACATCACCACAAATAACATATTAAGCTTTTGCAGCTTTGACTGACAAGGCACTGTTGTCATCACTGTGACTGTTCCTGCTGTTGTATGCTGGATTAAAGGGATAGTTTAGGTTTTGGGGATGTTTGCTCACTTGTTGAGGGTTAGATGAAAGGTTTGATACCGCTGCTGCTTATGTGCGGGTTGAGGGAAATGAGGGAAGTGGCTAGTTTTGTTCCAGCTGCCAGGAAACCAACATGTTACTGATGCAACACGTTGCCCCCATGGATGCATTATTGAAAAATGGATACAGGACTTAAAGATGGCACCTGCGCGTTTGAATTAATGGTCTTTGTCTCCCTGGTGTTGTTCTGTACCCTCACCTCCAGTATGAGGGGGAGGGAAGGGGATGGACCAGCCACCCGTTAGTATTTGTCTACAAAGAAAGCAGCAGGTATCTGCACATCTCTGAAAAGCAGTTGTGTTTACCCAAGTAACACTAAATCGTCGTTGCAGAGAATCAGTCATTTATGATGTTAGTTTATTTACCTGTAATAATTTTGTACTTTAAAATGTGGCTATCAAATCTTGCAGTTTTTTCTAATAAGTTCATAGCTTGCTATGTTTGACTGTGATAGAGCGGGTTGTATACCAAGTGGAAGGTCGGTGGGTCGATCCCCGATTTATCCATTTGTTTCATTTGTTTCTCAGGCACAAATGAAAACGAGCGCAAGATAAACAAAAAAAATCAGGTATCAGCAAAACTGATATTTTGATCACAGATATAATCTTTTACAGAAATGCACATCCCTTATTAATATCATAACAGCAAAATTGAGTCACGTGGAAATATTCAGTTAAGCCGTCCGTGTTGCCTTCTTTCGTCACAGTCAGAGGAGGACGGCAGGTGCTGTGCTATTCTAAATCTCGTGAGAATGTAACCTGAGATTTAGTGACCTTAGCACCTTCACCCCCCGTGTAATGTTAAACCCAGGAAAGACAGGACCTCATATCCTGTAATCTAGTCCTGCTGATTTACTGTCTTCTGCTTGTCTAATAACACTGTGGCCCTAAGATTACGTATTACGCCGCCATAGGGATCTATGTTAGCGTAGACCGAAGGATGAAAATGCTAATCAGACTGTAAAATATGTAGGCTTATGTAGCTCATCTTATCTTTGAGTTTAGGATGAGCTGCACCTGTCAAGTAGCTTTCTCTCTGAGTGATGTTTTTACCAAAGTACCTTCAGACAGATGGCTCCAGAGAATGCCTTCGGTCCCACGCTGTATCCAGTTTCTTTCTCACAAAGTTGATCATAAATCACCCCACATTTAAACTAAGGTCCAGGTGATGTGCGCTCGAAATATGCATGATGGTTTATAGGAAAGATTGAATGTGTGGCGACTGTGTGCGTACACATGGCTGCGTTTAAGGATAATATTCATACCTTCCTGATGTCCACTGTAATCCAACACTTTTATCTCTGTTCTGCCTGAAGCAGATCCAGATAGCATGTGGAGTTCAAACGCGCTCCAGGCGGAAAGGACTCAGTTGTGCTTCCATAGGAGCCTTGGCACATATGTGATGTATTCTTGATGAGAAGAGCTGCTACTGTGCATTCTGGGAGACCGATACAGAAGCAGAGCTGATTAAAAACACAAACAGGAAATGACCTATTTTGTCCACTGTTGTTTTCATCTCCACTCCTTTTGTTTCATTTTAAACAACCTCAAGTATAGATGCAATTTCACAGCAGTTCGATTTTAGGACTTGTTGAATCTCCATTCCCTGCTTAAGGCTACTGTTGTTGGTATTTTGTAATTGTTCCTGGTAAATTGTCAGTGTTGAGAGATGTGATAGGCTGCTGTTTTTCCAGTCTCTGCTGAAGCCGAGGAAGAGGGCAGCGAGTCTTTGTGTTGGGGGTCGTGATCTTTCACCTGCTGCTGGCGACCTTCCCTGCTGGGAGGTCACATGTAGGAGCTGAGGCGTGAAGGAGTTGACAAAGGGGATTCAAAGGAAGATGTGAAGAGAAGAGGTTGAAAAATATGAGGCAAAAAGTTTACCCGTCAGCTGTTTGACCTTTCAATAACTTTCTTCACTGTTGTTTATAGATCATTTTTACCCTCGAACTCGAAGGAGCAATGGCTTCTGTATATAGTATGCATGAAGATTGCTACAACAGTGAGCGGATGAAAACTGGTGAAATAAGCAACAAAAGGCCTCCAGCTTCCATCATCACCTGACTTTGTCTTAATCAGGCAACGTGGGCTTCAGCTGCACAGCTGAATGACCTTTCTTGCTTGTCATACAGGAAAAGGAAATGAGCTTTGCTAACAGCACATCCAGCTCTAATTTAAACTTCTTTGTAGAGACATACAAAGTGCACACTCTTAAAATCTTTAAATTTAGCATAAATTATAGGCAGTATTGTCAACCTTTTACTAAAAAACATGAAAAGCTTTACCACCACTTTTCCATCAAAAGGTGCTCATCTGTGAAGTGTTTAATAACAACAACAGAGAACAAATGCCTGTCATTTTTACTCTTCCTGCCGTGAGTGGAGATGCAAACAGTGGTGTTGGCCTTGTCTGAAATGCAAAGCATGTCCTTTCACATGCAAAGCTGCGTAAGGAGAAGGGCGCACATGAATGTTTGGTTTATTTGGACAAGTTCTGATCGCCCCCGCGCATGTTTGTGTGTTTTTAAAAATGTCGTCCCGTTGCTTTGATGGATGAACTTGTGCTGCTCTGACTGCAGCTTCCTGTTATAATTTCCAAAATGCCTGTGATTGTCTGTATGTCTGTGTGCGTGAATGTCAGTCCACAAAAAGGTTGATGGATATCACCATGTGCTTCCTATTTTATAGGAAGGTGTGTGTGTGTGTCTCCACGTCCAACCCCTGACAAGAGCTGTTGGACATGCAGAGACCTGCTTTGTGTTGAACCGGGATATTTTTGGACTGTTGTTACTGCGAGACAGAGAACTTTTAAACTTCCTTTTCAAAACCAAAATATACTTTTTTTTTTTTTATTATTATTATTATTCCTCTGGTCTGGGTTACTGGATTGTCTGTTTACCACCAGACTTCCATCTTTCTATTCATAGTGTAGAGCTTTGCATAAAGTGTTTTTGTAGTAGGTGCTGACAGTGGAAAAAGCGACCAGGTGGTTTCATGGAAACACCTGCAGGAAAATAGTTCACTGTACTCTTGAGATTTGAGGATGAAAGATTCTCTTGAAGTTAAAAAGGATACTGTCCGCTGTCAGGACTTTCTCTAGCTATAAAACTGGGCTAACCTCCTTATCTGAGTGCTAAATACCAGACATGCAAAACTTTGAGCTGATTGATTGATGATGGTGAATGTCGTTTGAACAGACAAGACCAAAGAGCTGTTTGGCCATAAGTACCATGTGTGACATTTGTTCAACAGCTAAAACTTGTCCAAAATTGATCATGATCTCATTAATGGAGATAGTTTGTTTTTGTTTTTTTCATTAAATTTTGAATTAAAGGATATTGAACTATTAAAAAGGAATTAAATTACGGTAATGATGTATACACAGTAAAACAGTCGTGTTCACTGTCAGACTGTGCAATATAGACAGACTGGTATGGCATCTAAATAGCTTAGTATTATTTAGATCTTTTAGTTTAGATGTTTATGAGACTGCGTGTGTCCGTCTTTGTTACACAGAGGAAAAGAGACACTGGGATTACAAACTGCATCATTTTACCTGAGCAGTCTAAGGAGCACATATAGAAATGATGCCCCCTTTGCACACTTCATGCATCTACTTCACATGTTAAATGAAGCGTGGCTGGGATTATTTGTGTAAATTCGCTGTGTGTCACAAACCATTCTGTGCATCTGATAACAGAGATGGGTTTCTGTATTTGCTCAGCAGGCAAAGACATTCCAGGAGACATACCTGTAGTCTGTGATTTAAGTGCGTGTGTCTGCTCAAGCTTTTTCTATACTACTAACCACTACTTAAAGTACTTAGAGATATGCTGTAAAAACATGTTTTACCTAATTACAAGGTTTGCGACGGGGAGAGGGAAAGTTTGGCCCACTGACTTTAGTATTTGGCATGAGGTGCAAGTATGAAAATACTTTAAGTGTGGCTTCACAGCAACTTTAAGACCCACCTAGTTGAATAAGAAGTGTTAAGAGAAAGATTACCATGAATGAAGGTAGACATATAGTAAAATAGCCGATGACCCCAATATGTAATTTAATTTTAAATGTTTAAAAATTCATATTGGTTGGTATAGAACAGAAGTATAGTATATAAAGTTCTGTACAAAAGTGTTGTGCCACCCTTATTTCTTTATATTTAGAAATTTGGGACATGTGTGCAGCAATTTATTGAAACATGTGCAAACATACATGGAAATACAGCACATAAGCAAACACAGTTTCATAGTGAGTGAAAGCAAGTTTTCACAATTTAATTAAATTGAAAGTTGATATTTGGTCTGACCGTCTTTTTTGGGTTTGGGTTCCTTGTCATGCTGAAGAATGACCAATCAGCTTTCCCGATTGCATTTCATGGTACTTTTCTGCATTTATAATGTCATCAGTTTCATAAGATCTCTAACACCACTGGCTCAAATGCAGCCTCACATCTAAGAGCCTCTGTCATGTTTTGCAGATTTTTAGATTTGATGAAAGAAATAGAAACAAATTGTTTTTCTGACACATTGCTAGTAACAAAGTTTACAGATACAAATGCTTTGTTACTGTACTTAAGTAGAATTTTCAGGTATCTGTACTTGAGTATTTTTGTCTGAAAACTTTTTACTTTTACTCCCTACATTTTTATACAGTGTGCAGTTTGTCACACAGTGTGATGCTACCTAAAACTCCAGCTGCTGTACTTCAAAGGGTTCTGCCTGACTGAGAGCTAACTTCACTGAGAGATGGAGTAAGAAAACAAAGATAAGACAGGAGATAATCAGGTTAGTCTGCAGTACTGTGGTGAATACACAGTAAAGCAATATATTGGACTGCTGAACAGTGGCTGTGATGCTCATGGTTAGATTTAGGTTAGAGGTTATATCAAGCATAGCAGAGATGAATTTCCATTTAAGGTGAATATGCTTATTTTAATTAACTGAATTCCAAATTTATATTGTGTAGTGTAAAAACAGTATAGTGTCAGTGTAGGGAATGGTCATCGGCAATGACAGCTTGTCAAACATCTGTTGTTGGGTTCCCCACCTGCTAAATCCCACTGTGACTCCTGATTACTGTTTAGGTGTGGAGGGAAAGTCACACAGTCAAAAAGGTTAGCTTGAATCTGAATTTCAAGGAGCTACTTTTTACTTTCTTATTTTGATTACAATTCTGAGCCTGTACTTTTTCACTTTTACTTGAGTACAAAAGTTGCTTCGGTACTTCAACTTTTACTGGAGTGTAGTTTCACGCTGGTATCTGTACTTCTACTTAAGTAAAGGAAGTCTGTACTTTTGCCAGCTTTGCTTATATGTAGAAACATCACTGGTTTGTTTCTTGGGTTATTTTCCTTTTTCATGCTTGAATGATCTATAGGTCAGTGTTAAGTGACTTCACACAAACATGAAAAATGTCTTCTATATACAGCTAGACTGAAATTGAAAGTGAAAAAGTCTTGCAGTACTGTTGCTCAAGACCAAAATTTAAATAAAAATACAATAAAATCTGGCTCCTTGGAAGCAAAATATGAAGTTATTATATGTGTAAAGCTACACACACTTTCATGCACCGGTTTCCAAAGACCTTTGAGCTTTCTGAAGCTTGAGTAGTACTTAAAATATTCAGTACAAACAACTCACCGGATGCACTTACACCACATCTTAAATATGAAAGAATTACTATTTGAATTTACTGACAGCAACTGTACACTTGTGTCCACTGCGCCGGCTTTTCAAAGGATCCGCCTATGCACTTGCACGTCCCAGTCCATTGCTCCCTGCTGATTGTACCGTGTAAACCAAAGGCTAAAAGGTTGGAGGTCAGGGCCAGGGTGAGACTGAAATACTTGCTGAAATGCTGCTCCAAATGAAGGAGTCTAATTACAGGTTGTAAGAAAGTAATCCTGATTGAAGTCCATATATGGGAATGGAGCTCCATCCATATACTCACTTATTGTACATTGACACTATCACTGCATGCTAAGGGTGTGTATACATTATCAGGGGTTGACTGTTTTGGTTTGCATTTCTTACTAAGTGCGTCTCAAGTCCCATCTGTGTCCTGGTCTGCACTCAGTGTGTGGCAGTAGAGAGCTAATTCACTATAATAAGGGCATGTAAACATACATGCTTATCAAGTGGGTAATTATGGCACTTTGTCCTTTGTGGTGTGTGCAAGTGTGTGTGTGTGTGTGTGCCTACTTCACCCCATTGGTGGTTCAAGGTTCAGTTTATTCATCCATTAAAAACACAGCAATCACAGCACTCCCATCCAATCAACCAATAATTATTTACATAAGATATCTTTAAAAATGCAAGGTTTATTCTACAGCTAGGTGTTTATACATATTTGCCTAACACATATTTGTATTTTGATGTTTTTATCGTCTCGCCACATGTGTAGTTTATCCAGTTTTGGCCATGCCATACTGCTCAGCGGAGTGACGAAAGAAAGGCCTGCAAGTTGAAATTATAAGTGTAGGATGTGAGGTGATGTTCAGTAAAAGCAAACCTTTGAGTGGGTGAGGCAGTTTTAGAGTAGCTGTTTGCTTTCTAACTGGTGAAGTCTTAGTGCAGGATTAAGCCAAGCTCCCACACTCAGCCCTGAGAACAAACCCCCATGAGGCGTTTTCTTCAAACTTTATTATGTTCATCTGTATTTAAAAAGAAGGCGGGCATATTCTTGCTAAGTTTATCAGTTTGGAACTCTTATTGGGAAACTATGCAGAGATAAATGCTGTGGTAGAAAATGAATTCCTCTGGTTACATTTAAATACCCATTAGAAATGTTTCCCATCCTTAAGAATGGCATCATTTTTTGTAGATTCGGCTAAAGAAATGGGAACAAATTGTTTTTGTGACACACTCCACACAAGTTCATAAAGGTATCTTTGCCAAGTTGTTTATTATGTGTAACACAATAACACTGGTTCATCCCATTGAGTTGGGTTCCTTTTTATGCTTGAATGATTCAAAGGTCAGTATCTGTGTGTGTACCTGTGTGCCAACTTTCTGAACTGGTCATGTACGAGGATTTTGCCAGGATTTGGTGTGTTATAATAAAACGTGTCACCCCGATTTTACATTTCAAATGGTTTGTAAGTGTTTGAGGTTTTTTTTTAATACATTAATGGTCTTTATTCAATATCTCACTTAATCAATGTGATTGTGACGGCACCTTTCAAAATATTGGTGCATTCCCCTAATTTTCCTGGGCATTATGTCTGTCAATGTTTTACTAAAAAAAACCTGAGATTTCATCAGGTATGAATAAGAGAGATTAAAGTCTGATGACTGAGGTTAAAGCTATGCAAGTGACAAGGGTGGTTTTGTTGGGAGATTATACTTTCTATTTCAATGGCTCAGTGAATAAAACATTTTGAATGTTTGGTTGTGTTGTGTCATGTGCCGCACTAGTTGCATTTCTCATCAAGTTTTTCACGATTACCCGTTTATTTTTCTGCTTCCCATCTTAGAAGAAAGCTTGTCTGTATTTCAAAAAACAAACAAGAAAGACTAATTATCAATAGTTGAAATGATAAAATTGACAGAATTTAAATAAAAACGTAATTTGACTCATTTCTGTTTGATCATCACAAACGCTGTCGTGTGGGCTGGAAGAGCAACCGCCAACCCTGTGATAAGTAGATGTGGTACCTCAGAGTCTATAGACATACCCAACAATGTGATAATAAGGCTATTTTAAGGAAGTGGGAGAAAGGATAAGGCAAATAACATGACTACTTATTTTCTACTTGGTGTAAATTTATACTAGAAAATAAAGGCAGAGTTTGAGTAGTCGGTGTGCTATCAATCCAAGCAATTAGTCGGCCTTCTGTTGTTTAGAGAATAAATCCTTTTGCACATTAGCTTTAGACTTTAGCACTTTTTTATATTAACATCCTATCAGAATTTTATTCTGTGTGGTGTGTCGCACTTAACAACTACAGAATGACACCCAGCTAAAGCAGAAAATGAATGTGTGCCATTGTTGGGCTGAGTGCCTCCCTCCCTTCTCCTCATGTCCCCTTCTGTGTGGCCTGGCTTCTTTCCCTGCTGATTTTGTTGTCTTCAGTCGCACCCCAAAAATACCCTGCGCTATTTCTGGCACGTATTCATTTTAATGTACATGTGAAAAGTACTGCCAGCTGACTAAGGCGGAGAGCAAAAGAAAAAGAGTGCGTCTGTTTAAAAAATGCTGAGGAAAAAAATGGAAAGCTGTGGAAAGGAAGTTGGCAAATTGAAACTAACAAACCTTTTTTAAGCTTATGGGCCAAATTATAGACTAACCAGCTTCCTTTTATTTGGCCAAAATATCCCAAATACGTTTTGTTTTGGGGCTACACTTGCAAATCTGAAAGTTTTCATTTGCTTACTTGTGTTTTTACGGGAGGTTAAGTGAAGTGAATGGTTATATTCGGATGTTCCCAGTGGCTGTATTAACTTGAACATCAGGTGTGTGACCTATGGATCGAACCAGGTGATCCAGAAGGGTGTGTAAAGTGTGCAACTCACATATTTGTGCCTCATTGTTTTGTCTTCAAAACATTCGAGTAGCTAACAGCAGGCTGTCAAATGGACTTTGAAAATGAGGTTATGATGTGTTGCTGAATATATATAAAGTACTAAAACAATCAGAGTGCATTATGCTGTAAATTTATGAGAACATTTCTAAGAATTGCCCTTTGACATCAACATGTGTCTGCTGTCATAAAGCCAACTATTCTGAGAGCAACACAACTCTTTCCATGTAGTGTTGGAAAAGGATTAAAGACATTTATTATTTTTTTGAGAGCAGTGTTTAAGTTAGCGGTGTGTCTCAGTCTTCCACATGAATACCAGAATATAAGGTTTCTCTTGTTGCATTCTAACAGCGTAATCAGGCCTGACGTAGTCAGTGATCACTTTATTGTGCAGGAAGAGAGTTCAGGGTACCTCAAGCCAACATTGTCACGTGTAGTTGTAAACAATTCGGTTTGTGAATGTGCAGCTTCTGCTGAATTTGATGAGCTTCGTGGTGTTTCAGTATGCTGTTTACTTGTCTGGCCTACAATGGCAAATGAAAGTAACAAAAGAATGTTGGGGGGAAAAAAACAGAAACAAAAAAAACCAAGAATTACTATCTGTCCAGCTGACTGTACTTTTCTGACTTTTACATTTTTTTCCCAGGGCATTGTATCAAACAACGCGTGAGTGTTTCATGAGTCTTATCACATCGTTGCCTCCAGATCACCACTAGTTGTCAGAAATTACAACTGGTACACTGGACAAAAAGTACCAAGTACCAGTACATTGCACATAGAAACCCATGCAATGAAGCTCCTGGCGCACAGTTTTTATGCTGATGTTACTCTAATGATACAGTTGATGGTGGACTATCTGGACAAGAAGTAATTTCACAAACTGAGTTGTTGCAGTTGTGGCATCCTTTTGCATTTTCACAGTCAAATTAATTGATTACTTTTTAATAGACCTGTTCTTTCATAAATGTCTCTAATTTCTGCATGATTAGGTGCACGAGTTTATACACTTATATAAAACAGGTCCGAAAACACCTGAATTCAACAGCAGAATCAATGTTTTTCATCTGTCAGTTGTTTTAATCTTGTGATTGGTCACTTTAGGTGGCAGTAGCAAAAACAGATGAGCGTCACGGAGCTGAGTTGTCTGGCCTACAAGAGAAGAATGAAGATGGGCAAAACAATTTTGGGGGAAAAACACCATGGTTATTGCAAATAACTGTAGTGTATGTTTAATTATTAGCTCCAGATATTAAACCTTGATATAAGAGAAGGGCAAAGGTTCAATCCTGGCGAGTAAAAGCTTGTCACACAGACACAGTTGGTCTCTAGCTCTTGACTTAACAGCAGTTCCTAGTTTTCATCTCCATTCCTGTATTTAGCTGATCTTTCAGCACTCAGCAACTTCAACCACAGAGTGACACACTGACTGTAATATGGAAAATTCCTCACACAGAGGTATAGGACTATCTGTAAAGTGCAAAAAAAAGAGTATGTGCATGACAAGATGGCAGATGTGGACTTTCCACACTAATCCAATATTCTGGAGAGAATAGTGTGGCTATGAGCTACATCTTTTGTAAATTTGCGAATGCTTAAAGAGAACAGAGGTGGCCCATAAAGTGAAGCAAGGGGGGTCTATTCCTAACGATAGCTTAGCCTGAACAGGCTGCAAATATAAAAGTAATTTATTTCACTGACATAGAAAAGAGAGAAGCCCCCCCTCCCTTCCTCCAGCTTTCTTTTTTTTTTCTCCTATGCTCCCCCCTCATCCAGCTCTCCCACTCAGCAGCTGTTCCTCTCACTTTCCGCCCTCCCTCCACCCCACCCCGCATCCCTGCATGCCCACCCTGCTCCCCCTCCTCCTCCTCTAGCCCCAGTGCGATGGCTTTGTTTTATTGTTGCGCAGCGTTTGGCAGGGAAACCCCCGTCTGGAGTGGGGCAGGGGTCCGACTCCCTCTGAGCACTGGGGTGTAGCATTGTGGATGCCCAAATAAGCAAAGGATTAGTGGAGCCAGTTGGGCATTTGGTTTCTAAATGAGCTTTATGATGAGTTTAAGTGGTTAGTTTTGGACATTTTTCAACACTTAGCACTTGTTGTGAAAATGTAGTCCACTCATTTTTTTTATCTATTTATTTTTTGTAACTGAGTCAAATGAACCTGTGATTAATGTGAGTGAGGAAAAACATCTCTTGAGCCTAAATTGCAACCCTTGTTGCTGACTCTGTATGTTTTACTTTCTCTGTAAATAAAAGGCTCAGTCCCATATTTTTCTGGTTTGCTTGGCTTAGGAAAAACATGTATCACATGTCAGCACACACAGACAGACAGCAGATCAAGATCTGTAAAGCTGGTCCAAAAAAGGAGGAAAAAGAAATCCCCCGTCCAAGACAGGAAACAAACAACAATTTATTTGTGGTGTTGACAAACGACTGTTTCCTGTACCGAGGAGAAAATATGTAGAGGGAGGGGGAATCGGGAGCAGCTTTCATTCCAACAGTGCCAGCCAAAAAGTACAAGTACAGCCCCCAAATGAAAACTTAAGGATGTGTGTTTATCCTCTAACCACCTTCCTGTGGTGTGTATGCGTGCATGTTTGTTTCTTGCTATGGCAGATTCTTTTTGGCACTTGATGGTACTGTTGAGCTCGAGTTGGATGTCTCTTCCCATAGGTCTTACTCTGTTTTTAAATGCAGAATTATTCTATTTTATTTAGCAAATCACTAGATTTCAACTGGTGTTCTTCTACATTTTGGAAGCCAGGTTAGAAAATCACATTATAGGTCATGTGTTTATGTGGCTGATGTCAATTTATGAGTCATATTTTTAACTACTTTAATTTATATTATTGTCTACCTGGATCTGATTTATGGGTTTCTGTGGTGAGGATGGTGGGTTAGTGGCTTGAAAATGAAGCCGTACCGGTTTCCTGTTCCCCTACTCTGTCCTACCACTGTAGCCCTGTGGCTTGCTGGTGGAGGGTTGGGAAGATAATGGTCTAAGCTGTTTACACTGGAGAGGCCTTTTTGAGCAGTTCTTGTGCTCATAGGAAGTAACTTGCTGAAAGGGCTGAGGTATTATAGTATTTGGGGAATCAGAGTTTATTGCGCATGCATTTCGTTTATTTTGTTTAGGAGCAGCTGTGTTAGGCCCTACAAAGACGTGGGGCCTAACACAGCTGCTGGAGAATGAAGGGCTCTATTGTGTCACGAGATGACATCTTCAGCACTTAACCCGGTGTCCAGTTATGCCAGGAGAAGTCAGCAGAACAGCAAGTCTGTGCTGATTTGCATGCAGGCATATATGAATTAATTCGGGTTTGGTATCCGGGAGTACGGCTTTGTGCACGCGTATAGAGTGCTAGTGCAAGAATGTCATTCTGTGTAACAGGTGGCATCGGCTTTTTTTTTCTTATTTGGATCCTGAACAAGGTCTGTCAATATTTCGTGTGTGTGTGTGTGTGTGTGTGTGTGTGTGTGTGTGTGTGTGTGTGTGTGTGTGTGTGTGTGTGTGTGTGTGTGTGTTACACACACACACTCAGCAGATGTGGTCTGAACAATGAGCTGGGTGAATAAAAGGAAGTGGTGTATAAATAGCCTCTTACGTCTGCATGAGTGGACTCCGTGTGTTTGTGAGATCCTGTTTGATGTGACTGAAATGTACGATAGGAAGTTGCACTGTCGAGCGCTCCACAGGTGCCGTTTGGTGGACTTTTATATACATTCCCAGAACATCAGTATTTTGTATGGCTTTGATTTCATGCCCGGTGTGTCTGTTTTTGGAGAGTTTTTCTCTTCTTTTGAGTGATTCTCACCTGAGAACACACAGTAAGTACTAAAAGGCTCATCAGTGCTGTGTAAAAACTTTGCAGGTCCTTATAAGCCCCTACAGACAGCTCATAATGAGCTGTGAAGCTCAGAAACTCGTCTCTAAATCACATCCTGGTGATAAGTGCACATGGGGACCGGTGCTAAAAATAAACAAGCCTACTCCCTCTTCTATCTAGCTTTCCCTTCGTCTCTCTTGTAGCCTCTCAACAGACAGACTTGCACCTTTCTGTGGTTCATTTCACATCACAAGCACATTCATGCAGAGTTTGTTTTCATTCTCATTCATTTGTCCTTTTTGGTCAGGATTATCACAGCCAGCACCCACGCCCTCATGAAGGATGTAGTGCAGGGGGGTCTTGAGTGTAGTCTTCTGCTGCTGTAACTCATCTTCTTCAAGGTTTGATTTATTTTGAATGCAGAAATGCTCTTCTGCATACCTTTGTTTTTTTACAAGTGGTTATGTGCTGAGCCTGTGCACATTGCAGCCTCAGTTTCTTGTTCTTAACTGACAGGAGTGGTATTTTAGAAATATTCACCTGCTGCCAACAAACATGGCACGTTCAGAGGCATTTAAATCACCTTGCTCTCCCATTCTAATACTCCATTTCAGCTTCAACAGGCTGGTTTGACCACGTCTAGCTGCCACATCCATTAAGTTGCTGTCATATAATTAGCTGATTAGATATTTGCATTAAACAACCATACCTAATAAAGTGGAGAATGAGAGTGCAGTAGAATAGTTGGGTATAATATCTGAAATTTGGAGCAGTTAGAAGCAGAATTGTTACACATTACCTTACGTCCTATTATGATGCACTGTTGTTATTTTATGGCTTGAGTCATTAATCTATGAAGTGAACAAAAGGATACAAGAATAATCATCTTTGTTCCCTTTGTTAATAGAGAAAAACAAACGGTTCCAAACAACCTACTGTAATCTGCGCTGTTTAAGATGAGTCACCGATTAGTAAGATTAACTGTATTGACTCTATTAGTGTATTATCTTGCATAAATGATTATGTAAATAGTAAATCTCCTTTTGATGGTTTCAGTTTTAAGCTGTTTTCTATCTAATGTTATCTCTCTCACTCTCCTCTCTGTCATGTCCTAGATCCTGAGTTCTGTTACAGCTCCATGGGGAAGTGTGTGCGCGTGCTTCCGTGTGCATTTGCATTGCAGGTTTAGGGTCTGGCCCGGGCTCGGGCGGCTGGGTGTTGTCATTGAAGTCCTGGCCTATATTAACAGCACACTTCGCTGAAACATTATACAGGTGGCAAATACTGCAGCGAGCCTCACAGCAGATAACAAGAGAAAGAGGGTAGGAGATAATTAAAGGTAGAATTACAGTGACGATGTGAGATAAAATAGAATAAAATCTAGTGGAGTATCTCCAGGTTAACGCCTTTTGGCTCGTGCCTGAATTTCACTCTTATCTTTCCATATGTTGGGAGCTGGATAGTTTATAACTTTAAATGCAACACAAATATGCATTCTGTCAGCATATAGAGAATAGCTGCTGATTTTGGAGCTTGTGATAAGATTTTCTTAATCTAACTCCGTAGAGACTGTAGAATGATTGCACATGTAGACGAATACTGTAGACGGTAAACTGCTAACATCTTTCTGTTGTGCAGTCACTTCTATCAGATAGTCTGTGTGCACTCTCTGCAGATAACCCAAATAATAAACTTCTCCATGGCAACTTTAATTACCAAACCTGAAAGGATAATGAGTGTTATTCACTTCACTATTTGCACAATGTTAGGTTGAGACTTTAGCTGTTTTTGCACATTGGCTTCTTCATTTTTGTTTTTTCCTTCAGTGCTGTGTCAGGATATTTTTGGGTGCTGCCATGTTTTTGGGGCCCTCTCCGTCACATCTGTGTCAAGTTAGGACCTGTCAGTAACATCTGTGCTTACAGTAAACACAAGGGCAGAAACTTTTCTTGTTCCACATCCTTTTGAAAATGTTCTTTGGTCAGACTGTCACATATTTCTAGTCTTGTTCTCTAGCTGTTATTAAGTAGCACGTGACCTCAGCACTTTTTTTTTTTTTTCTTCTGTCAGCACAACCGGCAGTAACACTGAGCCAGTAACTGGACCACAGTTTACTCTTCATACAGTAGCTTCCAATCAACAAGTTGAAACAGGAGTCGGCTGCCCAGTCGATACCACAACAGATTTGAGGATAATGCTGCTAAGCAACATTAGAAACCAGCCATGCAAATAACAGAAATGAATATCTCTCTGATCTCTTCTCCCACGCATGAGCAGGACTCGCACTCAATGTGTATTACTCATCTGTACTGTGTAACTTTAAGTTAAATGGGGATAGTGTGAAGATGGTCTAGTGCCAGTTTACCAGTATTATTTGAAGACTGTAGTTTAAATCTGCGGTAACTCGTATTGTATGTTCTGTTCAGGGTTGTCTTTTTCTTAAATTTACCTATATGATAAAACAGAAAGTGGGGGAGCAGCTCCCTCGGTGCAGAACAGAGCAAACATTTATGACAACAGATTGATGAAAGAGATTGAATCAGACATAGGAGGGTTGCAAAGTGGCTTGCAGATGTATTGCCTATGCTTTATATGAGATTTCCCATTTGGGTGTTTGGGGGATGAAGATGAAGCAAGCGTTGTGGGATGAGATCCATCTAAAGTCACACATTCAGCAAATGCCTGTTGCTAGGGGAAAATTTTTTGTATTTGTATTGTCTCCTGTTCCAGACAAGAGAGACCTGTCTGGAACAGGTCTCTCTTGTAAATGAGACATTATACATTTGCATAGAAGAAAACTAAGATACTCCAAGTATATTTGGTCTGTTATTAATGTTTTTTTTAATAGTATCAAAGCATTTTTATTTGTTACACACTTCAAAGGAAGCATTTGTTTAGTTTAGATGGGATACGGCTAATTTAATGCATTCAGTGGCATGAAAAGACCCAGCTGCTTTTGAAATTTGTAATTTGCCTAATCTGCAATTGTTGTTAGTTTCAAATGATTTGTGAAGTTTAGAAAAGTGAAGCTGTTATGGAAAGCTTTTACTTATTTATTTATTTTTTTTAAGCAAACTTCACCAAGTGGAGTTTCTTCTCTTTAGAGGGATTTATATGATCAGGAAGGATTTTTCTGTTGGCTTTGAATGGCTCAGTGAAGATTGGCAAAGCTTCAGTTTGGGGCTTACGCCTAATTTTGGGCTTACTGGCTGCAAAACCCACAATTTACTTTATTATGTTATGAGACAGAGGGCTATAAAGAGAGAGAGGGCTGATTGAAGGAAAAGAGGAGGAAGACAGAGAAGACTTAAAGAGAAATGAAGGGACTGGAAAAGGGCAAAAAAAAGGGAAGCATTACAAGGAGACAGACGGCTGACGCTTGTGGCAGAGGGGGGGTAGCGTTTGACAGAGAAGCGATTTTTCTTTTGGTACTGTAAATAATAGCCCCTGCTTGAGTTGGACGGCTTTCATGGCTCCTTTTGTGTGCAGTGACATCTTAGGTTCCCTAAGAGAGAAGAGGGCCGGAGAGGGCTCGGCTTCCAGGGTTTTCACTGGCACTGCGTATTAGCCCAATATGAATATGAGGGAAAATAAAGCCTCCACAGGTCAAAGCGATCCAGCCAATACACACTCATGGCTCTTTATCCTTCACAAACCCGCATGCCTGAACAGATGCAGGCAGACGCACAGATTGTGGCGCCTGCACACACATCAGCATTTCACCATCAGCTGTAGTCAGATGCAGACAGCTTTCCTCACCCCTCCTTTATCTTCGTCCGAGCAGTCGTGTTTTGGCTCGTACTTCTGACGAGAGCAGCCCAGCGGCTGACTTGTGGCCTCTGCTCGGTTTCGAACTGTAATTTAAAGCTTTTAATCTTAATCCCAAACACATGTACTTGCTAAGATGTCCCATTCATATTTATAGCAGGGGGCCTAGTATCAGTTTCTCGTAGTGAAAGTCCCGCAAAAAAACTTTACTCTAACTTTGTGTATTTTACAGCTGCCCATGTAAAGTGGTGATGACTTAACAAATTGGTTACTTTCATTCTTAGTATGAGTAGTTTTCACGGTTTTGTGAATACAGAATAATAATACAGAAGAAATGACGTGTCTGAAATGACGTGTCTGTCTCGAAAGTAACATTGAGACATACTCAGAGTGAGATCAGAATAGGAAGGCCACCAAACAAA
Organism: Rhamphochromis sp. 'chilingali'; assembly: GCF_963969265.1. Classification (NCBI taxonomy): domain Eukaryota; kingdom Metazoa; phylum Chordata; class Actinopteri; order Cichliformes; family Cichlidae; genus Rhamphochromis; species Rhamphochromis sp. 'chilingali'. The sequence goes on along the minus strand of NC_137932.1, from coordinate 13,224,520 downwards.
CAAAATGAAAAGATGATGATCTCATTAACATGTACTTTCCTTCACTTACATGACCGGAGGAAATCCCTGGAAAAGCTGCATGAGTGTGAATCACCTGCATAATGACATCACATCCTGTTTAATTTGTTCATTTGTAAACAAGAAGCTTAAGATAAGCAGGAAATGGTAGCGGGAAAGGAGGGGAGGGACATTCCTGCTGTTGCAGTTGTCCCTGCATCTCAGAATATCCACTCAACAACACCTAATAATCTCTTACTAGCCCCTCCAGACCAAAATATATTGACCTCTTAACGTTGTCCACAAGAAACATAAATTTAATGTAGTGTTCCTGGCTTGTGGACAGGCATGCCCAGTATTGGGGAGTGGGATATGACTTATTTCCTTTGAATAATCACACGGCTGAATAACACCCACGACTTCACACAGGATACATAGTTTAACTGGACCTACTTTTTTTGGTCCGTCATTATTAGCATATTAGCATCGCGTTAGACAAATTTAGCTTTTTTTATTGTTTCTTTTATTGTTGTAATTTTAATGTTTGTCTGGAACAGGTCTCTCTTGTAAATGAGACATTATACATTTGCATAGAAGAAAACTAAGATACTCCAAGTATATTTGGTCTGTTATTAATGTTTTTTGTTAATAGTATCAAAGTAAAATGCATATAAGCAAGCATTACTTTAACTATTAAGTACTGTTTTGACCATTAATCCCAGATTTTAATTATTAGTTTACTGACTTCAGTTATTTTAGTCTTCTTTTCTGGGTTTGAGAAGCTGCCCAACACTTCAGCCATCGAAGTAGAATTAAAAGCTTTAAAAGCTCGAACGTGTCATTGTCTCTTCAGGTTTTAAAGTGCAAGGTGTGGTGTTCAGTTGCAAGGGCTTAGCACAGTGTCTGTGTGTTTTCCTGGTTGGAATAATGGCAGCCAGTTAAGTGACTCACATCAGTCCTGTTTGTGTGGTCATTGCTACAGTAGGTCACAGATAAGGGTTAAAACAATTGCTTGGGTTGTTTGATGTATGCTAGTAGTTTCTGCACATTCCAGTGTTCACTCAAATGTATTTTTCAGAAGATTAAGGTCATTAGAGTTGTGTTTTTAGTTGGTTTCTTATCAAAGGTCAGTGTTTACCACCATATGCGACTGCCGTAGCACCACGTGCAGTTTTGTTTTTCCTGGAAAATCTCAGAGCAGTAAAAAAGAAAAATGTGGAAGTAAGAAAGTGTGTGTGCTGGTTGGAGCTGCTTTATCAATCCCAGGAAGCCTCGCTACCAGGAGGCAGGAACAACAGTCACTGGCTTCCAGAAAAGGGACTTTCCTCCATCCTGCTCTGTTAGGATGCAGAACAATAACCAAATGACTTACGCACACACCATGACCACTGGCTTGGATATTTGTTGTGTGTGCTCATACAGACCTGTTCGCAGCAGGTTGCACTTCAAGCTCTAAACCATGAAATATATTTTCTTGACCTTTTTTTTTTTTTTTTTTTTTTTTTAAGTAGTTTTACCTTTTTTGTGCCCTGACCTTGACCTCGAGCATCCCATAAACTGCACCGTTGAAAGTAACTCCAAGGAGTAAAGAACAACAAGGGGGCAGAACACGAGGCTCCAGAGTGCTGCTGTATGCGACGTGACCCACTTGTTGGTGTGTTTTTTGGGGTTAGATGAGGCAGCTCATCCTTGGGCTGCCCTCTTTTCTTTTCTTCCCTCTCTCCCTGAGCATCGGATCATGTCGCCCACCCACACTCCCGATTGTTATTTCACATTGCCCAGTCACCTCATCACCATTGCTTCTGTTCGGTCTCTAGGCATGTTGTCACAGTTTCACTGACGGCACCGCTCGCTTTTTTCCAATTTCTGTCACATGTGTCGCCTGCAGCGCTGGCAGCTCTCCAGTTCTTGCGGCGATTCCACACCGCAAAGTGAGAGAGGGGGCAGAGCGAGGGCCCGGCTGGAAAGAGGGAGAGCGACCAGTCTTGCAGCAGTAATTGGTCAGGAAGTGGGCTGCTTGGATCTACGAGCTCTTCTCTCCCAGTCTCCCCCCCCACTCCCTCCCGACTCCCTCCCCTCCCAGTGGGCAGTCAGTTCCGTTGCGTTTTGCTTCCATCTGTCCCCCCCCCCCTCCACACCCGCCCTCGCTCTCCCTCTTCACACTCGGTGTCTATCTTTCTCTCTGAACTGACCTCATACTGTAGAAGTGTGGACCACGGACTGGGCCGCCTTGACGCGAAGCCTTACCTACCTCGTGTCAGCGTTTCTAAGAAGGTGTGAAACTTTCTAAATGGATCTAACCTGTGAAAGGATACTGGGATACCAGCAGCTCAGGAAAGGCTAATCGTAGAAATGGTCTGTCTGAGGTGAGTGACAGGTTATCATAGCCTCTTTGTGGATCAGTAAACTGACAAGGCATAGAGTTTGGCCTCTGGTTTTGGCTGCGTGAACTGCTTTGATAATTACTGTAAATAAGGTTATGCCTCAGTGTGTCTGCTCTCAGACATTACAGAACACCACGTTTTGTGTTGTTTCCTCCTTTTTAAAAGCCCAGGTCTTTATTTAATCATAATTGCAGACGTTACTCCTCCAAACCCAGTCTGGCCGGCAATTATACATCCCAAAGTTTCAATTTAGCATGACTCTAATAGCACGTTTTGCCAACTTGTCTAATTAGACTGCATGGCAGCCCGCTGTAGTTAGTTTCTGTTTCAGCTTGAGGGATGCTGACCATTATTTCTGTGTTTTTTAAATCTGCGATCCTGAATTTGCTGTATTATTCTCCCCTATCTTCTAAATGCCACTAGATCCAATTATAATAGATTTGTCATCATTTTCACAGCAGTTTGATTAGAAATGCGTTCTTAAAAAGATGTGGACACAGTGAGTGTTTGACAGTCAGCTTTAAATACAACATAAATCACATTTTACAGCTTGTAAGTGAAACATTGTTACTTTATATTGCGATGCAATAACACAGACACGCCACAGTGTTTGGTGTATGTGAGTGTGCGTGTGTATCTGAGCATATACTCGTGTGTTCTCCTTTGTGGTTTGTCCTCATTTGAGGTGCCCTAACTGGAGCACCCAGCTTCTGATGGGCACAGATTTAGACTTATATTTTTGCTTTCCCCCAGAAGAAAGTGAACTGACCCAATAAAGTTACAGTTAAAATCTCTGGCATGTGTAGCATGACTTTAAATATTGTTTAAATCTGTTCAGCAGTAGAGTACCTCTAGGATCATTTTTGATAGTTCAACAATAATACATTAACTTCTATTTAAATTTGTATATGTGGATCGCTTGTATATATGTGTATATTATTAGGCTTGTGTCATGCGTTTCCCTAATGTGAGAAAAATCCCCCTGTCTGGTCTCCTTTCCTGAGGCAGGACCCCCAGGTCCTGCATTTTAATCTGAGGCCAAACACCGCTTCCTCCTGATATCCGCCACACATGCTCTCATACTAGCTTAACGCACAATAACTCTGTGTATATACATGTAACACACACGCACTGTGGCCCTGCACATTACTCTCTCTTCTGTTTCAGAGCTTTATACTTTGTCACATTTTTAAGTATAATTTTCCTGTGAAAGATCGCTCAACAAATCTTGCTTCTTTTCATTTATCTGCCTTTTCTTGATGAAAATCCAAACATACTGAAAATCCCTCCTATCATAAATACTTTTCCAGAGTTTTGCTCAAGCCCCTGGTGCCACCCAGCTCTATCATTAGCTGCGGCTGTTGCTGTTGACGTTGTTGTTCTTGACGTAAATGCTTGAGTTATTTCTGTGTCGCTGTTGTTGTTGTTTTGTCTGCTGGAATGGCGAAGACACTCCTTTGCTTTCCTGGACGCTCCTTCTCTGGCCAACTTTGAGGGATTCCTACTCTTATATAAGCTGTATCTGCTGCTTAAGTCAGATTTCTGGCTGGGATGAGGCAGAAATTCCTGAACTTGTTCTGGCACCGAGAATGGACTGCTGCAGCCTGAGGGAATACCATCCGAGAATCAGAAAGACTTATAAATCAGGAAGTGGGGGGAAAATCACCGCATCACTTTAGATAATCGGGATCGCAGATTCTGCTTTCCTGTTTCACAAAATTAGTCCTAACACAACAAATGCTAGAATTTCCATACATCTGTTCATGATTTATAGACCGTGTTGATGCGTGAGACAGGCAGGCAGTAACAGGACAACAACTTCTCACATCACAGGTGGTGTGTTAAGAACAGTCAGTCTGTGTCACTTCAAAATACTTAACTGGGATGCATGTGGGTCAGTTGTTGCAAAATCATGCAGTTCAGCTAAGCTTGGTTCAAATTGTCACAACTTTATTTTGTATACCTTTCAATTATAGTTCACATGTGTGAGAACGTTCAGTAATTTTCAGTAACGTTCAGTAATCTCTTCCCCATGTTGATGTTGCAGGGGACAACATCAAGCCTTCTATCTGCTTTTAGTCCACTTGTATGTAATATTGACCGTGTAGGTAGCATGCAGGCAAACAGTCCAGGTCGATACCAAAAGAGTTACTGCATTTGCCAGAAAAGCAGCAACAGAAAACTGGCAACACACATGGATCAGATGGCTGTAGCTGTGTACAAGCTGCTGAATGTTGACTGAGATGAATCTGATATCCCTGTGTCAGTGGTGTTCCTGCATCATCATCATCATCATCAACCTGCAACATCATAATGTTGGTCCAGGATCAACATTGCAGCTGACCAATCATCTTGTTGTGATGTCATAGCTTTGCAATGCGGGGAAACGAGAAACAAAAGCTCTTGTTTATATAAAACGCTGTTCAAGGACAAATACTCTGCATTTTGAGTGTTTTTCTTTTTTATGTGATTTGTGCAACTTCATAAATATATTCTCAAGTTAGGTTTGCTTTAACCTAAATTTAGTTTGGCTCACTGGTGGTAGTTTTTAATATCATTAGCCAGCTTCTTGGCTAATGCTAATATGATTGTTGCAATGGTGATCCTGGACCAACATCACTTTGATGCTGTAGGAACAGGAACAACACCGACACCGGCGATATCATGCGTTGACTGTTAAGTTCAACTGTAATGTAACCACTTTGAGTTCCTGTTTGTTGTTTCTTAACATTAAGCATACACTAGTGTGGAGGAGCTGGCACTGTAGGTGGATTTGGCTTGTTATCTTGATTTAAGGCGGGTTCTGCTGTTTCTGGTGTCTTTGCTGAGCTAAACTAATCATCTGCTGGGTGCAGCTTTATTTTTCATGATTATATTGGAAGGGATCTTATTGTTACTGAGCTACATTAGATTTCCAAGATTGCCCCCTTAAGGTCTGTTAAAACAGAATTTCCCAATATAGTATTTGTTGCCTACATATCTACTCCTTGATAGATACTGACGCTTCTTGGAGCCATTACTTTAACTTCCCTGTGAACATTAAATTATCCTCGCTACTGATTGCTTAGGTCCACTTCCAACAAGTTTTTGCTTCACAACTCTATATGCTTATTGGACCTATTGAACAGCTGCTATTACATGGAGAGGTTAAACAAGATTTGAATCAATATAAACATTAACATAACATCTGGAACAACTTAAAACAGCGAACAAAGGCATCAGATGTTTTGCAAATGCCTCCAAATTACCTTTGTTTACATTCATGTGACAAAGCCCCCGAACAGCAAAGGGAAGTCAGGAGAGCTCAACCAACTTTTGGACACACGTTGCCCATTTCCTTTATTTCCAGCTGTGAGTAAACATTTTTCAATCCATGGAAATGATGTTTCCCTTACTTTGACCACATGGTTTGTTATTCGAACTGTGATGACAAAGGTCTCCTATGAAGACGTGTTTTAAGTGATAGTGATGCTGCTTCTGTTGGATATTAATTTCGAAGATATGTTGGATACAAAATAGATGATGAGAGACAGAAGATTTTTTTTTTTCATCCTTTCGGGTGAAAAGGGACAACGCTGTCTTTTTAAAGGGTTAATGAATAGCTCTGGCGGCAAGAACAAAGGCTTTAAGTGTTTATGACAGAGTCTGTGAGTGGAAGAAAAGACTGTGTATATGTGTCTGCTGATGATCCATCTCAGTAATGACAAAGACAGACAGGGTCACACAGGGAGGGGGAAACTGTATATGAATGACCTCTCCACCCACTAACTCCTGTCATTAATCACGGTCGTTCCCGTCCTCTGAATCTGTTTCCCCCCCCCGACTTTAAAATGTGAACAGCTGAGAAAATGAAGAAGCTGTCAGGCTATCAGAGTTGGAGATTGGACCTGGTTTCACACACATGCAAGCACAAATTCAGTCACCCACTGCCCACTGAAATAACAGCCATCAAATTAGTTGTCCGCCTCTCTCCGCCTGCAGTCCTTCCTCCTCCCTCCAGGACATGCAAAAGAGGTTTTGGAATTTTTGCTTTTTTTAAATTTCTGATTACACACTCACACAGTAAAACATTTTCAAGTGCCTCCGGTCTTTTAAGTCATGAGTTTACAGTGCTGTTATGATAGTGTGTGTGTGTGTGTGTGTGTGTGGCAGTAAAAGCTGATAAGAGTGTGTACGAACCTTGTGCCCTCCTCCAGTGTTTGCACTGCCCAAGTGTTATGAGGAATGGAACGGTTTATTGACAATAAGTATTTTCTTCCCTCGTTTCCTCCCCCTTTCTTGCTCTCTCACTGTCTTTCCACATGCCGCTCAACCATGGAGATGGATACCTCGAGGTTGCCATAGTGACCACTACAGCACAATGGCTCGAATTATCTTGGCAACCCCAAAAACTTTAATACTTACATCTCCTCTTAAAAGCGATGTCTACATTCCAGTGATAATCACACTTATTATAAAAGTTATACTGTTATTTTTTTAGTTAACATTACGCAAGGGAGGAGCATAAAGGGGGGCATCAGATAAGGAACAATGCGGCTGTAGGTTTCTGTCATCAGCAAGTCGTGCTTAGCTGAACTGAGGAGTTTCGAAGTTCCTGCTGCATGTTTGCCAAGCTGGAAGTGCTCGTCATGGACTGTGTGTGTGAGGGGTGAAAGGTAGCAGAGAGGGGGAGTGGCAGGTGGATAGTTTTGGATTTAGAGTGGAGCTTCAGGGGCTTCGTGGGTCAACGATCCCTCAAGTCATTAGAGAGAGGGGTCGTGCTTCTTTAGGTCTGGCCCTTGTGTGTTTGTGTTTGCGTGTGAGAATGAGAAGCAGAGAGAGAGAAAAGTCCAAGGGGGTCTCTATTCTAGTATTTGTGACGAGATGAGGTTGGCCGTTAGCAGGACCCCATGCTGCTTGGACCAGTCCTTATCATTTAAGAGGGACAACAAATAGGCAACATATTTGCTTTAGTGTGTGAAACTGATGGTCCATTGTCTCACGTGTGCCATCCTGATGGGACACACGGCATGTCCTGATTTATAAGCGTCCTGTGAACTTCCCAAGCTAAGTGTTGTGACATCCACAAGGGTTGCATGATGAATCTGTGGGATCCTAAGGAGGCAAGAAAAATGACTAAATTCTGCTTTTAAAAAGTTGTTTGTTATGCAAAGCCTTTATTAAATTTAAGATTAAAGATCTTTTAAAAGTAGATGATGGGGAAAACAAATCAGTTCCCATAAGACATTAAATCTGCTGGTCACAACCTCTAACACAAATGTGTATGGAAACATTCTTACACAGAGCAAAAAAACCAAAGTTTGTAAATTATTGTCAGACTTACGAAACGTGTGCAGCAGCCTGTTTAGCTCTTCTTAACATGCCTATGTTAACAAATCAGAATCATTCCAAACGAACAGGCTTTGCAGTCTGTGTACAATACCTACTATCTGAATACTGCTGAACCCAATTTCCTTACCTACATAAGAAAACATGTTCCCGTTCAGACGAGGTGGAGAAAGTGGTCACAATGTTGCAGGAGAGAAAGCTACAAAAATGTAAGGCAGGAAAACGGGAGAAAAAGCTAACCAAACAAACTGAAACTATTGTGTCCATGTGGAAAACAGCTTGAAGCCCTGACAGAAACGGCAAAGCAGTTCACAGTCGTGCACCAACTGTGCGCTGGATGGAGCAGGCTGTTGGAGATTAACCAATTGGATGTGTACAAGGATATCGACAGAGCCATAAGTAAGGAGATCAACCGATTCTCAGTTTGCAGCCGACTCTGACTTGGTGGTGTGCCTAAACTAACACTATGTTCCTTTTAGATACGGCTGTGTATTAAGCCTCAACACTTGTCATCTAATGATTAATGAGGTTTTAATAGTCTGAAGCAGGATTTACTCTCAATTTTTCACGTGTGTTTCTTGGAGTGTCCCTCTAAATTAGATGAGAGAATGATAAATGTTTAAGTTCCTGGAAGGAAGGGGGTTATTTTCACTTCACAAAAACATTTGTGTATGTCCACAGAAACACAACTCCAGCTTTTATCCTTAACCAAATATTCCAGCATTTTGAAATAGATTTTTATTAAAAACATCCTTTTTCAGCCATTGTGTTAAAGCAACATTAAAAGGATATTCCAGCCATTAAAAATGACAATGCTATACAGTTGAGGAGACTTAATGTGAATGATTAAAATTAATGATATCATTTGCTTTAGCCCCTAATCATTACTCAGTCCAAAAAAAGTCTAAGATCCAAAAGATTTTTTTTTTTTTTTAAGAAGACCCTCCCACCTACTAACTACTACACACCTGCAGTTTGATATGAAGGCTTTCTGTTATACCCAAAACATATTCATCCTAACGATCTTAAAGTTTTAGAAACTTTTTAGAAACTTTAGACTGCTTCACAGCCCGCAGACGACATGATAGAGTGGAAAAGTATAAAATCAAGTTTAACATGGCATCCACTGTCCACATCCTTCCTCTTCTGAGATTTTGTGTTCTCGTTCCCTCCAGCCTTTCTCTAATCTGGGCACAATGAGCCGTGCGGTGGACGAGGAGCTTTTGTCTGAGCCGGCTCGCAGCCTATTGATCAGTCGTAACCCCCTCCCCCCTCCTTGTAACGTGCGTATATGAGTGTGATCTGTGGAGCTGTGCACTAACAACAGCAGTTCAGCTGCCCGCTGAGCGTGATGGACACGCGCGCACACACACAAAAAGGGTGCCGCCTGGCCTACAATGCATTGCGGACCATGCTAAAAGTTTTATTTTGCAGTACAAGTGTAAAAGAACGGGGAGAAATAAAGTAGGGGAAAAGATAAAAGAAGGAAAAGGGGAGAGGAGGCACTTAATGTGGAACTCCCAGCTCCTTATAATTTGCTGCAGGAGAGAGAAAGCAAGGGAGAGGAGGAGTCAGGGGGAGGGGAATACCCAGCGGGGAGGGAGCAGGAGAGCAGAGGCCATTCACTCCGACACACACACACAGACTCTCTCATATGCAGGCACACACATGAACTCTTATAGACACACACATGAACAAAATAGATGCATTGCCACAGAATAGAGGGAGGGAGAGAGGCATTCAGAAGGGCAGGCAGAGATCCTCGGCCAGCTGAACTAGAAGAAAGAAAAGAAAGAACATCAGCCTGAGGAGTGTGTTCAGGAGAAAATCCAACCTCAGTGTTTGTACCTCTGTGTGTTTTAGTGGAGCGGACTGCATGTTGGATCCCTGGAAAAAGATTCACAATGACTGGGAAAAATTTGGAAAACTAGGAGATTAAAAAAAAAATCCAGACTGTGCTGGGAATACTGTTGGAATAATCTGAATATGTGACTCTTGTTGGAAATCCTTCTTTCATTTCTGAACCCATTTGTCAACTCATTCACTTGCATTTTGTTAAAGGGAGCGCTAAATCAAAATGCCTACTGGTAAGCAGCAGCTCTTTTTTTATTATTCATGTCTAATCTATTCTAAGTCAACTTAAACACATTTCCCAAGAGTTTATCTATTTTATTATTTTATTTATGAAGTGATGGGACTGGATTTTGCATGGGATTTTCACATCTGCACATCTCTTGACGGGAATTAAAACCACGTTCTTGTTGAAGAATATCTGGGTTATGTTTCCATTTGGTGAAATGAAATCTGTGGTGAACATTTGTTTGGTCAGCAAACTCAAAAAGTATAACAGCAGCCCTTTTCAAGTGGCAACTGGTCAAACATCAGACAGCGAGATATGATTACAAGGTATGCTTACTGGCCTCTGAAGGCTTGCTTGTTTATGCTCTTGGGTCTTTTGCTGGGTGTGTGTAATATTTGTCCACAGCTGACAGCGCTGCGTGAAGTGTATTTGGAGCGTTGGTCTCTTGTCAGCGCTGTTCAGTTAACGCCGTCTTCTGCTTGTTGTCCTCACCTCTGGCTTTGAGTGAAGCATGTTTGTTTTCTCGCAGACGTGTTGAGTTAAACTTCTTGTGATGCTGAGGTGATGGTGCGCACACACACACACAGCCTTTGGTGTTCTTTTACAGTGGTTAGAAATTGTATTTACTTGTTGGCAATTACAAATAGAGATCTGCTGCTGCAGAACATTACAAAACTTTGTGTGTTTATTTACCAAAGTAGATTTTCACCGGTAGCTACATTCAAAGCATCAGTTCAAATCCACATGTAAACTACCTTTTAAATCATTTTCTACTTTGCTTGTATATCCTCATGTCTCTGAAAGCCAACACATGTCTCAGTGTCCTCTGACCCCGGGTGTAGGTTGGACTGAGTGTTGAGATGCCATTCTACAGCCTGTGACCCAAATTAGAGCCTTGAAGACAGCAGTTGGGGGTGAGGCTACAAATGGGCAAAAGGAAGAGGAGGGGGAATAATTACTGTTTAGAGCAAACTCTTTGGTTTAGAGGTGCAGGAGACAATGGACCCCTCCGTCGTCCTCCTTGCACCCTGCTTGTCCAGTCATCTGGTCAGACATCTGCCCCCATCCAATCATGAGCACTTGGCACAAGGCGCTAGAGGCACACAGCGGCTGGACGGGTGGAGGTTCGGGGCAATTTAAACAAATGAGATCTCACGGTTCATGTAGAAAGAGATTGAGAACTGATGAATCTTTGCAGAAAGCAGGCTGAAATCCAGCTAGGTCAGAGAATGAGGCTAGTGTGTCACTCTCATAGGGAGTTGAAGGGCGTGTGCGGCAAAGGGTCGCGTGAGTGTCCCAGGAGTTGGTGCGACACTGAGTGTCTGAAAATAGGGATGGGTTGTTGGTGAATGCTTTTCCCACAGCTAAACACCGGTGCTGTCAACTAAAAGCACACTGCACATTCCTCAAGTCCGCAGTGTCGGTAACAGAGAGTCTCGGCTTTTAACTCGCATCTTGTAAACATGGAGATACAATGTGTTAATCTGTGTACATAATGTGTGTAAATGAACCTATGTGTGGTGGCTGTTTTAATCATTTAAAGGGTTTTATGTAATTACGTGAAAGAAGAAGGCATTTGTTTGTAATTATCCTGCCAGCTGTGTGTGTTGACTTTGACTTTAACCATTTTCGTGAGGCCATGAAACCCCAGGGGTCTGCCGAGTCACAGATCGAGTTCAAGCTTCAGGCTTTACCAGCGATAACGTGCAAAGTGATGTTTTAAATCTGGCTGGCGGATGTGCACAGAAACACATTGAAGAAAGAAGGCTTCATTTTCCTCCATCAATCCTCCAAAGTGTCTGCATTATAACACATGTCCTGGTCATTGTTGGTCCATTGGGAAGCTGTTCAGTGGAAACCCCACCCCATGTCTCAAATCCCATCTTTCGCCTCACTCTGTCTCTCCCACCTCTGCAATCCCCCACCCCTTTTCTTCCTCTGCTCTCTACATTTGTTTGACTGCAGTGTGAAATCCAGGCTGACACTTTAAGGTCCTTAGTGTCAGTTGAAATCAAGTCTACGTCTCTATCAGAAACAGAGGTTGACCTTAAGTGGACGCAGCGGAAGATCGGGAACCTCTCCATAGCCTGTAAAAAAGATGAAAGAATTTGGTAGATTGGTTTTAAAATGGAGATAAAATGTGTTGGTTAAAGTGCCACAAAAGGCAGGATTCAACATGGGAGCGAGAGTGGGAAATGGAAAAGAGAAAAAGCAGTGGAGTGGGTGTTTTTCGACCTTTGGCCTCTCTTCTCATCTTTTCTTCCTACTTTCATTCCTCTGGGATCTCTCCTCCTCGTTTCTCACTCTGTTGCAGTCGCACAAGTCTGATTGCTTGACGACTTTACAAAGATGCTGCCAAAGTGAAGACCACTGGGCTGCTTTACTTCCATCTTGCCTTTTACATTCTCGTCACTCATCATAGCATATCCTGGATTTAGTTACGTTTTTAAAGTCCTTGGATACCAGAAAAATGCAACGTCAGCAACAGACTGCATGGCATTGAACTCATTTGCCATCTGGTAGGCTTGGTGAAGAATAAACAAGAACACACACGAACAAACAGCTTTGATTGAAGGCTTTTTGAGATGTGCAAAGTGTGTGGTCAAGTCATGTCTGGTGCGCTCACTCCTGTCTTCAAATTCTGGTTCTTTACAGGTAAATATTTTTCTGGTGAACTTGTACAGATTCATTTTAAACCCTCCCACAGCTCCAACAGTACGATGGTTGGAATATAGTCTTGGCTATACAAGAGGAAAGCTGCATTTATCGGAGTATAAGTGCTCTGAGCGTGAAAGGCAAGTGTTATGAACACATGCGCTCCAAAAGCAAATATGAGCCCCGGTGGTCTGCAGCCATGTGCTATATGCATGCTGGTCAATGTGTATTTTTACATAGTAAAGTATATACTTGCAGAAGCATGGTTTGAGCCTGTAGGAATGTAATGTGCAGCTCATATTTAAACACAGCGAACTTGGCCGACTTATTTTATGAGCTGCCAAACACATTCAAAGCTTCAATGCATAATAGAAGGAGGGAAGAGAAGAATGACAGGAAGGGAGAAAGAAAATGGCCGGAATTAGGAGAGGGGTAGGATAGTTGTGAGAATTTAGTGAAAATGACCTAAATTGGGGGGGAAAGGAGTGAGCAAACAAATGGAAGCAGGAATGATTCAGAGGGTTGGGAGGGGGATGCAGCCTGAGCTTATTGATATGCCCAGTCTCTCCATGCTGTCATGCTGCAAATGACCATGTTGATGCCTTTTTATCTGTGTTAATCTTTAACCTTTGAATCATCCTCATAAAGCAGGTGGCTTGGAGCATTTTCTTGAGGGTTGTGAAGTGGCTGTCTTTGCTTGTAATGAGTTTTGGCTCAAGTTGGCTCTAAGGAAGGTGGTTTGATCGGGATACTTTTTGTCAGGAAAGAGGAAAGGGATGAATGCTACAAAGCTACTACAAACCTTAATTTGTTTTCAAAACCGTATTCTGTTTTTGGTGAATTTATTTTTGACTTTTCAGAAGTTTAGTTCATTTTCTAAAGAAGTCCGTTTGTACTTTCTGCCTCTGCATTCCCATAAGGGTCTCATTTGTTGAAATATTGCTGCGGACTTGCATGCAGAAATAAATTTGTGAACATCTGTGTGTGTGCATAAACAGATCTTTGTGCACATGTGGCCTAATTCACAGCATACCTGCCTTTTTTTTTTTTTTTTTTTTTGTTTGGCACTTTGTTTCCCCTCCTACGTGAGTCCCCCTCTCACTCTGTAAGATTGCTTTAACTCACACCAAACCAAGCTAGCCATACCAAGTGGGTATTTTCCATATGTCCAGTTTTGTGTTTAAAAAAAAAAAAAAATCCCCTCTTTCGTATTCACATGCCTGTGTTTTATTGCTGAGGGATCCTCCCTGGAAGTAGCATGGCGGCTTTGTTTCTGGAATCCCCAAACTGCTGCGCTCAGTTAACTACTCGTGTACAAACCCAGTGATTAGGGATACCACTTAACTTAAAATAAACAATGTGAATTGTTTTTCACTCCAGAATCTGAAGATGACATAATACTTTCAACTTGTTTACCCCTTGGAGGTTCACATGTCCTTTACAAAGCACTCACATAGCTGTTTGTGCCTGCTGAGCTACTTGTAAGGATCCTGAGGGCCATAAAGAGAGAAGGTTGCTAACAGCTGTTTACTGACCTCTCCAGAACAAAGAACACTTCAGGTGACCATAAAGTGTGTTACTGAAGTTGAGTGCCGCATGAGTCATTAAACCTAGCTGGACTGGTAGTGAGGCTTGTCTGGCTAACTTTGTAAATGGAGCAAAACTGGCGCTGTGGCGGGTTGTCATGAGCATGTGAATATACTCTGTGTTTTGATGTGTGCTAGTGGCAGTCTTGTGAATGTGATTGATTCCACAAATTTGGATTTTAAATGGTCTTAATGCACGTTAATGAGGAGAAGTGGTGTTGACTCCTTTATACTTTGGAGTAAAGTGTTTTTGACCACTTCAGTGCATTTTACAAAGTAGACAACAGGCAGTTATGCTATCCAGATTTACATCTTCCTCAGTATTGCTTGTTAAAAATAATTATTGAGACTGTTTAGTTAGTTATATGGTTGCTTGCCATAAAATATTTAACAGATATGTAAAAGTAGATTTTATGTTCTATGAAACAATGAGTTAGTGAAGTTTACCTGATCTTCAAGAGCAGAACCGATTAAGAAAGGCTCTTCTTTGTTTTGCTTCTGACTTCCAAGTTACTGACTTGGTTCCCTCTCCATTGTTGTCATTGTTTTGGTCTCACAGAGTCATACTTATCCATAACATAAGCTGCTTTTTGCATGCGCTGCTACACGCAGACATATTATGTCAAATTCAGTTCATTCTGTCCTGCAGAAACTGAAAAGAAACGGAGAGACTGAGATGGTCCATTTCCCAAGTTTCTGCAGGGTTGAGGTGGAGATTGACCATGAAAAACTATTTTCATGGTCAGTAATTTCTGATAAGTTTAATAGTTTATATGGGGCTCATTCACCACTAAATTGCATGTGAAGAAAAAAATGTAAATAAAATCCAGATGAACGGGATTGTTTTTAATCATTTTATAATACCACCATTGCATTCTTTAAACAGTAAAACACAAAATGCGACTCATTGTTTTTTACCACTGTTTCTTTTTACTGTGTCTGCACAGTTTTCGGTCTGCTTCCTTTTAGTTGTTGCTGTCTGCCTTACAGATGGGTGTGATGGTCAACATATTAAGAATAGCTGAATTGTAAAGCACCCCTCAGCTTCTTGTGCCAGGGTGCTTTACAAAGTTTAAATGAAAGCCAGAGATTGAAGCCAGGTTGCTCCGGCACTCACGGACTCTCTCTCCCTCTGCTCTGGCAGGAAACTTGGCCCTCACACACTAGCCTAATCCTCATATGCACAGACATTTGACACACACACAGAGGAGACACAGTCCCAACCTGCATGCTTAGGACCATAATTAGAGATCATTTACAAGGATCAAGTTGAACATAATCTGGACAGGAGGTAACTAAAGACTGGCCATCATTGGGGTGTGTGTGTGTGTGTGTGTGTGTGTGTGTGTGTGTGTGTGTGTGTGTGTGAGCCATTTCACCCAGGAAACGGACAGGGTGTGCCCCAAACATGAAGCTGGGAGGTGGTAAGGAGGGGTTGGGCAAACACACGATGGGGCAATCTTCTCTGTGATGTTTGGGTTTCACTCCAAGCTTGGCTTCTCTGTATTTGCTCTCTTTGTATGTTCGCGCATGAGCGTGCGTCTGTGTGTATGGGTGTAGGTTGCACGTGTGCGCACACTGCCTGACCATATCTAGCTGCAATGGCTGGTGTAAGGACCATTAAGTTATGAGCTTAGTTAGTCTTATCTTTGGAGTGATAAACCTAATGCATTTTGTGTGAAACATGCACACACATTATAGATACACATACATTAGCAGCTGTGATAAGAAACGATGTATCACAGATTTGTCAAAGTGCAAAGAAAACTGTCTGTTACCTATTAATGGCGAGATGTGTTATACAACCCTTTGGCCATTGTGTATGGTAACTTGAAAGCAGGGCGCTGTTTATAAAAAAGCCAAGGCCCTTTGGTTTTTCTGTGAATTGTTTTTGCCCAGCAAATTCTTTTTCTACTATCTGATGTTTTCGTTAGGGGGGGAGTCAGGTTTGGCACTGCAGAAATTTGGATGGACACACATGCACAGGGAATCGGTTCCAAACTTGTCTGAGGGAAGTGCAGTTTCATGCTCCTTCAGTTTTTGGGCGCTCCAGATCCTTCCTGTTTTTCTTGGCACACTAGCGGAGCAAAATTAAAAGTAGAGAAAGATATGATGGAGCTCATTAGATCTCATTGTTGGGTTTTTTTGAGAGGTGGATTTAGAAAACTGGCTTGACAGCGTGAGGAAACATATGGCTGATAATATCGCACGGCTTAAGTGATTTTTCTGACTTAAAGCTCTTGTTTGTATCTGTTAATAAAGGATCAGATAAACGTGTCACGGGAAAGGTGTGTCGCAAGCATTATGAGACATTATCAGCAGACCTTGCAGTCCCTACAGCTTCACAGGACTCTGTAAGCAAATGTGCTTATTCAGTTGCATTTCCAGGTAAATTCTGACGAACTTTCAGTCCCAGGAATTTTTTTTTTTTTTTCCTTTCAAGGAACTGAAAGATTCCTTCAGACCTGTATGGGGGGTAAGGTCTGTACACAATGTTGGACGTCTGAAACTTTCGGTGACAGATGATCACACTTCCCATTTGATGTGTGTTTGAAAATCTGAAAGGCAGAAACATTAATTTGCTCCCAATTAGAGATCATTATAAAGAGATGACGGATGATATATTTTGAAGCGGCTCATAGCTAGGCTATCTCTTTTATTTCCATCCATGCCCAGTGTATTTCTTGCAGAGTGTGTGTTATCTAATTCTTGCTAAATGAAACTGACTTTTAGCTCTAAATTTTAGAGCTAAAAGTCCCCACAGAACTGGATGGCTTTCAGAAGTGCGTACAGACATTTATCTTGCAAATGGAAAATGTGTCCAAAAAATCTGAACCTTGATCCAGTAAAGTTACATACAGGTTCAGTATTGATGTTATAAAAGCTGCTCCAGTGTGATCTTCTTATCACGGGACCAGTCTGACTAGTGTGCAGCCACCAAAGGGGGAAAAAAAAGCTGTCGCTGTAACTAAAAGCGTCCGAGGTACCTGTGTGAAAGGTGAGAGAGCGGGTTTTTACCAGGATTCTTTGAGCTTGTTCTCAGGTTCACGTTTCATGTTTTTGAACCTGAACCTGTGATCTCTGAGCCTTTGAAGTGAGATGGGCTTAGGGTGAGTAGGTGCTACTGGCAGCAAGCGAGCTACGCTGTCCTGAACGGCGCTGGATATCATTGTTGCCACAACATGGCAGCTGCCGGTTCACTGGTGCTTCTAGCTTTGATGGTGTCAAACCCCCACAGAGCTGTTATAAGGCTCTTGCACGTTGTTCTTCCCTTTGCTTCATCACATTTGTTCTCGGTTGTTGCCATCAAAGCCTTTCTGTGAAGCAAGACCTTGGAAACTTGGAAGGCTTCTGTCTGATACGCTGCATTTGTGGTTTCACTTCAGCTGCCCTGACTGTGGGGCCTTGGGAGCTGGTAATCATATCTTTAACGCAAACACAAGGTCTTGAGCCAGTTTGGCATGTGCTGGATGCCAAGTAGACTCCTGTAGGTACACGCAAACACACAAACTTGTCTGCCTTGGAAATAGGGGTTTCATTCATAACTGTAAGTGGCGTGCTTTCAGCATTACACTGGTAATCTTTTTGTATTCTTGCAAAAATGTCTACTCACACAAACATAAAATCCTCGTCTATGCAAATAAATAAGAATTCAAAGGGTTGTGTTTCCTGTGGTTGTGTATGTTTTCTCATCTGGAATTGGAATTACTGTCAGCTCCTTGTGAGTCAAAGCATTTCTTTGGATACAAGTGGGGGCAAATCTGTGAAGGTTGGTGATGGGTGGTCAGTTGGCCCGTGGTCAGTAGGAATGTAAGGAATCGGGATGCTAAACGGAGACTGTGAAGAGTATAAAAGTCGTAGTGTTAAGTGTTTAAAGAGGGCAGCACAGCCTTTCAACTGAGTGAATATAATCAGAATTTTAGTGTAGGTCAGCGATTGAGTTTTTTTCCCCATGAATATTAATTTAGACAGTTTTTTTGAACTTCTTCTGTATAGTGTCTATTATGTCCATCCTTGCGGCTTAAAGTTTCCGATTGAGATTCTTCTTTTAAAATCTTTGTCCGAAAAGAGGACGTTGTATGCTGGAAAGAAGTGAAGACCACAGAGTGTGCTATCTTGGTTTATGAAAATAAAATCTGATTATTTTGTGTGACTTATGCTGGGGCATGTTGTACGACCTGTTCAATGCTGTGGCTGTGTTACCATAGATTACTTAAGACGGATGATGATACACAAATGAGGACGTGCAGTTTTGAACTGTATTATTAAACACCAAGACAAAGTACAGTGGTTTATGTAATGTATGTCTAGCTTTTACATCTCTGGTTCTCTTCTGTCCAGGGTAAATAGAAAGTCACCCAAAATGTAATTTCGATCAGGCATTCAACCCATTTGCACCACAATCTTTGGCCAACTCACTGACAATGCAATGCCATAAAACTTAAACCATGGCATTTTCAGTATTTTTTTCTAACCAGACTCCATGGAGCCCTCAGCAGTCTTCCAAGTCAGGGGCTTGATTGTAATAAATGAGGAAGTGTGTGAGTGTGTGTACGATCTACTGTTGTTGTCCTTGTTGTATTTCACTCTTTTTTTTTTTTCTTTTTCTTTTGGGGGCATCATCATCATTATTATTATTATTAGTAGTAGTAGTAGTAGTAGTAGTAGTAGTAGTAGTAGTAGTAGTATTATTATGGCAAAGCCAATATCTAGGACATGAACACAGAGCAATATGAATGTAATCTTAGCACTGGTGAATTAATGAGAATCTCTTCCTTTGCTTGATTTTCCTTCCAGACGATTACAGCTACCTACCTGATGCATTGCCTCCTGTTCCTGAGGTCCCGGACACCGGGTCAGTCCTGAGCTCCGTTGACATCCCAGCTCGCTGCCTCCGCAACCCAGCCTTCCGCCACGCTTCTTCTCGCTACTGCTCCGCCCTCAGCATGGACTCCTCTCCCGACAGCGCCGAAAGGCCCATCAGCTACAGCTCCACATCCTCCTCTGCCTCCTCCAGGGACAGTCACTGCTCGTTGGGCAGCCGCACAACTCTTGTCGCTGCCCCGCACTGTAACCCCATGACCGCAGACCGGGACTCTGGGGCGATTCGGTTGGAGCTGGTCCCTGCGAGGCAACTGGAATGCAGAGAGGAAGATGACAGAAATGATGGAGCAACGGACACAGGGACAGGGCAAGGAAGATACAGCAGTGGACAGACTCCAACTGAAAATTCAGAGCCTGAGCTGAGCCCAGAAGGAGGGGAGCGGGCGAAACAGGGACCAAGAACATATGTGGACCGGGTGGTGCAGGAAATACTGGACACAGAGAGAACCTACGTACAGGACCTACGTAGCATTGTAGAGGTAAGGGACTAGAATTCCAAATAATATATAACTTGGCTACACAACATGACATGTGAAGGAAATTGGAAACAGAAGGATCCTGCACATGCACAGAAACTTCAAAGCTTCAGAGTATTAGCATATTTGGCAGAACATCAAACAAAGAGAGAGATGTGGAAAAAAGTTAGAAAGACTACAACTATTTTTTTTTTTTGGGGGGGGTGGCAAGTTATTGGTGTGTCTTACTAAAATATATATCAATTATATATAAAATGATTATTATTAGATAGTTTTTACCGATTTCTCCCTTTTCAGACATGTTCAAGCTTACTGTTGCTCAAGGTGGCGAGGTAATTTATGTCTCTGGTCTCAAACCAAGGGATCCAGCCACCTTAATGGATTATAAAGGCGATCTCAGGGGTCCTGAAATGAATAAAGCCAAATAAAGGACAAATTTTATGTAGTTTTACTTAAAAAAACACATTTTTAAGATGTATTTTTGGCATTGTTAGACTTATTTTTGATAGGAGAGTAGAGAGAGAATAACAGCAAAGCAGAGAATAGGGAATTGAGTGAAAGAAGTGCCTCCTGACACAGGCAATCATTAAATGGATGTCAGTCCAGTGACTGCCTGACCCTGATCTCTTCAGGAAGGCTTTAAATTGCCAGATAATACATATTTAATGCACGTGACGCATACTGCTTGGTGCCTTCTGGAAAACTTTAATGCAATAAGGTCACCAGCCAGTGTTTGGGCGAGTTACATGACACCAGCGCCTTTTGTGCTGCACACAGAGGCACACACATACTGTATGCACACACACTCGAGCTAATGCACTCGTTTGTGTGTGTGTCTGTGTGTTTGGCTGGCTTTGAACTGCAAGGATACACCTTGCCTGTAGTCAGTATCTGAGTGGCTTTGTTAAGGATTGGGTGTAGAGCTTTTTATCAAAGGTTGCTCTCTTTGGCCTCTCCTGCCTTTTGGTTTGTGTATTCAGCTCTATGTAAAACTAAAAAATTCACTGTGTTGAATGTATGTGGTGCATGTTGTATCCTGCAGCTTTATTATAAAGTGGTGGCTTGAAATCTTCATCCACTTTTTCCCACATTGTCCGCCCTTGGCGAGCTGTCGATTCATAGGCCAAAGTGTCTGTGCGTGTGTTTGTATGTCTAGGTTGTGTTATTTTGGCTTTGGAGTGCACAATGGATCCATCATCACACATATTTTTTTTTTTTTTTTTTTTTGTGATATGTGTTTTTGGTGTTTCACTCCTGATATTCCACCCTCTCCGACTCCTCCTCCTCCTATCAGAGGTGAGGAAATGGGATAGAGGGTGAAAATAGGAAAAGGGATTTAGCTCCAAGATAACAGTATCCTAAGTAGGTTAAGAAAACACTGAACAGGGCTTAGAAGCTGCACTTAATAACCCTCTACTGCTTCTACTACTGCAGCCCGCCGATTGCCATCAGTGGATCAGACCACCCAGCACTCAACCACACTTGCATTTCAAGAAAGCTAATTTGTCACTAGCACTTTGGAAAAGACACATGCATTCAGCCTTACTTTACTTTTTTAATGACTGTTTCAATGAGTGCATCGGGGATGGATTGCACTGATTGTATATGTGTGAAAAGGGCTTTTAACATCACAGTTAACCTACAGTGAAGAGAAAAGCACAGCTAGCAGCCACCACAAGCACAGCAACAGCTCATCAGTATTCAGCACTGTCCTGCATCATTAGCCATCTTGCATTTCAATAATCCAATGCTGCTGTAGGAGGGTGTGACGGCCTTAACACAAATATTTACCCAGACTCCCCTGGGCTCAACTGTGTTTCATCTTTCTGCAACTTTGCAGGCTTCTTTTTTCTTTTTTTTTTCTTTTTTTTTTTTTTAAATGCTCCTTAAGTGTTGTTAAATTGGTGAATATGATGTTTGTTTGCATGAGCCTAAATCCTCATTAGCCAACAATGTCACGATCCGGAAATGATCCGGGAACGTCCCTTTTCTGTCGTTTGCCCTCATCAGTGTCTGGAGAAACGGTTTCCCACTGAAGGGCAGAAGGACAACTTTAGTTTTTTTTTTTGCGTGTGATTGTGGAAAAGGAGTGTGTGCTTGAGGAGATTAATGGTTAACACAATAAAGTTATTAAGCTTGCACATGTGAAGCCTGATGCTTAGCAGGAAGTGAACCCTCAGGTGTGTGTCTGTGAACGCTTCCCGTTGTTGAGCCTGCAGAGGCTTTGGCTGAGTGTGATGAGTGAGCGGGTCAGGCCAGGTCAGATCTTTGACCCTGTGGCTAATAAACTATCAGTTTACACATTACTGCCAACATCAACAAAATCTTAACATGACCTCTTTATGTGACCTTAGACATAATCACCGCCTTCCCTTTTAAGCACGGTTTCTTTCTGTATCTCAAATCCTTGCCCTAAAACGTTGCCCTAAAGCTCTTGCAAAAACTTGTACACTCTTTACATTCAGATCACTTTTTCCAGTTGTTTCTGTTTTTCTATGCCTTTGCCTAACCAAACACAGTTTAATGGATTGCAGCTCAGACTTGAGCTAGTTAAACTAATAATGAATAAATGCATAAAACAATACTTGGAACAGAAACTCTTAGCAACCGACTGCAAATTAGGCCGACGGGAGAGAACATTAAAAAAACAAAAAACCAACCTCTCCCTCCCTGTCTTTGGTCTCTTAAAAACACACAAGTATTGTCTGCACTGAAATGGCGAGTTGTGTTTGTGCATGTCGAAGGCAGCCTGGCGCTTTTCTCAGTGTTGTAAGATTTTCCCAGTTTCAGACAGTAATGTGGTTTAAAAGCACTTTTTCTATTTCTATGTGCTCGTAGCTTGAAGGGACAGTTCACCCCAAAAACAAGTTAATATATTTTTCCCCTTCAATTCAATCTATATTGTTTTAGCGGCCTTCTTTGAGATGTTGTTTGTAGAAATGTCTGCCATCTCCTGGATTTAATGGAGACGGATTAAACTGTTACTCAAAGCACCAAAGAAAATAAATAAAATGAAATGCGTGTCTTTTGCCCAACAGCCAAAGGAAACATGGAGCACCATTAAAGATTAAATCCTGTAACTCAGTCACAAGCAAGAGGCTCTTTTAGATTCATTTTGTGTTTTTCAAATACATTTTTTCTCGAATTTGGAGATGTCATTTCACTGTATACAAAAGAAGACACCTTGCCAAAGCTGGGCAGGTCAAAAGGAAAATGCATAAATTTGATTTGGGGTTGAACTGTCGCTTTTCTAGATGAAATCTTTTGTGTTTATTTGCACTGCACTTCTCAGTAACTGCAGCAGTGTTGTGTTGGTTTTTAGTTGCCTGCAGAACGGGCAAGATCAGTTGATCTATTTGTTCTGTTCTTTTGAAATGTATAAAAAGCAGTGAAAAGTCCCCGTGCAAAACACACAGCTCCATTCAATGCTGCTGCTCCCAGCTACCGGTCGCCGCTCACCTTTCTCTTTCTTTCTTCAGGCCAGATGGATATCTGGCAGTGCTGTTGTTTAATAGCAGTCATATGAGCACTCATCACTAATGTCACTGATGGAGGCGGTGATAAGCGCCACAGAGTTAAAGCTTCCTGAGGTGACATTTTATTTTTTTTTTTAATGTTCTAAAACTGTTCTTCCCAGCAACAGCCAGACAGTTTCAGGGCTACAAGCTGTTGACCTGCTTTATCCTCTTATCAAAGTGTTGACACGAATCAGCAACAGAGGAAATTGGCTTTTAGTTGAACATAGTACACCAGGGTTAAGTGTTTTTACTATATTACTGCAGTTTAAATCGTTTAAAAGTAAGTTTTCTGTTTTGTTTTCTTGTTTTTTGGATTATGGCATTAAAAAAACTGATTATGAAGAACCCCCAGTTTACCCATCACTCATTGGCTCATAACGGTGTGCCTTTATTCTGCAAAAGTAACATAGTTCATAAAATCTTTCCTAAACATATTTTTTGATAACCTAAGAATGATATTTAAAAACAAATCAGATTCGTTTCAGTCATGGATTTAATATTGGTTTTCCTAGCAGGTGTAGTTGTTCCCCAACAACCCTTTTTATTTATTTATTTTTTTGGAAAGGCTTCTTAAAATGATGAAACAAAACCTATAACTTATAAGATCCACTCTAAAGATAAAGATCAGAGAGTCTGAGTGTGTCTGGATGTTGTCAGTATGATTCTGTTTCCAGAGTCAGCCGTCCAGGGGAGGTTGAAAGCTTCCGGTGTCTGCAAGAGTTTATGTGGGTGGGCTGCTGTATGTGTGCCGAGGCTGGTCCCAATCAAGACGCCAACCTCCTAACAGACTGTTGCTTCTTTCTCTCTGCAGGACTACTTGGAGTGCATAAGTAACCAGTCTCGACTGGCCTTGAGCTCTGAGGACAAAAAGTCACTATTTGGCAACATCCAGGACATCTACCACTTTAACAGGTACAACACAGAGCGACAGACATAATCAGGAAAATATAATATAATGAATAAGACTGTGTGGCATAAAGCAAAGACACTCAGATTTCCTATATTTGTTGGTTTCTGAATTTTTGGAGATCAGAAACGGAGATCATGTGTCGCTAAATAATTTGGATATTAAATTATTGTGTTTCCTTATTTCACATAACACCCAGTCTTGGTTAAATGGCTCTAATTTCTTCTCATATCATCGGGAATCTTTACTAAAATGACTCATTAGCCAAATATTGCAAAAAAAAAAAATCATTTTAAATTACATTAAAATATATTATTTCCTCACAGGTATAACCGTCTGTGTTATTTTAATGCATCCATTAGCAGCTCTGCTCATTTAAATTTTCGCTTCATGTTTGTACTTTTATGAGAGGTGTATATTACTTTATTAATTGTGTCTCTCATAATTCCCAGGATATGCTGGTGTAATTTCAACTATTCCTGAACATGTTTGACAGCATATTCAGGGGTTAAATACACAACACTCCAATTTTACATCCACAATAGATTTGTGACTTTAACTATTTGCTGCTACTGCAATAAACCATTTAAAATGTGAGTTGCCTGACTGAAATTCAGTTTCACTCTGTTACTGAGTTCTGAGTTACAGATCTGTTTGTGCCACAGATGTTATTCTAATATCGAGAATATTATAAAATATCTCTATTAAATCTACTCTTTTTGTTATGGCATCGCTATGGTCTTAATGGAAAATTACGTTTAATTGGTGCCTCTCCGAAGGGCTAATGAAATATCATAAGCATCATCGTGGTCTAAAAATGATAACCAGCTTCTCACTCAGCTGTAAGATCATCCATCAGCTGCAAAATGTTGCAGTATCTGTTGGGATAGAATGACATTAGACATTAAAATCAACCTGGATTTGCCGCAAAGCTTCTCTAAACGGCTTTGTCTCTCCACTCACCAGTCACTTTATTGGGTACACCTTGCTAGTACCTGGTTGAACCCCCTTCTGAACTGCCTTAATTTTGGTCCATGATGTCGTCACGCAGCTGTTGCACATTTGTCAGCTGCACGTCTATAATGTGACTCTCCCGTTTCACTACATCTTATAGAGCAAAGGTGCTCTACTGCACTGAGATGTGGCGACTGTGGACTGTATACAGTGAACTCATTGTCATGGTCATGAAACCAGCAGTACTTAGGTAGGCTGTGGTGGTTTTAAAACAAGAAGTCAAATAGGTTTAAGGGACCCCCTAAACTGTTACATCACTGTCCGTCTGAATTGTTGATACAAGACGGGATGGATCCAGGCTTTCATGCGGATTACATTATATTCTGACCCTACCATCCAACAATTTTCCGATCTTCCACTGTCTATTTGCATTTGTCCACATATGTAAATGAACCAAGCTGCTGCCATGTGATTGGCTCTTTTTATGACCTCTTTGCCTTAAAGACCAACTGAACAGGTGTACCTAATAAAGTGGATGGTGAGCATAATGTGCCAGCAGCCTCCCCAACACTGAAAATGGACTGTGCCACCTGTTGTTGTTCTATGAAAGGCATTGTTGCAGCAGCCAGGCCTCTAGTGTGTGTGTGTGTGTGTGTGTGTGTGTGTGTGTGTGTGTGTATAATCAGTCCCAGTCTGCATGCTTGTCACCTCTAGTACCGCTCCAGACTGTGTGTTTCAGTGTGTGAGTTTTGTGTTCAGATGAGATGGCAGGTCCAGCATCAGTCATGGTGGTCTGGAGACACAAACATTCACTCCCACCTATTCATTTCTCAGCTGCCCCACACAGTCAAACTGGCCAGTAAACGGAAACATAAAAGCAGTTAAAAGAGGTCACAATGACCTCATGCTTTAGCCATGAAACAATAACTTCAGGAGTGGCTGTTTCTTTCGTTCTTTTTGTCCCTACACTGAATTTACAGCTGCACAACAGGAGCTGCTCCCTGTTTGAATTCATGGAAGTTCTGAATTTGTTCAGTGGCCTATCACCTCATTTTGAACACCGAGATTTTACTCGTGAAATTCAGCACAACTGTTGGAACAATGAACCACGGGAGAGTCATTTATATGTGTGTGTATTCAAGGAAGAAACAAAAGAAGGTATAAAATGTAAATCCCGGGAATACAGTGTTAACTGCTGTGAACTTTTTTGCTTTAGGGATCTTCTTCATGATCTTGAGAAGTGCAACGCAGACCCCGTGGCCATCGCAGAGTGCTTTGTATCCAAGGTAATCAGTTTCACTGTTCACAGTACTGGAAGTAACTGAATACATTTAGTCAAGTGCTGTACTTTCAGGTACTTGAGTACATACATTTTATAATACTTTATATTTTGCTTTTTACCCCCCACTGTATTTATTTAACAGCTATACTTACTTGCTAGTTTCCAGCAAATGCAACATATTGTAATAGTTTAATGCTTTTTAGGCTTATACAAAGAAACAATGTCACAATTCAGATCTTTAGAAGTTGTCCTCTGAATATCTCAGATGCTTTCATTTATATAGCCATTGAGAATATTGTGGAAAAACTAAAGATTTTGAATGAACTTTTACTTGCAGTGGAGTACTTTTGCTTAGTTTTATAGGTTTAAGTAAAGGTCCTAAGTACTACCCTGTACTGTCTGTTTCTTTGCTTGCATGGGCTCTCCTCCTCTGCTTGTTGAAACCTGTCCATACAGCTGCTTTGGACACATGCACACGCACACAGAACAACATCAACGAGACAGAAAATGAGAAACTAGAAATGTGAAATTATCGATACCTTCCTCAAATCAGGTGATGACATTGCTAAAATGAACTTCCTAGAAAGTGCATTGAGGTAAGAAGCATTATTGTGCCGGTGCGAATGTCAGTTTTAAAAGGAACAGCAGGGCGGGGAGGAATGACAGCACCTAATCACCTTTTTGCTTAAGAGGGATAATTGTAGTTTTCATCAAGGAAAATGGACTCAGACTCTGCTCACGGTGTCAGAGGTCCTCTTTTCTGTATGATTCAGCTCCTGCTCTGTCTCTCGGTGCCCTACAAACTGGTGGCACGATTATGTCCCATTATAAAGTGCTGCATACCAGCACTTTGTGTAAAACACTTTGCGTTCCCTCCCTTTCCTTCTGCAATTACACCCAAAACCGCAGAGCAACTGTCTGACCATGTACACACAAAAAAAGTCACAGTTAGTGTCACAGACTCTCTAAATGCAGCAACTGTTGTTGAGACAAGCTGGTTTTATGGCTGCATAATTAACTGAGAGCTATAAACAAACCAGCCTCATGACATCTTGAAACCAGCTGATTAATCTTACAGTTAGCAAAAAGAGGTCTCAAAATAAAATGGCATTCATGTAGGGAAAAGAAGCTTTTTGTTGATGTCTTGGTGTCAGACGATTGTACCGCTTGCAATGTGCAAAAAATCGTGCGATATTTATTGGTTGTTTGTGCAGTGGATAAATTGGGAGACAGCCAGCTTGAGAGCAAGCCTCGGGCTTCTGAAAACACATCCGTACTGCTGACGTACTGCTCTTGTAAGACTCGCAGATACCCATTAAAACCATTTAAAATATTCTGTTTTTACTGGAAGTGGTAGCAGGTTCCTGCCCCGTCTTGCTGTCAGCATTTCTGAACACGGTTTAATTATAGTTGTACGGCAATATGTAAAGCTTCCTCTTCTTCTCACAAAACGCCAGAAATTTCCAGCTCATATCTAACTGGTTGATTGATTCAACTGGTTTCTCTTAAAATGTGTATGTGCGTTATAGTTTCACACCCTGTTACTAAGCCTTAAAGGTTGAAAGCACTATATTTTCACCTTGAAGGGACTAAAACTAGCAATGAACTTGCACACCTGATGTTAGAGTTAAACCCGGGCGCTAACAGTCTCACATTAGGCTCTTCTGTTTAGTGATATTTGTATTGCGAGTGGCTCAAAACGCTTGTTACCGATATTTATTCATGTCTGGATTTCAGTGTGTGTTTGTTTTTAAAGGATTTAGTTTAGTGTAGATTTGTCATCAAGTAGCTTTAATACAGTTGTATAGGGGGGTGGTCAAGAGTTGGACCAGCACCTGGAAATGTTTAGTCTCCACTGACCAACCCACTACTCTAACATTAAGAAGCCACAGTTAGAGCTCTGTGTTTGTGCATGTGTCCTTAATGATATCACAGGCTTCTGGTAAACGGGTTGTAGCTCAAATTCCACTTTATTGCTAAAAAAAAAAAGGTTAGTCAAGGTTTCAAAAACCCTGGAAAACTCCTAAACCTCTCTTTCGCTATCTACAGTGAAATGCACACACTCGGAGACGCACACAAACACTGCTAATACCTTTCTAGTCTCAGCAGCCAAGGATCACATGCAAGCACAATGTTTGAAGAGGAGACAGATCTAGCTGTAAATCTCCGTCTCTCCCTTCTGGATAATTGGCTATCTATCCTCATGTTCTTTTCTGTTTGACTAAACCTTCGCTGTGCTATGTGTTGAGTAAGCCTTTAAAGCATTTTATGGGTTGCTACATGCTGACTGAAGCAAAGAGAGAACAATTACGCTGAATTTTTTTTGGTCCTAATGATCCTCTGAGTTCAGCGCATACCTGATGACTCACTGTGACCAGTCCGGTCTCGTAACAATAAAACCTGCAGCTTTATTACCTTGCTATTAAAGTGATGAGTGGGCGCGTAGCCATCTATCAAACTTAAACTTTTTCTGTCTCCCTGCATACCGATTAGTGGCCGCAGTTCAAATAAGTACAAGTCTTTTCTGTGTAATTTGAATCTTGATCTCTCAGAGAGGTGTGTTTATTTTTCGTGATGTGAAGCAGCTTAAAGTTAATAACTTTTGGATATTTTGACATGATGAGTATATGATTTTAAGATAGCTTATATGTATTTTAAAGGATAGTGTATTATAGGCATGAGTTATTTCAAGGCCTTCTGGTTTCCTGGTTAGGTTCAAAGAGTGTGCACGGACGGGTGTTTTTTGGCATGTCTGCGCTCATGCGTGCGCTCTAAAATTTATATTATATAGCAGACGTTATGCACTTTGTGGTCTTGTGTTCACAGTGCAGGAGGATATTAGGAGTGTGTATTAGGAGTGTGTTGGTTTGTGTCATCAGAAATCGATGGTGGCACATCTGGTTGTGTTTAGGCCTGGTCTGTGGCGGCAGACTGCTGGAGACGTGGAGAAGAGCTCTGCTCTTCAATTAAGAAAGGTTCCCACGAAGCACCTCGGGCTAACAAATCATGGGAGGATGTCTGTGTCTTTATGTACGTGTTCTTCTGTTCAGTATATTTTGGTGGGATATACTGTGTGCATGAGGTAGATTGACTCTTTGCTTCCAGCTGATTGGACGTCGTATTTAGTTCAAATCAAAACACGCACACATCCAAAGTGGGTACGTGCTCGAAGTTTATTAAGAATCCAGCGATCACATTGTCCTGGTTCATAATGTGCACTCTTTCACACACATGCAGAGCAAACTTCTTCTGCATGTTTATGCTAACACTTCCTGAAAGCTGTACACATCCTGCACCCTACTAGTGATTACGGACACAAATGGAGTTCAGTTACATTCTCACGTTACGCAAGAGAAACGAGTTTATCACAAGGCCTCCAAGAGAATATGATAAAGGGGAGCGATGAAGAGGAAGCGCTTGCAGGGAGAAAGGAGGGATCGAGGAGAAGAGAATATCCATAAGAGATTGGTGAAGAGAAGATATCAAAATGTGTTGTAGAAATAATCGTCGGGAGCAGGCAGGGATGATGGGAGGATGAGAGCAAAGAGGTTTAGACTAGCTTTGATAACTCATGCTGTCTTTGATGTCTTTGATGTTCAGGGAGGTATGCGAGGTGGGAAAAGTCTCAGTTAAAAGGGAGGTGGGTAAGGTACGAGGGGATATTTAATCTGAGTGCTCAGGGCTGTTGGGATAAACAGAGAATTAAAGGCCAGGATGGAAGCTAATCATAAGCTACAGGGATGAGGTTCAATTAGGATCAGTGAACGAAGGAAGAGTGGAAGCCTTGTCTGTGGGCTTTAAGTAAACATGAAATAACCCAATTCATCAAAGTGGACACAATCCACTGCAGATGTATTATAACCACTGATTAAACAGGCGAAAAAGCATGTGGATACATATTGACCTGTAAGGGATTATGCAGTACCACAGCTTTCCTGTCTGAGCCCATTTAATCACAGCCGCACATACTTTAAGTTACTGCTAATAATTTGGCTAGTAGTGCTGCTGGGTTTAATTTGAATGTATTCGCTCTTGCGTCGTGTGTTTTCAAATCATATCAATCTGCATGATATGAAAACCCATTAGAGCCATCTTCCTTGTCTTCCTCAACAAGCTTTGCTTTTTGACTTTCTGCCCTGCATAAACAAGATTTTTGTTTTAATCACTATCTTGCTTTAAAATCTGTATTTTCACAGAGAAATTATTGCTCTGAGAAAACAGAGCAGCACAGTCTGCAAATAAAACTATAATAGCACCAAGGAGTTGTGCAACACTGACAAAAACAAATGCCGACCTCGTGTGACTGTTGTGAGCCAGCTAATTCTTTTTTCAAAGACCTAAAATTGGGCAGACAGACATGATATTATTAGTAAATTGCACAAATCCAGACCAAATGCTCAGAGGTGTGATTGTTCTCCTCACAGACTTACAAGATATTTTGCTACCACATAATAAAGTGTCAAAAAAAAACAGTCAAAGCAAACTCCACACTATCTCAACAACTATGCAGTTGCCAGTGCCATAAAATCCGGGCATTAATTCCCCTCCCCTTTCATCTGGTATAATCATCAGGTCAGCTTTGGTTAATACCTCTAAAATTATATACTTTCCCATCGGCTGTTGATGACATGGTGGACTTTACACCTGCTAAGTTGCTCTGTGTTAGCATTTTTATTGTTGGCTTCTTACCATTATCAACACCAGCATTTAACTCAAAGTACAGGTTTGTGCTTTCGCTTTGCTATGCACCTTCATGCATCCACTAAGATACAGTGCCAACAAGTGTGACATGACATCATACCGTCTGACACGTTTCTCCTCTACACTCCTCAGTCTGTCTCGTTTCATGTTACAAAGCTGCATCGACTCATTTGCTCTTTTTGTTGTTGTGTTTTACAGAGTCAGGAGTTCCACATTTATACCCAGTACTGCACCAACTACCCACGGTGAGAAAGCTACGCCCTGTGTGTGACCAACCATGCTTATTCACTAATGGGGCCCACTGTAGAATTGTTAAGTCATCCTGATCTCACCTTCACATGCCATCTTCCCAGCATCTCACATAGCTCTATTGTGTATGTTGTTCAATGCATTACCTTATCCCCCCTTTCTGATGAGCTGACACTCTCTATAGAAGCCTCCTCAGCAGGAGTCAGAGTGTCTACTGTCAGTTGTGCCTCAAGGTCTCTCTAAATCCCTCCCTTCTTCTTTCAGTTTTTTCTTCTTTTCCTTTATTGGTGTCCTATTGACAGAGTTACAGCCCACATACTGACAGACAGGGTATTAAAGTTGTCACCTTATCATAGCTAATGCTGTTAATGTTTTATCCTGCTTTGTCTGAGTGCCTCAGTTCCATGGTGCACCTGTGTGTTACAATGTACGGGGCTTTTTGTGTCAATTTCTATATTGTGTGTAATTAAATGAACTGAAATATGATGCAGTTCTTCCTGCCATGACACAGAGCACCTTTAAAACACTGATAAAAAGGCATAAGAAGGAGGAAATGCATATAATCTAATGATGACTAATTGAATGTTCTCTGTGTGTGTGTGTGTGTGTGGGGGGGGGGGTCTGTTGTCAGCTGTTTAAGATAGACTTTCTCCTACATCCACACCACAGCTGGTGACCCCTATCAAGGTCACACACGACACACACAGACTCATACACAGACTGGGAGACACTTACATATGCACAGACACACACACACGAGCTGTAGATGTATCATGGTCATACTGAGCTCAGAGGTCAGGTTTCCTCCAGAACAATGTGAGGCCTGTGTGGAGCTGCGCTGGAATTTAGACATGCAGACATGCACATGAGTGCACACACACTTACACAAGACACAGAAGAAAGAGACAAGTTCACAACTGTCTTCCTCTGTCTTTTTCCACTGTGCGTGTGTGTACACATAAACTCAAACACATACAGCCTCCATTGGGTAGTGAAAAAGTTCTTTATTCTTCAGTAGGTCAGACAGCAAATGAGCTCCACCGAGCAGTAAATGTGGTTTTACGAGGCTGTAGAGTGGTACAATATGTTGCAAAAATTAGTTGATACAGGCCAAGCTAACAATAAAAGCATCAAATACGCAAATAGAAACTGATATTTGAGATTCTGGCCCTATTTTTGAATAAAAGACTCAGCAGACCAGGCAGCATTTTTCCAATCTTCTGTTGAACAGTTTTGGCAAGGCTGTGCGAGTTGTAGGCTCGGGTTTCTGTTCTTATCTTAAACAAGTGGCAGCCAGCGTGGCCTTCTGCTGATTTGGCTCATCTGCTTCAACGTTGTGCATTCAGAGATGCTCTTCTGCATGCCATGGCTGTAGGGAGTGGTAATCGCCTTGAAGCAGTCTTTCCACTCCAAAAACTGCCACTCACTTTGTATTTTCTCTTTTGTTCTGACTGTTGCCTGTAAAGCCTAGAGATGGTTGATCAGTAGATCTGGTATTGCTGAAATACTCAGCTCAATCCAAACAACTATGCCATGTTCAAAATCCTCATTCTGATGCTCGATTTGAAGATCAGCAGGCTATCTTGACCATGTCTACTTGCCTAAATGCATTAAGTTGCTGCCTTGTCATTGACTGATTAGATGGTGTTAATGAGCAGTTGAACAAGTGTACCTAATAAAATGCCCAATGACTGTAGCATGATAGCGGGACACAAATTTGGCTTATTTTTGTATGCATTTGCAAATGTACGTGCACACAGTGTATGGCTGCCAGAGCTTCAAGAATAATAAACCTCATGGAAAAAGTACACATAACAGCTCAGATATCATATTGTGTATTAATTTACATACCTCACTGTGTTATTCAGAATTAGCATAATATTAATTTAACCACATTGTTCAAGCGAAAAACTGAAAGAGAATCTCTCAGTCCTCCTTAAATGTTTTTATCAGGGCACATACCGATCCCTGTTATGTCTCTCACTCTTGGTTAATAATCCCTTTGTGTTTGGGTGATATATAATTTTTTTTTTTTCCGCCTCCTTCAGTTTTACTTGACAGCTCTCACTCGTCATCGCTGTCAAATTACAGTTTCCTGCAATTCTCATCTTATTTGCTGCTTTTTGTCTCCACAGGTCTGTTGCTGTGCTCACAGAATGCATGAGAAACAAGGCGTTGGCCAAGTTTTTCCGCGAGCGCCAAGAATCTCTGAGGCACTCCTTGCCCCTGGGCTCCTACCTGCTCAAGCCAGTGCAGAGAATCCTCAAGTACCATCTACTATTGCATGTACGTCTTTTTTGTCTAGCCCAGAGCGCGCGCGCGCGCGCGCACACACACACACACACACACACACACACACACACACACACACACACATAATGTCATCCAAACAGTTAGTCTTTACCCACAAAAATGTGAGAGCAGCCATAATTATTATTATTATTTTAACCTATTCCAGTGCGAATGCAAGTCTACGGTTAAGTAACTGAGCTGAGATTCCAGCCCACCTCTGATGGAGAAGCCAAATGTTTAGACATATGGTGCTCAGTATGCATGTTCCTGTGTGTCTGTGTGGTTGCATTACACTGCATGCATTGTTGTTATGAACACAAAACAAAACATAGTAGTATGAACATGCTCATGAATGTTTTGCTTTCATTGTGTGCCAATTCCAATTGGCAGCATTTAAAAAAAATATATATATATATATTATTATTTTTTTTTTTTTTTTTTTAATTTATTTATTTGTGCCACCTGTGCAGGAGATAGCCAACCACATGGAGAAGGACACAGAGACCTATGAGGTCGTACAGGAAGCCATAGACACCATGCAGAGAGTGGCGTGGCACATCAATGACATGAAGAGGAAGCACGAGCACGCTGTGAGGTTGCAGGTACAGCGAGCTCTCTCACATACATTAAAATTGCGACTGAACCTTTCCATAAATCATTACATGGATGACGTGTGATGGCGTCTCCTGCGTGCGTTCCACAAGTAAACAGCTACAATACTTTGAAAACCTTTCAAGGAACAAATTGTTTTAGCGTTCTGCGCAACAGTTATGTGAACTCCAGGTTTGAATCGGCCAAGGCCCCGATGCTCCCCGCATCTTACACAAGTCAGTGCATTTTCCACTGGGCTAATGATGGCCTTGCATAAGGAGGACACATAAAAGGGAAGCTTGTTTCTTTTATCTGCTCGGGGGACAGAATGGTCTGATGAATGCAGGAATGTGGGGGAACAATTTCCGTAAGAGTCTGAAGGAAGTATTTGCTTCATAAAAATGGTCAGTTTATGCTTGTTTTGTAATTTTCTTCCCTTTTAATTTTCTAAACATTTATTTAGGCTTCAGTGTGTTTGTCCTTCCACCCAGTAACCTTGTTCAGGTCATTTAACACTCTGTTTTCGTCTGTATTTCTTGTTTTTTTTTTTGATAAGTTGAGTTGTCTCATCGTATTTATTTTTTGTGCTCCAGTTTGGCAACACAAATATGCTTAGTTTTTTCTTTGTTTTTTTCCTCAATTTCGTCACAAGGGCATGATTGTGTGTCCCCCTTCTTGCTGTTACCATGTTTAACTCTCGTTACTCTGTAACCCTGTGATTGCTGCAGGAAATCCAGAGCCTTCTTACCAACTGGAAGGGCCCTGATCTGATTGGCTACGGAGAGCTGGTCCTTGAAGGAACATTTCGTCTGCAGCGTGCCAAAAATGAACGAACACTCTTCCTCTTTGACAAACTTCTATTAATAACTAAGAAACGAGAAGAAACCTACACGTACAAGGCTCACATCCTGGTCAGTGACGCAGCTTGGAGAACTTCATGCCCTGAAGAAATGCTAAGGATTTCAATGCTTGTGCTCCGTATTGTAACACTACTTCCTGCCTGTCTCTTGTAGTGCTGTAATCTGATGCTGGTGGAAGTCATCCCTAAAGAACCACTGAGTTTCAGTGTGTTTCACTACAAGAACCCCAAACTACAACATACAGTTCAGGTATAGCAACATTACATAAGAGAAGACATGTCAAACCAGACACCAAACACCCTTTGAATTTAATTACACGTTTGAAAATGTAGCTACGAGCGACATCGTGCAAGTCAGAAGTTGTGATGGTTGTCGCTTCGTGATTTGCAGCTGTCTTATTGTTTTGTATTTAGTCCAGGCTCACGTCACGGAGCTGTTCAGACACGTAGACTGTTTAAAGGCTAACGGTAGCCATTGTTGTTTCCTAATAACTGTTTTTCGACGAGCGCTGAAAAAGAAAGCTAATATGTGTTATGCAACAAAGCTGCTCTCCAGTTCTTAAGGATTTAACCCAAACCTTTTGAACTGTATTTAAAATACATGTATGAGATTATCTCTTCTGTGATGTTGTGCTATCTGCCTGCAGGCTAAATCCCAGCAAGACAAACGCATGTGGATCTTACACCTCAAGAGACTCATACTTGAAAACCATCCTGCCAAAATCCCTGCCAAGGTAAGAGGAGCTTATCTCCTGACAGGCCCCATCTTTATTCAAAGATTTTGTAACTGCTCTGAGCGGGATGTGCTGAAAATGTCACTCCCTCCTACTCACTCCATCTCTCTTACTTTCTCATATTCCCTTATCCACCTATCCTGCTTTTACACTTTCTAGCGTCTTCCTATCAGCATTCATCATCAGTTTTTAATGAATTCTTTTTATTCTATGTTATTCTGTTTTGGCTTTTTTTGTAATGTTTTATTGGGGTTATTCCTAAATTTTTGTATTTAATTTTAAGTTGTAAGTAAAGTATATTTATGAAGCACTTTGTGGCTACACATCTGTGAAAAGCACTTTGAACATAAACTTTACTATCTCTTCATCTGGCTTTTGACACGTGCAGCAAAAACTAAGACTTTTCAGAGAAAGTAAAGAGTGTCCATGAAGAGGCTCCTTTGATAAGTTTCAACTTGAACTGTAACGTGAATACAGTAATATGGTGCCACCTAGTGTCAAAATGCATTTAAAAAAAAATGCATGCATTTTTTTCTAATCCAAACTTGTCTTCTTGCAGTTCTACTAAAGTAGTTGAATTGTAATTAATTTAATAATTATTATCAATAATTCAATATTCTTGCATTCAAAGCAAAAAAAAGGGAAAATTATTGAGAATGACAAAGATCCTCACCAAAGCACTAAATTTTTAACGCAGCTTATCAAAAAAGACTCAATTGCAACAAAGTGTTTAAGTTATTCAAAAGACTTCATCCTAATTTTTTTTGTTGTTGTTTCCGAATTCCAGGCCAAACAAGCTATTTTGGAAATGGATGCGACACGTAAGTACCAATTTCTAAATTAGTGATCATTTATTAAAATTGTACCTTTGGTATATTTTAGTCTAATGTTCTTTTTGCTGCAGGTATAAAAAAAAAAATTAAATATTCATTTATCACTTATTTGTTTTCCTCTACTGACATTTTTTTCCCCAGATCATCCCGGGTTTCACTATACCCCCGACGGTGAAAAGAAGGATTCCCCTCAAACCAAGGAAGGCCCCACTCCTCGCAGAGGGCGCAGGAAAGGTGAGAAAAGTCTCAGTCAATATTGTGTTGAGCAAAAATTATGTTTCATAGCTTAGTGTGTAAAATAAATACAAATTAAAGGAATTGAACACACATCTAAAATTTATCATATATTTATTTTTCTGTCTTCCCAGAACCTCTGTCCAAATTACTGAAGAATGCTAAGCAGAATGCAGCCAATGCAGACGGTGAAAAAGTGAGTCATGCAAACACAAACCAGGAGTCGGTGTACACACACTCGTGAACAAATTTTACTTAACCCAAAATGTGTTCCTTCTCCATGCAGCGAACAAGTCTAGGTGCCACACTGCTTTCTCCAGTGTCCCAGCTGGCTCTGGGCACAATTGGCCGCAGCCGTAGCCTCATCAACCAATCACAGGAGTCCTTAGATCCTGGCGATCACTATGACCACAGTGACCGGGAGGAAGGGGAGGAGTCACATCAGCAGGACGCTGACGATGAGGATGACAGTGGTCTGGTGGGTTTTGGCTACCTATAATTGTGCACTATATTTAAATTTGCCAAAAATATCCCTGTGAAATTCGGGGTTACATGAAAATCCCCCAGTTTGTTTCCATGTTAATCCAGTCTTTCAAACATATTGGTAATACTCTAAATTCTGCATTCAGGGAGGCGGAAAGAGGCTGCGGGTGCCTGGCAAAGGCAGTAGAAAGAGGCTGAACCCTCAGGCTTCTGTTGATAGCATTGAACAGTGGAAAGCTTTCAACATGAGTTCAGCAGACCTACAGGTACAGTATCAATTTGGAGCTAATGAGAGATGCAATATAAAATTGTACTGGATCTCAGATTTTTCAGCTGCTTCAGTCACGTGCAATACAAATGATCTCTGCTGTCCTTCAGAGAGCCAGAGAATCCCTTGTACGGGACGGAAGTCACCACCCACCACTCCTCAGGACACCACACGTGACAGAGGAGCCTCCAGACTCCCCCATTCCCTCTGTAATAGTAACAGAAAGTGACCCGTCAGTGAGGAACATTTGGGCAGACCATCAGGCTCGCAGGGCAATGTTCCCCACCCGCCAGAGAACAATGCAGCCTGACGATGAAGACGAGGACATCTACCAGATGTTTGTTCCCACAGAGCCAAACGGACAAGAGCCAGAGGTGCCTTCAGAGAGATCAGAAGCTCCCTCATCGCCAAGGACCGCTCGGCCCTGCAGCTGGCATGTTGAACAGGTGCCCACGGTGCAGGTTGAACCTCCACCCAGCGGTAGCAGAGTCCTGCGGAGGGCAAGCAGTGCCGGGGAGAAGGCTACAGAGCCTCGAGAGAGCCCCGAAGATGACCAGGCCGGTCACAGCAAAATGGAAGTGATCCACACTGAATCATCCAGCAATGATATATCTGGATCATCTTCAGCTGAGCAGCTGACAATGGATGATATTGAAAATGTTTATGACAATATCAGCTATGAGGACCTAAAGAGCATGGGACTCATCAGAAGAGACCCTGAAGAAAGCCAGTCGCAGAAAGATGCTTCTACAGATGCACAGCGTTCCCGGAGTGAGGCAGAGAAAACAGTCAATGTTCCAGAGGTCAAAGAGTCTATGTCCAAACCAGACAGTTTGCCAGAGGACCATAAGTCACTAACACAAGAGGGGAAGTCATTTGGGACATGTGAACTCAAAATAGTGGAGGAGGAGAATATCTATGACACAATCTGTTTTAGGGATCCGCCATCAACCGAGGTCATGGAAAAAAATGAAGGTGATAAATTAAAAGAAGAGAGGAACAGTGTGCTGCTTAGAGCATTTGTTTCTGAGCAGAGCTCCCACTTTAGAGAGGATGAAGGACCAGCCCCCTGCCTTGCCCCATGTTCTTCTGAGCCCGATCTTTCATCTTCTTCCACCTCTGAGACCTTTTCTCAGAAAGGAGATAAGATGTCCGAGCAGGTCGATGAACTCTGGAACGACTTGGAAAACTACATCAAGAAAAACGAGAAGAAAGCTGATCGACTTCCTGCTGCATTCCCAGTGAGTGCCAGCGAGTCGCCGAAGAAGACCTCGTCTGTCAAAAAAAGCCCTGTGAAGAGCACTCCTGTAAATACTCATGCAGCCTGTGCACCCACCAGTTCCCCAACACATCAACCTAAGCCCCCACCTGTCACTGCCACACTCTCATTCACCATCCCACTTATCAACCTTCCTGAACAAAGTGAAGGTACCACTGAAGAAGAAACCCACAGCCCTTCTCCTGCATCACGCCCCCTTCCTGTCACCCCAGAGCCCGTCCCAGGAACCGTGAAGAGCATCCGCAACCGACTGGCTCGTCTAAGCAGCGGCAGCTTTCGCCTGGAGGATGACGATCTGGTGGAGCTTCCCCAGCGAAACATCTCTCAGAGAGAAAATTCCCTCAAGGACCTTCACAGTTTGTTCCCAGGGGAGCTGGCAGGTCTGGACTCACCCCTGGCATCCTCCTCTCTCCTGCTGGGTGAGTCTGTGGACTTTCCCCTGGAACTGATGGACAAAACTAAGAGCCGTGTGTTCCTCATGGCACGCCAGTATAGCCAGAAGATTAAGAAAGCAAACCAGCTGCTTCGCATGAGGAGCATGGACCCTGGAGACTCTTGCAGTCGTGCCAGAGCAGAGAAGAAACAGAAAGATCTCGCAGCCATCTTAGAGGAGAAGAAACAAGGAGGTGCAGCCATAGGTAAAAAATAATAATAATAATTCTCAGATGCTAGAGTATAGGTTTAAATTTGTTTCCATTTTGTGTTTCAGTGGGTAGAAATCTGTAGATCACCTATTCAAATAGCCATAATTTGACAATACAGCCCTTCTCTGGCAGCTCTCCTCTCCAACCAGACCAGCACAAACAAATGCAGTCACTTCATATGTGAATGAGGGTAGTAGCTTCCCTGTGCAGGAGAAGAAATGCGAGCTCAGAATTCAGCTCGAGGCCAAAACAGTTACAGTGTCACCATCTGACATATTTTGCCAGCAGGCCCTCTTTTAACATATCCAGTTGTTGGCAAAGCTGGAATAGCAGTTGATTCAAGTTTTTCATTGTCTCAATGGATTCACTTTTAAAACAACCAATAGGATTTTTTTTTTTTAATGAAATGCCAATGATTGGCCAAAGGTGAGCTATAGATGTCTCGTTTCCTATTGAGACCACTTAAATTATATTTTGTTGAAGTTATTATTGAATATTTGTCCAGTGAGAGCCAAAAATCTGAGTTTTAAGATGCTCAAAATATGGTTTGAGCAAAAAATGGTGCCTTTATTGTATACCAGTGCTGTTAGTTTATGAGCAAAAATGCAAACATGCCTCACTCACACTTCTTTTGCATCATTTTTTTTCTCCCATCTTAAGGTGCAAGGATAGCAGAGTACTCCCATCTGTATGACCAGGTGATGTTTAAAGATTCCTCCAGTCCAACCTCTGCTACCCCACATCACTCCCATCCAGGTCTGTCATCTTCTCCGTCCATGCCTGAGACCTCTCTGGAAGAGGACTGGCTCCACTCCACCTACAGCAACGGAGAGCTGGCCAGCTTTGTCTCCTCGTCTAGCGAGGTGGGAGAGGCTCGAGCATCTTCTACCCCTCAGCGCAGGCTTACTTCAGCCTGCTCCACCCCTTCTTTCTTCCCTCCATCTCCGACCAGTCCACCGGCACAGAGATGGAGCTCGTGCATTTCCGCGCCTATTGAGAAAGAAGAGCACGTGTACAGCTCCATTAAGAGACATCCTTCCTTTAATGCACCATCTTTGCCCGCAAAGTCCTCCCCTTCTGCTCAGTCAGTCAGTTCTACTGGCAGCCAACAGCAGGAGAAGTCTGGACTTAAATGTAACGGACTCGATGTAGATCGATCCACAAACAGACTTCATGGTCCAAGTCTAGGCCGAGCTGGCCGGCAAAGTAGCCTCCCAGAGCGGTCTACCCAGGGGCTTTCAGACCTCACTTTACACGATGGCCAAAAGGTGGTGGTCCTGAATCGGGCTTCTGCACTGAGCATACTCACCGCTACCCAGAACTACTTGGCCAACTTCAAGGACAATGGGGAAGATGACGATGACTATGTCGAAATCCGCTCAGAGGATGAGAGTGAACAACAGCGTGACAGGTTGTCGCAGAAGAACGGCAGCTCAGCCGCTCTTGCCGGTCAGAATCGGGGCGTTATCCAGTCTCAGAGTCTACCGTGCACCCCAATCCGCTCCTGCGACCCGCTGAGACCTTTGGACCACGAGCATTTGGAAAAATACCTGTGGAACGAGCCGCAGCAGAGCCAGCCCAACATCGTCCAGTCTCTGAGGGAGAAGTTTCAGTGTCTGAGCTCCAGCAGCTTTGCCTGAGGCTGTGTGTCAACTAAAAAGCCAAATCTATATCAACAAAGGGAACAATGCTGCTTGGCCTTGACTGCCCTACATCTTAAAACACAAAGAAATGTAAAGCAAATATAACACAACTCTCAGTGTAGATCAGCCATATTTGTAATGACATGTTAATGCCTTCGCCTTCTGTTACAGTGCTTTGAAGTTTAACATAATAGGTGACCATTAACGGTCAAAACGCCACATCAAAGCTTGCATGTAAGCTGCCTTAGCACTTCCGGAGATCGGGGTGGGTGGGTGAGGGGTCGCTAGAACAAAGCAAAGTTCTCAGTTGTCTGTAAAAGGAGTCCAGTGTGACTGAAAAGATTTTAATATTCAAACTCTTTGATTGCTTTTTGTGTTGAACCTTATAGACATAACTGGTGTCATATGAACTGTTGTACAGTAGTTCAGGATACTGACTGAAATGTACTCTCTTCTGTGCTCAAGGTCTTAGACTTAGACTCAAACATCTAGTGGACTTTGACAGATTGTGTCAGTAGTACCTCTTCAGTGGTGTTCTTAAGGTTAATTTTAACTGCACTTTCATCTCTAGTTAATATTTACCTATATAGGAGAGGTGGCCCAGATTCGTGGCTAGTTTTAAAAAAAAATTTGCTTACACTATCAAACCGTTCCAAACAAGCAGCTATACAAATATACAGTTCAGATTCGCAGTCTTCACATGTGCTACTCAGGCTAGTTTTTCACCTTTAGGTGGCTAATACAAGACCCAATAGGTTAAGTATGACTAAACATAGACTTGTAAGTCTATTTGAAGTTATTGTACGTCACTCTGCCTACCACCTTTCTAGGGTATCGTGCTTTAAAAATTGAGAAGATGCTGATATTTTAGATGATCAATAAGAAATATAGGATTAAATATTTATTTTGAATCTGTGAGCAAATCGGAAATGTTTTTTACGTGTTAATGTCTGGGGCCATCCATCGTGCACAGCTTAAATGTTCATCTCAATAAATAAATTGTGCGTGTGTGTGGATTTTTTTTTTTTTTATATATTATAATTTAACCTTTGCTTTTAAGAGGGACCACAAAGGAAAGGATTAAGGAGATTTACTACAGTACTGTATATGGTGTAGTTTTTTTTTTTTGTTTTGTTTTTTTTAATTGATCATCATCTGTTTACCTAGTTTACGTCTTGGGGCACTCCCAACTGTCACACTACTGATATTACATCCTCACTCCCAGAAAGTCACCTCGACAATTCGTCAAGTTTTTTCTTTCCCATCAAAGCAAACCCAAGATTTATGCCACACTTGTTTAATTTCTGAATGTCCTATTTATTTGAAAGCATCCCTCTGTTACTGCCCCGTGTCACTATTACTGCGAGCCACCGACTGGTTGTAAATGAAAGAATATATTTATTGAAAGAGTTTTATTATTATTTAGGAGCTCACAAAATTTGTATCAAATACTGTGAATATTATCCGAAAATGTTTCTATCACGCACTGCTTGATAAATACTCACGAAAATGAAAACCACACAAACATTTAAAAAGCACAAGATTGTGGCCTGTTGTTCATGTCAGGAGAACTGCGTCAAACACAAGTTAGGAATATGAAGTATTTTTGTTCCATTGTACATTTTTGTCCTGTTTCACTGGTGGGGATTGTCAGTTTTCATTTACTTTTTTTTTCTTTTTTTGCACTTTTTTTTTGTCCTTTTTTTTTTTTTTTACGTTGAATTTGTAAACACTTTGTAAAGATGTACATTTTAGGAATGTTATTCTTCTATGCCATAGGTATGCTTTTTAATGCTTTGTTTAAGTTAAGTCTACTGTATTTTTTTAACTGGCTAGATGTCGTGG
The DNA here is from genome assembly GCF_963969265.1 of Rhamphochromis sp. 'chilingali'. NCBI lineage: Eukaryota > Metazoa > Chordata > Actinopteri > Cichliformes > Cichlidae > Rhamphochromis > Rhamphochromis sp. 'chilingali'. The sequence goes on along the minus strand of NC_137932.1, from coordinate 13,181,814 downwards.
CTCAACAAACTATGTTTGAGGTAATAAATACAGATTGAACTCACCTTTGCGTGTGTGGTTTTTTTTTTTTTTTTGGTTTTTTTTTTTCCCCTCTTGTTATCTCACCACACTGAATAATAGGACTCACAGCAGTCAGGAAGCTTTTCGTTGTGTACTATAGTTCTTATTAGCAGAAGAGCATGCATGTCATTTACTTAAGTAAAACTGTTTGCAATGGCAGAACACTTCCCAGCACTGAAAGGCACTTCCCGGCACTAATGGTATGACTTTCAAAATCCTACATCACCTCATTCTTAAGTTATTCCATTCACAAACTTATGTGTCCGCTCTTCCTGGCTAGTTGACGACAATACCCCAGTCAGCCTTTTATAGCTGAGCAGTCAAAACTAAGCCAAAATTCTAAAGTGTGTTTAAAACAATTTAATAATAATAATAAAAACTACACCCCATGAACCTTTCAGCTGAGCTCTGGACTTTGACTGCCTCATCTCAGCAACTTGCTTCTTTTCTTTTTCAGCCATTGTATTGTAGAGTTGCTGTTGTGTAGGGACCTGTGTCCTGCATAATTCAAGTTGGCAAAGCTTTAGCTGTCAGACAGATGGCCTCACATTTGACTCTAGAATGCTTTGTTACATAGAGGAGTTCATGGTCAACTCAGTGACTGCAAGATGTCAAGGCCCTGTGACTGCAAAACAAGCCCAAATCATCACCCTTCCACCGCATACTTGACTTTTGGTTTGAGGTATGTTCAAATGCAGCTTTGCAAATATAAACCATGCTGCCATCCTGGTTTTTTATTTATTTATTTATTTTATATAAAGTAGAGGCTTTTCTTTTTCTTCCAAACATGTCATACTTGTTCCCTCTTAATTCTTAAAGTAAGGGTGTACTTAGATTTCCACTCACTGCTTTCACTCTTCATTTTGGCTTAGTTTTTGATAAATAAAAATAACGGCATATGTCATGTTTTACAATTAATCTGAGGTTGTAGTTACCTAATTTTAAGATCTGCTAAGGACTAGATTATCCTGATATGTAAAACAGAATTTAAAGAGGGTGTACTTTCGTTTCATCATGACTTTGTAAATAAAAATATTTAATTCATTCGAAAATAAATGTGCTTGAAATGGAAATATCATCTCTAATATATTATTTCCAAGCAACTAATTTGTCTCGTCGCTAAGCATATTATGAAATTGTTGAGTATATGGAATTTGTGAGTGAAAGCAAATATAAAATTAATTCAAATAGTTTGGACTTTCTGTTGATGTACTGACCAAAAATAAATACAAACAAATATTCATCTTTCAATACAAAAATAAAGAAAATACCGCATGAAACAAACGAAAAAGAAATAGGATATTCATCCGCATAACAACAGTATCAACCGTAGCGTGCGCACAAACAGCTTTAGAGCTTCGGAAAAACCAAGAAGAAGAACTAGGGCGCGGCGCGGCTGTTTTAGGGCATGCTGGGAAATGACGTTTATAAGAAATGACTCAACAAAAACGTTGATTTGTAATTTAAAAAGGGAACGACATCACGTGAAAAAAAATGTAAAACATTTAATAGCGAGTTCTACCACACAATTAAAAGCTCTCATACTGAAAAGATCGAGATTTTTAAGATATTTTCTTCTCGAACCTTCTTTCCAGTACCGGTTTACCCATAGTGCACTGCGCCGCTTCCTTTCTTCTTGGTTGTGCGGTGGTCCAAAAATGTCGCTATTAGATGGTCCGTTAAATGTGCTCGGCCAGAGGACAACTGGCCAATCTGTTCGCACTCAAAATGGTGAGTTTATGCGCTGCTTGACTTTGTAGGTCAGATAAAATTAGCGTTTCTGCTATGTGTTTATTATAACGGGCAAGAGAACGGTTTTATGCAACACACGTGTGGATCACGCTAATGCTAGCTAATGTTAACTTAGAGATTGTGCTTCCTGTCTATTACTAATATTATTAGTAGTATTATCATTATACTACAACACTGCAAATCTATTCTTTCTCAACTGCAGCACGTGTTGCAATTGTCTAATCCCATTTTAGTACCGTCCACTCGTACTACAATGAATGGAGGGTTATGCTAATGGGATAGAAAAACTCTGTCATGGTCTGAAGGTGTGGCGAGCTGAATGTGCGCCTCTCTGAATGAAATGACAGCATATCCCTCTGACTGAGGTCCGATGGATGTGCCTAGTATCTTTAGATGCATTGAACTTTTTGCTTCACGCTCGCTAGTTACAGTTTCCTTTTTGCTTCTGCAGTTATGGCCGCTGCATCCATTGCCAACATCGTCAAGAGCTCGCTCGGACCCGTTGGCCTCGACAAGATGTTGGTGGACGATATCGGGGTCAGTATCACGTTTGTGTTCACTGGAGAAAAGAGGAATGAACGTCTCCAGAAACAAGATGGAATACATGCACGAGTTTTATTGACACTTAAACTATCATTCATGCTGCTGTTTCTTCTTCGTTATACTATCTTGTTGGACTTCCAACAGGTGTTGCTTAGAAAGTATTAAATCAACTAAAGATTGTGCAAAATGCAACAGCCAGACTTCTTACAAAAACCAATAAAACTGAACATATTACACCAGTCTCAGGAGCTTTACACTTGCTACCCAGTGCTTTAATAATTGATGTTTAGACTTTACATATTGAAAGCCTTTCATGGCCTGGAGAATATATACTCAAATTGCTGTTCCCACATTAACCAGTGCATAGGTTTAGATCACGAGGCAGAAACTATAATAACCACGTAAAAGCCATAGTTGCTTATCAGTCGTGTTTTGTGGTTGTTTCGACAGGACGTGACCATCACCAATGATGGAGCAACCATCCTGAAGCTGCTGGAAGTGGAGCACCCAGCTGCAAAGGTCCTGTGTGAACTGGCTGATCTGCAGGACAAGGAGGTCGGCGATGGGACAACATCTGTGGTGAGTAGCTACCACTAGCTCCACTGGTTTTTGTGAATGTTTTAGCAGCTAATTTGTTGGATTTTACATAATACAGAGCTTCAGAAACTGAATTGCAGCATCCTGTTTTAGTACTATGCACCTGCTTCTTATTACGGGTGTGTGGCTATGCTAACAGGAAAGAGAAACTGTCCATCATGATCTGAAAGGGTCGAGCAGCCTCATTTCTGCCACTCTTAAAGAAATGATGGTACAGTGCATGATCCGTATCTTTTGAGTTTTATTGTTGATAGAAAATTAAGCTTGTTCCCATATTTTAGCTCGCATTGTTTGCGTTGCTTTTTCTCAGGTAATTCTTGCTGCAGAGTTGCTCAAGAGTGCCGATGAGCTGGTGAAGCAGAAGATTCATCCCACATCAGTCATCAGTGGATACCGTCTGGCTTGCAAGTGAGATGATGTTAAATGTAAAATCATCCAAATAAGATCATTTAGGATCTGTTGCAGTTTTGTGATGCTCAAACTTGTCGTTATCTTTTAGAGAAGCAGTCCGCTACATTAATGAGAATCTCACTATTGGAACAGACGACCTGGGAAGAGAATGCTTAATCAACGCCGCTAAGACCTCCATGTCTTCCAAAATCATCGGCGTGTATCCTTTATTTGTTTGCAGGAAATCAGCAAAATTTACCAGTGTTTATATTTTGCATGTGCAGAAAGCTTTTCTCACTCTCTAAAGTAATTGCCTTGACCCAAGCCTTCAGTGATGCAGACTTCTTTGCTAACATGGTGGTGGATGCTGCCATGGCTGTGAAGTTTGTGGACAGCAAGGGGGTAGCTAAATATCCTATCAACTCAGTTAATGTGCTGAAAGCCCATGGCCGCAGTCAGAAGGAGAGTTTCTTGGTCAACGGGTATGCAGTGAACTGCACAGTCGGTTCACAAGGTAAGTCTGTCACAAAGCCTGAAATTCATGGATTTTAAGTGTAAAAAGTGAGGATGTTGGTGATTTCTTTTGATTAGACTCCCATTTAAATTTGCTGCTATGTCTTTCCTGATGGTGTATGCAGTGATACGCGTGGGAGACAGTAACCATGGCTAAGAGAAAGGTAGTCACAGCAGTTTGTGAACTGTGGTAAAGCCTCTTTTGGCCTGACAGTAGAATAGTTCAGGGACCGTTTTTCCCTTCAAACAGTTTTGTAACTGTTTTTATAATTAATTTTTATTGTCCTTTGGATTTTTAAAATGATATATTGTGTCACAGGCATGGTGAAGCGTGTCGTTAATGCCAAGATCGCTTGCCTGGACTTCAGCCTGCAGAAGACCAAAATGAAGATGGGTGTGCAAGTTATTATTAATGACCCAGAGAAGCTCGACCAGATCAGACAAAGGTGATTTTTGAACATTTTTTTTTCTTTTTCTTTAAACAGACACATTTTTAAGAATCATCCCATTAAATTTACTGTGTTGCTTCATCATTAGCTGACACAGTGATACGCGTGGGAGATATCATAAGCAGCCACATGTGAAGGCAGCAGCTCTTCCCTGAGATGCATGACTACTAATGTTGGCTGGACACTTTGTGCATAGCATGCCTTTATAAATATACTGTCTAAAGTGTTGCAGCTTATTGTGAAACTGATAACAAAGCTCAAAACAAAGGAAATGTGGAGGTAAAACTAAATATGTATTTTTGGTTGGTTGCAGGGAATCTGATATTACCAAGGAGAGGATCCAGAAGATTTTGGCATCAGGCGCAAATGTTATACTGACGACTGGTGGCATTGATGACATGTGTTTGAAGTATTTTGTGGATGTAGGAGCCATGGCTGTTAGACGAGTTTTGAAGAGGGACCTCAAACGCATCGCAAAGGCAACAGGAGGTAAGAAAGAAGTAAGCTGCAGTTTGTGTCGATTGGCATTTACTGCTTTTAATATTCACGTATGCATTTAGATGCGTCTGTCACACACTTAAATTTAGAGTTTCCACCAGCAAATATTCATGTTTGACCTTGTGTGTGTTTGTCCATTCATAGCCACCATCTGCCCTTCTCTGACCAATCTGGAAGGAGAGGAGACGTTTGAGGCCACTATGCTTGGCCAAGCTGAGGAGGTTGTGCAGGAGCGCGTCTGTGATGACGAGCTCATCCTTGTCAAAAAGTAAGAAATAAGAACTAGCAGCTGCTTGAGTAGTGGTGAGTTGCAGTTGCATGAGTATAAAGGATTTAATTAAGTGCACTTCTTCTACAGCTTTGGCAAAAGTTGAGGGTTTTCCCTTGTACAATAATTGTCCACATAAGACCCCTCCTTTTTTTTTGTTTTTGTTAATTAAAGGCTGATGTCGTATTGTCGTCACCCTGCCAGGTGCGTGGCATAGTCACCCAAATTAGTAAATGCAGTAATTTGAGTAAAACAGTAATGCAGGATTTTGAAATTGATTCCATTGGTGTATCTACTCAAAATCTGAGTTTGTCTCAGTGACTTTTCTAAAAATAGCTTAGATTTTGCTGGGAGGCTGAGGAGCAGCACTGGCAGCTTCCAGTTTTTCGTTTTTGTTTTTTTTTATCCCGGCAGTTAGCTTTGAAAAAGTCAGGACTGTGTGATGTTTACAGATGAGACAACTATGTGTTTGCATGCATTGTTTTTGAGTGATTATGAATAATACAAAGCCATTTGGAATAGGCTCACATTTTTCTGATAAAAATTGGAAGTAATTGAATGGCATGGTCAGTTTGAATGAGCCATATATTTTCAAGTTTAGCATTAATTGGTTTAGAGCCTCAATACTGCTAGGGTATTGGGTTTCTCTGTTTATTCTGATACTGCGTGTTGGCCCAGTTTAACTTGAATGAGTTGCTGTAGGTTTGTAAACCATTGTATGACAACTGGAAACAAATTGATTGCATTCATAGCACAGCATATGGTGGACGTGGACCAAAAAACAAACAAACAAAAAAAAAAAATATCAGTCAAATGCCAAGGAATATGGCTAAGAGATGAGTTGAGAGCCTCAGAAGTTATTTCAGAGATAGTGACTTCCAGAATGAGTCTGTAACTGATGTCAGATGCCTTATGCAAGATTTTGTAACCTACTTCATGTTACATTAACATGAAATGTGAGGATTCAGTGAGGACTACATTTTCCTTGAATTTCCTTGAATACCCAGGGAAAGTTTACAGACCTAAAGGACGGGTTTGGCTCGTCTTCTTGTCTCTAAAAACAAAGTTTGTTGCAGGGGATCAAGTTCTAGTTTTGGATTTGATAATTTTGTATTTGATTTTAAAGTCCTTTTGTTTCTACACCTAGAGTTGATTCTCATTCTGATCACTATATTTCCTGACTTTCTTTCCCCTCAGTACCAAAGCACGCACATCAGCCTCCATCATTTTGCGTGGAGCTAATGACTTCATGTGTGACGAGATGGAACGTTCACTGCATGATGCTCTCTGTGTGGTCAAGAGGGTGCTGGAGTCAAAGTCTGTAGTGCCCGGAGGAGGTGCTGTGGAGGCAGCCCTGTCAATTTATCTGGAGAACTATGCTACCAGCATGGTGAGCTAGCAGCTGCTGGGAATCTGCGGTTGATGCTTTTTATTTATTTTTTTTAATTAAAGTAAATTGTGCTCATCAATTTGCTTCAATCTCTTTAGGGTTCCAGAGAGCAGCTGGCTATTGCAGAGTTTGCTCGATCTCTCCTCGTCATCCCCAAGACGCTGGCTGTGAACGCAGCACAGGACTCAACTGACCTGGTGGCCAAGCTGCGGGCCTTCCACAATGAGGCTCAGGTTAACCCTGAACGCAAGAATCTCAAGTGGTGAGTCTTACCTCAGCTGCAAGTTTGTTTATTAGGCATTTCCATTCAGTTAGTCCTTAAACGAGCACACTACTAACATGTAATTACACTGTCAGTGGTTTGTCTCTGGTTCCTTCTCAGTCAGTTTTGATCCTAAAGTTAATCTGCTGTTAGATTTTCCTATTTTGTCTTTAAACTGTTTAAATATGCCAGATTTTTTAGATTTTTTTTTTTTTTTTAGACAGAACTGTATGAAAGTAAGATTTTATTTTGAAGTTAATCTGTCTCGGATGCTAAGTGAATTTGCATATTTTGGATTCCTTGTCCTTTAGGATTGGTCTGGACTTGGTGAATGGCAAACCCAGAGATAACCGTCAGGCCGGTGTGTACGAACCCACGATGGTTAAGACAAAGAGCCTCAAGTTTGCCACTGAAGCTGCCATCACAATCCTCCGCATCGATGACCTTATCAAACTGTTCCCAGAGCCGAAGGAGGGCGGGCATTCGTACCAGGAAGCTGTGGAGTCTGGATCACTGCAGGGTTAAGAGGCTCCAAATTGGTCCCAATAGATTCAACTTCTGTATTTATACTCGAGAAGCTCTCCGTGGCTGTTGCTCTAGTGTAGGCTGTGCACGTTGCCTGTTTACTGTTCTCCCACTCCCTCTGCCTTGGAGCTCTGTCTTCTAGAAGAACTGTAAGCGATTGCTTTTTTTTTTTTTTTTTTTTTTGGACACTTAATAAAGCTCAGATGGTTGTAAATGAGTGCTGGAGTAGTCCCTTCATAATAACTTTCAAACACATTCAAGTTTATAAATCTTTAATTTCTCAGATTACAGGAAAAATATCTGCAGACATGCCCAAGTACAGGAAGCATGAGGTTTAAGAAGGCAAGCATACTTATGGCACTTTTCTGTTTGAAGGCTAATGCCTACGCAATTTGAGAAGGTCCCTTTAATTCCACATGGGAAGATACTGGAATGTTCAGGTTTTTAGAGCAAGCGTATTTAAAATCCTATAAGATTAGGAATAAATTACATTCTTCAGAGACAGTAACATGTTTGTCCATACTTGGTACTAAAAACTCTTTTACAGAGTTAGTGTTAAACCTTATTTGCCTGTATAAGTAACTGATAGCAGCTGGTTTTTAAATGGAACAGTATTAGTTGTCTGCTTGACAACTATTGAATGTAATATGGGCTCTGTCATATTACCAGCATTGTTATATTTAAGCTGCTACTGGTATTACACATTAGCCATCAGTATATGCTAGAGTTACATATTTGTACTGACAAGACTTCTATCATTAATTCACAAAATTCAAAAGCTAAAACCTGAGGACAGTTGAGTTTAAAATGAAGATCACAGTGAAAATTACAGCACACACTCAGTTTTGCCTCAAGTGTTGTGATGTAAAGATGATAAGTAAACTTTCTATTGCGTATTAACCCTGTTGTATAAACAATGATTTTCAGTAGCCATTAAAAAAAATAAGATGAGATCAAGTGCAATATATTAAACAGCACAGAGGTACATGTCTCAGACTCTTTCTACACACATGGCGATACCCATTCCTCCACCAATGCAGAGAGATGCGATTCCCTTACGCCCTCCGGTCCTCTGGAGAGCATGCAGCAAGGTCACCAGCACTCTGCAGCCAGACATGCCAATAGGATGGCCCAGAGAAATGGCACCACCGCTCACATTTACCTGAAGAGAAAGGGACAGGGATGATTAACATCACTTACTCTTTAAGGCTGATTCTAACCAGATGAAAGATGGTATACTGTAATTGCAGCTATTGCACAATTACAGTATACCATTAAAAACATTAAAAAGTAAGTTTACTTACTTTTTAATGTTTTTTGTATAATTATGTGTTTGTATCTGTAGCGCAGCATACCGATCCCATGGATGATTAATATATCTTTTCTTGCCATGAGCTGAAACCACTGCAGAAACTTTGAGGGATCACAGCACAGCAGGCTTGAGTCAAAATCAATTTCCAATTCATATGGTCTTTTCTTACAAAAAACATACAAAAAAACCCCCCAAAACATACAAAAAACAGTAATACTGTTAAGAATCACCTTTTCTTCATTCAGGCCAAGCTCTTTGACCACAGCAACTGACTGTGCAGCAAATGCTTCATTGATCTCAAATAAGTCGACCTGGTCCAGCTGCCAGCCTGCTTTCTCAACCTGGGAGGAAATGAAAGTTGTAAGTAGTAAAAGATATATAAATAAAATTCCTATTATCATATTTTAATCGCTGTAAAATTCTCACCGCTTTCCTAATGGCTGGTATTGGTCCCGTTCCCATGATAGAAGGGTCGAGACCAGCTTGAGCCCAGGATACAATTCTGGCCATTGGTTTTATGCCACGCCGCGCAGCCTCTGATTGGCTCATCAGGACAGTTGCTGCTGCTCCATCATTTATACCTATGAAGAGATAAAAGCAGGTTTCAAAATATCAGTGTAATTCTGCTCCAACCTGCTGGCAGATATCTCAGTGTAAGTGGTGGTTCACGAATAACCCTGGAACCTGAAGCATTTCCTGCGGTGACAGTGCCGCTGCTGTCCTTGACGAAGCAGGGTTTGAGTTTTGACATGCTGTCCATGTTGCTACCATGCCGAGGAAACTCATCAACCTTCACCTCCACTGGACCTGAAGGTCAGAGAAACATGTTTGCACTTTATGCATCATCATAACTATCGTATAGAACTGTGGATTAGAAACCTACCTTTTCTGGATGGCACCATGATGGGGACAATCTCCTGATCAAAGTACCTCGCCTTCTGTGCAGCTTCTGTTCTGCTCTGAGACTTGACAGCAAACCTGTCCTGTTCCTCCCGACTGACACCCCACTGCTTTGCAACATTCTCAGCTGATAAAAGAAGAATCAAACAAGAAGTAATGAGTGATACAATGCAGCATACAACCACCGGCTGCTGTGTGAAAACAGATCCACATCCTAACCCGTGATTCCCATGTGGTAGCAGTGGAAGATGTCCGTCAGGCCGTCTGCCACCATGGAATCCTGCAGGGAGGCATCGCCCATCTTCACTCCTGCTCTCATATGCACTGTATGAGGAGCCTGAGTATACAAAGAAGAAAACAAGCAGATTGTTTCTTATGCTGAGATTCTACCTGTTTACACAGGTTCACAGGTGAAATAGTGAATTGGTAAGCTTGACTGGCCACTTTGTTAGGTACACCTACTCAACTGCTTTTAGCACAAATAATCAACCTATAACATGGGAGTACATTCAGCTTCATTTTAGAAAAGTGCTTTGAGTAAAAAAGCGGTATATACCAGTCAAGTAGATATCACAAGTTCAAATTGAACAATTTGTCATACTGTACAAGTATACATACTGTCATACTTTCACAATAAACTTTAAAAATCTCTAAACAATCTGATCGGTTTCCATTTTCATATCTTTCTTCCTCATTCATTACCTACCCTGCTCATACTCTCCATGCCTCCTGCCACCACCACAGTGGACTCTCCAGTCAGGATGGACTGAGCTCCCAGGCACACAGCCTTTAGCCCAGAGCCACACACCATCTGGCAGCTCCAGGCCGGGACAGGGTAGGGGATACCTGCTCCAACACTGGCTTTACGTGTTGGATTCTGCCCATGACCTCAAAGAGAGAGAAGCAAAAATGTAATTATAGAAGGCTCATGACTGGCTGGAAGTATTGCCAAACATGTCAAATCTTTGATGTTCAGTAGATATTCCCAAATCTGCCTTCCTTTTATCTTAGTTTGTTCAACAGTTTCTACCTGCTGTTAGGACATGTCCCATGATAACCTCAGAAACCTCATCTGGTTTCACCCCAGCCCGCTTCAGGACATCCTTGATCACTGCTGAACACAGGTCATGTAGAGGCACCGTAGACAAAGCACCGTTCAAGGACCCTTCATAAAAATGGAAAGTTCGTTTTACGAAGAAGTAAAGAACTCCAAAATGTTTTTATTTACACGGTGAGTCATTCTGGTAACAGTTTTAGGCCAGTAAGGTATATTTAAGTCTATTCAAAATAGAATATAGGAATGTTTTCAGACAATCTGACAATTTCAGCCCCTGAAAAGTCCAGCCAGCTTTCCAAAAGTCAAAACATATTTAATTTAAACGCTTAAAACCAGATCAAGACAATGCAGATGAAAAAACTACCAGTTATTAATTCCAATTCAATTCTATATCAAAGTTAGAGTTGCAAAATCAAGACTTTTTATTTAGTTTATATCTGCAGAGAATAAAATAATACACATAGTAAAATTTGGTAAATGACTGAATTTAATGCCAAATTTAAAAATAATCACATCCTGGTAAGAAATCACGCCCATCTTGCTCCACACAGCGTGCACGTTGTAGGTAGCCAATGGTAGCAGTCTCGTGCTCCGTGGCACTATGACCAGTGAACCAATCAGTGACAGCAAAACACTAGACATAAGAGCGAGCCAATAGCAGGTCTGCATGACTTGGCGTGAACTGAAGGACACGATCCAATTAAGGAAATTAAAAAAAATGTCAAGCAAAAGCTGCTAGTGCTAATATAAATAGTACAGGATATACGCAGTATGCTATACACAAAACAAGCTAGCAACGAAAAACGTATTAACAACAGAAATCAGTACAGCTATCTGTCTGCATCAGTAAGCCGCATTACAGCAACGTTGGGCGAGCTCCGCTTAATGAATATTTTTACTTATTGTGGTTTAGGCTTTACCAATCGGCGTCCGGGCGGCAGAAACGATGACGACACTGTCGGTGCTCATGTTGACAAGCAGGTGTTTGAAGCTGGAGTCCTCGCTCAGAGTGCTGGTTCCTGTCTGCGCTGTTGACAGTGCGTGGACGTCTGTTTTTCTACAAATGTAACTGAGAAGGGGGCGGGGAGCCACAGCGCCACCATATGGTTGGGAGGATAAATGTTTATTCATAAAAAATACCTTTATCCACCTTGGATGTTTTGTGGAGTCTATTTAATATTTTATTTATATTTACAGTCCATTGGATTATTGCCATGTTAAGCTTGCACTTAAATTTATAAGCACTTTAACACCCCATGTTTTACCTTTTTCTACTTCTTAGTATGACCCAATTTTAACCAATTGATGCCTGACATTTACATTGTATAACAGAGTTTTTAATCTTATTTTCATAAGGCACATAATGAGTTTTATTGGTTCTTAAACATTTTTAAAAAGAGCTGCTTAAATTTTTTCAAGCTCAAAAACCTTTGTTTTGTGGTAATAAGACAAGTCATGGGAAAATGCTGCTTTGTCACAGGTTGTAAGATAAACATGTAAAAGGACTTGTGTAATTTATGTCTCCTCTGACTCATCCGATTATAAGGCTACATGAAATAATGAGTTTCCACATTTAATTTAGTTAATAATAGGTTTCACACCATAGTATTAAAAATCTTTATTGGTATTTGGTCAGTACATGAAAAGGACTGAAGTCAGAATAATATGAACATCGCATATGAACTACTCACATTTCAACAGAATTTTTTTTTTTTTTAACCGAATGGGTCTTTTTTGCCAATGAAAAATTAAAATTGCACTAAAAAAAAAAAAGAAAAAAAAAAAGAAAGAAAACACAGGTCAACATCTAAAAATGACCTTGAATATAGCGAAGCTACTGTAATTCAGTGATTTTACTGACTTTTGACAATGACTTACACCAGATGCCTGATTTCAGTGTCAAGAGCTAAAAGAAGAACAGCCTAGACGTGCTCAAATAAACATCAGAATCAAACATCCACGCAATTTAAATCTAACATTAAACCATTCCTGTTATATCCCCGTGTAGCAACACAAATGTGACAGAGGCATCACGATGGGCAGGGAGAGAAGAGTGAAAACAAAACATCTTGGACAGCAGTGCTGTGTTAAAGACTATGCATTTGTTGCTATGTCTGTATACGGTATAAAAAAAAGAAAAAAAGAAAAACAAACAAACAGATAATACATGTCAAAGTACACTACAAAACTGCACCATCGCTTGTCCCGGTGTCCAGGCCGTTCTGAGCGTGCCGTGACCCAGCAGTCCTGCTGCCCTTGGTCACCAGGGCAGCCTTGTCCTCATGGGGGTCGGTGGTGGAGTCTGTGTCATTCGAGTGCTGAGTCAATGATGTCTCGCTGCCTGTCGGAGAGTCCACGCTCTCGTACCCCGCACTCAGCTGGCTACCGAAACCCACAGGTCCTCCAACTCTGCCAGCAGCAGTCTGACTCCCTGTCACTTCCTCTGAGTGGTTGGAGAGTTTGGTCTCAGCTTCGCCAGGGCTTGAAACCATGGGGGACATGGGAAAGTCTTCCTCTGTGCTGCTGACCTCTCGGTACAGGCTGGGTGTAGTGGTCTCGCTCCTCTGGGATGAGCTGCCATTGCTTGGACCATTGAAGACCCTTCCGTAGTCTTTGCCCATTGTTTCAGAGGGTGCGCCGGCCTGCCCGGGCTGAGCGGATTGTTCCGCACATGAGCTGGAGGCAGTGGGTGAAGTCCTACTGGGTCCTGCTCCAGCTGAGGACCCCTGAGACTGGGAGAGCTGCTGACGGGTCTCTTTCAGCTGCTGCTGCAGGACGAGGATGGTGCTCTGCATGCCTTCCACCTCCTCATCTAGCTGGATGATAAAGTCATTCAACTCTGGGATCGACAATTCAGGAACAGACAAAGAACAAAGTCAGAAATGAACACAAATGTCACAGGATTAATGGCGCAAATATGAGATACGGTCACAGTTGGCCAGGCTGTAGGGTATAGATGCAATGTTCTCACCGTCTTGGCTGCTCTTAAGCTCCTCGCTGTACTTCTTCTGGAGGGCCAACTCAGCCTCTAATTGGGCAATGCGTCCCTGGGACAGCTGCCGACCCAGCTCCTGGTTTTCCTGAATCAGCATTCGACACTTGGCCATCAGTTTCTTCCCTGTTTGGCTGTAAGGGAAACAAGTCTCACATCACACGGTGAACCAGGAGACAAACAACAGGCAAAGAGGTCCCATTGATCTGACCCACTTTGCGATTTGCCAAGGGTCAAAAGAAACTCTTCAACCTGGTTGTCCGTAAATTGATCTAACCAAAACACAAATGTCATTAAATCTTTCAGACTTCAAAACAACATCAGGAACCCACTGACACAAATCTGTCCTGTACAAACACATATCAAAATCCATGGAAAAAACACTTTTTTCTGCAAGTGAAATTAAAAGTTGAATGATGTGTATTGAAAATGGTCCCCACTTTCCTGAAACTCAAAAACAGTGTTACACTTTAACTGTATGTTGAAGAAAGGTGGGCATTTTGGTATCGATTCGGTCACTAGCAAACTTTCAATTTTAAATAATCTTGCTACATCACTGGGTGTGAGGAACAAGCACAATGAAAAAAATGTAACATAGCAGTGTGATATTAGGGTGACCCAGGACATTTTAAATACCAACCTTTAGCTATGAGTAGCAAAAAGCAAATGTGCACTGCAAAACCAGGCACAGGTTTTCTGTAACCACTTGAAATACACAGAAAGTAAGTGCTTCAACAGTAAACTCAAATAGCTTCAGGTGCTGCTTTCTCAACATTACAAAAGGTCAAGAAACAGGGCAACAGTCCAGCACACCATTTTACATTAGTAGGTATTGTGGTTGTTCTTTTAAAAAGGTCTTAATCAAGAAGCCAAAGATAACTGACTTCATGTAATGCTTTAAACCATTTTTCCCACCATGCATTTGGTCTATAAATAAAGACGTTATATAGTCAGAAGACACTAAAATAGTAACATAATATTAAAGTAAGCAAAGTGATGATGGTAGCTTCAAAGTACCTCACAACCCTGATCAAGAACAAATGTTATTTATAATTATAATATATGATTATGTATTTACATCAGTATCATTTACTGGAACCCTCCTCCATTCTTACTCATAACCATTACTGCCTCTGCAGGAGGAAATGTGTTTTAAGATGTTCAGATTTCATCATTTAGTGTGAGAGCAGAGTAAAAATTGTTGTTGTTATTTGTTTTGTTTTTTTAAAGACAAAAAGTAAAACAGACCCCATGAGGGATTCACAGCGTGAACAGTGCTAAGAGCTGTGCTACACAGGTGAGAAAGGAAAATATAATCATCTATTTGTGTAAATGGCTGAGGGAAAGATTGTTTGGTCAATCACAAAAATACACAGAAATACAATCAATACAATCTCATAAACTCATAACAGGACTTCTTGAAGACATCTTTAGTCACAAATTGAAAACAGGACTTCGTGCACCTACAGCAGTGTGTTTTGGTAGGAGAAATTAAGCAAAGCTTAATTCGGCATTAAATCCCATGTGAATATTTTTACACAAGTATTCAGGGAAGGCCAATCATGCTTCTTAGCTCACACACACTGCAGTAAGTGCTTGTTTCAGAGAAACAAAATCAAATTAAATACCAATAAAAATAAACAAGTCACAAAATAAAACAAGTAAATACACTCTACCGTGTGCAGGCCCATGCTCAAAGACACAGGCGAATGGACCCTCATGCCTGAACCATAGTCCTTGATGGACCGAGGATCTGGCTCCGCTCACAGTCTTAATGTCATTTCTAGTGGCTCTTCCCCCAAAGTCTTACTTTTAAATCCTAGAAACTTTCCTCATATTACTGGAATGTATCTAGACTGTCCAAACAGTCTCTGCATTTCTCAGCAGGTCTTTGTGTGGTCTATTCCACTGTTAATGTCTTTTTAACCCAAGTATGGGAATCGTCTTTAAAATGTTCAATTGCCGTTTTAGGCTAGGGATCCTCCCTGCCTGACTCAACCTCCATATTACCTCCACCATAACCCCCCTATTTAATAAGCGAACTGTCTGGTTTGAGCGGCGGGGGCAGGGAGGCCATATCCACGTCGGGAAGCGAGTGACCACCTCTTCAGGAACAGTCCGGACTCCTTCAGGCCCTTGGACGGTGAGGGGAACTCGAGGGGAGAGAGCTGAAACACAAGTGTCACCTGACCATACTGTCTTTTCTCTTTAGGTTATGTGATATGTAGCTGGCACAGTGCAAGAGTACAAAAACAGTTTGGGGTTTGTTTGGTTTTTTTGGGAGTGACTGGCTTTCTGTAAAGTCTGAATCTCGTGGTGAGTACAGCACTTTGTCAGCCTTCCCCCCCACCATTGTTCCTGCATGTCTGCAGTGAGAGTGAGGGTGGGGGGCGTGAGGAAGTCTTGACTTTTCTGTTTTGTTTTGTTTTTTGAGGGGGATTATTTTGATTGTCTTTACCTATCAGGTGTAAATTTCCAGGCACTCAGTTCATTTTGGGCCTGCTCCAGTTTGTCTTTAGTCTGTTCCAGTTCAGCCTTCATTTTGAGGAAAAACAAGTTGATGGACGGGTCCACCATGGACGACCGCAGTTGGGCCACGCTCGGCTGCTGGACTTGCTTGAGGTACTGGATCTGCGTCTGCAGGATACAACAAACACATGTCAGTGGCAGGAACAGATAAACAAGTGTTTTATCATGGTTCAAGAGAACATTCTTGAGTTTGGCTCCGATCTCCAGTAGCCGTGTTTTTCCCTCTTAAAAAATAAACAAAATGTATAAAATTGGAAATCGCAATCTTCTGATGGAAACTTTTGATGTGGACTCAAACAATTTAAGCATATTGCCTTCCATCTACAAAGTTTTCAAGACAAAATCTCTAAGTGAACAATTACTTCCAATTATTTGACAGCTGCCTTTCCAGGCCCGGGGAGATCAGACTGGTCCAAAAAAACCCCCAAAAAAATAAAAAAACTCACCTGCCAAAGTTATGAAGACATCAACCATTTTTTGTTGGGGTTTTTTTTTGTGTGTGTCTCAAACACATTTAGCTTAAAATTCTGGCATTTCTGTTCAAAACTGTGTCCCCATGCTTTCCATTTCAATGTGACTGCAGGGTTTCCAAGTTTAAAGCCTGTGCGTTGAGCTCACCTCAGCTGCACTTTAAGAATGGCATGTGCTACCATAAAGCAGCTGTTTGATCCACTGAGCTGTCAATCTGGCAAGAGCAAAGGATGCCTTGGCTTGAAATAATTTACTTTTAGCCTCTTTTCCATGATCATGACAGTTTACTAAGGAACGCTCTCTGCTGGAGTGTTGCAAATTATTCAATTCATTGAAATTTAGTAAAAAAGTTAAATTATTTTGCACTTTGAAAACTTGTATTATCAAATTTAGAATATAGGATAATAATTACTCAGTTTTGACTTGTTTAATAGCAAACTGTAACATCATTACTTATTCACAAAGTTACCCATGTTCTTATCCGTGAAATCTTAATGAAAAAAAGATCACTTAAACGTTATGTTAGAAGGGCTCAATATTCCTATAAGAAATAAGAACTCAAACTGTGGGACAAATAGAAACTGAATTCTATTCAGTCATGTCAAGCGTAATCAAAATGAGAGGAATAAATACATACTGTGCACTCTTGCATTTCCTGCTCCTTGGTGGCAAGTCGCATGACCAAGATGTTTTCCCTCCGCGCGGACTCCTGCTGCTGCTGCTTGAGCTTTTCCTCCGACTCCTTCAGCCCTGGAACGTCATTGGCTGAGACGATAAAAGCGGTGCAGAAATGCAAAACATATCAGATTAATTCCTTTCACTGACTGCCACAGACAGCAGCACCAGGCAAAAACATGGTGATTGTTGAGATGCTGACAAGGTTAAATCATAACCATGTCTTATAGCAGGTGTACTTACAACATAGCTCCGCATATTTTGCCTCCAAGACCTGGACATAGGCTTCATGCTGTTTCCACCTGTGATGGGCAGAGCATGTTTTAGCTGCTCATCCAAAACAAAAACACCAAATTCCCCCTACCACATTATTAATCACCAATAGCAGAGCTGTTACCTACCTTGCACACAACTCTTCTCTGGTCAGAGTCTTCATGTCCGATTCACTAAGGCGAACCTGTGTGAACGAAAACCCAAGCACTGGTTACATAAAGAAACCCATTAGAATATTTGGAGGGTGGTGGGCAGGGTCGTGACACATAACAAATTACAAGGGGTACATTAGAATAAGAAAAGAAACTCACTTTCTTGGGTAGAGGCTCCTCGTTGGTCATTGTGAACGCTGTAAGTAAAAAGGCGACAGGAGATCAGCAGTAATTACAGCTTGGGCTCGTGTGCTTGAAGGACTGCATCATGTTTTAACGCGATGGCTATCAACACGCAGTACAATGTACAGCAACTCTGCTAACTCGGTACAAAAGCGGTGCCTTTCAGCTAATAGATGACCCTGATGGCGTGTGAGGAACACATTAACTATCCCGCAAAACTAAATCAAAGTTAATATAATAGCAGTTTATAAGCGCAGCCGAGCCTTGTGTTAGCTCGTGTGACAAGCAGCAGCAGCAACGGACCGCGAGAAATGGAAAATATGCTAACCAAGGTTAACACCAGGCTGCTAATAAGGTTTAGCTGTTTCCGTTAGCAACCTAACTACACGTAACGAAACAGCAGTACCGAGCTTCACTATTTCCCTATGTCCAGCCTGGCAGCATACAAGTCTTGGCTCTATTTTCCGCTCCTTGTTATCACAAAATGGCGGTGAAGGAAATGACTCCCTCCCTAGCACTCCTTTTCCTGAAACTAGCGGGTTCTGGGTTGCAGATATCGGGCCTTCAGCCATCAAAAAAAGCACTTACCAGATCAGTTTCTTTCGATGTTTCTCGGTCCTCTTGGCGTCAGGGGTTCTTTATGAAACGAGAACCTGCGACTTGGTTAAAATTTATGGGGAAGTTATTTGTAGTCGTCTCGCTTCGGCGTGGTCAACAGCATCTTCCTCGCGGTCGACTAAACAGAATGGCTGTAGCTGGGCGCTGCGCCGCACTTGCCTTACTGCAGAGTTCTAGCACAGATGGAGGGAAAGAGCGAGAACTCTCACTCCGCAGCGATTTTAAGATCAAAAAATGTACCCCTCAAATAACAGTAAACAGTAGATATTTTTTATATGATTTTGATGAATTCATGCCCGCATTACTATTTTTATTGTATTATTTTTAGCCTTAGTTTGTATGAATGCATGTTTTTAAGTCATTAACTAATGTATTTATGTTAACAAATGTATTTAAATATATACACAGCACAAAGCTCTCCCTTTTGTACTATTGGTAGGAGTAGTTTGAAGAAATATTTTTAATTATTATGAGTCTTCATAAACCTAATTATTTGAATTAATTCATTAAATAAATCTAGAGTAGAGAAAGCCTTAGTGTACCTTGACATTAGTCTTTGGTGCATCATCGACTGTGAGTTGTACCGAAACTTGTTTAGGCTACTGAAGAAAGAAGTGGCTCTTTTTAGGATCTTGAAATGTAGACTTAATCAAAAATAACTCGAAATTGTGAGATAATAAGCCATATTTTCTTTTTTATTTCAGTTGCAGAAATAACTTCCTGTTGTTCCATGAAGTTGACACTTCTGGTGGATGCTAGAATTGTTCTCAGTTTAGTGTCCACCACAAGTGATTATGTGTTCCGAATTCAAACCTGAGGGTTTTCCCTTTTAAGCAAGCGTTGTTTGCTTCTTAGTGCGCCATTTGTCTTAATATAGACGATCTCCGCCATTGCCTCCACTGTTGCGGGGGAACGTTCACGTGACTCTCTGCTGTTATTTTTTTTATTTTTTTTAATTATGCTTGTAGACAGTAATAAGAACTACTCCTTTAAATATATGCTTTGTTTTGCAATAAATAAACAGAGTGAACAGATTTACAATAAATTAAACGGATTAGAATAAAAAATATCTAAAGGGAGGAGTTGCAAAATAATACAGAAGGTAAGGAGCTTTTTTATTATTATTATTCCAGAGTATCGGGATGCGTTTTTAATACAGTCTCTCTCATCTGCCAAGTGTCTCTAATAATGTGTATCGTTGTCACATGTAGCCGTTGACTCTGTGTTTATCTAATTCCCGGACACCCCCACAGCATAGATGTAATGGTACGGTCGCCTCCTCTGTCAACTTGAAATTGCACATTTCAAGGGCAGTTGTAATCAGCGTGTGTATTCCTTCATTCTGTCTATTGAACAGCATTAGGAACATGCTTTGCAGAGCTGGACAAATACGTAGGTAAGATTGTTGTCACATTGTTGAGCATTTGGTGCGTGTACTGCGCTCAAAGTGCATACGGAATGGGGGCTCTTGACTTCTGCTAGCAGCAGTTGTTCTTGAACGTGACAGTTGCTTATTGAGAGCTAGCACTTAGCTAACCGAAATGCTAACTGGCAGCTCAGCTAGGTTAGCTTATGGCGCACTAAATACAGGTTTTTGTTTATTAAACGCGTAATCATGCTGTTATGAACTCGTGCATGAAGTTATGAACCGAATGTCTTAATATTGAGCCAGTATCATATGTTCAATGAACTAATATGTAGATGGCTGTGCTTCAAGAGCTGCGTAAATCTAGTATCAACAACAGTCATTTAGGTCAGTTGCTTAAGTAAGCTAAAACTAACTGAAAATCCTACCTCTGATACCCTGCAGGGAAGTAATTTGGTACGGCTTAGTTGCACAGCCTTGTCAATTGCTCCTTAGCAAATTACTAGTTGATTAGGAAACTAAAGTTTTAAAAGTAGTTCTGTTTGGTATATCTCAATTTCTGTTGGAATGTATCCCTAAATAACTGAATAACAGTTTTCTTGCTGATGTCATGACATTTTCATGATGTCATGCCTTATTTCATGCTGTATTTATTCATTATTTGTTTTCAGGTGTGCAGCCAGCCTCAGCCACACTATTAGCAAGGTAGCTGCATCGAGGCAGAAGCATACTCTCCCTGACCTGACATACGACTATGGTGCCCTGGAGCCCTACGTCAGTGCAGAGATCATGCAGCTGCACCACAGCAAGCACCATGCTACATATGTCAACAACCTAAATGTTACAGAAGAGAAGTATCAGGAGGCACTTGCAAAGGGTATGGGCAGAGTCGCATGATATTTCACTTCGCTTGAACTCGATTTGAAAATGAAGACTTTAAAAGTAGTTGTCTATATGAAGTTGTAATTAAGATTCTGATACATACATTAGTTTTTTTTTCCTTAAAGATTTTTCCCCAAAACATAAATGTGTAAGAGTTTGACAGAAACTGTATGTTGTGTATTTTTGACTTACATTTTTAGGAGACGTGACAACACAGGTTGCTCTCCAGCCTGCTCTCAAGTTTAATGGAGGCGGCCACATTAACCACACCATCTTCTGGACAAATCTCTCTCCAAATGGTGGAGGCGAACCACAAGGTAAGACAGAGAAATTTACAAAAATTGAAACAGGGTTTTGTATTTTGTTTGTTTTTCTACTCAGGAGTGGATATTGAACTTAAAACCAACAGGAGACCACAAAATGTCTCTGTTAGATACATGAGTATTTATGTAACTGTTAACTAGCAGAGTTGCCTGAGCAACTTGGTAACTTGCTTGTCTGTCAAGGATTATAGTTTCCTTCCCCCTAGTGGTATGAAACTGTATATGACCAGACTAAAACTATTCATAGCCAGTTAACATATCATCTTGTCTGTCTTTAATCAGATCACTTCTCTGAGACATGACTCTTATTGAATGTGCAACTTCATTTTATGACGTGTTAAAGTTGATTAATATGGTTGCAGAGTTTGTTTGTTTTTTATTGTTGCATAATGACTGAAAATTGCACCATTTCCTAATTGGCTTAAAGCTCAGTTTTGTTAATATGGAAATTGAATAGTACTCATGGCCACTGGTCAAATTTCATGACAGTTGGGGGAATGGTTGCATCATCACTTGGATGATGCAACGTTTCTTTCACTGAAAACACTCCAGCCAAGACATTTGTGTTGTGCCATTTCACAGAAGCATACACATCTGTTTGACAACTTTGTAGGAGAGCTAATGGAGGCAATCAAACGGGACTTTGGCTCCTTTCAGAAGATGAAAGAGAAGATGTCTGCTGTTACGGTGGCTGTGCAGGGCTCAGGCTGGGGGTGGCTTGGCTTTGACAAGGACAGTGGAAGACTTCGCATTGCTGCCTGTGCTAACCAGGATCCTTTGCAGGGGACAACAGGTCAGTTGGACTTTCTGTGATTTGGTGCTATATAAATAAAACTAAATTGAATGAATGCGACTTGACCTTCTAACTGCAACATGGCCTATTTATATTAATTTTTTCCTTTTTTTTTTTTTTTTTTTTTTTTTTTTTTTGGCGCTTAGGTCTCATTCCCCTGCTTGGTATTGATGTATGGGAGCATGCTTACTACCTTCAATACAAGAATGTGCGACCTGACTATGTGAAAGCTATCTGGAGTGTAGTCAACTGGGAGAACATGAGTGAGCGTCTTCAGATGGCCAGAAAGTAGAAGCTGATGCACAGCAACCACTAAGACTTGGATCAAAGGGTAGTTGCCTGCATTAAATCAGACTTATGACAGTTCAAATCTTCAGAAGGTAACTGGCATTTAAACTGTCTTTAAATTTTTTTTTTTTTTTTTTTGGTACATATATTGTACGTGGAAAAGCTGAAGCTAGCGGGCAAGTACTGTTTATCTCTGGTCTGTTCTCAACTGCCAGTAATTTTGAAAGCGCACAATAATGGACAACTTTAACATCAAAGCTGGCTTTTGCCATTCTCACATCTTATGAGTGGCATACTAGGTGTAAGATAACATGAGTGCATATTCTTATAGCTGTCTCAGTCAAGTTAAGCCACACTAAAATCGGACAATGTTATTGCAGTCCTTGTATTTGCTGTATGATAATAAAAAGCAGAAATTGTAATAAAACGGTTGTAAAAGCTTGATTCTTCTTTCTTTCCTTTTTTCATTACTTGTAAGATTCTAAAATTTCACTTTTTCCCCCTCTAAGCTATAAGAGAAGCTGGAGTTAAAAATGCAGTTTTAAACTTTATTTAGTTTAAATCCTCATGGCCCCATTATAGGGCAGTGTTGAATACTGGTCACTGAAGCTCATGTTTTCAAATGCATTTTAGCTCAATTGGTGTTAAAAGATGGATGTCAACATTGGGTTGTTGTTGTCGTCGTCTAGCACTTTAGAGTTTCACCCAAGATGAGTTCAGTCCAATCAAGATTTAAATCCAGGCAGGAAATGTATAATAAGCACAAGAATGGGGAGGCATTAAGTACCTTGATTTCTTAACAAAGGTCCTATAAACCTCACGATTCTGTCAAGCTGAAAAACTTTAGGTTTTATGCCTACATCTGGTCATAGTGCTACTATTTACAATGTTGCCAGAAGAGGGCAGTGTTCCCTTAACATTTGTGCTTAGGCTCCTGCTGTGTATACAGGACTGTGCAAACTAATTTACAAAGAGCCAAATCTTTGTGTGTTTTGGTTCAATGAAACTGGACAAGATGACGACTACCTGAAATTCATGTGTGTAGGGGGCAAACAAAAACAAAGCCACCTGCTGTTGATGGAAATTTCATCAGAAATGATCTCAGTGGAAGGGTGGCTTTTCATGGGGAGAAAAGACTGAGGTAAACCAAATTACACAAGAATCAAGACCTGTACAACAGTAAGTGTCTACAGCCATCTGTAAAACACAGTGAAGACTCTATCATGGTTGGCGCTTCAATTCAGCCAATGATGTTGGAGATCTTATCAAGACTCACAGAATTATAAATGCAGAAAAGTGCCAACAGATTTTGATCCACCATACACTACTACCTGGAAGGCATCTGATTGGCAATGGCTTCATTGTTCAGGATGACAATGATCCCAAACGCACTACCAATAAAGTAAAAGCATAGCTGGATAGGAAAACACACAATGAATCACTATCAGTCATGCATTGGCTTCCCCAGAGCACAGACCTCAACATTATTGACACTAACAGAACAAAAGGCAGCCAGCATCCAAAGAAGAGCTTTTCCTTCAAAAGTCTGGAGAAGGAAAAAGAAATGACAAGAAAACATGGTGAAGAGAGTTCAGACCACTTTAAAGACTAAAGGTGAACACACCAAATATGAACTTTTAATAGAATTGAAACTCTGTTCTTGCTTTATATACAATAAAATCGCACTCATTTCCTATTTCACAAACAAAATTTAAAGAAAAATACTGTTATTATTATTATTACCCACTGGTGTAGCATGAGTTTAACGTACCGTTGCATGGACTATAACTTCAACAGCAGACTTACAGGGTTTTGTAACAGATTATGTACTAAAGCAAGGAGGATTTGGATTCGTCAGAGCAAAAAGTATAAGCACGCAAACAGGATTGGTCTCATTTGTGACGTTGACATTGCCAGCCTTTTAAAAACAGAAGTCTCCAAATTTATGAGAGGATGACTCTAAATGTGGCCTACTTTTGCTCTGTAAAAGTTTGAGTATGCCAAAAAGTATTTCCCTCATCTACGAGTTGTAAAAAAAAGATGGAACTCACACAGGATAGTTTCTTTAGCTTCTGGAAGGGAAGAGAGGAAAATCTTGAGCAAACGTCTCAGTCGCTGAGTTTAACTCCTTTTTCAAAAACCACCTTTGTTCCTTACCCCTCTACCCTCTTCTCTTTGTACTGCTTTTTCCTAAAAAAGTGCATCCAAGACTCAAGTAATACGTAGACAAACATGCATATATATTTAGCTTTGTTGCCTATCCCCTTTTCTTCAGAAACGACATGAACTTTCACATTTTTATACACACGTTTCATAGGAAACACAAGTTCTGCTGTCGTTGTGGTTTCTCGCACACAGGCATGCAACGAGACTCGCATGCGGCTGAGTCTCGCATCCTGATTTTTATTGTCAGGGCCTTTGGGGTGGAAATGCGTGCCCAACAAATACTTTGGTCTTTACTGATTAAAACTGTGGCCTCTACTTCCACACTCGCAGACTTTACATTTTCTTCCACAGTGCTGTTTAAGGTTGTCACAAATTTGAACCACAAATGTTGGGTGGGCAAGAAAGAAGAAAAACAAAGAAGCCTTCAAAAATAAGAACATAATATTCAGTCAGACTTTGCTCCTTTCTTCCCTTTTCAAGCCTTTTATTGTGTTTTCAAACACAAAGTGCTGACAGATGCATGCAAGGGAACGTCCAGAGTTCTTAAAGTGGGTCGTTTTTGTTCGCTGAGCTCTCTCAGTTTTTGCTCAGATCTTTAAAGGTCAGGGAAGGTGGAGTTGGAGCTAGATGACCTGACCTTGTGTCTTCTGTTTTGCTTCTCTGAAGGCCTCAGGGACTGTCTGCTTTCAGGGAAGAGTAGATAAAGACTAAACCTCTGTACTCTTGTAGCACATGTGCTCATTTCTTAACTCTTTTATTTTCATAACAAATGTTTATTTTGTACTTTAACTGAAAAATGATCTGTGTGCTTCTAAAACCTGATCTGCTCTTCATATGACGTCTTCCTGAATAAATGTCAGCATCTTCAATCTCTTGTCTGCCTCCTAAATCATTTTTCAGCTTTGTCATCACATTTCTATGATCCGCCATCCTGTCCTCCAACCAGCAAAGCTGACCCGTGGTGTTTCTCTGTGTGAACTGCCCTACACAAGCTGTCATTGTCCCATTTGGACTGGAAAAGCGAGGTGTCAACACTAAGGAGGTAAAACTTTCCAGGATTCGTCGTCCGTTGTTCCTGGCAGAAAGGGCGACGGAGCTAAAATTCAGGGCACCCGTTTGGGTCTGAGCCTGAAACTGAGTGCTTTAGAGAAGGAGCTCTTCAGCAGGCACCGCGAGCCAGGAACCAGGCAGCAGGGTTTTGTGGGAAACTTTGTCCATGTCATTTTTGTTAAAAAAAAAAAAAAAAGACCAGACACACAAACAGAACTTGAACATAGTAGAAAGGCACGCAATGTGCTTCTTCCTCTGGTAGCGCTTCGTGTGATCGTTGACATTTCTACAAGTGAAACACTGTGAAAAGTCTGTGCTGCAAAGAAAAGAAAGGAAAAGACAGTTTTAGCGAGAGGGTGTGACGGTGTCTGGTTAATTCTTTGCAGTTATGTAATAGTCACTCGCACCAGTGAGTCCAAAGGCTTGTGGACATCGTTTAGGCAGCAGAGTGTGATAAATCACTGCAGGCCTGGGGTCATTTGGGTTTATGTGGGACTGATCCAAGCTTGACAAATCCACACGAGCTCACTGACTTTTCATTTAAAAAATGAAAAGTTCACCACACTGCCAACTGTAGCTCATGAAAGGATGCTAACTGTAGACCTAAGATCCCTTCTCTCTATAAAGTGAACAATAGTTCGTGGATAACTTTTCATATTTGTGGATATATAACACCCGTAGTGTGTTCTTTTAATCTTAAAAGTGAGAAGTTTTGAACTCAGACATTTTCTTTGTATGTATTTTCCTTTTCCATATCCATCATTTTTTTAAGCTGCTTCCTCTGTTTCTCTAGTATTCGTCTTGGCAATTAAGCTTGAATGAGATTCAATCATTTCTTTGGATTTAATCAAGAGAGCGGATAAGTTTTTCTGTCAAAAATTGGCTGTCTTCTCTTCTCCTTTACAGAGTCAGCACTCGGCAGATCCTTTTTGGCTGGGTACTCAGGATGTCAGAGGAAAGAAACTGAAAAGAAACAGAGAAACTGGAGGACACCCAAACACTGGAGTATTAAAATACAATAAGGTGCCTTCATCTGCAGCAGACTTGACTTCCTTATGGGATGGAGCTATTCCCGGTCTAAAATGACCATGCCCAAAATTATGTAGCTCCTGGTGGTCTTGTAGAAGAAAATCCGTAAACACATAAATATTGTTTCAATGTTTTAAAAGAGCAAACAGACAGTAACGTGATGGGCAACTTGTTTTTTCTTTCTCTTTCTTAAAAGATTAGCATTCATCACACTACATACAACCCTGTGAGCTTCGTGCTGAGTTTCTAAATATAAGTCAAACTGTGAGTAGAGTAAATACTCGTTAAGTGCTTCTTATAGACTATGAGCAGAAAATGGGTTTAGTTTTCTCTGAATGTATAAAATTGTCTGACAAAAATTACACTGCTTCTTACTCAGCACACTTTTTCTTAATGGGTCTTAGTCTTAGTTGATGGTTTCTACTTTTCTGCAGTACACTATATTTACTTTTTATGGTCACATTTAGAGTAAAATACAGAATACAGAATAAAGAATAAGGAAGAAATTTTTACCTTATGGTTTTCTCAATCAAGCACACCCCTTGTTCATGACATACATTTTGAAAACAAAACAAAACAAAAAAAATCGGGAAAAATTAAAGAAGAAATATTATGCTGATATTTTTCAATAATAATCCACAAACCAGTTGGTAACAGAACTACCTGCATGTTTTTTATACAGTTTATGGTGCCACCCTACTAGGTTGTAACAACTTTGTCTGTGAAAGACAGTTGTGTTTAGACAGAACAGAGAAATTCTTGTGTCCTTCTATATTACCTCCAAGGATCAGCTGTACAACAGTGTACTGGCTTTAAAAACAGGGAAGGAATTTTTAGTACCAGGTCAACATCTTGATAGAAAGAAGTGTACACGATTAAAAGATTCAAAGTTCAATGTCACAGTGGGACAAAATTGCAAAATTTAATAAAGATCGAAATCATTTTATTGATTCTAAACAATTAATAATACTAAACACCCCTAATTTCTTTAGACTTTGCTAGGAAAATGGGAAATAAGAGCAAAGATTTATTAAATTGTGTGCAAACATACTTGAAATACAGTATATAACTTAAAAAAAATAGAGTTTGTACAATTGCAATGAGCTTGAAAGTCAATATTTGGTCTGCCCACCTTTATTCTTCAACACAGTCTTAACTCTCCCAGGGAAGCTTCCTTGTATTTTCTTTAAATAGTCTTCAGGAAAAGTTCTCCGGGCTTCTTGAAGGACAGTCAAAGATTTTCTTTGCATGTTGGCCTCCTTTTGTTCTGTTTTCTGTGAAGATGATTCCACACTGCTTCAATAATGCTGCGGTCTGGACTCTGGGGAGGCCAATCCATGATTGATTGTGTTCCATTGTGCATTTTATTTTATCCAGGTATGCTTTTACTGCAAGATCCCCAACACCAGTGGCTGAAATGCAGCCGCCAAATCATTGCGTTTTACAGATGACTACGGACACTTGCTGTTGTACCTGTGAAGATTGATGATGATTTGAGCCAAAAATGTAAAGTTTTGATTCACCACTCTATAAGACTTGTTGCCACTGAATTTCATTCCAGCTTTTGTGTAATTTGGGCTATTCTCCCTGTTTTCCTTCATTAAAAATGGTTTAGTGAGAGGCACACTTCCACTGAAACCATTTCGATGAGGAGAGATCATTAGAGGGAACTGAACATGATTTATTTACAGAATTCAATCAAGCTGTTTGGTGATTAGACTACAATGGCCCATCACAGCAGAATGGATCCCAGCGGTGATAGGAACTGGGGAAGGAACCCCCGGAGTCTAGACACTGGTGGTGGAGAAAAAGGTGGAGGCTTCCATGGAGCTTGAGTAACATGGGAGAGGCAAAGAGTTCAGTTGGACAAAAGTGTCTGCAAGGGAGAATGACAGATGAGATTTTGGGCAGATAGATGATTGGACTAGACCAGCTATGTCAGAAATGAGGTTGACAGCATAGGAGATTGGAAGTGATGTAAACGATCAATTAGCCACCAAACACCCGGGAAGCAGACAGACGTGTGAAGAAAGATCTTACAGACCTTCCATCTTAAACTTACGCATAAGCTTAATTTCTGCTTAATAAATGCACCTTAGAACACACATGCATCAACACTACAATGAGCGGGTGGAGGGAGGTTTGGAGTCTTCCCTCACCCCCATTCTCTGCGACCTGCTGGAGCGGGGGGGCTAGGAGGAGTTGGCCGTCCGACTGCGGTCTGGAGTGTGGGGCCTCCCTGCTGCTGCGGAGTCGGGGCGGTCTGCCTCTCCCCACCGCAGGGAAAAGGGTAACACCACCTGGGTCTGGGTGCAGTTCCCCCCTCCAGGGGCAAGGGTACCTAGACCCGGTTTGTAGAGTACACTTGGGGAGTGTGATCGTGTGTACAGCGTCTCTCTATGTCTGTCTCCACGTTGGTTGTGTGGAGTAAGTGCATATGAGAGCATGAGGGTGGGAATGGATGTTTGCATATGTGTGTGCCTGTATTTCTGTGTCTATATGTCAGGTTGGGTGTCAGGTGCCACCTCTCTGGGGACATCTCAGGCCCTCCAAGGTTTGGAGGCCTATCTCCCCCTACCACCACTTCCCCTGCCAGTGGCGGACTCCCTCAGACATCGGTGCGTTGGTGGTTCTTTGTGTCCGGGGATGGGCGTCCAGGTACACACCGGCTCACTCCTTGGCGGCCGCTTATCGGGGCCTGGAGCCTGGGGCTCGCTCGGGCCACTTCGGAGGTGGGGTGCCCCCGGCCTCTCGGCCTGGGGCTCGGTCACTCAGGCACGGCTGGCTGCCGGCGGAGCTCACGGGCGCGTCACTGCAACCCCCCCTGGCTTCTGCTCCGCGGCTGCTGAGTGAGCCCTCATCTGGGACTCTCCTTAGCTCTTTCTGGGACAGTGGCGCGGCTGCCCCTCTGTTGGTTTTCCATGGTCTCTTGTGTTCTGGGGGCCTCTGGATGTCTGGAGTTTTGATCTCCTCCATACCTGCTTCATGCCCTGGAGGACGGGGCTGTGGCCCCCCACACCCTCTAGCAGATCATTACATGAAGGAACCTTTTTTTAAAAAAAAACAAGCGCGTCCATGCTCACAGGTGTACACACGGGTGATCACACCCACAAACTACACCCTTTTTGGCTCCTACCTCAAAGCACACTGTGTTCTGTTGATCTTATGTGCTGCACAATAATGTTTAATATTTAGTATTTACTGTCATATTCCCATTGTCACAGTACGGCTGTGTGCAGGCAAAAGTAGGACCCAAACGCAAACTCACAGAGACAAAAGGTAAACTCAAAAAACACAGCTTTATTGCTGGCGTGGAGTGGGACACGAAAAACAATACAAAATAGACTAAACTGGGAAAACTAAAGCACAAGGAGCCACAGGGAAAAATCACACAGCTATGATGAAGACTACGACACTGACAAAGAGAAACACAGGGCTTAAATACACAGAGGGATAACGAGGGAATGAGACACAGAAGGAGGGCACAGCTGGGAGAAATCAGGACTGGACGAGACAGAGACGCAAAACTAGAAACACTCACATGAGGCATGGACCTTCAAAGTAAAACAGGAAGTATCACACAGAGACGCGAACTAGACACAGTGGAGACAGCAACTAAGAAACAGAGACAAACCATAAGGCAGAGGTCTAAGAACCAAAATACACAGAGGGAAATACTCAGCTTTGAACACAAGAGACTAGACTAGAGGGAGTAACAAAAGACCAACCATGAGAACATAATGCACAATGCAGGGTGACAGAAAACAAGAAACTCAAACATGCAAAGACACACCATAAACAGAACAGAGGGGGCACAGAGAGACATGAAGGGCAGGGGAGACTTAACATGGGTTGAAACACAAGGGGGAACTAATAAGCAAATCAACATAGGAGGCCTAATGAGCTAAACATACTATAAACATCAAAATGAACTAAAACTCAAAACACTGGGTCCTAAGACCCAGGATCGTGACACCCATATATCATTGTGATGTTGTTTATTCTATTACTCTTGTTCTCTTCTGCTTGTTTTCTTTTTTCTTTCTCAGCAGGTGATCCAGGTGATTGATATATGCTTTTTTCCCCCCTTTTCCCCCCTGCTCATTCTGTTGGTTTTTGTCTTTTGCCCTTCTCCCCCGTCCCTCTTCTCAGCCGTTTCTCTTTCCCTCTTTCTTTCTCCCCTTCTTTCCCCCAGTCAAGTCTGTCCCGTATTCAGTAAGTGAAAATAAAATAAACAATAAAAGGTGAATCAAATGGACCATTACGGCAAGGCTGGGATGGTCAATTTGGTAAAGTAAATCCGTTGGGCATCTTTCTTTGCCTTTAGACAACAATTCTGATGGCAAAAGAGCCAAACGGGACAGGCAAAAAAAAAAAGAAAAAAAAAATTCTGCTGAGCTTCAACAAAAAGTAATAAGTGATAACTGAAAGGTCAGATGGACAAAAATAAGAAAACCAAAGCCTGAAAAATATAACACTTTTACACAACGTGCTATACTGACTGCAATATTGATAAAACCTCCTTTGCAGTAACAATGCTATGTAAAACTTTATTCAGATGCTTGTTATATGATTGATGACTTAATTATGACACTTAATCTCTGCTGTTGTCGTTATTACCTATGCTGTGCTGCAATGAGTTTAAAATCTATACACTACCAGTTTTGTACATTCACATACAAATGCAGGATTTTAAATGCAAATAATACTTTTAAGAAATGTCTGGCAAGCTCACATTAGTCTTGTC
Organism: Rhamphochromis sp. 'chilingali'; assembly: GCF_963969265.1. NCBI lineage: Eukaryota > Metazoa > Chordata > Actinopteri > Cichliformes > Cichlidae > Rhamphochromis > Rhamphochromis sp. 'chilingali'. The sequence continues at coordinate 13,150,761 of NC_137932.1, read as the reverse complement.
TATGTTAAAGGTTAATTGCATTACTTAATGAGATCTGTAATTTTTGTAGTAAAAAATTTTGTTATTTATCAGCTGATACCACAAGCTTTGATCCACTATCTATCAGCGACACTCTGATAAAATCAGAGGTTCACTTGAGGTGGAACACGGTATATTCTATTCTAGTACTCTGATATATGCTGTCCCTGTGCATTTTTTCCTCTTAACCCTTACCAATTCACCGTGGAAAGCTGGCTGTGTTAGCAGCAGCAGACATATATTTTCCTGGAGGTATCATAGCAGAGAATCTCTGCATAACACACACCATCTGGAAAGCAGGTCATTTGAAAAATACACATCCAGACAAATAAGAATGTAACGTAAGCTGTGGCTTATTGTAGCTAAGCACATGTCTCCTGACTGAAACCATAGCCATATAGACCTCTGCTTGTCACAGTCTGAGGGGCTTTATGCCATTTTGAGCTTTGAATTGTTAGTCCATAGGTTTGAGTTTGGGTTTCTGTATACATGTTACTGCTTTTCTGTTTGAAGATTTCATTTTTATGTTTCTTAAGTTGATTTTCGATTCTAATTTTAGTGCCTTATACCAGCCTTAGTATTAATGTAATTTTTGAGTTCTGGTTCCTGTTTTCCTCGAGTTTTGGATGCCTTTTAAGTTGGCTTTATTGTCGGAGTGTTTTATTTTGAGCTCTTGGTCTTTAGCTTCACTTCCTGTTTTGGATTTTTCCAAGTGTTTTGTTCCCTCAGTGTTTCCCTGTTTCTCTCTCTATCATGTCTTTCTTTCCTGTCCCATTGTCTGTGTCTTCTTATTTAGTCAGTCTTGCCTCCATGCTTAATATGTGAATCTTTAGCTTGTTTCCTGTTTCAATTTGATTTGTTTTGGCTTTTACTTTCTGTCTGGCTGACTATTTTGATTACTTTCACCTGTGTCTCAGTTCCCCCTTTCCATTTCCCAAATCCTCAGTGTATACATAATCCTGTTCCTGGTATTCCCTGGTATTCCCTGTGCTCCTAGTTTGTGTATTTTTATGTATTTATTTGGTTTGTGTTAAGCTTTGGACTTTGTGTTTCAAGCTGAATAAAGGCTTAGTATTAGTTCATTTGATCCTGCTCTTGGGTTCTCTCCACACCACATTACAACACTGTCTTTTTGATACATGTGTGCTTCCAGTCAGCAACATTTCATTGAATGTGTTTTTAAACTGATGTTGATGTCACATGGCAGTTTATGAGTCAACATGTGAGCTCAGTGGGAATATTTTCTATGAACAATGGTCAGATTTCCATCCAGATGTGCTGAAACCTTTTAACCCAAGAAAATCCGATGACCCATTAAAGAAGATGTTTTATTTTGATGACAAATAGTAAATGGCACTGGTTGAATCAAATCTGCCCATTTTCTTAATTTATTTTAGGCTCATTGGGGACTAGAGATTATTCCAGCTGACTCTGGACAAGAGTCCAGTCTATCATATGACTAGTGGAGAGACACAGACAACCATGTAATTTAGGATATCGAGTTAGCATGCACCTCTTGAAGCTGGAGTACCTGGAGAATCCCCATGCAGGCACCCCGGAAAACTTAGAAGCTTGGAAACACATGCAGAACAAACAATGGAAAATCTTTGTGTTTTTATAGAAGTAGAAACTTCAGTATTTCATAATTTGTTTGCTTGCACTATTTTGGTATCTCTTTCTCCTGTTTTGGGGTTTTCGTGCACTAAGAATAATAAAAATAAACATTCCCAGTGATCAGTGGCCAGATGCACTGAAGTGAGGATTTAAATGTCTCGGAGCTGTTTTCAATTCTTCACACGCCTATTTTAAACTTGTGTTTGAAACCGTGAAGAAAGTGATGCCAAGTAGGTATTTTAAGGGTCCAAAAACCTAGTTACTGACAACATGTGAAGAGTTTTTAGGGTCAAACAACAGTTCCACTTAGCTAAGATCACCGACCACAACAGAAAATCACCCTAGAAAGCATTCGATTATCAGCTCATTACCTGTTCTAGAGTGTGATCCAGCAATCATAGCAAGTTATTTTAATCTGTGAAAGCAGTTCTAAGCTGACTTCATATGTCATACATAATGAGATCATGCTGGACAGAAGAGATGGTTGTCTGTATTTTTGCAGGAATACATGAGAATCTATTTATCATTCTGCTCTGTCATATTTCATTGTCTGTCTAAACACATCTCCAAATGGAAAACTAAGAGCACAAACCAGCATGGAAAAAATGACTGGGTCACATCAGAAGGTATTTTGAAAAGAGAAGAAAAAAAAGTGGTCAAAGCTACTTACGATATCACAACAGAATATTTTTCATCTCTTGTCCAGCGAGTTTGATAAAGAAGAGAAAAGCTCATTTTTCATCGGAGTAGTTTAGAGCAGTTTTCAGTATAGGAAAGAACTAGGGCTGGAGGACTGTTTAACTAGTTTCCTCGTGTACTTGATTCTCCTGCTCTCAGGCCTCACAAGTCTGAATTTTATTTGAAATGTTGACTAAATAAGACAAAAAGTCTAAACAGCAGTTCTTTTCTGTGAACAAGCCCCCTGAAAGTCAAGTTAAAACCCTGGAACGTGACCACTTCATGTCACAGGAAGGGACATGTGAGGAAGAGAAAACTTCTTATAACAGATATGCAGAACATAGAGATACAGGTTTAATGTCTATGTTTTCCTGCATGTATGTGTGTGTGTGTGTGTGTTTGGAGATTATTCCTGCCAGGGGATTTTCCATAGTCACTGCTGTGTTCAGAAACAGATGCAATATTGGCAGTGTGACCAGTAGTCGGGTAGACGGACGTAGAAATTTAAGCCCTCAAAGCATTCTTCTGACTGTCCCATCTAATTTCACACTCAGTCAACTTCATACTGCTATTCCTTTTTTAATACAATCGCCTTAGTTATGTTCATTTCGGGAACGTGCACTATTTTATACTTCTATTTCTTTACTCGTTTTTTTCCACTGTTCTTTAAGGTTTGTGATTTAAGTGTCTTCTGTGCAGCCAAGCATGCAGCCAATGCCACTCATTTAATATCTGAGAGATGAATGTCATAGCTAGTGTTTGTTTCTTGCAGACTTAAATCTTGTAATTTTTCAAAAGCTTTTTTTTTTTTATCAAGGTAGAACAGAAGTATTGCTGTGGCCTCTCCTGTGAGCTCTCTGTCCATGTGAGGTGATTCAGCATCAGCATAAGTCTTTAAGGCAGCATGTGAGTGACCTCATCCTCACACATCTGCTGCAGTGTTTTACTAACCCGAGCACCGCAGAGGGCTTCGACACTTTGCAGGGGTTACGATCAACACACGAGTGCACAGCCGCACAAGTCCCGATGAATGAATTAACACAGCGCACATGTGTCCTTTCAGATATATAAACATAACACATTTCAAAATGCGTACTGCATGCAATGCTGCACACACACACACAATTAATTGCTTTCACAGCCTCATAACAGAAATTTCTCAACCTCATAAAGAGTGCTTGTGTGTGAGATTAAAAATAGCAATTGTGAAATAACTGTTTTTGTGATTGAGGTGCTACATATTGCAAAATAAAAACCTGATGTTACTACTATGGATAAAATGTGCTAAAGTCATATCATAATTTAATACAGGTATCGCATTAAAAGTTGCGTGTTTGTAATACATTTTTCACTCCTGAGCTTTACTGGTCAACTTCAAAGCTCCTTTAACTGATTTATCGTGGCTATTTTTAGCTATGAGACAACAAGTGAGCATGTAAATACAACATTGCCAAATTATCACCCTGTAAAGTATCGGTGAACATGTTGACAACAATGGACTTTTATGTAACAGGCCCACCAGATATATTAGTATTAAATTAAAGCTAATTTGTTCTTGTAACTCTGTAATTAAGTGTGTTGTGAGCTCTGTCAGTGTCTTATCTTGTTTCCCAGTTATTTACAAAAGCATGGATTGGTGGATTTCATTAGCAGTTACACAGTCAACGTTTCCTTCGCTTAAGACATTCCATGTATTTAAACATCACGGAGATGTTGCACCTATCCATAAACAGCTTGTGTTGTGTTGCCTTTGTTCCTCCCATGTGCTTCTGTTTTTTGGCCATTGTCTTACCTTAGCCAGCGAATGCAGGCATCTCCCGTTGTGATGTGACTTTTCCATGTGGCCAATCAGTCTGAGAAGAGCTCAGTTTGTTCTTTCACAACAACTCCTGGCTCTGCGATTTAGGATGTTTTTTTTTTGTTGCACTGAATGATTAATAAGAGTTAAAATAAAAATACTCCCCTGGAAACCTCTTCAGGAAACAGCATTCTAAATTTTCCATGTATGACTTCTCTTTGCTGTGAGATTGCTTTTCAAGATGCGGGGCATTTCTTTTCTTTTCTTTTCTTTTTTTGAATCAAGATTTACTGGTGTCATGAATTTGCCAAGAGGGGAGGAGAGCAATGCATATTTTTATTTCCCACTTTGAGGGCTATAAGACATTAGACAACATGTGGGTCGAGCATCACTTCAAATCCTTGAGATGATGAGTCATACTTTATGTCTTTATGCATATTTGTGTTGATATTGTTCGTGTGTGATCTCTGCAGGATGGCGCAGGCTTCCACACACGGAAGTACTTCTTTCTGTTTAGTCCACATCTGTCATTATCCCTCTGTGTATAAATAAATCTTGTCCCTGAAGTGTTTTTTACTTGTTTTTCAAGGTTGTTAAATGGTAAGTAACAACATCTATTGTGCACACAAGGACTAAATTTATTATGTCTTCGCTCAGAACTACCCCCTGCAAATCCCAATTTGTGTTGTCAGTCTGTTTCTTTAACCTCTGGCAGGAGAGTGAAACATTCAAAACCTTGAGAAATAAGGAAAGATGGTACCAAGTGTAGAAGATATATAGAAGTAATTTCAAGTTTTATATTTTTTAAATGCACTAAATCAAAGGTTGGGGCTCCCCAGTCTGGATAAAACTGCATTTTAAAACAGTTCTTTGGATTTAAAAATGTATGGAGCTGTGTTTGACACATAGAGACTTGAATTAGCCTTAGCTGAGCAAGTCTATTTGAGCTGTGTGACACTCTAGTGGGTTAAAACGAATGCTAATAATTATTGGCAACAAGTGTGCGTGCTGATCCTGCGCAGCCAAGGTTGATTGATTTTGAAGGATCACAGCAGCTGAGAAGCACAACCCAATAACTCAAAGGCATATGGGGATAAATTCCAACACAATAACACACATATTCCACCTTCATCCAGCACCTAACAGAGAGGAATAAATCAGATTTTTTCAGGTGTACAAATGAGCTGAGAGAGACAGAGAGAGAGAGTTACCATAAGCCAAAACACTTTCTATCCTGCACTAAACAGAGAGCCGTATCTGCCTCATGCTATTAAAGAATTATCCATGCCCTACTTTACAGTGTGTTTACAGTTTGATCTGTTCTGATGATGCCATTCCTCCTCACTGTATTCCCAAAATCTGATGTAACATTCTATTAATTTAATGCTAAATATGTTTTTTCGAACCAAACAGCTAAGCATAGGGTCAGTCATATGAAAAAAAAAAATGCTTTCATAGCGCTCTATGTAATCCTCTGGATCTCTTCCCTCTGAAAAGAAGATGGCAGCATGGATCACGTTTGCAAAGTTGCATCTGAACAAATCACCAGACTTCTGGAAAAATGCCTTTTGGACACAGAGAACCAAAGTAGAGATGTTTGACCATAATTCACTGCCAAAACGAAACACTGTGTATCAACACAAAAACCTAATGTCATCTTTCAAGCATGGTGGTAGAGGCGTTACTTTTTATAGCGTCTGAAACTGGGGGCTTTGTCACACAACCAGTGGCTGTCCACCATGAACTCCTTTGTATACCAAAGCATTCTAGATTCAAATGTCTGAAAGCTAAAGCTTGGCTGAAATTGGGTCATGCAACAGGACAGTAATCCCAAGAACAGCAGAAACAACAGAATGGCCGAAGAATTACCTGAGGAGAGCCGTGCATAAATCAATGCCCCGAAACTTCAATGAACTGAAGCAATGCTGTAGTGAGCCAAAATTCCTCCACAATAAGAAATTGATTAAAGTCATATAGAAAATAATTACTTCAAGCTATTGCTGCTAAAGGTTATTCTACAAGCTACCGACTCATGGGATGTTCGAAGGAATACATAACAATTTTTCACACGACTGCATTCCAGGTGAAAAATGGCATGCTACTAGCTCTTATGGTGAAGCATTGAACTTTATGGTCAGTGCACAGTTTAAAGGAACTAGTTCATGCAGTTTGTCATACTACTAATAAAGCTGAACCCTGGCTGTCAGAGAAGTATATACAGTCACAGACTTTCAGACCTTCTCATCTGAAAGGCATTCGTGTTGGACCAAGTCTTTACACATGACAGGTGTAAAAGAAAAAACTCTTATCTGCACACCAAAGTGATTAGTGCTCGAAGAAGGTGCAAATATCTGAGTGATAGTTTAAGGCATTTCTGACATAGGAAAAAGGGGGCTGGGGTGCTTCTATGGAACAGTTTAAAGCTGTTTTACCATTTATCTAGGTGTCTGCTGGAGTATAAGATGCCCTGATAACTTTCCATAACAGTCATATCTGGCTTTAAAGGCTTGTCTCAACTACAGTGGAGAGTCTTGGCATCTGATAAGCCTTCAAACTGAATTTCCTGGTTTGTACTTTATCTTATCTTTATCTTTTATCACTGGTACCAAGACAGCCTCCATGTGTCTTTCTTTTCTTTTTTAATGTAATTTTTCAAATTTTCAGTCTGATTACAGCCTAACAATTAGAAGAACTGGCTCTTTCAGAGAATTTCCTGAACAAATATAGGAAAGCAAATCACTTTTCCTCTTTCTTATTTGAAGGAAACAATAGACCATTTGTCTAATTCCAGATTTATTCTACAAAATTAAGATTAATGCACTGAAGAATTTGCTTAGACGCAGTTGTTATCGGTATGTTTCCAAGGACAACAAGAGAAAATGCTGCACGCTCATTGCATTATAATAAAATATATTATATTATGTTCTGTTATATTTTATTTTGAGATATATTCTCATCCTTCAAAAAGATCACTAAGATAGATACCACACTTGCCAACAAAAGCAAATGGACTGTTTATCAAATGCTGACCTCTCACTTTGTTCTTGCCTCTGTGGGAATTTTTGCAAACAATCGTTATGAGACTATTTTTAAAATGTTTTTTGAGTGATAAGTGAAAAAAATAACACAAGAGCAATTAAAAACTGTAATTGATGCAATCATTATCTTAGAACTAATCAATGGGGGGGGTTACATGCTGAAAAGTTAACGCAGAGGGAGATGCCTTCCAAAAACAATAAACTTGTCGAAGGTAAGATACCCCTGCCAAGTTTTTGTTTTGATTATCAAGGAAAGCCGCTCCTGGCCTTGGCGTTCACTGATACAGACTTTTCCGATGATGTATTTGTATCTGCTGTGAGGAGGAGGATAATAATGGAGTAACAGAAAATATGAGCAATTTGGCATTTGACAAAAGCATTTTAGGTGTTTTAATAAGCCGTAGGTGCCTGTGAGCTGGAAAACGGTGCCCGATGATCTCAGTATCAGCTAGCTAGATATATTATGAAGTTCTTACTAAATACACCTTTGGTTTTTTGGCACTAAGCAGTCTCACTTGGATTAAACTTTATAAATATTTGTTTAATCACGCTTCACAGCTCACATTACAGAGTCCCACGACTCTATGCAGTCCTGCAAAAAAACTAAATACACCCCACAATTCGTTTTAGCAGTAATTTTTTTCTGTATGACTTTATCTGTCTCTCACATCATTGTGGAGGAATGGTGTGACAGAAAACATTCATTAGGGTTGGCAGATATTGATTTATGCACATCTCTCTTAAGGTCCTGCCACAGCATTTTAATAAGGTTGAGGTCTGGACTTTGGCTGGACCATTGCAACACCTTGAATCTGATCATTTCCAGCTATTCTGTTGTAGATTTATTGCTGTGCTCTGGACTATTGTCCTAATTTGTGGCAGGCTGACTTTAAAATAATTTAATATAGAGAGTTTAGGGAGAATTCACTGACTGCAAGTTATCCAGGTCCCATGGCTGCCTTAAAACACACCCATATCACAACCTCTCCACCATCATTTTTGACAGTTGGTATGAAGTGTTTGTGCCAATACACTGTGCTTGGTTTCAGCCAAACATGGTGCTGTGAATTCTAACCAGACCTCTCCACCTTGGTGTCATCTGTCATGTTCCAGAAGTCTGGTGATTTGTTCAGATGCAAGTTTGCAAACCTAAGCCATGTTGCCATGTTCTCTTTAGAGGAACAAAGGATTTCTCCTTGCCTCCCTTCCAAACAAGCAATTTATATTTTCTAATTATGCTGTCATGAACTTTGATGTAGCTCTTGGGTTTTTTATCATTTCTGTGAGGAATGGACACATTGTGTTAACACCTCCAGACCAACAAACTGCCAAAACCTCTGCTTTCATAGAGACGGTTAAACTTGCTGATGATCAGCCAATGAAGTGCTTTGATTAGCAGCTTATGGCTGCTACTTGCCCTACTAATTCAATAAGGGGATCCTTTTTTTTTCACAGGACTGCACAGAGTCGTTTAAAAACTTCTCCTCAAAACTGTATATGTACTCTATGCTTAGCTGTTTGGAATACAACATTTTTTAACATTGGTTAAATTAATAGAATGTTGCATCAGATATCTGAAATACAGCATTTCAAGACTTATATCCCCGGAATAAGTTATTTTTTCTTTTCCACACTACTGTAGGTGAACATTTTGAGAAACCCACTTACTCCTGTTAAATTAAGATCAGAAAATTGATACCAATTTTAGATGTGTTATATATGAAACTATAGGCAAGGGACAGTTATCTAAAGCTTACTGTATTTTCTGGGATAAATAGGATAGATAAATAGTAATATTTAACATTAAGGAACTTCATTCTGAATATGAAAAAGTCACTAAAGTAGAGATTTTCTGTTGTGTGAAACAACAGTACCCTTGATACAGTGAATCAAAATAACTGGGTTGCAACCACATAAATACCTCTGCTAAAAAGGTGAAAGATCCTCTCTGTAGTCATTCTTTAGTTTTCCTGTTCTGGGCTTTTGTAACAACATGACCGTGCAACACGGCTATCTGCCTGTTTTGGTAGAAAAGGCTCATTTTAAATGACAAAAACACAACAGTGATATTTTGAGGTGATTGTGCATGAATAAAAATGTAATTTTAAATTTTACGTTACATTTCTGCCAATAGATCAAATGACGCTGAGATCATTCTTCCTAATGACAAATTCTGGTTTATTAAAATGTGGGTCTAATTTAGCTAGGCAGCCAGATAATCTGAACACTGGCTCGTGAACACACCCAAACTCGTGTGTACACAATTGTGGAAAGTACAGCGGGTCAACAGTGCAAGAGGATGCTTGTCTTTAAATATTTACATATTTACAATGCAGAGTTTGAGTAAGACTTTTGCATTTATTTTCTCATCTGCATAGTTTGGTTGAGCTGGGTGTGTGTGACCACTCTGTTTCTCCCTTTTTCAGAGTTTTGCATTAAAACTAATTAGAAGAATTGGCATGACTACAAAGCCAAGACCCAAGTTTGACAAAACTGAAGCTTGCCTTTTATTACTGTCTAGTATTCTTTGCTAGTATTAGAGTGGTCTAATTGTATGATTTAGATGTGACATCTTTTGTCTGTCTGGAGCGTTTCTCAATGAAATGGGATATTAGTAGCTTTATTTCTTTTCACTCGAGCTTCAGTGCTGTTTCCTTGTTTCCTTGAAATGGATTTTCTAATAGCTAACACTGTACAAAGATTAAACTAAGCTGGAGCAGCTAAAATGCCTCTCAGTCCTGGCAGTCAAGATGTTAGGAGCCTCATTAGTCAATCACAGTGTCTAAAATGGACTTTGGATGTAAAAACAAACAGTCAGGCCTTTCACTGTTGCTTTATTACTGTAGATCTATATAACCAACATGTGTAACATAACATGATGTAATGCTTTAGGTAGCTCGCAAATAATTATAATAATTACCCAGCAACCCTAAATTAAATCCATCTGTTGTGGTTTAATAGCCAAAAAAGTGAATATTATCCAGAAGCCGTTGGATTAGGGAGGATTTGTTCGCATATTTGCCTTGACCTGTGGAGTCATAATGGTGTGCTGTTGCATGCATTAATGCATCAGCACTTGTTTACGAGCAGCATACGTGTTTTGGTATGTGTCATTGTCGGTGAATATTACGACTCACAAGCAACATAAAAGCACATCAGACCTCACACACAGGCACACAGGACGGTCAGAAACAATGAATGTCAAAGCTTAAGTGTAAGAAAATACCCTGCTCTCCTTGAGTTAATGATGTCTAAAATCTTCCCTACTTTTCCAGCTTTATTTCCATCGCGCAAAGTAATTTTAGACATCCACGTCATAAAATGAGTTTACCCGTTGACAGAATCGGGATATAGAGCACTTTCTCTCTGCATGACCTGATTATCTTGGATATTAGTTTCCCTTAAAAAAAGTATCAGAATTTTACCGCTTTAGATTGTGGTTCTTATGTGATTGTGTTGTCCACACAATCACATGATGGGAACATGGCTTTCTTATGAGGACAACAAGCAAGTTCCCATAGTATAAATACTTGGATTTTTCGCTCCTTTGCCCTGACCTTGCTCGTCCCTCCTGCAGAGCTTTCCCAGGATTATGTATGGCCGAATTATGTGCCAAGAGAATGATACAATCACAAGGCTCAAAGCTCAAGGCTAAACAGGCTGGGTTCATAGGCCCAACTCACTTTTACAACAAGCTCAGAGCAGTGAATGAAACAGAGCCGCAACTTTAATCCAAGCCCAATTAAAAGAACAGTGAGCTGAGAGCAAAACAACCAAGTCTCTGTCAGTGTGTCCTGGATATTATGTCATCTTGAAGTTTGGTAAATATTATGTCTGTGAGCAATTGAAAAATTCCCAGATCTTTTATTTCGTTGAGAGCTTTAGGGACCTTGTTCAAAGTGGAAGGGCATTTCCTCTGTTTTTCTGTTGTTTATGGCTCTTGTTTGTGATCTCCAGTACCATGATTCATTGCATGTCCTCATCCTTGCCAGCATGGCCTCCTTTCTGATGCAGGTAACATTTTTTATTGAGTTGCTTAAAGCTACCTTGAACTTTTTAAATCTATAAAGAACTTAATATTCCATCGTAGGGTGAAAACAATTACAGCAATAAATATATCAGAGAAAGAAACCCCAAGTATTTTGTTGCTTGTAGATTTACCATGAAACTAAGGTTACATTCCAAACAGCACATTGTGGACATTTGAACAGAGTAGGGCATTTAATAGGTAGATGCATAACCTTCAGGAGTTAGTAAAGACAAAGAACTACAATTGAAAGTTTATGTTGGACTTAAATTAAAAAATGAGTCAAAAAACATGATTACAAATTAATAATATGCTATCAGCTTGATAATGACTTAAAATAAATAGGCAATATCATTTGACTGTGACGGTGGTACACCTTGTTGCACTGATGAAAGATACATCTCACAGATTTGGTGGGGTAACCTCGTAACTTGGACTCATCAGGGGTTTCAGGTCCTTCACCATCAGGCGGGCTTTTCCAGGAGACCCAACCAACCAGGATGGATCCCAGCACCAAGCTATCCACAAGTACGCACTCTTGATCCTAATCCACCTTTTGGTTTTCTCTGCAGTTTCAGTATTTGATCTATGGCCCTATTTTTATCCTTCCAGTGATGCCTAGCAATAGAAGTGCTTTGCAGAGTGAACGCCCTGCAAATCCTTGGCAGCCAACCTGCACTGGCTCACAGTGGGATTACCGGCCTTTCCTTTAGCGTGCATCTGCTAGTTCATGGTACCTGGCATGCTTTCTTTAATTTTCTTTGCCCATTGGGGTCCCAGCATGGATTCAATACAATGATTATGTCTGGTTACAGCCATGTTGGTATCTGGGTTGGGTACTTCAGTTGTTTGCTAAGGTCTTCTTCCATATGTCAGTGAAGAGATGCCAGGATTTGTTTCTACAAAGGTATTAGTGTTTGGCAGATGGTGGTGTTTTCTCGCACATGACTACACTGCCAGCAAATATGTTGAGGACCTGGTCATGGTCCAAACAATAGTCTAAAAGAGCTTATAGGCAGTTGCTAAGAAGGTGTTACAAGGAGCCACTCCTAGAACAAAGAGGTAAAGTGCTTCATTCTGCCTACGTGTGGAAGTTTGGAGGATAGATTAGGACATCATATACAGTTTAGACCAAAACTCTATGGAGTGGTGGTCAGCTTATCAGTCCCAAAGTCAACTGAATAAATGCAGGTTTTACACTCTAAAATATTAATTTGAAAACTTTTTGGTGACACTTTGAATCAAAGAACATGTGCTTCTCTCAGGTGTCACCATTTGGCAGTGATGTGCAGTTGTGTTAAAGGTAGAGAAAACTTCAAGCAAAAGGCAGATGGCAGTTTCCCCTCAGTGCAATGCAGCTACTACTTTATTACTCTGTGAAATTAATGTAACTTAAAACATGCTGTGATTTGCTGGCTGATTACAAGGTGTATATTACAAAGGAGAAACAAAGTTCTTGCAATCATATCATACAAAAATCAACTTATTAAATGCTCCTTGCCTAAATATTTCCATACACAAATAAAAGAAATAAAACATGACATTGCCTGTAAACTTTTTTTTCTGAGTATGTTTCACACCCTTCTCTGCTCTTTTTGCTTTTCTTTCCTCAGCCTTCAACTCGTTCTTCTTGCGATGATTTCAGCTCTCTAGAATGAAGTCTAACTTTTTCCAGTCCAAGTAGCATGTGACCCACTTCTATCAAAGAGAAACAAAAAAAGCTGCATGTGGAAAACAGTCAGAAGACCTGCATTCTTTTGAAACCACATTTTGTTTCTTTATACATTCTTAATGTTTCTGCAATTAAACTATTAAGTGTTACATCCAAATATATTGAAATGAGCTCTTTCTAAATCACTACAGCAATGGCAGGGGAGGGGTAACTTACTGTTACTGAGAAGCTGGTTTAAGAAGTAGCTAAATTTATAATGCAAGAGCCACGTGTGGAAAGTCAGCTGGGTCTGGACTCAATCAAGCTAGCATGGCCTTTTGCCCCTTTTTTATAAAAAAGGATCAGCAGTTTGCTCTGTGCAGAGACCTTAACTGAAAACTCTTACAGAGTTTGTGCCAAACACTGTAAAATAGCTGACATATGATGTTTCAGTGGCGTGTCATAATGGATTGGTGTCGCAGTGTTTACTTGGCTGAAAAAAGCAAAATTTCAACATCTTTGAACAAAATTAAAAGGCTGCATTTGTGTATGGGTGTGTGTGTGTGCGTGCCTTTTTTTGTCTATGTGCGCATGGGTGATACCGACCACCACTTCATCCCTTCTTTATCTTCTGATGTCAGCTTTTGGCTGCATGTCCTGAACGAACCAGATGCAGTAAATTACATTTCAATTCTAAGTCCAAAGTCTAATGCTGCAGAGTGAGAAAGTAAATTCTTAATCAGGAGACAAAGTAACAGCAGCACTTGGTTAGCCAAACTTAGTCAAGGCCATTGGTATGCATGGCACATTTTTTGCCCCAAGTAACAAACAAGGCCACCCTGCACTGATGAAAACAACTGTATACGTGACGTAAATGTGGTCTTAAACAGACATTTGTCAGTATTAACTTCACTCAATGACACCAGGCTGCAACCATCAACAGTCAAATAGTCTTGTGATCAAAAGAATATTTATTAATATGAGATAAATTAAATTCCTTTGGCACAATAGATTAGCTTGGAGATTTTTGTATGAATGTATTTCACTGTTTGGATTTTAATACTACTTCATGTCTCTGCCACTTCCATTCCTTACACCCTTTGTTGTAATGACATTAAATTAAAGTCAAGTGCTGCTAACTACCCCAGTATGATGTGTATGTGTGTCAGTATGATGTCATCTGCCAATCTTTTTGTACTGCTTTTTATTACTCATTGAGATTCAAAATATATAGCTCTATACATTTTTATTTTTACCGTCTTATTTCTTTAACAAAAGTTTGTGGACTGCCTATATGGGTAACAGAGGTTAGTAGTCCAGCAGGGCATATGCTAAGATATTAGCTAGCCCTAGCTAGCTGGCTGATAGGTTAGCTAGGTTAGTGAGGTAAAACCATAATTTATTTGAAAGTGTTATGTTGTGTTAAAGATTTGCATTTGATGCTTTTAAGCTAGCACTAAAACAGTTGGTATGAGGGGCTGATATATTTTGTTAGGCTTTTGACACTGAGCATTATGGACGAATGTCTCTACGTTGATCTCCTTTGCCCTACGACATTGTTCCAGAAGGCTTCTGGTTTGTTCAGATACAAATGTGCAAGCCTGAACTGGGCTACCATGTTCTTTTTAGAGAGAAGTGGCTTTCTCTTGGCAACTTTTCCAGAAAAACAATATTTCTTCAGACTTCAATAGCTGTTGACATAAGCTAATAGGACTGTCACGCTTACTGAGGTCTTTAGCATCTAAGATGTAGCTTTTCTTCTTTATGCAGTTTCTTTGAGCATTGCACAGACTGACCTTTGTGTTACGTTACTGAGATGCGTACTGCTGGGAAGATTAAGGAAATGGGTAAACCTCAGAACATCAACCGGCCCAAACCTCTCCTCTTATGGAGGTGCTCATGCTTGCTGTTACCAGTGTATTTGATTAGCATATTCTTGCTGCTACTTACCCTCTTAATTTCTGTGGAAGCAGTAAGGGTGTTCTTTCTCTTCACACGACTGTAAATTTGCTTGCTGCCAAGGACATCCATCACAACAACTTTATCTTAAAGAATCCAAGGTAGCTGTGACTTGAAATATACCCTATCATCTCTATAAAATCATTATAAATCTGTATACACTCTAACATCAAAAAGTAACTTTACACACTGGTATTGCATATGGAATCAGTTTTCCAAACTGGCTGCATTTAGTGAGCTAATGTGTGGACAATAGCCCGATGTTTTATGACAGGCCTCAGTTATTTAAATCTTTCTCTAACACTGTATCCCTGAAAGCAATATATTCATCTGTCTCTGTAAACCTCTGATCTTTTCCTTGATCAAAAACGTCTTTTGTAGATAAAGACTGATATTGAAATGTCTTGTCTCAATGGCCATCTCAGGTCTCAGAGTAGGCTGGAGTTCCCCAATGTGCTTAGAATTAAATATTGCAATATTCTCCATTCAGGCCAAATGGCAATACAAGCTGCAGCCAATGAAAATATTTTGGGGCAAAGAGACTCTCATCACTCACTGAAAACACATGGTAGCAAAAGCATTCATCCACACAGTGTACCTGGAAACTATGTTCGAAATCTGACAACCACCCACTAAAGCGTTGACAAATTGGTCTGCTGACTCCAAAACAAAACCATTATCCATTATCTTTTAGTCATTGGCCAGGGGAAATATTTTTGCCCTCCCAGATCTCACGATGCATTTATTGTGTTTTAAATCTGACTGCCATAACAAATCTGAGCCAAGCTCAACAATTGACCGCCTGTGCTCCTCAGATAAGAGACTATGTTTGGACCTTTGATATATTTGAAAAGGAAGCAAAATGACTGCCTCAAGAAAATAAGTGATGCGTTTGCCTACAGTGAGCCTAGAGAGGGGTTTTTAATCAATGCAGACGTGCTTCCATGCAGTCTTCCAAAATCCCAACTGTACAGTGCTCGACATTGATGACACTATGCTTTGACTGAATGCTGATTTGTCGACAAGTAAAGGGTAAGGCAGTTAAGCAGAGTATAGCTCCTACTCCATCTGAGGTGTTACGGGGATGTCCTACTGGGAGAAACCCCAGGGCAGACCCAGGACACCCTTATATCTCAGGTGAATTGGAAATGACTTGGTATCTCCCCAGATAAGCTGGAGGAGGTGACTGGGGAGAAGCAGGTCTGGGCTTTTGGTCGGATGGATGGATGGATGGCCAAAGTAGTATTATGAGTAGTAAAGATTGATTTCAATCTTTTTCATCTTGCAGGGATAGAAAAAGTGTTTTCCATTCTCATAAGAACGATGGGGATTTGTAAGAGTAGTACTTGGTTTTCCTCTGACACAGAGATGGTTAATATCATCATTTTCCTTACAGTCACAAATGACTGAAAAATGTTTGCAATGACTTTTAGGCAAGCTCTCAAAAGAGTAGCTGTGGTTCTGCTGTTGGAAAATAAATCTAACCACAAAAGATTCACCTCGAAATCTAAAAAAAAACGCAGCACTGAATAATCGGCAATCAATACAAAGAAAGCTTTCTATTCATTCAGCTTAATTGGTGAAATACTTTCCACCAGGTTTATTGTGGCACAGACCCACTTAGGATTAAGTTTTCTTCTGTCAGTTATTTCACCAAGAAGCAGAATCATTTCCACTCAAATAACACAGCAAAATATGAGCACCGCAGATGGTTTTGAGTATGGAAATAAAGTTGATTCCTTGAAAAAACTTTCTCTGAATTTTGTAACAATAAGATAGGCAGATAATTAGATTAATATTTATTTTTACATTATCCAAAGTATACCAGTGGTAATTGGCTCAACAAAATCTTACTGAAAGTCTTTCCAAATCCGACCCTGGAGATGTGATTCGTACATCAAGCTGCTGTGGTTAAAAAAATAGGTATTCTGATGCTTTAAATATAAATACAACTGTGTTCAATCACCCATTTTTATACAATGGTTTAGAAGAAGAAATTATACATTGTAGTAGTTTATCAAAAGTTAAGTCAGGGGCTGGTAACAAACAACATTTAACAAAGTAACAAAGTATACATTTCAGATACATCAGTGATTCCTTTTTTCTTCCTCTTTATTACATGAATAATGTAATCATAATGAAATTATGCTATTTCATTTATATATGTATATATATGTATATATATATATATATATATGTATATATATATATATATATATATGTATATATGTATATATATATATATGTATATATGTATATATATATATATGTATATATATATATATATATATATATGTGTATATATATATATATATATATATATATATATATATATATATATATATATATATATATATATATATATATATATATATGTATATATATATATGTGTGTGTGTGTGTGTGTGTGTGTGTGTGTGTGTGTGTGTGTGTGTGTGTGTGGGTGGTGTGTGTTGGTGTGTGTTTGTGTGTGTGTGTGCAGGCAGGGATAAAGGTGATTTAAGGTGTTGGTGTCAGATGTGCAGAAGCTGCTGATCCACTGGGATTTTCTCACATAACCACCTCTAGGGTTTATAGAGGATGGACCAAAAAGAGAAAATTTCCACTGAACAGCAGTTCTCTGAGTAAAATTACCTCATTGATGCCAGAGGTCAGAGGAGAAAGGTAAAACTGCTTTCAGCTGTAAGATGCAGAAGAGCATCTGAACACACAACAAGTCAAACCTTGATGCAGGTAAGATACAGCGCCAAAAGACCAAGTCAAGTGGCACTACTGTCAGCTAAGAACAAGAACCTGAGGCTACAATTTGCACCAAAATTGGGTAACAAAAGATTTAAAATATTTTGCCTGATGTTAAAGTCTTGATTACTTTTGCATAATTCTAATTTTAGGCAGAAACAACATGAAAGCATGGCTCCATCCTACCATGTCCACCTCTACATAGCTACTGGGTACACATCTTCTGATGGCTGTTTCCGGCAGGATAACACACCATGTCAAAAGCTCAGATCAACTCAAACAGGCTTTTTAAACATGGCAATGATTTCATTGTACAGTCACCAGATTTCAGTTCAAAAGAGCGCCTGTAGGAAATTTCCTTTGAGGACGTGCAAAACAAAAATATCTGAAGGATCTCTTTGTTACTGTCTTGTCAGTATGAAGCAAAACCCCCGAGGAATTTTTCTAGAATCTTTTTGAATCTATACCATGAAGATGAATATTTAAGGCAATTCTGAAGGCAAAGACTGGTGAGTGTAAATGCGAAAATGTGCAATATTTAAACACATAATACTAACTATATAATGCTAACTATGTAGTGCTAACACGCAGAAATTCTATTTTGGATTAAATGTTAAATTCCAAGTAAAATGACATTATCAGAACTCTGCAATACACAGAGGTACATGTCGAAGCTGACTAGTTTTCACTGACTATGATTGCTTTTCAGTTTTTCTTTGTGCACCTGCTGCTCTCCACAATGTGTTGTTTTTGAGATTATAATAGGTGGTGTTCCAACTGGCTCAGCTAAACCGTATCTGATACTCTGATCTTCCATTAAGTTGATTAAGTAGCTCTGGATCATGTGTAAAAGCTTTTGCTAGAGAAGAATGTGTCAGGAGAGGAAAGTCCAATATGATTCATGTTTTTGGATTGCTATGTTTCCCATACCACCTTTATTAAATCTCCCACAGTTCCTGAGCAAATATTTGGTCTTTTATTCTTTGTCCGTACACATACAAAACTTACACAGTAACTTTTAATGGATTCTGGTGAATACCAAAAGTTGTAAAAACAGTATGATTGTTTATGAACACAATAAAGCTATTACATTATGAAATACAAATGTCATGATTAAAAATGACCTATACACACACCTCAAGTGCCCATTCTTACAGTTTGCTTTGCAGCTTCTTCTTTGGTCCAATGTCACTGCATTACTGGTCAAATAAATAACACTGGGTGGGGACCTGTCACTGGAATGGTTGGAAATAGGGCACTCTGAGACAAGAGTTAAACTAAGCAAGAGCACACATGCTTCTTTTTCCCCCTCATATACATACTGCTTTATATAAAAAGTGCATTGTAAAGATATACACTGAATTGTTTAAAAGTACTATATTCTCCTTTTGTGTGAAGCTGTAACAAATTCGAAGTGGTGTCTTTTTGTAGTGGCAGGCAAAAGTCCATTTTTAGGGCAGGACCGGAAAAGGTGAAGGCCTGCAGCAGGATGCAGAACAGTTGCCCAACAATGTCTTTTCTTCTCACTGTGTTACCATTTTCCAGGAATGGGCACCCCGCATTCATACCAGCCCACAAATGGATGGGGCGTGCGTCGGCCAATAACCCCAAATGTAACTGGCTCTTGTCTGTAGGAACGATAGTATCCTGCAATAGAGAAAAAGTTATTTATAGCTAAAAGCCATCCTCATTTAGACAGGTAAATAAATAGAAGCATCCCCATCCATTAAACTGCACAACAAAATGAGATAATGTGCAACAATTCAATGTGTGAGTAGTAAAAAAGCGCTGGTCAAAACCTATACAGGTATGAATGGCATTTCTCCACTGGCACATCAGTGGACATGAGTTTATGGCAAATGACATGTAAGTTGGTTTCTAATGGAATTTGAAAACAATAACACTATTTGAGAATTTATCAAATGCATCTATTTTTATGGAACTGCAGTTTTGTGAACGCATCAGAGACACTCTCATTGTGGCGCAGAGTGGCATATTTTTTGAGCATAATAGATATGGTGTTTTAGGCAATCCTACATACCCTGTTCTGATGCAAAGGTACTGCTTCCACAATAGTAATAGAAATAGTCCACAACAAATGCACTATTTACTCTTGTTTCAGTAATGTTTGATAGAAAAGGACAGCACCGCAGCACAGAGAAGCTGCTACCCCAGAGGTTGTGAATTTGATCACTTCTTACATTGTAAAACTTTCAGAGATAACTGCCATTAATGTGGGAATTAGACAAATCTGAGACCTGTTTCATTTGCTCCAGCACAATGTGACTGGCCTCCCTCCCATTCATACATATTCCCAACTGGTCTTTCCCTTGCCAGGTCAATCACAGCTGTATATATAATACGGGGTGGGTTTGATACACATCTGTGTGGTTGCTCAGCACCACATCTCTCTCTCTCTCTTTCTCTCTCTCTCTCTTTCTCACACACACACACACACACACACACACACACACACACACACACACACACACACACACACACACACACACACACACACACACACCACACTCCTAATCGTACATTCGCCTGATGCCACAATGCTAAAATGCCTGGCATATAAGAAAATACCCTTAGAAGATTGCATACTTACCATAAATATAGTCAACTGCTTATATGGAGCAAGTTTTAAGCATTTTCATGGTGTACCAAAATGACCCGAAACTAATAACTACCAGCAATTCATGACTTTAATCTAAGAACTTATGGTTTAATTAGAAAAATTGGGGTAATGAAAAGCATGTGAAATTTGGGCTAAAACACAACACAAAAATCACTTTAACGAGCATTCATGCAAACAACATTCTGCATCTTTATATGTTGCATGGGTATAAATCAACCAGCTGGCCCTTTACAGAGCCAGAAAGGCAGACGGCATAGAAACAAATGATAAGTAAGGGCTAACAGTGCAGGCTGCAAATTTAAAACAATATGCACAGTCTGTTTTTATTTACCTTGTGCTGTGGGCAGATTATTTGACAAGTAGGCTGGGCCTGTCCTTCCATCCCTGTAGGAGTCCACAAACTGGCAGTGGTCCTCTCCCTGGCCAAATGTATCTCCTATACTGTAAAATGGGTCTGTGGGTAAAAGGGAGAGGTATCTTTATTATAACATTTCCCATTGCTATGGTGGGAGGCAATTCATAATAAATCTTGCCAAATGGTGTAATAATAATGGCAGAGCCAGGCAAACTATAGAAGCGTTTTACCTGAATAGAGCACTTTTCTTTCAGACCTGTTTCTGAAAACAGAATGAGAGGCAGAGCCCTCAGCTTTAAGGCTCCTCTTTTTTGGAACCAGGTCCCAGTTTGGGAGAAAGAAACATTCTCTACTTTTGAGATTAGGTTTAAACTTTCCTTTTGGACCAGGCTCATGAAGGGCCTGGCAGGTTTCTTTCTTCTGTTAAAAGGGAGGTTTTCCTTCCCACTGTCATCTTTCTTATAGCAGGTAAGCAGGTAGCCAAAAAGAAAAGGTTTAGCAAAGAACAGTAATTACCAATTATAACTCCAGGTCTGTGGCTATGTGCTTTGCATCCTAATAGCCTTTATCATTGGTTGTGTGATCACACTTTAGTCGGTGGTGACTGCCACACCTCTTCCTCCATAGAAACAGTCTTTATTTCAGATTTTTAAGCATCAGAAATATATTTACCTCTTAGACTGTCTCCCATGAAGATCTTGTATCGTAGGGAATTGCACAGAACCACACCCACAAACTTCCTGTACCATGTCCGCTTGACATATTGGCTGCCCTTACAGCTGCTGTGGACTGGGTTGAACTTGAAAGAAAAGGGAATCCAGATTGGCTCGCCTCCTGATTGCATTAAGGAATAGAGGAAGAAGAGCATTAAGTTGCATTTCTACCTAAAATGTTCTTTGATATTTTTACCTTTTGGTTTCAAAATATCATTGTTATGAAAAATCACTTGTGGCCAGATCACTCCTGGGGTCATATTGTTATAAACATAAATACAAAGGATAACAATAGACAAACGCAACTGTCACACACTAGAAAATAGTGAACACAATATCCAGTTAATTATCACAGAAGTTCAACATTAGCTATGTTACTATTATAAGGAAAGCTTTGGAAGAGAAAATCCATCCTAAATTACTGTAACTTTTCATTATTTTTCAGTATAACTTGTCTCTAAGTTGGAAATGTGTTGTTAGTGTGCAGACCTACCAGGTGGTCTTTCAATGAGGAGAGGGTCATCTGAAAAAACAAAAAAGAAAGTAAACACCAGGGGCGAAAAAGACTGCATATCAAGTTTAATGCATTCACCTGATGATGGGAAAGAAAAACCAATAGACCGTGTAATGCAGTGTACATGTGCAAGTCGGCTTCTCTTCAAGGGCGACTCTCTGTGTGAATATTGTGCGCTGAATATAACCGCGAGAATTATTCTTCTATTTTTGTACAGTAAGGAAAGAAAATGTAGAGTCAGTCTGAACTTTAATCATTAGGGTATCTCAAAGTTTACAGTTGCAGGTGATGACAGAATACAACCTGATTCAGTAACATAGGAGAGCGTTTCGCTGAATGGTCCCACACCAAACACATTCTTCGCTTGCACCCTGAAGTAGTACCTGAATGACAACAGAGCACAAAGTATAGCTTTAATAAAAGTTTTAGCATTTAACGTGCCACTCCACCTGTTTGTTGTTACTGGTTAAAAATAGGAAAATGATAACGATCGCAGCAGATCACTTGACATTCTTTAAGATTTAAGAGTAGCCCGATTTATGCTTGTATGAATCCAAAGTGAGCGCAGCACAATAAAAAGGCTCTCACGTTCACGGGAAAAGGAGAGCAGGACTGAGGTGAGGCAAAAGGGATTGTTGAGAGGAAAAAGACACATCTATAAAAGCAAAGGTTAACAGCTGAGAGGAAAGTAGAAGAATGAATGACAACAAAAAGGAAGGATGTGGAAAAGTAAAGAAAGCGAGAGAGACTCTAATCAAAAGAGAAATTTGTCACCCAAAAGCGTTACTAGATGTCACGAGCTTTCTTGCCAGAGTGCAAAACAAAGCCAAACAGTGATCTCATTTCATCTCCAGGTGGTTGAGGAATTATAAAGTCCTGTCACATTTGAAAAAAAACAGCAGTGACAACACTGAGAGACTGCAAATTTTTCCACTGTGCATGATGTGTGCGCGTGAGCTTTCGTATACTGTGCAAGGTCACACACAGTAAGTTCATCATCTGTCAATTTCAAGTCTAAAAACTTTCAACACATACAGCCATGAAGCCTGGATCCAATCACCACGGCCATATGAAGAGGCTCACCAAATTATGTCACGGGAGAGGGAGAGAAGAAAGCAATGCAGCTATAGAGAGATGACGTCATGGAAGAAGAAAGACGAGAAGAAATCTGAGTGGGTAGGAAAAAAAGGACATTGTGAAAATAAATACAGTATCAAGGACCAAAGTTGCTTGCTATTTGAAACTTTCAATGCAGAGATCTTCATTCAAAAAGAAATTCTATGTGGCAACTGCACATGTTGTACCTTTTCAAGCCAAATCTGGCCTGGCCTCATAATATGCTTTTCATAATAAATGACAGCTGAACCACAAGATGAACCCACAAAAGCCAATTTTAAACTGTTTCAAAAATATTCACATATGTAAGAAATTCACAACCAATTTGTATTCTGTAAACTTCTCTTACATACAGCAGGAGAAATAGATGCTTAGAAAACCAGAAGTAGGGAAATTAGAAAATTGTCTATTTCTATGCATAAAAAGGCTTTAAATGAATTACTACATGTTGTTAAATGGTTGCAGATTTCCATTTTTACAAGTTCAGGTATTCATTAGCTATTTAGAGTGAAAACTGCTAGACTTTTGTTTGACGAAAGCCAGTTTTACATTTAAAAAAACCTTATATACAATGGAAGTAGAATATATATGTTATGTATGCACTATATGGCAATACTTTAAAACAAAGCACACTATTAAGGGTTAGTAAGGTATTAGGAAATACTCAAGTCATCCTTTATAAAGCATTACTTCTCTGTAATATGTCATTTATAAACACAGACATAAAAGGTTCTTGCTAAATAAGCTCATATAAAGGGACTAATGTCAGCATTTTATACTTTACAAATGATGGATTCACCACTTTTAAGTATTACATCAAGTAAAAAATAGCTTTTTAGGAGCTGTAATGGTTTATGAAATAATTTAAAAAGTCTTAGTAATTAACAGAGTACATAGATATACAGTTATACATGTAATGATTAAGATATCAGTTATTTGTGAGAATGTTAATTGAGGTTTTATAAATACTTATCTAATATTGTAATTCATGGTCTATTAAAGGAGTTACGAGTTTTTCTAAAGTGAACCTATTTATGCCTTACAAAGCTGTTATAAATGACACAACAAGAAGAGCACAAAGCAATACGCAACATAGAAATATTTATTGTAAAATTCATGCATAACCCATCTGAGGCCTTCACTAATAACTTATTAATGCTTGTGTAGTTATTATAAAGTATTACCCACCACATGACTCACTGATAGAAAGAGGGAAACTTGTGGATGCAAAAAAAAGGATAAGTTTCACTTATATGCAGTTATGCTGTTAGTCAATGCAATACAAATTTGCTCAGTAGTTCTGGAAACCATGAAGGAGCCTCCAGCATGGGAAATGCCAACACTATCCCATAAACCATTCCGTGATCCTGGATATAAACTGGTTGGCGGGAATAAAAACCCTTTGCATACTTTTGGAAAGCTTTTTGTGTTCATCTGTTTTTTTGACAGTTCACAAACCTAAAAAGACTCTTGCTTTAGACTGTGCAATATACTATATAAAAGCCTTTAGTGTCCATTAATAGCATTCATTTGAACTATGCATGGTTCACACATGTTGTTTTTGCTAAAGGATATAAAGTAGTTTCACTTTTGTGTCTTCTTGCACTTGCCAGTACTTAATCACTATATTTATTGAGAACTGCTGAAGATTATCTGGATGGCCTAAATGCACCAACTGACTAAATAACACATAAACTTTGTGTATCGATTTCGAAAAAATTAATCTATTTTTAAATTACTGCAACTAGGTATAAGTTACTGCACCATTTAGAGTATCGTAAATTCTTTTAGCAGAAACCCCTAAAAGCACAGGTGAACAACAAAGGAATCCAAGACTCTCTTTCTGTCTTGGGTTCATGTTTCCATGCATTTATTTTGACAGCCATGACCCATGTCTCGTAACACACGGCTGTGGAAACATGCTCTAATAACTGAAACAGACTGAGATGGCTGTATCTCTGTGCAAGTGTCAGATAATATGTGCTGTATTTATGTTCCGCTGAATTTTCTCGGGTCTCATCTGAGTTTTACTGCACGTCACAAAAAAAGATTCATATCTGTTTCTTAACCAAACTGCTGGTTTTCCACTTTAAAGACTTTTCCTGCCACTACTGCATAAAATGTACATGCTTTGAATAATATAAAACTAATTTGATCACAGTCAGCCATGTTCCAAACAAAACAAAACAAAAACATCTACATGCAATCACACAGAACACACAGGCAACATGCATATTTGGTCACGCAGAGGTCAAGGTAAAAGATTCATGCAGCTAAGCAAGTCTTTGTTTGTAAAATAAGCTTCTTTTGTTTTTATGACTCCCACATGGGAGATGATCTTGTACACTGCTCCAGCTGGAAAGTATTTTGGATGTTCACACATTGTACGTGCAAATGCATCTAGAGAACATTAACATACTGTAAACATACACAATAAAATATGTTACCTAGAGTTGGGCTTGAGATTTTCCACAGCCAGGTGTGTCCCAGTGGCAGCTTTAGAGGACCACCTATTGTTGAGGATGTCATCGTATGAGGCACTCTGGACCATGTAGCCTGCAGAGAATAACACAAAATTAATTGCAGGTCTCCTTAGTCATTAAAATGAAAATCTCTAAAGCAGATGTAGAATTTTTATGTTTATATCAATTTGAGGGTCAGCATAACAGGAAACGTTTGATATCTTGAGAAATAGACCTACATCCTTTTTGTTTTCTTTTTTTGGCCACCAGAATTTGGTTACCATAGCACAGCACAAAGACTGAAACATATGGAAAGAGCCAACCTGACACAGTTCAAAACCAAGGTGTAAAAATAAGGGCCATATACCAGAAGTTCTTGGCAGCGTGCAATAAGTTCCTCAAGTCTCCACTGGCAGCCCAGCCAACCTTGCGGTGATGAGGTTAAGCCTCCTAGTGGCTGGTGGCAGCTTCATATTTACAGTTCATGTCAAACTATTCCTTTGTGGGAGTAGGTGGTCTCAAACACTATAAAGAAAATCTGCAGTTCTGCATTTTCTGTTGCTCATACCGACTGTCTTCCAGCCTGCCTTCCTCTCTGTCTGCTTTCTTCTTCTTCTCAGACACACAGACAAATCCTCAGAATCCGGTGAATACCTGAGGTCACACAGCCCTCGATCGCTCACTTTAAAACTATGGAGACCAGTTCAGCTGCACGTCAAACTACCGACTGTTTCTATTGGACTTTTGAGCAGGACTTTCTGTTTTTACTGGCGCTGGACCAACACAGCTGGCTGCTGACAGATGAGAAGGGAAATACTAGCTACTTTGTTTTTCTTCTGTTGAGTTTTTATTCCTCATTCCTTTTGCATAGTTAAATCGAGGTTTGATAGAGTAGTATCCTTGCTTTTGCTGTCTGTCTGTGTAATCTATAGAGGGCAATTTCTCCTACTATGGGTATAAATTGTGTCTCTTGAAGGTAGTTCTTTAAGCCAAAAGCAACAATTAAAGTATTCAGTGAATAAAGTGTATGTTTTGTCTAAAGCCTTCAAAGAAAATGCCCTCAATGCATCAGAGTAAATGGAACCAGAAGTTGGGTACAGGTGAAAACTCACAAAACCAGATGCTAACAGCTGTTTCCATGCAATAGTTATTAAAAAAAGCCATGACCCGCAAGTCGTAATGCATGGTTGTGCAAACACCCCCTAATTACAAAAACAGTCCTTTGTGATTAGCTCTGGATGTGTGAACTAATCCCGCATATATATATATGCCAGTTAATGTATATTGTATATCTAGAGTAATATATAGTAGCCTAGACCATTAGGAAAGGAAAGGAAAGGAAAGGAAACACAGGAAATTGTGACAACAATGGAGGTCAACAAAATACTAAAGAAGAAACTACATCAGATTTTGTGCACATGGAAAATCCTTCTTATTGCGATCGATTCTTCCTTTTTTTCATTTCTATAATAAGATTTGTGGGCAAGAAAAAAGTAGATATCTGAAGTTATTATTTAGGACAGTTTAAATGGGAGAAATAGTAATCACTGATGCCAAAAAAGCACAGACAGATAAGGCACAAAAGTCTAATAAAACTTTAAGTAACCAAGAACAGTGGGTAAGAATCCAAGGAAAGAAAAGACTAGTGACAGCACAGACCTATCTGTTATACACATCAGATGATGAACCTGTGCACTGCATGACCATGAGTCTGTGGTTGCCTGCCAAAGAAAACATACTGCTTCTCTTGCTGGCCAGATTGCTACCTCTGATAGCGCATACAGAAGGCCGTTATCTCCACTCTCCTCTCTTTTCCCTTTTTCCATGTGTCAATTTCAAGGTCAGATGAATTCTGGTTTTCTCTGAGAAGCGGTGGGAGTTTAGGAACACTATTCCAAGTGTTCTACGCCGTCTGCGCTTTCACAATTTATTCCCAATAAGCTGCTGGACTGAGTTCTAAAATGTGAGTCTGGAGGGAGGCTGATAACATGTTCAAGGTATCTGGTGAACCACAACAGATGAGAATATGATGAAACAGACTATGTATTAAACAGGTGTGGATGTCACAGAAAAATGTAAACACAGCAATACTTTGCTGGAATTTGACTGATTTGATTGATCTAATTAGTGGTCCGGGTAGTTTTTGTTGCCAAAAAACAGCTGTATTCACAGTGTGCTCTAATCTGCCACACAATCAAACTCTGGAGTGCACCACAGCTCCGGTTGTTGTTGTTGAAAGTTCTCCCATCAGATGCCTCAATACTGAACAGTAGAAGTCCTCACTAAAATTCTCACTTTGGGGGACAAACTGTCAAACAAAATCAACAGCAAGCTCCTGGTCTGTCTCTTCAGCTGACTTTTCAACTGCTTAAAAGTACTTGGTCGTCACGGGCGATGATCTTGCGCACAAAACTGAGGTCAGTTTAAAAGTGAAGAGCTTATGTGTGATTTCTGCACACATTGAACGATCTGCCGGAAAATGTTTCAACTGCACTGAAACCTATTGAGACGTGACGACCTTTAGGGTAACATTGACCAAATTTAAATCAGCTACAGCTTTCCTGTTTTCAAAGCTTTAGTTTCATTTCATTTCTTTAGTAACATTTTATAATAACGCTCAAATAATGTAATCACATGCAGTGCAAAGGTGAATTTAAAACACAGACACTGGTCTTTACTTTTGTCATTCAATACATTTAAACATATTTATGACTGTCATTAACACTGCATTTTGTTAGTTCGTTAGTAGTAAGTTGGGAGATTTGTTCACAATAAAAATTTTAGAACTTGCTGAATTTTCAAACAAATATCTCATAGTTAGGTTTTTCCCATGTGGCCCCCACGGGGGTCCCCTCTGCTCCACCACGTTTAATTTAAAAAAAACAAAACGTGGAAATGTCTCTGATAAAATATGTATAAAAGCCAACAAAACAAAACTACCGATGCATAGTCACTGTAAAATAACAGAACCATCTTGATTAATGACATTTCTTACCTGACACCATATCATCCTTGAGAGGGCGGGCCCAGTCTAGGATGATAAAGGAGTGGCAGCCTTCCATAGCGACCACAGTGAAGTTATGAGGCTTGTTTTTGGGAGGCTGGTTGTGATTGGTTGCCAGGCTGTCATTTTTCATTAAGTTTTCCAGGATGTCAACCTGAAGGTACTCCAGAGCCTCTGTTAAAGAGCAAGGTGCTCCCGGGTCCTTCTGGATGTAGTTTACGTATGGAGCTGATGGAAAGAATAAATGTAGGATTAGGTTACTTATTTTAATAACATAAATTTGAGGAAGATATCTTCTTAATATAGAAAATTTGGAAAAAAAAACATATAACGTTGGTAATTTTTAAAATATTTATTGTAAATGCACACAATAAAAGACATGACAAGATTCTAGTACTTTTTCTGGTTACCCAATTTTGATTTATTATTTTCCCTCTACAAATGCGGTGAAAACTATAATTCTCTTTTCTGAGTTGTAATAAGGAAGTCAGATTCTAGCCACATGCTCATCTGACTGTCCCTTCCCTGTCCTTTCCATTTAAAATTTTACTTGTTTTCAGTGATTCTGGAAAGGAGAGCTGAACCTACAGCTGTGAATACTTCAAGTATCACAAAATTCCTAGTCAAACTGGGATTTGGAGGGAACCACTGAAGTCTGGCCTCGCTCCCACCTCCCCAGATGACTGGCCCTCTTTGAATGCCGAAAGTCTAGCACATGTCAGTATCAACTCATCAACCCTCAGACAGTTAAACTGCGTGGGTTTCGGCTGGTAAAGCCTTCGATATGTGGTCATATGGCTTTTGTTCTCTGCATTCATACGCTGAAATACATCATCTGCCACCGCAGTGAGCAGATTTATGTGCCTATAGGGTGCTTGTAAGGCTGTGTCCACATGTCTAGGATCTGTGGAGGCCCGTGCTTGTGGATGATCCAAATGTTTTACTTTCCTCATGTGTTCATTTTTCACTGTTTAAAGCACTTCCCTACAGAGACACACTATCTTCTTCTGCTTGTTAAAAAACCAAAAAAAACCCCCAAACAAATCCAAAATCACACAGGCAAAAACTGGCGTGTGTAAGTCTGATGTGTATCAAAAGTCACTGGGAAACAGTATGAGGAAAGTTCATATAATGTCAGCTGTAATATTAGTCTAGTAAGGCATAAATTTGCATTCTAATAGTCCAAATATCCTGATGCTCATTTTCTTGCCCAATGCGGCAAATTCCATCCATCTGGAAGTAAGTCCAACGCATATTCACACAACTGCTGAAAATGATTAGTTAATACTTTTTGTCCCATGTCTGCTTTTGCCAGATTAATGCAAAACAAACCAAGCATGGGCAAGGACAGGAAGGGGAAGTCAATGTTGGATGGTTGATGAAACGCATATCAGTAAACTGGCAGGCTGCTAAAGAGGACCTAAGATATATTAAACTAATAAATAGGAAAGAGGAAGTCTCCACATTGAGCCAAAAGACTCTTCCTTCTCTGCTGAGGTCAGCAGCCTTAACTTTTATGATTTCCATTTTGGACTCAGGAAAGTAATAGCTTTCAGATGGCTATGTGAGGTGTGTAGTCGCAGGACAGTCGTCGTGTACCGAGAGAGAAGCTGTGCTATCGTTTCACTGTGGCTTGACATGACTGATAAAAACACAGCAATAAATCTCTCCCTTCACAATGCTTCTTGAAAAGATCATTCTAAATGATAATGACATGTTGCATTAAATCTGTCAGTAAGTTAAAGTAAAGCTTTTATTTATGTCTTATATAGAAGCTAATTGTGCTCTGAGCTCATTCACAAGCAGAATAGATAAACCTTGACTCTCATTGGCCACAGTGACTACAAAACTTTTACAACAGCTTCATGCTGCCACAACTCTACTTTAAAGGTGCACTCCCAGTATTTTTTCCACAAAGTCAATAGACGCGCCATGAGGAAAACTACAAACTCAGTCTTTACAAACTCTTGTACAACATCTTCTGTTGCTCTGCAGATGTTTAGGTGTATCTGGAGTCCACAGCGAAGCAGAAATCCTTATTGACACGAAGGAACTGATGCTTTTGTAGTTTGAATATTGCAATAATTTTGACTATCATTAGTCATCCTACTTAACAGCTCTCACTTTATGAAGTCTGTCTTGCACTAATTACAGAACAGTCTGTTTTCAAACTCTCCGTATGTTCACCATGAAAACATCCACAGTTAAAAGAAGTTATTGATCATGTTCTTGAAATGCTGTAATTTATTTTTAAAGCCTGTGGCTAGAGTCTACATGCTATTACAAAAAGGCACCTATTAAAAGGACCTTTAACATTACGTAGTGTTTGGAATAGTAACATAGATGTTGCTTTTATTTCTGTTGAGAGAACATTTCAGTCTGTTTGTGAAACCATATGAGGTGACGGGGTATGAGAGGCCAAAGAAAGCACGCAAGAACAGTTAAAAGACAGTAGGGGCCATAGTTAAGGATGAAGTCTAAAGACCCTGAATAAAATGTCCTTCCTGAACGTAGTTATTATGATCCAATTAAGGTGTGGTTGTATATTTTCTTTTTTGTGGCACGTTGTCAACGTGCAACCTGAGAAGGTCGTGCATTTATTTATTGATACGAAAACCAAAATCAAGGTCCAAAATGTATTACTCCTCTACAAAATAAAACAGAGCTCCGGTTATTATTTACAGCAGGGTAAGACCTCCATCCATATGAATAAGAAATTGAGCTGTCTCTTGACTAAACTCACAGTAACCCAAATAAAGATATACTCACAGCTAATTGGAGGAAGTGGGAGAAAAAGAGAGTGCAGTGTAAATGCTTGTTTAACTAAAGGGTATATCATGCATATAGAAATCTGTAATATTAAACTTAAAATATGGGAGAAGCTAAAGTAATTTAAGTCTTTGAACTAACATATTATGTCTATATTTTAGTGTAGTGAGTGGAAATCTGCGCCAAAACATCCTGTTTTGCTCCTAAGGTGTAATGTAGACTGATCAACAGATGTTCACTAATGATTCTGAGACTGATCCAGCAGAATGGTCACTAAAAATGGAAACCATGAAGCTTTTGGCTGCAAACTCTAGTTCAGTACATAAAGATTTTTTGTTATATGTAGATTTATACTATTGGAAAAAAGTACTGCCACCTATAGGAGCCTATAGTGGCATCCTATTACAGCACATCACTTGATTTGAGTTTGTTAGAACAACCTATTTTTTCACAAATGTTTGTAAAGGGAGACTGCATGACCCTGTACTTTACACATCTGTTGTAACAGGACTGGCAACACACAAATTCAAAGATTAAGACAATACTTTTGCCTATATATTGTATTTTTATATATTTTCTGTGGCCACTTGGAGCACCAGAAAACAGTTGTAAACATGGTGCTGACAAACCATTACCTACTTAAACATCTCATGTTTCTGGAGAAATATCAGTCAAATATTCAGTCTCATCATAGCGCTGTTTTGAGTCTATGCTAACTCCTAAAACACCTGGTTTTAAAATAGAAATACAGTATATTTGGCTTCCAAATGCCTCCTTATGTTATCTAATTATCTACTTTATCTCTGTTCTTTAGTAATGAGCAGGTCTGTGGAGGTTTTTTTTCTTTTTGATGATAAGAACTGTTATAGCTGTGGCTCTGCAAATTCCAACAATGACCTGAAAAACATGACCTGAACGACACTATGAAGTGTCCAGTTTCAGTCTCATCACACTGTGTGATCCTTCCTCATAAAAGCAGTCATATCACTCACTTTTTTCTTTTTACATTGTAGTAATATTTGCCATTGAAGAGTGGCATGTTGTGAAACTGCATAGATCGCATTAAGGCACGAGTATGTACAAGCATGGATTTGTAAGAAGATATACAAAAAAGACTTTAAGTACCTGTGAACCTCTTCTTCCCACTCAGGTCAAACTCGTTTGAAGGGCCTTTGTTGACGGGTCTGATGTGCACCTTTGGCATCGTGATCTCTGTGGTGGTGGTGGTGGTGGTAGTAGTGGTGGTGGTGGTTGGTGGCGGGGTGGTCTGGACAACAAACTCATCTAGCAAAAGCACATGTGTCGGTGAGGTTTTGATCCAAATAGATTTATGTTATTTATATCCTAGTTTAATAATCTGCTGCTGTGTTTCATTAATCCTCATTACACAGATCCATGATCTGTGTAATGAGAATGTCAGATTTAATTAATTGAGGGCAGATGTGTGACCCAACACCCAAAGCTGTACTTTTGCTACCCATATTTTCCATGTGGGAAGTAGAGGAGGGGGATGGGGGGTGGTGGGGGGCTTGGGGGGGAGAGACTTGAAGACAACAACTGTTTCAAAAGTCTCCAAAGCAAACCAATGTGGCGGGATTCAGTGGGCTTCTTCTTCTTTCATCACATATTTTTTTCCTGCGCTGCACCAGTGGACCTTAGCATTACATCATGGTCCACACACATGTAACCAGCTATGAGGCACGGCAGGGAAATGCTAAGAAAATACTGCAACACTTACTGTGACCTTTCTAGCAAACCTAAGAATGTCACATGCAACAGATTCCTTTAGATCTCAAAATTTACTGTAATAAAATAAGAAAGTGCAACTGCTAACAGCAACCAACCTCTGCAGCTCAAGCTTGAGTTCAGCTATTACATTACAAAAGAATGTTAAAACATTGAATGCAATGCAAGTGCATTGCATTCTCTTCAGCAAGTCAGTTTACATGCAGTGTGTATCCAGGAAGAAAAGTGATTAAATACAGCGTGTAATGGAAAATATCCTAAATCCAAGCAATGAACCGTGACCAAAACAAGCAAAATGAGAAACAAAGAAGGACACAGCAAGGAAAAGGGAAGAGATGGGAATAGCCTGCAAACAGATGCACTGACAAATAAACAGACAATAAACAAACAGTGCAGCGTAACAGACAACAAACAGTGAGCATACAGTGCAGTTTAGTTGGTCCCAGCCCAGTGGCGCTATGATGGTCCGAAGCCAAACTCAGCCAATACCTTTCTTAAGAACTAAAGCATCAGGCACCCTGGTCATTGTAAGCATGAAGTCCATTTCCATTCCTGAGGAGTCCTCTGTCAGAGAAGTAGAACAAGCTATAGCATCAATATCACATGACTGCAGACACATTTCGAAGTGCATTTTATTTTAGCTTATAATGTAAGACAAATACGTATTATTATTATTGCTGTAACATTGTATCTGCAAATTTGATCGTCTAGTATAGTGTTGTTGGTATAGCTTGAATATTTTCAAATTACTCTGTATGCATCTATATAATTTACTTTTTTGTGTTTATGCATTTGTCTAAGTCTGTTTCTTTGATTTTGTTTGTGTAATAACATTAATGCAATGCACAACTGATGGTTTCATAGTGTGTTTAAACCAGCAGGACTCTGGCTATAGTTAGCCTCCAGATGTCCATGTGGTTTCTGTGGTCTCACATAGACACTCACAGGCACTTATACATCCAGACACACAAACTGACCCGATCACACGTTTATATACACATTTAAAGGGTTATAGTGGGATCTGTGGCTGCAAACGGGAAGCACTGTTGGCCTTGGGCTAGATGGTCATGACAAATAATACAACTGAGAGATTTAGTGAAGTCATAGTTTTTTATGTGAACATTCTGGCTCTGAACTTGACTTCAGCTCTGTGGAAAAGCTATTAAGTAAACAATAGTGTACGTAGGTGAACTGGAGTATATTCTACTATTCCTGCTGTACATATTTCTGTTTTGATGAGCATTTTATGACAATGTCTGCAGCATATGAATTTTCAGTTAAAAACATACCTTCTGGATAGCAGTCCAAGATTCCATCTGAGTCCAGAATGGGATAACCATATTCATCTGTTTTGGAAAAGGTCCCAGGTGGACAGGTTGGGTATGGAAATCCAGTGGTAAACTCCTCTGTGGTCCAGTCAGTGGTGGTGGGTTCAGGTGTGGTAGTAGGACCCATGGTGGTAGTAGTGGTGGTGGTGGTGGTGGAGGTCCTGGGGCGAGGCCGATCCAATCCAAGTACACGTTTCCCTCCAACCATGAGGACCTTGTCTTTTGGATTGATCACAGGTTGACTTTCTCGCCCATGGCCAAACAGCGCAATACCGTCCTGGCTTACCAGAGGACTACCTATGTGATCTGGCGATGTGTGATTGGGTAGAAATGAAGCTGAATATTAATGCCTGTGTCTTCAATACAAACCAGATTTGCACTAAAATGCATAAAGGTGCAAAATACCAGAGTTTCTTTTGTAACGCAAAAAAAAAGATTAAGCTTGTGATAACTGTGAAATATTAAAAAATAGCAGGTGTGAAAGAATGCTTTTCTACAGCTGTTTTGTTTTTAACCTGCATCCAGAAAGCTGACAATGGTCAAAGTTTCTAAAGCACTTTCAGCTGATATTTCATTAAGCAGTCAAGTCCACAACAATACAGCTCTTGTAGTTCTGCCTCTGCAATAATAATACCAATAAATAAACAAACAAATAAATAATAATCTGACAGATGCATCTCTGACTGTAGACCTCAACATTGGTACGCCTGCCTGATTAAAAGTGTTTTTGACATAGTTACATGCCAAATAATTTATGATCCGTTAAGTACTCTTCTTTATTTGGATACTCCTATAACCCTATACTCTATTGCTTATAACTGTTGTCTCTTGTGGCTTTATATTTAAAATTACAGAGAAAAACTCTAAAATACAAAATCAACTTTGGATGAACTTCAGACATTATGTTTGCTTCATTTGTCATGTCATACTGTACATGACAGGCCTCATCTGGTTATGAAACTTCTTGTCAGTCAGTTGAGCTGATAAAATAGGGGGCTGTGTATAAAACTGGCTATAATTCCTGAAATCTGCACCAAAACATCCTGTTTTGCTCCTAAGGTGTAATGTAGACTGATCAACAGATGTTCACTAATGATTCTGAGACTGATCCAGCAGAATGGTCACTAAAAATGGAAACCATGAAGCTTTTGGCTGCAAACTCTAGTTCAGTACATAAAGATTTTATGATTTTATTATTGCAAAATATTTATGAAGCCCAAAGGATTAAACCTGGAAGACTGTAATGCAATCGCATCTTGATTGTCTGATTTAAAATTCACTGTGGCAGTGTACAGAGGCAAACATACAAAAGTTGTGTCTGTATCTAGCCAATAATGGACTCACTGCACTTTTTAAATACATTGTCCAAGCTGTAGATGTTAAGATAAAAATGGCTTAAGTATTTCACCAAAAATAGTGCGTCCATCCTCTCCGAGGACCACTCTTTTGGGTTTGCCCTGGGAGTCCTGGAGAACTCTTCCATCCCCGTTCATAAGTATCCCCTGCTCCAAATCTACCACCTAAAGAAAGAAACATGTTTGCAAAATTGATGGAGCCTCATGTGAGGAGTACGCTTCATCCTGACTGTGATGCTTAGGAAAGTCATAGTCCTATTCAAAATGGGTTCTCATAAACATAGACATACAGTAAACAGTTTAAGTGGGAACATCTGACTTGTGGAATTTTGAAGACTTTTTAAAGAGGTGAATAACTTTCCACATTTGTTACTTTGAAAGACAGCTTTTTGAACAATTAGCTCTGTTACTTTTTTTTCTGAGAGTAAAACTAATATCAGCCGAAGTACAAAGTACAAAGGTGACGAATTCTAACCACAGACACAGCTTATGTTACATCTCATCTCACTTCTGAACAACAAACATATTGTACTTTCATTGTTCAGTCCCAGAACATTTTGCGTAAATGGGTGGGTAAACTCCTCGAGTCTAACCACCACTCTGTTTCCAGTTTTTAGTCTAAATTAATAGCTTTATTTTTTATTTTTAACAAAAATATAGTCCCAGTCAAAAGAAAAATGGCAAAAAAAATCATATTTTGCATGGTTGGATCTTAACAAGGTTTCAAGTAGAGCTTCAAGATGCAACAAGAAGAAATGGGAGTGAGACAAAACATTTTTTTAAAGCATGCAATTTATTGAAAACAATAAACTAAAACTGAAACATTTTCTGTCAGGTAGGGTCTCTCGGAGCGCATCCTCACTGCTGAGGTGGGATGTCTTCAAAGGCCTTGTCTTCTTGAACGCCACAGAACTGATCATTTGAACTTTGCAAGAGAGCACCAAACATAGGACATTGAAAGGTCAAAGAAAGTTTTAACCTCTGATGAGAAAAAATGTAACCTTGATGGTCCTGTTGGTTTCCAACATTACTGGCACAACAAGCAGATCCCACCTGAGATGTTTTCTATACGCCACAGTGGAGGGGGTGCCATAATGGTCTGGGGTGCTTTTTCCTTCAGTGGAACAACAGAGCTTCAGAAGGTGCAGGGGCGTCAAACAGCTGCTGACTATGTCCAGATGTTGCAGAGAGCACTCCTCATGACTGAGGGCCCTCGTCTGTGTGGTAATGACTGGGTTTTTCAACAGGACAACGCTACAGTACACAATGCCCGCAGGACAAGGGAATTCTTCCAGGAGAATTCACTCTTTTGGACCATCCTGCATGTCCCCCTGATCTAAATCCAATTAAGAACCTTTAGGGATGGATGGCAAGGGAAGTTTACAAAAAAGGACAACCGTTCCAGACAGTAGATGCCTTTCGTGCATCCGTCTTTACCACTTTGAGAAATGTTCCCACTCACCTCATGGAAACCCTTGCATCAAGCATGCTGCAACAAATTTTTGAAGTGATCAACAATAACG
Source organism: Rhamphochromis sp. 'chilingali' (assembly GCF_963969265.1). Classification (NCBI taxonomy): domain Eukaryota; kingdom Metazoa; phylum Chordata; class Actinopteri; order Cichliformes; family Cichlidae; genus Rhamphochromis; species Rhamphochromis sp. 'chilingali'. The sequence continues at coordinate 13,113,713 of NC_137932.1, read as the reverse complement.
GTGGAGCTACTCATTCCTGAGTTCATGTATGGAACTTGGATTTCTGTTTTGGGGGGGGGGGGGGGGGGGGGGGGTTACGTGTTTTGTGGAGGTGTGGTCTTAAACTTTTGATCAGCTCTAAAACAGTTGGTTTCAGTTTAATTTTATTGTTCTCAATAAATTGCACGCACAAAAAATGTTTAGTCTCACTCCCATTTCTTCTTGTTGCAGGTCAGAGCTCTACTTGGAATCTTGTTAAGATCAAACCATGCAAAATGTGATTTTTTGCCATTTTTCAAGTGATCTTAAACTTTTGATCGGGCCACAGGGAAGTTGCAGAATGGCCTCTGGTGGACAAACAAGTCAAGACTCATTACTAAGGCTATTGATGACTAATCGATTAAATGTTTGAAAGTCGCTGCCCTTGCTAGTCAGCACCAGAAATACTAGTCGGTTGCATGCAATATTCTTATTTTATTAATTTCGGTAATGGCAGTTACTGGCTGAAAGAATTTACAGCACTAACTGATGGCTACACCCCACCCTCCCACTCTCTCCATAAACAGAAGTTGTTAATGATTGACATTGAGATGTAGATCTCCTATATTTTGATGTAAAAAAATAAATATAACCAACCAATGTGTAACCACAGGCTGCACCAACATGTGGATGCTCCCACTTAAGAAACCAGAGCTTCTGCTACAAGCAGCACTAACATTAGTCATACTAATCTGACACTGTGTGCATGTGCTACCCAATATAAAGTGCTGAACATTTCAACAGTACTTATTGTATAACATTATTTGATTAGCAAGGAACGTAATAGTTGTCTATTTAAAGTATGCTCAGTTTCAAATGTTATCTGAGGCCTTTTTTGTGTCTTTTAGACTAGTTGACTAGTCTGATTTTTTTCCCTCCATCAAATGGCTATCAAATTAGCCTCTAGGAACATCACTACTTAAAACCTTCATAGGTAAAATGTGTTTCTTCTTAACTCTTTACTTTTTACATTTTTATTTGTTGACTGTTATAAATTAAGCTTTTGTGTAAGTTTAATAAGGAGGATTTGTATTCACTCAGTTGTCTGGTTTCCCCAAGTGTTTGGCTGCTATTCTATTCATTACATGCTGACTTCATTGCTGTAGTCCAATCATCTTTCATCCTGCCTCCTTCAAACCAATCAGCCTCCATTCTTAATACCATGATCATCTTTCATTCTACCTTGCAGACTCAGAGTCTAATCACCAAATAGCATAAGTGAATTCTGTATATCAATAAATTATGTTCAGTTCCTTCTGATGATCTGTCCTGGTCTCTAAACTGTAACAATAAGTATCATATTGGACATACTTCAGCTCAAAGAGTCAGGAACAGGTAAAACTAAGGTTAGTGTATTAAATATAGTTACCCATTTTGTTCCATCTGGTCCAGTGATAAACCTTTGACCAGTGGCCTTGCTGGCTCCGTGAGAGGAAGAGGACTCTTTATCATCTGTTGCTGTCAGATTGGGTCGTCCATTTTTACCTGACAGGTACAGAACATAAGCAGAGGCATGATGTTATAAAATTATTTAAAACATTTGTGAGTTAAACTGACGTCAAAAACTTCACATAATTGCATATAGGAATTAACGTTACCATTTCCATTGCTAGGTTTGATTCCTCTGCCATTATTTTGTTTCCCTCTGATGGAATAGCGAGGCCTACTCCCATTGTTCCTAAAGCTATCTCGAGATGAAGATGAGGATGATGAGGTTAATGTAGAGTGGGAGTTGCCTCCAATCAATCCCCCTGTCCTTGTCACCGTAGTGTCACTGCTAATGTCACTCTCTGAGGTCAGTACTGGTTGGGGTAAATTTGAGGAAGAAGCTGAATCAGATGATGATGAGGTAGAGTCAGATGTTGAAGAGCCCAGTCTAGAGTTTTGTGCTGGTTGTACTCTTAGGGGAAGCCTAGACCCACCAAACTGCCTGTTTGGTAAGAGAGGAGAGCGTACCCTTCCATTCACCCCTACACCAGGTCGACGATTAGTTAGAGGGACTCCAGAGGAAGTGCCAGGTCTGGTCCTGGATGAACTTTCTCCTGTATCCACACTTGCATTGTCTTCTGCATTTTTATCAGACTCTGCTGGCTTCTCTTGAGCTTCTATAGGATCGGCAACTTTATCATTTTCCCCATTCTTCTCACTGAGATAATCCTCATTGCTATGTTTGTCATTTGTAAGTTCTCTATGGCTTGGCTCACCGGAGTCTCTGTGCCCACTTAAGGAGTGATGATGATGATCAGGACTTGAAGAGATGGATGGTGAAGAGGAAGATGATGAAGATGAGGTAGCTGGGTTTCTAGTGCCGCCAGAGCCTACATTTTGATTGATCAGTGATGGCTTAACCGAACTGGCTCCAAAACCATTCTTTAGTGAGTCACGAGTAGAAGAAGCACTTGGATCTTCACTGGTTTCCTGTACTGAGGGCACTCCAGCAGCACCTGTAGCCCCTGAGACCCTGGTAGTTGTCCCCCTCAAAACCGGTCTGCCAGCCCCAACAGAAGATGACATCCTGGTCAAAGGAACTCTACTATCCTGTCTTGGAGATGCTATCCTTGCACTTGAAATGACTTTTCCTGGGTAACGACTAGCTAGCCAAGGGTATCTTTCAGCAAATGAAGGCCTGACTCTGGTACCTGCGGAAACTGGGGGTTTTTCTTTAGTTCCTTCATCTTTTTCCTTGTCCTTCTTCATTGGCTTCTCTGTCGGTTGTGTTCTAGTAGTTAAAGCAGAGTCCTCAACTTTAGTTAATTCTCTTTCTGTGTTTTTGTAGTTAGTGTCATCATTTCCTTCCACATTTGATGTGTCTCCCTCAGATGATGTGTGAGAACTCTGTGAGTTGTGTGTGTCATGTGATCTTGCAGAACTGTGAGATTCTCTTTGTGAAGTTCTTTGAGATAATCCTGATGTATTTGCAGTGGAAGGGTGGTTCGCATTTCTTTGTGAAGTGGATGGATTTGTCACTTGCAAAGATGTCGAGCCATGAGACCTAGATTCTAAAGTAGAACGTGACTTGTCAGAATTATGGGACTCCAAGACATCTTCACCATTGGAAGTCCCTCCTGATTTTGACTTTGATGTTGATGGATTGAGAGTGCTTGACTTTTCGTGGTTTTGAGTGTTTTCCGGTAAAGTGGCCTGTGACGTTGCTGAACTATGTATGCTTGAAGTTACTTGACTCTGAGTTCTTCTTGGAGAACTCGACTGTGAGATGACAGCAGGTTTGTAACCATTCAACATTCGGGTAGAATTCCCTCTTAACAAGCTCCCAGGGTATCTTCGGCCTAAACCATATCTAGAACCAAAACCAGTGCCACTGGCGCGTCCTGCTGAAGTGGAACCTCTACCTACAGGTGTAACGTGTGTCTGCTGTGAACTGTTCACTTTTGCAAGTGATGTGGAGGGTTTTGCATGTGTTATGCTGGACTTTTCAAAGGTGTTTTTCGACTCTGGATATGTGAGAGCTACATAGTCCTTTCTGCTTGCTGCAGATTCTTGTGAGGGAGAGGACAGTGAGGTCGTAGAAGGGGATGATGAGGAAGATGAGGAGGAATCCAAAGAGGTAGAAGAAGAAGTGGAGGTGGGGGAATTAGAATTAGAAGATGATGAAGCAGAAGAGGATGATGATGATGATGAAGCAGAAGAAGAAGAAGATGATGCGGAAGATGAGGATGAAGATGAATCAGTGGATGCATCCTTGGATCCTGCTTTTTGATGGACCCTAATCTTAAATGGCCTTCTTCTTGGTGGATTAAGTCGATTAAATGCAGGTTTAGTTGGAGAAGGTGTTAAAACTTTGAGGGAGGGGGTTTTAGTAGTCAGAGGCTCTTCATCATATTCATCTTCATCCTCAGTTTCAGGGGAAACATCATTATCTTTAGGCTCTGGTACAAATTCCATTGTTGTAGTCTCTTCTACTGGACGTGGTGTTGTGGGTACTTTGTTTTCCTTTTCCTCTTCCTCTTCCTGTTCCTCATCATTCTTAGCCCTTCTTCTGTTAGAGCCTCTGTTTCCTGCTCTCCTGATTGACCCCCTGACGGAAGAGAAGATGCTGTGATAGGAGCGTGTCTGGGAAAGTGGACGAAAACGCCTGTTGACAGGTACAGCAGGGAGTGGCTGCTTTTGTATGGTTGGTATTTCTGGCACTTCTGTTGACTGGATGTCATCATGGTCGGTATCTTGTTTGGAAGGCGTGTGGCCAGTCCTGCGGCTGTCCTTGCTTTTTGAAAATGCTGAGGCAGCACTGCTGCCTGCTAGGAGACAAAAAATAACAATGACAATGAAAATTTAGAATGTGCAAGTCTCAAGCTCAAATGCACACATATGCCTAATAGCTCAATCACAACAGGAGGAAAAAGGACAGCAACGTCCTTGCAACTAGGAACTAGGCGGTACATCTTTTTTTGCTTTCAGCAAATGATTGCATGAAATTGCAAGATACCCAGAGGTCAACCATATTCAACTGCCTAGTGGAAGGCAACCTGTTACCCAAAAAGCACAATCTGACTTGGACCAGTTGGAAGACAGATTGGCAAATGTTTGGAAATAACTGCTGAAAACTGGTTGCATTCTGGTTATATCCCTATAACAAAAGCCTGGTTATCAAGTGCCTACAAAATTTTAATTTAAATCAGTTAAATTGAGAGTCCTGCAGCAACTATATTACTATTTGTGGAAATTTTTTGGTATTTATGTTTTAAATCTATAAGGTTCTGGCTGGACTATGGCCATAAGTAGTTATGTAAATTTCTGATTATTGTGAAATTCTGTGTATTCAGACAGCAACAGATTTGCAACAGATGGCAAAAGGGTAGACAAGGTTGTTTTGAAGACAGCAACTGACTGTAAGTGGTCACAGACCTGGTCCCCATCTTTGAAGCAACAACTCCAAAGTTGCTGTGCCACATGTGGCATAGTCTCCAAGGACTGTTTTCCCCAGTGACTATATAATTACATTATCAAATATGCTTACTTCCTGGCATGGCGACACTGAAGGTCTTGCTCTGTGGTCCTTGTCCCTTCCTATTGGTGGCCTTAATGGTGAAAATATAACGGTCTCCAGGTGTGAGGTTATCTATGGTGGCTGTCGTGGTGCTTCCATGGTACTTCACGCTTTTTGTTTCAAAAGGCTTCATGGCAGGGACATAAGTCAAGATGAACTCTGTTTGAAAGAGAAGTTTGGAAAGGTAGTGAGATCATTCAAGAGAAAATACTGATGCTATTTCAACATGTCTGGAAAGCATTAGCTGGCTTTCTTTATTTGTTCCAACAGTGACAGTAAACTCACAGCAAAGATTAGCCCTGTGACATCAGCATGCTGCACTTTGTTTTGTAGGACACATCCATAAACAATGCAAATATTGTCACTGGGTGAAAGATCCGTGGCCAACATAGAACACCAACGTAGGTGGAGTAATCATGGCACGAAAATGAATAATTGTTATGTTTTGCCATCATGATAATAACAATAGTTTCATTATAATGGTCTGACCTTTTATTCTCCCATTGGGCTCTTCAGGTGGATCCCATGTTGCTACAACAGCAGTCCCTTTTCCTCTTAATGGCTTGACCTCAAAGTTCTCAGGTGGCCCAGATGGTGCTTGTGAAAGTGAAGAGTAAAAGTGAATGGAAAGACAGGATGGAAAACAAGTAGCATAGGCAACAGAAAGTATAAAGGGTGAGGAAATTGCTGCTTAAAGCATGTAAAAACAGTAAGGATATTTGTGCCAGAAGGCTACAACTGAGGAAAATATTGCTGCCATACACTGTCAGATCGTGCCCCCTGAGATTGTGTATGACGGAGACCTAAACTGTGAGCCAGGCAGTAAATGTTGACATTCCAATGAACTGCAGCTCAGGAGCTGAAACGTGGTATATAAGCTTCAATAATGGGAGCGCAGCAGCCAAACCTAGGCTGATATATCAAAAAGGAATAATAGGCAGCGAATGTGAAGAGATGTGGTATGAGGAAAGAAGCTTAAAAGGGTTGTGCAAGAATGAATTGCCTTTTGTATTTTTTTTTTTTTTTTGAAAAAATCATTTCTGTTTTCATTTTATTAAAAAAAAGTCAGTGGTTTTGGCTCTTTATAACCCTTCACTTCTTTCACACAGTTATAGACTCCTACTGCATCATACACTATGAGATATCATGTAAGTAATTCTCAGCAAACAGAGTCAACACATACCTGACTCTGGAGTCCTCTGAAAGACTGAGTCGCTCCACTTGCTGTGATTTTCTTCCTGAGAGATTCTGACAGAGAACTCATACATGCTGTCAGCAGACAGGGTGTCTATCAAAATTCTCCTTTGCGTGCTCTCCTTGTACTCCCAGCGTGCTGACTCACCCTTCTCCCTGTACCTAACTGTGTATGATCTGAGTTAAGAATAAAAAGAAAATGAAGAAAATGCCTTATTCCATTGAGAAAGATTAGACTTCAGTTTTATTTTTTCTCTACTTGTCATCATTTTTCTTTTTTTCCCCCCTTGTTAACTGACACTTTAACAGGGCCCACCTGGATGCCCCAGGGGCAACTTTCTCCATCTCGACAGCAGGGTCAACCCACGAAATGAGAACTGATTTAGGAGACATGACCCTGACACTGATGTCCTGGGCCTCATGTTCAGGTGGAGCTAGACAACACACAAAGAGATAAAAACCCAAATGTCTGGATCCAAACGAATATTAAAGTCACTGGATATACATCATCCCCTGACTTCTTCTAAACTTTGGCAAGGTAGTTTTGCAGAATTTTTGCAGATTTTCTATATCTACTATGAAAAAAAGACATACAGAATGATTCTCTATAAACCTGCAGGTACCTGGTGTGGTTGTTTTGGTTGTGACTGGTCTGTTGGCAGGTTTGCTCTGACCCTGGGCCTTCTGTGCCTGCAGTGACACCACATGAACGGACTCAGACGCTATGAATAAAAAAGGGATACCAGGCACGGCCAGGGTTTACACTCTGGAAACTAAAGATAGTACAAAAAATGTATCCTCTTAGCTAAATTATTTTCAATAGGAAACAAACAAATAAATAAGAAACTAGGACAAATCCAAATGCCTTCTAGATGTTGTTAACCTTTTTATTGCTGGTTTATTTCAGTAATCTTTGCCACAGGAAATTATTGTGTGCCACCTAAAGTCACAGTCAAAGATACATACATACAGTAATCATGGGCATGAATTTCATAGCAATTTAGGGCTTTTAATCATTTATTTGAACTGTTCTTTTTCCAGGGTAGAATGACTCAAAAGCATCTATTACATACTTTAAAAACAAGCAGTAAGTGCACAACTTTAATTGGATTTTGGATTTTCTCTAATCCACACAGGATTAAAAGTTTATGTACAGGCTCCAATATGTAGATTTCCACAAGTTGGGAAGGTCTCTTGGAACCATTTCTTAACAACTGCAAACACCTAGATCATCAGTTTCCATCACCATGGAGACAGAAACCGCTTCTCCAATGGACTGAGAGGGTCATAACCAAGAAAGAAACCCCTTCTCCAAAACTGACACCTTCAGGCTCGAATAAAATTTGCAGCTGCCCACACGTATAAGCCAAAATGCCTCCTGCAGAAAGGTTTTATAGTCACATTAGATAAAGATTGAGCTATTTGGTCACAATAACAAGAGCTCTTAAACCTAAACACTGTACAAAATGTCAAGCATGGTGGTGGTAGTATCATGGTCTGCAGCTGTTTTGCTGCCAGTGGTGCTGGTGCACTACACAAAGTGAATGAAATAATGAGGAAAATTTGTAAATTACACTCTGTGCTATGAAACCAATCTATTTAATTAAACTCTATCAACTCTCCTAACAGGCGTGATCAAATCTCCAGCCAGAATAATGCCACAAGCTTGTTGATGGCTACCAAAAATGTCCGGTCAAGGTGCAACTTGCTAAGTGGCATTTAACCAAATATTAGTTGTGTGTATGTATGTATTTGAGCCTGCATCTGTAATTTTGGCACTGTGCTTGTTTTTTTAAGAGGTCTGGTTTAAAATCATTCTACCCTTGGAAAAAGAAAAGTTCAAGGAAATTAAAAGTCCAAAATGAGCATGAAATTCATGACTATGTAAACGTTTGACCACAACGTATCTTCCAATACTATAAGGACATGTTGACATTTCTTACTCAGCATCATATTTGACTAAAACCTAAAGCTTTGTTCATTTCATCATTTCATTTAGTGATCAGTAGTATAAAATATTGGCCCTCTTACTTAGTTTGCGTGCGAGTCGGTTTCTCTGATCAGACTGAGGCTTGGCGTAGTGTTGGCGTCTCCTTTCCAGCAGAGGAACTCCTGCCAAAACTCTCTCGGGCTGCCTGGGACCAGAGGAAGACTGAGGTGCCCTCCTGTGTGTTCTGACATTAGGCGACAGCTGAGCCTTCCTGTCCATCCTGGTTGCCCGTTTTACGGAGGAGTGATTTCGGGGCACCACTGTTTGTGAAGATCTTACTGGACCTGCTGATGGATATAATAAATTTAAAATTCAGACTGCACTGTTCATTTTAACTTTAAAATCCCAATGTACATAATCTGGTTTTTGTGCTCAGTTTGCCTTTGGGGCCTTTTTGAAACTATCCTCCATGGAAAATGTTTCCACATAACTTTTCCACTCAAGACACATCCGCTTATTGATAAACACATAATTACTTGTCACACTCATCCAACACCGCCTGTCAGCCTGGCCAGTTGTCACAGAAGGGAAATGCTGAAGAACTGCATCATGTACCCTGTCATCTGCTATAACTTCTGGTGCTCTGCTTCCCGCTTCAATCCAAACCATCTTGGACAACATCTCAGACACTGACTCAGACAGTCAGACAATCCCTCTCATCTGGCTGCAGTGCTTAGCGATAGCATTTCCAATACAAAAACAAAAAACATCTGCCCCTCCCTCTTTTTTGTTCTTCCATTCTCTCCATCTGTTCCTCCCTTTTCTGTTTACCATAATCACTTTCAGATGGAAAAGGTCCACTCTGTTTCCCATCAGGACAGCTGGGGGAGTACTGATAAGTCAGCTGATGTAAAAAGGTGAACATGATGCATTTCAAAAAGGTTTAATCAATACTTTAATGTAAGACTTTATTTTCTATTAAACATGTAGAGTGAGCCAAATTAGATTATAGGTGTCTACATGAGGCCACCATATCTAAAAGTGACTTAAAAAGAAGGAGTTTTGTAGTTAGGGGACAAAGAAGATGTGATGAGGAAACACAATGTATAGAAGACCATGAAGAAAATACATGTGTTTGGGGTTTTTTCTGGTTCAACTTGGATCAACTTGGATCACTCTGTTTATTACTTAATGTCTGCATCTCCTGTCTGTACTGCCAGCACAGCTGAATGAATGTCTTCCCTTTGGATTCAGACAGTACTGGCTATTTGTTTAATAATGCCCTAACCCCATTCTGAATCCTTCTCTTGCTTTTCCTGTCAGCTTTGCGTGTTTTCACACATTTCCAGTAAGTGAACTGTGAAATCAGAATAAGAATTTGTGTCATGTGTGATTCAAATCACAGATTTAATGTGGACAAATGTTGTGTTGGTCTTTCCCACTACACTTTTCAGTTTAACAAGGCTTTAAAAAAACTGTAAACAAATAAAAGCATACAAAAATGTGAACAAGAGAGTTTTCATAACAGTATATACATCCTGTTAAAAATGAAGTACATCCCATGATTCAGCAGCTATACTATACAGGGGAGTTCCTGGTCCATTCAGTGAATGCAAGGGGACCAAATCCTGTGGCTGCAAAACAAGCTCAAATCATCACCTCCACCCCCGTGATTTGACAGTTTGCATGAGGTGGTTGTACAGATATGCTTTAGACTAGTGGTGCTATGTATTGTGGTCAAACATCTCCACTTTGGTGTGGTTTGTTCAAAGTACATTGCTACAGAAGTCTTGTGGTTTGTTCAGATGCAACAGCTTTCTCCTGGCAACCTTCCAAACAAGTCATACATGTTCAGTGTTTTTGTTCTGTAGAGTCTAAGATGTAGCTCTTGGGTTTTTTGCATTTTCTCCGACCTTGGGGTTAATTGGCTGGGATGTCCATTCCTGCAAAGACTGGCAGCTGTCTTGAATGATATCCACTTGTGAATAATCTTTCTCGCTGCAGAATGATGGATTTCAAATTGTCTGGAAATGGCCTTATAATCGACAGCCACAACTGGTTGTTTAATATCATGGGTGATGCCTGAACTCTCCAGACTATCAAGCTGCCAATATTTCTGTTCTTATGCTCTGCTTTCTGTGCTCACGCTTACAGTGCTCACACTTGCCGATGATCAATTAATCAAGTGCCTTCGATTTGCAGCACATTGCTGCTGCCTACCCTATAATTGAAGTGAAAGCAGTAAGGGTATGCATAGTTTTACAACACACAATTAGCTATTTTTAACAGGTCTATTGGTTTAAGTGCTAACAAAAATTGTGTTCTTCTACCTATACCTGCACTAATCCTATAAGCGTAAAATACCCCAAAAATAATACTTTAAAGTGTCTCATTCATAGCTTTTGTATTTTTTGTAAACATTGTTCACCATATGGCAACTAGCCATGACCCTTTGACAATTAATTTTCATCCCAAGCACTTTCCATTTGTTTCTTCTGATACCAAGAGTAGCTTAAAACAGAAATATCCCCATTTGGTTTTAATCAGTCTTCCCTTTTTTCTGTCTGGAAAACTGTCACAATACATAATTTGGCCCAGGTCACAATGCCACAAACCACTAAACCACTGACTTGACAGTGCTGGTAATGCCAGATCCCTTATGTCTTTTCCTGGAAGCTCAGTGGACCGAGGTGCTATGAGGCTTGCCTGCTGACAGACAGGCATATCATAGCAAAAACAGAGCGAGGCACACCTCAGTGTTCAGACTGAGGTCCCCAAGAATGTCTCCGTTATGTCCTTGGACGCTCCTCAAAAACTTTGACGTTTTGCAACCTTAAAAAAAGAAGTCTAAATGTTGCAAACAAATTGGTCTCATACTTACTCACTTTACCCACAGTTTAATTTATACAAACAATTCCCAGTCAATGGCAAAGTGTTCCTTCCAGCAGAGCTAATCAGTTTAGCCTGTAGTGAAAATATACAGTGCTAATGCCAATGTTGTCGCCATAGTTTATGTATTAGCATACCAGACTGCTAAGTCATTGTGTACCTTAGATGACTTATAAATTAGATGAGCAAATTAGTATCATCCCAAAAGACGCATATCAAATTGCAGTTGTAAATTACCAGAAATTGCCTGGCAGCACTTTAACATTTGATAAGCGCCTGTGACTGATTAATAGTCATGTTCTAACCATGCTATTGTTATTTGTTTTCATTACTGAAGCTCAATAAATGTTAACATGCTGATTTTTTTTTTTTTTTACAATTGAACTGTTTCATCAAACAAAGAGGAACATTCAGTTTGCACACATGCGATCTCATTTCAGTAATTTTCATATATAAAGTAAATTTAAAGCATTAAAAAAAACTTCAGGATGGTATACACTGCCATTATATAACAATGTCAGTGTGCAGGAAGTGTGCTAGCTCTAGTGCTATGCTTGGTAAATGGCATGGAACGAGTTATCAATTATCATTAATAATTAGATTATTAGATTATTAATAAGCTCTCAGCTGATAGTAAATGAAGATTTATAACATTAGCTACTTCTCCTTTTGGCTCTTACTTTTCATTTGGCTTTGTTCTGCCTTTCCAGGCGTCTCCATTCCCAAAAGTAAATCAACAAATATGATTATTCATGTTCCTGGAGCAGCTCTGCCTCAAACACATAAAACTGAAACTCCAGACTAGCATTGCGGTTACCACTGCTGCCTTGCAACAAGAAGGCCCTGGGTTTCCTTTCTGCTTCCCATCCTTTCAATAGGGAATTTTAAAGAGTTTCTCCACGTTCCCTGCCACGATTAAGTGGTTTAGAGAGACTAAACTGTCCACTGGAACAGTATGATGCATGTCTACGTTTGATTAGACCAATGAGCATTTACATGACATAAGCTCAAATATCACATTGGGCTGCACACAAAAAAAGTACAGCACTATGCAAAAGTCTTGAGCCACCACTAATTTTTTTTATACTTTGGAAATGGAAAATAGTGACAGCATACAGAGATTCAGCGAAACGTGCAAATATGCACATGCATGCACAATACATGTAAAGTTTGGAGAATTCCACCAAGCTTGAAAATTAATATTGGAATGACCACAACGGCTCTTAGGAAAGCTCTGGGGAGGCCAATCCATGACTGAATGTGTTCCACTGGTGTTTTTCTGTCTTTTACCCCATTAGCAGTGTGTTTGAGATCATTGTCAATCTGAAAAATGAAGCTGTTGCCAATTAGATGCTTTCCAGATAATATTGTATGGTTGATCAATATCTGATCATACTTTTCTACATTTTTCTGCAATTTTGACACGATTTCCAACACCACTGACTGAAATGCAGCTTCAAACCACAACAGAAGCTCCACCATGTTTTACAGATGACTGTAGACGCTGTCTATTGTACCTCTTTCCTGACCTCCTCCATACGTACTGCCGATAATTTAAACTACAAATTTCAAATTTCAATTGATCGCTCAATAAGATCTGTTGCCATCGACTTTTAGTCCAATTCTTGTGTAATTTGGCACACCCCAGCCTTTTCTCCCTGTTTCCCTTCCTTAACAATAGTTTTTTGACCGCCACCCTTCCACTGAGACTACGTCTGATGAGGCTTGGCATACAGCAGGGCCAGATGTATCACTCAGGTCTTTTTGCTAAGTTGCTCCTCAGTGTGAAAAGGGTTAGGTACGAGATTTGAAAAACAAGTGAAGGAGCCAATGTCCAAACAAAGAAATTTGAATGATCATCAAAAATTTGGAGAGCTAATACTCAAGACACTTAAAGAAAAGAAAAAGTCTGACTCCTTGGGAGGAAAATGCAAAAAAATATGGGGTGGTTCAAGACTTTTGCACAGAACTGTACAAATAAGTCCTAGAGGGCCATATGTTTGCATTGCTATCACTACTGCTTACATCGTTTTGGACTGACCACACAATGACATTAACAGCCTTTGAGAATGTTATAACACCAATTATTAATACATTTCCTTGATAAATTACTCTTATAATTAATTACCAAAATTGTTTGCAGTTAGTTTTCACTTACCTGATAAATCAGTAAGGCCTGCTTGACAGGGCACTCATACCCGCAACTCAAAGTGTTCACTTTCTAAATAGTCTGCCAATATTGGCTTCCAGCAATGTGTCTGTTCCTGATTTCTTGTGATTTCACAGTCTACTGAAATCTCTGACAGGTAATTTAAAAAACAAACAAACTGTGGCATATGTCATTAAAGGTAACACTCTCTAAAACAGATTTAAAATATGGTTCACCTACAAGAAAAACACATCTATCTAAATAGACAGAAATGTGGGCGTCAGAGACAAATGAGTGTTTCCCTTTATTCATCCCGTGGGGAAGAACCAAGTAAAGGGATAAAGAAAAGGGTGATTATTGCCTGAAGAAAGAGAATTCAAGACAATTCTTCGTGCTTTTAACCCATTGTCATGTAATGTTGGTAATGATGCCCTCTGATTAGGTTTACCTGCTGATAAATTGCTGACAGGTGCACCGCCCAACACAGCAAAGCCATCCAGGTTAACCCATTCAGGGTCTAGAAACAAAAACACAGGATATCTGGATATATCAACTAGTAAGGAAGCAGTTCATTCTGTAGATAAAAAGAAAAACAAACTGATTTTTAAAATATTGTTTACATAGTCTATATCATATTATATCATATCAGGTCGACGTTTTGTCTTTGTTGCTCCAGACACATTAATGATGTTGAAGCAAACAGTATGGGGTTATTTATGACAGCTGATGCTGCTCTCATGCTGCTGAGGGAACAACACATGATCTGCAAGGAATTTCTGGAAAGGCGAAGCTGAGACTGAGCTCGGCTGCCAGATTTTTGAGATTTACGGTGAACAGTGCTGGAGCTGGAGAGACCACAGCGGCCACCAGAAGTTGTACTGGGCAACACACAAGAACACAAACACACAGGCATCTGTAGACACTTTTTTTGAAAACACAGACAATGCATGACTTCATCAGTTGGCACCACCCAGTCCTTCACCACAACGACCACCAGACACACATAAGCTGCGCGCACACACATGCACAGAGTAAGTGGCCACAACACAGGATTATAGGAGCAGGGCTGGGTTGGCTGCAGACTTTGATGAAGCATGGTGCCAAGGATGGAGGAAAATGAAATAATGACAAAAGCAGGCTGGACTCAGTCAGTAACACAAAGTGTATGTATGTATGTATGTATGTATATGGAAGGATAAAGACCTTAAGTTTTACAATGTGGGATTAGAAAATACCAAAAGAAGCTATTAAAACCTAAAAATAAGCCCCTTCTCTAAAGCCTCAAACAACCACTGTCTACTGAGCTAGGATGACGATGGCCTGGTGTGCTTTCCCTCTGGCAAACTTTTAGGACAGTGCATCCAATTATGAACTAATCCACATATAGAGATTAATCATCATTAATCAAGTTAGCATACGCATGCACTTTTACACACCTCACTGTCTTGAGTGTCTACTTTGCTTCTTGTTCCTTGTCTCATTCTTGGCATTTATCTTGAGAAAATGCAGAACTGTGAGATTTCAGAGCTCACTTCACGGTTTAAGGCAAACCTTATTTGTATGCTCTGTGTCCATTTATATTCTCCTGGATTACTTTTTTTTTTGTCTAGCAGCTCTACCAGCACTTACCATTAGTTCCAGTTCACTTACAGGCATAACTTCAACATGGTTATGGAATCGTGACCATCTGATTTTAACATCTCACATTCTCATCCTCCTCTTTTTGAACTTTTATTGACTCTTTCTTACCTACATCCTCCAACATAGGAGCGCGACTGTCCTTGCTCGCTTTAGTGAATCGATGGGATCTCGTGGGTTTACTGGAGCTGATCATGAAGCGGTCCACAGGTCTTCCATCCAGATGGATAGACGGCTCCCAGCTTTCCCTAAGGCCCTTCTCCACAGATGTTGGTTTCACATTTTGTGGTCGTGGGAGTTTCTCTGCTGCAACACAAAAACCACATTAAGATACATTTCAGGGGCATACATTTTTTTAAAAGAGTTTTTTATTTAGCATTTAGCATGCAAGAAATGTGGAAGTGCATTAAACATGAATTCGGCAAAAATAAATCTCCCTAAGAAAATAGTCCTCTCTATAACCGAATTTACAAACTCAGGAAACATTTTCCAAAGTCTTTCTTGCAGGTTTCAAGTATTATTTAATACAATATTGTTTCTATTTTATGTATATTTAGCATCACATCTATAATCAAATACACAAAGAAACAGACTTCGCTGCAGACTTTGCAATAACTGCATAAAAATTACAATAGCTTTTATACACAGCTCACCATTTTTAAAAATAACTGTACACATGACTGACAGCCAGTTTAATGGCCAGACCAGATCTGTTCCCTTGTTATCTCGGGACAAATGAAGAGGACATCGTATCTGAAGTTGAAAATACAAAGTTTTGAATTTGTATTTTATGCCTTTTCACTTTAAGTACAACTTCATAAGAACAATTTCATACCATCTAATTCAGTCAAAAACACTCGAGGGGGTAGGCATACCATCGTCAAAGTCTACAACCAAGAGACACTGTCATGACTGGAAATACAGAGGGTTAACAACAAGGTGCAAACCACTGGTTGCATTCGTGTGGCCTACAGACGGAAAAGATACAAAAGCTGGGTAACTGGCTCTAATTGCCCAGTGTCCTCCGTTTCTCGGTCAGATTTCAGATCTCACTCAGATCATCAAATGTGACATCACAATTAGTACTTCATAAAATCTAAATTCTGATGACTAAAAAACAAAAATATACAAAAAACTTTATTGGGAGAAGTACAGAACTGACCAATTATTATATTTTCATGGATCAATGGTAACAAACAATTTCTATTATTTCGTGTATTTTTTTTATCCACCCAATAAACGCTGATCTAATGGGCCTATTTCAACTCAGGTCTGCTGTCCACCAAGTTCTCAGGGAAATTTTAGCTCTAAAATTCACTGCGTACGCTGTGTTATCTGTCTGCTGTTTGATCCAGAGCAGGTGGCATGCACTCAGTTTTTAGTGAAATCAGCTGTCTGTAGCTGCTGCTATAAATTTGAGAGCAGCAAGAACAAACCAAAACTGTATCATAAAACACCACAAACAGATTCTCCTTTCAAAGATGCACGGCCATTAATGCACTCTTTCTTTAAAAATATAGCAGCTTTAAATCGAAAGATCCTAATAACATTGGAACATTTGCTAAACAGATGATATGCTACAGTCATGATGTCCTTGGCTTTCCCCTGCAGAGGTTTACATGAGCACTTTTGGTTTAGTATCATCACAAATTCACCTCTCCCAGCTGGATCTTCACTTTTTAACATTTAGATATAATTGCTACTTAGGCCTCCTGAGCTCTGTTATCCAGATGGTCACAGCTGTTCATAGCCCTTTAGCGTTGTTTCAGGACTTTAGCCTGTGCTGAAAGATCGTCTCCTATTTGTTTTTGCTGAGTTCAGCCATCACCAACTCCTGAGATAATGGCTTATATCATTTTGTGATCTAAGTTAAAAAAAAACACACACACACACACACACACACACACACACACACACACGCACACACACACACACAGTCGACTCATTATTTCCTCATTAATTCAGTCTTACAGTGGACTAAGCTTCATCAGTTGTGCATGACAATCCCCACTGACGCAGGCTGCTTCTAATAAGGCTGTGTGTTACATAGCCTTTCCTCTGTCCAGACAGCCTTCATTTGGCCTCTCAGGAAATTTTGGATCCAAGGGCAAACCAGATTAAATCAAGACGTCTTCAGAGACAGCAGATGCACAAATGATATCCAAGAATAAACACGTTGGGAAGAAGCTGAGCAATAGTGGCTGTACCAATCCTAATCATACAGAGCAAGACTTGCTTTCAGGGAGTTGCCATGGGAGACTGGTGCAGTAATATAATAGCATTGTCTGTGCTTTGTTTGTGAATGTGAAATGGAAAGATGGATAGAGTATGATTGAGTTAGACAGTGGAAAGTATTAACTATGTTAAGAATGAGGGCAGGGCCTGAGGTCATTATGTCACTGCCTTTTTCAATTTTATGCTTGTGTGTCTAGAAAAGCATGGGCCCTTGTGTTAGATGGATACAGGACGTGAGGTACACATGCACCCTTGAAGAGTCACACACAGGTACGCACAGACATGTATGAGCATGTGTAGAAGCACATGGAGGTAAGCCCTGAGGTCAAATGACTGCTGCAAAACTGTTCTATAAAATACTTGTGCTGGAGCACCTGCAGTCTGCTCTGCTTTTACAAGAACACTTTTTTTTTTTTACCTTACCTTGCATCAAAATCACAGGTCGTGACCTCTCATTCACCCCATAACAATTCGCTAATAATGTCTAATAAATGTCACTTTCCACAAACTCCCATCAACAATAAGAGTTGCTAGTGAATTGCCAGATAAAGGTGGCATAGACATATCTGCTTTGCTATAGGGTTTTAATCATTTTAGCACAAGTTTTGCACATGTGTGTTGTGGGTATATGAGCCTTATATAGCAGTAAAAACAGTTAAAACTCAAGATTGAGGTAAAGTCCAGTTGCTCAACTGTATTTTGTTTAAGTTGCTTAAAATAGATGTGCTTGAACCACTCAAATAACACAAAAAAGAAAGAAAAGAACATTTTGCACATGTTTTGGGTTTGTTTGTCCATATTTTTTTTTTTGCTTTTTTCTGAAGTTTCTGATACCACTTATATAAACACCATTTTTATAAGCAGAAATATTGCATTAGAAAAAAAAGAGTTAACAACAGCGTGCCTTTTCAGAAACAATGTCCCATTAACTTTTGATAATAAACAGAGCATGCTGTGAGCAGTTTTTACTGAAAGGCTTTTCTGTTCACAGTGGGTTCTGTGTTTTATACAGAATAAATGAAAAACGTATTCTGAAAAGATGCTGTTGAATGTAAGTTTTAAATACTGAGAGAGCACCACAAACAAATTATCTAAACTGTACTTGGCTGGAGGCGAAAAATTGCTGTAAATGGTGTAAAATTGTGGAGAAAACCACCCAATTGTTGGAGCTTGTGGGAAGTTGGAAGACGTGTCTTTTGCATTTGTGCTCTGCTTGAAAGAATACACGAATCGACAAAAATCTGCAGATTTAATTACAAGACTAAGAAACCTATTTTCGTGTTTATGTGTTCAGGGACCCGAGGGAGTTAAATAACACAATATTTTCTTGCTTCTCTTGTCTTTAGATGTTTCAACCATTGGATAGAGCTCGTATCGCAAGTGTTTCCACATGGTGTTTAGAAACGTGTGTAATATCAGTTTTCTTATCCAAGTCACTGCCGGCTTTTCCCAGAAAGCCACAAGATTACTCTAAATATCGTTTTCTTTGATAGTTAGTCTTAAGAAAATAAGTGGAATTTGCACGTTTAAAAGAATTCAGATGCCTGTGTGAACATACATTCATCTATGTGGGAGGTGTGAAATCTTGCCCAGTGCTACATTTCTCTTTTTACCAGTTCACCACTGCCTCACCTCTAACGACCAGTAAACTCTCTCCTGCAATCGACTCTGTGATAAAGCCAACACACCAGACTGAGACTGTGCCCAAAGTTTATCACTGCTTTCTGACTGCAGTCAGTCACACCAATCGCTGAATTGCCTGACTTTCTGCAACCAGTTTATTGTGTTGACTTGAGCTTAATTTGCCACTGAATTGTGACTGAGGACAGATTTTATTTGAAGCGACAGCCTCAAGTGAGTAAGCGCTTAGCTTTGGGCAGGTTACACGCATCCATATCCAAAACGTTTATGGCACATGACATCTACAATCAGAAGCAGGCCAGAACATTTGGGATCTAACAGCATATTTAGCTTTTCTGTGCTGGTGCTCACATGTGACTTTGCTTTTATAAAAAACCTTTCCAAAGTTATTCTAAGGAATTATTCAAAGCAGTTAGTGATGAGGTCTGACGCCTCATAGTGTTGGTTTATTGTCTATCTTCTCGCTGCACATCTAATATGCTCAAATCAAGCTTTGACAGGGTGCTCGTAGGCCAGGTGGTACTTGTTAAAGCAAGTGGAACAGTGCCCAGAGATGACATCATGACACGAGACATGCTGTTGCTGGCAGGTTTGATATGCAGCCGAGGTGCAGGTGAGCAGGGGCATAGGGTCAGGTGATTTAAGATTACGGAAAGCATTAGCAATATTAGAAATATGCAGGGGGGAAAAAGCCTCTCAGCAAGTCTCTATTTTCCTGAAGTAAAAAAGTTGAAGTTATGAAACTCCTCATCCTAAAACTCTTGCATGTAGTCTCCCTTGAAGAATCCTGACATGTGAACTGGAGCAGAATAATGAAATTCCAGTGACCTGCAAGGACATGATTCCTTCTCCTCACTCCCTGTCCCTCGTGCTCTTCACACAGTTTGTGTAAATTCCAGAAGTTGATAGGCAGATTTCGTTTTTCCTGCACTGCCCCTGTAGAGGTATTCAGATATCCCCACGAGCTTACTCGTCCTCTTTTGTGAATAATTTCAGAGTGACGGGCTGATGATATGTGAGCAGAGAAAGCTAATGAGTAACACTATCCTCTCTCTTAACAACTACTGTCGAGAGGCCCGAGAGGAAGCCATTTAACTCAAAACTGGTCCAATCTACAGTGAGCTGTAGCTGCAGGGGCTCCCAGGTGTAAATGTGTGGAAGTGAATAAATGTGACGCTCTGAAAAGAATTCCAAAACGATGGAAAAGAAAGTGACTCAGAGAAAGGACCACAATAATTGGCAGCTGCCTATATTCAGTGAAAGCAGTGATCTCATGCGCTCAGCGCTTACATTTGAGAAGGAGGCATATAGAAGTCTACAGATCAACTGACAAAATAAGTGAACTGAATAAAATCGAGGAGGAAGGGAGGGTGAAGGAAAGTCTGGCCTTTAAGCCCAAGCCAAAAAGATTACCTTTGTCCTCTGTGAAACTCCTTGGGCTTTGTGGCACGTTTGATATTTTGAATGTTTTCACTGTCTGGAGGATGTGGAATACTTTCCCTGAAAATTGATTTTACAAACAGCACTTAAGAAACTTCAAAAACATATGTGCAGCTGTGGTTTGCACTCTCTGTGCTTGTCAAAAATTCGCTGCACATCTGATATATCACTGCGCCTTTCTAGTAAAATCCTGCCAGCCTATGAATCAACAAAAAACCTGCATAGTCTCCTGGGTTCAAAATCTGCTTCACTGTCCAGCCATTCCTGACTATAGCTGATGGATGATGTGACTCAAATCAACTCCTTCACTTCTAGTCACTAATCAAAGTCCACTTTAAAGCCATTTATCTTCACATTCAGCTGAATTAGTTCCATATTTAATATGCCACCACTCACAGTATTTCATGATGTCGCCAGAAATTTGTCATCATCTCCTAACCATGCATCACAGTTACTTTCGGATGTGGCCACTAAGGAAAGGACTTGTTCCATAACTCTCCTGCATCATAGTTTCCCCCCACAAAGTTTCATGGGTGAAAAATGCTGTCACTTCATATTTTCTCTAATAGCTCTCATTTAAACGAAATCGTTCACATCTGATAATGACTCAAACTGCACGCTTGAAATGAAACGTCCCAGTGAGTTAAATATGATGCACTTAATCTACTTTGTTTTCTGCAAATGGAAACGTGGACACTGACGTGCACACATGCAAATACCTGCACATTCTAGGATTCCTTTTGTTTAAACTTGTTAATATGACAGCTTCTTTTGAATGCATTTTAAATATCCAATCACAAGGCACGTGACCTCTTTGATAAGTTCAACTTTCTCTTCACGAGTGGACAAGAAAGCAACAGTACCTGGATAATCAGATACACGTAAGTGCTCTACTTGCACCTGCTTATGAAATAGTAAATCAACGATTTACCTGCCCAGCTGCATCCTGGCCCACAAAGCGTAAGAAATAGTGCCACGAGCGTCCTGCCTGTGGCTAAAGCCATGGTGAGTGTGGCGAACTACTGCTGTGGTGCGACGCACCAGCTGGATGCAGAGGGCTGGGACACATCAGCCCTCTTCCCTCCCATCTGCCGATGGGAATGCTGCACTTCGCCGTGAACTGCCTCTCGTTTACATCGGTAAACCTGCACACAAACACACTATTAATGCCTCATTAGTCGTTTGTGATTTGAAACAAGTATTTCGAGGCTGCTTTTCAAATCATAAAATGTTATGAAGAGGAAAACTAACTAACTAACTAACTAACTAACAAAAAAACAAAACAAAACATACAGACTGAGGCCAGAGTGCTGATTACAAACATGGAGACTTAGATATTTTTTTTCTAAATTCCATGAAGTTAAGCTAATCATTAACTTCTGGATAAAATACTAATATGAAAGAGAGAAAATGAGAAAATGTCTCCCTCTGGAGGTAACCAGGATGATTGCATCCAAAGCTTTAAGGCTGGAAGCAGGTATAAAGATGAAACAAATGGGAGGACTTGAGAAGTACTAGATTATAACAGACCTATGGATCAGTAATCTATTAAAAGAAATAAAATTAAAAAAATAAAGCCAATATCTACCTTTTAAACCTCTATGATATTCTCAAGTTTCGTCTATACGACTATCGGTATTATTCTTCCAGCCCACCTGATCCACCCCAGGATTAAACCTTTCCATGACACCATCCGTGCACCAGGTGTGAGAGAACAGAATCGTGGGCCAAGTAAAATTCCATCACATGATGATCTAATCAGTGGAGACAAAGTTCATAATTACATCAATTTTCCGAAGAATTAATTTAACCACTAGATGGAGCAGACTGTTGTTGTCAATAAAAGGAGGCATTGAGGAGAAAACTGGAACTAATTGTTGAGTATTGTAAACACTGACCTAGCAATACTATGGCTTTTATCCACTGTTGTTTTGGATATAATCTGAACCGTTTGCCTTTCAAAAAAAAAAAAAAAAAAGGTGTGATGTCATGTTACAGTAAACTGATTTATATCCATTTTTCTCTATAACTGAACTATTAATATATATTGTTTATTTCTTTTCCAATGTGCCCACCACACTGAAGTCAGGAAGATTTTCTACTCATTTTTTAATAAGAGAGCTTCTCTGATTTCTTAGAAATCTTCTGGGTTCTGCTGTAGATTCCCTCGACCTTTAATGTTATAACAGCAAATGTCCCGCACGGCCTGCGACAATATGGTAGTAAAACTGACTGAACTGACAGTTATTTTAATGAGTGTCTCCATTGGTATTGTCATGAAAACATCTCTATGTCCACACTGTAAGACCGAATAGTAATAGTTTGATAAATGAAATGAGTTCCAACTACTTAAAAACCTGTTATAAGTTCATACACCTTTATTTTTTGAGTAGTTTGAACAAGTTTGTTTTTTCAAGTTATCAGTACTTGAATATATTGATTAGTTTCTGGCATTGCCCTCAAATAATTTGAGTTTTAACACTGACGTCACTTACGTGCCTACGTACGTACCTACGTGCGCCACCTGTTTCTTTATGAAGTGCTGGCAACCATCTTGGATTCCTCGCTTCGAGTGCGAATGCCCGCTCATTACTCCGAAAGAAACTTGTGGAACGTTAATATCCGAACAGAAATAAAAACATTTGTCAAGGGGTTTTTTGCGGCATTGCCTTTGACGCTGGATAAAGGAGGGCATGCTATGGTATGTTACGGACTTTTGAACTGGAACAGCTAACGCTCTGCACTTGGCTAGCTGCATTTACCGCCTTTGCAGCATCTTCAGGAGCGCTTTTGTGGTAAGTTTTATTTTTCTGAAACTATAGTTCTCCATTGTAATATGGGTTTTTATCGTCATAAATGTACAACTCTAGCAGGCATTTAAGAATTACATGCATGCGTCGTTTTATCCATGTTGGTTTGGCCCCAAAGTGTTTTGCATGAATTATGCTAATAAGCTCATATTTAGTATAACACATTATTAGTCCGAGCAGAGGCTGGGACTAATAATGTGTTAATAACTTTTCTAATCTCTTACTATTTTAAAAGAAGTCTTTAGAAGGCGTTTCTGGAT
Organism: Rhamphochromis sp. 'chilingali'; assembly: GCF_963969265.1. Taxonomy (NCBI): domain Eukaryota; kingdom Metazoa; phylum Chordata; class Actinopteri; order Cichliformes; family Cichlidae; genus Rhamphochromis; species Rhamphochromis sp. 'chilingali'. Next base: position 13,090,504 of record NC_137932.1, on the reverse strand, counting down.
TTGCAGATTATAAACTGCCTTGTGGTTAAATTGTTGAATCAATATGCACTGCTGCGCTGCTTCACACTTAGCGCATACGTGGATATTGACTTTGGCTAACCCATTTGCTAACTGGTGGAACTTAAAACTTACGTTTAGTTCTCTGGAGTTGTACATATTAAAACTGGGGCAGCAAAATTGTAGGCACAGGACATACTTACAAAAGCAGTGAATAATCATTACATAATTACGCGGTAGAACTTGGTTTACATTGCAAATAGTTATGTATACCAAGTTGAAATGTAGAATCTTCTGAACTGTAAAATTGTTGTGCCTGGTCTATTTTAGGTTAGCTTAAGGGTGAATCCATCAATAATATATTTACCAAACAGTTATTTTTTCGTTTTATTTTATTCTGATGCCCAGTGTTCATTAGTGAAAGACTTAGTTTTTTATCTGTCAGGGGCTGGGTCTGTGAACCAGCATTTTGAGTTTATTTTGTAGTTTTGCTTTCTTATGTTATATTGAAATGAGGTGAAGTTCTTGTATTGTTGTTATTATTAGTTAAGGTTTAGTTGAGTTCTGGGCTGGTTATGTTTCATCTGTGTCTCCTTGGTTATGTGTCTTTTCTGTTCTCTGTGTAGTCTGTCTTGTCTTCTGTGTTTTACGGTTATGTCCATGCCAGGGCAGAAGTAAATTTTCAGGGGTGAAGATGCTGTTTACCTTGACCAGCTAAGACTACAGATTGTAGATGAAGTCGAGAAAAGTGAAAAGAATCCTGATTACAAAGCTGATGCACACAACTTTGGCCTTGCAATGCAAAGAGATCATCAATGATGACCTACCAGTAGGTCAGATCCTGGATTGCTGGCCTACTCTGAAATCCCAGTCCCAGGTATGAATGTATATAGATGTATCTAACAAGGTGTATTTTATATCAACTCCTGTTATCTGGCCTGTCTGAACAAATTATGCCTTTGGAGTGTAAGGATTTTGATGTATTTTGCAAAGATTTATAGACTAATTGAAACTTGTAAACACAAATGTATCCTGTGTGTTCAGATCTGTGCAGAATTCCACAGGATTACAAACCTCCACCTGAAGAACCACTTTTATGCTGTTGGACCAACATGCTCCCCGGCTCCAGAGCTTATTCAGAAAGAAAGCTGTTTGCACAGGGAACGTGTCTGATGTCCTGTCTCAGCTCTTCAGAAGCTATAATCTCCAGGTTAGTGGGTTTTTGTCTTGTTTTTGAGCTTTATTTAATTTGATCAATTTTTCCAATTTTAATTACCATTCTTGACTAGGTTAGCCAATAATTTAAAATAAAAATTTTCTTGTGATGTAGGAACAAGCTGATATCCATGCCCAAAGTGCTGGTGTGCTTCATGCCCTCTCTGCCTATTTGTACGAAGACACCTCTACCTTCATCAAAACATGGGATGTAAGTTTTGGACAAAGTTGTGAACAATATCTTAGTAGCATCCTTGTTTAGATTTCTCAAAACATTATGACACTTTGAGAGTTTGAGAAGCATCTCCATGCTTGGATCTGTCTACAACAGTGTCCATGTCACATAATGGAAACACTACATGTTTTTAATGTGTGTAGACCTTCTATAATGTTCCTAGCCCAACCATACATCACTATACAAATGAAAAAAATATATAACTCCTATTGACTTTCTGTTGTTATTGCTACGAAGAGGTATGACTTTGCTTTACTAAAAGTACTATTTTTGTCAGTTTGTTTTTTCAAATCTTTGGTGTGTTGTGGCTTTTTTGTTGTTCAAACAATTGATTTCTGAGCTAGTAATAATCCAGAAATGTGACTTGTATAGATGAAACTAAGAGAAATAGGAATGCACTAACATGAAGTAATTTTGTTTTCTGTAGATGATGCATTCTGATAGACCAGATATTAGTGAAGTGCCACTTGGACGACTCCTGATCAGAGCCAATTCCAGCGATGCAACATTCTTCTGCCCTGAGAAGACTGCAGTTTTGGTCGAGGGTAACATGATCATTGTTTTCACCACCCTGGCTGATGCATTTCTAGTGATATTTGGACTCACCTACGCCCTGCACCTAAGCTACCCAAAATGTTTGGCCAACATTTTTGACTTCATTCAGAACGTTTTGATGGGTCTGGAGGGTGGGAAGTTGAAGCCCAAAGTGCTGAGTCTTAAAAATGATCTTTTGGCAGCAGAATAATGTCCAGGGTTCCTACACAGCCCTCAAGTGCCTGTTAAAGCAAGTAATTCAGTTTATCATGTTTCCAAGTCTGGATAAGTTTGTTTTTTTTTTTAAAAGAGAGAATAGAATAAAGAAATCTTTGCAGACTCTGTTTCATACTTCATTATCTAAAAGCCACATACAAAGTAAAAGGGGTGATTTTATTTTATTAATTTATTTTTTTCCCCCAACATCACTTGTGTTTTAGTTGATTTTGATTGTGTTTTTAGTCAGATAACTGTAAATCTATAGAGAAAATGAAGGACAATCTCACTACATTTCTGGCTTCTAGGTGGGATCTTGAATGTCACGTAAGGAACGTTCCTCCTGAACTATTCATAACTGACATAAGGCGCTAAGGAGGTTTATAACACTTTGTTTTATGTCTCTAAAGAAGTATTTTTCTATTTAATGTTTTATTGCTTTGTTGTTGAGACTGTGATTGCACTCTACAAATGTGCATTTTGCATAACCACAGTATTGGCATATTAAAAAGGTTACCAATTATATTTCAGTGTATTAGCTGCACTATACTATACTATTACTTTCATTCGGTTTTCCCACCTAATAATGCAGGATTTTCTTTTCCTTTTGTTTGTTTTTTAATAAACAGGCCATACTCATGTGTTAATCAAATTTGAATACTCTTAAAACATGTTGTGAATTTCTTTATTTCTAATATTGTAACCTTGTGCCAAAATTTCCGACATTATTCCCTATAAAATGTGGTGGATTTATGTCTTTGGGCTTTTTGTTAGAAAGGCTATGTGTTAAAGTAACTCAATAAATTTGTAACTTGAATTTATGTTTTCTGTCTTATGTTTTTACAAGTGTAATTATTTTGGGCACTTTTTTTTATATCAAATTCAAAACACAGTAGATTTGGATATTACAAGCATTTGTTTTTTAAATTTTTGAGTTGTATTAGCTTAAAATGGTTAACATTTTGAAACTAAAAATTAATTCCTTAAAGTTACTTGAGCTAGATTTGTACTTGAAACTCAAAATATCAAGTAGAGAGTACTAAACCAAAAATGTGGATATAACATAAAAACATTTGTCAATGGTACTTAAAAATATTTATCTAAAGCTAATAAATAAAGTGTGTTTATTTAACTTTTATTTTTAAGTTTTAGTTACTTAAAATATTTTATGTAATCAGTTTCACCAAAAGTTTTGAGTAAAATTAACTTATTGGGTTTTACAGTGCATCTGTACCAGTGTGGGCCCAGCCAACAGTTTTCCAACAGTTCCCTCTGCTGGCTAAAGCTCATATCACTACTGGAAAACAATGTCAATCATTTGCATGTGACTTAATTTATGAATGACTTTGATGTCTTTTACATCAAAGTTATTCATCCAGAACCTTTCTAACACGGGGTTGGACCCCCTCCCCCGAGGAAAACACAAGAGAACTAAAGGGTTTAAGCCAGGGGCGCGGTTTTTAACCACACTTTGATAATAGGAAGCAGTGGCACAAAAATTCAGATTAAAAAAAGAAAATTGAATAATAACAAGAAGCAGCTTTGATGTCTGCAGCGCTGCTGGCTTTGGATCATTTGCACAGATTAAATTGTTTTTTTTTTCAGTATTAGTTACTTTATTACTCATCTCTCTATCTCTCTCATACATGAGTCAGTGCAAACCGCAATACATAATTTAAACAAAAGATACTTACAGACTGTCACTCATTCACACCAGAGAGAGAGAGACTGTGGTAGAAATGTGTGCCTGAGGCTGTTTATGCCAGGAACTCCCGTAATCGGTGAAGAGGCAAGTTTTTGTTTGTTTATGATACAATACTGGGCCATCTCACCAGATTTATTGTATCCACAGAGACTCACTGTCTAGTAGTTATATCAGTAGGTGTTAAAGTATAGTGTGTGTCCCAGTTCTGTCATTATTGTGTCTTTACTTTGTTGATCATTTTTGTCATTTGTCAAGTTTGTTGCATTATGCTCTAAACTGAATTCTTTCATATCTAACTTTATTTAAAACACAATTGATTTGTGTTTTATTACAGAATAAAGGATGGCATGTTGGCTGGTGTGTCTTCTTTTGGAATCTTTATTTTTCTTTGTACAAAGATGATAAATTCAGGGATTGTTCATTTCAGTCTGCTGTTGTCTGTGTTTTCCATCATTTTTTTTGAAGGTGCTCATAGATACTCCCTAAAACTGGGTGTTGTAGTCATCTTTTATACCCTGTGTAAACCAGTTTAGACTATGATGCTGTTTTCTCAGTTTATAACACAGCATATGTGTATTTGTTTGGAATCCATTCTTAGCAGAATATTTGACAGAATATTGAGTGCTGAGCACTGCTCCTGGGATGTTAAGGACCTGAAGCATCACAATGCTGTGACAGGAACTCCTGCTGCTGCCTTTGCAACCAGAAAACAGTGGCATTCCTGAAGAAACTCACAGCTCTGAAGTTTTGGTTTCATGCTGTGAGGAACACTATATGAGCGAGCAGATGTAGAGCTTCTCTGCAGTTGTTTGCAGACACATCTGAACACTGCATCAAAACAAAGGTTTTCACACAGTTGCGCTCTTGGTATCTTTACAGTGATACCCATTACTACTGAATGATAACTAGTTTTCAAATCTAAAAAGAGGAGCCCAAAGAAACCTACCGCCTTATCTTTTCTCATACCAAATACATATATACTCATATTCCACTTTATTAGGTACACCTTGTTAGTACTGGCTTGGACCCTCTTTTTTGCCGTAATTCTTCCTGACATAGATCCAACAAGCTGCTAAAAACATTCCTCTAAGATTTAGGTCCATATTGGCATGCTAGCATCACACAGTTACAGATTTGTCGGCTCCATGCCCCAATCTACCACCTCTCAAAAACGTGCTATTGGATTGAGATCTTGTCACTGTGGAGGTCACTTAAGTATAGTGAAATCACTGTCATGCTCAAGAAACAAGTTTAAGGTGAGTTGAGCTTTGTAATGTGGTCTATTGTCGTACTGGAAGCAGCCATCAGATGGTGGGTACACTGTGGCCATAAAGAGATGGACATGGTCAGCAGCAATACTCAGGTAGGCTGTGGAGATTAAGCAATGCTCTTGCGGTACTCAATGGCCCAAAAAGCTAAATATCACAGAGACATTACACCATCACCTGAACCTCTGATAGAGGGCAGGACAGAGCCATGCTTTTATCGCGTTTACGTCAAAGGTGCAGCACCTAATAAAGTGGCAGGTGAGTGTGCATACTGGAGTAGATTTGAAGCTGGTGGTAGGTAAGTCAACATGTTTCTGTTGTTTGCGGCTATCCTGACGCCTCTTCAGCAGGAACTGTTGGCCAAAGGTCAGAAAAGGACAATGTTCACCTCACCTGTTCGTCATGTTGACCCACAGCTATACTAAAGGGATCGGGGAGTTGCAGTATAATGTGGGCGTGGCAGCAAACCGTTTGTAGCGTGCAAAGTTTATTGTAACAAGATCATCTTTTTATTTCAAAGTAAAATGCATGAAGTACAGTAGGTCTAGATTCATGGCTAAGCGTTTTTATTAAAAATGTCTCTCAAACAGCGGTAGGATTTTCATCCGAATCCCAAGCCTGGTCTGTGTTTTTTTGTTTTGTTTTGTCCCCCCGCAATTAGAGCATCATCTCTCTGTAGTTGAAGCCCACCCCCGCCCTTCCTGCGCAACGAGCAGAGTAAAACCAAGAGCCAGCTCAGAGATGTGCGATAGACCCAGCAGCCACGGAGTAGGAGGAAATGTTAACTGGAGCCTGTGATTAATTCATTTTTGGGTTTTGGATTTTTTGTTTGTTTTCTTTCTTTCGTTTAAAGAAACGCACGTAAAGTATTCATGTTGCCCGGATAGAAAGCGATTTTTGGGTCCACCAGCCCGCAAAGAAAGGCTCACCAAGACATCATTAAACGCAGATTGCACCAAATCGATTCAAGTTTTATCTGTGTGGAGTAAAATTACTCCCGCCCCCACCAGACTGGACTAATGATGGCTTTAATGGTTCACCTGAAGACGGTCGCTCACCTGCGAGGGAAAGGTGACAAGATCGCCAAAGTTACATTCAGGGGTAAGGATATATATGTATATTTTTTTAATTATTCTTTGAAGCCGTGTGTGTTTGGAAACCTGATCGCGCTGTGTGCTGTGCCCTGATTTGCGTTTCGTTACACAATGTGATGAGAGCCAGTCAGCCGCTGCATAAAAAAGTTGGAAGAGCGAGAAAAAGAGTTTAGTTGCAGGCAAAACAGAATAACTGGTCTATATCACAAAGAGAGATCGAGTATCCAAGTCTTACGTTTTATTTCATTATGTTCGTTAATATGGTAAAAAAAAAAAACTGATAAATTAAATTCTGTCTTTTTTCCTTTATATGTTATATACATCATGTAAAGTACTACAAAAATTAATACCATTTCTGCCAAGAATGGTGAATGTAAATTCAAAGCTTTTATCTCTTCTATTTTTAAGTGTATCATAAAAGAGGAAAAAACACCAATCTTGGCATCCCTGAAACATCGATTTCCCATCACTGATTTTCAGTTATTTTATTTACTTTCTTTCAACTTACTAGAACAATGTGTTTAAGAGGCCAGTTTAGACTAAGCTGATGGCATCGATTGCTAAAGATGTGGCTAAAGATGGAGCTTTGGGAATGTTCTGTGTAAGATCTTTGGAGTACTAACCAATTCACTCAAATCTAAGAGTCAGAATTGTAGCCACGACCTTGCACTCTCTCTCAGAGGAGATGAGAAGACGAAGTGAGTTGTGGAAAAAAGGGTTTAGTTGATTTATTCATGTGTTTCACGTTCTTATCGTTTGCTTTCCGTGTGCTGTGTGTGTGAGCAAAATAATGTGAAAGAAACTGAGACAGGAAGGAGGAGCGGTGTGTTTTTCAGCACCCTGGACAGTGATCAGTCCACTGACAGGTGCTCAGTCCCTGTTGAAATCAATGCAGCATCACAATTGGAGAAGATGTTACAAGTGCACTGCTGCCTCCTTTCCTCTTGGTGTGTGTGTGTGTGTGTGTGTGTGTGTGTGTGTGTGTGTGTGTGTGTGTGTGTGTGTGTGTGTGTGTGTGTGTGTGTGTATGTTGGGGGAAAAAAAGGATAACTTCTAGTGCAGTGGTCTGTGCTGCAGTGATTGCACCAGGGTCTGGATATTCTATGAACCGTGCCTTCACAGTCAGTGACTGGATCGTCCGCTCTTTCCTCAAAAGTCCATCTGTCAGCAGAGTAGCTCCACTTCATTCATGTATAATGTTTTAAAAATTTCAAGAAAATTTTGTGTGTTTCTGTATCTATACCCAATACAGTCCATGACCTGAATAGGAATTTCCTTTGTGATCCTCTACCATGAGTTTGTTGAAGTAAACAGATATGAAGGAATAGCAGAGTCACAGGAAAGGTGGCTGCACGTATGGTTGAACATCAAGCCCAACATTTAGTGAATCAGTTTCATCCAAAAGCTGAATAATTGCATATTCAAAATTATCCAGTTAAAGAGTTCAAGCATATTTATTAATAGCCACTCAGCTGCTGGAGGGGAAATTTCATTTCCATTTTTAAATCTTGTCATTTTATCTCAGACTCACAATTTCTTCTCCATTCTTCCAGCGCATTTAAGTTTAATTATTCATTTATTTGAGCTAAATAATAATCTTTTAAATACTTCCCAAATTTGTGTGTTAATCACAGTGTCTTAATCAGCCTTGTATCCCCACATATCCTCCGGCGCCGTGGGTTTTTGGTTTAGGCTGTCAGTGGAGTTTCCTGAGCACTTAGAGTTTAAAACGTTTCCTGTCTGGAGAGGAAGCGGTCTGCCAGGAAATAAGTGCTTTGGTGCTTTGTGTAGCTGTGTATCAGACCTGCACTAAGTTCAGGAGGAGTTTGGGGCCATTTTTAATTACAGAACAGCTTCAGTTTATCTCTCTTTTTAGGGTGTCTGGTGTAAGAAACTCATTCAGTCATTATTCTGGCATTTCTTTGTACCCCAGCTTTCTGCCTTGTTATCTAGCATCTATAAGTGTATAAGTATGAATATGTAAAATATCAGATGCATTTTTGTCAACCCTTTGCTGCTTACAGAAATCAGCAATTACTGACCAAAGGTCTTTTAATGTCTCTATTTTTGAGGTATTTTGTTATCATCAGATGCTTAATTTTTGTAAGTCAGAAGAGTCCTATAACCACCCCGAAGCTGAATCAACATGATATCTCTGGAAGGGGGGAAAGGTGTAATAAAAAAGCTTCAAGCCAGTGCAATAAAGACAGCTAATAAAAATGGATTAAATGCGACGTGATGTTCTATCTCTGATCTAACTTTATCTGGTTGTTATTATTTGCTGTCAGAAACAATAAATCAAGTCAAGTCCCTTCAAAGGAGGGTCTTCAAAATGTAATTGATTTCCCGACAAGTCGTTGATGAATTCTGGTTGTGTGATCGGCAGCTCTTGGCTTTATCAGAGAGCTGCACTTCGGCTGTTGTTGCTCCTCTTCTGAGTAGCCTGCAGCGATACAGAGCCATACTCTATGCAAGAATTAATGAAACCTTATCTCTGTGCTTTACAATATTAATTTTCAGTTCATTCACCCAGGCTGTCTTCCTCTACGTTGGCACTTATCAAACTTCTCTTTAACCTCTAGGCACTTAACACAGCTGCTTAGACAGTTTGTTTGTTCTTTTTATTACTCAGAGTCTTCCTGATTCACAGGACAGGAACAGAGCTTGGGGCAATTTCTTGTATCCTGCGGATATTTTTAAAATTCCTTTTCTCTGTGTAGCACTTTATTCTGCAAACAGACACTTGGTATGTTTACTTTTTAAATTAGGGCACCTATTCAGCTTGTAATACCACTTACTGCCCCCTAATGCACCAGGAAATAAGGTAAAATTAACTGCAGAGATTAAAATACATAAAAATAAACAAATGTTTCCATGTTTCTACTCAACACTCTAGTTTTCTGCTTTAACCACATTCTTGCAAAAACTTAAGAAAGCCTTAAATGCACCTCTGCACCCTCTTCATTCATGTGGGTTTCAGACTTACACAGTGTTCTCCATCTTTCTCTCTTTTAATTTTCATCTATCTGCTTGAGATAACAAAAAATGACTCTCTGTTCCTTTTCTTTCTTTCACCTCAGGTCTTTCATAGCAGCTCTTTAACTCTTTATCTTTGACTGTTTCATCAAGGCCAAAAGCCACACCGATTAGCAGAATGTTGTTTTAGTTTGGTGTGGAGCACCTTACATAAGTGTCACATGGTCTGCTTTTCTAAGCCCACATCTAGTTGGATGAAAACACTGGTATGACAGCAGTGCCGCTCTTTTCAATAATGTAGGAGGAATATTGTCTCTCTCCCTCTCTGACACTGAAGTGGTGTTTATTTTCTGAAATAAAATTCAAAGGTTTGGGGGATTTATAAGGTTCAAGAGAGTGTAGGAGTGAAGGCAAAGAGAGACAGGAACACTTTGAAGTGGGATTATAAACTAGAGTCATATTTGTGCATTGGTAAAATTATAACGATAAGCTTACGTCAAGCATGACATCTTTAAAACCTGAAGGTTTTGTGCTTTTGAATGTGTGAAAAGATACTTTCTGCACTTATAATATCTAAAATATCTGAGCCTGGCACAATGTATTTACTCCATTTACCCTCATTATTACAGCCAAACTGACAGGGACTGTAATTAACATTGTAGGTGTCTGTATGTGTTTGTGTGTCTCCCTCTGTATGGCAGCTGATGTGCCCACAAGCACACAAATAGACATCAACAGAGCTTCATAAAGGCTCAGATGCACAAAGCAAACTATCAGAACAAAGCAGAATGCACACTGTGGTGCAGGACCATTCATAAGCATCACAAAGCAACCAGGTGAGCACAACAACCAGGACGCATGAGTGAGTCAGGTTACTGTTCAATGAAAGGTTCCTTTCCCAATATAAACTCTGAGTAGACAACAGCTTTCATTGGCTGACACACATACTTTTAGCTCTAATAATGGAAAAATATGATTTTAATTTATATTTTTTACATTCTTCTGCAGTCTCTCTGTGTCGCACAGTGAGTCACACCGTAGTCATTTAATTGTCTGCATTTCTTTTCTGCCTCTGGCGACTCCACACAGCTGTTTCATATTTACATTTGTCAGGTACTTAAAGTATCATTTGTCTTTTCGCAGCTCTTTATGAGATGAGTAGGCTGATTTTATGTCACCCCATTTTCACTTTAATAAACGTCTCAAAAAAAAAAAAACACATCACAGTGCACAGAGCTTCAATAATCACTTACCTGCTTGCTACTTTGGATAAAGTCTTAAAACTAAATTGTTTCATAATTAATGCAGCTCTAAGTAAACACCAACTGACTGCTCTTTCTCGTGCTTTGTACGTGCCCCATGCAGTGAGCCCACCCACTCAAAGTGGGATGACAGCAGGCACAATGGTGTTACTGAACCAGGTTTTAATGACTAAATTCCTCCTTATTTTTCAGGTCTGTCCTTCTACAGTCGTGTAGCAGAGAACTGTGAGGAGGTGGCACACTTTAATGAGGTCAGTATCTTTATTTGATTTGTCATACAATAACCTGTGTCAATGGTGACCAATCAGCAATTATTAAGAATCCAGAATTGGCTGATTTCACTGGCTGCAGGTTCTGTTATTGAATTGAGGTGGAAAAGGTGAAAAAAGACACATTGCTGGTAATCACTGAAATGATCACTGTAAGATTTTACATTTACAGGAATAAGGCTCTGTGTTGTTTATTAGTCATTTGATGTTAATATCTTTAAAAACAGTTTTATCCAAAACATTGACAGCTGTTTAACAAAATCTTTATTTAATTCAAATAAATTCTGGCACACTTTAAGGATGCTAGCCTTTACTTGAATTAAGTGATTCAGCTGAGTTATTCTCACTGTATTCAGTACAAGTGTACAAGCCTGCTGTGTTCGTGAGTAAGAACGTTATCCCCCAAAAGATGCCAAATGAATGTCGGGTGACATAGATAGAAATGTTGCCCTTTTTTGTACTTTGAAAATCCTGGTGTAGAGAAAAGATGGACAAAGTGCTTGACTCTATACCAGCATACAGAGTGCAAATAAAAGGTGAATACAACGTGAAGCAATGTACATGCACAGAGTGTAAGAAACTGCTCTAAAAATAGAGGATCTATTGTTCAGTAATACCACTTCCTTTAAGAATGCAGTTGAATACTGTAAATGGAGATGCCTCAGAGGAAAACTGTTAGCAATACAAATGTACATCAAAAAGTACAGTTATAAGAAAGAAATGAAGGCCAAGGGATCAAGAGCGAAGTGCAGTAGGAAATCCACACAGAGAAAAATCCAAAGAGACAGAACAGAGGTAGGGGATATTTTGTGTGTTTCTGTATCTATACCCAATACAGTCCATGACCTGAATAGGAATTTCCTTTGTGATCCTCTACCATGAGTGTGTTGAAGTAAACAGATATGAAGGAATAGCAGAGTCACAGGAAAGGTGGCTGCACATATGGTTGAACATCAAGCCCAACATTTAGTGAATCAGTTTCATCCAAAAGCTGAATAATTGCATATTCAAAAGTATCCAGTTAAAGAGTTCAAGCATATTTATTAATAGCCACTCAGCTGCTGGAGGGGAAATTTCATTCACTCTGTAAATACTGAATACTGTGCAAAAGTCTTGAGCCACCCTTCGCTTGTTTATATTTTGCTAGGACAATGGCAAAAGGGTGCAGCGATTTATTGAGCAAACACACAAAATACACTACTATGGTCTGTCCTTCAAGCTCGGGTCCTCTACTAGAGGGCTCTGCAGGTACTTGGTGGTTGCAGCTTTTCTAGCGACCTCTTCATGGTTCCCATTTGCCTGTGGGAACCCCAGGTACTTGTAGCTGTCCTCTATGTCTGCAATGTTGCCTTCTGGTAGTTCAATCCCCTCAGTTCTGACTAAATTCCCTCTTTTTGTTATCATCCGACAACATTTCTCCAGTCCGAATGACATTCCAATACCATTACTGAATATCCTGGTGGTGTGGATCAGTGAATCGATGTCTCGTTCACTCTTGACATACAGCTTGATGTCATTCATGCACAGGCGGTGGCTGACAACTGCTCCCTCCATTCTGTAGTCGGTATCCGTAAGGCTTATATAGAAATGGGCCACCAAGACCCCACTGTTGTAATTTCTTAATGCTCATGCAGACACTTAGATAACTCCCAGCATGCCAATGCTAAGCTCTAGGCTGAAGGATCTTGCTTTAACACCTCATTACTGTTCTGATTCAAAAATTAGCAACCATTCGTGAGTGGCTCTTCCCTGCACATGGCTGACATCTCACCAAGTGGCTTTTAATCATCCTCTTCTGTTCGCTTATGGTCTATCAAGGTTAGAGAGGCGAGGCAGTGTTGAACAGTGTTGCAATTAAACTGGGCATTTCATGCTCCACTGCTTTAGTTAGGAAAAAGGTGGTTCCTTAAAAAGCCCTTCTTTCCGACTTAGAGGTTTCTTTCATTTGTAAAAGAAGGTTTCACTGTTTTACTTTAAATCTAGTAAATTGCATTATTCTGAGCAGCTGCATTGCTCTGAGCGTCTCTTTGAAAACCCAAAGGATTTACCTGCATCCCTCGGGTGGTGGTTGGTAAGTCTCTGATTTTGGTTGCTTTGAAATTCTGGGAAATATTCCCAATACTATTTCTGCAAGCTTCCATCACACTGTGAAACCAGCATTATGATGAATTCAAATGTAGACTCGTGTAAAGGAGCAGAGAGGGGAAATAAGAAAGAAATGAAGGCCAAGGGATCAAGAGCGAAGTGCAGTAGGAAATCCACACAGAGCAGAAGCCAAAGAGACAGAACAGAGGTAGGGGATAAGGAATGAAAAATGAAAAACAAACAGGAAAGCACTCTCAAATATATACAGTACCTTCCCAGAGGAGGTTTTACATCAGGCTTTCTGTTTTTTTCTCATTTTAAGCTGCTGGTTTTAACAGAGAAAAATGTTCTTCGTTTGATGGCTCACAAGCAGAGTGCTGCTTCCTTCCCTGATAACAGGGGCTTTTGTTTTCAGTCTAATCAGGAAAATGCTGAAATGACTGTACAAACTTAGCCTAGTCACACAGGCACACCCACAAACACACACAGACTCACACACACACAATCACAGACACGCGCTTTATGTGTACAGTCCCTGCAGAGGCAGCATTGTTTTTTGTATCATGATGTAAGATTAAAAAGAAGAAAACCAGACAAATGAATCCCAAAATATCTTTGACTCTGCATATAACTGGTATCAACTAAGTGGTGAGGCTGAAATGTGATTTCTTATGACAACCTCTCCCAATTCTCACATCTCAGTCTCGGAGTACTGGGGAGGTAGTTAGTGTCACTCAGCATCAATAACACGATCAAGCTTTCTATGGGATGAATTGCGCTTACAGTAGTTTCCGAGCCTGTGTGAATGTGTGCCTGTGTGAAAATGTTGCAGTGTTGTGTGCTGCTGGTGGCCAGGCGTACATTTTTCCCCCAGCCCCTGGGTCCTCATCACATCCCCATCGTTGTCTTCTTCAACCTTAGCAGTAAAACATTTGCATGGCTCAGTAGGCTCTGTCCAGCCCCTGGAGTTAAGGGCCATTAGCATAGAGCTGTGTGGCTTGATGCCGGTCCATGCATAATGATAGATGCCTTTGAACTAGTATTCGGATAGACTGGATGGGGAATTCATTATTCATTATATGGTGGGGCTTTTAGCTGGAGAACACCAGGGCTTCCCCCTGACTAGTTAGACACAAGCAGAGCAAAGAACAGAGAGTCCTGCATGCACTGCACATCGCCACAGAGTTCAGTTTTGGCCCTGCAGATATAACAATTTTAAGTTTTCAAACAAGATGTCAAGAGATTTGAACCATGCACTATAGATAGCATACAAATAACAGAAGGGCATTAGAAGATTCATTTTGCAACAGCTTCCAGTAATTTCCTATGATTCTAAGTGTTTTTTCAGAATTTGTACTTACTGTCTGTGTTTTTTCTGTATTTTCCTTACTGATAAAATCCCAGAATGACCCCGAATTATTCACACTTTCTACAAACTACACTTAAAGAATGGCAGCAACCGCTGACGCCGTTCTTGCGGATGACTGTGTTGAAGCCTCGAGTTTGGCAGTTTGTGTCATGGTCCTGGGTCGTTGACCCAGCGTTTTGTGTTTATTCTGATTTGTATTAGTTTAGGGGTTAACCTGAAGTTTGGTGTATTGTCAGCCCTACCTGTGTCTGTCCTTGGTGCTCTGTTCATGTCCCCGTGTTGTGTTGTACATCAGTCTGTTCCTGTTTTATTTTGAAGGCTCGTGTTCTGGATTTCCTGTTCTGTTCTGAAGGTCTGTGTCTGTTGTTATTGTGTTCAGCTTGTCTCCTCCGGTCCCCATGTGTATTAGGTTCAGCTGTTCTTCCCTCCTGCGTGTGATTACCTTGTGTGTGTATATTTAGTGGGTGTCGGTCTGTGTTCGTTGTCGGCTCGTCTGCGTTCCTCCGTGTATCTCTGCATTCATCTGTGTTTCTTGGTATCCTGGTCATTGGTCTGCGTCTCTCTGCTCCGCTCTCCGTTTTGTAAGATTTCAGGTTTGATCTTTAGTTTCTCCCAGTTTAGGTTTGTCATTACTCATGCTTCGTTGCCTGTTTTTTGCCACTGCCACCTTTGAAAATAAACGTCACTCGTATCATCAGTTTGCTGCATTTTGGGTCCTCCTTTTCCTCCACACCACACGGCTCCCTCCGCCAGCCGTGACAGTTTGGCTGTCGACATGTTTTATAGACATCACAAGCTAGAGGAGGTCAGAGTGAGAATGTGAGGACACTGCAAGCTCAGACAGCGGCAACTTGTCAACCACATGGGAACCAGGCTATAAAGTGTTCTGTTCACACCATAGTTTTCAAAGGGAACATCATGGTTTATTGAAGAAGACGTGAAACTTGTGACTGAGGATATAAACCAATCGGGCCATCCACTTTTATAGGCATTCTGACTTTTCCTTGCAGTCAGAGGAGTTCATGCTGGTTATTAGCAGAAGTGCAGGTGAACAAACTCCAACATCTTCCTTAAATTCTGATATATTTATCTACTAGCCTCCTCAGTTTGTGAGCATTTGCTTTTATAAATAAAATCACACTATTCTCATCTTTCCTGTCAGTTAATATTGTCACGGTCCGGGGCAGCGGCCGTGTGGAGAGCGGAAGGAGGACTCAAAACGCAGCACTTATTCAGGTGTGAGGGTGATTTATTGATAATATCCAATATAAAGTGGGGATGGTAAAACAGAACTAAGGATGAACTAACTGGGAGAAACTACACAAAGAAATAGCAAACCTGAGCATGCAGGGAGAACAGCAGGGAGAGCACGCAGGGGATTACACCAGGTATGAACACAGACGAGGAGCAGAGGAAATCACACACTATAAGTACACAAAGAGACACTGGGAAATCACACACAGGTGGGGGAAACAGCTGGACCTGATTAACCTGACGAGACAGGGGAACACTAACACCAGGGACCAACAGAGGGAGCACAAACCCAGAACCCAGTGTCTAAAATCCCAAACACAAACCATCCCAAAACAGCCATGAATAATAATGAAAGTAATAACAATAAAGAACATAAACATAAAGTCACTGAGTCATGGTCGCAGGACCATGACAAATATGATTCATAGTTTGCTGAAATGGCAGCTGTATTCAGTCTCAGCTAAAATTCTGGTCAGCCTGACCAGTCCTATGAATTTGCTGGCATATTGTGGTTCATCAAAGTGAGCAGGAGGAGACCTCAGTGAGTTTACGTCCAAGCTACTTCCTACTGCTCATAGATAATCATGTTTGGGAAGCCAGTATTCAAGTAAGGCCTATTTGTTATATGAGAGTGGAACGTATCACTGTCAGGGTGAGGTTTTTAAACTAATATACGCTATACTACGTTCATATACTGTAAGTCACCTGAGCATAAAAGACTCTTAAAACATAAGTTGAAGGATTCACTGTGATCCACCTCTGGAGATCACATTTCAGTGCTGCTTCACTTGAACACTTGACCACCAGTATTGAGTAGAAGCAGTTTCCAGAGGAGCAGACACAAGCTGGAATACTGCTGATGCTAAAAATAGATAATAAACTTCACCGGGTTTTAAGATTCAGCGTTGCTCCAGGGAGGAGCTTTCCCAACTCTCGGTATACTGAATAAATGATGACCTTAGCAGAATATTTTCTTTGCTGGTATAGAGCTGGAGGGAAGGTAAAGTGGAAATTTGAGCAATGAAAATAAAGGAAATAAAATGCATAGGTGCAAATTATTGTGTAGAAGATAATCCCAAGATTTTGTTTTGAGTGTGATTTATGCATTACATTATTTATTCATACTGGTTTTCTATGAATGAATTATAAAACTACCGGTTTAAAGAAGTGTAGGTCAACACAGAAACATAATTTTCTTTAATAACAACTGTATAGTAACAGCTGTGTAAAAAAGAGAGTTTTTATAGGACAGTTTGGATACTTTTACTGTTTTCACAGAATTTAGGAGGGTTAGTAGCTTTCAGATGCTGCTGATCAAATGCACTTGATTAACAGATAATCAACAAATGTGAGTTCATCAGCTGTGTGTCAACACAATGCCACTATGTTCCCAGGAGTGGTTGTTTCAGCAAATTAACAACAAGTTCAGACCCAGCAATGGTCAGAGAATTGGCAAGAAACCCAAGCGCGACTCTAGTCTCAGTTAGCATGTTGAATAATGAAGTTAATAAACAAATATGGGTTGTTTGCAAGGTTTGCCTTGAGAAATTCAATTAAATTCAGTTCAATTTTATTCATATAGCAGCAAATACCAAGAAAAGTTGCCTCAAGCTAGGGCTGCTCGATTATGGCAAAAATGATAATCACGATTATTTTCACTGAAATTGAGATCTCGATTATTTGACGATATTTATTTAACCCTTTAAGACCTACCATAGAACCAAGTCCGCCAGAGCTTATATATATATATTTTTTTTTACATGCTGTAGTGCCATTTGTGGGAGCATTTCAAGTTGCTATACATCAATACAACTGTTATAGCCCATATTTTAATAATATGTATGCATTAAGTCCATAGTAACTACATTAATTGCAAAAAAGTGCAATAAACTACAAAAAAATTTAAAATCGTTTTTGGTTTTTTGTTACATATATTTCTACTTGGGGAAATTTAAGAGGCTTATCCCTCAAAACTTTAAATACAAAAAAGTTGCAAAAAATAGTTTCCCACCACAGGAAATTTATTTTGAGTGTCTTCATAGTTTTATTTTGGAGATTTTTGCAAAGCTATATGTGGAAGGAAACCGTGACCGAGGACAAGCTGATGGCATCAGATGTAAGTACAACTCCTCCGGTTTCATATGCAAAACAAATTATTGCGCTAGCTTACGCGGTTCCGGTTCTACAGGGATTTAAAGGGTTAACAATAACAATGTATTGAATAATGACTTTAAAAAATAATATAAAATAGTGTGCAAATGTTTGCAATATAAAAAAATAAATGAAAAATGTAAACATCTATGTTTAGTGAACTTTGCAGTGTTGCTCTGTGGTGCAGCTATGACACCGTAGCAAAGTTTACACACTATGTCTACTTGATCCACGTCTGACTCCGCGAATCCATAATGTTTCCACACCACTGAAGTTTTTTTTACCTCTCTTTTCAACCAACGGCAGTCACTCTCCTCTCCAAATAACTTCTGCTTAGCTTTCCGAGATTTCCGAGCTTCCCTCGGGTCCTCTTAATTGTTGTGACGCGTGTTCGAAATGCAGAGAGGTGCGCTCGATTTGCCACACGGAGCAGCGCGAGAGTAAAGCACGAGGGAGGGGCTAATAATCGGCTCAGTCATTTTTAATGATCGTTGAAAGCCCAGATCGTAATCGTGATTAAAATTCGATTAAGTGAGCAGCCCTACCTCAAGGAACTTTATGTTGTAAGGTCAAGACCCTACAGTAATACAGAGAAAACCCCAACAATCACTTTATCCGCTATGAGCAAGTACTTGGCAACAGTGGGATGGAAAAAATAGACAGGAAGAAACCTCCAGCAGACCAGACTCATGGCGGTCATCCGCCATGTACTTTCTAAAATGTTAACCTTGTAAAAAACTGATTTATATTGCACTCACTATATGTCTGAGTGATAACTTTCTCCCAGTATCTTACTTAGAGAATACCTAGAAGAGAAGCTGCTCTTATATCCACAAGGGAGCCTATGCAGAAGGAGTTTGATTTGCAGAGCTACCCTCCACAAGTCAGACATATAGGGGGTAGCTCTGCATATTTGATTTAGCAGAGTTTTTACATCTCCGCTGGGGTTCATGTACCCAGAACTCAATCAGGGATCTTTTCCTTGTTAAGCAAATGCATAAAGCAGAAACATGTGATTCAGTTTATATTTACTATACTATGGTATGTTATGATGGCTTCGCTGTAGCAATAACACAACACATTTATGTTAATTATCAAAGAAGATGATTTCTTTCTCAGATTTGAGATGCTGACCTGTCATTTTTTATATAACATATCTAGATAAATATCGGATAAATGTGCACTGAATGAACACAGAGAAGGATTTCTGTTGTTGCAAAGAAGGAGAACAAAAAAACTGCACTTCAGCGAAAAGAAAGTTTTTACTTGAGGCGTGAGTGCTATCTCTTAGCACAAGAGCATCTATTTTTAAAGAGTTGTGAAGCCCTTTACTTGACAAGTGTGTGGTCAATTATTTCTGCACCATCTGGTTTCCAGCAGCAGAAACTAGAGAACGGAGAGCAGTTTTATCAGAGTCCAGCTTGACAACAAAATAAGACTTTAGTGAATTAACTAGATAACATTCTTTTAGGTGGCTTCAAAGCTATTCAATTTCAAGAGAAAAGGAAGGCTTGAATTCATGACTGAGCAATCCACTTGTCTCTCGCAGGGCTAGTAATATTTTCAGTAACAGTTTTCAATTCAGTGTTACTAATGAAGACAGTCAGCTCAGTAATATTTAAGACAGAAAACAGCATTAACAGGAATTCCTGCAGCATGTTTTCAGCCTACCACAATCACTGATAAATATGCACAAATCCTGGTTGAATGAACTGTTCTGACTGAATTAATGTCACCATGTCTTCAGCCATGGCATTGTATTTGACACATGCTATAAATTAGACTGAGATCAATGTAGAAACACTGAAGCATGCAGAGAAAGTGACATACGAGCTGAAGAGGAAGTGAAAACTGGGATGGACAGTTGAATTGGAAAAAGTAAATTGAGCCCAGGTTTGTGGTGATGAGGAGGGCATGTAAGCAGAGTGCTGTCAGTGATTTCAACAAGATCGAGTTTCTAAGCAGAACCGGCTTATCAGAGATGCTGTTTCATCTGTACACACACATACGCACACAAACACACACATTACCAGCTCAGTATCATGGCAAAGCAACAAAAAATTAGACAATGTGTATTATGTTCATGTGCGTGGACACAAACTGCCCTTTTGTAGTGGGAGTCAGTGCAATTAGTAATGACTACCAGTGTACTTCAGCTGGAAGTATGATTTTTATTGTCATTCCAACACATATATTTGCACGAGTCGAAGCAAAATTGTAATTGGGTGCAATTAAAAGGCAACAAGAATGAGAACATGAAAGAGCAACATGTACACAAACTAGGAACAGACAGCTTGAGCTCATTCACACTGTCATTTAGAATAAATAAGAAAATATGAAGAATAAACAAGAAGCACTCCAGAAGCTCAAACCTCTGCCAAAGCAGCTCACTCTCTGGGCAACATTTAATTTTAATGGGGCAGTTACGTATTTTGTACACCTTCATTCATTTTATATACTCTCAATTATAAAAATATATCATTTCTTTGTTCTTTTTACTTTAAGAAGTTTGTAGTGCAGTAAAAATCATGTTGCTATAACGAACAAAGGCAGCTTAATTTTAAGCACTTGTGTAAATTTATTTTACCTTGAGGACGAGACCAGAGGTTAAAAGTCATGTGATGTTAAGAATTCCTGTATATCACTCAATAAATACCAATATCTTGTCAATACAAACAACACAGTAAAAACATTTTTAAATAGCTCTGTCTAGCATTATTATCACTTTGACCATCAGATCAATCTACTCACCTTTAGGAGAGGTCAGAGGTCAAGTCTAATATGATATTTTAAATCTTTATAAAGTGCTTTTTACATGTTAACAACATAATTACTAATTACGTAGACAGTGTCTACGTAATTAGGCTTTTTTCAGTTTTTGACCTATATATTAAGGTCAATCATTAAGTTGACCTTAAAGACCTGTGGTGGGTGCAAGCCAGATTTTAATGGATTGCTAACACGACCCCATGACCTCTACACTCCTACAAAGTTTTATCAGAGTTCATTCAAAACTTCTCGAGCTATTGTGTTTACAGACAGAATGCCACGCACCCACACAAATGCTACCAAATACAGAAGCTCTTTGTCAGAGGTAATAAGAAAATTTAAGGTACAGTGGATAGTGCAAATGCAAGATGTTTCTCATGTTTTTGACCTTTATCTGGCAGCAGCAGACTACAGAGCACCACCAGAGTTCAACAATCTGACAGCAGAGGCTGTTCCTGAGTCTGGTGGTTCTGCACTGCAGCCTCATGTCAAGCCTCTTGCATCTGCTTGTATAGATGTGTGGTGGTGCAAAAATAGGTTCAGAACTAAGCCCCCAAGTCCAACACGCCTCAGCCTCCTGAGAAAGTAGTGATGCTGATGTACCTTCTTAACTGGGAAGGGAGTGTTATGGCTCCAGGTGAAGTCCGCAGAAAGATGTTCTACAGAAAAGTAAAATGTTTCTGAGCCTAAGCATGACTAAGCAACCTCTAAGGCAGCTTTGAGCTCTAATTTGGTGAATAAACCGAACCAGACAGTGATTGCAAATAAATGCCTACAGCAAATAATTAAAAACAGCAAATGAAAGTCTTTTTGTTCTCATCACTGCCATTAAAGAGTAATCTGCTGCATTACTTGTTGAAAAAAAATCCTAATAATAAGAAACTAATTTTTAAGTATATGCTAACATTTAAATGGTAAATGTACTGATTTGTATATAATGATTTTCTGTTCCTCTGGAGCAGTCAAAGCTTTTTATACAATATGCCTCATTTACCCATTGGACCATTCATACAAGCGCTTTTCTATGCTTTTTCTGACTAAATTCTTCCTATTTAACATGCACAATTTGTGGTTCAGTATCAGGGATCAAACCACAAATGTTCCATTTAGTAGATGACCTGCCCAATTTTCTAATTTATAGTCAACTGTGGTGACTGTAGCTCAGGAGCTAGACCGGGTCGTGTACTAATCAGAATCATCAGTTGGTGGTTTAGTTTTACTCAGCATGGTTGTGAAGATAACCATGTGTTCCACAATGATAACACATTTATTTGATAAAAATGAATTAAAATCACGCTGGACAGTAAAGAAAGAAAGATGATAATAGAAAAAGCTGAGCAGTGAAATTTATTGTTAAGTTTCTGTATGTTGGTGAAGTGAAGTTCTAGCATTGAGGGATGAACTCATGCAGAGGTGGACTCACACTGGCACATCAGAAAAACTTCAATGCTATAGCATGTGGATGCAGCTGGTGCATATGTAGCCTGCTGGTAATGGAGCTGCAATCTTTTTGCAGTCTCCCTTTATCTCCTTTACCCTTTAAGGATAAAGCCTGAAGAATCAAAGTTTTGACGACTACAACATTATAAGGTTGTAAGAAGCCTGCGAGTTTGACCTGACTTTACAAGCTGTAAGAAGAATTTTCCTACTGTCAGTGCAGTGCACGTCTTTAAAAAAATATTTTGTTCGTAATTAATAATGGAGGTGTTTTCATTTTCTGTGTCTGTGGCAACAGTCATGAGATATAAAAGGATGGTGAGTGGAGGGAAAACTGAGGTCATCCATTTGTTCACCATGATGCTAGAGCGTGGGTTCACAGCAGTAATGGCTTTTCCTCAGCTTCGCATTTAGCCGCTCTGATAGGGCGCTGTGGTCTCAAGGCTTGTGGTTAGTGACATCAGTTCTGTCACTTTTAATGAGCGGCCTCACTCTGGCAATTAGGCGTTGTACAATGCAGGGGGTTGGGCGTGGGAGTCTGGGAATAGGAGTAGTGTAGTATTCAGGCAAGCTCAGAAAAGAATGGAGCAGATCTAAAATAAGATTAGTGTTCGTTTGCCTTTTTAAAAGCATCATTGCAGCGGTTGCTTCTCCAGTTACTCTCACATATTCCTAGATTCACATAATCAGTGATGCATTTTGATAAAGCAAGCCAGCCTGAATGGTAGAGTAGGCGCATTGCAGCAGTTACATCAGTCAGTGTTTGAAGCACAGTGACTACTGACACTTGAAGGTCGAGTTTGTATAACTGGAAAACTTTACAATCCATAACACTGTCTGACTACACATTGTTAGTGTTCTTTTTTACTAATATAACTTTTTGGCTAATTCTGGCTGACTGTACAGGGGCTTAATTGACATCAAAACATTAATACAGAATACATATTAGCACAGGTTTAACCCTTGTATGGTGTTCGGGTCTGTGAGACCCGTTTTCAGTTTTTTTCAAAAGAAAAATGAAACAATTAATTATTTTTTCAACCTGAAATTCATTGGCTTTGGCTTATTTTCTGTGAAGAACATAAATCCGAACTAATTTTCAATGACCTCATACTGTACCTCCCCCCACGCATTTACATTACATACAAGGTGTTCGGGTCCACTGGACCCAGGTCTAATAAAAGTGTTGAAAGTGTAGGTCATGTGTTCCCACACTCTGGCTTCCTCCTTTCTGGTGCTGCTGATAGTGTTTTCTTCCCCACCTGCACAAAGTTGCAGCATTGTTGAAAATTCAACTATCAACACCGTCTGCTCTTACATTCCCACACATTTTACCCTCTTTCTTGAGGGATCCAAATTTTATTTTCTCATACCCTGTCCCACCTGCAAATTAGGGGCATAATACTATAAATAAGACTTTGCCAGTGTGGTTCTTTATCACAACTGATCAAGATGGCAAAAGATTATCTGCTGCGAGGGCCATCCAGTTGATTTTGGAAGAGAGAGGGGCTTCGGATGATGATGTTGACAAAGAGGTTTCAGAATATTTCACATTTCTGAAAATTCAGAGTCTGACAGTGACTTTGAAGAAGAGGATGAAGTTGAGCACCATTTAGTAACAAAACGAAGACGAGTACCCCATCTGCAGCCAGCTCCAGGACCAGAACAAGCCCACCAGACAGCAAGTGAAGAAATATGGATGTCAATAACTGGTGAAATCGAATGGTGTTCTTGCCCAAGAAATGAGCCACCCTACAGAGCTGTTACTGTGATAAGCCAGGGCCAACACGGCTGACAGTTACTCATGTGCAGGACATCAAGTCTTCATTTGAGCTTTTCATCCCAGATTCCATCCAGAAATTTTTTCTGGATTGCAGTAATCTAGAAGGTGGAAGGAGATTGACCAAATTCATCTAAGAACCCCAAAGGCCTACTTTGGGGTTCTTATCCTTGCAGGAGTTTTCAGGTCCAAAGGGGAATCCAAAGAATCCCTGTGGGATGCAGAAACCGGCAAGAACCTTTCCGTGCATCAATGTCTCTGGAAAACTTCCACAAAATTTCCAGGATTATCCATTTTGATAACCGAGACGACAGGCCAGCTCGACGGCAGAGAGACAAGCTAGCTGCCATCAGGACAGTGTGGGATAAGTGGGTGCACCACCTCCCCTGTTTTACAACCCTGGGCCTAATGTCACCATTGATGAGCAGCTGATCCCATTTAGTTGTGAAACATATTGCTTCACGTGTAAATGTGTTGTGTCTTTCCACTCACTCCACTTGATTATAACTGATTTATTTTTTTATAACATTTTATATAAAAAAAAAAGAATCGAGAAGCACTTTAATTCATAAATGTGATCTAACAAAGGTAAAGAGAAAAAATTAACCATGTTTGCTGTTCATATGGCTTGTAATTGGGATGAAGTAAACATCTGTTCAGTAATTTAACATAAAATTGTTTGATAGTGTTAATTTGGAAAGCCAAAACTCTAGCGGGTCCACCAGACCCATGAACACTGGCTGAGTAACAAAAATATGAACACCACACAAGGGTTAAATAATAGTATCTATCATGGCTGCATTCCCTGAAAGTAAGGCAAACCAAGGGTTGTGGTGTTTTGTGCATACCAATACATTATTGTAGCTCACAGAGATGTGAGTGTTATTTTTCCACTTTGAGAAGTCCAAATGTCTTCTGGAAATTCTGTGAAAAGGCTCTTTTTAGCCCATCGGAGAAGGAAAATAAGTGTTAAGAATAAAATGAATGATGGCTACACTCTATTCAAATTTCCTTAAAGCCATGACAGTGTGACAGAGTTGCGATGAATCGTTGTAGAGCCTATGACGTAACCTATATAAGTGTCTGGCGCTGCAGGCCAGCCTTCTTCTGTGTAGCATTAATTACCTTGTGCTGATGTCCTGGTGATTTACATGCAGTGCCAGGCAAAACAAATAAAATCCTGGCACTTTTTTTTCTTCTGGTCGTCTCTTTGATGAGAGACCAGAGGCAAATATATTTGTCCCTCATCTCTTCGCATCCATTCTGACATGCTTCGCAATTCCCCTTCAGGAATTTGACATCTGTTATACTGAGGCTAATTCTTTATGTCGAAGCTATGACTGTTATACTCACTGATTCATTCAAGAACTGCATTGAAAAAATAGCAGGAAACTCACAGAATAACTAGTGTTACACCGGTGCACATCAGGTTACAGAGTAGGTTTATGTTGTAGGGTTTCACGGGGATTTGCGGTTACGTACCTATGCTGAAGATTCAGCAAAGAGTAAAAATCAACTGTGATCATATCAACTGATCCCTGAAGCTTTTTTACTGGTTCATGAAAAGCCAGTTACCACTTACCATTAATAATTAACAAGAACTTTTTTAAAAACATGAAACATCTACTGTAGCTAAGGAAACGGAATGTTTTTTAGAGAAGAAAGCTTTGCTAAACAAAGTGTGCATTATTCTGTTGACTAAAGTTTTGATTTTGTCACCACTGTGTGTCAGTTTTTTCCACGGCCAGATGTGTTAACATCTGTGGGATCTTTGCCAGGATGTTCACTTTATTGTAACTTTGTTGCCTCTTCTTTCTCGGTCAGAAAGTCTTCACTTTTTCAGAGTGGTCTTGTACACTCACCATGCACTTCATTGAGTACAGCTGATCTATTAGCTGATCACAAAGCAGCAACTCAGGGCATTTAGGCAAGCAGACAAAGGTGATTTAAGTGACTTTGACTATGACATGTTGTTGGTGCCAAATGGGCTGGTCTGAGCTCCCCAGAGTTCAGAGAAAAAGGTCTTAAAAAGAGAAAATATGTAGTGAGGGGTAGTTCTCTGGGTGAAAATGCCTTGTTGATGCCAGAGGTCGGAGAAGAATGGCCAGACTGCTTTGTTCTGACAGGAAGGCTACAGATATTGGGCAATAGAAGATTAGTAAAACATTGCCTGGTCTGATGAGTCTTGAATTCTGTTGTGACGCTGGGATAGTGGTACCAAAATTTGCCATAAGTAACATGAAACCTTGTAACAACAAATTTACCGGCAGCTTTTGTTGGGGGTGAACATGAGCAGGGAGTCTAATACCTGCAAATCTTCAGTAGGTTGTTTTCTTTTAAGTATGTTTAATTTTAATATTTTATTGCCCTGAGCCTGAAAAAGTAAAATTAAACATTTGGCTAAATCACAATTGTCACATAATCACATTATTTATTCATGCCTCTTTTACATTTTAAATAAATAGAGCTAAGTAAAGAAAATTGCAGTGCATGCAATCTACCTAGCAGGGTGAAGCACAAAAAGGGAATCTTCTTTGTCTTGTATATAATATTGTCATGGTCCCTGTGCCCTGCTGGTCAATCCTCTATTGGGCAATATGTTTGTGGTTTGTTTGCTCTCTCGCCCTCTCTCTCTCTCGCCACGGCGATGCTCACTGCGGGCTCCCGCTGCTGGCCCACACACCTGCTCATCACCACACCGGCCGCTGATCCCAGCTGATTACTGCACTACTTAGATGGCGAGTCTGCACTAGTCTTCGCTGGATCGTTGAACTATCAGCGTCAGTCAAACTTGTGTATCTGCCAACCTGTATCTTGAAAGCCCTTTGTTATTATCCCGCTAACCCGACCTTTTGTGTTTAGATCGTTTTTGGAACCGGATTCTGAGAGGAGTGACTGAGGAGGAGCTTTTGTACAGAAAGTGTGGAGCACCTTTTCCCCTAACCCTGTTTCCCACGGACCCTGGCGACCCGGACCCGTTTCCCCTGCACATTGTACATAGCCACTTGGTGATTGTGTTCACTGTGAATAAACGCACTGTTCTTCGCTTAAAGGGAAACCCTGGCCTGCGCCTGAGTCTCTTTCGGAACCCCTAACAAATATCAACGTTTTTTCATTAAATAAAAAGCATAGATTGAAAATTGAAAAACTGGTGCTCCTTTAAGGCTTAATTTTGAGTTTAATTTTGCATAGCATAACCAGAAATTGCTCTGTTTGCAGACACTTGTTTACAACTGAAGCCCACCAAGCTTTTCCACTTTCCCACCTCTCATTTTGTTTATCTGTCCTGTGCAGGTATTTAAACCACTGTAAGCATTTTGTCTGTCACGGTGGCTACAAAAGCCTCAGGCAGCATAAGCAGCTTAAGCTTTCTTGTTGTGGATTCCTGTCTGTGTTATTTTAGCAATAAGTTGTTCTGAATAGTATACCAAAGCAACATAACAGACATGACAATGCTATAAACAGATGTTTAAAGGTGGTGCGTGTCAAAAAAAATAGTAGGAAAACAGGAAATGTTTACAAGCACTTAGACATATAACACGCATGTTTGTATTGAGTTTACATTCACTGATTAAAATTTGTGCTTCTCTGACTCTTGGGAAATTAATATGGCTGCCCAATCTCCCTGGTGTTGTATAAACAATTCCTAATCACACAGTAGTGTGTATCATTTGACTTGAAGTGTGTGTGTTATGCAGTGGTGTGTGTGTATAGGGCATTAGCTGTGCGCGCTGTCATTTGTGCACCATTAACACCATGCTGGGGCCTCCTTTTCGCACTCTCGGCTGTTCAAACATGCCGGAGGAGATTCGGTATTAAATGAGATGTGGCGCGGCTGTATTAGCCACTACCTCAGACAACGACTGTCACTTCAGGATGTTTTCAGGCTTTGAGGGTGGTGGGAAAGAAGGGGCAGTACTAGCTTCTTCTGACTGAAACCTGGGAACACAGGCTGCAGATCCTGAAGGTTGAGTATGCATGGACTGATGTTAATGCACACTTACAGGCCTGGCCACAGATCCTTGAAGGTCTAACAGTAGCAGGTGGAAACCACGGGATTCGCTAATGGGACGGTCTTGATGGATCTCTTGTCTGACAGCCTGCAGTGTTCTCCTAAGTCAGAGGCCCATATCAGCAAGGGGCGAATTACTTTTAAATCACCTGTGCAACATTTATCCCTGTGCCCTTGTGAAGACTCTTTCCCGTCATATTGTACAGCAAGAGGCTTAGAGGTGATTTACTGAATGTGAATCAACACCTGTATGTATGATGGGGCTAAATTTATAACTTACATTTGTTTCTTTTATCTTCTGGTCTCGCCCTGTCATAGTTAATCAACACAGGTGGAGTGAGTAATGCATCACAATTGGATGTCATACTTTATTAATGGAAGCAGTAAAAGCCAATTAATTGCTTTTACCACATCTATCATACTTTCCTTAAAAGGCTAACTGCTAAGTGTTTTATAATTCTCGAGTCCCTTTAGTGTGGGGATTAATGAATCCAAGTAATTCACTCTTCCGATGTAAAGCTGGTAGCAACAAACCTGAAGAGAGTTTGGATATATTACTTTGCTGAAGTCAGCTGTGATTAGAGGTTTGAGAAAGAAAGATTGTTCAAGCTTATTTTCATATAAAAAACCAGTGGAATGTTTTCAGAATAAACTGTGATTTTGTTATATAAATGATAACCAGCAGGTGGGCTCGCCTGTATAAAAGCAGAAGCTTTAGCATTTTGTTGGAATGAAGCATTTAGGTGTGTGTTAAGACAATGCTATAATCTTCCCAGGTATGGATGTTCCAACAAATCTACACCAATGTCCATGCAAAGCTCAGAGACACTGCAAAACCCAAGAGCTATATCTCAGACACTACAGGGCTCAATTAGAATGTTAAAGGTGAAAGTTCATGACAGTATAATTAGAAAAAGATTGAAGAAGTTTGGAAATTTGCACAGGTTGCCAGGAGATGGCCTATTTTTTAAAAGAACATAGCAGCGCGGCTTAGTTTCATCTAAACAAACCAGAAGACTTCAGGAAAAATGTGTTTTGGACAGATGTGACTAAACTCTCATTTGTCCAAAGGACATTGTTTC
Organism: Rhamphochromis sp. 'chilingali'; assembly: GCF_963969265.1. Classification (NCBI taxonomy): domain Eukaryota; kingdom Metazoa; phylum Chordata; class Actinopteri; order Cichliformes; family Cichlidae; genus Rhamphochromis; species Rhamphochromis sp. 'chilingali'. The sequence continues at coordinate 13,061,794 of NC_137932.1, read as the reverse complement.
AGTGGTCAATTTTCATGAAGATTTTGCACTTGTTTTGCTTACTCAGCCGTCTTGCAGTTGCTGACTTGGCGATAAATTCCTCTGTTTACCAAAGTTGTCCACAGTCAAATGCTAAAAGTGGTTCTACAAGCTACTGAATCATAAGGTGCACTTGATTTTTTACAGGACTGAATAAATTCCTGTGACAAAATTCTTTTACCGATGTCTGCAGCCAGTCTTGACTCTGCATTTTATTAAGATTGATGCTCTCAAGTCATATCATAGCAGTCCAACTCACTTTAAACAAGCTTTGGATATCTGTTGGCAGTAATATGTTTTACCCTGTAAACGCACGCGTTGCCTGCGTTTACAGGCAACGCAACAATATATGTTGTTTTTAAAGCTTTCATTTATAAAATAATACAGCTACATTTTAAAGAATCAGCCACCTAGATGAGTGTAGAAGAAAAATTTAATCTCATTAGATAGTAAATATTGTCTAGATGTATCAGACTCTCTTTTCTGATTCATATAAAATGATAACAACTCATCTGTTTAGATGATTCAATTTAAGTCTCCATATAGACAGCAATATAATTTTCACTCAACAGGACCTTCAAGAGAGATATCGTTTCGATGATTATTTGTCATCGAGTAAAGAAAAATGATTTCAAATGAACTTCAGTCTTTGGAAATATAGTAAAACTGTTATTCAGAGCTAATTCCTTTTAAAATGCTAATTAACAGTTATCCCTCAAAGCTATCCTCAGACTCACAAACAGGAGGATAATAAATACATTTTCATTGGATTTTTGCTTAGCTCCTGCTTTTTCTTGTTTTCACTGATGCAAAAGTTATCAGTAAGCTTGGTTGGTGCAATATAACCTGGAGATGTTCAGCGTGATGAATAAAACATCAATAAAAAAATCCCTCCTGAACAGTGTCTCTGTAGCTGCTGGTGATTTTTAGAAAAAGAAAATCAAGGATACTGCAAAGTAACAGACGCATGCTGACATAGGGCCTTGAATATAGTCCGGGACTTTGGTTGACTTTTTTATTTTTGCCTATACTTAAGTGAGAAGATAGATAGTACTGTGTATTTTACCTTGAACTTAAAGGAATTTTATCTAGTAAACAGTTAGATGGTGGATAAATTAATCAGTTGAGAAAAATTGATTTTGGAAAAGTGTTGATAATTGCCATTTCAATATAAAAATAATAATAATAATAAGTACACAAATCAGATAAATTGGAAGTTATAGTTATAGTATAGTTGAACTAATGTGCAAAATCATAGGCTGCATATAAAAGATAGAATGTGGCCACCATGATGAAGTGGAATAGCCTGACATTAACATAGCACTTGTTTAGTTTTACAGGCAACGCAAAGCACTTTAGACTGCATGTCACATATTATCTCTTGAGGTCAAAACCCTATGCCATGCTGTTAACATGCATTTATCTTTAATGCTCTCCAGTTTTAAAATCTGAGTCTGCAGGAACTTTTTTGCAACCTCAAGTGGCAATTAGATGAACTGTTTTTGCCATTTATGCAAAGGCTCCATCTGTGAGGTTACTGCTTGGAGAAAACAAGCAATTTAATGGTGTCACTCTGAACATAACAGAACTTGTCACTTTTTTCCGTGCATATAATTGATTGCATTTGCATGTAATCCGAATAATCAATGCTGCATGTTAGCTGCAACCTGACCATGTTTTTTTTCTCTTTTTCAGACATTTCGATGGCCCATTGCCAGCAAGCTGGATGGAAATGAAATGCTAGAGATCCAAGTGTACAATTACAGCAAGGTCTTCTCCAACAGGTATGGTGCTGTTTACTAATTCAAGCCCCCCAGACAGCGCTTCAGAGTAAATTGTCTATGTTTGCCTTCCTGCCTTTCTGTTGCAACCTGTGACCACCCCAGACTGACACATGATGCATGTAGCTAACCTAATGAAGGAAACGCTTAAATTCCCCTAGGGGTTTGCTCTAAATTGACTCACCTGTATGCAACAGACTGCAAACAGCAGCCAGGGCTGAGTAAGCATCACGCCAGAAAGTGGGCAGAGGTAATGAAACAGTATTAAAGTCTTGGTAACAGGCATATTTATCATTTCACACACTCCAAACAGTCAGATCATTTTAGAAAAAAACCATCCGGTCCTGTAGCTGATGATACAACTGAAAGTTGAGTATCATTGCTTTTACAATATCCGTAGGTTTAAAGACAAGTCAGACAAATGTTTCATTTTTTTTTAATTGTGTCATAGCTAATATGTTTTTACTGACACATCCCAACCTCACGAGGTGTAATCATGTGAGAACCAACTAAAAATATTACTGTGAGGTTCATCTGACCTGAATCATGGGTGCAGCATGACACTAATAACTTATAATGCTTTGTCTACAGAGAAGAGCCTTATTTTTCTGTCACCATTTCTCGCATGTCTGAAAGAACACATTCCTATTTCATCAATCCAGCCGTCCAACTAGGCCATGTAACTGCTCTTGTACTCCTTGCACATTAGTATTTCTTACATTTCAGATATGTATTCGACCTCTTGATGCTCATACCTGTGTGATGCCTTTTGAGAGCTGCCAAAATGCATGTCACCCGAATACATCCTGTATGAACAGAAATGGAGCAGAATGTACTACTGCTCTCCTAATGTGTTGTTTCTATTACGCTTCCCACATAGACAAGGTGTAGAAATCATTTGTGCAAGGCTGTTTGTGTAAATTGGCTAGTTAAGTAATATCCCTCTTCTCCTCACTTCTTCAATTTCTTGTTAATTTTTCCTTTATTTTGGTTCATTTGGATGGCGCTGTGCACTTTTTGTGTCCTGCTTGAAAAAGTGATGGACTGGTTGTACCAGGAAGCCAGTCCACCTACTGTGTCCATAACAAATCCAGTCAAATTATACCAGCTGCCCAACTTCTCACAATGGACTGATTGATGTGTCTAATATGGTTCAGACTAGAGAAAACATTGCACCACCCTCCGAGTTAATAAAGCACAGTAATGTTAACTTCCTTCTGTGTGTGCCCATAAGCATCAATACATGTGTGTAGCACCAGCTCAATAGTTAGTCTATGTAACCTAATCATGTCTGCAGTGTGCAAATTTAGCTGCATGTAAATGTGTGTAATAAAGAGCTAAATGCTGGTGACAGGTGTGCAGACACATGCTAGATCAAGTCTACATCAAGGCAGATTTGAACTGTCAGCAAGATTTCTTTATGCCATTGTGTGGAAGACTGAAGTTGAAACAAAGACAAATACATTTTTACAGGCATGCATGACAATTAGGGGTCAGTGAGTTTAGGAGGGTTTGGGCAGGGGTGGACGGTTAATTTTCCCAAATGGCAACATGAGAATCTGAAACGTTTGTGGAGGGCCGCACCAAAAAGCTGATATCAGTTCACCTCAGTATTAAATCCACAACAGTCCCAGTTTGTTTCTGTATGCGGCCCCTTGGGAACTTTATTTGCCTAATCCTGCTTTAGTGTGACTGTCCTACAATTAGCAAGTCACTACAGCTTAAGAATGCAGTCACCTTGGCTTCTCAGTCACCTTTAACGCTAGTTGTACGAAAAGACACCATAGGGAAGCAGCTGATATTTTTTAATCTTTCTGGTCATTTTTCTGTCAAAAATTAGCCTTACCAATTCAGAGTGAAAAACTGATATACATAACGTGCTAATCAAGCTAGCTACTTACGCAAAGCCACCTATTCAAAATGGTCTGTAATTATATGCTCCCTAGCAAAGATGTAAAATCTAACAGATTAAGAATTTACAGGAAAAACAGTATTAGGCTGGGCAGTAACACCAGTGTGAGTAGAACAATGTCTACATTAGCATTTTGCTAAAAGCAACACTGCACCAAAGTAGCATAGTTTTGCAGACACATGACTACTGACCATGTGATATAACTTCACCATTCTGGATGTGTGACTATTGTGAATGTGGAGTCAGGTGAATAAGGCCCTAGTCAGCAGGATTAAAGTATGATTTATTGGGTTGGGGAGCTGTAAGAGCTGTAAGAGCTGTAAGCTGTAAGCGTGGCAGTGCAGAGTGGGGAAAAATTACTTAGAAATAAGTTTGATGATAATTTGCTTGTGAACTCTAGTAGATTTTCTCTCTTTAGAGATTAGCTGACCTGTGATGCTACTTTTGCTACTTTTTGATTTAGCCAACTAAGTTAAACACTGCAAACCTATCAGTGTAGCCTATACTAAACTGATATTTTCATGCAACCTTTGAAAAACACAAAATGAGCATACTTAAATTTGTTTTTGCAAAATGCTTCACAAAAATATAATTTAGCAACACGTTATTTAAAGGTCTAATAACTTATTCAAAATTCATGACAACTTTAAATGTAAGATTTAAACTTCCAGTTTATAAAATGTCACATACTGCTTCATCTATCAGTGTCACACATTAACATTTTTCCCTCTCCTAAGGAAATTCAGCAACTGTACATTTAGCTCATGGATACATTTTGTAATAAACTACACAGAAACATTTTGTGTGTTTCCTGATGCTTGTTGAACTGTTTAAAATGTTTCATTTAAAATTATCTTGCAATTAAAAAAAAACACTACTCAATTTATGCTCACTCCTCATAGCTAAATGCTGAAGTATAGCATACATAACTTTAGGTCAGCACCATAAATGCATCACAGGGAAGAAAGGGATGCGTTGAAGGTGTAAGCAGGCTGTGGGATGCCATTATGTTTGTATTAATGAGCAACTATCTCCATGTCATCACTGGAAGAATGCCAGGTTGCAGTGCATGAAAAATTCACGCATTCAGCAACATTATGCAATAACCTGCCTATCAGATGTAATTACTCATTAACTAAAGGTGCCGGAATGCAATTCCAATTGTTGCTATCTAACTTTAATCTTTGTTAGTCACACAGGCCTAGATACTGGTTCTCAACCAGCTAGCAATCACCCATCATAGGGGAAAAATGTGCACTCCTTAACCAGCTGGCAGAAACCGCATGATTGCTTTGGTTGCTAGCAGATTGTTGTGGTTGCCCATTGTTGGTGGGCAAAGGTTCGGCTTGCCTACGAATACTCCCCAGCTACTCATCAAGCCACAGTGAAAAAAGAAAAGCGTGACAAAAAAACATAAACTGTGACAGTTTGCCTTCAAAGTAAAGGAAATCTCTCAATTGCAGTGGTAAGGTATGGCTTTTTACACTGAAAGTGAACATTTCCTGGTTCTGGTTTGCATTGCAATTTTTACGGTTTTACTACCACCTGGCAAGTAGTTACTACAGGCAACTTGTTAGGAATCTAAGCAATTAACAAGGCACGACTGTATATTGACTGCATATTATATATTGAATATATAATGTATTGGCTGTGTATATAGAGAGTCTTGTTTACAAAAAAGAAATATAACAAATTCATATAGGTGCAAGCATGCCATTGCTCTGACACAGCAAGATTCTCATTCTTAACACTGCATATAGAGTTATAATTTTTTCAGATGTTTTTTCCAACTATGGAAAGCTTTTTCATAACTTCAGATGGATATTAATTCTGCATCATTGATCCTTAAGCAATGAAGGCAATTTTTACAGTTGTACACACTGCTAGATCCATTTTAAAAAACATACATTAAATTCAATTTAAATGCAGAATTGATTTGAGCCAGAGTTTCTCTTGGGTGGGAAAAAAACGCTGTTCTATTTTAATGAAACTTTTTCATCGACTAACTTTTTCATAACAGCTCAAGCACATTTGGAGATGGTTGAGTCCAACCAAAATGTATACTTTGCCATAAGTAGGCAGTTCTTAAATGTAAAAACTGAGTACATAAGCATAACCTGACACACATTTAAACAGGTAAATAATTCAGTGTGAGTCACAGCTTTTGTGGTTCTTGCACCTGTTCCACATGTCCACAGGCTACTTAATTACCAGGGTATTTGATCTACTTCATCACTGTTTGTACCAACACACTTTAGGGCCAGTGTGATACACCCTGCCACCACAAATGTGATCACATTACAAAAACACAAAGAAAGGGCAGTGATGTGTAGTGGCCTCTTTGCTGTAGTGACATATAGACCGTGTTTTATTTGTTTTCTCATGTGGCTGAGAGATTTGCTTTCATATTCGGCCCATCATGGGGTATACTGTGTGGGAGTTATTGAGCACTGAACAGTGACAGGTTATATGATAGCATATTCAGTGTTCTAAACCTGAGGTCGGTGGTGTCTCAGCGCGTAGATTGTAAGACTGAGATAGAAGCCACAGGCAGGATGCCTGAGGCAGACTTAACAGTAAGCAAGCGAGAACTCAATATCAGCAATAAACAGAATTCTAAAAGGTCCAGATGCACGAGGAATAACCTAAGCGACCAAGCTCAGGAACATAACAGACACCTAAACAAAGGAAAAGGGACTATGTATACGGACATAGGGGAGGACAAACAAGGAGGAAACAAAGCCAAAAGCAAGACAAAAAAAGTAATTTTTTAGGTGCTTTCAATTGATCCTTCCTGTCCAGCAACATATATAATAATGTGTATGTGTTAGTCCCCATAGGGAAATTACTCTTCTGCATTTAACCCATTCACCCAGTGAAGCAGTGGGCAGCCACCAGTGCAGCGCCCGGGGAGCAGTGTGTAGGGACGGTACCTTGCTCAAGGGTACCTCAGGGTATGTAAAATAGTATTCACTGATCAATTGAGAGTGGTTGCAAGAAGTTACTGGCAGCTGCTGTGAAATGGAATGCTAAAGCTGAAAAATGGAAACAGAAGCAATTCACCTTCAAAGTAAAACTTGTGCATTTTGAAAGGCGTCTACTTCAGCATTAAGGGACAACTTTTATTTTGAAGACAAACATTCTCCATTTGCAGTTTGCATCACACATTGTTGAGTTTGCTCCATGGTAGTTAGCTAGCAATTAAATGTAGACTAGCTGCTGTTTTTCACACAATTGTATCAATCTGCCAGCTACCAAAAAAATCAGATGGAGGAATTTTGTGCAACACTTTCCTTGTGACCAGTTTCACTCAGTGATAGCCAGTTATCTCCAGCAACCACTCTTAAACCAGTTGGCTAATATACAATTTCCCTAGTGGCCAACTGTACCGAGGGGTTGCTGATCAGCCTGTGTGACTGAGGAGTCTTCAGCTAAACAGATAAACCTGGTTTCATTTTTGCTTTTGTTTCAGTGCAAAATGAAAATTGTGTCAATAATAGGCAGATTTTGTCTATGCTCCGCACCCCCACACGCGTCTTTACAAACCTTATGTTCTCTCTTTCTTCCACTTCGCCTCTCTATCCTTTGGCATAGTTTGAAATAAAACAATCAGTCAAAACAAACACATTTACATATAATTCTTTGTTTTGTCCTGCAATGGAATGTGTCTGTTACAAAGCTGTAAGAGTGCTTTATGTATATGCATCACAGCAGTAAAAGGAGCTAAACCGCAGGACCACACTCAGATTGCCATGGCATGCTGATGGGCAATAAAGCAAGACATAATAGCTTTTTCTATCATTTGCGGTTAAAAATTCTATTAAGCTCATCTGCGTGTGTGAAAAGGAGACAGGGTGTATTGATTGCATCCCCATGAATCAATAGATCATCTTTGAGCAATTCAGTGATGCATTCAGTGAATCTGCTCATATTTGTATTAGTGGCAGCAGAGTGCTTGGCAGAGATCTGGCAGATCACGGGGGCCAAATCACACACTCCTGTCAGCTGTAACATTTCCATTTCACACTATCCTCCAGCTGCACTACCTGCCGCTGCAGTGGATTAGAGCATCTTTGCGAACCCTCTGTCTGCCTTGGAAAAAATATTTTACATTTCAAAGCTGAGCTCACCTCTTCACAAATACACCTGAGCCAGACATTTTGCCATAGTCACACCTTAAATTGAGAAAGAGAAGAAGAATTAATGCAAATTGAAAGGGAAGGGAGCTGAATCATGAAGCAGATGAAAGTAAATTGTTTGCAGGACTTCAATCAATAATGAATGCCACCTTTGAAGTGCTAAAAAAAAGCGAGCCAGAACATGATAGGCCTTGCTCAGTTCAATTATTCAGCACTTGCAACACGTGCTACAAGGGTTGAAAGGAAATGACAGACCATTTAAGTAGCACTGGATATATTGATCACCCCTGTCTGGTAAAGGAAACAGTGCAGTGGGTTATTAGTAATATTGCTCAGAGTCTCAGAAGTTTCTATTCATCTTCAAAAGAAAAAAAGTTTTCTGCACAAAGCCATCTATATCCACACAGACGTTTTTCTTTAGTCATGTCAGGCCTGTAGAGTTGTGCATGGAGTTATGCATTGGGGAGCCTGGCAGATACTCACTTTCACAAAGGCAGAACCTGCCAGTGCCTCGGGGGAAGCACATACTGTTTTTGGTTTTTTTTTTTAACCTGCAATTCAAAGAGAAGTCAAGTTCTGGAAGTCTAAATTTACCTCATTATTAAGTTTCGAAGCTCTGCTGACAAATGTAGCCTCACTTTCTACTGTAGTTTGAATTCATCACCACTGACTCCAGAGGAAAGACAAAGTGAAAACAGAAGGTATAGAAAGAGCGAGAGATTAATCTAAGGAAAGGGGGAAAAAAATAATAGCAGACAGATTGCTGCTTTTGTTGCAGCTCATTCATTTATTGAGATAGCATTCGGGGGGAGGGGTGGGGTGGGGGGGGGGGGGGGGTATGTTGAATTGGAGGTGTCCTTGTGTACATGTGTGTGTTTGTGCGTACTGCAGTCCTTCACTCTATTCTGACTTGTCAGGTTCAGTAGTCCTGTTGGGAAGATCACATTGTTGGCTGCGATCCCTACAGATTTCCTCTGTGTGTGCATGTGTATTTGCAAGTGTGTGCATGGCAGCTGGTTAACTATTGTTTCCACGCTTTCGTTTTATGATATTGTATCTCCCTACGGGCTCATATCCAGGCTGCTGTTTGTGTGTATGCCTTTCCTTCCTTTTGATGCTCTCTTTGAATATTTATCACCCTGTATGTCACATATGCAGTAGAAATATAAGATGCAGCTTTATTTTCGGTCCGTGAGTTATCCGAGGTACGTGTTTGTGTAGCTGTAAACATTGTTTGTCACCACTGTATATGGCAGAAATGCCATATGGTTGGGCTCAATGTGGACTTCAGCACACGTTCTTCATGTGTGGCTGACTGCTCTGCAAACAACACACTTTTATGAGGGAAACTTTTTAAATTATTCAGCAGCTCTAATTGACCACCTGAATGGGGACTGTACTGAGTTTCTACCCACTGTAACATTTTATGAGGTGTCCTTGGGCAGTGGAGAAATCCATCTTATGATCTAAAGTTTGCAATAGGGAGGTACCATTATGTTGGTAATTCTTCAGGGGGTTCTGGATGGAGGCAACGCATTATATTAAAAAATGTTTTGTGTATGTTTCCTAAACGTTCCATAACATAAAATGAAATTCTCTCCTGAAAGCATTATGTTGATGGATCATCAGTCTGTCTGTCAATCCCATTTTTATGAACACAGTATCTCAGGAAAGCCTCGAGGTAGTTTCTCCACAGTTTGCACAAATATGAATATTTAAGCTTCAAAGCACAAGTTACTACACCAATGTCTGACGTGATAGAATATAAAATGACATTTTAAGCCCAAAATACCAACGGTAGACTTCACCGTGATGTCACACTTTCATGGACATTATTAAATGCCATAACTTAGGAACAGAAGAGGAAATGTGACCATATTTCACATTTTGTTTTTTCACTTTGTTGCCTATTCTGAAAATGTGCTGACTGTAAATCTGATTTGTGGCTAGGTTGAAGATGCATGTGCAGCCTCCACTTTTTTTTGTAGTGCCTTTATAGTAAAAATCCACATTTAATGCAATCATGGCTACAGCAATATCTTTTAGCTGTACCTCGTTTGGACATAATTTATAGGTAGAATAAATAGTAGATGGATAGATGTTTAATTTACAGAGTAGTTTTGACCAGTGTGGAACATTTTTGTGTTAACTGTTTGATATTAAGCATGAAAAATGTCTAAGTATTTTAAAATAGGCAGTAAAACTTAATTCCTATTGCTTATCTGCTAGGAAAATTAGTTATCACAGCAGAAGCAAAAATCATTTCACAAGATGCACTTCCAAACTAACCGGGGGGTTGGGGCACTAATTACTTCGTTTGAGATGCAGCATATGGCAGAGTGAGCTGGTGACAAAGGTAGTGAAGTACTTTTTCACTGTCTGTCACCGCAAATGTCCAACAGAAGTAGAAAGAGTGCCAAAGTGATATGGATCAAATTAGACACCTGCAGTGGCCAAAACAGCTCAGTTCACTGCTGCTTACATCCAAAAAAAGAGGAGATGTTGTGTAAAATTTAATGAAACCGCTAAGGGATTTGTTAATTATTAAAATCCCATGTATTTAATGAAATATGGAACAAGATGACAAATCAAATTTTAAACTGCGAAATGTTTTTTTAATAACAAAGACAGAGACATGTTAACATATTATAAATATATATGTAGGGTTTTTTTTTTTCCATTCAGCAATTCACAGCTTCTTTTGTCATATTTTTGTTTTCATAATGTGAGTTCACAGCTCTACACTCCTGGTGAGGTAGTTTAGCACACTTTTATAAGAAAGAAATTATGTTGTACACAATAAATTTGGCTTGGTCATTGTATTGCTTAAACAAGCAAAGCCTTAAAAAGGGGGGGGGGGGGGGGGGGGGGGTGCAAACTTTAAAGGTTTAAACTAGGACATGTATGTTTGCATGTGTTTTTTTTTCCAAATGCAGTGATGCGAGCGCTCTATTGCAGCATGTAAAACAAAGATAAACAGATGGGCAGCAGAGGAGGAACAAAAGACAAGTGACACAATGCCATTATTGATTCTATTGATTTCTGTTTACAATGCATGGCTCTTTGTTGCTCTTTTCCTACAGACTCATTGGGACTTTCTGTATGGTGCTTCAGAAAGTGGCTGAAGAGGGACATCTAGAGCTGACTGACACACTCACTGATGATAACAACACGTCAATAAAGGTAAACTCTCACATTAGAACAATCTACAGACATAAATCAATGTGAGCCAATCAAAATATTTAGACAGCATTTTCATGTGACTGCACCATCTAATTTGAAACCTTTAATGTTGGGCCTTCTGTAGCTTTATTTCAGTTTATGTTGGGATTCATTCATAAACCCATATTTTATCGACAAGACAACACAGATAACATATCAAATGTTTAAAATAAGAAAATAACAGAAAAAAATCAAAGCTGTTTTGAAGTGATCGGCAGCAAAACATTGAGTAACAGGGCAACAAAAGGAAAAGTAAGTTCAGCTCGAGGAACATTTTGCAGCTAATTAGACAACAGGTCAGTGGCATGTTTAAGTATAAGAAAAGCATCTTGGAGAGTATCTCAGAAGTAAAGATGAACAGAGGTCCATCAATCACCAGGAAACATTAAAATCTGGTTATTTTTTCTTAATTTGGATTGAAAAAAATTGTGGATAGAAGTCGGCTTGCTCTCTAATGATCCTACTAAACCAGTGACATCTTTTTCAGTGGTAACAAGGACAGTTTTGAGAAAATAAAAAAAAGGGCTTGGATAAACGTACAACATGTTACCCAACAAGCAACAAATGGCAAAATTAGCAATTTGTTGCTGAAAGTATAGCATTTTGCCATAAAATAGGTAAATATTATTCCCACAAAGATGTTATAGATGTCTTTGCTTTATGAACTGATCACATGCCACTGTTGAGTTTACATATTGTTTAGATTTTTCCTAGTCACCAGCAGTGTTGGTCAAGTTACTTGAAAAAAGTAATCAGTAACTAATTACTGAATACTTCCCCCCAAAAATAATCCCGTTACTTTACTGATTACTTATTTTCAAAAGTAATTAATTACTTAGTTACTTAGTTACTTTTTAAAAACACGATTTACAACCTGAAGAGGTGATAACGCGATAGATCTTTCAGCCCAATTCTACTTTTTCTACATAATCCATCATACAAAATGTAATCAAATGGAAAAGTCCCTTTTTTAACTTGTTTTATCAGTTTTAATCTTTTAACTTTATGCATCAAGCAAAAAATTTAATTATATGCAACATTCTCTGACTTGAATAAATTAGTTTAACATTTAAACCTATTTTCTGCACATTCCAGCACATAAAATAAAATATTTTTTGTGTTTACACTCAGTCTTTCAAATAGATGCAAGTAAAACACAGCAGAAAATAAATAAAGTCAAAGACTAGCGGTCCTGTTGCTCTATTTTCACCTGCAAAGCAGGAGTGGAGTAGGCGGAGGTTTACCCTGGTGCAGGTGTGCGGCAGCGGTCAGTGGAAGAATCCTTTTCTCTGTGAGTTTCCCATTACGTCGTTGCGCACTCGGTGCTTGCTTGGAAGTTTAGGGGTTTTTTTCGCTGTAAAAAGAAGTTTTCTTCCCACGCACGATGGACGCTAATGTTTTTGTCACTTTTTATGGAATCAAACTCAAAGTAAGGTCAGTACTTCCACGCTTTAAACCATAGGTGTCAAACTCTGGCCCGCGGGCCAAATTTGGCCCGCAGCCTAATTACATTTGGCCCGCAAAGCCACACCAAATTACTATTAGAGCTGGCCTACTGGTATTATACAGCTAATATATATATATAGTTTAGTATTAAGCTTTGCTTGTTCCATATTCAGTTTTTCAGCAAAACTTATTTGAGTCCATAAGAAAAGATTCATTCTTATATCTGGAGGAAGATTTCTTTTTTCAATAAATATTAACGTTAGCCCGCGACTTTGTTCCAGTTTTGAATTTTGGCCCACTGTGTATTTGAGTTTGACACCCCTGCTTTAAACGCTGCACGCTCATACTCTCTCCCACAATCGATATGTGATCCATTGTTGATCTGCACACAGCTGTTGTCACTAAGGGCGCACTCGCTTACGTCACTGTCATGAGACATTCTTGCAAAAAAATCACGGTTTTAGTAACGCAGTAACGCAGAGTTACTACGGGAAAGTAGCGTAATCTAATTACCGTTTTTGCAATAGTAATCCCTTACTTTACTCGTTACTTGAAAAAAGTAATCAGATTACAGTAACGCGTTACAAGTAACGCGTTACTGCCCATCTCTGGTCACCAGAAAGTAACACAGGCAGTAACTAACTAGGATAGGCTCCATGTTTAGCCTCACTGAAAAGATCAGCAACATTTGCTGCGAACTTTCAAATATCTTTATTTTAAATTCAAGCAGAGACTCCAAAGTGCCCAAAATGTGTCAAAATGAGTCTAATCTAAAATAGACTTATTGAATATCACAGTCATGAAAACATGCCTTTACTCCATGGTTACATTACCTTTAGTTAGGTAGTTGAAAGAACCTGATGAACACAGCAGAGGTTAAAACTGAGCCTAAATCGAACTTCTAGTTTTGTAAATTATACAACTTACCATACGGCATTAGAATTGAAAGGGATTGTATTAGCTTCCAAAATGCATTCACAAGCAAATAGGGGACCATTAAATGGAGAAATCAATCTTGAATTCCACCTGCACTGCTGACAATAAGCAATGTAACAGTCATCACTTGGCCTATAAAGGCACAAGCATTAAGGACCCTCACATCAACGAGGATCTGATGGAAATACAAGTGTGTCGTAGCAACATCAGCACATTTGCATTTAACATGAATCCAGATATTTACTATTGATTGGAAATTTTATTTAAAACTGCTCAACCGAGAGCAGTTCAGTGGTGAGGTTGAGAGTGAGGCTGATTTAGCAGCGAATGCATAATGTAAGAGTGAATATGTATATGGAAATGAGGGCAGCACAATTGAGTGTGTGAGAGAGAAGCCAACCATATGAGCTTTCAAACCACCCCAGTGTGCAGAATGGTGTTCCTGGAACCGGGAGCACTGATGTGATGCTTCTGAGATGATGACACGCAGCATGGGAGAGCTTCAGGGTTTACACACATTGCACACATTGATGCACATATCCACAGACATATGTGCAAGTCGCTTCCCATGAAAACAGGAGAATGGTGATTTTGTACCAAAAAACTGGTAAAACTAAGCCAGACATAACCTGAGAGCAACACTTTTACTTACAATCCTGCACTGGTGTGGTTGCCATAGAAACAAATCGAACTCCTCGCGGACCACAGCTATCGCCTTGTGAGGATATAAGGAAGAGCTGGCGACACAGAGAGAAATGGAGGAGAAAGGAGCCGAGAGCCCCATGTACATTTTTTTCCTCATCCATCTTTGTCAGTGGAATAAATTGGCTGCTCTGTAAAAAAGATCAGGTCGTTGTCAGGAGGCTAAAACTTGTCCAAGCAAGACTCCCAAGAAGGCACTAAAGACACACTAAAGTGTCACCCATGTTTCTGACCTGGATTAAACAAGCAGTTAGTGTCAGTCTGACTTCCCCCAACAAATACCAAGCAGAAGACATCATTTATTGTCCTGTCAAGTTTGTTTCTACTATCAAGAGCTTTTTCTACACAATTAAACTGATATAGACATGCCAAGACTATGTATTACTGTGTTGTCTATTGTTTTGTTGTTGTTGTTGTTGTTTATTTCAGTGAACTACAAGCTCAGTTTGACTTGTGTGTTGGTTGTAACATATAAAGACTCACTCATGGCTCAGTGGTTGGTGCACCCTGTCAGTCAAAGCTGCCTCACAACTAATAATGACATATATAAATGAGTGTGTTAAATTTGCTAATGGGTCCAAAATCTGTTTGTTTGTTTTTTTTAAAGACAGTTTCTGCTTCAGAGTTGTGGATTTAAATACAGGAGTTGAAAGGGACTCACTCCGTTTATTGACATTCTCAAGTTGGCATAAATGCAGTCTTCTGACACTTTAGCACACATCTTAAGCTAACATGTTGGTCTTGGAAAACTGTACAATCCCAGCTTAAGTTTTTTAATTCATGTGGTAGTTGACGCTGTAGGCATTCTTCCTGTGCCGAAGAATATGTTAGATTAAAATAACTTTACAGCATCTGCAGGTAACTTGCTGTTTCTCAAGCTTTAACAGCATACAGTGATATGATATTGATGGCTGGATACACTGCCATTCTAGCAAATAAAAATTATATATGTAGCAAGGGCAAAATGTCTTTTGACTGTTTCTCAGTTAGAGGTATCACAAGTGATTATATCTGATTTTGACAAAGGCATAATTAAGTCCCTACAACAGCTGAGAGAAGACTGAGATTTCCTTAGCAAATGAAGTCTCATATCAGAGGAAACAAAGACGCATTTAAAAGATACTATAAAAATGTCAATCTGTGGAGAACAGTAGAGTTTATAGTAGAAGTATAAGTTTCTGGAGAGGACACTGTTTAAAGATGTTTTAAACTTTATTTTGGGGAAAAGTTAAAAAAAAGTGTTTTTCAGACCTAACTTCTAACCATTAAAACTGAAGAGAGATTTTAGATATTAGATAATGCTTCAAATTAAATGACCAGATTAAGTACTTGAAGTCATTTAAAGATAAGCTGTACGTCTTTGCTTCTGAAAGATTTACTATGATTTTATCCAAATACTTTGAAGCTTCGTAACGCCGTTTCAAGTAAGCTCATTTTCATTCATTCACTATTTCATTTCCAGACCAATGTTACCATAGAGATCAGGTACCAGCCGATGGATGGCATGGTTGGAGTGTGGAGTGACGGGGACTTCTTGGATGTTCCTGACGACCGTGATGGGACGTTTTCCTTTGAAACAGATAGCTTGCTGTCAGGACAAAGCCACGGGTCAGGGACGTCCCCTGGACGATCTTTACATGGATCCATACCAACCTTCAGAAAGTAAGTCAAACATAAAACCATCTCTACATTAGAACATAGCACATTACAAATCAACTACTCTTAATTTGCCTTTCAAGATTAATGTGTTGGCTTCCCAAACAAGATATATTGTTTTAATTACATGATTCACTTTTTAAGAAGTCAGTTCCAGTAACAGCACTACTGACTCACACGTGGGTGAGAATTACTGACTAGTTCATGCAACATCTGTTATGATTACAGAGAGAAATAAACAGGAAGTCTGTTTTTTAATAAAGACTTTATTGTTCCACAAACGAGCTGTTATAAGTGATCAGTTGATCATCAGTCTATGGTGTAGACTTGACTATTGTTATTGTTTTTGCAAAGTTTCAATGAAATAAGCAAAGTATTCGAGGCAGAACTAGCAGCTTAACCCCTCGGGACAGTTACATAACTGTAAAGCCAAAAGGAACAACCTTTGGTCCCGTGTAGAAAAGACATAAATTTACTCAATTTAATACCAGAGCAGTGAAGAACAACAGTTGCTGGATTCTTTAGATTCTCAGTAGTGCTAGGCAGCTCTTTTTAACATAAATGACCTAATTGCTGTCCAGAGACTCCAGACTGAAAGACGTTAGAAGTTGTTTTGCATATTTGGCACAGAGTAAAGCTTTGTAGCTCTATAAGAAGTTTGCAGTGTCGGATAAACGGTAATGCGGTAAAAATGCAGTAGGTTATGAACGAGAAGCCAACATGGAAGCTAGAAGTATCTTTTATTGAGTGTTTTAGTTGAATTGTTATAGTTCCTCCTACATAACTGCAATATCTCTTGTTAAATTACCATCTTCTACTGGTGTTATATGTCATGCCCCATTTCCTGTCTTCCTCTTCACTGTCTGATAACAGACAAAAGTAATCTTAAGACACCAGGCAAGAAGTGTTTAATTTCATTTATTACACAAGAGTAGAGTGCAGCGTCCACTATATGGGAAAATGTATGAGTATCATGAAGTTGAATCTCCACATATTGCTGTTGTATAATAGTAATAGTTATGTTGGGTCACAGGATCCATGTGTATACAAACGTTTCCATTTTTTTAATCCATGCTGGCATCTTTTTCCTGAAAACCGTTTGCTTACCTGACACACACACACTGAAAATGTATGTATGCCTGTTTTAAGAAAAAATATAAAGATCCTCATCTACTGTATAAGCAGAATCAATAATGTCATTCCTAACAATATAATCAATTCCTATAGACAAGTAAACGCAAGCCATACAACATCAGATATATTTAGCATAGAAAGCTCTAAGAGCATGTTCTGCCAAGGCTTTTTCTCTTTTGTCATCCTCTTCCTCTGCAGTTCTACTGTTGCGTTTTCGCTGAATAGCATGTGAAATAATCTGTGGGTTGTATTGATTTCCACTGAAACTATCAACACAGCCAAACCCCTAAACCCATCTTTGTGCTGTGTATTGAATGGGCATGTATAAAAAGTTTGTGTGTAGCTTGCTGTTGTGCTCAAGTATTTGTCTGTTAATACTGAACACCTACGTTTACATTGTGTTACAGTATCAAATTCCTTGGAAACAGGGTTTCCAGCCTGAGGACAATGAGAAGAGTTAGATAGAAGTTATAGAGCATCCCATGAGTGTTACATAAGAAAGGAAGACTTTGGATATTGCTCAGAAAACAGAAATGAAAATACTGCTGTAGAAAAATAGTGTAAAAGAATTTAGTAGAAGCGGGAAGAAATTTGTGATCAAATTGTTTTTTTGCTACACACGCTTCAGGTGAACCGGCCTTCTTGTTTCGTTGCTGAGGTTGCTACAAGCTGTCAGTCAGACTAGGGCTGCTCAATTAATCGAATTTTAATCACGATTACGATCTGGGCTTTCAACGATCATTAAAAATGACTGAGCCGATTATTAGCCCCTCCCTCATTTATCCGCGACACCTTAAAGGCCGGTCCGTGAAAATATTGTCGGGCATAAACCGGTCCGTAGCGCAAAAAAGGGTGGAGACCGCTGATTAAGAGGACCCGAGGGAAGCTCAGAAAGCTAAGCAGAAGTTATTTGGAGAGTGACTGCCGTTGGTTGAAAAGAGTTAAAAAAAAAACAAAAAACTTCAGTGGTGTTGCACACTATTTTATATTATTTTTTTAAAGTCATTGTTAACCCTTTAAAGCCGGTCAGAGCAGCACGCTCCGTTTTGCGTAACTATTTTTAAATCCCTGTAGAACCTGAACCGTGTAAGCTAGCGCAATAATTTGTTTTGCATATGAAACCGGAGGAGTTGTACTTACATCTGATGCCATCAGCTTGTCCTCGGTCACGGTTTCGTTCCACATATAGCTTTGCAAAAACTGCATAAAAAGCGCTTGCAGGAACAAAAGCATAATATTCCAGAAACACGCTTTGCCGTTCCTATCAGCTGTTCGTAACACTTCTCACAGTGAAATGATGCACCTGCTGTTTTCTTTGCAAATTTGCATCATAGGATTGTTTTTTGTTTTTCCTGCAGTATATAAAAATTGCTGTATCTCCAAAATAAAACTATGAAGACACTCAAAATAAATTTCCTGTGGTGGGAAACTATTTTTTGCAACTTTATTGTATTTAAAGTTTTGAGGGATAAACCTCTTAAATTTCTCCAAGTAGAAATATATGTAAACAAAACAAAAGCGATTTTCAATTTTTTTTGTAGTTTATTGCACTTTTTTGCAATTTATGTAATTACTATGGACTTAATGCATACATATTATTAAAATATGGGCTATAACAGTTGTATTGATGTATAGCAACTTGAAATGCTCCCACAAATGGCACTACAGCATGTAAAAAAAATAAATAAAAATAATATAAGCTCTGGTGGACTTGGTTCTATAGTAGGTCTTAAAGGGTTAAATAAATATCGTCAAATAATCGTGATCTCAATTTCAGTGAAAATAATCGTGATTATCATTTTTGCCATAATCGAGCAGCCCTAAGTCAGACCTTGTAACGAGGTGTCGAAAGGCATTTTGTCTTGGGGGGAGAAAAGGTGAATGAGTTCCTGAGAAAGCCCAGACAAAAAGTTCCGCTCTAAACTGCTGCAAAATAGTGTGGCAGGATTGTAGGAGGATTTTTAATAGCCGTGCCACTTCTCATCCAATCCTATTAGTTCCTGAGTTACCGGCTGCTAAGTTTCTCTATGGTTGAGATGTTTTCAGAATTAAAATTCCCAAAGATATTTCACTGTGTCTTGAATTCTGATGCTCCAAAGCCGCTGTTAATTGTCCTTACTGTGGTAATGAAGTGTGGACGTGCAGGAGATGATAACCTGGAATGAGCCTCTCATTCCTGGAGAGTGGAGGGGGATTAGGAGGAGGAGATGGAGAATGTCATTAGCAGTTAAGCTTTAACAATGATCCTCGATTTTTATTTTTATTTTTTTAAGTTTTTAAGTTTATAGCTCTATGTTTGTCATTTTTAATCAGGGGTTGCAACTCCTGTTGAGGACTAGCGTGGACCAGGTCATGGTGGAGAGTGGACCATAGTAACTTTAACCCATTTTAGGGCAAATATTTCACATCTCACACACCTCAGTAATTGTTAGTTGTCCTTCCCAGGTATTAATTATTAGCATTTCCGAACTTAAAAGGATTTTTATTAGCTGCTGCTAGATTGAGACTTTAAATGCAGCACATTCTAATGTGAGTTACATTTAAAAAGCAGGAATTCAGTTTCCTGTTCTGAGCTTAATTGTGGAAGAACAAACATGATCCTGCACAGCGCTCAACCCACTGGTGCCTATTTCTGTTATATCAGCTGTAGCCTAAAGGTCATGTGTGCCTCGTACACGGGGGTTGGTGTTCAGTGGGGATGGAATTTCATCTTTACATCTTTCCAGCACTTCTGTAAATGACAAATTGGATAGTGAAGGTATATGACTTCCTCTTCGTCCCCTTAAGTTGGTACAGTACTGCTGCCACCTCTTCCTATCTCTCTGCAAAGTCTCTGGGCCTGCAGGGTGATTTATGGCAGCACCCATAAAGCACTGCATGCTATCTGCAACACAACAATAAGCCAGCTTTTTAGGGGTTTTGTTATTTCTAAAAGTAAATCAAGTTCTCTGAGTTTCATTTAAGCAAATGTGTTGTTTAGAGCACGAGTAAGGAGCAGAGCAGATTTTAGGATAGATTTGATTCTCCAGCTGTCTCCACAATACACATGAGGTTTACTTTGTTATCTGTAACTTGACCAAACACCTTGTGATTAGTAAAAGAACTACAAATTGCATGCTGGTTGGCTTGATCAATGGAGTAACTTTATTAAGAGATTGTGAATAACTTTTTTTCCCCTCTGCTTTGTTTTGACTTGTTTTATACTTTTTCTTCGGGCGCCAGAAACTACGTTGTGGTATTTAGATAAATATATGTACTACATGTTGTTTAGTTAAGGTAAGGAAAAGATTGTGATTTTGGTTAAAATGTGCCTTATAAGTCTGAATATTAAAAAAGTAAAACTGACCCAGTGCATGTGAGAGTAGGAATCCTTGAAATGCATCCATGTGAAAGTTATGGAATAAGTGACCAGTGTCACTGCTGCCTCAACGCAGTGCATGAGGCACAGATCACAAAAAATACCATGAGAAAATAAACTAAAATAAAATGAGATCTACATCTACAGACATCAAAACCTGGAAATAAAAGACCAGAACCCTAGTGCATAGGGCTAACAGAGTGTTTTCTTCCTGTTGAAATAATGTTGAAATTCATAGATTTATTGGTATTGCCCCACAGAAGCAAATAGCTGTAAATTTTCATTGTGTTTATCCAGGTAGTTTGAATATGCATGCACCATTTGCACAACATCACCCTCCTGTCTTCATTCCCACTGCAGCAAAAGGTAATTTGTTCAAGCAAGCGTTAATTTACTTGTGTTTTATTATTATTATCTGGTCTACTTGGTTTATTTTCACCAGTGTAAATTGCAGCATCCTTAAAGACAGCCGTGTTGTCACACAGCTGTGATCTATCCTCATACTGTGTGCCAGTGTTGTGTGATCTCCTATCTCACTGGTCGCTGTGTCTTTAGGTCTGCTCACAACATCACTGACTCCCTGAGGAAACATTCATTAGAGCAGACATGTCTGCTAATACAAAAATCTGGTCTTCAGTATGCATATAATCATCGTATTCTGCCTTCTTTATTTGTGTAGGAACCTAAAAGGAGTGCTTGCATTGGTCCTGTTGATTGATCAGGCTTTTTCTAAGTCGTGATTAGATGTATAACTAACTGCCATCTCCCTAATTCTCACCTGATTGTAGTTACACTAGTACAGCATACCCAACTGCACTTTCCACTCTTGTGTTGCACAATAATCGATGAATGCTTTATTAATAACAAGGTGAATTATTAAGTCTACTTAAAGGTCTTAATCTTTATCAATTTCAGGATCAGTTTTACTTACATAACCTTCCTGTTGTATCCTGGTCAATTATAAAAAAAAATCTAAAAGCTATGAAACAAAGAGCATGATTTAATAAGAGCACAAAATAAATTTAGGCAACACCTACAAATAGATGAAGTTATTTTCTCTGTGGCTGTGCTCCATCACAACACAAATGGCTGGCATCAGTCAGGACATCCCTGGAGAACTGAGGCACTTAGCTAATCTAACTGCATGCAACACTGTCAGGGCTATTTACTTCTTTTATTGTTTCAATTAGGCACACACGGACACAGAGAGTGCCCCTTTTGTTTTCAGTCATTTGAAGTGACTACCTCTATTAATGAAATGGAAATTTAAATGGGAAAGTGAATGAACAAGGGAATTATTACAAGGGGGAAAACGACGCAGAAGCAAGGAGTTTCTTCGCTTCATGATTTAGCACTTTTTGTTAAGTACATTTATAATATCAGTCTTTGACCAAGTAACAAGGCAGACAGAGTGAAATCCCTGTGGTTGTTTTTGTAAAAGCATTTCCCCAACAAGTGCAATTTCACAATCTTGCTTTAAACACAATGTTTCATACAGCATCAAATAAGATTTGAGCTCCAAGAGAATTTCAAATGATGACAGCATAAAAGGAATAAAAATGCTATTGATATATTGTTGCCCGCGGCCTCTAAGCATGCTGCAGTGTCTTTAATCTTAGTGTTATTGATACCAGATTGTTTTTAAAACTGACAAACGAGTTTGGGTCTTTTTGGCCTCCTTCTTTAGTAAAGTCCCTGGGAGGGAATTTGCAAAGTGTAGCATGAGGGGGTGGGGTTAAAGAATCTGTTGATTTTAAACAGTTAGAGGTGTTATTATTCTTTTGTTTATTTATAAAGTCTTTCTAGTTTGATTTTTTTCTTTAGTTGGCTGCACTCTATATATGACACATTAGATCACAGATGTGAAGGAAGGACTGGACTGTCAGCCTCCTGAACAATTTATTCTGCCTCTACCTCACAGTCAGCCCTCACACATAGAGTTCAAACAACCCTTTATTCTGACAATGTATTTCAAAATGAGCGATAGCAGAAAAGTGTATATTTAGAGATTTATGTTCTAGACTCACAGTCATTTCTGTTAATTATTATGTGGTCTGTGCTGCTAAAAATAAAGTGTAAAACATTTTTCTTGTGATCCCAGCCATTTAAAACACACGCGTTGGTTACAGCAACTTTACTGTATTTTTACCTCAAACTAACATGGCATTTCTGACTTATTTTAGGTGTTAGATACTGCCAGATGCACTGTTCTGGCACACACACACTGTAAACTTGCGATTGTACACTGTTGTCAGCAAAAACCTTCAGATCAATGAATGAGAACACTGCCGCCACACTGCAATCACAGATAAAGTTGCCAAAGTCCCACTTTGTTAAAAGATTAGTGACGAGCAGTGTTGGGTAAGTTACTTTAAAATAGTAACTTAGTTACATTACTAGTTACTTCTCTCAAAAGTAACTCAGTTACTTCAAGTTACTCGTTACTTTCAAAGTAACTAGTTACTAGGGAAAGTAACTTTGGTTTTACTCAGAATTCTCTTGTTAATGTGTTTCTTCCATAACTTTGCCAGTCTTCTAGCTTGCTTACTTGCCACAAGTGCACTGTGCCACCTACCAATAGAAAGGATATGATAACGTGCATATTTCCACAAGAGAAATCCCACGCCTGGACCGTCATTGACTGCTGCCATGATTCTAGCCTACGTCACAGAGTCATGTGCGCCTTTTACATCCAACACAAAAACTGCAGTCGTGGTGCTTTCGATTGTACTCAGAACTCAGAAATTCTGCCTTCTGAATAGGAAGATGTAGGTAACACCAGACTGCAGATGAGCTGCATACAGGGCTGGACTGGGAAAGAAAATTGGCCCGGGCATTTTGACTAGAAACTGGCCCACCATTATAGGAAAAATCATAAAGCCTTTGAATGAAAACAAACACTGTTGTGACAGTGATGTACACTGTTTTGATGGTATATATGCATCAATCTATCAATCGTTTGTTGTAAGATTCAGATAATTATTTTTTAAAAGCTAGACATTTTAAATGAGAATAAGAAAGAAAAGTATTTCCTTGTGCCCCCCTTTCCCTGTTAATGCCCTACATGCCCCCTTGGCCACACTTTGCTAGATCCGCACCTGCACAGTTACCAGCTGTCAGCTACCTAAAAAAGGATTGTGGGGTTATTTGTCTCTCAGAAACAGTTCATAACTTCCCTTCAACTCATTCATGTCACCTAAAAGGTAAACCTGTTTCTCCATCACCTGCTCAGCTCTGATGATCCAATAAGGACATCTCCTGGTTTCATCTTCATGTTTCCCTCTCACCAGATAACCAAACCATATCATGACCAGCAGCTTTTTTTTTACAGCTGTGGCTCCAGCAAACATCAGCTGATACTAGAAATTAATATTCAATGAATTCTAACAACAGCTGATCAAGCTTAAACGTGCTGCTGTTGTTTAACGCGACATCCGCTGGTTTCCTCTTTCGGCGCAAAGTGAGCGATAAACAAACAAGAGAGCCGATCAGCTGATCATTGATCAGTTTCATGATTGAAGTAGAAACAGGAGAGGGAGGGGGGAGAATGAGAGAAGAAGAGGCAGCTGTGCAGCAAAGACACAGAATAACTCCAGCTTTGTGCCTTTTTCATTGTAGCTGAATAACGGGACAAACTGTTCCTTTTCACCTCAATAAGAAACGTGTAATATTTTCTCTGAATACCAGACGGGACAGTTGGCAACTCTAATAACTTGTGAACAAAATAAGGTTCAACATCATTAACTTCATAGCACCACCCAGCTGTATAGAAACTCCGTCATGCTAGCTAGCACGCAGTACGGAAAAAGTCAGAATAACGAAAATAAACTCCACCTAAACTTGGTTCATATCTGACCCAGAGAGACTGCAGGTCATAACTTCTTACCTGAAGTTCAGTTCACACTTGGACCGGCGGCCGCCTCGGGTCTCTTTTCCTTCTGCGTCCCTTTTCCTTCATCCACCTGCTGCCTCCACCACTTGCTAATGTTACTGAATCTGTGGAAACTCCGCGATGCCACCACACGAAGTAACGAGTAACGACCCTATCTAAATCCCAGTAACGAGTAACGCGTTCCTGATTTTGGCATAATAACTAGTTACCGTGCTCGTTACCACAATAATAACGTAGTTACTGTAACGCGTTACTTAATAACGCGTTAGTCCCAACACTGGTGACGAGCGATGTAAAAATCCAGAGGCTGGTTTGTCTTATCTATCAAATTAAATGTAAACTGTAACTTATCAGTTGAGGAACCTTGCAAAGAAAGTTACCACATAAAAATGAGAAATATTAAGGAAAACATCTTGTAATATTCTCCTGTATCAGTCTGGGGTTCAAATGTTGCATTTTCAAGTCAAAGAGTAACTTTAATGCAATGTTTTAACTGAATTATGTTTTTTTTCTCTTCACCCTTTCACTTGTGTGTCCCTAAATTGCAGCCGTTGTAATTTAAATCTTTGGCATTACTTGTTTCTTTTCATGCACTGATATCCTCTCGAGGGATTGCAGCTCTCATCTCTGCTGTTTTGTTTTGCTGTGCTTTGCACTGGCTCTTATCTTCAGCCTCTGTGATAGCGCTGGTGTGTAAATTTGAACTTTTTTTGTCTCCCGATGCTGTCTTTTTGTTTTCTTTTTTTGTTCAAAGCCCTGATGAAGGAGCAGATTACAATGTTGACATAAAGACATCCCAGTTTTTTGTTGGTTTTTTTTTTTATTGCATGTGTTTAATCCAGACAGGAGTTGTAACGTTGTACGCCATAAAGAAGCTAAGGTTGCCATTATTATTTTTTTAATTACTTTAGACATAAAAAGAACCAAAATCCACTCTAGAATCAGCAGGTAAGGCAGACAAAAGTCAAACTTAAGTCAAACTGAAAGATGGCGCAAAGTGTATTCAGTGTTATGGGAGGTCGTCCAGCAGTGGTCCAGCAAAACTCACGTAATGACAAAGAGATAAAGGGACAATTCTCCTCATTCAGCTAGCCGATACAGGAAGTGACCAGGAAAATTAAACTAAGAAACACAAGAAGAGAACTAAAGAACAATGTGGCAGACCACCACAATTGCAAACTCCTCAGCACAGCCTGAATTAAACTTTACTATCCAGAGATTTTCTTTTCCAGCCCAGCTGGTGCAATAAAAAATATGAACAAATAATTAAATAAAATGCTATTTTTGGAGTGGATATTAAAATATTAAAATTTTAAATATGATGAATGTTCCTACAAAAAATGCCATTGTGTACTATACATTCTAATACCCCTGCCCTTAATTTCAGTTTCCCCAGCACTTTTATTTTCTTCTTTTTGTTTGAGTTTTCAGTTTGTGTTATGGGTAACATCTTCCTTCCTGATGCAGACGCCGTGTTAAATAATAGACCTGTGATTTTTTTTTTTTTAAGTTTTGTTTGCTTTAAATAGGCCACCAAGACTCAGAGGACTTTGTTGTGTAGGCAGGCTTTAAACTTGCATGAGAATTTAACTATGTGACTCTAATGGGGATGAAGTTATAAGCAAACATTTACTAGATCATGCATGCAAAGAATATCATTTAAGCAAATGAAGTGAGAACACAATGCACTTGACAAGATCTGTCTAAATCATGGGGATGATAGGAACACAAACGTTATCAATTAGAAAGCTAAAAAACAAAACAGTGCTTAATAGCCAAGGAAAGAAATCAAGTGTAGAGAACTAGAGAGTGAAAGCGAAAAGGGAGCATTGTTCAATAAGGTTTCAGGATAGAGTTCTTATTATCTCAGTTTCATTCCCTTGCAGTGTTATCAGGTAGTGCTGATCTTTGTCTGGCTCAATGTGCATCCAATCCAATTCATGTGAAAAAGAAAGAAGAGATATATATGGAGGGAATCTTTGTGAGCCCCTTTCAGCAGAACTCCCAGAGCAGAACTGACAGTATATATGTTAGTTAAATATTAATTGCTCCTGGGATATTTTCAGTCTTCACTTTATTTATTTGTTTTCATCTGAACTGAAATTAAAACACATGAGAAAACATACAGATGGATAGATGCTAACTAACGGTTCAGCTATTACTGTCTGGAGGAAACTGTGAGAGAATATTGGATTAACCTCAGCAAACTCAGAAATCTAACAAATGTAATACTCATGATTTAACTGAACGGTATTAAATGATTCATAAATACACACTCACAGAGCTATGTTGTTATATACACTATGCTTCCATGTTGTTTACAACAAATTTTCACCCTAATATCCTGAACGTGACACCAGAAGATAAGACTCATTAGATCAAGCAATACTTTTGTGTAGTGTAGTGAAGTGTAGTCTCAGTTTCCTGCTTTAAGCTGACAGAAATGGCATTCACTGTGGTTTTGCCCAGAGAACCACCATGCACTATTTTGTCTTTTTTTCTCTTCTCTGCAAACGCCTAACCACCTGCACTTTTCCACCAGCTAACATTACAGGTAGGGATGGGTATTGATAAGATTTTCACGATTCCGATTCCATTTTCGATTCTGTTTAACGATTCGATTCTTTATCGATTCTCTTATCGATTCTTTTTAAAAAAGGAGAACACTAAGGTCGATTAGCTTAAAACTTTGTTTTATATCTTCTCTTTGAACAAGATAGAAATTTAGGAGTAACATGGTCTTACAAACCCAACAGTGAGCTCTTAAGAGATCCAGCCTACGGCTCTTCAATGGGGTGTCACAGGGTCCTCAGGAAAAAAAATTGTAAATGTAAAATAATAACATAAATATTCTTCTGTAGCAATAACAAAGTATAACATAAATTATTCTGTAACAATTACACAAGAATATCCAGTAATGTCCCTGCCTACAATTAAACACATTCACTTACCGAAAATCGGAGCATCTGCTGTGCAAGCCTTTGACCACAAACTTAGTCACTGATCGGTGACATTCGTCTATCCTGGCCTGAAAGGAGACGCGACCGGTAGACTGCAGCGAGAACTGCCAGCATCTGAGCCAGCCAGACTCTGTCTGTCTCTCTCATCATGGTCACCTAAATGCACAGTAATGGCAGGTTTTGTAATAAGGCAGATCGCGCTAACATAATATGCACTGTTAGTTGATTATATACCTGCCGCATTAACGGGAGAGGACGTGCTGGGTTGAGATTCACGAATCCGGAGCGGAATTAAAAACATGACATTCATTTAAGGTCATCGCGTGTTTTGTGAGCTTTTGCATATTCGTAGTGTTTCCTCCCTTAAATGAAGTATTGCAAGTTGCCCTGTTGTCATCCGTTCTCGTAAAGTATAATCAAATTTTTGAGCATTTGAGCCACCATGTTTCCTGTCAGGTAAGCAACGCTCCGCAACGTGGTGACGTCATTCGGGGCGACTGGAATCGATAAGGGAATCATTTGCAAAAAATGGCAAACAATTCCAAGGAATTGAAACAGTGGGAACCGGTTCTCAACAAGAACCAGGTTTCGATACCCATCCCTAATTACAGGAGTGGTACCAACTCATAACATACAATTTTTTGGCTTGTAATATTAGAAGTGCTTAGTAGAAAGACTATTTAAAGAAAGTGGAAATAGCCACCTTGGTGTCACCTGTCTTGAGCTTCAGGTTTGGCATTTTACCATCACAAACTTGTTTTTTTTTTTTTTTTACATAGAAAATACTATACTTGGATAAGATGCTAGAGAGGCACAAGAAGTGGATCTGACAGAGAATGTAAGAACTCTAATCATGCCTAACGTTATCAGTCCTGCTCTAGTGAATGTTTTACTTTGTGATCATCCATCCAACCATTTATTTTCTTCCACTTATCCATTTGTGGGTCACAGGGGACACTTGAGCGTGTGGCAGCTGTCATAGACGTGGATGCGCTACACCCTGGACAGATCACCAGACTAACAACAGGGCTAACACATAGTGACAGATTGCCACTCGTGCTACTTTTATGCCTAGTAAAAATTTAGATCCCCAATTAACCTAACAACATGCATGTCTTTGAAATATGAAGCTGGATTACCTCGAGGGTAAGCCTGAGGAGAACATGCAAACTCCACACAGAAAGGCTCCAAGCCAGACGGCCATAGCAAGAAACAAGTCCATTTTATACAGTCTATCTTTCGGGAGCGCTCTGAAGTTGCAGTTCTGAAAAACAAATGCAGACAGAAAGCTGACTATAATCAAAGTCAGTATATTATTCTTGTGTTTTAGAGTAATACCATTGTTTGTCACTTATGAATACCAAGCAGGGGACACTGATGTGAGAGCAGATTAGTTCAGTGAGAAAAATACGCACAAGCCCAGAGCATAATCATCCAAACCAAGCCAGTGTAATTTGTTCACTAATGGCTGAGGGTATACTATTCAGTGACCTAAATCCTGACTGACAAATAGTTTATATAACCATATAACTGTTATTCATTTTATCAGAACAAACATTGTATAAGTTAGATAGCTTGAAATGCTTTGCTTACAGATAATGTTTAAATCAAGCTGTTAGTGAATAACTTCAGTTTGTTCATTGATCTTTACTGCAATTTAAATGTGTAAGTAGAGGGTTTATGGTTGTGTATGTATCAACGAGTTCTACTCACTCTCCTGAGATATACAGCACAGTTTAAGCATGCATGTACACATGTCTTTATGCGCCTTTGCCTTTAAAGTATGCAAAAGCTGTGCTCTTCATGCATTAGTGGGCTTGTTCTCGTTATATCTACTACTCTTGAATACACATCGCTCCGCATTCTGGGTGTTTACTTGTGTGTTGGGTTTGACTGTAGTGTAACTAGAGCAATAGGTTTTTTGCAGATCAAAGGAAACAAGGAGAGACGTGCAACATAATCTTCAGCTTCTCGACCCCCCTTCTCTCTGTTTTCTTTTCAAGTTTGATGTGTTGTGACTTTTTACTTTCAAAGCTACGAGTGAATTTGCATATTTTTATTTCTGTAATTGGAAACACTTGGTTGTAAAGTTTCCCTGCCACCTACTCAAATCTTTGAAGGTTACATTTCATAACTAATTCAATAAAAAAGGACTACTCATTAAAAAAAGGTGGAAAAAACAACATCCGTTGGTCTTATTTTAAACTTAGAGCCTCTTGCTGAAAATACTTGTCTCTGATGATTTTTTTCTTTTTTCTTTGACTCATAAAAGGAAATGAAAAAGAGTGACGGGTGTGACGTCAAATGTATGAAGTGTCCATTTCTATTCTCTCTTCCCCGTATTACATCACAGTGACTTTAGCTTTATCATCAATGCCAGCACTGGCCATTAGTTTAATAATCTGACCTGTGCACAGTGTCCTCTTGCAACATTCATATAAGGCAGGCTCAATCCGTGCTTTTATGTTGTTTTTGCCTAGTTTTGACACTACCATCCAAATATTGCAGCAGAAATTGAGAGTCATCAGAGCAGGCAATGTCTCTCCAATCTAATATTGTCCCATTCTGATGAGCCCGTGTGAATTCTAGCCTCGGTTTCCTGTTATTAGCTGCCTGAAGTGGCACCCGGAGAGGGCGTCTGCTCCTGCAGCCCATCTGCTTCAAAGTTCAAAGTGTTGTGCTTTCAGAAATGCTCTTCTGTGTACCTCTGTTGTAAAGAGTGGTTATTTGAGTTACTGTTGCCTTCCATTTAGCTTAAAGCAGTCTGGCCATGCTTCTCTGACCTCTGATATCAACAAGGCATTTTTACCCACTGCCATTCACTATATATTTTCTATTATTCTCTGAAAACCCCAGTAAATCAGCAGCTACTCCTTCTGGCACCAACAATTATGCCATGTTCAAAGTCACTTAAATCACCTTTCTTCCCCATTATGTTGCTCAGTTTGAACCTCAGCAGGCCATCTTGGCCATGCTTACATACCTAAATGCATTGACTTGCTGTCATGTGATTGGCTGTTCAGATATTTGTGTTATTAGGCAGTTGAAAAGCTACAATATCACATTAATTTCATAAGAGTTTGTTATGAGCTCTGGAGACTCTCGTTTGATTTGTAGAAGGATCTTCCCGTCTACAAATATCTACAAAACCCATCATCCTTTCTCTCCTCTACCTCCTGTCTTTGTACATCTGAACATGTCCCTCCACCTCTCTCTCTCTCTCTCTCTCCCTTTCCCTCATCCTCTCATCTGTCCAGCTACCATTTGCCAGGCTGGTCTGTTTTTTCTGCAGCTGACAGATATAGTATATGGAAATATAGTTTATAATAGAAAGAAGCTTCAGGTGGATTGATTTGACCTCCTTGGAGCTGAGTAGCATCAGTGTTTTTCATGTGGTATGTATAAGAAATACTTTTGTCACATTATTACATTGCAGTGATGTGTCCTCAGACTATAAGGAGAATAAGGGCTATAAGAGAAATAGGTTAGACTACTCTTTTTTTTGAAGAATAACTGTGAATGCAACTAATGTTCGATGTTAACTGCGTTATTAAAGTGGTATTTCATTTAGCTGATGAGGCTTCAAATTCAGCCCAAAACGTAAACATATTTAACTTTTGTCAGGGTCCGTGGGTCTTGGAAAAATTTTATTCTTTTGTTTGTAAAGATCATTTGTTTTCTTTCTTTTTTTCCCTTTAATGTATGTTTTTCTGGTTGGTTTCTTTATATTTGCTAGTTTCATATTCTCACATAGTTCTGTCCATGGTTATAGTTTGGTTTATATTTAACTCCTTGAGTTCCTGTGCAATCCTGCTTCATGTCATCCTGCATGGTTATGTGTTTGCTTCCTCTGGGTTCCCAGCATTTTCAGCCTTAGGCATGTTTCAGTTTTCCAGTATTTCTGTGAATGGCAGCATTAAAGCTGATATTTTCAGTTATACCTGTTTCCTGAGTCCTGCATTTGGGTCCACAAACCTGCCTGCCACACAGCCGACACCTGACTGCTTGCAATCTTGTAGCACTGAAAGAGAGCTGGAGAAGCTGGGTCTAGCTTCTTGATTAATTGGCACTTTTTCATCATTCATATACAGTTCACGATTTACCATCCAGCACTTTTAATTTAAAGTAACTTATCAAGTAGGAAAAATATGGTTAAACTTTGCCTCAGGGACATGACGCAGATTGAGAAACCTAAAAGTAAAATCTTAAGCATAAATGGCCATTTTCACTGTAATTGGAGGCTCTTTTTTGCATTTTTAGTGGGTATTTCTTAGTATATTCTGACTTTTATCAGGAATTCATAGACTTTTAAACCACCATGGGTTATGAACCTATCATATGAGATGTCTTAAACTTCAACTTTTCCATATTCCATGAAATGAGGCTGAACTGTTTTAAAATTACGAGGTAAAGATCAAAGCAAAAGTTGAACTCTGATACACCCGGCTCTCACTGCTTGAGGCAACAAAAGGAAAACCCTCCTATTCATTAATTTTCTGACATGTATCCATATCCGCAGCAAATTAGACAGCCACACTCATTCTTAATTATTAAGGCCCCTCATTTGTCGATCTGCTGATGACATCACAAGCTCTTTGTTGTTGCGGTGATATGTGATCCAGATAATATCGATGTGGAGACACTCGATACTCTTGTTTTGTGATTGAGGGTCTGGAGAATTGTTTGGTGGTGATCAGGGGGAGCAACAGGAATTGAATGTCCAGCCAGTTTCAAAGATGTCTGTGAGGTATGGTCAACTTTATGGTGTTGAATTGCATTTTGAGGGTGCACACAAGCCAGCAGTGGAGTTTTTGCTGGAGTTAAGTTCAGGTTTTAATGTTAACCCAACTCTCCTTATGTTACAACTCAAAGTGACAAGTTTGAAGTTCAGGATGGATCGGCAGTGAATCAGACACTTCATTACCATGATATCACTTCCGTCTTATCGCTTCTCTTTTTCATTGTTTTGTTCACCTTCACTAGAGCAGGGAAGGGAGTTTTCTCAGCCATGAAGCTCGGAAAGATCAAGAGCTCTAGAGATGACCACAAGAAAGGTAAAACACTCCACAAAACAAGACCTGTTTAAGTTACTGAAATTAGAAACTGAAGATTATTTTCTGATCTGAAATTACTTATTATTTATAATTATTTAACAATAGAAACCTTTGATAGTTGTCTATAGGCTTAAAATTGGTGTAAGCAGTATGTAATTGAAAATAATGGAGATCTAAAGTACCCATCAAGTTTTATTTGGTAATTGTGTGGTTTTTTTGCTTTGTTTTTTTGTTTTTTTTTCCAATTATTCTTGCAGATGAGCCAGCCGTCCTGGACATGGAGGACTTGGACAAGAAAGCAATGCGTCTTGCTGGTATGCTGGAACCAGACACCATCTCTTTGGCCTCTGTCACGGCTGTCACCACAGACGTCTCCAATAAAAGGTCTTATACAGTAACGCATGCACACATCACAAGGCACAGCATTAAAATACAAGCAGACCTAGAGGCAGATTTCACAACCTGAAAGTTACAGTATCTCATAAAATTAGGTTATCTGTGTGGTGTAATGTAGTGTGGAATCCTGAAACAAGCAGAAACTGCTGGAATCTGTTCTTTCAAAGGCACACCCACAAGCTACTAAAAGCTATTAAAAATGCTTGAATTTAAACTTTTATGAAGGCAGGCTTGTGTAAAATGAAGATGTTCAGTCTGTATTTTCAGAGAGAGCTACCTAGATCTACCAAAACGTCTTCAGCTGATGTAATGTTAATCTGTTTTGCAGTCTGATTAGAAAAGAAAATATATGGAGGTCTGAAACCGCTAATGTACAGGCACTCAAAGGAAGAGTGGGGAACTCCAGGCCTCAAGGGCCGGTGTCCTAAAGGCTTTAAAAATACCACCCTGGGACAACACACATGAATCAAATGATTAGCTCATTGCCAGCCCTCTGGAGAACTTCAAGACATGTTGAGGAGGTAATTTAACCATTTAAATCAGCTGTGTTAGATCAAGGATACATCCAAAATCTGCAGGACACCAGCCTGGAGTTGCCCACCCCTGCTCTAGAGAAAACAGTGGTTGGAGACTGCAGTTCGACCAAAATTATTGCAGCCTTGCTGTCTTTGAAATTGTTGCTACAAAAATCGATCTACAGTCATCTGGCATTTTTAAGTTAACTTTAGTGCATCAAGATGGCAAAAAACAGGAATAAGACAGAGTTAGTCTGCTATCAGTTTGTGATTAAATGCTGCCATGTTAGCACTTGTATGAAATCTATTTGTGATAATACAGTGATTAACTGTGATAAATCAGTCAAAATCATGCACAGAAATTCCAATTACAAGCCACAACCTCAGTAATATGAAACAGAAATTCAGATATTTCTCCACAAAAAGTGATATTGGTACTGCAGGACAGTGACTGCAAAATGGCATAGCAACATGAACCTTACTTATGCAAGAATATAACCATGTTACAACCAGTTGGCTGCCAATTAGCAACTAGCTGAGTCAAGTCCCTTGTTGCAAAGAGATGAATCACAAACAAGTTGCACTTATCAGCACACAATGACGCAGAGTGTTGGCAATATGCCTGTATTTATAAATTAGGTGGCAATTGTTTGCAAACCCAACGCCATATGTCTGAAAGTGACTGCAACTGTTTGGAGACAGGTTGCCTCCCCCCTTGGCAACCACTTTGAAGGTGTCGCCAAACAGTTGAAGGTTTTGTTTTCCTCAACTTCTCGGTGGCCATTTAATTGCCACAACTGTATGCAATTGGTTGTGGAATGCAAAAAAATTGAATGCAACCACCAGTTTTTCCTTTTTTTTTCTTTTTTTCTTTTTTTGCTGTGACTGAGCAATTTGCAGTTAAATAAGCTAAAGTTAGTTGCACAGTTTTAAATATACATACACAAACATACTATGTTTAAGATTCAAACTTCAAATTAAATTTGTTTCATGCTTTTTCACTGTCAGTTTGTTGAAGAAAAATCATGATTATGTTGATTTCTTCAGGTCAAAGCCAGACATCAAAATGGAACCAAGCTCCGGACGACCAGTGGATTATCAGGTGAGTTTTTGCATGTAGATGTGGGGTTGAAAGCCGGTCTTTGTAACCAACTCTATCGACTTGATTTCCTGCATGTTTGGCCTCAAGTTTGTTTTGTTTTGTCTTTTTTTAATTAAGCGTACTTTCTTTTTCTCAGGCTGGTTAAACTCAAAGCAACTCCTACATTTGTGTGCATCAGATCTAAATGGGATCTGGGGGTCATTAAATTACCCGTATATAAAGAGGAAGG
The DNA here is from genome assembly GCF_963969265.1 of Rhamphochromis sp. 'chilingali'. NCBI lineage: Eukaryota > Metazoa > Chordata > Actinopteri > Cichliformes > Cichlidae > Rhamphochromis > Rhamphochromis sp. 'chilingali'. Next base: position 13,027,342 of record NC_137932.1, on the reverse strand, counting down.
AGATGGCTTACCTAACAGCTACCTTAACTTTTCTTCAAAGTTTAAAAGACCTTGGAGCAACTGTGGGCTACAAGGCAGCTAATTAACACGTCCACTCTCATTTCCTCCTTTTAATATCAGGTCATCTCACTGCAGGCAGTTAGCTTTTAGCACAAAAGGTGAAAGCAGACCAGCCTAGCTGGCTGCTTTCTATCTTTAAAAAGGCTGTAGACAAAATAACACGTTGTATCTCATTTGTTGCAAAATTTAAAAATTATAGTTTACTGTCATACACAGGGATTGTGCCCAGTTGCATGTGCACTATTAATATGTCCACTGATATTGTAGATGTACTGATATGTATATTTGTGTACTTTACCGTCACAACTGTTTGCCTACTGGGACTAACAGTTCTGAATTTATTCATCATTACATCAACAAACACCTAAACAGAACAGTGTAACTACGCCGCAATGATAGCACATGGCCCATTTTCATGACCTATTTAAATGTAAAAAACAGAATACTTTTGTACACCAGCTTGTAATCCTCGTGCAATCGTGAGCAGCAGACTGTCTCTCCCTTTTTTTTTTGTTTCGCTTGGTTTCTCTTCATCAAGCAAAGAATAATTAAACCAGAGGGATACTTGAATGTGGAAACCTTCAGCTGGGATCTAGTCTGTCCATAAGCAACTACATTACCTCAGCCTGGGGAAATGTTTGAGTAAAACCAGTCTAAACTACTGCGCTCTGACAAAAGCCCTCACAGCTTTTCATCATTAGTTTCTGAAAGATGGGTCTGGATTGTTTTTTTATGAATTGTTCTCATGATAATTACTGAATGGTTGAATTATTTATAATGAGACCGTTGCTGTTTTTTGACTCACTATTGGAAGAAGAGCAGCTTGTTTAAAGTTTCAGAGTCAGATCTGATGCATTAATGTCTCTCATCAGATCAGCATCACGGTGATCGAGGCCAGACAGCTAATAGGCCTTAACATGGACCCTGTGGTGTGTGTGGAGATTGGAGATGACAAGAAGTACACATCTATGAAGGAGTCCACCAACTGTCCATACTACAACGAGGTGAGACAATTTAAGCTTTTAAAATGTAATTTGCGAGCTTTGTCCTTAAAGTAACAAATCTGTGCATGTTTATCGTCTGACTTCTATCAGCTCTGTGGACCACTTTTGTGTCTTTCAGTTCACTGTTTTGGTTTTCAGGCAACAATTCTAATTTTCCAATGCAAAAAAAACAACAACAATTGGACATGTGGGTAAAGCTAGGCAAAGCTAGTGAGAACAGTTGTTTCTCAAAATGAAGTCATCAGTCAGCTACAACCCTGAACTTCATTAATATGCAAAGAACAGTAGAGGATAGGAGTAGTGTAATGCTGCAATGATTTATTGACTAGTGTACAATGCGCTAAATTGGAGAGTGTTAGTAGCAATTGTAAGGTGGTAAGGACTGTGCAGAGCTCAGCCTCTTAGTTGTGCCCTGCAGGGGGTGAAAGTGACAGTCTGTTATCGATTGTCTGAGGATCCCCTATCAAGAGACAAACTGTAAAGCAGAGTAATCATGATCAATAGTGCTTTAAGCGTTCTGTCTTTGTGTCAAAACCGCTTCAGTCCCAGCTTGTTCTGCATCTGTGCTATTTCAGGTAGCGGTACATTTCTCTGCAGTAAGATTCCTAAATTGGTTGTAGAGGGAAAATTAGTTGCATATCCATGAAACAAATCTCCTGTCAAACCACTCATTGCTCTGTTAGATTGAGATCTGGTGAACGTGGAGGCCATTTGAGTGCAATGAACTCACTTTCTGTTCAAGAAGTTAGTTCAGGTGATTTGAGAGACAAGAGAATAAGAATGAAAAAGACTGCAAACTGTGGGTGATGTAAGCCTATGTTGCTTTGTTAGGAGAGGCAACCACTGTATTTTAATCCACCCATGCATGCCTGCAGCAGAGTCAGTGGGCTACAGTCCAGCACAGCATAATTGTCTTTACAGGGAGAGAATAACTGCCCCACATTAGTGTGGGCAAACAAACACTAACTGCAGATGTAAAATCACACATGCTAGAACAAGAAATAAATCTCACAAATAGTCATTGGTGTGTATGTGCTGGTTACTAGTTAATTATCCATCCTGAAATAAAACAGCAGCAGAAAGCAGCAGATCTCCCACCAAAGTGGCCTGATAATGAGAGGATCTTCTCTCTTTCCCACACTTCCTTAGTTAATTTCTGAACTGATGTTTTCTTGACTTCAAAGTTATCTAGAAACAACTGCCTGACACATTTTACTCCAAGACCAAATCTGAAAGAATGATGTGTTTTCCTACAATCATTACTAGAAAAACGAGGGCATGAGTAACTGCGTGTTAATGAGAAAGCTTTTTTTTACTCTGCAGTATTTTGTCTTTGATTTCCACGTCCCTCCTCACGTCATGTTTGACAAGATCATCAAGCTTTCAGTAAGTAATTTATACCACAATGTGTCCACACTTGAGTGCGTCTGAATAGACTGTTACCATACCCTCTTTCTTACAGGTTATGGTATATGAGCTGTAAATATTACATTGTTAGTTCACAAGAGAAAATGTAATAGCCCCATTGGACAGAAGGTTGTATAAGCCAAGGCTGAAACTGTTCATGCTTTATAAGGTGTAAAATATGTAAAACTATGCACCCCCAGGCCCCTTAGTAGGAAATCACGTTAACAGACATCAGTTTCTTTATAGATTATTATAGTCTCATAGCTTATTGCCTTATATACAATATTATTTTTTACCTTTTTGTCTAATTAGGTTATTCATTCCAAGAACCTTTTACGGAGTGGGACCTTGGTAGGAACCTTCAAAATGGATGTTGGGACTGTTTACTTTCAGCCTGGTAAACTCCAAGCTTTCTGCTTTCATGCTTTTATTTGCATTCATGTAATACTTTTCATTTTCAAATATCAATTTACTAAATGATTTTTTAAAATTTTGATGTTGTAAAGTGAAAATGAGCTGATAAATGCTGTTAGTGACTAACTGATTGACATCTGTCTCAGAACACCAGTTCTACCATAAATGGGCCATCCTGTCTGATCCTGATGACATCACAGCAGGATCTAAAGGATATATAAAGTGTGACATCGCTGTGGTCGGAAAGGGTGACAACATCAAGACTCCACACAAAGCCAATGAGACTGACGAAGATGACATAGAGGGGTAATAAGCTGTCACTGATTAGGAATACTGTCGTCAAGCGAAATCTGCAGCATACATGAAAATCTGTTAAATATCTCAGATTTACTAACACATGTTCTGAATTAATCCCAAGTATTTCATATGCTTGTTACATGAAATTATCTCAAATGCAGACAGTAACTCCACAGGCTTGCCTCTGGATGTTGTTTTGCTATTACCCTGTCCTCTAGAAATCTCCTGCTGCCAGAGGGCATCCCAGCAGAGAGGCAATGGGCGAGGTTTTATGTAAAGATCTTCCGTGCAGAGGGACTTCCTAAAATGAACACAAGCATCATGGCTAATGTGAAAAAGGCCTTCATAGGAGAGAACCGAGATTTGGTGGACCCCTATGTTCAAGTGCACTTTGCTGGGCAGAAGGTAATATGAGGCTTGAAGGCTTGAAGTAGTTAGATTATTAATTACTGCATTTATATTTATGTAGGCGCTTTAGCCATAGTTTAGTTAAGCACCCAGGAAGAGTTTGTGGTTAATTTTAATATTTCTGGACCGTGTGGTACCCAGAGGTTTAGATTAGCTCCTTTTGTAGAAATATTGTTCATTGAATCTCTAGAATATAAAATAAATCAGATTTAAACCATGTTCATAGTAGTTTAAGCCGTAAGTAAGTACGTCTTGGCCTAAAAGTGAGCATGAATGAGTTTATGTTCAAATCAATGTTTATTTTAAAAGGGACAATGCATATTATCATCATGTATCATCATATTATCATCATCACCAATTCATATTTGGTGTTTGCTTTTAATACTCTAAGTTGTTTTATTATGTATGTTGTATTCTTGTACAGCACTTTGGTCAACGCTCCTGTTGTAATTAAATGTGCTATATAAATAATTAAACTATTAAACTATGTAAATATGGGAGATTTAAACATACAGGCTAATTTTCATCTTCAGTTCCTAGCAAGCTGATGGCAAAAAAAAAACATACGATGACAAAAACATAAAAAATTAAAATGATTTATAAAACCTCACAATGGCAAACATACAAGATATTATTATTATTATCTGCTCACTATCACTGGAACACATTGTTTTCTCTTTGTGAGATATGCAATTGTGAGATATGCAATTATGCAATTAATTATAAGGTGTGAGAAACTGAACTGTGATAATGTTTTAATTATAACATTTTTCCAATTTAGCTTTAGCATGAAAATAAAAACATTTTGCAGTTTCTGTAAAGCGATATTTTCAAAATATTTTTGAGCTACTGAAGCAGGTTGAAGCAGGTTGTCAGCATTTACTTGCAGTGGTTCAAAAAATTGCCTTGGACTACACATGTATGAGCTTCATATGCATAAATTTAAAACAAAATGTCAGGTAGCTGGCTCCAAAACTGCCAGCTACCTGACATTCTGCTTCAATTTTGAGACTTGGAAATTGCCAACTGGGTATTAGTTGCTGAATTCATTACTTCTGTAGTGCCAATCATTCACTGACAAAAAGGCTCCCTAAAACGATTTCAGTGTAAGTCACGGAGATTAAAACCCACAGCATTTATTCCAACTGCAAAGACACCTACTGTATTTTGTGCACTGTGGTTTATATTGAACATGCTCTTAAGAAATCTCAAGGAACCAATTGAAGAGAAAACCAAACTACTATATACTATATATAAATGCTATATGCCTCAGTAAGTCACATTTAATCAAATGAAAAAAATGTGAGCACTTTATTTAGCATTTAAACATTTAACAATATTTGCTGTTGCAGAATGACGACTCTATAATGTCTTCTTTAAAGTCTACATTATTAAACTGGCACAGCTATAACTATATAATGCTATAACTGACCAAAGGTGTTTTTTTTCTCTGTGATTCTGTTATAATTCCTTATAATTCCTTTTCCTTTCTCCAGGGAAAGACTTCAGTCCAGAAAAGCAGTTATGAACCAATATGGAATGAGCAGATCATCTTCACCGAGCTGTTCCCGCCTCTCTGCAAAAGGATAAAGGTCCAAATAAGGGACTCAGATAAAGTCAATGATGTTGCCATAGGAACCCATTTCATTGACCTACGCAAGATATCAAATGATGGTGATAAAGGTGGGTCAAAACGTAGTTTTTCTTACCAACATTGATTATCTGCCAAGTACTTTAATTATTCTGCCATGCTAGTGTCTATCTGTATTTTACTAAATGTACTAATTAGTGTGGTAGATTGTGTATTGAGCCATATGACGTGCCTGACCTTCTGCTAATGTCTGTAAGAAATGACTTGTCTGACATTCAAATTAACTTGCTGCACATGCTGAACCAAAGGGGAGGTGCAGTGGACTGGAGAGCATGTTGCAGCCCAAGACAGGAACTGCACAGAACTGCATAGCCAAGGCACAAGTGCAAAAACCACAAATGCTGCAACAGTAAAGCAAAACAAAAAAAACATCCTGTGAATGCAAAAATCCAGCAAACAGATCTAAACTGAATTTGTTTTTGTTTTTTTCCCCCAGATTTAATTAAAAAGACAATACTTAATTGATAATAAAGTTAGGGCTTCCGCACCATCATTCTGTTTGAGCCCATAATAAAAGATATTTTTCCTTTACTTTGTTCAGGTTTCTTGCCTACCATGGGTCCAGCCTGGGTCAATATGTATGGTTCCACTCGTCAGTACACTTTAATGGATGAGCATCAGGACCTGAACGACGGACTCGGAGAAGGGGTGTCCTTCAGAGCCCGTCTCCTGCTTTCTGTAGCTGTGGAGATCCTGGACACCACTTCACCTGAGATCTTCAGCTCCACTGAGGTTCACGTGGAGTCTGTTTCCAACATCTCAGAGGTGAGATAGACCCGAGATGGTGGTGCTGTGTAGCTTTATGGTGTATTTATGAAGCCACGCGTAACTGCTCAGCAGAGGAAACAAAGGCACTAGATTTGTTGCTTTAAGCTGTGTTGTTCATATTTCCCTCTGCTGAGAAAATCGTTTAACCCAACTTCAAACATCGTGAGAAAATGTTCTGGTTTGGGGTTCTGAACAGGATGCTAATAACTAACACTGAAGTTTAATGGCATAAGAATATCAACTTGAGTCTTCCAGGACTACATTAGCGAGATAAATTGGACTGGACTGGCCTTGCAGAGCTACCTAAAAAGCATAGTGATGAACAGCTGCAAATAATACTGTTTTTTTAAGTGTAATGATTAATATTTTTTTATATTTTTTAATAAGAACCACATGAATGGATAACAAGCAAAGGGCAGAAAATTGGAACATAAAATCAAAGTGCCTCAGCAAGTCAGAAGGGTGACATGCAGTTTTTATGTCTGTTGTAAATTGCAGCTGATTATCTGAATAGGATGCACTTTGCTCTAGTAAAATGTTTACTGTCTTTTTTACCCCCATCAGAGTGCTACAGGAAAAATAGAAGAGTTCTTCGTCTTTGGTTCCTTCCTGGAGGCCACCATGATCGACAGGAAGACTGGCGACAAACCGATCAGTTTTGAAATCACAATAGGTAAAAAATAAATTGAAAAATGTACTGATTTGTTGTGTTAATTTTGACCTGAAAAGTCAATAGCTGCTGTAACTACCTGGATAAATCATTTAACAGGTAACTATGGTAACCAGATAGATGGCGTGAGCAAACCGTCATCAAAGAAGAAAAAGAAAGACGGAGAAAATGAAGAAGAGGAAAGTGAGCTGATCCAGAACTCCAGTGAGGATGAGGCGGATGAGGATGGAGACCTCGTATCAGTGTCCTCAACTCCTCCCATGAAGCCTGTCATCACTGACAGGTTAGGGGTGAAAGGTCACAGATCAGAAAACAATTTAATTATTTTGCTGTTATTAGATTTGTTTCAGTTAGCCAAAAAAATGTATGCCTTGCTCAGTAGCAAACTGTTATAGACTGTATCCTTTTTAGTAATATAATGAAATGTAACCAACAAGTATTGCCTGTAATAATTACAAGTTAGTTAACAGTCCTGTTCAATCATTACAGGAACTACTTCCATCTTCCCTACTTTGAAAAGAAGCCATGTATCTACATCAAGAGCTGGTGGCAGGACCAGAGAAGACGACTTTACAATTCCAATATGATGGATAAAATTGCAGACAAACTGGTTAGTGTACATCTTTATGGCACAAAATCATTCTAATAATCTGTAGCAGCCAAGCTAAACACTATTATGATGTTTAGTGGTGGTTAGCACCTTCGCTTCACACCAAGAAGATCCCGGGTTTGAATCCAGTCTGGAACCTTTCTGTGTGGAGTTTGTATGTTCTCCCTGTGTCTGTGTGATCTTCTCTTCCTCCCAAAGACAGTCCAAAGAGTCCAAAGACATCCACGGGGTCGTGTTAATTAGTGTTTCTAAACTTCTGTAGGTGTGAATGTGAGGGTAAATGATTGTCTGTCTGTCTTAGGGTTAGACTCCCCTGCGACCCTTATTTGTAGATAGAACATAAGATAGAACAAAACTATCTCCAAATTTGCAAAATTTCCAAAAAATGCTCTCTTTGTCTGCAATTTTCACACTTTGTGAAGCCGTTGATTGAGTCAGATGTGACCCTAGGGTGACCAGTTGTGGTCCGCTGGTTTAAGATATTATTTGTTATAGATGTAATAGATGTTTTGAATGTGTGAATGTATAAGTAATAACAATTTGACTTGTCCTAAGTTTTGGAACTGTTTGTGTTTGGACAGGAAGAGGGTTTGAATGATGTTCAGGAGATTATTAAGACTGAGAAGGCATTTCCAGAGCGTAGACTCAGGGGAGTGCTGGAGGAGCTCAGCATCGGCTGCAGGTGAGCTGCATAATAATGATCATTTCTCATGGTTGCATATCAAAGCTACATACAATTAGCATTCAAACAGCAAGAAAGACAAAAAGCTACCTCTGCTACCTTCATGATCACTCAGCTTTAAAGTAAATAGTTATTAAACATGTCATGGTAAAAGGAACCAGCATTGGTTTTTTTCTTTATGTTCTTTCAGTAGATTTCGAAACTATTTGAATTAATCAGAGTTCGTACGGGTGCTTGAAATCCTTGAAAATGCTTGAATTTTAATATTGTATTTTCAAGGTTTGAGAAGTGCTTGAATTTCAGATGTGCTGCTTAAAAGTGATTGAAAGCGTAATTGTATTTCATTCACCACAAATAACTATCTGATTGAATAGTTTTCGTATCAGAGAAATAAAACGAGTCGCAAAATGTAAAAGCAAAATTTCTCCGCCTGGGCTGCCTTGCACCTCTGTCTGTTTCAATGTGTGACCCCGCCCCTCCCCCTGACAGTCAGGGATGAGTGCGCTAACATACCTGAGGTTGCTGTTTTAATGAGTGTTTGATGGAAAATGACAATAGCGGAGTTTGCGCTCTCCAGACGCATAATAGGTGAGTCCTAGCAAATAATTTTCCAGTCCAAACTATTTTTTGGAGTTGCATAAATAATTTGTGCGCCTTCTTATTTGATGCAGAACACCTGATTGTTCTGTAAATAGTTTTAAATGGTTATATAAAAAACCTCTGAGCCTTGGCTGCATTTTTAGGTAAATAGTACCTTATAACTTTGTTGTTTGCAAAACTCGTGGATATTTTTTAAAAATGTACAATTTCTATTTGCATTTCAAGTTATGAAAATGATTCATTAAACATGTTTGTGGTTTTTACAGTCAAAAATATAACTTTTTTCTACTCGTATTTTAAATTTTGTCTGATTAGATAAATTGCGCTTATACAGTTTGTCAAAATGAGAAAATAACTTGTTTCTGTGCTACCAAAGTTCCCCGGCTTTCATTCAAAATGTGTTTATCATCAGCACCTACACATAAACTACTTAAACGTTATAAATGGCTTCAAGCTCACACTGAGACCTGTGGGACACTATCAGCCACTGAGACAGTAGACACATTTATGTGTATATGAATATTTCATACTTTAAGGCTGCCTGTTTATTTAAGGGAGATGAACAAAATACATTAGAATTGTACATAATAATATTATAGATGACAGATTGAATAAATAGATTTTAAGTAGATGCTTCTGCATTTTTAAAGTCTTATATGTTGAATTGAACTATGTGATCTTTTCAAAGTCAGTGCTGTTCTCCATGCCTGTCTGACTGTACATGATGTTATTAGCACAAACACTTTAAAGCTGATCATTTAGGACTTCAACAATAATACAGACAGCAATGTAGTTAAACATCTTACAGTTAGTTTTATTGGGAATTAACTTAAAAAACAAATAATCAAACAGATGTCTCTCCTATTTTTTGTGTCATACAGGAAAGAAGCATCAATATCTGATGAGAAGACATTTCTTTTTTGTTTTGTTTTTTCAACAGGAAATGAATATCTTTAAAAAGTTGACTTGTTCACATTTCACATCTTAATTTTTAAGTGAAATGTATGCATATAAGGTGACCATTTGCAGTATTTTTGTGTGGTGCGTTTTTCTATGTCTTAACAAAAGGAGAACAAAGGTGTTGAAGTTCACCTATGATTTGTTTTAATTTTCACATGATCTTACTGAGGTGATGTGAATTGAAACATGCATTCTTTTTTGGGGGGCGGGGTAGTAAATGTGCTGGAAAAGCTTAAAAAGGGACCTTGAAAGTGCTTAAAAGGTGTTTCAATTTTACCGTGAAAAAGGCGTATGGACCCTGATTAATAAAACATTAATAGTTTAATAGCTCACCACTTGCACATATAACGACTGTAGAATCACAGAATACTGCAGAATATAATTTTATATACAGTGTTAAGCCTGTAAAGTGTGTGTGTGTGTGTGTGTTTTTTCTTTTGTTTCCAGTCGGTTTGTGTGTCTGGCTAACAAGGATGTGAACCAAGCAGGCAGAACCAAACTCGATCGAGAGAGACTCAAGTCCTGCATGAGAGAAATGGTATGATCCATGTTTCTGTGATGCCACGAATGATAGAGGGGAAGTTGAAGTTGTAGCTAATTAATTGCTAATCTCTTTGTAAACATTATGGACTTGATATTAAGGCCAAACAAGTAAATTAATTTCTGAAATACATTATCACTGCCTCATGATAATTGAGTGCAACACATCTTTGTGCATTTGCAACATTACCAACACCATCACAGTCTCTCTGGTTCAGTGTTCGTATTTGGCTGTGACACATCTTTTAATTAGTTTCAAGAGGAAATGCAACAAGAATGCAAAGTGTTCAGAAAGAAAACAGAGCCGTAAACAGTGGTTTAGAGGTGGAAGGAGAGGAGAGGGTTGTAGCGCAAATAGTTTCTCATATCCGATGCTTCTGAACACTGTGCACTTATATATATATTTACTTTTATTTATCATATTTTAAAAATACCAAAGATGAATACAAACTTAAATTGTTTGTGGAAAAAAAACTGATGGCAATTCATACACTTTATGTTCAACTCAGTTCAGTTTTATTTGTATAGTGCCATTTTACAACAATATTCCCCACAAGGTGCTTTATAGTGTGAAGTAGAGATACTACAGTTTAAAAAAAACCAACAACAATTAGACTACGGCTTTTAGCAAGAAATGGCGATGGTGGGAAGGAAGAACTCTGTTTTGACAGGAAGAGACCTCCATGAGGGGCAGCCATGTGCTGCAACTTGCTTGGGAGTGAAGGGGAAAGAAAAGAGAATAGATAAATGAGCGCATACAGAGACCATGAATAGCAAAAATGATAAAACAAACTATGGGGGAGAGAAGAAAAAAGTTGCAATCGTGACATTTAAATGCATCAGGTGTGAAAAGAGGGGAGTGGAGAAGTGCTCATGGGATGTCCCCCACTAGCCTGAACTTAAAGCAGCATAATAAGCATCACCTGATCCACCCTAAACTATAGTTAAACTATAGCCCAAACTGGTAGCTGCTTCCACATATGTATGTCTCTAAGGTGCTGTAACTCTTTACTGTACTGCACCAATAAAGCACCGTATGCCTCATTACCACTAATTATCTCTCCTCCTGCAGGACAGCATGGGCCAACAGGCTAAGCAGATTCGGACTCAGGTGAAGAAAAACACAGTCAGAGACAAACTCAAGCTGGTGCAGAACTTCCTGCAGAAGCTTCGCTTCCTTGCTGATGAGGTAGAGATGCAATCCCTCGTTGTGTGACCCTTGGACATTTAAAGTGTTAAGACATCATCGGGTATGGAACTAGAAATAATGAGAATGGTCCTCTGTCTTCACTGTCCAGCCTCAGCACAGCATCCCAGATGTTTTCATTTGGATGATGAACAACAACAAGCGCATTGCTTATGCACGAATACCTTCCAAAGACATCCTGTACTCCATAGTGGATGAGGAAACTGGCAAAGACTGTGGAAAAGTCAAAGCTGTATTCCTTAAGGTGCAGTAATCTCTAAGCTATACAAGTGACTAAGAAAACCAGCATGTTTTCATTTTTCGTAGTTACATTTTTTTGATTACTTGGTTTCTTGTTTCTCTTATCTGTCTCCGCAGCTTCCTGGTAAGAAGGGTTTTGGTCCTGCAGGCTGGACAGTTCAGGCTAAGCTGGAGTTATATCTATGGCTGGGCCTCAACAAGCAGAGGAAAGATTTTCTCTGTGGATTGCCAAATGGTTTTGAAGAGATTAAAGCCACTAAAACTGGCCCTGGTCTTCACTCGATGCCCCCCGTCGGCCTCGTCTATGACAGTAAGCACTATACACACAAAACATGACAAACTCTGGAACTTTTACACATCTGAGAAGCAGATATGGACTCATCATTTTTGTTAGTGCCAAATAATTAGGCAGGAAATACTCCCATCATAGAAAGTACCTGTAACTCTAACATGGATATTTTATCTTTTGAATACTTTGTCTTTTGTATTATAGTAAAGTCCTCTTTTTTAAAATTTTCACTCCCCATAATTTGCTTAATTTCATATCGCCTGATTTGCCGTTAACCTTTAACTCTAAAATCAATTCTAGGCAAAACGCACACAAACAAAAAAGTCAGTCAGAAACAGACATTGATTTCAATTGATCGCCTTTACTTTGTGGCTCAATTTTCTAACCTCGGTCTAACATTGCTCACAAAGGGGATTGCATGTCAGTTAATGTGATGTGATATTTGTCTTTGTGTGCATCCAATAGTGAAGCAGGTGTTCCAGCTGAGAGCACACATGTACCAGGCTCGCAGTCTGTTTGCTGCTGATAGCAGTGGCCTTTCAGACCCCTTTGCGCGGGTCTTCTTTTCCACACACAGCCAGGTTACTGAGGTAAAATGAGTGCCCGCACATGCAGAGACTGTGTTTGTGTTTATGCTGATTATGCATAACTAAACTTAGTATTTGTGTGTGTGTGTGTGTGTGTGTGTGCTGCAGGTTCTGAGTGAGACTCTTTGCCCTACTTGGGATCAGCTGCTGGTGTTTGATGATGTGGAGCTGTTTGGTGAGGCCAGTGAGCTGAGAGACGATCCTCCAATCATTGTGGTTGAAATCTACGATCAGGACACTGTGGTAGGATACTATTCTGCAAGAATGAGAGAATGGAAGGATGCTACATACTCAAACTGCATGCTAAAATGTTTTAAATGAGTTAGTGTGTGCTAATAAAGCTCTAAATGTGCTTTGCTTCTCCATCCCTTATGTTCTTAATGTCTGTCCACCCTTGTCTCACTCCACTCTGTCCTTCAACTAAACTCTGACCTCAATTATGTTGTGCTGGCTAAATAGAGTGACAGAGCATTGCTACTGTAATGTGTCAATGTATTCTAATTTTTCTAAAATAACTTTCTTAAAATTTGATCTCTTTTTTCTCCAACTAGATTTAAAAAATCTTTGCAAAATGTGCATTTCTACTTCAGTGGCATCCTAAGACCTAGACCTCTCTTATTTGTTCAGATTGTACTGTAATAATCATTTGAGACACATATTTGTTTAATAAGAAGATTGAGATTTTTACTTTGAACCTTGAGCCATTTGGTGCCACACAGACTGCACTTCCCACACCCATGTCTAACCCTGTATCCCCTTATTGCCTTGGCCGTCTGCTGTTACACATTGTGGTGTACAGGGTAAGGCAGAATTCATAGGTCGGACCTTTGCAAAGCCCACCATCAAGATGTGTGATGAGCATTATGCACCCCCGAGGTTCCCGCCACAGCTGGAGTACTTCCAGATTTACAGGGGGAACTGCACTGCCGGGGAGCTTCTGGCCGCTTTTGAGCTGCTGCAGGTAACACATGGAACAATGTCCGAATACACTCGTAAATATCTCTCTCCGTGTAAAAAATTATGTCTCACTCTTTAATTCTTTTCCTACTTTTCCTTTCTTAAATAGGCCTGTAAACTCTCTACATTATCACTATTTCTTGTATTTGACACTGACAAACCTTTTCTATTTACCCGTCTCTCCTCCCAATACAACCAATCCCATTTTCTCCTTTTATGTTTCTTTTCCAACTTATCCCTCCACTTCCCCTTTGAATCACCCTTCTTTTTCTTTAAAATATCGATTTTCTATGTCTTTCTTCTCCTGCTGCCTACAGATACCCTTTGATGCAGAGGAGATCAGGCGAGCTCTGATTGCTGTCCATAATTTTGCTGTTCCTCAGATAAAGGTTTTCTTTTCCTTCTCTCTTTTCAGCCAGATTTATCTTACTGTCTGGCAACAGTGTTTTCAATGTGGACAATAGATTGTGTTTTTTTCTCTGCCAACAAGACATTAATAATTCCCTTTTTTAAACTTTCTTCTTAAAGTTGTTCTTTAAAGAGAAAAACTGCGTTAACTGAAGAACTTTGAGGGCTGTGGGTCGTAAAGCTGATAAAGTGCTCTCAGAAGGCTTCCAACTTGGTTTAGTTCCCTTCTCTCCCCCTAATTAGATTGGTCAAGGAGGCAGGGCTGACCTCCCCCCCCTTGAGGGGCCGACAGATTCAGAGCGTGGACCCATCCTCCCTGTGCCGCTGGGCATCCGGCCAGTACTGAGTCGCTACCGCATAGAGGTGAATTTGAACTACTACTCTGGCTGTGTGTTCTGAGCTTTTTAAACCCCCCTTCCTTATCACATCCCAGTTGTTCTCTGGCTCAGGTTTTGTTCTGGGGATTAAGGGACCTGAAGAGAATCAACTTAGCTCAGGTGGATAGGCCCCGTGTGGACATAGAGTGTGCAGGCAGAGGCGTTCAATCTGCGCTCATCCAGAACTACAAGAAGAATCCCAATTTCAGCACCCTGGTCAAATGGTTTGAAGTGGTAAGTGCATCGATCATTTGATATTTAGACCCATTGAAAATGGTTGCTTAGATGTTAAATCGACATCCTTGAAGAAAACATTACTCTTGACTAGAATTTTTTTTCTCGATTTTGATCATAGGACCTTCCAGAAAATGAGCTTCTCCATCCCCCTCTCAATATTCGGGTGGTGGACTGCCGAGCATTTGGCCGCTACATCCTGGTTGGGTCACATGCTGTGAGCAGCCTGAGACGTTTCATTTACAGCGCTCCAGACAAGACTTCCAACAACTGGGCGACCGCAGGTGCTGACCATCATGTGATGAATTAGTTAATAAGGGCTCTATTAGCTGTAACATGAGTGTGTGAGCCACCAGCTCTTTTTGTCAACACTGTGCAACACTGAGTACTAAATAACAGTGTAATATCTGCAGTAGCAGTTGGTAATAAAGGTTTTAAGTGAAACACATGAAATGCAGTCTTTCAGAAATGTCTTTTCTCCTTTTTTTGTTTCCTTTTTTCTAAAAAAAAAGACTTGAAGAATGTGATCAAACATTTGAGATAATGTTTGTAAATCCTCTTAATATAGTCTGTTCTGTAATAACTTTACTGATTTCCTCACTTGCTTTCTGCTCTGACCACCTTTTTCCTGTCACATCCTCCCTTTATCCCTTCTCTCCTCGCTCCTCTCTCGCATGTCCTTTCCTTCCACCCTCTGCTGCCTTTAACTTTCGCCTGCACACCAGCTAAGCTAATGAATGGCTACATGGTCCTGACCAATGGCGGACCCCAGCCCCGCTCCTCACCCAGCCTTTCCCCCCGCTCCTTCTCTCGCCCCGCAGGTGACATCGTTGTCAACATGGATGGAGATCCTCCAGTCCGAAAGATGGACACCGTCGTCAAGTTAGACGCAGTAAGCTTTTCATTAAGCTTGTGCACAGTGGATTTCTATAAACTGTATGTTTATATGGTGTATTTGTAGCTGGTGGTAGTAGAAGTCCTGCTTTATGTTCAGTCCTCTTTACCTGCCTCTGTACATGTGCCAGTCATACCTGCGCCATCCGCTGTGTGTATTAATCCTTGTGTTGTTTTATGTGACGCCCCCTACTGTAGACGTCTGATGCTGTTGTAAAAGTTGACATGGTGAGTAGTCCTCTTGCAGAAACTGAGCAATAAAAATACGTGCCACAGTCCGCTGGTGTGTCATTATAAATAAGAAGTCAATCTACTGAGGGTCAGTTTATGTCTGCCCTTCTTTTAAGATTGTGGAAGAAAGTGACAAAGACAAAAAGAAGAAAAAGAAGAAAAAGAAGGGAGGAATGGAGGAAGAGGATGAGCCAGATGAGAGTGTTCTGGACTGGTGGTCTAAATATTTTGCTTCCATAGAGACACTAAAGGAGGTTTGTCCCTTTGAATACAGTCAATTCTGTTTGCTTCTACATGTGTCCTACGGGACTTTTTTTCACAAGCACAATCCTATTAGACTGACAAATACTTCTCGGTTGGTTTTTCAGATCCTCAGAGCCCAGGAGGCAGCTCAGGCAGAGGCCGAGGAGAGAGAGGACATCGAGATAGCAGCTGAAACGGCAGGTATTGAACTCTATCAAATCAGCAATGCTGCCTGCCAGCATGCAGCTGTGGCTGAAGTCGAAGAGTCTGAATGCTAGGAAAAGGTGCTTTGATGCTTTCCTTTTTTATCTCCCTTGGAATAGGGCCATGCTAAATGAAACAGAAGAAGATGTCGTCATGTAGTTTATCTCACAGAATTCAAATTTCAGTCCACTTTTGTAACTGGTAGCGTCACTTTATCTTTTTTTAATTTCATTTACACTTTTGGTAATGAAGTGTTAATTTTCACAGGGTTGTCAACATTTACATCACCACAATGTCGCTAATATTGAATGTTAGGCTGTGGTTTTGCAAACATGGACCTACTATATCCCTGACTGTTTTCGGTTCCTTGAACTATTATGTAGTAGCATGAGAGGCATCATATGTGTTTGTTGCTCTTCCTCTCTTTCGTCCCATGAATCCATCATTCATTTGTGCAGAGCTGAACATCATAATCATTTTTCACATTAGCATGACCTCCCAGCTATGCAGTACAGATGAAAGCTGGAGGAGAAAGGTCTGATTTATTAATCATCAGAAATAAAATTATTAAATACTTTTTATTGCATAAAATGATTTACTGAAACTGCAATAAAAATCAGGCGCTAGGCGAGTCGTATGAAGAAAGATCATTTTTAAGTTCACAGTTACAATTTTACTATTCTTTGTACAAGTAAAATGCAGTTCTTGTTGTAATCTGTTCTCAAAATAAAGTTTGTCAATATGTGACTGTCACTCTTCTCGATCAACATTCTTTTTTCAGAGAATGTCAAAGGATAATAAATAAAATCTCCACAAACTGGGAAATTTAGTCCCCTGATAAAGACCTATCAGCTTTCATGTTATATAATGTGTAGTGGTGCATGCAACCCGGCCACCTATGTCTTCATGTCTTCATCCCGTATGTCTGTCTTCACCTCCATTCATGGTTTCAATCAGATGTCAAACCCGATGAACTTCTTCTGAAAGGCTCCAAGACGAAGGAAAGGGGCAAAGAGAAGAAGAACTCTAAGGACAAGAGGAAGGGTCAGGCTGCAGATGGCTCCGAGAGGCGACCAGTGAAAGCAAAAGTGGATGAGCTAGTGGTGAATATGCCATTAACAGTCATACAAAAGCTAGCCAGCACACGTTAATGTCCCTGCACACTTAAAGTTTTTGTGTTTGCCGGTTTATTTCAGGTGTACAACAAGGAGCTTGAGAGTGAATATGGCAACTTTGAAGACTGGCTTCACACGTTCAACCTGTACAGAGGAAAGGCTGGGGAAGACGACGAACACGCTCTGGATGATGACAGGATTGTTGGTAGATTCAAGGTGGGAAAACACTGTCTAAGAACTGTTACTTGTCAGACTACACTAACAGAAAATACAACATATAAATATCATTTTTTTCATCAATCAGGGATCCTTGTGTATATATAAGTTACCTGTATCTGAAGAGATCACAAGAGAAGCAGGATTTGATCCCAACATGGGGATGTTCCAGAGCATCCCGCACAACGATCCTGTCAACGTCCTCGTTCGTGTCTATGTGGTCAGGGTAGGTGGCCTTCTTTATGTCTAAATCTGTGCCACAGTCATAAAAACTAAGTGTATGAAAATAAAATGAATACTTTTTCTCTCTTCTCTTTGTTTTCCAGGCTACAGACCTCCATCCTGCTGATATAAATGGGAAAGCTGACCCATACGTTGTCATTAAACTGGGCAAATCAGAGGTCAAGGACAAAGAGAACTATATCTCCAAACAGCTCAATCCAGTATTTGGAAAGTAAGTCGAGAGAAATTTTGAATCACTTTGTCGTTGAATGATGGAGGTGTAATAACAAAAAAAAAAAAAGTTGTTGCTGCTCATCAAATTCTTGATGAGCATATATTTTTCAAAAAGTTTTACTTGTACTTTTTTAACTAAACAATGGCTGTAAATTATTTTCATGTCCTTGTATTGTGCATTTATTTCCATTCCATTGTTTAGACAGTGACCCAACTTTATGTGTCAGGATCTATTGCACCTTTTGAACTATTCACATTACCCTCCACTTCCTGTCCTCAGATCATTTGACATCGAGGCCACCTTTCCCATGGAGTCGATGCTGACGGTGTCTGTGTATGACTGGGATCTGGTCGGCACAGATGACCTGATTGGTGAGACAAAGATTGACTTGGAGAACCGTTTCTACAGTAAATTCAGAGTCACCTGTGGCATTTCCTCCAGCTACTCTGTGTGAGTGTAAATCTATTTTATCCTGCTTGAGTTGTTGTTTAAGTTGTAATGCCACAATATGAAACTTAACATTTGTTTTAAGTACTTTTTTGAAATGTGGAATTCTTAGCTTAATAATAGTATAAACAAACAACTGAATTATTAAAAGTTTCCTTGGTTTGACTGCATTTGGTTTGCAGTTAAGTAGCACTTATAATATGGCTCAGTAAGAACATGATTATAGAGGGGTAACAACAGTCACTGCCTCTTTGTTGGTTAATGGTTAATATCGAGCTATTGCTTGATATTTTTAACTGGGTAATATTAGACTGTAAATAAAATTATGGGGTAATAATGTTGAAACAAATGAAAAAATTCAGTTATATAATATAAAATTATGGTGAAAAAATAGGATAACCTTGTAAAGTAATATAGGTTGATGTTTTCATATATTAGGACACCATTTCAAAATTATAATGGTGAAATTAGTTCTGTTGTATGTCCTAAAATTCTCCAAGGTAACATAATTATAAAATTTGATGCTGTCGCTTGTTACCTGGAAAACCTTTGCTGTAGTTTAATAACCATGAATCTGGTCTCCAAAATATAATACTACCTGTTTCTATGTAATTTCATAGTAAGAATAAAGTCAACCAAAATGCCCAGAGGTATAATAATTATCTGGGGAAAAAAAGTTTCTGTGTAATAACCATGAATCAGCCATCTTTTCTAAGCAATTTCTCTATATTGCAGCCAATAATATTTCCTACAAAAACCAAGGACCAGGAAAATACATATGCAAAACCTTTCAATGACTTACATGCTCTCTCTGTGGTATTTCTTGATGTTAGCCATGGATATAATTCTTGGCGGGACCCTATGAAGCCCAGCCAGATCCTGGCTAAACTCTGTAAGGATGGCAAGATCGATGGACCTCATTATGGGCCAGGAGGCAAAGTCAAGGTGGCTAATCGAATCTTTACAGCACCGACAGAGATTGAGGATGAAAACGGTATTGTTATATTTTTCCTCGTGATCCTGATTAATCTTCTTTTGTCATTTTTCTATATCTCATTTATATTCCTTACATATCCATTTACACTAAGTTGGTTTTACAGAGATTTTCACATTTTCAGATTTGTTTACATTAAGATTAAGGTGAGGTGAAATACGATTTATTCCGACTTAAGCTTTTCTTGCTTTCCTCGTTGCTTACTATTATTCTATTAGGTCTAAAGAAGCAGACTGAGGAGCATTTGGCCCTCACGGTGCTGAATCACTGGGAGGAAATCCCAAGAGTTGGCTGCAAGCTCGTCCCTGAGCATGTGGAGACCCGACCCTTGCTGAACCCAGACAAACCCGGTATTGAACAGGTAGGAAAGGACTGCGTTGCTAAGACACCCAAAATGTATCTGATTGGAAATTAGAGCAGATTCTTTTTTATTTCCTCAAAGGGCCGCATTGAGATGTGGGTGGACATGTTCCCTATGGATATGCCTGCTCCTGGACCTGCAATTGACATTTCTCCAAGAAAACCAAAGAGGTACATCCTGACTGGAGCAATAAGATGACTGTCACTTTGAAAATATTCTATGTTAATACAAAGCTATAAACTGAATATAAATATTTATTCATTGCTCTTCTCAACAGAAAGCTTTTTTTTTTCAAGAACAAAATGTAGTTTTATCCCCTGGTTAAATTATGGTTTGACTAGTTAGCTCTAAAAATGTCAAATATAAGTCCAACTATGTGTGTTCCTTCCTCCCCCTCGCTTACCAGATATGAGCTCAGGGTGATTATTTGGAATACAGACGAAGTAATACTGGAGGACGATGATTACTTCACTGGGGAAAAGTCCAGTGACATATTTGTCAGGGGGTAGGTATAGCGGGATGGGGCAGCCAACCCTCATCCCGTGGGTGTGAGCTGTGTGTGATTTGTTTTGCAGTTAACCATTACCTTTTTTTTGTTTTGTTTTGTTTCCATTTTTCTGTGTGCGTGTTTGTGTCGTGTGTTGCGTCTCTGTGTTCGTGGCGTGTCTCCTGTCTGTCGTCCTCTCTCTCTTTCTCTGGTCAATACTCTGCTGATGTCTAGCTTTGAGCTTCGTGTTATAATTTGGAACACTGATGACGTAATTCTAGAGGACGATGCATTCATGACAGGAGAGAAGATGTCTGACATCTATGTCAGGGGGTAAACACACGAATCCATTGCATGGCTCGTAACAACAAAATACCCTGATTTACTCCTTCTGAAGCCCTTGAATCCTTTTTTTATGACCCTCCTGTTTCTCTAACTCTGCATAGCACGCAACCTCGCTTGTCTCAAACACCCCTGTCAGCACGAAAATAAATGCATATGGAAAAACTTGCACAGAAAGGACCAAACCACATGAACAACACGTAACAGCATATAATACAAACAAATTAATGTGCCAATGCACTCACCCCCAGCCAATCCCAACAGACCCCTCCCTGAACTTGCTTCAATCAGATGTTTCTTACTGTTGAAAGGGGGTTTTCCTCTCCACTGTCACCAAAGCACTTCCTAATGGGGGGGTCATGTGATTGTTGGGGTTTTCTCTGTTTTTTCTGTATTATTGTAGGATCTTTACCTTACAAAGGCACATTGAGGCAAATGTTGTTGTGATTTGGTGCTATATAAAGAAGATAAAATTGAATTGAATTGAACCAGTATAACCACTACTTTTAGACAATTTCGACCGACTGCAAAGATATGTCATGTGTTGACATAAAAAACTGTGGTACAAAATTCAAAATGCTTTAATCATGAATAACTAGGACTAACTTATGTTGTTCATGAACCTTCAGTTAAGGTAACACTGAGCAACAATTCCTATAATGCCAACTCACAAGACTCACATCCTATTGACAAGTCAAGGCTTGCTAATAAAGTTGTTTTACCCTACGTACAGTTATTGGTCTCTGGTGAAATAACTTTTTTTCAAAATGCTAAAGAATTGATATTAGTTTCCAGGTAAAAATAATAATAATAATAATAATAATAACAGTATAGTTTTGTTCAATTTTTTATTTAATGCAACCAACGCATATGGCAAATAAGACTGGCCTTTTTTTTTTTGCTGTTGTTGTCTTTTTGCTTTTGTTTTTTTACAACGAGGCATTTGAGGTTTTCTCTGTGTGGTTTGGTCCTGCAGTAAATTACAAATATTAATTTAAAAGATATTTACGGTCATGGAAAAAAAAACTCCAGCATGGAAGTGTACTGCACAGACACAAGTATACAGGTGTTCCTGATAAACTGCTTGGTGACTGTCTGCATGCTTGTACGATCGAACTCTTGTCTTTAAAAGTGACATTGTCTTTTGCAGCCTAGATTAGATTTTTTTTCATTTCATTTATGTTATTATGTTTTAGTGACTCCTCTTTCTTTACACTTTATGTGTCCCCTCAGGACTGTAGCAAACAGGGTGTCATTCTTAAACAACCCTAACAGTAAAGGATTAGGTTAACCTTCAGTTTGCACTCTAGATTTCAGTAGCAAACGTTTCAGGACAGACTGGAGAACTGTGGTTGTTTCAGATGGATCCAGTGTTGTGATACAGTAATAATGAATCACTTTTTGGGTCACGTGAATTTGGCGTGTTTTCTTCCCTTTGTAACCACTTTAAAATTTGCCCTCTCCCTGGAGCCTTTATCTCAGTCTAATTTATGCATCTCGATTACCATATCAGCACTTTGTGATATTCATTATTTACCTGTTTTAAACTGACAAATACCTTTTGTCAGATCTTTTTTTATTTATTATTTCCTTTTTATTCCTTTTAGAATTTTCTTTTTCTTTTTTCGAGGGGTGTATTTTGAGAACTGAGAGTGCACCTTCCCTCTTGCTCCTTCTGACTTAAAGTCAACCTCACTTAACTGTTAATGAAACAGCTGCAGCTGACCATCAATGCCAGGCATCAGTCCTCCATTGGCAATTTGCAGTTTTAAATATGAAGCTTTTTTCATAAATCTGCAAGTTTTCTGTGTCCATAAAACATGGAGATTTCATAAATCTGCAAGTTTTATGGATGCATGGCTTTCTAAATAGTGCGAAACTCCAACATCAAATCAGATTTTTATGGATTACTCAATAATGATTTTAAAGTTATCACATGTATGAAGCTGATTTGCTTTTGGGGAGCCGCATTATGTGCATTGATTCTGACCTTCTAGCATCATCTCTCTTGTTAGCTAAATAATACATTTAACAGGCCCTTTGCTCTTGTTTAAATCACTAAATTGACATCACGTAAATTTGTACATGTTGGACTTTAGAAGTGCATGGCTGACAAATCCAAAAACATCTACTTATGACACCAAACCATGATCCTGGAGATCAGACTAACTCTCACCCTTATGACCATTTACATAGATGGCTGAAAGGGCAGCAGGAGGACAAACAGGACACAGATGTGCACTATCACTCACTGACCGGTGAGGGGAACTTTAACTGGCGCTTCGTCTTCCCTTTTGATTATCTCATGGCTGAGGAGAAGATTGTCATCTCTAAGAAGGAGTCCATGTTTTCCTGGGATGAGACCGAATACAAAATCCCTCCTCGTCTCACGCTGCAGGTCTGGGATGCAGACCACTTCTCTGCTGATGATTTCCTGGGTGAGGATGAAATAATTTTTTTTTGCAATCCTTTCATCTGACATGGACTACAGGGACAAAAGTACTGGGCCACTTACACATTTAACTTACAGGAGCTACTCAGCCAAGGATACCCATGGCATGAAGCTCTTGGCACACAGTTTTTGTGCTGATGTTAATGCCAGATGAGGTTTGGAGCTCTGTAGCCTTTGAGCCAGCAGAGCATTGGCAACTTTTATGTGCTTCAGCTCTCCGCTGCCAATTTGCAATAATACTGCTTACAGTTGCCTGTGGAACATCCAGGAGGGAAGAAATTGCACAAACTGACTTGTTGCACTGTTGGTATGCCAGTCTAGTACCATACTTGCAGTCACTGAGCTCTTTAGAATAACAAATGTTTGTACAGATAGACTACAGGTAGGCATTTGCTTTTATCAGGGTTACTAAATTACGTCTAATAGACTTCTAATAGAAGGAGCACTGACAGTAACTACAATCTCACAAATGCTCATGTAGTTCTGCTGTAGTTTCAGCCAGCCATACTCTTAGCTGCTTATCCAGTTCAGTGTCTTGGAGAGCATATCCCAGTTGTCAGAGGGCAAGAGGAGGAGGACAGGTCAACAATCCATCACAGGCCCGATACAGAGAGAGAGAGAGAAAGAACTGTCCACACTCACACTGACACCTACGGTTAATTTAAAATCACCAATGAACCTAACATGCATGTCTCTGGACTTGGAGAGAAAGCCAGGGTACCCAGAGAGAACTCATGCAGGCACAGGAGGAACAAAGGAGCAGTTAGTTTGATATAAATGCATTTTATGGATGACTTTCTTTGTAGCTGTTTGTTTTCAGCTAAGTCATCCTTTTCTTAACATCCTCAGTGTATAAAAAAAGAGTACTGGCTATTCCAAATTGACTTATTTTGCTTTCACCATTCCCAGGTGCAATCGAGCTGGACCTAAACCGTTTTCCTCGGGGCGCAAAGACAGCCAAGCAGTGCACTCTTGACATGATTCGAAATGAGCAGGATCTGCCAACCATTTCGATCTTTAAACAAAAGAGGGTTAAAGGATGGTGGCCATTCGTAGCCCGTAATGAGAATGATGAAATGGAGCTCACGGTAAGACAGTCAAGAGTGAAAATGAGCAAAATCATGACTGGTTTATTATGATTCTTATGATAATACTTATAATACTTAGAAAGACATTTTCAAGGTAGTAAAGCTTGGTGTAGAATTAGCGGTATAAGGGGGGGGGGGGGAGGATAAGTGAACATACATAAAATTGTGAGTTCAGTTCAAAGCAAACCGTGTGTGTGTGTGTGTGTGTGTGTGTGTGTGTGTGTGTGTGTGTGTGTGTGTGTGTGTGTGTGCATTAATCCACCTGTGTTCACAATATATGATATCTTCTAAAAGTCCTTCAGATTAAAAAAGTAGAGGAAAAGAAAATGTTTTTTCATTTAGATTCTTATACTACATGAATATCCTCTTTACCCCAAAACAGATATTTTATAGTCAGCATTTTGTATGTGGTAGGACTTCTTTATTTTGAGTTCTGTTTTCAATGTCATTACAGGGGAAAGTTGAAGCTGAGCTTCACCTAGTGACAGCAGAGGAAGCAGAGAAAAGCCCTGTAGGACTGGGACGAAATGAGCCAGATCCACTGGAAAAACCAAAGTAAGATATTAACGGGTTATGTTTAAAAAAATATATACAAGAACTTGTGTTTTGCAAACACACACACACACACACTGGTTTCAGAGTTAAAAATTTTTAACGCTTGTCTGGAACAGAAAAAGACAGACATGAGCAAGTGTTTAACTTTGTCTTTAGGAAAATCATTCTATCAGTGCAAAAAGCAGTGTTTCTAAAACATCATAAGGTGCTGCCACTTAAAATCGATATTTTTTTTAAAGATGTAAAACATTTTCCAGTTAGCCTCTAGCATTGCTTTCTGCACTGTCAAAAGGCCACTGTTACACACTCGTTACTCCTCCTATCATCTCTTCAACTGTCTCCCTGTCTTTCCCCTCATCCCTCCCCTTTCATGTGCGTGTTATTCTTCTCCTTACCCTCCCCCCACCCTCCCCCCTATTTGCCTCAACTGCATTCCTTCCCTCCCTCTTTCTCTTCCTTCTCCCGCAAAGTCGCCCGGACACCAGTCTTATGTGGTTTCTGACCCCTCTGAAGTCCATTCGTTACTTCATCTGGCACAACTACCGCTGGCTGATCCTCAAGGTCTTGGGGCTGATTCTGCTGCTGCTCATGCTGGGCCTCTTCCTCTACTCAATCCCTGGTTACCTGGTCAAGAAGATGCTGGGGGCCTGATGCGCTGGTAGCCTCCGCCCCCTCTTCACTTTGTCTGCTTCTCTTTTTGCCCCTGGATTCTTCTCTCTTAACTTTAGCTCCTCTCCTTTTTTTCCAGCCAAGCTCAGTTTCTTAGTCTTCTCTGTTGTCTTAGAAGTAGACTAGTCGTCTGTGTCCTTTATTGTATCTTGTCTTAGCCCTGTGTGCAAGTCAGTGTCATTTGCCACCAAGCGTCATTATAAATCTTGTTACCACCCATATTGTGACCAACTGTTTAGTATGGACACATGTAGGGATGCTTTGACTTAAGGTGAACAAGGTGGTTGAAATATCCATGTTCTTATCAAGTGGGATGATTGGTAGAGAAGGGAAATGTATAGACAAATTAAAAATTACATAATTCTAAAGATGTGAGGGTTAAAATGTATATATATATATATATTTTTTTTTTAATCCAAAAATGACAAAATGAAGTCAAAACGTTTAATGGTAGTTGAATAGTGGCTCCAAGAATGCAAAGCCCATGAGGCAAAACTACAAAGAAACATCAACAAATGCAAGGATTACACTATGATGAGAAACAGACAAAGGACATAGGGAGACATGGAGCTATATATACAGTACACACATAAGGTAATCAAGAGAAGTTGAAACATCAGGGGTAACAAATCACAGCTGAAGGAAGTTCAAACAAGACATAGGCAGTAAAATTAAATGAAAGTCACAAGAAATGACAGAGTTTCAAAAGTATCAAGAGTATCAAAATAAAACGGAGAAAAACAGGGAAATACCAAACACAGGAAAGAAAAAGACAAAACCCCGAAACCTGAAAATTATATCATTGATTATATTAATAAAACCTGTATTTAAGCATATTAAACCGTAGTTGTTTGCTTACAAGCAACAAAATATAAAAAGAGTTCCTGTATTTTTTAGTAATGTTGTGCTAAGTATTTTTGCATATACTTTGTGGGCATTTCAACATCGTATCTAGGCAAACGAGTCCATCGGCCATCTACAATATGAAAAAATCTCATCCCATTTTATGAGAAAAAAACCTGTGAATTGTAATGCACTATAAGCTGTATGAGTGCCTACATCCAGGATATTTCTGGATTCTGGTTTCCAGGGTGGGGAGCGGTGGGGGGCAATAAGCATCTGTTGCAAACATTTGCCAGAAATGTCAGTCTTTTGAGCTGTTGGTCAATCATCATCCACTCATTTACATGTGTCAACATACTCATTCTGCATAATAGAAAGCTTCCACTCTGTGATGTGTTTTTTTGCTCCTGTGAAACATAATACTGATAGAAATGTGAACCGTGAGCATGCATATTATTGCAACATGGCTTACTAACACCAGCTTTCTCTTTCTGTCCTACTCCTCTTTATTTGCTCCCTTTCATTGTCCACCATTACTCACCCCTTCTCACCCTCCTTTAACTCAACACTCCTTCCACTTCCATGTTTTCCTCACCATTTCTTTATTTTCATCCTCTTAAAAACTCCACCTGAACCATCCAGTCGCCCAGACACCACCTTCCTCTGGTTCCTGAGCCCGCTGAAAGCAATCCGCTACCTGGTGTGCAACCGCTACAAGTGGCTGATCATCAAGATAGTGCTGGCCCTGCTGCTGCTCATCATGGTGGGCCTCTTCCTCTACAGCATGCCAGGCTACCTTGTCAAGAAGCTGCTGGGGGCCTAAGTCACTGCTAGGGGGATGGGGAGGGGAAGGGTGGCTACATGGATAGATGGATGGATAAGTGAAAGGGAGCAACACTGATGGGAGACAAGACTGCTATGTTTTCTCCTCTCTAATCCAATCTGAGCTTCATAATCAGCTCACACCTTCCCCTCTTAGCACTGAAAGGAGAAGGGAACACCATCGAAAGTGACTGCCCCACTGCCCCTTCCTTGCCCCCCTGGCTCCCAAGTAATGAAGATCCAACTAACAACTCTGCAAAACAGCTAACAAATCGAATGCACAATATTTGGACTCCATCCTTTTAAACGATTACACAGAAATTACATGGCACAAAGTAACCCCCGATCGAACCTGAAAATCCTCTGAAGCAATGCTACATGAAAGTGGGTGGTTCTGTATTTGTTTCAGCCTTCAGTTTATTTTATATGTTCCAGGGTTAGTGGTCAGGCGATTGCACTTTCAAGTCATACTATATGAGCTCTTGTTACTGTTTTAGCTTAAGAGGGAATGGACAAAACTTTGGGTAACACTTTAACCCTGCCACCATTTTATTTATAAGCACTATATTGAATAAATGGTTTGTGGTGTGGTGTTATAATGTGGAGAAATTGAACATAGTGTTAGTTCAGGCAGGCCTCAAAGTCCCCACAGATCAACTGATATCAATTAGCCCACAGCTAATGGCTCAGATTATATTTATCTATTAGATTCTATTTAGGATGTTTTAGCCAGCCTACAGTTGCTCCATGTGGCAAGCTGCTTTGCAAACCACATTCATTCCAGTTCCTCCTTCTAATGCTGTTTGCTCATTATGTTCCGAGACATAATGAGTGTTGCATCATGTCTCAGAACAGAGTAAATATAAATTACTGCAGATGGAAATATCTCTGAAATTTAAGGACCTTTGAAGTCATTATTGATGTGGAGTACTTGTCAACAGCTATAACTTATTACGTAATGATATAATAATTCTTTATCTGTTTATAACCCAGCTTTCTCTAGTCACTGCTCTCACGAGAAGTTATATTTTCATTAGAGTTTGTTATAAACTGTATATGAAATTTCGATTCAGTGCTTATAAATACTAAATGAGGTTAAAGTGTTACCTTTTTAACTGTTATTGGTATTGCAGTTTTTGCACACTTATATAGTAATAATAATAAGGAAACAAAAATAATTCTATTTTCCTAGTAAATTTCAGTGAGACATAGAACAAGATGACTTAGTTATTAATTGTTTAATTAATGAGCATTTTGTGGTGTTTAGTTTATCTGCAGTTTTAAAGATTTCTCCTTAAGAATAAAAACAAAAACTGATTTTGCAAATGATTCAAATCTCCCCCTCATTTTTATAATTGTGTTATTGTGCAAGCATGGGTGTTCACAGCAGCTTCCCTCTGGATGTCCTGAGTTTTATGTGTGTGTGTAATTATGTAAATGCTCTCCAGCCTCGTCTTCTGACTCATAAACGTCACTCATAAAAATCCCAGAGAAAATTAAAATAAATAATTTGTGATTATCATTTTGACCAGGGTCTGTTTAATAATCCTCCAAAGTTACAGACATGTAAAGGTGATCACTGTTGGCTACAGTATATGTTAATATGCATGCATCACTGTGATAACTGACCAAAGTGGTCATGTGTGTTAGCATGACTTGTCTTTCCAGCTCGACGCAAACCAAATCACCAACCCTGTTGTCTTTAACGTTAACGAAAATGTAAAAGATGATTTTTATGGGAATATTAGTCAAATATGTCGGGGTTACTTCTGAAAACTCTGTTTTTGTCTCCAGACAAAAGTGTGTGGTGTCCTTTACGTTTAGTTTGCCTGTGGTTGGAACCTTTGCTTGTGATACTGTGTTTCACTGTTTGCAATAAACTTGCCTGTTTTTACAATGGGTTTGTGTATTCATATACATTGTTTGTTTTGACAATTTGAAATAGACTGAATTACACTGATAACATAACACCCCCACTGTCATGGTCCTGGGTCGTTGACCCAGCGTTTTGTGTTTTGTGATTATTTCCCTCTGTCTAGTTATTCTGTGTCCTCCCCCCTTGTGTCCGGTTCGGGTTCTAGATTTCCTGTTTTGTTCTGAAAGTCTGTGTCTGTTGTCATTGTGTTCAGCTTGTGTCCTCCAGTCATCATGTGTATTCAGATCAGCTGTTCTTCCCTCCTGTGTGCGATTACCTGATTACCTTGTGTGTGTATATTTAGTGGGTGTCGGTCTGTGTTTGTTGTCGGCTCGTCTGCGTTCATCCATGTATCACTGCGTTAATCTACATTCATCTGCGTTCTATGGTGTTCCTGTCTCTGCGTCTCTCTGCCCCGCACCCCTTTGTATGGTCCCAGGTTTGTCACTTAGTTTCTCCCAGTTTAGGTTTCCGTTTGTAATTACTCGTGCTTCATTGCCTGTTTTTGCCACTACCACCCTGTAAATAAAACGTCACTCGTATCATCAGTTTGCTGCATTTTGGGTCCTCCTTTTCCTCCACACCACACGGCTCCCTCCGCCAGCCGTGACACCCATAGTGCTAGTTATCCTTAAAAGTATGCTGATGATAATCAGTGCTGATTTACCATTTCTTGTTTATAATGATTCTTGCCCCTGTGGGGCTCAAAGGACAAAAAGAAGTTTACAGCTCTCAAACAGCTGACAAGGATGCCATTAATGTTTACATCCTGTCGTGCTGTGATGAGCATTAAGTTCAGTTTCATTGTTTAGCCAAAACCCTGAGCACTAAATCCTCACTAAAGGATTCATTTAGATTTAAATGAATCCTTTAGTGAATCCTTTATTCTATTAATTTATTTATGGGTTAAAATAAATAAATTAATAGAATATTAAAAGTGAGAAAAAAATGAATGACTAAGCTGGTATCTAACACACTAACTTAGACGTTTTCATCCAACTGTCCCACTTACTATTTATTTTAGACAGGAGTGTCGCATTTGTTTTTACTAAGTTCCAGACTGGGAAATAAGAATGGCTTAAAGGCCTGCAGCGATATAGACATATATATATATAGCTATATAGATTGACATGCTTGACTAACATTATTATTTTGTTGCACACAAAACCCTCAACCAGTACACTAAAATGTATTTTTATGTTTTTGGTACAGAAGTATTCTCTGGAGAAAAAAGGAATGAAAGTCGGTATAAGTGAAACAGAATACATGTGTGAGCGAGAGAGATGGGTGTAACAGTGAAACTGCAAGGAGCAGAGGTAGTGAACACAGATCGTTTTACAAGCTTTACAAGACGGCAGTGAGACCTGATGTGATTAAGATTTTCACTGGGAAAGACCAGGATGGACAATGCACAGGGTTGGTGTGCCATACCTATCACGAGGTGATAAGGTGAGATGAAGGCAGGTGATAAGGTGAGATGAAGGCAGATGATCCAGTATGACAACCCCTAAAGAGAGCAGCTAAAGCATTGGTCCCCAATCCCAGTCTGCGAGGGTCGGTGTCCCTGCAGGTTTTAGATCTCACACACCTGAATCAAATGATTAGTTCATTACCAGGCCTCTGGAGAACTTCAAGACATGTTGAGATGGTAATTTATTTATTTAAATCAGCTGTGATGGATCAAAGACACATCTAAAACCTGCAGGGACACCGGCCCTCGTGGACTGGGATTGGGGACCCCTGAGCTAAAGGCTTGTAGACTACTGCAGACAACTTGCTCAGCAGAAAAGGCAAATCAAGTTAGTGACTAGTTCACATTGGCCTGAAGAATTTCCTTCAGCAGCATCAAAAACAGAGCCAAAAAGATATTGGGCTTTAATTTTATTTGGATTTTATTGGATGTTAATTCAACTAATTACAGACAAATTTTCTCAATTAGCTCCAAAATCAAAATTAAACTTACTAACAATCTAACATGCTTTTTTTGAATTTCAGTGACTGCTGTTTGATTTATGAATCTGTCTTTGCAGTCGCCCCAATGCCAGCATGTCGTGGCTGCTGGCTCCAGTGAGGACGATGTGTATCCTGGCCTGGAGGCACTACAAGCTGCACTGTGTGATGCTGCTGGTTGCTGTACTGGGTCTGCTCTTCTTCTCTCTGCCCTCAGCGCTCAGCCACAAGCTGTTTAACATTGCTGGGTAGAGACGAACCACACACACATCCTCTGTGTACTGTTGTTTACACTGAACCACACTGTATGTGTTTGATTAACTACACTGTAAGACTATTTTTCTTTTACATTTGTAAAAAATAAATAAATAAAAAATCTCACACTACATTATCATTTAATGGTGTTTTTTTTTTTTGGTTTTTTTTTTTAAATGAACACAAAGGCACTTCCAGTGCTCTCGGACTCCACAGTGATTATTCATTAATTAGAGCTCCGGGTACCTGTCAGAGAGGCAGAGAAGATGTTAGATCCATGATGTTCTGCTCAGTTGGGATTTTAAAGCCCTTTTGTTTTACTGATTGCTATGATTATAGTTTAATTTGATAAATGTTTCTTATTTTATCATTTAATTATTCATTGTATTGGAAGTAAGTACTTGAAATTAATAACAATAAT
Organism: Rhamphochromis sp. 'chilingali'; assembly: GCF_963969265.1. NCBI lineage: Eukaryota > Metazoa > Chordata > Actinopteri > Cichliformes > Cichlidae > Rhamphochromis > Rhamphochromis sp. 'chilingali'. The sequence goes on along the minus strand of NC_137932.1, from coordinate 12,996,011 downwards.
AATAATAATAATACCCAGAATTGGCCAGAGGTATAAGAGGTATTCAGATTAAATGATCTGTTCATTCAGTCAAAAACACTCTAAAATTCAGTCAAATCTGAAATCTGAAAATGTTTGCATTGAAAAAGCTGGATAGTTAATCATTTGTAGCATTAACCACTAATTATTATTATAAATGATCAAAGCTTCCTGTTTTAATATACAGGGTGTATCAAAAAAGAATTGTCTGATTTCAAAAGCCTATATTTTAATAGTAATAGACAGTAATTTTAAAATACGTGGCTGAATATAAAGTTTTACATACAAAACTTCCAGTTTGCTCAATGTGTCCTCCCAGCATACGTCCATGTGATTGTCAAACTCATCCCACACTTTTGCGAGTATCTGGAGTCATTGCTGTAATAATGTCACCACATCAAACTCACTCTTTCTAACAGTACGTGTGTCGCTCGATGCCGGTGAACAGTTAAAGCACTTTGAAATTTGGTGATTCTTTTTGATACACCCTGTGCTATGATGGTAAAGGCCCTATGTTTTATCATTATTCTTATTCGCACTAGATTACAGTGCTGTAAACTTAAACATAAGTGCACGTACTGCTGAGTATCTGTTGCAGCTGCATCCGCAGCTTAGTGTTCTGCTGCCTCAGGAGCTCAGTTTCAGGGACAAGCTCAGAGATATCCATCAGGACCTCTCTGGAAAGACACACACACACAAAAATGACTGATCTGATTCAGAGGTATTCCTGCTTTCAGTGTAGGTGTTACTCACTCATACTGCTTTAATTCCCTTTCTGCTGCATCCCACAGCTTGAGTTTGTCCTCAGTGATAATGTTGCCAAGCCTATCCCAGTAGGCTTCTTCCACTGAGGTATCTCTAGCTGGATGGCTTAAACTGGAACGCTCGTGGACAGACCTCCGTTTTCAAAGCGCAACAGGAAAAAATTAGTATAAAACACTCACACAGAGGAAGAGACACGGGACTGATGATTCAATATGTAGTCTTACTTCCTGTGCTGCTCAAGGAAACATCGTAAAGCAGGCAAGATGTTGTTAGGGTTGATGAGTCTGGAGGTTGAATCAGCTGTGGCGCTGTTCTCCATGGCCTCTGCCTCCTCAACAAAATGACCCTGCAGCCAGAACAAAAACACTGACAGAAGATACAAGAACAGTAGTTGTCTAATCACAAAGGCCATATTCAGTACAAGCCCACTGCTCATTCGATTCCTCACCACAGTCTGCTCTCCTTGTTGACGTTTGTACATGAGTAAAAACTCAGCCAACTTGGCTAAATCCTTTTCTTCAAGACCCAGAACCTAAAAGAGAAAACAGCATGTGTGATTTTCAATAGTAACTACATGAAAAACATGAAAAGGAGCACTAAATGTGAACTCACAGCAAAGAGAGAATGCAGCTTCACAGTGGTCTGTTCATTTTTCTCCATGGGGGCCAGCAGCTTCCGCAGTTTATCTTCCACCAGGAATCCCTAAGTTGGGAGGAAGATATTTATCTTAAAGGCTCTTGTAACTGCAATTTTGCATTTTTTTTAATCTGTTTTTTTCTTTGGTTTTACAAAAGTAGTGTTTCTCTATAATAATACCTGACTGACTATGCAAAAACTGAGATATACTGCTAACACCCTACTTAAGTCATCTGCTTTGTCAAATGTGAATATTTTCCATATATAATTGTACTTTGTTTTTTACCCTGCAATAAAAGGCATAATTTGTATTGTGTAGTTATGAAATGTTATTAAATGGTTTTATTGCTCTAGCTTCCTGAGCTTATTCTCAAATTTCCAAATTAAATAACATCCCAAAATGTATCAGCCCTGCTAAAGCTCATCATTTAACTTTGTTCTTGTTTAATCTGTACCAAAGCTTAATTAGAAAAGCTTAGCTTGACAAAAATTTCTCATGTAATTACTGACATGTTACTGACGTGTCTAGTATGATATAAATACTGCACATCTGTGGATGTCTAAGGAACATGTGCAATTCATGCCCCGTTCTACAACAACCGCCTCCATACTGTCATCATTCATAAACACAACCTGTGGACTTGTTTCTAACCGTTTCATCACAAAGCAGCTCCATTGCTTTCATCAGCATCTCTGAGGATAGCTCCCCTTCCTCCACCCCTGTGCCGTGCTCTGAGTCCCTCTCCAGGCTGGGCCCGACTGATGCATCCATCATCCTCTGGCTGCAGTGTGAAAGATGCCTGGTTTGCAAGGGGTGACTGGTGGGGTTAGTGTCATGCTCCTGAGATCTGCGGGGACCAGGTGACTCCATGAAGGCAGCTGAAGGACATTCCCAGGCTAAACCAAGGTGCTTGCAGATCAGAGAGTCAATGGCCAAAGCCTTCTCCGCTAGCTGTGTCACCTCTTCCTCCATCATTACCCACATCTCCTCAAACTTTCGGGCATCAGCGGCTGTGGTGTACCTACATGAAGCAAGGAAGGGTTGAAGTTGAACAGGAAAAAAATAAAAGAATTAGGTTATTATTTTTAATATTATTATCATTATTATTATTATTATTATTATTATTATTATTATTATTATTAACACTTACTTACCTGACTTCCTTCTGTATGCGTTCATAGTGCTGGCGGGAGCGTTTTTGGACCTCACACAAATACTGTCTCTGCTTCATAAACTTGTCCTTTTGTTTGGCATACTTGGTTTTTAAGTTTTTCACCTCTTTCGAAGAGCTGAAACAAAAAGATACCATCATAACTTGGACATGTATGTGTATTTCTGTGTATTTCTATCTGCAAAAACTGTAATACCCTAATATTTTGCCCTTCATTTCTCCCAGCTTGGCATTATATGCTGCATTCTTGTTGCCATGTTCAAGTTGTTTAAAATTTAAAATTACAGATTTGCCTTTCATCTGTTGTTGTTCTCTCAGCCGAGCCTGTAAAAGCAAGAAAAGCAATCTCAAGACTGAGCGTTCATTTACATCGAGTGGTAAAACACTGATCTTATTTTTTGCAGCACAACCACTACCACTCTATGGCATGTTCAGCACCAAAGAACATCCAGGCTTCATCATATTGTAATAAAGCACTGGGGTAAAACAAACCTGAGACTTTGCATTTTCTTCCAGCTGCATGAGTTTGATTTTGGTGGTATTCTCCAACATAACATCATGAACTGTCTTTTCAGACTCCTCTACCATCCTCCTCCTCTCCATCAGACTCTCCAGCTAGAAATAGGTTACATTCATTACATACAGAGCTGATATATGTAACATATTAGCATCAATGAGAAGTTAAGTGTATGTGAATTAATTTAAATAATCCTAACCTCTGTGTCCCAATGTTCTTTCAGCTTAGCCTTGTCTTTAGCAAGTAAGACTTCAATTTCCTGCTGATAAACTGCCTGCCAAAAACAGGACAATCGTTAGATTATTAATAAGAATCTAGATAACACAGATATAATGGGATATTGCTGCACAACCATCTCTAAGGTTTACAGAGAATGCTTTGAAATAGAGAAAATAATTGGTGAGTGGTAGTTCCCTGGGTGAAAATGCCTCGTTGATGATAGAAGTTACAGGAAAACAGCCAGACTGCTTTGAGCTGATAAGAAGGGAGCAGTACCTCAAATAACCGCTTTTTACAAGCAAAGTAAGTAGTAGATATATGCAGTATGCATAAGTGCATGACACAAGACGTGATGTCTTGATGTATTTATGCAGACACTGGATTTGTTTTTATCGTAATACCTGCAGTGATTTTCCTAAACTGAAACTAATAAAAACTCAACTAAAAGAAAAACTAAACATTTTCAAACAAGTAAAATCTAAACTGAAACACACAAACCCACAATAGAAACTAACCGTAACTAAGCGGAGTTAAAAACAAAAAGTCAAACTGAAATAAGGCAAAGATGTGATCAGCTCACTGATTCAGATGCACTAAAAATCATTTAAAGCTCCTTTGTGACTCAGATCTGGTTCTACCTGAAGTTGTGTGAGCTCCTCTCTGTAGGCCTTGGACAGGTTTTGAAACTGTTGCTGCATCCTGTCGAGCATCAGTTTGATCTCCTCATCGAGCCTTCTCAAGTTCTTCAAATACTCATCCTCTTTGACCCGGCGCTCCTGTTCAGCACAGTGCAGAAAAGGGAACCAAGTTATAAACAATGGCTTTGAGGTACAAATGCAAACTCCATGAAATCATGCTTTTACTCATTTGTGTATAATTTACCCATTGGAGCTCCCTTATGAGTTTTTTCTTGTCTTCTATCACTGCAGCACACAGCTGCTGCTGGCTGTCCAGGACACTCTGCAGTTCTGAATGAACCACCTTTTGATTAACTATCGACCACCCTTTTCTGATCTCCTCAACCTTTTCCTGACAGGCCTTAGCATCATCTTTCAGTCGCTCCTCTCTGTTTGATGGGAAAGAATATCATAATTTAACATCAGCCACTTTAGCACTGGGTGTTCTGCATGGGAGAAAGCGTGATTTGAACACTGAGAACAATTTAAAAGACGTACCTAATTCTGCAGTTGTCCTCCATCCCTGACCTTCGCTCCATCTCTTTGGCGTCCGCTGCAGTTTGAATGTTGGTCACTAATGTGGTCAGACGTTTCTGCAGGCTCATTATCCTCTGAGCAGTGAAAGTGGGACAAATCAAAATAAATACATCTCATAAGAATTTAAGAAAGCTACATCTGATTGTGGTAGTGTCCATTTAGTGATTGGACTTCATCTTTTGCAATAACTTCAGTTTTGTTTTCAGTTTCAGTTATAAAGATCTATTTTAGTGGATATTATAATGCTGCCTCTCCTTTGGCCACTCGCTTTAATGGATTTAATTATTTCATTCCAACATAGCAATCACAATAAGAGTCAAGAACACAAAATCATGACCTAACCCTCTGATATAATGTTTGTTCCTTTGGATGGATGACCCCAGGTATTTAAACTCATATACCTTCACTATCTCTATTCTTCACCTTTCCACCGGTGTCCCTTTCATTCAGACGCTTGTATTCTGGTTTGTTTCTACTGACCTTCACTCCTCTTGTTTTCACTGCATACTTCCGTCGTTCCTCTCTTTCACCTTTTCCTCCTCTCACTACAGATCAGAATATCGTCTGCAAACATCATGGTTCACAGAAGCTCCTGCCTAACCTCATTAGTCAACCTGTCCATCATCACTGCTAATAAGATGGGGCTTAGAGCTGATCCGCTTTGAACCCATGTGTCACTCGTACTCCACATCTCTCCACTGTCTCGCTGTACATGTCTTCCACCTCCCTCACATACTTCTCTGCCACTCCTGACTTCCTCATGCAGTGGCACAGTTCCCCTCTTGGCACCCCATCAGATGCTTTCTCTAGATCCACGAAGACACACTGAAGATCTTTCTGACCTTCTCTATATTTTTCCACCGACACTGTCATGATCTGTAGAGATCTTTCTCTGCTGCTGACTGATCATCACCTCTCTTCGTAGCCTAGTTTCATCAACAGATGTTTATGTCCTGAATCCGAACTGTGAGCAAGATCCACAGTACAGTGTCCTGATAGTTGAAGGCTGTGGCTCTGATTCTAGTTTTAGAAGCTCTAGAAGCCACAGGTTATATATTATGGTACTATAGGGTCTTTAAGATATGATGGGTAAGATATCGCTATTCAAAACTGACAAGAAAGAATTATTTAAATTCAGGGAACCAATGAAGAGAACTTGATATGAGAGAAATTTGATTCCTCTTTCCAGTCCTATTAGTACTTTTGCCTCACAAAGCTTATTTGGAGTGAAATGTAAATTGATCCTAAGCTGCCCTGCCTTAAAATGAAGGCAACTTTTTTGTTTTGTGACAACTCACCTCTCATCCATGAAGTCTCTTCAGTTCTAAAAACTGGTTCAAGCTGCCGGTATTTAACCCCTAATGACATCCTGAGAGTCCTCGAACCACCTTGCAATCATGCAAGTCATTAAGAGTCACACTAGCCAAGGTGTGAACAAGGCATGGATCTCATTATAGAGGATGAGGTGTTAGTGAAGGTTAAAGTGCCTGGGAAGGTCTCTCAAGGCTGCAATATCAATATCTTAAAGCAGGATGAGCTAATGTCTTACAAAAGATTCACATCTTGAATTTCATTGAATTGAACTGGACATCATGTGACAGGATTCACACCATGTTCACACCTAGGTTCATCATGTGACTCTTAAGAACTCACATGATTACACTCCAGGGGGACAACAGAAAAGGGTTTAATTGTCTGTCACTCTCCATCAGGTTTTTGGAACTAAAGAGATCTCGTGGATGAAATCTGATGAAGGTGAAATCTGAAATCTCTTCACAAACCCAAAAGAAGTCCAGACATACACATTTCAATTGTTTCACTAATCCTGCAGAGGTAGGGGACAGGGAAACATGAAAAAACCACCTTTTTAACGTCCGTCTTTTCTTCTTCCATTTTGCTCTTCAGCTCCTCATTCCCCTCCTCAGTGGGGTCTTTCTTTCCCTTAAAACTGGAGGCCCTATAAACATACAATATAGTTACCATCTGTAGAGTGATATCAGGTTAACTTTACGCTTTACTTAATCACCTGGGACACTAAGAAAAGATTTACGACATGTAACTGTGGTCTTTTGATTATTAGAGGTTATTTTTATATATCTGTGTTCAACTGATGTAATAAAATATAACTGTGAGGCTTTTACAGCTTTTAAAACATTCGTTGTTCCACTTTTTTTTTTTTTTTACATGAGCAGCGTTCAACTCAAATGAGCAAAGTATCAACAAAAATGGGCCAAACTGCAAAGTGACAGAGTTCATCGTATTTATTAAACGGTCAGATTTAAAACACACACACACACACACACACACACACACGCACACACACACACACACAAACAACGTGCAACGGCGCTTTCAAGGTAGTTGTCGTTGTCCCGTCTATCGCAGTGTTTAGCCACAGTAAGCTGCAGGTTACCCCTTCTTATCCACTTGATTGTCGGACAACACAGGAGGTTCGGGCGCCTCTTCATGCACTTTGCCAGCTTCTTCCATTGTTTGACGATGTTGTAAAAATTACTAAAAAGTCATTAAACGTTGTACAGTTAAAGTCGTCCGCAGCAGTCCTGTAGAGTCTGTTTGGTAAGCGTTGCTTTGGCGACGGAGCTGCTTTCAGGTTCCCTCGTTAATTTGAAGTCCTATTTTTTGTTTGTTTTTTTTAAGAGGAAACCTGCATATGTTTTACTCAAAAATAAAACAGCGACAGTCGTTATTTCAGTGTCTTTTTAAGTGTCATTGCTGAGGATTGTTATACAAGCTACTGAATAATTGGTTGCACTTAGTTTGTACAGAGGCCTGTGACAACTTGTTTCATTTTCTATTCACAACTTATTACACTTATATTTCCTATCAGAATATTCCTTCCTTCATCATTGAAAGACTAATAATGACGTTAACAGTTTCAAGTGTCTCTAATATAATCCCTTCATTTGTTAATAAAGCGCAGTCTGCCGGCTTTGTTCTTGTTTTCATTCTGTGCTGCTATCTGCTACTAATGACTGATCATGTTTAGAGATTGCTTCTATTTAGTAAGCTCTCTTACTCCCTTTCCTTGTGTTTAGGGCTTTTAAAATGCGACTCTACCGGGGGAGTAGCTTTTATGATGCTGTTAAATTTTACATGGCTCGGTGCTGCCATCTAGCGGCATCATCGGGTTTCAACCGCCCTAGATCAGGAATGTCAACTCATTTAACAGCTCACTTTGACCTCAAGCGAAACTTGCCTTTCTGTCAGTGTAAAGTAGTTTAACTAATTATTGAATCCCTCAGATATGTTCAATTAAGAAAAAAGAATTTAAATAAAGTGCATTCCCCTTTTTCTATGTGATAAAGAAATTGAGGAAATCTGTCAGCATGATTTTGGTCTTAAAATGTAAGAAACAGGCATACTTAAAAACAGAAAAGGTTTAGACAGCTCATTGCCCAGACTGTCCTGAAATAACAGAACTAACTTTTTGTTAATTTAGAAACTAAGAAAATGTCCCTTTTTCCTCTATAAAAAATAGAGATTCTACACCAGATAGGGAAAAACAGGAGCATTTCTGTCATTAAAATATTTATATATTACTTATTTACTATGGTGTAGTACGAAAGACCACAGGGAAAGTCTTTAGTAGGAAAAGCTGTAAAAACAAAATTTTAACTTATAGTAAGAACTTCACAATCTGCATTGAAAATTTTTCATTTTCCAGTGGGCCAGATTGGAGTCTTTGATTGGCCTTATGTTATACACACTTGGTCCAGATCATTTTGGGGATGAGAACTTCCATACTATAGGACAGTGTGCAGATATTAGCAATGATCTCTCCCTAACAGGGTCATTTCTAAGAAATGTAACATCATAATCTTCCAAGTTTTATTGTAGGTTCATAAAACGGATTATGACATGAGATTATTTTCCCCAGTGAAGCGTTACAGGCAGTCAAAAAACTGTGCAGTCGTGGCACATGCTCATCAGAACAGTGCTAGAGACACAACGAGCAGACAATTGTAAAAGTGAAATTTGTAATCAACATGAGACCTAGCAAGGTTTTTGTGTGTGTATTAAGTGGTGTCTTAATTTTTTTTAGGATTAATTTATTTTCTAAAAAAAAAAGAAGAAGAAGAATTTAAATATTATCACATAATGAACTTTAGTGTAATTTGCAAAGCTGACTTTAGGTGGAGCTACTACCTTGTGATCAAAACTTGACTTGAAATTCCACAAACAAGTATTTCTGAATATTTTTTCACAAGGGCCATGCTCACTAATTGTCATGCCCCCCGATCACCATAACCCAGATACTCACATACACAGAACCTGGATTTTTAATTCACACACACATGCACACATGCACATGATAGATGTCTTCTCAAGCTGATGACAAGATGCGCACAGTCTGGTTGCCCACACAAACAAACTCACACACGGGTCAGATGTTCTTGCTCTGAAGAGTGCCCCTGCCTCCACCCCCCGGGGCCTCTCGCCGCTCTTTTGGCCTCAAGTGGCCATGGTTGCAAGGGATATAAGTCAGGCAGCAAAGGTTTCTGACATATGATCCTGCATCTGTGATGTCACTAACAGCTGACTTGTCATAAGACCTTTGGGAAAGAGGGAAGTGAGGAATGAATGAGGAGAAGGCCTTATTTTCAACAGACCCTTAGCTGGAACGTTGAGTGCTTTTGCATCAAGCTGCTGAGATTACAAACTGAATGACTGCCATTAGAGAGTGATTCTAAAATCTATCATAATACCATAAGCTAGGGATTGACAGACTTTGACCCCACTTGCAGGTGTATAATAAGCCCCATTCACTCTACATATGCTTGGTAAAAGAGAGAGAGAGAGAGTGTGTGTGTGTGTGTGTGTGTGTCCGTTAATTCCTACCCCCAGGGGCATATGTTTACTTCTTGTTCAACAAAGCGTCATATTCATTACCCAGGGGCATAATCTAAGCCTGACCTTCAGCCAGTTAACTAACTGACAGCTTAGAGTGTTGGTGTGGTGGGGGTTGCATAACATTTTAAGTCCTAACTAAGAGTTTCTTAATATTGCCATAACGATGGAGACATTCACTGTACTGCAGCATGGGACAGAATACAAAAGAGAGGAGGATGATTGTAGAATACAGCAAAAAAATTGGGAAAAAAAAAGAAATACAACAATGCTTAGCTCCAGAAAGGCCATGACCTTGTCAAAGAACAGCAAACTAGTCAAAAAAAATTGGACAAAAATGAGATTTAATGAATGAAAACAGAAGGCCAGATTCACAAACAACATGAAGAGCATCCCCTTACTGTTGAAACATGAAATGTACTGTCCTTGTCTCAAGGTAACTTGTGCAAAAGGAAGTATGTTTTTGCCATGTGTGCAGCATGCACTGCAAACAAGTGCCCAGTAATTTTCCCCCAACAAATCTTTTGTCTCTACTTCTTTAACTGCACAATTTCAGTCTTTGAACATTAAAAGACGGGAGAGCAGTGGGAAACACAAAAGAAGGCACGCAGGGAGGTAACGGGGCTACTGCAGGTAAACAAGTGCAATTTCTTTTAACATGTTACATGTTTATTGTATTATAGTTTGTGTAATAAATGCTACTTACTATCTTGCTCTTTAGCTAATTTGGCTTTTTTTTTAGCTTTATGTCATAATTTTTACGCATCAACACTTGTCGATTCAAGCTAAAAACGCAAGATAAAGAAATACAGTAATAATGAGAGTCCATTAAAAAAAGTCAGTCACTTTATGGTATCAGATTATTGTGAACATGTTGATATTAGCAAAATTTATAAAATGTTACAGTTATTTAAAAATTTTAACTCTATTTCAGAATAAAAATTCATGGTTTCCATTACACAGCTATAAGATCACACCTCTATGGTTTTACTCTGAAATAACAGTGATTACAGGTTGATTAGATATTCCTTGAACAATGCTAATGACTGTTTACATTTAGGACTGTTGGAAAAATAAATAAAAAAAAATTAATTAAAAAAAAAAAGATAAACCATAAAAACATACAACTTCTTATAATGCACAATTGTTTATTTCTGTGTAAAGTCACTGCTGGCATTAATGTAAGTTTTTCATACCTCAGTTCGTTTTTTGGACTTTAATCCAGAAAAGAACTGGACCAAGCAGTCAAAATCAGAATATGAGTCATTTCACAAAATCATTTTAATTTCCTCCTCATAAACCATCACGTTTACAATAGAATTATTCTCACAGTCATTTTTAAAATCAAAGCCCTTTGTGAGTGGATTAGGTGAACAATAATTTTGCATGGCATTAGACCATAATTACTCTGAGAATAATTCTGGATTTTTTTTCTGTACTGCAGTCAGCTCAACAAGAGAGTGAATGAGTTGCTTCCATTGTTGCAGTTTAATGTAAATGAGTTTAGAAAATAAAAAAAATAAAAAATAAAATTCTGACGCACGTCACAAAATGAAAATGTTCTTTTTGCAGCTAAAAACAAACAAACAAAAAAAAAACCTTCCATCTTTTACAAAGTAACAATAAAGACTCCAAAGCAAACTGCTAACCTAAACCACTTCTGCGGGGCACCAAAGATGAGGAAATTCAGCTTGTTAACACTCATGCATTGAAAAAAAACACAATGTTGTTGAGATGCAGAGCCAGCAAAATAAGGCAGTAGATTTTTTTTTAAACCCTGGTATGGCTCCTTCTCGAAATACAGGCACTGAGCAGGGCACTTCATAACACCTAGTGCCTCATGGTAGATCTGCTTTGATCCTAATCCAATTCAGCATGCAGAGCCAAGGTGTAAATGTGAAGTAATGCAAGTAGTTATTACTTATTCATTGTAGTTATATTGATCTTTATTATTGTTGCACACTTACTTTCCATTTCCAGTGTTGAAAGCCATTTGTTTGTCAGCCTTATTTACAGTGACACAGTGATTGCAAGTAATTTTATAATCCAAGATAAAATGTAGGATTGGGATGTGGTGGGAATTCAGTACATTTACTTAAGCACTAAAGTTTACAGGTACACTTATCTGCAGACTTCATTTAAACTATGCTTAGTACACTAATATGTTGTTGATTATGTAAGTTTTATGTATTTATTTTTATAAATGTGTGTTGATTATTATCAGTTATTTTTTATGAATTGATTTATGACTATTGTGAACCAAAGACAATTTGGTAAATAAGTTTTTAAAATTCAAAATTTAAACATGAGCATACCAAATATTTTTTCTAAAGTATAATATTTATAAAAAATTATATGCGTATGTATAGTTTTTTTTTTTTTTTAAATTCAAAAATCTAAATCTATTAATATGTTAATAAAGATGACATTTGAACAGGTGAAACTTATATTATCATATTTGAATATTTAAAAGTGTAAAAAATGTAATTGCTGGATAGGTTAGTATTACTCCTCTAAACCTCGCTTTGGGTGTGAAATGTACTTTTATCATAGTGCTTGGTGCATACATATTGCATATATTTTAACGTAACGGCGAACAGAATTATTAAAGTTACAGTTAAAGGTTATGTAGGGCCATGGTTTAATGCACTTCCTTTGGAGACATCTATGATAGTAACACTCCAAAAATATTAGGAGGTATCTGGTGGCGTTCTCCACATTCTCCAGCATTTGCATCCAAACTGCAGCTGGCTATTAACTTCTTCTAAGTGGAGATTGTTTTGCATTTCTCCACTTTCAGTAGTAAGCACAAGATCTTTCAGCTAAACTTCACAACAAGTTCAGCTTTTCCATCGGTCTTCTCCTTCACGTGGCAACCTCCGGCCCATTTCTTGACTTTCAGCCTCAGTACGCCTCCGAAAAGCTACGAGGCTTAACGGCAGTCAAAGCTGTCATTCTTAAACTCCGGGGCACGAATGACAAAACCCACACCGCCCTCCCCGTGCTTTTTAGCTGCTCCGCTGGCCGCAACCGGACCACATGACTCAGAATCTCCATAATGCTCTTGAGCCACTGATAGCCAGCAGTGGCTCCACTCCATAATACCAAAAAGCCAAAGGAGTTTAACGGATGTGTTGCTGCGATTATTCGGCCAAGTATCCTTATCCCACGTTTAGATTAGCTGCTAATGACGGAGGGAAAAGCTGCGTTGCAAGAAACACAAGGCCACGTAACCTGAGAACAAGGGCCACTGCTGTGTAAAGAAACTGCTCGAACAACAGCATGACATTGTACTCATTAGGCGTAATGTAACTTGTGTCACAGTGCCAATGAAAGTACACATGCAGCAAAAATAAAAGTAGTCAATGAGAAGAAAAAAAAATGTTAATGAAATGCACACATGATGGAAAACTGTAAATGCATTTAAATACCTGATTAAAAAACTTTAAATGAAACTAAACAGCCATTGATACCTAAGGATTTGTAGTTAAATTGCTATACAACCACCTGTGCTGTGTCTGTGATGGGAATTTCTTTATTTGAGCTCTTGCATTCAAAATTAAGGTGTACATTACTTCACAGCAACTTCATCAACCCGCTTTCATGAGCAGTCAGAAACCCGTTAACAAATTAAGTTAAACATCAGTGGAAAAATGACAACAAAGCGCATTAAAAGCTTTATGCAACCACGAAAAAAAACAAAAAAAACAAACACCAACTAGAAAACAGGTAACATCACAGTGTGGTCCTGTGGAGTGCTGTTCCATTATGTGTTTTATGTCTTTATTTACTCCCCCTCCCGCTGATGTGCACCCCTCTTCTTCTTACAGCAGATACATCACCAGTAATGGACATCAAGTGCTTCTTTTTTGTATCTCTCTTCTGGACATACATTAGAGACAGAAAACCCATTTCTCAATCCATAAATAGAGCGCATGCAGGCGCGCGCACACACAGACACGCGCACACACTCGTATTGCATTCAACCACTCACTCCCGTGACAGCAGGATACGGTGAACAACCTGAAGATTGTTAACGAGTTAAAAAGGAAGGAGAGGCCAGTGCTGCCTGTGGATTAAGAGCGTACTGTGCAACACGAGCGACCACGTGATTACAAGTTCAAAGACTTACATGATTTACTTATTTCTGTTTTATGGAAATCCCTAATGTTAAAGTTTACAAAATAAAGCAGAATGTAAATGTGGTGTAACTGTGGATTTTTCTCCAGGTATCCCAACAAAATTAACTAGAAAGATATAAAAGCTATCACCTTTCCAAAGTCCTTTTAGTGCAATAAAAAAAAATATTGCAATTGAAAGATCTGAACAAGTCCTCTTAATACTGTTTGATATCACAGCCTGTTGAAAACAGTGGAGCAGGCTGCACTTAAGTTCTTCAGATTTGGTCAAATTTCAGGCACAAGGCAGTGAGATGATAAAGTTACTCCCAAAAATCAATACTCCATTCCAGGCAGGCGCAGCCTCTTCAGCTCAGTTTGTCCTGAATGTTCATCAGACTCGTGTTTGATTTGGCTCTCCTGGCTGTGAAGAGAAAACGGACATTACTTTGCAGAAAGAATCAGAAGCACTGGCTACTTCAGCTCTAAGCTGTGCTGCAACTGCTATTCATGGAAGTCGCTTACAATATTTGTGCATCGGTCATTGTCACAGAAGTAGACAGGGGTGTACTAGGAAGTGAGAGCGAGCTATGTTGATCTTAAAATAAGAGTTTTCTGTGTCAGTTAAATTGGCTCTTTTACACTGGCTAAATCACCATGGTAACTTTTGCTGAGCCTATATCCTGGTCAGGAGCGGGTTAGCTCCAAATTTCAGTTTAAAATCAGCTGGAAGCATCACGTTTTAAATTATTCTTTTTGTTACTATTGCTGTTTGAAGTGCAAAGGTAGATTCTCTGCAAGAGGAATATGGTGATATTTATATGTGCAGGTTTTTAATCCGACCTGACTGAAACCACTAAAACCACCAAATAAAGCACAAACTGTATGTTGCATTTTAACACAAATGTTCACATATTAATTTGGTGATACAAAAAAAATAATACTAATCTATAAATGTTGTGACACATGGTTCTAATCTGCTGTTTACACTACTGAAACTGCAGCTACTAGAACACAGGAAACACACCAAAAATATCTGATCAATGAATACAATTAATTTCATGTTTATATGCCCTCAAACTAAAGCAATTTTTACATGCATTCGATTAGGGAGGCGTATTCAGTTCAAAAAGAACAGCAGTACAAGAACAGCAAACTAACTAACATGAATTAAAATGTTTATTTTACAGCTCGTTGTGATAAATCCTAAGATTCACTACTTTATGTAGCATTAGCCTCATATTATTTGCAGTGGTGTTACATTTCACTCATATTTTACATTTAGAAATTTTTAATCACCATTTTACCACCCTCTGATATAAGTAGGTGGAAAAAGAATCATGTGATCCATGAAATGCTTCTTTTTTGTGAGTGTGCATAAAGCCTGAAGCAGAGAAAGTTTATAACCAGCATTGTTATACCTGTTATCTCTACCTGGTGGTTTTAGATTTTGTCAAGCAAGCTAAAAGAAAGAAAGCCTGACTGTGATGAATCTTGTTCACAGTATATCCCAGAAATGGTCAGCTTTTTTCCACTTTTCCCTATTAGGTTTGTTTATACAAGTGTTCACCAAAGATCTCAGGTTCAAAACTTGTCATGGAGCAGGAGCTGTGTTTGAGAGACAATGCCATGCACACAAACAGCACTGATAAAAAAAAAAATTGTAATATAGTGTCTAACAGGTCAACTGTTAAGGACATAATTTGCAAAAATGTTACCCAAGCACTAAAATAATTTCACACTGCAGAGATTTAATTCTGAGTATTAGGAAACGGTATTAAACACAAAAAATGCTTTGATTTAAGATTAGTGGCTTAGGTTCGTTAATGACAGGAGGCAATTGTGATGTAGATGAGTCAGTATTATAAAATGTGGAGTAGATCCAACAATCTGAGGATGACTGGAACGACACTTTCCTATTCAACCCGATGATCAGGCAATCTTCAGTTACCGGCTAGAGAACCAACTACTGATCCTGTGATCTACACAAACCTCGTTTGGAGTTAGGAAAGTCAAGAGTGAGGAATTTTGTCACCTCCCCCACTTATTTTAATCTTCATGCTGATGAGCTTTTGAAGAAGTTGCAAGCCTGTAAAACTGGGTGCATGATTTATAGTAGTGAACTCTATTATGTATGCAGATGATTGTGTGGTCTTTAGTCCTATTAGTGGTGGTCTCAAGCAGCTCATGGTGTGGAACATGTGAGGTACAAAGTCTCCAAGGAGGACAAAAATGTGAGATTTCATAAATTTAAATTGAATTTAAATTTTTATTACAACTCAAATGACAGATGACGAAAATATTTATAGGTAATAACTAATGATGTATTTAAATGCATCCTACTCTTCAGGTTTAGGAGTGAAACACTCTGCAAACTTCGCTCTATGTGCAGACGTGTGGACAAACTACAAGAAAGCAAGTTTATACAAACTTCATGTTGCTTATAAGGCAATGAGAGACTGAGATTATTACTTAAGAGACCAAGGCGGTGTTGCATAAAATTAAGTTTTTGTAGCTGCAAGAGTCTGTTCATTTAAATCTGCATTAAATGAAACCTAATCTATATCAGTACTTCTAAGAATGAGATCAGTGGGGGCTTAATGTTTCCACCTTACCAGTATCTGCTGTGAAGAGACTGGTTTCTCTGTGGGAAAGTTTTTTTGGTTTTACTTTTACTTTATCTTTATTTTATTCATTGTGTTTTATCTGTTTCTCTTGTTTTTATTGCGCATGAGTCTGGAATAAAAACCAATTGTTTCATATCAAGAATCTGCGATATGTATGATTATTTAATTAAAATAATAAAAAAAGATAAAGGCAATTTTACTTATTTATCAATCTAACTTAAGCAAGCTGCTATTATTGAGCACAGGATAATTCTTGCATCTCATCATCTTTTAAATTTACCCCTTTGTTTTTATGTTATTCTTCTTCTACAGATCCATCCCACAGCCACTGCCTTAAATATGTTTGAGTCTTGAGAAATTCCCTTAAACACTTCAAGGCTACCAGAATCCGCCCTTCCACACAAAAAAAAGAAATCCTCAAACATTGTGTATGATCTAGAGCCAAACCCCCAGTATCAGAGATAGTGAAGTCTTTCCCCTCTACAAAGACCCCAAGCCCTCCCTAAAAAAATCTCTGTGTTTGACAATGGGCGAATTAAGCTGGTTACTCACGGTGTATGAGCTTGCGTTTCTTTTGTTCAGAGTGAAGGAAGCTGCTCAAGTAGAAGATGATGGGCAGAAAGAGCATGAAGCTGGACACAGCGATGACGGGCACATTCTCTTCCCGGGGGAAGGAACAATTGAAATTCTTACTCCACAGTCTGCGGGTCATATTCATCTGAAACAGGGCAATAACAATATTCAGCTGACTACAGCAACAGAATAACATTACTATGAATTCAACCCTCTTAGGTTTCCAGTTCTGTATGCCATTCATCCGCGTTCATCTGCCAAAAATTAGGTTGAAAGCTTCTGAAACAAAAACTAATTTAGGGCTCTGCGTCCAAAGTCGAAAATGAATCTTCAACATTGACATGTAACATATCGTTTGGTAAGACTTTTGGGAAGTGACACAAAAAAGTTCTTGGTAACACTTTCATTTTGTCACCAGCTAAAGGTGAAGTGAGAGTTTTTGGGCTAACACTCTATTGATGTCTACAGATTCCTCTAGAGGGTGCAGCTTTCTCTTTTCCCATTTTGAAAAGGTCTGCTTATCTCCGTTCCCAGCATACATACCGCATCCTCTATGTCAATACACAGAGTACTGTTTTTTTCCATTTGGCTGTACAGCACATTCAGTGTCCCATAGGCGCTCTTGCAGTTTTTGCACAGCTCTGTGTGGTTCCCCTAAAGAAAAGTGCAACAGTCTAACGTCAGAACATGAACTCAGTGGAGACAGACAGACATCGTCGCCCAGTTCACTAAATACCTGTTGATACTTCTCAAAGCAGGTGAGAGTTTGATTGAGAGTAGACATGAAGTACAGTGTGTCATTGGTCAGGCTCTCCAAGTCTCCAGTGACACATTCTGCAAATCAGGGAATAGAAACAGAAACATTAGATGCATTATAGTAACATCAGCTATTTTCCTCCACTTGGAACCAAGTTTTTGTTAGTTTGCAGTCAACGTCTGACGCAAAATGTCAGAAAAACACGATTCAGACAAAACAATAAATAAATATATTAATCCAACAGTACCTGCATCTTGTTTGTAGAGACTTGCTGCTTTTCTTTTGTTTTTGCTGAAGTTGTTTAAGTTTGTTTAAGTGTCTTTTTAGAAAAGGAAAGAGGAAACACTTCATAGCTGATGGCTAAGGTGCCGTGCCAAACCAAATACAGGAACTCGTGTGCAGACTTTGTGTGCAGACTTCAGCTAAAGGTAGAGTGTCTTGTTTTTCTCCACTCATTGTTGCCTGCACAATTTAACACAAAGCAAGACTTTCTGATTTAATTTTTTCAGTTAAATATATTTTGGTGCTTTGGTGTTGAATTGTCTTTTGAAGATACTTAAGGTTGTCATAACGCAGAATTTATGATACGTTTTCCATGAAGTTTTAATAGAGGAAATAACTACCAGTTCCACTGAGAATGTTCATTGGTCAGATCCTTGGATGAGCTAACATGCCTTTGCATTGAGCCAGTAGAAGAAATTAATGTTAAAGTCTACCGTGCAAGTAAGTAAGTTGTATTTATTTAGCATCTTTCTAGATAAGGATTACAAAGTGCTTCATAACAACACTCAACAAATAAATACAACTATTAAAACACAGCAATAATATCCACTAGTGTGTCTATACAAATAAGTCTTGAGCTGCTCTTGAAAAGTTTCTTTAAGAGTCCACAGATCACAAGTGTAATGTTAGTGCAGTTTCCTTTAGTTTTCAGACTGGTATTTGTCAGAACACTGCACGTTATAAATGGGTGTAAGAGTTTGGTAATGTAAGCAGGCATTTATTCATGCAGAGCTCTAAAAGTGATCACCAAGATCACAAACTGACGTCAGCAGAAATACACAAAATGTGTGTCACACGAGACTACTTAGAGGATCTACAAGTAGCCTCGCAACTATATTTTGTAAGCAACCCAAATAACTGTCTGATTATATCTGATTATATCATGTAGTCACAACCAAACATGGCTCTAAAAACTAAAAAGAAAATCACATGATTCTCAGCTCTACATATCTGCTGTTTACTTTCACTAAAGCATCCACAAAGCAAACACACTTTTAGGCCAGATGTAATCCTCTGTGTGCGTTAGAAGTTCACAGAAATGCAGAGATCCTGTGTTTTATACTTCTGAAGAAGACTTACGGGCACAGTTGGAGTCTTCCCACAGACTTTCCAGATTGCTGTACAGCTGGTAAACCAGCATCAGCCGATCACTGCGCAGAAGGCTGTCCCTGCAGGTCACATTCCCAGGACCCATCTGAGGAGACAGGGGCATTTGAAAAGGACCTCACGAGTTACCTTCTGCCTGCACAGGTACTGCATGTGCATTTCCATTCCATCTCAACAGGTCAGCAAAAGATGTTGCGAGGATTAAGCTTGTTTCCTCAAATGTGTCACCAGCAAACACTCATCACATCACAAGACTGGTGTCTGACGACAGATGCGCGTGAGGAGGCCTGTCTTCACACAAACACTGGAGACATTTTTCCATAGCAAAGAAAAACACAGAAAATGGCTTTAGCCCATACCTGATCTGACGAGATGTTTTTGTAGATTTCCACGACGCTGCCATAAGTAGAGTAACAGCTCTGGCATACTTTGACGGGTCGAGCAGCGGGCACCAAGCAGTTCACATAGGCCACATACCGCTGACCGAATATGTGGAGCAGGTCGCTGCAGTAGTCGCTGACCTCCAGGTCCTCTGGGAAGGAAGACAGCAGACTGAACGAGAAACCAGTGTCCACGGCGGGCACGGGAGAACTGACCGCAGCGGTGCTTAAAGACGGGACTGCTTCCAGTTTGTCCGCTGACTCTGAGGCGCTAAGATGTACCACGTCTCCACACTTGAGAGAGGGAACATCTATCGCTACGAAAACAAAAAACAAGTAGAGATTATACGGCAACATGGCTGAAAAACACAGCTGATTTATCTCTGGCTGGCTTTCACTCTGGAGATCCTATGACTTCCTCGTTAATCATGTGACTGTGAAATCTCGCGAGAGCACGTCGCAGTCTGTGGGATGTACAGTACTTCAGAGCACACAAGAGTACTGTACATACCGTTTGATGCTATGCTGCAGTCTGGGTTTTTTTTAGACCTATACCCTATATATAATACTGAAGTTACATATCTTCTTAAAGCTCAGTTCTTCCACGAGGCTGTCATTTCACGCATGCTCACTTCTTGTCTGCTTGCGGTAAGCTTTCAGTAAACCCCTAGAAGTGTATGCAAATGTTTTCAAGTCGAACTTAAAGCAAGGAAAAGTAATATCTGAACTAGTTTCATTAGTAAATTCCTGATTAAAAAAGACTTTAAGTGCGTATAAAATAACAACAATCATTGTAGAAGAAAATGGTTAGTTTATTACAAGATGTATCCTCAGAGGTGCATACTGCATGCAGTCAGCACATAATGAGTTGTAATGTAGGACAGGACTGTCTTCAGGGGCCCTGGAGATAGGAGGGGCTTAATCTAAATGACTTCTCAATGGGGCCCCTCCTCTACGTCATATAAGATGCTCGTATTTGCATCTTTAAGGTAAAGTAGGCATTTTACAAGACTTCCATGACATTTTCAAGCCATTTTTTTTATGAAAGAAAGCCAAATTTTTTTCATCCACTATATATATATTTTTTTTTTCTGAACTGTATTGTACCTCTGTAAATATGTACTGGGTAATTTTGCCCTCCAATGGTTAAAATAGACACCTTTTCTGAAAGGCTTTTGAAAACTGTAAAAATGTTACTTGTACTCCCTGACCTTGTTCCCTATCATTTCTGAAAAGTGCCCATGAACCTATTGACATCATCTATGCATTAATTTTTTTTCATAAAATTAGTTACAGGGCAGTAAGTAAGCATATATTTTAAATTGTGTTTAGTGGGAATGTGAGATACTGTGTTTGCTTTGGTACAATGAGGCTCAAGGGTCTAGCAAATTGCCTATCACAGAGTTCTTACATCTGTTATTGAGTATAAACTTTTTTTGTAAATCTACAAATAGATTAAGAATTAAAGGGACCCGCTTTGAAATAAGTGGGTCCACTTACTTAGAAGCAAGGTTTACTGGAAAAGTGATCTGGTTTATCCCATGACTGTACACTGGAATTCTTTAAGTCAACTTCCCCATACATCATGGACACCATTACAGTTTTGTTTTGTTTTTTTCGCAAAATGAAAAGAGCTGGCATTTCCACTGCACTCTAACCTGGGTTGCTCTCGACGCTTTGAGTAATGGGGAGGTGTGAGTGAGCGTCCCTGCTGGAAAGAGATAGCCCGTCCTCATGGTCTCCTCATTATTTACGGGGTTTTTGACACCATACAATTTTGCAATGTGCGCTTGGCGCGAGGCAAATAATCACGGAGTCAAGGTAAACGATCTGGGCTCCAGTCCTGATTGTGATAATTGTCAAAAACCCCCTCGAATCAAGCAAGCGCAGTCAATGGTCGTTAATGTGAAATTAGTGGCTCTTGATAACTTGCAGGCCGCATCAATTCCGCAGTCATCAGAGCCTAATGAAAATAAGGGGGGAGAGAATGCAAGCGGCATTAGCGGCCTATTCTAATGCCTGCGCACAACTCCGCTGATAAATATGGATTCTGGCCCCTGATGCTCCTCTAACTGCACATGGCACCGGCAGCTCATTAACTCTTCTTCTCCTGACCGGAGTTCACCTAATTGTTCAGATGTTCCCCATTCCTTTATTATTTTCTAGTGCAGCTCTCAGAAAGAAGTGATTACAACTTAAACTCTGATCCTGCTTATTTGTAGACCTCATCTTTTAGCATTTTTTCCTCACAAATAACTTAAAAAAATGTATATATTCATCATATCTTTATTGTTGTTGGTCACTAAAACGCTCTAAAATGAATGAGCTATAGGTGTTCTTGTCACATTGGTCACATTAGTCACATTAGTCTCCAAGCTTGGATGTCTTTTCTTTGGATGCTAATCAACAGAGTGGCCTACCAAGTAAAACAGGCATATCATCACTGTTTCAGATGACCGTTACTGTCAGATGGGGGAAGAAATGCCTTCATTAGCATGTAATAGAGCAACCGAGTGGACAAAAATTACTAATTAGGTCCATAAATTAGATGGCGATGAGAATGATGAGAGCCCCTCGGGAGGGATAGCAAGACTCAGTCTAAAGAAGCTCCTTGCTGGAGAGCAGTATAGTCAACAAGAAGCTATGACCAAACAGTGAGATATAAACCCATATCTTATATCTATATATAGACTTTCAATATATGTTATGTATAAACACATATAGAGTACATGTGACTATCCAATGGACATTCTGGGTACCAGGGGCCCATGCACATTAGGAGCTTACCAAAAAGACAAAAAAAGAAAGGAAAAAAACCCTTGAAATGTTAAAACCATATATTGGCAAATCATAGACATATATTTAATCTAATCAAAACCTTATAATGTATATAAATATAATAACTGAGTAAGTAATGTTCATTCTGCTTTCATTAAAATGAGGCTTCCTGCATGTCACAACCACAGACTGAGTGTTAGTATCCAGGTAATATTTCTGCTTTACTTGCATTTATTTTTAACATAAAGAAAAAATGTGTTTATTCCTTTTTCTAAGTGGACACATCCTAGATAGTATGCTTTTTTCTCTCTGAGCTCTATACTGTGAACAAGTGCAACTGAAAGAGGTAATGGCAAGTGATGCTGAAAGGAGGAAAAAGAGGAGATCGTCAGGGAGACGCACAGAGTGACAGAGAGAATGAGAGAGGAAGCAGACAGTGTGTGTGTGTGTGTGTGTGTGTGTGTGTGTGTGTGTGTGTGTGTGTGTGTGTGTGTGTGTGTGTGTGTGTGTGTCATCCTAACGTGAAAATGTTCTGGCTGCTTCATTAGTCATTTGATGACAGATACGTTAAAATTTCCAGTGATGCTGCTTTGTGATGGTTCTATTTTTCCAGTAAGACACGGAGCTATTTTGTGTACAAGTATCTGTATATTTCTATATGATACGTCAAATTACTGAAGAAAGAAAAAAATCTTGATTGTCTTAACAACTTGAGAAGAGCCCACCACACATTTTTAAAGGGGGCTGTAACTAGATGCATATATAGTGGTGTGAAAGAGTATTTGCCACCTTCCTGATTTCTTTCTTTTTTTTTGTTTTTTTTGTATGTTTGTCACACTTAAAGATTTGATTAAAAAAATGTAAATATGAGACAAAGGTAATTGCCCCTTAAAAATACTAACTGGTTGGGCCACCCTTAGCTGCAACAACTGCAATAAATCAATTGCGATAACTGGCAATGAATCTTTTACAGCATATGCTGAGGAATTTTGGCCCACTCATCTTTGCAGAATTGTTATAATTCAGCCACATTGGAGGGTTTTCAATCATGAAACCCCTTTTTAAGGTCATGCCGCAGCATCTGCATTGGATTCAGGTCAGGACTCCAAAGTCTTCATTTTATTTTAAGCCATTCAGAGGTGGACATGCTGGTGTGTTTTGGATCATTGTCCTGCTGCAGAACCTGAGTGTGCTTCAACTTGAAGTCATAAGCAGATGGCTGGATATTCTTCTTCAGGATGCTTTAGTAGACTGCAGAATTCATGGTTCAATTTACCGCACCAAGTCTTCCAGGTCCTGAGGCAATAACACAGCCCCAGACCATCACACTACCACCACCATATTTACTGTTGGTACAGTGTTCCTTTTCTGAAATGATGTGTTACTTTTACGCCAAATGTAACAGGACACACACCTTCCAAAAAGTTCAACTTTTGTCTTGTCAGTCCACAGAGTATCTTCCGAAAAGTCTTAGAGATCATGATGTTCAAGATGTTTTCTGGCAAAACCGAGATGAGACTTCATGTTCATTTTGCTCAGCAGTGGTGTTCATCTTGGAACTCTGCCACTCGTGCGCAGTGAAGGCATGAACACTGACCTTAACTGAGGCAAGTGAAGCCTTCAGTTCTTTGAATATTATTCTCTGGGTTTTTTGCGATCTCTTGGATGAGTCGTCGCTGTGCTCTTAGGGCAATTTTGGTCAACCGGCCAGTCCTGGGAGGATTCACCACTGTTCCATGTTTTCATTTGTGGATAATGACTCTCACTGTGGTTTGCTGGAATCCCACCTCTTTAGAAAATGCTTTATAACCTTTTCGAGATCACAGTTACTCCGTTTCTTATTTCTCCCTGAATTTCCTTGGATGTCAGCATGACATCTGGTTTTTGAGGATCTTTTGGTCTACTCCACTTTGTCAGGCAGGCCCTATTTAAGTGATTTTATGACTGAGAACAGTGTGGCAGTAATCAGGCCTGGGTGTGGCTAGAGAAATTGAACTCAGCTTTCCAAAGATGTGATACACCACAGTGAATTTATGTTATAACAAGGGACCATGCGCTTTTTCACACAGGGCCATGCAGGTTTGAATTATTTTCCACTTAATAATAAGCACCTTCATTTAGAAACTGCATTTTCTGTTTACTTGTGTTATCTTTGTCGAATATTAACCTTTATTTGATGACCTAAACCATTTAAGTGTGACAAATATACAAAAAAAAAGAAATCAGGAAGGGGGCAAATACTCTTTCACACCACTGTAACTATTAATTTGCTAAAGAACAGTTACCAGTAAGTATTCAGCAGTAGTCATTATGCATTAACTTACCCCTGTTACTACTGGGACATGCTGTTGTGGCAGATCAAGTGGAATAAATTTCAACCCCTTTATGTACAGCTGGATAGATAATCCCTTGTGCTTGGGGCCCCTCTACTCAGTAAATATAATAAATTAGCTTCACTTTAAAAATATGCTAACTCATTTACTCAAAAAAAGAAGTCCAACAACCTTAAGATGGGTAGATAGAAGAGCTTTTTATTCAGACTGTGTGCCACCTTAAGCATGACTTAATTCTGTGTTGAATGCACTCATGTATTTTTAACATTTTGTGTCATGAGACAAACAGCAGATTTAATTTACATTTGAACGACAAACCTGAGTGAGGTCAAAAACTATTACTGATGCTTTGTCATGTCGTTTCCTAATTGTTTGCTAAGCCTTTATATTATAATTGGCCATGCAAACACCTGAAACCATAATGCACGGGCTGAACACAAAATAACTGAAGTTATTGGCTGGTGCCGATCTGTTCCATCAAGTATTTAAAAAGTACAGAAAGCTCAGTTTAAGTGAGTAAACTTCAAGTATTAAACTATGCAGCTTGTGTGCATTTAGACATGATTTGTATATAAAAACTCAGTTTCCATCTTCAGACTTTGTCAAAAATCATTTCCTTAAATCAAAAGTGTTGTTACTGGGAAACTGTTACTAGTACGAAATGTTTAGCATAAGCTTACATTTTATTAACTTCATGGAAGTTTTCAAATGCCGTATAAAACAATCAAGAAGGGGAATACAATGAAAACAGGCTTCTCAGTCACTTCATAGTGACAGCTGTAGGCTGAGAGGCCAAAAAAATTAATTTGAATGCTGGTGCAGATTACTGCCCTGTTAGCTGAGTGTGATATGATCTTGGGAAACTGGACAATCTCAAAGGGGTTAACTCAAACCAGTTCAGCCTTAAACTTGGCTCTTGGCGTGGGGAGAGAAAATAGCTGTAAAGTTATGCAGAAGTTATTCTTCATCCCTCGGGCCGTCCCTAATCCGCCAAAAACCTCATTCTTTCATCGGAGAACTGTGCCTCCTTTCTTGTCCCCCCTTCTCTATACAACATAAAGTCAGACTGCATTTAATGGTTATGTCGGGATGGGAGAGGGGCTTTCTTCTTGCCCCTTTCTCCAGAATATTGCCCTTTTCGTCGTGTGAGTCTCCCAACCCGCAGGGACCCCTATATTCTTTCCTTCGCGTCTGACTCGAATCACAAACTAACCCTGATTTTCACCACTTTGCTGGGAATTGCGGGGAGTGATAATAGAGATTTCGCTTTCATTTTACACGCTTGACTTGGTTTTTGTTGCTTTTCTCCTCTCCCGTGATTTTCCCCTTTTCCAGGGATTAGCCCTGACTTCGCCCGCGCACTGGCCGACGAAGAGCCCCAGAGCCCCGGGATGACAATTGATGCAGATCAAGGCAGGCTTATTCTGTGTCTTTGAAAGGGACTGATCTGAGCCGAGTTTAAATGAAGGAGTTATAATGGAAAAAAGCAGACGTGCTTGAGTTTGCATCGTACACAATTATCTCATATTTTCTGTTAAATGACTTTTTGTGTTGTTGACCCCCCAAAAAATCTAGGCTAATAGAAGCAGATCTATTAGCACCACTAAACCTGACGATGATGATGATGGGGATACAATAATAAATGTGACCAGGTTTTTATGTTTAACAGAGAACAATGTCATGGTCGTCCAAGTTGCTGTCCTACCTGCTCCATCTTTCTCACCCGTGTCTGTGTGAGTGTTGTGGGCATGAAAGTTGATTAACAGTTGCTTTCATTCGTGGGCGTGGCCTTTGGAGACCTCGGACAGACACACCTGTCACTCATCTACAATCAAGCGCACTATTTAAGCCTGGCTTTCACCACTGCTCCTTACCAGGTCATTGAACTACTCAGAAGGATCGGTTGGAAAGCGTCAACTCATCCACACCATTTGGGAAACTCACTCTTGAATAGAAGGATAGCAGCAAGCGTAAAAAGGAAGATTTACAAGATGGTACTGAGATGTTATGGTGTATGGTCTGGAGACTGTGGCACTGATGCTAATTGGGAGTGACCAGAATGGGCAAGATTAGACATTAGTATGTCAGAGGGATAGCTCAGGTGGAGTGCTTTGGAGATAAAGGAGGGTGCAGATGGTTTGGAGGCCACAGGAGGCGTAGTGGATATGTTGGACAAAGGATTTTGAAGATGGAGCTGCCAGAGAGGAGGAAAAGAGGAAGAACACAGAGGAGGTTCATGGATGTAGTGAAGGAAGATATGCAGAGAGGTTGGTGTGACAGAAGAGGATGCTAGGAATAGGAAGAGATGAGGGAAGATGAGCGGATGTGACCACACCTAAACGGAGGAACCAAAAAAAAAGACGGACAAAAACAAAAGTTGCTATAGTTATTGAGTGGTATGTTGTTACATTGCTCTGCTGTAATAACAATGTAATAATGAAGATTTTGGCAACTCCATTGATGGACTTTGAAGATTAAGTAAGTAATTCTAGATAAATTTGATTACGGCTCTTCTCAGAGGGTCAGCAGAAAATAAAGGATATAAGGTATGTTGACCTTAATAAAGCTGCAAATACGAGGAAATCTTTAGTGCTGTTGTTTTTTTATGTTACATAGGAAAATCAGTGATTTAAAAGTTATATCTGCAATGACAGCATACAATTCTGTTTCCAATCTCAAAGGAGCAAACAGAAATAAATCAGGGGGAAGAGGTGGTTAGATCAAACTAGAGCAAGCAAATAACTTTGTCACATTCTTATCGAGTAAAATGTATTTATAAACCACATTTAAACATAGCGTTTACTGACAAACCTGCTATAACATGTATACCTAACAGACACACACATTATTATATATATATAAATAGAAAAATTAGAAGTGTACACATAAAACATAGATTAAGAGACCTTCTCCAGCAAGCAGACACACACTGACAACACAGTTATAAATGTAACAGCAAATGGGAGATGTGGGACAGAAAACCCAGAGAATAAATGTGGGTTTAGAGCAAGACTGTGAGGGACCAAGCAGCCAAGTCATAGAGGACACAGGAAAAAAATATCTTCAAAATGGGTTTTCTTTATTTTAACCCTCAAAAAAAAGTTCAAAAAGACAAAATTCAAAAATATAATTAGCGGGCACACAAAAGAGATCAACTAAATATAACTCTACAAAAAGTAATTTCCAGAAACTTAAAACAACAAAGTGGACACAACTCACAAACTAACCCAATTACAAAGACACAAGAGGTTAGCTTTTATAGTGGTTTGGCCAAACCATTTAGACACAGTAGGGAGAAACGAAAGCAAACACTAATACTAACTAAGCACAGAATAACATAAGTAAATCTAAAACACCCCTGTTTCTGATTAACACATGGTTGGTCCTGCTGAGCAGGCAGAAGTCCTCCTCAGTCACCTTTTGCTCAGACAGTAAACACCCACCACCCCAAACCCGGTAACTCAAAGAAAGAGAAACATAATTAATATAAAAGAAAATATTTTTAGAAAAACCACACAATGTTTTATGCTCGCACTTCATAATATCAGTGTTACGTTAAAATGGTTAATGAATTATATTAATGAAGAAACTGCACACCAAACTAATAAGTGAATAAATTTACTTGTTTTATCTATGTGTGGCTGATGCCATCACAAAGACCGAAAAGTGGAGATGGAGTGTTTTTTTATAATGATGATAACTTGGCTAGCATGCTGCAATCATAAAATGTGAGGGTGCAATGCACAGACAATAGACAGTCAAAACAAAACATGGAGATAGCTTCCAGTTCAGAAAAACAAAGCCAGTGTAGAAGTATCATAAACCTTGAATGGTATAAATTTCAGAAAGTTCCAAACCATTCAATTAGAAAGAAGGAGAGCACAGGTTCAATAAAAGAGTAGTAAAACATCTGTAAAATATATCATTTTTGATGTTTACGCCTCATAGTCACATTTGGTTGGTTAATCATAGTGCTAATGATGCGATGAGGGATGAGAACTACTTTATTTATCCCATGTTTGTGAAATTATTTTATGCTTGTATAGATGGTGACAGCTTATGGTATGAAAAGTGTTCTTTATCAGTCCTTGTGCCAATGGAGCTGAGTCAGTGTGAGAAGGTCTGCCGCTGCCTGTCTGGTAAGCGGTTCAGAGGATGGTCAGGATTATTCATAATGGATAACTTTTTGTTCAGTATCCTATCCTCCAGCACAGAACCTCTGTGTTGATTTTCCAGCTCAAGCTGTTGTTGGTGAAGAATCCAAGCTACTTCCCTTCCACAACATTATCGCCCTGTCCCAGGATAGACACAGGTCGGCTGTCCTGCCACTTCTGAAGTCGGTCGCCATCTCTCTGGTCTTATTCACCTTCAGATGCAGATGACCACTCCAAATATGCATCAAACCACTGCAGAATTGTTGCAGTATTTCTGTAGGTGGCGTGACCAAGAGTTGTACTGAAAGTCTGAGGGAAACAGGACTGAAGAAAGCACCGTGCCCTGTGGAGCTTCTGTGCTGCACATCACCAAATCAGAGAGAGCACTGGTAAATGGCCTGTATTTGTATTAGAGATGGACCGATCCGATATTACGTATCGGTATCGGTCCGATACTGACCTAAATTACTGGATCGGATATCGGAGAAAAATAAAAAATGTAATCCGATCCATTAAATATCACGAAAGCACCTCACAAAACTTGCAACACGCCTTAACTCACCTCAGAACGTTAGCACGTCGGAGCAGTGTGCATCACGTGATAGAGCGGCGGTGGCATGCGGGACCTGTCGGTGGTCTGGATAGCATGTGGAGCTTCGCTAGCAACCCGGCATTTCATCTCCGACAAAGTTATCCCGAGAGAAGTAAAGCAAGTGTGTAAGTCCATCTCTGAATGTTTGTAAAGCATTCCTGCGTTAAGCTTAACGAGCGACTGCCTCTCCTGCTGCTACTTCAATCATGAAACTGCTTAACGATCAGCTGATCGGCTTTTCTGTCGCGAGTCCTTGTCTCTAGTTTGCTTTTGGCCCACTTTGCACCAGAAAGAGGAAACCAGCGGATGAACAACAGCAGCACGTTTAAGCTTGATAATCTGAATGTATTTAATATCACTTTCTACTCCAGGATCTTTTTCTACGTAGCTGACGGCTGGTAACTGTGCAGGGGCGGATCTAGCAAAGTTTAGCCAGGGGGGCCGATAGGGCATGAACAGGGAAAAGGGGGCACAAAGACATACTTTTCTTTCTTATTCTCATTTAAAATGTGTAGCTTTTAATAAATAATTATCTGACACCCAAAGTTTTAATTTGATGTAAAATGAATAGAAGTCAATTACTGTATATAGTGACTATTAGGTCTAATATATATACCCTAGTAAGCTATAGTACTTTTTCCTTTGGGAAGGTACCATCTGTGCAGTCTGCAATTTTGTTGAAGAAAGATGTTGAATCTATTTAATATTTCTTGAAAAATAATTGATTTCTGTGCATTTTTTTTCACACTGCATCAAATTAAGGTTGATTACGTTGATTAAGCATCATGAGGTGGAGCGTGAGGGGTGGTTCCCTATTTTTTATTTATTTATTTTTGTTGTTGCTGGGAGTTGGAACCCTATTAGTTAGGTTGCTTAATATTTATGCTAAGTACTCTTTAAAATACCAGAATAGGGAGGATGGTGTAGGTTTAAGTTTATTAGATTGATCAGTATTGCTGAACTATGAAATGTTTTTTTTGCATACAGGTATAACAGAATAGCTTTAGTGTTTAGTGTTGTTTTAAACTTGAGTATGAACTTATACAAAATGCAGCAAGATATTAAAAAAAACAGTTTTGTTGATTAAAAAACACTATATCGGATTCATATCGGTATCGGCAGATATCCAAATTTATGATATCGGTATCGGACATAAAAAAGTGGTATCGTGCCATCTCTAATTTGTATAGCGCTTTTCTAGTCCCTAAGGACCCCAAAGCGCTTTACACAACCAGTCATCCACCCATTCGCACACACACATTCATACACTGGTGATGGCAAGCTACATTGTAGCACCCTGGGGCGCACTGACAGAGGCGAGGCTGCCGGACACTGGCGCCACCGGGCCCTCTGACCACCACCAGTAGGCAACGGGTGAAGTGTCTTGCCCAAGGACACAACGACCGAGACTGTCCAAGCCGGGGCTCGAACCGGCAACCTTCCGATTACAAGGCGAACTCCCAACTCTTGAGCCACGATCGCCACTGCCCAACCTCACATGCTGCAGTCTGTTTCTAAAAACAAATAGAATTTCAGTCAGTAGAAATGAAGCACACACTTTTCACATTGCCTATACTAATCTATCCACAGAGGCCAATATCTTTTTTTTTTTCATTCCAGGCTATAAATGTACTTTTTTAATGCAGTAAAGTTTGGCACTCAAGAATAGGAGTTAGAAGAGATTAACATGCTTTTGGAGACAGCCTCAAGTGGCCACTAGAACTAAAGTTTTTGTCACTTCCTCATTGGTTTCAATTGGCTTCATTTTTTAGCTCTGCTCTGATGAACCCAACCCATCTTCAAACTTTATTTTGAGCTAAATGTAGAGGTTTGAAAGTTTTGTAATTGCAAGGTGTCAACTGTTAGTTGTGAGGTTTTTAGAAAACTCTGCTCTGTTACAGTAAGTGACTCACACACAAGCTACACACGTTGAAAAACCGATGACTGGATAACGTAATAAATTTCTTCGTATATCCAGTGTGTATCAAAAGTACACGTGAGAATAGAATAATAGCTAAAAGCGACTGTGTAAAGTATATACATATTGTATAAGGTTATATGCATAAATTGCAATGCTTTTTTTTAAAGGATGGACATGAGTAACAAATTCTTTTATATTAGGAATTATATTTAAGTCTATGCTTGAGCTACTTGTATTTTAGCAATTGTTTTACTTTATATCTTTGTGCTAGTTTTAGGAATTTTTATGCATTACAGTTAAACCATCGTTTTCCAAACTTTTTTCATAAAACCCATATTGTTTAGTTAGACCGGGATGACATCTTCCAGTTATCTGTAAGTTCTAAGTTTCACCATCGATGACAAATTTCTCCTCTCTTCTTATATTGTTTAGTTTAAACATTGGAGGTAAACCAATTTCACAAAATGAAATGGTTTTAGTCGAATTGGCCCAAAATGCTATACCGACCCTTTAAAAGGAGTCCCCTGATTCCTAAAATGAGAAATTCTCATTATCAACTTCATACACAGTAAAGGTCACTCAATATTTACCAACCACAACAATAACATTTTGACTGATATAGCTTATCAGTAATGATTTTATCAACAGACAATAGTAATGTGGATGTTTCTGTGCAAAACACATTTGATGTGCAGTTAAGTTAAAAAGAAGGCAAATAGTGGTGGCATTTCATTATCTCAGCTTTACCAGTGTCACGATCTAAACATGCTACAATGACAAACAAGACAGCGGAGCTTTGCTCGTCATGTCACACAAGAGAGAGCTTCATGTATTTGCTGATATTTGCTGATTCTCTCCCAATCTGGCACCTTGGCGGCACTGTGAGAAGTTCATCTTTGTTGATGGTGTGTTGTGTACTCTTCCGTGGACTGGCTGGTTGGGATCTCTTCTGGAAAGTCCAGTCTGTCTTCACATAGAGGCGGATAATTACCAAACACGCAGCCGACAGCAGAGGCACAAAAGCTGCATTGACTTCCTCACTGCTGGTCGCCTCCAGGGGATGGTCCCGCTCCCTGCTCACCCTGCTCACCCAGACCCTCTTCTCATCACTCCTGAGAGGCAGGATGACTTGTTCCATAACAAGATGCGAAACTGACTTCTTTCAGCTCCAGTGAACTGGACATAAACCCCGACTGACAACCTCCAGTGCCCAAAGAGAACAGAGAGAGGACGGGTGGGCCGGGAGCGAGGACAAGAGAGAGGTGGGGGCGGCACAGGGAGCACTAAATAAAGTTGTTATTCACTTTAATCGTACATTTTAGAGACAAAAAAAACAAAACAAAGGATCTTCACTTTAAACTGATTACTCCAGTTCCAACGTTGGCATCTAAACAGTGAAATCTAGATCCTTTGAACTGCATCCGCAAATGTTTGCCAACTTTTTATCTCCCTGTTGTTCATGATGTATGATTTCTCCTCACGGCCGCCTTTCCCCCCTCTCAGCGCTCAATGTGTTACAGCAATGAAAGCGTAAAGTGCTGTTAATGTAATGGGCCATGGGTGATTGTTTCTGACAAGCAACAAAACACACCGTCCCTCCCCTCAAATTAGTCGCCCAGGAGGGGGTGGGGTGAGGGGGTCCCAAGAGACACATGGACACGACAGCATGCCAGTATATAGCATGAGCATCGGCGTGACTGTCATTTGTAGTGGCTTATTTTCTTACCTTTTAGCTCGTTCTGGGGATGAATTACCAATTGGATTATCTTTCTTGCTAAAGAAAAATAAATTGTCAATAAACAAAAACAAAAGTTCTCTGTTCAGTTTGGCTTATGTTAACATGCCTTGATCCAAATCTATTACTGGTTTTAAGTCACTTAAGAGGGGAAAGCCAGTGGGTGAGCTTGTTACCCCCTTGAACCTAATCCAAGATTATCTCTCCCCCATTTGGTGAAATTATTTCAAACACTGAGAATTGATGAGTTACTCATTACAGTGTCTTCAGTCAAGGAAGTGAGTAGTATCTCTTTACTTATAACCTGAAATATATATTTTTAGATGGGCACACATTTAACCAATTGATTTATTCAGATTCTGATTATATGTATGCATGATAGTCTCTTTACTTTGATTTAAAAGGAAAAGACATCAAATAAATAAACTAGGATTTCCATT
Source organism: Rhamphochromis sp. 'chilingali' (assembly GCF_963969265.1). Lineage (NCBI taxonomy): Eukaryota > Metazoa > Chordata > Actinopteri > Cichliformes > Cichlidae > Rhamphochromis > Rhamphochromis sp. 'chilingali'. The sequence goes on along the minus strand of NC_137932.1, from coordinate 12,962,804 downwards.
GTAAGTACATCAAATGCACATGCTTACATATCAAACTCCTAAGGTAAAATGGCCTGTATTTATATAGCGCTTGGTGGACTTTTTCCTGCTCATTTATTGTTTGTTTTCTACACTTTATGGGAAGTCACTGCTAACAAATGTTGATTATTTCAACCCTCTTCTCTTCAATATGCAGAATAAGAAGTGTTGCTTTATGCTACCACTGGTGGTCAAAAAAGTGTAAAACAAGTCCATTAGACACCTAATGTCAACAATTCATTTGTACAGAAAAAAATAAATTAATTTATTAATTTATTGACAGACTTTACATCTCTCTCTCTCTCTCTCTCTATATATATATATATATATATATATATATATATATATATATATATATACACACATAACATTTGTAAAAGAAAAAAAAATATCTATCTATCTATATATATGTAGAGATAGATAGATATAATGGATTGCATTTATATAGCACTTTTCAAGACCCTCAGAGCGCTTTACAATTCCACTATTCATTCACGTGAATGTGAGAGTGTATATACAGTATATGTATTATATATATATTTTTCACACCAAGACGGTAAATATTGATACAAATCAATGCATCATACTCTAGATGATTTTTATTTTGAAAAGACTGTGACATTCTATCTGAATGGGTTGTGTTTGGGGGATTTGGTTAATAAGTGACTCATGAGGAGTGGATCAGTAATACCAGAGACGTTAGCCTAAGTAAGTAGCTTTCGCCATGTGTTAGTTTAATTTTAAGTATAGAAATTCAATATTTTTTGATTTCATATACATATTTCAAATCTTCTGGTTTTGATTGTACTGTAACTAAAGGAACTAGTCTCTTCAAAGGCACAGGTACCACTCCATAAATATGATTTCTAAACCTTAGGCATGGTCCTGCTGCGAAATATTTTTAAAAGTCACATTCCAAGTATTTACAATTTGATGCCTGCCTCAGATGCTTTAAATTTCATCCCTGGTTCAAATACAGAAAATTATGGAGACAGAGTAACAAAGGTGTATACTTAAAACTACTTTTTTGTAAAAGTACAGGTGCTACTCTGTAGTCCCATGTTATCCAGCTATATTATTCAGAGTGAGCTCAGGTTGAATAGGCAGTTAGCTAGTCAGTTAGCAAAGGGTTAGCTTTAAAGAAAAGTCCTGATTTGTGAACGAGTCGGTGGGAGGAGTGGTGGAGGGCCTGGCGTGCAGGAAAGCCTCTCCTGGGCCAGAAGAAAAGGATTTGGCCCAGATGCAGGCAGAGATGTTAACTTTGAGTGGCCCCTGTGGCTCAAGCTCAGCACCCCCTCCTTCTTACTTCCCAAGCCCCCAGGTTGCCTTTGCATGACATCATTCCCAAACTATGTCCCCCATACCCATGTGAATCTGAGCTGTCACAATCAGCAGCCGCCCCCCCCCTTCCCCACCATTAAACTGTACTGCGCCGCAAACCCATACGTTTCTTTTTCTTCCTCTCTTCTTCTACCACCAATCTCCTCCCTTCTTCTTCTTTTTTAACCTCCAGAAAGGCATTGTTTGAGTCAGGGCTTGATCAAAAAACTGTTGCCCGCCAACCACAGGGCTTTCTGTAAATTCAATAAGGCCACCTTAAAGATTTTCCTAATTAATGGATGACATCTTTGGCTGGAGGAGAGGCGAGGCATTCTGCTCCAGCCCGCTCTTTGTTCGCCTCCTAATTAACTTTCCTAGGTCACTCAGGTCCCCGCAACCTGAGAGTGAAGAGCCCCCATTGAGGAGGGAGTTGTAAACTTACTTTTTTTGCCTCGGCACTTAAAAGGGGAAAGCAACTATAGGGAACAGAAAATATCCTATTTAAGTCCTTTGTGAGTGAACTGCTTGCACATGTTCCAATAAAGGAAGTCTTCTAAATAAGCTGCCATGTTGCTCTCCGCTCCCCCTCTTTTTTCCCCCTTATCCCACCTCTTTCACTCTCAGCTCCACAGAAAGGTTATGAATGATAGCTCTGGGTTGAGGGGGGGTAAAGGGCCAAAGGACAGCATCTGGGCATTGTGGAATTGTGAGCATCTGAAACTTTGAGGGAATTTGAGGATGGGAAAGCACTGAGCTGCTGGGTGGTGGGGTGGGTGATTGAGAAAATGTAGTGAATATGAGAAAAAAATAAGTGCCTCTTTGCCCTCATCATTGTTTGGGTGTTTCTAAAGGACCCCCATGTCCCACAGCTGCTTTCATCACTTCTACCGTTTATTCTGCAAAAAAAAAAAAAAAAAAAAGTCCAAAAAGAAAGACATATGAAAGCACTTCTAATAATTTACAATCTCTTACTAACACACCCAACACTTCACTGATGATTGTTTATTCATAATAAACTTTCTGTTTATTATGAGTAGATATCAGTGTGAAAATACAGGTGCAGCTATGAGCCCAGTCATAGTGATGTTATGGTATAATTTTTAAAAAGTATACATATATCGTAATGAACAATAATATAATGTACTTACTGCCAACTCTTAATGCACCTTTCAGCATATTTCACCTAATACGTTGTTTTCAAGTGAGACTTTGCCAGTATTACATAAATAGCAACTGTGTTTCACTCTTAAGCAATCACTAAGTGCTCTCACTCACTTATCTGGTGTGCAGCTGACCAGTGGCTTATGGAAGATCATTACAACTATTGTAATAAAACATCACAAAGCCACAGAGCTGCGAGAGTGACTGTTAGAAAAAGTTACCCAGCCTCTTTTTAAGACGTAGGATGTTTTGTTTTGGGGGTTTTTGCTACAGTTCAAAACTTCACTGATAAACAGGGGAGAGTTTGTATAGAAAAAATTGGTACGTTTTTAATACTCAAATATACAAAGCAGGTGAGGAGGAAATTGAGTTTTTCCAGAGTGCTGAGATTTCTTCTCATTGACTCCCAGTTGATTTTAAATTCTTTTTAAAATTCTCCTGCTTACATGTTGAGCACTAATTCGACCAGCTGCACATTTATCTCAACTTCTTGTTAGACGCACTCCTGCTTGCAGATTGAGGACTGTAAGGGGGTCTAGTCTTCAATTTACCACTTCTATGGACTCCTTCAAAAAGCAGTTGAAAACTTGTCTGTTTAGTCAGGCCCTCTTTTGAGACGCTTTTGTTATTATTGCTTAAATATCTGTGGTTTTATTCTGTTTACATGCTATTAACTGTTTTTAATTTTCTATATTTTATTGTGTTTCTTCCTAGTTTGTATTTATTTTGTTGTACAACGACTAAGTGACTTTATGTTTGTGAAAAAGCACTTTGTGAATAAATACTTGCTTACTCAAATAGAATAGGTAAAACAACATCTACATATTGAAAATGTTTCTTCCTTTATGTCATCAACTGTGTAGGTTAGCTAGTTTGCATCACGATTTTCACGCCTTAAATACACAAAACTTGTAACTCCAGTATGACATGTTTTCATGAGGAACAGCTTTCAAGCTTTGTGATGATGGATTTTGCAGATATCCAAGTGGTTAGCCTAGGTAGTAAAGCTTGCTCAACTCAAAGAGGATGTTGGTTATGACACTGTAATCATAACATACACTGAAAGAACCTCCAGTTATGAAGGCTCCATGCAGTCCATTTGAATATAAAAGAACAGAAAAGTAAAGAAAGAGAATGCAAGAACAACACACACACACAAATGTAATCATCTGTAATTGCAAAATTAATAAATAGCCGTTCCAGTGCTTCCAGAAGCAGGATAAATATCTTGTGTCACATAAATTTGGTACAGCTGAAACCATTATAACCACAATTTCGAATCAGTTCATCAACGCATAAATTTATCTATGAAATTTCTCAGTAACGCATGAGAGATAGGAACAATACTAGTCACAAACATCTGGCTTGCACTTGTCCATGTTAGGAGCTGAATGCATGAATGCATTCCACCTGAAGTATTTTCATTTTCAATACACCGTAAGTGCACCACAAATATGCGTATGAGGTACAACATGCTCTAAAAAGAGTGTTTTTAACATAACCTGTTCACGTAGAATTTAAGGGCTAATTGCTTTGCATACAGTTTACAACACTGGCACTACACATCATCATGACAGAGTTCATTCTTGATGGCATGACCCAAGTACTTAACTTTAGTTGCTGCATTTAAACGTTACAAAATAAGGGGAAATTTTGCTTCTGGTCCTTTAAAGCTGAAATGGTCATTATTGCATTCTTTCTAGGCTTGAATTCGATACTGTAAAATATAACTTGAGCAGAGCCTGAGCAGCGGCTGCAATTTGGCAGCATTCTGGCATTCTGGAGACAAAACAACTAAATCGTCATCATATAACAAATTATCACCCAGTATTGTGATTGTTTAACATTTTAGAAAGATCGTTCCGTATATAGGCTGAAGCAAACAGATGACAGTATCCTATCTTGTCAAACATTTATAATATTTTACATTTCGTATTAACTGCATGGTTAAAAAAAAAATTAAAAATGGGGGAAAGAGCCCCAAAACTGTGAAGTGAAGCTGTGTTAACTTTATGAGATCATCAACTTTTATTGTCATGGACAGAACCCTACTAATACTAAGGGTTGCAGAAGCACTAATGAATGTACACAGTGGAAAATACCTCTAATCATTTAAATCCTCCTTTAGGCAGATTATGTCTCCATACATACTTAAAGATCTAGTTCATTCATTTATAACTGCAGTTCTGTCATTATTGGTGAGAATGGGAGTATAGACCCTGAGAAGACACATGTTAAACAGCCTCAGATTCAAACCCAGGCTTATGACATCTGGACCACCTGCTCAAACGGGGGAGCTATATTGGTGCTCGTAATGTTCTGACTTTCAGTATTCAAAGTGGACCAAATAAAAAGAGCTGCATCCCTGAGATTACCATATTAAGGAGATCCCTCCTAACTGACATCATAGAGAGTCAAGAGCAGAAAGAAAATATCTGAAACCGCGTTTAGAGCAGTCTGAAGGCTGAGCTTTAGCTCATTGAGATTACTTAAACATATACTGACTGCATTATTTGGGACTTTGGCCAAGTTTAATTTGAGCAGCCACACACTGAAGACAGCTTCCACTGCAGTCACAGGTGACGTTATACGCCTGTTAGCACACATGAGCTAAACTTTATGCTTGAGGGTGATGAAATACTCCTTCATGCTTATAATAAATATGAAATTTTGGACTGAAAATTCTGTGATGTACAAAAATTTATATAATTTACTTAATATAATTTACTTAAGAAGTTCTCCAAGGAGCTGCATCCCATATGCATGCACTGTACCCTGGTCTGACCATAGACAAAGTCACATGCCCCGATTCTATCAATGGGTCATCAGTCCTCCTAGCGTCTGGGTGTCTGGATGTGTATTAAGACCCATGAGGTGAGTGTGAGGCTCATGATGACAGCTCCTGTGCTGCCCTGAGGGTTACTGACGGGTGGAAGCTGTGACCTCAGACCGTGATCACTGAACCTGACCTGTGGAGTCTGCAGGATAACATCAGGAGAAGCAGGGCTGCGAAGCAAGACTGACTGCTGAACAGAGCTGGACAAACAGCAGAATGACTATCAGAGGGACTCCAGGTAAATGGCAGCTGTGGAAGGAGTAGACGAAGACTAGTCTCTGCTTAATCTGTGCGACGACCGCGACCAGTACTTTCACTGCTGCTGCCTCTTAAACAAAGTCATTTAGACACCGTGAGGGACTAAGAGTGGGAGAAAGTGTGTGTGTATATAGATATAGATATAGATAGATAGATATATATAAATCATTTTTTGCAAAGTGCCACTGATGCAGCAAACTGTTAAAGTCCCTCTCAACTCGAAAATGTGTGTTGCTAATTGGCATGTTTGTTAGATTGATTGTTTCCTCGATTGTATGTTGAGGATTTCTGTTTTCAAATTCATTCACTGAAAAATAGAGGTTTAGATACTGTAGATAAACATGATTTTGTGACATCACAACTAGTCTAGAACGCTTTCTTAGATGAATTATAAACTGTGTTATTTTTGATAAATTACTATGCACTCTGTTATTGAGTTAATGAATGAGTACGATATTATGTCTTGTTTTTACGACCTGTGATCATCAAGATATTTTGGACAGGTTCACAAAACCTGTTGTGGTTTGATCAGTAGTTCTGATGGCAGTAGATCAAACCTTTGATGTCCCACTGATGTTAAAATAATGAAAACTGAATATGTAGAAATCAAATAAACAACTTAAAGTTAAACTGATGACTTTGAAAATGAGGGTAAATGTGGTCGAAAGTGTCATTTTTTCATACTCATTTTGCTTGTTTTTTGTAGCTACAAAAAGACAATCAAAGATTTGATTGTTTTAAATGAGCATTAGACACAAATAAATGAAAGATAAACTCATTAACTAGGTGAAGTTTATTGTTCAAAACGAACTTAAAGACAGACAAAGAGACAGGCCTGTACAACTCACCCACCGATCTAATCAAGTCCAGTCACCTCTGCATGACTGAAACGTGTCCTTTCAGCTCTGGAAATCCGAACACTTTCACACACCACAGGCAGAATAATAAATGAACTGTAGATACACTGATCACATCGCGGGCTCCTCGGCTCTCACATGTTTGTCTTTGCAGTCTGAACAGACTAAGCCCCTCTACTCAGCTGTCATAATTTGTTAACGAGTCTTTTCAGGGAGGGAAAAAAGAAAAAGAGAAGACAGAAAAAGAAAAGAAAGCTCTTCACGAGTGACTGAAAGCAGAGGTCCATCCAGAGAGGGAACCCAGGGGCGACATCAGACCGATTTCAGACCAGCCCGTGATGGCATCTCTGTATATTTTAATATTAATGACCTCGGCCGCAAAGCCGCCTCTAAGCTTCCAACAGGTGCCCCCAGCCCCACTCGAGTCTGAAAAACTGGGATCATTCAACGTCTCGCTAACCACCGCCGGTCAATAAAGACTGCACATGAAGAGGACTCCAAGAGAAGGGAAAAAGACATAAAGAGTGGAAGGGGAGTTACAGAGTCAGTCATCTCTTGCAAATAAGTTTTTGAGTCACTTTCCCCAGCTGAAACACGGGTCGATATTTTTCCCCCCCTTGAGAAAGAGATTGACTTTTGTTTGGAGTTTGTGAGAAGTGGGAATCAGAAGCGGGACAATGGGACTCCCCACGGCGAGAGGCTGAGAGGAGCCATCTCAAATCAGTCAGCCAGGGGACTGACTAATCCGTCCATTGTACCTCCCCAGCCACCGGCCGCACATCAACACATTCGCCCCCAATTGTCCCCCACCCTCATGCAGCGGGATTTGCTCTCCCCAACAGCCAGTTTTGTCCACGGCAGTTCGAGCGGAAGTTTCTCACTGACAATTTGCCCCAAATAGATTTGTCAGAGCGTCCAACTGCACCGCACCGACTTGTGGGTTTCTGGGTTTGGGTCTTGGGTCTGTGTTTTTGGTGGTGGTGGTGGTTTGGGGGGGGGGGGGGGGGGGGGGGGGGGGGCTTTGGCGTGTGTATGTGAATGCGTGTAAGCGCACATGGGTTTGTCTGTGCGCACGCACAGGTATGCCAGCATCTCTTTTACACTGCAGCTAACGAGGTGGCGCGGTGGCAGTGGAGGAATGCGGGGATAGGCCTGTGGGGTTTAAGGAGGAGGGCTATAGTTTTACTGTACTCACAGACAGCGTGCTCCTAGATGAGCAAGCACGACAACAACACTGTGCTCCTGAAGCATTAAACGCCCACTTTAATAACCACTTTGAAAGAACTGCTGACTCCAAACCTTCCAAGAGAAGCATGTTGCTGTACACACTGTACCTGATCAGCTGCTTACTCATAGCGTTAACATCCTTTAGATAGAGAGTTGATGTTGCAACTGAGGGAACTGAGTTTGTTTTCTCATTATAACTCACCTGCAGTTGCTTCAATATGTCCAATGTGATTCACCATTCGTGAGTCTTGAGTAATTTCGATTTAAGACTTGCCATCAAAACAATTTGGGAAGCCAAATGTGGTCCGATGTGCAAGTGGAAACCTGCGGGCCCCTTAAAATGTTGAAGAATCGCTCGGACAGGTAATCTGCATCTATTCAGTGACTCTTATTGAAGAACTGTCCGTGGTGCTGAAATCAGACTGATTATCTTCCACTTCTTTGGGACGTTAAATCATATTTTAGGTTATTGGATATTAACAGTACCTGGGGAAGATCTTTCAACTGCCGTTTTCGGAAATGTGCCAAACAAACCTTTTTGCGTTCAACCAGTGGAATGTTTTCAGAAAATCACTGTCATTACCATAGCAGATGAAGTGATTCTTCACGGTCCAGACAACCAACCTCCTCGGCTAAACACGATCAGTGTCTGTAGGCTATGAGATGACTGAAGATGATCTCCCTGGCCAGTTTTCAGAGATGCACGGCTGCTGGGGCCTTTGGTCGACTTGAATTCTCCCTATTATTTGCTTTCTGGGGCTTAGTGACTTCTCTCCAAAGCCAATTGGTTTACGCCTGGTCGGTTCGGGGGGCCTCCACAGTGATAGCAGTACATAAAAGATGGATAAACTCTAATGGATGGGATCTATTTGAAGATTCCCCAAAGAGCAAAACATTGGATGTTCTAATAATTTTTTTTAAAAATCAACAGGTGCACAATCCAAGAATATAAAATCCGCTTTCTGTCTGATATGTGATGTTTTCGCAGGTGTTTTTTCTCATTGTTCGAAACTCATTCAGACATTGAGCACACACCGCGGTCTCCCTGCATTGTTCTGCGCTGACTTCTGTTGGACTCTCACTCTTTTCTCGTTGTTAAAGTCTATACTATAGTATGTCAAGTATCCGCATACTGATGCCGAGATCCCCCTCCCCAAAAAACAGATACACAATCCACTGCCCCCTTTGTTGGCCACATTTCATTGACTGCTGGAGGAGAAGAGAGTCACTCATACAAAAAAAGTGAAAGAAGGCAGCCCGGGCAACCATGATGTTGGTTATATTTGTGTAAAGGCTATCAGTGAATGACGAGGATTAGGACGAGTTAAGGAGATTATGTCACACATTCACCATTCACCCAACCCAGCAGCCACCCACACACATGCGCACACACAGACACACACTCACACACATACACCACTTCACGTGCATTTAGAAACAAATGAAAACTGTTATCGATTACTGATTATGTCTTCGTTAAGGAAAGTTATTGGATCTTATTTCTTTTGAAAAGTTAATAATTTAGGAAATGCAAAAATAAGCCAAAAATAAGTCTGGGGGGGAACTTAAAATTAAAAAATTTCTACAGTATAAGTGGCCTATTCAGAGAATAGTTAAAACACACAATTTGCGTCTATAAACGTCCTACAGAGGGCCTTTCTATGAGCCCCCTCAGGAAAATCAAAGGAATATTAGAATGATTTCTCCTCAGGCTTGTTAGGCTCCAGCCGGAGCCGTTCAGCTAAAGGGCAGATTGAAAGACACGACAAAAGCTAATTGCAATTAACTACGCCTCTCCGCCTCGCCCCTGTCCGCTTAAATCGACACTTTGTGAGTCCATATGGCCTTCAGTGTACCGTGGGAATGAACACAATTAAAACAGAATATGGATTTCTGGAGTTACCCGGCGAAAGCGCAACAAGCTGTCAAGGTCAGTGTGTCAATGAGTGGGCCCCGGACAGCCGGCCGTGGTCTGCACCTTCATGTCCAAAACCGGATCACCCACTACAGAGAATGGCAGCTACAGAGGCAGATAGATAGATAGATAGATAGATAGATAGATAGATAGATAGATAGATAGATAGATAGATAGATAGATAGATAGATCTCAAAAGTTATTATTATTATTATTATTATTAATATTATTATTGCCCATTTCTTTTGCTGTAACTAAAAAAGCTAAAGTGCAAGAGTGCAAATCGATCTAACATTTTAAAAGATAATAGTAAAATCTTAAATGTGAAGGGCTCATGAAGTTCAGCGGTAGGTTTGCATGAATCGTCAAAGAAAATCAAAGTAAACAGAATGAAAAGCAAATATATTTAAGTGTGTTTATATATTCCATATGTATGACTTTTTATATTTCACATTTTTCCCAAGTTTGTATTTAAAGATGGTTGTTAAATTAAAAATGAATGCTTACCTTTTACATTTAATAAAAGGTTCTTTAAAAAAAAAATACATTAATTTCTAGAAGCCTTGTTTTTTTAATAAGTTATATTACAAGGTCCCAAAGTGTGTCTGCATGGTGTATCTGCCCACCTAACGAGCTCCAATAAGCCACTAACAGAGGAAAGATAATGCAGACTGTGGAGCAAAACTACACCAACGCCCCCGAGAAAACGGGGGAGAGATGGATATTTTACAACTTTTAACTGTATGAACCTTTTAAATTTGTCGTCTCTTTAGCCTTTTTTATATTTATTAAAGAATCAAATACGCAATAAAGTGTTTTAAAAATCAAAGTTCAGCTTTATGACAGTTGTCTTGACCGCTGCTACGTATGTGGTGGAGCCCAAGCATTTAATCTGGAGGACTGTACGAGGAACCAGACACAAATGTCTTTGTGCTAGTGTAGGAAATGAGGAGCGCTGACTGTTGAAGGTCTCAGCCCACCCTCACCCCCCACCTCCCTGCATATGGTAATACACTTTTATTAGTGGTCAGCATACCTTAGCATACCCGAAAATATTTACAGTAATCAGCCTCTTAAAGCCATCTCCACGGTCCCAACAGTTTGGATCATTTTTACTTTTTTATTTCATTTTATTTTATCTTTTTATTCTTTAGGATATGCGATTATATATTTTAAACACATTTTGAATATTTTCGGTCATATTATTATTATTATTATTATTATTATTATTATTATTATTATTATTATTATAAATAAGAGTTCTACACAGTAAAAATCGCAAATGCAGTCCAGGAAAACATGCAACATGTGTGTTTTGTCTGCAGTGGATCTGGCTCCGTTAGCAAGGCACTTCACAGCACTTGCACACACATTCAAGCGCACACACACTCCCTCGCACGCCAGTGACGTCAGGATGGAGTTTGGAGTAGAAAGCCAAGTGGATGAAGGAAGTGGAGATCTCCACCCTCCAGCCTCCCCCTGACACTTCTCATAAATATTACCAAGGCTTATTCGGGAGGCTCCCACCATAAAGTCACATCGTGTCCTGGTTTTAACAAGTTTTCAACCGTAAGAAAATCGGAAATTTGCCCCTTTTTTCCCTTCGCCACCGCGTTGGCAGTATCGGATGCGCTCCAGCCACCGTTTTTCCAACTCGAACTTTACGCACCGGCTACTGCGCCACTAGCTGGAGAGCTGCTGCTGCCGTTTACCGGCTGCTGCCCGGGGATCCAGTCCTGGTTCTCCGGAATCTTCGGCGTCGAGGGCAAAGATCCCTGATAAAATGTATAATTAATGTTTTAATTTGTGGCTCTCGATCGATCGGAGGCTGACTTTCTATCAACTTGGCTTCGGGACTTTGACTTGTGTTTCTCGTCGCTGCTGGCAAAGAAACCGAGAAACCACAAGTGATTAAGTGTCACAAACTTCATTGTTTCTGTCCACAAGAAGAGGAGAAAAGGGACACTTTTTATCCAGATTCTTTAAAATATCGAGGATCCATGATGAGCAAACCCACCGGTTCAACAAGTGGCTGTTTGGATATTCTGAATGTCAAATCAAGTAAGTTTTGTTCATCATCATCTCCGATTCCTCTGAAGAACACGGCATAGATAATGGGAGGTCTACAGTAGCGACGGGTATAACAAATGAGTGAGTGAGTCCATGGTGTCTTTAAAGATGTTTCTCACGACTCTACCTCATGATCACAAAGTTGTGAGTATGGGGACTGGCTGTCGGCCGTCTCAGAATGCAATACATGAACATCCCCGGATAACAAAGCTCCTGAATGAAAGGAAATCATGTGTAAAATTTATTTTGTAATGTTGCTCACAGATTTCGAGAAACAAAATAAGAAGGAAGCGAAAATAATAAGCCACATTCATTTGCCGACCACTGCTCTTCAAAAGCCCCACATGCTTCCCTTTGATGACACTTGTTGCCTGCAATTTAATTTTCAGCCTTTAAAAAGAGTAACAGCGCAATATGCAGGGTATCATTCAATCTTACATGAAGAGAAATCCCGTTTGCGCACGAGATTTTTTTCTCTTATGTCTGAAATGTGTTTGCGCATTTCTGAATCCCTCATTTGAGTTTCCTGAAGCGCTTTAAATCATGTTACTGACTTTTTTTTAAAATAGTAATAAATTTCAAGCAGATTTACACTTTCCTATCAAATTATTTTCTGATCCTTTTTTTCTTAACCCTTGCAATTATCCCTCTGCTAGGCCTCATTATGAATTCAAATGAAGGCGGACTCAGATCATAATATAGGCCTAAAGTAGGCTATTGTTCTCTCTCTCCAAAGAATGGACATTTCTGTTGAATTCACATTTGATGCTTCTTTTAGAGCTACCACATTTTTTTCACACCAGGCCGCCGCTTTTAAAATCTGTGCTCGGCCGATGTAAACGTGTGTTTTCAAATGAGAATAAAACGACTCACAGCATTGCTGTGACTCAAGTTCACAGCCACGCTACCGAGTGGTCAGAGGAAACAGCTCTTTCTCTCCCTAAAACTTCATTTCCAACTCTTTTAGCAGGTTTTCGCCTTGATGGTGATTACGTTAATAGAATATGCCATATATCTTCAAGCAATTACTGCTCACAATGGAGACGCAGTGGACCCCCACAGCGGGAAGTTAAATACATTTCCCCCTTTCACAACAAAATTGTCTGTCATTTTTATTTAATTGACTCCCAGCGACCATCGTTTAATATTTGGGGGGACATTTTTTCTTGTTGAAAATGTTTACACTTTCGGTCATCCGCGGTTTAATTAAACTCTAAATTTTAATTTGGGGGCTGTGTCAATGAAAATGTGATTTGGTTAGCTTTGGTTTTAAAGGTTTGTTAAAACAAAATAAAAAAGAATGATTTATTTTTTAAAAAAATTAGAAAACAAGAAAATAAAAGAACAACAGTGATACTACTACTACTACTACTACTACTACTAATAATAATAATAATAATAATAATAATAATAATAATAATAATAATAATAACTAGGACCAGTATGGAACATGTTGAGCGTAAATTTCTCCAATTACTAAGGACAAGTTGGGTACCAAAATACCAAATTTTGTTTAACAATAAAATGTTTAAATCCAACTTTAAAATGACTTTTTATTGCATGTTACAGCAATTAAATGTCTTTTGCGTACATTTAAAGGGCTACAGGGTGTTTTGATTCTTAATAAACAGCCAATTCCAGTCCTATAACTCTCTCCTGAAGTCATTGTTTTTGCTGCTGAGTAGTTATTCCCATGCTACCCTTTTTGACGGGTCACTGGTGAATCAATGAGCAGGTGGCAAAACGTCAGTGTAATTACATAGACGGCTTTTCCCTCCAGAATAAAAAAAGGACTGCCTCATATGCATACAAATATCTTCTTTTTAAGAGATTTGAATACAAAATCTTCACAAAAAAATCACATTTTTTCATCTACACCGGGGTCGATTTACATACACTTCATTTGAGTTGGTGAAACGAGTTGGTACGCATTATTCTCATGGTGCAGTGTCACTCCCTAATCCTGGGGCCTATAGACCTGTGGGATAAAGCAGCTGTCGAGTCCCATTATGAAGTGGAGTTGGCAGCTTGTCGAGATCCAGGCAGTCAGACGAGGTTCAATGGGAGAAAATCATTAAGTTAACACTTTCCCCTAATGTCTCCATTGTGCGTTTTCGGGGTATTGTCTTAGAGAGCTCAAATATAACGCTTCCCACCGGACTTTATTCTTAAAATGTGCGCAGTGAATTCCCATGGTCGTGCTCGGATGAGACGCGGGGCGTTGTCCAGTGTGCGTGTAATGAGTGTGAGAGCGTGTCTGTGGCTGTGTGGAGTTGTCGGACATAAGTAAGTCACATGCAGGACAGTTTGTTCATTGCTTCAGTGTATATGAGCTCGATTATGGTACTTTTTAACTGATTATAGGGTCGGTGTAAAGTCACATAATTGCAGGTCGGCCGCTGAACTGCAGCCAGTGTGTCAACTTTGAAAACTGTTATACCAACTTATTCTGGAAAAACACTGTAAACACTTTGTTCCATCATATTTATTCATAAATCCCGCGATTACGCGAGCAACCGCTACAAAATGTCATCAAAATGTTTTGATTTAAAACTGAACTGTGCGCTTCGTAATTCAGTGAGCACATCATTTACTTGACATTTTTGACCTCTCCCAGGTCGGATTCTGGACATCCCATGTAAAGTGTGCGGTGACCGCAGCTCAGGGAAACACTATGGTGTTTACGCCTGTGATGGCTGCTCGGGATTCTTCAAGAGGAGCATCCGCAGAAATCGGACTTATGTGTGTAAATCTGGCTCGCAGGTGAGGCCTCCTTTAAGTTTATACAAGCTCGTAACTAAATTTCCCTGCTTTTTACACGAGGCTGAATTGGCTGTGGTTAAATGCACCTACTATTTGCGCTTTTCAAATTCGATTAAGTAGTTTTATTTATTTATTTTTAATAGAATTTCAAGCAAGGCGGGAAAACAAGCAGGCAAAGGAATTATCAAATCAAGCCTAAGTGAGAAACCTGTACGCAATCATTGCCATGAATATGGAGCAATTTCTTTCATTTTCCAAATAAAGTTAGCACCCTGCACAGAATTTGTCTCGTCCTTTATTCTTTATATTCCCTAGGTGTCTGATTTTCACCCACAAAACATACCAAGCGTTTTACGCGCGTAATGCACATTTTACGAGCTGATTTCTGTTTGCTTTTCTTTTTGGCGCTGAGTTAAGTCTCTCTTGATGAGCCTAATTATGTCATGCCTGGACCATTAAGTACTGGGCTAAGTGCCGCGCTGCTGTAATATATCAGGTGTAATCCAATCTAATGTGATGACTCGAAGCCGAGGATTTAGGCGGCAGAGGGCGGGATAGAGTACTTATCCTGCGGGATGAGGCCACACTGGAGCCGCAGGGGAGCACCTCCATAACTAAAAGATAATAGTACGATCTTTCACCTGGAGATTGCCCTCCCAGGAGGATAATAGCAAGAAGCTTTTTTTTCTCTCCTGCAAGCTAAGAGAATTTTAACTAGAAGCTGTAACCCCTTCCTCTTTTTATGTCCCCCTCTCCTTTTCTCTCTGTACAGGGTGGTTGTCCCGTAGACAAAACTCACAGAAACCAGTGCCGAGCTTGTCGTTTGAAAAAGTGTCTGGAAGTGAACATGAATAAAGACGGTAAACGAGCTTAATTGAATTATCACGTTGAGCAAAGAAACGCCAGTACAGTAGGACAGTATTGGATTCGGGGGAGAAAAAAGTGTATAAAATCTGTTAATCAAAGCTGAAAAGAAGTTGATAATTACCTGCTGCTTGTTTTAAAGGAGATCTTATTTATACCTCCTGGGAGCGCTGGTAGAAGCTCATTATTTTTTTTCTTTCACGCAGAACATTTGCACTTTAAGGAGCAGCTTTCGTTCAATAAAATAAACCCAGGATTGCTCCTGGAGAATGCAATTAACGATCCTGATAAATAAGCAGTTTGCTCTCTTTCACACTGCCTTCCTACTGTCCTGCTCCACAGCCGTTCAGCATGAGAGGGGGCCACGGACATCTACAATTCGCAAACAGGTCGCTCTGTATTTCCGGGGCCACAAAGAGGTGAATGGCTCCTCGGCACATTTCCCCGGATCCTCACTACCCGGTCCTCCTTTTTTCACCACTGTCACCCAGCTGGAGCCGCACAACTTGGAGATGAGCACAGTAGCCACTACACCGGAAAGACAGGCCATCGTGGGTCTAGCACAGCCAACTCCTAAGGTAGATTTTTATTTTAAGATTACGCAATTTAATAGCTACAACGTACACTTTCTTCAAAGAGTTTTAGACCTTCAAGTAAAGAATGAGAGCATAGAAGTCAATCATTTCTTGGCTCTCGTGTCGCAGTCCATGCATAGTTTTACATTTAATCACTTCTAGATGTAGAATTCCTTAAAATGTTAGATGTTTGTATTTCTTCCAAACCGTTATTGTGCGATTAATTAGTAAACATTTTTTTTTTAAACACAAGGGTTAGAAGTTGAAATTCCTCTCCAGATTTAAAAGCCTGTAAGACCAACAAATCCGCCAATTAGATTTCTCACTGTAAATCCACCACAAGCAACACTAATCATTATAAAACTGGGCGCTGGGGCTTGGAATTCGACCTTTGTTGTTCACTGTTTTCCGACCTGCGTTTCTTTCTGACATAAACAATGACAACATTTTCATTTTCCCTCTCTGCAGTATCCCCACGAGGTCAGTGGCACCCCGATGTATCTGTACGAGGTGGCTACGGAATCTGTGTGCGAGTCAGCTGCGCGTCTTCTCTTCATGAGCATCAAGTGGGCAAAAAGTGTCCCCGCGTTCTCCACCCTCCCTTTATCTGATCAGGTAGCCACGATTTGGACTCATTCTCCAAATGAATGATGCTTAAACATGATCCCCAAACAGGCCATTAGCGCCCTGTGGGGTTTGAAATGGTGAACAGCTGCCAATTAAGTATTTGGTCCGCAGACAGACGCTTTAAATTAATTAAATTAATGTCATGAATTTGATAGTATCGATTTGAAAACCGCATATCTAATAATTCCCAACCAAGCCCTAAAACCTGCACACAACATGGAAAAATAAGAAGGAATTATTAATCTTATGTTGTTATTTTTACCATTCAAAAAGTTTCAAATACTTTGAATGGTTTAATTGTTGCGTGTTGTGCACAGTTTAACACTTAAAATACCCCCTTACAGCTGATTCTGTTGGAGGACGCTTGGAGAGAATTATTTGTTCTGGGCATCGCGCAGTGGGCCATTCCCGTGGACTCCACAACTCTTCTCGCTGTTTCTGGTATATGCAAAGCACGAGAGAATTTTAAGTGAAGAGCGAGCAGCTGTTGTCGTGCATAATAAAACTTTTCTTCACATTTATCCAAAGGGATGAACACTGAAAACACGGAGTCTCAGCGGATGAACAAGATTATGTCTGAGATTCAAGCGCTTCAAGAGGTGGTCACCAGATTCAGACAGATGCGCCTTGACGCGACCGAGTTCGCCTGCTTGAAATGTATCGTGACATTCAAAGCTGGTGAGTACCTCGCAAATTACTGCCCGAATGTTTGACACAGTGTAAAGACTCTTACCGGAAATAACCATATTTACCAAAGCAAACCTCAACTTTCTCTGCTGCATACAACTACAGCCAATCTGGGAAGACAGAAGAGAATATATGACATGTCATTACAGCAGTGTCATGTCAGCAGATTTCTAACAGCTATAGTGATGCCTCTTGTCTTACAGTTCCTACGCATGGAAACACAGAATTAAGAAGTTTCCGCAACGCCAGCGCTATTGCTGCTCTGCAAGATGAAGCCCAGCTCACTCTCAACAGTTATATACACACCAGGTAAAAGAGATCTATCTATCTATCTATCTATCTATCTATCTGGCGATCGTGGCTCAAGAGTTGGCAGTTGCCTCTGTCAGTGCGCCTCAGGGCAGCTGTGGCTACAGTGTAGCTTGCCATCACCAGTGTGTGAATGGGTGGATGACTGAATGTAGTGTAAAGCGCTTTGGGGTCCATAGGGACTAAGTAAAGCGCTATACAGGCCATTATCTATCTATCTATCTATCTATCTATCTATCTCTTCATCCTAAGATAAAGCATGCTTTACGCACGTGTCAACTGGCTATAGTCTGCCAGCTTCATTATAAAGTTAATGAGGCAATAAGCCTCCTGTAATTGTGCAGGTGCACCAGATGAAGCTCGTATTCAAGCTAAGTAGGAGCTATTTGTCACAGGTGTGCGGTAATTGGACAGGCTGCAACAGACAGTCTGCAAATGGAACCGGACAAAAAGGCTGTTTTTGACACCAGTTGTGTTTCAGGTACCCGACTCAGCCGTGTCGTTTTGGTAAGCTCCTCTTGCTGCTGCCGGCCCTCCGCTCTGTCAGCCCGTCCACCATAGAGGAGGTGTTCTTCAAAAAGACCATCGGCAACGTTCCCATCACCAGGCTCCTGTCCGATATGTACAAATCCAGCGATATATGAATTCTCACCATCTGCCGGGGCGCGTGAGGAGGGGAAAAAAAGACTGGAGGCCCACGAGGAGACCCACTGAACAATCAACACAGACTGTCAAATCATAGCAGGTGTAGCCACGGCACAAAATCTCTTACGGGCTGTCTTAATACAGCCTATTTAGGCTTAGGCTCCATTGAACACATCCGGATCACAACTTTAGCCTGTTAACAGTTGCTCTAGTCAAGGATTAGCATGTACCTTTCATTAGAGACCCGCCTGTCTGATTCTGAAAACTGCAATATCTTGTGGCCAAAACAGCTTGCAGCGTTTAAATGTCGCCTTAAGGCTCTGGAGAGCACCTGCCAAGCACGTTTCCTAAAGAAACGCTGTACATTAAGACTTTTTTTGTTTTGATTTTTTCCGAGTGTCTATGAGACCAATGAGCTTGACGACCAATTCACCATTTTATTTCTGTGTTCAATCCCAACGGAGGAAACCAAAAAAAGAAGAAGAAGCAGCAGCATCCGGGGGGGGGGGGGGGGGGGGGAGATGCGAGTCGCTGTTCCTCAATTCGGTGCTGAAACCAAATGCACCGATGAGGCGTCAGCTCCATGAAGCATTGCGGAGGCCTCTTTAAAAAGGATGCACTATCTATCCCCCCCCCCCCCCCCCCCCCCCTTTGACTGTAAAACTACATTCATCTGAAAAATGGTGTCTGTATTTAAATGGCTGTCCCGTTAGTGTTTGGTGTGTCCTGTTTGAGGCGCAGCATAAAAAAAAAAGAAAGAAAAGAAAACGCTTAAGGTCGACTTTTTGAAGTTAGACACTAACACTGGATACAATCTTATTCAGCACTTGGAAATGTTTTTGTGGCCTGTAATGTTTTTATTCTGTTGTAAAAGCAAAAAAAACAAAATTTTTAATGGAGTTATAACTATTTAGAGTTGTAACCAAGAGAATAAAATACACTGAATTAAACGGTTTTCATATAACATGACCTAGATGCTTATAGTATAGTTTTACTATAGATGCTTATAGTAAAACTACCAGCTGGAGCCCTGGCATCATAGCAAACAGTGGTGTTGGTTTCATATCTAATTACAGTGACACTTTATAAGGATGTAGAGCTCATACTAAATTATTAAACACTAATGCATGCATCTTGATTTAATGCAGGATTTCTTGTGAACACCTGAAGCTCATCAGTAATAACCAACTCTGTGTACGTTCATTTGATTTGTTGGTGCTTTATCAAGTAATGAATAACATATATTATTTTACATTTTTCTTTGCCACCAAATGAGATTTGTATTACATAAAATGGTTCATTTGGGGTTAATCTCTCCAAAATCAGAGCAGTGCTTGCTCTCACAGGACATATGAAGCTGCAATCAAACTCCATCTTCAAATTCAAAAGTTTTACATGGAACTGCACGGGTCAAAAGTCCTCACATCTTATATGTGCAGCATGTGGGAGGCAGTGTGCTTAAAAAAAAATAATGTACAGATATGTTATTGTTATGAAAAAGGTCAGACCTTACAAATAGCCCTGAAGGCAAGAAGAAATGGCTTTTTACTTTTATTGTGGTGGCACATGTGATACAAAAGTAAAGGAAAAAAAAAAAGCTTCTGGATCTTGCATTCATTAAGCATAGTGACCTGGCCCAAATACATGTTGTACTAATTCAAGCTTAATCTGTCACAAGTCATAGACTGCATCATTTGTGTCTTTAGCATGGCTCACTCTAGTGCAAGTCCAAACTCAGGGCTGTCTTTGAATAGCTATAGTCCTTATACATCTTGCACAGTATTTATTAAACAGGTACAATAAAGTTAGGATGACTGCACTGGTCCTGACTGACTGTCCAGAGCGGGTAGCGAGACAGGCAAACGGCCCGAAGCGACAACAAATGCACTCACACGTGGAGACGTTTCACCTATTTTATTGGAAAATATTCAAAATAAACAAAAATGGCACAGCAGTATACAAATCTCAAAATGCATATAGCCAGTAGAAATACTGCAGTTCCCTCTGTGTAAATCTCTTGCTAGAAAATCATTTGTGATAATTGGGCAGGTGCTGGTCAATATACACACACGCACACATATGCACGCCTCCTTTTTCGGAGAAGAACACCTAAGTGTGATTTGAAAGTCAACGCCCGTCGTTGCATGTGTGTTTTTTGTGTTTAGTTGGTAGGTCGGTGGTGAGCAACATGCCGTACTGGACGAGAAACGCTGTGGGTCATTACGAGAGCTTTGCATATACAGAACACTCATTCAATGTTACTATATAAATGAATATATTTAAGACATAGCTAAATGATAAATACATCAATATATCCATGTTAGTGGCATTTCCAGACAAAGAAATTGCTATAAATTACTTTCAACCACAGTTACGTGTCGAACATTCTTGACTCTGATTAGAAGGTGAAAACAAACACCGATCAGGATAACTAAACTAAAAGAGGCAGTGAATTATATAATTTTTCTGGGGGGGGGGATGGGCGATATTGTCAATAAAATGTTTGTTTGAGAGAAACCTGGAGCAGTGAAAAGAGCTTTGGGTTGTTGGGCCAAGCGAGGCTGAGCAGGGCTGAGAGAGAGACCAGGCCAAGCAGAGCCATCCATTTATTTATTTATTTTTCTTTCCCTCAGGCTTGCCTGATTTTGGATGGGGTGTAGTTCTTGTCAACAGACTCATCCTGTAGAAACATGTGCAGGCATCGCTCATTCTGAGCTAGAGGGTGACCGGCCACTCTGGAAAACAAAAGCAAAAGTGGACATTCAAACATGAAGCTTTGATGAGTTTAAACAGGGATGAGCACAAACAGGAAACAAGATTTTGCATGAATTACTGAAATGGACGTGAGAAGTGTGGGGATTTTTTTTTTTTTTTTTTTTTTATAAATTGTGCTAGAAGGACAATTATTTAGCATTCAACATTTTTATGCAAGTATTTCTAAAGGATGATATCTTTTGTGTGCATGCTTTAAAAAAAAAAAAAAAAAAAAAGCACAAAAAAAAAAAAAAGTGACTCGCCCACTTTTAATGGGTTATTTACAGCCTGCACAATAAACTGGTCATGTCAGGTGTTTTGCTGTATTTCAATCCTATCAGACTCCAGTAACATGTAAATGCATAAGGATTGATACAATGCTTTTAAAAGAATTTTACTGAGTATAACTGCGTTTTAAAGTATATATTTACACATATATGCCACATCCTTCAAAAGTGCCACTGTGGCATATGGGGGGAAAACATTTAAGTATAACTTTTGTTAAATTTAGTTAATAAGCAAGCTGAGTAGGTAAGTAAAATTTACTTTCACAAAGAAGCAGTCGTACAACAAAACAGAGTAAAATATGTAAGAATAGGTAAGTGCAGTAACAGCAATACAAAATCTGATCAAGATACAAAACAAACATGTAGTTTAAAAACAAAAATCCAAACAATAAAAAAAAAACGGTCAAACTACAAAAAGTTTTACAAGCTAACACTGCTTAATAACACATCTAGGTACTCGCCTGTCATTAAAAGCTGCTTCTCATTCACTGTTCAGTGTCTTAACCACCGACGACACAGAATGAACTTCAAACACTACAATAAGTGCATAACTTCAATTAGGCATTCCTGAAGTTACATGGGCACCATTTATAAACAGTTATAACACTCTTATTTTTGTGTGTGTGAAAGGCAAAGAATTTCCCACCTTTGTTTGAACCCTTTTAACTTGTCATCTCCCTACGGTCTCTAAAATATACTATACTATATTATATTATATGAGTGCATTCAAAGTCAAACCTGTTTAAATTTAGTGCGCAGTTTCGATTTGGGATAGATTTCAGTCAACAATGTCACTGATTCACTAACAAATAATTTAAACTACTCTGAAAAATAATTACGCTAAAGTAATTTATACTAATGGAGAATAAAGAGCTGATCTGAACTGATCTAGTTAACATATCGGTAGTTTAATGGTTAAAAGTTACTGTTATATATCATTGATATTATTATAAACTATATTGCCACATATAGTAATGTACAGCACAGTACATTTCCCTAATCGGCCAAAAATGTGAAAAAGAGTAACTCTTATTTGAATTTGCCATTTAACCGTAAATTTACGACAACTTTATCTCACATTTACAAACACATTGACAGTCACAAAAACTGTTCACTTGGGAGTAGTAATCCGTTTTCCCCCTTTTGACTCAGAAATGAGCAAAGATATAGAATTAAGTCACACCAAGGCAAACAGGAAAACTAGCAGACTGCCTGTCTCCTTCCACTATTTCACAAAGTTACTCTGATCCTAGTTTGAGGGATTGATAAGAGGCTCTGGAGTATTTGGTGTTCTCAAACGTCTTTAAACCCCAGTAGGACTTAAATGAATCAATATTTTATGACCCCCCTCCCAGTCAGAGTGGTAGTTCTTGTGGAAAATATTGGATGTTTGGGGCTCTGTTAAAGCCACTCTGACATTGAGTTTCCCTCAATGTCCCTTCAGATGACGCAAAGCGGCTTAACGAGAATGAGCCAGTGCACCTGAGACCCTTAAACGGCTCTTTTTGTAAACGACAAACTGCTCAGAACACATCAAAATGATAAGACTACACGCACTGTATGCATGCGTCTTAACCTCTGATAGGAAATATTTCATACAAATTAAGCAGCAAAGGGACTGAGCCAGAGGTCAAATACCAGGGCAGTCACCGGAAACATCAGGCTAGCTACCAACAAATACTGTTTAATAGGTTTGGAAATGTTGATCTGGACGTAAGGCGCAGCAGGAGCATGTTTACAATCTTTAAGCCATTTCCTCTTACCTGAAGCCAGCATTATGTATGACTAGCCTATCATAAAAAAAAAAAAAAAAAAAAAAAAGATTGTTCGCTCTTCTCCTCCTCCTCACTCATTTTGCAGGGATAATCATGTTTAGCATTCCAAAAGATTTCCTCTTCACAATGCTCTCAATCACAGATTTAACAATGCTGCCAGCCACATCAGCCGGTGTTAAGTCTGAACAATAATATGATTAACAGCAGTGTTTCATTCACAGAAAGCACGGGAGGGAGAAATCTTAATTACCAACACATTCTTGTCTCCTTTAAAAATAAATAAATAAATAAATAAATGAAGAAGAAAAAAAACATTTATGGATTTTAATGTTCCTCAACTGTCTTTGCACACTTAATATTCCAACAGGAAACATTGAAGCATTTGCACATGAAACAAAGATAATGGCTAAGTCTGCAATCAAAGCAAATAATTACAATCAGACTGTAACTTTTATTGTTCCGCAGCTGAAAACGAGGACATGCTGGATCAAAAATAAGCAGAGGTGCACACACCATCCCGTGGAACCACGCGCTGTAATTTGAGCTGCAATTAACATAAATTACACATCAACAACAAAACAAATGTGGGAAAAATTATGTTGTGGGGGTGCGCACTTGAGTCCTCTTTGGTTGTTCTTGTCCTTTGCGAGGTAATTATAAAGGAGATTTAAGGAGGATAGTGAGGAAAAAGACCTGCCCGTCTCCGAGGGTTCAGTTTGTTAACAATATGAAGAGAAGTGAAAAAGTTGAATCTAGTTATTGCACAACGTGCTTCATTGTTCGTCAGAGTTAAATAAAATAAATAAATAATTAAACTAGCAACGGCAGAAGCGGAAAACGACTGCAGCTGCAAAGAAGAAATTGTTAAGAAGAAATTGTTTTAACCTCATGGACGCATTGTGGGAGAATGGATAAAGACTGAGACGTGGACAGGCTTACTTGTTGAGAAACTGCTCCAGACCCTGTCTCCGCTCCTCGATGAAAGAGTCATCAAATATGCCATCATCTCCTCGGAAAGGAAGCTGCCGGAAAAGAGCTTTCCCCGGGAGAGGTGGTACAACCACCTGAGAGAACAGATTTCCCATTAGAAAGAAAAAAAGAAAAAGAAAGAAAGAGCAAAATTAAAAGTTTTTAATTGTTACAATAAATTATGAGAAATTTGAACAACTCAAACTATTTAAATATGGGTTTTGTCAATGCTTTTTGTGTGTCATTTCTGAAACTGTTTATGGGCTGAACCTAGACAGGGAAGAAAATGTTCTTTAACAACCCAAAGATGCACAAAACTCCCTTCTCTTTCATAGCAAAACACTGCAGATGTGGTCAATGTTATATGCTGATTTGATAAGCTAAGTACTCGAGCAGCCTTTGTGTGGAGTTCACTTCAATGGCTCACCTTGCTCTCCCTCTCCAGCTCCGCTCTGAGCCACTCAAAGTCGCTGTACCGCCTCCGTACAGAAGACTCCTTTAGCTTGAAGATGGGTAGGTTGGTCTATGGACAAACACAAGCCGCAGACTGTTACAGGTGTCACTTTTAAGAGCTGTTGTGATTTACAAAGAAATTGCCCTTAAACTCTGGCTGCAGTTATTCAAATGAAATCACAGTTTTTCAAGAAGTAGCTTGATATACACTAAGAAAATTTCAGGTAAGTCAGAGTGGTTCAAAGTAAAGCTCAGAAAGCTGAGTTCAAGAAATATCGATTGAATCGTTTAGCAAGTGATAGGAAAATCCAGTTTGTGTGGATGATTTCTCCCCCCACATATCTCTTTTTGCATTTTACTGCCATGCTTCGAGTCCACTTGCCCTCTGGGGAGGGACAGATCACTGCAAAATCCATTAAAAGCTGTCCCAAGTAATCACTTTTATCCTGATGAATAAAAGTGATTATGAACCTGTCCGTAGGACATGAGTCGGCACTAAGTGCAAGGACAACAACAAAGAAAATCCTAATCTGTAACCAGATACCAGATTTCAAAGTAATCAAGCACTAATGGGAGATTCTGGACATCGCCATCAAGCCAATGAGTGAGAGAATAGTTATAATTAATATAATTTTGGAGACTCAATCCCACCGTGGAGGTGGCTTACTAAGACACTTTGCTGTTCCTACAGGTTGATGGTGAGGATAATGAAAATGATGCCCGTTTTATTTAAATAAAGTTATGGATTTATCACCACAATGTGATAAAGTAAATCTTTATTTTAAAGCTCAAAAGAATGGAAAATAAAAAGAAAACTGATCAGCAACTATGGGATTGATTTTTACTTCTGACTGTTGCTCAAACTAAGCAAGCAAATGTTAAACAGACTCATTCTTATATAGTGCTTTTTGACTGAGCACTCAAAGCTGAGTACTACTGTCTGACATTTCATATCCATCCATTTTCTTGCTCTCTCGTCCACTTCAGTGCCGTGGGAATTGCATCCAAGCTGACACCAGGTGAAGAGGATACACCCTGGACAAGTCACCAGTCTATCGCAGATTTACTCACTCACTGTATCGATGGGTTTTCATGCAAACAGAGTCATCACCACAGCTCCATACCATTTATACCAGCGCTGAAGCTGCAAGAACTCATTGAAGTGGTCTCCTAAACAATAGGTTTCCCTGCTTAGACAAAGCCTCCAGATCCAGAAACAAAGAAATCTGAAGTGTAATTTACTTTCTGAAAAAATAATTCTTATTCAGGTACATTATACATGTACTAAAATTGTTATTTAAACAGTTCTAACCTGTCACTTTAATGTACATAAAGTTATAATAAAAAGCTGGCATTGGATACTCCAAATACCTGATCTATACAGCTCTGTATACCATTATTATCACTTTGACCTTCTGCTCACTCACTACTGACCTTGAGAAGAGAGGTCAGGGGTTAAATGTGACATATTTTAAATCTTCATACAATACTTTTTTATATGGTGATAATATACGGTGTATTTGTAACAACCACACTTTCAAAGTTTTTGTTAATTTTTTACAAATAAAACATTAAGTTGACCACAAAGACCTTGGTGGATGTAAGCCACATTTTATTGATTTGTTAACATGACCTCACTCTACATGCCTACAAATTCATTCAATTCTATATGTGGGATGTTTACACACGCAATTGTAAACGCCACCAAAAACAGGTAAATATTAAATCAACTGAGGAAGAAAAAAAAAACCCAGACGGATTGATTGATAATAAAATAATCACTAGTTGTAGTTCTGTTTTCGTTTGCTATATTAGGCCAATTCTGTTATTTCAAGTGTACTGGGTACTTTTATTTGATACAACCACCAAACTGCAAAGCAGTATCTCTGTACTGTTGGAAGTGTTCCTAGGGCTGTGCAATATGACCAAAATCTCATATGCTGATATAAGAATTCTATCGTCCCGATAACGATATAAATCACAAAAATATAACATTTTCTGTAAATTCTGTGAATCTCGGGCAGCTCGACTTGCCGGAAGTGTTCCCAGCTGTGCGTCATGTAGCTGGAGTCGAGTGTTTTAACTAGAGATGGCACGATACCACTTTTTTATGTCCGATACCGATACCAATATCATAAATTTGGATATCTGCCGATACCGATATGAATCCGATATAGTGTTTTTTAATCAACAAAACTGCTTTTTTAAATATCTTGCTGCATTTTGTATAAGTTCATACTCAAGTTTAAAACAACAACTACACTAAAGCTATTCTGTTATACCTGTATACAAAAAAAATATTTCATAGTTCAGCAATACTGATCAATCTAATAAACTTAGACCTACACCATCCTCCCTATTCTGGTATTTTAAAGAGTACTTAGCGTAAATATTAAGCAACCTAACTAATAGGGTTCCAACTCCCAGCAACAACAAAATTAAATAAATAAAAAATAGGGAACCACCCCTCACGCGCCACCTCATGATGCTTAATCGACGTAATCAACCTTAATTTGATGCAGTGTGAAAAAAAATGCACAGAAATCAATTATTTTTCAAGAAATATTAAATAGATTCAACATCTTTCTTCAACAAAATTGCAGACTGCACAGATGGTACCTTCCCAAAGGAAAAAGTACTATAGCTTACTAGGGTATATATATTAGACTTAATAGTCACTATGTACAGTAATTGACTTCTATTCATTTTACATCAAATTAAAACTTTGGGTGTCAGATAATTATTTATTAAAAGCTCGACATTTTAAATGAGAATAAGAAAGAAAAGTATGTCTTTGTGCCCCCTTTTCCCAGTTAATGCCCTATCGGCCCCCCTGGCTAAACTTTGCTAGATCCGCCCCTGCACAGTTACCAGCCGTCAGCTACGTAGAAAAAAGATCCTGGTGTAGAAATTAATATTAAATAAATTCTAACAACAGCTTATCAAGCTTAAACGTGCTGCTGTTGTTCAGCCGCTGGTTTGCTCTTTCTGGCGCAAAGTGGACCAAAAACAAACGAGAGACAGACTCGCGACAGAAAAGCCGATCAGCTGATTTAAGCAGTTTCACGATTGAAGTAGCAGCCGGAGAGCGAGAGGCAGTCGCTTGTTAAGCTTAACGTGGGAATGCTTTACAAACATTCAGAGATGGACTTACACACTTGCTTTACTTCTCTCGGGGATAACTTTGTCGGAGATGAAATGCCAGGTTGCTAGCGAAGCTCCACATGCTATCCAGACCACCGACAGGTCCTGCATGCCACAGCTGCTCTATCACGTGATGCATACGTTCTGAGGTGAGTTACGGCGTGTTGCAAGTTTTGTGAGGTGCTTTCGTGATATTTAATGGATCGGATTACATTTTTTATTTTTCTCCGATATCCGATCCAGTAATTTAGGTCAGTATCGGACCGATACCGATACGTAATATCGGATCGGTCCATCTCTAGTTTTAACAGATGCATTAAACGATACATTTTTAGACATAAGTTGTAACGGCCGCCGTTTTCTTTGTGAGTATTTATTACAAGGCGTGCTGCGGGGAAAAGCCTGTTCTAACGTTTGAGTCTAAGGTTTATTTTTTAGCACCTGGCGGCTCTTTTTTTACTTCTCATCCGTAAATAATCTGCTCTTTCACGTGATTCAGTTTATTTTGAAAAGTCTCAAGTGGATCTTGAGCTTTATTGTGAAAGGTTTATGTGGAACATAAACAAGCGGACACGCGATGGTGTTACCGTTGTTGTTGCTAACCAAAACAGGCGCTTGTCCGTCAGTAGTGTGGTTATATTAAAAATAAGAGAAAGAGAGAACTTTAAGAAATTAATATAGCCACTACAGTGACCATCAAAACGGTGGAAAAAAATATTGCCGTAAACAGTTTATTTTGTGACACCACGAAACAAACGATAGCATAAAATGAAACGATAGATGTTTTTATATCGTCATCCGATATATATCGTTATATCGAACAGCCCTAAGTGTTCCCCAAGAGTTAACAAACTCACCAAGACATTCATTTATTGGAAACATGTTTTAAGAAAATGTGATAACTAAAAACAAAACAAAGGTTTGTACTTTCTGTGGCAATCATATGAATATCAGAAAATTATCACTAAAAAGCTTTCAGGGAGAGCTTGAGCTAACTTGAAAGAGCTAGAGAGGAAGGTTTTATTGACTTGGTTTTGGGCATAGCTTTGTCTTATCTACTCTAACTTAGTAAAAAAAAAAAAAAAAGGAGGGGGGGGGGGGGGGGGGGAACAAAAAACTCCTTCAAATCGAACCAAACCGAACAGAAAATTGAAATTGGCCTCAAGGCGAAAAGAAATTCCACATTTTGCTAACCAAGGTCTGTCCCACTCAGAATGCTTTGCCATTTTTTTGTGCGTTCACACAGATGTGTGCATAATTCCAAGTTGCTGTTGACAAGCACTTGAGAGTGAATTTCATTTTAAAAAAAGAGGAGATGTTTCGACATTGACAGAGAACATTGAAGCAAACAGCACATTACGGCACAATGCCAAAGCTCTTCACTATTCCTGACAGCACATGGCCATCCCATGACAATGTACAAACAAGGAGGGAGTGAGTGAGCATTTCATTGGCAGGCTACATTCACAGAGGGTCAGAATTCATGGAAGAAGGAATCACAAGAGCAAAGCAATTGAGCAAGTAGGTGCAGCATGAATACAGCGCGAGCAGCAGACTGATCGATAAGCAGACGACTGTGACTGTGTGTGGTAAAGGGGATGGAGAGTTAACTAGAAGGCTGAGTAAATGGCTGAACAAAAGAGAAAGGAGGTGGGTGTACGTGGTCATAAAGAAGGAGCAGAGATACTAGAGAGGTTGGAAGCTTTGCCTGCTCTATGCAAGACTAATTGAAGAGGAGGAAGACCAGGAGTGGTCTTTTCTCTCTCTCATGGTCTCCCCTTTTCAGTCTTTTTCCTTTTTATTTCCCTTGATCTGCAAAACTAAGTCACATTTTCTGCCCTTGAGACTCCTCTTGTGGTGTTTGAATGGGAAAAATATGGGCATTTGTTTTCTTCAGTCTTTGCTCTGTCCTATCCTCAACCTTCAAAATTATGGATCCCACCCGAGTTTAGTGGGCAAGAACAAACTCATCTGTCACACCCTTAGCAATGATGAAGAGAGTCGCCCATCAACCACGACTGGTTTGATGTTTAACTGTAAAATAAATGCTACCTGGGCAATTTACTCAATCGCACAGAATGTTTTCTTGAGCTGATGATTGGGTTAAAATCTGGACTCGTATAGACACACTGATCTTTCACATGACCCCTTCATCAATATACCCCACCGTCTTCCAAATGTGGATTTGAATACTATTACAGGTGATCTCACTTAAAAAGTCAGTGCTTTTGGTCCATTGAGTTTTCCTGATTTATTTATGAGTTCAGCTGAACACAATTTTCTTTTGCTTTCTTACCAACCATTTCAGTATTACAGTAAAGTTGGCCATCTATTGATCGTTTATCTTATAGGATATTCTCAGCTGACCGTTTCCTTTTCAATCTCACGGGACTTCATAACTGTCAAATGGATCACCTCAAAACTGCAACTGATACACACTAGAGGGCACAAATCACCTGTGTACAACTAAAAGGTTTGTATACATTAACTTGTCAGCATAATAACGCATAATATAAGATCCAGCGATGGACCTCTCTATGTCAGAAATCTGCAAAGAATTATTAACGTTTCACAGACAGGATGCAACAACACTAATAAACTGCAGTAAATAAGAAAGCCCTGTATGCCAACATATAATAAAAGCTTCTGAGGTGGCTGTGGAAGAGCAGGTAGAGTAGGTTGTCTACCAAGTGAAAGGTTGGTGGATCAATCTCCAGCTACTCCAGTCCATCTGTAGAAGTATCTTCAGTCAAGATACTAAACCCTGATACTGATAATTGCCAACGTTTTTTGCATCCATCAGAGTTTGAGTGCATATAAACGTTAGATAAAAGTGCTTAGGCATAGATAAAAGCACTGCATGAATGTATGGGATTGAGTGAATGAGAGTTGTAGTAGAAAGCTCTTTGAGTGCTCAAACTCAAGTTCAAGTTCAACTTTATTGTCACTTCAACCATATACAGTTTAAAAATACACAGTGAGGCGAAACAACGTTCCTCCAGGAACCAAGGTGCTACAAGACAAGTTAGTGCAAAAAAAAATATATATATATATAATATATCTAGTAATAATATTGTGCAAAAGAGCATTTACAGGTTGGTGTGTGCGAGAAAGGTGCTATACAAGTACCTGTCCATTTACATTTAGCTTAACCATTTTCTAGCGGTTTGCTCTGCCTTTTTTCTAACAAGTTTTCATGACTCTGCAGACATTTTTGTGTTTTAATCTAACTGGAATTTCTAACTGAAATTGCAGGAATAACTGATCCCTCAACACTGACACAAGTATGCCCAAGTAGTGAACGTAAGAGTTTACTGAATGGAGTTGAGGCATTGGTATTTAATGATGTAACTGCTGAAAGATTTATTTTTCAATGTTTAATTTACATGGCAGATGAGACAGGCAGAAATATGTGAACTGATAGGCAACAAAGCACATATATGAAAATAGCAGATACTGTTTGTGTCACAGAGACTTATAGTACTTTAAAGGTCACTCCTCAGTTATTTCAGGTCAACTATACAAGGCTTACATGGACATTAAGTAAAGATTGAAAAAAAAAACCCCAACACAACTGCAGGTCAAACTCCTTAGTCCATTCTGCACCACATGCAAGCTATTTACATTGTGAATGCACTAACCCTGAAACTGCCAAGCATTCAATTCCTTGAAAAACAGCAGTTAGGACACTGGATCAGTTTCCCAGGCATGGATTAAGCATAGCCCTAGATTAAAAAGATGTTGTTGTTGTTTTTGTGAAACTGATTTATTGTAATAGCTATGCTATGGCGTTTAGTAATGTCTTGGCCGAAATGTGCAAGGAATTCCATAAAAAGACCTTATCTATATGGGAGAATTCGTTGATCTAAAACCTGTATATACCTTTTATCATTGATGCTGGCCTTTCAGATGTTCAAGCTGCCAATTCCACTAACACACCCCCATACCACATGCATACAGGCTTTTGAACTGAGCGCTGATAATAAGTCAGATGGTCACACTCCTCTTTAGTTGAGAGGATGCAGCGTTCATGTTTTCCAAAAAGAGTTTGAATCAATGATGAATTCAATGTGTCTGACCACAGAACAGTTTTCAACTTTGTCTTATTCACAAATCACAAAGGATCGCAATATTTTTTTGGGAATTGGGGTTATAAACAAGCTGATTTGAAAACAAAGTTTAGTCCCCCTTTTCCCCCCTTAGGACGAATACGCCAAATCACATCAATAAATATTAACTGATGTAATATTCAGAGCCTGGACTATACATAAAAAAGGAAATTCGTAAGATTATTTTAAATAAATAAGGCCACATTTATTACATTTAAAACATAAAACCAAGTGAAATAACCTGGTTCAGGTGACACTGTATTAACTGTAGGAGTATTTCCTTACACTGGGCACAATCTCTGCCACTCCCTCTTTCAACTGTTTTTTTTTTTGTGTGACTAAACAGCCCACCAAAAAACTTCCTTTTTCAATTATTTCAAGTTCATTCCAGGTGAAGCTGTCAATGAACCCCTCACTCCTCCTCGTTCTCAGGTCACAGGAGAAGTGGATTATCTTAGCTTTATCGCCCCAGTGCTCTAGCATTAACTCCGCTCTCCTCTCACCGTGGTTCGTCCCTGCTGCGTCATGTTACCTCACAGCATGGAGCGCCACAAAGTTAATCCCCACCACAACAGATCACAGTTACAGGTAATCTGCCACCGCCGTGACTCTAATCCCATCACGTGAACACAGAAAACACTTATCCATGTGCGAGCACACATTGACAGAGGAGGTATGCAGGCACAGGTGTTAGGCACAGGATTTGACCAGTCACACATTTAACAATGTAAATATAATAGTCCAAAGCATTCGAGCCTGCTTGTATGCACACTAGAACCCGGACCACTTATCTCAAGACAATGAAGCAAGCAGTGAGAGTGTAAGGAAAGAAAGTCACCTGGCCTTTCAGTTCCCTCACCCACCATAACCCTGTGATTAAGAGATTGGCCTTTCAGGACAAGGGGAGGAACGAAAACGACAGAACTGAAAAATGAGAGGTCTCACTCATGCTTTCTCTCTCTAACACGAACACATAGAAAGAGGCGGTGCGTGAGAGCTCTACAAGTCAAAGATCAGGTTTCCCCGGCCTCTGTTCTTTTCACGGCTGGTTAGAGGTTAGGACCAGGGTGTATCAACTTACTAACCCCTCACAGTGATCAGAACAGGGGACCAGCCCACACCCAGTCAGGTCTTAGGATTTTATTAACTGATTTTTTTTTTTGTTTGTTTTTTTTAAAAGGGACACAAAAAAAAAAAGAAAAAAAAAAGATGCTTTCCTCACTTTGTAAAAGACAGATACAAGAGGAAAGCCAGACAAAACAGCAAGCAAAAGGCACAAATAGGACATTTGCAAAGGTAGAAAAATACAGAAATGAGAAATTAATGGCCACATTAAAAGCAAAGGTGGAAAAATAGATTTTTAGACATCATTAAAATAGGAGCATAAAGCTACATGTACCTCCTTCAAAGTGGATCTGCTTGCTTCACTTTCAATTATGAGTGTTCAAGGTGCAATCTACGCTCCATAGGAAGAGCATGTGATTCATAATGTGTGGGACACAATACCTTAGGCTCATTGAAAATGGGTTGAAAAGAGGCAGAACCCTTAAAAACAGCGAGACACAGAGAGAGGGAGAGAGGGGACAAAGATCACTCATCTCCTGAGAGAATAGTTCAAGGCCACCATGCATTAGCTTTTAGCAGGATGGATTAAGTCAAGTTTGAGAGTGCACATCCTAAACCTCCCCCATGCCCCCTTCTCACCCCTCCCATATAGTCCCCTTTCAGAATAATAGCATTAAAAATGGCAACATAATACCATCTCATTGCATCATATTCCAAAATGGGAAAAAAAGACCCCGAACAAAAGAGTTGGGGCTATGGGTCTCTTGCTCTCGCCTCTCCATGTACTCTCTCACTCGTTCCCTCGCTTGCCGGCCTCTGCGGCCTGACAGCCTACCCTCTCTCCGACTCGCCTAGCTGGCAAAAAGCTGCTTTGTTGCCATAGTATCAACTCCCACTTTTGATACTGTCATTTCAAGTAGGATATGGTAGCCTTGATACAATATGTTCCCCATTTCCATTAAAATAGTTGTCGAAGAGGATGCTGTAGACTTTGGATTACACTTGACTGTGCCTGACAAGCCTCCCCTCCTCCCCCCACAATCCACACACACCCACACACACCATCTCTCCCCATTTTATTAATGACCAAAGGCCCCCGCCCTCACCCTGGTGCCCAAATGGAAAAGAGAAAGAAAGAGAGAGGGAGAAGCTATGGGAGAAGAGAAGAGGAGGGGTAGAAGACTGAGTGAGAGTGGGAGACACCGCTATAAGAGCCCTTTTATGTACTCCTATCCATAAACAAAGTGAGATCCCAAAGTTCGCTCCCCTGAATGTGCTCTCTGGATGAGATGGGAACCAACTAAAATTTTGATAATATCCATCACCCATTCCTCCTACTCCACACACATACACCCCCATCCCAGCTCCAACCCCCTGTTTGCTGAGGGTCCAAACAAATACACTATGCTGTATTGAGGGGAGGGGGGTCCGCCAAACCAGACACTACACAGAAAAAAGTAAAAGACCATTAAGGTGATATGATAGGACTCATGAAAAACAACTCTCTCCATTAGGAACATGAAACATGTGCAGAAGCATAAAAAAAGCAACCATAAGCCACTTCAAAAACTACCCTTAAAACGAAGGGATTTGGATTGGAACAGATATCCATTGTTTCAGCATGACCCCCGACATTACGAGTCTGCTCATGCAAAATGAGATATCCGCCTCCTTTCGGTGTGAACTTAGCTTCCACTTCGTTAAAAAACTGATGCATAGAGTGAGAGATTGATCCCATTAATTTCAAACGCCAAACGCAGGCCCGTCTGCCAACAAGTGACTATGCCTCACAGCCACAGTAAACAATGTTTAAACAATTTGTCTCGCCACTAACTTTGTGAGCATCCCAACACCGCCGGTGAGTCACAGGCAAACTGAATGACTCTTATTTCAACAGTCTCGGAGCAAACTTCATGATTTCAGTTATCATGGGGAACAACGGTAACACGGTATGAACCAGGAAAGTGACTGCACACAGCTGGGAGTAAAATGGGAAAGTAAGCAACAGGATGAAATCTGGTGAGGGGGTGGCTTTCTGCCCTCCCATGGGTGGGGGGGTGAGTTGGAGGGTGAGGATGGGGAGTAAATGCTCCAGCTCCCCCTCACCACCACACACCCACCCAGCCACCCTGGCCTGGTTCAATTCTTCTCTTTTCTCAATGAGGGGATTAGGCAGACTCTCTCACTGCGGCCACAAGAGCTCTCTCGATTTCGGGGTGGATAGCGGGACAGCAGTGAGAACAGGGGAAAAGGTTAGGAACGGAAACAGTACAGAGTAATGAGATGATATATTTCAAGTATTCTGAAATATTAAAAGAAAGGTAGATGAAGAGGGGGAAAGAGGGGAAAAAAAGCAATGAAGGGGCAAAGCAAACACTACGCATTCCAGACCTAGGCCTTGTGGCAAACACTCTTTAATGGCTGGAGATGGAGTAAAACGCTTCCAAAGAAAGCTAAAGAAAGGAGAAGGAGAGAAGCAAAGCTAAGTTGACACCACGTTTGTTGAGAAGTGAGGGATGCACCGCTTCTTCTGTGGTCTTATGCAAAGCAGGGTCACACAGGACTATGAGGTGCACAATAATGCTGATTACACGCATATGCTAATTATTACACGCTAATCAAGTACAGTAGCCTTATATTCAACGCTAATGCCTGGAGACAGCTTCTCTCCTCTCAACTCGTTTCTTAAAGGTAAAGGAAAACGACTAAATACTTGAGGGCTGGTAACCAATCTAAATACTCCGGGCCAGTAACTACAGGGGTGTCAGTCAACCAAGATGACAATTTAGAGATGAGGAGATGGAGCAATCAGATGAGCCTATAGTGACTGTCTGACAGTCTGTGTATTTAAAATCGAACACAAAAGGTCCAATAATAGTTACATTTATACAAAATTGCCTGGCTTATGTGGCAAAACTGACAAGCCTTTAAAAGGAGTTCTTAAAGCTTGAAAATACTGTAAAAAATACAAAGTTTACCTCGTGGCTAACCCAGCTAAAATGTGTCTTTTTTTCGTTTCTCGTGAATCTAACTGCCTGCTTGTTGTGTCTGCATGTCAAATAAGACTTATATTTTAACATTCTCACAAAATTCCTGATGTAGGCATGACATTTAATATCTGACAAAAGCAGCAGCAGCTGAATCAAACGGTCCAAGGTTGTCCAAGTTGTTCACCATGGAGCTTTCACTGAGATTATCAGCACAGGCAGACTGCTAAGTTGTCACTGAAATAAAAAACGTTCAAACTTTTCATTGTTCTAAAAAACTCTTAAAATCTATAGTTTTATGACAACCACGTCAACTCCCGTTTCCATGTATGATATGATTTAAAACTCCAATAATAGAGCAAGCGACCTTTAGTTTATATTTACATTTTTATTTTGTAAGACATTTATCCTATCAACACTGTGGGTACTGTGCCATAAACAGGATCAAAGAAAAGCATTTGCAGATTTAAGCAGGTTTGATGTTTCAAAGGTGGATTGCCAGATACATTTAGGTCCATAAGTATTTGGAAAATGACACAATTCTTGTCTCAGGACACAACCACAGTGGACTATAAATCAAACTATCGAGACACGATAGAAATGCAGACTTTCAGGGGATTTACAGACATTTTATACATATAAATTTCTAGAGGCTCTAAGGTAATTATAGAAGCTAACCATTTTAAGGAGTGCTTTTAATATGCTGTTTCATCCTGTGACTTGCTTTGACACATTTGCTCCAAAAGGTGTCCAACTGATCTCTCTAACCTTAGCTCTGTCTTCAGCAAGTGAAAAGCATGCTCTATTTACTTTAGATCTGGAGACCGACTTGAAGAAAAAAAAAAGAACTTCACAATATTTCTTTGAGTTGAGAAACACTTGAGCTGCTTTTGCAGTGTGATTTGGGACACTACTCATTTGCACTATGAAGTACTGTTCAATCCATTTTGCAAGATCTTTTGAGTGAATCTCAGCAGAAAGTATAGCCCTGTAGTCTTCACAATTCATTCTGCTACTTTTCAACAGTCACATAATAAATAAACACTAATTCCACTGACAGTCATACATGAAAGTGCCATAAAAAATGTCTCCACCATGTTTGACAGGTAATATGGCATGCTTTAGATCATGAGCCACTTCTCTCCCTCTCCATTATTTTCTCTTCAAGTATGATTGAAGTATGCACACCAGTCATTCTGGTACAAGTTCATCTTGTTTGCGTGTCTCAAATATTATTTCAAAACTATGCAGACTCTTCTAGATGGTTTCTGACAGTCTAATCAGGGCTGCTTGTACTTGAGTGCAACCAGTGATTTGCACCTTGTTGTAAACCCTTTGTTATTTACATTTATGAAGGTATCTCTTGACTGTAGACCGCCTCGTGGCTTGGTTAGATGTTGTGAAGCTGCTTTCCTTAACCATGGAAACCCCCTATTTTAGTTGTATTCTGTAGTCTTTCAGACCTTTTGGTGTTGCTGATTTGGCCAGTCTGATCATTTCCATCTCTCTGTTAGGTTTATTTTAGGTTTTCAACCTATTGCCCTCCTTTACTTGCGTCAGCATCTTTGTTTTTCATCTGCTTAATTTGCAATAAAACAACAAGGGAACAGATCTCATCTGACAAAGAAAATGTCAGTCAGTTATTAATTATTTTTGAGCATCTAAAAATGGGAAAATGTTTAAAAATTGGTTCAAGGCTTCTTGAATTAAAGCTGTCACCAAGTCATGAGGATGCAGGTGCATCATTGCAGTTCTATCACATCTGGAGAGTTTAATTAAAATCCACAGCAGTTGTAGACAGAGGCAAAAAAAAAAAAAAAGTGTGATTTTCCAAATATGTCTGTGAAGGTTCTCAGTCATCCAGGTCATCGTAGTCAAAGGAGCTTGCAAAGAAAAGCGTCTGGACTTCTTTAAGTTACTTGAAGACGTTTCAGTTCTGAACTGAAGAAGCTTCTCGGATGAGAGGTGAAACGTCTTCAAGTAACTTAAAGAAGTCTAGACGCTTTTCTTTGCAAGATTTTCCAAATACTTAACTGAACTATTTTGCCAAATATCGCAATTACAGTGATTTATTTCTATAATTACAAGTTCCCAGGAAAAAAAAATACACTTCATCTTTGAGAACAGATCTTAAAAAGATACATTTGTTCTTTTGTTGTTGTTACATTGCAACAGTTTTAAGACACAAAAAGCCTAACAAAGGTTAGTGTTATTTTAATAGTTTGATTTTGGTTACTAGTGATCTGTATCAACACTGAAAGAAATGTATCAGCTGACCTCAGCTATTCAAGGCTAATTTTTACTCTGACCACAAAGTTGCAGTAACAGAAAGATACACAGGATGTGTTTTGCAATTGCTGACTCTCTAACAGTTCTCATCCTGACCTATTGCTCAACAACACTGTTGCATTTCTACGCAGCATTAGCTGCCATCCCAGAATTTCACATTTAAAAAAAAAAAAGTACACTGACAGCCAAATAGATAGTAAAGTGACAAAAATAATTCTTTATACGAAAAAAAAAACAAAACACCTTTTGTTCTCCTCTACAAGTTGGAGGAAGGAAGTGTGTTGTAAGGGGGTGGGTGAAACTGGACAGGATCAGGCAGCATCCTGTCCTTATAGCTCCAGAGAAGCTGACTCAAAAGTATGCTTTCCTTTAGGCTTCTGGTGATTTGTCACGTCAGAAAAGCTACAAAGTAAAATACTATACCAACCAAAATGTTCGCATTATGTCCCAGTGCACCATTTAGTCATACAGGCCAGTCCTCACCTCAGGATTGTCATTAAGTGTGACCAATACTGTTATCTGTGGTTTGCACTCGGACAATGGGGTGTGGCTGGAGATCAAATGTTCAGAAAGACGTTAAGTCTTTGAGAAGGTTATGTGTTTCGCTTAAACCGAGGTTATATAACTGCAGTTTATTTGTAGACATGTTTCAGCTGCGCTGTGGAAAAACACTTGAGGCTAATGTAAACACACACACGCGCGCGCACACCCCTTCTTTCCCGGAGCGATGTCGCCGTCAAAAGACACAGACACCGTTTCCGTTAACCACGTTATCAAACACTTTTAATTAACATGCAGTCAAACAGCTTTATGTACACCAACAACGTTGAGCAGACAGTGTAACGTCAGGTAACCGTGCAGTCAGATAAAGGCTGCTAGCTTCCTAGCAAGCGTCGACTAATTCCTTTAGCAACGGACAATTTGATACTTCTTAATAGCCCACACTTTTAAATATCGACCCTTTGAATGTCTTAGTGGGGGCAAAAATCGCGATGTCATAAAAATTACAACTTTCTGTGACTGCAGAAAAGATATGTTTGCGTGCTTAGGTGTGTAGCTTAAAAGCTAGCGCCATTTGCACTTGTTACGGTAGGCTCACCTTCAGTCTGACTTCGTACGTGGTGTATCTGCCTCTGCCCACCCCGACCGTCTCAGGGTTGCTTACATCAATCTCTAGAAAGTTACTCGGAGGTCCATAGGCGTCATTTAAGTTCTGAGGCTTGGTGTAAAGCCTTCTTGTATCAGCTATGGTTTCAGCCATGTCTCCCTTTCCTTCTAGCAGCCTGGGGATTGCGTGAAGTTAGTCAGATTACGAATATGCACGTCACCTTGATGGCCTTCAAAATAAAGGATTTTGGTGAATGCTGTGTATGTAAAATGAAGACTGACGTTAAAATACGGTCTGATTTCCTGACTTATCCGAGTTTAAAGATGAGATATATTGTTATTTAATTTCTCCACGTGAATGTTGTTCTTGCTAGAGCTAAAAATAAAAATTTCATAGTTTATTCTGAAGGCAAACCACGCAAATTTCGGTATCACCCAGTCACTTACTCTCGCCAGCTTGAAATGCCGTAGAGCTGAACTTCCGATCAGCTGAGGTTCAGCTGACGCTTCTCTGTCACCCCCCTGCTCGATTTATTTACAACCTGCCAGCGGGCACATTACACACATCGATTACTACACTACAGACACAAACGTGTTCATTTTACCCTACAACCCAGATCAAACACAGCTAATAATATAAAGTGACTGCTAGAACGGAAACTTGTTACTGTCACACCCCAAGCGACCGAAATATAGAAATTTAATGGTCAGTATTATATTATTCTCCTTGAAAGACCTAGTTCACAGGGTTAGTCATAATAATTGGCAATCAATAACAGTTTATAGTCAAAAACGGAGAAAGAAAATCGACATAATACAGAATACAAACTATAAATTTTATAAAAATGTATAATTATATTGTTCCTTTGACGCAAAATCTTATAGGTTTATGTGTATAGATACTATAGATTTGAGATACATTCGTGACATTTATTTAAATTTGAAGTATTCTAAACGCCCCTTCGTCGTGCTATTGCGAAACGCTTGTGTGGATGAATCTCAATAAAGTTTTAGCGTTTTGAAACATCATGGCGACTTACACGGCTGCTGCCGCTGTCAGTCGCTCACTGAAGTTTTTCCTCAAAGACTCTCCTTTGATTTCACGTCAGATTTGTTGTTTGTCGAGCAGTTTCTCTGGAAAAGGTAGGCGACTCTGCGCCAACGTGCAGAGTCTAACCCGTCCGGGAAATGTTTCAGACTGTATTTCCTCTATCTAAATTCCGTGTGCTACAACTACACATTTATTGCTACGACATGTTTTAATACAGCTTTACTGGAATCATATTATAACATCTAGATTATACTATATCGAGGCATATTTTATGTTTGCATGTAACACTGACGTGTTCTGGTGTAATGCTTCAAGGTTACAGTAGTTGGAGGGCATGCTGTTCATCTGCATCGTCCTGCTCGTCGGATCCTCCAGCAGCAGACACGTGTGGCTCCAGTGAAACTCTTGTGCACTTTGATAGCCTCGTTCAGGGTGGCTTCCTGAGGAGGGATGCCCAACAGAGACGGGTTCTCCAGCAGCTGGCCCAGCTGCAGCACACCCTCAAGAGCTACAGTAACAGTATCTACTTGAATCAAGACATTCTAAACTCAAAAGATGACAGCAGCCAACATCACAGTGGCACCAGAGCAGGCGAAAACAAAGGCAGTGAGCTCACTGAAAAGGTAATGACATGATTGTTCATGTATCATCACAGAGAAGTTGTGCTGACCATGGTTGGAGTGAATAAGGCAGGTTTGGCTTTTCAGAGAAGCTACAACTTGCCCGTTTTTATCCCCAATATATACCACAGCTAGTCAGTTACTGCAAAAATCAGGACTTTTTTTCTTCACTCTATGTATACTTACTAATATAATACACTCTTCTATTAGGTATACCCCCCTTCCCCTTCAGAAGTGCATTATGGGCTAGATTAAACAAGGTGTTGGTAACATTTCTCAGAGATTTTCTTCCATATTAACATGATTGTATCACACAGTTGCTTTAAATCCATGATGCAAATCTCCTCTTCCACCACATCACAAAGGTTTTCTTTGAGTACAGCAAAATCACTGCCATGTTCAACAAACCAGTGTGAGAGAATTTGAGGTATGTGACATGGTGCGTTATCTTATTAGAAGCAGTGGTTACACTGTGGTCATAAAAGAGACATGGACATGGTGAACAATAATGCTCAGGTGTTCAAACAATGCTCATTTGGTACTAAAAGGCTGAAGATAATATCCCGCACACCTTTACCACCAGCTGGAACTGTTGATACAAGTCAGGATGGAGCCATGCTTTCATGTTGTTTACACGAAATTCTGAACCTACCATTGAAATGTTGCAATAAGAATTAAGACTCATCAGACCAGGAAACATTTTTCTAATCTTCTATTGTCCAGTCTTGGTCAACACATGCGAATTATAGCTTCCGTTTTCTGTTCTGAGCAGACAGGAATGGCACTTGATGTGGTCTTAGCTGCTTCAAGGTTGGACACGTTGTGTGTCTAGAGACGCTCTTCTACATACCTTGGTTGTAACACATGGTTAAGTGTATGACACTGGTAAATGTCATCTTCTTCTTTCTTCATTTGATTGAGAGATACGTTTTTTTTGTAGTTTTGCTTCTGTACACCTCAACCAAAGAGAGCTTGCGTAGTTTTGAAAACAAATATTTAGGTAAAATAAGATGAACTTGAATGAAAATAATGAGACAATGAGAAAAGTATTTTGGCATTGACATAAATGGTTCTCTGTAGAACTGAGTCACTTGTGATGACATAAATGCTAATAGAAGTAGGAGGATTAATCGCGAAGTGTGATGGGCTATACTCTCTGTTCAGATTCAGGCAAATGCTGCAAAACTTGATCGGTCAGCGCTTCACAGTGCAAACAGATAATGACCCAAAAGCATCCTGCAAAAGCAGTCCAAGTTTCTCCAGGCAAGGAAATGCAATACTCTTCAATGACCAAGTCACTCATCTGATCTCAACCAGCTTTTTTCAGTTACTGCAGACAAAACTGAATGTAGACAGACTCGAGGTCGCTGCAGTAAAGGCCCTAGCAGATCATCTCAGGGAGGAAACGCAGCATTTGGTGATGTTCATGGGTTTTAGACTTCAGGCATTGATGCAAAAGATTTTCATCACGTTATTTTGTCTAATTAATCTTGAACCTCTAAAAAGGGTACTATGTATAAAAAAATAGTTGTAATTAACTTTGCATTAACTGTTTTTGGAATTTAAAGCTAAAAATCTGCACTTCAATCACATTTCGATTGTTTGATTTGAAATACACACACACACACACACACACACACACACACACACACACACACACACACAGTGGCGGTGTAAAAACAATTCTGTCTTTCAGTCACAAAATATTTTATCTCAGTTACCTTGTATTTATCAACTGGTTAAACTACGGGCATATCATACTGGCATAAAGGCCTGGATGACCTCTAATTCCCTACCTCTGAATTCAGACAAAAAAAGGTTACAGTACTCAGACCTAAAAAATCTTAGAAAAACAGTGTCTCACTAGAAATTCATTTTAGATATTTCACTTTTACATGGCATTACCTTGGAAAATATCTAGCACTGCTTTCTTTCTTCTGCACAATGTCCTCAAAATTAGAAACATCCTGTCTCAGAGCAACACAGATTCCTCACTTGTAGGCTGGACTACTATAATTCATTAATATCAGGTTGTTCTAAAAGTTTCCCAAAAAGCCTTCAGTTGATCCAAAGTGCTCCAGTGAGAGTACAAACAAGAGCGAGAAAGAGAGAGCATATTTCTCCTATACTGGCTTCTCTTCACTAGCTGCCTGTTAAAGCCTGAATTAAATTTAAAATCCTTCTCTCTGCTGATGGTTGCCCCTCCATAAACCTGGTTTTGCTAGAGATTTCTTCCTGTTAAAAGGGAGTTTTCCTTCTCACTATCACTGTTCTTGTTTATAAAGGGTCATGTGACTGTTGGGATTTTTCTTTGTTTTAAACATTGTAGGGTTTTTACATTACAGTGTAAAATGCCCTGAAGCAACTGTTGTTGTCAATTGGTGCTATATAAATAAATCAAATTTATTGTAATTGAATGTAAAAAGTTAAAAAAAAAAATGCATTGTTCATTTAACTGTAATAATATATTTTATTGTACTCATGAAATATGATATTTGTTTTTATCAAAAGGTGCATCATCAAACCCTTGATTAATTTTAAACAACCTCATGTCGACATTTTTGAGCACCAGAGTTAAACGTAAGAACAACAGACTTCACTAGAGGTCTAATCACTGTGGCCTAAAGCAACTAGCGACTCAGTGTTTCACTGTATTTTAAACAAGTTTCATTTTCTGCGAAGAGACGGATGAGCCATGCGGACAAACATTTAAAACACTCTAAACTCGAGGTTCACTTTGAAGTTTTTTCCAGCGCTTTCAACCACATCTCACACAGTCTTCATCATCAGGGAAGGTAGTTTGTTACACTATTAAAATATACCTGCTCAGTAGCTGTTATAAAAAAATTAAAAAAAAAAAAAAGCTTGTCAGTCTGTTGCATGGCAACAGACTGACAAGTGACAATTGAACAAACTCCATTCACCGATGAAGACCATGCAATACTGTTGAAAGCCTCGGGGAAAAAAGCTAATGAGACAGTCTTGAAGGGTATTTATACTCCTTTTCAGGGTCAAGACCAGTGTTATTTCTTCAAAATATTCCTACATAATAAATTAAAAATTAC
The DNA here is from genome assembly GCF_963969265.1 of Rhamphochromis sp. 'chilingali'. Lineage (NCBI taxonomy): Eukaryota > Metazoa > Chordata > Actinopteri > Cichliformes > Cichlidae > Rhamphochromis > Rhamphochromis sp. 'chilingali'. The sequence goes on along the minus strand of NC_137932.1, from coordinate 12,918,997 downwards.
AAAAACTGAAAGCATCGGATTTGCATCGTTTGGATTAGGATGCATTACGCTGGACATTATTTGGGGAACAGTTTAGGATTCATAAGGCAGCATAGATATGTCTGGATCCGGATTGTCGTTGGATTAAAAAGCACCACTGATATCTAACATATGGACGGACTTCACAGAGTCGACTTCCCTGTTCTCCTGTTGTATCATCGATGGTGGCCGTGGGGCTCAGGTCAAAGGGAGGGTAGGGGTCTGGGAAGTTTATTGTGCATGTGAGTTTTGGAACGGCATAATGCAGGGGGGCTGTTGTTGTTTTTAGGTCAGGGGAGCTGACTGTCTACTATTTGGTGGTGGGAGTTTTTTTTGTTGGTTGGCTGGCACAGACACACAGAGTTAGGCACAGATTTTGGAAGGCAGCAGGGAGGACCTCCCGCTGGGCCCGTCCCGGCACCCCTCTCACTCTCACCGTCCCCGGGCAGTAATGAGGGGATCCCCATTGTCTCAGCCATTCTTGTCCTTTTTGCTTTTGATTTGGGACTCTGACAAATACTTTGGTGGTAGGCTATCAACACCACCACCACCAACCACCCTCACACCCACCCCTCTCCTTTTGCACCTTACTTCTTGCTCTGTCTGTCACACACACACACACACACACACACACACACTGACTGGAGTACTTATGCAATTATTCCAGTTTGAATCAGGTCATACCACTGTCCTTTTGGTGTCTGTTCTCTCTGTGAAAGTGCCGCCATTGTCCTCACTAACTGATCAAGTCTGTGAGGAGAGTACACTTGACTTAATATTGACCCAATGTGGCGTGGTTTTGCGGATGGTTGGCTGACAATGGGCCATTGTTCAGTGGGATCCACCCTCTTCAAGACAGACCTGCATCATGGAGTCCTCCTGCACATGGTAGGCCTCCAGCAGGACAGTTGTGTGAGTTAAACTTGACTCGGGCTCTGACGATCTTAGCCGACCATACCTCTGCAAGTCATTTTTGGCAGTGGTCAAAAGAAGTTCTTCCTAAAGCCAAAATGACCATGTCCTGCATGTGAACTTTCCACTCATGTGCCAGTCTATATCCTGCAGCATGAGGTGAGACGAGGCCACAGAGCTCAGTTAGACAGAGTGGCTGAGGGACGGTCTTGTCCTTCGCCACTCTGCCGTAGCAGAATGGTTTCCAGCCACTGACAATTACCCCGCCATGCTACAGGGCAGCTTGGGAAGTCAGGGAGAAGTCACACACTGTTATGCCAGAGCAAACAGGAAAGGCTCTTCCAGTACTTCACATCCAGCCCAGGACAGGCAGTGGATGGAGGGGTGGGTAAAAAGTAGAGAGGGGTGGAGCGGGAATAGACAGAGAGAGAGAGAGAGAGAGAGAGAGGTTGGATAGCAAGCTTGTTTTTTAATTTGGATTTCAAACTGCCATTGTCCACATTTTACCAGAGTCAAGTGCCCCTTGTGCATGGACACTGAGTTCGGTGGACACCGAGTACCATCCTCTAACTAAATTAAATTTAAAGAGACCAGTACTTTTTTTGTTTAGTGAGTGATTAATTCCAAAGCTATTTGGTGTTGCCCGGTTACAGAGATGGACGATCCTGAACAACAGAGGTTTTTTTTAAAGGCGATAAAAAGATCCATAATTTGGCCACCCATAGATATTCTTCACATTGTTATTACAGATGATTAAGCTGACGGCACATTCGTTCACATGGCTTGGGTCCTTTTTGGCTTTACTCGATATTCTCAGCTTCCACACAGAAGATTTATATTTTTTTTTTTGAAGCAAGGATCTTTTGATAATAGGAGGCAGGCAGCACAATGACTTCCAGCAGCACCTCAATGCAACAGTACCGTATCACAATTAGCAGCGCTAAACAGGCTGCACAGACAAGTCCACTCCATCTCGTATGGAGCCTCATCCAGTCCTCTCCGTTTTGTCTGACAAATCCCTCCATTGTTCCTCTGATGATGCTTTTCTTTCGTGGGAACCCTGGCTTGTCTTGTTGATTAGATCCCCTTTGTCTTCCTCCCCTGCAGTGGGCTAGTCTGGAGATTGTGAAACCTCACACTGTAGTGGTGGCTTAATGCCTTAGCATACTTTGTTTATTAGATGATGTTTCAGACATTTATTGGAATCAATATGAAGAAGTTTATTTAAGTCATTAGCTATAGAGTGGAAATAATCACTGTGAATAAATTTCAGCGATTATGTTGGTTGAGATTCATGTAAAAAAGCAAAAAAACGCACTACAATCATCTTAATTTTAATATTTTGTCCCAAAGGAGAAACCCATTCCACCACCACCAGCACCACCACCCAAAGGCTTCTATATATATGGAGATGTTGGTGAGCTTGGATACAGAAAAAGCTCCTATCATTATACAAACTAACATCTCTGTGGTTATCATAATAACTTTGGTTTGGTTTTCCCACCTTTTCAGGCACAGGGAAGACCATGCTTATGGATCTGTTTTACTCCCATGTGAAGAACAGTCGCAAAAAGCGAGTCCACTTCAACGGCTTCATGTTGGACATCCACAAAAGTTAGTAGCATCCTCCCATTCCTCGGCTCTAACAGCCCAATGTTTCCTTGCATGACTTTGTAGTAGAAGTTTTCCGACTCCCCGTGCACCGGAGATCCTATATTTATCCCTCTATTTGTCCTGAAGCCGTCCTGCTAATTGTCTACCATTATGCACACAGGTGAAATTACTGCTTTATTCAGCACTGTCAGTGGGTTTGGGTTGCCGTCGCAGGTGTGCTTTAAGATGTGCCTGACGTTTGTGTGCTGCTTTAAAGGGATCCATCGGAGGAAACAAAGCCTACCAAAACGGAGGTTAGGGAAAATGTTCACCTATGACCCCATATCACCGGTTGCCATGGAGATCAGCAGTGAGACCTGCCTCTTGTGTTTTGACGAGTTTCAGGTGAGCAACCATGTCACAGGCACTGTTGTAAAGCGGAACATTACACAATGAGAATTTTAAATACTGTTACGTGTTTTGATATTTGTAACTATTGCACTTATATACTGACTAAAGCTGCTCCCTTATTCGCGAACGAGCACCACAGCGGATGGCTCAGTATGTCTGATGTGGATATATTTTTGTCCTGGATGCCTCGCCAGTGATTTGTGCCTCCTCCTGGTGTCGAACTAGGGGTTTTCACACATTAATTGAAAGCCATGTGCTTTATATATTCACTGATAAATATAGTGCTAGTTAAATTTTCTATATTTTTGCCATGCTATTGTTTACATGTGCTATTAATATAAAACGGGGATACGTGTCTGTCAAGTCAGGCTGGATGTTTCATAAATAATATCTGCGTGCTTTTTCCTAGTTTTAAAAGAGGTCACAAAGAGAAAAGAAATAACTGGGAGTTTATGAAGTTTTCAAGTTTTATTCCCTAATATTTCACATTGTTTAGAGTGAATCTGACTAGTTGGCTTTTACCAAAGTGTTGCTTTATTGTACAACAACCCAACTGAATGCTGGGGTCAGCAGAAACTCACAAATCAGACATCTTAAAATCTTTAAAGAATAAAACAAAGCGATAAACTGCTGTTTATTTCCTGCAGTTGGCAGCAATTGGCAGCAATTGCTTCAAGGTTGACCTCTATTTCTGTCAAGATAAGGAACTAGAAAAAACTTGTTCAACGTTGCATTCTCTGTATTTTAAGTTCAGAGTTCTCCTGTGAACAACTGCGTGCTTCTAATCCAAATAAAAAACAGGGCTGGGGACACCTAGTGGCCTCTTTTAAATATAGCACAATTGCAAAATGACTTCCAGTTGTATTTTCTCTCTTTAGTGTGTTTAGTTATAGTTTACTAGGACAGATAAAGGTACATTGTTTAATCTCACAATAGTTTGCTCTCAAACCATTACAGCCACACTGTACACAACTAAAGGACCCCCTTGAGTCATTAGTGATGCACAAAGTTCTCACCATTAGAGGTGAGAACCACTACTGAGGCTGTCTACTCTCTGTGAGATTGTTAGTCATTCACTGTAGTGAAGAAAAACATGTGTTTCTGCATTCATCAATAGCCAGCCAAACACATCTGTTAGCAGCACAATGTTGCTCCTTTTACTGATATCATTACAGTTAATGCCAGCAGGTCAGAGGTCACAGAAGGTGCAGTTGCTCCCTCTAATCACTCTCCGTGCATCTGCGTGGATCAAGAGCCGCTCCTTTCATCTGGCCGTCTTTCACATTTTAAACCGCGGCGCTGTTTGTGCATTCTCATTGATTTGTTTTGTTTGCTGTCGCCAGCTTTGCTGTTTTCGCTTGTCGACTGTTGCTACCGGTGAATGGCGGGGGAAACAAGTAGACATGTGCGCGTTGTTTGTGATGCATAAATAAGAGGTTGCGAGGTTGGGAGAGTTGGGGGTTTGGGGTGTGGGGGGTGCGAGGGGCTATACCAATCAGCATCCTCCACCACTCAGCCATGCAAATGAAGCTCTGGGTATCAGTCGCACTCTCCTGCTTCCTTAAGTGAGTGGAGCTAGAAAGCGACTGGCGGCGGCGGGTCAGATGGATCTTATCCTCTTAAATGCTAATGACATTTTTCCATTCTCTTCATTAGCGCCATGCCATTATCAGTAATTTGTAGCCCCCCCCCCCCCCCCCCAGCTCTCCTCCCCTCCTTCCTTTTGCGACCCCTACCCGGCTCCTCTAATGAATACTCGCCATTGAGAGGTCCAAGATGGAAAGATGGGTAGAGAGTGAGAAAGAACGTGAAAGAGTGAGAAGAAAACGCTCAAGCATCATTGTCTCAGGGCCTCAGTCACTGTGTAGCCTCTGTGAAATTGCTCATAGGTTGTGTACATAAAGAGGTGTAACATCAAAAGAGGTTTAATTTGGCACCCGTGTGCCTCGCTGTAAACTGACAGCCGCTTGAGTAATTGGATGCTCATTTAAATATCGGCAATGGCTGACAGAGATTGCACCATTATTTTTTTGTGCTCCACAAGTGCTACATCAGTCCCCCTCCACCTTTCTCATCCTGTGGGTACCCATTCTCTTTCCCTCTTCCCCTAGTCATTCAGCAATCAATATTGCCCCTCATACTATGCCCGTGTGGAGGGCACATGAATAAACAAATCCATGTTGTATAAAAGGTCATTTTTAAATGATTCTTTTGAAATGAAAATAAAATCCTGTGGTCGCAGGAAATGGGGGCCCCTTCAGAGAGACACTGAGCCTTGGCTTTCTGTTGATTCTCATTACACGCACACACAGTCACACACACACGCTAATTTGATGCCCTTAGCCACCTCTCCTTAGCAAAATCAAGGCTTTAACACAAATGTTAATCAAGTATTGGCAAGGGCAGTGGGGCTAATATGCAAAAAGCAGAAGACTCTCCAGAGTCTGAAAGGAAGCATATGCTGTGGGTATGGCCATCAGAAGTGCCTGTTATATACAGGAAAGTAGGTAAGAGGGAATAAGAGGAGAGGGCGGGACAGATGCATGACTGCAAAGTCTTTCTTTTATTCAAGACATTTTCTTTTAGGGTTTTTAAACAAGAAAAGTACTTTAAGGGTCAAGAATTTGGCATTACAGTGAGGCGGTTTTCTCACAATGGATTTCTGTTTGTGCATTTTTACATCTTCTTGGGAGGAAACATTGTCATTTAACAGGATATAAATTACTGTTGACATGAGACCGACAACTTTAAGTTACCAGAGAGGTTGGAAATCCTTTGTGCCCAACTTTCATCGGTCGAGCATCACGTTAAATAAATGTCGCTTTGACAACCGCCAATCACAGGGTAACATTTCTCCCTTTATAGGTGTTCAAAAGAACAACATAGGTTCGAGAGAGAGAGACGCAGACGAGAGAATAAGAACAAAAGTGAGAGCACTGGATTAGTAATAGAAAGGTCAGAGCTCTTCATTTAACAGCTAGCGACTCATAAACGTCCTTGCTTCAGTGTTGTCATCGACCTTTGTTCATTGTGGACTCATGGAAATGATGTAGATGAAAAAGGCAGCAGACAGTTGAATTGGATTTATGTATTGTCACACCGTATAGCCTTGTGTCTAGTACATACAACACACATGCACTTTAATATGCCTTTATGTGGACATGCTTTGATAGAAGCTTTGTCTGCCGTCATGACCCCAGTCCTGCCTCGCATTGCTTTGTTTTTATTATTCTTTCATTCCTCTTGTTTTTCGACTTCGTTGATTAGCTCAGGTCTTTTTCTTCGCCTCAGCTACTCCACTCAACGGAAGGCCAGTTCTTGACCATTTGCAGTAAATTTAAGTGCCTGAGTGTGTGTTTGCATCCATGTGTATACACGTAAGTTTGGGTGGCAATGACCACACAAAAAGGACTGAATGAGCACACCTGAATGACACTGATCAACATGGAGTGATGATGGCATGTTGTGACCTCAAACACACTCGTGCACACACACAGGTGTGGCAAGAAAGGAATAATATGAGATGCTCCTCGACTTCTCTGGCTCTCTTCAATCAGGTGGCGGACATTGCCGACGCCATGATCCTGAAGCAGCTGTTTGAGACGCTGTTTAAAACTGGAGTGGTGGTGGTGGCTACCTCCAACAGACCCCCTGATGGTATGACCAGCAAACATTTTATGCACGTTTTAGCTATTCCTTATTAATTATATTGTTGTAGTCTGTAGCAATAATAATATATCTTGTGCATGTCTTCCCATTCTACTTCTTTTCTTAAAATTTTATTTAAAGCAATGAGTTAAAAACCAAGAGAGTCAGCTGTAATTTTAGCGTCTCAGCAGAAAACACTGTCAACACCAAGATAGATGGTTGCGACTACAAATTGTCAGTAATATAGATATTGAAGTGGGAGATAATAATGAAATCTCAAAATAGAAGAAATTTGATGTCTTTCATTGCAGCTTCCAAACATGTAGTTTCAAGCTTTGTCATCTTCATGAGTCTGAAAACTGTTAATTTGGGGAAATTTAGCTCCATTTATAATCTGACAGTGCCAGTGAAAAGCTAATATACACTCAACTGATATTTCATTAGGTAAACCACTCTAGCACTGGGTTGGACACCCTTTTCCTTTCAGGGCTGTTTTAATTCTTTGTGGCACAGATTCACCACGTTAACATGATTGCATCATGCAGTTGATGCAGATTTATCAGCTGCACATCTGTGATGCAACTCTATTGGTGCTCTATTGGACTGAGATCTGATGACTGTGGAGGCCATTTGAATACAATAACCTTAATTTATTGTCCAAGAAAACAGTTTGAGATGATCTGCGGTTTGTGATATGGCGCATTAACCTGCTGGAATCAGCCATGAGAAGATGATACACTGCGTTCATAAAGAGATGGACGTGATCAGCAACAAGATTCAGACAGGCTGTAGCAGTAAAGTTATGCTGAGCTGATACAAAGCTAATATCCCCCACACCATTACATCACCAGCAGCAGCCTAAACTATTGATAAAGCACCGGATGGAGCCATTTCATCTTGTTTACTATTGAAATGTTGCGGCAGAAATTGAGACTCAGACCAATTTTGGTGAGTCTGTGCAAATTCAAGCTTCAGTTTCCTGTATACCCTACCTACTTCAAGGTTTGATATGATGTACATTCAGAGATGCCCTTCTGCATACCTTGGTTGTAACAACAGGTTTTGCTATTAGTTCTGCTCTTCTCTGATCTCCGACATTAACAAGACATTTTGAACTGCAGAAATGGTGCTCACTCTGTTTCACTCTGTGCAGGCAAACCATCAGAAAATCAGCAGTTCCTGAAATATTCACCATACGAAACTCAAAATCACTTTCCTTCCCCTTTCTGATGCATCTAATGTTTGAACTTCAGCAGGTCGATTAGACTCTATATGCCTCTATACGCCTGAGTTTCTTCCCTGTGATTGAATAATTAACAAATCTGCATTAACAAAAGGTTGAATAGGTGTACCTAAAGTTGCCAGTGAGGGTACTTACAACCATAGATTACTTTATTTTGACCACAATTGTCTTCAAAATACTTTTCTCCTGCAAGAATTGAACCAGCTGCGTCCTGTTTACGGCAATTGACCAAAAAAACACCTCACCTCTCCCGCCTAGACATGACGCCATCTTTTAACAGGCTTTGATGTTGCATTTACTGCCCGCAGAGCAAGGATGGAGAAGGAATTAGCAAGTGATCAACGTGGAGATAAATGCATGATGTGCTATCTAAGGTCTTCATCGTCTTTGGGTACATGTAATGTCGATGTCTCAAAGCCTTGAGTGGGTACGGAGTGAATGGCAACAAGGTGGCTCTCATAGACAAAGATGCGCGTCTCTGATATTTACTAGCTATTAAGAACAAAGCCCCAAACCAGGGAAACTTGATAGAGAGGCTACTTGGTATTAATTACATGGTTAATGGAACTCTAAAAGCCATAGGAGACAACTAGACATGAAAGGCATGCATTTTCTGTGTTCATTGATGTGGAGATGCTAGTATCAAAAAGCCCTAGACATGCTTGGAGGGGGAATTCAGAGATAGGTTTGTGCTAGAACGTTCAGTGTTTTGTTGTTTGATGGGGGTTTAATGCAGCTGAAGAGGGATGGAGGGATAAATGGTGTCTTTTTTTTTTTTTTAGATTGGGGGGCATTATAGTTGATAGCATGCAGTTTACATTAGCCCATTTAATTCCACTGATCGCAAATGTTTTTAATTATTAGGCTCTATTGAATTATGTATTAATCCAGTTCCAGTAAAGTGTGCAGTGGCACATGTCTCCTCACTCATTAGCAGTGCTGCTCTGGCCTTGTAAATGGTAAATGGCCTGTATTTTTATAGCGCTTTACTAGTTCCTAAGGACCCCAAAGCGCTTTACATATCCAGTCATCCACCCATTCACACACCGGTGATGGCAAGCTACATTGTAGCCACAGCCGCCCTGGGGCGCACTGACAGAGGCGAGGCTGCCGAACCCTCTGACCACCACCAGTAGGCAACGGGTGAAGTGTCTTGCCCAAGAACACAACGACTGAGACTGTCCAAGGTGGGGCTCGAACCGGCAACCTTCCAATTACAAGGCGAACTCCCAACTCTTGAGCCACGATCGCCTTGTCACCTGCCGACGCACTACTTTGTTTCCTGTTCTGTGTTGACTGGGCTGACACTGTTGAGTCTACATACGCTAGCTTAGCAGTAGCTTAACTCACTAGACTTCAGCAACTTGAAGTAACAGCAAATGCAACTCAGTGCCTCTTATTATGTTACACTTATAGTGTGTACAAAGCTAGCAATAGAACACCAGAAAAACAAATGATCTATTCCCATATACAAGTGTAAAGTATATGGGAATTTACTTTACACTTGACAAAGGGCATTAAATATGGAGCTTCAGGAGTGAAGGCGCGCATATGATGCTAGGAATAGGGTGAGATGGAGGCAGGGGATCCGCTATAGAGATCGAAAGAAGAAGAAGATTACAAAAATGGACTAATGGTTTTAGGTTCCATATTTTGAAGCCTCAGTGTTTGCATTTTGGCCGTAGTCATTTTAAGTTTCTGTTTGTTTGTTCGGGTCAGTGCTGAGAAACAGACTAACAAAGCACATCATAGAATTCAGGTCCCAAAGTCAAACAAACACTGCAGCGTGACTGAGAGTTCAAAACTGTCTAAATTCCTTCATCTTTAATAAAATGATCAGCTGCTCCTTTACCAGGTGTAACAACTAAGTTTAGCATCCAGGCATCCATGAAAACAGAATTTATTAAATTTAACAGAGTTAGAGGTTAGCAGGAAGTTAGCGCACTAGTTTTCACCTAAACATACATAGCATGTTCTGACTGAGAGATTTCTAAAAAATTCAAACGTACAGCTCTGCTATCTCTTCCAACATAAATGAAGACAGAAAACTAAACAGCAGTGACTTTTGTAGGGTTACTGAAGTTGGACTAGCTGGTATATAATGATGTGCTACTAATCCCTAGCAACACAGCTATGATAGCATACCATAAACACAGTGGCTGGAGGATGAACGCTAACTTTTTTCCACTTGATAAAAGTTAACGTGAGGATTCCCGATGGTTAGGGACAAATGCAATCGCATGGCAGGATGCTGTAAATGGACCAAACTTCAGTCAGGAGAACAACTGAGATAATCCATCCACAATACGAGGTTAGTCATTAATATGCTGCAACAACATGGGAATAGAGCAGCTGCCAGAGAATTCAACATTAATGAATCAATGATACGGAAGGGAAGGAAGCAAGAAGAATGAGTTGAGTAAAGTTTGACTTATCTGTCTGTTTTGTGTCACTTAATGCACCTTATAATCCGGTGCACCTTGTGTATGAAAACAGACCCGTTCATCAACAGTACACCTCATAATCTGGCGCCTTATAGTCCAAAAAATATGGCATTTATTTTTTAAAAGTCAAGCCAAACTTTTAGAAGGGTTGTGTGAAAAATTAAGAACATCTGTACTGTTTCTACAGGAATTAGGGTAGGGTAACTAGCGGCCAGGTGCTACTAATCAAATGTAGTTGATTAACTGATCATCAGTGTGAGCATCTGCCAAAGTGAGCGTCTGCCAGAGTTTTGGCAGTTTGCTAGTATGGAGCATTCAGGTGTGTGTTAATACAGTGCAGAAAGAAAGATATCAGCAGTGATCTTAAAGAAGCAATTGCTGTTGCTGCCCTTTACTGTGGGAAGAATTATAAAGTCATTTCCAAACAATTTGAAGTTTATTATTCTACACTAAGGAAGATTCTTCAAACTGCGCATACCTCAGAAAAACTGCAAGCTCCATATCTCAGACTCTACAGGTTAGCATGTTAAATGTTGAAGTCCAGGAGAGTACAGTTAGAAAAAAACTGAACAAGTATGACTTGTTTGGAAGGGTTACCTGAAGAAAAGAGCATGGCAGCACAGCTTTTGTTTCCAGAGTTGCACAAACCACAAGACTTCTAGAAAAAGTCCTTTGGAGAGACTTGACCATAGTGGAAATGCTTGACCATATTGCACAGCACATTTTATGAAGTCCAAACACAACATACCAGCACAAACACCTCATAACAACTGTCAAGCACGGCAGGAGAAGGGTGTTTTGCAGCCACATGATCTGGGAACAGTCATGAACTCTTCTGTATACCAAAGTATTTTAGAGTCACATGTGAGAAATGTGTTTCCATAACAAGAAATGATCTCAAGCACAGCAGCAAATCTAAAACAGATTGATTATTTTCTAATTTTCAGCCAATGTGTTTCAACCTGATTTAAATGCTGTGGTTGGACCTTAAGAGAGCTGTACATAAACAAATGCCCCCCCAAAACGTAACAATTACTAACACAATTACTGCAGTGAATGTTTAGTTTTTCACACACTGCTTCTGCATCGTGGGTTAGTTTTTGTTAAGTAAATAATGACATGTGTAATACATCACGAGTTTTATGTATTTACCTCATTTTAGGACATTCTACAAGGACTAGATTTGCACCAATAAAGGAAGAAAAATGTACGTCCCAAAACACTGAACTCTCTTTCATAAACCTTTGGCATATTCCAGTCTCACAGGGCACAGTCCATTACAGTATAGAAGTTATTAAGCAAAGGTTATTTTTGTGTCAGGTCCTACTGTAGTAAGCTTAAGTCCAAACATCAACAACGGCCACTTGTTTGCATTTGCAGCTGGAGAGAGCTTGAGCCTCGCTGTGTGTGTGTCTTTGTCCCTGTTTGTGTGTGAATCCCTATCTGTTTTATCTGTCTATCAGGGATGCTACTTCAGATGTAATTTGTTCCAGCCGAGCTAATTGAAACCTCTATTCAGCGAGCTGCTGTGGACATTGTCCGTGCTGAAAAGGCGACAGTCCTTTCTCTGGCCACCATTGTTTGGGAATGTAATGAATTTTATGTTGCTGCCGCTGCCGGTAGAGAAATCCATTTTTCTCCCCTGGTCCCAGTCCTTTTGTCGTGCCTCCCCACCCATCCTTCAGTTCATCAATAGCCACTTTATCTGCCAATCTGTGGCGAGGGGATGACATTATTAGAAGGCTAAACAGCAGCTCTAATACAGGCCCTCCCTTCCTCTTTCAGATCTGTACAAAAACGGACTTCAGAGGGACACCTTCCTACCTTTCATCGATGTGCTGAAGGTAGAGACAAAGTCATCCCTCTCTCTTGTCTTTCTAATTTATTCAGTTGTTTATCTCGCGCGCGCACGCACACACACATACACGGACACACACTTGCATGTATGCCTCTGTGTCCGTCTTTTTGCAAGTTGCTCTTAGTGGTTTGATGTTTTCTGCTTCATGGATGCTTCACACAGTGTCACAAAGCTGTCTTTGATCATACCAGGGCACACTGAAAGACTCACAGAGAGAGAAAGGCAGAGAGAGATGGAAAAGAGTGTGAGTGGGTACAGGTAATGTGAATGGGAGAGTGGGAGATGGGTGGACTAGCTGTGACTGACCCAGGCTGCTTGCATTTCAAAAGTAGAGGGGGGTGGTGGGCGGGGTGTGGAGCGGAGAACAGGAGCGATGTGACGGTTAGCATTTCTAGCGAAAAATCTACTTTGCAATTTAAGCAGGTAGCACCATTATCCTGCCTGCATCCCAGATGATCATTGATGTGTTTGGAGTGATCGTGATCATAAATAATTGCATATTAATTTGTTGTCATGCATTTTGCAACAGAGGAGGGCAGCATTCTTGCGCCTTTTATTGGTATTTTGTCTGAATAGTAAAGGCAAGCGTTGACACTGCTGCAATTTTTTTGGGCAAGATAGCAAGTGAAAGTAAGCAGCTTAGCGTTATTAAGAATTTAAAACTGAGAACCCCTCCTCTGACACTAAACGTACCGGATAAACTCATAATTGAACAATATGAAGTCCTGTAAGTATGAGGCACCTGAGCTGTGCAACCTTCCAGTTTCATATAATCACATTGATGCAAACCACTTGCACTGCCATCGTTTCGTTATGTAGGACGGCCAATAATTAATAATAAGTTCTAATTTACCAAAACTAAGAGTTTCCTTAATGCCCCAGGTTGACCACGCTGACTTTATTAGGGATTCCCTATAGAATATCTTGTTATATATTATGACCTTTAGTTTGAAAGCAGACATTTTTTACACACACACAGTCACATAAGCAGTACTCGGCTAAGGTCTGGCTCAGGCACACTCCTGGTATGAAGTAGTAGATAAATGCTCTCTTGTGAGTGCGCTGAAAATCGCCACTCATACTGCTACTTGAATTTTGTGGCTTTTTGAATGAAATTGTTGTTAAATTCTCATTATTATTCGGCATGCCTCATTTACTTTTAATAGGAACTTTTACACAGGATTATACATATACAATAGTAAACGCCTTATTATTGACTTTTGGTTTATTTTTGAAAACAAATGCATTCGTTTTTGTTCATACTATGATGGGGATTTTGTTAAAGAAATACAATACATGATATAGAACATAGTCACTCAGATTAATTTAGGCTTGGTTATTTATGAAATGACTTAACATGGCATTGCCTCTGAATATATTCAGGTATCACAGTATTTTTAACCCTAAAACTCCGATTTAGCTCTGATATAATAAATAATCTGTTGCATTACAAATGCTAAAGTGAATATGTGTGCAAAATACAGGCAATCTAACCTGACCAGAGTTATCAAACCACTGTAACATTAAACACACGCACATTTGAAGTCAAACCCACTAAAAGTTGCATAGAGTCTTGGACTCACCCTGCACCCCACCTGCTAACCCAGCAGCAGCAGCACCCTTGCCCTCTCTAATCCACCCTCATCAAGGTCCTGAATGCCTGCTGTCCCTCTCTGCCCCGTACTGGCTCCTCTCTTTCAGGATACCATGTTTTCCTTTGTGAGGCCATCTGGTTGGAGGGTTTGGGGGTGTTTTTTAGGTGGGGTGCTATGGATTCTCTATAGTGATCTGTCCTGTAAAGTTAAAGCTTGCTAACTAGCTGACCCTTAATAGATTGAATGAATGCTCGCAGGGAGCAGCCGCTGACTCGGCGCAGGTCGCCTCCGCATGTGCATGCCAGCGTGTGTTTCTATGGTGAGTGCAGGAGAGAAAAGAGGGTGTTAACATACAAAAATAGCCTCTGACCTCCTCCCCTCATCACCTGAGCCGGAGTGGTAAGGGTTAATCCGCCACTTTTGTCCGCCTCGGATGATGTCTTTATCTAACTGTTGACTTCTGATTAGTTGGGTCACCTTTCCTTCTGCAGCTCCCGATCTTCCACAATCATCCAGTTTTATATTTAAAAAATGATTTAATGACTTGCAACGCACGGGCTACATACAACTTCATTTAATCCAGAAGACGCTGTTTATTTTTTTATTGTTCATCATTTAGTTTGTTTGCTATTTTTCATCCACACAGTCGTTTGTAATTTCTCGTCCTTTGTAGCATCTCTGTAGACTCCATTTATGAGTCTATTCAGTTGTTCCGGCGTCTTTTTCTTTGCAGCCGCTGCAAAGCTCGTAGTTTCGTGAAATACAGGGTTTGGGTTTTTTTTCTTTCTTTTTTTTAATGGATGCTGCCAGTATTGTAACGAAGACACTCTTTCTCTCTCTGGCAAACTGTCCTCGCTCTCCACTCCACTTTTCATTGCCCATCCTCTCTCTCCACCCCTCTATCCCCACTCTTTATTCTATCACTATCCTGTTCTGCCCGCTGGCTTTACTCACCCAAGGTCAGGTCTCTGTATTTTGGTAGCAGAATAGTGACTTTATTTTCCCTCCACTTGTTCGATTGCAGTTGCGCACAAAGCTGCCGAGGGGAGAAAAACATGACAACAACCCTGAGGCAACTTTGAGTATCTCTGAGTTTCTATCTGTTTTTAACCCTTCTTTTGATCCACTTTTCATCTCTTTTTTTTGTGTCACTGTCAATACTGGCTCTGTGCTGAGCAGTTGGTGATGAGAAAAAATGAAATATATAAATCAAAACAGAATGACAAAGAGAGAAAGGGAAAAACTGAAGAATGAGAGGGACGTGGTCCTCCACTGAAGACCTTGGTAAGAAGGACCGTGTGTGAAGAGCTGGAAGAGTTCAAATCAAATAGATTTTGATATTTGATGACAGTCATTGTCTTTTAAAATATTTAATGGCAGCATGCTTCGAGGGCAAAGCTCACTTCTTTCATATCAGTGTCTCTCGCTGTCTGTTCTGAAACCTGAACAAGGGGTGATAGGACAAATCGATTTCTTTTAAGCACAAAGAATCAGACCAGGATCCTAATTGTTACCTAAATTTTAATTATGGCAGTTACCTTGGTTCCGTTTGGGCAAATGATGTTTTCCTGTTTTCTATCAGAGTGTTCAGATGTCAGATGTGTAATAGTAAGCGTGTACAAATATAGAAATGTCTCTTAATTCGACTTTCATGGGGTGCGGTTTTGCCTTTGCTAGTCACAGTACAGACAACCAGGAAATCAGGGAAAACAGTAGAAGTCAAGCCACCCCGGAAGTGACATAAAGTCAAGCTCCTCTCCCAGTAGATCAGCTGATCTCAGTGGGAGCCCACATCATCTGGCAAACTGACTAAACTGACTAAAGTCACATGTGCAAACCATGTTCACCCTACCTATCTGAATCACTGTGACATCTTTATTCACTGATGCCTGCTCTGTCGTCTTCTTGCTGCTTTCAAAACCCACAGGAGGAGGTCCCAGAACAGAACTGTACCACCAAATATAAGTGACCACACATGGAAATAACAATTTTTGGCTACAGTGATCCTAACAGAAATTCTATTCTGAGACTAACTTTATGTATATTACTGACATCAATACCCTTTTGAATGTCAGATTTGAATTATTTGCATCCATTTTAATACACCAGATAATTAGTTATTCACTAATCAGTATCTTTATAGGCAGCAGACTAAGACAGAACACAATCTAACTCGAGACCGAGGTGCTGGGGAGAATTAACTTATATGTAAAAAAATTTTTTTACAAAGTCAGCGGTACAAAATCTCAGATGGATGGGGGTAGTACGGACAGGTTTTCACAGTGCACAGAACAAGAAAGATGAAGTCTCTTATTTAATTTTGCTGATTCCTTTTTAATTGTGCACATAAAGTCCTGCAGGTTTAAAAGACTGCAATGCTACATTGTTGAAGTCTTCTTGTAAAGGTCTTGCAGGTTTATACTATACAAGATGATCAGAGAGCAATTTTTGTAATAAACTGTGTGGAGCCCATGTTTTGCTCGCGTCTGTCACGATCAACAAATGGAGCCTCTGTTGGCCAGGTGCAGGTAGCACACACTGCCCGAGTTACCGTTTTGGTTCAGTCCTGGGCCAACGAAACTCGATGGGTTGAGAGCGGGGGGTCCGGTGGGGTCCTGGATCACAAAAGATGGGGCCTCCAACTCAAACGATGTTTCCCCAAGAGGAGCAGCCGAGGCAGGAGGAGGTTGTGAGAACGACCCTGCAGAACAATCCATCACCGGCCCAAGGCAGTCACACTTTAAGGGAATAGATCATTAGGTGTAATTAGGGTGTTCACATTGTCACGTACCCCCCCAGACGGCCCAAGAATGAATAAAATCACCAGATACACCCCCAGCCGGCTCGCATGCGTGCACGCACACACACTAACTAAGCAGCTCCCCAGTTAGAGAAAACACTTTGATGTCAGAAGAGTCGTCCAGAACTTGCCAGCATAAAGGCACTGTTTTAAGCTCTCCCCCCCCCCGCCACACACACACATCTCTCTCCCTCTCTCTCGACCCCTCTGTCCCTGCCACCTCCCACTTTTTTTTTTTTTCCTGTCCCTCCACACAAGGCTGTAAGACACACACGGATGAATGAACGACAACCTTTCCCCTCCTCCCCTCACCCCCCTCCAACCCCCGTCTCTTTTTCAGCCTTCCCACCCTGCATTTCTTTGAGGCCTGGTCAATTCTCCAGGCCAAACAAAAAAAAAAAAAGCATCAAATGTTTTCTGCTGCTGGGTAATGAGGGAGTGGACCTCATCAGGGCCCAATAGTCAGCTATCCTTGGCTTTTGTTGCAGCTCAATGGCACCGCGCTCTTTGAAAAACTCAAAAGCAACTTTTTGAGGAGTAAAGGATAGAGAAAGATATGTCATGGAGGGAGCGGGCACAGAGGGGAGTGGAGGGAGCAGGGGGGTAAAAAAAAAAAAAAAGCCACTCTGTTTTTATGCTAAACGGCTGTCCAGTGAGAGCAGTGGACAGCTTGGACAATGACATGATTGGAGCTACATGTGTTTGGATGACTTTCTTCCAAAGAGTCTCTGATTCTCATGTCTGTCATCTCTCTCTCTTGTGTCTGAGCCGGTGAATGCATCTGTGCGAGCAGGGGAACTCTTAATTTGCTGCTTTTCTTTGAATCAGCGAAACGTTTGCCAGGTTTTTACACCACTAGTTTAAAAAGCTAATATTGTTGCCTGATGGTAATAAACCTTAGGGCTGCACTTCTTTTCTTTTTATGGTTTAATCTGTCATGTGTCTTAATAATGATTAAAATAACAAAAACTGCAGATTGGAGTTTCTTTTAAGTTAATTAACAAGACAAAATCTAAAGAGGTGATTATTTAGAAAATAGAAAATACTACAAAATTCCATTAGAAAAACTTCAAAGTATTGCAAATGGATAAATTTATCAAATTGTGAGCCTTTAAAATTACTAAATAAAAAAAAATCTAAAGACTGCACACTTGTGACCAACAAATTTGTTACAACCTAAATATTTTCTCAACTTGCAGCACGAGCGCATTTTTATCATTTTTCCTTAAAATAAATGATCACCTCTT
Source organism: Rhamphochromis sp. 'chilingali' (assembly GCF_963969265.1). Lineage (NCBI taxonomy): Eukaryota > Metazoa > Chordata > Actinopteri > Cichliformes > Cichlidae > Rhamphochromis > Rhamphochromis sp. 'chilingali'. The sequence continues at coordinate 12,901,228 of NC_137932.1, read as the reverse complement.
CTATCCGTCCACCTGACGAAAGAAAAAAAAAAGCTGTTACTCCACTATTTGTACATCGCCATTCGCCGATTAAACTGAAGGGACTGTTTAAGACGAGATTTAAAAGTTGCAAAGTAGACTGACTACATTTGCGAGAGGAGGTTGTCGGTGGCGGCGTCGGGGTGCGGGGAGGCTGCAAAACCACAATGTGTAGGCGGATAAAAATCTTAGAGGAGTGAGAACTTGACAATCCCCTCAAGATGGATAATCAAGTAATGACCCGCGAGGCCTCAGCCTCATCTGATTATAAATAACCAATGGAATCATCATCACTGATTGTGTTTCCATTCCTCCTTCTTTTCCCCTCTCGTATTTGCACCTCGCTCCTCCGTCAAGGAACGCAACAACCGCCTTTACCGTTGGTACGTTAGAGACGAGGTTCATAAAGGGAGGGAGTTGAAGATGGCAGGAGAAAAGACAAACTGAGATACTAATGATGTGGCGGCAATAGTGACAAGTTTTTTTTTTCCTACTTTTTTTTTTCTTTTCTGGAGGGACTATTTACCCGTTGGTGGGGTCACAGTAGGTTGATGAAATGACACCTCCCTTTTGTGCGTGGGGGAGGGCGAGTTTGTCAGGTTGTTATTAAGCCTGATTCTGCCAATTGGCTCAGAGTGGGAACCCCATTTGTGTGAGCGGACACGGAGATAAAAAGTTGACAGCAGAGAAGAATAGAGTATTTCCGTCCCCTTGCTTTGTGATGATTACTAATTATCCTGCAGCTTAAGGAGGCCAGTGGCAGAAATTCACTGATTTCATAATTTACTGGAGCTGTCGCTGAATACTCAGTCAGCCGATGATGGCTTGGATGGGATGATATGCAGTTCCTCTCTTTTCTTTGATAGAATAGTGGAGATGATGATTATAGTTTGTGCTGTACTCCCTGACATGAATCTTGTTGACGTTTTACTCTATGTGGAAAAGTTTGAACCCTGCATCGCAGGTTCACCCCTGCTGTAACGCACTTGAATAGCTGCAGAACAATGGATCGGCTCGGCAAACCGAGAACAGCTGACACAAAATCCCAAAGCTGTCGGAGGATAGGAGATAAGATGCCGGCTGCCTTCTGCGATGCCTTGTTATTTAATTTAATACTTTTTAGGGTTGTTCTGTATCCATTTTAGTGTGAAAGAAGTGAAGACACAAAGCTCTGATTGTCCATTTTACAGGGTTGCCATATTAACAATGCATCATCAAGACAAATCAAGCTGTCACAATGATTTAAACCTGAAGAAGTGCAATATGTTTTAGCATTTCTATCAGCAATCACCAATATGAAAATCAGAGCTAAGCGAAAAATGTACAAAGTTCTGATATTTCTTTAATTTTCCTTATCTTTTTATCAAATAAAAGGACAAGAATAATCGATTAGGTGTGTTAGATGAAGCCTGACACGTCTTAGACTGTCAGTGTTGTCCAGAAAGATTCAAATCTCCTTGTGACAAACATGGAAACTGTATTTAATTTTGTCGTCAGTCACACAGGAGGTCCTGCTGCTGTAAATGCTCACGGGCTCAATGAAGCTGATGCTAAAAGTTGTCTCTAAATTAGTCATTTACATAAAATTATGGGGCAAAAAGAGCACAAATAACAATGTGTGTGTGTGTGTGTGTGTGTGTGTGTGTGTGTGTGTGTGTGTGTGTGTGTGTGTGTGTGTGTGTGTGTGTGTGTGTGTGTGTGTGTGTGTGTGTGTGTGTGTGTGTGTGTGTGTAAACAGGAATACTGCCACACCGTCTGCTTAGACACAGGGATTGACTACAGGAAGCTTGGCGAGGCTGCAGCAGGGAAACTTTACTACCTGTAAGACACACAAACACGCACACACAAGCACACTACCTCTCTGCTTCCCTCTTTATAGTCCTCCTCAGCCCAGAGTTTGTGCGGAGGCTGGGTTGAGTTTACATTAACCTGCATTAAACACACACACACGCACACAAACACAGGAAATGCTTGTGCACATCATGTAGTTTGGGCAGAAAGAAAAGGCAAACAGATGAATAAATGAGGGAGACGCAGGCTGGGAGGTTTATAAAGACCTGCATTACCTTGAGAGATCCATGAAAAGAATAAAAAGAGGAGTCAATAGAATATGAGAAAAGGGCAGAGCTTTAAAAGCTAGTTTTCTATTTTCCTTGTTACATATGCGCTGTTAGGAACTCGCGCACGCAGGCAAACAAGTGCTTTCGTCTTTTCACTGTATGTAAATAGAGTACATCACACCCTTTTACCTGGAGTTAAAACACAAGCACACGCAGACACGAACACACACACTTCACAATCTCATTTCGACGTGTATTCACAGGCTAATGCTTGTGTTTAGAGCCTAACATCCTGTTTTTTACCGATGGAGTGAAAAGCTAAGTACCCCTCTCCCCTGCTCTCCTTGCTGCCACCGTTTGATGTGGCCACTTCAGCATTATTAATTTCATATCCTATTATTTCCTTTCTGTTTCGTTGCCTGTGTGTGCGCGCGCTGGTGCATGTGTGTTGTGCAGCACAGGGGAGCCTGGTGCAGAGGCCTTCTTGGATGCACTGTTTGAAGAGCTCTCATTAAGACAAAAGAGTGGTAAGGGCATTTAAGGAAGACAATGCATTTTAGAAAAATTGATTATGTTTTACTTTTTTTCTGTGACACAAGGACACGTCAAAATTACACATTTTGTAATATTTATATATATGAAAGATAAAAGAAAATACCAAAATCAACAGTGTTGATAACAATTAGACAAATCATCAATTTCTACCTTAATTTGTCTCACATTTATCCTTTCTTAGTATTTAAGGCTCAAAAATAGATTTTAATTTTTTATTTTATTGTTGTTGTCTTTTTAAATTCCCGAAACAGCTGGGGATTTTGAAGACCATGACTTTTCAATCATACAGGATTATCTAGTGTATCTGCTGAAGGTTTTTTTAAATGCTAATTTTCATGTCACCCAAGCCCACGAGACGGCTCACTCACCTACTTTAAATAGTTCTGTTACAACAATAGAAGTCTGTGGCACAGAGAAATAACATTTATCAGGGTTAAACTACATAGATAATACAATTGTACTTTTTTTGGGCTATTTGTGATGCTTTACATGTCATTTTTTTATATGTTATAATTCAACAGGAAAAAACAAAAGCTGCACAATTCTAAATTAAAAACAAACTCTAGACTTGAACTTAGATTTTCAAAATTACTGGGCCTTAAAGGGGTTTTTTTTTGTAACACTGTGAAATTTTAGGATTTAATTGTATAGTAAATAGTTTTTTAGTAGTAAACAGTATTTTTCATTATGTTTTCTTTTATTTTGTCTTATATTAGAGGTTAAAAGATCAAAAATCGTGAGTGTGTAGTAAAGCAAATTTCATAAATATACTACCTTTTAACCTAACTACATGTATATACTGTAGCCATTGTACATTGTGTGTGTGTTTCCATAGCTACAGGTCCCCGGGTGCTCTCAGTGCTGGGTAGAGATGTGACTCTAGAAAAGACCTGCGGAACCGTTGCTGACTGTACTTTTGATGAGCTGTGCGGCAGAGTGAGCATTGTTACGATTAATTTGTCATTATTGTGCAACAAAACAGGCTGATACATAACGACACTTAACATCTTTTGGCCACATAAAACTTAGAGTAAAACAAGGAGTGTTTTAAGGTAAGCTTTTCTTGGTTTTTAGCTTTAACACCACAGTTACTCGCTATACAGATAGAGAACAAATTAGAACTGCTTGATGGCATTTAAAACAGCCTGTGACCTCTAACCAAAGTCAAACCACATCCTTTTTCTTGTTCTTTTTTTTTTCTACTGAGACACACAAAATCCACTCATTACTAATCAAAACTGCTCAAATTCGAAGCACTTCTCTTGTCCCTGTATTACCTCTATGCTCTGTTTATTGTCCGGGCCTTTGAACTGGATGAGGTATTTTCTGCTCAATGTCAAAAAGAAAGTCTATTGACATTTTTTATGATTAGTTGTGCCCACTGCACCTGAAAAAGGAAGTGTGTAGCGTGTGCAAAGTCTCAACCCTGATGGACAGCGGTGAGTTTTAGAAGGCATGTGAGCTTCAAGGCTTCCTCTGGCATATGTTGGCGAGTCCTCATTAATTTTAAGAGCAATCAGCCTGAATGGCAAAGAACCAAGGACGAGGACAAAAATTACAACAGCTAGAACCTTTTTGCACAAGGTGCCCTCACTTCACAGTTGTCATTTTTTCAGGCCATGTGTGCAGAGTGCAGAAATTCACAGTGCCTGTACCCATTTATGGAGCAGATGTGCACATGTGCAAAGCTGAAATCTTTGATGTGTTCTTTTGTGGTGTGCTGTCTGTTTGAAGCTCGGGTCTGACTTTGTTTCAGTATCTCACATGCTCTGTCGTTCTCCAGGCTTTGGGTGCCAGCGATTACCTGGAGATGGCGCGGCTCTTCGACACAGTATTGATCCGCCGCGTTCCCGTGCTGACGCTGTCGATGAAGGATCAGGCCAGACGCTTTACCACCCTCATAGACAACTTCTATGACAAAAAGGTGAAAACAAAAAAAAAGAATGAAAGGCATGGATTCTATTACACTCGTGTGTTACCGAAGGATTTCTAATGCAGCTTTTCTGCCTTTATTTACAACTTTTAGAAATCTTCCTACATTACATCCATAAAAGTGTTGGATGTGTTCGACATCTCAGTTCAAAACCAAGAGTGTGTAATATAAAATACTCGACTCTTGGCTTCCAACAAGATATATATACACTAAAAAAAGTTTGGACACACCTTCTCATTTAATGTTTTTTCTTATTTTCATGACTATTTACATTGTAGATTCTCACTGAAGGCATGAAACCTATGAATTACCACATATAGAATTATGTAGTAAACAAAAAAAGTCTGAAATAACTCAGAACATGTTTTATATTTTAGATTCTTCAAAACAGCCACCCTTTGCTTTGATTACAACTTTGCACACTCTTGGCATTTTCTCGATGAGCTTCATGAGGTAGTCACCTGAAATGGTTTTCCAACAGTCCAGAGCTCCACTCCATCATTCTCCTTCTTGGTCAAATAGCCCTTACACAGCCCGGAGGTGTGTTTGGGGTCATTGTCCTGTTGAAAAATAAATGATTGTCCAACTAAACGCAAACCGGATGGGATGGCATGTCGCTGCAGGATGCTGTGGTAGCCATGCTGGTTCAGCGTGCCTTCAATATTGAATAAATCACCAACAGCGTCACCAGCAAAGCACCTGCACACCATCACACCTCCTCCTCCATGCTTCACGTTGGGAACATTCATGTAGAGACCATCCGTTCACCTTTTCTGCATCGCACAAAGACACAGCGTGTGGAACCAAAGTCCTCAGACCAGTGTACTGATTTCCACTGGTCTAATTTCCATTCCTTGTGTTTCTTGGCCCAAACAAATCTCTTCTCCTGATTGCTTTTCCTTAGTAGTGTCTTCTTGGCAGCTATTTGACCATAAAGGCCTGATGCACACAGTCTCCTCTGAACAGTTGATGTAGAGATGTGTTTGCTACTGGAACTCTGTGTGCCATTTATCTGGGCTCTAATCAGAGGTGCTGCTAACTTGCGATTTCTGAGGCTGGTGACTCAAATAAATTCATCCTCAGAAATTGGCTCACATCCTCATGTGAGCCAATTTCATCGTAGTGCTTGATGGTTTGTGCGACTGCACTTGGGGGCACGTTCAGAGTTTTAGCAATTTTTTGGATAGACTTACCTTCAATTCTTAAAGTAATGATGGACTGTCATTTCTCTTTATTTAGCTGATTGGTTCTTGCCATAATATGAATTCTAACGGTTGTCAAATAGGGTTGTCAGCTGTGTACCAACCTGACTTCTGCACAACAAAACTGATGGTCCAAACCCCATTAAGAAGGCATGAAATTCCACAAATGAACCCTGATAAGGTACAACTGTGAAGTGAAAACCATTTCAGGTGACTACATCATGAAGCTCACTGAGAGAAGACCAAGGGTTTGTAGCGCTGTCAACAAATAAAGGGTGGCTACTCTGAGGAATCTAAAATATAAAACATATTTAGTTTATAGTTATTTATCTTTTTTTCTTTGCTACATAATTCCACATATCTTGTTTCATGTATTTGACATCTTCAGTATGTATCTACAATTTACAAAGTAGTAAAAATTAAGTAAAACCATTAAATGAGAAGGAGGAGGAGCATTAGAGCTTCCACAGAGTTTTCTCCACCTGGGTGCACCTACATCTCTAGGCAGCTGTGTTGTTGACATGCTGCTAAAGGCTATCATACTCCACCTTTTGACAGTGGTCCAGCCTGACTCTCTGAAGCTTTGGATGTTTAATCGTGGTACGATTATGAGCATCCTGAACACTGAAAGGCAGCCTTGGCAGAATCTGTCCAGAGCTCTGGATAAATATGAATATGTTGTGGTGATCTTTGGTGATATATGAATGCTACTGAAGCCGTATATCAAGGGCAACCCTACTGCCCCAATCCTTTCCTGGAGAAAGGGGTCTTGGGATGCCTTGTGATGTCATGTTGCTACGTCACTCTCCCGGCTTGATAAATTGAATGAGGTGTCAACCATGGAGCTAGTCATGCCTCCATGTATATGCTCCCTTGGGTCACTGCAGTCTTGCGCCCTGACAGGTTGTGTTGGATGTTAGCATTGGTGCTGCTCTATGGAGGTTTCATGTTTAGCCTGTTGCCCTGTGATGAAAGGTGAGTCTTGCTTGTGACATTTTCCACAGTGGGTTTCCATGTCATCCAGTTTCCATGTGAACCATCAGACGTGCTTTGTATTATTCCTAATCATCCACAAACATCTCTTTTCACTCTCTTTGTTGGCCTTGGATCAGAAATTTGGAACTCCTTCGTAGCTGAACAGAATTTGCATTACACTCTCCTGACAGTCTTGCTAATGGACATACACATCCAAGTACCTGTCACTTTTATCCTGTTCAGGCAGACTTCTGTAAGCCACAGTCAGTGGGCTCTCTTGCTTCAGGCCGATTCTTGCCTTTCTTTTGCTCGCAGTCCAGGGCAATGAATGGAATCAGCAGCTGGAGTCCTACCCAGACACACAGAGAAGCGTGTTGGTTTTTTTTATTTTTTTTTATGTAAGAGTCTTCTTTGTTTGCTGGCTACAGGTAGGAAATTTTTACTTTACCAGCTTTTGGTGCCACATCATCTTTTGGTACAGTGAAAGTGATTAAAGCCCAGCTAATGACCTGGTAATGGAAATATATACACCAATACAGGTACCTGTGATAGGCCAACATCATCATTAGGATTATTATGGGCAATAAATATATCAGTCAGGCTCCAGTAGGGCTACTATCACACTCACACGGTTTTTCATTTGTTTGATTGGGGTTTTTTTGCAAAATACTCTATTCAGCACTGAAAAAAGTATTTACTACAAGGGCTAAACCCCTCAACACTGTGCCAGCCTCATAACAGGTAACTTAATACTCACTGATTTGTTACCTTTTAACCCCATATTATATTCGATTTAATTTTAGTTATGTAGCACCAAGTCACAACAACAATCACCTAAAGGCGCTTTAAATTGTAAGGTAAAGACCCTACAGTGACACAGAGAAAACTCCAACAAAGAGTCGACCCCCTGTGAGCAAGCACTTTGTGACAGTGGGAAGGAAAAACTCTTAACAGGAAGAAACCTTGGGATTGTGAATGAGAGCACTTTTATCACATCAATGAGACAATAACACGTCCCACAATAACATTTAAATCCAATAATTCAAGACAGGGAATGAATGTGTGAGTAAGCTACCAGTAAACAGACACTCAGCCCTTAATGTTATAGACAGTAACTCCCACATCGCTCTTTCTTGCCCCCTTGTCCAAGGTGAGGGTGGTGCTGCTGGCAGACGCTCCTTTGGACCGGCTCTTTGTCCACACTGGAGGAGATGATGAGAGGGACCGACAGCTCCTGGATGACCTAGGCCTCAGTGAGGTAAGGTCACATCTCTGTTATTTATCCCGTTGAATCGGATATCACTATTATTTTCTTTTTTTCGTTTAATAACAAACTTGCTTGTTGCTGCTATTGAAGTTGTGTCCTCAATTTCTCTGTTTTAGGGAAGAATTCACTAAGATCTAGATCCTTTTTACAGAAATGCAGTATTCACTTTCACGTATTTACACACAGATGTACAGGCTGGAGATTAAATCGATGACTCTATGCTCATTAGCCCGATGATTTAATCTTTCTCCCCTGCTGCATAAACATTTCTCTTTTGAGTATACAAGTTGCCAACTCTGGTGTCGATTCGTCTATTCAGGAGGCAGCAGAGCGACTTACCCTCTTCACAGCCGAGGAAGAGATCTTTGCCTTCCAGAGGACAATCTCTAGACTGATGGAGATGCAGACGGAGGCATACTGGCTGGAGGGAGACCGCAATCGCAGAAAGACCTACAGTGAAACTTAGCGCCTGTTCCTAACTGTCATGATAATTATCTACCTCGGCACAGCACAGAGCCTCTAAGCACTAACACTGCATAGGAGATGTATTCAGTTAAGCAGAAGTAGAAAAGACCAAGTCTGTTTTGGGAAACCAAAATCATCTTTTTCTTCTTCAGAGAAATCAATATTTAACAAGGCAAAACAAAGCATAGTACCTGTGTGTGTGTGTTGTACTTTTTTTCTGCCTGGTCCTTTTTTGTGACATGCACTATCTCCCCATTGAAAACGATTTGTTTTAAATAATATGAAAACCTCTCTAACATGAGTAAACCACAGGCAAACGGGCGCTCACTTTAGAGAGGAGGGAAGTGTGTTTCACTGCAGTTGGTTACTGCCCTCTAGTGGGTGGATGTGAAAAGGGCAAGGTGTTTTCAAGCTGTCCATTTGAGCACTGATGTTGATTTAGGATATGCTTGCTATTATTCAATATACTTAATGTATTTTATTTTAAGGAACTTCTGCCATTTTTGTAAGCTTTCTATGAAATCGGAGAGAAAATAAAGTTGACTTTGTCTCGCAATAATATTTGTTTTATTTGTGCACTTTTTGAATAGATCTTTAAATTTCTCTGTAAGGTTTTTATGACATTTGAGCCAAATTGATGATTTGAAGCAACTTAGAGCCCATATTTCAACATGACAACAGGATTAAGAGGACTATATAGTATATAGAGAGTGTGTATATATAGACACCATCCACTTCATCAGTTAAACTTTGGAATTGCAAGTCCTTTCAGAGTTTCCTTAATTCTTTGTGGCATAGATTCAACAAGATACTGGAAGCATTCCTCTGAGATTTTGGTCCATATTGATAGCATCACACAGTTACTGCAGATTTATCAGCTACACATCCATGATGCAAATCTCCCATTCCACCACATCACAAAGGTGTTCTGTTGGTTCTGGTGACTGTGGACATTTGAGTACAGTGGCCTCATTGTCATGTTCAAAAAACCAGTTCGAGATGATTTGAGCTTTGTGACATGATGTGTTATCCTGCTGGAAGCAACCATCAGTACACTGTGGCCCTGAAAGGATGGACACAGTCAGCAGCAATACTCACTTAGGCTGTGGTGGTTAAAAGATACTCTGTTGGTACTGAAAGGCCCAAAGTATGCCAAGAAAAAATCCCCCACACCATTACATCATCACCAGGCTGCTGAACTATTGATACGAGGTTAGGATGGATATATATGCTTTTATGTTGTTTATATCTGTGAAGGTTCTCAGTCATCCAGGTCATCGTCGTCAAAGGAGCTTGCAAAGAAAAGCGTCTGGACTTCTTTAAGTTGCTTGAAGTCGTTTCACCTCTCATCTGAGAAGCTTCTTCAGTTCTAAGGTCAAATGGTGGGGAGTCCCAGATTTAAACCTAGTGGGAGTATCCCCCCAAAGAGGGACAAAAGGACCCCCTGATGATCCTCTAATCGCCTGAGCCAAGGTGTGAAAAAGGGTGTGGGTCCCAATCAGCCAGGGTTTCGGGTGAGCTCATTATGAAACCTGGCCCCACCTTATCATGCGAATTCCTGAGGTCAGATGGCCCAGGATGTGAGTGGGCGTTAAGGTGTCTGGGGCGGGAACTCAAAACTGGATTATAGATGGCAGACAGTTGGTGTCGTAAACCACCGCCTCTGTTCAAAGATGGTCGCTCACAGTGGACATAGATGGCTTCTTTCACTCCTCTTTCAAACCATCTGTCCTCTCTGTCCAAAATTTGAACATTGGCATCCTCGAAAGAGTGTCCTTTATCCTTAAGATGCAGATGGACTGCTGAGTCTTGCCCTGTGGAGGTGGCTCTTCTATGTTGTGCCATACGCTTGTGAAGTGGCTGTTTGGCTCCCCACCATTTGACCTTAGAACTGAAGAAGCTTCTCGGATGAGAGGTGAAACGTCTTCAAGCAACTTAAAGAAGTCCAGACGCTTTTCTTTGCAAGCTCGTTTGACTATGTTGTTTATACTTAATTCCTACCACCCAAATGTTGGATATCAAGACCCATTAGACCAGACGACAGTTTTCCAGTGTCATGTTGTCCAACACCTAGTGAACTCGGGTGAATTGAAGCCCCATTTTCCTTTTTTTTTTTTGGCTGACTGGAGAGGCACCCAGTGTGGAATTCTGCTGCTGTAACCCATCTGCTTCAAGGTTTGACGTGCTGTACAGTCAGAGATGCTCCTCTGCATACTTTAGTTGTAACAAGCAGTCATTTAAGCAGTCTGGCCCTTCGCTTCTGACCTGTAGCATCAACAGCGCATTTACGCTGGAAAAACTGCCACTCGCTGAATATTTTCTTTTTTATTGGTGGAAACCTAGAGATGGTTGCGTGGAAAAATCTCAGTTGTTCAGTTATTTCTGAAATACTCCGACTGGCTCATCATCTGGCACCAACAACCATGGCACTTTCAAACTAACTTAAATCACCTTTTTTCCTGATTCTGATCCACAATTCGAGCACCAGATCATCTTGACAATGCCTAATTGTTTTGGGTTGATGCCATGTGATTGGCTGATTGTATATTTGCAGTAACAAGGAGCTGAGCAGGTGTACCTAACAACTTGATCAGTAAGTTTGCGCATATCTAATTTGTGGTTATTAAAATATAAATATGTTTCTTGTATATCATCTATATTTTCGTGTAAATTCAAAGTCAGTTTGAACTTTAACTGTGTTATCCATATTCGTTTGCACTTCCCTCATTTGAGCCTGTAGGAGGCGGCAGAGGGCTTAACATTTAAGGATAAGGTCATCACAGTGCACCGCTCCATCACAGACAAACCCACTCTGACTACAGACTACATTATCTAAACCAAGACCGTTATGTAACATAGTTTGTTTATACGAAGTGTCCATCCAGCCAGTATCATGGAACAAGTAGCTTACAAAAACACTGAGGTAAATGTATAATCTCATTAGATTTAAGCGCACACACCTACACACACATACACACGATGTGGGTGCGTGTACACACATCATGTGTGCAATCATTAAAATGTGCTTGAGTGGGTAGTAAAGGATGCAAGTCCACCCACCATACAACTTTCAATTAAAGTTTGGGATTTGTTTTTTTTTAAACGATCTCCACCCACGGGGAGGCCCCTAATCCAATCAGACCATTATGCCATTTGGGGTAAACATCTGACATAAACAGAGAAGGCCGCCCTTGCTTTGTGATTGTCTTAATTGGATGATTTACGCTGGCTTAGAGGGATGTTTGTCGTCTCAGCCTGCCTGGATTCTAGATACCCCATGCTGACATAGGGAAGACTAAAACAGTTCACCTTTTGACTCCTATCCACCGTCATATCATCCATTCGCTTATCAGGCTGCTGCCTAAAACTGTCCTGATAATGTTGTGATTTCACCTGGACGAAAGAAGAGGAGTTAAAATTCAGATGCTTTTTAATTTGTGTGTGTTGACAATCCTGGATTTACAAGCTTCAGAAGGGGCATGTAGGGTGAAGCTGACTTATCTTGGAGCACAACAAACTGACCTAGAAAGGAAGTAGAGTGCATACCTTCCACTTATAAAATATTACATAGAATAAAAGAAAATATAGGCACATTATTTTAAATGTGCATGTCAATATTGCTGACCAGATGACAGAGCAAACACAAGTCAGTATATGTATGTATGTATATATATATATATGTGTGTGTGTATATATATGTATGTATGTATATGTATATGTGTATAATTAAAAGACCAAAATCTGCACCCTTGTTTTCACTTTCCAAAGCCGTCCAGCTGGCCCAATTCTGGCCCCTGGGCCTTATGTTTGACACCACTGATCTAAAGGTTGAGGCTTTTTTGGCTAAATAGATGCTATAAATGTGCTCAAGAAATAACTGCTACAGCTATGGAAGAAATAAAAGACTACAAAGCAAAATAAGTTATACAAATAAAGCCAATTTTAAGGTTTATAAGAGCAGATTCAGTGTAAAAATGTCTCAAAGTTCTTGAAATAATTTTAAAAATAACAATCGGTGCATCAGATTTATAGTAGTTAGAGCGGGGGAAACCATCAAATGTAGTGTAGTTAATGATTTACTGCTGCAAAAATATTAAACCCAAACAAAATCATTCTTAAAATTCTCCCCGAGTAACCAAACACTAACTCCCTTCGGATATCTTGAAGATTCAGCCTGATATAAAGCAGCTGAAAGATAAAAGTGTGATCATGTTGGTGAAAGTACACAGGGCTTTTGTGTGTGTGTGTGTGTGTGTGTGTGTGTGTGTGTGTGTGTGTGTGTGTGTGTGTGTGTGTGTGTGTGTGTGTGTGTGTGTGTGTGTGTGTGTGTGTGTGTGTGTAAACTCAGACATCCTGACCTCCCGCTGAACATCCACTGAGCATTTAACTCTGTAGTTCTCGGCAGGCGCCAAACTGCTGCATCAGGTATTCTCTTTGACATGAAGAGAACAAAAACCATCCCACAATGCGTGTGTGTGTGTAATTCTGTACAGTACACACTCTAGCCTGCTGCTGTGGATGAGCGTGTGAGCTGTAGGCTACCAGGCCACCTGGGAAAATGTGTGTCATTGAGCACAGTAAAACAATAGTGTTAATAATAACAACCAACTGATACTTAATGCTTGTGCACTGTGATGAGATTTACTCAAAGGCCAGCAAATGGATAATACATTGTTTATTTGCATGATCTGACTGGAAGCAATATCCTCACCCTTAAATGTGACAATGACGCCATAGAAATTAAACGCGATAAATCAACAAAAGAAAGCAGCACATAAATTGTAACGTGTTATTGGATCAAATGCTTGAAAAGATAAAGTAATGAATCCATACTGTAATGCTTCAGTGATATTTTTGCTTCAGTCTTTCATGAACGCGCATTCCTGCACAGAAAGGCGAACACGCGCGCTCGGTGAAACAAAGACGTGGACGAGGCTCTTTTGAAGCAGTCAAGGTGGAGGAGAAGCAGCGGGGAGGAGGGGATGGAGGCCCAGAGCATCACTTACTGGACCGAGAACCATCTAGGATTACTCTCCTCATCTCTAGAAGGGATGACGTAATTCTGGACTACAAAAGTGGGAGTGGTCTGGGCGTGATTGACTGATTAAAGGCACAATCGGCCACTGAACTTTGAGTACTGAATAGGAAGTTAACTTTAAAGATGGATGTAAATCAGTATGTTTTTAAATATCACTTTAATATAAATGTTTTAGATATGTTTTGGCGAAAAAACGAATAATTTTAATATTGCATCATATATAAAACTTGATAAATGTAACAATTTATAAGGTTTTATGAAGCAACTGACATTAAACTTGTTGCGTTTTAAAAAATATATATATACCTGCACCTGTTGTGGCACAAATTCCATTTCCTGAAACAATATGTTAGCTTTCCAATAACAGTGAAATCCTTTCTGAAGTAAACATGTTAAGGACTTCAGTGTTTCTCCCTCTTCCTTCTCCTCCTGTGTCCTTTAATTTCTTTGCACTTCACTGACATGTCAGGACGTGTCCCAGCCGTGCAGCAATCTTTAGTTCCAGCCTCCTCTGAGCGCAGAGATACAGCTGTCCGATGTAACTGTAGTGTCACTTTAAAAGGCGATCCCATGCGCAGGATCCAGAGGGCTGGTCTTTAATCGACTTGCGTGCGCGCGTGTGTGTAAAGAGTGTGTGTGAGCCTATGCATGCGCGTGTGTATGTATCTCAGTGTGTGGAGGGCAGATCGAGATACAGTAGTAACCCGGAGTGAGGTGGCAGTCTTATTCCACATCGACACCGACTTGCCCTGCATGCGTCCTGTCTGCATTTACATCGCTGTGCGCACTTGAGGAGTGAAAGAGAAAAGAGTCAAGATGGCAACTGGAAGTGGCTGTGGACAATCCGGGATTTAGTCTTTTCTGTATTTGAGGGTTTTTTGTGCTATCAAGTGACCGGCCGTGCAAGGTATTTAATTTAAAGTGTTCGTAACAGATTTATGCCCCAGAGAAAGGAAGCTTTAGCACTTTCTCCTCCGCCGGTGCTCTCCAGATTCTTGCAGCAGGAGGGGATTATACGTAGAGCTTCTGTTAGTGAAGTAGTATTAGTGAAGTAGTATTTTATTATAAATGTAGTGAAGATCACGGGGTGCCATGTTTAAATAGTACTAGTGTGGCTTCACTGACACATTTAGCACTGTGTTTTGTAGACTCGGCTTTTTTTTTTTTTTTTTTTTTTTTGTCGTTTATGCTTTTTTGCTTTTCTATAACCAAGTGCTTTGGGTTTGATTCTTGTTTTTCTTCCTGTCCTTCCCAGGCGTGAATAACTGAAGTTTTTCTCGGGACTTACCTGCTATAGAATTAGCAACAAAGGACGGGAGCGCGCATTCACGGGATGCGACTTTGACAGCTCTCCATTTCTTGTCCTTTAACTTTATTATCTGGCAGCGGGGGCGAGATTGTGATTGGAGCCGGAGAGAATGGCTGAGGCTCCGCTCCCCGACACACTCAAGGACCTGGAAGTGGCTATAGACCCGGACTTTGAGCCCCAAAAGCGGCCAAGGTCTTGCACCTGGCCTCTGCCGCGACCGGACTCGAGCGCGGTGAAGCCGGAGAGCAATGACACAGATATTATACCCGAGGAAGAGGATGACGAAGAGGACAGTGCCACCGCGGCTGCCATCAGTGTCAATGGCTCTGGCGCGGCGGCAGAAGATCAGAGTAGCAACAGTCCCATTGCCGATGGAGCGCTCTCCTCACCCGGCCAGGAGAGCAGTGGCTCCCCGCTCTCCACACACTCCCCGACGGCCACCCCTGGCGCTCTGAACCCCAGCAGCTTGTCTGCCGTGCAGACCCCAAGGAAAACATCATCTCGCCGTAACGCCTGGGGGAATCTCTCCTACGCCGACCTGATAACCAAAGCCATTGAGAGCTCGCCAGAAAAGAGACTGACACTGTCCCAGATTTATGAGTGGATGGTGAGATCCATCCCTTACTTCAAAGACAAAGGCGACAGCAACAGCTCCGCAGGATGGAAGGTAAGAGTCTTCCCACCATCCAGCCCACCAGCCCCCCCCCCCCCCCCCCCCCCCCTTCCTCCATCAAAACAAAAACAAAAAGCATGTGGCTTGCAAACCCACTGACGTACACTCACAAACAGACACTCACATGCACTCAATTATGCCAAGACTGTAGATTCCCCCCTCCCCCCCCCCCCTTTCAGCTTCTATTTATTTGGGAAGTCTGGCACTCATTACACCTCTCATTATCATGCTAATGGAAAAAATTACAGAGCAGTAAGAAAACACAGGTTTTTTTTAAGGCCATTTAAGATCACGAATCTCTTTAATCAGCATGAGGATTGGTAAATCCTTTACATAATTATCTTCTAAATGTAACAAAATGTGACAGGAGGAGCTTATTCCAAAAAAACATTATAAGACTTGGAAAAATTCCAAGTTCCTGATCCGTGATATTTCTTTGATGGCTGGAAATGGAGCAAACGAACACTTGAACCAGTTTGTCTGGAAACACAGTGGCATATTTTGAGTAAAGCGGTGCTACATAAGACTTTCAAAGAATGATGCAGTTATATAAGACAGTTACTGAACAGCAGCTAATCCGTTGGCCAAGGAGCTGAATGTAAACATAACAATTTAACACTAGTGCTCAGTGGAAACATTTGAATCCCGAGGCCTTCCTTTTATGACTAACCTCTGCAATGAAACCTCACTGTGGTTGGTTCAGTGAAACCATTCAGTCTTTCTGTGGTTGCGATACTAGAATGACACTTTGATAGTCACTTGGATAAAATATATATATATATGAGACACATTTCCATTATGTTATTGTAACCACAGAGGCATTGCCCTGTTTGCTATTTGTTATGTAAACCTTGGCAGGGATCTGCCAGTCTCCTGGGTCAGGTAGGCAACTGCCAAGGTTGCTGATCCTACCATGGGGGAATTACATAAGATCTGCCCTGAGTTTGGGCGAGCTGTTATGCATCGATCTGGTGACTGAAAAGGCATATGGGGACTGTGAAAAAAGAGAGGGCGTTGGAGGGAAGTACAAAAGGTCAAAGGGCAGAGATTAACACCCACCATAAGCTGAAGGATCGGTCCTTTGGGGGCCCATATTTTGTCAGGCCTTCTCAAGTTTTCTTATGTGATATGGTTCGGGGTGTAGCCTCATCAAGGCCGAGTTCACCGTCACCATGCAGGGCTGTTACTCCTGGAATTTCGGGCATGAGGGCCAAGCTGTCAGAGGTTTAGTGTTACACATGTCCTGTCAGTAAATCTTGGCCGGGGCTCACAGCCTATGCCTTCTTCTTTCTTCTTTTTGTTGAATAAGACAGGCAGACTCTAGCTGCTTTTAGCTGTAACAGAGTTTTGACGTCTTTTTCTATCACAGATCTGTGATACAGAGTAGTGCAGTTTATTTTAACCAGGCATATTTCATTCAAGTGGCCAGTGTGTCTCTCGGCGTCATGCTACCCATCACATCCTTTGAGATTCTAGGAAATGAGCAGTGAGCAACGTTTATTGAGGCCATTAGGAAGAGTGCCTTGAGGTTTCCAAAAAACATCTTTTGTGAATCAGATTGGATTTGTTTTTAGCCTGAGCAAAGGTAAACACAGAAATTAGAAGTCTGGATCAGGAATCTTCAGGATACTTGCCAACTGACTAACCAGAAACATATTCTTGTGCGTGCTGGTTTGTTTACATGTGTGATGCTGAGGAAAACTTTCCATTTAATGTGTTTTGGTGCTGGAGCGGTGGTAGTAAATTAGATAAAGTGGTTTGTGCTTGCAGGTTTCCAGACTTCAAGAACAGAGAGTTTTGTAATCGGAAGGTTGCCGGTTCGAGCCCCGGCTTGGACAGTCTCGGTCGTTGTGTCCTTGGGCGAGACACTTCACCCGTTGCCTACTGGTGGTGGTCAGAGGGCCCGGTGGCGCCAGTGTTCGGCAGCCTCGCCTCTGTCAGTGCGCCCCAGGGTGGCTGTGGCTACAATGTAGCTGCCATCACCAGTGTGTGAATGTGTGTGTGAGAATGGGTGGATGACTGAATGTGTAAAGCGCTTTGGGGTCCTTAGGGACTAGGAAAGTGCTACACAAATACAGGCCATTCATTCCAGCTGATCTTGGGCTTTACTTCCAGTGGCGTTTAGGGATGTAAAATACCATCTGCAGGGTGGTGATGTTTATCAAAGCCACAAGTTCATTAGGTGTACGTCCACAGCTGGGATCATTTTCCTTCATAGAGGAATCTAGTTATTCAAAGTGTTATACAAAACGTCTCAAACTGGAGAAAAAAAAGTTAAACATGTTGCAGGGATTCACCAAATCTTTATTGAAATCTGTGTTGAAATAATCTGTGATTCAATAACACTGGATTTTTAAAGGATGACACTTCTACAGCTCTGAAATAATGAGCAGGCTTCTCAGCATTAAGGCCTGAGCATGTCCCAAGCTGTACTAAGGCTTTAGTGAAAAGCCCATGAAACTAAAGACAGCCTGCAGAGCCCAGTTTTCAGAGGACTGCCTCTGCATGGGGACCTCAGAGTCCCTTTCCTTTGCTCTTAGGTTTCACCTCCACACAGAGGTTTGAACACCTACAGTTTCATGCACCCAGGGCACCTTTGTTGAGGAGATTTGCTGAGCAAATCCTAGTAATCCTCCTGAGGTCTCTCTCCAGGTTCCCACCTACAACATTGTGCTCCATGTCTTTCTCAGTTAACCATCAGCCTCAGTAAAAGCAGATAGCCAACAATAACGCTTTTATTACCTTAGATTGTCTTTAATCGGGTACGGAAACTGGATGTTCTTTTCCTGAAACATGTACCATTTGTCATTAACTTGTTCTTAGACACTGAAAACAAGTGTTCATTTCCTAAGTTAAAAGAAAAACTTTATCTTTTCTTTATTCTTATCAAAAATTCTATACTAGTCTTTTTGCCCTCAGAAGCAGAATCCAATGAGCATTTTTCCTGAGTGTGCTAGACCAAATACACCTAACTTTTTGGACTGAACCAGTATATTTTGCAGTTTCTCAGCAAGGTTTCTGTCGTGGTGGTGGTGGGGGTGGTCTGGTTCAGAGTTGCTGAAATGTGTGTTAAAAAGCTTTGGTATGGCGGGGGAGTGAATCTCAAAATAGCACACATGCATGCACATGCATAACACTGGGTTTGTGTGTGTGTGCGTGTTGTTTGCATAAACGAAAGATTAGGTGCACCTGTGTGTATTTCTGTGCAAGTACACGCAAGTATTCTGAGCTGCAGTGAACTTTGTGCTCCAGTGTTACTTAACCTCGTTGTAATAGGCTCCCTGTTCCCAATGGCTGCCCGTCACAGGCCAAGCCCTAGTTATGTCACATTGGTAATTAAGGTTAAGAGGTTGTAACAGCTACACTGCACATAAAGTACGGTTATCACCATCTGATATAAAGCTGATTGCTTAAGCTCTTGTCTGTGTGTGTTTTTTTTAAATAGGGTTAGACCAGACATTTCCACACAGACATGCTGAGACATATCTAGTGCATTTGTCTGGTCATGTTCGGGCTTATCGAAACAGTTCAGGAGTTGTAAATTAATACAGGGATCTGAAATTAATTTTATTGATTAAATTATGTTAGTCTTTAAGATCCTTATGGTTGCAACACACTTTAAACAAATATTAAAGTCCTTGGATAATTGATGGATACTTGGAGAGACTTCACGTTCAGCTGAAACCGCAGAACACTGAGTCACAACCACATGAGTTAAAGGCACCTTATCTGATTCTCACTCTACAAAGAGAAAAGAAAACAGGTTCATCTACAGAACAACTGCAACAGTCACACACGCAGGGATAGAAACAGGCTCCGGACCTAACCGTTACATATTAGACCATCTGATTTTGTGCGGAAAAGAGAGTTACAAAAACCTGTGTTTGATTATCCAGGCACTCCGAAACAGTTGATTCTTTGGAGCCGAAATTATTTATTGTTTCTATTACAGCGGGACAAGGTGGAGAAAAAGGGAAGTAGGGGGAAAATACAGCTTTCTTCACTTTTCATTCCTTGCTCATTATTCCAGTGTTGGATGAGATTTATTTGGGTGATAGGAGCCCAGCTTGAGTGCAGATCGAATTCTAGAAACAGCAAATCAAATAAAACACCAGAAAATAGTGAAAATAGTTCTTGATATGAGCTGAAACCCTGCATGCCATAGTAAAATTGTTATTTTTATTTCACCTTTTATATGACTACTCACCTGATCTGTTCTGAAAAGACGTGATTGACCAGTCTCTCGTAATAGGGCTGGATTTTCTAAAGCCTAAAACCAGAGTCCAAGGGAGGCAAACGAGTCTAGTTCCCTCCCAGACCACTTAAATTACAGTTGTATTATTAAGGATTTCTTTTGTCCAGCCAGAGGAAAAACATGTGGCCTACCTCAGCTTTAAGCACTCTTTGAGGTTGATGACGGGATATTAAAGAAACTCTCATAATACTGAAGGAGAATACCAAAAAAGATTAGACAGGAGAAATGGGTGGTGTGTGTATGTGTCTGTATGTATGTGGAGCACAATCTGAAGTCCTCTCAGATGGAGCTGGGAAATTACCAATGTGAAGGAAGTGAAGCAAAAAAAAAAAAGGGGGGGGGGGGGGGGGAGACAGTAAGAGGAGGGGACGAGAGGAGGGGGTAAATTAACAAGCTTTGCTCTAAATTGGGGTATTACAACTGCCCTCTGGCTGTGATTCCCCAAGGAAGGGCGTAAGACGAAAGGGACAATGGGTTGTAGGAACACACCAGCTTCAGGCTCCCCCTCAAGTGTGAATAGCGTCTTCCAGAGCAGTCAACCTCGGTGTGCAGGAAACCCCCAGGTTCTGTTCCAGTTCCATTTCCAATCCAGTTCCATTCCAATCTATGGGAACATCTTCTTTAAAAGGCCCAAGCAGCTTTTTCCCATCTAGATGTGCATCTGAAAATCATTCTAAAGGGACAAAAGTATGCAGACAAATCAAAATCATATCCATATGCAATTTCTGCATAAGTCATAGGGAGAAATTATGCTGCAAGACCAACTGGGAAATCAATCCATATAAGCTCATGGGTGAGATGGTGGGAGGGGATGGGTGATGACACCTGGCTTGGAGTCAGTGTAAAGTCAGTTTCCAAACGTGTTATTTTAAAGAGGCCATAATCAGCTACCTCAAGAAAACAATGCAAAATAGGAGCCCCCATTGGCTTACAGAGAGAGTGTAGTGAGCCTGAGGGCATTGCTTAGCTGTACAACTTTTATATTTTGGTTTACTCACTCTGTATTTGTCATTTTCAGCTGTTCCAAATGCAGATGTTTTCTGACACTGTACTCGCAAAAATATCTGCACTTGCAGATTTAAAGACGTGGTTTGGCAGGAAAGGGTGTTTCCCAAACTATGTTGCAAGGTTATGCGCTATTATAGTCTTGTATTCATTTGTGTGCCGAAGCATTCGGATTCCCCTTTCAGTGGAACAAGGAAACAATAATTAAAAACTCACAGATGTAAGATAACAAAGGTGTCCAAATACTTTTGGCCGCTTGTACGTCAACAAGTGCCAGCATCTGCTTTTCTTTCTTTTTCATTACCTTATCTGTCTATCCATCTGACTCTGCATTAAAACCTGTATTCTTCTTCAGATTTTCTGTCATAATTAGTCAGGCCTATGAAACACACAGAAAGAAGCACATTTTGAAGTCTCCGGAGAGCTTTGTGTGAACATTAAGGAGGCTGGACAATAAAAAAGCACACTTTCTGATTTCTTTCTCTCTTTTTCTCTTAATTTTCTGGATCCTCACCACCCATGTCACCCTCAGAACGACCTGTTCTCCTCAAAGACACTTCTCAATTATTCAGTGCACTTGGGATGAATTCAGATCACCATATTAATTTTTAAGGGCCTGTTCTTGGCTAAAGGCGAACCCTCTCTCACCATTTCAGTCTCTCCTTCATTGCTTGAACTCCTCTTCTTTAGTCCGCTCTCCTTTTCTCACTCTCACTCCATCCCTCATTATTTTCCTGCCAGCTCCCTCATTTGTCTGGATGTAAAACACCGTGGTGAGCAAAAACAAGCCATTCCCCTGTAGCTTGCCGCTGCTCCTCTGAAGCGCAACTCTTGAGATCTGTTGTGGGCTCTAATGAATGGAGATAAATCTCGGTCCTCTCCTCTCATTAAGGAAAAAAGACAAGAAGGAGTCAAGGCAATATCAAGGGAGTATTTTTTATTTATTTTTTTGGTGGCCATTATTGTAACGCAACTCTGTTTTTGAGACACTCAAGGTTTTATAATACGAATGAATAGTCCTAAAACCTCAGTGGAGCCCAGCTGTGTTTTGACAAGGCTTGGATTTTGGAAGCAGACCGGTCATAGTGTGTGTGTTATGTGTTTTGCATGTGTTAAACAGACACATGCCTGCACATGCCCAGTTATTGATAACATCTAAAATACAAACACATGTGTCCTACACACGAATTGCAGGTTCAAGATGAGGGCTTGGTTTGACTCAGCATTTTACCTCATGCAGTAAGGGATTAAGGCTCCAGTGTACCTGCCGGTTTGGTTGCTTCACGTGCCAGATGTAATGCGATCACACAGCCACATCCATTTATACTCAAAGGTTTTTTGAAACTTCTGTACTGATATATATCAATAAAACAGGGGTAAAAACCGACACCTGAGTCTTCAAGCCAGCTGTGGCAGCAGCAGTTCAAAAATCCAGGTTACAAATATTAAGAGGTGCACGACTAGCGGACATTGCAGGTACAATGCTGTTTGGCATCACACCAAGGGCACCACACATTGGTATAAAATTACTCTAGGGGTGGGTGATATGTTGACTACCATCACCCCAACATCTTTTGACTGGCACTATATTTGCCTAGCCTTTTGTGTGCAGACCTTTAAACTATAGTCCCAGTTAGACCCTAAAAGGATGAGAAAAAAGTTGTGATTTGGAGCAGAACTCGGTTGTGATTGAGAGTTTGCTGTTGTATATGTGTGAAGCATCCCCCGTCCTCTCAGTCAGATCCATCCTTGCTTGCAGCCAGTCTGAAAAACGGTCCAAGAGGTGATGTCATGGCTGCTATGTCCATCTTTTATATACAGTCCGTGTGTCCAAGCCCATTAACGTCAACGTGCTGAGAGTCTCTGTCAGTATCTGTGTCCAGACCTCCACTATATCTCAACACAACAAAAAATTGGGTGTTTCCTCAGCTTTTGAACAGGATTACACAAACATATATTTAATTAATGGACTTCAGACAAGGTGGTGAGTGGGTTCTGTTCCCGTTGGACAGAGCAAGGACAGCTGTTTTCCCACTGATGCTGGTGTTTATGCTTAGCTCAACTAATGGGCCCCTGGTTCAACTGCATATTTACTCTACAGGCAACAGAATGGTATCAATTTATCTTATCTAGCTTTTGTTAAGATTGCATATGAGCACATTTATCCTCATTTTTAGCTGTTCCCTCAAACGCTTTTAAGAGACCTCATTTTTCGTTAGTGTTGTTGATTATTACTGGCTGTGTTACAGTTATAACACAGTTATTTCCCACAGCCGGCGTGCTAACAATCACAGGTGGAATTTTCCCAGAGGATTATTTTAAGTTCTTCGTCGCTTTATAAAACTGCAGCTATCGTGTTGCAGGTTCTTTCCAGAGCCTGTTGAATCACATTTGTGACGCTGCTATCGCGGAACCCTCATGCTGCAAAACATTTGCTCAGCAGTTTATACGACATCAGATTACACTGATCTTTTTCCAACTGTTAGTGCACAAAACTGGTGTTTCAGCCAGATAACTGCAGCAAAGTGCACAGCTGAAGTTGCAAGAGTCATCGCCAGCTGCTAAATAAAGAAAGTTCCAAGAAAAAGAAATCAAAAATGTCCACATATGCAGGTATTTTAACATCTAGGAACAAAACCTGACTCTGCAGTGGTTTATCTGGTGGTTAAACATTAGTTTTTACCTGAACGGCCTCAGTTAAATCTCGTACAGTAAGTTTGAAAGCATGTCATTACTTGTCTTCCTGCTCCAGCCCTACTGTTCTGTAATTGACCCTTGCCTTCAACCTCCCGAGGGAAAGGTTAACCAAAGCACTTTTCTAGGTCAGAGTCTGAGCAGGAAGGTTCAAGATAGAATCCAGAAACGCTAGTCTGGAAAATGCACATGCCGCTCTGAGACACACCGTCTGTCTGGCTCTGTAAAAAGAAATAAGACACGGAGGAAAACAGCAATTATACATCCCCTTTAGCCCAGTTTGCTCTTTCTAAATAAGCTCATTAGCAGCTGGCCCAACCTGTGTATTTACTGCTTACATGTATCATCAGTTTTGGTGAATAAAATTATTTTCCAAATGTCTTGAAGTGATGTGCATCAAAATATGACTTTCTCCTCAATCAGTTGTAATCCAGTTGATTTATATATGAACACAGCATGCAAAACAATGGGCTTGAATACAAGAAAGGAAATATTTTGTTTCTAGAAAACAGGAAATGAACAGTGGAGCAAAGGAAGTCTTGCTGGGCAGTCAAGAATATAGCTAATGACTATCCAAAGGGCTGCTATCAGCCCAGCTGCTGTAGGCGTGCGCGTGCGTTCATTTGCGTGCGTGCATGCTTAAAGGCCTGCATACCAACAGGGCAAGGGGTGGGGTTTATTTATCTGTCTCCATAGCACCCGACAACTTGTCTTTCAGGTGGGGGGTAAGACTCGCAGTTTGGGTGACAGCTGATAACAAGGTGACCTAGTGAACACATTGCTTACACACACGCGCACACACACACATGCAGAGTCAGCATGCATGTACCTCCCGCTGTGGCGTTACATTTCAGTTTCTCTGATAACCACATTGCTAAAGAGGGCCCCTTCTCTCTCGTCGCCTCCTCCTCCTCTATAATCGACTCCCTTCGCCATCCTGCACACCAACATCTACTAATAAACACACAGTGGCTTATGTGTTGACTTTTTATGTATTTTTAGATGTGTATGTGGGGAGGGGTACTATAAACAGCAATGTGTGTCTAGCAGGTAAGGCTACCCGCACCCGCGCTCTCTCAACAGATATCTGCCTGAGGCGTGTTTGAAGTTATCATTTCTGAACGTGGCTCTCCATTGTGGCTTTTAAACTTTAATTAGTTTTCTTCTGAGCTTGTCTCTTTCAATCACACCGCTCCACCTATCTGGCATCATCAAGTCTGTAAAGGACAGGATGAGCTACTGTTCCTGATTAACATTTAATTGAGTACAATAAAGCTTTCTGTGGCAGAGGAGCGAGAAGAAGAAGAAGAAGAAAGAAAGAGAGAAGAAAGAAGCCACAACTCATACCCCTCTGTGTCAGTAAGAGTGATAACAGCAGATTAAACCTGGATTACCTTAGATTAAGTGTTTTGGAAGCCACAATCAAGCTACATTCAGGTGCCCCACCTGTGTGTATGTGTTTGTGTGTGTATCTAGGTGTCTACGAGCATGTATCACATGTTTGCAAAAGTGTGAGTCACAGAATAAGACAAAGTGATTATGACTAGCTCTCAGTGGTGTGATATATTAGCTCAGTGTCTGTCATAACCATAGAAGAAAATAGTTCAGGTACTTTCCACTCGGAAGACTCTGAACTGATCAAAGTACACTAACAATATTCAGCGCTAGTGCCCACGAAGTAACTGAGATCCGATTTGACACATCCAGCAAATCTCTTTGTTGTCTAATAACCTGTTCAACTTGTATTTAGAGTAGAAATCACTAACGGTTTATGTCAGTGTAAAGCAACCTGTTATGGATTAGCTATGAGATGGTTGGTTGCTTGAAGTAAATTTGTAACATTTTGGAGTACGTCTGTACAATTTTAGCGTTTTTGCTTTTTTGAATTATGATAAAACATCCTGTCTGATGTTAAAAAAAATCACTAATAATGTTATTTAAATAAAAAAGTAATTTATTCCAGTGAAAGCTCAGCATAACCACTAAATTTAACTATTTCCACCTAAAGAATCCGTATATTATGTCTCAGTCACACCAGAGTAAAAACATCAACCTCTGAGCAGCTAGTAAAGGGATTGCCCGGTTACTGCATTGGATATTTGCTGTTGTACACTCATTGCAAGTAGTTGCGGTGACCAACTGGTCAACTAATTGACGACTGGTTGTATTCCGGTTATATTCCTACATAAAAGCAAGGGTCCCAAGACGAGACGTATCACAGGTTGCATTTGATTGCCAACTTGTCCTCTGCAAAGCGATAGCAGACTGACTCTGCCTTCTTGCTGTTTTATCGCCATCTTGAGGCACCGATGTCGCTGTGAAGATGGCAGCTGACTGCGAGAGGACGCAGACTTTGTCCACAGCGATTTCAGAGGTCATCACATCACATCATCGTAATAATTTTGTTTGTGCCGCAGTCTCCAGCGACTGTTTTACTCAGTGTGACTACAGCATCAAACAGTAATGAAAACAGTTCTCATAGTGAGAAAGTGTGCTGACATTTGGTCCGGCCAGGGTGCAGTTTCACATGCTGTGGAGGCTTTCCAACCACAGAGACTTGATAACCCAGATTTGATAAACAAAGCCTGAGAGTGGCATCAAGCAGCCATCCTGCCAGCCACCTGTTCAACCCACAGGCTTTCTGTGCAGACACACAGCATTCTTTTGTCTCTGTGTAACTCTATAGGTTGAAGTCACACATGCAAAGCGTCTCAGTTTCTGGTATGAATTACACAGCCTGGGATGTCTTGCTGTACACATGCTGGGCTCCAATGTTCCACATCCTCTATGCATCATTAAAATTAGGGAATGATGTTTTCAGTTCTTTCTAGGGATACAATAATAGTTCCCATAATGTCCCTAGAGCAATTTCCCCACACAAAATATGGTCCCTTATTGTGTGTGTGCGCTATATGTACCAACTAAGATGCGAGTGGTTGGCAGTTCGGGCTCCAGTGGGCCCCAGGGTCTCAATCTTTGTCATGAAGTCACAACAATGGCCCAGCACTTCAGAGGTTGTGCGTATGTGTGTGTGGATATGTTACTGTGGGATGAAAGCGAGCCATTGTTGAGCCTGCTTCAGCCACTGACACAGAAAGACGAGGCTGATGGCAGCAGCTGAGGTTACATCAAAGAGTGTGTGTCTCTTTGTATTCAGTTCTTTACATTTATGCATCTGGACATGTTTAAACATTTTACACAAACACGTTTGTTTGTTTGTCTTGTGTCATTTATGTTTTTCACTAGTATCAGATGTCTGAACCCCCCCCCCCCCTTCCCTGGTTGCATGAGAGGCTAACTGCGAGGGCAGAGAGAAACACACAAGGGATAGAATTTCAATTAGACATTTTTCTTCGAGGCACTCTTTACTAACTGGAATCCATCTGCTTTGGGGCGGTGCACAAGTGGTGCAAAACTGAATCTGTAAGCCACTGAAGCCACTCACCACCTCTCATTTGTTGGTTTGGTCATACGTGCTTCATACCTCACACTTTGGTTTTCAGTTTTCCTGTCTAATATCTCATTCTCTGCTCCTTTATTGGTGTGTGTGTGTGTGTGTGTGTGTGTGTGTGTGTGTTATGTTAATGAGGTAACCATTGTACCTGCTAAACCACTTGCTATTGGTATGTATTAGCATGCTAATGCTAGCTTGGGGCCTTAATGACAATCTTACTTGCATGCTATTGATTCGCTACTAACTGAGATAACTGGATTGGGGGTCTGTGTCATTTATTAAATCCAGTCTGGTGCTGTTCTCCATTTACTGCATCATATGTAAGCGGCACTTCACCAGCAGACCCTTATGTTTTGCTAGGACGATTGCCATTATAGCATTTAGGGAGCTAATACAAAGCGTCAGCAGTGTGGAGACGTTTCCCATTTTGCTTGCCAACAATTTCTGTTTGTGAGTTTGTAATAATTTGAGGTTTATTGTGGTTTAATGATAGGAGGGGATAACAGAAAAGCTTCACTCTTTTTCATTGTATTGTTTAAGGATTAACAATTTTAGGTACAAGTACATAACAAGTTATACTTTCTGCTCAAAATCACTTTCTTCACAGTTAGGAATAAATGAACATCCTGATGTTGCCTTACATAGTGAGGTTTTGCAGGCATGTGATCACTAGCAACGTGCAGCAACTGATTTCATCCAGTGAGAGCCAGAAATGTCCAGGAATCATTGCCAACAAGTTTGGATTACATTTTTCCTTAGCAACTGGTGATTATATCACATCCAATCTATCTGGCATTTCATGATGTCATTCACTAAAACACTTCAATCGAAGAATTATTTCATAATTGTATTTCTCTGCTTGAGGTTCTTTGCTTTTCAAAGAGAAGTACAGCTCAATAATTTAACACTGTTTCCCCATTGAGTATCTGTACCTGTAATGGGACTGATCTGGCCATCCATATTTACAGAATTGCAAAGTAGATGCCATATATAACGCAAGTCTTTATAGTGACAGCAACCAAATCAGTTTAATCATATATTTGCTGATTAGAGGATAAATCAATAAATTACCTTGAGTAAGAAGAAAAGATCCACGTTAAAAGGAAGGGAGATTACAAGGTCACTGTGGAGCTTGGCTCCTTCCTTATTATTTCTTCCCTCCTCTTATCTGTTATCATTTATGAGACCTAGGTAAACCTCTCTGTTTGCACACCTGGGTTTTACAAGAGAGAATGGGGGGAGGTTAGGAGCTTGATAAGGTTCAGCAGAACAGAACACAGACACATAAGATATGGGTAGATCTGATAAGCACGAAACAGCTTGCTGACAAAGCAAAAAGTGACTTGACCTTCAGCTGAATAACTTTTAATTAAGGAACACGATCTCAAAGTTGAAGCGCTTCCCGAAGTGTTGCAAATGAATTCAGCCCTTTTAAGGTTGAAGGTAAAAATCTTGCATTAGTGTTTATTAGATGCTATATTAAACGGGGGTGGATCTATCTTTACCTGATAAAGAGAAAGGTCAAACTGATGGGACCAGTAACTCTCAGTGAAACTCTGCCGTTGAACTGCTCACCTACAAAACCTACTTTGAAACGAACAATGCTCCTCCAGTTTCTCCCTCATATTTAGCTTTGCTGAAATTTAACATGTAAGTGTTGAATTTGTTGCAGAGGCCTGAAACATAGATGGTACATTGAGGATAACCTCTCCAATTCTCACCATGTGCCATGCTTTTTTCATCCAAAGTGGATAGCTGGGCAGAGAGAATCCTCAGAAGCGCATGTGTGTGTGTGTGTGTCTGTCTGTCTGTGTTTCTGCTTCTCATTGCTTATGGGGGCATGAAATCGCCCCAAAACCCCAAGGCACATCGGATACCGCTTTACCCAGACACAGAGCCTCCCTCTCTGTTACTCTCTCCCTCATCTCTTCCTTCATCCTCACTCTGTGTGGCAGTATGATTTTAGGCATTATGGGTATCTGTGATTACCTTTTGCTTGTATATCATCACTCTGTTCCCAGAGTGACCTTCATCCAAACCAGCTAGCCATCTGCCCATCAATCACTCAGTTCCCTTGGTGCTGCTGAGGAGAGTAACTGATATCCAGAGACACTGACCTCAATACCTGGAGGGTCTCAAAATGGCTCCATGGCAAGGATAGACACAAAACACACATGGATACTTAGGAGGAAAGCATGCACTGGTAGAAATACAGAATAAATCCTTATATATACTTCAAATAGGACCAACTCAAGGAGACACTCTGAAGTGCACATTTCTTATTTCCATATTCTGCTCCCAGCCTTTGAATGTGTAGGAGCCCTGATATAGGGAAGGCTCTGTTCTCGCTATGAATATATATGTCTATATCAGCATGTGTGTGCAGGGAAGCCTAAGCTAATACCGGGGAAAGCCCTGGCCTCAGCAGTTGTTGTACATTTTCCCCCAGAGAAATCTTCACTTTCCCCGCACACATGCTTTCCTTTCTGGAAGAAGCCTTCAGGTCACCCTTTTTTTTTAAAAAGAGAGCAAGAGCTGAGAAAAAGAAAGTGGGCCCCTCGCCTTCTGCTTTTCTCCTCCTCTTCTGTCAATCCCTCAACATGTTGATGGAGGTGACGGGGAGATGGGTACGTACAGTATTGGAAGTCATGATTTGGCTGGAGCGAGTGTGCAGTCCGACCCTGTTATGTATTTAAGATACTTTACACACTATAGGCAACTGTAACCAAGGCAAATTAAGGGATACACAAAACTACCTCATATGAGGAGTTAAAGAAAATATTCCAAAATAACCAAACCAATATTTAAACTCGGCCTTAGTTTTGATCTCTACTACAAATCTGTAAAGTTTCGTGAGTCTAACCTGATCACTTTTGATGTGATTGTGGTTTTGACTTGACGAAATCTGTCCACACACATAAAAAAACACCTGCCGAAGCACTCTAAAACCACCTTTTGTGGTAGTTCCCACTTCACTAGGTGTTAAGAAGTGTAGGACAGCATTTTGCATGTGAAAATCAGGGTTCCCGTCCTTTCAGAATTAAAGCATCAGTGATTCTTTAATCTCAAGTTGTGTTCTTTGCAGGGAAGGCAGAGCCTTCAATAATAACAGCTGCAGTAGAACTTGCAGTGAGAGCAATATTCCATCCCTTTTGCTCTTCATTGGTTGTCAAATGATATTATAGAAAATGAAGGAAAAAAGCCAACTCCAGATGAGGCAGGCACAAGAAAAAGTGTCACATCAGAAATAAAACACTTAATTTGCACAGATTTTTAAAAAGCACAAAAAGTGAAGCGGACAAGCTTCGGACGCTGTGAGCAGTCCACCCCGAATGCCGCGATATGCCTCCAAATGGCTCCACACCCTCCTCTCACCACGAGAGTGCTCTGCCACGGTGCAGCGTTCAGACTGGAGGGTCACACCAACCCTCCACCCCTCTTCACTTTGACAGTACAGTTTAATTATCTCGGACCCCCCTCACTCTGGAGAGAGCTTAGCGAGTTGAGTGCTTCTCTGTCTCTCGCTCTCTCCTTTTTTTTTTTCGACTGGTCAATATTGGCAAGGAATCCATTTTCATATGACCACATGAGTCAATGTTTGCATTATTCATGAAGGGCCATCTCTGCTGGCAGGCTCCACCACCCAGCGTGGAAAGAAAAAACAAAACGGGAGGCTCGTAATCCATTTTCAGAGTGTTGGCTCTGTTGTATGGTGCTATATGCGCCTCAATCTCTTCAAATATGGGTTAGTGTGCCTCATGATGTCTCTCTGCGCCTCCCCACTGCCCCCTCTTTTTCCTTCAGTTTGCTCTTCTATGCGTTTTTTTGTTGTGATTGTGACACCCTTTTTTCCTCTTCTTCCTTTATTTTTGCCACCACAGCAAAACGGCGACAGAGTAGAATAGAATAGAATAGAATAGAATAGTGGATTTCTATTTTGTCCTATCTCTTTTCCATGTAAACAAAGCCTTAACAGTTATGTAAGTTTTTGTTTTAGAGTCAATTGGCTGCAGATTGAACTTTCCATGTTGATCACTGCCAGAGATGCCCTAACCCTCTCCGCGATGGCATCATGCTATCACAAGTGTATGTCTGTGGAAGTGACATGCACACATTGCTAAGGTTTATCAGCACGTCAGACTTCAGGCTGCTCGTTTTTTCTTTTTGTAATTCATCTACACTGAGTCGGATCTCATTTGTCTTTCCGTATTGGCAAAGAGTCGTTGTCGATGTGCAGGTTTTGTTTGTTTGTTTTTTTTAAGAGATTAATCACTCAGACAAGTGATCTAATTCAGCTTTCATGGTCATCATGGGATTATGAGGTTTAGTAGATAATGTAATCATGAGGTGCGTAACTGCTGGTTGCACTGGTGTGACAGCAAAACCACAAACCGACAGAAGGTGTGGAATTCAGGACTTTTAGTGTTTATCGAAGGGTTTTCACTGATGTTCATGCAAGGAGAGTAATCGTTTGGCAAAATTCAGCAAAAAATTCTGGAATTTTTCATATTTTTACGTAACTCATTGGCATGTTTGGGGACTATTTGAGATTAAGAGGTGTGGCTCTGAAAAGGTTAGGCTGGGCCTTGGACCGGGAATGGAGCGAGGACAAATATGGGCCATTAATCCACTCTTTAGCATTAGCCAGTATTACACTTCATCTGTCAGTGGCTGCTGCACCATGGGACACTGAGGCTGAGAGCAAGTGTGAAATTTTTGCCCGTTTGAGCCACGTTTGCCTCTCAGTATCAGCCACACTCTCACCCCCTTCTGTCTCTTTCTTTTGCTCATTTTCAGTGCCTCGCATCTGTCACCCTTTCTTCCTCCGTCTTGTTCATTTTCCCTGCCTCTGTATGATTACTGAAAACTGTATAGAGACAGTGCATGAGCTCTGCGAAGAGTGGCCAATGCCATTGGCTGGCTGGCACTCCACCCCCACTCGCGATTGGCCGCGGGCTTCAACGTAGGATTCAATCAGCTGGGTGGAAGTGTATGTAGGTCAGTGTGTAGTGATGTGAGCCTTTTTCTCTCTCTGTGTTCCCCTCCTCCACCGCCTGGGTTTGGTGAACCGGCTCTTGTGTTAATTGGCCACGTTCCAACTTTCAAACCCAGACTTGAGGCGAGCAAGGAAAGGGGGAATAAAACAGGGAGGTAAAAGAGGAAGCGAGGTGAAGGAAGGAGGCAGCAGAGCATAGGAGAGCGTAGGCGGGAGAGTGGGGGTTGGGGGGAGAATTAACATGGGGTGCCCTGTTGCATCTGAGAGTGCAATAGTGTGTGTTAGCATGTTAGGCAGTCAAATACACACAGACACACAAACAGGCACCTGCTGGCAAATATAGCTCCACAGTGTGTTTCTTCTCTCTCCGTTTGAATGTTGGAAGAGATGGAGGAGAGCGAAGAGTGTCACAAATAAATATGATGAAAGAAGGGAGATTGCAGCTGTGAATTGGTGGTACACTATTTCAAAGTGCGTGCTTTGCCCAACTGCTTCTTCACACGGAGGCTGATCACAGGACATCCTGAGTTCGCAGACCACAAATGACTTAGAAACAGGATTGTTTGGTTATCTAATCGTCTGGGTTGTGACACTGTGCACAAAGTGAACCCATTCATTTGTGCAGCAATCTTCCAGCAGCTACCCCTCACATCCGATAACAGCTTTTAAAGTTGAGCGCGCCGCCCAAGGAGAAGTCTGCCTGGCACTTCTGTACTCAGCTGAACCAGTGAATAATTCACGCTAACCCAAATTCTTCTACAGTGTTTACTCTACCCCTAAGTGCTCCCACACACACACAGTCAAGCACCCCCCCCCTCATAAGTGGTGCTCCCTAGGCGTTGCCCATAGTAGACTAACCCAGACAAGCAGACTGTGAAAAGCAGACAAAATAAAGTCTTGTACACTTCACTTTACTACTCCCTCCTACTTCACATTAAAAGCACCCTGCAGCAGTTTGTGTTCTCTGCAGCCCCTGCCCACCCCCTCCAATGTCTGTCTGTCTCTCCCGATCTGCATATCTCACCCTTTCACACAAGTCTGCGTTTTCTTTTATTATTACTCCCCCATATCTTTGCATTTTAGATGCAGCCCTGCCCACACGAAGTAAAGCACATTCTTGTCTGTCTGGACGTCTCTTATTTCCTCTTTTAAATCTTGGTGCTCTCATTTTTTTCTTCTTTCGTATCTCCTCACCCTGCCCCAACCTCGGAGGCTCATCCCTGCCCCGACTTCATGCACACGCACAGATACATAGGCTGACTTTAACCTGAACTTTACCCCCAACTTACCCAGCAACTGACCCACTTAGTGAGAAATAGCGCACCAGACGGCGGCGGGCTTTTTACTCCAGGGCACGCTGTGTAAACTAAGCTAAAAAAAACAACAAAAGATGCAAATGCACACACACACACACACACACACACACACACACACACACACACACACACACACACACACACACACACACACAAATACACATATAAGACAGGCTTACTCAGTGTCTGGTAATGCAGACTGGTCACACACAAATGCAACTAGAAATGCATACAGTAACATCTTTGTGACCTTCAGTGAATACACTCCAGTCTCATGTCTTATGCAGTTGTTACATTGTTAAAAATTCATAATTGCAGAAAGCTAGTTAAGAAGGCTGATACGGTTTGCGTGTGTCCATTCAATATGAACAAGAGCTAGAGCATTTTTAGTGCAGTCAGTTTGGTATCATGTTTGTTTAATCCTAGAAAAAACTGATAAATCGTGATTTGTGGAAAATATTCTTTTACTAATCAGAGTATAAATAGTAGTAGGTTCTGGCAGGGAGATTTACTGTGTCTTCGCTCTAGGTTTACACTGTGCAGACAGATTTGAAAATTATGTAAATTTTCTCATTTAAATGCTTAACCTCTCCTCAAATTTTTAACCTCTCCACTGCTCACCAAGTAGACAGCGTATGGCAGCGTCCAGATAGAAAAAAACGTGCATCCACAGAGCCTGCAATGTACTGCGCGCAACCACGCCTTGAAACATAAACATGTCTAAAGGCAAATATGCACTAACGCATGAGAAAGATGCATACACATTATACAATGGAGAGATACGGCGCTAGCCAGTTCAGCTCTTCGCTTCCTCCTCAGTCTCGTGACCAGGCAAGCGATTGACAGATCGACTGACTCGTGCAACGCCACCACTTCCTTTTTCCCCTGCTTATTTCTGTCACTTGCCGGTGCCTGCTGACTGCATGTGCCACAACACAGCTACTGCTGCAAGGTCAGCATGTAGGTTCAGATGGGTAAAACTCACACGAAGGATTTTGGTTTGGCGTTGCACAGCAGACACCTAAAACCACTTTTTCCCCCCGTCACTTGTTTACTTCTTTTTTTCTTGGTTAGGGGTTGTTGGGGTTTTTTTTGCCCTACTTTACAAGTCTTCTAGTCTCTTACTTCTTCCTCCCTTCCACGGTTGCTGTCTGAAGCTCCGTGGACCTGTTGCATGACTAGCATTTGTAAGCAAACCTAAGCAAACCTTTCATTACTGTGTGCATGTTTGCATTTGGGTGAAAGCGCTGTCAATCAGCTCTAAGGTGCTGTTATTTAGAGTCCTCCTTGAAGGAGTCACACACTCTCAGGTCAGTGTGGTTTGTTAAACCATATGTGCGTGTGCTTTTTTTTTTTTTAATCATGTGGAGGTTGTGGTGTTGAACCCCTTATAGAAAGAGGCCTGCTCTGCTCAAAAGCCTGTCAGCTCTTTCTTTCTCTCTCACTTTTTTTTCTCTCCACTCTTCCTTTCTTGTTCCTTTTTTTCCCTCTGGTTTACAAGGCCTTCGCACACAAGCTCTAAAGGATTACCAGACACACCCCTTTCAGAAGCACTGAGCCCTACAGCTCCATAGTCACCTTGCAGTGTGCATGTGTGTTGGTGTGTAAGAGAACATTTGAAATCCCGAAATTACTACCCACTCTGCCTCCTCAGAGAGACGAACGTGTGGGAGGAAAAACAAAAAGAGAGGTGTGGATGGAGGAGAGAGCTGGGAGAGGGGGGAGTATGAAGAGCAGATTGAGTGATGGCCGCTCACCAACACAGACATGGAGAAAGAGGCAAAGAGCAGAGTTTTGGCCTACAGCCAACTAGTGCCACCATACAGCTTTTGTTGTGAGAGTTGACTTAGAAAAGACCTTTCAGAGAGGCGAAGAAAGAAGCGGGAGATGACAGGAAAATACAGAAACTGGCAACGAGAGAGCATTAAAGAGAGAGAGGACAAGGAACAAAACGGGAGGAAAAATTATTACAAAAGGGGAGCTGTTAGGGAGAAGATGGACAAATAATGAGAACGAAGAAAATGAAAGCGGGAGGAGGGTTTGAGGGAAAAGATAGAGACTCATTCATGAGCCTGTACAGTAGATTAAAGAGATTAGGCTACACTGTTCTGCTCATCTATTCCTCCCTCCATCGTTTTTTTTTATCCTCTGCCAAACCGCTTAGTCTGTAAGAAACTTTAGGCACTTAGACACACTAGGTAGTCTCTTGTTTTTTGTTTTTTTTTTACAACAGGTGAGGTCAGGAGAAGTGCACTGAGTCACTAATGCCATGGGAAATGGGATCAGCAGCTTAGATGAGACCGGCTTCTGTGAGAATCACTTGAGGTCACGGCTGCAAGCTGCACACATTTTCACAACCGATCTTAGACATAGCAACGACTGAAAAGTGCAAGTTTTTCTTTTGCTGCTCACCCCTGCATGAAAAACACTCGCAAAAGACAGAAGTGGTAGCAGTGCAATTATCAGTGGTCTATTAATAGTGAAGTAACATTAATACAAAGTGCTGCATGTGGATCAAGGGAGGGTTATGTGAAGGGACACTGATTAGATAGATAGATAGATAGATAGATAGATAGATAGATAGATAGATAGATAGATAGATAGATAGATAGATAGATAGATAGATAGATAGATAGATAGATAGATAGATAGATAGAATGTGTGTATATGACACAGAAAACCTTGTGACTAATGAGCACTGCCATGCATGAAGCAGGAAACAAAGCTATGAGCGTGTGAGAGAGCTAGGACAGACGACATAACCCATGCGCCCATACTTGTACCTCAAATAGTAAGATATAGAAAGAGGGTATTTAAGTTCACGCTGCTCTTAGGCTCAAAATAAGTACTGAGACCTGATAACAATACAGTCTGCTTCAACTCTGCTAATGAAATTCCACTACAGTCACCATGGCACTAAAGCGAAAAAGGAGAAGCTTAAATAAGGAGTTTAATTTGCCTTATTGCTTGTTTCATGACAGAAGTGTCTTCCTTATAGTGAAGACTTGTTTTTCACTGTGCTTTCTATGAGGTGTTAAAAAAAACTGGAGTGACTGGTCCGTTTGGACAAAAATGCATAATTTAAAATTCACCACCGTCTGGCTCATAACCTTTTCAGCATGTCTGCTCTCATTCCCCCAGACTCCCTGTCACTTCCTTTTGTGTGTTTTTTAATATTGCATAAAAGCACAGCATAGCTCTTCCATACCAGAAAGTCTTAATAAAATCCAGACAGGTCTAACAGAAGAAAAACAGACAGCCTTGTGCAAGATTTATTTATTTATTTTTTCAGTAATTAGGAGCCCCGTAAACAACTAAAACTGAGCTTTTCTTGTAGGCAGATGTGAAACAGAGGTGGAGATAAGAATCACAGAAGAGACTGTGCTTCTGAGAATGACACTCACTACACCCGTCTGTGGCTATGGTTTTAAGTTCATGTCCTATGTCAAAGTTTTAAAAAAAAGAAAAAAAAAGGCACACACGTACAGAGTGTTTCATTTTTCACCACTCACTGTTTCGGGTAGATCAGGAATTTCACATGTCATTCTTGATTTAGCGCTATGAAATTGTCAATCCACAAATAAGCTGTGCAAAACGCAAAAAAGGCTTGCACAATATGATCCGTAGGGTCATGTGCAAACCTAACAGCACATAATGTGCATAAGAAACAAACGTGTGTGCAAGTGTGCATCGGTGAAGAGGACGTGCACGTTTACGCTATCATGAGCTACTTTTCATAATTAATAAGCTTAACTGACGCTTGCATCACTTACACAAACAGACCTGCGTAAAACTTCTGAGCTCATGTTTGCTCATGCTCAAATACACACACACACACACACACAAGCTCCACTGCAGTGATCCACACAAACAGTGATGTTTAATCAGCCATAATTCTATCGGTCACGCAAACCCGTGCACTTACGGAGACCGGTGCAGTGTGTTATGTGGTCATAGAACAACTGCTTTGCTCTAGAAACCAGGTTTTTCAGCATCTCTGTCACAGGAAGTGATGAAAGCGGAATAGAAGAGAAAGGAGTACATTAAGGGGGGAAACTGTGGTTTTACACAAGGACACAAAGTGCGAAGTGAGAGACAGTTGATGCCAGTTGTGGATTTTTGTGTTGTTGTTATTTTGTTTATTTTTTTTACCTTTGAATTCAGTAGTCATGATTTTGGGGGTATTTCATCACAGACTTTGTACGTTTTCAGTTAGAAACGACAGAAATGAAAATATGTATTTGTAGAAACTGTAAATCCAGGTCAGAGTTGAGGCAGCTGCAGCTCGCCTTCCTTTTGTCTTGAAACAGGAAGTCATGTGATTCCTCAGAGGGCTTGAGCCCAGAGGGGCTGAAAAAGTAGCTCATTGTTGCTGGGGCAAAACGCATAGGTCTGAGTCAGTGCGGTTGGTGTGTGCTTTAACAGAGTGTGTGCGTGATTTGTCTGTCTTGCAGAGGCAACCAAAACTGTAACATGACTGACGGGAATCTTTCCTGCACCGTAATATCGGTGGACAATTGTTCACTGATATTCTTCACTTTTAAAAGCACTTTAAAGAGCATATGGAGAGGGAAGCCCTCTTAACTGTGTCCCTCTGCAACACTACTAATTGCATATTTAAAAATTTAAAAAAAGTTGGTCATTAACACTACTTAGGATCTCCACTTGCACTGAAACAAACATGAAATCCACAATGTGAGCATATGCATGTCAAAGACCTTCACCGCCACCTCGCTCCCTTTCTCCTGCTGCTCAGCTGGTGTGTGGGAGGAAGAGAGCTGACAGGCCTGAAAGTGCTGACATCAGCAGAGAAGAAGGCACACACTCAAGTACACACACACACACACACACACACAAGGACATGCACTCAAATGCTCATGAAGTCAAATAGAAACACTTTCTGTTGCAGAGGTGTTGGTTAGATCAGGTGAGGTTAAACCGACCTATTAGATTTAAAAAAAAAATCTAATTTTCATTTTTGGCAGTATCACTGGCCAAACTGGTACAAGTCATAAAAAAATAAACACAAATGAGTTTGCAGCATGCTTTGTCATCACAAAGGCTTAGGTTTGGCTTTAATAACCTCTTATTCTTGTAGCTTTGGCACTCATTTCTATGTGTTAGTGTGAAATATTGCATGACGGTGGAGAAACGCACACCTGCAAGTTACACACTGAGTTTTGCGGGATTATCTAAACCACTCTATTTTGAGGTTAAACTGCAAGGAATTAACTTGGTATCTGTAAACTGAGCTCAGTGTTTACAATCGGCAATTCATAATTTACCTTTGGGTCCCTTTCAGAATAAGTTCGACTGACCTCTGGGGTTGATACCCATCAGACTGACTGATTGCTTGTTTTTCTTGCTGAGCTAGATATCCTTTTATGAGTGTCACACACTCCCGTTTCTCAGAAATCAAATTTCAACATCATGTTATTATTAGAGCAAGCAGAACTGCAAAAATAAAGACCGGGTTACAATAAACCACAATTATCCTCTAAATGTTTGTCATGGTACAGCATATGGTAGAAATCAGTGCCCTGCGGTCTGCTGTGTGTACTGTATCTGTTTTTAGCACCATTAGAGTGAAGAGCCCCATGAACACCAGCAGGGCCTCAACTCAGCACAAGATAATCTGGACCAGATGTGAATTCCCCTACAGCAACCAAGGCACCAATCACAACGCAAATACTCACATACAAACAAGGAACAGCAAGTCACAAGTTTCAAACAACTGAGGTCAAACTCGATTTGTGGACTAGTATTTTGTTACATGATCATGTGCAACACTGTTATCGCCGTGATCTGTCAAACGAGATCATAGCTCACCTTCAGCGGAGTGAATTGATAGGTTCAGAGGTTATTACAGTGCACACGGCAAGTGATAGAAACGCAGGCATGACCGGGTTACAGCCTGAGGCATCAGGCAGCCTGTGCTGTGGAAATATTCGGCCAAAGAAACGACACACCTCAGAGTTGCATGCACACACACACACACACATTGCAGCTAAAGTAGCTAGACATTTGCTGGCAAAGGTCTGTTTTGGATTGTTGTTGCAAGATCAGTGAAAAGTGAACTCTTGAATAGGCAAAGAAAAGTTTAATACATTTATTACAGCTAAGGAGATACAGTGAGACAGTTTGGCAGGACTTGCGCAAATGTTTGTGTTACATAAGTTGAAGGTCTTGACTTAAGTTCTCTTACAACTCTTATTAACATAGGCAGCACTACAACTGTACTAACAAGTTCACAGTCACAGGCCTCATATTGCTACAATCCTTTTTGTCTTGTGACACAGAGAAGTGAAGAAAAACCTACTCTGTGTCCACAATCCGACATGATGTTTATAATAATGATGGTCATAATAATAATAATTTCTACTTGGTAGGAATTATGGCATTTAAAATAGTGCCAGTACATTGCGTGAGAGTTCATAGCTATTGCTAGTTTCCTGCCTTGTTCCAAGCTAGGCTATAATGTACAAAAATCCCTGTTTGTTTACCAACTCCTGTTACACAATCAGGAGTTCAGCAGCCAAAATTGGCACAAGGGTACACCTTTGTGCACCGTGAAGGTTCTTATCTATAGCAGATATTATGAAATCATCATGTTACCTAGCAACCACCCACAAACGGGCTAAAAATAAACAATTTGTAGCATCTACGCATCAACAACACTTTATAAAAGCATAATAACATCTTGATTTCGTGACAGCTAACAAAACTGGAATTATCCATGTTGTGTTGTGACGTCGTCGTGTTGCCGAGCAACCACCAAACAACACAGACCAAACAGTACTGTACCATGGGCATGTGCTATTAAATGGCATTTTCAACTTACAGTTGCGTAAAATCATACTATAGATATCAATTTCTAATAAACACTGATTAAATGGGGAAAAACACGGAACTATAAGAAATACACAAAAGAAAATTCATTTATTAGAAAAAACAAACAAACACATGATAAAAGGATTTTCTCAGATTTTTCTTCTTTTTAAAAAAAACACATCTGGTGACACTAGTAATGTATTATTTTGGTAGTACAGAGTGGTGCTCTGTGAAAAGAAAAAACAGAAGTCACGAGGAAAACATTTGTAGAGCAGAAATAATAAATGACAATATTAGAAATTATTTTTAGTTACTAAGAAAAATCCACAGTGTCAAGAGTGGGGGAATCTTCTCTGTACTTCAGTTCTTCTTTGTATTTTTTTTGCTGAGAAAAATCAGGGTGCGCAGTTCTTTCATAAATCTTTCACAGACCCTCAGAGTAATTCATAAGCCACTCTGTGTCCTCAGTTTACCTAAAAACATTTTGTTCTGTACAGAGCTCAGACAAGTCCTCAGTGAAAATACCGCTATGCACACAGGGAAGAGGGGTGTTAAAGGAGGCGGCAAACC
This sequence comes from Rhamphochromis sp. 'chilingali', assembly GCF_963969265.1. Taxonomy (NCBI): domain Eukaryota; kingdom Metazoa; phylum Chordata; class Actinopteri; order Cichliformes; family Cichlidae; genus Rhamphochromis; species Rhamphochromis sp. 'chilingali'. The sequence goes on along the minus strand of NC_137932.1, from coordinate 12,860,612 downwards.
TCAGTCGACCCCTCACCTAAGCGGTGCACGTTAAAACGTCATGTATGTCTCCTCGCCCTCCCTTCCTACTACTGTCCCTCCTCTTTTCTTTCCACTGACCTGACCTGTTCTTCTTTTCTTGGTTTTCTTTCAACTATTAAAATAATTTTCCCCCCATTTTTTGGGGCTGCCACAGAGTTGCACCTATGAGCCTGCATGTTAGTATGTAAGGCAGAATAAACTCACTACTGATAAACAGAATCAAGTTAAACTAAAGAAATTGGTAAATAATACTGCTGTGTGGTTTGTTCCGTTTCATTCACTGAGAAACTTAATGAAAGACATCAACGTAAACTCCTTCACCTGCTGTTGCTTGTGCTGAAAATGAACGATAAATAAATCACACTGTCTTCCTACATTGTCCTTGAAATGTGTCTTGAGTGGCGAGGTGTAGATGCCAGGCTCATACCCCAATGGATTCCTTGTCACCTGCACCATATTTTCCCACAGGAATGGCAACATTCCCCTTCCTGATCATTTTATACGATTTGGTCCTTCCCTCCCCCACCACCTCTTGTCCCTCTGCACTTCAGCTCTGCTCGTATCACACAGAGATGTAATTAATCATGTGGGCACCCTGCTACTCTTAATACTGAGGCTGTCCTCTTTTCCTTCACACTTTATCTAGCTCTGTCTCCTCGAGTCTCTCTCAATGACTTTCTATCTCTCCCTCACACACACACAGACTCATTAATCACCTGTTCACACAGGAATACTCTGTAATGCATGCTAGTGGGATCATTTGGTGGTTAGCCTTTCTTGTCTTTTTTACTATTCTCTCTTTGTACTCGGGTATACCTTGCGCCATCACACGTCAATGTGTTTTCCTCTAATGGCTCTTCTGTCATCAGCGCTCACTCGCCACGATTATCATCGCTGGCAGGCTCGCCCTCTGGTCTTTCGCTATTTTTAGATGTCTGTTGATGAAATCGTTCAAGTTCTTAAAAAGGGCAGGCCGAGAGTCACCACAGCATCATCCCAAAGCCAGGGTAGAACGGCCAGAGAAAAACCCAAACAACTCCACAAAGCAAATGTATTTTGAATCTAACAGCAGCTTATCGTCAAATATATTAAAAGCTTTTTTTTTCTTTTCTTTTTTTTAACTCTGGTTCTCTTTACAAAACACTGGCAGATGTCTGGTCCTTGCTTCATTAAGTGCCTGGTACATTTTTATGTTTAGACTGAAGGAGCTTAAAAGAGCTCAAGTTGGCATTAATATAACAGGGATTTAACAGCTAGGCTCGATTAATATTGGAATAGAAAGTTATCTGTATGGGTTGACTGATCCATGTGCAAGTTCACTTGCATGCGCAGCTTTTAGCAGTAGCACAGCTTGAATTCTTACGAAACAAAACAGCACAGATACGAGAGATTTGTTCCTGATTTTGGATGCACACAGCTTTGCACTCAGACTCTCTCTTGCAAGCCTGTTTCTCCTTCTGTGTCTGAAGACGTCATCTTTGTCTTAGTTGTGTGTGTGTGTGTGTGTGATGTGCGTGGGTGTGTATTTGCATGCGCGTGTGTGTGCGTATATGTTCTTGGCAGGCGCACTTGCTCTGTAGCTTTAGGACGCCGTGTCCTGGAACTCGGGTTGATAAAACCCAGCAGGGATGTCCTGTGTTGTCCCAGAGCAAAGACTACACACGCTGTTCTGAGCTATAATGAACAACATGTTGGTTAATGTACAGCTACATATGTCTCGCAAACTCATGTTTCTTTGTGTGCTGATGTCAGAAATAAGATTTTTTTATTGCTTCTTCCGGGATGTATCCCTGACCCCACCAGTTGCTCTGTGTTTGTGTGTACGCGCTCGTTTGTGTGCCCCAGTACTGATAAAAACACACTGACCCAGTGAAGCCTAGGCAAGGTAACATGACTAACCATTACGTTTGCATGATCTACACTGATTGGTCGTTTGAAGTGGGATGGGTGAGCCAACTCCCCCCGACTCAGGCAAAGTGATTGGAGGAAATGTCAGAGTAAACAAGGAGCTCTTTGAGCATGGGGCCTTACACATTATTCAGTTAAAAAAAGACAGAAAAGAGAGCGAAGGAGACGAATCGGAAGCGGTGAGAAAGAGAGAGAGGTTAATATTACATTAGTAAGGCATTTGTGATGTCAGTAGCTTCTTATCTATCTTTAATCGGGTCACAATTGTGGAAAACAGCATTTGTGCATTTTTGTTGCTCCCGTTTACATTGTGATATGTGAATCAGGTTTTAAAGTTGTTTTAAAGATGTAAGTTTTTTTGTCAAAATTAAATTTTTTACCTTAAATGACACTTAAGTTTTGTTTGTGTGTGCCTTAGTTAACCGAATTAACAAACTGTACAAAGGAACTAGAAGCACATTGAGGATCCTACCAGTAAGCACCAGATCCCTCTTCAGCACACACACACATAAAGGAAACTTAAACACACACACAAACTCGGAGAGACACCCAGCCTCTGGCCAGGAAACGCACATATGATTGAAGAGAATGGAATGTTCTGTCTGAGGTCCAGAGCTCAGGGCAGCTGGAACCTGGGCCGAGTGTATGTGTGTGTGTTTATGTGAGCGTGTGTGTGTTTGTGAAGGGTCACAGTATAAATAATCGTCCCCTCTCGGGGAGTGTTAGCACAGACCAGCAGGGCAGTTTATTTATAATCCGCCATCTACGTGTCAAAGACCTGCGTGTCGTCTTCACCTCTGTCTGACGTTACCTGGCTACGCTTTCAGTGCTCTCTGCCACATCTTACACACTCAGATTAGCTGTTCATGCGAGAATGTGTGTTTTATATATATGTTTGCACAAATGACTTTTTTTTTTTTTTACACATGACTCTCCTCAATTCGTCCAAGTTGTTACATAACATCACATGACCCAGAACCAGAAGGATGGATAGTAGTGAGTTCTACATTACATTATCTTGCACTCCTCAAAAGCCAAATTCCATCCATCCATCCATCCATCCATCCATTTTTTGCCCTTTTTCTGGCTTTCCCCGTGCACCTCTTCCAGTTCTTCCAAGGGAACACTGTCCAGCCAAGTTATGCAGTCTCACCACGTGTCCTGGATCTGCCCTACAGTCTACTCATGCTCAAAACTCCTACCATTCAGAAGGAGTCTTGCTAGAATGCCCTCAAGATGCTGCTTGTATCTGAGATTTCTTTTGGGGGTTTTTTTTGGTTGCGATACAAAGCTAATGGCTGTAGTTGAGAGTAGGAATGCAGATCAACTTCTGATGCCACAACAGTCTGTCCGTCCTCCCCCTCCACTCTCCTGTCACTAATGAACCGTAGCCTCAAACCTGGAGGTACTAATTCTCATTCCCACCACAGTCACCTGCGAACCACCCCGGTGCGAGCTGGCGATCACTGCTTGATGAACCCAAAAGAACCACATCATCTGCAAAAAAGCAGAGATGTGATCCCAAGGCCACCAAAGTGGAAAGCCTCCACTGCTTGGCTAGGCTTAGAAAGTTTTTCCATAAAAGTTGTGAACAGGATAGGTGTTAAAGGATAGCCCTGGTGGAGTCCAGCAGCCATGAGGTTCGACTCAGACTTGCTGCAAAGCACTTTTGAGTAAGTGACTTCTTAAAGTCTGCACTGGCATCCACTTTTACTGCAAATTTTGCACAACAAAGTAAAGTGCCAGTAAATGCACCACTCTGCAAATACAGCTTGCTAACAAGCTGCAATTTTAAATAATAGAAACCCAGTAAATTCATGCAGTAAGAATGAATAGGATCGTTATAGAAAGGTTAGTGTAAATCATAAGCATAGCAGAATTGTAAGAGAACAGAGGAATCATAAAAACTATGACGTTCAGAGTTATCATATCTAAGACCTCTTTGTCCCTTGCGTTTGCCTCAGAAACATTTTATGGTCATATCTGTTGTACATTTGCCAGCAAGCTGTCTACCACCTGTTTGCACAAATGTAATCTTATTTGCACTCTGTAAAGACGCCAAACTTCAGGGGAAGCCAAGACGTATTATAAGCTTGTCCATATATCACTCCTTGATCTTAAATAGTAGCTAAATTTGTGATAGTTGTACACTTGACCCTGCAGCAGTCTCTGTTGACACTGGTGTCAGATCAGTGCTGGTTTACATAATGGCTGATAAAGTTGTATTTGTCTAGGGCTCTCGAAAACATGCACAGTGTACCAGTTGATGGTTAAGTACACCATAGGTGTGAGGCTCAGGTCACGCAGTTTGTCCAATCAGGGAGGTGGAAGCAGGACAAAAGGGGTGGAGTTGTAAGATGTATGGGGTGAAAAGTGCAACCTCAAAGCACCTTTGACTCAGTGCTCTCTAATGACTCCATGACATTATAACCTCATGACACAACTCTTTCCTGCACACATGAAAAGCTGCGCCCTCCTTGCCCCCTCACACCTTTTTCACCTTCACATGAACACTCTCTTGTGTCCACACTTCTCTCAAACGAACACAGAGTACAAGGCAAAGTGAAACTGACCCAGTTCATACATTGGAGTTTAAATATGTACTGTAGCTGGGTGATGAAATACACTTGCAACACCACGTAGACCCTCCCTTTTCTGTACTGCCTGGCTACATAAAGCACATTCACTCCACCAATCACCACTGCTACTGCAAGAACCAATTACAAAGCGCTCCCAGGATCGTTTGAACCAATCAGAGAAATCTGCTTTTAAATGACTTTTCGGTCGTTTCTTTCTTTGCATTTTAAACACGACATTTTGCCTATACATCAGTCTAAATTTCCCGAGTGCACTTACAATCCCCTTGTTTGTTTAAAAACTTCATTGTGCCTATAACACACCTGCACCTCCGGCAAATCAGTTTTGCATAAATGCAAAAATACTCTATGCATTCACTGACACACCTTCAAAAATATGAGGATTGAGCGAAAGCAGGGAGGGAGATTCCTAGCGTGGTTGCTGACAGTGATTAATTGTTCCCACATGTTGCTGACAGACAAAAAGGCCTATGTGTTCCTAAGTTTTAGCTGCAGCTGGTGCACACACACACACACACACACACACACACACACACACACACACACACACACACACACACACACACACACACACACACACACACACACACACACACACACCCGGCTGGGGCCTGTCTCACCAAGCAAATTCAACTTTATCTGGCTACTCTGAGTTAGTTGGCTTTTAAACCTGGATAACCGGTCTGCCAAACAGTTGATAGCTGAACCTGCATTATCTAGGTGAGCAGAGGTGAGTCAGAGAAAACATCATTAGAAAGAGCACTTTATTTTAAATATCAAATCAGATGTTGGTGCAATCTGTGTCTGTTATCAGTTTCATTGGCAAAAATTAAATGATTAAAGCTTCTCGAGCCACACTTATGCCTGTCTAAATATAAAGCTATGGCTAACTTGGAGGTTTGTTTAGCTCAGGAGTGTTTAAATTGCTAGGATGGCTCTTTGTGAGGCTAACAAAATCTGCAAGCACAACTGAATCACAATTATAATTCAAGTTTTTGTTGTCGCTGCCAACGTTCCACTCTTTGTGCCGTGTAAAGATAATCATACTCTGGCTGTCACGTCCTATTTAACCAACAGGTATGAGAGTAATACGGATGCTAAAGTAACTCTCAACAATGCTAAACTGTCAAACTACATCTTTGAAGAAGTATTTTTTTTCTTTTCAAGAAATGAAAAGCAAGGTTGAGTTAAAAAAAAAATCAATTTGTCTGCCTTTGTAACAGGGCCCTCCTGTTAAACTTCAAGTCTCAGAAATTAAAGCTCACCTGAGAGAGAAATAAGAGGAGGTCTGAAGAAAGAAAGAATTTAAAAAGAAAAAAGTCCCAAAAGTTACCTGGATAGTATCAGCAGTTTCATTTTTGTTGCTGTTTGTAGGTGTGTATGTGCGTTATTTAGCTGCCGTGGCTGCATAGTAGGAGCTATGATTCAGAGCTGCTGTCTCAGCGAGCTGTTTTTATTAATGGGCTTCGGGAATACCCCAAAGGAGCTACAGCAGTATGTATACAGTACTCAGCTCACACTGTGAGTTTACCATGTTCACACATAAATTCTTAACATGCAAATTTTCAGCAAATGAAACAACTTTAATAGTTTGGGGGTGGTAACCATCAGGCACATTTAAAAATAAATCAATAAAAGGAAGTCGCCTCAAAGTAAGAGAATAGTTCCAAGAAAGAGCTGTAATGATATTATCACGTTTTTGAAATCTACTCTCAGGCTACATTAAGTCTTTTGACATAGATTCAACAAGGTGCTGGAAACATTCCTCAGAGATTTTGGTCCATATTTACATGATAGCGTCACACAGTCATTTCAGATATGTAGGCTGCACATCCATGATGTCAATCCCACGTCACACCTGACAGGAACAAGACATTTTTTGCATTTTCTCTTTTTCAGGCCATTTTCTGTAAACCCTAGACATGATTGTGTGGGAAAATCCCAGCATATGATTGGCTAATTCGATATTTGCACTAACAATCAGTTGAACTGATGTACTTAAAGAAGTGGCCAGTGAGTGCATGTCAGTAATAACGGGAAATTTAAGCTTAAGATGGGCAGGAGGAGGTGGGTTTTAAATTTAAGCTCCAGGACTTTGGATTGGGCTCACCATATGTGTCTTAAGAGTTTTTCTTATGTTTTATATTGAGTTTAATGAACTCATGGAAATTTCAACGATATGCTGGGTGTGTCATTAAATGCAGTAGAAGAATCACAGGAGACAGAAATGAGATGTTGTGGTTTGCACGACAGGCTAAATGTCTGCAAGAAATGCAAAGTAAAAAATGTTTTAAACGGTTAAAAGGTCAGGCCACCAAAATCATAAAACAACATACTTTCCATGTACTAAACCGCAGGCAGTGCTGCATCTATGCACAGTTCGGATTGTGGTGCTCAAGGCAAATTTAAAAAAAAAAAAAAACACGGAAAACTGTGTCTAGGAAATCCTTGAAATCTCCAGAATAAAAGTGGTGATCAGTGCAGTTTGTGAGGAAGAGTATGTGGGAGGGCTTGCTTCTACTAGTTTATCACACATTGTACTGACAGCATGCACATTATTCATTCTTTCATCTTGTAATCATCATGTTCTTATCCTCCCTTTCACATGGATCCAAATTTTCTCGTCCATGCTGTGGTTGCAGATGCCCTGCTTGCTTTTATCACTTGCCCGTCACACAAAGTTATGAAATATCACACTTGACATTTGAAGGAAACGAGCAATGGCACAAAAAAAGAGATGCATTAAACAAGTGGCTTTCGAGGGAGAAGGACTGATGAAGTATCGGGCGCTGGCAGGTGAATGTTTACACCAGCTGGATAAAGAAACTCTGTTTTTTAAGAAATTCTCCTATTATTCATCCCGCCAAAGTTTTTATTTTTCCTTTACAAAGCCGATCCCCTGCCATTATTTATAACTTCTTGGCAGATGGAAACATTTATGTACGTATGTGTTCTGTAATAAAGCAGCAATACGTCATGCCTCGAGAGATGCCGGCAGAGGATAAACACTGGTCTCTCTAGTATTTATTCCCCTCTTACCTCACTGCAGAATACACGGTGCACAATTGAGAAATATGTTCGCACCATCATTCATGATTCTATGCAATGCATAGCAAGGGTCGGAAGAAGCATATGCTCCAACAGAAACAAGTTTTTGCATAACAGTTGCAAACCATTTAAGAGCGTTTTCATATAACTATCACAACCGCACCCATAGTACACGCTCAAATATGCATACACTCACACAGGGTCATGGGTTCAGTTTGGCCCCAGAGATCTTTCTCTGCCAACGCAGCATTCAGAAATGTAACTTAAACCCATTCTCTCTCCTCTCTGACTGAACTGCCTTTGACCAGAATAACAGTCCTGACCAAATTGCCTGTAAACTGTTGCCTGGTAAAGACGGTGCTGCTTCGTGGAAAACAATATTGTGATTCCCACAAAAACAAGAAGATGTTGGTTCTCGCTGATTTGAACCCAGAAGTCTGTTCCGTCTTTATGAGTAAAAATATACATAAGAGGTAAAAGGAGAGGGGAAAATTGCGTGCATGTTGTGGATGGCGGTTGGGTTGTTTATATGGGAGGATATAGCATAGCCCCAGAGTCCCACAGGGCCCATAAGAGCTATGTGTTTGTGAAACAACAGAAACTGCGGAAGAAGGAGGGGATGTGGAAAAAGAAGGAGACTGAGGCAAAATAATTAATTCAGCAAAGCCTGCAATAAATTGAGAAGACGGGGAAAGTGTAATTAATGCTAGAGGCAAGGTTATAAACATATAAGTTAGTGATCCAGAACAGAATTATTTTTCATTAAAATGCATGTTTTTTTTAAGACTCCTAATGGTGTTACTGTGAGTTGAAATTTGAGACTATGGCTGTGTGTACACATTGTTATCCTGTCATAAAAAGATCCATGAAATGATGTCCTGTTATGTAACCAGATGGCGGTGTGTGTGTTGTGTGGGAGCATGTGTGCGATGGCCGGAAAGGGGGGGTGGATGTCCAGATGGATAAGAACATGTTTGTAATTTAGGGATCAAGTTTGAGTTTCAAGTCTTAAATTACTGCTTTTACACAATGCAATCCTCAGTTTAAGCTGCATTATTTAATTATTGAAAAGAGTACTGAAGTGAACAGACTTCTCTAAAGTAAAAAAGGCATGTGAATCTTTGCTATTGTGCAAATGGAAACTCATAATGACACACATGAATAAAACTTGCAAGACCTCTTGTTTAAATAGTATCCCAGTTTTATCAAGCTGTGTTATCTGTTACTGGCCTTTGACTCTTATCTTGTGGTTTAACTATAACCCAAGCCATTGCATCCAAAAGAAGCCAATCTGACTCTCTCAGTCTTTTGTGTTCTGAAACTACTAGAAATATCAGATAGTCACCTCAGTATCACCTGTTCTTAGTTTGGCTAACATAATCATTCTGACACTTCTACACTTCTAACATGAAGTTTAATAAGTACACCACTTTTACCATGCACAATTTTCAAGGTTATGGACAGATAACAGGCTGAAGTTACACATGAACTCCAGGAGGATCAGATCTACACAAGCAGTGAAGTTGCCTTTTGTCCTATGTGGCACATGACAACATTACGGTGATGGGAGATGCATGAAAAAAGATGTGCAGAAGGACCCATGATGGCATGGGTCCTTCTGCATATTACTGGCTCTATTTATAAAAAAGGATGGGTTGTACACGACACAGACTTTGTACTGTTAAGCTGGTAGGGTAAAGAGTGTTTAATGTTAGATGCAACTGAGTTTGACATTTGCGTTTCTGGGTAATGTCTAGAAAACCTCTGGGCTGCAGTGCACGTGTGAAAGTAGCTCGACAATGATTGCTAGTGTGGTGAAAGTCTCTGCACAATGTGAAGCACGAACAAATGTACGCCTGCTAACTATTAATGCTAACATAGTCAGCACCAAGACAACAAGCATTTCAACAGGGTTGTTATGTAGTCATTTGGGCCTTTAATGCGCGCGTACGTCTCTGTGTCGTGAATGAAACTCTTGATCACTGGCAGGGACTGTCATGTGAAAAAGTTGCCCCACAGTGGGCCTTTTGGCCTCTCACAAGAAAAGAGCTCAGAGCTGATCAATACACACCAGCCAAGACAAACAGTCACACGCAAACACACATGATCTGACATATAGAGGCTCTTTGTATGTGTCATTCATTATTGAGGAGGCTTGATTTTTAGAACACTGTCTCTCTCTTTTCTCTTTTATGCCCACAACACAAAAGCTACAGCGGGAACAATGCAGACATCAGTGCTAAGTGGTGCACAATGTTAATGTGAGCCTGTCTATATTTAGTGGATCAACAATTGAAACAATAGGCTTTTGCTGTTTGTACGTCTAGTCACTGAGAAGAACTGTTTACGTGACTGCAGAATGAGCGTTCGTGGGTGGTTTATGGATCAGTGTTGTTGAACTTAATGAGAGGTTTTCATTGAATATTGCACTGGCAAAAAGAAGAATGGATACAAATCCATACTGGTGACAGGCATAGTTTGAGTAATTGTCGCAAAAAGTATTTTCCACACAGCACTCAGCTGAGTCTTCTTCTCTGTTTTGTGTTACAGAATTCCATCCGACACAACTTATCCCTCCACAGTCGTTTCATCCGCGTCCAAAATGAGGGAACAGGAAAGAGTTCTTGGTGGATGATCAATCCAGAAGGAGGAAAGGGTGGTAAGGCTCCACGGCGCCGGGCAGTCTCCATGGACAACAGCAACAAGTACACCAAGTCCGCCCGCGGCCGTGCTGCCAAGAAGAAGGCAGCCCTGCAGGCTGCAGCTGCTGCAGCTAGTGAAGGTGGTGCGGACAGTCCTTCAGGTCTCTCTAAGTGGCCTGGAAGCCCGACCTCACGCAGCAGCGAGGAGCTGGATGCTTGGACAGACTTCCGCTCTCGCACAAACTCCAATGCCAGCACAGTGAGTGGCCGCCTCTCACCTATTCTGGCCAACCCCGAGCTAGACGAGGTGCCTGATGACGAGCCGCCTCTCTCGCCTATGCTCTACTCCAGTCCTGGCAGAACACTGTCTCCTGGGAACGCCAAGACGAATGGGAAGGCTGTGCCGACTGAGCTGCCCCGTTTGGCAGACCTGGCGGGTACAATGAATCTGAATGATGGACTCACAGATGACATAATGGATGAGTTCCTGGAGAACATCAGCATGGTGCCAACCACTTCCAGCCAGACTGCACCAAATGGTTCCTCAGGTTTCAGTTTTGGGTCCAAACCCAATGGGATAGCCTCACCTTCCTCCACTTCCTCTCCATCATCCAATTCTTCTTCTAATGGAAGTGCTAGCTACAGTAACTCCATCTTCGGCCCCCACACGGCGGGCTCCTCTCTGCGTTCGTCCCCCATGCAGACCATCCAGGAGAACAAGCAAACGTCCTTCTCCAGCATCAGCACGACCCGCTTTGGCACCCAGACACTGCAAGACTTGCTCAACTCTGACAGTCACAACCATAGTGATGTAATGATGACCCAGTCAGATCCATTGATGTCACAGGCCAGTGCAGCTGCCCTCGTTTCCCAGAACTCCCGCCGTGGCCTCATGCTCCGCAATGATCCTGTCATGACTTTTGGGACAACTGGAGGACTTCAAAGCAACCAACAAGAGATGCTGCGAAGTAACAACCACAATCACAGCTCTCTGAGGTCTATAAATGGAGGCTTGAACCTAGTGAATGAGGCTAACACTCTGGCTAATGCCAAACAGCAGCTCCTGCTCTCACCCCTGGGAGGAAATGGGTCTTCCTCCATGCAGATTGACACCTCAATCTTCCTGAGTGGGACAGTTAGCAGCAATGGAGGGAACTATCAGGATCGTTTCCCCACAGATCTGGACCTGGACATATTCAATGGCAGCCTGGAATGCGACATGGACTCCATCATCAGGAACGATCTTATGGATGCAGATGGCCTGGATTTTAACTTTGACTCTCTTGCCAACATGAATGGAGTCAGCAACTTCACAAACACCAAGCAGACCTCTCAGAGCTGGGTACCCGGCTGAGAGGGTGGGAGCAGAGCAGGTATGTAAATTGAAGTGTTGCTTGTTTTGAAGTATCTAATGGGGAATTTGATGTATGAGCTAATTAGTTTGTTTGTTTTTTTCCTGAAAAAAACTCTGTAAAATTTGGTCTAGTACACGTCATGCTCACAGTAGGGTTGTAGAGTTATTTGTGTCATGAATAGAGACAGCCTTAGACAAAAGCACTAAGATGATGTGATAATAACAGGAGTCAAGAAAGGACTTCACAGAACAAAATTACTGGGGTTTTTTCTTTATTGAACCACTTCGACCTTAATTGTTCTTCCTAAATCACATTGACACAATAAAAAAACTTCTCCAGCAGTTTTTTTCCTTACATGTTACATGTTTTTAATAAGGATGTGGACTGCATATACATTTTGGGGAAATAATTATTTGACACCCTGTTGAATTTGTAAGTTTGCTCACTTATAAAGAAATAAGCAGTGTCTATTTTAAAGGTTGTTTCAATTGATTGACAGAGAAAGAATATCACCCATAAAAGTTATAAATTGATCTACTTGTCATGAGTGAAATAAGTATTTGGTCTGTAAAAGATGAAAATAGCTGCCATGATGTTGTGACATTGAAGATATTGTTTCGCAGCTTTGAATTGGGAATTTTGGCCATTATCATCAATTTTTTTTTAATCCTGTAGTCGTGAGTGAGGGTTGAATATGATCAAGAACCCAGTAAAGCTGCATAATCAAACAGTAGCAACTTGTCTACCACAAGGAAGACTTGCCCAGATACATTCCCTTCATTTGTTTCAATTTATTGTTACCATTTATGAAATGAACATCATGCTTAATTAAATATGACTGAGACCATAAATTCACCAGCAAAACGTTTACTGAGGTCTTAATTAGAGTGAGAAGAAGTAATTTTCCCATAAACTTCAATTGAGGATTCTCCAGTGATGTCATGATGTCATGTGCACACTGCTGAAGAAATGTCAGTCAACCACTGGTTTCTTGGGTTTCTAGGAAGTATGTGATGAGGACTTGATCAGGAATAATTCATATATTCAATAATTCATATTCAAATGCATGTATTATGAAACATATGCAGAAGTGGTAGCTTTAAGCACCTAACTTGCAGCTGCAAATAACCAGCAGTGAACAGAAATTTGTTGTTAATATGAGCCAGTGACATTTGCCAATCTACTTATTCAAAAATGTGACTTAAAACCTTGAGAAGGGAAAAGATTTTCATTCTTACGAACACAAAAAGATAATCATATCTTTTTCATTCCAGGTCTGACCTGTGTGGTGCAAGAGAAGATCAGACACACAACATCCTTTTTGCCAAACCTGCCATCAGCACAATGTAAAATAACCAACCCTGTGTTTACAGAAGAAGACTTCCTCTTGAGAGCTTTACCTTCGCTCCCACACTGGTGAACCATGAACGATCCTGCAGACTCGAGAGATGCTGCGCATGAGCCCTCAAAGCTTCTTGTGAAACGACAACAGCAAAAACGAAAGCTACATCTAACAATCACAAGAAACTCACAAATCTTAGAATTATGCAATTTTCCTTTGACGCCCAGTCTGCTGATATCAAAGAGACACTGCTTATCAAAAAGGGGTCTTCAGGTGGAAATTGAGGACTAAATGGCAAGCAAAGAATCGAAGGAGAGCATGGTGCAGTTTTTCCCACTGAAGTGTAAAGAGAAAAAAAAAACAAGACATGTTGTGGTGTAAATCAGATCCAGTGGTTTCCTGAGACGTGTAATACTGAAAAAGAAATTCCCACTGTTCTAAGTAATTTTAAATGTCATATGTTGTTGTTGTTGTTGTTGTTTTTTGAGTTCCTGTTTTATCATATTTGTTTCTTAATCAAAAATGTCTGTAGAGAAAGAGTCATTGTACTGGTGAAATGAAAAGGTGGAAATGGGAGTGTCGTACTCACTGAGTGGCCACTTATTCAGTCCATGTGTAGACAAACTGAAACGTTGCCCCAGATTGCGAAATCTCCAAAACCCCAGAAGTTTAAATTCCTCAATTTAACACAATGCACTTGCTGTTTTCTATATTATATGATGCATGACTTTGAAATAACAGCAGCATACTGAGGGTTATATTATGATTAGATGATTGCTACAGCTTTTGTTTTATCCTTGTATATATCAAAAGACTAGAGGAAGAAAACTTCTGGTACAGAATAGTGCAGGGCAGGTAAAAATTCAAGAGGGAAAAGATCTTGTATGTCTTCTCATTGCTTTCCTAACTTCTGGTGAGTTCTGTTGAGGTCATTTATCACAGCATTCGATGTAGCCAAAACAAAAACCTATGTCCTAGGGTTGTGAACATTTCCACACCACAACAGGTGCTATATAAACAGTGTTGAATCCTGTCCTGCGAGGAAGCTGTGCATATTTTCTGTTCTTTTTTTTTTCCTGTTTTTACCCAAAACCCACAGAAGCCTAGAGCTGCGGCCACTTGTAGCATGATAAGTTTGAGCAAAGGGAGAAGGTTGTTGTCTTTTTTTTTTCTTTTATAGGCTCATTCCTCTAGAAGCCATTTGTTTCTTGATTAAAACAATAAGCTATCTCTGTATATTGCCAAATTACTTGAAATAAACAGTAGGATATGCTGGCAGCCAAATGACAGCACACACATTTATGCACACACTTAAAATACACACACACACACACACACACACGGGGAAAAAAAAAAAAAAGCAAAAAATAGCAGGGATCCATGTTAAGCTCTGCTGGTTTCTTGTCGTGAGATTGTGGGGCTTGTTATGCATATACAGAATCACTCAGGGGGTGAGGAAGGAAGGCTTTCCATTTAAGAAACGTCAAGCCACAGTCGAGTAGTATTTTAACGTTTCTTGGGGGGGGAAACATATTTTCTTTGTGTTTCTGAACTTGTAACCTGTGAACTTTTGGCCACCAGGATGAAGAATTAGAAGGACGATAAATGTCAGGATTATTACTTCACACAGTCTGTTGTTTTTTGGTTTTGTTGTCATAGCTTTTTTCTCCTCTTGTTTGACTCTTGACACACACACACACACACACACAGATCCCCTCGTGGACACGCCTGGTGCTCCTGCAGGTGACTTCCTGTATCTCCTAAATACATGTTAACGTGTGTACGTGTTTATTGATGGAGTTTTATTTCAACTGAATTAATCTCACGAGGGTTTGTAGCTCCTCGCGGTGCATACAGAACAGCCGACTGTATGCATGTATGTATTTATGCATTATGAACCGTGTGAAATGCATATTTACTCGCTGTATGTCCTTATATGCTCATGTAGTACTTGACCCTTGGGGTTTGTCATACCTCTGAATTTGAAGAAATAGCAAATACATCATGCGCCGGGTAGGGAGGGAAAACTGTTACCAGCAATTTTAATTGTTGAACCAGATTTTGGAAATGGTGGAAGGCACCATTGTTGTAGCATCTGGAGACCCCTTCTCCATTTGGGGGCAGTGACATGAAGTGTATTCCCTGTCATGTATATCAGTGTACAGATTCGTGTATATCTCTTTGAAGCTAAGGAAGGAAGGAGGAGTGGGTGTGCATGGTTGGCTAGAATGGTCTGTTGTACTAACTGAGGTTTAGCGCATGAGCTAGCTGGACCTTTCTCAACCTGAGAGGAACACTGTGTTTTTAGTGCTAAAACACTCTGTTCCTTTTTAAAAAATAAAAAAATAAAAAAGTAATAATCAGGGCTTAAAGAGGAGCACTTGCACCATCCTCCGATATTATTATTATTATTATTACAAACCCATTACACTGACGTAGTGAAAATGTCAGCAAGCTGGAATTACCAACACCTTGCTACATCTAAAATTTCCAGAACACTATCTGTCTTTTCTGTTGTCAGGGGGACTCCTGAGCCATCACCTGAACTGTTAAGCATTTGAATTCATCTACACTGTCTGTACTTAAAATTACTTACTCCTGTGAAGACGACAGGCAAAGTGAAATCCGGGGAACGCAGTCATCTTTGAAAAGAGCTCTTATCAATTTGGGAAATATCAAATCTAAAAGGCGTTCCTAACATTATGTGCACTCGGCTCGGTGTAAAAATGCATCGACTCTTTGGGAGGGTAGTTTTCTCGTAGTCATAGCTGAGCAGGCCTTTCACAAAACCACTGCTTCATTCAGGCACAGATGACCTCCTCTCATGCTCGACACACACGCGCAGAACAAAATATGCTGGTTTAAAGCTGAGAAAAGCAAAAATAGACACATACCACTAGAAACCTTAATCACCTCTTGGACATTTTCTTTATATTATCTTCTTATGAGTCCTTCCATCCTTGTTAAGAAGCCCAGGCCAGCTCCCTTTCATACACACTCTGAACTTTTCCCTTTGAACTTTTGCTCTTTATTAATCTTGCTTATTCTCAACTTAATGTTAGTGGGTATTTTCCTGTGTATTACATTTTGAATTTTGAAGTTTGTATAAGAAATAGTGCGCATGTAAATAAAGCTTGGTGAGGCTCCACACACTCTCTGTGTCCTTGTCTTCACTTAATTTTCAGAAGAGAAGATTAGAAGTTCATATATTTCACAAGTGATGTGCAGAAGAAGATTTTCTATTGACAGTTCATATTGCCCAGTAGGAAATTTCAGCACAGGAAGGAAAGCGCTATAGCTCTTGCTTTGCTCGCCTTGCACACGCTGTATATTCACAATTGTGTGTTTGTGTGCTGGAGCACGAGTGCATGAACAAATTTGACCGTGCACTCCCTCCAGAACATAAATCTCTTCCTCGTGTCAGTCTGGGTGGATCAAAACAGCTCCATGTTGTACTCCAGTTCTTGGAAGTAATCTTGCACAATGTTTTGTGTGAGGCCGAATAAAATGAGAGCAGACGTACAGCAGCTCACTGATACCTGACATTGGGACGGGTACTTTTCCTCTGTTGTTGTGTAACATACAGAGTGGGAGAAGAGGAACAGTCAGAAACAGAGTGTAGCATGCCTTCACGCAACACTAACACAGATATCAATCCCCAGTGACAGATCTGACCTCTTCTTGTTTTCTCTCAGATGGGCCAAAAGCCCTGACTCCCACAAATCATGGGACGTGCACAATCATATCATCTGCATTTTAACTGATAAGTTCAGGTGTGCACAAGTGTAAAGTAAGTAAGTGACTAAGATTTCCTTTCAAGATAAAGATCACAAAGTGCGTCAGAACAAAAGATCATAAAGACAATGGTTAAACAAACGCTGTTTTTGTGGCTTCAAAGCTGACAGTAATCTCATCCATAAAACTATGGGGTTATTGGGGAACCTTTTAAGGGAGGCTTGGGCTTCTGAGTTGATTAATTCCAATCAGTTAAAGTGACGATCTCTTACAAGAAGACTTGAATGCACTTAGGAAATAAGATCCAATTATCACGATAGCATTACCATAGGCAGGGCATCTAAATGTCCTGTTGCCTCATTTTTCCAGAGAGGAATGCAGTGACTTGTGCAGCAATACGATGCATAATAGATTTAACATTTCCAAGTCATTAAAGACACTTATTTGTAACTTCAACCTTTGCATTCATCCCACAACTGCTACTGTAATGAGGCGATCTGCACGTCACTGGAAAGCTGAAAAAAACTCCCCATCAGTAAAGCACACCACTGTTAACTGAAATTGCATTTTAGGGTATTCAGCATCTAAAGTTTAGTCATCGTGGAGCTTCACAACAAGAATCTACTGTGCTGTTTGTCAGCGCGTCATTAAAAATGATCACATTGTACACTCACCGGACACTGTATTACGTGGCATAGATTCAACAAGGTGCCGAAATGATTCCTCTGAGATTTCTGTCCATGTTGAAATGATAGCAACACACAGCTGCTGCAGATGTGTCAGCTGCACATCCATGATTTGAATCTCTTATCCCACCACATCCCGAAGACGCCTTATGGGATCGAGATCTGGTGACTGTGGAGATCATTTGAGTACAGTGAACTCATTGTGATGATCAAGAAACCAGCTTGAGATGATTTGTGCTATGGTTTGTTATTATGCTGGAAGGGATGGACATAGTCAGCAAAAATACTTAGGTAGTCTGTGGTGTTTAAACAACTTTGGTACTGAGGGGCCCAATGTGTGCCAAGAAAACACCCACTACATATCACCTGATGAATGCTCGTGTAGGTAAGGAAATTCCAGAAAGCTGATTTTGTTCATCTGGACTCATCTGGATTTTTACACTCAGCCATGTGACTTCTTCAGTCTCAGCTGACTGCAGGTTTTCCCAGCCTGATAAACAGTACATCTGCATAATGATCGGAAATTGTACTAGAGACTAACAATGGGCTGTTAGGTCAGTTTCATGATTGTTAATATGCATATATAGCCACTGAACAATCATCATAATGCAAATATACTGGTTATGCTACATCCAGATGAACTTAAAAAAAAAACACCAGCAATAAGAAAAACACTGCAATAGCACACAAAACACAACGGAAATAGGATAAACAAAACACAAATAGGAAAGAACAGATTTCCAAAAGCACAAGGGAAGTGTTTCTGGAGAGACAATAACCAATAACCACTTGCAGGAACCAAAATATGCTAAGAATTGCATTGGGAGGCACTTAAAAGAAGTGGAGGATCTATCGGGTTTGTGAGGAAAGAAAAGATGAGCTGTAAGCATGTTAGCCTAACTCTTAGCCTAAAAATCTGTCATTGGTATTACATGAATCATGATAAAACAGGCATACCATGTTTTGGGTTCCTGCAACTGCTCCGTCGGGTTATTGTCTCCCCAGAAACACTTCCCTTGTGTTTTTTCCTAGTTCTGTTTTCATTTTTCCTATTTCCGTTGTGTTTTGTGTGCTTTTGCAGCATGTTTCTTATTGCTGATGTTTTCTTAAGTTGCAGTCCATTTGGCCTCTAAGGGCCACCGTACATTTGAGCCAATATTCAGATCAGATATAATACTACAACAGACAAACTTCAGATGTTACAGTATAAATAGGTGGGCTATATCTTCACAGCACCTGAACAAAGAGTCTTCTTCTAAATTGTCTTCTGCTCTTTGTCAGGTATAAAAAATCAAAAATATTTTATAAATCCTACGTTGTGCTGCCGTATACAGTATGGTCCATTCATAACAGCACTGTTTGTCATTGTTACCTAACCTACATGCATCAGGTACTTTATCTCTGCCAGTGCGGTCGTGTCATTTGTTCTCAAATGCACAAAAGAACCTCAAACAAAGTCCTTTCACCCTCAGATACTTCAAATGCTCTTTCATAAAGAAGAGGCATTTCATAACAAATAAAAGAACTGAAAAAGAAAACTTCTAAGGCTCACTGTTAATTACAAAATAGTCAAAGATATGTTATGACTGAGGGAGCAGGCTCGCCACAACTACAAATACCAAAGTCACATTTCAGCAGCCACCTGACTGACTACTTGTCTGGCGTGGCTGCAGTCACACCAGTCTGTGTGAGGTCAGTGAGGTTACTGAATTATTGAAAACGCCTCTGAACCTTTCTGTTTGCTTTTTCTGCCTATTTTAAGGCAAAAAAAAACTGTATTCATTTACATGAGTTTGTGCTTTTGAACCGACTAGCTATTAAGAATAGCTTTAGTTTTAGTTTTTACATGCGGGTATGAGGGCATACTAAATATTACACAGCAATTTTCACTTTGGATTTTGTTGGGCGAGGTGACAATAGTGCATTCCTAAGTTCTATGCACACGTAATTTTCTACATAGCTTCTGCCGGTTGTTTCGTTGGCTGGTTTAATTTTTAAGTCAGAGGTAAAAAAAACTTTATCTCATTGTTTGTCCAACATCTTGATCTCCACCCACAGGGTGTTTATTTGTCTCTGCCTTGTTCCATGTCAATGGGCGCACATTCGGTAAATGTCATCTTTGTTTTAATGTAGGAAATTAACCTGAACACGCTGTACACTAACAGTAATCAGCACATGATGATTCATCGGAGAAATGTTAGTCATAAGAACGGGCCATGGTTGTGGGTGTGCAAGTGTTCGTGTTTTACATTTTGTATCACCAATGTCCTCTTATCTCCAGACTGTAAACCGATGAGGGCGATAGCATGCTGTGTGTGCAGGTCTTTTCATATGGGTTTGCATTTGCTTGTTTGCATCCAGATTAAGTGGCATTGTGTCTCACAGGTGAGGCTTTTAAACAAATGTGTGGTTAAATTGCTCTCAGCGTCACCTGTGATGGAAGTGGTTTGTTCCTTATAATCCTTCTGAAAGTCAAAAACACACAGATGATGCTTTAAGGCATTAGTCATAGCATAAAAAGAAACCATCTGGTCTTTTCTGTGTTTAACGCCCTCCTCAACAAGCATTTTCCTATGTGTTCCTATGTGTTTCCAGGTCCTGTCGTGTGGCCTTTTTTCCTGTGGTCCCCATTTTATCTCGTGGGCTTGACCTAGCACTGAATCTTCACTACTTTGCAATCAGTCTGCACAGCTGAAACCCATCTATAATCAAGCACTGTTACATTTAAACCCTGGTTTCTCTTGCATGCCAACGTTGTATTTGCTAGGGTAATCATATTTGATGGCCAGCTAAAGCAGCCATCACCAGGCCAACTCTGTATCTCCCAACAAGCTCAAAGTAAAAGTAAAATAAATTTTAAAGATTACAATTACATTAATAATAGTATGGTCCAAAAATACGAAAGCCATGATTGTGTTATCAGTTTATTGTGTTAACTGTATCATTAGCAGGAAATGTATATATCTGTTCATCCAGCATTAATTACAAATGATTTCGAAATATTTTATTGTATTAAATTTTTCATTGATTTCATTTTTAATGCCATTTTAATAGCTAATATCCATTAATATAGCTTGATAGCAAGTACTACATAGGATAAATTGTCATCCCTATTAATTCAATAGAACGATTTAACAATTCCAGGCATTTAAACGCTGAACATTTTTAAGGGCAGTGATTCAAAGGTCTGGAATATAGCTACCACGCCAGGCTGTTAGACAATGCTGTTGATGTCAGTGTTTAGAAAGCCCCAAGTGTGAATCATAGTTTCGTCTATTGTGACAGCTCCTACACCACATAAGGCGACCTGCTATCACCTGACAAAAGAAGAAATCAAGGTACGGTAGTGGGTAGGTGCCAGTCAAGTAACTGGAAGCTTGCCTTTGAAATGCTGATGCCACTCATTCCTTTCAAGCATGCATGCAGTTTTACAAAGAAAACAGAATTAGTTGATAGCTTATGGTAGGCGTCTGCCTTTTTGAAAGGCGATAAGCAACAGCCGCAGAGCAGAAATGCTCTTCTAGTTCATTAAAACACAAATTCATCACATTAGAGAAAAGAAATTTCACCCCCTCCCCCATTGATTTTGCCTCTACATTAGTCTAAACTCTGTTCTCCAATCCAATCTGTTCTTTGATCACTGGATGGACAGTTTTTCACCCCGCCTTTGGGTTTAGTCATTCATAATGAGTATGACCAACCACACTGTCACATGTGGTCGGGCAGCACATAATACAGCAAATGTTTGGACCATAACCAAAAGCTTAAGCATTAATAACTTTGTAATTTTAAAAAAAAGCAACCCAGAGACAAGGAGTCACCGTGGCTTCTGGCTTCCAGTGCGGTTATTCATAATGACAGGTTAGGCCTGACAAAAGGATAAAACAAACAGAATACAGAGTTATAGATAACATAGGGTATCCGTGTACTCACGCACATCTATCTATTTATTTATCTATTCTGCACACAAGTGGAGACACATGATATCATGCACACACACTGACTGGCTAATGAGGAGTGAGTCATCATGTGGTGTGGGGTTCAAAGTGTAAACAAGATGAAGATGTGATGGATCTGCTGAGATATGGCCATTAGTGGGCCTCTCACCCCCCAGCACTGACATTGCCCCAGTGATGGATGTGGTGGCTTTGTCTTAATCTTGATAGCTCGCTCCTCGGCTGATCTCTGTGCGTTATCTGAACTGGTGCTTCACACACACCAACACAAACACGTGCGAGTACACATGCTAATTGCTGCTGGCCACACGAGGATAGATCCATGACACCGTGGGTAGGTGGGTGGGGAGACCTGAGAAGTGAGCAGTCGTAAATGATACTTATGTGTGTGTGTGCGTGTGCGTGCATGTCAGTGTCCATGCGCAGGCTAAGTGCTGCAGAGGAATGATGTCATCTCTGTAATGGCACACTGGCACAGAGCGGTTGAGCTTTGTCCCACAGCACCTCCATTCACAGACTGTGATCAGCGTCATCAAGGCAGATTATAGCTCGCACTCACAGCCTGTGGTGGGACGCCAGATCTCTTCACACTGAACAGCCCTTTTGTAATTACAGATTCACACACACAAACACAACGAGCGTCTACCAGCAGACAAAAGAAAATAAAACAATCATTATTACAGTCTGACAAATAGTGCCCGACAAATCAGTTTAACAAAAGCAATCGCAGCTTTTTGAGTCTCTTTCTTTTGCTCTAGGATTCACACCACGTGTATGGGAAAATCAAAAGTGCAATCATCAGAGGATGTGATGCACGTAAGAGATGAGGTGCAATGAAATGACAAAGTCATACCAGCGGATGAGAAGCGATAAAATTCATAGTGTCATAAAGGGGCACATGAGCCTTGTCTCCTCTGTCTGCCCTCACATCATCCCAGCCACAGCCGCTTTTTGACTACCCCGAAGAGCAAAATAAAACCTGCAGCACAAATTCCGTGCAAGAAATGTCTCTTTTTCAACATCAGATCTGTTTTGTTTTTACTGTTTTTAATTAAATATTGGGTTTGAATTATTTTCCAATTAATTACATTTTATATAACAAGCCAAATTAGTTTTTTGGAGATGTGATTGTACAGTCATGTAAAAAATATAGACACTATTTCATTTCTGTGGTTTAATGTATCAGGAAAAAAGAATCATCAATCATCAGCAGCAATAACTTAAAATAATCACATACAGCATGACTTTAACACTCTCACTTCTTTGCATCACTTCAGTTCACTTAGGTTTACAGGTGTTTGTTCATGAACAGCTCTTTAATGTCCCATCACAGCAGTTCACTTATGTTCAATTCAATTCAATTCAATTCAATTTTATTTATATAGCGCCAAATCACAACATAAGTCGCCTCAAGGCGCTTCATAGATACAGAGAAAAACCCAACAATCATATGACCCCCTATGAGCAAGCACTTTGGCAACAGTGGGAAGGAAAAACTCCCTTTTAACAGGAAGAAACCTCCGGCACAACCAGGCTCAGGGAGGGGCGGCCATCTGCTGCGACCGGTTGGGGTGAGAGAAGGAAGACAGGATAAAAGACATGCTGTGGAAGAGAGACAGAGGTTAATAACAGATATGATTCAATGCAGAGAGGTCTGTTAACACATACTGAGTGAGAAAGGTGACTGGAAAGGAAAAACTCAATGCATCATGGGAATCCCCCGGCAGCCTATGTCTATTGCAGCATAATTAAGGGAGGATTCAGGGTCACCTGGTCCAGCCCTAACTATATGCTTTAGCAAAAAGGAAAGTTTTAAGCCTAATCTTAAAAGTAGAGATAGTGTCTGTCTCCTGAATCCAAACTGGAAGCTGGTTCCACAGAAGAGGGGCCTGAAAACTGAAGGCTCTCCCTCCCATTCTACTTTTAAATACTCTAGGAACAACAAGTAGGCCTGCAGAGCGAGAGCGAAGTGCTCTAATAGGGTGATATGGTACTACAAGGTCGTTAAGATAAGATGGGGCCTGATTATTTAAGACCTTGTATGTGAGGAGCAGGATTTTGAATTCAGTTCTGGATTTAACAGGAAGCCAATGAAGGGAAGCCAAAACAGGAGAAATATGGTCTCTCTTTCTAGTCCCTGTCAGTACTCTTGCTGCAGCATTTTGGATTAGCTGAAGGCTTTTCAGTGAGTTTTTTGGACATCCTGATAATAATGAATTACAGTAGTCCAGCCTGGAAGTAATAAATGCATGAACTAGTTTTTCAGCGTCACTCTGAGACAGGATATTTCTAATTTTAGAGATGTTGCGCAAATGGAAGAACGCAGTCTTACATATTTGTTTAATATTTGCGTTGAAGGACATGTCCTGGTCAAAAATGACTCCAAGGTTCCTCACAGCGTTACTGGAGGCCAAGGTAATGCCATCCAGAGTAAGAATCTGGTTAGATACCATATTTCTAGGTTTTTCAGGGCCGAGTACAATAACCTCAGTTTTATCTGAATTAAGAAGCAGAAAGTTAGCGGCCATCCAGGTCTTTATGTCTTTAAGACATTCCTGCAGTTTAACTAATTGGTGTGTGTTATCTGGCTTCATGGACAGATAGAGCTGGGTGTCATCTGCATAGCAGTGAAAATGTATGCTATGTCTTCTAATGATACTGCCTAAGGGAAGCATGTATAATGTAAACAGAATTGGTCCTAGCACTGAACCCTGTGGAACTCCATAATTAACCTCAGTGTGTGAAGAGGACTCTCCATTTACATGAACAAATTGGAGTCTATTAGATAGATATGATACAAACCACTGCAGTGCAGTACCTGTAATACCTACAGCATGTTCTAATCGCTCTAATAGGATATTATGGTCGACAGTATCGAATGCTGCACTAAGGTCTAGCAGGACAAGCACAGAGATGAGTCCACTGTCAGAGGCCATAAGAAGATCATTTGTAACCTTCACTAAAGCTGTTTCTGTGCTGTGATGAGCTCTGAAACCTGACTGAAACTCTTCAAATAAACCATTCCTCTGCAGATGATCTGTTAGCTGTTTGACAACTACTCTTTCAAGGATTTTTGAAATGAAAGGAAGGTTGGAGATTGGCCTATAATTAGCTAAGACTGCTGGGTCTAGAGATGGCTTTTTGAGTAAAGGTAAATGTTGAATTCTGGACTTTGACTGGGCCAGTATTAAACCTTTTCTTTTTCAGCCATTCTGTTGTAGATTTACTGCAGCTCTTGTGATCTTTACCCTGTTGCATGACCCAGTTTTGGCAAAGCATTAGCTGTCAGACAGATGGCCTCACATTTGAATACTTTGTTATACAGAGGAGTTCATGGTCAACTCAATGACTGCAAGGTGCCAACATACTGTGGTTGCAAAACAAGTCCAAATCATAACCCTTCCCCCACCGTGCTTGAGAATTGGAATGAAATGTTTGTGATGATTCTACTATATTTGTCATGGTTCTCAAGATCTGGAGAGGTCGTGGTGTGTGTATTTTTTGTCTTAACCTCTCCCACCAGGGCGGAACTGGACCTTGATTCCCTGCCTCTGAACCCACCCTGAACACACACCTGTGGCTCATTCACACTGATCCTGGCAGACTACTTAAGATGGCAAGAGAGGCTGCTTCCTCGCTGGATCGTCACACTACCAAGTGTCAGTGTAGCTTAGCCTATGAAAGTGTTCCTTTGATCTCCTAGAGTTTCCTCCTGACATTGTTTTTTTTTTCTCTGTGTACAGGCCTTCTAGACTCCCTGCCCGTCTTCCCTGCCGTCTGGATTTCTGTGGATGTGTGTGAGTGAGCGTGAGCTTTTTAGTGTGGACATTTTGAGTGAGTTACGGATCAAGTGGAAGAAGAGTGTGTGTGTACCCCCGTCTTGGACCTTCCCTTCGGACCCCGCACTACTCCCTGGAGCCCCGTGTTATCTGTTCCACTGTATATATGTATATATTCTCACTTGGTGTCACATTGCAAATAAACCCTCACCTTCTCTCTAAACTTCAGAGTCCTGCGAGTGAGTCCTCTGCCTACTAATCTGTGACAGAACGATCCAGCCACTATGGACTCAGCGGATTCTGACCCTGTTCAACGGGCTCTCCTCACTCAGGAAGCCCTGCTGGAGCGGCACGAGAAGATGCTCCACCATATCAATAAAGAGCTCTCCGCCCTTACACAGGCTCTCGCCCAGCGCACACCCCTGGTAAGCTCGCCCTCTCCGAGCGTAAACCCATCTCCGCGTGTAAGTCCCTCTCCATCTCCGAATCCCCAGGCCGCTGCTGCACCCCCCGACCCTCCCGCTGCCTGGCTAGAGGCCCCGGGGAGGACGATGCCAAGCCCCGAGCCGTTTACAGGTGAGCTGGAGAAATGTTCGGGTTTTCTTGCCCAAGTCTCCCTGTTTTTCCCCCAGGAGAACAGGACGTATGCCAGCGACGGTGCCCGGATTGCTTTCTTTGTTCAGCTGTTACGAGACCGCGCGCTCCAGTGGGCTCAGGCACTATTGAAAACCCTGCTGAATGTCTCCTACCTCGACTTCCTGACTGAATTCAAAGGCGTGTTTGAAAGGGATGGTGGGCCCTCTGCTGCTGCACAGCGTCTACTAAATCTGAAACAAGGTAAACGCACTATGGCTGACTTCTCGGTTGACTTCCGCATTCTCGCTGTAGAAACCGGGTGGAGAGAAGAGGTTCTGCTCAACAATATTGCGGAGGATTTAAAGGATGAGCTCATGACGAGGGAATTACCATCATCTCTCAGCTCATTAATGTCCCTGTGCATTCACGTTGACGAGCGCCTGCGAATGCGCCGTGGGACGCGACACTCAGCTTCCCAGAGTGCTCCGCTCAGTGTTGGGATTTTTGCCGGTAGTGCTGCTTCACCACAACAGCCGGCCTCGGTGGATGTGAGCCCCGGCGAGGCGGAGCCGATGCAGATTGGACGTGCCCGGCTTACACCAACGGAGAGGCAGCGCCGTTTCATGGCTGGTGAGTGTTTATACTGCGGCCGTCACGGACATTTCATCGCCGTTTGCCCCGCACGAGCAAAAGGGCGTGCCCGCCATTAGAAACGGGGGTACTGGTGGGCGAAATAAACATCTCTCATTCCCCTCCTCATCTTTTGTTACCAGCTAAGCTCACTGCTCACGCCACCACTCACTCACTCAAGGCTTTGATAGACTCAGGGGCCGAACAGAGTTTTATTGATGCATCACTCGCTAAGAAACTGGGCCTAACTATTGAACCTCTGCCCCATGCTCTTCGAGCCTCATCTCTGAATGGACAGCGTTTGCCTGATGTCACCCATGTTTCTGAACCAGTCACCCTGTATTTGTCTGGAAATCACACTGAATTAATCAGTCTGTTTGTTTTCAAAGCTCCGCTGACGCCTCTGGTTCTGGGCTATCCATGGCTGTTGCAGCATAACCCACTGATTGATTGGCAGGCGGGCTGTGTGTCTAGATGGGGGGAGGGTTGCCATATGACTTGCTTAAAATCAGCCATTCCATCCATTGGCTCCTCCGCGTCACCCCCGCAGACTCCTCCGGACCTAACAGCAGTTCCTTCAGTGTACCATGAACTAGCGGAGGTGTTTAGTAAGGATCGCGCCCGTTCTCTTCCCCCACACCGGCCTTATGATTGTGCCATTGACTTGTTACCAGGAGCTCCGTTGCCTACTAGCCGACTCTATAGCCTGACACAGCCAGAAAGAGAAGCCATGGAGGAGTACATTACTGACGCACTGGCTGCGGGAATCATTCGGCCATCTACCTCTCCCTTGGCATCGGGTTTTTTCTTCGTGGACAAGAAGGACAAGTCCCTCCGGCCATGCGTTGACTATCGGGGCTTGAATGCAATCACTGTCAAAAATAAATACCCGCTGCCCCTGCTGACCTCAGCGTTTGAGCTTCTCCACGGGATGAAAATGTTCAGTAAACTTGACCTCCGGAGTGCTTACCATTTGGTTCGCATTAGGGCAGGGGATGAGTGGATGACGGCCTTCAACACCCATCTGGGACATTTTGAATATCTTGTCATGCCTTTTGGATTAACAAATGCCCCGGCAGTCTTCCAAGCCCTCGTGAATGACGTCCTCAGAGACTTCCTCAACCACTTTGTTTTCGTCTACCTAGACGATATACTCATCTTCTCCAGGTCAGTGTCAGAGCACGAAAGACATGTCAAACTGGTGTTACAAAGATTGTTGCAAAACCGCCTTTTTGTCAAAGCAGAGAAGTGTGAGTTTCATGTAACCACTGTTTCTTTCCTTGGATTCATAATTGAGCAGGGAAACTTGAGACCGGATCCTGGAAAGGTCAAAGCGGTTTTGGAGTGGCCCACACCCCCAAACGGCAAACAGCTTCAACGTTTTTTGGGGTTTGCAAATTTCTATCGCCGTTTCATCCGTGACTTCAACAAAATTGTCTCACCTCTTACTTACCTCACTTACCCTAAGGTTCCGTTCCAGTGGGGACAGGCAGCCACGGAGGCGTTCAATCATCTGAAACAACGGTTTGCCTCCGCTCCCATCCTCTCCCAGCCGGATCTCAACCAACCCTTCATCGCGGAGGTGGATACCTCGGATATGGACGTGGGGGCCGTCCTCTCTCAGAAAACTGAAGGTAAACTCCATCCATGCGCTTACTTCTCTCGTCGGCTTTCACCCGCAGAGCAAAACTACGATGTTGGCGACAGGGAGCTACTCGCCATCAAACTGGCACTGGAGGAGTGGCGGCATTGGCTAGAGGGGACGGCACAGCCTTTCATTGTGTGGACCGACCACAAGAACCTCGCCTACCTTCAGGCAGCAAAACGCCTCAACGCACGTCAAGCCAGGTGGGCGCTTTTCTTCACCCGTTTCAATTTCTCCATTACTTACAGGCCCGGGTCCCGAAATGTCAAACCAGATGCTTTATCACGTCAGTTTTCACCCTCTGAGGGGGATCGGGAGGTGGCGTCGATCTTGCCTCCGGGCTGTGTCATAGGAGGCCTCACTTGGGAGATTGAGTCGATGGTGCGGCGGGCCCAGCGTACCGAACCTGATCCGGGGACAGGACCCCCGGGGCGGCTCTACATCCCTTCGTCCGTACGATCCCAGGTGCTCCAATGGGCCCACACAGCAAGATTCTCATGTCACCCTAGAATCCAACGCACCATTGCCTTTCTGGAACGCGCCTTCTGGTGGCCATCTTTAGCCCAAGATGCCCGAGAATATGTTAAAGCCTGTACTACCTGCGCCCAAAATAAGTCACAAAACACTCCTCCCGCAGGCTTACTTCATCCACTCCCTACCCCGGGTCGACCGTGGTCACACATTGCCCTCGACTTTGTTACTGGACTTCCACCTTCGGCAGGTAACACAGTAATTCTGTCTATTGTCGATCGCTTCTCTAAAGCAGCACATTTTGTAGCATTACCCAAGCTTCCCACAGCCCTAGAGACCGCCCAGCTGCTTGCATTGGACCCTTTACCGTCGAGGCTGTTGTTAACCCAGTCTCGGTCCGTTTGCAGCTCCCACGTAGCATGCGTATCCACAACGTGTTCCATGTGTCTCAGTTGAAACCACACCTGTCCAGTCCTCTGTGCCCTCCTTCCAGGCCGCCGCCACCCGCCCGGCTCATTGATGGCCTGCCCGCGTATTCTATTACGCGCATCATGGACTCGCGGCGCCGTGGACGGGGAGTTCAGTATCTGGTGGATTTGGAGGGCTATGGCCAACCTTCACTTGGTATGGTCCGGGATTTCCATCGCGCCCATCCGGACAAGCCTGGTGGGTCGCCTGGAGGCTCCCGTTGAGCCTGATAAAACTAAAATATTTAGTTTTATCTCCACTTTGCACTCACCTGTCCAACTAATATTTTGTGTTATATCTTGTGTGTTCACATGCAACTTTGCAAACCTAAGCCATGTTTCCATGTTCATTTTAATGAGGAAAAGGTTTCTCCTGGCAAACCTTCGGAACAAGCTATGCTTTCTCAGTCTTCTAAATGTACTGTCATGAACTTTAACATTTAACATGCTAACTGAGGCCTGTAGAGTCTGAGATGTAGCTCTTGCACAATCTGAATTTGGGGTGAATTTGGAAATGGCCTCATAACCCTCTAATTGATCACTGACGATATCTTTCCACCTCGACTTTGTGCTAACACATACCCGAATGCAAACTCCCAAACTTCTTTCATAGAAGTGCTCACACATACTGATGATCAGTTAATCAAGTGCATTAGTCTTTCTTATGCTTCAGCACTTTAGCCTAATTCTTGTTAAATAAATAATGGCATGGCATCATATATCATGTGTTGTTGTGAATCTGATGTTCTGTTCACCTAATTTTAGAACCTGGTAAGCACCAGATAATTTTTTATTTTGTCCTGATACATAAAACCTGAAATTTACATAATTGTGCTTTAATAAGAACGATGATTGTTTTCTTATGTTTGTTTGCAGCACTGCTGTGTACTGATCTTTACATCAGGTGTGAACATTTCTCTGAAGGCTATAAAATCAGTTGAAGCACTTTAAGTTAAGATACATAAAGCAGATGATGTTGGGCTTCTTAGAATAGTTGAGTATGAATAAATAAACATGTTTATTACAGGAAGTGTAAAAATATGTCCAATAAGGAAACTGTACCAAATGACTAGCCTGTGACTATCAAAGTATAGATCGGCTCTATTGATTCGCCTGTCCTTATCCAAATCCGGCCACAGACCTCGGAACGTGTCCCTCCTTCCTCTCTCCTTTTACTGCCTCCAGCAAACATAAGCTTAAAAGGATAAATGAAACTTTTTTTTACATTCAAATATTTAACCTATAAAAAAGGAATTAAAGATCATTTAAGCAGCAAGCAACACATATCTGGACGTTTTCTCAGGTTAAATCTGCCACAGTTGTGTGGGGAAAATAAGGTACTGTAAGAGAATCTAAACATATTAGCCTCTGTTACATCTATAGAGAACTTTTACCTTTCAAAGCTTTACTTTAATAAATGAAGCAACCACGTAGGTGTTTCACTTCATTTTCAATTTGGCATCCAATATGCATCAAAGTTACATTTTCATTTTTTATAATACAAATCACCACTTCATGTTTTCCATCTCTCTGCTACAAGAAAGAACCTGACACCTGAGAATGAATGGTGAGCATGGGCCTCTCCAGTTATTTCACTCCATAAAATTGTTTTTTTCTCTTTTAGTACAAATGAGAAAAGAAAATAGCTGAAAATAAATCATCATGTGAAGCTTGGAGGATGAAAAAAATTAGCTAAAAGCTTTAAAAAAAAATTGCAGTGAAGGGTGATGGATGTTTCCAAATTCAAATTCAAATTCAAATTTTATTTGTCACGTACACAGTCATACACAGTACGATATGTAGTGAAATGCTTGGACAACTGCTCGTGACCTAAAGAGAACAAAAAAGGAAAAGGCTATGAATAAGATAGGAAATAAATATGAAAAATTAAAAAGGGTAAATTTAACTAGGAAGGAATAAAATATAAATTAAGGTTAAAAATGAAATAACTGTACAACACAAATTAGAATGAAGGGTAAATTTAACTGGGAAGAATAAGATAAATATATAAATTAAAGTTGAAAATAAAATAACTGTACAACAAAATACACAATACACAATATAGAACTATATAAGAATGTATGAAGGAATCTAAATATAAATAAATATATACACAATAACAGCAGCTGTACAAGTATTAACCGGAAATGAAGAATATAGTGACCAGTGTTGTGCAAAAACAATGTCCAGAAAGTCCAGTGTGTGTGTAAGAACCATATGTGTGGGTCAGTACTGTGTGGTGGTGTGATTGAGAGACCGTATCGCCTGCGGGAAGAAGCTCCTCCTCAGTCTCTCCACTCGTTCTTGTTATCTACCTCAGTGAAGCATTGCCATGGATCCTGAATGATTTTGTTCTTTCTATCTCCGTCATTGATGGGACTAAACTGGATAACCTCACGCACCAGGAGGATTGGAGTGGACTGTTAGAAGAAAGGAAATCATTGTGTTGATTGATGCTTTTCATTTTGTCACATTGATCTGTTTTGGACTTGAGCAAGTGATGTAATCTGGGTGATACATGACGAACCTTCAGTTTTATTAGAGTGTCTGTCTAATTTATTCATGAACACCGACAAATTCAAAATCAGAGAAAACCTTTTGCATATTACACAATAAACTCCCCAGGTGTGTCTTTATTTCACTAACAGAGATTTCTCTTCACGTCATTCATTCTCTCACTTCTTTCTTATATCATTTCAGTATTTTTTCTCTTTTTCTTTTTCTGTTGTCAGGAACGCTTTGCTTCCACACAGAGAAAGAGTAAGGCTGATGCTGGGTTGGATGCAGGGAGGGAGATGAGGTGGAATAATCAGGAAACAGAAAAGCTGCCTGTCCGGCCCTCATCTCCTCCTGTCAGCCCAGAAGATATAGAGTTCATCTCTTCCTCACGCACAGACACACACAAGCACACACGTCTAGCCTGTTTTCCTCATATGAGGGGCCATCATGCTCATCTTGTGCTCATTCCTGTTGCATAAGCCCACTAACCCTATTTCCCATCCCCCGCCTGCCTTTGGTTTGAGAGTATTACCTCCCATTCTAACATGAGGCTGCATGTGACTGCTTTATATGTGTGTGCAGTGGGTCATATGATACAACATACTAGCATAGTGCTCAACATTTCTTCATTAAAGGTCACTTTGTGAAATAATTACATTTAATCATGTTAAGGGCTTATGCATCATACTCTATATGTGGCCATGTCTTGCATCATCCTCCACTGACCCACATGAACCTCACAGATTGTGTGTTCATTACTCCAGATTAATAACTAGACTATGATAGTTTAGTGTGTGCCTGCGTGTGGATGTGATTAGTCGCGTCCTTTATTGGCAAACCTTTGCTGAATAATATGTCACAGTCGCTGTAAACCATACAAATGTCCCTAGCTCTAAAACCAAACAGGTTGATCTGTCTTCAGTGCTTTTATTAGCTGTTCAAAATGAGCTGTTTCAGTGACTGTAGGTTTAAATCCAGTCCTTGAGCTGAACAGTACACTCAGTTAATTTCATGGCATCTGAATGTGTGAGGTTTGAATGAGACATTTTGTCACTTCTAACCGAGCAGCAACCTCCGGTGTTGAAAAATTAACTTTAAAAAAACTGCAGTTCTTGGAGCCTACCCCAGCTATTATAGGGTACCTGGACAAGTTACCTGCCTATAGCAGGAACAGCTATTTAACCCAAAATGCATGTCATTGAGCTGTGGAGTACCTGGAGGAGAGAGCATGTAAATCATCACATCAGTACACAACATTAGTTACACAGGAAAGTAAAAGCCATGTGCAGTTAATTAACTGGTCATCAGCACATGTAAGCACCTACAAAAGCATCTATAAAAGCAGGGCTTTTAATAGTTTGCTGGTCTAGAGCATTCAGGTGATTGTTATCAAGGAAGAAAGACATCAGCAGTGATCTTAGATAAGCATCTGCAGCTGGCCATCAATCTGGAAAAGGTTATATGGTCATTTCCAAACAACCTAAAGTTGATCAATTCCTAGTCTTCCCTAGAGTGGACGTCCAGCAAATTCACTCCAAGGTCAGACCGTGCAAAGCCCAAGAGCTACCATTCGGTTGCTACAGGCCTCAGTTAGTTAGCATGTTTAGCATGGTTGACTTTTCACCAAAATAGTTGTTGTAAGTTAAGTGTAAGTTAAGTGTATGCTGTAAACAAATGCTCACAAATCTCAATATCTCAATGTAGTGAAACAACATAGGCAAGAAGAGTGGGCCAAAATTTATCCACAATGACAGAGTATCATACAGAAAACCATGACTTCAATTGCTGCTGAAGGTGGTTCTACAAACTACTAAACCATGGGGTGTAGTCAGGTTTGACAATCAAATACTGGATTCTGTGTGATGTTTTAGATAATTTTAGATGCTGCTGTGGACCAGAGAAGTTTTACATTTATCCTGATATGTAAAACTTTAGAAATAAACAAGGTTGTACTGTCTTCTTATCGTGACTGTATCGCTCCTATTATACACTTTTTTGGTTATTGTTTTTTGGTTTTGTACTCTGATATCATCACCTTTATCACCTAATGTCTAGTTCTAAAATCTTAAATTGATATTAGTATATTTACATATGTGTGTTTAGTATTAACATAGAGAAAAAAAACGGGTTTTTTCGTCGTCAAAAATATTATGAGGCTGCAATGTATTCGATGGTACCTCGACAGCAACAGCAAGGTTTTCCCTTTGAAACAGATCAAGCCGTCACATAGTCTAAACCAAGCTTGAAATCAAGCTTCTATCAATTGTAGAGTACAAGACTCACCATAAAGGTTACACTGAAATAAAAAGAAAAAATCTCACAAAACTCGTCTGTAACCAAACAAGATTATTTCACAGCAGTTTTGTGCACTCGTTCTGAAAAATCAATGTCATGCTGTACCATAACAATGATTAATATGGGGGTGAATCAGGTCAGCGTAGATCCTCACCCTCCCCCATCCAGCACAGAAATGTCAACCCACAATGTCAAGGGCAGTCTGTTTCACACGTCTGTATATCTTCTTTGACCTAAATGGAGGGTAGGAAAGACAGAGACACAGCCAGCGAGATAAAACTATTGTTTTCTGTGCATGTGCACAGGCGTGTATGAGTGTGCATAAATTTGGTCTTGCGTTAGTGTGTGTGCATGTGTGTGCTGGTGTGAATTATGGCCAGCACTCAACATTAAAACCACCAGGGAAAGCGTATATTGCTTCATTACTCCCCGTCTCCATTTTTCCCTGCCTTTGTGCACCCAGTTTCCTTAGTACGTTAAGTAATGGTTTTGATGGTGTGCTGGCCAGTGAGACAAAGAGAAGCTAATCTACCGTAAAGAATGAGCTTATTGAGAGGTGAAGTCAGCATCCACTGCGATACTTCTCACCCCGAAGGTTCCTGTTAGTCATTAAGAGAAATTAGACTTTAATACAAATCTACACAAACACATATAAAACAGATGCTGCCTGGTTTTCATCAGCGTGTGGAAAAAGAGGGGATGCTTTGAAAACTGAACCTTAATTGCCTTCATTCTAAATCCATCTTACATCTCAAAAAATGTCCATCTTATGTCCATTTGTATTTTTGTCCTCATCATATGTATGGCAGCATGCACATGTGTTTGCGTGCCCACGTCCCTCTGTTTAAACTTGTGTGACTGTACAGTTCCCAGACTCTTCTCACCTGCGTAACATGTGTGTTTATAAGTTTGCGTGCAGGCTGTGCAGGAGGGGGGGGGGGGCTTCATGTACAGTAAAACTCGTGGCTTTGGACTCTAACTTGCATAACCACCATTGCATGAGAGCCTGCACATGCACATCTGTGCTTTGTTTATGTGTGTATTAAATGAATGCTGTTAAATATTGACTTTAATTAAGATATGCTTGCAACTCATTTTTCTCATCTTTAGGCAGCAGGGGAATCATGGAGGCAGAAAGAAGGAGGGTTTTACTGTAATACTAGAAGAAAGCCAGCTACGATGGTGTAGTTACTCACTAGCAGATGTATCACCCCCAGGAGGGACGGATGATCCTCATAATGGAGTAAAGAATCTGCGGGGGGGGGGGGGGGGGGGGGGGGTTGACATACGAGGAGCTCTTCTTGATATATTGTGTGGCAGTTAATATGGTGAATGTTACTTTGGACCTCCATAAAATCTCCTGAAAAATGACATGCAATTGGAAAAGCATGTATTACTGGTGGGTTTCTTTTTCTTACTATTTTAGATTTTGTTTACTGTGTTTAGTAGATGTTTACTTTTAGTTTAAAAATGGGGTTTGGGGTCAACATGTGGTTTAGGAGGGAATGCTCAGTATGAGCAACTATATTTTTTCCAGTTTTATTTTCCACATTGGTCAGCCTTCTTGTGTCTATCTACAAGTGAAGCAGTAGGCAAAGGGGACGTTTTTCCACACTATAACCAAGAAAAAAAAAAGACAAACAATGTCAGTCACCCCTGTCTGTATGCAGCAATACACTTTCAAACATTCTTCTTTTTTGAGTTTTGACTCATCATTGCCCGCAAAACACTAATGTACCTCTTAGGTCTAAAATTTTCCCAAAGCTTTTTACAAATCCAGCTGTAAAGAACAAACAAACTGTTACATCCTGTAACAGTTCCCTTTCTTATTTTGTAAGTACTGTATGTACTGTCCTTTCCAAATAGGGTTCTTATTTTCGTTCTAAATGAAAGAGGAACAGATATGGCTTAAGTATAAAAATGTGGCACATTTGGGAAGATTCTTAAAAATCCAGATGAATCAAAGGCAAATGGCCAGGAATTAAAATTCATGATTGTAAGAAACAAACATTATCTTTAAGCTTTACCCAGTAGATAAGCAAAGAATGAAATGTTCTAAAGCTTGTTTTATTTCTGCAGTGGTTCAAGTCCCATAATTACAAGATCTTCCATTGCTTTTCTTTAAATTAATAATCTGACCTAAATGAAGGTAGTTAGAGACTGAAATGTGGCTCTTGGGCTTTTTTGGGGAGGTGGGGGTTAAATCCTCTGAGCATTACACAGTCTGACCTTGGGAGAAAAATGATTGTACGTTCAGTTCCATGAAAACAACTTTTTACATTTCTGTACTTGAAAAGGTGTGAAACCTTTTTATGACAGCATACAAGGAGAATATTTAATGAAAGTAACAAAATACAGAAGTGACCAAAAGCATATGTTAATAATACACTTTAGATATTATAGGCTGCACACGGTCAAGGGGTGGGCCAACACTTTTACATTATGCAACATACTGATGGTGCTTAATGAGTCATGAGTTGAATCATCACCAACTTGTAAATTCTGAACACATTTTATTTCTTTATCTGTGTAATTTTTACTTTTATTAGTTAACACAGCAAAACACATTGTTCAGTTTTTCATGTATTTTGAATCTGTGTTTTTTGGAGAGCTGTAATGTAAATGTATCGGGCTCTATAGGACGTAATAGTCAACACAAAAAGGTTCAGACATTTTTCGTAGAGTATGTCAGAGGAATATTTTTTCTTTTTCAAAAAATTATTAATTTAACACAACACAGTGGGCTATATACTGAAGTTAAAGGTTTTAAAAACTTATTATGTGTCACAGTAGTAAAATGATATTCAATAAGGGTTTTTTTTTAGCTACTAATAAGGTCCAGAGTTTCTAGGACTAGGAATATAAGCCGACAAAAAAAAAGAGGATAACTAACACTTTGTTTCAATTTAAGGTACTCAAGCAACTTATAAGTGACAAAAGACAAGCACAAAAACAGCAGATCAGAAACTTTATAGGAGTGGCAATGGAAATTTAAAAGCTGACACACCATTTCTTCTTTCCTTTACTCCTTATGAAAGAGCATAATTGCACCATCGGTTGTGTAACACAAATTAGCAAAAAGCCTTTCAAGTGAAAAGGACAAGGTTAGTTATTGTAGTACACATACAAAAAGACACACAAATATAAATTCAAAGATGTGACCCTGGTGAGCACACCAAAGACTGAAAAAGGACAGAATCTGCTAAAGACCGGAGCAGGCATGGATGGCCTTCACCAGCCTCAGCGGTGCTTGTTGTGAAAAGCCTATTGTAAGTGCCAAACTGACATCCTGATGCTCACTTTTTAAACTGATTTTTTTTTAATTCTTCTTTTTAAAACCCTAATCACAAGAGACGCAGCTAAAAAGAAAAAAAGAAGTCTGCCATGCTAGAATGAGTCAGTCACTGTGTGTGCATTTGAAAAATCTTCATGTGTGGTCAGATGGCCTTGTTGAAAAGCGCTGCGAGGACCGGTGCAGGGAAGGAACACGGTGAACCGTGGCGGCAGGTCAGCACTCAGCCGCATATCTATTCATAGAACAAGATATAAGCTTCATCAAGGTAGGGCAGAGCAGCCCGCATTTTGATTAGCATACTAAATGAGATGGATACGCCTCACTGGGATTTGTCAGGATGATGGTAATCTGAGGCGAAACAAAAACTAGTTCCTCTCGCCTTCAGATAACTCTACTCTTCAAAGGTAAACCTGCTCATATCAAGAGTTGGATGAGAAAATCAAAATCACTGGCTTATGTGTATGATAAATATGGATCTACATTCATGTGCATGCAGCACACAGCTTATCATGGCTTTGATACTTATTAAACAAATAAAAGAAAATGAGTGAAGTCTGGAAGAACCATTGCCATGCTAGTTTGCTATTAGCCTCATATTAACCTGACAGATTTTAGAGTGATAAATAGCCTATCATCTGATGCTAGTGGTGTGAAAGCTAGTAGGTGTGTTCACCATAATACCATCTGTCCTCCAAAAATATCTTGAGCATTCAAAACATCAGTATCCGGGTGAGGCTTGTTTATGCAGAATTCAAGAGCATGCGTGTGGGATATTTTATTTTCCATGCATACAAAAAGAGATGAGTGATAAGACAGCGGTTGTCTGCCCAGCATGTCTGCTTTATTTGAATGTCTGTGTACAGTGTCCTGACAGGCAGCAGGGATGCTTGGCTCTCTGCTCACTTCAGCTTCAGATGGAAAGTGCAGAAAGTCACCTCAGCCTCATGCACAAAAGTGCTGCTCCATTTAAAAATAAAATAAACAAATACTGCCTACAGTATATGCATCTAGACACAATTAAATGGCTACATATTTATTTAGAGTATGCTTTACTATAAAAAAAAATTAAAAAGACTGATCAAGTAATAAAAAATAAAATATTCCTTTCTTTATATTTCTTTAAAATGTGCAAAAAAATACACCTTCTTGAAATAACCTGCTTTATCACAGATCTTATGACTGGACATAAGATGGACAAAATGATGAACCTTTAATCTTTTACTGGCAATTGTGCTCAAAAGTCAAGAATGTCAGAGCATAATTACGTCTGTCAGCAACAAAGAAGCTGCTGACTACGAACAAAACCTAAGAATAACTCACTGCTGATTTTTGTCATGATATTAATGGCAACCTGCTGCCTCATAAAAGCATCAGTCAGATGGATACTTGATGAATACTGAAAAGCTGACTCAAAAGTTATAAGAAGGGCAGATATTAAAAAAGAAAGAATGGTGTAAGTTAGATAGTGAGCAATTCTGGCTGCTTGAGCTTGGGACAATAGACAGTATAAAAGCTGGACGTAGCCACCATGACGCCACTTAGTGGTTGATAAAGTCCGGTTTTGAACGGTTGAGCTAAACGTTTTCACAGTGGCCATCCTAGTGATATGAGGTGCAAGGCGTGGCTCTGGCTGTGTGCTCATTGGCTATTCATCAGTTTGTCATACGCATAACCTAGATAATAGTCCCTTTTTTACTCAAATACTGGCCACAAGTTATAAAAAAAAACTTGACCTGAAACTGCAGTTAACCCCATAAAGTTGCCATGAAAGTGTTTACTGAGGTCATTGCGCAAGGGAGCCAAAAGGCTACCACACAATCGCAAGTCAACGACAAGTATCGCCTCCTGCTGGCCATTAAAAAGGATTCGGGTTTAAAGCACTTGTTGGTTGGCTTTACTTATCCAATGCAATGTCTCCAGTTCAACATAGAAGCAATGCACCTGAGGTAACTGCTGTTGGGAAGCAAGAATAGCACAGTCACAGAGTGCTTATTTTACTCTGAAACATTTAGGGTGGAAAACAAACCAAGGCAATCGGAACCTTACCTTTTTTTGGTTTATAAAAATGTTTTTATACCCAGAATATACAATATACAATTTACTTTTTTTTTATTTATAAGCATGTTTAAAAAGATCTGGCACTGACCAAACTACAGCTAGAAGAAAATGAATAATACAACACAGTCTGATTTAAATGTCAAAGAATGAAAATGGGTTTTCAAGTAGGTTTTTAAAAAGTAGTGTGAGTGAGGTCATAATGTGAAAGGGATTTTACAATCACTAAATTTAAAATCTTTGATTCAAGGTATTTAACAAAAGCTTTAGATATTAGAAGAAGCTTAATCAGGCCTACTTGTTCTTGAGTGTAACCAGTGGTTTGCACCTTGTTGTAAGCACTCTGTGTTTCCATTCATGAAGGAGGCTCTTGACTTTGACAGTAATATGCCTAAACTCTCCAAAGTGTTCTTGACTTGCTTAGATCTTGTTTTTGTTTTAAGTTGTCTTAACCACGGAAATAATTCTGTCATCATCCACTCTAGTTGTCTTATGGCCTTTTAATGTTGCTAATCTGGTTAGTGCATTTACTCCTTTAAAGAAGGTATCAGATTTTTGATCGCCTTCCTTAAACTGACATCTCGTTGGAACTCATACTAAAAATTCCAGTGAAAAGCTACTACATGCAAGTTCAACACTTCACATTGAATAACAACTGAACAGGCCTCACCTGGCTATGAAATTGCTTGAGGCTCTGAAAAAAGGGAAACTATGTATAAAAATGGGGGTAATTTCTGTGTAGTTAAAGCAATACTTTTGTTATCCCCAAGTCTGCACTTTAATCACATCCTGACAGTTTAATTTAAAAACCACTGTGGTGGTGTACAGAGGAAAGACCACAAAATAAGTCAATGCCCAAACAAGATATCAGATAGTTTAGAAAAAAATATGAAGAAGAAAAAAAAACTATTAGAATTAAATATGTGAAAAGAAAGTATGAAGAGAGCTGAATGAATGGCAGCTTGAAGAAGCTCCTGTCCTAAGAGCTAAGTGCTTTCTGTCAGTCTAAGCTCCTGGACAGAGACGGAGCTGGTTGCCAAGGAGACACGCCACTTTCAAGCAGGACGACAGCTCTCACAAATCAGCCCATTCATTCCTGACGTGAGCGGCACCGATAACAGTGACGTGGGTGTACTATGAGCTCGTTTGCACTGTGTAGGGACTGTGTTGATCCTGCTGAGGGGAGCTTCTTAGTCCCGCCCTGCGTTCTTCTCTCCTGGCAACACTCTTGATCTGGCTCCACAGGTTATCTCAGACATATACACTCCGAATATTATAGAGTCCACTGCTTAGCATGTTTGCACCAACTGTCCTGGCAGCATGTTCACCCCCTCCCTTAGTGACAATGAAATCACAGAGACCATCTTCTTCCTCCCATTGGCTGGCAGGCTCCTTGGTGATGCCCTGTGATTGGGCATGCACAGCATGCACTCCTGGCCAATCGTTTTCACTGTATCCAAGAGACTGAAGCATGTAAGGCTATTTAAATCCAACCAGGGACTCACAAGATTGTTCAGATGTATATTTCACTGTGTAAAAAATAAAAAGCCAGGGGGAAAAGGTTTACGAGTGAATGAATGTGAAAATCCAGACAGTTCTGATTGGTGTTTAAAGTGGTCAGCCCATCTTAGACAGGTTAAAGAGAACCAGAGCGAAGCGCGAGTTGAATGAATGAACTTCGGCACCATGTACTCCTCCTGAACTCTGAATTTTCCTATGAATATTGATCAAATCCTTCTTCCACTCTGCTTCATTTGCAGTAAATGAAGCTTGGAGAGAGTGTGGGGATAGCTTGGCTAACTCGAATGGACTGAGGGAGTAAAGGCTGGAGGTCGCTTTCCCATGTACAACTCCAGTATGTGTCAGGAGGACAGCCAGTTATTGGTCTTTTATGGTGTGTTCAGGGACCAACATTAAAGACCAACTTGCAGTGGACCACAAGTGTGAGTGAAACTCTTGCTGATGAACACCGCGTAAGTATGCGGCCATTTTAGGTCCTCCCATTTTTTATTTATTTATTTTCTGAAACGTCACGCTTTGTGTAACTACAAAATGGCGGAGGACTCTGACAATCTCGTTGACAGTAAAAACGAATCAAACTTAGCCAGAAGTGAATATTTTAACTTTTTTACATTGCAGAAGAAAATAATTTGTGGATATTGCTAATATATGATTGTTATTTATTCTATAATGAGCCAATGTTTTTTGTTTCTGTGTGTTTTTAAGCATTTTTTCTGGGATCAAACTTTGTAATGTTCAATAAAACTGAAATGAAGTTTTCTTTACACCACAAACTGTTCCTATTTAGTGTATACTGCTGTCAATCTGTGTCGCTGAGAGCAATAGGCTGAGAGAACAAGACATCTGGCTTACAGGATTATAGATGACCTGTGTGGCTTTTACACGAGTGAGAGGGGGAACTAAAACTATAACCACTGGCCTCTACTACAGCTCAGCCACAAAAACAGAAGAACTACAGACATCGGAGGTACCCAAATAGTGATCAGATAACCAAATAAACTATTATTAGCAGAAATTAGCATAACAGTTTATGCACTGTTGGTTGGAACTGCTATGCTTCACTTTGTGAAATCTTCTTTAGAGTGCAGCACCGATGACTTCTATTCTGTGCTGATTTGTAACAATTGCCAGCTTTATGAAATTATGGATACACAAAAAACAAATGTAGCAGAATTGTAGAAGCAGCTGAGATTCAGCTACCTGTAAAACATTTGTATAGTAATATGCAGTCATATGCTGCCATATGAAGAAATGCTGTGGGCTTTGGATATGTGATCGGTGTGTGATATGGTTTTAAAAATCTGTTTTCCTAATCAGTGTTTATATAGATTGGAATATCGGATAAGTTATAAATGCATAAATCAATATTTTTTAATGTAGTTAAATGGGAAAAAAAGAACAATGGTTATACATTTTTCAACACAAAGTGTCTGTCATCTTAGAGGCCTTTTATCTCGGAATTAAAAAGGACTGAAAATGCTCTTGATAGCAGAATAGGTTAAAAATAACACTAATAGCAAATGCTATTAAGAATACTAAGCAATACTGATACTCTTTTCATTCAAATGGCCAAACCATTTTTTTAAAAGTGTAAGCGTTCTATTGTAGTTAAATAGTGTGGTTTATGTCCATCAGTATCTTGCTATATTAGTCAGTTCCCATTTGTGTGCCTCTGCATATTAATGTCCTCATTGTAGCAACTAAAATAAAGTGAAAATACATACAAGAATGTACAGGTCTTCGATCCAGGGCCAGAGCTGGCATCCACACAGCTTTCCCAGCTGCAACACCTGCATAAATAAAATACTTTTGATTGTTTTCAAGTTTCCTCGGTCATTAGTTAATTCACTGTACTTATCAGTCCAATTATTGGCACGTGTTAAGTTAGGAAAACTTGTAACAACTGATGTATATATGTCCTCACATTTCTGAGTGAAACTCGCGTTTGCTTCAGTTTCCTTCCTAACATGCGCAGGCGCGTCACCGTGTCGCGAGGGAGAGAGAGAGAGAGAAGAGAGAGGGGGGCACTCACTGGAGCTCGTGCACGTGATACCGTCAGGCTAGCTTGTTGTCAAAAACGAGAACAGTTTTAGCAAGTTTCAGGTATCGCTGCCTTTTTCTTTTGGCCGTGAAATCCCACTTTAAGGGCTCGACAGCTGCTTCCCCACTGTTACCCCTAGAGGACCTTAAAGGGGCGAACGGTAAGTGCTCCAGCTTTCTTCAATAACCGTTTAATTAATGTTCAGGCTTTCATTCATAATAAATAACTCGGTTTTCCTGCTCTCACAGGGATAAATAAACAGTTTAGTATTCTTTGGTGAATGCTTAGCTTATTATCTTTCCAGGGTTTGTTGTTCAAGCTACCATAGCGGCACTTTGTCGCCATGGAGACGGAGCGTGAACGCGCAGAGGAACTTCCAGCTCAGGGCTTGTCTTTAGGTTCAGGGAAAGGTTATCTTAAAGTTAATTACTTATAATTTATTTGTAAATATATTTATATATATAGTCTTCCACAGAAAACTAAACAAAACCAAAAACTCTACTTTAGTACTTTCCTGGTTCCATCTGAACTTCTGATAGCGGTTTTGTCTGCTATTAGGCTTCTTCAGTATACTCTTAAGGTATGTCTT
This sequence comes from Rhamphochromis sp. 'chilingali', assembly GCF_963969265.1. Lineage (NCBI taxonomy): Eukaryota > Metazoa > Chordata > Actinopteri > Cichliformes > Cichlidae > Rhamphochromis > Rhamphochromis sp. 'chilingali'. The sequence continues at coordinate 12,817,459 of NC_137932.1, read as the reverse complement.
ACAGATTACTTACCTTTAATCCTGTGGTTTACAATTACTTCATCAAATTTCACTTTAGATTGCAGGTTTTTGTTCTGTTGTTTGCAATTCATCTGATAGTTCTAGCTACTAGGTGTGTACAGTTAAAGATTGGACACACAAAATGAATAGTCTAATAAAATATGATGAAGCGTTAATGATAATTTAGTTAAAGCTGATCATTTAGCTGAGCAGAAACAATTAGTGTGAATTTTGTAATTTAACAACAATTATAGTTTAGCTAATTAGGTGGCTTAAAATTAGTTCCTCTTAAGTTTTTCTTTTCTCCATTTAGTTTTTTTATGTATAAGTGAAAGTGTTTCAGTTTATCAGCATGGGCCAGTTTTCATGGGAATCATTGATTTTATTCTGATGTTTTTATTAATTCACCAATTAACCGATTCATTTATAAAATAACAGGGAGCTTAATTTATAATAACAATAATCCAGTAAGGAGGATCCTTGTGCTGTGGTAATTACTGCTTTTGCTGTTGATGCTTTACATTTTGTCTCCATACTTTTACTGAAGTGAGACTGAATACAGGGCTTTAGGGTGATTTTGCATTGCTTCTTTTACACCTACTGTTCATTTTAAGGTAACATGTACCTCTGTGTATCCATTAGTGATACACCCTATATCTATACATATAATGACATTATTTAATCATCAGTGGACTTTCTTGACACATGTCAGTTAGGCCTATATGGCCTCTACAGAGACGAAACATGAGATCTGCAGCCCCTTGATGCCCCGGCGCAACGCTTTGAGGAAAACGTGTGCAGAGATAGTAAATGAGGTCAGACAGTCCCTACGAGTTCAGTCCACTCACCGGCCATTTACTCCCAGAGATGGACATAGACAACTTTTTGGGAGCGCATCTATTCGTGACAACAGACCACCTTCTGCTTTTAGGTTAGTCAGAAATGGCACTTCTGTGAAGATCTAAAATAAACTGTGGTTCCGATGAAAGTAATCATTTGTTTTTGTTGGGGTCTTTTTTTACTCTGTAGCCTTCATGCTCAAAGTTTTGATGCTTCAGACTCCAGGCCAGGTTCAGGGACTCGCCTCTCTCCTTTGGATCATGTATGTTCTTATCACACATAAACACATAGTCTAAGCAGGAAGGTTATCCCAGAATAAGGGTCAGTTTTCAGTATGTACACTTCTAATCTTCAGTGGATAAATAAACTTGTAAAGCAAAGCAATAAATTGGATAATAGGCCAGTACACCTCTGTGCACCAGCTAAATATGCTAAATATGCTAATTAAATAGCATTTAAGTTTTAAAAAACAAATGCAAAGGAAGCAATAAATGCAATGGAATTTCTCTGCTTATAAAAGTGCTGATGTCTCAAGTGAATTTTTCCTCTGGCTAATACTCAGCACTTGATGTTTGTGCTTTGCCAGAAGCCAAAGTTTTCAGTCCCCTGTGATGCTGACAATCCATTCAAAGCCTTACCCAAACCTCCTACTAGCCCAGTGAAACCGCGTAGGGGGCTGGCAGGGGCAGGAGTACGAGCACGCCTCCTCAGACCTGGATCTCTCACCAGCTTACCGCCTTTAGAAGGACACCGAAATGGTAAAGAAGAGGGGAAAAGATGTTAATGAAGCTCAACTTACGGTACAAGAGATCGCAGTAAAAAAAAAAAAAGCACCCTTACTGTGCTTACTATGAAATGCTAGTAACCCGGTTTATTAGGAACTGTTTAATATGTACAAGATAAATAGAAAAACAACAACAACACATCATTCATTTTCTTCCGTGTCCTGCATAGACACGAGTGCTGAAGCAGTTTTCTGAAAGGGGAATGAATGGAGCCATTCACATGCTGACATTTTACCTGATTTACATTCTCTGTGGCGGGGCTTGGTAAAAAGCATAATATACGCCTGCTGTTTTGAGTGGAAAATGACTACTCACTCTCAAACCTTTCCGTACAAAACTGCTCAGCTATTTAGAGCAGTAAAACAGATAATGGAGAGTGACTAAGCCCTTTATCTGTATACATTTACTGTATATGTGCACTGTGTTAATGTGTATGAATAGGGACTTGTACTTTTACCTAATGAAGGAAATAGAAACATTGCTATAATTAACTTCTTGCCACATCTTTTCCACGTGTTCAGTGAAAGAGCCACTGAATGCAGGCCCAGGACAAAAGCAGCTGTCAGCTAAGCAACTTTCCAGTACAGACCACACCGCAGGTTACAGTGGTCCTGTCAAACCCGGCCCTCACACAACAGCAAGTGAAAGGTACGCTTTCTGTTCTTCTGTTTCACTTGGAAGAAACATTATGTCCTTCGCTCTCCACCCTTCCACCCTCCCAATCTTTAACAGTAATGACAGTTCGACAATGAGTTTAAGATTTATTGACATGCAAGGGTGCAGGGGTAGCCATTACTACACTGAGCTGATTGGGCCTCCCTTTTTTTGCTTTTTGTCAAATCCTTCTCCCTCTCCTCCTTGCTTTGTTTCCTCTCTTCCTTATATTGTCTTTGGGTTGTGGTTCATAAGTAAACCAGACTACTGGGCAGAGGATCAAAGCAGCAAATACGTCAGTAAAGCTGATATGAGTATAGTTGTTTATTTTGTACCTAAATGTCCATCCCTGTAACTGTCAGTACATGTCTTTTAAATTCTACAAGGACTAACTTTATCAGTATTTTTATTTTGCTGTAGGACTTTTTGTATTTTACTTTTTTAAAAATTGTGATCTCTTGGAGAATACTTCTTCTGTTTGCAGAAAAATGTAAATGAGGCAATAAGTCAAAAGTCGGGACTATTACTTTTAAACTTGTCGTGAACTTAGTCCGAAGTGAAAGGATTTTAAAACGTCTACTTGACCCACGGCCTACCATTGTTCATATGTTCAACTGTAGCCGAATAGCTGAAGTCAGTTAGACCAGCAGTGGGGTCACTAACAAATAGATAGAATGAATTCTTTAACTTCAGGCACGCGACCCCTTTTAAACCCTCATATACATCACTGTACACCATATCTTGGTCGAGTTGAGCTTCTTCTTCCCATCGAAACTGTCTCTATCTGTCATTACTAGCAAATGTCAGCTTTTACATTTCCATAGTGCACAGAGGCTAAAAGCTCTGCTTTTTTTTGCCGACCTCATCAGCTGTGTGTCAGCACGAGGGGCATAACTCTGACCGTGAGGTCGGGGGCTGTCGTTACAATCCATTTGCCTATCGATTGGGTGGGGCAGTTGAAGGGGGGTGAGCAGACCATAAAACACTTTTACAGGAAATCTGGGCCATGGCCTCAAGCTCAACCTCCTACCTAATACCAAGTTAACATGCTATGTTTGTATAACTTGTTGCTGACAAAGAGAAGTCCCAAGTGAGAAAACCGGGGTCATGTTATTATTACACAAAATGGGCTTGAAGACTTCCCCTTTTTGATTCTTTCTAGGTCAGAGTTTTTAAACCACAGTTCTTTAGTGTTGCAAGGAACTACATAAAAGAGACATTAGACAGAGGAGAACAATGAAAAATCACATAGAGCCAAGGCAGAAGCACACTGCAAGTGGAAATGGACGCAGCTGGACAGATTAATATGATGAGTTGGATGAGATATAAAGATAGGGGAGATTAGACATCCACTAGGTTCTTTTTCTCCAATAAGCCAGAGCTCTATAGCTCCAAATGGCTCTCTATTAGATTTGGGTGCCCATCTGGGCAAGACTGGCAGCAGCGTGTATTGTGACTGCAGTGCACTGGCCAGGCCTAAGACAGGGATGAGGTCATGTCTCTGAGAATGCCGAATCACACAAAGAGGCCTTATTATCGGGCTCTTAATCCTATCATACAGAGCTAAAGCCCCCTGACATTCACTGTAGCATACCCTAGCCAGCACTCCCTACTCCATATGCCCCATGTGCCAGATTTTAACATTCATCAAATCACCAAGGTGAGTGTGCTATATTATAATGCCCCAAAACTGTATATTAATCAAAGAGCATCAAACAAGTTTCTTCTGAGGATTCTTCATTGAAATGAGAAGATAATAGCTGCCAAATCTCATATCTGTCACTTGTATGTAAAAGTTCAAAGAAATAACAAATCCTGAGAGTTAGCCTGTGATATTACAGAAGCTTCAGTCCTTGTCTTTGTCTTCTACAGGAGTGGTTACACCTTTCAATGTTTTTAAAGCTATTCCCTCTTTACATATTTGTGTGCTTTTTGCAGTAAATCTTTACAGTTACAGAAAGTCATTAAGGATTAATTGGTCATAAGAAACGGCACCTGTCATGTAATATAGAATATACTGGAGCACTGAGTCATTATCTTTGAGTGTGGGTGGAACAGTGCAGAGTTTAAATGCAGACACTCAGATCAGAGTGACATGCAAGGGCGAGCCACAACACATAACACAGCATGACACTTGGGCGTGTTTTTGGGAGCACATTACGGTTATTGCAGAACAAATTGTAAGGTTTTGGAGACGGCTCGCAGTGACAAATCATGAACACCTTTAACCAGACTGCCCACAAAGCTGAGATCTTAGTTCCTGTCTGTTGGGGATTGCAGTTGTGCATCCTGCAAAGCAGCACACCTCTAGACAAACAAACAAAATTAAAATTAAAAAGTGGCCACACAGAAACTTTCGGATACACACATATCTGCATGGGTGCAAATGTACATGCACAGACACACAAATACAGTGAAGCAGCGGAGCCTATACACGTTTCAATCACTGTTGCAACAGTGACACCCAGTGCTTGTTGACGAAAATAGACCTTACGTTTTGTTCACAGGGTGTAAAATCAGCAAAACATAAATAAATAATAATAATAAATATATTTTATTTTTTAAGAGCCAGAGCCCCTAGTGCCTCTTCATTTTAACTCTTATTTGTGTATTTTCCTAAACCCCATATAGTCAGGCTCTTTGTGTGTTTTTCAGAATAGTGCAGAGTGATGTGGACTCAGCAGTAAGACCCAAAGACTGCAAAGAAGATAGCACAACAGGTTTGTTCACATCCACTAAATGAAGCTCACTGTCTTGTTTTGTATGGTGTTGTGCATAATAAACACAAATGGTACATTTTGAACAGCGTGTAAAAGTAGAAATGTACTTGGTTTCACTCAGGCACAACGTAGAGCAAAATTAGTACAAACAGATCTAAATATGAAATCTCTCTGTTTACTCTTGAGCCCAGAAAGGTTTCACGTGCAAAAGAAATAAACTTTGATTGGGGTGTTGTTGCTAAGGGCGCAAGTTTTACCATGACAGGCAGTCAGCCAATAGGTTAGAGAAGTTTTGGTTCGTGCAGCCGCAGCTTCCTGCATCACACCAAGCAAGGGTTATGCAAATATTCAGCAAAAAAAACAAAAAAAAAACAGGCACACTGTGTGCAAGAGATTGCACAAGTTAACGTGCGCAAGCTCACATGCCCACATGCCAACAAATCAGAGGAAGTCTAGCTGTGGATGGTGACCTTTTCACTGTGGCATCAAACTTCCTGCTGTTATATTTTAAGACTGTGAACTTGTGAACTGTGGTTGTCGCTTTTGTTTTCTGAGGTGGTAATTGGCTAACTGCAATTCTCTCTGCACATTTCAGAGCCAGAGCGTGGAGACAACAAGGGCAACAAAGAGGAGGATGCAGAGTCACTGATGTGGAATAATGTGATCGTTCCTCTCCTTCAGAAACTAGAGAGTGCAGCTGCAGGTATTGTGGCCAGTGTAATAAAGAAACCCCCGAAACACGGTCCAAATATAGAACATTCAAATGCATTCAAATCATCAAAATATTATATATAACCCTTTGGGCCTGAATGTTTCCAGAGCCAATCTAAAGTGGATTGTGGTTAAGGCACTTATTTTTATCTTTTTATTTGTGCTAACCTGCTCATATTCATACCTATTTCCTGTGTTTCAAGAGCACTTTTTATTTACAGCCAGCAGGCTAAAAAATAGATTTTTCAACACTGGCAGATAGTCATGCATAGAGTCTCACAAAATGAAAAAGTACTGTCATTTTAGCTGCCAAAGAAAGAAAGAGTAATGTTATGCTTGGCATTCATACAGAATTGTCTTGCCTGCAACTGGAGTCTGACAGCCGTAAAATTAAATCTATGGCTGTAAATATTTTAACATTTTACAAATTTAATGGAAAATTCATTTGGAAGATAAATATTAAATATTTATTGTACCAAGGGCCTTCTGGTGCATGCATAAAACACCTTTCAGATTCAGAAAGAGATATTGCAGTGAAGTGCTGAGTGTTAGACTGGATCTAACCTTTTTTAGACATGGCCAGGCCCTGCTATTTATGCTGGGAAAACATTTATTTTACCTCGAAAACAAGGACAAACTCCACCCTTTCTCTTCCTCCGCTAAAGAGCACAGCTGCCTGTCGTTGAATTGTTCCCCTGCATATTACCAATGAAATCCAAAGCTGCTTCTTGGAAGAGGAAGGAAAATGTTCATTTTCTGCTGACCAAAGGATTATTGATTCGCAACCACACACGAACAGGAGAGCCTGTGTAATGTACAATATGAAAGACACAAAAACATCTCTGATCTATATTTGTGCAAATACATGTTTGCCCTTATTGTGAGTTTTGCACATGCTGTCCTAAACTTGACTTTGTTTTTTTGAAATGTGTGTGCTCTGCCTGCAATGCAAGGTGGTTCCGAGGGCTCGGTTGACCGCCTGTGTGATTTGTGTGACCGCCTCCACGGCACGTTGGCAGAGGCGGACATGCTCGGTCGGCGCTGTAAGAAGAGGTCAGGGATACTTCGAACGCTGTTCCGACTCATTGACCTCAACTATGCCCAGCTCAACATGCACATTGCCCAGCTGTGCCTTGCTGTGAGTCATCTGTGAGTTTGCAAGGTTGTCTGCGGGGGTGTGTGCATGCCAGCATGTCTCCTACTTATCTCTGTCACAAAGCACCCCCACTATTTTATACAAAAAATTATGTGAATTCTTTTGTATTTTTCTCCCCAGCTGTGCGTCAGTGGAAACAACCTGCTCAACATCTGTAAACTCATCTTCCAGATCAGCCGCACTGAAAGCAACGACATCCTCTTCCAGAACAACTCAGTCATTGGTCAGGATGGAACAGTAGACAACATAGTGGTTATCTATTCTGTAACTCTGGTCTGAAATTTTGTGAACAAATACGACTGCATGTCTTATAGATGCATGAATCTCCATAGGGATGATAACATCAAATGTTTTCTGTGTCTAGATTCATTGCTGAGGATGCTAAGCAATGAACATGTGTCTGCATCTGGAGAAGCAATCCTATATTGTGTTGGAACTTTGAAATTTCTCTCTGGAAACACTGAAATCCTCAGAATATTGCTGGATAAAAACTTCATATGTGTGGCACAGAAACTCATCCAGAAACTCTGCATTGTAGAAGAAACCAACCTCCCCATAGCAGGCCACATCCTCGTACAGGTACCAATTAAAAAGCATCAAATTTTTGTTTTGTTTTTTTCTTTTTTTTTCTTTTTTTTTTTGGCCTGTCCCGTTTGGCTCTTTTGCCATCAGAATTGTTGTCTAAAGGCAAAGAAAGATGCCCAACGGATTTACTTTACCAAACTGACCATCCCAGCCTTGCCGTAATGGTCCATTTGATTCACCTTTTATTGTTTATTTTATTTTCACTTACTGAATACGGGACAGACTTGACTGGGGGAAAGAAGGGGAGAAAGAAAGAGGGAAAGAGAAACAGCTGAGAAGAGGGACGGGGGAGAAGGGCAAAAGACAAAAACCAACAGAACGGGCAGAGAAAAAAAATGCATATATCAATCACCTGGATCACCTGCTGAGAAAGAAAAAAGAAAGCAAGCAGAAGAGAACAAGAGTAATAGAATAAACAACATCACAATGATATATGGGAATATGACAGTAAATACTAAATGTTAAACATTATTGTGCAGCACATAAGATCAACAGAACACAGTGTGCTTTGAGGTAGGAGCCAAAAAGGGTGTAGTTTGTGGGTGTGATCACCCGTGTGTACACCTGTGAGCATGGACGCGCTTGTTTTTTGTTTTTTTAAAAGGTTCCTTCATGTAATAATCTGCTAGAGGGTGTGGGGGGGCCACAGCCCCGTCCTCCAGGGCGTGAAGCAGGTGTGGAGGAGATCAAAACTCCAGACATCCAGAGGCCCCCAGAACACAAGAGACCAAGGAAGACCAACAGAGGGGCAGCTGCGCCACTGTCCCAGAAAGAGCTGAGGAGAGTCCCAGATGAGGGCTCACTCAGCAGCCGCGGAGCAGAAGCCAGGGGGAGTTGCAGTGACGCGCCCGTGAGCTCCGCCGGCAGCCAGCTGCGCCTGAGTGACCGAGCCCCAGGCCGAGAGGCCGGGGGCACCCCACCTCCGAAGTGGCCCGAGCGAGCCCCAGGCTCCAGGCCCCGATAAGCGGCCGCCAAGGAGTGAGCCGGTGTGTACCTGGACGCCCATCCCCGGACACAAAGAACCACCAACGCACCGATGTCTGAGGGGGTCCGCCACTGGCAGGGGAAGTGGTGGTAGGGGGAGATAGGCCTCCAAACCTTGGAGGGCCTGAGATGTCCCCAGAGAGGTGGCGCCTGACACCCAACCTGACATATAGACACAGACATACAGGCACACACAGATACAAACATCCATTCCCACCCTCATGCTCTCATATGCACTTACTCCACACTCAACCAACGTGGAGACAGACATAGAGAGACGCTGTACACACGATCACACTCCCCAAGCGTACTCTACAAACCGGGTCTAGGTGCCCTCGCCCCTGGAGGGGGGAACTGCACCCAGACCCAGGTGGTGTTTCCCTTTTCCCTGCGGTGGGGGGAGGCAGACCGCCCCGACTCCGCAGCAGCAGGAAGGCTCCACACTCCAGACCGCAGTCGGACGGCCAACTCCTCCTCCTAGCCCCCCTGCTCCAGCAGGTCGCAGAGAACGGGGGTGAGAGAAGACTCCAAACCTCCCTCCACCCGCTCATTGTAATGTTGATGCATGTGTGTTCTAAGGTGCATTTAAAACCCAGGAGGGCATGGAGCTACCTGCCAGAGAGCAGCAGGTAAGCGCATGGTCCCTCCTGCTAGCCCTCAATGTCTACGTGTATTTAAAATTGAGAGGTGGGCAACGATGCCAGGGGTGGGGTGTACACCCTGATGGTACTTTGGACTCCGTGTATCGTGCCCACCCCCAAGATCCTATATGTATGTGTAATGAGAGTGTGAGTAATGTGAATGTCTAAGTTGTGGGATAAAATTGAGGCAGAGGCAGCCAGAAGGGGACAGAGGGGGGGTAGCCTCCTCTGCACCCTGGTGACATACCCCTACTCCAAGGCCCTGCATGTGTGGGTGGTTGTGGTGGAGCGGGAAGAGGGAGGCAGCTGGAGATGGGGAGGGAAGGAAGGGAGGGGCAAGTGACCCCTCCCTGGGGCCAGCTCCCCCGCTGACCCCAGTAGGCACCCCCATACTCCGCGACCCGCCAGGGAAAGGGGGCCCAGGCCCATCCAGACCGGGCCCAGTGCAGCAGCGCCGCCCGGCCCCACAGAGCCCGGGACAGTCCACCCAACCCCACCACAGAGAAAACTGCACCCACCCCACCATCCACTCATCTTCCAGACTACATAAGACAATAAACACCCAGGCTGAGATCTTCCTCCACCTCTCCTGTATCTCCCCCTCCTGCAGAGGGAGCTCCTGAGGAGAGGAAAGCTCCTGCAAGATGTGACAATCTCCCCCACCAGTTGAAGAGCCCCCCAGGTGGCTCGACGCACCGGCGGCACCCTGCTCCAGGGCTGGGCCCCCATGCACCCACCCGCCCACAACCCCGGCAACACACCAACCAGGACCCAAGCCCCCGAGGCCCAGTCCGGGTCCCAGCCCAGAGACGGAGCGCCCCCAGAACCTCACGCCCATCCCGGACCCACCCAGGGCCAGCCAGGCTACCAGGTCAGTAACCCACGTCCGTCAGCACAGACCCTCCCCTAGCCCCGCTGCACGCAGCCGCGAGGAAACAGTCACCGGAGAGCCAACAGAGCCCCTAACCGGACATGACCGCTACCCCGGGTTGAGCCCCCCAAGGAAGATGCCTCCGGGGAACCCCCCGACGCCCTAAGCCTGTCCCTACCCCCACACCAATCACAACAGTGAAGGCGGGACCAAACTATGACCCCCCACCCCCACTAGGTGATGGAGCTGATCAAAGGAGCCCAGAGCAATTGATCTGATGTGGTGGCAGAGGCTGTATCAAGACTAATGTAATCTAATAGATAATTTCTATATTGGTTAGAATTAAGATTATTTTTATTTTTCCAGTTCATGAGGACTGTTTTCTTGGCTATGCATAGGGCAGTGAAAACCATATGGGCGATATTCTTTTCTGAAGTGACATTATCTAAGCTGCCCAACAAACACACTAAGGGGGAAGTTGGAATGTTACATTTCAGACACTTCGATAAGTCTTCACATATCTCGCGCCAAAACTTCTGAACTGGTGGACAGAACCAAAGAGCGTGGATATAATTGTCCGGTGAATTGGTTTGGCAGTGTGAGCAGTTGTTGGTAGACGTAAAGCCCATCTTGAACATCCGATGACCTGTATAGTGTACTCTATGTAATATTTTGTATTGAATTAATTGAAGACTGGGATTTCTAATTAGATGAAAGGTTTTTAAGCAAATCTGAGACCAGAAGTTTAGGTCTAAGTTAACTGATAAATCCGCTTCCCATTTTGCAATAGGAAGTGATATTGATTCATCTGTTTTAGAAAGCATTCTGTATATTTTGGATAGTAATTTGGGGGGTTTAAGAGTAAGAAATTGAACCACACTTGGTGGTGTTTGTAGTTCAACTTGACCCGGTTTAAATTTCTTTTTTACTATGGATTTAAATTGTTGATATTCTAAAAATCTTTTCTTGTTGATCCCATATTGTGTAACTAGTCCGTCAAATGAAATAAATTCTGTTCCTTCTAGTATATGTTCTAAATATTTGATTCCTTTATCACTCCAATCTGAAAAGTTTATCATATTATTGTTTTGTAATATGTCAGGGTTGTTCCAGATAGGTGTACGTTTGCATGGGATTAATGAAGACGCCGTCAATTTTAGAAACTCCCACCATGCTGTCAGAGAAGAGCTGATGTTGATGCTTTTAAAGCATTCATGTCGTTGGATGTTTGAGCTGATAAATGGTAGGTCTGAGATCTCTAGATTATTGCAGAGTGCTTGTTCTACATCTAGCCAAGGTTCATCTAAGAGGGTGTGTTTTAGCCATCCTGAGATAAACTGAAGCCTGTTGGCTAAGAAGTAGTGCTGAAAGTTAGGCAGTTCTAGTCCTCCTTTATCCTTGGTCTTTTGTAGTGTTTTTAAGCTTATACGTGGGGGTTTATTTTTCCAAAGGAATTTGGACATACATGAATCTAGAGATCTGAACCAATCTTGTGGCGGTTTAGTTGGGATCATTGAGAATAAATAATTTATTTTTGGTAAGACCATCATTTTTATAGCGGCAACCCTTCCCATGAGTGATATGGGTAGACATTTCCATCTAGCCAGATCATCTTCTACCTTCTTTAAAAGTGGGATATGGTTTAATTTAGTTAGATCTGCAAGCTTGGGAGAAACATTAATACCTAAATATTTTATATTTCCCGATTGCAGTGGTGTAGAAGAGGAATTATGGAAGGAGCAATTAATCGGTAGGACTGTAGATTTTGACCAGTTAATTGAGTAATCTGATATTCTTGCAAAAGAGTTTATCAATTCAATCACCCCAGAGATATTGGTTTGTGAATTTTGGAGAAAGAGTAACACATCATCCGCATAAAGGCTGATTTTATGTTCCACGTTCTTGCATTTTATGCCCTTAATTACTGAATTCTGTCTAATTGCTGCTGCTAGTGGTTCAATAAAAATTGCAAATAGTGAAGGGGAGAGTGGGCATCCCTGCCTGGTGCCCCTCAAGAGACAGAAGCTGGAGGATGTCTGGTCATTTGTTCTAACACAAGCTGTTGGGGAATTATATAATATTTTTAACCAGTTTATGAAAGAGGATCCAAAACCAAATTTGTGTAAAGTTGCAAATAGAAATTTCCAGTTAACTCTGTCAAATGCTTTTTCTGCGTCTAAAGAGAATATTGTAGTTTCTAGGTTTTTACTGTATGAGTAGTCTATCAAATTAAGTAATCTACGTGTATTTGTTGATGAGTGCCTACCTTTTATGAAACCAGTTTGGTCAGGATGAATTAAGAGGGGGGTTATTTTCTCCAGTCTCTTTGAGAGAGCTTTGCAGATTATTTTAAGGTCTACATTTATAAGGGATATTGGACGATAGCTTGAGGGATATACAGGGTCTTTGCCTGGTTTTAGCAGGAGATTAATGTTTGCAGAATTCATATTTGATGGAAGTCTGCCCTTTTCTTTAATTTCCAACAACGTTCTGTAGAAAACTGGTGCTAGAATCGACCAGAATTCTTTGTAGAATTCTGCAGGAAAGCCATCTGGACCTGGAGCCTTATTATTGTGCATACTTATCAGGGCTTCCTGGAGTTCACCTGGTGTCAGTGGTGAATCCAGTGCCATTGCTTGAGTGTCCAATAATTTTGGAAGAGTTATGTTGTCCAAAAACTGATCAATTTCTTTTTTAGATGGGTTTATTTGTGGTGAATACAACGTTTTATAGAAATCCCTGAAAATGTTGTTTATTTGTATCGGTTCATATAATGTGTTCCCAGATGAATCTTGAACAGCACATATAGTTGTTTTTTCTTTATTTATTTATAGCTGGTTTGCTAGAAATTGACCGGATTTATTACCATGTTCATAATTTTGTAGGCGTAGTCTTTGTACTAAGAATTTTGTTTTTTTATCAATTATCTCATTTAATTCTAGTTTTGTTTTGCGTACTTTGTTCAATGTTTCCTGATCTTGGTGGGACGCGTAGGCTTCTTCTAGTGATTTGATGTTTTTTTCTAATTCCTGAATATTTTTGTTTTCTTTTTTCTTTTTATGTGATGAGAAAGAAATTATTTTACCTCTCATCACAGCTTTCCCTGCTTCCCATAGAACAGAAGCTGATGTTTCGGGAGTGTCATTATAGTTCAAATATGAAGTCCACTCTTTTTTAAAATATTTAATAAAGTCTTCATCTTTAAGTAGTGATATATTAAATCTCCAGTTTTTTCTTGGCGTAGTATTATTCTTGTGCATTAGTGTTAAAGATACAGGACCATGATCGCTGACAGCTATAGGGTGAATCTCAGTGTCTGAAATGTCGTTCAGCAGTGAGCTGCTGACCAAAAAATAATCCAGACGGACATGTGAGAAAAAAGTATATTCCTTACTGGTGGGGTGAAGGGAGCGCCATGCATCGCAAAGACCAAAGTCGCTCATATATTGTTTGATTATATTTGTGGACTGCCAATTACGCTGAGTTCCCGCTGTATTGAGCCTATCCATGTCTTCATTTAGTCCAATTTTTGTTCCATATATATTTCTCCTTAAAACTAAGATGTTAAACCATATCAGTAAAAAATGTACCAGTTTATTGACTGATGCAGATTTTTCCACTATCAAATGTTTTGGTTAATGTCTGGTATTTAAGGTGCCCCATGAGAATAAAACAGTAATATTCTGGCAGCTGGGGCGCCAAAATAATACCATAAAATAACAGAAAATAACTTTTCCATGAAAATACGGTTATTTTCAGTAATGACAATACAGTTTGTTGCCCTAATTTTACATGGGATTTTTCAAGTGCTTTTAAACATTAAATTAGGAACAATTTAATGTGACTAAACAATGAAATTACCTATAAACAAGGTCAATGAATGCGGCAATATGAATAATAATACTTAAATGTACAGAAATATACAGTTAACAGTTGGTTTAAATAATAATGGATTGCATTCATATAGCGCTTATGAGACCCTCAAAGCGCTTTACAATTCCACTTTATAATTCCCCTCTGGCCATCACCAGTAGGAGGTTGGTGAAGTGTCTTGCCCAAGGACACAACGACCGAGAGTGTCCGAGCCGGGGCTCGAACCGGCAACCTTCTGATTACAAGGCGAACTGCCAACTCGTGAGTGACTCGTGTGTAAAAAAAAGTTTATACGAATCATTTTATGTATTTTTCCATAGCATTACATTTAAATCTAACAGTTCAATCTTTCAAATAACGGACAAATATTTGTGAAATTATAATGCATTTGTGACTGTATCTAAATATGCATATGTACAGACAGATACATTTAAAAAACAAGAAAATTATGTTTTATTACATTTACAGTGATTTTACGTTAATTTACATTTGAAATGTAAAAAAACAGTCTATTTATGTAAATTTCATGATATTCTAGAAGAACGGTACAACACTGTAAAATACACAGTGAAATACTTTTATATTACAATTTTTTTACAGTGTATTCTGTGCTGCACAAGTAACAGCTTGCTTGACTGCACTGAAAATTATTGCTGCCAACCACAGAAACTGGCCCAAGTAAACAAACTGTCAACCCGTTCTTCATTTCATATCTAACATGACTCATTGATGAAGGCGAAATAAGCACACGATGACTTTCAGGGTAGTTTCGGTACTGCTGTTTACTTGACTGTTTCAATCTTATCATAGAATGATTTATTTTCGCACTTCAGTTCAACTCTTAAGTAAAGACCGTAGGATGTTCTTTGGAAAACCCCAACAAACAAATGACCCTCTTTGAGCGAGTACTTAGTGACGGTGGGAATGAAAAACTCCCTTTTAACAGGAAAAACCTCCTGCAGCGCAAGGAGGTTTTTCCTGCTGTGGCCATCTGCTGTGGCCGGTTGGGGGGATGGAGTGAAAAGAAGTGAGTGGAGAGGAAGTGCTCAGTGCATTGCAGGAAGTCCTGTCCTGTCCTGTCCTGAAGTCCTGTGATCTTACTCTCGTTGCAGCGTTTTGGATCAATTGAAGGCTTGTCGCTGAACTTTCAGAACAACCTGATCATTATGAATTACAATAGTCCAATCCAAAAGTAGTATTAGTTAGTGTTTCAGCTTCACTCACTCTGAAGCAGGATGTTTCTAATTTTAGAGATATTGCACAGATCAAAGAAAACAGTTGTTCAGTGTGTGCAGTGAAGGATATCCTGATCAGCAGTGGGCAGTTTCCATTTGCTATGTTGTACACCATGATGAACAGGCCAGCGTCACAAGCTCTGGCCTTATTACAAACCATTAATGTACTAGGTGTATTTTTCTTTGCTAAGCTACACTGGACCCTTTTCTGTCTTTTCACCTCTGTAGCTGACAACGATCCTGAGGAATCTTGCCGACCTCTCTGATTCCCGTCCACTGTTTGTTTCATTCTCCATACTACCAGCGCTTTGCCAAGTGCTGCAGCAACACTGTGAAGATCAGGATGTCTGCATGAACATTTCCAGAATTTACAGGTATTGAACTTGCTTACCTAAATCATGCTTACTACATACACAGGGGTGGAGCCTCAGGAAAGTACATAGATTTTTAGGACATATGATAAAAAAAACATGCTCATGGGTGGAGTTAAAGTCATTGGTCACTTCATTAAGTGCATCTGTCCAGCTGCTTGTTAACATAAATATTGAATCAATCACATGACAGCAACTCAGTGTCTTAATTATATATACCTCCTTAAATGCACAATGTCACAAAGCTCAAAGCATCAAAATATGTTCTTGAACAAGCAAAGTGTACCTAATAAAGTGTCCAGTGAGTGGATATACACTGTATATAATGGTAACTGCAAATCTACTTTGGAATAAATGGTCTGTGATATTTTGACAACCTTTTGAAAGGTCGTAGAGGATAATACAGACTGAGTACTCTCTGATCTTCATACCAACGCCAAACTGAAGCAATCAAGCACAATTTGCGCCCCCATCTTTCTCTTTCTGTAACCCCAGCCTCATCAGTTTATCAATATGTGATAAGAGTAATTCGTCTAAAATAAAGAAAATTAGCTTTTTAAAAATGTATTTTCTCGTGATAATGAAAATAATCAGCTCAGATCTGTCAATGCATTTTCCATGTTGATTTAATGTCACCATATTTAGTCACCCTAGCAGGGCAGTGAGTTGAGTGGAGTGGTCTATGGTATTTTTTGTCCCCTCTCACCCTCAGTAAACTTTCTTCATATTCTGAGTGCCGCCTCGCTCTGGCTCAGACCCCCGACTGCTACCAGCTATTTTTAGAGCTGTTGAGCAAACATCACCAAAAACAGGTGAGTCCACAAGCCTCCTCTGTGTTCTTGTGTGTGCTTGAGACTTTTCAGAATTAAAGAGAGGTGTTCTTCTTGTTTGTAAGCATGTCTGTGTGCTTTTTTATACACTAAGTTACTTATGCATCTTTACTGGACTGTTTACTTGTTTTATATGAATTGTTTATTACTATAAAAATTTCTCCTCTGCTGTGTGTTTGATTAGATATTTAATAAACCAGATGAGTATGCAAAAAGACATGAAAATGGAGGAGAGAAGGAAAGATTGAATAGGCACAGCAGAAGAAGTGATACAGAAGTGGAAGGGAAGCTAGACTAGGGAAGGAAGGAAGAGAATATGGAGGGAAGAGGAGAGGATGAATGTGGGACTTTGGCAACTAGACTCGACTCACAAGTGCTTCTCATTTCATTTGGAATAAACTGACACCCACAGATACAAACACACACGCATAAACATAAACACACTCGATAGCAAAACATGTAATAAACATCCTGGGACACCACGTCCCGTCCTCATATCAGTTTCGGTACACGTTAATGGGAGACACGAGTGCGCTCTCACCTGCTCTGCAGGGTGTGACGTAGTTGTTTTCCATAAGCGTGGTAACTCATTGACAAAATATTGTGTAATCGCAGTCAAACCAACTACACAACTCTAAACTCTGAGTGACACAGGTGCTCGTGCTGCATGACAGGAGAGGCTTGCTTTCCTGTAGGTGGTGTCACACACAATCAGCCTCCTTCTGCTCAGGATAGTCGAATATAAATGTACTAATCAAACATTGCTGATAGAGAATCAGGTGGTTAGAATAAAGATTAGTGGTCTTTATTAAAAAAGCCAAACCTTTACAGTGTCAGTTTAGACAGTTCAACAGATCCTGCTGGTCTCTAAGAAATAAAAAGGCAATAATAAAAATGCACTAAGCATGAAATGTAAGCAGATTCATTGATACAAAGCCGGTAACCCCAGGAAGTAGTTTAAAACGCTAAGCAAACATCTAATAAATCTAAATCCATAAACTGATGTTTCGCCACCGATCTCCACCGCTTGTTCGCAGGATCTCATCGTGCGCCTCCTCTTCACCCTCGGGAATCTCACGGCCAAAAGCGATGAGCCCCGGCTGGAGCTCTTTCAGTGCGACGGCTGCATGCGCACGCTTCTCCGGCTGTACGACATCTACCAGCGAAAAGATGAGCCACCTCACACAGTCGTGCAGAAAGGAGCCTCTCCTCCCGTCAGACCACAGGTGGCTGACGACGTGCTGGTGAAGCTGGTCAGGGTGCTGGCGAATATGTGCATCCACCCCGCCGTGGGTCCACCTGTGGCCGCAGACACAGCCTGCATTCGACTTCTGATGGAGACGCTTGGTGAGCACAAGGAAGGAGCAGCTTCATCTTCTTTAAGTCAGATCCTTTATTAGGTTAAGAAGATGAAGCAGTCAGCAGGCTTAACAGTGGCCTGTTTTTTCATGGTACGCAACGAAAGCAGCATGTAAACATCTGAAGTTCTGATAGGTTTAAATATAGCGGCTTAGTGCACCTTAAGTACCTACGAGGTACACAACCACTTCCCTTGTGCTGGGAACAAGATGTGACTTTTGTCAAAAACACAAAAACACACTCCATATCTGTCTGTTCATTCCATCATTCAGTTTCCTCTCAGTACTTTCTGTTTGCTGTGCAGCACATCCTCTTTCGGTTTACCTGGGTTTTTTTTTCTTCTTCTTCTTCTTTTTCTTTTTTCTTTTTTTAAGGCTGACAGAAGAAGCGCTTCACTGCATGAGCAGGATGTTCTGTGACATCTCACAGCCGACTCGGTTTGCGTGTGTGAATATCTCCCATGTGGTTAGATGGTTTCAGGACAGGTTGAACTGATACACGGGTGGGCGTTAAGCTCTGTATTCTCTGCTGCCTGCCTCCTACACAGTCAAATTTTCACAAACAACACAGAGGTCAAACTAGTGAAAAAAAGGTGGGAACATTATTAGATCGAGGGGCACATCAGGTAAGGGAGACTGTGGAGAGAAGCAACTGAAGGCAGAAACAAAAAATTACTGAGAGGTGAAGACAAAATCTGAGTTTAGAATGAAAGAGCAGATTGGGCTGATTGATGTCCTGTTTTGATAAAGATCGCGACGGGTCGAGGCACTCAACATTAAAGGGTTTTTCAGGGTACAAAGCGGCGCTTCCAGTCAGAACCAGAAACCATCTTCCGAGTGACGCAGGAGACGGTTGACAGCGCAACCGCAATATTCACGATTTATGACCAAGCACAAGACATCTGCTGCTATATTGGGAGCAGGCCTTGTTTTCAGGCTGCTCGTGGTGTCATGGCTGGTTGCACCCAGTCACTTTGACCTTTGTGTGCCAGCTCACGATCAAACCAACTGTAGGACGCCAAAATTAACTACAGGTTGCAGTTATTTTTAATCATAATGTCACTGTCACATTAGTTCAGCAGAGCTAAAGGCAAAACTCACAGGCTGGTCACTTTAGTTCTGCAGATATTTTTTCATATTTAAACTGTGGAAGTAGATTTTAAAGGTGTGTTCCTGATGGCAGATGCACAAACTAATTTGATGTTACACTGATTTTTGTGTGTGTGTGTGTGTGTGTGTGTGTGTGTGTGTGTGTGTGTGTGTGTGTGTGTGTGTGTGTGTGTGTGTGTGTGTTGGGGGGTTGGTGCCACAGAGCTGAGGACAGTGGAGGAGAGCGAGGAGCTGCTAGTCAATGTGGCCGCTGTCATCAACAACCTGTCCTTCTACCAGAAAGAGACTTCTGCCATCAAACACAATCAGCTCCATATTGCAAAGCGTAAGGCCGGCAAGCCAAGAGAGGACAAAATAGATTTATTTATTTTTTTAAGTTCCAGCTCTTTCTTTTTCTTTGCTCCACAGTGATGTTGAAGTTGCTGCTCAGCTCTAGTACAGGAGCCATGCTCGAGGCCGTTCGCGTCTATGGAAACCTGTCGCATTACGAGGACGTTCGGAACTTCATCATGCGAAACAAAGGTGCATGAAAATGCAGTTTTCATACTCTTGCAGGTAGAGCAGAGACAGTGAGCCTAAGTTTACTGCAGGAAACCCTCTTTAACACATCAGGCGCAGAAAACCTAGACGCAGGACCCACCTCTGCATATGATTATGTCATGTTTAGGCTACACTTATCTGCAAGGCCAGCTACAGTCAGCATGTCCACTGAACTCTGGTGATAGCGGCTCTCTTATCTTTGCCTCTCCTTGTCTTGGTGCACTCCCTCACTCACGCTGCCATCTTCCTCCCTCCTAAGTGCACCAGTTTGTGGTAACGCTGCTCGACTCAAAGAGCAACGAGATGTGCTTTGCAGCCTGCGGGGTCCTCACCAACCTGGCTCTGGATCCTCCCAGCAGGGTCTGTCTCATGGTGGAGGGGGCTTCTGCCAAGTAAGGATGAAAGCATGCTGTGATCATCATCACTGTGCATCACTAGAGTCACTATTTTACTGCTAATTGAATTCAACATGTCAGACTAGGTGGTCAGATTACCTGTTAATTCCAAAGGGCTTAAAAAAGCGAGCATAAAAGAAGAAAGACGTTATTTATTTAAGGCTTATTTATGAAAAATATTACTAACTTTATGTACACAGAAGGCATCCTCCTTGGGATTTTGTTTTTTGGGGGGAGGGATGTGGGGGTTTCTGGTCTTTAACTGACGAACAACTCCACAGCTACAAATAAGATGTTCCTGATTATCTAGCTTTCATGTTTATCCTTGTCAGATTCGTCCAAACATACAGATGTGTAAATTTGGATTTATGAGGTTGTGGTGCAGTTCTTCACACTTTCCTAAGCGAGCACTGCTCCAACTTTTTATTTCCCCTGTATACCCACCCTTTATCCTCTTTTTAGATAAAGGGCCAGTGAAGTGGAGTTCACAAACCTCTAGGTCATGTGAATCCGCTTAGTAAAAGTCATATGATGTGTGTCTCTATGTGTGTGCGTGTGATCAGGCTGGTGGACTGTCTGAGAGACTTTGGACTGGGTGATTGGCAGCTGGCGGGCCAGATTTGCCAGGCCGTGTGGAACCTGACTGGTGGCAGCTCAGAGAAAGTATTATACACCGAGGAGAGAGAATCGCTGCTGGAGATGCTCGCTGCATACTTAGGTTGGTGTTAGTAAAGATTCACACATAAGGAGAGAAAGTGTATCCCTCCTTTTGCATAAGAAGGGAGGGACACACTGGAAATATGTCCGATTCACACCAGAGGCCCTCATAGGGAAGGGAGGGCTACACGTATCCCCACCTTCCCGTCTCACACTCTTGTCTTTACAAATTCCTTAGATGAGGAGGAGGCTCTGAATTGGACAGACAACAAGGACTTGAGAGACTTCCACAGAGCATGCTGGGAGTTAGAGTTCCTACCTGTCGCTCAAAAACTGATGAAGATGCTCCAGTCTGCAGATCTGACAGCCTGAGAGAGTCGGGCGTGGAGTTTTGTGTCAGCAAAAACTGAATTTATAAACAATCAAACACGCCACCACTTACAGCTTTGTATAGCTGGCTGTAAAGTTTTGTAGTTTCCTTCATGTGCAGAAAACAAGCGTGACCAGAGCTGAAATGAGCTCAGCCGACTCCTGCACTGTAACCCTCTAAATATGCTGAATATGCTCCACATAGCCGTCATGTTTTCCACCAAGGGTGAAGTTACAGCCAGTAAAGTTTAAAGGCTGCAGACCAGACAGGCCAATATGAAACACTTATACTGTAAATGCATAAAATGTCTCAGGTTTTAATTTTATCTAATCATACAGGTAATAATCCAGAATATAGCAAGCAGGCTTAATCTAAACTGTAACAAAAAAAAAAAAAAAAAAAAAAGAAGTGGTGTGTGGATGTGATATTTGTTGAGCCCTTTATACTTTGGAACGTATATGGACATATTTGCATATCATCCACTTTCAGTTCCACAAACCTTTTAAGGTTTATCACGCACAAGAATAATTTCAAAACACCTCTTTGCACGCTCATATGACTGGCTTTGCACTGTATTGTACAGTACATAATGTTTTAAAAAAACAACGGCTGACCGACCTGGAATTTACCTCATGTGTAAATCTTTTTTCGTTTGTGGATTGTGTGGCATTTGAACTTGTACTTAATAAAAAAAGCACAGCAGATGAAGAGCAGAAAACACATTTGCTTTATTATGACACAGATATGGGGCCAGGCAGTGCTTACAGAGTTACACCAAGTAGCCTAAACATACAGCATTTCAAAAATCACACTGTTATTACATTGAAACAAATCAGAAACGGCACTTAATGTAGAACTCCCACCCCAGTTTTCCCACGATGGTGACCTTGAACAACCACAAAACAAGCTAATGCTTCAAAACCTGGTAAAACAATCCGATAACCAGAAATGACAGCAAACATTGTTCTATACATAGGATTTCTCAGCATGATATGAGCAACAGGTGGCTGTCTGATTTATAAAAAACCCAAAAAAAAACCTTAAATAAAAAAAATAAAAAAAACACCTTTCCTGTTTTGTATTATTGTGGGGGAAAATGTAAAGGCCAGCGGGGAGGAACGTTGAGTTTCTGCTGGTGATTTTACATTGACAGACTTCTGCGGCCTCGACTGACAGGAATCACCCTGAACTTCCGACAGACTTCCAGCCTCATCTGGAAAGCGAAACACTTTTTCCCAGAAAGGTGTGACACGGAGGCAAACAGGAAAGTGAGGTAACTTGACCTACAAGGAAATCCCCTCCTTTGAATCGAGACAAAAGGTGGTCGGGAGCAAAGAGAAACTTTAAGCCTCAACCGCACCACAGGAAGGGGGACTACACACTTCTGATACAGTAAAATGAAATTCACATCAAAGTCCCTAGACAGTAATGACAGCAGACTGAACTATACCCCTGGGTCCAGCATGCTGTTGGTGAAGTCAGCTTCATTATCAGAGAGCAAGTAAATCTCTCGTGTCAATTCACAAGTCATCTTTTGCATAACAGCGCTCAGATATGTTTACTAATGACCACGGGCAATTTAATTTCCTGTTCTTGTGCATCTGAGCGAGCTGTGAACTGATGGTGACACCGACTGTGCTTTGAATGTTTGATTCCTGAACTGCATTTCTCCACATTTTATACAATCTTACTGATGGAGAAATACACGATACATTGTTTTGGGAAAAAGCTACAAAATGATACACAACAATTTAATATTAGTTTATTATTTTTTTTAATCTTTTTCATATATTTCCATATAAAAAGTGTCAGTAACTGACAGTCAGAAAACCTCCTCTCAAAACACTTCCAAATGTACCATTCCTTTTTCATCAGAGTCCTCATCATCATAGTCACTCATTCATCCGTCACCTGTCTCAAATCCACCCTCAGAAGAATGCAGTACTGAAATGATTAACAAACAAAACAAACAGAGGTTTCACACCTCTGTTCAAAATAAAGAGGGGAAAAAAAAGCTGCTTTTGCACTGGTTAGACTTCCCCAGTGGGGAAATAAGCACAGCTACAACCTCTTGCGTTCGAACATTATCGAGCGCAGTCCACCAGGTGTAGGCTAGGCAGGTCCCCGAGCAGCGGGGAGCGCGGCAGCCCAACAACAACAACAACAACGTCGTCTATGCTCACCAAAGAGCACTTCTTGTATGTTTAATAGAGAAGAACAGAAGAGGTATTCATTTACTGGTAAAATTCACAATCCAAAGCTTTTAAAAAGTGTTAGGGCAACCAGGCAGCTGGGATAAGCGGAAGACAGTCAAAAAGGTGTGGTTAGAGGAACTGGAAGCAAATCCCTCCTGAAAACCTGGTGTCTTAACTTTCTTTTTGATTAGCTTTTTTCCCTCCACATCTCCCCCTCACTGGAAAAAAAAAGAAGAAAAAAAAGAAAAGAAAAAAAGGCATCATCAACAAAACAATAAAAAGTTGTCACAAAACCAGAGCTACAGCAGAAGCAAGAAGTCTTCCTTCAAAGTGCCTCGCTTATTTTTTTTTTTTTTTTGAGACGTGAAATTCCAAGACGTACTCCCCCCCCTTTCTCTCCATCATCTCTGTGAAAGACACACACACACACACACACACACACACACACACACACACACCTACCTCCACTCACAAAGGGCTCAGACAGTGTTCTTATTTTCCACACATACTTTCGGATTAGCTTACATTGACATTGGAAATTTAGCTACAAGGTAGAGGAAGGAAGGGGTGTAATGCAGTGGATTTGTAATGGACAGGGGCTCATATAGTGGGGGGTGGGGAGGTGATTTTGGGGATCAATATGACCCCACTGAATACAACATGGGAGCAGCAGCATCAGCACGTATGCACACTGTGCTGGATAGTTCAGGCACACGTTTGTTTGTTTTTTTTTGTTTTAAAAAAAGGAAAAAAAAGTTTGCGTCTATCTCCAGTTACCGCCAACAGCAACCACAAGGACAACAACTTCTCGTAATACAAAAAAAAAAAAAAAAGGTATTCAAGAAACTAAAACACATAACAGTAACGACAGAATCAAAGTGCAGACTGTTTCTGGCTGCACAGCTTTTCTTTCTGGGTATTCACTCCACCAGGAAACAGGTGAGATTGCCGTACGCTGCAATACTGAAACTAGTCCCCCGGATGCCTCAGGTGTTGCAGGGCAGGAGTTGGCTCAAGGTTGCCCTCTCTTGGTCAGTTTTGGCACTGCAGGCAACAAACAGTTTGTGGATCCACTTATGTAGTTTGAGATTTTCTCCCAACAGTCATTTTCTTGCTCTCCATTTGTTCTGATCTTCTTCTCAACATCCAGCCAGCAAAGCCTCGTCACAACACCGGGCTCTCTTCAATGCATCTCTTCCACAATTTTAATTGAACATCCCCCCACCCTCCCCATTTTTGATTTATTTTCTTTAAATGTCCCAGCAATGATGACTGTAAAATTTAAAAAGAAAGAAAAAAATAAAATAAAAATGGGACAATGAGAACAAGGCCCAGAGCATTTCATGTCATGTAGCGAGTGATCGCTCTCAGAGCGTATAACAGTTCTGCTTGCATTCGCGCTTCCATAAGAAGCAGATTAACATGAACCTACAGGGGAAGAAGAAGAAGAAAAAAAAAAAAGTTATTAGAAGGCTGCACTTCACTGAGCAACTACAAGATCAAATCAGTCAATCCACCCTTTAAATCTCACCTTCTCAGAGTGCTGAAACTGCCTCCAGAAACTCTCATACATTCGTTTGGTGGTCTTCTCAGGACTACACACGATGGTCTTAATATAGATCTTAAAGCTACGGTCCAGGAGCTGGTTGATCTCTCCATAATCATAGTCATCATACCTGAATAAGACATAGCAGTGGTGTTAGTAATGAGGCCACAGAGCTGCCTGAACATTGTGTAAGAAAGAGCTCAAGTGTCTGACCTGATGCCAAACATGCAGTGTATGTAGTTCCAGATGGCCCTGCGCAGCATGCTGGTGTCCACGTCCTTGTGTGTAGCCATGGTGTTGTAGGTCAGGTTGTAGACCATGTGAAACTTCTCGTCCAGCATTTGTCCGACGTCAGGATAGAGTCGGTTGACCAGAGAGAAGCCATGGTCCTCCCAACTGTAGTCCTGCAAAAACAATAAAGAAAATAAGTCAGTAACAGTAGCACAGACCACACCGTGTTTTCACCCCACAAATCATGAGTGTTGCGTCTGATGTGCACCTGCGCTCTGAACGTGGGTACTTGCTCCCCTCTCCTGGAGAAGTCCTTGTAGCCATAACTGGGGTCCTCAAAGTGGCGCGAGATGTCTCTCGGGGGGGCTGACTCCTCGTCCTCTGATGTGACCACCAGCATGCTCTCCGTCTTCTCCCTCTCGAAGCGGGTTGCCATCTCCTCCTGGCTGGCTTCCTCGTCGTCGCGGCACTCCTGCAGCTGCTTCATCCTCTCCATCAGCACCTCCACCTCACCGCACATGTCCTTTAAGAATGCATAGTCGGGGTTAACCTCTGAAGTCTTATCACCATTTATCTCTCTGCACAAACACTGCAGTCGCCTACCTGATTGCCGAGCAAATCGTCATGGTGATTAGCGTGACCGTTGCCATTGGCTATGTCGCACACGCAGTACTGGCTAAGGGAAGGGGGTCTGAACGTGTGCCCACCGTCGCAGTGGATCTCGGGTGTGATGCCACAGCCAAAAGTGAACGAGGCGAGGGAATGGTAGTGTGTGAGCAGGACCACGGCATGGATTAGCTCTGCCAGAGACCAGCTGTGCTCCTCGGCCTTCAGAAGACCCTGAGAAGGGGGGGGGGGGGGGGGGGGGGGGAATATGTGAGTGATGAAAGCCAAATAATGACTTCAATATCGCTGACCTTTCAAGCAAGAAGTGGAAAATATGTTTTCATCCTTCAGTTTCAAATTAAAGCCTCTCTCCCATCACGCTCGATCTGCTCTCCTCTCTCGGTCACTACACCTCTACTGCTAAAACCCTCCAATCTGTCCAAATCCTACAGCTGCAGCTATACTCTAGCCTCCACCCATGATCTCAGCTGGTTACATCAGACTTTTCACATCCACCCCTGCAGACCTTGCCTGTCTTCTCACCTCAATGTGTTCCTTGGTGAGAAGCCACGGTCGGTGGGCCAGGATTTTGTTGAGCTCTCCGAGCTGCTGCAGCTTCTGCGGGGCTTCAAAGAGGCCGTTCAACCACTTGGGATCTCCCCCAACCTGAAGGAAGTCGTTGACGTGCAGGTTGACTAAGTAGGAACACTGGTGTCTGGCTGCTGCCTGCAAGACATGCGAAAAAGCGAGATTTACGACTTTGCACAGAGAGGAAGTCGACCTGGTTTTATTCTGAGAACGTCAGAGGCTGAACCTGGCCATACCATGATGCCGATGTAGTGTCGGTAGTGCAAAGGCAGGGGTCCGTCCATCTGCAGCAGGTAGTGCTGCGTCCGGAGAAAACTCTCCAGGTACTGTGGATGGAAACCCATCACGAGGGAAATGTTATCCAGGCGGCCGAGGGCTGCAAACGCATCCTCAAATATCGATTGAGTCCTGGAGTCCACTTTACTGATTTGGAGGATCTAGTCAAAGAGGACATAAATAAACCAGCTGCTTCTTCTCTTAATTTCATATTTGAGGTCTGAAGTGAGGTTACAGTCCGTCTCATACCTCTTTTTCAGGGATAAATCTGCTTGGTCCGTTACCCAGAGGTCTTGGGATCCGTATTCCCAAGTCCTGCAAAACAAGAGAGGGAGAGAGAAACACACAAGGCTTTTAAATCTCAACGCAAAACAGAGCAGATAAACTTCCAGTACCGAGCACCACTTCTCACTTTTGCAGTCACCAATTTTTAACCCAAGCAGTGTGAGAACCCAGAGTGACTTTCTTTAAATGTTTGACACCAGTAAACCTGCAGAGAAATAGTTTAATATCCGAGTTCAGACTGTGGATGCTTCTCGCAACTATTGTCAGTGTCAGGAGCAGAATTTACGCTTAAAAGCAAAAAATACATTGACCCCAATTCACCTTTGATGGGATACCCAACACACAAAGCGCGTCGGTCTGCTCGGATTCAAAGTTAAAAACACAATAGAAACCCTTGCACTGCCTCCTTTATGCCCTGTAACTTTCCGCTGCTTGCCGAGACATGTCTAGCAGCGGACAGTCCCGCAGCGCACAATGAAGCCAATGAATGAATGACCACTAATTGTACATTAATCGGCAGTGACACTCGTTTTAAAACACGTCAAACTCACAGGTCGACTTCCAGAAACTCAAAATGAGCAAAGAAACCAAACTCCACGGAGGGTTTCTTAGTTCAGATGATCTATAACTCCCGAGTCGCAAACAAGCCCGGACAAAAGGCTGCACTGCAGCTCGTTCTTTAAAGAGGAAAACGTCACTTTTAAACAAAAAATTAAACGCCACATAAGCTAGAGAAATCCCGGCTTAGATCACCGGAGCAGGCTCACCGACAGCTGCCTTTCGCTGCCTTTTCTTTTTTTTTTCCTGTTTCTACCCCCCTCTCGTCTTTCTCTTACCTTCTTGCCCAGCCGCTCACAATGGGTGCATATCTTGAACAAGCCTGTCACCGCAAACGAATGATTTTCCACGTTTTCTGCCGGTGCGACCGCGTGCCTCATCTCGCGTTCTCGCTGCACCTGTGTCGTTTCAGCGGCGTAAAAAAGGCGAAAACATGTAATTTTGATGCCTGTCGCCTCCTCTCTTTGTTCCTCCGGGCACTGGGCACTAGGCACAGCGCTCGGCTGTCAGCTGTGGCAGCAGAATGCGCTCCTCTCTCGCTCATACATTCGGTAAATAAGTCGGGGCTCGCGTGATCGACGCGCTCGGCAACCAATCGCATGAGGAAAACAGCCTCCGGCCAGCCAATGGTAAATCTGGAGGGCGGGGGTAAAGCGCGAAGAGGAGGAAGAGGGGTGCGGGTGAGCTGAGAGACGCCCCCCTCTAAGAAAACATCATCACTTCTCTCTTTTTCTTTTGTTCCCTGCTGCCAATAATTATGATTGCATTTACTGTCATGTATTAAGCTCTATGTGCCGACTGATACATGCAATCAGTACAGGATGGCTTGAGGCTGAAATCAATACCACCCTGTCGCGCTTATCACATTGCAGGAATGCTTAAAATAGTTCTTGCTGACAAAAATGGAGCTTGAACATGGAGTCTGCGTGGGTTAATCTGGGAGTTTATCTGTGCATTCAGGGAAAACAACAACCACTCAAAGCCAGCTCCAGCATGCACCACCACCTTCCCTTGTTGCTGTACTGGAGGGCAGGGGGGTGTAAGCTGAGCCCCCAGCTCGCCTTGAGTAGTGGAAACAGAAAAAAAAAAAAAAAAAAGAAGAGGTCCACTGTGCAAAGATCATCGAGATGGATCGGTGCAGGACCTGCTGCAACAACAGCCCTTCAGTTGGTGGTTTTTCACCGCAGCCTATCGCACCACAAATGCTGCCACTTCTCCACCAATCAGGCTGACCGAAGGAGTTCTTTTTTTTAAAAGCCAGGAGGAAGCAAAGATAAGAAAGGCAGCTCTCTTGTGGCTTTGTTTATCCCAGCCGACAATAACACATTCAGTAGAACGGCATATAACTGGTTTATCACATCATAGTGGTTCACAAAGTCAATGATTACTCAGAGGGATATCACATGAGACCAGCAGGAAAACAACTGTGCGCGATGCAAACTTTATATTTATACATCTGATTTCATTCACACAAGTTATTTTTATTTTGTTTTAGGTGCAAGATGCAGGGCATTTATATGTGAAAATCTTTATGAACAGGAGGTAGATGGTTCAGCAGCACATGTGAGTCAAATGTTGTTTCTTCTGGACTGCCAGCAACCACATTACAAAAGCACTAACGCATCCACAAAGTGGCTGCAAAGACACAGACAGACACACGATATTTCAAGATAACATGTTTCCCAAAGCAAATGGAGCTTTTCTTTTAAGAGATTTCACACAAACTCTTTTCATGTGGACAAAAGTTCAACAGTGTGCTTTAAGTTTTAAGAATCCATAGAGTTTGACAAACTGTCCTGAAATTGGGTAATCTTTACAGCAACAAGTCATGATTAAATCAGCATTCGGACCGACTCTGGAGGAAGAGCCAATAAAAAAAAAACAAGCTAAATTTAGAAAACGATGAGTAAAAAGAGGAAGTCAAGAAAAGGCAAGTCTGACCCTGCACTCGCCAATCAAGAGCCTGCCCTGCCAGTTTGTCAACCCACTACAAGTCCCCAGTGCTGATAACGCGATAGTACGATGTTCAGCAGGTTCATTGTGTGTACCCCGCACCCACTTCTCCTTCCTCCACCTTCATCACCAACACTACCCACTGCCACCACTAACACCACCTCTGCCAGTCCCTCTCCTGATGCCACAGGGTGGGGTGCAGGGCGGCAGTAAACATGTTCCCAGGGCTGGAGTCAGCACTCCCAGGGCTGCCGGGAGCCCCATGGCTCAGCAAAGCTGCAGAAGAGGCTTGTCAGCGTTCGGGCTGACGACACACCAAACCTTTTCACATAAAAGCGCTTAGGCGCGGGGGTCCGGCCTCGCAGACAAGGCCAAACACTATTGTCAGAGTCCACGCACCGACTACGCAGTAGGCTTTACTGTACTCACATTTATGGGGGGAGGGAGAGTCTCTGTGATTCAGGGAATACTGTACATGCCCCTACCTTGATTAAGGCCATGATTTCTTTGGGTGATAACAAGCTTTATGTTGGGGTTTTTTTAGTCAGTAAACAGTCCTGAATTACATAAACAACACACATGCTTTTTAACACCGAGCAGACTCTTCCGAACCGCTAAACCTTGTGTGTTTCCTCATTTGTCTTGGGTGTTGACACAATTTAACAAAACCTAACTGAACTGCTCACCTCAATATGTGGCGCCTCTAAGACTTTGTACATTCCCGTGTATCTTCTGAAGCTGATTCAGAACACAGTGTGACAACTAAAAAAACCACACTGCAGGTGTCTCGGGGGAGTGTGAGGACCTACATCTCTAAGCATCTCAGTAATTGGTTTGATGTCAGCGACAGTGACGTTGATTTGCACGCTTTGTTCTTGAATGGCTCACTGCTGCAAGAGAAATAAGGCCACACATCCAATGAACGCTTTAAATTAAACTGAAAGGATTACTAGCTGTTACTGGGTGATTAGCAAGTAACCTTTGAGATTTGGGATGGCCGCTGACCCACTCTGAAGATGTCACTGTGTGTGTGTGATAGGATCAGGGTTAAGAGAACACTGGAAAGATTAGTTATAATGAAGGGAAAGACTTCTGCAAACAACAGGAATCATCTCATATTTGTTTCAGATACTTATCTGCTTGAGGAAGGGCCCGGAACAATGGACAGACTTCCACTAGTTACACTAATGGTAATAAAAAATATTTCTATGAACTTTCATAGTCAAGGGATGGGAAATTTTTTTTTTGTTCATAAATGCTTGTTTACATATTTTAAATGACATAAGACTGTAGGCAGGTACAATTATTTAAAGCTACTTTGGACCACACAATGACACCTAAAGGTAGCAAGAAAAGAGGTGAGTAAAAAAAAGAAAAAAGAAAAAAAAAAGAAATGTAAACAAATTCAGGTCAGCGTGAGCGATTAGAAATCCGAACACCAAATAAAACCCTGGTTAGCCTCTGGGTCTAAAATGTCACGCAGTCACTCGCCATTAGCAGATGGCACAGAGTTAAACCAGTATGGTTTTACCCAATACAATATTTCTATGTGGGCTGAGTTACAGGCTTAGAACCACACTTGGCCAATACGCAACCACATGCAGTACAGCCATGTGAAAGTTAACCTGTGAGGAACAAAAAGGCAGCTTCAGACTAGCGGTCCGCTAGTCTTAGCCACGTTTGGCAAACCCCTGTGGCATTGTAAACATGCAATGTGTCTCACACACTTTGGTGGAATTTGTCCTTTACATTCTCGATTTCACTGTTTTCTGAATGTTTTCTTACTTTTGGACCAGTCGAATATGGTCAACAACAATACCCAGTTAGGTTGCAGCATTTAACTTTTACCCCTTGAAATCCCCACCACTTTTTCCCCATCAAGTTGTCAAAGTGTGCCAAAAAATATCCCCCATTCAGTCCATTCTCTTTAAACCTTAGAGATGGATGTGCAGAAAAAACCCAGTAGATCAGCTCATGAAATATTTAGACCAGCTTTAAATCACCTTTCTTCCCCAGTCTAATGCTCAGTTTGAACTTCAGCATATCGTCTTGTTGTTGCCATGTGATCGGCGGATTAGATATTTGCATTGTGTTGTAGAAGTGTACTTAATTAAGTGTATAAGCAAACTTTAGTAATTTTGCTTTTACTAACATTTTCATGATACCCCTTTTTTGTGGCCAGAGGCTGTTGATCAGAGGGTTACATAAGCTTCCTTTAATGCATGAAACGGGGGCCATCAAAGCTTGTGTGCTTTGTGCATGGGAGCATCAGCTTACACATTTAAGAGAAGGAAGCACAAAGCTAACAGTGTCGAAGGAATGTATCGAGCCTGTGAAAAAAAGTGGATTATGTTCCACAAAGTTATTTAAATGCTTTTTGAGTCTATTATGCCTCAAAAACAAAACTAAATACAAATGTTTTACAGCTACTTCAACCATACAAAGTGCACTGAAGCATAAAAGAGCACAGAAAAAGGTGTAAAGTTCAATGACACGGAAGAGTTCAAGGTTTTAAACTGTGATGGCTGTAGAATAGAGTTCACATTTATTAGTTTAAAAGAATGGCAGCTGCTTTCTCAAATGCTCAGAAAGAGCAGCTGTTTTTCCCTTTTACGAGCACCCGGAAGAATTAACAACAGACTTAAACCAATAAAGAGGTTGATAAAAAGTTCATAAGAATTAAAAACAGAGAGGAAGCGACGCCGGGTGTAAATTCTGCACGTGTGTCTTTCAGCGTTGCGGCTGCCGTGTTTTCTCATGCAGTGAGAAGCGAGGGAACCGCAGAAACTGTGGGGATGTTCAACAAGTGGCAGAAGTCCACCAGACCAGTTCTAACCTGACCTATCAGTGCACAGAGGAGAGAAAGCGGAAAACTCTCAAACACTGACATAAGCCTAGCAACAGGCTTTCACCAATCACAGGGCAGAACAACAGTTTCAGGAACCAATCTTCTTTGCACTCTCTCTCTGCTTCTCTTGTTTCTCTGAAAAAAAAGGGGAGAGAGAAAGAGAGAGAGAGAGAGAGAGAGAGAGAGAGAGAGAGAGAGAGAGAGAGAGAGAGAGAGAGAAGTTCTGCCGAGGTATGAAGTCCTAATCTGGCCTGCTTCACAGAAAACTATTTGGTTTTCTCGTGTATTTGCAAAGTTGTAATTTCTGTCTGTTTGAGTTTCTCTGATAAAAAGTGGCAAAACAAAATGTCTAAAAAGCCTCACACAAAAACCACATGTTTCAAATTAGCCCTGAGGCTCACAACAGCAGCTCTCCTCTCTGAAAAACAACTACAGAAGTTTTTCCATGTAAACACGTCCCTTTGAAAAGCCGTGAAACCTGTTTTTAACAGTAAAGGAGAAAAATCGATACCTTTATATACCAAGTTTGGGCACATGCAGACTTTGTGTTAACGTTGTACACAGATAAAGAGGATATTCCTCGTCCCCACTCTTCAAACACAGCTCTAAGGTTACGCCTGTTCATCTGATGAGCAAAGGGTTACCTGTCCCGCAGGCTTACAGAACTCATCCTAAGTTATGGGAAAGTCTTGATCATAAGCTTCAGAGTCAGCCGTGAGAGCTGATGTTATGTAGTTTAACCATAATTCTCTCTTTGTGTAAAGACTTGTGAGTAAAAGTTGAATCTTTGCGGGAATTAACCGGACCAAAGTAGCCTTTTGGTTCTTTCAGCCACTCCCGGTCCCTTTTCATTCTCCTTTTTTCCCCCTGATCTGTGTATGTTCTGGCAGGCTATCAGAGTGGAGTGGTCTCGCCAAGCGCCTTCTTTCCTGAGAGGAGAGGCGTGCCCCCCCCCACTCCAAGACCAGCAGCTCCTGGTCCAGCACACAGCAACACTGGGAGGAAGCAACGTTCCCTGGATTCCATGAAACGCAGAGGAACTGCAGAGGCCTTAGGGAGCACACGGAAAAAAGAAAAACGAAGGGGAAAGAGGTATCTGGGAGTAAAAGTAACCTTTCTTTTATGGCTTTGTAATGCCAGGCATAAACATGCACATGCACAAATCCCTATGTACAGTGGTCGACAATCCAGGGGAAGAGGTGTTGGCCTGCAACCCATGTGCACGTGAGGAAGAGTGAGTTCCCGGGGATGTTATTTTAACAGGGAGAGGGCAGCTGTCATAATACAACAGGCTCCAAGAGAAAAAGATCCCACAGAAAAACACAGAATACCAAACCCTCCCCTGCTATCTTTAGCATGATAATGACAAAGCCGCCACAAATCAGTAGAAACGTCATATTTTTGCCTCTCTCTCCATTTCTATAATAAAAATCTCAAATGCCCTTTCACATCAATAGGCTTGTTGATGGGGAGTCAAGAGATAACAGTGCAAGTCCAAAGGGCTTTACAAAGTGTGGTAGTGAGTGTGTCTGCAAAATTAAAGGCAAACTTACTTCTAGTACTTATGTTACCTAAAGACTAACAGATGGGGCTCACATGGCTAATCTTATGTTTACATCAGGACTCCAACAACCCATCAGAAGACAGCACCTCTGGTTTTAATAGTTCTATGTGCCTGCTTGCATGCACAGCTGTTTTTTCCTCTCTCTCTCTCTGTCTGACAAGACCTTGGTTTTGCTGACTGAGCAAGAAATGACTCATCTTACTGGGAAAGCAGCCAAAAAGGTGTTGATCGTCACCCTGTAATCCCTGACAGGCATTGTAAACGGCGCACAAAAGTCCCGACCCTTCACCGGTTTCTGTGGGATAGTCACTAAAGAAAGCAATATCTTCCTTGGAGCTACTCCTGTTATAATGTGAGCCACTGAATCAAAGACTGGTAAAAAAGAAAAAACTGTTATCACCACCTTGCTCATATAAAACCTGGTGAACTCTTACTTAGATTAAGAAGTACTGTTGGTTATGAGAGGGGCGACCACGGCTAAGTACACCGGTTCAGACACTAATAAAAGTCTGATGTAATAGATCACAGTGGCTACAGCAAAGATTAGAAATAATTGCACTCTGCATTAATCTGCCTCTTCCTTTCACTGCTTTCACTTCTGCCCCTTTCTTTTTCCACCACCTCTCAATCTGTTGCCTTCACCAGGATGTATTTTGATTGCAGCGTTGAAGAGAGGGATGTGATACTGCTGCTCTTTAAGGGTGGAGGAAGTGATATGGCCTAATCGTTACCCTCGAACTGTTTTGGCCGTGTCTTATTACTTCATAAATAGGCAATGAGCTCTGGTACTGAATCGCAGAACAAAACGGCCAGCAGGACATTGAGTGCGACGTCACGGCGATTGCCATATCAACGTTTAATTGTTTATGAAATGTCAGTTTGATTGGTTGGAAACTCAATCACCTTGGCGCCCGTCCTTTTCTGCTGTCGTCACTGACTCAGCATTTCCATTCATTGTAGAGATTATTTTGTGCAGCTGATGGTTGGGCTTGTGAATTCAGATTAAAATAGCATTTATTTCATAATTTCACTTCTTTTGTACATGTAGATTTGTTTTTGAGGCTGATTTACTCCATACTGAATTCACTTTTACATAAAGTGTAACACAGAGCAGCTGAAGTTTTGTGTATTAAGTTATAATAAACTGTTAATTAGTTATTGTTATTGCACACTGTGACACCACGAGCATCATCTTGCTCGTGGTTGAAATTGACTTGATCAACAGGCTTTTAAATGTTTCCATCTGACATTATTTTAATCTTCTCGAGGGTACATAGCAACCAGGTGATGCTAATCAAATCCACTTTACTAACCGATCATCAAGAAGTGTCTATAAAAAGCAGGCACTTTGGCAGTTTGCTGGTCTGGAGAATTTAGGCGGGTGTTAGCAAAATGCTGAAGTCTTCCGAGAAGTGGACGTCCCAGCAAATTCATTCCAAGGTCAGACCATGCAATGATCAAAGAAACTCCAAAAAACCTCAAGAGCTACATCTCAGTCTTTATAGGCCTCAGTCATAACAGTCCAATCAGAAAAAGACTGAACAAATATGGCTTGTTTAAAAGGGTCACCAGGAGAAAGCTGCTTCTCTCTAAAAAGAACATGGCAGGTTTCAAAGTTTAACCTAAACAAATCAGAAGATTTTTGGAACAGCGTCCTTTAGACATACTACACCAAAGTGGAGATGTTTGCCCATAACGCAGTAGCACGTGTGGGGGGGATAAAAACAAAAAAACAAAACACAGGATATCAAGCTGTCAAGCATAGTGGTTGTTTTGCTGTTGCAGGACCTGGGCTGGGTAGTTATGAGTTGACCATGAACTCTTCTGTATACCAAATTACGCTAGAGTCAAATGTGAGGCCATCTGCACATAAACAATGCTCACAAAGCTGAATGAGCCAAAGCAACGCTATAAGAAGTGGGCCGGAGGTTTTCCACAGTGATGTTCCAGATGGATAAAGTCATACAGAAAATGATCACTTCGAGTTATTGCTT
This sequence comes from Rhamphochromis sp. 'chilingali', assembly GCF_963969265.1. Classification (NCBI taxonomy): domain Eukaryota; kingdom Metazoa; phylum Chordata; class Actinopteri; order Cichliformes; family Cichlidae; genus Rhamphochromis; species Rhamphochromis sp. 'chilingali'. The sequence goes on along the minus strand of NC_137932.1, from coordinate 12,782,129 downwards.
CATAAGGTGGTCCCTACAAGATACTGAATCATGGGGTGTACTTAAGTTTTCACAGCACTGCACACGAGTCCTGTGAAACCTCGCTTTTTCACATGACTCTACTTAAAAGACCGAGGCTGAAACTGAATGTTTCAAGCAAACACACCAGCATCCACATCACATGATCCAAGTAGAACAAAAAAACTGAGTTCTTGTGTTTTGTCGTGCAGAATAAAGCCAGTAAGGTTGAGTATTAAAAGCCTGGCAGGGAGTGAATCTGGACTTTTTTAGATGCAAAAGGCAAATGAAAGGAATGTGATTAAAGGCAAAACAAAACAAAACAAAAGAATATATATATTGTTGTTGTTTTTTGTTAAGTGGGATGCAGCATCATAGATGTTTTACCACAATTATGTAGTTTCAAATAAAAACTGGAAATTGATTGAAAATTATGCAAAAATATTTGCATCATTTTCTTTTCCAAGAACTAACTGAAGCAGTCAAAGGTCAACAGAAGGAGCCTGGATGAGTAGAGTTTGCCAACACATCCCTTTGTTTTCACTTCCCTTCACCTTTGATCCTCTCAGTTGTCCCTTACTTTTTGCACAACAGGTTTGACTCCAAACAGGGAAAGGAAGCGCACAAAACACAAACAAACAGAGTAAAGCCAGCAGACATCATGTGTACAAACACAAGAGAGAAAAGTGATAGTATAAATAAGCAACCATAGGACGTGTTCTCTCCATCATACGTGTTCATTTCCAAGGACTTAAACCGGAGAGTTCCTCAAACATGAAAACTTAAGCACATGATGTGAGATCATGAGTCTGTAGCTTCTGAAACAATGTGAAAAAAATAGCAGGAAATGCTTACAGAAGCACATTTATTTTCTGGGCTGAAATATCTTCATACATCCCACTGCTTGCATAAACACCGCCTACTTAGGCATGCAAGTGTCTTAGTCAAAGTTGAATTAAATCCTAACATGTATTTCAAATAGAGTACAGCAGCTTTTGCACCTTGCAAATTAAATCTTTTTACTTCCATGCCTTTCAGCAGACATTTACGAATTGCTTGCAGCTTTTGTAGTTTTGCTTGACTCGAGGGGACAAAGCTTTTCAGTCTGTAGCACCAAGACTCTGGACCAGTTTACCGCTCCAGCTCCATTTGGCTGGCTTTTTAAAAACAGTTAAAAGCCTTTTCTGTTTAATCAGGCCTCCTGCTGACATTTTGTTTTTTTGTTTTTTTTTTCCTAATTCTGCTTTAACAAGATTCTCTGTTGATATTGCATTTTAACTGTTGTTCGGCACTTTCCGGCTGTTAAGTCTGTGAAAAGCACTATCTAAACTTATTTAGTCGAAAGCTACATTTCTAAAGACACTTTTATCCCAAATCCTCTACACCTGCTCTTTAGCTTTGCTTAAAAATAAACTGGGTTAATGTGTAGGGTTTACATGAGTTTGCTCTTGGCATTTACAAACTCTCTGTGGACCTCATGAACCCTCACAGAAGTGTGCCTGCATTGTGTGTGTGTGCGCGTGTGCGGTCCTCTGTCTCATGCCACAGGTAGCATTGGACGTATTTGCTCTGTGGTTAATTAATTACAGGCCCTTGGAGCCGAGAAAAGGGCAAAGCAATGGCAGAAAATCTATCATATCATTCCCCTCGTGGTCGCAAGACTGATTCAAATATCTCTCCAACTTTAAAGAGTTACATGAATTAAGATAAGTTGGCTCCTCTCCAGTGTAGCATGCACCAATTGCGTTCCTGTGCTGATGAGAAACATGAGTCACTCTGTGAACACATGAACAACTCATTTAAAAAACAAAAACACTTTTCACTTAAAAAAAAGAAAAAAAAGTGAGTACTTTTTGTTTTAGTGCCACAAACAAGCATTTAACAAGCAGTTAACCTGCTGGCTGTTATTGTGCAGTTACTGGTCTTACGTAAGCCAAACAGGTAGATGCCGTTGGGCCAAAAGTGAGGTTGGGCACTACTCCCACTCATTAGACTAGGACTAACTAACATAATAGAACAGTATAGTGGTTTATTTATCCTCCACAGCTAAAGTCCTGCTTTAGCGGAACTCAGTAAACAATGATGGGATAATGAGAGAAGATAAAACACAAAGAGAAGGCAAATGTTTTCTTAGAAGAGTCTCGAGCTTTCTGTTTTCCTGCTTCACAGTCAAATGTCACATCAGTGCATTTTTGACTAAACAAATGCAGTGTGTAGGGAAAACCCTATGTGTATGGAAAAGCTATTAAAGTTACAATGCATAATAGCATAAAGGGCTGCAAAAATATTTAGCCTTTATAAACGACATCGCTCATCTGTGATGATTGGACCTGGGGTTAACGGGGGCATTCGCAATTAAAGAAAAGACAGGAGGTGGAAAGAGCGAAGAGAGAGGAGTGAGGGAGTGGGTTATTTGACCAGCGTTTGGCGACAAAGCGCCTCGTACATTATCGTGGGTAAGTAAACACCCTGCACCGTCTGGAGTGACATCATTGTCCCAGAGAATCAATAACCAGCCACTTCCTGTGCAGCGGGGAAAATCGATGACTCTGTACACTAGATTACCTATCTTTGCCCACTCACCTGAGGAGACACACACACACACACACACACACACACACACACACACACACACACACACACACACACACACACACAAACTGAACACACACAGTGTTGCAGCTCACATACATAGGCACCATTAACAGAAACCACTGTCATAGTTTTCACCAAAGGGAACGGTCTTTGTGCGGCTTCAGTGCAAAGTCAGCCCATTATGGGATTAGTGGCAGCCACAGCACGGTGTAAGCCTACTGTTGGAAGTCTAAAGGGGATAATAGCTCTGCCAAATCAGATTTCTATCAGGTTTCCCCACACAATCACACAGCACACACACACACACTCCTAAAAAACCCAGAGTAGCATGGCTCATTCCCAATCCACAAGATCTCCTTGCTATGCTCAGGAGTATTTGTCAGTTTCTATTCTTGCTCCCTGCTCCTTCTTTTTTTTGTGATCTAATATACAGTGTCTCATTATGCAATAAAGGCTAAATTCAGGGTTAAAATGTAATAAAAATGAATAAGTGGAGCCTACAGGGAGGAGGTGGATCGTCTGGCTGAGTGGTGCGACAGAAACAACCTGCTGCTTAACACCGAGAAGACCAAGGAGCTCATCGTGGACTACAGGAGGAATGCTGACCCACATCCACCCATCCACATTAAGGGGACGGCTGTGGAGCGTGTGAGCAGCTTCAAGTTCCTGGGAGTCCACATCTCCGAGGATCTCACCTGGACGACCAACTGCTCCAAGCTGGTCAAGAAGGCTCACCAGCGCCTCTTCTTCTTGAGGACTCTGAGGAAGAACCACCTGTCCTCAGACATCCTGGTGAACTTCTATCGCTGCACCATCGAGAGCATCCTGACCAACTGTATAACAGTCTGGTACGGGAACTGCTCTGCCTCGGACCGGAAGGCGTTGCAGAGGGTCGTGAAAACTGCCCAGCGCATCGCCGGAGCACCACTTCCTGCCATAAAAGACATCTACAGGAAGCGGTGTCTGAAAAGGGCTGGGAAAATCATCAAAGACCCCAGTCACCCATCACATGGACTCTTCACCCTCCTGCCCTCTGGGAGGCGCCACAGGAGCCTCCGGACTAAGACCACCAGGTACCGGAACAGCTTCTTCCCCACAGCTGTCAGACTCCTGAACTCTGCCTCCTGACATCTGACCCACGTTAAACTCATGGACTGAACATACACACACCCACAATGGACAACTGTACCCTCAAACACAATAATAACATGGACTGAACCACCACTCACAACCACTAGCACTTTATATAGCCTCTGTAGAAACTATCTACACCCTCACTTATCTTAACTGCACTACTGTATAGCTCTGTGTAAATAATCATTCTGTACATTCGATAATCTTTAATCCTACAACTGTTTACAACTTGCATAGTTCCCATTTCTGTATAGCTGTATATCCCAGATTCTGTAAAGTTATTTATTTCATTTCATATTCTGTATAGTTTTTCATATTTATATCCTGTTCATATCCTGTACATAGCTTGTACTCACTACAGCCTGTACATACTTATAGTTATAGAATATTCACAACATACTTCATACCGTGTACATTATAACATACCATAATAGACCCATTTCTGTAATATACTCACATATCTATATTATTGCTAATATATATTGTAATATATCTATATCACTAAAGCACTTCTGGATGGATGCAAACTGCATTTCGTTGCCCTGTACCTGTGCAATGACAATAAAGTTGAATTCTATTCTATTCTATTCTATTCTAACAGCATTTTGAGCCACACAGGCATTTGGCATTGCTCAACGGTCGCTCATAAATTTTGTCACTCACAAACTAATGTCTGGTATGTGGTTGGAGCTTTAAGACCCACTGACTGAACTGTAGCTGAATGTGTTCAGCTAAGCAGAAAAAAAAAGTAATCTCTCCAGGCTTGTTTTTCTCAATAAATGTCTGGGAGGAAAAGTTCAGTATCATGAGGGTTCTCGGATTTCCAAGGAGAGCAGCGGAGGAGCAGGCAGATTACTGACAGGAGTGAATGGGAGGGATAATGGGTAACTGAGCTCAGTTCAGTCACTCCATTACCTGTTTGTGCATAGACGAGAGATGCAGCTTGTGCAACAGGAAGGAGAGAAAAAAAGAGATGTGACAAAAATGGAAACAGGGTGAGAAGAATAACAACACTAACGCTGTCAAATCACACTGACTAAATACAGCCTGAGAAAAACGTGTGATCTGAAAAGTTAAAAACAGACTCTCGGTCTCGATTTCAAACTCAAACGAAAAACACACTATATTAACTGCCCGAGGTGACTAAGAGAAAGATGTGTATTTTTTCCTCCCTTTACACAACAGATTGGGTTTCATTATCAAAGAAACAACTACATTTCTGTCATCTTGGGAATGACATGTGTGGTTAGCCACTGCACATCTTTCAATTTTGGTTTGGAGTTGTTGTAAGAAAACACAAGCAGCGTGTTAACCTGATGAGCTACTCTCATCTTTGCGGCGTGGGCTCACCTGGGGCGCCGTCTGTCTGCGTCCTGCCGAGGCTCCAAATGCTGCGTTACATCAGCATGGACTGAGACGGGCTCATGAGCAAAGACGGTCAATAAGCAGGCATAGATTAGATTCATATTCGGTGGCTTCTACTGTAAACTAAACAAAGATAAGTCTGTTTTAAATCACTGTCATAGTAAATCACTGTCATAGTGACAAAAAAAGCTTTTATTGCTCTGTGTTTAATCAAGCATAGGTGCACTTAAATACGCAAGTTGTGCTTTAAAGGCATTATTCAGTGTTATGTGTGCTTATTTGTTTTCATGCCAAAGGGTACCTGGGAAGATTGATCCTACTCTACTCATATCTGTTCCTCTTTTTCACTACAACCAGGAGACATTTAGTGAAAAAGTGTACTAACATGAACTATTCCCTCAAAAGTGTGTCAGCTGTGCATTTTTTTTCTGTTTTTTTATATTTATTCCTGAGAAATGCACTGCAGCACAGACTACTTAGAGACAAAGATGCAACTAAAATTTAAAAACAAAAAAACTTTGATAACCTGAGCCATCGTCAAAGTGTTGTGTAATCAGAAATGCTCTTCTGTATACCTGTGTTGTTAATTGGTGATTGTGTTACTGTTGCCTTCCTGGCCTTACAAGAATTCCAGTCGTTCTCCTCTGACCTCTGGCATCAACAAAATATTTTCTCTCAGAGAACTGCCGCTCGCTGGATATTTTCTCTTTTTCGGACAAGTCTCTGTAAACCCTAGAGATGGTTGTGGGGTAAAAATCCAAGTAAATCAGCGTGTGTCATTCCAAGTCAGTCCCATCAATCCCCAAGTGACTATAAACTCAACAACCACCTTGAGTTTATAGTCACTTAAATCACCTTTCTTCCTAATTTTGATGCTCTGTTAGAATATCAACAGGCTATGTCTATATGCTTAAATGAACTTCGAGTTGCTCCCATGTGATTGGCTGATATCCCATTGGGGAGCAGAATTTGTCCATCCAATATCTTACACTTAATTAAAGTTGTGTTGTGGTGGGCTAAGGCACATATTCCTTCTCCCAGGCCAGATACGATAGATCTTCAGAGGTTCTGGGTCTATACTGTCGGTCATTCCCTTTTAGGCGTGAGCTTCCAAAGGGAGCCACCCAGGATGCACGCTTATCAGATTCTCAAACCACCTCTAGTGGCTCCCTTCAACGTAAATGTGTATTAGCTCTACTCTCAGCTCTCTCTGGATATCTGAGCTCCTCATGTTTCTCAGCCACCCTGTGTAGGAAACTCATCTGAGCTCTTGTATTTGTGACCTTACTCTTTTGGTCACTGCCCAGATGTCTTGACCACAGGTGAAAGTTAGAATACAGATACAGCTTTGGCTTGCAGTTCAGCCCCCTCTTCATCACAACAGTGTATAAAACACCCGCTTTACTGCTGACAGTGTCCCAATTTGCTGGTCCAATTTGCACTCTACTTTCCAAAATACCAGCATACTTGAACTTGACCTTCATACTCAGCTGTAGTTGAACAGGTACACCTAACAAAGTGGCCTTTGACCATACATTAGTTTCATTGTTTGAGTATTTGATTTAAGAACAGCAAGCATCATTATAACAGTCTATATGAGTGAAATAAGGAACTAATAGCTCTTAGGAAGAAAGTGAATAAGTGTACTTAAAGGGTTACAGCAACAAGCATCAGGTGCAAGCCACCATCTATTAAGACAATGCTACAGATTTCCCTTCTAGGCGAGTGCAACAGGATCCTCTATTTGTGTGTGTGTGTGTGTGTGTGTGTGTGTGTGTGTGTGTGTGTGTGTGTGTGTGTGTGTGTGTGTGTGTGTGTGTGTGTGTGTGTGAGAGAGATCATGGACACATGTCTCGAGAGGAAATCCATTCTCTTTATGCACCAGAGCAAAGTTTTGGCCTGCAGCCTATGAATCTGACCCTGCACTAACCCGCCTGTAAGGTCGAGTTCGCGCACACCGCACCGAAGACCGTCCTGCTGGGTGAGGGTGCGTTCTGTATGGGACTCCCACAGGAAAGCTTCACACAATACTTTGCTCTCTTCGAGGAGGACATACAAATATACACGGACAGATTAAGCCACACACACATAAAAATGGAACACACACACACTATCTCTCGCTTGTCTCAAGCAGACAATGGACAGTGGAACTGTGCCATAAGGGAGGGCTGTTGTCCAGTCACTGGGCAACTGGGGCAGCAGATGGTCATCTTCCCTTCCACTAACACCAATCAGGAGGGAGAGGAAGGGTGAGGGGTGAGGCTCAGCAGAGTGATCTCCGTCACAGTGTGAACCTTTCATCAAATACATGGCAATGACTCAGCCATGATGACTCCGATAATGATCTGCACAAATCTGTGCAGAGTTACAACACAGAAACAGTTTGCCTAAATCTAAAAAGTGAAATACACGGGTCACCTGTAGTGGGTTAAAGTAAATGTCACTGTTTGAAAACGTTAATGAGACAAACTTGGGTAAAACCACAAATATAGCAGAAATGCTAAAGCGAGCTTGGGTGCAGAAAAAGCAAAGTAGGGGAAAGGTCACTTCTGAAATAAAGAACAAAAGAAAAAAAAGAAAAAAGTAAGGTTTTATATCCTGTTGACCAGTTGCTGTCTCTCAGTGTGAAAGTTTTGATTGGAGAGCATGTGTTGGATATGTGCACAGCTGTATGTGTGCGTGGAAGACAGACAGATTACAGAGAGGTGCTTATAGTTTTTAGATTCTTTTCTCATCTCAGCCAGTGTTAATGAAAGAAAAGAAACAACAACAACAATATACCAGCACTTTTTCTACTTTCTGAAGCGTGTCAGAAGGCACGCTTCAAGGAGGCTAAACCCAAAACAAGAATTGCATAAATAAAGGACCGATTGGCTGACGGGATAGCTGATTCAGGATAGACATGAGAGCAATTTGTGCTCCTGGGCTAAAAAGATGTAAAAAGCAAACAACTTGGAATGAATGAGCCTTTGTGTGCCCAGTAGAGTGAACCGCCAATGCGAAACAAGAAAACATGTTTTTTAAGAGTTACATCACAAGGAAGGCATGACAGAGGGCAGAGTTAGAGCAGACAACAGAGCAGGAGAGAGGTCAAAAGAAAATAACTAGTTAGCATTTCTCAGGTTGTATTTTTGCAAGTAGTAAGAAAGCTAAGGTTATGCTAATGTGACACTAGGGAAAACAGTGGTTGGAGACTCAGATCCAACCCTGTAAATTTACCATCTCATTGCAAAGACTGGGCCTATAATCACTCACAGCCAGTTGCTGTCTTCAAAGCGATTTTGGTGGGTTAAGATGACGATAAAACAACAATAAGGCGGAGTCAATCTGCAATCAGCAAGTGATTTAATTGGGTCAAGTTGGCAAATACGACTTAGATTTCCTGCAACATGTTGGCAATCTGTCTCTAGTCATAAATTAGATGGCAATTATTTGCAGACCTTCACTAATTTCTCTGAGAGTAATCTCAGTCAGTGTGCGATTGTTTGGAGACAGGTTGCCACCAGATGACCTACGCAATCGCACTGTGGACGAAAGAGGTCAACCAGAGGTAGAGAGCTGGTTGTTACTGCTACTTTCAATCGGTTTTTGACAGCAGAAAAAATTAAATGCACTGATACCTATTAGAGATGGACCGATCCGATATTACGTATCGGTATCGGTCCGATACTGACCTAAATTACTGGATCGGATATCAGAGAAAAATAAAAAATGTAATCCGATCCATTAAATATCACGAAAGCACCTCACAAAACTTGCAACACGCCGTAACTCACCTCAGAACGTTAGCATGTCGGAGCAGTATGCATCACGTGATAGAGCGGCTGTGGCATGCGGGACCTGTCGGTGGTCTGGATAGCATTTGGAGCTTCGCTAGCAACCTGGCATTTCATCTCCGACAAAGTTATCCCCGAGAGAAGTAAAGCAAGTGTGTAAGTCCATCTCTGAATGTTTGTAAAGCATTCCTGCGTTAAGCTTAACGAGCGACTGCCTCTCGCTCTCCGGCTGCTACTTCAATCATGAAACTGCTTAAATGATCAGCTGATCGGCTTTTCTGTCGCGAGTCCGTCTTTGTTTTTGGCCCACTTTGCACCAGAAAGAGGAAACCAGCGGCTGAACAACAGCAGCACGTTTAAGCTTGATAAGCTGTTGTTAGAATTTATTTAATATTAATTTCTACACCAGGATCTTTTTTCTACGTAGCTGACGGCTGGTAACTGTGCAGGGGCGGATCTAGCAAAGTTTAGCCAGGGGGGCCGATAGGGCATTAACTGGGAAAAGGGGGCACAAAGACATACTTTTCTTTCTTATTCTCATTTAAAATGTCTAGCTTTTAATAAATAATTATCTGACACACAAAGTTTTAATTTGATGTAAAATGAATAGAAGTCAATTACTGTATATAGTGACTATTAAGTCTAATATATACCCTAGTAAGCTATAGTACTTTTTCCTTTGGGAAGGTACCATCTGTGCAGTCTGCAATTTTGTTGAAGAAAGATGTTGAATCTATTTAATATTTCTTGAAAAATAATTGATTTCTGTGCATTTTTTTTTCACACTGCATCAAATTAAGGTTGATTACGTCGATTAAGCATCATGAGGTGGAGCGTGAGGGGTGGTTCCCTATTTTTTATTTATTTATTTTTGTTGTTGCTGGGAGTTGGAACCCTATTAGTTAGGTTGCTTAATATTTACGCTAAGTACTCTTTAAAATACCAGAATAGGGAGGATGGTGTAGGTTTAAGTTTATTAGATTGATCAGTATTGCTGAACTATGAAATATTTTTTTTGTATACAGGTATAACAGAATAGCTTTAGTGTAGTTGTTGTTTTAAACTTGAGTATGAACTTGCAAAATGCAGCAAGATATTTTAAAAAACAGTTTTGTTGATTAAAAAACACTATATCGGATTCATATCGGTATCGGCAGATATCCAAATTTATGATATCGGTATCGGACATAAAAAAGTGGTATCGTGCCATCTCTAATACCTATACTATTATGATTCTAGTGACGGACTAGTTTTAACTAAGGCAGTTTCATAAGTCATAACTATTTCATGCCAAAATTTGGCTAATTTGTCAGTGTGATTATTAGCCATGGATGAATTAGCTGAACATATCCACCTATCCATCAGTTAGGTATCAACAAAACTATACAGATCCCTCTATGACATGAGCGACCATATAAACACATTAACTGATGCCAGTGTTGTATTTGGCTGTAATTTCGTAAGTTACACTACCAACTGGTGACGTTCTGACAACGCTACACTATAACTGCAAAACAAAACAAAACAAAAAAGCACACTATATCAAAGTCAAAAGGTAATGTTATTATATCACTTTAGAAATTTTTAAAACACAAATGCAACATATTTGTTTGTTGTTTTGTAAAGTAGCTATGATGGGGTCCTGGTGTCTTAAAGTGTTTTAAGTGAAAACCTTACAAATTCAAAGAGGTGGGGCACTGCTGATTTTGACTCTGGTTTTACACTGATCTCTTGACTGAAGCCAGAACGCTTTTGTTTTTGTACTAATGAGGACAAAGGAGGAAGTGGATGAGAGGCAAAGAAAACTGACCAGTCATTATTTAAGCAGGTAGTTAAATTTGAAGAAAATGTTGCGCATTTATGTTTACCTGAGTGACATGCCACCTTGTTTTTCAACTTTCTGCTGTCTTTTAGTCAAGTTGTTTACATCTTTTCTTCCAGTCTCCCCATCCACCTGCCACTCACTCATACTCTTAATCTGTTACAGTGTTTCCTTTTATCACTGCATCCAAGCAATGCCTACTTAAAGGTGTTTTGTCAGTTAAAAAGGGACAGTTACGAGGAATGTTGTCAAACATCATCTCACAATTGAGGATGTGGTGTTGTTGCATTAGTCACCTGGCTGAGAAGCAGCTTGGATCATACCTGTGTTTCTAGTGTGTAAATAAACACAGTCAAATTGTGAAAAAGCTGACACAGTAGGCGTGTAGCAAGACTTGTCTAACAGTACAGTGTGCTGCTGGTCTTTTTAATGTACCTCAAAAAAAGAAGAAGAAGAAAAACAAGTACACTGATTACTTCAAGGTGCCTGGGACAAAACCAAGCTTCCAAGTTTTTTTCCTCCCAAAATACGATCTTTCTAAGAACATGCTGGTGGATTTTTGGAAATCCGGGGGCTAATCTGTGTGTCTGTACTCAGCTATGTGAGCAGGGTTCTGAAAAACAACTCCAAGTGCCAAATACTCACACAAAAAGTTGATTTTCATACATTTAACAATGCCACAAGAAGGTGGTGTAGAAAGTGCTGTAGGTAATGTCGGTCTTAAAAATTCCCTGCACATCTTTATCAGAGACATTGCTGAAAAACAGGTCTCCAGATTTTAGGAAAAAGAGAGCGATAGAGGGAGGGAAGGAGTTAACCTATATAGTAAGCCCTGTTTCTTTCCCCTTTATGCTCCCAGCAGACAGAGCTTCAGTTTGATAAATAGCAGGCCCCCTCAAAGTAACAGATGCTACGACTCAAACCCCAGCAAACTCATCAGCTCTGCCAAAACAAAAAAAGAGAAAAAGAAAACCTGAGAGCCCAGAGCCAAGAACCTTCACGGCTGTTCCACATACCGACAACAAGCCTGCGAGAATGAACAGCACGTATGGAAAACAGGGCCCCCCTCTATACAGCTCCGCACGGCTAAAACAACTCTGTCATAGCTGACCCTCAAGTCCCCAGATTTTGCAGAGGAGGCACTTCCAAAACAGTGACTTCTTCTCCATCTGAATCTGAATGAGGTCAATGCACTCCCAGTTTCTGTTTTTGATTTTGGGGTTTGCTTTTGTTGTTTTTTTGTTCAGTTCAAAGGCTGTTTGCACCATTTGTTTTCTTCATCATATCTGTGGTTTGGACCCAGAAATTGCTACTTTTCCTTATCAAACCGTCCTACTTACACATGCAACCCCCCTCTGTGACAGCCAGGCATCTCACCACACTGACACTCCTGAAGCTGAGATGGTTATACAGTATGCAAACAATTGTGGAAGGGGGAGGAAAATATGTTTTCCACATGGTTTTCTCTGAAAGACAAAAAACAAAACAGTGGTTTCTTGAAAAGTGCTTTTCTCTCAGGAAACAGATGCCTTTCTTTGTGGGATAGTTTGGTGTTTTGTGGTTGTGTAGGAGAGGGCTTGCCATGAAGCTGGGTTGTTTTGTTTGAGGAAAAGTGAGAGGGACAGGCAGTGGATGTGATATTTTAAGCCAAAGTTTGGACTGTGAGGAGTGAATGAGGTGTTTGATTAGGAGTGTTTAGCAGCACTTCAGTGCTTGATACTGAGTTAGGGTGTCTGGCGTATGAGCCCATCATCTCTTAATCTGTCTAGACAATGCCAGTCACAGACACACAGTGGATAGTCTGACATATGGAAAGGGTGTTTTTAAAAACACATAAGTATTAAAAATATCTACACCAGTAGCCAAAAGGAGGAGAGAGTTTGTCTGCATCTGACAGCAACACGTGACATTTGCATTTCTGTTTTTGTCTGGCTGCTTTCACGGCATCTGCTTTTAGAAATGCTCCTGAATTCTTCCTGTTTTGTTTTGCCCGAGTCTGGTTTTTAAATCACTGGGTTTTCCATTTTAACACAAATAATGAACTTGAACTGCAAGCCTTAAAAGAAACTCACTGCTTGCTCCGCTCTGGCATGTGGGACATCAGTCGTGCCCTAAATTTACTGGCTATCTATCTGTGATTTGATTTCCCAAAGTGGCTCAAGAGCTCTGGGCTAGACTCTGAAGTGAGATGGGAGACAGGTTGTCCTTTCAGACGCCCTCTTAGTTTCCAATGTGACAGTAACACGCAGGGAAACAGTCACATGACCCCAGACTGTCACGAGATAGAGAAGCTTCAGAGTCAAGATACAATGACACTAACCAGAGTCTGAACATGTTTATCAATAGACTACACCTCACTGTCAGAGTCCACCTTAAACTTCAAGCATGCACATACAGTAGATTGGCGTACACAGGCCAGGGGAGACGCTTTGTTTCCTTCTCATTGTGTCAGTAACCTTTACAAGAATTTAAAGGCAGAAGAAACATATATTTCTAGAGTGTATGAACACTAAAACAGAGCTAGAAGTACAGCGAATATTGACAGTCATCAAGACCTCAGAAGATTATTCTAAGTCTAAGAGATCAAGACCTATTCAACCAGACAACGTTATTCCGAACTGTTGCCCAGTTTTGATGAGTCTGTGCTAATTGTATACTCAGTTTTCTGACAGCAGTGGCACCCAGTATGGTCTTCTGCTGCTGTAGCTCATTTGGCTGTTCGAGTTATTCTTGAATTTTTTACCTTACAAAGTGGACGGTGAATGAAGCAAACAGTACACATGTACATGTAATTCAATGGGCTTTACATAAAAAAGGATATATAGCCGATTTAGAAAAAATAATTTAATCTATGTCATTGGTTAGGGGGAGGAAACAGGAGCAGACAGAGAAAAACCTGCAAATTCTCAAGGAGAGCGTGCAAACCTCACATAGAGAAGCCCCAGTTAACCAGCAGGAGGAGGGTAAGACTCAGAAACATTTCATGAAGCGACACTGTTAACCACATTTCACACAAAATAAAGACACAAACATGAGGAAGCAAGTAACACAGAGCAGCATAAACACAAATACAGCTATACAATAAAAAAACATCCTGCTAAACAACCATTATGTGTAGGTCATACTGTTAATATTCACTAATGTAAGACTGCACGAGAAAGCAAAGAACACTGGGGGGGAAAAAAACAGGCCAAATATTATATGGACTGGCTAATATTTTCAATATAAACATTGATATTTACATTGGCTTATTCCAGACATATTAGCATTGGCAGAGGTTGGTTACTGTGTGCTAATATTCAAAGAAAAATGCAGAAAACGATCCTCTGTGTACGGAGCCATCGTCCCGATTGTTTACACTTCCAGCACAGCACATGCAGCAGAGCACAAAGTACAGCTGAGGAGTGTGAAATAGAATCACGGGGTAATTTCACAGTAAGTTTGTAACCAGTATGTGAAATATACTGGTGGACAGCTAATAACAACAACCCTATAACTTTTCCAATTTTCAGTACAGCTCTTAGAATGTGGTAGTTAATATAATCAATGTTGTAATTAGAGCCTCAACCTCTTTAAATAATATGCTTTATCCCTTTACTAGGTTGTGTCCAACGTACACAGCTTTATCCAGATTACAAAACAAAAAAAATAAGCTTTGACTGCTGTAGCTGTAGTGGTGGAATAAGCAGACAATAATAAGGTTTTCAAGGGTCAAAACAACAGCACCCAGAGTGGAAGCAGAGACGTTCCACTATGTTGCAAGAAAATTGACATTTCATCAACGATAGAGAAGTACTAACCACAGAAACTGGAGCCAAGATTTTTTTTTTCTGGTTTGTTTATGGTCTGTGTTTCTGTGAGTTTGAGCCAGCAACGGAGACCATTTGCCCTCTAGGCAGTTATCAATGACGTAGACCAACTTCTGCTTAGGTAGCCCTGCTGAAATGATGAAATGGAAAAGCAAGAGAAAAGACAAAAAAAATTAAAAGTGAGCAGAGACAGTTTGGGTTTGATGGGATTTTCACAAGCGCTGACATCACCGTGTGGGAAAATTGCTCCATGTCTTCTCTTATCAACTTCTGACCTCAGAGGTGCTGGCAGTATTTGTGCTCACAGAGCAAATATCACATCAAAACACACCAAAGAAGCCCTGTGTGCCATTTCCCATGCGCAACCTCTACGCCAGCGTGTGCACGTGTGCACAGCCACACACAGCAGCAGATAGATACAGTAGATTTCATGAAGCTGGAAGCCATGAAGGAAGCCTGACCAAAGATTGTGGCAGCGCAGGAAGGAAGTGGAGCACACCCCTGGATATGAACAGGAAGCAGCCAGGAAAGAGGACTCTGACAGGACACACACACTCAGAGAGTTATGGCTCCAGCTTGAACACTGACCAAGGTACAAAATGTAAGAATGTTTTTGTTATACAAAGATTTAACTTGCTAAATCTGGGAATACTGTAAGCAGATCTACTGTAAGAACTGAGAGAGACAAAGGCTACTGTACCAAAGAAATGTAGGTGAAGCAACAGAGCTTCAACCAGATTTAGAGAGTGTTTATTCAACTCTGATTATTGTGGATGTAAGAATAATTTAGGCCTCAGTCACACAAGGCTAGAGAGTAGTTACCAACCCGACTAGCAGAGGAATCGTGATTGCTTTGGTTGCAAACAGATTGCCACGGCCACCTGAAGACACTGTCTGCAAACACTCGCCATTTTATTCTCCAAGTTGTCATGAATGACTGCAGTGACTGCAAACCTTCAGAAACCAGTCACCAACTAGTCCAGGAATATATCCGGAGGTTGCCCAGGGGTCACCGAGAGGTCTCTAGGCCTGTTTGAATGGGGCTTTGGCTATTGATTTCGCAGCAACTGCCAACAACCTCCAGCAACCACACAACCAATACATTTTTCTCTGTGGTTGCCAAATGGTTGCTAACTGGTCTCTAGGCATGTGCGATTGCTGACAATTTATGCTTCAGTGGGAAATCTATGCTTTATCGACATCATAATTGCAAACAACTCTGAAACGATCTCACTTATCCTACAGTGTAACTACTGTGTCAGGTCGACACAGCTCGTGTTATTATTGGCCTGTTCAGTACCATCCATCAGTTCCTCTGTTTTTGGATTCATCAGTAAGAGAATAACAATCATTGTCTCAATATAAGGGAAAACTTATTGCATCGATATATTGACTCATAAATGTCAAAAATTTACTTGCCAGTGATTGCCAAAATATAAATATAAAGACGTGGAAAAACTGATCACAACTAAAAGTGCGTAACTAGGAGGGATTTTCATTTCATTTGTTTCTCTGCTTATGTAGCTTACATCGTCAGCTCTATAAAGATTCTCCACAAAAGGCTAAAATCAGACCTCAGTTAGTCCAGTTCCACTAAAGGCCTCTGTTTGTTATGAATCACAGACTAAATCAACTTAAATCAAGACATCTAAATTGGAGAAGCTAAATAGTACCAAATCATCTGTTAGATGATATAAGGATCATCTGATGATATAAATTTTAAAAAAGGAAAAAGAAGAAGAAAAAAAAAACACCCCGACTGTTTCCCAGAGTCTGATATGGCTGCTACCTTGGCCCCATCTTCCTTGTAAAAAGTGATTTGATCTCAAAAGGACTTCCTGGTTAAAGGTAGAACAAATAAATAAAGTTTGTGAGTGCTGAGACCGATAGGCCAGCTACACAAAGAGACTGTTGTTGTGCCTTAATGTAAGTATTTTCCCTTTAGAGGAATAAAGGAAGAGAATCTAATGCCTAAGCTGATGCTATCACATGGAAACTTTCCCCAAAAAGACTTGTCTCAACACGTTTGGTTTTTTTAGTATTTCTCTCAAAATTGATGTCAGAAAACAGATGGGTTTTTTTTATACAAATGGGCCATATGTTACCAAATTTAAAAAAGGAAAAATGATAATAATAACCCACTGATTTATATAAAATGTAAAATAGGCACATAAACTGCAGATGTGCACAGCAGTCTATTCATGTCTGTTTAAATGGCAACTTGTTACTGCTGGTTGACAGCAAAGACAGTTTAGTATAATTAAGTCAAGATGACATATGCTCAGCTTTTACATATTAGTCACTGTGAGAACAGCAAGTATAGTATATCAGTGTATTCAAGTGCATTTAGTAAAACGGGATTTACTCAAGCCCCTGTGTTTTGTAACTCACACTTAAGAGACAAACAACGCGCACTGCTGAAATGTGTTCTCTACAATGGCCTACAGGCTTACAATACATGTTGACAGAAAACACAAGGACACACACATGCACACACACACACACACACACACATACATACAGGTTGCATGGAGGTCTCAGGGGGTGCCGTTTCTCGCATGCATGCTAATAGACCTACCACCAATGGCTGCATACAATATTCACAATACTCTGCTGTCGTCTTACTGCAGGGTCAAAAGAACATGATGTCCCCCGAGGAGCAGACTTATTATACGTTTGTATTTTCTAACGGGATTTCATTTCTATTTCAGTTATTTAGTCGTTTATTTTTTAATTCAGCTTAGCTTTGGTTAGTTTCCAGGATAGATTTGCCCACTTAAGATTCATTCATTGTTTGAAAATGTTTAGTTTTCATTGGTTTTAGAGCTGATTTTAGCCTGTTTGATAAGAAGACATAAAAAAATAAAATAAAAGCCTATTCATTTAGCTGGGTTTTCAATGTTTTTCTCCGAACAAAGAGAGCATTAATAAGACCTGTTTACTGTTTAACTCCTCATTGATGTGTCATAAGCAGTGGTGCTTCTTGACCTAGTTTACAGTTTCTGTTATTAATTTAAATTTGTATTTGAAAACCACTTTAACAGCAAAGAAGACAAAAAAGGCACACGCTACCAAGAGGTGAAGGTCTGTAAAATGGATGTGTGTGAAAGAGGTATGGTATCAATGTGGCTAATATTTTCCCGATCTTTGTCATTTAGGGGCCGTGTCCAAAGCAACTGCGTGGGCCATCTGCCAAAGAAACTACTCCCAATCCAACCTTTCTTACTCCCACACTTCGATGTCTATTCAGCACTTCAAAATCTGCACTGTTTGTATTTTAGTTTTGTATCTCAGTCATCAAAGTAACTTTTCCCTTCCACACATAGACTATGGACACTCATAAGGATGAATCTGCAACTATGAAACAAATTTACATAAAGGCTGAGCAGGAATAGGTCACACTGCTCAGTGCTTCTGCTGGGCAGCTCTACTATTTGTTTTGTTTCTGATCCTTCTCTCTTCCTTTTTCCATGTTCCTTGGCTCCATCAGATTAGTATCCAGTTTGTTTTTATGACTCAGGATGCTGCACCATGCTTGTGTATGTTTTACTACCCCAAATGTGTGTGTGTGTGTGTGTGTGTGTGTGTGTGTGTGTGTGTGTGTGTGTGTGTGTGTGTGTGTGTGTGTGTGTGTGTGTGTGTGTGTGTGTGTGTCAAGAGGAAACATAAACTGGAGGACGTATCGGTCGAGGCCAGAGCAGAGTGTCACACAGGAGTGTCAGAGTGCAGGTTACATAATACTGAGGGGCATTAAGGAGAGGCAGGAGGGGGTCACATGACCCTCACAGGGTTTCACTTTAGGTCATTTACTCTGGTAATACAGCTTATGGTGTCTCCTGCGAGTATTTAGGTTTCCAAGACACCCTATCCGCTCGCTGTAATGTGTGCTAAACAAATAAAGTTGCCTGTTACCACTGTGCCATAGGTTAACTCTCTAGTGCCTGGAAAGAATGTTTTAAAATAAATAAAGTAAAATCAAAGTTCTTTTTTTTAATCCAAGCAAAGATCAGAAACATACGTTTTTAAGTAAGTTAAGTGCACACAAACAGTGGCTTCGATTTATTATATTAGCATGTAACTCTTAAGACTTCAATAAGCTGAAAGGTGTCACTGATGAGAAAAACATCACTGGAGTACTAATTAGAACTAATGTAGAGGAAGCCCAACATTTTAAGAGGCACACAATAGCAGTTTTTTTTTAACATATTTTTTATGTAAAAGAGTATTTTTTTGTTCAATTTCCCACAAGTTCTGCACCATCTGAGAATCATGATTACTTATTCCTTATTATACTTATTATAAATACCTATAATGAACCTGCTCACAAACTTGTGTCTCCAGTTTGACTGCTCTGCAAATGCACCAGCTGTAGTGTGCTACCAAGAAAACACTTGAATTAGACTGAGAGACCCGCATGACAAGAAGGTTTTTTTCTCTTTAGCAGTTTTAGTCATTTGTCGCTGTAGACTAAATAAATAAAAGGTATACTGGTTGTATTTCAATATCAAGAAGGAAGCACTAGTTTGGTATTTGTCAGTACCCTCAGATGTTCAAAGCACTGAAAATTTTTATCTCCGCCTTGTGTGAACGACTTTGAGCTTACAACTGCTTTGTGACAACATGATGGAAAGCACAGAAATGCTCTAAACTCGTGCTATTACTAGGCAGCCAGTCACTTTTACAGTTGCAGTCTTAATGCCAAAATTTTGCAAATAACAGAAACGATCACAGGACACATTTTGTAAAAACCAAGTTCCCCCCTGAGGTATGATTTACATCCAACTACAGTCGGTGCCTTCTAAATAATTTATGATACCATAAAATCTAAAATAATCGAAGCCTGTCTGTTTTGTTTCTTCTACATAAAATGCCTCGAAGGAATTTAAGCTACTACAAAAAAGCTGGAACTTGCTTTGGATTAGCGGATTAATATGTTGGCATACAAACTGCAAGCCTGTGTTGAAAAAATGTCTGCCAAGATGATGCTGTTATACAACATGCAACAGGAGAACAACCTTAACCCTGCTAAGCCTGAACCATCAAATAACTGATAGAAAATATAATTTTGCATGAATAAGTTTTAAACTGTACCATTTTTCTTACAACTAGCATTTTTGGCGCAATGTTTTTGCTCATGAAAGCACTGCATGTGTGTCATTTACGACGTCAGACTTTTCAGGAAAATGTGATAAACTTGGCGTTAGAGGGTTAAGCTCAAGATAGTCTGTTTACAATTCTATCAGAGTAGGAAAAGTATAAAATCCTCTCAGCTGAGATACTCCCTTATGAAAATAATTAATTGAGTTGTTGTTTGACAGAATTAATCAGTAATCTAATACTTGTTTCAGCTCCACTGTTTAGCATCTACTTCATTAGCACTTTGTATTCAAAAGGCATAAAACTACAGAAATGCTTTCCTTCTTGTGCTTGGAGCATGACTCATCCTCTAATATCACCTGGGGCAGGACTAAATGTTTTGGCATTAGTGGTAGCTTTAATTATGGTGTGTCATGCTACAGCTTAGCGAGTTTTATAAATACTTTATGCAATTTTGAATCACAGGACAGAATTACTTAACAACTTCCTTTAACTGCGTCTAAATTTGTCCGGATCTGTCCAGAGTTGTATGAGTTTGAATAGACTTGATTAGCTCAATGATCAAATCATCATGCAGCTCTCCCTTCTGAAGATCGAAACTCATGTATATACGTGAAACTGTATATCCAGCCGTATTGGCCATTTGGGCCGAGCAAGGAAGAACTCTTTGGATCTCTGCCATCTCCCATGGCCTGTATTTCCTGCTCCACCCCACCACCCCGTCCAGCCCGAGGATTAGCTGGTTGTCATCCCACTCAGCCTATTCTCTCTCCCACTGTCCCTCACAGCTCTGCCACCTCAGCGTTTGGCTGTTTGGACAGGAAAACCCTCAACCAGCTGCCTGCAATAACAAGCCAGAACTATTCGCAGCCAGCAAGCGTGTGTGGTTCTAAAAACTGTGTCTGTGTGTACATGGGAAAGAAAGGGGAAAAGAAAAAATTATAAGCATGGGGAAAAGGAAGAGCTCCCTGTGAAAATAGATTGACTGAAAGTAACACAGTGAGAACCTAAGATTGGTGTGTGAAAGGAGGCAACGTATTTAGGTCCATAAGTATTTGGACAATAACACCATTGTTATAATTTAAAAAGAAAAAGAAAATAACCAGCTCACAAGCTGAAGTATACCACATCATCTGTCAAACGTGGTGGAGGTGATCTTATGGCACGTGCACATATGGACACCTGTGGAACTGGTTCAGTAGTGTTTATTGATGATGTGATCGCTGATAGGAATAACAGAATCAACTGAAATGTACACAGCAGTATAGAACTGACAGCTATACTGTCAGCCCAGGTTCAGTCAAATGCTGCAAAACTGAACAGACAGTGCTTCACAGTGCAAATGGATAATGGCCCGAAGCAAACAGAAAAAGCAACCCAAGACTTTCTCAAGGCAAGGAAATGGGATATTGTTCAATGGCCAAGTCCCTCACAGGATCTCAGCCCAACAGTACATGCTTGAGCCTCTGAAAGTGTGGGAAATGTATAAAAAAGTGGTATATAGACACAATATTGTAAAAAAAGAAAAAGAAAAAGTGTAACTGTCCAAAAATATACCTAACTATGGGGGTGAATTTACATAAATGTAACACAAATATTAGAAGAAAGCTGCACCTATTTTCATTTCTATGCAGATGATACACAGTTATAGCTTTCTATGAAGTTTATGACACAATTCAATTAAATTGCAGGCATGTCTTAAAGACTTAAATGTGTAATGTCCCATCGCTGTTCTGCTTTGTGTTGGCACACAACATTGAAGAACATAAAGAAGGAAGCAATTTTTTAGTGTACTTAATGATATATTTGTGTGATGACTGTATTAGAATAGTTTCAATTGGGTTTCAGAAATCACCTCAGGACTGAAACAGCACTAGTGAAAGTGATGAATGATCTTTTTATGACCTCTCATAGTAGACTCATCACTGTGCTTGTCCTGTTAGACCTCAGTGCAGCATTTGATACCAATGATCATAACATTTCACTACAGAGATTAGAATACAGTGTCAGTATTAAAGAAATCCACCTCAGTCGTTTGAAACCAATAGTTCAAGTCTGTACATGTACCGTAATTCCCGGACTACAGAGCGCACCTGATTAAAAGCCGCATGCTCTAATTTCAGAAAGAAAATCAATTTTATACTTGTACAGGCCGCACCGGATTTTAAGCCGTATGCGTTTCACTCGTAATATGAGATATTTACACAGAAATATTACACGTGAGGATTTTTAACGTTTAATTTAATCCGTAAGGTAACATAAACGTTATGGTAACATACAAAAATACATACTGCAAATGCTTCTTTTCCTCGAACAGCGCCTGTAACACGGCTACCTTTAAGTATACGTACGTATCAGTAACACACAAATTACATTGCTAATGTTTTTTTACGGAACAGTGCACAAACAACATTACAACGTCTCTTAACAACCAGTAAAAATATATACCGTATATATACACTACTTATCAATTTTATTGGTCTACTGTTGCCAGGCAAAATGTTTTTGGTCGCATGAAAAAAAAAAAAAATGCATTAGCCGCACGTCAGTATAAGCCGCAGTGTTCACACTGTGGTGAAAAAGTAGCGGCTTATGACCCGAAAACTACGGTAAATGAGGAGTCTTCAAATATGAAAGTTGGTTATTGAGTTATACAAGATTCTCTCCTGGGACCAAAACTATTTACCTTTTACATACTTCCTTTAGGTAACATTATTAGAAAAACTGCATATATTTTCATTGTTATGCAAAGCTTATCTATGGATACTGATGACACAAATCAATTAGTTAAACTACAGTTATGTCTTAAAGGTATAGAAGCCGGGATGTCCTGTAACTTTCTTCTCCTAAATTCAGAAAAAAATTTGGTTGATATTTTGCCCTAAAAACCAGATACTTTTTCTGGATGGCATTACCTTGGCCTTCAATAACACTGTTAGGTGTGGCTGTGTGCAGACAGGAATAGGACCCAAGGTGCAGACTCCGGAGACAGAACTTAAACCAAAACAGATTTAATGCTGAACTCAAACATAACATAACTGGGGAAAAAGGTCAAAAATAAACTAACACCGGCGGATTGACAAAACACACAGCAAAATAAACGGTAGATCGCGACACGGACACAGAGAAACACAGGGCTTAAATACACAGAAGGAGCAATCAGGGAATGAATAACAGGAGGGAAACACAGCTGGGGCAAATCAGAACTGACAAGACAAAAGGAAGCGTAAACTGAACACACTGAGATAAGACAGAGACCTTCAAAGTAAAACAGGAAACACATAACACAGACTCAAATGCAGGCACTACAGAGGGAACAGAGACGTGGGACCAGGGCAGACACAAACACTGACTGAACACGGGGATATAGGAACTAAGGATACACAGAGACGCAAACTAGACAAGGGGATACAGGTGATAGGGGAGACAGAGCAACTAAAGAAGACAGAGACATAAACCATAAGACAGAACTCAAAGAAACCAAAGACTAAAAAGTATAAATAATATAATAAACTCAAATACCCTGGGTCAACGACCCAGGCATCCTAACACACTGTGAGGAATCTGGGAGTCATTTCATCTGCATATGTATTCTTAAATGTCCCTTAGTTATGCTGCTAAAAGATCTGACTTTTTTTTGACTCCCCACATGTTTATATACCACTGTAGTATATCATTAAATTTTTGTCATTATTATTACTTAGTCAGCGTTTTGTCTCGTCTTCCTCCCATTGCCCCAACCAGTCACAGCACATAGCTGCCCATTCCTTAGCACCGATCTACTGGAGGTTTCTAATGTGCGAAGGGAGTTTTTCCTTCCCACTGTTGACAACTGCTTGCTCATGGAGGGTGGGGGCCCTTTCATTGTTGGGGTTTTCTCTTAAAGAGTATAGGGTTTTTATCTTACAGTATGAAGTATCTTGAGGTGACTGTGATTTTAATCTTCTTCCTATTCTTCCTTATTCTCTATATCTCTGTGGGGTGGAGAGTCCTTTTTTGTGACTAATATGTGAGCATGTAAATGGCTGAATGTGAATTGTGCTTTGAGTGGTAAATAGTGGTAAATAAGTTAAATAACACTGCATAAAAATGCAGTGTATTTAACATTTACAAAGTTGTAACTATGTCTATTAGTTAGCTGTGTGTAAAATGTTCTTGAGTTATGGACAAAAACATTTTTAAAAAGAGTGTTTCAGCATGAGTCAAAAAACTGCATACTGTGCCTTCCCATAATGCAAGCTGAAAGCATCTCCAATTCGTAACAGGAATGATTCATACCGTTGGTGTTAAAAACATACACCCAATTCCAGAATACCATTTCACTGTCATATATAGTCCCTTCCCTACAAGTTACTGGTTTAGTAAACTAAGCTGGAATCTCCAAATCACTTTGAATGACATTGTTTAGACATCCCCCATCGAGCAAAAAACAACATGTTTGAAAGTATCAAGCGTGTTTAACTACATTCTGAAACGTTCCTGCATGGTAGGCAAACTGTAAAGTAAGTGCTCTTGCTTTAGCTTAATGTCTAACATTTTAATGTACGCTACAGTAGATATCACACACACAAAGCTGTTAAAGCCTTGAAGAAACTCCCTCTCATGAGCTCAGGTGACCTTTTACCCACTCTTTCTGCTTCCTGTGCTGGGTAGCACACCAAGAGCCTCACTTCCTGTGAGAGACCAACTTTTCCTCACAACTGTTTGTGCATTCATCTTCCTCATGTTAATTAATCTTCATTCTTTTGCCTTTTTTAGAGCTACTGTTACTGTTATGCAACTGTCAAATGGGTTGTTCACACTTCTGTCTCCCTCTCTTGCCCTCAGTGTGCTCTTTGAACTATTATATCATATAACACTGGAAGAAAAAACAAAAAACTCAGGGCACTAAACTGGTTTGTAGAAACCAGTCGAACCCAGGACCTCACAACATCCACCAGCATCTTTAATGCACGGCAAACCCCTCTCTGTTTTTACAAGTGGCACTGCCACAACCACATACCCCACAATGACAAATGAAATAGTTTAACCCAGCGAGCACTGTGGGAGCAAGCCAGTACAAAGACCACAGGCTTCATACAGAACACACAAATCTCCTGAAACACACCAATGCACAAATATACTAGCTGTTATGGACCCCATATCACAGCTACACCACTGTCACTGTTGCTTCTGCAGTGCTTTAAACTGTTTTTCCCCTGCAGTCAGCTGCACACACACATATGGGAAGAGTTTGACCAAAAGAACTGAATATTTAACACAATTTGGCTGCAATAGCTAATACATCACAAGAGTACAGCTCTGTGCTTGTCTATACAAACACTTGTGATGTATATAAAACTCTGAGTGAACTGGCACACAGGAAGGAAGAAAACCCGGTGCACAAAGCAGCTATGTTTACACACTTAACATAAAACTCAAGACGTGTACATTTAATGTGGAAAAACACAAAGTGGTAAATCTGCAGTGGATGATTTACATAGACACATCTGGTTGCTCCATAACCAGCACACACACAAACACACACACACAGAAACAAAAGATCTACAGAAAGGGGACATACACCGAGCCGCACAAGATCATGTCTCGACATGCTTGGACATGTAATTTTCACTCCTCAGCAGCCTCCTGCAGGGGGTGACAGGTAGGTGAATACTCAAACACCTGCACAGCCATATCACTTGTTTACTCCTATAAGTGTTATCTCATATGCAATATATCAGGTCTGACTGACACAACTTTGGCAAAGTGGAAGAAAATAATGCACCTTACACATAACAGTGGTCTAAGGGGAAGCCACCACTACAAACAACAAGTTGACATATTATTAGAGCTTACTAAATCCCTTAAATCCCTTAGAGTCCAACAGTAGTGTCCTAAAGTTGCTTTCAAAGCCAAGCAAGTTTTATGTTACGAGCACATAAACACACTTAGTCATCAAGTAGCTTCTGCTACCCAAATATGTAGCATTATGCACCGCCAAAACTTAACCTTAACATAGACACTTTTTCGTTTTGTTCCTTACTTTTAGGTCACCAGTTTAAAAACATCACATGACCAGAAGGAGGTCTGTTCAAGCTGCTTGAACATCAACAAGTAGGTGACAGAAATACATCAGCCTAAAGAGCGAAAATACACAGAGGTGATGTAAGGATTGGGGTGTGGTAGGACGTCACGCAATAACACGTGCCATATCTGCTAGTTTGTCACATGATGTTCAGGAGAGTTCAGCAGCCCACGCATTAATAACCCTTACTTTTTCCAGAGGCTAGCCCGGACGTTCTTAACACTTCACAGAACACCCAGATACTCTTCCTTATACATACACAGAAACAGGGAGATGGTAAACAAGGAGTGGATGTCACCGCAGTGCTCTGAGCTTTCATACTGGCACAACTCGCTGGCCCTGTTAATAAACACACTCTCACTGTGCACAGACACACACACACCAGACTGGAAGGAGCGATCAAGATGTACTTGTATAGAAACATGTACAGTACCTTTGACCTCAGGAGCTACAGTGAGTAATCAAAACCAGCAGTGCGTGGTTCAACTTACTGTGCTCAAATTATCGATTAATTAATCCACTAGCAATCAAAACAGACAATCCACTGACTAAATCAGTGGAAAAGAGAAAATAGTAAGTAGCCCATCAAATAAAAATGCATGCAAAGCATGGTGTATGCTTAAAAAGTGCCATATTTTATCGCTTGACACAACAGTAATTTGAAGACTTTAGCCAATTTAAAATTCTCTGGATATTATTAACTGCAACAAGAGAGAAAGAGTAATTTATGACAGGCCACAGACAGCAGTGGTCTTTCTCTACCAAATATCCATGACTATTTCAGCGAAACAAAAAGTAAAACTTTAGTTTATATATGTAACCCATCCTACACTGCACAATCAAAGAAGACACAAAGCCAGCTATCAAGTGATATTCCATGACAACCTATAATAGGAGATAGTATGGGTATAGTATAGGTGCACTATACTAGTGTGTGAATGGGTGAATGACTGAATGTAGTGTGAAGCGCTTTGGGGTCCTCAGGGACTAGAAAAGCGCTATACAAATGCAGGCCATTTCACTAACTCATGGGTTGAGACCCCACGCACCCTTCTAAGGTCTAAGTGATGCAAATGATGCTTTGCAATATCAAACTACAGGGTGGGCCATTTATATGGATACACCGTAATAACATGGGAATGGTTGGTGATATTAAAGTCCTGTTTGTGGCACATTAGTATATGTGAGGGGGCAAATGCCACAAGATGGGTGGTGACCATGGTGGCCATTTAGAAGTCGTTTTTCAATAGGAAGAGGGCCATGTGACACATCAAACTTATTGGTAATGTCACAAGAAAAACAATGGTGTGCTTGGTGTGCCTGTACTGTATGTATTAGTTTACTTATTTAACAATGTAATCATCTCATCATAAAATATGTTATTTACAGTAAGACATCTCCCCAAAGTAAGCATGGTTACATCAAATTATATACATCAAATTGTCAAAAAAAAATCGACATAACTGCACTGTTTGGAATAAAAACTGGTTTCGAGTTTGAAGTTCGACTTTTTGGACACAAGTTGAAACAGAGACTCAGCAAGGCTCTTAAATCAGTCATGTGATTTGGACGCATTAGGGTATCTGTTTACTGCAGAGGGATATAATCTGGTTTAATGTGGTCAGCAACAACTAAAACAAAGAATCCCATTGATTAATAAAACATAAAACAAAAACTATAAAACATGGAAAAACATGTGAAAAGGAGAAAGGAAGTATAAATCATCTTCATGTTTTTTGGTCTTGCCCACTGTTCCAATCCCCATTTCTTTTAAATAAACATTTAAAAGTATAAATATTAAAAACATTTAGGGTTGAAACCAGGTTCCTCAATTATTGACTTGTGAAACATCCCATAAATTTCTGTTTAGAAATAAAAATGTAAACAAAAAACATAATAATAAATATTCTAATAACAAATAGTTAACAACAGCAAAATATAACCTACTTCACATTATGGTTTATAGTAAATGAGGAACCCAAAAAACAGAACCAGTGATATAAAAAAAAATAGCCCTAAAAAGAGATCCATCAAACCAAGATAAAATTAGAGCTTCAAATAAATATATTTAAATTATATTATGGTGATTTCCAACTCTATGCACTTATTCTTGTAGCTCTCATTTATCTCATGCTGTGACGCTGCACCTCAGCTCATCTCCCTTTAAGCCAACTTTTATCTGATTGGCTACCCATCTCAAACAGAAGGTCTGAATGTGAAGTGGCAAAGCTGCTGCATTCACATCCAGAGCTATACGCCTGACTGTATTAAGGACATCCATATTCAATGGCATCATTAAAATCCAAGAGTGGATCTTTTGTACATTTTCTGATATTATTTTATTATTTTTAATATGAGCATCCATCAGTTTTATTATCCATCCACCTTCTTCTGCTTCAGGGTCAGGGAGGGGCTGGAGCCTATCCCAGCTGTCACAGGGTGAGAGGCACAGTACACCATGGACAGGTCGCCATCCATTCCACATAGAGATAGACAAAAATTCACACCGACAGACAATTTTAGAAGCAACAATTAACCAGTCAATTAACCTAACCCCATGCATGTCTTTGGACTGTGGGATGAAGCCGGAGTACCCAGATCCAGTTTGCATGGGGAGAACATCCAAGCTTGAAAAGAATCCAGGACCTTCTTACTGTGAGGCAGCAGTGCTAAACACCACGCTACTGGTGTTAAAAAATATAAGACCAAAAATAAGGACATGCTCAATATATCCGCTATAAATGACAGTTACTGAAGCCTCACAACATGTCACACATTATATCTGAGTTGTTCAGCAACCGCATTATAAGAGAATTTACTTCTTTTAAACTGTTCTCTATTAATAATGGTTGGCTCAATGACTGACCTTTCACCTCCTGAAAGGATCTGTGCACCTGGACTGCTACACAAACACTGTAAGCTCCTCCTACCGCTTTGGTGTCTGGAAAACAAAGGATCTAACCGCTTCAAATCATGAAGCAAAATCCTCTGTGTCTTCCCTCCAACACCGTATACAACATGTGATTATTACTGACATGCATGTTCCACCCTTAGGGCAAATGTGAAAAACACAAGTGACTAAGCTGGTGTTGACGATGAACTGGTGCCTTTGTTGCAAGCAAGTACAGGCTTGACCACAGAAACATACTGATATAATACAAGAGATAAAGATGTTGACTTTCCTCTATCTCAACAACGCTCACAAGTAGTTCTTGGTAAACTTTCTGGGAAGAGATACAAATTAGGCGAGCCTGATTGTGATTTTAATGGGGCCCAGCACAAACCCACAACCACACACACAGAACACAAACATTCATCCTAGTTTCCTAGAAGTTTTTGAACAAGCTCCAGCTGAAGTCGTCCAGAGTGTACATGCAGTTCCCCTCCTCCCAAATGTCTTCTGTTTTTGCACAAACTGTAACCCACCCGCCAACCCCTTCACAATCGCACCCCTCCCCGACATCCCGTTCCTCCAACTCCCCCCCTCCTCTTTACTTTCTGGCTGCAAATAAACAGAATCTAGAGGTGTGTCTGCTCTGAGCCAATAGGCAGCCTCTCAAGCCTTTGCCACTGAACCAATCAGAGCAGCCAGCAGCAGCAGCCGTCTTGCCTTCTGTTAACGGCAGTTGTTGTTTTCCTACTCTCCGTGTTTTCCTCGAGTCTTCAGAGCAATGGATGGAGTGAATGAAGAGGAGGTCAGGTCAGGCATTAATAGACTCTGAGTGCTTCCCCACAATTAGGTGGGGGCTAATCTCAAATTCACGCATGTGTGCTTGTGTGAGTAAAGTGCACACACACACACAAACCATTCACTTATCTTTGACAATCACACCCCCTCCCCCTCCCTCCCTCGAACCTATACAGTCCACACTTTGTTTCTTGCACATAAACATCCCCACTCCCTTTCTTGCTACCCCCCCCCACCCCCCACCACACACACACACACACACACACACACACCTCACAGTTGCTGGTTGTATCTGGTCAGGAGGGTGTGGAAAGCTGGCATTGGGGGAAAGACAGTCAAGAAGAACACCTGTCAAACCAGTCAACAACAGCTCCATGTATGAGTGACAAGCACTTCTCCAGTTTTTATGTTTTTTAATGGAAATCTTTGCAAACACTGACATAGTTTAAACCTAGGATATTTTCAGTTTCAAACAGCACAAGAGATTAAAAAAAGTTTTCACAGACTTGTACAAGGGGAACATTCATGACTTGTTTTCTCACTCTCCCCCCTTCCTTCTTATAGCCACATTGATGCAACGAGCCTGTATTGCACAATACAGAGTGTTGTTTGTAACTGCTAACCTGTCACATCTCCAAAGAAAACTGCAGAGAAAACACAGCCCTGTTAAGAGGAGTGTTTTCTCAGACCTTCTACGATCTGCTGGCAATAAAATGAGTGTCTGGTTCATATGTGAAAACAAGCTTGCAGGGTTTTAAAATCTGGCACACACTCTTTATTATAGTCCTTTACTCATGTATGATGATGATGATGATGGAAATCTACAGAGACAAAGGAGGAATGATGTCATGTTTGGACGAGCCTCTCGGATACATGGTCAACTTTGCACACCCACATTCAGAAACAAATGAACACATGTGGAATTTCACAGATGAATTTCTTGGTTCAACAACAATCTGATCTTTTTTTCCTTTTCTTCAACCACGTAAATAACTGATCCCTGTTGATCCATATCTGTGAGCTACCTTCATATCTATGATTTATAATTTATAAAAGTAGTTTTCCACCTTCAAATCCCACATTTTAGCTCCATACTAATTATTCATTATACTGAATGTTTTCTCAGAATTTTGACTAAAACTGCATTGATGCTTGAGTTTTGAGGCTTATATAACAACACTGATATGTGACAGGTAAGTCAGGCATGTGTCTCTGGATTAATTATAGAAAAAGTCACCAAAATTTCAAATGCCTGTGCAGCCATGTGTTTTGTTAATATAATATTGCTCATACCTTTGGAGCATTTCTTCCTACATGAGTTTACTGGCAGACAAAGTATAAGAAGGTACTCTCAAGTTATCAGTGTGCTAATATTATAATATTTTAAGACTTCTGTAACTTGTATTGTTCTTACTTTTATCTACTCCTTGTATTTATGTTCTTCTTGTGTGTGTGTCTATTTATATAGTCCATATTTAAAAACCTTTTTGTATGCAGAAAGCAAAAGGGACTCCGGCTTTCTTGTTTTTGTACACAAACTTACACAAAATTAAAGATTCCAAAATCGATGCTGGCTTTTGCCATCTTTCATCTAAATGGTTGTACATTATTACCGATGTCTGACTCAAATTCTTTTTCCCCATCGACTTTTTTTTTGTCTTTGAGCTCTGAGCAGTTTATTTGAAACGCTGCCAGTTCAAACGTTACTGTTACATAAGATGGCTAAAGACCACTTGTTTGCATCACAGCCTGCTCCGTCAAATTAAAAGCAAACATTCAAAATACAGGAGCATGTGACAAATCAACTGACCAGCCGGCCAAAATTGGCTTAGTATATCTAGTTAAGCACACAAGATATAATGGGCAAACAAATAGAGCTGTGTTGGATATCGCTGCAAGGCAACGCTGCAAAAGAAAAACAAGCAAAGCGTCCAGACGAAGATAAGCAAACACACAGAACTGGCAACGAAAATGACAGATGGGTAATACAGCCACTGAGAGGGGAACATTGTTTTCTGTGTTGACACGACTGATGTCCAAAGTACACCGAATGATATGTGAAGAATGTGGAAAATCTATACACCAACCAATCTGCCTGCTCAGTATAATCAATCTTTAAAGGCCAGTTTACGTAAGCTACAAGTTGTACTCACAGCTGATTTTAAGTTTAAAACCTGCTGTTTCAGACTAAGAAAACAATGCACGGACTTGCGAACTGATTGCTTGCTGGATGGACATCAGCCCTGTAAAAGCACATTGTATAAGTTACCAAATGTCACTTGTTTGCATTATATCTTCACAACAAATCACGATAAAGGGTTCTTATACAGTTCCTTCCTTTCCCTCCTGCTTTCTTGACGTCAAGTGAAGAGAAGCAAGTCAGTTGCCTGCTGACACTCCCTTAAAAACAAGCCAATGAATGACTGTGACTGATTGATTTCCCGAGGGGAGCTCTTATCCAAACAGACTCATGGAGATCATGAAGGTCTCTATTCTTACTCCAGATATTAACTCTTCTAACATGTTGAGAAAATGTTCAGGGATGAGAAAAGCTTCTCATATTTAGAGGTTTACAGATTCTTCAGATCATACAGTAAAAATAGTCATGGGCAAATATCTAAATGTCTTAACCAGCGGTGAATAACAAGAAAAGAGAAGAAAAAGAAATAGCTGACTGAGTAACCCAAGCATTTCTGAATATTTTGAACTGGATGGCTGCCATCCACAGCATGTCTGGTTTCAGGTTCTTCAGGGTGTGCCTCGCAGCATGTTTGGATGCTTAGAAACCTATAGAGGACCAGAAAAGGTGTGGCAACCTGCCAGCACAGACTACTGGGGAACCAGATGGAGAAGAGGTTGTTGTTGACATTTCTCCAACCATCGATTTCCCTCTGGCCTAGATACTAGATACTGGCCTAGATCTCTCAAGAGTTTAGCCAAGCTTGGCCCCTACTATTCTTGTACTACTAGGATCAATAAAAGTCAGACCAAATCATTTAAAAAATAAAATCCAATGCTGGGCTTTATCTCCCTTCTACACCCTTGTTTTTTAAAGTGTAGCAGTGCCAATGTTACAGCTGGGAACATCTGCCTTTTATATTTCTGTGTTCTCCCAATGAGACTTTTCATGTATGTGAAGTAGAAAATTTTATTAAACAAGCATTAGAAATATGTGAAGCTTCAGTTAACTGGGCGACAAACTCCAAGCAGCTTTCAGGGAAAATCTAAGAATGGTGCAACAGATTATATATAAAAAGATGGACACAGGCTTCTGCCAAAAAAAGTGCAGTACACCTGCTTTCTTGCTAATGGCCACCAGGGGGCAGCTCCTCTGGTTGCAGAAATTATTCTAGTTGCATATTTATGCGACCAGAATAATCAGTAAACATATTTAGGCATGTAGCCATGCTTAAGTTCAAACGGAGCATCAGAACAGGGTAAGAAAGATGATTTAAGTGACTTTAAATATGGTATCATTGTTGGTGTGAGATGGTCTGAGTGTGCTGATATGCTGGGATTTTCAAACAAGAATCTTTGCATCCCCCTCCCTGAGCCTTGTTCTGCCAGAGGTCTCTTCCTGTTAAAAGGGAGTTTTTCCTTCCCACTGTCGCCAAAGTGCTTGCTCATAGGGGGTCATATGATTGTTGGGTTTTTCTCTGTATCTATGAAGCGCCTTGAGGCAACTTTTGTTGTGATTTGGCGCTATATAAATAAAATTGAATTGAATTGAATTGAATTGAAAAAAGATGATTTAAGTGACTTTAAATGTGGTATCATTGTTGGTGTGAGATGGTCTGAGTGTGCTGATATGCTGGGATTTTCAAACAAGAATCTTTGCATCCCCCTCCCTGAGCCTTGTTCTGCCAGAGGTCTCTTCCTGTTAAAAGGGAGTTTTTTATTCCCACTGTCACACCAAGTGCTTGCTCAGAATGGGTCATTTTATTGCTGGCGGTCTCTCTATTAGTGTACAGTCTTTAGCTTACAATATAAAGCGCTTTGAGGCGACTGTTATTTTGAGTTGGCGGCATATAAATCAAACTGAATTGAAAATTGTTGATGTCAGAGGTCAGTGGAGAATACTCATTACAAACAAGGTATGCAGGAGTGCATCTCTGACTCCCCAACACGTTGAACCTTGAAGCAGATGTTCAGCAGAAGACCATGCCAGGTGCTATACAGAATTCACCAAAATAAGACCATATAAGAATAACATTCTCTGGTATGATGCATCTCGTTTTCTGCTGCCACATTCAGATGGTAGGGTCAGAATTTGGTGTAAAACTTCTCCAAAAGCCATACTTCTTCACTTACCATTAACTTTTACTTAAAATGCATTTGAACCTTCTTTTACGACCTTTTTCATGTCAGCTGCCAAAAAAAAGAAAAAATTCATTCTCAGCTCGGTTTACCTACTAGAAACTATGTGTCATCCACACACTGATGACTCGGTCTGAAATATTATCAGTGTGGCTAAAGCCAACATCTGGAATTGCTTAAAAAAAAAAAAAAAAGAAACACTCTTGATTACTTGCACAAACACCAAAACACTTTCTCTTTCTTACAAGAGAAATACTTTATAATATTTAGGAACCTTGGCATACACTAATAACTGGTAATGCAACACAATAAATCATGAGTAGCAGTACATAGAGAGTGTTGCATATACTTACATTCTACACTGTCGCAAGACGTTATAAAGATCTTAAGTTAATAGTTCTTTGTATCGTTACCCTTCCTTCTTAGAACCAACAATAGCAATTACTTTTCTTTTGCTACTTTCTTTGAATTTTTGTTGACTTTTTCCCTCATCCTCAATCCTTTCCCTGTTTACTGTTGCATTTAAGTGTACTTTCTGCTAGCCCTCAAAGGACCTGTTTATTCTCCTACCTCCATTCCAGTCTCATTTTGTCTTTCCTGGACAATAAACAATGCTTTGCCTTGTTTTGAAATATTTGTACTTGTTTAGATCTCTGTGTAATGTGAACTTTAACCTCAGAGATTACACTTGGATTTTTTTTTGTTTGGCATTTTAAACAAAGGGTTCATTCCTTGTTTTGATCAGCAACAGCACAGGGAGTCTGCTGATTTAGAGGTGGTATTACACAATGCAAACCCAGATACAGACTCTTTATCTATGTATATTTTTATTAAGAGAGCTCAATTGTGAATCTATACAGAGTGGGTGCTTAAACACAGAGCTACATCTTTATATACCTATATTCAAATCAAAGGTTTGGATGTGATATTTATTACACTAAATTGGATGAATGCTACAGATGCATGATAAAAAAAAAAAAAAAGCACAACCAAAATTATTCCAACTGTTTACAATGAATTTCTAATCTTACAATTTGGTGCTACAACACGGCAATCAAACAGAAATAAAACTGAGCCAGTCTGCTATCAGTCTGCATTTAGTTTGAGAGGTCAAGTTGGCAATTACATACAATCTGTTTGTGATAATAACATAACACAACATTAACTGGGATAAAGTGGTGGAAATTTACAAATGGGTTATATGTGCATACACATAATCTCATATTAACTACATTCAGAGTCCAACTAGAATTTTAGATCTGAGACAGAAATTCAGAAATTGATTTAATTGTAAAATGGGATTGGTGCTTAACAACTTTGCAGGGGTGAATTTAAAAAGACATTTAGGAACCATTATACAAACTCACATTTTTCTTATCTGTACCCCCTGGAAACAAAATTAGAAAAGAAAAATTCCAAAATGCTTTCCTGCTTTTCCTGAGAGAATTTCGAGGTTTGAAGAGGTTGTGCGTGTTGATAGTTTACATATAATGTAGATTACAGATAAACATCCCAAACCGATTCACAACAAAATACCAGTTTTAAAGCCTTTTAAGCCCAAGCTTTAAAGCAGGAGTTAGCAAACCAGCAGTTGACATCATAGTGGCATCTGCTGGCACTCAAGATAAAGTTTTCTCTTCTTTCATACAAGCAACTGAATCGACTACCAATACAAGTGAAGAATATCACTGACTGTCATATGACCTGGCAATAGGTATTCACTGCCTAGGTTACCTAGGCAACTGGAGCCTGAAACGCCTATAAGTGACCGGTCACCAGCTTCAAAGTGATGTGTCAAGAGCTTTCAGTTTGTACCCAGCTTAATATAAGTCCATCCAGAAATATTTTTGTCATCACACATAAAAAGAACTATCAACTGTTTCCCTCAGTGATAAAATTGACTTTATCTGCATGTGACTTAAAACTTAAATCAATGCTAGCATCTAAATAGCTTCATTGAAACAATAGTTCTGAGGTAGTTACTTAAACTTATCCCTCAGTAGAAACTGCATGTCATCCACATTAGGGCTGCCACAAACGATTATTTTGATAGTCGACTAATCAAATCCATTGGACGTAAAACGTACAGCTTATTGCACCAGCAGCATCTGCTCTTATGTAACCATCATTAGCTTACAGCTTTAAGTGTTTACGGTCTGTGCTAACTAAAAATAAAGACAAGATGATAGTTTATAAAATTTTAATGAAATTTGCAGATTGT
This sequence comes from Rhamphochromis sp. 'chilingali', assembly GCF_963969265.1. Classification (NCBI taxonomy): domain Eukaryota; kingdom Metazoa; phylum Chordata; class Actinopteri; order Cichliformes; family Cichlidae; genus Rhamphochromis; species Rhamphochromis sp. 'chilingali'. The sequence goes on along the minus strand of NC_137932.1, from coordinate 12,746,241 downwards.
TTCGGTGAAGTTTAATAAACTCCTTGCTATCTAAAATATAACAGGACACCAGAGTAAATTCTCCAGCATCTCACACTTCTGATAATCAGTTGTCTGCTTGACGTTTATTCAGCTGTGTAAAAACTATAACTTTAATCTCAGCCAAACCGATTTACTCAGGAACAAATAAAATACTAAAAAAGCCAAACAATAACATTTTTAAGTTATCTAAGTGACTCATATATCATGTTTAACCTGAGTAGCGAAAGACGTGATTTGCCGGGAGTCCGGTGTTCTCACGGCTCTAGTGACCTTGCCCCCAGCTAGCTATCGAGCTAGTGGGTAACAGACGTCTCCGAAAACTTCGGAGCGCTTTTGAAAATATGTGGTGTCTTGATAAACTGAGCAGATATTTGAGGTTTACACAGCTACATTCTCGCCTGAAAATATGTTAAACGTTTATTTTGTGACCCAGAAAGAATAATAAGAGTAATATTAAAACTAACTAGCTGCCGCTGTCACTACCCGATCCGTACCGGAAACCCGATCGGTACCCCGCATGCGCAAATCTTACGTCACTTCCTCTCTTTGCCAACATTGCGACATTCAATATATTTGACTGATACGGTTATCGCCCAGTTAGCTCCTAGCATTTCTCAACAGCTCTGCCTCCTTTTCGACTGCCCGGGACATTTAAACAATGGATAATCCGTATACAAAGAAATTCATGCTTTTCTCCTCAACAGAGAGCGTCCCCCGATTGAGCAACAGCGCCGTAAAATAAGAAGAATGGCGCCTAATTACAGAGTTAATAATGCAGACTTTGTAATATCTCACGTGTAGATTCATCAGCCAGATGAAGTGTTTACTGACAATTGACAGTGATAGCGCACATCATCATCACTATTCCAACAATCCTCTCCTCACAGACAAGCATAAACACACTCGACTATCGCTAAATCAGATTTAACACACGTTTGTAATGACGCTAATTCAGTTTACAATAGGGTTTATTCGCTCGGTCAGCAGGTGGCGGTATCCTCGTACACTGGGGAGTAAACTGCCATTAAACGAACAGAAGAAGAAAAAAAACATCTGCACATGCGCGGTACGGATCGGGTAGACCCGATTTGTATGGTCAGACTTTACACATGTGCAGTAAGGATCGGAGAGTCCTGATCCGTAACTTTCTTTTTATTTTTCGTTTTTGTCTACATTGTACTGAAATGCTTCATTATTGCAAACATTTTAAGATATACTTGTTATTCTTAACATCTTAACAGATACTCTGACCCATAACTATCGTAAAACGCTACGACCGGAAGTAGAGACCTTTCGCGCATGCGGGGTACCGATCGGGTTTCCGGTACGGATCGGGTAGTGACAGCCGCCATTGTTGGAAACTGAGCTGGGCTGCGCTATGAATTCTGGGACACAGCTTCTTCTTCTTCTTCGGGGTTTAACGGCAGCTGGCATCCTTGTACATGCAGTGCTGCCATCTTCTGTTTCAGTCCGTTATTACACTCTTAAATCCTGCTACTTATTCCTGCGTCTTTTGTGATCTTACAAAGCTTCAAACAACGCGTCGACTATTAAATCAGTCGTCGACGATTTTGATAGTCGACATAATCGTGACTAGTCGACTAATCGTGGCAGCCCTAATCCACATGCTGATGACTGAGTTTGTGACATCAAAGCCAGCATCTGGAAAAATTAAAAAAGAGAGGGATAACATTGATTACTGCCACAAATAAAACACCGGAGGGTTCAATGACCAGCTTCCAGAATATTACCTAACTGGTTTCTGCAAAACAACTCAGTAAAGATTCAAAAAAACAAACATCTTACTTGTGTGCTTCACAGTCCAAAGATATAAAAGTAGAGGCATTAGGTAAAACGTTATCAGGAAATTCCAAGACTGCTTTCTACAGGCTAAATATGTATGTGTGTGCATGAATGTGTGTTTGTGAATCACACAACACTCTGGCTGCAACTAAGTGTCCAATGAATCCCAGAGGTGTGATGGATGACAGCATGATGTAATTATATCTTGTTAATTTATGTCTTAGAACATGTAGTATCTAAATGAGGGTAAACAACTCCATCCATTTGAGTTGCACCTTTGTGCTGAAGTTTCCGTTCTATATTCAGACATGAAAAACACTGAACTGTTAGAGAGACACACACACAAAAAAAGGGGAACATCAGCATTTCCTCTTTGACATGTGAGTCTTAGTTAAGGCACAAGGCACGGGCATCTGAAATGACCAAATCAACATATATACAGAAACCACACTGGTCCCAAACAGAGCAGACACACACACACACACACACACACACACACACACACACACACACACACACACACACACACACACACACACACACACACACACGTAGCTTCAAGTTTCACTTGTCACACACGCTCACACAAACACACAAACCCACAAAAGCAAAGCGATGGGCAGATACAGACAAGTGTGAGAGACAGACGGAGAGAGGAAGGGGTAGAGTGTGAAAAACATGCTGTCAATCTGCACTCACTGGCCAATTATAGACGGCCGTGTTTATAACAGAGCTGTATTTTTAGGTAATTTATGAACAATTCTTAAAAGTGTCACATTTCTTCACTTCGTCCACACCATCTTTCACACACAGCTTTCGGACGTCTCTGCTGTAGGGCTGGTATACTGATTTTTACTGAAAATTATAGATTGTAATTAGCTCAAAGGTGATGATGAATTTTAGCAAAGGGAAAATCGGACACCAGTGACATTTGTGTGAAAATGTGCAAAGACCTCAACAGCTGAGCTTCGAAATAAAGCTCGGAACTGGGCTTTTTGTGCATTCAAAATCAATATCTATCAATAATTATTCCATAACATAAAAAAATCTGGACAGACAAAACAGACAGCCACACAGACGTCGCCATGGACCCCCAGCACACACCATCTGATGACAAAATTATGTTGCTTACCACCGGCGAACACTAACAGACTCGCTGACAAGTAAAGGATAAGCAAAAGTTTTGCATCTCTATCAAACATAAATGTCATCAAGTTACTTAGCGACCCCCAAACAATGGACTACAATGACCTAATTTTAGACTTTATGTACCTATGATGCATTATATAACCATTATATAATTTTTATGTCACAACAATAATCTCTCGTTTACATCCACAAAAGTCGATTTAGATGTGTCCAGCTAGCCACCTAGCAGCTGGCAAAAATTACAAATTTTCAGTATATAAACAACATCTAACACCCATATTTTTTTTCTTTGCTAACTGATAAATCTAATCATGCTGAGAAAACAGCACAAATAGGTCAAAATAACACTGAAACGTGTATGCACTAGTAAGGTTACACATACTGTTCTGCATTTGCTAAACAAATATATTGTTTACATGATTCATCGAATCTATTAAGAAGAAGAAAAAAAGGGAAGTGGACATAAACAGAGGGGCCAACATTGCTCAGAATGAAGTTGTTATCTTTAGTCAAAGGAACATCTTTAGGTTAAAGGAGATTTTGGGGATATGAACCAACCATATGACTACAACTTCCTTGTTCAGCATCTAATGTAAAAAAAAATGTATGTTGCAAATACAGATGCAATGATATACCAACCAATTGGACGATTTATAGTGCTCTTATCCTGGGCCGGTGACCTTCCTCCTGTATGAAAGATTACGAACCAGTCCATTTCATGCATAAACAATTTGCAAACAGCAGTGCTCATAGGACTTTCTTTAGGCATGTGAATGAAACATTTTGCTTTTTGCAAAAGCTGTTTAAACTGGAGCCTAATGATATACAGACTTTTTTCATGGCAACATATTTTGACCACTTTTGTTCAAGCACTGACACTCTTTTGTCTTGATGTTAACAAAAAACAAAAACAAAACAGCAACAGCAACAACAACAACAACCCCACAATCACTGGAAAACACTAATTCTACTGAGTGCAGCAAACCCTGTCAAATCCTCGTTCAGTAAAAACTGTCTAATAACATTTGGCAAAGTCTAGAAGAGATGATTTATTTATTTCATCTCATTCATCTCAGACAACAGGAAACCAGAAGGCTTAGCCAGCATGAAGTCTTGGTCGGGTATGCTCTCGACTAGCTTATCTGAGAAGGACACCAATGCAAACGCTCTGCAGGTCCAGAACTGCAGATGTGTGAAGTGAAGAGGGTTTTTGAAACTGTTTAGTATACGCACCACGGAGCAATCATTCAAACAAATACAGTGCGTTTAATCCAGTAATGGAGTCTCCTTAAACATACATAATAATTCTAATTGTGTTAAAATACATATAATGGAGGATGTGGACTATTTTTATATTATGAAACACCTAAAATGTCTGTTTACTTAGAGGTGAAGATTAAGCTAACAATTAAATCTTCACTTTTGGGCCACTTGGGGTAAGCAGATGTACATTTACACAGTTTGTCATTGTAAGGGCAATAAGCTCATCATTTTAAGTAGCTTAGCTTTGTTCCTTATGCAGTTGAAAAAAAAAGAAATAAATTATTTGGTCAGCAAACATTAGAGTAAATGCATTCTCACAGCACAAATAAGTGTCCCCTAAAACCCTTCACATTAAACAAAAAAGTATCATTATCAGCCATCTTTGTCAAAAAGAAAACAAGAAGCAGATGGAAAAAAAAACACATATCAACAACACTGTGACAAAAATTTCTCACTATCATTTAATCTGCTGAATGTGTGCGTGTGGGTGGCTGGTGTGGTGGATCGATATCATCACAGGCATTTTGACATAACGCCTCATTACGCTTTCAAAATTAGATGCTTTCTGCAACTTGAAACCATAAACACCCTTAAGGCTGCGGTTCTCAAGCTTTTTATGGCACACTTCAGAAACTGAAAGTTTGATCAGTTTGCTTTGTCACTTATTTACAGTTTCAGAAGTGTGTGATAAAGTGTGATTTTATTTAAATAAAAAGATCACTGAAAAGCATCAGCAAACACTCTCACCTGGTTCCACTCACTACCCACCTGCATCCCACAGTTTAAGACCCACAAAGCATGGTACTTTTAGTAGGTCATTTTCCAGACAAAAAGGAGTTGTGTATTTTAATTTCTTTATTTATATTTTTTCAATGTTATTATTGTTTGCTGTTATAATAGCAATTTTTGGTCTTGATGTTATGTTTAATGTTTTCTGTTTTTATATCAAACTGTTAGATGTAAGAATCTGCTGCATCCATATTATAAACTTTTACGCCGCGTTTCATGGAATACAGGATACAAGACTTAGCTGGCTGTTAGCCAGTTGGCTCATCTCTGAGGTAACCAGGCTTTTATGTTATTATGTTACTATTATATCAGGACCATTAATTAGTGGCAAGTGGCAAGTCATTTAGGTACAAGGTGTACCTTTGTTGTTGTGTGCTCAAGAAAAGTGTTATGGCATTATTATAAGTAGTTAGTGCGTACGGTTACTGTTGCTATAAGGTACATTTGAACATTTTTTTCCTAAAGCTAACCGAGCAGCTTTCAATGCCTAAACCAAACCAGTGAGTGAAAGGAACCTAACTGGAGTCTCGTGTTTAGCAAACCAGTCATTTTATTCAAAACATTCAGACACTGACACAGCTTCCACGTGCTCCTCAAAGTGATCACATCCCTAATCATTCACAGCTTGAAGTCTCGATAAAAGCAAAAAATAAATAAATTCTTAACTGCTCATCCAGCTGAAGGTTGCGAGGCGGGCTTGAGGCCCAGACATGTTGTCAGTCCACGGCGGGGCTAAAACACACTCACATTTACACCTTTGGCCAATTTTGAACGGCCAAACACGCACGTCTTTTGACTGTGGGAGGAAATGAAGGTATCTGAAAGAAACCCACACAGGAAGGCTCCAGCAGACTGTTAAGATTTAAACCCAAGACCTTCTCGATATGAGGCGACAGTGCTAACCACTGCAATCATTTTAAAACCCCCGTTTACCCCACCCTCTCACACCTGTCTAGCCATGGTATGCTGTAAGTAAACAGACTGAAAAAGGATATTAATTCCTTTACAACTAGAGATGGCCTCTCAGTTCTAATGTTGCCATTATTTTTTGAAGGTATTGTGGCAGTTTGGTGTGGTCGTGGTGTTAAATATTGTTGTTCCTCTCTGTTTTTTATGATGGTCCTGCTTCTAGATGAAGAAATCTGCTGCTTGCTCAATGCAGACTTTAACTGCATGTTTCTCTGGGCTTCATTGTTGAATAATGCAGTATATTATGGTTTATTAGAGTAGTGCAAGTGTTTCTCAAATGTTTTCTAGTATGCTGAAAAAAGTTTAAGCACCCCATCCCCCATTTTAAATCAATAATAACAATTAAAGCAGAGAATGAAGTTTACTTAAATAAAAAAGGTAAACTCAAGCACATCATGTGTATTCAGCTGAAAAGAACTAAACAAAACATAGTCCTAGTTTTCTTCCATATTTTTTAAAGGTATTTGTACACATCCCGCAGTTTGACAACCACCGCATGGCCAAAAAAGCAAATATTGGCAGACTTTATCCTGTAGCGGCACCTGTCCTATAACAAAATATCATGAGTTTTGATAATGTGGTGCATATTCCATATATTGTACTTCTAAGTTTAAGCATGATGGAGCAAGACAATTAATTAGAAAATGACGATATAAAAACGTCTATCGTTTCATTTTACGCTATTGTTTGTTTCGTGGTGTCGCAAAATAAACTGTTTACGGCAATATTTTTTCATCGTTTTTATGGTCACTGTAGTGGCTATATTAATTTCTTAAAGTTCTCTCTTTCTCTTTTATTTGACATTACCACACTACGGACAGACAAGCGCCTGTTTTTATGCGTTGTGGTTAGCAACAACAACGGTAACACCATCGCGTGTCCGCTTGCTTATGTTCCACATAAAGCTTTCACAATAAAGCTCAAGACTTAAACCTTAGACTCAAACGTTAGAACAGGCTTTTCCCCGCAGCACGCCGTGTTATAAATACTCACAAAGAAAACGGCGGCCGTTACAACTTATGTCTAAAAATGTATAGTTTCATGCATCGGTTAAAACACTCGACTCCAGCTACATGACGCGCAGCTGGAAACACTCGCGCCAAACAGAAGTTTTGGCGCGAGATATGTGAAGACTTATCAAAGTGTCTGAAATGTAACATTCCAACTTCCCCCTTAATGTGTTTGTTGGGCAGCTTAGATAATGTCACTTCAGAAAAGAATATCGCCCATATGGTTTTCACTGCCCTATGCATAGCCAAGAAAACTGTCCTCATGAACTGGAAAAATAAAAATAATCTTAATTCTAACCAATATAGAAATTATCTATTAGATTACATTAGTCTTGATACAGCCTCTGCCACCACATCAGATCAATTGCTCTGGGCTCCTTTGATCAGCTCCATCACCTAGCGGGGGTGGGGGGTCATAGTTTGGTCCCGCCTTCACTGTTGTGATTGGTGTGGGGGTAGGGACAGGCTAAGGGCGTCGGGGGGTTCCCCGGAGGCATCTTCCTTGGGGGGCTCAACCCGGGGTAGCGGTCATGTCCGGTTGGGGGCTCTTTTGGCTCTCGGGTGACTGTTTCCTCATGGCTGCGTGCAGCAGGGTTAGGGGAGGGTCTGGGCTGACGGACGTGGGTTACTGACCTGGTAGCCTGTCTGCCCCTGGGTGGGTCCGGGATGGGCGTGAGGTTCTGGGGGCGCTCCGTCTCTGGGCCGGGGCCCTGGCCGGGCCTCGGGGCCTTGGGTCCTGGTTTGTGTGTTGCCGGGGTTGTGGGCGGGTGGGTGCATGGGGGCCCATCCCTGGCGCAGGGTGCCGCCGGTGCGTCGAGCCACCTGGGGGGCTCTTCAACTGGTGGGGGAGATTGTCACACCTTGCAGGAGCTTTCCTCTCCTCAGGAACTCTCTGCAGGAGGGGGAGATACAGGAGAGGTGGAGGAAGATCTCAGCCTGGGCGTCTATTGTCTCATGTAGTCTGGAAGATGAGTGGATGGTGGGGTGGGTGCAGTTTTCTCTGTGGTGGGGTTGGGTGGACTGTCCCGGGCTCTGTGGGGCCAGGGGGCGCTGCTGCGCTGGGCCCCGGTCTGGATGGGCCTGGGCCCCCTTTCCCTGGCGGGTCGCGGAGTATGGGAGTGCCTCGCTTCCTTCCCTCCCCATCTCCAGCTGCCTCCCTCTTCCCGCTCCACCACAACCACCCACACATGCAGGGCCTTGGAGTAGGGGTATGTCACCAGGGTGCAGAGGAGGCTACCCCCTACCCCCCCCCCCCCCCCCCCCCCCTCTCTATCCCCTTCTGGCTGCCTCTGCCTCAATTTTATCCCACAACTTAGACATTCACATTACTCACACTCTCATTACACATACATATAGGATCTTGGGGGTGGGCACGATACACGGAGTCCAAATTACCATCAGGGTGTACACCTCACCCCTGGCGTCGTTGCCCACCTCTCAATACACGTAGACATTGAGGGCTAGCAGGAGGGACTATGCGCTTACCTGCTGCTCTCTGGCAGGTAGCTCCATGCCCTCCTGGGTTTTAATTGCACCTTAAAACACACATGCATCAACACTACAATGAGCGGGTGGAGGGAGGTTTGGAGTCTTCTCTCACCCCCATTCTCTGCGGCCTGCTGGAGCGGGGGGGCTAGGAGGAGTTGGCCGTCCGACTGCGGTCTGGAGTGTGGGGCCTCCCTGCTGCTGCGGAGTCGGGGCGGTCTGCCTCTCCCCACCGCAGGGAAAAGGGTAACACCACCTGGGTCTGGGTGCAGTTCCCCCCCTCCAGGGGCAAGGGTACCTAGACCCGGTTCGTAGAGTACGCTTGGGGTGTGTGATCGTGTGTACAGCGTCTCTTTATGTCTGTCTCCACGTTGGTTGAGTGTGGAGTAAGTGCATATGAAAGCATGAGGGTGGGAATGGATGTTTGTGTCTGTGTGTGCCTGTATGTCTGTGTCTATATGTCAGGTTGGGTATCAGACGCCACCTCTCTGGGGACATCTCATGCCCTCCAAGGTTTGGAGGCCTATCTCCACCCACCACCACTTCCCCTGCCAGTGGCGGACTCCCTCAGGTGTCGGTGCGTTGGTGGTTCTTTGTGTCTGGGGGTGGGCGTCCGGGTACACACCGGCTCACTCCTTGGCGGCCGCTTATCGGGGCCTGGAGCCTGGGGCTCATTCGGGCCACTTCGGAGGTGGGGTGCCCCCGGCCTCTCGGCCTGGGGCTCGGTCACTCAGGCGCAGCTGGCTGCCGGCGGAGCTCACGGGCGCGTCACTGCAACTCCCCCTGGCTTCTGCTCCGCGGCTGCTGAGTGAGCCCTCATCTGGGACTCTCCTCAGCTCTTACTGGGACAGTGGCGCGGCTGCCCCTCTGTTGGTCTTCCTTGGTCTCTTGTGTTCTGGGGGCCTCTGGATGTCTGGAGTTTTGATCTCCTCCATACCTGCTTCATACCCTGGAGGACAGGGCTGGGGCCCCCCCACACTCCCTAGCAGATCATTACATGAAGAAACCTTTGGAATGCAAGCATGCTGATCCACACAGGTATGCACACAGGTGTACACACGGGTATTCACAGACGCGGACTACAGCTTTCTTGGCTGCTGCCTCAAAGCACATTGTGCGCTGTCTACCTTGCATGCTGCACAATATCGTTTATTATTTAGTATCTACTGATATCTACTGCTAGCTAGTTTATTGTGATGGTGCCGTTTTTTTTTTTATTATGTTGCTCTTTGTTGTTTGCTTTCTCTTCTGTTTTTTTTTCTCCATACAGGTGACCCAGGTGTTTTGTTTTTTTTGTTTTTTTCTCTCTTTCTTCCCCCCCCCCCTTCTCACCGTCTCTTCTCCCCTTTGGTTTTCTTTCTCTCCCTCTCTTTCTTTCATTCTTTCTCCCTGTCCTATCACCCAGTCATGTCTGTCCCGTTTGTAGCAACTGAAAATAAAATAAATTCATAATTATAATAAAGGTCAATCAAATGGACCAATATGGCAAGGCCATGATGATCCACTTGGTAAAATAAATCCGCTTGGCATCTTTCTTGGCCTTAAGACAACAATTCTGATGGCTAAAGATCCAAACGGGACACACACAAAAAAAAAAAAGAAAAAAGGAAACACTTACCGCAAGTCGAGCTGCCCGAGATTCACAGAATTTACAGAAAATGTTAAATTTTTATGATTTATATCGTTATCGAGACGATAGAATTCTTATATAGGGATATGAGATTTTGGTCTTATCGCACAGCCCTAAGTGCAAGCGAAAGTGGCCATCATTAGACTGAAAAAAGTAAATAAATAAGTACCTAAACCTATCAGAGAGAGACAGAAAAAACTTTAGCAGTGGTCAAACCAACAATCTGATGCATTCTTCAAAAGAATGAATGCACTGGGCAGCTCAGCAACACCAAAAGGTCTGAAAAACCACAGAAGACAACTAAAGTGCTTGATGACAGACTTATTTCCATGGTTTAGAAAAACAATTCCACAACATGGTTTCATAAGACCGTCTACAATCATGAGACGCCTTCATGAATGGAAATATAGAGGGTCTACCAACAAGGTGCAAACCGCTTTTTAAAATCAACAACAGGAAGCCTAGAAAACATCTAAGACAGCCTGCACAGTTCAGAAAATAATTCTTTGGACACATGAAAACAAAATAAACTTCTACCAGAATGATGAGAAAAGAAACCACTCACAATCTGAAGCATACTACATCAGCTGTCAAACATAGTGCAGGCAATGTTATGGTGTGGGCATGTAGGACTACAAAGGAATTGGGCCACTGGTGTTGACTGATGATCTGACTGTTGATTGAAGTAGCCGGACGGATTGGGAAGTGTACAGAGCTAAACTTTCTGCTCAGGTTCAAACGCAGACAGTGCTTCACAGTGCAAATGGCTAAAAACCATAAAGAAACTGCAAAAGCAATCCAAGAGTTTCTCACGCCAAAGAAATGTGATATTCTTCAGCAGCGATGTCAGTCACCTGATCTTAACAGACACCTGCATGCTTTCCCAATACAGAACACAAAAAGGTGGATGCAGGGAGATCCAAAGACAAGCAGCACTGAAAGTGGCTGCAGTAAACCCCTAGCAGAGCACCTCAAAGGAGAAAACACAACATTTGGTTATCTTCATGTGTTCTAGACTCTAGGCAAAGGACATTTAGCCAAGTATTTAAGACAATTCTCATATTATATAATTAACTTTGAATGTCTGAAAATGTGGGATTATGTACATAAATGGCTGTGCTCATGCAAAATTTTTGATTAACCCCTCAAATTAAAGCTGAAATTGAAACTGCTTTATTCAAAATTCACTGTGACGATGTACTGAGGCAAAACTGCTGTCTCCACACATATGAGCACATGTTTAAATGCACCTATAGCATCAAAATCCTAGTTGACTTCCTTAAGATTTCTGAAACATTTGACCTCTGACCCCTCCAATATTTAAACTCGCACTAGATTTTTAGGATATGCGCCTAAGGTATTAATTTGAAAATTCTACGCCACCTTGCTCTTGAGTTTTTATGTTCACAAAGTTGAGAGTCCACGACACCCACCCGGACACCCAGCCGCTCGCCCGGTACGGTGACGACAATACTCCGTCAGCCTTTTACAGCTGAGGGGTAAAAGCCAAAAAAAACCTCCAACGTGAAGGTACATAATTAGATTTAGGCCAAACATACAAAGTGTGTTTTCCACCCTAAGTAAACACTATGATGCAAACCCACTCAAGCAGCTATTGCAAACACTACTTGTCAATCACTGATGGAGACTCGCTCTCAGTCTGCTGTTTTACCACACACATTCAAACTTTGGAGCATAAGAGCTGAGGTCAGAGGTGAATGACTGTGGGAATGTGGAGATCCTGTAGTGTGAAACTGTCACCATGCTGACAAACTGGCCAGTAACATAAACAAGGACATATACATCAGCCTGGGTCAATACCCCCGAGAAGAGAGCACAATACCCTCCAGCCCTACACATTGGGCCTGAAACAATACCACTGAGGCTAAAACAACAGCACAGCCAATCCTGAGCCAACATGGCAGTGGTTAAAGCTTGAAGCAACACCACTGCTCGGTGAGCAACACCACTGCTCGGTGAGCAACACCACTGCTCGGTGAGCAACACCACTGCTCGGTGAGCAGCACCACACAATGACTCCAATGGGAAATGATCCATCAGGTGCTGACACAGCTAACTTCATATTTCAAAAAGTGAGGTACTTGCAAGATCGGGTGACGTGCACATGGGTGAACAAGCCTTTGTGTGCATTATTTATGGTTGTGTTAATGTGTTGCCTGTTTCCTTCAAGCCTTAATGTAGTACTATACATCTGAGATGGTAGTGGCACAGTTCTGATTGAGCTGCTCTTGAAGAAAAAAGGGAAGAAAAAAAAATAGCCACTCATTTTACATTTGGCCCCATTTATTCTGACACACCCAGATGGCCTAAAATCTCAAATACTTTTTTAGAGAAGTCATTTTAAAGTTTGTTAAGCTGAAGTTTCTTCGGACTGTACAAATAACACACTGGAACCAACATATCTTCAATTCAGTGTTCAAATTTTCACATTTTAGAGGATATGGCTGGTAAATGTTGAGATTTTTGCATGATAGATTACTTCATCAGAAAAGATTACAAGAAATTTGTGCCACTTTAGTGGTTGTGCAAGGTTTTCTGGTGTAAGCAGGAACAAGTGTGCCTAATATTTTCTGTATTCCAGCTGACTAAGCCGGGCGCTTAGCCTGTGTGGTTTGTATCCTAATAGGGGCCACCTCAGACCGAGGTCTGGACCTCAGCCACTGGGCTATTCATGCTTTGTGACCTGCTCTGCAGATGACTCAAAATCCTGCATGCTCCCTGCTATAAAACTCTCTAGACATGTAAACACAGACACAGACTCATGTTCAAAAGGCAGACAGAACACATATAGACGAACATAAACAATAGAAAATGTCACACACAAACAACCTCACATGAAGGCCCAGTGACCAGGACAAAAGGAAAAAATTAAAATCATGTGCAGCATCGCATGCGTTCAACCCAGCACATGGAAAATTCCCATCAAGCAACATGAGATGAGAGCAAAAGGCCAAAAACCTTGTACAGAGCACCCCCCTGTGACTAAACACAGGAACTACATCTACTTCAACCCCTCAGTATGCTGCATGAAGAACCACTCCACAGCCTGTCCTGTCTGAGGAAAAGGACGAACATTGAAGAGCAAGAGTGTGAGGGATAAAAGGCCCGTATTGCATACAGCCACACTGTGCAGCACGCATTATATTTGATGTATGCACAGCATAAGATGACAACACCTCCTGAAATGTATGCTACGTATGAGACATTGGTACAATTCCTCATGTTGGCTGCACCCTCCTTGTTGTGGTCACGATAACATCTGGAGGAAATGGTATACAAAGAGGTTTCTGCTGCCGCACAGCAACACGACGTCCTCCTTTGCTGGAATTCCAAACATTTTGTTTTGAACGGTATATAAGAAGGGAGTAGCTTCGGGGTCTGTAGAGAGAAGCCGATGCAGTGGCTTAAACAAGCGTTCTTTTTAAAAGCCACCAAGGGGTCAAGCTGTGGTTACGAAAAGACTTCTGGTGCCTTAGAAATCTATGGGAAAATGGTCCTCAGACTTGACCTCTCTAAATACTTTCCTGCTGAGTTTATGTGTCAGTTAGTCATTTTGTAATTTTGTGTTTTTATGTTTTTAAGTTCAGATAGAAGGATTATCCAGGGTATGCTCATTTTCTCATGAGTTAAGGAATTGTAATTGACAAGTTGTTTCACTGTCAGTACCCCTCACTTCTCACATCGGCTATACAAAAACACCAACATGGCAAAGACAGAAATACTTCAAAACATCTTCACAAACCAACGGGTAGCATCTATGTCTTTCTTTTATACCTACGTCCATCTTTTATACTATGAAATATGATATTTGTAGGTAAAACCAATGTTGTTGCTAGCACTGCACCACACAGATTCAAAAGTGGGCACTCTCACTGGATTCATAGCCTAAAATTTGGAGGTGTTCATTTTCATTCCCACCATTTCACACTTGGCATACCTGAGATCCAGGAGGAACACTGAAAGATAATTTCCTAAATTCCCCATACTGTCAAAATTATGCCCTAGGATATTGGACAACAACAACACCTACGCCAGAATGCTGTTTATAGACTTCAGTTCAGCATTCAATACAATCCACCCCTCACAACTCATCAAGAAACTGACAGACCTGGGCATCAGTTCCCTCATCTGCAAATGGTTACTGGACTTCCTGACCAACCGCCCCCAACATGTCCGGCTGGATAACCACTGCTCATCTACCATCACAATGAACACCGGTGTACCACAAGGCTGTGTGATGAGCCCTTTCCTCTACTCCCTCTTCACCCACGACTGCAGACCTGCTGATGGTTCCAACACCATCATTAAGTTTGCAGATGACACCACGGTGATTGGCCTCATCAGTGACAACGATGAGGCCGCCTACAGGGAGGAAGTGGATCGTCTGGCTGAGTGGTGCGACAGAAACAACCTGCTGCTTAACACCGAGAAGACCAAGGAGCTCATCGTGGACTACAGGAGGAATGCTGACCCACATCCACCCATCCACATTAAGGGGACGGCTGTGGAGCGTGTGAGCAGCTTCAAGTTCCTGGGAGTCCACATCTCCGAGGATCTCACCTGGACGACCAACTGCTCCAAGCTGGTCAAGAAGGCTCATCAGCGCCTCTTCTTCTTGAGGACTCTGAGGAAGAACCACCTGTCCTCAGACATCCTGGTGAACTTCTATCGTTGCACCATCGAGAGCATCCTGACCAACTGTATAACAGTCTGGTACGGGAACTGCTCTGCCTCGGACCGGAAGGCGTTGCAGAGGGTCGTGAAAACTGCCCAGCGCATCGCCGGAGCACCACTTCCTGCCATAAAAGACATCTACAGGAAGCGGTGTCTGAAAAGGGCTGGGAAAATCATCAAAGACCCCAGTCACCCATCACATGGACTCTTCACCCTCCTGCCCTCTGGGAGGCGCTACAGGAGCCTCCGGACTAAGACCACCAGGTACCGGAACAGCTTCTTCCCCACAGCTGTCAGACTCCTGAACTCTGCCTCCTGACATCTGACCCACGTTAACATATGGACTGAACATACACACACCCACAATGGACAACTGTACCCTCAAACACACAATAATAACATGGACTGAACCACCACTCACAACCACTAGCACTTTATATAGCCTCTGTAGAAACTATCTACACCCTCACTTATCTTAACTGCACTACTGTATAGCTCTGTGTAAATAATCATTCTGTACATTCGATAATCTTTAATTCTACAACTGTTTACAACTTCCATAGTTCACATTTCTGTATAGCTGTATATCCCAGATTTCTGTAAAGTTATTTATTTCATATTCTGTATAGTTTTTCATATTTATATCCTGTTCATATCCTGTACATTGCTTGTACTCACTACAGCCTGTACATACTTATAGTTATAGCATATTCACAACATACTTCATACCGTGTACATTATAACATACCATAATAGACCCATTTCTGTAATATACTCACATATCTATATTATTGCTAATATATATTGTAATATATCTATATCACTAAAGCACTTCTGGATGGATGCAAACTGCATTTCGTTGCCCTGTACCTGTGCAATGACAATAAAGTTGAATTCTATTCTATTCTATTTACAACAATAACCAAAGATTTCATCATGATCCTTTCCTCAATGAAAAAAAAACAAAAAAACCAAACAAACAGTGTATACCAGGGGTGTCCAGTTCTCGAGAGCTACTGTCCTGCAGGTTTTAGATGCATCCTTATTCCAACACACCTGAATCAAATGAATGGCTGTTACCGGGCCTTTGCCAAACTTGATGGCCTGCTGAAAAGGTAATCCAACCATCTGATTCAGCCGTGTTGGAGTAGGGATGCATCTAAAAGCTGCAGGAAAGTAGCTCTCGGGGACTGGAGTTGGACACCCCTGGTGTATACCAACATAACAGACAGGTAGACAGGAAAGAACTCAGTTTTCCTCCTCATGTACACACTGCTGTAACTATTTTTGAACTATGAATGTAACGATTACTTCAACAATGGCTCTCTCTCATTTAAGTGTTCAGTAAGCCATTAAGTGACGTTGACGCTTGAACAATAAAAGACCAATCAAACTGAAGCAGCTAAGCACAATTCAGCTGCTGTTCCTTTTATTATTCACACCTGTTTTGACATGTCAAATGCCATCAGTGAAAAAAACAGGTTGCCAAAGGGTAAAGCTGTCAGATTACAGGCTAAATATATCTTTTTCACAGCGGCCACGTTGACATGTTAGGGAAAGCGCAATAATGTCATTAAAGATAACCTTTTAATACCCCTGTAAACTATTTCAGTGCGGCAACATACATGACACGAGGGGCCTGGGAAGAATTTGTATCATTTATATGATCAGTCACATCTGTGCTTTTCATGCTGTGATAAGTCTGCTGCTAAAATGGGTCTGCCCCTGTGGATGAATCTGTTTAAGACAGGTGTTGCTAAGCTGTGAAATGACTGCAATTTCCATCTTTCACACCTAGAATGAATTCACAGTTGTGCAAGCTTCAATTTTCTACTGGCAACATTATACCAACAGCAAGGATGACTGAACTCATATTTATGGCACAAGTGCCTTTGGTAGTCTCACAAGCCTGAGGTCGAAACAAGACTTGAAGGTATGAAAACATGGACATAATGAGTTTACACACAGAGTTGGTTGGATGTGCTGTTAAGCTGTTTTATTCATATGATTTCTAAGTGCACTTCTCCCCTTCAAGAAGTTCAACATCACCATCCACCATCTGCTCCTCCCAGTCCTGAGGTGTATGGGCAAGTCAAACTGTGCTTTCAATAAATGCCTGATCAGACAAGCCAGAGAGCAAAATTATCATTTATTTGGGGCTTTAGGTTAATTTGGGGTCATGGAAACATAATCCACAAAAGGGTCTGGATCTGGACTCTGTCAGGAAATACTCAGGTCTTGAGCCAGGTTTGAGAGTAAAGTGGTTTGCAGTTGTGGGGTGCTAGTAGTTTTCCACTGTTTTCAAACTGAATACAGAGAATGGCAGCATTTGTCCCACCTCCTCTTTTGGTTTGGTTTCACCCCCTTCTCCTCTCTTCTCCACACATTAAAACTCATTGCTTTATTGCTGTCCTTTTTTTCCCCCTCTCGCCATCTCTTTTTGACCTTCAGTGCGCTGCAATCATAATGTGGCAGAGTCTCTTTTCTATTTCCATTCCCTCTCCCTCGCTTTCTCCCCTTCAGCTCCTGAATACCACGTCCAGAAATAATTGCAGACGAGCAAGTACCCCCCACCCCCAAGTAGCGGTGCCAACTAACCCATCCCATCATTGCACCACATGCCACTGGTACCATGACGACTGCTTATGCTGTGCAAATGCCTGAAGACAACACCAACACACCCCTCCCTCTTTGACAGGACAATACAGCCTTTGCATGTTTTAGCAGAAGTTTAAACTCTATCTAGAACAAATGAAAGAAGAAGAAAAAATCCCCCTTATTCTACAGGAAAGCATTTCCACACATCCACTAATGTATGCTAAAACAGGAAAATTATCATCTACAACAGGATTGACAGTGACCTAGTTGCACATTTCCCACATGCCCCCCCCTCTCTCTAAGTCTTCCTGAGTGTGCTGCCGGCAGCATGCTGTACTGGCTGAAAGTGGGGGTCTGTCTGTGCTGCAGGATCAAAGTGGGAGCTTGTGTGTTTGTTAAAAATGGCTTTTAATATCCTGGCAAGAAAGAGAAAAGGGAGGGGAAGGCATCTTCAAACTGTGTAAAAATCCCTTCTGGTAAATATCCCTCATCACTTTATCTGCACAGCATCATTTTAGGGTTCCCAGTTTGCACATCAACTATTTATAAATGAAAGCCAATATAGTGGTAGCATTCATTATTACATTGTACTCTGCATTGTGGTACAAGATTTCACATTAGGATGCATTAACAGAACTATTGGACCAACGCTGATGCCAGTGTTTAAAATAACAACTCGGCCAATAAGCCATGTCGCTATGAGCAATTCATGCAGGTAACTAAAAGCAGTCAGTGATGATATTTAGGTCTACAATAGGAGCGTCAAGGCATCAAGGCAGGAGCTATGTCATTGTGCTATTATCACTATCATCATCTCAAAACTTGAAGACAAAGGGCCTTTAGTGCCATAAAGCTTCATCTAGCTCAGTAAGACACCCCATAGAGAGAATTCACACCCAGCTCCTATCACTGCTCTGTCCCACTGCTCTGCCCAGCTGGCAGACAGCTGTAAATCCACAGCTTTATTTCTCTATTGCGTCCTCCATATCCATGGTGCATTTCACTGTACAGTTACTGTGCCAAAGGTCACTGCCTGCTTCCACGGCTGCTCCTTTCTCCCCCCCCTCTCACCATACACTTTGTTTGCCCTGGTTCAACCACAGAGTGCCCATAATCCACCAGATCTGACCAGAATACAAGGCCCTCTCATCATTGGTCCTCACTATCTATATTTACACAGCAAGCAGAGGTAGCAGACAGACACAGACTCCAGGCATTCACAATCAAACTCATGCACACACAGTACATTAACTAACACAAAAAAAACAGCACAGTATACGCACAGTCATGCACAGACTTATAAAACAGATCAGTGCAAACCTTTCTGTCACTGTGACTGCAATGAAAAAGCATTAAACAATTCTCTGAACTTCTGCCACATTTTACAAGTGGACTCTGACCCTGCCTTCTCAGAAAAGCCGTACTGCATCTGTCCACACACCTGTCTGTCAAGGTTGACAAGTAACGTTTGTTTATATAGCCTCACCAAATGAATTCCACCATTGAGAGAGGCTTACACAGACAACATGTCTTCTGAAAACAAGCCTAACCCACAATTAAAAAGAAATAAAATTATGTAACACAGGCTCGGAGAAATCAGTCAGAGATCAACCTACCATGCAACTTCAAAGTTTAACTCTTAGGAAAGTCACGATGTAGGTGCTAGATCTGCATATACTTGACAATTACGATTGCTTATTCGTATCAAGTTCAAGAGCTATGCTTAGATGAATAAATCAATCCTAAAGAGATAATTAAATATTTACCGTCATCTCCAAGAGACACTCCATATGTTCTGCATTAGTTTAGGAGGAGGCCAGTTCCAGGAAGCCATTTTAATCACACATATGTGTTTATTAGAGAGACTGCTTAGTTAGTCCTAATGACCATTATTAGCTTAAATAAGTATGTGAAAACACTCAGGAGCTTAAAACATCTAATGCCTCTGTGTTCCTCAGAAAAACAGACTGCATTTCTTTTTTATGAAAAAAGCCCCCCCCCCAAAAAAAAAACATGACTCTGTCATAACAGATGAATAGAAGGAAAGTTTCTTAGATTAAATATCTCCTAGGGTGTTTAAAAGACTGCAACTATAGCGATTTGCACATTCAAAATAAAAGAAAGAAAGTTGGTTGTAGAACAAGGTGTGATACTAACAGACTAAGGTGCAGGACTCTTACAATGACTATTAACCACACATTTCAGGTCTGATGTGCAGTGACAGCTGAACACATAAGAACCAGACTGACTTGGATTCAAAGAGACACTAAGGCCACTTGGTATTTAATGTACATTCTTCACTTCATCCGCTGATTTACTCCATCTTTTAATTCTCGCACGGTGCAGGTTGTGTCGTTAAATCTGAGAGGCACAGGCCTAAATTACAAGAACAGGTTGATCTTTTGAGACTAGCTCTTAATTCAAGTAGGGGTAAAGGGCTAACACAATGGTGTAACTGCAAAGCACAGAAAGAAAAAAAAAAACAACTTTCCGTCTCTGTTCAGCCATCCAAGACTGGGTTCCTTTCATCCAGTTTGGGGACATGATGACCAGAGAAAGAGAGAGAGTCGGCCAACAGAGTCTGCCCACCCCTTTGACAGACTCAGAATACACACTTACTATCGTTTCTCTTTAATTCTGAGCATGTGTGTGTTTGGTAGCATACCCATCTTTACTTTGGGGTTCCCATAAAAATGAAATCAATAAAGCTCAGCAGCCGAATGCCAAGTCAAAGGCCCCAGAAGACCACGCTGCAGAATTGTTTTGGTAAGCGATTTTGACTCACAATTACCCAGAAGACCCTCGCAAGGGAACCCGACCCCTCCCTGTACGCATATCACCCTATTTTTGCCAACAAACCTGTGACCCCTGAATACTAGACCAACATCATAGCTCAAATGTTTAAGCCTGCAAGTCAGTTCGCCTGCAGAGTCAGGAAGAACAAACACCAAGTGGGATTGCATTAAAAAAAAAGAAAGTGAGGCAAAGTTAGAGACCAAAAAAAAGGTCTTTTTATTTGCTACATGGGTTCCTCAACAATTAGTGGAAGGTCTGATACCAGGATTAAAACAGAAGAAAATGCCCTTGTCCATTACTAGAGTATAACTTCTCCAGTACACTTCTTATCTATGTGCACAGGTATGAGCAAAAGAATTGTGCCAACACACAATATTTTTTCCCTTCTTCTTAGGCATTATTGCAATTATTTTTATCATAATTTTTCATGCTACATCTACAGACAAGAGCACATATCATCCTTTGAATAATATCACCGGAGTTACTTTCACGGTTGATAAATGCTCAGGAAAGATGTGCTCATTATGGCAACAAACAAGCAGAAAATTGCTCCAACCCACAGCTATGTGACCCATGTGGGTTTTAGAGTACATTATTCTCACTAAGCAGGATGCCTTCCTCCTCTAGAGGACACGAGGAAAAGACTGTCTGTGCTTTCAAAGATTTTGTCTTTAATCAGCGGATCTGCTGGAATTAAAGGCTGTCTGAGTGTCAGGAGGGATCTCCCACCATGGGACCAAAGCTACATCAGCTAACTGTGGGCTCATAAATGCAACCTTTGGCAAGCTGTGCCCAAATGCAGCTTAGCATAATTCAGAAATACCAGACAGCGCGTACCGTGGTAGACAGCTAAACCCGCAAAGCAGCTTTCTCCCGTTCTCATCTCTGCCTGTCCCTCGCCTCCATCTTCAAAAAACACTTCCGCACAAACAGGAACTAAAGCCACGGCCAAACACCCCATTTCCTCAGAATAACAACATGTCAGGCCATCCAAAGCTACTGGGGTTAGTGTTTGTTTGTTATTACAGGACTCATTAAGTGGAACAGGCCACAGCAAACACAAGGGTAGACCCAGGATAAGTGTAATATTTCATTCTCTATAGCTAATAGTGGCAAAACAAAATAAACCCAGCACAATATTTATTATAAATATACATGTATTACAGATACAGTCACCAACTTTTTTATTAAGTACACCTAAAAAGTACTGGACTGGACCTCTTTTTGCCTTCAGAACTACATAAATTCTGCATAAATTCAACAAAGTGCTGGAAACGTTCCTCAGAGATTCTGCCCAATGTTGACACGATTGCATCACACAATTGCTGCAGATTTGCTGGCTGCACATCCATGATGCGAATCTCTTGTTCTAGCACATCCCCCTAGAACTGTGGAAGCCATTAGAGTACAGCGAACTCATTGTCATGTCCAAGAAACCAGTCTGAGATGACTTGACATGGCGTGTTATCCTGCTGGAACCAGCCATCAGAAGATGGGTATACTGTAGTCATAAAGAGATGGACATGGTCAAAAACAATGTTCAGGTAAGCTGTGGTGTTTAAAGGATATTCAGTTGGGACTAAACTGTGCCAAGAATGTATCCCCAACTCTATCACACCACCACCAGCATGAACCATTGATACAAGACAGGATGGATCCATTCTTTCATGTCGTCTATGCTAAATTCGGACCCGGCCATCCAAATGTTGGAACGGAAATGGACACTCATAAAACGAGGCAAACTTTTTCCAATCTTCTATCATCCAATTTTGATGAGCCCGTGTGGTAATTGTAACCACATTTTCCTCCTATTAGCAAACAGTAATGCAAACTTGTCTGCTCTTCTGCTGCTCCACACCTTGGTTATAACAAGTGATTACTTCAGTTGTTCCCTTCCTATCAGCTAAAAGCATTCTGGCAATTCTCCTCTGAGCTCTGAGAGAAGTGCCTCACACTCGATATTCTCTCTTTTTAAGACCATTGTCTTTAAACCTCAGGGATTATTGTGTGGAAAAAAATAAAAAAATAAAAAAATCCCAGTCCATCATAAGTTCCTGAAATACTCAGGCCAGCCTGGGCCTCGATCAAAGTCACTTAAATCACTTTTATTCCCCATTCTAATGCTCAGTCAGTAAATGTTCTTTGTATTTGATGTATTTCAATCTGAAATAGTTTTCAGTCATACTCGTTATATCATTTTGCTCTTAGTAGGCATCTGAAACTATCTGTTCACTTATATTTAGATTAAATTTCTTTCTACCTTGTACTGTGTACATTTTTCTTCTACTGTTTCAAGTTTTTTTAATGGCTGCATCAATTTATTTTATTCCCACTCTATCCCTTTTGCTACCATATACCACATGTAAATTTCCCAACTGTGTGTCTAATAAATCTTATTTAATTTTATCTATATTTCTCCTGTTAACTTTAAGGACCCCCCCCCCCCCCACCATCCACCATTGCGCATTTCTCCGACAGATTTTTGTTTTCAGGATTCACTGAGTACCATGTATCCATGTCCAAGTCTGACAGCTTCAATATAATATTTTTTTTCTCAATTCACTGCCACCTGCTACACAACAATGACCAGGATATTTATTTAAAAATCAACACAGGCAGACTTAACGGACTTGAAAAGAAAAAGAAAAAAAAAGCCAAAGTGAAAACAAAAATGCTGTGTCACACTGTGTTTTGTTAATAATGGAGAGCATTACTTATTTTCAGTAAATACGTCTTAACTCTCTGAGAAAGCCCACATACAGTATGTGCAGTGTCAATATTTTTATTGGAAGATCTCAGTGTGTGTAAGCCATGAGCCAAAGAAATTTGTTTTCAAATTCTGCAATAAAAAAAACTTAAATCTTATGTCTAGCTTTAATGCTAAAGACAAATCTTAATCAACCAGTGATTATCTGTTTAGTTTAAATCTCACCGTAAAAATGATTGGCAGCGTGTTGAAAGGTTAGGACAGCTATATTTTTGTGTATCATTGTGTGACTGACTGTAATCCCTTTGACAAACCATGCAGCGGTCACACTGAGCTTTTTACTAAACCACAGTGTTTGCAATGCTTATGAAGAGGTGAAGAGAGGGAGATGGCTGCAGATCAATACAATAAACACTGGCTCTAGAGGACATATCACAGTCGGGTGCAGCGTAATGCAACACAGTTCCCCATCATAAAACCGCGACTCTCTTACCTGGATGTTTCGCAGAAGCTGAGAGCAACGCTCCCTGACATCTTCAAAGGGACACCGTCTGGTGAGCATAAGGACATGGGCCAGGATATCATTCAGATCGTTGCCTGGAGGACTCCCTGAAGCCAGGGACAGAGGGGCCACCGGCGGTATGGGCCCAATGGTTTCCACTTTCCGCATGACCTCCTGGCAGATGTTCTCTATCGCATCAGCTCTGGAGCTGGGATCCCGGCTCCCCAGCCTGTCCCATCTCCCCACAGACTCCTGGTCCTGCACCTCCATCAGTTTATGCGGGCCTACCGTTTGTGCTGTCTCACAAAAGGCTACGAATAAACAGGACAGGAAAGGCTTGCATCACCTTTTTGTTAATGCAAGTGCATTATGCTTTTAGATGTAGCATCAGAGAAATTTGACTCCAACTAATAACATGAACCACTTATAAAAGACACAGATATATCACCCTATATCTCATGAATTCATTTGCCATAATTTGGATATTACAGCTAATGGACTTTTGGCTTTTGGCAGGGGGGGGGAGTAGGGAAAGAGAGAGAGGGTGAGTGACACACAGCATCAAACTGAAGCCACTGTTGTAAGGACTATGGCCCTCGGTTCATGGGTCCCCTGCTCTACCAGGGAAAACAAAAATGTCTCTCTCAGCACCAGGGAAGAGCAATAGAAGTACATCTTCCATACTTCCATTCTTATACCACATTACTGCCCTAAGAAAGGGTGTGAAACTTTATGTCAGTACTGTACCAGTGTGTAATGTAACACTGTGGAGAAGAGATGGTGCCACTGTTTATTATGTTTTTGCTGATATCTGTTTCCCTTTTTGACAAGAAAAAAAATTACATATAAATATTAATTATAAATTATTAATCTCTTTAGCACTTCATCGTTGAACATTTAGCAACTGCAAAGTTGAGTTGGCACAAAACACTGGTCACTAACACCTCTAAATATCACTGCACTTCCTTCCTGTTGTCTTTAAACCCCAGTTTAAGATTAAACATTAAATAAACTTCTCAAAATGGTGCATAAATCAACTACACATCTAAAGCATATCATCACACCATGTATTTCAGCATATAGCCAAATAGTTCTCTGAAGATATACTGCTCAGATTTGCAGAAAATCTAATATAATGAGGTTTAACCACATGTTTTAAACAGATTTAAAAAGCAATAGCTGCATCCGTGATTTAAATCCACACGATTCTGCTAATCTTTGTTAGCAACTTTCAAAACAACAAAACAGGATTTGAACACAGTCAGAGCAATTAGATTCACTGCCACAGCATTTGATTTTGCAAATACTAACACCGGTTTACGGTTTAACGGCTTTTAACTTTGATATTAACTTGGCATATAATAGGAAGAATACGCGGCGTGTCAGTGAAATCCATTCAATCTCTCTGCTTGTTTATCTCTCTTTTCTTCGTGCCAGGGCTTTCAAGCTGCCCGTTAACAAAGACGGCACTAAAGCACCCACCGCCGCTCTTTAAAAAAATTCCCACACACGAACCTTTCACTGAGACTGAAAACCAAACAGTGTCATTCTAAAACACTCACTTTATCCACATTCTTTGGTGTCTCTCTCCTGTTACAGGACGACTTGCCTCCGCACTGTCCAGTAACGCTGGTTCCAGCGTAGAAACAAGAGGAGGTAACAACTTCAGGGTAAAAGTTTGATTGGCAGGGCAAATTAGCCAATCAGCCCAAGCCGAACTCATTCGGGGAGGTTCTGGAAGATGATTGGTTGGTGGGCGGTTTCCTGTGCTCGTGGGGGAAGCGTTTATGGGGATTGTATTCTTTATCCGCCCAGGTTCTCTATTTGACTGTAGCGCTTAGCAACTACATCTCCCATCATCCACTTATTCAGCAGCAGCAGCCCCCCTTTCACTTGTTTATCAGAAATAACAGACAAGCAGAAAGACATAAAGAGGTGGATATGTTGTATGTTTCCATTTGATTTTCTTAACTTTAATAAAAATCTGCACACTGATGCAGCCCATACCATTAAAATATCAATCTCAACATAAGAACGAAGTGCCATGCACCTCAGTTCAAGTATGGTAAAACTAAAAAAAAAAATGTGTTTGTTGCAAATGAGAAAAAAATAGTAATGCAGGAGGACTGTCACACATGCTGCTTATTGCTGCAAGAGAGTATTTGCATGTGCAAATGTTGACAGTGTGATTGACTTACAGTGCTAACGACATTGTATTAACTCACCACAACCTGGGGAAACATAAAAAAGTCAACAAGCAGACACAAATCAGTTTATCGTGTACATACTCCAGCCTACTGATTGTGTTGGTATTTTGGAGGCTGTGTGTGGCTATGCAGTGGTCAGTGCAGCATGCATTCCAGCCATACTGACCTGGGGACTTAGATGAAGTGAGTGAAAGGCCACACATTAGATAACTGAAAAGTCCACCTACATCTTACCAGTTGCCTGTTGTGCATCCTTGCAGAGTTAATTGATTAAATACCTTGCATCTAAAAAGAAGTTCAGAATCATTGTATGTGCATACGTGTACACAGAATAGTTCGAAATGGAGAGCATGGTACCTTAACAAAACAATGAAAAGCAACTATCACAATACAACATCATTAAACACTCTAGGGTACCTTATATTAAATGGAAAATGTAGCACCTAGAGCTTGTTCATCTTTTATACTATGTTTGTATGTAAGTATAATATTCCTGTTGTTGTCCTTCCTCTCTGACAACTAACATCTGCATCTTGGATAGGCCCCTAACTGTACATGGGCCCTTTGCACATACCCAGAAATCCCATCAATCCACCCCAGCAGAGAGGTAAAGAAGAGAGGGCAGGCAGGGTGAAGTGGGTGGAAACAAGTGTCTGGGGAGATTTGTGACAGAAAGATAGCAGTAAGAGTGAAAGGGGAGGTTTAAAAGATGGTAGAGAGACCTCTTGAATGGCAGAGTTGAAGATGCCAAGATTTTCATTGGGAATACCACAGTCAACGTTCATGGTGTGGTGGTTGGCATGACAGACGATGGTAGAGATAGGATGAGGTGGAGGCAGATAATTTGCTGTGGCAACCCCTAAAGGGAACAGCAAGAAAAATAAGATTTAAAGGATCATTCTATTTTAGTCTATAGAAGGTGAGCCTGTCTAATGCCATACTTATCACCAAAAGGTCACAGTCTTTATTGAGTTTGCTGAAAATACTGGAAACTGTTCCACAAAGAAAATTAAGTGACACGTATATGTGTGTCATAATCGGATTTTTAAAAATTCGAAAATTGTCATATACAGCTCAAAGTAGTTATGCCAGTCTACTGAAACCCAAAAAGAATAACTGAAATAACAGTGAAGTAAATTAGAATGTTGGAGTAAAGAATGAGTATAAGGACAAGCTTAAGTTTCCTTTTACCCTTATAGTATTTAATTAGCAAAAGATATGGAAATATAATATATTTCTTAACCAGCAGAGAAAAGTCTGGTGGGGAGGGAGGAACTAAGAGTGCGCAGGCGGAACCACAGTGTGGAGGGCGGCAAAGAGGAGGGAAATTTAAAAAGCCCGGACTGTCTCTTGGTGACAGGACAGCTGGAGTCAGTTAGCTGGTGTCTTACAAGTCATTTTAACTTATAAAAGTAGCCTCGGATCGTTAAAGACAGACGCATGATTAGTTTGGAAGCACTCATCATTTGCTGTAGGGCAAAATGGAGACGTACCACGATCAGGTAACGTCCGTAAATCAGCCGTTAGCAGCAGGTGTGGCTAACGCGTTAGCGCTGTCTTGTTTACTTTCGCCAAGTTGCCACTTAACCATCTTTTTGGTTTGTTTTACGGGTATCTACCTAAAAGAGCCAATGGTCCATGCAGTGGGTGGTGTTTGTAAATACATTATGTTTGCTGTTGTGGAGCTTTTAGGACTACAAACGGCCTCCTTGTTGCAGAAAGCTGGCTGTACTGGGGTACAGTTGCGTAATCGATTAACGCTTGTTGATTCGGTTACTGTTTACTTTGTGTGGCAAGTGCATGGAAATTGCACCGAAAACAGAAAGTTTTTATCAGTATTTACTGTTTACTAAACAAATATATGGATGAGGAAAAGCGAAAAACCACAGAGACGGTTCATGGTGAAGGGGGAACGGGGTCGTGGGCGCAGCAGCCTAAGCAGATGAGCCCACATCTCCTCATCAGCTCATCTAGGCCTGAGAGCACCGAGATATTCCCAAGGCAGCTGAGAGATGTCCCCCAGGGCATCCTTTTAACTTTCAGTAGGACATGCGTGGAAAACCTCTCCCAGAAAGCATTCTGAACCACCTAAGCTGTCTCATTTCGATGTGGATGAGGCTCTATTCTGAGTACCTCCTGATCTTTTGGTCACTATCCAGAGCTCGTGACCATAGGTAAGGGTGGGGATGTAGATTGACTGGTAAATCAATAGCTTTGTTTTTATGTTCAGCTCTCACTTTACCACAATGGACCGGTGATGCAGACACTGCATCAATCAGTCTTAACAAGACCTCAGGATACTTGAACTTCTCCGCTTGGGATAGCAACTCGTCTCTATAATAATCTATAATACTCATTTTTAGAATGAAGTCAAGTCTTAACCTATGATGTTGAAGGCAGTCACCTGTTGTCACTTTCATTTGTAGCAAAGCAATGGTTTATCCTTCCTAATCAAACAGATTAATTTCCCTGAAGTGTGAAGTGTAACTAACTTTGTGTTATACTATGTTGATCATGTATTCCCTGTTTTTGAGCTGTGCACTTTAGGAATAATGTTGTAATTTAAAATGAAACTATTACCATTAGCACACTGTTGCAAAATTGCAATATTTCTGCAAACTGCACATCCAAACCAGTTTTAGTAAGAAGAAAATTATTTCTCTTTTTTCACAGTGCGGTAATCAGGAGCTGATTTTAGTCTCTGCATTTCAAATTTATTCTCAAGGTTCAAAATTGTTAAAAATCTGACTCGTATACACTTACATTTTTTGTCTATAATTTTACAAACTTGGCATTTTATTGATAATGAAAATATTCATTTGTTTCCAAAACAACCTCCTCTTGTTGTGTATAGATTTTAGACTCACCTTCCAAGAACAGTTACATTGGAAGCTACTACCAGCCACCAGACAGGATAGTGAAACCTTCACGAGAGCCGGAGCCCCATGCACACTCTTCTATCAGCATGGGCACACACATGGCCAGCAGCTCAGTTTCCCAGAGGAGACCAAATATTGATAGCAAAGGTATGACGCATTCATTATCATGAGCTATTTGTCTCTTACAGTGGAAGTTTTTGTTTTTGTTTAGTTTTTTGAGGGGGGAGGGGGCAGACTGCTTTCTTTTACAGTTACCTAGTATGTCTTTGTATTGTTGTTTACTCTTCATCAGCCGTGGTTGATGCACTGAAGACCCTTCAGGAGAAAATTAGGCGGCTGGAGCTGGAAAGGATGCAAGCAGAGAAGAGCTACCAGCAGTTTTCCCATGATGCTCAAAAGCATCCACAAGTTACAACATTGTACAGTCAGACAGCAGCCAGCCTGCCTGGGACGGATAACTCTGCCAGGAGAGGTAAGCGACAAAGAATAGAAAGCAACAAGGAAACAGGGTACTGTGGGTCACTATGATCTGGCAACTCCATTTAACTGATTGATTAGTTTGTTCTCTGCTTTATAATGACAGAACTGGACTCAAAACTGCAGTCTGCAGAAGCTCGCTGTAAGGTTCTCGAGAAGCAGCTGGACTACATGAGGAAAATGGTTGAAAATGCCAAAAAGGAGAGGAGCGCTCTAATGGAAAATCAGGTAGCTCAGAATACTACGAATCAAAAAGTCATTTGAAAGTAGATCCCAGCTATAAGCATGATCATCACCTATTTGTTTCTCACATTTCTGGATGTAAGTAACATAAAAAACCACATATTCCCCCTGCCACTTTTACTCCCCTCAAGGCTTCTCTGCAGAGCGAGCAAAAGAGCAGCTCAAACAGCCAAATTCAGCGAGAGAAGCTGGAAAAACTCGAGTCAGAGTGTCTCAAACTGAGCAGAACCCAAACTCTGGCAGAGGTAACCTAAGGTTTCCCAATGCTGCTTATCTCTAATTCATTAGTCAGAATGCTTATCGCCAAAAGTTCATTATTTCAGGGTGTGTCGCTGTGATAAATTTTCAGATGAAGCTTTCCATCCTGGAGCAGAAACTGCTGAAAGAAGAGCACGAGCGTAAACTCGTGCAGGAGAAGGCGGAGGAGGTTAGTCAGTTTTTGGATTGCACTTGTTAAGAAACAAGTAAATGCTAACTAGAGACACAACTTTTTTTTTAAATTGCCCACGCCACAACTTTCAGCACATATTCAACAATAAAGCTGCTGATTGGCAAATTTGACTAAATACTCTTAAGAAGCATTGATTTGCTGTTACTACTGCAGCTGCAACGAGAGTTTGATGTCAGCCTTCGACCATCTCTGCCAACTTCTGAAGAGACAAAGCCAAAGAAGAAAACAAAAAAGAGCATAAGGGTACTTTTCTGACCGATATAAAAATTAATTTTAGGCATTTATTTAAGGAGATTTCTTTGGATGTAGAGGTGATGAGAGCTGTCTTCTTCCTCAGAAAACCTCTAAACCTGCCGAACTGCTACCAAAGAGCCCGATGCACAAGAAAATGCCCTTTGTTGCAGGAACAGTAAGTCACTTATAATTTTCTGCACTTCTTTTTTTGTTGTTTGTTCTTACTTTGATTCTTTTCATTCCCGTCTCTAGTCGACGAGCCCAAGCCATTCGGTTCATGCCAACGTGCAAAGTATCCTTCACATGATGAAGCACCACCAGCCACAGCTGTGCCAGCGAGTGAGTGCACACCACAGGTCTGGCTGCGGAGTGAAGAAAAACCTCCAAAAGGACTTTTCTTCATCTTCCTCTGATTCATCAGAGAAGCCTAACAGGCTGCCCGTCGACCCATCGCTAAGCTCACTTGCCGACCTGCTCCTGGCTCTGCAGGACGAGCTGGGACAGATGAGCTTGTGAGTAGTGCCAACCAGTGAGCTGCATTAGGAATGAAGGCGTATTTAACATAATTTAAGTTCTTTATTCAGAGTTTTTTGGACATATTAGTGAACCTTTTATTAAAGTCGTTTTATATTTGTCACCTTTGTCAGTGAGCATCAGGAGTTGGTGCGTCAGATCGATGGAGCTCAAAATCCGGAGCAGAGGCAGGACCTCCAGAGAGAATTGGAGCTGCTGGTCACCAGGATGGAGGATAAAGGATCTCAGATCACCAAGCTCCGCAAACACCAGAGGATGGTATGTGACCTATAAGTTGGTACAACTTAAAGGGGATAGATTTGTAACAATTTTCGGTAACACAATGAGAAACTGGATCTGATGCATTGAAAATAATCATCTAATCATCTTTTAAAGTGCTTTAAAACAGCAGTAAGCATTCACCATTGACAGCCCACCAATTGTCAATGGTGAATGCCTATATCAAGCAAAATTTCAAATAATGAATTCCATGTCTGTAAAAGTCAGTTCTTCCATGGTGTAGTGGTTAACATGTGCACGTTACATGCAAAAGATGTCTGGTTCAAAACCAGGAGGGGAGACAGATTTCTGGGAAGTTGCATTTGGGAAAGGCATCCAGGGTAAAAATCTTTGCCAAATCAAATATGCGCATCCATCCTCTGTGGTCACTGCTTGTGAGAGTAAGAGCCAAAAGTTGAAGCAGAGTCCAGTAATAAAAAAAAAAAAAAAAGTGCATTAGATCCACTTAAAAATAGTGATAAGATTATTTTGAGATTTTCAAACAAATTAATTTGATATTTTTAGAAAAGTATTTTTATGTATTTAAAGCAGTTTTTTAGCTGCATGTCGTTAAGTGGAGCTGGTATTACCTCACTGAAGAATTTACACACTTCTCCTGTTATTTCTGACATTTTAATAAACAGAAGAGAAATGTATGCTTGAATAAATTAAAGTCTACTTATAAACAAATGGTCAAAAACAATCCTGTCGTTTTCAACAGAGGATGGATCGACTTGTAATAGCAGCTTATTGCAGTGTATAATTGTGCTGAACAGATCCAAATGTGTGATGTTTTCTGCTCCCTCCACAGATCCAAAAACTGGCCCAGTGCCGATCATCTCCTGAGGAGCACACAGCCAAAAGGCTGAGTGGGATCAAGCCACCTGCTCCTTCTCCCGTTAAGACTGAAAAGAAGGGAAGGACAGATAGGACTACTCAAAAAAACCTGCAGCTTCTCAGAGAGACACAGAAGTTCAGAAACAGCCTCAAACAGGACGACCTCTCCTGGGAAACGTGATTTTTCTCAGTGAGACCTTCGGCGTGCAGACCTGGATGTTACAGCTGGATGATGTGTGGGGTTTTTTGTTTGTTTGTTTGTTTGTTTTTTCTCTGCTCTTCAGACGACCTCTGGACATTTTTAGTAACAAATTGGAGAGGAAATAAGGCATTCTACACAGTGCTTATTAAATAAAGTATTGCACATACACTGTCCTTCATAGGGTGTAGTTTGTGAACCATGATCTTAACCCAATTTAAAAGTAATGTTAATGAGTCATGTGCCATAAGGAGCTAATGAGCTGGATTAACTTTTATGTAATCATAGTTGTTTATTTTTAATAAAGGCTATTGTTTCTACACATTGCAGATTTATTTTTCTTCCACATTTATGTTTGTCACTGTTTATGTACAACCACTAGATGGCACTGCGGAGCCTGTTCTATATTTAAATCAGAAGCTTTTCACCTTTGGCAAGTCGTGCTATTGGATGGATAAATGAACTCTAACTTTGTAATGTTGCTGGCAGCACCAGTCTCCCCACTGCGTATAATCGAGAGGGATCAAATGCACCCCGAACAGCAGCAGGTCGAACAGCTGAATAAATGGAGCCCTGACCACAGATAAAACGGATGTGGGTTTTTAGTTGTATGCATGTAGGAGAAACCCATTTTTTTGTTGCCACACACTGTTTTTTTTTTTTCCTTTGCACAGCTGAAACAGCTCTGTTCTCCAGTGCTTGCTGGTCAGATGACATGGCAAATTTGCTGCATGCCTTTTGCACACACACATGTGCTGTTTATTTGAGTCAGCCACTTATAATGGGGAAAATAACCACATGTGAAGCTGCCTCATAACATTCCTCAACTTATCTCCTCGTTATCGGGCCTTAGTCAACATTTTTTGCTATTCTGTCATCAAGTTTAATACACGAATAGAAGTTCTGATCTACTCTAAAGTAACTTTAGATGTGTAATGCAGTCACATGGATCTGAAATGAGCACATTTTCAAGACTTTTTTTTTCAAGAGATACCTGCTTTTGTTTATTACTGCATTCATTTCATTATGTCACTAACATTGCTCGGTCTTGGTATTCTTGGCATGCTGCAGAGTTCACTGCATGGTTAAACAATGCACTGAGCTTGTGTTTGCAAGAGAGGAGAGACTACACCTAATGCATTGTTTCTCTGTCCTCCCATATTAGATTACACAGCATGACTGGACACAACAATCAGGTTAGCTAGAGACCCAACCCATGTCCACTTATGCAGCAGCTCCACCCACTCTCCTGACCCTGCAACTTTGATACCTTGTGACTACACAACCCTTCTTTGTCTGATTAGCAGTTGCTCCAACTGCAGTATTTTCTTAAAATTTTAGAGAGGAAAAATCCAAAAGTAGTATCTCCCAGTGTGTGGGGGGATTTTCCACGTTCTAGTAAAAGGCCCAGAGATGTTCCTGATAGAGCAACACAGTGTTTGCCCCTGAAAAGAGTAAGTATAGGGCTGCTGATTTTGCTTTTAACTGACCAAAACCATTATCGCGTTGGTTGTGGAACAGCCTCTCTGCCAGGGCCGCTGGAAAAATAACAATCTGCTCGACAAAAATAAACACACAGCTTCTTCGAGAGCGTAGACCATCGGACCGTGAGTCTTGAGTGTGCACATGCTCACTGATTGTCTTCAGAGCTTCGGTTTTTACCACATAAGCAAAACTTTCCTATGACCCGAGAAACTGTGCGCCCTGGTGGGTGGTGGTGTGAAACATTGGTTTTTATTCACAGGTTATGGTACGTGACATACAGTACACTTTGTACCTGCTGCTTTTTCAAAGGTTTGTAGCTGCTTGTGAAACACAAACAGTCAATGTTAGAAATGATAAAAATAGTTAACACAGTCATTAAGCAAGTGTTAGTCAGTCTTTATACTTTATGACATACTGGGTTATTTTTGGAGACTTTGAGAAAGGTTACCTCAGCTTTGTGTTGTATATACGTTCAAAGACAGTGTGACAGTGAGCTGCAAGAGTGTAAAACTAATTACACACAGGTCTATGGAAATTTTTTTTTTTTTTTGCATGTTTTTCACAGCTTTAATTTTCAGATCAAACTAGTTTTAATGTTAAACAAAGACAGCCTGGGTGAATACAAAGTGCAGTTTTTAAATGATGATTTCATTTATTAAAGAAAGAAAAATGGTCCAAACCTACTTGGCTGTGTAAAAATTATTAAAGAAAATGTTATTGCCCCTAAACCTAATAACTGGTGCCACTCTTGGCAACAAGGACTGCAATCAAACAGTTATAATAACTAGAAATGAGTCTTTTACATCACTCCTCTTTGCAGGATTGTTTCATTTAATTAAGCCACACTGAAGGGTTTTCAAGCACTAACTGCCCTTTTAAGGTCATGCAACAGCATCTGAACTGGACTAGGCCAAAGTCTTCATTTTGTTTTTCTTAAGCCATTCAGTGGTGGACTTGCTGGTGTGTTTTGGATCATTGTCTTGCTGCAGAACCCAAGTGTAGCTGAACTTCAGGGCATGAACTCATAGTTGAACATCATCCTTCAGGATTTTCTGGTAGAGAGCAGAATCATGGTTCCATCAATGGCAGCAAGTCGTCCTGAAGCAGCACAGCAGCCAGACCATCACACTACCACCACCATATTAGACTGGTGCTATGATGCTCTTTTTAAGAAATGCTGTGTTAGTTTTATGCAGATGTAACGGGACTCAAACCTTTCAAAAGCTTCAGCATTTGTCCCAAATCAATTGAGGATCATCTGTTTTTTTTGGCAAATGTCACATGACCCTTTGTGTTCTTTTTGGTCAGCAGTGGTTTTCTACTTGGGCTCTCCCATGGATGCCATGTTTGCCGGTCAGTTTCATACTGTTGAATAATGAATAATGTTAGAACTGCGCAAATGAGGTCTGCAATTCTTTAGATGTTCTTCTGGGTTCTTTTCTGACTTCCTTGGATGAGTCAGTGATGCGGTCTTGGACTAATTTTGGTAGACCGATCACTCTTGAGAAGGTTCACCACTGTTTTAAATTTTCTCCATTTGTGGATAATGGCTCCACTGGAGTCTGCTTCTCCTGTCTGTATACAGTCCACAGTGATTTTCTAACTAACTTTTTAAGGGTTGACCTTGAGCTGCTTCACTGAAGAGGTTTTTAGTGTCTTGAAGAAGTGAAAGAATGAACTTTATGCACATTTTGTTTTTGCTTTCTTATCCATATAATCACTTTATGACCCATCAGCCTCACAGTAGGTCATGAGCCCCTGATACACAAGGAAATGAAAATTGAGAGCAGGGATTGGGCAGGGTGGATTGGAGTGGATCCTGTATGGGCAATACAAAGAAAGCATGTGTGTCAGTGAGTGTACTTTTTCCACTAGACTCTTAAGTAAACAGAGAGCAACACACCTAAAGGAGCAGGTGAAGCTGGTCGAAAGTTGGAACAGTTTCTCAGACAAACAAATTAAAAATTTTATGGTTCCAGATTATTTGTAACATTTTGGGGTATGTGCTCAATCACCTCGCTTAAAGTATGAAAATAGAAAACTGCCGTAACAGCGTAACTCTCAGTTTCTCAAAACAGAAACAAGCTGAATGCTGAAATTCAATATGCACACGCTCAGTAAAGATCTTTATCCACCCATGGAAAACAAGCAGGATTAATTCACCTTAGCAGAAGCTTTAAACAGAAACCAATGTGTTCAGACTGTTAGATGTTGACAGAAAGTCTTGATATTGTTATAAGCAAAGTTATTGTGTTCGTCATTTTGCATCTACTGTCAATTTAAAGAGACCCACACAAACCAAAGACCTGATTAAATATACAGCATATATACTGAAATAAGGCTCGTGCTTCCGTTATGCTCACTTCTAAAGTCAACAATTAACATTCAGGGTTGGGAGAACTGACAAGGAAGTTTTTCCTTCCTATTCTCACCAAGTGCTTGCTCAACAGCGCCCGATTGTTGAGGTTTTCTCTGTATCATTGTTGGGTCTTGGTGCTATAAATAAAACTAGTATGCGTTTCATATATCAAATTAGGTTTTTGGGTTTCGTTTTTGTTTTCTTTAAATATAAATGGTCGTGACAGCTGCTCCCTTATTCACCAGCTGTCTACATGTTTGATTTAGCAACCTCAAAAGGGGATTTGGGTCTACTCCTGGGCTCAAATCAAGGATCTTTGACTTGTCAATGTGGAAACCCATACAATATGGAGTCACTCCATGAACTATGAAAGAAAATGTAAAATATATTGATAATTTTGCCATTAGTGTAGAATTTCTGCATAAATTATTTGCATTTATGCTCGCTTCCTCTTTATCAGGACAATCTGTCCTTCTGAATTTGAGCCAGTATTACTTATACTCACACAGAAACTGATACACCACCTTTTAAATGGCTTTTCAACTGTAACCATGGTGACAAGCGCTCTACAAGACCTGCCCAGGTATCGTCTTTCCACTGATGTAAATGACGAGTTCCCAAGCAAATGTTACGCTGCAGTGATTCATTTTACAATATTCAAACTTTATTGGTTTAACATTGTGAAATTAAAAGGCAACACTAGGAAACGAGGCAAAAAAACCAAAAGAAACCCCCAAAACAAAACAAAGTTTAAGAGGAAGTGGGAGAAAAGAAGGGCACAAAATAAGCACAAAACTTTTTAGGAGGCATTCTGGCACCTGCAGGAGTCTACATATGGCTATGTGAGAGGGGAAAGCCCAAAGGTCGTACCTACAAGACTGATGGCCTTTAACAAAAACAAACAAAAGCATTAAACCCACAAGAGAAAGGAGGAAAAAAATAAAATAAAACATACACATCTCTCTCTCTGAGCAGAACACTGATATGAGAGAACTCCGCAACCAAACGAGTTTGGATTTTGAATTTGAAATCTTACAAAAGACAGAAAGCAAGGTCATCTGATACAGCAATTGCAAATTAGAACCAAAGTGGAGTCACCATGTGACCATTTGCAGCGTGGAGGAAGTGTGACTTTACAACGCTAGAGGTTTGTGGCTGTGGTTGCAACTTTACTGCTGAATTTTATCTCTATATGCGGGTGAGAGGCTGTCCAGGCCACATGCGTGCTTTATTAAGCTGTAAAGGATTCAAATCACTAAAGCAGCACCTTTGATTCTGCTGTATACTTAAAATGCTGCTTCAATGGCATCGCTTGAAAGAATGGAACACAGTCAACCTCTCCCTTCCGCCCCACCATGCTTATCACTGCTCGTTTGATCAAGAAGTTAAGGCCGATTGTGACATAAACAGACATTTAAGCAGAATACGACACAGAAAACCACTTCACAGGGGCCTGAAAGTGCTGAGTCCCATCGTTACTTAATACATGTGGCATATCATTTTGCAATACAACTTTATATATCTATAGATATATCTATGAAATCAACTGAATAAGGCACTTTTCCTTAAAAAGGTGCAGGGACTGCGTAGGTATCTTGTAGAAGTTGCAGAGTAAACACAATGGAGATCAGTTATCCATGGATATCAACATTTGATGGTTTGTAAGGAACACAGCGACCACGCTGAACAGAGTTGCACAGCAGCCCACTCAGCAGCTGGGAATGAACTCAAATGTTTCTTTTAAATTGGCCGAAGGGACTCCACGTACAGAGAGTGAACGAAGGGGTGCAGCTAAGGCAAAAAACTCTGCAGCCTACCTGCCACACATGGGTCTTTGGGCTGTAGCCTAATGCCATCAGGTGACTGTAGGTTTTAAAGGCGTGTTAATGGTGAGCAGCAGAAAACGTGTAATCCAGAAATCACGTAAGCAAAAAAAAAAAAAAAAACCCCAAACCAAATCAAACAATAAGAAGAAAAACATTTCCACTGAATGTCTTAAAAAACAAGCTGATCATTCATTCATTATCTAGTAATATTTCAGGACGAATATTTATACAAGCATTTTTTTTCTATTTTTTTTTTTGGCTAAACCATGAAAACATTTACAAAAGCAAAGATAGAAAACAAAGCTCGTCAGTGCAACGCTCAATTTCCATGCCTAAACTGAGAACTTTGGCTTGATGCACACTGATTCAAGGCATTCTTTCAACTAGCATATGGGCCAATCACAAATAATCGTGTGTGTGTGTGTGTGTGGGTGGGGGGGGGTGTTTTGTTTTTTTAAAGTATACTGAAATCCCTAAGAGCATATGCAAAGGAAGGAAAAAACATCTCCAAGCATCCAGCATGCAAGAGGGGAAAAAGGCATTTAAAGAAAACATTCCTGACACTGGCAAGCAACTACAAGAAAAAAACAAAACAACAACAACAACAACAACAACAACAACTACTCAGGAAAAAAACAACAACAAAAAAAACAACAACAACAACAACACAGGATGTGGCTATGTACAAGAGAAATAAGAAAATAATCACAGTTAGCAGCAAGCTAATCAGAGGAATCGGCACAAGCTTTAAGCACAGCCACCAAGCTGTTTCTTCATTCACAATCCTCTCACTTAACATGGCAAAAATCCAAAATCAAGAGGTGCGATGCTCATTTGACAAAAACAACAAAACAGTCAAAACAGTCCAACATTTACCCCTATTCACTCTCTCTGATTCTCAAGTTTTTAAACACGCCCAATATTCTCCCCATTTCTTCACTCAGATTTACAACACCACTCTAAAACCCCCCTCCCTGGTTGAACTTGGAAAACATGAATTGCGAGCTTTTAGAGGGTAAATTAGATGCTAGAGTACCTTTAAGTACTTTCTACAAAGTTACCACTGAAGTAACTGTGGGTTTCATGCACTGAATATCTGATTAACTTACAGTGGACCCCCCCACCCCCCAAAAAAAGACCCAGGCCCTCCTGTTATCACCATCTACTGTATTCACCAACATTAAAGGCTCTTCAGTCCAGCTGCAATACGATGGTTCTCACGGCGATACAGTTCTCTCGCTCTTATAAACTAATAAACACTCACCCCTCCTTCTCTTTAAGTCATATAGGACATTAAAGGCACTTCACTGCTTTCACTGTCTACATCAAGAAATGTACTTACTATTAAAAAAAACAAAAACAACAAAAAAAAAAAAAACAACAACAACCCAAAACTTCCCCATTCTCGTTTTTAACAAATATTCTACCATCATTAATTTTTGATCCTTTCAATTACTCCACAGAATAGAACAGCCAGCTCCACGTTGGCAACCCGTGCATGGACAATTTGACACCGGTTAAGATCAGGAAGTTTGGGAGATTAATGGCTGGGAAATGAGCTCGATACATGATTTATTGCACTGAGCTGCCCCGCTGGCAGTTGGTGTTTTAACATCTTGAATATTAGGATGGAAAGGTAGGATTCAGCAGGAGAAAACACACAGCACTCCTAAATGTTACTGGAGACACCCATCAATAAATAAGCCTGTTTTTTTGTTTTATCCACGACATTGGATGATTTGGTTCTGCTTTTATCCCCTTTTTAAAAAAAAAAAAAAAAAAAAAAAAAAAAAAGAATCCCTGCCTCTTTTACATCATCTATGAACAAATATACATAATACAGCTGCACAGAGGGGAGGAAACCACAATTTAACAGGGCAAAAGCAAAACTGAATCATCAAAGTCGTCGTGTTAAAGAGCAGTTGTGATCTCAAACAGTGTTTCCAAATCAACGTGACCTCTGTAGCTGTACGACTCCTGAGCCGCTTTGTATACATGGATAATTCTTTTAACTCTTATGTGGCCTATTTAACTGACGAAGGTATGAGAAGGAAGGCTGTAAATAACACAACCCCCCTTCCTTTCAGATTCACTGGGAAATGGTCTTTGCAGAAATGAGTAACTGCATGATGGAGGTGGGAGCAGCTACCAGATGATGTAATCCATATGCTCAAGGCCTGAATGCCTCGTCACTGAGGATCTGTTTGGCTGTTGATTTATCACACATACGGGCATGCGTGGGTTCCTCTATAGTGACTACAACAGCAGCACTAAGGGAGGCTAGAATCACAAGTGCCACAAAGATGATTGATTACAAAATTAACCTGCTTGAAAACACTGTTTGAGACCACATGGATGAGTGTGTGCTGATCAGGGAGCTTTCTCTGAAAGGGTCTAGTTGGAGAGGATAGGTCAAGTGCGAACTTTTCAAAGGGTGTGGTAGTTGCGGTCCTTGGACTTGCAGAATTTGTAGAGGAAGAAGATGACGGCTTGCAGCCCCAGGACCAGCACTATCCCACCGATGAAGCTTGCGGCATCAAAGGTCGAGTTCTTGTGAGGGGCGGTTGTCGGGCTGACTGTTGTGACAGTTACAGCTGAGATGAAAGTTCAGAAATCGGTTACTGATGTTTCTGTACATTACAAGACAGACGTAAAAATCGTATAGTTTCTGAGACTTACTTGAAGAAGTACTCGAGGAGTTTGAGTGTGTCGTTGGTGGATTGGGGGTAGCAGTAGGAGTAGTAGTAATGGTTCCATTCTCTGTAGTAGAATCACAGTAATTACCCATCTATTAGCCTCAAAACAAGCAGGTTATATCACAAGTTTCAGTTTGTAATCCTTAAGATTTAAATTTCTGGTCACTGGTCCTGATTTAACACTATAGCTACACTTTGATTAGCTAGAGTGTAAACACTGGATAAGCAGCTTTTCTTTCCTAGAAGATGGCAAAAAAGAGACGAGAAGGGGCAAGGAAATAGCACGTATTTCAAAATCCCATGGATCTGATGGGGTGTTTGGTTAGTGCACTGAGAGATGTAATATAATATAATATGATATAAATAAAATAATTATAAGATGTGGTAAAGAAAATGCTAAAGAAATAATAAATGATACCAGCAATCACCAGCTGCCATTAAAGACAAACTGATTTTAGTTTTCAGTTTGTGCCTGCACTGTAGGAATGACCTTGTTGTTTTTGTATCAGTCATAGGCTTGAACTGAGCAATTCATGCGTCAGCTGACACAGTTTAAATGTTGACTCCGCTTATTCAGCACACACCAACAACGTTAATAGTTTGGATGCACTGAAATCTGATTTCATGCTTCATATGATGCAAGTTCTTTTCTAAACAACAACAACAGAAGCAGAGGGCAGTGAAGTTAGCTAGGAATTGGAGGTATGGTGCCTGTAATTTAAGCAGACCTGAAAATAGACTGATCCACACACCGAGCAGCTCCCGCAACAGGAATTTATCTGCTCTGTATGATGTTTTCCTCAAGCGTCTTGAGTCTTAAAGAGGATTTAAAAATTCAATTCTGTGTTTTTTTGTTTTTTTATTTTTCGCTAGAAATCTGATCAATAGCCTTGTGTTCAGAATCAACCATGCTACTGCACAACGGGATGTGCTTGTCTGTTTGATTGTACCCTGTAACTCTGATCTAACTTTTCACCTAAGGCTTCATTCACACAGGCCAAGAGACCCACTGGCAACCACTGATCGCAATGGAAAAAAAACGAATATTCTTCCATCAGTTAACATGGTTGCGGCCAGTTGCTGTGAAATCAACTGTAACCCTGCAGGTCTAAAGACCTGTCAGTGGCCCCAGTAGTCACTGGTTGCTAGTGAAACGTTTGCACTCTGCAACCACTTGGCAAGTGATTGCTGAAGGTTCTTACATGAATCTCGCTGCAATTTTCACTGTGTTATTTCAAATTTCACTAAAACCTAACTACAAATATAGATGAGAAAGTATATCGCAAGTGTTTGCAGACAAGTCAGCATTATCAATACAAACTATAGGAAAGGCCAACCCAATCAATAGGTTTTGAGTCCAGCGCTCTCTTCAAGATGGATCTGAAAATGTGACATCAAGGGTCTACGTGCCACAGATTGGCTAGTTAGTTGTGTCACTTGATGAATCATGAGAGTCTCCTTTACAAAAATCACAACTGCCATTTTTGAAAACCGGCAACAAGGGAAATGGAAAATTAAAAAATTTACACAACAATTCCCAAGTCTGACAAAAAGCCAGTTTGTACTTCATTGTAATGGGTAAGGAGTCGAGTTGATCCACGTAGGTATTAATGGAAAGCGGTTGTTAGTTGTCGCAATAAAAGCCACTAGTTGGAAAACACAGCAGCATTAGGTATCGAAATCCATGAAACTCTTAAGTATTACAACTTTAAGAGATCACATTTTTATTAATGAGACCACTTCAACATTAGCACAGACTAGGGCTGGGCCATATCATACCGTTCACAGTAATACCGGTATAATTTTGAGCAACGATAGAAAAATGAAATATCGCAATAGAATATGGGTAAAACGCGCATGCGCAGTGCCTTTGTTTTCATACACATACGTCGGAAAAAGCATGGCGGCGAAAGCAAAAAGTTGAATGAAACGGATGAACCAGAATTGGTTTGTAAAACTGCTGCAACTTCAGTGGTGTGGAATTGGTTTGGCTTTCGTCCGTCAGACACACAACAAAGCACTATTTTTGGTAGAGCATGCTAGCGGGCCGTCGTTATTACCATGTTTTTTGGAAAATACGGCGCACTTAAAATCCATCCTTTGATTTTTCTGAAAATTGACAGTGCCCCTTATAATCCAATGGGCCTTATGTATGAATTCTGGTTGTGTTTACTGACCGCGAAACGATTTTATGTGCTACACGGCGCTCGAAAATCTGTCAAATGTTTTAGTATGACTTTGCTAAGCTACAAACCCGCACCGCTTGATGGATTGTCGGAGCATTACAGCTATCGTAGTCAGGAGCCTGGTGGAGTGATACGTACTGTGCTTCAACATAATATGTTGTGTGTGTGTGTGTGTGTGTGTATAACCTCTTTTTAGGTTTTGTGGATATTATACATGGTTATGCTGAGGATATGTCGGCCAATTTCCACTGGAAATGCCTTTTGGTTAAACTGTCAGCAAGGAATTTGCACTGTTACATTTTTATATAACTTTAATGCACATAAAACAGCTGCTTGTTTAAGTGAAAATACATTGATGGGGGTTTTTTTTGCACTAATAAAGTTGTGGAGTTGTAAAGTATTTTGTCTAGTGTGAGTTATATCGTCAGTTATATCGTTATCGCAAATTTTCAAATGTATATCGTGATAAATATTTTTGGTCATATCGCCCTGCTCTAGCACAGACAACAGGAGGGAAAAGCTGAGGATTTCAGGGAATGGTTACCTGTGGTGTTGCTGTTAGAGGTGGTGGGAACAACAGTAGTATGGGGGGTTGTAGGATTGGGCGTACTCACAGAGCCTGAAAATGGACAGGGAACCAGCACCAAAAGAGGAGGTAAAGAGGAAAGCAAGATAAACCACTTAAACAACAAAGACATGTCACAACAGTCTAC
This sequence comes from Rhamphochromis sp. 'chilingali', assembly GCF_963969265.1. Classification (NCBI taxonomy): domain Eukaryota; kingdom Metazoa; phylum Chordata; class Actinopteri; order Cichliformes; family Cichlidae; genus Rhamphochromis; species Rhamphochromis sp. 'chilingali'. Next base: position 12,703,240 of record NC_137932.1, on the reverse strand, counting down.
AACAGCATTTTTTTAATGTTACAAACACAAACAAATAGGAAAAACAGGAAAAGACTCAGACACTCAGACTGACCATTAATCAACACCTTAGTTAGTGAGACAAACAGAATCTCTTAGAGCCCAAAACATCATGTTAAAAAAACACGTAAAATGTTAATTTACACTCTGGTGTGTAGAATAACAGTTTACTTTTAAACCTACCGGAGCAGCTGGCGTTGATGCAGGAGTCATTTCCTTTTAGAGTCCCATTGTAACAGCCAAAAATTGCTGAAAGACAGAAAAGCATGATATTTTAAATGACTGGTTTATGATTTATATTAATTACATTTGCACAAGCAGTTAAACTAGTGTCAGCAACGGTTAATTACTGAAGTTACGCTCATACAGATTACAGAAAGCAGCCACAAGCAATAAAAACACACTCTGTGTACTCTAAAATAATATTCGATTTAAAAGAAAAGAAGCATATGTGCTAAGATGACGCTTCAAATGACGATCTCATTTATACAAACAGCGATTTGATCTGCAGTGAAGCAGTTCTAATTCCTTATCTCCCCCAGAGCGGTTGCTCACACAGCCCCACATCCTGCAGTCATGGTGTCTTTTTATGTTCTGCTCCGCCATCATTACACTTCCGTTTCATTTACTTTAAAGCTGAGCATGTCTCACACTAGTTTGTTTTATTTTTACTTATTTATTTCAGATAATTGGATACCTTCTCAGGGATCACAGAAGTATTCAGATTCTTTAGTTAACTATGCGTAAAAACCCAGCTATCCAAAATAAAGCAAAACAGATATGTAAAGAAAAATCTTTATCACCTGTTGTCTCCAAGTATTTCACCACCACTTATTTAAACTGAAGGTCATGAGGGCTTGAGCCTATCCCAGCTGTCACAGGATGACAGGCAGGGTACCTATTACAGTGCCAACACAGAGAGACCGATGACCATTCACACTCAGGGCAATTTGAAATCACCTCTTAACCCAATAAGTATCTTGAAACAGTGAAAGGACGCCGAGTTATCTGGAGGAAACCCACACAGGCACAGTTTATAATCTAAATATGGTGGAATGCCCGATATTTCAACAGGAAACAGTTAAAATGTTTTTGTTATTTATCCTATAACTGTGTAATACATTCATACCACATGGATCGGGAATTCTCTTTCATCAATGTTGGTGCGGTCTGAATTCCTCCACCTGCCCACGAGCTTGTGAACCCAGCATCCAAATAACTGTGGAAGCTGAGGGGGAGGGTAATCTGGAACCCCCCCCCCCCCCCCCCTGCACCACTTAATAGACAGGCAGTGGAGCACCTTCTCTAACATGGCAGCCTTGTTTTTTGTTTTCCTTTTTTTTAATTTATTGTGGTTCTTTATTTAATTTCACTTTGTTTCCTACTTCATTCTTTGTGTAATTTTTGCTTCGTGAAACCATTTTGCATTCTCATATCATACAGTTCATTTTCCAACTTGTAGTTTTCACTTAATGTTTTGGTTGCAGTAACTTGGGAATTTGCCACTTTTTGGGATAAACAAACCCCACAAATAGAAATAAAGAAAGGCAAATTAATTATAAGAAGCAATTTCATCTTTGGCTTGTTGAGGTTTAATCTCTTGCGTATGCGTTTTAAGTCACCTTTAAGTAACCTGTAACTAAAGTGGACTTCAGCCCCAAAAACTTCCAGACATTTCTTGAAGAGCTGCATGCAAGTACCTGAATACTCGACTCAATCGGATCAGACATACAGTCAAAGTCCATGTAATGTCTGATTGTGCCCGTGGAAGACTACAGATGGTAATCGCCATCAGAATTCACAGCTAGTGAGTGGATATCATGTTTTTTTTCCTCCTACTTGCTCTACTCGGACAGCATCTCTCGCCTTAACCAGTCGAAGCCTTTCCATTAGTGAGAATATGTATGAGGTGGATTATTTCCTTTTGTGTGCAATTCCCCGCCTTAATTCTTCAAACATTGTTGGAGGGTAATTTGTGAAAACAGTTTAAGGCTGTCAAAAACGTGGAGACACAAGTTTCCCCCTCAAATATAAAGTAGAGTCATTGAGTTATATTCCCTCATCGTTTTCAGCTAAGGTGACTTCACCTCTGTTTTCCAGCCTGTTGGCTTTGGTCATCTAGTTGTATGACATTTTAGCAAATAATCTCATTACTTATTAACCACGACAGAAGGGGACTTTGCCCTTCCATGAAGTCTTTCCAGACCCAAATACTGACAAGAAGTTAAGCTGCAGGATTCACTGCTTTACAGACTTCATTAACAGGAGCAAATTGAAATTCCACAAATTCAGTCAATTTGTGAGAGTTTCTCCACTGCTCAGCCTGTGTCACAGTGACGTGACAATGAGTCACTCCTGTCAGCAGCACCGTGTGACTATACATTCTGTCCACACCCAGCTTCACAGTGCAAGTTTCACTGCTGCTGTTCAGCATGAACCACGTTTTACTAAAAGCTTTTGAAACGATTCTGCAAGGATCAATTGGCAAAAATTATTAATTGATGGTGTCCAATTAAACTCCTGAAGTGTATGATGTGTTCCAGCTGAATGATTGGTCTACTTGAAGGCTATTTTTTTTCAGGAATGTTAAAATGCTGGCTGTTGCATCTCAAATGTAAGAAATGCAATGTTTTTCATTCTGAAACATGACCGTAAATAAAAAATTCAAATTAAAATACAAAGAGTAACTCGATCATGAGGAGCAGTTTTCACCCCTTTCAGATATGTTAAATACAATAAAGTCTAATCTGCAAGGGGGAGGGGAAAAAAACACTATATACATCCCTATTATTAAAAAAATCTTACTTAAAATCATTTTAATTGTGCATTTATTCCATGAATATCAGTGACAAAGCCAGGAGTCGCAAACACACGGCTTACTGTCCCATCTCCAGTGACTCTAAGGCTCTGCTGTACCTCAATTGTGGTGACTAGCATGGATGTATAAACATAAATGCTTAGACCTCCTGAAAACGTAAATAAATGTCCTTGAGGAAAAATAGCGAAGTGAATCAGCTTGCTTTTACTAACAACACTGCTCTCTTTATTCTATGCTCCATGTGCTACTGAATGTTCCTTTTTTGTTTACTATAAATACAGTTCAAGCCAGTAGGCTGCTATTTATTTATGTATTCTATATTCTAGCTCTATTATTGAACAATGACATACTAAATCATAAATGGTCCACTGCATAATGGTCACATGTGGTAAAAGATTTAAATTACACCTATTAATAATGTTCATAAGGTTAATTTATACTTAAAAGGCTCTGTTACTATTAAGAAAAAATAAGCTATATCAAAAGCTGAAGGTAAAAACGCAAGTTAAGCATACCAACAATATAAAAAACAGACTAAATAAATAAGTACTTATTTGAGTCTGGCTCTTGATAGCAAAGGTTGCTGACCCCTGAGCCAAGCAGGGCTTTCATTTATCAGGAAATCTTACAGGACATAAAAACAGTTACTGAGTAACAGCAGGCACGCACTTTGCTGTCACTTGTCTACAGGACATTGATTCCTAACACAGTCTTTAAAGGAAATATCTTTTCACCGTCAGGACTCTGTTACAATAAGCTGCAGTAACATCTGGTGATGGGATAAGCCATCAATTACCCTTGAGCTCGTCTTTTTGTGAAATCGCTCTCGCATTGGTTTATGAGCATATGGAGACATTACCATCCTGAATACAGGAACATCATAAAAGGGGACGGTTTCCATTCACTGCGCTGCACCTGGTGCTGTAAAACGTCATCATACACCACCTTTTCTTGTTACACTATAATCCAGAGCAGCCAAGCCCAATGACCCTCACCAGGTGGCTGCCCATAAATTAAAGACAAATCAACTTTTAACAGCAGGCGAGTCTGAAGCGGTTTACTGAAAGCATCTTTGTCTGAACAAAGTCAAAAATGACTCAGTAGCTGTATTTTCCACTCCACAAAGGGCTTATTTTGTGGTCTTGTGTATCAAGTTGTGCATTTTGCGCCTTGGACACAAGCGACTACCAAGCAGCTACTGAATTATAATAACTGGTTTGACAAGCTTATGATGCAATGTTTCAGCATAGCGTGTGTCACTGTGCTGCTCAAATGATTGTTGGCGTATTTGGTAGTTCGCTGCCACAACACACAAATGTGCAGCTCTTCCCTGTTTTTACGCACATCCTGCTACCTTAGGCTGGAAACTTAAATGACTCATTACCTTACCAACTGTGATTTTCAAGAAGCCCACGAGCAAGTAAATTCGAAATTATTTGCCCGCCTTGTATTTCACACCTTGTGTGTGACCAGACCCTGCAGGCAACGTATGCTGAACCACAAAGGAAGAGCATTTTTCCCCCCTCCTTCCTTTCACTCTCAAATAGGTCAGAGAGATGTTATCTCACAGCCAGCTGTGAAAGGTAGGACACGCTCTCAGCCTTTTTCCAAAATGGTGCCATTATCATCACCACCCGGTAACGTCCACAAATTGATGTCAGTGAAAGTAAGTCGCACAGGGCCTCAAGCATACCACAGAAAATAGCTTCATCTCAACCTGCACTTAAAAGGCACTACAGAGCGTGCGTCCACACATGTAAACTTTCAAGCTTTTAAATACCACGCATCAGGGAAATGACGCTGAAGACCTGTTTATACAAAATCCCTAAACCAAAGATAAATCTAGTTATGACAGTGTAGGAGGCGGTTACTCGCTACATCAGTGTGGTTATGCTGCATTTCACAAAAGCCGACTTGGACGTGTCCAGAGCTGACCTTTCCGGTTTTTGCTTAGTTCACTTCGAAGAGCTGATTCATTCACGACTGTGTGAGAGGTTTAGCTGTAGGCTTACACCAGGACTTTATAATGCAGCAGGCTTGAGAGCTGTTACAAAAGGCCAAGTAGACAAAACATGACTCAAGAGTTCTTATCTTATTTGGATAGAGTGGGGGGAAAAACTGCTATCACAAATATTTGTGAAATAAAACTAAAAATTACTATAAACCTAACAAGGCTATCTTAATATATTTTCTGAAGATTCTGGGCTTTTGGCATCTGTGACTTTTCCTCTCCATCCGTGCGTAAATTGTAAACCCTGGCATATGTCTCCTTTGGGAAACCTACCAATCCAGTCCTCTGAAAAGAGGCACCTAACCGCCATCTCACCTCTCCTGTTTAACCACCCAACAAATCTTCAGGCAGTGTGCATCATCGTTTCCCTTTCAGAGACAAAGCAGGAGGGGGTGTGGGATCAACTAATCTGAATACAGCTTCTCATCAGTAACGCTGTCAAACAGGTCAGCTCCCATGAGAGGTAAAGCGCAGGCACCTGTCTTATTAAATTTAACTGTTGCCATTTCGCTTCAGTGGCCCAACCTGTGATACAGTTGAGATTACAAAGAGTTCTTTAACCGAGCCTAAAGGCAGAAGATTTCCAGGCTGAGATCACCAGATACTTTTGTCTCAAACTTGAGGCTTAAATTATAATGAAGAGAGCTTATCTTTTATCCAATCTCCACACTCTTTCCTGCACTTCTGCCATTATCCGCTCCTTCCTTCAGTTCCTCTGCACAAGGATATTGCAGGCTTCCTGCCACACATCCCCTCACTTCCTCTCCCGATCATCATCTTCACAAATCACCAGAGACCTGTGCTGTGTCTCCTTCCATAGACACTGCACAAATATATAACAAGGTTCTCAAGGGTGATACAGTTAATATCCCCCTGGTGGGCCTCCACCACTCATGAGGATTAAAGAAGTAGCGTGCTTTAACCCAAAAATGACAGAAGTTTAATTGTATAATTTAACTCCTATCTGCTGACTCAATTTGTGCAACAGACCTTTTATTTTTAGAAAACAAGATCACAATACCTTGATCTCTGCTTTGCCCATAAAACCTGTAACCTTATTTCCTGGTAAGAGTGTGAAAAAAAAAAAAACAACTAAAAACAAAACACACCAAACCACAGGGGGAGGATGTAGTGAGTGAAAAGCCGTTACTTAGCCAGGAAATTATTTGTCATGTAGTTTTAGTCATGGCAGACCCTTGTAACTGAATAACGCATATTTCACATCACAGCCAGCACACTTCCAAATTAGGGCAGCATATTTCCTAACTGCTGTGCAAAAGAGTATAAATCAGGGACACGTCAGAGCAGGTTTGACTTTATGACAATAGAAAAAAAAGCAGCACAGAAATGAAGGGAATCGAAACCCCAACCAGAACTGAAAATAAATCTAAATGCCCCAAGGGAGAAAAAAAGCCCCTTATTAATCCCCCACAATCAATTTAATATAACAGTAGCAGAGCATTGCTCCAAACTTGGCTTGCATCCATAATTTACTTCCCAAAACCAGCCTGTTCAGATCCACTGGCACCAGCTGGGGATACCACATTAAGCTGCTGCTTGGGCTTTAGGGAAACAGGGATGAGATCATTGCTTTCTATACTGGGAATTATGCAACCAATAAACCCCAAGGCTTCTGGACATACAAACCTTTACTCTCATGCTTCAAAAATACAAGACAGGTACTCACATGAGCAATTACCCCAGTGGCATTCAGCGACTTCCACACATTTATCACATGAAGTTAGCTCGGAACATCCATCTGCAAAGAAATCAGATTTTAGTTATGGTTATTTATCATTTAAAGTAACTTCCAATAGTTTCCCTGTAGATCACCAGAAGGTGGCCAATTTACACATTTAAATCCTTTAAGCACAGATCATCAAAGCAAGCTGGTAAAAAGATCTTAAAATGTGGCTAAACTAACCCGTTTATATTTCATAACAACCCAGTCAGATGGATATGACAGTTTGGCTTAAAGCGAGTGTCACAATTCCTCTCAGAGGTCGCACCATGACACAAATAATCCCACTATAACGAGCTCAAAAACAAACGCTAGCTAGTCCTCGAGTCCTAAGTGGCCAGCGTGGACATAAAGATGACAAGCTGCTAGAAGGAAATAAGGTGGGGTGGTATTTTATTTTTACGTAAAGCGGGACATTTTTTTTTTTAAATAATAGGAGGTGACCGAAAATGGAGCCAAACGGGCAGGGAGATATATCTGTTTCCCGGGGGTGGATATCCGGCTAAAGAGCGGGGTTGTAGCTAGCTACTAGCTCGGCGACGAGAGGTCGCGAAAACTTACCTGAGTCTGCCGCGACCGCCGCGCCAATCAGAGCCAGAGCCACCGCGAAAAACACCACCTTCACGTACATGACTGCGGACAACTTATTGCTGAGCCTGCTTCAACAGGGGTGGAGAGGGGGTAAACGTATCTTGAGAGAAGCGTCGAGAACGAGACTCGGGAGATTTCACAGCTACCCCTCTGTGTTGCGTTTCGTGCCGCCGCTGTTCCTGCTGCTGCTCGCTAGCTTCAACACTTCCTACTTGACAGGTCATGTGGCAGCTCCTAGGGAGGGGTGAGAAAAATCAAGAAATGGGTCGGCAGTACGTCAACAACAGGGAAGGGAGGAGGGTGTCTTAAAGCGAGGAAGAGACTGCACTTCTGATTGGCTGAGACCCTGTTTAAAACACCTTATGAAAGTGCACCTGGTATGGCGTTATTTTTGTGCCACTATTCTGAGCGGACGTAAAAAAAAATTGAGCGCACGTAAAAAAAAATTGCAGGTGCAAGTGTTGCATTTTGAGGAGAAATTTATTTTGAGCTTACAAAAGCTGAATTTGAGTGAACAAAATTCATTGCTGCGTGCAAAAAACGTATTTCAGTGTTTGCGCTTATCCATATACACACACAATAGCACCCCCTCTCGCTCAGTTTTTTCATTTGCGCTTGCTCGCAATGTGTTGCTTGCGCTCACAACATTCTCTGCTTCGTACGCTCAACTCTCTGTACACCGTTATAAGTGTGCCACAAAACCAACCAATCACAGACTTGGTTTCAAAAATTCTGATTGGCTCTTACGGTCTCCAATCAGCTCGCTAGCTACTGCTTTCCGGAAACACTGTCCGAAATGTAGCTAAATCCAGCTAAAATCTCTTAAACCCCAATTTGCGGATAATATCTTTAATCATTTTATTTTAAAATATATTATTTTTTAAGACTATTGTTGGTGTAGTAGAATGTAGTTGCATCATACAACCATGCCAACTGACTAATTTTTCCAAATTATACTTGAGTAGCTCTCTTTTATGTCGTCGAATACTGAATAGCAGCACGAAAAGAGCATGTCCCGGCCACATGTAAGTAATATAAAATCATTTTGTTAATTATTATTCGCTTGATAACTGACGTTAGCTAATTTGCAAACTATGCAAACTTGAAAAATGATGTACCTCATGTAGTTTGTTTTATGGGTTGTTTATTTTTGTCTGAGATACATCATTTCATTGTACTTGTCCATGTTCCTTGCTGCTTTTAACAGGACATACTGAGACAGCAAATGATGCATAGACTTCTCTCTAAACTGGAAGCTGCTTTAAACCAACAACCACTAAATCTGGATTATTTGGAGTTCTTGACTCGTCATGAGCTTGTTCTGTTTGAATCTTTCTCTCAGCAAATAGGCGGTCTGTCAGAGATTACAGAGGCTCTACAAAACGTTCATCATCTGGTTCAGTGTGAAATTAACATCAGCTCTGTGGCCATTATTGAACTGGAAACAGAAGTTGGTCTGGGACCTGGCCACCCCAAAATCGTACTAGAGAGAGAAAGACTCAAGAATTTGTTGGACATTCAGCTGCCAGTCAGCTGCATTGCTAAATGTCTTGGTGTTTCAAGAAGAACAATCTACAGGAGGATGCAAGAATTTGACTTGTCTGTGAGAGGAACATACAGCACAATGAATGACCAAGAGCTGGACAACATCATATCGGCTATCAAAAATCAGATGCCAAATGCTGGCTATCGAATGGTTCAAGGACATTTGGTTTCTATGGGTCTCCGTGTTCAGTGGTGGAGAATGATGGCCTCCATGCATCGAGTTGATGCTGTAGGGATCTTCAAACGGATCACAGAACTAGGCTGTGTTGTGCGAAGAAGCTACTCGGTGCGAGGCCCTCTCTCCCTGGTCCACATAGACACAAATCACAAGCTAATAAGGTAAAATACCCACTTATATAGCTCTAACACAAGTTGGGCAGAAAGATGCACGTTATACTTTAAATCTGCTTTAATCAACCTTATCTGATAGGTCTTTCAGTGTATTTATAATATTTTAAAAAGCACTTGATAGAGTAATATTAAGTAAAAGGAATACAGGATGTGTAACAAAACCAGCAATATTGTTAATTGTAAATTTTCTTGAGCAATTATTTACACTTTGTATATCGATATTTTCCATGATAACAAGCCTATCAACACATAATATGTTAAGTGCTCCAGAAAACTTAAAAAAAAATCATGACAAGAGAACTAAAATATTTAGTCTCATTGAACTTATAAACATATAAAAATGTTGGTATTATTTTCAGCACACCTGACAAGTGTTAGATTTGTATTGTTGATTGTCATTTATGCTTAGAAATATTTACTTATATATGCTTAGAGTTTTGTAATTAGTTGTAGATTGGTAGAGGTTTTGATCCTTGATAGTCTGCAAACTTTGTGTGTATTAGACAGCACTTTGGGAGCATGAGAGGTCATACCGTGTCTTATTATTTTATGGTAGGATTAACGTAGTTGCGTCTGTTCTAGTCTAAGTGCTCTTTGTTTAGATGAACTGCAGGACTTCCTCACCGTGTTATCTAGGATGAACCATCTAGGGGGAGGGGGAGGCTACCCTCTTCCTGACCAAGGATGTTTGACCCTTTGATCAGCAGTCCACACACACACACACACACACACACAGGCAAGGTACTCTTTGTGTGTATGTAGACGTCATATGTTAATGAACTTATGCATATTCATGTAACCTCAATAAAAGAACAGTGGTACGGGAGAACGGACGAGAGCAACTGGGGTCAAACGAAGGAACGGTGCCTGTCCGGTTCTCTCCCGTGCACGAGAAACATGAAGAAGCTTGCCTACTTGTGTCTTGCTTTGCAGTGTAATTATATTGCCTTCAACGTTCCAGCGGATGGGTTCAAGCTACAAACCTATCAACAAGTGTCCAGTTTAAGTCAGTGGCAAGTGTGCATACTGAAAAATTTATTTTCAATGTCTTACATGTTCTGCAAATCAAGCCTTAGTGAGATTGTTTTCCCTCTGAAACAGGTACAATGTTGTGATCTTTGGTGGAGTGGATGGCTACTCAAGGAAGGTAAAAGTGTAACTGTTATGTAGAATATTTGGTAGTTTTGAAATGAGAGCTTTATTAGGTTGTTTTTTTATGAACATCAATTATTCAGCAAGCCAACATAGTGGACGATTTGCAATTATTATTTTTTTAAATTTCTAATCAGTTCTTTACCAAAAAAGGTTAAACTAAAAGGCCATTTTCATTTTTTGATAAGTACTACCAATATTGATGTATAGACTACTCAAGCTTTGAATTATGGTTATGAACATAGAACCGTACAATATTCCTTGAACACTTATTATGAAACTGCATTATTAACTGAAAAACTATACATGATCTGAAACCAGATCTTTAATTTTCCATTTGTTTTTACTGCAGGTCCTGTACTTGGATGCAGCAACTAACAACAGGGCAAAAACTGCATTCTCATTTTTCCTGAGATCAGCCCAGCTTCACGGCTTGCCATCAAGGTTTTATGCCCTGATTTAATTTATATGCTAGCAACAAGTATCATTAAAGAAAACTTTAAAAATTCCTTAAAAATGTATTTTTATCATAGGGTTAGGGCAGATCAAGGAGTAGAAAACCTGGACATTGCACATTTCATGTTTGCCACAAGAGGAACAGGGAGAGCGAGTTTCATATCTGGAAAGAGTGTCCACAATCAGAGGTTAGTCTTTTGATGTTTTTTATATTATTATTGACTGCATGGGTAGATTGTTGTAGCAGTTCTGATATTGATTTGAAGCATGAAATACCTGAAATCCAAATTCAAATGTATTTACAGAGTAGAACGACTTTGGCGTGATGTCTGGATTGCAGTCACTAGCAAGTACCATGATATTCTTCACTCACTCGAGGAGGATGGCCTGCTTGACATTTCAGATGTCATTCATCTTTTTGGTGTCCACTACATCTTTGTCCCTCGACTCCGAGCAGATCTTGTCACCTTTGTTGGAGGATGGAATAATCATCCCCTCAGGACAGAAGGTGGTCTCACTCCTGAACAGCTCTGGTGTATGGGACATCTACAAGAGCTGGACGAGGGCGAGAGACTTGAGGTACCAGCTCATAATCTGATTTTTTTTTTTTTTTTTTAATTTAAATGTTGAATTTCAAAATTTTAGTTAGCAGTTAACTCTGCTCTTCTGAAATTAACAAATTAAAACACTTGCAGCACATCTGGGAGATGCTTCTGGTGATTTTATACATTCTTGCTTATCAATTACCACTAATCTAAATTACAGTAAGAAGAACATGAAAACAAAGGCATTCTTTTTAAATTGTTGTATTTTAATGGAAAAAACGCTTACACAAAATAACATTCCTCCCAAAAGTGCCTATTCTGGAATAATGACCATTATATATGTTTGTGGATTTGAAGGAGCTTCGGGATCCAGGCATTGACTGGGAGAGTGCTGTACTGCAAGAAGAATCTAACAGCACAGTTGTGGTTCCTGAAGTTGAATGCCCACTGGATGAGGAAACCCTGGAGGGGCTTCAGAGAACTATTAATCCCTTGGAACATTCTGAGTCACACGGTCGTGACCTGTACATACAATTCTTGCTACAGGTGTCAAACCAACAGTGACACTTAACATGGACGTGAAAGTCAACGTTCTTTTAAGTTCTCAAATACTGGATTTCTTTGCTAAAACATTCAGATTACAAGTAGACAAGCAAACAAAGCACTTGCTTATTATCTATCAACGTAGGACCCTACACAAAGTTTTGAAGTCTTGTCATTTTCATGAAACGGCTACGAACATCTTAACAGCTAATGTTTACAAACATTTTTACTCATTTAGTTTCCAAATTACAAGACAACAATGTGTTAAACTCTGTGGAATCCACCACCATATTTAACTGCTGCACTCATTATGGTTTTAAACACTGTGTAAGTGTCCAGATGCTGCACTGGAAAAGTCACAGTACAAGTGCATGCACTCACAACTGGGTAACAAATGGAGTGATCTCCCAGCCGCTCCTTACATTCATGGTCAAACTTGCATGTTATTTTGAAATGTATCTTTTCATCAGGAAGGATGGGAACATGGGACTGGCCGGTCATCCACTGGAGCACATGGTGGACAGCAAGAGACTCTGATTTTTCACCACCTGCACCGCCTGTGTTTCCATCTGTGATGTTTGAAAATGTTTCTGAAGTCTTTTCTAAATAAAAAGCAATCTGGATTACAATGTTTTAAATTAACAACTAAGAATACTTTCTAGTGCCCTGCATGTTAAAGCAAAAATATTTAACAGATGCATACGGTATATATACAATACTATAGGTATATACAGCTAATACTATATAGTACCTGATACTTCAATCTCCTGCAAGAAATCTTGCAAAAAATTTATGATCTTCCTCTCAGTTCTCTCCCTAGATGTCCCTTTTTCACTGAAATGTGGTTGGCAGCTCATCATAATGAAATCAGCGTCTGGCTGTAAATAAGGAAATAAAGTAGATTATATTATAGATATATTGTTCATTCAAAACTAATAAATAAATACAGGATAACTACAGTACAGATAAGTGGACTGTCTTTGGATCAGACTGAAGCTGCTATGTTAATACTTACTTTGAGGATTTTCCCAGGAACAAACAAACTGTGGCAAGCTTCAGGATTTACAGCCATCAGGTTCACAAGACCATACAGTTCCATGCCCTTTCGGAGCTGCTGTAGCATTGGAATCAGTCTTGTTGTAGAGCAGGGGTGCTCAATACGTCGATCGCGATCGACCAGTCGATCGCAAAGGTAGTATTGGTAGATCGCATGGCATTAAAAAAAATAGATGCCAGCCTATCATCCATCCCGTCACTTGATTGATACAGGGAAGCCAGTCAGATGACAGCAGATTTTTTCTGACGCTTAGGTCGCTGCGCATGCGCAAACAGCGGCGCGAAGTGTAGTAAAACTGACAAGCTAGTCAGCGAGTTAACTCCAATTTTTAGCTCTCGGTTTTTTCTCTTAAACCTGGCCGTCAGCAGCTACTGTCCGGACTATGCATCCCTGGCTGATTCAATTCAGTGCAAGTCATCAGAGTAAACTCAGGTAATGACAAAAAATTTACATAGTTAATTGTGTTGTGAAATATTGGATATTGCGGTTATGCATGTATATACATTGTAGATATAAAGAATCCTCAATATATTTATAAATAAGTATATGTTTTGGATTTTTGTAGTGGGTAGATCATTTTGACTTGGTCATTTTATAAGTAGCTCACATGCGGAAAAAGTGTGAGCACCCCTGTTGTAGAGTGTAAGACAATAGCACTTAAAAATAAAAATAAAAAAACAAAAAAACAAAATGAAAAACTAGTTGGGGAGGGGGGGGGGGGGGGGGTGTTAATGATCTCTCTGATTTTTTCTCCCTTACCGGATCATGCTTTCCTTACTATCCATCTTTATCTGGTTTGTGTATCCACAGCTGACAATTTCATCAGCCCACATCATCAGAGACTGTATGTCTGCTGCATCTTCAACCTGGAAATGTATAATGTGAAAGAGGAAATACAGAAGGTTAAAAGTGTTTAAAAACACCATACTCATAATATATCATGTGCCAGAGCTAAACCAGGTGCTCACTTTGCGGATGAGCAGGGAAGATTCCACATCTGCAACATCCTCCTTAGACAGACAGCTGAAATCAACCTCTCCTGAGCAGAGGAAATTGTAGCACCATTCTTTGAAAAAGGCAGGAGATGGGCCTCCTTGGGCGAGGCTGACTGCAATTATTTCACCAACAGTTCTGTGTAGACAAATGATTATAATTCATTTTCAGGTAACATTTACAAAAATATCGGATGCGTATTAAATGTAATACACAAAGCTCGTATGTAACCAACCTGAAGTTTTCATTATCAAGATCGGTCAGAGAATACTTGGGGTTTTTGCCCTTGTTCTCAAGTCCTTCAAAGAATCTGCTTTCAATACCTGAAATCATGTCTTTCATACAAAAAATATCCGCATTTTTAAGTTATCCATTATTTATTGACACTAGGACAAAACAGGTAATAGGCAACTCACCACTCAAAAACTCTTTCCTAAGTGCTCCTGTATCCACGCCTGCCTCTCCAATGAAAACCACCCTAAGAACACTGGTGGGAGATGCAGCTTTTTTTCTCTGCCACTGGAGAATGCCTCTGTCTGGAAGGTCTTCTCTGTCCACACACAACTTAAATTCTGTTGTGGTGTCGACTTGTTGTTCAAGGCAACGCAATACATCTTCCACGCTTAACAAAAACAGGGTAGAAAACATCCTAAGCTCTCAAAGAAAAATAATCATCTTTAGATTAAAAGAGGCTACCACATTAAACGTGATTAGAAATTATTGCAGCATGTTCTGTGCAACAACCTTTAACAATAATTTAAAGTAGTGTGATCATAAAATGTTTTATATGAAATTAAACCCCAGGTATTGTGTAAAAGATCTTACACATAATTTTAACAAATGGTTCTGCATAATAGTGTGTATATGAATTATAATAGAGCAAAAAGTACCTGTCTGTTGTGCATACTGAAGTTTGAGCTGGTGTCCCTGTAGTTTGGTCATTTTCTTCAGGCACCATGCATTGAAAGCTGATGACAAAACAAAGTTAAAAAAAAAATAAAATAAAAATACATATGTTTGCGTGGACTGTTACTGATTAACATTTTTTCATAAACGGCTGAAAAAAGATTACCTATCCCCACACAGACTCGCATGGACTGTGATCTCATCTTCAGGAAAATCCTTAGTGCATATTGGACAAATAACCTACAATTCCAAAAATGGGTACATGTTAGGCATAGTGGGAAAAAGATCATTACCGATACAAAATTCATTGTAGTTACTATGGTTTTTAGTAATGTGCTAGGTTTACCTTGCATTTGCTTTTCACAATGCATAACTCCGATTCCTGCTGAATCAAAAAACAGTAATTGTGATACTATATTATTTAATCAAAATTGCTCATTTTGATTTCATCAAAATTGTCTCACCTCATCATCAGTCTCATCAGGAGAGAATTTTCCTTTGCACGTATTGATGTGTACTGCAAGCATCTGCAGAGGCATAACTTCATTACACTGGTAACATATCTTCTTTGGCATCTTTGAAAAGTGCTGTGAGTCGGGAGGTAGAGGAGATGTGTCTAATGTTTCCTGAAGAGGTACTATGTAAAAAGTGGATTTGCCACCTCCTGACACAGCTTTCAGTGTTTTGACAGAATATCCTTCTGTTTCAGGTGGAATTACAGTGAGCTTTCGTCGACCACTGCCACCTTTATTGACAGAAAAATAGCATAAACAATCAAGCAGCAAAAGTATCAACTACATAATCATAATGCAGTATGAGCACGCAAGAATGCCAAAAAAATACATAAAAACTGAATTAACAACAAACCTGTTGCCTTATGTAAGAGCCATCCTCCACAAAGATATTCCATTTTTGGAAAGGTTTCTTCCAGAAGTCTAGAAATCTTAGTTAAAAACACCGTTAAGCAGAATGGAACACTAAATGGACTGTGGCATATGATTCAGGCTAAATGCGTCTGCCAATGACTGATTTTAATACTGACTACACAAACTTACCTCTGCATGGTCACCATCTTCTGGAAGAGACACTGTTTGTCTCCCCATGCCAGCTTGTAGGAGTTCAAGCTCCTCAGCTGGCAAAGGTGTGTAGGATGTGTTTTTTGACAGCAAATAAAAACTGAGGCCTGTGGTCTTACTGCCTGCCTTAACAAGCTGCTTAGTAGATGTTAAACATCTCTTTTTACCACGGCTCAAGTGTGATTTGAAATATCCTGGAAATGATCTGTGGGATGAAAATGCATGAGTTTAAAAAATGCAGTGTTGCATAACATAAGGGTTATTGTTTAATAAAGTTATTAAATATGACATCAGTCCTTAATAGCACATTTTAATTTAAAAATCAATGTTGATAAATCCACAAACCAAATAACTTTAACAGAAAAGATTGCAAAAAGTTAAAATAAAAAAAACACACAAAAAAAGCAAAAACCTTGTCATCTCTTGCTGGATAGTCAGATTTCTAGGCTCCGGCTGCCCACTCTCTGTTGGCCTCCCTGAAGGATTTGTGGATATGTTGTTAAGCAGCAAAGACACCAGATTTCTTACTGCTGACTCAACTGCACCATTACCCTAAAAAACATGATTAGGATACACTGCCTCAGTAAGACAACTACGCTGGTAATTACCCATAAGGCTAGCTTAAACTCTACAGCTGCATCTGTAACTACAATTTCACAGCATATTAAACAGAAAGGACAGCAAATTACTAAATTCACACAAAAAAAATTAAACTCACCTGATACTGTGGTGTAGTATTATTGGAGCCATTGTTTGATTCTGCCATCTCTTCTTTAGCTGCAGAGTAAATCAAAAATCCCTCTATCTGCAAGAAGCGAGGCTGAGTGGACAGTGTTTCCGGTGTCCGGACAGCAGTAGCTAGCGAGCTGATTGGAGACCGTAAGAGCCAATCAGAATTTTTGAAACCAAGTCTGTGATTGGTTGGTTTTGTGGCACACTTATAACGGTGTACAGAGAGTTGAGCGTACGAAGCAGAGAATGTTGTGAGCGCAAGCAACACATTGCGAGCAAGCGCAAATGAAAAAACTGAGCGAGAGGGGGTGCTATTGTGTGTGTATATGGATAAGCGCAAACACTGAAATACGTTTTTTGCACGCAGCAATGAATTTTGTTCACTCAAAATCAGCTTTTGTAAGCTCAAAATAAATTTCTCCTCAAAATGCAACACTTGCACCTGCAATTTTTTTTTACGTGCGCTCAATTTTTTTTTACGTGCGCTCAGAATAGTGGCACAAAAATAACGCCATACACCTGTGCCTCAAAACACGGTTAAAATAACCTCACACTGAAGCCGGGATGGACCCGCTAGAGGGCCTAGCTAATCTTTTACATCCACTATCCCTGCTCTGCATATGTCCAAATTATCTCAGCCCTGCCTCTTTTTGTCTCCAAAGCGCTCAACCTGAACCGTCCCTTTTATTTACTCGTTTCTAATCTTGTCCATCCTAGCCCCTCCCAATTAAAATTTTAACATATTTAACTCTGCCAATGAAGGAAAGCTTACATGTGAGTAATATTATATTGAGTTTGTTGACAGATTTAGGACAAGCCTGAACTTTTTATCCCGACAGGGTGTTGACCCTGTGGCTGTTTTGCTTTGTGGAGCTATTTTGTGGCTTGGTTTGGTTGCACTTGCCATGTCAGGGAGAAAGGGTCGCTGCAAATCAATGAATCGTTGTTCTGAGTCAAGCATTTCCATCCTGATGATGCGGGTCTCTACCAAGAATACAATGCCCATATTCATTGCGGATATGCTGACCAGATGTCAACAACCAAATGTGGGGTAAACATTGTCAGTGTGGTCAGACATTTTTATATATCTTACCTAAACACACATAAAGTATGCAGGGCAAAGGTTTGGCAATGGGAGGTCAAGGTCAAATTCAAATTCAAATTTTATTTGTCACGTACACAGTCATACACAGTACGATATGTAGTGAAATGCTTGGACAACTGCTCGTGACCTAAAGAAAACAAAAAAGGAAAGGCTATGAATAAGATAGGAAATAAATATGAAAAATTAAAAAGGGTAAATTTAACTAGGAAGGAATAAAATATAAATTAAGGTTAAAAATGAAATAACTGTACAACACAAATTAGAATGAAGGGTAAATTTAACTGGGAAGAATAAGATAAAATATATAAATTAAAGTTGAAAATAAAATAACTGTACAACAAAATACACAATACACAATATAGAACTATATAAGAATGTATGAAGAAATCTAAATATAAATAAATATATACACAATAACAGCAGCTGTACAAGTATTAACCGGAAATGAAGAATATAGTGACCAGTGTTGTGCAAAAACAAAGTCCAGAAAGTCCAGTGTGTGTGTAAGAACCATATGTGTGGGTCAGTACTGGTGGTGTGATTGAGAGACCGTATCGCCTGCGGGAAGAAGCTCCTCCTCAGTCTCTCTGTGTTGGTCTTCAGGGAGCGGAATCGCTTTCCTGACCTCAACAGAGAGAACAGTCTGTTGTTGGGATGGCTGAGGTCCTTCACGATCTTCCTGGCCTTGGTCCAGCACCGCCTGCTGTAGATTGAGTGCAGGTCAGGGAGCTCGGAGCGGATGGTGCGCTCAGCTGACCGCACAACCCTCTGTAGAGCTCGTCTGTCCTGCATGGTGCTGTTCCCGAACCAGGTTAAGATGTTTCCCGCCAGGATGCTCTCTATGGTGCACGAGTAAAAGTTCCTGAGCACCTTGGAGGGCAGTTGGAAGTCTCTCAAGCGTCTGAGGTGGTAGAGACGCTGTCGGGCCTTTTTCACCACGGTGTTGATGTGACAGGACCATGACAGGTCCTGCGTGATGTGAACTCCGAGGTATTTGAAGCTGTCCACTCTCTCCACTGGGCACTCGTTGATGACGGGGGTCTGGTAGTTCCTCTCCTGCTTAGTGCTGAAGTCCACTATCAGCTCCTTTGTCTTACTGACGTTTAGAAGGAGGTTGTTCCTCTGGCACCAGTTCTCCAGATTCCTAATCTCCTTCACGTAGGCCGTCTCGTTGTTATCAGAGATCAGGCCCACCACGACGGTGTCGTCAGCAAACTTGATGATGGTGGTGGAGCTGGTAGTGGCCACACAGTCATATGTGTACAGAGAGTACAGCAGGGGGCTCAGAACACACCCCTGGGGGGCTCCAGTGCTGAGAGTGGTGGAGGCTGAGACATGTCCGCCCATCCTTACTGCCTGTGGTCTGCCAGTTAGGAAGTTGGAGATCCACTGACACATAGATGAGCTGAGTCCCAGATGCTCCAGCTTGGTGGTGAGTGTGGAGGGAATTATGGTGTTAAATGCAGAGCTGTAGTCTATGAAGAGCATTTTAACATAATTCCCCCTTCTAGTGTCCAAGTGAGTGAGTGATGTGTGGAGGAGATGAGAGATGGCATCGTCTGTGGAACGATTTGGACGGTAAGCGAACTGTAGTGGGTCCAGTGTGTCTGGTAGTGAAGAAATGATGAAGTCTCTGACCAGGCGTTCAAAGCACTTCATCACTACTGAGGTGAGGGCTACAGGGCGCTAGTCATTGAGAGAAGCAGGGTGGGGTTTCTTCGGGACAGGAACAATGATGGACTCTTTGAAGCATGTGGGGATCACCGACTGAGATAAAGAGATGTTGAATATCTCAGTGAACACAGGAGCTAGCTGGTATGCGCAGTCTCTTAGGATACGACCTGGGATGCCGTCTGGTCCTGCTGCTTTCCTGGTGTTCACTCTCTTGAAGGCTCTCCTTACTTCATGCTCGGAGGTCAAGGTCAAGTTTATTTATATAGCACATTTCAAACAGCCGATGCTGCACAAAGTGCTTAACAATATAAAAATGGCATTAAAAAGCAACAATGTAATACAATAATAACTATATAAAACAATAATAGGACAATAAAAGAATTAAAACAATAACTAAAACTATTTAAAATACGACCAGAATGCTTGGGTCATGGTGTGTTAAAAGCCAGGGCATAAAAATGTGTCTTTAGTAGTGATTTAAATTGCTCAAGTGTTTGTGCAGATCTAATATTTAGGGGGAAACTATTCCAAAATCTGGGACCTGCCACAGAGAAGGCTCTATCACCATGAGATTTGAGGTAAGTCTGTGGGATGGACAGCATTAATTTTGAGCTAGACCTCATGGTTTTTCCTGTAGCATAAGCAAAGAGGAGCTCAGACAGGTAAGGAGGAGCTCGGGCATTAAGTGACTTAAAAACAAAAAGGAAAAGTTTAAATTGGATCCAGTAGGAGACAGGAAGCCAGTGTAAAGAAGCTAAAACTGGGGTTATATGCTCTCTCCGTTTGGTACCAGTTAGCAGGCGAGCAGCTGCATTTTGGACCATCTGAAGACGATGGATGGTGGCCTGGTCTAGACCATAATACAATGAATTGTAGTAATCCAATCTGCAAGTAAGGAAAAGGTGAATAACACGTTCAAAGACGTTAGCCGGGAGGTATGGCTTTACCTTGGCTAGCTGTCTTAACTGAAAGAAGCAGGACTGAACTACTGCACTCACCTGCTTATTCAATTTAAAAGGACCATCAATGTAGACACTGAGGTTTTTTACATGTGTTTTACAATAGGAGGAAAGGGGGCCCAGAGTGCTATCGATGTGATTAAAGTTGCCAAAAATGACAACTTCAGTTTTATTTTCATTTAGCTTTAAATAATTTAATGACAACCACTGTTTGACGTCATCAAGGCAGCGTAATAGGAGCTGAGGATGGTCTGACCCTGCTTTTAAAGGTAGATAAATCTGCAAATCATCAGCAAAACAGTGAAATGAGTCAAGATATACCATGTCATCAGTAGGGATGGGTATCGAAAACCGGTTCTTGTTGAGAACCGATTCCCACTGTTTCAATTCCTTGGAATTGTTTGCCATTTTTGCAAACGATTCCCTTATTGATTCCAGTCGCCCCGAATGACGTCACCACGTTGCGGAGCGTCATTTACCTGGCAGGAAACACGGCGCGTAAGCGGCTCAAACGCTCAAAAGTTTACGAGAACGGATGACAACAGGGCAACTTGCAATACTTGCAAAGTAGATACTTAATTTAAGGGAGGAAACACTACGAATATGCAAAAGCATTTGTTCACAAAACACGTGATGACCTTAAATGAATGTCATGTTTTTAATTCCACTCCGGACTCGTGAATCTCAACGCAGCAGCAGCGGTAACGTTTGCACGTCCTCTCCCGTTAATGCGGCAGGTAAATCATCAACTAACAGTGCATATTATGTTAGCGCGATCTGCCTTATTACAAAACCTGCCAGTCTGGCTCAGATGCTGGCAGTTCTCGCTGCAGTCTACCGGTAGCGTCTCCTTTCAGGCCAGGATAGACGAATGTCACCGAGCAGTGACTAAGTTTGTGGTAAAAGGCTTGACCCATTTGCCACAGCAGATGCCCCCAATTTTAGGTAAGTGAATGTGTTTAATTGTAGGCAGGGACATTACTGGATATTCTTGTGTAATTGCTACAGAATAATTTATGTTATGCTTTGTTATTGCTACAGAAGAATATTTATTTTATTATTTTACATTTACAATTTTTTTTCCTGGGGACCCGGTGACACCCCATTGAAGAGCCGTAGGCTGTGGATCTCTTAAGATCTCACTGTTGGGTTTGTAAGGCCATGTTACTCCTAAATTTCTATCTTGTTCAAAGAGAAGATATAAAACAAAGTTCTAAGCTAATCGACCTTAGTGTTCTCCTTTTTTAAAAAGAATCGATAAGAGAATAGATAAAGAATCGAATCGTTAAACAGAATCGAAAATGGAATCGGAATCGTGAAAATCTTATCAATACCCATCCCTAGTCATCAGTAGGTAATGCTGTATGAGGACCCCAAAAGCAAGCAATGATCAAAATAAAGAACCTCTGTTGGAGGTGCAAATGGAACAATCCAAAAAACAGATAAAAACAAAGTTCACTGGAACAGAGAAAAAAGCCTGGGAAGATATCAAGAAACAGCAGTAACAACACTAACCACAGTATGACAAAACAAACTGAGGGTATAAACACTCAAGAGGTTATGAGGGCAGAGTGGAGACACTTTTGGAATTACAGAGGAGTGACCTAAATCTAATAACGAGACATGGAGATGTAAACTAAAGGACACAACTAACAAAATAACACAGAAAGTAATGAAACAGGGATTCACTGAGGGAGACTAGACTATCCATGAGGAACAAAGGGGTAGTAGGGTAAAGTGAAAGCAGTACCATAACAGTAACTAGAACAAAAAGCTAAACTAAGTATCAAACTGAACATAGTTAAAGATCAAATTAACTTAAGACTCCAAAAAACAGAAAATGCTCGGTCAATGACCCAGGATCACTTCAATTTATGCCAAAAGTTAGGATTTACAAAAAGCATCTAATTAAAATTAATCAGAAAGAAATTAAATGAAATAAAGGAGGCCAATAGAATCTTAAAAAAATGTTGCCATGTTAAAAGCTCAATATAATACAAAAAGGATCTCCAAAGGTAAAAATGCAGTGCTCGTGGTATGAGGAAGAAAAGCCATCCTCTGTCAGTCCTTGTAGAAAGTGATGAAGAGGATGGCTATTGAGAAGAATAGATAAACTGTACTTCTCATACTTTAATTGTATGCCATTTTCCCAACTTCCTTTAAGCATAAGTAAAAGCTCATTTGTTTTTATGCCATTACGCGATAACCTGTGAATTGCCTTTTACAACCCCAATAACTGTTGAAACTGTCAGCTTATTACTGCTGCTCTCTCTGTCCAGTAGACGTATTTGGGTTTTTAGTGAAGATCCCTCTCACAGTAAAAGTTTCTGTACACATCAATAAAAAAGCAAATTTCACAGGTTTTACTTGTATAGAAGATGAACTAAGAAGACGAATAAATATTACAATAAAAGCCCCATAACAAGTTTATCAACTTTACATCTGTCAAACGTGCACATAGCGGATGGTGTCTAATTCATCAAAAAGAATGAAACAGCTTATTGACTTAAAAATGCAGTTTAAAAAAAAAATCTAAATGCAAATGTGAAGCTTTTATTTAACAAAAAAGGAAAAGAAAACATGCATACCACGTTTATTTTACTGATTCAAAAACTGAGGAAAAAATGCTTAAAAATGTATCAATGATTAAAGCTTATGAGCTCTGGTTTAAGCACTCCACAGGCTGTAATTCTACACTCATACTTGGGTCTTTCATTGCAAGTTGAAGCTTCTTCTAACCTCCTCAGGACATCGAGACCCTCAACGACTTGACTGCAAAAGAGAAGAAAAGAGATTTAACTTCCCTTTTGAAGCTACGTGAGAGCTGTGGGAATTAAAAAGATGTCTTTCAGCTAAAATCAGATACACCAACCCAAAGGCAACATAGGTCTTATCCATCCATGGCGTTGGCTGTAGGGTGATGTAGAACTGGGATCCATTGCTGTGGGCACCTTTATTAGCCATTCCCAGGATGCCGCGCTTAGTGTGTGAAATGACAAAATTCTCATCTAAAAGAGGGGCAGGCACGTGCAAGTTCAGGTGAACATTTATAGAGGAAGCACAAGTAAATCAATGATGGCTTCTTCTTTTTCTTCTTCTTTTTCTTTAAGGATCACTTCAGTGGATCACACGCTATCGCCTAAATATCTGACACCATTCATGTGGAAAGTTATTTGTAAATATAGTAGATGTTAAAGTGCAGCCATCCCTTTGAAATATAGAACTTTAGCTTTTTGTTTAATATCTTCTGTCGTCCATGAACCTCCTCCTCTTTTCCTCCTGCCTGGCAGCTCCATATTCAACATTCTTTGTCCAGTATATCCACTATCCCTTCTCTGCACAAGTCCAAACCATCTCAGCCTTGCCTCTCTAACTTTGTCTCCAAACTGTTCAACCTGAGCTCTCCCTCTAATATACTCATTTTTAATCATCTCCCTTCTGGTCACTCCTAGTGCAAATTTTAATATCTTCAACTCTGCCACCTCCTGCTCGGCCTCTTGTCTGTTAGTGGCATTGTCTCCAAACAATGCATCATAGCAGCTCTCACTACCATCTCCTACACATTCTCTTTCACTCTCGCTGCTCTCCTTCTGTCACAAACACCCCCGACATTCGTCTCCACCCACTCTACCCTGCCAGCACTGTCTTCTTCACCTCTCTTGTTGCTTTGAATGGTTAACCCCAGGCAATTAAACCTATTCACCTTCACTACCTCTGCTCCTTACATATCCATTTTCCACCCATTTCTCTCTCATTAACACACATGTTCTGTCTCGCTTCTACAGACTTTCATTCCTAGTTTGTGCAGTGCGTACCTCCACCTCTCCAGTCTCTCTTCCACTCACTCCCTACTCTCCCTACATATCACAATGTTGTCTATGGACATCATAGTCCAATAGTGTAGTTATATAGTATGTTCTAAACATAACGCTGTAGAGCATACCTTCAAACATTAGCCCGTAGATTGACTCGCCTCCATTTCCTTTCCTCTCTGGAGAAATATCTGCGAAATTTATAGGTACAGCCACAACTGTACTGCTGACTTTAATGAATCCATTAAAACTATCTAAACAATTTATCAACATATTTATGAGAGTGTTTAATATATCACAGATCGTGAAATTTTCTGTATCTATATTTAAGTATGATGTCACATTATATTGATGTTTTTATACATGTGTACCTCCACCCTGCACCCATCCATTGGGCACAATCCGATGAAACAGAGAGCCTTTATAGCAGAGTGGGAAGCCACTCTGTGACAGTCCTTGCTCTCCTGTGCACAGACCCTCAAAGTTCTTGGATGTCTTTGGACAAATATCTGAGAAGAGCTGAGCAGAGCAGAGGAAACATGATATCTGATCACATCTGTAATGATCAAATATTTTCTTATCCGGGAGTTCAATGTTTAGACTGACTGTTTTAAAAGATCATTTGAAAAGTAGCAGGATGCAAATGAGTTTGGATCCTATGCCTTATGTGTCAAAGTTGGCTCACCTCAAACATTAACCTCCCCGCAGCTTCTCCCGCAATCTCAACATCCATGAAGACAAACTGATGCTACAGTGAAAGAGCATAGGCATGTTGAATATTTTATATAGTGAGAGGTGGACTCAAATGCACAATGCAAAATATCTGGAAAGGCATGGAGTTACACCAGACATGAGCAGTACTGCCAGAGATAAAGCGTGTAATCCAAGCAGGTTAAAGTAGCTGACTAAACTCAAGAGACCCAAGGAAAGAAACAGTGAAAAAGAAAGACATAAGCTTAGAACACTGAAAGAAGAATACGAGACTATTTATACACCTCGAGCACTTTCCCCCCCCAAACATGATGTTGTCATCAAATACATTTTTCAACAATAAAGTTTTAATATTGAGTGTGTGCTCCCTTTGGTTATTTTGATTAGGTATAAAATGTGCTGCATCCCAACATTTTTCGAAAGAATCTTACATGAATTGGTTTTCAAATCATATTCACGACTTTAAACAGTCATCAGAAAGATACACTTAATAAGCCACTTTTTTTTTTACTAATGAAATAACAACTAAATATACGGTGCTGATTTGCTCTTTGATTCCAAATACAGAATGTAAATAAACTGTCTATATCAGGGCTGTCAAACACAAGGCCTGGGGGCCAGAAATGGCCTGGCAAAGACTCCAATCTGGCACACTGGAGAGCTTAGGAAACATGAAGGAGGGTGTAAATTCTGTATTTTTGTATTTTTTACAGCTTTTCCTACTGATAAATACCTCTCCCATGAACATAGAACACGAAATGAAATAAATGACACTAAAATTCAGCTTTTCAACTATGTACAAGAGAAATTTCTGTTTTTAGCAGAAAAAAATTTATTTTACAGAATTTTTACAGAGGTTCTGTAAAATAATAAAAATATTTTAATATTTTAATGTTTAATAGAATATTTAAATATGGTAAAATGAATTTGAATTTGAGGGCGGCACGGTGGTTAGCACTGTTGCCGCACAGCAAGAAGGTCCTGGGTTCAATTCCAACATCAAGCCGGGGTCTTTCTGTGTGGAGTTTGCATGTTCTCCCCATGTCTGCGTGGGTTCCCTCCGGGTACTCCGGCTTCCTCCCACTGTCCAAAGACATGCAGTTTGTGGGGATAGGTTAATTGGATAATCCAAATTGCCACTAGGTGTGAATGTGAGTGTGAATGGTTGTCTGTCCTTGTGTGTTAGCCCTGTGACAGACTGGCGACCTGTCCAGGGTGTACCCCGCCTCTCGCCCTATGACAGCTGGGATTGGCTCCCGCGACCCTGAAAAGGATAAGCGGTAGCGAATGGATGGATGGAAAATGAATTTGACTTCTCTGGTCAACATATTTTTTACCTATAATGGATATTTAAGTGACAGTGTTTGCGTGACTTGCCCCAGTTTTCTGGAGGTGTTCGATGTAGTACTCCTCAGCAAGAGTCGTGTAGAAAGCTTGCGGCTGGGTGAAAGTGAAACCCCACTGATTCTTGGCCCAGCTGGCGAGATCCTTTTCATCACCGAGGAGACGGCCGTTCAGAAAGCACATCAGGCTACTGGAGTACTGCCACACTTCACCACGCAGCTCCTTGAATCACAAGTTTGGAACAACAATGAACGTGCTGTGATTCAGCGTTCCAGAATAGCTGTAATGTCATAAATCACAGCAGTATTTTACTGTGTAGGTTTAGAGCATCAAGAACCCCCAGAAACCTGCTGTCGTCCACACGTTCACCTCCACTATTTATAACACCATCACTCATTTCAGATGATGCCATCAAACAACAACTAAAATTCTATATTTCAAAGGAAAGGCTGCATTTTAACTTCCGCTACATTTACAAATAACTTTTCCACATTAATTAATTATGTCAGTGTCACATTTGTCCATACAATATATTTCTATCTGACAGCAGTCGGGTTGAGTTAACCCCTTACTAAATATTATCATCCTTCTTCAGACTGTAAGAGGCTTAGCACCTGGTACTATGCCTATACTGAGCTCAAATTAGAAAATAGTGATGATGCTTCAAGTATTTGGATGTCTGGTCGAGATGTCCGACAGCAGATATGGAGACCTGTAAAAACACAGTTTTCCAGGCAGGATTAGACTGATATTTTATATGCAGCTTCACATTTATAAGACACAAATATCCTTAAAAGCAGTCTAAAATAGGTCATGTGTTTTTCCTCAGGTATGACCCCAAGTAACATATTCAAATGACCTTTTTTAGAAAGAGCGGATTTCTGTTAATATTATATATAATATTGTGATAGTGCTCTCTCTCTCTCTGTCTCTCTCTCGTATTTTCCTGATAACAACAATAATACTGAAATAATGTTTCATGGTCCTGGGTATTTCATTTGTTTTGAGTTTTGGGATGTTTTGAGTTTTCTGCGAGCTCATGTTTTTTTGATTTTGTAATTTGATGTCCTTTGTCCTTTCAGTGCTTGCTCCCCTGTGTTTCCAGTCTGTGTTCCTCATTCAGTCACATAATCTTTAGTTATCATCTTTTGTGATCCAATTCTGTCTCCCCAGTTTGTCGTGTCTCCATGTTTCTTTATTGCTGCGTCATGTCTTAATCCTGATTTCATCCATTCATCCATCCATTCCCTTCTGCTTATTCTTTTCAGGGTCACTGGAGCCTAATCCAGCTGTCATAGGGCGAGAGGCAGGGTACACCCTGGACAGGTCGCCAGTCTGTCACAGGGTTAATCTTGACTTGTGTATGTTATTTACTCTTTTATTTTTGATAGTAGATAACGTTTATGTGTCAAACTTTGTCTACCAGAGAGTGAAACCTGACATGATGTATTGCAGCCAAGGTATTTACACTTGATGTAAATGAGGACCTAGTGCAACTATAGTAATGTCTTTTGGCTTTCATATGAATGGCTTAAGATTACGAATGTTTAAGGTTCTGCATATGTTAGCAAGGTGTGTTATTGCATTGTAGGCTTCATGATTATCCAAAATTAATTTTCACTTCAGGTCAGTTGGGATAAGTGATTAATAGAGGGAATTTTAGAAGAGAAACTATTCCACCATATAATCCTCTAATATGTTTATATGGAACAGCTGACTTGTACAACGTGCAAAAGAACACAAAACATTATTTAACATAAGATCACAAGTTTCTCCATAACCTCGGACCTCCATCTCTCTCTGACCTTCTGCACATTGCCACTCATTCACACTTGGAGTTACTCCTCGCCCGACCACTCTGGGCATTAGAGCTTTCCGCCAAGTGGCCCCTTGTCCTTGGAGCTCTCTCCCGCACCACATTCACAACATTGAGTCGTTCCCTATCTCTAAAGCCAGCCTTAAAACACATCTTTTGAAGCTTAGCTATTCTGTTTCATTTTAATTTTAAGATAAGATAAGCTAGAACTTTATTAATCCCTCGGGTGGGTTCCTCTGGGAAATTCGATTTCCAAAAAGCACAGCACCGACAGAAGTTACAGAATATTATTTTTATATATATATATATATATATATATATATATATATATATATATATATATATATATATATATATATATATATACAGAGACAGATATAAATAAAATATACGAAGGGGATAAATAGAATAAATAGGAATAAAAATAAAATAAAAATACAAGTGAATTGCACATTTTATTATGCTTTGAGTTTTAATTCTATGATTTCTTTCTAACTGCTTTATTTTATCCATACTGTGATTTTCGTATTTAATTGCTTGTAAAGTGTCTTTAAGTATTTCTAAAGCTCTCCATAAATACAATGCGTTGTTGTTATTATTATTGAATCCTCAGTATGAGGACTGAGTGAAAAGTTCAAGGACAAAGAACTTTGACATTGCGCTCACAGCTTTGCGTTAATGCAAAGCACTGATTACGCACTTGTTTGGATAACATCTCTCCTTCCTAAAAAATAAACCCTACTTATAACAACAATCAAAACCACAACATGCCCAAGTGTTGTATGTTGTGCAATTTTTCCATATATTGTGTGCTGCAGATTTTGTGAATCACATTTACATGACTTGTTTAAATATTCTCCTCCAGAAAGTGAAATTTCTACACATACATATACAATAAAGGCCAGCCGCAAAAATATTCCTGTTTACAACTTTCAGTCACAAAGTGGACTTTGTGCCACTTGAGTAGCTCCAGCAGCTTTGTAACATCAGAAGCCAGCTCTGCATGGTGCAGACATGAGTAAATCTTGCTTTAATTTTCCTTTTTCTCAAAGCACTGCTCTTCTCTTATCAGTTCTCCTACCCCACCTTTTCTTGACCTTGATGATGTTAGGAAAAAGAGATAGGAAGGGCTTTTGGAATGCACCCTGATCATCATTGCTCCCCGTGTCTAATTTCTCAGCTGTTTCCACTTCCCCGATTGTTCTCTGTGTTTTTGTGTATGTATTGCTTCAGTCTTCCCTTGTCCTTGTTCTGATGTCTGTTGCCCTCCATCATGTGTTCCCTGTCAAATTCTGTTTGGCTTTTGTTTTCAATCCACCATTAAATACCTTATGTTAAATCCTGCCTGCTGTGTATGATAATAATTTCAGGTTATTATCTCAAACTTTTGAGTTATCTATGAGTAAGATGAAATTAAGAGAAACTAATCAACAATTTTGATGCACAGATGGAAAAAAATAGTTGAATCTATTAAAAATGTCCAAGAATTTGATCTTTGAGCTCATTCTTCTTTCAGCTGCTCCTTTTAGGATTTTGCCACAGCACCTCATCTGCTTGCATTTCAGATCACATACATAGAACTTGGCGACAGTGGGAAAGAAAAGCACCATTGTAACAGGAAGAAACCTCTGGCAGGATCAGGCTTAAGGAGCCAAGAAATGTTTGGTTGCTCAAGACAAATATAACCTCAAAGATTATGCATCTAGAACGCCTAGTGTTACTTTCTTTTTAATTTTTTAAAATTAATTTCAGTGTTTGGTTTAGCATCTTATTATCATTATCATTATTATTATTATCAGGGAAAGTATTTATCAAGGGGCAGGTTTAAGTTTTAGTTTTTACCAGTTTTTACAAAGCAAAAAACATTTTGTTACATACCTTCTTCTTGTCGCAGAGATACCCGTGCCACTCAAATTCAAAAAGTGGCCTAATTTCTGGATCCAGAAACGCCGTAGGAAACTGCAGTTTTAGTCCCTGTTGAGCAGAGTGGACAAATACGGGTGAAAGGTCAAAAGGTTAGGTGAAATTAAACCAGAGAAAGCGTTAGTTTACCTCGGCGATGCTTTTAGCAACGTGGAAACTGCAGTCTTTAAACACACCCACAATTTCAATGAGTATTTTTGAGTCCATGGTTGAAAAGAGAGCGACAGTAAACGGTGCCTCGTATCCATAGCAACGAGGATTTGAAGGCGCTTTAATATGACGTCTTATTTAGCCCGCCGGGTTTCGACCGACTCTGTGGACTGTTTCCTTCATTGCTACTTTGTCCTTCATAATTTATTGTTTATTTAAAGCTAAATTAATCTGTTAATAAATATAACGACTATCACCTTGTAGATGAAATGTAAAGCTCTCATCCACTTTGTTTTCAGAGCAAAGCCAATTAATGCAGAAACAAGGCAGTGTTAGTACATAGACCTTTAACAAAATGGGACGCGGCCCAATGGCGCCACAGTTCGAAAACTCCGACTTGCTGTACAGTTTTTGTTGTTGTAACATTGGGGGTTTTAAAATACATTTCTCCGTTTTTAATTGTTTAAAATCCAATTGTGTGTAAATATGGGCGTTCAGGATTTGTGGTCTATCGTGGAGCCGGTTCGTGAGTCGGTGCCTCTGTACAGTTTGAGTGGAAAGACGCTGGCAGTCGACCTGAGTTTGTGGGTGTGCGAAGCCCAGCACGTCCAAGCAATGATGGGG
Source organism: Rhamphochromis sp. 'chilingali' (assembly GCF_963969265.1). NCBI lineage: Eukaryota > Metazoa > Chordata > Actinopteri > Cichliformes > Cichlidae > Rhamphochromis > Rhamphochromis sp. 'chilingali'. The sequence goes on along the minus strand of NC_137932.1, from coordinate 12,672,587 downwards.
AGAGTCACGAAGCCCCATCTGAGGTAATGTCCCCATAATAAACTCATCGCGCTGTTGCTTCCAAGTAACTATAAATTTAAAAGCTTTTCTTACTCCACGCTGTGTCCAGGAATTTATTTTTCAGGGTATCGTCCCTCACACTGATGGGGGTGAAACTCGTGTTTGTTATGGAAGGAGAGGCTCCAAAAATTAAAGCAGAAACCATGAACAAGAGGACAGAAACAAGATATGGAGGCTTCAAGAAGAGCACTGCTCCGAAGTTTGCAACAGGCACCAGCAGGGGGCGCTTTAAAGCCGTGCTGAGAGAGGTAGGTCTGTAATCTCCTGCTCAAAAGAAAACGTCTGTGGTTATCTCTGCCCACTTTTCAGCTTGCTACGACGGCATTTTTTTTTAAGACGGTACAATTTAGATGAAAAAGCAAGATCTGTCAAGTTTAGAGAAAAATGTAAAATGATAAATATAAAAACAATGATGAGAAACCACCATTTTACTAGAAAAAAATGGTCAAACTTAGAGAAAACCATATAAATTCCATAAAAGAAGAAAATAAAAAAATGTCAAAGAAATTTTTAAATTTGGAGGAACAACATGAAGTTATAAGGACAAAAATAGCAAACTGGCAAGAATTAAGGTCAGATTTAGAAGTTTTGAGAAAAAAGTTAGATTTTTGAGAAATAAAGAAAAAACAACAATAAACATGTACAGAAACATTTTTATATTACACCTATAGGAAATAACTGGCAAATTTACTTGAAAATATGAAAGTCTATTTGAAAATTTTATGACAAATTGTGTTTTTTTTTGTCAGGCAACAATATTTTTATTTACCTTTTCATGGTTAAGTTGTAAATAAAAATCAAATATTTGAACTCCTGGGATAAATTTCTCATTTGTAATTGTTACCTCCAGTGGCCTTACATCTCTTTGTACTCCCTCTGTAGTGTGCAGAGATGTTGGACTACCTAGGTGTACCTTGGGTGACAGCTGCTGGAGAGGCTGAGGCCATGTGTGCCTACCTGGACTCACAGGGCCTGGTGGACGGCTGCATCACTAACGATGGAGACGCTTTCTTGTATGGAGCCCGTACTGTGTACAGGAACTTCAACATGAACAGTAAAGTATGTCTGTGGAAGTTAATCTTAAGAAAAACCTCTTTGGAGTAATAAGATGCAGTTACTTGTGTAAATACACTACAGATGGTTTGGAAATCCTGCAGCCTTGAAGCTATCATTCACTGACCTACGTGTATTTTATACTGCAGGACCCTCAGGTGGACTGTTACCAGACTTCTCGAGTGCAAACAGACTTAAATCTGTCCAGAGAGAATCTTGTCGGTCTGGCCATTCTCCTTGGCTGTGATTATATTCCCAAGGTAGTGAAGACACCTTAATCTGAAATTGGCTAAAGGAAAATCTGTAGTATCAATGCTTTTTGTTTACTGAATGCTTTCCTGTTTCCATAAGGGCATACCAGGTGTTGGCAAAGAGCAGGCTCTGAGGCTCATTCAGACGCTGAAAGGACAAACACTCCTACAGAGGTAGAAAACACAAACACCCGTGAATGTAGCTAAGCAGTTTCTCTCTGAGTAGCCCGAGTTAAAAGTTGTGTTCGTGTTCTTTCTGATAACTACAGGTTCATCCAGTGGAATGAAGAGACCACAGAAGTGTTTGAAGGAGGTGTAAAGAAGGTTCCTCACTGCAACTTGTGTCGACATCCTGGTGAGTGGTGCCCTGCTTTGAACTCTGACCTCCACTCCTGATCCTGTGGCTATTTTAAAGCCTTTTAAACTGTCACGTCAAAACATGCAAGTATGTGAGAGATTTCAGCATCTGAGACCCCTTACTGACTGTTATTCTTTCGTTATCAGGATCAGCTAAGACTCACGAGTCCCGCGGATGTGTGCTCTGCGGCAGTAATCGCTTCTGTCAGCCTCAGGATTTCGATTACCAGTGTCCGTGTGACTGGCACCGCTACGAACAGACTCGCCAGGCCTTGTCTTTTGAGGCAAACATCAGGAGGTGAATGGCAATTCAGAATGTCAAAGCTGATTTTCTGCTATTTAATAACTATTTAACTAAACAGACAAGTTCTTATTTGCAGGAAAACACTGGCGAGTCAGCATTTTCCTTTCACTGAGGTACATTTTGATCTTTCTTTTTTATTTTTTATTATAACTTGACAAATAATTGGAGTAATTTTTAATGCTTAAACCATGTCTTGCAGATCATTCGTGAGTTTCTGGTTTCCAAAGATAAGCCTGTGTCACATTTTAAGAGGAGGAAGCCGAATATGCTGCTGATCCAGGTTAATGGGTTTGTAAATTATTAAGTGTAAGGTCATCTGTTCGGCGGGCTGTGTGTAAACATTTACGTTTTGTGTCTTTAGAAATTCGCCTATGATAAGATGGAGTGGCCGAAGCACTACACCAGCGAAAAGGTGCTAGTGTTGATGACCTACGCTGAGCTGATGAACCGAAAATATGGAACAGACATGTCCTGCCAAGTTGAGCCCATCCGGTAGTGTTACAGTTTTTAATGTCAGATAAGTTATCACTTTTATGATATTGTTATTATAACAGCTTTACATCCTTAACTTTCAACCTTTTTTTCATGCTAAAGAATATTTAAACCAAGAGTGAGGAATGGCGTTGCTTGCTTTGAAGTCATCTGGAGAACACCAGGTCAGTTTAAATCCCATGATGGGGAAAAAAGTATAATTTACTCACAGCATACAATAGAAGGGGAAGAAAAGTGACACTCAAGAATAAAAAGCTGATTTGAGTGACAGGAGTACTGTGTTTAGTGGAGGTTGGGGTGTAGGGTGCTCGTCACCGAGTCGTCTGTTAGTGACTGGCTGTGAGGTGGGGTTCAGAGGTGACAGATCAGTCACAACAGGCACTAGGTGCTAAAGTGGCTTCCTCCTCTGAGCTGGGAAATCTGTCATATTAAAGCCCCCTTAACTAACAAGCCCGTCTGATGTGAGTGGCCTCAGAAAATCTCAGCTAACTTAGATTGTTCTACATCAGAGGAAGGTGTTTTTATGCACGGGCCTCCTGACAGGCAGTTTCATGGCTGGGTAAGGCCCGTCCCGACAAATTAAGCAAATAAAGGATCTGGAGTGTATTCCAAGTGTTCAACGTGTATTTTTTAGCTTTTCACTGCAACTCTCAATATGAGCCACAAAAGAGATGCCAGTGTAAGTGAAGGAAGCCAACTGCTCCTTCCTCACAAGGGGTTGCCACACCAGGGAGCTCCAAATGTTTAATGTGACAGAGGTTTTTATCCCAGATAAAGCCATCATTAGACTAAAACAAAACAAACTAAAAGATCTCAGCAAAATAAACCTATTAGAGAGTTTGCAAAATATTTAGGCATGGCCAAATCTAAAATCTGGTGCAGTCTTAAAAATAATTAGTGAACTGATCAGCTCAGCAACACCAAAAGGACTGCAAGACCACAGAAGACAGCTAAAGTACATCATGACAGACTCATTTCCATGGCTAAGAAAAACAACTCCAAAACATGGTCTACAATCAAGAGGCACCTTCATGAATGGATATAGAGGGATCATTAACAACGTGCAACCCACTAGTTACACTCAAGAACAAGAGGGCCAAATTAGACATTAGACATAAAACCAAGATTAACTTGTACCAGGATTACGAGAAGAGAAAGAGAAAATGGCTAAGTATCCAAAGTACATCAGATCATCTGTCAAGCATGGTGGAGGTAATGTTATGACATGGGCTTGTATGGCTGCCGGTGTAACTAATTTACAAATGTTTATTGATGATGTGACTGCTGATAGATGTAGGATTTGGCCAAATGCTGCAAAGTGGATCAGACAGTGCTTCACAATTCAAATCGATAATGACCCAAAGCATAGTGCAAAAGCAACCCAAAAGGTTGGTGAACAATAGGCAAAGAAATTGGATATTCAGACGGTGCCTAGCAGAGCATCTCAAGGGAGGAAACAGCCATTCATTGACTGCAAAGGATTTTACCAAAGTATTCAAAACAATCATCATTTAAATGATAAATTTGTTCAGTTAATTTTGAACTTCTGAAAACAGGGAACTGTGCATAAAAGCGGCTGACACTACAGGATTTTTGTACAGCCTCTTGAATTTAAGCTGAAAGTCGTCTCTACAATCACATCTTGATTGTTTGATTTAAAACAATGTGGTGGCGTACGTAAGCAAAACTACAAAAACTGTCATAACTACTTTTTTTTTTCAGCTAACTGTATCATCATCTGATAATTTTGTCATGGTTTAAAATAAGTAAATAATATGTAAATAAGTTGCATATTAATCTAAAAATAGCTTAATTTCACAAGGACATTGTCTCTCAAAATTTCTACTTCCTGGTGCTTTAATAACAAGAACAAAAGTGCTGAGAACTGCAATGATCAGTGAACAGGACATTAATGGACATTTAGATATTTGAATTTATTACTCACTTTTTAAGGCAAAAAATATGAAAAGTTTGAGGAGTTTAAATACTTCAGTGTGAGAAGTTGGAGCTGATGTTGATGTCTGTTCTGCAGAACATTTTGTGTTTCCTGAGGATCGGCCTGCAGAGGAACAGCGTGAGGTGAGGACGGTGGAGGAGGAGTCTCTGTTTCGTGTGGCCTACCCTGAGCTGGTGGAGACCTACCTCAGACACAAAGCTCTGGCTGAAGAGAACAAGACAAAGAGTAAGACAGAGATTTATGATATCCACTTTAAATGCACAAAGTCCATTTTAGCTATGTGCTTTACATCATTAAAGCACATGTCTCTGCTATGACAAGGCCATCCCGATCAAGGACACTTGCATCTTAAACTTGCGTCTCAACACTGTTTATTAAAGCAGCTGGGACACATACAAATGTAGCTGGTTCACAGCAGAGGCCTTGATTCAGCAATCTCATAGGCTCTGTTTTCATTTTATACAAACTGAGCTTTGAACACACAAATCATCACTGCTATCTAGATTTAATTCCTAGTTTGCAGGAAAACTAGGCACAGACACTGAAAAAGTATTAGGATTAACAGGAAACTAATTCAGATAATCTTCTGATAACGTGTCTTCTTTTACAGAAAAGAAGCCAAAAAGTAAAAAGGAGAAGCCCTCGGATGGTTTATCAGACCTCTTGGCTCAGATGACTCTTCAGAGTTCCTCTTCATCGAATTCTATGACTCAACAGCCAAAGCTGCTCCCTACGTTGGCAAGCACAGATGAACCAGAGGTTGTGATTTTGGACACACCGGTGAACCATAAGCAGAATGAAAGAGGAAAAGATGATCGCTCCAGCCTGAGTGATTGCCCCAATACTCCTCTGTCTCGTGCTGACTCTGAGCCAGTTGCTTCACCTTCTGTCTCTGCTGTAATTGAAGCGCTACACCTGAGTGATATCGACTGGGATGCTTTGTCCTTCACATCCTCTCCATCCCAACAAGCAGCTACCAGCCACTCCACTGGTCCAGAGCTAAATACAACCACAGACAGTGAAACAGAGAGTCAAAAAACGGAGCAGAAAATCTCACCTGATGTCAAACCAGTAGACTCCAGATCTGCTCCAGAGCTCTGTTACTCAGAGTGTCCTCTAAGGGAGCGGGTGCTCATGAAGAATACAGCCAAAATCGTGAATCAGGTATGCAATGATGCAGTCAAGTCAAAACCCAGTGGACACATTTCCAGTGGGGTTAGCAAAGAATCTGCTGTTAAGAAAAATGAAGCACGTGCAGAAAAAACCCAGATAGAAAAGCCAGGTGCCCCGGCTCAAAGTAAAGCCAAAGACACATTTAACAACTCCAAAAAGCCTCCACACAAATATAAATTTGTCAGGACAGCTATTCAGTCATTAGTTGTCCCACCACAGAGGTGCCACTCTAACCCAGGTACAAGTGACAAGAAGGACGAGAGCATGCCACAGACCACCAAAAAGAGTGTGTGTATGAGCGTTCGTTCATCCAGTGAGGACAGCGACGTGGAGAACCAGAAGTGTGGACCTCAAAGACGGACAAAAACAAAACCTAAACACAAACTCAAAGGCAGCTTTGTTTCAGACTTCCCTCTGAAACCAGTTGCTTCACACGCAGCGACCCAAGCAACTGCAAAACCCGCTCGGAGCCTTCATTTAGCAAGACAAAAACCTCAGAGCAAACATTTTGAAAATAACAGCACACCTGTATCAACTGAAAACAACTGCCAGGATGTCCCAGCAGCTGATGTGGGTGCCAACATGTTCCTTCCCACTCCAGCCTCACCCATCACCGTGTCAGAGAGCGACGACTCTGTAATTTGTAGTGAGAGTCCGCTGCCACTGGCAGAGAGACTGAGGCTGAAATTTCAGAAGTAATCAGTGTGGTTACACGACAAAGGACAAAAACATGTAAGCTGTTGCTCTTTTAACACTGAAAGTTTACTCTGGACTTTGGAAACACTTGTAACATAAGCTCAAATATTAGATATGGAAGCTTGTGTTTTTTTTGTTGCCACTAAAAAAAAATCCAAAAACCTTTTACAGTATATAAGTCAAGATTTCAGGTTATCTCAAAATTTCAAATTAATAATGGGATATTTCAAGTTATTTTCTTCTACGTTTGAGTCAGGAAGTTGAAATTTTGAGATAGTAATCCAAATTTTTGACTTTCCAGTGGCAGAAACAAGCTTCCATAATAAATGTAAAACCACACTCAGCAGAAACTTTTTCTGTCACTAAAAAAAAAATAATTTTTTCCCATCCATAATCCAAAAATTTGTGATAATAACCTGAAATTTTAAGATAGTAATCCCCAAATTTCTGGATATTTTCTCAAAATTCCAACATAACAACTTGAAATTTCATGTTATTTTCTCAGATGTTTGATACAGTAAGGTCAAATTTTGAGATAATAACCAGAAATTTTAATGAATTAAAAACACTCAACAGAATATGACTTAAGTATGGAAGCTTGTTTCCGCCATTGGAAAAAAACCAAAAAAAAAAAACCAAACCCCACATTGTTTTCATCCTTAAGTCAGTTACTGGTTATTATTTCAAAGTTTCACCTTACTAACTCAAACCTCTGAGAAAATGACTCAATATTGAGCATATTAATTATTAATATTAAAAATGTCTGCTTTTCATTGTCTCACAATTATGATTCTAATATCTTTGAGTTACATTTTCAGTCTTTTAATGTTTTATATACGAACCTGTTAACCAAGAAACGTAAATAGATTTTGCCATAAGCTTACTGTGAATGAAGCTTTCTCTAAAACAGAGGAGACCACTGTGCACAAATAAAGTTTAACATCTTTAATACTAATGAAAAATGAGGTTTAATTTTAATGCACCAGAAGGAGGTTTTGGATATGCAGAGTGTTAAATACTCACTGATGGCACCACATGTGCTCATTTTCTCCCACCGCTGTTTGACAGAGCTGCAGGGAGGAGACCCTGCAGCTGACAGGAGGCACGGAGGAGGCTGAGCCATTGGATTTTTACAACCCACCAGAGTTGGTCCCCTTGATCCTGAGTGAGGCCTCACACCTTTTCAGACATGAAAGGTCTGGCAGGAGCTTGGTGACAGCTGCATCCTCTGCCCAAATAACAACTCTGTCCTATAACACTGGCTCTTTAATCTTATTTGTTTTATATTATTATTAGAACAAAAGCTTAGGACATAAAATATTAGTTTTTCATGTCCAGTTGGTGTGGTAAAGTAGAGTTAGTGGGATTTGTACACATTTAAAGGAGGTTGAAGTACAAGGACAGTCACTTTTAGGAATTTCCAGACAGGATAAAGAGTTTGGCTCTGCAAGTTTATCTTTTTCCAAAGTTCTGGTCTTTATTTATTTATGTTAACGTCCACGCTGAAGACACAAGCAGGCTTGCTTTGCCTGAGAAGCGTGAAGATCCCAGGTGAAGCAGCATCCTTCATTAGACAAATCACATTAAACTGATAATTGTCGTCAGGGAGACTTTAAAGTGTAAAGGAATCTAATTATTTTTCTTTCTATCACATTATCCCTCTATTTAGCCTTATTCACACCCCAGTGATAGACTAACGAACCATGTCCTCCGGGAAGGTCGCATTTTGGCACTTGCGAGTTTCTTTGAACTTTTGTCGCTACAGCTGTGAACCTTTAAACCTCCGGAGATCAGCTTCTGTATAAAACCACTTTGGCCAAATCACTTTCACACACTCTCCCTGCCGAAACCCTGAATGCCATCCGTCGCTGCTTGGTCGCCTGGATATCCAACATGAACCTGGATGTGGTTACAGCTGAAATATTGTCTGAGTGGAAGTGCCACGAGAGCGCCTTTGGAGAAAACCAAGAGTCACCTCAGCCCACTTCACCTGAGTCACAGAGAGAGTCAGTGTGCTCTTCACCGGAGATGTGCTACTCCAGCCAGCATCGGGAGATCAAAGACTTCTCCTTCACCTTCACGAGCCGAGAAGTGACTGCACCACCGGCGCAAAGGCAAGGCAAGCCAAAGATGTCCACCAAAAGACGCATGAAGGCCAGCGAGCGGGAGAAGATGCGGATGAGGAGCCTCGCAGAGGCTTTGCACCAGCTTCGGGACTACCTGCCGCCGGACTACAGCAAAAGAGGGCAGCCCCTGACCAAGATACAGACGCTCAAATACACCATTGAATACATCAACAAGCTTGCAGACCTCCTGAGTCGCACGTAAATGCACTGAAAATGGACCGTATTTGGACATTTCGTTTAGTTTCCTTATCTGTTTAATACTCATTTTAATACTTTCCTCTTATTTCTTTTAACAGTTATAATGTACATATTGTTTACTTTACTTGCACTTGCCAGATATTTTCTGTATATGAGGCATACTTTTGTTGGAATTATGAACTCAGTGTTTATGTTGACATAATTTGGAGAAGAGTCGTCGTACTTGATTCATACTTTTACCCTCCTGTTTTTATATTTTTTAGAATTTAAGAGAATTGGTAACGTTTTGCTGTGTGAATTTTGTATTTTTCTCAAATACTAAAACAGGTCGATTTGTATTCTGCTAAATGTTCTGCATTCATCGGCTGTTTTAATCCAAATGAGTTCTACAGTCATGCTTTTCCCCTCAATCTTCAATAAACGTGTGTAATGTGTTGAACGTGTGGCCTGTTTAATTACTGAACCGCTTTCAAGGCTGGAGACCATTGGAAGCACGTTAGCCGAGTCAACCAATCAGAATCCCAGAAAGCGAACCTTGGCCTAAATGACGGTACCAATGAACCAATCAAGTTTAAACATTTATTCCTTGTGGGCGTGACTTTGAAAGCGAGCGTCTCTTCACAAAGAAATCCCAACCTGGGATGTCTGTTTAAGCCGCCATTTCAAAGCCCATCGAAGGTACGAGAGTTGCTAGAAATTTTGTATATATCTATATTTTTTATTTTTCTATTTTTTTTCTTTTTTTTTTTTAGGAATCACAAAAACTGTATCATTTTTTTAATCTACCTCACCGGCGTCACCGATTTGAAGTAAGTCATTCCAGAAGCGTAAAAAAAATCTACAGAAACGCCCCTTTCTTGGATGACTAACGTTTTACTTAATCCCACGCTTGTCACTGAAGTTTATTCTGTTTATATTTTCAATTAGGAAAATATCATTAAATGTGTCTTTGAAATTTGTTTATATTAGACTGTTCTTTAAAAAATTTGCAACATAGCGTAATTCTGTCATACCTGCCCTGGAAGTTCCAGGAATTAGACGGGGCCCTTTATCGCTTTACGTGTATATTTTAGCCGGCTGGGCTCACTATTTGCTACTATTCATGAGGGGTATTAAGAAGTATTATTAGAGGCTCGAACTGTATTTGTCGCACAGGTCGTCCCCAACCCCCTCTGCCGCTGCTGCTAGCTTGATATTTAAAAGCTCACACAACCTCAGCCGCCTCCTAGGATCGGGATAAAATTGTTTCCATGACGCTCGACGTGCCTTTGGCTTTGCAGGCTTTCTGTCTTCAAAATATCACTGTAAAATGTACGTATGAACGAGTGTGCTTCATGCCATGTTCATAGCCATTAAACATTTTAAGTGTGTGGCTCAGCCATTGGACCTGTTACATACAAATCTCTCTATATAATAAATTATAAGCAGAACAGTGTACTTTCCGTCTACATCCTGGCTTAAATGGATGTTTAGGTGGGTGTAGAATGAGCGACTCATCCCTCATTATTGCAAAATGAGGATAATAAACTAATGGAAATAACTCTCGGGAGATTTAGCTGTAGACTTTATTAGGCATAAAATTATTCAGTGATCAAATTTATTGCATTGACTAAAAGTGGGTGTGACAAAATAAAGTTAAGAGAAAGGGTAATAATATTAACTAGACTTAAAGAAAAATGTAAAAATATGTTCCGTTTTCTTTTTATTATGTAAGACTAATGAAGTAAAAAATACAGGTAAATTAAACGGGACATGTCCTCGGTGTTAGTCTTTGTCAGTGTGGTTAAGTTTTATCCACCCAGCAACCATGAGGAGGTTTTGGTGCACATCTTTATTATAGAATTTCTGTGTAACAAGATTGCCTTTGTATCATAGTAAATTCTGATCTCTTCTGATGTATTCTGATCTTTTTGATAGCCCCCACCCTCCTCCAAAAATAAAAATAACACAGGACTGTAATTACTCCTGTTTGGAGGTTTTGAGCCTATTGTTTATAACCCGGGGTTGGTAGTGGTTAACTAATCTTAAGGTAATGCGTTAGATCTTTTAGCTTTCAGCAGGCTGATTCTTTAGAATGAGAAAACATGAGCAGATGTCTTGTTGAAATATATTTAAGCTATTAAAGTCCAGGATATAAAAATGTATGACGTGATTTAATTTTTAAGAGAGCTGAAGAGGTGCCATATGAGTATTTAATCAGCCTGTTAATAAAACGCAATTACACAAACTTGCCAGGCAATTACACACAGACTCAAAACTGGAACAGAGCAATCCAAAGGAAGGATAGGCGAGTAAATCCTGCCTGTATTTGTGCTGATTCAGCAGCACACAAACACGAGGAAAGTGGAGAGTAATCATTTAAAAGTGAAACAGAATACCAGGGAGCCTGACTGCGTTATATCACTTCATATATATACAGTTATCTTCTAGTGCTTTATTGTTCTGTTTTATTAGTCTTGAAGAAATAAATTGATTAAAGGCATTTCCTGTGTAATTTATGCAGACAACATACAAATTAGTGCAAAAAAATCACCAGAATGCAGAAAATGAAGTGCCTCTCAGTATATTAGAATACAAATCAAAGACATTGCAGTGCAGTTTCCAGCATTACATAATAAACACTTAAAAAATAGTATGTTTGAACGCAGCTCTTCTGTTCATGATGGTGTTCATTGTCTATATCTATATCATTATGTTTTGTACAGGTACAAGTATGAATCTAGTGCTTATTACTGCTGATCTTCTGCACATAACTATTGACTTGGGATTGTTTCAGATGGACACGGACACAGAAGAGAGAGTCACAGAAACTTCCATGGATGACTCAGAGAAACATGTAATCCAACTCAAATCCAGGTCTGTCCTGCTGTCTGTTACAGTCTTCTGTTTCATTTGTGTACACATGCCGGTTATTCGAGTTTAGGTCTTTTTTTTTCCTGCTTCATCTTTCAGATATGTCTATAGGAAACTGTCATGGCAAGGTCATGCTATTAATAGCTTACTGTTTTGTCCTATAGTGGCAGTAACTGAGAGAGGTCGTACTGTGTCACAGATATAATCTGTAAAAGCTTAACTTTTTTTAGCCTGGTGTTAAATGATTGTTATAGATTTCACAGTAAATCTTCAACCTGGACTCTGTTGTAAATTTTAATGGATGCATACGTGTTTTTCTTGTTCTTTGATCTCCAGCAGATTTTTAATTTCACCACAGCAAGTCACAGTAATTAATGTAGTAGTTTTCTACTAATACTTAATCAGGTCCTGCAGATTTCCTTTATAATGATTTAAAGATGCATCTCTTCACACCCATATCTATTTATGTAGTCTAAATGCCTTACTATTTGACAACATGACAATTCTTGTGGTTTTATGCAAGATTAGATATAAAAAATTTAAAGTGCGTCAGTGTTTTTTTTTTAATTTTTTTTGTTACAGCTTAACAAGACTGAACCTGAACTAGAAGGACAGTGTCAGTTTTCCCTTTGTTATTTTCCTTCAGGGGTCGTGGGGCCAAAGGCCGTGGGCGAGGGGGGCGTATGAGTAGAGGTGGCATGCGTGGTGGGCGGGGCATGATGAAAGGCTTTGGGCCACCAGGACCTGGAAGGGGTCGAGTAAAGGATGGAGCCATGAATGGATTTGGGCCCATGAGGTACTTTTATTGATGTCTGACACACGCACAGTGTTGATATTCTGTAATATGTAAGTTTTATAACTTGGTTAGTTTCTAAACACATATTTTCAGTTGGTAAACATAAAAAGGAAATGCTTATAGACAGCCACTACTGAGTATTTCTGTATTTAGATGCATTTTACATACTTAACTTTTGATCCATTACATGTGTCAATTTAGATAAATTATGCTGCACCTTCTTCCCTTGCAGAGGAATGGGGAGGATGCGTCCTTACCCTGACCTCAGAGGTCCTCGAGGTAGGGCTGGACCTATGGGCATGGGCCCTCCTCTTCCCCCTTCCCCACCACCTCCTATGCACCTCAGAGGCCCCTTTCCACCCATGCCCAGGTAAACGCCTCATTCAGGCACATAACATGCACAGACACCCACAAAGCGCATAGCTAGAGCTGACCTGTCACTTTCAAATGTCTTATTCCTTACTGCCTGAAAATGTTCTTCCTCTACAGGCATGGACCCCCTCCACCCCCTCCTCCAGGTCATCCTGGTTTCAGAGGGCGTCCGCCACACCCTCGAGGCCGTGGCATGCCACCCCCTGGACCTCCGCGCCCCTTCCGTCCGCGAGGCCCACGAGGGTAAGCGGTGTTTTAATATTCATATCATGCTTAAGCTTAAAATGTCACAAATCTCTGTGCTTTGTGTGCACGGTAACCAGATTGTTAAATTTAGAGAATCTGAGAGTTTTTCTTTGAGATCTGAGATGCAGCAAAAGCACAGAGGTTTGTGACACTAATGCACAGTCTTTTCTGTCCCTTTCTCTTCAGCCTGCTTATAGTTAAATTCTTTTCAATTTTTTGATAGCTCTGTGTCAAAAAGAAGCATTTTTGCTTTAATAGTTTTCTACTGTAGCAAATGTAAAGTGAAGTTATTTTTTTAAGCTAAACTCTTAAATAGTGCATGAAACATGAAGCTGTATTTTGCAAGTTCAAAGGTGCAGAGCAGAGGGGATCTCAGTTCCCCCGCCTTAAACTAGAGTCGTTCAGATGGCTGCTCTTATCAGAGTGTGCCCCCTATTGGCCAAAGCCAAGAATCCAATGTGTGATTTTATCCTTTTACACAGCTACCACAATGGACCGGTCTCTCCTCCGCCTCACCCCCCACCTGGCAGAGGCCAGAGGTGGCCAGGCCCCCCTGGTGGCCGACGCTTTTAATACAGCCTGCTCTAAAAACTATAACTAAGCAGCTGTTAATGTAGAAGAGGCCCTGTAGTCGTGCAGTGAATGAAATGCCCCCGAATGATGTGTTTATAAAAAAAAATAAAAGTCTGAGTTATCTTTTGAGTATCTCAAGAAATACTCTGTGCCGACATGTTTGGTTGTTGGTATTGTCCACTGGCAAAGAGAAAAATGTGAAAATGACTAAAGGGCAACTGAGGACGAATTAAAAACGATTTATAACCGAATAATGTAAAGGGATTCCCAAGTTCTGTTACCTATAAATACTGTTCGTATTTTAACAGAAGTTGTTAAAACGAGTTTGTTCTCCAAAATTAAATGTTCTGTGTTTCTTGTTACAGTCGCCCTGTGAGCCTTTTTCCTGACCCCTAATGAATAAAGGTTAACAAATGGGGTGACACTGTATTTCTGAAGGTGGGGGTAGAGGGGAAAATTTTAAAAGGGAGGGGAAGGAGTGCACAGCAGCCCTCAAACACTACTGTTTATTAGTTTGGTCCACCTTGGACCTCCCTAATCTTTCCTCATGCTACATGGATCTGGTTATGTATTCATAACCTCACTAAACAGTGCACTAATTATTGTTTGACACGTTTTACAAGTCTTTATCCAGCTTGTCGAGTATTAATGAGTATTTAATTTCATATTATATATCTTTTAATGTGCAGGTATTTTAAGTTATGAGTATTGCTGTTTGGAACATTCATGTTTGTCTCCAGCGATCTATTGTGTGATGACAAAAAAGCATTATAAATGAATAGCATACTGATATATAGATATATATATATATATATACACACACACATATATACCAGGTTTCTTATTAGAGCAAATTCCATTCATATTTGCTCCAGTTAATGATAAGAAGTTACTCTTTACTGTGTTTTTTTTTTAAGTGTTACTATTTTATATTCATTGTAATTAACATAACTTGTGAAACTGTGAATGTGTTTTGAGAACCGTCAAGAGATAGACGTGAAAGAACAAAATAATAAAACAACAAAAAAAATAAACTCAACTTCTTCTTTTTTTATTTGTTCACAAACAAGTCTGAGAGTTGTTATTACCGACTACAACGTCTCTGTGAAACAGTATGAACTGCATTGTAAGTGTGAGCTTACATTTATTTATGTGATACTTTAAAGTGAACATTTGATTCGTGTAATTAATAGTTTTGCTTTAGTTTTTACTATCTGGAGGACCAGGAAATCTTGATGTTCACTTTAGATCTCACTGAATTCTGTAGACTGAGGGCTTCAATTAATTTATGGCTTAAAAAATGTAAAACTAAACAATGAATTGTACTTATAGTAAAGGTTTACGGCCTTGTAGCTACCAGTGTAAAATTGATTGGAGGACACGGAGCCGCTCCACATACAAGACATCTCTCAGTTTAAAATGAGTGGTAGCATGTCTAAAAGGAGGACAATCATCTGAACAGACACTCTGATATGACCAAGAATTATAACTTATTTATTCTGTTTCTAAAAGATGCTGACCCCGTTTCAAAGGGGACAGCTGGCTCGGAAAACCTTCTAGAGTTTGTTTTGTTTTTTTCAGTCAAATCTATTTATCTTATCTCCTGTACTCTTGTATAATTTCAAATCTAATTGCTTGCATGCATGAAATAGTTCCACCTTTTTATATTTAATAAAAATAATAATAACAATAGATGTGGGTTTACAATGTGCACACATTTGCTCAAATTGGGATATAATGACTTAAGAGGGTCTTCGGTTTTACAGTTTATCCGTAGTGTGGTGATTAAGGCCAGCTGAATTTTTAAAGCTAAAAGCAAAGGTGCAACCATCTGAAGAAAATAATTTTTTCTAGATAAACAAGGACTTTATTCTGTGAACCACACGTTGCTTGAATATAGGTACACGTGCAAGGAGAGGTGATAAGTAAATAGCCACAGCCAGGTGTTGCATCCTGCCCCCTTTCTCTTCCTGTCTTTTTCCATTTCTTCAACACTTTTGACTACATTTTGCTACATCAGCCTCTGAAGTCCCAGTTTCTCCCTTTAGTTGATTATAACAGACTGACTGTTGTTGTCTCCTGAAGGGGGGGGGGCACACAGTACAGTTAACCTCCCGGGCCCCAAGGAACCCAGGCCCTCCCTCACATCTCTCCCCTCCTTCACCAGCGGCGTGACACCTGAGGTTCGGCACATCACTTGAAAAGGTGAGCCTCCTCTTGTGTCTTAATCCCTAAACCCCTTCCTCTCCAAAACAAGGAGATTCTCTCTTTCAGGACCTCAAGGTGGAGCAACGTCAGAGTCATACTGGGGAGTGGTGAGATTTTAGAGGATTTGTGGGTTTGGAGGTGCATCTGTACCGTGATGGGGAAAATGGCATGCTTGATATATAGCGCGTAGTCTTCTACTCAGGAAATCGAGATGTTTCATTTAACTACTTCCAGGCTAATGTGGATGGTGCATTCTAGCTCACTTCCACACCTTATTGGACACGTGAAGCCCCTGTTAGCTGTAACGGTAACATTCGTGCTGATATCACAGGTTAGACTATGTACTGAGAAGCGATGGAACGACCCACAGATTAACAATGCTTTGGTTCAGGAGGCCAGTAGACATTTTACACTCTTCAGTGTTCAGCACAACATTTTTCCCCCTGCTGGGTCACAGAGGAAGGCTGTCAGACTTTTTATCTTTTTGACCAACAAAAAGCCATTTTAGTTCATTTATAGTTGGAATATAATTTATAGAATTTATCAGTGGTTTATATTATAACAAATTCTAAAGTGGTAGAATTAAAGATCTATTTTTTTTTTATCTGCACACAGCACTTTAATTTAGCTTCTTGGTAATTTAGCTACAACAGATAATTTATCAGACCACCTATCATTAAAAACAAAATTAATTTTTTTTTTTTTTTAGAAATTTGTCAAAAACTTATTTCAAACTAAAAATTATATTATTTATATAACAGTGTTTTTATACCCAAATTTCAGCCACATTTTCACACAGGATTTATAAGAAGTCAGGAATTAAATAAAATAATTTAATTAAACAAATTATAGTTCAGCATTTAAAATATGATTTTGATGATTATCCAGTAGAGAAACAGAGATTTTGGTAACTATCAACACTGTTAATTTAGGACAGCTGTGGTGGTGAAAAAACTTTAAGCACTGTTGTTGTGTAAACTGAACCAGTGGTAGCTGGAGGATGCTACATTTACAGATTTACAGGACTTTCTCACCACTGTTGCATCACTTTCTAAGTCACTATCATCCACTGTTTACATTTAAGGGACTATATTTCAAGAAACATTCAGTGATTAGAGCCATTAGAAGCAGTATAAGCTACTGGCAATCATACTTAAGTATTTAAACTTCTTTTTTTTTTAAACAGCATACAAAAATGGTTTCAGGAAGGTATAGATGCAATAGTTCGATTAGCTGAAATTCATCTAGGATTTGATAAAGCCTGTCTGAACCTACTTGAGTGCTTGCTAAATGATTGAGATTCCTGTGAGGCCAGGTTTTAACAGACAGGATAGATTTCAAAATGAAAAGGCCAACAAAACTAGCAAGCAAAAAAGATCCCTCCAGTGAACTTGAATTAGTTGACACTTAACTCCTCTACAACATAAAGAAACGATTAAACACCTCCACTTTGTCCTTTTGAAGGTAACCATACGATGAATACACGTAAAATAAAATGAGGTGCCAATCATCAGAATGACTATGCTGTATACGCTGTTTTGTGATTTGATGTATACTGTTTTAATCAATAAATGTACAAAGCAAAGGTCTCGTGTGTGCTGGTCTTGTATCTGCACGTATACATACAGTTCATCCCGATATCACTGCAGCTCGTCAAACAAAAACTTTTGACTTATTTGAAACAGTCCCAGATAAACTACAACCTGAACTACAAAGAATGAGTTGTGTACATATTCAGTTTATTTCACATAGCTTTGCAACAGAAAAGACAACATGCTTTAAAAAAAACAAACAAACAAAAAACAATCACAGGAAAACACATTTAATAGACATCTGTTAGTCACAGGTGCTGGATTTACTGGCTGGGCTTGTCGTCTGTGGGAATTTCCTTCCACATCGGTTCAAGGATGTGATCAGGAACCTTCTCCATTGCAGTCTGTCAACATGAACAGAATAGAAGAGCGAGAACATCATATGAAAGTTGCCCTTTCCCACACAGAATTGCACAGATAGGGAAGGACTGTCATATTCAGCTTTACTGGGAAATGTCGAAGGAGTATTAGACCACATTATGAAAAAAAATAAATTATCATTTTGAGAATAAAGACAAAATTTTAAAAAAAATTCTAAATGAGCAGATTAGTTGTTTCAAGACAAACAGCACCAGCTGCTATACACTTTACAAAATACCTTGTTTAGACGAGTCGATTAAAACTAAATGATCAGCCGTCTTGTGATCCAACATGCGTACTTTTTATTGCACGATGGTGCAACCATCGATAACCTTCCATTTGTCCATTACCAGCCATTTCATTTTGGACAAATCCACTCTTCCAGGTGTGTGGTTTTCTGCCTGACCAGATGCAGTTTTCTGCAACATCTTTTCAACGTCCTTATCCTTAACATACTGAGCTAGAAGGGAAATCGTTTCCCACCTTGTTACTAAAACCGATTCTGAAGTATGAGTTCATCATCAAAAGAGGGTAAAGCAACCGTGGAAGTTGTAAACAACTATAATCTACACATTTCATCTTCTCAAAATAGATTTTAATTTAATCTCAAAATGATCACATATATATTAGGGTTTTTTTTGTTGTTGTAAAGGGTTAATTTTTTCAAGGGAGAATTCATTTCATGTTTAACTGAAAACATTGTGCATGTTTTGTATCCAGTTTTGACTTCAACCAGGCCACACTGTTCATCAACTGAAAGCTTCTCTTTACCATTTGTAACAGGGGACAGGCCAAATTTATTAACAACCTAAGTTAGGAGTGGGAAATTAATTTTCCCAAGGGGGCACATTAGAATTGGGAATATCATGGAGGGCCATACTAATAAGCTTTGCAATGGAAAGCATCTAGCCTGCAGACACTGATATTGATGATACTGGTGCGCGAGTTTGGGTGTACATCGATCTCTGCAAAACCTCACCTTCGTCACCTCCATGGCTACACCTTCCGGAAGATTCCTCTGAATGTATTCAAGGTATACTTGTGCTGTACAGCCTGTTATATGATGCAGCTACAGAGACAAAAAATAAAAATAAACATGTTAAACAAATTACCTTATAATGACATGCAATAACTGGCACAAACACAAAGCTCATTCGTGTTATTATGCAAAGGTTAGAAGTTTCCAGTAAAATGTAACTAGGTGAATAATACCGAACTCCTTTTAATGGCTTTTTGTGCATTTTTTTCTTGTTGGATTTTAGTTTTTTTTTTTTTTAAATTAGAGCTTCTCACCTCGATGCACCGGTAGTGAGTTCTCATCTCATACTGGACTCTGTGTTTTTTGAAAATGTGTATTGACTTCAGGAGTGTTAACCTCTCAATGTCCTTCGGAGGTTCAAAACTGTGATGGAGGAAGAAGATCCCAAAAAAAGTCATGGCATTACAAGAAGATTTTAGACAGAAGATTTTAGACAGAACCTTTACTAGAGTTAGTGTGTGGCTGCTAAAACTCACACTTTTCCAAGACTGATGCCCAGTTCTTTAGCTGTCATGGTGGCAAAGAACTCATAGCTGTCCAACACAGCTCTGTCATGACCTTTAACCAAAACCACCAGTTTCTGGAACAGTGTGTCCGGCTCCTCTGTGACTGTGATCTGGACCAAAGGAGAAAAGAAAGCCTTAACGCCACATGCAATTCCAAGCGATGGCCTTTGAATATAAACCACTGTAGGTTTGTTGTATTTCACTACAGCACCAGCCTGATATAAGAATGATAATGATAACTTACTGCCGATTGTGCTGCTGACGTTAAAACTGTCGTGTGGAAAGAAGTGCTGGGAGTCAGAGGGAGGTGAAACCTGCAGAGGAGATACAGAATAACTGCTTATACAATAAATGTGCTTAGAAAAAAGTGCACTTCAACTGCACAAGGTGCTTAATGCCTCTGGGCTTTTCTGGCTTAGCTTCATGGTGTTCCTGTTCACTGCCTGAATATACTGCTAGTGTTGTTTTATTTTATTAAGGATTGTGAGTATACTGTACCTATAAGATGTCCTTTTCTTTACATTATTTACTTAATTTCCATGGGGAAATAAACACGTTGCATTCCGATACAGCCAAAAAAAGTGCTCCAAAAACACATGCTATTTATCTTTACTGACAGATCTTATCAAAAAACAGTAAAAACTGTTTGTAAGTCTCTTCATAATTTAATTTAAAACTGCTGCACCCCTGCTTCGTGTGAAAATTCATGTGATTCACGTAAGCAATTATGGCTCAACTCATTTAAAAGATGGGGGGGGTTACCTACCGAGTTATATTACATTTCCTGTGACCCGAACAGACACTCAAACTTGCCGGTCCCTGAAAACAGAATCAAGCTCTTTTTATTGAAATGTACAAATGACCTCGGTTGTGCAGCTGCCACGAATGGCCAAAATCTACGATTGGCTAACTAGCTACGGTAATTTTTCAAAAGCTAGAGACCTGCCATGTTAGTAAACTGTTAGAAAACGTTATCTAAAATGAAAAACAAGTTAGTTACCATACCAAATATGAGACACCACTCAATATCCTTGCCAAAGAGAATAATTCACGTTTGCGAACCATGAGAGACGCCATGTTTTTGAGAGAGCGGACAGAAGGTGAAATCATTTCCCTGTGCTGCCCCCTTGTGTCTTGGAGGATAAATGAGGTGAGCACTAACGAGCTAGTGATGAGTACCAAGTATCCAGTCTACAGTCCCATCGAAACCTTTCATGGTCATAAAACTGAGAATGAAAGACTAAGATTGGATGTATTATATTCAAATATATTTTCATATTCACATTTACAAGTCATATGAATAACAATGTAGTCTGCACTTGACTATCGTGACATTATTTATGCATGCTTATGATGCTTCATCTACCTTGTAGCTTCCTGATTCTGTCACAGTGATTTTTGTCACAGGTGATTCTTCTCTTGATCATCACCATATCTTATTTGAAAAAGTGGAGTCAGTCAGTAATGTAGAATCAGAATCAGAATCAGAATCAGAAAGGGGTTTATTGCCAAATGTTGAGCAGGTTTACAACATGTATGATCTTTCTTTACAAGGTTCAACTGCAAAGGCTGCCTGTTAACCTCTGGTCACTGATTTAATTTAAATGCAGTATCTGCAAAGTCACTGGGCATTTTAACATTAGATCTCATTCATACTTTTAAATACTTTTCTGCCTATAAACGGAATGAGCAAAAACAAACAAACAAACAAACAAACAAACAAACAAACAAACAAACAAACAAACAAACAAACCCAAAACCTAAACAATTACTTTGGCACATTTGTTTTCTTAATTTGTGATCATGTATAATATGTTGTTTTATTACACATTTATACACACCCACATTTGTATTTGACCTAAAATATGCTTCACATTATTGTGAAAAAAACAATGCAATGGAGGCTGCTTATACAGTTGCTGTATGCGTGTACTTAATATACTTAATACAGGTATATTTAATGTAGATACTTAGATGCATTCTTCTCCAAATTTGTGGGAACCTAGTTTTGAAAGGTAAACTGTTATTGGATTGACTGTTATTTGATTAAGGTGCTATTGATATGAACAATTTTAATTGGTCTGAATCACGTGCCTGTCACGTGACCCAGCAGTAGGGGCCCAGCAGTGTACAGTAGCAGGCTGCAGGCAGAGGAAGAAGCAGCGGTACGGATCCAAGGTAGGCACTCCACTGACCGCTGATGTTTCTCTGGCTTTGTTGGACTCATGGTTTATATTGTTTAGCCACTTTGTCACTACACCGCCGAGGTGTGTGGTTTTTTTTTTCTCAACAGATGTGTCCTAATATTAAATAACTATTGCCATAAATCGTTTGCTAATGTGCTAACCGTAGCCTGCTAGCGAGTGCCAGCGGCGGGTGGACGGAGCCAGCCTGGCGCTGATAGCTGACCGCTTAGCCGGTTAGCTGTCTCCGGTTGTTGTTCATGGAGAAGAAGAAAAAGAAGAATCGTGACAGACAGCGTTAGTTACCCGCATTCCCCAGCATCTCGGATGGATTAGCGTTACAGCCCAGCGCCAGACTCTTGAAGGGAGGAAAGATTAATCCCGCGACTGGAATGTTTTGATGATCAGTGGAGACCACAGAGCTCTCGGTCTGGATCCAGGTTCTGGCTAGCTATTGCTAATAGGCAGGCAGCTTATGGTGATCGATGTTTTTGGCTAATTTTCCAACGTCTTACGGGCTTAAACAGTGATTATTTGGTTGTCAATAACCATTGTATCTTTCTTATGTTATTTTTACGAATTGGCGTGGTTTAATGGCAGATGGCTTTTTCGAGAGGCACCTATTATCATGGCCACTGGTTTAGATTTAGTGATACTGGAAATGGTGGGGAAATCTCGGGATCTTGTAATCACCGCTGACTTAATCTTAATGTCGAGTATATTTCCAAACAGCCATTCTCATTCAGCTATTCTTTGTTGGGCTTGATTTTTATTGTCTCTGTATTAATAAATAACGTCCCGTTGTGCCTCTTCGGTCTGTCTTGTCTGTCTGACCTGCCCGGGTTCATTTTAAAGCTGTTATTCTTTTATTTGTTCTTACCTCTCTGTTACGGTCTTTGTTGTTTACCTTTCGTCTATTTTGTTTTTTAAACGTTTGGCCGCGAGAGGCCGCCTTACTACAGCTTTGTAGCCTAATTAAATGAAAGCTAAAATGATACCTGGCTCCTATAAATTATTAAGCGGGTAGTTAAATGCCCTTCCGCTGAACAGGATAGTCCTCAAAGTAAAATTGCTGCTCGAAGAGTAAAGGCAATTTTTAGCCCAGCGCATTAATATTTAAATTAACGGCAGTGGGCAGCAAGTGAGCGCTTTTCCACAGCTTGTGTTGTGACACAATTCTCTTGATTTCTTAAATACATTTTTATTTTATTTTTCATGTTTTTCTATGTTATATATAAACGTCGTTTTGTGTATTACCCAACAGTGCTCTATGGAATCCCCGAGGCCGGTTGAAAAGGCGGGCCGGCTGACGTAATGACGTTACCGGGAGAAGCGGCTCTCCTGTGGGCTGTCAGCTGATGGAGAGGAGTCCCTGCTTCTCCTCTCTCAGACACAAACTGGGATCAGATGAGGAGGATGTGGAGCACAGAAAGGAGACAATGATGATACTTGGAATGAATACCTGCCTGTTTTATAAGTTTACAAGATAAGGCGCGTTTTTGTTTTTTCTTTTTTGGGGGGTTGATGCTTGTTTTGCTCAGCTGATAGGAGTCTCAACTTTACCCTGGTGGATATCTAAATATATTTTTAGGCACTTTCATTTGGTGCCTTCTCTCCGAAACAGCACGTACTTGGTAGCATCACATCAAAAATGACCTGAGTGCCTTTTTTTGTGTGTGTGCCACCTCATTTGGCTACATAACATCATTAATCCAGCAATGCTAAAATCCACTTGTTTTTTGACCTCACCTGTGCTTTCTGGGGAAAGTTTTTATTGATCGCCTTTAGTCACTATTCCAGATCCCCAAGTAAAAGCACCAGTACTATGCACCGTTGTCGCTGTCTCATTTCTGACACGGAACTGGTAACCTCAAAGGAGGAGACGTGCTGATAACAGTAGTTGTCCTCTCCGAAGAACCTCCCTAAGGGCACTTTTTATTCTGGGAGTGTAGAGAGCTGCAGGCATGTTCGCTGCTGTGGAGCATGGCCCACTCCTGTCCAGTGACTCCAACATCTTATGTCTGTCCTGGAAGGGCAGGGTGCCCAAGAGTGAGAAGGAGAAGCCGGTATGCAGAAAGCGTTACTATGAAGAGGGCTGGCTTGCCACCGGGAACAGCCGAGGAGTGGTTGGGGTTACGTTTACATCCAGCCACTGCAGACGAGACCGGCCCACCCCACAGAGAGTAAACTTTAACCTCAGAGGGCATAATAGTGAGGTAAGAGGTTCAAGTGCAATTGTTTTTGAATAGGACTGTTAAGATGTCTATGTTAATGCTTCATCAAACAGTCTTTGAAGCTCTTAAAGGCCACAGTCGTGTTTTGGAAGCTGTTTTAAAATGTCTTATAATCAAAAATGTATCTCAGGAATATTTAATTAGTAAATCTTCTATTTATTTATTTTTCCCACAACTTCACGCTACTCTGATATTTCTTCCTCTTCAGTTAAACTTAATAAAGCAAATTTTCAAAATCATTATTTTTAAGTGTTTAAAGCAGTATTTGAGAAGTTTCAGTAAAAGTAGACTAGTTGATCCCCTTAGAAAAGGCTGCTTAGTCCAACTTATTTTAGCTCGTGAGCCACATACAGTTATATTTGTGGGTTGTATGGAGCTCAAGTGGGTCGAACCAGTAAAATCACTACATTAAAAAACAAAAACAAAAAAAGACACCTCTTCACATTGTGGGAGGCTGAGGGTTTTGTGTTTTCCTGCAGTGGTTGATATTCATTAACCGTAAGTTGCCAGTTAGATCAACTTTTTGGTTGCAGTCAAGATATGTATACAAGATATGCATGCTCTTCCTAGTCAATACATTCTGTTACTCCAGACAGGCTTTATTCCTATCCCTCAGTATAGTAATAACCCTCAAAGATTCCCACAAAGAATGCATTGAGGCAATTTAGTTGAACCAAAAAGACTGGATGACTGTCTGAGTCAAATGTCCCAGCAATATTAAATACTAATAAGGATTTTTTTTCTCACACACACAGGACAAGTGGAGATTGAACACAGGTTGCGTTTTCTATTTAGTGGGTTTAGCTGTTTGGAGTGAGGTGCAGTGTCAGCACTCTCCAAGGCAGCTGAGGGGAGAGTGGATGAATCCCTACACGGTGTGACTGAAGCACAGCAGTAATGCCATTTAACTCTGACCACTTAAACATTCAGCTGTTATCTATATAGTCTATCTAAATAATAAGAAAAACATTTACACCAGATGTTTTTGATATTTCTGATAATCTCATTTGATGTCTGCATCTTCCTTTTCTGCACTCACGGAGTTTGGCACTGCACTATTCATTTGTGCCCACAATTTATTTCACACTTAACTCTCAGATTGCTTGCTTTTAGGATGTACATGTTTTTATTTATTTATTTATTTTTTGATCAAGATTTGCACATTTTTACTCTTTGACCTCATTCCAGCGCTAGTAATGAGTAGTAAAGGTCCTCTCCAGTTCCACGCTTCCACGTTCCATGCTTTGATATAAAGCAGTAAATAAATGCTTTGGGCGATGTGGAATCCATCACTCACGCACTCTATGCATAATTTGGGGTTTCTGACATTGGTGGAAATTACGCTGCTTAATGAATTCTGTCAAGTTGTGACAGATCGGTTCACTCACTTGAGTCATTTCTCATCTCAGTTGTGATGAAGAGAGGGCAGATTGCAATACATATTATAATACAAAAGAAATGACCCCCAGGAGCACGCTATATACGCTGTACTTGTTTGTTTTTTTTACTTTGCATTCCTTGCACCACTTGACTTTTTTTAATTTTATTTTTTTTACTGTCTTTCAAATTAAACTTGCAGCATTGCATTTACATATGTATTAATGTGTATTTATTTATTATCACCTTTTATTTAAAGAGGTTCATTCTTGTCAGTGCATTTGCCATAACCCTTTGTCTATAAAAGCTGCTCTTTCAGCATCAAATGCCGTTAGTCCCCTGACAGTCCTGTCCTTTAAACGTCAGCTTTGTCATTGAGAACTTGTCATTGCTGGTGACGAGTGTCCTTTCATACAAATTGGCTCAAGTCATGTTAAGAAAAGCACACGGACACAGAAATGGAATATGAACTCATCCTATAGGAGTTTAGTCCTGCCAAGATCAATACTCGTGTCAGCATCTTTAAATTTGGCCATTATTCCTGTTGATGTATAGACCTCAGTGTTCAGTGATCTTCCTAATGTAAGTGAGCGTCTGAATGGATGTGTGTTTTGGACTTGTCCCAATATGGGCATTGTAGTAAAGTAAAAGACGGATCTTAAGCTGTCAGACATCTGATAAGAAGAGGGCATGTGGATAATGGACTGTAGTGTGTGGCAGTGCCAGTGCCTGGGGTACCCTTGGATTACACCTGAGTTTACCTATAGTACAGACCTTGGCACTGCAAGCTACTTGAATTAAAAGCATCTTATGATGTGGAGAAGCTCCCCTATTGTCTTGCTGTAGCACTTTTTTTTTTTAAGTCTGTTGTGATGTTCAGGTACTGAAAAGGTTTTCTGGGTCCTGTAATAATCCCAGTAAACATATGTCCTCCTCCACCTGCTTCACTCCCTTCCAACCAGCTTGAGAAATAATTACAACATAGCAGCTTCAAAAGGAGCAAGGTGAAAAGTGGGATCCTTTTGTTGTAACTCACAGCCACCTTTTCACAGAGGCATACCAATTTGTTTTCTGTTGAGCCATTTTTTTATGGTGCTTGGTTGCTTACTAAAAATGCTAATAACTATATGTGACTGTTTAGACAGCCTACAAAAGTAAAGCTTGAACATTTCAGCAGGGGTTATTAAGCATTTTGTTCCCAAGTCACATCTGTATTCATATCTGTGGAAAATGGCTTCCGTGCAATCATTCTAGGCACTTTGATAACACATTTGCAGCATCTGGAGCTTTCAAGGATCCTACTTTAAAAAAACAAACCAAATCAATTAATGTATTTTTTGGTTTGCAGTAAGCTTCATCAGCATATAGGTTCCCTCCATCACCTTATTGGACACAAATTCCAACCAGCTTTCTTCCTGCTTTCTGCCTTGGAGTCGTGTTTGGTTTCCAAGTGCCCCTTTAGTTTGTTTGGCTCCACGTTAACATGGCAGATAATGCACTTGATTAGAGGGCTGTTGACAAGATCCCCTTTTTCATATTTAAGAAAAAACCCTGACTTCCAGTACATGACAACTGACTTGCCAGCATTTAGAAGTTTAGACTGGTTTCAACTGGTTTTCACGCTTCGTTATCCTCACACTTATATATATATATATATATATATATATATATATATATATATATATATATATATATATATATATATATATATATATATATATATATAAAAACACCCAGCACGCCCCTGCGGGCGGTTTATCCTTCAAGCTCGGATCCTCTACCAGAGGCCTGGGAGCTTGAGGGTCCTGCGCAGTATCTTAGCTGTTCCCAGGACTGCGCTCTTCTGGACAGAGATCTCCGATGTTGTTCCCGGGATCTGCTGGAGCCACTCGCCTATCTTGGGAGTCACCGCACCTAGTGCTCCGATTACCACGGGGACCACCGTTACCTTCACCCTCCACATCCTCTCGAGCTCTTCTCTGAGCCCTTGGTATTTCTCCAGCTTCTCGTGTTCCTTCTTCCTGATATTGCTGTCATTCGGAACCGCTACATCGATCACTACAGCCGTCTTCTTCTGTTTGTCTACCACCACTATGTCCGGTTGGTTAGCCACCACCATTTTGTCCGTCTGTATCTGGAAGTCCCACAGGATCTTAGCTCGGTCATTCTCCACCACCCTTGGGGGCATCTCCCATTTTGACCTCGGGACTTCCAGGTTATACTCGGCACAGATGTTCCTGTACACTATGCCGGCCACTTGGTTATGGCGTTCCATGTATGCCTTGCCTGCTAGCATCTTGCACCCTGCTGTTATGTGCTGGATTGTCTCTGGGGCATCTTTACACAGCCTGCACCTGGGGTCTTGCCTGGTGTGATAGACCCCAGCCTCTATGGATCTTGTGCTCAGAGCTTGTTCTTGTGCTGCCATGATTAGTGCCTCTGTGCTGTCTTTCAGTCCAGCTTTGTCCAGCCACTGGTAGGATTTCTGGATATCAGCCACCTCCTCTATCTGCCGGTGGTACATACCGTGCAGGGGCCTGTCCTTCCATGATGGTTCCTCGTCTCCCTCCTCTTTCTTGGGTTTCTGCTGCCTGAGGTATTCACTGAGCACTCGGTCAGTTGGGGCCATCTTCCCAATGTATTCTTGGATGTTCGTTGTCTCATCCTGGACTGTGGTGCTGACACTCACCAGTCCCCGGCCCCCTTCCTTCCGCTTAGCGTACAGCCTCAGGGTGCTGGACTTGGGGTGAAACCCTCCATGCATGGTAAGGAGCTTTCTTGTCTTTATGTCAGTGGCTTCTATCTCCTCCTTTGGCCAGCCTATTACCCCAGCAGGGTACCTGATCACGGGCAGGGCGTACGTGTTGATGGCCCGGATCTTGTTCTTACCATTCAGCTGACTCCTCAGGACTTGCCTGACCCTCTGCAGGTACTTGGTGGTTGCAGCTTTTCTAGCGGCCTCTTCATGGTTCCCATTCGCCTGCGGGATCCCCAAGTACTTGTAACTGTCCTCTATGTCTGCAATGTTGCCTTCTGGTAGTTCAATCCCCTCAGTTCTGACTACCTTCCCTCTCTTTGTTACCATCCGACTACACTTCTCCAGTCCGAACGACATTCCATATATATATATATATATATATATATATATATATATATATATATATATATATATATATATATATATATATTTTTTTTTCAAAAGTGGTGGA
The DNA here is from genome assembly GCF_963969265.1 of Rhamphochromis sp. 'chilingali'. Taxonomy (NCBI): domain Eukaryota; kingdom Metazoa; phylum Chordata; class Actinopteri; order Cichliformes; family Cichlidae; genus Rhamphochromis; species Rhamphochromis sp. 'chilingali'. Next base: position 12,644,372 of record NC_137932.1, on the reverse strand, counting down.
TTTGTACTCTGTTTTGATTATAACAGCAAAAGCCTAGATTGATTTAAACCCATTCAAAGATGAAAATGAATGCCCTTGTTCTAATGGACTTGGGTGGCTTAATATACAGGCATGTATGGCAGCAATAGGGGTGTACCATTTCTTTTCAGTATCATAAACATAAATCATCTATGTTCATCCATCTGCTTTCTTCTGTGTGTCGGTGTCGCGATGGCAGCAGTCAGACCTTGCGCCCCTTAGCTGCCTCCTCCAGCTCTTCAGTGGGGACACGATGCATTACCAAGCCAGCTGAGAGGTGTAATTTCAGTGTGTCCTGGGTCTGCCCTGGGGTATCCTCCCAGTTGGACATGCCCAAAACGCCTCACCTTGGAGGCACTCATGAGACATCCAGGTCTCCTCAACTGGTACAATTCAATAGGGAGAAGTTGTGACACTTCTATTTAAAATAATGGTGAAAAAAGCAGAATTTGCCCTTGAATGTTCTGATATTATTTTTATCTAGTTATTTTAAGAGAACGCTAACCTTTAGCAGCAGCTGTGTCAGCTCCACCACTCAAAAATAAGGCTGAAAATAGATAAAAGTGCTACATTTTACATCTTTTTAGACAACTGTATTTGTGATGGTGAAAAATAATCCCTCTGGGCTTGTGTCAAAATAGATCAATGCTTCTCTTGACGATCTAATGCTTTTATCCCCCCCCCTTCTTCTCCTGGTACAGTGCATTCAGATGCTGAGCAGAGCGAGCAGCTAATCACTAGGCGTCCATTCATTCTCCATGAGAGCTGAACATCAGAGACAGGCTTGACAATGACTGTCAGCATGTTGACAAGAAAATGTTGGCCACAGCAGAGGTTTTGGGCAAATTGTCTGTCAGTGTCCTGTCATCTGCCAGCTGTGATAGTTGTCTTACGCTAGAATCATATGTGCTTAGCTGTGCGAGGAAGTTTTAAGTCTTGCATTGAGGCAGTTCCGTGTTTTGTTTTTTAACTCAAAGTATAATAGGGAATATTTAAAGTGACTAATGTTAGTCATAAGAATGTAATATATCCTAAACAATAAATTTTATGATTATTGATATCTACTGATTGTTGACTGCAGAAACTTGTTTCAAACCTCTGAACTATTCATAAGAGACTTATGGGTGTATTCTTGCCCAAACATAGGAGTCCCACCTCTTAGTTTCCCCTTGATAACAGGTGTAGACTTTTCTCTGGGGGAAAAAGTCCAACAGAGACAGAAGACACCATGACACAATCATTTGTTTACCACACTGAGCTCAGAGTGCAACGTCTGTAACTTATGTACTGATCCATACACTGATTTGTATCTGAGCAGTTGTTCCATGCTCTGGGAGTACACTATAGCAGTGCTTGGTGGTTATTTATTTGACACTTTACGCAAATGTTGAAGAAGCTATATGGAGGCATTAACCATGTATAGTTTATGTCCTGGCCAGATTGAGCTGGTTTGCGGGCCATATTCTTGCTCTTATGTGTTCTAGTTTGTCTGTGCATTGTTGTTCTGCTGGTACAGATTTTGATTGATCAACTTGGGTAAATCAATCCATTTGATTAGGCCCAGCAGTATTTGTATGTTCCTTCACTTTCTTGCATTTTCGCTCTGTGTCACATTTTCATGTGTTAAAAATTCCTCCCTGCCAAAGCCTCATAAATAAACTAGTTTATATTGCTGTTGAGGGCCTGTGGAAGAATTAACACCTCTTTTTAGATGAGCAGGAAGGATTCTGTTATTCAGTGTTTTTCTAACACTTCTGTTAAGACTTAAATGGGAACCTCACAACTTTACAACAGCTTTATTTTTGTCAGTAACTACAAGCTATAGTGTTTCCTGGTCTTGTCTCTTCCTCCTTTCATAATCACCTTCCCTGTGCTGGTCGCTACCTGACTTTATGGAGTGTGTCTTCTTCTGCTCTCTCCTTATGTGACCTCTTGACATTGAAAGGCCAGCTCAGGTTTGCCAAGTTTCACTGAATTAAAATGGTCCCTCCAAATGTGCTTAGTGGAAATGGCTTTAGTGCGCTAATCCATCCTTGGAGAGGACTTGTTGCGTAACGACTGTTTCCTCAGATCCAGGTGTACTTTTCTGTTCACTACAAATTTTCCAGCGTGGCCTGTGCAGTTCATCTTCAGCAATATTTGTAGTGAAGGATCAGACAGACAGACAGACGCAAAGTTTCGTACACTTGTCTTTGCAGAATAATAGAGCCTTATTCTGTCCTTCTGAATAACTAGGTAGGCTAAAAGATATTATACACTGTTTATATTATGTATGCTAGTTTATTAAAGCTCCTTATTACAAAAAATTTAACAGCCTATAGCAGCCTTTACCAAACGTAAGAGTGTCACAGCTCTGTTGGAAATCTGAAAACCTTCAGCCCCCACAAAAACTTGAATCACAGTAGTATTTTGTTCTGTTTTCGGGGATTCATTTTGATCCTTGTCAAATAAATGAAGAATAACACTTAAAATATAGCCTTTGTTTTATAAGGTATGATCACTTTAAAAATGTGAATATTTAAGCATAAATATTCAGTTCATTTTTCTTTGGTTTTAATTGTTTGCAGCTTGCAGTTCATTGACGCTGGCTCACACTTAGGGACTCGTCTCTCATTCAGTCATTCACCACATTAGTAGATACACCAACAGGACAGAATAAAATCCAGTAAACTGGACTTTTACACCTTTGTAAATGTTCTGCTTTGTCTGTGTTTGTGTTATTTGTGGATTTATTGCATTAAATCCAGTCCTATTTAGTGTCTGATCTTACTCAACATTATTACCAAATTTGTCTGCATGAAATGAGATGCATGATTATCAGACTTTAAGGCCTCAAAACTACACAATGTAGAAACACCCCCAAAGAAGGAGGGTGGGTGTATCATTTAATCTCTCTGGCCCATGGAAATTAAGGCCTTTTAGTACTTGTTCAAACCTATTGTGAGGTGCCTGCAACTGGATATTTTTTGTGCCTGTTTTGGTCACTATTTTCCTTTTTATTATTCTGCCGATTGAGGAACACCAGTGGTGTGAGGGACTCTGGTATCACTCAGATTACTTATTTTCTATTATTCAATGCAGTTTCCCTAACGGTACTTTCAGGAGTCTTTACAGCACACATTAATAATAATTGTAAATGCTATTAACTTATTATTATTTATTAAGGTTTTATTACACACCTGACTTGCACATAATGAGCTCAGATTCTACCTCTTTTGATGGATTTGCAAATCACTCCTGCTAATTCTTGCCTTTGTGTCAGCACAGCACAGAGCTTTTCTTTAACTGATATTGATATCTGATTTTCTAGTCTTGGTGGGCGGGGATCGGTCCATCAGGGACTCCGCTCCTGCCCACCGCCAGGCACACATTGTACCTGGTGCCTCCTGGAGGTGGTGGGCCTGCAGGAGGATGGGCCCATGTCCCTTTTTCGGGCTGTGCCCGGCCGGGCCCCATGGACTAAGGCCTGACCACCAGACACAGGCCCGGGCACCCTCCCCGGGCCTGTCTCCAGGACGGGGCCCTGGTAATCCTATTCCGGGCAGGGTGAACTGTTCCCTTGATCCTGCACCCAGGACCAATTTGCCATGGGAGACCCTACCAGAAAAGGGGTTAACTCTATGAAACCGAACCTGCTTTTGATTGTCGTGACCATTTGCGAATAAGGGAACTGCCAAAAGTAGTTTCTCCTAGTTCTTTTTCCTCTCTCCATCCTCGATGAGCTCTGTGTTACCCATAAGTCAACTCTTCATCTGGAAGGAAAAGAGGGAAATCATAGACCTGGATGGTGCTCTTATCTTGGATGCATGAAAAAAGTAAAATAATGACTAAGTGTAATATATTAAGGCTCTCCCTTTCCTCAAACGTTTTGCAGAGACAAAGTTATTTGTGCATCAGACATGCATTGTCATGGACTTGCACTCACACCTTCACCACTATGGCATTTCGCTGTCATAGTGTCCCCTCAGTTGTGCTGACACCAGTGCCTCCTGAAGCTGTTGCTTGGTTTGATTTACTCTTCTCAGCGAAGTTGCTGTGGTCAGTTATGCTCCCTTTCCTAAAAGCATATCTGTACTTAAAAGGCATGGGATGACCATCAGCTACAATGGACCATCTATGTCTGCACAGGAAGAATTCTGGTGCAATATTAAGCCCTCAAAATGCTTTGGATGTAATTTTCACGCAACCATCTCACATATATCTGACACAACAGTAATGGGCAGCGTAACCACTTGTGTTTAGAGAAATGCATTTATGCACCAAACTCTGACTGGTCCAGTGATTGTATTTGGCTCTTAATGCTCCCAAAACTGATCCCAAAACCATCCAGATGAGCAGCATAGCAGTTATAGAAATGATCTCCATCCGAATTAACTCTAGTATTAGTTACACTTTCCACATTGCATGCTTACATGAAAAATTTCTGTAGATTGGATAAACTCTTCTGCCTGAACCAGCTAGCCAACTAATAAAATCATAGTTTCTCTTCCACTGCATCCTACAGGCTGGTCCAGACTTCCCTGCAAAGCCACTGTACTACAAGGGCCCAAACTGCACATGTATCCTCCAAACAGACAAGAGAGTAGTCTAACAACTATCCTTACTTGGTGTCTCCAGCTGTCCTTGCACAAGTCACCAAAGGAGTATGCACACCTAAAAATGCACATCGCATGGCGATTTGAGGTCACTGGGTATGCTTGTTCAGTTGCCAACAGGAGGCTGAGGGTTGGTCAGTACAATACTAGTACAGAGGAAGAACAGCAATGTCAAAAAGTCAGTTGCAGGCATGGACACTAATTTGTTTCCCATCTTGAATTAACAACTAGTCAATGTTAATGTCTTTGTTTACTTTGGGGGAAAATATCCATGTGATTGGAATGTTTTAAAGGGGTGTTGTGATTAAGATCCAATCAAGAAGTGTCTGCGTCACAGCTTTAAAAACAATCTGTTTCTATCTCATCAGACTAAAACTCAATCCCAGAGCTTTTAGTTGAATATGGGATCAGCAGCCTTTCAGAGAGTCTCTGATTTAGGGGTCCTAGAATACTGCAAGAGTGTAAAAACAGCCCTGATTGTAGTAGATATAGAGCTATTATGTATTTTTGAAACAAAAACTTGTAGGTGTTCTCTACATGATGATGCTAAAGCCTTTGAGTGATATATATATATATATATATATATATATATATATATATATATATATATATATATATATATATATATATATATATATATATATATATATATATATATAAATTTTTTTTTTTTTTTTTTTTTTTTTTTTTTTTTTTACATGTCATTCCAAAGTTCTTTAATATCTCTCTGAGCTTATTGGCGCTGATTACTGTCTGTTTGAGCATATAATGCACTGTAATTAAAGAAGTTTTTTTTTAACTGTATGTGTTTGCACATGTTGATGTGCCTTTCCTGTGACACCTCAGGCTCCTCGTGGTCCTGCAGCTCCCAACGCTTATCCTGTCTGTCTCTATGTGATGTCTGATCTCCCTGATCGCTGCATCACATGAGGTGCTCAGCTGTCCCCCCTCGCAGGATGGCTCACCAGCTCACACTAATCTCCACACTGAGCTAAATTTACAGACAAACAGTTTATTCTCACCTCTGTGGGGCTGTGAGTGGGAACACACGTGAGACACAGCATGTGTAAATCCAATGCTAATTTATCCTTTTATGTTTTCCTTTGACCCTGCTTTGTAGTTGCATGAATGCTGTTAGCTTTATGCAAACTAGAGCTCATGCCTAATCTAAAGCCACAAGTCTCCTCCAGTTGGGACTGAATTATGTTGTATAATACCACGTGGAAAATCCCTTTTGATCGCCAGAGGTTGCAGACAGTGCATAGATGGAGGAACACCACAAATCTGTGTTCCCCCCCCCCCCCCCAATGAGATCCTTGTAATGTGTTATCTTTGACAATACTGGTGCAGAAGCCTATTAGTTTTGCACCCAGTGAATGCTGCTGCATGAATGATTGCTGTGCCAGAATGATAGATGGCAGGCTAGTTTTAATGGTCTGTGAATGCGGACATCTCAGAATGATGTGGAGACCTTCAGCTGTAGACCTGCAATAGGATGACTGTCATTGCTACAAAGACACAGAGGAAAAGGACAAACTAGAACATGCAAAATCTGGCTAAGAGGACACTTTAATGATGCATAGCAGGGACAGGACATTGATTAAAAACTACTATCTGCTCATTAAGCTTTAGGGCCATGCCTTGTATATTCATATAAATTGACTGATTTGACTTCCAGACTAATAAGTGTGACAAACAGGGTATTACTCAATAAGAAATAATTGATAAATATTGTGATGTTCCCTTGTGCATTTTATATCTTTTTTCCTGGGTTTGTAAAAAAAAAAAAATATATATTTTTTTCAAAACAATTGGAGCTGCTGAGCCTCACTCATTAAATATATGCCCTGACTACATGATGTTGCTCCAATAATCTTTTTTCCTGAAGCCTGATCATCCTAATTTTTTTTTTTCCAATGCCTAAAATGCTGCTTGAAAAGTCCATAGACTATAGCAAGATACTGTTTGAGGAAAGTTTTGTGATTAATGATCATTTGTGTTAGATGAATTCTTAAAGAAGTTCTTAATTAATAACCTGTAAGTCAGCATTAATGGCATTAGTGCAAGAAGATAATAAAGTATTCAAGCAAGTGTAAGTATGATTGATTGTTTCTTTTCTTGATGGAATATAAAATGGGGACGCACAGTTAATAGCATCTGTTTCATTGATGGATGGAACTGTGAGTGTGTTGCACAGAGGTAAGGAAGTGTTGTTTAAGGGTTGGCAGCATTACTGGCTTATCCAACTCAGACCCGCTGATCTATTGGACTTGCAGTCAGAGAGCTTGAGCACCACTAAAACCCTGCTCGGTGCTGCGTGTGTGAACGTGTACGACCCACGTGCTTCACTTAGCGAGAGCAGAGCGGCTCCCTTCTTAGGATTACTCCTCCGGGGAATAGGCTGAGTCACGCTACAGAACAGAAGACAAATGGAGACACGAAGAGAGGAGGGGGCAGGATGGAGAGTGTGATGGGCACCTTTTAAGATGGGTGACAGAAACGTGTTATGAAGAGTGTTTTGTATACTGTGCTCCTGCAGCTCATACCCAAGCAAATTACAATCAGTCTTTACAGTACTAAACTCAGGGCAAACGGAGAGACATATGTTTGTGTCAACCTGTAAGACTCCTCTTTATTATTTTCCTGTATACATCTCTTTTCTTCCATAAACGCAAAAATGCTGTAATGTCCCATTTTGAAATGTGCCATTCAGTTATAAGGTGACATTATAACTGAATCTATCTGTCTGTAATATTCAAGATATTAGCGGCTCCTTTGTGACTTTTTCAAAATGAGGTTAACCCACTTTTTGAGTTATTTCCATCTTTCTTGATGCTAAATTTAGTTCATTGAAATGTGGGAACTTGGATTTTAGGCATTCAGCTGATTCTAGAGTATAATGTCTTAATTAAAGGCACTTTGTTGTTTTTCTCATGTTATCTGTAGGTAAGTTGACACAGAGCCATGGCTAAATTCACTGTCAGTGAAGGAGTGAATTAGTACATTTTCTTATGTCTTGTAAAATAATGGCTGTCAAAGGACACTGAACAGTCTTTCTGATAATTTTATCTGATTGTTTGTTTGTGTTTTTTACCTCACCTCTGCTTTCAGGTGGTATTGGTGCGTTGGAATGAGCCTTTCCAGAAACTGGCCACATGTGACACAGATGGAGGCATTTTTGTTTGGATCCAGTATGAGGGCCGCTGGTCTGTGGAGCTCGTCAATGACCGAGGAGCTCAGGTGAGAGACACAAGTAGACAAAATGTAAATCGGTCCTTTTAACTAGTTTTAAAAAATTGTAAGAAATTATTGTGTAAATAATGGGTAAAACTATATGATAGAGTTAATGGAAGCAAAGCAAGCAGTGATAATATAAAGCAATATAATGTCATTGCAATAAACCTGTAATACTTAAAGTTACAGTGTGTAAAACCCCGCCACTAGATGTCAGTAGATTTGAAATCGCACTCGACTGAGTTGTCTTTTTTAACCCCCTCCAATTCAAATGCATAATTATAGCTACGGTGGCTGCTGTAGGACAAACAACTCTGGCCACAGTTCATCTATAGTGAGTGTAGGCTGTTAAGCCGCTGTTTACCTCAGGTATTTATTGGTGCCCATTTCTGTTTACACTGGAGGAGGCTGTAAAACTTTGCGATACCGAGTTGAGTCGTTAGGAATGTCTTGAACTTTTCTGTTGGCGCTGTTGTTTTTGCTGGTGTTCGTCAGTGTTAGTCAAACTTTCTGCAATGACAGAGGGCGTATATAATCAGAGCGAAAGTGTGATTGTTAGGACACTCAAGTGTAACATTAGCTGGCATAATATTAGGTCATAAGCAGATGTTGTTGTTATTGTTGTTGGTCAGCTGTCTGGACATGTGAGGCTTGCATTTCTATTCTGCTAAGAAAAAATAAATGTGACAATATTGAGAATAAATAAGCGTATTTGTGCATGCTTATGTGTGAGGAGGGGAGGAGGAAGTGGTTAAAGTGACAATGAGGGGGGGAGAAAGAGCAGCAGTGGTGGTGGAGATGATGAGAAAGAGAATATAAAAATATTTATGTCCAAATGTTAAATGGTGGCCACATATATAAAAAGTGATTAGGTGGAACAGCAATGTCCATTTTGGCCACTGTATTGAAGATGGTGGGGCAACATGGCCGCTCACAAACTAGTGTTAAATGGATTTATTATAAATGTATGAAATTGAGTTTGTTGGAAGAAGTAATTACACGCTAATCAATGTATATTTGTTATTTTTTAAATCATTTTTATCAAACCTCAAGTGGTTTTATGTGTTTTTACTGATGCTGCACATTAATTAAAAATTAAGCCTGCCAAGCAAACATAGGTAGGTAGGCCACATCGATCAAACATTGTCATCATTCCTTGAGCTAAGACTTGACACATGTTGACAGCATCTTTTGTGATTACTTGAGTTATTATTGGAGATGACAATCTGAACAATAGCCACACTTTTATATGGTCTGTGCTTTTTAAAATGCCATCGCTGCTCTGCTTTTGTCTGAGAGGTTAAAGTTTTTTTTATATACATTATTTGAGTTGAGGGACACTGTTTTGTCATAATTAGTCTCTAGATCAATTGCATTTGAATAGAAGCAGAGCTTCAAATTTGGAACCAGAATATTTTAGAATTCTTCCTAAAAAATGATTTAAATTAAAAATATTAAACATTTACAGAATCATAAGCTGCTGCTGATTCTGTGTGCAACAGCTGAGGTATATACTATTTATTTATTTTATCTTTTTTAAATAACTCTAACATTTCTTATCTGTCCCTTCTAGGTGAGTGACTTTACCTGGTCCCATGATGGGACCCAGGCTCTTATCTCCTATCGTGATGGCTTCGTCCTGGTGGGCTCTGTCAGTGGGCAAAGACACTGGTCCTCTGAGATCAACCTGGAAAGCCACATTACCTGTGGTATCTGGACCCCAGATGATCAGCAGGTAACACACTATACAGATTTTGAACATAGGATATGTTCACCTGGCACTTACCCAGTCTTCTAATGCAAGTAGAAGTAGAAATGTTAGGTTGCCATTTGCCACTTGTAGACAGAAACCCTGAGAGCTGAATCTGTGAGTGACAGCAAGCTTCCACTGTCTTGAATGTGTTGTTGTCTTTGTAAGGCTATATTTTTGTTTTCATGCCGTTAAACTGTCAGCACAGGTTTGATGTCAGCAGACTTTCAGTCCGTGTATGTGTAACTGTCCTTGTTTATCACCATCAACCCATTTATGTCCATTTCTCGCAGTTTTTTTTCTCTGTGATATGCATTTGTCTTGTTTTTCTTTCTTGCTGTTGTCTCATTTTTCTCTCCTCTTTCAAGTGTGAGTCTTTGTTCTTGTGTCAGTGTCCACATTAATATTGTTTTTTTGCACTTGCGCCAGGTGTTGTTTGGTACTGCAGATGGACAGGTGATAGTGATGGACTGCCATGGGCGCATGCTGGCCCATATACTGCTGCATGAGTCAGACGGTATTGTCAGCATGTCGTGGAACTACCCCAGCTTCCTGGTAGAGGACAGCAGTGAGAGCGACACAGATTCTGATGACTACCCCCCACCACAAGGTATTCTACTCAAAACTTCTTCTTCTACCTTCTGATCAAGAAACATACATTAAAACCAAATGTACCTGGTTAATTTCCTGCCTGATTCTCTCTGTGACACATCACATCTTTCAAAGAATAATAAACCTTTATTTAGTCACACTATTTGTCTCAAAATTTAATTAATTGAGTAGAAGTACATCTTCTTGCTTTGCCTCAACAAGAAGATCTCTATAGGGAGATATCTTACTCAGCTATGCAAGTTATCATTGCTAGCAGTCTTTAAACATGGTTTGCAAGACAAGTTTATCTAAAGCAAGAACCAACACCTAAAAAGGAGCAATGAGTCCCAAGAAGACCCAACATTCAGTATTGTCTGAATCATTGCTTGGAGAAATGTTCAGTTTGGAAACTGGCAGAAAGGCAAGGATGACAGCCAGGTCGAAATCCACTTCAGCAGGGCCACAGGTAGAATAAGCCTTCAGGTCCAGCAGTAAACCATCATTTATGCAAGCTAGAGCCCACTAAAGTAAGCTCTTACTTTATCATAGGTTTGTTCATATGAGGGTGAGCTAGGGGTCATACATACTCTGTATAAATGACCAATAAATATACTTAGATGTCACCCATTGGTTGGTTGAGTCCTCTGTTATGAAACCTCAAGCTTCATAATGGGACTCAAAATTTTTCAGGGAAAATCTGGATCTGACTGACAAACCAAGCGACACTGCATGCTCAGGCTGAAGTCACATGTCAAACAATGGGCCCACCCTAAAGGTTTTTCTGCTTTGTCCTCATTTTGTGCTCCATTTGGGACTGTAATTGACAGAACCCCATGCTGAATAAATGGTGACCCCATGTTTACTAGGGATCAGAGTCGAGAACCGGTTCCTGGGAGTACCGGGAATCAATAAGATTCTCTGTAAGAGAATCACTAATGAATCGAATCGATAATTGATATTGATAATGGAATGCACTGACATCACTTTCCAGAAGTTATGTTTTATATACAGTCTGTGCTTCGGATACCAAAAGTGGACCACTTCTCCAAAACCCCTGTAGGTATTTTCATATAAAAACAGATTTCTGCACCTGCATCTCCAAAACAAGTGAAACTGATGGTTTAATATATCCTTGTTGCAGTGCACAGCTTGACATTGCTTGACAAATGGCAGTAATTTTGCCAGTGGCACTGATTGGCTAATCATTAGCCTTCCTGTTGCGTACATTGGACTGATTGCCTTTTAATCAAGAAACCGCCACTTCATGTCACCAAGCCAGACAAATCAGTCAACTGTGGAGTGAACAAATTCAAATGTCTGGAAGTAGCCAGGTCACAAGCACTTCTGCAACCCATGCTTCAGTCTTGTCTCCTTAAATGGACCTCTGTGACCCAAAGTAGCTTTAAAAAAAATAGTTCTTGGCTTTTCTCAACATGTATAAGTGTGTTCGGTAAAAGCATTTAAACTACAGCTGTATGCTGCTGGTCCAGTGTAAGCTGTTTAACGAAGCATAAGAAGCACAAGCCAACTAAAAAACAGTTTTCCACTGGGACAGAAAATATCTAGTGCATTGGGATGTAAGCTGTCTGTCAAGGGAATTGTTGCATCTGGTCAGCCTCCTCTCCTGCTGATTTCCGTGTGCACACCAGCCAGCGTAACAAACTGTAGAGAAAAAGAGGCAAAAGAAACAAAACAGGAACCAATAAAAATTAGCTTAATTAGTCCCAGTTGCTAGGGATATATTGGTGAGGGTCTATCCTCCTCCCAGTGGTCTATTAAATTTTTTTTCCCCTCCTTCTTTCACCACAGGCCAGGCTGAAAACTGCTTACCTAAGCTGGAACACAGATCAGGCTCTAACTCACTAATTAAACCATTCAATATGAATTGATTGGCCCCAGTAGAAATGATCTCTTGAGTCAACAACTTGAGTGACGCACAAGGCTTGTCAAATCTTTGTCATGATACATGATGATAACCCATTATCATCGCACAGCACAGTACACTGCAGTTACAGCCCCATTTTGTATCTGATTTAAAGCAACACCTATTTAAAATCCTATCTGTGGGGATGTTGCAACAACAAAGCAGAAGTGGACATTTTATTTATGGTACTATTTGGGTCATTGCAGGATTACATTAAAGTACGGAGTCAAGGATATTTCAATGAAGATGTATGAGTGCTCTCTGAAGGTGTGTTATTTATAGTAATGTTAAAAATTGGTATATACTCTTGAATAATGTCCCTAAATGTCAGATGATTCAAACTGAAGTACCTTACAGTTCTGTTTTTGAACTAGTTTGTTCTGTCACTTAACGTTTTGTTTCAGTCGTTTTTGCACTTGTTTTTGATGTGAGGCTAAATTCTAGTAGTGGGTAGAAAGTTGGTTAAAGGAAAGCTGTTGTGTTGTATTATTGGAAGCTACTGAGAGCACAGACTTGTATATTTTTCACACGTTCCCCACTGATGGGCACAAATTAACATTCTTTTAAAGACCGATGTACAGACTTTAGTGGCGTCTAGTGGTGAGGTCAAAGCTAACAGCTAACACTTTCCAAATCTATCGCGGCTACACCATCCACAACCATTGTTTGGGCTTTCTTTTCTGGCTGACTCTGAAGCTCAATGGGCTCCATGGAAGAGGGCACACTCTTTATGTATATAGAAAATGCTTATTCTAAGCTACAAACACATTATTTATACTTTTAGGCAAATACATACAAATGATAAAAGAAGTGTAGTTCTCCTAAACACGTGTCTATTAAATCTAAAAAGCATTGTGATTGATAGTTCTGATGAACAGAACAGCTGTTCACAATGCCTGGCTAATATGTTTGTGTTTTGTTTTTCTTTATTTATTCCTAGTGCACAGCCAGAAACCACTGCTGACAGTCAGCTTCACCTCTGGAGACATCAATCTGATGAACAGCTACGACGACCTCTCCCCCATCCTCATCCACACTGCTCTGAAAGGTTTGTGTGCGTTTGTTATTAATTTTGTTAAGTCAGCAGTTCTCTAGCTGCTTTGGCCTTTGCTCGCTTCATTGTGTCCTTCATTCACTTGTGTTAATTCTTTTTTTTAAATGATGTAAAAATGTGTAAAATGATGTTGCCCTTCATAAACGTATGTGTACTACTTTGCTCTGTGTTGTAGATGTGGTGGTCCAGTGGTGCTCACAGGGGGATCTACTAGCAGTGGCAGGGATGGAGAGGACCCTCCTTTCCACTGACACCTCCTGTCCTCCACCCAGCAGGAACGCCATTGTCAAGTTCTACAATGTTCGAGGCGAACACATCTACACACTGGATACACCAGCACAGGTGACTTATGAGTGTCATCCTAGAAAAATAGTTGTTCTTATATTTAGTAATGCAGGTTGTGGTTCGAGTGGCCCTTCAGTTTGCAGAAGGGAGGACTACCATAACCAACTATAGTTTAAGTGAGTCAGTGAGCCGGGGTAGGAACAATATGAGATGGGAAGGCCAGGGCTACTTAATTAGCAGATAGTAATGACACAAGATACTACAGGGTTTGTACGGGTGCTTGAAATCCTTGAAAATGCTTGAAGTCTAATATTGTCTTTTCAAGGTTTGAAAAGTGCTTGAATTTCAGATGTGGTGCTTAAAAGTGCTTGAAACTGTATTTCATTCACCACAAATAACTATCTGACCGAATAGTTTTCTTACCAGATAGAGAAATAAAATGAGTCGCAAAGTCTAAAAGCAAAATTTCTCTGCCTGGGCTGCCTACGACCTCTGCATGTCAGTGTATTTCAATGTGTGACCCCGCCCCTCCCCCGGACAGTCGGGGATGAGTGCACTAACATGCCTGGAGATTGTTGTTTCCATCAAACACTCCTTAAAACGCCAATGGCGGAGTTTGCGCTCTCGAGTCACATGATAGGTGAGTAAATAATTTTCGAGAATGTGTACATAACACGTGCAAATTTTTAAAACTATTCTTATTATTTTGTGCTGGAAAAGCATGAAAATTGACCTTGGAAGTGTTTAAAAAGTGCTTGAATTTGACCCTGAAAAATGCGTATGAACCCTGATAATATTCTTTCCAGGATCACAATGCTTTTTCAAATTCTTCATTCCATATTAAGTGTTGACTCTAACAAAAATCGTCTCGGATTCAATTTCTGGAAACTGTGAAGTGAACTTGACTCGTGAAACAAATGTGAAAGTAGGGGGATGATGAAATGAACATACTATACAGGAAAATGTATCCTTGTTTAAAAACGGAGATGTTAATCATTGATGTATACATGACAATGTTCGTTTTGGAGATTGGCTCACCTGTTAAGGACGTCAGAGGGTACATACATTCATTTTGATCATTATAGTAAGATTTTAAGATTAAAGATTTTCATTTATTTTATTTTACGCGAATAATCAGCCTGCATGACAGACTTCGGTAAACATTCACAGATAATTTCCTTTTGTTTTCGGTTTTTATTGAATGAAATCACTGTTCTCAGGAATCACTCTGAGGATTTCACTCCAGCAAAGAAGTGTTTTGCAGTAATGACATGATTTGCTTTACATTAGCCTTGTGAAAGCATATTATTCATTCTCAGATGTGTCTTCCCCTTCATACTGTAGCGCCCCATCACTACGCTCTGCTGGGGTCACCGGGACTCTCGTCTGTTCTTGGCATCGGGCCCAGTGCTCTATGTCGTGCGAGTTGAGCACCGCGTTGCCACACTGCAGCTGCTGTGCCAGCAGGGCATTGCCACAGCGTTAAAGGAGGAAAAAGACGTTGCCAAGCTCACAATGCCTTCCCGGCTCTGTTCTTATGTCACTGCCGCTTTTGTTCCCACCATCAAGGTAACACAGGCCAGGAGGGGTTTATTTCTATTAAAACCATAAAACACCATGTGAATAGATTTAATAGTGGTTTGGGAAGAGCTGTAATTAGCATAAAAGTTTTTAAACTTAACTGTACTTTACATTTCTAGCCTCCCATCCCAGATCCAAACAACATGAGAGATTTTGTGAGTTATCCGACAGCTGGAAACGAGCGCCTGCACTGCACCATGAAGCGTACGGAGGATAACCCTGAAGTGGGAGGGCCTTGCTATACTCTGTATCTGGAGTACCTAGGAGGTCTGGTCCCTATCCTCAAGGGCCGAAGAATAAGCAAACTTCGGCCTGAGTTTGTTATTATGGATCCCAAGACAGACGGCAAAACAGGTGAGATTAGTTTTTTCATACCTGTAACGTAAAAAGAATAATTTTCCAAAGAAGACCTGAAATGTTTGTTAGCTTCTAAATGCAATAACTACATTTTTATGTTGGTTCTAAAATAAAGAATACAGTAAGATCGTAGAGATAAGAACTAAAAATGTATCTTTGATTCTGAAATTCAAGTAGAACTGCAAAAGATGAACCCCGACACAGTTCTGACATTGTCCAGTAGTTTTCCAGACGTTCTTACTTTGCGAGTTTTAGTCACATAGGGCAGACTGGACCCATGTTAATTAAAAGCTGCTTAATGGGGCCTCTTATGGCCCCTGGGTTGCTCATAAATCAACCCTCTCTCTCCCCACGCAGTGATAAATGAAGCCAGCCATGAAATGGTTCCAGACCATTCACACTTTTATGTTCATCAAATAAATTAGTTTGACCTAAACTGGAGCAGCAGCTGTGCTTTGCAGACTCCTTGTGACTGTGGAAGAGGAGACAAAGTGAGAACGACTGAAGAAATGAATGTTTGAGAAATGGTAGAAAAATGCTTTGATAGGATGATAATGATGGTGATGTTGTGGCAAAGCTATGACAATTCTTGCCTCCGGGTTGCTCAAGTAGATTTGAAAATGCTTCCTGCAGTTTCAACATACCTAAAAAGAATACCAAAAGGCATTCATATTTTATCATTCTTTATCCAGCCCATCTGAAAAAGCAACATTACTAACAGTTGAGCAGTGACTTAACTGAGAGAACAAATGACACGTTGTTTTTGGTTGTATTGATCTGAACATTTCATCAAAAGTAACATCTTAAGTGTCATTTTCATATTTTGTCTCCACAGATGAGATATACAGCAACAGTCTGATATCAGCCATGATTGACAGCTGTAACTGTTCAGACTCCAGCGACATTGAGCTGAGTGATGACTGGGTTGGCAAGAAATCGCCAAAGATATCCAGGGGTAGCAAGTCCCCCAAACTTCCCAGGTAACTAAACCCCGGCTTTGTGTGTACAGGAGCATGTTGCATCAAGCCACTTTGTCTCTTCTGTTTGACACTTGGATCTTTTCAGTGATTTAGGTGAAGCAGACAAGAGGAGATTAGTTCTCTGCAGGTTTTCAGTTTTAAACAAGCGGGAATCAAGTGATCACTGGCATGCTGAAGAGTCTGATACAAGAAGCATTTATATGACAGTGAATTCATTTCAGAAACATGTAAACAGCCACATTAATTCTGTTTAAGATTTTATGGCATTGAAACTAATTTTTTCTGAGTTTTTTTGTTTTAACTGTTAAAATTTATTTGAATGCTCCTTTTCTTTGCTGTTTGCTTTTTGGTTTCTCTGCATGCCTAAACCTTCTTCTTCTTTTTTTTATTTGCCACTTTCTCTGTAGAGACTTAGTTTGTCCCTTTACCAACAGGATCAACATTGATCCCAGAAAATCTCCCAAACTCTCCCGTGCTACGCAGGAGATCTCCAGGTCACCTCGGTTACCCATACGTAAACCCTCAATTGGGTCTCCCAGTCTAACACGGAGGGAATTTCCTCTAGATGACATCACTCAGGTAAACATCAGGTTATCGTAGCTGAGTGAGAAGCTGGTAAGGGATCACGTGCTGCCTGTGTGTGCTGTGAAGCACGACCGATGGATTTTTACATAAAATGTACTGTTGTAAATTTCGGAATGTGTCTAATATATTTATAGAAAAATGCATCGTTTTTTTTTATCTTGCAGCAAAATTACCTTGCTCAGGTCACATCCAATATTTGGGGAACAAAGTTCAAGATAGTGGGGCTGGCTACTTTTTTACCCACCAATCTCGGTGCAGGTAACAAATCAACGTGTTGGATAATTAAACATTAATTCCAGTTAAGTCTAATTTGTCTGTTGTCACTTTTCTTTTCCTAATTTATTTATTTTTATTGTGCCTCTCACTCCTTAGTTATCTACAAGACAAGCCTCCTCCATCTGCAGCCCAGACAGATGACCATCTACCTGCCAGAGGTGCGGAAAATCTCCATGGACTACATCAACCTCCCTGTCTTCAGCCCCAATGTTTTTAGCGAGGATGAAGATGACCTGCCTGTTTCAGGCCCTACTGGCGGTGCTGATGACAACCCACCCTGCACTGTCAACATCCCTATTGCCCCCATCCATAGTCCAGCCCAGGCCATGTCCCCTGCCCAAAGCATTGGTCTGGTCCAGTCACTCCTAGCCAATCAGAATGTTCAGTTGGATGTCCTAACCAATTCCACGGCAACCTCTACTGGAGGGGCTGCTGGTGGGTCAGACCAAAGCCAGGACACCATCTTGACAGCCCAGTACACAGTACCGACCAGGTACTCGAGTCCTGGTCAGGTCATATTTGGGGGACTGGAAGTAGGTCGCCTAGTGGTTGGACCGCCACCTTCTCATCATCCTTCACAACAACAACAACAGCAACAACACCCAAGTCAACATCAACAACAACAGTCACTTCAACACCACCAACAACAAATTCAGCACCATCAACAGCAACTCCAACAGCAGCAGCAGCAGATGCTCCAGCACCAACACTTACAACAACAGCAGCAGCACATTCAGCAGCAGCTCCAACACATACAGCAGCAGCAGCTCCAGCAGCACATACATCTACAGCAACAGCAACAACTTCAGCAGCAACTGCAGCAACAGCATCAACTGCAGCAACAGCAGCAAATGCACCATCAGCTGCAAGCACAGCAGCAACAGCAGCACCATCAGCTTCAGCAGCTTCAAATTCAAATCCCCGTTTCCTCGATGTCTTCAGGACAGCCTTCGGGTGTACCTCTGCACCAGCTACAACCTGGGGCCTTGCATATCCAGATTCCTCATCAGTCTGCTGATTTAGTGGTTGAGAGAGCAGTAGGGGGCGAGCACGAACACTTACTGAAGATCAAAACTACTCGGTCACCTCCACAGCTGGCTGAGGGTGACACGGTGGTGTTCAGTGCCCCTCTAGAGCTAAGCAAGATGAACCCCCCACCCCCCTACCCTGGGACAGTGGCTGCTGCTGTGGCTGCTGCTGCTGCTGCCTCGGTATCAGCTTCCGCTGCATCTTCCAGTGCTGCGTCTGGATTAGGAGGGGGCGCCAGTGGAACTCCTCCCGCTGGAGACCTTTGCATGAAGAAGGGTGAGTTTCCACTTCATCCTTCAGGCCAGCAACAAGCTCAGTATCCAACACCGCTGGGCTATGAGAGGATAACGACATTTGACAGCAGTGGGAATGTGGAAGAAGTATGTCGTCCTCGAACACGCCTGGTCTGCAATCAGAATGTCTACACGCTCCAAGGACCTGGCAGCTCCGCCACTCTCAGGGTAACCTCGTCTTCATCCTCCTCCTCAGCTGACAAGAAGCTGCAGCTGCCCTACACCTCTGCTACCCTGAACAGACTCACTGCACCTCGCTATTCTATACCCAGTGGAGACCCGCCTCCGTACCCTGATTCAGCTAATCAGAACAGCTCTGCTGGCAGGAATCCCGGACAGAGGCTTGACAGCAGTTTGATCCACGCCACCCTCAGGAGGAACAGCCGAGAGGCAGCCCTCAAAGTTTCCCAGATGCTGGAACCACCTAGACCACTCCCTCCCAAGGCGAAAAACAGTACTGCACTAGCAGCCTCGTTCCAGCAGAGGGTGCCAACAGCCTTATACACCTGTAGTCAGTGTAGCAGTGGATCTAGTGTTGGAGGCACTGCCCCAGGGAGTGCTAATGGAATAGCGGGAGGAACTATTATCAGACAAGATTTTCCTCCAGGCAACGGAGCACCGCACAGCACAGTCATTGTTCATTCAAACAGTGCTACTCCTCTGGCCTCCCAGTCCTCTTATAATCTGATGAGTTCACTTGAAGTGTCTGGAGCTGCAGCAGGGGTAAGCGGCAGAGATAGGGCTGATTACGTTAATTCAGCATTCACAGAGGATGAGACACTGAACCAATCATTGAGGCATCTGGCACTAGGAGGAAGTGATGCATCAGGGCTGGTGGTCAAGCGCCCACCTCCCTATCAGTGGGATCCAGCATCCACAGAGGAGGTGTGGGTTCCTCAGGAACGGACAGCGACTTTAAACTCCACTGCCCCCCCTGTACCACACAAACCACCTCCCCTTATTCTTAGCCCAGCTCAGCACTTGGATGTAACCAGGCTGCCTTTTGTCCTTTCTCCAAAGTCCCCCACAAGTCCTAGTGCTGCATCATTCCAAGCTGCTGCTGCTGCAGCAGCTACAGGCTACCAGATCTCGCTCCAGTACCCCCCAGCAACTGCCTATTCTGGAGCCCAGCTCCAACCCATCCCAGGTTCTCCACGCCCCTGCGCCTCACCAAAGGAGGTGGTGGCACCTTTGCCCTTTTCACAACAGGATGCAACCCTAGTGTTACCACCAGGTTATTCTGCAAATCTGGCCAACCTAGCCTGCTGCCCCCTCCCACCTATGTACCCAGGAGGAAGTGCTTGTGCTGGGCTTCCCATTCCTCCCATTGCCCTCCACACACCCTGGGGTACTTACAATTCTTGCCCACCTATGACCAGTCCTGCAGTGCCACTACCACCCAAAGCCTCCCACCTGGCAGTAGACAAAAATGTTCTCTCACCACCACCTCCTCTGCCACCACCACCTCCGCCACCACCAGCAGAGCTGCAGAGCCATGGGGGATTACAAGAGACCATGACAGAGGCTGGGGAGAGTTTTCAGGAGGTGCTCTCCTTGACTGAGAGCCCTGTACCGCAGCGGTCGGAGAAGTTCAGTAAGAAGAACCGCAAGCGCGTGGACGGTCGGGCTGAGGAAGCTAATGTGCCGCCACTGGCCGAAGGGAGCAAATCCAAAAAAGAGGGCAGAGCCCTGGGTGATTTCAATTCTCTCATTTCCAGTCCACGGTTGGGAGGAAGAGACAAGAAGAAGATCAAGGGACAGAAGGAGCAACAGTTGAAGGCTAAGAAGCTGAGTAAAGCCACTGCCAATAGTGAGTTCCAAGATAGTTCAGAAAGTGAGCCAGAGCTATTTATCAGTGGGGACGAGCTGCTCAATCAGTGCCAGAGCAGTAAAAAGGGTTGGAAGAGTAAGAGGAACTTGAGGGCTGCCAGTGAGCTGGATGAGATCAAGTGTCGAAAAGCCAATGAGAAGGAGGACAGAGGGCTTGGCAGCCAGGGCTTTGTGTATGTCATGGCCAACAAGCAGCCACTGTGGAATGAAGCCACGCAGGTATACCAGCTGGACTTCGGTGGCCGTGTCACCCAGGAGTCCGCCAAGAACTTTCAGATTGAACTGGAGGGGAGACAGGTGATACTTTTCTTATATAACTTGCAGAAATAATAAGTACACACATTCAACATTTATTGATTTAGAGCATTTCTCCAACAGGATTGAACCTTTTTTCCTTTCAACCTGCATGAACGTTTTTTTGTTTGTTTGTTTTGTTTTTCCTGTGTAGGTGATGCAGTTTGGCAGAATTGATGGCAATGCCTACATCCTGGACTTCCAATATCCCTTCTCTGCTGTGCAGGCCTTTGCAGTAGCTTTGGCCAATGTTACTCAACGCCTCAAATGAGATGTCTCCTCCCTATTTACCCTGAGTTGTGGGCTTTAGATGCAGTCTGTTGAAGGGGGTACAGCTGTTTCATTTGAGAATCATAAACTCTTGGATTGGATTCTGGAGACGAGGACTAAAATAAGCCCTGGCCATAGAGAGAAATACAATCATGCTGCACTACACAATGCTGCCACTAGTGTTGGTGCAAAAGCATCGATTGCATTTATGAAGGATGCCGTCAGACCTGCTCCGTTCGGCAGTTGCCGGCACCCTGCAGTGCATGTAGGGCCAAAGAGCTGAGCTTTGGTAAATCATCATGCAAATAAATGCTGCTTTAGCTAGGAGAAGCTTATAGATGTGATAACCAATTGGTTAAGAGAGAGAGAGAGAGAGAGAGGAATTGCTATGGTGCAGTTTTCAAAAGAAGCAGCAGTAATACTTGAAAAACACACTCTGGAGATCAAACTTGTTATCCCTAGAGCGCACAGGTACTACTGGGCACTGAAATCCATTGCTGTACAAACCTTTAGTGAAACAGTTACCACTTTATTATACTGCTTTTGCTTTTAGGATTTTCTTAAAAGACTAAACACAGTGGAGGGTAGGAGGGTCTTTTTTTGTTTTTGCTCTCTGCCCTTTCCTTTTGTTACTGTTGCAGCCTGTCTGGGCTGGAAATGAGGTTTAGATATATGCATTATTTTGGAACACTACTAAGAGTTCATGCTTTTCACTTTTGTGAAAAGTGGGCCACTGTTACAATATCTGAAAGGTAAAGACCTGCAGTCCACGTGCTGCTTTGAAGGAAGAAGAAATGTTACTCTAATTTATATGTACATGTTGTTTATCGATTCAGATATAAATCTTAACATTATTGTCATTGTTGTGTTACATAATCCTCACACAGCTTTCTTACCTGATTTATTTGGGAGACTGAGTTTGAATATTACTGTGTAGTCAGGAGAATTCAGGTCATAGCAGTGTACAGACGTATCCTGTACTATCCTGTACTGGTGACATGGGCGCCAAAGAAGTGGCCAAGGCCGAGACTGAACAATTTAAGCTCTGGCATGAAGTGATTTGTCACCTGATGTCACTTCTGTGAAGTGAGTATGTAGTTGTTGTTGTTTTGGGGGGGCTGTCCCTTCTCTTAAAGACCACACTAAACATCCTAGTAAGGTACATGAAATATTTTTGTATATTTCACTTATGCCATTTCATACTCTTTTCAGAACTCATGTAAATACATATCAGTCAAATGTACAATGTTGTAAAGAGACTTAGGTGGCAGATTTCTGTTTACACTTGTCTCCACTGTGTGTAAGTGTAATTCCACATGTGGAGGAGAGCTGTAGTACTGTTTTAACTAAGCAGCCAGGACCATAGAGAGCAGTTAAGTTGATCTTACCATCACTGAAACTCTAAAGTCTGGTCTCCGACGGAGAATGAAGCTACGAGATCTGCCCGTTCAGTAAGCTGACTTTGAAATCTGAAAAGCTGTTTTGTTTTGGGGTTTTTGTTGTTGTTGTTGTTGTTGCTGTTTGAGGCAGGGAAGCTTTTGTTTGTGATCAGCTAAGGACAAAGAGCGAGGCCAGCTGGAAGAACTATGGGCAGCAGTAAATTATTCATTCACGGTGCAAATATGTGCATTAGATGACAGCCAAAAATCACAGAGAGAAACGGGAATGTTGAGTGCTCAGTGAAATTGGGAAGGTGTGATGGCATACCACCTCAAATATTTGTGCCAAAATATAGACTTCTGAAAATCTCAAGCTGAAACAAACAGGCCTATTGGGAAGTGTAACTTCTTTACTTTGGACCAGCTCTGCTTGGTTTGATGAGATTATTAGATTTTTTTATTTTATTTTTTCTCATATTTAAAAAAGAAAAAAACAAAACAAGCATGTCTGTTGGGAAGTGGGTTGTAGAGATGTGGACTGAGGAGAAAAATAAATGGTCTCCTGATCTTGAAAACGAGCATGTCGTAAAGAAAACTTTTTTTTTTTTGTTAGTTGTGCAATATTTTCTTTAACAAAAAAACCTTTGTCATTTCTTGTGACCACAGTTTGTTACCTTTTTACTTTAGCATCTCAGTTGCTGGTCTGTACATCTTTATTTATGAGATTGTTCCTCAATGTAGATCAAGTATACATACTGTATATTGTGAAGTTTTTTTTCCCCAAACATTTCTTTGTGTTGGGGGGGGGGGGGGTTTACAAGTATAGCCCAAGTTATGAGATGGAAATGCAGGGATTGGGTTTGAGGGATGGGAACAGGTGACTTTTTGATGTTTTGTGAAGTTTGCATTGGTGGAAAAGATGTGAATGAGTAAGTGCCCGGTTTATTGTAGTTTGTAGACTAGTTATGTAGAGTGTAAATGTCAAGTCATGGTGTGTCTGTATTCAGCTGTGCAGTCTACCAGCCCCATCAGTGTTGAATCTATCCTCTTCAACCATGTGTGGTCATGACTTCCTGCACATACACACTCATTCATCGTTCACAGGAGTTCACAAGTGTAAGCCACTGAGTTCACGTTCAGCGTTGCTAATGGACTTGGTTAAGGGTTCACTTTAAACTGATGATGACCTGTTGTAGATATTGTAGAATTTGGCTTTTCTCTAGAAAAGATCTGTGCTTTGTATTTGTAGCTGTAGACTTAAATGACAAAAAAAAAAAACTTGGGGAAAAAAGTCAGTCTGACTTGGTGACTGAACGTTTATAGTGAATGGATAGTAAGGCATGCCATGTAAATTATTTTATAATTGTATATGTCACGCATCTTTTGAATAAAATGTCATTGTTTCAGAAAAACACTGGTTTTGTCTTAAATATACATAAATATACTGCAAAGCTCCAAGGAGCCAGACTTTCTTGTAATTTTTTGTGCTCTTAAGCAATAGTCCTCCAGGTTTCTGAAGGTTCTTCCAAGTTGTTGTTGTTGGGTTTTTTTGGACATAGGCTGCTTTTTCATTCATTTTCAGTCCAGTCCTTGTACCTGACAATTTTCAGAGGGATGTTTGTTTGGTTGATAAGCCACTTAACACTTATCTATGGATCATTCAAGCTCAAAACAGGAACCTAAATGGCGGGATGAACCAGTGTTGTGTCTATATAGCAAACAACTTAGAACTTAACATTTGTTCTTTGCTATCTTTAGTTACTTTGTTGCTATCAGCCTGCTGGAAAAAAAAAAATTCTTTATTGAATCTGTAATTTACCACAAATGGTTTCCAAAGTACTATTAGCCCGAAACGTGATATATCATAGGATGGTGTGTCCTCAACACATTTAAGGAAGCTGATGAAGTGGGTGGCCTAAAAACACTCTACAGCAGATGAACGGTATCTGAAAGTCGTGTCCTTACAAGATGGGAAAGAAAATCCAGGACCTGAGCTAGCAGCTGACTCTTCAGTTGATCCATCAGTTCACTGAATCCACATTAGAAATGGTCTCAATGAAAAGGTGACTATCAAGAAGCCACACTTAAGAAATGAAAACATAGAGAAAAGGCTGCAGTGTGCCAAATTAAACAAGAACTGGACTGCTAATCAGTGGCACTGTGTATTATGAAGTGATGAATCCAAATGGTTTTGTTGAAATTATCAATATGTGCAGAAGAGTTCACGAAAGAGGTACAACAGTGAGTGTTCACAGCCTTCCATCAAACACATGCCAGACCTCAACATTGAATACTGAGGCAAACGTCCACATGGTTGAAATCAGATCTAAGCAGCTGCTGAACCAGTATATACAAGGTGGTTCTGTTATCTCAGACAGCAGACACTTTGAAAGTGGCGAGTGCGACACACCTGTACAGCCATCACTGATAGTACCAATTAATATGACTTTTACTGCTGAGAAAAGACAAAGAACATCGTAATTTTGACTAATTTAATACAGTCTGAGATTCTGCTACTGAGATGTGTATAAACCTGTGGACGTTCCCAAAGCACAGCTTCCTATAGCACAGATAAAAAAGAACTTAATTCCTCTTATTAAAGGAGACTTTATCAATATTTTAAAATAGAAGAAAAAGCCTTGAGTTTAATCGCACACTTCATTTACCGTAATTAATATTTATGCGAAAGCGCGCATAAAAATTAAGAATTTACCTCATGTTTTGTCGTATTTAGATTTGTACTTGCAGTTTTTACCTCATTTTTTGTCATATTATTTTTTTATTTTTTTATTTTTTTTGTTGCATTTTACAGTTTTTAGAGTTTATTAAACTGTGTATGTGCTTAAATGGTTTGGCTGGTGTAATGCCAGTTTGTAGAATAAATTAAATTAGTTATTTTGTCTTTACGTTAAGGGGAAAAAACCCCTATATTATCTATATGTTTGAATCCACCCATTTTTCAGTGATTGCTCGCACCTCCTGTCAATCAGTGTGACTCAGATTGCGCTAAGACGCAATAAATTGTTTACTAATTTATTTTATGCAACCGTGGTCTATGGGGGTTGTTAGAGCTAAAAGACGGCTCCACAGACACTTCTTACTGACCAATGTAGCTTCCTGTTAACAGCCTCTGTCCATGGTGCTGAACTCTGATCATGTGACTGTCCTCTACGTTTCCGCCCCCCGCTCTTCTTTTCTTGTTTTAACAGCCCTTTTTTTTTAAGCCACACAAACAAAACGGCTTGGGCTGCACTTTTAATTTACGCACGTAACAATACGTGACAGGTGACTGCGCCTTTTACTGAGGCCCCCGGATTGTTTACTCATCGCCATTTCGGGTGTGATAATAATAATAATAATGGACACCGACTACTCGTCCGGCCTGGAGAACCCTCTGTACAGCGAGCTCAAGTATTTCTGTAGGAAAATACGGGAGGCCTACAATGAGCTCAAAGAGGACCTGACACCTTATCGCGATGACCGCTTTTATAGGTAGGCGCCTCTAGCTTAAATATACACACATGCATGGTGGGTTTACTTTCATTGTGTACGTCTGCGTTTTAAATCAGAAATATCTTACATCTCTGTCGTGACGCCAGCCATCCGTCTTTTTTTCGTTTAAAAAAATGTTATACAGAACCAGTGGTTTTCTAAACCATAAGGCAGGAGAAATTCAAATAAATGGGGAAAACGGGAAAGGCTGAGTCCTTTGCCGACATACACTTAGAGCACATATGTTAGCTAAATCCGCAATTTAAACGCGGTACGATTTCTACCAAAGGCAACAAGTGCTACCCTGTAGAAATGTATTTCTTTAGATGTATTTTAATGTCGGTTAAAAGCCATATTTAATTGTACAAAAGCAAATGGTTGGTTGTATGATTCGTGAGAGATATAATTTTCATCACTCCGGTTGTTAGAAGTCAACGCTCGACATGCGATGTGTTCCCACTACGCCTGCGCGAAACTACAATCAGCCGTCACTTTGAAGATATTTAATCACACGCCTGAATAAAATAAGGCTCTGTTACCATAGATTAAATATATCGATGTAATGTACAACACTAAATTAATTTAGTGTATGTAACGCTTTGCATAGTGTTAAGGTACTAAACGTTAGTGAGCTGATAAACAAAGGAGGCAATGGGATGCTCCTTCACTCCCAGAAGCCTCCTTTTCACGACCCCTTTCCCCTGTCTGCTGCCGTCACGAGACTCCGCCCCTCCCATTCCATGACGTTGCATTCCAGTTGTCGTGGAGTGATGTTGATACGCGGATGTGGATTCACTGCGAAATTTTCACGGGTTTTCACTTGACCAACGTCGCTAACCGACAGAAATGGACATGTACGGGTAAGATTTGTCCAGCCGAGATCCTCGAAGTACTCCACTAGTACTTACAAGCACGAAAAGTAGCGTTAGAGGCACTGTGTGGCTCTGCTGGGATCAACCACTGCTAGCATGAAGTAGCATGGGAGCTAATCACTGTTGACATATCCGTCTCTGAACAGCCTCTGAGCTAACACCGAAACCACTAAGCAAATATTCACCACCAGGTTTCGTTCGTGCTACTTTCTTCGTGTGGATGTCTTACTTAGTGTGTGATAACCCCAGTGACTGTCTCCCCGTGACAGATTGGCTCCCATGCGGCTGTACACCCTATCTAAAAGACATTTTGTGCTAGTCTTCGTGGTCTTCCTGATGTGCTTCGGCCTCACAGTCTTCATAGGAATAACAGGTATGATGACAGTGATCATTCAAATGTAGACGTTAAAATAAACCAGCCATCGCCTATCTTTTCCTGTTTGAGGTTAGGTTAGGTTTCTGGGATGTTGCACTGATTTAACAAGTGTTTTATTTTGTAGGTCCAAGGATTATTGCTGAGCAGGAGCACAATGGTGACCAGTTCCTTGCAAAAAACGTTTCTGTTAAGGTGAGGCATTTGTTAGATAGAAGGATATGCATCGGCAGTTCTGCACTAAAATATTTGAGGACCGTTGTTGAAAAGTCAAGGAAATGCCCATTACTTTGAATTTGATGGAGAATGTTGATAAGAGAGTCACTGCTTGGAGAATTAGACTCCTTTTACACAACGCTTCTTAACAATATTGATATTGTTTTGCTGTGGTGAAACTTAAATGTCCCAAAGATAGACTGCAAAAATCTAGTTTTAGATATTTTCCCTAGTGTCTTTTTATTGTGCTATTTCATGCAGTCACGGAGAACTTGGTGATTCGCTTAAATTGGAATTTTAAAGGGATAGGATTAAATGGCTTATAAAGTGAAATGATTCATCCTCTCCACTCATAATTTCTCTTCTTGCTGCAGAGATGATCTTCTTAAGGCTTTGAGATTAACCATCAGTTGGTTTGCATTAACCAGGCTTTATTATTATTAATTATCATTAATTAATCAGATTTCACTCTACAAATTCACTTTACTGTGTTAGTATAGGTTATAATCTTTATTTGAAGAGCTCTTTAAAAATGTATGTCAGTGCAGCACCTTGATAAGAAGCACATTTTATTACATCACCTTAATGTTCATAGTTCAACTGTGTCTTTAACAGCGTGTCGTTGAAAGTTCACAACTTATCAGAAGGTTTTAGGGGTTCAATATCTTGCCCAAGGATACTTTAGCGAAGCATGTTATTGTTATGTTTGTTTATTACATTGTCATTGATTGTAGCAGTTTATTTTGTTTTATGTTGGTCTGAGAAAAGCGTTCTCATTTGAGCGTCCCCTTTTGTGAAATTTTTTAATAATTGAAGTTTGCTGATAATAGTAATAATAATAATAAATGTATAAACAGATTGTGCCTTTCTTTATGTGTTTTCAGACTGGGCCCTTTCATCTAGTTTCTTCTCCCCTGACCACCTACAATCAGCAGCTGTGGCTCACATGTGTGATGCAGGCTGAAAACAGCAAAAGTAAGAGACCACAGATTGAGCTTTTTACAGTTTTGTGTTGGGGTGGAGACAGCTTTCTCTTTTAGTATAATATGCGTAACACCACGTAACACTACTGTTATTTGTGCTGTCAGTGAGAGATTTCAAGCAGCCCTTTGAGATCAACGTTGAGTTGAAGGGAGTGATGCAGGATGCCAGCGTGATGCACATCAACAACGGGCGCATTAAGTCACGGATGCTGCACTGCGCGGCTGCTGTAAGTATCGGTCAGCCTGCTCTCACAGCAGTGTGTGTGTCAGAGAAGACAATTTTAGATGCACATTTAAGAAGTAGTGCAGATGGTTATTGAGCATGTGTTGTTTTGCTTTTTTCTTTTTGTCTCACCTCACAGAATTGCGATGAGATCATTGTACTGCATCTGGGCTACCTGAACTACACCCAGTACCAGGTTATGGTGAGCTTCAAAGGCCTTGAAAATATCACATATGACATCAAGGTTAAGTTTGTGGTAAGTTAAAAAGATCCCAGGTTTTTTTTGTTTGTTTGTTTGTTTTTTAAATTGCTCAAGGCCTCAAGTAACTCGCATGCTTTTGAACTCCTCTCTCTCTTGCTCCCCTGTTTTTCCCTCTTCAGTGGAAAACATATAATTCCACCTTCTCACAAGTGGAAATTTGGTTCCGGTTTGTCTTTGTGGTATTGACCTTCATGGTGACCGTAAGAACATGATAATTTTTTTTCCATTCAGTTTGATCTGCACATTCTGTCCTGTTATAGCACTTAAAACCAAAACCTTTTTCCAGATGGGATAACTAATGGTACTTTTTCCTGTTTGTGCCAGTGTATGTTTGCTCACTCACTGAGGAAATTTTCCATGAGAGACTGGGGGATAGAGCAGAAGTGGATGTCTATTCTTCTCCCTTTGTTGCTGCTCTACAATGGTAAGTTTCTCTTCTCACTTGAGGACACATTTTACCTGTCACTTACACACCTGGAGCCGATTGCACCAACTCAACAAACAAAAGCTGGAGTTTCCCAGGGCTGTCTTTTGTCTTCTATTCTGTTCATAATTTTGACAGACAGCGTTTCTACATGTGCCCAAGGGGAAGGAGGGGATCGATTTCAGTGGTCTTGCATCTTATCTCTACTTTTTTGTGGATGAGCTGGTCCTGTTGGCTTCATTGTGTGACAACCTCCACCTTGCACTGGGGCAGTTTGTAGCAGGGATGAGGATGAGGACCTGCAAGTCTTGAGGCTGTGGCTCTCAGCTAGATAGGGGTGGTGGGAGATTGATAGGTGGATTGGTGCATGAGTCTGCCGTGATGCAGTATATTATGGTGACAGTAGAGATGAGTGTGATCTACCGTTCTACCTACCCTCATGTATGGTTATGTATGGTCACATGCTGTGGGTATTCAAGTACAAGTGAGGGACATGAGAATTCTCAGAGTATTGTCTGGGCTCTTCCTTAGAGATAGGGTCAGGAGCTAAGTCATTTGAGAGGAGCTAAAGAAAGAAGAGCTGTTGGAGTGGCTGGACAGAGGGTGTAAAGTGCCCCCTCTGGATAAGTGGGAGAAAATGGATATAACTAAATTAAAATACGTTTCCACTTACAAACATTATATCTGAGTTGTACAGACTAGTTGCCATTTATATATATATTTTTTATTTATGCATGTGTATTTAAAGTTGTAGAGAGCTGACTCTTACAAACAGGTGATATGAAGCGTGGTGAACACGTCACCTGACACATTACAGAAACATAAATCATCCAATAAGAACATTTGGGTAATAATTTCTATAAGAAAACATACACCTCTCTGTGTACACACTCAACAGTTTGTTTGTTTTCATCGTTCAGATCCTTTCTTCCCGCTGTCATTCCTGGTGAACAGCTGGTTTCCAGGGACCTTGGACACCTTCTTTCAGGCACTGTTCCTGTGTGCTCTGCTGCTCTTCTGGCTTTGTGTTTATCACGGCATCAGAGTCCAGGTGGGTACAGTATTAATCTGCAGCTTCAGTGATTTCCTTCCATTTTTAGCACACCAACATGAATCTTTTATCTTGGTGTTTTGCTTCTGCAGGGTGAGAGGAAATTTCTGACTTTCTACCTGCCTAAGCTGGTTATCGTCGGTCTTCTGTGGCTGTCAGCAGTTACTCTGGGCATATGGCAAACGTAAGCACGACCTCCAGACAGAACCCAGCTCATTGAACTTGTGATTTATATGCATACCGAACAAGCAGACTAAGCTTTACTCCATCTGAATTTTCAGGGTTAATGAACTCCAAGATCCCACCTATCAGTACAAAGTGGATATAGCGAACTTTCAGGTAAGACTGTTACCGTTAGCACTTCTTTAAACAGCTTCTTATAAAGTGAAAGCTGAAGAAATTTCTTATCCAGTGTGTAATGTTTTATCTGTAATTTGTCATTTAAAAGACTAAAGTTTATAAATTTTTGTTCATTTTAATTTGATTAATGTCCTTATGGATAGATATTACATAGAAATAGCTTCAGGTCTACTTTCATTTATTTTGAGCCCTTTGTTATTTTTTTAAAGGGTATGAAAGTCTTCTTCCTGATTGTCGTCGCCCTCTACATCTTATACTTGATATTCCTGATTGTCAGAGCTTGTTCTGAACTTAAGAACATGCCTTACTCAGGTATCAGAGCACACCACAACTCTCAGCGTTCGATTCGACTTCAACTTTTAATGTAAAAGTGTTAACCAGCTGTCTCTTCTCGATCACCAGATCTCCGGCTCAAGTTTCTGACAGCGCTGACGTTTGTGGTTCTTATTATAAGGTATGTTCAACAAAGAGCAAACTTTTTTTTAAATGTTTTCACTATTTCTGTGTTTCTGATTAACCTCTCTTTCTCCCGCAGCATGGCTATTCTCTACCTGAGGTTTGGTGCTAAGGCTCTTCAAGACAACTTTGTTGCTGAATTGTCCACCCATTACCAGAACTATATCCTTTGACTTGTATTCATTTGTGCTCATTTTCATCACAACTTGGCATATTTATTGGTTCATGAGGTGGAGTGGGTTGTCCTCTAAGGCCAGTGGTTCAATTCCCGCGTCCTCTAGTCTACATGTTGAAGGATCCTTTGGCTAGATACTGAACCCTGATTTGAAAAACATGCTGGATGTGTGTGTGAATGAGGCTTGTAGTAAAGAAAGTACTATGAGTGTTCAAATAGTGCTATATAAGTACTAGTCCATTTGATCATCACTGTTCCTTAATTCAAAACATACCAGCTGAATTTTTGTCCTTCTATGGCCTGCTCAACTTTTACTTGTACACATTAGCATTTGTGTATTCTCCTTCGAAAAATGCACTTTATGGTGAGTTAGATAGAAGTTTCTTTGTTGCTCATTTATACCAGCACGCTTTTTTTTTTTAAATTCAAATTTTATGTTGAATTTCCCAGACTCCCAGTTGAAGGATAATCCAGCTTTCTCCATGCTAAATGACTCAGACGACGAAGTGATATACGGGTAGGTGTTTTATCTACTCGCCTTTCAAATCCTTTTTAATTGTGCAGAGTAAACTCAGTGTAAGCATACTAGACCCCCTGATATTTTTCTTGTTTTTTTTCAGGAGTGATTATGAAGACATGCCTTTACAAAACGGGCGTGCGATCAAAGCAACTGCCAAGTACCAGGATGAGAGTGACAGTGACTGAGGTATCTCTGACTGTGTCCACGTTGGAAACTCTTGTGCACATGTACAAAAAGGATGCACATGAATTTATGTACTCCAAAGTGTGCATAATTATATTTTTAAAACGGTTCATGTCTACTGAATGTACTGCTTTTGGATGGTGAGGTATGATGTAGCCACTCAGACTTTTTTTCTTAATTGAAAATAAGGGAAACAAACACTTTGTTTTAATCTATAAACCGCCTACCCTCACCTACCCATTGCCAGCCTTTTTTCTCAACTTGATGATTAAAATTATCAGGAAAAAGGACTCATATTAACCAGGGATGTTTCTGTGAAATCATCATTTCTTCATAATTTCTTTTTCCTTTAAAAAAAAAAAAAAAGCCTTGTATTAAACAACCGTTGTCTTTCTTGTGTTAATGCCATTTCTTTCCACTCTGGGAACAATGGGAAGTCACTTATCTGGTCAGAGCTGAGTGACATTTACAGGTAATGCTGTATCTGCTGCACATGAGATACAGTGTGGCTCGCTTGTCCTGACACGACATGTAAACAGGGAGTCTGCTGTCTTCAAGACGCTGAATACAGAGAGCCTTAAACTCGACCGCTGGTACCACTCACTATTTCTATTTTTGGCAAAGCAGCTATATGTAAATGCACTTTTCAAGAATTTTATTTATCTTGCCAAAAAAGTGATGACACTGTATTTTGTGACACATTGCATGTATTTTCTCACAGCAGTATCATGTTAAATGTTTCTTTATCCCAGCATGTACAGTAGTTGTTGGATTGTTTTGAAGCAAACTTTTTTCCCCCAGCAGCTTTGCCCATATTTCCTTACAATGTGGGAAACTGTGCCATTTTTTTCAGTTGCCTAAAGCTGGAGGTCAAGTTGACAAATTGGCCAAAAAAATTTATTTCTCTTCTCTGTAAATATATATTTTAACCAAGATGGTGCCTTGTCTCTACATCACCCAATTTTCTTCTAAATGGGACTGCAATCTTAAGAATTGTAAGTGCTTCAAGATTAGTGTACATGTCTGATTCTTTCGGTGCAATTGTAGCTTTTGTTAGTTTAAGGTGGTTAAACTGGGTGGTTTTTGGTGTTTAAAAAATACCTGCAATATTTGTTGCTTCAAAAGATAAAGCTTGTACATGTAGCAGTATCATGTCATGTTGTGTAAATAAAACTATGTACATAAGGCATATCTGTTTTAATAAATCTCTCTTAACACACAAGATGAACATATCAAAATCCCAAAACAAACAGCGGGAGTTCTCAAAAATGTGGACACAATCACTGGGTTTGGTGATGTAGGTTCAGATGGCGAGCCCGAATACACTGACAATGCAGTACACAGACTTGTTCTCCCATCTCACTGTACAGCTTCCTGTTGGGTATAACATTACATTATATCAGTAAGTAGCGGAGTTAAATTTATACATTCAAACAAAATAAGGGGTTAATTTTCTCACAGAAAACTAAAAATATAAATCATGAATCAGTTATTAAGATGATCAGTTCCTCTGTATTCATCTTTACTGTTCTGAGCCCTGATTAAGCCTCTACATCAGGGGAGTCAAACTTAATTTAGATCTGAATTTGTCTTTTAATTAGCAAATCATGTGCAAAACATGATTAACAGCCTGAGATATCAGTTGTTCAGTTCTGTTTTAGTTCAAAAGTTTTAGTATTAGGACATGATAAAAATAACTGGGTCCTTAGCAGCTTCTAAAATGATGTAAATACAAGTTCAGATGAAGAACAACTGATGTGCTTCTCCATGGTATTACTGGAATTTGTCCTCCTCAACATTGTAATAACGAAACTGCCCAAACCTGCTCGGGCAGAGATTTGGGCATCACACTTGCTGATCATTGCAGTTGCTGATGATCAGTTAATGAAGTGTATTTGATTATTATACTATTGATACTATTACACTCTCTTAAAGCATAAATAAATGTATGCAGCAAATATGTACTTAGTATTTTACATTCTCCTGTTGCACTTGCGCTTAGTTTTTATTAAATCACTGTATTGCTGTTCATCTGAGGTTGTACTGAAATACAATCTAAACAGTCACACGCACAGTCTGGGACGCAAATCCTTTCATTGATAAACCAATAACTTAAAAAAAGAACACATTCTACATGAGAAATACACAAGTGTTTTTGTCTTTACCATCGGTAGAGTTGTCCCAGAAGCATGTGCTGGCTGTTTGCATACCTGCTCCATTTTTCTGCATGATGACACAGGTTACTAACAGAACAAGAGAAGATAATAAGATTAAAAAAAAAATACATTGGGAAATTCCTTTGTTGTAGCAGAGAAACATAAATTGCACATTATTTTATAGCACTTAGAAGTATAAAATAAGTCCATAAAATAAAATTCAGCATGAAATAATACTAATTTGAAATAAAAATAAAATGCATACAATAAAGTCAAATGTGTTAAAAAAAAATCCAGATAAAACTGAATTAGAAATCCAGTAAAAACATATATATTGTTTTTTAACGTCCACTGAAAACCACAAGAGACACAAGGTGGTTATTTCACGGGTAGGAGTCCACATACAAATATATTTGAAAGGCTTTCCCAGCTTGCTGAGCTGACTGAGGCACTGCTCCACTATACTGGTGGTCCACTGGTTCACTCGGTTGTGCTGGTAGGCATTTCCTCCTATGGTTGCTTCCACCGACTATACAGACATTTTTTTAATCATTAAAAAAAACAAAGTAATCAACACAGTAATCAAACAGCTTACAATAAGTCTTATACAGCTATTATTATTTTTAGAAGGTAATAAAATCAAGACTTTTAATAAAGGTTTTCCTCAAGGAGTGAATATGGTAGGGCAAATTAGTGGAGTACTGTATAACTGTTCAGCTAGAGACATTGCCTAGCAACCGCTACCGTGCCCTTAGCAACCGGTCATTCCTACACACAAATTTGAAAGCCAAGGCCCGACAGAACCTAAACTCGAGCTTTTTGGGGGTGAAACTAAAAATACCAACACTGCCAAGGGTTGTTTTTAAAAAAACAACAACTTTTTTTTTTTTTTTTTTACCTCTTTTATGATTGTGCTCACGTCTTCAACGACGAACCCAGCCTGTTGAATGAAAAAAGCGCCGTTAAAGCTAGCAAGGCGACACAGCCTTCTAACCACACTTTCAGGGAAACGTAGTCTGCACGCGAATTCAAAGTATGTGACAGGAAAAACGTGCAACAACAACTAGTTTCTATGAACAAACCCACCTCTTCTTCGATCTGATAGTCCATGGCTTCGGCCTCCCGGAGCAACCTAGATATATCACTTCCGGTAGGTTTCCTTCACAATAAATGCGTATCGAGAAGAGAGAAAATTGTACAGGGAGTTATCAACAGGCGTTAATTCATCAGAAAACACAAGTATTTACAGAAATAATATCAAAGAAAGAAAGAAAAAAACCAAACATTTTTTATAAAAATGACGAAAAATGACATTATTATTATTATTATTATTATTATTATTATTATTATTATTATTATTATTATTATTATTATTAATTTTCATGATGCTTCAAGTCCATTTCTGGATGGGAGCATGTGTTACTCTAAAACCTTTTCATACCGTTCAGCGGTAATCGTACCCACAAATACATTTTCCTTGTGGCACGATATAATGGGAAAATAAACAGGTTATGCAACGGTATAAGGAAGAAAAGTTGGAAGCACGTCCTTTTGATTTTAAAGGCAGCAACAAGTCTCAAAAACGTTGGAACAAGGGCAAGGAAAGGCTGAAAAAGCAAGTGGTACTAAAGAGGAATATCTGGAGGAACATTTTACAACTAATGAGGTTAAGTGACAGGTCAGTAAAATGACTGATTATTGTGTTAACTTTACATAAACTGCTTTTGCAAACTTGTTTTCTATAGTTTTCCTATAGTTAATCCTACTTTTTTTTATTTGTTTGTTTTTTGTGTGTTTTCTAACCTAAGGGTGTTTTGCTAACTGTTAAACAAGCTAAAGTGTAAAAAATGTATTCGCTTTTCTTTTGTTTGTTTGTCATGTTTTTTTTTAAAATAGCACTGGGGTTAGTTCGTTAAAGTAATACAAATGCAGAAAAGATAAACCAAGACTTTCAACCTCCAGCTGCAAGTTTTCTCAGACTTGGCCAACTTCACCCTTCTCAGAAATAGCCAGGAAAGCCATTACCCTGTCAGGCTTTGGGAAGAGTCATTTCACACCAAAGTTACAAAAATGCAGAAATAATTGTAATTTATTTAAGCTAGTTTTGTATGTCCACTTCCATGGTTAGAAACTGCTGCAAATCCAGTGTCAGTACTCTACAGTAGATTACTGTGGTCTAGAGTAGACTTTGTGCAGTTTTCTGTCTGTACACCTGAGGGCGGAAGTGTGTCTTTGTGTAACCTTAAACAATCATAGACGTGTTTATTTGATTTTCGTCGTTTCATTTCAACGCACGTTAATGGTATTATAATTCTTTCATCTTGTAATTATCATATTATGAAAACAATTATAACGCCAAGAAAGTTATAAAAATGAATTGAAGACGCTCCGTCTCAACGACCGCTGATTGGACTGCAGGCGACCACGTGATTTTGAATCTCATTAACCGGCATGCGCTGACCGGCGTTTCAGAAACTAAAGTGTCGTCATATATGTGGCGCCGTTTAAAAACTGAAACATGCCGACCATAGTTATATTGTGATGTTTCGGAGGTAAAACGTCAGTAAAACATCGACCTGTCCTCTACCATTTGTTAGAAGGCGACTGTGTTCTTCATTGTAACCATGAGTTAGAGTTGCAGTAAGCAGAATGAGTCGTTTCTGTCGTGCGATATGTGGGTATCGCTTCTCGGCCTTTTGGCTAAGATCAAGTGTAGTATCTGTTCTTATCAGTTACAAGGCGAGAAGCAATGCAGGATGGCGGCGGCGTCGGCCAATTTTCATGAGAGAAATACATGGATGCAAGGTACAAGAAATACTTTGAGATTCGAGTTGATGGAGAAAGAGGACGAGATTCATGACAGAATTAACTTCGGACGAAGGATCCTTTACGAGGCTTTAAAGATAAAGCCTGAGGAAATCTACTGCCTCCAGCAGAGTACGGCAAGTAAACATTATGATGTAACCTTTTGCACGGGAGAATGTGCGGAGGAGGTGAGAAGGAGATTTCACGGAGAAGAAAACGAAGAACTAAAGAAATATACGGTAACTCCTTTGTACAGAAATGATTATAGGATTTTAACGATCCATATGTATAACCCTTGGGTTTCGGAAGAGACAATTAAGTACTTCTTAGGAAGGTACGTCACAGTACTACCAGGAGTGCGCAAAATAAAGGATGGCTTAGGACTATGGACCGGAAAAAGACAATTCCGAGTCAAATTAAATGTGGATACGTCTACCGAGGACGGATATTGCCATCCACCCGCGGTATTCTCCATAGGAGCAGATAGGGGTTTCCTAGTGTATGCTGGGCAGCCCCAAGCGTGCAGAAAATGTGGCAGTACCGGACATAATGCGGACAGGTGTGAACAAATGAGGTGCAGGAGTTGCGGGAAGATAGGCCACATAACTAAAGACTGTAAGGAACCTAGAAAATGTCATTTGTGCGATTCAGAGACCCATATGGCAAGAGACTGTACTAGACCAAGGTCATATTCTGAAGCGGCAGGAAATGAACATTACAGAAAATCGGATGCAGAAGCTGATATCGGAAAAAGAACACAGGAGGCGTCAACGGCTGCCGAAGATCACCTTAACGAGGAGAGAGCTGGGAGCAAGGAAGGCGGAGTAGAGCAGAGGAATAAGGAGGAAGGAACATTACGTGAATCGGACGCCGAGAGAGAGAAACAAGCAGAGGACGGACAGGTGTGGGCAGTAGTAGCGAAGCCGCGGAGAAAATCAGCAAAGAGGCGGAGAAAGGTGAGCTCGGGTGCTTCTCCAGAAGAGACAAAAACGGAAAATAAAGAGGATAGGGAGGAACGGATCGAGCAGGTGGAAAATACGGAGGGACATGTTTTGAGGGGTACACAGACTGAATGCATGCATACCCCCTTAAGTGACTTCACTAGTGATGGGGATACGGGGGAAGAGGCTGAAAGCGAAGAAAAATCGGAAGATTCCTTTATTAAGAACTTATTGGCGCAGGTTAATATGAAGAGTTAAAAATGGGGATACTGAAATAAAACTCCTATGGTTTTGATTTGTTTTGGTTTTGTTTTTGAGACCCCTTTTTTTTATTTTATGTTTTAAGACATGGGAAACTTTCGAATAATAACATTAAATGTAAGGGGACTTAGGAATGCTCGGAAAAGAAAAATGGTTTATGAATTTTTGTTGTATTATAATTTTGATGCCTGCTTGTTGCAGGAAGTACATTTAAAAGATGAGGGGGATGTTGATCTCTTTACGAAGGAATGGAGAGGAGGTGAATCGGTCTGGAGTATCGGGGGAGTACATGGGACTGGGGTAGGAGTGTTATGTGGAAATAAAAGTATACGAATAAAGGACAGTTATACTTTAATACAGGGAAGGGTTATGGTTGTAGATGTGGAAAAAAGTGGGACACAAAACCGTATAATAAATGTGTATGCATATGTGGATCCCAAATTAAGAAGAGAACTTCTTTCAAAAATGGACACTTGTTTTATGACAAGGAAAAATATTTTTGTGGGAGGGGATTTCAACTGTTCACTGGAGAAAATAAAAACTACGCTCCCTTTTAAGACCTTTATAAAAAAAATACGGTTTAATAGATGTAATGGCCACACTACAAGGGAAAAGAGTGGGGTACACATGGAAGAATACAAGAGGAATGGAAAGTAGATTAGATTACATCTTGATAGAGAAAAAGTGTAAAATAAAACAAGGGAAAATAATACCGGCTTTGTTCACAGATCATCAAATGATAGTGGTGGATTTGGAGATAGAAGGAATAGATTATGGAAAAGGATACTGGAAACTGAATAACGAAGTACTTATGGAAAAAGAATATAAGGAAAGGTTTGCAGAGCTCTTCCCTTTATGGGAGGAGATGGAAAGCTTATATAAAAATAAATTGGATTGGTGGGAGGATGTAAAAAACAAAATAAAAAAGTTCACGGTGGATTATTGTACGGAAAGGTCCAGCGTAAGGAAAGAGGAATTTCGTATATTGCAAAAAGAAATAGAATATACTTATACACTACAAAATGAAAAAGGAAACAACAAAAACATGGACGAGAAAATGGAAAGTTTAAGATTGAAGCAGGAAGAACTACTTGAAAGGAAGGCAAGGGCTGAAACATATAAGATAAAGCAGGAGGAGTATGAGGAGAACGAGAAATGTTCGGCCTTTTTCTTTAAAAAGATGAAAAGTAAGGAAAAAAAGGGAGTTATAATAAAATTAGAGAAGGATGGGAAAATGATAGAAGGAAAGGAAAATATGCTTAAAACGGCGAAGGAGTATTATGAGGTCTTGTTTAGAAAAGAAAAATTAGAGGGAGAAAAAGGGGATTTTTTCTTAAAGAAAATAAAAAAGAGATTAACGGGAGAAGAAAGCGACAGTTTAGAAGGGGAAGTTACAATAGGGGAGGCATATAAAGTATTAAAAGGAATGAAGGCAAACAAAGTGCCAGGGATAGATGGATTAACAAAGGAATTTTACGAAACTTTCTGGGGAATGGTGGGGATACATTTGTTGGGAGTTTTTAAGGAAATCATGGAGGGAAAGGAGATGACAGAGAGTATGAAGATGGGTGTGGTTTCTATTCTATTCAAGAAAGGTAACCCACAACAACTTGATAATTATAGACCGTTAACTATGCTATGTGTGGATTATAAGATCCTGAGTAGGATATTGGCAAATAGACTCGCGGGAGTAATGATGCAAATAGTGGAGAAGGATCAGACGTGTGGGGTTAGGGGGAGGCAAATGTCTTGGAACGTGCAACTACACAGAGACATACTCACATACGTTAGAGATAGAAATTTGCCAGCACTATGTGTGAGCCTAGATCAACAAAAGGCCTTTGATAGGGTAGATTATGATTTTTTGTGGAGGGTAATGCAGTATATGGGTTTGGGAGAGAAATTTAAAAAATGGGTAAAAAATTTATACAACGGCATAAGTCTGAAAATAAAAGTAAATGGATTCCTTACAGAAAAAGTGTATCAAACAAAGGGTTTGAGGCAAGGATGTCCATTATCTGTTGTTCTTTATGTACTGTATGTTGAACCTTTGGCTTGCGCAATAAGGGAAAGCCAGAGAGTAAAAGGGATTCCGATGCCGCGGGGGGAAGTTTTAAAGATATCGCAGTATGCGGACGATACAGTATTATATCTGGCAGATGATGATAGTTTAAAGGGTGCGATAGAAATTTTAGATATTTATGAAAAAGCGACTGGATCAAAGATAAATAAAGAGAAGTCGATGTATAAATATTTGGGGACATGGGAGGGTAGAAGAGATAATATCTGTGATTTTACTTTGTGCCAAGGCCCAATGAATATTTTAGGAATCTCCTTTGGAAATAAGGAAGGAGATGAGCTTAGCAATTGGAAAAAAAGGTTAAGTGCGGTAGAAAAGAAGCTGGGCCTTTGGAAAGCAAGGAAATTAACAATTACGGGGAAGGTTCTGATTATAAAGAGTGAGGTGGTGCCGAAGCTATTACATCTGGCCTATGTGTTTTCGATGCCTCAGATCTACAGAGCGCAAATAACCAGAGCGATATTTAAATTTATTTGGGGGGGTTATGAGTATGTCAAAAGAACGCAAATGTATCAAGAAATTGAAGATGGTGGGAAAGGGGTACCAAATGTCCCTTTGAAGTTAGATACAATGTTTTATGCAAATGTATGCAAGCTATTGAAACAGAACTATGTCCATAAATGTCAAATATTGTTATGGTTTTGGTTAGCGATTCCATACCGTTTTTTGATAGGGTGGGAAAATAAGGGACCAAAGGCGGAAACTAGACCAAAATATTTTCAGAGGATGCTGGGATGGGGAAAGAAACACGCTGAATGTAAAGAGGTGGATACCGTACTAAACCATAAACTTTTATATAAGAAAATGGTATGGAAAGCTAATTATAACCAGGTACCGGTGAGTCCAGAAGTGTGGAAATGTGCACAGGATAAGACCTTTAAAAATGTTTTGAAGGATTTTAATTGGATGCATTTACACAAAAGGTTACCCGTGAGGATCATTATGTATGCACATAACTTGGGAAAACAGAAAAAGTGTCCGAGGGACAACTGCGTAGAAGAGGAAACAATAGAACACGTACTTTGGGGATGCGAATACGCAAAAAAGGTATGGGAAAGGGTAAAGGGGAAGTATAAAGGTTTGGGCATGGTGACTTATGAAGAGATTACCCTTTTCAGGGCTAACAGTATAGAAAAAGAGAGATACAAAATACGTTGTATGTTGTTAACAATTGTAAAAATGAAATTGTGGAAGGCAAGACAGAGTTGTATAACGGGAGGATATAAAGAGGGGGAAATAGGTACGACTAAAGCTGTAGAGAGGGAATTTGAAAAGACATACTGGCATGAACTACAAAAATGGGGAATAGACACGATCAAGGATAGATGGAAAGATTTCCCTTCCTTCTTTACTGCGAAGGCACCTAAAAAGTGGTGGTAGGTAAAGAGTAAGGAAGGGAGAAAGGGAAAAGGAGCAATGAAAAGCAATAAGTTATATGAATATGTTACATGAAAATGATTGTTTTGCGATGAATGAATGTGGGAAAGAAATGAAATGTAAATATGTCTTTGTAACGGAAATGGAAAAAGTTTTTTGAATTGTTGTGGAAAGAAAATAAAAGAAGTAAAAAAATCTGTTCTTATCAGTTACAAGGCGAGAAGCAATGTAGGATGGCGGCGACGTCGGCCAATTTTTCGGAGAGGAATACATGGTCGTATGGAACGAGGAATACCTTGAGATTCGAACTAATGGATAAAGAAAAGGATTTCCATGACAGAATTAATTTCGGACGAAGGATTCTTTATGATGCATTGAAGGTACAACCAGAGGAAATCTACTGCCTCCAGCAAAGCACGGCAAGTAAGCACTATGACGTGACTTTTTGCACGGGAGAGTACGCGGAGGAGGTGAGAAAGAGATGTGGTACAGAAGAAAATGAAGAACTAAAAAAATATATGGTAACCCCGTTATACAGGAACGATTATAGGATTTTAACGGTGCACATGTATAATCCCTGGGTTACAGAAGAGACCATTAAGTACTTCCTGGGGCGGTACGTTACAGTGCTCCCAGGGGTACGAAAAATAAAGGACGGGCTAGGCCTATGGACTGGAAAAAGGCAGTTTCGGGTAAAACTTAAAATGGATATGACAACGGAAGATGGATACTGCCACCCGCCTGCAGTGTTTTCCATCGGAGCAGACAGAGGTTTTTTGGTGTATGCAGGACAGCCACAAGCATGCAGAAAATGCGGCAGTACGGGACATAATGCAGACAATTGTGAGCAGGTGAGGTGT
Organism: Rhamphochromis sp. 'chilingali'; assembly: GCF_963969265.1. NCBI lineage: Eukaryota > Metazoa > Chordata > Actinopteri > Cichliformes > Cichlidae > Rhamphochromis > Rhamphochromis sp. 'chilingali'. The sequence goes on along the minus strand of NC_137932.1, from coordinate 12,601,977 downwards.
AGGAGCTGCGGGAAAAATGGCCATATCACAAGAGACTGCAAAGAGCCTAGAAGGTGTCACTTATGTGGCTCAGATACACATATGGCAAGAGATTGCACTAGGCCCAGATCATATTCGGAAGCAGCTAAAGCAGGGACCGAGGTAGAGCGGTATGAAGAAACGGATATAGGAACAAATATTGGGGAAAGCGCACAAGAGGCGCCACCAGCAGAAAGGAATCAGACTAATGAGGAAGAAGGGGGGGGGGGGAGAGGATGGGGCCGAACAAGGAGAAGAAGAAGGCGATAAGATGGGGGAGAAAAATGGGGAGAAGCAGTGCGAAGAAGGACAAATATGGGAAGTGGCAGCTAAGCCACGAAGAAAGTCGGCCAAAAGGCGTAGGAAAGTGAGCTCGGGAGTCCCTCCAGGAGAGACTAATTTGAAAGAAGGTAAAGGAGAGCGGATGGAAGAGGGAGGGGAGATGGGAGCGTATGTGTTGAGAGGGACGCAGACTGAATGTATGCACACACCAATGAGTGATTTAACGAGTGATGGAGACGTTGAAGAAGAAGAAGTAGAAAGTGAAGAAAAATCGGAAGATTCATTTATAAAAAATTTGCTGGCGCAAGTCAACATGGACTAATAAGGGAGGGGAAAATGGACGACAGAGGTTTTTCTTTCTTTTTCTTTTTCGGCTCTAATTTTGTAAAGTTTTCCTTTTTTTCAGGGGATATGAAGATCAAAAAGACAACTAGGAGATGGTATCTGTTTTTTCTTTTGTTTCTTTGTTATAAAATTATTAAGTGCCCTCTGCTTAGGTGTATAGATACCCCTTTTTTTACTACAAAATGGTGAGGTTCCGAATAATTACGTTAAATGTAAGGGGGTTAAAAAATGCCAGAAAAAGACAAATGGTATATGAATTTCTGTTGTTTTATAATTTTGATGTATGTTTATTACAGGAGGTACATTTGAAGGACGAGAAGGATGTTGTTATTTTTTCGGAGCAGTGGAGGGGGGGTGAATCGGCATGGAGTATAGGAGGAGTATATGGGACAGGGGTGGGAGTGTTGTGTGGAAATAAAAGTATAAAAATAAAAGAAAGTTATACGGTGATACAGGGAAGAGTGATGGTGGTAGATGTAGAAAAAAACGGGGTCCAAAGCCGGATAATAAATGTGTATGCACATGTGGATCCAAAACAAAGAAGAGAACTCCTTTTGTCGATGGACACTTGTTTTATTACAAGGAAAAATATTATAGTGGGAGGGGATTTTAATGTATCTTTAGAAAAAGAAAAATTTTCTCTCCCATTAAAGACATTTATAAGACAATACGGGTTAACGGATGTTATGGGCAGACTTCTGGGGAAAAAAGTAGGGTATACATGGAGGAATACAAGGGGGGTACAGAGTAGGTTGGACTATATTTTGATAGATAAAAAGTGTAAAATTAAAGGGGGAAAAACGATTCCGGTTCTACTCACGGATCACCAGGCGGTAGAGGTGGACTTGGAGATAGAAGGGATGGAATACGGGAAGGGATATTGGAAATTAAATAATGAGGTGTTAAAGGAAAAAGATTATAGGGATAAATTTTTAGAGATCTTCCCTTTATGGGTGAAAGTAAAAGAACTTTATGGAAAAAAAAGGGGATTGGTGGGAGGATGTAAAATGCAAGATAAAAAAATTTACGATAGAATATTGTACAGATAGATCTAAACGTAGAAAAGAAGAATTTAATATGTTACAAAAAGAGATAGAACATATTTATGTTATACAAAAGGAGGGGAAGGAAAAAAATGTAGATTTGAAAATTGAAGACTTAAAGGTGAGGCAAGAAGAGTTATTAGAGAGGAAGGCAAGAGCAGAAACATATAAATTAAAACAGAAAGAGTATGAGGAAGATGAAAGGTGTTCCGCATATTTTTTTAAAAAGATGAAAAGTAGGGATAAAAGGGGGGTTATAGAGAAATTGGAAAAGGATGGGAAGGAGATTATAGGGAGGGAAAGCATGTTGGGGGTAGTAAAAGAATATTACGAGGATTTATTTAGAAAAGAAAAAGTAGGGACAGAAAAAAGAGATGTTCTTTTGGGGTCATTAAAGAGGAGATTAGTAGAGGAAGATAGGGAGTTTCTGGAAAGGGAAATAACGATGGAAGAGGCATATAAGGTGGTAAAGGGAATGAAGGTAAATAGGGTACCAGGAATAGATGGATTAACGAAAGAATTTTATGAGGTATTTTGGGGAGTGATAGGGTTACATTTGTTGGAGGTCTTTAAAGAAATATTAGAGGGGGAAGAGATGGCGGAGAGTATGAGGACGGGTGTGATTTCGTTATTATTTAAGAAAGGGAATCCTCATTTACTTGATAATTATAGACCTCTCACTATGTTATGTGTAGATTATAAGATTTTAAGTAAGATAATTGCAAATAGATTGGTAGGGGTAATGTCGGATATAGTGGGAAGTGATCAAACGTGTGGGGTGAAGGGGAGACAAATTTCATGGAATATACAATTACATAGAGACATACTTGCATATGTAAAGGATAGAAAAATGGCGGCAATCTGTGTAAGTTTAGACCAACAAAAGGCATTTGATAGGCTAGATTACGAAATGTTGTGGGAGGTAATGACTAAGATGGGCTTGGGAAAACAATTTATAAGGTGGGTGAGGATCCTTTATAAAGAGATATATTCAAAAATCAAATTGAACGGGTTCCTCACGGAAAAAGTTCATCAAGCGAGGGGGTTGAGACAAGGGTGCCCGTTATCGGTGGTACTCTATGTATTATATGTTGAACCATTGGCTTGTGCAATTCGGGAGAATAAAAGAGTGAGGGGGATAATGATGCCGGGGGGGGAATGTTTGAAAATATCTCAATATGCGGATGATACTATACTATATTTAGCGGACGACGACAGTTTAAGAGAAGTTGTGGAAATATTAAAAATATATGAAGAAGTTACAGGATCAAAAATAAATAAGGAAAAGACAAAATATAAGTACTTGGGGACGTGGGAAGGTAGGAGGGAAAATATTTGTGATTATACTTTGTGTGAAGGTCCTATGGACATTCTAGGAATTTCTTTTGGGAATAAGGAGGGCGATGCTATTTGGAACTGGAAGGGGAAGATGGCAGAGGTGGAAAGGAAATTACGACTATGGAAAATGAGGAAGCTTACAATTACTGGGAAGGTGTTAGTGATAAAGAGTGAGGTGGTGCCGAAATTATTGTATCTAGGCTATGTGTTCCCGATGCCACAAGTATTTAGAGCACAAATAATGAGGGGAATATTTAATTTTATATGGGGAGGTTACGAGTACGTAAAGAGAGTACAAATGTATCAGGAGGTTGCCGATGGGGGAAAAGGGGTACCGAACATTCCGTTAAAGTTAGATACGATTTTTTATGCAAATGTGTGTACGCTGTTAAAGAAGCCATATATTCATAAATGTCAGATATTGTTATGGTTCTGGTTAGCTATTCCATACCGGTTTTTAATTGGGTGGGAAAATCAGGGGCCGAAGGCAGAGACAAGACCAGAATACTTTCAGAGGATGGTTAAGTGGGGAAAGAGACATATAGAGTGCAGGGAGGTGGATACAATACAAAATCATAAACTTCTGTATAAAAAACTGGCGAGGAATGCTAACTACAACCAGGGGATAGTGAGTTCGGAAGTTTGGGAATACGCACAGGATAAGAGTTATAAGAATGTTTTGAAAGATTTTAATTGGATGCACCTACATAGGAAATTACCTGTAAGGACTACGATGTATGCACATAATTTGGGGAAGTTAAAAGAATGTCCGAGGGATAATTGCACAGAGGAAGAAACGATTGAACACGTCCTATGGGGGTTCAAATATGCAAAAAAGGTATGGGCTGGAATGAAGAGGAGGTATAAGGGACTAGAGGCTTTGACATATGAGGAAATAACTTATCTTAGGCCTAAGGATAAAAAGAAGGAGGAAAATAAAATACGTTGTATGTTGTTATCAATTACAAAACTTAAGATATGGAGGGCAAGACAGGGGTATATAAGGGGGGGGGTATGAATGGAAAGAGATGGGAACAATAAAGGATATAGAGAGGGAATTTGAGGGGATATATCGGCATGAATTACAAAGATGGGGAATAGACACGATTAAGGACAGGTGGAAGGATTATTATGAATGATGTAAAAGATGTTTTTGTGAAATATGAAAAGTATTCAATGGAATGTTGAGCAAATGGAAATGTAAGATGGTGTTGTAAGTAAAAAAAAAAAAGAAAAAAAAAATCTGTTCTTATCAGTGATAAGGCGAGAAAAAATGCAGGATGGCGGCATCATCGGCCAACTTCCATGAGAGGAATGCATGGATGCAAGGTACAAGAAATACTTTGAGATTCGAGCTGATGGAGAAAGATGAGGAAATCCATGACAGAATTAATTTTGGACGGAGGATCCTATACGAGGCTTTAAAGATACAGCCTGAGGAAATCTACTGCCTTCAGCAGAGCACGGCAAGTAAACATTACGATGTAACCTTTTGCACGGGAGAATGCGCGGAGGAGGTGAGAAGGAAGTGTATTGGAGAAGAAAACGAAGAATTGAGAAAATACATGGTAACCCCTATGTACAGAAATGATTATAGGATCCTAACTGTTCATATGTACAACCCATGGGTTTCTGAAGAGACTATTAAGTATTTCTTGGGAAGGTACGTTACAGTACTACCAGGAGTGCGGAAAATAAAGGATGGCTTAGGCCTATGGACCGGAAAAAGACAATTTCGAGTCAAATTAAATGTGGATACGGCCACCGAAGACGGGTATTGCCACCCGCCCGCGGTGTTCTCTATTGGAGCGGATAGGGGCTTCCTAGTGTATGCCGGGCAGCCCCAAGCGTGCAGAAAATGTGGTAGCACCGGACACAATGCGGACAGTTGCGAACAAATGAGGTGCAGGAGTTGCGGAAAGATAGGCCATATAACAAAAGACTGCAAGGAGCCTAGAAAATGTCACTTGTGTGATTCGGAGACGCACATGGCAAGAGACTGTACTAGGCCAAGGTCATATTCTGAAGCGGCAAAATCTGGAACTAAAGACGGATATCATAGAAAAACGGACACAGAAACTGATACTGAAAGGAGAGCACAGGAGGCGCCAACGGCTGCCGAAGATCAGACTAATGAGGAGAGAGATGGGAGCAAGGAAGGTGGAGCAGAGCAGAGAAAGGAGGAGGGAGGAAATCCACGCGAACTGGATGCCGAGAGAGAGAAACAAGGGGAGGACGGACAGGTGTGGGAAGTAGTAGCGAAGCCTCGGAGAAAATCAGCTAAGAGGCGGAGAAAGGTGAGCTCGGGCGCTTCTTCAGAAGAGACTAAAATGAAAAGTAGAGAGGACAGAGAGGAACGGACCGAGGAGGTGGAAAATGTGGAGGGACATGTTCTGAGAGGTACACAGACTGAATGTATGCACACGCCTTTAAGTGACTTAACTAGTGATGGGGATACGGGGGAAGAGGCCGAAAGTGAAGAAAAGTCGGAAGATTCCTTTATAAAAAACTTGCTGGCGCAAGTTAATATGGAGAGTTAAAAATGGGGATTTCGGAATAAAAGAAGATTTTTTAGGTTACTTAATGCAGTTATTTAATTTTTTCCTCCGGACTTTAATTATAAACGTATTCCCATGGTTTTGTTTGGTAATGATTTGGTTTTGTTGTTAAGATATGGGAAAATTCCGAATAATTACTTTAAATGTAAGGGGGCTTAAAAACGCCCGAAAGAGGAAAATGGTTTATGAATTTTTATTACATTATAATTTTGATGTTTGCCTACTGCAAGAAGTACATCTAAAGGATGAGGGGGATATTGACCTTTTTACGGAGGAATGGAGAGGAGGTGAATCGGCTTGGAGTATAGGGGGGGTACACGGGACTGGGGTCGGAGTGTTATGTGGAAACAAAAGTATAAGGATAAAGGAAAGTTACACGTTAATACAGGGAAGGGTGATGGTTGTAGATGTGGAAAAAAGTGGAATACAAAACCGGATAATAAACGTGTACGCACATGTGGATCCAAAGTTGAGAAGAGAACTACTCTTAAAAATGGATACCTGTTTTATGACAAAAAAAAATATTCTGGTGGGAGGGGATTTCAACTGCACATTGGAGAAGGAAAAATCCTCCCTCCCCTTCAAGACTTTCATAAAAAAATATGGTTTGATAGATGCAATGGCTACACTACAGGGGAAACAAGTGGGGCACACATGGAAGAATACAAGAGGGGTGGAAAGTAGATTAGATTATATATTGGTAGACAAAAAGTGCAAAATAAAGCAAGGAAAACTAATACCGGCACTGTTCACGGATCATCAAATGGTAGAGGTGGAAGTGGAGATAAAAGGAACAGATTATGGAAAAGGTTACTGGAAACTAAATAATGAAGTACTTATGGAAAAAGAATATAAGAAAAAATTTGCAGAGCTCTTCCCCTTATGGGCAGAGACGGAGAAGTTATACATGAATAAACTGGATTGGTGGGAGGATGTAAAAAATAAAATAAAAAAATTCACAGTGGATTATTGTACGGAAAGGTCAAGAGCTAGGAATGAGGAATTCCGCACGCTGCAAAAAGAAATAGAATATACTTACGCACTACAAACAAAAGAAAAAAATAAAAATAAGGACGAGAAAATAGAAATTTTAAGATCGAAACAGGAAGAATTGCTTGAGAGGAAGGCAAGGGCTGAAACATATAAATTAAAACAGGAGGAGTATGAGGAGAACGAGAAATGTTCCGCTTTTTTCTTTAAAAAGATGAAAAGTAGGGAAAAAAGGGGAGTCATAACAAAATTGGAGAAGGATGGGAAAATGACGGAAGGGAGAGAAGATATGTTAAAGGTGGCGAAGGAATATTATGAGGAGCTGTTCAGCAAAGAAAATCTAGAGGGAGGGAAAGGGGATTTCTTCTTGAAGAAAATAAAGAAGAGACTAACGGGAGAAGAAAGGGAAAGGCTAGAGGGGGAAGTGACAATAGAGGAGGCATATAAAGTAATAAAAGGAATGAAGGCAAATAAAGTGCCGGGAATAGATGGTTTAACAAAGGAATTTTACGAAACCCTTTGGGGGGTGGTGGGGATACATTTGGTGGGAGTTTTTAAGGAAATCATGGAGGGAGAGGCGATGACAGAGAGTATGAAGATGGGTGTGGTTTCCGTATTATTTAAGAAAGGCAACCCACATCAACTTGATAACTATAGACCGTTAACCATGTTATGTGTGGATTATAAGATCTTGAGTAGGATATTTGCAAATAGACTTGCAGGAGTAATGTCGCACATAGTGGAGAAGGATCAAACGTGTGGGGTACGGGGGAGGCAAATTACCTGGAATGTGCAACTACACAGAGATATACTTACATATGTGAGGGATAGAAACTTGGCAGCAATATGTGTGAGCTTGGATCAGCAAAAGGCCTTTGACAGGGTAGATCACGAATTTTTGTGGAGGGCAATGGAGTATATGGGGCTGGGAGGGACCTTTATAAAATGGGTAAAGAATTTATATAAGGGCATAAACTCGAAAATAAAATTAAATGGATTTCTTACAGAAAAGGTGTATCAAACAAGGGGTTTGAGACAAGGATGTCCATTATCTGTTGTGCTTTATGTACTTTATGTTGAACCTTTGGCCTGTGCAATAAGGGAAAGCCAAAGAGTGAAAGGGATAATGATGCCACGGGGGGAATGTTTAAAAATATCACAATACGCGGACGACACGATATTATATTTGGCAGATGATGATAGTCTAAGGGATGTGATAGAAATTTTAAATGCTTATGAAAAAGCGACGGGATCTAGGATAAATAAAGAGAAGACAAAGTATAAATATTTGGGGATATGGGAGGGTAGAAGAGATAACATCTGTGATTTTACTTTGTGTGAAGGTCCAATGGATATTTTAGGAATCTCTTTTGGAAACAAGGAAGGCGATGAGCTTTGTAATTGGAGAGAAAAGATGAACGCGGTGGAAAAGAAGTTGGGTCTTTGGAAAGTAAGAAAATTATCAATCTCGGGGAAAGTTTTGGTTATAAAGAGTGAGGTAGTGCCGAAATTACTACATTTGGCCTACGTGTTCCCGATGCCACAGATATATAGAGCACAAATAATGAGGGGGATATTTAAATTCATATGGGGGGGTTACGAGTATGTAAAAAGACTACAAATGTATCAAGAAATAGAAGATGGTGGGAAGGGGGTACCAAATGTCCCGTTGAAGTTAGATACAATGTTTTATACAAATGTGTGTACATTATTGAAACAGACTTATGTGCATAAATGTCAAATATTGCTATGGTTCTGGTTGGCGATACCATACCGTTTTTTGATAGGGTGGGAAAATAAGGGACCTAAGGCGGAGTTTAGACCAAAATATTTTCAGAGGATGGTGGGATGGGGAAAGAAACATCCGGAATGCAAAGAGGTGGATACAGTATTAAACCATAAACTTCTATACAAGAAAATGGTACGGAAAGCCAACCAAAATCAGGTACCGGTGAGCCCAGAAGTGTGGAAACTCACACAGGATAAGAGTTTTAAAAATGTCATAAAGGATTTTAATTGGATGCATTTACATAAAAGGCTACCTGTGAGGGTTACTATGTACGCACATAATTTGGGAAAACAGAAAAAGTGTCCGAGGGACAATTGTATAAAAGAAGAAACAATTGAACATGTACTATGGGGATGTGAATACGCAAAAAAGGTATGGGAAGGGGTAAAGGGGAAGTATAAAGGTTTGGGGACGGTGACTTATGAAGAGATCACCTTCTTTGGGACTAAAGGTACAGAAAAAGAGAGATATAAAATACGTTGCATGTTGTTATCAATTGTTAAACTTAAGTTGTGGAGGGCAAGACAGAGTTGTATAATGGGGGGATACAAAGAGGGGGAAATTGGGACGATCAAGGCTATAGAAAGGGAATTTGAAAAGATATATTGGCATGAACTACAAAAATGGGGAATAGACACAATTAAGGACAGATGGAAAGATTTCTCTCCTTTTTTTGCTCTGAAGGTACCCAAAAGGTGGTGGTAGGTAAAGTGTAAGGAAAGGAGGAAGGGAAAAGGAGTAATGATAAGCTATACGTCAATGAAAATGTCATATGAAAATGTTAATCAGTTTGTCATGAACGAATGTGGGGAAAAATGGAAATGTAAACTTGTTATTGTAAAGGAAATGGTAAAATGTTTTTGAATGATTGTGGAAAGAAAATAAAAAGAAGAAAAAAAAAAATCTGTTCTTATCAGTTTAATATCTGATACGTCCCCTACCCGGGGACCATATATTAAATTGATTTTTGGAGCAGGGAGATGGAATAGGGGCTTGCTCCGTCCACTCCACGCATCGACCTGGTATTGCAGTATTTCTAGGAACGGTGCACCCCCTGAAGCTGTGAAAAACAAATGTCATTTCACTCAACAGTTTGTGCAAAGAAATTTCTTATACGCTAGATATATGCGTGCGTCTGCATATCTGGACATTGTCTTCGTGTAATCTTCCAAGGTTAGTCAGACTGAAATGTTGCGACTTAATATTTGTGAATGACTTACATTTAACTATTACCAGAATTACTAAATCCTGCCACTTGGACTGACACGTGGCTGGACACACACTTTCTATGGGAAATCAAAAAAATATGTCGTTTTGAACTGCAGTTACACTATTCTGGCTCCAATCCTGCAGTTACCTCTGTTGTCCACTAGAGACCAATAGAAGTCTTTAAAAACCGGAGGCTGCCATCTACAAGGACTCATGTTGATTATAGGTTTAACTCTTCTCTTTCTCTACATACTGCAGCTTTCTGTCCTCTGTGGCTGTAAATTACATCGTTTGAAAAAAAAAAACACCACACAATTTTTTCTTGGCTTTTTAGCTAAAATCACCTGTATTGTCTGTTGTTTCCATTTGTGGATGGTTAATAGTGCAGAAGATTGTTTTTCTGTTTTCAGGATTACATGAAAACATTTTGGAACAGATCATTTTTGCATATAATAAATCTTAGGATAGTATTGGTTTTGATGATTTATAAAACAGCTGTGTGCCGTAGCCCTGGTAGTGTGGATCCTTAGTGTGTAAAGAGTAGATACCTCATGTAATATGTGTGAATGAAAATCCATGGACTTTATAAGAGTCCTCCATTTATGGCTATGATCCTAACAAACAAGATTAATACGTTTCTTTCTCCTACCAATCTTCCTGTTTCCTAAAGGAACACGCATGCACAATATATATGCACCAGGGTGGCCGAGTGGTTAAGGCGTTGGACTTAAGCTCCAATGAGCGCATGCTCTCGTAGGTTCAAACCCCACTCCTGGTATAATTTGGAGCCTCATGACTGGTAAACTGAAATGTATCTATGGGAGCAACAATGATCAATAGGAGTTTTTAGGAATTTGCTGTGAGCAATATCCCCCCACCCAGTCACCCCCAAAAAAGCTGGGATGAAAGACAAATGAGAGGTCTGTGCCAAGGTCGCTTAGTCTTACTGTACATGTTATATGTAGAACCGTTGGCTTGTGCAATTAGGGAAAGCCCAGACATAACAGGAATACAGTTACCGGGAGGAGAAACATTAAAAATTTAACAGTATGTAATTATCATATTATGAAAACAATTATAACGCCAAGAAAGTTATAAAAATGAATTGAAGACGCTCCGTCTCAACGACCGCTGATTGGACTGCAGGCGACCACGTGATTTTGAATCTCATTAACCGGCATGCGCTGACCGGCGTTTCAGAAACTAAAGTGTCGTCATATATGTGGCGCCGTTTAAAAACTGAAACATGCCGACCATAGTTATATTGTGATGTTTCGGAGGTAAAACGTCAGTAAAACATCGACCTGTCCTCTACCATTTGTTAGAAGGCGACTGTGTTCTTCATTGTAACCATGAGTTAGAGTTGCAGTAAGCAGAATGAGTCGTTTCTGTCGTGCGATATGTGGGTATCGCTTCTCGGCCTTTTGGCTAAGATCAAGTGTAGTATCTGTTCTTATCAGTTACAAGGCGAGAAGCAATGTAGGATGGCGGCGACGTCGGCCAATTTTTCGGAGAGGAATACATGGTCGTATGGAACGAGGAATACCTTGAGATTCGAACTAATGGATAAAGAAAAGGATTTCCATGACAGAATTAATTTCGGACGAAGGATTCTTTATGATGCATTGAAGGTACAACCAGAGGAAATCTACTGCCTCCAGCAAAGCACGGCAAGTAAGCACTATGACGTGACTTTTTGCACGGGAGAGTACGCGGAGGAGGTGAGAAAGAGATGTGGTACAGAAGAAAATGAAGAACTAAAAAAATATATGGTAACCCCGTTATACAGGAACGATTATAGGATTTTAACGGTGCACATGTATAATCCCTGGGTTACAGAAGAGACCATTAAGTACTTCCTGGGGCGGTACGTTACAGTGCTCCCAGGGGTACGAAAAATAAAGGACGGGCTAGGCCTATGGACTGGAAAAAGACAGTTTCGGGTAAAACTTAAAATGGATATGACAACGGAAGATGGATACTGCCACCCGCCTGCAGTGTTTTCCATCGGAGCAGACAGAGGTTTTTTGGTGTATGCAGGACAGCCACAAGCATGCAGAAAATGCGGCAGTACGGGACATAATGCAGACAATTGTGAGCAGGTGAGGTGTAGGAGCTGCGGGAAAAATGGCCATATCACAAGAGACTGCAAAGAGCCTAGAAGGTGTCACTTATGTGGCTCAGATACACATATGGCAAGAGATTGCACTAGGCCCAGATCATATTCGGAAGCAGCTAAAGCAGGGACCGAGGTAGAGCGGTATGAAGAAACGGATATAGGAACAAATATTGGGGAAAGCGCACAAGAGGCGCCACCAGCAGAAAGGAATCAGACTAATGAGGAAGAAGGGGGGGGGAGAGGATGGGGCCGAACAAGGAGAAGAAGAAGGCGATAAGATGGGGGAGAAAAATGGGGAGAAGCAGTGCGAAGAAGGACAAATATGGGAAGTGGCAGCTAAGCCACGAAGAAAGTCGGCCAAAAGGCGTAGGAAAGTGAGCTCGGGAGTCCCTCCAGGAGAGACTAATTTGAAAGAAGGTAAAGGAGAGCGGATGGAAGAGGGAGGGGAGATGGGAGCGTATGTGTTGAGAGGGACGCAGACTGAATGTATGCACACACCAATGAGTGATTTAACGAGTGATGGAGACGTTGAAGAAGAAGAAGTAGAAAGTGAAGAAAAATCGGAAGATTCATTTATAAAAAATTTGCTGGCGCAAGTCAACATGGACTAATAAGGGAGGGGAAAATGGACGACAGAGGTTTTTCTTTCTTTTTCTTTTTCGGCTCTAATTTTGTAAAGTTTTCTTTTTTTTCAGGGGATATGAAGATCAAAAAGACAACTAGGAGATGGTATCTGTTTTTTCTTTTGTTTCTTTGTTATAAAATTATTAAGTGCCCTCTGCTTAGGTGTATAGATACCCCTTTTTTTACTACAAAATGGTGAGGTTCCGAATAATTACGTTAAATGTAAGGGGGTTAAAAAATGCCAGAAAAAGACAAATGGTATATGAATTTCTGTTGTTTTATAATTTTGATGTATGTTTATTACAGGAGGTACATTTGAAGGACGAGAAGGATGTTGTTATTTTTTCGGAGCAGTGGAGGGGGGGTGAATCGGCATGGAGTATAGGAGGAGTATATGGGACAGGGGTGGGAGTGTTGTGTGGAAATAAAAGTATAAAAATAAAAGAAAGTTATACGGTGATACAGGGAAGAGTGATGGTGGTAGATGTAGAAAAAAACGGGGTCCAAAGCCGGATAATAAATGTGTATGCACATGTGGATCCAAAACAAAGAAGAGAACTCCTTTTGTCGATGGACACTTGTTTTATTACAAGGAAAAATATTATAGTGGGAGGGGATTTTAATGTATCTTTAGAAAAAGAAAAATTTTCTCTCCCATTAAAGACATTTATAAGACAATACGGGTTAACGGATGTTATGGGCAGACTTCTGGGGAAAAAAGTAGGGTATACATGGAGGAATACAAGGGGGGTACAGAGTAGGTTGGACTATATTTTGATAGATAAAAAGTGTAAAATTAAAGGGGGAAAAACGATTCCGGTTCTACTCACGGATCACCAGGCGGTAGAGGTGGATTTGGAGATAGAAGGGATGGAATACGGGAAGGGATATTGGAAATTAAATAATGAGGTGTTAAAGGAAAAAGATTATAGGGATAAATTTTTAGAGATCTTCCCTTTATGGGTGAAAGTAAAAGAACTTTATGGAAAAAAAGGGGATTGGTGGGAGGATGTAAAATGCAAGATAAAAAAATTTACGATAGAATATTGTACAGATAGATCTAAACGTAGAAAAGAAGAATTTAATATGTTACAAAAAGAGATAGAACATATTTATGTTATACAAAAGGAGGGGAAGGAAAAAAATGTAGATTTGAAAATTGAAGACTTAAAGGTGAGGCAAGAAGAGTTATTAGAGAGGAAGGCAAGAGCAGAAACATATAAATTAAAACAGAAAGAGTATGAGGAAGATGAAAGGTGTTCCGCATATTTTTTTAAAAAGATGAAAAGTAGGGATAAAAGGGGGGTTATAGAGAAATTGGAAAAGGATGGGAAGGAGATTATAGGGAGGGAAAGCATGTTGGGGGTAGTAAAAGAATATTACGAGGATTTATTTAGAAAAGAAAAAGTAGGGACAGAAAAAAGAGATGTTCTTTTGGGGTCATTAAAGAGGAGATTAGTAGAGGAAGATAGGGAGTTTCTGGAAAGGGAAATAACGATGGAAGAGGCATATAAGGTGGTAAAGGGAATGAAGGTAAATAGGGTACCAGGAATAGATGGATTAACGAAAGAATTTTATGAGGTATTTTGGGGAGTGATAGGGTTACATTTGTTGGAGGTCTTTAAAGAAATATTAGAGGGGGAAGAGATGGCGGAGAGTATGAGGACGGGTGTGATTTCGTTATTATTTAAGAAAGGGAATCCTCATTTACTTGATAATTATAGACCTCTCACTATGTTATGTGTAGATTATAAGATTTTAAGTAAGATAATTGCAAATAGATTGGTAGGGGTAATGTCGGATATAGTGGGAAGTGATCAAACGTGTGGGGTGAAGGGGAGACAAATTTCATGGAATATACAATTACATAGAGACATACTTGCATATGTAAAGGATAGAAAAATGGCGGCAATCTATGTAAGTTTAGACCAACAAAAGGCATTTGATAGGCTAGATTACGAAATGTTGTGGGAGGTAATGACTAAGATGGGCTTGGGAAAACAATTTATAAGGTGGGTGAGGATCCTTTATAAAGAGATATATTCAAAAATCAAATTGAACGGGTTCCTCACGGAAAAAGTTCATCAAGCGAGGGGGTTGAGACAAGGGTGCCCGTTATCGGTGGTACTCTATGTATTATATGTTGAACCATTGGCTTGTGCAATTCGGGAGAATAAAAGAGTGAGGGGGATAATGATGCCGGGGGGGGAATGTTTGAAAATATCTCAATATGCGGATGATACTATACTATATTTAGCGGACGACGACAGTTTAAGAGAAGTTGTGGAAATATTAAAAATATATGAAGAAGTTACAGGATCAAAAATAAATAAGGAAAAGACAAAATATAAGTATTTGGGGACGTGGGAAGGTAGGAGGGAAAATATTTGTGATTATACTTTGTGTGAAGGTCCTATGGACATTCTAGGAATTTCTTTTGGGAATAAGGAGGGCGATGCTATTTGGAACTGGAAGGGGAAGATGGCAGAGGTGGAAAGGAAATTACGACTATGGAAAATGAGGAAGCTTACAATTACTGGGAAGGTGTTAGTGATAAAGAGTGAGGTGGTGCCGAAATTATTGTATCTAGGCTATGTGTTCCCGATGCCACAAGTATTTAGAGCACAAATAATGAGGGGAATATTTAATTTTATATGGGGAGGTTACGAGTACGTAAAGAGAGTACAAATGTATCAGGAGGTTGCCGATGGGGGAAAAGGGGTACCGAACATTCCGTTAAAGTTAGATACGATTTTTTATGCAAATGTGTGTACGCTGTTAAAGAAGCCATATATTCATAAATGTCAGATATTGTTATGGTTCTGGTTAGCTATTCCATACCGGTTTTTAATTGGGTGGGAAAATCAGGGGCCGAAGGCAGAGACAAGACCAGAATACTTTCAGAGGATGGTTAAGTGGGGAAAGAGACATATAGAGTGCAGGGAGGTGGATACAATACAAAATCATAAACTTCTGTATAAAAAACTGGCGAGGAATGCTAACTACAACCAGGGGATAGTGAGTTCGGAAGTTTGGGAATACGCACAGGATAAGAGTTATAAGAATGTTTTGAAAGATTTTAATTGGATGCACCTACATAGGAAATTACCTGTAAGGACTACGATGTATGCACATAATTTGGGGAAGTTAAAAGAATGTCCGAGGGATAATTGCACAGAGGAAGAAACGATTGAACACGTCCTATGGGGGTGCAAATATGCAAAAAAGGTATGGGCTGGAATGAAGAGGAGGTATAAGGGACTAGAGGCTTTGACATATGAGGAAATAACTTATCTTAGGCCTAAGGATAAAAAGAAGGAGGAAAATAAAATACGTTGTATGTTGTTATCAATTACAAAACTTAAGATATGGAGGGCAAGACAGGGGTATATAAGGGGGGGGTATGAATGGAAAGAGATGGGAACAATAAAGGATATAGAGAGGGAATTTGAGGGGATATATCGGCATGAATTACAAAGATGGGGAATAGACACGATTAAGGACAGGTGGAAGGATTATTATGAATGATGTAAAAGATGTTTTTGTGAAATATGAAAAGAATTCAATGGAATGTTGAGCAAATGGAAATGTAAGATGGTGTTGTAAGTAAAAAAAAAAAAGAAAAAAAAAAAAAAATCTGTTCTTATCAGTTTAATATCTGATACGTCCCCTACCCGGGGACCATATATTAAATTGATTTTTGGAGCAGGGAGATGGAATAGGGGCTTGCTCCGTCCACTCCACGCATCGACCTGGTATTGCAGTATTTCTAGGAACGGTGCACCCCCTGAAGCTGTGAAAAACAAATGTCATTTCACTCAACAGTTTGTGCAAAGAAATTTCTTATACGCTAGATATATGCGTGCGTCTGCATATCTGGACATTGTCTTCGTGTAATCTTCCAAGGTTAGTCAGACTGAAATGTTGCGACTTAATATTTGTGAATGACTTACATTTAACTATTACCAGAATTACTAAATCCTGCCACTTGGACTGACACGTGGCTGGACACACACTTTCTATGGGAAATCAAAAAAATATGTCGTTTTGAACTGCAGTTACACTATTCTGGCTCCAATCCTGCAGTTACCTCTGTTGTCCACTAGAGACCAATAGAAGTCTTTAAAAACCGGAGGCTGCCATCTACAAGGACTCATGTTGATTATAGGTTTAACTCTTCTCTTTCTCTACATACTGCAGCTTTCTGTCCTCTGTGGCTGTAAATTACATCGTTTGAAAAAAAATAAACCACACAATTTTTTCTTGGCTTTTTAGCTAAAATCACCTGTATTGTCTGTTGTTTCCATTTGTGGATGGTTAATAGTGCAGAAGATTGTTTTTCTGTTTTCAGGATTACATGAAAACATTTTGGAACAGATCATTTTTGCATATAATAAATCTTAGGATAGTATTGGTTTTGATGATTTATAAAACAGCTGTGTGCCGTAGCCCTGGTAGTGTGGATCCTTAGTGTGTAAAGAGTAGATACCTCATGTAATATGTGTGAATGAAAATCCATGGACTTTATAAGAGTCCTCCATTTATGGCTATGATCCTAACAAACAAGATTAATACGTTTCTTTCTCCTACCAATCTTCCTGTTTCCTAAAGGAACACGCATGCACAATATATATGCACCAGGGTGGCCGAGTGGTTAAGTCGTTGGACTTAAGCTCCAATGAGCGCATGCTCTCGTAGGTTCAAACCCCACTCCTGGTATAATTTGGAGCCTCATGACTGGTAAACTGAAATGTATCTATGGGAGCAACAATGATCAATTGGAGTTTTTAGGAATTTGCTGTGAGCAATATCCCCCCACCCAGTCACCCCCATAAAAGCTGGGATGAAAGACAAATGAGAGGTCTGTGCCAAGGTCGCTCAGTCTTACTGTACATGTTATATGTAGAACCGTTGGCTTGTGCAATTAGGGAAAGCCCAGACATAACAGGAATACAGTTACCGGGAGGAGAAACATTAAAAATTTAACAGTATGTAATTATCATATTATGAAAACAATTATAACGCCAAGAAAGTTATAAAAATGAATTGAAGACGCTCCGTCTCAACGACCGCTGATTGGACTGCAGGCGACCACGTGATTTTGAATCTCATTAACCGGCATGCGCTGACCGGCGTTTCAGAAACTAAAGTGTCGTCATATATGTGGCGCCGTTTAAAAACTGAAACATGCCGACCATAGTTATATTGTGATGTTTCGGAGGTAAAACGTCAGTAAAACATCGACCTGTCCTCTACCATTTGTTAGAAGGCGACTGTGTTCTTCATTGTAACCATGAGTTAGAGTTGCAGTAAGCAGAATGAGTCGTTTCTGTCGTGCGATATGTGGGTATCGCTTCTCGGCCTTTTGGCTAAGATCAAGTGTAGTATCTGTTCTTATCAGTTACAAGGCGAGAAGCAATGCAGGATGGCGGCGGCGTCGGCCAATTTTCATGAGAGAAATACATGGATGCAAGGTACAAGAAATACTTTGAGATTCGAGTTGATGGAGAAAGAGGACGAGATTCATGACAGAATTAACTTCGGACGAAGGATCCTTTACGAGGCTTTAAAGATAAAGCCTGAGGAAATCTACTGCCTCCAGCAGAGTACGGCAAGTAAACATTATGATGTAACCTTTTGCACGGGAGAATGTGCGGAGGAGGTGAGAAGGAGATTTCACGGAGAAGAAAACGAAGAACTAAAGAAATATACGGTAACTCCTTTGTACAGAAATGATTATAGGATTTTAACGATCCATATGTATAACCCTTGGGTTTCGGAAGAGACAATTAAGTACTTCTTAGGAAGGTACGTCACAGTACTACCAGGAGTGCGCAAAATAAAGGATGGCTTAGGACTATGGACCGGAAAAAGACAATTCCGAGTCAAATTAAATGTGGATACGTCTACCGAGGACGGATATTGCCATCCACCCGCGGTATTCTCCATAGGAGCAGATAGGGGTTTCCTAGTGTATGCTGGGCAGCCCCAAGCGTGCAGAAAATGTGGCAGTACCGGACATAATGCGGACAGGTGTGAACAAATGAGGTGCAGGAGTTGCGGGAAGATAGGCCACATAACTAAAGACTGTAAGGAACCTAGAAAATGTCATTTGTGCGATTCAGAGACCCATATGGCAAGAGACTGTACTAGACCAAGGTCATATTCTGAAGCGGCAGGAAATGAACATTACAGAAAATCGGATGCAGAAGCTGATATCGGAAAAAGAACACAGGAGGCGTCAACGGCTGCCGAAGATCACCTTAACGAGGAGAGAGCTGGGAGCAAGGAAGGCGGAGTAGAGCAGAGGAATAAGGAGGAAGGAACATTACGTGAATCGGACGCCGAGAGAGAGAAACAAGCAGAGGACGGACAGGTGTGGGCAGTAGTAGCGAAGCCGCGGAGAAAATCAGCAAAGAGGCGGAGAAAGGTGAGCTCGGGTGCTTCTCCAGAAGAGACAAAAACGGAAAATAAAGAGGATAGGGAGGAACGGATCGAGCAGGTGGAAAATACGGAGGGACATGTTTTGAGGGGTACACAGACTGAATGCATGCATACCCCCTTAAGTGACTTCACTAGTGATGGGGATACGGGGGAAGAGGCTGAAAGCGAAGAAAAATCGGAAGATTCCTTTATTAAGAACTTATTGGCGCAGGTTAATATGAAGAGTTAAAAATGGGGATACTGAAATAAAACTCCTATGGTTTTGATTTGTTTTGGTTTTGTTTTTGAGACCCCTTTTTTTTATTTTATGTTTTAAGACATGGGAAACTTTCGAATAATAACATTAAATGTAAGGGGACTTAGGAATGCTCGGAAAAGAAAAATGGTTTATGAATTTTTGTTGTATTATAATTTTGATGCCTGCTTGTTGCAGGAAGTACATTTAAAAGATGAGGGGGATGTTGATCTCTTTACGAAGGAATGGAGAGGAGGTGAATCGGTCTGGAGTATCGGGGGAGTACATGGGACTGGGGTAGGAGTGTTATGTGGAAATAAAAGTATACGAATAAAGGACAGTTATACTTTAATACAGGGAAGGGTTATGGTTGTAGATGTGGAAAAAAGTGGGACACAAAACCGTATAATAAATGTGTATGCATATGTGGATCCCAAATTAAGAAGAGAACTTCTTTCAAAAATGGACACTTGTTTTATGACAAGGAAAAATATTTTTGTGGGAGGGGATTTCAACTGTTCACTGGAGAAAATAAAAACTACGCTCCCTTTTAAGACCTTTATAAAAAAAATACGGTTTAATAGATGTAATGGCCACACTACAAGGGAAAAGAGTGGGGTACACATGGAAGAATACAAGAGGAATGGAAAGTAGATTAGATTACATCTTGATAGAGAAAAAGTGTAAAATAAAACAAGGGAAAATAATACCGGCTTTGTTCACAGATCATCAAATGATAGTGGTGGATTTGGAGATAGAAGGAATAGATTATGGAAAAGGATACTGGAAACTGAATAACGAAGTACTTATGGAAAAAGAATATAAGGAAAGGTTTGCAGAGCTCTTCCCTTTATGGGAGGAGATGGAAAGCTTATATAAAAATAAATTGGATTGGTGGGAGGATGTAAAAAACAAAATAAAAAAGTTCACGGTGGATTATTGTACGGAAAGGTCCAGCGTAAGGAAAGAGGAATTTCGTATATTGCAAAAAGAAATAGAATATACTTATACACTACAAAATGAAAAAGGAAACAACAAAAACATGGACGAGAAAATGGAAAGTTTAAGATTGAAGCAGGAAGAACTACTTGAAAGGAAGGCAAGGGCTGAAACATATAAGATAAAGCAGGAGGAGTATGAGGAGAACGAGAAATGTTCGGCCTTTTTCTTTAAAAAGATGAAAAGTAAGGAAAAAAAGGGAGTTATAATAAAATTAGAGAAGGATGGGAAAATGATAGAAGGAAAGGAAAATATGCTTAAAACGGCGAAGGAGTATTATGAGGTCTTGTTTAGAAAAGAAAAATTAGAGGGAGAAAAAGGGGATTTTTTCTTAAAGAAAATAAAAAAGAGATTAACGGGAGAAGAAAGCGACAGTTTAGAAGGGGAAGTTACAATAGGGGAGGCATATAAAGTATTAAAAGGAATGAAGGCAAACAAAGTGCCAGGGATAGATGGATTAACAAAGGAATTTTACGAAACTTTCTGGGGAATGGTGGGGATACATTTGTTGGGAGTTTTTAAGGAAATCATGGAGGGAAAGGAGATGACAGAGAGTATGAAGATGGGTGTGGTTTCTATTCTATTCAAGAAAGGTAACCCACAACAACTTGATAATTATAGACCGTTAACTATGCTATGTGTGGATTATAAGATCCTGAGTAGGATATTGGCAAATAGACTCGCGGGAGTAATGATGCAAATAGTGGAGAAGGATCAGACGTGTGGGGTTAGGGGGAGGCAAATGTCTTGGAACGTGCAACTACACAGAGACATACTCACATACGTTAGAGATAGAAATTTGCCAGCACTATGTGTGAGCCTAGATCAACAAAAGGCCTTTGATAGGGTAGATTATGATTTTTTGTGGAGGGTAATGCAGTATATGGGTTTGGGAGAGAAATTTAAAAAATGGGTAAAAAATTTATACAACGGCATAAGTCTGAAAATAAAAGTAAATGGATTCCTTACAGAAAAAGTGTATCAAACAAAGGGTTTGAGGCAAGGATGTCCATTATCTGTTGTTCTTTATGTACTGTATGTTGAACCTTTGGCTTGCGCAATAAGGGAAAGCCAGAGAGTAAAAGGGATTCCGATGCCGCGGGGGGAAGTTTTAAAGATATCGCAGTATGCGGACGATACAGTATTATATCTGGCAGATGATGATAGTTTAAAGGGTGCGATAGAAATTTTAGATATTTATGAAAAAGCGACTGGATCAAAGATAAATAAAGAGAAGTCGATGTATAAATATTTGGGGACATGGGAGGGTAGAAGAGATAATATCTGTGATTTTACTTTGTGCCAAGGCCCAATGAATATTTTAGGAATCTCCTTTGGAAATAAGGAAGGAGATGAGCTTAGCAATTGGAAAAAAAGGTTAAGTGCGGTAGAAAAGAAGCTGGGCCTTTGGAAAGCAAGGAAATTAACAATTACGGGGAAGGTTCTGATTATAAAGAGTGAGGTGGTGCCGAAGCTATTACATCTGGCCTATGTGTTTTCGATGCCTCAGATCTACAGAGCGCAAATAACCAGAGCGATATTTAAATTTATTTGGGGGGGTTATGAGTATGTCAAAAGAACGCAAATGTATCAAGAAATTGAAGATGGTGGGAAAGGGGTACCAAATGTCCCTTTGAAGTTAGATACAATGTTTTATGCAAATGTATGCAAGCTATTGAAACAGAACTATGTCCATAAATGTCAAATATTGTTATGGTTTTGGTTAGCGATTCCATACCGTTTTTTGATAGGGTGGGAAAATAAGGGACCAAAGGCGGAAACTAGACCAAAATATTTTCAGAGGATGCTGGGATGGGGAAAGAAACACGCTGAATGTAAAGAGGTGGATACCGTACTAAACCATAAACTTTTATATAAGAAAATGGTATGGAAAGCTAATTATAACCAGGTACCGGTGAGTCCAGAAGTGTGGAAATGTGCACAGGATAAGACCTTTAAAAATGTTTTGAAGGATTTTAATTGGATGCATTTACACAAAAGGTTACCCGTGAGGATCATTATGTATGCACATAACTTGGGAAAACAGAAAAAGTGTCCGAGGGACAACTGCGTAGAAGAGGAAACAATAGAACACGTACTTTGGGGATGCGAATACGCAAAAAAGGTATGGGAAAGGGTAAAGGGGAAGTATAAAGGTTTGGGCATGGTGACTTATGAAGAGATTACCCTTTTCAGGGCTAACAGTATAGAAAAAGAGAGATACAAAATACGTTGTATGTTGTTAACAATTGTAAAAATGAAATTGTGGAAGGCAAGACAGAGTTGTATAACGGGAGGATATAAAGAGGGGGAAATAGGTACGACTAAAGCTGTAGAGAGGGAATTTGAAAAGACATACTGGCATGAACTACAAAAATGGGGAATAGACACGATCAAGGATAGATGGAAAGATTTCCCTTCCTTCTTTACTGCGAAGGCACCTAAAAAGTGGTGGTAGGTAAAGAGTAAGGAAGGGAGAAAGGGAAAAGGAGCAATGAAAAGCAATAAGTTATATGAATATGTTACATGAAAATGATTGTTTTGCGATGAATGAATGTGGGAAAGAAATGAAATGTAAATATGTCTTTGTAACGGAAATGGAAAAAGTTTTTTGAATTGTTGTGGAAAGAAAATAAAAGAAGTAAAAAAAAAAATCTGTTCTTATCAGTTTAATATCTGATACGTCCCCTACCCGGGGACCATATATTAAATTGATTTTTGGAGCAGGGAGATGGAATAGGGGCTTGCTCCGTCCACTCCACGCATCGACCTGGTATTGCAGTATTTCTAGGAACGGTGCACCCCCTGAAGCTGTGAAAAACAAATGTCATTTCACTCAACAGTTTGTGCAAAGAAATTTCTTATACGCTAGATATATGCGTGCGTCTGCATATCTGGACATTGTCTTCGTGTAATCTTCCAAGGTTAGTCAGACTGAAATGTTGCGACTTAATATTTGTGAATGACTTACATTTAACTATTACCAGAATTACTAAATCCTGCCACTTGGACTGACACGTGGCTGGACACACACTTTCTATGGGAAATCAAAAAAATATGTCGTTTTGAACTGCAGTTACACTATTCTGGCTCCAATCCTGCAGTTACCTCTGTTGTCCACTAGAGACCAATAGAAGTCTTTAAAAACCGGAGGCTGCCATCTACAAGGACTCATGTTGATTATAGGTTTAACTCTTCTCTTTCTCTACATACTGCAGCTTTCTGTCCTCTGTGGCTGTAAATTACATCGTTTGAAAAAAAATAAACCACACAATTTTTTCTTGGCTTTTTAGCTAAAATCACCTGTATTGTCTGTTGTTTCCATTTGTGGATGGTTAATAGTGCAGAAGATTGTTTTTCTGTTTTCAGGATTACATGAAAACATTTTGGAACAGATCATTTTTGCATATAATAAATCTTAGGATAGTATTGGTTTTGATGATTTATAAAACAGCTGTGTGCCGTAGCCCTGGTAGTGTGGATCCTTAGTGTGTAAAGAGTAGATACCTCATGTAATATGTGTGAATGAAAATCCATGGACTTTATAAGAGTCCTCCATTTATGGCTATGATCCTAACAAACAAGATTAATACGTTTCTTTCTCCTACCAATCTTCCTGTTTCCTAATGGAACACGCATGCACAATATATATGCACCAGGGTGGCCGAGTGGTTAAGGCGTTGGACTTAAGCTCCAATGAGCGCATGCTCTCGTGGGTTCAAACCCCACTCCTGGTATAATTTGGAGCCTCATGACTGGTAAACTGAAATGTATCTATGGGAGCAACAATGATCAATTGGAGTTTTTAGGAATTTGCTGTGAGCAATACCCAGTCACCCCCAAAAAAGCTGGGATGAAAGACAAATGAGAGGTCTGTGCCAAGGTCGCTCAGTCTTACTGTACATGTTATATGTAGAACCGTTGGCTTGTGCAATTAGGGAAAGCCCAGACATAACAGGAATACAGTTACCGGGAGGAGAAACATTAAAAATTTAACAGTATGTAATTATCATATTATGAAAACAATTATAACGCCAAGAAAGTTATAAAAATGAATTGAAGACGCTCCGTCTCAACGACCGCTGATTGGACTGCAGGCGACCACGTGATTTTGAATCTCATTAACCGGCATGCGCTGACCGGCGTTTCAGAAACTAAAGTGTCGTCATATATGTGGCGCCGTTTAAAAACTGAAACATGCCGACCATAGTTATATTGTGATGTTTCGGAGGTAAAACGTCAGTAAAACATCGACCTGTCCTCTACCATTTGTTAGAAGGCGACTGTGTTCTTCATTGTAACCATGAGTTAGAGTTGCAGTAAGCAGAATGAGTCGTTTCTGTCGTGCGATATGTGGGTATCGCTTCTCGGCCTTTTGGCTAAGATCAAGTGTAGTATCTGTTCTTATCAGTTACAAGGCGAGAAGCAATGTAGGATGGCGGCGACGTCGGCCAATTTTTCGGAGAGGAATACATGGTCGTATGGAACGAGGAATACCTTGAGATTCGAACTAATGGATAAAGAAAAGGATTTCCATGACAGAATTAATTTCGGACGAAGGATTCTTTATGATGCATTGAAGGTACAACCAGAGGAAATCTACTGCCTCCAGCAAAGCACGGCAAGTAAGCACTATGACGTGACTTTTTGCACGGGAGAGTACGCGGAGGAGGTGAGAAAGAGATGTGGTACAGAAGAAAATGAAGAACTAAAAAAATATATGGTAACCCCGTTATACAGGAACGATTATAGGATTTTAACGGTGCACATGTATAATCCCTGGGTTACAGAAGAGACCATTAAGTACTTCCTGGGGCGGTACGTTACAGTGCTCCCAGGGGTACGAAAAATAAAGGACGGGCTAGGCCTATGGACTGGAAAAAGACAGTTTCGGGTAAAACTTAAAATGGATATGACAACGGAAGATGGATACTGCCACCCGCCTGCAGTGTTTTCCATCGGAGCAGACAGAGGTTTTTTGGTGTATGCAGGACAGCCACAAGCATGCAGAAAATGCGGCAGTACGGGACATAATGCAGACAATTGTGAGCAGGTGAGGTGTAGGAGCTGCGGGAGAAATGGCCATATCACAAGAGACTGCAAAGAGCCTAGAAGGTGTCACTTATGTGGCTCAGATACACATATGGCAAGAGATTGCACTAGGCCCAGATCATATTCGGAAGCAGCTAAAGCAGGGACCGAGGTAGAGCGGTATGAAGAAACGGATATAGGAACAAATATTGGGGAAAGCGCACAAGAGGCGCCACCAGCAGAAAGGAATCAGACTAATGAGGAAGAAGGGGGGGGGGGAGAGGATGGGGCCGAACAAGGAGAAGAAGAAGGCGATAAGATGGGGGAGAAGCAGTGCGAAGAAGGACAAATATGGGAAGTGGCAGCTAAGCCACGAAGAAAGTCGGCCAAAAGGCGTAGGAAAGTGAGCTCGGGAGTCCCTCCAGGAGAGACTAATTTGAAAGAAGGTAAAGGAGAGCGGATGGAAGAGGGAGGGGAGATGGGAGCGTATGTGTTGAGAGGGACGCAGACTGAATGTATGCACACACCAATGAGTGATTTAACGAGTGATGGAGACGTTGAAGAAGAAGAAGTAGAAAGTGAAGAAAAATCGGAAGATTCATTTATAAAAAATTTGCTGGCGCAAGTCAACATGGACTAATAAGGGAGGGGAAAATGGACGACAGAGGTTTTTCTTTCTTTTTCTTTTTCGGCTCTAATTTTGTAAAGTTTTCCTTTTTTTCAGGGGATATGAAGATCAAAAAGACAACTAGGAGATGGTATCTGTTTTTTCTTTTGTTTCTTTGTTATAAAATTATTAAGTGCCCTCTGCTTAGGTGTATAGATACCCCTTTTTTTACTACAAAATGGTGAGGTTCCGAATAATTACGTTAAATGTAAGGGGGTTAAAAAATGCCAGAAAAAGACAAATGGTATATGAATTTCTGTTGTTTTATAATTTTGATGTATGTTTATTACAGGAGGTACATTTGAAGGACGAGAAGGATGTTGTTATTTTTTCGGAGCAGTGGAGGGGGGGTGAATCGGCATGGAGTATAGGAGGAGTATATGGGACAGGGGTGGGAGTGTTGTGTGGAAATAAAAGTATAAAAATAAAAGAAAGTTATACGGTGATACAGGGAAGAGTGATGGTGGTAGATGTAGAAAAAAACGGGGTCCAAAGCCGGATAATAAATGTGTATGCACATGTGGATCCAAAACAAAGAAGAGAACTCCTTTTGTCGATGGACACTTGTTTTATTACAAGGAAAAATATTATAGTGGGAGGGGATTTTAATGTATCTTTAGAAAAAGAAAAATTTTCTCTCCCATTAAAGACATTTATAAGACAATACGGGTTAACGGATGTTATGGGCAGACTTCTGGGGAAAAAAGTAGGGTATACATGGAGGAATACAAGGGGGGTACAGAGTAGGTTGGACTATATTTTGATAGATAAAAAGTGTAAAATTAAAGGGGGAAAAACGATTCCGGTTCTACTCACGGATCACCAGGCGGTAGAGGTGGATTTGGAGATAGAAGGGATGGAATACGGGAAGGGATATTGGAAATTAAATAATGAGGTGTTAAAGGAAAAAGATTATAGGGATAAATTTTTAGAGATCTTCCCTTTATGGGTGAAAGTAAAAGAACTTTATGGAAAAAAAGGGGATTGGTGGGAGGATGTAAAATGCAAGATAAAAAAATTTACGATAGAATATTGTACAGATAGATCTAAACGTAGAAAAGAAGAATTTAATATGTTACAAAAAGAAATAGAACATATTTATGTTATACAAAAGGAGGGGAAGGAAAAAAATGTAGATTTGAAAATTGAAGACTTAAAGGTGAGGCAAGAAGAGTTATTAGAGAGGAAGGCAAGAGCAGAAACATATAAATTAAAACAGAAAGAGTATGAGGAAGATGAAAGGTGTTCCGCATATTTTTTTAAAAAGATGAAAAGTAGGGATAAAAGGGGGGTTATAGAGAAATTGGAAAAGGATGGGAAGGAGATTATAGGGAGGGAAAGCATGTTGGGGGTAGTAAAAGAATATTACGAGGATTTATTTAGAAAAGAAAAAGTAGGGACAGAAAAAAGAGATGTTCTTTTGGGGTCATTAAAGAGGAGATTAGTAGAGGAAGATAGGGAGTTTCTGGAAAGGGAAATAACGATGGAAGAGGCATATAAGGTGGTAAAGGGAATGAAGGTAAATAGGGTACCAGGAATAGATGGATTAACGAAAGAATTTTATGAGGTATTTTGGGGAGTGATAGGGTTACATTTGTTGGAGGTCTTTAAAGAAATATTAGAGGGGGAAGAGATGGCGGAGAGTATGAGGACGGGTGTGATTTCGTTATTATTTAAGAAAGGGAATCCTCATTTACTTGATAATTATAGACCTCTCACTATGTTATGTGTAGATTATAAGATTTTAAGTAAGATAATTGCAAATAGATTGGTAGGGGTAATGTCGGATATAGTGGGAAGTGATCAAACGTGTGGGGTGAAGGGGAGACAAATTTCATGGAATATACAATTACATAGAGACATACTTGCATATGTAAAGGATAGAAAAATGGCGGCAATCTGTGTAAGTTTAGACCAACAAAAGGCATTTGATAGGCTAGATTACGAAATGTTGTGGGAGGTAATGACTAAGATGGGCTTGGGAAAACAATTTATAAGGTGGGTGAGGATCCTTTATAAAGAGATATATTCAAAAATCAAATTGAACGGGTTCCTCACGGAAAAAGTTCATCAAGCGAGGGGGTTGAGACAAGGGTGCCCGTTATCGGTGGTACTCTATGTATTATATGTTGAACCATTGGCTTGTGCAATTCGGGAGAATAAAAGAGTGAGGGGGATAATGATGCCGGGGGGGGAATGTTTGAAAATATCTCAATATGCGGATGATACTATACTATATTTAGCGGACGACGACAGTTTAAGAGAAGTTGTGGAAATATTAAAAATATATGAAGAAGTTACAGGATCAAAAATAAATAAGGAAAAGACAAAATATAAGTACTTGGGGACGTGGGAAGGTAGGAGGGAAAATATTTGTGATTATACTTTGTGTGAAGGTCCTATGGACATTCTAGGAATTTCTTTTGGGAATAAGGAGGGCGATGCTATTTGGAACTGGAAGGGGAAGATGGCAGAGGTGGAAAGGAAATTACGACTATGGAAAATGAGGAAGCTTACAATTACTGGGAAGGTGTTAGTGATAAAGAGTGAGGTGGTGCCGAAATTATTGTATCTAGGCTATGTGTTCCCGATGTCACAAGTATTTAGAGCACAAATAATGAGGGGAATATTTAATTTTATATGGGGAGGTTACGAGTACGTAAAGAGAGTACAAATGTATCAGGAGGTTGCCGATGGGGGAAAAGGGGTACCGAACATTCCGTTAAAGTTAGATACGATTTTTTATGCAAATGTGTGTACGCTGTTAAAGAAGCCATATATTCATAAATGTCAGATATTGTTATGGTTCTGGTTAGCTATTCCATACCGGTTTTTAATTGGGTGGGAAAATCAGGGGCCGAAGGCAGAGACAAGACCAGAATACTTTCAGAGGATGGTTAAGTGGGGAAAGAGACATATAGAGTGCAGGGAGGTGGATACAATACAAAATCATAAACTTCTGTATAAAAAACTGGCGAGGAATGCTAACTACAACCAGGGGATAGTGAGTTCGGAAGTTTGGGAATACGCACAGGATAAGAGTTATAAGAATGTTTTGAAAGATTTTAATTGGATGCACCTACATAGGAAATTACCTGTAAGGACTACGATGTATGCACATAATTTGGGGAAGTTAAAAGAATGTCCGAGGGATAATTGCACAGAGGAAGAAACGATTGAACACGTCCTATGGGGGTGCAAATATGCAAAAAAGGTATGGGCTGGAATGAAGAGGAGGTATAAGGGACTAGAGGCTTTGACATATGAGGAAATAACTTATCTTAGGCCTAAGGATAAAAAGAAGGAGGAAAATAAAATACGTTGTATGTTGTTATCAATTACAAAACTTAAGATATGGAGGGCAAGACAGGGGTATATAAGGGGGGGGGGTATGAATGGAAAGAGATGGGAACAATAAAGGATATAGAGAGGGAATTTGAGGGGATATATCGGCATGAATTACAAAGATGGGGAATAGACACGATTAAGGACAGGTGGAAGGATTATTATGAATGATGTAAAAGATGTTTTTGTGAAATATGAAAAGAATTCAATGGAATGTTGAGCAAATGGAAATGTAAGATGGTGTTGTAAGTAAAAAAAAAAAAGAAAAAAAAAATCTGTTCTTATCAGTTTAATATCTGATACGTCCCCTACCCGGGGACCATATATTAAATTGATTTTTGGAGCAGGGAGATGGAATAGGGGCTTGCTCCGTCCACTCCACGCATCGACCTGGTATTGCAGTATTTCTAGGAACGGTGCACCCCCTGAAGCTGTGAAAAACAAATGTCATTTGACTCAACAGTTTGTGCAAAGAAATTTCTTATACGCTAGATATATGCGTGCGTCTGCATATCTGGACATTGTCTTCGTGTAATCTTCCAAGGTTAGTCAGACTGAAATGTTGCGACTTAATATTTGTGAATGACTTACATTTAACTATTACCAGAATTACTAAATCCTGCCACTTGGACTGACACGTGGCTGGACACACACTTTCTATGGGAAATCAAAAAAATATGTCGTTTTGAACTGCAGTTACACTATTCTGGCTCCAATCCTGCAGTTACCTCTGTTGTCCACTAGAGACCAATAGAAGTCTTTAAAAACCGGAGGCTGCCATCTACAAGGACTCATGTTGATTATAGGTTTAACTCTTCTCTTTCTCTACATACTGCAGCTTTCTGTCCTCTGTGGCTGTAAATTACATCGTTTGAAAAAAAATAAACCACACAATTTTTTCTTGGCTTTTTAGCTAAAATCACCTGTATTGTCTGTTGTTTCCATTTGTGGATGGTTAATAGTGCAGAAGATTGTTTTTCTGTTTTCAGGATTACATGAAAACATTTTGGAACAGATCATTTTTGCATATAATAAATCTTAGGATAGTATTGGTTTTGATGATTTATAAAACAGCTGTGTGCCGTAGCCCTGGTAGTGTGGATCCTTAGTGTGTAAAGAGTAGATACCTCATGTAATATGTGTGAATGAAAATCCATGGACTTTATAAGAGTCCTCCATTTATGGCTATGATCCTAACAAACAAGATTAATACGTTTCTTTCTCCTACCAATCTTCCTGTTTCCTAAAGGAACACGCATGCACAATATATATGCACCAGGGTGGCCGAGTGGTTAAGGCGTTGGACTTAAGCTCCAATGAGCGCATGCTCTCGTAGGTTCAAACCCCACTCCTGGTATAATTTGGAGCCTCATGACTGGTAAACTGAAATGTATCTATGGGAGCAACAATGATCAATTGGAGTTTTTAGGAATTTGCTGTGAGCAATACCCAGTCACCCCCAAAAAAGCTGGGATGAAAGACAAATGAGAGGTCTGTGCCAAGGTCGCTCAGTCTTACTGTACATGTTATATGTAGAACCGTTGGCTTGTGCAATTAGGGAAAGCCCAGACATAACAGGAATACAGTTACCGGGAGGAGAAACATTAAAAATTTAACAGTATGTAATTATCATATTATGAAAACAATTATAACGCCAAGAAAGTTATAAAAATGAATTGAAGACGCTCCGTCTCAACGACCGCTGATTGGACTGCAGGCGACCACGTGATTTTGAATCTCATTAACCGGCATGCGCTGACCGGCGTTTCAGAAACTAAAGTGTCGTCATATATGTGGCGCCGTTTAAAAACTGAAACATGCCGACCATAGTTATATTGTGATGTTTCGGAGGTAAAACGTCAGTAAAACATCGACCTGTCCTCTACCATTTGTTAGAAGGCGACTGTGTTCTTCATTGTAACCATGAGTTAGAGTTGCAGTAAGCAGAATGAGTCGTTTCTGTCGTGCGATATGTGGGTATCGCTTCTCGGCCTTTTGGCTAAGATCAAGTGTAGTATCTGTTCTTATCAGTTACAAGGCGAGAAGCAATGTAGGATGGCGGCGACGTCGGCCAATTTTTCGGAGAGGAATACATGGTCGTATGGAACGAGGAATACCTTGAGATTCGAACTAATGGATAAAGAAAAGGATTTCCATGATAGAATTAATTTCGGACGAAGGATTCTTTATGATGCATTGAAGGTACAACCAGAGGAAATCTACTGCCTCCAGCAAAGCACGGCAAGTAAGCACTATGACGTGACTTTTTGCACGGGAGAGTACGCGGAGGAGGTGAGAAAGAGATGTGGTACAGAAGAAAATGAAGAACTAAAAAAATATATGGTAACCCCGTTATACAGGAACGATTATAGGATTTTAACGGTGCACATGTATAATCCCTGGGTTACAGAAGAGACCATTAAGTACTTCCTGGGGCGGTACGTTACAGTGCTCCCAGGGGTACGAAAAATAAAGGACGGGCTAGGCCTATGGACTGGAAAAAGACAGTTTCGGGTAAAACTTAAAATGGATATGACAACGGAAGATGGATACTGCCACCCGCCTGCAGTGTTTTCCATCGGAGCAGACAGAGGTTTTTTGGTGTATGCAGGACAGCCACAAGCATGCAGAAAATGCGGCAGTACGGGACATAATGCAGACAATTGTGAGCAGGTGAGGTGTAGGAGCTGCGGGAAAAATGGCCATATCACAAGAGACTGCAAAGAGCCTAGAAGGTGTCACTTATGTGGCTCAGATACACATATGGCAAGAGATTGCACTAGGCCCAGATCATATTCGGAAGCAGCTAAAGCAGGGACCGAGGTAGAGCGGTATGAAGAAACGGATATAGGAACAAATATTGGGGAAAGCGCACAAGAGGCGCCACCAGCAGAAAGGAATCAGACTAATGAGGAAGAAGGGGGGGGGAGAGGATGGGGCCGAACAAGGAGAAGAAGAAGGCGATAAGATGGGGGAGAAAAATGGGGAGAAGCAGTGCGAAGAAGGACAAATATGGGAAGTGGCAGCTAAGCCACGAAGAAAGTCGGCCAAAAGGCGTAGGAAAGTGAGCTCGGGAGTCCCTCCAGGAGAGACTAATTTGAAAGAAGGTAAAGGAGAGCGGATGGAAGAGGGAGGGGAGATGGGAGCGTATGTGTTGAGAGGGACGCAGACTGAATGTATGCACACACCAATGAGTGATTTAACGAGTGATGGAGACGTTGAAGAAGAAGAAGTAGAAAGTGAAGAAAAATCGGAAGATTCATTTATAAAAAATTTGCTGGCGCAAGTCAACATGGACTAATAAGGGAGGGGAAAATGGACGACAGAGGTTTTTCTTTCTTTTTCTTTTTCGGCTCTAATTTTGTAAAGTTTTCCTTTTTTTCAGGGGATATGAAGATCAAAAAGACAACTAGGAGATGGTATCTGTTTTTTCTTTTGTTTCTTTGTTATAAAATTATTAAGTGCCCTCTGCTTAGGTGTATAGATACCCCTTTTTTTACTACAAAATGGTGAGGTTCCGAATAATTACGTTAAATGTAAGGGGGTTAAAAAATGCCAGAAAAAGACAAATGGTATATGAATTTCTGTTGTTTTATAATTTTGATGTATGTTTATTACAGGAGGTACATTTGAAGGACGAGAAGGATGTTGTTATTTTTTCGGAGCAGTGGAGGGGGGGTGAATCGGCATGGAGTATAGGAGGAGTATATGGGACAGGGGTGGGAGTGTTGTGTGGAAATAAAAGTATAAAAATAAAAGAAAGTTATACGGTGATACAGGGAAGAGTGATGGTGGTAGATGTAGAAAAAAACGGGGTCCAAAGCCGGATAATAAATGTGTATGCACATGTGGATCCAAAACAAAGAAGAGAACTCCTTTTGTCGATGGACACTTGTTTTATTACAAGGAAAAATATTATAGTGGGAGGGGATTTTAATGTATCTTTAGAAAAAGAAAAATTTTCTCTCCCATTAAAGACATTTATAAGACAATACGGGTTAACGGATGTTATGGGCAGACTTCTGGGGAAAAAAGTAGGGTATACATGGAGGAATACAAGGGGGGTACAGAGTAGGTTGGACTATATTTTGATAGATAAAAAGTGTAAAATTAAAGGGGGAAAAACGATTCCGGTTCTACTCACGGATCACCAGGCGGTAGAGGTGGATTTGGAGATAGAAGGGATGGAATACGGGAAGGGATATTGGAAATTAAATAATGAGGTGTTAAAGGAAAAAGATTATAGGGATAAATTTTTAGAGATCTTCCCTTTATGGGTGAAAGTAAAAGAACTTTATGGAAAAAAAGGGGATTGGTGGGAGGATGTAAAATGCAAGATAAAAAAATTTACGATAGAATATTGTACAGATAGATCTAAACGTAGAAAAGAAGAATTTAATATGTTACAAAAAGAGATAGAACATATTTATGTTATACAAAAGGAGGGGAAGGAAAAAAATGTAGATTTGAAAATTGAAGACTTAAAGGTGAGGCAAGAAGAGTTATTAGAGAGGAAGGCAAGAGCAGAAACATATAAATTAAAACAGAAAGAGTATGAGGAAGATGAAAGGTGTTCCGCATATTTTTTTAAAAAGATGAAAAGTAGGGATAAAAGGGGGGTTATAGAGAAATTGGAAAAGGATGGGAAGGAGATTATAGGGAGGGAAAGCATGTTGGGGGTAGTAAAAAAATATTACGAGGATTTATTTAGAAAAGAAAAAGTAGGGACAGAAAAAAGAGATGTTCTTTTGGGGTCATTAAAGAGGAGATTAGTAGAGGAAGATAGGGAGTTTCTGGAAAGGGAAATAACGATGGAAGAGGCATATAAGGTGGTAAAGGGAATGAAGGTAAATAGGGTACCAGGAATAGATGGATTAACGAAAGAATTTTATGAGGTATTTTGGGGAGTGATAGGGTTACATTTGTTGGAGGTCTTTAAAGAAATATTAGAGGGGGAAGAGATGGCGGAGAGTATGAGGACGGGTGTGATTTCGTTATTATTTAAGAAAGGGAATCCTCATTTACTTGATAATTATAGACCTCTCACTATGTTATGTGTAGATTATAAGATTTTAAGTAAGATAATTGCAAATAGATTGGTAGGGGTAATGTCGGATATAGTGGGAAGTGATCAAACGTGTGGGGTGAAGGGGAGACAAATTTCATGGAATATACAATTACATAGAGACATACTTGCATATGTAAAGGATAGAAAAATGGCGGCAATCTGTGTAAGTTTAGACCAACAAAAGGCATTTGATAGGCTAGATTACGAAATGTTGTGGGAGGTAATGACTAAGATGGGCTTGGGAAAACAATTTATAAGGTGGGTGAGGATCCTTTATAAAGAGATATATTCAAAAATCAAATTGAACGGGTTCCTCACGGAAAAAGTTCATCAAGCGAGGGGGTTGAGACAAGGGTGCCCGTTATCGGTGGTACTCTATGTATTATATGTTGAACCATTGGCTTGTGCAATTCGGGAGAATAAAAGAGTGAGGGGGATAATGATGCCGGGGGGGGAATGTTTGAAAATATCTCAATATGCGGATGATACTATACTATATTTAGCGGACGACGACAGTTTAAGAGAAGTTGTGGAAATATTAAAAATATATGAAGAAGTTACAGGATCAAAAATAAATAAGGAAAAGACAAAATATAAGTACTTGGGGACGTGGGAAGGTAGGAGGGAAAATATTTGTGATTATACTTTGTGTGAAGGTCCTATGGACATTCTAGGAATTTCTTTTGGGAATAAGGAGGGCGATGCTATTTGGAACTGGAAGGGGAAGATGGCAGAGGTGGAAAGGAAATTACGACTATGGAAAATGAGGAAGCTTACAATTACTGGGAAGGTGTTAGTGATAAAGAGTGAGGTGGTGCCGAAATTATTGTATCTAGGCTATGTGTTCCCGATGCCACAAGTATTTAGAGCACAAATAATGAGGGGAATATTTAATTTTATATGGGGAGGTTACGAGTACGTAAAGAGAGTACAAATGTATCAGGAGGTTGCCGATGGGGGAAAAGGGGTACCGAACATTCCGTTAAAGTTAGATACGATTTTTTATGCAAATGTGTGTACGCTGTTAAAGAAGCCATATATTCATAAATGTCAGATATTGTTATGGTTCTGGTTAGCTATTCCATACCGGTTTTTAATTGGGTGGGAAAATCAGGGGCCGAAGGCAGAGACAAGACCAGAATACTTTCAGAGGATGGTTAAGTGGGGAAAGAGACATATAGAGTGCAGGGAGGTGGATACAATACAAAATCATAAACTTCTGTATAAAAAACTGGCGAGGAATGCTAACTACAACCAGGGGATAGTGAGTTCGGAAGTTTGGGAATACGCACAGGATAAGAGTTATAAGAATGTTTTGAAAGATTTTAATTGGATGCACCTACATAGGAAATTACCTGTAAGGACTACGATGTATGCACATAATTTGGGGAAGTTAAAAGAATGTCCGAGGGATAATTGCACAGAGGAAGAAACGATTGAACACGTCCTATGGGGGTGCAAATATGCAAAAAAGGTATGGGCTGGAATGAAGAGGAGGTATAAGGGACTAGAGGCTTTGACATATGAGGAAATAACTTATCTTAGGCCTAAGGATAAAAAGAAGGAGGAAAATAAAATACGTTGTATGTTGTTATCAATTACAAAACTTAAGATATGGAGGGCAAGACAGGGGTATATAAGGGGGGGGGTATGAATGGAAAGAGATGGGAACAATAAAGGATATAGAGAGGGAATTTGAGGGGATATATCGGCATGAATTACAAAGATGGGGAATAGACACGATTAAGGACAGGTGGAAGGATTATTATGAATGATGTAAAAGATGTTTTTGTGAAATATGAAAAGAATTCAATGGAATGTTGAGCAAATGGAAATGTAAGATGGTGTTGTAAGTAAAAAAAAAAAAAGAAAAAAAAATCTGTTCTTATCAGTTTAATATCTGATACGTCCCCTACCCGGGGACCATATATTAAATTGATTTTTGGAGCAGGGAGATGGAATAGGGGCTTGCTCCGTCCACTCCACGCATCGACCTGGTATTGCAGTATTTCTAGGAACGGTGCACCCCCTGAAGCTGTGAAAAACAAATGTCATTTGACTCAACAGTTTGTGCAAAGAAATTTCTTATACGCTAGATATATGCGTGCGTCTGCATATCTGGACATTGTCTTCGTGTAATCTTCCAAGGTTAGTCAGACTGAAATGTTGCGACTTAATATTTGTGAATGACTTACATTTAACTATTACCAGAATTACTAAATCCTGCCACTTGGACTGACACGTGGCTGGACACACACTTTCTATGGGAAATCAAAAAAATATGTCGTTTTGAACTGCAGTTACACTATTCTGGCTCCAATCCTGCAGTTACCTCTGTTGTCCACTAGAGACCAATAGAAGTCTTTAAAAACCGGAGGCTGCCATCTACAAGGACTCATGTTGATTATAGGTTTAACTCTTCTCTTTCTCTACATACTGCAGCTTTCTGTCCTCTGTGGCTGTAAATTACATCGTTTGAAAAAAAATAAACCACACAATTTTTTCTTGGCTTTTTAGCTAAAATCACCTGTATTGTCTGTTGTTTCCATTTGTGGATGGTTAATAGTGCAGAAGATTGTTTTTCTGTTTTCAGGATTACATGAAAACATTTTGGAACAGATCATTTTTGCATATAATAAATCTTAGGATAGTATTGGTTTTGATGATTTATAAAACAGCTGTGTGCCGTAGCCCTGGTAGTGTGGATCCTTAGTGTGTAAAGAGTAGATACCTCATGTAATATGTGTGAATGAAAATCCATGGACTTTATAAGAGTCCTC
Source organism: Rhamphochromis sp. 'chilingali' (assembly GCF_963969265.1). Lineage (NCBI taxonomy): Eukaryota > Metazoa > Chordata > Actinopteri > Cichliformes > Cichlidae > Rhamphochromis > Rhamphochromis sp. 'chilingali'. The sequence goes on along the minus strand of NC_137932.1, from coordinate 12,565,093 downwards.
CATTTATGGCTATGATCCTAACAAACAAGATTAATACGTTTCTTTCTCCTACCAATCTTCCTGTTTCCTAAAGGAACACGCATGCACAATATATATGCACCAGGGTGGCCGAGTGGTTAAGGCGTTGGACTTAAGCTCCAATGAGCGCATGCTCTCGTAGGTTCAAACCCCACTCCTGGTATAATTTGGAGCCTCATGACTGGTAAACTGAAATGTATCTATGGGAGCAACAATGATCAATTGGAGTTTTTAGGAATTTGCTGTGAGCAATACCCAGTCACCCCCAAAAAAGCTGGGATGAAAGACAAATGAGAGGTCTGTGCCAAGGTCGCTCAGTCTTACTGTACATGTTATATGTAGAACCGTTGGCTTGTGCAATTAGGGAAAGCCCAGACATAACAGGAATACAGTTACCGGGAGGAGAAACATTAAAAATTTAACAGTATGTAATTATCATATTATGAAAACAATTATAACGCCAAGAAAGTTATAAAAATGAATTGAAGACGCTCCGTCTCAACGACCGCTGATTGGACTGCAGGCGACCACGTGATTTTGAATCTCATTAACCGGCATGCGCTGACCGGCGTTTCAGAAACTAAAGTGTCGTCATATATGTGGCGCCGTTTAAAAACTGAAACATGCCGACCATAGTTATATTGTGATGTTTCGGAGGTAAAACGTCAGTAAAACATCGACCTGTCCTCTACCATTTGTTAGAAGGCGACTGTGTTCTTCATTGTAACCATGAGTTAGAGTTGCAGTAAGCAGAATGAGTCGTTTCTGTCGTGCGATATGTGGGTATCGCTTCTCGGCCTTTTGGCTAAGATCAAGTGTAGTATCTGTTCTTATCAGTTACAAGGCGAGAAGCAATGTAGGATGGCGGCGACGTCGGCCAATTTTTCGGAGAGGAATACATGGTCGTATGGAACGAGGAATACCTTGAGATTCGAACTAATGGATAAAGAAAAGGATTTCCATGATAGAATTAATTTCGGACGAAGGATTCTTTATGATGCATTGAAGGTACAACCAGAGGAAATCTACTGCCTCCAGCAAAGCACGGCAAGTAAGCACTATGACGTGACTTTTTGCACGGGAGAGTACGCGGAGGAGGTGAGAAAGAGATGTGGTACAGAAGAAAATGAAGAACTAAAAAAATATATGGTAACCCCGTTATACAGGAACGATTATAGGATTTTAACGGTGCACATGTATAATCCCTGGGTTACAGAAGAGACCATTAAGTACTTCCTGGGGCGGTACGTTACAGTGCTCCCAGGGGTACGAAAAATAAAGGACGGGCTAGGCCTATGGACTGGAAAAAGACAGTTTCGGGTAAAACTTAAAATGGATATGACAACGGAAGATGGATACTGCCACCCGCCTGCAGTGTTTTCCATCGGAGCAGACAGAGGTTTTTTGGTGTATGCAGGACAGCCACAAGCATGCAGAAAATGCGGCAGTACGGGACATAATGCAGACAATTGTGAGCAGGTGAGGTGTAGGAGCTGCGGGAAAAATGGCCATATCACAAGAGACTGCAAAGAGCCTAGAAGGTGTCACTTATGTGGCTCAGATACACATATGGCAAGAGATTGCACTAGGCCCAGATCATATTCGGAAGCAGCTAAAGCAGGGACCGAGGTAGAGCGGTATGAAGAAACGGATATAGGAACAAATATTGGGGAAAGCGCACAAGAGGCGCCACCAGCAGAAAGGAATCAGACTAATGAGGAAGAAGGGGGGGGGGGGAGAGGATGGGGCCGAACAAGGAGAAGAAGAAGGCGATAAGATGGGGGAGAAAAATGGGGAGAAGCAGTGCGAAGAAGGACAAATATGGGAAGTGGCAGCTAAGCCACGAAGAAAGTCGGCCAAAAGGCGTAGGAAAGTGAGCTCGGGAGTCCCTCCAGGAGAGACTAATTTGAAAGAAGGTAAAGGAGAGCGGATGGAAGAGGGAGGGGAGATGGGAGCGTATGTGTTGAGAGGGACGCAGACTGAATGTATGCACACACCAATGAGTGATTTAACGAGTGATGGAGACGTTGAAGAAGAAGAAGTAGAAAGTGAAGAAAAATCGGAAGATTCATTTATAAAAAATTTGCTGGCGCAAGTCAACATGGACTAATAAGGGAGGGGAAAATGGACGACAGAGGTTTTTCTTTCTTTTTCTTTTTCGGCTCTAATTTTGTAAAGTTTTCCTTTTTTTCAGGGGATATGAAGATCAAAAAGACAACTAGGAGATGGTATCTGTTTTTTCTTTTGTTTCTTTGTTATAAAATTATTAAGTGCCCTCTGCTTAGGTGTATAGATACCCCTTTTTTTACTACAAAATGGTGAGGTTCCGAATAATTACGTTAAATGTAAGGGGGTTAAAAAATGCCAGAAAAAGACAAATGGTATATGAATTTCTGTTGTTTTATAATTTTGATGTATGTTTATTACAGGAGGTACATTTGAAGGACGAGAAGGATGTTGTTATTTTTTCGGAGCAGTGGAGGGGGGGTGAATCGGCATGGAGTATAGGAGGAGTATATGGGACAGGGGTGGGAGTGTTGTGTGGAAATAAAAGTATAAAAATAAAAGAAAGTTATACGGTGATACAGGGAAGAGTGATGGTGGTAGATGTAGAAAAAAACGGGGTCCAAAGCCGGATAATAAATGTGTATGCACATGTGGATCCAAAACAAAGAAGAGAACTCCTTTTGTCGATGGACACTTGTTTTATTACAAGGAAAAATATTATAGTGGGAGGGGATTTTAATGTATCTTTAGAAAAAGAAAAATTTTCTCTCCCATTAAAGACATTTATAAGACAATACGGGTTAACGGATGTTATGGGCAGACTTCTGGGGAAAAAAGTAGGGTATACATGGAGGAATACAAGGGGGGTACAGAGTAGGTTGGACTATATTTTGATAGATAAAAAGTGTAAAATTAAAGGGGGAAAAACGATTCCGGTTCTACTCACGGATCACCAGGCGGTAGAGGTGGATTTGGAGATAGAAGGGATGGAATACGGGAAGGGATATTGGAAATTAAATAATGAGGTGTTAAAGGAAAAAGATTATAGGGATAAATTTTTAGAGATCTTCCCTTTATGGGTGAAAGTAAAAGAACTTTATGGAAAAAAAGGGGATTGGTGGGAGGATGTAAAATGCAAGATAAAAAAATTTACGATAGAATATTGTACAGATAGATCTAAACGTAGAAAAGAAGAATTTAATATGTTACAAAAAGAGATAGAACATATTTATGTTATACAAAAGGAGGGGAAGGAAAAAAATGTAGATTTGAAAATTGAAGACTTAAAGGTGAGGCAAGAAGAGTTATTAGAGAGGAAGGCAAGAGCAGAAACATATAAATTAAAACAGAAAGAGTATGAGGAAGATGAAAGGTGTTCCGCATATTTTTTTAAAAAGATGAAAAGTAGGGATAAAAGGGGGGTTATAGAGAAATTGGAAAAGGATGGGAAGGAGATTATAGGGAGGGAAAGCATGTTGGGGGTAGTAAAAAAATATTACGAGGATTTATTTAGAAAAGAAAAAGTAGGGACAGAAAAAAGAGATGTTCTTTTGGGGTCATTAAAGAGGAGATTAGTAGAGGAAGATAGGGAGTTTCTGGAAAGGGAAATAACGATGGAAGAGGCATATAAGGTGGTAAAGGGAATGAAGGTAAATAGGGTACCAGGAATAGATGGATTAACGAAAGAATTTTATGAGGTATTTTGGGGAGTGATAGGGTTACATTTGTTGGAGGTCTTTAAAGAAATATTAGAGGGGGAAGAGATGGCGGAGAGTATGAGGACGGGTGTGATTTCGTTATTATTTAAGAAAGGGAATCCTCATTTACTTGATAATTATAGACCTCTCACTATGTTATGTGTAGATTATAAGATTTTAAGTAAGATAATTGCAAATAGATTGGTAGGGGTAATGTCGGATATAGTGGGAAGTGATCAAACGTGTGGGGTGAAGGGGAGACAAATTTCATGGAATATACAATTACATAGAGACATACTTGCATATGTAAAGGATAGAAAAATGGCGGCAATCTGTGTAAGTTTAGACCAACAAAAGGCATTTGATAGGCTAGATTACGAAATGTTGTGGGAGGTAATGACTAAGATGGGCTTGGGAAAACAATTTATAAGGTGGGTGAGGATCCTTTATAAAGAGATATATTCAAAAATCAAATTGAACGGGTTCCTCATGGAAAAAGTTCATCAAGCGAGGGGGTTGAGACAAGGGTGCCCGTTATCGGTGGTACTCTATGTATTATATGTTGAACCATTGGCTTGTGCAATTCGGGAGAATAAAAGAGTGAGGGGGATAATGATGCCGGGGGGGGGAATGTTTGAAAATATCTCAATATGCGGATGATACTATACTATATTTAGCGGACGACGACAGTTTAAGAGAAGTTGTGGAAATATTAAAAATATATGAAGAAGTTACAGGATCAAAAATAAATAAGGAAAAGACAAAATATAAGTACTTGGGGACGTGGGAAGGTAGGAGGGAAAATATTTGTGATTATACTTTGTGTGAAGGTCCTATGGACATTCTAGGAATTTCTTTTGGGAATAAGGAGGGCGATGCTATTTGGAACTGGAAGGGGAAGATGGCAGAGGTGGAAAGGAAATTACGACTATGGAAAATGAGGAAGCTTACAATTACTGGGAAGGTGTTAGTGATAAAGAGTGAGGTGGTGCCGAAATTATTGTATCTAGGCTATGTGTTCCCGATGCCACAAGTATTTAGAGCACAAATAATGAGGGGAATATTTAATTTTATATGGGGAGGTTACGAGTACGTAAAGAGAGTACAAATGTATCAGGAGGTTGCCGATGGGGGAAAAGGGGTACCGAACATTCCGTTAAAGTTAGATACGATTTTTTATGCAAATGTGTGTACGCTGTTAAAGAAGCCATATATTCATAAATGTCAGATATTGTTATGGTTCTGGTTAGCTATTCCATACCGGTTTTTAATTGGGTGGGAAAATCAGGGGCCGAAGGCAGAGACAAGACCAGAATACTTTCAGAGGATGGTTAAGTGGGGAAAGAGACATATAGAGTGCAGGGAGGTGGATACAATACAAAATCATAAACTTCTGTATAAAAAACTGGCGAGGAATGCTAACTACAACCAGGGGATAGTGAGTTCGGAAGTTTGGGAATACGCACAGGATAAGAGTTATAAGAATGTTTTGAAAGATTTTAATTGGATGCACCTACATAGGAAATTACCTGTAAGGACTACGATGTATGCACATAATTTGGGGAAGTTAAAAGAATGTCCGAGGGATAATTGCACAGAGGAAGAAACGATTGAACACGTCCTATGGGGGTGCAAATATGCAAAAAAGGTATGGGCTGGAATGAAGAGGAGGTATAAGGGACTAGAGGCTTTGACATATGAGGAAATAACTTATCTTAGGCCTAAGGATAAAAAGAAGGAGGAAAATAAAATACGTTGTATGTTGTTATCAATTACAAAACTTAAGATATGGAGGGCAAGACAGGGGTATATAAGGGGGGGGGGGGATATGAATGGAAAGAGATGGGAACAATAAAGGATATAGAGAGGGAATTTGAGGGGATATATCGGCATGAATTACAAAGATGGGGAATAGACACGATTAAGGACAGGTGGAAGGATTATTATGAATGATGTAAAAGATGTTTTTGTGAAATATGAAAAGTATTCAATGGAATGTTGAGCAAATGGAAATGTAAGATGGTGTTGTAAGTAAAAAAAAAAAAGAAAAAAAAAATCTGTTCTTATCAGTTTAATATCTGATACGTCCCCTACCCGGGGACCATATATTAAATTAATTTTTGGAGCAGGGAGATGGAATAGGGGCTTGCTCCGTCCACTCCACGCATCGACCTGGTATTGCAGTATTTCTAGGAACGGTGCACCCCCTGAAGCTGTGAAAAACAAATGTCATTTGACTCAACAGTTTGTGCAAAGAAATTTCTTATACGCTAGATATATGCGTGCGTCTGCATATCTGGACATTGTCTTCGTGTAATCTTCCAAGGTTAGTCAGACTGAAATGTTGCGACTTAATATTTGTGAATGACTTACATTTAACTATTACCAGAATTACTAAATCCTGCCACTTGGACTGACACGTGGCTGGACACACACTTTCTATGGGAAATCAAAAAAATATGTCGTTTTGAACTGCAGTTACACTATTCTGGCTCCAATCCTGCAGTTACCTCTGTTGTCCACTAGAGACCAATAGAAGTCTTTAAAAACCGGAGGCTGCCATCTACAAGGACTCATGTTGATTATAGGTTTAACTCTTCTCTTTCTCTACATACTGCAGCTTTCTGTCCTCTGTGGCTGTAAATTACATCGTTTGAAAAAAAATAAACCACACAATTTTTTCTTGGCTTTTTAGCTAAAATCACCTGTATTGTCTGTTGTTTCCATTTGTGGATGGTTAATAGTGCAGAAGATTGTTTTTCTGTTTTCAGGATTACATGAAAACATTTTGGAACAGATCATTTTTGCATATAATAAATCTTAGGATAGTATTGGTTTTGATGATTTATAAAACAGCTGTGTGCCGTAGCCCTGGTAGTGTGGATCCTTAGTGTGTAAAGAGTAGATACCTCATGTAATATGTGTGAATGAAAATCCATGGACTTTATAAGAGTCCTCCATTTATGGCTATGATCCTAACAAACAAGATTAATACGTTTCTTTCTCCTACCAATCTTCCTGTTTCCTAAAGGAACACGCATGCACAATATATATGCACCAGGGTGGCCGAGTGGTTAAGGCGTTGGACTTAAGCTCCAATGAGCGCATGCTCTCGTGGGTTCAAACCCCACTCCTGGTATAATTTGGAGCCTCATGACTGGTAAACTGAAATGTATCTATGGGAGCAACAATGATCAATTGGAGTTTTTAGGAATTTGCTGTGAGCAATATCCCCCCACCCAGTCACCCCCATAAAAACTGGGATGAAAGACAAATGAGAGGTCTGTGCCAAGGTCGCTCAGTCTTACTGTACATGTTATATGTAGAACCGTTGGCTTGTGCAATTAGGGAAAGCCCAGACATAACAGGAATACAGTTACCGGGAGGAGAAACATTAAAAATTTAACAGTATGTAATTATCATATTATGAAAACAATTATAACGCCAAGAAAGTTATAAAAATGAATTGAAGACGCTCCGTCTCAACGACCGCTGATTGGACTGCAGGCGACCACGTGATTTTGAATCTCATTAACCGGCATGCGCTGACCGGCGTTTCAGAAACTAAAGTGTCGTCATATATGTGGCGCCGTTTAAAAACTGAAACATGCCGACCATAGTTATATTGTGATGTTTCGGAGGTAAAACGTCAGTAAAACATCGACCTGTCCTCTACCATTTGTTAGAAGGCGACTGTGTTCTTCATTGTAACCATGAGTTAGAGTTGCAGTAAGCAGAATGAGTCGTTTCTGTCGTGCGATATGTGGGTATCGCTTCTCGGCCTTTTGGCTAAGATCAAGTGTAGTATCTGTTCTTATCAGTTACAAGGCGAGAAGCAATGCAGGATGGCGGCGGCGTCGGCCAATTTTCATGAGAGAAATACATGGATGCAAGGTACAAGAAATACTTTGAGATTCGAGTTGATGGAGAAAGAGGACGAGATTCATGACAGAATTAACTTCGGACGAAGGATCCTTTACGAGGCTTTAAAGATAAAGCCTGAGGAAATCTACTGCCTCCAGCAGAGTACGGCAAGTAAACATTATGATGTAACCTTTTGCACGGGAGAATGTGCGGAGGAGGTGAGAAGGAGATTTCACGGAGAAGAAAACGAAGAACTAAAGAAATATACGGTAACTCCTTTGTACAGAAATGATTATAGGATTTTAACGATCCATATGTATAACCCTTGGGTTTCGGAAGAGACAATTAAGTACTTCTTAGGAAGGTACGTCACAGTACTACCAGGAGTGCGCAAAATAAAGGATGGCTTAGGACTATGGACCGGAAAAAGACAATTCCGAGTCAAATTAAATGTGGATACGTCTACCGAGGACGGATATTGCCATCCACCCGCGGTATTCTCCATAGGAGCAGATAGGGGTTTCCTAGTGTATGCTGGGCAGCCCCAAGCGTGCAGAAAATGTGGCAGTACCGGACATAATGCGGACAGGTGTGAACAAATGAGGTGCAGGAGTTGCGGGAAGATAGGCCACATAACTAAAGACTGTAAGGAACCTAGAAAATGTCATTTGTGCGATTCAGAGACCCATATGGCAAGAGACTGTACTAGACCAAGGTCATATTCTGAAGCGGCAGGAAATGAACATTACAGAAAATCGGATGCAGAAGCTGATATCGGAAAAAGAACACAGGAGGCGTCAACGGCTGCCGAAGATCACCTTAACGAGGAGAGAGCTGGGAGCAAGGAAGGCGGAGTAGAGCAGAGGAATAAGGAGGAAGGAACATTACGTGAATCGGACGCCGAGAGAGAGAAACAAGCAGAGGACGGACAGGTGTGGGCAGTAGTAGCGAAGCCGCGGAGAAAATCAGCAAAGAGGCGGAGAAAGGTGAGCTCGGGTGCTTCTCCAGAAGAGACAAAAACGGAAAATAAAGAGGATAGGGAGGAACGGATCGAGCAGGTGGAAAATACGGAGGGACATGTTTTGAGGGGTACACAGACTGAATGCATGCATACCCCCTTAAGTGACTTCACTAGTGATGGGGATACGGGGGAAGAGGCTGAAAGCGAAGAAAAATCGGAAGATTCCTTTATTAAGAACTTATTGGCGCAGGTTAATATGAAGAGTTAAAAATGGGGATACTGAAATAAAACTCCTATGGTTTTGATTTGTTTTGGTTTTGTTTTTGAGACCCCTTTTTTTTATTTTATGTTTTAAGACATGGGAAACTTTCGAATAATAACATTAAATGTAAGGGGACTTAGGAATGCTCGGAAAAGAAAAATGGTTTATGAATTTTTGTTGTATTATAATTTTGATGCCTGCTTGTTGCAGGAAGTACATTTAAAAGATGAGGGGGATGTTGATCTCTTTACGAAGGAATGGAGAGGAGGTGAATCGGTCTGGAGTATCGGGGGAGTACATGGGACTGGGGTAGGAGTGTTATGTGGAAATAAAAGTATACGAATAAAGGACAGTTATACTTTAATACAGGGAAGGGTTATGGTTGTAGATGTGGAAAAAAGTGGGACACAAAACCGTATAATAAATGTGTATGCATATGTGGATCCCAAATTAAGAAGAGAACTTCTTTCAAAAATGGACACTTGTTTTATGACAAGGAAAAATATTTTTGTGGGAGGGGATTTCAACTGTTCACTGGAGAAAATAAAAACTACGCTCCCTTTTAAGACCTTTATAAAAAAAATACGGTTTAATAGATGTAATGGCCACACTACAAGGGAAAAGAGTGGGGTACACATGGAAGAATACAAGAGGAATGGAAAGTAGATTAGATTACATCTTGATAGAGAAAAAGTGTAAAATAAAACAAGGGAAAATAATACCGGCTTTGTTCACAGATCATCAAATGATAGTGGTGGATTTGGAGATAGAAGGAATAGATTATGGAAAAGGATACTGGAAACTGAATAACGAAGTACTTATGGAAAAAGAATATAAGGAAAGGTTTGCAGAGCTCTTCCCTTTATGGGAGGAGATGGAAAGCTTATATAAAAATAAATTGGATTGGTGGGAGGATGTAAAAAACAAAATAAAAAAGTTCACGGTGGATTATTGTACGGAAAGGTCCAGCGTAAGGAAAGAGGAATTTCGTATATTGCAAAAAGAAATAGAATATACTTATACACTACAAAATGAAAAAGGAAACAACAAAAACATGGACGAGAAAATGGAAAGTTTAAGATTGAAGCAGGAAGAACTACTTGAAAGGAAGGCAAGGGCTGAAACATATAAGATAAAGCAGGAGGAGTATGAGGAGAACGAGAAATGTTCGGCCTTTTTCTTTAAAAAGATGAAAAGTAAGGAAAAAAAGGGAGTTATAATAAAATTAGAGAAGGATGGGAAAATGATAGAAGGAAAGGAAAATATGCTTAAAACGGCGAAGGAGTATTATGAGGTCTTGTTTAGAAAAGAAAAATTAGAGGGAGAAAAAGGGGATTTTTTCTTAAAGAAAATAAAAAAGAGATTAACGGGAGAAGAAAGCGACAGTTTAGAAGGGGAAGTTACAATAGGGGAGGCATATAAAGTATTAAAAGGAATGAAGGCAAACAAAGTGCCAGGGATAGATGGATTAACAAAGGAATTTTACGAAACTTTCTGGGGAATGGTGGGGATACATTTGTTGGGAGTTTTTAAGGAAATCATGGAGGGAAAGGAGATGACAGAGAGTATGAAGATGGGTGTGGTTTCTATTCTATTCAAGAAAGGTAACCCACAACAACTTGATAATTATAGACCGTTAACTATGCTATGTGTGGATTATAAGATCCTGAGTAGGATATTGGCAAATAGACTCGCGGGAGTAATGATGCAAATAGTGGAGAAGGATCAGACGTGTGGGGTTAGGGGGAGGCAAATGTCTTGGAACGTGCAACTACACAGAGACATACTCACATACGTTAGAGATAGAAATTTGCCAGCACTATGTGTGAGCCTAGATCAACAAAAGGCCTTTGATAGGGTAGATTATGATTTTTTGTGGAGGGTAATGCAGTATATGGGTTTGGGAGAGAAATTTAAAAAATGGGTAAAAAATTTATACAACGGCATAAGTCTGAAAATAAAAGTAAATGGATTCCTTACAGAAAAAGTGTATCAAACAAAGGGTTTGAGGCAAGGATGTCCATTATCTGTTGTTCTTTATGTACTGTATGTTGAACCTTTGGCTTGCGCAATAAGGGAAAGCCAGAGAGTAAAAGGGATTCCGATGCCGCGGGGGGAAGTTTTAAAGATATCGCAGTATGCGGACGATACAGTATTATATCTGGCAGATGATGATAGTTTAAAGGGTGCGATAGAAATTTTAGATATTTATGAAAAAGCGACTGGATCAAAGATAAATAAAGAGAAGTCGATGTATAAATATTTGGGGACATGGGAGGGTAGAAGAGATAATATCTGTGATTTTACTTTGTGCCAAGGCCCAATGAATATTTTAGGAATCTCCTTTGGAAATAAGGAAGGAGATGAGCTTAGCAATTGGAAAAAAAGGTTAAGTGCGGTAGAAAAGAAGCTGGGCCTTTGGAAAGCAAGGAAATTAACAATTACGGGGAAGGTTCTGATTATAAAGAGTGAGGTGGTGCCGAAGCTATTACATCTGGCCTATGTGTTTTCGATGCCTCAGATCTACAGAGCGCAAATAACCAGAGCGATATTTAAATTTATTTGGGGGGGTTATGAGTATGTCAAAAGAACGCAAATGTATCAAGAAATTGAAGATGGTGGGAAAGGGGTACCAAATGTCCCTTTGAAGTTAGATACAATGTTTTATGCAAATGTATGCAAGCTATTGAAACAGAACTATGTCCATAAATGTCAAATATTGTTATGGTTTTGGTTAGCGATTCCATACCGTTTTTTGATAGGGTGGGAAAATAAGGGACCAAAGGCGGAAACTAGACCAAAATATTTTCAGAGGATGCTGGGATGGGGAAAGAAACACGCTGAATGTAAAGAGGTGGATACCGTACTAAACCATAAACTTTTATATAAGAAAATGGTATGGAAAGCTAATTATAACCAGGTACCGGTGAGTCCAGAAGTGTGGAAATGTGCACAGGATAAGACCTTTAAAAATGTTTTGAAGGATTTTAATTGGATGCATTTACACAAAAGGTTACCCGTGAGGATCATTATGTATGCACATAACTTGGGAAAACAGAAAAAGTGTCCGAGGGACAACTGCGTAGAAGAGGAAACAATAGAACACGTACTTTGGGGATGCGAATACGCAAAAAAGGTATGGGAAAGGGTAAAGGGGAAGTATAAAGGTTTGGGCATGGTGACTTATGAAGAGATTACCCTTTTCAGGGCTAACAGTATAGAAAAAGAGAGATACAAAATACGTTGTATGTTGTTAACAATTGTAAAAATGAAATTGTGGAAGGCAAGACAGAGTTGTATAACGGGAGGATATAAAGAGGGGGAAATAGGTACGACTAAAGCTGTAGAGAGGGAATTTGAAAAGACATACTGGCATGAACTACAAAAATGGGGAATAGACACGATCAAGGATAGATGGAAAGATTTCCCTTCCTTCTTTACTGCGAAGGCACCTAAAAAGTGGTGGTAGGTAAAGAGTAAGGAAGGGAGAAAGGGAAAAGGAGCAATGAAAAGCAATAAGTTATATGAATATGTTACATGAAAATGATTGTTTTGCGATGAATGAATGTGGGAAAGAAATGAAATGTAAATATGTCTTTGTAACGGAAATGGAAAAAGTTTTTTGAATTGTTGTGGAAAGAAAATAAAAGAAGTAAAAAAAAAAAAAAAAATCTGTTCTTATCAGTTTAATATCTAATACGTCCCCTACCCGGGGACCATATATTAAATTGATTTTTGGAGCAGGGAGATGGAATAGGGGCTTGCTCCGTCCACTCCACGCATCGACCTGGTATTGCAGTATTTCTAGGAACGGTGCAACCCCTGAAGCTGTGAAAAACAAATGTCATTTGACTCAACAGTTTGTGCAAAGAAATTTCTTATACGCTAGATATATGCGTGCGTCTGCATATCTGGACATTGTCTTCGTGTAATCTTCCAAGGTTAGTCAGACTGAAATGTTGCGACTTAATATTTGTGAATGACTTACATTTAACTATTACCAGAATTACTAAATCCTGCCACTTGGACTGACACGTGGCTGGACACACACTTTCTATGGGAAATCAAAAAAATATGTCGTTTTGAACTGCAGTTACACTATTCTGGCTCGAATCCTGCAGTTACCTCTGTTGTCCACTAGAGACCAATAGAAGTCTTTAAAAACCGGAGGCTGCCATCTACAAGGACTCATGTTGATTATAGGTTTAACTCTTCTCTTTCTCTACATACTGCAGCTTTCTGTCCTCTGTGGCTGTAAATTACATCGTTTGAAAAAAAATAAACCACACAATTTTTTCTTGGCTTTTTAGCTAAAATCACCTGTATTGTCTGTTGTTTCCATTTGTGGATGGTTAATAGTGCAGAAGATTGTTTTTCTGTTTTCAGGATTACATGAAAACATTTTGGAACAGATCATTTTTGTATATAATAAATCTTAGGATAGTATTGGTTTTGATGATTTATAAAACAGCTGTGTGCCGTAGCCCTGGTAGTGTGGATCCTTAGTGTGTAAAGAGTAGATACCTCATGTAATATGTGTGAATGAAAATCCATGGACTTTATAAGAGTCCTCCATTTATGGCTATGATCCTAACAAACAAGATTAATACGTTTCTTTCTCCTACCAATCTTCCTGTTTCCTAAAGGAACACGCATGCACAATATATATGCACCAGGATGCAGTGGCGTGTCTAGAAAATTTTTGTTGGGGGGGCCAGGTAGGGGCACAGATTTGGAGAAGGGTGGCAGATGTAATTGGCAGATAATGTTAAAAACAATTCTACCAACCGTTCACCATAATTCAATAACCCTGTAAACCTAATAACCGTAACCTTATTAGAATGAGATTTTAACCACTACGGTGCAAAGTGTTTAGATACTGTGTTGATTAAGTACAAGAGATACAATCAGTCAGTGTTTATTCAGCATTCAAGGACATCAATATTTGCATAGTATTTTTACTGACATGTAGTGCACATGTGTTTTGGGCAAAAACATTTTTGAATATTAAAATACGAACATTTTTAACATACAATTGGCAAATTAGCCAATTCCAATGCAAAACCAATGCCTGTTAAAAAAAAAAAAGAAGATAATCTTCTCACAAACTGGTGTTTGATTTTGAAACAGGAAAAAAGTGGAGAAACAACTGAAAAGACTAACATTTGAATAAAACCTGAAAGCAAGTAAATACTTTATATGCTGCCTTACTTTGGTAATATTGAGAACAACACTGGCTGATGATGAAATGCAGTCAGCTGGCATGGTGACACTGCCAGTATTAACCTGCAGGGCTGGACTGGGACAAAAAATTGGGCATTTTCACTACAGATTGGCCCACCAGGTATTAAAGCCATAAAGCCTTTGAATGAAAACAAATGCTGTTGTGACAGTGATGTACAGTCTTTTTGGTATATGTATGATTTCCATACATTTTACGTCAGATAAAAACTTTCTTCACAAGATTCAGATAATTATTTAATAAAAGCTAGATATTTTAAATGAGAATAAAAAAGAAAAGTATTTCTTTGTGCCCACCTTTCCCTGTTAATGCCCTACCTGGCCCCCTGGCAACACTTTGCTAGACCCGCCCCTGCACAGTTACCAGCTGTCAGCTACATAAAAAAAGGATCCTGGTGTTATTTATCTCTCAGAAACAGTTCATAACTTCAACTCATTCCTGTCACCTAAAAGGTAAACCTGTTTCTCCATCACCTGTTCAGCTCTGATGATTCAGTAAGGACATCTCCTGGTTTCATCTTCATGTTTCCCTCTCACCACATATCCAAACCGACATCATGACCAGCAGCTTTACAGCTTTACAGCTGTGGCTCCAGCAAACATTCTAACTAAATAAATTCTAACAACAGCTGATCAAGCTTAAACGTGCTGCTGCTGTTTAGCGCGACATCTGCTGGTTTCCTCTTTCTGGCTCAAAGTGGGTGATAAACAAACAAGAGAGACGATCAGCTGATCATTGATCAGTTTCATGATTGAAGTAGCAACAGGAGAGAGAGGAGAGATAATGAGAGGAGAAGAGGCAGCTGTGCAGCGTAAAGACAGAATAACTCCAGTTTTGTGTCTTTTTCCATCCTAGCTGAAGTCCGGGACAAACTGCGTCTCTTCTCAGCTCAATACCAAACGCGTAATATTTTCTCTGAATGAGGGACCATTCCATTTTTTAAGGAGCTGTTGGCAACTCTACTAACTAACCTTATGAATAAAATAAAGTTCACTATCAGTAACATCATAGCAACCGAACATCTGTATAAACTTGTCATGCTAGCTCACACAGTATGAGGTATTGTAACTGACTGTAAAAAGTCAGCACAACGAAAATAAACTCCACCTAAACTTGGTTTATATCTGACCCAGATAGACTGCAGGTCATAACTTCTTACCTGAAGTTCAGTTCACCTGACACTCAGACTGGTGGCCGCCTCGGGGCTCTCCTCCTGCTTCCCCTTCCCTCATCCACCTGCTGGCCTCTGTGGAAGCCCTGCCATAGCCACCACCAAACAACTGAGTTATTTTTACACATCGACCTGCATCTTATAACTCATAACTCTTATGTTAAGTGGGGGAACTTGCACAATCGGTGGCTAACTAAATACTTTTTTGCCCCACTGTACACTCACTGGCCAAATTTTTGTTAGATACACCTGTTGAGCTGCTCATTAGGTCAAATACCTAATCAGCCTATCACATAGCAGCAGCTCAGTGCATTTAGGCATGTATACATTAATAAGATGACCTGCTGAAGGTCAAAGGGGATTTAAATGACTTTGAACATGCATTGTTGTTTGTGTCGGACAGGCTTGTCTGAGTATTTCAGAAACTGTACAACCATCTAACCGGTTTATAGAAAATGGTCTGAAATGGAGGAAATCTCCTGTGAGCAGCACTTCTCTGGGAAAAAATCACTTGTTGGTGCCAAAGATCAAAAGCGGAATGAGCAGATTACTTACAGCTGTAAGGAAAGCAACATGAACTCAAATACCCACTTACTTCAACCAAGTTATCAAGAAGAGCACCGCTGAAAGCACAATACGTTGAACCTCGAAGCTGATGGCCTAGTGTCACCTGCTGGATAGAGGTGAAAACACAAAGCAAACAATGTCTCTTTCATCTGTTTCACAGCATGCACGGGAACTGGAAACTCGCCGAAGGGAGGCAGAGGAGAGAGAGCGGAGGAAGCAGAGGGAGGTGCAGCTGGAACTGGAAAGACAGCTGAAAGAGGCTGTGATGGTAAAAAAAAAAGTTTTCCACTTGACACCAATTATGTACAGTCTTTTCTCCTTGACTTTGATCTTTGAGAACTCCAGCAAAATGTTGACTGTCATTATAAAATTCACACCTAGTCTTTAATGATTTGGAAAAATGGTTATGACAGTCCAGGAAAAGGTAATTCAGGAATAGGTCAGTTTATACCGCTCTGTTGGTGCATCTGTTTATGTAGCTGTGTGTGTGTGTGTGCATAGATAAAAGACAGCATGCAGGCTGAGATGCAGGTGAAGGAAAAGGAGGCTGAACAACAGAAGAAGAGGATCAGGGAGCTGGAGCTGACACAGCAGCAGCTGGAAGTTGCCCTTAATATGGAGATCCAGGCTCGGCTGGAGGAGGAGAGGGCCAGACTGGAGCTTGAGCGGTAACAATGGATTTCTAACTCTTATTATGGCCCTTTATTATTTTATTTGTGATGGAGATCTGAGATATCCATGAGAAGTATTAACATTTTCAGTTGCTTCTTCCCTTTTTCCCCTCCTTCAGGTTGCTGCAGGCTGAAGATGAAAAGAGGAAACATTTCCAGCTCCTCCAGGAGCAGCAACGTACAATGCAAAACCTCAGCCCCATACAGGAGCTGTCAGATGGCAGTCCCGATGAGGACACCCCCTCAGCCCTCAACTCTGCCTCTCAGGAGCTCCAGGATCTGCAGGCATCTCGCCAAAGAAGTCACCAGCGTCTGGAGGTGAACAAGTTTGTTTTGACTGGCTTTGTGAGCAGCATCTTATTTAGTGCTCTTCTAAAACAACACTGATGAAGATGCCTGCATGATTTTTGTTTCCAGGAGGTCCAGGAGAGGCTGAGGAATGCCAGTCAACAGGTACGGCACTGGAACATCCAGCTGAACCGACTGATGACCCCCATTACTCCTGCAGGTGCGGTATTCACTTTGCCTCTTTGCAGCACAGACTTCTGGAACAGAGTGTTAGTATAGTTAATAACAGTGTAGACCAGGGGTGTCAAACTCAAATACACAGTGGGCCAAAATTCAAAACTGGATCAAAGTCGCGGGCTAACTTTAATAATTATTGAAATATATTTATTCCTCCAGATATAAGAATGAATCTTTTCTTATGGACTCAAACACATTTTGCTGAAAAACTGAATATGGAACAAGCAAAGCTTAATACTAAACAATATATATTAGCTGTATAATACCAGTAGGCCAGCTCTAATAGTAATTTGGTATGGCTTCGCGGGCCAAATGTAATTAGGTTGCGGGCCAAATTTGGCCAGAGTTTGACACCTATGGTGTAGACCATATAATCTGTCAGATAATTGCATTAAAATGCTACAAAAGGCACCTACCCCCAAACATGTCAAGAGATTCATTCAGTGACGTGAATGAAAGAATCTGACTCACCTCAAGTTAATTAAAATTAAAAATAAATCTTATTATGATTTAAACACGGAAATCTTAAAACGAAAAATAACCGCATGCACAGTTGTTACAGGCTGCAAACATGTTTTATACTGCTTTGAAGTCTGGGACAGCATCATAAGAGGCATAACTGATCTCACCATAGTCCCATGAAGACTCAAGATGAGTGTTTTCACGACTGCCATCTTGGTGTTTTGAAATCAGGCATGATGAATGAAGGGAAGAACTGTCTGTTAAGGTTCTCAGTCGTTCAGGTCATCGTAGTCTAAGGAGCTTGGAAAGAAAAGCATCTGGACTTCTTTAAGTTTCTTGAAGAGCATTTCACCTCTCATTCAAGAAGCTTCTTCAGTTCTCTGAAGAAATTCTGAACTGAAGAAGCTTCTCAGATGAGAAGTGAAACATCTTCAAGAAACTTAAAGAAGTCCAGATGCTTTTCTTTCCAAGCTCCTTAGACTGTAGTTAAACTTCACACACTGGACTTGTCAGTCACACATCCTTCGCCAGTAGGCATTCCCAGAATGATCTTTCCCCTTCTGACGCTTAGAATGACCAAATATGTGCAAAATGGACAATTCCACATGCCACCATGTCAGTCTTTTATTAAATATGACATGAAACAAATGACTGAGCCATTAAATTTGTCACAAAGGTGTTCACCTAATTCCAGGCAAATGGAATAGACTTCTATGGGACCATAAGTCTTTTTGCACTTTGACATTTGTTTTACTTTTCAGATCTGTAACCTATAACTTTTATACTGTATGTGTTTTGATCATAGGAGTCTACGGGGACTTACTTACTTTTAGCACGTTTAGCAGTTGATGTTGGCTTCTTTTTTCAGTACTGGAGCTTCCTGCTCATTGAAGACTTTTCTAAAAGGAAATGCTTAATCCAAAATGGCGTTTTAAGGGCTTGGATTAATGTCAATTTCAGCAAATATTCTTTCTTATGTTAAAAGAACATGGATCTCTGTCAGTGATAACTTCTGACTTTATAACTCAAATTTTAAGAGAGAGCTTCACTGCTAAGCTCTCATCTGTGTGGGTGTCACGGTTCGCTTGAGGACTCACACGCAGGACTCAGAGGCACAGTCTGTATTTATTACAGTTCCACCAGGTGTATATACAAACAGTGCAGGGGATAGTGCTATATACAAAGCGGTGACAGGGAAAAGGCTCTGGGGAAATCCAGGTAGGGAAAAGACACTTGCTCCTCTTCTGACTCTCTCTCCAAACACCGCTCGGGGGATGCAGAGTCGGGTCCAGGGGATCTATGTACAGAAGGAAACACACGTTAGAGGTTTTGCACAGGGAAGCAAAAGAGAACTTGCTCAGAGCCGGGCTGCACTGACGCGAGTCACACACAACGATCCAGTGATGAGTAGAAGCCACTCCCTGGCTTAAATGCTGGCTGCACTGATGAGGCCCAGGTGTTTCCTCCTCAGAGGGGCGTGGGCCGAGGGCGTGAACCCACCATGAGTTCCGCCCTGGCGAGAGAGAGAGAGAGAACACTACTAGTCAGCGGCCTGCTGATCCCCTGGCCGTGACAGTGGGGTTCAAATCCCTTATTCAGATTAAGATTTTATGTGACATTACATTGGCAAAAATTAAATTTACTTGAATAATGTGAGTATTGGAGTAAGTACTTGAGTAGTTTTTGAATAACTTTAATTTTGTAATGTGCATATTTTATGAATAATGATGTTTCAATACTTTAATCTACTGAATAAGTAAGAATTAGACTTAATAATCTTTTTACTTTAAAAAGGGAAATTGTGTACAATCTTTTATTCTCCAAAATGCACATAATAAAAATGTTTTGGGGAATGTATATGCTTTTTAAAAACCAATTGCTTCTTACTTGATGCATGCTATAACTTTCAGCAAAACTGAACTAAAATTTGTTAACAAGCTTACCAAATAAGAAATGTTTTGTGAATTTTCTTTGCAGAGCGACTGGAAAGCCGGCTGTTATCAAAGCCCACATGCCCTAAAAAGGAGGACGCGCTGGCCAGTAATGAGTTCATCACTAAGTTTAAGATAAGAGTTGATCAGAATAGAGGCGATGATGAAAGTCTGGAGCATCAGTTGGAGGCTGCCAACCTGTCTGATGAATCGTTCGAGGCCCAGACAGAAGTCAACGGACAAATATGATCACAGACATTTTAAAAACGCGAGTTGAGAGTTAAGGGGGAAAATATTGTAATAAGTATATATTTGAATTGCACACTAAGATATAAAGTGATGGCAGCGAGCACAGTGTTGCAGGATTTAATTAAAAACACATCTGACTAAGACCAACTGAAATTTAGAGTTGTGTATAATAAAGTTTATTCATGATTAATAAAACAAATCTGTAATAATTTTCTTTCTCTTTTGTCCATCTGAATCTCGCTACAGCTTAAATAAAAGAAAAGAATGTGTTTTGAATATATTAAACTATTCTCTCTTTTTCTTTCTTTCTTTTTTTCTTGGTGGGTTTTCTTTTGCAATCAAACGCAACATTATACAATTATATAGTATAGTAAGAAATATCCTTTAACTTAATTTAGTATTTGTTTTTTCATTTTTGTTTTTATTGTTTCCCCTTCAGTTTTGTGCTCATAACATGTTCTAATCTGACATATTATGCAGTAAATTATTTTTGCAATAACTTAACAGGCCATTGTGGGAGCCAACATTCACTTATCAAAGACATATTTGTATATTCTGTGGGCTGCTTTATGGTTGTGTCATTTAGAAACATAAGCCACAACAGACTTCCACTGGAGAGTACTTAAAAATGTATTTTTATGTAAAGATATTTTAATAACTACTATATTAAGGGAGAACCTATTGTTACATGGATTAATTGTACAAACTGTAGAGAAATAAGTTTAAGCGTGCAACTTTTTATTCATTTTTAACTGTATTAATGTTTTTATGTTAATACAGCCGCCTCATATCTGTTTCCTCAGTGTTTTTTAAACCATGTACTCCATCTATGAGTAAGAACATGAATAAATTCCTTTCCAAATTTGTAGTTCTTTTTTCCAACACACAGATGCAGGTATTCTTTTGCACCAAGGCGTTAAAGAAATGCTAAGAAAAAATGAAAATACTACGTTGCAACCTGTGTGTGTGTGTGTTTATATATCTGTATCTATATAGATATAGATATATATGTGTATTCGTACCCTTTTTTCATCATCTAGTTTCCTGTGCCAGATCTTCTACTGATCCACTGAGGCAGACATGTAAAAAACATGAACTAAAGCATATTTCTGTATATAAACAGGACTTTAAATCTTTATCAACAGCTACTTTAGAGGAAATTCTTCAATAAACTGCAACCAAAGGCTCAACTCAGAGGACAAAACCCAACCTGTTATAAATAGTGTGACACCAAACTTTCTCTTGTGTAAAGTTACAAATAGGAGTAATTATCCACAGAAGCTTTTATACATAATGAAGTTATAATTCGTCCTGTAGAAATTGTACATTTAAGCTATATAGTTCCCTCTGTGATAACTCTGCTATGAATGCCTCTTATTAACTTTTATGCTTTTACAACCCACTATGAGCAAACACTCAGCAACAGTGGGAAGGGAAAACTCCCTTCTTGAAGGAAAAAACCTCTGGTAGAACCTGGAAATCTGTCTAAACTAGTTGGGGGTTAGAGCAACAGATGCAAGTCTTCAGATCATTTGCAGTGTGACTGTCTTTGTGCACACTTTGACCTGATTCAGTTTTCTTATTTGTCAAAATGCACCATGGGTAAAAAAAACAAAACAAAACAAAATAGTAATGAAGGAGAATCCTCAGCAAAGATGAATTAAACAAGTTTTATTTTGATCCAATTTTACTTTAAGTAAAACACATCTTTATTTGATGACTTTAATGTCATCAAATAAAGACAGTTTTGATGGAGCTCCTGACCCAGCCCAAGCTCTCTATGAAGACGAGGAAAAACTCCCCAGGGGGCCAGATCGATGGGAAGAAACCTCGGGAAAGCCCATTCAAAGAGAGATCCCCTTTCCTGGGATGGCTGGGGCGGTTACAGGAAGTCCGAAAAAGCTAATTTTTTATTTATTTATTTTTTAAGATTGACCCATTCCTGTCCAACAGAAAAAAGAAAGGAGGTTACCACAATGTATCACACTTATATGATAAGGTGTGAATTGTGTGTTTGTGTGTGCTATCTTAGCCAGGGGTGAAGCTGGAGCTCCTCCAGTGTTGGGCGCTTCTCCGGGACTGTAGTTAAACATGCCTCCAAGAAATTCTGGCATTCTTGAAAGAAAGAAAAGATCAAAAAGATGAAGATGATAGTTCTAGTGATCCAAGACATCAGTGAATCTGGAAGTGTGAAGTTTTCTTACCTGTGGACAGACGCTTTTTGATGCTCAGTTTCTTTGCGAGGAACCTCTCGGTACTAAAGTGCCGTGCATGAAGCGCTTCATACAACACCACTCCCATTTGCCACACCGTGGTGGGTCCACACCTGTAGCAGCTCCTCCTGTACCACTCGGGAGGGGTGTGAAGAGGAGTGCCTAACAAACAGACACAATTACAATTTCTTCTAAAACAAAAGACACAAATTGCTACATCT
The DNA here is from genome assembly GCF_963969265.1 of Rhamphochromis sp. 'chilingali'. Lineage (NCBI taxonomy): Eukaryota > Metazoa > Chordata > Actinopteri > Cichliformes > Cichlidae > Rhamphochromis > Rhamphochromis sp. 'chilingali'. Next base: position 12,543,032 of record NC_137932.1, on the reverse strand, counting down.
GTGAAAAGCAGGAGCAGAATATGTTACCATAGAAGACGCGATACAGAGATCGCTGTTTAACAAAGCAGCTCAGTCCAAAGTCAATGATGCGAACTCGAGGCACATCGGAGCCGGTCTCAATCAGAATGTTTTCTCCCTTGATGTCCCGATGAAAGATGTGTTTATCCTCAAGTTCCTTTACAGCATCAACTAGTTGCTTCAGAATGACCTGGAAAAGATGAAAAACACAATAATGAGTTAATGCTTTTCTGCCTTGATTGAATGCTGTACAGTCTAAGGCTCTCCCAGTCAACCTACCTTGGCCTTGTCCTCTGGTAAGGTTCTTCCATATTCTGCTTTGTATTTTTGCAGGTCCACAGCGGGGACAGGTCTCTCCAGCACCAGGATCAGCTCTTTGCCAAGGTCGAACCACTCCAGCAAGGACACAGGTGCTGATATTCCCACTGACCCTTCTGCTTCACCTGCAAGTTTAACCATAATGGCCACTTCCACCGAGAGCATCTTCCCGCTTTCATCCTGAAATATTACAACAAAGTGGATGATGAGGAACGCCGCATTCAATCCAGTAATGTAAAACTAATTCAAGTGTTGGACGCTTACCGCCACTTTGCAGTAGACTTTATTTTTGGGAATGTGTTTGATGGCAACCTAGAAGACACAGAGCATTGGTGAGCATTTCCTCAGTATGACATAATGAAAGGTGGAAACACAGCAGACGTTTCAGTTTACGATATTATCCATTATCTGCGTTACTGCCTGTCTTACTACCATCATCTGAACACTTACTGGAAAACGATCTTCTATCCGGTAGCCAGAAAACACTGCTCCGCAGCCTCCTTCTCCGAGCTGGTGCTCCTCCACATATCTGGCTTGGAATTCACCTGAACAGACAAAACAGCAAATCTGGTTTTATTACAGCTGTGACACAAATTACTCTCCTCTGTAGCCTAAATGTTCCTTTTGCCCTTCCCCTGAATATAAAACCCAAGCTGCTTGCTACTTACGTTTTTGGTCTGCCACTGATTTTTTGTCCTGGTCCACATTCCTTTTTTTTTTCTTGGGTGACTCTCTGTCGTCTCCCGTGGCCTTTCTTTTGCCATTTTTTGCGCACACCTGTTTGTTGTTCAAGTCTGGAGATGTGGAAAACACCAAAAGCATATCAGCTCACTGGATGATAGACACAAACACTAAACACCAATATCTTAAACCTAGCAACCACACTTAATCTACCCCCTTATTCAACAAATTAGCCTACCTTTACCAGAGTCCAACGAGGAGGATGCTTGCTCCTTGTCACCGCTCATATGGTCAAGAAGTTTAGCCCTCTTTGCTCTCTTTGTTGTGTCCTCTTCATCTTGCACAACCTTGCGCTTCACTCCTTTGACCACATCTGAGCTGGTGGAAGGACCAGCCTGCTCAGCGACCCTCCTCCTTTTCATTGGGGTCTTCTTTTCAGGACTGGCCTTTCTTTTAGCAGTCCTGCTCTTACAATCTATAAACGACAACAACACAGTGGTGAAAAAGAGTCCCCGACATCAAGACTGGAAGCAGTTTGATGGCAAAGAATTTGAAATTGCTTTTGCTTAAATGATCACAAGTTTAATCTTGGGATGAAAAAAATAACTGATCAGTGCGAGTTGATACTAGGTTTACTAAGTCTTAGATCTTGATGGCACTTGTTGGTCTGTTTTTACTGTTGAGTCCAAGAATAAACTTATTACATTATTTTACCAAAAGACCGGTAACCTTTCTTTGATTAGACATCTTGTATTAAAGCTATTTTCAATTAAACATATGATTCAATTGCTCCAAAAATGATTCACACAGTGTCAACATTTCTAGGATTTGGATTTTACCAGGATTTGATTTTATTATTTTACTTACCTTGATCTCCCGAATCTTTCTTATCGGCTGGAGTGGCAATTTTTCTTGTTTCCTTTTTCATTGTAATTTCGGAGACCCTTTAAAATCGAAAATGTAAACCGTAATGAGCTAAGATTGAGTTAATATTCCTTCAAATGTGCACCCTTCAAATGCTTGACTTTTCTAACTGAATTCTGTAAGTGAGCTTTATAAGTAAACTCTGGAAACTACGGCAACACAACATAGAATCTTGCCTTTCAGTGACTTCACTGACTGCCAGTAGTTCAAAGTAGTTTACAGAAAAACACTGGCAGACAAAGCCATAATATTTCTTATAATTCAATCATTTCATATCAATTAAACAGTTTCTTTCATTATCTTTCATCATTTGTATAAAGACCTCATCTATGGATGACAGTATGAAGATTTGTGGTTGACCACACACATTATAATAAACACAGTGTCAGCTACATTGTCATCTGATTTAAAGTATTTATTATGTACATTTAACTGTCATGGTAGTGAGTCTGTGACCCAGTGTTTTGTGTTTGTTCATTTATATTCATTGATTATTCTTATGTATGTTTTTGGTTCTCTTTATTGTTTTCTTCTTGTGTTATATTCTTAGGCTTTAGGTTTCTGTTACTTTGCCTTGCCCCTGTGTCCCACGTGTCATGTCTAGTCACTCTTGTTTCCATGTTCCCCAATTTCTCCCCAGTCAGTCATGTCTCTGTGTCAACTCTGTGTCTTTGTAAAAGTCTCTTGTTTGCTGTTTTACTTTGATAGTCATGTGTGCTGTGTTAGTGTTTTCATGTCTGTGAAGGTTCTCAGTCATCTAGGTCATCGTAGTCTAAGGAGTTTGGAAAGAAAGCGTCTGGACTTGAAGTTGCTTGAAGATGTTTCACCTTCTCGGATGAAAAGAACTTAAACTTTGCTTGAACATCTTCAAGCAACTTAAAGAAGTCCAGACGTTTTCTTTCTAAGCTCCTTAGACTATGTTAGTGTTTTCAGTTTTCCTTCCCCATGGTCTTGTTGTTTGTGATTTCTCGCAGCTGTGCTCTCATCCTGTGTCTTATTCCCTCATTTATCCCTCTGTGTATTTAAGCCCATTGTTTTCCTCTGTTTGCTGTTGGGTTATCTGTGTATCATCCATGACAATTTAATGAAATAGCAAATGCAACTACAATTTCAATGAGATTCATTCCTGGCATTCTACTGCGGTGGCTGAAAGTAGACACCAAGCATTATCACTGTAACTGATGTAAATATTGGACTTGGAGGGGATTCGTCTGATAGACTGATGCAAACATTACTGTGAGGAAATTTTTGAATCTCCCAATTTTCTTTCTTTCTGAAAGAAAGAAAGTTGGTTACTGTATCACATTTGTATGGCAAGATGTGAATTCAGTATGCGTGTGTGTTTGTGTCAGAGAGGAGTTTATCTGAGCCAGGGGTAAAGCAGGAGGTCCTCCAGCATTGGGCACTTCTCCAGGACTTTGTTAAAACTTGTTTTCAAGACGTCTGAAATGAAAGAAGGACAAGAGATATCGAGATGATAATTCCAGTGATTCAAGCGATCACATTGATTTTCTGCAAAATTTTCGTTTTGAGAGTCATTCGGCTGGGCAGGGGGTATAACACATCTGCAATGCAGCAACATCTGCTCTCTGGGCCTGTGTGAGAGTGTTATCTCAATGGCGGGAATGAGGATGTTGGAATTTGGCATCTCAGGCACCAACTCATCTCTTTCCTTAACCGGGCTCACCAGAGATTGGTTTCAGCCTCTCTCCATGCTTTAAGGAGGTTGAGTTGATAAATCTGACTGGCCCCTCCCCTGTCTGACCCTATCTCTTCATAGTCAACACCAATGTTCTCACCGTGTGACCATGAACGGTCCTTACCACTTGGCAAGTAATTTCGAGCTAGAAGAAGGGAGTAAGACAAGCACTTTATGTCCCTGTGAAAATACAACTACATTTTATCAAATATCACTAAGCAGTCCTTACCTTTAAATACAGCCTGGTTTCTTTCTCTTTCTTTCTATATCTCTGAGTGAAGTTAGCTCTCATTCTTTCTCTTCCTGTGAAATACAGCAAGTAGAGCTTTAGATAGCAACACACTGTAACACAGTTAGTGTTTGTTGAGGTGATAGAAATGCTGCATTTGAAATTACCTGACACAACATTTTACTCCCTTTTATGTTCACTCCTTTTTTTCTGAAGTACCGCAAATTATGGGCACGTGGGGTTGTTCTGGTGTTGTGCTAAAAATAAATAAATCAACACTACAGTACATGGTTTGTTCTTTCATCTCTTTTTATGCGACATCCTCTACTGATTAAAACGCGACTGCCTTTCACTGTTTAGGCTCAAATCTCATTGTTTGAAGGCCTGCAGTGACGTGAAATATTAACTTCCCCCAAATGCGTTAAACCCAAAGTAACGAGTTTGTTTTGAAAATATACGGAGTGGAAACTACAGATATTTGTAGTTTTGCACGTCTTTCTTCCTCCACCAGAGGCCATAGGCGCTGTCGATCTTGTATGTCCTCCTGCAGCAACATCTCTGCGAAGCTGATGCCTTCTTGCTTGCAGGTTGAAGAATCTTTGGTGCGCCTCCACAATTCTTCTTTAATTCGCCTCTGTGTGGATAGAATAATGATGTTTCTGTTTCTGCCATCAACTTGTTTCCCTAAGCGGTGGACAATATCAACAGCCTCTTCTAAGTTCAAGTCAGGGGCAATCTTCTGAAGCGTTTGCAAAACCTTCACTCTAATGTTTTCGTCTTTGTCTTCCTTCACCCCTTTCAGTTTTAGGCACCACCTCATTCGGTAGCGCTCTTGTTCTCTCACTCTTCTTTTCAAGTCTTCGTTTTCTTTAAGCAGCAGTTCATTCGCATTTGCCAGTTTAACAACTTTCAGTTTGCAATCAGCTATCTCTGCAGCGTTAAACTCTACAGCCTTAGCCAAGCTGGCAACCATAGCTGCACTTTGTCTGTTTTGTTCCTTGATATCCTCCAGTTGTGCTTCAAATTTTTTGTCAAGTCCCATAATGGCTTCAAAAATAGTTTTATTGGAGATATCATCTTCCTTCGCTGAAGATTTTGTTCTTTTCTTTCCTCTGGCGGTTGTTTTCGTCTCCCTGTGAGGTGTCATGCCGAGCAGATGTCAGAATTGAGTTCAAGCAAAGTTGACTCTTTTGGTGATTACAGTTTGTCCGGGCGGGCTGTGCGTCTTATTTCATCTGCAGACACGTCGTTGGATGAGGAACAGCTCATGTTGGCATTAGTGGCAGTCAGGATGGTGGCATCTTCCAGAGGGAAGGTCAGGTCGCTGGTCTCTCTGAGCAGGACGCTGTCCACCAACAAGCCCGGTTCCACGGCTGGAGATTACCCTCCTCCGGCTGAAGCCCCCGCTTTTCCCCCGAACAGCGAGCCAGCCGCGGTGCCTCACCCAAAAGCAGCGGCTGCTCCGTGCTCCTCTTCCCCAGTCAGGGCAGCCAGTTTGTGGGCATGGGCAGAGGACTTTTGAAATACCCCAACATTAAAGAAATGTTCACCATAGCCCAGAAGATCCTGGGTTACGACCTGCTGTCTCTGTGTCTGGAGGGCCCCGAGGACGAGCTGCAGAAAACCCCAAAGTAAGTGCCAGATAAATGTCTGGAAAAGGACAATAACTGCAGGTCCTGCCTTCTTAAATGTGGCCATTTTATCTTTAAAAAAAAAAAAAAAATACTGCTACAGTAATATTAATTTATATTTAAAATGTGCGCACATTATGTATGAAGGTGTGGATGAATGATGCTTGTTGTAAGAAAGCATTTTGAGTGCCCAGTAGAAGAGCATCTTTCAAATGCAAAGTTTCTCATTTCAACTTTAATTACTGCACATGATTACGGCGATAAGAGTAAATAAGGCTTCCAACAGTGGTTATTTCTTATTATCATATCTTATTTTTATTGGTTTTATCAGTAGATTGTTGTTTCACTCCCACCAAAAACATCACCGTAAATAATCTTCTGATTCTGAATGACCATTTAAAAAAATAAACAAATTGTTCTGAGTTAATTTCAGTTACGGATGTATCAGTGACGTAAATGATATATTGGTCATAATCGGGAGGCTGTTACATTTTTATTTTTTTTTTACTTGTTTTGACTTGTCTTTCTGGGGCGATGAACTTTGCAGAAGGTAGAAAGATTTCTTTTTGGGGTTTTTTTGTGCATTTGTTAGCAAGAAGAGGCAGTCGCTTATTAAGCTTAACGCAGGAATGCTTTACAAACATTCAGAGATGGACTTACACACTTGCTTTACTTCTCTCGGGGATAACTTTGTCGGAGATGAAATGCCAGGTTGCTAGCGAAGCTCCAAATGCTATCCAGACCACCGACAGGTCCCGCATGCCACAGCCGCTCTATCACGTGATGCATACTGCTCCGACGTGCTAACGTTCTGAGGTGAGTTACGGCATGTTGCAAGTTTTGCGAGGTGATTTCGTGATATTTAATGGATCGGATTACATTTTTTATTTTTCTCCGATATCCGATCCAGTAATTTAGGTCAGTATCGGACCGATACCGATACGTAATATCGGATCGGTCCATCTCTAATTTATATAATGTCAATACTATCAAATTTATTCTGATTTATGTTTATTTATGTTCTTAGGGCTGCGCTCTTCTGGACAGAGATCTCTGATGTTGTTCCTGGGATCTGCTGGAGCCGCTCACCTAGCTTGGGAGTCACCAAACCGAGTGTTCCAATTACCACTGGGACCACTGTTACCTTAACCCTCCACATCTTCTCGAGCTCTTCTCTGAGCCTTTGGTATTTCTCAAGCTTCTCGTGCTCCTTTTTCCTGATGCTGTGCAGGGTGTACCCTGCCTCTCGCCCTATGACAGCTGGGATAGGCTCCAGCGCCCCCCGCGACCCTGAAAAGGATAAGCGGAAGCAAATGGATGGATGGATGGATGGATGAATTTCAAATAAGCTCAATGTTTGTTTATTGTGCTTTAGTTATTTGTTGGCATTAGTTTATTTGTAAAATGATCCCATGCAATACAATTCTACTGTACTGCATTCTTTTTTGTTATTTTTATTCATCAGTCATCAACAACAAAGTTTGTTTTGTTTGTTTGGGGAATGTATTTTTTCGATCTGTTAGTTTTTGCAAATAAAAAAACTTTTAGTTTTTGTATTTCTATTTCAGATAACAGAGAAGCATATTTTTAACATAACTGCTGTGTACTGTAAACAATCGCTTTCAAGCACATTCACAGATCATTACGTTGTGGTTTATGAGCACTAGTGCTAATCATTTAAACAAGTAAATGCCCTGCATTTGTATAGCGCTTTTCTAGTCCCTAAGGACCCCAAAGCGCTTCACACTACATTCAGTCATTCACACACTGGCGATAGCAAGCTACATTGTAACCACAGCTGCCCTGGGACGCACTGACAGAGGTGGACACTGGCGCCACCGGGCCCTCTGACCACCACCAGTAGGCAAACATGGGGTTAGTATCTTGCCCAAGGATATTTGGCATGCAGCCAGGAGGCAGCCTGGGATCAAACCACCAACCATCTGATTAGTGGCTGACCTGCTCTGCCACCTGAGCTACAGCCACCCAATAGTAAAATACTTAAAACACATTCAAGTATTCTTGACAGAATTGCAGTGTGCAGAAAAGACACTGAGTAAATACTGTATATTTCCTTCCCATGAGTATTATGTCAGTCAGTTTGATCGTCATCATTTTTACAAATGATAGAAAAATATATACCATAATAATACAATAGCTACAATAAATCACACCGTGTTCTTAAAAATGGTTGTAAAAGAATCAAACATTTATCACTAGTGTCCTTATCCTCACACTTCTATATTTTCCTTCTGCCTTAAAAATATGTTTCTGAATAATCAAAGCTAAATGTAAATGAAGATGGTGTAGAAGCTCTAAACTAGCTTCAGTATAGCTTTATATATATATTTTTAAACTGCATGTTAACTACACTTTTTTTTAAATGATAAGTTAAACTGCTGTTGGACAGTTAGACCTGTGAGTAGTATCTATAAAATTTCTGTTATTAAGAATAGCTTGCAGCAACATATAATACTATATGTTGGATAGTTTGGTTTATGTGATCTGTTCGGGCTGATGTGAGTAAATGAGATGTACATATTTCAGTGCTTTCCTCTTTATGCCTTTAATAATGAAGATTAAAAAGGATTTAAAAATGGAGGATTTAGTGTTTAATAGCACATTACAGGGTTTCTTTTATGGGTCTTTTTTTTTTTTGCATGTGAAAGTTTCTAAAAAAGCAGAAGTACTAATGAGGAGGTTTTTGTCACTGTCTAAATCACTGTGGTACAGCTGCACTGGCAGAGTCATCCCATGTCTGACAGTAATACACTGCAGAGTCTCCTGTCTCTGCTCGCTTGATAATGAACTGGTAATCAATGTTTGATGAGGACTTAGAGTTGAATCTGTCTGAGGAGAATCCTGTTCCAAAGCTGGGTGAGCTGCTAGAATGATAAAATCTTAGAACATACTGAGGAACCGTTCCAGGAACTTGTTTATACCATCTAACAGAATTCCCATCATCTCTCTCTATGTTACAGTTGAGAACAACTTCTTGACCTGGAGAAACTGTGTGGACAGCAGGTGTTTGGGTCAACACAATCACTGCATCAACATCTGCCAGGAAACACAGAAAAAATAGAAGTTTAAAGTTTAGCTCTAAATATGGACTAAAAAATGGAATAAGAAGATCTTACATGTTAGAGCAGTGATGAGAGTGCAGAAGGTCCACAGCATGTTGTCAGTGTGAGGTGTAAATGATCTTTACTGTTTAGAGATGTGAGTAGGAGAAGAGAGCTGGAGCTTATAAAGAGGAGAGGCAAACTAAAGGAGGAGGAGATTAAAGAAAACTACTTTCACTCATAGATTAAATGATTCATGAGCAGTTTCACATTGTTGTTCATTGTTGTTTCCGATTCATATTCATCATTCATGCTCAAGTCTGTCATAAAATAATATTCTTGAAAAAGTTGTTGTAGCTGTTAGTGTGGCTCTCATTTTGGCCTTCTGTTGCTGTAGCCCATCTGCTTCAAAGTCAGATGTACGGTGCTCCCAAACATGCTCTTCTGCATAGCTTGTTTTGAAACATTGCACCAAAAACTGCTGCTCGCTGGATATTTTCTCATTTGAGTCCACCATCCCTGTAAACCCTATGGCCGAGTGGTTAAGGCGTTGGACTTAAGCTCCAATGAGCGCATGCTCTCGTAGGTTCAAACCCCACTCCTGGTATAATTTGGAGCCTCATGACTGGTAAACTGAAATGTATCTATGGGAGCAACAATGATCAATAGGAGTTTTTAGGAATTTGCTGTGAGCAATATCCCCCCACCCAGTCACCCCCAAAAAAGCTGGGATGAAAGACAAATGAGAGGTCTGTGCCAAGGTCGCTCAGTCTTACTGTACATGTTATATGTAGAACCGTTGGCTTGTGCAATTAGGGAAAGCCCAGACATAACAGGAATACAGTTACCGGGAGGAGAAACATTAAAAATTTAACAGTATGTAATTATCATATTATGAAAACAATTATAACGCCAAGAAAGTTATAAAAATGAATTGAAGACGCTCCGTCTCAACGACCGCTGATTGGACTGCAGGCGACCACGTGATTTTGAATCTCATTAACCGGCATGCGCTGACCGGCGTTTCAGAAACTAAAGTGTCGTCATATATGTGGCGCCGTTTAAAAACTGAAACATGCCGACCATAGTTATATTGTGATGTTTCGGAGGTAAAACGTCAGTAAAACATCGACCTGTCCTCTACCATTTGTTAGAAGGCGACTGTGTTCTTCATTGTAACCATGAGTTAGAGTTGCAGTAAGCAGAATGAGTCGTTTCTGTCGTGCGATATGTGGGTATCGCTTCTCGGCCTTTTGGCTAAGATCAAGTGTAGTATCTGTTCTTATCAGTTTAATATCTGATACGTCCCCTACCCGGGGACCATATATTAAATTGATTTTTGGAGCAGGGAGATGGAATAGGGGCTTGCTCCGTCCACTCCACGCATCGACCTGGTATTGCAGTATTTCTAGGAACGGTGCAACCCCTGAAGCTGTGAAAAACAAATGTCATTTCACTCAACAGTTTGTGCAAAGAAATTTCTTATACGCTAGATATATGCGTGCGTCTGCATATCTGGACATTGTCTTCGTGTAATCTTCCAAGGTTAGTCAGACTGAAATGTTGCGACTTAATATTTGTGAATGACTTACATTTAACTATTACCAGAATTACTAAATCCTGCCACTTGGACTGACACGTGGCTGGACACACACTTTCTATGGGAAATCAAAAAAATATGTCGTTTTGAACTGCAGTTACACTATTCTGGCTCGAATCCTGCAGTTACCTCTGTTGTCCACTAGAGACCAATAGAAGTCTTTAAAAACCGGAGGCTGCCATCTACAAGGACTCATGTTGATTATAGGTTTAACTCTTCTCTTTCTCTACATACTGCAGCTTTCTGTCCTCTGTGGCTGTAAATTACATCGTTTGAAAAAAAAAACCACCACACAATTTTTTCTTGGCTTTTTAGCTAAAATCACCTGTATTGTCTGTTGTTTCCATTTGTGGATGGTTAATAGTGCAGAAGATTGTTTTTCTGTTTTCAGGATTACATGAAAACATTTTGGAACAGATCATTTTTGCATATAATAAATCTTAGGATAGTATTGGTTTTGATGATTTATAAAACAGCTGTGTGCCGTAGCCCTGGTAGTGTGGATCCTTAGTGTGTAAAGAGTAGATACCTCATGTAATATGTGTGAATGAAAATCCATGGACTTTATAAGAGTCCTCCATTTATGGCTATGATCCTAACAAACAAGATTAATACGTTTCTTTCTCCTACCAATCTTCCTGTTTCCTAAAGGAACACGCATGCACAATATATATGCACCAGGGTGGCCGAGTGGTTAAGGCGTTGGACTTAAGCTCCAATGAGCGCATTCTCTCGTAGGTTCAAACCCCACTCCTGGTATAATTTGGAGCCTCATGACTGGTAAACTGAAATGTATCTATGGGAGCAACAATGATCAATAGGAGTTTTTAGGAATTTGCTGTGAGCAATATCCCCCCACCCAGTCACCCCCAAAAAAGCTGGGATGAAAGACAAATGAGAGGTCTGTGCCAAGGTCGCTCAGTCTTACTGTACATGTTATATGTAGAACCGTTGGCTTGTGCAATTAGGGAAAGCCCAGACATAACAGGAATACAGTTACCGGGAGGAGAAACATTAAAAATTTAACAGTATGTAATTATCATATTATGAAAACAATTATAACGCCAAGAAAGTTATAAAAATGAATTGAAGACGCTCCGTCTCAACGACCGCTGATTGGACTGCAGGCGACCACGTGATTTTGAATCTCATTAACCGGCATGCGCTGACCGGCGTTTCAGAAACTAAAGTGTCGTCATATATGTGGCGCCGTTTAAAAACTGAAACATGCCGACCATAGTTATATTGTGATGTTTCGGAGGTAAAACGTCAGTAAAACATCGACCTGTCCTCTACCATTTGTTAGAAGGCGACTGTGTTCTTCATTGTAACCATGAGTTAGAGTTGCAGTAAGCAGAATGAGTCGTTTCTGTCGTGCGATATGTGGGTATCGCTTCTCGGCCTTTTGGCTAAGATCAAGTGTAGTATCTGTTCTTATCAGTTTAATATCTGATACGTCCCCTACCCGGGGACCATATATTAAATTGATTTTTGGAGCAGGGAGATGGAATAGGGGCTTGCTCCGTCCACTCCACGCATCGACCTGGTATTGCAGTATTTCTAGGAACGGTGCACCCCCTGAAGCTGTGAAAAACAAATGTCATTTCACTCAACAGTTTGTGCAAAGAAATTTCTTATACGCTAGATATATGCGTGCGTCTGCATATCTGGACATTGTCTTCGTGTAATCTTCCAAGGTTAGTCAGACTGAAATGTTGCGACTTAATATTTGTGAATGACTTACATTTAACTATTACCAGAATTACTAAATCCTGCCACTTGGACTGACACGTGGCTGGACACACACTTTCTATGGGAAATCAAAAAAATATGTCGTTTTGAACTGCAGTTACACTATTCTGGCTCCAATCCTGCAGTTACCTCTGTTGTCCACTAGAGACCAATAGAAGTCTTTAAAAACCGGAGGCTGCCATCTACAAGGACTCATGTTGATTATAGGTTTAACTCTTCTCTTTCTCTACATACTGCAGCTTTCTGTCCTCTGTGGCTGTAAATTACATCGTTTGAAAAAAAAAAAACACACAATTTTTTCTTGGCTTTTTAGCTAAAATCACCTGTATTGTCTGTTGTTTCCATTTGTGGATGGTTAATAGTGCAGAAGATTGTTTTTCTGTTTTCAGGATTACATGAAAACATTTTGGAACAGATCATTTTTGCATATAATAAATCTTAGGATAGTATTGGTTTTGATGATTTATAAAACAGCTGTGTGCCGTAGCCCTGGTAGTGTGGATCCTTAGTGTGTAAAGAGTAGATACCTCATGTAATATGTGTGAATGAAAATCCATGGACTTTATAAGAGTCCTCCATTTATGGCTATGATCCTAACAAACAAGATTAATACGTTTCTTTCTCCTACCAATCTTCCTGTTTCCTAAAGGAACACGCATGCACAATATATATGCACCAGGGTGGCCGAGTGGTTAAGGCGTTGGACTTAAGCTCCAATGAGCGCATTCTCTCGTAGGTTCAAACCCCACTCCTGGTATAATTTGGAGCCTCATGACTGGTAAACTGAAATGTATCTATGGGAGCAACAATGATCAATAGGAGTTTTTAGGAATTTGCTGTGAGCAATATCCCCCCACCCAGTCACCCCCAAAAAAGCTGGGATGAAAGACAAATGAGAGGTCTGTGCCAAGGTCGCTTAGTCTTACTGTACATGTTATATGTAGAACCGTTGGCTTGTGCAATTAGGGAAAGCCCAGACATAACAGGAATACAGTTACCGGGAGGAGAAACATTAAAAATTTAACAGTATGTAATTATCATATTATGAAAACAATTATAACGCCAAGAAAGTTATAAAAATGAATTGAAGACGCTCCGTCTCAACGACCGCTGATTGGACTGCAGGCGACCACGTGATTTTGAATCTCATTAACCGGCATGCGCTGACCGGCGTTTCAGAAACTAAAGTGTCGTCATATATGTGGCGCCGTTTAAAAACTGAAACATGCCGACCATAGTTATATTGTGATGTTTCGGAGGTAAAACGTCAGTAAAACATCGACCTGTCCTCTACCATTTGTTAGAAGGCGACTGTGTTCTTCATTGTAACCATGAGTTAGAGTTGCAGTAAGCAGAATGAGTCGTTTCTGTCGTGCGATATGTGGGTATCGCTTCTCGGCCTTTTGGCTAAGATCAAGTGTAGTATCTGTTCTTATCAGTTACAAGGCGAGAAGCAATGTAGGATGGCGGCGACGTCGGCCAATTTTTCGGAGAGGAATACATGGTCGTATGGAACGAGGAATACCTTGAGATTCGAACTAATGGATAAAGAAAAGGATTTCCATGACAGAATTAATTTCGGACGAAGGATTCTTTATGATGCATTGAAGGTACAACCAGAGGAAATCTACTGCCTCCAGCAAAGCACGGCAAGTAAGCACTATGACGTGACTTTTTGCACGGGAGAGTACGCGGAGGAGGTGAGAAAGAGATGTGGTACAGAAGAAAATGAAGAACTAAAAAAATATATGGTAACCCCGTTATACAGGAACGATTATAGGATTTTAACGGTGCACATGTATAATCCCTGGGTTACAGAAGAGACCATTAAGTACTTCCTGGGGCGGTACGTTACAGTGCTCCCAGGGGTACGAAAAATAAAGGACGGGCTAGGCCTATGGACTGGAAAAAGACAGTTTCGGGTAAAACTTAAAATGGATATGACAACGGAAGATGGATACTGCCACCCGCCTGCAGTGTTTTCCATCGGAGCAGACAGAGGTTTTTTGGTGTATGCAGGACAGCCACAAGCATGCAGAAAATGCGGCAGTACGGGACATAATGCAGACAATTGTGAGCAGGTGAGGTGTAGGAGCTGCGGGAAAAATGGCCATATCACAAGAGACTGCAAAGAGCCTAGAAGGTGTCACTTATGTGGCTCAGATACACATATGGCAAGAGATTGCACTAGGCCCAGATCATATTCGGAAGCAGCTAAAGCAGGGACCGAGGTAGAGCGGTATGAAGAAACGGATATAGGAACAAATATTGGGGAAAGCGCACAAGAGGCGCCACCAGCAGAAAGGAATCAGACTAATGAGGAAGAAGGGGGGGGGGGGGAGAGGATGGGGCCGAACAAGGAGAAGAAGAAGGCGATAAGATGGGGGAGAAAAATGGGGAGAAGCAGTGCGAAGAAGGACAAATATGGGAAGTGGCAGCTAAGCCACGAAGAAAGTCGGCCAAAAGGCGTAGGAAAGTGAGCTCGGGAGTCCCTCCAGGAGAGACTAATTTGAAAGAAGGTAAAGGAGAGCGGATGGAAGAGGGAGGGGAGATGGGAGCGTATGTGTTGAGAGGGACGCAGACTGAATGTATGCACACACCAATGAGTGATTTAACAAGTGACGGAGACGTTGAAGAAGAAGAAGTAGAAAGTGAAGAAAAATCGGAAGATTCATTTATAAAAAATTTGCTGGCGCAAGTCAACATGGACTAATAAGGGAGGGGAAAATGGACGACAGAGGTTTTTCTTTCTTTTTCTTTTTCGGCTCTAATTTTGTAAAGTTTTCCTTTTTTTCAGGGGATATGAAGATCAAAAAGACAACTAGGAGATGGTATCTGTTTTTTCTTTTGTTTCTTTGTTATAAAATTATTAAGTGCCCTCTGCTTAGGTGTATAGATACCCCTTTTTTTACTACAAAATGGTGAGGTTCCGAATAATTACGTTAAATGTAAGGGGGTTAAAAAATGCCAGAAAAAGACAAATGGTATATGAATTTCTGTTGTTTTATAATTTTGATGTATGTTTATTACAGGAGGTACATTTGAAGGACGAGAAGGATGTTGTTATTTTTTCGGAGCAGTGGAGGGGGGGTGAATCGGCATGGAGTATAGGAGGAGTATATGGGACAGGGGTGGGAGTGTTGTGTGGAAATAAAAGTATAAAAATAAAAGAAAGTTATACGGTGATACAGGGAAGAGTGATGGTGGTAGATGTAGAAAAAAACGGGGTCCAAAGCCGGATAATAAATGTGTATGCACATGTGGATCCAAAACAAAGAAGAGAACTCCTTTTGTCGATGGACACTTGTTTTATTACAAGGAAAAATATTATAGTGGGAGGGGATTTTAATGTATCTTTAGAAAAAGAAAAATTTTCTCTCCCATTAAAGACATTTATAAGACAATACGGGTTAACGGATGTTATGGGCAGACTTCTGGGGAAAAAAGTAGGGTATACATGGAGGAATACAAGGGGGGTACAGAGTAGGTTGGACTATATTTTGATAGATAAAGTGTAAAATTAAAGGGGGAAAAACGATTCCGGTTCTACTCACGGATCACCAGGCGGTAGAGGTGGATTTGGAGATAGAAGGGATGGAATACGGGAAGGGATATTGGAAATTAAATAATGAGGTGTTAAAGGAAAAAGATTATAGGGATAAATTTTTAGAGATCTTCCCTTTATGGGTGAAAGTAAAAGAACTTTATGGAAAAAAAGGGGATTGGTGGGAGGATGTAAAATGCAAGATAAAAAAATTTACGATAGAATATTGTACAGATAGATCTAAACGTAGAAAAGAAGAATTTAATATGTTACAAAAAGAGATAGAACATATTTATGTTATACAAAAGGAGGGGAAGGAAAAAAATGTAGATTTGAAAATTGAAGACTTAAAGGTGAGGCAAGAAGAGTTATTAGAGAGGAAGGCAAGAGCAGAAACATATAAATTAAAACAGAAAGAGTATGAGGAAGATGAAAGGTGTTCCGCATATTTTTTTAAAAAGATGAAAAGTAGGGATAAAAGGGGGGTTATAGAGAAATTG
The DNA here is from genome assembly GCF_963969265.1 of Rhamphochromis sp. 'chilingali'. Lineage (NCBI taxonomy): Eukaryota > Metazoa > Chordata > Actinopteri > Cichliformes > Cichlidae > Rhamphochromis > Rhamphochromis sp. 'chilingali'. Next base: position 12,527,074 of record NC_137932.1, on the reverse strand, counting down.
GAAAAGGATGGGAAGGAGATTATAGGGAGGGAAAGCATGTTGGGGGTAGTAAAAGAATATTACGAGGATTTATTTAGAAAAGAAAAAGTAGGGACAGAAAAAAGAGATGTTCTTTTGGGGTCATTAAAGAGGAGATTAGTAGAGGAAGATAGGGAGTTTCTGGAAAGGGAAATAACGATGGAAGAGGCATATAAGGTGGTAAAGGGAATGAAGGTAAATAGGGTACCAGGAATAGATGGATTAACGAAAGAATTTTATGAGGTATTTTGGGGAGTGATAGGGTTACATTTGTTGGAGGTCTTTAAAGAAATATTAGAGGGGGAAGAGATGGCGGAGAGTATGAGGACGGGTGTGATTTCGTTATTATTTAAGAAAGGGAATCCTCATTTACTTGATAATTATAGACCTCTCACTATGTTATGTGTAGATTATAAGATTTTAAGTAAGATAATTGCAAATAGATTGGTAGGGGTAATGTCGGATATAGTGGGAAGTGATCAAACGTGTGGGGTGAAGGGGAGACAAATTTCATGGAATATACAATTACATAGAGACATACTTGCATATGTAAAGGATAGAAAAATGGCGGCAATCTGTGTAAGTTTAGACCAACAAAAGGCATTTGATAGGCTAGATTACGAAATGTTGTGGGAGGTAATGACTAAGATGGGCTTGGGAAAACAATTTATAAGGTGGGTGAGGATCCTTTATAAAGAGATATATTCAAAAATCAAATTGAACGGGTTCCTCACGGAAAAAGTTCATCAAGCGAGGGGGTTGAGACAAGGGTGCCCGTTATCGGTGGTACTCTATGTATTATATGTTGAACCATTGGCTTGTGCAATTCGGGAGAATAAAAGAGTGAGGGGGATAATGATGCCGGGGGGGGAATGTTTGAAAATATCTCAATATGCGGATGATACTATACTATATTTAGCGGACGACGACAGTTTAAGAGAAGTTGTGGAAATATTAAAAATATATGAAGAAGTTACAGGATCAAAAATAAATAAGGAAAAGACAAAATATAAGTACTTGGGGACGTGGGAAGGTAGGAGGGAAAATATTTGTGATTATACTTTGTGTGAAGGTCCTATGGACATTCTAGGAATTTCTTTTGGGAATAAGGAGGGCGATGCTATTTGGAACTGGAAGGGGAAGATGGCAGAGGTGGAAAGGAAATTACGACTATGGAAAATGAGGAAGCTTACAATTACTGGGAAGGTGTTAGTGATAAAGAGTGAGGTGGTGCCGAAATTATTGTACCTAGGCTATGTGTTCCCGATGCCACAAGTATTTAGAGCACAAATAATGAGGGGAATATTTAATTTTATATGGGGAGGTTACGAGTACGTAAAGAGAGTACAAATGTATCAGGAGATTGCCGATGGGGGAAAAGGGGTACCGAACATTCCGTTAAAGTTAGATACGATTTTTTATGCAAATGTGTGTACGCTGTTAAAGAAGCCATATATTCATAAATGTCAGATATTGTTATGGTTCTGGTTAGCTATTCCATACCGGTTTTTAATTGGGTGGGAAAATCAGGGGCCGAAGGCAGAGACAAGACCAGAATACTTTCAGAGGATGGTTAAGTGGGGAAAGAGACATATAGAGTGCAGGGAGGTGGATACAATACAAAATCATAAACTTCTGTATAAAAAACTGGCGAGGAATGCTAACTACAACCAGGGGATAGTGAGTTCGGAAGTTTGGGAATACGCACAGGATAAGAGTTATAAGAATGTTTTGAAAGATTTTAATTGGATGCACCTACATAGGAAATTACCTGTAAGGACTACGATGTATGCACATAATTTGGGGAAGTTAAAAGAATGTCCGAGGGATAATTGCACAGAGGAAGAAACGATTGAACACGTCCTATGGGGGTGCAAATATGCAAAAAAGGTATGGGCTGGAATGAAGAGGAGGTATAAGGGACTAGAGGCTTTGACATATGAGGAAATAACTTATCTTAGGCCTAAGGATAAAAAGAAGGAGGAAAATAAAATACGTTGTATGTTGTTATCAATTACAAAACTTAAGATATGGAGGGCAAGACAGGGGTATATAAGGGGGGGGTATGAATGGAAAGAGATGGGAACAATAAAGGATATAGAGAGGGAATTTGAGGGGATATATCGGCATGAATTACAAAGATGGGGAATAGACACGATTAAGGACAGGTGGAAGGATTATTATGAATGATGTAAAAGATGTTTTTGTGAAATATGAAAAGAATTCAATGGAATGTTGAGCAAATGGAAATGTAAGATGGTGTTGTAAGTAAAAATAAAAAGGAAAAAAAAAAAATCTGTTCTTATCAGTGATAAGGCGAGAAGCAATGCAGGATGGCGGCATCATCGGCCAACTTCCATGAGAGGAATGCATGGATGCAAGGTACAAGAAATACTTTGAGATTCGAGCTGATGGAGAAAGATGAGGAAATCCATGACAGAATTAATTTTGGACGGAGGATCCTATACGAGGCTTTAAAGATACAGCCTGAGGAAATCTACTGCCTTCAGCAGAGCACGGCAAGTAAACATTACGATGTAACCTTTTGCACGGGAGAATGCGCGGAGGAGGTGAGAAGGAAGTGTATTGGAGAAGAAAACGAAGAATTGAGAAAATACATGGTAACCCCTATGTACAGAAATGATTATAGGATCCTAACTGTTCATATGTACAACCCATGGGTTTCTGAAGAGACTATTAAGTATTTCTTGGGAAGGTACGTTACAGTACTACCAGGAGTGCGGAAAATAAAGGATGGCTTAGGCCTATGGACCGGAAAAAGACAATTTCGAGTCAAATTAAATGTGGATATGGCCACCGAAGACGGGTATTGCCACCCGCCCGCGGTGTTCTCTATTGGAGCGGATAGGGGCTTCCTAGTGTATGCCGGGCAGCCCCAAGCGTGCAGAAAATGTGGTAGCACCGGACACAATGCGGACAGTTGCGAACAAATGAGGTGCAGGAGTTGCGGAAAGATAGGCCATATAACAAAAGACTGCAAGGAGCCTAGAAAATGTCACTTGTGTGATTCGGAGACGCACATGGCAAGAGACTGTACTAGGCCAAGGTCATATTCTGAAGCGGCAAAATCTGGAACTAAAGACGGATATCATAGAAAAACGGACACAGAAACTGATACTGAAAGGAGAGCACAGGAGGCGCCAACGGCTGCCGAAGATCAGACTAATGAGGAGAGAGATGGGAGCAAGGAAGGTGGAGCAGAGCAGAGAAAGGAGGAGGGAGGAAATCCACGCGAACTGGATGCCGAGAGAGAGAAACAAGGGGAGGACGGACAGGTGTGGGAAGTAGTAGCGAAGCCTCGGAGAAAATCAGCTAAGAGGCGGAGAAAGGTGAGCTCGGGCGCTTCTTCAGAAGAGACTAAAATGAAAAGTAGAGAGGACAGAGAGGAACGGACCGAGGAGGTGGAAAATGTGGAGGGACATGTTCTGAGAGGTACACAGACTGAATGTATGCACACGCCTTTAAGTGACTTAACTAGTGATGGGGATACGGGGGAAGAGGCCGAAAGTGAAGAAAAGTCGGAAGATTCCTTTATAAAAAACTTGCTGGCGCAAGTTAATATGGAGAGTTAAAAATGGGGATTTCGGAATAAAAGAAGATTTTTTAGGTTACTTAATGCAGTTATTTAATTTTTTCCTCCGGACTTTAATTATAAACGTATTCCCATGTTTTTGTTTGGTAATGATTTGGTTTTGTTGTTAAGATATGGGAAAATTCCGAATAATTACTTTAAATGTAAGGGGGCTTAAAAACGCCCGAAAGAGGAAAATGGTTTATGAATTTTTGTTACATTATAATTTTGATGTTTGCCTACTGCAAGAAGTACATCTAAAGGATGAGGGGGATATTGACCTTTTTACGGAGGAATGGAGAGGAGGTGAATCGGCTTGGAGTATAGGGGGGGTACACGGGACTGGGGTCGGAGTGTTATGTGGAAACAAAAGTATAAGGATAAAGGAAAGTTACACGTTAATACAGGGAAGGGTGATGGTTGTAGATGTGGAAAAAAGTGGAATGCAAAACCGGATAATAAACGTGTACGCACATGTGGATCCAAAGTTGAGAAGAGAACTACTCTTAAAAATGGATACCTGTTTTATGACAAAAAAAAATATTCTGGTGGGAGGGGATTTCAACTGCACCTTGGAGAAGGAAAAATCCTCCCTCCCCTTCAAGACTTTCATAAAAAAATATGGTTTGATAGATGCAATGGCTACACTACAGGGGAAACAAGTGGGGCACACATGGAAGAATACAAGAGGGGTGGAAAGTAGATTAGATTATATATTGGTAGACAAAAAGTGCAAAATAAAGCAAGGAAAACTAATACCGGCACTGTTCACGGATCATCAAATGGTAGAGGTGGAAGTGGAGATAAAAGGAACAGATTATGGAAAAGGTTACTGGAAACTAAATAATGAAGTACTTATGGAAAAAGAATATAAGAAAAAATTTGCAGAGCTCTTCCCCTTATGGGCAGAGACGGAGAAGTTATACATGAATAAACTGGATTGGTGGGAGGATGTAAAAAATAAAATAAAAAAGTTCACAGTGGATTACTGTACGGAAAGGTCAAGAGCTAGGAATGAGGAATTCCGCACGCTGCAAAAAGAAATAGAATATACTTACGCACTACAAACAAAAGAAAAAAATAAAAATAAGGACGAGAAAATAGAAATTTTAAGATCGAAACAGGAAGAATTACTTGAGAGGAAGGCAAGGGCTGAAACATATAAATTAAAACAGGAGGAGTATGAGGAGAACGAGAAATGTTCCGCTTTTTTCTTCAAAAAGATGAAAAGTAGGGAAAAAAGGGGAGTCATAACAAAATTGGAGAAGGATGGGAAAATGACGGAAGGGAGAGAAGATATGTTAAAGGTGGCGAAGGAATATTATGAGGAGCTGTTCAGCAAAGAAAATCTAGAGGGAGGGAAAGGGGATTTCTTCTTGAAGAAAATAAAGAAGAGACTAACGGGAGAAGAAAGGGAAAGGCTAGAGGGGGAAGTGACAATAGAGGAGGCATATAAAGTAATAAAAGGAATGAAGGCAAATAAAGTGCCGGGAATAGATGGTTTAACAAAGGAATTTTATGAAACCCTTTGGGGGGTGGTGGGGATACATTTGGTGGGAGTCTTTAAGGAAATCATGGAGGGAGAGGCGATGACAGAGAGTATGAAGATGGGTGTGGTTTCCGTATTATTTAAGAAAGGCAACCCACATCAACTTGATAACTATAGACCGTTAACCATGTTATGTGTGGATTATAAGATCTTGAGTAGGATATTTGCAAATAGACTTGCAGGAGTAATGTCGCACATAGTGGAGAAGGATCAAACGTGTGGGGTACGGGGGAGGCAAATTACCTGGAATGTGCAACTACACAGAGATATACTTACATATGTGAGGGATAGAAACTTGGCAGCAATATGTGTGAGCTTGGATCAGCAAAAGGCCTTTGACAGGGTAGATCACGAATTTTTGTGGAGGGCAATGGAGTATATGGGGCTGGGAGGGACCTTTATAAAATGGGTAAAGAATTTATATAAGGGCATAAACTCGAAAATAAAATTAAATGGATTTCTTACAGAAAAGGTGTATCAAACAAGGGGTTTGAGACAAGGATGTCCATTATCTGTTGTGCTTTATGTACTTTATGTTGAACCTTTGGCCTGTGCAATAAGGGAAAGCCAAAGAGTGAAAGGGATAATGATGCCACGGGGGGAATGTTTAAAAATATCACAATACGCGGACGACACGATATTATATTTGGCAGATGATGATAGTCTAAGGGATGTGATAGAAATTTTAAATGCTTATGAAAAAGCGACGGGATCTAGGATAAATAAAGAGAAGACAAAGTATAAATATTTGGGGATATGGGAGGGTAGAAGAGATAACATCTGTGATTTTACTTTGTGTGAAGGTCCAATGGATATTTTAGGAATCTCTTTTGGAAACAAGGAAGGCGATGAGCTTTGTAATTGGAGAGAAAAGATGAACGCGGTGGAAAAGAAGTTGGGTCTTTGGAAAGTAAGAAAATTATCAATCTCGGGGAAAGTTTTGGTTATAAAGAGTGAGGTAGTGCCGAAATTACTACATTTGGCCTACGTGTTCCCGATGCCACAGATATATAGAGCACAAATAATGAGGGGGATATTTAAATTCATATGGGGGGGTTACGAGTATGTAAAAAGACTACAAATGTATCAAGAAATAGAAGATGGTGGGAAGGGGGTACCAAATGTCCCGTTGAAGTTAGATACAATGTTTTATACAAATGTGTGTACATTATTGAAACAGACTTATGTGCATAAATGTCAAATATTGCTATGGTTCTGGTTGGCGATACCATACCGTTTTTTGATAGGGTGGGAAAATAAGGGACCTAAGGCGGAGTTTAGACCAAAATATTTTCAGAGGATGGTGGGATGGGGAAAGAAACATCCGGAATGCAAAGAGGTGGATACAGTATTAAACCATAAACTTCTATACAAGAAAATGGTACGGAAAGCCAACCAAAATCAGGTACCGGTGAGCCCAGAAGTGTGGAAACTCACACAGGATAAGAGTTTTAAAAATGTCATAAAGGATTTTAATTGGATGCATTTACATAAAAGGCTACCTGTGAGGGTTACTATGTACGCACATAATTTGGGAAAACAGAAAAAGTGTCCGAGGGACAATTGTATAAAAGAAGAAACAATTGAACATGTACTATGGGGATGTGAATACGCAAAAAAGGTATGGGAAGGGGTAAAGGGGAAGTATAAAGGTTTGGGGACGGTGACTTATGAAGAGATCACCTTCTTTGGGACTAAAGGTACAGAAAAAGAGAGATATAAAATACGTTGCATGTTGTTATCAATTGTTAAACTTAAGTTGTGGAGGGCAAGACAGAGTTGTATAATGGGGGGATACAAAGAGGGGGAAATTGGGACGATCAAGGCTATAGAAAGGGAATTTGAAAAGATATATTGGCATGAACTACAAAAATGGGGAATAGACACAATTAAGGACAGATGGAAAGATTTCTCTCCTTTTTTTGCTCTGAAGGTACCCAAAAGGTGGTGGTAGGTAAAGTGTAAGGAAAGGAGGAAGGGAAAAGGAGTAATGATAAGCTATACGTCAATGAAAATGTCATATGAAAATGTTAATCAGTTTGTCATGAACGAATGTGGGGAAAAATGGAAATGTAAACTTGTTATTGTAAAGGAAATGGTAAAATGTTTTTGAATGATTGTGGAAAGAAAATAAAAAGAAGAAAAAAAAAATCTGTTCTTATCAGTTTAATATCTGATACGTCCCCTACCCGGGGACCATATATTAAATTGATTTTTGGAGCAGGGAGATGGAATAGGGGCTTGCTCCGTCCACTCCACGCATCGACCTGGTATTGCAGTATTTCTAGGAACGGTGCACCCCCTGAAGCTGTGAAAAACAAATGTCATTTCACTCAACAGTTTGTGCAAAGAAATTTCTTATACGCTAGATATATGCGTGCGTCTGCATATCTGGACATTGTCTTCGTGTAATCTTCCAAGGTTAGTCAGACTGAAATGTTGCGACTTAATATTTGTGAATGACTTACATTTAACTATTACCAGAATTACTAAATCCTGCCACTTGGACTGACACGTGGCTGGACACACACTTTCTATGGGAAATCAAAAAAATATGTCGTTTTGAACTGCAGTTACACTATTCTGGCTCGAATCCTGCAGTTACCTCTGTTGTCCACTAGAGACCAATAGAAGTCTTTAAAAACCGGAGGCTGCCATCTACAAGGACTCATGTTGATTATAGGTTTAACTCTTCTCTTTCTCTACATACTGCAGCTTTCTGTCCTCTGTGGCTGTAAATTACATCGTTTGAAAAAAAAAAACACCACACAATTTTTTCTTGGCTTTTTAGCTAAAATCACCTGTATTGTCTGTTGTTTCCATTTGTGGATGGTTAATAGTGCAGAAGATTGTTTTTCTGTTTTCAGGATTACATGAAAACATTTTGGAACAGATCATTTTTGCATATAATAAATCTTAGGATAGTATTGGTTTTGATGATTTATAAAACAGCTGTGTGCCGTAGCCCTGGTAGTGTGGATCCTTAGTGTGTAAAGAGTAGATACCTCATGTAATATGTGTGAATGAAAATCCATGGACTTTATAAGAGTCCTCCATTTATGGCTATGATCCTAACAAACAAGATTAATACGTTTCTTTCTCCTACCAATCTTCCTGTTTCCTAAAGGAACACGCATGCACAATATATATGCACCAGGGTGGCCGAGTGGTTAAGGCGTTGGACTTAAGCTCCAATGAGCGCATTCTCTCGTAGGTTCAAACCCCACTCCTGGTATAATTTGGAGCCTCATGACTGGTAAACTGAAATGTATCTATGGGAGCAACAATGATCAATAGGAGTTTTTAGGAATTTGCTGTGAGCAATATCCCCCCACCCAGTCACCCCCAAAAAAGCTGGGATGAAAGACAAATGAGAGGTACAGTCTTACTGTACATGTTATATGTAGAACCGTTGGCTTGTGCAATTAGGGAAAGCCCAGACATAACAGGAATACAGTTACCGGGAGGAGAAACATTAAAAATTTAACAGTATGTAATTATCATATTATGAAAACAATTATAACGCCAAGAAAGTTATAAAAATGAATTGAAGACGCTCCGTCTCAACGACCGCTGATTGGACTGCAGGCGACCACGTGATTTTGAATCTCATTAACCGGCATGCGCTGACCGGCGTTTCAGAAACTAAAGTGTCGTCATATATGTGGCGCCGTTTAAAAACTGAAACATGCCGACCATAGTTATATTGTGATGTTTCGGAGGTAAAACGTCAGTAAAACATCGACCTGTCCTCTACCATTTGTTAGAAGGCGACTGTGTTCTTCATTGTAACCATGAGTTAGAGTTGCAGTAAGCAGAATGAGTCGTTTCTGTCGTGCGATATGTGGGTATCGCTTCTCGGCCTTTTGGCTAAGATCAAGTGTAGTATCTGTTCTTATCAGTTTAATATCTGATACGTCCCCTACCCGGGGACCATATATTAAATTGATTTTTGGAGCAGGGAGATGGAATAGGGGCTTGCTCCGTCCACTCCACGCATCGACCTGGTATTGCAGTATTTCTAGGAACGGTGCAACCCCTGAAGCTGTGAAAAACAAATGTCATTTCACTCAACAGTTTGTGCAAAGAAATTTCTTATACGCTAGATATATGCGTGCGTCTGCATATCTGGACATTGTCTTCGTGTAATCTTCCAAGGTTAGTCAGACTGAAATGTTGCGACTTAATATTTGTGAATGACTTACATTTAACTATTACCAGAATTACTAAATCCTGCCACTTGGACTGACACGTGGCTGGACACACACTTTCTATGGGAAATCAAAAAAATATGTCGTTTTGAACTGCAGTTACACTATTCTGGCTCGAATCCTGCAGTTACCTCTGTTGTCCACTAGAGACCAATAGAAGTCTTTAAAAACCGGAGGCTGCCATCTACAAGGACTCATGTTGATTATAGGTTTAACTCTTCTCTTTCTCTACATACTGCAGCTTTCTGTCCTCTGTGGCTGTAAATTACATCGTTTGAAAAAAAAAAAAACACCACACAATTTTTTCTTGGCTTTTTAGCTAAAATCACCTGTATTGTCTGTTGTTTCCATTTGTGGATGGTTAATAGTGCAGAAGATTGTTTTTCTGTTTTCAGGATTACATGAAAACATTTTGGAACAGATCATTTTTGCATATAATAAATCTTAGGATAGTATTGGTTTTGATGATTTATAAAACAGCTGTGTGCCGTAGCCCTGGTAGTGTGGATCCTTAGTGTGTAAAGAGTAGATACCTCATGTAATATGTGTGAATGAAAATCCATGGACTTTATAAGAGTCCTCCATTTATGGCTATGATCCTAACAAACAAGATTAATACGTTTCTTTCTCCTACCAATCTTCCTGTTTCCTAAAGGAACACGCATGCACAATATATATCCACCCGGGTGGCCGAGTGGTTAAGTCGTTGGACTTAAGCTCCAATGAGCGCATGCTCTCGTGGGTTCAAACCCCACTCCTGGTATAATTTGGAGCCTCATGACTGGTAAACTGAAATGTATCTATGGGAGCAACAATGATCAATAGGAGTTTTTAGGAATTTTCTGTGAGCAATATCCCCCCACCCAGTCACCCCCAAAAAAGCTGGGATGAAAGACAAATGAGAGGTCTGTGCCAAGGTCGCTTAGTCTTACTGTACATGTTATATGTAGAACCGTTGGCTTGTGCAATTAGGGAAAGCCCAGACATAACAGGAATACAGTTACCGGGAGGAGAAACATTAAAAATTTAACAGTATGTAATTATCATATTATGAAAACAATTATAACGCCAAGAAAGTTATAAAAATGAATTGAAGACGCTCCGTCTCAACGACCGCTGATTGGACTGCAGGCGACCACGTGATTTTGAATCTCATTAACCGGCATGCGCTGACCGGCGTTTCAGAAACTAAAGTGTCGTCATATATGTGGCGCCGTTTAAAAACTGAAACATGCCGACCATAGTTATATTGTGATGTTTCGGAGGTAAAACGTCAGTAAAACATCGACCTGTCCTCTACCATTTGTTAGAAGGCGACTGTGTTCTTCATTGTAACCATGAGTTAGAGTTGCAGTAAGCAGAATGAGTCGTTTCTGTCGTGCGATATGTGGGTATCGCTTCTCGGCCTTTTGGCTAAGATCAAGTGTAGTATCTGTTCTTATCAGTTTAATATCTGATACGTCCCCTACCCGGGGACCATATATTAAATTGATTTTTGGAGCAGGGAGATGGAATAGGGGCTTGCTCCGTCCACTCCACGCATCGACCTGGTATTGCAGTATTTCTAGGAACGGTGCACCCCCTGAAGCTGTGAAAAACAAATGTCATTTGACTCAACAGTTTGTGCAAAGAAATTTCTTATACGCTAGATATATGCGTGCGTCTGCATATCTGGACATTGTCTTCGTGTAATCTTCCAAGGTTAGTCAGACTGAAATGTTGCGACTTAATATTTGTGAATGACTTACATTTAACTATTACCAGAATTACTAAATCCTGCCACTTGGACTGACACGTGGCTGGACACACACTTTCTATGGGAAATCAAAAAAATATGTCGTTTTGAACTGCAGTTACACTATTCTGGCTCCAATCCTGCAGTTACCTCTGTTGTCCACTAGAGACCAATAGAAGTCTTTAAAAACCGGAGGCTGCCATCTACAAGGACTCATGTTGATTATAGGTTTAACTCTTCTCTTTCTCTACATACTGCAGCTTTCTGTCCTCTGTGGCTGTAAATTACATCGTTTGAAAAAAAATAAACCACACAATTTTTTCTTGGCTTTTTAGCTAAAATCACCTGTATTGTCTGTTGTTTCCATTTGTGGATGGTTAATAGTGCAGAAGATTGTTTTTCTGTTTTCAGGATTACATGAAAACATTTTGGAACAGATCATTTTTGCATATAATAAATCTTAGGATAGTATTGGTTTTGATGATTTATAAAACAGCTGTGTGCCGTAGCCCTGGTAGTGTGGATCCTTAGTGTGTAAAGAGTAGATACCTCATGTAATATGTGTGAATGAAAATCCATGGACTTTATAAGAGTCCTCCATTTATGGCTATGATCCTAACAAACAAGATTAATACGTTTCTTTCTCCTACCAATCTTCCTGTTTCCTAAAGGAACACGCATGCACACTATGTATGCACCAGGGTGGCCGAGTGGTTAAGTCGTTGGACTTAAGCTCCAATGAGCGCATGCTCTCGTGTGTTCAAACCCCACTCCTGGTATAATTTGGAGCCTCATGACTGGTAAACTGAAATGTATCTATGGGAGCAACAATGATCAATAGGAGTTTTTAGGAATTTGCTGTGAGCAATATCCCCTCACCCAGTCACCCCCAAAAAAGCTGGGATGAAAGACAAATGAGAGGTCTGTGCCAAGGTCGCTCAGTCTTACTGTACATGTTATATGTAGAACCGTTGGCTTGTGCAATTAGGGAAAGCCCAGACATAACAGGAATACAGTTACCGGGAGGAGAAACATTAAAAATTTAACAGTATGTAATTATCATATTATGAAAACAATTATAACGCCAAGAAAGTTATAAAAATGAATTGAAGACGCTCCGTCTCAACGACCGCTGATTGGACTGCAGGCGACCACGTGATTTTGAATCTCATTAACCGGCATGCGCTGACCGGCGTTTCAGAAACTAAAGTGTCGTCATATATGTGGCGCCGTTTAAAAACTGAAACATGCCGACCATAGTTATATTGTGATGTTTCGGAGGTAAAACGTCAGTAAAACATCGACCTGTCCTCTACCATTTGTTAGAAGGCGACTGTGTTCTTCATTGTAACCATGAGTTAGAGTTGCAGTAAGCAGAATGAGTCGTTTCTGTCGTGCGATATGTGGGTATCGCTTCTCGGCCTTTTGGCTAAGATCAAGTGTAGTATCTGTTCTTATCAGGGAGTTCCTCAGGGGAGGACTCCAGGGTCTTCCCCTCTGACTCACCAAATGAGGTTTCCTTCCTTAACATAGTTCTGCAGTCAACGCCAAAGGAGCGGATGGTAAATGCAGCTCTGCGACAAAGGCCGTCACCTAGAGTACGAAAAGGGAATAGAGTGGCGGTCCCCTCTTCGGAACCCGGAGAGGTGAAGGAAGAGTTACACTCACAAGAAATAAATTGATGGTATGCCCCCCCAAAGTTTGGGTTGAGCCTTTGAAGAGAACAATCTTTCCTTAGTTTCATAATGACTAGCTTGTGTTCTGTATTAATCTTCATGGCTCTGACCTTCTCATCCATAAATGTCAGGAGTGTTAGGTCTAAAGTAAGAGCCCAAAGTGTTCTATCCTTCTTGAATAGTGTAACATCAGATGTTATTTTAATACAGGAATGTGCTATACCTTTCCTAAAAGCATATGGTCAGTGGCAGGATATGTGGCCACAAATGTCCATCTGGAGTGGATCAAATGAAAATAAAAATGATGGAGTAGCCATATTGGTGAAAAACCCTCTGGTGTCGGTGAAGGGAAGTACTGTAGTAAGTGATGGAAGAGCACTTGTTGTTAACCTTATTTATATGGAAAAGGAATTTAAGCTCTTGAACATTTATGGCCCAAATGACAAACACGAAAGATATGATCTTTTAGAGGCTTTGCAACCCCACTTGTTGGGAAAAGCGCCTTTAGTGTTTGGAGGGGATTTTAACTGTATTTTAAACAGGAAAGATAGAAAAAGAGCCACACAAGATGTGAAGATTGATAAGACGTCACTTTTACTACAAGGTTTAGTCAGAGACTTTAAATTGATAGATTGTTTTCCAACGGTTCATCCAATGGAGGAGGGTTTTACTTGGTATAGTGGAAACGGTGACAGGGCCTCTAGAATTGATTATATCTTTGTTAGAGACTTTTCACCAGTAGAGGCCACTTTGATGCCCGTCTTTTTTTCTGACCATCTGATGTTAACTGTTAAAATTTCCCTTGAACTAGATATAACAATGGGGAGGGGAGTGTGGAGGTTAAACTGCTCCCTACTGGAGGATCAGGATCTGCTCAGACAGTATAAGGAGAGGTATACTGAATGGCAGACTCTCCAGGATTTCTATGCAACACGTGTCTCATGGTGGGAAATGGTGAAGTGTAGGACTCGGTCCTTTTTTAAACAAGCAGGAAAGAGAAAGAAGGCCGCAAAAGACAGGTGTATGAGAGGACTACAGAAAAGGTTACAGAGGTACCATCTCTTAAATAGGTGGGGTTTACACTTCTACGAAGAAATTAGAGAGGTTAAAAAAGAAATGCAGAAAATAGCAAATGATAAAAGTATGGGAGTCATACTAAGGAGTAGAGAGAGAGCGAGAGAGGAGGGAGAAAAATGTACGAGATACTTTTTCAAAAAAATTATGAACAAACCTGGCTCTGTCTCTCAGCTAAGAAACAGAGCTGGAGAAAAAGTAGTGAGTACTGAAGGTATAATAAAAGTGATTGAAGAATATTATGAAAACCTGTATGGGGAGAAAAATGTGGAGGAAAGAGTCATTGAGCAAACCCTGGAATATATTGATAAGATTGTTGAGTCTAGTGATATGTTAAGTCAACCTTTTACTACAGCCGAGTTAGGTCAGTGTCTTAAGAGTTTTAAAACTGGAAAATCCCCTGGTTTAGATGGCCTGCCGATTGAGTTTTATCTGACATTTTGGGATATTTTAGCTACTGATTTACTTTCAATTTTTACAGATTTTAGTGAATTAGATAAGCTGCCTGAAAGTTTTAGAATGGGTTTAGTCACACTCGTTCATAAAGGGAAGGATAAAACTCTCTTGGAAAATTGGAGACCGATTACGCTTTTAAACTGTGACTGTAAATTATTCAGCAAGCTTCTAGCAGAAAGGACAAGACCGGTTTTGGACCAGATAATCCACCAAGACCAAGCATGTACTGTAAAGGGCAGGAAGATCACGGATAGTCTGGTGTTGATTAGAGACACGATTTGTTTTGCTCGAAAGAGAAACAAGCGACTGATTGTTTTGAATTTAGACTTTGAAAAAGCCTTCGATAGAATATCTCACCGGTACCTTTTTAAAGTTTTGCAGAAGATGGGATTCCCAGAAAGGCTTATATCCTGGGTAAAGTTGTTGTACACAGATATAAAGAGCAGATTTGTCATGAATGGGACCCTGACGAATGCAGTTCAGGTGAACTGTGGTTTACGACAGGGATGTCCCCTGTCCGCTCTTTTATATGTTATTTGTATTGAACCCCTGGCACAAATTTTGAGGAAAGATAAGAGTATAAACGGGATGAACATACCTGGGAGTGGGGGGCAGGTGGCAAAGTGTGTACTGTACATGGATGATATTAGCATCCTGTGTACAGACATATCCTCGATGAGAAGGACTTTTGAAGTTACGGACTGGTTCGGAAGGGCTTCGGCCTCTAGACTCAACAGGGGCAAGACTCAGGTACAATTCTACGGGCCATGGGAGACTATAGAATTGACTGGACTTGGAATAAATGTGACACAAACCGACCAAAAAATTTTAGGGGTTAGATTTGATAAGGATGGTGGAGGAAAGGCAAATTGGCCGGGAATGATAGGAAAAGTGAATCAACGATTAGGCCTATGGAGACTGAGAAAGCTGACTCTTGGAGGGAAGGTTTTAGTAATTAAGGCAGTGATTTTACCCTTGCTTCTTTTAGTCAGCGCAGTCTTTTTGCCACCAAAGGACGTATTGTTAAAACTAGAACGAGCCATCTTTTACTTTCTATGGGACTCCAAATGGGAGAGACTTAAAAGAGGGATAATGAAGAAATTAAAGGAAGATGGTGGCAAAGGAGTCCCAGATCTGTATTTATTCATGGGAAGCCTCTATACAAGTAGCCATATGAGACAGGCTACGAGTCCTAATAGTAATCCTCTGACACAGGCATGGGTTAGATTTTGGTTAGGTAGCTACCTAAGACAAAAGAAAATCCTGCCAGTAGATCTTAGAGTCCCCGTCTCCTTTGATGTTCCTGAAGCCTATGTAGAGCTGAAATCCTTTTTAACCTCCTTTAAATTGGAAGATCAGAGTTTGGACATTTTAACAAAACATCATTCTCTCATTTCAGTTGTGCAGGAGAGGGGAGAGGTGGTCCCAGTCAGAGGCCTCCCTATTGGAGAGGCCATAGAAGTGTGGCGTCTGACAAACCATCCCGTCCTTTCTAACAGGCTCCAGGATGTGTCCTGGATGGTGGCTCATGAGATTCTCCCAGTCAGGGCTGTCATGCACTCCAGAGGAATGTCGACAACAGAAATGTGTCCCCGACCGGGTTGTGGCGCGCCTGAGACGGTGAGGCACCTACTCTGGGAGTGCAGTGCTGCTATAGACCTGTGGGACATGGCCGGCTCCTTAAATTTCCCGTACTTACCAGCAAGGGAGGTCCTGACAGCAAACCTAATCCTCTATGGGGTGAGCCAAGGAGTGAAAACGCAAAGAAAAGGCTTTGAAAAGCAGTGGCTCGCCCTTGCTGCTATAAAAGACGCCATTTGGACCTCCAGAAACTTGTTGGTGAGCAAGCACACGCAGATCCCCCCCGTGGCTGCTCTCCGAATGGCAACAGCAACAGTAAAAGAGATCTGTGCCAGAAATACTAAGTTGAGAGAGCAGCCGCAAAGAAGAATCGCCTCTGTGCCCATTCGGATGGAGGAGCCGGGTTCGCACATAGAAAGGTCTAAGCAGCAACAGCCTGGCTCTCCGGGAGAGGTCGGTGTGGAAGGAGCAAGTTGGGGAGAGTCCCCTCTGAGCACCGGAAGCTTGTGAAGGGATGGGATGGTTTTTTTTTTTTTTTTTTTTTAAATAATTTAAATTCTCTATGAAAAAAAAAAGGAAAAAAAAAAAAAAAAGGAAAAAACATTTAAATATTTGTTTTCCTGTTGTATTTTAAAAGGGGATGGGAGATAATAAAGAAGTAATCCTTTTAAATGGGGTGGGCTTATGAAAATAAATGGGATGATGATGATGTTGTTATATGTCTGAGTATCAATAAAAATTTTTCCAAAAGAAAAAAAAATCTGTTCTTATCAGTTTAATATCTGATACGTCCCCTACCCGGGGACCATATATTAAATTGATTTTTGGAGCAGGGAGATGGAATAGGGGCTTGCTCCGTCCACTCCACGCATCGACCTGGTATTGCAGTATTTCTAGGAACGGTGCACCCCCTGAAGCTGTGAAAAACAAATGTCATTTGACTCAACAGTTTGTGCAAAGAAATTTCTTATACGCTAGATATATGCGTGCGTCTGCATATCTGGACATTGTCTTCGTGTAATCTTCCAAGGTTAGTCAGACTGAAATGTTGCGACTTAATATTTGTGAATGACTTACATTTAACTATTACCAGAATTACTAAATCCTGCCACTTGGACTGACACGTGGCTGGACACACACTTTCTATGGGAAATCAAAAAAATATGTCGTTTTGAACTGCAGTTACACTATTCTGGCTCGAATCCTGCAGTTACCTCTGTTGTCCACTAGAGACCAATAGAAGTCTTTAAAAACCGGAGGCTGCCATCTACAAGGACTCATGTTGATTATAGGTTTAACTCTTCTCTTTCTCTACATACTGCAGCTTTCTGTCCTCTGTGGCTGTAAATTACATCGTTTGAAAAAAAAAACACCACACAATTTTTTCTTGGCTTTTTAGCTAAAATCACCTGTATTGTCTGTTGTTTCCATTTGTGGATGGTTAATAGTGCAGAAGATTGTTTTTCTGTTTTCAGGATTACATGAAAACATTTTGGAACAGATCATTTTTGCATATAATAAATCTTAGGATAGTATTGGTTTTGATGATTTATAAAACAGCTGTGTGCCGTAGCCCTGGTAGTGTGGATCCTTAGTGTGTAAAGAGTAGATACCTCATGTAATATGTGTGAATGAAAATCCATGGACTTTATAAGAGTCCTCCATTTATGGCTATGATCCTAACAAACAAGATTAATACGTTTCTTTCTCCTACCAATCTTCCTGTTTCCTAAAGGAACACGCATGCACAATATATATCCACCAGGGTGGCCGAGTGGTTAAGGCGTTGGACTTAAGCTCCAATGAGCGCATGCTCTCGTAGGTTCAAACCCCACTCCTGGTATAATTTGGAGCCTCATGACTGGTAAACTGAAATGTATCTATGGGAGCAACAATGATCAATAGGAGTTTTTAGGAATTTGCTGTGAGCAATATCCCCCCACCCAGTCACCCCCCAAAAAGCTGGGATGAAAGACAAATGAGAGGTACAGTCTTACTGTACATGTTATATGTAGAACCGTTGGCTTGTGCAATTAGGGAAAGCCCAGACATAACAGGAATACAGTTACCGGGAGGAGAAACATTAAAAATTTAACAGTATGTAATTATCATATTATGAAAACAATTATAACGCCAAGAAAGTTATAAAAATGAATTGAAGACGCTCCGTCTCAACGACCGCTGATTGGACTGCAGGCGACCACGTGATTTTGAATCTCATTAACCGGCATGCGCTGACCGGCGTTTCAGAAACTAAAGTGTCGTCATATATGTGGCGCCGTTTAAAAACTGAAACATGCCGACCATAGTTATATTGTGATGTTTCGGAGGTAAAACGTCAGTAAAACATCGACCTGTCCTCTACCATTTGTTAGAAGGCGACTGTGTTCTTCATTGTAACCATGAGTTAGAGTTGCAGTAAGCAGAATGAGTCGTTTCTGTCGTGCGATATGTGGGTATCGCTTCTCGGCCTTTTGGCTAAGATCAAGTGTAGTATCTGTTCTTATCAGTTACAAGGCGAGAAGCAATGTAGGATGGCGGCGACGTCGGCCAATTTTTCGGAGAGGAATACATGGTCGTATGGAACGAGGAATACCTTGAGATTCGAACTAATGGATAAAGAAAAGGATTTCCATGACAGAATTAATTTCGGACGAAGGATTCTTTATGATGCATTGAAGGTACAACCAGAGGAAATCTACTGCCTCCAGCAAAGCACGGCAAGTAAGCACTATGACGTGACTTTTTGCACGGGAGAGTACGCGGAGGAGGTGAGAAAGAGATGTGGTATAGAAGAAAATGAAGAACTAAAAAAATATATGGTAACCCCGTTATACAGGAACGATTATAGGATTTTAACGGTGCACATGTATAATCCCTGGGTTACAGAAGAGACCATTAAGTACTTCCTGGGGCGGTACGTTACAGTGCTCCCAGGGGTACGAAAAATAAAGGACGGGCTAGGCCTATGGACTGGAAAAAGGCAGTTTCGGGTAAAACTTAAAATGGATATGACAACGGAAGATGGATACTGCCACCCGCCTGCAGTGTTTTCCATCGGAGCAGACAGAGGTTTTTTGGTGTATGCAGGACAGCCACAAGCATGCAGAAAATGCGGCAGTACGGGACATAATGCAGACAATTGTGAGCAGGTGAGGTGTAGGAGCTGCGGGAAAAATGGCCATATCACAAGAGACTGCAAAGAGCCTAGAAGGTGTCACTTATGTGGCTCAGATACACATATGGCAAGAGATTGCACTAGGCCCAGATCATATTCGGAAGCAGCTAAAGCAGGGACCGAGGTAGAGCGGTATGAAGAAACGGATATAGGAACAAATATTGGGGAAAGCGCACAAGAGGCGCCACCAGCAGAAAGGAATCAGACTAATGAGGAAGAAGGGGGGGGGGGGGGGGGGGAGAGGATGGGGCCGAACAAGGAGAAGAAGAAGGCGATAAGATGGGGGAGAAAAATGGGGAGAAGCAGTGCGAAGAAGGACAAATATGGGAAGTGGCAGCTAAGCCACGAAGAAAGTCGGCCAAAAGGCGTAGGAAAGTGAGCTCGGGAGTCCCTCCAGGAGAGACTAATTTGAAAGAAGGTAAAGGAGAGCGGATGGAAGAGGGAGGGGAGATGGGAGCGTATGTGTTGAGAGGGACGCAGACTGAATGTATGCACACACCAATGAGTGATTTAACGAGTGATGGAGACGTTGAAGAAGAAGAAGTAGAAAGTGAAGAAAAATCGGAAGATTCATTTATAAAAAATTTGCTGGCGCAAGTCAACATGGACTAATAAGGGAGGGGAAAATGGACGACAGAGGTTTTTCTTTCTTTTTCTTTTTCGGCTCTAATTTTGTAAAGTTTTCCTTTTTTTCAGGGGATATGAAGATCAAAAAGACAACTAGGAGATGGTATCTGTTTTTTCTTTTGTTTCTTTGTTATAAAATTATTAAGTGCCCTCTGCTTAGGTGTATAGATACCCCTTTTTTTACTACAAAATGGTGAGGTTCCGAATAATTACGTTAAATGTAAGGGGGTTAAAAAATGCCAGAAAAAGACAAATGGTATATGAATTTCTGTTGTTTTATAATTTTGATGTATGTTTATTACAGGAGGTACATTTGAAGGACGAGAAGGATGTTGTTATTTTTTCGGAGCAGTGGAGGGGGGGTGAATCGGCATGGAGTATAGGAGGAGTATATGGGACAGGGGTGGGAGTGTTGTGTGGAAATAAAAGTATAAAAATAAAAGAAAGTTATACGGTGATACAGGGAAGAGTGATGGTGGTAGATGTAGAAAAAAACGGGGTCCAAAGCCGGATAATAAATGTGTATGCACATGTGGATCCAAAACAAAGAAGAGAACTCCTTTTGTCGATGGACACTTGTTTTATTACAAGGAAAAATATTATAGTGGGAGGGGATTTTAATGTATCTTTAGAAAAAGAAAAATTTTCTCTCCCATTAAAGACATTTATAAGACAATACGGGTTAACGGATGTTATGGGCAGACTTCTGGGGAAAAAAGTAGGGTATACATGGAGGAATACAAGGGGGGTACAGAGTAGGTTGGACTATATTTTGATAGATAAAAAGTGTAAAATTAAAGGGGGAAAAACGATTCCGGTTCTACTCACGGATCACCAGGCGGTAGAGGTGGACTTGGAGATAGAAGGGATGGAATACGGGAAGGGATATTGGAAATTAAATAATGAGGTGTTAAAGGAAAAAGATTATAGGGATAAATTTTTAGAGATCTTCCCTTTATGGGTGAAAGTAAAAGAACTTTATGGAAAAAAAGGGGATTGGTGGGAGGATGTAAAATGCAAGATAAAAAAATTTACGATAGAATATTGTACAGATAGATCTAAACGTAGAAAAGAAGAATTTAATATGTTACAAAAAGAGATAGAACATATTTATGTTATACAAAAGGAGGGGAAGGAAAAAAATGTAGATTTGAAAATTGAAGACTTAAAGGTGAGGCAAGAAGAGTTATTAGAGAGGAAGGCAAGAGCAGAAACATATAAATTAAAACAGAAAGAGTATGAGGAAGATGAAAGGTGTTCCGCATATTTTTTTAAAAAGATGAAAAGTAGGGATAAAAGGGGGGTTATAGAGAAATTGGAAAAGGATGGGAAGGAGATTATAGGGAGGGAAAGCATGTTGGGGGTAGTAAAAGAATATTACGAGGATTTATTTAGAAAAGAAAAAGTAGGGACAGAAAAAAGAGATGTTCTTTTGGGGTCATTAAAGAGGAGATTAGTAGAGGAAGATAGGGAGTTTCTGGAAAGGGAAATAACGATGGAAGAGGCATATAAGGTGGTAAAGGGAATGAAGGTAAATAGGGTACCAGGAATAGATGGATTAACGAAAGAATTTTATGAGGTATTTTGGGGAGTGATAGGGTTACATTTGTTGGAGGTCTTTAAAGAAATATTAGAGGGGGAAGAGATGGCGGAGAGTATGAGGACGGGTGTGATTTCGTTATTATTTAAGAAAGGGAATCCTCATTTACTTGATAATTATAGACCTCTCACTATGTTATGTGTAGATTATAAGATTTTAAGTAAGATAATTGCAAATAGATTGGTAGGGGTAATGTCGGATATAGTGGGAAGTGATCAAACGTGTGGGGTGAAGGGGAGACAAATTTCATGGAATATACAATTACATAGAGACATACTTGCATATGTAAAGGATAGAAAAATGGCGGCAATCTGTGTAAGTTTAGACCAACAAAAGGCATTTGATAGGCTAGATTACGAAATGTTGTGGGAGGTAATGACTAAGATGGGCTTGGGAAAACAATTTATAAGGTGGGTGAGGATCCTTTATAAAGAGATATATTCAAAAATCAAATTGAACGGGTTCCTCATGGAAAAAGTTCATCAAGCGAGGGGGTTGAGACAAGGGTGCCCGTTATCGGTGGTACTCTATGTATTATATGTTGAACCATTGGCTTGTGCAATTCGGGAGAATAAAAGAGTGAGGGGGATAATGATGCCGGGGGGGGAATGTTTGAAAATATCTCAATATGCGGATGATACTATACTATATTTAGCGGACGACGACAGTTTAAGAGAAGTTGTGGAAATATTAAAAATATATGAAGAAGTTACAGGATCAAAAATAAATAAGGAAAAGACAAAATATAAGTACTTGGGGACGTGGGAAGGTAGGAGGGAAAATATTTGTGATTATACTTTGTGTGAAGGTCCTATGGACATTCTAGGAATTTCTTTTGGGAATAAGGAGGGCGATGCTATTTGGAACTGGAAGGGGAAGATGGCAGAGGTGGAAAGGAAATTACGACTATGGAAAATGAGGAAGCTTACAATTACTGGGAAGGTGTTAGTGATAAAGAGTGAGGTGGTGCCGAAATTATTGTATCTAGGCTATGTGTTCCCGATGCCACAAGTATTTAGAGCACAAATAATGAGGGGAATATTTAATTTTATATGGGGAGGTTACGAGTACGTAAAGAGAGTACAAATGTATCAGGAGGTTGCCGATGGGGGAAAAGGGGTACCGAACATTCCGTTAAAGTTAGATACGATTTTTTATGCAAATGTGTGTACGCTGTTAAAGAAGCCATATATTCATAAATGTCAGATATTGTTATGGTTCTGGTTAGCTATTCCATACCAGTTTTTAATTGGGTGGGAAAATCAGGGGCCGAAGGCAGAGACAAGACCAGAATACTTTCAGAGGATGGTTAAGTGGGGAAAGAGACATATAGAGTGCAGGGAGGTGGATACAATACAAAATCATAAACTTCTGTATAAAAAACTGGCGAGGAATGCTAACTACAACCAGGGGATAGTGAGTTCGGAAGTTTGGGAATACGCACAGGATAAGAGTTATAAGAATGTTTTGAAAGATTTTAATTGGATGCACCTACATAGGAAATTACCTGTAAGGACTACGATGTATGCACATAATTTGGGGAAGTTAAAAGAATGTCCGAGGGATAATTGCACAGAGGAAGAAACGATTGAACACGTCCTATGGGGGTGCAAATATGCAAAAAAGGTATGGGCTGGAATGAAGAGGAGGTATAAGGGACTAGAGGCTTTGACATATGAGGAAATAACTTATCTTAGGCCTAAGGATAAAAAGAAGGAGGAAAATAAAATACGGTGTATGTTGTTATCAATTACAAAACTTAAGATATGGAGGGCAAGACAGGGGTATATAAGGGGGGGGTATGAATGGAAAGAGATGGGAACAATAAAGGATATAGAGAGGGAATTTGAGGGGATATATCGGCATGAATTACAAAGATGGGGAATAGACACGATTAAGGACAGGTGGAAGGATTATTATGAATGATGTAAAAGATGTTTTTGTGAAATATGAAAAGAATTCAATGGAATGTTGAGCAAATGGAAATGTAAGATGGTGTTGTAAGTAAAAATAAAAAAGAAAAAAAAAATCTGTTCTTATCTTCTAACTTGTTGGTGAGCAAGCACACGCAGATCCCCCCCGTGGCTGCTCTCCGAATGGCAACAGCAACAGTAAAAGAGATCTGTGCCAGAAATACTAAGTTGAGAGAGCAGCCGCAAAGAAGAATCGCCTCTGTGCCCATTCGGATGGAGGAGCCGGGTTCGCACATAGAAAGGTCTAAGCAGCAACAGCCTGGCTCTCCGGGAGAGGTCGGTGTGGAAGGAGCAAGTTGGGGAGAGTCCCCTCTGAGCACCGGAAGCTTGTGAAGGGATGGGATGGTTTTTTTTTTTTTTTTTTTTTTTTTTTTTAAATAATTTAAATTCTCTATGAAAAAAAAAAGGAAAAAAAAAAAAAAGGAAAAAACATTTAAATATTTGTTTTCCTGTTGTATTTTAAAAGGGGATGGGAGATAATAAAGAAGTAATCCTTTTAAATGGGGTGGGCTTATGAAAATAAATGGGATGATGATGATGTTGTTATATGTCTGAGTATCAATAAAAAATTTTCCAAAAGAAAAAAAAATCTGTTCTTATCAGTGATAAGGCGAGAAGCAATGCAGGATGGCGGCGGCGTCGGCCAATTTTCATGAGAGAAATACATGGATGCAAGGTACAAGAAATACTTTGAGATTCGAGCTGATGGAGAAAGAGGATGAGATTCATGACAGAATTAACTTCGGACGAAGGATCCTTTACGAGGCTTTAAAGATAAAGCCTGAGGAAATCTACTGCCTTCAGCAGAGTACGGCAAGTAAACATTATGATGTAACCTTTTGCACGGGAGAATGTGCGGAGGAGGTGAGAAGGAGATTTCACGGAGAAGAAAACGAAGAACTAAAGAAATATACGGTAACTCCTTTGTACAGAAATGATTATAGGATTTTAACGATCCATATGTATAACCCTTGGGTTTCGGAAGAGACAATTAAGTACTTCTTAGGAAGGTACGTCACAGTACTACCAGGAGTGCGCAAAATAAAGGATGGCTTAGGACTATGGACCGGAAAAAGACAATTCCGAGTTAAATTAAATGTGGATACGTCTACCGAGGACGGATATTGCCATCCACCCGCGGTATTCTCCATAGGAGCAGATAGGGGTTTCCTAGTGTATGCTGGGCAGCCCCAAGCGTGCAGAAAATGTGGCAGTACCGGACATAATGCGGACAGGTGTGAACAAATGAGGTGCAGGAGTTGCGGGAAGATAGGCCACATAACTAAAGACTGTAAGGAACCTAGAAAATGTCATTTGTGCGATTCAGAGACCCATATGGCAAGAGACTGTACTAGGCCAAGGTCATATTCTGAAGCGGCAGGAAATGAACATTACAGAAAATCGGATGCAGAAGCTGATATCGGAAAAAGAACACAGGAGGCGTCAACGGCTGCCGAAGATCACCTTAACGAGGAGAGAGCTGGGAGCAAGGAAGGCGGAGTAGAGCAGAGGAATAAGGAGGAAGGAACATTACGTGAATCGGATGCCGAGAGAGAGAAACAAGCAGAGGACGGACAGGTGTGGGCAGTAGTAGCGAAGCCGCGGAGAAAATCAGCAAAGAGGCGGAGAAAGGTGAGCTCAGGTGCTTCTCCAGAAGAGACAAAAACGGAAAATAAAGAGGATAGGGAGGAACGGATCGAGCAGGTGGAAAATACGGAGGGACATGTTTTGAGGGGTACACAGACTGAATGCATGCATACCCCCTTAAGTGACTTCACTAGTGATGGGGATACGGGGGAAGAGGCTGAAAGCGAAGAAAAATCGGAAGATTCCTTTATTAAGAACTTATTGGCGCAGGTTAATATGAAGAGTTAAAAATGGGGATACTGAAATAAAACTCCTATGGTTTTGATTTGTTTTGGTTTTGTTTTTGAGACCCTCTTTTTTTTTTGTTTTTTGATTTATGTTTTAAGACATGGGAAACTTTCGAATAATAACATTAAATGTAAGGGGACTTAGGAATGCTCGGAAAAGAAAAATGGTTTATGAATTTTTGATGTATTATAATTTTGATGTCTGCTTGTTGCAGGAAGTACATTTAAAAGATGAGGGGGATGTTGACCTCTTTACGAAGGAATGGAGAGGAGGTGAATCGGTCTGGAGTACAGGGGGAGTACATGGGACTGGGGTAGGAGTGTTATGTGGGAATAAAAGTATACGAATAAAGGACAGTTATACTTTAATACAGGGAAGGGTTATGGTTGTAGATGTGGAAAAAAGTGGGACACAAAACCGTATAATAAATGTGTATGCATATGTGGATCCCAAATTAAGAAGAGAACTTCTTTCAAAAATGGACACTTGTTTTATGACAAGGAAAAATATTTTTGTGGGAGGGGATTTCAACTGTTCACTGGAGAAAATAAAAACTTCGCTCCCTTTTAAGACCTTTATAAAAAAATACGGTTTAATAGATGTAATGGCCACACTACAAGGGAAAAGAGTGGGGTACACATGGAAGAACACAAGAGGGATGGAAAGTAGATTAGATTACATCTTGATAGAGAAAAAGTGTAAAATAAAACAAGGGAAAATAATACCGGCTTTGTTCACAGATCATCAAATGATAGTGGTGGATTTGGAGATAGAAGGAATAGATTATGGAAAAGGATACTGGAAATTGAATAACGAAGTACTTATGGAAAAAGAATATAAGGAAAGGTTTGCAGAGCTCTTCCCTTTATGGGAGGAGATGGAAAGCTTATATATAAATAAACTGGATTGGTGGGAGGATGTAAAAAACAAAATAAAAAAGTTCACGGTGGATTATTGTACGGAAAGGTCCAGCGTAAGGAAAGAGGAATTTCGTAAATTGCAAAAAGAAATAGAATATACTTATACACTACAAAACGAAAAAGGAAACAACAAAAACATGGACGAGAAAATGGAAAGTTTAAGATTGAAGCAGGAAGAATTACTTGAAAGGAAGGCAAGGGCTGAAACATATAAAATAAAGCAGGAGGAGTATGAGGAGAACGAGAAATGTTCGGCCTTTTTCTTTAAAAAGATGAAAAGTAAGGAAAAAAAGGGAGTTATAATAAAATTAGAGAAGGATGGGAAAATGATAGAAGGGAAGGAAAATATGCTTAAAACGGCGAAGGAGTATTATGAGGTCTTGTTTAGAAAAGAAAAATTAGAGGGAGAAAAAGGGGATTTTTTCTTAAAGAAAATAAAAAAGAGATTAACGGGAGAAGAAAGCGACAGTTTAGAAGGGGAAGTTACAATAGGGGAGGCATATAAAGTATTAAAAGGAATGAAGGCAAACAAAGTGCCAGGGATAGATGGATTAACAAAGGAATTTTACGAAACTTTTTGGGGAATGGTGGGGATACATTTGTTGGGAGTTTTTAAGGAAATCATGGAGGGAAAGGAGATGACAGAGAGTATGAAGACGGGCGTGGTTTCTATTCTATTCAAGAAAGGTAACCCACAACAACTTGATAATTATAGACCGTTAACTATGTTATGTGTGGATTATAAGATCCTGAGTAGGATATTGGCAAATAGACTCGCGGGAGTAATGATGCAAATAGTGGAGAAGGATCAGACGTGTGGGGTCAGGGGGAGGCAAATGTCTTGGAACGTGCAACTACACAGAGACATACTCACATACGTTAGAGATAGAAATTTGCCAGCACTATGTGTGAGCCTAGATCAACAAAAGGCCTTTGATAGGGTAGATTATGATTTTTTGTGGAGGGTAATGCAGTATATGGGCTTGGGAGAGAAATTTAAAAAATGGGTAAAAAATTTATACAACGGCATAAGTCTGAAAATAAAAGTAAATGGATTCCTTACAGAAAAAGTGTATCAAACAAAGGGTTTGAGGCAAGGATGTCCATTATCTGTTGTTCTTTATGTACTGTATGTTGAACCTTTGGCTTGCGCAATAAGGGAAAGCCAGAGAGTAAAAGGGATTCCGATGCCGCGGGGGGAAGTTTTAAAGATATCGCAGTATGCGGACGATACAGTATTATATCAGGCAGATGATGATAGTTTAAAGGGTGCGATAGAAATTTTAGATATTTATGAAAAAGCGACTGGATCAAAGATAAATAAAGAGAAGTCGATGTATAAATATTTGGGGACATGGGAGGGTAGAAGAGATAATATCTGTGATTTTACTTTGTGCCAAGGCCCAATGAATATTTTAGGAATCACCTTTGGAAATAAGGAAGGAGATGAGCTTAGCAATTGGAAAAAAAGGTTAAGTGCGGTAGAAAAGAAGCTGGGCCTTTGGAAAGCAAGGAAATTAACAATTACGGGGAAGGTTCTGATTATAAAGAGTGAGGTGGTGCCGAAGTTATTACATCTGGCCTATGTGTTTCCGATGCCTCAGATCTACAGAGCGCAAATAACCAGAGCGATATTTAAATTTATTTGGGGGGGTTATGAGTATGTCAAAAGAACGCAAATGTATCAAGAAATTGAAGATGGTGGGAAAGGGGTACCAAATGCCCCTTTGAAGTTAGATACAATGTTTTATGTAAATGTATGCAAGCTATTGAAACAGAACTATGTCCATAAATGTCAAATATTGTTATGGTTTTGGTTGGCGATTCCATACCGTTTTTTGATAGGGTGGGAAAATAAGGGACCAAAGGCGGAAACTAGACCAAAATATTTTCAGAGGATGCTGGGATGGGGAAAGAAACATGCTGAATGTAAAGAGGTGGATACCGTACTAAACCATAAACTTTTATATAAGAAAATGGTATGGAAAGCTAATTATAACCAGGTACCGGTGAGCCCAGAAGTGTGGAAATGTGCACAGGATAAGACCTTTAAAAATGTTTTGAAGGATTTTAATTGGATGCATTTACACAAAAGGTTACCCGTGAGGATCATCATGTATGCACATAACTTGGGAAAACAGAAAAAGTGTCCGAGGGACAACTGCGTAGAAGAGGAAACAATAGAACACGTACTTTGGGGATGCGAATACGCAAAAAAGGTATGGGAAAGGGTAAAGGGGAAGTATAAAGGTTTGGGCACGGTGACTTATGAAGAGATTACCCTTTTCAGGGCTAACAGCATAGAAAAAGAGAGATACAAAATACGTTGTATGTTGTTAACAATTGTAAAAATGAAATTGTGGAAGGCAAGACAGAGTTGTATAACGGGAGGATATAAAGAGGGGGAAATAGGTACGACTAAAGCTGTAGAGAGGGAATTTGAAAAGACATACTGGCATGAACTACAAAAATGGGGAATAGACACGATCAAGGATAGATGGAAAGATTTCCCTTCCTTCTTTACTGCGAAGGCACCTAAAAAGTGGTGGTAGGTAAAGAGTAAGGAAGGGAGAAAGGGAAAAGTAGCAATGAAAAGCAATACGTTATATGAATATGTTACATGAAAATGATTGGTTTGCGATGAATGAATGTGGGAAAGAAATGAAATGTAAATATGTCTTTGTAATGGAAATGGAAAAAGTTTTTTTTTTTGAATTGTTGTGGAAAGAAAATAAAAGAAGTAAAAAAAAAAAAAATAAAAAAAAAAAAAAAATCTGTTCTTATCAGTTTAATATCTGATACGTCCCCTACCCGGGGACCATATATTAAATTGATTTTTGGAGCAGGGAGATGGAATAGGGGCTTGCTCCGTCCACTCCACGCATCGACCTGGTATTGCAGTATTTCTAGGAACGGTGCACCCCCTGAAGCTGTGAAAAACAAATGTCATTTGACTCAACAGTTTGTGCAAAGAAATTTCTTATACGCTAGATATATGCGTGCGTCTGCATATCTGGACATTGTCTTCGTGTAATCTTCCAAGGTTAGTCAGACTGAAATGTTGCGACTTAATATTTGTGAATGACTTACATTTAACTATTACCAGAATTACTAAATCCTGCCACTTGGACTGACACGTGGCTGGACACACACTTTCTATGGGAAATCAAAAAAATATGTCGTTTTGAACTGCAGTTACACTATTCTGGCTCGAATCCTGCAGTTACCTCTGTTGTCCACTAGAGACCAATAGAAGTCTTTAAAAACCGGAGGCTGCCATCTACAAGGACTCATGTTGATTATAGGTTTAACTCTTCTCTTTCTCTACATACTGCAGCTTTCTGTCCTCTGTGGCTGTAAATTACATCGTTTGAAAAAAAAAAACACCACACAATTTTTTCTTGGCTTTTTAGCTAAAATCACCTGTATTGTCTGTTGTTTCCATTTGTGGATGGTTAATAGTGCAGAAGATTGTTTTTCTGTTTTCAGGATTACATGAAAACATTTTGGAACAGATCATTTTTGCATATAATAAATCTTAGGATAGTATTGGTTTTGATGATTTATAAAACAGCTGTGTGCCGTAGCCCTGGTAGTGTGGATCCTTAGTGTGTAAAGAGTAGATACCTCATGTAATATGTGTGAATGAAAATCCATGGACTTTATAAGAGTCCTCCATTTATGGCTATGATCCTAACAAACAAGATTAATACGTTTCTTTCTCCTACCAATCTTCCTGTTTCCTAAAGGAACACGCATGCACAATATATATCCACCAGGGTGGCCGAGTGGTTAAGTCGTTGGACTTAAGCTCCAATGAGCGCATGCTCTCGTGGGTTCAAACCCCACTCCTGGTATAATTTGGAGCCTCATGACTGGTAAACTGAAATGTATCTATGGGAGCAACAATGATCAATAGGAGTTTTTAGGAATTTGCTGTGAGCAATATCCCCCCACCCAGTCACCCCCAAAAAAGCTGGGATGAAAGACAAATGAGAGGTCTGTGCCAAGGTCGCTTAGTCTTACTGTACATGTTATATGTAGAACCGTTGGCTTGTGCAATTAGGGAAAGCCCAGACATAACAGGAATACAGTTACCGGGAGGAGAAACATTAAAAATTTAACAGTATGTAATTATCATATTATGAAAACAATTATAACGCCAAGAAAGTTATAAAAATGAATTGAAGACGCTCCGTCTCAACGACCGCTGATTGGACTGCAGGCGACCACGTGATTTTGAATCTCATTAACCGGCATGCGCTGACCGGCGTTTCAGAAACTAAAGTGTCGTCATATATGTGGCGCCGTTTAAAAACTGAAACATGCCGACCATAGTTATATTGTGATGTTTCGGAGGTAAAACGTCAGTAAAACATCGACCTGTCCTCTACCATTTGTTAGAAGGCGACTGTGTTCTTCATTGTAACCATGAGTTAGAGTTGCAGTAAGCAGAATGAGTCGTTTCTGTCGTGCGATATGTGGGTATCGCTTCTCGGCCTTTTGGCTAAGATCAAGTGTAGTATCTGTTCTTGTTTTCCTGTTGTATTTTAAAAGGGGATGGGAGATAATAAAGAAGTAATCCTTTTAAATGGGGTGGGCTTATGAAAATAAATGGGATGATGATGATGTTGTTATATGTCTGAGTATCAATAAAAAATTTTCCAAAAGAAAAAAAAAAAAATCTGTTCTTATCAGTTACAAGGCGAGAAGCAATGTAGGATGGCGGCGACGTCGGCCAATTTTTCGGAGAGGAATACATGGTCGTATGGAACGAGGAATACCTTGAGATTCGAACTAATGGATAAAGAAAAGGATTTCCATGACAGAATTAATTTCGGACGAAGGATTCTTTATGATGCATTGAAGGTACAACCAGAGGAAATCTACTGCCTCCAGCAAAGCACGGCAAGTAAGCACTATGACGTGACTTTTTGCACGGGAGAGTACGCGGAGGAGGTGAGAAAGAGATGTGGTATAGAAGAAAATGAAGAACTAAAAAAATATATGGTAACCCCGTTATACAGGAACGATTATAGGATTTTAACGGTGCACATGTATAATCCCTGGGTTACAGAAGAGACCATTAAGTACTTCCTGGGGCGGTACGTTACAGTGCTCCCAGGGGTACGAAAAATAAAGGACGGGCTAGGCCTATGGACTGGAAAAAGGCAGTTTCGGGTAAAACTTAAAATGGATATGACAACGGAAGATGGATACTGCCACCCGCCTGCAGTGTTTTCCATCGGAGCAGACAGAGGTTTTTTGGTGTATGCAGGACAGCCACAAGCATGCAGAAAATGCGGCAGTACGGGACATAATGCAGACAATTGTGAGCAGGTGAGGTGTAGGAGCTGCGGGAAAAATGGCCATATCACAAGAGACTGCAAAGAGCCTAGAAGGTGTCACTTATGTGGCTCAGATACACATATGGCAAGAGATTGCACTAGGCCCAGATCATATTCGGAAGCAGCTAAAGCAGGGACCGAGGTAGAGCGGTATGAAGAAACGGATATAGGAACAAATATTGGGGAAAGCGCACAAGAGGCGCCACCAGCAGAAAGGAATCAGACTAATGAGGAAGAAGGGGGAGAGGATGGGGCCGAACAAGGAGAAGAAGAAGGCGATAAGATGGGGGAGAAAAATGGGGAGAAGCAGTGCGAAGAAGGACAAATATGGGAAGTGGCAGCTAAGCCACGAAGAAAGTCGGCCAAAAGGCGTAGGAAAGTGAGCTCGGGAGTCCCTCCAGGAGAGACTAATTTGAAAGAAGGTAAAGGAGAGCGGATGGAAGAGGGAGGGGAGATGGGAGCGTATGTGTTGAGAGGGACGCAGACTGAATGTATGCACACACCAATGAGTGATTTAACGAGTGATGGAGACGTTGAAGAAGAAGAAGTAGAAAGTGAAGAAAAATCGGAAGATTCATTTATAAAAAATTTGCTGGCGCAAGTCAACATGGACTAATAAGGGAGGGGAAAATGGACGACAGAGGTTTTTCTTTCTTTTTCTTTTTCGGCTCTAATTTTGTAAAGTTTTCCTTTTTTTCAGGGGATATGAAGATCAAAAAGACAACTAGGAGATGGTATCTGTTTTTTCTTTTGTTTCTTTGTTATAAAATTATTAAGTGCCCTCTGCTTAGGTGTATAGATACCCCTTTTTTTACTACAAAATGGTGAGGTTCCGAATAATTACGTTAAATGTAAGGGGGTTAAAAAATGCCAGAAAAAGACAAATGGTATATGAATTTCTGTTGTTTTATAATTTTGATGTATGTTTATTACAGGAGGTACATTTGAAGGACGAGAAGGATGTTGTTATTTTTTCGGAGCAGTGGAGGGGGGGTGAATCGGCATGGAGTATAGGAGGAGTATATGGGACAGGGGTGGGAGTGTTGTGTGGAAATAAAAGTATAAAAATAAAAGAAAGTTATACGGTGATACAGGGAAGAGTGATGGTGGTAGATGTAGAAAAAAACGGGGTCCAAAGCCGGATAATAAATGTGTATGCACATGTGGATCCAAAACAAAGAAGAGAACTCCTTTTGTCGATGGACACTTGTTTTATTACAAGGAAAAATATTATAGTGGGAGGGGATTTTAATGTATCTTTAGAAAAAGAAAAATTTTCTCTCCCATTAAAGACATTTATAAGACAATACGGGTTAACGGATGTTATGGGCAGACTTCTGGGGAAAAAAGTAGGGTATACATGGAGGAATACAAGGGGGGTACAGAGTAGGTTGGACTATATTTTGATAGATAAAAAGTGTAAAATTAAAGGGGGAAAAACGATTCCGGTTCTACTCACGGATCACCAGACGGTAGAGGTGGACTTGGAGATAGAAGGGATGGAATACGGGAAGGGATATTGGAAATTAAATAATGAGGTGTTAAAGGAAAAAGATTATAGGGATAAATTTTTAGAGATCTTCCCTTTATGGGTGAAAGTAAAAGAACTTTATGGAAAAAAAGGGGATTGGTGGGAGGATGTAAAATGCAAGATAAAAAAATTTACGATAGAATATTGTACAGATAGATCTAAACGTAGAAAAGAAGAATTTAATATGTTACAAAAAGAGATAGAACATATTTATGTTATACAAAAGGAGGGGAAGGAAAAAAATGTAGATTTGAAAATTGAAGACTTAAAGGTGAGGCAAGAAGAGTTATTAGAGAGGAAGGCAAGAGCAGAAACATATAAATTAAAACAGAAAGAGTATGAGGAAGATGAAAGGTGTTCCGCATATTTTTTTAAAAAGATGAAAAGTAGGGATAAAAGGGGGGTTATAGAGAAATTGGAAAAGGATGGGAAGGAGATTATAGGGAGGGAAAGCATGTTGGGGGTAGTAAAAGAATATTACGAGGATTTATTTAGAAAAGAAAAAGTAGGGACAGAAAAAAGAGATGTTCTTTTGGGGTCATTAAAGAGGAGATTAGTAGAGGAAGATAGGGAGTTTCTGGAAAGGGAAATAACGATGGAAGAGGCATATAAGGTGGTAAAGGGAATGAAGGTAAATAGGGTACCAGGAATAGATGGATTAACGAAAGAATTTTATGAGGTATTTTGGGGAGTGATAGGGTTACATTTGTTGGAGGTCTTTAAAGAAATATTAGAGGGGGAAGAGATGGCGGAGAGTATGAGGACGGGTGTGATTTCGTTATTATTTAAGAAAGGGAATCCTCATTTACTTGATAATTATAGACCTCTCACTATGTTATGTGTAGATTATAAGATTTTAAGTAAGATAATTGCAAATAGATTGGTAGGGGTAATGTCGGATATAGTGGGAAGTGATCAAACGTGTGGGGTGAAGGGGAGACAAATTTCATGGAATATACAATTACATAGAGACATACTTGCATATGTAAAGGATAGAAAAATGGCGGCAATCTGTGTAAGTTTAGACCAACAAAAGGCATTTGATAGGCTAGATTACGAAATGTTGTGGGAGGTAATGACTAAGATGGGCTTGGGAAAACAATTTATAAGGTGGGTGAGGATCCTTTATAAAGAGATATATTCAAAAATCAAATTGAACGGGTTCCTCACGGAAAAAGTTCATCAAGCGAGGGGGTTGAGACAAGGGTGCCCGTTATCGGTGGTACTCTATGTATTATATGTTGAACCATTGGCTTGTGCAATTCGGGAGAATAAAAGAGTGAGGGGGATAATGATGCCGGGGGGGAATGTTTGAAAATATCTCAATATGCGGATGATACTATACTATATTTAGCGGACGACGACAGTTTAAGAGAAGTTGTGGAAATATTAAAAATATATGAAGAAGTTACAGGATCAAAAATAAATAAGGAAAAGACAAAATATAAGTACTTGGGGACGTGGGAAGGTAGGAGGGAAAATATTTGTGATTATACTTTGTGTGAAGGTCCTATGGACATTCTAGGAATTTCTTTTGGGAATAAGGAGGGCGATGCTATTTGGAACTGGAAGGGGAAGATGGCAGAGGTGGAAAGGAAATTACGACTATGGAAAATGAGGAAGCTTACAATTACTGGGAAGGTGTTAGTGATAAAGAGTGAGGTGGTGCCGAAATTATTGTATCTAGGCTATGTGTTCCCGATGCCACAAGTATTTAGAGCACAAATAATGAGGGGAATATTTAATTTTATATGGGGAGGTTACGAGTACGTAAAGAGAGTACAAATGTATCAGGAGGTTGCCGATGGGGGAAAAGGGGTACCGAACATTCCGTTAAAGTTAGATACGATTTTTTATGCAAATGTGTGTACGCTGTTAAAGAAGCCATATATTCATAAATGTCAGATATTGTTATGGTTCTGGTTAGCTATTCCATACCGGTTTTTAATTGGGTGGGAAAATCAGGGGCCGAAGGCAGAGACAAGACCAGAATACTTTCAGAGGATGGTTAAGTGGGGAAAGAGACATATAGAGTGCAGGGAGGTGGATACAATACAAAATCATAAACTTCTGTATAAAAAACTGGCGAGGAATGCTAACTACAACCAGGGGATAGTGAGTTCGGAAGTTTGGGAATACGCACAGGATAAGAGTTATAAGAATGTTTTGAAAGATTTTAATTGGATGCACCTACATAGGAAATTACCTGTAAGGACTACGATGTATGCACATAATTTGGGGAAGTTAAAAGAATGTCCGAGGGATAATTGCACAGAGGAAGAAACGATTGAACACGTCCTATGGGGGTGCAAATATGCAAAAAAGGTATGGGCTGGAATGAAGAGGAGGTATAAGGGACTAGAGGCTTTGACATATGAGGAAATAACTTATCTTAGGCCTAAGGATAAAAAGAAGGAGGAAAATAAAATACGGTGTATGTTGTTATCAATTACAAAACTTAAGATATGGAGGGCAAGACAGGGGTATATAAGGGGGGGGTATGAATGGAAAGAGATGGGAACAATAAAGGATATAGAGAGGGAATTTGAGGGTTTATATCGGCATGAATTACAAAGATGGGGAATAGACACGATTAAGGACAGGTGGAAGGATTATTATGAATGATGTAAAAGATGTTTTTGTGAAATATGAAAAGTATTCAATGGAATGTTGAGCAAATGGAAATGTAAGATGGTGTTGTAAGTAAAAATAAAAAAGAAAAAAAAATCTGTTCTTATCAGTGATAAGGCGAGAAGCAATGCAGGATGGCGGCATCATCGGCCAACTTCCATGAGAGGAATGCATGGATGCAAGGTACAAGAAATACTTTGAGATTCGAGCTGATGGAGAAAGATGAGGAAATCCATGACAGAATTAATTTTGGACGGAGGATCCTATACGAGGCTTTAAAGATACAGCCTGAGGAAATCTACTGCCTTCAGCAGAGCACGGCAAGTAAACATTACGATGTAACCTTTTGCACGGGAGAATGCGCGGAGGAGGTGAGAAGGAAGTGTATTGGAGAAGAAAACGAAGAATTGAGAAAATACATGGTAACCCCTATGTACAGAAATGATTATAGGATCCTAACTGTTCATATGTACAACCCATGGGTTTCTGAAGAGACTATTAAGTATTTCTTGGGAAGGTACGTTACAGTACTACCAGGAGTGCGGAAAATAAAGGATGGCTTAGGCCTATGGACCGGAAAAAGACAATTTCGAGTCAAATTAAATGTGGATACGGCCACCGAAGACGGGTATTGCCACCCGCCCGCGGTGTTCTCTATTGGAGCGGATAGGGGCTTCCTAGTGTATGCCGGGCAGCCCCAAGCGTGCAGAAAATGTGGTAGCACCGGACACAATGCGGACAGTTGCGAACAAATGAGGTGCAGGAGTTGCGGAAAGATAGGCCATATAACAAAAGACTGCAAGGAGCCTAGAAAATGTCACTTGTGTGATTCGGAGACGCACATGGCAAGAGACTGTACTAGGCCAAGGTCATATTCTGAAGCGGCAAAATCTGGAACTAAAGACGGATATCATAGAAAAACGGACACAGAAACTGATACTGAAAGGAGAGCACAGGAGGCGCCAACGGCTGCCGAAGATCAGACTAATGAGGAGAGAGATGGGAGCAAGGAAGGTGGAGCAGAGCAGAGAAAGGAGGAGGGAGGAAATCCACGCGAACTGGATGCCGAGAGAGAGAAACAAGGGGAGGACGGACAGGTGTGGGAAGTAGTAGCGAAGCCTCGGAGAAAATCAGCTAAGAGGCGGAGAAAGGTGAGCTCGGGCGCTTCTTCAGAAGAGACTAAAATGAAAAGTAGAGAGGACAGAGAGGAACGGACCGAGGAGGTGGAAAATGTGGAGGGACATGTTCTGAGAGGTACACAGACTGAATGTATGCACACGCCTTTAAGTGACTTAACTAGTGATGGGGATACGGGGGAAGAGGCCGAAAGTGAAGAAAAGTCGGAAGATTCCTTTATAAAAAACTTGCTGGCGCAAGTTAATATGGAGAGTTAAAAATGGGGATTTCGGAATAAAAGAAGATTTTTTAGGTTACTTAATGCAGTTATTTAATTTTTTCCTCCGGACTTTAATTATAAACGTATTCCCATGGTTTTGTTTGGTAATGATTTGGTTTTGTTGTTAAGATATGGGAAAATTCCGAATAATTACTTTAAATGTAAGGGGGCTTAAAAACGCCCGAAAGAGGAAAATGGTTTATGAATTTTTATTACATTATAATTTTGATGTTTGCCTACTGCAAGAAGTACATCTAAAGGATGAGGGGGATATTGACCTTTTTACGGAGGAATGGAGAGGAGGTGAATCGGCTTGGAGTATAGGGGGGGTACACGGGACTGGGGTCGGAGTGTTATGTGGAAACAAAAGTATAAGGATAAAGGAAAGTTACACGTTAATACAGGGAAGGGTGATGGTTGTAGATGTGGAAAAAAGTGGAATACAAAACCGGATAATAAACGTGTACGCACATGTGGATCCAAAGTTGAGAAGAGAACTACTCTTAAAAATGGATACCTGTTTTATGACAAAAAAAAAATATTCTGGTGGGAGGGGATTTCAACTGCACCTTGGAGAAGGAAAAATCCTCCCTCCCCTTCAAGACTTTCATAAAAAAATATGGTTTGATAGATGCAATGGCTACACTACAGGGGAAACAAGTGGGGCACACATGGAAGAATACAAGAGGGGTGGAAAGTAGATTAGATTATATATTGGTAGACAAAAAGTGCAAAATAAAGCAAGGAAAACTAATACCGGCACTGTTCACGGATCATCAAATGGTAGAGGTGGAAGTGGAGATAAAAGGAACAGATTATGGAAAAGGTTACTGGAAACTAAATAATGAAGTACTTATGGAAAAAGAATATAAGAAAAAATTTGCAGAGCTCTTCCCCTTATGGGCAGAGACGGAGAAGTTATACATGAATAAACTGGATTGGTGGGAGGATGTAAAAAATAAAATAAAAAAATTCACAGTGGATTACTGTACGGAAAGGTCAAGAGCTAGGAATGAGGAATTCCGCACGCTGCAAAAAGAAATAGAATATACTTACGCACTACAAACAAAAGAAAAAAATAAAAATAAGGACGAGAAAATAGAAATTTTAAGATCGAAACAGGAAGAATTGCTTGAGAGGAAGGCAAGGGCTGAAACATATAAATTAAAACAGGAGGAGTATGAGGAGAACGAGAAATGTTCCGCTTTTTTCTTTAAAAAGATGAAAAGTAGGGAAAAAAGGGGAGTCATAACAAAATTGGAGAAGGATGGGAAAATGACGGAAGGGAGAGAAGATATGTTAAAGGTGGCGAAGGAATATTATGAGGAGCTGTTCAGCAAAGAAAATCTAGAGGGAGGGAAAGGGGATTTCTTCTTGAAGAAAATAAAGAAGAGACTAACGGGAGAAGAAAGGGAAAGGCTAGAGGGGGAAGTGACAATAGAGGAGGCATATAAAGTAATAAAAGGAATGAAGGCAAATAAAGTGCCGGGAATAGATGGTTTAACAAAGGAATTTTACGAAACCCTTTGGGGGGTGGTGGGGATACATTTGGTGGGAGTTTTTAAGGAAATCATGGAGGGAGAGGCGATGACAGAGAGTATGAAGATGGGTGTGGTTTCCGTATTATTTAAGAAAGGCAACCCACATCAACTTGATAACTATAGACCGTTAACCATGTTATGTGTGGATTATAAGATCTTGAGTAGGATATTTGCAAATAGACTTGCAGGAGTAATGTCGCACATAGTGGAGAAGGATCAAACGTGTGGGGTACGGGGGAGGCAAATTACCTGGAATGTGCAACTACACAGAGATATACTTACATATGTGAGGGATAGAAACTTGGCAGCAATATGTGTGAGCTTGGATCAGCAAAAGGCCTTTGACAGGGTAGATCACGAATTTTTGTGGAGGGCAATGGAGTATATGGGGCTGGGAGGGACCTTTATAAAATGGGTAAAGAATTTATATAAGGGCATAAACTCGAAAATAAAATTAAATGGATTTCTTACAGAAAAGGTGTATCAAACAAGGGGTTTGAGACAAGGATGTCCATTATCTGTTGTGCTTTATGTACTTTATGTTGAACCTTTGGCCTGTGCAATAAGGGAAAGCCAAAGAGTGAAAGGGATAATGATGCCACGGGGGGAATGTTTAAAAATATCACAATACGCGGACGACACGATATTATATTTGGCAGATGATGATAGTCTAAGGGATGTGATAGAAATTTTAAATGCTTATGAAAAAGCGACGGGATCTAGGATAAATAAAGAGAAGACAAAGTATAAATATTTGGGGATATGGGAGGGTAGAAGAGATAACATCTGTGATTTTACTTTGTGTGAAGGTCCAATGGATATTTTAGGAATCTCTTTTGGAAACAAGGAAGGCGATGAGCTTTGTAATTGGAGAGAAAAGATGAACGCGGTGGAAAAGAAGTTGGGTCTTTGGAAAGTAAGAAAATTATCAATCTCGGGGAAAGTTTTGGTTATAAAGAGTGAGGTAGTGCCGAAATTACTACATTTGGCCTACGTGTTCCCGATGCCACAGATATATAGAGCACAAATAATGAGGGGGATATTTAAATTCATATGGGGGGGTTACGAGTATGTAAAAAGACTACAAATGTATCAAGAAATAGAAGATGGTGGGAAGGGGGTACCAAATGTCCCGTTGAAGTTAGATACAATGTTTTATACAAATGTGTGTACATTATTGAAACAGACTTATGTGCATAAATGTCAAATATTGCTATGGTTCTGGTTGGCGATACCATACCGTTTTTTGATAGGGTGGGAAAATAAGGGACCTAAGGCGGAGTTTAGACCAAAATATTTTCAGAGGATGGTGGGATGGGGAAAGAAACATCCGGAATGCAAAGAGGTGGATACAGTATTAAACCATAAACTTCTATACAAGAAAATGGTACGGAAAGCCAACCAAAATCAGGTACCGGTGAGCCCAGAAGTGTGGAAACTCACACAGGATAAGAGTTTTAAAAATGTCATAAAGGATTTTAATTGGATGCATTTACATAAAAGGCTACCTGTGAGGGTTACTATGTACGCACATAATTTGGGAAAACAGAAAAAGTGTCCGAGGGACAATTGTATAAAAGAAGAAACAATTGAACATGTACTATGGGGATGTGAATACGCAAAAAAGGTATGGGAAGGGGTAAAGGGGAAGTATAAAGGTTTGGGGACGGTGACTTATGAAGAGATCACCTTCTTTGGGACTAAAGGTACAGAAAAAGAGAGATATAAAATACGTTGCATGTTGTTATCAATTGTTAAACTTAAGTTGTGGAGGGCAAGACAGAGTTGTATAATGGGGGGATACAAAGAGGGGGAAATTGGGACGATCAAGGCTATAGAAAGGGAATTTGAAAAGATATATTGGCATGAACTACAAAAATGGGGAATAGACACAATTAAGGACAGATGGAAAGATTTCTCTCCTTTTTTTGCTCTGAAGGTACCCAAAAGGTGGTGGTAGGTAAAGTGTAAGGAAAGGAGGAAGGGAAAAGGAGTAATGATAAGCTATACGTCAATGAAAATGTCATATGAAAATGTTAATCAGTTTGTCATGAACGAATGTGGGGAAAAATGGAAATGTAAACTTGTTATTGTAAAGGAAATGGTAAAATGTTTTTGAATGATTGTGGAAAGAAAATAAAAAGAAGAAAAAAAAAATCTGTTCTTATCAGTTTAATATCTGATATGTCCCCTACCCGGGGACCATATATTAAATTGATTTTTGGAGCAGGGAGATGGAATAGGGGCTTGCTCCGTCCACTCCACGCATCGACCTGGTATTGCAGTATTTCTAGGAACGGTGCACCCCCTGAAGCTGTGAAAAACAAATGTCATTTCACTCAACAGTTTGTGCAAAGAAATTTCTTATACGCTAGATATATGCGTGCGTCTGCATATCTGGACATTGTCTTCGTGTAATCTTCCAAGGTTAGTCAGACTGAAATGTTGCGACTTAATATTTGTGAATGACTTACATTTAACTATTACCAGAATTACTAAATCCTGCCACTTGGACTGACACGTGGCTGGACACACACTTTCTATGGGAAATCAAAAAAATATGTCGTTTTGAACTGCAGTTACACTATTCTGGCTCGAATCCTGCAGTTACCTCTGTTGTCCACTAGAGACCAATAGAAGTCTTTAAAAACCGGAGGCTGCCATCTACAAGGACTCATGTTGATTATAGGTTTAACTCTTCTCTTTCTCTACATACTGCAGCTTTCTGTCCTCTGTGGCTGTAAATTACATCGTTTGAAAAAAAAAAAAACACCACACAATTTTTTCTTGGCTTTTTAGCTAAAATCACCTGTATTGTCTGTTGTTTCCATTTGTGGATGGTTAATAGTGCAGAAGATTGTTTTTCTGTTTTCAGGATTACATGAAAACATTTTGGAACAGATCATTTTTGCATATAATAAATCTTAGGATAGTATTGGTTTT
Organism: Rhamphochromis sp. 'chilingali'; assembly: GCF_963969265.1. Taxonomy (NCBI): domain Eukaryota; kingdom Metazoa; phylum Chordata; class Actinopteri; order Cichliformes; family Cichlidae; genus Rhamphochromis; species Rhamphochromis sp. 'chilingali'. Next base: position 12,485,619 of record NC_137932.1, on the reverse strand, counting down.
GATGATTTATAAAACAGCTGTGTGCCGTAGCCCTGGTAGTGTGGATCCTTAGTGTGTAAAGAGTAGATACCTCATGTAATATGTGTGAATGAAAATCCATGGACTTTATAAGAGTCCTCCATTTATGGCTATGATCCTAACAAACAAGATTAATACGTTTCTTTCTCCTACCAATCTTCCTGTTTCCTAAAGGAACACGCATGCACAATATATATCCACCCGGGTGGCCGAGTGGTTAAGTCGTTGGACTTAAGCTCCAATGAGCGCATGCTCTCGTGGGTTCAAACCCCACTCCTGGTATAATTTGGAGCCTCATGACTGGTAAACTGAAATGTATCTATGGGAGCAACAATGATCAATAGGAGTTTTTAGGAATTTTCTGTGAGCAATATCCCCCCACCCAGTCACCCCCAAAAAAGCTGGGATGAAAGACAAATGAGAGGTCTGTGCCAAGGTCGCTTAGTCTTACTGTACATGTTATATGTAGAACCGTTGGCTTGTGCAATTAGGGAAAGCCCAGACATAACAGGAATACAGTTACCGGGAGGAGAAACATTAAAAATTTAACAGTATGTAATTATCATATTATGAAAACAATTATAACGCCAAGAAAGTTATAAAAATGAATTGAAGACGCTCCGTCTCAACGACCGCTGATTGGACTGCAGGCGACCACGTGATTTTGAATCTCATTAACCGGCATGCGCTGACCGGCGTTTCAGAAACTAAAGTGTCGTCATATATGTGGCGCCGTTTAAAAACTGAAACATGCCGACCATAGTTATATTGTGATGTTTCGGAGGTAAAACGTCAGTAAAACATCGACCTGTCCTCTACCATTTGTTAGAAGGCGACTGTGTTCTTCATTGTAACCATGAGTTAGAGTTGCAGTAAGCAGAATGAGTCGTTTCTGTCGTGCGATATGTGGGTATCGCTTCTCGGCCTTTTGGCTAAGATCAAGTGTAGTATCTGTTCTTATCAGTTTAATATCTGATACGTCCCCTACCCGGGGACCATATATTAAATTGATTTTTGGAGCAGGGAGATGGAATAGGGGCTTGCTCCGTCCACTCCACGCATCGACCTGGTATTGCAGTATTTCTAGGAACGGTGCACCCCCTGAAGCTGTGAAAAACAAATGTCATTTCACTCAACAGTTTGTGCAAAGAAATTTCTTATACGCTAGATATATGCGTGCGTCTGCATATCTGGACATTGTCTTCGTGTAATCTTCCAAGGTTAGTCAGACTGAAATGTTGCGACTTAATATTTGTGAATGACTTACATTTAACTATTACCAGAATTACTAAATCCTGCCACTTGGACTGACACGTGGCTGGACACACACTTTCTATGGGAAATCAAAAAAATATGTCGTTTTGAACTGCAGTTACACTATTCTGGCTCCAATCCTGCAGTTACCTCTGTTGTCCACTAGAGACCAATAGAAGTCTTTAAAAACCGGAGGCTGCCATCTACAAGGACTCATGTTGATTATAGGTTTAACTCTTCTCTTTCTCTACATACTGCAGCTTTCTGTCCTCTGTGGCTGTAAATTACATCGTTTGAAAAAAAAAAACACCACACAATTTTTTCTTGGCTTTTTAGCTAAAATCACCTGTATTGTCTGTTGTTTCCATTTGTGGATGGTTAATAGTGCAGAAGATTGTTTTTCTGTTTTCAGGATTACATGAAAACATTTTGGAACAGATCATTTTTGCATATAATAAATCTTAGGATAGTATTGGTTTTGATGATTTATAAAACAGCTGTGTGCCGTAGCCCTGGTAGTGTGGATCCTTAGTGTGTAAAGAGTAGATACCTCATGTAATATGTGTGAATGAAAATCCATGGACTTTATAAGAGTCCTCCATTTATGGCTATGATCCTAACAAACAAGATTAATACGTTTCTTTCTCCTACCAATCTTCCTGTTTCCTAAAGGAACACGCATGCACAACATATATCCACCAGGGTGGCCGAGTGGTTAAGGCGTTGGACTTAAGCTCCAATGAGCGCATGCTCTCGTGGGTTCAAACCCCACTCCTGGTATAATTTGGAGCCTCATGACTGGTAAACTGAAATGTATCTATGGGAGCAACAATGATCAATAGGAGTTTTTAGGAATTTGCTGTGAGCAATATCCCCCCACCCAGTCACCCCCAAAAAAGCTGGGATGAAAGACAAATGAGAGGTCTGTGCCAAGGTCGCTTAGTCTTACTGTACATGTTATATGTAGAACCGTTGGCTTGTGCAATTAGGGAAAGCCCAGACATAACAGGAATACAGTTACCGGGAGGAGAAACATTAAAAATTTAACAGTATGTAATTATCATATTATGAAAACAATTATAACGCCAAGAAAGTTATAAAAATGAATTGAAGACGCTCCGTCTCAACGACCGCTGATTGGACTGCAGGCGACCACGTGATTTTGAATCTCATTAACCGGCATGCGCTGACCGGCGTTTCAGAAACTAAAGTGTCGTCATATATGTGGCGCCGTTTAAAAACTGAAACATGCCGACCATAGTTATATTGTGATGTTTCGGAGGTAAAACGTCAGTAAAACATCGACCTGTCCTCTACCATTTGTTAGAAGGCGACTGTGTTCTTCATTGTAACCATGAGTTAGAGTTGCAGTAAGCAGAATGAGTCGTTTCTGTCGTGCGATATGTGGGTATCGCTTCTCGGCCTTTTGGCTAAGATCAAGTGTAGTATCTGTTCTTATCAGTTTAATATCTGATACGTCCCCTACCCGGGGACCATATATTAAATTGATTTTTGGAGCAGGGAGATGGAATAGGGGCTTGCTCCGTCCACTCCACGCATCGACCTGGTATTGCAGTATTTCTAGGAACGGTGCAACCCCTGAAGCTGTGAAAAACAAATGTCATTTCACTCAACAGTTTGTGCAAAGAAATTTCTTATACGCTAGATATATGCGTGCGTCTGCATGTCTGGACATTGTCTTCGTGTAATCTTCCAAGGTTAGTCAGACTGAAATGTTGCGACTTAATATTTGTGAATGACTTACATTTAACTATTACCAGAATTACTAAATCCTGCCACTTGGACTGACACGTGGCTGGACACACACTTTCTATGGGAAATCAAAAAAATATGTCGTTTTGAACTGCAGTTACACTATTCTGGCTCCAATCCTGCAGTTACCTCTGTTGTCCACTAGAGACCAATAGAAGTCTTTAAAAACCGGAGGCTGCCATCTACAAGGACTCATGTTGATTATAGGTTTAACTCTTCTCTTTCTCTACATACTGCAGCTTTCTGTCCTCTGTGGCTGTAAATTACATCGTTTGAAAAAAAAAAACACCACACAATTTTTTCTTGGCTTTTTAGCTAAAATCACCTGTATTGTCTGTTGTTTCCATTTGTGGATGGTTAATAGTGCAGAAGATTGTTTTTCTGTTTTCAGGATTACATGAAAACATTTTGGAACAGATCATTTTTGCATATAATAAATCTTAGGATAGTATTGGTTTTGATGATTTATAAAACAGCTGTGTGCCGTAGCCCTGGTAGTGTGGATCCTTAGTGTGTAAAGAGTAGATACCTCATGTAATATGTGTGAATGAAAATCCATGGACTTTATAAGAGTCCTCCATTTATGGCTATGATCCTAACAAACAAGATTAATACGTTTCTTTCTCCTACCAATCTTCCTGTTTCCTAAAGGAACACGCATGCACAATATATATGCACCAGGGTGGCCGAGTGGTTAAGGCGTTGGACTTAAGCTCCAATGAGCGCATGCTCTCGTAGGTTCAAACCCCACTCCTGGTATAATTTGGAGCCTCATGACTGGTAAACTGAAATGTATCTATGGGAGCAACAATGATCAATAGGAGTTTTTAGGAATTTTCTGTGAGCAATATCCCCCCACCCAGTCACCCCCAAAAAAGCTGGGATGAAAGACAAATGAGAGGTCTGTGCCAAGGTCGCTTAGTCTTACTGTACATGTTATATGTAGAACCGTTGGCTTGTGCAATTAGGGAAAGCCCAGACATAACAGGAATACAGTTACCGGGAGGAGAAACATTAAAAATTTAACAGTATGTAATTATCATATTATGAAAACAATTATAACGCCAAGAAAGTTATAAAAATGAATTGAAGACGCTCCGTCTCAACGACCGCTGATTGGACTGCAGGCGACCACGTGATTTTGAATCTCATTAACCGGCATGCGCTGACCGGCGTTTCAGAAACTAAAGTGTCGTCATATATGTGGCGCCGTTTAAAAACTGAAACATGCCGACCATAGTTATATTGTGATGTTTCGGAGGTAAAACGTCAGTAAAACATCGACCTGTCCTCTACCATTTGTTAGAAGGCGACTGTGTTCTTCATTGTAACCATGAGTTAGAGTTGCAGTAAGCAGAATGAGTCGTTTCTGTCGTGCGATATGTGGGTATCGCTTCTCGGCCTTTTGGCTAAGATCAAGTGTAGTATCTGTTCTTATCAGTTTAATATCTGATACGTCCCCTACCCGGGGACCATATATTAAATTGATTTTTGGAGCAGGGAGATGGAATAGGGGCTTGCTCCGTCCACTCCACGCATCGACCTGGTATTGCAGTATTTCTAGGAACGGTGCAACCCCTGAAGCTGTGAAAAACAAATGTCATTTCACTCAACAGTTTGTGCAAAGAAATTTCTTATACGCTAGATATATGCGTGCGTCTGCATATCTGGACATTGTCTTCGTGTAATCTTCCAAGGTTAGTCAGACTGAAATGTTGCGACTTAATATTTGTGAATGACTTACATTTAACTATTACCAGAATTACTAAATCCTGCCACTTGGACTGACACGTGGCTGGACACACACTTTCTATGGGAAATCAAAAAAATATGTCGTTTTGAACTGCAGTTACACTATTCTGGCTCCAATCCTGCAGTTACCTCTGTTGTCCACTAGAGACCAATAGAAGTCTTTAAAAACCGGAGGCTGCCATCTACAAGGACTCATGTTGATTATAGGTTTAACTCTTCTCTTTCTCTACATACTGCAGCTTTCTGTCCTCTGTGGCTGTAAATTACATCGTTTGAAAAAAAAAAAACACCACACAATTTTTTCTTGGCTTTTTAGCTAAAATCACCTGTATTGTCTGTTGTTTCCATTTGTGGATGGTTAATAGTGCAGAAGATTGTTTTTCTGTTTTCAGGATTACATGAAAACATTTTGGAACAGATCATTTTTGCATATAATAAATCTTAGGATAGTATTGGTTTTGATGATTTATAAAACAGCTGTGTGCCGTAGCCCTGGTAGTGTGGATCCTTAGTGTGTAAAGAGTAGATACCTCATGTAATATGTGTGAATGAAAATCCATGGACTTTATAAGAGTCCTCCATTTATGGCTATGATCCTAACAAACAAGATTAATACGTTTCTTTCTCCTACCAATCTTCCTGTTTCCTAAAGGAACACGCATGCACAATATATATGCACCAGGGTGGCCGAGTGGTTAAGGCGTTGGACTTAAGCTCCAATGAGCGCATTCTCTCGTAGGTTCAAACCCCACTCCTGGTATAATTTGGAGCCTCATGACTGGTAAACTGAAATGTATCTATGGGAGCAACAATGATCAATAGGAGTTTTTAGGAATTTTCTGTGAGCAATATCCCCCCACCCAGTCACCCCCAAAAAAGCTGGGATGAAAGACAAATGAGAGGTCTGTGCCAAGGTCGCTTAGTCTTACTGTACATGTTATATGTAGAACCGTTGGCTTGTGCAATTAGGGAAAGCCCAGACATAACAGGAATACAGTTACCGGGAGGAGAAACATTAAAAATTTAACAGTATGTAATTATCATATTATGAAAACAATTATAACGCCAAGAAAGTTATAAAAATGAATTGAAGACGCTCCGTCTCAACGACCGCTGATTGGACTGCAGGCGACCACGTGATTTTGAATCTCATTAACCGGCATGCGCTGACCGGCGTTTCAGAAACTAAAGTGTCGTCATATATGTGGCGCCGTTTAAAAACTGAAACATGCCGACCATAGTTATATTGTGATGTTTCGGAGGTAAAACGTCAGTAAAACATCGACCTGTCCTCTACCATTTGTTAGAAGGCGACTGTGTTCTTCATTGTAACCATGAGTTAGAGTTGCAGTAAGCAGAATGAGTCGTTTCTGTCGTGCGATATGTGGGTATCGCTTCTCGGCCTTTTGGCTAAGATCAAGTGTAGTATCTGTTCTTATCAGTTTAATATCTGATACGTCCCCTACCCGGGGACCATATATTAAATTGATTTTTGGAGCAGGGAGATGGAATAGGGGCTTGCTCCGTCCACTCCACGCATCGACCTGGTATTGCAGTATTTCTAGGAACGGTGCAACCCCTGAAGCTGTGAAAAACAAATGTCATTTCACTCAACAGTTTGTGCAAAGAAATTTCTTATACGCTAGATATATGCGTGCGTCTGCATATCTGGACATTGTCTTCGTGTAATCTTCCAAGGTTAGTCAGACTGAAATGTTGCGACTTAATATTTGTGAATGACTTACATTTAACTATTACCAGAATTACTAAATCCTGCCACTTGGACTGACACGTGGCTGGACACACACTTTCTATGGGAAATCAAAAAAATATGTCGTTTTGAACTGCAGTTACACTATTCTGGCTCCAATCCTGCAGTTACCTCTGTTGTCCACTAGAGACCAATAGAAGTCTTTAAAAACCGGAGGCTGCCATCTACAAGGACTCATGTTGATTATAGGTTTAACTCTTCTCTTTCTCTACATACTGCAGCTTTCTGTCCTCTGTGGCTGTAAATTACATCGTTTGAAAAAAAAAAAACACCACACAATTTTTTCTTGGCTTTTTAGCTAAAATCACCTGTATTGTCTGTTGTTTCCATTTGTGGATGGTTAATAGTGCAGAAGATTGTTTTTCTGTTTTCAGGATTACATGAAAACATTTTGGAACAGATCATTTTTGCATATAATAAATCTTAGGATAGTATTGGTTTTGATGATTTATAAAACAGCTGTGTGCCGTAGCCCTGGTAGTGTGGATCCTTAGTGTGTAAAGAGTAGATACCTCATGTAATATGTGTGAATGAAAATCCATGGACTTTATAAGAGTCCTCCATTTATGGCTATGATCCTAACAAACAAGATTAATACGTTTCTTTCTCCTACCAATCTTCCTGTTTCCTAAAGGAACACGCATGCACAACATATATCCACCAGGGTGGCCGAGTGGTTAAGGCGTTGGACTTAAGCTCCAATGAGCGCATGCTCTCGTGGGTTCAAACCCCACTCCTGGTATAATTTGGAGCCTCATGACTGGTAAACTGAAATGTATCTATGGGAGCAACAATGATCAATAGGAGTTTTTAGGAATTTGCTGTGAGCAATATCCCCCCACCCAGTCACCCCCAAAAAAGCTGGGATGAAAGACAAATGAGAGGTCTGTGCCAAGGTCGCTTAGTCTTACTGTACATGTTATATGTAGAACCGTTGGCTTGTGCAATTAGGGAAAGCCCAGACATAACAGGAATACAGTTACCGGGAGGAGAAACATTAAAAATTTAACAGTATGTAATTATCATATTATGAAAACAATTATAACGCCAAGAAAGTTATAAAAATGAATTGAAGACGCTCCGTCTCAACGACCGCTGATTGGACTGCAGGCGACCACGTGATTTTGAATCTCATTAACCGGCATGCGCTGACCGGCGTTTCAGAAACTAAAGTGTCGTCATATATGTGGCGCCGTTTAAAAACTGAAACATGCCGACCATAGTTATATTGTGATGTTTCGGAGGTAAAACGTCAGTAAAACATCGACCTGTCCTCTACCATTTGTTAGAAGGCGACTGTGTTCTTCATTGTAACCATGAGTTAGAGTTGCAGTAAGCAGAATGAGTCGTTTCTGTCGTGCGATATGTGGGTATCGCTTCTCGGCCTTTTGGCTAAGATCAAGTGTAGTATCTGTTCTTATCAGTTTAATATCTGATACGTCCCCTACCCGGGGACCATATATTAAATTGATTTTTGGAGCAGGGAGATGGAATAGGGGCTTGCTCCGTCCACTCCACGCATCGACCTGGTATTGCAGTATTTCTAGGAACGGTGCAACCCCTGAAGCTGTGAAAAACAAATGTCATTTCACTCAACAGTTTGTGCAAAGAAATTTCTTATACGCTAGATATATGCGTGCGTCTGCATGTCTGGACATTGTCTTCGTGTAATCTTCCAAGGTTAGTCAGACTGAAATGTTGCGACTTAATATTTGTGAATGACTTACATTTAACTATTACCAGAATTACTAAATCCTGCCACTTGGACTGACACGTGGCTGGACACACACTTTCTATGGGAAATCAAAAAAATATGTCGTTTTGAACTGCAGTTACACTATTCTGGCTCCAATCCTGCAGTTACCTCTGTTGTCCACTAGAGACCAATAGAAGTCTTTAAAAACCGGAGGCTGCCATCTACAAGGACTCATGTTGATTATAGGTTTAACTCTTCTCTTTCTCTACATACTGCAGCTTTCTGTCCTCTGTGGCTGTAAATTACATCGTTTGAAAAAAAAAAACACCACACAATTTTTTCTTGGCTTTTTAGCTAAAATCACCTGTATTGTCTGTTGTTTCCATTTGTGGATGGTTAATAGTGCAGAAGATTGTTTTTCTGTTTTCAGGATTACATGAAAACATTTTGGAACAGATCATTTTTGCATATAATAAATCTTAGGATAGTATTGGTTTTGATGATTTATAAAACAGCTGTGTGCCGTAGCCCTGGTAGTGTGGATCCTTAGTGTGTAAAGAGTAGATACCTCATGTAATATGTGTGAATGAAAATCCATGGACTTTATAAGAGTCCTCCATTTATGGCTATGATCCTAACAAACAAGATTAATACGTTTCTTTCTCCTACCAATCTTCCTGTTTCCTAAAGGAACACGCATGCACAATATATATGCACCAGGGTGGCCGAGTGGTTAAGGCGTTGGACTTAAGCTCCAATGAGCGCATGCTCTCGTAGGTTCAAACCCCACTCCTGGTATAATTTGGAGCCTCATGACTGGTAAACTGAAATGTATCTATGGGAGCAACAATGATCAATAGGAGTTTTTAGGAATTTTCTGTGAGCAATATCCCCCCACCCAGTCACCCCCAAAAAAGCTGGGATGAAAGACAAATGAGAGGTCTGTGCCAAGGTCGCTTAGTCTTACTGTACATGTTATATGTAGAACCGTTGGCTTGTGCAATTAGGGAAAGCCCAGACATAACAGGAATACAGTTACCGGGAGGAGAAACATTAAAAATTTAACAGTATGTAATTATCATATTATGAAAACAATTATAACGCCAAGAAAGTTATAAAAATGAATTGAAGACGCTCCGTCTCAACGACCGCTGATTGGACTGCAGGCGACCACGTGATTTTGAATCTCATTAACCGGCATGCGCTGACCGGCGTTTCAGAAACTAAAGTGTCGTCATATATGTGGCGCCGTTTAAAAACTGAAACATGCCGACCATAGTTATATTGTGATGTTTCGGAGGTAAAACGTCAGTAAAACATCGACCTGTCCTCTACCATTTGTTAGAAGGCGACTGTGTTCTTCATTGTAACCATGAGTTAGAGTTGCAGTAAGCAGAATGAGTCGTTTCTGTCGTGCGATATGTGGGTATCGCTTCTCGGCCTTTTGGCTAAGATCAAGTGTAGTATCTGTTCTTATCAGTTTAATATCTGATACGTCCCCTACCCGGGGACCATATATTAAATTGATTTTTGGAGCAGGGAGATGGAATAGGGGCTTGCTCCGTCCACTCCACGCATCGACCTGGTATTGCAGTATTTCTAGGAACGGTGCAACCCCTGAAGCTGTGAAAAACAAATGTCATTTCACTCAACAGTTTGTGCAAAGAAATTTCTTATACGCTAGATATATGCGTGCGTCTGCATATCTGGACATTGTCTTCGTGTAATCTTCCAAGGTTAGTCAGACTGAAATGTTGCGACTTAATATTTGTGAATGACTTACATTTAACTATTACCAGAATTACTAAATCCTGCCACTTGGACTGACACGTGGCTGGACACACACTTTCTATGGGAAATCAAAAAAATATGTCGTTTTGAACTGCAGTTACACTATTCTGGCTCCAATCCTGCAGTTACCTCTGTTGTCCACTAGAGACCAATAGAAGTCTTTAAAAACCGGAGGCTGCCATCTACAAGGACTCATGTTGATTATAGGTTTAACTCTTCTCTTTCTCTACATACTGCAGCTTTCTGTCCTCTGTGGCTGTAAATTACATCGTTTGAAAAAAAAAAAACACCACACAATTTTTTCTTGGCTTTTTAGCTAAAATCACCTGTATTGTCTGTTGTTTCCATTTGTGGATGGTTAATAGTGCAGAAGATTGTTTTTCTGTTTTCAGGATTACATGAAAACATTTTGGAACAGATCATTTTTGCATATAATAAATCTTAGGATAGTATTGGTTTTGATGATTTATAAAACAGCTGTGTGCCGTAGCCCTGGTAGTGTGGATCCTTAGTGTGTAAAGAGTAGATACCTCATGTAATATGTGTGAATGAAAATCCATGGACTTTATAAGAGTCCTCCATTTATGGCTATGATCCTAACAAACAAGATTAATACGTTTCTTTCTCCTACCAATCTTCCTGTTTCCTAAAGGAACACGCATGCACAACATATATCCACCAGGGTGGCCGAGTGGTTAAGGCGTTGGACTTAAGCTCCAATGAGCGCATGCTCTCGTGGGTTCAAACCCCACTCCTGGTATAATTTGGAGCCTCATGACTGGTAAACTGAAATGTATCTATGGGAGCAACAATGATCAATAGGAGTTTTTAGGAATTTGCTGTGAGCAATATCCCCCCACCCAGTCACCCCCAAAAAAGCTGGGATGAAAGACAAATGAGAGGTCTGTGCCAAGGTCGCTTAGTCTTACTGTACATGTTATATGTAGAACCGTTGGCTTGTGCAATTAGGGAAAGCCCAGACATAACAGGAATACAGTTACCGGGAGGAGAAACATTAAAAATTTAACAGTATGTAATTATCATATTATGAAAACAATTATAACGCCAAGAAAGTTATAAAAATGAATTGAAGACGCTCCGTCTCAACGACCGCTGATTGGACTGCAGGTGACCACGTGATTTTGAATCTCATTAACCGGCATGCGCTGACCGGCGTTTCAGAAACTAAAGTGTCGTCATATATGTGGCGCCGTTTAAAAACTGAAACATGCCGACCATAGTTATATTGTGATGTTTCGGAGGTAAAACGTCAGTAAAACATCGACCTGTCCTCTACCATTTGTTAGAAGGCGACTGTGTTCTTCATTGTAACCATGAGTTAGAGTTGCAGTAAGCAGAATGAGTCGTTTCTGTCGTGCGATATGTGGGTATCGCTTCTCGGCCTTTTGGCTAAGATCAAGTGTAGTATCTGTTCTTATCAGTTTAATATCTGATACGTCCCCTACCCGGGGACCATATATTAAATTGATTTTTGGAGCAGGGAGATGGAATAGGGGCTTGCTCCGTCCACTCCACGCATCGACCTGGTATTGCAGTATTTCTAGGAACGGTGCAACCCCTGAAGCTGTGAAAAACAAATGTCATTTCACTCAACAGTTTGTGCAAAGAAATTTCTTATACGCTAGATATATGCGTGCGTCTGCATATCTGGACATTGTCTTCGTGTAATCTTCCAAGGTTAGTCAGACTGAAATGTTGCGACTTAATATTTGTGAATGACTTACATTTAACTATTACCAGAATTACTAAATCCTGCCACTTGGACTGACACGTGGCTGGACACACACTTTCTATGGGAAATCAAAAAAATATGTCGTTTTGAACTGCAGTTACACTATTCTGGCTCCAATCCTGCAGTTACCTCTGTTGTCCACTAGAGACCAATAGAAGTCTTTAAAAACCGGAGGCTGCCATCTACAAGGACTCATGTTGATTATAGGTTTAACTCTTCTCTTTCTCTACATACTGCAGCTTTCTGTCCTCTGTGGCTGTAAATTACATCGTTTGAAAAAAAAAAAACACCACACAATTTTTTCTTGGCTTTTTAGCTAAAATCACCTGTATTGTCTGTTGTTTCCATTTGTGGATGGTTAATAGTGCAGAAGATTGTTTTTCTGTTTTCAGGATTACATGAAAACATTTTGGAACAGATCATTTTTGCATATAATAAATCTTAGGATAGTATTGGTTTTGATGATTTATAAAACAGCTGTGTGCCGTAGCCCTGGTAGTGTGGATCCTTAGTGTGTAAAGAGTAGATACCTCATGTAATATGTGTGAATGAAAATCCATGGACTTTATAAGAGTCCTCCATTTATGGCTATGATCCTAACAAACAAGATTAATACGTTTCTTTCTCCTACCAATCTTCCTGTTTCCTAAAGGAACACGCATGCACAACATATATCCACCAGGGTGGCCGAGTGGTTAAGGCGTTGGACTTAAGCTCCAATGAGCGCATGCTCTCGTGGGTTCAAACCCCACTCCTGGTATAATTTGGAGCCTCATGACTGGTAAACTGAAATGTATCTATGGGAGCAACAATGATCAATAGGAGTTTTTAGGAATTTGCTGTGAGCAATATCCCCCCACCCAGTCACCCCCAAAAAAGCTGGGATGAAAGACAAATGAGAGGTCTGTGCCAAGGTCGCTTAGTCTTACTGTACATGTTATATGTAGAACCGTTGGCTTGTGCAATTAGGGAAAGCCCAGACATAACAGGAATACAGTTACCGGGAGGAGAAACATTAAAAATTTAACAGTATGTAATTATCATATTATGAAAACAATTATAACGCCAAGAAAGTTATAAAAATGAATTGAAGACGCTCCGTCTCAACGACCGCTGATTGGACTGCAGGTGACCACGTGATTTTGAATCTCATTAACCGGCATGCGCTGACCGGCGTTTCAGAAACTAAAGTGTCGTCATATATGTGGCGCCGTTTAAAAACTGAAACATGCCGACCATAGTTATATTGTGATGTTTCGGAGGTAAAACGTCAGTAAAACATCGACCTGTCCTCTACCATTTGTTAGAAGGCGACTGTGTTCTTCATTGTAACCATGAGTTAGAGTTGCAGTAAGCAGAATGAGTCGTTTCTGTCGTGCGATATGTGGGTATCGCTTCTCGGCCTTTTGGCTAAGATCAAGTGTAGTATCTGTTCTTATCAGTTTAATATCTGATACGTCCCCTACCCGGGGACCATATATTAAATTGATTTTTGGAGCAGGGAGATGGAATAGGGGCTTGCTCCGTCCACTCCACGCATCGACCTGGTATTGCAGTATTTCTAGGAACGGTGCAACCCCTGAAGCTGTGAAAAACAAATGTCATTTCACTCAACAGTTTGTGCAAAGAAATTTCTTATACGCTAGATATATGCGTGCGTCTGCATATCTGGACATTGTCTTCGTGTAATCTTCCAAGGTTAGTCAGACTGAAATGTTGCGACTTAATATTTGTGAATGACTTACATTTAACTATTACCAGAATTACTAAATCCTGCCACTTGGACTGACACGTGGCTGGACACACACTTTCTATGGGAAATCAAAAAAATATGTCGTTTTGAACTGCAGTTACACTATTCTGGCTCCAATCCTGCAGTTACCTCTGTTGTCCACTAGAGACCAATAGAAGTCTTTAAAAACCGGAGGCTGCCATCTACAAGGACTCATGTTGATTATAGGTTTAACTCTTCTCTTTCTCTACATACTGCAGCTTTCTGTCCTCTGTGGCTGTAAATTACATCGTTTGAAAAAAAAAAAACACCACACAATTTTTTCTTGGCTTTTTAGCTAAAATCACCTGTATTGTCTGTTGTTTCCATTTGTGGATGGTTAATAGTGCAGAAGATTGTTTTTCTGTTTTCAGGATTACATGAAAACATTTTGGAACAGATCATTTTTGCATATAATAAATCTTAGGATAGTATTGGTTTTGATGATTTATAAAACAGCTGTGTGCCGTAGCCCTGGTAGTGTGGATCCTTAGTGTGTAAAGAGTAGATACCTCATGTAATATGTGTGAATGAAAATCCATGGACTTTATAAGAGTCCTCCATTTATGGCTATGATCCTAACAAACAAGATTAATACGTTTCTTTCTCCTACCAATCTTCCTGTTTCCTAAAGGAACACGCATGCACAATATATATGCACCAGGGTGGCCGAGTGGTTAAGGCGTTGGACTTAAGCTCCAATGAGCGCATGCTCTCGTAGGTTCAAACCCCACTCCTGGTATAATTTGGAGCCTCATGACTGGTAAACTGAAATGTATCTATGGGAGCAACAATGATCAATAGGAGTTTTTAGGAATTTTCTGTGAGCAATATCCCCCCACCCAGTCACCCCCAAAAAAGCTGGGATGAAAGACAAATGAGAGGTCTGTGCCAAGGTCGCTTAGTCTTACTGTACATGTTATATGTAGAACCGTTGGCTTGTGCAATTAGGGAAAGCCCAGACATAACAGGAATACAGTTACCGGGAGGAGAAACATTAAAAATTTAACAGTATGTAATTATCATATTATGAAAACAATTATAACGCCAAGAAAGTTATAAAAATGAATTGAAGACGCTCCGTCTCAACGACCGCTGATTGGACTGCAGGCGACCACGTGATTTTGAATCTCATTAACCGGCATGCGCTGACCGGCGTTTCAGAAACTAAAGTGTCGTCATATATGTGGCGCCGTTTAAAAACTGAAACATGCCGACCATAGTTATATTGTGATGTTTCGGAGGTAAAACGTCAGTAAAACATCGACCTGTCCTCTACCATTTGTTAGAAGGCGACTGTGTTCTTCATTGTAACCATGAGTTAGAGTTGCAGTAAGCAGAATGAGTCGTTTCTGTCGTGCGATATGTGGGTATCGCTTCTCGGCCTTTTGGCTAAGATCAAGTGTAGTATCTGTTCTTATCAGTTTAATATCTGATACGTCCCCTACCCGGGGACCATATATTAAATTGATTTTTGGAGCAGGGAGATGGAATAGGGGCTTGCTCCGTCCACTCCACGCATCGACCTGGTATTGCAGTATTTCTAGGAACGGTGCAACCCCTGAAGCTGTGAAAAACAAATGTCATTTCACTCAACAGTTTGTGCAAAGAAATTTCTTATACGCTAGATATATGCGTGCGTCTGCATATCTGGACATTGTCTTCGTGTAATCTTCCAAGGTTAGTCAGACTGAAATGTTGCGACTTAATATTTGTGAATGACTTACATTTAACTATTACCAGAATTACTAAATCCTGCCACTTGGACTGACACGTGGCTGGACACACACTTTCTATGGGAAATCAAAAAAATATGTCGTTTTGAACTGCAGTTACACTATTCTGGCTCCAATCCTGCAGTTACCTCTGTTGTCCACTAGAGACCAATAGAAGTCTTTAAAAACCGGAGGCTGCCATCTACAAGGACTCATGTTGATTATAGGTTTAACTCTTCTCTTTCTCTACATACTGCAGCTTTCTGTCCTCTGTGGCTGTAAATTACATCGTTTGAAAAAAAAAAAACACCACACAATTTTTTCTTGGCTTTTTAGCTAAAATCACCTGTATTGTCTGTTGTTTCCATTTGTGGATGGTTAATAGTGCAGAAGATTGTTTTTCTGTTTTCAGGATTACATGAAAACATTTTGGAACAGATCATTTTTGCATATAATAAATCTTAGGATAGTATTGGTTTTGATGATTTATAAAACAGCTGTGTGCCGTAGCCCTGGTAGTGTGGATCCTTAGTGTGTAAAGAGTAGATACCTCATGTAATATGTGTGAATGAAAATCCATGGACTTTATAAGAGTCCTCCATTTATGGCTATGATCCTAACAAACAAGATTAATACGTTTCTTTCTCCTACCAATCTTCCTGTTTCCTAAAGGAACACGCATGCACAATATATATGCACCAGGGTGGCCGAGTGGTTAAGGCGTTGGACTTAAGCTCCAATGAGCGCATGCTCTCGTAGGTTCAAACCCCACTCCTGGTATAATTTGGAGCCTCATGACTGGTAAACTGAAATGTATCTATGGGAGCAACAATGATCAATAGGAGTTTTTAGGAATTTTCTGTGAGCAATATCCCCCCACCCAGTCACCCCCAAAAAAGCTGGGATGAAAGACAAATGAGAGGTCTGTGCCAAGGTCGCTTAGTCTTACTGTACATGTTATATGTAGAACCGTTGGCTTGTGCAATTAGGGAAAGCCCAGACATAACAGGAATACAGTTACCGGGAGGAGAAACATTAAAAATTTAACAGTATGTAATTATCATATTATGAAAACAATTATAACGCCAAGAAAGTTATAAAAATGAATTGAAGACGCTCCGTCTCAACGACCGCTGATTGGACTGCAGGCGACCACGTGATTTTGAATCTCATTAACCGGCATGCGCTGACCGGCGTTTCAGAAACTAAAGTGTCGTCATATATGTGGCGCCGTTTAAAAACTGAAACATGCCGACCATAGTTATATTGTGATGTTTCGGAGGTAAAACGTCAGTAAAACATCGACCTGTCCTCTACCATTTGTTAGAAGGCGACTGTGTTCTTCATTGTAACCATGAGTTAGAGTTGCAGTAAGCAGAATGAGTCGTTTCTGTCGTGCGATATGTGGGTATCGCTTCTCGGCCTTTTGGCTAAGATCAAGTGTAGTATCTGTTCTTATCAGTTTAATATCTGATACGTCCCCTACCCGGGGACCATATATTAAATTGATTTTTGGAGCAGGGAGATGGAATAGGGGCTTGCTCCGTCCACTCCACGCATCGACCTGGTATTGCAGTATTTCTAGGAACGGTGCAACCCCTGAAGCTGTGAAAAACAAATGTCATTTCACTCAACAGTTTGTGCAAAGAAATTTCTTATACGCTAGATATATGCGTGCGTCTGCATATCTGGACATTGTCTTCGTGTAATCTTCCAAGGTTAGTCAGACTGAAATGTTGCGACTTAATATTTGTGAATGACTTACATTTAACTATTACCAGAATTACTAAATCCTGCCACTTGGACTGACACGTGGCTGGACACACACTTTCTATGGGAAATCAAAAAAATATGTCGTTTTGAACTGCAGTTACACTATTCTGGCTCCAATCCTGCAGTTACCTCTGTTGTCCACTAGAGACCAATAGAAGTCTTTAAAAACCGGAGGCTGCCATCTACAAGGACTCATGTTGATTATAGGTTTAACTCTTCTCTTTCTCTACATACTGCAGCTTTCTGTCCTCTGTGGCTGTAAATTACATCGTTTGAAAAAAAAAAAACACCACACAATTTTTTCTTGGCTTTTTAGCTAAAATCACCTGTATTGTCTGTTGTTTCCATTTGTGGATGGTTAATAGTGCAGAAGATTGTTTTTCTGTTTTCAGGATTACATGAAAACATTTTGGAACAGATCATTTTTGCATATAATAAATCTTAGGATAGTATTGGTTTTGATGATTTATAAAACAGCTGTGTGCCGTAGCCCTGGTAGTGTGGATCCTTAGTGTGTAAAGAGTAGATACCTCATGTAATATGTGTGAATGAAAATCCATGGACTTTATAAGAGTCCTCCATTTATGGCTATGATCCTAACAAACAAGATTAATACGTTTCTTTCTCCTACCAATCTTCCTGTTTCCTAAAGGAACACGCATGCACAACATATATCCACCAGGGTGGCCGAGTGGTTAAGGCGTTGGACTTAAGCTCCAATGAGCGCATGCTCTCGTGGGTTCAAACCCCACTCCTGGTATAATTTGGAGCCTCATGACTGGTAAACTGAAATGTATCTATGGGAGCAACAATGATCAATAGGAGTTTTTAGGAATTTGCTGTGAGCAATATCCCCCCACCCAGTCACCCCCAAAAAAGCTGGGATGAAAGACAAATGAGAGGTCTGTGCCAAGGTCGCTTAGTCTTACTGTACATGTTATATGTAGAACCGTTGGCTTGTGCAATTAGGGAAAGCCCAGACATAACAGGAATACAGTTACCGGGAGGAGAAACATTAAAAATTTAACAGTATGTAATTATCATATTATGAAAACAATTATAACGCCAAGAAAGTTATAAAAATGAATTGAAGACGCTCCGTCTCAACGACCGCTGATTGGACTGCAGGTGACCACGTGATTTTGAATCTCATTAACCGGCATGCGCTGACCGGCGTTTCAGAAACTAAAGTGTCGTCATATATGTGGCGCCGTTTAAAAACTGAAACATGCCGACCATAGTTATATTGTGATGTTTCGGAGGTAAAACGTCAGTAAAACATCGACCTGTCCTCTACCATTTGTTAGAAGGCGACTGTGTTCTTCATTGTAACCATGAGTTAGAGTTGCAGTAAGCAGAATGAGTCGTTTCTGTCGTGCGATATGTGGGTATCGCTTCTCGGCCTTTTGGCTAAGATCAAGTGTAGTATCTGTTCTTATCAGTTTAATATCTGATACGTCCCCTACCCGGGGACCATATATTAAATTGATTTTTGGAGCAGGGAGATGGAATAGGGGCTTGCTCCGTCCACTCCACGCATCGACCTGGTATTGCAGTATTTCTAGGAACGGTGCAACCCCTGAAGCTGTGAAAAACAAATGTCATTTCACTCAACAGTTTGTGCAAAGAAATTTCTTATACGCTAGATATATGCGTGCGTCTGCATATCTGGACATTGTCTTCGTGTAATCTTCCAAGGTTAGTCAGACTGAAATGTTGCGACTTAATATTTGTGAATGACTTACATTTAACTATTACCAGAATTACTAAATCCTGCCACTTGGACTGACACGTGGCTGGACACACACTTTCTATGGGAAATCAAAAAAATATGTCGTTTTGAACTGCAGTTACACTATTCTGGCTCCAATCCTGCAGTTACCTCTGTTGTCCACTAGAGACCAATAGAAGTCTTTAAAAACCGGAGGCTGCCATCTACAAGGACTCATGTTGATTATAGGTTTAACTCTTCTCTTTCTCTACATACTGCAGCTTTCTGTCCTCTGTGGCTGTAAATTACATCGTTTGAAAAAAAAAAAACACCACACAATTTTTTCTTGGCTTTTTAGCTAAAATCACCTGTATTGTCTGTTGTTTCCATTTGTGGATGGTTAATAGTGCAGAAGATTGTTTTTCTGTTTTCAGGATTACATGAAAACATTTTGGAACAGATCATTTTTGCATATAATAAATCTTAGGATAGTATTGGTTTTGATGATTTATAAAACAGCTGTGTGCCGTAGCCCTGGTAGTGTGGATCCTTAGTGTGTAAAGAGTAGATACCTCATGTAATATGTGTGAATGAAAATCCATGGACTTTATAAGAGTCCTCCATTTATGGCTATGATCCTAACAAACAAGATTAATACGTTTCTTTCTCCTACCAATCTTCCTGTTTCCTAAAGGAACACGCATGCACAACATATATCCACCAGGGTGGCCGAGTGGTTAAGGCGTTGGACTTAAGCTCCAATGAGCGCATGCTCTCGTGGGTTCAAACCCCACTCCTGGTATAATTTGGAGCCTCATGACTGGTAAACTGAAATGTATCTATGGGAGCAACAATGATCAATAGGAGTTTTTAGGAATTTGCTGTGAGCAATATCCCCCCACCCAGTCACCCCCAAAAAAGCTGGGATGAAAGACAAATGAGAGGTCTGTGCCAAGGTCGCTTAGTCTTACTGTACATGTTATATGTAGAACCGTTGGCTTGTGCAATTAGGGAAAGCCCAGACATAACAGGAATACAGTTACCGGGAGGAGAAACATTAAAAATTTAACAGTATGTAATTATCATATTATGAAAACAATTATAACGCCAAGAAAGTTATAAAAATGAATTGAAGACGCTCCGTCTCAACGACCGCTGATTGGACTGCAGGTGACCACGTGATTTTGAATCTCATTAACCGGCATGCGCTGACCGGCGTTTCAGAAACTAAAGTGTCGTCATATATGTGGCGCCGTTTAAAAACTGAAACATGCCGACCATAGTTATATTGTGATGTTTCGGAGGTAAAACGTCAGTAAAACATCGACCTGTCCTCTACCATTTGTTAGAAGGCGACTGTGTTCTTCATTGTAACCATGAGTTAGAGTTGCAGTAAGCAGAATGAGTCGTTTCTGTCGTGCGATATGTGGGTATCGCTTCTCGGCCTTTTGGCTAAGATCAAGTGTAGTATCTGTTCTTATCAGTTTAATATCTGATACGTCCCCTACCCGGGGACCATATATTAAATTGATTTTTGGAGCAGGGAGATGGAATAGGGGCTTGCTCCGTCCACTCCACGCATCGACCTGGTATTGCAGTATTTCTAGGAACGGTGCAACCCCTGAAGCTGTGAAAAACAAATGTCATTTCACTCAACAGTTTGTGCAAAGAAATTTCTTATACGCTAGATATATGCGTGCGTCTGCATATCTGGACATTGTCTTCGTGTAATCTTCCAAGGTTAGTCAGACTGAAATGTTGCGACTTAATATTTGTGAATGACTTACATTTAACTATTACCAGAATTACTAAATCCTGCCACTTGGACTGACACGTGGCTGGACACACACTTTCTATGGGAAATCAAAAAAATATGTCGTTTTGAACTGCAGTTACACTATTCTGGCTCCAATCCTGCAGTTACCTCTGTTGTCCACTAGAGACCAATAGAAGTCTTTAAAAACCGGAGGCTGCCATCTACAAGGACTCATGTTGATTATAGGTTTAACTCTTCTCTTTCTCTACATACTGCAGCTTTCTGTCCTCTGTGGCTGTAAATTACATCGTTTGAAAAAAAAAAAACACCACACAATTTTTTCTTGGCTTTTTAGCTAAAATCACCTGTATTGTCTGTTGTTTCCATTTGTGGATGGTTAATAGTGCAGAAGATTGTTTTTCTGTTTTCAGGATTACATGAAAACATTTTGGAACAGATCATTTTTGCATATAATAAATCTTAGGATAGTATTGGTTTTGATGATTTATAAAACAGCTGTGTGCCGTAGCCCTGGTAGTGTGGATCCTTAGTGTGTAAAGAGTAGATACCTCATGTAATATGTGTGAATGAAAATCCATGGACTTTATAAGAGTCCTCCATTTATGGCTATGATCCTAACAAACAAGATTAATACGTTTCTTTCTCCTACCAATCTTCCTGTTTCCTAAAGGAACACGCATGCACAATATATATGCACCAGGGTGGCCGAGTGGTTAAGGCGTTGGACTTAAGCTCCAATGAGCGCATGCTCTCGTAGGTTCAAACCCCACTCCTGGTATAATTTGGAGCCTCATGACTGGTAAACTGAAATGTATCTATGGGAGCAACAATGATCAATAGGAGTTTTTAGGAATTTTCTGTGAGCAATATCCCCCCACCCAGTCACCCCCAAAAAAGCTGGGATGAAAGACAAATGAGAGGTCTGTGCCAAGGTCGCTTAGTCTTACTGTACATGTTATATGTAGAACCGTTGGCTTGTGCAATTAGGGAAAGCCCAGACATAACAGGAATACAGTTACCGGGAGGAGAAACATTAAAAATTTAACAGTATGTAATTATCATATTATGAAAACAATTATAACGCCAAGAAAGTTATAAAAATGAATTGAAGACGCTCCGTCTCAACGACCGCTGATTGGACTGCAGGCGACCACGTGATTTTGAATCTCATTAACCGGCATGCGCTGACCGGCGTTTCAGAAACTAAAGTGTCGTCATATATGTGGCGCCGTTTAAAAACTGAAACATGCCGACCATAGTTATATTGTGATGTTTCGGAGGTAAAACGTCAGTAAAACATCGACCTGTCCTCTACCATTTGTTAGAAGGCGACTGTGTTCTTCATTGTAACCATGAGTTAGAGTTGCAGTAAGCAGAATGAGTCGTTTCTGTCGTGCGATATGTGGGTATCGCTTCTCGGCCTTTTGGCTAAGATCAAGTGTAGTATCTGTTCTTATCAGTTTAATATCTGATACGTCCCCTACCCGGGGACCATATATTAAATTGATTTTTGGAGCAGGGAGATGGAATAGGGGCTTGCTCCGTCCACTCCACGCATCGACCTGGTATTGCAGTATTTCTAGGAACGGTGCAACCCCTGAAGCTGTGAAAAACAAATGTCATTTCACTCAACAGTTTGTGCAAAGAAATTTCTTATACGCTAGATATATGCGTGCGTCTGCATATCTGGACATTGTCTTCGTGTAATCTTCCAAGGTTAGTCAGACTGAAATGTTGCGACTTAATATTTGTGAATGACTTACATTTAACTATTACCAGAATTACTAAATCCTGCCACTTGGACTGACACGTGGCTGGACACACACTTTCTATGGGAAATCAAAAAAATATGTCGTTTTGAACTGCAGTTACACTATTCTGGCTCCAATCCTGCAGTTACCTCTGTTGTCCACTAGAGACCAATAGAAGTCTTTAAAAACCGGAGGCTGCCATCTACAAGGACTCATGTTGATTATAGGTTTAACTCTTCTCTTTCTCTACATACTGCAGCTTTCTGTCCTCTGTGGCTGTAAATTACATCGTTTGAAAAAAAAAAAACACCACACAATTTTTTCTTGGCTTTTTAGCTAAAATCACCTGTATTGTCTGTTGTTTCCATTTGTGGATGGTTAATAGTGCAGAAGATTGTTTTTCTGTTTTCAGGATTACATGAAAACATTTTGGAACAGATCATTTTTGCATATAATAAATCTTAGGATAGTATTGGTTTTGATGATTTATAAAACAGCTGTGTGCCGTAGCCCTGGTAGTGTGGATCCTTAGTGTGTAAAGAGTAGATACCTCATGTAATATGTGTGAATGAAAATCCATGGACTTTATAAGAGTCCTCCATTTATGGCTATGATCCTAACAAACAAGATTAATACGTTTCTTTCTCCTACCAATCTTCCTGTTTCCTAAAGGAACACGCATGCACAACATATATCCACCAGGGTGGCCGAGTGGTTAAGGCGTTGGACTTAAGCTCCAATGAGCGCATGCTCTCGTGGGTTCAAACCCCACTCCTGGTATAATTTGGAGCCTCATGACTGGTAAACTGAAATGTATCTATGGGAGCAACAATGATCAATAGGAGTTTTTAGGAATTTTCTGTGAGCAATATCCCCCCACCCAGTCACCCCCAAAAAAGCTGGGATGAAAGACAAATGAGAGGTCTGTGCCAAGGTCGCTTAGTCTTACTGTACATGTTATATGTAGAACCGTTGGCTTGTGCAATTAGGGAAAGCCCAGACATAACAGGAATACAGTTACCGGGAGGAGAAACATTAAAAATTTAACAGTATGTAATTATCATATTATGAAAACAATTATAACGCCAAGAAAGTTATAAAAATGAATTGAAGACGCTCCGTCTCAACGACCGCTGATTGGACTGCAGGCGACCACGTGATTTTGAATCTCATTAACCGGCATGCGCTGACCGGCGTTTCAGAAACTAAAGTGTCGTCATATATGTGGCGCCGTTTAAAAACTGAAACATGCCGACCATAGTTATATTGTGATGTTTCGGAGGTAAAACGTCAGTAAAACATCGACCTGTCCTCTACCATTTGTTAGAAGGCGACTGTGTTCTTCATTGTAACCATGAGTTAGAGTTGCAGTAAGCAGAATGAGTCGTTTCTGTCGTGCGATATGTGGGTATCGCTTCTCGGCCTTTTGGCTAAGATCAAGTGTAGTATCTGTTCTTATCAGTTTAATATCTGATACGTCCCCTACCCGGGGACCATATATTAAATTGATTTTTGGAGCAGGGAGATGGAATAGGGGCTTGCTCCGTCCACTCCACGCATCGACCTGGTATTGCAGTATTTCTAGGAACGGTGCAACCCCTGAAGCTGTGAAAAACAAATGTCATTTCACTCAACAGTTTGTGCAAAGAAATTTCTTATACGCTAGATATATGCGTGCGTCTGCATATCTGGACATTGTCTTCGTGTAATCTTCCAAGGTTAGTCAGACTGAAATGTTGCGACTTAATATTTGTGAATGACTTACATTTAACTATTACCAGAATTACTAAATCCTGCCACTTGGACTGACACGTGGCTGGACACACACTTTCTATGGGAAATCAAAAAAATATGTCGTTTTGAACTGCAGTTACACTATTCTGGCTCCAATCCTGCAGTTACCTCTGTTGTCCACTAGAGACCAATAGAAGTCTTTAAAAACCGGAGGCTGCCATCTACAAGGACTCATGTTGATTATAGGTTTAACTCTTCTCTTTCTCTACATACTGCAGCTTTCTGTCCTCTGTGGCTGTAAATTACATCGTTTGAAAAAAAAAAAACACCACACAATTTTTTCTTGGCTTTTTAGCTAAAATCACCTGTATTGTCTGTTGTTTCCATTTGTGGATGGTTAATAGTGCAGAAGATTGTTTTTCTGTTTTCAGGATTACATGAAAACATTTTGGAACAGATCATTTTTGCATATAATAAATCTTAGGATAGTATTGGTTTTGATGATTTATAAAACAGCTGTGTGCCGTAGCCCTGGTAGTGTGGATCCTTAGTGTGTAAAGAGTAGATACCTCATGTAATATGTGTGAATGAAAATCCATGGACTTTATAAGAGTCCTCCATTTATGGCTATGATCCTAACAAACAAGATTAATACGTTTCTTTCTCCTACCAATCTTCCTGTTTCCTAAAGGAACACGCATGCACAACATATATCCACCAGGGTGGCCGAGTGGTTAAGGCGTTGGACTTAAGCTCCAATGAGCGCATGCTCTCGTGGGTTCAAACCCCACTCCTGGTATAATTTGGAGCCTCATGACTGGTAAACTGAAATGTATCTATGGGAGCAACAATGATCAATAGGAGTTTTTAGGAATTTGCTGTGAGCAATATCCCCCCACCCAGTCACCCCCAAAAAAGCTGGGATGAAAGACAAATGAGAGGTCTGTGCCAAGGTCGCTTAGTCTTACTGTACATGTTATATGTAGAACCGTTGGCTTGTGCAATTAGGGAAAGCCCAGACATAACAGGAATACAGTTACCGGGAGGAGAAACATTAAAAATTTAACAGTATGTAATTATCATATTATGAAAACAATTATAACGCCAAGAAAGTTATAAAAATGAATTGAAGACGCTCCGTCTCAACGACCGCTGATTGGACTGCAGGCGACCACGTGATTTTGAATCTCATTAACCGGCATGCGCTGACCGGCGTTTCAGAAACTAAAGTGTCGTCATATATGTGGCGCCGTTTAAAAACTGAAACATGCCGACCATAGTTATATTGTGATGTTTCGGAGGTAAAACGTCAGTAAAACATCGACCTGTCCTCTACCATTTGTTAGAAGGCGACTGTGTTCTTCATTGTAACCATGAGTTAGAGTTGCAGTAAGCAGAATGAGTCGTTTCTGTCGTGCGATATGTGGGTATCGCTTCTCGGCCTTTTGGCTAAGATCAAGTGTAGTATCTGTTCTTATCAGTTTAATATCTGATACGTCCCCTACCCGGGGACCATATATTAAATTGATTTTTGGAGCAGGGAGATGGAATAGGGGCTTGCTCCGTCCACTCCACGCATCGACCTGGTATTGCAGTATTTCTAGGAACGGTGCAACCCCTGAAGCTGTGAAAAACAAATGTCATTTCACTCAACAGTTTGTGCAAAGAAATTTCTTATACGCTAGATATATGCGTGCGTCTGCATATCTGGACATTGTCTTCGTGTAATCTTCCAAGGTTAGTCAGACTGAAATGTTGCGACTTAATATTTGTGAATGACTTACATTTAACTATTACCAGAATTACTAAATCCTGCCACTTGGACTGACACGTGGCTGGACACACACTTTCTATGGGAAATCAAAAAAATATGTCGTTTTGAACTGCAGTTACACTATTCTGGCTCCAATCCTGCAGTTACCTCTGTTGTCCACTAGAGACCAATAGAAGTCTTTAAAAACCGGAGGCTGCCATCTACAAGGACTCATGTTGATTATAGGTTTAACTCTTCTCTTTCTCTACATACTGCAGCTTTCTGTCCTCTGTGGCTGTAAATTACATCGTTTGAAAAAAAAAAAACACCACACAATTTTTTCTTGGCTTTTTAGCTAAAATCACCTGTATTGTCTGTTGTTTCCATTTGTGGATGGTTAATAGTGCAGAAGATTGTTTTTCTGTTTTCAGGATTACATGAAAACATTTTGGAACAGATCATTTTTGCATATAATAAATCTTAGGATAGTATTGGTTTTGATGATTTATAAAACAGCTGTGTGCCGTAGCCCTGGTAGTGTGGATCCTTAGTGTGTAAAGAGTAGATACCTCATGTAATATGTGTGAATGAAAATCCATGGACTTTATAAGAGTCCTCCATTTATGGCTATGATCCTAACAAACAAGATTAATACGTTTCTTTCTCCTACCAATCTTCCTGTTTCCTAAAGGAACACGCATGCACAATATATATGCACCAGGGTGGCCGAGTGGTTAAGGCGTTGGACTTAAGCTCCAATGAGCGCATGCTCTCGTAGGTTCAAACCCCACTCCTGGTATAATTTGGAGCCTCATGACTGGTAAACTGAAATGTATCTATGGGAGCAACAATGATCAATAGGAGTTTTTAGGAATTTTCTGTGAGCAATATCCCCCCACCCAGTCACCCCCAAAAAAGCTGGGATGAAAGACAAATGAGAGGTCTGTGCCAAGGTCGCTTAGTCTTACTGTACATGTTATATGTAGAACCGTTGGCTTGTGCAATTAGGGAAAGCCCAGACATAACAGGAATACAGTTACCGGGAGGAGAAACATTAAAAATTTAACAGTATGTAATTATCATATTATGAAAACAATTATAACGCCAAGAAAGTTATAAAAATGAATTGAAGACGCTCCGTCTCAACGACCGCTGATTGGACTGCAGGCGACCACGTGATTTTGAATCTCATTAACCGGCATGCGCTGACCGGCGTTTCAGAAACTAAAGTGTCGTCATATATGTGGCGCCGTTTAAAAACTGAAACATGCCGACCATAGTTATATTGTGATGTTTCGGAGGTAAAACGTCAGTAAAACATCGACCTGTCCTCTACCATTTGTTAGAAGGCGACTGTGTTCTTCATTGTAACCATGAGTTAGAGTTGCAGTAAGCAGAATGAGTCGTTTCTGTCGTGCGATATGTGGGTATCGCTTCTCGGCCTTTTGGCTAAGATCAAGTGTAGTATCTGTTCTTATCAGTTTAATATCTGATACGTCCCCTACCCGGGGACCATATATTAAATTGATTTTTGGAGCAGGGAGATGGAATAGGGGCTTGCTCCGTCCACTCCACGCATCGACCTGGTATTGCAGTATTTCTAGGAACGGTGCAACCCCTGAAGCTGTGAAAAACAAATGTCATTTCACTCAACAGTTTGTGCAAAGAAATTTCTTATACGCTAGATATATGCGTGCGTCTGCATATCTGGACATTGTCTTCGTGTAATCTTCCAAGGTTAGTCAGACTGAAATGTTGCGACTTAATATTTGTGAATGACTTACATTTAACTATTACCAGAATTACTAAATCCTGCCACTTGGACTGACACGTGGCTGGACACACACTTTCTATGGGAAATCAAAAAAATATGTCGTTTTGAACTGCAGTTACACTATTCTGGCTCCAATCCTGCAGTTACCTCTGTTGTCCACTAGAGACCAATAGAAGTCTTTAAAAACCGGAGGCTGCCATCTACAAGGACTCATGTTGATTATAGGTTTAACTCTTCTCTTTCTCTACATACTGCAGCTTTCTGTCCTCTGTGGCTGTAAATTACATCGTTTGAAAAAAAAAAAACACCACACAATTTTTTCTTGGCTTTTTAGCTAAAATCACCTGTATTGTCTGTTGTTTCCATTTGTGGATGGTTAATAGTGCAGAAGATTGTTTTTCTGTTTTCAGGATTACATGAAAACATTTTGGAACAGATCATTTTTGCATATAATAAATCTTAGGATAGTATTGGTTTTGATGATTTATAAAACAGCTGTGTGCCGTAGCCCTGGTAGTGTGGATCCTTAGTGTGTAAAGAGTAGATACCTCATGTAATATGTGTGAATGAAAATCCATGGACTTTATAAGAGTCCTCCATTTATGGCTATGATCCTAACAAACAAGATTAATACGTTTCTTTCTCCTACCAATCTTCCTGTTTCCTAAAGGAACACGCATGCACAACATATATCCACCAGGGTGGCCGAGTGGTTAAGGCGTTGGACTTAAGCTCCAATGAGCGCATGCTCTCGTGGGTTCAAACCCCACTCCTGGTATAATTTGGAGCCTCATGACTGGTAAACTGAAATGTATCTATGGGAGCAACAATGATCAATAGGAGTTTTTAGGAATTTGCTGTGAGCAATATCCCCCCACCCAGTCACCCCCAAAAAAGCTGGGATGAAAGACAAATGAGAGGTCTGTGCCAAGGTCGCTTAGTCTTACTGTACATGTTATATGTAGAACCGTTGGCTTGTGCAATTAGGGAAAGCCCAGACATAACAGGAATACAGTTACCGGGAGGAGAAACATTAAAAATTTAACAGTATGTAATTATCATATTATGAAAACAATTATAACGCCAAGAAAGTTATAAAAATGAATTGAAGACGCTCCGTCTCAACGACCGCTGATTGGACTGCAGGTGACCACGTGATTTTGAATCTCATTAACCGGCATGCGCTGACCGGCGTTTCAGAAACTAAAGTGTCGTCATATATGTGGCGCCGTTTAAAAACTGAAACATGCCGACCATAGTTATATTGTGATGTTTCGGAGGTAAAACGTCAGTAAAACATCGACCTGTCCTCTACCATTTGTTAGAAGGCGACTGTGTTCTTCATTGTAACCATGAGTTAGAGTTGCAGTAAGCAGAATGAGTCGTTTCTGTCGTGCGATATGTGGGTATCGCTTCTCGGCCTTTTGGCTAAGATCAAGTGTAGTATCTGTTCTTATCAGTTTAATATCTGATACGTCCCCTACCCGGGGACCATATATTAAATTGATTTTTGGAGCAGGGAGATGGAATAGGGGCTTGCTCCGTCCACTCCACGCATCGACCTGGTATTGCAGTATTTCTAGGAACGGTGCAACCCCTGAAGCTGTGAAAAACAAATGTCATTTCACTCAACAGTTTGTGCAAAGAAATTTCTTATACGCTAGATATATGCGTGCGTCTGCATATCTGGACATTGTCTTCGTGTAATCTTCCAAGGTTAGTCAGACTGAAATGTTGCGACTTAATATTTGTGAATGACTTACATTTAACTATTACCAGAATTACTAAATCCTGCCACTTGGACTGACACGTGGCTGGACACACACTTTCTATGGGAAATCAAAAAAATATGTCGTTTTGAACTGCAGTTACACTATTCTGGCTCCAATCCTGCAGTTACCTCTGTTGTCCACTAGAGACCAATAGAAGTCTTTAAAAACCGGAGGCTGCCATCTACAAGGACTCATGTTGATTATAGGTTTAACTCTTCTCTTTCTCTACATACTGCAGCTTTCTGTCCTCTGTGGCTGTAAATTACATCGTTTGAAAAAAAAAAAACACCACACAATTTTTTCTTGGCTTTTTAGCTAAAATCACCTGTATTGTCTGTTGTTTCCATTTGTGGATGGTTAATAGTGCAGAAGATTGTTTTTCTGTTTTCAGGATTACATGAAAACATTTTGGAACAGATCATTTTTGCATATAATAAATCTTAGGATAGTATTGGTTTTGATGATTTATAAAACAGCTGTGTGCCGTAGCCCTGGTAGTGTGGATCCTTAGTGTGTAAAGAGTAGATACCTCATGTAATATGTGTGAATGAAAATCCATGGACTTTATAAGAGTCCTCCATTTATGGCTATGATCCTAACAAACAAGATTAATACGTTTCTTTCTCCTACCAATCTTCCTGTTTCCTAAAGGAACACGCATGCACAACATATATCCACCAGGGTGGCCGAGTGGTTAAGGCGTTGGACTTAAGCTCCAATGAGCGCATGCTCTCGTGGGTTCAAACCCCACTCCTGGTATAATTTGGAGCCTCATGACTGGTAAACTGAAATGTATCTATGGGAGCAACAATGATCAATAGGAGTTTTTAGGAATTTGCTGTGAGCAATATCCCCCCACCCAGTCACCCCCAAAAAAGCTGGGATGAAAGACAAATGAGAGGTCTGTGCCAAGGTCGCTTAGTCTTACTGTACATGTTATATGTAGAACCGTTGGCTTGTGCAATTAGGGAAAGCCCAGACATAACAGGAATACAGTTACCGGGAGGAGAAACATTAAAAATTTAACAGTATGTAATTATCATATTATGAAAACAATTATAACGCCAAGAAAGTTATAAAAATGAATTGAAGACGCTCCGTCTCAACGACCGCTGATTGGACTGCAGGCGACCACGTGATTTTGAATCTCATTAACCGGCATGCGCTGACCGGCGTTTCAGAAACTAAAGTGTCGTCATATATGTGGCGCCGTTTAAAAACTGAAACATGCCGACCATAGTTATATTGTGATGTTTCGGAGGTAAAACGTCAGTAAAACATCGACCTGTCCTCTACCATTTGTTAGAAGGCGACTGTGTTCTTCATTGTAACCATGAGTTAGAGTTGCAGTAAGCAGAATGAGTCGTTTCTGTCGTGCGATATGTGGGTATCGCTTCTCGGCCTTTTGGCTAAGATCAAGTGTAGTATCTGTTCTTATCAGTTTAATATCTGATACGTCCCCTACCCGGGGACCATATATTAAATTGATTTTTGGAGCAGGGAGATGGAATAGGGGCTTGCTCCGTCCACTCCACGCATCGACCTGGTATTGCAGTATTTCTAGGAACGGTGCAACCCCTGAAGCTGTGAAAAACAAATGTCATTTCACTCAACAGTTTGTGCAAAGAAATTTCTTATACGCTAGATATATGCGTGCGTCTGCATATCTGGACATTGTCTTCGTGTAATCTTCCAAGGTTAGTCAGACTGAAATGTTGCGACTTAATATTTGTGAATGACTTACATTTAACTATTACCAGAATTACTAAATCCTGCCACTTGGACTGACACGTGGCTGGACACACACTTTCTATGGGAAATCAAAAAAATATGTCGTTTTGAACTGCAGTTACACTATTCTGGCTCCAATCCTGCAGTTACCTCTGTTGTCCACTAGAGACCAATAGAAGTCTTTAAAAACCGGAGGCTGCCATCTACAAGGACTCATGTTGATTATAGGTTTAACTCTTCTCTTTCTCTACATACTGCAGCTTTCTGTCCTCTGTGGCTGTAAATTACATCGTTTGAAAAAAAAAAAACACCACACAATTTTTTCTTGGCTTTTTAGCTAAAATCACCTGTATTGTCTGTTGTTTCCATTTGTGGATGGTTAATAGTGCAGAAGATTGTTTTTCTGTTTTCAGGATTACATGAAAACATTTTGGAACAGATCATTTTTGCATATAATAAATCTTAGGATAGTATTGGTTTTGATGATTTATAAAACAGCTGTGTGCCGTAGCCCTGGTAGTGTGGATCCTTAGTGTGTAAAGAGTAGATACCTCATGTAATATGTGTGAATGAAAATCCATGGACTTTATAAGAGTCCTCCATTTATGGCTATGATCCTAACAAACAAGATTAATACGTTTCTTTCTCCTACCAATCTTCCTGTTTCCTAAAGGAACACGCATGCACAACATATATCCACCAGGGTGGCCGAGTGGTTAAGGCGTTGGACTTAAGCTCCAATGAGCGCATGCTCTCGTGGGTTCAAACCCCACTCCTGGTATAATTTGGAGCCTCATGACTGGTAAACTGAAATGTATCTATGGGAGCAACAATGATCAATAGGAGTTTTTAGGAATTTGCTGTGAGCAATATCCCCCCACCCAGTCACCCCCAAAAAAGCTGGGATGAAAGACAAATGAGAGGTCTGTGCCAAGGTCGCTTAGTCTTACTGTACATGTTATATGTAGAACCGTTGGCTTGTGCAATTAGGGAAAGCCCAGACATAACAGGAATACAGTTACCGGGAGGAGAAACATTAAAAATTTAACAGTATGTAATTATCATATTATGAAAACAATTATAACGCCAAGAAAGTTATAAAAATGAATTGAAGACGCTCCGTCTCAACGACCGCTGATTGGACTGCAGGCGACCACGTGATTTTGAATCTCATTAACCGGCATGCGCTGACCGGCGTTTCAGAAACTAAAGTGTCGTCATATATGTGGCGCCGTTTAAAAACTGAAACATGCCGACCATAGTTATATTGTGATGTTTCGGAGGTAAAACGTCAGTAAAACATCGACCTGTCCTCTACCATTTGTTAGAAGGCGACTGTGTTCTTCATTGTAACCATGAGTTAGAGTTGCAGTAAGCAGAATGAGTCGTTTCTGTCGTGCGATATGTGGGTATCGCTTCTCGGCCTTTTGGCTAAGATCAAGTGTAGTATCTGTTCTTATCAGTTTAATATCTGATACGTCCCCTACCCGGGGACCATATATTAAATTGATTTTTGGAGCAGGGAGATGGAATAGGGGCTTGCTCCGTCCACTCCACGCATCGACCTGGTATTGCAGTATTTCTAGGAACGGTGCAACCCCTGAAGCTGTGAAAAACAAATGTCATTTCACTCAACAGTTTGTGCAAAGAAATTTCTTATACGCTAGATATATGCGTGCGTCTGCATATCTGGACATTGTCTTCGTGTAATCTTCCAAGGTTAGTCAGACTGAAATGTTGCGACTTAATATTTGTGAATGACTTACATTTAACTATTACCAGAATTACTAAATCCTGCCACTTGGACTGACACGTGGCTGGACACACACTTTCTATGGGAAATCAAAAAAATATGTCGTTTTGAACTGCAGTTACACTATTCTGGCTCCAATCCTGCAGTTACCTCTGTTGTCCACTAGAGACCAATAGAAGTCTTTAAAAACCGGAGGCTGCCATCTACAAGGACTCATGTTGATTATAGGTTTAACTCTTCTCTTTCTCTACATACTGCAGCTTTCTGTCCTCTGTGGCTGTAAATTACATCGTTTGAAAAAAAAAAAACACCACACAATTTTTTCTTGGCTTTTTAGCTAAAATCACCTGTATTGTCTGTTGTTTCCATTTGTGGATGGTTAATAGTGCAGAAGATTGTTTTTCTGTTTTCAGGATTACATGAAAACATTTTGGAACAGATCATTTTTGCATATAATAAATCTTAGGATAGTATTGGTTTTGATGATTTATAAAACAGCTGTGTGCCGTAGCCCTGGTAGTGTGGATCCTTAGTGTGTAAAGAGTAGATACCTCATGTAATATGTGTGAATGAAAATCCATGGACTTTATAAGAGTCCTCCATTTATGGCTATGATCCTAACAAACAAGATTAATACGTTTCTTTCTCCTACCAATCTTCCTGTTTCCTAAAGGAACACGCATGCACAACATATATCCACCAGGGTGGCCGAGTGGTTAAGGCGTTGGACTTAAGCTCCAATGAGCGCATGCTCTCGTGGGTTCAAACCCCACTCCTGGTATAATTTGGAGCCTCATGACTGGTAAACTGAAATGTATCTATGGGAGCAACAATGATCAATAGGAGTTTTTAGGAATTTGCTGTGAGCAATATCCCCCCACCCAGTCACCCCCAAAAAAGCTGGGATGAAAGACAAATGAGAGGTCTGTGCCAAGGTCGCTTAGTCTTACTGTACATGTTATATGTAGAACCGTTGGCTTGTGCAATTAGGGAAAGCCCAGACATAACAGGAATACAGTTACCGGGAGGAGAAACATTAAAAATTTAACAGTATGTAATTATCATATTATGAAAACAATTATAACGCCAAGAAAGTTATAAAAATGAATTGAAGACGCTCCGTCTCAACGACCGCTGATTGGACTGCAGGCGACCACGTGATTTTGAATCTCATTAACCGGCATGCGCTGACCGGCGTTTCAGAAACTAAAGTGTCGTCATATATGTGGCGCCGTTTAAAAACTGAAACATGCCGACCATAGTTATATTGTGATGTTTCGGAGGTAAAACGTCAGTAAAACATCGACCTGTCCTCTACCATTTGTTAGAAGGCGACTGTGTTCTTCATTGTAACCATGAGTTAGAGTTGCAGTAAGCAGAATGAGTCGTTTCTGTCGTGCGATATGTGGGTATCGCTTCTCGGCCTTTTGGCTAAGATCAAGTGTAGTATCTGTTCTTATCAGTTTAATATCTGATACGTCCCCTACCCGGGGACCATATATTAAATTGATTTTTGGAGCAGGGAGATGGAATAGGGGCTTGCTCCGTCCACTCCACGCATCGACCTGGTATTGCAGTATTTCTAGGAACGGTGCAACCCCTGAAGCTGTGAAAAACAAATGTCATTTCACTCAACAGTTTGTGCAAAGAAATTTCTTATACGCTAGATATATGCGTGCGTCTGCATATCTGGACATTGTCTTCGTGTAATCTTCCAAGGTTAGTCAGACTGAAATGTTGCGACTTAATATTTGTGAATGACTTACATTTAACTATTACCAGAATTACTAAATCCTGCCACTTGGACTGACACGTGGCTGGACACACACTTTCTATGGGAAATCAAAAAAATATGTCGTTTTGAACTGCAGTTACACTATTCTGGCTCCAATCCTGCAGTTACCTCTGTTGTCCACTAGAGACCAATAGAAGTCTTTAAAAACCGGAGGCTGCCATCTACAAGGACTCATGTTGATTATAGGTTTAACTCTTCTCTTTCTCTACATACTGCAGCTTTCTGTCCTCTGTGGCTGTAAATTACATCGTTTGAAAAAAAAAAAACACCACACAATTTTTTCTTGGCTTTTTAGCTAAAATCACCTGTATTGTCTGTTGTTTCCATTTGTGGATGGTTAATAGTGCAGAAGATTGTTTTTCTGTTTTCAGGATTACATGAAAACATTTTGGAACAGATCATTTTTGCATATAATAAATCTTAGGATAGTATTGGTTTTGATGATTTATAAAACAGCTGTGTGCCGTAGCCCTGGTAGTGTGGATCCTTAGTGTGTAAAGAGTAGATACCTCATGTAATATGTGTGAATGAAAATCCATGGACTTTATAAGAGTCCTCCATTTATGGCTATGATCCTAACAAACAAGATTAATACGTTTCTTTCTCCTACCAATCTTCCTGTTTCCTAAAGGAACACGCATGCACAACATATATCCACCAGGGTGGCCGAGTGGTTAAGGCGTTGGACTTAAGCTCCAATGAGCGCATGCTCTCGTGGGTTCAAACCCCACTCCTGGTATAATTTGGAGCCTCATGACTGGTAAACTGAAATGTATCTATGGGAGCAACAATGATCAATAGGAGTTTTTAGGAATTTGCTGTGAGCAATATCCCCCCACCCAGTCACCCCCAAAAAAGCTGGGATGAAAGACAAATGAGAGGTCTGTGCCAAGGTCGCTTAGTCTTACTGTACATGTTATATGTAGAACCGTTGGCTTGTGCAATTAGGGAAAGCCCAGACATAACAGGAATACAGTTACCGGGAGGAGAAACATTAAAAATTTAACAGTATGTAATTATCATATTATGAAAACAATTATAACGCCAAGAAAGTTATAAAAATGAATTGAAGACGCTCCGTCTCAACGACCGCTGATTGGACTGCAGGCGACCACGTGATTTTGAATCTCATTAACCGGCATGCGCTGACCGGCGTTTCAGAAACTAAAGTGTCGTCATATATGTGGCGCCGTTTAAAAACTGAAACATGCCGACCATAGTTATATTGTGATGTTTCGGAGGTAAAACGTCAGTAAAACATCGACCTGTCCTCTACCATTTGTTAGAAGGCGACTGTGTTCTTCATTGTAACCATGAGTTAGAGTTGCAGTAAGCAGAATGAGTCGTTTCTGTCGTGCGATATGTGGGTATCGCTTCTCGGCCTTTTGGCTAAGATCAAGTGTAGTATCTGTTCTTATCAGTTTAATATCTGATACGTCCCCTACCCGGGGACCATATATTAAATTGATTTTTGGAGCAGGGAGATGGAATAGGGGCTTGCTCCGTCCACTCCACGCATCGACCTGGTATTGCAGTATTTCTAGGAACGGTGCAACCCCTGAAGCTGTGAAAAACAAATGTCATTTCACTCAACAGTTTGTGCAAAGAAATTTCTTATACGCTAGATATATGCGTGCGTCTGCATATCTGGACATTGTCTTCGTGTAATCTTCCAAGGTTAGTCAGACTGAAATGTTGCGACTTAATATTTGTGAATGACTTACATTTAACTATTACCAGAATTACTAAATCCTGCCACTTGGACTGACACGTGGCTGGACACACACTTTCTATGGGAAATCAAAAAAATATGTCGTTTTGAACTGCAGTTACACTATTCTGGCT
This sequence comes from Rhamphochromis sp. 'chilingali', assembly GCF_963969265.1. Taxonomy (NCBI): domain Eukaryota; kingdom Metazoa; phylum Chordata; class Actinopteri; order Cichliformes; family Cichlidae; genus Rhamphochromis; species Rhamphochromis sp. 'chilingali'. The sequence continues at coordinate 12,449,156 of NC_137932.1, read as the reverse complement.
CCAATCCTGCAGTTACCTCTGTTGTCCACTAGAGACCAATAGAAGTCTTTAAAAACCGGAGGCTGCCATCTACAAGGACTCATGTTGATTATAGGTTTAACTCTTCTCTTTCTCTACATACTGCAGCTTTCTGTCCTCTGTGGCTGTAAATTACATCGTTTGAAAAAAAAAAAACACCACACAATTTTTTCTTGGCTTTTTAGCTAAAATCACCTGTATTGTCTGTTGTTTCCATTTGTGGATGGTTAATAGTGCAGAAGATTGTTTTTCTGTTTTCAGGATTACATGAAAACATTTTGGAACAGATCATTTTTGCATATAATAAATCTTAGGATAGTATTGGTTTTGATGATTTATAAAACAGCTGTGTGCCGTAGCCCTGGTAGTGTGGATCCTTAGTGTGTAAAGAGTAGATACCTCATGTAATATGTGTGAATGAAAATCCATGGACTTTATAAGAGTCCTCCATTTATGGCTATGATCCTAACAAACAAGATTAATACGTTTCTTTCTCCTACCAATCTTCCTGTTTCCTAAAGGAACACGCATGCACAACATATATCCACCAGGGTGGCCGAGTGGTTAAGGCGTTGGACTTAAGCTCCAATGAGCGCATGCTCTCGTGGGTTCAAACCCCACTCCTGGTATAATTTGGAGCCTCATGACTGGTAAACTGAAATGTATCTATGGGAGCAACAATGATCAATAGGAGTTTTTAGGAATTTGCTGTGAGCAATATCCCCCCACCCAGTCACCCCCAAAAAAGCTGGGATGAAAGACAAATGAGAGGTCTGTGCCAAGGTCGCTTAGTCTTACTGTACATGTTATATGTAGAACCGTTGGCTTGTGCAATTAGGGAAAGCCCAGACATAACAGGAATACAGTTACCGGGAGGAGAAACATTAAAAATTTAACAGTATGTAATTATCATATTATGAAAACAATTATAACGCCAAGAAAGTTATAAAAATGAATTGAAGACGCTCCGTCTCAACGACCGCTGATTGGACTGCAGGCGACCACGTGATTTTGAATCTCATTAACCGGCATGCGCTGACCGGCGTTTCAGAAACTAAAGTGTCGTCATATATGTGGCGCCGTTTAAAAACTGAAACATGCCGACCATAGTTATATTGTGATGTTTCGGAGGTAAAACGTCAGTAAAACATCGACCTGTCCTCTACCATTTGTTAGAAGGCGACTGTGTTCTTCATTGTAACCATGAGTTAGAGTTGCAGTAAGCAGAATGAGTCGTTTCTGTCGTGCGATATGTGGGTATCGCTTCTCGGCCTTTTGGCTAAGATCAAGTGTAGTATCTGTTCTTATCAGTTTAATATCTGATACGTCCCCTACCCGGGGACCATATATTAAATTGATTTTTGGAGCAGGGAGATGGAATAGGGGCTTGCTCCGTCCACTCCACGCATCGACCTGGTATTGCAGTATTTCTAGGAACGGTGCAACCCCTGAAGCTGTGAAAAACAAATGTCATTTCACTCAACAGTTTGTGCAAAGAAATTTCTTATACGCTAGATATATGCGTGCGTCTGCATATCTGGACATTGTCTTCGTGTAATCTTCCAAGGTTAGTCAGACTGAAATGTTGCGACTTAATATTTGTGAATGACTTACATTTAACTATTACCAGAATTACTAAATCCTGCCACTTGGACTGACACGTGGCTGGACACACACTTTCTATGGGAAATCAAAAAAATATGTCGTTTTGAACTGCAGTTACACTATTCTGGCTCCAATCCTGCAGTTACCTCTGTTGTCCACTAGAGACCAATAGAAGTCTTTAAAAACCGGAGGCTGCCATCTACAAGGACTCATGTTGATTATAGGTTTAACTCTTCTCTTTCTCTACATACTGCAGCTTTCTGTCCTCTGTGGCTGTAAATTACATCGTTTGAAAAAAAAAAAACACCACACAATTTTTTCTTGGCTTTTTAGCTAAAATCACCTGTATTGTCTGTTGTTTCCATTTGTGGATGGTTAATAGTGCAGAAGATTGTTTTTCTGTTTTCAGGATTACATGAAAACATTTTGGAACAGATCATTTTTGCATATAATAAATCTTAGGATAGTATTGGTTTTGATGATTTATAAAACAGCTGTGTGCCGTAGCCCTGGTAGTGTGGATCCTTAGTGTGTAAAGAGTAGATACCTCATGTAATATGTGTGAATGAAAATCCATGGACTTTATAAGAGTCCTCCATTTATGGCTATGATCCTAACAAACAAGATTAATACGTTTCTTTCTCCTACCAATCTTCCTGTTTCCTAAAGGAACACGCATGCACAACATATATCCACCAGGGTGGCCGAGTGGTTAAGGCGTTGGACTTAAGCTCCAATGAGCGCATGCTCTCGTGGGTTCAAACCCCACTCCTGGTATAATTTGGAGCCTCATGACTGGTAAACTGAAATGTATCTATGGGAGCAACAATGATCAATAGGAGTTTTTAGGAATTTGCTGTGAGCAATATCCCCCCACCCAGTCACCCCCAAAAAAGCTGGGATGAAAGACAAATGAGAGGTCTGTGCCAAGGTCGCTTAGTCTTACTGTACATGTTATATGTAGAACCGTTGGCTTGTGCAATTAGGGAAAGCCCAGACATAACAGGAATACAGTTACCGGGAGGAGAAACATTAAAAATTTAACAGTATGTAATTATCATATTATGAAAACAATTATAACGCCAAGAAAGTTATAAAAATGAATTGAAGACGCTCCGTCTCAACGACCGCTGATTGGACTGCAGGCGACCACGTGATTTTGAATCTCATTAACCGGCATGCGCTGACCGGCGTTTCAGAAACTAAAGTGTCGTCATATATGTGGCGCCGTTTAAAAACTGAAACATGCCGACCATAGTTATATTGTGATGTTTCGGAGGTAAAACGTCAGTAAAACATCGACCTGTCCTCTACCATTTGTTAGAAGGCGACTGTGTTCTTCATTGTAACCATGAGTTAGAGTTGCAGTAAGCAGAATGAGTCGTTTCTGTCGTGCGATATGTGGGTATCGCTTCTCGGCCTTTTGGCTAAGATCAAGTGTAGTATCTGTTCTTATCAGTTTAATATCTGATACGTCCCCTACCCGGGGACCATATATTAAATTGATTTTTGGAGCAGGGAGATGGAATAGGGGCTTGCTCCGTCCACTCCACGCATCGACCTGGTATTGCAGTATTTCTAGGAACGGTGCAACCCCTGAAGCTGTGAAAAACAAATGTCATTTCACTCAACAGTTTGTGCAAAGAAATTTCTTATACGCTAGATATATGCGTGCGTCTGCATATCTGGACATTGTCTTCGTGTAATCTTCCAAGGTTAGTCAGACTGAAATGTTGCGACTTAATATTTGTGAATGACTTACATTTAACTATTACCAGAATTACTAAATCCTGCCACTTGGACTGACACGTGGCTGGACACACACTTTCTATGGGAAATCAAAAAAATATGTCGTTTTGAACTGCAGTTACACTATTCTGGCTCCAATCCTGCAGTTACCTCTGTTGTCCACTAGAGACCAATAGAAGTCTTTAAAAACCGGAGGCTGCCATCTACAAGGACTCATGTTGATTATAGGTTTAACTCTTCTCTTTCTCTACATACTGCAGCTTTCTGTCCTCTGTGGCTGTAAATTACATCGTTTGAAAAAAAAAAAACACCACACAATTTTTTCTTGGCTTTTTAGCTAAAATCACCTGTATTGTCTGTTGTTTCCATTTGTGGATGGTTAATAGTGCAGAAGATTGTTTTTCTGTTTTCAGGATTACATGAAAACATTTTGGAACAGATCATTTTTGCATATAATAAATCTTAGGATAGTATTGGTTTTGATGATTTATAAAACAGCTGTGTGCCGTAGCCCTGGTAGTGTGGATCCTTAGTGTGTAAAGAGTAGATACCTCATGTAATATGTGTGAATGAAAATCCATGGACTTTATAAGAGTCCTCCATTTATGGCTATGATCCTAACAAACAAGATTAATACGTTTCTTTCTCCTACCAATCTTCCTGTTTCCTAAAGGAACACGCATGCACAATATATATGCACCAGGGTGGCCGAGTGGTTAAGGCGTTGGACTTAAGCTCCAATGAGCGCATGCTCTCGTAGGTTCAAACCCCACTCCTGGTATAATTTGGAGCCTCATGACTGGTAAACTGAAATGTATCTATGGGAGCAACAATGATCAATAGGAGTTTTTAGGAATTTTCTGTGAGCAATATCCCCCCACCCAGTCACCCCCAAAAAAGCTGGGATGAAAGACAAATGAGAGGTCTGTGCCAAGGTCGCTTAGTCTTACTGTACATGTTATATGTAGAACCGTTGGCTTGTGCAATTAGGGAAAGCCCAGACATAACAGGAATACAGTTACCGGGAGGAGAAACATTAAAAATTTAACAGTATGTAATTATCATATTATGAAAACAATTATAACGCCAAGAAAGTTATAAAAATGAATTGAAGACGCTCCGTCTCAACGACCGCTGATTGGACTGCAGGCGACCACGTGATTTTGAATCTCATTAACCGGCATGCGCTGACCGGCGTTTCAGAAACTAAAGTGTCGTCATATATGTGGCGCCGTTTAAAAACTGAAACATGCCGACCATAGTTATATTGTGATGTTTCGGAGGTAAAACGTCAGTAAAACATCGACCTGTCCTCTACCATTTGTTAGAAGGCGACTGTGTTCTTCATTGTAACCATGAGTTAGAGTTGCAGTAAGCAGAATGAGTCGTTTCTGTCGTGCGATATGTGGGTATCGCTTCTCGGCCTTTTGGCTAAGATCAAGTGTAGTATCTGTTCTTATCAGTTTAATATCTGATACGTCCCCTACCCGGGGACCATATATTAAATTGATTTTTGGAGCAGGGAGATGGAATAGGGGCTTGCTCCGTCCACTCCACGCATCGACCTGGTATTGCAGTATTTCTAGGAACGGTGCAACCCCTGAAGCTGTGAAAAACAAATGTCATTTCACTCAACAGTTTGTGCAAAGAAATTTCTTATACGCTAGATATATGCGTGCGTCTGCATATCTGGACATTGTCTTCGTGTAATCTTCCAAGGTTAGTCAGACTGAAATGTTGCGACTTAATATTTGTGAATGACTTACATTTAACTATTACCAGAATTACTAAATCCTGCCACTTGGACTGACACGTGGCTGGACACACACTTTCTATGGGAAATCAAAAAAATATGTCGTTTTGAACTGCAGTTACACTATTCTGGCTCCAATCCTGCAGTTACCTCTGTTGTCCACTAGAGACCAATAGAAGTCTTTAAAAACCGGAGGCTGCCATCTACAAGGACTCATGTTGATTATAGGTTTAACTCTTCTCTTTCTCTACATACTGCAGCTTTCTGTCCTCTGTGGCTGTAAATTACATCGTTTGAAAAAAAAAAAACACCACACAATTTTTTCTTGGCTTTTTAGCTAAAATCACCTGTATTGTCTGTTGTTTCCATTTGTGGATGGTTAATAGTGCAGAAGATTGTTTTTCTGTTTTCAGGATTACATGAAAACATTTTGGAACAGATCATTTTTGCATATAATAAATCTTAGGATAGTATTGGTTTTGATGATTTATAAAACAGCTGTGTGCCGTAGCCCTGGTAGTGTGGATCCTTAGTGTGTAAAGAGTAGATACCTCATGTAATATGTGTGAATGAAAATCCATGGACTTTATAAGAGTCCTCCATTTATGGCTATGATCCTAACAAACAAGATTAATACGTTTCTTTCTCCTACCAATCTTCCTGTTTCCTAAAGGAACACGCATGCACAACATATATCCACCAGGGTGGCCGAGTGGTTAAGGCGTTGGACTTAAGCTCCAATGAGCGCATGCTCTCGTGGGTTCAAACCCCACTCCTGGTATAATTTGGAGCCTCATGACTGGTAAACTGAAATGTATCTATGGGAGCAACAATGATCAATAGGAGTTTTTAGGAATTTGCTGTGAGCAATATCCCCCCACCCAGTCACCCCCAAAAAAGCTGGGATGAAAGACAAATGAGAGGTCTGTGCCAAGGTCGCTTAGTCTTACTGTACATGTTATATGTAGAACCGTTGGCTTGTGCAATTAGGGAAAGCCCAGACATAACAGGAATACAGTTACCGGGAGGAGAAACATTAAAAATTTAACAGTATGTAATTATCATATTATGAAAACAATTATAACGCCAAGAAAGTTATAAAAATGAATTGAAGACGCTCCGTCTCAACGACCGCTGATTGGACTGCAGGTGACCACGTGATTTTGAATCTCATTAACCGGCATGCGCTGACCGGCGTTTCAGAAACTAAAGTGTCGTCATATATGTGGCGCCGTTTAAAAACTGAAACATGCCGACCATAGTTATATTGTGATGTTTCGGAGGTAAAACGTCAGTAAAACATCGACCTGTCCTCTACCATTTGTTAGAAGGCGACTGTGTTCTTCATTGTAACCATGAGTTAGAGTTGCAGTAAGCAGAATGAGTCGTTTCTGTCGTGCGATATGTGGGTATCGCTTCTCGGCCTTTTGGCTAAGATCAAGTGTAGTATCTGTTCTTATCAGTTTAATATCTGATACGTCCCCTACCCGGGGACCATATATTAAATTGATTTTTGGAGCAGGGAGATGGAATAGGGGCTTGCTCCGTCCACTCCACGCATCGACCTGGTATTGCAGTATTTCTAGGAACGGTGCAACCCCTGAAGCTGTGAAAAACAAATGTCATTTCACTCAACAGTTTGTGCAAAGAAATTTCTTATACGCTAGATATATGCGTGCGTCTGCATATCTGGACATTGTCTTCGTGTAATCTTCCAAGGTTAGTCAGACTGAAATGTTGCGACTTAATATTTGTGAATGACTTACATTTAACTATTACCAGAATTACTAAATCCTGCCACTTGGACTGACACGTGGCTGGACACACACTTTCTATGGGAAATCAAAAAAATATGTCGTTTTGAACTGCAGTTACACTATTCTGGCTCCAATCCTGCAGTTACCTCTGTTGTCCACTAGAGACCAATAGAAGTCTTTAAAAACCGGAGGCTGCCATCTACAAGGACTCATGTTGATTATAGGTTTAACTCTTCTCTTTCTCTACATACTGCAGCTTTCTGTCCTCTGTGGCTGTAAATTACATCGTTTGAAAAAAAAAAAACACCACACAATTTTTTCTTGGCTTTTTAGCTAAAATCACCTGTATTGTCTGTTGTTTCCATTTGTGGATGGTTAATAGTGCAGAAGATTGTTTTTCTGTTTTCAGGATTACATGAAAACATTTTGGAACAGATCATTTTTGCATATAATAAATCTTAGGATAGTATTGGTTTTGATGATTTATAAAACAGCTGTGTGCCGTAGCCCTGGTAGTGTGGATCCTTAGTGTGTAAAGAGTAGATACCTCATGTAATATGTGTGAATGAAAATCCATGGACTTTATAAGAGTCCTCCATTTATGGCTATGATCCTAACAAACAAGATTAATACGTTTCTTTCTCCTACCAATCTTCCTGTTTCCTAAAGGAACACGCATGCACAACATATATCCACCAGGGTGGCCGAGTGGTTAAGGCGTTGGACTTAAGCTCCAATGAGCGCATGCTCTCGTGGGTTCAAACCCCACTCCTGGTATAATTTGGAGCCTCATGACTGGTAAACTGAAATGTATCTATGGGAGCAACAATGATCAATAGGAGTTTTTAGGAATTTGCTGTGAGCAATATCCCCCCACCCAGTCACCCCCAAAAAAGCTGGGATGAAAGACAAATGAGAGGTCTGTGCCAAGGTCGCTTAGTCTTACTGTACATGTTATATGTAGAACCGTTGGCTTGTGCAATTAGGGAAAGCCCAGACATAACAGGAATACAGTTACCGGGAGGAGAAACATTAAAAATTTAACAGTATGTAATTATCATATTATGAAAACAATTATAACGCCAAGAAAGTTATAAAAATGAATTGAAGACGCTCCGTCTCAACGACCGCTGATTGGACTGCAGGTGACCACGTGATTTTGAATCTCATTAACCGGCATGCGCTGACCGGCGTTTCAGAAACTAAAGTGTCGTCATATATGTGGCGCCGTTTAAAAACTGAAACATGCCGACCATAGTTATATTGTGATGTTTCGGAGGTAAAACGTCAGTAAAACATCGACCTGTCCTCTACCATTTGTTAGAAGGCGACTGTGTTCTTCATTGTAACCATGAGTTAGAGTTGCAGTAAGCAGAATGAGTCGTTTCTGTCGTGCGATATGTGGGTATCGCTTCTCGGCCTTTTGGCTAAGATCAAGTGTAGTATCTGTTCTTATCAGTTTAATATCTGATACGTCCCCTACCCGGGGACCATATATTAAATTGATTTTTGGAGCAGGGAGATGGAATAGGGGCTTGCTCCGTCCACTCCACGCATCGACCTGGTATTGCAGTATTTCTAGGAACGGTGCAACCCCTGAAGCTGTGAAAAACAAATGTCATTTCACTCAACAGTTTGTGCAAAGAAATTTCTTATACGCTAGATATATGCGTGCGTCTGCATATCTGGACATTGTCTTCGTGTAATCTTCCAAGGTTAGTCAGACTGAAATGTTGCGACTTAATATTTGTGAATGACTTACATTTAACTATTACCAGAATTACTAAATCCTGCCACTTGGACTGACACGTGGCTGGACACACACTTTCTATGGGAAATCAAAAAAATATGTCGTTTTGAACTGCAGTTACACTATTCTGGCTCCAATCCTGCAGTTACCTCTGTTGTCCACTAGAGACCAATAGAAGTCTTTAAAAACCGGAGGCTGCCATCTACAAGGACTCATGTTGATTATAGGTTTAACTCTTCTCTTTCTCTACATACTGCAGCTTTCTGTCCTCTGTGGCTGTAAATTACATCGTTTGAAAAAAAAAAAACACCACACAATTTTTTCTTGGCTTTTTAGCTAAAATCACCTGTATTGTCTGTTGTTTCCATTTGTGGATGGTTAATAGTGCAGAAGATTGTTTTTCTGTTTTCAGGATTACATGAAAACATTTTGGAACAGATCATTTTTGCATATAATAAATCTTAGGATAGTATTGGTTTTGATGATTTATAAAACAGCTGTGTGCCGTAGCCCTGGTAGTGTGGATCCTTAGTGTGTAAAGAGTAGATACCTCATGTAATATGTGTGAATGAAAATCCATGGACTTTATAAGAGTCCTCCATTTATGGCTATGATCCTAACAAACAAGATTAATACGTTTCTTTCTCCTACCAATCTTCCTGTTTCCTAAAGGAACACGCATGCACAATATATATGCACCAGGGTGGCCGAGTGGTTAAGGCGTTGGACTTAAGCTCCAATGAGCGCATGCTCTCGTAGGTTCAAACCCCACTCCTGGTATAATTTGGAGCCTCATGACTGGTAAACTGAAATGTATCTATGGGAGCAACAATGATCAATAGGAGTTTTTAGGAATTTTCTGTGAGCAATATCCCCCCACCCAGTCACCCCCAAAAAAGCTGGGATGAAAGACAAATGAGAGGTCTGTGCCAAGGTCGCTTAGTCTTACTGTACATGTTATATGTAGAACCGTTGGCTTGTGCAATTAGGGAAAGCCCAGACATAACAGGAATACAGTTACCGGGAGGAGAAACATTAAAAATTTAACAGTATGTAATTATCATATTATGAAAACAATTATAACGCCAAGAAAGTTATAAAAATGAATTGAAGACGCTCCGTCTCAACGACCGCTGATTGGACTGCAGGCGACCACGTGATTTTGAATCTCATTAACCGGCATGCGCTGACCGGCGTTTCAGAAACTAAAGTGTCGTCATATATGTGGCGCCGTTTAAAAACTGAAACATGCCGACCATAGTTATATTGTGATGTTTCGGAGGTAAAACGTCAGTAAAACATCGACCTGTCCTCTACCATTTGTTAGAAGGCGACTGTGTTCTTCATTGTAACCATGAGTTAGAGTTGCAGTAAGCAGAATGAGTCGTTTCTGTCGTGCGATATGTGGGTATCGCTTCTCGGCCTTTTGGCTAAGATCAAGTGTAGTATCTGTTCTTATCAGTTTAATATCTGATACGTCCCCTACCCGGGGACCATATATTAAATTGATTTTTGGAGCAGGGAGATGGAATAGGGGCTTGCTCCGTCCACTCCACGCATCGACCTGGTATTGCAGTATTTCTAGGAACGGTGCAACCCCTGAAGCTGTGAAAAACAAATGTCATTTCACTCAACAGTTTGTGCAAAGAAATTTCTTATACGCTAGATATATGCGTGCGTCTGCATATCTGGACATTGTCTTCGTGTAATCTTCCAAGGTTAGTCAGACTGAAATGTTGCGACTTAATATTTGTGAATGACTTACATTTAACTATTACCAGAATTACTAAATCCTGCCACTTGGACTGACACGTGGCTGGACACACACTTTCTATGGGAAATCAAAAAAATATGTCGTTTTGAACTGCAGTTACACTATTCTGGCTCCAATCCTGCAGTTACCTCTGTTGTCCACTAGAGACCAATAGAAGTCTTTAAAAACCGGAGGCTGCCATCTACAAGGACTCATGTTGATTATAGGTTTAACTCTTCTCTTTCTCTACATACTGCAGCTTTCTGTCCTCTGTGGCTGTAAATTACATCGTTTGAAAAAAAAAAAACACCACACAATTTTTTCTTGGCTTTTTAGCTAAAATCACCTGTATTGTCTGTTGTTTCCATTTGTGGATGGTTAATAGTGCAGAAGATTGTTTTTCTGTTTTCAGGATTACATGAAAACATTTTGGAACAGATCATTTTTGCATATAATAAATCTTAGGATAGTATTGGTTTTGATGATTTATAAAACAGCTGTGTGCCGTAGCCCTGGTAGTGTGGATCCTTAGTGTGTAAAGAGTAGATACCTCATGTAATATGTGTGAATGAAAATCCATGGACTTTATAAGAGTCCTCCATTTATGGCTATGATCCTAACAAACAAGATTAATACGTTTCTTTCTCCTACCAATCTTCCTGTTTCCTAAAGGAACACGCATGCACAACATATATCCACCAGGGTGGCCGAGTGGTTAAGGCGTTGGACTTAAGCTCCAATGAGCGCATGCTCTCGTGGGTTCAAACCCCACTCCTGGTATAATTTGGAGCCTCATGACTGGTAAACTGAAATGTATCTATGGGAGCAACAATGATCAATAGGAGTTTTTAGGAATTTTCTGTGAGCAATATCCCCCCACCCAGTCACCCCCAAAAAAGCTGGGATGAAAGACAAATGAGAGGTCTGTGCCAAGGTCGCTTAGTCTTACTGTACATGTTATATGTAGAACCGTTGGCTTGTGCAATTAGGGAAAGCCCAGACATAACAGGAATACAGTTACCGGGAGGAGAAACATTAAAAATTTAACAGTATGTAATTATCATATTATGAAAACAATTATAACGCCAAGAAAGTTATAAAAATGAATTGAAGACGCTCCGTCTCAACGACCGCTGATTGGACTGCAGGCGACCACGTGATTTTGAATCTCATTAACCGGCATGCGCTGACCGGCGTTTCAGAAACTAAAGTGTCGTCATATATGTGGCGCCGTTTAAAAACTGAAACATGCCGACCATAGTTATATTGTGATGTTTCGGAGGTAAAACGTCAGTAAAACATCGACCTGTCCTCTACCATTTGTTAGAAGGCGACTGTGTTCTTCATTGTAACCATGAGTTAGAGTTGCAGTAAGCAGAATGAGTCGTTTCTGTCGTGCGATATGTGGGTATCGCTTCTCGGCCTTTTGGCTAAGATCAAGTGTAGTATCTGTTCTTATCAGTTTAATATCTGATACGTCCCCTACCCGGGGACCATATATTAAATTGATTTTTGGAGCAGGGAGATGGAATAGGGGCTTGCTCCGTCCACTCCACGCATCGACCTGGTATTGCAGTATTTCTAGGAACGGTGCAACCCCTGAAGCTGTGAAAAACAAATGTCATTTCACTCAACAGTTTGTGCAAAGAAATTTCTTATACGCTAGATATATGCGTGCGTCTGCATATCTGGACATTGTCTTCGTGTAATCTTCCAAGGTTAGTCAGACTGAAATGTTGCGACTTAATATTTGTGAATGACTTACATTTAACTATTACCAGAATTACTAAATCCTGCCACTTGGACTGACACGTGGCTGGACACACACTTTCTATGGGAAATCAAAAAAATATGTCGTTTTGAACTGCAGTTACACTATTCTGGCTCCAATCCTGCAGTTACCTCTGTTGTCCACTAGAGACCAATAGAAGTCTTTAAAAACCGGAGGCTGCCATCTACAAGGACTCATGTTGATTATAGGTTTAACTCTTCTCTTTCTCTACATACTGCAGCTTTCTGTCCTCTGTGGCTGTAAATTACATCGTTTGAAAAAAAAAAAACACCACACAATTTTTTCTTGGCTTTTTAGCTAAAATCACCTGTATTGTCTGTTGTTTCCATTTGTGGATGGTTAATAGTGCAGAAGATTGTTTTTCTGTTTTCAGGATTACATGAAAACATTTTGGAACAGATCATTTTTGCATATAATAAATCTTAGGATAGTATTGGTTTTGATGATTTATAAAACAGCTGTGTGCCGTAGCCCTGGTAGTGTGGATCCTTAGTGTGTAAAGAGTAGATACCTCATGTAATATGTGTGAATGAAAATCCATGGACTTTATAAGAGTCCTCCATTTATGGCTATGATCCTAACAAACAAGATTAATACGTTTCTTTCTCCTACCAATCTTCCTGTTTCCTAAAGGAACACGCATGCACAACATATATCCACCAGGGTGGCCGAGTGGTTAAGGCGTTGGACTTAAGCTCCAATGAGCGCATGCTCTCGTGGGTTCAAACCCCACTCCTGGTATAATTTGGAGCCTCATGACTGGTAAACTGAAATGTATCTATGGGAGCAACAATGATCAATAGGAGTTTTTAGGAATTTGCTGTGAGCAATATCCCCCCACCCAGTCACCCCCAAAAAAGCTGGGATGAAAGACAAATGAGAGGTCTGTGCCAAGGTCGCTTAGTCTTACTGTACATGTTATATGTAGAACCGTTGGCTTGTGCAATTAGGGAAAGCCCAGACATAACAGGAATACAGTTACCGGGAGGAGAAACATTAAAAATTTAACAGTATGTAATTATCATATTATGAAAACAATTATAACGCCAAGAAAGTTATAAAAATGAATTGAAGACGCTCCGTCTCAACGACCGCTGATTGGACTGCAGGCGACCACGTGATTTTGAATCTCATTAACCGGCATGCGCTGACCGGCGTTTCAGAAACTAAAGTGTCGTCATATATGTGGCGCCGTTTAAAAACTGAAACATGCCGACCATAGTTATATTGTGATGTTTCGGAGGTAAAACGTCAGTAAAACATCGACCTGTCCTCTACCATTTGTTAGAAGGCGACTGTGTTCTTCATTGTAACCATGAGTTAGAGTTGCAGTAAGCAGAATGAGTCGTTTCTGTCGTGCGATATGTGGGTATCGCTTCTCGGCCTTTTGGCTAAGATCAAGTGTAGTATCTGTTCTTATCAGTTTAATATCTGATACGTCCCCTACCCGGGGACCATATATTAAATTGATTTTTGGAGCAGGGAGATGGAATAGGGGCTTGCTCCGTCCACTCCACGCATCGACCTGGTATTGCAGTATTTCTAGGAACGGTGCAACCCCTGAAGCTGTGAAAAACAAATGTCATTTCACTCAACAGTTTGTGCAAAGAAATTTCTTATACGCTAGATATATGCGTGCGTCTGCATATCTGGACATTGTCTTCGTGTAATCTTCCAAGGTTAGTCAGACTGAAATGTTGCGACTTAATATTTGTGAATGACTTACATTTAACTATTACCAGAATTACTAAATCCTGCCACTTGGACTGACACGTGGCTGGACACACACTTTCTATGGGAAATCAAAAAAATATGTCGTTTTGAACTGCAGTTACACTATTCTGGCTCCAATCCTGCAGTTACCTCTGTTGTCCACTAGAGACCAATAGAAGTCTTTAAAAACCGGAGGCTGCCATCTACAAGGACTCATGTTGATTATAGGTTTAACTCTTCTCTTTCTCTACATACTGCAGCTTTCTGTCCTCTGTGGCTGTAAATTACATCGTTTGAAAAAAAAAAAACACCACACAATTTTTTCTTGGCTTTTTAGCTAAAATCACCTGTATTGTCTGTTGTTTCCATTTGTGGATGGTTAATAGTGCAGAAGATTGTTTTTCTGTTTTCAGGATTACATGAAAACATTTTGGAACAGATCATTTTTGCATATAATAAATCTTAGGATAGTATTGGTTTTGATGATTTATAAAACAGCTGTGTGCCGTAGCCCTGGTAGTGTGGATCCTTAGTGTGTAAAGAGTAGATACCTCATGTAATATGTGTGAATGAAAATCCATGGACTTTATAAGAGTCCTCCATTTATGGCTATGATCCTAACAAACAAGATTAATACGTTTCTTTCTCCTACCAATCTTCCTGTTTCCTAAAGGAACACGCATGCACAATATATATGCACCAGGGTGGCCGAGTGGTTAAGGCGTTGGACTTAAGCTCCAATGAGCGCATGCTCTCGTAGGTTCAAACCCCACTCCTGGTATAATTTGGAGCCTCATGACTGGTAAACTGAAATGTATCTATGGGAGCAACAATGATCAATAGGAGTTTTTAGGAATTTTCTGTGAGCAATATCCCCCCACCCAGTCACCCCCAAAAAAGCTGGGATGAAAGACAAATGAGAGGTCTGTGCCAAGGTCGCTTAGTCTTACTGTACATGTTATATGTAGAACCGTTGGCTTGTGCAATTAGGGAAAGCCCAGACATAACAGGAATACAGTTACCGGGAGGAGAAACATTAAAAATTTAACAGTATGTAATTATCATATTATGAAAACAATTATAACGCCAAGAAAGTTATAAAAATGAATTGAAGACGCTCCGTCTCAACGACCGCTGATTGGACTGCAGGCGACCACGTGATTTTGAATCTCATTAACCGGCATGCGCTGACCGGCGTTTCAGAAACTAAAGTGTCGTCATATATGTGGCGCCGTTTAAAAACTGAAACATGCCGACCATAGTTATATTGTGATGTTTCGGAGGTAAAACGTCAGTAAAACATCGACCTGTCCTCTACCATTTGTTAGAAGGCGACTGTGTTCTTCATTGTAACCATGAGTTAGAGTTGCAGTAAGCAGAATGAGTCGTTTCTGTCGTGCGATATGTGGGTATCGCTTCTCGGCCTTTTGGCTAAGATCAAGTGTAGTATCTGTTCTTATCAGTTTAATATCTGATACGTCCCCTACCCGGGGACCATATATTAAATTGATTTTTGGAGCAGGGAGATGGAATAGGGGCTTGCTCCGTCCACTCCACGCATCGACCTGGTATTGCAGTATTTCTAGGAACGGTGCAACCCCTGAAGCTGTGAAAAACAAATGTCATTTCACTCAACAGTTTGTGCAAAGAAATTTCTTATACGCTAGATATATGCGTGCGTCTGCATATCTGGACATTGTCTTCGTGTAATCTTCCAAGGTTAGTCAGACTGAAATGTTGCGACTTAATATTTGTGAATGACTTACATTTAACTATTACCAGAATTACTAAATCCTGCCACTTGGACTGACACGTGGCTGGACACACACTTTCTATGGGAAATCAAAAAAATATGTCGTTTTGAACTGCAGTTACACTATTCTGGCTCCAATCCTGCAGTTACCTCTGTTGTCCACTAGAGACCAATAGAAGTCTTTAAAAACCGGAGGCTGCCATCTACAAGGACTCATGTTGATTATAGGTTTAACTCTTCTCTTTCTCTACATACTGCAGCTTTCTGTCCTCTGTGGCTGTAAATTACATCGTTTGAAAAAAAAAAAACACCACACAATTTTTTCTTGGCTTTTTAGCTAAAATCACCTGTATTGTCTGTTGTTTCCATTTGTGGATGGTTAATAGTGCAGAAGATTGTTTTTCTGTTTTCAGGATTACATGAAAACATTTTGGAACAGATCATTTTTGCATATAATAAATCTTAGGATAGTATTGGTTTTGATGATTTATAAAACAGCTGTGTGCCGTAGCCCTGGTAGTGTGGATCCTTAGTGTGTAAAGAGTAGATACCTCATGTAATATGTGTGAATGAAAATCCATGGACTTTATAAGAGTCCTCCATTTATGGCTATGATCCTAACAAACAAGATTAATACGTTTCTTTCTCCTACCAATCTTCCTGTTTCCTAAAGGAACACGCATGCACAACATATATCCACCAGGGTGGCCGAGTGGTTAAGGCGTTGGACTTAAGCTCCAATGAGCGCATGCTCTCGTGGGTTCAAACCCCACTCCTGGTATAATTTGGAGCCTCATGACTGGTAAACTGAAATGTATCTATGGGAGCAACAATGATCAATAGGAGTTTTTAGGAATTTGCTGTGAGCAATATCCCCCCACCCAGTCACCCCCAAAAAAGCTGGGATGAAAGACAAATGAGAGGTCTGTGCCAAGGTCGCTTAGTCTTACTGTACATGTTATATGTAGAACCGTTGGCTTGTGCAATTAGGGAAAGCCCAGACATAACAGGAATACAGTTACCGGGAGGAGAAACATTAAAAATTTAACAGTATGTAATTATCATATTATGAAAACAATTATAACGCCAAGAAAGTTATAAAAATGAATTGAAGACGCTCCGTCTCAACGACCGCTGATTGGACTGCAGGTGACCACGTGATTTTGAATCTCATTAACCGGCATGCGCTGACCGGCGTTTCAGAAACTAAAGTGTCGTCATATATGTGGCGCCGTTTAAAAACTGAAACATGCCGACCATAGTTATATTGTGATGTTTCGGAGGTAAAACGTCAGTAAAACATCGACCTGTCCTCTACCATTTGTTAGAAGGCGACTGTGTTCTTCATTGTAACCATGAGTTAGAGTTGCAGTAAGCAGAATGAGTCGTTTCTGTCGTGCGATATGTGGGTATCGCTTCTCGGCCTTTTGGCTAAGATCAAGTGTAGTATCTGTTCTTATCAGTTTAATATCTGATACGTCCCCTACCCGGGGACCATATATTAAATTGATTTTTGGAGCAGGGAGATGGAATAGGGGCTTGCTCCGTCCACTCCACGCATCGACCTGGTATTGCAGTATTTCTAGGAACGGTGCAACCCCTGAAGCTGTGAAAAACAAATGTCATTTCACTCAACAGTTTGTGCAAAGAAATTTCTTATACGCTAGATATATGCGTGCGTCTGCATATCTGGACATTGTCTTCGTGTAATCTTCCAAGGTTAGTCAGACTGAAATGTTGCGACTTAATATTTGTGAATGACTTACATTTAACTATTACCAGAATTACTAAATCCTGCCACTTGGACTGACACGTGGCTGGACACACACTTTCTATGGGAAATCAAAAAAATATGTCGTTTTGAACTGCAGTTACACTATTCTGGCTCCAATCCTGCAGTTACCTCTGTTGTCCACTAGAGACCAATAGAAGTCTTTAAAAACCGGAGGCTGCCATCTACAAGGACTCATGTTGATTATAGGTTTAACTCTTCTCTTTCTCTACATACTGCAGCTTTCTGTCCTCTGTGGCTGTAAATTACATCGTTTGAAAAAAAAAAAACACCACACAATTTTTTCTTGGCTTTTTAGCTAAAATCACCTGTATTGTCTGTTGTTTCCATTTGTGGATGGTTAATAGTGCAGAAGATTGTTTTTCTGTTTTCAGGATTACATGAAAACATTTTGGAACAGATCATTTTTGCATATAATAAATCTTAGGATAGTATTGGTTTTGATGATTTATAAAACAGCTGTGTGCCGTAGCCCTGGTAGTGTGGATCCTTAGTGTGTAAAGAGTAGATACCTCATGTAATATGTGTGAATGAAAATCCATGGACTTTATAAGAGTCCTCCATTTATGGCTATGATCCTAACAAACAAGATTAATACGTTTCTTTCTCCTACCAATCTTCCTGTTTCCTAAAGGAACACGCATGCACAACATATATCCACCAGGGTGGCCGAGTGGTTAAGGCGTTGGACTTAAGCTCCAATGAGCGCATGCTCTCGTGGGTTCAAACCCCACTCCTGGTATAATTTGGAGCCTCATGACTGGTAAACTGAAATGTATCTATGGGAGCAACAATGATCAATAGGAGTTTTTAGGAATTTGCTGTGAGCAATATCCCCCCACCCAGTCACCCCCAAAAAAGCTGGGATGAAAGACAAATGAGAGGTCTGTGCCAAGGTCGCTTAGTCTTACTGTACATGTTATATGTAGAACCGTTGGCTTGTGCAATTAGGGAAAGCCCAGACATAACAGGAATACAGTTACCGGGAGGAGAAACATTAAAAATTTAACAGTATGTAATTATCATATTATGAAAACAATTATAACGCCAAGAAAGTTATAAAAATGAATTGAAGACGCTCCGTCTCAACGACCGCTGATTGGACTGCAGGCGACCACGTGATTTTGAATCTCATTAACCGGCATGCGCTGACCGGCGTTTCAGAAACTAAAGTGTCGTCATATATGTGGCGCCGTTTAAAAACTGAAACATGCCGACCATAGTTATATTGTGATGTTTCGGAGGTAAAACGTCAGTAAAACATCGACCTGTCCTCTACCATTTGTTAGAAGGCGACTGTGTTCTTCATTGTAACCATGAGTTAGAGTTGCAGTAAGCAGAATGAGTCGTTTCTGTCGTGCGATATGTGGGTATCGCTTCTCGGCCTTTTGGCTAAGATCAAGTGTAGTATCTGTTCTTATCAGTTTAATATCTGATACGTCCCCTACCCGGGGACCATATATTAAATTGATTTTTGGAGCAGGGAGATGGAATAGGGGCTTGCTCCGTCCACTCCACGCATCGACCTGGTATTGCAGTATTTCTAGGAACGGTGCAACCCCTGAAGCTGTGAAAAACAAATGTCATTTCACTCAACAGTTTGTGCAAAGAAATTTCTTATACGCTAGATATATGCGTGCGTCTGCATATCTGGACATTGTCTTCGTGTAATCTTCCAAGGTTAGTCAGACTGAAATGTTGCGACTTAATATTTGTGAATGACTTACATTTAACTATTACCAGAATTACTAAATCCTGCCACTTGGACTGACACGTGGCTGGACACACACTTTCTATGGGAAATCAAAAAAATATGTCGTTTTGAACTGCAGTTACACTATTCTGGCTCCAATCCTGCAGTTACCTCTGTTGTCCACTAGAGACCAATAGAAGTCTTTAAAAACCGGAGGCTGCCATCTACAAGGACTCATGTTGATTATAGGTTTAACTCTTCTCTTTCTCTACATACTGCAGCTTTCTGTCCTCTGTGGCTGTAAATTACATCGTTTGAAAAAAAAAAAACACCACACAATTTTTTCTTGGCTTTTTAGCTAAAATCACCTGTATTGTCTGTTGTTTCCATTTGTGGATGGTTAATAGTGCAGAAGATTGTTTTTCTGTTTTCAGGATTACATGAAAACATTTTGGAACAGATCATTTTTGCATATAATAAATCTTAGGATAGTATTGGTTTTGATGATTTATAAAACAGCTGTGTGCCGTAGCCCTGGTAGTGTGGATCCTTAGTGTGTAAAGAGTAGATACCTCATGTAATATGTGTGAATGAAAATCCATGGACTTTATAAGAGTCCTCCATTTATGGCTATGATCCTAACAAACAAGATTAATACGTTTCTTTCTCCTACCAATCTTCCTGTTTCCTAAAGGAACACGCATGCACAACATATATCCACCAGGGTGGCCGAGTGGTTAAGGCGTTGGACTTAAGCTCCAATGAGCGCATGCTCTCGTGGGTTCAAACCCCACTCCTGGTATAATTTGGAGCCTCATGACTGGTAAACTGAAATGTATCTATGGGAGCAACAATGATCAATAGGAGTTTTTAGGAATTTGCTGTGAGCAATATCCCCCCACCCAGTCACCCCCAAAAAAGCTGGGATGAAAGACAAATGAGAGGTCTGTGCCAAGGTCGCTTAGTCTTACTGTACATGTTATATGTAGAACCGTTGGCTTGTGCAATTAGGGAAAGCCCAGACATAACAGGAATACAGTTACCGGGAGGAGAAACATTAAAAATTTAACAGTATGTAATTATCATATTATGAAAACAATTATAACGCCAAGAAAGTTATAAAAATGAATTGAAGACGCTCCGTCTCAACGACCGCTGATTGGACTGCAGGCGACCACGTGATTTTGAATCTCATTAACCGGCATGCGCTGACCGGCGTTTCAGAAACTAAAGTGTCGTCATATATGTGGCGCCGTTTAAAAACTGAAACATGCCGACCATAGTTATATTGTGATGTTTCGGAGGTAAAACGTCAGTAAAACATCGACCTGTCCTCTACCATTTGTTAGAAGGCGACTGTGTTCTTCATTGTAACCATGAGTTAGAGTTGCAGTAAGCAGAATGAGTCGTTTCTGTCGTGCGATATGTGGGTATCGCTTCTCGGCCTTTTGGCTAAGATCAAGTGTAGTATCTGTTCTTATCAGTTTAATATCTGATACGTCCCCTACCCGGGGACCATATATTAAATTGATTTTTGGAGCAGGGAGATGGAATAGGGGCTTGCTCCGTCCACTCCACGCATCGACCTGGTATTGCAGTATTTCTAGGAACGGTGCAACCCCTGAAGCTGTGAAAAACAAATGTCATTTCACTCAACAGTTTGTGCAAAGAAATTTCTTATACGCTAGATATATGCGTGCGTCTGCATATCTGGACATTGTCTTCGTGTAATCTTCCAAGGTTAGTCAGACTGAAATGTTGCGACTTAATATTTGTGAATGACTTACATTTAACTATTACCAGAATTACTAAATCCTGCCACTTGGACTGACACGTGGCTGGACACACACTTTCTATGGGAAATCAAAAAAATATGTCGTTTTGAACTGCAGTTACACTATTCTGGCTCCAATCCTGCAGTTACCTCTGTTGTCCACTAGAGACCAATAGAAGTCTTTAAAAACCGGAGGCTGCCATCTACAAGGACTCATGTTGATTATAGGTTTAACTCTTCTCTTTCTCTACATACTGCAGCTTTCTGTCCTCTGTGGCTGTAAATTACATCGTTTGAAAAAAAAAAAACACCACACAATTTTTTCTTGGCTTTTTAGCTAAAATCACCTGTATTGTCTGTTGTTTCCATTTGTGGATGGTTAATAGTGCAGAAGATTGTTTTTCTGTTTTCAGGATTACATGAAAACATTTTGGAACAGATCATTTTTGCATATAATAAATCTTAGGATAGTATTGGTTTTGATGATTTATAAAACAGCTGTGTGCCGTAGCCCTGGTAGTGTGGATCCTTAGTGTGTAAAGAGTAGATACCTCATGTAATATGTGTGAATGAAAATCCATGGACTTTATAAGAGTCCTCCATTTATGGCTATGATCCTAACAAACAAGATTAATACGTTTCTTTCTCCTACCAATCTTCCTGTTTCCTAAAGGAACACGCATGCACAACATATATCCACCAGGGTGGCCGAGTGGTTAAGGCGTTGGACTTAAGCTCCAATGAGCGCATGCTCTCGTGGGTTCAAACCCCACTCCTGGTATAATTTGGAGCCTCATGACTGGTAAACTGAAATGTATCTATGGGAGCAACAATGATCAATAGGAGTTTTTAGGAATTTGCTGTGAGCAATATCCCCCCACCCAGTCACCCCCAAAAAAGCTGGGATGAAAGACAAATGAGAGGTCTGTGCCAAGGTCGCTTAGTCTTACTGTACATGTTATATGTAGAACCGTTGGCTTGTGCAATTAGGGAAAGCCCAGACATAACAGGAATACAGTTACCGGGAGGAGAAACATTAAAAATTTAACAGTATGTAATTATCATATTATGAAAACAATTATAACGCCAAGAAAGTTATAAAAATGAATTGAAGACGCTCCGTCTCAACGACCGCTGATTGGACTGCAGGCGACCACGTGATTTTGAATCTCATTAACCGGCATGCGCTGACCGGCGTTTCAGAAACTAAAGTGTCGTCATATATGTGGCGCCGTTTAAAAACTGAAACATGCCGACCATAGTTATATTGTGATGTTTCGGAGGTAAAACGTCAGTAAAACATCGACCTGTCCTCTACCATTTGTTAGAAGGCGACTGTGTTCTTCATTGTAACCATGAGTTAGAGTTGCAGTAAGCAGAATGAGTCGTTTCTGTCGTGCGATATGTGGGTATCGCTTCTCGGCCTTTTGGCTAAGATCAAGTGTAGTATCTGTTCTTATCAGTTTAATATCTGATACGTCCCCTACCCGGGGACCATATATTAAATTGATTTTTGGAGCAGGGAGATGGAATAGGGGCTTGCTCCGTCCACTCCACGCATCGACCTGGTATTGCAGTATTTCTAGGAACGGTGCAACCCCTGAAGCTGTGAAAAACAAATGTCATTTCACTCAACAGTTTGTGCAAAGAAATTTCTTATACGCTAGATATATGCGTGCGTCTGCATATCTGGACATTGTCTTCGTGTAATCTTCCAAGGTTAGTCAGACTGAAATGTTGCGACTTAATATTTGTGAATGACTTACATTTAACTATTACCAGAATTACTAAATCCTGCCACTTGGACTGACACGTGGCTGGACACACACTTTCTATGGGAAATCAAAAAAATATGTCGTTTTGAACTGCAGTTACACTATTCTGGCTCCAATCCTGCAGTTACCTCTGTTGTCCACTAGAGACCAATAGAAGTCTTTAAAAACCGGAGGCTGCCATCTACAAGGACTCATGTTGATTATAGGTTTAACTCTTCTCTTTCTCTACATACTGCAGCTTTCTGTCCTCTGTGGCTGTAAATTACATCGTTTGAAAAAAAAAAAACACCACACAATTTTTTCTTGGCTTTTTAGCTAAAATCACCTGTATTGTCTGTTGTTTCCATTTGTGGATGGTTAATAGTGCAGAAGATTGTTTTTCTGTTTTCAGGATTACATGAAAACATTTTGGAACAGATCATTTTTGCATATAATAAATCTTAGGATAGTATTGGTTTTGATGATTTATAAAACAGCTGTGTGCCGTAGCCCTGGTAGTGTGGATCCTTAGTGTGTAAAGAGTAGATACCTCATGTAATATGTGTGAATGAAAATCCATGGACTTTATAAGAGTCCTCCATTTATGGCTATGATCCTAACAAACAAGATTAATACGTTTCTTTCTCCTACCAATCTTCCTGTTTCCTAAAGGAACACGCATGCACAACATATATCCACCAGGGTGGCCGAGTGGTTAAGGCGTTGGACTTAAGCTCCAATGAGCGCATGCTCTCGTGGGTTCAAACCCCACTCCTGGTATAATTTGGAGCCTCATGACTGGTAAACTGAAATGTATCTATGGGAGCAACAATGATCAATAGGAGTTTTTAGGAATTTGCTGTGAGCAATATCCCCCCACCCAGTCACCCCCAAAAAAGCTGGGATGAAAGACAAATGAGAGGTCTGTGCCAAGGTCGCTTAGTCTTACTGTACATGTTATATGTAGAACCGTTGGCTTGTGCAATTAGGGAAAGCCCAGACATAACAGGAATACAGTTACCGGGAGGAGAAACATTAAAAATTTAACAGTATGTAATTATCATATTATGAAAACAATTATAACGCCAAGAAAGTTATAAAAATGAATTGAAGACGCTCCGTCTCAACGACCGCTGATTGGACTGCAGGCGACCACGTGATTTTGAATCTCATTAACCGGCATGCGCTGACCGGCGTTTCAGAAACTAAAGTGTCGTCATATATGTGGCGCCGTTTAAAAACTGAAACATGCCGACCATAGTTATATTGTGATGTTTCGGAGGTAAAACGTCAGTAAAACATCGACCTGTCCTCTACCATTTGTTAGAAGGCGACTGTGTTCTTCATTGTAACCATGAGTTAGAGTTGCAGTAAGCAGAATGAGTCGTTTCTGTCGTGCGATATGTGGGTATCGCTTCTCGGCCTTTTGGCTAAGATCAAGTGTAGTATCTGTTCTTATCAGTTTAATATCTGATACGTCCCCTACCCGGGGACCATATATTAAATTGATTTTTGGAGCAGGGAGATGGAATAGGGGCTTGCTCCGTCCACTCCACGCATCGACCTGGTATTGCAGTATTTCTAGGAACGGTGCAACCCCTGAAGCTGTGAAAAACAAATGTCATTTCACTCAACAGTTTGTGCAAAGAAATTTCTTATACGCTAGATATATGCGTGCGTCTGCATATCTGGACATTGTCTTCGTGTAATCTTCCAAGGTTAGTCAGACTGAAATGTTGCGACTTAATATTTGTGAATGACTTACATTTAACTATTACCAGAATTACTAAATCCTGCCACTTGGACTGACACGTGGCTGGACACACACTTTCTATGGGAAATCAAAAAAATATGTCGTTTTGAACTGCAGTTACACTATTCTGGCTCCAATCCTGCAGTTACCTCTGTTGTCCACTAGAGACCAATAGAAGTCTTTAAAAACCGGAGGCTGCCATCTACAAGGACTCATGTTGATTATAGGTTTAACTCTTCTCTTTCTCTACATACTGCAGCTTTCTGTCCTCTGTGGCTGTAAATTACATCGTTTGAAAAAAAAAAAACACCACACAATTTTTTCTTGGCTTTTTAGCTAAAATCACCTGTATTGTCTGTTGTTTCCATTTGTGGATGGTTAATAGTGCAGAAGATTGTTTTTCTGTTTTCAGGATTACATGAAAACATTTTGGAACAGATCATTTTTGCATATAATAAATCTTAGGATAGTATTGGTTTTGATGATTTATAAAACAGCTGTGTGCCGTAGCCCTGGTAGTGTGGATCCTTAGTGTGTAAAGAGTAGATACCTCATGTAATATGTGTGAATGAAAATCCATGGACTTTATAAGAGTCCTCCATTTATGGCTATGATCCTAACAAACAAGATTAATACGTTTCTTTCTCCTACCAATCTTCCTGTTTCCTAAAGGAACACGCATGCACAACATATATCCACCAGGGTGGCCGAGTGGTTAAGGCGTTGGACTTAAGCTCCAATGAGCGCATGCTCTCGTGGGTTCAAACCCCACTCCTGGTATAATTTGGAGCCTCATGACTGGTAAACTGAAATGTATCTATGGGAGCAACAATGATCAATAGGAGTTTTTAGGAATTTGCTGTGAGCAATATCCCCCCACCCAGTCACCCCCAAAAAAGCTGGGATGAAAGACAAATAAGAGGTCTGTGCCAAGGTCGCTTAGTCTTACTGTACATGTTATATGTAGAACCGTTGGCTTGTGCAATTAGGGAAAGCCCAGACATAACAGGAATACAGTTACCGGGAGGAGAAACATTAAAAATTTAACAGTATGTAATTATCATATTATGAAAACAATTATAACGCCAAGAAAGTTATAAAAATGAATTGAAGACGCTCCGTCTCAACGACCGCTGATTGGACTGCAGGCGACCACGTGATTTTGAATCTCATTAACCGGCATGCGCTGACCGGCGTTTCAGAAACTAAAGTGTCGTCATATATGTGGTGCCGTTTAAAAACTGAAACATGCCGACCATAGTTATATTGTGATGTTTCGGAGGTAAAACGTCAGTAAAACATCGACCTGTCCTCTACCATTTGTTAGAAGGCGACTGTGTTCTTCATTGTAACCATGAGTTAGAGTTGCAGTAAGCAGAATGAGTCGTTTCTGTCGTGCGATATGTGGGTATCGCTTCTCGGCCTTTTGGCTAAGATCAAGTGTAGTATCTGTTCTTATCAGTTTAATATCTGATACGTCCCCTACCCGGGGACCATATATTAAATTGATTTTTGGAGCAGGGAGATGGAATAGGGGCTTGCTCCGTCCACTCCACGCATCGACCTGGTATTGCAGTATTTCTAGGAACGGTGCAACCCCTGAAGCTGTGAAAAACAAATGTCATTTCACTCAACAGTTTGTGCAAAGAAATTTCTTATACGCTAGATATATGCGTGCGTCTGCATATCTGGACATTGTCTTCGTGTAATCTTCCAAGGTTAGTCAGACTGAAATGTTGCGACTTAATATTTGTGAATGACTTACATTTAACTATTACCAGAATTACTAAATCCTGCCACTTGGACTGACACGTGGCTGGACACACACTTTCTATGGGAAATCAAAAAAATATGTCGTTTTGAACTGCAGTTACACTATTCTGGCTCCAATCCTGCAGTTACCTCTGTTGTCCACTAGAGACCAATAGAAGTCTTTAAAAACCGGAGGCTGCCATCTACAAGGACTCATGTTGATTATAGGTTTAACTCTTCTCTTTCTCTACATACTGCAGCTTTCTGTCCTCTGTGGCTGTAAATTACATCGTTTGAAAAAAAAAAACACCACACAATTTTTTCTTGGCTTTTTAGCTAAAATCACCTGTATTGTCTGTTGTTTCCATTTGTGGATGGTTAATAGTGCAGAAGATTGTTTTTCTGTTTTCAGGATTACATGAAAACATTTTGGAACAGATCATTTTTGCATATAATAAATCTTAGGATAGTATTGGTTTTGATGATTTATAAAACAGCTGTGTGCCGTAGCCCTGGTAGTGTGGATCCTTAGTGTGTAAAGAGTAGATACCTCATGTAATATGTGTGAATGAAAATCCATGGACTTTATAAGAGTCCTCCATTTATGGCTATGATCCTAACAAACAAGATTAATACGTTTCTTTCTCCTACCAATCTTCCTGTTTCCTAAAGGAACACGCATGCACAATATATATGCACCAGGGTGGCCGAGTGGTTAAGGCGTTGGACTTAAGCTCCAATGAGCGCATGCTCTCGTAGGTTCAAACCCCACTCCTGGTATAATTTGGAGCCTCATGACTGGTAAACTGAAATGTATCTATGGGAGCAACAATGATCAATAGGAGTTTTTAGGAATTTTCTGTGAGCAATATCCCCCCACCCAGTCACCCCCAAAAAAGCTGGGATGAAAGACAAATGAGAGGTCTGTGCCAAGGTCGCTTAGTCTTACTGTACATGTTATATGTAGAACCGTTGGCTTGTGCAATTAGGGAAAGCCCAGACATAACAGGAATACAGTTACCGGGAGGAGAAACATTAAAAATTTAACAGTATGTAATTATCATATTATGAAAACAATTATAACGCCAAGAAAGTTATAAAAATGAATTGAAGACGCTCCGTCTCAACGACCGCTGATTGGACTGCAGGCGACCACGTGATTTTGAATCTCATTAACCGGCATGCGCTGACCGGCGTTTCAGAAACTAAAGTGTCGTCATATATGTGGCGCCGTTTAAAAACTGAAACATGCCGACCATAGTTATATTGTGATGTTTCGGAGGTAAAACGTCAGTAAAACATCGACCTGTCCTCTACCATTTGTTAGAAGGCGACTGTGTTCTTCATTGTAACCATGAGTTAGAGTTGCAGTAAGCAGAATGAGTCGTTTCTGTCGTGCGATATGTGGGTATCGCTTCTCGGCCTTTTGGCTAAGATCAAGTGTAGTATCTGTTCTTATCAGTTTAATATCTGATACGTCCCCTACCCGGGGACCATATATTAAATTGATTTTTGGAGCAGGGAGATGGAATAGGGGCTTGCTCCGTCCACTCCACGCATCGACCTGGTATTGCAGTATTTCTAGGAACGGTGCAACCCCTGAAGCTGTGAAAAACAAATGTCATTTCACTCAACAGTTTGTGCAAAGAAATTTCTTATACGCTAGATATATGCGTGCGTCTGCATATCTGGACATTGTCTTCGTGTAATCTTCCAAGGTTAGTCAGACTGAAATGTTGCGACTTAATATTTGTGAATGACTTACATTTAACTATTACCAGAATTACTAAATCCTGCCACTTGGACTGACACGTGGCTGGACACACACTTTCTATGGGAAATCAAAAAAATATGTCGTTTTGAACTGCAGTTACACTATTCTGGCTCCAATCCTGCAGTTACCTCTGTTGTCCACTAGAGACCAATAGAAGTCTTTAAAAACCGGAGGCTGCCATCTACAAGGACTCATGTTGATTATAGGTTTAACTCTTCTCTTTCTCTACATACTGCAGCTTTCTGTCCTCTGTGGCTGTAAATTACATCGTTTGAAAAAAAAAAAACACCACACAATTTTTTCTTGGCTTTTTAGCTAAAATCACCTGTATTGTCTGTTGTTTCCATTTGTGGATGGTTAATAGTGCAGAAGATTGTTTTTCTGTTTTCAGGATTACATGAAAACATTTTGGAACAGATAATTTTTGCATATAATAAATCTTAGGATAGTATTGGTTTTGATGATTTATAAAACAGCTGTGTGCCGTAGCCCTGGTAGTGTGGATCCTTAGTGTGTAAAGAGTAGATACCTCATGTAATATGTGTGAATGAAAATCCATGGACTTTATAAGAGTCCTCCATTTATGGCTATGATCCTAACAAACAAGATTAATACGTTTCTTTCTCCTACCAATCTTCCTGTTTCCTAAAGGAACACGCATGCACAACATATATCCACCAGGGTGGCCGAGTGGTTAAGGCGTTGGACTTAAGCTCCAATGAGCGCATGCTCTCGTGGGTTCAAACCCCACTCCTGGTATAATTTGGAGCCTCATGACTGGTAAACTGAAATGTATCTATGGGAGCAACAATGATCAATAGGAGTTTTTAGGAATTTGCTGTGAGCAATATCCCCCCACCCAGTCACCCCCAAAAAAGCTGGGATGAAAGACAAATAAGAGGTCTGTGCCAAGGTCGCTTAGTCTTACTGTACATGTTATATGTAGAACCGTTGGCTTGTGCAATTAGGGAAAGCCCAGACATAACAGGAATACAGTTACCGGGAGGAGAAACATTAAAAATTTAACAGTATGTAATTATCATATTATGAAAACAATTATAACGCCAAGAAAGTTATAAAAATGAATTGAAGACGCTCCGTCTCAACGACCGCTGATTGGACTGCAGGCGACCACGTGATTTTGAATCTCATTAACCGGCATGCGCTGACCGGCGTTTCAGAAACTAAAGTGTCGTCATATATGTGGTGCCGTTTAAAAACTGAAACATGCCGACCATAGTTATATTGTGATGTTTCGGAGGTAAAACGTCAGTAAAACATCGACCTGTCCTCTACCATTTGTTAGAAGGCGACTGTGTTCTTCATTGTAACCATGAGTTAGAGTTGCAGTAAGCAGAATGAGTCGTTTCTGTCGTGCGATATGTGGGTATCGCTTCTCGGCCTTTTGGCTAAGATCAAGTGTAGTATCTGTTCTTATCAGTTTAATATCTGATACGTCCCCTACCCGGGGACCATATATTAAATTGATTTTTGGAGCAGGGAGATGGAATAGGGGCTTGCTCCGTCCACTCCACGCATCGACCTGGTATTGCAGTATTTCTAGGAACGGTGCAACCCCTGAAGCTGTGAAAAACAAATGTCATTTCACTCAACAGTTTGTGCAAAGAAATTTCTTATACGCTAGATATATGCGTGCGTCTGCATATCTGGACATTGTCTTCGTGTAATCTTCCAAGGTTAGTCAGACTGAAATGTTGCGACTTAATATTTGTGAATGACTTACATTTAACTATTACCAGAATTACTAAATCCTGCCACTTGGACTGACACGTGGCTGGACACACACTTTCTATGGGAAATCAAAAAAATATGTCGTTTTGAACTGCAGTTACACTATTCTGGCTCGAATCCTGCAGTTACCTCTGTTGTCCACTAGAGACCAATAGAAGTCTTTAAAAACCGGAGGCTGCCATCTACAAGGACTCATGTTGATTATAGGTTTAACTCTTCTCTTTCTCTACATACTGCAGCTTTCTGTCCTCTGTGGCTGTAAATTACATCGTTTGAAAAAAAAAAACACCACACAATTTTTTCTTGGCTTTTTAGCTAAAATCACCTGTATTGTCTGTTGTTTCCATTTGTGGATGGTTAATAGTGCAGAAGATTGTTTTTCTGTTTTCAGGATTACATGAAAACATTTTGGAACAGATCATTTTTGCATATAATAAATCTTAGGATAGTATTGGTTTTGATGATTTATAAAACAGCTGTGTGCCGTAGCCCTGGTAGTGTGGATCCTTAGTGTGTAAAGAGTAGATACCTCATGTAATATGTGTGAATGAAAATCCATGGACTTTATAAGAGTCCTCCATTTATGGCTATGATCCTAACAAACAAGATTAATACGTTTCTTTCTCCTACCAATCTTCCTGTTTCCTAAAGGAACACGCATGCACAATATATATGCACCAGGGTGGCCGAGTGGTTAAGGCGTTGGACTTAAGCTCCAATGAGCGCATGCTCTCGTAGGTTCAAACCCCACTCCTGGTATAATTTGGAGCCTCATGACTGGTAAACTGAAATGTATCTATGGGAGCAACAATGATCAATAGGAGTTTTTAGGAATTTTCTGTGAGCAATATCCCCCCACCCAGTCACCCCCAAAAAAGCTGGGATGAAAGACAAATGAGAGGTCTGTGCCAAGGTCGCTTAGTCTTACTGTACATGTTATATGTAGAACCGTTGGCTTGTGCAATTAGGGAAAGCCCAGACATAACAGGAATACAGTTACCGGGAGGAGAAACATTAAAAATTTAACAGTATGTAATTATCATATTATGAAAACAATTATAACGCCAAGAAAGTTATAAAAATGAATTGAAGACGCTCCGTCTCAACGACCGCTGATTGGACTGCAGGCGACCACGTGATTTTGAATCTCATTAACCGGCATGCGCTGACCGGCGTTTCAGAAACTAAAGTGTCGTCATATATGTGGCGCCGTTTAAAAACTGAAACATGCCGACCATAGTTATATTGTGATGTTTCGGAGGTAAAACGTCAGTAAAACATCGACCTGTCCTCTACCATTTGTTAGAAGGCGACTGTGTTCTTCATTGTAACCATGAGTTAGAGTTGCAGTAAGCAGAATGAGTCGTTTCTGTCGTGCGATATGTGGGTATCGCTTCTCGGCCTTTTGGCTAAGATCAAGTGTAGTATCTGTTCTTATCAGTTACAAGGCGAGAAGCAATGTAGGATGGCGGCGACGTCGGCCAATTTTTCGGAGAGGAATACATGGTCGTATGGAACGAGGAATACCTTGAGATTCGAACTAATGGATAAAGAAAAGGATTTCCATGACAGAATTAATTTCGGACGAAGGATTCTTTATGATGCATTGAAGGTACAACCAGAGGAAATCTACTGCCTCCAGCAAAGCACGGCAAGTAAGCACTATGACGTGACTTTTTGCACGGGAGAGTACGCGGAGGAGGTGAGAAAGAGATGTGGTACAGAAGAAAATGAAGAACTAAAAAAATATATGGTAACCCCGTTATACAGGAACGATTATAGGATTTTAACGGTGCACATGTATAATCCCTGGGTTACAGAAGAGACCATTAAGTACTTCCTGGGGCGGTACGTTACAGTGCTCCCAGGGGTACGAAAAATAAAGGACGGGCTAGGCCTATGGACTGGAAAAAGACAGTTTCGGGTAAAACTTAAAATGGATATGACAACGGAAGATGGATACTGCCACCCGCCTGCAGTGTTTTCCATCGGAGCAGACAGAGGTTTTTTGGTGTATGCAGGACAGCCACAAGCATGCAGAAAATGCGGCAGTACGGGACATAATGCAGACAATTGTGAGCAGGTGAGGTGTAGGAGCTGCGGGAAAAATGGCCATATCACAAGAGACTGCAAAGAGCCTAGAAGGTGTCACTTATGTGGCTCAGATACACATATGGCAAGAGATTGCACTAGGCCCAGATCATATTCGGAAGCAGCTAAAGCAGGGACCGAGGTAGAGCGGTATGAAGAAACGGATATAGGAACAAATATTGGGGAAAGCGCACAAGAGGCGCCACCAGCAGAAAGGAATCAGACTAATGAGGAAGAAGGGGGGGGGGGGGGGGAGAGGATGGGGCCGAACAAGGAGAAGAAGAAGGCGATAAGATGGGGGAGAAAAATGGGGAGAAGCAGTGCGAAGAAGGACAAATATGGGAAGTGGCAGCTAAGCCACGAAGAAAGTCGGCCAAAAGGCGTAGGAAAGTGAGCTCGGGAGTCCCTCCAGGAGAGACTAATTTGAAAGAAGGTAAAGGAGAGCGGATGGAAGAGGGAGGGGAGATGGGAGCGTATGTGTTGAGAGGGACGCAGACTGAATGTATGCACACACCAATGAGTGATTTAACGAGTGATGGAGACGTTGAAGAAGAAGAAGTAGAAAGTGAAGAAAAATCGGAAGATTCATTTATAAAAAATTTGCTGGCGCAAGTCAACATGGACTAATAAGGGAGGGGAAAATGGACGACAGAGGTTTTTCTTTCTTTTTCTTTTTCGGCTCTAATTTTGTAAAGTTTTCCTTTTTTTCAGGGGATATGAAGATCAAAAAGACAACTAGGAGATGGTATCTGTTTTTTCTTTTGTTTCTTTGTTATAAAATTATTAAGTGCCCTCTGCTTAGGTGTATAGATACCCCTTTTTTTTACTACAAAATGGTGAGGTTCCGAATAATTACGTTAAATGTAAGGGGGTTAAAAAATGCCAGAAAAAGACAAATGGTATATGAATTTCTGTTGTTTTATAATTTTGATGTATGTTTATTACAGGAGGTACATTTGAAGGACGAGAAGGATGTTGTTATTTTTTCGGAGCAGTGGAGGGGGGGTGAATCGGCATGGAGTATAGGAGGAGTATATGGGACAGGGGTGGGAGTGTTGTGTGGAAATAAAAGTATAAAAATAAAAGAAAGTTATACGGTGATACAGGGAAGAGTGATGGTGGTAGATGTAGAAAAAAACGGGGTCCAAAGCCGGATAATAAATGTGTATGCACATGTGGATCCAAAACAAAGAAGAGAACTCCTTTTGTCGATGGACACTTGTTTTATTACAAGGAAAAATATTATAGTGGGAGGGGATTTTAATGTATCTTTAGAAAAAGAAAAATTTTCTCTCCCATTAAAGACATTTATAAGACAATACGGGTTAACGGATGTTATGGGCAGACTTCTGGGGAAAAAAGTAGGGTATACATGGAGGAATACAAGGGGGGTACAGAGTAGGTTGGACTATATTTTGATAGATAAAAAGTGTAAAATTAAAGGGGGAAAAACGATTCCGGTTCTACTCACGGATCACCAGGCGGTAGAGGTGGATTTGGAGATAGAAGGGATGGAATACGGGAAGGGATATTGGAAATTAAATAATGAGGTGTTAAAGGAAAAAGATTATAGGGATAAATTTTTAGAGATCTTCCCTTTATGGGTGAAAGTAAAAGAACTTTATGGAAAAAAAGGGGATTGGTGGGAGGATGTAAAATGCAAGATAAAAAAATTTACGATAGAATATTGTACAGATAGATCTAAACGTAGAAAAGAAGAATTTAATATGTTACAAAAAGAGATAGAACATATTTATGTTATACAAAAGGAGGGGAAGGAAAAAAATGTAGATTTGAAAATTGAAGACTTAAAGGTGAGGCAAGAAGAGTTATTAGAGAGGAAGGCAAGAGCAGAAACATATAAATTAAAACAGAAAGAGTATGAGGAAGATGAAAGGTGTTCCGCATATTTTTTTAAAAAGATGAAAAGTAGGGATAAAAGGGGGGTTATAGAGAAATTGGAAAAGGATGGGAAGGAGATTATAGGGAGGGAAAGCATGTTGGGGGTAGTAAAAGAATATTACGAGGATTTATTTAGAAAAGAAAAAGTAGGGACAGAAAAAAGAGATGTTCTTTTGGGGTCATTAAAGAGGAGATTAGTAGAGGAAGATAGGGAGTTTCTGGAAAGGGAAATAACGATGGAAGAGGCATATAAGGTGGTAAAGGGAATGAAGGTAAATAGGGTACCAGGAATAGATGGATTAACGAAAGAATTTTATGAGGTATTTTGGGGAGTGATAGGGTTACATTTGTTGGAGGTCTTTAAAGAAATATTAGAGGGGGAAGAGATGGCGGAGAGTATGAGGACGGGTGTGATTTCGTTATTATTTAAGAAAGGGAATCCTCATTTACTTGATAATTATAGACCTCTCACTATGTTATGTGTAGATTATAAGATTTTAAGTAAGATAATTGCAAATAGATTGGTAGGGGTAATGTCGGATATAGTGGGAAGTGATCAAACGTGTGGGGTGAAGGGGAGACAAATTTCATGGAATATACAATTACATAGAGACATACTTGCATATGTAAAGGATAGAAAAATGGCGGCAATCTGTGTAAGTTTAGACCAACAAAAGGCATTTGATAGGCTAGATTACGAAATGTTGTGGGAGGTAATGACTAAGATGGGCTTGGGAAAACAATTTATAAGGTGGGTGAGGATCCTTTATAAAGAGATATATTCAAAAATCAAATTGAACGGGTTCCTCACGGAAAAAGTTCATCAAGCGAGGGGGTTGAGACAAGGGTGCCCGTTATCGGTGGTACTCTATGTATTATATGTTGAACCATTGGCTTGTGCAATTCGGGAGAATAAAAGAGTGAGGGGGATAATGATGCCGGGGGGGGGAATGTTTGAAAATATCTCAATATGCGGATGATACTATACTATATTTAGCGGACGACGACAGTTTAAGAGAAGTTGTGGAAATATTAAAAATATATGAAGAAGTTACAGGATCAAAAATAAATAAGGAAAAGACAAAATATAAGTACTTGGGGACGTGGGAAGGTAGGAGGGAAAATATTTGTGATTATACTTTGTGTGAAGGTCCTATGGACATTCTAGGAATTTCTTTTGGGAATAAGGAGGGCGATGCTATTTGGAACTGGAAGGGGAAGATGGCAGAGGTGGAAAGGAAATTACGACTATGGAAAATGAGGAAGCTTACAATTACTGGGAAGGTGTTAGTGATAAAGAGTGAGGTGGTGCCGAAATTATTGTATCTAGGCTATGTGTTCCCGATGCCACAAGTATTTAGAGCACAAATAATGAGGGGAATATTTAATTTTATATGGGGAGGTTACGAGTACGTAAAGAGAGTACAAATGTATCAGGAGGTTGCCGATGGGGGAAAAGGGGTACCGAACATTCCGTTAAAGTTAGATACGATTTTTTATGCAAATGTGTGTACGCTGTTAAAGAAGCCATATATTCATAAATGTCAGATATTGTTATGGTTCTGGTTAGCTATTCCATACCGGTTTTTAATTGGGTGGGAAAATCAGGGGCCGAAGGCAGAGACAAGACCAGAATACTTTCAGAGGATGGTTAAGTGGGGAAAGAGACATATAGAGTGCAGGGAGGTGGATACAATACAAAATCATAAACTTCTGTATAAAAAACTGGCGAGGAATGCTAACTACAACCAGGGGATAGTGAGTTCGGAAGTTTGGGAATACGCACAGGATAAGAGTTATAAGAATGTTTTGAAAGATTTTAATTGGATGCACCTACATAGGAAATTACCTGTAAGGACTACGATGTATGCACATAATTTGGGGAAGTTAAAAGAATGTCCGAGGGATAAATGCACAGAGGAAGAAACGATTGAACACGTCCTATGGGGGGTGCAAATATGCAAAAAAGGTATGGGCTGGAATGAAGAGGAGGTATAAGGGACTAGAGGCTTTGACATATGAGGAAATAACTTATCTTAGGCCTAAGGATAAAAAGAAGGAGGAAAATAAAATACGGTGTATGTTGTTATCAATTACAAAACTTAAGATATGGAGGGCAAGACAGGGGTATATAAGGGGGGGGTATGAATGGAAAGAGATGGGAACAATAAAGGATATAGAGAGGGAATTTGAGGGGATATATCGGCATGAATTACAAAGATGGGGAATAGACACGATTAAGGACAGGTGGAAGGATTATTATGAATGATGTAAAAGATGTTTTTGTGAAATATGAAAAGAATTCAATGGAATGTTGAGCAAATGGAAATGTAAGATGGTGTTGTAAGTAAAAATAAAAAAGAAGAAAAAAAAAATCTGTTCTTATCAGTTTAATATCTGATACGTCCCCTACCCGGGGACCATATATTAAATTGATTTTTGGAGCAGGGAGATGGAATAGGGGCTTGCTCCGTCCACTCCACGCATCGACCTGGTATTGCAGTATTTCTAGGAACGGTGCAACCCCTGAAGCTGTGAAAAACAAATGTCATTTCACTCAACAGTTTGTGCAAAGAAATTTCTTATACGCTAGATATATGCGTGCGTCTGCATATCTGGACATTGTCTTCGTGTAATCTTCCAAGGTTAGTCAGACTGAAATGTTGCGACTTAATATTTGTGAATGACTTACATTTAACTATTACCAGAATTACTAAATCCTGCCACTTGGACTGACACGTGGCTGGACACACACTTTCTATGGGAAATCAAAAAAATATGTCGTTTTGAACTGCAGTTACACTATTCTGGCTCGAATCCTGCAGTTACCTCTGTTGTCCACTAGAGACCAATAGAAGTCTTTAAAAACCGGAGGCTGCCATCTACAAGGACTCATGTTGATTATAGGTTTAACTCTTCTCTTTCTCTACATACTGCAGCTTTCTGTCCTCTGTGGCTGTAAATTACATCGTTTGAAAAAAAAAAACACCACACAATTTTTTCTTGGCTTTTTAGCTAAAATCACCTGTATTGTCTGTTGTTTCCATTTGTGGATGGTTAATAGTGCAGAAGATTGTTTTTCTGTTTTCAGGATTACATGAAAACATTTTGGAACAGATCATTTTTGCATATAATAAATCTTAGGATAGTATTGGTTTTGATGATTTATAAAACAGCTGTGTGCCGTAGCCCTGGTAGTGTGGATCCTTAGTGTGTAAAGAGTAGATACCTCATGTAATATGTGTGAATGAAAATCCATGGACTTTATAAGAGTCCTCCATTTATGGCTATGATCCTAACAAACAAGATTAATACGTTTCTTTCTCCTACCAATCTTCCTGTTTCCTAAAGGAACACGCATGCACAATATATATGCACCAGGGTGGCCGAGTGGTTAAGGCGTTGGACTTAAGCTCCAATGAGCGCATCCTCTCGTAGGTTCAAACCCCACTCCTGGTATAATTTGGAGCCTCATGACTGGTAAACTGAAATGTATCTATGGGAGCAACAATGATCAATAGGAGTTTTTAGGAATTTTCTGTGAGCAATATCCCCCCACCCAGTCACCCCCAAAAAAGCTGGGATGAAAGACAAATGAGAGGTCTGTGCCAAGGTCGCTTAGTCTTACTGTACATGTTATATGTAGAACCGTTGGCTTGTGCAATTAGGGAAAGCCCAGACATAACAGGAATACAGTTACCGGGAGGAGAAACATTAAAAATTTAACAGTATGTAATTATCATATTATGAAAACAATTATAACGCCAAGAAAGTTATAAAAATGAATTGAAGACGCTCCGTCTCAACGACCGCTGATTGGACTGCAGGCGACCACGTGATTTTGAATCTCATTAACCGGCATGCGCTGACCGGCGTTTCAGAAACTAAAGTGTCGTCATATATGTGGCGCCGTTTAAAAACTGAAACATGCCGACCATAGTTATATTGTGATGTTTCGGAGGTAAAACGTCAGTAAAACATCGACCTGTCCTCTACCATTTGTTAGAAGGCGACTGTGTTCTTCATTGTAACCATGAGTTAGAGTTGCAGTAAGCAGAATGAGTCGTTTCTGTCGTGCGATATGTGGGTATCGCTTCTCGGCCTTTTGGCTAAGATCAAGTGTAGTATCTGTTCTTATCAGTGATAAGGCGAGAAGCAATGCAGGATGGCGGCATCATCGGCCAACTTCCATGAGAGGAATGCATGGATGCAAGGTACAAGAAATACTTTGAGATTCGAGCTGATGGAGAAAGATGAGGAAATCCATGACAGAATTAATTTTGGACGGAGGATCCTATACGAGGCTTTAAAGATACAGCCTGAGGAAATCTACTGCCTTCAGCAGAGCACGGCAAGTAAACATTACGATGTAACCTTTTGCACGGGAGAATGCGCGGAGGAGGTGAGAAGGAAGTGTATTGGAGAAGAAAACGAAGAATTGAGAAAATACATGGTAACCCCTATGTACAGAAATGATTATAGGATCCTAACTGTTCATATGTACAACCCATGGGTTTCTGAAGAGACTATTAAGTATTTCTTGGGAAGGTACGTTACAGTACTACCAGGAGTGCGGAAAATAAAGGATGGCTTAGGCCTATGGACCGGAAAAAGACAATTTCGAGTCAAATTAAATGTGGATACGGCCACCGAAGACGGGTATTGCCACCCGCCCGCGGTGTTCTCTATTGGAGCGGATAGGGGCTTCCTAGTGTATGCCGGGCAGCCCCAAGCGTGCAGAAAATGTGGTAGCACCGGACACAATGCGGACAGTTGCGAACAAATGAGGTGCAGGAGTTGCGGAAAGATAGGCCATATAACAAAAGACTGCAAGGAGCCTAGAAAATGTCACTTGTGTGATTCGGAGACGCACATGGCAAGAGACTGTACTAGGCCAAGGTCATATTCTGAAGCGGCAAAATCTGGAACTAAAGACGGATATCATAGAAAAACGGACACAGAAACTGATACTGAAAGGAGAGCACAGGAGGCGCCAACGGCTGCCGAAGATCAGACTAATGAGGAGAGAGATGGGAGCAAGGAAGGTGGAGCAGAGCAGAGAAAGGAGGAGGGAGGAAATCCACGTGAACTGAATGCCGAGAGAGAGAAACAAGGGGAGGACGGACAGGTGTGGGAAGTAGTAGCGAAGCCTCGGAGAAAATCAGCTAAGAGGCGGAGAAAGGTGAGCTCGGGCGCTTCTTCAGAAGAGACTAAAATGAAAAGTAGAGAGGACAGAGAGGAACGGACCGAGGAGGTGGAAAATGTGGAGGGACATGTTCTGAGAGGTACACAGACTGAATGTATGCACACGCCTTTAAGTGACTTAACTAGTGATGGGGATACGGGGGAAGAGGCCGAAAGTGAAGAAAAGTCGGAAGATTCCTTTATAAAAAACTTGCTGGCGCAAGTTAATATGGAGAGTTAAAAATGGGGATTTCGGAATAAAAGAAGATTTTTTAGGTTACTTAATGCAGTTATTTAATTTTTTCCTCCGGACTTTAATTATAAACGTATTCCCATGTTTTTGTTTGGTAATGATTTGGTTTTGTTGTTAAGATATGGGAAAATTCCGAATAATTACTTTAAATGTAAGGGGGCTTAAAAACGCCCGAAAGAGGAAAATGGTTTATGAATTTTTGTTACATTATAATTTTGATGTTTGCCTACTGCAAGAAGTACATCTAAAGGATGAGGGGGATATTGACCTTTTTACGGAGGAATGGAGAGGAGGTGAATCGGCTTGGAGTATAGGGGGGGTACACGGGACTGGGGTCGGAGTGTTATGTGGAAACAAAAGTATAAGGATAAAGGAAAGTTACACGTTAATACAGGGAAGGGTGATGGTTGTAGATGTGGAAAAAAGTGGAATGCAAAACCGGATAATAAACGTGTACGCACATGTGGATCCAAAGTTGAGAAGAGAACTACTCTTAAAAATGGATACCTGTTTTATGACAAAAAAAAAAATTCTGGTGGGAGGGGATTTCAACTGCACCTTGGAGAAGGAAAAATCCTCCCTCCCCTTCAAGACTTTCATAAAAAAATATGGTTTGATAGATGCAATGGCTACACTACAGGGGAAACAAGTGGGGCACACATGGAAGAATACAAGAGGGGTGGAAAGTAGATTAGATTATATATTGGTAGACAAAAAGTGCAAAATAAAGCAAGGAAAACTAATACCGGCACTGTTCACGGATCATCAAATGGTAGAGGTGGAAGTGGAGATAAAAGGAACAGATTATGGAAAAGGTTACTGGAAACTGAATAATGAAGTACTTATGGAAAAAGAATATAAGAAAAAATTTGCAGAGCTCTTCCCCTTATGGGCAGAGACGGAGAAGTTATACATGAATAAAGTGGATTGGTGGGAGGATGTAAAAAATAAAATAAAAAAGTTCACAGTGGATTACTGTACGGAAAGGTCAAGAGCTAGGAATGAGGAATTCCGCACGCTGCAAAAAGAAATAGAATATACTTACGCACTACAAACAAAAGAAAAAAATAAAAATAAGGACGAGAAAATAGAAATTTTAAGATCGAAACAGGAAGAATTACTTGAGAGGAAGGCAAGGGCTGAAACATATAAATTAAAACAGGAGGAGTATGAGGAGAACGAGAAATGTTCCGCTTTTTTCTTCAAAAAGATGAAAAGTAGGGAAAAAAGGGGAGTCATAACAAAATTGGAGAAGGATGGGAAAATGACGGAAGGGAGAGAAGATATGTTAAAGGTGGCGAAGGAATATTATGAGGAGCTGTTCAGCAAAGAAAATCTAGAGGGAGGGAAAGGGGATTTCTTCTTGAAGAAAATAAAGAAGAGACTAACGGGAGAAGAAAGGGAAAGGCTAGAGGGGGAAGTGACAATAGAGGAGGCATATAAAGTAATAAAAGGAATGAAGGCAAATAAAGTGCCGGGAATAGATGGTTTAACAAAGGAATTTTACGAAACCCTTTGGGGGGTGGTGGGGATACATTTGGTGGGAGTTTTTAAGGAAATCATGGAGGGAGAGGCGATGACAGAGAGTATGAAGATGGGTGTGGTTTCCGTATTATTTAAGAAAGGCAACCCACATCAACTTGATAACTATAGACCGTTAACCATGTTATGTGTGGATTATAAGATCTTGAGTAGGATATTTGCAAATAGACTTGCAGGAGTAATGTCGCACATAGTGGAGAAGGATCAAACGTGCGGGGTACGGGGGAGGCAAATTACCTGGAATGTGCAATTACACAGAGATATACTTACATATGTGAGGGATAGAAACTTGGCAGCAATATGTGTGAGCTTGGATCAGCAAAAGGCCTTTGATAGGGTAGATCACGAATTTTTGTGGAGGGCAATGGAGTATATGGGGCTGGGAGGGACCTTTATAAAATGGGTAAAGAATTTATATAAGGGCATAAACTCGAAAATAAAATTAAATGGATTTCTTACAGAAAAGGTGTATCAAACAAGGGGTTTGAGACAAGGATGTCCATTATCTGTTGTGCTTTATGTACTTTATGTTGAACCTTTGGCCTGTGCAATAAGGGAAAGCCAAAGAGTGAAAGGGATAATGATGCCACGGGGGGAATGTTTAAAAATATCACAATACGCGGACGACACGATATTATATTTGGCAGATGATGATAGTCTAAGGGATGTGATAGAAATTTTAAATGCTTATGAAAAAGCGACGGGATCTAGGATAAATAAAGAGAAGACAAAGTATAAATATTTGGGGATATGGGAGGGTAGAAGAGATAACATCTGTGATTTTACTTTGTGTGAAGGTCCAATGGATATTTTAGGAATCTCTTTTGGAAACAAGGAAGGCGATGAGCTTTGTAATTGGAGAGAAAAGATGAACGCGGTGGAAAAGAAGTTGGGTCTTTGGAAAGTAAGAAAATTATCAATCTCGGGGAAAGTTTTGGTTATAAAGAGTGAGGTAGTGCCGAAATTACTACATTTGGCCTACGTGTTCCCGATGCCACAGATATATAGAGCACAAATAATGAGGGGGATATTTAAATTCATATGGGGGGGTTACGAGTATGTAAAAAGACTACAAATGTATCAAGAAATAGAAGATGGTGGGAAGGGGGTACCAAATGTCCCGTTGAAGTTAGATACAATGTTTTATACAAATGTGTGTACATTATTGAAACAGACTTATGTGCATAAATGTCAAATATTGCTATGGTTTTGGTTGGCGATACCATACCGTTTTTTGATAGGGTGGGAAAATAAGGGACCTAA
The DNA here is from genome assembly GCF_963969265.1 of Rhamphochromis sp. 'chilingali'. Classification (NCBI taxonomy): domain Eukaryota; kingdom Metazoa; phylum Chordata; class Actinopteri; order Cichliformes; family Cichlidae; genus Rhamphochromis; species Rhamphochromis sp. 'chilingali'. The sequence continues at coordinate 12,407,234 of NC_137932.1, read as the reverse complement.
GGCGGAGTTTAGACCAAAATATTTTCAGAGGATGGTGGGATGGGGAAAGAAACATCCGGAATGCAAAGAGGTGGATACAGTATTAAACCATAAACTTTTATACAAGAAAATGGTACGGAAAGCCAACCAAAATCAGGTACCGGTGAGTCCAGAAGTGTGGAAACTCACACAGGATAAGAGTTTTAAAAATGTCATAAAGGATTTTAATTGGATGCATTTACATAAAAGGCTACCCGTGAGGGCTACTATGTACGCACATAATTTGGGAAAACAGAAAAAGTGTCCAAGGGACAATTGTGTAAAAGAAGAAACAATTGAACATGTACTATGGGGATGCGAATACGCAAAAAAGGTATGGGAAGGGGTAAAGGGGAAGTATAAAGGTTTGGGGACGGTGACTTATGAAGAGATCACCTTCTTTGGGACTAAAGGTACAGAAAAAGAGAGATATAAAATACGTTGCATGTTGTTATCAATTGTTAAACTTAAGTTGTGGAGGGCAAGACAGAGCTGTATAATGGGGGGATACAAAGAGGGGGAAATTGGGACGATCAAGGCTATAGAAAGGGAATTTGAAAAGATATATTGGCATGAACTACAAAAATGGGGAATAGACACAATTAAGGACAGATGGAAAGATTTCTCTCCTTTTTTTGCTCTGAAGGTACCCAAAAGGTGGTGGTAGGTAAAGTGTAAGGAAAGGAGGAAGGGAAAAGGAGTAATGATAAGCTACACGTCAAATGAAAATGTCATATGAAAATGTTAATCAGTTTGTCATGAACGAATGTGGGGAAAAATGGAAATGTAAACTTGTCATTGTAAAGGAAATGGTAAAATGTTTTTGAATGATTGTGGAAAGAAAATTAAAAAAAAGGAAAAAAAAAAAAAATCTGTTCTTATCAGTTTGGGCGAGAAGCAATGAAGGATGGCGGCATCGTCGGCCAATTTCTCTGAGAGGAACGCATGGACGTATGGAACAAGAAATACGCTGAGATTCGAACTTATGGAGAAAGATACGCAATTTCATGACAGAATAACCTTCGGACGAAGAATCCTTTTTGAAGCCCTAAAGATACAGCCGGAGGAGATCTTCTGCCTTCAACAGAGTGCTGCAAGCAAGCACTATGATGTGACCTTTTGTACTGGAGAGTATGCAGAAGAAGTGAGAAAGAAGAGTATCGTGGAAGAAGATGAGGAACTGCGGAAATATACGGTGACCCCTTTGTATCGGAACGATTATAGAATTTTAACGATACATATGTATAATCCTTGGGTCACGGAAGAGACTATCAAGTACTTCCTGGGGAGATACGTTACTGTCCTCCCAGGAGTACGGAAAATAAAGGACGGCCTCGGCCTATGGACTGGAAAGAGACAATTTCGCATCAAATTGAATGCGGATATGGACAGCGAAGATGGATATTGCCATCCGCCTGCAGTATTTTCCATTGGAGCGGATAGAGGCTTCCTAGTTTACGCAGGGCAGCCTCAAGCATGTAGGAAATGCGGAAGTACTGGACATAATGCGGACAAATGTGACCAGGTGAGGTGTAGGAGTTGTGGCAAGCTTGGTCATATAACAAAGGACTGTAAGGAGCCCAGAAGATGCCACCTATGTGACTCAGACGCACATATGGCGAGAGACTGCACTAAGCCCCGGCCATATTCGGCCGTGGTGAAGACTGGACTCGTTGAGGAAGATCGCAGCGAAGTGGAAATAGACTCTGACGCCGGAGAAAGGCCACAGGAGCCGCCACCAGCTGCTGGAAATCAGGCAAACGAGGATAAAGCGGGGAGCGCGGAGGAGGGGACGGAGCGGCGAGAGGAGAAGGGGGAGAGGAGTCCCGAGCAAGACGGTGAGAAAGAGAAGCAGGGGGAGGATCCCCATTTGTGGGAAGTGGTCGCAAAGCCACGGAGAAAATCTGCAAAGAGGAGGAGAAAGGTGAGCCCGGCCGCCTCCTCGGAAGAGGTTAAGATAAGAGACCAGGAAGTTAGGGAGGAGGTTTTGGAGGAAGGTGGGAACGTGGAGGGGTATGTATGGAGAGGAACACAGACTGAGTGTATGCATACCCCGTTAAGTGACGTGACAAGTGACGGGGACATGGAAGAGGAAGGTGAGAGTGAAGAAAAGTCAGAGGACTCCTTTATAAAAAACTTATTGTTACATGTTAACATGGATAGATAAAGACTATGGGAGAAGAGCAAAAATTTATCAAGTGACTTATCGCAACCCTTTTTCTTTGTTTTTTTCTTCTTTTTTTTCTCATTCTTTTTTTGTTTAATCCTGCTCTTAGTGCTCTACTTGCCCTTCTGTTTATGGTATGGGGAAAATACGAATAATTACTTTGAATGTTAGGGGGCTAAAAAAACGCCCGAAAGAGGAAAATGGTCTACGAATTTTTGCTATGTTATAATTTTGATATTTGTTTGGTACAAGAAGCCCATCTAAAGGATGAGGGGGATGTTGTTGTGTTTACTGAGGAATGGAGGGGAGGGGAAGCCTCTTGGAGCATCGGGGGGGGGGGGGGGGGGGGGGGGGGGTACATGGGACTGGAGTCGGGGTGTTATGTGGGAATAAAGGTATCCGGATAATGGAGAGCTATACGGTAATACAAGGAAGGGTAATGGTGGTGGATGTTGAAAAAAAATGGGACCCAATGCCGGATAATAAATGTGTACGCACAGGTGGAGCACGGGCTACGTAGGGACCTCTTCCAAAAATTGGACACCTGTTTCTTGACTAAAAAGGACATTATTGTGGGAGGGGACTTTAACTGCTCTCTGGAAAAGGAAAAGTGCTCCCTCCCCTTTAAGACCTTTATTAAAAAATATGAATTAATAGATGTAATGGGGAAACTACAGGGAAAGCAGGTGGGGTACACATGGAAGAACTCAAGGGGGGCGAAAAGTAGGCTAGATTATATTCTTGTAGGAAAAAAGTGTAAAATAATAAACGGAAAAACTATACCGGCTCTTTTTACAGACCACCAAGCTGTGGATGTGGAGCTTGAGATAGAAGGGCCTGACTTTGGAAAAGGGTACTGGAAGTTTAACAACGATGTGCTTGCTGAAAAATCCTACAGGGAAGGTTTTATAAAAATCTTCCCTTTATGGGTAGAGATGAAAAGCTTATACAGCAATGTTGTGTTTTGGTGGGAGGACATAAAGAAAAAAATTAAAAAGTTCACGGTCGATTATTGCTCAGAGAGAGCAAAGTTTAGAAAGAAGGAGTTTGACATACTACAAAAAGAGATAGAACATATTTATGTTACGCAAAATAAGGGAAAGGAAAAAATAAAGGAAGGGTATTTGGAAAATTTAAAAATAAGACAGGAAGAATTGCTCGAGAGGAAAGCAAGGGCTGTAATATATAAACTAAAGCAGGAAGAGTATGAGGAAAATGAGAAATGCTCCTCATATTTTTTCAGAAAGATGAAGATAAGAGATAAGAGGGGGGTTATAAGGAAATTGGAGAAGGATGGAAATGTGATTAGGGGGAAGGAAAACATGTTAAAAATGGTGAAAGAATATTATGGAGAATTGTTCAAGAAGGAGAACTTGGATGAGGGAAAGGGGGAGTTTTTTATAAGATCCCTAAAGAGAAGGTTACTGGAAGATGAAAGAGGCAAGTTGGGGGGGGGGGAATTGACAGTAGAAGAGGCACACAATGTGATAAAGGCAATGAAGGCTAATAAGGTGCCTGGTATAGACGGCCTAACAAAAGAATTTTATGTGGCTTTCTGGGATATGGTGGGGATACACCTTTTAGGGGTTTTTAAGGAAATCATGGAGGGAGAAGAGATGTCAGATAGTATGAAAACGGGAGTGGTGTCCATACTGTTTAAGAAAGGAAATCCAAACCATCTAGATAATTATAGACCATTAACTATGTTGTGCGTGGACTATAAAATCTTGAGTAAGATTTTGGCAAACAGGCTAGCAGGAGTCATGTCACACATAGTAGAGATGGATCAAACTTGCGGGGTACAGGGGAGGCAGATCACATGGAACTTACATCTACATAGGGATGTACTCACATATGTAAAGGAGAGAAACATAGCGGCAATATGCGTTAGTTTGGACCAGCAAAAAGCGTTTGATAGAGTAGACCACGCTTTTTTGTGGAAGGTAATGGACGGATTGGGCCTAGGAGGGGTTTTTACAAAATGGGTAAAAGTCCTATATAAGGGCATAAATTCAAAAATAAAAATTAATGGTTACCTCACGGACAAAGTACAACAAACAAGAGGATTGAGGCAAGGGTGTCCACTATCGGTGGTGCTCTTCGTGCTTTACGCTGAACCCCTGGCTTGTGCAATAAGGGAGAGTCTAGTCGTAAAGGGGATAACGCTGCCACGGGGCGAGAGCTTAAAAATATCTCAATACGCGGACGATACGATATTATACCTGGCAGACGACGAAAGTTTAAGGGGAGTGATAGAAATCTTAAATGATTACGAAAAAGCAACAGGATCGAAAATAAACAAAGAGAAGACGATGTATAAATATCTTGGGAAGTGGGAAGGGAGAAAGGATAACATTTGTGATTTTATGTTGTGTGAAGGTGCTATGGACATATTAGGAATTTCTTTTGGGAACAAGGAGGGAGACGCCTTATGCAACTGGAAAAAGAAGATGACTGCAGTAGATAGAAATTTGGGATTATGGAAAACAAGAAAACTCTCAATTTCAGGGAAAGCGTTGGTCATAAAGGCTGAGGTGTTGCCAAAGTTGCTACACTTGGCCTATGTTTTTCCGATGCCGCAGAAGTATAGAGCTCAATTAATGAGGGGGATATTTAAATTCATATGGGGGGGTTATGAATACGTAAAAAGGGTGCAAATGTACCAAGAAATAGCAGATGGTGGGAAGGGGGTGACAAACGTCCCATTGAAGTTGGATGCAATATTCTATGCAAGTGTTTGTACACTATTGAAAAAGACATATATGCACAAATGTCAAATCCTGTTATGGTTCTGGTTGTCGATACCATATCGGTTCTTAATAGGGTGGGACAACAAAGGCCCTAAAGCGGAGACTAGGCCGGAGTATTTCCAGCGAATGGTAAAGTGGGGGAGGAGACATACGGAATGTAATGAGGTGGATACAATTGTAAATCACAAGCTACTATACAAAAAATTGGTACAGAAATCTAATGTCAACTTAGTAATGGTGAGCTCAGAAGTGTGGGAACGGGCTCAGGATAAGAGTTTTAAGAACGGATTAAAGGATTTTAATTGGTTGCACCTGCATAGAAGACTACCAGTAAGAGTCACAATGTCAAGCTCTCTAAGTTTGTGCAGCTTCCCCGCTTGAAAGGGATTGATGCATCTACCACAGGTGTTTAACTGGGTTTCACTCAATGACCAGGCAGATCTTTTGTTTTCCTTTTCTTCAATCTTCTTTTCGGCCACAGTCAGCCATAGGTGAAAAACCTTTAAATACAAACCAAAAAACCAAAATACAAATTATGTTTGTTATCACACATCTGCAAATATTGTAAACAATCCCAAACACATTTTCTTTTTTAAACACATCAATGCAGTGCGCAAGCTTTGTAGTACAATATTTACTTGAGTATTTTTAAATGCTCAAATTATGTAATTCACTAGCAATTGTACATACACCTTGAGAAATACTGCTTTCTATTAAAGTGCTAAATTAAATAATCAATCTGCATTAGAACTTGAGCAATAACAATAGTATTTATAACCAGCTTCTCTTAACCATATGCAAGCATTAACAGTCTTCCATATGCAGACCAACAATAAACAATGGTGCCGCTCGTAAACAGGCGACCAACTCACGGCACAGTGCTAATGCTACGTAAGCTAGCGGCAGCCGCGATTCTTTAGCAACTCGCTTCAAAGTCTTTTACCATAGTCAGCAACCATTCCCTTACCGGCTGCCTCCCTGGCTTTGTAGATACTTCAGTTCCACACAATATTCATGTTGGCAACAACTTATTGAAAGAATTATGCTGGGCTTTTCCCGAAAGTGGCAACTTCCTGTTGCTCCCCAGTTCGCCTTCTTTTCCTTCCCGACAGAAACCCAGACACAAGATTAGTTCCGCCCTCCAGTCTGTCACGTTTACTTTTTTTCCTCAGGGCTCTCCACCTCCTACTCGGTTTGACTTGACACCTCCCACTCGATCTTCCCTTGGAACACAGGAGATCGCCAAGTTCACAAGCAAACCGCAGTTTAACTCATCCCATTTAAGCATGACACTGACGACTTGGTCCCATTTTGCTCCTCCACAGGTAACAGAACAACTAGACGTCTGACGTCTCTATGAAGGATGGTAGCTTGAGCCACTGGAGTCGCTCCTCTTGAACTAGAGCTTAAGTCCTCCGCCCTCAAGGACTTAGCCACAGAACCACTGTAACTTGGGCATACCCGGACATTGACGTCCCTCACAATACCCTTTTTGTCTGGATTAGTGCTGACAACTATGCCCATTTTGAAGTGCCCTCTCAGCGCATTCTGATCACTTAACCAGACGACATCTCCAACAGTGACATTTCTGTGTGCAGTGTGCCACTTGCTCCTTACAAACAAATTAGGGCCAGCAAGTTGGCTCCAGGACCTCCAAAACTTGCTCACTTCTGCCTGGATTGCTTGAAGTCTCTTATAGGGGTAAACGGAAAAGTCAAACATCTTGAAGTCCCCACTTTGAGATGCTCGACCAAGCAAAAGACTGTTGGGTGTGACGTAATGAATGCAACCTTCCCGACTCTGTACTCTGGCATCAATCGGGCGCTCATTTGCAAGGTTAGCTGCCACATGAAGAGCTGTCTGGAACTCACTGTAACTTAGCCCAGACTCCCTTCCAAGACTCTGGAGTGCTCTCTTCACAATGCGCACAGCAGCCTCAGCAGCTCCATTTCTATGTGGGGAATCAGCCGGATTTACTTTCCACATCCACTCTGTTCCATTCTTTGCTGCAGTCTCCTCCAAGACAAACTTATTCTGACTTTCCAAGAATCCGTAAAGTTCCTTCAAGACAGACTTTGCTCCTACGAAATTAGTACCTGGGTCTGACCAGATCTTTCTTGGATGTCCTCTAATTGCTGTAAATCTCTGGTAAGCCATTAAGAAGCCTTCAGTCGACAAGGAATTTACTAACTCCGTGTGAATCGCTCTGCTGGCCATACAACAGAATACAACCCCCCAAACCTTTATCATGACTCTTTTCTTGATGTCATCCTTCACTTGGTAGGGTCCAAAGAGATCCACTGTTGTGAACTCAAAAGGTAAAGCAGGTTGAGTTCTTTCCGGAGGTAAGTCGCCCATTATTTGCCGGCAACTCTGTGCTTTTGCTTTCCGGCAAACCACACAACCATCCACAACTTTTTGAGCAATCCTTCTCCCTCTTATGACCCACGCTTTCTTCCTCATTCTGAGCAGGGTCCCAGCAACTCCCTCATGACTCTCATTGTGGGCCTCCCGAGCCAACAGTGTAGAGATCCAAGCATCATAAGCCAAGATGGGAACACTAACCTGGTCTTTCTTAAAAGCTTGCACTCGGCCGCCACAAACAAAGAGCCCAGAGCTTGGGTTTTTGTATACAACCAGTCTATCTGTAGTAGTGCTTGGGAAGACAGCGCTGTCTTGTGCTGCAAGGAAGATGTCTCTTAGGGCATCTTCACGTTCCTTCACCGAAATTACTCCTGCCAACGGGACTGCCTCCCACTTTGGGTCATTTGCAGATGGATGTCCCCCAAGAAACTTTCTAGCTGCTCTCCAAGTCCAAGCAACTGATCTAACTAATCGAGTTAGGTCACTGAACCGCTTGACATCTAAAAGGTTCTTGATGACCGACCCTGCAGGTGGTCTTCGCTGCTCTCCCTGGGCCTCAGCAGCCCAACTTCGCTTTTCTTCTTGCCCTTTTATCTCGGCCCTTGTCAAGGCAGCGACAAACGCCTTTCTTTGCAGCTTATTGACGTTTTCTTTGGCAGTGGCGGCTAACTCTTTAGCTGACCTGACTGGCCACTCGCACACCGGCAAACTCAAGAACTTTGGACCATTTTGCCATTCTGAGTCTTCATCTAGATCCCTGGGACTAGCTCCTCTTGTGACTACATCCGCAATGTTCTGAGGGCCAGGAACCCACCACCAATCTTGAATCCTTGTGCTGCTCTGTATTTCTCCAATCCTATTTGCAAAAAAGGTCTGGTACCCATAGCTCTCCCGCTGTATTGCCCCAATGACGGTTTGGCTATCGACAAAGTGATACCACCTCTCAACCTGAATCCGGCTTTGCGCCTCAAAGTATTTCTTTAGGCGTGAGCCAAACACTGCCCCACACAGCTCTGCTTTGACAACATCCCCTTTGTGGTCCAATGGTGTTAACTTAGCTTTGGACTCCACCAACCTGATGATTGGGCCCTGATCTGAATTCCACCTTAAGTACAACACTGCCCCATAGGCTTGCTCACTTCCATCGGAGAAAGTAATTGCCCAGGGTTCTTCGGTGAAGCACGGGGGAGTTAGCGCCCTTGCAAATGTGACTTTGCTGAGCTGGGCATACTCCTCAAAAAGCCTAATGGCGTCCTCCCTCAGGGCATCTGAGAGCGCCATATCCCAAGTGTCCTTGACCAAGCAGCTTTCTACTTTTGTCTCTTGGAATGCCCTGCGAACTAAGATTGCTCCTTGTTGCTTTGCAGTAGTGACCAAACCGACTGGGTCATACAACCCTGACACTTGGTTGAGAAGCTCTCTTCGCGTCAGTGGGTTTGGCGTGTGGGTCTTAATCTGCTCCTGGGCAAGGTCTTGGCCAACTCGCATCTTTTTCTTCCTCTTGGAGAAGTTGATTGCTACCATGACATGAAGCTTGTCTTCTTCCACTATGTAACCCAGACCAAGAGCTTTGTTTTCTTCGTCACGCATTTGGTTTGGTAGGACAATGGTTTTCATTCTTGTTTTCTCACCCTCGTCATTGCGCTTCCTCCTCCCACTTTGACCAGACAAGACCCAAGGTTTCAGCTCAAATCCTCCAGCCTTTAGGATCTGCTCAATGTTCTCCGTAATGACTTTTAGTTGGTTCATGTCATTGTGAGAGGTAAGGATGTCGTCGACATAGCTGTCTTGCTGGAGTACACGACGTTCCTCCTTGAGGTGGGAAAAGGTAGAAAGGCTGGCAGTTTCACGCATTGCCAGCTGTGCAATGCATCCTGCCGGTTTATCTCCAATGTTCACCCTTGTGATGGCATATTCCTCTAGCTCGTCATCCTCAGAGTCCCGCCAGAGGAACCTATGCAGATGCATCTCTTTGTCCTCTAACCAAACTGAATTGTACATCTTTTTTATGTCACCAAGGGCTCCGTACACTCCGCCCCTGAATCTGAGGAGAACTGCTCGAATCTGGTTGAGGACATCTGGACCCTTTATTAGCAGGTCGTTCAAGCTCACACCTCTAAACCTCTGGCTGCTATTCCACACAAGCCTCACTGGAGTTGTAACAGAGTGGGGATTCGGAGCAATGAGGTGGCTCACGTACCACACTGGCCCATCCCAGTTACTGATCATGTCCTTGGACAACTTGACTGCGGCTCCACGCTCCACCATGTCATGCACCTGAGCGGCATAAGCAGCTTTCCATTCAGGCTCCTTGGCCAATTGTTTCTCTGTCCGGAGGAATGTGCTCTCAACTCCTTTTTTGTTATCTGGTAAGGATACTGGATCTTCAGCCCAAGGGTATCTGGTATGCCAGTGTGGCTCGTCGCTGTGGCCATCACCCGTGACATAGGTGAGTCCTTCTCTTATTATTTCAAGCTCTCTCTCCTCGGCCAGTGTCATTTCTTTCCCACCTGGCTGGCAATTTCCGCAACGACAACCCCCACACTTTGGCTCACATGCAGCACCAATACTATCCCACTTCCACCACTCTAAGAATCCTCGACTGGTGGTTGAGGTACTTGACCTCTGAAGCTTAGCAGGAACATGCTTCCTTGTTGAAGACTGGTCCGAGGCCTCGCCAATGAGCTCCTCATACTTGACAGCTGCTGCTCTCATTGACCTGGCAAAGTGTGTCTTGGACATGTGGGCAGAGACAGTAAGCTCCTCGAAGAGCTCAGGGTGAGTTCCCCCAACTGTCTTTCCAAGTGGCCCATCCCATAACACAAGGTCACCGATGACTCTGCTCCTCTGAGGCGCTAGCCGACCTTCTTTATGACTTATAAGCAGATGAATGTCTTTCGGTCTTACAAGATCGTTGAGTGGTATATCCGGAAAGAACCTTTGTAGCTGACTCGGTGTGACATGTTTGTGGACTTCTGCTATGCTGTCGAGTCCATAGCAGACCAGTTGGTGTGACCTAAGGGTGCCTCTAGGCGTTCTGACTCGGATCTTTAAAAGATACCGCCTTGTTCTCACGTGCGTTTTCATTGCCCCTACTCCATGAACAACCAGAGTGATTTCTTCACTTCTTAGGTTAAGACTGCTTGCAGCCCTGTGGGTTATATAGTTGGTGTCAGAAGCCAGGTCAATTAATGTCCCAATCTTTTGCCCAGCATTAGCTGTGACCTCAAGGAGCATCATGATTACTGGCAGCTCTCGAAGCCCACCTCCAAATAGGAGGCTTGGCTGCTCCTTGGTGGTGCTGCATGCCCTAGATGCAGTGTTTGAGAACGCATCCCTGCATTCTCTTGCCAGTTCAGGTGACAGTTTTCTGAGGAACTCCTCCTGATCCTCCGTACATTTCCTGCTGACCTTTCCTCCCTCTGGATCAGATCTATTTTGCTTCCCTGCTGCACTTCCCTTCCTCACCTCAGCATTAGGGCATAGGTAGTAATGGTGCTCCGCAGCGTGTGCTTCTTTGCAGCCTGGGTTTTTGCACAGATAAGTGGGTTTGCAGTATGACCCTTTGTCATGAACGTCGAGACAACTCCAGCATGCGCCTAGTTTCTTAATTGCGGCCTTCTTTTCTGCAAGCTTTAATGTCTTAAATTGCCTGCAGAAGTAGAGTTTCTTTTTATGCTTTCCATCACCGCAGACCACACACCCTTCATCACTACCTGATTTGGTGAATTTGGTTCTGGAATGTTTCAGCTCCACTCTTTCTCGCTTACTTGGCTCTTCCTCTCTCAGATGATCAAGCTGTTCATATATGGTTTCTTGCTCTTTGAGGAATTCCAGAAGACTATCAAATCGTTTTTCTGGGGTGACCGTGTTTCTACTGTCAGCAACATAAATAAGCCACTCCTTTTTGAGTGTTTCCGGAAGTTTACTTTCGATTGACTTTGTCACCAGTGGGTTTTTTATGGCCCCCGTGTCACCAAGGTCAACCAGGTCTTGAAGTGCCTTCTCCACAGCTTGAATTAATTCCACTATTTTTCTTGGCTGGTGGCTCTTGACAGCTGGCATTCTCTGTAACTCCTCCACTATTTCAATAGCAATTGATGTTTGATTGCCGAACCGATTCTCCAAAACACGAAAGATGTCGTCTGCAGTGTTGTAAGTGGTGAGTCGAAGTTCTCTCGTTATTTTCTCATCCACACTATCAAGTAGCTGAAACTTTTTGATCTCTTTCGAACCAGATGGCTCCGCCTGCCCCTGAAGAACCTCCCATTCCTTCTTCCATCTGTGGAAGTCTCGTTTATTTCCAAGAAACTTAGGAAGTGCTGTTGGTTTCAGCTTGATGATTGGCATGGGGCAGCTGGAGGTAACTGGCAATGATGACAGGTGATCAGCATCCTCCTTTATTCTCATCTCCAGAAAGTCAGCTTTTCTGGAAACCAGCCTGGGGACACAGAGTTCCAGCTTCTGTATATTGCTTTGAAGATCTCTCCGAATACCTGATGGGATCCAATGCTTCCACTTGCTATACCTCTCCTTTGCCACTCCCACCAGTTCTTTCAGGTGGCCAAGAATGAAATCATACACTTCATAATTACCGTCAGGCGCAATGGCAGCAACATGTTCACACTCAGCCTCTGCTGCCTGTAGTGCTGTGGACAATTCTGCACTTCCAAAGTTGGCCCAGAGAGCCTCTCTGACTAGGGTTTTTATTTCCTTCAGTTTTAACTCACATTCACTTGCAGTCTTTGCTAAGTCGGCTCTCGGCTGTTCTGTCAGCACAGCTGCTTCACTTGTGTCAGGCTTTGCCTCTAGCTCCGTGATGAAACCGGCATCTAGATCATCATTGGCCTCCATGACTTTCTCTGCTTCCATTGTCAGTCTATTGAAACTGTCTTTGAGTTCTTCTTCAGTCATATCCTCATGCGTCCTCGTAATGCTATTAACCAGACGAGAGAATGATCTCTTGGCTGTTGCCCTCACTCCTTTGAGTTGTTCAACTGACTTTCCAGCAGCTTGGTCTGCCATTTTTGTGTGCTCAGCTTGAACTGGGGTTTATTTACTAATGGGAATGGCACATGCAACTTGAGGGATTCTCCGAATTTCCTCTTTGCACTAATTATTCCCTTATCCCAGGACTAAAGGTCATTTTTCCCAGATTTGATTTCCCGGTTTTTCACTGTCAAGCTCTCTAAGTTTGTGCAGCTTCCCCGCTTGAAAGGGATTGATGCATCTACCACAGGTGTTTAACTGGGTTTCACTCAATGACCAGGCAGATCTTTTGTTTTCCTTTTCTTTAATCTTCTTTTCGGCCACAGTCAGCCATAGGTGAAAAACCTTTAAATACAAACCAAAAAACCAAAATACAAATTATGTTTGTTATCACACATCTGCAAATATTGTAAACAATCCCAAACACATTTTCTTTTTTAAACACATCAATGCAGTGCGCAAGCTTTGTAGTACAATATTTACTTGAGTATTTTTAAATGCTCAAATTATGTAATTCACTAGCAATTGTACATACACCTTGAGAAATACTGCTTTCTATTAAAGTGCTAAATTAAATAATCAATCTGCATTAGAACTTGAGCAATAACAATAGTATTTATAACCAGCTTCTCTTAACCATATGCAAGCATTAACAGTCTTCCATATGCAGACCAACAATAAACAATGGTGCCGCTCGTAAACAGGCGACCAACTCACGGCACAGTGCTAATGCTACGTAAGCTAGCGGCAGCCGCGATTCTTTAGCAACTCGCTTCAAAGTCTTTTACCATAGTCAGCAACCATTCCCTTACCGGCTGCCTCCCTGGCTTTGTAGATACTTCAGTTCCACACAATATTCATGTTGGCAACAACTTATTGAAAGAATTATGCTGGGCTTTTCCCGAAAGTGGCAACTTCCTGTTGCTCCCCAGTTCGCCTTCTTTTCCTTCCCGACAGAAACCCAGACACAAGATTAGTTCCGCCCTCCAGTCTGTCACGTTTACTTTTTTTCCTCAGGGCTCTCCACCTCCTACTCGGTTTGACTTGACACACAATGTATGCCCACGATTTGGGGAAACAAAAAGTTTGTCCAAGGGAAAATTGTAAGGAAGATGAAACGATTGAACATGTATTATGGGGATGTGAATATGCAAAAAAAGTGTGGGACGGGGTAAAAGGGAGTTATAAGTGCTTGGAAAACGTGACATATGATGAAATCACCTCTTTCGGGGTTAAGGGAGTGGGAAAAGAGCAATATAAAGTACTTTGTATGCTGTTATCAATTGTAAAGCTTAAATTATGGAAAGCAAGACAGGGTTTCATAACGGGGGTGTATAAATGGGGAGAAATTGGAACAGTTAAGGCAATAGAGAAAGAATTTGAAGGTATATATTGGCACGAACTAGAAAAGTGGGGAAGTGACACAATTAAGGATAGGTGGAAAGCTTTTTTCTTAAACCCACCCAAAAGAAGGTGGTAAGTGACAGGGAGCGAGATAGTAGGTATGTGTTGGTTGTTATTGTTTATCAAAATGTTCTTTGCTTCGTGTGTTGGAAATCGGATTTAGCTCGGGAGAATGCTCTTTGGGATGAAAAGAAATGAAGAAATGTAAATGTTGTGAGAAAAAAAAAAAAAAAAAAGATGTTTGAGCTATTTGGAATATGAATGTAAAGTGTGGAGATACTTTGAAAAGAAAAAAAAAAAGGAAAAAAAAAATCTGTTCTTATCAGTTTAATATCTGATACGTCCCCTACCCGGGGACCATATATTAAATTGATTTTTGGAGCAGGGAGATGGAATAGGGGCTTGCTCCGTCCACTCCACACATCGACCTGGTATTGCAGTATTTCTAGGAACGGTGCACCCCCTGAAGCTGTGAAAAACAAATGTCATTTGACTCAACAGTTTGTGCAAAGAAATTTCTTATACGCTAGATATATGCGTGCGTCTGCATATCTGGACATTGTCTTCGTGTAATCTTCCAAGGTTAGTCAGACTGAAATGTTGCGACTTAATATTTGTGAATGACTTACATTTAACTATTACCAGAATTACTAAATCCTGCCACTTGGACTGACACGTGGCTGGACACACACTTTCTATGGGAAATCAAAAAAATATGTCGTTTTGAACTGCAGTTACACTATTCTGGCTCGAATCCTGCAGTTACCTCTGTTGTCCACTAGAGACCAATAGAAGTCTTTAAAAACCGGAGGCTGCCATCTACAAGGACTCATGTTGATTATAGGTTTAACTCTTCTCTTTCTCTACATACTGCAGCTTTCTGTCCTCTGTGGCTGTAAATTACATCGTTTGAAAAAAAAAAAAAACACCACACAATTTTTTCTTGGCTTTTTAGCTAAAATCACCTGTATTGTCTGTTGTTTCCATTTGTGGATGGTTAATAGTGCAGAAGATTGTTTTTCTGTTTTCAGGATTACATGAAAACATTTTGGAACAGATCATTTTTGCATATAATAAATCTTAGGATAGTATTGGTTTTGATGATTTATAAAACAGCTGTGTGCCGTAGCCCTGGTAGTGTGGATCCTTAGTGTGTAAAGAGTAGATACCTCATGTAATATGTGTGAATGAAAATCCATGGACTTTATAAGAGTCCTCCATTTATGGCTATGATCCTAACAAACAAGATTAATACGTTTCTTTCTCCTACCAATCTTCCTGTTTCCTAAAGGAACACGCATGCCGAGTGGTTAAGGCGTTGGACTTAAGCTCCAATGAGCGCATCCTCTCGTGGGTTCAAACCCCACTCCTGGTATAATTTGGAGCCTCATGACTGGTAAACTGGATGGAATCTATGAGAGCAACAGATGTGATTTTTAGGCATTTGATGTGAGCAATATCTTTCCCACAAAAAAGCTGTGATGCTGAACCCAAAGGGAAAATTGTTAAATGGTTAATGGAAAAACTCCAAGCTTTTGGATTAATTAGTAAAATTAATGGCTATAAAAAGAAGCTCACTGTTAATAAAATGAATACATTAAAATTGGGAGGGGTCACCTCTCTGAAAGGCAGTTACACTCTTTTCAACATAACATTGCAAAGAATTTGGGTATTTCATTATGTGTGTGTATGGAATTAAACAGAAAAAGACTAAATCAATTCTTACAAAGCAGCTTGAACTCAGCCGGGCTTGTTTTTGTTAGCTGGCTTGACAAATCCTAAAACTCAGTCAGAAGTGGTTCCTCAACGTTCTTTTTAAACAGTTTTCCTGCTTCCCACTCTGTGCACAATCAGAGGGGTTTTTCTGTATGTTTCGGGGTGCAATGTATAACTAATGTAGAGAAACTTAGCTTGCGTTAATGATACTAAATAAATCTAGTTACTTCATCCAGTCACATTACAAAGAAAGAAAAATAAAGATGCCACATAGTGATAAAAGAGACTATTTACCCTCAAATTATTTTCAATTTAAAATGCTTTAAAAGGGATTATATGACCTTCAAAACACAATTGTATTATTTTGATTTACATTAGAAACAACATCCCAAAATTTTCAGAAGACAGTTTTAAATATTTTTAGACCAACTTTAATCCAAATATGGAAAAAAAAAACCCTCAAAGTCACTGTTAAACAGCAAGCAGCTGTCAATTTATTTAACTTCGGATCCTTGCTCCTTTCATATCAATTATTAATAAGGGGGGGAAAAAATGCTGCTGCCAACACGGTAGCTTTGATCTGCAATTTAAAGAAGGCAAAGAAAAAGAAAACATATTCTGGAACCTGTTATTAAAATGTATTTAAACTCCTTGAGCATTTTCACAGTAATCCACTGTAGTCTGCAGTTAAAACACTGCAAACATTTATCCAGAGATCATGAGCAGTCCATGGCCAAAAAGTAGCACTTCTCCTGACAGTTTGCGTTTATTTCTGTGTGATGGGGAATGAATTCTGGTCCATCAACTCTCCAACTCTCTCCTGGAGTGTTTGAACCACCTCTGCAAGAATGAACACGTGCGTGTCGTCAAGATCCTTGAGGATGAATTTCTTTCCCAAGGCCATCGTTTCATCCAGGTACAGGAGAAATTGTTTCATGGCAGGATCACTGCAGGAAGAGAAAGTTAAAGTTTCGGCTACTTAAAAACAGATTTCTGTGAAGCTAACTACAAATATTTCTTGGCAAAGTTACAACCTTACCATTCAACAAGGACACCTTTGTGCACGTTGACCATATTGACAGGTGCAGAGAAATGGACAGTCGAAGCTGATTAAAGAGCTGAACACCTGCAGCACAGTAAACAAACCGACAGCTGAAGGCCTCAGGTAGAAGCAGCTTTACGGCAGCTAAACCATTATTAAGCCACCAAACAGTCAGATAAACGCGTCACATGTTTTCGGACATTTTAATAATACTTTTATTACCATTACAACAAAGAAAATACTTGTAAACGTTCCAGTACAGCGTATGCTAGCTCTTTGTTTTAGCACCGGTTAGCATTTTGCTGCTACCACTAGCTCAAAATAGCATGGCCACAGGCATGTTCTGCTACATACCACGATCTTAAATATCTAAAAGAGCAAACTTCATGTACATACCTGTCTACAGTTAAGCGAAGGATTAACATAAAGCAACAAACAGCCGTTTATCTACCCGAGATCTCCAGCTGTTCCTGTTAAGTTTTCAAGGCATTGATGGGTTATGTAAGGTGTGCGCCAAGGGACAATCTTCTGATGTCCAAATATCGCGTTAGCGTGTTTTAAAAGTTTTTGCTGCTTCTGTGCTGCTTTTCTGTGCTTGGTAAAAGGTATCATATCAATACCGTGGGTTTAAAAAACTACGCTGTGTATAGATGAGTGAGTATTATGAAAAAAATAATGCAACATTCGTACCCAAGTGCATAAAATCCATTACAAAAACTGCATCATGACATTGATGCAAAATGTAAGTTAAGATCCAGTATAAAATACAGTACTGTGCCATTTCCCTCCTTCTGTCACTAACAGGAAAACTATGACAACTTGATACATATATATATATATATATATATATATATATATATATATATATATATATATATATATATATATATATATATACACAAACACTCAAAACCACTTATAAGGTACAACTGCTCTGCTGCTCCTTAAGGCAAATATCCAATCAGCCAGTCACGTGGAAGTATTTTAGTGCACTTAAGCGTGTAGACATGACAACCAAGATGACCTGCTGAGGTTTAAACTGAGCATCAGAATGGAGAAGAAAGGTGATTTAGGTGACTTTGAATGTGGGCTGATTGTCGAGTACTTCAGAAATTGCTGGTCACTTGAGCTACAACCATCTCTAGGATTTATAGAGACTGATCCAAAAAGAGAGAAAATATCCAGTGAGCAGGAGTTCTCTGGGTAAAAATGCCTCAGAGGAGAATGGTCAGACTGTTTTGAGCTGACAGGAAGACAACAGTAACTCAGATAATCACTTTTTTATATTCAATGTATGCAGAAGAGCATCTATGACTGAACAAAACTTTGAACCTTGAAGCAGATGGGCTACAGCAGCAGAAGAATAAGGTAAGAATAGGAAACTAAGGTTTCCGAGGCTGGTTTAATGGTGTAGGAAATGTTTTCCTGGCACAATTTAGGCCCCTTAGTTCAACCCATTTATTGTTCTGGACCATGTCCATCCTTTTATGATAACAGTGTACCCATCTTGTGATGGCCACTTCCAGCAGGATAAGACATCATGTCACAAAGCTCATATCATGTCATACTGGTTTCTTGTAGGTGGCAATGAGTTCACTGAACTCAAATGACCTCCAGTGACCAGATGTTAATCCTCTTGAGCACCTTTGGGATGTGGTATATTCCTATCATGGATATTCAGCTGACAAATCTGCAGCACCTGTGTGATGGTATCATGTCAATATGGGCCAAAATCCCAGAGGAATGTTTCAAGTACTTTGTTGTATTTTGTACTTTGTATATAGAAATGCATAGACTCATAAACCCTCAAACGTTACACATTTATTCATTTCATTGCCAGCATTTAGGACTGCTAGTGGCAGTGGGGGCTGCAAACACATGTATTAAAATTAATTTGCTTGATCGGTCCCATACAACTGCATGTGCAATCTGAACTAAATGTATGAACTCAGGTCCACTTGAGGTAAGGCTTGGGAAAGAGTATGTTTTGGCACATAAGATGATAATCACACTATAGTTAGAGTAAAACAAATACATATAAAAATAAAGTCTTAAACCTTTGCTCTGGTCAAAAGTCGAGTTGCATGAGTAGCAACAAAATGTCAGTGCATTTTTAAGTAAATACAGTAGATAATGAGCATTGTGTATCCCATGATTAGCTGGTAATAAATCTAAAATAAAAGGAAATCTAGATAAAATTTCAATGTGCTTAATTTACTTGTAAACATAAGTTATTTTCTTTATAACTTAGCTGATGTAGCATTAAGAGACCTATCTCAGTGGATGACTTAAAAAACCCCAACAACAAAAAACGCACCCTGCTATCGTTATCACAACTGACAGGTTTCCACAAATTAGCTATACTGCAATCGCATTTGTGGTGCTTTATGTGAATGTGCAGTTATTTCTCTGTTTGGTTTGGAGTGTAGTATACATTTCAAGTATACAGCAGGTGGTCTCAGTGTCATTGTTTTCATAGATTTCTGTCAGTGGGCGATGTAGCTCTGCAGAGCGTCCAGGATGAACTGGAGGCTGCGTTTGTATAGAAACGAGTCCTTCCTCTCTGGTTTGCAGATGTTTAGGTGATCTACGTCCACTTCAATGAGCTCACCAATCCCGAGATCTGAAACCACAACACGATGAGACGCAAGACACTGCTTCAACTATGTGTTGTTGTTTTTTTAATATTTAAGCTGTACATTTCAGACATTACAGTATTTGGAGTTACATACTTGCTGACTGCGTTGGTACCACAAGTATCTTGATCATGGGTCCAATGTTTGTCGGTAGAGTCTCTGCAAAGCTCAGCACCTTGAAATCCTTTTCTTTGGCCAGGTTCAAGAAGTTGTCATTCAGGCTGCGCAGAGCTGGTGAATCTTAAAACACACACATCAATTCACATTAGATGCTGAAAGAGTTCCATAGACCGCAGAATTCATCATATTCACTGACCTTTACAGAGTTCTCTGACTTCTATGGAGGGGAAGAGAAGATATCTAACATTGACAGAGTACTCTGCCATGAAGGTGCCGTAGTGAGGAACACTATAAAACATAATCCCTTTGGTGTTCTGTAATAACCCATGCATGTCTGGGTCCTGTAAGGCATCCAGCAGCATTTTCTTTACAAGCAGTCCTGCAAGAGAAACCAAATGCAAGAGGATAGATTAGTAATTTTTGTTTTTCAAATTGGATTCAAGGGATCTGCATAAAAGTCCGACATGCTTGTGGAA
Organism: Rhamphochromis sp. 'chilingali'; assembly: GCF_963969265.1. NCBI lineage: Eukaryota > Metazoa > Chordata > Actinopteri > Cichliformes > Cichlidae > Rhamphochromis > Rhamphochromis sp. 'chilingali'. The sequence continues at coordinate 12,387,552 of NC_137932.1, read as the reverse complement.
GGAAAGATGTGGGAGAAATACCTCCCATACTGTGGGCTACCCAGACCACAGGCCTTTCTCCAACTCCCGCCAGCTTTAACTTCTTTAGCAGCTCCTGACTTCTGTAGGCTAGAGACTTCCTGGAGAGACAGATAGTCAACCCTTTTTAATCTGTTGGAGTAATTAATCCAAGGGTACCCGACTTTGCAAAAATATTCTATTTTACCAAGAATAGCACCTTAATCACATGTAGACCTATAAAGAAACTACAGACTTATAGTTGTTGTTTTTTTTACCTCTGATTCTCAGCAGGACACTGGGCCATCCAGTCACTTAGATGACTGTCATACTCCACCGACAGCACTCTAAGATTTGGACAGTCAGCAGCCAACCATGACTGACAATAAACAGTGATAAAACAACACGGAAGAACACTGAGATAAATCTTAAGCTGTGTGAGACCTCAGAAACACTGGAAAACACTGAAACAATCCATTAATGTAATGAGAGGAATTAGGTGCCTTTGTTACCTTTGGCCAGCACTCTGTATAGTCATCTTCGCGTTTGGCTGCCTCCTCTTCCTCTAATGCATTGCGGTCCTTCTGCCTCCACGTCTTAAAAGCTGCCCCTAGAATCCCGTGGATGAACAGCACGTCTGCTTTGATTGGCTGACTGGAAATTGAAAACATTGTCAAAGATGACGGTTGGGTTATAACAATAAAATAATATGACGTTAATGCATTATGTAATAACTGAATTTGTTTTCCTACTTGCTACGTGTTTGTGGGTGCAGGATATAGACGCCATCTGGGTATTTCTCTTTTACTGTCTCCCTGTCCAGGTTTGCAAGAGCGCGAGCTGCGTGAGACGCCTGCATGATGTGAGGGCACTGCATCATCTCAGCCAGGACAGACACCCAGCCTGCAAGTGTTTTATGGGTAAAGTAGGGGGAAAAAAACAGGAAAGTGTGAGGAGTACGATAACATTTATAAGTTGGGGTGGATAACTATAAAAGTAAACACATTTTTTGTGATGGTGAAAATCGAATCTCTAATTGAAACAAGCACAACATATATTTTAGACCTTACTTTCATAACATCTTTAGCGCACCCAGTCAGGATTACACATAATCAGAGCTGTCTCCAGTTTATTCAGATTAGTTACAGACTTACCGGACTGGGCTATGGCCTGATGGGCACCTTCATTGAGAGCCAGGTTTCCGATGATGCGAACAATGTTCCTCTGAATCTTCATAGAGTCTGTTCTGAGCTGATAAACCCTCTGGAGAAGCTGTAGACCTCCGTTGGCAACTATGTGGTCACAGTGGCTCCTTACCTGCAGATCACAAAGTATTAACCACAAGGCAACATCCAGACAGCGGGCGCATAGAATTGACCTTAATACACTGCTACAATGACCACAATGAGTAGTAAGTAAATAATCAAGCCACCGACTCCAGACTAAATCACCTTTGGATGCACAATGATGATGATTACCTTTGAGTGCTGTACCAGTGCCTGCAGACAGAAGGACTCCACCTTCTCAGAAGGAACAGAGGTAAGGCTCTGGGCATAAGGCAGCCCATTGCCACCAAAACTCCACAGACCACCCTGAACAATGAAGCGCACGTGTTAATGACAGGATATAGAAACTAGCTTCTTCTTTTTTTCTTTATCACATCCCAGTGACTGTTTTTAGTTTTAGACCTGGCCTTCCTAATGACTGTACATGTATGTGTACATCTGTGATTGTTACCCTTTGTGCTGCCAAGGACTGAGTGCTCTCTCTCAGGGCCAGTGAGGTAAAGTACCGAACACATTTGTCCACCTCAGTTTGAGGCAGAGATGCCAAAAGCTGCCTCAGTCCGTCCTCCGCTGACAAACCCTGAGAAGATCACAGCACATCTGTGAGGTAGGCATTCAAATGGTAACTATCCTAAAAAGTAGATTTGAGTACCTCCTCCAAATCAGGCAGTGCAGGTGGGTGACGGAAAAACCTCAGGTCTACCTGAGGCATCCGGGCCAAGCCCACTGCTGTCCGATGGTCTATAACCTGGGCTGCCGTCTGGTACTGGTAATCTGGATTATTCAAAACAGGTGTGATCTAAGACCAGAGCAGGTCTCTGTTGTGTATCAAATTAACGTGACAGGAAACTTTTAGGGTCCTTTACCATGCCAGTGGTGATTGTCTGCAAGCTCCTGAACAGCCTCTAGTCTGATGGCTTTGTTAGCTGACTGTGTCTTCTTCAGCAGGACCCACAATGCCACCTCATGTGGGTCAGCATCCACATGACTGAAGTGCTCTAAGACACAAAATTACGGAACAAACTGACCGTCTGAACATTTACAAAATAAAAGTGGAGACGTGTTCTACTAATTCCTCTAACTGGACCTTTTAGCAATTCTAACTACAACTAAAAGGTTAACTACTAGTGTCTACTGCACCACCTTTTAGATTACTACAAGAGCTAATGAGCTACAGTACAAACCTTGCAGGAGTGAAACTTGTGTCATCAATTTGGCAGCTATTAATTTGTAAAAGGTTAAAGTAAACAAAAGTGAATGTAACTTTTTTTCTGCGGATTTAAAACTACAGGTGGCTAAAAACAAAACAAAAAATCTCAGACTTGTTTATTCCACTCACTTTTACAAGATCCACACCACTGTAAAAGCTATGTGGCATTCAAAACAGGATGTGCATGTGCAAAGGCAGGTGTTTCCTTTGGTCTCTGTGCACATATGTCACATAAAATTGACTAAATGACTACAGTTTTCTGAGCATAAACACTTGCCCTGCTATTGGCAATAATACTTTTCAGTTCAAGAAATATTAGGGGCATTATCGTGTATCTGTCTATGTTATTGGTGAATTGGTGTTTGTTAGTTTCTTACCATCGAGTGATTGCAGTAAAAGCCTCGAGGATATTTCCACAAACCGTCTTGCTGCTTTATGAAGTTCCCTCCTTGCTTTGTGTGTAAGTCCTGGAAGAGATGCAGAAAAAAACAACTAGCCACTACTCTCTTGACAAAATTTAGAACTGCATTTCTATAACATTATAAAGACAACAGAAACCATTTAGAAATGCTTCCCTGTAGAGGTGGCTAATTAATCAAATTTGAGTCAGATTAATTTATATTTCCATTTTTATAATAAAGATTCTGTTTTTTATCTTTCACTATAAATCCATCTCATCCTTATAGCATTTGCACCTCCCCGAAAGCCTAAACACATTCCCTGCTATACTGTTGTGTGTTAAGTTCACATGTATTTATTTTAAGTTAAAAGTGAAGTAGCGCATTATGAGTGATTACTGCTTAAAATGATCATGATCATATGTTTCGGCATAGTCAAGCCGCTTATATTTGAGTTTATAAGTTGATTGTGAAAGCTTCCACTAAAAAGGTCGAGGAAGTAAAATCACCCAACACCAAATGGCCCAAAGTCCTGGCAGGAAAGGGAAGACAGGAAGAATGAAGGCAGATGTCACTGCCCCACTGAACATAAAAAACTCAACAACACTTTCTCATACAAGAACAAAATGGGGCCACTCAGCATATTTGTCAGATAATGCCCTCCCACAGTAGGGAAGAAGGAACATGTCCAAAACCCAGTAAATTTAAATTAAAAATCTAAACAGGTCTTACTACATTTATAGGCTAGTGGAAATATATAAATAATTTATACAGCAAAAGAGGTTAAAATGACAGATTTAGTACAAGAAGAAATACTGCAATGCCAAATGGGAGATGCTACATTTGACCTTGTGTATTTTCACAACAAAACGTGTAATTCGTCCCAAAATACGTCCGACACTAGATGGAGGTATGTAGAAACAGAATGTGAATATTTTGATGCAGTGAGAAAATGTAGAACTACAAACACAGTCGTACAACAGGCAAAAACATCAAATATGAGACTCCGTGATGCATTTATAAATGTACTGTTTATTCTGGGATTGTCCTACAAACACCAGCCAGGGTTTGGTGAAAAGTTGTGACTGAGTCCAGCAACAAAAGATATATAATGTGTCATGTTACCCATGAGGTTGTTTAGGATAGCATTAATTACCTCCAGTTAGGTTGTCTTTTTCATCTGAAGGAGTGGCCCTCAGATAGATGTACGACTTGTTCTTCTCCTGAAGAATTGCACTAGTGTCAATGGTCACAGCCTTATCCAAGGCTATCACCTCATAAGTAATAAAAAGACAGCCCCTGCAGAAAGGAGCATGTTTAATAAGCTATGGGACAGAGATCATTCTTCTCTCACACGCTGCATAAATCATTCTTTTAATAATGTAACTTACCCCAAGACAACTGCGCCAGTTACTTTAGCAACTTTCCCTAAATGCCAGCGAAGAGGAAAATCTTTATTTTCAACGTGTTTATTGAAATTTATTGTACAAGATTGCTGATTTGTCTAATAACTTACTTAAATCTTTCCACTGAAGCACTTTCTTCACACTAGGCGGCCCAGCTGTGCTCAGCCTCCGACAACGGATCCAGCGCAGAGCGGCTGCGGACATCCTTCCCCTGTGTGCCCTCCCAGATGTGCGTGTGTTAACCAGACTGCTGTCCAACCTATCTGACCAAGTCACAGACGTGAGGACAGTGTCTGATAAGGCACATAACGGTATGTCAACGCAAAAACGACCCGATAATTACATTTAATGTTATCATGTCAGTTTAAACACTTAGCAGTGCTAACATTTAACTCGTGACAGTGCTAATGGTGAACTAATCTAAAGCATTAATATAATCAAAGACCATTAGCTAAACGTTAGCTAGCCACACAGATGGGTGTAACTGACAGCTGGGCTAAAATTACTTGAGTAAATAACATAAACACCGGTAAGTCTCCGCCATAAAGCCAAAGCTGGCATGAACACCCAAACGTAATCCGGGTGAAGCTAAATGAAGCCTTAGCTGCCACTAACTTGGTGGAGATTAGTTAGCATTTGGCTATGATTGTTCTAGCTCTGTGCAAGGCACCCAAACGGCTAATGGAGTAACCCGGTGGACATGTAGTGGATTAATGTCCATTTCTGATAAGCGAGTTTACCGTATTTATCGATGGACACGTTTTAAAAGAACTACGATAACGTCCTCCAAGACTGCAGCCGGTGTAAATAAACACAACATAAATTTGTCCCACAAATAATACGTCATCCACTGCAACAGTTTTTTTTTTTATTGACCGCTTTAGAGGTTCGGTGTGTGAACTGCAAGATTACGCAAAAACGACAGTGTAAAAAGTAAATATGTCACGGGGGGGAAGAGGAGGGGCGAGAGTAAGAGAGGCATCAAATAAAGACGGTAATACTGTTACAATGCGATATTATAAAATCAAAAATGTTTATAGCCTTCTTGTTGCGGGAAGGATAAATTGTGGTCACATAAAGTTTAATTTCCATTCATGAAAATAGGGAAGTGTGGCTTCTTATTGGAGAACTGCAATTTATGGATGTGAAATTTGGCAATATCAGCAAACTGATAAGAATAGATGGGTTAGAGGAGGGGTGTCAAATATAAGGCACAGGGGCCAGAAATAAGCTGATGAACACTCCAATCGGGCCTCACTGGACAGCTTTAGGAAATGCGAAGAGAGTCTGTTTTAGTTTGACTTTTAATATAATTTTGTATCACAGATTTATCTTTACTGCTAAATACCTCCTATGTGGCCACACCTAAGTAATTAGGTAACAGATAATAAAAAAAAATATATCAGAAAAGTTCCTTTTCTTCACTACAGAAATTAATGGGTTTTTTTTTAACAATGGATACAAATAAAGGACGTGTTCTGTGAATAAACAAAAACTTTGTGTTTTGTAATCACAGGATTGACAAAGATATAGCTACCAGAACCTTTTCTGTAATTTTACACGTTTATTTCTTACAATTTAATTCTCATACATATAGATTTCTTTCATTCACTACAGCAGTGGATGAATCTTTATTATGTAGAAAAAAACTGAGATGTTCTGTTGAAATTGTGCTTCTTTGTCAAATATTAAGATAATATTCAATAATCGAATAACCCATTATGAACGGACAGAAAGAAGAGTTTCATTGGTCTGGCCCACTTAAGATCAAAGTGTGCTGTATCTGGCTCACAGTTTAAAATGAGTTTGACCTCCTTTCTCTTTCTCAGTCAAATATGTACCAGATTTATTTAAAGTGAAAATTTGACAAAATGTTATTAGAACTAAAACCAGTAATGTCTTTTCTACAACTCTTTTCCATAAGTACAAGACAAAAATATATATAGGAGGACATCTGTGGGAAGGTCTGACAAAAAGAGCAAAATATATCTATCTAAACAGAAGTGTATTTTTTACATGCAGTAACAGTTATTACATGTTTTTTACATTTTATTTGCATTTTTAACATATCATAAAACTTTTAAAAACTTAAACACAACTCAAAACATTGTTCTTTCTTCTCAAAACTGATTTCTTTAACCAAAACAACACGCACATACCTTTACATTCCTACAGAACATCAAAAACCAAATTCAGAAATTCAGGAAACTACTATAAAAATTATTTGTGTATTTTTGGCCATGAAGCTACATATTTAAATCCATGCAAATGTGTAAGAGTAAGTTTATTTTTTCTTGTTCTGGTGAAGTGTAGGGAGTTTTGTCCAAATATAGCATTTACAGTTCTACATATATCTCAACACCAGTGTTACCTGTTTCATGTAGTATATGGCAAAACTCAGTAATTCCACCATGTAATGTTAGTACAGTGAGAAACATTGCCAAGAAAATCAGTGCAGAGATACAAAAAGGTAACAAAAGAAGTATTTATTGGTTACTATAATACAAAATGTCCCACTGAGCAGCTGCACACATTTCACTGGAAATATTGGCATGGCTGAGCCTTCCTCTTCCTCCTCGTCCACGATGGCCTCCGCTGCCTGCTAGTCTTCCTCTTCTACACTTGAGGCCTCTTTTATACTCTGACACATGACTGAATTGTTCTTCTAGTTGAGTTTGAGGAGGTGCATGACGAGTGAGAGGAACTGGTAATGATTGTGTTGCCTTTTGAAGGCCAGTGTTTTGTAGGTGAAAAAAGCGTGTTGAATAATGGATTTGTGTGTCAGAAATGTGCAAATCTTGGATTTATAATGATATTTGAGTGAGACCAGTAAAATTGTGCTAAGAGTTTGGCATTTTGGAGTCATGTTTTTAGATTTGGTTGTATAGTTCTTTTTTGTGTGTATTAAATGTGGTAAACTAATTAATTTAGTTTCCATAGTAGGTTTGTTTGTTTCGGTTTAGTTTTTAGTTTGCATTGTTTAAAATTTTTAAGTTTTAGGTTAGCTTTTATTATTATTTTTCTGTCTGGCTTTAGTCAGCTGTAAATACCTTAGCGATTATGTGTTTTGCCATTACGAGTGCTGCTCATCGTTTGGTCCTGTAAAGTTTAAGAGCTGTGTAGGGATTGTGTCCTTCACCTTTCAAACTTTACTGTTGTACACAAGTTCCTTCTTCAGGAAACAACAGTTAGGACAGTAATAAAAATGACAGCACAGCTGCACTGTAAATATAGCAGTCTAACACAGCTATTACTATTATTGTATTCTGGCTTTTTTTTACTCTAGAGTGCATTACTGTGGAACAACACTATAGTCTTGAACTGTTGGTAGCTCATATTTGAGTGAGTGCTAGGTTGAACTGCATTGTAAGGTGACTACCTTGACTTTTATGAAGTGTGCTGGAGAGGTTTCATGAAAATCAACATAGTAGCAGTTCATAGTACAATGGTTCAGACATTTGCTTGCCATGCAAAAGGTCACTGGTTCAGTTTTAGCTGGAGATTAAAAGCCCATTTGTGCTTGTACCAAGGGAGCAGCTGAAAGTAGCTATAGGTGGAGTGGTAAAGGACAGAACCCATTACATTTTGAGATTGCTCAGTATCCTTTCTTTATACCCAGAGGCCTTATTGGAAGAATTATTCACTTTTTTTAATATATTTTGTGTCAGCTTATGTGAAGAAATGGTTGTCCTGCCGAGTCCCTCCAGACCTGTTGCAGACCAAAATGTCTGCACTGAAAAGCCTTTTTGAGTCTTGCTTTATTGCATTAACTTAAGAGCAGAGTCCAGTAAAATACATTCAAAACATACAGAACAAAAATTCTTATACCTAATGCCCACATTTTCTCACATGTCACATTCGCAAGTGCTGTTCATGCAAACACATAAACAAAATCATCTTGAATATGTGATTCAGAAAATAAAAAACATCAGGTCCATTTAACCAAGTTTTCATCATGAATTTGATAAAACATCAAATAGTCTAATGCACTTTATTAACTACAGGCTTACACACACTTTTTATTTATCTTTTAAGCTTCACGTGTACAATCATTACATCTTTTCTTGCATAGTTATTATACGACCTGCACGGAGAAAGCATATGTCTTGCCTTACATTATAAATAATCACCAGTGACAGGATGCAACACCATTCAAATAACTTTTTACAATTTCTTTTTTTGTATAAAAGTATCTAATGATGAAAGGCAAATATGTTTATAAATATATAGCAGATTTGCTAAAAATTATGTAATTTCAGGAAGTTATTGTGTTAAGCAGGGCACTTAGCTGAGCTTGGCCTCTTTGTTTTCTCCACTCCAGCTCCACCTGATCATAAAAATCATTATAGATTTAGTCCAGTTTGGAAATCCATTCATCTCCCAATTAGTATCAGCCAGTGCTGCTTTCACTCCTCTTAGGTTCGGGTTTCCTGATAAGCTCTGATTATGCTCTCATAAGCTGGAGGTGGGGTCTGCGTAGCATGAAGACCTCTGACACTGTTCCCCCAAAATGACTCTGGTCTTGGTGGGGTGGCAGCTGGCTGGGCTACGCTTTGAGCTGATCCAGTTGATGTAGTCAGAGGTGGTGTACGTGGCAGTGTGGTTTGGCTCCCCTCCTCTGCCTCTCTTGCAATTTGGCTGCACTGGAGGAGCGGGTGGAAGGTGGAGCCCCTGAAGCTGGATTTATGCGCCATTGCGTCAAAGTGATCTTGAGAGGAAGTCTGGCGGTGAAAGGTGAAAGCAGCTGTCACTAAGCTGTTGTTGCTTCGCCGGTCATAGCTGCTGCTGCGGTTAAAGCCTGGACGATGGCGGGAAGAAGTGTGCGAGCGGCGATGCGGGCGGCGGGTGATGCTGGCAGAGCCTGCTTTGTGTCGGGAAAACCAAGTAAGCATCACATAAACTAGGGCGCCCAAGAGAAGGCCCACTGCCACAGAAGCACAGAAAGCTATAATCAGGTGGTCTGTGAAGAGAGAAGCATACCATTTAAAAAAGGATCATTATAAAATGATCTGTGCTGTAGTATCTTTTTTATATCGCAAATATTCCCATTACAAGTCTGTGAAAAAGTGTTTGCTCCCTTTCCTGCTTTCTTCTTTGTTTATATGCTTTAAATCATTAAATGAAATTGTAATATTAGACAAAGATAACCTGAGTAAGTATAAAATGCAGTTTTAAATTATGGTTTAATTTATTAAACCATCATTTTGTTATTAATCAGTTAATTCATGATTCCCTGTGTGAAATCATGAATGAACTGTGATTAGCCAAATTTTTTCAGAAGTTCACTTCAGTTTCACAAGCCACTCTTAGGTTTGATTACTGCCAGACCTGTTGTATCAAAGAATTACTTAAATAGAACCTGCCTGACAAAGTGAAGCAGGCTAAAAGATTTCAGAAGACAGCACATCGTGCCAAGATCTAAAGAAACAGCTGAGAATCAAAGTCATTGATATCTATCAGTCTGGAAAGGGTTATAAAGCCATTTCTAAAGCTTTAAGGCTGGGAATCTGAACTTGGAACAGCGGTGAACCTTCCTATGAGTGTCCGGCCTACCGAAATTAGTCCAAGCGCACATACATAACTTATGGAAGGAGGTCAGAAAATAACCAGGACAAAATCTAAAGAGCTGCAGGGTTCACATGTCTCAGTTACACTTAGAATTCATGACTTGGCAAAAATGGCATCCAAGAGAGAGTTCCAAGGAGAAAACCACTGGTGACCAAAAAGAACACAAAGGCTTGTCTTGCACTGCCAAAAAACATCTTGGTGATCCCCAAGATTTCTTGAAGGCTTGAGTACCTTTACATCTGGCATACAACTAACACATCATTTCATAAAAAGATCACCACACCAACAGTAAAATAAAATTCTAAAGGAGAATGTCTGGCCATCAGTTCATGCCCTAAAGCTCAAGTACACTTGGGCTATGCAGCAGAACAGTGATCTAAAACACATCAGCAGGCCCACCTCTGAATAGACAAAAACAAAAATGTAGGCTTTGGAGTGGCCTGGTCAAAGTCTTGACTTAAATCCCATTGAGTCTTTTTTGACATGACCTTAAAAAGGCCATTGATGCTGGAAAATCCTCCACTGTGGCTGAATTAAAACAATTCTGCAAAGAAGAGTTTGCCAAAATTCCACCACAGTGATGTGAAAGACTGATTACCAGGTATCACAAATACTTGCTTGCAGTTCTGTGTGGCAAGTGTGGAACAACCAGTTAATATTTCTACAAATGCATATAAAATTGACAAAAAGATACATTTAGATACATTTTTTGATGCTCTCAATACAACATCAGAAATTAATTTGGATCTAAATATCCTTCTGGATCCACACAGTCAATTAATGCACAGGTTGGAGGGTTTTTCAGCTTTGGTGAAGTTATACATCCTCACTGCTCTTATGCACATGCAGTGCATCTAAATATCCTTTATGGTCTTTTTTTTAATAATCCACTGTGAATGCAAGGGATTTAATGTGTGCTAGGAAGAAACTGAGAATTGCCAGACGTGTCTTGAAATATGGTGGCCCTTGACAAAATAATAATAGGCTTTCCTCTGCCTGTGTTTAACAGATTGAGCGTCTTGGAGAAAACAAACCAACTGAGTTTCATTTCCACACACGCACACACAGACAAAAAATGAAAAGCTGTTGACATATTCTTGCTCTGTGCTACTTTGCCTTGGATAAAGCCAACTGAGCATGCTTGAGAGAAGGAAGAGAATGTAGCAGATGAGACAAATACCACTGGACTTATGCCAGGAAAAGAAATCGGGTTCCCCTCAATAAAATGTTCAAAAAGTTTGAACCTGCTTTGTTACTAGACCACATTTCCACAAGTTTTTTTTTCTCTAATTTTGGAAAATGGAGGGCAGACGCTAGTAAAAAGTCATCTGGAAATACCATTAGGGAAAACTGAAAAAAAGAAAACATCAGCAGCAAGTATGTCTGTGAAGGTTCTCAGTCATCCAGGTTATGGTAATCTAAGGAGCTTAGAAAGAAAAGTGACTGGATTGACATTAACATTGATTCAGTAGGTCACATGATAGGGTGAGGTTTCACCTTAAAACTCAGATAATGACCTACACCTTTGTTCATTTGATGAGGCACCTGATCAATAGTGGGTCAAGTACCCTCTTAAGGGAAAACTCCCACTAGGGCTTAAATACCTGGGACTCTCCACCATTTGGTTTTAGAACAGAAGAAGATTCTCGAATGAAAGGTGAAACGTCCTCAAGAAACTTAAAGAAGTCCAGTCGCTTTTCTTTCCACGCTCCTTAGATGAGCACCAAACAGATCGAGCATTCTTAGAAGTCTGAAAAGGTTTCTTTGAATATTCAAATTTGGATGATAAAGCTTGGTTCAAAAAGGCACCAGGCCCGCATATTACATCTATTCTAGGAGGCGATTCAAGCTTGAATTCCTGAAGGCACCAATCAGAGCAACCACATGAAACACACCAGCTAAAAGAGAAAGAAAACTCAGAAAACTCAGAAAACTCACCAACGTCGGCAGGCTGAAGCATTTCCAGAAGGAAATTTGTGTTGTTCGCAGCCATGACTTAATCTGCTTTGTCAAAGGAGAGGAAGAGAGACTGAAGCTCAGTTCAGTCTGTCTGTTCCTCGTCTTCTCCCTTCTCTCCTGTCAATTCTTTCCTGTCCTTTTTTATGATGGGTTTTCCTGTCTTTCTGTCCCGTCTCTTTTCCTGTTCCCCCTACTTTCTCCCTCTTCTCCTTTGCTCACTTTCCCTGTCAGTAACGTCCGACTTCCTCAAAAGGAGACTCAGCCCAGACGCTCGCAGGGCTGGCAGCTAACTCTGACAGTCAGCTTGTTTATGGAAGCGGAAAACTACACTGTCACATTTCCTGCTTTTCTGCTGGAAATTAGCAACAGGAGGGGCTTATCTACTCAGGACAGAGATCCTGGAGGTATAGAGACGGGGTGTTTCTGTAATCACTTCCTCTCTCATCATTTCCTTCAGGTTGATTAAAGTAGAAGAAGGATCACCACCGCAGGAGTTAGTCCTTCAGCTGTTACCATATGAGAGTCTATTACAATCACAAATATTTTTCTTCCTTTCAGAAATGATAAATATTTCAATCTCTTCTTTTTTTTCTTCCGTCACAGAGACCCCAGGCGACAAGCCACCACCTTGCACCAGAAGTTACATTTCTGGGGCTGTAAGGGGCATTGAAAGGCAAATCTCCAACTGAAAATGGTGATTGTAATTTTGCACGTGTCTTTAACTGCAGCATTTGTATTGGTAAACTCAGTGTTTCTTCGGTGCCTCTCTCTCTATCAAAACCAAAGTTGCCTGAATTTGAGAGATTCATTAAAAAAATGTAATTTGATAAGAAAGAAGAGCTGCTCAGCTGCTCTTTTGATACACCAACATTTTTATTTCAAGTTCTTTTTTACCGCCTTCTCTCAACAAATCAGGATATAATGCACTGAAATGAATCTCTGTGTTTTTGATCCCACGCTAAACTAAGGAAAAAGAATAGCAGTCAAATCTGCTGCAAATTCATCAATTCAGTCAGGAAGAACGATGCCAGTAGTCACATTGGTATGCCTCTGAGGTAGACCGGCCCCTTTGCTCCAACAGCAGCTTTTTATTTTACTTCTCCGAGTTGACCCCTGATCTCAGCTTTCTCTAAACATTCACTGAGTCAATGGTTTTTTGTTTTTGTTTTTAAAATACACAATTATGAGCATTTTACTCAAAAATCTCTGAGAGTTTATTGTGTTAAGAGAGCTTTAACCTTCTTACTGGCAAAGAGAGAGTAAGGGAGAGAGACTATCCCAACCAAAGCTTGAACTTCCTTTAATTGTTGGCTCGGCTGTATGACCTGTTGAAAATAGTATGTCAGGCCATTGTTTTCTGATATAGAGAAGCTGAAGGCCAATAAACCAATATGTTGATATGTGGCGGAGACATTCTTTAAGCTTTTATAGCTTTTGTTCATGGCATTTATCAAGTGTAGCAGGGCGGAGTGGTGGGAAATAACTGTGCAGTCCTTAATGTCTTAATGTCTAAAGTAAAGAAATACACATCCAGAAGTACTTCAAAGATTTAGGTAGCAAGGAAAAATGCAGATTTTACAGATTTTTAAAAATTAATATTTTATAAACCTTCAAAGCTGTGGCTTGTATCAATGTGCTTTTCTGGAGCATGTATAAAATTAGTAAAATAAAAATAAACAGGTGATACTGTTTTGTTTTAAAGACATTGCATTGGTTAGAAATTAATGCACCAGGGAGCTACTCTCTGTGTTTCTTCTGTCCCCGCTTTGATCAGTAGATGGAGCAATACTCCAGGGTAACTTCATATCTCTTTATGTGATCTGAAAGTCAGAGAGCATGTCTGCTGCCACCCTGTAAACATTAAACATCTGTAAACATTAAACATCAGTCAAAATGGGGGGAAAGAGTTAGAAAAACATCTCTGTTAGCTAATTAGCAGACACAAATGATAAAAGGGCTGAGGTTATTTATCTTTAATATTTGCACTGTACTTTTGAATGTGTGATGCAGTCTGTTTGCAGACCTCCACATAATGATTATTCAACAGTATTGCACTCAAAAAAAGCCATGCTTTCTGCATCTTAATTAATAATGGGTGGCAGCCCTTTAAGGCAAGTACATTTTTACACAATTTTCATGAATTAATTACATAAATAATTGTGTCCTTTTTGCTACAGAAAAACATGTAAAAGGCTTCTGAGTTGAATACATAACATACATCAGTATAACTGGAAAGATTCACTCATGTTTCAAACATGTTTCGTGGTAAACAACTTTTCAGATACAATAATTCAGGACCCATAATAGATTTGCAGAACAGCGTTTCTCTCTTAGCATGTTGATTTTTGCCATGCATACAGCAAACTTTCTAATGAGATTTCAGAAAACTGCTGACTATGCATGAAAGAGATTACCATGCTAGCAGTCTTGCTCCCAGCTCTCTGGCTGTGCAATGATTAGATAAGAAAACGGATCTTAAAAGGGTTACTCTTGGATGGTTTCCTATTGACCTGAGTGTTTTGTCTCTGCTCTCCTCTGCTGCAGCATTGTCGACTTTCTCTTTCGCTGAATCTGTTTTGGTCCACAGGGGCGCTGAACGGTAGAGGTCACCTCGAGCTGAGCTGTGTAAAAATGTAGGAATCAGCAGTCCATTCCTGCTGCAGAGCAGCCGGCCAATCCAGCGAAATCCCACAACATTTCAGTGCACTGACGAGTCAAACGGCTGATTCTGACACATGTACATTTATTGGGAAGGAGTTCCTATATAGCTGATACTGAATTCACCAAGGTAAATCTTTTGCCCCATATTTTCTATGGCAGTAGCAATGGCAGGCCTGTAATTTGAATGGATTATTGTTTTGTTTTGTTTTTGCCTTGTCTTACACTGTGGTTTAGAACATTTTTTAGTAGGTTTACCAGTAAAACACCAATTCATCTTGTTTGGGGGAGTTATTTTGAGGATTTCATGTTCTTCCACATCTTCTCTCCACAGCTTTTTGGCTGAAAGACAAATATTTCCCCCCAGTAAATATTATTTTTACACAGTCACTGCAGAAAACAAACAAAACAACAGCACGCAACAAAAGCTTCAAAAAGGCTGCCGAGATGTTGCAGAAATCTAGACATCCAGACCTGCAGATATACTGTGGAAGGCAAATCCTCATCCTTAAAATCAGCCCTTTTCACCTGCTGCCAATCATTTAGTGAAATCAAAGAAGCTTCAGTCGATCATTTATTAGTTTTTCTGTTTTCAAGGCGTCCTCATCTGTGTCTGCCTTTGTGGAATGACGGTCTGGACGGAGCTCTGTAGCTCCCTCTTTTAGTTTTCTAAGAGCTCTCCTGAGATGATGATGAAAGGACTTGTCTAATGGGATTACACATCGCAATAAGTGCTCAGAGCCCAGTGGTTCATCGCACCTCCCTCTTGCATTTCAAAGAGTGGCATTGATCTGTTGTTGGGTAGTATATCTTGGACATTGTGTTTTAAGGGAGATGCTTTATTGCTTGATTCACAGAGGTTTGTTCTTAATGTTCTTTGTCATTCCAGCCCCAAAATATATGTGTGATTCCTTTAAAACTACACTTAAAATGAAATGTCCTTTGGTTAGGATACAGCTCGCTTATTTTCAAGGATTTGATCTGCAAAAGACACCAATCCCCCCCACCGCCACCCGCACCCCATCCAACCTTTAACCTGAGCACACTGTAAAGGTGATGTCATGGGATAATTCACAAAGCAATGAATTAAGTAGCAACTGAAACTTCTAGTTTATATTGAAATCAAGCAGCATTATGTCATACTTTTGCACACGTGTGCACATGTTCTCTGTATGCTTATGTATATTTAGATTTTATCATGCTAGAGATGGTCTACCTCTATTAATACCAGTGAAATAACAATTTTTCTGTTAGGAAAAATGATTAATAACAGGGTTCCAGTGTATTCCTTTAAGTAAGGAGAAAAATATAGACAATATATGATCATCTAGTCATTGTATTATTTTATTTATTACAATGACTTCATATTAAAAAACTGTATTTTTAAGGTGCAACCCAACCCAAATGTGATTTATACAACAGGTTGGAGCTTGAAATTCTTTGCTTAACCATCAAACAAAGCCAACAAATTATTATACTTTCTGGATTTTTAAGTGGTAGAGCCATTTAGCTCATTTTCAAAACAACATGCTTTCAAATATGTAAGTGATTTTGTTTTCTATGCATCATTAACGCTAATTGTTTTAATCCATTTTGCCTCCATTTTATCTTCAGTAATTTAAGAGCAGTTAATCTTGGTAAATAGCATCCATTTTCCACCACTAATAAAGCAAATACATCAGTCCTTCTGTCTGGCTGAAGGCGTAGTTATCACTCTGGAGTGAGTGCACAAGTTTGGCTTTAACCATTTCAACAAATTAATGCTCAAACCAATATTACCCTCAAATTGAGTCTGATAAATTTTCAGTATCCTTAACATGTATTGGTGCTGACAGGTTTGATTCTTTAATGTCAGCCCTTTTTAAAGTGGGATTTATCTTCCATCGCACATTTTCTGTGACTCATTCTGTTTTTTCTTGTTTCTTTCTTTTGCCACTCTGCAGACACGCACATTTGCCCAGCTGAAGCCAACTTCCCATGTGGAAGAACCAGAAGGCAGGAGAAGAAGCCCTATCCTGAGGTCTGAGATGGAAGCGTATTCCTTTTGGTTGGACAGCAGGTGGCAGTACATGCAGACCACAAAGCTATACAGTCTGCAGGAGTAAAAGGCTCAGGGAAGGGAGGGGGGCCTCTAAGATGTTCAGTGCACAGACACACATGCATGCATGCTCGCATACACATCCAGTTTGCACTTACATCATCATTACCAGGGGAGGAGCTCTGCAGAATGTGAGGATTGCAGACAGCTACTGTAACAGGGATGACTTCAAAAGAAACAGCAACATTGGCATGATTCAGTCTTGACACACTGCGGTCAGTGTGAAGACTCTAAACTGCTGCAGTCCTGGTCAGAGCATGAGGATCTTGCCAGGGTGATTCACAGGAGCTGGGACGTGACTTTAGTGACCTCAGCACAGCAGCATGGCATCACCCAGGCACTACGGACACTCTGCTCGGGATATTACCAACGTGATGCAGAAGCTGCAAGGTAGGAGCCAAATGCTTACTCACAATGCTCTAACTTGGTTTTGCAGAGTGTTTAGAGGTGACCTAGAGCTTGGTATGACACAGCAGAGCAGAATGAGGTAGAGACAGCGTGGAAAAATCTGTCTTCCATCTCATCCTCATGACATGAGTGTCCTGATGTGTAATGCTGGAATTCAAGTTCATATGGCTGATAAATGTTTGGTATGAGAAGGGCATAAATCAGTGGAATGTGCAATGTCACTGCATGCAGTGTAAGAAGTACAGTAGAAATTTGGGGTTATAATCAGTTCTGTTTTATCTCACCTTCAGGCCCTATCAGTGCTTTGGTTTATTTTAAATGCTCTGAATCTTTTTTTTAAATCAAGATGGAGAAACCTGCAGCAGTTAGAGCTTATTATTTGACATATAATTTTTCTTTTTCATTGGGAAAAAAACTTGATCAAATGGTAATGAGTAAATGTGTGAGAGACAGCATTATTGCCCCATTCTTGTTTGTGTTTTGTGTTTGTTTTAATTGCCTGCTTGCTCGCTGTGTGTTTGGTCTGTCTGTGTTAGTGATTGCACACATGGAGTGCAGTGTGTGTGTGTGTTTGTGTGTATATATATGTTTCTGTATGTTGATTGACAGGGAAGCAGACAATAGCAAAGCTAATCCTCAGAGAAGCTGACAGGATGAAGTCTATTCCTCAGCCTAACTCGGCTGTAGTAGCAGGACTCCTCATAATGGACAGTTATATCCTCAGCTTGCTGGCACAGTTACATCCAACCTGGCTAATTTAAAATAATCAGCTTAAAGTATTTTTTTTTTAAATCTTCTCTAACCTCTAACTTTTATTTCTTCTTTAAAATTTTATTCTCTATTCTTTAAAATTTTATTTTATTGTATTTTTTGGAGCAGATAACTAGCATTTATTCCCATTTGCTAATAATGAAACAGCATGGCTTTAACAGTTTCACAAGCTTCCAGTGGGAAACGGTGTATCTCAGTGTGCCGGGATCATGTATCCTTTGCTGACAGGATCAGATTGATGACGCTTGCAAAGTAGCAGGAAAGTCAGGTGACACTAGAGCTGAGATCCAATATGGCTGCTCACTGTAAGGCTTCTGAGGTGGCAGTTTCTGTGAAAGCCGAGAACAGCATCAGCAGCCACGTGGTTCCCCTGCATCACTGTGTGCAGGTGTGGATGCACACTTTGAATCTCAATTGTACGCTGATGGATCTAATTTTAGAAGCCTCCCCTCGAGCCGTCTCTCCAGTGCAAAGACGGATTGATGCAGACACGCATTGAGTGCGCATTTAACCATTTGCAACAATGAAAGGGTGTCATATGATCCCATTATTTATTCATACTTCTTAGAATTAAAACAAATTAATCCGCAGGGAGACACCCCGATTTCAAAGAGGTGGATAATGTTTCATCGGCATCTAAATGGTGGTGTTTCTAGATATCTGGCAAGCTTCTACTACTTATAGGTATAGGATTCTTATTGAATGCTGTAAGGATGTAAATAACATGACAGTGGTTTGTTCCAGCCACAGACTTCTGACTGGATCCTACTTTTTTTGGCAGTGTGTCAGCTCCAGTTAGTGAAACTTTTATCTCATTTTAGCAAACGGCCCTTTTACCAACTGTTGCTTTAATGGTTTCACAAATTGTAAGCATTTCAGATAAAATTGTTTCTGTTGCTGTGGGTGTCTTTACAAATGGAAAGACTGAGGGTTTGTGGGAACAATGCTGCTCTAATGTAGCCGCAGTAGCCGTTACCACAAAAATACAACGCGTAGATCATCTTTGATTCTGCTGAATTTAGTATGTGCCTATTATATTCGAGTCTGATATATTGCCTGTGGTTGGAATATGCATCGTTCTTACTAAATGTGTTGAAAAAGCAAAATCTGTACTTGATCTACATTCACCGGCCACTTTATTAGCTACACCTGTTCAGCTGCTTAACATAAATGTCTAATTTATCAAACATGGCGGCAACTAAAAGGATTTAGGCATGCAGACATGATCAGAACGACTTGCTAATGTTTAAACTGAGGATCAGAATGGGAAAGAACGGTGATTTGAGTATCTTTGAACGCAGCATGGTTGTTGGTGTTAAAAAATGGCTGATCTGAGTTCTTCAGAAAATGCTGAATTTCCCCACAAAACCATCTCAGGGGCTTACAGAGACTGGTCCAAAAAAATAGAAACTATCCAATGACTAGCAGGAGAAAATATCTTGCTGATGGCAGAGGTCAGAGGAGAAGACAGTAACTGAATACAAACAAGATATGCAGAAGAGGATTTCTGAACACCACGTTGAAGCACATGGGCTACAGCCACAGAAGAACCCAAGAGGAGCTGCTCCTATCAGCTAAGAACAGGAAGTTAAGGCAACAATTCAAACAGGCTCACTAGAATTAGACAACATATGATTGGAAAACATTACCTAGTGTGATGAACTCTGATTTCTGCTGTGATATTCAGAGGGTAGGGTCAGAATTTGGAGAAACAACACGATAGCATGGCTCCATCCTGCCTTTTACCACTGATTCAAAGTACTCTTAATATTATAATAGTGTTGGGGGATATTTTCTTGGCACTCTTTGGGGCCCTTAGTACCAACACAGAATTGTTTGAATGCTACAGCCTACCTGAGTATTGATCCGGATCATGTCTATGCCTTTATGTGTACACATCTTCTCATGCACCGTGTCACACTGCTCGATCACATCAAGTTAGTTTCTTGAATATAATAATGAGTACAATGTACTCAAATGGCCTCCACGGTCACATTTTCTCTATCAAGATGAGGGCCTTTACTGTGTGGTGGAACATACACATGCACATGCTTGCATGTGCAGCACACATATCTGCAGCAACTGTGTGATAATCAATTCAATATGGACCAAAATCTCTCAATACTAGCAAGGTATACCTAATGAAGTGGCCGGTCCCCTTTACAGTTGCCTCTGTACATGTACTTTCTCCAGATATTTAGGTTTAGTCCAAATTTAAATCAGGAGTATTGTCTTTCCTTTATAATGGGTTGAGTCATGGAACTTTTTGATTGTACTCTGTAGTTTTTTTTATTCTTTCTTTTTTCATAACATGTAGCTCTCATGTATCTCATATGTTCTCGCCTCTGAGTACAGCATCAAATTAGCTTGTTGACAGCGGGCAAGCAGAATCTAATTTCATTTGTTTGATGTGTTCTGGTTGCCGTTCATCTCCTGGGAGGCGAGAGCTAAACCTGTGATAATATAATCAAGATGTTTTGTAGGAATCAAAGAGGAGCACTTTTCTTTTTTTTTCATTAATCTGCAGATGAAAGTGAAACACAACATAAAAACGTGTTCTTTCCAGTATTATATAGTTCTGAGCTTGTACCCTAAGACAGCTGTAGATGAAATGTATGGAGCCTTTGTTCATGACAATGTGACTCTACTGGGATAATTGTTATGTTCACATGTGTTTGAGGGAAGAAAACTCGGTTAGTTGTATAAATATATCTAATCTAATGTCACTTGCATATCTTGTAAACCGCGATTAGTTTAACATATTTCCTCATCATCTCGAGGGAATATAACAATCTCAAATCGCCATGTTTTAAACCGTTCTCCCTCAAGGCTCAATTTGGCGACCGCTTGAGAAGAAAGAAACGGCTCAATGCAACATCAAAACAATCAAAACTTTTGCCCCAGTTTTGGGCTTGTGTTTTTCTCCCTTTAACCAGCTCTTTTGGTGCACCTCTCTGTCGCACACAAAAGGGAAAAAACCCCAAAAACATCGCAATTAGTGACACCATATGGCAGAGAACGGCAAGGCCGCTTTGAACACCTCCCAGCCTGAACTCATCCATATGCTGTGGAATTTGCCTGTTTGTTGTCTCTCATTAACGAGAAAAGCGATGCGCTGTTTTTGCTATTACAATTTCTCACCTGTTTTCTCTGTCGTGGGCGGAAGAGGGGTACGTCCACGCTGCCGTCTGCCGGCCCATCAAGTGGACAAGTTTGCTAAATCTCATTGAGGTGGGTGTGCACACCTGCATGAGTTTTCTCTGCATTGTGTAATTTTGGTAAAGGAAGATGCTTAGCAGGGGGAAAAAAGGCTGAGAGGGTAAAGTGCATAGGCAACAGAGAGGCAGCACATCTGGAAGATATGAGCCCCATACTGAGAGTTTCAGATGGATGAAATGGGAATGAGAGCGACAGCGGGAAAAGCAGGAAAATGAGGACTGGACCAGCAGAGTTGTTGGGGGTGGAGAGAGAGAGCGAGCCCACACACCAGCTTTTAAGCTCCTAGTTGCTAGTGGGCCTGGCACAGATCCTTGGGTTGGCACAGGGCCAGCTTGACATCCTGTTGCCAGGGGCGACATTATGATGCGGCCGCAGCCAAGGAAGGCCCGAGCAGACGGTCACCTTGAGCCATGCCAGCCTCCTGTTTAGCTGTGACACCACTATTTATCGTCTGTGACTCTGCACACCGTGGCTTCACACACACACACACGTGTCCACATTTACATAGACACCGAAATAATCGCTGTGTTAAAAATAGCTCTAGTGCAACGTTTTATTTTTGTAATTTTTTAATAAGACTGGGTGTCAGCAGTTTAACTGAGCAGTTAAACAGACCCAGAGGAAGTCTTCAAGGCCACCAGAGCAGAACTGTGGCAGAGCGTCTGCTCGGGAACAACGCTGTAGCGTGAGTTGTTGTTTGTTCTGCTGCTTCTTCTTCTCCTTGTACTTCCAGATTGTGTTTGTGACTCGTTGCCATAAACGGCAGTCGCATGACAGCCAGCACAGGGCTTTTTTTTCTCTTTTTCACCCTGTGGGCTTATGGGGCATGTCTGGTTCAGGCTCTGCTTCTGTAACAGCACGTTATGCTTGATAAAAAGGTGTGTGTGTATGTTTGTCCCTGCACTAATGGGTATCTGTGTTCAGACCATGCAAGCTTCCCAGTGGCAGCTTCTATTGCAGATCAGATCATAATCTCTTTTAACCTGACAGTCAGTGAGGTTTTGAGTGACGTATCACAAGATTAGGTCACTGAGGGTCCCTCCTGTACAATATGTACGGTGGGTCACACTCATCCACTCTAGACGCTCTTTTAAATGTCACTCTTTCACGAAGGTCAGAGTGTATTCCTGCGTTATTTAAGTGAAGAAGAAGAATTACAATATAAAAATCTTTCTCTAACTCTAACATTTTATGCAACACAGGCAGCATTAAGTGACTCTAAAGATATAATGAAAGGAGTATTTATGTTATCTCAAACTATTAGGTGCTGTAGCATGGGGCAAAATCACAGCTTTAGGCCACACCGATTCCACGATACAGTATCTTCTTTGATGCTGTCTGTCAGATTGAAGCTTCAGATAGTTTTGATGGACGTGCCAAACAATGTCTTAACAGATAAAATCCTGACACCTGAGCTTTTGACCCCGAGACACATTCAGCCTCTTTCTGTAATACTCTGAGTCTCATGCAGGCTCTTATCTCTCACCCACAGACACCTCTGTCCCCCTTTTCCCTCCATCTCATTGTGATTGGATAGTAGAAACTTTTGCCTCTGGCGGTAAATTTAGCGCTTTTAAATAGAGGTCAGATAGTGAATCCTTGACCTAGTAAAGGTCAGTCAGGCAGATAATGTGGTAATAAGTAAGTAATTTCCAAGTTTTCCTGTTTTCTGTGTCGCTCACAGAAAATTATGAAAATAAAAACACCTCATTTTGTTTTTAAGAAACAGACGCAACTCTGCCATCTGACACAACAAGCCCTTTTTGCCTGTTGCAAGAATGCGTAATAAGGAAAAAAAACAACAAAATTCAGGTGAAAGTAGAAGGAAATTAAATGTAATACCTTTACAGATATGCACTGTGAATGGGACAGATGGTTTTAGTGAAGTAAAAGGCGCTCGGACATCTGCCAGATGCAAAAAAGAATTGGTTTAGGTTCACTTTTAATAACAAAGAAAATTTGCCCAGCTGGATGGGCATAAATGCGCTCAAGTGGATATGTGCAACAGGATTTTGCAGATGATTCTGGCTCTGTGCCAGGCAGCATTTTTATTTCACAGCAAAGACGAGCATTATAACTGAATTCACTGCTCTGGCCACAGTGATTTATTTAGTGTGCTGACGCTAGTCCTTTCACTTTACTCGTCCCTGTAATGTGCGGCGAGCCACTGAACCTGGATAAAGAGCTTAGACTGTCTGACCCACTCCCGCACTCTCCCACACACACACACACACACACACACACACACACACACACACACACACACACACACACACACACACACACACACACACACACACACAATCATCACATACATTCATGGAGAGCAGCAGAGAAACATCAAGCAGAAAATATTTTTTCAAAGCCAAATTGAGTCTTTCTAATGCTCTTAGTGCTGCTGAATGGTGTTTTGATACGACCCCCTGTGCCTCCAGTGGAATAGATGCTTTGTATTAGCCGCTTGTTTAGTCTGATTGTGTGTGTGATGTTAAAATTTTGTTGTGTTCACCTAAATGTATTTCGCTGTGATAAAGGCCTTGATAAAACAAGACAGAAGGCTGTAGCTCACGGACTAACACTGATTCGCTGCAGGATGTGTCTGATATTTTGCAGCTCCTCTGTCAGAAATGAATCAAATTAATATCTGAAACAAATATACTGTCTACGCTAAGAGAGATGACCTGTTTAGACTTTTTTGTCTCATTTGATTTTTACATATTTCTTTTTTAAATTCCTTTAGTTTGTTTTGCTGTATTGCATTTGCATTCTGATCTGCCTTCATTGCTGTTGTGTGTGTGTGTATGTGTGTGCGTCAGTACCGCAGGTGCTAAAATTGCTGAAATTACTGTATCAGTGGCCTGGCTTTAATGAACACTGTGATATTTGGACATTTTTGTCAAACGACAAAGTGCCTTCTCTGCACATCTGCTACTGAAAAGGGAGTGATGGTGCTTGAAAGAGGCAAGGGGTTGTTTTGATAATCACTTTGACTTGTTCCCCCCTTCTTAGTCCTTTTAATGTGGTATCATTATTACTGAAATGTAATTAGGTATGCTAATTGGCTGACATTTGGACTTCCGTCTCAGCACTTACGTCGAGTCTGGTAAAAATGTGTTGTAAATGAAGTGGGATGGCGAATGGAGAGGCTGAATGGACGTGAGGGTTGAGTGGAGGTGCTGAGAGCGTGATAGATGGTGTTATTGAGTGCTCGGGCTGAAGTACTCCAGCGGAAGTGCAGAGAAGGTTTTTTTTTTTTTATAAATTAGGAATTGTTGGGGTGAAAGAGAAGAGCTGGAGTCAGGAAGTGGATAAATAAGCTGTTGGAAGAAGCAGGGGTAGAAAAGCCTCTAAACCCTGTGAAATCAGTGCAGTGGGATGGGTGAGCGTGCAAGTGTTGCAAAATAGGTTGTGTGTGTGTGAGAAAGAGTGTGTGTGAAGCAATTATAGGGTACCTCTGCGGCGTACAACAAAGCCATCCATTTAGTGCACGATGGTGTTCACAGGCACGATCCATTAATGTTGTGCTGCAAGACGCACTATTTTCAGAAATCTAAAAAAGCCTCATCATATACACACACATTCATAGTGACTGTCGTTTAAGCAATTAATCCAGGTTGGTATGCAGCTGTTAGATGAATTTAAATGTCCACCAGCTTGAATAATATGAAGATAATATGATTAAATCAATGTATTACTACATTAATACTTGACATCAGAGTGTGTGACCTTGTACAGTAAGTATGTGGAGTGCCCGTCCATATGTGATCGGCCATAATCATGGCTGGTGAGTTGTGGAGTCATTAATAGATTAAAAGAGATCAGAAATGCTTTGAGTGCAGAGCGGGGTCATCTGAGAGGCTGAGGTTTAAAGCTGAGCTTGTTCTTTCTGTCCTCTTCTCTTGCTTTCTTTTGTCTGTACGTTGCCTTTTGGGTAATATGCATTCATAAGAAAAAAAACCCCATCAACTTCAAATACTTAAAGCTTTACTTATCCACAAGGTGGCGCTGTGTCTCTGTACAGTCATGAAGGGCTAAATAAGAAGTCTTGTTTGCTCAGAGAGAAAACCCAAATATCCTTAGGGTGAATGCATTATATGATGAGCAGACACGGCGTTATTCCACCTTCCAGGGGGGCGTTTGTTTTTCCTTTAATGGCTGAAAAGAGACGGTTCCTCCTCTCCTCAGGAAGCATCGCACCCTGCAGGCATACCTGTGTGAGCGCTGGGCGCTGACCCACGTCCAACCTCCACAACCTCAGTGAAGGATCTGGTATTTTCTGGGGCTGCCAGGGGCTCCAACAGGGATCCAGACCAGCTGAGGTTCAGGCTGTTTCAACCCCCCCACTATCATCTTTTTTTTTTCCTCTTGGAAAGACTGAAACACTCCTGAGATCTGCAGCCTAAAGGAGTCTGTTGGTTTATTCTTGTACATACAGTATATGTGAAAGTGATTGTCTCCATTCAGCTTATTCTGTTCAACATGTGTGTGTGAGCCTGTGTGCACCTGCTCACCCTGTGGTTCTCTCAGCTCCCGTGGTGAAGTCTAATAAGTCCCATGAATCCTCACCATGTTGTTTTGGTTTTTGCCCTGGGGTTGTTTTTCTTAACAGTTTAGTTCACCAGAGAAGTTCTGCTTCCACATTTTTCACTGTTAAAAAGGAAGAATTATCTAAAAAAAACAAAACAAAACAAAAAAAACTAGAAATACTGAGCTCAAAAGACTTGGACTTTCAGCGTGGCTATAGCTGGTCATTATTTAGTGCTGGCTCTTTGTAAATTTACTGCTTTAAAGTGGATTAAAAATTGCATTAATTCTCGTTGATTGATTCTTTTTGGCGGGTTCAGCACCTCGGATAGTTCCCTCACACTTCTGAGTTCGGGTGTAGCTGTTTAGCAGCACCTTGAACTTGGCATAGAGGCTGGAGTAAATGGAAACACACTGTGCATCGGTCAATATATTCTGTTTTATTATTTACATCATTGATAATGCGTGGGCTCTCTAGAACAATAGATCTTTGCCTGGTTGCAGCGCAGCATGGGCCAAAGGATTTTCTTGCAGTAATGTTATTGAATTGGGATTGCGAGTTTGTGCAGAGTGAAACCCCCAATGGATTTTGCTTTCCACTGGCATAAATCATCTTTTCATAGTTTAGAGAAAGCTGGTAAAGGCAATGCAAATGTAAATATGAAAAAAAAAAAAACAGGACTGCATGAATATTTCTTTGAACTGTCGTTTGAGCTAAAATGCCTGCACAGTCCGTCACACATACACAGCTCTCCAACTGTATGTTCAGAAATGTAAAGCGCGGCTTGACAGACACTCGTTTCAAAGAGTCATCCAGAGGGATAGGCTCACGTTATGACGGCCAGTTCCAGGGCTGTTAGAGGGAGGAGTGTCAGCGGTGTGATTATCAGCAGACAGATAGCGGATGACAGCTGCCATCGGTTATTGATGACTTTTTTAATTAAAATCCCTTATGGGGGGAACCCAAAGAACAAAAAGGGAAAATCATACAAATGATGAATGGTCCTTTCATCTTTAAGGCTGATATAAGATGCACCGGGCTCTTCAGCATGAATATTGCTTTCCAGGAAACTCTCTGAATATGGTTTCAAAAGGAACTCTGCAATTTTAATTTTGCCAGAGCTCACACTGGCTGTATGTTTTTGTGTCTGTGTGTGCGCGTGTATGCCTGTGGTTGTTGGAGGAGATGGGGAACAAACAGAAAAGGCTGAATGCAGGAGAGCAGAGGTCAGGCAGAAACTGAGATAGGAATCAGAGTGTGAAAGAAGAAGGGGTCAACATACACTGGGGACATGCACACCCAGCTTTATGCAACATCATGAGAAGATGTTAAACCATAGGGAATGGCACAAGTTAGCTTTTTGTTTAATTCCCAGTATCGTCTTGGGATTTCTCGCACTCAGGGAACATGCCTTTGTAAAATGAACTCTCAGTAGTTGGACAAACAGTGCACCCATTGTCTAATGTTTTCTTGTTGCCTTGTTTAGCAGTAAAAGTTTTACCAGCAGCAGCAGCAGTGCAGTTTCCACAGCATGACTGAATCAGAATGAAAGTGGTGGTCTTCTTTGTTCTGGACTTCGCTATATTGTTCTTGTCCGAGACGCTTTGTGGACTGTGTACATTTCATGTTCTATGACAATCCAAACCTCGTCCCAGATATTACATCCTCCTGTATTGTTTTCCACTCCTGTTCGGTAGTCGCTTACCCAGAGAGAAAACAAACAGACTGTTTGTGACTGTGGTTGAGATGAAAGTGGCTCTTTTCTTTTTTTCTTTTTTTGAAGGGAGTACAGTAGGAGATCAGACAGGATGACTGTCAGTGATAGTCTGCTCCCCTGAAGGCTCTATGGAGTAAAGAAGCAGCGTGCCTCAGAGCACCGCATGGTATCTGTATGGATGACAGAGGGGAGAGCGAGGAGGGGAATTAAGAGTGCCAGCAGCACATAGGGAATTCCTGCACGTCTGTCCCCGCGTTGCTTTAGTGTTTGTGTGTTTGTGTGTGTGGTGCTGTCACAGAAGAGCTCCCGCTTTTCCCCTGCTAACCTGCTAAATGGTCTCCTTTAACCCACCCACCACCGCTAAGTCCTCCCTTTCCACATGCGGATGGGGCTACTGTGACATCACTCATTCCCACGCACTCTGATTGGCTAGCCATTGGAGGGAAGTAATTTTTTTTCCTGCAGCCTATAGCGAAAAATTGAGAGAGAGAGAGAGAAAACGTGGGAGGGAAGGACACAGGTAGAGAGGATATGAGAGGGGAAGAGAGAGAGGGAGACTAAGCAAAAAAAGATTGATGCTGAGGCAAGCCGGCACTGCGCAGCACTCTCTCACACACATACACACACAAACAGTCATTGCATCACGCGTACTCTCGCATCACACTCCCAAGCTGCTTAACAGGCAGGAAAACCACTGAGTCTGACTGAGTCTGCAGCCCGCTACTGCAGGACAGGACAGAGGACGGCAAAACGTAAAGGGCGACAGGCGAAACAAGAGGGTGGTTCTTTCCTCCCTGTTTTACCTCAGCGCAACAGTTCCACTGCTGTCATCCCAGGAGGTCCGGTGCTTCAGGGAGCTCTTTAAAGACACCTCCCCCCGAAAAAAAGGGGGGTGGGCAACAAGGGCAGGAGCAAGGGCAAGTGTTACCTCTCCCAGAGGTGGTCGTTGATGTCCTCTCAGTGCCCCCATGAAACAAGCACAAATTGAGGCATAATCCGGGTTACAAGATGGCACGGCAAGTAGGGGGCGAAGCCTCCCCGAAAAAGAACACATCCCTCAACCTGGTGGCGGGCTTCTACCAATACCTCCGGGGTAAGTGGGGCAGTTTGTGTGCGCGGCTGTGTGCATGTGTGTGTCCTGCTGAGACAGATAGAGACTCCAAAAAGAAAGCAAGTGCACAAAATGTGTATTTTTGCATGTGTGTAGGGTGTGTGATTTAGAACGGCACTGCAGCATGGACCGTACGTGCCTGCTGGACATATGTGTATGTGTGTGTGCATAACTATGAATGATTGTGTGCATTTTGCAGTGCAGTTTTCTTCCAAAGAGTTCCCTGAAGGATGCTTTTGTTTTTTTGTCAAAGCTGTGAGTGTGTGAATAAAGTGAAATGGGCAGACGTCTGAAGGGGGCGTTTCCACACTGGCGGAGTCAGCGAGTGAGCCTGTGTGTGTGTGTGTGTGTGTGTGTGTGTGTGTGTGTGTGTGTGTGTGTGTGTGTGTGTGTGTGTGTGTGTGTGTGTGTGTGTGTGTGTGTGGAGGTCTACAGCTGGTGAAACAAGCATACCCAGCAGACAAGTAACAACTCACTGCAGGTGTCACAGCACAGAGGGCTGACTGTCTGACCTTATCTCTCTGTCTGACCCTGTGGCTATCTGCCTCTCTGCTCATTTGGATATCACATATTCAGCATTCTGTCTGCCAGCTTGTCTCTGGATAAATCACATTATCAGTCTATACTGTTGAGAAGAAAGGAAATACTCTGAGATGTCTGACAACTGGTCTCTTTGTTTGCACCAAGTTTGCATTCTTTTCCTTGACTATATCAATGATAATTTGTTAAGGTGATCTTCGCTGTGAGAAATCAGGGACTGTGTATGAGACAAGTGATACAGAAGGTAATCAAGTGTGTTAAAATGCTGCTGCAAAGGATGGCTGTTTCCCATTGTTATATTGAAAGAAGATGAGCGTGTGTGCTTAAGAGTGACTGCGTTTGTGCGGCAGGTTCAAAGTCACCTCGTCCCTGAGACTGAGAGGCTGGCACCACGCACATGCAGGCCTGTTCTCCGTCACGCATGTTCCTGCTCAAGAATGTGGAGGGAGGGAACATCTTTCCCCATTCTCATCCAATATTACCGCCCATCAATATTTGATTACTCTTGGACCCAATCAAAAGATTAATTTGTAGAGCAGGAAGCTGCTCAGTGGCACGTATGACTATGTGTGAGTGTATATGCATTATGTATGAAAGGTACCTTCCCTCAGACACAGACACACCTCTTCCCTTTAGCGTCTGTCCACAGCACCCAGTGACACACTAACCAACTTGAGTGCAATCAAGGCGTCAGCATATTTCATTAAGGTAGAGGAAGGCACTGTGTCAGACGTCCTTTCTCGCTGATAACGTGCTTATCTCAAGGATATTGCTCTGCAGCAAAGACGGGACACACAAAAACATCAGTTGCATGCGTGTGATGGGATGCTTTGAATCCCAGGTAGATTGTGTGGTTTTGTACACTCTAATGGTATAAGTGTAGCAGCTGCACATTAATTTCTCTGAGATAACCTCATTCATGTTCAATTTTTTTAATACATGGGTTGCACATAACATTGAATTTTGCTGACACAAGATATCACGAAGAATAAACTATACATTAGTTGGTAAAAATCCAGCAGAACACACACACTTTCATACTATAAATGCACAGAAAATTGTATATATGCTTGATTTATTAGGTTTTCTCATTCAGGTTAAGTGCCTTTTTAGGGGACATTGTCAGCAGACATGTATACTATTGATTGGGTCTTTCCAAAAGGGCCTTCATTACGTTAGCTGCCATAAACAAGACCAATGCATTTGGGGTAATGTCGCGTTTGTGTATTTTGATCACAGCCCTGAACAGAGCACCAGATTTCATGTTTAAACTGTACTCAGAAATGACTAGAACATGGCAGATAAGAGGGAGAACCACCGGCCTCCTATCATTTAAAGGGCATTTTTGAGAGCACAATTTTCTGTCCTCAGCAAGAGGAGTTCAGATAATGAAAATGCCATCTGTAAATGTCAAATGCCTTCTCTTTGTACATTAGTGTAAGGTATGATTTGGTGTGACTGACACATTAGAGAGACAGGAAGATTATCAGAAATAACAAGAGGCAGCCATCCAGCATCAGAAACCCAAGCGACTCTCACAATAAACAATGAGAAGATTGTGTTTTTAATCCTTTCTTTGTTTATTATTGCGCGTGACTAATAATGATGCTCTGGGCTCTGATTTACAGATGAGCAGGAAGCAGTGCAGAAAAGGACATTCACAAAATGGATCAACTCCCACTTGGCAAAGGTAAGAAAGTCTGGTTGTGTTTCCCTGCTAGTGCCAGCATTGTGTTATCCATTTACACAAAAGCTGGTGCTGGTGTTTGTTTTAAAACTCCCCGATCTCCATGTTTTTCCACTGTGAGTGACTTTACTACATCCTGTGTGCATGCGCTGACATTTTCCAAGAGCTGGTCATGGGACTGCTTGTTCCAGCTCAGACCACACACGGTCCTTCATTCTTGCATGATTTTTTTGCTCCTTGTTATTCTGTCAGTTTCATATAGCTACTAGCAAGGATTTACTCTCACTCTAATTATCTATTTCATATTACAGCATTTAATACACTGTATGTCTTTTTCCCCTGCAAGCTAGAGTCATTAATTTACATTTTAGTAATCTCGCTATCTCAATATGGGCCAATTTAGATTGTTTAGGATAAGAGTTTTTCATTAAAGCATGCTCTTCATTTGTCCACTCAGTGGACAATATGTCTTTGCCTTATAGTAAACAAACACATTTGATGCTACTGCATGCTGAGGGGCCTGTAATTATTGCATTATACTACGTTAGGCTCATCAGTTTCGCTCATTAATGCTTAAATGGTATGTCAGGAATGGGCAGACAAGGCAAATATGGCACAGTGCAACACAATTAAGTGTTACTCCAATCAGTGACGCTCCTCTCAAGGTTCCCTATTTGATTACGACAGCTGTGGAGTTCTTGAACTGCGGTGACGTGGAGCTGAAAATTCATTTGAAGAGCACTCAGAAGGGAATAAACCGTGACGTAATATTAAATAAGCACGTCTCAGGACTGTGCCAGCAGAAAATTACACACACACAGCCCAATATTTAAATGCTGTGAATTTTTTATAAGATTCAAGGTATAACCACATACTTTATTTATCAAGCCTGCAGTTGACCAGAGCTGCAGTCCCTTTGTTATTTCATTGTGATTGAACATTTTGGAGAGGCATTCCCACGAAGCTTTGAGGGGGTAGTTCAACATTTTTTTGGTCAGATGAGTAAATTGAGAAAATGAACACATATCCCACATTTGCATTATAAATATGTAGATGAGTAGATCTAGTAGCTTATCTTCTTTTTTGGCTTCTCCTTTTATGGATCACCACAGATCATCTATCCTTTTTATCCTTTTCTGCCACACCAACCCTCTGCATGTCCTCCTTTACTATATCCATGAACTTTCTCTGAGGTTCCTCTTTTCCTCTTCTCTGCCAGCTCCATTCTCAGCATCCTTTGCTCAATATATCCACTATCCCTCCTCTTCAGACAGTAAAAAAAGTCCAGATATGTATCGATTCAGGGATGTGAAGCCTAGGAGACAGTGCCAAAGCAGCCAGTGTCTTAATTTTAATACATTTACAAACACAGTTAAACCAGGTGGTTTCTAAAATAAATAAATAAGTGGACGTAAAAAAAAAAACCTTAGCTGTCTAAAGCTGACCATTTTTAACACAGGAGTCCAGGGAGACTGACCTCTTTTTGCAGTTTCAAGTGGCCATTCACAGGGCTGTAATTTTTGACACTTCAGCAATGGGCTCATTTTTCATCCCCGAGGTTGTTGCTTTGTCCTACTTCTATATTTACTCTAAGAGCCAAAGATTGGCATTTATTTCCTCACATAGCTTTCAGCAAGAAGGCCGGATGTCTAACTAATCTTTTAACCTAAAGTGGAAAAAGATCATTTTTGCTATATCAACACTCATGCACTAAAAACTCAATGAACTGATCCAACAAAGATCCCGGAGACTTCATTAAAATTCCATTTAAATTTGCCTTAATTAATGGATTCGGGTAATTAATAGATTAGTCATACCATCACACTTCCACTGGAAGAGAAAACCATATTTGTTCCTCATGCTTTTCCCTCTGCCGACTTGATCAAATTACGTATGTGATGTTCTCCTCGCTCATCACGAAGCTGCTTACACTTCCACCTGATGCCTGACGTTACCATAGTGATACTGATTGGCCTATATTTGTCTTAAAAATGTCTTGGCTGTCATAGCGGCTTGGTGAATTTTCAAAGAGCGTTGTGATGAGCAGGGGGTAAAGGTTCACCAACTTAAAGGTGGTGCAAAAAATAAAGAGAGCCATTTCTGGAAGTCATCATTCTGCAGACTAGTAGAGATTATGTGGTATCTTATGGACTCACTATCACAAGAATAGCTAATCATACGCAAAAAGTAGTGTGAAAGTGAGACAGGAGGATAGAAGACAGAGAAGCTTTAACAGTTGGTTTAGCTTTACTCTCACAGGGATAAATCCTGCCCTTGGCTATGCAGATGATTAGGCCACTCCAGTTATCACAGGTCTTTAATTCACCGCCTAAAGGTATGTGATTAATCGTTAGGTGAGTTGAGCCATAGCATGAGGGCTTCCTTTTGCTATCACCGCCCTCCCCCTCACTTTACTACTCCACAGGTATAACAAAAGAAGTCTTACGGGCTCCGACAAAGACTTTCTATGAGAGGGGATGTATTGGAGCTGGTAATTTATACAGAAGATGAATGACTCTCATTAGTTCACCAGATTAACTCGCCAAAGATATGAACTATAAGAGAGCTGCAAGGTAGTATTTTTCCAGGGGGTGCATTTCATTTAGATAAAGGTTGATGTCGTTTAGACCCACACAGCAGTCACACTCAACTTGCAAAATTGCTCTCCTCACAGTGTATTTTATGTTGCACCCGGTCGTGGAGTGACACATGTGGAGGGGTTTCAGTCAGCGGACCCCAAATTTCCACTCTGACAAATCCTTTCTGAGAAGGTTAAAGCTTAATTACAGAGTGGCCAGTGTGAACTGCGGAGGTCTCGCCGTCTTTCAGGCGTTTTCCCGGGAAAACAGCTTTAGTTCAGCCATCAGTGAAGCAAGTGTTCTTTGAGATTAAAGAAGGAAGAGAAATGAAGCTCCCAGCTCCTCTCTTGGTGTTTACTCTCGGGTTAGAGCGAGGGGAGAGGGTGATACATCCCGTGCACATGAAGTTCAGAGACAGCAAATCATGGCATGTGGCATGTGCTTCAGCTAACTAAGCTGCTGTTATGTTTTTCAAAGTATTAAAAATTTCAATCAGCTAACTCTGCTTGTGGTGTCCTCTTAAATTGTTAAGTTGTGTTTATTTTTATTTTTTTAACGGCAGTGTTGCTTTCTTTCATTTCATTTCATTTCATACTTGTGTTTAGGAGTCATACAAGCTTGTTTTACATTGTGGACCACATACAACCCATTTTGATTTTAAGTGGGTCAGACAGGTAAAAAACAACAACAATTTGTATCAGTGTAAAGATGTTTAACTACACATTTAATCCCTGAGATGTCTCAATATAAAAAAGTGTTATTTCAACAGTATCTCTGTTTTTCTTCATGATAAAGAAAACTGTTGTATTAAATGCAGGAAATGTGCCAGCATGACTCTTTGGGCTTAAACTCTAAGAAGTAAATATGTAAAATTACAGAAAAATTCTGGTAACTTATTGCCTAAATTGCCCTGTAATTATAAAGTGAATCGTTTTTATTATTTATTTTTCTGTTAACACATTAAAAAAACTCCAGGCATTTAAATTAAAAAGAGACATTAATTGTTTGTCTATTACATATTAGTATGAATGGTGAAGGATGAGGTCTTTATCTGCTCGACAAGTTGTAAATTCATGAAAATATATTTAAAAGTCCAAAATGTATGTTAGTCCTTCTTTTTAGTTGTCCCACTTCCTGTTTTATTTTTAGAGCTGTCCTTTGCTTAGTTTGTTTCCATCGTCTCGTCTACTGCGATTTAGTACAGCTGTGTCCCCAGCTGTTTCCACTTCCCCGATTGCTCTTCTGTGTGTATATAGACGCTCTCTCTCCTTGTCTTTGATCAGTGTCTGTTCTCCTTGCCCCAGTGTTGGTTCAACCTTTTGTTTCTGTAGTTTATTTTTTTGATGTTCCCCTTTTTGGATTATTGCAACCAGCCAATAAACAGTTCATTTAAGATTGCTCGGTTTGCCTCCACATTTCTGCATCCTGTAAGACTCCACATGGTCAGCAGCACAGTTGATAATGACAACAAGAAAGGCCCCAGCCAATGTATTTAGACCCACAACCCCGTCGCTGTGAGATGACAGTGCTGACTTTGCACAAGTCCTGCATGATTTTAATTGAAATGTTTCTACATGAGTGATTTTATGTGCCAATAATTCCCTGTCAGAATACCATCATCCTAAAAAGACTTTGCCAATAGGCTTCAAGTTTTTATTGTCCCTTCAAACTGGATGTATTGCAGCTCAAACTGAAACCTCTAAGTGTTCTCTTTGTTTCTGCCCCCTTCTGTGTCTTTCATGCTGTTGATCTTTTGGGATCCAGTCAAATGTACCAGGGGAATAACAAGAGAGCACAGACAGACGCACATCCTCAAACTCCTCTGCTCACAATCAATTACGACCCAGACGCTCATGTGTAATTAGCTCATTAAGTTCGTGATTTATTTTTTTTACCGCATGTTGCCGAGCAAAGGGAATGAATATTACTTTCTTTTTTTGTAATTAGTCTGAAATTTCCTCATTAGCTTTGGGATTATAATGAACAAATAGGTAAATTTGGCTTCAATTAGCTCATGGTATAATTTATCCCTCTGAATGGGATCTTTTTTAAGTGCTTCTTCTGTCAGGCTATGATACGGGCACAAGTGCTGTCTGAAAACCCTAATATCCAAAGCCATGAAACGACGTTAGAAGAGGAATTAGTGAGAAGCGCTGCTGCGTTTGCTAATTAAATTTGAAAGACGTGAGGTTAGTGTCCTGTCTCTCTCTGCCTCTGTCATGTTTTTCACTGCCACTCCTTCTACTCAATTAAACCCCTCTCTCATTTTCACTTTGTTGGGGTTGTACATATATTTTCACTCTGGCTGCACACACACTCTTGCGCACATCTCTACTTTTTGCCTTCCCTCTCTTCACTCACTCCCTTTGCTGCTAATCTCCCTGTGAATGGTTCGCTCGTCTGAAAGCTCCCCCTCCCCTCTAAAGCTCTCCTCAGCCCCAGCATGTGACTGTGCTTTAAGAGAAATCCTTGATGTGGCGGCGGCGAAAAACTGAGATATGTGGATTTCCTCAAGTCTGGAAGTCTGTGTCAGGTCAGGGAGGAAGTCAATGGGAAGGATACAGTTTGAAATCATCAGCATATTTTAGGATTTGAAGAAGCCGTTCAGAGTCCTCTGAGCCGGCGCTTATGGATGAATCCAGCTGTCAGTAATACACGGCACCACCAGACTCTGTTTGGGCTCCTAGCACAGTTTTTTTATGAAGATTTCCTTTATCCATGTCCCACAAGTTTAAATGAATGTCTTACAGTTTAACATATGTATTATGTTAGGGTTATGTATGCACTATGCAGCTTTGTGGGGGATAATGTGCAGAAAAATATTTCTTACCTCAAAGTTTTCTGTACATTGCTAGACCTATTAGCTCTGTAATCCTGACTCTTTGCATTCCAAGAAAACTGGGAAAGCTTTGTGTGACATGAAACACTTATGTAAACAGTGATCCCCCCCCCCTCTTTTTTTTTTTTTTTTTTTGCACAAACAGTTACATAAATTCAGTCGCTTGTTTAGAAATATCTTGCCTGGAAAAATTGTGTTATTATAAAGTATGCACCTGCCTTCAGACGAGTGTTTTCAAGTCTTTCTCAATGTTAAAAACCACAATGTTTCTAGTTTAAGCATTGCACTTAAGTTTACTTATTTCATATGATGTGTGTGTTTTCTTCTGTAGCATGTCCCTCCCCTGGTGATGACCGATCTCTTTGAGGACATAAAAGATGGTGTGATGCTGCTGGCCTTGCTGGAAGTCCTTTCAGGACAAAAGCTGGTGAGCCTGTGGGTCATTTCTACATCATGGGATTTGGCTACAAGCTTCAAACACGTCCTCTCCTCTGATCTCTCTGGATTATATTTTCTACTTTCTCACACTGAACCGGCTCAGGCTGATGCAATAAAAGAGAAATACAATAATTTTTGAATGTTTGTTTGTCCAGTGGGCTGCAGACTTAATGCAGTGAATGTGAAATGAGCCAGAATTATATGGAAATGCCTATTGACTGACTTTTATTAGGATGTTTGAATTGAGTGGGAAAGCCCAGATTAACAAGGACAGATCAGAGTTCACAAACACAGACAAAGACACACACGGCTTGAGGATTACATTTGACCAATACTGCCTAAGGTCTAATCTGCCTCTGTCCTATTGATCCGTTTGTTTATAGTCTTTGATTGGAATTCTGAGTCTCATTATTTCAAAAACGTTTATGCTATATTTTTTTCATCTATGCTTTATTGTCTGTTTAAACTGTGCTAATTTCTTATACATGTACTGATACATTTTACCCTCCCGTTTTCTTTCCCTCTCAATATCTCTCTTGCTTCCTTTCCATATCCATTGTTCTCCCTTCTCCTTCCAGCCATGTGAACAGGGCAAGAAGCTAAAAAGGATCCACTGGGTCGCCAACATTGGTACAGCTCTTAAATTCCTTGAGGGTAGAAAGGTAAGAGTTCGCCGCCTTCTTTCTATGTGTTTTTTTCTCTCTTTTTTTCTTAACCTTCCTGCTCCTCTCCCTGCTCATCTGGAGCCTTGTGGGCGCAAATATTGAATCTTGACCTCGTGTGACCCGCTTCTCTTTCCTTCTCGCCTCTCATTGTCTTCACATTCCCACATCCTTTGGGTATTCTGAAATTAGTAGATTCTCTCGATTTATATTTCCACAAAGACTTTGTTTGTTAAATGTAATTCTGTCTTAACTACTTCATTACATTTAATTGTTTG
Source organism: Rhamphochromis sp. 'chilingali' (assembly GCF_963969265.1). Taxonomy (NCBI): domain Eukaryota; kingdom Metazoa; phylum Chordata; class Actinopteri; order Cichliformes; family Cichlidae; genus Rhamphochromis; species Rhamphochromis sp. 'chilingali'. Next base: position 12,350,198 of record NC_137932.1, on the reverse strand, counting down.
GCTCCCTCTAAGAGATGGAGAAGAATGTCTCTCTCTCTTCAGCTGATTACCACTACACCTACTGCACTCCATGTTATTAGCACTTAGCAAATTCCTTTTCTCTGCTTCATTGGCAGAATTGCATCAGAAAAAACGCTCAATATGGTTTTGAATGTAATCATCTAAATGCATCAACTGCCCCTCCATGAGATTAGTAAAACGTTCTCAAAGTGTCGCCTGGCTCGTCCTTGGATATACATAAATAAAGCCATGAGTATGAGCTGACGTCTGCGGGGACACTGACTTGTCTTCCTCGAGTGTGACAGGGTTAAAACTGTAAATCCTAAACCAGTAATCTGCTGTCTGGAGATGAGACATCAGTGGGCACTCTGCTGCGTAAATCGGAGAGATGAAAATTAAACGTAAATATGCTCTCTGTGTGTGAAGCTGATGTACACACAGAGCATATTTACATTTTGCTTTAGATTGCCCATGTCTGCTCCGCGATTGTGTCTCGTGTCTGTGTCATAGAAAGTAAGTGTTTGCTGGTGTAATGATGTTTACTGATGTTTGGAAACTGTTGAAACCCTGTGATGTAAAGCCTCCCTTCTGGGAAAGTAGAGAAGCTGTCTAAAATGTAAATGAAAACTGGATGCAAAATCAGACCCCAATCATCGGTGATGACCCTGAACCTATGACGATATTCCCTTCACTTCTTTTAAAACATTGTTCTTGACAGTCAGGGATAAAAAAACATATTTCTAACTGACACAGATTAGGCATTCAGATCATGTGATTAGGGTTAGTTAATAAAGTCTCTGGTTAGGGTTTAGTCATTGAAAGCTGTGGTTATGGTTAGGGAAAACGACTGGGTTGGGTTGCCAGATCCTGAAATTGTTATGTCGGCTGTAACTGTACATAGTACATACCACAGCCTGTAAGAAACTCTGAGATAGTTGCACAAGTCAGTGCATGACTCCCTTAAATTGAATTGTTAGAATGAAGAGTTAGGGTTTGGGGTCATCACTGATGGTGTAGTAAACACCACCATGGTCATTTTCTCATTTTGATTTCGATCCCAGCAACAAGTTTCACAAAACCTTGGACTGTGGCAACAAAATGCACATAGAAATAAGATTCTTAAAAAAATGTAGTAATAAATTATTATTTTAATGAGTAATAATTGGATGTAAACGAGTGCCACGGAGAGATTGAGACTTTCTAAAGTACAGACGGCGAGGAGTAAAAAAACTGAGTGTCAAATATTTAAACAATAAAAGAAGAACTCATAGTCAAATTATTAAAAAAATGGTTGAATTTGGTTTTCATGATTTAACATGTTGCCTTTGACGTGTTATTAATATAATAAATTTAGATGATTGGTTACCTGTGATGGACAGGTCACCGCTCCAGTGTTTACCCCACCTTGAATGCAAACATCTGGGGTAGGTTCCAGTTTACCTGACCCTGAACTGGATAAGCAACTTAGAAAATGGATGGATAGTTTGTTAGCGTTTTACGCAGCTTCACAACTTTTTAGTTTTGCTATTTAGAGTTTAGTACAATTTATCCAAAGAAACACAACTACTGCTACTGTATATGCTTACTGCTGTCATTTTATACTGGTGTGTTTTCAGTGTGGTCACGCTATACCTCTGTTAACCACTCCAGCCTTGCATTACTGTTTTGATTTGCCAGGATAACCTGCTGTGTTTTTTAATATAACACCATGTATTGCATATGTTCTTATCAGTCACTATCCCACGGTTCCCCACGTTGCCCTCGTCTGCCCCCAATCTCGTTTTTCATGCTTGTTCACATGTGTGGAGTGGCAGGTATTACCATTAGATGACCTGTTGTGCTGCGGCGCCTCAGTAATACAACCCTCTATGTGATAATATACAATACTTCATCATATCACAAGATACAGCCTCCTCTCTCTCTCGTTTCTTGCTCCACTCGGCCCCTTTCTCCCTTTCTCTGTGTCCATCTCTGCTGGATATAATCCCTGTTGCCTGTGTAGTAGTGATAGATCTCTCCTCTCAGCCAACCACTCAAGTTATCTCACCTCAGAGATGCTACAGTATCTGCCTTTTCACAGTCAATCAGGCGTTTGCTTTCAATCATCTCCAGTACTTATGAATTATCTTTCTCCCCCTCCTCCTCTTCCTGTTCCACCTCCATCTGCCTCCAGTCTGCGTACAGAGGATCTCCGGTCAGTATTCATAACATTGCTCTACTTTTTTCTTTGTGATGTTGATAAATTGTGTCAGAAACATCTGCATGCAGGAGTTCTGATGATTACATGTGATTTCTCTTAAAGATGCACTGAAATTAGCTTGAACCTGTGGCTGTTTTGTTCTCAATCTGGATGTTAAGTTCACCTGCTTTAATGTGTGTAACGTTAGTATTCGTGCAGCTTTTTATCTTTTACATCACTCTATTGAAAAAGAGATTCTCAATCGCAGTAGGACTTGAACATACTGCCTGGCCAAAAAGTCACGTGCTCTTTTATTTCATTTGACTTAATTGCTGTGGTATGGTTTAGATAATCTTATGAATGTCCTAATATTTATTTTTGTCCATAAATGCATTATGTTTGTGCCACGATCTTGTATTGATGTTAGAAGAGTCTGATCAGTTCTCCAGCACATCCCAAAGATTCTCAATGGGGTTAAGGTTTAAAGTCTGTGGTGATCAACCCATGTGTGAAAATGATGCTCCCTGGACAACTCTTTCACACTGGTGCCCTCTTTGAATCCTGCCATTTTGATCTTTAAAAACATTTATCTGGTCATTAAGTAGATTCTGCTGACCCCATGTATTTTTTGGCCACATAACATTCCTGAACCAGACCAACTAAAGCAACCCCAAATCATAATACTTTTTCCATTGTTCCAGAGTTCAACCCGTTTGCTCCCAACTAAACTAAAGCTACTGATAAGTGGTTTTCTTTACCCTGCACAATTGTTTAGTCCTAATCCCATCAGTTTCCTTCACATTGTGTATAAGGAAAATCTTCTACTTTCACTAGTAGACTTATTTATTCATTATATTTGATTTCACCAAATATTTAAGTGATCTCTGACCACAAACAAGATTTTTTCCAGCTACATAATTTCTTTCTTGAGGATGAATGTTTAAGTCATGAGATAGGATATCGTTGTTTATGAAACAAGAAGCTAGTCGTAGCATCAGTTACACCCGAGCAATTGGACAGCAGAGAAAGAATGTAATTGTACAGAGAAATGCTTTTTCTTGGTACACATGACAATAAACGCTTTGAATCTTCTTAAATCCTATGGATGGCGCTTACTTTTTCGGTTGGTTAAATCCAGATGTTGAGCTTTTTTTTTTTGCTTTTTTTTTGGCTGGGCAGTGTTTGTACATTACACTCTTTATTGTTAACTTTCTGAATAAAATTAGCTTATTGGGGTAATAGTAAAAAATGATAGATTAGTCTGCGATCTGGAAATATCTAGACCTTCTAATAGTGTAGTTTAATGCTGCTGCGTTTGGACACAGATCAAGTTGGTGAACATCAACTCAACAGACATCGTGGATGGACGGCCATCTATTGTCCTGGGGTTGGTGTGGACCATCATTCTCTATTTCCAGGTAACTTTTTGCAGCATTAGTGCGATTAGATCATCAGATTCAATGCACATAATTCAGCATTATTTTTTGAAAAACAGTGAGAAGAAAAACATGATGTGAATATTACTACTTGCTCACCACAAGAACCTTAACCTGACAGCTAACATGGCTGAGAATATCCAGTTTGCAGAGAGAGCAGATGTGTATTTTTCTAGTTATATATATAAAAAAATGAGCAATTTAAGTTTAAGGGACATAAAAAATAAGTTGATCTTTAAAAGTACTTACACTCAAAATAAACAGCATCTGCCTCAGGTAATTCAGACATGCAGAGAATAAATCAGAACTTAATACTCCACTCTGGTAGCAGCATCAGTACACATAAATGCCTGCTACTCCATCAGACATAAGGATATTCAATAAAGGAAATGTAGTGCACTAGTAAATGTACACTTTCACTTACTGACATATTGATTTGTTTTATTTATGGATTTTCTGAGTCTGCTGACTTTAGGGAACAGAAACTGTGGCTCATCCGCAGGCCTGATAGGATATTATCAGACTGAGCTCCCAATATAATAATTTACATGCTTGCTTAAATATGTCCGTTGACTCTATTCGTACAGATTCACAATTTTTGCTTTGTTCAATAAATAAAGTATGATATAATGATACCACAGATAAAAAATAATATTTAAGTAAAATGCGGCTGATGTATACAAGGATTAAAGCCACAGCTAATTTGCAGACACGATTCCTTATAAGGTTGTTAGGAAAAGATTCTCACTCACAAGATCTAATAATTAAGCAAACAACTTGGAGCACACCTAAACTGGGAAAAACTAAGAACCAAAGTAACAAACCTGAAGGAGCCGGAGAGCAGAGCAACACAGGGCATGATAAACAGGGAGAAACGCAGTTGAATCACTAACTGTGGCTAAGCCTGACTTTAGTTGGTATTCTGTTGCTTCCAGATTGAGGAGTTAACCAGTAGCCTACCAGCACTCCATACCGTGTCCAGCAGCACCTCCTCACTGGACAGCTCCACCAGCAGCACTGAGATCACCAGCCCACCCGTCAAAAAGAAGACTCTTCCTCCTCTGCAGGGTGGAGCCAGAAAGGCATTACTGAGATGGGTCCAGCAGACAGCCACCAAGTATGAAGTCTGATTTGATGGTCAAGTGTTGCTGCAGGTTGTAGGTTATGTTTTGTTTTTTCTCTGCTGTGACCTTGTAATTTTCTGTCCTTTCTAGAAGTCTGAGCCTTGAGGTGAGGGACTTTGGCCCCAGCTGGCGTACTGGTTTAGCATTCTTCGCGGTAATCAATGCTCTCCGGCCTAATCTTGTCGACATGGAGCGAGTATGGGGAAGGCCCAATCGGGAAAATCTTCATGAAGCCTTCTTGTTGGCCGAGACTGAGCTAGGGATTCCACAGCTTCTTGAGCCAGAGGGTAAATAACATTTCCAGTAGCATTTCAGAGTGACTCTGTCATTAAGTTTATCAAAAGCAAACTTGAGCCTGACCAGCAACAAACCTACAAGTAGGCATAAAATTACTATGTATTTTATTTCTTTTTATTGTCTTAACAGGGCTCTAGACTAACTTTTTGCCATGGTTGCACTGGTGCGCCTACATTTTTTTCTTAGGCGCACCAGTGCAAAAGTTAGGCACACCCAAATTTTTCAACCGCTTCACTTAACACCGCAGTTTCACATGTGCACTTTTTTTGGGGGGGGCGGGATTGCTGTCCATACAGACAATATTGATTTGTAAATGATTAACTAATAATCTTGTGCTTGTGCTTAAAGTGCTTTGGCACTCTTTGGCAATATTGTAGACAATGTTAAACTTAATCATCACATCGGCCTCCTCTGACGACCAGCACCTGTTTGCTGCTGCCTGCCGCTGAAAGGCAATGGGGAGAGGGGACACTTGGGCAGTGCATTTATCACGATTTGAGATGGAAAACTGTTCTTGAAGTACATAGAGAGAGAGAGAGAGAGAGCTGTGCATGAAGTGTGATTTTTTTTATCGTGGTAGAGCAAAAAATAGCAAAAGTAAGAGAGAATTCATGACGATGTTTATCAAATGTGAAGCGTAGTTTGTTGATTCTTTTGCTGCTGGTTCAGTGAATTTTGGTTGGAGAGAGGCCGCTCAGAATCTAGTGCAGAAAAGACATAAACACAGCGCAGACCTGACACATCAGAATCAGTGAGCTGTCGGCTTTCAGCCCCGATGCCGTGTGGAGTCCGTTAACCTGCTCTCATTTGCTGTTTGGTGGTTGTTGAAATAGTTTTGTGAGCTTTAACCTGAGAAAATTACCTGGAAAAAGACATTTATATTTAAAAGTCGATTCAGGATTTAATGAATCGATATCGCTTTATTCAAGCTACTCACCTCTCTCTATCCACCTGCCCTGCACTTTCAAACATACACACGGACTACATGAATATCTGGACCACGATCAATCAGAGAGGTCCCGCCCCTGACTATCTTTGATTGGTTTAGACCACGATAGGGGCATAATGTGTGTCTGCTGTTGACCACACGGAGACGTTCGGAGTTGCAGAGTATTTATTTATTTTTTTGTTACTCAAACAGTTGGTCGCACCGGTGCAACCTAATATGTTTTTTAGTCGCACCATTAAAAAATTTGGTCGCGACCTAAAATAATATTTTAGGTCGCTGACTGGATTCTCTCTGCTACAAAATACAGATTAATGCAGTAAAGAGGCAGATAGGCAGTCCACTGAAGCCATGGTGCATTATACACCTACATATACCAAACACATCCTAAGCTGAAAAATGTCTTGTTTCTTCCTCTAACATGCTTCTTCCTCTGCTGCGTGGTGTTTCAATGTCACCACCACCCTGGCTTTCACCAGTACAAGGGGATGTTTACTCATTAAACCCAAATTTCTGTTACGATTTGCAGGAGAAGGACCCAAAAGTAGTCCTCCCCAAATGTCTAAAATATAAAACATATTCCTAAAAAGCTTCTTGAAAACAGACAGGGGGAACAGAAGGACAGGTAAACAAATGTTATGACAAAGACTAAGAAACCATACAGGACTATTTATACGCATGAAGGTAATCAAGGAGAGTAGAAACAGAAGGATACCAAAATACAGCTCAGTTAAATCAAGATGACGAGATAACAAGGGGGAAGTTAAACTAGACACAAGACTGAGGAGACAGTTGCCTACCATGGGGCATGAATACTGTCGGAAATGTTTGCAAGGCAAGTTTTAGAGAATAGAAATACTGTACAATACTGGGTCAGTCCTTGCATCAGATGTGCATCTCACTTTCACTGCCAGACACCATCTGCTCCCCTTCATGCCTGCCCTTCAAAATGTACTCCAGCAAATCAAGCTTGACATCAGCATAATTAAGGTGCATTAGGCCATGAGATCCAGCATGGCGGAACCCCCAAACAAAACTTGGACACTGATCTGAAATGGTGAAAATTGATTTTATTTGAGATGCCCGCTTGTCTCCTTCAGTCAAGCTGATTCTTATCAGCGGCTGATATTTTTCTCTATGAGAAAACTTGAAGAATTTACAGCCAGCTTATTTGACTTATGATTTTATTTATTTGGTTCCCGTCTCAGATGTCGACGTAGAAAAGCCAGATGAGAAATCTGTCATGACATATGTAGCCCAATTCCTGAAGCATCTTCCAGAACGAAAGCAGAGCGGCTCCGAGGGACAGCTACAAGTAGAGGTAACCGGCTGTCTCGGTCTCGATAGCCTGTCATTGTGATCATCTTCTCTCTTTCTGCATAGTGAATGTTTGTCTTTTGTATATGTATTTGTATGTTTGTATGTGTATTATTTATAATCATTTTGAGCTATCAAAGTGCAATGTTCAAGGTTCAGGGGGAAAAGAAAAATCTGCTTGTCTAATTTTATATTTAATTGATTCAGAATTTAGTTAAAATCTCTTATTTAATGACTTGAAGCTATCTAGTTTTTAAAGTAGGTTGAAACGAGCTGCTGCAGTGTCTTGTCTGTTCTGTGTTTCGTTTTTGTACATCTTTCTCTCTTTGTGTTGCTCTTTGTCTTCTTCTCTGGTGCGTTTGTATGGTGACTGCTTTCCTGTGGTTGTTGTGCTGGACTCTGTTCTGCAGCATGATCTTGCACCTCGGGATATAGAGGAAATGTTGGAGGTAGGTTATTTAGCCACTTCGGTTCCCAGGGGAGAGTTTTCAATAATTTCCTCCAACACAATGCAATTACCACCCATGATCATTCATGGTTTCCATATAAATTTGATTAAAGCACATTTTTCTGCCTCCTCTATTGGATTGCTGTATCAGTCCCTACTGTACTTTGTAAGAATGGGATTAAACACTGATTTTTCATGTCAAAATAAAGCCTGTATCCTAATATTGGCTCTTTATCTAACCTGATGTGATATTCGGGCCGCGGGGTTTCTAAGCCATGATAACGGAAGGAAGTCCAATATAATAAGATGTGATATTACCATTTATGAATGCTACCACTGAGCGCTTTGGCTCTCGGTCCCATTAGCATGACAATGAAGGCCTCTGGCATCGGCAGTGTGCACTGATACAGCATATTTGATGGAAAGCTTGTGAATAGAGGTTGGCCTTTTTTATTGTTTGCTGTGTCCAGATGTATGTCACACCGTGTTTTGCTGTTTTACAGCACCGATAGGGTTTTTTGTTCTTCCTTACTGCCTGGTGTTTGCACGGGAGATTAATTAGCTGTGACAAAGCGTGAATTTAAAAAATAAACAGAAGCATAAACACTTGGGTAGAAAATATTTAGAGAATGATGGTGAGTAAAATATGGCAGACTGTTTCCTTTTAGAATTAACTTGATCTACTTCCATGTTCTGAGCTGTCATAGAGAATAAAGTTGGGGCTTCCTTCAGGAGGGGTGGTACAAGTGAATAGATTCAGACTGAACAGCTCTCAAACGGAATGGTCTATCGCACAAGCTTTTTAGCAGCATCGCATTATCGTCATGCTTATTTAAAATCCAATGAAATGTTCGTAGGGGGTCTTAGACAAAGTACCCTGTCTAAGCTGAGTGTTGTTGGCAGCTGTGGGTTTTTGACGTTTTGTCCTGCAGGGAGACACAGAGGATTAGGGGAACACATGTTTAACCGTGCATGCTCTGCTTTCTTGTTCCCTTCTTTCCTCTTTTCATCCCGGTCAATCACTTTTTCCACTCTGTCTTCTTTTCTTTCCTCCTTTTTTTGGGTGCACTGTCCTCTTTTCTTTTATTTCCCAATCTCCTACTCGTTCACTCTGCCACTCCTGCATGATCCCGGCCACCTAGAGAGAGCAGCGAAAGAGCCTGAGGGAGCTCAGGATGTGGCTCGACCAGCTGGAGAGAGATGCAATACAGGCTCAGGAGACTGAGGGCAGTCTTGCTCAGCAGTACCAGGTTAGTGTGAGTGTGTGTGTGTCTGTGGCGGGGTGTGTTTAAACTGGGCACACTGGGCACAGACGCTCCTATTATTAGCTTAATCAGTGGTATTAGACTGTGGGGATCAGGCAGCAGCCGTCATATTTTCAGTCAATCTGGCTTATTCCACCAAGCCTCGGGATACATTCCATATTCAGCAGCATGTGGGATATCCTCATTGTCATTGCATAGCTCGGAAAGTCTAAAGCCAGATAGAGGGACAGTTTTTAAAGGTAGAACATATGAGGATCTGATAAGATGCAAATGGGAAAAGGGTATGACCTGTGAGGGAGAGAACACTCATTATCATCCTTTTATCGAGGATAAAGAGCTGTGAGTCAATGATTTTTGCTTTTCAGCTGTTCAAAAGTCTGCGTGTCCAGTTGGAGATGAGGAGGAAGCAGGTGGAGGGAGCTTTGCAGTCTACTCAGAGGGATGGGATGTTGACTGTGGATCAGGCTCTGGTCAAACAGGCCTGGGAAAGGATCTCCAAAAGGGTGAGAGCAGCGGGATTACCCACTCGCCTCCTGTTCAGAATTGTACACAGAGCATTTTTTTTCCATTCAGAAAAAGTGATATCTAAAGATATTTAAAGCTACTCCTGGAGGTCGATGGAGTGTTTACAATGTTCTAATTCATACATAAGGACTTCAGAAGGCATAATTTGAATTTATTTTGTGCTTTGCCAGCAACTCTGAGAATCAGCCATTTTTTAAGCTTGTATGATGATTTATCGTTTAAGGTTATTTCCTTTTACCTTATTTGGGCTAACACAAGTTGTGTTTTTTATAAAGAGCTGATGACTTAGTGTCTCCTTCTTTTTTTTTATAGAAATTAAAAATTAAATTATTTGTGTGATGAGGTCATTATTTCAGGAGACATCGTCTGTTTTTATCCATCTTAGTTACTGGACTGGCATCTTCAGCTGGATAGGTCTCTGCCAGCTCCTCTGGACACAGTGGGAGCATGGCTGCATGAGGCCGAGGAAGCTCTGCGGCAGGAGATAACCATCCAGCAGGCACATGATATCACAGCCAGCACTGTGCATAGAGCTCTGGAGCAGCACAAGGTTAGTGCAGAGCCATACATAGCACAATAGAGTGTGAGAATCAAACATACTATTAGAATGAACACAGAATGTATAAATACATTTTTATGTCTGTTTTCATATCTTTACTCGGTGTACTCTGCACAGGATGTGTTGAAGAGCCTGGAAAGTCACCAGCAGGTCTTTCAGAGAATCCATAAAGACAGAAGTGTTGATGGAGTGCCTGTTCCCCCAGACCAGCTCCAAGACATGGCTGAGAGGTAAACAAAACTCCTGCTAGTCTCTCTTGAAAGTGCAGAATACAAAATTAATGTTCTTCGTGGTAATGTTTTTCTGATAAGAACAGATTATTTGAAAGAAATTTGGCACCTCAGTCGGTGTGTTTTTTTTCACAATCTTGCTTTTTGGGAAAGCAGCAGTATGAGAAGGTCGAGGTATAGGTCTGATGTCCCTGTATGAACTGTGTCTTTTTTAGGATGAACTTTATCTCTACATCTTCTAGCATCCACTTAGCAAAAATGGAATTTCTGGAGAACAAACATCACATGCAGGCCTTCCTTAGTCTGGCTGAGTCCAAACTAAAGTCCTGGATCATCAAATATGGTCAACAGGAATCTGTGGAACTGATGCTTCACAGCTATATCGTAAGCTCAGTCTCTGATTTGTGTAGTTTGATCTTCAGGGTTCACCTGCATGCTTATGTGGAAAGGATTTTTAATTTTGAATTAATTTTTGTATATTGTATAATAATTATTGGTTGATGAAGGATAGTTACCATTACATAGCACATGTATAAGATATTTAGTTCTGTTTCTGTGTATCTGTTAAGATGCTTTTCACATCTAATAACATTTTCTTTTGGAATCTGTCTTCATCAGTCATTTGTGGAGAAGCAGCGTTTCTTTGAAAACTATGAGATGTTGTTCCAGTCTCTGAAACTGTCTGCAGAGGCCTATGTGAGTGCTGACAGCTCAGGTGAGTAGCTCAAGGTGTAATATTTACTATATGTATATATAAGCATTTATTATCCTATCACTTTCTTATAATAAAGTAATTCAGTAATTCTCCCGGGAAGTCTGGGAAATGTTTATCAATATCCTGCCAGACAGTAATCTGAAAGGCGCTTTATTGCGATGATGTCAGAATCACATAAAATGTCCAACAATGCATTAAAGCAGTCCTGCTCATTGATTGGGAACATCATTATTATGTCACATTTCCAATGCATTCTCATCCTTTTAATGGAACTTTAATCTGAAATTGACCTGATACTTCCAGTGTATCCTGGCTGAGATCAGTATCTCTCAATTGTTCACTATATTTCAACTTTATTTCCCTTTTCAACAACTCACTAACCAATGAGGCTTTCCCTGCCAGCAGCTCAGTTTGCCCCTGACTGGTTTCACAATTTGATAGAGGAGGAGAGTCTGCAGGCTACAGCTAAATGAGGTTCCTCCACTCTCTGCTCTCAGTGGGGAATACGACCCCATTTGCTAGTTGGGGGGCTGCTCCACTTCTGCAGGTCTCTGGGCGCAAACTGAGCTAGCTTGTTGGTTTCATTAGGTTTCAGGGTTGCATTGCTTTAGGGTATGCAGAGCAGAGAAGTGAGGTGTGGTGAGAAATCAGGACATCTGAGGTTTGATTGGTCGACCCCACAAATGAAATGCAGCAGGTCCTGCTGGTACTGTAATTAGCATCGTGGTTTCTGATTGGCTGCCTGAGAAAAATAAGGAAAAGGGTTAGGGTACTGATCTGTTTTTTGTCTCCCATTTTAGAAGCATTGCGTTTATCTGATGTGCGTCTTTATGCCATTGTTTTGCACATACTCTAACAACTAGAGAGTTTGCATCTAAGAATGTAGCACAAGCACAGATGATACATCTCCTTGTAGTGAGTTTTTGGGGTCAGGGAGTTTTCTGCAAAAGCGTGTGCCTCCTTTTGCTTTATCGAGTGTTCCCCTGCCTTTGCCAAAGTGTGGTGATGTGAAACAAAGCAGTGAAAGTCATCAGGCACACACAGACATAAAAGGTACAGCTGCAGCTTCAAAACAGCTGCTTCAGTGCTTCATTTTCCATTTGACTCTTGTGAATAAGTGACATTATTAGCGGCAGCAGAATCAGAGGTAATGGTGGTGTTATCGGTAGCTGTCATTCTTGTTAAACTTTACCTCTCTTCCAGTGGATGAAGGCGAGATGGGAGTGCGCAGGTTTATGCGGGAGGTGGTGACTCAGTGGAGGAGTCTGTCCATGGAAGTGCGCAGCGTGAGGAGCATGCTGGAGGAAGTGCTGTCCAACTGGGAGAGGTACACCTCCACTGTGGCCTCTTTGCAGGCCTGGCTGGAAGATGCAGAGGAAGCCCTGAGCCAGCCAGAAAACACAAAACGGGTATGAGATTAGATCTTAATACTGTCTGAGCCTTTGATTTTTTTACTTTATTTTTTCTGTGAACAGATTAGGAGCCTGTTCATACACCCATTTATTTGATGGACTCAGATTTAATTGTAGCAATCAAGCCATTTTGAAGAATTTAGTTTTTTTATGTGGAAGCTTATTAGGAGTCTCCACTCAAGTATCAAATGATCCTTCAACAAGCCGCTGAGGATATTCCTGTTGTTGCATTGCCATGGTTACACAGACTCACATCTCCGTCTAGGATTAGACATCTAATTACCCCACTTTTTTATTGTCCTTCCTTTGTTTCTTTCTTTGAATCACTTTCTTTGTTCCTTTTTTGATTAGCTTTCTTCATCTCTTTCTTTGACACTCGCTCTTTGTTTCTCTTAATTTCTTTGTCTTCCAGGAGTTTTTCAGGGATCTCAGCCACTGGATGGATCAGCATGCGGCCATGAACGATGCAGGGAATTTTCTTATTGAAACGTGTGACGAGACAGTGTCACTTGATCTCAAGCAGCAGCTACTCATTTTAAATGGGCGATGGAGAGACCTCTTCCTCAAAGTCAAACAAGTAATGAATGAAAACATCTAAAAATACTGCCTGTCAGACAAAGACAGAATTGGGTCAAAACATATGTGCTGGCTCTGTTTGATTCATTTCTCAGTGTAAAGTGTAATTAGCTTCTTTTTTGCTGCAGTATGCCCATTCAGATGAGTTGGAGAAGTGGAGAAAAGAACACTTGAAGGCTATTTGGGCCCTGAAAGAGCTGCTGGACACTGCCGAAGCCAAACTCAATGCTCCTGTTCAAGTCTCTTTCCTCAGTGTTAGGGCTTTTCTTCAGGATGTGGAGGTGAGGAAAGCAAACTGTCAGTTTAACTATCAAATGTAAAAGATAATATAGCCTGACAGTAGAAATACAACCTGTCAGTAATGTTTTTTTAAGCTGGTGGCATTGCAGCATCATGATACTTTAGATTTTCAATGGGCACCTACACTTACATACATACAGTACTTTATATTAGACCATCCCTGATCACATCGCTTAGAGTTTGTTTCAAATCTGTTCTTTCTTAAGCTGGTCGAGAATGACAAGCCTGACTCTGAAGTGGACCTAATATGCGTTTTCTTTTCTTTCTTTCTTTTCCTGTTGTGTTTATTTGCTGTTACTCATGGTGGATACTCATGTTAAACATGGCCAAAGTTTCAAATATGGAACTAGATGGAGTTTTTTTTTTTTACTCTTAGCTTTATGTGATTTCAAAGAGAATGGTCATCACAGCTCTTTTTAGGAACACAGCTGCCCCACACACCAACAGCAGGTGAAACGTAACTGTTTCAAGTCCTTCCAAGCCATTTTCAGACATGTAAACTCTCTTTTCCATGTTAAAGAGGGACTTTTAACAGGACTCTGTGTCATCCTGTTATAAGCTAACTTTAGCAGCAATAAATTGAAGTAATTGTTTGTGGTGTGTATTTGTCGGTACACCTTTTAAGGTCCCAACACGGCATTTCAGTGGGGTTGTGTTCTGTTCCTTGGGCCATTAGAACAGTTTCTTTTTCAGTCCTTTTATTTTAGATTTGTTGCTGTGCTTGGGGATCATTGTCCTGTTGCATGAGCCAAGAATGTGTTACTCAGAGGAATTCAGGGTTGACTTAATGGCTATAAGGTGCCCAGATCCTGTGGCTGTAAAATGCACGCCCAAATCATTCCTCTTCCACCACACTTAATAGCTGGTGTCAGGTGTTTTGCTTGCAAATAAGCTGTGTTTTATGACAAACTATCTCCACTCTGGTCTCATCTGTCCAAAGCACATTGTTCATATGTAACTTTGCAAGCCTAAGCGATCCCGCCATGTTCTTTTTTAAAAGAGAACAAGCTTTCCCCTGGCAACCCATGCAAACTTGTTCATTCTCTTTCTAACTGTACTGTCATGAACTTTAACGTTTCACATGCTAACTGAAGCTTGTAGAGACTTAGAAGCTGCTCTTGAGTTTTTCCTGTTGATATTCTTCCTTTTTGACATGACTGTATTTCAGACTTTGTCTGAGAATTAGTTACATACAACAGACCATAGTCTATTTTAGATGCATTCCCACTATGCTGGCAATGCTGTCCTTGGTCTTGGCAATGGTACTATCTGGGTAGAGCAAACAGAAGTAAGCTTGTGTGACGCCCACTCACTGTGAAATTCGGATAATTTTCTTCTCTGTACTCTAATGCATGGCACCAGATATCTGTCAGACTTTGTGGTGGTTAAAGGCAGCTAAAGATCTGATCTGAGAGCGTCCAGAATTTATGTCCCATAAATGCAGTTTCATCAGTTAATGCTTAGAAATGTTCATGACTGCAGTAAATAATGTCACTGGCTCAGGTCAACATGAATTGAAGCTCGAGCTCTCTTCCTCGCCTGAGACAAATCAGATAAAGTCACGCTTGAATCACGATAAAGTGAGATTTCACATCTGCACTCAATGTGCGAAAACGGCTTTACTCTCATACGTTTTTGATAAGGTGTTACTAAAAGCTGCAAGTCACTGCTTTATTGATGTCAGCATTTTTATTACTAAAACAGCTTTGATGGCAGTGCATTCACTTTAAGAACGTATGAAATGACCCTTTACCCTTGCACGTCACATCGCAGAATACCAAGCAAAAGGTTGTCGCTATGGAGACACAATACAAGTTGGCTGCCCGCAGTGCTCAGCTCCTTGCCAAGGATGCTCCACAGGATGAGGCAACCAGGGTCATGGCAACTATGGCAACAGTCAAAGGTCAACTAAGCAAGGTGAGTCTCATTTGAGGGTAAACACAAAGCCTTTTAAGTTAATACATTTTTTCACTGTTAAGCGGTCCGTTTTGTATCTGTTCAGGTGAGAGAGCGGTGCCCATCTCTGATGCGGGAGTGTCATGCCTTTCTGCCGCTGTTGGAGGAGATGGAGAAACACATCAACACTTTTTACCAGGCCTTGGAGCGAGCGAGTCGCATCACTTCTGCTGCGAGAGACCCAGAGTCACAGGCACAAGCCCAGCAAAAATACAAGTGGCAGGTCAGACACGAACACGTTAAATTTACAATAAGTGCTTACTAGATATGTTTTTATTCTTTTTTTCAGTTTATTTTTATTTTTTCACAGTTATTATGGATATGAGCTGCCAGCTCCATAAGCAGTGATCTGCATTTATAACACTACAGTCCTGTTGCTGTATCTTTTATGTATTATTGTTCCCTTCTTTTATATTCAAATGTGATGCACGCTGACAGAAAATAATAACTCCCCTCAAACGTCTTCAAAGCAATGAGCCTCTTATGAAAATTCAAGGAGTAGAAAGAAGAGATATTTGTGTTGAAATGTTGCTTACTTAAAATATGTGCTTACTTTACTCTGAGGAGCATTATTGTGTCATTTCTAGATGCAGTTTTCTGCAGTGAACCACTTCCCATCTTTACTTCTGGGGAACTCTGCATCTCTAAGATGCTCTTTCTATACTCAGTAATGTTACTGACCTGTTTCCAGTTAACCTAATTATAGCAAAGTGTTTCTCCAGCTGTTTCTTTTTTAACACCACTTACTTTTGTCACCCCCTTTCCCAACTTTTTTGAGATGCGTTGCTGCCATCAAATTAAAATGAGCTCATATTTTTCATGGAATGATAACATTATCTCAGGTTAAACTAATATTTTCTGTGTCCCATTGTGAATAAAATATGAGTCTATGACATTTGCAAGTCATTGCATTTTGTTTTTATTTACAATTTACACTGTGTCCAAACTTGTAAAAGTCTATCCATCCGTTTTCTTCCACTCATCCAGTTCAGGGACTGTCGGCTTGTCCAGTGTGCACGCTGCCTCGCTAAATTGGATAGCTAGATAAGAAAATGGATGGACAGATGGATGGATATTGGAAACACAAGTAATTTTTTTAAACTTCTTGTCTCCCCTTTTGTGACAGGATTTGTTAAACCATCAGCAAAGCTGTAAACGATGTTTATCGGTGATTGAGAGGAACCACCACTCTCTGCAGAGGGCGCTCTCCACCAGTAAGGTGCTCAGGAACTTCGACATATCGTTGCTGCAAAAGAGAGTTGTTGAAATTCAGGGCTCGGCACAGGTTAGTATTACAGTTATGCATTACATGCATTTGCATACCAGAATGCCAGTCAGAAACTACAATACTGATTATACTATAGAGATTACACAGACATCAGAAAAACACAAGGGATTCGTGCAGATTAGATTTACCCACCATGTGTGTTACTGTTCATTTGTTTGTAGGACAAATAATGTAATTACACTGTATTACTACTATCTAACCTCTCAGGCTTTGCTAAAGGAGGTTGGAGAATGGAGAAGGCAGGAAGAGGCCAACAACTCCCTGAGGAGGAGATTTGAGGAATCCCGACAAGAGCTGGAGAGAGTGCTGAAGAAAGCTCAGGGCTGCTTGAGAGAGACTGGAGATGCTGAGGAATTATTAAAGAAACACACTGTAAGATTAAATCTCTAACCTCTAAGCATGTCTGTGAAAGCTGCGGCTAATCTGCAGAGGCATTTCTATTTTCTAATTACATTTTTAAGTGGAAACGGGTAGAGTGTTAACATTCTTGACTTAACTTTTACTCTGTCTTGTGTCGTGTTTACTCTTATTTTATTTTACATTACAGGATTTCTTTGGACAACTGGACCAGCGGGTGCTGAGCGTGTTTTTGAAAGCGTGTGATGAGCTCACGGACATCCTGCCACAGGAGGAGCAACAGGGGCTGCAGGAAACTGTCCGCAGGCTGCACAAACTCTGGAAGGTCAGAGGTCACCATGGTTTACCACTCTCACTAATTACTGTACACCTCTTGAGGCGCATAAGCACTACTTCATTAACTTAACCAGGAAAACCTTTGGCTTCAATAGAGTCCCTCCAGTCTGGTTCCAATTAACCTGGTTAGATAAAAATGCAACCCTCTCTGTGTTTATTTGCAGCCACTCCAGGGAACTTTTGATCAGTGACAGATACAATGTGACACTTAAGGGTAGCTTTCAGGTCTGCTATGTTTTGTCTCATCTCCATCTTTTTTACAGGACATGCAGAGCGAGGTACCATCTCACCTACTCCGTCTCAAGGTGGATGTGGAGCGAAGCCGAGTTGCTGTGATCCTGCAAGACTGCAGAGCAGAGCTGCACAGAGAAATGCAAGCCCTGTCTGGCACCTGCACCAGCGAGCGAGTGATCAAAGAGCACAGAGTGAGTCTCGGATTTAGTGGAAAATTGAAACAGATAGAACTGAAAATCAGAGAAAGACAAAATCACTTAATGTTGTTATCACTGACATTCGGGAGCCTCTCATATCTTAATTTTCTTTTTTTTTCTTCTTCCTCAGACTTTCTTCAGGGAACGCAAACCTTTAATTCAGAGCGAGAGGAGGATTAGAAACATGGAGGATCTGTGTTACAAGTTGCCTGACAACGACCAAGCTTATCGAATGCTTGACTGCACTAGAAGGGCCGTAGAAGAGGTTACAGAGCAGATAAAGAGCACCCACCTCAAGCTGGAGCAGCACCCTGATAAATGGAAAGAGTGGAATGAGAGGTAAAGATGGGCAAAAAGCACAGATTTAAAGTGATTTAAAGCAAATGCAGAACTCAGTGGTCCATTTTTATTTTAGGTTCTGCGAGCTTTCTGATTGGCTCTCATCTCAAAAAAGGCAAATGAGGCTCTTAAGAGGAACAGCAATAACTTCCCGTCATCAGGAGCAACTTGATGCTGCTGTTCAGGTGAGCTAGTGGGCTACATTTGCTGCTTTAGGCACTGAGATTAGGCTATACTTCAACTTCAGTTAACATCTAGTGCTTCCATCAATTCCAGGCACTACAGGAAGCAGTGGATACTCGAGAGGAGAGTCTGCTGTGGCTCAAGAGCCGCCTTGCTGTGCTGTCTGAAGTTAGCTCTGAAGTGGAAGTCCAAAGGCAAAGAGCAGCCTTGGCTAAACTCTCAACTGACCTGCGGGCAGTTTACTCTTCACTCTGTCAGGTATTCCAGGATAAGTGCTGAATATTCTCTTCCGTACTGAAAATTTTCATCAAAAAATAATCCAATGACCTTTTTGCCACAGCTGGGTGATGAGGGCTCTGCCATGTTCCAGTATGAGGAGCTGAGGGACGAGATTCATGGTGCTCTGGAGGAGGTTCTGAGGGCCCGAAAAGAGGCTGAGGAGCAGATAGGCAGAATCCTGGATGCTGAGGGTTTGGAGGAAGCCAAACAACTTTACCTTATTCACCAGGTATTTGTTTAGTACAAATGCACTTGTAACAACTTGGTTTCCATGTTTGAAAGTCTCTTTTGTATTTAATTTAACTGTTTAACAGTTTACATTATGAATGGTTTGAGCAAGGCAAAGCAAAATCAAGGTTGCTCACAAAATAGCATGTTGTTTTTGTGTCTGTGTGTTATAGCAACACCTAAAGCACCTGCATGCTAACAGGAGAGAGGCAGAGCTTCTGGTGTCCCACTGCCGCCAGCTGCAGAAAGGGGAGGGGCTCAGTCAATCTCTACGGGAGCTGGAAGGAGCTTTCAGTGAGGCTGACCACAAATCAGGGGCAAAGGAGCAAAGTCTGCAGGTAGGCAGAGCCAAGATTTTTCTCATGTCGGCGCCCTGGTGTTTGCACGTGTGAGTGTCATTGATCATCCACACACATTCCCGCTGTGATAATTGATTAGCCTATTGCTGACTGTTATCCTGCACGTTAATTTTGTTTGTTACTTTGTGATTTCTTTGTACACTTGTCGTTATCCGTGAATTGATCAGAAAATTAAAAGTAAATGTCGGTGTATTTTAAGACAGCAGATCATCTGCTGTCGTAAAATACCCTATGCTTACAGATGAAATCAGGAGAATGGCAGTAAATATTACAGTGCCCATCTCCTTTGTGTAAATAGTGCATGTTATCATCAGGTCTGAATTTGTACCTACTAACGTTACTCTTTCATTTCTTTGTCACTTCAAGGCAACGCTGAGCTCCTGGGAAAGTTTCGAAGCAGAAAGAGAAACAGTTTGGAGGTTCATCAGCAATACTGACAATGAATTGCACAAGGAACTCCTTTTCAACTGCTTGGACAGCCTGAAAATTGAACTGAAGCATAACAAGGTGTGTATGTGCAAAACGTGCATGCATTCATATTCTGATTTATTAGCCTGTATTTGGTCATGTTGTGTAACTGCTTGTTTTTCGGTCTATAGGAACTCTTCACGGAGGTCGAGGAGTACTCTATACGAGCAGATCTCCTCTCAGAGAAAGCAGAAGACATTCAGCTTGGTCCGAAGACTCAGACTCTTCTCCTGCAGCAGGCGCAGTCCACCAGAGAAGCAATCGCACAACTTCAAGACCACCTCAACAAGAAGTATGTCTGACTATTTTCTTCTATTACATGCAATAAAGGTCTGAAATGTGGTACGGGCCTTAACCGGCAGTTTTACGAGTGCCCAATAATGAGCTTTAAGTGTAAAAACTAACTTGTGATATTAGTCTGAAAAAACCTAAAGTATCAAAATGTGAAATTGTATTTTGCCAACATATGATGTCTGTCTGGCATTCACCTGCAAATTGCATCCATGCTATTGTCTGGTTGTTTGTTTTCATTCCAATATTCTGACCTTGGGCTGTTGCCTAATCTCATGTGTCCCAGTGTTGTCCAGCTGGAGATGATATTTGTGTGGTGGGAGCGCTTCAGCAGTGAATCAGCGGCCTTCTTTCTTTGGATCAATCAGAAACAGAAGGAGCTGGACGCTGTCAACATTTTCTCCTCCTCTGATCCTTTAGACAAACACATCAGCGCTGTAGAGGTTTGTGCAGGTCTATATTTCTATCACAGCATTACATTGTATACCTGATCACAAGGTTTCCAATTGGAGGTCAGTCAAAGGTGAGGCAGTTCACTGCACACTTTTTACACAACTCCTTAAATATTTTTTATGTCTTCACAAGTAAATACTCATCATATTTTTTGGTTGCTTCAGTTAAACTGGAGTCACATTGCTGTCTGGTCTTGTGTCTGTAGTTTACAGTATCACTGTGGCCCAAAATGATTAAGATTATGATGAAATGAGATTAAATTTTAATCTAACCCCAAGGGAAATTGGGTCAGTGCTGTAGCAGAGGCTGGAATTTAAAGGAAATAAATTGATCATATTTAATAAAATATAATCTTGGCATGCCTAATCCCAGACTTGTCACTCTCATGATGGTTTTTAGAAAAAAAAAAGGATACTGCCATCATCTGCCTTTTTTTTCTTCTCAGTTTGAAAATAAATTTCTTCTTGAAAGAGCGATCTTTTATCGTCGTAATTTCCTGTATGCTTTCCCTCGTTGAATTCCTCTCTTATTGCATCTCTCCAGGCCGTGGGGGAAGCTTTAGAGGAGAGAAAGGCGGTTCTTGTCCTCATGGAGGCCGACTGCGAGGCTCTGTCCAGGTTTGTGACTTCTGGAGAGGCCGGTCGCATCCGGGCGCAACTTAACCAGACGAGACAATACTGGGAAGAGCTGAAGGGGAGAGCAGAGCAGCTTGGCGTGCAGCTCAACCAGAGCGCCTCCTACAGGCAGAGATGCAATGATAACCTTGAACAGGTTTAGAGCATCACACAATTTATGACTTTTATTAAAGGTATTTTATTACACAATACAAACGGACTTTTTTATTTTTATTATCAGGTTAAGAAAACAGTTAGTGATCTGAATGAAAAACTGGACTGTCTGATCACATGCTGCGTATCATCATTAGAGACCTACAAAGCCCTCCAGGATCACATTGTAAGAGCACAACTTGGCACCTCTTTGATACATGAATAAGTATCACTGGCTTCCTTTTCAGAGTGGCACCATGTTATTATGTTGTATTTTCAAGGGTTTACTTAATGTGCAGTTGATAACAAGTATTTTTGTGTTTATCCCAGGAGGTCTGCCAGACTGTTGAGCTTCTGAAGCCCAGGCTTATGGCCCTGTGTTCGGCCACAAAAAGGCTTGGAGAGGGCAGCCAGCTGGAGGAAGAAGTGGCTAACCTCCAGAAGCAGCAGAGAGAGTTGATGGAAAAGGCTTCAGAAAAGAAATCTATGTTAGAGAGCCTTCTAGCTCTGTGGCAGAGGTACAATAAACTGCAAAATGTGGTTGCTTTTGTCCTAGACCAGGGATGTCAAGCTCATTTTGTCTGGAGGGCCACATCAACTTTGTGTTAGTGTAAAGTTGATTAACTACACATTTATTTCCCTTTTATATATTAATAAAAGATAAAGAAGTGCAATTTCAACAGCATATCTTAGTTTTTCTACACGATAAAGTTTTCTGTCATTTGCTTGTTTATCTATTACTGAATATGAATGGTAATAAAAATCACTGTGGGGAGGTCTTTAACAGCAGGAAAAGCTGCAAAACATCTAAAAATACAGTTAAAAGTCTAAAAATATATCATCTCCTTCATGTTTTCCAAAGCTGTCCCAGCAGGCCAGATTGGAGAAATTGCCGGGCCAATTCTGGCCCCGGGCTCTTATGTTGATACCAGTGTCCTAGACCTTTTGGAAAAATAGCATTAGTACAGGAAAAAGTCAGTGTTTGTCTGGGATAGAAGAGACAAATGCTAGACAATGAGAAAATAGTGTTAATTGTTAAACTGAAGGCATGAGTCACTGTTCACTGTAATGTGTGAAGATTTATCCATTTAGTTTAGTGTTTAGAGTTTATTGTGCTTTGGTATGGCCCAAAGCAGGGTTTCGGGTGTATGTGTCCCTTCAACACTTTTGTATTACTGTAGGGTCTTTACATTACAATATAAAGCGCCTTGAGGCAACTGTTGTCGTGATTTGGTGCCGTATAGATAAACACCTACAACAGGCCTGTTTGAATATTTCAGATTTTGCCACATTGAAAAAAAAAAACCATAAAATCAAAAAGTACATTTATAAAAATGGAGAAATATGTTATAAGTCATTTTTTGAGAAACATCTGTAGTCTCCATTAGCACACACCTGCAGTTGAATAAGCAAATGCCATTTTCCCTTCTATTGTGCATGTGCTGTTTCTGCTTCTCTCTGTGCCAGTTTCCTCTT
Organism: Rhamphochromis sp. 'chilingali'; assembly: GCF_963969265.1. Lineage (NCBI taxonomy): Eukaryota > Metazoa > Chordata > Actinopteri > Cichliformes > Cichlidae > Rhamphochromis > Rhamphochromis sp. 'chilingali'. The sequence goes on along the minus strand of NC_137932.1, from coordinate 12,327,658 downwards.
TATTCCTCTGAATCTGTCTCTCATCTTAGTGTGATGTGGAAGAGCGAGATCTTGTCTGTCCCCCTGTCAGCCAGTGCATTTCTATTCTAATTATATGCTTTCTTATCGCTTTCTTTTGTCACACAATAGTCCTTCACCGGAGTGATTGTTTCTTTTCTGTTTAAGCGTGAGGAGAAAATAATGATCTAGCCACATGCTGGCTGTTTAAATTGCCCAAGCTTTAGCGCTTCCTTTTATTTACCCAGCCGGTGACTCTTTTTGAAATGAACTCAATTATGTTTTTGCCACTAAACTTCAGCAGAGTTTATGTGTGTCTGTTTGTGTGTGTGTTCGGCTTAGTGTCTCTGCAGTTAGCCTCATCCTGTATCCTGCAGGTATATGTATAAGGGATTACTTCCAGCACTGGGTGCACTGGGAAGATATGGTTGCCCCATTATGACCTTGTCACTGATACTAGAGTTTGGTCAGATTTAAGAAAAAAAAAAAGTGAACTTGTAATTGTGTGTGTCCTAAGGGGATGCAACTTATATTTTCCTTGATTTTAATACATGCAACATCTGCATCTACAGATATGAAAAGGAAAATTTGTCCATGAAAAGCTGGCTGGACAGGTGTGAGTCTGTGTGCTGCCCAGACACCGAACTGCTCTCTGCAGATAAAGTAAAGCTTAGGAATGAATTACAAAATGTGCAGGTAAAATCTTTTTACTTTTCTGTATTTGTTTCTACAAGAAAGTTTTGTTATTTTATCTAATTTGCATTGATGATATGCCTATCCAGGAAATGCAGGTAGAGACGGTGTCACACGAGACTCTCCTTCAGGGTCTCGTGAATCTCGGCCTTTGCTTGTACCCCACGGCACCCGAAGCTCGTATCCAGGAGCTCAGTGATGATCTCACACAACTACAGGAGAGATGCGCTTCTGTGAAGAACAGCATATTACGCAGGTATTTTTTAGGGTGATTGATTATGATATAGCTTATTTACATCTGGGTTACAGTATGTGAATGGATCCTAGCATTTTTTTTTTAAATTTACATTTAAAACAGTCACTTCCATATTCTCAGTCCATGCTTTTCCCACCCTCACTTTTAGGATAAAGCGGTTGAAGCTGCAGTTGGAGCACTTGGAGCAGTTTGATCAGGCACTGCTGCCCCTTACCCAGTGGAGTGAAAACTTCCTGTCTCTCTTGAGAAGCTCTTCCCAGGTTGATATTGCTGATCTTGAGGCTGTGTTTATTAAGCTGAAGGTGAGAGATCAATAACTTGCTGTCAGCACTGATGTCCTTTATAGGCTGTATGTATATTGGAGCAGTTTTAGTAAACAAGTTTGCATCAATTGCTGTTGGAGCTCACATAAATGTGTCTAATTGAACAATCGTGTTGCAGGAGCATGAGGCACAGCTACAGGAGAATGCATCACTGAGAGAGACTCTCCATAAAAAAGAGTCCTTCCTGCTTTGCTCTTCCACCCCAGAGGCCCAAGAGCAGCTCCAGGCATGGAGAGAGGACTGCCTGCAACCTCTCAGTGAATCCCAACGTCTCCTGCTGCTTCGTAAAGAGTGCCTGACCGAGTTAAACACTTTCCTCGAGAAGCATAAAATGGCTGCTAAGGCCGTGCGTCGCCTTCATGAGGCTGTGGAGGGCAGAGGGAGCTGGGACCCTTCCAAAGCTGAAGAGCTGCATCGCGAAATAGGAGAGGTGGCTAAAGAAGTGGCCCGACTAGAGGCTGAAGCTGTCGGGTTAGATGGGCAGCTGAGCAAAGCACATCTGCACCTGTGTGGAGCAGAGTGGAGGGGATCTAAAGATGCCAGCCATCCTCAGGGAAGAACATCTTGCAGAGGACAGGCGGTGGCCCTGACAATGGCTCTGGAGGAGGTGCAGAGGGGTGTGGGGTGGAGACAAAGTGAAGCGGATGCTTTAGGGGCTTTATGGAGCTCCTTCAGAGAGAGAAGAGAAGAAGTGATGAAGAATTTGAAGAAACTGTTGGACGATGCAAGACAGGAGGGCATCAGAGAGAGCTCTGTACAGGCCTTTCACAACAGGTTTGTTCATTTTAATTTTGACACTTCAGCCCAGTAAATATATCAGTATTCATAGTATCAGCACAGTTGGTAATGTCGGCTTTCAGTAGTAATAATGCTGTCAGTCCTTGCTTCATTCCTACTTTTTGCATTTCTACTGCCTACTATGAACCTTTGATTCAAAGATCTACTGTATGCCAGAGTCTATTGTCTATTACAGAAGCCAACATACAGGCAGACAAATTTAATCTCCTGGAAATTGAGATGTAATATGTTGGAAGCAGGCTACTAATCTCCATTGTTTTCTTCTGCATCTATTCTCCCAGGATGCGTTTCTTTGTCCAGCTGGAGGATGAGCTCCAGTCCCTGCAGCACTCGCAACGGTGGTTAGAAGAAAAGGGAAACCAGCTGGCCCAGAGAGACAGTGAGCTGGCAGGAGAAGCACTCAGGGAGGTAGCTCTGGTGAAGACAGCCTGGGATAACGTCAGGACGCTAATCATCAACAGGTAAGAGATTAATTTTCTCTCACCCATCTGTTTTTTTTTTCATCTTTTACCACCTGCTTTAAAAAAAATAATATATTTGACGTTTTCTGATTTGTTTTAACATGCAGTCAGGAACACAGTGGAGTTGTGTTAGATCTTCTTCGCCAGTTCCACCACCTGAAGTCGATCCTCACCACACTCATGGAGAGCGCTCAGGCCGTCGCTCACAATCTGCCCGACCACAACCACAGTGCTCAGGAAGCCAAAAGGACTTTCACGCAAGTCAGTAGTTTATGTTTATTCTCAGAAAAGTATTGAATTATTACATTTCTGTGCATCAGACTAAAAAAAATGACCATCACAGAATTGCTTGGGGAAAAATATACAAGGAAAAGTAATTTCTCTAAATAAATACAAAAGAAATAATTCAAGGGATGAGGGACATTTAAAAAATCCACTAACTAGAAAACTACTTGACCCAGGTGCTTCAATTTTTTATAGGTCTACCAATCTACTTTGTGATTAGGGATAGTTGCAAAGGCACCCAGCACACATGCTCTCTTCTTGGCCAGAAAAAAACTTGGCTGTGAAGGGTGGATAAATTGAATGAAAACATCTTGCTCTGCTTTCAAAACAGTCTTTGGCTGCTATACATAAAAATGAGTGCCTTATAAAACTCATAATGACAAAATGTGAAAAATGATCATCAGAAATTTGGGATATAATATATAATATTAAGAGAAATCTGCTTCTTCTAATTAAGTGAGTTTATATTTTGTACATGGTGTCATGGCTGAAGAAATTATACTGAAGTTGGGTCTAAATGTGGGTTTTTGTTTTGTGGTAGGGGTTTCATATTCGATCTGTAATCTCTGTAAAACCTTTCACCTGATTTGGACTGGGTTTTTTTTTTTTTAAAAGATGTGCCCTGTATATGAGAAATTATCAACAAACATCAGTTCATCAACTCAAAATTATGATTTCCACAGATCTGGCATCGGGGATTGGAGTTACATCATTGTATGTTAGCTTAAGTTATCCTCATGTTCATAGAGCCATACTACCAGATACTTAATAACAATTGAATGCCATGCTTAAGTAGTTTTTTAATAGCACGATTTTTAAAAGGGCTACTAGGAAAAGCATTTGAAAAGATGTTTTTGAGAAGATCTATTGATTGGTGTGAGGGATTTGATGAGCTAACATGAAATGAACCTATTGTTAATTTTAAAGAATTTATACAGTAGTAATTTATATAGCAATCAAATTGGTAACTTTAATTGTGAGCCTTGTTATGGAGTCAAAAAGGACAGTATCCATTCCTCTCAAAGATTTTTTTTTTTCATTGTTATGACTTGTTGGAACTTTTGATGGTCGAAAGTGTTTATTCATTGTGATTTTACCTACTATAATGAGTTAAAATATCTACTACTGTTAAAACCGGATATGATAGATCCAAGTATGATTTTATTTTTTGTATGAAAACTTATGTAATAATGTTTTTATGAGCTAAGAAGAAAAATCAGCTTTAGTGTCATTTTCTGGTAATTCAATGAGTTTTAAGTGAGTAATAATCTGTTTTCATCAAGGAAATTAGTCTGAAAAGTTTCACAGCTTTCTCTGTGGTTTGACTGTTTTTATTGTATATTAGAAAAAAACAGGAGGTGGAGGAAGAAGAAACTTGTCTTATATTTATTTAGCAAACCAAATCTCAGAAACTTACCTCCCCACTGAACAGTATCTCTCCCTCCTGTTGCCATTTCCCTTGCTGTGTTCTCTTCAGCATAAAGCCATAAAAGATGAACTGAGAGAAAAACAGGAAGACATGGACCAGCTCATCAGGACGGTCGAGGACCTGCAGAGGGAGCTGGAGAAGGTTCCCAACTGTGAAATGTCCTCCATCCAGAGAGACACAGAGACACTTAGAGAGCAGTGGCTGGCGGTGAGTAGTCTTTAGTAAAGATAAATGCACAATACTGACTTTCTGTTATTTCAGGTGTTTTGAAGTGAAATATTTTTGTAACATCAAAAAGTTTCCCAGAATTTTCCACATCTAAATAAAAAACTGAAAAAAAAATCCATAAACTATAAATGGTGTTTTCCCCGAGTCTGGGCCTGAAGTACAATAATAACTATGAAGGGTATGAACAAATCTGTGTGAGTATAAAAAAACATTCATCTCTGCTGAACACCTGCACCGTCACTTTTTTCAATTATATTTTTTCTCTGCTTTTTCTTTTCTTTTATCTACATTTTCTCCTCTTTTGAGTTGTTGTTGTCTGCTCAGCTGTCGAAATGAGACAGAGAAATAAATAAGTCTAGACAGGTTATCTGCATCTCTGTCTCTCTCTCTCGCTTCTCACTTGCACATCTGTCAGACTAATTAGGCAGCGATTTTCTTCCATCTCCCTGTAAAGCATACATCCCCTGTTACAGAGAGAAAGCCAAACACAAAGGAGGTGGGCCTTCCTCTCCTCTTGATTGAGATGCATTATTCTCTTACATACCTCACATAGTGTCCTGGTCTCTCTTTTTCTCTTTTAAGATCGCAGAGAAAATACAAACCAATACAGAAAGATTAGGCTACTGTGTGAAACTCTGGGATGACCTCAAGGCCGCAGAGCATGACATCAACCAGTGGACCAGTGGATCCATCGCTGATCTAACTGACGCTGTCGCCAGTCTCAGTGACAAGGAGAAGACAGAGGCCCAGCTTGCGTCCTTTCAGGTCAGAGTACGCTGCGTGAAAGTGTGCGCAAATGAATGTTTGCTCAGATGACGGTGAATGTTATTTCATTGTCTTGCACTTTGATTCATAGGAGGAGGTTGAAAAGAGGGAGCACATGCTGGATGTTTTGGAGGAGAGAGTGGCAGATTTGAAGGCTCGAGCCAAACTGCAGGAAATCCCATTACAAATGCAGGTAAATGTATAGGAGAAGAGAAAAATAATGCAAGGTATTATTCATCAAAGATTAAAACCACAATATGTGGAACCCAGACTTCTTCTCTGATCATGTGCAGATTTCGCGTATAGAATAAGTAGACACTGAAACATCCAGTGCTGACAACCTTTTTTTTGCGCCTTGGTTCAGTCTTCCTGCATCCAGTAACCCTCCTCCTCTCATCTACACCTGTTGCCACTGCTGTTGTGCTCTTGTTGTGTTACCAGTAAGAGCTTCAGAGGGACATTTGAGAGTGCTAAGCAGTTATAAACGTTAGACGGTGTGCAGAAGCTCAGTGCATTAATGTACATGCAGCAAAACCGGCAGGATTATGTGACAGAGACACATCAGGAGGATTAGGTGACAGCCGTGGCAGATAAAAGGAGGGGCCATTTAATTGCTGTAGCCAAGGGGCAGTACTAGTGTGTCAGTCAAGCTCTGCTGTGTGTGTTTAGAACATGTTTTGTAGTGGTGTAAACAGCATATTTACACCCATGTACGTTACAACACAATTTATTGACTTACCTATTTATTTTTAGCTTATGACACCTGTGGTTAAAATATTTTTTTTCTCAGTTTTTTCTTGTTTATAAATAACCGTTCTATTAATTCGGGGTCTCTTTCGTGGCCGTCTCTCCTTACCATAGTACAGCACATCAGCAGAAGCCACATTTATCTTCATTATTCTTCCAATTAATTTGCTATGCTATACTGCCTCTCCCTTCCACTTTCCTCAGTCCTCTGCAGGAGTACTAATTCCCCCTGTTGCTGGCTGCCTGGAAGAGTGCATCAGTTTTTTTCCCCATTTATAGGGCCAGGGCTTTGAACAAACAAAATAGTGATAAATCCCTCTGTGATCTTGGACAAAGCCATGGTCCTTGATCCCTGTGTAATTTACTTTCATCTGATTTATGTGGTTCATGCTTTACTCCTAGAATTTCTGCTCCAAATTGCCTCTTGATTGACTTAAACTTTACAAATAAGCGCTCTCAGTTGAGCTGAAGACAAATAAAGTATCTGTACCTTCTACTCAGGAGGAACTTATAGTCACAAATCTATGAAACCGTAAATCAAATCTATGAAACCGTACTGGACCAATAATTAAACATACTCTTGTGTTGTTTAAATGTGACTAAAACTGATTCTCACACGTCAGGTCCTGCAATCAGATCTGAGGAAGAAAATGGCCCATGCTGAGGAGGTGTACAATCAGGCCAAGCACACTCTGACCTACTTCAGTTTCCAGAAAGAGCGACTGGAGGACCTCATGTCCCAGATGGCCCAGCGGCTGGAGGCAGTCGAGGGTTCCTTATCGGACCTCACCGAAACTACTTCCCCTGAAGACATTGGCACTGTTAAGGTATGGCATTATCAGTTCCTTCAGTAAGACAGAAAAACTCACAAAAAACTGTACAAAGTTTATTTTATTTACACACCTACAACTAGCTTATTACCTAATTAGTTAGAGGAACTAATCATAATGTGCTAATTATTGTTATTCTAGCAGGAAACTCCTCAAAAGTATTTCCCTAATAAAAATCTGAGCACCATAGGCGGTGTAGTAGGTGTTCTTTCCTTTAAGAAGGAAAGAAATGTTTACATCATAGAATTTTGATTCCTGAAGGAAAACGCCTGTCCTGATTAGTGATGCTTTTCTGGAGGACAGATGTCAAACCAGCAACAGATCAGCATCTGTTCTGCTAGAAGAGACTGTTGCCTTAGGACACATTTGCAGGATAGACACAGTACAACACATACAGAGCACATAGCTATAAACGTGCAGAATTATTTGCATAATTTCTCACTGTGGTCCATTTCCAGGACCTGCAGAGTGTCGTGCAGCAGCAGAGGGCAGACATGGACTCGGCTAGAGATGCCCTGACTGCTCTGTGCAGATCGCATCCCTCTGAGGAGCTGTCACGCCTCTCGTCTGATCTCACCTCCATTGCCAAACGAACCGAGACCGTTTCCCAACGCTGTGCCAAGACCAGAGGAAACCTGCAGGACGGTCTGCAGCTCCATTTCAACGGTAAGCGATCATCAGTTTTGCTCAGATTTTGTTTGTGGCGTTGATGATGTATCAGCTAATTTACAAAAGGTGCTTAATTCTTCTTCATTCTGATGCACCGAGCGATCTTATCTATCAGTAATAGTAAGTAGCCGCAATAACTTATTCCCTGATGAGGACAAATTAAAATTTTTAATAACACTTAAAATGCCATAATCACCCAATCAAACATTGCACTGTTACACGAAGCAGAGCCATTTGTTCGTGTTAGTAGTGCAACAGATTTGCTGTTGATTATCCTACATTTTCCCCAGAGCGCACTCAATCCGCCCACTACAGCCCACACTCCATTGACACACATGCTGTCAGGTACACTGGTGCACTCTCACTGCGCCGACACACACCTGTGCCTCGGAGACTAATGTCGCTCTCGTCACATCTGCTCTCGAGGGACTCATTTTGGGCTTGTTGCCAAGGCAACCTAGCACTCCATAGCGTGGACACGCCCACACTTTCCATCTGCCTTAACACACTGCCTGCTCTCACACTTCTTCTTCAGGTTTCTTCACTTTAAAATGTTTTTTCTGCCATAATCTGCAACACATCCGTCTTCCTCGACTTGTCGCTGTATGTTTCTTCAGCTTTTAACTCATCTCTTCTTCTTGTTCCCTCAATCAGAGCTTGTCCAAGACTTCAAATCCTGGCTAGCGATTCTGAAGTTGGAGCTGAAAGAATGCTCTAACCCGTCAGGAGATGTTGTCCTCCTAGGAGCCAAGTTACAAAGGTTAAAGGTACGTTACTTGTTGCTCTTTTTCTCTGTGCAGATGTAAGGGCTATGAAGTGCATATTCCACTTAAAAGTTCTAAGGAGGTTGACTTGTTGATATGAGCATGCTACAGTATAAACAATTTATATTTTTAGAAATATATATCTGTACCTTCCACATAATATATTAGTATAAGTCATAAGTTACACTGGGCTTGTAAATAATAAACACTTTGAGTTGTTTAAATGGATGAAAACACACAAAAAAGTCCCGATCTGAAGATTTTGGCTCTTTATTTAGAGACGCATCCTATGTTCACAGGTATCACTTCAGCGGATTTCAGAGGGTGAGGAACGCCTCTCTCAGGTTTCTAAAGAGGCTGGGAAACTCCAGCTCCACCTACCTAAAGCTGGAGCAGTGCAGGTTCAAGAGAACCTCTCTGCCTGCCAGCGAGAGTGGAGGAGCTTTCTGGATGGTTGTTATCAGAGCAAGCTGGACTTGGAGGAGAGCGTTGGCCTTCTGAAAAAGTAACACCCTCATTTATGGTTATTTCTTGCTTTTATACAAACGAATTTGAATCAAATAGAAATATGGCTCTCATTAATTCTTTTTTTTTCTTCCTTCCCCTCTTTTCCCATAGTTTTGACGACTGCGTGCAGGGTATAAGAGACTGGCTGAAGCAGATGGATCTCAGTCTTAAGGCTGAGCCAGTTCTTGGGGGAGAAAGCCAGCAAGGTGCCCCAGACACCACAGCAGAGCTGGAGAGGATGGAGCAACTCCATAAGGAACTGACAGAAAGAAGGTTTGTAAATGAGGGTGTCTGTGGCCATATGCTATATATGTCACAGCATAAGTTACTGAATATTCAGAACAATAATATATCAATTTCTTTTGTAAGGGAATCTATTGAGCAACTCTGCCAGGAAGCCCAGGCTCTATCTGAGGCAGGCCGCGGGTCAGGAGGAGAGGTCAGAGTAACAGGCCAGCTACAGATGGAGCACCAGGCCCTACTGAAGGCAGCCAGGGAGAGGCTCAGAGGCTGCCAGGAGAGCCAGGCTTTTGGAGACACTCTCCAGGGGGTTTGGGCCTGGCTGGAGGAGATCCAGGAGCGACTGGGTACAGTCGACAGCACGATGGGGACCAAAGAGCAGTTAGAGCAAAGGCTGGAGACGGTGCAGGTGAGAGGACAACAAGACTACATCTGCATGTATTCTTTATTTAGGTAATTCACCTTTATTACAATCTAGTTTTTCCAGTGAACACAAGAGGGGGCTGTTTGCTTAAGATATATTTATATATTTTTTATTTTTATTTTTTACTCTGAATGTCTGTTTGCACAGGATATCCTGCTTTTGAAGGGAGAGGGTGAGGTCAAGTTAAATATGGCAATGGGTAAAGGTGAGCTCGCCCTGCGCAGCTATGGCGCCGCCGGACAGGAAGTGGTTCGCTCTCAGCTGCAGGAACTGGAGGACGCATGGGCTACACTGCTTGTGACAGCCATGAGTTGCCACAGGTACAACTACTCACTTTAACTATCACCTGCAATTTGTTATAAACTACAAATGATAATCTAATGAGTAAAGAAGCATTCCTACCTTTAACAAATTTTGCATGCAGTTATAGAATACATGTATGCTTTTGGATAAAGCACTTTGGTTAGCACGGTCACCTAACATCAAGAAGTTTCCACGTTTGAACCCTAACCGGGGCTTTTCTGTGTGGAGTTTGCATGTTCTCTCTGTGCGTGGGTGGGTTTCCTCTGAGTACTCCTCAAGGTATGCAAAAATATGCATGTTAGGCTAATTCCTGGTTCTAAATTGGCCATGGATGTGATGCAGATAAAGTGCTTAAAATTCAAAAAGCACTGTATGGATGTGTGGATAAATTTGGCTTGTAGAGTGAAGCACTTTGACTGGTCAGTGAGACTAGATGAGCTCAATATAAATGCCAGTCAATCCCCATTTCTCTGCCACTGAAACATTTGCCCATGAACATTTAAGAGAGGATGTTTCTGTTTGCCAAAAAAAAAATTCTCTCTTAGGAACAGGTTATTTTCATCACCACAGATTGATGTGTCGGTGCTGTTAATTACCATTAGGTTAAATAAATAATGAGAAGTATGTGTCTCATTTTCCAACTGTGACTGATGTGTCTTAGTATGTGCTCTCGGGTGTGTTTGTGTGCGTGCGTGACGGCATGCATGTGCATCAGTTTGTGTGTGTATGTCTAATTGACCAATTATGGCCCCTCCTAGAAAAAAAATTGATCCCATTAGGGACTAAATGGTGGATGGCAAACAGTGGGTCACACGTGCGGTGTGTTTGTGTTGAAAGGGGAGAGGGATAACAGGAGGCGAGGGGTAGCAGGTGAATTAGAGGTGTGTGTGAGTATGTGGATATTGGCACTATTTGCACAGGCAGGGGTAACAGATGGCAAGGAAAATTATGGGTGTGTGTCTGTGTCCTTGTGTGTTTTGAACCTCCTGATAAAAGGGGAGAAAGGCTATAAGCCAGTATTACTGCCAGTTTGTGCTTCTTCTGCAATGCTGCAAATGTACAGGAGAGTAAAAAGGTGTAAAAAGATTTTTATGCACCAAGATTTAAATTAAGAAGTCTACACATGTAGTTATAAAAGATTTCATGTGTTTGTTTTTTTATTTTCTTTTTTTTTTTTTTTTTTTGCACCATTTGTAAAAGTGTATGAGAGATCTACTGTTCTGTCTCCAGTCGATTAGAGTGGACTGTGTCTCAGTGGGGAGGATACCTTGAGAGTGCCGCCCAACTGCGCTGCTGGATGGAGGTTGTGGAGCGGGAGGTGTGTGCCCCTCTCACCCCTCAGCCAGGACCTAGAGAAAAAGCTTCACAGCTGGAGAGACTCCGTGCTCTGCTGGCTGATCTAGAAGACCACCAGATGGCGCTGTCCACACTGGAGGAAAAAGCCAGAGAACTCTTCAAGAAGACTGGTGATGCCAGCTTTAACCATGGTGCTCGCACCCAGCTGCAGGTGCAGTTTGACAACCTCACAGCTTTGGTGGAGGTACAAAACATCTGCCTTTATTTATTAATTTACAATGTAGATGACCATCAACCTCTTTCACCTTGATCAAGGCTTTCGGTAATATAACGTGTACATATTTTGTGTTTCTTCTATAGGAGAGAGTACGTCTGGCACAGGCAGTGGTGTTGGAGCACCAGAACTACCTGGAGGCCGTTAGAGAGCTCACTGATTGGCTAATGACTGCAGGGGAGGAGCTACAGCACTGGTCTGACACATCAGGAGACTCCACATCCATCAAAAAGAAACTGTCAGAAGTTAGGGTAAGGAAGACAAACATTTGTTAGTCACCTCAAGCATTTCCATTCTGTGCTTACGGCCCTTTTTCGGGGACAAATCATAAAGAGTTGCAGATTATTTCAGCCCACATAAATTAAGTGATAAAACTGTAGGGAAAACACAAGTACACGGATGCTAAAACAGTATCAGCTAAACAATCTAAAATTTATTTGACATAATCTGAAATCTCTTGAGCCACTCCATGTTAACAGCATGCGGTACATGTTGGTTAAATTGTCTTTTAGTTATAAACTTAGATTATTTGAGAATTAAAACTTGGCTGGACATCTTGTAGGAATTTGTTGGGATAATTGATGTGTAACAGGCACTAATTACACATCTATTAAAGAAGGATTAACTCTTTAAACCCAATATAGACATAATGATTCTCAGTGCAGTATCAGCGACTCTTGTGTGGAAGCAATGTTTAACTTATTTAAGAATACTTTGTCTTTGGCTCTTCTGCATGCTTGAAATGTGTGTGCTGTTCTTTGTTTTGTTTTGTTTTTTTTTAATCCACACCCAATTCTTGCGAAGATAACTGATTGCTGAATTATCTGAACCCATTTGATGAATACATTCTCACTATGAAGGAGAGCAAATTATGCGGGGAATTGGAATTGGTTCTCAGCTTGTTCCCATATCAGAGCCAAATATCTCAATCTCTCATGATGCATTTTACTGCCAATGCAGTATAATATGGTTTATGGTTGTGTGTAAAAGGAAAAAAGAAAAGGAGCAATGAATTTAATGCTAAATCTTTCCCTGCTCGATAACTCTGTGATTACAGAGGAGAGAAAATATGTGAGGAAAAATTGATTTGCATTTAAATTTTACACATGGGTACTAATTATCACATTATAAATGTGTGTCAGCAGAGCTATGCTGTGTGAAGCATTACAGTAGAAGAGGAGATATGATGTCTTGTGTACACAAGCTAGTTTTCATTTTTTATTTAGTGTCAAGGTTGATCTTCATAGCCATCTTCTCCCTTTTTAATCCCTCTATCAGCTCACTGCTATCGCATCACACTCAAGTGTTTTTCACATCATCTGCCTGGCTTTCCCTTAGAGAGTAAGAGGTGAAGATGGAAGGAGAGGGAAAAAAAATCACTAACAGAGCGATATTACTGATATGGAAATTAAAAATACAGCAAATCAGAATAACTGGTGCACTGACAGAATCAAAGAAGTAGATATAAACATGTAAGGTGATGAAGCAGGGGACATCTGATGAAAACACTATACGGCAGCTTTAAATAGACACCAGCACAGCCAGAGATTGCGGTTTCCTTAGCCACAGTTTCCGTAGCAACTTTGTCTCTTACCTACCTACCCTCTTTATCTCTCCAGGAGCGTGTGGAGTGTCGACTTCTGGAGGGCCGCGACCGCCTCAGCCGGGTACGTCGCAGCGCGGCGTCCACAGCGGAGCACACGGCAGCGGGAGGCTGCGAGGCCATGGATCGACAGCTGGGGGCGCTGTCCCACGCTCTGGAGCAATGGGAAGGGGCCGCTCTGAGGGCCCGGGATAGCTTGGAGGGGGCCCTGTCCGCTGCCGCGGCTTCCGAAGAGGAATATAACCGTCTGACCGCCCAGTTGGAGGAAGAGTTAAAAGTGTTTGATGGACGTCTGAGGGGGTGGAGCCAGGAGCTGGTTAAAGCTGAAGGGCAGAGTAACGGCGAGGAGGCCGTGGAGGGATGGCAGCTGGCTAAGGTACTATAGAATTTAAATAAACATAATGACAAGAGAGCCTGAATTATTATCTGTTCATTTTCTCACAATGGTGCATTTAAAAAAACAGCATCAATAATAAAAACTCGCTGGGGTGGGTGAAAGCTGACAGCGGCTATGCTGCCGTCCTATGATTAGCATTGTTTAATACAAAGTACACACACAGACACACACAGGACCCTCTGCAATTAGCCCTGCTTTCTCTGTCAGTAATTATCCATTCTATTTGTAAATCCTAAAAACAGATTAGTTTGTAAATCAGCTTTACTGGAATGATGAACAAGTGACAGCCACAATCCCATCACTTCCCCTGGTTTCCTGCTCATTCTGTCTTCCGTGCTGTCCCCTCTACCCCTCCCCGCTTTGTCTTTTTTAACCATTATTTTCCACTATCTCTCCCTCCCAAACATTCCCTCATTGTTTCTCCTGCCTATACTCCAACTTGGTTGAACTGAAGTGTGCTGAGATGTCCTTCTTGGCTGCAGGGGTTCTTTCTTAGATGCTTGTGCTCCTCACCTCCCCTGCTGCTCTGTTTCTAACCTCCACAGGATGTTTATAGTGTGACAATTTCTCTGTATTGTCAAGGCCGTGCCAACACGTTCAGCCCTATATTTCCCCTCCGGGCTTCTTCAGCCATGCCTTTCTCCGGTTTTCCTCAATTTGGGGCTGTTAAAGAACAGAGGAGGAGTTGGGTTTTTTTTCTTTCCCCTCCTCCGCTTCTCGTTCTCCTCCTTCTCCAGCCTGTTTCCTGTGTCCGGCCTTGTTTTCGTTACGCGCTTGTTTGTGTGCGTTTGAACCAATTCTACATCTGTGAGGGCTGACAGCTGAATTCCACAGGGAGAGAGCGTGAGAGAGTCATCGGGAGGAAAAATGTGTGCGAGGGAATAAGTGGAGGGAGTGGGAGGAGGGAGAGAGAAAGAGGAGAGAGCGAGAGAGTGGGGTAGAGAAAGAAGTAGAACCGCCGTAGGAGGAGGGAGCGAGGAAAGGAAAGGAGAAGAGGGAGACGGGAGCAGCGAGTCCACAGGAGCAGGGAGGGAGGGTTGTTTTAATCGTCATACGTCAGAGAGTGAGTGAGAGTCACACAGCGAGAGAGAGAGAGCTTGTACATATTTCATGGGACAGGATTTCATGACTGTGTGAGTGCAGAATGTGAGGCACGCTGAGGCGAGCTGGAGACCGTTATCCACAGCTCCTTCCTGCCACACTCCGCCAGGAACAGCAATGCTTTTGTACAGGCAGCACTGTGAGTATGTGTTTGAGCGTCTGTGTGCGCGGTTTGAATGTGAGAAGAGCGAAAACGACTGAGGCAGGGTGTGAATAGGAATGCGAGCGGACTTATTGGAGGGTGTCATGCAGATCCGTTGGGTGCTTGTGTTTCCTTGTCACACACACACTGAGCTGGTGTCTGATTTGTGCCGTTTAGGATATACTGGAGGGCTTGCAGAGCGCCGAGCCGATGGCGGAGAAGTTGAAAGGCCAACTGAATGACCTGGTGCGATACTCCAGAGACCTCGGCTCACAGTCAGACCGGGTCACGGCGCTAATCAAACAGCACAACAGGTGAGAGGAACATTTCTGCTGTAGTGATGTGATGTGGGTGAGCGAGAATTACTCCTTGGAGTGTTTGTGGATGTAAAACGAAACACTGACTGATTAACTATAGTTTATTCATGATGCCTTTTGCTTCAAGTCTGTGTAATGAGGCCAAAAGCTGCTTTTTTCAAATGTAGATAGAAATGGCCCCAACTTGAACTTCCTAACCTAAAAGCCAACAAAGTTATCCAAACAAATGCTCAAGGAAAGGAAATTCAGAGTCACACTGGAGATGAAGTAAAAGGTTTTCTCAAAAGTGAAGACGTTATCACACAGATTATATGAAAACTGTGGTTTAATATAGAACAAAAATATAAATTAGAGGAAGAACCTGGAGATACTTTGGACCAGAGATGAGAAACAATGGATACCAAATGGAATAACAGCACTGTGTACAGTAAAAAAAGATGGGAATTTTATGAGTTTTCAGGAGATGGAACAAAATTTAACATTATGCAACCATTCTCCAACCATAGTAGGAATCTACAATTTAAAGAAATATAGAGTAATATCTGCATAGTACCAACAGAGGAAAGGAAATACAGCACATTATGTTAAAGCGAAATGGGCAAAAAAGAACTAGGTGTGTATATTTCTCAAGATAAATGGCTGCCTGTATGGAGAACACAGCAATCTACTACATCATCATGTAGCTTGAGAGAAAACTGTTGGAAGGGTTGAATAAAATTCTCTGTCACCCCCAATATTAAACATAAATTTCTAGTGTTCTCTAACAAAGCCATATTGAAGCCAATGTGATAAATGTAAACCATTCTCATGTCTTTTGGATCTGCCCTGGCATTGTGCAGTTTTGGGAGAGTGTTCATTTATTTATTGTTAAAATATATACAGGATCATCTCTGGTGTTGCATTTTGGTGATATAGCAGGAAATATTGTGTTGAGAGAAGACAGATGTTTGTTTAAAATCTTGGTAGGAGCCTGTGAAAAAGCCTTCCTGGAGAGATGGTACGACCCAGACCCACTATAACAAGACGAATGGCTGTAAATAGTGAGTGTAATATATGTTATGGAGTAACCGACTCATAAGATCAGACAGTGTTGAGAGATATGGACCATGTTTACACATCAATGACAGGGTGAGGACTGAAATATTAATGTCACAGGAACAAACTAGAGACAATCATTTCGGGATTTTTGTTATTTTGCTTTGTTTCACTTCTTTCTTTTGTGTATACCTGAAATGGAAAGGTGGTAACAATGTGTTTAAAAGTTAACTGATCAAAAAAAAAAAGTTTTTGGAGGTTTTTTTTCAGCTAGGATGTTCAAATCAACCTCTATTGACCAATATGCTATATACATTTTAAGTAAAAAAAATAAAATAACATAAGACAAACAAATAAACAGGAAATAATCGAAATATGTTGAGGAAACTGAATAAAAATGAATTTCATTTGTTTAATTATAGTATGCTAAAAGCAATAAGTGCAAACAAAGGCCATTGAAAAGGCATACTCTCCTTGACCCACTTGGATAGTGGAACAGTTAAAAGCAGTTGTTTTGGGGATCTGAGACCTACTGCTTGGGTAGAGGACATTAGGTTCTGAAAATCAATCTGACAGGTGGCCAGTACAGGGATTTTAGTACTGGTGTAATGTGTTTTCATTATCTGCTACCAGTTAGTCTCACTGCAGGATTCTGCAACTGCTGCATGATGAGATGAGGGCTGGTGCAGTAAAGGGTCAAAAATCCATCCTCGAGGAGAATAAACTGTTTGTAACACTCTTTATATGAGTGAGAGAAGGGATGCTTAGCTATGTCTGTCTGCCTAGTTTGCCTTTATGGGTAGCTCCCTGTGTACATAACAGACCTGGTGAGACCTTATTCAAGCAGTTGGCCTCTCTAATCATCTGATCCGAGTTTTTTGATAGACATGGCCACACTTTTTAAGCTCTTGAACTTTAGAACTACGTTCTGCAGTGGAGGCATGCATGTATGATTACGTTGAGTAAAACCAAGACACTTCCAATGTTAAAGAAATTGTGTTTTGCCTAAAAAGTCTGCATTTTCTTCTGTAGCTATCTGTTTATAGAGAACGGAAGTGAATTAATTCGATTTAGGTTTAAGTGCAAGTTCAAAGGTGATACCAAGACTTTTGCTATGGGCTTAAAGGTTTAGTGCTAATGGTCCTAAATGGCTAGCTAAAAATGATCACAGCTGTCTGTGTGTCATTTAGATGAAGACAGTTTTTCTGTAGAAATACACATCCTAAAATATTTGTGTGACATTGGATTATCATTTGAAAGATGCATTGTACTTGTGAAAAATAAAGCCTAACGGACACATAATGCAAAAAGGGACCTAAAATCAAATCCTGAGGTACTCCATAATTGATTGAGGCATTGGAGAAAGAGAAGCTTTATTAGCTATTAGTCAACAACCTAGCCAACCTTATCCTTTAGACAGTTTTTATTAAAAGCCTGTGATTAATACAGATGATCAAGTGATTATGATGCAACGTGCAACATAACGTATAAACAAGTTATTTGCTATTTATTACTGTACAAGTATGTGATTCTGCAGATACCTGACATACTTTTTAACTGGCATATTATATAAAAATGTGTCATTTTAATGATTCAATTAAACCTGTCCTCATAATTATTGTTGATGTCACACATTATTCCATATAACAGTCTTAAAAACAGCTGTTCCATAACACAATAACAAGAGCGGGAAAGGAAAGTTCTCCTTAATTACAGCTCAAAAGCCAGGGCTATGTTTTATAAGCTCTTTTGTGTGTGTGTGTGTGTGTGTGTGTGTGTGTGTGTGTGTGTGTGTGTGTGTGTGTGTGTGTGTGTGTGCGCGCGCGCGCTTGTGGCAATAACACACAGAGGTCTGACGTCCCTATCAGCCAGGTGAAGGTGGAAAGGTGACGGACAACAACAGAGTCACCAGTTGCTAAGCGACATTTAACCGTCTTCCCTCACTTCCACTTATTGACTATGTTTGTGTCCTTCCCCAGTTTAATTTTATGCAACGCCGAGTGTAATTTTTTAGGGAAATTAAAATTTTTTGGAAGGTCTTTTTCTTCACACTGATACCCACTTTAGTCTCTTTACTGAGCTCTAATTGCCTGCTTTAAACCCTCAAGTGAGCCCGTGTTCAATGAGCACCACTTGTTTGTGAACGCACCGTGCAGTGCCTTTTCAAAAGAACAACAGTGCATACAAAAGAGCATGCACACACACAGCCATGCACATTCAACGCATTCATGTACAAGTGTAAACTTCTACCGTAGCGCAAATGATCTCCTTTATTTGCTGCTTCTCTGAAGATTTACTGGCAGACAATCTAAGTGAGGTCAGCTTTTTGGAAATGCTTTGGCAGCTAATTGGCGTCGACTGCTGATTGGCAAAACACCACCTTTCCTTATTCGTTTGGCTGTTTAGTCTGTAATAGACTTGGCCTGTGCGCTCTTTGCACCTGTCCTGCATTTAAGCGCTGCAGAAAGAAGAGTGCACAGACAGAATGAAAAAAAAAAAGGAGTCAGAGGAGAGGAGGAAAAGGCAATAACTCCCCTCCGCCCCACCTCCTCTTTATACCGCATGCCAGATTTTGTCTGTCACAGCAGAAAAAGTGCTTCTTTTACACCCGTGCTATCCCCACTGTGTTACCCTTTCATGCCCTCATCACACCGTTAAAGCTCAAGAGTGTCTGTGCCTGACTTTAATGCGTGTTTCAGTGCATTGAGATGCTACATGAGGACAATGTGTTTTTTGCCATGTTTTTCATACCTCTATTTCTGATAAGTAACCTTATTTCCCTGCTGTCATCCACGTCTCCCCCTTCCTCCTTTAACCTTCACACACTCCCCACAATGTGTGAAATCCAGTAATTGTTTTTCTTTTTTTTTGTCTTACATCATGTTTAAATCTATTTTGAATGAAACTACATGTACATAGATTTTTTTTCTTTATCCCAGAGTTGAAAGAAAATAATTCTGCTGGTTGTACATATAGCTTATCCATATATGAACTTGTATCTATGTTGGTCATAACACACCTCACAATTTGGTTATGTAAATTTAGTGCCAGGGAGCACTGAGCAGAAGTGTGTGAAGGAGTATGGAGGTCAAGAAGACGGGTGGTTGTGTAGTGCGTCATGCTGGAGATTTGAATCTGAAATAAATTTTTTGTTGTTGCCATTTTATACTTTTAAATTGCCTAATATGGTAAAATACCTGAATTGTGTCTGGTTATAAAAACACATAACTGATTGTTGGTCTCATGATGTACTCAAAGCACCATTAACAAATTAAAAAAAATAAAAAATCTCATTGCCGATCATTTTGTAGCTGACAGCTGGTCTCCCACCCCCTCATGTGCCAATCAACAACATCCGCTCCCACTGGGCTGGTACTTTTGCTGCTGGGTCTTTTCTACTCTAAATCAACACACCAAGGCTCATTCACACATTCATAAAGATCTTTATTTTGTACCCTTAAGTGCTTTCTGACTATCATGCACACACTTAGACTGCAGTCGATGGATTGGGAGAAATTTTGGGGTTCAGTATCTTGCCCGTGGACACTTAAGCACAATTACTACAGGGGCTAGGGATCAAACCACCAACCTTCCAGTTAGTAGACGACCCAATCTACCTCCTGAGCTGCTGTAAATTTATTATCACGCTCCGTAAAGTTAGGAGTTGTCATCAAATTTCGCTGACATTTTCATTTTGTGTGTTCTGTTTGTGCATCCCTTTAGATTATTATGGTTTCTTGTGTTTTTAGCTATCCTTTAAAGCTTCAAATCTCAGTCTCATTCAACAAGTGATTTTATTATGCTTCAGTTACATACCTGCTGTACCTTGTGGTTAATATATTAATAGCAGAAAAATTCCTCTGGATGAAAAGCTTCATTCTCCTAAAATCCAAATTTGAAAGTGTACCTTTGATATTCTGTCAAGCCTCGCTGTGACCGCTTCCTCACATATCTCCTCCATCTCATCTCTTTCTTATAGCATCAAGCTGTCGTGCCTCGTTCCCTCCATCTTGTCACCCATGTGAACTCTTGCCCCAGTCATATGTTGCCTCTCAACCCCCCTCCCACACAGTGCCCCTTAGCGCCATCCCCCCGCTCTCCCTCTTTGCCCCAGCGCTCATTCCTTCCACTTCACCCACTTTGCCATTTCTCCACCTGCCCATTTCTCATCCCTGGCTCATCCTCCATGACGTGAGTACAGTCTGGACAGTATCAGAGCATCAGCACGTGTCTCCTTTGTTTTGATGGACACATGGGCAGTAAACACTTCCTCTGTTTGTAGCTTCGTTCTTTCTTTGTTCATTTCTCACGGGAGATTTCAACCCATGAACAACAACTTAAATGAGGCCTTTTCTTTCTTTTCTTCTTCTTTCCTGCAGTCTGAGTCTTCGTGCATCCAGGGAATGTCAAAATAAGGAGCGCTTGTTGGAGCAAAGGTTTCGTGCAGCCCTTAGAGACTTCCAGCAGTGGCTGGTCAATGCCAAAATCAGCACTGCCAAATGCTTTGATGTGCCACAGACTGTCACAGAGGCCTCCTCTGCTTTGCAAAGGATTCAGGTAAGGGATATAATTTGCAAAACCCTTATGTACAGCTAAAAAAAAATTTATTCTTCCTGTGTGTGTGTGTGTGTGTGTGTGTGTGTGTGTGTGTGTGTATGCGCATGTGTTTTTTAAGGGGACATATAACTGTAGTAAAATTGAAGTTCATTGTCTTCTTTGCACAGGTGTTTTTCCAAGACAGACTTACCTGATGCAGGAATTAATCACAGATTTAATCACATTTTTGTCATATTATTCCAGGGCAGACTGAAGTAATACCAGCATATCAAGCAGTTTTTTGGGGATGGAAACGTAACTAAATATTACTGTAGTCAAGTCTTTTGAGAAATAACATTTTCAATAACTTGTTTTGTGCTCATTCATATTGATGTCTCGGAGCTGCCAGCCAGTGTGGCCGTATGATATTTTTTCTACAGGCAGATTGCTTCTGTGAGTGTCTGTTGATAGTAGAGGTAGGGAGTGTCATTTATTCACTTACATAAACCAGACTTTTCCTGCCTCTCGGGGTGATGATATTAACAAGCTTCTTGTCATAAAAGCCATTTGTCTGCTCCTTGAGAAGCTGCAACCTTGCATCAGTTTGAGTCCACTTAAATCCACTCTTGCTAATTACAGACTGGTTCTCGCTTTTTATTTTGTTTCCATAGAGGCAGGCTAAGCAACAATATGGTACTACAAAGAAAAGCAAAAGATGTAGTAGTTAAACAATCAATCCTCTTTCATTGGATGTTTGCTCAAAGGGAAGCGTGTGTGAACATGCCCACTGTTGAGTGTCTGCTGGTGGGCTTGTTGGAGTGATGGGACCTGCAGTAGCCTGGATAAGCTAGAAATGGGCTCATAGCCAAAAGAGATAAGAGAAAGCTCCACAGTGGGGTCTCTCAGCCTTTCTCTTCAAAATATCTGTGTGTCTCTCTTTCTGAGAAGTCTCTGAGATTCTGGCAGGTCTGGCAGCCTCTTCAGAGCACCGCAGGGTTCTGGCTAATAGTCAGCTGCTTGTCTGTGAAGGTGGACATCCCCACATCCATGCACCGCATTACTATCAAGCAATGTGCTATTATTTCTAAACTCTGCATTCTCAGACCATATTTTGGAGCTCTTAGATGATCGACGAAGCAGTGAATCAACAGTTAGGTGGTCAGGGAGAGTGAGTTCAAAATGGCAAAGCAACGTGTGGTTATTTGACAAAATAATTTGCTGGAAATCCTCTGCAGGGGTTTAGCAAAGTCTGCTCCTTTAGAAGTTTCTAGTTTTTTGGATGAGAGGGATTTTCATACTTTCTGACTAGAGAGGCAATCATGTTTTATTTATTATTGACTTGGTGAGGAATGTGGAACAATGTTTCCACATGGCTGACCTCCAGGAGGGCTAGCGTGGGAGGGGCTGGGGTATCCATTGTGTCATGCTTAATTGGTGGTATACGGTTACACTGGCAGGGTGAGAAAGACAGCAAGTGTGGAAAAGAAAAAGAGCGAGCAAGTAAATGAATGTAGAACACAGAGAGCGAAACGGTGAGAGACGCAGACTTTCTTTTCTTGTGTGTGCCTTTTACTTTACCAAGTGTGTGTGTGTGTGTGTGTGTGTGTGTGTGTGTGTGTGTGTGTGTGTGTGTGTGTGTGTGTGTGTGTGTGTGTGTGTGTGTGTGTGTTTTGAGGAGGCTGAAGCTAGATAGTGTGTGTAAGTGATGTGCTGACTGCACAGATGGTGGAGTGGTCCCTGCTGCGCTACTGTCATCGGCTCAGCTCAGAGGGAGGGGTGTCTGTGTGTGTGCATGCTGCATATGCGTGTTTATCCTAATATGTGTGTGTACATTGCCGGTGGGTGTGTATGAAGGCACTTTGTAAAAAAGAAAAAAAAAAGCAGACACATTTCAGGCTCATTGACTTCCCTTATCTGTTATTGCGTCTGTGGGTCAGGCCACTTCTTCATATGCATGTAGAATTAGTAATGACTTCATCTAATGTAATTACTGCTTTTCACAATGTAGGGTCACATTCTGGGACCTTGAGAGAAAATTTGTTGACAATGTAGAGAATGGCTTTGTTACCCGTCAGGCACTGCAGCAAAAGGCAAAAAAAGAAGAAGTTTGGGATAGTCATTCAGTCTTTTTTTCCCCTCCTTTCACACCCTTCTCCCTTTGTGTGCGTGCTTCAGTTAAATAGTCACTGCTCCTTTGTCTTTGTCTGTGTACTGTATCCCCTTAGGAGTTTTTGAGTGACAGGGAGAATGGCCAGGCCAGGCTTAGTACAGTAGGAGCCAGTGGGGAGCTGCTGATGGCTGTAGTGTCCAAGGACAGGGTGGAGGGAATCAAGGCCAAGGTGGCAAATGCGAGAGAAGACTGGAAGAGCCTGATGAATAACCTGCAAATGAGAGAAGATGCTCTCAAGGTTGGTGCATTGTTTTCCGTGCTTAGCAGATGGCTGCAAAATTACATCAATGTGTATTTAATGTGCAAGAAAGCAAGCAATCATTAGTTTCATTTTTTTATCAGAGTGCTCACTTTCTCTGATATTTGTACAGTTTGTGCAAATTCAGAACCTCAAAAGGTGTATTTAACAAGTTACTTCACATTTGCAGAACCTGCAGGCCCAGATGACAGAGTTTGAGGCCAGTGCTGAGCCTCTGCAGGAATGGCTGAACAGCACAGAGGTCAGAGTTCAGGAGAGCAGTGCTCGCCTACATGACCTTCCAGCCAAGAAGCAGGAGCTCAGCAAACTACAGGTACTGTGAAGCCCACAGTCGTGCTCATGATTCTCCCTGGACATTACAGTCCTCTTACAATGACATTACTTCTGCGGTTATTGTGGCTGATGAAGGGTCAATCTGTTAGTCCACCCCTGTAGCAGTACATCAGGACATTTTAATCAATACTGTAGGGTCCATTTACTGTTAAATTGCATTACGTTAGTGAGGCTGCCCCTTTTACATTTCTCTTCTCAGCTGCTCTCACTGATGTTTTCTAATTTCCTCTCTTCACTCAAATAAACCTTGTCATTACACCGCAAATTGAATATTAAGTAGATTTTCCAAGGATACTAAATAGTCAGCTCTCCATCAGATATGGATCCCTGAAGTACAATTTCAATTCACTGGGGAGAAGAGAAGGACCTAATTACATTTTTCGAGCACCACTGGATCAAAATAGAGCTGCGTCTTGACACAATAGTCAGAAGAAAAGTCCAGAAATCTAATTAATTCTCCTTCTGTCAAAGCTGAAGCACTGCGTGGCTAAAAGGCCTTTTTCAGGATGCGATAACAGCCTCTGCCACGTCTGGCAGAGACAAAAAAGGAAGACAGGCATGAAGCGTTAAAAAAGATAAAACTGACAAAGGAAAAAAAAAAAATCAAACCCATCTCAAAGCTCTGCTCGTATCATTGTTGCTATTTTTATATTTATTCTGTCCCCCACTGTAGCACTTCTCGTCATTGCCTTTTGTCTGGTCCCTGCAAGCAATTACATTTCTTCCCACAGCACCTGAAGTACAATAAAACACACAGGCTTCAGTCTCTGAACTCATGTAGGGAAAATCCTCCTTACCCTTTAACATGTATACAACCCGTCTTTGGATTACGTTATCAGCCGTGTCTCCTGTGCCTCTTCTTTGCTGTGGTGTCAAACCTAATAACAGCATTTATATGTAAAAGTGAACATCAGGAGAAATACTGCTGATGCTCGTGTTCCTCTGTTTTTATCCATGTATTTTGATGTGCTCTAGTGTGTACTTGTGACATGTTAATCCCATATCCCTCCTCCTCTGCGCTTCTTGTGCCTCGTGTCTCTGCTGTCATGAAAAATGTTATGTTTTCTGTTGTTTCATTTTCACCTCTAATGGTGCTCACACACAACCATACTTTCCAACCCATCACTTTTTCTGTACCCTGCGCTCACCAACATCCAATTGCTCCGTCTCTGTTTTTCCACCACTTGCCTGCTTCACATCGGCTTAGTGTGTGCTGGAGGAGATGGCGTGTCAGGAGGTAGAGCTGGGCAGGCTGAGGGAAAGAGCTCATCGACTCTGGGAGGGACAAGCAGCCGGAAAGGGCTTCGTCCACAGAGTATCTCAGCTGTCAGCACAATACCTAGCCCTCAGCAACTTAACCAAGGTAACACCGCTCACGCCTTGTAACCTTATTTCTAGCCTTTCCTCTCTTTATGCTCTGCTTCTATCACAGACTGCTACAGTGTGCTGAAATGTGCCTTGCTTAACCCATGTGCTCTTGATAAACACTAAAGAGCTTTCTGTCCAGCTGTGGTGTTCGCTGTTTTGTTGTATGATCTGCCGTGTCATGGACTGCTGCCCCCTTGCACATTAGTCATGTCTCCAAGGGAAGACCTGGTTCCCAGAGTAATTTACCTGAGCTCAGTAATCTCTCTTACCTCTAAAACGCCCTTGTGCTTGCAGCCTCATCAGCATAAAAGGGCCAAGACTGTGCAGCGTACCTTTATCCACTAAAGCACTTCTGAAATGTCACAGCTGAAATGTGTCACTGCTTGAGAAGCTGACCTTTGTGGAGCTCTCATTAAAGTGGTCGCACTCGTATGATTAATTTGATACATCACAGAACAAAATATTACGCTGACCACAGAGCACCATTCTGTTACCTCGGGACAATGAGAGTACCCCGGTGATGATGAATGGGATTTATTTACTTTGCTGGCCAGCCAGTGAAGTGCTATTTTTAGGTCCTCTTCCCTCCTAGACGTGGAAACAGGAATGAAAACACTTCAAAAATTGCCACCAGTTATTGAAGCTTTTACTTTCTGCGCTTTGCAGATCCACAGATGTTGCAGATGTATGAGTGATGACTGAAAACACAATGCGTTTTTTTTTCTTGTGCTATAACATGTGGGTGGGAGAGTCTCTAGAGATGTCTATCTGGGAAAACAAGGCTGTAATTTCAAACACGAACACAGAAAAATATGAAGAAACTGTTGTTGTTCACTGGAAACACGTGTAATGTTAAACTCTTTGGTAAGGAAAGACTTGAGGAGTATAGTCACATTACTCTACTTTAATATCTAACAGGACAAGGCATCCAGGATTGAGCGCATTGTAGGGGAACACCGCCTTTTCTCTGAAGGACTGAAAGAGCTCCAGGACTGGGTGTGTGAGGCTCAGCGGGTCCTCAACACCTGCATCTCCACCACTACAGACAAGGGCTTGTTGGAGGACCGGATGTTACAACTTGAAGTAAGGAAGGAAGACATGGATGGAGTTCTTTAAAGGGATACACAAAAAGTCCATTCATGCACATTTTCCTAGCAAGACTTTTCTTTGCTGGCCGCTAGGAACAAAAATGAGTATTCCCTATTAAGTTGGCGTGTGGTTGCTGTAGCTTGATTAAATTTGTTGCGGAGAGCTGTACAGATTGCTGTGGTCCCCTGCATGTTGCACACAAGATACCAAATTACCAGCAAACAGCTGCAACCAACAACCAAGCAGCAGTGTAATTAAAAAAAAAACAATAAGCCGTGAAAGTAATGCCTTACCGTTGAAACCAAGACAAGGTTCTCCATTTCTTGTTTGCGTCACAGGCTTCACAATTTCACAGCCACCTACCAAGAAGTTGTAGAGTGCTGGCAGATAAGTCAGTTTCCATGCAAGAAACGGAGGATTGCAGCAATCTGTTAGTGACCAAAGCAATCACAAGAAGGTTATCAGTCAGCACCGTCTTTACAAGTGATTTCACCCAGCGACAGCAGGAAACCTCCAGCTTCCACCGACTAGAATAGAGACTGGTGTTGCCCTGTTGCCGACCAGTCTCTAGGCCTGTGTGACTGAGCCCTCCCTGTAACTGAGATATTGTGTTTAAAATTTTCAGAAGTAAACATTACACAGGCTTATTTTACAAACCATGCAACTGCAGATTTCTGACTTGACACAAGTTTTATCTGTAGATATGTTGCATCTATTTTAATGGTTTAGAAAGAAACAGGGCGAGATGCATTTTACCCTTTAGAGAGTTATTTTCTGTCTGTGTGTTCACCTCTATCTGTAGGCCTTACTAACTGCCCGTCAGGAGAGGGAGATCCAGCTAAAAATGCTCTTGACGCGGGGAGAGGCAGTCCAGAGGAACACTTCAGCTGAGGGAGTCCCGGTGATTCGCAAACAGATCCAAGACCTCAAAGACTCGTGGGACTCACTGCTGTCTGCCTCAATCCAGTGTAAAAGGTGAGCATGGGGCAATTAATCTGTCAGTCTTTGATAAATGGGACTGGGAACTGCCTAGTTTCCCTTGATGGATTTCTGCTAGTTGAAAGGTTAAAGGGATTATTAGATTTAGCTGTTCAGAATCTTGTTTGTTCCCTCTGTGCTAACTTTGCCTTATTTATGGTCACAGTCAGCTGGAAGGTGCTCTGTCGCAGTGGACCAGCTATCAAGAGGACGTGGGTCAGTTTATGCAGTGGATGGATCGGGTTGAAGAGACGCTTAGCTGCTCAGACAGACAGTACTCTGAGATGAGAGACAAGACTGCTAACCTGGGAAAGACCAAGGTATCAAATGCCACTGTAGACTATCCAAACTCTGTATTTAGATTAGCCTGACTGTAATTTTAATTTAATTAAAATTTTAGCCATTTATCCGCTTTAGATTCATGCAGTTACATTTATACCTCAGAGCATCCCAGTTGCAATGATCTATGGGTTCTCCTTTCTTTCCAGCTTCTCTATGAGGAAGTACTGAGTCATAGCAGTCCTCTGGAGACTATTGCCACAAAGGGTTCCAATATGACTGAACACCACACGACACAGCAGGAGGTGCAGCAGCTGCAGTGTAGATACAACTCCCTCAAAGAAAAGGCTAAGGTGCTTACTCAGAACATACGGCTTCATTTTTTCCTCTGCAGGCATTTGAATAATAACCGAATAGTTTGAGTGTATTTCTTTAAAAGCTTGCTTCATGCTTTTTCAGAAATTAATTATTATTAATTATATTCCCCAAAATACTGAAGGGCATGAACTTGTTGAAAATTTTACTGACTTGCCTAATAATTATTGTAAAATCATTACACATATTTCTCTTTGAGCTTGAACTGCTTTCATCCATTAATGTTTGCGTCTTGTTTATTTTTTGCAGAATGCAGTCAGCAAGGCCAAGGAGCTGGTGCTGGTGCATCAAGAGTATCAAAGGGGGTTACATGTGTTTGAGGACTGGCTGGAGAAGGAGCAGGCCTCTCTGGCCTCATTGTCCCATCCAGAGGGAAACGTGGATACACTTGAGAATACACTGCAGCAGCTACAGGTAGAAACACTGTGGAGTTTTATGTCAACTCTATATGGTTATGATCAGAGAAGAGAATAGCTGCAAACTTTTAACCCTGCCTACGCATAGTCGTATTTTTCAAAAGTAAAGCACCTAACACCTAACCCTTTCTAAATGTTTTAAGTCTTCAGTGACCTCCAGTATTTACTTTGTTCTTGACTCTTCATTTTCTTCACAGAACCTGCAGGAGCACTGTTCAAATGGCCAAGCCTTACTCTCCGCTGTGCTCACCAGCAGAGAGAGAGTAATCCCCTGGGGTATACCTCAGATCGAGGACCGAGCCCTGGACACCGCTCAGCGAGAGTGGGCGGCCTATCAGAGCCGTCTAAAGGAGACTCAAGGCCAGCTGCACTCAATGCTGACCCGACTGAGGCAGATGGGACATAAATTCCTGAGCCTGGCACAGTGGCTGGAGGAGATGGAGAGGGTAGCTAATATCAGAAGTAATCGGAGGTCAGACGCAACCACCAAGCAGATTCAGCTGAAGAAACTCCAGGTGAGAAAGAGGCCTGATTGCTGCAGTCCATATAAGATACAGGCCCTTGATATTTCATGCAACTGTCAACACTGTAAAGCTCAAAAGGGAGCAACATACTGTCTTATTAGAAGAATTTATTTTTGGGGGCCAGGATGTAGAGACTTCAGGAAGCTACTTCCCCCAGCCAGGAAATTGTTTAGCGATACCCATCCATCTATTTTCTTCTGCTAATCCAATTCAGGGTCGCTGGAGGGGCTGGAGCCCATCCCAGCCACCATATGGAATACCA
Source organism: Rhamphochromis sp. 'chilingali' (assembly GCF_963969265.1). Classification (NCBI taxonomy): domain Eukaryota; kingdom Metazoa; phylum Chordata; class Actinopteri; order Cichliformes; family Cichlidae; genus Rhamphochromis; species Rhamphochromis sp. 'chilingali'. The sequence goes on along the minus strand of NC_137932.1, from coordinate 12,299,185 downwards.
TAGTTTAATAATATTTCAACAAATGTTTTTTTTTATTTCACTGGTCACTTCAGTCAGAGGTACCTTCTGGTTATACTGAAAACCAAACAGAAGAATATCAAGCTCACAGTTTCGTGATTTACATTTCAGGACACAGAAGAAGCAAACTAACCTAAAAACACAGCCACACATGCAGTAAGCTGTGAAGCATTGTGTCACTTTATACTACAGCGCATCACTTTGTCATGTTTCAAATAAAACAGCAGTATTTCCCATACTTGGTCTCCTCCCTCTGGAGCATGCTTCCTGCCACTGTCAGGATGCCAAAGAGTCTCAGTATTTTCCTTCCTTGCATTTACACACACACACACACACACACACACACACACACACACACACACACACACACACACACACACACACATACACACACACACACACACACATGTTGGGGATTCATATCTTGTGGGACATAATGCTTTCCCTAGCCACTTACCCTAACCATCAAAAAAGAAAGTCTAAACCTAACTCTTACCCTAAACCTGACCTTAACCCAATTGCAACCCTGACACTAAGTGTCCACTAACTCCATTTTTGAGTCTCAAAAATGCCTTCAAAGTTGTGGGGACTGGGATTTTGGTCCCCATAAGGGCTGTCGGTCCCCACAAGTGTAGTAAAATTCCAATTTTTGGTCCCCATACACACACACACACCCTTCTGTCCTTCTAGGCCCTATATTGTTTTGCTTGTAATGCGTTTTCTGACACCTGGCTTTTAAATGAACTTTGCTGACATATAAATCATCTATAGCTTTGGCAGTATGTAACTAAAATATTAAAACTTATGTGTCCCTTGTGATCAGGGGTGTCTGGAGGCAGTGCTCACACGGCAGAGTGAAGTCGATGGACTTTCATCTTTAGCCCAGGAGGTTCTGGAGGAAACTTACATCAGCAGTCGTATCAGTGTTACGGCCACTCAGCTCACTGCCCGCTACCACTCCCTGCTGCTCAACATACAGGTTTGGCGCTCTTGATTATCTGCAGTTTAATATAATAATAATTTGCATTTTCAGAGATCCTTTATCTATTTAACAGTGAGCCACATGAGGGGTTTGTTGTGGTGTTTTCAGCGTTTGTGGTGTTGCTAACCCAGTTGTTCCTCTGTTGCTCCAAATGTACTCAGGAACAGTGTGATGTCACAGTTGTTTGTTTGTTTTTATTTAACACCATTTCACAAACACAGTCCCCTCAAGATGTTTTATATTGTAATGTAAAGGCCCTACATTCCTGCATGTATTTATATTTCTGCCTTTGGGCGCACTTTGCCAGTTCATGCATTTCTTCACTCACAGATTCTGCTTCCATCTCGGTTTCACCTGATTTACCCCGACCACTTAAGCTCCCAGCACGGTACTGCTTTTGTAGCGTGCAGGTGTTACACTGAGCTTTGCAACCCACATCAGTATGTTGTAGATGTGTGCTGTCACTTGAGGGCAGTGTAGAAAAATCAGAGTACTACAATGTGGACTGCTTTTGTTCATGTTTGTGCTAAAGTTGTTCCTTCAGTGTCGCCCTTGCAGCCATGAAATCAGAAGTCATAATAGTCAAAGAAGTTCTTTGCAGTGAACTAAAACTGAGCATCAGAAGCAACCATTGTCTGTGCTTCCATTCAGATGTTTATTACTCTGGGTTTATTATTATCACTGCCTTTCCTGTTCAAGCAGAGTTTGAACCAATCAGCATTCTGTCTACACATAGCTTCATTACCGCTGCAGAAGTATAAATCACAAATGTCTCACCTGTTCCTGTTTTCCTTATTTGTTCAATATTCATAAAGGCTCAATTTCAGCTGCTCTTTTCTCAGAGCCACCATGCCTGGTGACTGTATCTGTTACATTGCTTACCTCTAATTCTCCATTGTCATCACAGCTTTTTAAAACACTTCACCAGATTTTCTTACCTGCTTCTTTGGATCCACCCTATTGCCTACACTGCCAGCCTTGATATGTAAATGTGTAAACAAGACCTAGGTGTCATTGTGAGTTTAATAAATAAAAAGAATTAAAAACAAGCTGGCTGCAGGTTAAAAAAAAATTTGCGTTACCATCTCAATCATATATTTTAGAAAATGTGAATTTTTCATGCATTGCCTCTGGGGTCTCTTCCCACAGTGTGTTTTTCACACATGATTGTTCTCCCTCACTGTGGAATTTACTCCTGGGAGAGTTTTGACTTTGTTTCTGTAACACCCCATTGAAGTAGCTTTGAGAGTTATCCGTGTTACCCCTGCCGGGGTTGTTCTGTATACTCAGATCCAGCCTCTCTATTTGTCTTCTCCTCTGGGTTGAGGGGGGGGGGGACTAAAGGAAAATCAATGGGGCTCTGCTGGTCTGGAGCTAAGGCTGTAATTAAACGCTACAGAAAGCAATCTCACACCCTGCACCAGGAGTGGAAAAGCTTTGCCTGCACTGCATTGATTTTTTTTTACACCTTCAGTAACACATCTGAGTGTGCGTATGTGCGCATTTGTCCCCCTTTACTCCCTCACTTTTGTTTCTCCACCTCCGTACAGCCCACACCCTTCCTTTCCTGCTAAAATTGTCTCACATATGCATATACTTTACAGTCGTGCCTACACACATATGCAAACACATAACATCCCTCTCAAACTGTGGATGCCTGTAATTATACCGTGTGAAGTGTGGGCCATATGGGCTTGAGGTGGGAAGCTGTTACCTCTGGCTAGTCAGAAAAGGTGTGCACTCAGCACTATCAGCTAATTGGAGCTCCTCACCACAGGATTTGCAAGTTGAGTGAATAATGTGTCAAAACCTGCAAGAAACCCTCTCCATCCTCACGGTGTTATCGACTCAGAATATCAGTCAAGTGGATAATGCGTCAAAAGCATAAAAACCCACTCCTCCTTGTAGTGAAGCTATTGACACTGAGCAGATGAAAGAGTAGAGGGGAAACGGATATTTTCTGTTTTGATGGCTGATCAGAGAGCTTGTGGTCCTTGGTGACTAATGTTAGACTGCTGCTGGGGCAAAAATCACACCTTCAAAAGGAAAGGATACAGGCAGTGTTTTCTAGAATTACCCCAAAGAAATATAATGTTAGACTTTGAAGAGTCTCACCAATAATTCTGACATATGAAACACGAAATCTGTTTTGTTTGTGTTTTTGTCATTTATCCTCAATTTATATTTGACCTACAGCAGTCGACTTAATATTTCCGGGAAGGACTAATGTTGTTTATGAAAGAAAGGGAGGTTTAAGACATTTATATGACGAAAATGGGTGGTTTTAGCCTGTTGCTTGCCATGTATAATTCAACTTTTTGGGATATAAATTAGATGTTCCAATAGGATGCTTTCATAAGGTTTTAAGTCAATAAAGACTAAAAAACAGGTAATTAAAAGCCATCCATAATTCACCTTTTGTGGATATAGGGTAGATGCTGTGGTAAAAAAAAGAAAGAAGAAGAAACATACTTTAACATAACGTTATAGGTGCATGAATGGAAAAAATAGGTATTTTTAGCCCATTGCTAGGCAACATGATGGATATCATAGTATCTGATTTCGATAAGTCCCTTCAGGGGTTTCAGATCTATGTGTGTGCCAAGTTTGGTTGCTCATCTCCTGATCGTCTAGACAGAGTTTTCAGGCAGACAGAGCTTTTATGTATCATAGTAAGATATTTATCCTCCTTAAAAATCCAAACTTAACATTTCTGGAACTTTTTTCTTCTGACCTTCGATTTAATCTACTTTCAGGACACCATCAAACAGCTACAAGAGGAGCTGAGGAGCATTGAAGAGACAGAGAATCTTTGCAAGTCCTTCACCGAGTGGCTTGGCTCGACTCTGAAAAGCTTCACAGCATTAACTGACACTTCTGAACCTCTAGACCAGGCGGCCATGGAGAAGAAGATGAAAAAACTAGAGGTATGTTTATTTAGTTTCACTGTTACATTTCTAAACCTCCACGGTTTAGACCCAAAGTGATGCATTTGGATAGAAGGTGCAGTGGTGCACCTAATGCACCTCCCTGAACTGTTTATGTCAAAGAATTTGAGCACAAACTCATATGAATCCAATTTCACAAGCCAGCAAACAAATCCTTTGTGCAGTTTTCTTTGGCAGCTGCAAAATGGCCGGTAAAATATGCATAGGCTTCCTGTCCTGCGTTCATTGTTCGTATAATATTTGGACAGCGCTCTCACCTAAGAGAAAATGACTGCAGCACTTTCTCTTATGTTCATTTCATCAAATTGGCTTTTGAGGGAGGTAGCCCTGCTCAGAAATGCACACACTGTAAAAAGAGAATCACCACTATAGTTTGCCTGGCATAGTTCAAATCGAGTGTGTAGAGGATTGGGTGAGAATGTGTGTATCGATCGGCTCTTTATGAAGACAAAGCGGGTGCTGCTTTAGAGGAAGCGTGGTAGCAGGGGGAGACCTCCCACTGTGTGTAAGAGGATGAAGAAGCGCCGGTGTCAGGAGCCTGCTGGCACAGACACTGTAATTGATGCAGTGCCCTTACTGCTTCAATACACACACACACACACACACACACACACACACACACACACACACACACACACACACACACACACACTTCTCTCCTCAAACACTCGTTTCATATCATAAAACCCATCCAAAGTGCTAACTAACAAGCTGCAGCAAACCCATGAGTCCTCGCGCATTTTTTTTACTTCTCCATCGCTATATCTCATTTCTCTTTGTCTTCTTCACATACATCCAGAACAGCCTTAACACACACACACACCCGCACACCAAACATAGATGTTTACAATAGATCATCTGGTGCAGTCTTTGCAGTAATCCGTGTCTGGGATCGATGCTCTGTCTCTGCGTATGCACTGAAGACATGCTGCCACCACATGTGTCCTTCCAGCACTGCATATAACACACGAGCGCTTGCTCATCTCCTGCAGTGAGAGCTACAGGGCTGTTCAGTGAGCAGGGATGATTATGCATCGACACAAAGACCAGTAATCAATAGTTGTGTCAAGGGCCATTAGTTGGATTTGGACTTTATTTGATACTGTCAAAGTGTGAGTCATACAGTAATGATGGACTACCTCAGTTGTAAATGTGCTGTGAATTCATTGTACATATCGTGATCATGTAGAATGTAACATATAATTTAATTTGTCCCCTTCAACTGAAGCGTCTCTGTAGTTTTCTTTGACAAGATTTATTTTGAAATGACTGGCTCGTACAAACATGTAAACAAGGCAAAATGCAAAATAGAAAAGGGTTGGTTCTCATTAATAAGCACCCCCCCCCTCCTTTCTCCTCCCTCCATAATTTTTAATTTCATTCGCATTTCATAAATGTTCAAGGTCATATCCTCCCCAGAGTCCCTGATGGTTTCTGATGCACACAGTCAGTTTTTTCCCCAAAGGTAAAGGTAAATCGCCCCATTTTTTAATTCCATATTTGTAACTGGGAATAATGAATGCATTTAGTTTAGCACAGAAATTGACATATGCTTCTTAATTAATTTGAACAAAATTTTGAGCTATGCAGAATTAAACATGCTCCTTCTGTTCTGTGGTTTCGCTGCTTTTCATGCACTGACGGCAGAGACTGCTAAACTGCTTAAAGGGTCATTTTTGTAATGTCCTTTCCCTTCTAGTAGGTAATGTAACTGCTAAACATGGTTGGCAGATCCATAGTAGATGCAGTGCAGTAGATAAAAGAGCCCAGGCACTGATGCAGAATCACCAGTTACAGCAGGTGGACAAGGAACTTGACTGGGATAATTGGGTTGACGTGCTATAAGACAGCTACAGCAGAAAGGGCATGATGTCTTTAAGACCTGATATACATTGTTCACAAGACTGTACTGCCTTATGCTATATGGAAGCCGTAGAATTATTAAATTATATGAGCCTATGCAAGTTTAAAACCTTACGCTGATAACTTATTTGATGCAAAGACAGATTGTGAGCACCAAATTCTGATCATTCTCTTAAGTGAAGTCACTGATTATTTCAGATTCTGGAAGAACAAAATCTTGCAACTTTAATTCAACATGTAAACAACCACCGCTGCTGCTAAGATGGAAAACTGATATTAGGTGTGAGATGAAGAGGCGATAATGAGTTTTTCAGCACTAAATCTAAAGTGCTGTAACTGCAATTACTGCAGATTTCTTCTTTTAGCTCTTGGTAAACACAGAGAACTATATGAAATTGAAATGTAGTCAGTGTCGCTCATTAAAGCCATAAAGCGTGAACGCCATTACTCGAGTGACGAGCGAGCCTGGAGCATCACATTAAGCGGGAAGCATGGACGTGTGCAGACAGACGCGGCTCTTGTTATATTATATTACCAACAGCCATAGCTGGAGATCCGGGATTGCTGAAGTGAGAGGCTACTTTCTACACAAGCAATAACAGACTGATGATGAAAGCTAGATGGCATCCCATAGAGTGGAGGTGTGAGTGTGTGTGTGTGTGGCATGTTATGGTTGCCCTGGAAACCCTGCAGCTACTTGTGCCTGTTAAGGGCCTGTTATAATTGGGTCCTCCTTTCATATTATTCACTGTGGTTTCTCCCCAACATGACCTCCCAGTCCTCTCCACATCGCACCATGCAGGTGTCAGCCTACCCGATGAGTTCAAAGCTTTTCAAATGCACTGTAAGGCTTGTCTGGGTGACTGGGACAGCACCGGAGGTGAAGGACAAGGGAATCAGTGATCTTGTATTGAATGCCAGCCTCAAAGTCAGTGAAGCTATGATATAAATCTATTTTATCCAAGAGGATGATTTACTCTTTTCTTTCATTCAGTAGTGTGTAAACTGCCTTGGCTGAAGGTCAGTTAGTAACAAGCAATGGTGATAACACAGTAGCAGGACCCATGGTGAGCTCTATTCATGCTTTCTCTTTCTCCCAGAGTCTCCAGTCTGAGCTCCAGCACGGTCACAGCTTCCTGAAATCACTTAGGGAGCGAGCAGAACAGGCGGCAGGCTTCCTGAATGAATCTGCAGCTGAAAGTTTAGGAGGAGAAGTAGAGGCGCGTCTTTCCCAGCTGGAGGAGTTAGCCGGAGGCCTCAGGCAGGAGCGCAGCTTCCTTGAGCGGGCATTACTGCTAGCTAAGGAGTTCCAGGACCGGTACAAGGCTCAGGCTCAGTGGCTGGTGGAAACCAAGGCTTTGCTTCGTACGCCAGTGGAGCCCAAGGCTGAGCTGTATCAACGCAGAGCACAGCTGACTAAGTATAAGGTATAGTATAAAAAAAGTGAGGGGGACATCTGGATTAATTTTACACTAAGTGATTTTTTTCTCTTTGGCGAATTCAGCAAGACTAATATTAGCATAATGAACCACATGAGTGACCTTGCATGTCTGAAAATTAACTTTAAAAGTAGATTTGCTTTAAATAATTGCTGACCATTTTCCAGAGTCATAATGACAGATGCTTATTGGCTGCTTTAACAGCAGTTGGCATTAATAAGTAAACCCTATTAATAGTAAACTAGATTAAAAAAAAAGCTTAACATCTAACGCCACATAGCATACCCTATTGTGCGGAAGATACTGAAGATAAAGCTTGTCTGTTTGTGTGTTTTAGGCTCTGTTGCAGATGGTTCAGTCCCATGATGGAGCCATCAAGTCAGTGCTGGAAAAGGGCGACGCTCTACTTTCCTCTGTCCACTACCCCTCCATTCGAGATAAAATAAGCAAACTACAAAAGGACTACACTGGACTTTGTAATACTGCCTTGGTGAGAAGCTGTACACAGATGACAGTAGTTCTTTTTGAAAAAGAGGACAAACTAATGTACTTTCCATGCAGGCAGAGCAGCAACTTTGGAATCAGCTTCACATAAATTAAGTGCATGTACATGCATGTGGATGTTTCTAAAAAGTTGTGTAAAACTAGCTTCTGATAAAAAACAAAACACTGTTGCTTCTCAGTGTCAAAGAAGCTTTCCTGCCCAGCTGTTGCATATGCATTGTCATCAGTATAGTTTGTCTGTGAACTGTGTGGCCCAGGCTCATGTGGAGAATTTGGAAGGCCAGGTGAAGGAACAGGAAGCTTACCACAACGAACTCCAGGAAGTGGAGCGCTGGTTGCTGCAGATGTCCAGCAGGATGGTGACCCCTGATCCCAGTATTAGCGGCAGCCTGGAGGCAGCCACTCAACAGCTGGCCAGACACAAGGTACCCAAATAAAATATTTCACTTTTGCTGTTTTTGGACTTATTGGTTGTATTTAATGACAAATCGCCTTAATTGGGGGACAAAAATGATCCCCTGTGGCCTGTACTACTACTTGATGTTTGTTTTATTTGATGTTAGTGTCATCATCATTTGAAAGGGTTTTGTTGCATATAGGATGCCAGGGTTACTGTCTTCTCAATAAATTTTACTTATGCCTCTTTTACACATGGGCACATACATATACATATACATATATATATAATTCCCTTCTTACCCCAGCGGGCAGTCTTTATCCTTGAAGCTTGGGTCCTCTGCCAGAGGCCTGGGAGCTTGAGGTTCCTAGGTCTGCGCTCTTCTGGACAGAGATCTCAGACGTTGTTCCTGGGATCTGCTCAAGCCGCTTGCCTAGCTTGGAAATCACTGCACCTAGTGCTCCAATTACCACTGGGACCACTGTTGCTTTCCCCCCTACACATCTGGTCCCTTCTGGGGATCCTTGGGGTTCCCCGGATGGGACTAGTCCCTTCTGGGGAACGTCCGGCTATCCCAGTGTCTCCCATCGATATACTGCTCAGACCTCATTTTGCTGGGCATAAGTGATTGGCATGGTGTTTGGGTTTGGCAATAATAGTGAATTTTACGACAATTAATTTGGAAAAATATCAGACTTTTGCTTTGGACATGAAACCATAAGTAATATATTAATAATGAAATGTTTTCTTTTAGTAGGTTCAGTCTAAATGTTTAACAGATGCTGGATTTAGTCATCATTTAATCCAGACAGTTTAATAGCTCTTTGTGGTCACTCTGCTCAAATCACAAATGTACAAGCTCATCTGCTATTATATCTCCACTGGAGATTCTCTCATAAAATCCTACGTGGTTACTTTATCCTCCACAGGCCATCATGGAGGAAATTGCAGGGTTTGAGGATCGCTTGGCAGGCCTGAAAGAGCGAGGAGACCACCTGATGGAAGGCTGCAGTGACCGTGTGCAGAGCAGGCTGAGACAGCAGGTCCAGGCACACCAGCAAGGCACCAGAGACAGCTACTCTGCCATCTGCAGCACAGCGCAGAGAGTGAGTGAAGAGGAGATGGAGAGATGGAGGGAGGGAGGGAGGGAACGTGGAGGAGAAGGGAGGGAGTTGTGGGAAGCTGAGAAAGACAGATAGTCTGTCTGTCTATGGAGCAGTGAAATGGTTAATACACATTCATGAAGTAATTCTTGGATGTCCTTTGGACGAGACGTGCATGCACAGAAACGCATGGTTTAGATATCAGTTCCGTTAATATTCCAACAGATTAGACAGCAACTTAATCCTAAATCATTCTGACACTTAAACCCATCTCTTAAGACAGCCCTTTACTGCCAGCGTAGAGGGCACAACCAATTAGGGCTGCCAAAGTGGAGCTCAACAGCAGCCGTATGCGGACAGACCCCACCGGCCAAAATCACTAACTCAATCTCGCCATATTAATCTCCGTGTATCCCCTGTCAGCTCCACTTTTTCATGCTTGAGCCAAAAATGATCACACACCACCATTCAGCGAATCTGGCGAGCCCCCATAATCCAGCCCCACTCTGTCATTTTGGCATCGTCTGTTCTGTCATCATAGCTCACCTCCCAAGACACTACCTCCACCACCACTCACACATCCAATCTGGCATTGTGTGATCCAGCCACACTTTACCACTACACTGCTGGCTTCTCTACAACTGCGCCTCAAGTGTTACGATGGCTGCCAACTGTGTCCCAGCGCAGCACAGCTCTAATATCCTGCCTGCCACTTGCCACCATGCCAGCCTTCTAGCCTTTGCCAAATACATTGGGCATTTTGCCAGTAGTTGCCCCCCGTTATTCCTCTCTTTCGGGTTCTCATATTAACACTGTCAATCAGACCTTGCTGTTCCGCTCTCCCCTGGAAGGCATGGACGCCTCCACATTCAACACCTGTTAAATATAACAATGAAAAACTGCCTAATCATTTGGGTTTTAATCTGTCATTGTGTTTGGCCATAGGTTTTGACTTCAAAGCATTGTAGCACTGTGTCGTCTACCAACAGTTCGTTGTTTTCACTCCGTGTTCTTGCATGTGTTTATTCTGCTACTGTTGGTAAAACAGAAAACATTTAAATGGTTTGCCATGCAGAGGTGCGTCAATAGGAGCACTTATATTTAGCTTCTTCTGTATTACAGGTGTATCAGAGTCTGGATCATGAGTTACAGAGACATGTGAGTCTGCAGGACACACTGCAGCAGTGCCAGACGTGGTTGAACTCTGTGTCAGAAGAGCCAGAGCCTCCTACACATCCTTCTTTCAGCCTCGAGGAGGCTTTACAGCAGGTTAGTAACCATACATACATAAAGTAAGTATTAGGGATGGGTATTGATAAGATTTTCACGATTTCGATTCCATCTTCGATTCTGTTTAACGATTCGATTCTTTATCGATTCTCTTATCGATTCTTAAATTTTTAGATTTTTAAAAAAGGAGAACACTAAGGTCGATTAGCTTAGAACTTTGTTTTATATCTTCTCTTTGAACAAGATAGAAATTTAGGAGTAACATGGCCTTACAAACCCAACCGTGAGATCTTAAGAGATCCAGCCTACGGCTCTTCAATGGGGTGTCACAGGGTCCCCAGGAAAAAAAAATGTAAATGTAAAATAATAAAATAAATATTCTTCTGTAGCAATAACAAAGTATAATATAAATTATTCTGTAACAATTACACAAGAATATCCAGTAATGTCCCTGCCTACAATTAAACACATTCACTTACCGAAAATCGGAGCATCTGCTGTGCAAGCCTTTTACCACAAACTTAGTCACTGCTCGTGACATTCGTCTATCCTGACCTGAAAGGAGACGCTACCGGTAGACTGCAGCGAGAACTGCCAGCATCTGAGCCAGACTCTGTCTGTCTCTCTCATCATGGTCACCTAAATGCACAGTAATGGCAGGTTTTGTAATAAGGCAGATCGCGCTAACATAATATGCACTGTTAGTTGATTATTTACCTGCCGCATTAACGGGAGAGGATGTGCAAACGTTACTGCTGCTGCTGGGTTGAGATTCACGAGTCCGGAGCGGAATTAAAAACATGACATTCATTATCTACTTTGCAAGTATTGCAAGTTGTTTGCAAGTATTGCAAGTTGCCCGGTTGTCATCCGTTCCCGTAAAGTATAATCAAACTTTTGAGCGTTTGAGCCGCTTCGGCGCCGTGTTTCCTGCCAGGTAAATGACGCTCCGCAACGTGGTGAGAGAGGATGTAGTGAGGATATAATATGCCCAACCAGTAAAATCAATAAAATTAATAGACAGCTATATACAAACAGGTGAAGCAGGAGCGGGCTCTGCAGGAGCAGGCTGGCACTTACCTCCAGCTTGTGTGCGCCACGTGTGACCTGTGTGAGCCGAGGGTGAGGGAGACCGCAGCAGCTATCCAACAGGTCAAACTGCAGGTCAGTTCACTTTAAGAAGCTTTTAAGCAAAAGAGTACAAGTTTCAGCATGCATGTTTATAGCTCATATACCCATCGTGAAATGACTGCACTTTATTGTTGTGTCTAGATTGAGGAGCGTATGCTGCTTTGTGAAGAGGTAGCCGACAGCTGGAGAGACATCGAGGAGCAGAAGGCAGATCTGGAGACCCAGCTAATAGAGACAGAGCAGCAGCTTCAGAACCTCACCAGGAGACCTGCAGAGCTGGAGCCTAAGATTGCACAGAACCAGCTGGACAAGGCCCAGGTTAGATTTTACGATTTTACTTTTTTTACATTTTTTTTTTACATTTTTTTACATTTACATTTTTCAAAGAGTTTTCTTTTAGCTAAAATCATACAATTTGAGTTGCTGCTCAGAATAATCCCAGAAACCAACTCTTATCTTTCTTCCAGGAGTTCCTGCAGCAGATTAAGGAGAAACAATCTGAGGTAACACGTCTGCATGAAGCCATCGGCAGGTTGATGGACGGACAGGTCTCTCCTGCCCTGGAGGAGATAAGGAGACTGAAGAAAAGCTGGATGGACCTGGGCCAGCGGGCTGAAGAGCTGGAAGCCCTGCGGGGGGAGGACATGCAGCGAAGTGGAGAGTACCAGGAGAGTGTTGTTGCTGTAGAGGAACTTTTCCATCAAGTATCCAGGGAATGGGACTACCTTGCTAGGTATCAGACTTTTTTGTTTTTATCAAGGCTGTAATGTCATTCTCTGCATGGCATCCACTTATGTATATACAGAAATAGCTATATATATGAATACACAACATAGTTTCATTAGTCTTTCTACCGCAATAGAGACAAAAGTTTACATTTTTATTACTATATCCCTGATGTCCCTTAACTCATGTATATATGTTACTAGGGCTGACACAGAGAGTACAAGTGAGCATCTAGAAGCACTCAGGAAGCTCGCCAGTGACCTAGAGGAGCAAAGAGAAACTCTGGAAGACTTGAGGGACCAGAGACAAGCTATCCTGCCTCGACTTAGCCTGCTAGACAAGGAGCTGGTCAAACAACAGGTGAGGACATTATTTTTTTCTATAACTGTATGTGTCCAGCAATATGCTAATATGATCACACGGTCGAAGTAATATTGACACATTTTCTGGAAATATTGTATTTCATCAGGTGGGTCATCTGGAGCAGCGCTGGGCACAGCTGGAATCGCTGATTCAGCAGAAGATCCAGGACTCTGCGCAGATGCTAGAGGATCTTGCCCGAGTGGAAAATCAGCTGAGAGATGCCAGAGAGTGGGTGGAGGAGCAGCGGCCTGCCCTCACCTCTGCCCTGAAAACCAGCCCACCCCCCGATCTGGCCCAGAGTTTCCTGTTTGACCACCTGAGCGTATGTGTAGAGCTGGAGGCCCGTCAGCAGCTGCTCGGTCAGGCAGTGAAGGAAGCTCAAGCTGTGGCTTCCAGGCTGGGACTGAGTGAAAAGAGACGCCTGCAGGAGCTCGTTGAACAAGCCCAGACTGAAGTGGAGGCTCTCGGGGCTCGGGTTGCCCAAAGGAGGAAGTACCTTAGTAAGGTAACAGCTGGACTTATGATTTAGATTGAAAATAACATTTTAATTATGCCTTAAAGGGGCTAATTATATCCTGAGCTATTAGTCTGGTGAAAGAAAAAAAAGACCCAAAGAAAAACCAGGTAGTCCAAGAAATAAATTCTGCTTATCCTGCCAAAGTCCATTTGTAAATAAATTGTGATGTTTCTGTCTTCCTCTCAGGCCTTCACAGAGAGGACACAGTTCCTTCAAGGCCTGGGGAGAGCATTATCTTGGATACAGCAACAGGAGAGGAAGGCCTTGATAGATGACCACATAGCACTTCTTCCTGAGGACCTGGCAAAGCAGGTTGCTGGATGTCGAGGTGTTCAGAGCAGCTTACGAGCTTATCAGAGGGAGCTGGCATCTCTCTGGGTACAAGGCCGCGATCTGGAGAGAGATGCCACTGACAAAGAGAGAGCAGAAACGCTGGCAAGACTTGAGGAGCTACAGTCTGCTTTTGAAACTGCTCTCCAGAGGACTACCCAGCGTCTTGCAGCCTTAGAGAAAGCCTTGACCTCCAGGAAGTACTTCCAGGTTGACCTAGACAAGACTTGTCAGTGGCTGAGACAAGCAGATGACATAACATTTCCGGAAATCAATTTAAGCACTGCTGATGATAGCTCGGATTTGCAGTCACAGCTTTCCAATTATCAAAATGTCCTAGAACAAGCTTCCGAGTATGAGAACCTCCTTCTTATTGTCCAAAGAATAGGTCAGGAGATCCTCCCTACTCTGAATGAGATCGACCATTGCTACCTGGATGAGCGGCTCAATGCCCTGCCACAGCAGTACAATGCCATCCTAGCTCTAGCCAAAGAGAAGAAAGACAGGGTCCAACAGATTATCCTAGAACGGAAAGAGTTCTGCACTTTCTTTGATATTACTCGTAATGCACTGGAGGAGCTTCAGGAGCAGTTTGACAATCTGGAGAAGCAGACTATCAGTATTGAAGAGGAGGAAGTTGTTAGTTTAGTTAATGAATACAGAAATATAAATGAAAGTTTAGTCCATATTAGCCCTGCTGTTAGAGAACTGCACGGGAAAAATGAGGGTTTCCTCAGTAAAGGTCAGCACTACAGAGCTGAGGAGACACAGCAGCTTGTGAGTCTCCACAACACACTGAAAAGGAGAATTGATCAGAAGATCAAACACTTACATGATTGCTTGGAAATACTATCTAAACACAAAGTAGTTTTTTCCAAGTTAGACTCAGAGTTACAGTCTGCTAAAGAGGAGCTGGTGAAATTGAAATCAGACAAAGAAGTAAGTGCCATAGATAAAATCTCAAGTCTTTATTTACTGCTGGAAAATCTGGATGGAGTGAACTCTCAGGCTGAAGAATGCAACCAACAGATGCAAAACCTTTGTCTTACGACTGATGCTGCTGCCTTTCAGGAAACTAGTCTGCAGCTCCAGTCGCTGCAGTCTTTACGATGTGACGCTAAGCGTTTCGTTGAAGAAAGCGAAACGACAGTCGCAAAAAATGAAGACTTCACAAGAGCTGTTGAGAAAGTGTTCGAGTGGTTGAGGACGGTTAAAGACAAAACGAAGGATCCTTTGACCTTTTCAGAGGTCAAAATTGAGAGGATACACGAGGAAGTGCGGAAACTGAAAATCAAGGAGGAAGAAGTGAAAAGTAGACTGAGGGTCGTTGATGTCTTGGGTGCACGAGAAAAGCAAAAGTACAAAAGCAGGAAAGCAACCGTTCCTTCCCATGTAGAAGAGAAACTGCAGGAGCTGGGAAGGCTGGGAGATGAAGTCCAACAAGGAATTTGTGCAAAACAAGTATGTAATTATGTTTGTTGATTGCTTTAATTCACCTTATAGCTATTTTCTGATAGTATTGTGACGTTGCACTAAATGTAATTGATATACATTTGGAAATGACTGCCTCAGTTATTGTCCACAGTATTCCTGAGCCATCATTCATGGTTTAAAGTTCTAAATGTTACTTTCAGTGTCATGTCCTCCCTCACTGTTAATATTAATCAACTTGGGGAGGTTAAAACATTTCAAATATATCCTTAGCATCTTCTTCTATAAAAACAAGACTACTGGTAAGTTTAAAAACAGGACATTTTTACACATTAACAGCAAAAATGTGGTTTAATGTTTAAACTGTGCCCTTCTCTATCAACTCATTTACATAGATAAAATCTTGTGGGAGGCCAGAAAAAGAAGTTAATTAAATCACCTTTTGCATATTCTAGCTGGCTGTGGATCAAGCGCTTTCCTTGGTCCAGAGGCACCACTTATCTCTGCAGTCCATGCAGAAATGGCTAGACTCCGCTGCGGCTTTGCTTCAGAGGGCCACCACAGGGGTGGAGCTCGAAAACCAAGCAGACTGTGCACAGGATCTGGAAGAAATTTTAGCTAAGGAAAAAAACTTCAAAACTGGTTTACAGGAGTTCGGGACTTTAGATCCCTTGCTGGTGGATTTTCTGGAGGCAGGAGTGATGAGTGGGCTCAGAGAAAAAGTAAACACAATGCAGCTAAGAAGCACCGAAGTCAAACAGCAAGTGGATACTTACAGAGAAGTGTTGGAGAGGTGTGTGCTATATCAAGTATACATATACAGTTTATATTTATTCCATATACCTAAAATGATGTTGTGCATAGTTTCTTTATTATGTCACCCATCATTGATGTTCAATCTGAATGTTTCTTAGATGTGCAGCTCTGTGGAGCTCCTTCCAACGTGAGAAAGAGACCGTGGTTGAGCAAATGAATGATTCAGAGGGCAGGATGGCCATGTTCACTACAGCTAAAGCTGTAAGCGCCCACCAAGCAGAAGACAAGTGTCAAAGATACAAGGTGGGTCACTGTGTCAGAGAAAAAGAGATTCTGTATTAGAAATTACAGAAATGATCTAGCCTTTCCCAGGGGTTGTATCTTTTAGTTTTGCATGATATGTTTGAGGAGAACATATTTATTAAACAGCTTTGTGTCGTATCTCTTATAACCTTTTGGTTCTAGTCACTGGTGGCGCATGTTGACCTGCTGGAAATGCCTCTGAATGCTTTGAAAGAAAGAGCAGCAGAGCTGGAGCAATTAATCTCTGAATCCAGCAAAGCTATCACCAGTCACGTTGTGTCGTCGCTATGGCAACGGTGGACCCGTCTCCGCAGTGTGGCCCGAGCCCAGGAGAGGGCACTGGAGGACACTGCTAGAGAGTGGAGGAACTTCAATGAGAAAGTAAGAGACAGTTTACCCGTGGGTTTTTGTGCATGTTATTGGTGTGGTGGTCCTCACGTATTGGCCTGCTTTCTGGGGAATAAAGAGCAGGTCCCCACACTGTAAATCGCTGAAGTAAACCTTTAGGGAAAAGGTTTACTTTAAGGTCCCAAATCATGAAAATGTGTTTTTATTAGCTTGAAGATGTAAAAAGTATAAATTTCCTTGTCACCGTAATTTTTCTAGCACTCTCCACAACTAGACCACCTTCTAGTTTTATAAACCACTGAAAACTGGATGATCAATGATTATAGACATATAGCTAATAAATGCAACACATCCTACTCTCTGACTGCTCGGTTTCTTTTAGGTGAATGTGAAAGTCCTAGTTAAGCACGCAACTCAGACTCTTTTTAAGTGTGGCTGTATCAGAACCTTGTGCACGGTCGATTTATTAGCTTTAGTGGATGATAGTTTGTACTTTGCCAGGTTGGTGAAGCAGACAGGAGTAGCAAGGAAACTAACTGGATCATATAAAAAATATTATTTTCAGAGTGGGCTGTGTTTATTTTATTACTTCTTTGCTTTACATGATATGTGATGGCCTTTGCTAAGAGAAGACTTGTTTTATTCTGCTGTCAAAGGCACCAGACTCCATTGATAAAAACACTCATACTTTGCCGAACACAGAAGAGGCTGATCTGCCTCAGCTTGATCAGTTAGGTTATTTCTGTTATTGTGTGGCTTTTATGTTGAATCACCAGAGTCCCACTCTGACGGTCCGGAAACTTGCAGAGAATATGGGACATTTTAGGTTTGGATAAAGGTTCAGGTAAGACAAGCATTAGCTATGGCTGAAGCAAAAGTCAGACCCGAGTACGTCACAAGTCTTCAGTCTGTCCCTGTGTGGTCTCTATAATCAACCCTTCACTGGCGTCCAGTTAAGTCCCTGTTTATTTTAAGAATGCTGTGGTCCACCCACTTTTTCACTTTTTGTTTTGATGTTTTAGTGTTTTGTTTTATTTATAAAGGTGCTTTGTAAATAAAATATGACTTTACTTACTAACCTTCTGCAAAAATGCGTCTGCAAATTTGGGTCAAACACAGTAACCGCTGAACACCAGTTGGTGTGCAGTGATGTAACTCCAGGCTTTAGGCCAGTTGTTTCCTTCTGCCAAAACACTGTGTCATGGAGTGTTTTCCCGCCTTTTGACCTAATTTGTGTTTGAACGCTCTCTGTTTCCCATAAATACCCACAAGACACTCTTCCTAAAAAAGGAAATGAAGTCATATTGTAAGTAACTGTCACTTCCTCATATGTGGCACATTCCTGCTGTCCACTGTTTTTCTGTGGCCCCTTTGTTCAACTGGGCATGATGTCATCCTCTTTGTCCACTGATTCCTTTGACTATCACAAAGTCTTGTCCCACATAAAGTAGACTGGCAGCAATCACAAGTGAAAACAGACAAAAATGTTAGTAATTATGTCTCCCAGCCCCTTTATTAAACCCACAAGCTCTACATGAAGCTGAATGTGGAGAATAATTCTGTAAATAAACATCTGTCCCTCAGATGGAGAAGGTACGATCGGTGTCCATAGACCTCCACGGTCGTGTCCCAGACAGCACGGTTGAGAAAGCAGCCACCAGGGCGGCGCTTCAGAGTCTCCTGGAGTACCATGACTCCTTCAGTCTGGAAGTGGAGAGGGAGCAGTCCATACTGGCTCTGCTGGGGCAACAAAGTTGCAGTCTTAGGGGAGAGGATGACAAGGTGGAAGTGATGGAGAAAAGCACTGAGAACGGACACAAGGAGACGCCGTGCTCACAGGAGATCCAGAGCATGCAGGCGCAGTATGACAGGTGAGATGACTGCTGCTGGGGCTGCTGACAGCCACTTTATACTCATAATGATTATTGCTATAATTGTTCAACTTAGGTAGGTGGATATTTAAGTTGTTTTACAGCCTCCTAGTACAAGGATAATGGGGCTACTTTTCAGTTTATCTTCATTTTTAAAAAGAGTTTCTGCTTTTTACCACTTAAATTTGTTTATAGTAAATGTAATAAATATCCCATTCAGACCGAAATGTGTTTGTTTATTTTGATCTTTTTCTTCCTTGTCTTGTCAGCCTTGTGTTGCAGGTGCGGGCTAGCAGGATTCAGGTGCATCAGGAATTGAGGGAGAGAGAGGAGGTTGAGAAAGAGCTAGGCTTAGTCAAAGGCTGGATCCAGGACACCCGAGGTTTATTGCTGAGTCCCACTGCAGACCTGGATTCACTGCTGCAAGAGCTAGAGGTAAAGGACTTACTAGTCTCACACATAAAGCAAACATAGTCTGACTTCAGTGGTGTTTTTTTTCTTGTTTAGACACAAATACAATGTATTAACATAATTAACAGATGTGATTATGTTTGAATGTGTGAGAGTAAAGCTATGGATTTACTTGTTTATCTATGTTCCTACCCTCACCTGTGGCAGCAAGCTGTTAGTAGTCATCAAAACAATGAGATAGTACATGGAAGTGGTAAAAATGAATGTCCTCTGAAGGGTCTCTGGGCTCTTCCTTAAAGTAAGAACAGTGGTCATTTGGAAGGGGCTCACAGTAGAGTCACTACTCTCCCAATTGAAAGGAGCCTGTTGAGGTGGTTCAGACATCTGAATAGGATTCCTCCTGGGCATATCCTACTAGAAGGAGGCCTCAAGGCAGACCCATGACAAGTTAGAAAGGTTATTCCTCTCGGCTGGCTTGAGGATGCCTTGGTGTCCTGCGGGGGAGCTGGAAGAGCTTAGTCTGCTACCTTGTGACCAAGAGCCAGATAAGTGGTGAAAAATAGATAGATTAATGGAAAAATGATAAAAAGGGATTTGTAGTCATTCATGTAATAATTACAAATTTAAAAAAACACCCAAACAATTTCTAAAGTGAAATCACCAATAATGAAATGTTGCTATTGGTGGATCACTGCTTTGTCTCCATGAAGTTAGTTTAACTCCCTGACAAAGATTTATACACTTAAATGAGTTAGTTAAGTTAAACAAGACCAAGCTATAACGGGAGTTTAATTTTTGATTAATTGTTGATCATTCAGCTTGATTATAACCATGTATATTTCATCAAGCGCAGCTTCTCGTATGTTACATTCATGTCATACACTTTGCCTTGTAGACGGCACACGGTGAGGTGATCAGCAGACGTCAGAGTGTGGAGCGGATGACAGAGCTGCAGCAATCAAAGTACCAGGACCTCCAAGCTGGCCTGCCCTCTGAACTCAGCATGCAGCTAGCTGAGGTGGCACTGGCTCTCGGATCTGCTGAGGATCAGGTAAGCTCATTTTACTTATTGTATTATTTGACTCTAATAATGATGCATGTATGAATATTATCAATGAAATATGACACTGATTTGTTTAACATTCATTTAGTCTTGTCAAGAGGTTTATGTTAGTATTTGACCTATGTTTTTTTAACTGTGTATTTCTAAGGTATTATGTGGTCTAATTGTTAAGGCTCTATTACACAATCACAAAAGTTCTGTGTTGGATGTTGTCTGCAACTCTTTCTTCACACATATTCTATCTGTAACTTCTCTGCCACTAACAAAAAGCCAAAAAGGGATGTTAAACAAACATTGTGTGTGTTTCTGATATCCACTTCAGGTGCAGGCAAGGGAAAGGGAGGTGCAGCAGACCAGAGATGTGAAAGAGGACTTCAGCTCCCGACTGCAGGACATCGAGGCAAAGCTGAAGACCATTGCTCTAAAATTGGAAGACAAGGGTGCCGACCTGGAGGAGGCCAAAGAAGACACCAAAGTAATCAAACAGACAGATTGACTAATTAGCAAGCAATTAACCCCTGTTAAATCGGCTATTCATTTTGCAGATGTTGAGGTTAATGAGTGAATTGAGTTCTGGCTTCAACAGTGACCCACTTTTGAGAGGAGTATTCCAGATGGGAGTTTGAGCCCCTTGCCTCCTGTTCTTCTTCTTGTCTCCCCAGCATGTTTCTTCCCTCACTCATTTGTAGAAAAAAAACTTTGGAGTTAAAATTCATTTAAAGGAGCAGTTTGAGCACATCCCACATGCCTCTGGTTTAGTAATTAATCACTGCTCCTCGCCAGGAAAGCTATAAAACCACAACTTGTCATTCATACGCTTTTAAAGCTGTGGGTCACAATTAAGTAGTTACTGCTTTTAGGATGAGAGTGTTACTTGAAATGTATCCTGACTGTGTTCAAAATAAACTCTAAATCTAGTTTTACCTCGCTCATGAACTCCCTTTCTTTAATCTCTGCCCTCCTTACACCTCCTTTCTCCTCCGTTTTTTTTCACCCCCTCCTCTCCTCCCTTCTCCAGGCTCTTTCTGAGGAGTGTGAATCCTGCGGTTGCTCTCTGGCAGAGTTGGGAGTGGCTGTGCAGGAGTTTGGGGAGCAGAACCCTCTCCTGTGTAAGCAGCTGGGTGATGCTGTAGCCAAACTGACAGAGGTGCAGCACCACACCTCGCAGCAGGTCCAGGATAGAGCCAACAGACTGAAGAAGGTGTGGGGGGGGGCAGTCAGTTCAGTGTGCCATCCAAATGATTTGTTTCATATAATTCTCTTAAATATTATTATATTAAATGTAGTTTTTGTATTATTTGCTCTGACTTTGTGGTCTTCTGTTGAGCAGGCAGAAAGACAGGTGGAGGAATATCAGGGCATGAAGGCATTCATTTTGAGCTGGACAAAGAAAGCTGAGGCTCTGGTCACCGGTAATATCATTTGGAGCTCTGCGTCCCAGCTGCAGGAGCAAATTCGAGCACACCAGGTGAGCTTTAATGGCGCTGCCAGCAGGGATTGTGAATAGCTATAAGTTTTCCTAAAGCTGCTGTTGTGTAAGATGAATGGGTTCTATTAAAATCCATGTTTATTCTTCCTCCAAAATATTAATCCTGGAGCTGTGGATACCCCACAAAGTTGAAGCTAATTAGATGCACCGAGTTTTTAAAATTCCAGTGAAACGTCATGCTCTACACTATGTCGACCAGCCTTAATTAGTATAACTGCACACCCGAGAAGACTCCTCTCCTTGACTTATAATTTGCGTTCATTTGGTGGCAGGCCTTACTGCGTGAGTGTCGAGGTCTCCATGGTGACTTGGAGGCCATGGGGGAGAGGGAGGTGCAGCTGGCGGATGTGTTGCAGACAGAGGGGTGGAGCCAGCGGGTGAAACACCTCAGCAGACGCACAGAAGAGCTGCAGCAAACTGCCAAGACTCGCCTCCAGAGTCTGCAGGATGCAGCTAAGGTACATGACACTTTTAAGAAAGCATTACAGGAGTTATGCAGTACCCCCCTGCCTCAGTCTTCCCGTGATCACATCATCTCCATTGCTGCCAAAAAAACTGTGGCTATTCCCATTTTATAATTCCACACAGTCTGTTGCATAAGAGCATGTGCACATCCTTTCAAATTGAGTCAATTATAATTTAGCCACAACTCAACAGTGCCCCCTTATGGTCATTCACGACAGATTACTCCATCATAATGGAAGGCACTGTTTCATTTAGCGTGTGCAGCAGTAATCTGTTACGCTAATCTGATTGCCATGCAGCTGCTTCCCAGACGACAGTCTGTTGCTGATTGTTGCTAATAACACTGTGCATTGGAAATCTGTTTACAACTCCTCTTGTGAGTTAGATTTTTTTTCTGGGTCTAGATTGCAGAGCACGAGTTTAATTTGTAGCGACTTGTAATTTAGTTTCTTTCCAATGATGCACATTAAGGTCAGTTAGAATTTGCAAATGAATACATTTTAAAGCGAGAGGCACCACTATCTTCATCATTCAAACTGCACTGAGGGAAAAAAAACATTTGCAGCATTAGATATCCACAAAGGAGCTTTGATACTTTTAAAAATCTGTTTTCATGTGGGTTTGATTACTGCTGTGTACAGAAGCTACATTCTATCTTGTATCTTTGCCCACATATACTTTCCCTTGATTTGTTATGTCTGTATCTCTCCTCAGGACATGTTGCGTCTGGAAGCGGAGGTCAAGAGCCTCCATGCTGCTGTAGATCAGATACAGGCCACACTTGCTTCCCCTGAACTTAACAAGCTCAGTCTCAGAGAGCAGTTGACACAGAGACAGGTAAACACAAACATAATACTGGCAAACAGCTTGTGTCCAGTCAGTCTGCAGATGTCATTTAAATTAGCGTCCATTGATATACATCTAGCATTTCTATCTCCCGTCTTATTATCAACCTCTTTGCTTTTCAATAAGCGTCTGCTGGTGGAAATGGAGGGCTTTAAGCAGCAAGTAGCTGCTGTTCAGCAGTGTCAGAGCGCCCTCCGGCTGCCAGAGGAGGTAGTGGCCAGTCTGCCTATCTGCCGCACAGCTCAGACTCTGCAGCAAGAAGCCAGCCAAGTGCAACACACCACAATCCAGCAGTGCAACATCCTGCAGGTAAAAGGCAGCCCGAGTATTATGAAGGCTGTTGATGAGCTGTTAGATATAAAGTCATAGTGACAGAGACAAGAAACACTACATTATCAGCCTTTGTGATAAGAACCCTACTATCAAAATTATATATTTTTTCAGTTGCATTGTTTTTGTTAGTATTTTATCGCTTAAAAGTAGCACTGAAATTTCAGCTGAAATTTATTGCTTTGAAGAGTGGATGCTCTGAAACCTGGGCTCTGTAGTGTTTCAACAAGCCTTCTCAGGAATGTCTGTGTTTTCTTTAAGCCCCCATCAGAGGCCAACTGTAGTGAAGATTAGCCCTGAGGACGAAGCAAGTGACTGTCAGCCAATAAATCAGTCAATCCATTTGAACCAAATACATCATGTTTAACAAGAACTGAAACAGTTCATCTCCCATGTGGGCACATTGTTCTGGCTCAAGGTCAAATTTGTGACAGGCTGTCTAAAACATTTTGATACACAGACCTTCTGATTCGGTCATCTACTAATCGGAAGGTTGGTTCTTCAGTCCCTGGCTGATCCAGTCCAAATATCCATGAGAAAGATACTAACCCCAAGTTGCTAGATAGATAGAAAGCACATAACTAGAAAAAACATAGAAAAAAGTGCATGTGTGAATGAGGCAAGTTGTATAAAGTGATTTGAGTGCACAGATAGAGTAGAAAAATGCTATATGAGAACCAGTCCATTTACCATTTACATTCACATCTATCTTTGTAATCACAATATTCTAATCGTGGTAATTTAGCTCTCACACACCTGCATTATTTCAATATCAGCAAATGAAAAATACAGATTATTCTGTCTAATAAGAGCTTACCAACAATATAATGAGCATGCTCAGTACCAGTTACTGCGTATGGATATGAGAGTCAACGTAAAAGTTTAGAATTTGACTTCCTGCGAAGATTGGGAAGGGAAAATATAATTTCCTTCAGGGATCTATATAGTAAATACAGTTTCATTCATCTCATTTTACCTTAACGCCCTGACAGGAGGCCGTGGTGCAGTATGAGCAGTATGAACAGGAAGTGAAGAACCTCCAGAGATTAATTGAAGAAGCTCATCGGATCATTCAGGACCGGCCCGTTTCCACTAATAATATACAGGAACTTCAGGCTCAGATACACCACCACGAGGTATGAGGGTCTCCTTACTTTCTGTCATTTATCTGTTCGGTTTATTAGAACAGCAGTGTGTAGGTGATAAACATGTAACCCCCAAATCATCAACATTATCAATAAAATGCAGCTTTATGATTGTCTTATCCAAGGTTGTCAAAAATAAGGCCAGAATTGGCCCTGCAAAGATTCCCATCCGAATGGCTTTGGAAAATGTAAAGTAGAATAGAAATTTTGGCTTTTTAATATTTATATATTTCTCAGGGATTGTGTGGTTAAACTTCTGTACAGTGGTTTCACTGGCCCTCCCTACAAGATTTGCTCCTAGAACAACATTTTAGTCTTCTGCCGTAAACCAAATTGAGTGTGACTCTTAAAAAATTAGTTGATGCCTCAGACATTCAGACATTTCTATTGAGGTCAGTATTTTTAACATCAAAGAGTTAAGTGAAAGAAACAGAGAACTTGAGTCATTATGTTTCCTGTCCTATGTTTCAATGCACAGAGGCAAAAAGCAGAAGTTGTGGCACCAGTGAATGTATCATATATCTTAAATTAGCCTTAGGAAAGCCTGACTAAAATGACTCAAACTATAATTCTATCATTTCATTGCATCATTCAGTATAAGCAAAAGCTGCTTCTATAGAGCCCTGAAATTGTTGAGTAAATCTAGTGTGAGAACACAAATGTCAAAGTGGTTAGGTTGGACATGAATTGTTCTTTAATCTTCCAGCTCTTCGGTACAAATGCTTGTCTGTCTTATTACACCTGTTTGAGAATGGCACAGAGGTGTGTAGTCCAGGGAATTCACAGCATGCACATGTGCTTCCTTCTGTACGCTCCACCCAGGCAATTCCCTCAGCTAAACCAAACAGACAGGCCAGGCAGTCGACAATGCTCACATAAACACCTACAGTCAATTTAGACCAATCCTAACATGCATGTTTTTGGACTGTGGGAGTTAGATGCAAGTCAATCTGCACATTCAAACCCAAAACCTCCTTGCTGTCAGCCATCAAGGGACCCTGGTTAAAAATAAATGGTCAATTAATACCCCTTTCCATCATTCCCCCTAAATCCCAGTTTAAAAACATCTGATTTAATCTCCCTTTTAACATGATCAAAGCATGCATTTTCCCAAACAGCAATCCAGAGAAAATGTTGTGTGGTGCTTTTACAAGCCCAACTCATGCACATTCCTAGTTTTATCTGATGGTGCATGTAAATATAATCTGCATAGACAGATGCCAGAGTTAGATGGTTTTCACCTGAGCGATTTGAGCCTCTGCTGCAGTTTCACTTTGCTGAGTATGTTAGATCTCCCATGCCGAGAAGGAGATTGTGAAGGGGGAGTGCAGATGCAAAGACCTGCAGAGAAACATCGTGTCTCCCCACAGGCAACATTTTTTTCTTTTATTACGTTTTAATTTCTGCTGCACGGTTCAGGCAGATTTATATCTTACTCCAATGTTTGACTGCCTGGAAAATATTAACCCAGGTGTTGCAGATATTTGCAGATATTTTCTCAACCCTGTAATCACTTTTGTCGCAGCAGAGCAGCCTGGCATGCCAGCACTTTTATGTCTAAGTTAGATCTCTAAGCTCAGCAGAGAGTTGCAACTCCACTGTCCCCTTTAGTCACATGACCTGATTATCAGTGCAATGACCATCTGTGGGACAGAGGGTGAAAAGAGGGGTGGAGGAGGAAGGCAGAGATGGGCTGGCCCGCTGGCACATTAGCGTACTTGTAATTTGACACCGTTTCTGTCACTCTTCCTCCAGACGCCCTCCCTCTCTCCTTCAGCTCCCTTTTGTTAGAAGTAATCTGCCCAAGGGATTGGCTGAGAACGACAGTAGCAGGCAAGGGAGGGGGAGGGTACAGCTCGGTGAGATCACTTCCTGTTTTTCCTTGCCATTTGTGTATGTGTAGCAGAGGGAGTGTCTGAGGGATTTTGAAGTATTTCTGCTATGGTCTCTGCTTCAACCAAACATCCTGTCTTAGCTTCAGCGCTGATCTGAGTCACCCGCCTCTGTGCTGCTCCGATTGGCTCAGAGATACAGAGGAGAGAGAGAGTGAGAAAGACAGAGAGGAAAAAAGGAGAGTGAGGCGGTGCTATTCTCTTTCTACACTTACACCAAAGACAGCCAAAGAGAATGCGTCTGCTCCGCTTACTCCTCTCAGACCGGCACCACATTCAAGGCTGATCCAACTCAGCCACCCACTTTCACAGGATCCTATTTAAACAGGAACTATTGATCTTGTGGTGTGGACTCAGCCACACTCTCCTGATCCTGGGGGTGGTGTTTTCTGTTTGCTTGGAATGTTTTGACAGGAGTTAGCCCAGAAGATCCGTGGCTACCAGGAGCAGATCGCCTCGCTCCACTCCAAGTGCAAGATGCTGACGGTGAAGGCCAAACACGCCACTATGCTGCTGACGGTCAGCGAGGTGGAGGGCTTTTCAGACGGCATGGATGAACTGAGTGACGAGGAGCTTCCCAGCGCTGTGACAGACACCACCACAGCTGACGCCAAGCAGCTTCCAGCACACCCCTCTGTAGTCATGGTGAGTGGGAAAACCTCTGGTTTTTGGGGGGGATATACAGTCATAGACCTGTAGACATTACAAGGATGTGTGTGCATGTGTGCATAAGTTGTAGCATCTCTCCCTTTCTGCACATACCACTGACTGCCAAAGTGACTCCAAGGATCCCAGTGGGGCCTGTAAGGTTTCTATGTGCTTCATTTAACAAAACTCCAGTTAGGTTAGTTACCCTTGACTTATACCACATTAATGCATGTCTGATAATATCACTTAAGATTAGATTTTTTAGATCTGCAAACCTTTTCTTCTCCACTATTAAGGTCACGGTAACAGTTATGACTGTGCAGTTCATTTACAAGATAATAATGAGCCACACAGAAGTAGCTGAACAGCAGGCCCTCCCTCACGTGCAGCTGTTCAGGCCTACGTAACAGCTGGATAAGGATACAGTGCTACGCAACATGTTTTAAACTAGTGGCATGAATATTTTTAGTCACCAATTATGTTTTAATTCAAAGTTCAAGTTCAAAGGTCGTTGGGGCGGGTGTAAAACCTTGCCTTTTAAAACAGCACCACTTCTTGCTGGTACACTTGCACCCAGGTGGGTTCTTCCCTTATGAAGATGTTTCCACACCTGCTCTGTGGATTTAGGCTCTTTCTTCGTGTAATCCTGGAGTCACTGATGTTGAGCTCAGGGCCCTGTGAGGGCATTGCCATCTGTTGCTGACTCCTTCTTCTTGTAGGTGAAAATAGTTCTTTATAAATCCGGCCGTGTGTGGGAAGTTTTTGTCCCACTACAGCAAAGAAGTAGTACTGTAAAAGGTTTTGAATAGGTTTTTTTTTTTTTTTTATTAATTCTGTATGTTATTTAGGTTCCTCTGGTGTGTCACTGGTACCTTGTTTGTCACTTAATGTTAGCCTGAGCCTGTCTGTCGCCCTCATCTTAATCATTTATTTTATTTTAGCACTAGTAACCACCCCACTTCCTTTCAGTCTGTTTCTGAATCAGGTTTCTGAGCCTTCCCGGTGTACTACTGTTGTTTGTGGTGTGTTTCGTCTCAGCAGGCCAGGAAACAGGATATTACTGCGTGTGTGTGTGTGTGTGTGTGTGTGTGTGTGTGTGTGTGTGTGTGTGTGTGTGTGTGTGTGTGTGTGTGTGTGTGTGTGTGTGTGTGTGTTTTTGTGTGTATGTTTAAACGTTGTCATTTTCCGTGTATGGTAACTGTCACGCATGGATTACTGATATTTTTAAAATTGCACGTTGTCATTGTTACAGCAGTGGTTTTACCAAGCGAACCTCACAATGTAAAACCAAACAGTTTCCCACACATACTGGTGTGCTAATGCTCTTAGTTGCCTTGCATTGCATCATAAAGCCCGCGAAACAGTCCTCCGAAGGTCCTGAGTCAGTAGACTAAGGTCTGCATCGCATTGCCAAAAAGCAGCCCAGTAGGGTTTGGCTCGCATTTCAGCTCTGCCTCTGCTGAAGCATGCAAGCACACTGACAACAGTGCTACTTCTAGGACAGCTGCTGCTGTATTCACCAGTCCCTGTCTCTGTTAGCTATCTCATGCTAACAGAGATGCTAGCCATGCTTTGTTCGAGTCTGAGCTTTGATACTGCTGGATTTTTCTGTCAGAGACCTTATTCTTACTGTCTGTAGGACTACTTTAACCTTTTCCTGTTGTATATGTGTGTACTAACTCTACAGCATGTATGGGTTCATGTGTGATGTGAGCAATCACTGTCTGTGTACATTGTGTGTGTGTGTGATTTCTCAGCTTCCTGGTGAGGGCCATTCCTTTATCCTGATGTATCCTGTAAAGAATCCAAGCAACTACTTCACTGCCAGTGGAATCTAATGTTTGTCCATTTGCTCACACAGCAAAGACTTTTACCTCTGCAATGCTCTTTAATGTTGTGTTACGGCAGAAGAATTTCAGTGAGGCATATCAGTGTCATTAATGTGAGCTAATGGGTCTCCTTTCTGTGTTATTTGATTACTCACTATGTAATTAATCAAGCAGTATGTGTTGCCACTTCAATCTGGCTAACCTGCACTTCCCCATTAATTTTTATGCTTTTTCTTCTTCTTCTCCCTCCTCATTTTTCCCTCTCTGTCTCCTCTCCCCTTTGATCTGGTTGTTTTCTTTTTTGGCTCCCCCTCCTTTTTTCTTTCACCTGCTTCTTTTGATGTGTGCGTTTCATTTCTTTGCGGCGTGTATGTGTGGTCAGATGACAGCCGGCCGCTGCCACACACTCCTCTCCCCTGTGACAGAGGAGTCAGGGGAGGAGGGTACCAACAGCGAGGTCTCCTCTCCCCCTGCCTGCCGCTCCCCCTCTCCGGGGGCTAACGCTGAAGCTGCTCTTAACCAGGTATTGCAAATCCCACCCTGGAAAACTCCAAACCGACCAGTATTACCTGATGGTCTCAACTTCCCTATTGCCACTTTGTGTTTTGCACCTTTAAACGTTCAGTCATCACCATCATTGTTAGAAGATAACACTTTAATCTTTAAAGCTTCAAATGTTGCAAAATGCAAAAGCTAAAAAATATTGAATATGTGGCAAAATTTTGACGTAAGGTAAATACATCCCCTTCTCTTCACCATCACCACCATAACAAACCAACTTACCACCCTACAGTGACCACCCCACCATCATCACTGTTAACACAGTATGTTTGAGAGAGCTGGAGATTTGCTGCGCTTATTTTACCCGCTTTTCCTTTTTTTTTTTTTTTAAAATTGGCCTCCTGTTTGCATATTTACTTTGCTGATGGAAGTTTTGTTTGCCATTCCCATTTTTGTACACACAACTGAGGTGTCATCAAGTAGCTTTTTGTGCTGTCTGTGACCGCGAATGATGTAGAAGTGAAACAGAAACACTCGTTGTGCTGGGAGCAAAGGTCAAATTTTTTATTTTAGCTGTAAAATCTAAAATGCTGTTTTAGTGGCCTGTTATGTGCCTCTACACTTAAATATTGAAAGAAAAAACAAGTTCAAAGACAGCTGGGAAATATGTGGGAATTTAAACTAACTGTTGCTGTGGGGGAAATGCAGCAGCAGATCTAAGTTAATCTGCCTTAGGATTGACCCATGCCCACTGTGTGGCAGGATATGATTATGGGGGCAGCCTAATTTTAAAATTAAAGAGAACTACTATTACTGTTAACTCATGACATATTGACTTCAGTTATATAATAGAATAAAAACAACCATGATCAGTGTGTTTCATACTGGGTCGAAAGCCAAAGGGTATAAATGTGTTTTAAGATGAGTTCTGAAAATGGACAATGTAGGTGACTGTTTAACATGTAAAGTCAATTTATGAGAATACATAGAACACATAAGAGACATATTTCATACAACAAATGTAATTATTTGAAATTCATCTTTTGCTATGTATAACGCACATAAATTCTCCTGTGCTAGAAAGGCGTTAATGTTGAACTTATATATGACATAAACTA
Source organism: Rhamphochromis sp. 'chilingali' (assembly GCF_963969265.1). NCBI lineage: Eukaryota > Metazoa > Chordata > Actinopteri > Cichliformes > Cichlidae > Rhamphochromis > Rhamphochromis sp. 'chilingali'. The sequence continues at coordinate 12,269,188 of NC_137932.1, read as the reverse complement.
AATGCTTCTCTCTTGTTGTGAGAGAGTAACATGAGAAAGGAGGGATTTTATTCTGTTCTCCCAGCAAGAACAGAAAGTAACGTCAGCTGTATCAGCAAGAGACACCCGACTCAAGGTCAACCAGTTTTATTTGCAATGTTGAATTGCATTTTAGTAGGTAAAGTAGTATCAAGTTATAACATTTAGCTGCCTCTTTTTAAGCACGTCTGGGAAAAAAACATTTTAAAAGTAAGTTTTTGTAAAACTTTCAGATTCTTAGGCCAAGTGTGCCACTAGGCTTTTTATAGACTTTATGCTGTAAATGTAAGCCCAAAGGTTTCCCAAAGAACTATTCCCATCAATAGCGTACATCACTCTGACACACTAATGAAGCCCACACTTACTTTTTCCTCATTTCACAGGGTCGAGGTACACTAAGCCGAGTACCTCTTCAGGAACTGTACGACCCATCTATGGAAAGCAGTGCTGCTAACTTGGATGACCTGCAGAGATCCTGGGAAACGCTAAAGAATGTGGTATGTCACATCTTCACTTTAATTCAACACATTTATTTATTTTTATTGTTTGTGTTACTGTTAGACAAACACAATAACAAACTCAGGATTAGTTTGTCTCCTAGCATACTGAGCGAGGCGCGAGTTGTCCCAAATTCCGACCTGAAGCTTTAGTGACCTCAGACCGACACTGCCATGTCTGACAGCTTGACTTTGTCATCATATTTTCAGATCAGTGAGAAACAGAAGAGCTTATATGAGGCTCTGGAGCGGCAGCAACACTATCAGGAGTCCCTCCAATCTATTTCCATTAAGATGGAGTCCATCGAGGGGGCGCTGAATGAGGGCTTAGAGCCCAACAAGACTCCAGAGAGCCAGATGGCTGCACACCAGGTGAGAGCTGAGTGGGGGGGTGGTATTAGGGGAAATGTGCTCATGTGTGTTCTAAAGGGATAAAGGAACCATAATGTAGTGCAGATAAAGAGTGTAAAAGTAGTAGTGTAATACATGAAGTGTAATCTGTAAGGCTCATGGGAGACATCCTCACAAAGATGGTATAGACCAGCGAGCTCTTGGGAAACAGAGTACGACTCGGGGGTTTAGTATTGCACGGGGCAAGGCAATGGTTGGACAGACTGCATGGCACTGTTCTTCGTTGCTATGCCAACATCACGGCTTTAAGAGAAACAGTTTGCTTTTGCAACACTACTGTCAAGAGGTTTCTGCACACCCTCTTTCACTGCTGGCACACCATCTTCTATTCAGCCTCTTCTTCTCATTTCATTTCATTTATTTATTCATTTTCAGGCACAACAAATACCTATATTGAACATAAAATACACAAAACAAAAAACAAAAATTGCCTGAAAAAGGAGTGGGACGAAGAAAACTTATTAAATCCCACCCCTATACTCACTCATCAACAAAAAAAACAATAAACTTCCCGCAGCTACGCCCATCATTGCATACAGACCCATCAACAGCTCCGGGCACATACAAGCATCTAAGCGGCAGCTCGCAACCAACAATTAGAGCCTTCATAACTGAATACAGAATATATAAATTATAAATTGCATTACCACAGGTAACAGGCAGTAATAACTACAAGTAACAAACACACATACATATACATACATATATATCTACACACACAAGTACATATATGTACATACATACGCACACTTTATTTATTTATTTTTTATTTATTTGGAATCCATACCAGCAATGGTAAGAGAACAGACATTACAGAGCACACTAAAATCCATCATTGAGTATACTGTGACCAGACCAACTGTTTGTAGAGAAATTTAAATCTATGAATATTTTTGCATTGTTTCAATTGTAAACTCAGACTGTTCCAGATTTTCACACCACATACAGACACACAAAAACCTTTACGGGTTGTTCGAGTTCTGGGTAATTTGAATTCTCCAAAGCCTCTCACATTATAAACCTTTTCTCGAATTTCAAATCTAGTTTGTAAATTTGCCGGTAAAAGTTTAGTAAAAGCTTTATAAAAAATTATGGATGTATTGTAATTAACCAGATCCTGGAATTTAAGTAACTTTGCCTGAAGAAAGAATTTGTGAGTATGATCTAGATAACCAGGCTTGTGAATAATACGCAGTGCTCGTTTCTGTACTGTGACTAATGGATTAGTTGTATTTTTATATGTGTTTCCCCACACTTCCACACAATATGTAAGATATGGAAGAACCAGGGTACAGTACAGAGTACGAAGTGCATCTTTATCAAGGAATTGTTTCACTTTGTTCAAAACTGCGAGGCTTCTAGAAATTTTGGTTTTTATGTGTCTGACGTGGGGTTTCCATGAAATTTTGTTATCAATTATAACTCCCAAAAATTTGTTTTCACTCACATTATCAATTGGTACACCTTCAATGATAATTGGTAATTCTATATTATATTTTAAATTACCAAAAAACATTGCTTTAGTTTTATTTATATTTAATGATAATTTATTTATGTCCATCCATTTTTTTTATTAATTTTAGCTCCCTGTTTACGGTCATTACAAGATCAGTATAATCATCGCTACTGAAAAATATGTTGGTGTCATCTGCGAACAGTATGAGTTTAAGTACTTGAGAAACATCAAAAATATCATTTATGTATACATTGAAAAGTTTTGGTCCCAACACTGACCCTTGGGGAACACCACATGTAATACCAAGTTTCTCTGAATGGTAATGCCCTATGCTAACATATTGTTCCCGACCCGTTAGGTAACTTTTTAACCAGTTACCAGCTTTCCCTCGAATACCATATCTTTCCAATTTATCCAGTAAAATTGAGTGATTGATTGTGTCGAAGGCCTTTTTGAGATCAACAAAAATACCAACTGCATATTTATTTTTATCCAGTGTATCAGTAATTTCTTCTACTGCCTCAATTATCGCCATTGAAGTGGTTCTTTGCGTTCTGAAACCATACTGACCAACATTTATTATTTGATGTTTTTCAAGGAATTTTTCTAATCTTGAATTAAAAAGTTTTTCTAGAACTTTTGAGAATTGAGGCAGTAGAGAAATAGGCCTATAATTGGTAAAACTGTGTTTGTCATTACTTTTATATAGTGGTATTACTTTCGCAATTTTCATTTTTTTTGGAAAACAACCGGACTGAAATGATAAATTACAGATATATGTTAATTAATTCCCATTGGCTCTTTTTTTCTTGTATATTCTCATTTTAATCCTCACACACGTCTTATTGCCGTTTATTCAGGCTTTGATGGATGAGATCCTGATGCTGCAGGATGAGATTGGTGAGCTACAGATGTGCTTCTCTGAGGAGCTGGCAGAGAGTGATGGGGATGCTGGGGAACAGCTGGCCCTGCAGTCTACTCTCACTGTACTGGGAGAAAGGATGGCCACCATTCGAATGAAGGCTTCGGGGAAACGGCAGCTGCTGGAGGTGATTTACCAAGACCTCATACTTTTTCTAGTTTATCATGTGCTTGTATATGTTATGTCTGCTCCTTATCTTTATAATTCTGGTGAGCTCACCTGAGAATTTAAGATATGCGTCGCATTGATCTCTACAGGAGAAACTAAGTGAACAACTGGAGGAGCAGCGACAGGAGCAGGCGCTGCAGCGATACCACAGCGAGGCCGAGGAGCTCGACAATTGGCTGCTCAGCACTCGCGCCACTCTCAGCTCTGCCCTTCAGCCCCAAAATGAAGACATGGACATGGAGGAGCAGCTCATCGACTGTCAGGTGAGAAGCCAAATCTGCTCTAAAGAAACAAAATTGGGGATGACAGCTTGTATGCTGCTGTGTTTTTATCAAAGGCTGAAGTATCTGGCTGCTTCACTGTCCTAGAAATGGTACTTTTTCTTGGACTCTCTGATCTTCATGCTTGCATTCACTTTCATTTCTATAGAAAAAAAAATGCATTGTTTTTGTGTTTTTGGAGTCTTTTTATGGAAAATTGATTCAATTGGGGAAGGTGCTAACAAACCATAACTGCACTTGAGCTTAATTAATTATATATATGTATATTTTTGCAATATTATCATATGTTTATAATTAACATCATATGAGCATTTGAATTTTACGGTACCACTGTGATTAAATAATTTAAAACTAAAATCTTAGTGTCCATTATTATTAAAGGTGTATATATATAAGTGATATATTCGTACTTAGAGTTTAAAAATAATTGTTTTTAACTTCTGTCTACATGTTGTCGTACTATATCAAATATCTCAAACATTTCATCCAATATTTCCTCCATCCTGTTGCCCTGGAGATCTTCTAGCTTTTCAATCTTTTAGTTTAAATTTATAATTCATGGTTCTTTCTTATTTGTCACCATTAGATACTCTGTCCTACTTGATTTGCCCCCTGGGAATTTTCTGCATGTCAGGCTCATGATTTAATTTTTGTGGGGAGGGGAGTTATTATGTTAAAAATACTGTCACATCTAACTCCCTGCTGTGTCAAACTCAATATTTTCTTGTGGGGATTTACGGCAGAGCCTAGATGCTAAAATATTCATGTTGCACATATTCTACATTCATATTACATGTGAGCTGTGAGATGTTTACATATTTGCCTTGTGATGCTCCATAATAGGCTTCTTAGAAGTTATAATACTCGCTCTGTCCCCCAGGCAGAGAGTCAGTGTTTTAAAGAGTGTGTCTGTAGCAGCTGGGAGACAGTAAGCTGATTAAACTGTAGTTCACATATGCTTTGTGTGGTCTGCACATATAAAGGTCTGGACCATGCTGAGCTTCATGTCCAGATTAAATAATGATAAAAAATTGTGTCTTAAAATTTCAGTTTTCTGGTTAATCGTCTTTTAAATGTGGTATGATATGCAGAGACCTTAGGAAAGTATTTTGTTGAACTTACTTAACCCACTCTGTTTATTTAAATGCCTGCACACCACAATGTAAGCAGCTTAAAAACTACTCACATATGTCTTCAGTCTGTTCTCAATCGAATGCTTTCCTAACTTTAAACTTTGAGCTTTAATTGCGTCATCATAGCAGTTTCTATTATGTTGTTTACTCGGTCTGTTCATCAAAAGAAAAAAACCTGCAAAACTTTGTAACAGGTGTTTGAGAATTTTAATTAAAATGCACTATGGAGGTTTTTGCAGAAGTGGAGATAAACCAGTTTCTTTGCCTGCCTCCTGAATGACAGAGTGACGCTACAAACTAAGGGATAAGAGGCGCACTGTATTGTTGTGGAAAATTCTCTGCACATGATCACCTCCCATCTCTACTGAGGGCCCTTCTTTCCCTGTGTGAAAGAAGAGAATACAAGCTTAGAGAATACAAACTACCGCCTCTCTTCACTTCATTACAATTGTTGGCCTTTTCAAGCTCTCTCTGGACTTTTAGTCTAAAAGGGAAGACTCTTTAAAACTGTTTCTATTAAGAAACTAATCTGGGAGCTGAGGAGAGCAGCTTAAACCTATGAGAAATGCTAATGCTTGATCAACTGTAATCCTGTTTTTTTAATAGAATATGCTGTATGAGATCGAACAGAAGGTGTCGTACCTATCAGAGCTATCCGTCCATAGCGAGAGCTTGTTGTTGGAGGGCCGGGCTGAAACCAAAGGCGAGGCGGAGCAGCTCACCCTGAAACTGCGCTCCCTCAAAGACAGCCTGCTAGAGCTGCAGCAGATGCTGCAGGACAAACAAGTTGACATACAGGTGAGATCAGCAGTCATATGTTATTTCTTTACTGTCTCAACATTCATGGCTGCATCAACCCTCCACACCCCAGTGTATTTTCACTTCCCAGCTTTCCTTCCTCCATGCTTCTTTGTCTTTTCTTTTGCTCTGCTGCATTATGTTGAATTGGCCTGCGACGTCAATGCTAGCATTGTGCAAAAAGTACTAAAGGCTAATTCATGCGCTTTCATAAAAGTCCACTGTTTTCCACTGTGAAACAGCAACAGCTGTGTGTCTCACAATGGCGCTTAGACAAAAGGATGCTGACTCATCAGATGTAAACACTAAATGTATTCGATCAGGTGCGTTTCTGAGGACACAACATGAAAGTTTCACTTTGCATTTTCGCTCCTGGTCTCCTTTAACATGCCCTTTTGGTTGTTCACATTAATCCTCAGATATTTAATCACTGTATAATAAATCAGAAGGCTAGTGAAGCTTTCTAGGTACATGCTTGCAGCAATCTCTGATGAATAAATATTAGTTCATCTTTACCATTCTCAAAATAATTTAATGATAAATATCATAGATATGTGTTAGGCTGTTGGGCATATTTATTTCTGCTTACTAAAAATTGGCTTAAAAATTGGCAGCTGTTAAATACTCTTATTCCAAAATTACATCTTATACCTAATGTCCATCTTTGTCCCAGGGTTCACTGCAAGAGCAGGAGGACAGTGAGCCAGATTCGTCTCTGTCCCAGAGTCCTAACGTTCAGGACTGGCTCTCTCAGGCCCGGTCAACACGCACGCAGCAGCAACACGACAACCTGCGTCGACAGAAGGTAAGAGGAAGCTCTTTTATACTCTAATATATATTTGAAAGACCTAAGCTGACTGTCTCATATGCAATTTGTAATTATTACTCCCCTTTTATTAGAATCCACTGCAAAAAGAAAGTGCATATTTCATATAGATAAAATCGAACACAAGTGTAATATATTTTGTAGGAGCTTCAGGAGCACGTCGCTGAACAGAGGAAGCTGCTCAAGTCTGTAGCCAGCGTTGGAGAGGAGTTACTCGGCCAACAAACCACACCCAATGGGGACAGGTATTTTATCAAAGATCTTGAAAAATAATTTCCGTCCTTAAAACATTTAAAAATTGTGAGTATTTTGTTTTTTCCAGTCGGGATTTTGACCACGACACAGCTTTTGCGTTGCCTTGCTCTCTAATGACGTCCTCTCCTTCCTGCAGTGAGGTGTCTGTGCCTGGTGGAGTGCTGCTGGAGAATGAGACCTTGTCTCCTCTGGAGCAGTTGAGACAGAGATGGGAAAACCTAAATAATGATCAGAACACAAAGCTGCAGCTCTCCTTGAACTCCCTGGAGCAAGACCAGCTTAGCCCGGTATACATGCCAGAAACTGTGCATTTTTATTTTATGCATTAAATGGTTTTAAAAATCTTTAAATAAATGTGCTTACTAGAAGCTAGAAGTTTGTGTTCATACTGTTTCTTCCACTGATGAAATTTCACACTTGTATTGTTATGCATGCTGCCAGTGTGACCTTGAGCTTTCTCATATTTCGTTCTTTGTGTGCAGGTCCTCCACCGGTCCCGTCTGTCCAGTCCCAGCGTGGTGTTCAGAGGTGAGGCTACCAGCCAGGACTCTTGCTCTCCTAGAGCTTCGTTTGAGGCCTGCAGCCAGACTTTAGAAAGAATCACAGAGGAGGTGAAGCAAACATTTTCTCATGTTAATCTCTCTTTTGTGTTTCTCAAAATAAAAAATGTTTTTAACCAGTAATACAAAACTATTTTTAGTCATGCCTTTCAAAATATCAAGTGCATAATCTTTTTGCCCCTCACAGGCAGCGGGCAGTGAGAGTAAGCTTGCAGCATCTTTAGGGGGGGCAACAATCCAGCAGGACCTGTATGCTGCAGTATCAGCTGCCTCGTCCTGGTTAGATGCTGCTGAGAATCAGCTGCTCGCTGGTCCTGTGCTGCTCTCTGAGGACACAGAGACACAGCTCACACATTTGGAGGTAGGAGAAGACAAACAGCAATAAAGATGTTAAATAGTCTGACATATAAATCGCAGCAGGAGGAAAAGTACTAGCTGTTCTCGAGCATTAACAAAAAGCTTTTGTCTTACTTGAGTTCAAGGTTTTAATATAAAATAATACTAACTGAGTTTGGCTCCCCTGTATAGGGTTTGAATAAACAGCTGAAGGAGATGACCAGAGAAGTGAAAAATTGCAGAGATCTGCTGGGTGGTGGATTGGACAGGCTGTGTGGAGGTGAAGAGCGAGCTCTGATGGAAGACACGCTAGAGGGCCTGCAGGAGAGGATGGGCCTGCTGGACTCTGCATTGGAACAGCACTGTGACGCCATGAGGGACAGGCTGCAGGAACATTCAGCTTTCCAGGTGTTAAAGCTGAATAGTTTTACTGGAAACTTGGGTTGTGAAGCATCTTGTTGATGTTACAACATCATTGTTCTTATTCCCCGACTTTGTTTGTGTTATTTTTGCCAGAATGAACTGCGGTTGCTGTTCACAGCCCTGACTGAAAGCAAACACCAGTTGCTACATAAGATGGCCGGAACTGCAGACAGACCTGCATCCAAACAGATAGAGGTATGTATGCGCACCTGCAGCAAATACACAAGAATTAGATGCATATTTAAGATGCAGATTTAATATGCTAAAGGGAGTTTTTACAAACAGATTTTATAGTAAATATGTTGCATTTTCTACAGACATTATCAGAAGTGGAAGACAGCCTGAAGGAATTTGAGCAGAAAGTTACTGAGCTGAAGACGAAAGCAGAGGGACTCCAATCAGACTCATCATCCAATCAGGAGCTACTCAAACTACAAGTAATACTTTCATTCTGTTACACTGTGATCATAATGCTCCAGCACTGTAACAGGGACTGTGTCACATATTAATTTGTCTTTTTAGGATGCATACGAGGAGTTGGTGCTCATGGTGGGCTCCAGACGGAGTAGTTTGAACCATGGTTTGTCTCTGAAGGCTCAGTATGAAGCTGCACTGCACGACCTTAATGACCTGGTGGACACCGCTCAGGACAAGATGGCTGCTGACCAAAAGATGACAGTGGCTTCAGTCATAGAGGTTCAGATGTTACTAGACAAACACAAAGTAAGGAGGGGGCTTTGATTTTGTAACTTTTTAATTGGTTTTAGTTATCTTTTCTACTGTACAATCGGATTTAAAATGTTGTTTTTTTCTTTTTAATACAGGAGTTTTTCCAGGGTCTGGAATGCCATATGATACTCACCCAGACATTTTTCAGTAAAGTGTCTGGTTTGGTGTCTCAGAGGGAAAGTCAAACCCTGGAAGAGACCATGGCTTTAGCCCACAGTGTGCTCAAACAGGCCCATAGAAGAGGAGTGGAGCTGGAGGGGATTCTGGAGGTAGGAATAATAATGAGCTATTGGTTAAAAGTAACTGCAGTCTTATTCAGTTTAATCCCAAAGAGCAGTGGTTTGTGGTTTAGAAAATGAAAATAAATAGCATACACTTTCCTTTCGCTCTCACAGTCATGGAGCAGACTCGTGGAGGACTATCAGGCTCTGTGCAGACAGCTGGAGGCGGTGGAGTGTAGCATCCCCACTGTGGGTCTGGTAGAGGAAACGGAAGAGAGGCTAACCGAAAGGATCAGCCTCTACCAGGTGAATGTCTTTGCACACTTTACAGAAAGCTGTAGTCAGATATGCTTTTTTAAATAAACTGATTATTTATCTGTTCCATCCTCTTTCTTAAAGCGACTTAAAGCCAGCCTGACTGAGCACCAGCCCCAACTCTATCAGGTACTAGAGGAGGGCAAGAAGCTTTTTCTGTCTGTTGGTTGCTCAGACTTGGAGAACCAGCTGACACAGCTGGGAGAGCACTGGCTCTCCTCCACCACTAAGGTCAACAAGGAGCTGCACCGCCTTGATTCGACACTCAAACACTGGACCAGGTAAGGGTCTGTGGTTACAGTCCTCGCTCTTGGTCTCTCAGCAACCCTGTTTGTGACACTTAGAGCCTGAATGATGTTGAAAGTATCCTCTAAGTCTGTGTGTTTGTAAATCTCAGGTACCAGAGTGAGTCAGCAGAGCTGAGCCACTGGCTGCAGTCGGCCCTGGACAGACTGGAGTTCTGGACGACCCAGTCGGTGACCGTTCCTCAGGAGCTGGAGACTGTCAGAGACCACCTCTGTGCCTTCCTGGTTAGTTGTGGTTTTATTAGGGCTGTCAACATTAACTCAGGTCCTCCATCCTGACAGCAGTCAAACTGTTTAATACCAACACCCTGTTTAAAAATACATGCATATACATTATTACTCCCACTGTAATTTATGTACATATAAAAAAAATCTGTGCGTTTTACTGTAAATAGTGACCATTTTTACATACTATAGTGTTTGGGGGGGGGGGGGGGGGTTTGTACACTATTTGTCTTATTTTTATTTTTCTGATGTATCTCTATTTTACTTTTTCTTCCCATCCCTTGTGCTGCTGTAAAAAGAATAATTAATAATGCTTATGTCTACATCAGCAGCAAAAATGTGTCACACACCTATTAATGACGTAAAGTTAACAAATGTGTGAAATCCAACTCCTGTTTTTCTCTTTCTTGTAGGAGTTTTCCAAAGAGGTGGACGCTAAGTCGTCTTTGCGCTCGTCAGTGCTGAGCACAGGTAACCAGCTTCTGAGACTAAAAAGGGTGGACACGGCTGGCCTGAGGACAGCGCTGGGCCAAGTCGACACTCAGTGGGCTGAGCTGCTGACTCGTATCCCTGTAGTACAAGAGAAGCTCCACCAGGTTTGAGAAAAGCAGCTGTTACAAAGTCAATATTTATCATAACTTTTTGGACATCTCTAACTTCTTTTCTTCTTTCTCTTTTCCTCAGCTGCAGATGGAGAAGTTAGCATCACGGCATGCCATCACAGAGCTGATGAGCTGGATCTCGCTCATGGAGAACATCATAGAGGAAGATCAGGACAAGATCATGGCAGCTGTGGGCTCAGCGGTGGTACAGGACTACTTACAGAAGTATAAGGTACAGAGGTTTTCATGCCACCGGTCCTTGGATTGATATTTTTGCTCCCCATCATCTGTCTCATGATGCGTCTTCTTAATTTCACAGGGCTTTCGTATAGATCTGACGTGTAAGCAGCTGACTGTGGACTTTGTAAACCAGTCAGTGCTGCAGATCAGCAGTCAGGATGTGGAGGGAAAGCGCAGTGACAAAACGGACTTTGCTGAGAAGCTAGGAGCTATGAACAGAAGATGGCAGATACTGCAGGGGCTCATTGCGGAAAAGGTAGCCCTCAACGTGTACTTAAAAGCTGCTCTTCACCATTTTCGAGTCACTTAACCATTCCACAATGTTCTGTATTTTAGATTCAGCTTTTAGAAGGACTTGTGGAAGGTTGGTTGGAGCATGAAAATGGAGTTCAAGCACTGAAAACCTGGCTCACAGTACAGGAGGAGAAATTGAAGAAGAGACAGAGGATAGAGGATGTAGCATCGGTGCAGAGTGCACTCAAAGACTGTCAGGTAGGACCACACTCACGCAAAAATCTGTTTGTTTGGTTTTGTTTTTGTTCTTTAAATAATGAGCTTAAAATAAATAAAGTTGTTTTCACAGGAGTTGGAAGAATTAGTGAAGGAAAAAGAGAAGGATCTAGAGAAAGCGGAGGAACGAGGAAATGCTCTCATCCAGGATAAGAAAGGAGCAGCTTGCTGTGTTGTAAAGGAAACTCTTAAAGGACTAAACCAGTCCTGGGCTCATTTGGACCACATGGTGAGCTTCTCACATCTCTGATGTCACTTTTAGATGGTTTCTGAATTTTCCCACACTTACGTATTTCGTCTCCCACTTTTCCTATCAGATAAGTCAGATGAAAGTGAGCCTGCGGTCGGTGCTGGAGCAGTGGACGTTGTACCGGCGAGCTTCAGAGGAGATAAATGGCTACCTGATGGAGGGGCGTTATTCTGTGTCCAGGCTACGTCTCCTTAATGGGTCTCTGGAGGCCGTGCAGCAGCAGGTGGAGAGTCTAGAGGTGAGAAGTGCAGAAAATAAACCGCACGCTGTTATTTGTGGCTAGTTTTTATTCATTGTGGGTACCTGTGCCATTTAGAGCCTTCAGGAGGAGATGGATAAACAGGAAAGTAGTTTGAGGAAGTTTGGCTCCATAACTCACCAGCTGCTAACGGAGTGCCACCCGTCGGTGGCGGAAACGCTCAACAAAGCTCTCCGGGACGTCAACATCAGGTAACAAACAACTCATCTCTGAGTGACTTCAGTCTTAAATATCAACTATACCCTCAGTTGATTTCAGAATATAACACTTTTTAAAATTTTCTCCCTCAGGTGGAATCTTCTGCTAGAGCAGATCTCAGAGCAGCTAAGGACCAGTAAGTCCTTGCTCGGACTGTGGCAGCGCTACAGGTCACTGTACAGCCAGTGCGTGACTGCAGTCCACAAACAGGAAGAACGTGCTGATCGACTTCTGAGGAGCGCCACTGACAGGGAGATAACTGAAGACGAAAGCAGTGCCTGGATTAAGGACTGCAATGTAAGCAGAGATGAGACACTGGAGCACGACATGTTAAACATTCTCTTCTGTAGTTATCGTCCAATGCCTGAGCTTAGCATTAGGTTAATACTGCATCCACATATTCTGTGGCTTAGAATATATCAGAGGATTCCTCCTGCTATCCCTCAATCTCCTTTCTGAGGAATTTGGGAATAAGCTCCTAAACTGCTTGTCAGCTCACTGTGACGGCTCACAAAGCTTCTATCCGCACTGCAGAATACCACCCTGTCCTTTTGTCCGCTTGAATGTAGATTCATGACACAACTAACAAAAGCCTTTTCAAAGGAGACTGCAAAGGGAAAGACAGGCCCCTGATTTACACTACAGGGGTCTCCCCCGGTGTCATGCTGGGTTTGTAGGACCGTACTGGGGCATGTCTAGAGACACACAGTCTTAATACTGTAAGCCGACTGTTTTTATTTTTTACTGCGGATCACTGATGCAAACCACTGCCAGACAAAGTTAAGAATTCAGAGCTGCTTACACTCTGTTTAAGAGTTTCTTCACTTTTATTGCTCACTCAAACTTGTTGTAGTCAGTGGCAAATGATACTTTAGTTTCCAAAAATTCCAATCCTTACAAATACCACAAATAAAAACCCAACACATTACCAGTTTTGGTTATAAATTCTTGCATTCAGTGATTCCTAGCTTCTTTCTCTCTCTTCCTGAAAATTATTCCTGAATTATTGCAGGATTGCCTTTGTGACCAAGACGCAGTGCAGCAGTCCCTCCAGCAGCTGCAAGCACTGGGAGAACAACTGAGGAGCCAAGTCGACTCCTCCTCTGCGGCATCCCTTCAGTCCGACCATTTGTCGCTCACTCATCGCCTAGCAGCACTAGAGCACGCCCTGCACAGGCAACAGGATGTATTGCAGGTAGGGTTGTGGGAACTAGAAGAAAAAAGACACCTTAAAGAAAGGTATGCGATTGGTAATCCATTGAGTTTGTATTTACACGGTATCACCTGTCTGTCTCTAGTGTGGATCTGTGACGTGTGGGGTTTTCAGAGAGCAGCTAGACAAGCTGATCTGCATGGCTGAGGAGGCTGAGGAAGTGTTGAAGGATTCGGACCCAGTGGGTTCACCCGACCTTAATGTGGTCCAGACGCGTATAGAAAAACTCAAGGTATTAAGAATGGTCCACATTAGAAGATTTGTTTTTAATGTGTTATTTAACATTATATTTTTATGTGTCACGTGTCCTCTAACTTACATAATACTTTTCCAGGGTCACCTGTTGAAGCTGAGCAGTCTATCTCCAGACTTGGAACGTGTTAATGAGATGGTGTACAGAATACCAGTCAGTGACAGAGACATTAAACGGCTTCAAAGTCTCAACAGAGCCTGGGCCACTCACTCTGCTCACCTCACCGAGAGGTTCAGGTACCAAAAATCCCCCTTTGGTTGCCTCAGGAAGGGACTCCAATTTAAACCTCTGCCAAATCAAACTACCTGCTGTGGGGGATCCTTTTTTATACAGTACAACTTCAGTGGGAAACCCCTAACATGGCTGAGCTCATCAGTGTCTTACTGAAAGCATTTTGGCATTTGTCTTTTTAGGTTCATGCTTCTTTGATATGAACTCTGATACATACAAAATATTTGCCACTGGGCATAAAATACAAGGGGTCAGAACTTCATTCTTACAGCATGGCAGACGGATACAAGTGTGCTAGAGTGTTTTTTCTCATGTTATTGCATTCTGGGCATTCTGAGACATGTGACACGTGCATGCTGTTTAAAGTGATCTGTAAATGTAGAACCAACCTGATGAGTTTGCTCTCAAAAGTGACCAGAGCGAGCATTTAGACATGACGCCAACCAGTTCAAACAAAGTCATATTATCGAAAGGAGTGCATGTTTGAAGGGGACGTAACAAACATGGGCGAAGTCTTTTTATTCAGACTGTTGAACTTGAGATGTTTATACTGTCTGACTTCACAGTTAGTCATTTATTAAGTGTTTATTTAAGTCTTTAACTAGTCACTTAGTCATTATTAAATAAGTGGCTGACCTGGAAAACATCTGAAATCCATAATAATGTTGATTCATGGAACAAAAGGTCCCAAAAGTCATACACTTTTAATAAAGAAGCTGATAAAAAGGAAACGATGCTACACTGACACTGATAGAGATGTGTCCTTCACTTATGCTAGATTACAACCTGCCATATCATAAAAAATCAATAGAAAACTGTAAATGTTTGATGAATTTAATAGTAGAAACATGCAGAGTTGTGACTACACAGTGCTATAGTGATCTTCTTTGTGGTGATGTAAATGTCTCTAATGAGGGCTCTATTCGTCTCCAGTAAACTGCAGTCGGTGTTGCTTCAGCAGCAGAGTTTCCTTGAGAAGTGTGAGGCCTGGATGGATTTCCTGACTCAGACTGAGAAGAAGCTAGGTGCTGAGATCTCAGGCAACTACCAGAGTCTGCTGGAGCAACAGAGAGACCATGAGGTCAGTGGTTGTCTGTATATATCAGCTTATTTGTGTTACATTAAAGGATTGCTGCTATGCTGTTTAGTGTTTTCTTTGATTGCGTGCAGTGTTTTATTGATTCATATGTGTGCATGTGCAGTTGTTCCAGGCAGAAATGTTCAGCAGACAGCAGATTCTTTACTCCATCATAAGTGACGGGCATCGTTTGTTGGACCAAGGACAAGTTGATAAGAGGTAAAAGCACGCAGACAATTGCTAAATCTCTTTAGGAGTTTCAGGGAAATTAAGGCCAGAGGGACGCTAACACGCTTTTCTTTCTCTTGCCATGCTAACAGTTACGACTTCAGTGTAAAATTGGCTTTGCTGAGCAATCAGTGGCAAGGTGTGGTGAGGCGGGCACAACAGCGGCGAGGCATCATCGATAGTCTGGTTCGGCAGTGGCAGAACTACCGGGAGATGGCAGAGAAGCTGCTCCGATGGCTACAGGAAGTGACCCGTGATCCAGATGTGCATCAGCCAGGAGAACCAGTGGCTCTGCAGCAGGCCAGAAATCTGCTAGATCAGATACAGGTAAGCTTCAGCAAGACATTTACAGCCTCATTACTTAAATCTTCTCTTTTGCTTTTTATACTAACTTTGTACTGATATTTTAAAATTTTCTTTTGAAATCTGTAAAAAAAAAAAAAAAGACTGTAAAAACAAACTTTATAGCCTGAGCCTTTCACTCTTCAAACTGCAAAACTTAATTGAGCACTAAATTAACCTAAAAACATCAAAATCCTGATCTGATAACAAAACTCTCTGCCTCATGTCTGCTCCTTCAGCTGAGGGAGCGAGTGCTTCAGCGGCAGCAAGGAGGCTACATCCTCACCGTAGAGGCCGGCAGGAGTCTGCTGCTGTCAGCGGACGCCAAGGCGGAGTCCACACTGCAGACTGAGCTGATGGAGATTCAGGAGAGGTGGAGGCATGCCCACCATCGCCTGGACCAGCAGAGGAGGCAGCTGCAGGGCTTACTGAAGGTCAGACGCCAGCTTCGAGAATAACTAATCTTCATAAAGTATACTTTTCTTTTCCTGCTCTCGTGATTGCTAGCACCATCTGGTTCATGTTTTCCTGAGTGTTATTGTTACAGTGATTTTACAGCAGTTAGTTTTTTACAACGTCAAGTCTTTCTTGTACGTAGGCTAAGCCATGTTTCCCACATACTGCAGTGTAGAAAGGTGCTGTGAAGGGTGCTGAAGGGCATTGGCCCGTCTGAGCCTTTATTGAGCATGCCCAGTTGTACATATAGGACAGTGGAGCCAGGTTGTCACATTAATTATGCAGCGTTGCACCTTAAGGCCTGAAAAGAAGCGAAGTGCAGAGATGGAGCACTCTTCTGTCCTTATATAAATAGCTGAGCCTCTCTGCTCACACACTCAGGCTCAAGCACCACAAAATGGCACCAAGATTTAAAAAAAAAAAAGTGCCAGCCCAGGGCAAACACAGACACACACATACAGGCACGCACACAGACTGCAGACACTGCAGTGAGCTGTAATGATTTGAACCCAGCGAGGTGGATTTTAGAAGCTGTGATAGTGCCCTGTTTAAAACGGGACTAAGTGACGCAGTTTAAAGACACATCCGGGGTTTTGGCTCTTTCATTGAAGGTCTTCGTCATACACTCTTTCCCCTGTGATCTGTGTTGTCTTCCCTGGTTTGCTCTTAATCAGCTGCTGTAGCATTTCTAGTCTTGTTTTGGCTCTTCTCTTACTGTGACTCTTGCTTCAGGTATGCTGCCTTTCTCCACTGCTTACCAAATACTGTAATGTTTTATCCTAAACTGGACTGCTGTTTAGTCTCTAAAAATAGCTGTAATCCACGTCCTCTGGAGCAGAACCTCCCTGTTTTTTGTTAGAGAGCTGTTTATGCTGTATCACTCTTTCTCGAGCTGCTACTTGAGAGCTTCAGAGCTAAGTTGGCCATTTGTAAGTGATGGGGTCTGACTTCAGCCTTGTGATGTGTGTCCTTGTTAGTCTGTAATTGTGTATTCTGCATTTTACTGCTTGCGATGCCATTGCTATGGCTGCAAAAAGAACACACAGCAACTTCCCTGCAAATGGGAAGGTCTGCAGTTGGTGTGTGTGTGTTATGTGTGTGTCGGGGGGGGGGGGGGGGGTGTTTTCTGCTCTAATTCTTACTGTGCGTGTGCTTGCATAGAACTGGGAGCGATGTGAGAAGGGCATAGATGTGTCTTTGGAGAAGCTGAGGGCCTTCAAGAGAAAGCTGTCTGTGCCTCTGCCTGACCACCATGAGGAGCTGCACTCAGAGCAAATCAGATGCAAGGTGAGGAGAATATGATACTTTCTCTCTTTCTCGCACACACATACACACTCTTTTAAATATTCTTCATTTTTCTGTTTTAGCTTAATGCTTTACTGAAAGTGTTGATATGTAGATTCTCTCCACTCTCCATCCTACTGGCTGTTTCTCATCAGTCACATCCCCCCTCTCTCTCTCTGTCTAAACATTCACACATCAACAAACTCGGGCATGTCCTCTCGTTACCTCTTTAATCTATCTGCGGGGATAAACGGACAAACAGACGGAGCAGGAACAAAAAAAAGAAAAAAGAAACAGAAAAAACGCCCTTTTCTATCAGTCTGCTGTCTGATTGCATGACCTTGTGTGCGGTAGTCAGGGTAGCTTTATTTTCCTTTGACATGTCATTTACGAAACTTTTTTTTGTTTTGTTTTGTTGTTTTTTTTAAGTGACCCTTTATCAATTTAAATACTTTTTTAATTTGACCCAGGCCCTATCTTTCTTTTTTTTTCTTTTTTCTTTTACTTCATCTCCACCCAATAGTGTATGCAGTCATGTTTCATGCATCACACGTCCTCGGCTGCTCCTCGGGGGAGGAGGTGGAGGAGGAGGAGGACCGTGTGAGTAGCTGCACATAGAATCAGCTGAGGAGAAAGGGGGTGGGGAAAGAGAACGGGAGAGAGAGAGAGAGAGGGTGCGTGCGCATGAGACAGAGAGAGAGCATCCCTGTGTGTGTGTGTGTGTGTGCGTGCTTCCTTTTTGTGTGTGTGTGAGTTGCGTAATGGAGACATGCTCTGGGTCTGCAAATGATTACAGTACAGCAAAACCGTCACAATGACGGAGGAGGAGATGCAAGGTTGGATGCCTCTGTTACCTTATCTGCTATTAGCCTTGAATGTAGCTGTTTTTTGCATTGAATATAATGCGCTGCTGTTATTTTAGGGATTTACAGTAAACCAATGTCGAATCATAGCATTTGGCACCGTGCCTTCCTCTAACATTCATTGTCACTTTGCTGTTTTGCATTTTCTTAGTGTTTCGGGGGATGCAGGTGCTGCAGCTCAGCTTCAGCAGGCATGCTCTGTGGTTTTTCCTGCTTTAATCAACCCTCTCGACATGCTCTCTCCTGTCTTTGCATTTGAACGTGGGGACTGCTTGCCTTGCTTCTTTTTTCCTACTTAATTTCTCGTTGTCATGGATGCAGGAGCTGGAGAGCAGCGTGGAGGGCTGGACCGATGACCTTACTTCCTTATTCCTGCTGAGAGACTCTTTGGAGGGCGTGGTGAGTGCTGATGACATCACAGTTCTGCAAGAACGCCTCCAGCTGCTACAGCGCCAGTGGGAGGAGGTCTGCCACCAGGTACATCCACGCAAACACACACATTGTTGTGTCTGCCATTTTTTTGTCTTTTTTTTTAAGGACTTTGCTCCAGTCTGGTTTCTGTTTTTAAAATCCTATTAATTTCTATTTAATTCATCTTCCACCAGTTATATTCTTTCTCTTGATATGCTCACTTTTGATACTGCTTTTGTCACATATTCTCACTCTCACCCCTTCTCTTGTCCCTGTCTCCACCCGTGTCCCCTCAGCTTTCCCTGCGCAGGCAGCAGGTGAGCGAGAAGTTGAATGAGTGGGCTGTGTTCAATGAGAAGAATAAGGAACTGTGTGAGTGGCTCACACAGATGGAGAGCAAAGTCTCTCAGAATGGGGACATCAGTATCGATGAGATGATTGAAAAGCTGCGCAAGGTAATTTCAAAACAGTCTAATGCACTTGTAAAGAAACTACTAAAGAGTATGCTTTGATACAGAAGTATCGAGTACAGACAAATGAAAGAGTTGAGTCTGGCTTGTTTTGAAGTCTGAAAATGGCCAGTCTTGACTTACTAAAATACAGCTAAACTACAGCACTGAACCGCTGTAGTCCTCACTGTGTTAACCTCATGTATGTTTGCACACCAGGACTACCAGGAGGAGATCAGTGTCGCTCAGGAGAACAAGCAGCAGCTGCAGGTTATGGGTGAGCGTCTGGCCAGGGCCAGCCAAGACAGCAAGGCGACGGAAATCCAGCACAAACTCAACAAAGTCAGCGAGCGCTGGCAACACCTGCTGGATCTCATTGCAGCCAGGTGGGTGTACGAGACTTGAAAGGAAGGGTCCATGTCCAAATCACAAAGTTAAATAGTAAAGGTTTCCCAAGCTGTCTTAAAGTTTGAACAGTTTTCAGTGTCAGGACAATACCAGGACATTATGTTGAATTAAATGTTTTTTAATGCTGATAAGAAGCAGGCCGGATTTACTAAATGGGGCAAACTAGCATGTGAGTACAGTCCCTAAATAGCACCCATAGGTGTGGTTAGTTTTATTGGTGATTTATAGAAGTTGTGCTGTTGTCATTTCAATATCAATTGCAAAAAAAGACATGCTTTTTTTTTTAAATATCAGTGCAATTAGTAAATTGCAAAAGTGTTACAAATGTTAGTAAATCAGTTTGCATGATTTATATGTTCTCCTTCCTATATTTTGCCCCTAAAGAAAGGAAGTCCTAAAAATACATGCAACAGGATCAGTTCCCATTGCTTTCACTCAAGCTTGTCATGTGTTTTTTGTGTAAATACCAAAAGTACAGTTTTTATGCCAAAACCCAGTTTAATGCTGTGGTAAATCTGGCCCCTAGTGGGAACAAGGAGGTACTAGTTGAACTGGAGCCTGTGGGGAATTAATTTTCCCACAGTGCTGCTGAGGAATTTCCTTACCAGCATCAGTGGGGCATTCATTTAGTGAAGCTGAGAGAGAGGTCACATTCCTCATCACTCCTCCACTATGTTTCAGTGCTGATATGAAAGGTACTAAAAAATGCACGCTGAAACTAGAACTGTAAGCAACGTAGGATTAGTGAATTGAAAGTGACCTGGCCCAAACTTTGCCTCTAGCTGCCCCGGTCTGCTGTCTTCCGGCAGTTCCCCTCTGGGACTGTACTGGGGGAGGGAGGAAAAGGAGAACTCTTTCTAACCTCACACAGACAGCTGCAGACTCTTTGTTTCTTATATCCTTCCTTTGCTAAAACAAAACACGAAGAGTGACCTTGTTCCTCTCACAGACTGAGCAGAATGTGTTGTAAGTTAACATTTTCATAGTCTTTGGATTTTGTCTTTTCAGTGGAAGCCATGTTTTATTACTATTGTCCTATTGTCCATCGAGTTGCGTGTACAAGCGCAAAGTTTACAGTCCTTACTGCTGTTCACACTCCCTCTGTGTGTCTGATATTCCAGCACAGTCCAGCTCTGCAGCACATGCCTCTGACTATAAGTCTCTTTTTAGAAACAGCAGCACTTGTCACTCCACTCGCACTTGAGCACACACACACATATCTGTTGGAGCTTCTCTTTTTTTAACCTTGGAGAGCAACAGTTGATAAGTCACAGTTGTGCCACCCTGCCACTACCTGCTGGCCCTCCCACTCTGTACACACAGAGTTGAGAGAAAGTCCCATGTGCTGCTCAGAGACGAAACAGAGCGTTTGGACTGACACTTCCTAAGGTTAAGATTGTCTTTAGGAATCCCGCACCCCCATGGTTTTGGATTTGGGTACGGATAATATGGAAGGATGCACGAGCGAGGAGGATTTGCTGGATTGCGACTGTGATGTCAGCAGGCAGGATGACCTTAAGAATTTATATTGCAATTTATATTTTATATTTATATTTTTTTTCCAAAATGTTGTTTTCTCTTGTAAATCATATGCATTATGTTGCATTTTTAACATACTCCTGCTACCGTTTGTAGAAGTGCATATAAATAATATTTTAATTAGGTCATTAGTGCCTAATATAGAGGTTTTTGTTGCCCCAAGTATTTTAGCTTCATGAGTGCACATCTGGTTTAATTTGTGCTAATAATATTTTTTAAGTCTTAGCTACTTGGTATTTTTCAGGAGGAGGCTAAAAACAAAAAGACAGTTGTGTGTTGGTGTTCATGTGAGAGCAGCATCATTTGTTGGCTCACATCTTATCTGGGCCGAATGGAAGCAGTGAAGCTGTGCAAACACATACAAAAAGCAAGTTAAACAAATGTTTACCTATTTGAATTATTTGCAGTCTGTCATTGATGAGGGTTACTTGTAAAGCTCTTCACTTTATTTCCCTGTGATGTAAAAAGTCAAGCTGTTTTATCCTATAGTATTTCAAGTGTGACGGTAGGTTTAGGAAGTGGAGATGTGGTGTGCAACTGATATCATGCAGCACCCCATGCAAAGCAAAATCCAGCTGCAGGTTGCATACCCCAGTGCAGCCAGTCGTGTAATGATGGACTTTATATGAGGTGGAGGAGACTTGCTAAATGCATCTATTTTTAGAACATTATGGGCCTCGGTATGTTTATGCAACAAAGAGCGGCCGCTCGTTCTTACTGCGTCCGTGTGGTGACATACAGACAGGGTTGCATTGCTTTGCAGGGCGAGGTGCTGAATGTTGCACTTGCTGAACAAAACTTGTAGTTGGATGCCACCTAATAAACAGCACTAGATTGCAGGGGTCAGTGTTTGAAAATGTCTGGAACTTACAGATCCAAAATGGTCCCCAGCTGTCATATGGGCTTCGAATCTGCTCACATGTGAAATAACACTCGATTTAGTCTATTATGCTAAGGTTGGTTAGTTCCTTCTTTAAAGCCTGCTTGTGTAATTTACCACCATATTCCTTTATATTCAGTTTTTTTAAATTATTTATATTATATGCTGTCACCCACCTGAGCAAACCGTTAGATTTCCCTTATTTACAGTTTACAGTCGTACCAGTACTGACACTGACTTCTTCTCTGACTTTGTTCCAGGGTGAAGAAGCTGAGGGAAACCCTGGTGGCGGTACAGCAGTTGGATAAAAACATGAGCAGCCTTCGGTCATGGCTCGCTCACATTGAGACCGAGCTGTCCAAGCCCATCGTCTACACCACCTGTGATGACCAGGAGATTCAGAGGAAGCTCAACCAACAGCAGGTGGGAACCAGACACACACGCGTAAATTTTACTAGGCTAATTTACTGATGTGTTCACGGGCCTTTTAGGTAATAAAAAAAACAGAATAAAGAAAACAAGTGCTCATCCTTTGTTTGAATTTACAGAACTTGGCCAGCATGTGGTAGGCATTGGTCATCCAAACCTACAGTGCAATGCTCAGATGTATAAGCACCTTTGCAAACACATAGAAGCAGATATGTATAATGTGTGTCTTTTTCTGCAAAGACTTAATTATAGCAGGACCGTATGACTCAAAGCAAGTTGGTGGAAAATGACACAGAAGCACATGAGGAAATCAAAGCATGACTCTAGCTGTTTGTTTACGTTCAGTACTCTGTAGGTGTCAATAGACTTCCTCCTGCCAAGACGCTTCTCTAAATCTGGTCTGGATTCTGGGACCCCACTAACCTCGTTCCTCTTCCAGAGACGTACTTATCTTACACATGGATTTACTGTAGTTTGCCTGGAGGGCTGATTCTTATCTGAATGAATTTATGGTGCCAGAGGAGCTTGCTTTCTCTCAGAAAACTTTATGAGATGGGTCCTGAAAATCAAGTAATTATTCTGAATGTTCTCCAGGAGCTGCAAAGGGACATAGAGAAACACAGCACAGGCGTGGCGTCGGTGCTGAACCTGTGCGAAGTCCTGCTGCACGACTGCGATGCTTGCTCGACTGAGACTGAGTGCGACTCCATCCAGCAGGCCACCAGAGGGCTGGACCGACGCTGGAGGAACATCTGCGCCATGTCCATGGAGAGGAGGCTCAAGTCAGTGCATCTTCTGCCTAATTTGCAACAAGATTCTGCACTGGTGTTGAAATTCAAACAAATCCTCAATCAGCTTCAGAATCATGACAATTTGCTATCACCTCTGATACAAGTAATACAGTGACAAATATTGATTTCAGAACATTTAGTGAGCTCGTTCAACCTCCCTCATACTGTAACTTGTTTCTCTGCAGGATTGAAGAAACTTGGAGGTTGTGGCAGAAGTTCCTGGATGATTACAGCAGGTTTGAGGATTGGCTCAAGACCTCGGAAAAAACAGCAGCCCTGCCTAATTCCTCTGGAGTTCTCTATACCGTCGCTAAAGAGGAGCTCAAGAAGTTTGAGGTTTGCATATTTAACATTTATTCACACAACAAAGAGTAAAGGTCAGCCTCGGCTGCACAAGTTGCATGTGTTTATACAGTTAAAATACAGTGATAGATGTGAGAAGATCGAGACAGAAGTAAGAAGAGTGTCACATTGCAGAAACTCGTTTGCTCTGGTCTGCTCAGCTGCTGCTGTCTGTCACTGTGCACGTGCACATTCCTGCTAGCTGACTCGCCTGAGCCTTCGCCAACTGTCCTACTTGTGGCTGAACAGAGAATTCATTGTAGTAGAATTGTAAAATTTTAGGATTTTAATTAGATTTGACATGTAAGAGCCTAATTAGACATAATTTCACATTTTTTAAGGATTTTGATTCAAAGTTTATTTTTGAATCAAGTCTTTAGCCGACTGCAGCGACTTTCACTTTTCAGAGTTGTTATTTTCGATATATCATCTGAACTTAAACCATATATAACCATTATAACCATCTGTAATCTTTGTGTATTTGTGTAGTGTAATATATATCCGTTTTCCTCTGGACTTATGTGTGTTGCAGGCTTTCCAGCGTCAGGTGCAGGAGTTCCTGACCCAGCTAGAGCTCATCAACAAGCAGTATCGTCGTCTGGCCCGGGAAAACCGCACAGACTCCTCCTGCCGTCTCAGGGAAATGGTCCACGATGGGAACAGGCGATGGGACAACCTGCAGAAGAGGGTGGCTGCAGTCATACGCAGGCTAAAGGTAGCTTTCTTTGAGGACAGTGAGATTTTTGAAATCACCCTTGCCATTGAGCTTATTTCTTTTCTTTCTCTGGGCACTGGCTTTATTGAAAACAAATATCCAAAATCTGAAATCATAAAACATGGCTGTTGGTCTGTCACAGCACTTCATCAGCCAGAGGGAGGAGTTTGAGACTGCACGTGACAGCATCCTGGTGTGGCTGACTGAGATGGACCTACAGCTCACCAACATAGAGCACTTCTCCGAGTGTGACGTACAGGCCAAAATCAAACAGCTCAGGGTAAGACGATTTTTTGAGTGCATGGCAGCATACTATTGTCTTTTCTCTCTTGTTTGATGAAATCACAATACTTGAGAACTGCTTTTGACAGGTCTAGTTAATTTTGGGTAAATTAAAAAAAACCAAAACGTGTTTCTCAACAGGCGTTTCAGCAGGAGATCTACCTGAACACGGGGAAGATCGAGCTGGTGTTCAGGCAGGGTGATGCTCTGATTGAGAAGAGTGAACCTCTGGATGCAGCTGTCATCGAGGAGGAGCTGGAGGAGCTGCAAAGATACTGTCAGGAGGTCTTCGGACGAGTGGACAGATACTACAAGAAACTCACACGACTCCCTGTAAGTAAAAATAAGAAAGCTAGCCTGCCGAATTTCTGAATATCATCTAACGACAATATTTAGGAGCAGGTTAAGAATTTTCTACCCCACATGCAGAAAGCTTTCAGGGCAGATTTGAGTCAAAGGGTACGCGGCAAACAGTCTGAATGAAAGTGCAAGCAGATGTGTTTTTGTGAAGCAAATTCTGATTAATGTGAAAAACATGTCCTATTGAAATGTCAGAAATGAAGCATGAACTCTCATTGCAGTGGCAACTTCCTTTGTTTTTAGTTTTCTTGTATTTACAAGTTGCACTTCTGCTTATTTCCAGGACCTGAAGATGTTAAAATAAACACATCTTCACACTCCTGACATGGTGTAAACATGCCGGACAAAGACACTGAGCATGATTATTAGGATGTCAACATTTCAATACACATGCTCACCTACCTAGTCCTTAGAAACTGCACTCTGTCATGTTTTAGTTTGAAATTGCAACATTAACTATATCTCTCGTCTCGCCTGTCTCACTCAGCTTGCAGACGATGAGCTCGACGGTTCAGACAGAGAGCTGGACATGGAGGATGGAGGAGACCTCTCTGAAATGCAGTGGAGCGACTCCTCTTTGCCCCGGACATCAGCGCGTCCAGCCTCGGGCACTGTGGCTCTCGTCCGGGCCGACCGCTCAGGCAGAGACACCCCGGCCAGCGTGGACTCCATCCCGTTAGAGTGGGACCACGACTACGATCTGAGCAGAGGCCTGGAGAGCCCCTCAGGACGAGGCAATGGGGAAAGAAGCCAAGGGCAAGAGGACGAGGATGAGTATATGAGGACGGCTGCCACAGCACTATCAGGTTGGTCTGATGGATGATTAGCTTGATTTAACATTTCCCAGAAATAAACAGTTTTGATGGACTTGCTTAAGTACATATATACACATATACATATAATAGGATAGGATAGGACTTTAATAGAATAAATAGTTTAAAGTTTTGCAGTAGCAGCATGGATGACATCACACATTTGCCCTGTCAGCAGAGGGGTGGATGTGAAAAATTAATAAAGATTCAATTATGTCAATTAAATTCAGTGTAATAAAAATAAATAAATATCTAGAAAGTACCATGTTTGTTTGTTTTTTACAGCAGAGCAGCTTAACATGTGACATTTGTCTGCAGGCAAGAACACAACCTATAATATTTTTTATAAATAAGAAAAGCACAAAATGAGCTCACACGTAAACACTTGTCATTGGAATCACTACAAATTCATTGTTAAATAGTTAAAGACTTAATTCAATCGAAGACAGAGATCCCTCAGAGATCCCTCAGAGTCGTGTGTGCATTGTAAGTAGTGTCTGTTGTATGTCTCTTCCCAGATGTAGTTATCCCAGAGAGCCCAGAGGCCTATATAAAACTGACAGAGAAAACACTGAAATCATCCTCTGGTAGGAAACCGCACGAGTTAGAAGCGCATGCCGTCAACTAAATCACGTTTGTTTTTGTTTTTTAAACAGGCTGGATGTCCAACCATCTAGATAAATCTTTGTATAGTTGCATGCAGGCATGAGTTTTCACTCACTGAATAACCACCGCATTTTTAGTAGTGTGCGTCCACATTTGTGTCACATCTAATATCATAAAACTGAGCTCTTGTTTGCGATGGCTTGCCGGTATGTTGCGTTTCAGACTAATGCATGCCATTTCAGCCCCATTCAACACCACAAGCATGCTAATAAAGATTTGTGTTATTGAAACTTTTACTTCTCTGTTTATGTAGATCTGCTTGTGCTTTTTGTGCAGGTGAGCCAGGCCAGCTGGAGGCCAGTCTCAGGCAGCTGGACCAGGCTTTGGACGCAGGGCGGTATCACCTCCAGCAGAGAGAAGCCACTGCCAACCGGGTCAGCCCCGATGTGGACTCCACTTACATGGGCTACGTGAGTCTTCCTCGTGTTTGTTTGATGTCTTAAAGCAACATAAATGATGAATAGCAGCAGTAGTAGCTTCTTTCAGCTGCTCCCTTGTTTAAAGGGGGTCACAGCAGCAGATGGGTGTGCAGACTTTTGCACTGACACAAAGCCTCCCAGGGATTTGTGTTCCCTTCTGCTCTCAAAGCAGGGATCTTCTGCACATTAGGGAAATAGTTTAACCACTAGACTGACACAAACAATGAATGGTAAAAACTATAACATTGTCATATGAAGGTTTAGATCATACATTTGGATCTTAATGATAGATTAAATGCCCTAAAAAACCCAACTAAAGTCCAGTAGTGATGTAATAGTTAATCATGATCAGTGTTACTTTAAAATGGATTGCATCTTGCTACATGCAGGATTTTTATCCCTAATTCTCTTCTTATTCTTAAACAAAGGTTTTTAAAGCGTGATGTAAATGCAGTAAATGCCATGTGGCTCATGTTCTCCTCACAGATGCGTCTGATGGGAGAATGTCGCAGCAGCATAGACGCAGTGAAGAGAGCAGAAGGAGAGCTGACCGAAGATGAGGATGAGATGCCGGGACTCACCAACCCTACCAACACAGACACACAGAGCGCCGGTCAGTAAACACAAACACACACATACACACTGCAGATACTGTGTGGACTGTGGTTCCATCATTTGTTTTCCCTCCAGGTGTGATTGAGCGCTGGGAGCTGATCGAGGCTCAGTCTCTAAGTGAGAAGCACAAACACAAACAGAACCTGCAGCAGTGGCAGCAGCTGATCTCAGATCTGCAGACCTTGAGGGCTTGGCTCGGTCACTCGGAGGCTGAACTCAGCCAACTGCGAGACCTCGATCTCAGCACTGACATACACACCATCCAGCAGAGAATCAAGAAGCTCAAGGTGGGTGCATGCAGAGTGCAGCGTTGCAGAAAGTCCAACAAATCTGCAGTTATTTAGTCACCTGTCAAACTTCCAGTGCAGTATGCTGACATTTTCCTCCTTCCCCAAACACTCACATTTAGGTATTTCCACTAGTTTTCGATTACTAGAAAGCAGCATGTCACTGTGCTATAAATACATCTTTCTCAGCTTCCTCTCTCTGATGCCTGGCTCATTGCTCCAGCACTCTATAATTAATCACCTCTCTTCCATACAGGAGCTGCAGAAGGGGATGGATGCTCACAAGGCAGAGGTCCTGTCCATCAACCTGAGCAGTGCTGACTTCCTCCAATCAGAGCCCGACTCTGAGGAGGCGTGGGAGCTGAGGGACAGGCTGAAGGAGATGAATTCGCGCTGGGACCGGCTCGGCGCCTCACTGGAGGACTGGAGGGAGGAGCTGCAGAGGGCACTGATGCAGTGCCAGGTATTAAAAGCACACACTAACTTTGGCAGCCCACTTTTAAGCTCTACAAATTTACAGCAGTAAAAATATCCGGTGCTACAGCGGTTGAGCAGGGAGCCACGTGTCTTAGAGCCAACTGCAGGAGCCTGGGTTCAATTCTGACCCGCTGCCTGTTCTGCCAATCTCTTTTCACCTGGAAGCCTATCGCTTCTTCAATGACCTATCCCCCCCCACATATATTCACTGTGTGTACAGTGAATATATAACACACATATATTAAATATATTAAAAAATATATAAATACCAATTATCTTGTTATTGAAAAGTCTTTTATTTCCTCCTTTTGCGAAACTGGGCATGAGAGACAGCCTTAACAAAAACAACTGTTTATATTTGTCAGGAGTTCCATGAGATGAGTCACGGTCTGCTGCTATGGTTGGAGAACATTGACCGCAGGAGGAACGAGGTGGTTCCCATCCCCCAAAAAGCAAATCGCGAAACGTTACGAGCTCATCATAAAACACTTATGGTATGTCTCTCTTAAAACCGCCTCTGTGTGTAGTAGACTAACCTGGTGTGAGTTTCATACGACTGTTTTACCTTTTTACACTGATCAGTGTTACTTCACAAAGTGGGCACACGTGACTCCGTGTCTTGGTCGATTTGTTCAGACTTGTAGCACCTTTCGTGCAGATGCCCCCAAATTTTTTATATAACACAGTCAGAGGAGACAGAAAACTAGAAGTTGTCTGATTTTTTTTTTAAATAACAAGTTGAGGATGCACAATAGGTCTTAATTTCTTCCTAATGTGTGGGTGACTCCTCTGTCCGCTTTATTGTTCTGCAGCAAATCAAGTGCGAGCTGCTGGACTCGCAGCAGAAGGTGTCGTCCCTTCAGGAGCTGTCAGCTCAGCTGCTGGTCAACATTAAACCTCAGAGTCTGGCTCAGACCTCAGAGCGGACCCAGGCTCAGGGCAACGAGTGTCTGGAGGCCCAGGAGAAGGTTCACGTGATCTGGAACAGGCTAAGGGTGCTCCAGAGGGAGGTCAACTCAGATCTGGAGGGGCTGGAGAGGAGACTGGGGGCCATGGATGCAGAGCAGGTCAGATATATATTATTGCAAATATGCCTTGTACTTGTGACATTTGGAATGACAATAAAGTTGAATTCTATTCTATGATACTGAGTGCTCATTAGTTCTTTAGTGGCATTAGTTTGTTGTAGATCTGAACATCAGAGCGAATGTTGTTGTTTTGGTGTTTTCAGGATTGCTCGCCATTGCCTGTTAGCAGATCTACAGCACCTGGTTCAGATGTGACCAGCCAGACCCGCAAACGATTGGTAATGTCTCTCTTCATAATGTCCAGAAGGGAGAGGGCTGAGCTCACATTACCTTCCACTTGTTTCTTTTGCTCTGCTAACATGTTTGTGGAAGAAAATGTAGTTGACCCCTCCCACCTCCCTTTTTTTGAGATGTTTTTGCTGCCCCACATCATAATGATCTGCAAAAAAACTCACAAGAAAACCTGGCTTTTCGTTTCTGTAATTTTTAATTTATGTGTAAATACCTGAAGATTAACTTTTATTGTAAATGACAGCTAAAACATTTAATCGTGTGAGGTTTTTTTTGGGCTTGACCTTTCTGGATTTAGTTTTGAGAAGCCAGATTTCTTGGTTCTAAAAGTCAATCACCGTCATTGATTATGCTGCTGCTCTTTGGTTATTGATGATGATTTCTCTAGCAATGTTATGGCTCTCTTTATGTTGTTTTTATTCTCATCTGAGGCTTTGTCTTTATTTGCCTTTGACTGAAACATTGTTTTCTTTCTTTTACCCCTCCCTGCTCATTATCTGGTTCAGCCCCGAGGCAAAAGTAGTCAGGCCCACCCAGGACACCCTGAGAGCAGCCCGCGCCACAGGTACCTCTCTCCTGGACTCTAGAAACTTGGGATGATGGTGGAACCAAACCTTTCCAACAAGCATGATTTTTATTAACTCAGTTAGGCACAATCACCTCGTCAAAGATGTGGCAGATTTATCATATTATTTCGATTGCAGCGTTTGTGATCCGCTGCTTTGAGGTTTAAACCCGGCGTTCCATGATCTTCCCTTATTCTCGAGACCATGTTGTCGGCTCTTAAACGAGAGGGGAATCGCCTCCATCAGGCCGCTCCCCTTCTCCTTTAAATGTTTTTTTTCACTGCTTCTCTTTGCCCTGCTGCTTTTTGAATGGCATCATGAAGTATTGCCTTCACACATTTTGCTTCTTCTGACTTTGTAGTACGCTCCTCGCCCACTAGATGGCACTCTCTGAGCCCCACTGTCCCCACCTACCCACCCACACCCCAGCGGTCATGCCTTTAGCTCTGTTTTTCTTTTTTGTTTTCCTTCCTCTTTCATTCCCTTCATAGTTTTCCAACAGGATATGATGCATTAACTCCTGGTCTTCCTTCCACGTTAACTCCCATTTTCTCCTCCGTTTCCTTTCCAGACCTCTTTAAACCCACCCCCTTTACACCACATAGTCTCCTAAACTCCTGAACTAATCTTCCCATGAGGGTTGTAGAGAAACTAAATGTGCTTTTTCCCCTCACAGTTTCTTTATGTTGTACATTTGAGATTTTCCAAGTAGAAATTCAGCAGAGGAGAAGGCATTGCCTGGCCAAATAATTTGAAGCACACATGCGCAGCGTGCACATGCCTACTCACAGCTGCATCACTGTACGATGGAGGTCAATGAAACTGGGATGTCAGCTTGTCTGACCCTCTGTCTCCATGATGACGGGTCGCAGTAAGAACATGCTGTTCTTCCCTTAGAGTTTTTGCTCTGTCAGTGGAAATCTCCAGAGAGGCTTTTGGCATTTCTCCTGCTTCTGTTTGAAAAGATATGTGGCATTGAACTTTCACATAGTGAGCTCTGAAGCCAGAATCCCCCCCCCCAAAAAAGCAAAACACACACACACACATACACACAGTGATACGGTGAGACGCAGTCCATTATCTGTGAATGCTGTCTTACACGTGCAAGTGAGTGCCTGTTTTGTGTGTTTGCAAATTTCTACATGAGTGTGACTCTTTTTGTATCCTTTCTTATTTTTCCATTCAACATAATTTTGTTTTCATGCTCTAAATGTCAGATTTACAAACTATAAAATGTAAAAAACCAGTGAAAAATGCCCGCCACAGTTCCCCCGATGTCTTGTTTTCTCTAAAAGCCTTTCAGCTAGCAACTAAAAGCTAAAAATCGACACGAGTAGAGTGTTTGACAGATGAAAAGCTTAACGAGACAATTTCCTACCATTCAGATCCTTTCCAGGCATTTTAAATGAATCTGCAATATTATTCATTAATTCATAGTCTCATGAAGTCGGAGCATTTTTCACTATAAAGCAGTTTTAGCACAAATTTAAAAAAAAAAAAACAACAACAACTAGTGATCTGAGCCCCACTCTCTGCAGTGTTTAATTTTTGTCTGGGTCTTCCTGCAGCCGGAGCAGATCACCAGGCGCCGCTGGCTGCGTTTCCTCCCGTTCTGACCTCTCAGACGTCACTTCATCAGCTTCCTCCTCCTCCTCAAAGGATAAGTCCTTCCTGCTGCGGGTCCTCAGGGCAGCGCTCCCCGTCCACTTGCTCCTCCTGCTCCTCATCGGCCTGGCCTGTCTGGTTCCCATGACGGAGGAGGACTACAGCTGCCACCACGCCAACAACTTCGCTCGCTCCTTCCATCCCATGCTGCGCTACACCAACGGACCTCCACCCATATGAGGAGCAGCGGATTTTTGTATTTATTTTTTTTAAATCTACCTACTGCTTTGCCAAGGACTCCACTGACTCATGTGAATGTTTCCTATTCACCCTGTGCCCTAAAGGAACAAACTCTTCCCCCTTGCTGGGGATGTATTATGAAGTATTTCAGAGGTGACATGAAGACTGCTGTCACAAAACATTGCACACCCACCCACTCACCTGAGTCACCTCAACCCTTTAAAAAAACAAACAAACAACAAAAACACTCTGGATACCCCCCCCCCCCCCCCCCAGAAAAAAAAAAGAAAAAAAATTCATGTCGTTTTAACTTAAATAAGTATTTTATTTTTAAGGTTTCTGGAGAAACCTGCGAAATCGTTGAAAAACAAAGCACTATTTATATACTGTATGTTGGGAGCCAAAGTCGACTGTGCATTTTTGTCCATTATATCAAGTGCTGCTACTATTTATTTAGTGTTCAATCTGTTACTAGATTGTTAGCATTGATTAAGCTGAAGCCCCACTGTGAGTGGGGGGGATATTGTAAATTTTAAGAGCAGGCCTGCCGTCAGAGTAGCAGATTATTTACAGCCTTGGGTCTGAAGAGATTAGTTTCAGACTCACGTTTGAACATCGACTGAGGAAAAAAAAGACCAAAACCGCACAGAATCAGGTCAGCAGAAGTATTTTTCCCCAGGATGACTCGTTTCAGAAGGACCTGCCTGTCAATTTGGAAATGAAGTCTAAAACCTGCACGTAAAGCACTGACACGAGCACTGTCTGAAGGTACTGCACTGATGCCCTCCAGCCAAGATGGCAGACTTCTTTCTCCAAAAGCCAAGGCTTGTACTTTTTTCTTTTTTTTTAAATTTTAGTATTTTATCAACTGGGACAAAAATGAAAAAAAAAAAAAAGGATGAGCTCTCATTTGTATATCATTGTTTGAAATGCCTTTGAGTACAGGCAGTTATTTTTTTATCTTTCAGTTTGAGCATGCACTTGAAAGTCTCTCGCTTTTACGAAGGCCAAACAATCACTGGTAGTTTTAGTAGACGGCTGTGACATGAAATAGTGTGCTTTGTAATAACTGCGATTATTATTCTGCGGTGATGAGACATCTGAATCTGTTTAAAAAAAAATTAAATATGAAAATGGTTATTTATGTATGTACAGTTTGCTAATGCCAACTTCATGGAGAATACCCTCTTTGCAAGTAATAAAACATGAAATATTTACTTCTGTGGATTTTGATTTGGAGAAAATCGAGTCAGGAGAAAGGCGGTGATGAACAATGCTTGTTGTTTTTATTTGTATGCACAGTAAACAAACGACAGTCAAGGCAGGTTTGGCTGGATTTACACTTCCAAATCTGATGTTTTGATCCTGTGTGGAGGCTTTCCACACGTCTCTCAAATGACAAATCTGCAGCTGCCTCTTTTTTTAATGCTTCTCCCGTGGCAACATAAATTATAATTGCCTGCAGTTTCCACTCATCACAGGTTGCAGGTAATTTCATGTTTGGGCTGGCAGCATTTTGCATTGAAAGCACGCAGAATAGCAGCCAGACTCGTATCTATCGCTACAGAAGCTGTGTTTTGATCCCAGATTCAGTTGCTTTATTTATTTATTTATTTTTCTGGAGTCAGCTTGGCTCCTGTGTTAAAGTACTTATTTTTTGCATCAACAAACTAAAGGCTGGGTAAAAACATTTAATGTCCCCCAAATGCAACTGGATTAATAAAACAATTAGTTAAAAACGCAACTAGCAAACCATCAGTTGAGCAAAAGGTGTCAAATACGGACTCATCCCTGCTTCCCAAGTGTGACTGTGTGCAATTAATCAGATGCCGTGTGACTGCAAACAAAATTAAGAGAAAGGTACACCTAGTGAGCAGAGTGCTGTGTGCATCGGCTTTATTAACGTAGAGAGAAAAAGAGGAAGGAAGGAAGCAGGCAGAGCCGGGGCCTCATACACTGAAACAGCCAATGATGGTGCAAACAAGAAGTCACTAAAACCTCATTTGAAAAATCGTATCTCATTGTGTTTAAAAAAAAAATGTGTTGACCTGAGTTCCAGGGCATCCAAGACATTTTTACACTAATCTACAGTGTACACAAGTATTATATATATTTTGCTTCCAAGGAGCCAAACCTCCTTGTAATTTCAGTTTTCTGACCTTTCTGAAGGTCTTTCGGTTTTTCTTTGGACATTGGTTCTTTCACACCATATTTTTTTCTTTAACACTAACCCATAAATCAATTAAGCATAAAAAAAAAGGCACCTAACTCAAGAGATGGACCAGTGCTGTGTCTAAACAGTACAGACAATTTAGCAAAGCAGCACTTTTAAACTCCCCTGAGCTTTGTTGCTAGCATCCTGTTGCAAAGATTTAATCATCATTTGTTCCCATTTCTTTTGCCAAATATATCAAAAATACCAAGAATACCACAGTTTGGCAGGCAGACAATAGTATTTTGGCAACAACAAGGTGATTCCGAAAGAGCTATTTCCCAAAAACGTATCCCAGCGTATCCCAACAGGGTTTGCAAAATTCCGGAAACTTAAAAGCTGGAGGACAAAAGAAGAAGTAATATTTCTGATTAGCAGATGAACAGTAAGGGAAAGTGAAGTCCTTCTGATAAAAGAGCTGATAAACCCAAACTTTAAACTTTTGGTTCAATTCATTTTAAATATGTGCAGAGAAGGTCAGGAGAGAGGAACAACAGAGAGTGTGAGTGGACGTTCTGTCAGGGTTTTGGGGCTGCATTTCAGCCAGTGGGGTTGGAGATCTTCTCAAAATTGAAGGAATTGTGAATGCACAAAAGTAGCATAAGGGATTGATACTATCTGGAAAGCGTCTCTCCCTGAGCCCGGACCTTAATTATCAAAACAGTGTGGGGTCGTCTTCATAGACAAGAGAACAAAAAGCAGCCAACATTCAAAGAAGAGTTTTGAATGTCCTTTAATGAGCCTAGAGAACTATTCCTGAAGACTACTTAAAGAAATCACAAGAAAGTTTGCCTAAGCCAGTTAAGGCTGCTTTAAAAAATAAACGTGGTTAGAGCAAATCTTGACTTTCAAGCTCATTACATCTGTACAAACTCTGTTTTTACCTTATATACTGTATTTTTATGCTTGTTTTCACAGGTTCCAACAAATCCCTGCATCTATTTCTCATTTTCCTAGAAAAATAAAAACAAACGAGGGTCGAATCAAGACTTTTGCACAGTGCAACCAATATGTAACGTATATTGGTATACTCTATGCAGTCCAAAATGTGCATTTAATCTGATGCAAGATTTTAAGCCTAAAACATTGAGTGGCATGTTGTAGCAAATTATTCAGAGGCTAAACAACCCCCAGGCTGACTGCACTGTTGCAGCTAATCTAAAGTTGGCAAGCTGGCTGTTAAATTTGTCCTCACTGTGTGTTGAAACCATTTCAGGCTGTTAGTCAGACCCAAAAACAGTTTGAATACGTGACCTCAGGAATTTGTAAGTCAACTAAAAGAGAAAAAAAATCTGATAAACTTCCTTTTAGGTGTTTCATTTCTTCAGCTGCATCAAATTCTGCAATTTAAACAGAAATTAGGTTGACATATATTCATTTTGGAGACTTCCTTTTTAACACCGTTATTACCTGTTTCAGCGTGTAGTCTCTCTGCTAACCACACACGTGCACAGTGAACACGGACGGCCACATAAGAGAGTAAGGAAAAAGGATTTGACGTAGGTTAGCACAGAGAACAATCCTCCTGTACACAGACGTTACCCAACAAACAGCCAACTGATATTTAGGACTCGATCGCACAATTTCTGCCAACTTAAAATTCAACAGATACATCCTCTCCCACTCCTCACTTCAAAATTGCCATCACTAAAATATTTTTTCTCAGATATATCTGAGAGAAAATTGGGTGCGCTCACCCACATTACCTGATATCTATTTTTTAACAATACCGGCATCTAAGCACAACGAATTCCACGTTCATTTGAACTAGTTTTACCATCATTTCCTGCATAATTCTTTCTCTTTTATTTCCTTTATATGAAAAAATAATGCCCATCAGCCTCTTAAATCACAGAGGAAGTGCACTTTGGTCGAGGCGAATAAACAGAAAGATTAGCTGCTCATTGTTTGAAATCACCGTAGCTAACAGAGCACCACATTAAACATCTGCTGTTTTGGAAATGATAAGCGGTACTGGAAAGCTGATTGAAAATCACAGGTATCATTAAAGGCAGCGTACAAGGCTGACAGCACTGAAATTCAGACTGCTGTGCAATTCCAATGAGAAGGTTCTCACTAAACAGCTATAAAAATCACCTCATTTATAAATATTCTCTCATGCAAACTCGACTATAACCACCATCTTTAATTCACCAACCCCTTTTTTTTAAAATTCTCTGCACAAACCATCCATAAAAATGACTTTAAACCTTCATAGGATGCGGGTGCAGTCGGAATGGGACCCCCTGTACTTCAGGACACCTGGACCTGTGGGCGCTCTGCTCAGGTTCTCACGCCTCGGGCTCTCGTGGTTGCCTTGAGGTCCTGAACTGGAACCAGCCGAGGAGGTGCCTTCATCATCGCCACCACCCCCGCCGCTGCTGCTGGTGCTGCTGGTGTTGGGAGAGTCTCTGTCACCCTGGGACCAGGACTGAGATGGTTTGACTGGGCGATGGATGCGTTGAGCATCCAGCATCTCCAGCAGCAGGTCATACAGAGGCACTTTGTTCTTACACTTCATGCTGTAGAGGTGCTCCATGCCTTTGTTGCTGCAGGGAGTGTAACCAAAGAGAGATGGTGACCTCACCTGCTTTCTAACACTGCATTCTGCAACCTAGAGTCTCTGTTAGATT
Source organism: Rhamphochromis sp. 'chilingali' (assembly GCF_963969265.1). Classification (NCBI taxonomy): domain Eukaryota; kingdom Metazoa; phylum Chordata; class Actinopteri; order Cichliformes; family Cichlidae; genus Rhamphochromis; species Rhamphochromis sp. 'chilingali'. The sequence goes on along the minus strand of NC_137932.1, from coordinate 12,232,845 downwards.
TTACAATGTGTTTAAAACCTTCCTCACACTGTTACCGTCATCACATTAGGGCGACTGAAACTAGAAATTTTCTCACAGTGTTTTGAGTTCTACCTCATGTGCCTGATGTGGGAGAGCAGCAGGAGCAGCTGGGCCTGTCTTCTTGACTGGTGCTGAGCCGAGCACCCCAATTGGCTGATATGAAATATGAGCGCATCGGTAATGGTGTCCAGCATGTGTTGCACTGCCGCGCTGTTGTGAAGGGGCTCCATTGTGCCAGTGCAGAAAGAAAAGGCACCTAAGAGACCAAGACATCATCAGCTCACTGCCAACTTTCTGTCTAAAGCTCGTTTTTTCTCTTGAACTAATCTTTTCAAACATGTTTTTCTTGCAATATTCACAAAAAAACACAAAAGTTTAAATAAGGATGTCACTGTAAGCTTAAATGCCCCGTTTTAGAGGTTTCGTTTTTTCTACTGTTCATTCCGTATGATGTCATCAGTGAGACAAGATATTTCTGGTCATCTCAGGCACACAGCTTTGTTTGTCTTTATCTTACAATATAAAGCACCTTAAAAGGCAACTGTTGTTGTGATTTGGCTTGATATAAATAAAACTGAATTGAAAGATAATTGCTGTGTTACCACAAACAGATTGCATATCATCGCCGACTCAACCCCATTCGGTAGCAAACTGATAGCAGACTGACTGCGTGTTGTTGAGGTTTTATTGCCGCCTTAAAAGCGACACGTCAACATCTACGAGTGGTCCAGGATCTGGACCCCAACCATTTCAAAGCCGACAAAATCATGACATCATTGCACGCCGCCACAATAATTTTGGTTACTGTGCTGCAGTCTTCATCCGCTGTTTTCCCCAGTGTGCCTGCAGCATTAAAGGAAGGTGCGCTAAAACAGCTCGTTTCAGATCAAGGCGTGGCTCCTCTAGTTGAGTCCGAGAAGAAAATTATGGAGCTTCCTTAACAATACTCAGCTTTCTTACAATGAAGAAACGTCTAAATTTTTATTTGAAAAAGGATCTGATCCACATGCTTAAGATGACGCACGGCAATCTCAGTAATCTAAAGTTCATCCCGCTCCAGCAGCTGAGCCAGTAGTGTCATTTCACTGGTATTTCAGACTTCTCTTATAGAATACCTCAATCTCCGGGGCAAACACAGCCCTCTGTGCTGTCTCATGTTGTCATGGGAACAGCTATTGGTTATTGACGGTACAGATCTCTCCAGAACGCTCTGTTCGCCTAATCTGTCTGCGCAGCACTGAGAGCTTTACCTCTGTGGGTGTAGTTTGACACTGTTCAATATTTACTCTCAGGAGCAGATACACAAACCTTTGGTGTGGCGTTCTTGTGAACAAAACGGAGTGGATATTAGAAAATAAATAAATAAATGAACTAGGGAGCGGATCCTTTTATTTGTGAAGTGTCCTTCGATGTTTTCAGGTATCAGTTTGGTCTCTCTCTCTCTTTGAAATGCTTTCACAAGGAGGTCACGTTAACACGGTGTCTTACCAGAGTTTAGCAAAATGATAGCTTTGAGACAGACAAACTCCTCAGGTTTGAGCTTGAGCATCCGGAAGCGGGACACTGTGGCCAGCAGCATGTCGAAGATCTCGGCCATGCCCTCGACGCATGTGCCTTCAGTCCTGGACAGCAGAATGAATTAATGTGTCATGCAGGAAGAAAAACAATATCAAGATCACACAAGTTACCCAAAAAGTCACATTTTAACAAAAGCAGATCACCGCTTTAGTGCAGAAGGAGAAGAGCACCATCAAACTATCAAACAAGCAACCAGATAAACAACTAATGGACTGAATGGCTGCAAGGCTCCATTTGTCCACACAGTTGAAAGGTGATGGAAAGATGGATAATGTGGCTGGAGTGCAAGTTAAAGTTGGATGGCACAGAGCTGAGGGAATTTGCCAACCCTGGTCCAACAGCATTTTAGTCATCAAGTCCAATTGGAGAGGACACTCATACAGGGACCAGGTTTTAGAGATAATACTCTCTAATACACTTTTGAATCAAATGGGACCATCAGGCACATCAGAGGGTAAAAGCTCTGTCTGCCCGCAAGTCTCCCTCATCCCTCGATCTGTCTCTGCCTCTCTCTTTTTCTCTGAGGTAGATACTGTGCTTTGGCCAGCTTGTTTACTCTTAACATGGCGGGAAATGGAGGGAACAGGCTGTGCCTGCAAAGCAGAAAACAGCCGTGTCTCCCCCGTATCTCTATTTTCTCGTCCTCTCTGTTCATCATTTAGCTCTATCTCTCTCTCACTGTCATCTCTCACTCCATCTTTCTTCATTTTCCATCATTCCTTGTATTGAGGGTTTGATTAAATCTCTTTCCTGGCTGCAAGCTCAGCACTGTAATGATGACGGGGTATTTCAGGTAGGAAAGAGGCTGCTCTCCTCTCCATGGGGAACATGTAATTAGTCTTTCACCGTGTGACAGACATGTTGGGATGGCACAATGCCTGGCAAAGTGTGAAATGGAAAATTTACAATGCTGATGTATCACCCTTAAGATGTGTCTGAGATAGAGAAAGAAAGAGAAATAGGTTGGAATAGCAGGGACAGCGAGATGAGAAAGGATACCAAGGTGAAAATTAGGGAAGTATCCCTCGCTACCTGTCCAGGATGAGGTCCTGTGCGAAGATGAGTTTGCCAGGACAGTGGATGGACCTCCAAATGAGCCCGATCATCAGCACCTCCAGCCACGAGCTCTCCAGCAGCAGCACCTGATCATGAAGAGACAGCTGCAGAAAACCTAGAAACACAAAATACAAAGCACGTTGTGATGATAATTTTTGATGCCATGCAGGCAATCTCAACCACACCCAGCAGATTTAACAATTCTGAGCATTTGAAGCATCCGTCCTGAAACAAAATAAGGCCTTTAGCCAGAAGACTCACAGATAAAAGCAAAATAAAAATCTTCACTACAAATATTAGCCATTAGTAGTTTCAGCCATTATTCTGTACTCAGAAATTAAAAACAAAAAAAGTAGATAAGTCTACTCAGAATATCTGTGCTTTTTAACCAGGACAAGTAATAGAATATTAATGTCTCCTGCTCACCTTCAACTCACTCAAAAATGACTAAAACATCCACACTCTTGTTTTAAGCCAGAGAAAATCTACTTGAATATATCATCTGCAATCTCTGCTCACAAAAGAAGCTTTATTGCTGGCAATCAGCTGGGTTAAATTCATATATAATTACAGCCAATCTCCCCCATTGTGCCCCCTGTACAATGTTTGGAACCTCTTGCAATTAAAGTTGGGTATCTTTGGGCTTTTAGTGACACACAAGGTTGTAATGCCTCAAAATCTGGGTTTTAAACCTCCCTGCCAGGTTTGTGTGTGTGTGAGAGCACATGTAAAAAGGGTGATGTGTCTTATACTGCATTTAGGCTCTATGGGGTGCCTGCAGATTGACCAAACAATCCTCTCAAAGGTGATGACTGTAACTACTATTTCTGTAATGGCTCTGTATTCGTGTGGGGGGCTTATGTGTACTTTTACTACAGAGGTCTCCCATCTCTTCGCTGTTTCCTAAGAAGTCAAATTGACAACAACACACACACGACTGCAACTTCACACATTACGTCTGTGCACGATTAAGGGATTTTTTTCCAAGATTTTTTATTAGATGTCACGATGCTCCAAAGAAATGGCGCACATAATTTGCATGTGACCTCACATTTATGCACATGTTGTAGACTGATGCGCTATAACTATTTAACAATAAACAATAGGATACTGTAGCACTTGCATGATTACTGGAAACATTTTATTAAAATAGATCATAAAGGCATCACTTTGCCATACACATACAACTAAACCTGATCATTTTATGTGTGGTCATTTGTCATTTTGTGATGTAAGCCACAGTTTCAGGGCCTGTTAGACATTTAATCTATAAATTATTACAGTGCTGTAATATTTTTTCTTCGTCTTACAGAGAGGATTTTTGTTGATGAACATCACCAGATCCTTGGAATATCCTAAAGAGTCAAAGAAGACTTCAGGCTAAGATGTATCTGGTAAACTAACACAGCCATTCTATGAACACCCTCTGGATACTGTCTATTGCTGCTCTTGTCTTAATGTTTAATTGTTGCTTCTTTAAATTCTTCTTTGCTATACTTTAGATTAATTCCTACCTGGAAGCTTCTTGGCCCATGCGATCATGTGAACCAGCTCCTTGTCGGCCATGCTGGTGAGTAGGGTCATCATGGTGACCTCCGTGTAGGGTTGGTTCATCTTCTGACGAGAGCACAGGGTTGGAGGCTCAGCACCCTGGAGCAGGAGGAGCACCTGGATGACAATCAAAATTTCCCCCTAAATCAATAAAACCTGATAGTGGACTTTCATAAAAACCTGCTGTAGATGCTCACTATTTCCTCACCTGATCAGGAGGTATGCTATTTAAAGAGGATCTTCCTCCTCCACCACTTGTACTGCTGCTGCTCGTTGCATGCTTCCTTCCATCATGAGGGGGCGCCTTTGTGTGTGGCAGGTCTTTGGCTGGTTTGTCTCTGTCGCAGGCCCGTCGTTTTTCACGCCGCAAAACACGTCCGCGGTCCTTACGCATACCTTGAGGACAGACCAAGGATGAAATAACATCATGATACAAAAAAAGAGGGAAAAAACAAACAAGTAGTCACGGGTGTGTAGATAAATCACTTCACTCTTTCCCCCACATTGTTCAAAAATAACTTCATGTTTTGCCACGTCTTACCACAGATGCGCAGATTCTTTTGGACTACTGAGTGATTCAGGAAGTATGAAAACAAAAATGTGACTGAGCAGTTGTACTCCTTAAGAGGAAATCTCTTCAAGGTCATGTTAAAGTTAGTCTCAAGCTTATCTGGATCCAACAGCAGCCTCATGTTTGTGCCAAGTTTTTCCACAGCAAGACAATCAGTTTTTAAATTTATAAAGAAGAGTGTAATTTTTGTTAAAAAAAATTATTAATAGAATTTCTTTACACGATTTTACAAAAAATTAAAACGTGCAAAAGGTGGAGAATCTTTCTTCTGCTGGTGTTCACCCTCACCTCCTTTCATCATGCCCACTTCGTAGCACTTCCTAAGACGGCAAGCCTGGCAGCTCTTCCTCCGATTCTTGTCAATGGTGCACTGATTTGTCGCTGGGCACATATAGTCATTGTGACCTGAGATGAAAGAAAATCTATTACTTTCAGCTACCCACTTCAGTGTGCAGTTCAGATTTAGGTTATTTAGTAGCCAGGTGCACTCTATTCCCCATTCTAAATGAATCTGAGATGGAGCAAATTAAAACGTGGCATCTTGGCTTTGTCATTGCCATGGAGACAATTGGTTTCTTCTTGAGCGCTCTTTCATTGCACGACTTTGCATCAATGCACAAACCGCATCAAATCATAAACATGACGCAGACACCAAGCACACTGAGTTTTGGTTTGCACACATAGGGGCAACAGCACAAAGAGTTTGGAAAACAGTTGATGTCTCACAAATGAAAATAAATAAATGGACTGAAACCTAAATTGTCTCTCAGTTTCACAATGTCCACTTTCTGACATGCGTCCTCCCTCCGTCTCCTCCTTTAACCCAACAGTATTCAACTCCAATTAGGCTGCTTATTTTTCTGTAAACATTACAGGTCGTTCACTTCTGTAAAATGAGCCAACAACATCCAAACTTCCTGTCAGGAATGTTCTTTAGATTTCCCCATGTCATAAATTAACCCATATTTAATGTCTTTGGCTGAAGGACAGGACACTATGTCTTTTCTGCTTGATAGCACTCAAAGTTAAGAAGCCAATTACTTTAGTGCACTGTGTTCTTCAATACTGTTATTTTCTATGACAGACACAATAAAGCCCATGATTTAGACAGTTTCCTAATTTAATCAACTGTAGTTGATCTGTAGTGTTTCACAAAATATAGCGCAATCCTTTTATATCTACTGATGACAAACAGATAAAGCAGACAGACTACCTACCCTGGATGCTCCTCTTGAAGAAGGCCTTGCAGCCCTCACAAGACCACACCCCATAGTGGTATCCAGACGCGTAGTCACTGCACACAGCGCAGAAACGCGTCTCTTTGGTCATTTCAAACCCCCCAGCTCCAGCTCCCAACTCGCCCACGCCGTATGCCTCATCACGGGTACCACACTGGTCGTCTCTGGGAACCGGCTGATGGCTGGACCTGCAACACGCCATGAATTTTAATTTGGTAATTTCTTTTGTTTTCATAAAGATAAAGCTCAGTTGCAGAGTTAATCAAATAATACATCTGGATATTTTTGCCAAAAAATGGAACATTTTCTTTTCCCTGAAAATGTTAGGCAAGTCATTTAGTGATTAATCAAATCTTATCAGAACGACTTTAATACGACAGCAGCTGACAGGAGGAGCGGAGTTTTATTTTTCACCTGAGGCAGGAAACAAACTGTGTGTGTGCGTCTGTTGTTCTTACGTATTGTTCCCTTTTCAAGGTCCTTAACAAAGTCCTTAATCTCTGGAATTAGAGACCAGGACAAAGCTTGATCCTTTCCTCAGAGATAATAGTTATGTTTTGTATAAAGCAAGAGAATAAAAACAATGTGGTTATATAATTGTTCTGTTATAACGGCATTTACAGGACCCAACTGAATGTCACTGCCATAATTCACTAATTACAAATTCTGAATTTAGTTTTCCAGTAATATTTTGTTCTACTGTCCCCTGGTAGAACACACCAATTAAATAAATAAATGCCAGAAAACACCGGGCTTAATTCTTTTCTTTATGGTATAGTCACCTAAAATTTATAATGAAGACATGATAGAGGCAGCTACAGCTGTCGCAATGAAGCAGCATACCTGATGAACTGGTTTTGACTGTACTTATCATGTTACGCTTGCATAATCACCAAACTTTTGCACAAACACAACTGCCAAACAATCAAAACCAAGCCCTGGATGTGCCATTGCCAGACAAATAATTAAATGTGTCAGAAGGGGGTAATAATTCCATTCACTTTTTTCCTGTCACTTTTCTCCACCAGAAAAAAAAACTGCATTTCCTCACCTGTAGACGGGTGTTGAAGTGGTTTCCAGATAGTGGTGGCTGGGCGGGTGCATAAAGGGGCTCAGCCGTGGGCTGGAGGGCACAAACACAAGTGGACTGGTTGTCCCACTGCCCAGGGACTGAAGACTGCCATCGGACGGTGGTCCGTGAGCGTCCAGAGGAGCCGAGTAGCAGCCAGTGGTGGAGTGGCTGTAAAGAGGAGTCGGGGCAGGGGTGGGGGCGGCATAGTCATAAGACCCTTCCAGGAAGTCCACAGTGGCTACCCCTCCAGACCCCCGGCTCTCTTCGGGGTACATGTCGTAGAGGGGGGCACGCAGCGATGGCGAGACGCGAGTTGGAGAGTGGGGCTCCAGCTCTGAGGAGGCTGGGCTGTCCCTGGGTCTGAGTACTGGTCCGCACGGCTGTCTGCTCTGCGCTGGGCTCTGCCTGAGCAACATCACAGCACAACAGCAGTGATAAGCAACATGATTTAGACTGGCTCTCCCATTTGTTGGGAGGGGGAGTGGAGAGGAGTGTTGCTCTCCCTCTCTTTATTTTTTCCCCCTCACTTGCTCTCTGGGTCTCTTCTCTCCAACAAAGCTTGTCAGACAACTTGAAAGCTCCACTGTTATTCAGCTTTTTTGTGTCTGCCTTCAGCTTCTGGTCACTAAGCTCCAAAAGAACAAAATAAAAAGAGTTTTAAACAACTCTTCCTGTATTTTATTTATTTTTTGTCAGCAAAGCACCTCCTTCTTTTCTAATACATCTTCACCAAAGTGTGAGAAGGAGAAAGGCTGGTGGGACAGAGGGAGAAAAAATAGTCATTCACAAACAACTCGTGTCTTCTCATGCGTGCCACAGTTCCCACTCGTCATTTGTGTAATATGGAAGAATTGTCACTGGTTGCACCTGTTTTGCTGAGAAAAGTTGACTGCTTATTCATTATTTGCTCAGCCGATAGCAGCACAGGACAGATGTGATGTACTGCCAGTCTATTTGCAGTGAGATTTAAAGAAATCACTGTGGACAGTTTACAACAACAACAGCAGAGGCTGAAAGAAAACCACAATCTACCATTACTACTACTATACTACTACTCACCACTTACAAACGAAGCATCCTCCTATGTGCTGTACAATGTACTGGCTCTGCTTGCCTCACAGGCATTTAGTTGAGCTCATTGGACACAATGGGAACAGTGGAAAGGTTTGAAAAAAAGGATAAACAAATTAAAGATACAGCCAAATCGATAACCGTGGTGCGTTTAAGTGCCAGGTCACCATAACACAGCAAACAAAGCAGGAGGTCAAATCTCTTTCTGACAGCGAGTAATTACACAATCAATCCCCAATGAAGAGATTGATAATCATTTTTATGCTTCACATTTATTTCTTCTCGTTAAAAATTGCAATAAATCTGAGAGAAATTTTAAAAGATACCTTCTGAGTCACATTCCATTAAGGGAAGGTTGATATAAGTTACAGATCCACAGCATGGACCAGTTAATCATCACTTTATCCGTTCAAATCACAGGCGAAGCAGAACACTATGTGTACAAAAACAAAGCCAAGGGACCGACCAACCACTGTTGATAAAAATCAAATGTAAACAGCGGTTTTCTACAAACTGTTTAACAATCCAAAAAAAGAGATATGTGAAAACTTGAGGGTTATATGGCAGAGGGATCTGGGTTGTGCAATTTCTAAAGAAGACTGGCGCAGAATTTTGTCATTCTCTGATAAATATATAAGAGAGGCCAGGGGTAAATTTACTCAGTATAAATTAATACACAGATGGTACTTCACTCCATCCAAACTTTATAGAATGGGAATTAGTCCCAGTAATGTATGCTGGAAATGTAGATCAGATCCAGGGACATTTATGCATGCTATTTGGGAATGTGGGAAAGTTTATCCCTTTTGGCAAAAAGTATTGGACAAAATAGGAAGGTGGATTGGTTTGATGATACCCCTGTCACCAAGACTGTGCTTATTAGGGGATCGGTCAGTATTACCTGGGGTTTCAAAATATGACTTTGTGGTTATAAAGGTGGGGGTTATCGCAGCGGCTCGAGTTATTCTCAGTGTATGGAAGGAACCGTCTCCTCCAGAATATAATAGGTGGAAAGAAACTATGCTGAAAATGGTGTCGTATGAAAAACTCTTGGCTAGGATTAATGATGATAGGGAGGGTTTTGACAAATCGTGGGGACGTGTTTTTGGCTGAGATGGTTGGAACTTATTTGGTCAGGGCAATTATCTTTAGTCATGTTGTACGCTTGCTGCACTGTTTGTTTGTGTAGGCACTCAGTAAGGGAATGACTTAAAGATTTGAGTTAACTGATTTGGGTTTTGTTTTTTTTTGTTTGTTTGTTTGTTTTTTTTTATTATATTTTATTTTGGGGTTTTTTCTGTTGTTGTTTGTTGGTTGTTTTGTTTGTTTTAGTGTTGTGAAATGTTAAAAACAAATAAAGACTTCAATTATAAAAAAAAAAAAAAATCAAATGTAAAAAATAACTGTTTACAGATTTCGGAGTCAATGACAGAAAGACGCACAAAAATTATTTGGGCCATTTGAATTCACGTCTTCTTGCTACTCAAGTGAGACATGTTGTAATTTATGTGAGAAATTTATAAAGTCAAACATGTTCTCATGCAATAATTAATGGCTACCACCAAGTGGGGGAGAAAACTTGACACGGAGCCCTAATTTTCCTTTCTCTGTGGTACATCTTTCTTGTGTAAACAGCCCAATTTTCAGGACATGTCAGGTCAAGTGGAAAACAAGTGGCCCTGATGATTTTTTCTATTTTCCCTAGAGTAAAATGAAGACATTGTTACACCAGGGGAAAAGAAAATGAAGGGTGAGAAATGAAACAGCTAAATCACCTAAATGATTCAAGATAAGATGCTTCCTGCAGTAATAAGGCCTCATTTTCATAAGGTACCACATTCACAAAGCATCAGAGCAGCCTAAATTATGCCAGTGTTGTTACAGCTCATTCTGAATTGTAATGCACATACTGCAGCATTTCCAGCTGTTTTGTTGGCCATTTTTCTTGGCCCAACCCGACCTGAGTAAATGAAAGGTCATCAGGAAAACACTCTTATAAATACAGACTAAAGTCACAACCCTGGTGAACCGACTACCTTATAAGAGATTGTGTGTTTACAAATGTATTTGTTCATTGTTTTAACATTAAGGTTAACTGGGTCTTTATATTTTGCTGTGTATACATGTAAATTAAACTCTCCTGTTACACTGTTACATGCAAGACCAAAAATACAGGTCAAATTTAAGATCAAATCACAACAGCAGTCACCTCAAGGTGCTTCACACTGTAAGGTAAAGGACCCTATAATAATGGTAAAGTCCTTACAATAATGTAGAGTTTAGGCAGCTACTCTGCACTGTGTTGGCACGTGGTATTCAAGAAGGTTACAGTGGAGGAATTATATCCTTAAATTTAGTTATAGCACTTTCAGAAATGCATTCATTTCAATATGGACAAATTTACAAAATAGCTATTAGTATACAAAAAAAAACAAAAAACATTTTTCTTGCTTGTAAAGTACGACAAAAGGAAAAAGAGCAGAGTCATAGTCGTGATTTATTAAATCAAAACAAATGATCAAAATAACATTTTCACCCAGCAGCACTATGGGATCCAGTTAACATCACCTGTTGATTACTAAAAGTGACAAACGACATGACAATGTGCAAAGAGACATCCACTTTTATCTATGGAGATAGAGGTCCAGGTTCCCATTTTAAGCAAAACAAGCACATGCCACTTATTGTTACACTGCTCCAACAACAATGTAATTTTCAAAAAATGTTATGATCTGCTTTTGGTGAACTTAACTCGCTGTAATCACACGGAGTAAAACAACCTGAGCTGAATAAAAAAAAAGATAAAAAAAAGAAAGAAAAACAACAACAACAACAACAACAACAAAAAAACCCAAACAAACTATAAGTTAGATTTACATCATTCTCACAACTGCATGCAAAACTGTTTCTGCTATAGAATTCATACTCAATTTTTTCTCAGTAATTGCTCACAGCATTAACCTGTAAACAGTATGACTAAATTCATGGTTTACTACACATGTAGGATAAAATGTAGGAGGTGAAATTTTGATATGAGATGGCTTTTTATGAAATTATTACTGAGTATTAATTATTGTGCGCGTTCCTGAATCAAACTTGATGAAGTGCTAGTAAACAACATTTAACAATTCCCCTAACTTAAGTGTCTAGTGGTTTAAAGGTATCGCCTGCTTATGAAGCTTCTTTTTAAACCCATGTCATCAAAGTGAGTTCCTGATTTGAACCTTACTATTCTGACTTTGGATTGTGGAACTGAATCACAGCGTACTTGCCGCTAGTCATCCAGCTTGGATCTTGGGAGGTAAGCTTCTCCCCTTGTCCCGGTTGCAGACCAACCTGAATGTTGGCCTTGAGAGTCCTCAGGCTGCACAGCGTTGCAGGCCCAAAGCCTCGCAGTGCAGTTTCAAAGCTTACTGTGTGCTCCCAGTCCCTGTCTCCAGTCAGCTTCCTGTAGTTGAGATCGCCTTTAAACAGCACCAGGTCTGCTCCCTGCAGGGTTGTATACAGGTCAGGAGCATCGGCTGCCATGTCGCAGAACTCATGGGGCTGTGTCCAGAAAGGATGATCATGATAGCACCACATTCCCTCTTTCAAGTACCTCTGCCACTGAACACCACATTTGGAAACCCACTTGTGATTGGTTGCCATGGCCTGCCGAATGGTCCACTGAAAATCTTTAGCTGTGACGTCAGAGACAAACCACGGGATGGATTTGCCATGAAAATGAATCTGACGTGCAAGGCCAGAGGAAACCAGGAAGTCGGCTAAGACCAAGTCAGTGACCAACTCGAAGCCAGCATTGTCTAGAACAATGTCCACTCTGTCTGCATTGTTTTTCCCTGACTCCCTTGGCCTCTGCGCAGAAATAAGAGCTGACCATACCCTTTTGGTGTCATCCACCAGGATGAAGGGCAGGAGGCTGTAGAGGGAATCTAGTGGACTGGTCTTCTGGGAGTTCTCTTGGCCAGCAGATATTGACAGATCACACTTGTTTCCCCACAGAGATACCTTAAAAGAGTCACAAAATGTATTCAATAAATAGTAACTGAATACTGTAAAACATAAAATCTCCAAGAACTAATGCACCACATTTATTGCAGTTATGAAGGTCTAATCCCACTGGTATTAGTGGGTTCATTTTAAATTAGGCTACCAATCACAACAAGGATTCACAAGAGGACCATTCATCTCAGGTGTAGCCAGAATCACTCACTTTTAAATACTAAAAAGCAAAGTTTTAAATAAATAAATAAATAATTTAAATAAATACAAATGGAAAATTGAAAAAAAAGAATAGTAACTTACATACTGAGAATCTTGTAAATGTATAGCTTTAAGGACATAAATTGAACTGACCTGCATTAGTTTGCTGAAATGCTCAAACAGCGGATTCTTAGACAGCTCGTCTATGTTGTTCTTGATGCCCTCCAAGTACGTACACAAGGACATCACAGCCTGTGAAGACTCAGTAAAGCTCTGAGTCTTTCCCTCATTAAAGACATCAAAGTCACTGATGGGAGGACTGAAATAAAAGAAGAAATAAAATCATAACAGAAATCATAACAAAAACTAAACAAACACAATCTAAAAAGAAATGAGAAGGGGAATTGGAGAGCATATCCTCTGCCAAAGATAGAGCTCAGATTTTCAAAGCAACTGATCTGGATTTACACAACAACTAAGTGGATGCTTCCTTGTCTTCTATTGTACCTTTGCATAAAGTTTCATGAAATTCAGTTGTGTTAATTTTTGTCTAACCTGGCTAACAAACAAAGAGATAAATACAAGCCTTGGCAGAGGAACATATTTACTGAAGGTCCACCGGTTGTGAAACTCAAGGTTGATGTTGATGGTCAAAATCATTTATCCACTAACCAATGCCACTGTGTTTTTGTTTTTCTATGCACCACTATATCAGTCAGTACCAAGGTTTTGTCAGTATATAAAAGTATCCCTCAGTAATATACTAAAAGTTATTACAAAATTCCAGGGTTTACATCTACAGTAGCTTCCATTGTAACATATAAATGCTTCTCACTTGAGCAAGAGCGCCTCGTGTATCCTACGGTACATGTAGCACTCCACGTAAAGCCAGGGAGACTTGAACCAGCTGACAGGCTCCTGGTCACCTTGCAGTCTCTGCTGCCTCTCTAGGTATTGGTTCCAGGAATCTGTGTCCGGTAGGCCGTCTGTCAGTGCTAGCACTGGCTTGTCAGTTTGCAGCTCATTCCTCAGCTTAGATAGCAGAGATATAGCTTGCTTCTCTGCCTGGATACCCACCTGGTTGAAAATAAAGGGGAAGCACCGGCAAAATCCAACGCAAGTCTTAACGTGAACCTCATAACTGCCTCAATTGAATGAACGTGGTCTTACCTCTCCGTATTCCTCAAAAAACTTGTTTTTATTGCGATGAATTGTGTCAACAACTTTGGTCAGGATGGTGGGTAGTCTGTCTCTAACGGTCAAATAAGCAAATGACCTGCAGAGAAAACATATAACCAAGAATATCTCCCTTTTATACTGCAGCACTGATTTGCAAGTTAACTAGCTAATAAGCCATCTGTAAGCTTAGCTTTTTCCTTTGTGGAATACAAAAAGTATACTCCCTGGAGTGATATTACCTTCGCATGCTTATCTTTGTTTACCCATAAAATTTCTGGTTTGACCTAAACAACGTCCTGTGCTTGAATATCTACACACCATCACTGCCAACTTACAGCTAGCAGGAAGCTAATGCTATTGCTAGTCTGGACTCTACCGTCCCAACGTTACGAGACCATTTTCATAAGGAAACATAAATCCCCAGGTTATTAAAAATTCTGCGATAAAGTCAAGTAATCAGCTGTCAACCTACCCAACCACTCTGGCAGACAATGAAGGGGGAACTCCGTGCATAGTTTGATCCGTCGCCATGATGTTAGCAGGGGTTCAAATTCAAACTTTATCAATAAAAGCACTGGGACAGCAATAAAGTTTCTTGAATAGCTAGGAGGTTAAAGGTGACGTCTGCTTTTCTGCAGAAGTCACGTGTTGAGATAGGTTGCCCCAGGGTTCACTTCTTATTTTTGCTAAGAATATTTTTACATTTGTAAAAAATACATTTCTTCCCACTTGCGCTTTGTGCTTTTAGTGAGGGACACGATACTACCATCTAACGGTTAACACGTAAACTACAGTGCTGACAACCTGTCAAACTGTTACCGAGACTGCATTTTCAAGTCGTATCAACTGTTTCAGCAATACATATTACCTTAAATATCAAAGGTCTCAAAGCTGGTGTTATCTCAGGTGGCTCTAAGGTTGGTACGCCTGCCGCGTTGCATTGAGCTGCTGAGGTAGCACGCTGAGCATCACTTGTTGTCCAGGGAAACTATTGTCATGGAGACATTCATTCATCCTATTAGAAAAGGCCAAAGGGTTTTTGGCGGCAAAAGGGGAGGAGAAGTGGGCGGGGTTGGGTACTGCGGTTTCCATTGACTTCCTGTTTCTGACCCTTGTCAAATGTGGAAGAATAACAATGCATACAAGTGTCGTTTTTTATGTGTAATATGTTTGCTTATATTAGTAAATATAGAATGTGGGCAAAAGGAGTTATGAATGGGTTATGTTATATATTAATATGTTATATATGTTGTTTCTTCTTCCTTCTTAAATGTATGTCTGATCTTACTGTAAAGCACTTTGTGATTTTTATCTGTGAAATGTGCTATATAAATAATTTTTTTTTACTTACTTAAAACCTTTACTAAATTCTACATCAATAACAACTAGCTGTGTTTTTCATTAGTTTGCCGGCCAACATGTGAAACAAAAACACGCACATGTAAAACATCGAATCTTTTTTGGCAACTGCTACATTTCCTTTATTTAACCAGGTAAAAAACAAAACGTAATCCTTGCTCTTACAAGATAAAACTTGTTTATTTTTTTTAAAGTTTAAGTCTGAACATGAAACAATTCAACTTAATATTTTTATATGAGATGGCGTAAATGTAAAAATTTATTTTTCAAGACAGATCTGGCCAAGAAGGCAGAGGAAATTGTACAGTTCTATGAGCATACTTTAATGACCAAAAATAACTTGATTGATTATAATGTGCACAGTAACACAGAGTCGGTGTCAAATGCAGAGACTTTATTTTATCTATGTAATATCTATCTAAATCACATTCACTACGGTGTATTTACTAATGTAAATAAAGATACTAACACATGATCACATGGAAAAAATCGGAAATCACTTTTCGGCAGACAAGCATTGACCGAAAAGTTTAGAGAAAAGTTGACCTACTGACACCCTTTTTAACGACTCCTTCATGTATAGCCAAGAAGGTTACGAAAATCAACCAATCAATGATTAACGAAAATGGAAAATGTAATTGGCAAGTAACAGAAGAGCAGTCAAACTAACAGCTAAAGAATACAAAATCTAATACGTTATTTTTTAGCTTGTGATACACATGACTCTGGTATACCAAAAATAACAGGGTAACATGCACTGTATATGTCGTGTTTGATCAACTCCAGGAAAAAATACAACAAAATAAAACAAACAAAACATGGCAACAGAGTAGGCCTAATGACGTAAATTCGCGGTCGGTCCGTTTTTCTTTCTTTTTTTTGTGGGGTGGGGGGGGATCCGGGCTTCCCCTTTTATGAGAAACATGGCCAACTGACTCTGCTATCACGATTACTGGCCTGGAGAGATGCGCATATCAATTAATTCAGGCGGTGCTTTCCCTTCTCTCAGATCATCCCCGCGGTCACTATGGGAACACGACCGGGCGGTTGTCAGGATGTCGGGGTCCTTGGGAGTGGGAGTCCAGCTGCGTCCACCTCCGCTGTTCATCTATCGCCGGCTTCCCATCCCCCCGCCGGGCCCCAGCCTGGCCGGATCTGTTTTTCTAAACCGAGAGAGCAGTGACTCACCACTCCGGTTTCAAAACAGGCCAAGGACGGGGGCAGGGCGGCAGTTAACGTTAAAGGCCTTGTTCAGCTGGGTGTTTCAGCTCCCCACACGCAGTCACGCCATGCATTACTTAACAGCAGGATTTCGTTTGTGCGACAAGCCCCTATAAACTGCAGGGACAGGCACAAATCTCACCATTCTCGTGTTAAAAGATACGTTACTGCAGCGCAGATGAATTAACCGGTAATAACTGCAAAGAATAAGTTGTTCTGAGAAAATTTAAGACAGATTAAGTCCATATAAACAAACGTGGGAAGGAGTACATTTATCCTAATGACACAGAATAAAGCTTGAATGTATTGATCCTCATTGTAAACAGTAACAGTGATCCAGTGGTTTACAGTTTATCTACTACATTCAGTACATCCCTGCCGTGCATCTTTCAGTAATCAAATATGCTTTTGTTCTTGACGTCCTCGTGGTCTTCATCCATGTTTTGCTTGTTAAATATTTTGAACCATCCATAAATCTACATTTTTATTAACCGAGTAGCTTAAGTAATGTTATGGCCAAGATTGTTTCTCCTTTTTTTTTTTAACAGGACAAAGACTTAAAAGCCCTTACGTCCCACCTAATAGCCATTTTATCCCCTCCTTTGAATAGACTCCACCCAGCCTCCTGCAAAGCAAGCATTTTCAAAGAGCCACAACTTGCTTAGGTTCATCCTCCCTTGTGAACCCTGTGTCCTTAAATGTAGCTCAGTAATGGCAGGCCTTGGAAAAAAAAAGGTGTTTACACTGGGACAGCATCCAGCAACTTGCTGATGACAACATCTGATGACAAAATATTGACATGACTCCAAAGTACACTCGTGAAAAGCTCCGCCTATACTTTCTGTGTCTCTGGTTTTGGTTAAAATTCAACTGAAACTACTTCCCCTTCACAAAACTTTTCAGAATAAGACTTCCAACATTTTGAGTTTCCCAATGCATTTGTTTTTTTTTTTCTTTTCTTTTTTTTGAGCTCACAAAGTAACAGCTGTAACTTAAAGCCCCCTCCTGAACTCTATACAAATTGATGCATTTTCAGAGTTTTCACATCACATAGTTGTAGGTGGAAAGTGTCTCGCCTATAACACGAGTTTAAGGTGCACACCGGTGAGCATGTCTGGTGACATCACAACCAAACCTGTTCCAAGAAGTAACTCTGCAACATATTTTTTAGCTTGCTTTGCTGGGCAACTTTCACTGATGTAGGGGACATCTTTTTATTGAGGAATTAAACTTTTGAAAATAAAAGAAACAGAAATGTTATAGTTGGTGTCCAAGTGATTGGGTGATACAAAGTTAATGAAATATTAGACCTTAACTGTGTTTGCAACTAGGAATTTACACATATAACACTGCCAAGGCAAGTTACCACTACAGAATACAGAGTACAGCGTTGGTTTCTTTGCTACTATTTGTACTCTTTTACAGATGTGGCAGGAAATTACTTTAGTTCCACAAATAAAAAAGAAGTGACAATAAATAGCCAGAATACTGATAAAATATCTAAATATAACATTACCCAAACATGTGACATGATATAGTCATATAGGAACCAAGTAGTTACCATAAAAAGAGAGTGTAGACTTTTAAGTTGTGTTACAGATCTACTTAACGTGATTCTTGAATTCTGAAATTCTGTTTTGCTGAAAGATAAAGGGATTTGTTTAAGAAACTGGAACCAAAACAGACCAACAGTGATCACAATCAGAATCAGCTTTATCGATCAAGTATATGAAATCAAACAAGGATTTGTGCTGTTCTTTTTTCTCTTTGTTCTCAATGTACTTAACAGAATAGACAAAAAGACAACAGCAACGTAACACAAACAATAACAACGTGTACAGTGTGTTTAGATTTATATTTGCAATGCAATGGTGCAGAGTGCAATAAATTGTGGAACAAATAACAGATGGATCACTAGTTATATATACAGTATATGCATGGAATATTGACAGTATTATGTATAATATAGACATGCACAGCAAAACAATATATACACCATGCTTTAGTTCAGCAGCAGGATTGTGGATGTTTGAGTTATATATAATTCATCATCATACAGTTACGTTTTCAACTGCAATATAATTATTACTCGATTATAATCTAAACAGGTATATTAAGTATGGTGTCTTCTTCATAAAAGCGACCACTTTTCTTATTCCAAAGAACAATGCAATCTTTTAATAATCAGTGTGAATACATTTAATATTCTTATCTGATTTAAGAAATACTATAAAAATTATTTAAGTGTTAAAGTTGTAAATAAAAATAAACAAATTAGTATTTCTCCCCTAATTATTATTACTGTTAAAAACAAAAGTAAAATCATAATGACCATTTAAACCTAGATATCTTAATTCGTC
Source organism: Rhamphochromis sp. 'chilingali' (assembly GCF_963969265.1). Taxonomy (NCBI): domain Eukaryota; kingdom Metazoa; phylum Chordata; class Actinopteri; order Cichliformes; family Cichlidae; genus Rhamphochromis; species Rhamphochromis sp. 'chilingali'. The sequence continues at coordinate 12,214,365 of NC_137932.1, read as the reverse complement.
TTTTGAACCGTTATTTGATGTCTGCAACAGCCCCCGACATGCACGGTTGCGTTAGCCTAGCTTAAGTATCTCTATACTGCCCTTTAACTTGTTGAAAATCTACTTTAACCTTATATGCAAACATGAGACGACTGTGAGTAACGCAGTTTGTAATGTGGCCAAAAAGTCATGGCCAACACACAGAGACACTCACTGCCACAGTTTGGTTTTATGTTTACGTGTCGTTAACGGCAGCGGCACAATTATTAACTCGCAGACTGCGTGGAGCTGCTGGCTGTTTGTGTTCAACCTCTTCGGCCGACTGTCAAAAAAAAAAAAGAAAGCTGGCAAGCGGGGGTTGATCTCGCGGCGGTTACACAGTGCGGGAAATTAACGTTAACTCAAACGCCCCCTGCTCAACGGATTTTACAACGGCTGTTTTTGGCTGGCTTTTACCCACAGTCATGTGATTGTAACGTAAAACCCCTAACCGGAAAACACCGACGGACGACCCTCTCTCCGCTGCCAACGAATGCAGCGTTTACAAGGAACAGTTGAAGCTGCTGCGAGCCCAGAGGACGGACGAGTCTCCGGTAACAAACAAACAACGGCGACACGGCAAACTCCGCCAATTTAAGGAGCGCGCAGGTACGGTTATTTTTAGCGACATACCAGCCAGTTCGTTTACTTGTATTGTAAAATTAGTGCGCTACTCGTGTGTGCTTCGGCTAATACTGTAATTGTCACGGGGAAGTTAAAAGAAACGCGTTCGTGACCAGCCCCATCCCCCTTGCGTCGCTCGCTCTCCTTCCTCGTATGTGTGTGTTGGCCGCGCGCGAGCGCGCACGTCCGTTTTCTCGCGCTAGCAATAGCAACCGAGAGAGACCTGAGGCAGGGGCAGGACTCAGTCCAAGCGCGCTTGTGTTGTACGCTCCGTCTGGGCTTCTTTATGTACTCGACGTATAATTTTCTGTTCTCTGTAATGAAATGCTTTATTTCTGTAGCGTGTTTACCTTCCTCGCATGCTTCCCTCATGGGCACTTGTACGGTGTATTTTTTTTGGAGAATCTCACTACGGAAGTAACTGTTCCACGTGTCTACATCACAGCGGGGGCGGTGCAACATTGTTACGAACAACTTAGTATTGATTAAGACGTACTCTATTGGCTTTCGAGTTGCTCGATTGCGGTTAAATAGTACTGTTATCTTACAAAATCGCGTAAGTGAAGCCCCAAATTAGAGTGCTTTAAGAAAATAGGCGGATTCGGAGGCTCACCGCGATTTCTGGTGTTGCAGAAACCCGCAGCATATAGAAATAAATACTTTTGCAGTATCTATCTATCTATCTATCTATCTATCTATCTATCTATCTATCTATCTATCTATCTATCTATCTATCTATCTAAGTGAAAAGGTTATTTATTAAGAAAGAGCAGTCAATTAATGACTGAAGATTCTGATACATTAATGATTTCTGGTTCTCTTGTGGGTTTAGCAGCTATTAAGGACAACATTTGCCTCTGTCGTGTTGCTTTGTTTTCCTGTGCTGCTTTGTAAACCGAAAACTAGTGAACATAAAATTAGATATATAACATACATGATGCATGTCACTGTACTCAAAAAGCAACTATGATGTTGTGATAGAGTAGGTACCCAGGATCAGGGCAACTATTAATAAGACCATTCATTGATTGTTAGGTATATAGCAGTGCTGTAAAGAGGACACGCAGCTGTAGCACACCTAGATAAAAATAACCTAGCAGTAAAATCATAAAAATTAGGATGTTCATTTTTTTCTCCATTTATTTTAGAGACATGGTTTGGAGATGATGGCGGTTTGGAATTGTGAGGTATTCTGAATAAAAAGCACAGATCGTCACTGACATAGATGGTGTAATATTGTGAGGTTAGATATTTAAGGTAGTGGGGCCCATCTTTACAGAGAAGAGCAGAAGAAATATAAACTGGAACCACAGATTGTTCTGTACTGTTATTTTAGCTTGTTAATGTCTAATGTATGATGACCAAATTAGGGCAAAATACTTTTTAAGAAAAGTTATTATTGATTGATTGAGTGATCATTCATTTCACCTGTAATTGACTGTAAGCTGTCTGTTGTGAATGAAGAAAAGTGAGCAATTTAGCATTGGTGGAGGTTGGATTTAGTGCTGAATTGTAATTCTAGCAAGGTGTATCTACCTAGTGTATATTAATATTACGTGTGACAGAATCAAAGGTGGTCTATATTATGATTTAGTCTTCTGAGCCTTCTGTGCCAGTTTTTATTGCAGAAACTCTAGCATGTTCCTGGTGTGCTGCAATGCCAGATTCTTTGCACTCTGACCTCTGAAGCAGATGTGCGGAGGGCTTTTGAATGCTTTTTTGTGGTGCTACACATTCTGATCTGTATGAGAAGTTAAGTGGTGAGGTGTCCCTTATTGTCTGCTTGCGTGATGTGGAGAACTGTTGTAGCAAGGAGATCCACATGGTAATCTACTGAACAGGGCTAGAACCAGTTTGTCTTAGGAATGTGTGTCGACACCCATAACCCTGGTCATGTGATCGCCCAAAGCCCTCTCAGTCCTCCGGTGACCTAGGGTCAGCAAAAGCTCATCTCATTGGTTAGGTGAAGCCGCAGAGCTCAGAAATGCTCTTTGAGTTTGAATTCCCAGGACTTACCCAGAACTGAGTGCTTCAAAAAGTTAATTGTACACAGACAAGAGCTGCAGATATAGTATATAACAGTTAGTGCACTTTCACCGTAGGACACAGTTTTTAAAAGAGCTCAAATGTGTTATTCAGACCTGAAAATTATATGTGGTTGTCTCCTCCAACTTTTAAAGGCTCAAACATCGTGGAAAACATAACATTAATTTAAAAAGCATGCAATTTCTACCTACCAGGATGTCATTTGAGGCCCTTTGACTAAATTTTTTTGTGTCAATGTTTGTTTGTAGTATGGTGATATAATTTTTAATTTCTCCATTAAATATTCTGAGTGGAAACCTTTTTCAGAATTATGTATTAATTAAAAAAAGGTTTTTGTATATGTTCCTCTCTCACACATCTAGTAGATGAGTTTCCTGTTATAGGAATTTAAATGCAATTTAAAGGTGTATTTTTGTTAAAATATACCTGGATATATATATCCATCACCATAGAAACACAGCCTTTGTTAGACATTTTGCAATTTTCATGATTAGGTTTTGTTGTTTTCTCATCAGCTCAGGGTAGCGTTTTTGAGACTGCCATTAGAAGTCAGTTAGTTTGAAAACTTCAAAGGCAGCCAGTCAGTCTGGATAAAATTGATTAAAAGTGTCTGGTCTCTGAAGTTCATTCAGAACAAGAATATTTTTTCCATGCGTCTGATGTTCTGGATGAAATTTAAATAAGAAGCCGACTTGTTTTTCCCACGTCTACCAATGTACAACACTCAATATCCACAGGAGTTCAATACAGTTAGCCAATCAGATTAAGATGTTTGGATTTGCTAAATCATACCTTTGATAAGCATGCGTTTCTGTGAATTATTGCTTGAGAAATGATCTCCAGTGTCACTAAATGATTCTTTATGGTTGCGTCAAGTTAGCCTTTACAGGGTCGTTAGATCTCCACCGTCAGCCTAACTCTTTGTGGTCACAATACACTCTGGTCTGCTTCCAGACAGGAAACTTACTGTCGCTTGTGTCTGTGTGTGTTTTTGTGCGTCTTTGTGCAGGTTGAAGAATGGAGTTGGCCAACCATGGTCTTATCCTGCTGCAGCAGCTTAACGCTCAGAGAGAGTTTGGCTTCCTGTGCGATTGCACCGTGGCTATAGGAGATGTCTTCTTCAAAGCCCACAAAGCTGTCCTCGCTGCCTTCTCCAACTACTTTAGAATGCTCTTCATTCACCAAGACAGGTATAGCGGGAGAGTACTAATAGTTGTATCAGAGAAATAGCTCAGAAGTCCCTCAGTGATGACAATTTGCATTCAAACAGAATAATGCAGATGTAAAATGAAAAAACAACAACAACAAAAAAGTGATAAACAACTTGTTACAGGTTTTTAATTATTCAGACATCAGGAGTCCTCGCTTGAATCTGTTGTCTTTCCTGCTGAAAACTGAAACTTTGTTGCAGCATTTTGCTGTTGCTTTTTTTTTTTTTTTTTTTTTAATCTCAGGTATCATTTGATGTTAACTGACCATATTCTGTATGTATTTTAGTGACTGTGTGCGTCTTAAGGCTACGGACATACAGCCAGATATCTTCAGCTACCTCCTCAACCTGATGTACACAGGCAAACTTGCCCCACAGCTCATAGACCCTGCACGACTGGAGCAGGGGGTCAGATTCCTGCACGCCTATCCACTCCTGCAGGAGGCAAGCCAGTCTGTGTATTCCCACCCCGAGCAAAGCATCAACCTCTCAACCTCTCTCTATGGCATCCAGATCTCTGACCAACAGGTTGCGCTGTCGGCCAGACTGCCCAGTCGGCAGAATCTCTCTTCACCCTTTGATACCGAGCAGGGGAGCTCAGAAGGAAAGTATCCAGCCACGCCGCCTACTAGTTCATACACAAATTCCTTACCACCAAAGCAAGCTTCCTCACCCCCAGATATGGAGGCTTCAACTAGTGGTGCAAAGCCTATGGTTGAGGACGGGGTAATGGATATCCTAAGTCCGGACGGTTCGTCAGCAGGTGCCATCCTCCATGTAAAGCCCAGCATAATGAAGCGGAGTTCCTCCTTTAGGAAGCATTACTCCTGCCATCTCTGCAGGAGTCGATTTACCCAGAGAAGTCTCCTGCGAGAGCACCTCCTGCAGCACACACAGGCTCTTCAGCAGACCTCGACTGAGCCCAGCAATTCACTCTCACTTGTCATAACTAAAGAGCACGGCTTACCAGCTGAGGGAGTTCTAAAGGGAAACAAGGCTGGGTCAAGTGGCTCGGTTGCACCGACAGCGGTCGAGATCATTAGCGACAGTGAGCAAACCCCTGTTTCAGGTACCAATTCAGACTCTCCTCGAGCAGAGGTGTCCACTTCCAGCTGGGGAGTGGGAGGGTTAAATTCTCAGGCCGATACGCCTCCTCCTTCAGATATCGCAGACATCGACAACCTGGAGAACACAGACGTGGACCGGGAAGTGAAGCGACGGAAGTACGAGTGCTCCACTTGTGGCCGCAAGTTTATTCAGAAGAGCCACTGGCGCGAACACATGTACATCCACACAGGAAAGCCTTTCAAATGCAGCACTTGTGGCAAGAGCTTTTGCCGTGCCAACCAGGCAGCCCGGCACGTGTGCTTAAACCAGGGGGCCGACACATACACCATGGTGGACCGGCAGAGTATGGAGCTGTGCGCTGCAGGTGACGACAGCAACCAGATGGAGGCGATGTTTATGGGCTCATCGAAGCCTTACAAGTGTAACATTTGTGCAACTACGTTCTCTAGCCCGAATGAGGTGATCAGACATCTGTGTTTCACCCAAGGGGGATTAGTGGGGCTGCAGGGAAACTCAGGTGCAGGTGCGCTGCTCCCACGTGAAGAATTTTCCAAAGATGAAGGCTCAGATTTGTCCAACTCTGTTACCCCACTAGAACCCATAAAGACTGAGGAAATCCTCGTAGAATAGTGCCAAGGCTTGTGCTTCTGTCCTGTTTTTGAAAAAACAAACAAACAAGTGTGTTATCTAAATTATGTTCAATAGGTAAGCTAAAGGTGAAGATAGTCAGGTGACGTATGTTTGAGGCTCTCTTAAACTTTATTTTTTTAAAGGTGCAGTGTTTAGGCTCGATAAAACAATGTTTAAAGTAAATACGCTTGCTCTGTTTGGAAGAAAATCAAATACGTGACATTTGGCTTGAGGCTCGACTACCACTGTTTTGTGTTATCATTTAATTGTTAGCGCACATTGGTATTATATCTGACATGTTAGGGTGTACCACACTCTCATGAGCTACTATTGTGGTGAGGCAGTTTCTTCTCTATAAAAGGAAGAGGAAGCCGAGGCAGTTCCGGAGGAGACAGCATGTTGCAAGATGAGTTGCCTGTGCTAAATTTGTGAGAGGTGCAAAGTTCTAACAATTCCTCTGGACGTGCACAGTAGAGTCGCTTCTACATGTCCATAAATGAGAGGCTGATTTCACAGATCAGGCATAAGAATTTCCGGCTAAAAGCACACAAACCTGAGACAATCTGCGCTCTTATTTGAGTAGATTCTTAATATGCATCAAACTACATTTGTCTTCCATTAGTCTACTTGTGAGGGCTCGGCAGATTGAACACCTCGACCTGTAATCATTAATTCTCAGCAACGATTTAGTTTCCTTTCTGTTCTGCGGAGTGTGGTTGAGGTTCCTGCGTCAGTCCTGTCACGCCACATTAAAGCACAATTTCTTTTCGTAATACGTGTTTGGCCACTGAGGAAAAAGTCACAGGGAACACATTTCATCTGTCTACAGTTGTGCTGCTTTGATTCGACTCATCTTTCTTGCTGTGTGTGAGTGTGTGAGACATTGTATAACTTTTTAATAACTAGGTTCTGATTTGAAGAAGCAATATGATCCATTCAGACACGCATACCTAGATGGAAGGCTGTCCTGTACAATATTTTACATCTTGTCTTTACAGTTAGCCTGGGTCATCTTCTAAAAATCCTTATAATATTTGTTTGTAACGCTTTTATTATTATTTTATATACTCTGCTATACTTACAAAGACTACATTGTATTGAAAAGATTTATGTATACTAGTTGAAAAATCGCTTTTCAAAAACACACACATAAGGATGACCGTGATAAATATCTTTCTCCAAAAATTAGGCTGTGATTTAAAAATTAGTTTTAAGCCTCCTTAACTTGCCAACTTAGTGCTCACTGTTGATATATTTTAAAAATCATTTTGTGAAAAGGGAATTTATTTGGGAAGTTGAAGGGTTGTTTTGTTTTTTTAGTTGTTTGTTTTCTATTCTTTAGTTCTGTCCACATTAGAAAAAAGTAGTGGCACCAGCAATTGTGATTCATAGAAAAACTTTGGGCTTGTTCAAGCTGACAGTGGGATATAGGAAGAGTTTTGATTAACATGAAGTTTGCAAGATATACGAAGTAACAGGGTTATGTAATTATATGGAATTATAAAATGTGCTTTTCACTAATTCTTTGGGATATCCAAACACTTTGTATGTACTACTGATGACTGGAACTTGTGAGACATCTTTTGAATAAGTGTGGAATAAATGTGAAGCTAGGAAAAGTTTTTACTCCTTACATAATTTCTCATCCTCGAATATAATAAGCTCCACTGCTGTAAATTAAATGATAAAGTTGTTAACAAGCGTATATTTTCATTTCTCTATTTCAGAACTGAACTTTATTTTAACTGTGATTAAAAATCTACTCGTAGAAATATCTTTAATTTGTTCTTCTTCTTTTTTTTTTTTTTTAAGTATTGCAATGAAGTCAGTGCAGGGCGACGTGTAAACATCTCTCCAAGAGGAAATTACTTGTTACAAAATTGCGTTTTTTACTTTACTTTTAATAGAATCTGTGCTTCCAAATTTCTCCAGTTTACTCCAGTTTTTCCCGTATTCTCTTTTAAAGTATTTCCATACCATTTCTCAAGAGGGTACAAAAACAGAAGCATACTGCACGTACTGTTATCTTGCTCCATGACACAGTATAGTTGTGGTGGTAGTAGAGATGAATTTAACAATTTAGAAATATGGGGAGAAACTACAACTGCCAACTAAGGCACACAAAAGTTACACTGCCCGTGTTGTAAATGCATTATTTTAGTAATTAATGAAAATGCTAAAAATGCTCATCTCTAGTGTGTTTAACATGCTTAATCTGTTGATAGAGCAGTTTTCTTTTACCCCCAGCTTAAAATTTGCTTCCATCTGTTTTTCCTTCCTGAGTAGCAGAAAGCAGTTGTTGCTTTGATGCAGTTAGCCCACCCATGAGCTAGATGGAGCTGTTTCTCCTTGCTCAGCCTGAATGAAGGGGAACGCTTTCAAACTTAAACAGTTAATTTATACCGATCTGACTGTGTGGTTGCCAATGACATAAACGACCTATTTTGCCAGGAGTTGTCTTCATGTCAAGTTTAGTTATCATAAAAGCACAAATGTCTGTGAATATGTACTAGTGCAAATGTTCAGTCTTCTAACAGGGAGCGGTTCTTGCATGACTGTCTCAAGGGAGGCAGTTGAAATGCTGTACTACTGACTTTGATTTCTCTGAGCTACATTGATGTACAGAAAAATGCACAGCTTAAAAAAAAGGAGAAAAAAAGATTAACCCTCCCCAAGGTTGAAATTGTGCTTTAGACACATCGGTCTTGTAACTGAATGGATGTGTTTGTGTGTCTCAGGAAGATGAAATTTTTTGTCTTTTCCGTTTGCTGGTTTTGAGATGATAATTTCACTGAGGACTCCCCCCAACCTAACCCATGAAACCTGACTGCAAACAATGTTAGTCCCCCCCAGTGCCCATCAGACATCTACTGTGATCAATCTGTATTCTCAGGAATGTGAGTAACTTTTCTGTATAAACTTTTTTTTTTTCTGTGAAGAAAGAACAATAAAAACATTTCTTTTTGATGATTTTGTCTTGTTTTCCCCACCAGCAGAACTTCTGGATGACACATTTTATGTCACTACTACTGATTTACCAGAAATGCATAATCATCCAAGTCCCAAGAAAGGATGTGTCATTTTCAGTGAGAAACGCTTTGTGAAACATCCAAGTGATAAAACATGTCGCTCGCTGAAAACGCCACATCCAGATGAACAGAATGAACTTTCTGGGGTTCCATTGTAGAAGATTTGAATAAGAATTTTTAACTGTAGACTTGTTACCACTGATTTTAAGTCCAGTTCTTGTGTAATTTCACAAGAAATTACACAAGAAACCCAGAAATTACTGTGGCGCCTCTGTCAGTGCGCCCCAGGGCAGCTGTGGCTACAATGTAGCTGCCATCACCAGTGTGTGAATGGGTGAATGACTGAATGTAGTGTAAAGCGCTTTGGGGTCCTTAGGGACTAGAAAAGCGCTATACAAATGCAGGCCATTTGATTTGAATACTTCAGTCTTTTCTCCCAGTTTTCCTTCAAAAAGGGCTTCATGCCAGCCACCTTTTTACTAAGATCACTTCTGATAAGGCTTCAATGAACATTAGAGGGATCAACTGAAGAGCCAGATGCATGTCTCAGTCGTCTAGTTTTTATATGTAGTCTTCTTTAGTCCTCTGCTTGTCAAACATCCTCATTTTTTTAAGGACATTCTGCACACCATGCTGAGATATACCACAGTTTAGCTTATAGCTCTTTGGGAATCACCTTGTTTGTGCAAACATGCTGTTTTATGTCTGTCAAACTGTGTTATATCTGGTATTTTTCACAGATTCGGGTAAAGAAATTAGACTAAAGTGTGTGGTTTTGTGACAGGCTGCTAGTAAAGTGTCTAAAGATGGAGTTTAAACTTGGTTCTTTGCCAAGTTGTCTGTTATGCCCCTTTATGATTGAATGATTGGTGGTTACTGTAAGTGGTTTGCTTAACAAACTAACTAAACCTGTGGACCTAGAATCCAGTGATCTGAATTCAAAAATTGGTGAGACCTGCTTTTTGGAGGTGAAACCATTTGGCATGTCTTCTCTGGCACACCAGAACTGTGCTACAATTGTGTTTTCAGTGAGAGGTGTATAAAATCAAGCAGATAACCATGACCTCTACTTATTTCAGAATATCCCTCTACCAGTACCTGTAGGTCTTTTTCTTAACTTAAAGAAAATTATTACCAATTTTATTTGGCAAAATCATCGCCATCGGCTTCGGTTAACTCTATTATATCTGCCATTTGACAGGGATGGGCTTAAGGGTCCTAACTTTCAGTGGTACTATTGGGCTGCACAATTGCGCATGAGGATATACTATTTCTCATCTGATCCACCTCCGGCATGGGTTTAGATGGAACCAGTCTTACTTAATTCAGAATACTTTTTGGCAGGTTGCCACGACCTGACAGTATGAACACTACAGCAGGGATTCCATGGTGTAATGGTTAGCACTCTGGACTCTGAATCCAGCGAGCCGAGTTCAAATCTCGGTGGGACCTGATATTTGCGAGGTGAAACCATACTACATGTCTTCTCTGGCACTTTGAATTTCTGTATGAATTGTGTTTTCAGTGAACGCCGTATAAAATCAAGCAGCTAACCATGACGTCTGCCTTTACAAAACACTTGTCAATCACTAAAGAGTTCCTTCACTTGTCAGTCACTATGTGGTACTAAAGAGCTGTTTGAAATTCAGTTACAACCCACACAAAGTTACAGATTGGAGTATCTGAGTGCTGAGGTGCGCTTGTGTGCAAAAGTCACAAACACTCTGCTGACTCACAGCTCCAAACCTCTTCCGACCTCAAAGTCAGCACAGAAAGTGGGCGCCACGAGCTTCGGAGTATGTATTTACATGGCTGAAGAGCTGCTATATTCGAACAAACGCCTCCAGAGGAGACTGCGACCTGAACGCAGTGCCTTAGACCGCTTGGTGACCAAAAACATGAACAAGTTATCATTATGTGACATGCAGTATGGCTTCACCTCCCAAAAAGCAGGTCCCACCGAGACTTGAACTCAGATCGCTGCATTCAAAGTCCAGAGTGCTAACCACTACACCATGGAACCAATATGAAAATGTGAGAACTGTCAGGTCATGGCAACCTGCCAAAAAGTATTCAGCCAAATGATCAGTATGGATGACATTGTAGATTATTCGCACTACGTTTCCATGGCTGAACAGCTGCTATATGTGTTATGAGAAGGATAATGTTTGTTTCTTCCAAAGTATCTAACAGTGGTAACCTCCACCAAACTGACACTGCAATGTCAGAATGGCTGAGTGGTCTAAGGTGCTGCGTTTAGGTTGCACTCTCCCGTGGAGGTGTGGGCTTGAATCCCACTTCTCACAGTGAAGCTTTACTCTTCTTGATATTGTGACAAAATACTCTTGGGTTAACCACGAGCTTTCTAAAAACTTGCATATAACAATTGTGCACCATTCATTCCTCATCTTTGCTGCCCATCATTACAACTTTGCTAATGATGGGCAGCAGGTTAGTGTCATGATGTCACCTCAGACATAGTTAAAAGCCCTGTTAACGTAGCTGCTTCTCGCCGGGTGCGGTGGCGCGTGCCTGTAATCCAAGCTACCGGGAGGCTGAGGTTGGAGGATCGTTTGAGCTCACGAGCTCTGAGCTGCAGCAGGCTATGTCGATTAACACAAAATAATTATCCTCATTCAAAAGTCATGTAAGAACCTCATTGGCTTACGGAATGTTGATGTTATTTAAAAAATTCATACAAAAACATGACCTCATTCTAGAATGTCATGTGACAACCTCATTGGCTTATGGAATTGTGATGTCACAGGCTTCTGAATCCATAAATAGGGGTGAGGAGGTACAACTTTCAGTCCGTTATTTGCAGCACTTATGTTAGCAGCATTCAAACGTTCACCAGTAAAGCATTTTCAAACATCTGGATACTTTTCGTACTCACGGTATACAGACTCCAACATGTCTCAGAAAGAGCAAGAAAGACAAGAAGCTGACCCCAGCTCTATTCCATGGTATGAGTCCCTAGACCCTTACATCAGCTCTCTTCCTTGGGATGAACAGGTGGAATTAGAGGAAAAGCGATTGGAAGAAATGGAGAAGGAAAATCTCATGAACAGAGAAAAGATTAAGATCCTGACAGAAGAAAATGAGAGAAAGAGCGCTGAATTAGAAAAATTATCCTACCAGCTTCAGGAAAGGGAAGGTATTATTGAGGAGAAACAATGGGCTCTCCAAGATAAGAAGAATCACGAGCTCCAAGAAAAGCTTGATGAAGCTCTAGAAAAAATTCAAGATCTGCTCCAAAATGAGAAAAAAGAGAGCATTAAAGGGGATAAAATGCTCAAGAAGAATCAGGAGCTCCAAGAACAGCTTGATGGAGCTCTGGAAAAAAATAAAGATCTGCTCCAAAAGGGGAAAAAAGAGAGCATAAAACAGGAAAACATGGTCAAGAAGAATCAGGAGCTCCAAGAGCAGCTTGACGAAGCTCTGGAAAAACTGAAGGAAATCCACCAAGAAGAGAAGCAACAGTCCACACAGCAGAGAGACATGCAGAGCAAACTCCAAGCCATGGAGGAAAAATACAAAGCACTGCAGGTGAAACATGACAAAACTCTGCACAAAAGTCAACAGTTGCTTCAAGACAAGAAGCAAATGGAAATGAAACAGAAGGAAATGGACTCCAAGCTTGACGAGATGGAGGAAAAACACAGATTGCTCCAAATCAAGCTTGAGAAAACAGTGCACAGAAATAAAGAGTTCATTCAAGAGAGAGAGCAACAAGAAATGCTGGAGAAAGAAACAGACTCCCAGCTTGAAGTCTTGGAGGAAAAACTGAAAATGCTGCAACTAACTCTTGAGGAAACACTGCTCAAAAATAAAGAGCTGCTTCAAGAAAAAGACCAACAGAAAATACATCAGGAAGAAATGGATTGCAAGCTGAGGAACATCGAGAAACAAAATGAAGGCTTGCGAGTAATGCTTGATGAAGCTCTGGAGAGAAATAAAGAGTTTCTGCACGAGAAAGACCAACAGAAAATAAAAAAGGAAGAAATGGATTGCAAGCTGAGGCACATCAAGAAACAGAATGAAGGCTTGCAAGTGATGCTTGATGAAGCTCTGGAGAGAAATAAAGAGTTTCTTCACAAGATAGACCAACAGAAAATAAAAAAGGAAGAAATGGATTGCAAGCTGAGGAACATTGAGAAACAAAATGAAGGCTTGCGAGTAATGCTTGATGAAGCTCTGGAGAGAAATAAGGAGAACCTCCAAGAAAAGAAACAAGAGCCCGTAGAGCAGAGAGACCTGCAGAGCAAACTCCAAGCCATGGAGGAAAAATACAAAGCGCTGCAGGTGAAACATGACAAAACTCTGCACAAAAGTCAACAGTTGCTTCAAGACAAGAAGAAACTGGAAATGAAACAGAAAGAAATGGACTCCAAGCTTGACGAGATGGAGGAAAAACACAGATCGCTCCAAATCAGGCTTGATAAAAAAGTGCACGGAAATAAAGAGCTTCTTCAAGAAAAAGACCAACAGAAAATACAACAGGAAGAAGAAAAACTTCATCTCCAGAGGAAAAATCAAGCACTCCAAGAATTGTATAACGAAACAAAGTACAAATCAACTGTACTGGAAGAAGAAAAGAAAAAGCTGGAAAAACAATGCTCAGCGATGCAGAGTAGCATCAATGAGATGCTGAGAAAAAATACCGAACTTGAGGAACTTTCTAAGACCTTGAAGTACAAAAACACTGAAATCCAGGCGCAAAAGCAAGAACAACAGAAAACACATAAAGACCTGCAGTGTAGACTTCAAGAAATCCAGAAGAGAAACCAGCAGCTGGAAGACATGCACACAGATGTGCACAAGGCAAAGCGAATAGAGGAGGCAACAGTTAAAGAACTGAAAGACAAGCTTAAAGAAAAACAAGAACAATTAGAAGACATGGTGAAAAGATGCAACAAACTTGAGAAAGAAAACGCAGAAACAATCGATGAGCTGAAAACCCTCATCATTGAGAAAAAAGTGCTGGTGGAAGAGTATCTGAAAAAGAAGAAAAAACGCTTCCACTGGTTCTGGAGGAGGGGCACTGCTGCTTCTCACCTGATGTAACCTCGTCTTCCTCCACCTCTATTCCATCTTCATTTCCCCCCTTCCCCTCCCTCCTTTTTCTTTTTTCACCCTCACCCCCCGACCAGTCCCGGCAGTTGACTGCCCCCTCCTGAGCCTGGTTCTGCCATAGGTTTCTCCTTTAGGTGTCTTTCACTTTAAAAGGAGTTTTTCCTATCCACTGTCGCCTGCTGCTTGCTCAGAGGGGATTGTTGGGGTTTTCTCTCATCTCTCTCTTTCATTCTTTCTATCCTTTCCCCCCCTTCTGCCTTTTCCTTTACCCAATAAACACAATTGCCCACATTTTACATTTGTTTGAAAAATGTCTTCATTCAACAATAATTCATCTTAGGTATAAAAACAAGAAATAGGTAATAGCTGCATGTGTGTTTGTGTGTGTGCATAATATACATACTTGTTTCCCAGAAAGATTTAATACTAGATGGATAGAGACAGGTTTTAAAGACTAGAAATGAAAACATGTGAGTCCTGTCTTTAAATAAAAATATATAATTCCCTATATTCCTATCTATTCTTGACATTGAAGCTTTACTCTTCTTGATATTGTGACAAAATACTCTTGGGTTAACCACGAGCTTTCTAAAAACTTGCATATAACAATTGTGCACCATTCATTCCTCATCTTTGCTGCCCATCATTACAACTTTGCTAATGATGGGCAGCAGGTTAGTGTCATGATGTCACCTCAGACATAGTTAAAAGCCCTGTTAAAAGCCCTGATGCCGTCATTCACCTCCTACATCGTTCCCTCGCTCACCTGGAGACCGCTGGAAGCACTGTGAGAATCATGTTCTTTGATTTCTCCAGTGCCTTCAACACCATTCTTCCCTCGGTTCTAAAGGACAAGCTGGTGAACTCTGGAGTGGACCATCACCTCACTACCTGGATCCTGGACTACCTCACCGACCAACCACAGTATGTGAGGACTCAGGGCTGTGTGTCGGACAGGGTCGTCTGCAGTACGGGGGCCCCACAGGGAACGGTTCTGGCTCCGTTCCTCTTCACCATCTACACTGCAGACTTCTCCCACAATTCCACCCAGTGCTTCCTGCAGAAGTTCTCTGATGACTCTGCAATAGTCGGCCTCATCACTGATGGGGACGACAAGGAGTACAGAGGTCTGACCCAAGACTTTGTGGACTGGTGCCAGCTGAACTACCTCCAGATCAACGCCAGTAAAACCAAGGAACTGGTGGTAGACTTCCGCAGGCACAAGCATTCTCCACTGCAACCACTGAACATCCAAGGTATGGACATTGAGGCTGTGGACAGCTACAGGTACCTTGGTGTTCATCTGAACAATAGACTGGACTGGACTCATAACTCAGACGCCCTCTACAGGAAAGGGCAGAGCAGGCTGTACCTGCTGCGGAGACGCAGGTCGTTTGGAGTGGAGGGCCCACTCCTGAAGAAATTCTATGACTCTGTTGTGGCTTCTGCTATCTTTTATGGCGTGGTCTGCTGGGGCGGCAGCATCTCTGCTGGGGACAGGAAGAGACTGAACAGGGTGATCCGAAGGGCCAGCTCTGTTCTAGGATGCCCTCTGGACCCAGTGGAGGTGGTGAGTGACAGGAGAACGGCGGCTAAGCTGTCATCCCTGATGGACAACATCTCCCACCCCATGCAGCAGACTGTGACAGCACTGAGCAGCTCCTTCAGTGGGAGACTGCGGCACCCACGGTGTGGGACGGAGAGATTTCGCAGGTCTTTCCTCCCCACTGCTGTCAGACTCCATAATAAAGACTTTAACTGATCAAGCACACACATCCATACATATGCAATAATACTAAGTGCAATAATCCTTTCTGTCATCGTTGTATTTTTACTCAGTTGTATATAGTATTTGTATTTGTATTCTATTTTTATCTTATTGTATATTTATTTTATTTTATTCTACTGTATATAGTATTTTATTTTATTCTATTCTGTACAGTTGTGTACTGTATTTATTCTTATTGTATTCTAATTTTTGCCTCATAACTTTTGCACTGTCCACTTCCTGCTGTGACAAAACAAATTTCCCACGTGTGGGACTAATAAAGGTTATCTTATCTTATCTTATCTTAACGTAGCTGCTTCTCGCCGGGTGCGGTGGCGCGTGCCTGTAATCCAAGCTACCGGGAAGCTGAGGTTGGAGGATCGTTTGAGCTCACGAGCTCTGAGCTGCAGCAGGCTATGTCGATTAACACAAAATAATTATCCTCATTCAAAAGTCATGTAAGAACCTCATTGGCTTACGGAATGTTGATGTTATTTAAAAAATTCATACAAAAACATGACCTCATTCTAGAATGTCATGTGACAACCTCATTGGCTTATGGAATTGTGATGTCACAGGCTTCTGAATCCATAAATAGGGGTGAGGAGGTACAACTTTCAGTCCGTTATTTGCAGCACTTATGTTAGCAGCATTCAAACGTTCACCAGTAAAGCATTTTCAAACATCTGGATACTTTTCGTACTCACGGTATACAGACTCCAACATGTCTCAGAAAGAGCAAGAAAGACAAGAAGCTGACCCCAGCTCTATTCCATGGTATGAGTCCCTAGACCCTTACATCAGCTCTCTTCCTTGGGATGAACAGGTGGAATTAGAGGAAAAGCGATTGGAAGAAATGGAGAAGGAAAATCTCATGAACAGAGAAAAGATTAAGACCCTGACAGAAGAAAATGAGAGAAAGAGCGCTGAATTAGAAAAATTATCCTACCAGCTTCAGGAAAGGGAAGGTATTATTGAGGAGAAACAATGGGCTCTCCAAGATAAGAAGAATCACGAGCTCCAAGAAAAGCTTGATGAAGCTCTAGAAAAAATTCAAGATCTGCTCCAAAATGAGAAAAAAGAGAGCATTAAAGGGGATAAAATGCTCAAGAAGAATCAGGAGCTCCAAGAACAGCTTGATGGAGCTCTGGAAAAAAATAAAGATCTGCTCCAAAAGGGGAAAAAAGAGAGCATAAAACAGGAAAACATGGTCAAGAAGAATCAGGAGCTCCAAGAGCAGCTTGACGAAGCTCTGGAAAAACTGAAGGAAATCCACCAAGAAGAGAAGCAACAGTCCACACAGCAGAGAGACATGCAGAGCAAACTCCAAGCCATGGAGGAAAAATACAAAGCACTGCAGGTGAAACATGACAAAACTCTGCACAAAAGTCAACAGTTGCTTCAAGACAAGAAGCAAATGGAAATGAAACAGAAGGAAATGGACTCCAAGCTTGACGAGATGGAGGAAAAACACAGATTGCTCCAAATCAAGCTTGAGAAAACAGTGCACAGAAATAAAGAGTTCATTCAAGAGAGAGAGCAACAAGAAATGCTGGAGAAAGAAACAGACTCCCAGCTTGAAGTCTTGGAGGAAAAACTGAAAATGCTGCAACTAACTCTTGAGGAAACACTGCTCAAAAATAAAGAGCTGCTTCAAGAAAAAGACCAACAGAAAATACATCAGGAAGAAATGGATTGCAAGCTGAGGAACATCGAGAAACAAAATGAAGGCTTGCGAGTAATGCTTGATGAAGCTCTGGAGAGAAATAAAGAGTTTCTGCACGAGAAAGACCAACAGAAAATAAAAAAGGAAGAAATGGATTGCAAGCTGAGGCACATCAAGAAACAGAATGAAGGCTTGCAAGTGATGCTTGATGAAGCTCTGGAGAGAAATAAAGAGTTTCTTCACAAGATAGACCAACAGAAAATAAAAAAGGAAGAAATGGATTGCAAGCTGAGGAACATTGAGAAACAAAATGAAGGCTTGCGAGTAATGCTTGATGAAGCTCTGGAGAGAAATAAGGAGAACCTCCAAGAAAAGAAACAAGAGCCCGTAGAGCAGAGAGACCTGCAGAGCAAACTCCAAGCCATGGAGGAAAAATACAAAGCGCTGCAGGTGAAACATGACAAAACTCTGCACAAAAGTCAACAGTTGCTTCAAGACAAGAAGAAACTGGAAATGAAACAGAAAGAAATGGACTCCAAGCTTGACGAGATGGAGGAAAAACACAGATCGCTCCAAATCAGGCTTGATAAAAAAGTGCACGGAAATAAAGAGCTTCTTCAAGAAAAAGACCAACAGAAAATACAACAGGAAGAAGAAAAACTTCATCTCCAGAGGAAAAATCAAGCACTCCAAGAATTGTATAACGAAACAAAGTACAAATCAACTGTACTGGAAGAAGAAAAGAAAAAGCTGGAAAAACAATGCTCAGCGATGCAGAGTAGCATCAATGAGATGCTGAGAAAAAATACCGAACTTGAGGAACTTTCTAAGACCTTGAAGTACAAAAACACTGAAATCCAGGCGCAAAAGCAAGAACAACAGAAAACACATAAAGACCTGCAGTGTAGACTTCAAGAAATCCAGAAGAGAAACCAGCAGCTGGAAGACATGCACACAGATGTGCACAAGGCAAAGCGAATAGAGGAGGCAACAGTTAAAGAACTGAAAGACAAGCTTAAAGAAAAACAAGAACAATTAGAAGACATGGTGAAAAGATGCAACAAACTTGAGAAAGAAAACGCAGAAACAATCGATGAGCTGAAAACCCTCATCATTGAGAAAAAAGTGCTGGTGGAAGAGTATCTGAAAAAGAAGAAAAAACGCTTCCACTGGTTCTGGAGGAGGGGCACTGCTGCTTCTCACCTGATGTAACCTCGTCTTCCTCCACCTCTATTCCATCTTCATTTCCCCCCTTCCCCTCCCTCCTTTTTCTTTTTTCACCCTCACCCCCCGACCAGTCCCGGCAGTTGACTGCCCCCTCCTGAGCCTGGTTCTGCCATAGGTTTCTCCTTTAGGTGTCTTTCACTTTAAAAGGAGTTTTTCCTATCCACTGTCGCCTGCTGCTTGCTCAGAGGGGATTGTTGGGGTTTTCTCTCATCTCTCTCTTTCATTCTTTCTATCCTTTCCCCCCCTTCTGCCTTTTCCTTTACCCAATAAACACAATTGCCCACATTTTACATTTGTTTGAAAAATGTCTTCATTCAACAATAATTCATCTTAGGTATAAAAACAAGAAATAGGTAATAGCTGCATGTGTGTTTGTGTGTGTGCATAATATACATACTTGTTTCCCAGAAAGATTTAATACTAGATGGATAGAGACAGGTTTTAAAGACTAGAAATGAAAACATGTGAGTCCTGTCTTTAAATAAAAATATATAATTCCCTATATTCCTATCTATTCTTGACATTGAAGCTTTACTCTTCTTGATATTGTGACAAAATACTCTTGGGTTAACCACGAGCTTTCTAAAAACTTGCATATAACAATTGTGCACCATTCATTCCTCATCTTTGCTGCCCATCATTACAACTTTGCTAATGATGGGCAGCAGGTTAGTGTCATGATGTCACCTCAGACATAGTTAAAAGCCCTGTTAAAAGCCCTGATGCCGTCATTCACCTCCTACATCGTTCCCTCGCTCACCTGGAGACCGCTGGAAGCACTGTGAGAATCATGTTCTTTGATTTCTCCAGTGCCTTCAACACCATTCTTCCCTCGGTTCTAAAGGACAAGCTGGTGAACTCTGGAGTGGACCATCACCTCACTACCTGGATCCTGGACTACCTCACCGACCAACCACAGTATGTGAGGACTCAGGGCTGTGTGTCGGACAGGGTCGTCTGCAGTACGGGGGCCCCACAGGGAACGGTTCTGGCTCCGTTCCTCTTCACCATCTACACTGCAGACTTCTCCCACAATTCCACCCAGTGCTTCCTGCAGAAGTTCTCTGATGACTCTGCAATAGTCGGCCTCATCACTGATGGGGACGACAAGGAGTACAGAGGTCTGACCCAAGACTTTGTGGACTGGTGCCAGCTGAACTACCTCCAGATCAACGCCAGTAAAACCAAGGAACTGGTGGTAGACTTCCGCAGGCACAAGCATTCTCCACTGCAACCACTGAACATCCAAGGTATGGACATTGAGGCTGTGGACAGCTACAGGTACCTTGGTGTTCATCTGAACAATAGACTGGACTGGACTCATAACTCAGACGCCCTCTACAGGAAAGGGCAGAGCAGGCTGTACCTGCTGCGGAGACGCAGGTCGTTTGGAGTGGAGGGCCCACTCCTGAAGAAATTCTATGACTCTGTTGTGGCTTCTGCTATCTTTTATGGCGTGGTCTGCTGGGGCGGCAGCATCTCTGCTGGGGACAGGAAGAGACTGAACAGGGTGATCCGAAGGGCCAGCTCTGTTCTAGGATGCCCTCTGGACCCAGTGGAGGTGGTGAGTGACAGGAGAACGGCGGCTAAGCTGTCATCCCTGATGGACAACATCTCCCACCCCATGCAGCAGACTGTGACAGCACTGAGCAGCTCCTTCAGTGGGAGACTGCGGCACCCACGGTGTGGGACGGAGAGATTTCGCAGGTCTTTCCTCCCCACTGCTGTCAGACTCCATAATAAAGACTTTAACTGATCAAGCACACACATCCATACATATGCAATAATACTAAGTGCAATAATCCTTTCTGTCATCGTTGTATTTTTACTCAGTTGTATATAGTATTTGTATTTGTATTCTATTTTTATCTTATTGTATATTTATTTTATTTTATTCTACTGTATATAGTATTTTATTTTATTCTATTCTGTACAGTTGTGTACTGTATTTATTCTTATTGTATTCTAATTTTTGCCTCATAACTTTTGCACTGTCCACTTCCTGCTGTGACAAAACAAATTTCCCACGTGTGGGACTAATAAAGGTTATCTTATCTTATCTTATCTTAACGTAGCTGCTTCTCGCCGGGTGCGGTGGCGCGTGCCTGTAATCCAAGCTACCGGGAAGCTGAGGTTGGAGGATCGTTTGAGCTCACGAGCTCTGAGCTGCAGCAGGCTATGTCGATTAACACAAAATAATTATCCTCATTCAAAAGTCATGTAAGAACCTCATTGGCTTACGGAATGTTGATGTTATTTAAAAAATTCATACAAAAACATGACCTCATTCTAGAATGTCATGTGACAACCTCATTGGCTTATGGAATTGTGATGTCACAGGCTTCTGAATCCATAAATAGGGGTGAGGAGGTACAACTTTCAGTCCGTTATTTGCAGCACTTATGTTAGCAGCATTCAAACGTTCACCAGTAAAGCATTTTCAAACATCTGGATACTTTTCGTACTCACGGTATACAGACTCCAACATGTCTCAGAAAGAGCAAGAAAGACAAGAAGCTGACCCCAGCTCTATTCCATGGTATGAGTCCCTAGACCCTTACATCAGCTCTCTTCCTTGGGATGAACAGGTGGAATTAGAGGAAAAGCGATTGGAAGAAATGGAGAAGGAAAATCTCATGAACAGAGAAAAGATTAAGACCCTGACAGAAGAAAATGAGAGAAAGAGCGCTGAATTAGAAAAATTATCCTACCAGCTTCAGGAAAGGGAAGGTATTATTGAGGAGAAACAATGGGCTCTCCAAGATAAGAAGAATCACGAGCTCCAAGAAAAGCTTGATGAAGCTCTAGAAAAAATTCAAGATCTGCTCCAAAATGAGAAAAAAGAGAGCATTAAAGGGGATAAAATGCTCAAGAAGAATCAGGAGCTCCAAGAACAGCTTGATGGAGCTCTGGAAAAAAATAAAGATCTGCTCCAAAAGGGGAAAAAAGAGAGCATAAAACAGGAAAACATGGTCAAGAAGAATCAGGAGCTCCAAGAGCAGCTTGACGAAGCTCTGGAAAAACTGAAGGAAATCCACCAAGAAGAGAAGCAACAGTCCACACAGCAGAGAGACATGCAGAGCAAACTCCAAGCCATGGAGGAAAAATACAAAGCACTGCAGGTGAAACATGACAAAACTCTGCACAAAAGTCAACAGTTGCTTCAAGACAAGAAGCAAATGGAAATGAAACAGAAGGAAATGGACTCCAAGCTTGACGAGATGGAGGAAAAACACAGATTGCTCCAAATCAAGCTTGAGAAAACAGTGCACAGAAATAAAGAGTTCATTCAAGAGAGAGAGCAACAAGAAATGCTGGAGAAAGAAACAGACTCCCAGCTTGAAGTCTTGGAGGAAAAACTGAAAATGCTGCAACTAACTCTTGAGGAAACACTGCTCAAAAATAAAGAGCTGCTTCAAGAAAAAGACCAACAGAAAATACATCAGGAAGAAATGGATTGCAAGCTGAGGAACATCGAGAAACAAAATGAAGGCTTGCGAGTAATGCTTGATGAAGCTCTGGAGAGAAATAAAGAGTTTCTGCACGAGAAAGACCAACAGAAAATAAAAAAGGAAGAAATGGATTGCAAGCTGAGGCACATCAAGAAACAGAATGAAGGCTTGCAAGTGATGCTTGATGAAGCTCTGGAGAGAAATAAAGAGTTTCTTCACAAGATAGACCAACAGAAAATAAAAAAGGAAGAAATGGATTGCAAGCTGAGGAACATTGAGAAACAAAATGAAGGCTTGCGAGTAATGCTTGATGAAGCTCTGGAGAGAAATAAGGAGAACCTCCAAGAAAAGAAACAAGAGCCCGTAGAGCAGAGAGACCTGCAGAGCAAACTCCAAGCCATGGAGGAAAAATACAAAGCGCTGCAGGTGAAACATGACAAAACTCTGCACAAAAGTCAACAGTTGCTTCAAGACAAGAAGAAACTGGAAATGAAACAGAAAGAAATGGACTCCAAGCTTGACGAGATGGAGGAAAAACACAGATCGCTCCAAATCAGGCTTGATAAAAAAGTGCACGGAAATAAAGAGCTTCTTCAAGAAAAAGACCAACAGAAAATACAACAGGAAGAAGAAAAACTTCATCTCCAGAGGAAAAATCAAGCACTCCAAGAATTGTATAACGAAACAAAGTACAAATCAACTGTACTGGAAGAAGAAAAGAAAAAGCTGGAAAAACAATGCTCAGCGATGCAGAGTAGCATCAATGAGATGCTGAGAAAAAATACCGAACTTGAGGAACTTTCTAAGACCTTGAAGTACAAAAACACTGAAATCCAGGCGCAAAAGCAAGAACAACAGAAAACACATAAAGACCTGCAGTGTAGACTTCAAGAAATCCAGAAGAGAAACCAGCAGCTGGAAGACATGCACACAGATGTGCACAAGGCAAAGCGAATAGAGGAGGCAACAGTTAAAGAACTGAAAGACAAGCTTAAAGAAAAACAAGAACAATTAGAAGACATGGTGAAAAGATGCAACAAACTTGAGAAAGAAAACGCAGAAACAATCGATGAGCTGAAAACCCTCATCATTGAGAAAAAAGTGCTGGTGGAAGAGTATCTGAAAAAGAAGAAAAAACGCTTCCACTGGTTCTGGAGGAGGGGCACTGCTGCTTCTCACCTGATGTAACCTCGTCTTCCTCCACCTCTATTCCATCTTCATTTCCCCCCTTCCCCTCCCTCCTTTTTCTTTTTTCACCCTCACCCCCCGACCAGTCCCGGCAGTTGACTGCCCCCTCCTGAGCCTGGTTCTGCCATAGGTTTCTCCTTTAGGTGTCTTTCACTTTAAAAGGAGTTTTTCCTATCCACTGTCGCCTGCTGCTTGCTCAGAGGGGATTGTTGGGGTTTTCTCTCATCTCTCTCTTTCATTCTTTCTATCCTTTCCCCCCCTTCTGCCTTTTCCTTTACCCAATAAACACAATTGCCCACATTTTACATTTGTTTGAAAAATGTCTTCATTCAACAATAATTCATCTTAGGTATAAAAACAAGAAATAGGTAATAGCTGCATGTGTGTTTGTGTGTGTGCATAATATACATACTTGTTTCCCAGAAAGATTTAATACTAGATGGATAGAGACAGGTTTTAAAGACTAGAAATGAAAACATGTGAGTCCTGTCTTTAAATAAAAATATATAATTCCCTATATTCCTATCTATTCTTGACATTGAAGCTTTACTCTTCTTGATATTGTGACAAAATACTCTTGGGTTAACCACGAGCTTTCTAAAAACTTGCATATAACAATTGTGCACCATTCATTCCTCATCTTTGCTGCCCATCATTACAACTTTGCTAATGATGGGCAGCAGGTTAGTGTCATGATGTCACCTCAGACATAGTTAAAAGCCCTGTTAAAAGCCCTGATGCCGTCATTCACCTCCTACATCGTTCCCTCGCTCACCTGGAGACCGCTGGAAGCACTGTGAGAATCATGTTCTTTGATTTCTCCAGTGCCTTCAACACCATTCTTCCCTCGGTTCTAAAGGACAAGCTGGTGAACTCTGGAGTGGACCATCACCTCACTACCTGGATCCTGGACTACCTCACCGACCAACCACAGTATGTGAGGACTCAGGGCTGTGTGTCGGACAGGGTCGTCTGCAGTACGGGGGCCCCACAGGGAACGGTTCTGGCTCCGTTCCTCTTCACCATCTACACTGCAGACTTCTCCCACAATTCCACCCAGTGCTTCCTGCAGAAGTTCTCTGATGACTCTGCAATAGTCGGCCTCATCACTGATGGGGACGACAAGGAGTACAGAGGTCTGACCCAAGACTTTGTGGACTGGTGCCAGCTGAACTACCTCCAGATCAACGCCAGTAAAACCAAGGAACTGGTGGTAGACTTCCGCAGGCACAAGCATTCTCCACTGCAACCACTGAACATCCAAGGTATGGACATTGAGGCTGTGGACAGCTACAGGTACCTTGGTGTTCATCTGAACAATAGACTGGACTGGACTCATAACTCAGACGCCCTCTACAGGAAAGGGCAGAGCAGGCTGTACCTGCTGCGGAGACGCAGGTCGTTTGGAGTGGAGGGCCCACTCCTGAAGAAATTCTATGACTCTGTTGTGGCTTCTGCTATCTTTTATGGCGTGGTCTGCTGGGGCGGCAGCATCTCTGCTGGGGACAGGAAGAGACTGAACAGGGTGATCCGAAGGGCCAGCTCTGTTCTAGGATGCCCTCTGGACCCAGTGGAGGTGGTGAGTGACAGGAGAACGGCGGCTAAGCTGTCATCCCTGATGGACAACATCTCCCACCCCATGCAGCAGACTGTGACAGCACTGAGCAGCTCCTTCAGTGGGAGACTGCGGCACCCACGGTGTGGGACGGAGAGATTTCGCAGGTCTTTCCTCCCCACTGCTGTCAGACTCCATAATAAAGACTTTAACTGATCAAGCACACACATCCATACATATGCAATAATACTAAGTGCAATAATCCTTTCTGTCATCGTTGTATTTTTACTCAGTTGTATATAGTATTTGTATTTGTATTCTATTTTTATCTTATTGTATATTTATTTTATTTTATTCTACTGTATATAGTATTTTATTTTATTCTATTCTGTACAGTTGTGTACTGTATTTATTCTTATTGTATTCTAATTTTTGCCTCATAACTTTTGCACTGTCCACTTCCTGCTGTGACAAAACAAATTTCCCACGTGTGGGACTAATAAAGGTTATCTTATCTTATCTTATCTTAACGTAGCTGCTTCTCGCCGGGTGCGGTGGCGCGTGCCTGTAATCCAAGCTACCGGGAAGCTGAGGTTGGAGGATCGTTTGAGCTCACGAGCTCTGAGCTGCAGCAGGCTATGTCGATTAACACAAAATAATTATCCTCATTCAAAAGTCATGTAAGAACCTCATTGGCTTACGGAATGTTGATGTTATTTAAAAAATTCATACAAAAACATGACCTCATTCTAGAATGTCATGTGACAACCTCATTGGCTTATGGAATTGTGATGTCACAGGCTTCTGAATCCATAAATAGGGGTGAGGAGGTACAACTTTCAGTCCGTTATTTGCAGCACTTATGTTAGCAGCATTCAAACGTTCACCAGTAAAGCATTTTCAAACATCTGGATACTTTTCGTACTCACGGTATACAGACTCCAACATGTCTCAGAAAGAGCAAGAAAGACAAGAAGCTGACCCCAGCTCTATTCCATGGTATGAGTCCCTAGACCCTTACATCAGCTCTCTTCCTTGGGATGAACAGGTGGAATTAGAGGAAAAGCGATTGGAAGAAATGGAGAAGGAAAATCTCATGAACAGAGAAAAGATTAAGACCCTGACAGAAGAAAATGAGAGAAAGAGCGCTGAATTAGAAAAATTATCCTACCAGCTTCAGGAAAGGGAAGGTATTATTGAGGAGAAACAATGGGCTCTCCAAGATAAGAAGAATCACGAGCTCCAAGAAAAGCTTGATGAAGCTCTAGAAAAAATTCAAGATCTGCTCCAAAATGAGAAAAAAGAGAGCATTAAAGGGGATAAAATGCTCAAGAAGAATCAGGAGCTCCAAGAACAGCTTGATGGAGCTCTGGAAAAAAATAAAGATCTGCTCCAAAAGGGGAAAAAAGAGAGCATAAAACAGGAAAACATGGTCAAGAAGAATCAGGAGCTCCAAGAGCAGCTTGACGAAGCTCTGGAAAAACTGAAGGAAATCCACCAAGAAGAGAAGCAACAGTCCACACAGCAGAGAGACATGCAGAGCAAACTCCAAGCCATGGAGGAAAAATACAAAGCACTGCAGGTGAAACATGACAAAACTCTGCACAAAAGTCAACAGTTGCTTCAAGACAAGAAGCAAATGGAAATGAAACAGAAGGAAATGGACTCCAAGCTTGACGAGATGGAGGAAAAACACAGATTGCTCCAAATCAAGCTTGAGAAAACAGTGCACAGAAATAAAGAGTTCATTCAAGAGAGAGAGCAACAAGAAATGCTGGAGAAAGAAACAGACTCCCAGCTTGAAGTCTTGGAGGAAAAACTGAAAATGCTGCAACTAACTCTTGAGGAAACACTGCTCAAAAATAAAGAGCTGCTTCAAGAAAAAGACCAACAGAAAATACATCAGGAAGAAATGGATTGCAAGCTGAGGAACATCGAGAAACAAAATGAAGGCTTGCGAGTAATGCTTGATGAAGCTCTGGAGAGAAATAAAGAGTTTCTGCACGAGAAAGACCAACAGAAAATAAAAAAGGAAGAAATGGATTGCAAGCTGAGGCACATCAAGAAACAGAATGAAGGCTTGCAAGTGATGCTTGATGAAGCTCTGGAGAGAAATAAAGAGTTTCTTCACAAGATAGACCAACAGAAAATAAAAAAGGAAGAAATGGATTGCAAGCTGAGGAACATTGAGAAACAAAATGAAGGCTTGCGAGTAATGCTTGATGAAGCTCTGGAGAGAAATAAGGAGAACCTCCAAGAAAAGAAACAAGAGCCCGTAGAGCAGAGAGACCTGCAGAGCAAACTCCAAGCCATGGAGGAAAAATACAAAGCGCTGCAGGTGAAACATGACAAAACTCTGCACAAAAGTCAACAGTTGCTTCAAGACAAGAAGAAACTGGAAATGAAACAGAAAGAAATGGACTCCAAGCTTGACGAGATGGAGGAAAAACACAGATCGCTCCAAATCAGGCTTGATAAAAAAGTGCACGGAAATAAAGAGCTTCTTCAAGAAAAAGACCAACAGAAAATACAACAGGAAGAAGAAAAACTTCATCTCCAGAGGAAAAATCAAGCACTCCAAGAATTGTATAACGAAACAAAGTACAAATCAACTGTACTGGAAGAAGAAAAGAAAAAGCTGGAAAAACAATGCTCAGCGATGCAGAGTAGCATCAATGAGATGCTGAGAAAAAATACCGAACTTGAGGAACTTTCTAAGACCTTGAAGTACAAAAACACTGAAATCCAGGCGCAAAAGCAAGAACAACAGAAAACACATAAAGACCTGCAGTGTAGACTTCAAGAAATCCAGAAGAGAAACCAGCAGCTGGAAGACATGCACACAGATGTGCACAAGGCAAAGCGAATAGAGGAGGCAACAGTTAAAGAACTGAAAGACAAGCTTAAAGAAAAACAAGAACAATTAGAAGACATGGTGAAAAGATGCAACAAACTTGAGAAAGAAAACGCAGAAACAATCGATGAGCTGAAAACCCTCATCATTGAGAAAAAAGTGCTGGTGGAAGAGTATCTGAAAAAGAAGAAAAAACGCTTCCACTGGTTCTGGAGGAGGGGCACTGCTGCTTCTCACCTGATGTAACCTCGTCTTCCTCCACCTCTATTCCATCTTCATTTCCCCCCTTCCCCTCCCTCCTTTTTCTTTTTTCACCCTCACCCCCCGACCAGTCCCGGCAGTTGACTGCCCCCTCCTGAGCCTGGTTCTGCCATAGGTTTCTCCTTTAGGTGTCTTTCACTTTAAAAGGAGTTTTTCCTATCCACTGTCGCCTGCTGCTTGCTCAGAGGGGATTGTTGGGGTTTTCTCTCATCTCTCTCTTTCATTCTTTCTATCCTTTCCCCCCCTTCTGCCTTTTCCTTTACCCAATAAACACAATTGCCCACATTTTACATTTGTTTGAAAAATGTCTTCATTCAACAATAATTCATCTTAGGTATAAAAACAAGAAATAGGTAATAGCTGCATGTGTGTTTGTGTGTGTGCATAATATACATACTTGTTTCCCAGAAAGATTTAATACTAGATGGATAGAGACCAGGGACGTGCAGAGGGGGGGGCTAGAGGGGCTTGAGCACCCGCCCCTTTCCTGATGAGTGCCCAAAGTGCCCTTTTGTTGAGGCAACTTTTAAATTTTTTTTATTTATTTATTTATTTATTTTATGTGTGTGTGCGTGCGGAGTCCTGTCTGTGCCCCTCAACAATAATATTTAACTATTAATCATAGTTTTGCTAAATAAAAGGATCTGGCTTGCATCAGTCACATGATCACATTTAACCAATGATCGCCCTCGACGGCAGAACGCGCTGGTTACGAGCCGGGAACGAGCTCACAAAGAGCACGCGCATTTGTTGCGGTCCGGAGCTGTAGGAGAAACACAAGTTAACTCAGAGACACAGACTGATGCGACAAACCCAGTAAGTAGGTGTACAGCGCACACTGTAGTGTGTAGCACACAGGAGTATTAGCTTATTACATACACGTTGGTAAGCTGTCTTGTTGCAACTGACGAACTGAAACAAACGAGCGTGCTGTGTGTGCAACAGCGTGACAAACATTACCTGTCCTTTTATTAACTGCACAAGTAGTGCTGGTCATAGCTGCTGGCTACCTGTGTAAGGCTGTCATGGGTCTGTAGCTCTGTCACCGTTTTAGGGAACATATTTAGTTTTAAAGTAAGTTTCTGGGCATTTCCTGCCTTTCTGGAGGGATTATATTTCACTAAAAAACGATCTAATATGCATGTCCACATAATAATTATTATAATTATAATATATTAAAAAACACACGCTGTATTTTAAAGAACATACATTAAGAAGCAGATTATATTAGATTTATATTTTAAATAAGACAAAAGTTGGATTTTACAGCAGTAAAATGATTGTATCTCTACAGTTTAAAAATGTAATAAGCTTTGCCCTGCACAGAGTGGATAGTGAAACAAATGGAATCATCATAAATACATTATTTCATATTTATTACTTCCCCCTCCTCATTGCTTTATTATTGTAGCTCTAGTAATAAATAATAATGTAAGGATGCCCATAGTATATACAGTATTCTGAAGAAGGTCTAAAATGTCACTGTGTGTGCATGTGTGTGTTTTATTTAGCTGGATTTAAAAAAATATTACTCATGATATAACATTGTGCAGACATGGCTGGTAAGGACATGAGGAGGAAACAGTAGGAGCTGTATGAGGCTACTAAAGGCAGGGCTATAACATTTTGCTGTCATCATTTTATTATAGATTAAGTGCAAGAGTTGTTAGGTGTGGATAATTAGATTATAGTTTATTGCAATAGCAAGTTGTGCCTTGTTCTCAGATAGACAGCAAGTGGAGAGTGATATATGAAATGATGGGAAGGAAGGAAGAAGAGAAGCAAAGAGTGATTCACAGGCAGAGCCGAGTTTATGTCACAGTTTTTCGTTGCCTTATGGTTCCAAGCGCTGTCACCAATCTTTGCATTTTGTTATTATCTCATGAAACTTGTTTAATCAGCTACCATCTCTCCTGTGGACTTTTTAATGTCTACAGTCTCAGATCAACACAGCCCTGCCCTTCCCATATTAGATTCTTGATGAATGTGTGTTGTTGTTATTCAGCATGGTTCAATGTGCCCCTTTTTAACTTTGAGCACCCGCCCCTTTAAACCTCTCTGCACGTCCCTGATAGAGACAGGTTTTAAAGACTAGAAATGAAAACATGTGAGTCCTGTCTTTAAATAAAAATATATAATTCCCTATATTCCTATCTATTCTTGACATTGAAGCTTTACTCTTCTTGATATTGTGACAAAATACTCTTGGGTTAACCACGAGCTTTCTAAAAACTTGCATATAACAATTGTGCACCATTCATTCCTCATCTTTGCTGCCCATCATTACAACTTTGCTAATGATGGGCAGCAGGTTAGTGTCATGATGTCACCTCAGACATAGTTAAAAGCCCTGTTAACGTAGCTGCTTCTCGCCGGGTGCGGTGGCGCGTGCCTGTAATCCAAGCTACCGGGAAGCTGAGGTTGGAGGATCGTTTGAGCTCACGAGCTCTGAGCTGCAGCAGGCTATGTCGATTAACACAAAATAATTATCCTCATTCAAAAGTCATGTAAGAACCTCATTGGCTTACGGAATGTTGATGTTATTTTAAAAAATTCATACAAAAACATGACCTCATTCTAGAATGTCATGTGACAACCTCATTGGCTTATGGAATTGTGATGTCACAGGCTTCTGAATCCATAAATAGGGGTGAGGAGGTACAACTTTCAGTCCGTTATTTGCAGCACTTATGTTAGCAGCATTCAAACGTTCACCAGTAAAGCATTTTCAAACATCTGGATACTTTTCGTACTCACGGTATACAGACTCCAACATGTCTCAGAAAGAGCAAGAAAGACAAGAAGCTGACCCCAGCTCTATTCCATGGTATGAGTCCCTAGACCCTTACATCAGCTCTCTTCCTTGGGATGAACAGGTGGAATTAGAGGAAAAGAGATTGGAAGAAATGGAGAAGGAAAATCTCATGAACAGAGAAAAGATTAAGATCCTGACAGAAGAAAATGAGAGAAAGAGCGCTGAATTAGAAAAATTATCCTACCAGCTTCAGGAAAGGGAAGGTATTATTGAGGAGAAACAATGGGCTCTCCAAGATAAGAAGAATCACGAGCTCCAAGAAAAGCTTGATGAAGCTCTAGAAAAAATTCAAGATCTGCTCCAAAATGAGAAAAAAGAGAGCATTAAAGGGGATAAAATGCTCAAGAAGAATCAGGAGCTCCAAGAGAAGCTTGACGAAGCTCTGGAAAAACTGAAGGAAATCCACCAAGAAGAGAAGCAACAGTCCACACAGCAGAGAGACATGCAGAGCAAACTCCAAGCCATGGAGGAAAAATACAAAGCGCTGCAGGTGAAACATGACAAAACTCTGCACAAAAGTCAACAGTTGCTTCAAGACAAGAAGCAAATGGAAATGAAACAGAAGGAAATTGACTCCAAGCTTGACGAGATGGAGGAAAAACACAGATCGCTCCAAATCAAGCTTGAGAAAACAGTGCACAGAAATAAAGAGTTCATTCAAGAGAGAGAGCAACAAGAAATGCTGGAGAAAGAAACAGACTCCCAGCTTGAAGTCTTGGAGGAAAAACTGAAAATGCTGCAACTAACTCTTGAGGAAACACTGCTCAAAAATAAAGAGCTGCTTCAAGAAAAAGACCAACAGAAAATACATCAGGAAGAAATGGATTGCAAGCTGAGGCACATCAAGAAACAGAATGAAGGCTTGCAAGTGATGCTTGATGAAGCTCTGGAGAGAAATAAAGAGTTTCTTCACAAGATAGACCAACAGAAAATAAAAAAGGAAGAAATGGATTGCAAGCTGAGGAACATTGAGAAACAAAATGAAGGCTTGCGAGTAATGCTTGATGAAGCTCTGGAGAGAAATAAGGAGAACCTCCAAGAAAAGAAACAAGAGCCCGTAGAGCAGAGAGACCTGCAGAGCAAACTCCAAGCCATGGAGGAAAAATACAAAGCGCTGCAGGTGAAACATGACAAAACTCTGCACAAAAGTCAACAGTTGCTTCAAGACAAGAAGAAACTGGAAATGAAACAGAAAGAAATGGACTCCAAGCTTGACGAGATGGAGGAAAAACACAGATCGCTCCAAATCAGGCTTGATAAAAAAGTGCACGGAAATAAAGAGCTTCTTCAAGAAAAAGACCAACAGAAAATACAACAGGAAGAAGAAAAACTTCATCTCCAGAGGAAAAATCAAGCACTCCAAGAATTGTATAACGAAACAAAGTACAAATCAACTGTACTGGAAGAAGAAAAGAAAAAGCTGGAAAAACAATGCTCAGCGATGCAGAGTAGCATCAATGAGATGCTGAGAAAAAATACCGAACTTGAGGAACTTTCTAAGACCTTGAAGTACAAAAACACTGAAATCCAGGCGCAAAAGCAAGAACAACAGAAAACACATAAAGACCTGCAGTGTAGACTTCAAGAAATCCAGAAGAGAAACCAGCAGCTGGAAGACATGCACACAGATGTGCACAAGGCAAAGCGAATAGAGGAGGCAACAGTTAAAGAACTGAAAGACAAGCTTAAAGAAAAACAAGAACAATTAGAAGACATGGTGAAAAGATGCAACAAACTTGAGAAAGAAAACGCAGAAACAATCGATGAGCTGAAAACCCTCATCATTGAGAAAAAAGTGCTGGTGGAAGAGTATCTGAAAAAGAAGAAAAAACGCTTCCACTGGTTCTGGAGGAGGGGCACTGCTGCTTCTCACCTGATGTAACCTCGTCTTCCTCCACCTCTATTCCATCTTCATTTCCCCCCTTCCCCTCCCTCCTTTTTCTTTTTTCACCCTCACCCCCCGACCAGTCCCGGCAGTTGACTGCCCCCTCCTGAGCCTGGTTCTGCCATAGGTTTCTCCTTTAGGTGTCTTTCACTTTAAAAGGAGTTTTTCCTATCCACTGTCGCCTGCTGCTTGCTCAGAGGGGATTGTTGGGGTTTTCTCTCATCTCTCTCTTTCATTCTTTCTATCCTTTCCCCCCCTTCTGCCTTTTCCTTTACCCAATAAACACAATTGCCCACATTTTACATTTGTTTGAAAAATGTCTTCATTCAACAATAATTCATCTTAGGTATAAAAACAAGAAATAGGTAATAGCTGCATGTGTGTTTGTGTGTGTGCATAATATACATACTTGTTTCCCAGAAAGATTTAATACTAGATGGATAGAGACAGGTTTTAAAGACTAGAAATGAAAACATGTGAGTCCTGTCTTTAAATAAAAATATATAATTCCCTATATTCCTATCTATTCTTGACATTGAAGCTTTACTCTTCTTGATATTGTGACAAAATACTCTTGGGTTAACCACGAGCTTTCTAAAAACTTGCATATAACAATTGTGCACCATTCATTCCTCATCTTTGCTGCCCATCATTACAACTTTGCTAATGATGGGCAGCAGGTTAGTGTCATGATGTCACCTCAGACATAGTTAAAAGCCCTGTTAAAAGCCCTGATGCCGTCATTCACCTCCTACATCGTTCCCTCGCTCACCTGGAGACCGCTGGAAGCACTGTGAGAATCATGTTCTTTGATTTCTCCAGTGCCTTCAACACCATTCTTCCCTCGGTTCTAAAGGACAAGCTGGTGAACTCTGGAGTGGACCATCACCTCACTACCTGGATCCTGGACTACCTCACCGACCAACCACAGTATGTGAGGACTCAGGGCTGTGTGTCGGACAGGGTCGTCTGCAGTACGGGGGCCCCACAGGGAACGGTTCTGGCTCCGTTCCTCTTCACCATCTACACTGCAGACTTCTCCCACAATTCCACCCAGTGCTTCCTGCAGAAGTTCTCTGATGACTCTGCAATAGTCGGCCTCATCACTGATGGGGACGACAAGGAGTACAGGGGTCTGACCCAAGACTTTGTGGACTGGTGCCAGCTGAACTACCTCCAGATCAACGCCAGTAAAACCAAGGAACTGGTGGTAGACTTCCGCAGGCACAAGCATTCTCCACTGCAACCACTGAACATCCAAGGTATGGACATTGAGGCTGTGGACAGCTACAGGTACCTTGGTGTTCATCTGAACAATAGACTGGACTGGACTCATAACTCAGACGCCCTCTACAGGAAAGGGCAGAGCAGGCTGTACCTGCTGCGGAGACGCAGGTCGTTTGGAGTGGAGGGCCCACTCCTGAAGAAATTCTATGACTCTGTTGTGGCTTCTGCTATCTTTTATGGCGTGGTCTGCTGGGGCGGCAGCATCTCTGCTGGGGACAGGAAGAGACTGAACAGGGTGATCCGAAGGGCCAGCTCTGTTCTAGGATGCCCTCTGGACCCAGTGGAGGTGGTGAGTGACAGGAGAACGGCGGCTAAGCTGTCATCCCTGATGGACAACATCTCCCACCCCATGCAGCAGACTGTGACAGCACTGAGCAGCTCCTTCAGTGGGAGACTGCGGCACCCACGGTGTGGGACGGAGAGATTTCGCAGGTCTTTCCTCCCCACTGCTGTCAGACTCCATAATAAAGACTTTAACTGATCAAGCACACACATCCATACATATGCAATAATACTAAGTGCAATAATCCTTTCTGTCATCGTTGTATTTTTACTCAGTTGTATATAGTATTTGTATTTGTATTCTATTTTTATCTTATTGTATATTTATTTTATTTTATTCTACTGTATATAGTATTTTATTTTATTCTATTCTGTACAGTTGTGTACTGTATTTATTCTTATTGTATTCTAATTTTTGCCTCATAACTTTTGCACTGTCCACTTCCTGCTGTGACAAAACAAATTTCCCACGTGTGGGACTAATAAAGGTTATCTTATCTTATCTTATCTTAACGTAGCTGCTTCTCGCCGGGTGCGGTGGCGCGTGCCTGTAATCCAAGCTACCGGGAAGCTGAGGTTGGAGGATCGTTTGAGCTCACGAGCTCTGAGCTGCAGCAGGCTATGTCGATTAACACAAAATAATTATCCTCATTCAAAAGTCATGTAAGAACCTCATTGGCTTACGGAATGTTGATGTTATTTAAAAAATTCATACAAAAACATGACCTCATTCTAGAATGTCATGTGACAACCTCATTGGCTTATGGAATTGTGATGTCACAGGCTTCTGAATCCATAAATAGGGGTGAGGAGGTACAACTTTCAGTCCGTTATTTGCAGCACTTATGTTAGCAGCATTCAAACGTTCACCAGTAAAGCATTTTCAAACATCTGGATACTTTTCGTACTCACGGTATACAGACTCCAACATGTCTCAGAAAGAGCAAGAAAGACAAGAAGCTGACCCCAGCTCTATTCCATGGTATGAGTCCCTAGACCCTTACATCAGCTCTCTTCCTTGGGATGAACAGGTGGAATTAGAGGAAAAGCGATTGGAAGAAATGGAGAAGGAAAATCTCATGAACAGAGAAAAGATTAAGACCCTGACAGAAGAAAATGAGAGAAAGAGCGCTGAATTAGAAAAATTATCCTACCAGCTTCAGGAAAGGGAAGGTATTATTGAGGAGAAACAATGGGCTCTCCAAGATAAGAAGAATCACGAGCTCCAAGAAAAGCTTGATGAAGCTCTAGAAAAAATTCAAGATCTGCTCCAAAATGAGAAAAAAGAGAGCATTAAAGGGGATAAAATGCTCAAGAAGAATCAGGAGCTCCAAGAACAGCTTGATGGAGCTCTGGAAAAAAATAAAGATCTGCTCCAAAAGGGGAAAAAAGAGAGCATAAAACAGGAAAACATGGTCAAGAAGAATCAGGAGCTCCAAGAGCAGCTTGACGAAGCTCTGGAAAAACTGAAGGAAATCCACCAAGAAGAGAAGCAACAGTCCACACAGCAGAGAGACATGCAGAGCAAACTCCAAGCCATGGAGGAAAAATACAAAGCACTGCAGGTGAAACATGACAAAACTCTGCACAAAAGTCAACAGTTGCTTCAAGACAAGAAGCAAATGGAAATGAAACAGAAGGAAATGGACTCCAAGCTTGACGAGATGGAGGAAAAACACAGATTGCTCCAAATCAAGCTTGAGAAAACAGTGCACAGAAATAAAGAGTTCATTCAAGAGAGAGAGCAACAAGAAATGCTGGAGAAAGAAACAGACTCCCAGCTTGAAGTCTTGGAGGAAAAACTGAAAATGCTGCAACTAACTCTTGAGGAAACACTGCTCAAAAATAAAGAGCTGCTTCAAGAAAAAGACCAACAGAAAATACATCAGGAAGAAATGGATTGCAAGCTGAGGAACATCGAGAAACAAAATGAAGGCTTGCGAGTAATGCTTGATGAAGCTCTGGAGAGAAATAAAGAGTTTCTGCACGAGAAAGACCAACAGAAAATAAAAAAGGAAGAAATGGATTGCAAGCTGAGGCACATCAAGAAACAGAATGAAGGCTTGCAAGTGATGCTTGATGAAGCTCTGGAGAGAAATAAAGAGTTTCTTCACAAGATAGACCAACAGAAAATAAAAAAGGAAGAAATGGATTGCAAGCTGAGGAACATTGAGAAACAAAATGAAGGCTTGCGAGTAATGCTTGATGAAGCTCTGGAGAGAAATAAGGAGAACCTCCAAGAAAAGAAACAAGAGCCCGTAGAGCAGAGAGACCTGCAGAGCAAACTCCAAGCCATGGAGGAAAAATACAAAGCGCTGCAGGTGAAACATGACAAAACTCTGCACAAAAGTCAACAGTTGCTTCAAGACAAGAAGAAACTGGAAATGAAACAGAAAGAAATGGACTCCAAGCTTGACGAGATGGAGGAAAAACACAGATCGCTCCAAATCAGGCTTGATAAAAAAGTGCACGGAAATAAAGAGCTTCTTCAAGAAAAAGACCAACAGAAAATACAACAGGAAGAAGAAAAACTTCATCTCCAGAGGAAAAATCAAGCACTCCAAGAATTGTATAACGAAACAAAGTACAAATCAACTGTACTGGAAGAAGAAAAGAAAAAGCTGGAAAAACAATGCTCAGCGATGCAGAGTAGCATCAATGAGATGCTGAGAAAAAATACCGAACTTGAGGAACTTTCTAAGACCTTGAAGTACAAAAACACTGAAATCCAGGCGCAAAAGCAAGAACAACAGAAAACACATAAAGACCTGCAGTGTAGACTTCAAGAAATCCAGAAGAGAAACCAGCAGCTGGAAGACATGCACACAGATGTGCACAAGGCAAAGCGAATAGAGGAGGCAACAGTTAAAGAACTGAAAGACAAGCTTAAAGAAAAACAAGAACAATTAGAAGACATGGTGAAAAGATGCAACAAACTTGAGAAAGAAAACGCAGAAACAATCGATGAGCTGAAAACCCTCATCATTGAGAAAAAAGTGCTGGTGGAAGAGTATCTGAAAAAGAAGAAAAAACGCTTCCACTGGTTCTGGAGGAGGGGCACTGCTGCTTCTCACCTGATGTAACCTCGTCTTCCTCCACCTCTATTCCATCTTCATTTCCCCCCTTCCCCTCCCTCCTTTTTCTTTTTTCACCCTCACCCCCCGACCAGTCCCGGCAGTTGACTGCCCCCTCCTGAGCCTGGTTCTGCCATAGGTTTCTCCTTTAGGTGTCTTTCACTTTAAAAGGAGTTTTTCCTATCCACTGTCGCCTGCTGCTTGCTCAGAGGGGATTGTTGGGGTTTTCTCTCATCTCTCTCTTTCATTCTTTCTATCCTTTCCCCCCCTTCTGCCTTTTCCTTTACCCAATAAACACAATTGCCCACATTTTACATTTGTTTGAAAAATGTCTTCATTCAACAATAATTCATCTTAGGTATAAAAACAAGAAATAGGTAATAGCTGCATGTGTGTTTGTGTGTGTGCATAATATACATACTTGTTTCCCAGAAAGATTTAATACTAGATGGATAGAGACCAGGGACGTGCAGAGGGGGGGGCTAGAGGGGCTTGAGCACCCGCCCCTTTCCTGATGAGTGCCCAAAGTGCCCTTTTGTTGAGGCAACTTTTAAATTTTTTTTATTTATTTATTTATTTATTTTATGTGTGTGTGCGTGCGGAGTCCTGTCTGTGCCCCTCAACAATAATATTTAACTATTAATCATAGTTTTGCTAAATAAAAGGATCTGGCTTGCATCAGTCACATGATCACATTTAACCAATGATCGCCCTCGACGGCAGAACGCGCTGGTTACGAGCCGGGAACGAGCTCACAAAGAGCACGCGCATTTGTTGCGGTCCGGAGCTGTAGGAGAAACACAAGTTAACTCAGAGACACAGACTGATGCGACAAACCCAGTAAGTAGGTGTACAGCGCACACTGTAGTGTGTAGCACACAGGAGTATTAGCTTATTACATACACGTTGGTAAGCTGTCTTGTTGCAACTGACGAACTGAAACAAACGAGCGTGCTGTGTGTGCAACAGCGTGACAAACATTACCTGTCCTTTTATTAACTGCACAAGTAGTGCTGGTCATAGCTGCTGGCTACCTGTGTAAGGCTGTCATGGGTCTGTAGCTCTGTCACCGTTTTAGGGAACATATTTAGTTTTAAAGTAAGTTTCTGGGCATTTCCTGCCTTTCTGGAGGGATTATATTTCACTAAAAAACGATCTAATATGCATGTCCACATAATAATTATTATAATTATAATATATTAAAAAACACACGCTGTATTTTAAAGAACATACATTAAGAAGCAGATTATATTAGATTTATATTTTAAATAAGACAAAAGTTGGATTTTACAGCAGTAAAATGATTGTATCTCTACAGTTTAAAAATGTAATAAGCTTTGCCCTGCACAGAGTGGATAGTGAAACAAATGGAATCATCATAAATACATTATTTCATATTTATTACTTCCCCCTCCTCATTGCTTTATTATTGTAGCTCTAGTAATAAATAATAATGTAAGGATGCCCATAGTATATACAGTATTCTGAAGAAGGTCTAAAATGTCACTGTGTGTGCATGTGTGTGTTTTATTTAGCTGGATTTAAAAAAATATTACTCATGATATAACATTGTGCAGACATGGCTGGTAAGGACATGAGGAGGAAACAGTAGGAGCTGTATGAGGCTACTAAAGGCAGGGCTATAACATTTTGCTGTCATCATTTTATTATAGATTAAGTGCAAGAGTTGTTAGGTGTGGATAATTAGATTATAGTTTATTGCAATAGCAAGTTGTGCCTTGTTCTCAGATAGACAGCAAGTGGAGAGTGATATATGAAATGATGGGAAGGAAGGAAGAAGAGAAGCAAAGAGTGATTCACAGGCAGAGCCGAGTTTATGTCACAGTTTTTCGTTGCCTTATGGTTCCAAGCGCTGTCACCAATCTTTGCATTTTGTTATTATCTCATGAAACTTGTTTAATCAGCTACCATCTCTCCTGTGGACTTTTTAATGTCTACAGTCTCAGATCAACACAGCCCTGCCCTTCCCATATTAGATTCTTGATGAATGTGTGTTGTTGTTATTCAGCATGGTTCAATGTGCCCCTTTTTAACTTTGAGCACCCGCCCCTTTAAACCTCTCTGCACGTCCCTGATAGAGACAGGTTTTAAAGACTAGAAATGAAAACATGTGAGTCCTGTCTTTAAATAAAAATATATAATTCCCTATATTCCTATCTATTCTTGACATTGAAGCTTTACTCTTCTTGATATTGTGACAAAATACTCTTGGGTTAACCACGAGCTTTCTAAAAACTTGCATATAACAATTGTGCACCATTCATTCCTCATCTTTGCTGCCCATCATTACAACTTTGCTAATGATGGGCAGCAGGTTAGTGTCATGATGTCACCTCAGACATAGTTAAAAGCCCTGTTAACGTAGCTGCTTCTCGCCGGGTGCGGTGGCGCGTGCCTGTAATCCAAGCTACCGGGAGGCTGAGGTTGGAGGATCGTTTGAGCTCACGAGCTCTGAGCTGCAGCAGGCTATGTCGATTGGGTGTCCGCACTAAGTTCGGCATCGATATGGTGATCCTGGG
The DNA here is from genome assembly GCF_963969265.1 of Rhamphochromis sp. 'chilingali'. Classification (NCBI taxonomy): domain Eukaryota; kingdom Metazoa; phylum Chordata; class Actinopteri; order Cichliformes; family Cichlidae; genus Rhamphochromis; species Rhamphochromis sp. 'chilingali'. The sequence goes on along the minus strand of NC_137932.1, from coordinate 12,174,810 downwards.
GGAGCCTGGAACCACCAGGTCACCTAAGGAGGGGTGCCCAGGTCGGAGACGGAGCAGGTCAAAGCCCCCATGCTGCTCAGTAGTGGGATTGCACCTGTGAATAGATTTTGTAGAGCAGCCTGAGCAATACAGCGAGACCCAATCTTTATACACATCCTTATACCTGTCTCTACCTCACACAGCAGCCTCATCAGCACGTCTTGGTCTTTTTAATTCAAGTCCAAAACACTCACAAATCTGCTGCTCTGCTTGTCCTGCACCACCTCCACCTGCAGGACAGCTGCAACTACATCCTCCACCCTAAACATGCCACCGCCCAGCAGGTGGAGACAAACTCAAAGTAGGACATTTATTCAGGTGAATTTTTGGTTTCATATTTGCATCTTATAACCACAGATTTGAATGACTGTCTTGTAAAAAGGTTTATCAGGAGTTAACTGTCCACTGAGGAATTATCTTTTTTAAAGGCACAAATATAACAATATGTGATTATTATCTAACAGTATCGAGAAAATTCCAGTCAGCTCGCTCAAATATTGTATTTAAAACAAGAACTATCATAAGGTGAGGTTTTTGATCATTTCAATCAATTTCTCCCTCTTATGAGTCTTTCTTTTCTTTTGTCCTCTTATGTATTCATTTATTTCTGTTTTTTACTTTTAATTTTCTTTCCTTTTTCAAATTTAAAGTGATTTGTAGTCATTTAGTAACTATAATCTGTCTTATTTTATCCCACAAGTTTTTTTCTGGGTTCAGTCTGGTATGGTGCTGTCACAGTGCAACAATCTGGTAGTCATACCTTTTTTTTTCAGTAGTGCTTCCTTGGTGTAATGTACCTCAAGTAGCTTCGAGAAGTATTGCTCAAGACCACTTTAAAAAACACAGCTCCTTGGAAGCAAAATCTAAAGAAATAAGGGGTGGCTTAAGACTTTTGCACATTATTATACCAAAGTGTATTTGTGCACTCTTCATAATCACTAAATATTGTTGTTACCTGATGGTGAGTCATCATGATTTAAAGTATTCACGTTACACACCGTTTTTATCTAACTTTATTGAATGAAATATAGAAGTTTCTGAATCCTTACTATTAACAGCTTGGGAAATATAACAGACATGCTACATGAATATTATGCTAAATGCCTGCAGGTTAATCGTTAATATTACAACAATATGATTTAAGTACATACAGTAGGTATACAATCTGTACAAATGTTAACAGGTTCACAGTTAAGAGTGTTACAAAAAGCAGGGAGGACTGAAGGTGGGCGGGTGCCCCTAAATGCTTAATATACAATATGCTGCAATAGCAAAAGTCTTTAGTCTGCCTTTTTCTTTTTAAATCACTTATTTTAAATAAAGCAAATATCACTAATGTAACAGGCCCTCTGGGGTCAAAGCAAAGTGAAGTGGTGACCTAGATAATGGTCCAGACTTCCTGATCCTTGACTTGTTTGGCAATAAAGCTGAGTGAAAGGGGAGCCTTCAGAGCTACTAGCATCACCCACTAAATTAAACTGATTGGATAATAGAACTCACATCTGAAGAGGTTCCTCGTTTTACTTTTAATTCATTGTTCAGGAGTTGTGACCAATAGGAAAGCGATTACTTTGGTGGTGAAACTGCATCACAGGGATGACGCAGATATTCAGAAATCATCTGCCAATAAATCTCCAAAAGAGGCCCCGACTTTTGACTCGGTTTTGAGTTTTGATGCCCAAATCAAAGTAGCTGAGTAGAGGCTTTGGGAATCTAATTGGATGCAACTGATTTCCTACCCTGTGAGCAATGGAAACCACGACTCCCTGATTTATCCTAACTTGATTTGGCTTTTAAATTAAGAGTAAAATGAGCTATTGTTTTTAATTTATGGTACCACGCTTTATTGATCAACCTCTTGGTCCACATCCTCCCTTGTGCCAATTTGTTGACCCTGAGCGACCATGCGTGGTGAACAAGCGCAGATCAAGTCAAAACTGGACGATGATGATCTCACATTTTACTAACTTTTAGTTAACATATAGCTGAAGTTCAAAAGAAAATGACACCAATGAGTGAAGACTAATGGGCTGCAGTGCTTTTTGTAGGCAGCAGAGGGCGTTAAAATTTCATTTCAAATGTAAATATAGTGCAGCAGAGAAAGTGTTAAACTGCTTCACATCAATTAGACATATTTCACAGAGAAAGTCAGAAAACAGGGTCATTAAACACTGCAGACAAGTGCAAGTGTTTCATGAATGCGCAAAAGTGCCATCAATATTCTTTGCACTGTTTACTGCATGCCTGTGTCACAGTATCAGATGAGGTGGTTTTAATAGTATTTTATTGTATTATTACATGAAACAATGAGTAACAATGTGTTTTTACAGTAAACCAGGCAGTGATTGTTTTCTTATCGACTTTGAGCTGCATTTTGATCGGGGTGTCGAGTGGCGAAGGACAAACTGTGACAAGAGAATGTGGCAAAAGTCAAACATGTGATGCATTTCTGAAAAGTATCATCATACTCTCTGCCCCTACTGCTTGTTTTCTCTGCCAGAGGAATAACACTTGTACCATGGCTTGCTACAAATCCTAATAACCTTTGAAAATGACAGTTAAAGCTGTGATACACTAAGCACTTTTTATGTAACACTTTCACATTTGTTTTGGTAAATTCTGATCATCCAGATACATTTAGTAAGAAATACTGTAGACGTGGGCATCTAACTTTAAAGTCTGCTTTCTTATGTTGCTCAAAAATACCTGTTATATCACAGCTTAATATTAGAAATTTAAAAAACAGGCAACAAAGTCCATACAATAACAAAACAGAGCAAAATAAAGAAAAAAATAAAGACCTAGGAGTGAAAGTAAGAATAATCAAGATATAAATACAATTTACAGGATATTAATCCATCTCGTCACTTTCTAAGACCATCTTACTCTTCCTTCTTTTCACATACACGCACACACGCACATATGCACAGAAACACACTCAGCCGGGTTGCTGACTCTTGCGGTGTGCAACAAGGGCAATGGAAAGTCACTGGGACACTGTAGATACACTGCACTGACTACAAGCCAGATGGGATGCTTCTGGGGCAGAAGACATGCATGAGTGTGTGTTTGTGAAAAGTGTGAGTGAGTGGGTGGGGTGAGGGTGCAACAGTGGGTCGTCACGTTGCGGTGACAGGGCTGCAGGACGGGGTTGGAATACAGGTGGGAGGGCAGCTGGAGAGAATGGCGGTGCTGTTGCTCTTCTCTCTGGGCGGAATGGCCGAGGTCGTTCTCAACATGTTCTCCCAGAGCAGCTTCTTTTTGTCTCTTACTGTCTCTCTCTTTCTCTCCCTCATCACTCATGTCCTGGTCCAGACAGTGCGTCTCCCAGGCATCAGTCGCCTCCTTTCTGCTGCAGTGGAGAAGCACATAAAACATATATTGGGAAGAAGAAATGGCTGGATCTTGTCTTCTGTTATATTACATTAGGAAATAAAATCTTCCGAATCTCATCTTAAAGCTGTGTTAAATGTGGCTGAATTAGCATTAGCATCATATTGAATTACTGTGTTTATCTCCCGTTTCTGTTCCTGTCCAGCCTCTCATTGCATTGCTTAATACATATTTAAGCGAACTACGCCCAGTTTCCCCCTTGTCCTCGTATCTGGTCGTATCAGGTAACATCACACTGTATTTCGAAAACTGTGCTCACTATAAGAGGATAATTCAGTTAAAACTGAAAAGAAAAATTCCTGCTCTTTGAAGCTTTGTAATTGAGTCTAGTAAATGCATACTCCGACATGGTTTCTTGACTCCATACTGAGCCTGTGATAGAAGAAAAACAGAAGGAGGGAGCGGAGGAATCATAATCAGCCTTTCAGCACAAGTTCATCTGCCCCTCACACACACACCACTTCCCTTTAAGACCCCGGTCTACAAAGAAGGGGTCAATGGCGGCATTCCTGCTTTGATATCAAAGGTCCCCTGGTTACTCATAGCCTGAACAAAAGCTTTTTCATCTGGTGAGAGTGCAAATCCCCTCCCCTACTCCCTAATAAAAGCAGGACCCATTGATGTTTTTTAAAAAAAAAAAAAAACACTATGAGAAGATTGTTTGATAGGCCAACACAGGAATTTTGTAAATAACTACGCTTAAAAAGAAAAAATCTCAAGTTTTGAGATACTATTAGTACAGAAGCTACTTAAAGTTCTGAGACAGTCAAACAGACAATATAACAGTGCTGAAAGATTAGCCTCACCTGCTCATGATGCTGCTGTGATCTCTGTGGACACAGGCTCGATCTCCTTCACAGCCTCCTCGATCACCTCAATCACCTGCGCCATCACTTCTGCACACTTTGACGGTGTTTTCTCGGCCTCCGATGTGCCAGCTGCATCCTCCACTGCATTTATCGCTTGAGGTTCTTCCTCCAGCACCGGGAGCTTCTCGCTTCCACTGCTCTTGGGTGGTGCGTTGGTGTCTTGAGCTGCAGGACCGTTGCTGTCGAACTCTTCAACGGCCTCTTCTTCGATTGATGGTTCCTCAACCACAAGCGCTGTCTGCAGGACCACCTGGATGGGCATGTGGACTTCAAGCACTTTCTCTTTCTTTTCCTCTGAGGAAGCTTCAGGCTTGGTTTCCTCTGATTGTGATTCCACCTTTTCAGGAGCTTCTTCCTGATCTTTGCTCTGTACCTCCTTGACCTGTGCAGGCTCTTCACTTTCCTGACTCTCTTCCTTTACCTGTCCTGCTTCTTCTGTTTTAAGCGTTTCCTCACTTACTTTAATCTCTGCATCTTGCTTCTGACCCTCTTCTGGTTTCTTTTCCACCTCTTCAAGATTCTCAGTGACCTCGATTGGGATAGCATCAATGACCTGAATGGCAACGTTGAGTGGCTGAGGTGACTTTGTTACTGGTTTTACACAGACGATGGGAACAGGGGTCTCAGTGACAACTGGTGCGTCGGCTGCGATGTCGATCTCGTTTTCTGTTGTTGCTATTGCCTGGACTGGTGTTGGGATGGCAGCTGATGGAGTGGGAGGCTTCTTTGGCTCAGGTACATCTTCTGAAACTTTATCTACAGCATCCTGAATGACAGTCTGAGCAATCGCCATGCTCTGAACCTCAATTTCACTGACCTGTTGGGCTTCCTCCTTGATTTCCTCTGTCTTCTCGCTGGCCTGCTTAGCAAGGCCAGCGAGAAGACTGGCCTTGCTAGTCTTCTCGCTAGAGACAAGTGAACTGATCACTGTCTCTACTATTGGGGTGGCAGCAGCCTCTGCGGTCTTTGCAACCTCCTTCGTGGTTTCCTGCGAGTTGAACTGTTCAACATCGGCTACTTTAGACTCTGAGGCACTTTCTGTGGCCGCCGCCTTCTCTGCTTCCACACTGACTGGAGCCACAAGGACGACTGTATCTATGATAACAGGAACCGCCTCACTTGGAAGAACTACAGGAATGGGCGGGTCAGTCTCTTCTGTGATGGTGGTCTTTGTGGTTTCACATATGTCTGATGACATCTCTGCAGCTGTAGCCTGAAACACCTCTTGTACAGGGATATTTTCTTCAGTGGCAGCAAAGTGCTCCACTTCCTTGGTCTCTACAGTTACCTCAGAGACTTCAACACTTTGGGTGCAGATAACCGCTTCGGAGGTCAGAGCAATGGGACTGACTAGCACAGTTTTAGGGGAGTTCTCGCTTACTGTGGTGGGCTGAAGGACCTCAGACTCCTCTGTGACAGTGTTCACGACTCCAACCTTCTCAATCTCCGGTTCTTGACACAAGCTGGCAACTTGAATAGTTCCATCACTCCCTGAACTTTCAACAGCAACTTGAAGTTCAGTGGGTTCTAGTAGCTGCACTTGGGCCGTCAACACTGGGTCTTCTGTGAATACTGCTTCCACTGTAGGTGGGTCCAACTCTTCCACTGACACCTCAGAGCACAGAGAATCACGGATCACCGCCACAGTCTCTACCAGAGGCTGTGCAGGCTTCTCCAGAGCTACTTTGGCGATTTCCTTGGTGCCGAGGCCAGTGCAGATAGCCATGGCGTCATCGTGAGTATGTGGCTCGAGGATGGTATTTGTTGTGGCCTTGGCACTGTCAATCGGTGGTTCAGGCTCCATCTTTTCAGCAGCTACCTCTAATCGTACATCTTCTACAGCCACACATGTCTGGGACGGGATTTCACTGATTTGGGACTCAACACCCTGCATAACCTCTTCTGCGTTCTCTGACTTGGGTGTCTGAGGAACAGGGGTGGTTGCAGCAGCTGGAGCTGGATCGACAGGCTTGACCTCAGCGACAGAGAGTCGGCGACCTGTGCGTCCCGGGGGTTTAGGTAGCATGGCTGGGTCCTCAGTTTCATCCTCTGCGATGTCAGTATCTATAGACTTTGGTGTAGCAGCATTCTCTGCTTCCTCTGGGATATCACTCAGCTGATCGTGTTTATCAGCAGCGTCTTCAACATCGGCTGGGATCCAAGAAGGGGATCTGTCTTCAGATGACACCTTAATCTGGACAGGAGCTGGTTCTGCCTGTGCCTCGGGTTCAGCTTCGACTTGTGCATCGTACTCTGAAAGCGGAACCACAGCTGGAGTTTCAGAGTCCTCCTCTCCTGAGCTCTGGTCAGTGGAAGATTGTTTTTCAACCTTCTTCTTCTTGCGTCCTGGGAAGAATTTTCTCAGAGAGAAGGATGACTCATCTTTTGGTGCTTCACTGTCAGACTGGACTTGCTCTGCAGACTCATCAGGCTTTTCCTCACTTTTGGCCTTGTTCTTTGGCATAACCATGCGTTTTAGGGTACCCCAGGTAGACTCTCTTTCAGGAGGGCTGGGCAAAGGTTCTGGTGAAGAAACTGGTTCACCTTCAGTGTCAGTTGCAGCCTCTGTTTTACCCTCCTTTTCTACTTCTGCTGTTGCTGGTGTTTCCTCTTCAATCTTGGTCTCATCATCATCGGAATCAGAGGTCTTCCTGCCCCTCTTCTTGGGTCCACCCATACACATTAGAGCCTCCCAGGAAACAGAGGTGTCCATTTTCTTTTTGGGCTCTTCGGTGCTGCTGAGCAGCTTCTCAGTGGTTTCAGTCTTTGGCTCTTCCTCAGAGGGCTTATCTTCTTTAGCTTCTTCCTCAACACTCTTATCTGCTAATGCAGCACTCTCAGAAGAGGACAGGGTGGCCGACTTGGCTGGCTTCTCCGCAGCTGCTTCATCTTCACTCTCTGATGATCTCTTTACACGCTTCTTTGGCGTCACCAGTTTCTTGAATGAGGACCAGGCCATGATGCCCTCCTTTTTCTTTTCTCCATCAGATCCAACTTCACCTTCAGTCTCTTGGCTAGACTCATTCTGGGTCACCTCCACAGCAATAACATGCTCTCCCGACTCCTCTGGAGATGAGGGCCCACTATCAGTTTTAGGAGCTTCTGCTGGCTCTGTGGAGGCCTGGAGCTGCTCAGCCGCCTGCTCCCCAGACTCTGTGAGCTTGGCCTCAGTATCTTTCTTGGTTTTCGGTTTCTTAGTTGAGAGCTTCTTTAGGCCAGCTCCAGTGAAGAGTTTTTTCAGGGGGCTTCCTTGAGGCTTTGCCTTCTCCTGAGATGACAGCAGCTCAGCCTCAGATGTCACTTCAGTTGGAGCTTTTGCCTCCACTCCTGTGGGAGGTTCAGCTTTTTGCTCTTCTTGTTTTACCTCATCATTAGTTGTTTCTGCAACAGCAGGGGTTTCAGCTGTGACCTCGGGCTCTGGATGATCTTCTGATTTTGTTTCCTGTGGGGTAATCGCTGCCTCTTCCTTGGGCTCAGATTTTTCCTCAACAGCAGCCTCCAACACTTCCTCCTCGGTTTCCTTTTCTGTCACATCTTTGACCTCCTTTTCTTCGACAGCAGTAACAGTTTCCTCGGTCTTAGCAGTCTCCTCCTCAGTAGCCACCTCGTTGACCTCCTCCTCTTTTGGCTTCTTTATGCTCGCTTTCTTTCGCAGGTTAGAGAAAAGACCTCCACTGAAGAACTTCCTGAAAGGGGACATGGCAGCCTCCTGAGGTGGTGAAGTGCTCTCACCTTCCTTCTCAGCTCCTTCCTCCTTGACTGCTTCGTCAACAGCTTCAGCAGCAGCAGCACCTTCAGGCGTGGCTTCAGTGGTTTCAACTTTTACAGTTTCTGTAGTGACCTCAACAGCAGCTGCCTCTGCATCAGCCTCCTTTTCTTCAGCCGTGCTTTTCTCATCAACAGCAGGAGCCTTCTCTTTCTCCTTCTCCTCCTCTTCCTTCGCAGGCTCATCTGTCCCACTGCCCTCTTCTCCTTCTTTATCTTTGACTGTCAGGAGCTTCACAGGGTCTTTCTCCTCACTCTTGTCCTTCTTGAGGGTGAACTTAAAGCCCACAAAGCGGAAGATCTTCTTGAAACCAACTTCACTTGCATCATCAGGTTGTTCCTCCGGAGCCTTCTCCTCAGCAGCTGAAATATCATTTGCATCGGGGGCCTCTTTATCAACTTTTTCTCCATTTACTTGAGGGGTCACTTCATCCTGGATGGTGTCCATGGTCTCAGTAGCGTCCTCCTTCTGACCCACAGACACCCCATCTGGCTGGCCAACTGAGAGCACAAGAGAAGAGAAAGAACTTTCTGTAAGATGTTGATCAAATCTCTCACTGGACTTTACTACTTGTCTCTGTCTACAGAAAAAAATCACAAATAACATTCCCATGACATTGATATAAAGCTACAATAGGCAATATTCAATTTAACAAATTCAGGTTATGTTGAGGAAATCAAATTATTGGCTGAGACAGCATAAATTATTCAGCATTCCATAAAAATCTCTGAGGAGATGACCCAGTAAAAACAATAAAAAGTTTTATATCTTCAACAAAACTCTCACCCCCATCTGCAGAAAAAAGAAGTTAAACAGAAAGCATTTGCAGAGATCATGTTTTACTACTAAATTGCAATCTGCTCCCACTAATCCTTCGCTACGTAAACATGCCAAAGAAATGGCATTGACGTAAAAAGGAAAAGGTTTGACGTAGAAATATAAAGAACAGTGATCCCCAAATGGAAATTGATTGGAAGTGTTATGCAAGCAATCCTTCAACAATTTGCAGATTATTGTCCAGAAGTCTACAAAGCAACTCTGCTATTGTGCAACGTGTAAATAGCATCTAGTTGCCTTTGATGGTCAACGCTTTCCATTATCACGAGTGATTTCTTGGTAGCGATACACTTGCTAGGCAAATGGTGCATGATGATGTAAGAAATGAAAACCACACATGCAACACACACATACGCATACACGCCTGCCACATCTCTGTGTTTTGACAGAAGAAGGCGTGGCGGGTGGGGGGTGACGACGACCTGCCAGGGAGTCCTCAGATCTCAGTGCAGTCTGGGAAACCTCACATCTAACACCCCTAGACTCTCAAAACAAATTCCCAGAACTTTAATGCCTGGATATCAGGTTACATGATTACACAGGAGGGCAGATATGCATTCCACAATCTACGCACACTGTGGGAAATATGCCCTTTGCTTGCAAGTCACCAACAAGGCAGACTTTAAAATATGGAAGGAAAACCTTTGAAACATGAAAAATCATATTTCACAGATCAACGATTTACTTCCAAGCAGAATTCAGTTTTCCCATTTCACACAAAAATGTACAACTCTCCCTGCGCCTACATCCCTTTTTCTAAATTATAGGCATGAATTTCAAGTCATCAAATTCCTTGAATGTTTTTTGGTTTTAAAAAACCCAAACAGTTTGTGTTTTTTTGTATGCCAACTTGTTAACGAGGGCACGCCCATATCTTATGCATGAATTTGACTTGAGAGGAATGTGAGCTACGCGGTTCACCATATGTTTAGGAAAAGAATTTAGGATACGCTAAACATAACTAGAACTTAAATCCCAGCAGATTTCAAGAATGCTTATTTGTTTGTTTTTTTCTCAGCTAAACTGTGTCTTGCCTGTGCCCATATAGCATACACAAAACAAACAATACAGTCCTCTACTACCCCCCCTTAGAATAAGTCCCAATCCCCTTGACCCAAATTCCACCACAGCAGGATGGATGGGGACCCACCCCCTTCCCAAGGCACATACGCATTCAAACACAATAGTCTTCTAACCCTCTCTGGCCTCCGAAAATAAAGGAAGGGGGTTGGTCAGCTTTCCTCTTATCAAGAGACACTGGAGCCCCGAGGAAGTTTGAAAATTATTAGGATTTTGCGAACTTTACCCAGCTGATGTAAACACGAATGAAACAGGGAGAAAAAAACAAGCCTGAGTGGTTTCTTAATTACATCAGTGTCACATGGCAGTGGGCTCTCTCTTTCTCACGTAGGTGTGATTTTCAGGGTCCGATCACACCCTTGTTAAACTGGAAAGGCAACACCAAAAAACATCAAAACAGACCAGCAGAAAAAAAAAACCACCCATGTTAAACGTTTTGCAAATTCAATTTACATATGCTAGCAACAGAAAATCAGTAATAGAGCGCATAATGATGTAGTAAAGACTTTTCCGAGTAAATGTGTATAGAGGAGGGGTCAGACAGTTGGTAAGCCAGGCCAGCAACAGTAGTGTGCATCTACGTTGATAATAAAACAGGAACCATGCTGACTTAACAGACTACTGGCATCTCTCCCCTCTTTTTGATCTCTGTTTTCCAGCCCATAATTTTTCTTATTTCTTTTTTTCCCCTCTAGACACACAACTCTTATCTGGGGGGGAGGAGGAAGAGGAGGGTGTTTAAAGTAACGACTGTACTAGAAAGAATGTGAGAGCGAAGGGTGAGGTGGCTACAAGGGGTGAGGAGGAGACAGTTAAGAGATGAAGGGGCAGAAGTGTGTGTGTGTGTGTGTGTGTGTGTGAGAGAGAGAGGGGGGGGGGGTGCATCCAACCCTCTAATTCACTTTAGAGGGTGTCACATATCTCAAACACACACATTCATAGCTGAAATGCTTCTCTCCACTGGAGACAGGCTTTGTTTATGTGTGAGTGTGAGAGCATGTGGCGAGGCGAGGCACTTGTATTAAATATTGTCACTACTGCAAAAAACTGGTTGTTGTTCATGTACTCCACTCTGCAGGGGGTGGGTGTGTCAGTTGGGAGGATGAATAGCAGCTATTCTTTCTATACAGTATGTAAAACATTATAAAATATATGCAAATCCTTGTTATAATTCCTAGTCTGGACCTGAAGCCTTAAAACAAAAGAAGTCAGTTAAACCCAAGGTAGGGACAACCCCGCCCCCTGTCCTCCCAACAGAGAGGAGACTAACAGACTCTGTCTTGCACCCTGCGTCTGTATGTGGTCAGAGTGTCTCAGTGTCTCCAAAGGGGGATGGGGCACATCAACAGCTGCATAATTGCCTCTCAGGACAAACCAAAATTAAGCTGAATTAACCAGCAGCGCACAATAGAAACCAAAACCATGGGTCACCATGAAGCAAAACAGTCCAACCCTGCCCAGCCTGAAACATCTCCTGGTTAGATGTCCCAGAAGAAGGAACAGTCCTGGCATGTAATTAATTCCATAGGCCCCTTGTCTCCTCCCTCCCTATATCCTCTGTGGCTAAGTTAAATAACCCCACTGGGTATTGGGATCCCACTCTGATCTAATGAAACACTTCACATGATGGGATGCACGGAGCGCAGCTGGCTGAGATGACGACACACATTAAAAGCAAGGTTTCAAAACATATCTGTGCATGCATCGTTATACATCTCTAATCGTCAGCTGTCTGTGTGAATTATTTCCTCACTAAGAAGTTTGGCAGCTGGTGAGGGATGTATACTCTGGGATGAGGGGAAGTAGGTCAGTATTTTAACACTTAGAATATTTGTTAGAAGGACTGTAACAGTGTAACAGGATTACTTTACTTAATAAAAAACAAGGCTCTACTGTATAGTGATCAATGGAAGCACCCAAAGTGAAATCACTCATCTATGTCGGGAAAGCTACAAACCACAATACTCACTTAACCACACCCTCAGGACAACAATGCCTCTGGCCATACTCCCTCATACAGTACAAGAAAAACATGCTTTAGGTTTCGAAATTCCCTCAAATAACAAAGTAAAGCAAAAGCATAAATCACAACATTTAACTTTTAAACATTATCTCATGCAAGCACAGTAAACCAGCAGCCACACCTCTATTTATTTACACGTTTAAGTTGATATAATTGCATCTTGTACTGAAAAAGACCGAATGTGTCCACATGCAATTGCTTATATTCCACTCAATCCTTCTCCTTACCTGTTAACGTAATTGTTCCAAGCATTGGTAGAAGTCCAAAAAATCCTTTCTCCCAAAAAACTTTTAAAAATAAATAAAGATGCAAAAAAAAAAACCTGGAGTTCAAAACTATAAAATCCTACACTATGTAGCCTTTTAGCGTTGATTTCTTTCACTGCGGACTAGGTTAACTCTCTTTCACTTGGCTCCGTCCTTATTATTAACTCAGAGGGCAGAAGCTGTGTGTGTCTCTCTCTCTTTCCTCCAGTGGTTCTCAGTCAGTATGAACAGAAATCAGGGCTCCACACACATTTCAATAGTCCCACACACATGTCATGCTAGGACCACCCCTACCTCCCTCCCACCTCCCTTTCTTCAGCTGTTCTGAATGAACCCCCCCCACACACACACACACCACCCCCACCTCTTCCTCCTCCTCATCCTTTATCCGCTCACACTCCCTCAGACCTGAGCGTCCAGCCTGAACAAGTTGAGCTCATCGTGTGACCTTTTGAGGAAGCTTTTGTCGTCCACTTCTTCAAAAAACTATTGTACATGTACAAACCACCAGCGACCCCCACCCCAGTCCCATCTATTCTCCCCACTGTCACGTAGACGCAAACTTTACACACATTGTTTCCTCGGATGGGCGCTCTACAGGTGTCCTCTCCGGCCTTTGAATACCCATGACTGTCTTTTAAGGAAAGACGTGGGTATTCATGGCTATGTTATTTCTAAAATAGCAACTGTAAAACAGTCTTGAGCGCCCCCATCCCCCCTGAATCCCCTCTACTCCACTTCTTAAGGAGGCCACCAGGCTTTCCGTGCAGTGTGTCGTGGCTCACGTCACCAATCATGTAGAGGAATGTTGATGGAGGAAACCCAGAGGGAAATCCAGGATTTAATATGGATGTTAACTGCACTGTATGGAAATTGAGACATCTTAGTACACTGACCTCAAGTATGTTCTCATTTAAAGCACCAAAATCATGAATGGGAACTGCCATCAAGTTCCAGCCTGCCCCCTGTGAATGTTAATGGGGCTCAGTTGCTCCAATACAGACACATTTAATTCGGCTTTTGTCTGTGGGGCAAGAGAGACGACAAGGAATGCAGATAAATCCTCAGGTAAATACCAACATAATCAGATCTGTCACACTTTAACATTGTCCCACAGGAATGTGTGAACTCCACCTTAGCCGGCCCCCCAAATGGGTGATAACAGTAATCAAGCACCGTCTGAAAGCGGCCGCCGAAAATGTTTATGTGCTTGAGGTTTAAAGTGTGAGAAAAAGCATTCACATAGAGGAAGTTAATCGACATAGAGTCTAGCCGAAGCAATCAAGGTAAGTGTCGGCTCCAGAAGTGAGACGATTGAAGAGTCGGCTCCGATTTTTCAGTATATGCTATGAAAAAAACATTTCTTATAGCTTTTAAACCTCCAGAATGTCAGGCTAAAAAAAAACCAAGGCAAACCAAGGAACATGGGCAAGAGAAATATTATTTTCTCCTTATCTAACACCACTTCCTGTGAGTTTTTTATCAGCTTTACTAAACTGAGTCAGTTGTGAAGGAGTTATTGGGCTTGCAGACAATCAAATTGTAAAAAAAAAAGACAAGAAATCAACACTGGAAAACTGTGATCTTAAAAAAGAGACATGCTTGAGCTGTAGAAATCATTGCATAGGCTCAGCAACAGAGTTCATCTTTGCAACAAAGAAAAAAAAACATGTGTAAAGGGACCAGTATGATTTTTATTAGATTGCCAAATACACTGCCATATAGACAACATATTTTAAAGGGAAGGCAGTAAAAGAGCCCAGATGTCTGCCTACTTGCAGCTCAGAACCTTTGCACCAACTATTGCAGCTTTCTGAACCGTCAAATCTATTACCAAGCAAGAATGAGAAAACATTTATTTTGGAAATTTGCCTCCAAAGTTCCCCAACACCTAATAAGAAACAATACAGTCACAAGAAGGCTGGAAAGTACCTGTCATCAAGCTCAATATGAGGAGATGGTTTCCAGAATTTCTCAGTTTTACTTTAGTCATTTGATTCTCTTTTATTTACTTAAATAGAGTTATAAAGCATTACACTATTATCACGTTATGGATTAAACCTTCAGATTTTTGCTGATGAATGCTATATCCATGATCTGGTTATAGTAATATAGAGACTTATTTTAACTCTAACTAAGAATATAACTTTAATCCATCTGTGCAATAACAGGTTTAGAGTGAGAAAATCTTGTCATTACAGATTAATTATTCTGATGCTGATCACCTAAAAAGAATTTCATTCAGACACACCAGTGAGTCTTTCTTTATTTGAATCATCCAAGTTATTCGGTTACTGACTCATTAAAGAGTTATTTCACTATCCGTCCCGTACAAAGTGACCGCTTTGACAGGATACTGTGCTGAGTGAACACTGAGTCAGACCGAAGGGAATTTAGATAGAGTGCCTCCAGTAGGTCAAACCACGTCTTCCTTTTCCCTGCCAGCTTCCTTCATGTGACTCATCCACATCAATCACATTCCTGGACTTCCATACATGCTGAGACGTATTGTATTTAGACTACACTGTATGGGAAACACTGAAGACAATAAAGGAAAGATCCCTATCCCCTTTAAAATGACCATTATTAAAAACAGAGCAGAGAACAATCAACTCTAAATTTGTCCTGCTGCCAAAGATGTCTACAAAATATGCTGGCCTGGCCTGACTTGATACTACTGCAATTCAAATGTACTACATATTTGCACTATTATGTTTGCCTTAATATAAACTTAAGAGCACAAAGTAATTACAATTTTGAATCCAGCTGAGCTGCCGTTGGCCAATAATTACAAACAGCAAGAAATCTGCAAGTTTGGAGCCAGAAATCCTTCAAATACACAGAATTTGATTATTTTGTTTGTTTTTTCATACAAAGAAAACCATAAAGTATTTACATTTGGGAAGCCCGGATCTGATTGTTTTACATTGCTTATTTGAACTTGAAAGGAAAGTATAAAAAGGAGTATAAAAAGATCAATTACATGTTTTAGATCATTCAATAAATGTTTAATATTAGACAAAGGTAACCTGAGTTTTTAATTTCTGATTGAATTTATTAAATCCTACCTGCCTCTGTCTGAAAAAGTAACTGCTTGAGCTTTAGAACATAAACGTATAGCTGGACATTTTCCAGTTGAGAGAAGAATTCGTGGTTGGATCAATTACAGCAAGTCATCCAGGTTGTAAAGCAACAAAGCAGCCACAGACCATCACACTACCACCACCGTGTTTGAGTCTTCGTGTGACGTTCTTTTATCAAATGCTGTGTTAGTTTTACTCTAACATGTAACGTGACTAAAACCTTCCAACTTTTGTCTCGTCAGTCCACAGAATACTTTCCTAAAACTGTTGAGGGATCTTCAAGGTGTTTTTTTGTGGGGTAAATGTGCGACGAGTCTTTGTGCTCTCTTTGGTCAGCAGTGGTTTTCTCCTTGGATCTCTCCCATGAATGCTATTTTCGCCCAGTCTCTTTCTTACTGTTGAATCATGAACTCTGACTTTAACTGAGGCAAGTGAAGGCTGCGGTTCTTTAGATGTTGTTGATGCGCTCTAGGAGTGATTTTCCTAGGCTGGCCACTCCTGAGAAGGTTCACCGCTGTTACGACTTTTCTCCATTTGTGGTTAATGGCTCTCACTGTGGTTCACTCGAGTCTCAAAGCCTTAGAAATAACTTTGTATCCCTTTCCAGACTGACTTTTTGTTTCCTGAGTTTCTTTAAATCGTTACTTTTTGATATCTTTTACTCTGCTTCACTTTTTTTTTTAAGAAAATGTGGTCAATCATAGTTAACTTTTGATTTTACAATAGAGTCAGAGGAACAGTTACTTTTTCACAGCACTGTATTTAAATGGTGCAGTGTTTATATGCTGTGTTAGGGTTGAATATTTCATGAAATGCAAATGTTGTATAGCTTTAATGTTGGGTGAAACAACAAGTGTCTTTTCCTTTAATTAAAACTTCTATTTTTTACTACAAACAAAGACCAGTTGTGTTGTTACGTTATGCTGTGCAGTACATGCCTCGCATATCTCGATAAATCGGAAAACGTGCTGGAGTTCAGGAATGTTTGAGGAGGGGTTCTGAGTGGTTGGGCGGGTGGGGGTTTAGGGTGCTGGGTGGAGGGGCTTTTTGGTGACTGTAAATAAGTGAGTGACATCATTAGATAGCACAGAAGAAAGTGCCTCATACTCCTCCAAGGGCTGGATTGGGTGATATTGAAATAATTGGAGGAAAGGGAAACGAGGCCAACAAGTGTGTGAAACTGCCCTCAAGATCTGAGAGATTTTTTCATTCAGTGACTTTCCTGCCTTCCACATTTTTTAATTCTTCTTTCTCCTTTTCAGACTGTAGTTTATTCCCCAAATCCACACCGCAATCCCCTTTAATCCTACCCCACTAGTTTCGCCTCAGTCTCTTCTATCCACTTTAAACCCCATCCCACCCCTTCCCCAGTTTGTGTGTGGGCCAGAGGGATGGATAAGAATGTTGGACAGGAAATAGTCACTTCTTGACATCACAGTTTCCTCTTCCCATTTCCTCGAGTTACAGTCATTCTGTCCTCTGCACATTCTGTCCAGCAATCTTTCCGTTTTCTTACTGAGACCGTACATTACGTGATGTCGTGTGATGAAGCGTACACCGTGACTGTGATGCCTCCCATGTTTTTGTTTAGTTTTGCTGTAAAACAATGGGACAGTCATGTTTACAGCTTTCAGTAATCAGGGAGAAGCTTCTGGCTCCACTAAATTGAATATTGACTTGCACGCAACTGGCTAATATCACATTTGAGACAATTAAGCTCACTTCCTGTACTGCTGGTCTTTCTTAAGTTTTATAAAGACAAAAAGGGGGTTATAAATCTGGGCGAGGAGAGACAGTTCTCACAAAGTAGTATGTTTAGCCAACAGCTGCCATCTGATCTACACTTTCCTCTGCATTCCTGAAATATCTGGCCCAGCAATTTGGCATTCCAGTTGTTGTTATGCATCATCTTGTCTTGCAGTACAGACTGGAATGTATAAACGGAGAAGTGGAGATCTTAAGATCTCCTCCTAGAGGTTGAAACCTGTCAACATTTACAAATGAATGGAGATGAATGGTGTTCCTTTACGTCAGCTGCCAGTTTAACAAGAATGCAGGCTTTCATGTGTGTTTTGCTTCACTTTAATCTGCATTTCAAATGAATGTGTGCATTGAAACTAACTCCAGATAAAAGCTGTGTACCAACCCCCCCACAAAAAAAGCACAATGCTGATTACTAAATGTTGCTCAACCCAAAGGTGGCTCACATGTTCAGGTTCCTTTATGATCTTTCTCGTTGCTCATCCTCCTTTCTTACTCCAGTGTCTGTTTAACATTAGCTTTTGGCAAATATTCATTTACCTGTGACTGATGTATAAAAATGCTGATCCGAACCCTACATTTACTTTCAACTGATCGTTCAAATCAAAGTTTTCTTGAGACGGCTCACAGAGGGAAATAATTCCACAACAATTTGGATTATTTGTGACTTTTGTTGATACAACTGCTGGTAGTCTCAGTTGTACAAGTATCAGGTATCCTGCACCAAGACGGTTATGCTAAATGTCTGCCAAAACACGTGAAAAACCTCGTCTCACTGGCTAATTCCTGGTACCTTTTTAAGAAGCATTTTGTTCTCAATTTTAAGGTACAAATGACTAATGATAATTTATGGATACATACTGCTTAGGAAGAGTCTCGATAATTTCATTAAAGAAGGAGGGGAGGAGGGGTCAAACATATTTTGGGCCCATTTTCAGAAGAAGGTTAGGGAGGGAGAGGGAGATTAGGTTCCCTGATGCCGGAGAAGATGAGAGAGGAGTGCCCATGGAGACGAGCAGGTCCTGTGGGGGTCTGAAAGCTCTGATGGGAGCCTACCATAAATATCTAATTATTACTGAACTGTTAGGTCCGGTGCACTGAGGACTATTACTTAAAAGCTGCTGAGCTGACAACCTAATTTAGTCATTTCATATGCTGTGGTTTGGCTCAAAAGCTCTAGTTTTTGAATATGGTGGATTTTGAAAACAACACGATTACGATTGTTTTCTTGTATGAATTTTAATAAATGATCAGGAATTTTAAGAGTTAAAAGTGTGCAGCGAGGGTTACCTTTGAGGCAAAAAAGATTCTTTCTCAGTTTCTACTCATCTGCAAGGTACATTAAGGCTACTTTAATAAATCATTTTTACATTAATTTAATCACAGATTAAAATATCTTTGTTGAATGTTAAATTAGGCATTCACAGTTTCACCATACTGATAATTAGCAGTCCAAACTGAATCCCCGATCAGCTCCACTAAGTTCTTTAGCCTCTTTTCTGTAACTCTTTAGATTTGTTTTAACGTAGTAACATAAACCCTGCTTCCAGCTATAGCACAAACATGTTTTAATGAAAAACATGAAAATAGCTGTGCACTATCCACTCAGCAGGAAGCAAACAACAGCAGGGAATAGCCAGCACACATATCTGAGCATTTAGATGCTAAAAAGAGTAGATGGAAAATATATATTAGACTAATAAACTGCTTTGGTAGATAGCCCAGACGCTGGTCACTTTCCTGTCAGCTGCATATTACACCATCATTTTTTAAACAGCCAAAAGTAATGATAAATAATACATTTCCTCTTTGTGTGACTTTTGCAATAAGCTGTAGAAATGTAAACACAGTGAAAATTTAAAATAAAACATATTTGTCATGTTTATCAATGCTTTTTAAGCATTGATAAAGGTACCTTGATGCTGTTATCAAACAAAGCCAGCAGAATTCAAATAGGTGCTGAGTTTTCGAATCAGATATTTGTGCTTATAGAACATTAGAATTGTTGGTGGGAGCCATTGGGGGAAAAATAATGTTACATTTAAGAATTTATATTTCTTCCTCATGAACAGGGAAACACAGACATTATTTATTACCGAAGAACTTTAGACACTCCTTTAATTTGCACACAGGAGTCCGCGGGATCTTCCAGCAATGGTGATGATATTTTCCAGAGAACTGATTAGGCAGTAGGTGGCTAATCTCTAATCTAGAATATAATCAACTCCAGACCAGGTTAGGTTTACAGCATAAGCTACCATGGTGATGTGACCTGGCAAGAAGGGAATGAAAATCAAGAAAATCCTGCTTTATCTTACAGGCTTAAGGATGTTAGAGAGAAACAAAACAAAGCAAAAACAGGAACACAGAAAAATGTCACAGAAATGTCAACTTAAAGTGGCGAGTATTCAGCTGCTCACATCTCAAAGGTCATAAGATGAAGGTTTTAGTCTAGGAATCAATAATAAGGCCTGCTGCTGACATGACTGAAAGCAGGTATAGGAAATCAGAGCTTTGAATTGAATTCTGAACGTACCCACCCAAAATCCAACAAACATCGGTAGATTGGTGCTCAGCGGGGTATTGCTGTCTGTTCCTCTATTGCTGATCATGTGGACTTTTTAAAACTGAGCAAGAGTTAAACAGCTGCAACATTAAACATTTTGTTACCCCTATGAGCTGCAAGCTATGCTTGACTAGGAGGGGAAAAGCCTCCTGCCTGATCAGCAGCTGACAGCTTTCTAATAGAGTTCTCTTATTATCTCCTACCCTGAAGCACCCACTTCATACCTAAAGACTAAATAAAACACGCAGCACAAATGGACATAATTGCAGTCATAACTGCACAACGATGGATCTTGGGGGACCGAGGGGCTTTCAAGCACTCCGGTATAAAACTCAGCCTCTCTAACACTTTCCTGTGGGACATCTTCCTTTATTTGTAGCTGGAGAAATCCTTTTGACATCTCAAGGCAAGTTAATGGATTGCAGCCTCCTCGCACTCACAGTACAAATCAAGAGCGCACGTATTCCTTCCAGTACTGTAAGGGCAGTAGAAAAAGATGCACAAAACATCTGAACCACAACTGTCGACTGTAATGAGTATTGTCAGTTGGAATGTAAAAGTAATATGGGGCAGGAATCCAAGAGGAGAAATCCAGCGGCTGGATTGTGTTAGGAACTCGAAGCTTTACTGGCAGAGATCAGACAGAGCTTAAGTGGAGGGAGAGGTCCCTTCCACAGGCATGATGAACATTTTGGCAACGCAGTCATGTATTCCCCGGAGCCAAGCCCGAGCAAGCCCATCCTGGGATGAAATCATGGCTTCACATTAAACACGATCACACACATGCCTACCAGACTGCAACACAATGTTAAAGTTTACACCTGCAACCAAAAAAGTAATAAAAACGAAGTACAGGAAGACACAAGGGAACTAGCAGGGACCAGCAGCACTTGAAAAACCTTTGCTTACTTTACTTTTCCTTGTGCGACAATCACTAAGCTCTGACGAGGAGCTGTCGGTATTTATTAGCATGTCCACTACTTTTATTGTTTAGTCTATAAGACGTCAGAACAAGCAAATGGCTTAAGCTCAGAGTGATGTCTTTCTAAACAACCTATAAACCCAGAAGTGACTCAGCCTAATGATTATAAACACATTTCAACATAATTTCTGAAGCAGCATTTCTGAAGTGAATGACAGAAAGCTTTAAATCCAGTTACATTTCTTAAAGTATCTAAAACTGATACGCACACACACGTTAATGAATGCGTTCTTTAAATTGACTTCAGTTTGGTGAACCGCACCCACCAGTCCCGTGGGTGGAATGTAACAAACAAACACGGATGATTTGACCAGCGAATGATGTCCGGTCGCACTGCAGATAAACAGGCATGTCCGAACGCATTCACACACTCACACAGTCAGCAGTGTCTTCCTTCTGAAGGCTTCCACAAAACTTAATCTGTCCTCTTTTTTTTTGAGTCTGTGAGCCATCTGGGAGGGTCTCTCAATGCTCTGGCCAGTGAATTACCTCAGCTTTCATGTCATTCTTTAGGCTCCCATTACACCCCTAACTCATCCACACCCCTGAATCACACATGCAGGCTTTTATGCACATCTAAATGGAAAACAGAGCACATAAAAATCTATCCTGTTGCTAATATAATTAAAAAGTGTACACAAAAAGCGATAGGGGAGACAAAAAAATGAAGTGATGTTGATGCATTTGGAGCTAGTTTTGTAGGGTCGAGGCCTTGCACTGGGTTACGTAATCGGTAGCTGCATCATTTATGTTGTTTCCTCTCTTTACCTATTTTTAATCTTCCTGCCTCCAAAAATTCAGAGTGCCTCTTCAGAACTTTACAAACATGCAATATTTATTGAACTCCTCTCTGTCTACCTGGGATAGTGTCATAAAACCCTTAATTTCAAAGCCTCTGGCAGCCTTAACCTCCTAGGACCTGGCGTCCACATATGTGGACATCACATTTTGGGTTGTTTAGACCAAAATACGAAATTTTGCTCTACAAGGGCCTGATATCCACTTACGAGGATGTTATACTGCCACTGTGCTATTGGAATTTTAGACCAATATCCTCATATGTGGCTCTTATTTTTCTCAGAAACAAAATTTTGGTAAAAAAAAAAAAAAAAAAAGAATCGGGTAATTCTTTGTTTTTACATTCATCAGGTCCCAGTCAGCCCAAATATCAAAGAGCAATTAAAAACGAATGCCACGGAGGAGTTTGGGTCTTAGGAGGTTAAGGAAAGATTTTCAAATAGAAATGTAGAGAATTTCCTATCACATTTTGATAAAAATATAATGGCCCTATAAAATCTACACTAGACCACACATTTGCTCTTTCACAAATACTGTGCTAAGTTTTGAGTAAATTGGTACTAGGTTGAATTCAGTTATTTATATGCTATTTATTTATATACTACTTTAGTTAGTGGCTGGTTCATGCGTGTTGACTGCTGACAAAGGTACTGGAAATTGAGTTTGACATATATGCTAAACATATCATTTCTAAACATATATCCAACATATATGTTTTGCTTCTTGATCACCTACATATGGATTTTTATCATATTAGGAGGCATCTTCAACGAGGCCACTACACTACTGGCTTGTGTGTTATGTGTTTGGGGAGTTTCATGCCTGGGCTGGCCTCCTAACTATAAACACTCTGTTTTACCTGATAGAGAGAGATTATGGTTGTGGGTTTGCATGTGTGTCGGGTCTTTTGATCTACATCCAGTCTTTTGTTGTTTTTTGCTGTTATCGGAAAGATTCTGTTTCTCTTCCTGTCTCCCATAATGCATTGCTGCCTTTATCAGGCTGCGCAAGAGGAAGAGCGCTGCTGGGATGTGAAATTCTTCCATACCTTTTGCTCCTCTATCTTCTCTCTCTGTGTATTGTGTAACTCTCTTCCTTTCACTCCCCTGTACTCTTCTAATCTGTAGCCTTGAAAGTTCTTCAGAACCTCTGATGTTTTCAGTTTTTTGTCTTTTTTGTTTAGGTCCGGCTTACTGAGAACATCAGGTGGAATGGGGTCAAATAAGACATTGTTTTTTTTTGTCAAAGTTAAACAAAAGACAAATTTGATTTCTTTTTTTTAAGAAATATTATATATATGCATTGGGTTCAAGTGAATCTCCATGTAAATTTTTAACTTTCCAATTTGGAACAATTAGCAGGATGGACCACGGATCTTAAGCCTGGGTGAAGGCAGTGCTTTAAAGCAAATTTGTGTAACGGCCAGCACAAGGTGACTCCTCTGGCTTTAAAAAAGCCCAAATTTAAAGAGGTTAAGGATAAAATTACCAAGTTTTTCACTTGATCTGCGACCTTCAGTATGTACCTTCCTGATGGTCATGGTCTTAATCGCTAGTTTAAAGACTTAATTAATAAAAAAAAATCTTGAAAAAGAAGAAAAATCAGGGTATATTGTTAGAGACACCCCTCATTTATCACAGATGATTTTAAACTGACTACAGCCAAAAGTCTAAGATCGAGGGTTAGAAAATCAGGTCTTCAGAAACAAACGAGTCACTTGTGTTCAAAAAATTTAATTATTTTAACCTAAATTAAATTATTTGGTTTTCTACAAATAAATTAACTAATCAGCAGTTTCTATTTGTGCATACGACCCAAGTACATCCAATAAGGTAAACATCTGAATACCCTCTTTTCTGCTCTATAAATTTCCAAATAGTGATTAAATTAGAGTACAGGGCCACAGAAGCAACTACTTTCCCAACAGAATTACTCGCTCAAGTCTACATGCCACATCAACTCATACAATCTGTACTTCGGCACTGAGAAGAGTATTGGGTTACTCTATGGATGGACAGATTTGCTTCATTAAATACCTTATTAAATAAGTTATTTGACAGAGTAGTATGTGACATATCTCTGTGTTTTAAGTAGTGTAGGGTTACTCCTTCCCCTGGGCCATAACATATTATGAAGTGCACAGGTTGCTTTGTGCTGGGCCCTGGGTCATGGCCTGATAAATATTTAAGGAGGGCGTACGTGCCCTTGCAGCCATCCCAGACTGAGCGGGACACGATAGAGATAGCATTAAAAATAAACAAACGCAGCTTTAGTGATGGACAGGCGCTGCAGGAGATGAACAGAGCAGGTTGATGCACATGTTAAAACTAATTTACACAGTTTATTACTGTTTAATGCTTTTAAAAGATAACTGATTTACAATTTCCTTAGAATATCTTTCAAAATAAACCATTTCTCTTTAGTAGGTCTCATTTGTCAGAAAATAACAAATGAGGCTTACTTCTGTATAAAGAATCTTCTACCAATCAATATTTTTATATTTTCTTTTGGGAAATAAATGTTACTCTTAATTTTATTGAACAAAATAGTTAGATTTCTGCCATTTTTCAAGAGATATATGTATATTCACAAAAGAAGCGAATGCAAGTTCAGTTCGAATCCAGTAAACTGCTAAGCTAAAGATGAAAAAAGAGAGTAAAGGAGTATCTTGGTATGTGGGCATGTAAGAGCGAGTGTGTGCGGCTCCAGTGAGAAAAGCTCATGTAACTGTCCCTTGTGTGTTGACAAAGGGATTAGGTTAGTATCAACTAGATCATGCAAAGCCATGAAGACATTTGCACACAAGAATTCTTCACGCACACACACTGAAAGCAGACCTCACACAAACAAGCTTACCTTCTGCTGCTGCTTAAGACATAGGACAAAACCCCAGACACAAACACCCACACACATGGTCACCGCTTAACCACATTCACCAAAGAAACAGCTCCCAAAGTCACACACAGAGTAAATAAACACTCCAAGCAATACAGAAACACACACGCATACACACCTTCTGCTAGCGTGTTGTCCTCCGAGTGTCCGTTCAGGCTAGTCATGCTGGAGATTTGTCCATTCTTCTGCAAAGACTGAAAAGAACAGCAAAGAAAAACAAATAAATACATTTCACACATATAGCATACTGCTGTTAATTCTCTTTAAAGGGAAAGTTTAACATATGTGGATACACATATATTTCCCGACTTTAAGATATCTGTTTTCCGTTTGCTAAGCATAAAGCTAGCATCGGATATAGCAGCTTAGCTTAGCACAAGCTAACATAAAAACTGGAAGAAGGGGAAGCATTTACTCAACAAGTAACACAATCAAACTTAACTTAAAGAAACTTTACAGATTCTTTAATGTTGCTTATGTTTTGTCTGTGGTCACTGTGAAGCTAGGGCAGCAAGGGACTCGTTTAGCTTTCTGTAGCTTAGCATAGAGACTGGGAATAATTGGGCATGAGGAGAAGCTCAAAGACACACCACCAAAACCTCGAAAGCTTTCTAATTATCAAGCGTTATAGTGTTTGTTTAATCTGTAAATGGGAAGAAATGTAAAACAACAACTGGCTTAGCAATAGAAATTGCTTGCTGGAAGTATTCCTTGGCAGCAGGCTGTCTGACCACCCACAACATTTGTTAAACTCCCTATAAAACCACAGACTGTAACAGTTTGTTTATAGATTAAGCAAACAATATTCAAAATGTTATTCCAAGAGCTTTCCAGGTGTTGGTATGAGAGTGTTGGAGCTGTAATTTGACCCAGCAAACTGTTTTCATTTGTTTCCTGTCTTTGTGCAAGAAAAAACCTCAAGCCAATTTAGAAATATTAAATACCAAGCTAGTTTTGCTGGTGAATTGAACAAACCAGAGTTTGTTGATGCTACTGAGCCAAATTTTTTAAGTTAACAAAAAAAAGCAAAAACTATGATTACATGCTCCTTTTTTTTATTCTTAGTGATTCATTAAAAATCGGATAGTAATGATGTAAAATTTGGGTTTGAGTCAACTAACCTAATGGCCTCTTTGCTCAATAGCCTCTCATTAAATTAAATTAACATCAAATTCACCACACTGAAGTAATTATTTTACAAAGCAAACAGTGACCAAATCTTGAAAATAGCTACAGTAATTTTTTAGTACTCAGAAAAAGAGAAAATACACCAAAATCACAGCAATAATTTACTGGGTTGTTTTTTTTTTAAAGTGGCTTTTCTTACTTGTTTTTTGTAACATGGACGAGTGTGTTAACAGAGTTAACAACACACAGCCGGGTTCACAGGACTCTTATCTGAGGATCTGAGCATTGACAGTTTTTCTGGCTGCCACCAACTCTGACTGACAGGTGGACAATTGCAGGCAGGCCCAAGCTTTTGTCCTTCACAGCCTGGGGAAAAGGAACCAGAGCCTCCCCACTGAGGTGCTAATATAACTAATGGACAAGTCGGGCTCTATTCCCGATTTCTCTAGGAAAGCCCTGAAAAATGACACCACGAAGGAAACAATCTGCTTGGGACAGGTCAGAGGGATGAACTAAAAGAAAATGGGACCAGATTAGGAGAGTGCAGGGAGACTCAATCATCACCTGGAGGGATGACCGACATGGTGGTGTAACCACTTGGTGTACAAGGACAAATGGAAAGGATGAGGACAACAAGACAGGAAAAACAGATTAACAGATTAATTCTTTTAGATTTAATTAATTCTTTTAGATTTGAAATAATGAAGCTGAAGTTTGATCAGAGAAATTTCCTGCAATGTTAAAGATCAGCCAATAGATCCTTGGCTGACATGGTTTATATTTATGGTTTTATTTGATCTGTGATCTTTTAAAGTACTAATCTTATTTTTTCTTTTCTGTTAGCAAGAACACCAACTTATGACATATGGCTTCATTATACAGAAGATCTAGATGTACAAAAGTCTCATAATTGCCTCTGAACTCTGTCAATACTGCAACCATGAACATTTCAGTACACTGAACTTTGTTGAATTGGTCAAATATCTTACTTGTTTGTATTGGCTTATAATGAGCTGTGAAATCAGTCATCTGAAAACATGTTTACTTGAAAAGCACAATGCAGTCTAAGTTTTAATCATCGCCCAGCTCGTACAGCAAAGTTCAGTACCTCATCGTGAAGTCATGAAAAATTTGATTCTTCTTTCACTCGTACTAAAACGTTCATCCATCCAGGAATGTGATACTCGAGTGAAAATTTGCCAACCGCTTGTTTGACTTCTCAATTTTCTATACTAGAAGAAAGAAAATTTCTAATCCTTATCTGATTCAAAGGCTGGTCTGATCTATTGATCAGACCCCCCACACCCTCTAGCAGATTATTACATGAAGGAACCTTTTAAAAAACAAAAAACAAGCGCGTCCATGCTCACAGGTGTACACACGGGTGATCACACCCACAAACTACACCCTTTTTGGCTCCTACCTCAAAGCACACTGTGTTCTGTTGATCTTATGTGCTGCACAATAATGTTTAACATTTAGTATTTACTGTCATATTCCCATATATCATTGTGATGTTGTTTATTCTATTACTCTTGTTCTCTTCTGCTTGCTTTCTTTTTTCTTTCTCAGCAAGTGATCCAGGTGATTGATATATGCATTTTTTTTTCTCTGCCCGTTCTGTTGGTTTTTGTCTTTTGCCCTTCTCCCCCGTCCCTCTTCTCAGCTGTTTCTCTTTCCCTCTTTCTTTCTCCCCTTCTTTCCCCCAGTCAAGTCTGTCCCGTATTCAGTAAGTGAAAATAAAATAAACAATAAAAGGTGAATCAAATGGACCATTACGGCAAGGCTGGGATGGTCAGTTTGGTAAAGTAAATCCGTTGGGCATCTTTCTTTGCCTTTAGACAACAATTCTGATGGCAAAAGAGCCAAACGGGACAGGCCAAAAAAAAAAAAAAAAAAAAAAGAGAAATAAATGACTCAAAGCCAACAAATGTGAGTTGTTTTTGGAACTGTGAGGCCTGTTTCACAATATGTGCATCATGCAAGCTGCAATTTGCTGCAAGACATCATTTTTTCCTTTAATTTTGACATCTTTCACCGATTAAAACCCTAACTACAACCAGTGCATGAGCTTTCAAACACAGCTCTCAAAAGTTCCTGGAGTTTCTGAGCAACAATGTCTGTAGGATCCCACCGTCTAGATCTGTGTCTAAGGTTCGCTCGCAAAACAGGGTAAAAAGAGCATTTATACCCCATTCATGTAAAATGAAATCTTCACTCAGTCAAATGCTTGCATGCAGGGGAGGGTGGGGCTGTCATTTTTGTCCTTTTCAAGCCATCAGGACCTGTGATCACATTTAGCACGTGAGCCATCAACTCTCCTCCAACCCTGCGACATTCCCAGGATTCCTTGTCCCCTTCACCAAAATTCCACAGGTCCACTAACACCTGACTCCACCTTCTCCAAATGTTCACGTCCCTTACCCGAACATGGTGGGCAAGGGAAAGTATCCCTAAGAATTTATGCATATTTGGAAAGAATTTGCATCTCATAATTTTGAAATGCAATGAGGGTGGTGGTTGTGGGTGCAGCGTTTCTGGTCATCACACAGGATTAACCTTGCAATTAATGTCTGGATGTCTTTTTATTATCATGTTTCTCTTTTGTTTTTATTTCTAATCACAAACGGTTCAGTTCAGTTTTTACCAAAAACTGCTAATGCTGTCTATCCTTAACTAAAAATAAGAAAGTAAAGTTGATTCATAAAGTGTTTTTCACAGACATATATCCACAAACTTATTATCAAAGTAATAAAAAGTGAGAACAGTCAAGACCCCACAGTTTAGAAAAATAGTGTTAGAGGAGAACTCAGGCTAACAAATAAATTCCTGCCAGATAAATATGTGGAAAAGCTGTTTAATGCCGAGCCAGAGATACCAGCCCTTAAGCCTATTAAGTGACATAGTATGGTCAAAGGCCAACCTGATACCATTAAAAGATCGTCACAGACCTTTAAAAGGGAAGTCTCAGTGGAATTGATGAGGATAAAAGATTGTAATTTACACAATAAGCATCTGAACTGAATTTTTCCAATAATTTGCTAATAAATAGGCTTATTATTACCACCAGAGCTGGCTTCAAGATGAGGTTTATACTGTAGTTCAGCAAAATATTTAAGAAAATTCAATTAAAAAAGTTTGCATTTGATATAATATCTAAAATATTCAAATATTGAAATTTTTCTCTGGTTGGGTATATATACACATGAATGGATGGGCATGTAAAATTTGGGAACATGTAGATTTAATGTCATACTTTATAGAGAAAACAAATGCAAATTCCTATAGAAACCGCAGCGACACTTAACAATCAATTTTAAACTTGGGTTGTCTTTAGATTGGAATTTCATCTACTTTACAAATCTCTGACCTGAACCACATGAGCAAACAGATGATATCTTAGGTTTATTTTGCATCAAATTAGTCTCAATTTTGCTGTTTATGCCTTTTTTAAATCTTACCCAACAATGATGCTAAGCAAGGATAGGGTTTCTTTTTGTCAAGGTTTTTAATGTCATATGAAAGGCAATACTATCTATGTGCATCAGCATGTGACCAGGTAAGGATAGACATTCAGTAATGTCATATTATGTCATATATACATTCTTGAAGATTGAAAATTTTCTTGGTATTAAAGGAATTTTTCTTGCATTTTATTATTGCATTGAACTGAAAGTGAACCGGCCCAAACACTGAAAAGTGGTGTGACGCCTGAGTAACTCTGAATTTCTTTTCGAGTGTTTGGACGCAATCAGTCACCGTTTCACTGCCAGTTGTGCATTTTTTGATGTCTGTCTGGTCAGCATGGTGTGCCACAAAGATCTAAAGACAGACTTCCTGCTCGGGGAAAAAAGTGCACAAGGAATGGCCACATAACGAAATGTCTGCTTATGAAAACAACAGCATGGAAAAAGTAATCTCCTCTTGTTTTTTTCCATGCTGTTGTTTTCTCTTGTCTTGTCTCCTGTGTAATATGATCAGATTTAATTTAGCCCAATGAAAAACATTTGAGAAGTCACATTTCTGTCTATGAATAGATTTGATTATTTTTGCTGTCTAGAATGAGACCGCATAAACTGACAAAACAGCAAGATAAGACACAGCACACATGAATGCACATGTTTACTTGTAGTATTCATGCGGTAGGGTAGCACAGAGTCAGAGAGAGCGAGTAGTAGTAAACACCTCCTTCCTCTCTTACAGCCCCTTTCACCACTTCTAACATGTTCCTGTCTCATGTTCATTTATCCCAAGCAGCCTAGCACTCACAGAGTGATTTCATCTTCCCCTTCCTTTTCTTCAGCCTCTTCCACTTGAGGGATTACACATGCATTAAGCACTTTTTTGTAGCACTTACCAAACCTGCTGAGTCACCATTTACACTTGCAAAAAAAAGCTGCAGTTTATTTGAATTGACCTGCACTGGCAGATGGGCATGATGTCTAACATATCAGAAACCAAAGTAGAGATCTGGTGACTGTGGAGGTCATTTGAGTACAGTGAACTCACTCTCATGCTGAAGAAAGCAGTTTGAGATCATTTAAGCTTTGTGACTGAAGTCAGGCAACCGTTTTCTATTCTTTTCTTGCCCAAATTTGGTGAGCCCATGCAAACAGAGGACAAAGGAGGGGGGAACAACTAAGCTGTAGTGCCTCTTCACCTCACTGTACAATACCTTTTGTGCAATACTTTTTGTAAATAGTCAACAGTGCAATAGACTCAATACTTGAAATGTGCAATTCACTTGTATTTTTATTTTTTATTCCTATTTATTCTATTTATCCCCTTTGTATATTTTATTTATATTTGTTTCTGTATTTATATATATGTGTGTGTGTGTGTGTGTATGTATGTGTGTGTGTGTGTGTGTGTGTGTGTGTGTGTGTGTGTGTGTGTGTGTGTGTGTGTGTGTATAACAATTCTGTAACTGTAACTTCGGTCGTTGCTGTGCTTTTTTTGGAAATCGAATTTCCCAGAGGAACCCACCCGAGGGATTAATAAAGTTCTATCTTATCTTATCTTATCTCTTAACTACAGCCTCGGTTTCCTGTTCTTAGCTGACAGAAGTGGTGTGGTCTTCTGCTGCTGTAGCACATCTGCGTCAAGGTTTGATATGTTGTGTCTTTAGAGCTGGCTTTCTGCATACCTTCACGGTAATTTTGAGTTACTTTTGCCATCAACAAGTCACTTCTACCCAGAAAGCTCCTGCTCATGGGATATTTTCTCGTTTTCAGACCATTCTCTATAAATCCATGAGGTTTAGTGCACCTTCATTAAAGGAATTATTTAAATTGTAATTAGTCTGTGAAAGCAAAAGGATTCAGAATAGATTTTCTTTGTGCTTTCACTTTTATCTTCATTTTATCTATTTTTTTCCTATACCTCTTATCTGGCTCTTTCATTTACTTCTTGGCTGCGCCTTTGCTCATCGGCTCCAGCATAGAGACAACCTGCTGTCTTCTAAATCACTTCACAAAGGGCAACAGAGGAGATTTATATCCTTTATACAGAAAGCAGGAGAATGGAGCTAATGGGGAAAAAAACCAAGCATGTAGTCTAAGATATTAAGTTCTGTAAATAAAGTTTGATGACCCTCCTTTTTCCTTTAAATCTCTAGATAAAATAGTCCAGGGATGTCTTTAGGATGTTATCTAAAAGTCTACAGTTAAATGACCCTTGAATTGTTGGTGAAATTGATTTAGGAGCTCACATGTAGAAAAACAGCAGAATCTTTTGGGTTTATAGTCTGGATTTGTTACAGTCTAATCGAAAACACCTGTTCTTTTGAAGCTCTATCGCAGACCTTCCCAAAGTGTGGGGCCCGCCCCCTAGGGGGGGCGCAGAGCCATTGCAGGGGGGGCGCGGTATGAAAGGGGAAAAAAAACCAACGCTTGAACACTGCTAGCACGGGGCGCCCACACAAACGCAAAGCAGGAGATGAAGCATAGCTGAATATGTTTCCAAACCAACTTCATTCTAAGCCAAAGACTAGAAAATATGGTGAAGCATGTCTGCCCTTTGGTTTCACCTGCACAAGTGCCAAGGTAGGCCTCCCCTGCAGAACTGGTTTTCCCTTTGTTGGGAGCACACGCTGGGCTCTTCAAATCAGGGACAAACAGTAGCCCACATTCTTGATTTTTAGTTCACAAACACTTGTTGTAATGACTAACTACTCCTGACATTTTGGAGATGTTAGCTCTTTATACAGTAAAGTTACAGTGGGATACAAATAATATCAGGCTGATCCTGCCACGATTTGTTCCCCCGGTTCAAATCACGGACTCCTACAGCTGTTTATGTTTTTAAACCCATTTTGCACAGAGAGGCATTTTTTGAAAAATGTATTGATAGCTATGTTGAATATTATTACACAGGAAAAAAAACAACTACATGTAAAATAATTACACGGTGACGCCTCTGCCTTTCTAAATGGAGCAGTGGCGTGTCCAGCGGGGTGGCCTGGGGTGATGATGATCAGGCCACCCCCCCTACCAGACTGGCCACCCCAGGTGCCACCCCGAAGCTAAAACAATAAAATTCAATCAAATATCAAATGTACGATTATGTTTTCACAGTGAAGCTCAGATATCCGAGTGTAAGTGAATACAGCATCAGCTTCTGCACTATGAGCATAAGGTTAGCAAAGGTAGGACTCGGAGAGCCAAGCACGAAAGACAGCACCGCAGAAAACAATTTTTCGGCGAAAGAAAATGAGGAGAGAATAAATGTCCCTGTAATTAATATTAAGTTTGTTGAGTTTAGTAAACTTCGGTGAAATTAGAATACCAAGGAAAAAATAACACTTAAAGAATTATTGCAACCATCGAATATTTCAGACAGTAGGCTACTGGGGGGAGCTAGCATAAGAGTTATGAGTTATAAGATATAATCCAAGTCGTAACATAGCTGTATGGAGCTGCAGATTTGGTTGCAGGTTAACCTAGCTGGACTGGCCATCGGGCATACCGGGCATTTGCCCGTGGGCTGATGACTTTTTTTTTTTTGTAACGGCATGAACAATGAGAGTGGTGGATTGGCCAGATGCTGGCCGATGTGTAAAAATAACTCAGTTGTTTGGTGGTGGCTATGGCGGAGCTTCCACAGAGGCCAGCAGGTGGATGAGGGAAGGGGAGGCAGGAGGAGAGACCCGAGGCAGCCGCCAGTCCGAGTGTCAGGTGAACTGAACTTCAGGTAAGAAGTTATGACCTGCAGTCTATCTGGGTCAGATATAAACCAAGTTTAGGGGTAGTTTATTTTCGTTGTGCTGACTTTTTACAGTCAGTTACAGTAATTCGTACTAGCTAGCATGACAGAGTTTCTATACAGCTGGGTGGGTGCTATGATGTTACTGATAGTGAACTTTATTTTATTCATAAGTTTAGTTAGTAGAGTTGCCAATGGCTCCTTAAAAATGGAATGGTCCCTCATTCAGAGACAATATTACGCGTTTCGTATTGAGCTGAGAAGAGACACAGTTTGTCCCGTACTTTCGCTATAATGAAAAAAAGACACAAAGCTGGAGTTATTCTGTGTCTTTGCTGCACAGCTGCCTCTGCTTCTCTCATTCTCTCCCCCTCCCTCTCCTGTTCCTACTTCAATCATGAAACTGATCAATGATCAGCTGATCGGCTTTTCTGATCAGCTGGGTTCCTCTTTCTGGCGCAGAAAGAGGAACCCAGCGGATGTCGCGGTAAACAACAGCAGCACATTTAAGCTTGATCAGCTGTTGTTAGAATTTATTTAACATTAATTTCTAGTATCAGCTGATGTTTATGCCAGTTAATACTGGCAGTGTCCCCATGCCAGCTGACTGTATTTCATCATCAGCCAGTGTTGTTCTTTATCAATATTACCAAAGTTTACCATAAGGCAGCATAGAAAGTATTTACTTGCTTTCAGGTTTCATTCAAATGTTAGTCTTTTCATTTGTTTCCCCACTTTTTTCCTGTTTCAAAATCAAACACCAGTTTGTGAGAAGATTATCTTCTTTTTTTAATACGCAGATAAAGTTTTGCATTGGCACTGGCTAAAAATGTTCGTATTTTAATATTCAAAAATGTTTTGCCCAAAACATATGTGCACTATATGTCAGTAAAAATACCATGCAAATATTGCTGTCCTTGAATGCTGAAAAAACACTGACAAAGCACTGATTGTATCTCTTGTACTTTATCAACGCAGTATCTAAAAACTTTGCACCGTAGTGGTTAAAACCTCATTCTAATAAGAGTTAAAAGCGCATTCGGTTATTAGGTTTATAGGGTTATTGAATTATGGTTAATGGTTGGTAGATTTTTTTTAACATTATCTGCCAATTACATCTGCCACCCTTCTCCAAATCTGTGCCCCTACCTGGCCCCCCCAACAAAAATTTTCTAGACACGCCACTGAAATGGAGGGACAGTAACTGCGTGTGTGTATGTAAGCGTGTAAAAACTGAAGATAGTCATAGTATTTTGTCTCTATCTGCCATTCTGCAATTCATCTCATGTAAACAATACACACAGCGTGACGTGAAAAAAGGCACATACCTTTGACGTTGTGTGACGAACTCTGTATTCCTCGTCCACACGTAAACACAAAAAAGGAGTTTTAAAAAACTGCGTTTTCGGTGATTCCAAACGCCATTTACATGTGGATGAAACAGCTGCGTTTTCAAAATCATCCATGTAGGTGTGGACGTAGCGTAAAAGAGTTAGTAGTTTATTTTATTACTACCTGTAATTTATTGCAGATTACTTGTATTTGCTTAATTATTTACTAAATGTTTGAGGTGTGACATAAACCGCAATGTAGCAAAATATGGGTGTGTGTGGTTGGAGGATGTGTTTGTGCGTGCGTGTGTGCGGGGGAGGGGCGCGGACATTTTTCTTGTAAAACAAAGGGGGGCCCAGCAAAAAAAGTTTGGGAACCACTGCTCTATTGCAATTTATGCAACAAGTTAATATCAAGTCGGCTTAAAACCCAGCTCATACAGCCGAGCAATGGATGAAAATAGCTTTTATTGGACTGAATACATTTTGAAATCCTTGCAGAAATAAACAGATACAGTAGGCTAATATTTTCAGTCTCGCCAGGAAAGTACCTATAAACGTCAATCATAACACACAGTAAGGATAAAGCAGAAATGGCAGTAAATTTACTCCATCCAGCCTTTATGGTCATTTTGTTGCCATTATAATGGGAATTATGCAGTAAAGAGGAAATATTAAATAGCCCAAATATTAAGAAGTCTTCTAACTGTCTGTGTAAATGGCTGTGCTGAAGTTTAGTAACACTAGCTGGGATGTCAGGATTATTCTCAGAAGGACACATGCACACAAAAGCAAACTGGGCGAATGAGATAACAGGCTTAAAGGCTCCCAGTGGACTCGTATTTTGCCCGGGATAGTTAACGCGACAACCTCTGACCTCCGAGGTGTGGAAAGGGTCTCTGAGCAAACGAAAGGGGGATGACACGGGCAGAAGGGGTGACTGGGAAACACGGAGACAGGAAAGATAAAGACAGGGGTTTAAAAATTTCCAGTACTTTTTGTGACATTTCTATCAGTTCCCACCAGGAGGTTCCTGGGGTGCCATGACACCATCATGTCTGCCGTCGCTTACGTCCTCCTTCTCTCTTCATGTTTCTTCACCCCTGCCAGCCCCCAAACTATTATCCCTGACCCCCACATTCAGTACATACCAAAGATCAAAGCCTGACAAGACCCCCCGACGAACACTCTCGCTGATTCCACATCCCATTAACTCTGCTCAGGTGCTCAAACTCAACACCTGCGCCTCTGTGTGGTTTGAGGTGAACTAGCAAAGCACTAAGTAAGTCGAATGTTTCTGGGGATTACAAGGTGGAAAGGTTTTTCTGCCCTCTTTCACTCCAGCTATCTCATCCACTTCTGCTCTATAAACAGAGCAGGTTTGCCACTTGGAGTATATTTAATGCAGCTTTCGGGAACCCATCCGTTACCATGAATCTGTCAACTTTTTCCCCCAGCAAACACACAGGCACAAGCTGTGTAAGGAAATAATTCCCTGCTCCTCATGTTTGTAAGAGGCCCAGTGTGTTTTTATGTGCGATGGTGTAGCTGCCAAATGTTTTTACTCTTTTATCTTTAATGGAGGAGGGTCACATTCAGTCTTGTGTTTGGCTGAAAGTCTAAATTAAGTTTGGTAAAGACCTGCAAATTGCAAAAAATATTATTTAGACGTTCAGAATTAAGTTAGTCAAACTCAGTAATATGCTTTTAAAACTTGCTTTGGATTTCATCACCTTGAAAGACCTCACAGTGTGAGAACAAATGAGTGCATTCAGGTCAAACTTGAGTGAAAATGTGAATGTTAGACTTAATTTAAATTCTGCAAGCTAATGCTTTTAGTTTTGTTGGTTTAGTGTAGTGGTGTCCAAACCCAGGTCTCGAGGGCCGGTGTCCTGCAGGTTTTAAATGTGTCCTTGATCCATCACAGCTGATTCAAATTGTTGCGACTTTCATCCGTAAATAAAGCCGCGGCCGGCTGAGTTGGTTGTGTCCCTGTGACGCGCCTCCAATAATCCATAATGAGTCGAACTTGTACTTTGCGCATTTATTTTAAGAACAAAACAAGAACAAACATTTGCGCTTTCAATCAATTTCCAACTAGCGCATGGATTAACTGGTGTGCCAAAAAATGACAGTCAACAGAAAAGTTTGCCCACAAACCACTCACCCAACACACCTGCTGCGAACACCGACATCAGGTAAATAGACTGTGACCACACCCACATACCATCACCTGAGACGCAGGTAAAGCTATACACCTGTGCCACCAAAACAAAAAAGGAAAAACATAAACATTGACTTTGGCTCTTACACAAATGGCTAAATTACCTCCTCACATGCCTGGTAATGAACTAATCATTTAATTCAGGTGTGTTGACCCAGGGTGAGATCTAAAACAGCAGGACACCGTTCCTCGAGGCCTGGAGTTGGTCCAGCCTGGTTTAGTGTATGGAAGTTTTGCAGACACGTGACTGCTAACCATGTGACATTAACCTGTCAGCCACTTTGGATGTGATAATCACGGTGACAATGTAGGATCAAGTGGATTAAAGCTCCAGGTTTAAAGATCAACCTGTTACAATCTGGCAATCACAGGTCACGGGGGGAAAATGAGTATTCCTCAACTGGTTGCTGGTGGTTGATGGGAGTTGCTGAGAAAATGATTGGGGTGGGAGTCACACATTTGTTCATAAGTCATTTGGGTCATAATGGAGAAATGGGAGTAACCGACTGGTTTCTGGCACAAACCTTGTGATTGATTTGGTTGCTACTTTATTGCTGCGGACGCCTGCAGTTTGCACGTTAGTGGCAGACTTGTCTACAAACACTGGTCATCTGCTCCCCGAGGTGTAGTGAAACTGTGAAAAGTGCATCACAACCTGGAAATGCGACAATTTGCCTTCAAAGTAAAAGCTGTTTCTTTTGAAACATGCGAGCTGCAGCTCAGAGGGACAACTCTCACTCTGAATACAAACCTTCACCATAGTTTGCCCCACATTTTATCAAGTCTTTGTACTACTGGGCTAGCAGTTAGTGAGGTTTGACATGTACAAAGAAAATCACTCTAACTGTGTTAGAAAAAAATCGGATCCCTGACATTTCATGGAAATTTATACAAAATTTCAGCACAATGAGCAGAAATTGTATGACAGAAAACGAGTGTTTGGGAGCTCCGGCAGCCAGGCTGGTACTTTCTTCACTTTTGGGGTCTTGGTCTGTTTGTATTGTTCTTTAGTCATCTGTGGCCAGCCTTAAGTCTGGTGGTCAGAGGACCCTGTTGCAGGATTCAAAAGCATGTGAGGGAAATAACTGAACTGCTTTTAATTTGACAAAAAAGTCAAAGTCCAAGACAGATAAACTAAACTGGGAACTAGGAATGAAGCATGAGGAACCATACAAGAGATTTAAAAAAAAAAAAAAAGAGCGGTATTCCAAATCACAAGAAACACGGGGTGCATAAATGGATGACTTGACAAGAGGAATAAACTATAAATACACAGGGGGATGAGACACAGGAGAAAGTAATAAGTGTTGCATAGACAATAAAGAAGGTAGAAGACGGGGGAAGTAAAACTAGAACAATTCACACAGGAAACAACCTTCAAAGTAAAACAGGAAGTGACAAAGAGACAAATTAAGACTCCGGCATTAAAAATAAGACGAAACCCAGCAACTATAACAAATACATTAAAAATCAGTGATAACCATACAGAAAATCAGCCCTTTTGAAGTGCTGATTTCTTACCCAGCAGTGGCTCGCCTCCTGCTCTAAGCAGCAAGATTTAAAATAAATTAAACACTATCTAATGCTTATTTTTATTTGTCTGATGACATTAATCCACAATCAGCTTATTAGAGTAATAATAGTACAGATAAAGCTGCAGTCCTCCATCATGCTCTGTACTTTGTAAATAAAGTTATGTGTGGCCAAAATTTTTTGCATTTTAGTGTCGAGGGAGAAATATGTCACTTACAGCTTGCAGGCCCCACTTTACCAAAAACACAGCAAGGCTGTGGTGTCCCTGACCTCACTGTGGTAAAAAAAAAAAAATCCACTGTTTGTTTACGTAACAGAGAAAATAAAGAATTTCCACAACTCAACTGTCGTTGTTACAACCGACGATTGTCTGAAATGTATCAACAGCTGGCTCCACTTATCCTCGAGTGAGTCCTCTGTGTTGCAAACACTGCAGAGTGGGTGAGTAAGAGGACAAGCATCTTGTAATCAGGGTAAAACGTGGAGATGAAGACACCTACTGTAGCAGAAATTATACCACAAAGGCAATTTTCGAGGCTTTGACAGGTGCTTATACCGCCTGTCCCTCTGTGGCTACAGAACTCAATACTCTGAGGATTTGGGTGTGGCTGGACCATGAGGACATAATAAAGGCTTCACAGAAGATGCTCCCTTCTTCATGCTATCGTGCTCATTCATTTTAATCTGCAATTTATTTGAAACACTCCTTTATCTGTTGTGCAAACATGCAATATTTTCAAAGAAGGGTGTGGTCCTGGAGTCAGAGATGTGAATGACCTGCAATTTGTAAAATATTTAAACTATCTCTGTTGGTTTCTAGGAGCTAAAACGAATGACAACCAGACCAGCAGTGACATAAGCAGCTCATTCAGTTCATGATGCGGCACAATTCAGAGGCTGTGTTTAGTACAGAAAGACGGTTCTAAGTTTTGTTGTGATTAGCTGGCTGTATTGCACAAACTAAGCCTCCCGGAGGCTCTCAAACAGACACAAATCCAGGACAAATGAATCTCATTTCACTAAAATCTGACTAATACCCAAGGAGGAGGAGTAATTCTTCTCGTAAAAATGAAAAATGGTAAATGGCCTGTATTTGTACAGCGCTTTACGTAGTCCCTAAGGACCCCAAAGCGCTTTACACAACATTCAGTCATCCATACACACATTCACACACTGGTGATGGCAAGCTACATTGTAGCCACAGCTGCCCTGGGGCGCACTGACAGAGGCGAGGCTGCCAGACACTGGCACCACCGGGTCCTCTGACCACCACCAGTAGGCAACGGGTGAAGTGTCTTGCCCAAGGACACAACGACCGAGACTGTCAGAGCCGGGGCTCGAACCGGCAACCTTCCGATTACAAGACGAACTCCCAACTCTTGAGCCACAATCGAAAAGTGGCTGTAAATCAAGAAATATGGCCTTGACCTAGAGCTCAGTTCAGATGAAGATCTAATAAGTGATTATTATTGTGCAAATCTCCCTCAAATCTGACCAACACTCCGGAGGGAGCGGGGACTCCTGGGAAACGTGGAGGTACAGATCCCAGATGGACGCTTCACCGTCGCCTAAGCTCGGTGGTACTGATGACTTAAAAACTCTAACTATTGTTGACCATGATTACTTAACATGATTACTGATGGACTATATGAAATTATTGGATTAAAACAAACAAACAACTCTTCTTTGAACTTTAACAAAATAAACAAAATTTAAAAAAGAAAAAAGAATTAGACTATGAACTGGAATAAACATAAGACGTTTTAAGATTAAAAGACAAAATTATGCCTGAAATTTAAATTTGATTAACTGCAGAGCCATAATAAGACCACATCTCTGTTGCATATGCTGCCCGTTGCCAGTCAGCCCTGAAAACCTCATTAGTCTCTCTGTGTGACTGTCAGCTGTATTCAATTTCCGGTTCACATACATGATGTGAGAGGAGGGACCACGGGGACATTGAATTCGATTAATTAAACAAGAAAGGGATAAAAATAAACCCCCAGAACACAATCTTTTCAGTGTGTCCATGCATGCTTGTGTGTAACAGACAGAGAGAGACATGGGAAGGAGATGAAAGCGAAGAAAAACCGATGAGTGACACCAAAGCTGCAGAGACACGCACACCTGTTAGCTGCCGTTTCAGGACAACACACGAGGGCGGGATGCCCTCCTCTACCTACATCAGTGCATCGCTAACCTTTTAACCCCACGTCTCTATACCTCCCACAAATTGTCTGTTTTTCATCATCCCCACCCCCTCATCTGTGCAGCTTGCTACACTTGAACAGCAAACGGAGCCAAACAACAACAACAGCCTGGCCGCAGTTAAGACCCCCCAGGACACGATCATAATCAGGCCACACTGGCCAGTGTTTGACCCCAGGGGCCTGCCTCTCTAAATGGGTTGAAATAACAAATCCAGCCTCTTTGCTGACCCTCCTCATCTCACGTCCGATAAGAATTTGAGCTTCAGAGTCCTGTATGAG
Organism: Rhamphochromis sp. 'chilingali'; assembly: GCF_963969265.1. Lineage (NCBI taxonomy): Eukaryota > Metazoa > Chordata > Actinopteri > Cichliformes > Cichlidae > Rhamphochromis > Rhamphochromis sp. 'chilingali'. The sequence continues at coordinate 12,134,544 of NC_137932.1, read as the reverse complement.
AAGAGAGGACGACTAAGAAGCATAACATGGTTTTAATTAGCGAGGCACTTAAAGCAGACTGTTTTTTTATGGCTTTGGGCCTCAAATTACTCCTACATTATTGCCCAGTTAATATCTATAAGTTTGATCCAGGTTTTGGCTCAGAAACAACATTCAAGGTCACATCATCAGTGGGGGGCTGAAGGGCCAGACTTTTTCTGAAGGGCCAGACTTTTTCATACAGGGTGTCACTGAGAAGGAGCACAAACTTCTCCTTAAAACATAAATCTGCAAAAAATAAGATAAAATGGTGAAAACTATGGCAATATCTTCATTTATTATTCATTAAAGCACAAAAAATCATGCAGACAGAACAGTATTGTAATATGAAAAGCTGTTTGGTTGTTTCTTAATATGATGAAGTGTTTTTATTTAACACCACAAACCTGCTAACAGGACGTTTGCATTTACAGTTTATAATTTATAATTAAAAAACTGCTTTAGTCCAACTGCTCTTTTGTTTAGCCTGTAAAATCACTTTAAAACACTGAGGAATATCAGTACAGAGGAAATGAAAACCTGTTATGTCAACAGTTCTATAGCCAATGAGGAGATAGGAAGTCTGTATAAAGTTTACTTTGTGTTTGTTTCGGGGGTTTTATGTATTAAACGTCTACTGTTCTAGTCCCTTTCAGACTACTACAATTTCATTTATTTGTTTGAAACAAATTACCTACCTACCGATCTATAAATCTCCAAATATCCATGTACTGTCATAAAATAGATAAATTCCAGTTACTTGTAGTCATGTTCTGACTCTTTCCCTATAGCAATTCCTTTCTCCAAGAGGCAACACATTTTTAACAGCAGCGCTCACTGTACGGCTGACAGCTGAGGTCATTTAAAACACTGAGCTTTAAAGATGAACGAGTGACAGTTGTGGGCTTGTAATTGCGAGCTAACACCTTCCACATTACAGCCAATTGACTGATTTATTACGGCTTTAACACTAATAGGGATATTAACCCATTAGCTTGACTTGACAGAAAAATTCTTATTTGGGTCTTTTAAATGAAGTTTCCTAACATATTGCAGTGTGCCATTTGATTTAAATGCAATGAAAACACACATGTGAGAGAAATTATATGACGAGATGAGCACTGAGGGTGGACTCTGGCAAGAAAACAACCACCTCAGTGTTGGTCTCCTCATCTTGTTACGTTCATTTATCAAGGATATATTTCAATCCTCAACTCAGTGAAGCTGTGAATGGTTGTTTGTGGTTACATAGTAACACTTTGAGAGGTTTCAAGCAAAACCTTCTGCTATATGTTTCTAATCATTTAGTAACAGCATTTGTGTGTCAAGATCCCATTTAGAGCCAAGGTAAGGCAGTTTAATGTACTCAGCATATGGTTTGGGCTAACAGCACCTTTAGTTAGGCAAATAGGGTCGCCTACATTGGAGCTGGACTGTTTCATTATCCTTAGTTTGTGACATAGGCTACAAAATTGTTTTTCTTTGTCCTCTCACCCCCAACTGGTCACAGCAGATGGCTGCCTCCCCTACCTCCCAGGCTTTTTCCTGTTAAAAGGGTTTTTTTCCTTCCCACTGTCGCCAAGTCATTTACTCATAGGGGTCATCTGATTCTCTTTATAGGGTGTTTATCTTAAGATATAAAGCACCTTGAAGGTACTGTTGTTGTGATTTGGCGGTATATAAATAAAAATGAATTGCCTTGACTTAAATTTAAATAAGTGCAAGTGAAGTCTTAAATTGTTAGGCTGGACTGTCTATTTTCCCACAAAAAGAGAAACTATCCAGTGAGCGGCAGTTCTCTGGGAGAAAATGGCTTGACTAGAAGTTAGAGTAGAATGACAGCTTTGAGCTAATAGGAAGGTAACAGTAACTTAAATAGGAGTAACTTTAATAGTAACTTAAAATGAATGCAGAATAGGTCAAACCTTAAAGCAGATGGGCTACAGCAACAGATCACACCAGGTGCCACTTACGTCTAAGAACAGGAAAGACTACATATCACACGAGTGCTTCAAAAATGGATAAAAGATAATCGGAAAAATTAGGCCTGCTCTGAAAAAAGCCTCAATTTCTGCAACATTTGGTAGGGTGAGAATTTTACCTCAAATTGCTTTCTTGAACATAACAATGAGTTACTCAAAACCACAGTCACCACATCTGATGATGTGGTCTCAGAGTAATGTTTCCAGCACCTTGTCGAATCTTGGTATGAAAAATTAGGCTGTTCTATAAATATTATGAGCATTTGACAGATTTAGCACGTTAAATCTGATTGAGGCAGAGGTGTTATAAGACTACAATAAAGATAGGAGTTAATACAGTAAGCACACCTCAGCTGTGAGGATTACAGTGACCACACTGCCCCACACGAGCATCTCCGAAAAAGCAGCTGTGCACAGGCTATGACTCACTGTTTGTCCTTCAAATGCCCCGACTCTCACCAGAACACACAAACACACACCGGTACCGGAAACACACATACACACACAAAACATGACCTCATACGTCTTCCACTGCGCTCCGTGATGCAGCTAGTGCTGCATCAGGACCGAAGCTGATGAAAAATGGATGTGTTAAAAAGAGCAACAGAAAGGAAGGCAGCGAGCGAGGTGAGTGAGTGCAAGAGAGGGTGTGTGGGGGGGAGCTATGAATTATACGATTTTTCTACCTCTTAAAGCCCTAAAAAAAAACAACAAAAAAAAGGACTATTTAATGAAAAAGAATGCTACTGCTTTGTTTTTTCAAAGCTAAAAACAAGGATGCCATCATCTTAAATACGTGGCTTAATTTCACACTTGTTTACACTAAGCCGCATGTAATTGTTTCCATTAGCCTCACAGCAGATCAGATGAACCTGTGTGGGGCGTGTGAAAGGACTACACATGATCATGTCTGTGGAATTTCAACATAATTGCTTGGTTATAAAATCAAAGGGAATACTCTTTTAGGGCTATTTCCACCCTTTTTGCCCATTGTGCCCCACTCTGTTTCAACAAACAGGCTGAGAGGCAGACAGCAAAATACAGAAAGCGACTGTAAGTCCACGCTGTGCAGAGCATGAGCTCAGAGGTGTGGGGAAAGATAAAATGATGACTCACGAAGCTGCGAAAGAAGAAAGCAGAGGCAAGGCTGACAAGCGAATCCAGCAAGCTCTTAATGGAGTTGAGGTGGGATGTTAACTGAATTGAGGGACTTCAAACTGTGCAAAAACCACATGACTCATGCCCGATGAGCACCACACGAAGGACACTGCTAGAAGAGCAAACGCCTTAACTAAAACTCCTCAAATCACATTCCCTGGGTCATGCAAACAGAATTGTTGGATAGGCGTGGCCCTGTAAAGCAATTATACTTTAATCATATTATGTGTACGATCGTAACCTAACTGTGAAAGGTTGTGCATACTCATCAATTTAATGTAATGTGCAAATAACATTTTGAAACCATTAAAATGAAGTGATTATTGAACCATCTGGAGTTTTTTTAAATGAAATAAATATTAAATTGCATATATGAGTTTTAATTTGCAACATGTTTGCTACATCTGGCATTATTTATTTTTATTTATTTATTTATTTTTGCAATTTATTTAGATTTTTCTGGAGGAAAACAAAATCACTCTGGTGATGTAGAAGGCTCAAAAATTTATATATCAAATATAACACACTAGGCATTCAGGGGACAATAACTCTTGAGGCTTTCCACTCTGCTTTATCTTTGCTTCCACATGAAGACACAAAACTGGGCAAAGCAGTGTTGAAAGGCTGCACATATTAGGGATGCTGATGTGGGAGAATCAGTCCAATCAAAATGATTGATTTGGACAGAGTAGCTATAACGGTCCCTGCGGGACAGTGGACAAGACAAGTCTGGCAGGGCAAACCTGAGATATTCAATAACGTATCATCACCACAAGACAACAGTTCCCAGTTCTCAAAACCTCCTCCCACCATCTCCACAGAAAAGGAGAAAAGAAAAACAGTGTAACGTCTAAAGTGAATAAAATAATTTTCTTATTTCTGGTGACGCACTTAAATTACATCACTAACAAAATAGCAAACATGTCCAACACCTGATTAGCTCCATGTCTCTTTTTTCTGTGTTTATAATGGTTACAATAATAAATGGGCGGTGTCATTATACACGCATGGGGTCAGAGGTCAAGTTTTCTGAAAATCTCGTGAATGCGATAACTCGAGGAGGAAGTCACGTAGGTTTTTCAAACTGATACTATAAGGGTATATACAAAAAAATCGCAGTGGCCTTAAGTTCAACATGGCCTAAAGGTTAGAGGTCATCTCATATGTAAAACATCCCCAGTTCCAGGGGATCCCCAAGCCTCACGGGGCATAAAGTAATGTACTCCTAGAGTCAATCCCAGGATAAAAGGGAAGGTTTTATCAGGAGGACCATGTGCCATAAAATCTGAGCCAAATCAAACATGTGGATGAATCTGCTCTGGGAAATAAGGGAGCTGCTTGTGTCTTAAAATTACTGCAAAAGCCGCAGTTTCAAGGTGTGTACTAGTTATGATCAACTTAAAATGTAAGTGTTCTTCAGTATGAGGAGCTAAAGGCTTCCAGTGTCTAAAGTAGTCTATTGCTTATCCCCAGCTGCAGAAGGCTCCATAATGTAGTGGTTATCTGCTCTGGTTATTGGCAAACAAAAGGTCACTGGTTTGATTCCAGTTAGAGACAAATCTATGGAAGCCCATTTCCGCCACTAAAAAAAGTATCCGTATTTTTCTCGAAATTTCAACTTATTAACTTTGAGAAAAGTAACTCGACATTTTGAGTTAGCTCTGCCAATCAGTAATCTACTTGAATGATGTCATTTTCTTGCTACCTGGGAGGATATAGCGCAATGCACACTCAAAACCGTACTGCAACAAATTGGCGCTTTGGAGAGTACGTTTGCTCATAGTAACGGCATGTGATTCAGCTAATAACAAAAAGATGTGATCATTTGTGAAGCCACGCTGAAAATACTCAGCAATTTGTGCATTCATGACTGGCTGGTAGCTTAGCTGTAGCATTTGTAGCTGAGCGCTTCAGCTTCCGGGTAACAAGGAAATGATGTCATTCACGTGGATTACTGATTGGCAGCTCTAACTCGAAATTTTAAGTTACTTTTCTCAAAATTTCAAGTTAATAAGTCGAAATTTCGAGAAAATAACTAAAAATTTCGATTCAGCGCTGCTAACTGTTATGGAAACTTTTGTTTGTTTGTTTTTTAGTAGCGGAAATGGGCTTCCATACAAATCGCATTTAGGGTTACAGCAGGAAGGTGTATATTTTTGCTTAAAAATGCAGAGCTCCCTGCTGTTGGAACCCGTAGAAAGTATCTTTATTTGTCAGCAACTGCAGAACACATCAAGAAATAATCTCATTTTCAAGAAACAAAAAACTTTTCTTTCTCTTCTTTCGGTGGATTTTACTTCTAGCTGCATCACATTCACATACACGTACACTGCAGATTTGTAGGGAAAAATATACAGTTTTCAGTATTATGAGAAGAAGCAGACACTAACTGCATTTTAATAGAATTTGTTTCAGTTCATTTGAATCATTTCTTGATGTAAATGCTTAATGATATGCAGGGTAAACAGCTTATTGGATAATTAGGTGGAAAAAAGAGGCGGAAACACAAAAGATGCCAGTAAAAGAAAAACAAACTAAAAAACAGAAAAAAAATATTATATAATGTTTCAATGCAGTTTTTTTCCCCAAGTGCTGATGGGTAAAGAGGAACAAAAGACCCCTGGTTTTTCACATCCTCAAACACCCACGCCTGTTTTTATGGATCTGGCAGTGTATCTGAGAGATGTGTGAGCAATTAGAACAGACCAATTAGAAGTGAGACACTTCCTGTTTACCTCAACAAGAGCAGGAAAAAAAACTTTCTAAATTTGATTTCCCTTTTAGAAAAAAAAAACCATGGGAGGTTCATTATTTGTTGTAGTTTAATTGTGCTTGCACCTATATTATAATAAAGTAATATAAAATACTTATCAGTCACTTCATTAGGTATACTCCTTAACACAAATATCTAATCAACCAAACACACTGAAGCTATTTAGTGCATTTAGCCCCCAGTGGCTGTGACAAACAAAAACTACCAAAATATTAACGTGGAAGTAAAAAAATGGCTGTTTTTGAATATTTTAATTCATTGTCATTGTTGTAATTCTGCAGATTCCTCAGTTGTAAAAATGTGATAAACCGTAGGATAACCTGTGTCTATCACCTGTAGCCTCATCCTCATTATTCTGCTCAACCTCCAAAGCTGTGGTACGAACAGGTGTTTACAAAAAAAGGTCACTAAGAAGGCTTTTATTTGACTCATATGCACAAAAACGTGGTATAAAATCATGCCTTTCATAATTTTAATGGTGTGCATCACCTTTATGATAAAACTCACTGATGTTTTATGGCTCTATAGAATTTTATTTTAAATCAAAATTTGCTCAAAATGGTTCTTTAGATCGTAGATTGCTAACCCTTCATATGACATATAAGGCACATGTCATATATAAGCTGTATGATTGTTGCATTGTTTATATTAATCACTGATTCTGTTTAGGGTTACATGAGCGTATCTCAGCTGTAATTAGGAAAGAGTTGGGGTACACCCTGTATAGGTTGCCAGTCCATCACAGTCTATTTACATCTGAATTTAACCAACAAGTATGTCTGAAGTAAAACCAACATCCAACTGGTGGACATCCCCAGGTAGTGGGGACTAGAAACTGTTCCTGAGGGTTGTTAACTCACTAAAATCTCAATCATTACATGTTACAGGTGTTTAAAAGGGCGTCATCACCGGGGCGGGGAGGTGAAACGTCTGTTTGTGCTGAAACTTTTTCTGCCTCGATGAAGCTTCTAAATTTGAAATGTTTGTGTGCCTTTGTTTTCTTCCTTAATATAAAGTTGATAAAACTGCTGAATGAAGCAGGTAGCTGTAACTGCAGAGTGGAAAGTAAATCAATGTTCATTCACTCACATTATCCTGTGATGGCAGTAACAGTCTTTAGCACGTTTCTTTCTTTCTTTCTTTTTACCTGAGCCTATTTTCATTCAACCTCTATCATCAGTGTCCTTTTAAAATCAGGCCAAAGGGAGGACTGAGAACACAATTGACTGATTCATCTGGCTTTGTGTCACACTGGCAGGCCCCCCATGTAACTCTCTCTTTCTCAAACTTTTTTCTCCCTGTGCTCCATGCTCGCCCCCTCTTCTCATTGTCCACCCAAAATGCATTTCTTCACCCCCCTCCCCGGGTGCACAGAGGGGCTCCTCACTTGTCTCCATGCCGGCCCATCCTCAATGGATCTTCTGTCTGACCCCCTTCTGCCTCCCTCTCATCTCTCCCTCCAAACAGGATAATCAGAGCCAGAGCAGCGTCTGATCAGCCGCAGCTCATTACACAGGAACGTACGAGCTTTAATCAGCGCACATTACATTACATAACATGACGTTGGATCATTGGAGTCACCTGCCGCTGCCTCTGCGAGGGGAGGAGGATCTGACTCCCATCCTAGGCCTCGTGTCTAGGTGGGTATTTGCAGTGCGCTTGCTCTGTTTAATCTCAAAGTCTCTGTGCATGCGACTTAAAACAATAAGAATTTACTTTTGCAACTCTGACACTGCATTGAGAGACACCTCCCATCCAACTCCAATTTAACTGGGCTGCAAAAAAGGAAACTAAAGAGAACACATGCACTGTGATACATTCTGACTGCAGGATCCCTGCATCCCTTTGCACTCCAAGCCCAGTAACGTCCTAAAGCTGAAGCAGCAACCCTACAAACACCGAAATCTTCCAGTGTGCTCAAAGAACTGAGATCCCGCAGTGCAACATTAATTTCACGAGTCCAAAGGCCTCTAAAATCCATACCCATAAATCATCATAAGACTGAAACCTTCTCCTTATGAACAATGTCCGTACTGTTTCCATGATATACACTCATAACAAGGAAACACTGTCTTCTGCAGACACCACTGTCAGGCTGTACATTAACCTAAAATGAAGGTCACAGTGCCATAATTAACTTTCCATGTAAGCAGGAGCTCTGAATGGAAGGTGCCCGTGAAAAGTGCCTAACAAATACTTGTGAATGTTCAGCTCGGGAATACATGATAAAGATTTAATCTGTAAAAGATATCATTTCACTCCAAGAGGAGTAAAATAAACCTACATCAGACTGTAACAGCCACCACTAAACGGAGGAGGCCTACAGTGCCACTGATCATCACCTTACAGTCAGTATGGTTTAGTAGCTTGTAGAATCATTTTCTGTATGACTTTATCAGGATCTCACACTGTAGTGGAGGAATTTTGGTTCACACTTCTTTACAACATTACTTCAGTTCATTGAGGTTTGTTGGCAGCTCTCTTGAGGTCCCACCACAGCATTTCAATCAGTTTGCAGTCTTTACTTTGTCTGGGCGATTGCAATGTCATGAGTCTTTTCTTTTGGAGTCATTCTTTTGTGCTTGGCATCATTTTCCTTTTGCACGGCTAAACGTTTTGTTGTCAGACCGACGGCTTCACATTTGGACTCTGGGACACGTTGGTACATGGTCAGCTCAGTGAGTGCGAGGTGTCCAGGTACTGTCTCTTCAAAACAAGCCTAAAATATTGGCCCAGCCTTACGGGGTTTATTTTGCAGTTTCTCTGAGTATTGCACAGTCTGAATTTGAGATGGATCTGCTTGGACATCCGCTCCTGAGAAGCTAATGTCATTATGTTAACACACAACTGATTAGTCCAGACCAGCAAATTTCCAGAAATCCTGCTTTTTTGCAGGTGCTCACACATGTATTCGATAATCAGCACCTGGATTTTACTTATCCTCTTAATTTCTACAGAGGCAGTAAGGATGCACTTAGTTTTTCACAGTGCCTCACACCTCAAAAACCCAAAGGTGTCACATCATGGTCACATGTTACCTCAGCCACTATCAGGGTGCTTACAATCACACAGTTAAGTTAAATGGCAGCACGCTCGATAGCTCGATAGCTTTTCAGATCAGAGCTGCAGAATAGCGATTAGGAATAATCCTCACAGTACCATCACATTAAACTTCAGCTATGCTAATATTTCATAACTTATATTTCTTTTCATACTTTTGCAAACATTATTACTTTTTTCCATGAGTATTTTGCAGGGGTCTTTCTCTGTAGAAATCCTTCCCTGCAAAGATCTGATGCTCATGACCATCCCGACCCAGGTGATGACCCCTGGAAACTTTTCCAGGCATTGCTGAATCACTCTAATCAATATTAAATAATCAGAGAGCTAAGAAGACCTTTGCTTTAAACAATTTGCTTCTATGTATTAATCATAAATGTATGCACTGACCATCAGGTAGCAAGTATTCCCAAATTTTGCAAGGTTTTATATCTTTATTCTTAAAAATTCAGGCTTAATATTTTAGGAGTTTTTCACAAGAGGAGGTTACATGTTGTGCTCCGAACAGAATCCAGTGCAGCAGATTCTATATCTATAGACTACATTCTAGCTATATTATGTATAAAAGCATTATAGAGAGACAAGAAGAAGGAGTTGTAGTACTGTGAAATCTAAATTCTTTGATTCTTCATTTTAACTATTTTTTTCATTTGTGTTGGCCAAACTTGTTTATTTTCTTATTTTGAGCCTCTAAGTTCACAGAGTATGTCATGTAAACAGCAGCAAAGCCAGCAGAGCTGGGTTAAAGAAAAACATTTTTGCGTTAAAAAGAAAAAAGTCTCGGAAACACCTACTTAAATTACAAGCGTAATGTGATCGTTTTGATACCACTGGTGAGGTCGAGGAGACAGAGAGGTATGAGCAAGGCGGGCCGTGGCGCTGGTGGAGAGGGAGACATTTCTAACATTCCTCTGTGGAGTCAGGAGGATATTTATTGACTGCGTATCAAGCACGAAGGCTCCAACCGCTACAACCAACAAAGCACTCACACGCTCTCGCCCTAAAATACAACATATTATACAAATGTACGTGAAAATAGACCCTTAAAGATTACATGCTTTGTCTAACTCTGATGTTTGTTCTGAATAAATGGATTTAAAATATCTGTTTTCATCTTAGATAGACGTGTATCACTTACAGAGAAAACAGCAGTTTTCCAGCGACTCCTTTCTTTTGGTTCAAGTATAAAATACTTGGGAGCCACAGACAAGGTCATGGTTCTCCTCTGTGCTGGACGACACACAGGTTTAAAAGGAAAACAGCAAGAAAACGTCTGAAGTCCTGACTAGAGGTCAAATACCTGTCAGTTTAACTGACGTGGAAGTATTTGTTTAGTCTTTAAAATCTCACTTTCATACAAAACACAGCCAAAGCTCTAGCTTCTGGCTTCTTTTAATTAGATTATGTGTGCCCGTTGTTGAGATTTTTATTTGCTGGACAAACAAGTGATTCATTAAAAAAAAAAAAAACTTTAGGAAGGTTTTAGTTTGAGGAGTTTTTTTAAAGACATTATTAAAAAAGTAACAGATCAGGGAATGAAGAAAACAACAGAAACCAGAAAACATGTCAAAGGTTTAAACTGAGAAAATGAACTATTTTGAGAAAAAACGGGTTAATTTGGCAACAGGTGAGCAAAATGAATGGACATAACAAAAGAGCATCTTGTAGAGGCTGAGCTTCTCAGAGTTGAAGATTGGCAGAGGTTCAACAATTGTGAAGACTTTGATCATCTCATCATCTATGGTATATAATATCACAGAAAGATGGCTTCAGTTCATTTAGGCTGTTCTGTGCTCAGACAAATCGAAATGTGAAATTCTTTTAGGAAAACGTGAACACAGCAACATCTTCTACACATTAAAGAGCGTGTCATCAGCACTCAAAAGCTTAAATCTCTGATGATATGGGGGTGTGGTAGTGCCTATAGAATGGGCAGCTTGCACATCTGGAAAGGCACCATCAGTACTGAAAGGCATACAAAGGATTTAAAGCAACATATGCTCCCACCCAGGTAGGGATGGGTATTGATAAGATTTTCACGATTCTGATCCCCACTCCTCTCTGGAGGGGAGAGGGAGGGGAAACAGGAGGACAAAGGAGGGGGGAACAACTAAGCTGTAGTGCCTCTTCACCTCACTGTGCAATACCTTTTGTGCAATACTTTTGTAAACAGTCAACAGTGCAATAGACTCAATACTTGAAATGTGCAATTCACTTGTATTTTTATTTTTTATTCCTATTTACTCTATTTATCCCCTTCGTATATTTTATTCCTATTTACTCTATTTATCCCCTTCGTATATTTTATTTATATTGTCTCTGTATTTATATATGTGTGTGTGTGTGTGTGTGTGTGTGTGTGTGTGTGTGTGTGTGTGTGTGTGTGTGTGTGTGTGTGTGTGTGTGTATATAATATTCTGTAACTCTGTAACTTCTGTCGGTGCTGTGCTTTTTTGGAAATCGAATTTCCCAGAGGAACCCACCCGAGGGATTAATAAAGTTCTATCTTATCTTATCTTATCTTATTTTCGATTCTGTTTAACAATTCGATTCTTTATCGATTCTCTTATCGATTCTTTTTAAAAAAGGAGAACACTAAGGTCGAATAGCTTAGAACTTTATTTTATATATTCTCTTTGAACAAGATAGAAATTTAGGAGTAACATGGCCTTACAAACCCAACAGTGAGCTCTTAAGAGATCCAGCCTACGGCTCTTCAATGGGGTGTCACAGGGTCCTCAGGAAAAAAAATTGTAAATGTAAAATAATAACATAAATATTCTTCTGTAGCAATAACAAAGTATAACATAAATTATTCTGTAACAATTACACAAGAATATCCAGTAATGTCCCTGCCTACAATTAAACACATTCACTTACCGAAAATCGGAACATCTGCTGTGCAAGCCTTTGACCACAAACTTAGTCACTGCTCGGTGACATTCGTCTATCATGGCCTGAAAGGAGACGCTACCGGTAGACTGCAGCGAGAACTGCCAGCATCTGAGCCAGCCTCTGTCTGTCTCTCTCATCATGGTCACCTAAATGCACAGTAATGGCAGGTTTTGTAATAAGGCAGATCGCGCTAACATAATATGCACTGTTAGTTGATGATTTACCTGCCGCATTAACGGGAGAGGACGTGCAAACGTTACCGCTGCTGCTGGGTTGAGATTCACGAATCCGGAGCGGAATTAAAAACATGACATTCATTTAAGGTCATCGCGTGTTTTGTGAGCTTTTGCATATTCGTAGTGTTTCCTCCCTTAAATGAAATATCTACTTTGTAAGTATTGCAAGTTGTCATCCGTTCTCGTAAAGTATAATCAAACTTTTGAGCGTTTGAGCCGCTTAGGCGCCATGTTTCCTGCCAGGTAAATGACGCTCCGTAACGTGTTGACGTCATTCGGGGCGACTGGAATTGATAAGGGAATCGTTTGCAAAAATGGCAAACAATTCCAAGGAATTGAAACAGTGGGAACCGGTTCTCAACATGAACCGGTTTTCGATACCCATCCTACACCCAGGTCTCCCCAACAAACTCTTGGCAAAAGAACGAATGAAGAAATTGAATGAACTGATACTTTTCTCAAAATGTTTCCTTTTCTCATTTTAGACATGTGATGGGTTTTCTTTTCAGTGGAAGTGGCGTTGAAAAGAATCAGCAGCAACATCTTCTCTGCGAGTGGTGACTCTTACTCGAGAACACGCAAACCTTGTTTTCAGTGTTGTTTCCATGCAGGTGGTATTTTCCCTTTTACTGAACCACACATACTAAACAAACCACTAGAGAAGAAAACATCCATTTACCCATGACTAGAGGCTCATGCTTGCGACAGCGTGCAAAGTCAGATCGCTCCAGCTGAGAGGAAAAGTTAGTAAATTTCACTTTTTTTCGAGGGGGTAAAAAGTCTTCTTAAAGATCCGTGACTCTGCTCCAATTAGAAATAAAGGTCTGTCCTACAAATTCTCATATTTTTCCACAAATAACTAATATTTGATACTAGCTGGTAATTACTGATGTAGAAACAGCAAAACAGCATGACTGGAAATTTACTGTCAGTGGCAGAGACGTAGACTGGGAATCACAAACTGTTCCAACCTGTCACGGTTGAAATCACAGAGAATAAAAGATGTACCTAAAACACCCCGGGACGTTTGAAATATTGCATATGACAAAGTCCCCACAGTTACTTGGAAATAAAAGTGAAAACACTGCAATCCATGATGACGCCTGAGATAAGAGCTCGAGGCTTGAGGCTAAAATGTCCAACCGCCACACAGACGTTCTTTGGAAATAAACAAGAAGCAACGACCGTGATTCAAATCTGGATTAGATTCTTAATGTACCCCCGCCCCTTTCCCCCCCATCACCACCACCCCCACCAACACCTCCCACCCAAAGTATCATGTGACCTTTCTGCTGACCTTAAAGAGACTGAGATGAGCCACGAAATGTAACCTGTTGCCCTCTAATCTATAAAACACTCAATAAATCCGATGGGTTATGTGAGGCGTGAACAGAGCAGAAGGTGAAGACATAAATAGTTCTTAGTAGGCACTTTCCAAATATGCATTCACACAATACTGAGCAACTGACACATTGGTAAGAGTGCAGTGTTTGCAGGATACCTCAGGTGGTGGCAGCTGGACCCCAGCATGGTCCAGGGCTAAAGCAGTGAAAACAGCATATTAGCTTTTTGGAATAGGGATATTTTATATAATTTTAATTTCAAATGTGGAAAAAAACAAAACGAAAGTTTAAAAAAATAAAGAAATAAAAATACATTCATTATCTTTAAATTCTCTGCTGTCTGCGCAGGCAGCGTCTTGCACTTTCAGAGGGACTCGGGAAGTGTCATCTGACTTAAATGTGACACTAGAGTTAGAAAACTGCCCGGCATATGGGAAATGTAAAGCACTTTAATGCTGTTTACTCCTAACAGCTGAGTCACGAGATCAAAGTGCTTGATTTGATTGGATTTGATTTGAAGGGAAAGGTTTAAATAATTAGCTGATCAGTGGGCCTGTTTATTTTCCCGCATCAATCATTTCTCAAGCACAAATGCCAAACCTTCTCTGATTTCCTCTGAGAGGATTTGGTGCTAGATAAAAACTGAATGTTTTCATCTTTGTGTCTAAGACTGTTAAAGTGGTGGCACCTTGGGCTTTGAGACATTATAACAGGCATTTTAACTATTTCCTGTCTTGCAAAGATAAAATAAAAACAGGTGCTTCTTCAGTGCTCTAACATCAACATTGACATTGAACTAACAACATCACCAAAAACCTCTTGAACTGTAATGCATGTAGTTTTAAAATTATGGAATGAAAATCTGAGTATCTATCAGATTTCTGTTTATTAACACATTTCATTTTCTTAGTTTTAATTGTTTGTTTGTTTGTTTGTTTGTTTTTTACGTTTTTCTGCCATCTTTAAAAAGATGTGGGAATTACAAAGAACATTGGGATTAATAGTTTATGATGAAGTATAAAAATAACTTTTGACAATTTTTGCTGTAAAGGAACATTAATTATGCAATCATCGGTCCCTGTGAGAATCACATCCGTCATTTCTCCCGGTAAAAGCTGGCCGAAAACAGTCAAATCAATCAGTTCCTATTCTATAAAGAAAAATATGCTCGTTATCCGGGACTAAACGATGGCCTGTGTGGCTGTAAACCTGGACCAAGCTGAGCAGCTGCTGGCGTTTTATTACTGCGGGACTGCAGACTCGAGCCATTACTCAGCAAAAACAGCGTCAGGCGCACATGGAGCTGGTGCGCTGCAGCACATTACTCATGCACACAGCGAAGCACATGATTTGAGGCTGGGGAGGCGGGATGGGGGGCGACAGGTATGTTTGCAAACATGTAGGTAAACTCACAATAAATGCACAAAACGACAGCTTTTACAGCTGGAAGCAGACGCAGATACAGCCCCCCGCAACCGGGTCTGTCTCTGCTCACCGTGCAGGGCTGGGGGTGGGGGGGTCTTGTTTACTGTGACAGAGCTAAAAAGGCGCAAGTGTCGGCTGTACCTTGCTGTCCAGGACGCTGTCTCCCTCCTGGTGCGCCTTCACTTCTGCGCTGAGATCCCCGGCGGAGGCTGAAGCTGAGGCTGAGGCATCCTCCTGGCTCTTCCCGTCCTGCTGCGCTGAGTTCTGTGCTCCCATGGCCAACTCTTTTCGTCTTTGGCTACTTACGGTCTAAAAAAGCCTCCGCAATAAACGCAGCCAGAGCAGAACTACTGTGTTTAGGGAGCAAATATCCAAAGCGTCCGATGTACGATGCAGCTCCGCCGCGGGGTGGCCTGGATCTGGAGTGATGAAGCGTCGGGACTGGCAAACTCTTTCAGGACGCCCCCACCTCCTGCATCTCCCGTCAGTATCACATGGGGGGCTCCGGTGTGCAGCGGCACGCCTTGCAGGAGCAGAGCCGGTGCTGATGGAGGATAAACAAACGAGGGAAGAGGAGGGCAAGTAATTAAAAGGATAAAGGGCCTTTTATTCACACGCCGCATTAATCCGTTAGTTTTGTTCTGTTCCTGTAAATTAAATTTGAGCAATTTTAAAAACACAGCAATGACACGAGGGCAGAAATCCGACAAGTTTGAGCAGAAGTGGCAAACATCATAAGTGCAGACTTATAATTCAAGTGGTTTAACAACAAAAATGCATTCATTTTTTTTAGGAATTAAAGACATTTTTATGCATAGAGCCCGATTTTCAGAGGTGCAGCTAAGACCTCTTCCCTTGTTGTCATGACAAATTTAATCAAAGATGCGGTTCATTCAGAATTTTGAACTTGCATTTAGTATCTTTTCACTGGAATATCTAACATGAGAAAAGAAGATAACAAAAGGTGGTTAAGAGGTGCAAACCACTGGTTACACTCTAGAACACGATTTGACTTTGCTATAGATAGATAGATAGATAGATAGATAGATAGATAGATAGATAGATAGATAGATAGATAGATAGATAGATAGATAGATAGATAGATAGATAGATAGATAGATAGATAGATAGATAGATAGATAGATAGATAGATAGATAGATAGATAGATAGATAGATAGATAGATAGATGTGCTTTAAAGCAACATACACTGATCTTTATTCTTGCACCAGAATGATAGGAAGAGACAAGTATAGAGAGGGAAAGAGGACAGCTTGTGATCGGTCATACATGGTGAAGGAAAGTAAATGTATGGCTGCAGAGGAACTGGCTCACTAGTGTTTTTTTGATGACAGAAATAGCAGGATGAACTGTGAAGTGTACAGAGTTACACTCTCTGCTCAGATTCAGACAAATGCTACAAAATTAGTCATACAGCATTTTACAGTCCAAATGGATAATGACCCAAAGCTCACTGCAAAAGCAACCTGAGACTTTCTCACAAAGAAATGAGAAATGGCCACGTCAGTCACTTGATCTTAACCCAAACAGAGTATGCTTTTCAGATATTTAATGCAAAACTGAATGCAGAAGAACCCACAAACAAGTGACGATGAGTGGCAGGGTGATTTGTGTCAGAGTGACGGCAGCAAAATAGTAGTTAGACATGCTGGGCAGAGCTGAAGATGCAGGATGGACAGAATTACAAGTCCATGAGAGAGACAGCTCAGGTTGATCAGTTTGGAGACAAAGTTAGAGAAGAGGATGACAGGGGTAGGGTAAGACTTCTCCTCCTGTTTAAAAAGGTTCTCCTGGCTTTACTTTGACATCCACCTTATCTTGGATCATGCATTTTAATCCCCCTCCCCATGAGGAAGTGCTTTGGCAACAGTGGGAAGGAAAAACTCCCTTTTAACAGGAAGAAAACTCATTTTGTGTTGCAGAGAGAACAATCTTTCTTGTGCTTCGTGTAAAAACACTAACACAACCTTCATAACACTTGCAACACAACAAA
The DNA here is from genome assembly GCF_963969265.1 of Rhamphochromis sp. 'chilingali'. Classification (NCBI taxonomy): domain Eukaryota; kingdom Metazoa; phylum Chordata; class Actinopteri; order Cichliformes; family Cichlidae; genus Rhamphochromis; species Rhamphochromis sp. 'chilingali'. Next base: position 12,117,641 of record NC_137932.1, on the reverse strand, counting down.
CAGTTTCTCTGTTATTCCAGCTGAATTCACTCCATGATGTAATCTCTCTGTCTGACATCTCTTTAGATCCTAATTTTTAATCTTGTTTACATTTTGCTGTGATTCATTGTTCTGATGAAGTCTGTGTACAGTTGCTCTGGTTTACAGAACTGGTTTGTAGGTAATTGTAATTGTAGGTTGAGCCAATGTGTCATTTTGTTTGGAATTTTTGAACACACAAATTACAGTCCAAGCATTTAAAGCCAAGTTCACACACGCCTAAACTTAGGGTCCCGACAGCTAAACCAAAACACAAACCCAAGCATGTAGTGCAACAACACAAATTAAGACTTTACACAGAGAAACACTCAGAGATAACAGGATATAACCAGTCAAACAGTAAAACACACAGGACACATTATACAACTATGAAACAATAACAGCAACATGAACTGATAGGGACTGGAGATCATCTGCTACTTACTGGTAATATAAGGGGGACTCATTTAAAGCAACATACACTGATCTTTATGACCACTCACGCTGCTTTATAAATCTTTCATTTTTTCTCCAGTAAAAATAGCTTTGTGTCATGGAGACTTCCATCTTTGAATTTTTAAAACCCTTTTGGCTTTGTAACCTGGCTTTGACTAGGATTTATTTGAGACTTCCAGAAAGATTTGATTTAAATGTATGTCTAGAAGATAAGGCAAAATGTCTGAATCTAATAAACAATGGTAACATCATTGTTCTGATGCAGCCAAAGTGATGTTTAATGTCCCTTAGCAAGGTGCACCTCGATCAGTCCAGTTTTGGTAGCCATCATCAAGCTCCTGGCATAATTCTGCTTGGATATTTGCCCACTCTTCCTGGCATAATTGGTAGAGTTCATTGATTTGATTACTTAAAAGCAGGGACCACGCCAGGAAATCATAGCCAACAAGTTTGCAGTAGGGTTTAGGTCGGGACTTTGGGAAGATTAATCGGAAACTGGTTAGGATGATCAGAAACAATCATGCACTCAAAAAAATGAATTTGTGTGGCTGATACATGTACAAGATTCAAACTTGTAATTTGAACTAAATAATTTCATGTTTCTATGGTGAAAGTAATTAAATCATGTAGCATCTGCACGAAATTCAGCAACTTAATTTGTTCTTGTTGAGATGACATGATACAATCTAGTAAAGAGTGGTTAGTTACCTGGACTCACAAAATTCACAAGATCACATTAGATGTCAAATTGCAGGAAAAAATCGCTGGAGTTTTAAGAGGCAGACAGCTACACACACACACCACGTGTATGGTATCGCTATTTATTGTGGTTTAACCTGTCAAGGACAAAAAACGTACAGAAAATTCTGCATCAAGCCTTGTAATCATAGCTTTCTTACTTTTGTTAAGCCTGGTGGTGTGATGGCTAGTGCTGTTGCCTCACAGCAAGAAGGGACTGGGTTCAAATCCACAATCTGGCTGGTTTGCAGTGTGTAATTAGAGTTAGGTTAACTGGTGATTCTAAATTACCCATGAATGTAAGTGCAAATGGTTGTTTGTCTCTATGAAATCATCAACCCCCATATTGGTTCATTAGTAGTTGTTCAAACAACAAGATTTCATTGTGTTTTCCTAAAGTTTTTCACTTGTGTAGAATGAATTAAAACAAATTTCACTTTACATACTTCAACAAATTACTTCAAGTCAATGTAAGTATACTACGTTGATCCAACGTAATCTGGTTACATTAAACCACCAAATGCCAAATGTGTTGGTTTGACATGGTCAAAAATAGGTAATTGTACTTGGTTAAATCGCGTGGAAAAAGGTGCCATGATTAAATTGTGTTCATCCAACAACAGATTTTTTTGAGTGTGGAACCACTAAGGCTCAAGCTTGCCATGAAACTCTGTCCACAGTGAAGCCAGTCTACGTTGCCATTTACTGTCCACATAGACAAGCCAAAGAAAAGTTTCGGGGAGAAAAGATAGAGCTAGTGGGCCACAGTGAAAAGATGAATGTGGAGATTTCAAGAAGAGTAACTGAACACAGTATTACAATAACACTCAGATGTAAAGCAGAGCTGACAATCTTGTAAAATCTCGAACAAACTCATGAACACCAACTGAGACAGCAAGACAGAGGGTATGTCCACACAATAAATGAGCAGTAATGTAATGCTGGTGTCACATGAAAGAGGAAAAAGGAAGCATGTTCTCATTACACTGAAAGCATTACTAGATATGTCATGCTCAGAGCTCTATGAAACAGTAACGTAAGGGTACGTTAAAGGCACAAAGCAGATACTTGCCACTTTATAGTTTTCTGCAGACCGGATGGCTCTAGAATACGATAGCATATAGACCCAGGACTGCGGACCAGCTAGAATCTAAACTAATTGGATAACTTTCAATGGAGGACCCAGTTAATGTAGCACTTTTTTAGTATAAAAGTACTGAAACAACTGAGAGTGAATTGGATGTTTGGGGACCAGGATCATTCAGCTTCAACTATTTGGACCAATTTTCCAGAAACTCTTGGAATTCCTCTCACATGAAACATTCAACAGGACACTGTCCTTGGTACTGAAATTGGAAAATCTATTAAATCTGTCCAGAAGTGCTAAAAGATGAGAGCCTAAACAATTTCTCAGATGGAGTCAAAAACTCAATGTAAACAACTCTAACCGAACAAAACAGGGATCTGTCAGCGCATTACAGTGCAATGCCAAAGTGTACAACTTATCAACACATCTTTAAATCTGTCATCAGATCAAAACAAGAGGGTTCAGTCTCTGTCTCTCTCTCTCTCACACACATACACACACTAAATCTGCTGTTGGGGAGCTATTGTATAAGATTCCCAGTGCCAGATACTGCCGGGTGAACACGCAGAATATCACGGAGACTTTGAAAGTGTGGAATGCCAGCTATGACACATGTGCACACATGCACACTTGGCTTCATGCTGAAAACCCAAACACCTCATAATGACAGATGTTGCACCCTGGGGTGCTGCTGGGGGGTGAGGGGGATCATCTGTTTTCAGACACCGTTCCAAAACGCATGCGAAGAAATGAAAAAAAGCACAGAAAATCTTAAAGGTTTCATCTGTGAAAGGAGGCACGATTGTATCGCGGCATCTCAAAAAGAATCGCGAGACAACAGCAAGAAAAGAGCTCATGTCTGATGCTTGACGTAAAAACAGAAATACACAGTTTTGGAGTGAAGAAAAGGTTTATTATTACTGCTATAAGGCACTTTTGATCTTTGACAAATGAAATGTTTGACATACAGCAGCTTTCAGGATTGTACCAGATGTTTTCAGAGAGTACTACCTCTGTTTGTTTTACACTCTATGGAAAAAAAGTGAAAATGAGCTGACTTTATCTTTTCTGAAGGTAACACTTAAAGAAGCTCCAGAATCTGGTTGGTTGGTATTGTCTGAAATACCTCCAAACAACATATATAACATGACAGAAGCACAGATATTCTTGTCAAACCACAAAACAAAATAATTTACTAATACTTAAAGAAAAAACTGCTTAGAAATTATGAACATAATTGACATTTGTAGTGTTTCTCAGTGTATGTAAAGCACCTTTAACATTCAGCACCACTTAACAGATTAGGAAACTCAAAGTCACATGAGGGCGTTTTGTGCGTACACCAGCATCTTAATTGACAAGTTTGCCCACTCACTGCATTTAGGTACAAAACAACAACACTGTATTAAGACATTTGATTTTCTTTCCAGAAAAACAAACAGAAGTTAGACATCCAAGGAAACAACAAAATAAAATCCAAGAAAATGGACTCTTCTATACCCAGAAAAAAGTTGACACAAGTAGAGGATGTATGATATACATATATATGGTTGTAGGGCATGGTCTTTGGCATATGACACACGTGCAAATGCAGCATAATGCTAGTCTAATGGTCCACTAATCCTCCCTCTTCTTCCATGTTGCTTTGATGCGGATCAGCTGGGAAGAGAAAGAAATTGTTTCCTGCCAGTGGCTCAGGTTTAGATGAGCCTTATGGTGAATGCATGGAGCCCATGCTCCTGAAAACAGAGCAGGGAGCCTGGGAACAAAAAAACAAAAACAAAGATGTTTGCAGGGCCTCTGAGCCTGGAGACGCAGCAAAGTCCCAGCAGCCAGTCGATGTAACGAACTGTACTGTCAATAGCTGCTTGTGAAATATGTAAAGTGAAACAATGGCAGCTTCTTCAGAAGCATTTATATGATACAGATGAGATGATACCCACGAGAATAACGTTGGGGAGCATGCTCAGAAGAGCCCAGTGATCTCCTCCGTGACCGGGTCAAGGTCAATGTCGTAGAAACAGGGTCGTGTGGGCAGGCCAGGCATTGTGCTCATCTGAGGGAAAACACATCAGAGAAGAACCCATATTTGAACTATTATAAATCTAATTTTGATCTATTTAATTTTAATTATGTCAATCATTTACTGTAATCATGTATCAAACAAAGAGTTTGATGAGAAGTCACCAAAAAAAATGCATATATGGAAATATCAGACCACAGAATTAAGAGAATAATAACACTGCTAATCAAATGCTAGAGGTGGATTTATAAGCTACTGAATTAATGGATGTACTTAAAATCCTTTTTATGTGACAATCCACGTTTGCTAGAAATCAAAAAGGTGCTCAGATGACATTAAACTCATCAACAAACAATAGAATTTGAAAAGAAAAAAAAGAATATGTCTGTTGTCTACTATTATCCTAATCTAGTCGAATTTCAAGAAAGCTTTTAATGAGTGGACATATCCGAGGAAGCACACGCAGCTGGTACAGATCTTCTCATGAAACTGTCAGTGGCCACAAAAATCAGATAAGAAGGTAAAATTACAATCTATATAATGACCTCACATTAAGGCCGTCACCACAACACAGCTGCTCTACACCAAAACACCATCTGCCAACATTTAGCATCACAACTTGTGTAAATTAGACAGAATAGGGTCATTCCACACAAGCTCGATAACTGTAATCTAGACTTAATTTAACTCAAGGTTAGCGGTGATGAATACGCCCGCAGAAAATGGCAGCTTTGTTTTTACTGTTGTCAAAATATAAACGAAAAGAGGTCCTGCAGGTACGAGACAGTTAATAAGCGCTATGTGAAGTCAGAGAGAATCACAGTTTTGATTTGGGCATTAAGAAGCTCAACTGAGATATATCTTAGAGTTTTAAAAATAGAAAAACATAAACGGAAAAATGTTTAGAGGGCCTTGTAATTATTTTACATTAAAAGGTTTTGATCCATCACATCTGCCAGAAAGACTTCGTGTTTAAGTTTCTGAATGACAATGAGTCAACAGAGGAACCGTCCTGTTAATCCTGATCATGTCTACAGTGCAACGAGAAAGCTTGTGTCAGTTACAGAGCATCACGTGGAAGTACATTGAGACTGACTCTAGAAGAAGAAAAGAAACATAAGAGGCTGGAAATGCTGCCAAAAGAAATTTGACATTATCATGGTTCACGAGATGATGACATCAAGCTATCTAAGCAACTAATTAAAAGTTATTTAGTCAGGTCTGGGTCTCTGTTACATAGTCGGGGGGGAGAAGGGCATGTTTTGCACAGTTCAATGGATCAAAGACTCCTATGTGACTCATAAACTCCTTTTACTCTCTCAAAACCCAGCCGGTTCATCCCGTCCAGACTCAAAAGTAAATTATCTTGCTCATTAGACAGACAGCGACATTCTTTGCATACCTCCCTTCTTCTGACCCAGGAGCAGTTTTATGGACCCACAAGTGGGAATTAAACAGGAGGAAGTGGGCAGTGAGCTTCCTGTCTGAGGAAACATGGCTCTGCATACTTGCAGAAGCACAAAACAAGGAGAACGTGCCTTCGCAATCTCACAGAGCGGATAACAATTCCTCAAATATGACTGCTGTGACATGGGCGTGTCCTTTAAAGTCCACCGTCAATGCTTACATCCCAAATGAATCCAACTAAGAGGTCCCAATGCTCTTTCAGTTGCCAAAATGAAACAGAGAGGGACCATTAACAAATAAAATAAGGTCAAAGTTCTTTAAAAATCCAATAACATGATCAGTGTAGCCGTTCTCCAACATATTATTAAAAGTTCTCTGTCCATGCATCCATGGGAAACAGGATCTACAAGGCTAAGAGGAGTTGGTCAGGTAGTTTGTGGCGTTCCCACTTTTGGTCAGGGAGCAGGTGCTGCCCCAAATGAGGGAGTTGAACTATCTTGAGGCCTTGTTTACGGCTGAGGGGAGAGTGAAGACTGACAATGGTTTGGTGTGGCGTCCGAAGGACACTGCACCAACGAATTGCGTTTGAGAGAGAGTGAAGCGTAGAAGAAAAGATGTCACTCTACCGATCGATCTACATTTATACCCTCACCTTTGGCCACAAGTTCTGGGTAGTAATGGAAAAAAGAAGATTACAGATAGAAGTGGTGGAAATGCAGCTTCCTTTGAAGGGTGGCCGGGGTCAGCTTTAAAGCTAGGATGAGGATTGGATTGGTTCACCAGTTGAGGTGAATGTTCTGGGAAAGACCCAGGAAAAACTGGCGAAATTACACTGAGGGAACCCCTTGGTGTCCCCTGGATGAGTTGGAGGAGGTGGCTAGGGAGAAGGAAGGCTAGGCTTCTCTAGTTAGACTTTAATCCTGGCAACTGGGCCTTGGATAAGCAGCATAAAACTGATGGATGGACAAAAAACGTACACCACTGCTATGCTACTGAGTTATGGTTAGGCTAATTAAAATACATGATCGTTCTCAATTAAATGACATGTTGGTGGTCTCTTTGCTGCCTGATTTGGATTATTGAAAAAGTTGTACAGGACTTGAATGACAATTAAATATTTTTCAGGGGTGGAGTGCGGGGGGACTTTCACTTTAACTGCAGCATTTACTGCTCCAGTCACTTCATGCCTTTCTGTTTATACCACCTCCTTTGCTTTGCTTCTAGCGCTACCAATATCTAATCTAATAAAGGAAAAGCTCCGCAAAAATCATCATGCGATATCAAAAAAATATTTTTCTGTCTACATTCCTTGCCTACATTCCTCACCAATTTGGATAATAGTTCTGGAAATCCCCCCTCCCCCTAAAAAAAATAATAATAATTTGGGTTATTGTTGGATGTTTTGATTATAACTATGTAGACTGATGAGTAGAGTTAATTGGCTAAAGAAGGAATGTTTCTCTCTGTGAACAAACATAATAGATAACAAATACTTTATTTATCCCAAAAGATTGGAATTATTGTGTTATAGCAGCCAAAACATGAAAATAACTTGTAATAACATTAATATAACATAAAAATATAAAAATGTTAAAATCTAATAGGACACACTAAGAAGCCTAAATCTAAAGGGAATGCAGGTAGTGTGACATATGTGAAACATCTGTCCTTACAATCATAAGAAAACATTTTGAAATACTTAATACTTAATGATTGGATAAATGTGCACTTTTTTTGCAGCCACAGAACATAGACGGCTTGCACTCACTGATTCAGCCTTTAACTCCTCTGTATAGAGAAGTATTGTAGGGTCAAATGTGAGGCAGCCCTCACATTTGGGTCAAACTGGGTCATGCAGCAGGACAATGATCCCAAGAACAGCAGCAAGTCTACAACAGAAGGGCTGACAAAGAAAAGGTGCTGCAGTGACCCAGACAAAGTCCAGAGCTCAACCTGACTGAAACAATGTGACAGAACCTCAGGAGAGCTGTGCATGACAGATATCTGCAAACCTCAATCAACTGAAGCAATGTTGTAAAGAAGAGTTGGCCAAAATTCTCCACAATGACATGAGAGACTGATCAAATCATACTGAACGGCTGAGCTGAAACAGAGACAGTGTTCACTCACTATGTGTTAATAGACCTCTCTGCATTGAATCATATCTGGTATTAATCTCTGTCTCTCTTCCACAGCATGTCTTTATCCAGTCTTCCTTCTCTCACCCCAACCAGTCGCAGCAGATGGCCAGGCCCCTCCCTGAGCCTGGTTCTGCTGGAGGTTTCTTCCTGTTAAAAGGGAGTTTTTCCTTCCCACTGTCGCCAAAGTGCTTGCTCATAAGGGGGTCTTATGATTACTTCGTTTTTCTCTGTATGCATTATTGTAGCGTCTACCTTACAATATAAAGCGCTTTGAGGCGACTGTTGTTGTGATTTCGAACTGTATAAAAATTTTTAATTTAACTGAATTGAATTCGGTAAGTATTCTGCACACACATTTAATTAATATTTTTTATCAGGTATGAAAAACAGAACAAACATTTGTGATGTCCAATATGTACCTTGAGGCATCGATTGCACATCTGATACTGAAATTACCATATTTCCGCACTATGAGGTGCACTTAAAATCCTTTAATTTTCTCAAAAATCGTCAGTTCCCCTTATAATCTGGTGCCCCTTATGTATGAATTCTGGTTGTGCTTACTGACCTCGAACTAATTTTATGTGCGACACGGCGCTCAAACATCTGTCAAAAATGTTTTAGTACGACTTCGTAAGCTACGAAGCCGCACCGCTTGATGGATTTTTGGAGCATTATGGCTACTGTAGTCAGGAGCCTCGCTGAGTAATCTGGGTCCAAAACTCAGTCTTCTTCAGGTCCCAAACTCAAACTTACACTGCAGCATCACCGAAAGTTAAAAACTGTCAAAATTCTTTCAACTTTGATAAAATGATCAGCATTGCTGCTTTACCAGGTGCAACAATTAAGTTTAACATCCAGGCATCCACGAAAACAGAATTTATTAAATTTAACGGAGTTAGCCGTTAGCAGGAAGTTAGCTCGCTAGTTTCCACCTAAAACATGATATAGCATGTTCTGACTGAGAGATTTCTGAAAAAATTAAAACGTACAGCTCTGCTATCACTTCCAACGTAAATGAAGACAGAAAACTAAACAGCAGTGACTTTTATAGGGTTACTGAAATTGGACTAGCTGGTATATAATGATGTACTATGTGATTGCTAGCAACACCGCTATGTTAGCATAACATAAACACAGTGAAGCTGGAGGATGAACTCTAACTTTTTTCCACTGATAAAAGTTAACGTGAGGGTTCGCATGGCAGGATGCTGTAAACGGACCAAACTTCAGTCAGGAGAACAACTGAGATAATCCATCCACAATATGAGGTTAGTCATTAATATACTGCAACAACATGGGAATAGAGAGAATTCAAAATTAATGAATTAATGTTACAGAAGTGGAGGAAACAAGAAGAATGAGTTGAGCAAATTTTAACTTATCTGTCTTTTGTTTCGCTTAATGCGCCTTATAATCCGGTTCGCCTTATGTATGAAAACAGACCCGTTTGTCGACAGTGCGCCTTATAATCCAGTGCCTTGTGGTCCAAAAAAATACGGTAGGCTTTAAAAATCAGATCCATTTGGATTTAATAGGAAGCTGTTCTTGATGTAATTTGATATTTTTGGTACTAAAATTAACCTTTTAGTGGAAACCCCCGGCCCGATAAAATCTCATTTTAACTTGTCCACCTGTAGGATTTACTCCACCACCCTCTAAACTTTATAGAAATGTGTGTGCCTACATTAAATACACTAATTATAAGGCTTATCATTGATGAATCTCACTTTAGCCATGGATCTCTGCATTAACCAGAACAAGAAGCCATGTTTTGGAAAATCGTTTTGTTCCATATTCAAATATTAAATTATTTTTCCTGCCCTAGCTAGCGTGCATGCTCCTCATGTCATAACAATCAGCTGATAAATAATGAACAGAAGCATCCGATTAAGGGCTTCCATTCAGAAAAAACAGACATATGACATGTGATTAGAAATCGTTACGGGGGAAAACTCTGTCCCTACAACTCTAGACTGCTTTTGTGATGACTTCTGTGTACAAATGCAAATGTTTTCCATTCCTGTAGTAGAAAGCAAAGCTGCAAGGAATAAATTCATCCCCTTGTTCTGCAACAAAATCCCAGTTTCACTTTATTTACTTGAATGAAAGACTACAAAATGTCAGCTCACAGGAGGAGGCAAATCAAACCTTATTTAAAAATATCAATTCCGATTCACAAGTAAAAGGTCCTTTCACTTTTCTTGTCCTTGAATGAAATATTGGGCAGCACATTTAAATATAAAAAGGTAATAAAAAGTGTATGAAAACCTTTCAAAGTGATGAAAGCAACAAAAGATGTGCTGTTCTGCCAGTCCTCCTCTCAAGCCTGAGAACAAGTTGGCACTCGCAAAAACACATAACACTCCGTGGCTAAAGTTGGAAAGCCCATTCAGGCAAATAAGTCCCTTCATTATGCCCAAACACAATGTGCCTTTGTTGGGGAAAGCCCTGGAGGAGACAATGTAGCTGGTTTTTTACCCCCCACTGGTTTTGGAGAAGTGTCTCGGTCAACAAGCAGCAGAGTTTGAAAAAGTACTGAGAAGATTATGAAATCTAAAAGACCAAAAAACACTTGTGTCAATTTATAATTTAATAAGTGAAGTCCATAACAGTAAATCTTTAAAAGTCACACAGATTCTCCACAGTTTATTTGGTTATTGAGTAATGGGGTTTTTATTAAAGCTGTTTTCATTTTAAGATTTATGGTTCATCTGTGTCTGATAGAAATCAATGGATAAAATGTGAAGAACAGATGAGATTTAACAAGTTTTAGATAGGGCTGTGTGATATGACCAAAATCTCATATCCCGATATAAGAATTCTATCGTCCCGATAACGATATAAATCACAAAACTGTAACATATTCTGTAAATTCTGTGAATCTCGGGCAGCTCGACTTGCGGGAAGTGTTTCCAGCTGCGCATCATGTACCTGGAGTCGAGTGTTTTAACCGATGCATGAAACTATACATCTAGTCTAAGTCTAAGGTTTATTTTTTAGCACCTGGCGGCTCTTTTTTTTATTTTTTTTTACTTCTCATCCGTAAATAATCTGCTCTTTCACGTGATTCAGTTTATTTTGAAAAGTCTCAACAGGATCTTGAGCTTTATTGTGAAAGGTTTATGTGGAACATAAACAAGCGGACACGCGATGGTGTTACCGTCGTTGTTGCTAACGACAACGCATAAAAACAGGGGCTTGTCCGTCTGTAGTTTAGTTATATTAAATAAAGGAGAAAGAGAGAACTTGAAGAAATTAATATAGCCACTACAGTGACCATCAAAACAATGAAAAAATATTGCTGTAAACAGTTTATTTTGCAACACCACAAAACAAACAATAGTGTAAAATGAAACGATAGACGTTTTTATATCGTCATCCGATATCTATCGTTATATCGAACAGCCCTAGTTTTAGATCTAGTCTGAACTCTGAACCGTGCACTTTGGACTTCTTACGTTTTTTACGGACTACGGTGCATCCTGTTTGGGGCTAAAAAAACAGTATCACTGATTGTCAATGAATGACAAATCCTGTACAGGTTTTTTGTAAATGTGTGTGTACTTACAGGTTTTTATTTTTTCATGCCAAACTTTTTAAACTTTTAATCTTTAATTTTGAATCTTCTTCTGTGATGTACTTCAGGCTGCGTGCTTGCATAGATAAATAAAGCCAAGCTTGTAAATTGTCCTTCGTTTTGCCAAAGGTGTTCCATTGTTTGTGAACCTTTGTACATTTACTGCTTATTTGTGGTGTGTATGGTGTATTCATTCTAGGGGTGGGTTTTTAAAATCGATTCATCGATTAAAATCGATTCTGGCTTGGATAACGTAAAATCGATTCATTAAAATCCTGAATCGATTTTTTTAATATAAATTTATTTTACCCGAAATGCCAGAATCTCTGGTGAAACCTCACAAAATTTCAAGAACCACCAAACAGTTAAGACAGTAAATGAGAGCAGGTACACGGATTCTGCACATAGACTTAAACACAGCGCGACCCGAATTCGATCAGAATCAGTTAGATGTCACCTTTCTCACAGTCGGGGCTGAAAGCCGACAGCTCGCTGATTCTGATCTGTCGGCGGGTCCGCGCTTTGTGTTCACGCCCTTTATGCGCTGATTCTAAAGCTGTTAGTTTGATCTCTCTCCAAACAATATTGAATAAACATCGTCATGAATTCACTCTGACTTTTACTGTTTTGCTTCCACCACGATGCACAGCTCTCTCTCTCTCTCCCTCCCCCTCTCTCTCTTTCTCTCTCTCTCTCCCTCTCCCTCTCTCTCTCTCTGTGTACTTCAAGAACAGTTTCCCTTTCTTCATTATTCGCTTGCTTGTTATGCACAAGTCTACTGTTGTTTACAGCGCTGTCAGCCGCTGTTTTTTTCCCTTTTACATTCTTCCGAAAAGAAAACCTCATTTCTGCTGTTCAATACTGAACAAATTTAAACTTTTTAAAATTATTCAAAATGCAAAACGCTTAGCCGTGTCTCTAATAAAACCGCTGTAACTTCAGAGGTAATGTTCATATGTTGATTAATGGTTTTCTTTCGTTTTTGATGTACTGCAGAATATTTTTATAAAATCCCAGGCCAGGAAAATCTCCTTCATGTTTTTCTGTGTTTTATCTTCAGCTACTTTGACACAAAGGCCTCTGCTGTGACGCTTACACCTGTGATAAAGTCTTGCGTGTGTCAGCTTCCTTTTTATTGATACAAAAATATGTAAATGTACTGATCTGAATTATAATATTTCTGACTGTCAAAATTTCCCAGATTTAAATCGAATCGAATCGAATTAAATCGAATCGTGGATCGAATCGATTCGGGACCTTGTGAATCGGAATTGAATCGATTCTAGAAATCAGTGACGATACCCAGGCCTAATTCATTCTAATGCTACATGTATACTACCATAGACGCATCTGTTCATGTAGGTTTGCTGCCTTGATGATGAAGAACTGAATAATGCGTTTAATGACGCTGTGCAACTTGATCAATCTCTGCCTCGTGTCTAATTTAACTTTAGTAAAGCTGCAGTTGAGGCACAGGTCAATTACCAGATAAATACATTTACTGGACCTGTTGGCCGGCAGGTCATTAAGATAACAGAGTTATCCAAAATTAATGAAAACTGAAACAGACAGCTGTTTTTTGCCATCACTGGACAAGAAAATCCATAATAATCTTTCAGCACACAGGGAATCCTGTGCCATTACTGGGCTTTTTAAAATAGAAACTCTACACTAAGATTGGAGCCAATCACAGGTTTTGTCAGGCGAGTTCAGGTAAGTTCTATGAAGTAGCAAGAAGAGCAAAAAATTCCAGATCGGAAGTAAGATGGTGTGGTGTGATTAAACAGAAGACTTTAACCTGGGAAAACAGGGTTCGATTCACAGGTGCAGCATGTATGAAGCACGTGTAGTAGGGATGTGGGCGACAAGTCAGCTGAATGCTAGATGCTGCAATTCCACCGTCCACTATCCAAGAATCCAGCCTGGACAGAAGCCTGCCCCCACCCTGAATGTTTAAGCCTGACTGTGGTCAGTTCTGGATGTTCTCCATCTTTTAAAGTAGTCTGGTCTTTTCTTCTTCCTGTTTAAACAACTAGTAAATTAGTCACCAGGAACATCCTAGTGTGTATCTAAGAAGCTGCTTTCGGTTGATACGTTATTCACATGGGGTTGCTGCAGCAAGAGGCTCCACGTATTTGGGTTGGCAGATATTTTCTTTAAATGCCAGATGCCTTTGCTGACCAAACCTCAATAGGATTTGTGGCTCCTTCCAGCATCAACCTGGGGATCTTTTGCTTGTTAGGTGAATGCGTAGACCACTACAACTACTGCTTATGGGTGGGGCTTAGAAGAGAAAAGGGGGCACTGCAGGAGATCGACTCGTATTGCATGCTGCAGCTTTAGGGCTAACTGCTATATCTGTTGCCTTTCTTAGAATTGATAAGAAATCTTTAATCATCAACCATCTTTAAAGTTTAACCAGAGAATATTCAGCCAAGGAGGGCGTTTCTATAAACCTGACTGGTTTAGGGTGTAATGATTCAGTGAAAGCAATTCTAACAGGATATGAATTCCAAAGACATCTATTGTTCCGCTTGCAACTCCTCCCATACATATCTGGAGAATCAAATCAGTGCCTTCCTGACTCTTCACCCTGCAGACCCCTAACCTACCCATCGATCTAAAACCCCGCCATCCTCCTTCTTATTATCTTGACTGAGAGCTTTTCACCTCTTTCCGTGAAGGGAGAATTGAGTTCTTAGCTGTAATCAGAGCTAAGGCATCGGAAGTCCCCTGACAGTTCTATCGAAGAAATTATCTCATGGAGGTTTCTTGACTTTTTTCTTAATAAAGCCATTTTAAACAAAATAGCACAATTTTAACTGTGCCAGAGCAACAGGTGCTAACATGAAAATCATGCAGCGATTAGAAATGGTGTAATCTTTAAACTATTAAAAGTTTCAGTCTTGGGTCAGTGTGTCAAGCAGAAGCTAAGCCAACGAGTTCAGAGGACAAACAAAGAACTTTCTTTGGGTTAGAAGTCATAGTTCAAGAGATGTCAGTGTGCCAGTGGCTCCATAGGCAGCAGCACATCAAAGGCAGGTTGTGGAAAGTGGAGAGATGCCACAACCCTACAAGATGCCTTTCCAAGCATGGCCAGCGTCTCACACCTCTGGCCCAGCCTTTCAAAGCCAGGCCCTGAGGGCACACTGGTGAAACAGCGGGAGCCAAAGCACTCAGGAAGCCGCTTCCTTCCTGCCTGCCCAGCCCATCATCAAGCAAAAGGCTCTAGCCAGCCTTGTTTGCTCTAAGTAGGACTACATGGCTCAGGGAAAGCAACAGAGAGGACCAAAATCACACACACTCTCCGGGGACGAACTCGAGGGAGGAAGGAATTAACATTGACAGATGAATTAGCACATTCAAGGAACAATAATCCTACACACCCACCGAACCCTTGAAGATCAGAATGAGCTTCAAGGGTTGGAGAATGGAGATATTAAGCTTTGGCAAGGTTAAGGAACGGTGTCATGTTAACAAAATTAAATTGAACATTCTTCAAGAAAGAAGCAGCTGCACAGGCAAACGTGTAGGCACGAGAAACAAGAAAACACTTGTGGTGTGATTTCTGTGCAGACGTCTGCTTTACAGCCTACATAAAGCTGGTCCAAGTTTTCTCTGTAAGTGACACCAAATGCACTTTCTTATCACCTCTGTGCAGTATTGTGAAGCCAATCACTTTCAAAAAGCTCTGTGACTTCGCGCTATGAGGCATGGACCAAGACGTCAACGTTAACCTGCTGCAGACCACGTACCGTTCCCACTAATGGGTAGATGAAGCCAGCTCCAATGCTGGCACGGACATCTCTGATTGGCAAAACAAATCCAGTGGGTGCCCCCTTCTTGTCGGGCATGTGGGACAGGGACAGATGGGTCTTGGCCATGCAGATGGGCAATGAACCATAACCCTTGTAAAAGGCAAAAGAGAAATAGTCATTGTGTGACCTTGTCACAGAGGAAAGAGAAATGAGATGAGTCAGTTACTGCAGCGGCAGTGAGCTCACTTGTTGATGGTAATAATCTGTCTTGGTCTTGGCCTCTGGAGACAGCTCGATGTCATCGGCCCCGTACACTCTCTGGGCTATTGTTCTGATCTTCTCCACGATTGACATCTATCGGAAGGACAGCGCATCAAATGCAGGTGAACACACAACAGCTCTACACTCAAAGGGAAGTGAGGAAATTAGATTTGGTGAAGTGAACACATATCAGCGTGACATCAGAATCAAACACAGTTCAGCAAAATGAATGAAATATTTAAACTTTGAGCTCTTATCAGACATGTGATAGCTAAGAAAGCTGCCTTTATTCCTCTGTTAAATGAATGAATGAATGAATGAATGCTTTATTGGCCATATGCAGGTTGCCCCACAGAGGAATAGGACCCCCCCCGACTTACACACACAACAACAAGACATCACATGGGAATACAGTCGGAGACCGGCAGCGTTGAGAGAATAACACTGAAAAAATTACACAACATTGGGAAAAGTACAAGAGGAAAAAAAGAGACCTCTTCCCACGCTGGGCAACCTATGGGAGGACAGCATGAGAACAGGAAACAAAAAAACTCCTCTGCACAGAGAGCACATTAATGTCCACATCACAACATCAGAGCACATGACAAGCCACAGGGGATGGATATGGGGGTGGGGGGTGATTTGAAGGAACACAGCAGTCGTCCTGCACCATGCTTCTGACCTGGAAGACTGATGGCCTAATTTCTAATGCAAAACTGCCCGAGGTGTGGTTTGTAAACAAAGCCGACACATTCAGGTGTCATTAGATTAAAAAAAGAACGTTATATCTGATTCTCACTTGACACTACAAACCTTTGTTTTTCCTTTTTGGTCAAAAACATGTAATAACAGCGGATTTGAGCACTATGGCATCAACAGCTTATTAATGAGAAACATATAAAAACCATTTATAAACACATCTTTGACTTCTTTCTTCATCTCCTAAACTGCAGCTTGTCGCAGAATATCTCATCACTAATATATTCAGAATTTCAGCATCTTCGCTATGAGACACCATCACCTGCCAGGTGTATCGAGGTGCAGTTCTTCTGTATCATCCATCCGAGCTGCTAACTTGGAACTTTAGCAGGTATGGGATATTCTCACACTACCTTCTCTTCTGGCAAACATCCAAGCCTGAGGTTTTCTGTCTGACCTTCCCTCTAACTCGTCTAGTACATGGAATAATCAAAAGATTGAACACCTTATTATACAGCAGTTAAGGTTTGATTTATTAATTTAATATCCAATAAATCCTGTTGTTGAGAGCGCTTGCATGCAGGCACATGCTTACTGCTAATGGAGCCATGCACAAAGACACAAACAGCATAACAAGGTCAGTTAATTTAAGTCACAACCTCCTAGACTCGCTAACTCAAACCAGCTGATGTTTTTTTACTTCAACCTACTCTAGCTCCCAAAATCAACATAATTTACTAATTATCCAACACTGAAACAGAAGGAACAGGGATACCGCCTATCGTAGAGCAATAACTAAATAAAATTTCCACTACATTATCTGCACTCACCTCTGTGTTGTAGAGAAACTGGTAGTCGCTGGGTTTGCTGGCAGCCTCCTTCACAGCCTGGGCGAGCTCCGAGCAGCCTCTTCCACCCTGCGCCCAGTGGTTGCACGGCAAAGCGTCGGATGCGCCACACTCTTTCGCTATCTGACATACAAGGTCGATCTCTGCCTGGGTGTCTGTCCTAAAAGATCCGAGGAAAAAAGCACCATTAGCAGCGCGAAGCTGGCGTTTATATAAAATACAAATTAATCACAATTAGTAGCTATTTTAAAAAAAAAATATAGCCGTAATATACAACTTACTTGAAGACATTAACAGCAACCACGACCGGTACCCCAAACAGATGTACAATCTGGATCTGCTTCCTGAGATTGCTACGGCAGCCGCCAGCAACCAGGCTCAGGTTCTAGAGGTGGAAGAGAAAGAGGAAAGAGAGCAGAGGTAACAAACTGTTATTAAAAAACAAAACACATCTAACCCATAAAATGTGCCACAACTTGAACCAAAACATATTATAAATGTAATAGACGAGCTACACGTCCTGTAGCTTCATAACATCTGCGCTGCACAGTTTCTTACAAGGTGGATGTGTTCATTTGGCTTCTTTAACAGAATAAACAATACACAGGGCTGTGTTATATTATCCCGCCCACGATTACACCGGTATATTATGCAATATAAAAATGTCACATTGTGTCACATCTTTTCTACACGAGTTTAAGTTCAGGGGATGCCCAAGAGCTGCACATCAGTTACTTTAACATTCCCCAACAACCTGCAAATTATGCAAGAAAACGGTTCCTGTTAAAGGTGAAATCACGGCGTGAGGGAGGAGATACTATCATCTGTGACCTAAATGTAAGCAAAATACTCCACCAAGCATCGTTGGAGCACTTCCAAGTTGCACTCCATGAGGGAGGAAGATGGTAGAATGGAATTTATTGATTCAGCTACATGGTGGAAAACCAGAGCTTTCAGCAGGTGGTTAAAAACCTGTTACACTTATATCGTGATAGAATTTCAAGGCCATATCCCTCACTCCGAGTACTATATAAGTCAGAAATAAGTACTTAAATGGTTTGCAGAAATCTTACATGCTAATTGTGTCCTGTGGATCTTTGTTCTATGAAAACACTCAGCCCCCGCCAAAAAGAAATTCCTGTCTTACTTAATACTGAAATTATTCTGTGTCATAATAAAAATACAAAAAACCCCTAAAAGATAACAAATGAGATGGAGAAAGTTTTCCTGCATCTTCAGCTCACCAGTGGAAAAAATGCTAAAGATTCTTGTGTAACTGATAAGCAGTTTACAGAGATATGATTTAAAGGGCATGACAGGAAATCTGTGATTCTAGTGGGAGCTTCATTTAAATACATTAATGTCCTATTCACCATTTTGTATAAGTTGTTCAGGCTGATATAAAATGTCTCGTTACTAACACTTGTGTGCTTTGCATGTGATTGCATCATTATACTTGATCCGGTGATGTGTGCAGCAATTCAATAGCTCATATTGAACCGCATGCTACTACGTGCACACTGTAGTAGCTTCACGATAAGCTCCTATGCGACCAAAGTAATCTAATCTAGCACTATTTGTGTGTAGCCACAGGCTAAGAAGAGTAAGGCCATACAGGTCCCATAAATTCATTTCCTGAGCTCTGCTTTCCTCAGTACTTCTGGTTCTTATTACAGGCTTTACAGTTAACCTTAATTAACTGCTTCATTATTTACTCAGCTGAACCTGCCTGAGAGACCACTGATTTTGGCCAGATACAGCCGCACATGCACACACACACACACACACACACACACACACACACACACACACACACACACACACACACACACACACACACCAAAAGAATCCCGACTCCACTTTTGCTTAAGTCTACATAGTAGAAACCGACGGCAAATGTTCTCTTAATACATCAAATGCTTCTAATCACGGTTGTTGGCAGCAGATTTATGCAGGTAGATGGAGATTTAAATGTCAGTGGGAATGCAGCTGAAAGCTTGAGGTGGACTGGTTCAGTACAATCTAGAGATGGACCGATCCGATATTACGTATCGGTATCGGTCCGATACTGACCTAAATTACTGGATCGGATATCGGAGAAAAATAAAAAATGTAATCCGATCCATTAAATATCACGAAAGCACCTCACAAAACTTGCAACACGCCATAACTCGCCTCAGAACGTTAGCACGTCGGAGCAGTATGCATCACGTGATAGAGCGGCTGTGGCATGCGGGACCTGTCGGTGGTCTGGATAGCATTTGGAGCTTCGCTAGCAACCCGGCATTTCATCTCCGACAAAGTTATCCCGAGAGAAGTAAAGCAAGTGTGTAAGTCCATCTCTGAATGTTTGTAAAGCATTCCTGCGTTAAGCTTAACAAGCGATATATGGAGCGACTGCCTCTCCTGCTGCTACTTCAATCATGAAACTGCTTAACGATCAGCTGATCGGCTTTTCTGTCGCGAGTCTGTGTCTCTAGTTTGCTTTTGGCCCACTTTGCACCAGAAAGAGGAAACCAGCGGCTGAACACCCAAAGTTTTAATTTGATGTAAAATGAATAGAAGTCAATTACTGTATATAGTGACTATTAAGTCTAATATATATACCCTAGTAAGCTATAGTACTTTTTCCTTTGGGAAGGTACCATCTGTGCCGTCTGCAATTTTGTTGAAGAAAGATGTTGAATCTATTTAATATTTCTTGAAAAATAATTGATTTCTGTGCTTTTTTTTTTTCACACTGCATCAAATTAAGGTTGATTACGTTGATTAAGCATCATGAGGTGGAGCGTGAGGGGTGGTTCCCTATTTTTTATTTATTTATTTTTGTTGTTGCTGGGAGTTGGAACCCTATTAGTTAGGTTGCTTAATATTTATGCTAAGTACTCTTTAAAATACCAGAATAGGGAGGATGGTGTAGGTTTAAGTTTATTAGATTGATCAGTATTGCTGAACTATGAAATATTTTTTTTTGCATACAGGTATAACAGAATAGCTTTAGTGTAGTTGTTGTTTTAAACTTGAGTATGAACTTATACAAAATGCAGCAAGATATTTAAAAAAGCAGTTTTGTTGATTAAAAAACACTATATCGGATTCATATCGGTATCGGCAGATATCCAAATTTATGATATCGGTATCGGACATAAAAAAGTGGTATCGTGCCATCTCTAGTACAATCTCCAAGACCCTTTATTGCATCACATAAACATCTTATAAATGCTGTCAAATGACGTCTCCCTTCCATGATTTTTCTGGTTAATATTACACATGTTTGACACAGAGGAGAGACCAAGTATACATTAATACAAAGATGATGCACTGCTCTGTAAGTAGCCCTAATGTGTACAGTAAGCCCATTAGGAGCCAGGTCACAAAACAGCTGCATGAAGAGGAAGTGGGATCACCACCCACGGTCATGCTTCACTGCCATGGTAGTTTACTCAAAACACAGCACCAAGCACATCACCAAATAGAGTTATGTTAATGAGTGTAAATAGCCTTAATTCTCCTGAAAACATCCTGAACTTTCAGACTAAATACAATAAGGACAGATACAGATAACTATTTTATCCTAATTACAAGTGATGCCACGGGCCAATAATTACCTCCCATCCCCCATTATTTTACCACACTGCCTTTTTCTTTAACTCTCTTGTAACTCAATGCATTTAGGCATGTAGATGTGGTCAAGACGAGCTGCTGGCAGCATTAGAATGGGAAAGAAAGGTACTTTAAGTGACTTTGGATGTGGGTGCATGTTTGAGTATTTCAGAAACTGCTAATCTACTGGGACTTTTCCCACACAACCATCTCCAGGATTTGCTGGTTGGGAAAAAGAGAAAATATCCAGTAGGCAGCAATTCTCTGGGTGAAAATATCTTATTGATATCAGAGGTCAGAGGAGAATGGCCAGACTGCTTTGAACTAACAGGAAAGTAATATAAACTCAAATTACCACTCGTTATAATTAAAAAACGCAGAAAAATGCACAACATGTTGAAACATTGAAGCAGATGAGTTAAAGCAGCAGAAAATTACACTGGTTGCCACTCGTGCCAGCTAAGAACAGGAAAAGTAAGCTAAAATTGCACAGGGTCACCAAAATCGAACGACAGAAAGTTGGAAAAAAGCCTTGTCTGGTCTTGTCTGAGCCTCGAATTTTGCTGCCACATTCAGACTGCTGCGTCAGGATTTGGTGGGCACAACATAAAAGCATGGATCCCTCGTGCCTTGTGTCAAATGTTTAGGCTGGTGGTGATATATTTTCTTGGCAGAATTCGGACCTCTTACTGCCGACCATGCCTATCTCTTTAAGACTACAGTGTACCCATCTTCTCGTGGCTGCTTCCAGCAGGATAACGCACCATCGTGTCAACATGGACCAAAACCTCTGAGGAATATTTCCAGTAATTTGTTAAATCTGTGCCACAAAGAATTAAGGCGGTTCTGAAGGCAAACGGGTTCCAACCCAGTACTAGCAAAGCATATACCTAACAAAGTGTTTGGTGAGTGTATATTTATGTTTGCTCATGCATATTTTTCATGGTTCCTACCTCATCGGTATACTCTCGGGGAAGCGGTGCACCTGCAGATACCTAAAACCGTACAAACAGACCAACAAATTAGACACTTCAGCATCACAGGTTTTGTCCATATGGGAGATAAACAAGAAATCAACCCTTCTAATTCTTAATATTTTCACTAGCAAGTCTATAAACACAGTTATTAATTTGGAAGATTAATTTCAGCAAACAGGATGAAGACTAATGAATACCAAGAAACTGAGATAACCCTATGAGATAGTCAGCTCATTAAATTCAATTGAGTTACAGCTCAGCACAGGATCGCAGTGCCTTTCATGACCATTAAGAGCATTTTACTATTGGAGTTTGTCAATCACAAGCTGCGCTAGATTTTCAGAGACATTTAAGTGAGTGGTTCTTTAATTCATCCACACCAGAGAAGAATTTATGGCTAGGCTATACTGTGTTATTACAACAGCGCTGTGTTGACCTACATTTGGGCCGCCGCCGTGCATCTTTAGCGCTCGAACGGTTGCGACCAGCACCACCACACTGGGCCTCAAACCTGAGGCTCGACATTTGATGTTGAAGAATTTCTCCATCCCAATGTCAGCTCCGAAACCTGCCTCGGTCACTGTGAGGAAACAGGCACAAAACGCATAAACATGTCTACCAGTGAATTATTGAATTACATATTAAAATTTATGGTCAGCAAATAAAGAATGTGAGCAGACTGCGATTCAGCCGTGTTAGAAGCTGGAGCAGCGGCGCTGGACACAGGCATTAAAGTATCATCTTGCTTGAAATAACTCATCTTCCACCTTCAAGGTTTGACCCAATTTGACCTCACAGCACCACATGTGAGCTCGATTACACGCCTGGAAGAGACATGGGAACGGTTTCTGAACAGTAGTACTGAGTAATGGGTACATTGTAGGGGCTCTGAAAAAGACAGAGGGCCTCTGATACAGACAGCTCTACGCACAGGCCTCTTGAACAGGCTCCAAACAAAGCAAATACCCCACCTGAAATGGCAGCCTTTGTCAAGATAAGGTTTCCTGCTACATGCTGGCTAGTTTTACACATTTTACAGTAAAACTAAAGTTTATTTCCCATCAAAAGTGTTTAGGCAGGTTTTAATCACCTTGGGCTGTTTGTTTAGTCTGCTCAGATGCCATTATTCTTCCCTTTCGGTACTTGAAAGGGAAGAATTCACTGCATGCTTCCAAGTCTGTTTCCTTGTGATCTCTGAAGCTTTTGGTTTGTGCTAAAGATGGGTCATGATGAATCATCACAGTTTGCAGGATAGACCGCACAATGCGCTGAAAGTCGACTACATTATTACTGCAAATATTTTAGCTTTTATTCAAGAGGACAGTGCAGAGTGTGTGCAAGAAGAAAGGGAGAAAGTGAGGGAGGAATGACATGCAAGAGATGATTTAGAGTGGCCTTCAGTCACCAGGCTCGACCAGGTGAGCTATAGTGGCATTGCCCCAACACTTTTACTGGTACTAGTAAAGACTAACGGCTTTGCTGTTTGGTTAAATGCTTTGCCTTTGTTCCAACACATATTTTACGAGAAATCTTCCAGTAAAACATTTAATCTAAATCTAAAATCCAAACAGAATAAATGCACCATAACGTGCATGGAGTCCAGTTTGTAGTTTAACGCTTCACGAACTCTTTGTGACCACGAGAAGAGAGATTAAGCCTTCAAATGCAGCATGATTTTCTGTCAGTCAAATTAATAACGTTTGTTTTGAATGTCTCCCACGGGTCCCGATAATATAGAGGACTTTGTCAATGTGACATAATGTTAACAAGTTGTGGTCCATTAGTAGCAGCTGGCCCTCGCAATATTAGTGTAAAATGTTTTTTTTTTTTTAAAGGAACCAGTCTAAACCAGCTGATCTCAGAAAACATTTATCAAAGTAGTGATAATTTAAGTATTATTAAAGGATAAAAAAAAAACATGTCAGTGATTAAAGCAAGGAAAAACTCTAATTAAGCCCAAAAGTAAATTTTTACAAATTTAAGACTGATGAAAATCACAAAACACAGAAAACTCAGTCAGAAAACCCCCACAGAATTTAGCTGAAATACAATCTTTAAATGGTACTGGAATCTACAAGGAGTACTGTCCCATGACAACCAAATATTACTAAGGAACAAAGACCAAGGCGCAGATTTGTTTTAACAGCCAAGGGTAATTATCCATATTACAGTTTTGTTATTCTAATAAAAAACAACTAACTTTTGTAATTGCCGAACCAACTGGGTGGGCAGGTCAGGACATTATTGACTAAAAACAATCACAGGGTTTAAGAGCCAAAAAAGGGATTGTTGTGAGAGAAAAGGTCACCAGATGACCAAATATAGGGCAAATTGCTCACTATGGGTATTCACGAAAAATAACATTAACAGGAGGAGTTTGCTGTTATTTTCCCATTTTTGGGGAGTTTTTTTGGAGTTAACATTTTTTTAAATTTTTTTAAATTTTTTTTAAAGAACCAATACACAACCCATAAACTTAATCATCTACAGACCCCGCTTCCCCTCTTGCTCAAACTGACCCATCCTGGATAACCTCTTTCTTCCAGTGGTGTAACATCTGTGCTCGTCAACTGCTAACCTTATTGACAGCTAATTTGATTAAAACGATTTAAAAAAAAAAAACCCAAATGGGACTCAGATGGGAAAAACAAATAACATGTTTGTGTCATTCTGATCAGTTTTACGTCTCATACAAGTTTTTGTGCGTAGGACCCTGTGCGCAGACTTGAGCTCCACAGAGACGGGCTTTGACCAGTTCCACTTCTGAACGTAGACAGTAATGACGAAGACATGGGTTTACAAATTGAAAAGGGAACGAGGGGAGGGGGGCTTGGATCTATTTCCACTTGGAGGGAAGCGTCACTGCAAATCAAATCTGAGCGGTCTCCTTCATTCTAAGATAAATCATTCCCATCCTGATGAGAGCTGTCTCCGCCAAGAGGAGTCACTGAAGTGAAGTGAATCATAAGCTATGACCTTCAACGCCTCTTTCCATCGCCGTTATTAAAAAACTAAATGATGGAATAACTTTTGGAAGATTTGAACTTTTGGAAGGCTTTTATAATTACATAAAAAAATAAATCAGGCTTTTGTACATTCTACTTTTATTACATGTAATGTCTAATATGTCAAGTCGTTTTCTTGGTTCAACTTTGAAGACTTAAAGTTTATGACAGCAAAATAATGAATCCTCACTAAATTTTATGAGCTAAACTGTGTTTAATCCAAAAAGAAATTTGCTGAAAACATTTATTGACATGCCTTTGGAAACACGAGAGTACTTTAGCTTGGCAGTACTTGTGTCTGACATTTGATGAAATAATAATAATAATAATAATGGATTGGATTTATATAGCGCTTTTCAAGGCACCCAAAGCGCTTTACAATGCCACTATTCATTCACTCTCACATTCATACACTGGTGGAGGCAAGCTACGGTTGTAGCCACAGCTGCCCTGGGGCAGACTGAAAGAAGCGAGGCTGCCATATCGCGCCATCGGCCCCTCTGGCCAACACCAGTAGGCAAGTAGGGTAAAGTGTCTTGCCCAAGGACACAACGACCAGGACAGAGAGCCCAGGGATCGAACCGGCGACCTTCCGGTTACAGATGCGATTCCCAACCCCCTGAGCCACGGTCAATCTCTCTGAGGCTTTAGAGAAAAAACAAGTGTTTGCGAGAAGAAACGCATCACTCTGCTTTGTTTGTCTTCGTTTAATGCTAGTCACGGTGTGATTTATTTCACGAGACGCAAGCGTAAATTTACTTCAAGGAGGGAAGGCGAGAGGAGGAGAGAAAGAAGATGGAAATACGTGAGAAATGAAATTAAATCAGAAAGTTGAGAAAGTCTTTTGGAGAGCAGAAGAACTAAGTCTAACAGGACTTAGTTTCTTGGAATACCAACAACAACATTTAGCAGAAACTGTGACTTGGGGGGCCTTGGCTGCATCGCCTGCATCTTGAAAAGTCTATCTGCTCAAAGAGGAAAAAAAATAAAGCCTGCGGGAGGACTGCAAAAATGTAACTCGGCTTTCTTTTGGCCAAATAGCGCTCAGTGCAATGTTTCTCATTAGCACCACACTAGAGCTTTGGCTCTGAATACAAAAACAGCTTGCCAACAAAAATCTGATTCTTAGGTACAGTATTTGTGGATTTCCAGAAACTTTATGACAAAAAGCGAGCACAAGAGTACTCACACGACACAACGCAGCATATTGAGAGGTGAAAGAAAGAAAACAGAAAAGACAGTTTCCCCTCGATGGCATTGCATCAAGCGGGAAAGTGAACCCGGAGGATGTCCTAAGGAAACACTGGCAAGCTTCCTGTTCTGCATGACAACCCTGAACTGCCCAGAGACCGAGAGGGAAGGAAGAGGTCGATGATGTTGTGAGCAGAGTCAGAGAGAAGGAGAGAGAGAAAGATCGGGATGGTGGAACTAGATGTCAAAGCATTGGTATCAGCACAGCTGCCAATAAAAACACAAACAAGGCAGAGCAGGCTGCACGACCATCTATGTGCTGTTAGTTTTCCACAATAAGAGACTTAAAAGTAAAAAGTACTACTACTTTAATCAAATGTCAGAACACATGCCTGTCATTATTTGCCTTAAGGCTCTTTAATTTAACTTCTTTAATTTTTGTGTAATGAACAAACAAACTGAGAAAAGCTAAATCAGCTAATCCTATAACATTTCTAACTAAATGTTCAAGCAATCATAAAAAAATGTGATTTATCTCTCATCCATCTGCATTTGCTCAAAAGGTGGTGTACACCCTGGACTATTGGCCAGTGGTCTATTTGCTGGGTGACAACCATTCATACTCACATTACCTCCTAGAGCAGCGGTCCCCAACCCCCGGGCCACGGACTGGTTGCGAGAGTTGAGGCTCAGGTGTGAAATTTATGCTTTTCAGGGTTTTTAAAATCGGTTTTTATCGTTAACTCTGTTTGCCTGGGCCTTTTCCCGTGTGTTACGAATAAATCTTCCTTTTTTTGGTACTGGTTTTATTTTGTTGTATTTTTCCGCAACACCTTAAACGCCGGTCCGTGAAAATATTGTCGGAGATAAACCAGCATACATAAACCAAAAGGTTCGGGACCGCTGTCCTAGAGCCAATTTAGAATCAAATTCTATAATGTAACCGAGTTTTCTTTTAAATTGAATTCACATAATTGTTCAAACATAATTTTCAAGCAACTGTTTGTCTATGTAGGTGATAAAAAAAAAACTCCAACATGACTGCAAAACTTTTTTTTCACGTTTTCTAATGTGATCTTTTAAACCTTATAATAAATAAGTGTCGCGGGGTTATCTGCGTTCAGGACTCCAGACGGTTAATGGTACAAGAGACGCACACATCTGTCATGTGGAATTCATCTCCCGACAGCCGCCCCTCCCCGCAAAAGCAGCATTTCTTCATGTTAAGTCCAGATTCCAGAGTGACTTGAAAAACACCACAATAATATTAAGAATGATGAAAAAGGGGGTTTAAAGTGAGCATTAGTGCCGGACCCCCCCGGAGTTCACAAAGAGTTTATGGCACAACAACAACTTTCACTCACCAAAGAGGGTCCCAGCAATTAACGAAACTTGGGCGTGTTTACTGTACATGAGTGCCAGACGTAGTTTCTTCACTCTAATTGTCCTTTAAAAAAACTTTAGCCTAATTTTTTGCAGTTTTGGTCATTAGTCATAATAGCAATAATAGTAATAATAATTTTTCAGAGCCTAAATATTTAACAGGCTCCTGCAAACATTTCAAAATATGTGTACTGTCTATCTCTCTTGTTAAACCATTACTGTAACACAAATACTAACAAGTAGTTGGCTCCTCTATTTCTGACAAAACTCTTTTATACAAGGCAATGTGATTTCCTACAAGGGTAGGGAATTCTACCTTTAATACAGTGAGTGTATATTGCTTTTACACACCTTAGTCTGCATTTACAGCATCAGGATGATGTGCGGTGACACAATGAAGGAAAACTTCATGTGTTGGCTCGCAGATGTCTTTTTTTCAATAGGTTTGGAGTTTCAAGGTGAAAAAGAATAAGACATCAGGATGATGCCAAATCCTATATTCCTTCTGTTTTCATCTTTGACCTACCATACCGTGTTATTTAAACAATTTTCTGAGAAATATGGAATTATCAACATCATCACAGTTTTACCACCTATCTGATCATCTGAAAACGGGTTTACTCTCCTGCTGGGCTTCACTGCACAAGATTGCACAAAGAAATGACTTGCTGTACCACATTACATCTGTAAAAATGTTCTTGTTTTTTCAGTGTTCCTGTTTGTTTGTAGATGGGACGAACAAGAGGAGGGCACACGCGTCCCAGCTGCCAGGTGGGGGGTTCCCGGCATACCTGAGAGTCAGGTAGCGAATATGCGGAAAGGGAAGGGAGACAGGGAACAAGACATACAGATGGTAACTAAGTGAGATGGAGAGAGGTGGAGGCTTAAAACAAATACAAGTCTCCCTGCTTTTATGCTCAGTGTTGTGAAATCCAGCTCTCTGCCCTCACATTTGTCCGACTCACAGATGATAGCTTGGACAAACGCTGGTTTTGCCCAAGCAGTCAACCTTTTTTTTTCCTTTTATACCTGTTATAGCTTTGATGGCTAAAGTATCTGTCGCCTAAACGTGAACGTACGCCTTAAGGAGATCTGCGTGTACGCCAAATGCACCTGGCAAAAACCACAGACACACACATGCATTCCAGACATATTCCTGCAGCCAAAGTAAATGAAGACAGAGCAGCGGGACAGATAGGCCGATAAAAATGGAAATGCTGCAGTGTGCTTTGACGTTGAAGGGATTAGTGTGGTTTACTCTAAAGCATTCCAAGGGCTCTTAAGATTATCAACTTGCTTCCTTCCTCTGCGCTGATATTTTTTCTTTCGACTAGCTTCTTAGAAAGTTATGGAGGAACAGCACCAGAGCAGAATGCTAGTCCACCAGAGGCAGGCAGAACAGATCCAGAACCAGGCTGATAATGAGTTCATGCTAAAGCCTTCAGCGGCAGGGGATCACGCTGAAGTTCATGGCTGGAATAAATTATAAGTTATAAATTTGTTTGTTCTACTAACGAAGCTTAAGCCTTCAGTTCAAACACATCTGGGACTCCTAGATCCGACAGCTGAGATCTTCTTGTCTGTCATCCCCACAAAGGTTTTGTGGTTGTGTGTGTGTGTGTGTGTGTGTGTGTGTGTGTGTGTGTGTGTGTGTGTGTGTGTGATCTGTATGCATGGGCCGCATGCTCTTACCCACAAAGCCGTCCTGTCCGACCAACTTCAAAGCCAGCTTGTCTGCCAGCACCGAGGAGTTGCCATGGGCGATGTTGGCGAAGGGCCCAGCGTGGACAAACACCGGCGTACCCTACAACAATTAAGAGGGGTGCACAAACATATGGGAGGAGTTGAGAAAACTTTGCAACCCATGGCAACCAAGTTTAAATACTAACTAACCACTTCTTTCATAGAAAATTCAACATCTTTTAACCCCGGCTGCCAGGATAAATGATGACATGCTGATGCGGGGTTTGTCTAAACAGTGGGCAGAAGTTAAGAGGCCCTTCACTGGCTTGCCAGCCTGAATATGAGCCAGGCTTGTGTTGCCTGTTGATTTGGACTGCTTTGGAAAGGCTAGAAACACACCCACACGAACTAAAGGAGCACTTCAAGGCCTCAAATCTGGCAGTGCAGCTGTGCAAAGTTCACATTCGCAGCGATTAGCCCTACAAAGACACAAAGGAAACACTGAGTCAGTAAGAAATACAACAAAAATCACTCTTTTCTGTTGCTCTATGAAGTCACCCTGCACAGGTTTGCTATAGGTAAGATTGGCTGATGTCATTTAAATACCTAAGATTCCGATGATCAATTCATCTTTAAGGAGATGGCATATTCCACTGTTCGGATGCATCCTTGACTTGAATACCTGGTCTACAAGAGGGACTGTGCCCTACTGGACCAGAAACCGATGGCTCTCAAAAGGTTTCTGCCTGGCTGTGTCTGAACCAAGTTAACAAGCTGCATCTAGAGTTGGACAACCATGATTCAGCTCTCCACCACCACAGAGTAAATGCTACACCATAAGACCCCAACGACCAAAACCATAAGCAGATGTGCTCGATTTGCACTGTTTTTATTTTATTTTTTTACAAACAAAAATGATTTTCCACAGTAGCATTCAATCAGAAGTGGCCTGAATGTGAGTATTTTGTGCTGTTGCACATTTTTCACATTTGCAGATTAAAAAAATATGTATTTTGTTGTTTGATATACTTTCCTTTGATAGGAAGTAGCACTGGCATGCTACTAGAAATAAACTCTATCCAATGCCCTGGATAGTTTTTGTTATTAAGCTAATTATAATTTGGGCCTTTATTTGATTTTTTCAACTGTATTATCTACTGTACTTGAATTACATGACATTTCATACTTTTACCATTGAGTGACATCTCAACCATTTGGTAGAGATCAATATTTTAAAAACTCCAGGGTCTATTGAAAAAAAAAAAGTATTGATTGTGGTGATTACTCACCCAAGTCAATAAGAAAAGCAAACAAATTTTTTCTTGGCGTGGACCTCAAAGAGTTAACACTGACACATATTCTACTAGGTGTAACTGAATATCATTGGCTTTTTTTTTTTAAGTGTAAAGAATTGTTACTGTCATGTTTCCACTATTTTTCAACATTTCTTGGACTAAATCACTTATTAAATAAAGTAAAGGAATAACTAATGACTTTTTATTTTGCTGCCTCCCAGTTAAAGTTACTTCAAATGCACAGACGCACAGCTGGTGTACTTTACAAGTAGCAGATGTATCCTCTCAGAATAATTCAGATCCGTTTTGTGGAGTGCAGCCTGCTTGCAAGAAAGGCATGAAAGACTACGGCTGCCAAGGAAAGGCCCACTCATCGAGATCAAAATCCTTCTGCCGCACTCTAGACAGGCTCTTAAAAAAAGGTCATTACTTAGAAAGAAAACTAGGGAAGGCAGCTGACCCATTGTTACACTGAATATGAATTCCTTAAGAGAGAGGAAAAGGGAAGGATGGGAAGGCCTAGTCTGATTTTCAAGGCTTTTGTTTGCATACCTCTCCCTCACCCAGCATAAACAGCCTCCCCTCAGAGGAGTAAATCATTTCTTTAACAAGGTCACGAGCGAAGCTGCCACTAGCAGCATTTACTGAATGAAAGAAAAAAGAAAAAAAAAGTGTATGCATAGTTAAGAATGAAAAGTAAGGGGGAAGAAGACAAAACGCAGACCGTGAGATGAAGAGAAATTGCAATTTAGTACCATTACCTAGCCAAAAACATCACATCCATTTCTGTGTTTTAGTGGAAGGACATGGACGTCAAACATTACACGGATTTCCATCTGTGTTTGCAAACTTTGAGGTTTAACTTGACCCAGTGCAAAATTTTCACTCTTTCCACATCTGTCCAGGAGGAAACAACAATGGAATGAAAGTGGAAATCAATGAAAATCCATTGTGTCACCTTTCCATCTGTTGAACGCAAGGATTAGGAACATTCGGAAAGAGAGACGAATAAAAACAGGAAACCGGAGATCATGTTAATATTTCCGGGTATCGCGCATCACTTGGCCAATTTTATATGTCAACTGCAGAGCAGGGCTAAAGTGACAAAGTATCCAAAATGTATTCTGACACAGCACAACGACTCAAACTGCTCCGCATTTCCACACAACCCTTGCCCTCTATACTATAGTCTACTTCCTCTCCCCCAGGAAAGATGCATTCTGTGAACCTCCACGTAGACAGGATGTTTGGAAAACTCACACAACAACTGAAGTCTGCTTAACAGACACGTACACAGGGAGAAAAAACTATCCCCTTTCTTCTTGTGATCCAAATTGTGTCCCATCTAAAAACGACACAGAAATGCAAGCTCAGCGCCAGCGTTCGTATGCCAGCTCTATTGTCAGGAGTGCATCTGCATTCACAGCCGTGACGAGCCAAAAGGGCACAAAGGGCAAAGGCGGTCAAGCTCGGCGGAAAATTCTCATGGAGCTCTGAGGCCCGCTTGGTCCCGATACCAGTTCCCTGACCAGAATCGCAGGAAACCCACACAGGAAACAGTTTCACACAACAGGACCGCAACGCTTCCTCCCAAAAACAAAAAGTAACCAAATCTCTGCTTCGTACAACACAACCCTCACCGCACCCTTGAAAACACAGAATCCGGGACAGTCGATGTTTATTTTCTCCACCCAGCAGCCATATAATCAAGCTTTCTGCTCAAAAACCAACAAGGAACAAACAAACGAGAAACAGCCATCACGTCAAAACGAGAAACAAAAAGTCGCTATCACAAGCATGACTGCTAACATTGTGTTCACTGCAAACTTTAATTACTTAAACCAAATGGGCAGAAAAGTACCCTCAGCTTGTGTGGTAAATCTTTGGCCTTTAACTCAGTGTTTTAAGTCTGTGCACAAGAAAACTGAATCAAGTGTGATCAAAAAGTCAAAAGCAATCATCCCATTATTTTAAAACAAACAAACAAACAAAAAAAAACGATATCCAATCAAACACCTTAAAAAAAATCAAAAGGTGCTCAAAATAGCATCTGACCAGAACGTTTTGATCGCACCTCTTACATTCGGGAATGTGAACATTAAAGATGACACATTCTACTGTGATGCTATAACACAACACCTTTATAGAACAAGCCTAATGAATATGTTTGTCCAAACGTTGGTGAGAACTTATTAAAAATGCATAAAAGCCAATGTTCCACTTGTATACAATCCTGTTTAACAAACATATATTAGGATTGGGTTTAATGGAAGCCTGTCCAGCAGAGAGTCTCTCTGTGCATTCCCTCAACACCACCCATTTGCAGCAGATGGGTGCCCATTCCTGAGCCTGGTTTTGCCTGGGGATTCTTCCTGGTAAAAGGGAGTTTTTCCCTTCCCACTGTCACCAAGTGCTTGCTCATAGGAAAAAAAGAGAAATATATATAAATAATAATAATATCAAAAACAGGAGAACACTAGAGATAATCATCAGTGTTTACTGGATTAAAAAAAAAAAAAAGCAGAGACATTAAAGTTTTACTCTTTTATTCTCTGTGATGTCATCATCCAAAACTGAATCCTTGCTTTGGACTTTAATCACAACTTCTAAAAATGCACAAATAAACTTGGGAAAACCAAAAATATGCATCCTTCATGTTGGGTGTATTCAATTTTAAAAGTGCCCCAGCTTCCCATAGAGTTTGACTAATCATGTTGGCTGCAAGGACAAGATTTGGGCGTAGTGTCACAAATATGTTGGTGCGTATGTGCTTTCTGTCCACATGGAAGAAATATCCTTGTGGTATCACATGTCTAATTCTTCTTAAGGTAAAATCTCAAACGCCTAATAAAAGCCAGATGTTGTGAGAAGCAGAGTTTTGTTATCATCATCACAACCAAATTAAAGTGTTTCCCTAGCACAGCTGCATGAAACTGGATCAGGCGGATCCCCTGGCCGAGAGCTTCACCTGTCCACCGAGCTAAACTGCCATTAAGATAAAGAGCCCTGGGAGGAAAAAAGCCAATCCATCATCCTTTCTTTAAGGATCTCAGCGGAACGCTTTCTCCGGCAGCAGCGGAGCAAACCCATTTATTCCATAAGATATTCATCAGAAGCTGCTCAGCTGAGCGGGATAACGACTATTTAAGAGGGGCTGTGCACAGGTCTCACCTCAAGGGTCTGCATCAGCGTGGGCTTGATAGCATCTTTCATTAACACCGCCAGAGCCCCACTCACACCCTGACGGAGAGGAAGAGAGAAAAATAAGGGTGCTGGCTGGAAAACAGAGCAGGTTATCAAGATTCAGACAAAACTTTGAGCTCGTTAATACAAACAACTGATAATGTAAAGTATAGTCAAACAGCTGTCCACTTTGGATGATAAATGTTTTTACAGTCCATTTGCAAGTTTCCGTCCTGCATGCAAGTAAATCTTGCTTTGCACAAAATGCTCTGTCAGCAACGTGGACACACACACACACACACACACACACACACACACACACACACACACACACACACACACACACACACACACACACACACACACACACACACACACACACACACACACAGAGCATATTTCCACTGGGCAGGCATTGATGTGTGGTTGTGTTTTCACATCCTGGCATATCAGAAATGCTAATGCAACTTTATGGAGGTTCCTCCTCTACAGCTCTGAAACATCACAGTCATGTGTGGGAAACCAGAGCCTGAAGAATCTAATATGGGTCGCTAAAACTTAAAGTTTTCCTGTGCTTGGGATCATTGACATGTCGCATGACCCAGCTTTGACCAAGCTTTAACTGTTGGATAAATGGCCTCACATTTGACTCTAGAATACTTTGGTATACAGAAGAGTTCACGGTTGCCCAAATCCTCCCTCTATTACCGTGCTTGCCACTTGGTATGATGTTTTTGTGCTGATATGCTGTGTTGGTTTGGTTGGTTGATGCAAGCTCAATCATCCAAG
This sequence comes from Rhamphochromis sp. 'chilingali', assembly GCF_963969265.1. NCBI lineage: Eukaryota > Metazoa > Chordata > Actinopteri > Cichliformes > Cichlidae > Rhamphochromis > Rhamphochromis sp. 'chilingali'. The sequence goes on along the minus strand of NC_137932.1, from coordinate 12,083,516 downwards.
TAAGGAAATCTCAGAAAGTTGATTCTGAGAATACAGGCTTTCTCTTGGCAACAATTCCAAAAGAGCCACACCTGTTCAGTCCTTTTTTGTAACTAATTTCACGACCTTTAACATTTAACATGTTAACCGAGGCCTGTGAAGTCTGAGATTAACACTCGGGTTTTCTGCTTGTGTTCTCTGACCATTACACGGTCGGACTTCATGGTGAATTAGCTGGGACATTCACTCCTGGGAAGATTGGAGCATTGTACTAACTCACAGCTGAATGCTCCAGAGTGAAAAAAAACTTCCACTTTCTACACTACAAGTGTTTTTCTTCCACTATATACAGTTAATTTCTCAAATTAAGATTTGAAGATGTTTCGTATCACTTAAATAAATCAAAGATAGCTTGATAAGGACTAAAACCATTATCTTTCTATAACTCTTCTTTACAGTCTTAAGCACAAAAACAACTTTTTTCAGAACAAATTTTTAAAAAAATCCATATTTTTGGTCTAAAATTCTCTGAGTTAGACAGCAATAATACTTCCACACTTACAAATGAGATTACAACACTAAATACATACGAGGTCCTCTGCTGTGATAGGCTGTCCAGAGCGGCTGGTCCCCACCACCATGCGTGCCAGCCTGTTCTTCATGTCCCCGAGGCTGTCAGCCAAGGCCAGGATGGCCATGATCTCACTGGCCACTGCAATGTCAAACCCAGTCTGGGGTGTGAGAAAAGAAAAATCACTTGCGACATAAACCAGGACTGTAGTTTCAGCAGTTCTTTTATACACTTGCTAGCAGAGAGCTGAAAACAAATGTTTTACCTGCAGTAAAGTTTAATGGATGAGTTTGTTTGGAGCTAGAATGCAAAATAGTAAGCTTAAGCCTTTACAATCTAATTTATCTTTCTCAGACTCAAGAATAAAAGCTTTAAGTGAATAAAATGTTTTGCACAGCGTGGGAAGAAAACTGGCAACTTTCTTCAAAACGGCAGTCACCAGGCTTATCACATGAGAAAGAGAATAAAGTCCTATGAACATGGCCTAGTTTCGGATCAGCTAATTTGATGAAGAAAACTTAAAAAAAACCTATAAACATGTTTAACTTGTTTTGATAAGAGTTTCTGTCATGATTTATGTTTAACAAAAAAAGGATGGAGAGAACAAGAAAACATGAGTAAGTAAGGTTAGGAAAAAAAAAAGCATAAAACCCACAATAATCCCTCAAGGAATATAAGAATTCTATTCCTACTCCCACTGATAATAACCCGAGGGGCTATAGTATAACCAGCACTGGAGAAAGTGCAGGGCAGTGGAAACAGAATGGATTTACCAATGATCATAAATATAACCATATGGTGAACTAGCTTAGAGACTATTCTAGGTGTGTACGTGTGTGAGTGTGGATGGATGGGTGGGTCATTTTTCTCATTCTCTAAACATTTGCTTTCACTTAGGCCTGCTAGCTTCCCACTGACGTGAAATGTTTATTTAGAGAATTTCATTTAGCTGCCATTACTACAGATGGTGGTGGAGGGGGCTGATTACATCTGGGCTGTATCATGAACAGAGGAGCATGTGCAGAGGGGAGTGTATCAGAGTGGACATGCATGAGAAAGATTTTAGTCATGGTTTTGCTATATTAAAAAGCAAAAAATAAAACAGAGATATCCGAGGCCAGGCCATGTTAATAGTAATATGACGCTCCACCAGGTCTGTGAAGGTTCTCAGTCATCCAGGTCATCGTAGTCAAAGGAGCTTGCAAAGAAAAGCGTCTGGACTTCTTTAAGTTACTTGAAGACGTTTCACCTCTCATCCGAGAAGCTTCTTCAGTTCTAAGGTCAAATGGTGGGGAGTCCCAGATATAAACCTAGTGGGAGTAACCCCCCACAGAGGGACAAAAGGACCCCCTGATGATCCTCTAATCGCCTGAGCCAAGGTGTGAAACTGGGTGTGGGTCCCAATCAGCCAGAGTTTCGGGTGAGTTCATTGTGAAACCTGGCCCCACCTTATCATGCGAATTCCTGAGATCAGATGGCCCAGGATGTGAGTGGGCGTTAAGGCGTCTGGGAAGGGATCTCAAAAAAAAAGGACACTCTTTCGAGGATGCCAATGTTCACATTTTGGACAGAGAGGACAGATGGTTTGAAAGAGGAGTGAAAGAAGCCATCTATGTCCACTGTGAGCGACCATCTTTGAACAGAGGCGGGGGTTTACGACACCAACTCTCTGCCATCTATAATCCAGTTTTGAGTTCCCTTCCCAGACGCCTTAACGCCCACTCACATCCTGGGCCATCTGATCTCAGGAATTCGCATGATAAGGTGGGGCCAGGTTTCACAATGAACTCACCCAAAACTCTGGCTGATTGGGACCCACACCCAGTTTCACACCTTGGCTCAGGCGATTAGAGGATCATCAGGGGGTCCTTTTGTCCCTCTGTGGGGGGTTACTCCCACTAGGTTTAAATCTGGGACTCTCCACCATTTGACCTTAGAACTGAAGAAGCTTCTCGGATGAGAGGTGAAACGTCTTCAAGTAACTTAAAGAAATCCAGACGCTTTTCTTTGCAAGCTCCTTTGACGACGCCCCACCAGCTACATCTTTACAATGTAAATAAACTGCTGCACCATTGTTCTTCATTATAAAGTAAGTTCATGTGAAGTTTTCTGTTTAAATGAACAAATTACACAAATCCAGGGTGAAAAGTATGCAACATGGTTTGTTTGTTATTTTAAAGAATCATAATTTTCACAGCCTGAGTGATTCATACCACAGTTATTATACTTTAGTATATTCAACATATTTTACATTGTTACTCTTGTTTTAATTTGGTCTCATTTTGTTTTGAGAGTGGATTTGCTCAGCTCAGTTTAATTTTAGTAGAGCTTTTATTTGTTAGTCTATTTTAGTATTGTTGTATGGAGGGAATAAGCTGGAGGTAAGGAAAACAGTATAGGCATTACAATAAAAACCCTTGAAAAAAGTTGGCTCACATTCTTGTAGACGTCAAAAGTCTTAATAAACTCGTCCATTACAGCCTCGTCAGGCAGGTTGTGATAACACACTGTACCAATTTAACAAAGACTAAAGCTAAATCACTTTAATTTTCCAACTTCCCAAAATTGTTTGTTAGGTAAATGGAATGCTTTTCCACTTTTATTCCACTATAATGCCATACCTCTCTGATCTGTCCTTTCTCAGAGCTTGCCTGTCCGACGGTGATCTTCCTCAAAAAACGGTCATTTGTATCAACAACTGGAAAAAAAAAGACAAAAAGAAACATTTTTTTTGGGCAAACCTTGTTATATAATCTATAACTCTGACCATGAAACATTCACCTTTTGACATGGTGCAGTTGCCTTATGTGAAACAATATGCCACAGAAAAACATTATTCACATTTCTGATTAATTTCATGTTAGATTAGATTAAAAAGCACTTTTCTTTAAAGAAAACACAAAAAAAAACCCAACAGGACTACAGTACGTGACTGTAAGAGCCCATAAACTGTGATTAATTGATCTGATACCTGAGCCACAAGGAAAATGTATGTTTTTACAGCGTTAGCCTGACACACTGTAAAAATTCATCTTTACACGTTTATAAATACTACCCCATAACGTGTGTTTATCTTAAAATGGATTAGCTAATGAAGGTTTCCTCACTCAGCACTTAAGGCTACTTTCTGATAATGCGGTTAGAAATTCACTGCGCTCAGCCAGGAAATCATTTTAGGAGACATTATTCCTGTGTTGGTTTTGTAGAATGAAAGAACATTCCCTTTCATGAAAAAAGGAAAGTGTGTCCATTAAAAAAAACAAGTTTAGGAAAAAAGTTAAGCAAGAATAAGTCCCGTGAACACATGAAACAAAGTCACACTGGGTGCTGAACCTGTTTTTAATCTCCAGAGTTTGTTTATGATGAGTGACCCCGAAGCCGACAGAGTAAAATACCACGTCGGTCAAAGCAACACCTGGCCGGCTGTCTCACAGGCAACTTTAAACGAACCCAGCTATCACTGCTGTAACTAATTCCACAGCTACCGTACCCACGTTTATAATCTTGTGACTGATGGTCTGACACTTTACATTAATTTAATATGAAGCCAGTTTTGTATTCATTATATAAGAAAGGAAATTACCTTCTATTTCAAGACTGCATGTGACATTCCTCAGGAACGGCCCAATAAGACACTTACATTGCAGAGCATGAGATGTTTGTCAGACATTTTTTATGATAATTAGATTTGTGTGATAGTCATGATATTGCTTTTTGACTGCGAGTACATCCGAGCGCAGACAATCAGACTGGTGTTCTGAAGCAGCCCCTTTGCACCAGTTTGAAATATAAGGCATCTCTGCTGCGGTGTTGTTCACATTTGGCCAGATTAAGATTGCGTGCTTTACACCGCCGCTGCTATAAAAACCACTTGACTGCATAAGCATTTGGAGATCGGTGTAGGGTTTAGTAACATGTTCCTGTAATTACGTTTTTCTCTGCAACAACACTATCGGAGATTCAGTAATCGCAATAATCAAATCAAATCAAATCAAATCAAATCAAATCAAATCAAATCACTTTTTATTGTCACATCACATGTGCAGGCACACTGGCACAGCACATGCGAGTGAAATTCTTGTGTGCGAGCCCCACAAGCAACAGAGATGTGCAAACACAACAACACAAACGAGCAAAATACAAGAATGGATGCTTACAATACAATAATGCTGCTTAGCAAAGAATTATGTTACTTATGCCATTACCTGTATTACATACACTTAGCACTTTTAATAGTAATAATAATAATAATAATAATAATAATAATAATAATAATAATAATAATAGATTGCATTTATATAGCGCTTTTCGAGACCCTCAAAGCGTTTTACAATGCCACTATTCATTCACTCTCACATTCACACACTGGTGGAGGCAGCTACAGTTGTAGCCACAGCTGCCCTGGGGCAGACTGACAGAAGCGAGGCTGCCATATCGCCCCATCGGCCCCTCTGGCCAACACCAGTAGCCGGTAGGTGAAGTGTCTTGCCCAAGGACACAACGACCAAGACAGACAGAGCAGGGGATCAAACCGGTAACCTTCCGGTTACAAGATGAGCTTCCCAACCCCCTGAACCAGTCGCCCATTTCTGTTATAAATGTAAAAATAAATAAATGAATCAATCAAATTTTCCTTTTTTCCTGCACATCAGCTATTTTCAGTTTATTAGCAGGGACAGGCCAGAAACAACTGATGCTAACATGACAACTTGTACCAAGGATCTGCACAGGCAGATTTAAGCTGAATGTATGCCAAGCCTGGACAAGAAGCCACAACCTGATGTCCAACAGGTAACAACTGCACTGATGAGCATTTGGACTTAGGACAGTAGCATCACTGTGAAGTGCCCCTCATTAGCACAGTGATATGTGGTGTGGGACCGCTTGCTGGTAATTATGCATCTTAGGCCATATTACCAATTTGTGCATAGGTAATGTAAAAAGTAGCGCAACAAATGACTTTCTCCTTGGAGCAGCCAAGTAATGTAAAGCAATACTTTTTCTGAGTGACAAACCTAATGCAGTTGTAGATAAAGCTGCAAAATTTACATGTAACAGTTGTTTTTCTACTCTTAATGAGCACTTAAAAACTATTTAAAAATACAAGCCATGCTTAACCACACATGCATGCAGCACTTTTATTTCATACACTTTAAATAGCTCACATTTATCTTTAATTCAGAGCCACCAATTGACCTAACATACATGTCTTTGTCAACATGTAAGCATCACACAGAAAAGCCCCAGCTGACCAGAAGATTTGAACCAGTGCTAACTCAGTTACCCCATTATACATTTAAGCGTAATTGCTCAGTGTTAAGATGTTTCCCATTATATGCGAGAACACAAAGATCCAGCTTAGTTAGAGAGAGACATTAAAAGTTCCATTTTAGTCTAACTGATTAAACTGTGCTCATGTGAAAAAAAAAGCTGCTGGTAATTGTCTGGTGCATACGCAGCTCTACACAGGCGGTATCTTCGCCTAAAATTCTTGCCTAAGGAGTATTTCTCCTGCTGGGTGCTGCATTTGAGTTGGACAACATCTCTGTTTGAGTCTCCCGACACAGTTAGTGTGAAAACAGCTTGAATCAGCCATGCTTGCGGTACAGTTACAACCCCCCCTTAAAAAAAAAGCACACACAGAGAATGTGTCTGTTTATAAAGATACCTCTCTGCCAGGTGATTTTTGAGGGGTCAAGATCAAGACGTACGAACGCGTTGATTTCTTCAGGTGTGAGTGATGCAGGATCTGTTTTCCTGATGCCAAGGCGCTGGAAATTGAGACAGACAACAAGATTTTGTTCCACATGTTTCTGATGTTGTTTAGATTTTATTTAACATGAAAGAAGCCTGCTATGTCCACCGTAATAGGTGGGAGGTATCATTCATGTATAGGAAACAAATCCAGACTAAATAACCAGGAAATTATTAACTCACTGTCAAGATCAGGTTTAGTTGGAGTTTTCTGCTTAAAAAAAAGCCTTTTAAAAATCTTTATCTCTCCCTTCATCAATTAAGGCTAATTTCATAGTCTTTTTCTCTAAACCTGGACTTTCCTGCAACAGGACATAAACTGTACACATGTTCAAACCTTCATCTCCTGGATCAGTAACATCTGCCATGCATATTTTATCTGTTAGGACTAAATATTAGACATTCTTCATCAGCATTACATGAAGACTGAATTACTCTTTCTTCTACAAACAAGGAGTTTTATCTGGCATAAAGAAATGTTTGGTAAAGCAGCCAATGTGAAGGGTAAGATTGAAAATTTAAGATGGATTCACAGAGGCCCCCTAGTGGACAAAAAACAACAACAACAATGACAACTTTTCATGAACACCCCAGTCACAACCCTTAGTTAGTTAGTTCACGTGTGATCATGGACATCACGTGTGATTATGGAGCTGTAGTATTTAAACTTACTTGCAGCCTGGAGATCTGGATGGGTGAGAATTTTCTGACTCCATTCACAGAAGGGACTAATCTATTGAAAAGGGCCTTGGTGGTAAAGAAAACAAGAAAAACAATACTATTATTTAAAGTACATTTAACCGGTCCTTACAGGAGGAAAGGACTTTTGTTAAGCTGGAATTTAGATAACGAGATAGCATTATGTGCATGAAAAGCAGGATTACAGAAATAAATCAAATACTTAAAAAGTTACCACAGAATAATTTACAGTCACCGACTACAATAAATCTACAGCAAATCGCAAACATGACTGAGAGCAAAAGGAATCCATACTGTCATTATATTACACACGCATTTTTTAAACTAGAGTTGCTGTATGATATCTTTTCGCACAGCCACCTTGTCTGACTGCGTCGCTTCGTGGAGCATCCTGGCATCGATGGCTGCTGCCACCAGGTTATTGGCAGCTGTGATGGCATGAATGTCACCAGTCAAATGAAGGTTGAACTGAGAAGATTTTAAAAAATAGCAGAAAAAAAAAAAAAGAACCCAGTGAGAGATGAAAGGATTACAGGCGAGACATCAACATGCTACTGCAGAAGTGTACACTCTGTAAGATTGATTGAATGGCCCCTAGGGAGAAAAAACCCGCTAACAATGGGGGTCAGTGGGCTGCACCCACAGCATTTGGTAGCAGATGATAAATGTGGGTTCAACTAAAGCAATCTTCTCATGGCTTGGATTTTGTCCCTTGAGTCTTTAAATATATTATGACACATTTTCTCACAGTTTGACACAAGCCCTTTGATCTCAAGACATACAAATATTTTTTTTTTTTAGTGCGCCTAAAAGAAGGAGGCGTAAAGAAAAAGGGTGAATTGAGAGAATGAGAAAAGTAGTTGGCCTTATTGTAGCCTACAAGGCTGGGGCTTAACCCCTCGTTCTGTGTGTCTTTATGGACTGTGCTTGTAGTCACAGCTCCGGGGTCATGAATGTATGCTTGTGTGTCTTTTTGTGCAAACTACTGTGAGTCTTTGCATGCCTCAGGTCTTTGAAGCCTGCGTTTGTCCTGCTAGGGAACACTCTGAGCCTGTCTGTGTGTCTTACCTCCTCCATAGGGATGACCTGGGCATACCCACCTCCTGCAGCTCCCCCTAGGCAAAGGAGGAGAGGAAACACTGTGAGAGGCAGGCAACAGGATGAGGACACACAAAGAAACAGTGCTGAGTGTTGGACTTTAAATGAACTGCTCCACCCGAGAACAAAATGTAGAGCTGACCTCACACTGACAAAGATAGCTAAACTTGTCCAAATGTCACTGAATGTATTCAGTAGAAATATTCCCAATTTGAAACATTAAACATTGGTTCCAATGTGAAAATACACTATTCTATCAACGTTTTCTTACAAAACAGGATTTTAGAGAAAACACTCATTGTTTTTGGAGAAAATAGTTTGGAATGACCAACAGTAAAGTAAAAAAAAAAAAGTATCCAGATGAAGGAATGCAAAGGAGCACAGAGAGATGACAGCATATCTTTCAGAGAAGATAAGCCAAGTACAGTTAGCATAAAGACCCAAGTATTCATTGCTGACCTTTAACTCCAAAAGTTGGTCCCTGGGATGGCTGACGGAGACAGGCAAAAGAGTTGAGCCTAAGATGGGCGGACAACGCCTGGACCAGACCAACAGTCACTGTGCTTTTACCTTCGCCCAGTGGGGTGGGAGTTATACTGAACAAAGAGAGAATACAGAAGATTTTCAAATATCACTTTTTCTGGTGTGCACAATATGACCCTGTACTGTGGAGTCCCTCAGGGTTCTATACTAGGACCTATGTATTTTCTTTGTAATGGTAATTTTGTACTATTCAAATAAACTTTATTATTATTATTATTATTATTATTATGATGAAGCAGGAGAAAGAATAAGAGAGGATTTGGTCAGTCACTCACCCGGCAACCAGAATATATTTGCCATTAGGCTGTGACTGGAGGCGTTCCAACACAGAGAGTCGAACCTTAGCTTTGCTCCTCCCATAGGCTTCTAGCTCTTCTGGTAGCAAACCAATCTCTTCAGCCAGCTGATCTACTGGTTTTGGTATCTGAGCTCTGGATATCTCTAAATCACTGACAGAGAAAACATATAGACTATATGGATAATGGCTCTACGCACCACATCTTATTCAAATAGCATTAAAATGAGGTATACAAGAATCCGGGTAAGATTAATGAAGTTAAATTCCAGTGTTCACCACACAGTGGTCTATACCTTGGTACAGGAGTTAAGGGCTGCAGTTTGAGGCTGCTCAGATGCCAGGGTCTGTATTCCTGACCCTTGAGCCACCGACTGCAACTCCGGACAACATTCTAATGGACAAAAAAGAAAAGAAAAGAGAAGGACAGAGAAAGCTAACGAATAAGTAAGGAAGAATATAGTAAGCCAAAGAGAGGAGTCACATGGGAATATATATACCTGTGTTCTGTAAGCTGCTGTGAGGCTTTCTAATCCAGATTTTGAAGACAATCCAAAAGCATTTTCATCTAAAACAAACGACAACAGGATTAATGAACACAATAAGTACACAAATCCATACAACAACAAAAAGCATGTGATAGTGGAAGCAAACCAGTGCATCTGAAACTGCAGTTTCACTGATTTCTATTCATTTTTAAACAATAACTTTAAAAAGTGTCTCTGCAATGGAGGGCTTTAAAATCATTTCATGTTCATTATAGCACAAGTTAATTGGAAACACAACATATAATGCAATACCTTTCTCCAGAGCTGGCTTACAGTAAATGATAGCAGCCCCTGGTCTAATCCAGGTGGGTGGAACATACATATTTCCAACATCTAGCAGGACCACAGCATCAGCCTGCATAACCTGGGAAAATGGAGAATTATTAAAGAAGAAGAAATTAAAATGATAATTAAAATAATGAAATATTAATGACCTAAAAGAACCTCTGCAGAAAAATGTCTTTCAGCATCTTCCCATTAGCAAAACTGCTCCAGTGAGCTGCTGTAAAATGAGAATACTGTCTCTGTGTGGCCAGCAACTAACACTACACAAGCCCGACATGAGATTTAAACCCATGTGTGTATACAAACTTCAAACCACAATTGTACATACTGAATGTTTAGTAAACTGAACTGGTTCTTAAATTGGACACCCTCACCCGCAGTGGGCCTTAGTCTACAACTCTTCTCTCTCAAGCTCTCCCTCTCTGTTTTGGAGAAAAATTTTTTATGCATTTTAAGGATTCATTGGAACAACTTCTGGTTAACTTCTGATTAAGGAGCTGGCACTCCTTATACATTAATTCATTACTTAGGACAGTGATTTTGACATAGGTAGCTTCTAAGGCACAATGCAGATCATCTAATGTGAGTACACCCTGTCACACCTGTGCCTGCAGGCTTTTGGAGCTCCAGTGACTCTTCAGAGTGACCATTCCACTTCGTTCAATCAGGCACTGCACAGCCAGCTGAAGGGGACCCTCTCCACCAACCAGCAACACAGTTTTTCCTTCCAAAGGAGTATCTGTAGGGATGTTTAAAATGATCATTCACGAGTGGAAATGCTCCCAGCAGCCGAGTCTGTCCATGGACTCCCTGTCAGGCTCCCCATTTAAATATATCTGAAGCCAAACTATTAAATAAAGGCAAAATATAAAAAAATAACAATCTAAAAAATCTTAAACCAGATTTTTTTTTTTTAAATGTACCTTTAGCTTATAACATTCTACACAGAAATGTTCAACGTTTTTATTAAAGAGCTTGGAAATCTTTAGTAGTTATATCAGAAGTACTGAAAATATCTAAACCCTGAAGTGTGCCTTCAACCAAAATGATCTAAGTCTGTATCTCATATGCACAGATCCCCTGTTCAGTAAATTACCAGCATTTTAAATTAAAAAGAAACATCCCAGAAATATGGTCAAATCTTACCAAATTCAATGTCTTTCCTTCACCTTTTTATAATATAGTAATTTGGACTCAAGTACATTACGTGTTCACATATTTGTTGATATTTTTCTTGCTCATGTTTTCATTGTATTTTTTTAAATAATAAATTGGAAGATATTTTCTAAAGTCACAGTTGTCTTTACAATAACCACAGCAATGGTATCTTTTCCTGTTAGGTATCAGATCTCAGTAGTTAACAGTAAAGGATACTGATGTATTTTACAGTAAATTTAAAAAAGAGAAACATCTGTCACATTTATTAGTATATCTAATTTAATTTCTAGTGTTTATATATCGTCCAGTCAGAGCACAGTGAGAATCACTTTGAGACCTCTCTGCATTATATCATACTTGTTATAAATCTCTGTCCTCATTCTCTCACCCCAACCGGTCGCAGCAGATGGCCGCTCCTCCCTGAGGCTGGTTCTACTGGAGGTTTCTTCCTGTTAAAAGCAAGTTTTTCCTTTCCACTGTCACCAAGGTGCTTGCTCATAAAGGGTCATATGATTATTAGGTTTTTCTCTGTATGTAATATTGTAGGGTCTACCTTATGATGTAAATATATGTCTGTGAAGGTTCTCAGTCTTAGTTTAGCTTCTGGAATAAGAGGTGAAACATCTTCAAGGAAACTTAAAGAAGTCCAGACACTTTTCTTACAATATAAAGCGCCTTGAGGCGACTGTTGTTGTGATTTGGCGCTGTAAAAATAAAATTCAATTGAACTGAACAGAAATGTGAAAATATTTCAAGCACACTGGCTGCATTTAATTTCTTTTTCATTCACTCTGACACTTTCGGGTCAACTGTTTATATAAACTGTAATTTTATACAGTCGATTGGTTACACACACCAATACAAATGCACTTAATCAGAACACTGACTTTCTCAAAAGTGATGATTTTTCTCACTGGCTAAAAATATGCTCCTACTCTATTTCTGGCACAAGGGGCATAAACCTGCACAATGCAGTTAAGGATGGCAGAAAGTCAGGCATATAATTGGTTTCTAAAGTATCAACTCAGTTTTAAAATTAAAATCTCACAGGAGACTTAACGTCTCACTTCTGACATGTTTCCTGTGTGCTGTGTGAACACTGTGTAAAGAGAGGAAAACCTTCAGTTTCCTTCAGCAGAAACTCACCATGGTTCTCCAGCAGATCCAAAACAGCACTAGCTAAAGGAGGTACAAAGCCTTTACTCAGATCTCCTCGTATCAGACGGCCCATATTCAAGTCTGATATGCTGCAACAAGAGAAAAACATAAAAATTTCATTTTTTTATTTAACCATCCAGTTTTACAGGCCGTAACAGACTAATAAAGTGCAATGGATAACACAATCACACATAATAAATGTTAAAGACACAGCACAGTACTAGCAAGTAACATATGAGGATATATAGTTTTCATCAGGATTAGGTTAAAAAAGTTTTCCATTAATCATCAGGAACATATATACTTTTCCTCTGGATAATCTATCCTTAACTGAACCAGATCTGATCAATTTATCGTGATTAAGAAGGGTCCCCTGCTAATTTTCTCATCACGTGTCTACACACACTGGGCACAAACGTCTTAATTGTGAGCAGTCCTTTCTGATTTGGGTCAATAGGACACGCACAGTGAGTTAATTCATTTATTTTAAATTGGAATAACAACCTTACATACATTTTTACATTTATAGAACTTATAAAATAAATGACTGAATATTTATGCCCCTGCAGGTTTTTACCCTTCGATGTCCTTCTCGGGTTTTAAGGTGTTGAGGACCCGACTGGTGATTGAAGCTGGGGGGAGGTGAAGGTAGATACCATGCACTTTGGGGTCATCATTCAACTTCAGCAATCCCTCTACAATCTACATGCATACATAAAGAGAACAAATAACAATCAGTGACACACATCTGAGAAATGTAGTGAAAAAATAGCAGACGAAACAAGTGTGAAAATATTGAAGATATACCAAATACAATCAGGTACTTTATGTGGTAGTCTACAAAAAAGTCAAGAGAGAAACAAACAGCACATGCACCTTCAAAATCTAACAAAGCAGCACTACCTAATGAGCACAGGGAAAGTGGTAGTGGAAATCCCTGAGGAGGTGAAAAACAGGAGAAAGGGGGACGAGATAATGTGTAAAAGTAGAGCAGCTGAGTTCTCCTAAGGCCAGGCATGGCACACATAGATCATCCACTGTCAGGTCAAATGTCTAAGCTATTCCCATGAATTCCTTCTGTCTACATGGTTCAAGTGGCAGGCTCCAGCTGAATGAAGAGCCAAGAAGGTTCCCCAAATCTCAGTTACATAATGCTGGAAAATATCACTAGGTAGGATAAAACCTGATGATAAACTTAGATGATAAATGAAGAATAAACTGGAAATACTGAAGACCTGAACACACAGGCACCATAATCACATGCTGCACAAACATGAGAACGGTAATCATGTAGTGACTTACTAAACTTTGAGGGGGGAGGAAGAGTTCTCTATTAAGGGGAAAATTAACTTGTGAGTCACATCGACTTACATCATCTTCACGGCACTCCTTTACCAGACAAATCTGAGTGATGTTCAAACCAATCTGCGGACGAGGAGATAGGAGATCTTTTGTAGACATTACAAAAGAACAAAATGGCCAAGCTGAAGAAGAGAAGTCAGAAAAAGGAGAAGTGGTGGCGTGGATTACCTTTACTGCCATTTTCTTATTGATCTCCAGCATGCTGTCGTCTTCACCTGCCTTTGAGATAAAATGAGCACACTGAAACAACGCACAGAACCCTGATAATATGGAAAAGCTAAGATGAAACTTCAGTAGAAACAGATACCCTCAAGGTCAGGAGAAGATTAAAGCAAATTAGGAGACTTCTAGCATCAAATGTTTAGGCTACGCTTTTTCTAAGCATTAACAACACTTACCGTAAGACTGCTTACTACAAAATAAGACGGTGTATTTGCACTCATTTTTTTGTTCTTTAACAGTATTCCCTTACAGTACCTGTAGAATGGCTAACAAGGGTTGAATTGCTGGGTTTCTTTTCTGCAGAGTCACAATTGCTTCTCTGGTGCTCTGAACCACTTTCCTACAAGAGAAGACAACCTGGTTAGAAATACCCATTAACCTATTAATGGGTACACGCAGGATAAAACACCCCCATCAGGAAAGTAGATAATACATAATTAAGTTCAAATATGTTCATTTATATAGCACCAATTCACAACAAAAACCATCTCAAGGTGCTGAATGCTGCAAGGTAAAGAAGCAGCATAACTATGGGGGGTTTATAACTACAGTGGCTTTGAGAATTCAGTGCAATGCAACAAGAAATCAGATGAAATGCGAGGAGGCGGCTCAGAAGAGAACGAACAATCGAACACATGAACACTGAGAAAGTACAGATAGTACACATACATGTGCTGAAACACTGAAAGCAGCACATGGTGTAACTAAATTTTCAAGCAATGTCTGCAGCAAACTATGGAGCTGATGAGAAGGTGGGAAGCAGTCAGGTGCTGTGTTTACTTTAATTCACAGACTAGCTTGTGAAATATGTGAGATAAGTATTGCTTAGGACCTATCAAGCCATCACTTTTTGTCTATTTGCAGGAATTTTCCTAATGAATTATGCATCAGGCTCTGTGGAGTAGAGTAGTAGTAATCCAAATATCAATAGTATCGAAACCAGAGCTTATATTGGTATTGGATCAACATTAATAAATTGTTGACCACTGCTCTCCCCTACATAAGATGCCTTTAAAAGTTAAATGTATCGGTATCAGTATTGGTATATGCAATATTGGCCCTACATTTACTTGGTATCGGATTGATACCAGAATTTGTGGTATGGAACAACCCATGGTCGTTTTCAGTGCGCATGCGGCAATATGCGGGCGGGCGGGGAAAAATGTTTACAAATACGTTAACAAATACGTTAAAAGTCCAAAACTTTAAAGTTAAACTTTAACTGAATAAATCCTTTTTGCTAATTTTCTTCACACTCAATACAAGTGTTATAGATCTGATTGCATTTAAATGTTAGCAGCAAAACTAGTTAGCATCAGTCATCCACGCCTGCGTGTTTTTACTCGGTTCCTCATGTGTCGCATGTTTAGCAACAACAGAAAAGGGTTGCATCAGCTGGCTGGTGTCTCTGACACCCTAACCCGGGGACACGTGCAGAACTGGCTACTAGCCAGGGGCCAAAACGCCGGTGAGACCGGAAATGCTTACTACCTTTGTCACGTAGATAACCATCCCTCCAACGAACTTCGTTTTTTTAGCTAGCCGTTAAAACAATTTGTCATGACACACCACAATCAGACTTTTACTCTACATTGTTGTTGCTGCTGTTGTTATTTTACCTCACATGGTTGTCGTAATCAGACTCATCCCCCTTCTGAGATTGTACCCCAAAGTTACCGGTTAACTTCGGGTTGGTGCCGGTGCTGGAGGTAGCGCTTGCCGCTCGGAGGCTCAATCGACTGCTGGTAATGCCTATCGGTAGGCATCTTCGCGAAAACCCGGTGAATCTGCTACCCGGACGGACCTGATGTGCCCGGAGACTCATGTAAGCACTGCGAATAAGCGCCAACTTCATTGTAGTTTTATGTTTAAAAAAATAAACAGGACTAAAAAGTGTTTCTTCTCCTTTCGTCTCTGGCGGCGGTGATTAGCCCGGTTCCTTGAAAGGAACAAAAAGAAAGTTGAGGTTGCAACAGGGTGCTGATGGAGGTGCGCTGTCTTCACGAGCAGTCGGAAAGATGAAAAACTAGCGGTCGGTGTGCTTTGTTTCCCCCCCATTCCCCCATCCTCCCACCCACAAATGGGCAATTCCCATAGAAAGAAAGGTCTTTTAAGACAACACATTGCGTTTAGGAGTGACATATGGATACCTTGTTGTTAGTGTGTATATGCCTCCGCAATATTTTGATTATCTAATAACGTGTGTAAACGCATTTGTTTCCTTCCTCCAAAGTCACTGGTAATATGAAAGACTGTTTGAATAAGACAATAAATGCTACATTTCTTGCAAGTCTAGATGCTGTTATTAAACCAGCATTTTAAAGTCATATGTTTTCATTTGAAAATCCGGGGTACACTTGAAAGCAGCAGCCTAACAAGAAGCGAATGCTCGCGACTACGCGAGTTCACGTGCTGAAGACCCTGAGAGGAGTTAGGTCATTGGGTTCAAAATACACCTCAGTCGGTAAGTTAACATATCCATCCAACCCAATGCAATAATGTAAGTGAGTAAAACTATATTTAGTCTCAGGCTCATTAAGAATCAACGTTTCACTCACTCAAACATACCTATTCACAGGAGGCCAAACAATCAGTATTAATAATCATTGCCTCAATTCATATGTCGTATTAGAATACTTTAAAACCAGGTTCCTTATCAGCAAACGCGTGTCAATATACTCCTAAACCAGAGCTGGCACTCTTCATTTAACAGCATGTGATAAATCAGGCTTCTATACACAGCGTGGGTTGGTGGCCTAAGTTGAACTGGTAAGTTTAGCGACATTCCTGTTCCCTATGATTGAAGCCTAAACCCTGATTTTATCTTGAAGTCATGTACCAATCGTGCAAATTTGATGTGTGTCCGAAAGACTGCAAGTAAGGGATTTGGCAGAATATTAAAGAAAACTAATGTATCTATATATAAAGAGAATGCGTCTAATCTAATAGAAATTCCAGTGAGACCGGGTTTGCCCTTGTTGTGCAATAATAGTTCAAAAGATGGCAATAAATATACTATAGATAAGAAACAGTTAATATGCATTTTACAGCAGGAATGTTCATCCAAGTTTAAAGTTCTTATCTATGCTCGTACACCCCTTCCTACATCAACTATCCAGATAAGAAAACATAGTTTGTCTATGTGTGATCAACAAGCACCTAAGCTGTGCTTAGTTGTGGTTGATTTTGGAGCCAAAAAATGAGGACAGTGCTACAAATGCCTCCAGCAGACTTGACCTCCTCAAAATAGTAAAACCGTCGCCAAATACAGGGGTTGATTTAAACCTAACTAAATTGCTAAGGGGCATAACTAAGTGTGTAGTAGTCAGAAGAATTTAAAAAAAGAAGAAGAAGCTACTAAAATCCAAACTTGTTTGTGCATGTAGTTGTGGAAGTCATTTGGGTGTGGCTAACACACAAACTGCACAGACCTTGTTCTGCCTACTCTCATAGTGTAGGCTGCCCTCCCCTGGTGGCCGTGCAGATGAGCCGTGGCATCATTTTATTTTCCAGCCATTTAATTAATTAAATATTACAATCAAAATTTTCAAAAAGTAATTTAAAAAGAGCGGTTTAAACTGCGCATTATCTAAATTTCTCGTACCCATGTCTGATCCAGAACCATTTTATTTCTTTTGATAATTTGGGATTTGTAACTGATGGGAAATCTCATTGTGACAGAGACTCAGAGGATCAGGGGCCAGGAGAAAAGCTGCTGATGGTGAATCAACCGGTGATTCACCAGATTGTGTGTGGGAACAGAGAAAGTCTGGTGTGTTGATTTAAAGTCTAGGTCCAAGTTTATGTTTACAAAGCTGTCCTACACAACTGACGCTCCTGTGGTGCAGGTCAAGGTTGAACTGATCTGTCTTCATTCCTAAAGTCACATGACTGTGACTGAGTGTCACAATTGTGCACCCTGACAAAAAGCACAGCAGATTTTCAGTTTTTACCTCACAGCCTGCAGCACTGGTAACACGTGGGACTGTTTTTTGTGCTCACAGTCCGGATTAGTAGACTTCAGATGATGGCCAAAGTTTGATTTGTAGAGATAAAGAGCAAACGGGTGAGGATCTTTCCTTTAATCTTGTCACTGTGCGCATGATTATTTGACCTTGTTGCATATGAAATGGTAACAGTGGGATTTTGTGGTTT
The DNA here is from genome assembly GCF_963969265.1 of Rhamphochromis sp. 'chilingali'. Classification (NCBI taxonomy): domain Eukaryota; kingdom Metazoa; phylum Chordata; class Actinopteri; order Cichliformes; family Cichlidae; genus Rhamphochromis; species Rhamphochromis sp. 'chilingali'. The sequence continues at coordinate 12,065,689 of NC_137932.1, read as the reverse complement.
GACAGAAAGTATGGGTAACTTATGAAATTACATGGTGATAGATACTGAGCACAGGAGGCAGTAATTTGTATGAGATGTAAGAAAAGATCAGATATGTCTAAGTTATCATTTCTTCTAAAACATTTGGGGTTTTTCTTAGATTTTATAGCGTTGGAACCATATATTTGTTGTGTAGCGCCAACGACTGAAATGCCTCTTAATGCTATCACAAGTGTACTTTATGCATTAGAAATATTTAGGCTGTTTATCCAAGATATAACTCTAACTTATATGCAGAATCTAAAGCTCGGTTTTTAAAGTCAAAATGAATCTCTCTTTGGTGAAAAGGAACATTGTTGACTACTCTTTGGATAACCTGTTAGGCCAGTGATTGGTGGTGGGTGGATTATACTTGAAGGAAGAAGGAAAACTATTTTCATCAGATATGAGAAGCAAGCAAGGTGCCAAGTGTGTTTAAATTCAAACATAAATGGTTCACCTACTTGAATGAATTAGCTTTACTAATGTTTGTTAAGTGAATAGAAAATCATCTTGACCTCTATAACCTTCACTTGATCTCCAGATCAGCCATGAGGGACAGACTGAGCCACCTGCAGGAAGTCTCCGGCGGCCCTGTGGAGCCAGTGGAGAATGCAGACTCCACTCTCTCCAAGTCCCTCAGCAAAGTCGACCTGGACAACAGCCCTGCTCTGGCAGAAATCTTTTCCCAGGCAGAAGGGATCCATAAAGACATCCAGCTCATCCGCCTGGAGGTTAAAAGGCTTCGTGAGCAGAGCTCCTGCATGTTCCATGGCACCTCTACTATTAAAAGGGACTCTATTGGAGCTGACATAAAGATGCGGGCTGAGAATGTTCTAGCACGCCTGCGTGACATGGATGGCATGGCGTGCAAGCTAGAAGAAAAACATGGTGCCAATTCTGCTGTGACGCGTATCGCCAGAACCCAGTACGCCTGCCTCAGTAATGGCTTTCGCGATGCGATGTTTGATTACAATGAGGCCGAGATGAGCCACCGGGAAAGCTGCAAAGCCCAGATCCAGAGGCAAATGGAGATAGTTGGGTGTGAGGTGACGGGAGAGGAGGTGGAGGAGATGATTGAGAAAGGTCAGTGGAACATCTTCAGCAATAACGTGGTGACTGAAGGCAGAACGGCACGTTCAGCTCTCTTCCAGGTTGAGAAACGTCACCAGGAGCTGCTGGACCTGGAGAGACGCATCAAGGGCATCCATGAGATATTCCTGGACATCGCCGTGCTGGTAGAGGAGCAGGGCAACATGCTGGACTCCATCCAGACCAACGTTCAGAAAACCGATGAGGGCGTGCAGGATGCTCTCTTCAAAATTGGCAGGGCCAAACGCCATGACCGCAACAACCCATTCAAAAGAATATTTAAAAAGACATAGCAGCTGAAGACACTTTTTGGTTTTTAAGCTGGCTCAGTCTCATCATGTGAGGGATTTGCTATTAAAGCTAATTTTGACTCCTCCCACATTCACAAAGTGTCACCACAGCGGATGCTTGATTTGGCTATTTTTTTTTTTTTTAAATGTTTTGTTTTTTGTCGGATACGCTTCCTGTTGCAGCCCCAAGGGGATTTGTCTAATTTGTGTCTGATGTTTTTTGTTTTTTTTAAACTGTGACTTTGAGAAATATTTTTTTCCAGTTTCAGAAAAGAGATAAAACTCAATAAAATATCTGCTGTAGCTGAAGAAAGGCTGAATTATTCTTCAATTATTTGTAGTCTGACTGAACTGTTAAACTTTGGCTGGTTTTCAGAAGCCTTTCATCCAGACCCCTGAAAGGGAGGCAATAATACAGCATTTTAACAGAGATTTAATTTTATATAGGTTATGCAGGGATTACACTACTTATGCACTAATCTGTTTTACTGTCTTTTAATTACTTTTTAATATTAAACGTTTTGTTTTATTCTTGTGTTCTGTGCCTTGTCTCTAAGTAAATATATTGAAATTTTTAACATATTTGTTTAAACACATAATCCACACAAGCTCATTTAAAAATTGACTAGATCTACTACACACATGAGAGAGCTGCTCCACATCGAAAGGAGCCAGCTGAGGTGGTTCGGGCATCTGACAAGGATGCCCCCTGGGCGCCTCCTGGATGAGGTGTTCCAGGCATGTCGCCCCGGGGCAGACCCAGGACACGCTGGAGAGATTATATCTCTCGGCTGGCCTGGGAACGCCTTGGTATTCCCCCGGATAAGCTGGAGGAGGTGGCTGGGGAGAGGGAGGTCTGGGCCTCTTTGCTTAGGCTGCTGCCCCCGCGACCCGGCCCCGGACAAAGCGGATGAGGATGGATGGATGGATGGATGGATGGATACTACACACATTTTACTTTAAGTCACTCTTAAAGAGGCAGACACACTGTTTGCTTTTTCAGGCATCTCTGAAACAGTAAAACCTTTAGTAAATACTGCCTATAGATTTACATTAATAAAGCACAACGATATTGTTTATTAGTTTCGTATGTTTATTAGTGTGTGTATATATAGTGCTTGAATGTCTGGAACCTAACCAACCTGTTAATGGACATAATTTATTGTGTGTTCTAGTCAAGGTACAGTGCAAGAAGCTGGTAAAACCACACAAGTCTGATCTCTCCTGCACAAACACAAGCCGGTACTGTGTAAGTCATTTGGGCGTGGCTGGGAAAATCTTGACGTGAGCTAAAATCAGCTCAGGCTTCACTCACTCATCTCGGAAACTGTCAGGTAGCCTACCGCGGCTTTTAGATATTATGGCAGTGGTTGGCCAAGTGTCGCCAATGCGTTTTTAAGCGCAACCCCCTTAAAAAAGGTGACCTCGAAGGTTCCGTGCCAACAGTTTTGCTTAATTGTACAATAAGATAGACGCCAAGTTGCATTTGGCACTCGAGTGTTACACACCCGCTGCTCACACCTTGGCGTCACTGCAAACCAAACCGACCGGGCTTCATTCCTCAAGTCACATCTCATCGCAGTTGCATGGCGAGGCGCAGTTGGTCAACTTGACAAAAAAGAAATAACACAGTAAAATTCCAGCTTTAGTTCCAGATATAGCAGCGTTACGCGTGTAGGGCCCATTGTTGTGCTCACGGCCAGGAGCAGTCGACATCAGAGCAGGAGGATGCTGCTGAGGCACGGCGACCACCTGACAGCAACGTACAAACTTTGATATCTGTGGACATAAAAGCGAAACAGGTGAGGATCCTTCCTTTTATTTTCACGAGATTATTTCATCTCGTTGCTCATGAACGGCGAAGGAAGATGAAGTTTAAGTTATGGCCCATCAGACAAATGAAAAGTGATTTTAAATTTGTTTTTGTTTGGGGTTTTTAGTAGTAAACGAGATTTATCGTAGTAGAAATAGACACTAGCGTGACATATACACAGCCTAAAACCATGTCCATACATTTGTGGAAAAACGTACACCTTTCTTCCACAATTGTTAAATTTTTTTTTTTTTACTATTATCGTTGTTATTTTACATTTTTATTGTACTTTATGATACATTGTGCCCAAATCAAAATATTTCCTAGATTAAAAAAACTCGGATTATTGAAACAAGTTAAGTGTTGAATACGTCTACCAACAAAACAACAACATGATGATAAGGACCACATGTATTTATTTATTTATAATACACATTTAATCCACTAGATTGCATCTTAACTGGAAAATTGTATAAAGGCTGTTTTGATCAATGATATAGATTATCAGTTATTCTCAACTAGAAGCAGTGACAAAATCAGACAGGGCAATCAGGACGGGAAGGGTGTAGTGGCAGTGCCAGAAATGCCTTTAAATTATGTCACCACCGTCCCTTTTTCACACTATAAAGATCTTTTACTTAGACTGCTTCTCAGACTCTGACAAATAATTCTGTCTGTGAGATTTTAAAGTCAAAATGAATTTAGCTACAGAAAGATCCTAAGTTGAAGGAACTAGTTTGGTAGGAAGGAACACCTCTTACTATTCTTTAGAGAACCTGTTAGGCCAGTGATTGGTGCCGGGTGGATTATATGTAAAGGAAGAAGGAAAATATTTTTAACCTGGTATGAAACAGGTTAAAAGACAAGGTGTGAAGGTGTTTAATTATGAAAAAAAAAAAAAAGGGGGGGGGGGGGGGGTGTCTTGAGTTGCTTAGTGTTGCACTGTTGAGAAAGGCCCCTCTTTATTTAGTCAGCTTTACCATTGTATGTTAGATCAACAGCAATCAGAGAGAGAGAAAAGCATCTTGACCTCTAACCTTCACTTGTTCCCTAGACCAACCATGAGGGACAGACTAACTGACCTCCAGGAGCTGTCCAGCGGCCCCATGGAGCCAATGGAGTATGCGGAGTCCGTTGTCTCTGACTCCTTCAGTAACGTTGACCTGGAGGATGAGTTGCCTCATGAAGCAGTGGTGTTTAGCGACAACAGCCCTGCTCTGGGCGAAATCTTTACCCAGGCACAAGGTATCCACAAAGACATCCAGCTCATCCGCCTGGAGGTTAAGAGGCTTCGTGAGCAGAACTCCCGCATGTTCCAAGCCACCACCACCATGAGCACCATTAAAAAGGACTCTAACACTATTGGAGCTGATATCAAGGCGCGGGCTGAGGATGTGCTAGCACGTCTACATAAAATGGACGACATGACGCAGAAACTAGAAGAAACGCACGGCACAAATTCTGCTGTGACGCGTATCGCCAGAACCCAGTACGCCTGCCTCAGTAATGGCTTTCGCGATGCAATGTTTGACTACAATGAGGCCGAGATGAGCCACCGGGAAAGCTGCAAAGCCCAGATCCAGAGGCAAATGGAGATAATGGGGCACGAGGTGACGGGAGAGGAGGTGGAGGAGATGATTGAGAAAGGTCAGTGGAACATCTTCAACGACAACATCGTGACTGAAGGCAGAACGGCACGCTCGGCTCTGTCCCAGGTTGAGAAACGGCACCAGGAGCTGCTGGACCTGGAGAGCCGCATCAAGGGCATCCATGAGATATTCCTGGACATCGCCGTGCTGGTAGAGGAGCAGGGCCCCATGATGGACTCCATCCAGAACAACGTTCAGAAAACCGATGCTGTCATGCAGGATGTCCTCTTCAAACTTGGCAAGGCAAAACGCCACGACAGCAAGAACCCGTTTAGAAAGATGTTTTGCAGCTGTTTTCCGTGCGTCGACTAATCGGTACAACAGGATGACCCGGCAAAGACAATGTCAGCTAGTTCTTAGGATATTCAAAATGTTCGACGTGTCACGAAAATGTTAGTTTCACAATAATTTATCATCACGGTCTTTGTAGTTACTGCCTAATATTTTCTCAGAGAGTAAAATAAAGGTTTGAGGAAAAGGGTTCAAACTGCTTGGTTTAAATGTAAAAATTCTTGGGTTAAACTTCATAAAACTCTATTTATGTAATTCCTTGATTTTTAATGTCTGTAGTAAGGGTTTGAGACATAACCTGTGTCAAATAACAATGACCTAGGCACAATGCATACTTGAAAACAAACGGTACGTGAAGGTATTTTTCAGCTTGCTCAGGTTACACATTTACTAATAAGTAGCTTTCAGATATTTTTATACAATTTCTGAAAGTTCCATTAAAATAACCTTGAAGAAATGTTTGGTTTGTCACTACACATCTTAGCACTAATACCATGGATGTTGTGGTTGAAGTAAAACAGAGCGTACCGGTAACGAAGCAGTTTAACAGGGATATAATTTCTGCAGGGATTGTACTTGTGATGCACCATGCACACTACCTTATTTTGACTTCTGTATATTAAAATGTTTTTGTCTGTCTTATGTGATTTCTCTTACAAGTAAATATTAAATATATTAAATATAATATGTCTGGGTTTATTTTTTAAACATACAATTCACATTAACACTAATATTTTAGAAGGCCTGCTATGTTCTTACTCAAACACAGAAAACTGGAGAAAATCTGGACTTCCAGCTCAATGACAGCTGCTCTTTGTCATGATGCGTATAACGCCATTAACCAGTTGTTTAACCTGCACACAGGTGCCGTCACAAAACAAATAAAGCTGCTTATTACGTGTTTTTCAAGACGTCTAGTCAAATCCCTTTGTTTTCTTGTTTGTTTCCTTAAATTTTCATTAATTCTTGTTTTTGGGCATGTCATTTACCAGGAATGCCTTCTTACTTAATCCATTTGCTTGATTCGTGAGTTGAAACAGTACTTTAGGAGGTATTATGTGTCGCAGTGGGAAGGCTTAAGTGACTCACCTGTTAAGGGGCCGGCAATCACACACAATGCTGAAAAGAAAGTAGACGGCCAACTTCCTTCAGTAGATTAAACACATACTTGCTACAAAAATGTCAAATGAGACAAGCTGAAAGGATTTACTTACCTTTTCTGTAGCGTGGTGGCCGTTTAAAGAAGGTAAGATCATTTGATTTGTGAGTCTAATGATTTGGGTTTTTTCATAGGAAAAGTGTTGCCACCTGGAGGCAACTGGATAATTGATGGGACTTGCTGGCTATTTAGTTTGGGCTCCACTCTACAGGCAACTTGAGGGGAAGATATGATTTCTGAAGACTTGTTTAAGTCTTTTATTTTTAATTGAGACAACTTTTGAAGTGAATGTTGTTCATTCGAACGGTACGGAATAAGGAAATTGACTTTCTGAGCTTATGACAGGAACTTGATGAAAAGATACCTGCCATCCAAAAGCACTGCAACTTGTGGAGTTGACAGACCTAACGTAGAGAAAGTACTTGGATAAATGCAGAAACCACCATCCTATTGCAAAACCTCAATTTAAATGGAAAAGTCTGCTTTAAGGTGAGAAGGTCCTTGTTCCTGGTTTAAATTGAGAAATTCCTGTTGGTCACTTAGCTGTGACTGCTGACGGGGAAAAGGCTACTGAAGATAAAACTAAACTTACGTGCATCAGTTGCATCATCAGTTTTTAAAACAATCTTTCTAGATGGCTCTTAAAGTTCCCCCCTTACTAAATTAACAAAGCACAATAATTTACAGCCAAGTGATCAGATTACTCTGTTTCATGTGTGTCATCACTTTGGAGAATGTTCATGATAATCATTTTGAATTATGGATTTTATTTATTATACCTTTTACTTCTTTTTTTTAATACACTAGTCTCTCAGGCAGAATGCGGGACAGGTTGGAGAGGCTGCAGACCATTAGAGAGGAGCAGGAGGAGTACGAGCCCGGATTCTATGGGTTTGAGTATGATGTAGACAAGGGAACTTTGTCTCATCAAGCGGTAATATTTGAGAGCTCCTCAGCTACTGAGGTCATCCTAAAGGAGGCTGAGTCAATACGCAAGGACATCTCCCTGCTCCACTTGGAGGTGGCACGTCTGCACGCCCACAACGAACGATTTGGCACCTCTGTGCGCCGCCTGACCCTTATTAAAAAGGATTGTGACTCCATTGCCAGAGGGATCCAACAGCGGGGGGAGGCTCTGTACGCCCGTCTACAGGTCCTGGGTAAACGGAGCAAAGAGCTTGAAGAGAAAGAGGGCCCCAACAGTGCTGTTAGTCGCATTGCCCGTGCTCAGTACGAGTCACTGACCTGCGCCTTCCACAGTGCTATGACTGACTACAGTAAGGCGGAAGAGGTTCAGAGGAATACCTGCAGGGTGAGGATCCAGAGGCAGGCCTCAATACTGGGGAAAGAAATCACTGATGAGCAGCTGGATGCGCTGGTGGACAAAGGTGGTGAGGGCTGGGCGGAGCTGTCCCAAGGCCTTCAGAATCAGAGTGTACGCTCTTGCCGCACTGCGTTGTGCGAGATCAAAGGCAGACACAAGGACCTGGTGGAGCTGGAGGCCAGGATGAAGGAGATCCACGAACTGTTCCTCCAAATGGCCATACTAGTGGAGGAGCAGGGATCCATGCTCAATAACATTGAGGCTCATGTGTGCAACACTGTGGAATATATTGAAAAAGTCCACGTTCATATGAAGAAGGCCATACAGTACAAGAGGAAAAACCCTTTCCTCCAGTGTTGCCCCTGTCTACTGTGCTGGAAAAACGACCAAACTTTTTAGGACTGTGTTTGACTTAAATGATTGAAATTCTGATTAAACATTTAACTATTTACGTAAAAGATATGGAACTAAACAAAAAGGAAAAAGTAATGTGCAATATTTTGATGAAAGACGATGGCACTAAGTGCACTGAAGACAGTTCTTCCCTGGGTAGAAACACAATGTATTTCTGTGAAAGGGAGTAATTTGTAAGCTCAAAATTTATCAAATTACAGATAATGTTATGATCACAGAATTTACCCCTGTATGTATTTGAGAGAAGTTTTAACAAATTGATGTTTTAAGTTGAGACTGTTATCGTGTTCAGTGATGCACAAAATAAACTATAGCTGTAGGAAAAAAAGATCTGCTAGTTTTTCCAGATTCTTTGAGTCTAAGTAAGCGTAAAAACATTTGCCACCCAAATGATCCAGACATAATCACAACTAACAAGAGCTGTACTGTGTAGCTTTTAACTAAATGTCATGTCAGACTGAGATAAAACTAAGTTATATCAGTAAGAGGTGCAGTGAGTATGATGTAGACAAGGGGACTTGTGTGTACATTTCTCTTATATTACACTGGCCCAAGATTATTTTGCGTTAACGTAACAAAATGATCTAATCCATTAAGGTTTTATTTTTGGTACTTCTGCTAATCTGTAAATTTATGTTTAGATTTAATATTTAAAATGAGCACTGGGGTGGGGAAGAAAGATGATATGGATTACTTTAAATGTGGCATGATTGTTGGTGTCAAGTAGACAGACTATTCTGTGTCTTTCAAGAACTGCTGATGTACTGGGATTTTCACACACAACTACCTCTAGGGTTTACAGAGAATGACACATGATGGAGAAAATATCCAGTGCGTGTACTTTTCTGGGTGAAAATGTCTTGCTGATCCCACAGGTCAGAGGAGAATGGCAAGACTAAGAACAGAAATTGTAAACTGAGGCTACAATCTGTACCTGCTTACTAATAGAAGATCAATAGAAGATTGGAAGAATTGTTTGGTCTGATTAACCCTCAATTTCTTCCACAATATATGGTTGGTAGGGCAGAATTTATGGTGAACAACATGAAAGATTGTTCCATCCTGCACGTATCAATTATTCAGACTGCTGCTGATGTAATCAACTAATTCCATGAAGAATTGAAGAAGTTATGAAGGAAAAAGAGGGGTTCATGTTAATACTAGCAAGGTGTACCTAAATGGTGAGTGCATATTTGACATATTCAAGGTTCCATCTATCATTTTCTTCAGCTTATCCGGTCTGTTCAGCATCCTAAGCTTTAAATGTAATATTTAGATGTACCTATTAACATTTAGTATTTCAATTTAAATTTCATTTTTGAATGTAAGATCGAACATTAGCTGTTATTTGAAGAAAAAAAAATTGCTGGAAATCTGCTAAAAATTAGAAAAACGCACCCTGAATCTTTGTATAATATTTGGAACTTTTTGGAATTAAATCCTGTAGTTATTTCAAGAATAGCTCAGTGCGCAAGACAAGGCAACAACAGCCATGCGAATAGATGCAGTCAGTTTCTACTCCACAAACTGTTTAACAAACTAGATGCCAAACTGAAGTTTCCTATCTCGGCCATTTGGAGTCAGACTGTGTGCACGTCTAACTGCTTTTTGCTTTTTAAAACTATGCATAATAGCTTATGTATGATCAAAATTCAAAGTTTAATTTCCGTACCAGTTAGCAGTATTTAGATTTTATTTTCAAAACAGTTTAATCTCAAAATAACATTTCGAGTTCAGTCTCGAAATTTCATCTTTATGGTCAAAATGAACAATAATATTTATTTTTTTCTTAATGTGGCCCTATACTATAGTTTTTTTGTTTTCGTTTTTTTTCGTTTTTCAAATATAGAATGAAATATCCCTGATGGCGCCTGTCCCGTTAATGCCCCACTCACTCAGATCCACATACACCTAGCAAGACTAGCTGTCATTCAGTCTCCGAAGTTTCTACGGACTTTATTTGGCAACTTATTCTCCGTGACTTCGTAATTTAGAGATTTGTTGTGCGGTATCGGTGTTTCGCTTTGCTTCGAGGTTTTGTTTGGCTGCAATGCGCAGCTAAACACGCTACTGTGTATATTTACAATATAGAAGTTGTACGCCTGCTATAACTTCTGCTACGGGTTAGCATACGCTAATGTTATTATGCGGGTTCTAATTTGAGAGAGCGGTTCACAGGAATTCGAATGGAATGGAAGCAATTAACCCAAGTATGCGAGCTGGTGTATATATATGTATGTGTGTGTGTGTATATTTTAGGTTTTTTTTGTAAATACAAGCCACCTTAAGGATAGCGGTAGTTTTATTTCAAGCTTTTGAGGTCGGGCTTGTCGTTAGCATGATAGTAAATGACTTAGCTGCTAGCTACTAGCAGCGGTAATGTCAATTGTTTAGACCAGTATGTTTGTTTGCTATTGTTTATCTCGTCGGCTTACGCTGCTATGCATTGCTAGCTTCGTGCCAATTTAATGACTAAGTCTAGAATACATAATGATTAACGGTATTTGGATGTGTTGAGTTTTACAAGTGTGGGGATGTGTTGGGGTACGGTGTATATACCAGGATGGCCGAGTGGTTAAGGCGTTGGACTTAAGATCCAATGGACATATGTCCGCGTGGGTTCGAACCCCACTCCTGGTAAATTTATTTTGTTGATGTATTGGAAGGTTTGCGTCACATAACATAAACAAAGAAACAGTTCTGTTACATTATAAGCGAGACCGAGGCAAAACAGAGAGCACTGATGATAAAGAGCTTATAGTTGCAGATGTGGTAGCTGCGTATGCATCGTCTTGTATTATTTCCACCGAATGCAACAATTTCAGCTCCGTTTAAAATTGCACTTTTTAACAGTTCTCCCATTTTGTAATTAGTTATTTAAAAAATACACATTTTTTTTTAGGCCAATTTCTTTTGATAATAACAGTTTTCCTCTAAGTTAACAGATTTGCAGCAGTCTATTGGTAATAAAACGGTGCTGAAAATCGCGGGCGCTAAAATAGTGTCGTATTACAAAGCCAGCCGCCAGCTTGCGGTTAACCCAAGTATCCAAACATTACTTGGAGAATTAGGAAGGTTGGTTTAAATTCTGATTATCCGTCTGATTATTACTTGTTTAAGGCGTAACCCGACGTGCACCACTCTAGAAATGCAGCTACACCCCCATTGACGGAGCTCTTGTGACTGGCTTGTTCAGTGAGATCGTTTCCTCTTGTGAATTTCGCCGCAGTTTTTGGATTTATCAGTGAAAGAATAACAAGAATTATCTCAATATAAGGTATAATAATCATAGCGTCAATATAAAAACTCACAAAATTAAGCAAATTAATGCAAGGAGAAACTGAAACTGAGTGAGTGAATGTACAAAGTAGTGGAAAAACTGAGGGACAACAGAGGCAGCAGAAATTGCAAGAAATATAACTAAATATAATGTAGGTGCAGTTAACGCAGAGTCAAAACAGGTAATTTCTTTATAACTCAGGATTGGGAAATCCTGTTGATTAGTCTATTTATCAATATAAGTTTAGTAGTAGTAATATAAGATATTAGACATAAAAAATTGAAACATCAGAAATAACTTTTTGGCACACCAGCATCTGTAAATTACTTAGGATATACTAAGATTATCCACAGAAGTTTAAAACTAGATCTTAGCAAAGCACATTGCATTACTAAATCTTTCAGGAGTAGTTGCGTGATTAGGACAGAAGAGGGCACTTTAACGCCTTCTTGTAGTTTCTGGGCTGGAGTTCAGCACTGGCCCAGAGGAGGCCTGCACACACTCACCCCTGTAATTTCACAGCCAGGGCGATGCCTTAGATCCATCGATACCCAGTCATCTGCATATGCCACCGGAAAGGCTTGACAGAAAATAGCTGCAAGCAGTACTCAACAGTTTGGTGCACTGTAGTCATGCAGCCTTATAAATACTTCTCAACTTCACAAACATGGTGAGTGTGTAACTATGAATCATGTTTAGCAAATTGGGGTAAATTGAGGAAGAATTACTGTGTGTAAAAATCGCTAATGGGGCCTTACATACTAAAGATTTCCTGGTCTTAGACCATATTTTGTCCCCTTCCTCCCTCTTTTTTTTCACTGACAAACGCATATGCTGTCACTTGATACGTTTTTGAGGCATTAATAGAGCACTGATTTGTGAAATTGAGCCTCTTCTTTAGGCTGCGTGAGGAAGCATCCACAAAAGAGGCCCGACAACTGAGACGCAGAGGGAGAAGGATGAGGGCATACAATGGCAGATCAACATCTCAACATCCCCCAAAGCCTCAGAGACTTTTTCTAATGGGGTCTAATCTATTATTCAGTCCCCTCAGACACGGGAAAAGTTGTTGTTTTCAGGCCGACATAACTCACTATCACAACATGAAACCTGAGACATCAGGGGTGGAGGGGTGTGTATGGTAACGATTGTTGCTGTTGTATGTATTAACTTTCTTATTATTTTTTTCCATTTAAGCCGTGGCCATAAATAAGGGTTTGATTCTTATTTTACTTGTCATTATTTATGTTTTAAACTTGATTATCTGTTTGTCTTCCTGTCTTGTTTTGTTTGTAGTTGTGTATCAAAGCTGCTATATGAATAAAGTTGGTTATCGAGGAGAAACCTGTTTTGTGTGTTGATTGAAAAAAGCAACATATGTTTTGTTGGAGCTTTGCTGGTTGTAATTTTGAATTAAACTAGAAAAAACCCACACACAAACACACATTTTGGGGATTTTACACTGTACCTGGGTGCCCAGTAATTCCCAGGATTTGTTTATGGGCTGAAATACTCAATAAAGTGATAAGCAGCCAGGCGTGGAATGCAGTTACTCTTTCCAGGAAGTGCATCTTTGGGGTACCTGTCCATTTCTATGCATCTTATACATTCTGTCCCTCTTCCTTTTACATGACTGTACTTACTATTTCGCTGAGTCATCATTTCCTTTGTGATAAAGCTTATAGTTAGGGCTGGGTCAGGTGACCCTGAAGCATATCTTAGTTATTCTGTTCTAGACTAAGGTTGCTGGGGTACTTCCTGTGATCCATTCAGCATTTCTTCTCTAGATTTCTTTTCATTCCCCAGGTGTTTATATACCACTGCTGCAGGCTATTAATTCTTGTCCTGTCTCTTGCATAGTCTCTGTGCATCACATCTCCTTTTTCTCTTCTCTTTACCCTCACCTCTTAACCAGTATTAGCAGATGACTGAGCCTGGTTCTGCTGGAGGTCTCTTTTCTTGCAAGGGAGTTTTTCCTCCCCGCATTTGCCTAATGCTTGCTCACAGGGGGTTATCGGAGGGTTTCTCTTTAATACCGCAGGGGTCTTTACCTTACAGTGTAAGGTACAGTGTCTGATTTGTTGGTATATAAATAAAAATGAATCACTTTGCTTGATCTGCCAGTGAAATATTTAGTGTTAATAAATAAAACTACCCAAAATATAGGTCAAATGAAATGCCCCTCTTAATGCATCAATAGCAATATTATAATATGATATACAATCAAGCATTGGTACGGACCAGTTTGTAGAGACAACAAATCTGTAGGTGTCTAAATACAACCATTAATGCAGAGAGTTCAATTAATTAAATGGGTCACATTGCCCACATGCTGCAATAAAACAAATCTCTCTGATCCAGCGTCAGGCTTTAGTCAGTTTGCGTTCCCTTTAGGTGGAAAGGCGTGGAAACTGTTTTTCCACCGTCCATTATTTCTCCTGGCTTAGTGTTTCTATTAAAGTTTGTGTTTCCCCGTGAGAGTCATAGGTTTTGTTAGAATTACATCACGTGACGGCCACCGCGCCATGTTTCCATCTCAGACTCAGGAAAACTTTTACAGCCAGAGGGACACGCTACAGAGCGAAATCAAGTCACCCAGAGGGGCCAATGTAGTTCCGATATATGCCTTCAAAATAAGTCCTCGGTTGTTGCAACGTGAGTCGGTTATTAGGATTGAGTCTATTATCCGGTGAATATATCATTTTCCATCTATAAAAAGATTATTTCGTTTATTTCCGACGCCTCAGTAACAATATAACACTGCGAGGAACTGCTTTAGTTCTTTGACTATTTTATTTTGAAAGACAGCGCTACCGTTTCCGTTGCATTTAGCTTGCTGTTTGCGTCAGTGTATGTAACAGGGAGAAAGAGTGGAGAAAAGCAACAGGAACAAAAGTTGTGGACCTGAGTGAACAGCTCTGCGGTGCTCACCCGTGAAATGTTGTAACCAGCTCTCCGTTTGCAACAGACAGCTAGCCGTGTGCTTTGGTAGACGACGGTGGCCTCACCTTGCATTGCGTTGCCAAAAGGCGTCTCTTGAAGCTTTTTTGGCACATCGCGGAGACTGGATGCGCTCGGGGACGGTTCTCTTTGGTTAACGTCAGCTAAGTTTTAACGCTGGTTAGTGGGGAAAGACGCCTCGTTTCTCGTAGAAAATGCCTTAGATGAATTAGATCCACGCAGTTTTAATACATTTTACCCTGTTTGTCCATCCGTACTCGACACGTTTTGGACTTGCTCTGAGGGAACACGTCTCCTGACCCTTGGTGACAGCAGAGGTGAGTGATTGGATCCACGAAAACGCCCATGACCTGTAGTGCTCATCACTATGGTACGTTATTGTGAAGTTCGCTATCGGATTTAATTGTAAAAGGAGCCACTGAGAGAGAAAAGTTTGAAATTAAATGGGATAAGAAAAAAAAATCACAGTAATCTTGCAGTGAGTTGGCTGAGGGGTGGTGCAGCACTAAACAAAAATTCCCAAACTGCCGCAGTCATACCTAAGAGATAAAACATTAACTAAAACAAGACTATCATTGATTCACTGTTTAAAAGTCACTTGGTATATTTTGTAAGGATCGCGCTAGTCCCGTCAGATTATCCATATATATGCGTGCTTTTAAGCAGTTAACATGTGCACTTTGGTCCAGTCCACTTTGGGGCAAGCTAGAAAGTTCTGCACCACACTTGTGAGTCAAAGAGATGAGATTAGTATATATATATATATATATATATATATATATATATATATATATATATATATATATATATATATATATATAAATAATATTATTATTATTATTATTATTTTTAAAAAATCTTCTCAGTTGTTTTGGTCTGGTTGTCAGCACTACTCCACTTACAAAAAGAGGAACTGAAATTAAAGTAAAGATAGCTGCAAGACAGATGAGGCTGACTTTTCATTGAGTTTACAGTTGTTATTTTTGGGGTCTTGCATCATCCCTCAAGAACTGTAACTCACCAAGAACTGTAAGGGGGGGGAAACTGCACATGAAGTCCTTTCATGGTAAAAAAGTAAGCTATTTGGGAAGGGAAAGTGGTTGAGTTTTAATGAAAGGATACCCTGAAGTGAAACAGACCACAGGCATAAGCGAGACAAAAAAAAGGGGTCTCAAAAGCTGCAGCATGACTCAGAAATGTAAGCTAGTGAATTGAGATGACCAGCTGAAGTATTGACTGGAGCTTTTTTCTTTTGAGTTTCAAACTGAGACTTGAACAAA
The DNA here is from genome assembly GCF_963969265.1 of Rhamphochromis sp. 'chilingali'. Lineage (NCBI taxonomy): Eukaryota > Metazoa > Chordata > Actinopteri > Cichliformes > Cichlidae > Rhamphochromis > Rhamphochromis sp. 'chilingali'. The sequence continues at coordinate 12,050,118 of NC_137932.1, read as the reverse complement.
AAACATCTCTTCGGTCAGATTTCTTTGTTGTGTTGATGCTGATTTCAATATCTAGATTGCTTCCATGCCAAGGTTTAAGTCCACATTTTAATTGCCAGTTAAGGAGTTATTTAAAGATAAAGAAGAGCACAGCTTGGCATCCTAAGACATGGTTTAAAAAGCTTGTTTCCTCCTGAGACATCCTAGGTTGTCATGAGGTACCAGGTCTGAGACACTTGATCTGGCCATTTGTGGATTTTTGTCTTCTACTAAATGTCATATGAAAGCAATAGAGAACTAATTTGACAGTAAAAAATTTTGTTTTTGGAGGAACTGTGGAGTTTGAGTTTTCATTTTTATTCCTTACAGGTGCAGGAAGAGGGCTGCTGAGAGGCCTGGAAATTGATCACTATTTTACCTAATCTAGCACTGGATTAACTGGGCTGCAATGGCGTCACCCGGAGACGTCGCTGGGGGAGGAGCTAATGAAGAATTCAACGACAAAATCAAATCAAGATCTGGTATGTTTTGATATTTATGTCCATTGTTTGTGTTGGTATTTTGCAGCTGTCTCCAGTACTTAATGTTCCCTAACGTGAACAAATGAAGCAGAGCATGCAAGTCCAAAGGTTGTCAGAGCTTTCAGTGTTCTTTAACAGAATAAATGGCACGAGGCAACAGTTTGTTGTGCGTGAACATGTGCAGTCACTGTTAGAAAACCGTGACAGAGCCAGAAATCCTGTTGGTGTATGGTTAACCATACGTGGAGGCAGGGGAAGAGAGACACAGCACACAACACAGCGTAATGAGGACAGAGTGGGTTTGCGATCACACCTTTGCAAGGGGAAACAGAAAGGGAAAGTGTCCAGCAGCAGAAGAAGGGGAGGACAAGAATGTAGGGATGGTTTTAGAGAGAGACACACCCACTGATCACGTTCTCTGCAGATCGTTCCATTCCATAGGTTAATATTTCGTAGACACCGCCCTCAGAGGGAGAGACGCTTACAAACAAGTTGTTGTTCTAGTTAGAGGAGTGCTTTAGTTGGTCTAAATTAAGGTAATTGGAGGACAATGCCCTGATGTTGTGTACCCATCTTGATTTAGTCTATTCCTGGCTCTTTGAACAGTACATTTAGTTAGAACATGGCAAACTGGAAGAACAATATAAGCACACATTTTCCTATGTTAGAGGAGTCTAGAGTGAAACTTTGCATTGTAAGTTTATCATTATACATCCCGCTAAAGAGGTTGTTAAAGGATGTCCCATTTTAAAATTGGTGCCCAGGTCAAATGGGCTGACAAGATACAAAAAAAATTGGAGTGTAAGACAGAACAGAGGAAAGCAAGCTCATCACTCTTATATCAAACACTTTACCTGTACGAGTAACTATTACACAAACACTATTGTCATATGGGGATTGTTTACTTTTGACAAAAACTGAGCTTTAAGTTAAACGTCTTGGATGTAAATTGATGTTAAAGCAGCATTTGGCTTAAGGTGCAAAATCATTGCCATGTAACTCATGAGGTTTCCATTTCCACTGATAACTGAAATGAGGATCAAAGTTAGGAATGCATTTATATACATCAGCCAACTATTGTGATCAGCTGAGCAACAGTTGTTATTCCTGTTTAGATTTTTAAAAAATAATTTACAGATTTCAATATTTATCTGTTGGCACAGACAGAAGTTTAAAACACCCCCCCAGAATCAGTCTGCCAAAGAGTTCAATCTGGCCTACTATAGGGCTTTGGAAAACATGGAAATTTCAAAGGAGAGTATAAAGTGTGGCTTTTTGACTGTATTTGGATCAGTTTTACAGGCCTCTTACTGACAATGATGTAAAACATAAGCCTATCATATACTTAAAAATAACACTTTTCTGCTTTAAACAGTAAAAAAAAAGAAAGTTTTTCTTTGAGTTCTCACATGATTTATTATTTTTAAATTACAGGATAAAGTTGTTTATTTCTTACAGTGTAGTCTCAATGAGCCGTGTCAATAGGTTTCTTTGGTGTCTTTGTGATTTGGAAAAAGTGAGATGTAATAGTAAAATTGCAGGTTTCTTTTATAAAACATCTCAGGATTAAATGTGTAGTCAAACTGCTTTAGACTGACGGTAAGGGGAAAATGTTTTGGGTATTTTCAATAGGTTATTAGGCAGTAGCCTTACTGGTCTGGCCCTCTTAAAATGAAATTGGGCTTTATGTGGCTGTTAATATAAATGAGGTTGACCCCTGTTGTACTAAAAAAATTCAGTGTCAAAAATGGAATTAATAATATGAAGAAGTGGGGAAAAAAACAGTGTCTTTCAATTGTTATTTTAACACACTGATATTGGTAATAGGATTACCCTGCTATATGTTAGGCTAAAGTGTTACTTGACCTATTTTAGGTCATTGGTAAGTAGGAGCTTCGGCCTTGGAATGTTTCTACTTTAATGTTCCTATAAAAAAGAACACATATAAATATATTTAAAGCCTGTGTTCTGGGTTTCACCATAGCCCTCCCCCCTTCTAACTCCCAATTCCTGCTGTAAACTTGTTAAATACAGTAAAAAGAGGCCAGTTCTCATGCCAGCTTTCCTCACCCACCCAGCCTCACAGCACTGGTGGATTCCATGCCAGGAATTCCACTGTGCCGATGGAGTTTGTAATTTATAATGCTTGTCTCCAGACCACAATGCTTTTCTCACAAAGATTCAGGTTTCCCTAGCAACCCTAAAAGTAATGTTTTCTTTTATGGCAACGAGGGGAAAATTTAGCACGTAGCATAGCTGCACAAAAAAACGCAACTTAGAAAATACGGCCGCTCACATGTATGTCGAGGTAACCTGGGAGCCTCGGCACAAGTGGTTCTTATCTTCTCTTTGACGATGGAAATTTGTGGTGTGTGTTTGTAGTTGGTGGATAAATATGACAGAAATTAGCTGTTCTGTTTTAGAATTCAGAGAGTACGCGCTTGCTTTGAAACCAAGGCAAATCTGGGAAATGGCTTCAAGCTAAACGCTGATAAAATATCATGTGGTCTACCCCGATCACTATAAAGTCTTCTTTCTTTCACCATGTTATAAACTAGTGAGGCTGATTGTTAACAGTGATCCTTAGACACCCACCCAAAACTGGGTTTGTTTCATGTGGTTTCTGTCATCATGAGAAAAAGTCTACACAGAGCTGAAACATGGGGTATTAGAAGAGAGTGACAAGCAGGTGAGTGTGTGTGCGTCTGTGTGTGTGGTGAGCAGGTGGAGGGATGTTTTTGCAGCTGTGAAGACAAGCATTAGCGCACTTGTTAATCTCCATGCCGGCCACCATGTGGGCATGTTTGAAAGGTTGGAGAATTCATAGCCAACAGCAGAGCGCGCGCTCAAACGGTAAACTCTGTTTTTTGTCACGCTTAGTGACTGTCACAAAGTTAGCGCCAGGCGTCCTGATCTTGCAGAGAGAGTGAGCACGTTCGTTATTTCAGCTGGCTCGTTTTCCATTTGGTGCTTGACTGAGATCTCACTGCAGTGTAGGTTGGAGCAGGGGTGTGTATGTGTGTTACCAAGTTTCCTATGAACTAGCTATATAGTCACTCCGTTTCACAGACAAATGCACATTAGTGTCTCTGGAGGGGCGAGGGGAGGTGGTTCAGTGTGTCAGGTTACTATCCAAGCTTACAGTGGATCAAGGAGGAAAGAAAACAGAGGAAATGGGGTGGAGGTTAAAGCTGACAGAGCAGGTAATGTATCTGCTAGGGATGCGCTGATCGAACTTCTTCCATCTTAGAGTAAAATAACTTGAATATACAACAATGAATAGTTTACAGTAAGTGTATTTATTAGTAAAATAATAAATGACAGTGGGATCAAAATAATGAAACATATAATGGCTTGGTAGCACTTCATTTGGCACTGTTGTGTTTTCCCTTCCTGCAGCCCTGGGTTAGATTGTTACATATCCAGCTGCACCTGAGAGGTGGGAGTGACAGGAGTATATAAAACCAACTCACTCACTCACTCAGACAGAGAGAGAGAGAATCCGGGAGGCTGCTTGCCAACGTGGATCTCTTAGCCGCTATCCACATAAACAGACACACACACCAACTTCAAAGTGCAGAGAAGTTTGGGTACCAACTTGTGCATGCCTGGAAACATCTGCGTTGCAAGTTTTGGTTATGTGTTGAGGTACGATGTGAAACCTAGTGCTTCACAGATTGAATTTATCACAAATCTCAGCACAATGACAACATAAATTTAACACATCAATGGGGAAATTGGCTAAAAGTCGCCTTGATTGGCGAGCTGTCATCGTTAACTTTGACCATGTCTGACACCATTGTCCTTCTGCACAACCCTGTTGCTGCCATTCAGCTACGATAGGCTCGAGTCCGCTCACCAGTTGAAGATGAGTAAGCAGTTAAGAAAATGAATGAATGCATACTTGCATGCATGCATACATACCTCACATGTGAAAGAAAGGTGGGGAGCAAACAGGTCAGGCTTCTGATTGCTCTTAACACTTTCCAGAGTTTTGTCTTTTCTTGGATTAGCATGATGTCAGTAAGAGGGGCTATTGTTAATCCCAGGCACACAGCTCTGGCTATTAGCACACAAATCTTCTGTTCATGATGGACAACCAATCAGGAGAAAGGTTGGCCATGTTTCACACAGCATGAACTGAGTGGCTGAAATTGTAAATAAGGATTTTGTTAAACGATGCATCATACAAAACTACTCTAACAAAGTCCAAGAATTTAAAGCTGGAATTTAGGGTAATAAGTCCCCTATAATTAAAATAAATAAATCACTAGCTGCTGCCCTCCATCTGACCTGTAGGCTGTACTGTATATGGTAAAGTGCTAATTTTGTGGTTTGCCACATTGCAAATCAGTTCTGAATGGGATAAGAGGATGGTTAGACACACTACTTGACACAGTTACAGCTGGATTACCTTATAACCGCTAAAGTCCTGCCTTTACATCCTGTCTGTGCATGTGCTTTTCTTCTTTCCATTCCTGAGTGCATACAAATGTTAAAGGTCATATATCACTCACAGGGTTAGCGGCTGTTGTTTAACATCACACGGTAATGAGGTGAGAAACAATCACCCGATCCTTATTTGTCACTTGAGAGCTCTGTGGAGGAGCCTGCTCTAAACCTGAGTCAGTACCTGACCTGGCCTTGTTGTTCTCTATTGTTTCTGCTCTTTGTTCTGCTCTCCACTCATCAGTATTGATTTCGTATGATCCATAACAGTATCTGTATAAGTCCCAGACAATATATTTTAAGAGCTGGTGGGTGCCTTGAAATGTTGTGTAGTGTAGTGTTTTGAAATTAGCTGACGGAGTCTATCCTACTTGGTTCCCACACTTTGTTTTGGTACGTGCTTTGTGCAATATGTGTCACATGAAAGATATGAGGAAAAAGTAATTGACTGGTTGAAATGGGAAGCTTAACCATCAGCTTTATATGTGCGATGAGCCACAGACTGGATCATCTGCTTACCTTTGGGTGTGACACAATGTAAGACATATTTGTGTTTTCAACAAGAGAATGTGAATGTCACCAAATGGGTGGTGTAGAGGGTGTGTTTTGTCACCATACTCGCTCAGCTACATGTCACAGATCCTTAATTCGGGCCTTGGCTTCTTGGAGCTGGGTGTACTCAGTATTTCAGCTGTTCTGTGCGTGCCTGTGTTCAAGAGTAACTGGGTGAAACACTGAGACGATCCGGAGTTGTTATTATTCTCATTTGTTATTGTTTCATAGCTTTGCTGTTACTTTAAAAACAGATTTTCAAGCTGTCAGTGAGTGCAATGATATACATGCAAAATGCTTATAATGGGTGTGTGTTTGCATGTGTGGGTAGCATGGAATACAAATCAAAACAAAGAGGCTTTCACTGTGTGCCGCCTCTTGATGCAACGTAATGACCTGAATTGTTTCTTTGCCTCTGCTTTTTTGGAGACTCCCAGGCTTGTTTGGGTCAGTGGGCGTTTTCATGAGTTTATTCCACTTTGAGAAAGAAGTTTCCACAGGGAACACGCAGCTGGATGTATCTTCACTCTATATGGGCACACAAGCCTCTCTGTGTTTGTGTTAATGTCTTTGATTGCAGCTTAATCTGGCTGCTTGGGAAATGGGAGGAAACTTTACTTTGCAAAGTCCTGGCTGGAAATGTGGGAATGAAGGCCTGGGCCAAAGCATCTCCCCTGGGTGTGGTTGTGTGTGGGACTCTGCCTCTTTGGTGCATGTGCATGAGCAGCATTGAGACACCCCGCCCAGGCAAGATGTCAAGCTCTTCAAGACCACACTGGGAATGGCAGAAAATCATCAGTCTTAAATGTTCCTACAGTTGTTAAACACTCACAGACCACTTTTTTCCCCTCCTCCTGTGGATTTCTTATTTTCCACTGCAGGCACTTCCCATTTCATTCCTCCTTTCTTACCCCTTGTCCTAAGCTCATTACAGCTACAATCTATGTTGTCTATTCTACATTCTGACCTATCGCATCACTCCTACTTTCTTGCTACAGTACTAAATATTTTTGTTGTTTGGTGCATAAAATGATACAGATCTATTTAGTTATCATGCTAAAAATGTTATATAAAGTTGTGGCATGGTTATTTGGCAACTAGCATAGATCCATAACAACCCACTTTGTTTTTCCAGCGTTGCATAGAGAGGCTCAATAGAGATGGAAAGGACTGACTACAATGATACATGTGCTAATGAGCTGATGAAGTTCTAGGATGTAAACAAAGGAATCTACTTGAGTGGATTTAAGTGAAGGTCCAACATGTAAAAGGTTTGGATTTCCTAGTTATTCAATTTTAACTTGGTGTATGATGTGCGATGTTGTGTTGAGATATAACGATCACACAGACATTATTGTTAAAGAAGAACCTGTTTGTGGTTAAAAGAGAGAGAAAAAGCCAGAGAAGCCACGTGACAGGAGAGGCTCACAAACCTGAAATCAATGTGGAATATCAGGAAGGGAGGCTGGAGGAAACAAACACAAAGTTAATTGCACCATTTCATCACCTAACTCCTGCAACACATCAACATCAAAGAGTGACAGCAGAGTCGGAAGGTCTCTTTTGGGGATTTTCTGTCAGCGGAGAATGGCTGTTGGTTGAGCTTATTTTGTGATCTGTCTGAACTGCATGCTCAATGATTGTATAGTTTCAGAATCCATAGTTTCAGAATCCAGTTTGACAAGGCAGTTGGCTAACATGGGACTTCTCAGCCACAATCAGGTAGTCTCAGTCTGTCTGTGTCTGACCCACGTGTACAGACATTTTGGAGACAAGCGAACCTGGCAAAACATTGTTGGGTTGGTGAACTAATGCCAGATGATGGAAAATTAACAGGATAAATAATAGAGGTGGGAATCACCATAAATCCCACGATACGATATTATCACAATACTTAACGCACGATACGATATTATTGCAATTTTTTAAAATTATTTTGCAATATTCAAATTCTGTACATAAAGGTAAACTTTATCAATATTCATTTTATCTAATATCAAAGTCTCACACTCAGTCTTTCTCTCATTTCAGTCAGTTTTATTGTTGACAAACTGAACGGTTTGTATTACAGTCTAGTCCAACTTAACTGAATGCAACCATCTGGTACAATTATAGCTATTCTGAACTATGCAATTTATGAAAACTATGCAGCCCATTCAGCAACTGAAGAATTTGAAAGTAAATTAAAACAAAATATAATTTTACATTAAATAAAAAAAGTTTTAAGCTTAATTAAGATAAAACATGTCTTAAATTAAAATAAGTAAACTGTCATGTTTATTGCTGCCAAAAAAAAAGTTAAACACATTTGGACAGTGAAGGAATGTCAGGATTCTTGCTCAGAAAAAGGATCAACATGCTCTGAAGTCAGTTCCAGTCCACGAAAATGTTTTTGTAACAAAATATCGATTTCTGCTGTCCCTGTATCGATACATTATTAGCAAACAAAATATCACGATACTACACAGTATTGATTTTTTCCCCCACCCCTAATAAATAAGGAATGATTATAACATACCTCGACTCTTACCCTTCTTTCATTTCTCTTTACACAGTGCAGTACTTGTACTTCTCCTTTATAGAAAACATTTAAATCAGTGTTGTTGTTCTTGCCAGTGAGTCACAACACTATGGATATAAGCTAAATTGAATCTCAAAATAAAATCCAATCAGCATTTTGCTGTCTTCCTGTGATTATCTACCCCCGGAGTGCAGAGCGGAGGGCTGCACTGTACGCTGGTGACACTGTAGGCTGCAGCAGCTGAAATGCAGGATGACGCCAGAATGTGGCAGGTGGCAGGATTAATGCACAGCTGGGTTACCGTTTCATGATATTAAGCATGAATATGTCTTTTCACCTCACTTTGATGTGGTTAACTCAATGTCATGTCCATGAAATCCTCCAAAACTGTGTGTGAAACACCAAATATGATGTTTATATTGATTTATGCTTTGTGTGCATTCTTCTGAGATCATTTGAGAAGGTTGTACATCTATTAGTGTGATTACTGTAAATGTAAAAATACTGGGGTGACAGTTGTGCATTAAGCTGCAGAGCGACTGCACTGTCCATGCCAGAGGGTGATGTGTGTAGATGAATCGCTGATGGGCGGTCTCATCTCTGTGCATATAGATTTCATAAGGTCCTTTGTATTATTCATAATTGAAAGGAGTTCTAGTGTTAGCTATGATGCTGAGCCAGGGAAAACTGCATGTACGCATGTTTTGCATATCTAACTTTATGTCTCACTTGCCATTTTTGACTTTTATGTTCACATACACATTTAGACTTAATATATGGCAAGAGTTAATTATATTAAGTTTTATAAGTAATTTTCTGTCTAATAATTACTGAAGCTCAAATACCAGACATCCAGGAAACCATCAACTTTGATTGTCGTGTAAACTTAGGACTGTTTGTGGTGAGACGTGGAATGAAAGGGTTTCATTCATGTCTTCCAGTCTCTAGTCAGAAGTGATATTTGGATATAAAGCGTGAGAGAGATGTTTATGTGCATATTTAAGGGGGGAGGGGGGCATTTTTGCATGGCTTCAGTGAAGCAGCTTGATGATGCTCTGGGGACGGTGTGTAAGGATGGACTGACAGGGGGAGGACGCCTGTCTCTGACTGACGCACCCTAGTGGAAAGTTCCTTTTGGTGTCTGCTTCCTTCACTCACTGCCAAAGCCAGCCTGACCCGAACCATTTCATTCCTCTGAGTTGTGACCAGACCAGCTGCCGCAGCTCCCTGTGGAAGGAAGTGGATTTAATTCAGTCAGACTCTGGAAGCTGGTCACCAAGCTGGAATCACCTCTTCTACTTCCTCTTTGTTAAGGAAAGGAAAGCAAAAAACAAAACACAGGAAAATATACTTTCTCTTTTGCCCTCACCCTCTGCCCTCCCTCTCATTTCTCTCTCTTACTCTTTTTTTTTTTCTTTTTTTTTTTCACTCTCTCTGTGTGGGAATAGAGCTGTTTGTTCAGTTGGCCCTCATTGACTAAATATATCAATGGGCAAATGGACTCTGGCTTTTTCCCTGTTCCCTGCTCCACTGCCCCGGCTGAGACCCTCGGTGAATGTCAGGACCCACGTCTCAGTTTTAACTCAGTCTGCTGTAACAGTTCTGTTTTTCTGAGAGTCAGGGACACTGATTGCTTCACTTTGATGTAAACCAAAGGCAAAAGAGGTGGCTGTCCTAACCCTAAACCGTTCTGCTAAGGCACGCTCATTCTGGGTCGCGGTTATTTGAATTAGAGCTGTTGTTTCCAGCAGTATCGTGTTTGCAGGCGAGAATCAACTGATTTCACAAAGCGTACAACACACACACACACACCTCTCTAACCTTTCACTTACCTATTAATTATTTAATTAACGATCTGTTTTTCTCACTCGTGGTTTTTTCTCAGCCTTGTGTGTGCGAACATTTGTATGTCGTGACAGAGTGCCCGACCCGGCACCCCACATAAACCCACCCAGCGTCATCGATGAATGCTGTCACACCTCCACTTCCTCTTTCTCTTTTCTTTTTTTTTCTTGTTCTCTCACTCACTCACTCTCCCACCACTAACGCTGCTGCCACTACCTTGTCTTCCTGTTCCGGATTACTTGTTTTCCTTTTTCTTTTTCTCCATTGTGTGTGTGTATATATTTGTAAGGTCTGTATTGCTGTCATGAATTTGGGTAAATGGATGTCGTGGAGAAAGCGTAACTTTTTCAGAAGAAAAGGAAAGCATGAAAGTAGCCTCGATTTAGGTAAGCTTGTCTTGATTAACCTAAAAAGCAGACTAAACACACCGGCATTGATTCTGTTTTTCATAGCCGAAGGAGCGTAATTGTGAACGTTACCCATGACTTTGATCAATTGATCGATTCTTTTTCTTTTCCTCCTTGTGATTTTTATACAACTTCTCTCTTTCTGTCATATTTTAGTCGTGATGTGCATACTTTTTATTTGTGTGAATGAGATAGTTGATCATCCCTGGGTTTTATGGCTCCTTATCTAGCCAGTCAACCATCACGCAGCAGAAGACTGCTGATCAGCAGTCGTGTTGTGATTTATCTGCACAATGGAAGAGAGTGTGATGTCTCATTTTGTCACATCCACAAAACACTCATACTCTACTGAAAAAGTAACTACACGAAGCTCTGCAAATTGCACTGCAGAGCTTGCACCACCTCTTGATAAAACTGGAGTAAAGATTGCCAACATTTACACATAATTGAGTTAAGCGTTTACATTTCTTTCACTCCAGCTCCTCTGTGTTGTGTTAAAGTTGGTTGTGAATTCCTTTCCAACCTTAGTTTGAGTTGTGTAGACTTCCAGCAAATGCAGATAGGAAAGTCAACGCCTCTGCCCCACTGCATCGCCTACTCCATAATCCCGTGTTGCATCTATGTTTGTGTGCCAATCTCTGTCTGACATGCCGATTTTTGCCTTTGTTTTCCTCAAACTTGCATTCTGTCCCATCGCATGCTGGAATGGTGCCGAACAGCGTTCATCTGTGTTCGCCCCCTATCACACGATGCATCATGACTCCCTACCCTTGGCTTGCCCTGTCCTGTTTCGCTCTGCTTCAACCACTTTCCCTTTCCCTGACAGCGTCCCTGTTTCCCTCCCCTCTCCTTTTTCTCTCTGTTGCTGCATTCTTGCGATCTGTTCCTCTCTCTGTGGTCAAGGAGTGACAGACACATGGGAGAGACAAGAAGAGGGAGGCAGGAATATCGAATTCTTCTTTGCGCAGATACTCTTGGACTATCTCCTCCGGCTCTTTACTTGACTTCTGTTGGTTCTTATGTTGAGCATTACGGTGGCCTCTGGTAAAAGATGGCTCAGCATGGACTCAGTCTTAGAGGTAGGAACTTTTGACAGGTGTGCGCGCTTGTAGTTTGGTGGCAGCTAGGACCTTGGTTTTAAATCGTGCATATTTTTAGTGTTCTTGCAATCTGATCAAGGTGTAGGCGCAAGATATGGGGTGGCTGGATTAAAAGGAGAGTGTGCCATGAAACGAGAGATTTTGTTTTCTCAAACTGTCTTTTTTCTGTTTTTCTTCTCTCATGCACTTTGTTAAATGCGCCAAAGATACTGGTGGGGTTTACCAAAGGTCAGTTTTTGGACATTTCTTTTTATTTCTACTGAAAAACTGAACATATCTGAACAAGCATAGAAAAATACAAGCTATATTTGGACTGTTGTAAATTGGGCATATGGAGTTAAAACCAGTTCGAGTTCCTTCACATTCCTTCACTGCATTTATTATATTTTTTCTCTTTCCCTCACTTTTACAAGCAGCACAGGCGATTTACACTGCTCTTGTTAAATCTCTGCCGTGTGTGGGGTGATCCGGCTTGTTGAACAAAATTCGTCACCCTGGCCTGACTTCCCCAAAGCCCCGTGCCCTCTCACCTCACTGTTTCTGCTCAGCCCTAATTACACGCACCTCTGCAGACCATGGGGGTGTTTTGAAGAATGTAAGTGGGGATATGGGTTAATCCATTTGGACGTTATGAGTGTTTTCCTTGCAAATTCCCAGATCTTGGCAAGGGTAGAGTGTCAACAAAGCTGTATGGGCTGGGGCAAGCTTAGACAAGTGACTAGTGGGGTAGGGAGGAGGAATGCATAGGAAATTATAGGAATTCTATTCATTCCTCTAAACCTACAGATTCAAAGTAATACACGTCTGCCAGCACACTTTGAGTCAGACTGAGCAGTATCCTTGTATGAGCGTGATTGTTGTAGGATTGTGTGTATTTCCTGTATACGGATTAGCGCCTTTCATTCAACCGTGGGTGGTGCTCTCCTGACAGGACAGTCCGTAGCCAAGGCTTCTTCCAAGGAGCCATCAAGGTGAAGTTCAGCATGTGATGCTTTTTTTTTTTTTTTTTTTTTTTTTTTTTTTGTGAGCTGTGTAGCAGCCAAGCCAAGAGCTCAGTTTAATGCTTCACCAATGACCTGAGAAAGGCACGCATTCAGTCTCATTATTTTTGGTGTAGCCACACTCATGCTAGTTTGTTGTTTTTCTTTCATTTACCTTTCCAGACACTTCAGCTAATGCAGGAGCTGTATTGTTGACGTGTTAGCCGTGCTCATTCATCGGTCGAACATGCATTTTAAGCCGTTCGCTGAAACGGCGAACTGGGAAAACCTTGGGCTAAGATTTTAGCTGCTGGGTATGAATTAGTTAGAGGTAACAGCTGCTCACTGGTGTGGCAAACTTTGTAAATATCTCTGTTTGGAAAAGCTCCGAGCTCCCGTGTGTTTACTGTGTGGTGCTGTCGTGGAAACCCTGATGGTTTGTTTGATTTCTCACCTCAGTGCTTTCCACATAGTTTTCCCCGTTTTCTCTACTTTGCGGTCACAGGCTCTCTCCACCTGTGAGAGCGAGGGGGAGACCGGGGCTGTATATTTTATGTGTCTGCTCTTGTGTTCCCAGCTGGCTGCTTTGAGAAACGTGTGCTTCTGTTAATTTTTTTCCTTCTTCTTTTGCTCCTTGAACATTTATGTTATATTATGTTTTTCAGGTGTGTTTGTGATTCTTTTTCTCAGGTTTGTCAGCACTGTTTAAACTTTAATTAACGTGCTGTTATCCAGCAGTTAGGGAAATGATTGCAGTTTGGCAGCTTGATGGATCTTGGCCAAATTTCAGGAAAAATAAACTTGTGTTATCACATCAGGTTCAAAGAGTGAACTGATTAGAATTTGTGCATCAAAGGTCACTGACTTCATGAAACATGCTTTGAACATAACTCAAGAATTCCTACTGTAATTGTAACAAAGTTGTTACTCTGGACAGAAATAGGTGTGAACTGTAAAGTGGGTTTGAGTTTTTTTAGAATTTATCACCTTGGTTGTTGTCATTCTGCAAACAGGATGAAACACAACACTTTGGTCTTAAGCTGTGGTGTGGGTGCACACCCATGCATACCATGTGTTGAGAGTATGAGTTGGATCACTCTGCTGAACTCGAGATTACTCCTCCTGATGTAATCATTACTTAATTTTTTGACTGCTGGCAACCCCCCCCCCCCCCCCCCCCCCAAAAAAAACAAAAAACAAAAACGAACAAACAAACAAAAACAAAACAATCACTTGTTTCTCAATACTATATAACAGTACTGTCTGTGCAAAGCATATACAGACTTAGACTGATGTGTTTATGTATGACTCAGTTATTAGACGTATGTTGACTGTTTGGCAAGGCTGGAATATTTTTCTCCGTGAAGGAATGTGCATGTAATTCCTTTCTTCACTGTGCTTGTGCTGTATATTTACTTCTCCTCATTTGGTTGATAGAATGTGTCAAAGCAGATTACATGAATAAGTGAAGTGAAAGTTTCCAAACTGATTGGACGAGGACCTGGTAAAAGATACTGAAACAAGAAATAATTGTGTCACATTAATAAACAATAATAAAAATGTTAAAAATAAGCTAATCAGTTTCTATTTGAGAAATTTCAGTGTTTTAATAGTTTAAAAACTATATTTGGATGCTAAATTTAAAAGTAGTTTTTAAGCGCAAACATAAGTGCATAAAAAAAGTAATCACAAATGCAGTAATGGCATATAAAACAATGTTTAAATAGAACCTAAAACGAGGCTTTGCGCTGTCTTCTTTGAAGGCTTTCCTACATTAGCAGGAAGCTTTGGTGTGTTTATGTGCATATTGAAGTGTGTAAACCTTTAAAGGTGCATATGAGCATTCTCTGAGCTTTAATTTGATGCGAAATTTCCTGCTGCAGAAATGCACGTTCTGATGGTGTAGATGTTAATAATTAATGTTAATAATAAATCAGTGTCCAACCTAACTGCCTCAGGTAAGTGGCTCAGAGTTTTACTGGCCTGCAATAAAATATTATAATTTAATTATCATAATAATTTATTTATATATTCCTTTAATCTAAATCTGATAAATAATGTTACTAAAGCTTTGAGCTAAATAGGGTCTAGTACACCCCATGTCCCACTTTTAGACTCACCCCTGCTTGCTGCAGGTATCACTGCAATAGAAAGTGGGACGGCTGCTGTCAGCTTTTAGCAAGCTGCGTGATTTAAACACGATATTTGACTAAGTTACCAGTTCATCTGCCCACATGCGCTTCTATTTTAAACTTCTGCGGCTTTTTGTACATTTTTCAGTGTAAAACCAACAGCGGTTGATGGGAGCAGCTACAATGTTTGTTTTTCCTTGACACTGGAGCTAGCTGAACAGGTGGTTTGATTTGATTAAGGACGCTCACTAGCTTTTTCCCAGTAAACTTTTTTTATGGTGATTACAGTGACAAGCGCTGCTGTTTTGAACACTAGAAGAAATGTTTATTCACTCCACCTGAGCTCACAGTCGTGAAAACAGCTCGGCCTCTTTGCTTTTTGCTGTGTGTAGACGTAAACTAGCCACGCTAAAATACTTGCATAGTGACAGCTGAGTGCTGCAGAGTCATGGGTTAATGAAGCATCAAAGCAAAAATATTTGCGTTGTGGTTTTTTCATTAGTTATTCAATTTACTCAATGAGTCTTTGCAGCCCTAGTAAAAGCTTGATTCATTGATGGATAAAAGGGTCGGTTACTCACTGAGCAACAAGAGAAAGTGCAAAAGATTTGACTGATGTGTTAAGCAGATTATTTAAAGCGTAACAAAAAGTCAATATTGTATATTTATTCTATTTATTCTATGTCTAGCATGTCTATTCTATGCTATTGTTGGTGTATTGTCAATAGAAAGCACCATATGTAGAACATAAGTCTTTAATGTTTATGCCTCCATCACGTCATCACTTAAAGACCGGATTAAACAGTCATGTTTGTAATAGCAGGTTTTAAATTCAGCTCCTTAACAGATACAAGAATTTGTGCTGAATTATTTTTGTCACACTGGATGTTCGTATCACATCAACTTACAATGAAGCGAAGCTTAAACTTGAAGCCTCCCAGCTGATTAGAGCAAACACTTATGGCTCTGGCCCAATTAAACAAAATATAAAAATAAAAGTACAATTTTTAAATGACCTAAACAAGATGTCATTGCAAGAGTTGTTGCACAAGCTGTACATTGCAACACACTGAGTGTGCACGTGTGCTTCGGGGACACTAGAAGAGTGTAAAAGGAATGTTTGTGTCCACAATCAAGCATAACACCTGCCTTGCACAAATAGGACTGTAGCTGAATTGTGTATGTGATGCTGTGACTAGCTACAAATGAGAAAACTGGCATCGGTGTACATGTGTAATGTAAAGTTGTAAACTTGTGCATACTCCCCTTTTTTATTAAATTGCTTTTTCTTGTGTTGCTCATACAAACACACTCTTGAACACACTTTCTCACACACACAGCCTGCTGCCTACTTTGATCTATCCTGCAGCGAGGCATTCCTGTGCTGCAGCGAGTAGGAGCAGCAGACAGATTGAGGGGGAGCATTGTGTATGAATCGAGTGTATTGTCCTATGAAGATGGTAAGGTAGAGAGCCTAGGAGACCTGAACCCCAAGGGACCCTCTCCCCAGGGGCCTCTACAGGGTGCCAATAACGCTGTAAGAACAGGAGGCCTGTGCATGGGCCTTTTTATAAAAGGAAAATTGATATTGTGTTGAAAGCATACCTGTCTTTGCTCCTTGTGAGCTATTTTCTCAATGTTCTTGCCAGTGATTCCTCCCCTTTTGGCTGCCTTTCTCTAGTATTTTTGGCCCACTCTGCTTGCCCCCCCCCAGCATTGTTTTTGTCTGGTGGTCCACCTATTTTTTCTTTCATCCCTTTCCTTGTCTGTTCTCCTTGTCAGAACATGTTTAACCACCTGTAAGTTATCTACTGTAATTGATCATCATCTGTTACTGGGTGCCGTGTTATGGCTCGTGGTCTTTGCCAACCATTTTGTCATTTTGTTTTTCAACATGAAACCTTCTTTGTCTCATGTATCCTTTTTCTGTCATCATCTTCATTAAACCCTTCCATCAGCTGTCTTTTCTTTAAGAATAATACAAAAAAGTAAAGAAACCCCAAGCGTTTTTTTTTTTTTTTTCCCGCCTCAAATTTATATGGAAGAGGGTTCAACCAACACTCGGGAGGTGTTTCTATAGCAGTCTGTGATTCGATGCACTAAAGGCAATGACACAAAGATAGCAAAGTTCAAGCGTATACCAGTCTAGGCAACAAGCCTCTTCTGGTTTGGTCCCCACCTCAAAATCTAACCTAGCCAGTTGCCTGTTTCCTCATACGCTTACTAGTCTCTTGCTACCTCGTCCTTTCCTGTGGCATTTCTGAAGAAATGTATATTATAAAACTATTGTCCATTTCCCTCATCTGCCCTTATGTATTTGGTCTTTAAGGTCTTTTAGATCACTGATTTGGGGAAAGTCAGAGGAGAAACCCTCTCTGCTACCACTGTTTATCCAGTCCCGTCACCTGTTCACCTGTTTCACCTGCTTCTACTCTACTCTTACCATGCACTTGTTTTTATGCAGTTTGTCACCCAGCCAGCCGCTACACAAACACACACACTCTACACATCCCAAACAGAGAAGCCAACCAGTGCTGAGGCTGGTGATGTTAACCTTTTGACCTTTTGTTCACTTCATGGTGCTTTGCACAGCTGCTGGTTGACCTGACCCCCACACACATAAGGCACTTTAACAGCTTTCCTAACCTTAGATTACAGTCTGATCAAGACCTCAGCCAGAGTGTTTTGAGGCAGATGTGAATACGTCTTTTTACCCGTTTCCTTGGTGGTTACACTGAAATTGACTGAGAAACGGCACATTAGAAAGAAGCCTAAGTAAAACTGAAATCAATTCTCAAGAGAAGTCCAAGGCTTTGTGCGAGCTACTCTGATCCATTACAGGAGCCAGCCATCGCCCTGGCACATCAAAGCAGCTGACCCTCTGCCTGTCACACAATGAGGCCTTATTAGAGAGCCATGTTGGAGAGAATAAAGGAGGCGCAGGAAGGGAGGGAGTCAAGTGGGAAGAGAATGTGAAATATTTGTACAGTTGGATTCAGGGGAACATTATAAATGGACAAGGGTGTGCGCACATGTGCAAAAAGGTTTGTTGGCTTTACTTGTCACACCGTGCACCTGTTGACATTTGGTACGCACGTTTAAAATACCCCTCATTTTGTTCTGGTAATTTTCTGATGTTCCAGCCACATTGATCGGGATGCTTTTAAGTCAAAAAGCCTCAGGCTGTAATTACCATTTACCTCATCAGTGTAAGTTAATTTGTGCCGAGATCAAGTCGCTCCCTGGAAAACCAGGTGGAAATGGACATCAAGTTGTAACAATGTTCGCTGCTTCTTTTAAAAGGCTGACTGTACCTGACGTCACTTTTGATCCACCTGTTCATGTTCTTGACAATCAATTCTTCTTCTTTGTTCTTTTCCTGCACAGATGAGCACGACGCAGTGCAGAAGAAAACGTTCACCAAATGGATAAATGCACAATTCTCCAAGGTAATGTGAAACATTAGAGCCAAACATTTTCAAATGGATGTCAAGCACTCTCCTTTTTTCCTCATAGTACAAAAATATCTTCATCTGCCTAATAATGTTGTAAAATGTTAAATCTGCAGTTAGTGAGTCAGCAGAGCATTTGCATCTTTTTCGTACTATGTGACTAAGCACTCAGCAATCCCACTCTGTAAATTTACGTTGTCCGTGTTGCTGTGTGGTTCCTAAACACTTCCTCTTTGCAATAATACCACTTCCAGTTGATCGTGGAATATCTGGGAGAGAAAAATTTCACAGTGAGCCGAGTAATGTTGACTTCCTGTTACAGTACTACACTCAAATGCAGTGAGCTCTTTAAATGACCATTCTTGCACAAAAGTTTTTAAAGATAGACTGGATGTCTAGGTGCTTGATTTTATACACCAATGAGACTGAAGATTAACAGGTGTGGCCCAGTATTTTTTTTTTTTCCATACAGTGCAGCTGCACAAACTGATGGATGACATCTTTCTTGTGCTAAAGAGACATGAGGGGTACTTCCCACAGTCTGACCTGCATAGACCTGCTCCAGAGTTAGTCTTCTAAACAACTGTTAACTGAATAATTAACTTGAACTTGAGCTGCAGCGACTTATCAGCGAAGTGGGTGTTTAACCTTTTCATTACCAAGCTGCATCATTAGACTAAAGCTCAGGGGGGCACAGTGACCTCAAGACCCATCCATGATACCAGCGCTGCCATACTATTGTTTCTATTATTTCTTAAGCTAAAAACTAAATAATAAATTAAAAAAGGTTAATGTTAATGTCTTTTAGTTTATGTCAGAGCGTTAATAGTCTATGTGTGTGGTCCTTGTATATATTTTTTATTCTTATAAAACAACAATCAGAGAATGATATTAAATATTTTTGGCTGATTTTTTTTTTTTTTTTCTAGTTGGTCTACCTGAGCTAATTACTGTCCTCACACTGTTTTCTCCTAAATACTTTGAGTTTCATTCTTACACTTGTTTCATTTGGATAGTTTCAGATTTGTTGACTGTCTGTGCCTTTTAACACTGGTTGTTACAATGTGCCAAACTTTCTCTTCTTCTTTCTGCATAACACTGTGACATGTGAGGTTATTCTCAGTGACGCTTGAAGTGTTTGAATTAAATGTAAATGCCTGTCTCTCCAAAGCTACAGCCACACTCAGGGCCTCTTATCACTGGTATTGACTGTTCTAATCCAGTCTTATGATAAATCTAATGCAGAAATTGTGATGTTTCCAGACAGGGAAGACGCCCATCAAAGACATGTTCACCGATTTGAGAGACGGGAGGAAGCTGCTGGACCTTCTGGAGGGTCTCACTGGCAGTGTCCTGGTGGGTTTTTGTATACGTACATTAACATTCGTGAGACTTTTTTTTTGTTGTTGTTGTTTTTATTCAAATTTGACATTTTAAAAAAGTTTGCTGTTTGAATGCATGAAGTTCTAGATTTGATTTCAAGGAGGCACGTTCAAGCCACAGAAATGCTCATGAAAGGTTTGGCAGTGCATGCAGTCAAATTATAGTAGTGCAGTGTTTTGTTTTGTTTCTTTTCCCCCCTTTCCTCCTCCTCTTAAGTGAAAGTCATGCCAGTACAAGCACATGCACGATGTGATGTAAACACACAGGTTAAATCTAATGTAAACATCTGAGCCACTCTGGAGTGCCGTGCTTGGCTTTTGCTTCCTAAATTAAAACACGTATTTTACGCTTATGTTATTTCTTATTTAATTTTGGTAAATACATGTTATGTTATTTGAATTTCTGCAGCTTTCAGCAAACTATCACTTTACTCACCTAAAACTTTATTCAAAAAGAGGTTGGCATAATGGATAAAGAAGTACTATGGGAAAGGAGACTAAAGATATGCATGTCCTCTATGACTGGCTTTGTGCTTGTATATGCAATTTTTATTTTACTGTTTTCTTTTCTTTCTTTTTCTTTTTTTCTGTACCACCCTTCAGCAGCATATCATATTTCTAACACCTGCAGCCGTATATTGAGTGCCAACTGTCTTTGTGCCATATATGTTGGCACACACATGTGCACAAAGGCTTTTTCACTGATACCAGAATACTAATTCTATAATTGGGTGCTAATGAGTGGTTGACGTATGTGAAGACTTAAAAGGGATTAGCAGTTGGCAGCCATTCACTGAGCCATTCTTTCCATAGGTTCTTGTGGACGCTGCTGAGAGCGTAATAGCTGTGATAATGTATGGTGTGAAACACTGTGTGGAGTGATGGCATACCTTATCTACATTTAACCCCCAAGCTTTGGCTTGAAGTTGGGGAACAAGTCGTCAAGGTGACTTGTTCGCAAATGAGAATATATTTATTTATTTATTAACCCGCAGAAACTCATTTGAATAAATGAGTTACAGGAAACGAGAGCCAAAACTGTTGACTTGCATGATTTTTAGCCTTGATTGGCTGGTGAACCGTGAACGTGTCAGCTGATTTATGCTGCATTTCCTCTTCCTCAGAGCAAAGAGCGAGGTTCCACCAGAGTGCACTCTCTGAACAACGTCAACAAAGTACTTCAAGTCCTACATCAAAACAATGTGAGTACTTCCTGTTTGGTGGCAAAACTGTTGTGCATTTGTCATTTTCTGCCACGTGCCGTTAAAGAAGAGTCTGTTTCATTTCAGCCTCATAAGATAATCAGAAATAAGGAACTATATTAAACTGTGAAATGATGTCATGTTGTATTTTGTTGAAGTAGAAACTCCCAAACCCTATGTCCACACTGCACATTTACAGTCATGGTTGCACTGTTTTTGATTCAAACCAGTAACTCTTCCTCTAATTATACAAAACTCCTTAATCTCCTGTGGCCTCTGAATTCATTTCATACACAAGTCATTTTCTTGTGTATTTTTCTTTGTCCTTCTGCCTCCTTCGCTGCTTCATTTCATCATCCCTCCTCCTACTTTCTGTGTACAACAGTTGGTCATAATGCCTTGACCTCAGCAGTGGGAGATAAGGGGCAGGGCAGACTCATGGGAAGCAGCAGAGACTGAAGTTTGCATGCAAATCCTGCTGCTTTCACTCTTGCAAGAGGCAAAATAAGTGTCAACTGGCCAAAGTTTCCACAAGCCTGAACAGTGGAAACATATTTGAAAACAATTAAAAATTTTCCCATGGAAGACACAACTCTGCAATTGGATTTAGTCAGTTCATGTTATTATTATTATTATTATTTTTCGGATGGAGGGTACTTCAGGAGACAATACTGCGAGTTTTGGAGTGGGTGATGACTGTATTTGTGTGTGTCTGCTCTGATGCATATGTGAGGCTTTGTTTCATGATGTGGAGAAGTAATGGTGTGGCAGCATGAGGCTAATTGGTACTAGATGGGTCAGAGGCCAGCTCTGCATAGAACAAGAAAGGACACTTCATAACTTGACCAGACACATGACCTCATGTTCCACCCTGTGCCTTGATCCTCTCCACAATATTTATATATAATCAGTTCACACTTGGCCTTAGTTCATATGATACATGTCTGATGAACCTGCAGACCTCACTTCACCACTGGGAGGCTGTAATTAGGGTGGCATAATCTGCTTTGTGGAGACAGTTGACTGGGTGGAAGTGTTCAGCTTTAACACTGATGGCTCATTAAGATGTAAAGTAATATTACTCAGCTGCATAAGAAAACTCGAATCCCATTTCAAAGGAGAGCTCCTCTGGTTTTACTCAGCAAGTGTGTTTACAGGTTCTGCCGAGTGTTACTGAGCATAACGACTCGCAGCAAGCTTTTTATGGTCCCACAGATATCTTTGGGAAAGCTGATTAATTTCTTCAAGTCACTCAGTAGAAGTATTTCAGAGCAATAGCTTCAGTTTTTAGGATTAATATGTTCCCCATAAGAACACATTTCCATTAGGGGTGGGTTTTTATAATCGATTCATCGATTAAAATCGATTCTGGCTTGGATAACGTAAAATCGATTCATTAAAATCCTGAATCGATTTTTTAATATAAATTTATTTTGTCCGAAATGCCAGAATCTCTGGTGACATCTCACAAAATTTCAAGAACCACCAAACAGTAAATGAGAGCAGGTACAGGGATTCTGCACATAGACTTAAAGACACAGCGCGACCCGCGGATCAGAATCAGTTAGATGTCACCTTTCTCACAGTCGGGGCTGAAAGCCGACAGCTCGCTGATCCGGGTCCGCGCTTTGTGTTCACGCCCTTTATGCGCTGATTCTAAAGCTGTTAGTTTGATCTCTCTCCAAACAATATTGACCGAACCAGCAGCAAAAGAAGATCCAAACGCTTCACATAAACATCGTCATGAATTCACTCTTTTACTGTTTTGCTTCCATTGCGATGCGCAGCTCTCTCTCTCTCCCTCTCTCCCTCCCCCCCCCTCTCTCTCTCTCGAACAGTTTCGCTTTCTTCATTATTCGCTTGCTTGTTACGCACAAGTCTACTGTTGTTTACAGCGCTGTTGGCCGCTGTTTTTTTCCCTTTTACATTCTTCCGAAAAGAAAGCCTCATTTCTGCCGTTCAATACTGAACAAATTTAAACTTTTTAATATTATTCAAAATGCAAAATGCTTAGCCGTGTGTCTAATAAAACCGCTGTAACGTCAGAGGTAATGTTCATTAATTAATGGTTTTCTTTCGTTTTTGATGTACTGCAGAATATTTTTATAAAATCCCAGGCCAGGAAAATCACCTTCATGTTTTTCTGTGTTTTATCTTCAGCTACTTTGACACAAAGGCCTCTGCTGTGATGCTCACACCTTGGATAAAGTCTTGCGAGTGTCAGCTTCCTTTTTATAGATACAAAAATATGTAAATGTTCTGATCTGAATTATACTTCTGACTGTCAAAATTTCCCAGATTTAAATCGAATCGAATTAAATCGAATCGTGGATCGAATCGATTTGGGACCTTGTGAATCGGAATTGAATCGATTCTAGAAATCAGTGACGATACCCAGCCCTAATTTCCATATATTTGAACGTTAATAACCTGCAAGCTCAGAAAGTAGAAATCACAAATGTTTATTTGGTTGCTTGTGATATTTTTAACAACTTGGTCTGTCCTCCTTTCAGGTGGATCTGGTAAACATAGGAGGGACAGATATTGTGGATGGGAACCACAAGCTGACCTTGGGCCTCATCTGGAGTATTATCCTTCATTGGCAGGTGAGCAGGGTGCACGCACACACATACACACTTCTGTTTGCTAACCCTGGGATCAAAAAAACAGATAATGGAAAATCAGTATTGATGTTCACACATGCGTGTATGCATGTAAACATGTATATCATCCAGTGCTTTGTGTGCTCAACCTGCTGGCGTAAAACGGCTCATGAGGTTCTTTCATAAGGTTTGAACCTTACCATTTTTTTTTTTCAACATTTGTTTTTCATTACTTTCATTATTGTTAGTTAATGTAACAGATGCCACGTGCATTTTTTTTGTCTTTGTTTGGGTGTTAGACATGGTGTCGGTTTTATTAACTGCATTATATTTTATAACTACGGGAATCCTTATCCTTTTAGGATAAAAAAATATGGCTAATTTAATGTGCATAGGGTTATTGAGAAAGAGGTTTTCATTGCTGATGCTCCTATTCAATGTGCCCACCTGCTAATAAGAGAATCAATACAATGATTCTGCTGACTTTCAATACAAGGAGAAGTGATCTATTCAGCCAGAATATAGAAACTACTGTTTTGTATCAAAATGTGGGCGTACAGGTTTTTGCTCTTCATTAATCATCCACATTAAAACTCCTCTTTCAATGTACATGTCTCTCTTTAGGTGAAAGACGTCATGAAGGATGTTATGTCCAACCTACAGCAGACCAACAGTGAAAAGCTCTTACTGAGTTGGGTACGACAGTGCACCCGCTCTTACCCGCAAATCAATGTGTTGAATTTCACCACCAGCTGGGTGGATGGCCTAGCTCTAAACGGCATACTTCACCACTTCAGGTGAGGAATAAGGGGACGCTCAGCAGGTACTTTAGCAATAAGTGTGGACATACTGCTATTACCTGACTGGTACAAACAAAGGAGCATTGGGACCACATTAAGAAAAAAAAATATGTAGCTGTTCGTTTTAAGAATAAAGTAAAAAGAAACACGCAGACTTGGAGGAGTCAGCACAGATACTGATGGTCACAGCCTTGTGCTGCAGAGAGGATGTATGTTGTATCACAAGACGCAATAAGATCGCTGATAAAGTTGTCTCATGTTGTAACTCAACTTCACAAAGCATTTTGTAAAGAGTATAGCAGCTGTGGCAGTTGCCTGACTTGAAATGACAACTTTAATCCCCAGATCTCAGCTTTATTCTCAAAACGAACATTATATACATATATAATACTCATCGTAGGTAAAAGCCTGCAAGTCCAGGTCATGCAATTGTGTTTTGTTACATTAAGTCTAAATTATATTGATGACCAATTTTTGCGTGATTGCATTGTTTTCCACACTTGCAAGCGTGCAGCAGCCTTCTGTTGTAGTATGTGTTGCTGTGAGGTGAATTTACTGTTGAAGTTAACGTAGTATGGCATGTACCCTTTAGATACAAAGTTGTGAAGAAATCAAGGACATTAAAAAAAAAAGTTTAGGACCTTTTTTGTGCATGTATATGAGAGAGAGAGAGAGAGATGCTGTGAGGATACCCAAGCTGTACATGTGGGTGAAGATCAGGTTGATAGGTCAGCGCCTGCAGGGTGTGTTGATACTGCTTAGCGTGTTCGTTTACACCTGCCATGTCACTGTTTGCATGTGTGTGCGTGTGTGTGTGCGTAAAAGAAAGAGGGAAAGAATTGTCTGGGGTGTTTCCCCCTTTCTTGTAACCCCTTGTTCTTACTAGTGACATGAACACACACACATACAGTCCAGTGTTGGTTTAGACCTTGGGCTAGGGTTTAAAGACATTCCACACACGGCTGGCCTCAATGCACAGATCAGGGAAGACCTTTGCCTATACACAGGGTTTGTAAATGTTTCAGATATCTATGAGCTAGTTTCTACATTAGGTGTATAGAAAATCAATGTACTATCAAAAAAATAAATCAAATCTTTACCCCTGGCAAACAGAGAACGAGTTTTGAATTGTCTCAGGGTGTGCAGCTACCCTTGGAAAACCCAGAAACGACTCTAATCGTCATAAAACCTCGTCTTTATTGATATGTACTGAGGTTTCAAAACGTATCACTACGGGTAAAGGGGAGGTCATCAAATGTTGTCTTTATGGGGGAAATGGTAAAAAAAACAATGTTGCACTCAGAAGAATGCATATGTTTCTGAACATGTGTGCGCTTTCAAAAGATGAAAACGTCAGCAGCACCTGGCTTCAGGTTTTGGATTTCGTCTGCATCATTCTACTTCAAGTGTTGCTCAAGTTCTGACCTCTTCTGACCTTTAAAGCAGATGAAGTTGTGCCACTAGGCTCTTCACTGCTTCTGCACGTTTGTAGTTTCTGATGTATAAAGTAGCCATGATATAAAACTGTGTTGGTGCGGTTCTGTGTGTGACTTCAGGCCAGACGCTTTTAGCTGGGATAAGGTGGTCACGATGAACCCTGTGCAGAGACTGGACCACGCCTTCACTTTCGCCAAAGACCAGCTGGGTATTGAGAAGCTGCTGGATCCTGAAGGTACTTTTGTTCCGAGCTATTCTGAGCACATTTGTGACTCAGGTAAATATTATAGGAATGTTTTTAGATGTAAGTCTAAGAATTGGCACCTGCATCTGCTTTTTATAGCACCTGGTTATGGATTGACATAAATCTTACTGGCCAAAATTCCCACATAGTAAAATACAGTCTGCATTCACAAACCTTCCCTTCATGTCCTGCCAGCAGTTGGATAAGCTCAGAGTGAAGAAGGATCTTGATGTTGCTTTGGCTGAACATCTGTAACAAGCTGGACCCTTACTTACTTGCTTGAGCTGTCCAAGTCAGACGCCTGTTTTTATGTCATGACTGAGGAGCAGTCACTCCTGACCTGTACTGAAAGCATATTTAATTAGTACATCTTGTCTTAACCTGGCATTTTGTTTGTCTCTCTCACCGTCCTTCCCATCTAATCTCCTTCTGTCACCCTTAACGGCTATCGCGCCACGCTTCTGTTCTACTCATGCAATTTTCACCTCTGTATCCTCCCCTCTTTCTCTCTCCACTCTCTCCCTCCTGCCTGTCACGCACAGTTTGTATCTCTGATCTTTCTGCCTTAAATCCCTCTCCCTAACGCCGTCTTGCTCTCTTTATCATTCACAGACGTGGCAGTGCAAGTACCAGATAAGAAGTCCATCCTCATGTATATAACATCGCTTTTTGCCGTGCTGCCTAAAGACGTGAGCATGGAGGCCATCAAAGAAGTGGAGACCCTCCCACGCAAATATAAAGTGGAGTCAGAAGACTCAGGTCCAGGACTCGGTGCCCAGGTAAAATCTAGAGTAGAGCTGTCGTGACATGTAGGAACAGGAAGGTGCAAGACAAGCTATTAGGTTTAGGGCAGAGGTGTTGGACATGTCAGGTTTGACCTAAACATAAAAAGAAATTGAGAAAGTATTTTTCAGAGCAAAACACTCATAAGTTTCAAAGAATGTAAATTTGGAGTTTAGCAAAATCAAAACTCAAACCAGATTCAGTTTCAGAAACGGGCCCTGCATGCATTTCAGTCAAACAGCTTCAATTATGTAGCACCCGTTCACATCAGCGGTCCCTCAAGGCAATTAATATTATTAAGATGCTACAACTTTAGAGGGCGAAGCCCAGCAAATCAACAAATCTCTTTGAGCACTTGGCACAGCGGAGAGGGGAAAAAAAGAAGCCCTCTTTAAGAGCAAGAACTTTCTGAGCGGCTCAGAGATGGTGGATCTTTGTGTTTAAGTAAGCTAGTACCATTCACTGTTTCTTTGACCTCACGTCAGTCTACAGAGAAGGAATTTACCTCCTTGTTTTATCTTATGATCATAAAACAAGAATCCCTGAAGGTGCTTCAAAGTAGCTGGTTATTGCTATATTATCTCCAGACGTTGCCTGTCTGAACCTTGATGAACTATGATGATATAAACAACTGTTATCTTTTTTTTCTTTTCTATGAATGCAGGAATGATAGTCCAGCTCCTTTTTTTTTTTTTTTTTTTTTTTTTTTTTAAAAACAACTGAAAATCTTGAGTTGCAAAAACTGAACAGCTCCAGCTTTTGCTTTGCTGCTGTGCTCCATTTCTGATCATCATGTTTAGTTTGAAGGCAGCAGATGTTGCTACGTGCAAGCATGAGGAATATTGTCATAAGGAATAGTGTCTTATTGTATGTTGCCAGATACAGTGAGTCACTCTGAAAAAGCAGCCTCCTTCATTCTCTCCGGCACCGCTCATGAAAGGCGCAGCAAGCGCAGAGAAATGGGGAGCAGAGCCATGACTCACCCCTCTGACATTATCCAACAGGCCGAGCTGGATGGTGGAAGCGCAGAGCTGTAAAAGGATGGAAGGAAATAGGGGAGTAAATTGGTGAGAATGGGAGTGCAGATAGCTGAGAGAAAAGGAAAAGGTTGTTACAACATTAAAGTCGGGGTGCAGTGCAGTGCAGTGTCACCGTGAATTCAGTAGTTTTTCTTCAGCATTTCACAAACTAGTGATTGGAATCTGTTTATAATTTGCTTTATCCTGTTAACTGTGATTTGACAACTCCAGGTACTTTATTATTATAATTATTATTATTAGTTTTTAATCTTTGTGTTTTGAAAAGGAGTTTGCTGACATTAATTAAAAGTTAAGTATGCATTTTCGTCTTGTTAGCTTTTCATCCCCTCCCAGCTTGCTGGATTGGTCAATCACATATAGCTCTGGGGCATCTCTCATTTAAGAGGGTTTTTTGGTCAAAAGTCAGAAAACCCCCAAACCACCTCTTAGGTTGTTTTATTGCCCATGGGCACATACTTCACACGCCCCTGGAATGAGTCCTGGAACAGTCTTTTTTTAAAATAGTGTTCTGATTGGTCCAACAAAGGGTTTACTTTCCTGGCTCGCTTCCTCTCTGCATAGGAACCAATGTGTAATACTGTTGCTGCTGGGAGACTGAGTGTAGTTAAAATAAAGGGCTGTTTGTATTTCATAACTTCAATATGGTTTCCCACTTTTCTTTTACATTCATAATTTTAATCGTATTTGTTATGAGAGTAGTTTTCGGTATTGATGATACTTTGAAACATACTGAGAGATCCTCCCACGATCGCCTTCCTTTTGTAATATCATTGATAATTAGAGAGCTGCTGGTGTGTGGTAGCGAATTACATGCTCTGCGGCTACAACTGTAAACGCGATGAATGCATAGACAGTTGAGCAAATCATGTAGTGATAATAAAGTGTTCTGTTGAGCCAGACCACAGCTATTTTACAGCCATTCAACTCAATAAATGCAGCAAGGCTGCAGTTTTCCCTTCTCTCTCACTCTCTCTCCTCTTTATTTCTCTCCCTGTCGCCCTTCTTTGCCAGCCCTCATTGATGTAACATAAGGGCTTACAGTTCTTTTGTCACTTATTCCAAAAATATCCAAAAGGTCATTGAATATTTTCAGCAGGTGACCTTTCCTGAGTTTGTTGCACAGGCATTACCACTGTATAATTTCAGCCTGGAAAACAAAAGTCTGTTTGATTTGTTACTGCACACCCATTACCATTTCTGCCATCTTTCACTGCCATTGTGGAGATTTTATCTGGAGTTCAGCTTCATTCAGATTTGTTGAGCACCTTTGAGCCGTTTCTTTACAAAACTAGAAGCCTGGAATAGTTTTGTCTGTGCAGTCGGTTATAAAGGTGTTGATTTTGTTGAAGTGTAGGTTTTTTTTTAGTGATGGTTCAGTTTGATAAAGGTTGGTAAAGTTGATGGAGACTGCTGCTTCTTCTTTTAAAGTGTAGACTTAATGTAATTTTCCCAGTCCTTCTGCACTGCACATCCAACTTTATCTTGGTTAATGCTGTTTCAGACTTACTGCTGTTCCCAAAATAAGATTTGACCTGCCCACTTCCCACCATCCCATAATTGGCTTGCAGTCTTTCTTTTTTTCCCCCCCTTTGCTGAACAGGGCAGGTCGCACTGCGTGCTCAAGAGCAGCACAACCCCCTTCTAGATGTCTGGGTCTATTTTAAAACTTGCCAGCTGATGTTTGCAGATGAGCACAGAAGACAAACCAAAGTCTTGCTTCGACTTGTTATGTTTCATAGGCGTCTTGGTCTTATGAATGTGGCACATTGGGAAATTAAAAAAACAAAAAAACCTTCCTTTTTATTTTTACTGTACACTTTGGCCTGTATACTTACAAAATATAAGCCAGTTCTTTCAATCAAGTGTTGTACTGCTTTCAGTATTATTTTCCTACTTATTAAGTAATGATCTTGTTTATAACTTGGTCAAACCTTGCCTAATGTTTCTTAGACTGTACAGACAGAGGAGGCAGGCAGCAGTCCTCGGCCCGAGACCCCCAGCACCATGACGGAGACAGAGGGTGAGATGAAGGGCGGCCTGCTGGAGGGGGACCTTGACACCTACCAGACTACGCTAGAGGAGGTTCTGACTTGGCTGCTGATGGCTGAGGATGATCTACAGGGTCAGGACGACGTCTCGGACGATGTGGAAGAAGTGAAAGAGCAGTTTCACACACATGAGGTAAGAAGACACAACAGTGCTGTTATTTTCTTTTTGGAATTCATTTGTCAGTTCTGAAACAGTAAAAAAAACAAAAATGGATTGGACTGAGACGTCACATTCAGGAGCATCAATTTTACAATAACTGGTGACACATTTAGGCTGTCGCTCTCCAGAGAGACTGAGAAAAGTATCCCACAGACAGAGGCCTCCCACAAACAGCAGTGCATGCCTTTAACATGTTGAGAATGGCAGGAATTCCATGGCTAACAGTGACACACTGCACTCCATGGTGCCCTGGCCCACAGCTTACTTCCTTGCTCGACAAGGCTTAGTTACATCGTCTCTCTCGGTGCATGTGTGTAAAGGGGCTTTGGCTGGATTCCCTCGGCTGAACTGTGAATATTTGTGAAGTTGAATGCCTGGAATCCAGGTCAAAGCTGAAATCTGCTATGGAGACAGAAAGCAACAGGATTGAAAGCTGCGTTAACAGCCAGGCTTTTCAGAAAGTCTACAAAAATCAATCCAGTTTGTTTCGGCCTTGTTTCCCTGACTTACTCCAGTTTCGCCAGTAAAGCTTAGTCAAAAAACAAAGGCGTTAGAGGCGCAGTTGAAAATGCTTACTCATCCAGAGAGCTCCCTGTAATGGACAGCAACTCAGTTCACTGGCTTCTCCACAGCTACAATGAAATAAAAACAACCAAACATTAGCTTTTGCATTTCTCCTTCAAACCTTTTACGCTTCTTTTTGTTTTGGATGGCTTTGGTTTGCTAATTGACAGCCCACCCCTCGATTTGTGCTCACGCTTTGTGTTGTTGCTACAGCAGCACTTAAATATGAGGGTGCTACGGTACTGCTCAGTACTTCTGCAGGGCATTATTAACATTAAACCTAATGACAGAAGCGCATCCAGATGTTAGCATGTGTCTGCCAAGTGCTAACAAACAGGCTCAGATTATAAAGGCCTTATTATGAGTGCTGCGTGTTCATGTTCCCAGGATGCAAACTGTTTCATAGACAGAGATTTTTCTGTTTATTGTTTAAAATTGTAACCACTTACTACTCTTTCCTTTCAAGACATTTATGATGAAACTGACAGCGCGTCAGAGCAGTGTGGGTTATGTGCTGCAAGCGGGTAACCAACTGATTGCTCAAGGCAACCTAACAGATGAGGAAGAAGATGAAATCCAGGAACAGATGACCCTCCTCAATGCCCGCTGGGAGGCTCTTAGAGTGGAAAGCATGGACCGTCAGGCCAGGTAAACAGAGACATACCTGAATTGGTCTTCTGGAGTTGTTTAAATGTCCCTTACTGATTCATCTCAGAAACAGGTAAAGGACATTTCTATTTCAGGACAAATATGACTATAAACCTGAACATTTTATGGTCTAGTGTGCAGTGTTATCAAGCCATCAGTTTGTGCTGTAAAGAATGGACAGGGGTGCAAGTTGCCAGACATGACACATGCTGAGCGTTGAGCCACCCAAGGTCTTACGATTTGCACTCTCAGCTTGTGTCATCAAGGTTTACGACACACACACACAAACTGCACACAAGTTGTGTTCATGATGTACGCTACATTTGTTGACCCTGAGCTTTTTTAGCCACAGCGTTTGTCTTCCTGTGTTGTTGCAGTTAAATCTTAGTCCTAAAGTTTATGAAATTTATGGCTTACATATCCTTTCTACCTTTATGTGCTCACTTTACTGCCCTTCTGCCTTCGCTTTCTTTCTCTCCAGGCTCCATGAAGTCCTGATGGATCTTCAGCAGCAGCAGCTGCAGCAGCTTTCTGACTGGCTGACACAGACAGAGGAGCGAATCAGGAGGATAGAGACACAGCCAGCAGCAAAGGACATGGAGGCCTATAAAGAACAGATAGAGCAACACAAAGTGAGGACAGTTTACCGTTAACACTTAATATTAAAACACTTTTGCATGGGTAAATGCTTCATTGTTGACAGTGTCAAGTAAAATGCCAAAAAAGTGCCAGTGCATGCATGCAGCTCTTGCTCTAAAACAGGCTGGTCTTGTGATCACTCCTTCCCGTTTGATTGTAATCTTTCATGAGTCACGATAAGGCTGAGTAGCTTCTCTGCCTGCTTAGTTAATTGCAACATATGACTGAATTCGTCGTTTGTGTTCCTGCACAGGAACTCCAGAATGACTTGGAGGCGGAGCAAGTAAAGGTCAATTCTTTAACACACATGGTGGTTGTGGTGGATGAGAATAGCGGTGAGAGTGCCACTGCTGCCCTGGAGGAGCAATTACAAGTAAGTTTTCAGGCTTTGAAGCTGATTGGCCAGCAATTTGTCATTTATCAAATAGTTTTCTTCCATTATGTTCAGAACATACGAATTTGTGTTCAGTATCTTTTAATTGCTTCCTTATGTGGATGCACTTGAGTATAAAATGCTTTGTCATTAATGAGCTACTGCTTTCATTCATTTTTTGTTCATCTTGAATTCAGTCTTTGGGTGAACGTTGGGGAGCCGTGTGCCGCTGGACTGAGGAAAGGTGGCACAAGTTGCAGGAAGTCTTTATGGTTTGGCAACAGCTTCTATCAGACCAGGTAACATATGTATGTCCTTATGCAGTACATTCATATCTTGCACAGGTTTTTCTTCCCTCCTGTTTAAATGCACATTTATAACAAACTACTTCAGGAGAGAAAAATTAAACTGTATTGAGATGATTTAAAAAATGAATCACTTGTGTCTCCACTTGGGATGAAAAGCATCAGACTTTTTAAAATAAAAACAGATTAACCCAGGCACGAGTCTCTGTGTGTAATTACAATACATTTTTTACTTCTCTGCAGAGCTTGTTTAGTATATGGTTGGTTGAAAAAGAGGAGGCCTTGAATGAAGTAAAGACGAGCAACTTTAAAGACTCCGCTGAAATCAATATGAACGTGCGCCAGTTAGCTGTAAGTATTACGCCTGTTTGTTTTGGTTGTTGGCATTTACTCTGGAAAAATATGTTGCAAATTTGAATTTCTGGCGTTGTAAATGTCAGTACAGCTTTCACTGTAATGAATGACCTTTCCATCTTTATGTATTTACTTAATTTTTTTGTCTTCCGCTCTTATAGATTTTAAAGGAAGACATGGAAAAGAAAAGGAGGGCTCTGGACAAGCTGTCTGATGCAGGACAGGATGTGATTCAGCTGCTGCGAAGTCCTGAGGCAGGAGCGAAGATCGAGGCAGACACAGAGGAGCTGACACAGCGATGGGACAGCTTGGTACAGAAGTTAGAAGACTGCTCGTTTCAGGTGTGTGACTCTATCTCAGGTGGTAAAACATGATTCTCACATGGTTAATGCTTCAAATGTATGAGCATTTACTGTTTCACCATTTTTGCAAGGGAGTCATCATATATAATATGTGTTAATGTGCTAATGATGGACCTCTTGATTGAAGTAAAACTCATGCTTGTTGTCTGTGTAGGTTCTCAGTCATCAAGGTCATGGTCTCAAGTGCAGTTGCCTTCATTTGCGTTAGTTTGAAACTTTACAAATGAGGTTAAGCCACAACAGAGTCTAAGATTAGATCAAAACATGGTTAAAAATAAAAATGAAAGCAGTGTCTTTCAAAACTGTCCACACTGCCCAACTGCTCGGCATTGCAAGCATCTTTATTTAAAAAAAATGCTTTGTATACACTACCAGTCAAAGGTTTGTTCCTACCTTCTCATTGAATATTTTTTCTTTATTTTCTTGACTATTTACATTGTAGATTCTCACCGAAGGCATCAAAACTATGAATGAACACACATAGAATTATGTAGTAAACAAAAAAAGTGTGAAGTAACTAAAAAAACATGTTTTAGATTTTAGATTTTTCAAAACAGCCACCCTTTGCTTTGATTACAACTTTGCGCACTCTTGGCATTTTCTCGATGAGCTTCACGAGGTCGTCATCTAAAATGGTTTTGCAACAGTCTTGAAGGAGTTCCCAGAGATGCTGAGCACTTGTTGGACCTTTTGCCTTTACTCTGTGCTCCATCTCATCCCAAACCATCTCGATTGGGTTTAAGTCAGGTGACTGTGGAGGCCATCTAGCGCAGCAATCCATCACTCTTCTTCTTGGTCAAATAGCCCTTACACAGGCTGGAGGTGTGTTTGGGGGTTATTGTCCTGAAACCGGATGGGATGGCATATTGCTGCAGGATGCTCTGGTATCCATGCTGGTTCGTTTCGCTGCTTCAGTTTTGAATCAATCCCTGACAATGTTACCTGCAAAGCACTCCCCACCCCATCCTCCATGCATGTAGAGACCGTCTGTTTACCTTTTCTGTGTCACACAATGACACAGCGGGTGGAACTAAAGATCTCAAATTTGGACTCATCAGACCAATGTACAGATTTCCACTGGTCTAATGCCCATTCCTTGTGTTTTTTTGGAACAAATACATCTCTTCTGCTTGTTGCTATCCTTAGTGCTGTCTTCTTAGCAGCTATTTGACCATAAAGGCCTGATTGGCACAGTCTCCTCTAAACAGTTGATGTAGAGATTTGTCTTCGACTTGGAACTGTGTGGCATTTATCTGGGCTCTAATCTGAGGTGCTGTTAACTTGCGATTTCTGAGGCTGGTGACTCGGATGAAGTTAGGCAATGAAAACCAAGTGAAGTAAAAACCATTTCAGGTGACTGCAACATGAAGCTGAGTGAGAGAAAGCCAAGGGTTTGCAGCGCTGTCAACAAAGCAAAGGGTGGCTGCTTTCAGGAATCTAAACTATAAGACATATTTAGTCTTTTTCATCTTTTTTTTTCTTTGCTACATTATTCCTTATATTTTGCTTCATATATTTGACATCTTCATTATGTATCTACAATGTAGAAAGTAGTAAATATAAAGAAAAAACATAAATGAGAAGGTTTGTCCAAACTTTTGACTGGTAGTGTACTTTTATTTCTTTTTCTTAGCTTAGATTGATTTATCTTCCTTTCTTTTTCACTAATACTTTAACTCACTCCTCACAGCTAATGGAAGCTGTGACGGATGCTGGGATGACTCAGGTGGAAGAACAGGTCGTTGTGGATACAGTTGCCGTGCATTCGGTCACTTCAATTGACGATCAGGACCTGGCCCCACCTGCTCCCCCAAAGAAACGTCTGATGGAGACGGATGCAGAAGTCATAAGAATGTAAGAATGGGGCCATAAACAGACAGAATAAATCTCTCTACCCTACCCCACACACACACACACACACACACACACACACACACACACAGAGCAGTGTGTACATAGTGTGCATGTCTTTTGTGTTCTGCAGGTTTGAAAACAAAATTTCTGAGCTTTTGAGCTGGATAAAAACGTGGAAGATGTCCACTCAGGCACTGGCCACCACACATCCTGAGACTACACCTGATACTCCAGACCTTCAGGAGAATCTAAAGGTAGACCTGCAGACATTTAACATAATTTCAACTTCAATTTAACAAAATATATTTTGTAGGCATAAACTTTAATATGTGTTAAACAACCACTTTAGGATTTGGAAGCAGAACTTAAAGCAAAAGAAGCCACAGTGAGTCAGATGATCCAGGGGGGAAGAGCCCTGATGGACCAGCTAGAGAGAGGTATGAAACATAGAGTAAAGGTTCCTCTTTCTGTATAAACCACCAAATTATTAAAAACAAATCATCCAAGTTTTGTCACGTATGTTCTTCTAAAGTGTGTAAAGATCTTGACTTCTATTTATTGCCTTAAGGCAGCTCAAACAACAATCTTCCATCTCCTTGTTAAACTGTGTTTTCCTCATAAGATTTTACCACTTTTCTGCAGCGGTCTGGTATTTTCTGGGTATTTACGAGCCTACGTATTTTTATTGTTATTTATTTTTAAATGCCAGAACTCTAAACATGTGTTTGTGTATTTGGAGTTTGAGTAATAAAACCCTGTCAGTCTGCAGGGTTGCTGATTTCATATAACCACTCAATGAAATGAAGAGGCACTCAGGGTTTTTACGTGTTTACACTGCTCTGGAGGCAGTGGGAGGTGGCGGCGTGGCTAAGTTGGAGACTACTTTTTTTTTTTTTTTTTTTTTTAAACGTCAAAATTTCCATTAAACAGTTTTATTCCATCAGTTGCTTTTTCATCTATTTAGCCTTCTCTCCACTATTTTATCCTCTGGTGTTATTACAATTATTACTTGCTAGGAGCTCCCACATAAAATCTAGAACAAAAGCTGTGACACATTCAAACATTCAAAGGCTTAAAATCAGTTAGCTGTTAAGTGCATTTGATGTGAGCCGGTGTCTTTGTTTCTATCTATAGAGGCTGTGAGTGTGGATCTGGTGAGGGCAAACATAGAGCAGCTCCAGACTGAGTGGGATGTCTGTGCGAGGGAGCTGCAGGCAGCCCGTGAGCGGGTTCTCACGCAGACCCGGCTGAGAGCGGTTTCTAATGAACTTGCAGGCTTGGACCGGGTCTTGCAGGAACAGGACCAGTGGCTGGACTCGACCGCGCCTGTAGAAAAGTGCAACAAGATGGAGCTCGGAAACCTGAAGGGGGAATGCCAGGTAAGATTTACCGTCTCACTCGCAGACACTTCAATGTCCTTTGTGTGACTTTAACCCTAAACGTCACTTGTTAAATTCCTCTCATTCAACTGCAGTTTCTTTACAAGTATTACAATTTTTACAGCAAAGATAAATCACCATTAAAATCACTGATCAGAAACCACGAGGCCACAGCAGGGATGCAGTAAATCAAGTTGAAATGCATTCAAAAGCTTGTAGAGTAGAGTAAGACACATGAAACCTCCCTCCAGTGTGTCATAATTTGAGCTTAACTTACTTGCCTGTCACTGGAAACAATGACTCCATCTGGTAAATTCCAGACCAGTCAGCTAACTCACTGCAGCAGTGTGAGTAAGATGTTTTGTAATTATTTTAGATAAATGTATGTAATTGCACAATAAAGAATCAAATGTAAATGTTTCTAATTCTCTTCAACAAACATGAGAAGTCTGAAAGCTAATTGAATGAAGTGTGGTCATGTGATCACTCCTCATTTCAAGCACTGAACACTTTTGTTTTCTTTTGTGCTTGTCAGTCTCGAATCGCTCAGGTCACCGCCTTCAGTCCACGACTGGAGCAGCTGTCTGCAGAGGCAGGGTCAATGGGAGCCCTGCCTTCTCTAAAAGACAACATGGTGGTGGTTTCTGCACATCATGCCTCCACCCTGCAGAAGCTGCAGAGCAGAGAAAAGGAAGTCAATGAAGGTACTGCTTAAGTGCATTGAAATAATTTCGTAAATCAATACAGTAGAAATGAAGTCCGAAACTCTGAGCAGGTCCACCTGCTTTTCCAGTGACCTGAGAGCTTTCAGATATCCTCTTATTCCTGAGATCTGCAGGGCAGAGATTTAAACCGCCCTTAAAACAAATGCCTTTATCTCTCTCGTTGCTTGTGGTGCAAAGCTTTCAGGTTTATGGGAGACTGAATGAGTAATGGTTACGATCAGCAGAGCCCTGTTCCACACGGGCTGTGTAAATTTGACATGAGCTTTTATACGAATCCTTGGCCAGCCACAAGTAATAGATGATGCCCTTATATGGCCTCCAAAAGCTCACGGAGATGCGAGTGTGTACGTGAGCGATCGTGCGTAAGATCGTACCTCTGTGCCAGCTCCGTCTCTACCTGAGGACCTGACTTGGACCTGGACGAGTTCTGAAAATAAGTCACCGTTTTACCTCTGGAATTTACGTGTGCTGATCCTGGCCAAAAAATATCCGTAAAGGGAGGCTTGAATGCTCTGCTGACTGTAGGGGGATGTGGGTGGGTGTTGTGTTTGCATGCCTGTTTTGCTGTACCTCTAGGGCTTTTATGACACTGAGGGTTTGGATGGGATCCAAGGAAAACCTTTTTGTTTCTGCCTGAGGGCGGTTTGATTCTTGCTGGGGCCCTCTCTATCACCACCCCCACCCCACACTTACACTCCAGGTTTGCTCCTTGTGTATATGAACATAGCCAGATTACGTAAGCATTAAATCACCTGGTAGTTAACAGAGAAGGGGACACAGGGGAAGGAAGACAGGAGTGGAAGTATAGAAAAATGTGCAGAGGAATAAGAGTAAAATGAAAGGTAATTGAACTAATTAAAATAAATTGGTCACTTGTGAACCTTTTGGAGGTTTGGATTTGCTATTTTGGAAATAGTTTAACACACAGTGCAATGTTTGGGAACCTCTTAGTGTATGGAAAACACAAGCATCTCCAACTGTAAAGAGGGAGAATCCCAAACTTGCTCACTACCCCCTTGTGGCAGAAGCTTGATGCTTAAGCCTGAATGCTAAAGTTATATTTCACAGTTTTTCCTGTCTTTTCTTCTCTGTTATTTTCTAAAAACAGCTTCTCTTCTTTGCCTTATTTCAGCCCTGGCTAATCTGGAAGCCACGCAGCTGGTACAGTCTGTGGTGGAGGGTCTAGAAGCCAGACTGGCCACTCTGAGGAACGGGATGGTTGACATGCCTACAACACAAGAGGCAGTGGAGCGGGCACAGGTGAGTTTGAATACCTCCAGATGAGTTTAAATACAGATATTCTGCTAACTGACAAGCAGACAGCTAGGACAAAAATGTGAATTCGACTGAGGAGGATATAGCTGCATTAATTAGTTGGATAGTTAGTATTTTTGATGATCTGAGGTACTCGTTAGCACTTTAGGTTTGCTTTTTGTGCAACACGGTGTTGCAGCGGTTAGCACAGTCTCTTCTCAGCAAGAAAGATCCTGGTTCGATCATGTGCTTAAGTGGGTTTCCTCTGGGTTCTCCAGTTTCCTCCCACAGCGAGTCAGATAAAGTGCTTAAATCGTATAGAATAAAGGGGTTTATTAATGTGTGGTTAAATGTGGCTTGTATTCTAAAGCACAATGAAACTATATAAATATATAAATGTTAAATGTTATTTTGAGCCTGCTGAAAAGTTTAGCTGCTGTCATATGTGCCCTTTGACCCAAGTAATTTATTCTCATCATTCACTTTGGTTGTTTCTGTGTCCTTGTACGTACATTATCTCAGTTTTTGCTGTCCTCTTTTCCTCTGAAAGAATAACAGATCCTTGTATCAGCCAGTCACTTCCCTCTGCACTGTATTAAACCTTTGTGTAAGAGGGAAGGGTGTGTAGATTTGTTATCTGTGCATTGTTGTGCTTTGTGTGTTGCTGTGTGTGCTGGTCTCCTCCTCCATCCTTCAGTGGAATGTGGCTCCGTCTGCGCTCCTGTTATCATGGCAGATAGGGCACGGTGCCGGGGAGGGGGGCGGGGACTACGCGCATTCTGGGCAGCATGCCCGTGCATGCAGCGCGGAGCTCCTAACAGCTCAGTGTGGAGCCGCTGAACCTGTCAGTCAGTTTGTTGACCGCAACATGCAATACCATAGCAGCATGTGCGAGTTCAGGTTCCCTTTAGTCAAATGAGGCAAGGTGATAATCACCATATTGGCTCTGGTTTCTCTCTGTGTTAATGTATGACAGCACACAGTTTTTTGTAATATAGATATTTTATGTTGATGACATAAAATTAACAGCAGCACTTTTCAGTGTTTAAGCTTTGGATCCACAGTTAAACCTCACTAGTTTACTGCTGGTTTTAACCTGTTTTCCTCCTATCAAACCCCAGCTGATGGCTGCCACTCCCTGAACCTGGCTCTACAGGATGTTTCTTTCTGTTAAAAGGCAGTTTTTCCTTCCCATGGTCGCTAAGCGCTAGCTGATAAGGGGTCATTTGATTGATGTTTTTTTTTTTTTTTCAGTGTTATTATATGGTCTTTAACTTGCAGCACCTTGAGGCTTAAAATTGAATTGAATTGCTAGGAGTGTTTATGAATAATGAGTAATTAAATTAATTTACACACTATTTAACTAAAGAGTTGAACATTTAATGAGGAACAAACCACATGCTTGTTAGGCCTTCAGTACACATGCAGATTACAATCATACCTATATTTGTTTTTGTTTTTTTCTTTTTTTTTTTGTGTGTGTCCCGTTTGGATCTTTAGCCATCAGAATTGTTGTCTTAAGGCCAAGAAAGATGCCAAGCGGATTTATTTTACCAAGTGGATCATCATGGCCTTGCCATATTGGTCCATTTGATTGACCTTTATTATAATTATGAATTAATTTTATTTTCAGTTGCTACAAACGGGACAGACATGACTGGGGGATAGGACAGGGAGAAAGAATGAAAGAAAGAGAGGGAGAGAAAGAAAACCAAAGGGGAGAAGAGACGGTGAGAAGGGGGGGGGAGAAAGAGAGAAAAAAACAAAAAAAACAAAAAAAAACAAAACACCTGGGTCACCTGTATGGAGAAAAAAAAACAGAAGAGAAAGCAAACAACAAAGAGCAACATAATAAAAAAAACAGCACCATCACAATAAACTAGCTAGCAGTAGATATCAGTAGATACTAAATAATAAACGATATTGTGCAGCAGGTAAGGTAGACGGCGCACAATGTGCTTTGAGGCAGCAGCCAAGAAAGCTGTAGTCCGCGTCTGTGAATACCCGTGTGTACACCTGTGTGCATACCTGTGTGGATCAGCATGCTTGCATTCCAAAGGTTTCTCCATGTAACGATCTGCTAGGGAGTGTGGGGGAGCCCCAGCCCTGTCCTCCAGGGTATGAAGCAGGTATGGAGGAGATCAAAACTCCAGACATCCAGAGGCCCCCAGAACACAAGAGACCAAGGAAGACCAACAGAGGGGCAGCCGCGCCACTGTCCCAGTAAGAGCTGAGGAGAGTCTCAGATGAGGGCTCACTCAGCAGCCGCGGAGCAGAAGCCAGGGGGAGTTGCAGTGACGCGCCCGTGAGCTCCGCCGGCAGCCAGCTGTGCCTGAGTGACCGAGCCCCAGGCCGAGAGGCCGGGGGCACCCCACCTCCGAAGTGGCCCGAATGAGCCCCAGGCTCCAGGCCCCGATAAGCGGCCGCCAAGGAGTGAGCCGGTGTGTACCCGGACGCCCACCCCCAGACACAAAGAACCACCAACGCATCGATACCTGAGGGAGTGCGCCACTGGCAGGGGAAGTGGTGGTGGGGGGAGATAGGCCTCCAAACCTTGGAGGGCCTGAGATGTCCCCAGAGAGGTGGCGTCTGATACCCAACCTGACATATAGACACAGACATACAGGCACACACAGATACAAACATCCATTCCCACCCTCATGCTTTCATATGCACTTACTCCACACTCAACCAACGTGGAGACAGACATAAAGAGACGCTGTACACACGATCACACACCCCAAGCGTACTCTACGAACCGGGTCTAGGTACCCTTGCCCCTGGAGGGGGGGAACTGCACCCAGACCCAGGTGGTGTTACCCTTTTCCCTGCGGTGGGGAGAGGCAGACCGCCCCGACTCCGCAGCAGCAGGGAGGCCCCACACTCCAGACCGCAGTCGGACGGCCAACTCCTCCTAGCCCCCCCGCTCCAGCAAGCCGCAGAGAACGGGGGTGAGAGAAGACTCCAAACCTCCCTCCACCCGCTCATTGTAGTGTTGATGCATGTGTGTTTTAAGGTGCAATTAAAACCCAGGAGGGCATGGAGCTACCTGCCAAGGAGCAGCAGGTAAGCGCATAGTCCCTCCTGCTAGCCCTCAATGTCTACGTGTATTGAGGGGTGGGCAACGACGCCAGGGGTGGGGTGTACACCCTGATGGTAATTTGGACTCCGTGTATCGTGCCCACCCCCAAGATCCTATATGTATGTGTAATGAGAGTGTGAGTAATGTGAATGTCTAAGTTGTGGGATAAAATTGAGGCAGAGGCAGCCAGAAGGGGACGGGGGGGGGGGGGGGGGGGGGTAGCCTCCTCTGCACCCTGGTGACATACCCCTACTCCAAGGCCCTGCATGTGTGGGTGGTTGTGGTGGAGCGGGAAGAGGGAGGCAGCTGGAGATGGGGAGGGAAGGAAGGGAGGGGCAGGTGACCCCTCCCTGGGGCCAGCTCCCCCGCTGACCCCAGTAGGCACTCCCATACTCCGCGACCCGCCAGGGGAAGGGGGCCCAGGCCCATCCAGACCGGGGCCCAGCGCAGCAGCGCCCCCCGGCCCCACAGAGCCCGGGACAGTCCACCCAACCCCACCACAGAGAAAACTGCACCCACCCCACCATCCATTCATCTTCCAGACTACATGAGACAATAGACGCCCAGGCTGAGATCTTTCTCCACCTCTCCTGTATCTCCCCCTCCTGCAGAGAGAGTTCCTGAGGAGAGGAAAGCTCCTGCAAGGTGTTACAATCTCCCCCACCAGTTGAAGAGCCCCCCAGGCGGCTCGACGCACCGGCGGCACCCTGCGCCAGGGATGGGCCCCCATGCACCCACCCGCCCACAACCCCTATATTTGTTTTCAAGAAGCTACATTTTGCAGGGTGTATAATATATGATCAATATCTAATGACTTTATAACTTACCGCAATATGATGTACGGTGTTAGTTATTTGCAGACATACTGCATTATAAGAGCCAGGTAATTTTAAATTAAAGAAAAGACACCAGAAACACGCTTCAACCATCTTATTGATGCTGCCACTTCCCTGTTGGCAATATGCGTTTGGAGCCTCAAACACAACAACCAGATGATCCCTGCAGAGTCGGGCAGAGTGTAAACAAGTAATCCATGACCTAATAAAACAAGGTTACTTTTAAACTGCATTGTTATGCCTGCAATTGTATCTGAGTAAAGATACAGATAATATTTTTTTTAGGGAAATTTTTCCGTTGTGTGACCCTGAAAGAAGAACAAATGTTTGCTGATATACTGGATTTTTAAATCGCCAAATATCATATCGGTCTTTAAATTCCTGTCAGACTCAACTTTTTGTTTTTTGTTAAACTCTGGAATAATCTCAAGTTGTTGTTGTTTTTTTTTGTTGTTTTTTAAATGTTTCTTTTACAAATGCAAAAATGTTTAAAAGATGTTTTCCACTCCAGGCGGTCAAATTTGTTTTCCAAGAATTCCAAGATTGATTGATTGTTTCTCAGAAATGTCATTTCAATTCTGTACTTGTGTTCACGTCAGGTCCTGTGTCTGGATATTGAGCAAACACAGCAAGCCTCTGACCCTGCAGAACTACAAAAATGGAGTCAGCTGTCCTCCCGGGCCCGTGAGGAGCTTGGCACTTTGCAGTGCATTCTGGGTAGCATGAAGGACAATCAGGTAGAGCAGCTGTCAGGGAGAATAAAGAGTCTGTTTCTGCTTAAATTATGGCTGTAGTTTACACTGTGGTTTTGCTCTTGTGCTGCATTCAGGTTCGTTTGGAGCAAGTGGAACGTTGGCTAGATGCAGTTCAGGAGCTGTTGTCTCGGGATGCCACAGGGATGGGTGACACAGAGAGTCTAAGGGAAGAACTGAATCAGTGCAAGGTGAGAGAAAAATGCAACAAAAAACAAACACTGGTGGTAATGACGCACAAACTGCTCAGAAATCAACTTGAACAATATGCTGAAGTAGGGTTTTTTGTGGGGGGCTTGGCTTGAATGAACTTTTTATTTTTTAAAAGATTTCCTTTCATGTTCCTATAAACAGGAGCATGTGAATGAGATGGAGCAGGTGGAAGGTTCACTGAAGCATATGGGCGAGAATGTGAATTCGGTACAGGCAGCTGCACTACCAGGACTGGCCAGGTGGGGGCAGGACAAATTGGATGAGTGCCAGGCTCGGTGGACTTCTCTCAGCAAACAGGTGAGTTTGTTTTATTGCTTATAATTTATTTAGTGGCTGATTTATGTCATGGAAAAATAAACTGAACGCTGAAACCAAACCAGCAGCACAGCACGAACAGTCTTCATAGCAGCACAGAACAGAAGAATAACAGCTCCTTTATGCTCTTTGTGTGGATACAAACTCTGCTCAGCTGTAAGGAGCTTGTTTCTCACAGTCATGTAGGAACCTGTCTGATAACAGAGACATGGAAAGTGCATCATTACCTTGAACACAGCTAACTGTTAGTTTTGGGCATTTTGTTTGCAGTCTTCACACAAACTATTTGTATAATAAAGTTACAATCACATATCAGTAGTACACAGAGGCTAAATAAGTTAAAACACTAATTTTACATTATAAATTACAATAACAAATTATGCATGCACAACTAACCTTAATGTTTTAATGTTAAGGTTTCATAACATGTGGTCTCACCTGTGTCCTGTACCTTTTGTTTTGTACATCATAAGTAACAGGAAGATGAAGTCCACTTCATTTCACTAATATGCTGTACTGTATATATCATTGCATAATTGCTTAATCATGAATGTAAACCATTAAAAGATCAATTAAAATGCGATTTTCAAAGCAATATTAGAATTTCTAAAATTCTAAAAATGTGATGCCAGCTCGTTACAAACCTGATGAAATGCATTTTCCTTCCAGTTGCTGAGCCATCAGGAGCGCGTGGCAGAGAGTCAGGAGAAGCATGTGAATTTGAGGAAAGACCTGGCAGAGATGCAGGAGTGGATGGCCCAAGTTGACGAGGAGTTTCTCATGAGGGATTTTGAATACAAAAGTCCAGAGGAGCTGGAGGCATCGCTGGAAGAGATGAAGGTTGGACTGGAAGGGCGGTCAAAGAAAGCGGTGTTGAGTAATTCTTTGTGTTTGAATCTAACTCTTGCTCTCTCTCATCTTGGGTGGCCTCGGCTCTCGCAGCGGGCTAAAGAGGATGTTGTACAGAAAGAGGTGAAAGTGAAGATCCTGAAAGACAGCATCAACTTGCTGGTGTCCCGAACATCACCCACAGGTGGAGGCAGCAGGCAAGAACTGACCTCAGAGCTAGAGGGGGTACTAGCCAACTACCACAAGCTCTGTGACCGCCTCAACAGCAAGTGTCACACCCTGGAGGTAATGTAATCAATTTATTAATGTAATATATGTTGGTGGTGAATAAAAATGTAATAAATGAGCTCTACTCACATAATATATTGATTAATCTCATTATTATGAGCTTTTATTGCTTGAAACCTGTACTTAACTAAGTAAATTATAAAAAGTGGCATTTCCCCCTATTGTGTTGCATTTAAATTACCTTGAAGCTTAAGTGAAAGCTGCTATGACACATTAACATGAAG
Organism: Rhamphochromis sp. 'chilingali'; assembly: GCF_963969265.1. Lineage (NCBI taxonomy): Eukaryota > Metazoa > Chordata > Actinopteri > Cichliformes > Cichlidae > Rhamphochromis > Rhamphochromis sp. 'chilingali'. Next base: position 12,005,465 of record NC_137932.1, on the reverse strand, counting down.
TTAATTCATGGTTTTCTGCTTGAGTGGCACGATTTTGTCGATCAGCTCAGAAGTCCCGTAGTTCAGTAGAGGAATGACATGTCGGGTTATGCAATGTGTCATTTCTTGGGCCCTCGTTTGTTAATTTTCGTGCAAAGACCAAAAGAAGCTTGAAGGGAAAATGGTGATTCTTGTTTTCAGAGCTAATCTGTAAGTGTAAAGTCCTACTTAAGGGCTCCTTTTTTGATTAAACACTGCAGAGTAAAGGTCAGGCATGTCAGAAAGCTGTGTTTATGCTTGTGTCTGCTTTTTGCCTGCAGCCTGTTTGTCACAACCTCCTCTTTGTCCGTAGAATTTGGCTGTTTAGTCTTGCTATAAAGAAGAAAATAAGCATTAAAATGTTTTATATTGTTCTTTAAGCGCCTGAACAGGGGCATGCTCATGAGTGTGGTCACCTCATAGTAACATAAAGAATTTCCCTTTTAATAGTTTTTGTGTTGCTCTGTGCTCTGTAGGAGGTTTGGTCTTGTTGGCTGGAGCTGCTTCAATACCTGGACATGGAGCAGAGCTGGCTCAACACTCTGGAGGAGAAGCTCCAAGCTACTGAAAACCTGCCAGAGAGCACCGAGGCCGTTAATGAAGCCTTGGAGGTAAAAACGCACACCTGTAATCAAATTCAATGTAATTCAGTGCCACATTCCAACTTCTGTCTCATTTTTCTTTTAAACCGGCAAGCCTGTCCTAATATCCTCATCATCTAAGGGGCGGTTGACATAAAATGAGAACAATGCACCATTCTTCGTCTCAAAGTGGGAAATCTTAATATTATACATCCAACTACATAATTTTAGGAAACATGTTGATGTCAAAAGCAAATGTGGAAACAGTTTTAAAGTACACACAAGCATTTTCGACAGCTGAAGGCATGTGTCAGGAGCAAGTGTGTAAGAAATCTGATATAATTAGTTACATCTTTAATATATAAACAGAGAAGACATGAATCTTTGAATGGATTTTATCTTTTATCTTTTAATCTGCGATACAACACCATAACCTCACAAATAAACAGAGTTGTGGTCTAAACTATATTCAAACTTGTGCTTTGGATACTTGTTTTTAACATCATTAAAGATGTAAGCTGTACAATCATTCCACCTCGGAAAAAGAACAGTTCAAATAAATCATTTAAAAGCCTCAAATTACCATGACAATTATGCCTGTGATGACTGTATGTAAAGTTCTGATCACTTCTGGTTCTGTATGCATGAAGTGGCAACATTTAACAAACTAATTCTTCCATTACACGTTGAACTGGATGTTAATAACCTCATTTGTCTTTGATTTGTCTTCCAAATTTCTTCTGCTTTGCCTTGATCTGCTGCTATATCTGTAGACCGCCTGCGGCACGACTGTCAGAGTCAATTTAATCACAGTGCTGCTTCTGTAACATTGCATAGTGATGAAGGAAGTTGAAGACCCTTGAAGACAATGTTTCCCCGCTCTAGTCTGTGTCCTTATATTTTTTTGACTTTTCTTTTCTCCTCCAACAAGTCCTTCTCTTTCTCTCTTCCTCTTCACTCTTTTAAATCCTGTTTCATCACCCGGCACTCGTTCCTGGCCTCTCGGTTTCCTAATCAGACCCACCCCTCTGGTGGGGGCTGTCTTTCTCTGTGTCTGTTACCTCCGGGGAAGGAAAAGCAAATTTAATGACCCCACATAAACAGTGACTGTTGGGTCCAAACCGGTGCCGTCACTATTCAAGCTCACTCTCTCACTCGTCTCTCATTTCTCATTCAGTTATCATCTTTGTTTTGGTTTGCCGCTGTCTGACACACCCAGCCCAGCGAAATTCTGCATCTGGACTGCATCTGTTTGCTCAGCTTTTTTTGTTTTTTTGTTGTTTTTTTGTTTCTCTCTCTTTCATTCACACATACGCTTATGTACCGGAATTCATTTTTCACCCTGATGTTTTGCGCTTTTTGATCGTTTGGTTACAAGGTTAGCTCTGCTCTTCTTTTTCTTTTTAATTCATTCATGCTTTGCAAGTTTCTGTTGCAAATTTTTGGAACTGTAAAGCTTCATCATTGTTTCAGCATCCTCAAAGGATTTGCTTTCCTCCCCTTTTTGCTTCATTCTTATTTATTCATTTTTTTCCTGATTCTTTGCGAATGTATTTATGTTTCTCTCCATCTCTTTTGTCACCACCAGTCTTTGGAGGGTGTGCTCCGCCACCCTGGGGACAACCGGACACAAATCAGAGAGCTGGGTCAGACGCTGATAGACGGGGGCATACTTGATGAGCTCATTAGTGAAAAACTAGAGGCCTTTAATTCCCGCTACGAGCAACTGAACCACCAGGTCAGGACCTTGTCTCTGTCTGTGTGTGTGTGTGTGTGTGTGTGTGTGTGTGTGTGTGTGTGTGTGTGTGTGTGTGCGCGCGCGCGCATGTTCTACATTTGTTCCTGCATAAACAGGAATGTTGCAAATTACATCTCAGTTCCTTTTTCTACGGAGAATCTGTGCTTATTCTTTTTGGGGAATTTATATCTGATTCTGTCTATTGCAAACTAGAACATGTCCATATCTGTACAGAGTTCATGCATTGACATTTCATACAGTATTTATGGAGTGCTCCTTTACTGTATCAGCTATGCTACATGGAGAAATATGCCTCAATGTATTGTCAAATGTAATTGAGTGCAGCTAAAAGTAGAAATAATTAAGAGGCTTACAGCGAGTGTAACACTGTGTATATTAGCTATTATTTTCAGTCTTTTTCTTAGCCAATTGCACATGCATGATAAGAATAAATATAATATCTGTCTACACTAAAATCTGTGATTATAACAGATTCAAATGTGTGTCTCGGTGTCTGTGTCCTCGTCCAGGCAGTGAACCGGCAGATCAGCCTCGAGCAGCAGCTGCAGACACTGAGAGAAAACGAACAGGTGCTCCAAGCGCTGCAGGAGTCTCTGAGCCAGCTGGACCACACGCTCACCTCCTACCTCACTGATCGCATAGACGCCTTCCAGCTTCCACAGGAAGCACAGGTACAGCGCACGTGAACATAAAACACTTCTGTGTTGGTAAGACTCACCTAATGAGATCTGACACTCAGAGAAGCCTCGGAGCGTAAAGGCCCTTCATCTAACACTAATAAACTGCATATGCAATGAAATATGCTTGAACTTCAAATTGTCGTCTTAAACATAAAACCACCATAATAATGCATACTTGAATGTTCCATGTGCATTAAAAAAAAACCCTCGGTGTATAAGGGTTGTTTTGAATTTTTCGTTAGACTATTGGAGCAGAGATCGCAGCTCACGAGGTGACAGTGGAAGAGATGAAGAGAAGAAATGTGGCCAACTTGCCTCCTAACACCGCTGATGGCAAAGCTGGCCGTGGTGGGACAATGCTGGATCACCTACAGGTAACACTGACCCCTGCTGGACAATGTTAGGAGTTGTCATGCCACCACCACTTATCATATAGCTTTAATACCTTTTACATACATTTTCTTTACTATGTGTTGGGCTAATATTACCAATAAGACATAGTAGATTTCTTCTCTTCCATTTTTACTTGTATAAAGGTTTCTGTAATCCTGAAGATGCATTTAAATTTCATTCAAAGTTTCATACTTTCTTTAACATTTTGCTGGGTAAACATTGGCTATTTTTTCGGCGATCTTTGACTTTGTTTGCCTTCTGAATTGCTCTCCGCAGAGGAAACTGAGGGAGATCTCCACAAAATATCAGCTTTTCCAGAAGCCTGCTAACTTTGAGCAGCGCATGCTGGACTGTAAGAGGGTCCTGGATGGTGCTAAAGCTGAGCTTCACATCCTGGATGTTAAAGATGTGGAACCGGAAAAAATTCAGTCTCATCTTGCTGGTTGTCTGGTAAGAAACCGACCTTTTCTTCTCTTTTCTTTCTCTCTCTCCAGTCAATCCACACAGCTACTTATTTCATGTCTTTTTCTTGGATAGAAATTGTACAAGTTGCTGAGTGAGGTGAAGCTGGAGGTGGAGACGGTGATAAAAACAGGCCGCCAGATTGTGCAGAAACAGCAGACAGAGAACCCCAAGGCCATGGACGAGCAGCTTACTGCTCTTAAATTGCTCTACAATGAACTCGGGGCGCAGGTACCTCATTCTGGGCGAATTAACACTTCCACAAAATCTAGCTTTTAACATTGAGTACTTCTGTCATAGCTCTGAGCCCTTTTTAAAGATGCCATTGTATTAATTGTCCTTACAGGTAACAGAGGGCAAACAGGACCTGGAAAAAGCTTTGTCTCTATCCCAAAAGTTCCAGAAGGAAAGTGCTGTCCTGCAGGACTGGCTGAACACAAACGAGGCCGAGCTCCAGCAGAAAAATGGCTGCGGAGACATGCCAGCTGACATCGACGCTGAGATTGCATGGGCTAATGTGAGTAGCTGTATCAGTATGTGGAAAGCTTTTTTTGTTTTTTAAACAGACATTTATTAAGAAAAAAGTGTGCTGTGAAAGTTTTAGTGAAAACAAAACCTTTCAAAACAATAGCGGTCAGTCTGTTTCTTGCCAGTAGATGGCACAGAGGGACAGTTTCTTGCCCCTAAACACATGAATCTGATTCTCTTTCTAATATGGTAATCAACATTATGAGCGGTGTGAATTATGTGTGGCTTCGTATATAATTGATGAGCTCTTCTCTGATCCCACTTTGGTAAAAAGGACTGAAAGATTTATGATTACATACACAGAACCAGGAAAAAAAATGACCCTGTTTATCCAAAAATACCCAGAAACGACATTAAAACTGAAATGCTATGAATTAATAATAGTTCACTAGTTTACATAAAGTCATTAAAAGTGCTTTAGTCCAGTAGGGTGTAGAAAGTGTTTTTGTTGTTTTTCAGCTGTGCTTGTTTTGAAACATTTATGCAGTGAAATATCTGAAAATGTTCTTCATATCTTGGTGAAGGCAGGCTGTTGTTTTAGTAACATCAGCATTATTTTTTCTTTTATATAGCAGTGTGTCAGTGTGTACATGTGCCTGTGTGATAATATTAAGACAGGTAGCTGAGGTGGCGCTGAATTATTGAAACATGGTGGTCATAACATGATCTTGTTGAATATTTTGAACTGGATGTGCTTAACCAGGGTCTGCTGAAGGAGTCGGAGCGTCGGAAGGCGGAGCTATCTGGCCTGACGGAGATCAGCGCTGGTTTGCAGACTCTGGTGGAGGGAAGTGACGCTCAGCTGGAGGACAAACTCTGTGGTCTTAATGAAGCCTGGGAACGTGTTCACACTTTGACTGAGGACTGGCTTAGCACTGTTCTTGTGAGTGCAAATACTGCATATAGAAAGACTAATAAAAGGCCGTATTGGTCACAAGATGTCATATTTTGGTTTCTTAATGAAGTCGAGCCTTCCAGCTGCTTAAATTTCATTTCATTTCTTTGCATAATTTGCAAATGCATAAAGGCTACTCTTGAGTAGATATATTTAAGGTAAAGGCAATTACCCATGTCAGCTATTACTGCATATGCATACTTTATAATGCATATCAGTAGTACAGGATTATTTAGTTGGACATGGTGAGTTTAGAAATTCTAAGAAATGTATTTAAAAGTTGCATATTCTGCTCAGTGCAAAGTGCATTACAAGATTATATTTATTAAGGATTCACAACTCACATGAAACATGCTCTTTTTGTGCTCTTTTACTCACCTGATTGCAGGAAATAAATAAATGTCAAAACCAAAAAAAAGACTTCAAATCACCTCTTTAGTGCACTGCAGCAAGTCTATGATAAAGTACAAAATGGTGAATATGTAGAACTTTTAATTGCCTAAATATCCATTTTTGGGTTGTCTAGAGTCACCAGAATGAGGTGGAAATTTTGGATGAAAACTTGGCTCACATCAGTACCTGGCTCTACCAGACCCAGATCCACCTGGATGAGGCTGAACGGCTGGCTCCAGCAGAAAGAGAAAAAGTAATAAAGGTAAGGCAGCGCAGGTTATTAGTGTGACTGGTAAAGCAACAGTAGAGCGTGAAGCTAATGTGTAGATTCTGCCTGAGTGATTCTAAAACCTGAGTTTTTTTAGAAAGCTCCCAGTGAATAAGATTCTGAGAAGGTGCATTAAAAATAAATGGCTGGGCCACTGATGCACATTGCAAATTAGCTCACATAGACACATTAGTTGTGCTGCTTCTTAATGATGGTATCTTTGCTAACAACCCCAATTACCAGATTCAACTTGTAATTGACTAAAAATCACTTGGCCTACCGGTGAGAGGGACATTGCTTGCTGGCAGTTTTTTCAAGCGATGTTGAAATTTCCGCATTCCAACACTTCAAATGCTTCAGGAGCCGTCTGCTTAGCGCAGCATCAGCACCATGGAAATACACACAAATACAATACTGTACTATGCCAACATGTGCGAACAAATATAGTTCTATAAAGTTGTTCTATATACAGTGGGGCAAAAAAGTATTTAGTCAGCCACCGATTGTGCAAGTTCCCCCACTTAAAATGATGACAGAGGTCAGTAATTTGCACCAGAGGTACACTTCAACTGTGAGAGACAGAATGTGAAAAAAAAATCCATGAATCCACATGGTAGGATTTGTAAAGAATTTATTCGTAAATTAGGGTGGAAAATAAGTATTTGGTCACCTCAAACAAGGAAAATCTCTGGCTCTCACAGACCTGTAACGTCTTCTGTAAGAAGCTTTTCTGTCCCCCACTCGTTACCTGTATGAATGGCACCTGTTTGAACTCATCATCTGTATAAAAGACACCTGTCCACAGCCTCAAACAGTCAGACTCCAAACTCCGCCATGGCCAAGACCAAAGAGCTTTCGAAGGACACCAGGAAAAGTATTGTAGACCTGCACCAGACTGGGAAGAGTGAATCTACAATAGGCAAGCAGCTTGGTGTGAAAAAAATCAACTGTGGGAGCAATCATCAGAAAATGGAAGACATACAAGACCACTGATAATCTCCCTCGATCTGGGGCTCCACGCAAGATCTCATCCCGTGGGGTCAAAATGATCATGAGAACGGTGAGCAAAGATCCCAGAACCACACGGGGGGACCTGGTGAATGACCTGCAGAGAGCTGGGACCAAAGTAACAAAGGTCACCATCAGTAACACACTACAACGGCAGGGAATCAAATCCCGCAGTGCCAGACGTGTTCCGCTGCTGAAGCCAGTGCATGTCCAGGCCCGTCTGAAGTTTGCCAGAGAGCACATGGATGATACAGCAGAGGATTGGGAGAATGTCATGTGGTCAGATGAAACCAAAGTAGAACTTTTTGGTATAAACTCAACTCGTCGTGTTTGGAGGAAGAAGAATACTGAGTTGCATCCCAAGAACACCATACCTACTGTGAAGCATGGGGGTGGAAACATCATGCTATGGGGCTGTTTTTCTGCCAAGGGGACAGGACGACTGATCCGTGTTAAGGACAGAATGAATGGGGCCATGTATCGTGAGATTTTGAGCCAAAACCTCCTTCCATCAGTGAGAACTTTGAAGATGAAACGAGGCTGGGTCTTCCAACATGACAATGATCCAAAACACACCGCCCGGGCAACAAAGGAGTGGCTCCGTAAGAAGCATTTGAAAGTCCTGGAGTGGCCTAGCCAGTCTCCAGACCTCAACCCCATAGAAAATCTGTGGCAGGAGTTGAAAGTCCGTGTTGCTCGGCGACAGCCCCAAAACATCACTGCTCTCGAGAAGATCTGCATGGAGGAATGGGCCAAAATACCAGCTACTGTGTGTGCAAACCTGGTAAAGACCTATAGTAAACGTTTGACCTCTGTTATTGCCAACAAAGGTTATGTTACAAAGTATTGAGTTGTATTTTTGTTATTGACCAAATACTTATTTTCCACCCTGATTTACGAATAAATTCTTTACAAATCCTACCATGTGGATTCATGGATTTTTTTTTTCACATTCTGTCTCTCACAGTTGAAGTGTACCTCTGGTGCAAATTACTGACCTCTGTCATCATTTTAGGTGGGGGAACTTGCACAATCGGTGGCTGACTAAATACTTTTTTGCCCCACTGTAGTGTGTAACTGTTGATATAGAGCGTTATTACATTTATTGCTATTGCAATGGTTGGTATGGCACATTGACTTCTGTGGAAATTTTCGATGGCACTCATCATCAGAAAGGTTGCCGACCCCTGGGCTACACCATTCAAAATAAAAAGGTTCATGCCGGGGTCTCCAAGGCCAAAATATCGGCAGAGGACCCCTACAAAGGTTCCATTAACAAATACAACACTTCATCAAAATAGCAGATCAATTGGATCCCTCAAGATTGCCACTTTTTCTTCCAATATCACTAAACAAACCGGTGGCCACACACTTCTGAGCCGAGTGGCCAAAATTGGAGCTGCAGGAGCTGCAAATGAAGTTCCACACAAAACTTGAATGATGTTCAGCTTTTGCAGTCAGGTGTGGGAGAGCTGGAACTGAAAGGGAGCGACAGAGCATCTTTCTTTCAGAAAAAGGCCAAAAGCTCAGTGAACGTAACAGGATGCCTCTCATCACTTGCAATAGCATTTGCCTCGCTCCTAATTCGCTTCTGTACTCGCCAGCAGTTTGCTGTCTGGTGTTGCTATCTTTCTAACACTTTCCCTGGGTCTCAGAAGTGTTTCCAAACCAACAAATGATCCAAAAACTCAGAACAATTTCAATAAGAGCACAGGAACATTTTGTCTGCAGTCAAGGAAAAAAGTGTTTTCTTTGTTGTGCCTCTGTGCTCAGACACTCAGTCCAGGACTCTCATTTCAGTCTGTAGTGAGCTACAACCCCAAGGTACATATATAAGGTTGCACACTGCAGTTCTCAATTAATGAAAGTGGGTGGATTGTTGCCTCCTAAAATCAGCAATTTCTTTAGTATTTGCAGTGTCTATTCATCTGTAGGTAGCGTTGTAAAATACTTTTAAGGCTTTAGAAAATGATTATCATCTCTCATCTGTCCGTCTCCATTTTACGAGTGCCTGTTGCACAAAGAGATATGCACAGTGAAATAAGAGCAGCAAAACGGCAGCAGAGACCTCGAAACGCGTTTATCTAAAGCAGATAAAGTGAATGAAAGCACCATCTTTAATCTGTGTTTGTTTAGAGGCCAACTGAAGAATCCTTTATTGTGTCTGTTGTGTCTATAAATGCTAGGATGGCGTCATACAGCTGCATTAATTTCTTAACTCTCCTTTTGCCAAGAAGAGTGAAGGTCCCCACTACATATCAGCTGAGCTTAAGGCCTCCTAACCTTGATCAGTACATGATGTCCCGAGCTCTTTAATCTGACCCAAGGCTACACTGCCAGCCGGTCTGAGGGAGGATGACTGATGGCATCAACTGATAATTCAATGACCAGCTACTCTGCGGTCTGTCCTTAGAGCATGCTGGAGGAGCTGGAGGATATCGGTCTGCGCGTGGACAACGTCAGAGATCAAGCTGTCATCCTGATGACCAGCAGGGGGCCCGCATGTCGAGATGTGGTGGAGCCCAAACTGGCTGAGCTTAACTGCAACTTTGACAAAGTCTCCCAGCACATAAAAACAGCCAAGGTATTAAAAACAGAACAAAAGAGAGATTAATTACTGCCTTGATGCAGTGTGGAATTAAATCTCACTATATCCACAGAAGGTTACACTGTCAAATAGATGCAGTCTGTTCAGCCAGTCTGTTTCTTTTCTTTTTGGCAACACAGATGCTGACGAGTCTGGAGTCAGGCACTGCTGAGGTGAACCAGCAGGTAAAGAATCTATCCTTGGTATTAAATGCAAGGGTGAAACACACCATATCTTACCAGGAGATATAATATCACAGGCAATAGGCTTATAATTAATTTTATGTAAGTTACAAATGCTGCTGCCAAGTGTTTTAAGACAAAAACACGGCCCTATTCCGTGTGTCTCTATGAATTGCAGCACAGCTGAACTCTCTTTAAGAAAGTGGTCAGATAATTAGATTGACGTGAGCAGCTCTGACTGTGTTGCCTGAGGTTTGTTGTTTGTTTTTTTTCCCCATTTTCTTCTAATCAGGTCATTCACAGTCAGGAGATGCAAGTTGAAAGTCGGAGTCAGAGTCTCCCTGACCAGGCTGCAGTCCCAGGTGAAGTGAAGGACCTTCAGGCAGAGCTCCAGGACACACTGAAGGCTCTGCAGCAGCATCAGCATGACCCAGTAAACACCTTGGATGATGATAAGGTACAGAGAATTACCTTTCAGTTAGACTTTTTCTTTTAATATTATTAAATAAGGTCCATTTATTTAAAAGTAGCAGTACTGATTGTGATAGTAATGGTAATAGAAAAGTAGCTTCAACTACTGTACAGAGGAAAGAAGACTCCGTCTATTGCCTGGTCAAAGGTTTACCATGTCTATCAGTTCTCAGGAGGAATTGGAGCTCACAGAGTACTCACCCAGGTTATTCTGAAATTTCAGTGAAATGTTCTGAATATGCCAGGTTGCAGATTGTGTAATGTAAAGCTCTCACTTGATAAGATGAGGTTTGATTGGCTTAATAGTCCTGGAATTCAGTCTGACTTATCACAGTTTATGATGTTAAACAAACTGACTGATGAAAAAAGACCAATCACAAGCAAGGTCACTGTGCCAGTCAGGGAGTTCTTGCTGTGTTTTAAACAGTATTTCCTGAGTGGTGTATACTTAGCTAAACAGGCAACATGTTGCTCAGGCTTCTAAAGAGGCAGAGTTTATGTCAGATGGTGGTATAAATGTTTTCTTCATGTTTATTGAATAGAAGATGCTTGATTTAAGATCCATCGAGGACTGTTGGGGGGGGGGAATAACTATTCGCATAACTTTTGAACTCTTGAATGCTCAGTTTGCCCTTTTACCCTGTGTCTCTCTGTACCAGATGGATGAGGAAAAAGCCAGTGTGGAGGACTTGCTGAGAAGAGGAGAAGAACTGCTGCAGCAAACTTCAGATGAGGGCCAGAGGGAGGAGCTGAGACTTCTGTTGCTCCGGCTGCAAAGTCAATACTCTGCTCACAGGGTGAGATGCATATCATGTGTCCTCTGTAGAGTTTTTCTTTTTCCTCTCCTAGAAAAACACGGGATATTCTTATATTGTGTTTTCTGCTGTGCGCCGATGCAGTACACTGAAAGTGTGTGTTTGTGTCTGCTTGTCTCAGGAGCTTAAGGTGCTGCAAATCAGGCGAGCCGAAGTCTCCGTGCAAACGTCGTCTTCTCACACCTTCAGAGAGGAGACAGCTGAGTTTACAGCTGAGGTGAGAGACGAATGCAAGCATACACATCTAAGAAAGGGGAGGAATAAATACTTTGCAGTCCTTGATGAGAAACTATAGGGAGGGCTTAATGCGTGTGCCTCATGATGCTGCAGCTCATTTACGAGTCAAGTTTAACATTCTTTGCTTAAAGTCGGTTGAGGTAGCAGCATCAGAACCAGTGAGACCAGCAAAGTGAATAGGAAGGATAGCTCTAAGAGAATAATTCAGCTTAAACTGCCAACCATCATGGAGAGGGTGCTGCATCCCCTCTGTGACCTGATGATCATCCAGTAGAGGGCTAAAAGCAGGGAGTGTCAGCTGGCATCACATTTACACTGTTTTTCCTCTTTGTCAGAGAGTGCTGTAGTTTTTCAGTGGATTTGAGTTCTGTATTAGAGTTTGATTCTCATCTTTTAGTGTTTTTTTGCCCCTCTAGTTACATTAAGTGTAGTTGTTTCTGATTTGCTCTCATTTAGATCTGTACTATTATAATATCAGCTCTCAGTGTAGCCGAAGGTCTTCTTAGCTTCCTGTTTTCTTTTGTAATATCAATATTTTTTATTTAATTTACACTGTATTTCGTCTTTTATGGTTATTATACGCATTTATCCTTAAATAGTGTTATTATTCATCCACCCTCTTTCTTTTTGTGGTTCATTTAATTTGGTTGCTGTAACAACGAATAAGTACTTTAAATACCTAGTGTGCCACTTAATTCTTCTCATCTGTCTTGTAGGAGATGTCTGCAGTGGGGCGCAGCACTGCTCCTTCGCTGACTCCATCTGACTACCTTTTAGACATCAATAAAGTTCTTCTCGCCATGGCTGACAACGAGTTGCTGCTGAACTCCTCTGAGCTCAGCGGGGGCCTTTATGAAGACTTTTCTAGCCAGGAAGACACACTGAGAGTGAGCCATACCCAGCCTTTGAAATGAGTCTCTCTACTGTAGAAATCGTGGAGAAAGTTCTGTTTTTTTTTTTGTTTTTTTTGTTTTTTTTTTTATAAATGTGGTTTGGTTTTGTGGAGCAGTCTTGAAAAAGTTTAACCAAATTAAAGAATAGAAGAGACACAAGACCCCCCCCCCCCAAGTAAAACTTATTTTGCACCAATAACAGCTAGGGCTGCCACAAATGATTATTTTGATAGTCGACTAGTCACCGATTATTTTTGTGATTAGTCGACTAATCAGATCATGCATCCATTGGAGGTACAACGTACAGCTTATTGCACCAGCATGCATCTGCTCTTATATAACTATAATTAGCTTACAGCTTTAAGTGTTTAAGGTATGTGCAAACTAAAAGTAAAGACAAGATGACAGTTTATTCAATTTTAATGAAGTTTGCAGATTGTTTCGGTAAAGTTTAATAAACTCCTTGCTATCGAAAATATAACAGGACACCGGAGTATATTCTCCAGCATCTCACACTTCTGATAATCAGCTGTCTGCTTGACGTTTATTCAGCTGTGTAAAAACTTTAATCTCAGCCAAACAGACTTACTCAGGAACAAATAAAACACACACAAAAAAGCCAAACAATATAATTTTTAAGTTGTCTAAGTGACTTATATATCATGTTTAACCTGAGTAGCGAAAGACCGCGGTGGGTTTGAAAATGATTTGCCAGGAGTCCGGTGCTCTCACGGGCTCCAGTGAGCCTAGCCCCCGGCTAGCTATCGAGCTGGTGGGTAACAGACGTCTCCGAAAACGTCGGAGCACTTTTGAAAATATGTGGTGTCTTGATAAACTGAGCAGGTATTTGAGGTTTACACAGCTACATTCTCGCCTGAAAATATGTTAAACGTTTATTTTGTGACCCAGAAAGAATAATAAGAGTAATATTAAAACTAACTAGCTGCCGCCATTGTTGACAACTGAGCAGGGCGCTATGGATTCCTGGGACACAGCTTCTTCTTCTTCGGGGTTTAATGGCAGCTGGCATCGTTGTACATGCAGTGCTGCCATCTTCTGTTTCAGTCCGTTATTACACTCTTAAATCCTACTACTTATTCCTGCGTCTTTTGGGATCTTACAAAGCCTCAAACGACGCGTCGACTATTAAATCAGTCGTCGACGTAATCGTGACTAGTCGACTAATCGTGGCAGCCCTAATAACAGTTTAAATTAGAGGTTCATCAAGGGTTTTATTTTGAAATGTACGTTTTCTGGTGGTTTGGTGTGTTCCATCATGGTTGATCTGTTGAAGAAAGCTTTACAGTTTAATTGATCCCCTCATCAGTACACTTAACAGACCAATTACAGAATTCATTCAGACTTCTTAAAAAGTCACACTGGCTGTTCTGTCTATTAAAAATAAATAAATATGTAATTCACTGATTATCTTGTATACTGCCCATCACCACTGAACCCATAAGCTTCATAAGACTGGGGGTGGAATTGTTGACGTTAATTGGTGTCAGATAACCAGCGACCACATTTGCAGTTCTGCAATCTGCCTGCTGCATTAACTTCCTCTTCTTTTATTATTCCGTTTTCATGTCACAGAATATCAAAGACAATCTGGAGCGTCTGAGCGAGCAGGTCACAGGGATCCACGAGCGCCAGCCTGACGCCATCTGGGACGCTTCGCCTGCTGAGGTGGCGCAAATGGCAGACGCCCTGACACAGCTCAATGCCGAGTGGGACCGCCTCAACCGCATGTACAACCAGAGGAAAGGGTGCGTGCACCAGCTTCCTATAATATAACAGATAAAGGTGTATTTATATTCATTATCTAGATTTAAGGTTTTAAATCAAACCTTTAAACGCAACAAAGGAGAACAGTGAACAAGCTGCTATTTTTACTTGTGGTGTATTTGTGTGAGTAAGAATATGCATGTCAGGATGTTTAGTAGCTGCAGGGACAATATATGCCAGCTGTCCACTAGTCAAGAGAGACAGCAGGACCAGATAAAGAGAGACCAGCACACATGGTAAAGAACACACACACGTACACGCTGACCTTAGTTAATGTCAAAAACAATTCCTTGGGCATAAACAGTCTCATGCCAATTCACGCAGTCTTACAGTCATTCACTCATTCACACACATGCACAGTGCATGACCCTCAGTGCCATCAGCACAGTTCATTGGGCATAAACAGTCTTCACATTTGCTGAGTGCAGTGTGTGCAAAGACACTGTAGTAAACTAGTAAGCTAATTTTGAGATTGCACACAAACTCTGCAGCACTGCATCTGTAATCACAATAACCTCTGGGCATCATTAAGTATCAAAAGAATAGAGTACATGTTGTAAAATTACTCATCCAGAACTCATTTCCTCAGCTTGTCCCTCTGATCAGATTTGTTCTTTTCAGAGCGATGCTCTGAAAGGAAATAGCCGTTGAGCAGACCACCGTTGTGATAGAGATCTGTTTTTTTTTAAGTAATCATCCTTTCGCTCTCTATTTCTTTTTATTCAGTAGTTGTGCTGTGATCTTCACGGTGTTGTCAGAGGTTCCTGATTGTTGCAGCGTTTTTAATAGAGGTCAACTGTTCAGTTTTCCCTTATCATTTCCCGATGGTAGAACATGATGAATTCATTCATTTTTCCGTAGCTGTAGCATATTAACAAGCGGATATGATTCCAACCAACACAACGGATAAACTATGCAGACTGTTTTCTCACTACTATACTCTTACTCACTACAGATACAGTAGATTAGGTATGCTTTTTGAACAGTGGATGCGTAATTGAAAATGAGAGAGAAAGTCAAAGGAATGGGAATTGGATCACAGTGATTTTATGGTATCAATGCAGCTGAAAACACTTCACTCAGTTTGGCTACTGTTCTCAATAAAAGTGGCAGCGGAAATGACAGTTTGAGTCACAATCGAGAGGATTTACAGCCATAGAGATAACATCGATGTTAGTGATATACACAATATGACTGTTTTATTGGTGATGTATTACATTTATATAATTTATAGCCCAGTGCTTCACAGAGCCTTTGCTGTGCACCACACTTTTGAGGTCAGCTGTGTTAAAAGGGTCTGAAGCGACGGCAGAAAGTTGGACAGATTGTCGGTGTGTCCTTCCTCTTTTTACAGATTATCTCCAGATTTCAGCTTTGATGCATGTGCGTTTCCTTTTTGTGCTGCAGGAGTTTCGACCGTGCTGTAGAGGAGTGGGGGCAGTTTCACTGTGACTTGAAAGACATCAGTCAGTGGCTGACTGACACAGAAAACCTGCTGTCTGAGAGCGTTAGCCCTGATGGACAGCTGGACCTGGAATCTGCACGACAATACCAAGAGGTCAGTGGAGGGTGGTGAATCGTTGGTCTGTGTTAAGTTTTTTGTTTTGTTTTTTCTCTCCTAATCTGTTTTGGTTTCTTTACCCCAGAGACAGAATAAATATGTATTTTTTGTGACAAAAGGCCTGTCAGGTCTCTTTCTTTTATTGTTATGGAGACTAATTAGATTAATTTGGCAATATCACATCATCAGCGTGTGTTTACAAGTTTAAATCAAGATTATTAACTCCCAAGGATGCTGTAGTAATATTAGGGCTGGGTATCGTCACTGATTTCTAGAATCGATTCAATTCCGATTCACAAGGTCCCGAATCGATTCGATCCACGATTCGATTTAATTCGATTTGATTCGATTCGATTCTGGGAAATTTTGACAGTCAGAAATATTATAATTCAGATCAGTACATTTACATATTTTTGTATCTATTAAAAGGAAGCTGACACACGCAAGACTTTATCAAAGGTGTAAGCGTCACAGCAGATGCCTTTGTGTCAAAGTAGCTGAAGATAAAACACAGAAAAACATGAAGGTGATTTTCCTGTTCTGGGATTTTATAAAAATATTCTGCAGTACATCAAAAACGAAAGAAAACCATTAATCAACATATGAACATCACCTCTGAAGTTACAGCGGTTTTATTAGAGACACGGTTAAGCGTTTTGCATTTTGCTTAATTTTAAACAGTTTAAATTTGTTCAATATTGAACGGCAGAAATTAGGTTTACTTTTCGGAAGTAAGTAAAAGGGAAAAAAAAACGTCGGCCGACAGCGCTGTAAACAACGGTAGACTTGTGTGTAACAAGCAAGCGAATAATGCAGAAAAGAGAGAGAGAGAGAGAGAGAGAGAGAGAGAGAGAGAGAGCTGTGCATGAAGTGTGATTTTTATCCTGAAAAGTCAGCAAAAGTGGTTTGGATCTTCTTTTGCTGCTGGTTCAGTCAATATTGTTTGGAGAGAGATAAAACTAACAGCCATATGATCAGCGCAAAAAGGGCGTAAACACACAGCGCGGACCCGCGGATCAGAATCAGCGAGCTGTCGGCTTTCAGCCCCGACCGTCAGCTGAGAAAAGCGACATCTAACTGATCCTGATCCGTCGGCGCTGTGTGTTTACGTCTTTGTGCAGAAGCCGTGCACCTGCTCTCATTTACTGTCTTAGCTGTTTGGTGGTTGTTGAAATTTTGTGAGATGTCACCAGAGATTCTGGCATTTCGGGCAAAATAAATTAATATTAAAAAATCGATTCAGGATTTTAATGAATCGATTTTACGTTATCCAAGCCAGAATCGATTTTAATCGATAAATCGATTATAAAAACCCACCCCTAAGTAATATGTTCACGCTATAGGCAGCTTGATGGTTCGATGTGTTAGACAGAAGATAATTGCATTTGGCTCCCCCAGGGGAAAATGGGTGCTATACTGTATCTAATAAATACACCACACATCTGACTGTTCATTATGCAGAGTGGAAATGGAGAGAAGTGAACTGAAGAGTAAGATTAGAAGGGGACTTAAATTTCGCTTTGTTTGATTGCTAAAGCGGTAATTTCATTTCCAAGGGGAATTAAATTCTCTGAAGCTGTTGCATTATCGCTGACGGCGCCGGTGCCATTAACACCTTTATCGGCGTGATTTGCAAAAGCTCGAGCCGCAGTCCAGTGCGTCTGTCTTTTTTACGTTTTCACAGACTGAGAATGAGACGAGGGATCAAGTGGATGGGAATTGAGAGATCAATTAGCTGAGTCACCCTTTAGCGGACTTTACAATCACTCACTCTACTTTACGAGTCTGTCTTGGCAGGTTAAATCTCTCTCGGTGGAAACAGAGATTTGGCAGCTTAAGTCGTGACTCACTACAAATCATGCCTATGTGTCAATAAGAGATTTGCCTGGAGAGATGGACCTGAGCTCGGGATTTCAGCACTAGTAGATCAGATTATGCTGTTTGACTGAAGCCTTTTTCCCCCCCTTTCTTTTTCTCCTTTTGTCTCTTCCTTTGTTCGGCATGCATTTTAGGAGTTGGAAGAAGGCATTGCCAGTCATAAGCCCGTCCTGGTTGGACTCAGCCACACTGGAGAGCAGATAATTGGCAAGCTCTCCTCTCCTGATGGGCCCCTGCTTGAAGAGAAGCTGGAAACTCTGGGTCGGCGTTGGAGAGCGGTAAACCGCCAAGTCCTAGACAGACAGCGGAGGTAAAAATGACCTTGTACAAAAGAGGGGGGAAAGATTGAGGATTTGGCGTTTGACATTCTTGTGTGTTGACATATAACATCTTAGTTCTAGAATACAATGTAGCATAGAGGTTGGTGCTCATTCTCCGTTACCATCAGTCTGTTTCTTTATCAGTGTTTGTCAGGTTAACGTTATCAATGCGGTCAGTCAGCCTATAACAGCAATTTAAATGTAAATTTTTAGGATCAGGCCTGCAACCTGGAGGAAATGGAGATCCTAATCTAAGGTGTGTGTGTGCAGGTTGGCTGGAGGGGATCCGGCCCTGTCAGAGCTGGTGAGGAGGCGCGAGGAGCTCGCTGTGTGGCTCGAGCAGGCAGAAAACGCTGTTAGCTCCCTGCCTGTCACTGCCACTGACAGAAATCTCAAAGAACTGAAGGTAAAGCAAAACTCAAAACATGCTCGAGTTAGTCTGATTCATGGGAGCTCAGAGATTTCTATTCCTGCTCAGGAGCTGCTGGGGAAGTGCTATTTTTATGGTCAGCTCTGACTGTGTTGTGTTGTCCTTTGTTCTTCTTTCCCCTCTATGCTGTACTGTGAGCACAAGTTGCTCAGAGTGTCTCAGTTAGTCACAAGCAGAACCAGTCTCACCCAGCAAACGTAAACAGAAAGAGCACTGACACTTCCTGTTTTTAATATTCCTGTTTACATCCCCCAAGCCCTCAAACTCAGACTTGTACCTTATGGAAATACACTGCAGAGTAGAATCATTCACACTACATATCTCTGTGCAACAGGAGTTTGCTTCTTTGTTTCCCATTCCTTTGACTTTATCTCTCATTTTCAATCACACGGTGAAATTAAGCCTCGGTGCATCTTTCCTTGCAGGCCCTTGCTGAGGAAATGGATTTACAGAACGAGCGTCTTGGCTGGCTTAACAAGCACGCTCCTCAGATCCTGTCCAGTCCCAGTGTTAGCCCGCAGAACAGAGAACAGCATGTTGCCAAACTCAGAGGCATAAACCTCAACTGGAGCAAGGTATGAAACAAACCGAGCGGGCGGCATGCACACCCAAGTTTGTGAATGCAGAACCTCAAATGAGGCGATGTAGGATTTTGAAATTAATACCATATGTCCATCTACTAAAAATCTTGAGCGGGTTTGAATCTCTGTGACCTCGACCTCATAGTCAACCTTTCTGAAAATCACCTAGAATTTTCAATTTTATACCATAGGTGCATCTACCAGGAGGCTGAGGGCTAGCAGTAGCTATAGCTGGCTTCTTAGCCTTGTAGTCAAAGTGGTTGGTGTGAAACGTTGAGTTCCCTTTCATCTGCTGCTTCATCCCTGATTCTACCACTCCTGCAGGTGACCAATGAGCTGTTGGACAAAGTGGGTGAAGTGGAGACCAACCTGCAAAGTCACGCCCAGTTTCAAGACCGGATGAACAGACTGACTGACTGGGCCGTCATCACGCACCAGACGGTCACGACCCGCGGCCTGAATCCTGGCCAGGCACTGGTAGGTGGACTAAACAGAACTCAGAAAACTAATACACTGGTGCTCACTGAAAATCCATCAATTCTATGCAGGCCTGTTCTCTTATATGATTTTTAAATACGCTGTAGGATCTGGAGGCTTCCATGAAGGACAGAAAGAAGGAGCTGGAGGACCTGTTAGCTCATTCAATAGAGCTGCAGAGACGACAGCAGCTGTTGCCTCAAGAAAAGGTTTCCATAGTAATATAATTTAATAACAAAGTACTAGTGATTGTGGCATATAATTACACAAAAAGATACAATTTCCTGTAATTTCTTAGTTTAATTAGCTCTTTATCTGGTTACACACCATTTCTAATGCTATTATTTTGTACTAAGTCTATATATATGTTTGTGTGTGTGTCTCCTTATGCGCTATCATGTGTATAGGCTAAGGTTGAGCAGCTGGCAGCTGACTGGAAAGCCTTGGATGGCCGGCTGAGGGAATCTCTTGAGCCACCTCTGTCTCCATGGACACATCACCAACATGTAGTCCAACACCAGCAGCTGGGTAAAAAAAAAAAAAAAAAATCCAAGAAATGCAATTATTTCTCTCTTTATGTATCGCTGCCTCTGTTTTTATGGTGCATCAAGGGCATAAGGAAGAAGGCATCCAAAACTTGCCCCAGTGAAGTATTTAAAAATGAGATGCTTGTGGATCATTAGCAGGGCATGACAAAAATAAGTAATAAGTTCTTAAATTTGCAATTCCCCTTTGTCCTGCCTTAATCTGGAGCATGAAATGCTTGATTAAAAATAACAAGAGGTGAGCGGCAAAGGTTGTAGCAAACTAAAACAGTCCCCGATGGCTCGTTCGTCATGATTTGGTATGGTGCTACTATCCTCTGAGAGCCTTTTGACAACACCACCTCCCTCCTTCTAACATCTTTAATGTTTGTTGCATCATTTCCTTTTAAAGGAGCTCTATATGTCAAACCTTGCTTGGATCAAGATTTCTTCCTTTTTTTTTTCTTTTCCTCTCCCCGCCCCTGCTTCAGTGTCTGCCGTCCCTTCAGCCGTGCAGATGGCCAGCTTGGTGAGCGAGGACCCACACCACCAAACCCCGCACACACCGGACACCGTGGCGCCCACTGATCTTAACGAGACTGCCACTGAGCTTGCAGACTGGCTAGTCCTCATCACCCAGATGCTCAAGTCTAATATTGTCACCGTGGGGGACACGCAGGAGATCAGGACCACTATGGGACGTCTTCAGGTGAGAAATTGGTTGATTTTTTTTTTTTTTTTTTTCTTTTTTTTTTTTTTTTTTTTATGTGTGTGATTCATTTGTTTTTGTTTTTTTTTTAAACTGAACTTTCACTAAACTTTCCTTGTATGTTTCTTCACTTGACAGGTGACAAAGAATGACCTGGAGCAGCGTCACCCTCAGCTAGAGGACATTTTCACACTGGCGCAGAACATCAAAAACAAAACCTCCAACCTTGATGTTCGCACATCCATTACTGAGAAATGTAAGAAAAAAGTTGTCAGGGGAAAGAAAAAAAAATAGTAGCAAATATGTATGTTGTGCTTTAGCCTTTGTTTGTCCATATAACCACATCTGTCTCTGGCTTTAGTGGAGAAGGTGCGCAGCCAGTGGGACAGCACTCAGCATGGTGTCGAGGCACGGCTCCAGCAGCTGGATAATATGATTGGTCACAGCAACCAGTGGGAGGAGCGGAGGAAGGAGGTGATGGGCCTTATTGGGCACCACGAAGGATGTTTCCATAACCTTCTTCAGCGTCAGTCCAGAGATCCCCTGACTGAACAGCTTAAAGACAATAAGGTTAGCGAGGAAAAAAACACTGCTAAACTTTCTCTCTGTGACCTCAGTACGCCTCATCTGTCCTCTTGAGGTCATTTACTGTGATTCTGTAGCAAGCTTGTCTACTCATATTCCTCACGGAGAGAAAAAAAAAATGGATCAAAGCGAACTTTATAACATATTAGAGGTCCTTTATACAGTCGTGTAAGTTTATACAAGGCGAGAATGAATAAATCACCTCTCTGAAGTATCACTTTGAACTTTAATAACGTTCGTACACCCACATCATCCATCATTTTAATTTGAGATTATGTCTTGGCCAATGATTTCTGGCACCAAATCCTGCCTCTTCTGACAGATTACAGGGACCGAACACTAGAGGGCAACTGAGTTTAACAGAATCCAGGATGCTGTATACACAGCTGTTTGCTCCTGGTGTGTGGTCTTGTAATAATGAGTAATTATGTATTTAAAATAGTGAAGTACACTTTTTTTTTTTTGTTAAAAGAAAAGGAGCCCAGCAGTCTTATATGGATGACTTACTTCCAAATGCTGAATTTGGAGTCTTAATCACCAGGGTCTAATGTAACATGCTTGATTAAGCAGAGGTTAAACAAACAATGTCAAAGAGCCGAGCAGCAGAATAACAAATTTGTGTGTGTGTGTGTGTGTGTGCATGTTGTTGTTTTTTTGTTGTTAGTTTAATATTTATTTTTTCATCTTAGAGAATGAGTCATTAATATCCTCACACGGCAGTTTTTCATATACCAGGCCGCAACAGTATACAGCAAACGGCACAGGAAGATGGATAACTCCAATAATGATAAACAATGCCCTTCACAGTGACTTGCAGTATTCACGCTGACTCACATCTGTCACATCCTCAGAGTCGCAGTCCAGTGTCACGAATATCAAAGCGCTGCATTGTTTTACAGGAGTTTCTCCAAGCTCTGGGCCGAGGCCAAGCTACAGTCGCAGCCTTCAACGAGTTGTCTAATCACCTTTTACGAGAGTATTCTACCGATGACACCAGGAGGATCAAAGAGGTCGCAGATAAACACAATGCTGCCTGGAACAGCCTCAACAATAGGTGCATACAAGTTGGCCCGCTCACCCTCTCACTGTGCTTCAAGGCAGATACCCTTTAACAGTATTAAATGTTTTTGAAGTTATTGCTATATCTCATATATAGCTATGCGTTTGTCTCAATCATATTAATGGACAGGGCCAATGACCGTCACACGCAGCTGGACAGTGACCTGAAGGGCGTGCAAGTGTCTCTCAGGGAGCTCGAGTCCTTCCTCAAATGGCTCCAGGAGGCTGAGACTACGGTCAACGTTCTCGCCGATGCCTCCCAGAGGGAAGATGTGTCGCAGGACTCCGCCCACGCGAAGGAGCTGAGGCGACAACTGGAGGTAGGGGCCGTAAATTGATAGAGAAACCGCGAGTATGTGAGGAATATATGCACAGGTGCCAGCCTATTATCTCACTGTCATCCTTCATTAACACATCCTTCAGCTACCGAACAGGGGCTGGGGTGTGTGTATGCTGCTGGTTAAAGGTGTGTGTGAATCAGAGGGCGTGTGAATGCTTTTACACCTTGAACGTAGCTCAGTGATCTCCTTGTTCTGTCCCGCTTACGAAGTGTGTGTGTGTGTGTGTGTGTGTGTGTGTGTGTTTGCCCTCAGCTTGCTTGTCATTTACTCAGATGTTCCCTCCAGGATCAGTTGACGCACATCATCCTATACTCTATGTAATGATTTAATCCCAAAATCACCTCACCTCAGCCTTCCAGCAGATACAACAGGCGCTAATCTTCTTTCATTTATTTATTTATTTTTTACTTCTTGCTGAAGTTGAAAAGGTGTTTTTAAAAATGTCTTGTGGTCATCTCTTTTGGCTTCTACATTGAGCGACGTTTTAACAATCTCATTGCTTTTTCAGAGGAACTCCTTGTCCCTGAAAAAGCGCTGCAGTGTCATCCATCTTTCAGAATCGAAATCACCAGTCCAATAAAAATTCTGTGTTTTCTTGTCTTGAACGCTACATTGCCATCACTCCCGCTTCCATTTTCCGATCATTTAAAAAGAGGCCAAGGTTATAGAGAAAAATGACGCTGAATCACCGCATGAATGGCTGCAAAGATTTCTGATTCATCAACTTGATGCGAATCTGATGGTCACAGACTTTTGTAACCCGTTTGTTGAACCCTTGCCGGATTTGGAAGTAATGAATGCTATTATCACATTTACCTGCCCATTACAGTCATCTATATTTGTTGTACTGAACATAATCCATCATTATATAAACCTTTTCAAACTTACGTCCTGCATATTATTACAATTTAGTCCTGCAAAGGTCGTGTGTCTTACTAGAACACCAGAAACTGTCTGTATAAACTCCTCTTATACGATGAGTTGGGATGCCAAAATTGGCACAAAGGTAGATCTTAGGGCTCTGAAGGTTATCAGCTATATTACGTTTTAGCACATTATCATGTTGCAACCTAGCAACCACCAACCAATGGGCTAAAATTAGCCATTTGTAGCATTTTGCACCAAGAACACTTTAGACAAGCATTGGACAAGTTTATTTTCACAAACCTTAACTTATACATGTATTGTAATGTCATCGTGTTGCCTAGCAACCACCTATCAACCTACTGTAGTGAGTTCAGTAAATGTGTTAAAATAGTAACTAAGGGTAGTTTCTAGGGGTGGGTTTTTATAATCGATTCATTGATTAAAATCGATTATGGCTTGGATAACGTAAAATCGATTAATTAAAATCCTGAATCGATTTTTTTTAATATAAATTTATTTTGCCCGAAATGCCAGAATCTCTGGTGACATCTCACAAAATTTCAAGAACCACCAAACAGCTAAGACAGTAAATGAGAGCAGGAACACGGATTCTGCACAAAGACTTAAACACACAGCACGACCCGCGGATCAGAATCATTTAGATGTCGCCTTTCTCACCCGACGGCACGGACACGGTCGGGGCTGAAAGCCGACAGCTCACTGATTCTGATCTGTCGGCGGGTCCGCGCTTTGTGTTCACGCCCTTTATGCGCTGATTCTAAAGCTGTTAGTTTGATCTCTTTCCAAACAATATTGACCGAACCAGCAGCAAAAGAAGATTCACATAAACATCGTCATGAATTCACTCTGACTTTTACTGTTTTGCTTCCACCGCGATGCACAGCTCTCTCTCTCTGTCTCTCTGTCTCTCTCTCTCGCCCTCTCTCTCTCTCTGTCTCTCTCTCTCGCCCTCTCTCTCTCTCTGTCTCTCTCTCTCTCTGTCTCTCTCTCGCCCTCTCTCTCTCTCTCTCTCTGTGTACTTCAAGAACAGTTTCCCTTTCTTCATTATTCGCTTGCTTGTTATGCACAAGTCTACCGTTGTTTACAGCGCTGTCGGCCGCTGTTTTTTTCCCTTTTACATTCTTCCGAAAAGAAAACCTCATTTCTGCCGTTCAATACTGAACAAATTTAAACTTTTTAAAATTATTCAAAATGCAAAACGCTTAACCGTGTCTCTAATAAAACCTCTGTAACTTCAGAGGTAATGTTCATATGTTGATTAATGGTTTTCTTTCGTTTTTGATGTACTGCAGAATATTTTTATAAAATCCCAGGCCAGGAAAACCACCTTCATGTTTTTCTGTGTTTTATCTTCAGCTACTTTGACACAAAGGCATCTGCTGTGATGCTTACACCTTTGATAAAGTCTTGCGTGTGTCAGCTTCCTTTTAATAGATACAAAAATATGTAAATGTACTGATCTGAATTATAATATTTCTGACTGTCAAAATTTCCCAGATTTAAATCGAATCGAATTAAATCGAATCGTGGATCGAATCGATTCGGGACCTTGTGAATCGGAATTGAATCGATTCTAGAAATCAGTGACGATACCCAGCCCTAGTAGTTTCCACCTGACTCCATTATGTTTGTGCTTAAGAGCAAACATATTGGTGTAGCTTTCCTAATTTGTTATCACCCGCCGCCTGTCTTTATCTTCTGTTGTCATTTCATTACCAGTTGGAGTCGAGATTGATGGATGGTCCTCGCCCAGAAAGTGGGTTTACATAACACAGACAGGCTTCAAGCCTTTGATGTTGTGGCTTTACTGAGTGTTGTTCCCCACAAACCCTTTCATTAGGTCACAATGACTGCTCTGCCACTGTTCGGTGCTTAGTTACTTTAATGACAATTTGTAGCCGCAGGCGGTTGTCATTCTCACTGCTGTTTTCATATTAAGCCCGCAGTTGGTGACTGGTCAGACTCGGTGACAAATACAAATTGGTGCATTAACTGATATTTCATGAAAATGTGAGGCTTAATGGCATAAGACCGAAAAACAACTGATGCTGTTGCGTGTGATTCAGTAATGACAGTCATGGCCACAGGAATCAACATACCGGGAAACAAACTTGTTTGTTCTCTTGCCGAGTTGGATTAGAATTGATCGTGACTGTCTGATAAATTGGGGAATTATGTGATCAGTCTGGTTAGTCTCCTGCGGATTTTTGTGGGCTTCCAATGTAGCCAGGAAATCGGGGATAAAGAATAATGGATTTCCAGTTCAAAAATTCCTGTTCTCTTCATTGGTCATTGGTTACGAAAAGAGAAAAGCTAATTAAAGCTTAATCGTTGTCAGATGACAGCTATCGTTTCAGGTTTGCTCAGTAGAGCAAACTTTGTGCCAGAAATCTTGTCCCTTTGCTACAGATTCCCCATAATCACAAGCAGATATCTGATGTCTTTACTCGGCTCAGCCACTATAAAAAAAAAAAAAAAAAGTCCTTGTTTTATTTATTTAGTTATTTATTTATTTATTTATTTTTCTGGGGTTTTTTTTTATGAATTTATAAAATTCCTTAAATAGTTTTTGCTTCACTGAGTGGAAGAAGTACCAGTTTTATTTCTTTTTGAATTAACAGACACTAAAACTTTGCAGAAAATAAGGTCGCCTGACTACGTTTTGAAGCGTCGGTAATTAATTACAAAAATAAATTTTGATCCAGTTCAGTACGCTTTCATTATCTTGGCACTGGAAGGCAGGCTGTGCATGAGCCATTATAGAGATATATGTAACTTTATATTATTTTATCTACATGCACTATATTTTCAATAGTTAATTTTCTGGACATTTAACTCTATAAATTGTGCCTTTTTATAACAAACTCCCTCTCATTAATTTGCACTGGTCCAGTAGAGACAAAAACTTCAAAGGGATAATTACCACCATGTTATGTAATTGCATATTGTCTTACTGGAGCATACAGGAAGTCACTTGTTTACATCACAAATCTGCACATTTGGTGGAATAATGTGCAGATTTATTCCATCATGAAGGTGCAAAGATGTACACAGCCTGATGATCTGCTTATATCTCGCTTGCCTTGTGCATGTTTAGCTGTGGGCTTTAGATTTATGTGGGTTTGTGCATGATTGTACTGTGGTGTAAGCAGATGAGTCGCACATGCTTTCTACAACCTCTTTCTTTGAAAAATGGTTCATAGTTTTATTAACCCAGAGCCAACAAAACACTCAGTGTCTCTTGTAATTCCCCGTGAAGCAGAGTCAATACTCTGTGGAATGACTGAAATGGATGCTGTAGCCAGTTAAACCTTGTCTAAACACAGCTCTTCAGTGTGCTCATCATGCCATCTCTCATTGTGTGTGTGTGTGTGTGTGTGTGTGTGTGTGTGTGTGTGTGTCTGTTGGTGAATGATGATTACTCTAGTTGGCTGCATCTTTTTCTTCCTTTCCACTGTCAAGTTACTGTCATTTAAATAAACTTACCGGTAATCAGGGACCAAAAAACAAAACAGTTTTTGTTTTGTGCGTCAATTTGTGTCACATCTTTTAAAAAAAAAAAAAAAAAAAAATGATGGAGAGGCGGCTGGTCTTGGGTTTTCATCCTCAATTCAAATTAGTGCCTCTTGTCTTGTGGTTGGGAGAAAGAAGGGTGTTTTTCATCACTTTAAATGAAAGTCAAACATTAGCAGAGGGCATGAAAAGGGTTAAAATATCCACTCTATGGTTTACTTTGTTATACAGCGTGGTTAGGAGTTCAGGAGGAAGTGAGCGGCTGCTTTTCTCTGCTCTTTTTCTTCTCTAAATGTCATCTCTCTGCTGCCTGGTGCCTCCAGCAGATACATTCTCTAAACATTCAGCTGTTTTCTGCACTGATAAAAGATACTTAAAAGCCTTTTATCTTTTATTTTTGACCTTGCCCTCCTACCCTATCTTCTGATGCTCTGCTTTCCACCCACTTTTTATTTTCCTCATTTTTTGGTTTTATCTGCAGTTTACCAGCATGTCCTCCCTCTTTTCTTCTCAGTTAATCGCTTAAAAAAATAGTATTTTTTTAATTTTTTTTGGCGACAAAAACATGGCTCTTAATTAAAGACACATGCACCGTATCTCTCCCACACACTTGTTTGTGTCTGGAAATATTTTTCTGTAACATATTTGGCTTTTTAAAGAGATATATTATCAGTTATAAACACTGAAAAACAGAATTTTCTGTTTTTGGTAGGTGTTAGAGCTGGGCGATATATCGAGTTTTTAAAACATATCGATATATTTTTATACGAGATATAAGATGTGACAATATCCTTTATATCGATATAGTCTATGTTACGTTATAATTATAGTTGTGGAGCCGCAAGTTTGCCTCTCTTTCGTCCACTTTTGTCTCTACGCAACGTTACTCCGCCTCGCCTTCACTGAAGACAACTCCCCCTCCTCCCCCATCGCTTCACATGCAGGCAGCGACAAGACGGACACGGCAAATCTCCGTTAACGAGTTACTGCGCATCGCCCCATGCGTGGGGCTGGACGGCGTCAACGTGCTAACGAGCTAAACATGCTAACGAGCTAACAGCGCTAACCCTAAAATCCTTTCATTCTCTCAAAAGTTGATAGCGCGCCTTATGTATGAATTCTGGTTGTGCTTGATGGCCGCGAACTGATTTTATGTGGTACACGGCGCTCAGCAATCTGTCAAAAATGTTTGAGTACGACTTTGGTAAGCTACGGAGCTGCACCGCTTGATAGATTGTCGGCGCATTACGGCTACCGAGGAGCTTCGCGGAGTGATACGTACTTTGCATCAACGTAATATTACCGTATTGTGTGTGTATAAGGACCATAAATGGCACCTGTAAGAGACGTGGTTATGAAGCGGATTTCAAACTCCAGGCTATCAGTCACACAGTAAAACTTGGGAACAGAGCAGCTGTGAAATCTGTCTGTCTTTGTTATTACGCTCAGCGTCTTTTAGTTTACATTTTGACTGCACAATTGTGAGCTCTTTGTTTAGAACAAAAACAACCTTGTTTTCTTTTATTTATGGAGCATTATTATTTAATGAATGCTCATAATTTAATTTTGAGTAATTTTTCATGTACATCTGTGCTGTATGTTAATAAAAGTGCCTGTGTGACATCTGGGACACAGCTTTGACTAAGAACTCTCTTTTTGTTCTTACTTTATGGCTTAAAAAAAATATCGAGATATATATCTTATATCGCCATCCAGCTAAAAAATATCGAGATATGAATTTTGGGTCATATCGCCCAGCCCTAGTAGGTGTACTGTAGTTTTTGGCCTTTAGTTTTAAATACTTAATTTTTTTGGACTGCTAGTGGTTTTATTAGATAAGCGGCAGCAAAGAGACAGCAAGGAAGGCAGGAGGAGACACCACATGGGTAACGACAGAAGTCTGGTCTGATGCAGCCTGTGTTTGGCACCACAGATAAAAACTAAATCAAAAACAGTCACTTAATGGCTTTTTCGGGAGATTTTAAGTGCATTTGGCATTTCCTGATGTAATTTGTTCCACGATCATATCTCAGGTGTCTGAAACTGAGACAACAAAAATGGCTTCCTTAATGGAAGAGGAGAACTAGAGCTAAAAAAGTAGACTGTTATTTTTTTTGCATTGAAAAATTACTGTCTGAAACTAAAGTTTCTCAACAAACCTTTTTTTCTTTAATAAAAACCTTACCAATGGTTGTCAGCTACCCTAATGGAGAAAAAAGTCTGTCGCAAATTGCATTAAGAAGTTGCGTAGGTGTAGTAACAAATTGGCTCAGTGTAGTTTGAAGGCATTCAGAATTGACCTTTAACCTGTATGGTGCATTATTGTATCTCTAGAAGCATTGTTTTTGGGTTCATGCAATCCTATGTGTTCTCAGATTTGCTGGATCCACCTGAGTGCACTACAGAGTAGGGCTGTGCGATATGACCAAAATCTCATATCCCAATATAAGAATTCTATCATCCTGATAACGATATAAATCACAAAAATGTAACATTTTCTGTAAATTCTGTGAATCTCGGGCAGCTCGACTTGCGGGAAGTGTTTCCAGCTGCGCGTCATGTACCTGGAGTCGAGTGTTTTAACCGATGCATGAAACTATACATTTTTAGACATAAGTTGTAATGGCCGCCGTTTTCTTTGTGAGTATTTATTACACAGCGTGCTGCGGGGAAAAGCCTGTTCTAATGTTTGAGTCTAAGGTTTATTTTTTTAGCACCTGGCAGCTCTTTTTTACTTCTCATCCGTAAATAATCTGCTCTTTCACGTGATTCAGTTTATTTTGAAAAGTCTCAAGTGGATCTTGAGCTTTATTGTGAAAGGTTTATGTGGAACATAAACAAGCGGACACGCGATGGTGTTACCGTCGTTGTTGCTAACCACAACGCATAAAAACAGGCGCTTGTCCGTCCGTAGTGTGGTTATATTAAATATAAGAGAAAGAAGAAATTAATATAGCCACTACAGTGACCATCAAAACGATGAAAAAATATTGCTGTAAACAGTTTATTTTGCGACACCACGAAACAAGCGATAGCGTACAATAAAAAACGATAGACGTTTTTATATCGTCACCCGATATATATCGTTATATCGAACAGCCCTACTACAGAGCATCAGTAACGCTTAAGAACAAGCACTCAACAGTGTTGTCTGCAAGTATGAATGGTACCAGCCTTCTTGGCATAGTGTCTCGAGTGCTTGACAAGTGAGGATGTCTTGCTTCTTCAGTTTTAAGCAACTGACAGAGCCCGAGGTAATGTGGGGGTTGTGTAGTGGTGTGAGGTGTGAAACCTCTGTAAGATGTAGCCTCACCCACCATCATAAGGCAAGGTGAGAATGGGGGATTGAAGACTGCTGACTCAAGGTGGCTGGTAGCTGGTGCTGTAAGCCATCACCTCTGTTCAACTATGGTCGATCACAGCGGATGTAGATGGCCTCCTTTACTCCTTCCAAACTATCTGTCTTCTCGGTCCAGAATGTGAACACTGGCATCCTTGACGGAATGCCCTCTCTCCTGTAGGTGTACAGCAGAGTCTATCAAGCACTCGACTACCATGATACGGATGACTGTGAACCGACACAGACTTCTTGGCGCTCACGTCACACATTCGAGCTGCGATACTACAGTTCTTACTTATTTTTGACCTCTGCACATGTGCAAAGATGTATTTTTCTTTTTGTCATCAAAATGAAAAATATGTTTTTGACTACTCATGTTTAACATTCATGAGTCAGCCACCAGCTTCACGGGCACCTAAGCCGTGGAAGTGCTCCAGCTAAGATTGCCAGTGCAGAAAATGAATGGGACCGCTACTTCCCAGAATCCTGGATGCCTGAAATAACCCCTCCTTCTCTATATCTCTATTGTGTGTGGTTCTCATTTGTCCTCCAAGTTCTCGCACAATCTCTATCTCTCTCTGTCGCTCTCTCTCTCTCTCGTCTGATTGTCTCTCGCTCATTGATTTGTTTCTTTCCTGGCATAATGTCATTCAACCTTCACAACAGATGCATTGTTTGTCTTCCCTCAGTGGTGCTTTTCATCCGTCTCCCTCTTTCTTAGTCTCTCACTCTATTTTGCTCTCTCTCTCTTTCGCGCTCTCTCTCTCTCTCTCTCTCTCTCTCTCTCTCTCTCTCTCTCTCTCTCCCTCCTGCTCTCTCTCTCTCTGTCACTCCTTCCCTCTCTTTCTCCTCTCCGGATCGGCAGCAGTAAAAAGTAAGCCGCGTACGGACAGCTTCTCTTCTCGTCCAGTGCAACTCGTGCCGTCCTCTCTCCCTTCCCTCTCATCTCTGCCAGCACTTTGCGCTCTTTCTCTCCCCGTTTATCTTTTTCTTCTTCTTTGTTTCTTCTTCTTCTTCTTCTTCTTCTTCTTCTTCTTCTTCATCATTTCCCTCTTCTCTGTCACTCTCTTGACTCTGCAGGGTGCCGTCACGAGTGATTTGTTTGATTCTCTTCTGGCTCTGCGGTCGAGGTGCGCGTGTGAATGTCCGCGTGGAGGAGAAAGTGAGTGTCTCGTCTTGTCCGGCTCTTTTGCATCATCGCGCGCATGTGTGAGTGCATGCTAAGAGCTGCGTGAGTGACTATTTATAAAGAGAGAGAGAGGGGGGGGGGGGGGGAGAAAGCAAACTGAGGCTGCGCTCACTATGTTTATTGTGTGTGCGTGCGTGTATGTGACAAAACGTGGGTGCATGCTGAGCTGAGTACGCCTGCGAGTGAGTGAGTGTGTGTGGGGTTTTTTTCCCCCTTCTCTCTCTCTCTGTGTACATGTGTGTGTGCGCATCACGTCAGCTTGGCTGGGGTCTGGTCGGCTGGAGAGGGAGAGGGAGAACAATATGAGCGGGGTAGGGCAGTGCTAGCATGCGGACCAGGAGCAGGCTGCTGCAGACTTGTAGCAGTCTTAAGATGATGGCCATGGTCCGGACCTCCCTCCAGAAAGTGGTGGTCTTCTTACACAGGCTCCAGAGGATGGCCATCTCCTCGCCGCGCTACCAGAAACTCTGCAAGGTACGTGGAGACACGGAGCTGGAGAGCAGAGAGTTCATGTTTTTCTTTTTTTCTATTTTTCTTTTCCTAATTTAATTGGATTTTCTTTTTAAACTTTTACGATTGCACTCGTATGTGTCATTTAAATGATTATTTTTTGATTCTTTGGGATTTGTTTGGAGTCTATATTTATCAGATGCTCGGTTTGTGTCAGCAAGCAGCCATAAAGTTTTTGCTGCACATGTGTATTTGTATTTCCCCCACCCCCAGTGTAAATGCTCTTGCTTTTCAGAAATCTGGAGCTTATCACCAAGTTGCCCGTCTTTGCCTCATCCATAGCTTCTCTATTTTTGGCCTTTTTATTCATGAGTCATTCGGTTGTCAAGACATTCAGTTCCTGCTGAAGTTGTTTTGAGGACTCCAGTCACCTCCACAGCCTGTCGTTTTAAATATATATGTGCATATATACATCAGCAGCTTTAGGAACTTTTGGCACTTCTTTCACATATCAAAGAAGAATTCAAACTGTGCGTCCCTGCCGTAGAGTGAGGTTGTGTGTGCACGCTTTGTATTTTTGTCAGCTTTTAAAGTGAGTGCAGGCATACACAGGGATTGTGGTGAAGAGTGTGTTGTATTTGTTTTTGGTACACAACTATTTTTGCTTGTTTGGGATTTTCAGAGACATTGTGACAGGTGGGACTGATGGGACGCTGTTCTGTAACCTAATTTAATTCGATCTCTTGATTAAAGTTTTTAGCTGATCTCATTATGTTGACAGGACACACCGGTTAACAGGTTGGCGCCACACACACATTCATTCGAAAAGTGCATAAGAGAAACATGAGGAGAGTGTATTTGGTTAAAAAAAGAAAATCAAAGTCAGCTTTATTGATTTTACTTGAGAGAAAACGACCGCTGATGTGCACCGGACTCGATGTCATTTTGTACCCCTGTTGATCATTATTGATCGCTGATCTTCATTGCCGTCTCTCTTGCGCTGCACAGCACTGACCTGCTCTTGCTCAGAGGGTAAGGGTGGGGGTGGAGAGGGGGAGACCAGCTGTTGAGATTTGACAGTACTGTGCGTGTGTGACTGTTGGAGAGCGACAGACTAATGCATCAGAACAGTTTTGGATCAGTTTCCAGCTTCAATCATGGCTCGACAAACATGTGGTGGCTCAGTTTAATCCATCCTGAAAATTTGTTACGCTTTAGAGCTGCATGTTTTTGCCTTTTTTTTTCCTACTCACCAAGTGTGTGGTTATTTATTTATTTTTTTGTCTCTACAGAAGAAAAGCCAAAAATTATCACGAGAAAGTCTATTTATATGTATTTTTTCCCTGTTTTTTTTCTAGCCTGTCTTGTTTCTCTGGGAACAAAACAAGAAACAAAAAGCAATAGTGACGACTCAAGGATTAGACCTTGTTAAAAAATAAAAAAATTATGGGAGAGTGATAAACAGAGCATTAGGCATTTATTTCCTGCTCTTTCTCAGCTTATCTTGCAGATGCTTGACTTATGTTTGTTTGTTTTTAAACAGTTCTTGGCAAAAACAATTAAAACTAGATCTGTGGTAGCAACTCTACCCCTCTTGAGTTGATTTGTGGGAGGAATCAGTCATTCCACAGCCGATTACCCTCCCCTGGGTTGCATCAGTCATTCCAGCTTCGTTTGGCCTTCCCTTGGGGGACTGTAATGCCAGGGTAGTCCTGCCTCCCTGGGGTGCGCTCACTGGCCGGCAGACTGGAACAATGACATCCTGATGATAGATTCGAAATGGGCTCACCCTCCGGCTCTGGTCATTCTTTCTTTTTTGGAGGCAGACCACGGCCTGTTTATCGTCTGACACGCGTTATTAAGTGCAAAAATAATGGGAGCTGGTTCATTTAAATTTAATAATTTTAACATTTCTAATTATTCTCAGAGGAAATAACTGATTTCATATATTGTATTCCTTAGTTTCCTGAAGAACATGTTGTTTATGTTTTCGTACCACTCTTAAAATCGTAAGAAAAATAAATCCCACCAACACTTTCAATTTGATCACACTAACTCAAGTCAACAGTTCGTGTTTTCGTCTGACTCACTGTCACAAAGGCTGCTTTTTACCCTTGGAAAACCAATTAGACGGCAATATCAAGCTTACCTCTTGAAAAGCACGGACTTGCATCATGTTTGTCGTCACTACCTCTAACAGAGTACCAGTGCAGGGCACGGTGACCACTGACTCGCCGTGCTGTGATGGATGGGAAGAGTATGAAATGTACAGAGTCATATCTTTTTATCTGTTAATCATATTTTTCTGGGAGCTTTTGGGTTTATGCAGAGCACCAGTTATTTTGATGTATAATAGCGAGCTTAGCTGTGTTTGCAAACGGCAGCCATTTAACGTTTTTAAAATTTCATCTGTTATTTGGAGAGTAAATTATCTTTTCCAGTTCAAAGCAATAACATTTAATTTTTATTTAACCTTTATTTAACCAGGAATGTCCCGTTGAGATCAAAGACCTCTTTTTCAAGGGAGTCCTGGCCAAGAGGCAGCACATTTCAAGACAAATACATACGAACAAACAAAGTTAAAATTACACAAAACAATTACACATTATTGAGGCAGCCTGTAGGCCTTTGAGTTTAGTTTTAAAAACATTTAAAGACAACAATTCAGTTAGTTTCCAGTCTTTCTGTAACATGTTCCATGAAAAAGGCGCAGAGTGGACAAAGGCTTTCTTACCCAGCTCTGTGCTGGGTAAGGTTGTATGAGGTTGTATGCTCTGGGAAATTTTCTTTAATCTATACGGCGTTCCCCTGAGGCTGCATTCGATGCATTCATTCTGTACTCATTAAAAACATCGGCTAAATGCCTTAAATGTAAATGCGAGCTTCGCTGCATCCCGATTGTTCCTCTTGACCGGCCTTTCACCTCGCGCTCTCGCTCTGTAGCGTTCTCTCTTGAAAATTGCTTGCAAGCATGTGACATATAGTTTACTGGTGAATAGAAGCTCTGAGTGGCATGCCTGGTTCATTGGGGGCAGGGATAGCTCAGTAGGTAAAGTGGGCACCCCATGATCGGAAGGTCGGCGGTTCGAATCCACTTAACGGCTACCCTGAGGTACCCCTGAGCAAGGTACCGTCCCTACACACTGCTCCCCGGGCGCCTGCTTAGTGGGCTGCCCACTGCTTCACTGAGTGAATGGGTCAAATGCAGAGAAAAACAAGTAATTTCCCCATGGGGATCAATAAAGTATCCATTATTATTATTATTATTATTGTTATTATTATTTATAGTGAGGCATACAGAGGGGCCCTTGTGGCTCATTTCATCTCCTCACTTTTGCTGCGCTCTGTCTCTCCGTGTGTAATCTCTAGCTGAGAATTGGGTGAAGGGCCCACCTCTCTCCAGAGGAGCGTCCTCCTACTCTCATTACTGTAGCGTTGGCTGCTATTTCGTGTGTGCGTGTGTCTGTGTTAAACCAAAGCCTACTTTAGAAACAGCCCTAAAGCAGCAAAAATGTGCAGTCATGCCTTGTCTGTCTCTGTTTCTCTGGAAAATGCTTTGGCCTTTGGGCTCCACACTCGATCCACCTTTGCTCCTGGCTCACTGCTACCCCAGGACAGGTGACTCAGGCGTGGGCATGGAGCCCAGCTGTCTGACCTCCCTGTCCTTGAGCTCCACAGGGGTCCTATGGGTTATTAGCAAGTGTTAGCATTAGCAGTTAGAGCCTCAGGTGCAGTCAGATTACACCCCACCCCCCACAATCCTCTCCCCCCAGTAACCTGGCTCACGCTCAGATTGTGGATTTCTTTATTTTTTTCATGCATCCTTAGACACAGTTAGCTTACGGACACTCATGCATTCAGTTCTCCAACACATATGTGGATGAACACATTTAAAATACAAGCATACCCACACACTCACACACTCACTCACTCCTCAACTCCTCTGTGAGTGATGAGTCACAGGCGGGAGATTTATGTGGTAACAGATTCATAAATGCAGGTCATTTAAATTCATCAAGACCGTATTGGGAACGAGCAGGGACAATAAAAGAAAATGAAGATGGGTTTTTCTCTCCCAATCAACATTACATGTAAATCACCACAGATGGACTTTCTATTGGGAGTGGACTGAGGTGAAATAGCACTTAAATCACTGATACAGCCCCGAGTTAAGCTGCTCTCCTTTTCTCGATTGCCATTACGGCAGAAAGTGACCGTTCCATTATGATAAGATGAGATGAAGAGGACAGAAAAACTGGTCTTGAGATTGAAAATCAACACCCCAGGATTAGATGGAATCCACAATATACTATATTTGCTTCAAATATAAACAGAGAAAGGGGGGGGGGGAGACCCTCAACCTCCTCGCCTTTCTCCTCCCTTTGTCTACATCCCATTTTGTCTCTCGCACATCCAGTAAACCCATTTATCGAGCCAGTAATGCATGCGTGTGTCCGGTTTGTGTTTATGTGCACTTCCATTAGTGGCTTTCAGGCACTTCCTAACACCAAGCTAAAGCTGCTAATGCCTGTGTAGTTTGTCATCACGTATACTTTATGGTGCTGGAAAGCTCTGTATTCACCCAGCACTTCAACATGTGATATCCAGAGTAAATAACAAGGAAGAAAGGGAAAGATATTGATGGAGAGATGTGCGCAATTACCTCTGTAACTGTGTACTGGTTAACTGTCGTGATCAGTTTTCAAAGGAGTTGTTTTTCTCTTGTGATGACTGCATCTTTGCACTGAGGCTGGAAACGGGAGGAAAAATAGCTTAACCATGAGAAGCACCTACAAAATTCACTCTTAAAAGTCTGTATACAAACAGAGAGAGAGGTAGTTAGGTATTGTGTAACTCCTAAAGGGACAATGCACATTAGTTAGCATGACTACTTGGACCCATCATTTTGCCGTGGCATGCATAAGTATTAAAAGGAATCACTGATACAAAAGCATCAAAGCCCAGTTAAAAGTTAATAAATTAAACACACCGAGCACAGAACAATGACATAACCATGTGACATATAACAGAAAAATCTGAACTAACATTACATTTTAGTGTCAAAGTTACTAACAACTTGATCACATTTTACAGTCTTGATACAAATTTGATCTAACGTTTCTACAGTCTTTTTTTCCCCACCTGTCTGTCCAGCTATTAAGAAAGTAGATGATGTGATAGATCTGAGGTCCAGTACTCAGGTTTACTAGAGGACATGTTTGTTTTCAGACAGCAGACTTGGCCAAAACTCACTGGCCCACCTGACACCGTGATCTATGGCCGGCCCAAAAATGGCCTGAGCCGAATCACGGCAAGCAGAGGGAGAGATAGAGATCTCAAGGTTTTTGCCTTTTCGTTGTTCTCCCTTATGGCATGGCAATCTCTCAATACGTGCTTAAAGTGCTTAAAGATTTGTAGAAACTAACCCGTAAGAGAGGGGAAAAAAGGGAAATATTGACCTGAAGGCAGTGAGGAGGCAGTCATTTTTGTTGCCATCTAGAGGTCCCTATGACCTTCCAGCTCTCTTATCATCCTTTCACTGTCTCATGTACCGCTTGCCCGACTGAGTCGGGGTGCGATCCAGGGGGCACCCTAAGTGCGGGAAATAAAATGAAGCATGCAATCATTTTTCCTTTGCTGTTCCTTCTATTCTTGTGCTGACAATCAATCTGCGGGGACAAGGCCTGCGCTCTGCACCTTGCCAGAGTCCCACCTTGCCAATATCTATGGCGAGCACACAAACAGTGCTGACTCACCGTCCATATTTTGCTTTCTCTCAGTGTGTATATGTGAGCGCCTGCACCTTTTTGTGGTGCTGACAAATACCACAGTTTCAAGTTGAAGAAGAGATTGTGTTTATACAAATGTGCTGATAACATAAGGTCAGAATAATCAGAAGGTGATTGAGCCAATTAGTATTCAACAGATTAGAAAGTGTATCGATTGATCCTGTTCTCACTACCCTCTGTTACTTCTCTCCTCTTTGACCCTTCCCTCCTATCTCCCCCTCCCCCTATTTACCTGCATCAGCTTCAGTTCTCATTCTTTCTCCTCTGTGAATCTCTTCTACCTTCGGACAGTTTCCCTCTCTTGTCAAGGATAATTAATTCTTTAAGAAGGAGTGGAACATTCGCTCCACGATAACGTCTGTTCCTGCTACGTTTCAACGCCTCTGTGTGTTATTTCCACAGTGCTCTGAGCCCAAATGATTTTGTATTTCATCATTTTTTTTTTTTTTAAAAACATCTATCAAAAACACGGTGTGCATTTGCAGTGATTTATCACTTCTAGAAATCTCTTTTGAAAGGTGAAACATTCACGTATGAGCAAGCGTCTTTGTCTTGATGCCATTCTTTCTCCGAATCTTGTCCTTCCTGTAGAGATAAACATTTAATTGATCTATTCACCTGTCTTTTAGGCTTTTTGTACAACCACTCAAAAAAGGGGGGAAAACACTTAGATGGAACTACAAATTATTTTTAGCAGAGAAATACAAAGACACACTTCATTCCCTTTCTTCTTGATCTACTATCACCATTTCACTCAGTAGCAATTTTCCTAATATCACCATAATATGCAGCATATGCACCGGCTCACCTCGCCCTCTTTCTATTTATGCCATCATCTGCTCTTTGCACACCGCTTCTAAATCATTCATGCTTTCTGTCTTTTCCCTCCCATCCTCCAAAAACATTCTGCCCATCTTCCTCAACTCTTAGATGGCTTACTAGATGCTACTTGAGCCTTCATTCATGCACCCTTTACAAACCAGATACTTGCATTCTGCGAGTTTCCAACACTGAAACTATACTTGCGTGGATGTCATATATGAGTCGCCTCAAGGTTTATCATCCAGGTAGCTCATCTTAACAATTTTCCAATTGGTTAAATCAGCGGATGTTTACTTCACCTGTGTTATTTTGTCTGAATGTCCCTGACTTGGGGCTTTCAGTGGCCTAAATTAAAAAAAGGAGTGGAGGTTAAAAAGAACAAGAACCCCAAGAAAATAGCAGTGGAAGAAAAAGTGGGAAAGACAAGAGGAAAAGAAATTAGCCCCAGTGTAGAAGGTACTGCGATGAAGGAAATGGAGCATTGAGCATCCTCTCAGAGATAACACAAAGAGGAGCTGAAAATGGTTTTCACTGTTATATCACAGGAGATTAAAGATAAATCAAGCTATATATAGTCTGTAATCTGCAGGCAGGAACAGCCTGCTAGAGTCAAATGCCACTATGGGGGGGGGGAAGGAGTTTGATGGGTAGTCACAATCACGTCACAGAAGT
Source organism: Rhamphochromis sp. 'chilingali' (assembly GCF_963969265.1). Lineage (NCBI taxonomy): Eukaryota > Metazoa > Chordata > Actinopteri > Cichliformes > Cichlidae > Rhamphochromis > Rhamphochromis sp. 'chilingali'. The sequence goes on along the minus strand of NC_137932.1, from coordinate 11,966,382 downwards.
GTTGAGCAGAGTTTTTGTAAAGTCTTAAGTTTGCCCAGAGGAGCTCTCACTGTTGGCGTGCAGTTCCTGCTCTGACAAGCTTTTGAAAGGTAAAACTCTTCTTAAATTAGAAATGTCCTCTCCGTACTACATGGTTAAAAGATTAGACACGAGACGGAACCATGTGATACTCGAGAAAGTTGAGAGAGGGATCAGAGATGACGGGAGCGGATCAGCGTGAGCAATGAAAATGTTTGTGAAAGACAGCTCGACGTAAGCTTTAACTCCATCTCAGTGGTGCCTTCACACGTCGGACCGCAGACATCAAAGAAAATCCAGAGCTGTTAGGTGAGACAAGGAATCAAATTAGATGTACTACAGTGCTACAAAAAAAGGTTTGACTCAAAAAGCAGAAGAGGAAGAAAAACATGTCATGAGAGAAAAGATGGCTGCCAAGTATGTTTTATTTTTTGTAAGAAGGACGAAATTGAAGTGAGGAAAGAGCTATCTAAACATGACACCGGGACGATGGAAACTGGGAAAAGTTGGATATGGTGACAAGATCAAGTAGGAACCTGGAAATGGAAAAAGGGTGCAAAGATGGGAAAAGAGAGACCAGTGCCTGAAAGGAGGAGAAGGGATTGAAGAAGAAAGGGTCGATAGAAGTGTGCGATTGCCTTTTCCATCTCTGGGGTTTGCAGGGCTTATTTCAGGGTCACCGGAGAGACGATCGCACACACAAACACGCACACAAACGGACAGACGGGGAGAGAGAGAGAGAGTTCAGAATCGACCCGAGTACTCGTTTTCAGCCTAAAGAATATTCTCAGATTGGGCAGGGGGTGAGAATTCATTTATTGCCTCAGTACATGAGTGACTTCATTTTCACTGGCTGCCTTGCTTCCCACTGTGGACAAAAGAGAAATGCCAACAAAGCCTATTACACATTTGTCCAGTTTACAGCCAAGTATGTCTTGTTGAACGTCTCCCTCTTTTAGCCTGTCCCCCGTGTGTGTGTGTGTGTGTGTGTGTGTGTGTGTGTGTGTGTGTGTGTGTGTGTGTGTGTGTGTGTGCGCGCGCGCCAATTCGTGCCTGCTAAATATCATTGGGATTAGCGCCGGAGGCTTAATTAAAAAGCAATTACCTTTGGTCACTGCGGGCGACGCTTGGCGGAGGGTAGCTCGACTAATCTGGTGAATGTTGTGAGGGACCCTCAGCATGTAGCGCGCACACAGATGTGTGCAGTTGTCTGCAGAATTAAAGGGGGATTAAAACAATTGTTAATTAGCGAAGTGGGGTGGGGGCTGAAAGGGTAGAAGAGGGACTGCAGGGCCAGACGCACCGTTTCCTCTGCATCTCACGGCCTCTGTGAGTTTATTTATGAGGTTAAGTGGGCAAATGATATACCCCACATCCAATTCATTTTGGAGCTCCTAAGCATGTGTACTCTTTCCCATTGTACCTCTCTTCTTGCGCGTTCAAACACTAAAATAGGTTAGCAGAGTTAGCGCCTGGGCTAATCTTTTAATTTTAAAGCTCCAATTAGATGTCGCTAATGACAGTAATTAGATCATCTCTCTGAGACTCACTCTGTTGTGCCCTTGAAAACCCCCAGTATGCTCGATACAATAGAGGCGAATCTGCCAAAAAAAGTGTGGGGTGGGTCATTTCCTGAAATGATGAAGCTGTCTGAATACAAAGCAATGCTTTGTGTACACCTAAAATCAAAGATTATCTATGGGGATATTGAGAATTTAGCCTAAGTTGAACTTTGGATAGATCTAATTTTAGTGTCTGAAGCCACTCTAAGGTTAGTCTGTTTTTGGATAGGTGGGATAATATCAGATATTAGCCCCTCCCCTGCCCCAAATGATATATCTGTAAATAATTTAGTATTTACCCATGCCATTGGACCATGTTGTGTTTCATCAGTTTTGTACTGGCAGATTACTTGGCGTCCTTGGCCAAAGGGGCGAATAAATGACCCAATGGCCCTCTCCTCCACCAATAAAACAAGCCAAAATTATCTGTATTGGCTCTCAGCTGAAATTTAGTTTTAAACATTGGTGTTGGTATTGGCCCAGTATTGCGTTATTCAGAATGGGTGCATCCCTAGAGCATATAGGAAGAGAATTTGCGTTAAAATTGTGGTTTTGGTTGCCACAGAGACAAAGTTTTCACTCCTGTGCATTTTTAAGTTGTGTGTGTGTTTGTAATCTGTTTGTGCCCTCAGGTTTGACGATTTGTTGTAGTTCATCAAGATTTAATTTTGGATTGATGTTTTTTCATCCCTGAGAGAGACCAGTAATTACCACTAAACGCTGCATGAAAAGTGCTCATGCACACACAATCACAACACACACGCGCAAGAACACCCCTCACTACCCCCGGCTGATGTATCATAATTGTCCTCTGTCCTCTTCCCAGCTTGCTTTGCTCTATTTATAGCTCGTTTTAGGCCCCACCCTCCGAGACAGCACTATGGCAACTACATGATTGACAGGCCAATTGTCAAGTGCGCTTGATCCTTTTGAGTCTACTGTCTTTCCTCCCGTTGACCTTCTCTCTGACATCACCGCCGTCTGACTGTCTCGCTTCAGTCCGTACTGTCTGCGTGTGATCATAACTCAGTTTGGATGGCCCTGCACCCCGCTGCTAAATGTCCCCCTCACACAGAGATAGATACGCAGCTCAGAGAGGAAGAGCGGGTCATAAAACGCACACTCGTACACATACTACCTTAACTGCATATGACTACATCCATTAATCACCTTTTTAACCTCAACCTTTGTGCCTGTGTATCAACTGTGTGTCTACTTTTTATTCACAATTGTAGACACCGCCTAAAAACTGTAAATGCAGCAGGCTTCCTACTTCAGCAGGGGTGATCCGTATGAAAGGCAGGGTTTATTATGAGTTATTACATGCAATTAAAAATGCTTCTTGGGTAAGGAGGCGGGGCAGACCTCGATGCCCAGTTTGTACAAACATGCTGCAATCTGAGAGATACTGAATGACACACAAGGGCACATGATGTGCTTTAAACACTGTAAATTATTAATGCATAAATCAGTTTTCCTGTTATATAATACATTAATATCGTTGTTGTTGTTGTTCTTTATTGCATATTCTGATGCCTTCGCAATATTGTGAAGCCAATAAAGCCGCTTGAGTTGAATTACAAAGAGTAATTTTGGCTGTCACTCAACTGAGGCAAAAGTGGCAGCATGAATCAAGCAGTAGTGCTCGTGGTTAGGTAGAGGTTAAGAAAATTATCACTCAGGATGCATCAGATTCATGAAAGCCTCACCCTTAATCTCCAGGAGATAAAGTATTGTATATTTTGAATAACTTTACATATAAATTGTGGTAAAATAAGTAGCAGCAGCCATGCTTCTGTACTACTGGCAGATTAAAAGTAATTAAAACAAAAACACCTTCAACAGATACGGAAAGATTTGTGGCCACCTACCAAAGTGGTATATTCCATAAATAAATCAAGGAAAAATGCTAAAATGTGCTTTGAGGGAGGACTAAGACTCACATTTTCATATATTATTACTGGGTGAAGCTTGAATGTCACCTTCTGTATCACATGCCAAAACGCACTTAATTTCACCCCGTAGTTTAACTGAACCTCTTCACTTATGCAGACCTCTCAGAAATCCTCCAAGGTGTTATGTTCAAACCGTTTCATTTGAGTGTTGCTGCCTGCGACCTATTTCTTTCCATGCCTGTTGTTTTTCTCTTGTCCTGCAGTTTAGCTGTACCTACTACTAACTTTACACAGTGCCCTGTTATCACCATAAGAAGCTGCAATTCTGTTTTTTTGTTTTAATGTTTGTTGACAGCATGGGAAACGTACAGTCTCCATATCGGCATAGGCACAACCCTGGACGGTTCTGAGAGTGCATGCTTTGGGAATCGAGCTGATATTTTTTTGCCCATGCTTAGCCGTTTTGCTCTCTGCGGATATGCATTTCATTCAAGTGCTGCCTTTCTCCTTCTGTCTTATCAACTAACTCTATTTTGGAGCTTTGCAATCTTTCCAAGTGTTTACATATTTTTATATTTCAATATTTGTTTGCTTGTTTTGTGCATGAGTGGTTTAGTCGAGTCTTTTGCTCCCCCTAGCAAAAAAAGCGAAGTAGGTCAAATGTCTTTCTCTCCAACCATGCCCTTCAGCTCCTCTTGGAGGAAGTGTTTCCAGGCCAGATGGAGTTCTTCCACCGTGCTTTGGCTCTGCTTGAGGTTTTACCGCGGTTGAATGTACCCACTGCTATCCATGTAAATCCTAGAGGAATATGCTCAAAGAAGTAGCCTTGGTACTATTACTGTGTGCGAAGGATGAGGGGAAAAGAAAAAAAGCATGGGCAGAGAGGGTGATGGCTTGTGTGACACAGGAGGATGTTAAGGATAGCGTGAGATAGCTGTACATCTGCACTTAAAGAATAAAGGTCACTCATTCGAGGATTCTGATGTTCAGATTTTGGACTGAGAAGACAGATGATTTGAAAGAGGAGTAAAAGAAGCCATCTAGTTCTCTGTGAACAACCTTTGAACAGAGGGGCGGCTCACGACACTGTCAGCCAGCTACACTGCTGTCTTAAGATCCCTTCCCAGGCACTTCAACCCCCTACTCGCATCTTGCGTCAGGTGACCTCAGTAGGTCACCCTATAGAGTGAGGTAAGGTCTCACAGTAGTTTCAGCTGAAACATCTGTTGGTAATGACCCACAGCTTTCACACCTTGGCTCACACCTGCAGGCTTGGCTCACGTGATGACACACATGATTAATAGTGGGTCAACGACCACCTTCTAAGGGACGACTCCCACTTGGGTTTAAATACCTGGGACTCTCCACTTTTTGGTTATAGACTTTTTTTCCCTTCAAATGCTAAGACTAGCATTGTTCTTTCTGTACACCAAATTTGGCCACTCATCTCAGATTTGAGGTCATGACTCAGATGTCAGGAGAAACTCGCCACCTGTAAAGAAGCTTTTTCTGATAGCATCAAGTCTCTCTTTACCTCAACACACTATTTAAGATCCATGTGACTGTGGAAGGTGCAGAAACCCGACTGTTGACCTGATCCAAATTTCTCCACTTTTTTAAAAGGGTAGCTCACTCTGGGTGTCTGCCCCTTTCCATTCCAATAATCCTGTGGGTTTCACTTAGTACAATCCTATATAGCTAGCAAGCGTGATCTCCAAATTCTGGTTGCCATGACAGTGTCACTGGCAGATGGTTCGAGGAGAAAAGGGGTCCAGTGCACAGACGGGTGAGAGGAAATGAAAAAGAAATGTAATGAAGGAACATGAAATGTCATTTCTCCCTTCCCTACACATGCAGCAGAGATGGGCTTTGGTAGTTTGGTCACAGCTAAAGAAGTGCCAGAGACGGCCCGCTTTAAAGGTTGCAGACGACAGAGCGAGGCCGACCGCAGAAAACTGCTGCGACTCGAGCTGAGCCTCTCGCCACCTCGCCGGTGCATTATGACACAAACTCACCCTGTTCACCTGTCCCTTTGGGAGGGCACATGTTTGTATACTCCTCTTCCTAATTACCTAAGTAATTTCCTTTTTATATAATAAAAGAACATCACAATCATAAACATCCTTGATTTGTATACTGCTCTATTATTTAAACAGTCCTTCTCATTATTGGCTTAGCCAGCCGGTCCCGAGCAGCAGAAGCACTCAGAGATATCTGTGAGTCACGATGTGGGAGGCAATAATGCTCAGGAAAGAAGTGACCTGAATGTATAAAGTCAATCTAGGTTAAGTGATTTATGAGCTTAAAAATGATGAGAAAGTTTCCATTTAGATGACAAATATCAATCAGGTGACGAAAAAGAGCCACGGTGCCAGTAAAGTGTTTTCGATAAAAGAGACAACGTTTATACTCATTTGTAGTCTGGTGTGAGGAGGCTGTTCATTGTATACTCAAACCACTGGTTCAGATATTTTAATGGCTTCAATTATGATAAAACTATCTTCCACTAAATGGCATGCATTAGAGTAATTGTATCTGGCTTCAGTAGTTGTCCCTGCTCTTCCTCAAAGCTGTGCGAATATGCCCAAGAAGATGAACCAGTCCGACTGAGTAGAGGCTCAAACCCTGACCGTCTCTGATGGTATTTGTGTGTCTGTTACAATAATCCAATAATACAAGAGTTATAAAATAATCACAGCTTAGCGACAATCATTTACAAAGTAGTCAGATGTGAATTCGTATCGAATATCTAATAACGTCCAGCTGAAGCTCTCTCGGGCATTGTTGGCTACATTGTTGCCTCGGTGCCATTTCATCATATAAAACTGTTGCTAGTCTGACTGGATGGCTCCAACCATAGTTTGATATTTTCCCAGTAGAATGGAAGATATTGAGGTGATGTGCCGTGTTGCTGAATTGCTTCAGGAAACCGAATGTTTTAAGTGACAGAATTGGGCACAGATGGTCTCCGTAATGGAAGATGGCTTTCGGCATTGTCTGTGGAATAACGAGGTTTTTTCCACAGGTTTAGTGGGTATTATTCACTTCTGTTCTCCAATTTCAGCACACTGTTATCATAGACGGCGTAGTTTTTCTCAATTTCATCTGTGTACTTTTTTCATTTCTTTTCTTGTTCTTTTTTCAACCCCTTCCTTTTCTTTTATACACCTCGGTAGAAAACTGTGACACTGTAACTTTTCCTCTTGTCTGCGCTGGTTTGTTTCCATTTATAAACTTGGACTGGCGTGCTTGGCCCCGAGGCAGGAAGTAAATCAACTTAGAGGCTTTAACCTTTCCATAAATATGTCACTCATCACCTAATTGCTCAGTTCACTAGTTCACTTTAATTAACTAACGCCTGCACACACACACACACACACTGAGCATCTAGACGTGCAGACACAGCAGCCGTGCCACACTTTCTACTTTTTTCTACACAAAGCAGACTGGATTGATAAATTGATCTAACGCTGGAGGTGCTGGCTGGCGCTTGTTGATCTAATGCTGACTGGCTGTTCAGTTAAGACGTCACACGCTCTATTTCCATCTTTTTGTTTTATAATCTCTCCAGCGTCCGCCTCACTCTCTCGGTCTGTCAGTGGGTAGAGTGCACCGAGTGCCTTGTTAATGCTCAGCTGACATTTATAAGTGTCTGCTTTCTTTGTAATGACGAAGTTGTTTCAGGCCATAATATCGATGATTCACCAAAGCTAGAGTTCTATTATGTAAACCAGTCGCTTAAATGGCTTTACGCACAGTGTGCTTTAGAGATAAATGGATTGTAGGCTTAAAAACTTGGACTTTACTTTTTCTTTTAAATAGTTTTTTTTTTTAACAAACTCCTTCTTATAAATGAGATTTGCTTATTTTCTTTGCATTTACATCGTGTTCTTTACTAAACGTGTGATTTCCTTTGTGCCGTCTGCATTGACTTCGAAATGTTCCTCTTTCTTTTTATGCGTGCATAAAAAATTTCTTTCCCAGTTACTAATGGTCCAAGAATGCTTTGATCTCGAAATCAGACTCATTGGTAGAAAAATGTTTGTGAGAATAACTCGATATTCCCCCCCGCTTTTTAGGTTGAAGTTTTTTGATCAGTCACAGTCTGTATCCGTCAAAAGCTCATTTTGTCCACAAAAAGCACAACTCATTGTTGCTGCGTTCCTATCATAGAATATATAACAGTGTATGCAAACCTAAAGTGCAAGAAAAGACCAATTTCCTTCTCTCGCTTGTAGTTTTTTTTTTTTCTTCACCTTTTTTGGCTGCTCTGATGACTTTCATCAAGTGCTCATCTTCTAGCTATTTCACTGAGGTGTCTGACTTACAGGTTGTTGTTGTAATTGTTCTATCAATGAGAGAAAATCTGAATAGACTCTGTTATATATTGTCTTACAGTCTGTGTAGCTCTCATTTTTCATTGATACTGAAGGTTGGGTCATGTGGATTGTTTGTCATGCTGCCTTTCGGTGACATTTGGCTTTATTGATGCAGTCTAGTTTTATGAGATGACCTTTATGATAGCATGATGTGTTGCATTTTTCTGATAGCGGGTGACTTGTCGACTTGCTGATTTTCATATTTTCAGATCAGTCAAACCTGATGGAGAATTTCTGGAGATATATCTTGGATTTAAAAAAACACATCTGGTAATAAATGAAACTAGTTTACACTTTGATTTGACTTGAACTCTGTGAGCGCAAACCAACACTTATGGTTCGTGTGTCTCTTCTGTTGACTAAACCTGTGTTCAGACTATTCAAATGTAAACTCTATTTGAGACCAAATGGATAAAATGCAATTATTTTATGCAAAAAAATGTTCAAATGCTTGTTGTTTTGATGTTGATGGATTGAAGATGACGCTGCATTGTTCAGTTAATTATTGAAAATAAAGCAGATTTGAATCACTGGAAAAAAACATGTTTTGGGAGGCTTTAAGACAAATTAAAAGTAGCAGCACACTATGCTAATGATGGCATTGCACAAAGTAGACGCTGCCTAATGGCTTATCTTTAGCTTTCTTTGAAATATGTTTCTGCAGGTAGAAATGAGGACTTGAGATGTTTGCTGCAGTGGTGAATTGCCTCTGCAGGGCCACAGTATGTAAATAAAAAAAAAACCCAAAACAAGTAAACAAGCTGAGGGAGAGTGAGAGGAGCTTCACTGCACTTGTCCTAAAGCTTTTAAAGCATCTCTTTCGAGTTTGAATCAATACTGGCTACCCTGGATGAGAAGCTCCGCAACACTAGCCATTACTCTTGACCACTGCAGTTGGTACATTTGTCTGCGGGCCGCGTGCTTGACTGCGTGTTCGTCCGTGATGGAGCATGAGCTCTCATTATGGGCTGCTATTAGTGTCTTGTCAGTATTAAAACCTCGGAGCATCCTAATGCGTCTAAAGTGTGCTCCGTCAGGGAGAAGTGCACAAAGCGGAGAAAATGGTCAATGACTAGGCGTGTGATTTCTGAGCGTTTTCTTGCAATGTGATTTAGAGATTGGGCTTTAAGTCAAGCCCATTACTGCATCGCAGCGATCCTCCTCAGGGTTAAACGGTTTATTAGAGAAACATGGACCTTAAACTGCATCACGGCATCAGACTCCAAATGGGTTTGATCACAGTCTTGGATGGGGGGGAAGAATAGTAAATAAAAAGAAAATAGAAAAATAAATAACTGCTGAGAATTGGAACATCAATTTTGGTTTAAAAAAATATAATCCACTTTCCTTTAATCAGATAAAGTGAGTATAGCTTTGAAGTCAATAGTAACCAAGTTGTGTTTTTCCTTTTTCCACTTTCAGTAACGTATTTTTGCACCTACTGTTTTGTCTGCATTAAGCCAACTCTGTCAAGGCCATCACTAAATTTCAAAAGTGTCTGAGTGTGTTTGGAAGATTGTGATGGTAAACATCTATCACCAGGGTGTCCTGGATTCTTCAAAGCATGTTATTATTTTATTATTTTTCAGCCTTGAAAATCGGATCTCAGCCACATCCTAACTTCAATTACTGAGGCTGTTATCGACAGAGAGAACAGCTCAGCAGTTCAGGCTTCATTAAAAAAGGGAAAGTGTATTATTATTATTTATTTATTTTTAATGCTGCCAAACCGAAACACGCATATGCTAATATGCATTACACAGTTGCGAGAAGAGTGGTTGTGCTGCAAGGAACTATGTGCTGAGTGAATGAATTGACTTCTGAAGAGCCTCTGTAATTGCGCTACAGACCAGTATGGCCTGAGTTTTAATTAACACGTCACGTTATAAATCTGTTTTACGTAACGTGCAGTCAAACACTTTCATTTGCTCAGCAATAGCAGACTCTGGGAGACCTCCTACAGATGAGTAATTACCTCGTGTCACTCGGTATATCTGGACCTCTCTCTTCCATTTACTGCGCTGATTAGGAGTATGATGAAATGAATTTCACAGGTCTGTTGCAATCACTGCAGCTTCAGTGCTTTAGACTTTTACTTTGTTCCTGTTTTTGTTTGTTGGAACGAAGTTATTATTTCTCATCTTCCCCGCGGCCGACTTCTGTTTTCTCCTACCAAATTTTCAACAAAAAGCCAACAAACAAAAATTAAACTTTTTTTTTTTTCCTGGTTTCAATCAGTCGTGCTCTTTTCTTTTTCTTTTTCTTAACACAGCCGCTAAAAGTACACGAGGTCAGAGGAGGGTTAATTGGGTATCAAAAGGTGAGCAGCAGCTGACACCAGTTATAGCCTAAAGCACAAAATACATGCAAATGGGGCACACATTAAAATGGATCTCGGCGGTCATCTCCGACTTATCCCAGACATTTATTACTGCCACTTAAAATGACCCACATTAAGCACTGATGCATTAGTATGTTTGCCGTTAAAAGGTTTAGCATGATTGTAGCAGAGGATGTTTGATATGAAAGGTTAATTCATTTTTGGACTTTTTTTTTTTTTTTTTAACCAATTGAAAGAAATGGAAAGTCTTGAGTGCCTTGAGTATAACAACTACAAACCAGTTAAGCAGTTTAATTTCCTTTTTTATTTTGTTGGTCCACCAGTTAAGTCCAAACTAGAGTGAGTGAGCTGCCATCAAAATTGGTCCCAAAAATGAAGTGTTTATAAATTTTGTTCCCAGTAGGAGCGAAACGAGGTACAACACATACAATACATGTTGGACTGATGGAAAGGGAACATGATCCATAGGGACTTCTGACTACTTGCCGCCACCAACATGTCATTGTTTTCATGCAGCCATCCATTTTCTTCCACTTATCCAATTCAGGGTCATGAGGGCGGTGGTCATAGGGCGAGAGGCAGGGGTACGACCTGGACAGATTACCGGGCTGTCACGGGGCTGACTCGGAGAGACAGATGACCATTCATTGACCAGCTAACCTAAACCCCACTCATGTCTTTGTACAGTGGAAGGAAGCTGGAGTACTCGGAGAAAACCCACAGAGGCACAGGGAGAGCATGCAAACTCTTCAGCCGGCTGTAAAATATGTAACTTTATTTTTGTTGTGTATATTCATGTCTCCCTCAGGATGATGTGTAATATATTTGTGGATCCTTTTTTAATTTTTATATAGTGCCTTTATTATGTCTTAAATTTAATTTGCCCAAAGCTTACACATGTCTGCAAAACCGTCATATTTATATAAGCGCCAGCTGTCCCTTTAACATGCTAAATAAAAAACCTAGCACGCTAACATGCTGCACTAATGTGCCTTGCATTGGTACATCAGTATTGTTGTTTTTAACAGCAGCCCTCATGGAAATGCAATGCATGACTGCAGATTAACAGTCTTGGTGCGTGTCAGATGCTATTTACAGTTAAAGTAAAATAAATTCTGTTGAACATGATGTGTTACGTGCCGCATCGGTAATTTGTTATATCACTTCTGCATTACCAGCTGCAAAATGAACTTTAAATATAGAGCAGAGTCATCTGCTTTTGGCGTGTCAGCTTTTTGCTCCACTTCAAGCATCTGCATGTTAAAGCTGTAATATCAGAAGCCTTGTGATTAGACAAGCCTTTGAAACAAACCATGAAATTGATGACAAGCTAACAAGTAATCCACAGAAATCCATTCATCCAAAGAACAATCCATTCAGATTGAGCATAAAATTGGTGCCATGCCACCAATAGAAAGCTAACTACATACAATACTCTTAAAAAGTCGTTTAGTTACACTGTTGTATCTTTTTTTATTCAGCTTTTCACTTGAGAGTTTGTTTATATCATTAAGTCTGTCCTGGTAATTGATTGCTTGGTAGGATGGAGCCTAATGAAGGAGATTACAGAGTGACTAGAGGATTATAGTTGCTGTGATGAATAAATATAGACAATGTGTATAGACTGTACAATGGTACACTACAGACTGAAAATCCAAAATACTGTCAGTAGGTTTTTAGAATATAAGACACTTGAGTTAGTCACAGAATCACCTGGTTGTCGTCTAGTTTATTAACAAATTATTTCTGTGTTGTATTTCTAATGACCTTATTTGCATCCTTACAGCTCTATTCTAACAGTTTTGTCTTATTTTTCTTTGCCGTTGATGTGTTTTGTTGTAATTATCTGTCAGGTTATGCCCTCTCTCTGTTTGAATGATTAGCAGGATTAATTTATGTATTCAAAATGATCTGTTACCTCCGCAGAGCTGTAAATATGTTAGCGTATGGACTTTTCGCAGCGTATCAAACTAATGTGTACAAGTGTTTATGAACAGCTGCATATTTCGGGAGTCGCTTTACTTCACCATAATTGGAAAGGCCTTTCATCTCCCGCTCTCGCTGCCTTTGAATATGCGTTTCCTCATCGAGGCAGATCAAAGGCACCACTTACAGATTAAAAAGAAGAGAGTATAAGTGTGTGTGCGCGCAGATATATGCGTGTGTCTGCAAATACTCATCACAAAAAAGGAAATCTGAGGGAACATTGATATCAGCCCCCTCTTTTCCATGTTTATCACTGTTTATCTGTTTTTCTTAATCCTCGTCTGGCTCTGCTGCTCAGCAAAGAGCTGCTATTATGACGAAGCGGAAACTCTAATTTATCAGCAGGATAGAAAATCGAACTTTGGCTTTTAGGTATTTAAAATTGCGATTGGGAATTTTGCCCAATGGGGCTCCTGCGAATTGGGAATTTGGTTCGATTTTGAATACGCTTCTTCGGCTTTTTTCACTCGCTAATTTGGCTTTAGTTGGTTTTATTCCAGATTGTCATTTTGTGTTAGCCTGTGTAATTTCAGTTTCTTAAAGTCTTGTTAATCATGTTTTTTTGTTTGTTTGTTTTTAAATTGTAGCCTCTTAGTCCTTCTGTTAACACATTTCTAACTTTCTCGTTTGTTCTATTTGTCAAGCCGCGTTTTACTCGGGACTAAATAAATGTACTTCCTGTAAACACTCGCACGCTGCTTGACAGTCGAGCAGTAACAGAAAATCAATATTTTTTTCAGATGCAATAATGATTAAAAAGTTTGCCCCTGGTGCACCTATTAGCAGATTGTTTCCTAGCGGAATCTGGGAAACTGACCAAGAACATCGACCCAAAGTGATGAGTTATGTGCACAAGTGTAAATATGAAACATGCTGGTTTCTCCAGTAAAGTTAAATTTGAAGACACTGGATGGCCAGTGAGTCATATTTCATTTAGGCTGATTTAGCCTCTCATTTTTCTGAAGGTATCTTATTAACACGTTCTCTCTGTGTGGTCATCTGATTGATTCCCAAAGTCCCCGCTTTGTGATTTTGCACACTTGTGACAGTAATGCTGACTAACTCATTACTCTCCTATAACTTTAGATGTAATATGGTTGGTCTCACTTTGTCATGTCCTTGGCTCATCTTATGACCCTGCATGACTCAGACAGATCTCCCTGGGAAGGCAGAAGGATGTTTAACATGCATCCATCTGTGGCTTTGAAGTCACAAGGCATACTTACATAACATTTGTGCCTCCTTCAGTGCTGCTTGAGAAACGTGCGCCGGAGCCTCCACGGGGCTGGCCCTATCTGTGTGTGTGTGTGTCACTGTTCCCGCCCTACCTACACTCTCCCATCTTCATTTGAAGTACTGAGGCACAGCTCGCACACACCACAGAGGCCCAGATGAGCACAAGTAGTCTTCCTATCCTTTTCTCCTCATCTTGCTCATTTTCCTCCCACTCGTCGTGCTCCTGCTCCTCAGCGATGGAAGCAGTTGTTGTTTGTTCATTAACTTCTTTTAGGTTTAGCACACACATCCAACAGTGTTTCAGCGACGTGCTCGTGCAGTCACACACTCCCAGACATTCACCCTCTCACACAGACCCGCTGCAAAAGGCACACGGTGTTTTTCTTTTAGCACACCTCTCTCTGTCTTGCTGTTGCACGCTGATTGTTTGTGTCTTTCCATCTAATTAGACTAATTGAGTTTTCTTTGCTCTGAAGACTCTAGCTCGTCTTACGACGCCACTGTAGAGAGCCTGGGTTTTGTTTGATCAGCTAGAAAGTCAGGGGAAGAGAAAAGGCGCAGACAGATCAGACTGGGGGATGTGTATATTTTCGCACAGGCTGAAAACGATTTCCCTCTGTACGAATCAAGGCAAAAAGGAAATGTCAGTCTTTTTTCAGGGCCGCCGCTGTCTTTTTGATCTCCCCCACCTCCCCTGTCCCTCGCATGGATTCATTTGAATAACCCTCTGGTGTACTTGTGAGTACAAGTTCAGAGCTGTGTCACCATGTCCTCTCTACATATATTTGACTGAAAGCAGATTACATCTGCCCTGATTTCCTCAGTGAGGACACATTAGTGTAATGCATGCAGAAAAACAAAGTTAGAAGGGCTTCCGTTTCCTTTCTTTTCTGTCATATGGTGTTGTGATCGGATCGGCACAAACTTTGTCGGGGCAAGAGAGCAAACTTTTCTATTTGATTGATCTTAAGGGGGGGTTTAGTGACTTCTCAGTAAAAGCCGAGTAACATACAGAACAGATTTGTGTACCCCAATCAATCTTTTTGGGCCTACACACAGACTAGACAAATCCTCTATAATTGGCCCTGTCAAACAATGCATGTCCTCTAGAGAGCTCATTTAAAGTCTGCCAATATTTCGAAAATAAATAAATAAATTTGACACTTTACACTGGTTTTAAACTTACTACTGAACAAAGATGTGCTGATTGGGTGTGGGCTGTTGCAAATCGCACGGCCCATATCCGCTATATTGAAGCCACATCAATGCCATTGCTACTTGCGACTAGCGCTAACTATAAACCGTCTTAATTTTTTTTTCTCCCATGTCCCCTGCGGGGCTCCATAAGCTGTCACTCTTATTGGCTTTGTGTTTTTCACAGGAGGAGTTCTGTGGAGACGACCACATAACATGGAACATGATGTTCCTTCATAATAGTGGCATGGTGCATTACGGCTATTTACTTGAGCGACCCTGGTAATAAATGCATTCATGCTCCCATATTCATCTAACATCCACTACATGGGTGTCTGTACTGTCGTTCATCCTAAAGTGACCCTGTTTCGACAGGAAATAGTGAGAGATTGAGTTTTATCATATCATCCCCGGTCCCATCAGTAGGGACGTGATAAACTGTGTGCGCTTTGTGTGTGTTTGTGAGTGTCATGAAATGTCAGTGAAAGGAATGATAAAAGCGCACAGAATAGAGTGTGTGACTTCCATGTAGTTTGTTATGGGAGATCAAAGAGCAGCAGCAATTAATGGCTTTCAGTTTTTAGTTCCCTGAAACAATGTCACATCAGCGTGATGTGCCGAGAGACAACCGTTTGACCCATTAAAAGTTAACTTCATGTATAATACTGTGCAGAAGTCTTGAGTCACCTCTCATCTCTTTATATTTTGCTTCCAAGAGCCAGACTTTATCACCATCTTCTTTCTGAAATCTTTGAGTTTTTCTTTAGACATTGGCTGCTTTTTCTCTCCTCTTCAGTCCAGTCCTTGTACCTGAGCATTTTCACATAACAGACAACTTAGGAAAGCAATGAATGGCATCTTTTTAGCACTTTATTAGCAGCCTGTTGCAAAAACATTATATGTTCCCATAAAATAGATAAAATTGCCATGAAATAGTATGCACTGACAGGGTGACTCCCAAAGAGTTATAAGCTGAAAACATATCAACATTGTGTGCAGTGTATTCTTAAAGACATTTGACAATTGAAGGACAAAAGTAAAAATGGCTGACTGACCTAAAAATATCTACAGCAGATGAAGCAAAAGCCTGACAGAGGACCTGAGAGATGCATTTGGTCCTTCAGTTGATCTGCTGTTCGATAAAGCCTCACCAGAAATGGTCTCAGGGGAACGTTGGCTGTCAAAAACACATTCCTTAAGGAAGGGAAGTACAAAATTCAAAACTTAAATTGATGGCAGCCAGTCTTAAATAGTGCAGAGGTTATCTAATTTTTAATTAATTTATTTTTTTTGGTTTGAGTCATGGAGGAGGTTAGGCGAGAGGTACAACAATGAGTGTCTGCATCCATCTGTAAAACACAGCGGAGGTGCTCTCATGGTTTGGGGCTGCATTTCAGCAATTGGGGTTGGGGAACTTGTTGAAATTGATGGAATTATGAAAGCAGAACAGTATCAATCAATCAATAAATCTATAAGCACATTTAAAAACAACAGAAGTTAAGCAAAGTGCTGTACATAGTTTAAAAAGTAGAACAAACACACACAAAGCACAAAACAAAAACTCAGTCACAATTAAAAGCTAGTGAGTAAAAGGGTTTTAAAGATGGCAAGTTTTGGACTGATCCTGATCCTGAAGAGACAGACTGTTCCAAGGTTTGGGCGCAGCAATCGCAAAGGCCTGGTCTCCTCTGTGGTTTAGCCTGCTACTAGAGACAATCAGAAGGAACTTATCAGCTGACCCGAGAGTTCTATTTGGAGTATTTTTTGTTAAAAGATCAGAGAGGAATGACAGCAGTACCATCAGATTTTGATCCACCATGCAATACCGTCAGGAAAGCGTTTGATTAGCAACAGTTTCATTTTTTAGCATGACAGGGATTCCCAACGAAGTGCAGTTAAACCACACCCAGATAGTGTTCCATTGTGTGTTTTTCTATCAGTCATAGATTGGCCTCCCCATAGCCCAGCCCGTAACAATATTTAAGGAGTGTGGGATCATCTTGACAGGGAACAAAGCAAAAGGCAGGAAACATTCAAAGAAGAGCTTTGAATGTCCTTCAAGAAGCCTTTAGAACTATTCCTGGAGCCTACTTAAAGAAATTACAAGAATGTTTGCAAGAGAATGCAGAACGTGTTGAAGAATAAAGGTAGCCATCGGCAGGCTGTCTGGTTTCACGGTCTTGATGTCTTGATTCCCACATTGATCTTTAGTTTAAACAGCACTTTGTTACTTCTGCTTCCTCTAACGCAGTGAAAAACCTACTGGTTGTCGGACTGATGATACCTTTCCTGCCACTCTATTTTTGGTTAAATAATCTCAGTGCCCCAGATGGTCTGCAGTTTGCCTAAATTACTGCATGTTCTTCTCCTCCCCTCGATTGGACTATCCAAGTGGTTATTTTTCTGTTTCAGGGGGCATCAAATACAAAACAGCACTGAGGTTAGGATGTTATTCCAGCTCAGTAAATCCTTAGAATTCGGTTTGCGCCTCAGTTATCGTCTGACAGAATATGTCTCATTAGTAGCAGGAAGAAGTTGTCTTTGGAGCCGAATGTGTAGCTTATTAGTGTGACGAGTTATTGGTTGGGATTATTGTTAAGTATTATGTGAAGCAGTAAAGCGTGTAATCTGCTGACAGTTGTCTCTGCATGACCCTGTATGTCAGTCAGACAGAAGGAAGCTGTGCAGTTGAGTTTTCGTTTAAGGAGCGCTGATGCATTGTGATATATTTGAAGTATTTGGGCAGCTGGTTAAACTTTTCAGATCCTTGCTCATACTTAACTTTTGAATGCAGTGTTTTTTTGCTTGTTGCTGGTTGACATCACTGTTCAGAGTGCAAAAAACTGCCGAATGACACTAGTGACAGCAGAGCCTCAAAGTTATCTGGCGTTGGCAGCTGATTTCTCTCAAACTCTAGCAGAATTGCACTTGCTTAAAAGTTTCTTATAGTGGTCCTTATTCATCCTCTGGGGTGAGCAGCAGCACATGTAGGGTTGGAGACGTGTGATGTCCTGGCTTTATAGCTTAGAACTGGACCCGATCCCTGGAGAGAAGCTTGATAAAGCCATGAAGAGACAAATCATTGATCATGTGAAAGTCAACAGGGAAATGTCAGTGAGATGAGAGAAAATGAGGGGGGGGAAAGGTTATTCAGTTAGGAATAAGATCTTTGTGGTTGACTGCAGAATATTGCTTTTGTCACTGATGGAAAAGATCCATGTGTCTCTGGAGATGAAGAAGTTTGGGTGAAAAACCATGCGGTCACAGAACGCACTCATTTTTTTTAGTTCTTTTATTTTCACCTTGTACCCAGCGGAGCGTAAAAAGTGGCTCAGTGCTCATCCGTGGGACGAAAATTGAGTCCACAGCTTATATTAAGTTGTTGCACTGTGCAGGACGTCTTAAGTAAGTAAAGTTGCTGCTGTATGCTGACGGCATTCATCACAACTTGTAATGGAGTCTCGGTGGGAGACGGAATATTAAACTTCAGGCATGTACATGACAATTGAAGCTGTTTAAACCAGGGTAAAAAACTTGCCCCTGCTGAGATGACACAGAGTCAGATCTTCCTTAAATCCGATGGGTAAACTGGATATCAGGGCACGGAGGATTACACACCATCAAACAAGTCATTTCAGTCTAGCAGCAGCAAATGGTTCCTGACTCGTGGTCTGAAATAGCAACATGTAGTGACTGTTAGGACAGTAGGCAATTTATGGAAGGGAAGAAGACAAATGAAGGCAGGGACTCCAGACAGAGTCATGCTTGAGTGATGGGTAAAGTAATTTAGCACAGCACGACAGAAGACGCGTCAATGATGCGGACTGAGACAGCTTCCCTACAGTAAACATTCCAGGAAGTAATAAGCCAACCATCAGCCCGGCCTGTTGTTGTGGTGATGGGAGCTCAGCAAGAGGCCGGCTTGTGGGGGTTGGATATCTCACTCACCTCCCCTGGGCAGTAAACTAACTAGGAGGTGGAGATGACAGAAAATAAAAAGATAAATAGGGTGGAACAAAGGTTCTGAAAGTAGGAGATAGAGGTTGAGAAGGAGGATAAAAAAGAGGAGTTGGAGTTAACAGGAGCAGTGGAGAAAGATAAATATGGCCAAGAAATGGGATGAAAAGTTTATATGAAGGGGTAGGATGGAGAAGCCGGGGTGTAGAGGGAGCCCACAGGCTGTATAACCAGAAAACTGCATTGCAATAAAAAGAACTCATCATACACTTAGGCGCCCACTATGTCAGTGTCATCGCTTCCTCCGCGGGGCCTTTATATCCTCGGCACAGGTTTTTTTGACTCGCGTCTTATTTTGTATTCAGTAAACACTTCCATTTTTGTTTTCAACTTGACACGGGTCTAATAGTGTTTTTGCAAAGAAATCTTAGTATTTGTTTAAATCTCACTAGGGTGTGACTTACAAAACCAGGAAGTACACGCAGTAAGGAGTTGTAAGAGAATGAAAGGTTGGGCGTATTTTTGCTGAGCCGCAAACTTTTACAGCGCTTGTCAGAGCAGTTATGCAAAAATATCAGTCTGTTTGGATGCTCAGAGGCTGTGGAAAGACTTCACCGCTTCAGTTTCCAGCACCATATGCAGGATGTATTATTACATATTTATGGTTTTATCCCCATTTTCGCTCTTTTATTGGACACCGACTTCTTGCCTCCCAGGA
This sequence comes from Rhamphochromis sp. 'chilingali', assembly GCF_963969265.1. Classification (NCBI taxonomy): domain Eukaryota; kingdom Metazoa; phylum Chordata; class Actinopteri; order Cichliformes; family Cichlidae; genus Rhamphochromis; species Rhamphochromis sp. 'chilingali'. Next base: position 11,947,096 of record NC_137932.1, on the reverse strand, counting down.
TTTTTGTCAGTGTTTTGGGGGGTGGAGGTTCTTATTAGCATCTTTGCTGCCAGGCCAAACATTCATTATGTAGCTTGGCTGAAATACTTTCAAAAATCCAATTCCCTTGTTGAATTATTCTCCTTCTTGACATTTCCTTTTTTCTTTTTTTTTAAATCTGAAGTTTAAGCTCTTTCTTTGTGGTGTTAATTATCACTCATGTCTTCTCCAATACAAAACAATAAGAAGGCATCTAGCTGAATTATTTTATTTTAGAAAATCTACAGAAAGTGGATGTACCACTTTGTTACGTATAGATGCTTGAAGGCTGGTGTGTGTAGGTTTTTATCCCTTTATGGTGCTTTTTCATAAACATGTTCAGGAGTTAATCAAATGGAAATCTGTGGTGTTTTTTGTTTCTCATGAAATTTCACGGCTGTACGGTGTAGGGTTTGGCCTTTGGAAACTCTGTGGTCTTATCTTTCCTCTGAACTGAAGCTCTGTTGTGAGTCCCACCCAGCAGTTCATCCCCGAGGGGTTAGACAGGAACTGTGTCTGTAGGCGGTTAGACCCCTACACCGTGAGATTTCATGGAAATGTGCAACATCAATCATCAACTCTGTTCTTGTTCCCTGTTTGCTGTTTCAGTGGTTGATGACAGTGTTGTCATTAAATTTGGAGTAGAGAATGGATTGTGGTTATTGATCCTTTTTTTTTTTTCTTACTGTAATGAAGCTCTAATTCTTACACTGACATCATTTTGAAATCCTAGCTTGGCTATCCGTATGATCGATGCATCAGTTATTTGAAGATACACAGAAGCTGTCAAATTGTTTTCTGTGCAGCCTCAAAGCTGGACGCCAACCAGCTCGGCCACCCCAATTTGGAAATCCTTCCTCTTCACTGAACGATGTGGGCTCTAAATAAAATAGCTTCAGACAGATGGGAAAGTAAATGTCACACCAAAGCTGAATGCCGTGTTTCAAACTTCAATAAAAAGGCAATTGTAAACAATATGTGAAGAATCAGGCAGTTTCTATGAGTTCACTGTCTAAAGATTGAGTATCTTTGAAGGGTGTTTTCTTTAGTCGTCGATAATATTTGAAGTTGATGGCTGAAAAAAGCGAGGCACAACTGTTATATGAAGCAAATGTCGGCGATTTTCTTTCTCTTAAAAACAATATGTATAGCAGTTGGTTTGCTTGGCGAGGATGGTGTGAGAGGGTGAGTAGGAGGTAGTGTTGATCTGCGTAATTATGCAATTCACTGAAAAGTAAAGAATCGCCAAGTAAATTTTTAAGACTGTTACCAGAAACTCGATAATGTTTTTATTTTAAGGTGGAGGATATGAAGGCAGGCTTTCCCACACTACCCATTATTCATGTGTCTATTTTCTCTGGTGAAAACAAATTATTCCCTTCATGCCTTTGTTGCTAAATGTGTCACTTTGTGCACATTTGTCTCTGTTCTTGCTTTCTTCAAGGCGCTCTCATTCTTCCATTCTTTTGATATTAAAGCATTTGCTGATTGTTTTCCAACTTTCTCTTCCTTCATCGACATAAGTATGCAATAATTTATCATCATCACCATTTCCTTTATCCATCAGTTCCTTTCTTGTGTGGTTTGTTGCTCCAGGCCAGCCCCACAGAGTGTGACAATGTGCTGCTTTTAAGCCATTATCATAATGCTTTTCATTTTCTTTGAGAATATCAATGTGTTTGAGATGTAATTTGAATGTATGTTAGTGGGCTCATTGCATAACACAATATTTTTGTTCTCGCTTTTCTACCATTACACTTTCATTGCCTACTTATAACCTGTACTCACCCACTGTTTTGACACCGGCTCCATAGCGCCACAGGACAGTCCTTCACACAGTGGTCTCCTACTGTTCATTATTGGAGCACACTAATTGGTCCAGTCACCTAACCTTCTGAGGCCTCTTTCCTCCCCACCAAACACAGCAGGTGTCAGGCTCATGTTCAAAGCGTATTTCTCCGGCAGCCCGCCGTGGAGGCGACAGCCGCCTCAGAAGCAATCACGTCACATCGACTTTCTTCTTCTTCTTCCTTTTAAAAATAATTTCTGTTGTGATATGATGCGGTGACTTGCTGGCAGACCACCCACAAAGGTCAAGATCTTCTGTTCCTAGATGCCTTTACCTAGATGGCTTCACTTCAAATAGTGGCCAAGAGTGGAGATAAAGTAAAAGAGATGGGCCGCTGGAGGAAAATAGTGATGAAAAGGAAGGATGGAGAGGGAGAAGCCTTTGAATGCTAGGGAAAAGCAGGGTGATAAAACCCCTTTTTTTTTTTTTTTTTTAATCCAATAAATTGAGTAAGTTAATAGTGCTCACAATTCAATGACTTCTTGTTCATTATTTTACTTCCAAAGGTCTGCTATCCAAGGATTCATTGATTTCTATTAATAAGTGAGACCTCTGCTTTAGTTAAACTGTACTAGAACTATAATCTTACTGACATAAAACAGTCAGACCTTGTTTTTGTCTTTTAATACTGTGTAGCCAACACACACCTAGAAGCTATTGACATATTCTGTTGTACAATTACTACTCTGTATTTTATTTTTATTGTTTGTTGCAAGCTTGCCTTCACCTTGTTAGATTTAAAATGCACAAGTGGCTTACAGGGAACAATGCTATTACCGTTTATTTGATTTGTTTGATGTCTGCCTTGCTGCTTAGTCTTTATGGCAATGCGGGCGGTATATTAAGTTGCTGTTAATCGAAAATAAACATTTTCTACTACTTGCTGGTCACATTTTAAATGATCTGACCTACCACGAGACAAGGATGGCTTTTAATTGTTAATCAGACACCAGGAAAGAGGCACACTCGTTGGACACACAACCCCGGAGGCACAAGATTAGCATCTAAGAACCACTGCATTTTACCTCAATCTTCAGGTCATCTCCCAAGAGTCTTGTAGACACACTGCAAGACAAAAAGCCTCTCCACAATCAATAGCTGATTACCAGGTAACAGCACACAGGCTCTTCTAATCAATTTCCACTCCCTGTGTTAAGGAGCTTGCATACGAATTTCAGGATGTCCTTTTTTTCTTGGTTATTACGATGGCTATGTAGAGTGTCTGCTATTATTGAATCCCCAGAATAAGTTATTATTCTTCTCCATGACCTTTGACTCCAGTTGTCTTCTCTAATGGCAGCTCTGTCACATCACTGAAGGTTAGCTGTCAATTGAATGTCGGATTGTGGCTTTTTAATGTGCGTGTTAGCCGGAACATGCTTTATTACTTTGTCAGCTTGTAAGTGTAGCCCATATATAACTTCTGTGAGCAGATACGCCAGATAATTGTTTTCTTGGAAGAGACTCTGTATAATAAGAGCATGTGATGCAACAATGTCATCATTCTTATGTTGGTTATTCTTCTTTTATCTGCCAGTCTTTTTATTCACGCTCCTTCACAGTAGTCACATTGGGAGCCGCATTAACCTTGTGTTTACTAAGTACGGTGCAGAATTCGATAGCTGAAACTGCTGTCAACTCTGCGATCGTATTCTCTGAGAAATTTAAGCCTAAACGAGTTCGAGAAGTGGCCTTCAAGTTTACAGAACTATTTCTGCTGCACAATTGCACATTTGTTCGATGAGAAGGGTTTACACATCTGAAAGCAGAGTACTTTAAAATACTGCAAGAGTTCTTTCATCTGTGCACACCCACAACACTTTGTTCCAAAACTTGACACATTTGTTATACTGCCAAATGAGCCACAACGAAGACGCACTCACTTTGCCCGCTTTACGCACAGATACACACACGCATACGCACACACACACACACTCTATCTCTCTTCAGGGCTCAGATCTCCCCAAAGGGCTGCTGCCCTCCTAACAGGAAGAGGAGTGTCAGTGATAACCCGAGGCACAGGAAGTGACTTCACTAGATGTGAATTTAAGAGGCTGCGAATTATAGTGGAATGCTGCAGCTGCATTGATTTTTCAGCAGATGCTGCACATTGTAAAGACAGAGCCTGGATTAGATAGGTTTGTGTGAATTTTAACTGATCTGACAGGGAATGGTTACTGGTGGATGGGTCTGCTGTTAGAATTGCGTTGTGTGTGCTTGTGTGTTTTGGTTTACGTGCCCACATTTGTGTTTATTCATTTGCTCTGTTTGGCAACCATATCACAGGATCACAATCTTTATTTGGACAATATGGCCCCGGCTCCCTCTTGACATCATCCGAGATGGTAAATTGCCCTGCTTCTGTCTCCTGTCCTTCAGCAGTTGCTCTTTAACGCTTTCATATCCTTTTCGGTGGTCTTCTGTGTAGATATTGAGACGAGGTTTTTGTTGGATAATTTTGATTAAATATGCTTTGGATTTGTCATTCCTGTCCTAATATTTATAGTTCCTTTGGTCCAGATATTTCTGTATAGGTTCTTTCTTTTGTCTTAAATCTTTGATGACGCGTTGGCGTAATTTTAGAAAGCTTTAGAAATTGGTTTTTCAATATTTTTTTTCCATTTTCAACTGAAGTCTTTGTGGAAAAAAACAGTTTAGAAATTTAGAAATAAGCAAACACTTAGCCATCTGTGAAACTTTGTGTACGTATAATCATGACACACTCAAGAATAACACACAAAATGTACTTTTTTTTTTTTTTTTTAAACGTATAAAACAACAAATCAGTCACATGGAAAAAGTTGGTATAAACCTACATGAATCACCTTCACATTCCAAAAATGCATTAAAGAGAGATAAAAGCATCCATATATCCATCCTGATTCATCCCTCCCAATCAGTCGGACAGCAGTCTAAGCAGGGAAACTCATTCCTTGCCGTCCCTCACTGCCACCTCTACCTCATCCAGGGAACATCAAGGTGTTTCTAAGTCAGCTGAGCGATATAGTTGGTACAGCATGTCCTGAGTCTGCCCCAGGGGCATCATCTGGTTGGACATCCTGAAAATACATCATCTTGGAGGTGGAGGAGGCCCACCCTAGTCAGATGCCTGAACCACCTCAACTAGATTCATTCGATGTGGTCGGCGAGGGGCAAAACAAATTCAGAAAACCCATATGACGACAAAGAGACCAGACAAGGGACCAGTTCACCCTGGGAGAGGGTTACCAGGGTCCCAGTCTGGCATTGGCTCAAGGCTGGGTGTCTTAGCCTGAGAGCTACATGGGGTCTGCCCTCCTATGGGGCCACCACCTGCAGGAAGTGCTGTAAGGGTTTGGTACATTGTCAATTGAGTGGAAGCTCTGACGATCCGATCCCTGGTAAAAATCTGCACTACTCAAACTTTTGACATTCAGTGTTTGTTCTCTTTGCTGCTGGAGTGTGTGATCTCAACGTACCAAGATATGAAGAGTTCTCTAAGGCCGTAAATACTCGGTCCTCAGTGATAAGCGGACTACATCACTCATCACTGGTTAAATATGGTAAAACACTAATTCTCTTTGGCCTTTTAACACATATTGAATAATATGTAAACTGTTAGAAAAAAATAAAATCCTTCGCTTGGTTGTGAAAGTAAAAAAGTAAAAGTATAACAACTAAAGCTTATGCGGAAGAAAAAACAGGATTTGAGACATATGGCGTGTGCACTGTAATATTTAATTTCTGACTCACTCAGCTTATTTTATCAAATATAAATCTTTTAGTTTACAGTTAAGTGCTTCGAGTTTTTTTTTTTTCCCATTCTTTTTTTCTTTAAGCAAAAGTTGGAAACGTTTGGGAATCTATTACGGGGTTTTTTCTAAATCCTTTTTTTGCCTTTCCTCGCATTTTCTCTGCTTTGCTCACCTTCATGTTATTACTCCGTAAGTTTGTGTTACTCTTTGCTCATTCACTGAACTTTATTTTTCTTTCCTCTCCTCTTTTCGCCCGAGGGATTAGAAGCGTTACATTCTTACCCCTGTAATGGTTCTAATCCGCTTACTTTAGTAATGTAGCCCAACATTAACCCCGACGTGCCTCGCTTTAGGCTTCATCCATCTCTGTTTTTGCATTCTTAATAAATGTCTGCTTTTGTAAACCGCACTCCTTAAGTTGATTGCACAAAGTTAAAGCATTAAAAGCCTCGGTGAGCCAAAATCATCAAACAAGTTTTAGCGTTTTTTTTCTTCTTTTCTCCCAGCTTCCACCCATTGTTGAATTAGTTATGCTTGTCAAATGTACCAATTCGCTGCAGTTAATTTTACATCTTTCACTAGAAACCCCTCAAACGGCATATATTTGTCAGCATAACTCACAAGTGCGATTTAATGGCCTCGAGTATGTAAATATTTTTAATTAGCTAAGTGCACTTCAAAGTCTTTGTCTTATGAATATGCAAGGTTGTATTGTATTTTTTCTTCCCCCTCACTTGACAGCCATCTGTCTGCATGTCTTTGATGCACACCACATGTCTACCCTGCTGTTCAAAATGCCAGCACACACTCGAGGAGTCAGGCTATCACTTCCACACTCACACACAGGTTTAATATATGGAATCAATTTTAATGCTTGCACCTCTTTAACATAGCCCTATATAACACAGCTCCTATCCGAGCCTCTTCAAAGCATTTAGCCTTTACACTATAGTAGGAATTTCAGGCCTCACTTAATTCAGTCCTCTGCAGAGTGATGATATTCAAATTGTGGGATCTGAACAGTAACGGCCTTTAGTAGTTGGGTAGTTCTAGTAATTTGAATAAGGGCTGTCAAGGAAAGGTGCTGTTCACTGATTAAAATACATAAGAAATGAAAAAGGTTCTTTGTGGAGCAGATTATATCGGCCCCTGTCCTGACACCCCACCATCCCAAATTCCCATTACTTTCCTTTTTCTCATCTATGAACAAAACATCCACGTTTTCATCCCTTTTGCACCAGACGGGTAGAAGATTCCACCTGCACTGTTGGCCCTCTCCCCTCGCTTTCTCTCTTAACCCTCACAGACATCCTTTCTTCTATTAATATTCTTCCTCTCTGCCCATTTTCTCACTGACATCTCTTTTTTTTTTCCTTTTATCCACTTTTTATTTTGCTTCTACTGAATTCTGGTCTGTATTTTCTTTCTTGGCAGAAAGCCTTACTTTTCTCATGGACTGCCTAGCTCTATGCCCATGCAGGCCTCAGGAAGTGGGTGTGTAGTGTGTTGAATGGGTTTAGGGGGGAGAGAGAAAGAGAGAGAGGTAGGGAGAGGAGGGGAAAGGGAGGATACTGATTAAAATAATAAACAGCTGTGTGATAGAGCGAGGCTAGTGGCCAGAAAGAAAGAGCAACAGAGGAAGAGAGAGGAATGGGGATACCAGCTATGGAGTTTGTATGACCCCCGCCCCCCGCTAAAAAATCAAGCAGAGAGCTGGAGAATTCAGGTAACTTTTTAAAAAGTTTCTTCTTCTCGAAGAGGGAGAGAGGACGGAATGGCAAATAGGTCCCGCTCATCTCTTTCACCTTCCCAAGAGACAAGGGGATAACCGGCAGAGCTCCAACTCAAAAGAGGGGCCAAAGTGTCAGACTCGCTGTTCAGGATCTAGACGCAGAACCTCGAGGCAGCTCTCTGCGAACATGTGGCTCCAACAAAAAGAAGGCGGCATTCTTTGACTAAGTGGCCCAGTCATGGCAGTGATTAGGAGGGTGTCATAGAGCGACCAAACTGGGGCTGGTAGCAAGTCGGACGCTGAGGGGGACTCTGTCTCTTTGAGCCCAAGTTACCTTTAGCAAGGGTAAATCACATGCCTCCGTCTGCTGTGGTCTCTCCTCTTGGTGTGTGTGAGACTGGATGAGAGAAAGTGCTTTTTATTTAACTAATTGAGAGCAAACGTCCCGGCCCTGCCCAGGGTTGGACTACTGGACACGGTGAACAAAGCTTCCTTCATACTTTGAAGGGAAGTGGTAGAAGGAAAGCAAAGCAAACCCGAAGGAGAGCGCAGACCTGTCCTCAACCACACCAGTCGTCCCTCAAGACACAAACCGTTATCTCCACTTTGCAGACCTCCACCCAAGATTTGTCGGATTTCTGTCGCGGTTTAGGTGCTCCATTCCTGGCCCGAGGAACTCAACAATCAGCCTACAGCTGCTACTCTGTCAAACCTCCAGTGGCACCACTTGTCCCTAAATCCTTGTCTCAGCTCTGAAGCATGACTGCAGGGTAACTGTCACCTTCCCTATGCAGTCTGGCTGCCTTTCAAAGGAGGATGCTACCAACATTTGGCGGGATTAGGCGAGCACACGCACCGGCATGCATGTTCGAATGCTGCCAAGGGGTGTGTAAATTGCCTGTTTTGGGATTGCAACCTGGTTTTGACCCTTTTGTGTCTGGATTTTTTGCAAGAGCTGGGTTTTTCAGTTGCCAGATTCGAGATTCTTCAAATTCTGGATTTATTATTGATCTGAACGCTGACCTTGAATGTTCTGGTTTTGACCATAACCACTGGAGGACTTGTCTACTTGCTCTAAACCTGAAACATCCTTTCATCTGTATGAAAGTAGAGAAGATGTAGGGACACAAGGGAGTAGGAGGAGTCAGAATGATTGGTTTCAACTTCAGCTTGCAGGAGCTGCTCAGAAAGTTTGAAAAGGTATATTATAAGTCTGTTCTGTCATAGCTTGACTTCTTTTAGTTTTTGAATGATGCAAACGATCAGTACAAACACAACCATCTTTCATTCTTCTTTTCCCCCTATCTTTGTTGTTGTGGTCCAAATTTAGTCAGCTTTATGAAGTCTAAGCAGTCCTTATTGGACTCATTAAAGTGGAATGAATGGTTCTGAGAGACGATACTGTGCAGAGAGCGAATTAGTATAGAATGAGACCCACAGCCATGAAATCAGCATCATTTGTCAAAGCGGACCTTTACGCTAATTGCTTTATTAAGATCTAAAGGCTAACATGGCTTAGCCAAGTAAGGGTCATTGTTGTTTTGTTAATGTAAACAAGTTCCTTTAGGTGAGAGTTTCACCGATTGGCGAGCACGTCTGGGTGTTTTGTTCTTTTTGCCCTTCAGCCATAGCTTAACAGCATGTTTAATGCTTTTATCCTTCATAAAGCTTTAAGCAGTAGTTGTTGCTTCAGTTTCCAGGGAGACTCGGTCGAATCGCTTCTCCAGCTCCAACAAGCTCACAGCCAGCAAATCTCTATCACTCATTACAGTGTGCATGAGATCCAGAACCATTAACCTTTCTGCTGCTTTTCTTCCCACTCGCACATAAATCAGTGTTTGTGTGTATGGTGAGTGCGAATTTATAGATCGAGGAGAGGAGGCATATTTGAGGTCCTTTGCCAGGACCTAAAATGGTCCATTTTTAGTCAATAATTCATAAATAAAACATAGAAGAAAAGTAAACACAGGCCGGTGGTTACTCTCATGGTGACCTGTGGCATACAAATGGTTTTTTATGTGTGTGTTTGGGTATGTCTGTGTTGACGAGAGGGAGAAAATGATCCGTCGCTACACTTATACATCAACATATACAATCCTCTGGCTGCAAGCAGTCTTTCATTAGTTGAAATGCACCCTAAAAGGGGGTTTTTGTAAATGAATATATGTGCCGTTGTATGTCCGTTCAATGTATGCTTTCTGTGTTATATGTGAATGTGCTAGTGTGTGCAAACTATTTCCACTGGAAGTAGAAGCGCTAAAGGAAAATATAAGGGAAGCACTTGGGTAATGACTTGAAACACAGCCAGCTGGCTCAGAAGCCAAATGTGTCTCTGTCTTTTATTCTTGGTGTTACTCTTTCTTTCTGTCTTTATCTCCATATCCTCTCCCTCTGCCCGTCTCTCCCTGGCTTTCCTTCTTTCTTCTGTAACCTTTAAGAAGGATTTTATTTGTGCCTTAAAAAAAATGCAGTGGATCATTATCCTTGCAGATCACAGCAGAGGCATTTGCTTCGGCCTTCAGTGAAATGCCCATTGGCATTAACTAACTGCGGCATATTGCCACAGGTGTAGCCGTTTCATGTGCAGTCTGGTCGCACTGTGGCTGAAATTTACTTTTTGAAATGTATTTTTTGTTTTTCATCAGCGCACTTTGCAGAGTATTTAAACTCTACTATAAACTATTCAAAACATATACACAGGTCATGTCTTTTCATACTCGTCTAACATACATCCACTCTGAGTCTCCTGTATTGTTTATACCCATTCAGCGTCTTCCCTCTGTTTATATTGGAGTGTGTATTTGGAACCACGGCTGATTTTTGTCAGTGGATTTTTTCTGTGTACAAAAAATGCACACACTTGGCATCGCTACATGTAGGTCATGGTAGTTGGACAGTTGAAAACTCTTCATTTTTTCACCTTAGTGTGATGGACTTTCATTCAATGTTTTCACACGCTACTCATGTTTTGACCTGTTGCACTTGTGGCAATGAGTGTACTGTAAGTGTCGACTCTGGCCAAGTGAATCCATCACTTTGGAGAGTTTCATTTTCTCCTCAGTCCTCACTAAGACCAGAGTCTGTGGATGTGTGCATGATGTGTGCGCCTGAAGCCTTGTTTATACTCTGTTGCTGACACAGACACGGACAGCTGGAGACACAATGGCCGGATAGTTATTCCTGTTAAGCCTTGATTATACTTTCTGCAGCCGCTTGGGTTCAAGTGATGCAAATTTTGTTGGTAAATGGGGAGTACCTGTCTTTTTTCTTTTCTTTTCTTTTTTTTTTTTTTTTGTGACCGCGGACTCATCCTGAGAATTTACATTACACCCACCCCAACTGGACTTGCATCCCAGATGGTGGACTTGAGGTGAGCTTCAAGGAAGTATGAAATGGGTTCTGAACCTGTGTTTCCAGCTGTCCGTGTCTACAACAGACTTCAGTCAAGTCGAGCGAGAGGAGTTATCTTCAGGATATTGAATAGCAAATTATTAAGGAAACTGGGCAGGAAAAATGAAACTAGAATATGACTGCATTCTTTTTTCTTAAGCAATCCAGTACCGAAACCAATTCCAATAATGTTGTAGGTTACTAATACTCTAATCTTTTAATAATTTCGCTCCAGAGCCTGTTTAATACCAGGTTTCTGTGCCCATTCCCTACTCACTGGGGAACGGCAGGATGATGGAACAATGGGGGACATTGCCAAATCCCTAATCATTTTTGACAAACCAGTGAGAAACTTAACACAAATACATTGCTTAACTGCTCAGTTATGATGTATAATTTACAAATATAATAGTGTAATATTAAAAAGTTTCATATCTAGAAACATTTTGAAGATATGTTCATTAATTCATCTGTAATAGGCCAAAATTAGCACGGGGTGATCCGTGTATCCGTTAGGCTCTAGTTAGTGTAGTAGCACATTAATGGCAGTACAGACCATTTCCATTACTGCACACAGTTATTATAGTGATGCAGAGGATAGGAAAGCAATTCCGCAACAATGGCCTTTTCCAAGATTTTCCTGTGTTTTTATAATTAGAATAAATGTAAAATATTACATTTCCAGTGCAAATGATACACAATTAACTACTTAAGCTGCTGAAGATGTGTAATTTTATACACCATGTCTTGTATTATTTTACGTTCCTGCACTGTTGTAGGCTATATGTCTTATTACACTTTTATTAGCTACAGCAATTTTGCCCCATTTGCACACCTCTGTGCTCCAAGCAGTGTTACACTTACACACATGGTATTCTTTGGAGTCTTTTCTTTATGTGCAGTTGAAAAAGGTTGAACTGAGGGGAGTCCCAGTAGAGAGAGTGCGCGAGAGAAGAACACGGAACAGTTTTATACATCTAAAAATAAAACATTTGACAGGATCCTCTGCTTGCGTCAGCGCCCCTTGTGGTTTAACCCTCACACACAGACGTTCACACATGCCCTTTGAGATGGGGTTCTGTAATAGAGCCACTGAGTTAAGAACACAGACGCACAAAATCTTGCTTCATCATAATATTGAATTTGGTCCTGTAAACATACACACATCCATACACAGAGCATTTTTGAGTCACACTGCAGTGCATTAGAACTTTATACCAGCATAAAATGAGAAATTCTTGCTGTCATTCAGACCTGGTGTAATGTAATGGTGGTCCAGCATTAATATGAAGGCTGATATTGCTCGGGAACTTGCTTCTGGATGGCGTGGGCCTTCCAAGTCGGCAAAAGGATAGAAGTTCAAATCTTTTTAGTCAAAGTACCTTGAGGATATTCCAGAAAATATAAACTTTTCTGCCCTCTGGTAAATTTGTTTGCAGTACGCTGTGATGTCCCTCAAGAAAAGTCTTTGTGACACAATCCGAAGAAATTTTAGGTTCACTTGTAGTCAGCTGTCTCATCCATTTTTTGTGATAAGAATGATGTGAAACTACTATATTGCTGCCCTTGACTGTACTTTAATTTTCCGCTGATAAAACCATGTTCTCTGTTCGTATTTTTAGGACATCCAGGCTGAGATCGATGCCCACAATGACATCTACAAGAGCGTCGACGGGAACAAGTCGAAGATGGTTAAAGCGCTGGGCAGCTCAGAGGAGGCCGTGTTCCTCCAGCACAGGCTGGATGACATGAATCAACGATGGAGCGACCTGAAGACCAAATCTGCCAACATCAGGTCAGTAAAAGCTCTCAACTTAACTTGTTAACTTTTGCTTTCTCGAGTCTTTTGGGTCATGGATGTCAGATTGCAGTTTTTTGCCTTTTTGCTGCTCTCAAACTTGGAAGAAAAAAGATATCTTGGCATAAGGTCTCAAGGCAATGGTTCAAGTAGGTCTCAGCTTGAGTGTACTCCTTTTTTTAATCAGCTAGTGTGTCATAACATTGCAGAAGTTTTGATTAACTATTAAATGTAGTGCATTGGGAGATGTGCTATTTCCTGATCAGAAAATTTCCTTTTCCCCAACATGTGGAATTCTGGAGCCCAGGAAGTTGATAAATGAAAACAATCCAATCAGAAAATGCTTTTATTTAAAAATGAAATAACAATGTCAGTAAAATGGTCTGCATTTGGACCTGCTTTGTACTCAGTGAAAATCCTAAACACTGCGCCTTTAAACACAGTGTCCATAGTGTCTACTTTGATTATTTTACACAAATTACACCAGGCTTCTACACAGTAACTACATCAGGCGGGTCAGACTTAACTCAGTAATCTACTCATTCCAGAAACAAGCTCATTAATTCAGTCATTACTCTTATGCATCACAGCCTCCATCCCAGGCTGCTGCCAATGTTGTTTTCTTAAAATGCTTTAGAAATTTTGGAGGAGGAAGAACAATAGCTACTGCGTGATATTTTTATATGTGATGTGACCGTTTACAGCATCAAATACTGCAGAATAAAATGTCAGGTCGATGCAGGATAGCCACAAAACAGTGGTGCTGTCTGTTTGCATCGTGCCTCTCTCTGCGCTATTGACACTACGACAGAACATCCTGCAGCAACCAATTTATAGCTCGTTGAGCTTTTGTCATCCTATTTCTTTGTGATTGGTACTGCAGTTTCAGAGAAGTGAAGGTAGTTCTTTGACTGACTTGCAGCAGTCAGCCCAACTTTGGGCTGCTACACATGCAATCCCGAAGGCAAGAAGTTGAAGCTGATGAATATTCAAGAAATTTGTGCATGTTTTAAATTTGAAGTGTCCCATTTTGGGGGGAATTCAGGTGGTACTTTAATTTAAAAACAAAAAAGAGAGAGATGGATTGATTTTTCTGATTGCATGATTGAAATTGGTCTCAAGGTTGCTCCTATTGTAGTCATGATTTAAAAACATTCTTCGTATATGAAAATATTCATTTGCATACAGTATTTTAGGAAATATTCATTTGAGTTGTTTATAACAGCCTTACACTGCCTCCTGTTTTCTGCATGTCCATCGTGAAGCAGAGGGATGACGTATAGCACAAAAAATACCCGAGAGCAACCACGGTAGGACATAAACTTCACACACGTAGTGCCTCGTCAGCCACAACCTTGGCATAAATAAAAAAGATTGGTGATGAGTAGGGACGCGGACGGTGAAGAAAGTGAAGGCAGAAGTGAAGGTGACAGGGCCAGATGGAGATGTTCAAAGAGGAAGAGGGGAGGGTGAATAAAGCCATGCCAGGAGAACAAAGTGAGGTTGGGATATCAATACAAATGATGAAATGATTCTGAATTTATAATGGTTTATTTTAGTGGGAGAAATGGGACTTAGTCAAGCTGAAGCATTGCACAGAAAGGATAGAACGGGGGAAATAGACAGCAAGAAAACTGTGTGTGTGTGTGTGTACATGTGCGTGTGTGTGCGTGCGTGTGGGAGATGGGATACGGTATGATGATTGCATGCAGGCCATTATGCCTTAATTGCAGTACATGTGTAATTAAGGCTAACTCGGTAAGTGGCATTAGGAGGTCTCTGTACACCGTGTTCAGATACATTTTGCCCAGAGGAGAAGAGAAAAATAAGTGATTATCAACACACATTGCACTCAAGCTGCCACCCACACCGTTAGCAGCCAACTGCATCCACCTTCTTCAAATAACGTCCACTCCAGAAGGCCAGCGACCTCTTTTTGAGTGGTTAGCAATCTGGTTTTTACAGGGTTTTGTAAGGATATGTCTTTTTACGTGTTGAAATACAGTCATAGCTAGAATGTAGCAGGAAGAATTTAAAAGTTGTTGAACCTTACTATGTGATTTAAACGCTATAATTTAAGAGAATAACAAATTTGAGACCGTAATATGTGCGCATGTATAGAATAAAGTGTAAAGTAAGGAGTACAGTTTGAAAGGATTTACTGCGATACTGTCACAGGGATCTGGTGGTACTAGTTTAAGTGGATGCTTCATCTTGGCAGAGCACATCTGGAGGTGAGTGCTGAGCGCTGGTCTCGACTGCTGGGCCTTTTGGAGGAGCTGTGGAGGTGGATCTGCATGAAGGATGAGGAGCTGGCGAAGCAGATGCCCATCGGAGGAGATGTGCCCACTCTGCTGCAGCAGCAGAATCACTGCACGGTATGAATTGTTGCCACAGGCGATGTTCCTGCCACACTCTGAAAGATTTATCCATACCTTGTCCTTTCCTTATTGATTTTTCTTTAAGTTTTCAGAGAGAAGCTTCAAGAAAGTAACTTTTTTTCCCTAAAATAAACGTTCCTTCTGAACATTTTAAGCATTTGTAACCATACTCTCAGCTTGATATAGCCAGCCCCATGTTATCAAGCTTTTTTCCCCTACTTAAAGCAAATGCCTCATTAGTTGTCCTCTCTCTCTTTCTGTGTGCGCAGATGGTTTCCTTGCGTTTGACTAACATCTCCCTCACTGTCCTAATCATTTTCTCCTGTTAGGGTACAGAGGGTTAAGATTTCTTTTATTTCGTGAAATTTGCTAATGTTATATCGTAGCAGCCTAACTCCTCCCTCCTTATCCTGAGCAGACGTCTAATTAACTAGAATAAAGATATTAAATTGCACAAGATGCGTTGTTGTTGTCATAAAGATAAACAAACGTGTTATTAAAAATATAACCGTGCTAACGATGATTGTTTTTCAAGCGTTAAGCCCAGCAGCCGTGTGGCTATGGTACATTTATTCGTTTCCAAATCCTGCATTGGTAGAGTTTTAAAGGCCAGGTTCGACATCATTGCCGTACAGTGAGTAGTGTCCTTTCTCGTGTTTTATCATTGCACTTATTGATGTTTTTACACTACACAGAATCAGTTTTTCTAACAAGCAGTCAATACCTTTATTGTGCTGACCCATTCGTACCTTTGCCATCAGTGCCGTTTGTCAGCAGTGTTCCCCACTGTATTATTTATTGTAACCACTGGTTATTGTGATAGTGCACCGGAGTGTAATTGCTTTCAGATAAATGACTCAGCCCGTGGCTACTGTTTACTCCGAGCCTGCCGGCCGCTCTTGACATCATAATGCGTTTCTCGGCATCCCGTTCGCCACACTATTATTTTGTTCCCCAAAACGCCTTGAGAGTAAACACGTGTGCAGTCATGTGTCACAGACGCAAGGATCACAGACACGCTGACAGATCAGCTGGCACACGCGCACACGGAGCTCAGTACTCCTGCGTTGCGACACCTTAGCATACGCGAAGCGCATTTGTATCTGAATGCCTTCTCTGATCTGCTACATCTTTGTGTAACTTTTCAATGAAGTTTGACAAACTATATTTTGAAATGTCATTTTGTAATTTTAGATGGCAATTTGTTAGATACAATACTGTTTGAGGCTAATGAAGCAATCATGCACATAGAAAAGAAAGGAGTTTCAATTTTGTGAAGCATTTCTGTAATAATTTGTAGAAAGAAATATGAAAGAGAGGGAAAAAATAAGACAAATTACACACGCACACATAATAAAGTGTGTAATACTTAAAGCACTAATTCCAAACTTCAAAAGAAAAAAATCATTAGAGCAATGTGCTCAGTGCTTTCCCTTTTTTGAAAGAAAATGGAGAAGGAAAAAAAAGACATAACTGATCGACCACAGAGACTAAGAGTGGGCTCTTCCAGTGGCACACAATCAATTTCTTGGCTGCTGTAATGTCTGCTAAATATAGTCTTTTAATGGCTTAATGAAGAGTCGTTACTCAGAAAGCAGAGCAGATTATGTAAAAACTATATATTATGGGAAAAGAGAGACACTCTTCCACACTTTGCCTGGTTGACAGTCCAAACTTGGAGCCTTTATGGGAATCTTGTTTCTGATTTTAATTGAGATGGGTTCATCAGAGTATGCTCTCAGTGATCTGAGATGAGGCTTGCTCCACGTGTCTGCTGAACACCTTACAGAGAGAAGAGAAAGGCATTACCCCAGCTGATCAGATGAGCTCCATTATATAAGCGATGAGTCTGAGAGCACACGCAGTAACCACAGAGTTTAATCTACCTTCATGTCCACTTCTACTTTCCTTTTCTCATTACCCTCTCTCAGCCCTTTTATCTCATTTTCTGTCATCCTTTGCTGTGGTTCCTGTCTCTAGCCTTTTTGTCTCTTTTCTTTACACTCCTCCTCTCTATTTCTTTCACATTTTCTCGTCTCTGCTTTCCCTTGTTCATCTCCAGGTATTCAGCTTTGAGAATACTCAAAAAAGGAAATAATGAAACTGGCGTGTTGAAAGTGCGGGAGTCTCACTTACCATTTTTTCCCTGTGTTATGTTTTTCCCTCACTTCCTCTGTGTTCTTAGTAGATTGGCCTGGAGGTCTTGGTGACCCTAAAAAGGATGAGGGGAGGTGGCTGAGCAGAACAAAAAGCTGGGGCTTTGAACATGTCATGCTCTATTACTTGCTTACACTGACAGACACACACTTGCAAGTCCCCTGTGCTCACACATACATACGCAGACACAGTTGGTGAGCAGTGCATGTACCAGCTGCTCTGCCGGAGAGATTGGGGGAATGTGCATGGATATAAATATATGGAAATTGGTGTCTCTGAGGTAGGGAAGGCTTAGAGTGAGGGTTTTTTTTCCATTCTCTTTTTGTTTTGGGAGACTTTGCGAGATAAAAGATGAAGGCTAAGCCACTTAGCCCAGCAGAGAGCAACGGATATTGCCGTTATTAAAGAATCGGAAGGAAGAAAAATATGAAAGAGCAGTGGTCCAAGCAGAAAGTGATAGACAGGAAGTGGCAAACAGAAGCAAAATTAAATGAGGAGAAAAGAGAAAGATGTTATGTACAGTAGATGAGAACCCAGGTTAGTGGAAGTAGGAAAAGTATACATAGTACATCTTTTTATATTCATAATATTTAGGTTTCCAACACATCAGCTGCATTCAGATCTAGCTCAACAAGCTGATTGTTGAAGTGCTGAAAGTGTGAGGCGACTGAGTGGGTATTGTCTGTGCTAACTTGAGTTACTTCTCCCGCCCTCCTCTGTGTATTGATCAGTGTCTGTGTTTTTCTCTTCTAAAATGGCCATAATAGCGTTTATTAATTGCACATTCAATTACCCAGTAAAAATGCCTTTGTTAGCATCAAGCCGATTAAACTCATCAGTCTCTTCTATTAAATTAGCAGCTTTTAGATCAAGGAGTGGGAACGAGGGACCAGAGGCTTGTGGGCATCTTTAACGACTCTTATCTTTCAGCAACAGTTGGTTTCTTGTCTGCATTGTTACGCAAGTTCAATCTGGTTCTTTCAAAAGCTCATTCGACTCATTCAGAATCAATACAGGCAACAGGCAATATACTTTAAATTTAGTTAAACCCCCCTTCCCCATATCTTCTAAATATGCTTAAGTAGCATACCATTACTCAAACTAAAGTGGGGAGAGTCTAATAATTTGCCACAGGACTCATCTTAATCATTGTGCCTGAATGATTGATTAGCACCATTTACTCTTGAATGGACAGGTAGTAAAGGAGAATGAAATGGATTTAAGTGCTGTGCTGGACTTTACCTCAGGGTGTCTTTGGAGACACAGGGCTTTTGTTAGAACTAACCACTGGGTTTTTTTCTGAGGAACTTTAAATTGTTTTTGTCTGCTTCATTTACACTTGCAGTTTAATGAAATTGCTAGACGTGTGTGTTGATGGTCTAAAGCACTGCTGGCAAAAACCAGCCCTTATCTGCTGGGGGTCCTATGGGTTTGTCCTGCAGTATTGAAACATTGGCCTCAAATCCTTTGGGTCCTGTCAGCTCCGGGGTGGGGCATCCTTAGATCCGGTATGTTTCAGCACATTCCATGGATGCAGATTTAGCTAGAATCAAAGGAATTTGCAATTGCAAACCAGGTCAACGCCATGGGTCCTTTATTGTCTCTTTTGTGCCAAAGGGCAGTGCCATGTGTATGCATGGTCTGCAGCAGTGATTAGGTGGATCAAGATGCTAGGATCCAGCAGAACATTGATCATCTAGGTACAATTTAAAGTTTTTCACTTCGCCTGTCATTTGGTTTTTAATGTGAAGTTGTTGTTTTTTTTAACCATGGAAATAATTCTGTGATCATCCACCTCAGTTTTATTATGTGGTGTTTCAGACCTTTTGGGGTTGCTGAGCAGGTCAGTGTGTTCATTCTTTTTAAAAATGTACCAAATTTTTGGCCACTCTCATAGTGTTTGTGATCACTCTATGGGTTTACTTTGGTTTATTGGTCTAATGGCCGCTTCCCTCACTCACGTCAGAATCTCTGCCGACATCATATTGAGAGATCCGGTGAAAACACAACTTATACACTTGGAGTCAAATACAGATGTTTTTATTGGTTTAATTTGTCATGGAACATCAAGGGAACAGACTGCATCTGGCCACAAAGCTGCTTGTCAATTAATTACTTTTGAGCCTTTGAATATGATGCACTGTTAACCGTTAATGCAATACTTTATTGAACCGCAATACTTTTACTATTACTATTTAATATTTACTATTAAACCCCTTGAATTAAAGCTGAAAGTCTGCATTTTAATCTCGTCTTAATTGTGTAATTTAAAATCCACTGTTGGTTATGTCTAAAAACACAAGTTAATGTGTTTAAGTGCATATTTAAGCAATTATTATCACTACTATTAATGCACCAAACAGCGGACGGATTGCTACATAGATGGTTAGTATAGTCGAGCATTTATGAGCTGAAGAGAGAGGTTTGGGAGTTAATCAAAACCAAAACAGATTACTAAAAAGAGACTGCATATTTGGACTGTGTTAGGAGATGAATCCTCTAAATTAATGCTAATATTATTCTGGTAAGTGTGCAATAAACCTTTTAAAGGCTATGATAGCTTAAAGAAGCAAAGAAGTATATGAACAATGCTGCTGTTAGCAGTTATAATTATCGGTGACAGCAAACCTCATTAAGTACTGCAAAACTATGCTAAAGAGTGATGCAGTGACGATTCAAAAAACAAAGGTTCTAAATTGACCTCAAACTTGTAAATTATTGCAGTTGCACTAACACAACAATGTAAAATATACATATGTTTTACATGGAAAAAAATTATATTTTTATTTCGGCAACTGCGAATTTGTCACATATAGGTTTCTTGTACATCCACAGGCATTTCACAGCCTGTGGGTATTGGTACTAAATTAACAATGGCCAAGGTTGGATGCATTAGTTAAGTGGAGCATTTGTTTTCAAACTACTAGCAGCTATCACTAGCTTTCAGCTATTCTGAGATAACAGCAAATGTTGGGAGGGCAAAGGAGCAATTAATTTTTTTTCCCAGTTGAATCACTCTGTGGCTCCTTTATGAACTGTGCAACTGTATGCAACTGTAAAATCTAATTTGGCCCAGACGACACAAGTTCAAATTCTGGCCTCAACTAAAAATAGTTTTTGCTAGAGAAAAATAAGAAGTCATCAGTATTGTGACTTTCTCCCCCTTCTCCCGCAGTGTGATTGAACCCTTATTGCAAAGGCGCCTGAAAATTCCTGCCTTGTGCCTCTCTTATGTTGAGAGATGGTATATTGTATAGTTTGTATATTGTATTGTTTGTATAGTCTGTATAGTTTTTCATATTTATATCCTGTTCATATCCTGTACATAGCTTGTACTCACTACAGCCTGTACATACTTATAGTTATAGAATATTCACAACATACTTCATACCGTGTACATTATAACATACCATAATAGACCCATTTCTGTAATATACTCACATATCTATATTATTGCTAATATATATTGTAATATATCTATATCACTAAGCACTTCTGGATGGATGCAAACTGCATTTCGTTGCCCTGTACCTGTGCATGTGCAATGACAATAAAGTTGAATTCTATTCTATTCTATTCTATTCTATATTGTATCAGTCCTTTTTGGGAGGCTTATTTCTTCTAGAAGATGAGGGCTACGGTAATATTGTGGACGAGATAGCAGGGTTTTGAGAGCAGGAAGAGGGATGTTTGGCAGAGCTCTGAAAGAAGCTGTGTTGTGATGTTATCTCATTGGCGCCACAGCACAGGGCACTTAGTGATAAGAGTCTGCTGTGCTGCTACAGCCACAAACTACACTCTTACACAGACCTGGGCACAAGCACTTGCCCACAGACATAATCACACACTCACAGCCAAGGTCACGGTCACTCGTAGCTTCAAGGTAGATGCCAGAAGCATTGTGAAAGTGACAAGAGTCCCCTCTTGCTCTAGTCTCCATAAATCACAGCTCATATTCTGATGTGCCAGAGCCTGGAAATTGTTGAAAAAGAGCAAAGAGAAGACCTGTCCTGTTTTATCTTTGACTTAGATGTCTATGTCTCATCACTCAAAGGCTGTCTGGGATTTGCTTGGGGAAAAAGAGCTTTTTTTGTTAACTTAAAAGCGGCGTATGTGTTTGATATCCGCCTTTCAAAAAAGCGTGAAAAGTGTGTCCCTGTGTGAAACTCTGATAATGTGCGCGTGCTGAGGTTTCACTAAAAAGATTTGGTTGAGTGTTGGGTGAAAGTGTTTTGTGCTGTCACCTGCCTGAACTGTAAGGATACCCAGTGGCTGGATAACAGACGGCGAGGCTGTATCTAACAAAGAGGATTACTTGGCGCTGCTCACGTTGCAGATATTAAAGCCTTCTGTGGCTCATTTCTTTGGAGCCAGTTTACATTAGAAGATAATATTACATTTATTGTATTACTCAAACTATGCCTGTGTGACATGATTATTAATATGGGTATTATTATAGTAAATACGTCTGAGACGCAGAGTTCACTTTTGACCACAGTGGCCTTACTGCAGGCTGTTCTTGAGCTTTTGAGCCACATGATCTTTATCAACAGTTTTTTTTTTTTCCCAGCTTGTATTTGAATTTATTCTCACACACAGTGTAAGTAAACAGTGCAGCAACAACACAGCACTGCATTTCACTTCACAGAAGTGATATTACACAACAGACATGGCAAACAGAATACAGTATCTCAGAAATTATGAGTGTGTGAGAAATGAGATACATGTTCAAACAAGAGGAGAAAAATCAAAC
Organism: Rhamphochromis sp. 'chilingali'; assembly: GCF_963969265.1. Classification (NCBI taxonomy): domain Eukaryota; kingdom Metazoa; phylum Chordata; class Actinopteri; order Cichliformes; family Cichlidae; genus Rhamphochromis; species Rhamphochromis sp. 'chilingali'. The sequence continues at coordinate 11,925,284 of NC_137932.1, read as the reverse complement.
GTTCAGTAAGAAATCGGTAGGCGTTATCTTAGAAGTGACTCGAAATTAATTCCTGACAATATAACCCCAATTCTTAAAAAGGTGAGACGCTGTGTGTTATGAAAGAAAACACCAGAAAAAATGATGTGCGCGTGTCATAAACACATTTTTAGCAGAATGTTTAAAGTGAAACATTAATACTTCGTTAAAAAAAAAAGGGGGGGGGGGGGGGGGGGTTCATTTTGAAATTGATGGCTTGCAACATGTCTCAAAAAAGTTGGGACTGGGAGTTACCGAAGGTTAGAAAAGTAAATGTTCTATAAAGAAATGGAGGCAGGGACATTTTGCAACTAATTGGGTTAATTGTCATGAAAATAAAATGATTGGGTATAAAAAGAGCATCTTAGAGAGGCAGAGCTCCTCAGAAGTAAAGATCGGCAGAGGCTCAGCAATCTGCAAAAAAACCCCTGCAAATTTCAGAGTAATGATGTTCAACATAAAATAAAGAACACTTTGAATACCTCATCATCTATACGGCCTAATATTTAATGATTCAGAGAATTTAGAGAAATCTCTGTGCACAAGGGACAGTGCTTGCCTGCCTGTCCTGACCTTTCACCAACTGAAAACATTTGGCACATCATGAAATGCAAAAATAAGACAAAGAAGGCCCAGAACTGTAGAGCAGCTAGAATCCTGTATCGGCCAAGAATTGGACAACATTCATCTCACAGTATCGCCCCAGTAAAACGTTTTGCTCTCAGACTGTTGGCAGACCCTGTTGAAGCTTTCTTCATTTTCTCTGTCATTGTATGGTCTTTACTAACAACATAAAGCGACTTGAGGCAACTGTTGAATTGAATAAACGTGTCACTGTTCCAACTTTTTTTTTGATGTTGCTTCCATCACATTCAAAATGAGTGGATATTTCTTAATTTTCTGAGGTTAAGTATTTGTTTTCTGTCTTCTATTGTGAATAACATGGGTTTATCAGACTTGCAAATATTTGCTGACGGATCTTTGGAGATGTTAAAAGTGTAATACATGAAGTCAAACTTCACATATCTATAAACAAGCCAGTTCTACAAATGGCTTCAACAAGCCATTTGCTGCTTTGATGCTGTATATATGTTGGTTCCTTCTACATCTGGCTGTAATCAGACTTCCCTGAATTATTCAACCAGGTGCAATTTGTTTCCACCAGGATGCTGTTCATCGACCTGAGCTGTTATCTGTGATTAACACATTACAAAACTGACATCGGAATATTTTACTGGCGTCACTCCGAGTAACATGCAACAAACTTTGAAAATAAACAGCCTCTTTACCCTCATTTCATTTCCTAATTTAAACCACCACTCTACATCTGACAGCAAAAACAAAAGGAAATATATGGAAAACTAATGGTGCTGGTATCAACTGGGAGTTGTCCTCGCTGCTCAGCTCCTCATCCTCTTTTTCTTATCTCTGCTCACACCCCTTTCCCTCTTCCTCAAGCCCCTCTCATTTACGTTCTATCTCTCAAGGTCCCCTCTCTGCGCTACCTGCCTATTATGCTTCCTCTGTGTGAACGGGGAGGAAATCATTGGAACGAAGCAAACCATTTATTAGCAGGGATGATCTAATTTGTGTTCAGCAGGATGCTTCATTTCAGGGTGAGAGTACATTTGTCTGCAGGAGGCTGTGTGAAATTGTCATTGCATTGGTCTAAATCCAACTTTTACAAGAACTTACTTCCAGAATTTAAATTTTTTATTTTTAAATGCTTCCACAGCAGCCGTGTGTGAACTGTGAAATAGAATTGAAAGAAGTGGTGAGAGGGTTAAGGTCACTCAGGAAATTATAGGCTAATTATGGCAAATCTTCACACAAATGTCTAAAAGGATGAAATTAGATTGTGATGACATTGTATAATGAAGGTCACACAGAAGGTGCGAGTTCAGGTATGTGCGTATATGGATGTAAGCTGCTGGAGTGGTGGGGTGTTCTCATACATATGGATTGGATAGTTTCTCTTCTAGGCGATTCTTATTGTTCTTGTCTTACGTCTTCAAATGTTGCCGGTAATACGATTGCACCCAAGCCAGCATCTTGTCGTCAATCTTTTGCATCTCATTTTTGCTGCAGTCGACTGTTTGATCAGTCTGATAAGTGTGAGACTTTATCAGAGCGGGTCAACCAGCTTCACAGTGTCTTCAACTACATCGCCTCTTCACAAAGCAATCACACACTCCGATAGGCAATGAAGTCCTTCGGGGTGTCACATGTATATTCAGACAAGAACAATTATGCCGTTACATACCGATCTCACCCCCTTTATGTAGTTCCATCGCCTGCCGTGCACTCTGCTGAGGCAGAACTCTTGACATAAGGTTAAGAGCATTTGTCAGATTGCTTCATGAACTTCATGAACTAGAGCCTGGAGTGTGTGGTGCACTATGCTCATTTCAATATGAGCGGCGCTGTGAGAGGATGTGCAGGATGTGTGGTGTTACTAGCAAGCTCTATAATGATTATTCCTGCAGGGTTACAGTGACTCGCTTTATTCTGTGCCTTGCTCAGCTAATTTCACACAGACCCAGAGGAGAAGCCCAGTTTGACCCAGTACTCGCACTTCAATCGCTGCTCTGTTCTCAGAGCTTTCAATACCGCTGACACTCCTTACATAGCCTCTCTCTCACACTCTCTCTTACCTCTTGATTCCTTCTTAATAGGCAAAGACTGAGCAGGGAAACTGTTTTGTTGTGCTGCAATCACCTAATTAGCCATTGAATGTGTTGGTTATCTTGCCGATAGGCAGAACGTAAACATCTGCGTTTGTTCATTGGGCTGATGTGAGTGTTTTAATCACAAGAACTCTAAGAACTGGTTGATTAGTATGTATATTATTTCAAAAACTAGGACCTGCAATAACTGTTTGAAAATTAAACTCAAACACTTTTTTAATATATAGATCATAACAAAGTTACAAAAAATTTGTGGTTGATATTAGTAACATTTTTATATACATCAAGTCCCCTCTAAGCCATTGCTCTGTGCTTTTCCCGCAGGCGCTACGGTCAGAACTGAAGGAGCGTGAGCACTTGGTAATCAGCACTTTGGACCAGGCGAGGACGTTTCTTGCTGATCAGCCCATTGAGGGTCCTGGAGAGCCACGCAAGAACCTGCAGCCAAAGACTGGTTTGTTCCTTTTCATTAAAAAAATATATATCTCTAACAGAATATATAAACTTTCAGTCCTGGAAACAGGTTTGAAAAGATAATTGCAGCTTAAAAATACTGCACACCACTACCGAGTCCATTAAAGCCATGCTATGCAGTTTTTTCCACCTCCTGAGTAAATTGTGGTAAAATCAGAGCTCATAATGAGGCTTAGGCAGTTTTATCTTTTAGGTATAGTAAGTATCTGAAGATAATGACATAATGAAAAACTATTAGAAACTCACAGTTCTCTGTGTCTCTAGTTAGTCTAGTCTGTTTTCAACAGATTTTAAATCACTAATCGCCTATTTTTGTAATTCACATATCATTTTTTTCCCTTGTGCGATATGACAAAAATCTCATCGTCCTGACAATGATATAAATCACAAAAATGTAATATTTTCTGTAAATTCTGTGAATCTCGGGCAACTCGACTTGCATTTAGTTTTTCCATCTCGGCGTCCTTTACCTGGATTCGAGTGTTTTAACCAATGCATGAAACTATACATTTTTAGACACAAGTTGTAACGGCAACCATTTTCTTTCAAAGTTTGAGTCTAAGGTTTATTTTTTTAGCACCTGACGGCTCTTTTTTTTGCTTCTCTGCATACTCTTTCACGTGATTCAGTTTATTTTGAAAAGTCTCAACAGGATCTTGAGCTTTATTGTGAAAGGTTTACGTGGAAAACAAACAAGCGGACAGCGGAGCCACGCGATGGTTTTACCGTCATTGTTGCTAACGACAACACATAAAAACAGGCGCTTGTCCGTCCATAGTGTGATTATATTAAATATGAGTGAAAGAGAGAACTTTAATACATTAATATAGCCACTACAGTGACCATCAAAACGATGAAAAAATATTGCCGTAAACAGTTAATTTTGACGTTTGACGATAGACGTTTTTATATCGTCATCCGATATATATCGTTATATCGAACAGCCCTACCCTTACATGGCCAGAATCTTGTAGAAACATAATTTCCCACTCTAAAATTGTACTGTATGACAATAGTAGATGGGTAACAACAATGCATTGATTTTGGACGCAGCCCGTGGTAATAAACTGCAGACTGTAAACACTTAAAAAGACAAAATTGCTTTGTAAAGCCCTGTTTTGAAGCCATCCACAATTAATACTGCCACACCACTAAATTTAATGCAATTTAGGCTGTTGAGTTATCAAAAAAGATCACCCATATATACATTAGCTACACAAAAATGTCTTTGTTGAAGCAGTTTCCATGTTTGCTTCTGTTGTAAAGTTGGACCTTTGGCCCCTGAAAGAACTCTAGTTTTTGGCACCTATACCTTGTCTTCATTTTTCAGGCATAGTGACAGAAGGATAGCAGCAGCACTGAAAAGGAAGGTTGTTAACACTGTTGTGAAACCCTCTATGATGTATGGTTTGGAGATGGTAGGTCTGACTCAAAGAGAGGAGGTGGATGAAGATGAAAATGTTTGGGAGTGACCTGGAGGGACAGATTTAGTGTCACAGTATGTCAGTGGGACAGTGCCAGCTAAGCATTTTGGAGACAGTGTAAGCAAAGCAAGAGGAGATGGTTTGGACATGTGTAACGGGGGGGATAGTGCATACACTGGACAAAGGATGTGAAATATGGAGCTGGCGGTAAGGATGAGAAAGACCTCAGAGAAAGTTCTAGAGAAGGTAGTGATAGAGGACATGCAGAGGGTTGATGTGATGCAAAAGAGAGGGTGAGGTGGTTGCAGATGACGTGCTGTGGTGCCCCCGAACGCGAGCCACAATATAAAAAAAGGAGCTGGAAAAGGTTGCAGCTTGCATCCTACAAAGTCATTTGCTAAAGGTTTTTAGTTGGATTTAAGATACCTGGTGGTGCGGGTGTCTGGAAGGGCAGCATTCAAATCTGTGCAAAATCAAATATATGGATCCATCCGCTGTGATAACCTGATGTAAATGGGAGAACTGCCAGAAGAAACTTCTTCTTTTCTGCTGCACAAGGGTTTTGTTTTGGGTACCTTAACCTGTCATCAATCACAAGAATGTCTGCTTTTCAGCCAGTTTGAAGAACCAGAATCTAAGGTCTTATTTGCCTCACTTCTGAGGTTAAAATCATTCAAGCTGTTACCTCTGTTGAAGTTGGTATAAATAGACAAGGAGCTGGGCTTACAAATACACCAACTCATTCAGTATTCCCTCTCTGTCTCTTTTTGGGTGCAGCAGGGAAGTCTTCGTTAGGTCAGCATATTTCCCTTCTAACTAAACCCCTACTGTGTAAATAATTAAACCGACCCAAGGGAATGTGTAGGGGTGTGGCGAGACTTCAGAGCGCAGACGGATAGGCTTGTTGTCTGTGGTCTTTGATGCAGATATCAAAGTGTCATCTCATTGTATACAGTAAATAGATTTTTTTTTAAAACGAGCTAATTTAAGATCAGAAGCTGTGCTTGTGGTGTAATGAGAGGATATTGAATGTGTCAGAGTAACACTCTGATAGTGTATTAGTATAGTAATGCTTTGTAAAGACAATCAAACGAGCTTACATTACTTTGCCTGTGTACATCATTCTTCTTTATAAACTACAGACACCATCAGTATCAGCAATGACATGAGGCTTCCTGCAGTGTCAGGCGTTTTTGTATGCCGGGAGCAAGATGAGAAAAAGCGAGATTGCAGAGGTGCAACAGGTGAAGATGGTAATTCAGTCACTACCCTGGAGATAAGACCTAAGAACTCCTGAGAGCTGCTCATCTTTTTTGCAGTTAAAATGATTATCTGGGGAGCAGTTTTCTCCTATACCTGCTCTTTCTTTTTTTTTTTTATTCCCTCCTCTTCTCTAACCGCATCCTCAGATATGCCACAGTCGTCATGTCTTCTCACCTTCTGACTTCTTAGACTTCTGTCATTTCTTAGACCCTCAGTCTCTCTCATTTTTTTCCTGTCTTTCTCTTTGATCAAGCCTTGACTTTAGTTAAAGCTTCAGCGTCCTACCTTCTTTTCTTATTTTTCTGCCCTCCTGTTCTCCTTTGCTCCTCCATTCTCCTCGTGTTGAGTGTCGCTCATTTACCTAGTATGGGATCAAAGCTTTAACTGAAGAAGTGAGGACTCAAAAGCTGAATTCAGGGACAACAGTGAATAGTTCAGCAGGTCGTATTTGTGACTTGAATGCAGCTGAATTTGGCAGATAGTGTGTCAGAGAGCAGGTCAAGGCTGGCGAGAGTGATGGAGAAGAGGCGCGTGTGCAGTTTGGATTAGTTCAGGTTGTTACTGGAAAGAAGTTAGTAGACCTGAGACACAAAGGGACAAAAGAATTAGTTCTAAGGGTCAGAAAATTCTACATATCAGTTCTGACAAGACTGTAGTTTTTCTACCAGGCAGTACAAAGTCAGAAAGAGGATCGAAGGGCTGGGGTTTATATTGTCCTGGAGCTTGATTTGTCGATGGGTGTCAGGTTTGCAGATGAGTCATAGAAGGGTCAGACTTAGACATGAAAGATGTGCAACTACTGAAGGAATGTGCAATAAAAGAAAAAATGATCACAAAGGGCTTATTCAGCTGTATAATTATAGTAAAATTTGCAGATAAATGGCTCGTAGTTCTTCAGAATCTTCTGCCACATCATGTTAGGAAGAGAAAAGAAGAGACTTTAATAAAAATTTATACAGGTCTCTTCAGTGTTTTTGTTGTAGAAGTACGTATTTAGAGAACAATGATTAAATGTTGAAGATGGTAAGGGTTGTTTTTAGGAAGCTCTAGCACTGAAACGTCACAAGCATGTGTATTTTTGCAAGTGAAGCAGTGTGGGGGAGCCTGTTTGCAGCGCTGGAAAGAAGTCAAGGACTGTGAAATAAAAGAAAAGATCCGGTTCAGTGCAAGGATGTGAACACATTACAAATGCATTTCTATCATTTCTTCCATTTTATAGAAGTAGTCTTGAAATAAATGCCTTTCATTACCATATTGTGAAGAAATAACTGAACAAAATATGAAATAATAATGAAGGCCATGAGCATTTCTCCACAAAATGGCGTGCTTCTTTATTTCCCGTATTTTCTTTTTTTTATCTTTCAGATCTCACACCAGAGGAGAAGGCCCGAGGTTTGGCCCGGGCTATCCGAAAGCAATCTGGTGAAGTGAGGGAGCGGTGGGAGCGTCTGAAAGGGCACGTGGGCGGTTGGCAGAGTCAGATGGAGCGAGCCTTGGAGCGACTCCAGGAGCTGCAGAGCTCCATGGACCAGCTTGACCTGCGGCTGACTCGGGCAGAGGAGGCCAAAGCTACCTGGCAGCCTGTGGGCGATCTGCTGATCGACTCTCTGCAGGATCACATCGATAGAACCACGGTGAGTCAGAGGGTCAGATTTTTGCTAATGCACCATAACCATCCCTCTTATACTGTCAGATATGCTCAGTTTGAGTGCTGTTTAACAAATCTTGTTGTTTTCTGTTATAAAATCTTTGAAAATCCTGATTTTAAAAAAAGAAGAAGAAATGTTTGATGCTTCACATGGTTTCCCTGGTTCTTTATTTACTTTGTGTGTGTGTGTGTTTTTTTAAAGAAAGTGCTACTTCATTTGAGGATATATTCAGTATAGTCTTGTTTGTTTACACATCATATTTGAGGATGTCTCGTTTTGCCAAGGAGAACCGGCCGAGAAACAAGCAACAAATTTAATTTAACAAGCAAGAAAAATGAGAGCATCTTCTTGTAAACTGTAAACAACAAATGAAAGAGTCGAGAAGCGGAGGACAAAAGGGCACTGAAAATAGCCAAGTCACGATTCACAGCCTGCATGAGGAAATTCAGCTGTTGCACTCATTTCTCTCTCTGCTGCACCTCAGATCTTAATCACCTGAGGTACAGCCAGTCCGGGCACTCGTATTTCTTTATATCCGTGTCATTTAGCGATCCACTTTAGATCAAATGGTCTATTGATAGATTAGATTGCAACCAGAGCAGCACTTGTCTCTAATATGGGAGACAGGTAGGACAGTACACGGAGGAGACTTTTTAAATGCAAATTTTAAAGCTGAAGCTGCAAACTTCATCTCCTGTTAGATTTTAGGTGGTCAAACAAGAAAGGGATAAACAAACAGCAGTCAGCAGTTTGGACTAAAGCATATTTATTTTAGGCTAATCTCACAACTATAATACAAATACGCTATCATCTTTTTCCCAGGCCTTCAGAGAGGAGATTGCCCCGTTGCGTCAGGACGTTCGAATTGTCAATGAGCTTTCTGCTGAGCTGACACCATTGGACATTCAGCTGTCATCCACAGCCTCGAGACAGCTGGACCAGCTCAACATGAGGTGGAAACTTTTGCAGGTACTTTAAATCCCCCTGAAACAGCTACAGATTTCGGAGCAGGAGTAGGGTTTTTTGTGTGTGTGTGTGTGTGCGCGCGCGCATTTTTTCCTCTATATTTTGTCACAGTTGTCTAAATGACTTCAAAGGAGACTGCGCTGTCTCGATGTTTTTGTTTTTTGTGTCTCCCTCGCTTTTTTTCACTGTATACCAATTTTACTTTGTCAGCTGAACACACGGGGATTTGGAGCCGTCCCTCTCCCTGTTTACTTGTTTTAGTTGAACGCAGCTTTATGTTCAGTGCGACACTTTGTCACTACACATCACTGGCCACTATTCTCGCAGCGCACCGGTCATATCCTTGGCTCTCTGCACGCTTGATAGTCACAGCTAGACAGTCACGAGTGTTTCTCAGAGTTGAACATGTCTCAGACCTCGAGGAGAAGTCGTGAAAAAGTCTCTTAACAAGTTATTACAAGGAGATAGAGGAGTGGGTTTTGAGCATGAGCGCTGGAGTTGTGTTGATATCCTTTAGACAAGTTTCAGTCATTTTTGTATTCTAATTGGGGATTTTTAAACTTAAAGGTGCACTGTTAGTCAGTTTTTAATCTCTAGATTGCTATGCCAAAGTAGCTTTTCTGTCATGTCTCTTAGATTTAGGGTCCTTGGCATTGATACCCAGTGATGCTTGAGATCTGCAGTGGTAGAGTGCGTTGGGACTTGACCTAAGCGGCTAAGAATGGCAGGAGACAGGTGCTGTCCAGTGTAGCGAGTGATTTATTCACCATTTTGTGATCAAACCATATTTACAAAAAGAAGAAGAAGAAGCTCAACTCCATAGTTAACTCAGTTCAAATAAACATAACTGAACTTAAATCAGTGGAAATTAAGGTCAAACTGCACACAGCTACACTGACCTGGTCCTTTCCCCCCTGAACACCTGCATTCATTTGCTTAAATAGTCCACTCGCCCCTGGACTATTCCATTCAGTAGGTAAGATGAACATTATCATACTCAAACCTATACTGCTACTCTTTACTAGCAATAAAATCGCTACGGTGTAATCAATACATATTGCACCAATAAATCCATTTCTGTATAAACACAGTCTAAAATTCTCCGACTTCTTCACCTGGTCTCTTCCTGTGACCTCAGATTAGCTATAAGCTATTAGCTATAAAGCTATAAATACAGGAAGTAAAGCTATAATTTCCTCCTTTTGTTCCTGGAACACAGGTAAGTAAGGTGAGTTCAAACTACACCAATTAACAGTTGAAATAAATAACATGTTAACTTGACAAACTTGTCAGAATTGATTTAAACCAAGATGTTATTGTACATAATCTGTAAAAGTGCAAAACATAAACAATAGTAGATGTTTGCCTATTGCAGACTACATATGAAATATGGTTAAATCAAAACAAGAATGTTAACTAAGAATATGGACAAATGGTGTTCTCACCCACTTTGTCACATAGAGGAACTGAATACAGGTTAGATGCTCAGCTGTGGACATGAGACAGATGTAGAGTTTTTTTCCAGTGCAATGTTTTTGAAGCTTCCTTTATAATTGAGGCACACAGTGTGGTTGCATTATTCGGGAATTTAAGCAGGAAAAGAAATGTGGCCCCCCTTCCCCGCTCAGCAAAACTGGTTAGCTGTGCTAATTTGTAGCCCTGTGATATTTTTTTCTTTTTCCAGTGCACTGCACAGATACCCACTAACAGTCTTGTTGCCTGGAATATGACTATAATTTAGATTGTGAGTCAGAGAAGGGCTTAGTTTCATTCTGTCTCTCTCTGTTGTCCGCTCTTTTCATTTCTTTCAGTCTGCAGGACGGCTTCAGCTTCACTAATAAGCCAGATCTGGCTGTGTAGTTTGATGGTTTGGTTTTCATTTCCAGACAGCTACCATCTTCCTTGCTGCGGGAGAGTGAGGATAATAGTCACTAAGTGGCCAAAAAAGAAACTGAGCTACTGGTCTTTCTGTACCCATTTCCAGGATCCCTCTGTGATCTGGCTGACTTAATACCCGAGGCTCATGTGTGAATGTGCGAGTCTCAGTATTATAGGCTGCCAATACTGTCCAGCTAGTCAGAATGATGGAGCAAAGCAAATCATGTGCGGCAGGGCACAGGTGCAGTGCCTGAGAGGTCAATACACGGCTCTCAAAGGAGCGCGGGAGTAAGAGTCTGAGTGATTGATAACTTAAATGCTTTTCACACAAGTTTTTTTTAATTTTTTGTAAGCAAGCTGAAGTAGTAGTAGAGATAATAACATGGAGTAAACAGCAGTGTTTTAGCATTGATTTTGAAAGTATATAAGGTTTTATGTTAACACACAAATAGGCACAGTGTGATTCTGGTGCTATGTTACAACTGCACCCAGACAAAACACCACTGTCTCTTCTTTCATCTTCCTGGCACTATGACACTATCTTCTCCATCACACATTCACTCTCATTACACTAGTAGCTTAATATTCCCTGAGGGATCAATAAAGTAGTGCGTTCTTATCGTGCCCTATTCATCTCGTATATCTCCCAATCTCGCCTAATCTCTTTCTCTTACTGTCTTTTCATCTTTATATCGGAGTGTTTTTTTTTTTGTTTGTTTTTGTAAGCAAGCTGAAGTAGTAGTAGAGATAATAACATGGAGTAAACAGCAGTGTTTTAGCATTGATTTTGAAAGTATATACGATTTTATGTTAACACACAAATAGGCACAGTGTGATTCTGGTGCTATGTTACGTTTCTGATCTTTGCAGGAGCATGTTTCTGATCGCCCCATATTGATATATATTTGTTGTTTTTGTGGGATTAGCTCAAAAGTAGAGATTTAGGAAACTTAGTGTTCTTGTGTGCTGCCTGATTTAGCTTCTTATGTGTTTCCCCGTTGAGTTTCTCTCTTCATTTTTCAATTTTAAAAAAAAACTTCCATTAATTCTCTGTTTCCCATTACGGTCACATATACCATCAAAGTTGAGAATGCACATGGCACACTTCCATGAAATCTGGATAATGGGTTTCCCTCTGGCCCCAGCACCATGTGTCTACACTAGATGGTGGATTTGTGACCTGCAAGTCTATTTTGGTCCACAGTTACCTGTAATTGTCACTGCAGTGATTTGCTATGGGCTTTGAGCTCATTGTGTGCGAGCGTACAGCCGTACTGTGATTGACTGCATCCGGTGTAGATACTTATTAGCTGACACGTGCATGTAAGCACTCAGTTACCTGCTGTTTGTGGGTTTGACATGTGCTCAGCTAATTGAAGCTGCTTTATAATTTCCAGACAATGCTAAATGTCCTGAAATTGACACCAAGTGCCTGTGAGTCGAGTCAAGACATGATACTGTGTATATGTATACCTCTATTGGAAATAAAATTTCTTGAGTTGGGGTCTTACAGAAAATCCACTTGTAACTTAATTGCACTGAAATTGAATTCTTTCCAACCATGACGCCAAGTCTAGCCACTGTAAAGTTCTGTCTGTGCGAGCAGAGCCTGCCAGCCCACAGCTGACTGTCTCTATGTGTGTGTGTGTGTGTGTGTGTGTGTGGTCATCATACAGGTGGCAGTGGATGACAGACTGAAGCTCCTTCAAGAAGCCCACAGAGACTTTGGCCCCTCCTCCCAACATTTCCTCTCCAGTGAGTACCGAGCCTATTACTTCTCTAAGGAAATTATAGATTTGGGGTGACTTGGTTTGATTCCACTCAGTTACACAGTTTCACATCGTCCAATTTCTCTCCCATGCCCCGTCTTTTCATCCTCAGCCATATGCTTCGCCGTCGCGGATGCTCAGTGGACGCGTGCACGCGCATACACATAGCGTGCAGACGTGCCACTTCACTCATGAATAATGCAAGACTTAATTACAGCTCTGCACTGACTCCTTCCTCTCCCTCCCTCTTTAGAGTGGTCATTAGCAGAGCATAGAGAGTTAGAGACAAAGCTGGAGAGAAAAGACAAATGCAGAAGGGTGAACATTAAACAGAGCAGCCAGACTCCGGCTCCCTGCGCCTCTGTCGCGCTCTCCCTCGCTCTCTGACTTTCGTCATTTTCTATAATCATACAGCCATTAGTGTTCTCCCCGTTCCACCTGATTTGCTTTGCTGGCTGTCAGACACGGAGACAAAATGGACGGTGTGCGATTCAGAGCAGGTGGCATGCTCAGCCGGCATGCTGTGTCACCAACAGACACGAGTTTACAAAGTAAGCGCTGCTGAGAGCTCAGCAACTGCACCCAGACAAAACACCACTCTGTCTCTTCTTTCATCTTCCTGGCACTATGACACTATCTTCTCCATCACACATTCGCTCTCATTACACTAGTAGCTTAATATTCCCCGAGGGATCAATAAAGTAGTGCGTTCTTATCGTCCCCTATCCATCTCGTATATCTCCCAATCTCGCCTAATCTCTTTCTCTTACTGTCTTTTCATCTTTATATCGGAGTGTAGAGCTGTGTCAAGGAGGAGGGAAAGTGGGAGGGCGATAAATCAAGCAGCATTTCTGCTTATTGCTTTTGAGAACATCTCAAGAGTTATATTTGTCTGGTTTTAACACTTTATCAGCTTGTCATTTTTAAGATTTCCCTTGCTTGTCTGTGTTTTTTGTCTTGTTTTGTGCCCCCCGTTTTTTCTTCCTCTATTTAAAAAAAAAAAAAAAAAAAAAAAAAAAATCTTTTCTTTCATGTCCCATTGTCTCCCTCCTCCGGATTTTCTGCCAAGAAAACAATATCCATTTACCCAACCCCCCCCCCCACCCCCCCCACCCCAATTTCATGCTCCGTGAGAGTCTTCCTTATACATCTAGACTGTGTTATAATGGAAGCATTACATGTAAAAATTATTTCAAGTCAAGGTCCAAACACGAAATGGATTATTTCACTGCTTGGTGGAATTGTGCAGCATTTATTAAGATGGCGTTTAGATTTTAGTTGCCCGACTTTTTGTCTTTCCCCTCATCTCACTGCTCTCTTTATCTTTGTCTCTCTCTGTCTGCAGCATCTGTACAGCTCCCCTGGCAACGTGCAGTTTCTCAGAATAAGGTTCCTTATTACATCAAGTAAGTGGCGAGAAATGGCTTCGATAGCACTCACTGTGCCTGTATAAACTGTATGCATGCGTCTGTCTGTGTGCTGTAGTAGGTTAGAAAAAAATGCTATTTGAAATGGAATGATTGTGTGTGAGTGATTTTTTTTAAATGTCTTTTTTTCCAATCAAATTTGAGTTTGCTTTAATTTTTTGCTTTAATTTTCATTCTTGGGATTTCTTTGTCCACTGGTAGTCTCAAGCACCTGAATTTTATTACATGACCTTTTGCGGCATATGACCATAGTAGAATATTTCAAGTCTAGACTGTGCAACTTTGTAAAGTAATCTCCTAAAGGACCTCTAAGGCTTTTAAGGGAGTATTTATAGGGCATGACCCTTTTGTAATTTTGCAATAACTTCTTCCTTTAAAACGGTCAGTTCCCCAAAGTTAAGTCCGTGCAAAGTTCATTTGTACTTATCTGAGAATAATGTAGGCAACTGTCTGTTGAAGTGACAGTGAGCAGGCTGGTGCCATGTGTCATGTCTCTTGGACGCTCTACTCAGGCAGCATCATTGTCTAAACCCTTTCAGCAGGTCATCCACAAATCAGAAGGTTGGTGGTTCGACACCTTGGTGATTAAAGCCGATTAGATAGTAGGTGCAGAAAATGACTGGTGTTGACTGATGATAATGGTATGATGGGGTTTGAATGGGTGAACGAGGCATGCTGTATAAAGTGCTGTGAGTGCTCAAGTAGACTATGCATTCACACTCAAGTGATCAGGAGCAACTGCTACTTTTGACCGTCTCCTACCTCCTGAGTGCTTTGAGCGTGGAATCGAAAAGCTCTATATAGAACCGGTCTATTTACCATTTACATTTATTTAATGTCCTGATTTGAATCTCCTGACATTGTGTTTGTTTCAGGTGTGAAAACAGTCTTTACTGTCATACGATCTTTTCTGCCTTTTAAGTAACAGATTTGGTAGAAAAGTTGAAGTTTGCACATTTATGACATCTTTATTCATCTCAAGGTAGATTCAGATGCGGGCAGTATGGTGCAGACCGAAATGATCTGCATTTTGAAAATGCTGAGAGCTGATTGTGAAATGGCTCATTATTATCTGATCTTTTCAGTTTTTTCTTTTGTGCGTCAGAGCTGTAACCTCTTGTGACCTCCGGTAAACACCGCCTGGTCATGGATCTTAGTAGCTATTTGTTTTTCCTTTGTATTTTCTGTGCATTTTCTTTGTCGTCCAATTAACAACTTCTTTCTCTCGCGATTGGTTTTTGTCTGTAAATTACCATTCAGGCTGTTTCACCTGCACATTTCACATTCAGTTCAACAGTAGCACTTCCTTTTGAATAGATAATATTTGGCTGAATCCCAGGACTGCTTCCCATATTCTTCTAACAGTGGCTGTAATGACTTTAGCTAGACATCTCGCTTCCCATTCTAATTTTTTGCCAAATCACTCCAAACTGCAGGTTTTTGCTTAAACGGGCAGAAATGGCGTCCAGGACAGCTTTTCTACTGCTTAGGAGATGTCAGTTTTGAAAGTATAAAGGACCTCATTATCCAAAAAACATCTAACTGTACGTCAGTAAATTGCTGCCTTAACCAGATCTACACTTATTTTTGTGTAGCGGTTAGAAAACTCTATTTCAGCTATCATTTATCAGTTCTGCTGCTCTCTGGTTTCTTTTATAACGCTGTTACTGCCTGTATTTATTTTTAGGATGATAAAGTGGTAGCGTTTTTTCAGGTTGCCCTCCTAAATCATCCTGTGCCCTGAGTGGAAATGTCACCGTCTCAGTTAAAATTGTCAAATGGCCATTTACACAAGGGAAAAACCCCACTTGTTCACTGTCCACAGAACAGTCCACAATAAAAGCTACAGCTATGAAGATTTAAAGATACAGTCATGTTTCGGTAACTAGTTAAATGTCTTCAAAAAAAGTTTGATGAATCCATTTTCCAAAAGATTCTATATTATTAAGTGTGGTCACAATCTCAGCTTCTATAGTTTTATTTTTATGTAGAAAATCTGTCTGTTGTTGTTTATTTGGTGATGCGTTTGTGTGCATATAGGCAGTAATGAAGAAAAACAAAATTTCATAATAATCTTTTTTGCTGGACGGTATTAAGAGGCTTAAGTGTTAAATCATGTTAATAATACAATGTTTATGTACAGCCTTGTGAATGGTGTCTAAAAGCCTTGTGTTTTTAGAGGAAGAGGCATGTAAAGCCATTTTTAGATTGAATAACAAGACAACACCGTTTTCTGCCTGACTTTCAGTCTCTGACACTATTGTGGAGACATTTTGAACCAATCTTTTTTACAACGTGGCTTCACTTCGTTGAGGTTTGTAGGTATTTGTTTATGCACCGCTCTCTTGAGGTCCCGCCACAGCATTTCAGTCACTATTTAGCTGTCAGCCTCATATTTGTTACACAGAGGAGTTTATGGCTGTGAGGTTCCCTGTGGCTGTCAAACAAGCTCAAATCATCACCCCTCCGCCACCGTGCTTAATAGTTGGTGTGAGGTGTTAGAGCTGATATGCTGTTTGCCAAACGCATTATAGTCAAAGGGCATTGTTCCAGAAGTCTTGTGCTTTGTTTTTTGTTTTTCAGAGAGGATTTCTCTCTTTATCTTCAAACAATCCATGCTTGTTAAGTTCTTTTCTCTTTGTACTCTCATGAACTTTAACATTTTTAACATTTAAGCTGCCGATTGAGGTCTGTAGTCTGAGATGTAGCTCTTGGGGCATTTCATGGTGTGAATTTGCTGGGATGTCCATACCTGGGAAGTCTGGCATTGTATTCACACACCCACTTTCTCCAGAACAGTAAACTGCCAAAGCTTCTGCTTTTATAGAGGTGCTCACACTTACTGGTGCTGAGGTGCACTTGATTAGCATTTGATTAGCAGCACCTGGCTGCTTCTTACCCTCTTAATTTGGATGTCAACAGTAAGGGCGTCTGAAAAAAATCTTTGTTTTATATGATAGGTCCCCTTTAAAGAGCTAGGTAATGTCTAGACGAAGACAAACATGGGATTTATATATAGAGAGAGAGGGGAGGGACACCTGCTTTGGGTTTGGGCCTGCATCTTGGCACTAGAAAGGGTTCAGATGTGAAAGCCAGTGACTCAGAGGACAGGCTTTATAACTTTAGAGTCAACAACAGCCTGTGATCACAGATGTGGCCAGCCAATGAACCTGCGTCCACCCACTCATACAAACACACAAACAAAACACAGGGGTATTTAAGTACCTGGGACACATAAATAAAGTGTCCCAGGTACTTAAATTTAATAATCGAAATTTTAATCATATACGTAATAATTTAAATATGAATGTTGCAAAAACTTATTTTTACTCAATGATCATCTCTCATATGGACTATTGTTTGACGTCCTGGTCACTTGCTTGTCCAACAACACTTAAAACTATTGAAAACATTTATAAAAGAAGTTTAAAACTACTTGACAAAAACCGACTTCCCACCACCACTGTCATGTGTTAAAAAATTATAAATTACTGAACTTCAATAACTTAGTGAAACTTAAAAGAGTGAGTTTAATATATAAAGTCTTACACTCCCTTGCTCCACCACCACTAAAGCAGTTCATTAGGCATAAAGAAAGCTCAGACAGGACCACTCGAGCTACAATCCGAGGAGACTTGTTTATACCCCACAGACGGACAGCATTTGGGCAGAACGTCCTTTCTGTCCAGGGTGGCCATCTGTGGAACAGTCTTCCTCAACCCATTAGAGAATGCTCTACACTCAATTTGTTTAAGGCAAAGGTTAAAAAGTGGTTATGGACAAATCAAGTGTGTGATCGTGTATGAGTTGTATAGTTTTAATGTTTTATTTGGGAACAGAATGGTGTGTATGTGTAAGTTTGGTGATGGAGTTTTTATTATGAATGAATGATGAATTTTTATGAATTATTATGTCTATTTTTATGCTTAAGGACAACAGATGGAAATTAGCCCTTGGCTATAATCTGGTATGTTTACATTCATGTAATTTTTTTTTACATTTATGTTCATTAACATGCACTGTCCTAACTAAATAAATATATAAAGTATTCACAGAAAACTGTACACAGAAATGTATTTAGAGACACAAGCAGTGATATATATTTTTTCTATTTCAAATTGAAGCTAGTCTACAGCAGTATCCTCCTCTCTCACATCCACACATTCGGCCTTGGAGGCAGTTTTAAAATTCCACCTAATTTGTTGTTTGAATTCAAGTCTAAATCCATCTCCAGGACTAATCACAGGTCGCTTTTTGTGCCGTGACATCCTTGGGACATCAGTGCCTCTCTCTGAAACATTCATTTCCCCAAACTCCTCCCCATCTCGTCTCCCATCTCCTTTCATACTCTGCCTCTTTTCTCCGGGCTGACAAAGGGCCTCTGATTAAAACTGTGTCTTTGTCCACCCCCTGTAGTGAGCAGTTCAAGTGACATTTTGTGGGGAAACTGAAATGGCTTCACATAAGTTTGGTGTATTTATTGCATCATGCTGGCAACCTCATATGCTTTCCCATTTCACCACTGGCACCCTCTCGACATTCGAAGAAATCTTTGGTTGTGCTGTCTGTCTGTGTTTGTGTTAGGAGACATTTGGCACTGTGAAATGGTGCCAAACGGTTATGGTGGGGTTGAGCCTAGCAATAACACCCCCCCCCCAAAAAAAAAAAAAAAAAAAAACAGCCACTCTGCTCACTGTGACAGTGTGCTCCTCAGGATGTCTAGTTTAGGAAGTTTTAATAGGAATCCTAAACTATTTGAACCGTAACTCAAAAGCCCAAAAAAGGGGGATGCTATTATAGGAAAGATGGGGGTGGCTTTTTAAGGGAGGGTGGAGGTGGAGCGGTGAGAGACAGAAGATGTCAGGTGGTGAATGCAGGCACTTATCACCTGTCACAGACACTTGGTGATAAGCCTGGCAGGCTGCTGTCAGTGGGGGGGAAAAATAGTTCTTGAAATCTTCCTCGTGCTTACTCAGATATTTCCCTGATTCTGTGTCTTTGAATATCCAGATATGCTACTAATCATTCAAGTGCACGCTCATGATTATTCATGGAAGTCTCTGAGCGTGTGACAGTGACAAATTCCCACCACCCACCAGCAAAGCGACTGCAGACGTGTTTGGCCACACTGTTGCCGTTTTTAGTTTTTAGGGAATCGTCTCCGGCCGTGCTGTGATTGTAGATCTATCCAAGAAGGATTTTGGCTTTTCCCTCAGGAAATATGAAACGTCTAGGTTACTTCTAGGGTAGAGGGAAAGAGTAGGAGGTTGTTGTGGTTATAATTTATTTTTAAGAAGCACCAATGAAGACGTAGTAATTAGCAGAACCACTTTAACCTTCAATGAGACTCTAAGTAGCTGGAAATTGTAAAGCTACACAAGCTTGATAAGCTAAACTGCTATTATTATTATGATCAGTTAATCTAAGAGGGTCAGATTGTATCACTTATGTCATAACTTCAGCTGCCTATTATGCTGACTTGGTGAGACAGAAATCTCATTAAAACATCTTGTAAAAGGTTATTTTCCCCTCACAGTACCCTTGTGGATAAGTAAATATCATCCTTTTCTTTGTGCCTGCTGCTGCATCCCCTTTCTGTGACGCCGTTCGACTTGTAGATGGTTATTCTGAGATGTCATTTAATGACTTTTATGAGGGAAAATGTCACATGCATTAAACAAGACCCAAGAGGATTCATCTCCAGAACTCCTGTCTCACAGCTATCTGCTGCCTGACGAATCGGCAAAACCACTACGTGTCATCAGTGGCCGCTTTAATTGCCTTGTTTCTAATTGAATTTCCTTTTAATTTGATGCATATGAGAAGTCATTTTCCACTGTGGAAATCAATGTCGAGGAATTTGGAGAAGTGTTCAATATCTATCACGCTAATCCTTGAGTTTGAAAAGCTCGAGATATTGGAATGAAATAACTTCAGACGCTCAACTCGATTGAAATTGGCAGCCTTGCATCATGGTGTGCTTTTGGAGTGTTTTTGAACTTTGTGGTGCATTCAAATGCTTCTTGAAAGTTAGTAAAGGACAATTATCCATCGTAAAATCACCAGTTAAACAATTAAAAGTAGCTTAGTTAATTTATTGACTCATAACCTGGCTTAATTTCATGAGGTAATAAAAGATTTTCGCTCAGACAACAGCATGGAGATAAATAGGATTTGGAGCGTAGGAAGAGAAGGAGTGACAGCTGTGCTGTGTTTGCACCTGCTGCTGGCGACACTAAACAGGAATCAGTGTTAAAAGCCAGAATGAACAACAATGCTGAGGACAGGCTTATGACTTACAAGTCAACGACATCCCGTGATCACTGATATGCCCAGTCAATGAAACATTCAAGAATGCTTCTATGTTCAACCATTTGGATTAGTCAAGCTGGTGTGAAAGCTATTTGTTGACTACAGTGTGAGCTAAACAATATTCCTGAAAAAGGAGGGTCTGAATTTACATTACAATGCGCTAAACGCGTATGAGCCAAAGCAGCAGACTTCAAAGAAGCATAATGGGCATGACTACTCGGCCGTCTGGTCTCCAGTTGTCCATCTAGGCTCAAGTCCACTCCTAAATTTTGTCGGTTTACCTTTCAAGGTTTTCTGGATCATGACCGTTAAACTTGGATTGAATTTTAGGGAAGTGAATAAAAAAACTTGGGCATGCACCAAAGTTTGGGGCACGAAAACTCAGGATGTTATAGTAGATGTTTTGACCCTGTGGGATAAATTTACAGTGCACAATCCAGTGGAAAAAAAGGAGGGAAAACCCAAACAAAAATAACAAGCATGCTCCTAGTGTTACTCCCAGCCTGACGCACTGCCTTTCAGCTTTTCCACTGAAAGCTGCTGTTTCCAGTCAGGTAAAAACCGCTGAGACACAGTGATCATCTCTGGGGATAATCGTCAACACAAAAGTCCAGCCAGTGTGAAATAGACACAGATTTTTTGCTCTTTAGCAAAGTTAGCCATCCATGGTAAAACGTTGTAAAGGTTTAGTTCTAATGTGTGTTTACTGAATCAAGCCGTCAAGCCTGATTTGTTTGTATAAAGCCAACCTTACCCTGAATTTTACTGTGGATGAATGTTTCACACTGCGCCATCTAAACTGTAACAGCTTTGTCATAAGTGTGCCATCACTTCACTTAGCTTTCTTTTTCCCCCCCCTGCCTTCCTACAGGACAACAAAAGGACTGACATTGCAAAGGGAATATTTTGAGGGGAAAGAAGTGAAGACTGTTAAATTTGACAATTCAGTTGTCCCCATCATGGCATTCATGAGCTGTGGATATGAGCACAAGCTGTCTAATCTCTCTGGTGATGGAAATACTGGCTGCCGTGTGTGTGTGTGTGTGTGTGTGTGTGTGTGTGTGTGTGTACAGAAGTCTGATTTTTGATGTTTTGTGAGTTCATGTGTATCCTATCAGTGTACTAGTTCTGTCTCGTCTGCGATGTACCATTCGACACGTCAGTGTAAAAAAACATTTTATTGGTGATAGCTGCTTGCGAATGTGGTCTGCATAGAGATCATGCTCTTTCTCCTAGTGTTTGTTTGTGTGGAGCAAATATCAGCGAATCCCCTACCAGCCTTTGACAATTTAGGCAAATGTTTCGCAGGTCCTTAGTGCAGGAATGTCCCGGCATTAAATATGCCTGCTCAGGTGTGAAAAGGGTCACCAGTCTGCGTAGCCGTTGAATAGCGATGAACATCTGCGCAAGAGGAGGGCTTATGCCATCCACTTCGCCGCTGCGCTTCTCTGTCAGCACTCGGCTTTACTTCCTGCCGACTGTCAGCAGAGAGTGAGCCATCGCAGAATCCACAGGGGAGCCTCTGCATTCTGAAGCAGACTTTTATTTTTAAAAAAAAAGATCTTCCAGAAAACTCCTCAAACATCCCACGCAGATCTGAGTGTGGCTTCTGACAGCCAGGTGCCTCCTTGAAATATTATGCAGGCGTGCGCACACACGCACACACATACACACACATAAGGCCACATCATGGCCAGAATAGCTCAAATAAAAGAAGTGATTGGCAGGCGAAACAGCTATGTTTGATCATTCTTTTTAAATGTTTTTTTTCCCCTTCTCCTACTGTTGGTTTTCCGACTGCTTTTATTTGTGTGTGTGTGTGTGCGTGTGTGTGCGTGTGCGTGTGTGTGCGTGCGTGCATGCTGTGGCTTCTACCTGAAGCAGAAATGTAAACAGAAGGTTTAGACTTGGTCCCCTCATGTTTATTATGGTATTTGAAAGGAAAGGTGGGTGTGTGTGTCTGTGTTGTTTCATTAAGAGTTCTGTGATTTATGATGTATTCGTAGCCTCTGTCTCCATTTCAGGGGTGATAACAAAAGAGATGCCAATATGAGCGTCCACAGTGTCTGTACTGTTCCAGTGATGATGATAAAAGTAATGTTAGCTTCTGTGTAATTCCACTTGTTTATCCTTTTGCTCAGTTTCTCTGTATGATTTTTGCATACCTTTCTTATTCAGTGTTTTTTTTCTTGTTTTTTTGTGATAAGCCTTGAAAGTGTAGAAAGTATTTATGAGTGTGTGTGTGTGTGTGTCTGTGTTTAGACATCAGCAGTTGTTCTGTTTATGTGTCAGCTCATGATTTTGTGTATTTTGCACTCTTAAGTTTTCTCTTCTGTGTTTCCATTTTTAGTCATCAGACACAAACGACGTGCTGGGACCATCCAAAGATGACAGAGCTCTACCAATCACTAGGTATAGAACATAGTATTATGTATGAGGACTTAGGCTCCCGACTTATTTTTCAAAATAAATGTCGCTTCAGAAAATTGCTAAGAATAAACTTATTTCCAACTTTATATAGTGTTATTTAGCTGGGGTTTCTTTGCCCAGGTAATAAGATACTGACGGAGAAATGTACAATGGAGATATTAAAAATTCAATTTAAAAACATTTCCATACCAAAAAAAGACTGTCACGCAAGATAATCCACAGAATTCACTGTCAGCTTTTTTCCCCCTCAGCATTTCTTTGGGGGAAAGTTGTTCCAATGCGAACTTTTCACAGTCTGTACTTCATATTATCCAAAGTACTGAGGTTGCTGATCCTGAAAAGAGATGCTGCTGTTAAATATTTCAAATGTAATCTGTCATTCCTCTGTGCTTCACATAACGCAATTTGTCTGTATGATGCTAGGGTCCAAAAACTGTTTTTCTGGTCTTTAGTCCTGTCACAGGGCTTAAGGCGGGGTACCCCATGGACGGGTCGACAGCTCACACAGAGACAGACTCATATTCACAACTATGGGCAATTTACCTCATCTTTGTACTGTGAGAGGAAGCCGGAGTACACAGAAAATGCACACCAGCACAGGGAGAACATGCAGATGCCACGCAGAAATGTCCACTGAGTCAAACCCAGCACTTATTAACCACACTAACACAAGGCTGGTTTTGGTTTTGTGAACTAAAGTTTACTTAAAGTATGAATTAAGTGTTAATTTACTGAATGTGATTTGTAAGTCAGGTAAAATTGTCATTAGGTGTCAGCTGATCGTGACGTATCATAGCTGATACGTTCCCTGACTTCGTCCAACTCTGGCATCTCTAAGAAACTGATTGAGAATCTCAAATAAAGCCGATGCATGCCTACAAAGCAGCGGAAGGCTATAAAAAGATAGCAAAGTGCTCCCTGTCAGAAATGCAGTGAAGGTGAAGAAGAAGAATACTTTAAGACTGAAATGTACATCTGCTGGACCGGGAGGCAAAGTAAAGCTTCACATGACTGCAAAGTAGCTGCAGAAAGGTTTAAAGGCTCTGCAGCTTCCCATCAGGGTGTGGGCTGAAGCATCATCACTGTGATCTCAACTTCTGCACAGCAATATCTGCATGAACAAGATCACCTTTTAAACAAGTGATGTGGCTCTTTGAAGCAGACGTCTTGTTTCTGATCAGGGATCAGCACAGCGCTGTTGACCCATTCTCACTTGTCTGGTTCATTTACTCTTTAGATTTGACTACATGAAGCTGACACCCTGATCTTTTCCCTCTCTCCCCCTCCCTGATAATATCCATATGCGTGCCTGTGTCCCTTCAGGATCACCTGTATGACTGTGGTATTTTTTTTAATGAGCTGCCAGATAAGTAATAACCTGTGAAACTTTGGGAGTGTATTCTGTAGGCCAGGAGCTCAACAAATAGCACCAGACTCCACTGAGATAGAACTCACTAACCTAATTACACAGTCCATATTAGCAGCCTCTCGCCTCAGCCGTCTCCACAGACAATAACTAACAGAAGTCAGATTTCACTGAAGACAGAGGTTGCTTGTGTTGCCCAGAAGGCAGATTTCTGCTGCATTTTGTTTTCCAATTTTCTGCCTCTGTTTTCCTTTTTGTCCGTTTACCTTTTATCTCTCTGTCTCCTTTCCTGCCTGTAGCGGACTTGAACAATGTGAGATTCTCAGCATACCGAACAGCCATGAAGATTCGCAGACTACAGAAAGCACTGTGCTGTAAGTAAGATGAACACACGCGCGCGCGCACACACACCCACAGACACCTTAATACCTACAGCCGCGGTCTGCTTCTTTTGATGTTTGGGCTCAACAAGGGGATGCAGTAATGATTTGAAGCTTTGCCAGATGCTGTGCCAGAACAGCATAGGAACCAAGCATATTTTTGGCTTTAAAATTACCCACTCTGCATGAATTTGTGTGCGCGTATGTGCATGATTCTTTGCATACAGAGTCACAGCTGGTGCTTGTGTTAAGCCTGTTGAGCGTAAGCCTCATTTGGTGAGCACAGGTGGAGTTTTTTTAAAAATAAATAAATAACTAAATACATTCTCAGAATGAGAGAGTGATGGTTTTTGTGTTTATAATGTAATCTTCGATAGGAAGTTGCCATTACTTAGAGTCTCAGGTGGCTATAAACACCATATATATACACAAATACACACACACATTACAGGTGCATGTAGACTCCTCCATGTGGGGTTTCAACCAGCATGGCAGTAGCTACTTGGGCTCAGCTCAACGTAATAATGGTGACAAATGTTAACCATTATCCAGCTGTTGACATTATTAGTGCACCTCACACTGTGAGCCTACACTGTTTATTTACATCCTGCTGTTTGTAGGAAGTTTGGAGTGTGTACGAGTGTAACAAATACCACACATCAAAACCGTACCGTTACCTCAGACGGTTGTGTGCATGTGCAGCATGCCCAGCAGGGTATGTCAAAGTGTGTTATTGTGTGTGTTGGTTGTCAATGAGTTTGAATGATTCAGGCGTTTTAGTTTGCTATCTCATATTGCTTCTGTGTGTGCGTGTGATTGTGACGATAATGCATTAGGCTGAGTGAGTTCGACTTGGGGCACTGCGATTCAATTTCATTCATTAGATTGGAGCAGTCACAGTATACAAACACACACTGACATGCACATGGAGGCACAGAAGGATCAGTAGTTATTAGTTATTAGCCTGGATTCATGTGGAATCTTTGCTTGGAGATCCATGTGTCTGACTGTTTGTGATTGTGTGTGTGTGTGTGAGAGAGAATTTGACACACACGTGACGGGGATACTATAAAACGGCTAATTGGGTTAAGTCTGTGCCAGGGGGGTGGAGAAGCACAAATGAGCTTGCGTGGCATCCACTAATGTGCCACAGCCTTTCAGCTCCATACCAGAGTGTGTAATGACAAAGCTGCAGAGAAGGAAAGTTTTGCTTTCTGATAGCACAGCTGCCCTGCTGCGTCCACTCTGTGTGGATTACTCCAGTAATTAGTGCTGTCTTTGAGGGCAGGAGGGTGAGAGAGATGTGCAGTGTGGAAGTTTTTAAATATTTATAGAAAATTCATTAAAGGTCAGAAGAGTAATGCAGAGAGAGGAGTTTACAACTGTGGTTTATGTTCCTGTATACCTGTGAAATAGATTTGAACCTCCCATGTATTGAAATCTTTTGATAAATCTGAAACAAGATGCCGTGACCATAAAGTACGGTAGATTTTTAAATGTTAAAGATTCTTTCTGTGGTAATTATCCCACTGTCTGCATTTTACCTCCTGGTTGGTTGACCTGCCAGTGGATCTAAGCAAAGCACTAATTAAAAATCCCTTTGGTATCTGAGCTTCATCCTCACCTATTAATATATTCTTGTACTATGTAACTAGATCCTGACTCTTGTCATGTATTTATTAAGCAGTACATGTGCTGTAGAAAACAAAGAAGGAGATGCTTTAACATTTAGAGAAAACTACTTATCTACTTTTTTTTTGCTGACAAAACCAAATGAGATATAATTTGTTAATTAGTGAGCTTGAAAGGTGCTGGTCAGCACTTCGGGCAGAGACAGCCAGCTGTTCGATCCAGTGTCATATTAAAGAGCAGGATATTAGCGCAGTTTTGATTATCTTATTAACTCATTAGTGGGTTGTGTCATGGTTTAATGTCAGATATTTAACAGATTTAAAGGACCAAACCGGCTGTTGGTTTCTTGAAAATGGAGACAATATCTTTACTGTGGAAGCATTTTTGTTTAATAATGTTATGTTATATGTTTCTTAGTCTGAGCTTTTTTTAAAAAAAAAAAAATCTCAATACAACAGTATGACTTCACAGTGACACTCAAAGTTTAATATACTTCCCTAGATTATCAGTATATTGTAATGAAAATAGGCTGACGTCATCATAGTGTAATTAAAACATCATAGAACAGATATTTAGTATAACCCTTGTCCTTCGAGAGGCGTTACGCTCTACGAGTGCTTTTATATTTCCTTATTCTAAAAGAAGTACTGCACTGTTACAGTTAAAGGCCTCCTATGATGGGGAGTTCATGCTCAAGCACTATAAATACAGCAGCTTCTGTTGTATTTATTTATATTTTAGGTACTTTGTCTCAATGCGCTGGCTTTTTTATTCAATTATCCTCTTCCGTTCGATTTTCCGTCTTTTTTGCCATCTCTCTTGCGCTTCAGATGCGTAAGTGAAGGGGACAGTATGATGGAGGCATAATTGAAATTCTATATAAAAAATATGGTTACATTTTTGTTTTTGTCATTCTAGAGCCAAGACTCCAGAGAGACTGCTCTGTCTGATTCATTTCATCTCTGTTCCTCGTTTGTCTTTTTTTAGTTCACATTTCTCCTCAATGGATCCGTCTATTTTCTGTCTGTAATTCTGGCCTACCCCTGCACTTGTTTTTTTTTTATGAACCTATTTTGATAAAATATCAGTCAAGTCTGTAGTTTAGACGTTCTTCTATAAGTAGCCTGTGCCATTTTCAGCTCCTTGTCCTTTTCTGATATCTTGACATTTGTTGAAAAAATCAGAGCAGCTGCTGAAAGCTCAGTGAGCAAGCTGGAAAGGTTACTAATGGTCCTGTGTTTCTTTGTCCCTTTCTTCCATTTTCCTCCCGCCTCCTTCTCCTCGCTGTTTCTCTCCTTCTATATCTCGACCGCCCCATTCATCTGCAGTGGACTTGCTGGACCTCAGCGTTGCCCAGAACACCTTTGAGCAGCATAAACTCACCAATAACAATCAGCTGCTTACCGTTCCCGACGTCATCAACTGCCTAACCTCTATCTACGACGGCCTGGAACAGGAGCACAAAGACCTGGTTAACGTGCCTCTCTGCGTTGACATGTGTCTCAACTGGCTGCTTAATGTTTATGACACGTACGTATGCCCTCTGCGATACATGTTGCCGTACATATTTGTAGCAATGCTTACTACTTCATGCTGTTGCATGCACATGAATGATGCACTTGTTTAAAATTAGACTGCATTAAAGGAGCTGTCATGTCAACAATGCACATATTCATGCTGTCATCATGTCATATGCATAAGTCGGCAAGTGCCTCAGTGGGCGTGTTACGCATTGGGCTAATTTAGGAGCAAATTTCATGTGTCAATATAATCTGCTCTCGCCAGAACATACAGTACTCTCTGCATAATCATGTGTGCACTCATACACTGTAAACCAACCATCTCCGCACTCTAAATACCATTTGTGCGCATTCAGGGGAAAAAAGCACAAACAACTCACAACGTCCTGCACGCAATCCTTTCCTTTCCAGGCACATAATGGTTTTATGTCTCTGTTGTTGCATGTAATTCAAATCTGAAATGATCTCGCTACACTTAAATTGAATGTATACTCAGAAACACACAGCAACAGTAAATGTAACTAATTTTCACTGTCTGCTTGGTGTCTCCGTGGTGCTGTCTGCAGTGGTCGCAGTGGGAAGATCCGGGTACTGTCTATGAAGATCGGCCTGCTCTCTCTCTCCAAGGGACACCTGGAGGAGAAATACAAATGTAAGTGTCAGCGAGTTGGTGTGACGTTTGATTCTGTACACGTGCATCTAAACCCACTCACGTCCCTTTCATAAGAGACCAGCCTGTCTCCGATTTCAAGTGATACTGCTGCACGATGGCTGTACTCCCAGCAGTATTAATCAAACTCGAGACGGAGAGGAGTTAGAAATCGGGTCGTCTAATTGGATGAGAGACCTCCTCCGCGTTTCTCTTGTTCTTTATTTAATTTTCTATTCTCCCTTATTTTTTAGGATTAGGGAGCGTGAATATAGGCTTGCTGCACTGGGAGGAGAATGTCATCCTAGCTTCCTGCTCTTTGTTTTTGCTGCTTTATCTCTCTCTCTCTCTCGCTCCCTGTCTTCCTTTGCTGTCACTGCTCACGCCACTGTTCATCCATCTAACAGTTCCACTTTATCTTTTGTCCTGTCTTACTTAGTCTTGCTTCCATCCTCGTTCCTTTCTTACTCTTTCGCCTCCTTTTCTCTTCCCATGGCATGGACTCCATCCCTGAGCCTATTCGTTCCACTGGCAGTTTCTATTAGCCTGAGAAGGGTATCTAGCATGGTTGATTGCGTCCTTCCTCCTTTACTCTTTTAGGGTCTCATTGACTGTCAGTCCCTTGCAGATAGCTGCACTGCATTGCGCACGCACCTAACTAGGTGTCCTGTTATTTGACACCCATTTTTGACAGTTGCAAATGTCAGATGTATATCTGTACTGGACTGATTTCATAAGAGATGTGTACGTGGGGGGGGGATGGGGTCAGAGACATGTAATTGCTGTCTCTCTTTTTTTTTTTGCATGTGCAATCCATGAACACCCACACACAGTCATGGCAGGAGCTGGCATCAGGACCAGGCTTCATAGAGAGATCAAAGACAGTGGCAAGCGGAGCAGAAAGACCTGTCATGCCCTCTGTTTTTTCCTCTCCTCTTTTTCTCTGGATTACACTCTCTGCCTTCTTTGCTCATTTTGTGCATGTGCTCCAGCGATGTTTCGTAACCTCATCTGGGGGGGTGTTGCCAACATGCAGAGTAGCTTAGATAGTGTTTCATTGGGCAGGCATCCATATCCAGTACGGAGCTTTGTCAATCTCCGTGAGAAGGGATGGAAAGATGGAGACGGGGAGGGAAAGATTAGAGAAAAAAAGCCTGCTGTGGAAAAACTAAATGCATCTGTTCTCTGATTCTTTTTGTCCTCCCTCTCACCCACATATACACTAACGCTTTTCCCTCCCACTCTCTGCTATATTGTCACTCTTTCCTTCTCTACATCTTTTCTATTTATACTTGTTTTTATTTTAAATATCACCCACATGCTCTAACTTTCTCCCTTATTCCTTCTCTTTTACCTCACCGCTCCTCCCTGTCCTCTCTCTGCAGACCTCTTCAGCCAGGTGGCGTCAGCAGGTGACACGTGCGACCAGCGGCAGCTTGGACTGCTGCTTCATGAAGCCATCCAGATCCCAAGACAGCTGGGCGAGGTGGCTGCCTTTGGAGGCTCCAACATTGAACCCAGTGTTCGCAGCTGCTTCCAGCATGTATGTTCACACAGAAACACACAAACATGTGCATTTAACACATCACATTAGTGTACACCTACACACATCTGAAGAATACAGAAGCACACAAGCTGTTCATGCCATAGTCTTTTAGTGTTCTTACCACTGGATGGATTATAAGCATGGGGGGAAAATCCATTTAAATTCCATTTAAATTCTTTTTTTCCCCACATGTTAATGAATAACAAGTTCAGGGTTTTTGTTTGTAACAAATCTATAACCTCAATCTGATTAATCAGTGATTTTTCTCCGTGTTTAAACTATTGATTTCACTGGTTTTACCTCTAATACATAAGCTGAAAATGATTTTCTTGTTTTGCTTTGTTTTTGTTCTGTTTCGTTTGACAAAAACAGTCTGAATGTGAAATTGTGATTGCTTAACTGGTGGGGGAAATCAGATGGCATATTAATGACTAATTAAAATAAAGGTTTGAAAATGTGTGCTGGGCAGATAGAATAGAAATGCTAGGACAAAATGAGCCCAAAACTAGTCGACTCAAAATGACCTCTTTATTGCTGTACACAATATGTACACATATTGTGTACAGTTAACTGGTAGTCTGGTGCTCATGCGTAAGCAGAAGCTTTAAATCTCTTCTTAAGATAATATATGTCCTGTTAGCTACAGGGTTCATGTTATGCTTTATATTTTTATATAACTCATAACGCCGATTAGGCAATCGATCCCTGGGGATTTTTCTGTTAATATATTATTCATGTCTTCCTCTTGAACCTACTCCACCGTATCATATTTATTTCTATCTTAAGAGACATCTTCTTGTTTGTCACAAGCACATTTTGTCTCTGCCATCTGTCACTGCTTGTGAATACTTGTAAAAGAAAAGTCTGATTTTCCAATTATCCAACAAAGATTTCTTGCGTGGACACTGCTTTGACACTCTTTTGATTCAGCTTTCTGCTACAGAATCTAAAAAAGCTGAAAGGTATGAGCTTAAAAAGCGCTGCCAAAAAAAGTTGATTCCGTTCATCTTGACGTAGCGTTTTCAGTGCAAGAAACTACCTTTGCACAACGAGGGAAAGTAGCCCACTGAATGAACAATGGGCTGTAAGGTCAGTTTCTTGATCATTAAAATGCACATTGTCATGACCACTGATCAATGGCCATGAGTACCATTCACAGAGAGTTGGGGAATGGCTGCAATCACAGCATTTTAGGATGGTGAAAGATGTACCCTTAGGCCCCTTGACTCCCCACTCAAACCAGCGTTCCTCCCTGTCCAGGATGTGTACATCCTCATCATTGAAAGAGTGTGCACTGGCCTGTAGGTGTAAATAGACTGCAGAGTCCTGGCCTGACGAGGTAGCTCTTCTGTGTTGTGCCGTCCACTTAGCCAGAGGTTGTTTGGTTTCCCCGATGTATAAATCATCCAGTCCTCCTGGCACTTAACAGCGTGCACTATATTACTCTGTTTGTGCCGGGTGATCGGATATTTGGGGTGGGCCAATTTTTGGCACAGCGTGGGGTTTAAAAGCCACAGAGTCCACAGTGTTTAGAGGAAATGCGTCTCAGCTTATTCCGATACTCCTGACACATACAGGATCTCTATAGGTTTTCGCTAAGGCAGCAGTTGTCCATGTCTCCTGAATGGCCTGGAGCATTCTTTGGGTGCCTTCTTAGCTTTGACAAATGTCCAGCTGGGATAACCACATTAACTCAGGGCCTTCTTGATATCATCTTCTCCTTCCATGGCTGCTTTATCAGTGGGGTGTGCTATATGACATTATTATTCAGTGCATCTTCCAAAGGCTGATTATCATCGAGCATCTGAGCTTTTTTCACCTTCTCCAGCCACCTAACACCAGATCCTGAGAAAAGTACTTGAGTGTTTGAGCTCTGCTAACCAACCACAAAGCCTCAAATGGCCTCCGGTGCTCTGCTGGCTGTCCTCTAGTGTTTTACTGCAGTCAGCTAACCATTTTTTGCGAGTTTACCTCTGGACATTACTGGCATTTAATGATGTCCTTATCCCCCCCAGAATCACTGTTTCATTTCTCTCACTCTTCCTCCCCCTGGCTCGTGCTTCGGTGGTCATAAATGGGAGCCAAACATTAAAATTAGGAAGCTATAAATTTCACTGATTTCCTGCCGCGCGCCTCCCAAAATAGCAGAGGGAGGCAGTTTTAAACTTTATCTCTCCCTCTGTTTTCTTCTCGAAATATTGCAAAGAGGCAAACACCTTGCTGCCTCGCCTTGATGTCATAATAATACGCACATATCCACAAGGAGATATATACATGCATGAGTGCACACACTAGCTTATATGGACATAAATTGCTCACAAACTTGGTCGTGAATTGCTGTGCCAGCTGTAGTCCAGTTGCTCATTAATCATTCAATCATCCAGCCGGGTTGGCAAGTGGAAACCAGGCAGACATAAACTCTCACACTCTCTCTTTTATTTACACATGCATACACATGGACGAGCAAAGCCCCATGCCACCTGTGTGTCAGTCAGCCCCATCAGTGACAGGGCAGTCGCTTATTCCATTTCCTTTAATGGGGTCTGTGATAAATGAGTTGTGCCGCCATAAATATAGCCTCTTTCGCCATTCCTTTGTTACTCTCCTTCATTTATCCATCCGTCCATCTATCTAGTCATCCTTCGAGACACCCAGCAATTAATCTGTAAGTGCTATAATTCTGCCGTTAGATGGTAAGTAGGAGGGAGAGAAGGCGCAGATCAGACTAATGTATGGGAAAGGAGAGATGGAGAGGTGGTGCATGGGAAGATCAAATGAAAGAGTGGAGGAGCGTTAAAGACCATTTGAGAAGTCATAAAGGTGAGGAATTAATTGGATGTGTTCTCATTTATGAATCTGAATCTTAAAAGCTGCCTTCAATTAAAAAAACCCCAAAAAACCCAAACCTGCCTCAGAAACATTAAGTTACCAAACCCAAGGTTAATTTTTTTTAAAGTTAAACCTCACTTTAGTACTTTAAAGACAATGTCAGTGTAAAACCAGAGTTTCATAAAGAATACCAAAATATAGCTTTCTTTGATTACCTGCAGTTAATGATATATATGTTACATGGAGCATGTTATTATTTACAAGATTATAATTGAGTAAAAAGAGCCACCGATACAATGCATTTAAACTAGAGCTTCACCAATATCCAGTGTAGATATTTGCTGATTTACAGTATCGTCGTCTGCATTTATGACACAGTTAGAATAAATGGGAAAGGCTGAGAGTAAATGAGTACACCATGGCTTTTTGGGATAATTTGAAGGCAGTTTTGATTGATAAAATCAATGATGCCACATGTCAATATGTCCTGTCTTTGATCAGTGAGCTAAGTATTCAGCTGTTTTCCCTTTAAAGGTTATCAACCACATATTTAGATAATATTAAGGGGTTTTAAGGCCCGCAGACATATTTACAAGAGTCAGGAAGGATAGGGTTTTTCTCTGTCACCACACTCCTATAAACAGTGCAAATATTTCCCTTTTAGATTGGCATTTGAAGCAGAAAACGGGGATATTTGGCTTTTTGTTTGTTGAAATTTATCCTTTTTCTATCTGTTCCACAGATAATTTTAAATTAAGTGTTACTGTTCCACAATACCTTTATTTTGTTAGTTTAAACTTTGGGATGGTGAAGGAAAAAAAGCTTAGAAACCTGACTTTGATTTGAGTAGAAGTAAAAAAAAATATATATTCTGTTCAGTAAAACAAAAGCTTTGAAAGAAGGTAAAGACATCCTGACACTGCTTACATTGAGAGTCCAGCCAGAACAGGATTTCTTTGGTTTAAATTTGAGCTGGAATTTATTTTCAGAAGTATATGTAAATTAAGTCGAGATGCCGTATAGTCCTGCACACCATAAGCCTTGAAAAGGGATCAGGAGGAAACACACAAAGACATTTACTAATGTTATTCCTTTTGATTGTTTGCTCTTCTTGTTGCAAATGCATTCTGCCCTTTGCTGCCCTTTTGTGTGTCAGGCATGATGGAAAGGTTGCCTTTGATTTGTTTTGCAGTAATAGCAGCCATGTCAAAGCTTTGCTTCATGTGTTGACTTTTCCATTGGGTTCATTATTTTCTGCAGATGAGCAAAGATCCAGCTGAAAAACATGTTGTGAACATTCCTGTGTTGGATTACGGCACTTGTTGGAATCATTTAAAACATTTGATTAAGTTCTTTTAAGCTAATAAAGAACTTAAGTTATTGAAACAGGAGATAAGCAGACTGTTTACTCTGCAGTTTTCATGCATAGCACTGTACACGTTACACCCCCAAAAGTATAAAGCAGCACTTATGAGTAGGAGTTTAAGAGCATTTTTCAAAGGTATCTGCACAGAGCAACAATGCTGTTATCTAACAGTGCAACTATGGGGTATGTAGGGCAGAGAGGGTGTTAAAATCAATCATTGTTTACTGTAAGATATTTCAACCAATAAACACGAATAAAGAGCTCATAAAAGTTATTTAGTCTTGGTTCACAATTCAAGGCCTTAACGAGCCGCAGGGACTCATCACTTTAATATGTACGGTCATCTTAAATTTGTCTGCGTCTTTATTGCGTGTTTGGTAACAAGTCAGAAGTTATTGCCTGTTAGTTATTTCTGGTCTGCGTGTTTTTCTCCCATGCTGCAGAGAGTGCCTTTTATATTTTATCAGCTCTCATTGCTGAACCTTTATTGAACTGTAAATCATATGATTGATAAACCTTTGATTTAAAAGCCTAATTCTTAATCCTGCCCCCTTGTTTTTTTAAATGTCCAGGTAAACAATAAGGTAGAGCTAAAGCCCAGAGAGTTCATTGACTGGATGCGTCTGGAGCCTCAGTCCATGGTTTGGCTTCCTGTCCTGCACAGAGTGGCTGCTGCAGAAACGGCGAAACATCAGGCCAAGTGTAACATCTGCAAGGAGTGTCCTATTGTTGGCTTCAGGTAAATACACATATTCCTATTTAGCATTCAGGTCGGCATTTGCATAACATGCCAAATAAATAAAGGTGATAAAGTCTGCAACTTGTAACAGGCTCCACACACACACAGCAAATCTAGAAGTGTTCTGCATTGTTTTCTCCTGGTTGAGCATAAAGGGCAGGTCTGCTCTGGAGGGCAGGCATTTATCTAAATGTCAGCAG
This sequence comes from Rhamphochromis sp. 'chilingali', assembly GCF_963969265.1. NCBI lineage: Eukaryota > Metazoa > Chordata > Actinopteri > Cichliformes > Cichlidae > Rhamphochromis > Rhamphochromis sp. 'chilingali'. The sequence continues at coordinate 11,890,760 of NC_137932.1, read as the reverse complement.
CTGATACACCACTGACTAAATACCATCCGGAGGTTTGCAGTGGAGCTTGCACAAGTACTCACAAACAAAATGACATCCTCATACACACAAACAGGTAGCACACAAACAGGTAGCTCACCACCAGATTCTCAAAAATTTTAAACAGCTGATCACCCAGCTAACAACTGGCAGTGATCCTGTGCAGTACTGACACACACAAACACGTGCTGTAAATATTGCCTGTCTTTTATTTGGCTACTGCTCTTACTGAGTAATCACAGGTAGCGAAAGATCAACAGGTTTATTTATTTCAAAACAAAATTCAGGTTTTCCACTGGCCAGCATGATGGAAATGCTTTTTGTGTGGCCGGAGATGGTAATAACCCCACCTTTCTAAGTAAGGTTAGGTGGCAGGATTGCCTCCTTCGGATACCTTGCTTTGCCAGCAGAAAGAGAAATACGCTCAGGCATTTGATGAAGCACACATCTCCCAAGTTGTGTCATTGATCGATGAGAGAGCGCGATAGTGGGAAGGAAAGGCAGGGAGCAGGAATGAAAGGGGAGGAAAAATGCATAGCAGGCATTTTGTGTGGTCTTGAGACATGGCACCAACTGGGTTTCAAGTACTTTTCATGTTCTTCAGAATATCAGTAGGTTTAAAATTAGCCTCGGATGAGGAGGGTCGACATATACGTTTGATTTGACTGGGTGTATGTTAACTCAATTCTGCAAATTAGTGAGATAGGTTATATGCCACTGAGTCGTATTTGCACTCTTGGTACTTTGCATGTATTTTTTTTTCTTGCACTGTTGATTCTGACAGCAGTCATCACACTTTGTTACAGCAAAATCCTTGGGAGCCCAAAGGCTTTACATATTTTGTGGGGCTAAAAATTCAAAATGTAATAATAAGAATCGGAATGAATCGTAAACTAATTAGAGTTTATAGATGGATGGTTTGATTAAATTAATATATTTGTGGTTAAGTGGAAAATAGTTATTCACATTGGTTTTCTAAGTACTTTTCTTTTTCCCCAAAAAGAAGATAACAACTTGATAACAACCTTAATACCAAAGGTATTAACAGAACACCCCCCCCCCCCCCAAAGAAAGAAAACAACAACAAAAAAACGGCAATTAACTTAGATAAACCTGTGAAAATTACAGATTTATTCCTGTCTACAAACACAGAAATTTACATTAATTACCTGCATACAGAGACCAGGCGGAACTTCATGGATTAAAGCCGAAATTCCACAATTAGTGACAAAGTTGCTGCAGGACAGCAGTTTATCTGCAAGCGACAGAGTTGTGCTCTGTTTGTAATGTGTGTTTATAATTTAGATGTCAGTTACTTGGGAACCTTTGCCACGCTGTCTTTGAGTGATTAGCCACTGAGCTGGACTGAGTTTGGAGACAATTTGTCTCCCACTAGGGTGACCTGTGCAATATCCTTCAATCCAAAGTGCAAAACCCCCAACATCTGTCCGACCAGCCAGTCACTGCAACTACTTGGAATAAGTCGGCAGTTGCAAAAACCTAAATGCAGTCTTTTTTTCCCCCCTAATTTGAAGGAGGTTACCGTCCTACTTTAACCTCCTAAGACCCGAACTCTTCCACGGCATGCATTTTTAATTTCTCTTTGATATTTGGGCATATTGGGGCCCGATGAATGTAAAAACAAAGAATTACCAGATTATTTTAGTTTTTATGAAAAATAAGAGCCACATATGAGGATATTTGTTTAAAATTCTGATAGAACAGTAGCAGTATAATGTCCTCGTAAGTGGATATCAGGCCCAAAATTGAGTATTTTGGTCTAAATAACCCAAAATGTGATGTCCACATATGTGGACGCCAGGTCCTAGGAGGTTAATGTTTTGAGACTGAGCCATTAATCGGCCATTCAAGGAACATTTACAACCAAGAGCATGGGCTTAAAATTACCAGTACGTAACTGAAGAGGCAATAATGCTAAACGCTAATCAGTTATCACCAAGGCTGCTGTTGCTGTTGGGTTTTTGTGGGGGGGGGGGGGGGTTTCCCACCGCTTGAGTTGATCCTACATTGATCAATAGCAAAAAGGAGATCACCAAACAATACAAGTTTGCTGGTTACCCAAAGTTGGCGAATTAAATGAGGGCCATCTCAACACCTTCTAAGTGAAGGTGACTCAAACCCCACCCCCATCCCCTTAACAGTAATATGCTATGTGTCAGTACATAATGGCAAATTTGACTTGGAGGTGTCATGCGCACTGTTGCATCCTTTGATATATAGCTCTCTTTCGTAGCTCATCAGTCAGCTAACCTTGGGAGAGCTGGAAAGGAGAGAAAGATAAAAGACTTAAGCTATTATGTCTGAATGGCTCCTGTCTCAATTTAGCTGTTAAATGGCCTTCTGGCTACAGCTGCTGCTGAGGACAACATCCCAACAGTTGTTGTCACATTGTTGTGCTTTGGTGAAAATCCAACTGTCTGTCGCTCTGTCAGCACATTTTGTGTGTGTGTGTGTGTGTGTGTGTGTGTGTGTGTGTGTGTGTGTGTGTGTGTATGTGCACGTGAATGTACTTTTGTGTGCACATAAACATATTCATGCAGCAAAGGTTGATGGAGTGACTCTGGAAAACAGCAGCTCTCCAGGTGACTCCGGAGTAGCCTGGAGAGGAGTCGTGTTGTAGTGGTGTATATGTGCCCACACACCCAGAAACATATCCTGAAGACATGAAAGTGACACACACACACACACACACACACACACACACACACACACACACACACACCGTCCCATCTCAACTTATCTCACTTTTCACCTCGCCCTCTCTCTGTCTCTAGGTATCGCAGTCTGAAGCATTTCAACTACGACGTGTGTCAGAGCTGCTTCTTTTCTGGGCGCACCGCCAAGGGTCACAAGCTTAACTACCCAATGGTGGAGTACTGCACACCGGTAAGAAAGTAACACACACACAGACGTTGCTCACTAACTCATCTCATATCTCTTTTCCACATGCTCACACATTCCACTCATCCATTTAATGAAAGCACACGAATTCGGGGTTCAGACAGACTTCAGGCTTTGGTTACCTCCTAACCCATCTTTCATTAAAACCGTTCCGTGCCTGATGTCATAAATCACTGACTCACACTCTTCCCACTCCTTGAATATTCATGTCCTTTTTTTAATACCCGTTAAGGGAAATCCGAAGTATTACAGCAGCACATTCATACATATTTTCATTTCCAATTTCTTTGCACTTAATGCATGCTGTTATTTTAATCTTCTAGTCATGTCTTACTCTCTGGTTTTCTTTGTCTGGGTTCAACCAGAGTTATTTATTAAACGTGCATTGTTTGAAAGTCATTTGCATTCATCTGCAGCTAAAGTAGACTGCACTCTTCTGGGAGGAAATTTTTTTGAACTTTGCTGGGAGTTTCTCTCTGACGTTCACAGCAGCCTCAGTGAGAAATTGTGATAGATCAAGCTGTAGACTCAGGATAGGTTCACTTCTAAAGTATTGGGTAGGGTTTAGGGCAGGAGGAGTCTAGAGTTAAAAAGTATGAAAATGCATCAGTTCCTAAATCTTTATATGATACCGCATATACATGATGAGAATGGTAACGTAGCATGATTAATGGAAGTTACTGGTAAGTATTTAGTGTATGAATTTTCTAATGAAACTGACAGACAGCATTTAATGTGCATAATACCTTGGCAGTCACCCAACGTGCTGAAGGTGGTTGGCATTTTACAGAGAAATCAGAAACTGCGTGTATCAGAGGGCACAACAAGAGGCAAACGTATCGGATGTAACGTAGATTAGAAACAGCCCGAATCAAAACACAAACAGACTTGTTCACATCACGTTATACTGACGACACATTTAGTGAATCTGAAGCATCTAGGCTTTAACTAACCTCTTTTTTTCCCTTTAAACTAGGTTCTGTCAACTGCAGAATTTCTTGTCGCCTCACATGCTGTTAAATTCCTTTGTCTTGTTTCTCAATCAGCCCTCCCGAAACACCCCTGGCTTAATTCCGAACGTACAAATGGTAAAATACTCAAGGTTATATTTTTATCCTTCCAAGCCAAAAATATTTCACTTCACAGCTAGAGATGAATATTGGAAAAACGGGAGCTTGGCAAAATTGAACGTTGCTCTTCTCCTCAATTAGGATCTAACACTTGTGGGCTGACTCTTTTCAGTATTGCTTAACGTCATACTTTGAGTGACTCGAGTTTCTCTCGACATTTCTCATTTCTGTCTTTTAATTTGCTTTTTCAATTTCCTAAATGGGATAGATATTGACTTTGGAGGAGTAGCTGTAGGGAGCAGTGATCACTCTTCCCTGAGTTAAAATGCCCAGCAGCTGCCTGACAGACTTGACTTTGAAAAAACATTATTTTATTTTATTTTTTTACTTTCAGCTGTGCTGCAGCAACAAACACTTAATCTGTTGGTTAATTATTAGTACTCAGCTACCGGGTAATCACTCAAGAGGTTACTGATTCCCTTCACTGAAAATAAAAATGGGGGGGGGGAAGGCTTTTTCCCTTTTCACTTTTCTTATTTTTTCTTAACATCAAAGGAGATTTTATTGAGGTCTTTCTCGGCCATTTGCACACATGTAAATGAAATGCAAATCAAATACAGCAAAGATAATTGAAACTCTGACTAAGATTGATCTGTGGATATCCACCTCTACCTCTGTTGGAGCCAAAGCGAAGGGAGGTACTTCACTGGTTGCCCAACAACCCATGCAGTGGAACAAGACAGACTTAGATATGATTGTGAACTCAAGGGGGCCACGCTCATGCAAGAGATATGATGGCAGATCTTGCCAGAGGGACAGTAATCAGTGTTGCAGAGATCTCTTTTCATGACAGCAGCCTGAAAAGTGCAATAACAAAACAAAAAAAAAGATTAAATGAATATTTTAAGTTGTCAGCCAGAGTATTCAGATTCGTGTCTGCTATAACAGCTGCAACTTTCAGTTTGCGTGCATGTGTCTGAAAGGATGTGACAGCAGCATAGTATCCACAGGTTTTTCAGCAAGGGAAATGTGTGAGGAGAAAGAAAGAGTGGATGGGGCTAAGTACAAGAACAACACAACATGGTGAAGCTGTGTTTTGCTCAAACACTGACGTAAAGCTTACAGCCAGATCAATAAAAGATCACGAAGAGAAACTTTGAAAGTTTTGACTCAAATCCCCGTGTAAAGCCCCAAAACTCAACTCCAGGTTCATAAACGCTACATATCCATCTCCACAGAGCTTTATTGAACCTCAGCACAGTGAGGACTGAGAGGAAATCACCCAGATCTTGCTGTTTCAACCTGAGAGATATAGCTCTCTGACAAAATAATAAGTTGTGGATCACCTTATTGTCTCATTTTAAATCTCACAGTTCAGCGTAGCTTTATCTGCACCTGTGTAGTAAAAGTCAGACTTTTTTTAATTGTTTTTTTCTTTATTTCCCTCAAAAAAAACAAACACAAAAAACCATCAGCATGATATGTAATTATACTTGTGTGTCTCCCCATGCTCGAACCAAATTGTGTTTCAGTTTTATGCTTTTGAAAATATTAAGTCCATATTGAATAATAAACGCATTTTGCAGAGAGTTACAGATTTATAGCGGCTTTGGTGAGACTCACTGCGGTCATTTAATAAGATTGTTTTCTCATCTTTGTCATACTGTTTATTTTATGGCCACAATATTGTATTTTTTTTATTAGCTTATGATTTTTATGGGAGTGCTGTCTTCATATTTCTCATTGTCTTTGTCAGGGATATTAAACAACTTTGGGGCGTGATGTATTGATTACCGTAATTTCAAAGTTTTGAACTGTCCTAAGAGAATATTGTGTTTCAGTTTGACTGCGATTGCCTGTCTGGTCATGTTATTGAAACGTCTTGACTCGTTTCCAACTGGGGTCTTATATCCCCCCCCCCAATGTAATAGAGGCAGTAGAATAAAAAATGCATGTCTCTCAATCCTCACAGGAAGGAGCTTACACACATGCACAAATTTTTCTCCAGCTTTAGTATAACTCTTCTGTAATTGCTGTTGGTTTGCTCAGGCTACCATCCTAAATTGTGTGGATTAGTCAATAAGCCGAGTGAACTCAATAGAGTCTGTTCATTTATGCATATCTGTCAACTGTAGGAGCTGTGTATTTGCCTGCCTGCGTGTGTGTGTGTGCGCGCGCGCGTGCCCCTGTGTGTGTGTTTAGCAGTGGTTGTCTGCATCTTTTGGAAGGGATTTTCTCTCCCTGTGGTCAAACCCGTTTGGTAATTTACTGGTTGCTTGCGTGGCGGAAAGCGCACCTCTGCTAAGTATCTAATTAGCAAACACATTCTCTTACACGCAAATGCTTATGTGTGCAGAAGAGACTGTAGAAATCTTTGAACTCATTGCACACTACAATAAATAATAAGCGACCCCCTGCCCATCTATGTTTTTTCCTCTTACAGACGACATCAGGTGAGGACATGCGTGATTTCACCAAAGTGCTGAAGAACAAATTCCGATCTAAGAAGTACTTCGCCAAACATCCACGGCTAGGTTACCTACCAGTACAGACGGTTTTAGAGGGCGACAACATGGAAACGTAAGTAACCCATAAGGTTTTTTATACGTGCTTTTGGATCACAAAAACTTTTCCATAGTTGCTATAACCCTTAAAGGATGTTTTGTGTGTCCACACTGTTGTTAAGGACTATTAAGCAGCAAGTTAACCCTCCACGCGCGATGCAATATCCTCACGCTGGCATTTCTATTTGTGCTACCATTAAGGTGTAGGAAGGCATAAGAAGACACACTGACAATTCCACCACATAAGCACTGATATAGTCTCAAGTTTTCAAACTGTTGCAACATGTCCCAGTGTATATCTGTATATCTCTGAGCTTCAGTGCTGGAGTAACATTAAAATGGTGATAAAACCTGATACCGACTGTACCCTCAACTCAGCTGCAGCAGCTTGATTTTTGTAATCTGGTGCATGACTAGCCAAAGTGTCCCAAATATGGTGGCACGCATAGAGTTTGACGGCACATCATGTAGTAGACGCCGCAAGCATAAAAACACCATTAAAGTTCTTAGAGTCTTGTTTTGAGGGCATTGAGCCCCCCAGCATTTCTTTATATTTTGCTTTCAAGGAGACAGACTTTCTTTCACTTTCATTATAGTGGTCTTGAGTATCAGTTCTCCAGGGTTCTGAAGCTCTTTGAAAGTTTTTCTTTGACACTGGCTGCCTTTTGCTTATTTCACTCATTTTCAGTCCAGTCCTGCAACCTGGCCATTTTCAATGTTTTGGTTTTTCTGTTTGATTTAGGTGCCTTTTTAATGCTTGAATGATTCATATGTCAGTGCTGAGTGGCTTAACAAACAAAGGATGAAACACTGAGGCGCCTACACACAACTTAGAATTTAAAATTGGTACTTTTCTATCTTTAAGCACTTTTTCACTTGCAGCCTGTCATGAAAACATATAATTTGTTCCCATTTCTTTAGTTCGGTTTATGAAAAATGGCAAAGATAACAGAGTTTGACAGGAATAAGATAGTATTTTTGCACCAACAAAGTGATTCCCAAAGAGCTATCGGCATAGTGTGAACTGTGTCTGTGGTAAAAAAATAAATAAATTAAGGACACCGGACAAGTGGGAGACAAAAGCAGGGCTGAAAAGCAATCTTCAAAAGATGAACAGTCACTGAAAGTCATGTCCGTAAGAAATATGAAAAAATCCAGCAAAGACTTAACTCAAAGCTCAAACATGCATTTAGTCTTTCACTCCATTCATCTAAATTTGGGATTATTTGCTCAGATAGTCAACAACATGTTCAAAGGAGGACAGGGGACAGCTACAGCAGCAGTGCGTGTCTGCAGTTATCTGCATCTTATCAAAATTGATAGAATTATGAATTCACAAAGATGTGCAAAAGACAGCCAACCTCCACAGAGCTTTGGACTATCCTTCAGTAAGGGACAGAACTGTGGTGTTCGCTGCATAAGCAACAGTTAGCACTAACACTCTTTTTCTTAATTCTTAGAAATGGACCAATTGAATTCAAGCGGGTGCACTGTGGATCCTTTGTCTGCAGCACTGGCCCAGTGATTATGTCTAATTTATGTCCCTTCTGCTACCAGCCTTAAATCCTACTGAAAAGAGCCATTTAACTAGGCCCATATTATGTAGATACCCTACGTCATACCTTCCAGGAGGCTGTCTGAGTTACTGCCCCTTCAAACAAGAGACTCACAATAAAATAAAACGTCCCCCCGTTGTTTCCTTTGTTTTTCTTTGTTAGTATTTTTTTAATGTGCCATCACTCAATCACTCCTAATGCAACATTCATTTCCGTTGAACCATGTAGTTTTTTGCATCTTTAAAAGCAAAACAACTCTCGGCGCTGTTCACGTATGCACACACAATGAGTCACTTGTTCTCTCTCAATAAATTTTTCCCCGACTCGTGCGCAGTCACCGTTCAGATGGATTGCCGTACCGCTTTCATCCCTCCCATCCTTGCCTGTCCTCCTCACCTCCCACCTCGCTCCATTTTCACTTCTCTTCCTCTCTGACAAATGACTCCTGCAGAGCTTCTGGTTTGATAAATGTCTCTAAAAGGTAGTGAAATTACAGCGAAATGCAGGGAACTTTTCAAAATATGGCAGAAGCGAATGGAGACTTAAAGAAATTTAGGGCTATTTCATGCTCATCATTTTGTCTCTTTTACAGCATTAGGTCTCATCTGTGATCAGCGGGCCATCCACGTATCGCCACAGGCAAAGAAAGCAGCTTTTGAACCGCCTGTAAGATCTGGCCCAAACATAGCCAGTGTTAAGAAATGCTCCTGTTCATTTTAGCTCTGTATTGTCACAGTCTGGTGGCTTCTGCCATCTCTGCGTCATAAAAATGAATACCGTGACCTAAATTGAAATGGATTTTTCTGTAATTGGAACAAGGTCTGGGTTTCCTGCTTTATAAGAGCTTTAATACAGATTAGGTAAACACCAGAACAATTGCAGTCATGTTTGTTGCAGTAAGATAATGCTTGTTTACAATTTTAAAATATACAGTTTTTAATTTCCAATTTGTTTTGTTTTGCAAAATTAGATTGTCTGCTGAATAATCGCCCTCACTAATGCACTCGCTCTCTCGCGTTCCCTCTTCTCCACTCGTGTAACATTGTTTCTTTTTTGTTTTTTTGTTTAATTCCACCCACTCTCTCCACCTTGAGAGTGAGCAAAACACCACCTACTCTCACCTCCCACTTATATCTTTGCTTCATTTCACAGCAGATAGGATTTTTGATTCGTCGCAGCTATATTTGATAATGTGAAAGAACCATTCAAATGGTATTCCACTCAGTGTTAGGTTTTTTTGCTTTTCACCCAACCTTACTAGATGGAGCAGATGAGTCTCTGTTGTATTAGGTCTCGCAGGAAGGTTAATGGTTTTGAATGTGGATTTGAAAGCTTGTGGGAGAATTTTCTTATATAACTAAAAGTTTTAATGGAATGATTTGACAAGGATAAATCAATAGCAGACTTTTAAAAGGAAAAGTTTTCTATTGTCATATGGCAGTAAAATAGTTTTTATATTAATTACATTAAGAAAAAAACTGTTTTATTATATATATGTTTGCTATTTTTAAATACTCAGTGGCCACTCAGTGGGAAGGGGGATAGCTCAGTAGGTAAAGTGGTTGCCCCATGATCGGAAGGTCGGGGGTTTGAATCCACTGAACGTACCCCTGAGGAAGGAACCGTCCCTACACACTGCTCCCCAGGCGCTGCACTGGTGGCCACTGGTGGCACTGGTGCCCACTGCTTCACTGGGTGAATGGGTTAAATGCAGAGGAGTAATTTCCCTACGGTGACTAACACATACACATTATACTTTGTTAGGTACAACTGTTCAAACTCTTGTTAGTTCACATATATAGACAAGATGACCTGCTGATGTTTAAACTGAGGAAAAGAACAAACTAAAGGTGATTTACATGACTTTGAATTAGACTTGTAGTCGAGACCGCCTAAACCGAGACCAAGACAAGACCAAGATCAGAGGGTATCGAGACAAAGACCGAGACGAAGTTGAGACGAGACCAAGACCGAGACGAAAAAAGTCAGCCAGATGCTGCTTCGTTTACGGGTGTCAGGCATATTTGTGTTTTTGCTTTCGCACAGCACAGGAGGGATTGGAGCATAGCTGAGCCACTGTGTGAGAGCTGAGCAGCGAAAGGAAATTAAGTGAGGGTAGAAATGACTGAAAGATTAATAGGCTCTGTTTTGAGTTTTGTTAAAAAAAGAATGACTTCACATAGGAAAAAAATATATATCACATATGCAGGACACCTTAAACTAGGTTTTTAATTAAGCAGCAAGGCAGAACAAAGTCGGGGCTGTATCAAGACATGAGGACTAAACCCCAATTCAACCAGACCCAGAACTGATCCGGAATTAAAACAGGACTACAACAGTTCAAAATCAGGACTACTTAGGACTTCACCAAAACAGAACCACAATCACAACTACATGATAGTAGCACTAAAAATCATCATAGACCTGCACTACAGTCATTTTTTAATTTACCAAAGTCCACTATTTAGATTGAGAAAAGTTTATGTAATTATTTAGCCTTGTTGTGCAAATAAGCCTGCATAACTTAATAAATATAGAATTTGAAAAGTAACAAATGGTATCTAAGAAGAAACACTAGGTACTGGATACATGTTTTCATGAGTTTTGGTAAACAACCATTTGACTAACAGGTCTGTCTCACCTGGTTCTTGTTCCATCTCTGTTCTGTCCTCATTCTCCTCTCTCTCCCTCTGTGTGCTGACAATCAAGCCAAACACCAACATCATCAAATATACAGTTAAAACCAGATATTTACATACTCTTCAGCTAAAAACACAAACACTTTTTTAATTGTAACATCAAATCAGACTAAATGTTTAGTTTTTTAGTTTGATAAATATAAAAACATTTGTTAAATTTAAGAGTAAAGAGAGAAATTGTCTGTATTTCTTAATTGTAAATGGCACCAAATTGTATTCAAAATGATTTACTTTGGTACCTGGTCAAACTTAAGCTCTCCTCTGTCTGCAGCAAACTCGCAGGCAGCAGCTTCTCCCCCCCTTGTTTTCTTTATTTCCAGAGTTCATCTAAAGAGTGAAGTTTTCTCACTGAATAGAGGTTGCAGAGATATGTATGAAAGGAAACACATCTGCAATCTGCAAAGCTATCTATCTTTGCAGAGCTAAAGACTAATGTCGGTCTCCTGAAAGGCGAGATGAGCACAACGAGTATTCCTCCAGGCAAAGATTTAGGCGGGGGTGTGTAAAATGCTGCAGCACTGCCTCCAAGAAGTTAGCTCAGCCTGCCATACCGACCCCCATCTCGTCTTTTTTCTCTCTCTCCTCTCCTCTGTCTGAATCTCCTGTTACATTTTGAATTCTCCTCACAGCTACAGAAGTGTGACTACGCTGGCTGCCCCGCTGTGAGAAACATAACCACCGTGCCTCACGTCTCCCTCTGATTTTCTTTGCTTTAATGTGGGAACAAAAGCGCGAGGCAACAGAACGTCAACCTCAACTGTTATCTTAACAATTTCTAGCCAGCCTCCTTTGTGAAAACGGCACATTTCTTCGTGTTCTTGGGATTAGAAGGTGTCCCGTTTGTTTACAAATGACAATTTTGTGTTCTGGGTCGCTAAAAATAGCAGCAGTTATTGTGGGCTGGAAAGCAGAAACTTTAAAAGACTTGCATCAGTGTTTTATTAGCAAAACTCGATGACCCGTATCTTCGTTTGTGTGCTTATTGCACTGTTTTTTTTAGTTCTCCTTATATAACATATTGTATTGGACTCAATAGCAGATTAACCAGGAAATAGGTTCTACTGTACTGATTTTTTTTTTTTCCTGGCTTGCTATTTCTGTAAATCCTGCAGGAAATAAATGAGAAAAGGGAATGAATTTAGGCCATATCATTCTGTATGCAGGAGCAACTGTGAAACCAATTTAATGAGATGTGTGTGACTGCAGCAAAATCAACTTGCATCATTAACCCGTTGTGTGTGAGATCTTTCAGACACACACAACCATTGTTTGTGTTACAGGGTGTTACTGACAGATCCAGCTGCCCATTTTCACTTTTTCCAAACTGTTTCCAAGTCTAGTTCTGAAACAGATTGAAGATAACTCCACGAGAGATAGTCTCGGCCACATTCGGTGTATATTTAGATATGTTGGTCACTGTTTTACACGCCTTTCCTGTGTGCACACGGGGGAAGTTTGCGCTCAGTGCTTTCTATCAGTCAGACTCTGTAGATATGGTTGACAGTTTTGAAAGGATGTATTTGATTTTGATTTTGATTTACCCAGAGCTAAACAAGTATTTTTGCTGAGTAAAACTAACCAAACAGTGACAGAATCTGAAAGTCGAAGAAAGCCCTAAAGGCAAACTTCTCGTGTGCTGAATCCAGGCGCTCAGCAGCTGGACATACTTTTTCCTTCCACTTCTTCCTCTACCTGCTGTGTGTTTTGTTTCTAACCCGCTCAGTGGTTTTTGACCCTGAAATGATTTGTGGTTCCTTTACTTCCCTTCCCTCTCCCCTCCCGATTCTCTTACAGTCCCGTCACCCTCATCAGCATGTGTCCGGAGCAGTATGAGTGAGTATCTACGCCACCAGTAAACACCACCTCGTCTCCAGCCTGGAATGCCTTTAAAACACCGCCTCTTTTACTCCCTTGTTCACTTACTCATCTCCCCCCATCATCCTCACACCAACTAAGCCATGACTGCTCTGCATGTTGCCTGCCCACCTGCCTGCCTGAGTCACTGGCTGAGCATGGGACCAAAAAAACTCTCCCCCTGTCTCCTCACCCTCACTTTTTTCTCCTTGTTAGAGCACCCAGCTAGCATTCAGTTGCTGATCCCAGCAGGCCTGTCAAAAACCATCCAGTCGCTCTTTAGATAATCCTGCTCTCCTATTTCTCTGTCTAGGACCATGAGATTTGTTTTCTAGGTGATGTTATGAGGGGCTGTTAGGCTGTCCATGAACATGTGTGTGTGTGCGCGCGCATGTGAATATCAGTGTGTTAATGAGCTTGTGTGGGCTTGCTGAATCTCATTCATCTCCATTACCCCGTTCATTTTCAGGCTGTCCCAGTCACCTCAGCTCTCTCATGACGACACCCATTCCAGGATAGGGCACTATGCCAGCAGGTAGGCACTGGATTCTCCAGTCACCATCCTCTCATTGCAAATGCCACGAAGCATGTGTGTAAAGAATCGATAATTGCATTTAAATGTTGAACAGCTTCTTTTTTGAGGACCATTTTAAAAAGTTTTCTATGAATTCTTGTAACTGCGGAACCTTATCTAATGGACATCAGCGTTTAAGTAGATGCTTTTCCCTCCCCCCAGGCCGCACTTCCCTTCAGTCTGCACTAAAATAATGATCTGAAAGGGGCAACAACAAATGCAGATGTGACAACCAAATTAAATCTCTCCAAGCTAAAGAAATGGAATAAATCGGAAACAGTCGGTGCTTGGAAGCTAGGGAAAACATTCAATTGTGGTTTCTTAAATGTATAATTTATCTAATGTAATTTCCAGTAAATGGGATCTAATTAAGTAAATAATGTGTTTTTAGTACCATAAGATGCATGTGTAGTGCAGGCGTTCATAAGTAATGGAACAGCTTTTCTTTTCTTTTTGTATTTTAGTGTCATTACACAGCAAAACATGTCTCAAATGGCTCTTCAGTTTCGGAAACAAACACAAAAAAAGTAAATTCTGCATCTATCAAAGTACCCCGTTGCTTATTTTAGGAAATTGAGCTGGCTCTATTGTCAGGGACATTAAATGTCTCCTACTAGCTGAGACAAAAGAAAAGAAAGGGAGGCAAAAAAGCCCAGAAAGATGGAAATGGCATGGTTCCAACTAAACTGGAGACGAAAATAAGCATTTCGCCTTCATTTATGTGCTGAAAGTGTCATTTTAAAACTTGCTTCATACAAATTAGAGAAACCGGAATACTGTTTGCCAGTTTTCTTCTCAGACGGCACCAAAGCATCTGATTAAAATCGATAACGTTTGGATTTTTCATTGTTACTTTAAAAATAGAAAAAAATAATTGACCTGAACCTTTCAAGAGATCCATAATAGAAAAATACAACATTTATTGATGTTTTCCAAATCTTGATTAAAGTGAGGGAAATGCGTTTGTGGTAGAGGGAGATTATGCTTGGGTGCCAGGGAAGGCACAAACAATCCTAATATGCTCTTTTTGAACTTTGTGACAATCCATCACAGTGTTGACATACATTAAATATCAGCTTGATGCCGATGTCTGCTTGCTGAGTGGATTTAGTGGCATGCAGCCACCCACCACATGAGCTGGTGACATTATAGATGTGTTGCTAAAATCAGTCTAGTAACAGATTGGCCTGATAGCTGCTTTTAACCGCCTGCTTCAAATTATCTTGCTGTGTACATCAGCACATCTGTATGCACAGTGTGTGAGCTGCAGTTAATCATTAACAGCATCAACAAACTGATGTTTTTAGTAGTTTTTTTTTTTTTTTTTTGCACTTGGACTGAATTTCTGTCGTGTTCTTTTAAAAATCATTTTAATACTAAGATCCACTGATATACTTGCTATATCCTATCTGTGCCATTAAAAAGATTTTCTAATTGGTCCAAATCTCATCTCCTGTATCAAAACCCAACCGCAGTTTTCCGGGACTTCTGCAGAAAGCTTTACTCATTATGACTCTCGTGACGCAGCCCTGTAACCTTCCATTAGCTACACATCATTAACCTTCGCTCACTGTTTCTGGTGGTATCGTTTCACTGAAGAAGTGACACCAGAATTACAATTTCAGCTGTAATAAAAACACACAAGAGATTAGATTGGAGCGTACGGATGCGCATGAAGATATGCACACTTTGATGAGATTTCATATTAGAATTATAGCTTCTCCCTTTAATGTATATTCTGTCAGAGATCAACTTCTTAATATTGTGGGTTATATTTTTAATCTGCCCCTTTTACACTGGTGTAAGACAGGCTTTGATGTGGGGAACCAGCCTCATTAGCATGGCTGCTTTGACTGCATATGTCATCAAGAAAACAAACGTTTTCCCCATAGCATGTCGTACATATTCATCCAAACATTGATCCCATACATTCGGATATAAACTGTGCATGCATAAAGTAGAATCACTCAATGATGTAATCCATTTCCTCCCTTAAAAACAAAAAGCACCAAAAAAAGCCCAAACAAACTGTGGCATCTTTATCATTAACATGCTTGTGGACTCCACGAGATGCTTTAAATTTTAATTGGTCTGCTACTGTGGCATTAATATAATTTGTTGATGCTGTTGCTCTAATGCTCTGTTGCATTTAAATGAGATGTTGACAGCTTTCAAATGGTTTAGTTTCCCTGATGGTGTTTTTTTTGTTTTGTTTTGTTTTTTTCCTCAGGTTGGCTCAGATGGAACGCTCCAACGGCTCTCTACCCACAGACAGCAGCTCAGCCACAGGAAGCATGTGAGTCACTGCTGGTCATTTTCAGCATTTTTCTACATGGTTACGTGTTTTCCATTCAACTATGTTGGACAGATTTCAGTTTCCAGTGTCTGGGACTTGAGATTTGTCTAAAAATATATTGTAACACCCATTTTAATGTTCATGACGCTGATAATTCACAAGTGAATATGTTCCAGATATCCATATTAGATATTTGGTTTCATTATAATCCTCAGTGAAAACTGTTCACCTTGCTTTGCCTAGCACTTTTTTAAATAAATAAATAAATACCAGGTAGCTTTTGACATCTTTGCACCGAGATCTGGAGACACAAAAAAATTAGAAAGGTTTCTTGGAGAGTAAAAGAAGTGAGAAATGAGGGGGAAAAGACAATGTGGTTGATTAGTGTGAAGTAGAGGACTTTAGAAAGAACGTACCGGATTAGAGTGCCAACAATGACAAAGTGAGAGTGTCTGCTTTCAGGATCTGCGATAACAACAGCGCTATCGTTAATCAAAGGAGATGAGAACATGGCAAACCGTGAAAAGAAAATCACAAGAAATGGGAGAAAAGCTGATGAGGAGCATGCGCGCAGAGGATCCCGATTGTGTTCGTGCTTCTGTCTGCAGGCCTTTCAAGTTGAAGGACGTATTGGTTCCCAACTAAGATCCCAATCGCGGGAATGAGCTGCTCTTGCGGCTCAAATGCCCTCCGAGCTCAAATAGAAACACACACACTCATCATTGCGGAGGGAATTACCTCTGGGTTTTGCATCGTTTTTGGTAAGACATTTGTAGATCTTTAAGATTTTCCAAATCATAGGTTTGGATACGTGCATGGAAAGATTTAAGCTGTTTTTGTTTTTTTTTTAATTTTCAAAAACAATTTGAAGTGGCAGGAAAAAAAACCTTATACAAACGTGTTTTTGGAGGTTTTGGAAGTGGAGAGCAAAGAGATTCCCTAGACGCTGTGTGAACAGAAGCGAATATAGTTTGGGGATTTCTAAAAGGAAATTCTTCTTTAAAAAACAAAGAGTATTTACAGCATTTACAGCACAACAGAGGAAGGGCACACGGGGTGGATGGTTAAAACCTTTGAGAATCTGCAGTAAAGATAAAGCAACTTCGCTGTGTTGTAGGTTGTATCCCCTGCTGATGTGCTTGCATCATGTGGACCACTGCTCCCACACTTCACCTTCAACCAACCTTGATGCTTAGAATAACAGTTTCAGACGAAGACAAAACGCTATTGAAGACTCCCAAAAGCTGCATTTGTCCGCTCTCAATAGGAGGACCGAAGAATGGAAAGACAAAAACTGTTGGCGAGCAGGGCAAAGTAGAAACAGAGGTGGATTTATTTTCGCTCAAAGCTTTCGTAATGCGGGACAAACATATTATCATTACTCCTCCTCACTCTCTCTTTTGTGCTTTGCGCTCGGGCTTATTTAAGAGAAGAAGCCATTATCGTTTCCAACTCTAAAACAAACTGGAAAGAACGCAGATGTTAGACACAGAATGTATGCAGGGCATTAATGAAGTGAGGAAGATGGTGGTTCGATGAAAGGCTAATGGGTTTAACAGCAGAAAGGGAACATTTAGTGCATAGTCAAAGTTGGGCTTTCTCTTACTTTTACACTTTCACTGCAAAGCAACAGATGCAAACTACATATACAAACAGCACAGGGACATTTAAATGCCTTTAGATCAATAGAAGTAATGTATTATCAACTATACATTGTTATTTGATTGGTTAGTGTTTTATATTCATGGTGCACCATAAAGCCATCTTCTATATATATCCAATTGCAGCAGGGTCATGTACGTAATATGCTTTTTAATGCAGTAAAACCTTGCTCTAGTTACTGTGCTTTAAATAAATAACCTGGCCCTGAATGGGGAACATTTGTGCCTGCTGTAAACTGAATAACAGTTTACAGCAGGCACTGTTATATTTCAGCCTAAAGGGTATCGCTAATTGACTGGGAAAATTACCTACATTTAGTCTGTCTGCTGTTACATTTGACTATTGGCTAAACAATCCTGAATTCATCCCTGATGGGAATTGTTACACGTGAAAAGCATAATCATTAGAGCCAGCCTACTTGCCCTGAAATTGACTTTAGACTAAACGTCATGAGTGTCCACTTAAGTGCTTCAGTTCTGCAGCTGAATGCCATTCACAGTAGTTCTAGCAGCTGTTTTGCACATCAGTGGGCCCGTTAGTAACTTTGAATCAAATAAATTTTTTTAAAGGCATTGTTATATAGACCACTACAGTGAAGCAGCCCACTCAGCCACGCGTCCCTCTCTGCAACGAATTAACTCTCATTCCCCTTCCTTTCAAAGCTTTGAGTTTTGAGTGGTTTATTGTTCCCCCTCTTTCTTTTTGCGAGATTTACTTTTTTCTGCCTACAGCTGATTTCACCAAAGCCTCTTTGTCTATCACTGCACTCCATCTGGTGATTTGTAAGGACACACAGTCACAGAAATTATCCCAACTGCTGTAGGAGGCGGCGGTGTCGGCGCTTCCGTAACACGGGTGACTGCGATTGCCCGTTAAATGCGCGTGTTTGGCTTTTGGCTGGTATTTTCAGTACATCCACTCATCTTTAGCTTTGCATTGACTTCAATAATTATTACGTGCGCGTGCATGCACGTGTGCTTCTTTGTTTCGCGTCACTTTTATGTAAAAGGGAATTCTTAATTAGAAACCTAGCGTTGCCTATTTTTATTTCTGACCCTCAACCGAAGCGCAGCGTTGTCATCGGCGCCGTAGGACACCACCGAGGAGCGAGACTCTCCAATTCCCCTTTTGTTGCCGGGCTTTATTGTTTGGTTATCTCTCGCTTTCCAGTCTTTCCCCGAGCACTGTCCCTTTTTCTTGTCTTTCATATTTTGCCCTTTTATTCCTGTTCCTCTCCCTTTTTATTTTTCCAGCCCTTTACTTTTTGAAACCACCTTTCATCCTACCCGATTGTCCCCTTTTTCTCTTTTCCTTCTTTCATCAGTTTTTGTTCTAGTCTAATCATGCTTTACCTTTGGGCCCAGGCAACCTTCAGATTAAACACTGCAGGGTGTTAAACACTGAAATAATGTTTTAGAGCCCTGCGTGCAGTGCAGAACAGTAACTCTAATAAATGAAGGACTTTACACACAGAAATCAAGGATTATAAATGTTTCTCGCCGGGGGAGAAGAATAAAAGATTTTTGCCTTTGACCGTCTTTGATCCCCCCCTTTTTTCCCTGTTTCCTCTGGTATTCCTGATTTCGTTGTTTCTCTTTCTTTATATTTTCATCCGTCTTCATCTCTCACTGTTTCTCTCTGAGCTTAGACTACTCAGTTGATCGTGGCATTCAGCTTGAGAGGAGATGCTTGCTTTGTGATATGTTAGGTAGACTTTGAGCCTGGAGATCACTGTTGTAGCGGAATAAACTGTAAAAGTCCCCTCGGGCATGTCCTACGCCTTCCCGCGTACCAAGCATGGAATTCATATTCAAGTTGTAGCTACAGTGAACTAACAGCCTTGGTATTCATCACTATTATTCACATTTAAATCTTCTGCCACACTGATCCTCTGTTCCTCTGTCATCTCTATAATTTCTGGGTCTCTTTCTCTTCAGCCGCCCCCACGCTGTGTAAGCCTGCAGGAGGAAGTGCACTGAAAGGGCACTTCCTCCTTCTCTCAGGATTTCAGAGCAGGTGGTCTGTGAGACTACTCTACCGCCTCTAGTCCCCATTTTCGCACGTAATGATCCCCTTCCTGCAGTCCTCTGGATTCCTCCTGCCAGCTATAATGTCCTGCTGCAGCTTTCCGTTGTCGGGGACCTTCCCTAATTGGTCACTCGGTTTGTGCAGGACCCCGGTCCTAGTTTCTCTGTAGCGAGTAGCTCCATCTCCATCATGAGCGTCTGCCCTGTCACAGCAGAGTGATAATTCAAAGAGAGAAATGTGATTGTGTGTGTGCCTGCTGGTGTATTGCTGCTTGTTGCAACAACAGCTGTGTCGACTTCCCGTCTCTTTCTGCTTTCTTTGTGCCGTTTTTCAACAACTGGTTTCAGCATCTTCAGCCTTCAATTATTTAGTGAAATTGATGAATAACTACAGATACTTTGTGTTCATGCATATGCCAGAATCTCCATAAAAGTTTCAGAAAGTCTAGGAAAGTTAAGTTTGTGAAGAGTGTGTGAAAGTTAAAGCAGTCATCACACAAACTATATTTGGAAGAAGTGGTATGCAAGAAGAGGCCAAGAGGAGCTGCTAGTTACAGGAGTTCGTTTTTTTTTTTTTAAGCTATGGAATGTGTTTGTTCTTCTCTGAGAGTGCGGAAAGGTTTAAGCATTACATTCACCACTTAGAAAGTTTATTTCATGTCCCTTTTATGACTGGCACCTAAAATCTTTACCGAAATACAGGGAAGGTTGAACTAGACCCGAATTGAATTCCTAAAGAAAAGGATGCTCTGAACTCATCATATAAGCTGCTTAGGCCGGTTAATCATAAAAAGCTTTTTTTTCTGTGTTCATGCAAGGCTGGGCATATTGTTTCTTTTATGTTAAAAAGAGATAAAAAAGACTATTTTGAGCTCCCTTTCATAAGCGTTTCACTCAGCCCATACCTTGGTCATGAAATAGTATAATTACTGTCGTCTCCAGAAAAAAAGGCGTCCTTTTCGGTAACCTCTGTCTGTGGTTATACATGTGACCATAATGGATTCTGAATTTCTGCTCACTACTCTTAAGTGAAATGGAAAACCTGAGACATTTTAGTTCACCAGATTGTTCTTCAGGGTTATTGTGTTAACTTTTTCTTGATAGCCAAGTATTAGGGACTCATTTCATAGTCTCCTTTGCGTATAGAGAAAGCACCTGCCTAATGTCACTGAGTCAGCTTTGCAGGGTTTTCAGCTCACAGACTCAATTTCACCTCAAGCACAGTATTATGTTCTGTGAGTCAGATAATGTGCATTTACTTTTCATACATAAAACTTATCCATGCTAATAATCTTACACTCACCAGGTTAATTGCTGAGATCTGGGAACACGGATTTAAGCAATTAACGTGTGGCACAGACGCTACAGGAAGTGTGAGCAGGTTAATGTTAATGTAAAATAGCATAGAATAATAGCATAAATAAAATAAATATTTATCTTTAACACAGATGTTAAATACTTAAGTTCTACAGATGACGTTAGACTGAAATTTTCCTTAAAATTTATT
Source organism: Rhamphochromis sp. 'chilingali' (assembly GCF_963969265.1). Taxonomy (NCBI): domain Eukaryota; kingdom Metazoa; phylum Chordata; class Actinopteri; order Cichliformes; family Cichlidae; genus Rhamphochromis; species Rhamphochromis sp. 'chilingali'. Next base: position 11,870,011 of record NC_137932.1, on the reverse strand, counting down.
CACGTAAATTTATAAACATTATAGGACAACAGCCGGAGAAAGGATTTTTAAGTTATAGTGTAACTTTTCGTGTGAGTGTGTCAGGGCTTCGGCTTCAGCGCAGGCTGTGTTTCAGAATGAAGGTGACAGGTGGGCTTTGGCACTACTCGCATCACTGAGATGGCACATAAAGAGAGAGGCGGATAACCACACATGCAGGTAAAGAGCAGCAGCTGTTTCTTCCTCCATATCTTTTCGCTGTCTGCCGGGCTCTTTCTCCTCTCTGCTCCCTCCATCTCCTCACAGCCTCCCCTCATTTCAGTTATCTGAAACCCGGGTTTGTGGAGATTACAGCGTGGCACACCTACTGTGTCTAAGGATCAAGACGTCAGCTAACACAATCCTTGTTTAGATCGGGTGCTTGGAAGCTGCCATTCATGTTTCTTCTGTTCTTCTGTTAAAACTCGTATTTTGAAACATTAAGTCGAGAGTTATAGATAAAGTTGTTACATAGTTGTTATATACTTTTATATAACATACAGTGCTTAAGAAATGTATTAGACCACTATCCAGTCAAAGGGTTATACCGCATCTGCCATAAATTCAGACTTTATAATTGGTAAACTTTTTTTTTCTTTTTGTAATGGCTAATTTACTGCTTTTTTACACTAAACTCTTTAATCAAAATTATTTTTCTAATGTTTAAGTATAATTATTGTTTTTTCCAAAGCAGATTAAAGTAGCAAAGCACTTTTTTAAAAAATGATTTACTTGCATTCCTGAACAGAAGCGGTTTGATGTTGTGCTTGATTCATTTCTGAGAGAAGTCAAGTGTTTTGACTCAAATTTGGACAGAAAAATGTAAAATAAATAAATAATAATAAATAGATAAATAAATTGTTTGAAACTGGTGTCTTTTTTAGCAGTGGTCTCAGAATTTGATTACTGCATGTATGAAGTTTGGGTCTGCTAATGGTGAAAGAGGAAAATAATAACACAAACTAAATTTATTATTGATTTAAATTAACTATACATGCTATCAATACACAGAGACTAATCAACGGAGTGTACTGTACATTTAGCTATGGAATATATAAAGCTGAAATGTTAAATGTAATCAAAAAAATCAAAACAGACAAACAAGAGAATAGATGCGAACTGGCTTAAATAGGGGAAAAGCATTCCCGTCTGTGTGTATAGCATCGATTGCTAGACAAGGAGGGGTGGGCAATTCATTTTCCCAAGCGGCTAAATGAGAAATTGGGATTGTTGTGGAGGGACCAATAATCTTATGAAGAGATTAAAAAAATTAAATAAATAAATAAAAATATTGAGCAGAACTGAGAACCTTAGCCTTGTTTACAAATAGCCTGAAAAGGTATTTCTGCAGTAGTCAAGAAATATGCGCAATAGTTAGCATAACTAACATGAAATACAAATTACAGCTGTTTAAAAAATTTTTTTTATAGATTTGCACATGTTTAAGCAGACAAGTAAAGAGTTGACTAAAGTGAACAAAGAGTAGAAATAGACCATCAGAAGATAATCATGACTGAAGAGGTGAAATTTAAGTGCCAGTTGCAATTGTAAGCTAACAGCATGCGTAGCTGAACCTTACTGTCAGCTAGATGTAATGAGAACACAGTTAAGAGTTAATAAAACGGATCAATTGAAAGTCAGAAAACATAATAAAAATATGAAAAGACAAAATTATTATGCATAGCTGGTAAACGGATTAAAATTCACTGTTAAAGCTCAGTTTGTAGTTGATAAATGGGTTCTTGGGCTTTTGGGCTGTTTTTGGTGAAACATTTAGGAACCACTGTTTTATACAGTTTGCTGGCTGGCATGAAAAACCCTTCAACCTCCACTTTCCTTCTGCTGCCTTTATAGAGCAGCACTGTGTCATGGTAATCACCCAGGGTTCATTCAAAGCCATTTTCAAGCGTACTGATTTGATACAAGTAGTTACCATAATTCTTTCAAATGGCAAAAGTAAATAGCTCGTCTCTAACTGAACAGAAGGTGAATTGAACTGAATAGCAGGGACAGGATGTGTGGGTCTCGTCACTCATCATAAGCTCTACACTTTCCACAGGGATGATGAGCATGCCCTGATCCTGCAGTACTGCCAAACACTGGGGGGGGAGGCCTCTCCTTGCAGCCAGCCTCAGAGTCCTGCCCAAATCTTACAGGCTGTGGAGAAGGAAGAGCGCGGCGAATTGGAAAAGATCATAGCGCGTCTGGAGGAGGAGCAGAGGTAGGAGACAAACATCAAAACTGGCTAATCTTATTAAAATTGATAATCACGTCTTTGCTGATAGTGATTACAAGCTATTGATTAATTTTATGAAAAGTGACATTCTCAAAATGCATAAAAATGGGGTTTATCTGTTTGCCTTTGTTACGCTAAGTGTTTATTGACAGCTTCTTCTTTCAAGTACACGTGTACGCTCGAGTCACACTACAGCACACAGACACTTACCGTACCACCAGTGCATCTCACCCGCCAGCTCCTTCCCCGTTTTGATTTGTAAATGGAGTTGGTATAGACACAGAGTGACTGTGCAATCTATTGTTGTCGAGATGCTTTTTCCAGCATCTCGACTGGAGTGATTTAACACTGATTACACACACACATACACAGGCAGAGGGGAGCGGGTGAGAGCTTTACAGCTGGTCTCATAAATGCCAACTTAAGTAAAGTACTGCAGCTTATAGTTCTGCACTGAGAGGGTGAAGAGGAAGTGAGGCGAGAGATTTGGTAGGGGGCGTTATGTTTGGTTATCCACTGTGGATAGGATTTCACACAGAATGAAGAGGTAAACACGAGTGTGGTGTTTTGTGTGGCGTCCCGCTGTGGAGGTTCAGAACTGGCTTTTTGAATGTTTTAAGAATATTAAAACATTATATATTTACACGGGAAACACCAGGCAGAAGAACATATTCCCGTTATTTGTCCAATTTCCCAGCTGTTCAGCTGCCACAGCTTCTGCGTCAATTTCACATTCATCCATGTGTATGGACACATTTCTTGTTTCTTCACTTATTTGTTCTCAATTTTTCTTCAGGACACTGCAGAGGGAGTATGAGCAACTTAAGGAGCAACATGGACAGCGAGGCACGCCTACAGGAAGCCCCTGGGAGACGGAGGGCCCCTCGGCCCACCCCGATGAGGCAGATCTTTTAGCTGAAGCCAGGCTGCTACGACAACACAAAGGCCGGCTGGAGACCCGCATGCACATCTTGGAGGAACACAACAAACAGCTGGAATCTCAGCTTCATCGCCTCCGACAGCTACTGCACCAGGTGACGTATCATGTACACATTTTATCCCCGACTTGGGGTTATGTTTTGTTCCCGTTACCGACTGTAGTTTTGGTGCTTTGCAGACAGAAAACATGCAGTTTCTCTGAAAATAATTTAAAACCTGAAGTAACATTGTTATTGTTAATACAGCAAGTTCATACAGCACATGATTACTGTCTTATGGCTAGTAGGACCAATTTGCAGCAGAGCAGAGGAATTATGGTTTTCTCCTTTGAGTACAGCACATACACAACTGCGATATAAAGTTTATTTTCCACATTAGCTTCCTTTCCGTTCAGTTCATTAGGCTTGTTGTTGAGGAGCAGCAGGGCAGTAATCACGGTTCACAGACTCACTCACGCACACCAGCTGGCAGGGCTGTTTCAGACGGCTCAGGAAAAAAATAATTTAAGCAGACGTAAAAGTAAAATGCTGATACAGAAAGCTTCCAGTAAATTAAAGGGATTCGTTCAAAGTCGAGCTCCATCATGAGCTTGCAGTTATTAATCCCGAAATCCACATGATAACCCACTTTTATCACAATTTTTAAAAAACTGCTCATCATTCAGATTAGATCCTAATCACATCATTTCCATTCCACCCAGCATCCATCTCCGATCTCCGTATTAATAACTTCCAGATTTGTTTATACCCGGCCTAATTGCTCACTGAGGTTGGATTGTTTGTGCCAAGTGAGAAATTCACAAGCCTCAAGCCAAACAAGCAGCAATCCTGATAAAGCAAACTGAGGGGAGGGGGGGGGAGGTATTGGCTCTCTGGAAGCTGAGAAGCTGTGAGCATGGGCAATAACTCATAACAACAGGCGGCAGCTGACGTGACTCAGCAGATATTTAATGGCAGATGATTAACATTTGGACAGAAACAGTTTTAGTATTGCACTCTCACAAAATTTAAATTTGTCCTTCAGCAGAAGTACAGTAGATAAAATAAAATATTAAATAGCTGTTAGGACACTGATTTCTACTTTCTCTTAGAATGCAGTTAATGATGCAAGGTTTCCAGATACTGGTAGTGTTATTAGGACATACAGACACTATAACCCACATTTGCTCATTGATTCAATTTGTCAATTTTAACTCTACAAGCATCATTTTACCACCAGATTGTAGGAAATGTTTTGTTTTGTTTTTTAATCTGTAGTATTTAAGTGAAAGGAGTGATATCTGGGTGGCCCGTTATAATTTGATCAAGGAAAAACTAGAAATAAGCACCATTTTTATGTAGCTTCCATGACCATGTTTTTAAAAGTAAAATCACAAAAACAAAATGCAGATCTGTTAGTGAACTTTTTGGGGCGCTCGTGCTTTTTAAAGCTGGTGAATATGAGCCGCGGTTTGCAGGATGAAAGCAATTTTTTTTGAGAGGAGCGCCAAGCCCATTTCAGGAATGCCATCGCCATGGTAACTAACAGCTTATCTGATACAGGTGGATGCAGTTGACAGCTTATGACTTATGATGAATTTGAAATTCTGAATCTCTGATTGGTGGATTTCTTCTCACTTTCTTGACATCAAGTGTGGGAAACAAGATGTATATGTAGGTTTTTTTTTCCAGTCAGTCATCTAAAACGAGCTAACGTCATACTGCAGTTTGAAGGCAGTTTGAAGTATTTTGGCTGTCATTCACAATTTAAAGCTGCCCCTCTCATCGTCCGTCTCACACACAATGTTAGATAACAGTCCTACACCCTGACAGTGGCAGTGACCTGCGCGGGTTTGTCAGATTTTCTAAATAAAAGTCCTTAGTTTCTAAATGGAAGACCAGTATGCTTCAAATTCAGTGTGTTTTCTTAATAAATAAAAGGTTAAATGTGTTATTATTAATCTGTCAATGAGAAGAAAAGCATCAGAATAGTTGCAGGAACTGAACAGGATTCTTTAAAAATTTCATTATGGCTTCAGTTATTTATCGGATGTTATTAAGGTGCTTTGATGCTGTGAAATTTTCAAAAATAAAAGCTCCCAATTTATATTTATAACCTGAAGAGAATGCTTAAAAAAATTCATAATTAAAAAAAAGCATCAGTTATAGTTTGCCAGCATCCTTAAGGTGCCACATTTCCAAAATAAAAGCCTCAAATTTAGTGTTTTTCCCCCTAACTTTTAATGATACAAGTATCAAAAGCAATCTCCCTTCAGCTTCATTAGCTCACCAAATCAATTCAAATCTTTTAGCAACAAGCCACAGAGCAGCCAGCAGCAGCAACACTTGCACTGCAGTGTTTTCAGTGTTTTTTCTTTAAGTGCCTGTATTATTGTAGGGTCTTTAACTTACAATTCAATGCACCTTGTGGAGACTTTTTTTGTAATTTGCCACTGCATTAAATAAAACAGAATTGGGGGGAAAAAATAAAATTGAAGTTTAACTGAATATTTTATGACTTCCCATGGTGTCTAATTAATGATGGCAAACCGAAAGTCATTTGGCAATTCTCATCCCTATACTACACACAGAACTAAAGAAGTAAAGCGAATCAAGGACTGTGTCGCTCATGTTTATTTTGAATGCTAAAACGTTTGCTATAACTGTCAATTATAGCGATGAGGAAGTAAAATCTCAAAGTAGAAATGCTTGAAAAACCTGGGCTGAAAGGCGATTCTTAATTTGGTTTATACAGCAGACTGTCAGGTTGCAATGTGCTGTAGTGTTGTATACTGTCTAAGCTACTGCATTTCTACCTCCGCTGAGTTAGCCTTGTTTAGACTTTCCATCAATGCTGCCGCATGCTGCAGTGGATTTATTCTGACGCTGATTGCAACAGACAGAAAATCCAAACATAAACGGCGCACACAGCTACCTGCACACATGGAAACGTCCAAACACTTAAGTAAGAACTACAGTTCTCAGAGAGTCCCCGGAGACCTGACGATGTGTCAACACGTCTTTCCATCAAGTGCTGTGTTACTGCCAAGCTTCAGAGTAATAAACCCAGCCTTCCTGATGGCACGCATTAAATTCACACTCCCGAAGGGTGACCAAAACCCTGACCTGAGCTATTCTAAGACGAGCCTCGAGACACTTGGTTGTGCTCCAGAGACGTTTCCAACATGTTAGCCTTCGCTAGCGCTAGGGGCACGAGGAGATGAAGGAGGAGAGGAAGAAGGAGGGTATATGAGAGAGGGGAGGGAGCATTGATTTACTTTCTTGAACTTGAAAAGCCAAAGGGAATGGGAGATTGTGCCGTGAATGTCACTGGATATGAAGTGTTCACTTCTGAGCATCTGAGAAATTGGTTTTTCAACAGACTTTTGACATATTCTGCAGTGTGTGTGTGTGTGTGTGTGTGTGTTTGTAATATATTAATTTATTTGTGAATCTTTAGATCTTGAGAACACAGCACACTGGAGGGCAAATAATTATTTGTTATATCAAGATGAGGCTAGAGGTTACAGAGTGGCAAGAAGCAGAGAAAAATCCTAAATATGAGCGCTGTTGTTTAGATTTAAGTATGTACTATCATCTGTTTTAACCATTTTCTACTTCAGTTATATTTAAGAGCATGTGCACATATTTTTTACCTTTCCACTCACTGAAGACCATCAGGGTAAAGCATTTGAGCTAAAACAAAACAAAAAACTGGGCTAATTTTAATTGAGGGCTTGAAATGTGATTGATACTGTAGTGTGTTAAACTCAGTTTTGGCTTGTTTGGGGAAATTGTACACATGACAAGAGCCTCGTTGTGCTGCCCTTTGGTTGTTTCTTGTCTCCGCCTGCTGCTGTGAAGCAGGGCAAATTTTGAAGTTGTCAAGCAGCCACCAAGTGGAATAATTGTGTTATAATGACTAAATGTTCTTTTGTTTTGTTTTGTTTTCATGTCTGTCTCTCCATCAGCCCGATGTGGACTCGAGGGTAAATGGATTGTCCTCCCCCATCGTGCAAGATCGAGGGCCACTTACTGAAAACTCAGGTGAGACACTCAAGCTGAAAAAGGCTTAATGTACTGTTGTTTATTTAAATAGGAAGATATCAGTCCATTGCTCACAACAGAGAAAAAATATTCGCTTTTCTGTAAATGTAAACTGTTCCTCGCTGTGGTGCAGTATTAAAGTGTGAGTGCGTGTGGTAACTGAAAATCAACCTCTCTGTGCTTTGCGTGCATGTGTGTTCAGATGAGCTGTTGGACTCCCATAACAGCAGCTCTGACCTGGCAGATGTAATGGAGCAGATTAACAACTCCTTCCCTGCATGCAGTCGTAAGTTTCCCAATCCTCCTCCTCGAATTTCCCACCGTGTCTTCCCAGCCTCCTGCAGCAGATTTTTTTTTGTCTCACCATAAGGTCGAAGGTCAGCAGAGGAAAAAGTACAGTTTGCTTAACCGGAAAAGCCCTTCACAGAAAAACTGATGTAGCATGTGCAAGATACAGTGCTGTGATCATTTCTTACTTTTTTACTTATTTGTCACACTGAAATCTTTCAGATCGTCAAAAAATGTTTAATATTAGACACAGATAACCTGAGTAATTGCAAAATAAAGTTATTCAATGACTATTTCATTTATGAAGAGAAAGGAGCTACCTGCACCTATCTGGCCCTGTGTGAGAAAGTAATTAATCTCCTCCTCGTTAAACGATGAATTAACTGTGATTAACCACATTTTTTGGAATGCTGAGCTCAATTTCACTACCCACACTCAGGCATGATTACTGCCAGACTGGCTGAATCAAGAAATCATCTAAACAGAAGCTGTCTGAGGTAGGCTAAAAGATCTCAGAAAGCAGCGTGCCACGATCTAAAGAAGCAGCTGAGAAACAAAGTCATTGACATCTATCAGCCTGGAAAGGGTTAGAAAGCCATTTCTTAAGCTTCGGGACTCCTGTGAACCACGGTGAGAGCCATTAGTTGCACATGGAGAAAACTTGGAGCAGCAGTGAACCTTCTCAGGAGTAACCGGCCTACCAAAATTATCCCAAGAGCACAGCGACGACTCATCCAGGAGGTCACAAAATAACTCAGAACAACATCATCTGCAGGCTTCACCTGCCTCAGTTAAGGTCAGAGTTCATGATTGAACAACAAAAAAGAGACTGGCAAAAATGGTATCAATGAGAGAGTTCCAAGGAGAAAAGAACACAAAGACTGGTCTCACATTTGCTAAAAAAAACCCAACGCTTTTGGGAAAAAATATTCTGTGTACTGACGAGACAAACGTTACATCTGGCACAAAACTAACACAGCATTTTAGAAAAGAACATCATAGCCAAAGTCAAACATGGTGGTGGTAGTGTGATGGTCTCGGGCTGTTTTGCTGTAATTGGAGGAAGCATGAACTTTGCTTTCTACCAGAAAATCCTGAATCCTGACCATCAATCAGCTCATGTCCTGAACCTCAAGCACACTTTGGATGTAAACACTGGGTTATCTGGACTTAAATCTGATTGATATGCTTTGGCATGACCTTGAGCAGGCTGTTCATGCTGGAAAATCCTCCACTGTGGCTGAATTGAGACAATTCTGCAAAGAAGAGTGAGCCACAATTCCTCCACATTGATGTGGAAAGCTCATTTCTAGTTATCACAAACTGCTCGATTGCAGGTCTTGAAGCCAAGGGTGCCACATTAGTTTATTAGCAATCGCTTTTTCACTTAGGACCAGGTACTCTAGGTTTGGACAGCTTTGTCACTTACTTAAAAGAAATCGTCATTTAAAAACTGCAGTTTGTATTAACTCGGGTTATCTTTGTCTAATATTTAAATTTGTTTGATCTGAAATATGTGTTTGCGACTGAGATAAATTTGCCAAAACAGACTGTTGAATTGCTGGGACAGGAGAATATTTGGCAGTTTAGCTTCAATCACGTCTGGAACAACGAAGAGTTTTTAAAAATAGTTGCTATTTACAGTAATTGTCTGTCATCTTACTTATTAAATACCACCTTTTACATTTCAGCTACACAAATGGTTTTGTAACATTCCCCTCTTTTATCATACTATTTTACATATTATTGCATTGAATGTTTATAAGCAGTATTTAACTTGAACTCAAAGTAGATCCGAAATTACACATGCATGGCATGAAAGTCAATGATTCCCAGTATGTTCACAGCACAACACTGACTTTAGACATCTCTGAGGTATTTTTTCTGCTAAAAAGGTGCACGCTTGAGCCTGTGGAGAAACGGTGGTACTTTTCTGATGTAATCATCATAATCTACAATATCAACCAAACTCATCATCCGCCTTCCGATTTTTTTTTTACCACCTCTCAGTGCTCTTATCGATCCTCGTGTCTTCTTCCTCTTTCAGCCCCTCGCACACTCCTGCTGTGTATCCTTCCTTTTTATTTCCTCATCTCTCACGCTGCCACTCGGCTTTGTGCCTGTTTCCCGTGTCTTTGTGTGCACAGCAAAGTGTCAAGTATTGTAATCCTGAACTCAGATGGTCTCGTCCTGCACGGCGCTGAAATTTTCTGTTTTCGGATGGTTTGCTCAGTGCGGTCCAGGTTCCTCTGCACCCATTTGTGACTTTGTGCCTTCGATTCTGATGTCTGCTCAGATGCACAGAGTTTAAATACAGGCCTAATTGTTTCAGCCATCATCATTTAAATTTGGTATTTGATCAAATTGGGAAGAAAACGTTATAGCTCATTACTCCTAATAGCTGAATCTGAAACAATATTCACCTTTGGGAACGTTAATCAAATAGCAAAATAAATTAGAACGCTAAAATATCGAGCTCTGTGATTTTTAAATTGTATTCCATTATTGGAGAGTCGAAACTCCTGCGAGGGCTTTACTTATAAATCCATTGTAATCTGGCACACGTTCCAGCGTTATTAGAATTTGGTTACTGCATAGCTCAGAGGCACCGGGACTCAGCCGCTCAGTGTGCGCACAAGTACGTGGGAGGTACCCAGAGGCTGACAATTTTGTGTAGACTCATAAATGCTGAAATGAACTGGGGAGTTCAAGTGTTAAACTGCTCTAATTTTTCTTTGTTTTGCCTCCTGCAGCCTCAAGCCTCTCCTCGAGACCACAGGTAAGACGTTCTCCCATAAATTTAAAGACGCAACAGGGGATGTTAATTTGTCTTTTAGCAGTGGGTTGTTTTTTTGTTCTTACGCCGTATTGTTTGTATTGAGGGATTGGTATTTTGGTAATTGGCAAAGGTGAGAGAAGTTGGAAGAGAGCACGTTTTAGAGGTAATTACAGCTGCTGCCACAAAAGCAGTCCCCTCCACGAAGCCTTCACCTGCCTCAACCCTCCACATTCTGTGAGAAAGCGGCTGCTAATGGATCCCAGGGGAGTGCCATTAACGGCTCCTCTCTTTCTCTCAGTCTGAGGCCAAGGTGCATTTTGGGACAGAGGTATTGTGAAAGCTGTTGCCGCTGACCTCTTCCCACTGTAATTATTTACCCCGCTCCGGTGTCCCTTGGTTCTGCTTCACACCTCTTTTCCCCTCAGGGTCTTTTTAAGCTGCTCAGCTTGTCTCCCTGCACAATAAGCAGTACTTTTACATGCCAGTTAAACTGCCTATTTTCTGAGAGTCAGACATTTCTACTTTTCTCTCTGTTGACCAGAACAATACAGCCCGTCCTTTCAAGCAGTTTGCAACTCAAAATTTACATCGCTGTTAAAAACTTTGTCCTCTTCCTGATTTCTTGGTTTGCTTGTTTTTTTGTTTATTTGATAAACATACATGTTTGAGATCGAAGATATTAGACAAAGATGCCCAGAGTAAATACAAAATGCAGTTTGTTATCCAAACCTACCTGGTAATTCCCCCCTATGTCTAATAACTGGTTGTGCCACCTTTGGCAGCAAGAACGACTGGCTATGAGTATTTCACATCCCTGTGCAGGAATTTTTGTCCAATTGTTTTAATTCAGCCACACTGGAGGGTTTTCATGCATGAATGACCTGATTAAGGTCGTGTCAAAAAGTCTCATTTGGTGCAGACGTTGACAAGGTCAATCCAAAACCTTCATTTTGTTTGTTTTTTTTGTATTTTTTGAGTCATTCAGAGCTGGACTTGCTGGTGTGTTTCGGATCATTGCCCTGCTGCAAATGCTCTTGAGCTTCAGGGCATGAACTAGTGACAGAGTAATTTTCTTTAGGATCTTCTGGTGAAAGGTAGAATTGTTGTCAGGATGTTGGTGCAATAATCATTTTATAAAAATGCCGTGTTAGATTTACTCCACATGTAATTCATGTAATTCAAACCTTCCAAAGAGTTCAGCTTTTGTCTCCTCAGTCCACAGAATATCTTCCCCAAAGTCTTGGGGATCATCTTAGACGAGCCTTTGTGTTGGATCCACGAATGTCATTTTTGCCCAGTCGTTTTCTTGTTTAATCACGAACTCTGACCTTAACTGAGTCAGGTGAAGCCTGCAGTTCTTCAGATGTTGTTCTGGGTTCTTTTGTGACCTCCTGAATGAGTCTTTGATGCTCTCTCGCTTTATTTGTGGTAGGCCGGTTTACCATGTTCTCACACTGGTTCATTGGAGGCCCAAAGCTTTAGAAATGGCTTTGTAATGCTTTCCAGACTGATAGATATTAATGACTGTTTCTCCGCCCTTTCTTTCGATCGTGGCATGATGTGTTGCTTCCTGAGATCAGACAGTAATCAGGCCTGAGTGTGGGTACTGAAACTGAACTCAGCTTTCCACAGTTAATTTATCATTTAGCAATAAGTTTTTCACACATAACCAGGCAGGTGTAGCTTCCCCCCCCTTAATAAATGAAATTATCACCTAAAAACTGAATTTTGTATTTACTCGGGTTATCTTAGTCTAATATTAGAATTTGATAGACCTGAAACATAATGTAAAAAAAAACTAAGAAATCAGGAAGACTGCAAATACTTTTTTACAGCACTGTGAGTTTATGACTTGTATTCATTATCTACATATGCACTTTGACTACAAACACTATGTGAACCACAGGTCTCCTCATTCTTCTGTTCTCCTGCAGGTTCCATGTTAATGATGTGTTTATTTACCACCTGCTTTGGAGTACGTTCCTCTGTACAATAATGCAACCTCATCTGACTCATCTGCAGCAGTGTTACACAACACATGCATTACCACATCAATTGAATATTAAATCTAATGAGTTCATTTCCCAAACATCTTCCACTCCTGGCTTTTTATAGTCCTCGGCGGACAGCGCTCCATGCACTCTCCTTTAACTTCAGCGCAAAGCTTTAGTTTGAGTGCCTAATTTCATTTCTGAGGAGAGCTCTGATTTGTAAAATCTTCCCAGATTCATCCATGCCCACCTCCCACTTTCCCCCCTCTGCGCTCCTAATGGACTCTAACTGGCTTGAGGGACTGCAGTCCATTTGCCAGCTCTCAAACCCGATTACTTTGTTTGAACTTCTGACGTTTCCACACGGTGATGTCTTGATGAAGAGAAATGAGGCGGGTTCACCTGCAGCGCTCGGGACTAACCAAAGAGACTCATAAATCCGAGCTTTTCTGTGGCTGTATGTGAACTGGCGCTGTCGTGTTTCAAGATTCTTGCTTTTTGTCGTCTGATCCAAAGCGTTTTCTCTCTGTGTGTTTTCAGATGATGTGAGGACTGACTGGACGATGGAGAGACCATTCCCACACAAACAAAATCCCCTGCCCCTAAATCCCAAAGATGCACAGGAGCAGACAACTTAACTACTTTTACCACCTTGTCTTGTACTATGCAAACTGTATATTTTATGAACTGTAGATTGTACCGAATTGAACATTTGTCAGTGATTTATTTAGGTATGCAGATGAGTATATGGACACGGGGCTTTGTATAGATTTTTTTGTTTTGTTTTTCAGAGGGTGGTTGGGATTTTGTTTGAATTCTGTTGACTTAACTGGGAATCAAACTGTTCCATTTTTATTTGTCATTCCACTGCTTTGTACCATCGAGCCCCGAATAGCCCCAGACTTTTGTTAAATGCTTGGGGAGCGCACACACTGCTCCCGGTGGCTGAAAGGATCATTTCCAAAATGTAAACTATCACCTCTCGGATCATCTGGTTTGTTTTCCTATCTATCTCGTAGCATGCTTGATGTCAAGTTCCCCTTTATAAAGCATCGATATGCCGGCAGACTTTGTCTCAGCTGCGATTTTGTTAAAGTAAACTTTTACCCCTTCTGTGCCTACAAAGTTTGTCGTTCCACACGTGGAAGACGGAGGTGAGAGTCGATGTATTATTGTGGGATTGTGTAAAAATGGTTTTGGAAGTTACAGATTTAAATCTAAAGTTGTTTTGAATCTGGGTTTATGAGAGGCCCGCCGTTATCATGTAGAATAGGTTTGGTTTGTTTTTTTAAAAGAGATATATGTTCAGAAATCAGAGGAAAGCCATGATTGCCTTGCTACCTCAGACTCATAGACACAGTTTTGTTTTTGTGGTTCGTAAACTCGTCAAACAGTTGTGTGTTCATTTACAACCATGAGCAACCTGGTATAGATTTCTAAGCTTTAGCTCAATGTATTGGTGTACACTGCAATGAGGAGTTACCAAGTTTAAAAAAAGGAAAAAAAACAAGTTACTATTACTGTACCACGATGGGTCTGTGGCCTGCTGAAGCTAGCCTCCCGTTATGATGAGTAGTATTTTATCTGTTGCTGGGTTGTTTTGGGGGGGTTTTCCACTGGCCTTCTAGCACTGGTCCCTCACTGCGTCGTGTTGTTGTGCTATATGCTACCCTGTAAAACTTGTGAGATTGAACAACACTACTATAACCTCTGACTGTAAACTGATGGTGATGATGATTTTAATGATCATGATGAACCGTACCATGGCAGAACTGTGTCGCTTCTCCTGAGGTATGTAAAATAGATGGACCACACTACATGTAATATGGCTACGTTGTTTTATTCAAAATAAAATTTTTATAACAAGTACACGTCCCCCATGTGCTTTCGTTATTACCTCCACCACAGGAGGTTATGTTTTTGGCAACGTCTGCGTTTAAAGTTGAAAATGATGTCGTGTTGTCGAAGTTTGTGAATGCGTTAACCCGAGAACAAAGCGATGTAGGAGTTTTAAATTTACACCATAGGTATATCTACTAAAAAATCTTGGGCTAGTTGGAATCTACCTCAAAGTTGAGGTCAGAGGTCAAGCTTTCTGAAAGTCTTGTGAATGCGATAATTCGAGATGGAAGTCACCTATGATTTTGAAACTGAAACCATCGGTGTATCTACTGGAAGGCCGAGTGGCGCCACTGCCAGCTTGAAAAATTAGAAATGAATTCTGATAAAACTTTGTAGAGCTGTAAAGTCGGGTCGTGCTAACAAGTCGTTAAAATTTGGCTTATATCCAGTAAGGTTTTCAAGGTCCACTTGATTATCCTTTAAGTCCTGTAAGTTGCGAGATGGGGCCTCCATGGATCACACTTGTTTTCCCAGCACATCCCACAGATTCAGATGCTCCTTTCTATCAGATCCAAGGTTAACTTTTTGAGCAATTTGACCTACAGTAGCTCATCTGTTGTCCACCAGCCCGTTCTCACTCCTGAGGTATAACATCCCGACGATTTGTCACATCCCCTGGCGTTCCTGAGGAGTGCAAAAGGTGACCTTCCGTGTTCTTATGCTACGCACCAGGTTATGGGTGAAATCCAGTAAAATGACGTTCTAGCCATGTATTCCAGCCCTAAACCTAACCTTATCCCTTAACGATAACCTTAACCAGCACTTTAACAATGTTAAATATTGTTTTCCAAAGCGATTTAAGTCAAATGAACAAACATGTAGATTGATTCCAAACAATTCTCATGTCTCCTCGTTTTTTTTTCTCGTCATTTAGGGACGTGTTCGGTGCTCTGAAGCGTAATATGTTTACCATTTGTCACCTAGCATGAAATATTACGTTTTGGTAGTGCGAATGTGTTTTGCCTACACAAGCCAGTCTTAACTCCCCATGTGCATCAGTGAGCCTTGGCTCCCCATGACCCTGTCACTGGTTACTTCCTTGGACCACTTTTGATAGATGCTGACCACTGCAGACCAAGGACATCCCACAAGAACTACAGCTTTGGACATGCTCTGACCTAGTCGCATAGCCATGACAATTTAACACTTGTCAAACTCACTCAAATCCCATTTTTCCTGCTTCTAATGCGTCAATTTTACAGACAAAATGTTCACTTGCTTCCTTATACATCGCACCCACTAACAGGTGCCAGATGAAGGATGACGAGATAATCATTGTAATTCACTCACCTGATCAGTGTATAGAAAGTACCATATAAAAATTTAAAGTATCATGTCACATGTGACCTCTGACCTCTCCTTCAAGGTCAATAGATTGATCTGAAGGTCATAGTGATAAACAGCTCTACATAGCTTCATTAATACTGTTTCTTACTGCCATTGTTTGTACTGACAAACACATATGTTGATATATGTTATGGGGATTGTAAATGTTACGTTACTTTGGACCTCCAACCTCTTCAAGATCAAATGAGGTCAAACTTAAGGCTTAAGTCAAGTTTATTAAAATGAGTTTCAGCCGGGCAAATAACAAAAGCCTGCACTTTGCACTGCTCGTTACTCTTCTATTAAAAGTGAGAGAGCAAGCTGCCTTGGCGCATGTTTGTGCACTTGAAGGTTGTTTAACGCTCCAAATTTTATTAATGTAATGCAGATTAATAACTCTACAGACTCAATCTCTAATCAGATTCAAAGCACACCTGTTTTAAGGACTATAGGGCTTATTACAGCCAACTCCCTCAGCTGTCATCCAGCCACAGGAGTCATTATTTATCAAAGGAATTGATCACGCAGTGAGAGGTTGTATCATTATTGCATGTTTGCAGTGAGCATGCTGAGCTGTAGCTGAGAACTCAAAATGAATAATGAAGCGCAATTAGCTTTTTCATAATTTACTTAATAAACCCTTCAGATGGTTTTTTTTCTTCTTCTTCACTGGAGCAGCATTAGTGGTGCTGCACGCATTAATTATTTCACTTTTCTCAGCGATTGCACGATGTTTTGACTAAAGACATCTACCTTCATCTTGCTTGGCTGTTCCTTGATGGTGGCTATGAATGAAAATCTGACGGGACCTGTGATGTCACGGTGATGGAAAATCAGCTCATTTTATCAACCTGTCCGACTAAATTGTCTCCCAGCAGGAGACCGTCAGCACTCTATTAGACCGTGCCAAACCTAAATTGCTTGTTTTTCAGTTTAACTGCTCCTTCCTAAACTTGCAGCACTTCCTGTCATTCTTGCCTCATCGCATCAAACCTGTATAATCTTGTGCTCTCCAGGAGAAAAATTAACTACATTAAGTTTTATTTTATTAAGTTGTAACACCTGTACAGATTCAACAAACCAGGCAAGGAAAGTAGTTGATTTCCCCCACCCTGTATTCTTAATGGCGTTCCCCATCATTCAAGGTCCAGCAATTCCATACTTAATAATGCAAGAGTAGCCAAATGGTGGTGCACCCTAATTGGATCTGAGGCTACTACATATTCTGGCTCTGCTCACATCCTTCAGCACCCCTGAGGTGCTTTAATTAGTCCACCACTCCCATATCTGTAATATGCTGCAAGAGTCGGCCCATATATGCAGAGGCAAAGGACGTTTTAAGCTGTAAAGTACTAGAGTGAGGGAGATGTGCTAATGTGATTTACTATATCCTATAATGAAATGATACTGTTGTTGTTAATATTAATCTTACAAGTGAAATTTGATTTTGACTTCTGATGGCCTCATATAAAACTCAGTTGAACTAAGATTGCAGGAATTATTAGAAATCTTATACACATTTTAATCCTGTCTGGTTGGAGCCGAGCTCTCGGTGCATCAGGCTGTCAAATTCGAGTGAGGTGCAGTGTTTTTGCTAGACTGAGCAGAAACGTCAGTTTGTCATTACGTGATATTAATTTAAGCAAAGTTCAGGCTAGATCTGGGAAAGAAAATGAATAATTCAGTCTAGACTGGAACTCCCTATAACAGCGTCCTGTGGTTGTAATCTTTATTTCCCAAAGGACCCTGTTGAATAGATGGTGGTGAAGCTGCTTTACTGTGAGGTTTGGCCATAGGGTGCAGTGAGATGTGCTGAAATGACAATATATTTACAGACTAGATGTTTAACTGTCCCTTCCACTCACTCCTGTGAGTTTACTCCTTAAGTGGTATAGCTGGAGCTCCCACACCACTCCATGATATCAAACTTGTATTAAAACCAGTCATTTATTTGTGAATAGAATTTAAACCCTGAACCGTGTAAAACACAGGTGTCAGACTCAGTTTGCCTTGTGGTCCAGATAGATCCCACTCTGATATTAAGTGGGCCAGACAAGTGGAGCCCCTCTTTCTTTCGGTATAAGAAAAAGTTGATTTGATCAAATTTAATCCTAATCTATGAGAAAGAGTTCAATTTCAACATTAACAGATTTTTTTCTACATGACAAAGAAATTCTACTGTAGTAAATGGAAGAGGGTTGACTCTTTGGGCTTAAATCGCAAGAAATAAACATGTAAAACTACAGAAAGCATACTAGTAGCTGTAGCTCATTGACTGTCCTGTAATTATAAAACTGAGTTTTTCTTAATTCACAGAAATTCCTAAAGTAGAGTGTGAAAAAACTAAAACTCTCCTGTCATTAAAAAAAAAAAATATATACATATATATATTACTTGATCTGACCTATCTCCACTAACCTCATGTCTTTGGACTGTTGGATGCCGGAGTACCCAGTAAACTAATCTTAATTAAACAAATTAGTTTAACCCTATCATGCATGAATTATGACAACCTCAATCAGGATTTTTTTTCTTAAGTATTTTTATTCATCTCAGGCATGAAAAGATGAATAAAAATACTTAAGAAAACAATAACACTAATTACAAAGAAACACGTCATACATCTATAGTAACATTAAACCACCAGTGGGTGGCAGGGTATGGAGTGACAGATGTGCAAGTGTACCATCAACACTGACACAATTACAAGAAAGCAGCCTTTGAATAGCTTTCTACTGTAGTGACCGCTATGCGTGAAAGGGTTAAATGTAATTTAAATTTAATATTAAAAATACACAAGTATTATTATTATTATAATTATTACTGAAGTTTTGAGTCTGTGCTGCCAAACATTAATAACACTTAATGCCATATCCAGCACTTATTTACTGCTCCATACTGTAGTGGTTAACACTTTCACTTACCAAGCCAAAGACCCGTCGTTTGATCCCGGGAGGAGATGCAAAATGTTACTAGTGTAAAAAATGATGCCTGCTGGGGTTTGCAAACAACCCTGAAAAATCTCAAGTACAAACATTATAGTCAGACATTTATTTATGTACTTTAACAAGTACAACACCATGAGGTTGCAGCCCTTCAAATTTCATACACACATGACATTTTGGCATACATGCACTGCTAATTTGGACACCATAGTTGTGTAATACCGCTACTTTTTGCATCATGTAAGTGACTGCTTTTCCCCCCGATCTGCTTTGTGTGAACGAACTGAACCTATTTGATGGATTTGTTGAACTCTCAAGCACTCTGTTTGCTCATTTTGCTCAGAGCTTTACTGAAAAGCGGTCTGTGTGAAGAATGCAAGTGCCTGCAGGTTCATTTAATTTCATTCAAATACAGCCGAGCAGTTTGAAAGACAGCATTTTCTTTCATCTCCGAAAACTTCAAACAACACTGATTTTGCTGCGAGGTGTTGAAGATGGGGTCAAATACGCACTGATGCAAAGGGAAGTAACCGAGCAATTTACCTCACTGAAGAACGGGGCCGTCATAAATGTCACAGCTTCCTCTGTTTCTTTGTTGGTTCATGCAGGGTTTCCCCTGTCCTGTGCATACGAGCCTCTCACAGGGTCCTAGGTAGTGTCTAATCTAGTTAATTTTCTTGTCCCCTTGTCCATTTTCTCCTCTAAGCAACACCATCTGTGATCTGCGAATTCTCTTTGCTGTGGGCAAAAACAGACCACGGCGCCTCCAGGCTTTGGCCGTATGGCCTCAGCAGTCCCCTAACTAGCCAGCCCATTTTTTAGGATGCTGGTGCCGCTGATGATGCTGGATGTTTATTTTTATTTATTTTTTTCCTCCCCTGCACATTTTTCATTCATAAAGCAATGCTGGCTTGCAGATCAGTTCGACAGCTGTCCTCTTTGATCAGATGCTTGGCAGGCAGCGGCATAGCTGGTATGGGTGTCTTGGTGGGTATAGCTGCCCCTGGCACAAGGCAAGGACAGGGAACAGATGTTGAGGGGGAGGCAGGACCTGTGTGGGGTGTAGGATACAAGCTAGACCTCAGACAGATGAAGTCAGAGAGAGTGGGGAATGGATGAGCACGAGGCAGGCAAACTAGATGGGAGACTCAAAAACGGATTAAAGAGGAGAGCTGCTGTAATTTCTGTTTTCATTATCGGTATCATGTCAGCAGTGGAATCTCTTTTATGCTGACACAGTTGCCCTGCATGTAAAAGCTCCATCACACACAAACTTGAGTTAAACTTGTATCCTAATGATCCTCCTGACTTTAACAGTTCCTTCGCAGTACTTATCTGCTGAAGTTTATTGTCCTCGGTGCACTTCAGACCCACAGAATATGCTGAGCGCACATGGTGAGTTAGCATTAGCTGCATATTATCTCTCTGTCTGACAATTAATTTTAAGTAGCTAACTGCAGCGGACCCTTTGGCAGGGCGTCGACCTAGACTTTTCATTTTGGATGCTTTTGGGAATATTCTGGGCATTTGGCCCATGTCAGCATTTTTACATGTTGGCAAAAAGAAATAGAGAGCCTGATATATCAAGCATGCTTTCTTATAGCACTTGTCTGTTTTTTAAGGAGTCAGCATTACATGTCACCCTCTCCTGCTCTTGTCTTTTGTTGAAAATTTTCCCCTTACATTAATTTTCACTCATTTCTCTTTGCTTTCACCTCTTCTTGAGAATAATGTCATCCAGCGCTATTAGCCGCCTGTCTCCATGGTGCTCGTGTTTCAAGGCAGTCATTACATTGTTCTTTACACTCGTATGGCTGTAATAGATGCAAAGGCTGTTTTCCCCCACTTTCCTTTTCAGTCATGCCACTGTAACGTGCTTTCTGAGGCTATTTAAGCTCCCTCATCTCTTTGTAACAGGCTCATCCATGATGCCCAGTCAGGGCTAATTGAGGGAGACGAACCCAAACTGGTCTGTCTCAAATGGAAGCAGTGGGAGGTATGCATAGAATTGGTCAGTGTCTTCTCACTTTTATTACAGCATGGACAATTAGCTGCAGGCAGGTCATTGACATTCCCTCTCTTGGTTTTTAGAGCTCTGCTGCCATCACACCAGTATAAACCAATCAGGCCTCTTGTAAACACAGAAGACCGGGCTCTAATGAAATTTGATAGGCATTTTGTATCGCTTCACCGGAACATCTGGAAAGTACGAAGTGGACCGTTGTTGCTATGATTATTAAGACAAAATAATCATAGCACCCAATCTGATCTGTGCAGACTGATAGCAGTTTGATTTCTGTGTGTGTGTGTGTGTGTGTGTGTGTGTGTGTGTGTGTGTGTGTGTGTGTGTGTGTGTGTTAGTCGCAAAATGTCTCAGGTGTTTGCCGCCTCCCTTTTCTTTCATAACCCACCATCCTGCCAGGGGCACCTCTGTGGCTGACAGGGGTTTGGTTGATGTGTCACAACACTTGTGCCACAATCCTGCAGGATTGTGAATGAGAAACATGCTGAATTATTAAAAGATTGCTCTTGGTCATGGTGCACAGACACACTAGCATATTGATGAGCGTAATACTGAATGTGGATGCCACCATGTCATATTCCACGGTCCATATTTTGAAATTGGAGCAGCGAAGGGCTTCTGTGAAGTTGCACAAAGCAGAAGTTACCGAAGGCGCTGTGATTTTAATTAGTCTCGCGCAGTGATTTGTTGGTGTTTGATATGCAGATGATGTTCTGAATTTTAAATGGGACAAAAAAAACCAACCTTGGGCGTGCTTAACGCGCTCTCAGGTGTTTTGCTCATTGTCACGTTCGTAAAATGCTTTAAAGAAGAGAATTGGAAGAATTTAGAATTTACACAATGTTCCCCATGTTTGTAAAACAAAATGTGTCTGCCGGAAGCAAATTCAGTGCTGATTACACTGCCATGCAGGACAGGTTCACTTCTTATCCTGAGGATGTGTTTTTGAAATTATGTTTCGTCTGTCTTTGTAACAGCTCTCTGTTTTTCATCAACCAACTTCATGCTTTACAGACAGCTAGGTGAAAACATGCAGATAACAGCAAGGGACAAGGATGGAGGTTAGGCTGGGGCAATCGCTGTTTACCACCATGTTGCAGTCGGATACGATTATCTACTAGTGTATAATAAAAAATAATGACGGCAGAACTCTATGCGGAGTCCATGCTGACTCCCTTTTCCTCTGGCTTACACTCCACATCTATCTATCCAGCCATTGTCACTGGTAACAACTTTGGTTCGTGCATTATGGAAGCTCTGGAAATAAGCTCAGTGTGATGATGCAGTCACATCAGATGATAAAGTCCGCACAGCACGACAGCTCAGCTTTCTTTTATCTGCTGTAGACATTAATATTTCTTCCGGCGTGGCGGGAGCTGAGGCGAGGAGGTGTCATTTGTATGTCTGTCACAGAGATTACCCAAAACTACAAAGGCAAGTTTCATGAATCACGTTGTAGAAGTGGGGCAAGAGCAAATGAGGAATTTGTTGCGGATCCGGACTAATTTATTCAGAATTACACAGCGTGGCTTTGTCCTTGGCGTGACCTTCTAGTTCAAGATCAGATCCCTTTTCTCAGTGCAAAATCTGTTCCTGCCAATTAACATCCATCCATCCTCTTCCACTTATCCAATTCAGGATGGATGCCTGGATTAACATCACATTCATAATTGATGGTTTGCCCGTTAACTATTCCACTGAATAAACTTGACTTCCCAACTGTGGAAACTTTTCAACAGTAGAGCAGACAGAGGTGATTGACAGCTGCAGCTGACAGATGTTTGAATGTAACAGCACAGTGAAGATGCACAGGTTTTTGAACTATACCCTGTATTGTGGGTTATTGTATAATAGTATACATATACCCACACTGTCAGGATGTTACCAACTAATCCAAGAATAATTGGGATTTTCATACAGATCATAAATACATAAATAAGAAACACTTGGTTAGGGCTGGGCGATATATCAAAAATTTATCGTTACCGAAATTTATGACTCTCATCGACGTCATTTTGCCCATGTCGGTAAATTCGGTATTTAAAAAAAAAAAAGAAAAGGCATGTGCAGGTTGGCGATGTTCATGTCCCTTTAAGACGCTGTGCTACGTTACAGACTTGACGGGGTGGAGTCACATGACTCTACTACCTGTAACAAGACGAGACACGGGTGAACAAATGGAGGACGATTTAAATGTAGAAGCAGCAGCGACGGAGGTAGAGCTGGTGGAGGAGGAAGAGGAGACGCTTGTTAACAAAAAAAATGTTCAAGCCCTGCTTAATTTTAACTATCAGTGTTCTATTGAAGTTTTTTTGCAAACAGCACTATTTAATGTTTTTGTTTAAGAGTTTATAGTTTTCACTAGTCACATGGCAGTGCTTAGTATTTATTATAGTTTTTTCTGTGTTCAATTGACATTTGTGTTTGTGACATTATTTGTTTACAAGTTATAGTACCTCAAGGCCTTAGCAGAGATAGGCCTTTGTCCATGATGGCATTACATTTGCACAATCATTGTTTACTTTGTGAATAGCCAATGTGAAACATATTTATTATTAAACTATTTTGTTTACAAGGGATCAGAGATGGGCAGTAACGCGTTACAGTAACGCGTTACTTGTAACGCGTTACTTGTAACGCGTTACTGTAATCCGATTACTTTTTTCAAGTAACTAGTAAAGTAAGGGATTACTATTGCAAAAACGGTAATTAGATTACCGTTACTTTCCCGTAGGAACGCTGCGTTACTGCGTTACTAAAACCGTGATTTTTTTGCGAGAATGTCTCATGACAGTGACGTAAGCGAGTGCGACGTTCGTGACAACAGCTGTGTGCAGATCAACAATGGATCATATATCGAGTGCGGGAGAGAGTATGAGCGTGCAGCGTTTAAAGCGTGGAAGTACTGACCTTACTTTGAGTTTGATTCCATAAAAAGTGACAAAAACATTAGTGTCCATTAGCATTGTGCGTGGGAAGAAAACATCTTTTTACAGCGAAAAAAACCCCTAAACTTCCAAGCAAGCTCTGAGTGCGCTATGACGTAATGGAAAATTCACAGAGAAACTGCCGTATCCTTCCACTGACCGCTGCGGCACACCTGCACCAGGGTAAACCTCCGCCTACCCAACTCCTGCTGTACAGGTGAAAATAGAGCAACAGGACCGCTAGTCTTTGATTTTATTTATTTTCTGCTGTGTTTTACTTGCATCTATTTGAAAGAGTGAGTGTAAACACAAAAAATATATATATTTTATGTGCTGGAATGTGCAGAAAATAGGTTTAAATATTAAACAAATTTCTTCCAGTCAGAGAATGTTGCATATAATTAAATTTTTGCTTGATGCATAAAGTTAAAAGATTAAAATTAATAAAACTATAAAAGTTTTAAAAAGAGACTTTTCCATTTGATTACATTTTGTATGATGGATTATGCAGAAAAAGTAGAATTGGGCTGAAAGATCTATCGCTTTATCACCTATTCAGGTTGTAAATTGTGTTTTTAAAAAGTAACTAAGTAACTAAGTAATTAATTACTTTTGAAAATAAGTAATCAGTAAAGTAACGGGATTACTTTTTGGGGGAAGTAATCAGTAATTAGTTACTGATTACTTTTTTCAAGTAACTTGACCAACACTGCAAGGGATACACATTTTTTAGAGAGCATGGTTACATATTGTATCCTACACTTTTTATTTTGTTCAGTTAATAAATCTTAACCACTAAAAGTACTTACTACTATTGTCTTCATTTATTTTCAGTGACATTTTACAGTCCTTTAAAGTGGTAATAATATAATTGCAATGAATAGGTCTAGGGGGAATAATATTATCAAAATAACTGGAGGAACTATGCTGCTTACCACAGCCCCATCAAATGAAACCCCCCCCCCCCCCCCCCCCCAAAAAAAAAACGTTTGTTTTTTTTGGCACTTGGGGTGGTTATCGTCCATTTATCGTTATCGAGGTTAACTGCTCAATTTATCGTGATATTGATTTTGGGCCATATCGCCCAGCCCTACACTTGGTGTTTCTTAGCAAAAGCAGACTCAGCTCAACTGGTTGCATCCTGGTTAAATTCAGTATAACAGCTGCAGGAATTTTGATCATGCATCTGTCTCCAAGCACTGTTTTCCCTAGTCTGACCAGTGTTGGTCAAGTTACTTGAAAAAAGTAATCAGTAACTAATTACTGATTACTCCCCGAAAATAGTAATCCCGTTATTTTACTGATTACTTATTTTCAAAAGTAATTAATTACTTAGTTACTTAGTTACTTTTTAAAAACACGATTTGCAACCTGAATAGGTGATAAAGTGATAGATCTTTCAGCCCAATTCTACTTTTTCTGCATAATCCATCATACAAAATGTAATCAAATGGAAAAGTCTCTTTTTAAAACTTGTTTTATTAGTTTTAACTTTATGCATCAAGCAAAAATGTAATTATATGCAACATTCTCTGACTGGAAGAAATTTGTTTAACATTTAAACTTATTTTCTGCACATTCCAGCACATAAAATATTTTTTGTGTTTACACTCACTCTTTCAAATAGATGCAAGTAAAACACAGCAGAAAATAAATAACATCAAAGACTAGCAGTCCTGTTGCTCTATTTTCACCTGTAAAGCAGGAGTAGGGTAGGCGGAGGTGTGCTCTGGTGCAGGTGTGCCGCAGCGGTCAGTGGAAGAATCCACGAGTTTCTCTGTGAGTTTCCCATTACGTGGTAGCGCACTCCCGGTGCTTGCTTGGAAGTTTAGGGGTTTTTTTTTTCACTTTAAAAAGAAGTTTCCTTCCCACGCACAACGGACACAAATGTTTTTGTCACTTTTTATGGAATCAAACTCAAAGTAAGGTCAGTACTTCCACCCTTTAAACGCTCATACTCTCTCCCGCACTCTATATATAATGCACTGTTGATCTGCACACAGCTGTTGTCACGAACGTCGCACTGTCATGAGACATTCTCGCAAAAAATCACGGTTTTAGTAACGCAGTAACGCAGCGTTCCTACGGGAAAGTAACGGTAATCTAATTACCGTTTTTGCAATAGTAATCCCTTACTTTACTCGTTACCTGAAAAACGTAATCAGATTACAGTAACGCATAACGCGTTACTGCCCATCTCTGAGTCTGACTAACAGGAGTGAGGTGCTGGGCCAGAACAGCTGCTGGTGCACTTCCCATACAAGTCTCTGGAATTCTATTGGAGAGATGGAATATATTCCAAAAGATATTCCCTCAACTGGTAATTTGATGATGTTTGTCTAATACATCGGTCCAAAATCTCCAGTTTAATTCAGTTAAATTCAGTTTTATTTTTTTTAGCACCAAATCAGAACAACAGTCACCTCAATGATCTTTACTGTATATTCAAAGGGAGAGACCGGACTATAATAATAATAATACACTTGTAGGTGTTCATCTGGGGTGATGAACTGAGGATGTAACAAAATTTATTCAATATGCCCTTCTGCTGACTGACGTTCTCGAAGACACCATCCCCCTCTGGATAAAATAAAAATCTTACCAGTGAATAAAGCTGAACTATTGATTTGCAGTGATCCTAACATAACACAGGCTCCTGGTCCTCCCACTGCAGGAGTTTTTCTTTAGCCTATCATGTCTGCCCAAAGAGTAAGTAAATAGACAGGGAAATTGCTCCTTAATTACCATCAACAGTTGATGATGATTAAGCCCTGAAAGCGTGATAAAGCTTTGACAGTGCAAACCCATGGACTCGTGAAAGCCATTTATGTGAAAATTAACAGACCTTGTAGCAGCTCCACGTATCTGCTTCGCCAACAACAGCAAAAAAGTTGCTCCACAGAGAGGAAGCTTCATCACATACAGCTTCTTTTTTTTCTTTTTTAAATAATATGCATCCTCTTTATGACAAATGGGGAGCTAATGATCAAAACGCAATTCACTGAAGCTTTTAAAGAGCCTGTCAAATTCAGCATCCAGGCTGATGTGAGGAGAGGGAGCTGTCACGCGTCAAAGGAACAGGTATCTACGCTACCAGCCGAGGAACAAGGGAGATGTCAGTGAATTATGTAGGTAGGAGCTTGTCAGAGATGTGCTCATCCGACTTGTCACTAACGAGAGAGAGAAAGTGTGTGTGTATTTACAAAAAACCTCAAAGCTGCAATTTTCCTTTTTTTCCTTTTACATTTTAACTACTTGCAATCCAGTTTCTCAATAAGCTCCTGTGACAAACCTACAGACAAAGCTGTTGGGTTACAACTTTTCCCATCTACAGCAATGAAAGGACGAGACTGCTAAAGTAAAAACAAACTCTGAGAAAACTGAAGAAAAAGAGATACAGGAAGGACACTGGCAATGGTTCTTCAACGTAAGCAGAGATCATAAAGTAACCGAAGCTTAAGAGAAAGACAGAATCAAGCTGGCAGCTGGTGGCAGCCGTCTCTGATTCAGCCCATTTTAATCAGTTCTTTTATGAATAACTGAATACCAAATTACTTGTGGTTCATCTTTGTATTACGGTGTGTGTGTGGCACTGTGTTTTCTTTATGTGGATGAGTAATGCTTTCATCAGTCCGTGAGTACAGGAGCTACTGACGCCGACCGACCTTCGGTGTTTTGGTTTTTTGGGGGGCATTTCTACTTAGAGGTGATCCTGCCATTTGTCTGCAGCTGCACTTGCTATTCTGTATTGCCAGGGTGAATCACTCTATTCAGTTCAATGGATATTAACCCACATTCACATACAAAATACTGGACTTTACGTCATCGAATTTAACGATGAGAAAAGGAGTGAAAATACAAACATGATACTGCTACTATAGTATAGTAATGTGTGTAGCGTAATGCAGTGGGTTGCAAATTATGTTCTAAGTAAGCCTAATGAGCTACTAACAGTAGGAAATAATGATGCAATTTCATTTATTTTACAGCATAATTCTTTCGTAATAGGCCAAAAAATACTGTCTTAACAAGGTTTGAGTGTTTGATGATGGAAAATTCAGAGCTAGTGGTGGTTTACCAGGGCTTTCTTCAGTATAAGGCTTCTGGGTTTGAATAATGAAATAGCATATCTCAACCCATATCTGAGCAAAGTGCTGAGGAATTACTGTCTACAAACTCTGCAAACATCATCCAGGCTATGACGGATCATTTGACCATTTGACCTTGCTCTTTTATAACTGAGGTTTATGGTACAGTTTCCTTCAAATGAACAAATGACCTTTATAACACAATTAAAACGATGTTCCAAGACAATCTTTCGGGTCATTCCATCATGCATCTCTGATTCAAGAAAAATATAACAATTGCTTTTAACCTGAAATCAAATACCTTTTGAACATGTGTTCTGTTGTTCAAAAGATTGTCTGTTGACCCACTTTTAGCACACTTTTTCACATTTTGTGAAGCCAAGACTAGTTAATTGTCTAGTTAAAATATTTTTTTTTACAAAAAAATTAAAGAAGTCTTATTAAGTCCCATATTTAATTTCAAAAATAATTGCAGATAACATTGCAAAATGTATGGGAAATAGCTGTATTTCACAATACTGCAAAATAAAACACAGAATACTTTTTTTCAGGAAATTCTGAGTCACAGACATGAAGAAAATCCCCCACTCTGTTTTTAATGTGGCCTTCTACTTCGTGGCTGGGTTGCAGTCATTCCCAGTCACTTCCACTCTTAAAATACAGTTATAGTACTGAGGAAATTTCACGACTGGACTTGCCCAGGTGCTTGATTCTATACACCTGTGTCCATGGAAGTGATTGGAACAATTCAATGCTTTGGATAGGTGAGTGAATACTTTTGGCAATATAGTGTAGCTCCAAGCAGTCTGGCCATACTCCTGTGACCACTGGCAGCAAAGCATTTTCTCCTGACTGGATATTTTCACTTTTTTTTAGACCTGTAAATCCCACAGCTGGTTGTTCAGGAAAATCCCAGCCGTTTCTGAAATACTCAGACCTGTCTGGCACCAGCAACCTCGTCACATTCAAAGTCGCTTAAAACACTGTTCTTCCCCATTCTGATGCTCGTTTGAACTTCAGCAGGTCGTCTTGACCATGTCTACATAAACCGCCTCAATATATTGAGTTGCTGCCATGTAACTGGCTGATTGGATATTTACATTAATGACCAGTTGAATACACGTGTGCCAAACAAAGTTCTGACTCTGAATCGGGCTCGCGGCAGCTTTTACATGAAATTGTTTTTTGGGGGCTAACACTGTGCGCTTTATAAGTCCACGACCTCAGCAAATCAATACTGCACAATAGATTTACACCTCAGAGAAGTTATGGTGAAGTTGTGGACAACCCTAACACTTGCTTCCACTCCACTACAAATTTCCCCAACTCTCATTACAAGAATCAGGGGAGAAGCTGCAGCATGACAGCCCTCAAAATAAACCAAAAGCCTCGTGGCTGCAATACCAGTTTCTCAGTTTCACCCCCTGCTCCCTCTACATGTCTGTATTCCATTATTCATGGATGACAAGCTTGCCAGGGAAAGCATTGCCCCACTTTTCCCTCCCCTCCCCTCTTTCTTCTTTACCATGTGAAGTGAAACTGAAACCAATCCAGCTTAGGGCCCATCGTAACCTCTTTCCATTGCTGTAGTCGCAATGAGAATTTAGCTGGAAATCCAGCTTAGATTGCAGTTGGAAAGCAGGTTATCCTTTCATAGTAAGGGGCCTGGAATGACACAACACAACACCTTGTCTTTTTTTGTTCACAAATCCGCAGGTGAACAATAGAAGCTGTGAACTGGCATCGCCTGAACCGAAGCTGCCAACCTTGTATTTGCTGGTTTCTGCTGATGAGGGACGAGCAAAAGTGCAGAAGTGGAGCAAAACTAGGGTTGCCAACCGTCCCTTAAAATACGGAATCGTCCCGTATTTAGAAACAAAAGTACACGTCCCGTATTGAGCTAATAAGGGACGCACTTTGTCCCGTAATACAGTGAGAATCAAAAGTAGTCTATAAATGTTAATGGAATTAACGCTTTGTTTGAAAACATAATTCCCAGCCCCTCTCCTGCTTTGTGACCAATGCGCTGACAGCACACTTATGACAATTCGAGTATGACAAGTCAGATTATCGCTTATCTCATTGGTCGAGGAAAGGTCGCTTACGGAGAAAATACCGGAAGACAACAGATGACCACAACAAGAAGCATGGCCAACAGGGAAACAAACGCCGTCACTGCGGTGCAAGTCTCGGACGACAGTACACCTAAAGCTGGGCAAACACTGTGCGATTTTTTCAGTCGCGTTATTAAGCTCCTGCTCAAACTGCACGATTGACTCGCAGGGGTTAGAAGTTGGTAGGTCACGATGCAGGTCTCACACTATACGCCCGATGCTCTGATGCGACCTGAGTGCTCACACTGTGCGTCCATAAAATGAAGGTTATAACAGAAAATCTGTCGCTCGCTCTCTCTGTCTCTCACTCACACAGACACACCACCACCATCAACTTTGCTAAATTGCTAATGAAAAACATGATCAGGCAGCTGTGATTGAGCAGCAATGTAAATCCAACTATTTTCACGGTTGTTGTGGTCGTGATAATTTTGTGAGGCCACATCGAAAAGGCTCGGATGAGCTTTTCAAAGTTCTACAAGTTGTGCCTCCATCGCTTGTGTCCAGATCACACGCTGCACAGCCGTGCTGCTCCGTCTTTTTCACGGCGTTTACGTGTTTGCGCGCGAGCAGTGTGAGCGGCTCACGAGCGATTGATGATCGGGAGCTGGTCGTGAGGTGTTAATCACTTCTCGTTACCCCACGTATACTACACGAGGCACGATGAAGGCCAAAATCGGTCCGATCACTCAAAAATCGGCTCAAAATGGGCCTAAAACCGCACAGTGTGAGCCCAGCATTAGAGCAGCAATGTTTGTTCCCCCTCAGAGAAAGGGAAGAATGGGAAAAGGAAAACACCTGGCTGGAAAACGTTAATATGGGCATGTGCAGTGAATATCAGCGCTATGTGGCCAGAAGTGTGATAATATAATTTATTTTGTGTAATAAACAACTGCAAGGATAGATGATTACAACAAATAGATGACTAATACATAAAAGTAATACATAGATGAATAATGATGATGAGTTAAGATGCGTAATCATGGGAACAAGCGGGTTTACAAACAGGAGCAGCTGATTAGCATTAGAAAAGCTGAAATAATACCTCAGCTGAAGCCAATTGTACTAAATGCACTAAATGTGCACTGTTACAAGAATATTTTTCTTTCTATTGTTTTCTATAATTTTAAGTTAAGCAGGACAGAGTTCTTTTAAAGAAAGATTTACTTATATTCTCAAAAGTTAAGCATGACAGGCTTCTGTTTAAGAAGGAGACCTGTTTTACTGTGTTAATGTTGTCATTTTGAGCTAAAAATAAATGGCTAAATGATCATTTGTTTCACATGTGTTCATATCACAAAGAATACACATCTACTTAAATCAAATTCAAGTCAAAGGGTTAAAAAAAATAATTTCACACACAAAAAAAGAGCTAGAAAATTCACCACACTGGGAAGGGTGAAGACAACTGGGTCGCCCGGCCCTGGCCACGAGGTGTCCCTTATTTATTTTTCAGGGAGTTGGCAACCCTAAGCAAAACAGGAAAACACTCCTCTGAGATCTGCAACGCGGCCTCGTGCGAATCCACTAGTGTCGAATTAATATATAGACAGACACAGTTGTATTGGTTTATATGAGCTTTGATGTGGGAGCTTTGTTTAGTTGTGCGCAGCTGTCAGCCTGAAGGTTGTTTACGTGTAACTCTTAATACTTTGGGGTTGTATGAGTGGAAGATATGTGTTCATCCTTTGCATTAATAATTGACAGCAACATCTGCTTCAGAGAGTTCCTTGTCAAGCGCTGGAGCTTAAAGCAGCAGAGGTTTGAAGAGCTGTTTAATGTGGGCACCACTTATAGCCTTGGGAGTAATACAAAAAAAAAAAATACCAAAGGAAAAAAGGTGTTCCTGGTTCCCCTTCCAGGAGATTTTTAATTTTAACTCAAAATTTTTTAGTTCCCTCGTAGGAACTAAGAAAAAAAAATGTGTGGATGGATTCAATTTGCACATTAGCTGATAGTCTTCATGGAGAACTTCGATACAGATTTCTAGGGAGGGCTCTCGGAACATAATTTCAGCTTTGTAATTAAAATTTCATCAAGTAATGAAGCGAACCAAAGGCTAAATGAGCATAAAGGTTAATCATCTGTTCAATAGCTAGAAGGTCAGACTTTGTGTATCTTGGATTATGTGTGATATTAAGCGTGCGTGTGTGCGTGTGTCTGTGTGGGATGCTAATATCGGACGTTCTCTGACATGAAACTAATGGACATGTTAAGTTTGAGCTCTGACAAGCATTGTCGATTAAAGGTTAATCGTTAATTATTACAGCGTGCGGAAGAAACGCCGCTGGCACAGCAGGAGGGAAACAACGGTTGTTTTTGACCTTGAGAGAGCGTGACTGCGTTTGTCAGAGACTCGGAGAGGAAAAGAGAAAGTGCCGGCGCCGTCATCTTACCGTCCACGCGTCTCTGCATAGAGGCAGTCTTATTTGGTCTCCAGAATGCAATGCATCCACAGGGCCTGCATTCAAACCTTATTGTGTAAGGGAAATATTGCAGCAATCACCTAATGGTGCATGTCCATCCCCTACAGATAATGACTCTCTCTCTCCGTTCTCCTTGCTTTTGCTTCCCTTCACTCGCAACACTGATGCTGAAATTGTGTTCATCTCCCATGTATCCGATCACTCTCTTCAACTAATTTCTTCCATTTCTCTCTTTTCTGCTTCTCTCTTGCTCGTATTGTCTTCCTGCCTTCCTTTCGCTCTTACGTGCAGAAACAAAATGCTGACGGTAATATCTCAGTGTGCTAGGCTGGCCCGTTCTCATTCCCAGGGCGTCCCATTCTGACATTTTGTCAAAAACCATTGGTGTCTCACAGATACCCACAAGGTGTGCTGTGACACATGGGGATACGGGCACCAGTGAGGTGGATCGTTCATTTCCAGCTTTCACATATAGATGCTTCCCAAGGACCCCTTGGCATCACATTTAAATGCTCTGGACAAACATTTTCCATGCGCACAGCCTGTGTTATCCAAAACCTTTACCTTCAGCTGACCATGCAGCTGTTATGAACGACCTAATCAAGTAGTTTTTGGTGCCTAATTCTAGCCATTGAAAAGTGAACATCGAGGCTCCCAGATGGGATGTAAACTGCCTTACTCCACTGGCACCAAAAGTAATAGCAGCTATTTTTTTGTTTTTCAGTGGTCGAAAGCACATTGCGATCCAAGTAGCAATTTTAAAAGCCATTAAATATTCACACTGCCCTGACCAAACAAGGCATCAACAAACTTGAAATCTTACTTGAAATAGTCCAAATAAGAAAAAACCCAAATGTAAACTCCTCTGTGGGTATCTTTTCCCCTCCTTTTTCTGGTGCTTACAGGTGATTCTCCTGAGTGGAAAAGCCTCCACATGTGGACCGCTACTCCTCTGATGCAAGAGGAGAGTTTTTGACTGACAAGTTCATCGATTAGTTGGCATGGAAGACTTGGCCGTAGAGGTTTTGCGTTGAGTAAATGTGAATGCTTTTGCTTCACTTAACAAAAACAGGGCACGCATTACCTGAAAGCATTCATTTTTTTAGATAACAGCAAATCTGTTCGTTTCACTTCAAATGGAAGAAAACCGATTTACTGCACAAATTCTGGTGTCAGAGAATGTGAGCTCTTCTGTTAGTAATCTCCTCAATTGTTACATAATAATCCACAGATTTACCTCCCTGTCCCGAAAGCTAATTACTCCCCCTGATTTCCAAAACAAAACCTGGGCAATTGCACCCGGACAGCTCAGGAAAGGGAGATGCCAGTCGCCTTAACATGCTCACAGTGTGGGGTCATTATTGATTTGGGGCTAATCCCTCCCCGTGTGGAGGATTATCTCCCCGCCTGACACTCTGCTAAACTACTGTTTACCAAAGACAACAGAACGTATCAGAAAGCCCAGGTGAATTCAGTCACACCGGCAGCTAACACTGATCCTCACTAATCCAGCCAATGACAGGGTCTGTCAGAGAAGATTGCCACGGCAACGGCTAATATTCTGGGATGGAGAGAATGGCTTTTGTTAGAAGGGAACGACCGGCTGTTTGCAGATAATATTTTAGGCCATTTCGCATTCGGTCCAATATTCTCCCGATCACTTTCTGAGGGGAGACGCATTGAAAAAGAGCCCGAGAAATCCACGTATTTGCACGCACACACAGACACACAATTACATATGGTAGTAATTAAATTCAGGGTGAATTGTCACACACAAACATATAGCACCTCCACTGTTTCCCTCTTGGCAGCTGCCACCAAAAGAGAAATAGTTTTTCCTCTGGTTCCCCTGATGAAGTCGAGTACATTTCAGGTGCTGCCTCCGCCCGTGTCTTTGTGTTGGTGTCCACTGTGATGTAAAAACCTG
Source organism: Rhamphochromis sp. 'chilingali' (assembly GCF_963969265.1). Taxonomy (NCBI): domain Eukaryota; kingdom Metazoa; phylum Chordata; class Actinopteri; order Cichliformes; family Cichlidae; genus Rhamphochromis; species Rhamphochromis sp. 'chilingali'. The sequence goes on along the minus strand of NC_137932.1, from coordinate 11,836,057 downwards.
CACACTGTGCTGTTTTGTTTTCCAGCCAAGCTGTTGAATAGCACGGGACTAACCCCAATGTGTGTTGGGCGCTGGGATGCCGGGAGCCCGCTGCTTTATTTCAGTGATTTTGTCGACAACTGTTTCATGCTAATGTGATGGGCTCGGGCCTCTTTACTGCCCATTTCGCTGTGAGAGGATAAATTGATGTTGCACATCTGCATCGCAAACGTAATTGATTCCTCTCCAGTACAGGGGCGCCCTTGAACTAATTAGTCATTGCTGAGCTTTTCTTTCTTTGTGAGTGTAATGTATGGGTTTATTATACATGAGCAGGTAGACCTGTGCTTTGTTTTCTACACCTGTGTGTGTGTGTGTGGTTATGAGTGCTGAAAGCTACATAAAAATAACGAATTATTGTCATTTTTCCTGCTTCATTTCACAACAATGGAGAATAGTGTTTTTGTTTGTGTTGGAGAAAAATATACTGCACACTGAGGTCTATAATTCATAATAATATCTCACTGTTCCCGTCTAATCACAGGGTAGAGCATGGGCCTCGGGTGAATTAACACCGGCATCCAACACATGCACGAGGAAATAATTGCTAATTTAAAATGGATCTTGTTTCTGTGCAAATTTTGATTTTACAGGTGGGATTTCTGTGTAATAACCTGATGCTGAGATTTGGAAAGCCTCTGTGCAAGCTTACTTCTTAAAAGAGGACAAGAAAAAAGTTATAAAATTGCTGTAAAATGTCGTTTTTCCATGTGCTGCCATGCGCTCATTTGAATTGCATTCTGTGGAAGGTGTTGAATTAAGAGCAAACCTTAGATAGAAATATGTATCTAAAGATTACCCACTTCATTAGGCACCCGCTCAAGTGTCCGTTAATGCAAATACCTTATCAGCCAATCACATAGAGACATGGTGACCTGCTGAAGTTCAAACAAAGCATCAAAATGGAGAAGAAAGGGGATTTAAGTGGCTTTGAACATGACAGGTTCTGATCTGCTGGGATTTCAGCAATTTATAGGATTTACAGAGAGAAAAAAATAAAAGAAAATGGCCAGTGAGTAGTGGGCTACTGGCTGAGAATACCTTGTTGATTCCAGAGGTCAAAAATACCAGGCTGCTTTGAGCTGATAGGAAGGCGACAGTAACTCAAATAACAACTCGTTACAGCCAAGGTATGCTGAAGAACATCTCTGAATGCTCAAAACAGCACAACAGCACAACACAGGGTACCTTGAAGCACACGGGCTATGAGCAAAGAGCAGGAAACCGAGGCTACAATAAACACGGGATCAGCAAAGTTGATGATTGGAAGAATGTTGCCATGTCTGTGGAGTCTTAATGTCTGCTGCTACATTCAGAAGGAAGCGTCAGAATTTGGTTTAAAAAACATGAAAGCATGTTTACCTATGTGTATGTACAATTCAGGCTGTTGGTGGTGGTTGTGTAACAATGTTGGGGATATTTTCTCGACACACACAGGGCCCTTAAATACCACAGCCTACCCGAGTGTTGTGGCTGACATCTCCATCCCTTTATGACTACAGTGTACCCATATTCTACAGGGTGGGCCATTTATATGGATACACCGTAATAAAATGGGAATGGCTGGTGATATTAAAGTCCTGTTTGTGGCACATTAGTATATGTGAGGGGGCAAACTCCTCAAGATGGGTGGTGACCATGGTGGCCATTTAGAAGTTGGCCATCTTGGATACAACTTTTGTTTTTTCAATAGGAAGAGGGCCATGTGACACATCAAACTTATTGGTAATGTCACAAGAAAAACAATGGTGTGCTTGGTTTCAACGTAACTTTATTCTTTCATGAGTTATTTACAAGTTTCTGACCACTTATAAAATGGGTTCAATATGCTGCCCATTGTGTTGGATTGTCAATGCAACCCTCTTCTCCCACTCTTCGCACACTGATAGCAACACCACAGGAGAAATGCCAGCACAGGCATCCAGTATCTGTAGTTTCAGGTGCTGCACATCTCGTATCTTCACACCACAGACAATTGCCTTCAGATGACCCCAAAGATAAAAGTCTAAGGGGGTCAGATCGGGAGACCTTGGGGGCCATTCAACTGGCCCACGACGACCAATCCACTTTCCAGGAAACTGTTCATCTAGGAATGCTCGGACCTGGCACCCATAATGTGGCGGTGCACCATCTTGATGGAAAAACTCAGGGAACGTGTCAGCTTCAGTGCATAAAGAGGGAAACACATCATCATGTAGCAATTTCAAATGTCCAGTGGCCTTGAGGTTTCCATTGATGAAGAATGGACCCACTATCGTTGTACTCCATATACCACACTAAACCATCACTTTTGTTGTGCCAAGAGTCTTGGAGGGATCCATCCAATGTGGCTTAGTGTCAGACCAATAGCAGTGGTTTTGTTTGTTAACTTCACCATTCACATAAAAGTTTGCCTCATCACTGAACAAAATCTTCTGCGTGAACTGAGGGTCCTGTTCCAATTTTTGTTTTGCCCATTCTGCAAATTCTGTGCGCCGATCTGGGTCGTCCTCGTTAAGATGCTGCAGTAGCTGGAGTTTGTAAGGGTGCCATTTGTGAGTAGCTAATATCCGCCGAAGGGATGTTCGACTAATGCCACTCTCCAGTGACATGCGGCGAGTGCTACGCTGTGGGCTCTTGCTGAATGAAGCTAGGACAGCCACTGATGTTTCTTCATTAGTGACAGTTTTCTTGCGTCCACATTTTGGCAAATCCAACACTGAACCAGTTTCACGAAACGTAGCAAGCAGTTTGCTAACTGTAGCATGGGAGATGGGTGGTCTCGTAGGGTGTCTTGCATTGAAATCTGCTGCAATGACCCGGTTACTGCGTTCACCAGGACATGACAATGACTTCACTGTACTCTGCTGGCCTCCACAGTCACCAGATCTCAATCCAATAGAGCATCTTTGCGATGTGGTGAAACCTGAGGCCACAACAACATATCGCTGAATCAGTGCCATGAAGAATTAAAGCAGTTCTGATGATAAAACAGGGGTCTAACTCAAAGTGTAACTAATGACTAAGTAGTAAATAAATAATAATACATGAATAATAACATAAGTTTCTTACAATGACTTAGAGAAAAGACATTTTATTGCGCCTTTCTCAGCAGGGTGATGCAGGATTGAGGGTCTCCATGCTCAGTGAAGCCTTTGGGTCTCCTTTATACCAACGTGACCAAATTTATTTCTCATCTTCATATTTACACAAAGTTTCAGTGCAGAGCCACATTGAATGGCCCTTTCTTTGCTCTCCCAAGATTACCTGTCAGGCTCGTCATGGTTGGCTGGAGTGGACATTGTTTCAATTCTTTCTTTGAGTGCGGTATGCGTGTGTGTGTGTGTGTTCGTGCACTGCTGCAGTCATAGCTAGGTCACATTCTTTATCTACATCTTCAGACAAGTAGCTTGGAGCTCCCTCAGTTATAGGCCATGAATAGATCCTCCCACAGTAAATCCTACCCTGGTTACATTGCACTGCAACTTGTGGGCTGTATAAATAATGGGATTCTACTTCTGTTTATCCCCCAAGTCAGACTATCTTGTGCTTGAATGCACAAGAAACTAGAGACCATCTTGTGATGGGATCACACCACCGTAACGGCAATGAGTTCTCGGACACATCCATCTTTTTGGAAATATCACAAACTTATACGCCACATTCCTCATATGGGGAATTGCAAATACATTAACAATTAAAAAGACTGTGTGACACTATGAAAGAGTTGCACATATATACAGAATGTTTCGGTTTCCTGAGGCCCGGCATCACTCAAGCTGAAATTCACTTTTCAAGAGAGAATAAAGCAGAAACAGGTGACATGGCTGAGTTTTGCATTTCCATTGTAGAAACTATAATGGCACACTTATCTGTTTCCTCTGTTTGGGAAAGAATTCAGTTTATCACTTTGAAAAACAGGAGATTAGGCTGATTAGCTAATAGTGTTTCAAGGATAGGACAGTCGCAGTATAACAGATCATCCATTTTAGGGCCCACAATACAAGTGTATATGGCAGTGGCAGCCCTTTCAATTGGGGACATTCGGTACCACTGGCTTCCCTTAACAGTCCAATTTACTCCAGTGGAAGAATGCCAGATTACATCACTTTATCTTTTTTAGAATCCCCTGCCTCTTTGCCTTAATGGACAATTTATCTGCAGTGTAGCCATTTCAGGCTCTCATGATGTTGGACTGCTATTTTATTTAAAAATGAAAGGAAAAAAAATATTTGCAAACATTGCAATGATCATTTATTTACATATTTGACACATTTATTCTTAATTTGGTGGCACGTATAATGATAGGATGCCAGGAGTAAATTTGCCTTAATCACACAAGTATTTGAAGTAATGTTGAAAGGGGACATTCAGCATTTTTGTGTTAGGTAAAATTATAATCAATAAAAGAACAGAAAGTGGGGATTTTGCTGTCACACAGCACAAAACTGCCACACTATATCCGGTAACTGGATACCAGATTAAATACTTGAACAATTTAAGTAGTATAAATTGATACAATCTATCCAGAAAGTTAAAATAAAGATTGCAAATTAAAAAAATATAATATAAAATGTATATGAGTACTCACTGCCTTTGCTCAAAGCAGCTTTAGCAGGAATTACAGCCTCAAGTTACTACTAAAAGCTACTACTGGAGGTACACAAATGATGCACTTGACCATGGCATTTGGAGATAAAGTTATATGTGAGGTGTGTAGCAATGAAGACCCACAGTTCTTAGTCTGTGGTATTCATAGAAAACCATTCCTCTGTTTTGAAAGCCGTTTGTCTGGGTTAACTTTTGGAAAACCTCAGGTTTGAAATAGCTTATCATGACTGGCCACGCTAATGCTGGTAATCCACGATAGCAGAGTAGAGACACAGCATGAAAAATAGGCTAATTTCTCTCCTGTGGGAGGCTATAGATAACTCTGTTACAGTTTCCCGAGCTTTTCAGGTTTTATTTAGGGCTGACAGCAGACAAAAAAACAACACAAAACGTAATGGCTGAGAGTGTGTACTCGTGTTTCCAACACACACTAACAAGGACATTAGATCATTACTACAGTGAGTGGTTACACGTTCTCTTTATATTCCCAACCATGGGAGTGAAAACAGAAGCCTGAAAAAGAACAAAAAGAAGACAACCACCACTTTTGATTGGTCTGCCATATTGGATGCAATTCAACTACTGCTTGGAGACTGGGGGCCACTGACTGGTCTCTAGGCCTGCCTAACTGGGACTTGGGCAGTTTAAAAAAAAAAAAATTTTCCCAGCAAAAGCCACCAATCAACAGCAACCACTGGGGCCTTATTTGCACGCTCAGAATGGAAGACAAGTGAACGTCTCATGTGTCTGCATAGCCTCAATACGCTGAGGGCTGATTGGGACTGAGAAACAGGAGGGCAATGAGACACAACTGGAAGTAATTACACACACTTGAAAACGATCAGGATAATTACAAAGGAGGAAGTGAAACTCCAAAAAGCACGAAACAAAAACCAACCTTCAAAAGAGCAAACAAAAGAGAGACAAGTGCACAATAGCACACAGATGAAACACGGACACTAACACTGAACAAGATGGCAGATTTTAATGAGCCCAGGAGGACAAAGGCACTGACACCGAAACACAAGACAGAGGAATGAACAGCGAAGAAGAAAAGCTCGAAACTGAAAGTGAATCTTAAATTTAGAAACCCCCCGACAATAACACGATGATGAAATCAAAAAAGGAGTCAAACTAACAACAATCAATAATAATTACAATAATTTCAATACTGAAAGTTCATAAAATATTAACAAAAACGCAACTACACAAAACGCCATAAGACAGAGGTCACGGATCTGCGACTCTGAATGAATATTTGATATGAGAGTCAACATTTGTTTACTTTGCATTTCCAGTTTTGTATTTGTTTACAGGTCTGAAAAAAGGAAAGAGAAGAAGACTGCTTCATTCTGAGCTGACTTTACCAACCTCTTACAAATTTCTATTACTATTAGCTCCATAACTTCACTGATGCAATAAACCATGGTCTTATTAGTTTCTTATTAGAGTCCCAAATAACAGCCTACACTGTAGCAGTAAATACTTTTAATTATTTATACCTATTACTTATGTTGATGTCCTCATTTATATTTAACAGGCTGTGCCACCTTCGTTGTAGGGCTCCATTATGTAGTATCAGTGGCTAACACTTCCCACAGAACAAGTCTAAAGTAGGAGTCTCACCCATAGTGTTTGCAGTATAGTCCACCCTGCACACACTTGTTACTATTAAATGGATAAAAAGCACTGAATTTTATTGAAGGTCAAGGCAATTTGCACGGTGCACAGTGACTTTTCTTTGCGACATTTTCATCCTCTAAAACAAAGAATCTTTTCAAATGTATTTCATGCAATCACCCAGCACAGAGGCTGGTTTGCTGCCAAAATAGCTGCGTTGATTGTTTCCTCTCATTTCCATTAAAAATGCCACTGCCTGTTATAAAAAAAAAAGGCATGCAGAAACAGGTTGAGGTTAAAAGCCACCGTGAATTGTTTACACTCAAATAAATGGCTTGAAGCTTTGTTATTACTTTAGAGTTTAGAGTTTAAGGAACTGAAAGAAAACCAACGCAGACGTGTTTAATACAGTAGTGAGTTTTTGAAAAGAGCATCATGTTTGTTTAATTCATCCTCGCACGAAGCCCAAATAGTCACTTTAACCACTTTAGAGTCAGACAGATTGCCTCCATTAAATGTCATGAAATTGGATTTCTGCCACTGTTATGGTTGAAATTATGAACAAATTAAATTAGACTTAAGTGGCACAAATGAAACTTGCATATTTTTAATTACATCTATCTACTGTGTCTGAGTCATCAGTCATCCTATAGGCCACATGAGGGAAATGTGATTGGTCTTTTGTCTCATCCACCTACTATTGCCCTGTGAAGACGGGATAGAGCTATTTATTACAATTGCTTTGGAGCACTCGCTCTAGACATTACAGTGGCCGATAATGGCATTTCTCAAACCCGCAACAACCACTAAAGGTTGGATACAACAACAGCCGGCATCCACCCCATTAACAGCCACAAATAGGTTACCAATGCCACTTTTGGACAATTTAATGAGATTTTGTCAGCCTGGGCCAAACAGCCACCCGCCTTCACTTTGTGTCTCCACTGAGATGAAGCGAGGCGGCAAAATAATGGCTGGTAAAGGTTTCGCAAATAGAATGAAGCATTTTCGCTGCAAACAGGAACCACTGGTAAGAGCACGACTAAATTACAATGCCAAACCATGCTCTAATAAAGTGCTCTCATCCTCACAGATGTCCTTTTCCCCTCTAGCTCTAAATAAAAGTTAGTTCCACCCACTGTATGAATCATTTTAGGGATGCTTTCACACCTACCGATCCATATTGTGCTAAAACAGTCTTCTGAGAAATGATGCGGGAGGAACATTAAGTGCCAGCAAGCTGCTGCTGCAGTTTGCCAAAGTGGTTGAGTCAATAATGACCTAAGCTTTTGTCAAGTGTAACAGCTAATATTTGTTACTGAGGCGTTCTGTGTAACTTTTATCAAAGCAGATGAAACATATACGCAAGTTATTACGTCTCATCATCATCAGTGTGCCTTTATGGGTATTTTCTACAAACTAAGGGATTAAAAAGGTAAGTGTAGGTGGGGGAAAATAGAGGCTTATTGACCTGAAAGTAAAAAAAAAAAAAAATCAAAAAAAAAAATCAATATAGCTTTTTTAATGATTTGATGATCACATGTTATTTTTCCTACTCTCCAAAAAGGACAATTTTCTGCATGTAGCCACCCTTAGGAATATTAACCCTACTCTACCAACTCCTTGTATTCACCGAATCAAACTTTCAAACTTTAATTCTGAGGACAAACATAATGGGGGTGCACCTACAATTCTAATTTTCTTTGTCACTCTGTACAATGAAAACCAGTAGTTATAGTTCACTAGGCCAGGAAATGTAGTATTTTTGCATCATTTTGGTCCACAGACTGCACATGCATAGTGTTCAGGCCTGGCTGCACAGAAATCACCTGGTGCCCCAAGTTCATGTTTTCCTAGAGAGTAAAAGTAGATTTAAAGTTAAATTTTAAGTTTGCTTCATTGCAACTGACTGGCTGAATTGCTTATCCCTGCCTGCCCTGAGAAAAGGAATGCATTTATTGTAAAGGTCATTTAATACCAGCACAGCTATTGGATTTCCCCGAACCTTGCCCCTTTCCTCCTCCTCTCTCACAACAAACACAACACAATGTACACACTCGCGCATACACATGCCTCAAACTGAAAACCATAAATGCATCCTGTCCGCTATGCAGTCACAGCTGGAACACGTAGACGTTTGCAAGTACAATGTCAGTGATGAAAAGAGGTAGCCTGGGCCTTTCGCTGATGAATACACAAGCAGCCCGGGATGGGAAGTGGGCAGGTACAGCTTTGGTTGTAAACACTGACAAGCACAAAATGAGGAACCAAAGAAAACATTTCACGCAGGAAGTATCTGGAGGTTCTGATTATACAGAAGAGAGGAGTTTATGTCTCTATAAGCAGCACCAAAGCTGGGCAGTAAGTACGACTTAAAAGACCTGCAAAGAATCACGGCATTTCTTCATGACCCCGCTTCTTGTCTGCTCCTGTTACTTTTTGCATGACGTCGTAAATCTGAATCACCGCTAATCCTGTCATAGTAAATTGGAGCAACGTGTTGCAGTAATAACCGAGTGAAACCGAAAAGAAACAAGACAGACGTGCGCTTGTCTGACATTTCACACTGAGCACCTTGTCTGGGTGTGTGAAGGGGATAACCTCTGCACTCATCACTTAACCTCCTTCCCAGAGCTTATCTACTTGTAATGAACACAGCTACTTGTTAATTCTTGACAAATGGACACAGGGTCGCCTAACAAGCGCAGAGCCGCATATTCACCCGGCTAATGATAATAGGAAGAGCGCTCTAATGAGGGTTGTCTTGACTTACAGAAAGTTCTGGTGAATCTGCTACCTGGTGCAGAATTCATAACAAGTTTGATTCTTCACTCGCACGCTTTCTCTGTTCCTGTCTATTGTGTTCGTGATAAATATGACGCACCTCTTCATGCTTCTCCGTTTTCGACATTCTCTCCTTTGGATACAATAATGAGTTGCATGCCTGCTTGAATAATGTTAAACGGGCCTTGGTGATGTAACAGGGGTAATACAGGTTCAATTACTGCATGAGGTGCTCAAACTGAATACTAACCAGACACCTTATTCACGAGTTGAACGAGAAATACTTTGGAAGACGGAAAAATCAATGTGTCATTTATATCCAGACCGAGACCCTATCTGCCACATGCAGCAATTCCAAATGAACCAATTTACCTCGATATTTGAAGCTGAAGCCAAAGACGCATGTCAAACCATTTTCAAACTCTGCACCTCCGCACTGAGCTTTGACCTGTGCAATTATTCAAGGTGGAATGGATTCAAATTGCCCTCTGATGAAAGTGGCACAGGCTTTAAGCAGAGAGGGCGATTGTAGGCAAAGAATGAGAAACCCAAGTAGGGTGGCAGCTGCCTGCGAAGAGAAGAGGATCCAAGCGGAATAAAGAGATCCTGCTCGAGCCTGAGGGCGAGAGCAGAGCCACTGTCCTGGAACAAAGAGGCGCTATGAGGATGCTAACACGTTCACGTCTGCTTTGATTACTCCATGGTTGGGGAGACGGGTCATGCACGTTCATAATCAGACACTTGTGGAACAATTAGCAGTAGCCTTCACTCTACTTTTTTATATTACTGGCCTGTGTGCAAACTGGAGATTTGTTTTTAAGTTTTATTTTTACAAGTTGTGATTTCTTTTAGTTTCTAAAATGTTAATTAAAAAAAAAAAAAGCACATTTACAAGTGATCTGGTGTATTTATGTGGGAATTTTAAGTTCTTCTTGTGTTAGTTGAGTAATTTGTGTTTCTTTTATAATTGAAGGGAATGCTTACTTTGGCTTGTAGTATAAATAGTCAAAGATAATAAAAATCAATATTGAAAAATAGCTTTGAATGGATGTGATTGCATGTATCCAAGATGTGTGCTGTGTAACGGATGGATACCACACAAGTGGACAAGTTTTACTCTCAAGGTGGAGGACACAAAAGATAACTTTAATAAACTTACTGGAAGTAATAACCGAAGCAAGCTGGGCTTGGCAGGATCACTAAAGGCAGCTGGGGAGCCCAGACTGCATCCAGCAAACAATAATAAGAACAACACAACGCAAAAAAATCAAAGAGAAAAAAAAACCCAGCAGTCCCACGTATGAACAAAGAAGGAAACATAAAGTGACAAAAGAAAAACACAGGAGAAGAGACCTAATGACGTACACAAACACACAAAGACAGATGACGGATAAGGACAGAAAGGTAAATACAAAGGGACTAACAGACTGAGGGAAAACAGGTGAAAGTAGGCAATCACAAAGGAAGGAAAACTCACAAAGCAGCAGAGACACAAACATCAAAGTCAAACAGGAAAAAGCTTACTAGCGAGAGAGGTATATGGACAGAGAAACAGACATACACAATGGAATGGAAAAAACAGGATATGGAGGAAGCTGTATGGAAGCTGAGATGATACAAACGTGACACTTATTAGTCTAGGAAGAAAGAAACATGAATAACTACAACATTATTAAAAATCACATGCACACATGACTCCAAGCAGTCAAAAAAAAACATTAAGACTGATGTAAAAGGCTGAATATGTGAACAAAGCCAACATGTATATTCATTGTATATCAATAAGATATAAAGCAACAGATTTTCTCCATATTAGAACTGAGAGACTTTTCCTGATTTTGATTCTGATTAAATTTAACATCACAGAATTGCTCGACACAGATAGCATAAGAATTTGTTGGAAAAAAAGTAAACTCTGGATCCAGTCCGCGACGATATGAGATAAATATGGCTTTCCGCTGATAATGGCGAGCAACCATTGCTTAAGCTTCACAACTGCCAGATCAGTGCCTCGCTGGCTTCAGATTCCTGCTGTTTGCTTTCACTGTGGTGCATGAGCTGATGTCCTCTCATTAAAAGGAAAGATACGAGATGTCTACTGCCAGTATAACAGCGGCATCCAACATCAATTCCTGGAACATATTCAGAATCGGGTCTGATTTCCTTGTTGGAAACCATAAAATATGATTTGTCATATCTATTTTTTCTCTTCCACCCTGGTCGCTGCAGAACATGATTGAGTATTTAAAGAGCCTGGGGATAAACAACAGGCTTGACAAAGACATCAAGAACATGCATTGCCGCAGAGCTCTGACTGATAGGATGCACCGAGGGGTGATTTATCCCAGATGCCAAGACGTAGACCGTCTGCCAAAATAAATTTCTTTGTCACATCCTTTAGAGGAATGTAAATGTTAAAATATGGAAGCATTAAAACTGGCAGCACATTTTAACAGGCTGCACATGTAGGCCGTTATCGTTCCGGTTTTCGCAGAACGAGAGAAGGCACAAATATTTGTGTTTGATTTTTTCCACCTCGTTATTTTCCTTAAAGGATTTTAAAGCAACTATTCGAAGCATTTGGATCTTAACAATATTGAACTTTACAGAAGTTAAAGTTCAATATTGAAAATGTCTTTTGAAATGTCTTTTTTCTAAAGACTATATCTGAAGCCTTTTCTTCTCCTCCAAGGTTTAGCTGTTGTATAGTCCCGGTGAACACTCCTATTCAGACTATATGCCAACCACTCATAATAATAATAATAATAATAATGAAATTTTTTTATGTAGAGTTTGACAGGCAGGTAAAAGCTGAATACTCTGAACATAAACCAAACAGGAAGCAAAAAAACAATCATACAAAATGGATAGAATGAAAGAAAAGAAAAACCCAAAGACAATTACGTTTTCATTCCTGCGTTTAACTGCTGGAACCACCTGGAATATATAGAAAAATGTACAAGATAAGAGCATTAGTCTTACTCCTGTTGTAAGGTAATTTTTTCCCCTATCATAACAAGATGCTCCTGCATGTGTGGGTGGTTGTGGAGGAGCGGGAAGAGGGAGGCAGCTGGAGATGGGGAGGGAAGGAAGGGAGGGGCAGGTAACCCCTCCCTGGGGCCAGCTCCCCCGCTGACCCCAGTAGGCACTCCCACCCTCCGCGACCCGCCAGGGAAGGGGGGCCCAGGCCCATCAGACCGGGGCCCAGTGCAGTAGCGCCCTCCGGCTCCACAGAGCCCTGGACAGTCCACCCAACCCCACCACAGAGAAAACTGCACCCACCCCACCATCCACACATCTTCCAGACTACATAAGACGGTAGACGCCCAGGCTGAGATCTTCCTCCACCTCTCCTGTATCTCCCCCTCCTGCAGAGAGTTCCTGAAGAGAAGAAAGCTCCTGCAAGATGTGACCATCCCCCCACCAGTTGAAGAGCCCCCCAGGCGGCTCGACGCACCGGCGGCACCCTGCTCCAGGGCCGGGCCCCCATGCACCCACCCGCCCACAACCCCGGCAACACACCAACCAGGACCCAAGCCCCCGAGGCCCGGCCCGGGCCCCAGCCCAGAGACGGAGCGCCCCCAGAACCTCACGCCCATCCCGGACCCACCCAGGGGCAGCCAGGTTGCCAGGTCAGTAACCCACGTCCGTCAGCACAGACCCTCCCCTAGCCCCGCTGCACGCAGCCGCGAGGAAACAGTCACCTGAGAGCCAACAGAGCCCCCAACCGGACGTGACCACCCACACATGCAGGGCCTTGGAGTGGGGGTATGTCACCAGGGTGCAGAGGAGGCTACCCCCCCCCCCCCCGTCCCCTTCTGGCTGCCTCTGCCTCAATTTTATCCCACAACTTAGACATTCACATTATTCACACTCTCATTACACATACATATAGGATCTTGGGGGTGGGCACAATCACGGAGTCCAAATTACCATCAGGGTGTACACCTCACCCCTGACGTCGTTGCCCACCTCTCAATTTTAAATACACTTAGTCATTGAGGGTTAGCAGGAGGGACTATGCGCTTACCTGCTGCTCCTTGGCAGGTAGCTCCATGCCCTCCTGGGTTTTAATTGCACCTTAGAACACATATGCATCAACACTACAATGAGTGGGTGGAGGGAGGTTTGGAGTCTTCTCCCACCCCCATTCTCTGCAGCCTGCTGGAGCGGGAGGGCTAGTAGGAGGAGTTGGCCGTCCGACTGCGGTCTGGGGTGTGGGGCCTCCCTGCTGCTGCGGAGTCGGGGTGGTCTGCCTCTCCCCACCGCAGGGAAAAGGGTAACACCACCTGGGTCTGGGTGCAATTCCCCCCTCCAGGGGCAAGGGTACCTAGACCCGGTTTGTAGAGTACGCTTGGGGAGTGTGATTGTGTGTACAGCGTCTCTTTATGTCTATCTCCACGTTGGTTGAGTGTGGAGTGAGTGCATATGAGAGCATGAGGGTGGGAATGGATGTTTGTGTCTGTGTGTGCCTGTATGTCTGTGTCTATATGTCAGGTTGGGTATCAGACGCCACCTCTCTGGGGACATCTCAGGCCCTCCAAGGTTTGGAGGCCTATCTCCACCCACCACCACTTCCCCTGCCGGTGGCGGACTCCCTCAGGTGTCGGTGTGTTGGTGGTTCTTTGTGTCTGGGGGTGGGCGTCCGGGTACACACCGGCTCACTCCTTGGCGGCCGCTTGTCGGGGCCTGGGGCCTGGGGCTCGCTCGGGCCCCTTTGGAGGTGGGGTGCCCCCGGCCTCTCGGCCTGGGGCTCGGTCACTCAGGCACAGCTGGGGGCCGGCGGAGCTCACGGGCGCGTCACTGCAACTCCCCCTGACTTCTGCTCCGCGGCTGCTGGGCGAGCCCTCATCTGGGACTCTCCTCAGCTCTTACTGGAACAGTGGCGCGGCTGCCCCTCTGTTGGTCTTCCATGGTCTCTTGTGTTCTGGGGGCCTCTGGATGTCTGGAGTTTTGATCTCCTCCATACCCGCTTCACACCCTGGAGGACGGGGCTGTGGCCCCCCCACACTCCCTAGCAGATCATTATATGGAGAAACCTTTGGAATGCAAGCATGCTGATCCACACAGGTATGCACACATGGGTATTCACAGACGCGGACTAAAGCTTTCTTGGCTGCTGCCTCAAAGCACACTGTGCGCTGTCTATCTTGCGTGCTGCACAATATCGTTTATTATTTAGTAAATATTGATATCTATGACTAGCTAGTTTATTGTGATGGTGCTTTGTTTTCTCTATTATTATGTTGCTCTTTGTTGTTTGCTGTCTCCTCTGTTTGTTTTTTTTGTTTGTTTTTTTTTTTTTTCTCCATACAGGTGACCCAGGAGTTCTTTTTTTTTCTCTCTCTCTTCCCCCCCCTTCTCACCGTCTCTTCTCCCCTTTGGTTTTCTTTCTTTCTCTACCCCTCTTTCTCTCATTCATTCCCCCTGTCCTATTTATTTAAAAAAAAAAAAAAAAAAAAAAAAAAAAAAAATGACAAAGGATGAACTGAAGCTCTGCCATCATGTAATGTCGCATACTGCTGTTTCTGATGTCATTTAGAAAGAAAAAAAATAAATAAATAACAAGATGCTCCTTTGCTCCTGGTTTGTTTTGTTGTTCCTGGTGGGTTGCCTCAGGTCTGTGTAATACTTATTGTAAAGAGCCAAGTGTAACAGCCAAAAGTAAATGCAATTAGAAGGATCTTGAACTGAGTAATCTACACTGGCTGGTTGTTTTGTGCTAGAAATCAAAGTCTGAAAAATGAATGAATAAAAAATAAATAATTAACTAGACAAAAACAAAACAAGCCATCCCAGCCTCATGCTGTGCCAAATGCTTGCATTAATATGGTGATCTTCCTCAAAGCAACAAATAAATGAATGAATGAATGAATTGCTATGATAAATATTGCCCAAAGCAAAAAGAATTGTTCCATTTTTTTAAAGCTTTAGTTTCACAGCATGTACACCCTCACTGAGAATTTGTTTAGGAACACCTGGGTACCCTCTAATATATACTATAATCCAATCAGCCAGTATGTGACAACAATGCAAGTCCCTTATTTTCAAAAGAAAACATCTGGGATATTTCTGTCCTTACCCCATGACAGAAGAAAGAGCATCAATATCAATTGACACCAGTTAATTAAGCACACAGTAAAAATGAAGTTGGTGGTGGGTTGCAATGTGGTTTGCAGATGTGCAGTAATGGAAGGCGAGCTAAAGCATCTTAAATGTTATCCCTATATGATATTTTCCAATTGGATGTATCCTATCAGGTGGAAGAGACACATTTCTAATGAGAGTGGTTAGTCTTTTTAAAGTCCTCAGTAAGTGTAGTGGCAGTATCCAACAATAACAATTCCCTGTCCCATGTAGTTAGGAAATTATGTTCACGAATTAAATAAAATAAAATAATTTATATAACACCAATATCTAGCTAGCTTATGTTGTTCAGATTGTAATGCAACATGTAATGGAAGAAGTAAATAGTAATGGGCATCTCACAAACACACACACGCACACAGTGGAGACCACCCATATACCCAAAATACCAATGCTGTAAAAGGAGCATGTTACAATGGAGTTGGTAGACCATGGAGGGAAGATTGAAATTGGATTCAGGCTGCACTCAGGAAAAAACAACTTAAGACTACACTTGAGGTATTTTATTATATTTCTGTCATCTGGACCTGCAGTGAATTGGTGTATCTTTCCTCTATTTTGAAGGTAAAAAAACAGCTTTGAAGAGCAATAAAGTGTAAAGATGCAAAAATGTATTCTTCCACAGGGTTTCTTCCATCTATTTATTATTATTATTGATCATAGTCCTACTATTTGAAATTACATTCTGATAAAACCGCTCTTGAGAGAAAAAGTCAGCTATCGCGTCAAATATTTCATTAAACATAATTTCCCTATGTCCATAATAAATGGTTGTACTCGATTCTTGTCAGGCTCACAAGCTGCTGAAAACTAATAACCAAATTACAGGCAATTTGTCATCTAAAAAACACATTATCTAGGAGAAGATTTTACTGCTGCTCCTCATGTTTGACATAATATATCTGCTCTAACGTTAAAAAAAAATCTTGATGCAGAGATTGTGAAGTCAATTTTCAGCTAATTTGTATATTATCAGTCTGAGTGAGATGCTTCTGTCTGCTTCAAAGTTTAACTTTCCTTAAGTTTAACTACTTCAAAGTTTGAAGGGTTACTTTAGTACACCGATCGGCAACAACAGTAAGTCCACTGACAGGCGAAGAAAATAACATTCGGCTCTGGTTTTCACGTGGATGTTAATTTGACACACACAGACCCCCGGGGTGTTGGTCTCCAAGTCCCCCATATCACATTCAGATTGAACAGCAAGCGTGATGTGGAGAGACCCACAGGACCCTCATCCCAGCATGCAATGGACAGTCACCCTGCACATCACTGGGCTAAAGAACTTCCCAAATATGGGATGAATAATCATCTCTTATCAAACACAACAAAATTATAAATATACATTATATGGTACAAAGTAGCAATGTGCTCAACTCAACATCTTAAACATGTCTCAGGTGCCTGATCCTGACAAATATGTTTATACGTTAGTTTGCAGCACAGTGGGTGATTTATATGAAAAGTTGTCAGATTTTTGACATTTCACGGGTCACCAGCAGCTCTATAGAGTGACTATGATGTATGACCAGTTTTGCGTTTTCTAAATCACAAAGCATGAGCTCTGGTGCCTCTCAGCTCATTTATTCCCCCGTCCTCATTGCCTTATTGCTAAAAGATAGAGACAGCACACAGTCATGCATTCATGACTGCAGGGGACAGCTTAGCATATTTTGCAAAAGTCTGAAGCCACCTTTCTTTTCTTTATATTTTGTTTTCAAGGAGACAGATTTTCCTGTAATTTAAAAAAAAATCTGGTCTTGAGCACGGTTGGTAATAACAGAATACATGGTTACGTATTTAAAACAGAAAATATGAGTATCTATATTCCGTTACAGTTACCGTTTAAAAAGGTGATAATTAGAATACAGTTACCTTGTTGAAATAAAAGGATTACACTGCGGTCTTTTCCTGTTTTATACGTTAGGCTATCCCCTCTTTAATTTTGGTAATTCCACGCATTGCCAGAAACCCAAACGAAACACATAATAAGAGGCTCTAATGTAAGCGTCCTGTTAATGTTAGCGGCATCAGTTCCACAATGGACCTGGAGCCAGGATGAAAGAGCCAGCAGTGCATGGACAGGAATGCATTTCATACTTGGAAATTCCGACACCACTTCACATTTAAAGAAGAAAGGGATTGGGCGAAATCTGAGCGTGCAATGCAAACTCTGTTTGCCAGCAACCAAGCTGTTCTCAGCCAAAAGATTCCAGCTCCAACCTAAAGAAACATCTGGAAGTGAGTTCTTTTAAAAAAAAGACTAACATTAGCCCCCTGCAACTACCTTGTTTTAGTTGTGGTAGCTACCTGGGTTATGTACCACTTCAGAGTCTTTGATGTACTGTTGCTGTGTCATTTATTACTATTACTGAAGGCTGCATTACAACCTGCTAGCTGCAGTCTATGAACCAAGCTCAGCTAACGCCAGCTAACAATGTTAGCTTGGTGGCGAGTAACCTTCAGTAATTATAATAAATCACAGCGCAATAGTACATGCACGTATTTGTAGGAAGCATTACAATATATCAAGTAATCCAAAGTATTCAGAATACGTTACTCACATTGAGTAACTTAGCGGAATGCATTATGAACAACAATTTGGGCCACCTATTCTGTAATCTGTAGTGGAATACATTTTAAAAGTAACCTGGTCTTGAGCAATACTTTTCCAAGCTTGGGGTGTTGTGTCTGCCAACCACTGTTGTGTCCACATATAACTACAACTTAGCACAGAACCAATTTTAAACTGTATCATTCGGTACTGTGTTACTACAAGCCTGTCACAAAAACACATTTTTTTCTCTTCACATTTCTTTAGTTGATTGTATGAAAAATTCCAACGATAACACAGTTTGACAGGCATAAAATCTTTTTTTTTTTTGCACCAAGAAAGTGCAAAGCAAAGAGCTATTAGCTGAACGCATTGCTGTGCAGTGTGCAGTTGGACAAGAAGAAGAAGTGGGAGGCCTAAAAGACTATCTACAGCAGACGAACAATATCTAAAGATACAGGAAAAAAACCCGAGCAAAAACATGAAACAGGACCTCAGAGATGCATTGACCCTACTGCTGATCATCCACTCATCTGCTCATCAGAAATGGTGTCAGTGGAAGGGTGGTTGTCAAGAAGCCATTCCTAAGGAAGGGAAACTGGGAAAAAAAAAGGCTGTAACCAAGTTACACAAGAACAGGACTGAAAATCAGTCACAGTCTTATGGAGTGACAAGTCCATATTCAAAATCCCTGGTTCAACGTTTAATATCTACAGAGGAGGTCAGGAGAGAGGTACATCAGTGGGTGTTTCCAGCCATTTGTAGAACATGGTGGAGCCTCTGTCATTGTTTTTAGCTGCATCTCAGCAAGTGGTGTTTGGTATCTTGTCACAACTGATGGAATTATAAATGCAGAAAAGTACCATCATGATTTTGATCAACCACGGAGTTTCATCTGGAAAGTATTTGAATGGCAACAGCTTTATTTTTCAGCATGACAGTGATGCCAAAAGCACTGCCAATGCAGTAAAAACAAACCTGGATAGAAAAAAATAGAGAGTGGAACACTGTCAGTCATGGATTGGAAAACTGGAAAACTATTCCTGAAGACTACTAAAAGAAATGACAGGAAGAGAAAAGAGACTTCTTTGAAGAATAAAGGTGGTCATACCAAATATTGACTTTCAAGGTCATTAGAATTGTAAAAACACTGATTCTTCATGCATGTTTGAACATTTTAATAAATCACATTTAATATTGATATGTGGCTTTAGACATCATAAAGGAAAGACAATCCTATACTATGTGGGTCACACCCACACACACATCCCCTCCGTTACATTTGATCGCAGTGATTAGAGAAATTCATCGAGCTGTTGTCTAAAGTGGTGTATTAGCTATGGGAACTGGATGCTGATAAAAAAAGGAGATAGACGCTCACCTTCTTTGGACACTCAGTATCACCACTCTCTCATCTATTGTGCTCTGTTGATGAAAATGGCCACTAGATAGATACTGAAGCCTGATGCAATCACTGCAAGCCTTAGCCATCACATCCTAAGAGGGCTGAAAACAGAACGACACAGGTGGAAGGGATGCTAAAATACTGGCAACAAAGAGGAACATTTAAGCTGTGTGGTTGTTACTAAGATTACTAGGACAGCAGCGCTTTTCAATCAAAGAAGCTTAAAAAGACTTTCTGTGTGTAAATAAAAACAAAAATGAATGTATTTATAGCGAGCAGAAGTAATTAAACATAAGTGGGCATACTGAATACAACAAACTTATAACAGCAAAGTTGGAAAGGGAAGATCCTGAGCTTGTAGATGTAGATTTAAGTGCCTTTGTGTTTGTGACTTTGCTTACCTTCTGAGAATAACAGATCTGGGTGATACACATATCAACATTAATATGATTGCCTGGCTATTTAGGGATTTCTAGCAATTACAGTCATCTGAATATTATGTAAAGACTTTCCAACTTCTTTTGTCACTAGTGTGCCTTTGCAAATGTATTTCCTTCTTTCACTCTTCCTACTTTCTATTTCGAAACTTGTGCCAGATATCAGGATCTTCATTTCGATGGAATTGGCCGACAGCTTCGGGACCGAGCACAATCGCTATTAAATCAGCCCACTCTTCTCACTCGTACATCTCTTCATTTCCTCCCTCTCGATCTTTTGTCTCCTTGCCTCCTGGCAATCAGTGCCTAACATCTTCCCTACCCCCACATTACAGATCTCAAACCAGGGACACTTTTATGGCGAACTCCTGAGTCGATCTCTCTTTTTGAGCTCCATGCAAATAGATAAAGCCAGTCTCACGTCACTATGATGCAAACACAGTGACCATCCTTAACGCGAATCATTCTACGAACTGCATTTGAAAAGTGAAGTATGTGGTTTTAGAGAATATTACTAGCTTTTTCGGATACATTTACCACTTTAATCTCAGGAAGCGTCAGAATTGTTTTCATATCTTTCTTGCTTAAATCTGTGAGTTTTCTCCCTCCACAATATTACCACTCCTCCCCTGCCTCCTTTATTTATTTATCTTTTCTCAACAATGGCTCTAACACACCCTTGTAGATACCACCCTTGTCTTCCCCCAGTTTCCTGTGCAGAGATTACATTATCCCATATACAGTTATCTTCATTTTAGGAACTATCCTAAAGTACTTTCAGAGTTCCCGTAACTAACTTTCTGATGGGCCTTAATGAATATGTATGCAGTTTTCCTGTGGTGATTACTTTTCTACGCAACCCCACATAATTAGTTATACAACCATTAATCTTTCAAATTAAACTCCAGTAGGCTCTCAGAAATTGCAGTCATGAAAGGGCTGTTGTTGTCTACAAATCACACCAATCCAATGTTAATAATGATTTTGCAGAAGAGACAATATTTTCTTGGAATGGAGGCGATGAAGCTACTATTAGAGACCAAAGAAAAAAATCCTCTTTGCAACAGAAAGCAACTGGGTTTCCCCTAATTTGCCTAAACAGAAGTCAGTGAACAAATCACCTAATGTGAGCTTTTTCATAAAACAAGAATAACTGTTTAATGACCAAGGTTGTTTTTTTTCACCGGCATATACGGATACGATCTGCATAAAGCCTCCTCTCCTTGCAACCGAAGCTGGAGGGAGAGGAAAGTTAATTTAAATTAATTTACACTGCATTATATAGAATACTAGTCTTGTTTCTGTGCAGCAGTTCTGATTAATGACCACGTTCATGATCCCAAACAGCTCTCTGTGTTCTTAAAGAGTGCCAGAACTGCAACTATTTAGGGAAATTCACTCAAACTTGCTTTGTTTGCCTGCAGGATATTTTCAAGGCTGCCACTCAAGACTGTTTATTTAATGAAGCATGAGACGAATGAGAATTGTTACGTAAGAACACAAAGCTCTGAAGCCGCTATTGACATGCTCAAGGTGATAAAAGTGTGTGTTTGATAGTTATTTGATGTAACGACTGTGAAATATGTGTCGAGACTATACTGTATTCAAATCCCTCAGCGCTCTGCGCTTACTTGCTCATCTCTCTCTCTGGGTCTTTTCAGCCAAACAGCTTCCTTTCTGGTGTTGAAATGGGGGAAGTGTTTGCCAGTGTGCACCAAGTAAGCAAGCACAGAGATGGAGACACGGTACCAGTATGAGGGCTTAAGTGGCAAACCTTCTTCTCAGGTCGGTGAGGTGGCTGACGGTGAGAGTGAATGTTAGGGCCAAGTATCCATGACAACCTAATGCAAGGACAGGACTTCATCCCAGGCTTTTAAGGTTGACCCACCAAACATGACGCCCTAAGAGCCCTCACAGTGATGGATGCTCTGTAGCTAGGTGCAATTACACGCAGTTTAGCTTTTGATGTAAACCTTTCGGGTTTAAATCAAAAGAAATAATCACAAAAGTAAGGGGAGGATATTTCTACTGTGTGGAAATGAGAGATTGTTCAGCGAGCACAACTTTTGAATGACATGTGATTTGCTTCGGAAGTTTGAAATACAGAACAGCGTACACACCTTGGGGCGTGAAAAATCTTCAGAGAAAACACAACCGTACCTACTGGTAAGATGAATGCTGTCTATTTATTTTTACTTGTCAAGGACTTTTCAAAAAGGATGCAGTTGGTTTTCAACAACACTGGCCAAACATTTGTCAAGACAAGTTAAATGTACCTGTAAATGTTGTTTTCAGACAGAATTAATTGAGTTAATACTGTTTTTACAATGCACTGCATATATTAACACATTCACTCCCTATTAGGTGGAGGCGGAGTAATTTAATCTTGCCATATTTCTATGTTCTTTATGAAGAAACCATGTGGCTTAAAGCCATTGTGGTGAATTATTTTCTCCCCATTTATTTTTCTCTTCTCCTTACCACTGTGCAAGTTCAAAGCATTCCCACTTTTCCTGATTAAATGAAACAAATACCACGGCCATGTTCGTATCGAAGAGTAACGTGCTTGAATTTTTACGTCAGTAATTGTGTGTTTCAGATGGCAGTGCGGGGTTTTGAAGGAAAGGATGGCAAAAAATGTCATATTAGACATTTCCAATTTTCGACCTGTCAAGATGCCAAACTAATTTAAAGCAGACCAAAACAATGCGTCAGTGTTGTCAGTCCTCACCTCCCTTGTTACTCTTTAATGCTTGAATAAGAACAAGGCCTTGATAACCACCCAGTGTGGTAGGGGCATAACTACAGGAGAGATGCAGGATATGAGGAAATGTAAAGGTGGTGGAATAGAATATGAGGAACACAGGCTGCAGGCAGCTCAGATTAGATCACAAAACTCTTTACTTCTAAACAAGAAATCTAAAAAAGACCAGCAAAAAAAGAGACAAAAACAAATTCTAAACTCTTTTGAAGAGAACAAAGGATGGAAGAAAGTTCAGAAAGTGTGCAAAAATGATGCATTACTGTTTCCTCCTTCTTCTTATATCCGCTGTTCCCTTTAGGGGTCGCCACAGTGGATTATCTGCCTCCCACTCATCTCATCCCTAATATCCTCCTTTGACACGCCAACCCTCTGCATGTCCTCCTTCACTACATCCACAAATCTTCTCTGTGGTCTTTCTCTTTTCCTCCTGCCTGGCAGCTCCATCTTCAGCATCCATTGTCTAATATATCCATTATCTGTTATCCTCTGCACATGTCCAAACTATCTCAGCCTCTCCTTTCTAACTTTATCTCCAAACTGCTCAACCTGAGCTGTCTCTCTAATCTTCAACTCTCACAACTCCAGCTCCACCTCCTGCGCCATCATCTCCAGACCATACATCATGGCGGATCTCACTACCATCTTGTAAACTTTCCCTTTCACTCTGACTTTATCCCTCTGTAGTAGCTACAGCTCTGCACATCACCCTCGTTGCTGAAATCTGTCACCACATTTGTGTTTCTTAAAACTGATGCAGGTATTCTCTAATAGTATAGACAACCATTAGAGACATTTAATGGCACCTGACAGCAAGAGGACATAGGACGACATTGTTATAGCTCAGCAAAAACTAATGGCAGGTTCGGGATTGTGGATTATTCAAAAGAAATGTATGTTCCTGTCTCACACCAGCAGCAAAATGCTAATATTTCACAGCATGTTGATAAAGCTTCACATTTGCTTTTATTATTCGAGCAGTGCTGAATAAAGTCTGCTGCTGCTGTTAATAGTTCAGAAGCGTACGTTTCATTTTTAGGTCTGTTAGTTTTACACAAATGTATTTGGAACAGGTAAAGAAGTCCTGTTAGACATCCTCAGATTTCAGTAGAGAAGACTGGTGTGGAGATCTTGCAGCTTAAATCAAGTAATTTTATTCCCTGATCTAGTTCCTAAGATAAGTTAGCTGCTAGTTTTCACTTCTGGTTGGGAAATAGAGAAATCCCAATCCATTTTATCTGGTTCCAAATTTATCCAAAATATCTACCCTGTCTCTGTTGCAAACACACAGTCATAGGCTTAGATACAGAATATCTAAGTGGTGGTGGGAAGAGATAGCATATAAACTCTTTTTGAAATTCAGAACATTTGCATTTCCCTGCCTCATTCCTATCAATAAAAGCACAGGAAGATGGAGATGACTTTTGTTTTGAAAAATTGCTTCTTTTTTTTTTTTTCTCTCAAAATGAAAGCGGAGATATGTGTGTTATGTTTTGAACTGGAAGAAAGTATTAGGGGACCCAAATGAAGGAAACACTGCGGAGCAGAGCGAAAGAAAGAACAAAACAATAATCCATAGGAAGCAGGTGGAGCAGCAGGAATGATAAATGCCGAGAGAAAAACAGGAGCAAAAGCAGGCGATCGGACAAAGTAAAAGACAAGAGTGCTTTTAAATAGTGGGCTGACTAAACTCCGAGACACAGGTGGAAACGATTAAGCCACAGATAATGGTCATAAAGGAGGCAAGACAAGACAGGAAGTAAAAGCACCGGAGACACAGAAGGAAAAGCAATTACTAAAATAAAAAGGCAGTGAGAATCGGAAAGATAAAGATCATAGAAGGCACTGACATTGCGAAAACACTGGGAACTCTGGGACTGTAAGATATTTGAAACCCTAAAAGAACATCACAGAATACAAAATACAGAAAGAGTGGTCCATGCTTTTATTACTTCACGGCTAGACTACTGCAATTCCCTCTATGCTGGCCTAGATCGTTCCTGTCTACATCGCCTTCAACTGGTGCAGAACGCTGCCGCTCGCCTGTTGACCGGTTCAAAAAAAAGAGACCACATCACTCCGGTTCTCTGCTCTCTCCACTGGCTCCCAGTTGCCTTTAGGATTGATTTTAAAATCTTATTGCTGGCTTTTAAGGTTTTAAATGGCACTGCACCTTCTTACCTGTCAGAACTCCTTAGTACTTATCGCCCCAGGAGATCTTTGAGGTCAGCCGACCTGATGCTTTTAGATATCCCAGGTATAAATTAAAGACAAAGGGAGAGAGGGCGTTTGCTGTGGCTGCACCCAGACTGTGGAACAGTTTACCTCCTCACGTCAGATTCTCCAAAAGCCTAGAAACTTTTAAAACCGCTCTTAAAACTCACCTCTTTTCATTGGCCTTTAGAAAGGTTTAATTTATTTGTTTTATATATTTTTATTTTATTTTTATCAGCGAGGTGTTATTACTAAATTGTGTTCTATTGTATTTTTATCTGTATTTACTGTACAGCACTTTGGTCAGCCTTGGTTGTTTTTAAATGTGCTCTATAAATAAACTTGACTTGACTTGACTTGACAAAACAGGAACCAAACCCCGCGAAATACTAAACAAGAACTCGATTAAAAATGAACTACTAAAACAAACAGGGCTTTATGAATTACATAAAGCAAACAACCCACTAGTGATGTGAATAGGTGTGACGTGCACATATAAAGAGGTTACGTGCCAAACAAAATATAAAAAAGAGGATAGAAGTTGTTTGGATGCCTTGGTTGTTTTTTAGGCTCCTCACGTACCACTTTCAGTATATTATTAGCCGAGGCACTAAAACCAGGGAAGCAGTATTCAGGGAAGCAACCAATTTTTATGTGCCTATGCTAATTTATAAATGTGGAAAATTCCTCCTCGGAAAAATCTTCATAAAACCGTCTCTGGAAAACTATTTGATGAAAAGGTGCACTGTGACTTTGCCTTTTCTGTCAGCGCGTGCTGTAGGCTATTATCCGTCCAAAGAGACATTCGTTTGCTGGAAATGTGACATGAAATTACCCACAATCCCCTCCTGCCTTCCCATCAGATTGGCAGTTTCACAGGCCCCCAGAGTTGCAGCATAATTTAGGTAGGGATTTCAAGTGAAATTGTGTATACTTGTGTGTGTATCTGCATGCAAGTGTGTGTGTGAGAGCGAAGGAGTGAGAAAGCGACACGTTGTATACTCAGGTTGAAAGATTGACAGTGAATTCCACTTTCTTTTCTGAAGATAAAGAAATATAGATGAAGTCAAACAGTGCAAACCTCTTTCCGTTGATGCTTCATTTGCAAATTCATTAGAAGGTAGTCTTAGTGTGCATGATTTGACTGTGCGAGTAAATTCTTCAAATGGCTCATTAACTAACTATATGAACTTCACTGAAATTCCCCCTTTAATCTGTCTCTTTTTTCTAACAGTATATGACAACTTGCGGTATAATATTAGCCTTCATTTCAAAACTAATTTGCCTCTGAATATTGCCTCAAGGTTTTGCAATCATATTCGGACTCAACAACCAGACACTGATGCCTCCAAGGTGCTGCATAGAGGCCCTTACTAATATCTTCTGGGATTTGGTAGCAAGAATCTATTCCTGAAGTAAGTTCGGAACACCTGGCTAAATCCCCGGACTAGAGACAGGACTCATCTACTAACCATCTGTCTGGCTACTGTGGCCAGATGTGCTGAGAACACTAGATCAGTAATGAAGGCAAAGCAGAGTGAGGAAAAATCTGGAAAAGAATATGCAAAATGCAGAAAGTGGAATAATACAAGTAGATGTGCATTATATTAAAATAAAGATGTGTTTGCAAGTTTTTTAGTCTGTGTTTGTGCTTGTTGGGGCAGCATGTTGTACTTTAGCTGACAGTGTTTGCTATCCTGGTCTTTGCCTATCCATGCTGCCACACGTAGCTCATGTTGAACACTGATTTTCTTGTAAATATAAATTCTGCCATTACTTTAGAGAGCGTATATACAGATGGGCAAACCAATCTTCTCTGATGGGCCTGCATTCATTATCCATTGTCACTGGTGATTTATGAGTCTGGCGGACCTGCGCACTGGCAGCCATATGTCTCCACATTCCTCCACACACAGGACCGTCCTATTAATGATTTTCAGATTCATCATCCAAAGCCACAATGAACACACCGAATGAACTGTTGATGATACTGACAGCACCTGGGCTTTCCCGCCTTTCACCTCCCACCTCGGCTTAACAAGCATAACTGCGGACTTTCATCCGGGGAAAGAAAAAGCTCCACAAAGCAATTTTGGTTTTCACCGAAGGGTGCTGTTACCAAACATAGACAGAGAAATTACCCTGTAAGAGTTATCCATCAGGCCACATGGCGTAATGTTGAGAAGGAGGAAATAACATCAGGTCCAAAAATGGCCCATTAGCTGATGGGTAATCTTAATTTGCTTCCCATTGTGAGGAGTGAGTCATTATCTAGTTAGCCTCCTAATACCATGTTAACGATAAGATGCACATCATCAGCTTTCAGCACACTGAAAACCCCAACTTTATACAATCAGTTTGCCTCCCAGCCTAGTAAATGCTTATTTACCACAGGGAAAGACCAAAACCCCAAGCAATAAACAATATTTATTGGTAATGAAGACTGATAAATGAGTAACCAGGCTTGAGGCTTCAGTTTTTGAGGCCTCACTGAGGATTTCAGCAGCTTTCAGGCATGGAACCTAAGAAATGACAAACAGGAAGAGAGGAGGAGGCTGGGGCATGGAAATGACAACATGTATGAAGAGCAGGTTAACATTTATTGATGTATATCAGCTGATGTATATTGAGCTTTGGTCTATTAGATCCCTGTGACCCCTGGACCTATTTAAAGGGCTTGGATCTCTCCTCCTAAAGAGTATTACCCCAGGAGTGTCAAAGAGATTGCGAACCCTGGGCTTATCTTTACGCTAAAGTGGAATAAAAGGTCTTAACATCCATCCTTTTAATAGGAAAGTGGTACAGAGTGCTAAAGCAGAGTTTATTTATATGCCATTTTGCTAATTGTTACTCATGCTTTATTGTAATCAATGTATAATCAAGAACCGAAAATGTAGTTTGAGTAATGGAATGATTTTGCTGCCTGACCGTTTCACCTATTCTGGGAGAATTGATATAACTACGGTGCGTCCTTGGCTCTGTCTGTGTGAGTGAAAGCACCAAGTCAACAGAGCGTGTGTGCATCCATGGTGAGAGACAGAGAAATGTGAGAATGTCTGACTTTACCATGTATGGTTTTGAATAAAAGAAGATATATTGAATATGCTGTGATTCATAAACACAGGGCATGTATATGTAACTGAGCTAAAAAGAAGTAATGAAAAAGAAGCAGCATGGTAACTGAAGTACACAGAGTAATAATATTCATGTGTGATTGAGCTAATGATAAAGCCTGTTGAAGGACAGCATATAAATATACAATTATGTACAGTATATGGATTAGAAAATGTAAACATTGTAATGAATAACTGAACTTTGCCCTAGTTATTGGGTGTGAAAGGTTTTAGAAAGAGAACAACAGGGTGGATGTCACATCGGGTGTTAAGGATGGAAGGTGGGGGTAAGAAAAACATGTATAAAACACGTGTTAATGGCAGCTCTCCTCTATATCTGTACACCTGGTGAATTGCTTGGTTTTTACTTAAGTGATGAGGAACATAGACACCAAGGACCTTTTATCTATGCATCTTAAAACAACCTGAAAAAAACTTAATCTTTAACCTTAACTGTTAAACGAAGAACCCACAAATTAAAGGATTTAAGCAGGGGCAAAGCATGAGGCTCAATCACGTTAAAACCTTAAATTATGAGTGCCATGAGTGCACAAATCACTTCATAAATCACTAAAGATATTCAAAAGCTGCTGCTGGATGACTACGACTGATTTTGTAGAGAGAAAAACGAAGATAGTTGTCTGGCCAATCTCTATATTTCTTCTCCATCAGTGATGGTTGAAGACCGGATGAGGAAGTAGCAAGTCCACTAGGTTCTGTAACGTCCGTAATCCAACACGACAGAACGAGCACAGAAGAAAAGTCTCATAAATCCAATTTTCATATCGCATTTGTTTGGCTATAGCTAATCCTCCCGTACTCCTCATTTTATAATCCAACTGTGAACCTTTCGTATAATCCTTTCTTCAAGATGGTTCGTCAGCTTACAGTGAGGTCTGGGGGAATAACAGGCCTTTATTACAGAAACATCACTTTTTAATACGACTCCTCCTGAGATCACATGACTCACATTTACTGTGTTTATTGAGCAGTAAACTAGAATTAACTGAGAGGTGGTGAGTGTCACATTCTACTCTCTGGCTTTAGAGAGGACAGACGTATTAGCAGTGGCCGAGGTGAGCTCGGATGGATTGTTGTGGTCTGCTTCAACAACCTCACTTGTTTGTGGAGCAGGAGCAGGAGCACAGGAGAGGTTACAGACAAATATCCAGAGTGGCAAGGTGAGCGGAGGCAGAGTGTGTGTAGGCCGGTAACTTCATGTGAGACTAGAGATAGACTGGAAAGAGCAAAATCCAAGCCTGCCTTGACCATAACAATTTGTATGTACAATGGTAACCTCAATGACTTCCTGTGCATAAGGTCTTGAACTTATTACAATTATATTACAGAATGATGACTTTTTATTATATTGGTTAATTCTAACTTCTGCATCTCAAATAAAATTACCATTAGCACAATCACATGTGTATATATTTCTACAAATCTGTACTCTATCAACTGTACTAGAGCTTGATATAATTTAAATACTCCCCAGTGGATGAGACATTGGCGATCTTAACCTCTTTGGCAGCTCTTGCTCCTGAATTTTAAACAACTTATCTCCAGTTTTAATGGTACAGTATGTAAAATGGCACCACTAGATGTAAGTACTTTGCAGATTCTAGTCGTGGTTGTTGTCTGATTTCTTTGCTCTTTCAATTTAAGTGCATAATCCTAGCTAAGGTGGATGCCATAGGACAAACAACTCTGGCTGCAGTAGTGTATCTGTAGTGAGTGCAGACTGTCAGTCCGCTGTTAACCTCAGCTGTCAATATGACTGCAGGGTCATTATGGTGGGTGTCCACATCTATTAACTCTGCAGGACACTGTAAAACTTTGTGAAAGGAGTTGATGAGTCAGTGAAGCCCACTTCTGTCCCACTACAGGGATACCGAGGTGAGCTCTGAACTTCTCTGTTTGCGTTTCTGTTTTTGCCTCTGTTAGCTGCTTTTATCCACTGTTAGCTGCTGTTAGTTGGCATTAGTGAAACATTTCTTTGTAGTGGGTCCAACAGTGTTGGACACTTGTGACAATGTAATTAAACTGTTTATTAGAAGGAAGTTTGGTTTTTAAGACACTTAAGTCTAACATTAGCTTGCATAATGTTAGCTTAGAACGAGCTGTTGTTATTGTTTAGCTGGCGGTTGCCGCTGTGGAATTGGATCGGATGTCTAATCTGCTGACAATAAGTGACTGTGACAATATCAGGAATAAACAAGCATGTTTATGTACATTTTAATGTATTAAGGTATTTAGGTTTGAGTCGAAGAGGAAGGGAAGGAGATGGAAATAAGGACGAGAGCGAGTAAAGTGGTGGAGTAGGAGAAAGATACAATGAGAAGGGGATAATGAAAAAATACTCGTGCTGTCAAAATGAACGTATTAACCCAAATTAATCCGCCATCATGGTCAACGCGATTACAATTTTTAACGCAATTAACGTATCTGGAGTGCAGAATGACTCAAAATCCCTGAAATGTTTCTGTCAACACATTTTGGGCAGTTTGTCCAAGTAGAGTTACCTTCGCACAAACGCAAATGGGCAGTAGATCTGGTAGTGACAGGCAGCTGAACCAATAAACTGAGTATGGAAGATGATAAACGCACATTGGCCCTCTCTATGGGAAATTTGAGTATTAAAAAAATAACAAGACGGAACAGTCGACCGGCATAAAGTATTATGTACGTTGTGCAAGAAGGAATTTTCTTTTCACCGAAGCACTTGCAGCTTAAAATATCACATTGACGTAAAGCATACATTAGCTGTGGATGCTAGGACTTTGACTAACGCGTCACCCAGCTTGCAACAAACCGCTCACGCAGCATCGGGGACTCAGTAAGTCTACCTCGGAAATATTAACTGACACAATTGCCAAGTGGGTTGCAACAAACTGCAGACCTATTAATAATGTTGTGCTTTACATAGCTTTGGTTCCTCGTTTCAAGGACTTGAAGTGCCTCCCCAAGAGTGACAGAGAGAGAGTGGATAAATGTTTACAGAGTTTTTTGTTAAAGATGTTCAGTAAACATGTTAAGTGTGTATATTTTCCCTTTTTTCTCGAGTCTGTGTGCTCATGCAAAATGAAATGCGATTAATAGAATAAAAATGAATGATATTTGATCGTGATTAATCAAAATTAATCCACAGTAACCCTGTGATGAATCTGATTAAACATGTTAATTGTTTGACAGCACTAATATATATAATATATTAGTGTCTACTTACCTATTAGTATATAGGGTTTTTTTAAAAGTTGTATTGTTAAAAGATTGAAGAAAACTATTCAAATTCTCTTTGAATTTAAGCATACATTCTTTGTGTTTATTCTGCATTTACTTAATTATATTGCATGAATGTCAGTTACAAGCTTAAATATAAAGTTGAAAAAATGTAATTGCAACCAGGCTACTGATCAAGTAATTGTGATTAATCACGATTAATTACAGAAAATTGTGAGATTAATTAGTTAATTTTTTTTTAAATCTATTAACAGCACTAAAAAATACATGTACAAATTTTACTATAGCGTGGTTCATCTGGCACATTACTTCTCTGCTCTGTGGTTAGTGTTATCTGTTCTGGCAGAGAGTCCATGTCAAATAGTGGGAAGATGTGCAGTGTGACAAAGCATACTAGAGTCACACTCTGTCCCCTGTCAGCTCACTTTAGGTCACCCTCTTTCCCCCAGTGGCCTTCTGGGGCTCTATGATTACGACTAACACGGTGGGATCAGGGGAGCCATAGCTGATGTGTTTCCCTTAGTGTATTAGCAGTCCCTTGTAAGATCAGTAATATATTCACAGTCATGGTTAAGTCAGCGCTTCTGTTACACTGTAAATAACATGTTGTAAAAACTGTGCACGGAGATTAACTTGGTTCTATTGCAAAATTTAAATTTGAATAAGTTCAAATATATATATGAAATCAACAATACATACTTTTAGTAAGGTGCAGACCAAATTGTTCGATGACAGAAATTAAGGAATATTTCAGTCTGCTATCTGAAAAATTACCCTCATGAACAACCAAAAACAAATGTGAAAACAGACTACGAATGCGCATCACATGCTAGCCTTCTCCCTGCAGAGATGTGCTAAGATGATGGGCATGTCTTTCACTGGATCATTTACCACTCATTGATCTTATGATTATCATGCTAACTGAGTTGTCAGCTAGGGCATCTGGCATCACTGATTCAGGCATGGCGATAGAGCAAGGAGGCAGGCCTATTTATTATGCATGGTCACACAATCTCTAGTTTCTTTCTCCAAAGGCTTAATTATGTGCTCAAACAAGCTCCTTTCACATAGTAACTTATACCTGTCCAGTCTTATTTAGTTCAAAAGCTGACAAATATGTATGGTACAGTTTCTACAGACACACCAAACAGGACATTAGTTTCTGTCATGTCAGCGCTGCTGTTTATTGCTAAATCATAGGATGGATTAGTGTCTCAAAAACACAATTTATCAAAATAAATGAAAGGAAAAGCATTAAAGCTCATTTGATAGCATAAATAGCATTACTGTTTTGCCAAACTGTCAACGATGTCCCTCTACCTCGAGACTCAGATGGAGAAAAATAGTTGCGAGCTGTTTTGAATACGACTACAAACAACGGTTTAATGATACTGTATCAGCCAGTCTGAGGCTCTGATTTGTTATGCCATAAATCTGCTTCTGAGTATTGAAAAAAACTAAATAAATAAAACTTCATGAATCATTTTTGCAAAAGTATTTTCACAGGTCTCCATTTGCATTGATATTCTAATCAAAATCCTTTTAGTCTGATTAGAAAATAGATATTAGTTAAGCAAGTCAAAACATAAACCCACTCAATTTGAAAAGTGCGTTGGAGTACAGTTTAATGCACTGCTAAAGACTATTCTAGCAGCTGCCCACAACAGTGAAGCATTTTTTAAGTTGTCAGGTTTTTGCGCTCACGAGCAGCACATTTGTACTTCTTAGGTAATTCATTCAAGACCGGTGTCGTTGTGGTCCTTAACTTGTGTTCTTGTTGCACTTATGAAGAAAAAGTGCAGGCTTTCTTGTGCCATGTGTAAGATATTTAGTTGTAGGCTATTCCTGAATATTGGACCACATCGTGGTTATCTGCTCTTATGTTATTTCTCATCTCATTTCTGCTTTCTATCTGATGACTAGAATGTCCAGATCATCTCACCTTACTTCAGTCTGCTGCCTGCTGTTCTTGTCCAGCTGCAGGCTGCATCGTGACACCACGGACACATAGTCTACCTATGAGCACTTTCTGACTTACCGTCATAAGACTCACAGTGACTCCCACGCAATAGAAGAGGGCTGCAATTTTATGTGTAGCATCAACCACCTGTAACGCTGCACACATGCACATACACAGCGGGTAGCTTAATAAATTAGAAAAAAATAACTGTTGTGCCATTTCTCTGTATTGTTTTTCAGTTTTACTACTAACTGTTGTTTGCAAAGCTGATGTTTGAATTGATTGTTTGCCTATATGCCCTTTCCCCCCCCCACATTCTTTAACCTGAAAATATCTAGACTCACTTCTTTCACTCAGTGGTTCCTCTCATCCTGGACTGTCCTACACTCAAAATTATCCCCCCAAAAATGTGATTCACAGAAATTTAATAGTCCCAAATTCTTTCAGTGCAGATTTTCCCAAAAAGTTACACAAACTCATGAACTGTATATCTTTGACAGAACGTCAAAGGTGTCTAAAGTGTTTCATTTACTTCTTCATCAGTTTTAGATAAAAAATAAACTTAACCACTATCAGTTATACTACGGTGCAGCTGTAGTGTACTGTGTTTAATAAAGGGGGTATAGAGAAGAAGAAAACTAGAGTGCACCTTTATCTTTCAACACAAGGGAAGCACTCTTAACACAACTGTTAAAAACAGCCATATTAACCATCTTTACTATCAAATATACATTGGTTATGCATGATTTCATGTGATAATTATCCTTAAAAATACTTAAATACTTTAATGAAAAGACAATATTTGCCTTTTAAATGATCATCTAAGACATAAAAGTAAAATATAGGCTACACACTTTCAGTGGCTCACATGTGGCTAACAAAATAAACAGTAGTAAAATGGCAACGACCCAAAGCCTGCCTGCAAAGCCATAATACCTGCATAAATTTTCTTTTTAGAGCACTGAGTGGGGAGCACTTCAGTTCATCTACACTGTTATTCAGACTGATCTCAAAGGCACAGGAAATACACAACCATTACACATGAGATGCTATGCATTGGGTGCTGAAGAAAAAGATTCTCTAAATATCTTGTAACAAGAGCATCCACAACTCAAGGGCATCAAATCATCTGCTAAGAGGAGAAACACCAATGAACACAAAAGTTGAAAATAATCAGGGAATCGGGGGAGGACAGACAGAAATAAAAACCCAGGACACTGAAGAGAACAGCCATTCAAATTAAGACAGCAAGTAATAAAGGAAGACGTAAATGCAACACTAAACATCTACGAGACAAGGGAACAAAAGGGAACAGGCATAAACAGAATGAGGCAACACAAGGAAACAAAGTGAAGATGAAGACAACAACTACCAATTATAAAAGCAACCATTAGAGACTAAGTTAGAGTAAGAAGTAACAAGTAAATACTAAAAAACAAGGGCTTAATATCACCACAAAATAATCCAGAAATAAAATCAAGTATATGAAACATAAAACCTGAGCAGGAACTCAAACTATATCTAAATATCTAAATTAAGAATTCAAAACAGGAAACGAGAAACAAATAACAAATACATGCCTCTTTCCAGCAATTAGTTACCTGAGGTACCTGGATAAATCTTTTTTTCACTTTTTTCACAGACCTTTTTTTTTAGGTCAGGTTAAAAGAGCTTAGAGATAGAAAAAGTCTTTGAGGTCAAATGTCTGTGTAGGCCAGCGGTGGGCAACTCCAGGCCTCGAGGGCCGGTGTCCCTGCAGGTTTTAGATGTGTCCTTGAACCAACACAGCTGATTTAAATGGCTAAATTAGCTCCTGCAGTTCTCCAGAGGCCTGGTAACGAACTAATCTTGTGATTCAGGTGTGTTGACCCAAGGTGTGATCTAAAACCTGCCGGATACCGGTCCTCGGGGCCTGGAATTGCCCACCCCTGGTGTAGGGTCTCGGTCATCCAGGTCATGGTACTCTAAGGAGTTTGGAAAGAAAAGCGACTGAACTGAGTTTCTTGAAGTCCAATAAGCTTCCTTGGTTCTAAGAACAAATGGTGGCGAGTCCAGAGTCTTTAAGCTCTAGTGGGAGGTGTCCCTTAAGTGTATAATTGACCCACTTTTGATCATGTACCTCGCCACGTGAACCAAGGTGTGTGAAAAGGGGTGCGGGTCATTATCAGCAGAGGTTTCAGGTGAAACCATTGGGAGACCCTGCCTTACCCTATATGTGACTTATTGGGATCAACTGACGCAAGACGTGAGTGGGCATTGAGGCACATGGGAAGGGAGCTCAAAACTGAAATATAGGTGGCAGACAGACATGGTGTTGTAAGCAACCCCCTCTGTTTAAAGACGGTCGCTCACATTGGAGATAGATGGCTTCTTTTACTCCTCCGTTAAAACTGTCTTCTCTGTCCAAAATGTGAACAATGACATCCTCGACAGAGTGACCTTTATCCTTTAGAGGCAGATGTACAGCTTGTGCACTCAGTGTCTACAGCACAGTCAACAAATGGCAAACTATTATCCTTTGTATCTTCCCAGTGAACTTTATGTTTCTATCCACTGAGTTGATGTGAACAGTAAAGGCTTCTACTTTTTTGAGATTTAAAAAAAATGCTCTGGGTACTCAAATAGAGTAATAAGGTGCTATATAACTACAAATCTGTTTGTCATTTACAGCACTCTGGGGCCTTACCAAACCTATTGTGCCTAATGTACTTTTAAAACCTGACCGAAATAAATTTAAAATCACTAGAATGGGCAAGGAGGTAGGGTGAAGAAGTAGGTTGTTGCAAGCACCTGGGGTGTAGTGCAGACCAATGCTGTTTGAAAAATAGCTCGTCTGGCTACAGCTCATTTCTGTGTTTCCTTCTAATCACACTGCAAAAAAACATTTCAAATGATTCACTCCAGTTCATGAGTTGGCGACTCTTTTCAGGGAACTAGTTTCTTTTGCTACCATCATGTTTTGTTACCAGCAGCTGATCATTGATGTGAGACATAAGTTGACCATGCCCTCTCCAAAATGCTGTGCTTCAAGACCTACAATAAATTCATTCATATTTATTTTCAGAGTGGTGCAGCGACCATGACATTCTTTTTTCAGTTGTGATGGTCCATAGCTCTTTTGTCAATACCAGTTGTGAGATTTTTCTTCTGCTTCCTTCTTTTCAGGTCCTGATCAATGGCCCCTCTGACCTCAGACAAAGGGGCAATGTTGGGAGAGCAATCTCAGGGATGGAAAACACATGAGGGCAGGAAGTAGAGCACGTGAAACAAGAAAACAAGGTTAAGCAACAAAAAGCAGCAGGAAATGAGAGACATAGTTCAGACTGTTTGTTCAAAACCTCCCCTTTTAATTTTCTGTGGCCTGTGACCTATCTCTAGAGCTGCGTAACCTCTGAAGAATAGTTGAGGTGCACCATTTGTCACTTTCTCATAGCAAAGGAGGTTTTAATAGAGCAATTTAGTTCTTGTCCTTGCAGCTGCAGAATGTCCTCTATATTGAGCAGAAGCTCTTGGAAAACAATGTCTTTCCTTTCCTTTTTCATCCTCCTCAAACTCAGTAGCATCTTAAAATCAAAAGGAGACCAAAAATGCGAAAGACCTTAACAATTTGGACACAAGTAAGTGTTTCCTACAAGGCTGGGTCGTAGTGAACATTGTGAGCTCCTAGTCCTGTCATAACAGTCACCAGGTTCAGAGGGACGGGATGAGATCTTCTTTCAAAAACACACGCAACCACACAGTTACAGCGTGAAAGTACTACCACAGTAAAATGTTGTTTGTTTGATTTTCTGTGTAAGAAAAAAGATATATTAAAAGAGATTGAAATTCAGGTCCCAGGCGGGTTTGTGACTCAGAGTGGAGCTGCAGGTAACAGATGGGATTTATTGACTCGGGAAACATCTCTATCAGCCAAGTCCAAGGTCGATAAACGTAGTGTCTACCTGTGAAGAGCTGTCAGTCTTTTCTGAGCATGACAAATGGCGTCTCATCTATATAAACCTGCAGAATTTGACATATTCCTGCAACATTTCATGACAGAGTACATATATAAACACCAGTATTTGGTCAGCGTTGTGCACCACACACAACTCAATCACTCATTCCCCCCCCCTTTTTTTTTGTTTTTCTGTGACACACCATTCTTTTTGTTTTCCATTATGGCACAACAGCTTTGTTTCCCTTTTACATGTTCACATCGCAATCTGTCCAGCTGACACTGATCAATGGCAGCGGCAGTGTAACAGACCGCAAGAACAACAGGGGTATTGACAGCAAGAATGGATTTTACAGAAAGCGAGATTGGCACCAACAGTCATTTCGATCGCCTTTTATTTTTTTTCCAGGAGCGCATTTCATAAAATGCACACTATCGACCACGCCCAAAAAGTGCTATAAAAAATTTATATATTAATATTTTATTCCACTTTAAATTAGCCAATCTTTTAGACCTACTTCTCCTTGAAATATTCATGTCAAGTTTTAATTACATTTCGCGGATTTTAACCCTTTATATCCCGGTTTCGTCACATGAGCGCACTGCTTTTTTTGCCCCAAAAACATCATTTGTTGTGATGTGTTGTAACTCTGAACATGACTTGGTTCATTTCATTCTGCATGAACTGAACTTTGAGCTGGCTTTTGCAAAGTGTGAACTTGACAAACATCTGCCAGGGTTGTTGGACTTCTGCCTGGGGGAAAGTGAATACCAAATTCTTCATTGCTGGATTTTTCTCAAGAAAATGGAGCCCAGACCATGCAAATGATGGACTAGGAATATATTAAGTAAATTTACTAGGGGTACCCACACTGATGCAATGAATATAAATCATTTGTGGCTTTATGCGTGTGTGACTTGTAGGCTTTCTTGGACATTTGGAACAGCTTTTCCTCTTGATGGTGAGTGAACATTCAACCTAATAGAACTGCACTGAAAATGAATCGTGTACTTTTTCAAAGGACAAAGTTCACATTCAAAATATAAGAACCAAAGTATTATTGGAAAAAACAAATTCAGCTTATTTCTATTTGATAATAACATTTATATTTAAATATGGAAAATAACTGTGCTCATCATATCTAAGAAACACAAAAGCAAGAATTAGGAGACTTTTAATTATCCCTTTTAAGATATGGTATGAGTGTCTGGCACGTTACTGAAAACAGCCTTGTTATAAAATCTTTGGAAAGTGACAAACATTTGTCTTTGAATGTAGAACTTGATTTGTGTTTAATCTACAGTACTGTGCAAAAATCTGAAAACTTACACATGAGCATGGTGTGTAAAGTGTCCTTAAAAATTTTGAGGAAACTAGACAAGAAGAGTACAAAAGAAGAAGTTGCAGGCCTAAAAAGATATCTACAGCAGATGAGAAACGGGGAAAAATCAAGCAAAGACCTGACAAGACTTTCTGATTTTGATCCATCATATTTTCCAACACCATCTCAAAAATGTCTAACCACTATCACTATCTGTCAATGATTGATAAAGATCTCTGTCTGAATGATCATAATCAACCATGGATTGGCCTTTCTAGAAGGAACAGTGCAACTCCATCAACACTCTCAACATAAACATTGAACCTATAGTGCTCTTTCTCAGCAGGAAGCCATATTTCTGCCTGCTGATTGCGTCTCAATTTAGCTTCAACAACTCTTTCCCATCCACAACACCCAAAATGGGGGCGCCCATGGACGGTGTGGCTCAGTGCTCTGTATCATAGTTTTTGTTTGGAAGTGTGTGATAATTTTGCTTCTGATCCTATTTACCTTTTGCCATGCAAACATCCACAGTTGGATATATACATCTTTTTAAAATTATAAAATGTTATAGTTTTTCTTAGTCTGTACTATTCAAGATTGATATTTGGGTTATCAGTTAGAGTGAATTGGTGATCATAAATGGAAGTTATTCAACTAATTGTGAACTCTGAAGTGCCTCAAAGGAACTGTCTCGGCTGTCTCATGTACATTTTTTGTATAGTTTTTATTAATTATTTTCTCTTAGCATTAAAAAAGCTTTGACTCGATTGTATGCTGATTATACTTCAATAACATCAATTTTTAAAAATATACTTTAAAGGAGGATTTCTTTAGATTCAGTACTTTTTGGTGTAAAAGGTTTTTTAATAACTATTTCCCTATAAGTTGTGACATTTATGTGTTAGAATGTGATAGATTTAGTCTGCTCTGTCATCTTCTTTGCATAATTTGAACCATGTCAGTTATAGTTATTTCAAAACCATGGCGTGACAAGAAGCATAGTGCATCAAAACTCACCAGAAACCAGTATGATCAAACACCTACAGGATTTGCCCAAACAAACCAAGACCCCAACTCTGTTACCAGCATCCTGGAGCAAACCCCTGACTGACCTGAATGTATCCTTGTGGATCCAAGCTGTTTTGACCACACATTAGGTGGGTAGTTTTAATGTTGTAGCTGATATCAGTGTATTTGACCAGAGGCGTAAACTGTGCCTGCACTCAATCAGTACTGCGTCTCAAGTCATGGATTGCCCTTTTCAAAATTCACAATGAATTAGAACTATTGAACTGATCTGAAACAGCCTGATTTCGAGCTGTTATAAAGTATTGAATTTAACACTTAATCTTTTCCAGTTTAATTTCTTTTTTCACCTGTGGCACAGCTCAGGTCATTGAGAAAATTACAGGATCAGTCTATAGTCTTTAA
The DNA here is from genome assembly GCF_963969265.1 of Rhamphochromis sp. 'chilingali'. Classification (NCBI taxonomy): domain Eukaryota; kingdom Metazoa; phylum Chordata; class Actinopteri; order Cichliformes; family Cichlidae; genus Rhamphochromis; species Rhamphochromis sp. 'chilingali'. Next base: position 11,796,503 of record NC_137932.1, on the reverse strand, counting down.
TATCTGTCTACAGTTTAGGTGGATGTTTTATAACTCGCTGCAGGGGTGTGTTGTGAAAGTTGTCTGAAGTTCTGATTTGGATCCTTCCGGCATTACAAGAGATATCGGGGTAATTTCTCTCTTTGATACACTGCTGGGATTCAGCGTCCATGCAAACAATGATGGGATTCAGTCTTCACAGCTGGGAAGATCATTTCAAAGTACCTGAGCACAGCTAAGATATTTTGTTTTCATCTTACAGGCATTTCTCCTATTTCAGAATGTGGCGTTTTCTCCAACTAATTAGATTTCACCAGTTGTGAAAGTCTTCGATGTGTAGAAAACTTAGGATGTGAAGAAATTCAGTTTTGGCTGTTAAAAGTCAAAATATTATAATGTGTGTCCAATTAGTTTAAATACGGGCCCATCCGCTGATCTGCCTGGCCTTTTGAAGCTGTGGGGGGTATACTTAAGATTAACTGTATCCTTTAATGCTTAATTCAAGTTTACAAGGTTAAAACTGTGTTGGTGCTCATTATTTTTCACAGTTTAGCATCATATAGTAAATCCTTTTTTATTTAGTTTACATAGTGAACATGAATGCTGAGGACTGCACTGAAGTACAAAGTGTACTCTGTTAGATTTTAATTGAAGTCAGTGAACGCTATCCACCTTTTACACCAATGCATTATCAACACCAAGCCAAGAGCTTACTCACAGGGGGGAGATGTGAATGCTTAGATGTGTTTGAACATTTGAACCCAACACTAAATGGCTGCAAAAGTCATTTTGAGGCGTTGTATACTGTGAAGTCAAGACCCTACAACATTAGAGATGGAAACTATCCATCTAAATGAATAAGCTCTTTGCAACAGTGGGTGGGGGGGGGGAAGAGTTTCACACAGAACCACGCTCAGGGTGGGAGGGCCACCTGCTGCTGCTAATTGGAGTGACGAGAAAGAGAGAAAAGCAGAGGACAGAAAAATGACAAACAGCATAAAGCGCAATGTGGCTCAAACTCTAAGATGATGTTACTTCTAAATGACTGCTCAGTTTTATTATTAATGTTTCAATTTACAGTAAAGATAAAATAGAAGACATTGTCGGTCTCAGTTGATCCATGAAGGCATAAAAAACAGAGGGTAAACTGCAGAAGGAAATGAAAAGCAATGATCTGTGACGCTTTCAGCATGAAGTGGATCTAGAAGACCGAGCAAAGAGAGTATATACAAGCTGATGCCATGCACAGCTATTGCAGGGCAAAATAATAGACACAACACAAGTGTTGGTGCACTGGCGGGGTTTTTTTCTTTCATTTTTTAAATGTTCTGTGTCAGTTGCAAGTCGTCTCTGCACTTGAATTTGAATGCAACTTCATGCAACAGCAAATCATATGGGGTTCAGATGCTTTGTGATCAATCATTGACAGTAATCCATTTCAATAATTACAGCATGTTTATCAGCTACTTTGATATCTAAGACACGGCAAGCCCAACACTACTAATATACTGTTCATACAATAAGATGCACACAAACATAACACATGATTTTCTGTCAAATCAATGTTGATACCTTAGAAAACAAAAAAACTGAAAATAAATATAGAAAAGCATTTTCCTTCATGTTCAGTTTTGTGAATATTTTTAGATCTTTAGAAAACCGTGATGATTCACTTTGAATAGCACAGGTGCTTAGCTCTATCCACCCACCCATCCCCGCTGATCCCCTCATAATGGTGCTGCCTTCTGCAGAGACTCACAGAAACTAATAAAAAAAGTATACAGATTTGTGCTAGAGGGAAGAAATCTTTGATATTCTAATTCACTAATTTTCTTAACAAAAACATCTTCTGAAGAAAAGCAAATGCAGCATCGTCACAATAACAGTGTAGTCAAATGTTCAGAAATGACAACAAATAATGCTCCGTGTCTTAATGGGCTGTTATGTATGCATTAAAACGGTCTAGAAGAGATGTTTTTTCTTATTCAGCAGATGATTGGAAGAGCATCTGTCAGGTAAATAAAACATGAAATGCTATCAAGCGCTCAGAGTGAGAGAGAGAACGAGCTATATTCTTTGATGCCCGAGAGCTGAGTTCCTCTCATACACACAGGGAGAGACATTATTGATATATTAGTTTTAAATTTTCATTTGTAGCTTTGGCACAGAGTCATTTTCATGCAGCATTAAGTTCCATCTCTAAAACCTGGGAAATTACAAATTTCCTTTCTGAAAAGAAAGAAGAGATTCTCAGAAATGACAAAAAAAACAAACAAACACAAAACAACACAGAAAATGTATGTTTCTCTTAATAATTGACCTATTTCCTGCACGCAGGAAATGAGAAATATCAACCTGCATAGTTCCTGCGATTTAGTTGCAGTAAACTTTTAAAAGAGAACCTAATGTTTGCTCAAAACATCAGCTTTGTTTGTTCATTAAAACTTCGAAAAGCATTAAAAGAAAAGGCCTTTACAAGCACCCATGTGGACATGTGTATATTTTTAAAGGCTGAGTTAAGGCCCTGAATGAGGGGGAGCCAGATTTTTTTTTAAAAGCCACATCTCCTCCTGCAGCTGTCATCTCTCTCCAATCCCCTCCAACCAGATGAGCATGGGTGTATGCACGATATTCATACAGCAGAAGATTAGTCAGTGGTATAAAAAGTACCCACTGAACCGCCACACTTTGATTCCTATTAAGACTTTATAACCTTTCTGCTTTTTTTTAAGGTCCCATAACAGACTAGATGTTTTTGAAGCCTGAAAAAAGAGCCCAGTGGAGGAGCAGGAGTCGAGTACCTCTTAAGAACATTTAAAATACAATACGCCGAAAGCCTAGATGGGATTATTTGCCCAGTGACGCCAAAAACATGCTGCCTACCCCAGCTTTTAAAAGCTCACACACCAGTTGGATTGATTGACATTTCTGCTGCCAGAACACTCTCAGATACTTGGGCTGAAGTGATACATTGGATTAAAGTCGAGATACAGATTTTAATTTTTAAAATTTTGCACATCAAGAATTGTTTTGAGTTTTCAATCATTTTATTTCTCAGAAAGTCCAAAGGATTCAGCTTCAGATTTCAAGCACAAAGCCACTCGGATCTCATGTTTCAGGGTCAGACATAGATGAGCGCAGCCGGCCAAACTTTTGAAGGAAGTCTGCCTCAGCTTTGACTAAAGCTTCCTCATCGATGTACACTGCTGGTCTCCTTGCTGCTACAAAGTACTGCACCTTCCTCAGGGTCCACCCGAGGACATACATGAGCAGGCCACACACAGCTGCAGTCGACCTCCCCACTCCAGCGTTACAGTGGACATAGACTGTGTGGCCATTCTCTAGGAGACCATGAAGCAAGAATACAGCCTGAGGAAGCATCCTGATCCGGCCTGCAGAAGAAGACGGCAACTCATAAAAGAGATACTGAGTATTTGTGTATTTTTCTTATCCTACTTATTTCAATTAAAGGACTGAAACCTCTTCCCCTCTCCATAATTTCTGTCTTTACTGCAGTCTGTGGCATGCAGCAACAGGTCAGTTAATTCCTGATGGATTAAATCTTTACATTTTTTCGAGCTCAGTAATGCTCCTGTGCTGCAGGCTGTGGTTTTTATACTGACATTACTCAAACAGAAATAAACAGTGCATTTGCTGGGGGCAGTTACCTGTAGCTGTAATTACTCTAGGTAAGAAAGACTGAATGCATTCCCATAGCTCAAATGTGTTTTTTAAAGTTTCTGGCCAACAAGATTGGTAATAAATGGAAAAAAAAAAACCAACAAAATTTGCTATTAAAGTGTTTGGCCACAGCATCCTGCCAGAACAGTTCCAGTGTGCCTGCAACTCTAATGGAGGGATAGATGGCCATTTTTCCAAAAGATAGTCTCTCATTTGATGTTTTGATGATGGTCATAAAGAAACATACCGAAATGCTGAAAATCCATCATTGGTGTTCAATTAGGTAGGAATGTGATGACTTTGAGGTCATTTTCCCCCTCATCCAAGCATACAGTGATCACTTATTCCATATGAATAGATCCTTGGACAGACCGCTCCCATCATATTGGAAATAATTCATCATGGGATAAAAATGACCTCACAGAACAAACCAGCATCTTAGACATGTACCAGTGTCTAAGATTAAGAATATGCTGATAATTTATCTAATCATAACACTTTTTTCTACTTGCAGGCCACAGGTACAGTTTTTGTCCCACTGCACTCAAACAAATCTGCATCTTTATTTGTAATGAATGGTTCCTTCTATAATATCCTGCTCTGTGTAATTGCTGATGGAATATAATTGCTGATACAGGCTGTTCTCATCCCTTACTCACACTCTCAGTCATCTGTGGAAGAATTGCTATCAAATGGGCATTTCTGTCTTGATGAATATCCAAATTAAATTGATCTAAGGCATAGGGCCTGCTTTTCTCACACATGGAATAAACCTAGACTATAAAACTTTTTTTTTTCTGGACATCTTCAATTTGTTTTTCTATTACTGTCCATCGGGCTTTACCCTCCGAACAGAATTCCCAGTCTCATGTTGAACCTTTGAATAGCTCTAAGTTCATAATGTTTTATGAGCGCTAGATGGAAATCGGAAATGGGGTTAAACACATTTAAGAGGTTCTACTAGAAATTAAAAAGGGGTTTTTCTTCAACCTTGTATGACCAGAAAATCATCCTTACCCTCAGTGCTCATGTCCAGTGTGGGCAGCCACACATACACAAGGCCACAGTCTCTGTACAAATGCATCATGGTCTCTGGGGTCATGGTTTCGTCGGGGTTACGCCGGCAGCCGTAGGAATTGTTCACCACATCCCACTCTGTCTGGAAGTTCATAACTGCAGTGATTCCCAGTTCATACTTCATCTTTACTGTCACGTGTTCCACCTGTCGAGGGCAGCTGCCCAGCCAAATACGTGGCAGCACCCTGGGGTCAATAAAAAGACGTGTACACTGATTATTTACTTGTATGTTAAAGTGATGATTATGTGCTAAATGTTCTAACCTTCTAACAAGGCATTTTCATCTCAATTTTTTTTAGATCCTACCAGCCAGACCATCCATTAAAAAACTTTCAAGTGTCACAGTCTCTAACTATGTGTTTATCAAGTATATAATATGCATAATAAAGAATAAAGAAGAATGAAATGTGAAAACACATTTAAAATCCATAAAGAGAGCCTAAAACTCTCAGTGGGTAACAAATAAAATAGGTAACACAGAGGCTGATGGAATAGCTAGGACTTTCAAGGTGCTCCTATAAGCAAAGCAATGATGACAGAGCTATCAGAACAAAGCTGACCATTATAGGTCAACAGTAAGCAAAAGTGGTTCACTTATGTGTCATTGTCTTACCTTCTTCACACTGTTCCTCATAGCAGTGATGCTTTATTGACCCCCTCATCCCCCTAATTTTCTTCCCGACCACTCTGGTTTGAGGCAGACTCCACTGGTGTTCATTAGCATGCATAAAGTCAGCGACTAGGACGTGACAGGCAAAACAAAGGCGACGCCTTTAATACCTGATGTCCCAGAGCAGCTCTGCAGTGGAAGTATCTGGAGCTTAACTTCACCTCTGTTTTTCCCTCCCCACAAACCTCATCATATCACAGTTTAGTGATATGTCATATGTGGATGAATTGTGTGGAGTCTTGTTGTTTCCACTGTGCCTTCCTCCCATAGTACTGGTTATGGTACAAATTCTAAATTCTAAATGCATAAATTGCCCCTCTCTATCATCCCTGTGTTGGACTGGTTACCAGTTGACAATTGCTGAGATAGGCTGGAGCCCTCCTATGACCCTTGATAAGTGGTTAAGAAAATGGATGGATGGAAGGACTCTTATTATATGAACCAAGCAGCCAATATAAACCGAAAAACAACAAGTTGTGTGTAACCGTAACCTGATTTCTTGTTACCTTTCGAATGTGTGTAGCATTTTTTCCTACTAGTTTATTTTAAAATGGAAACAAAAGATGCACTGGACGATTCTAAGAGTTTATTTTTTTCCTTTTCATGAGCTCATACACTTAGAAGTGCAGTAATATCCTATCTTATGAGAAAGATGCCTTTTTTGTCTCTGGTCTTTAGTTGTGAATCAAACTGAAAAACAAATGTCTCAATCTGTTGAAATAAAAATGATAAACATCATAAAAAAAGGCTGAGTAAGCCTTGGGCCTTCTCTCTAAATATGAGCTTGATAGATGACTTACCAGCTACAAAGTGAGTGGTCTCCCTGCGAATGTTATAATGACTTACTGCAGAGTGTGTGTAACACTTTGGGCTATATGGATGCAAGGTCTGAGAGACTAATTTAAAAAGCTATTAACAGGGAAGATACAAAGGCACAGTGCTTCCTATTGAACACAGGTCCTTGACATAAGCCTTGTAAGGTCTTTGGACACAAATTAAAACCTGATGGCACAAGCCAAGCCAGCTCATTCTTATGCAAGTTATGTGCTTGCTGCCTCAGGGGTCTGGGGCTAATTTCTGAAGTGCCTGGTATGCCATGGCACCGAGTCTGTGCCTTACAAACGGAGGGCATGCACCGGTAACTACTTGATCTCTGCCAGTTAAGACCAATATGTAGCGCTCATTGAAACATGAACATACGGTGGGAAATGATTGCGGAGATTTATTGAAATGCTAAACATACGTGGAAATACAGCATATAAGGCAGAAACAGAGTTTGGATTTTATGGATGTGGCAGCCTTTTATTCCATTCTCTGTCAAGATGATTCAAGACTGTTCCAGTTATGTGGAGATGCAGGCTCTGGGGAGGCCAATCCATGGCTGATAGTCTTTTTTTGGGTCTCTTTCTACCCAGCTATGCTTTTACTGCATTGGCAGTGTGGTTGGGATCATTTTCATGCTGAAAAATGAAGCTGCTGCTCATTAGATGCTTTCCAGATGATATTGTATGATGGATAAAAATCTGATGGTAGTTTTCTGCATTCATAATTCCATCAATGTTGATAAGATTCCCAACAACCAACAAAGAAAACCATTTCACATTTGGATCCATCACTCCACGGGACCTGTTGCCATTGACTGTAATTTGCCATATCTCAGCTTTAACGTCATTTTCCCGTCTTGATGGCCACCCTTCTATTAAGACCATCTTTAAGAAGCCTTCAGTTAACAGTAGATAGATCAACTGTTGGCCCTTGTGCATTTCTTAGGGCCTTTGACAGGTCTGTGCTGGATTTTTCTTAATACATGACTTTCAGATACTGTTCATCAGGGTTTTTTTTTTTTTTTTTTTTTTTTTAATTTTGTAGGTCTTCCACTTGTTTTTTTCATCATTTTCTAATCCAGTTTCCTTAGATTTTGGAAGGAGACATACAGGACTGGTTCATCCCCTGAGTTAGGTTCCCTTTTTATGGTTGAATGATTCATAGGTCAGTGTTAAGAGGCTTAACACTGACCTATGAAGACAGAAAATGTTCTGACAACAGGTGTTGGGATCTTATTTTTACACTTTATTTGACCCAAGAAAGGATAGTAACAACACTACGAGATTAACTTTCTTAATATCCATATGTTTAACAATACACTTGTACTTAAAAGTTCATCTTTTCTCACTTTCACAGTTTTAAACCATCTTGAAATCCAATGTAAGCAATGCAAGAGAATAACGTATCAGTCAAGTAACCAGCGCTGTATGAATTGCCTTAGAAATCCAAATGAATTCTGAACGATGCCATCTCCTCTCTCTTAAGAACCCAAGCAAGGTTAAGGAGGTGATAATACAACTGCTAGTGGTCTACCTTTTTTATGGGTAATCATTTTAAAAGTGACAGAGGAGTTATAACTAAATGAGGAACGGCAAGGTTAAAAAACAAAGACGAGAACCAGGCTTTGTCTGTCCTGTAAAGAATGAAGGTTTTTAAACTCAATGACTATCAGGAAGAAAGGACACGGTGACACGACTAATGCTTGAAGTACTTCGCAGAAATCTTCTCTGACGTTTTAGTGTCAGAACGGAGAAGAAATTAGGCGTTCATGGACAATACAGATGAAAGCACAAGGCTCGTTACTGAATATGCTTAAGTTTGAAAACTGTAAGAAAAGTGTAAGAAGACAGGGTGATGCAATTCTCAAGGTTGTTCAAGTAACTATTTGGAGGCATAATTTTTAAGACACATGCCACATAGTGATAATATCCAAGGCTCAGTTTCCAGCAGAGGAACCTCCCACCTTCTTCTTTTTGGCCTTGTTTTGGTCTCTCTTAAAACTGCAGACCGACAAAAGAAGGCAACATTACCAAAACTTAATTCTGAAATAAAGAAACAATCATATAGATATTAATTCCCCCCAGAGGAGCTAACTAATTTTTATAGCATTATTAGGCAAATATTGCAGAAAAGATTCAAAAATCATTGCATTTCATTATTACGTCTATGCATGTGTGTGCGCGTATCTGGCTGAAGAGGAAGTGTGGTGTTGGGAGTGAGCGGTGGTGTGGATCTCCATTTGTATATACTCCAGGCTACAACACGAGTAGCAATCTGGAAGTTTTAGACATGGTGTAAAGAATATATTAATGTCCAAATGGCTAAAAATCACAAAGAACCCCCCAAAGGAATACTTCTATATTTCTGAGAAGATTTTTTTATCCACTTACTTGCAGAGAGTATGCAGAGCAAATATATAAATCATTCCCACGTCTGTATATTAAACATGGAGCTACTTTCAGTGAGGTGAGACTTGTTTGAAACGCAGATGGACCACAGGTGACTCTCAGGCTCTGTCTGAGGGTAACAAGATGTGCGTACTAGCACCTCTACACCTCAGGTTATTAAGTTATAAACTACACCCTATTTTCCACTAGGTTGCCAGATTGACTTTGCTATCCTTTTTTTTCTTTACTGCTGGCTTGAGCTGGCTTTTGCCTCATGAGGTATATAGTTGGATCAACATTTGCTGTCATCCCAATAACACCATTTTCAGAGAAGGAAGCTCCGTATCAAAAGGGTCTGGGGCGCTAAACTAACCTACCTGCAGCCCAGACCTGTCACCCACTGACAACCATGAAAGTATCCAACAGGCTTGTTCTTTAGCTTCTCAGACAGGAACCTGTTAACTGTTCTCACCTTATGCTTAAAGACAAAGGAGGTGTTTGCGGTTAGAGCTCCTCAGAAGTGGAATGACCTGAGGAAATACGCATCGCCTCATCTGTGTCTTCTTTAAATCACTCCATTCATATTGTGAGGCTTGTTTTTTTAAATTTTGTTTGACCATCTTCTAATATAGATTCAGAGTTTTTGTCACTCTAAGCTCAACTTATATCGTTAGTTTTTATGTCAACCATATAATTACAGTGGAATCACATTGCTTCTTAATCTTAGTTTGACGTTGCACTTGAGTCATGAGGGTTATTTTAATAGAAATGCCCATTTTTGTGCTTTACAAATAAAATGTATTATTAATTTCAAAGCTGTTCCAGTTGATTTCTCAGATGTAACAATTATAGAGAAAAGATGCAACACAGAGTAAAGGAAATGTGTTGCAAAATGGTGATTAAAGAGCTATTTATTAGATGGACCAGTTGTGTCCATCTGACCTTATTGCTAGCATACTTCGCCTTTACTTCAACATCTGTGCTCTTCCTCTTTGTCACCAGATTGGCAGCCCCATATTCACCATCCTTTGTCCAATACGCACACTATCCCTCGTCTGCTCACGTCCAAACCACCTCAGCCTTGCCTCTCTAGCTTTGTGTTCAAACTGCTTAACCAGAGCTGACCCTCTGATATACTGATTTCGACTTCTGTCCATCCTGGTCACTCTTAATGAAAATCTTAGTATCTTCGTCTTTGCCACCTCCAGCTTGGCCTCCTGTCAATCTGTCAGAGCGACCATCTCTAAACCATACATCACAGCAGGTCTCACTACCATCCTTTAAATGTTCCCTTTCAGTCTCGCTGCTATCCTTCTATCACAAATCACAAACCTCAATCACCAAAACAAATAAATAAAATAAAACCAGCCTTTCCTAACCCACTGAACTGTGATCATCATAGAATTACTTAGTAAAAGTGCAAAAAACTGTCTTTACATACTGAAATTTTAAGAAGTGTACGAACGCATAACACTGCAAATTATCCTATGATTAGAACATCATGTAGAAAGCGTGTATATGTACTGTATTACCTGGAGAAATGCATGGCCTTCTGACCAGCCACACTGAAGTAAAAGTTGGTGGTGTGCCTCATCTCATCTGTGTGCCCCGTTTCTTCTATCCAGTGGCCGATCGGGTGGCAGTACACGCCATCCACCACATTCTTATCATCATATGTACACCATCTGTCATGGCTCGGCCCGCTTCCTGGTGACAAAGATGACAAGCACGTTAATGCATATAAATCAGGGACGTCAAACTGATTTTCCACGGTGTGTCACATGCGGCCCAGATCTCGAGTGTAAAGTGTAAAGAGGTTAAACTACACATTTAGCTGAGATGTCTTGAAATAAGAAACAGATTTCAACAGTATTTCTCAGTTTTTCTACATGATAAAGAGATGGTGTTGTAGTAAACGAAGAAGAAATGTGTCAGCATGATTTAAACTGTATGACAAAAATATGTCAAATTACATAAAAATAGAAATGAGTTTCAGTTTTCTGGGCCCACTGTAAAAAGCATACATTTCTATAGTGATTGTAAAAAAACAAACAAAAAACAGGCACTTTTCTGTTATTTAACTGTTAAATAACTTAATTTCTGTGATGCACTATAAATAGCCACTGGGGGGAATTCTTTATCAACAGGAGAAGTTGTAAAACTTCTTATATTCTAAAGCTATCCAGTGTGGCAGATTGGAGTAATCCCTGGGACGGGGGCTGATTCTGGCCTCAGGGCCTTATGTTTGACACCCTTGTTATAAACTGTCCAACCATCGGCGTAACTTTGTGCTGAACATTGGGGGGGGGGTCAAGATCTATGTCTAAATAAATAAATAAATTCCTAGATGATTAAACATGTAACTATTTTGCTGGTAATACCTGAAATGCGTAAAGAAAATCAACAGCCTATTTATGCAAGATAATTCATAATTTTATTTGGGGGGGGGGGGGGGGGGGGGGGGTATATTGGTTGGGTCTGATTATTGGGGGGGTCATAACCCCCCTTACCCCCCTGGAAATTACGCCCCTGTGTCCAACAGTAGGACCATATGACTAATTTCAAATGAGAAATATCCATTTATCCATCCTACCTGTTAAAGAAACTTTCAGAGGAATCCAGTATTGCATTACTGTGCATTCATTCCTGGGTGCAGATGATGAAGTATAAATGCTGAACTCTATCTGTAAACCGTTATATTCACATGCTGAATTTCAACTGTTAATTTAAACTAAAAGACTCAATAGTTTTTTCGGATGTTTTTCAGAAATTTTAAACTTTTTTAGGTTTGCAGATTCAATGCAATTTGTTAGCCACTGAACATTTAGTGTCACTTACCGCCATCATGTGGCACTATGAAAACATTGCACAATAGCAACCAAACATGGCGCAGTCATATTTATGTCTCTCCCCGCTAACCTTACAGTAATTACAGCAAATCTGTGAGACGTCTGGAAAACCGTCTACATGTGAACCAGATGTGATGCGCATTAAACCAGAAGTGCACAGGTACCTTCCCAGATAAAGGTGCCTCTGACTCTTTGGATGAACTTGAACCACAGTGTGTCTCTGTGGGGCTCGGCCAGGTGCACCTCACCGATCCACAGACACGGTTCTGCGGGTGACGGGAGTTTCTGTGTGGCTTTCATCCGAACCGCTCTGTTCGGGTCCCAGTTCCCCATTTCAGCACGCGAACCCAAAACAAAGACGTCGACCTCCGAGGACTCCGGAGTGAGAATGACGCCGAATCTAAATAACATGACCGCAGGCTTGCCTAAATCTGTTCAGCCGATTATGGTATGGCGACCTTATGGGTTATTATGGCTTATAATGTTATAGCAGCTATTGCGTTACATTCGCGACGGTGTGACTGTATGGTGTAGCCTAAAAATAACCGGGTGTAGTTGGACAGTTCAGTTTGCAGCAAAGACAAGAAAAAGAGAATGAGGTCCCACTCTGCCAGGATTATCGGGCACCTTGCAGAAGCCACGTAAGACTGGACGGCTCAAAGTACTGCGCTTCAGAAATCGCATTACTCTGTGGGCAGCATCTACTCTTAAGGGAAAAGTATTGTATTTTCAATACATTCATTTTCTTTTCTTTGTTTTTTGTTTTTAACGTACTTCTGTAGTGCAATAAAAAAAGGAAGCGTGACAGATGGATAACATTTATTGCTTTATAAATAACTGGACACCAATAACTTGAGTTTATTATATAATATTATATTACAGTGCATTTCTAACTACTGTAGGCAGCAAACAATACTTTTAACTAAAGATTTTTAGAATTTGAAAGAAAGGCAGACGTGAAGTGCGAAAGTGAGATCAGAGGTCAAATGTGACATGATTTTTTTTTGCAAACTATAACGTGATATTTAGAATACCCAGATACCAGTATAATTTTCTAATTGTGGCATTTGAATTTTAAGTACAGCTTTAAAAACAAAAGAACAGGTACAAAAAAAGCACAAAGTAATGTGATATTTAAAAACATTATTTAGAATAGGATTCCCTTTATGCTTGTAGTTTGTCAACACGAACAATGGCAGTGAGAAACGTAGTTTTAAATAGCTATACGTAGCTTTATCATCACTTTGGCCTTCAGATCAGCTGTTGACCTAGAACAAGCCAGAGGTCAAACTTGACACAATATTTAACATTTTTATATAGTACATTTTATGTGTAGACAAAACCACCACACTGGTAATGGTATCTAAGTTCTCAGGGTTTTTTTTGTCAATTTTTAATCCATAAATTATTAAGTTGACCTTCAACTTTGGTGGATATTTATTGTGTGCTTACATTTAAACATGTAGTGCTTCTAGAGGCAACAAATGCAACAAAATAGCATTTAAATAAATCCTACAAACACAATGAACTAAATTTGCCATCCATAATTTACTACAAAAGATCCTTTTTAACACAGAATAGAACATCTTAAGCTGTGTGGTGTGGTTGTGATTGTTGCCATCAGGCGTTTTCATTTCTTTGGAATGAGAGAAGGTATTACCAGAACAAGCACATAATTGCTTTGGGTGGCCGAGTGCCAAAACTTGGGCTCTGTCCTCTAATCCTTCACAATCACCCTGCATGTATAGGGCTAACATCCAAATATTTCTGGTCCTCAGTAATAATAACAATAATAATAACAATGACAAAATGCTGGTTTTATACAGAGTAGAAGTAATGTGGTGCACGAGAAGGAGGAGAATCCAAAGAAAAGCAAGGATGCGTGTTAGGCAGCCAAGTTCTGTGTTGCAGTGAGCCGATAGGTTTGCAGTGCTTCAGGGTTTTAATCACATTTCTACTCAGAGATTAGGCAATAACAGAAACTTTAACAAATCCTGCAGCAGAAAACGACACCAGCAATGTGTGGATTAATCACAAGGCACAGTAACTTAATTAATAGAGGTATGCTCAGGACCTGACTCGACCCTAAATGGTGATTTGTGTTCTTCTACACACATCTTTTAAAGTAGAAGCATTTTAATAAAGCAGCACTTTTCTAGATGAATCCTGCCCTTTATCAGCCTCTAGAGAACAGCTGCCTCTAAGACTGCACAACTAGCTTCGATTTCAAATAAAGGGGGTCAACCTTATAAACTGTATTGATTCTTCTTTAGCCGTCTCTTGAGCATGTGTAAAATCTGCACTTACATAGTATTCATTTTGTTAGATTACTTGTTTTTCCCTTATTAGATCTGCTCATTTTTGACTTATGGATGTGCTCTCTTGTCGGTAGAATTTAGGCCATCATGCACAGAATTTGCCACTCATCTGACCGGATGAAATTATGATCCGTACATGCAGTTCACCATTTGATCAGTTAAAGCTGAATAATTGTTGTACACTGCCACCGTGCATGCTATATGCTGTACATGGACTATTTCTAATACTGTGCTTTAGAAGTGACCAACTCCTCTAATGTGAGCATCCGCAGTATATGGACATGCGTGCAATTGGTGGCAAGGATCAGTTTGTATAATCAAGAGACTCTAAACACAATCCCTTTGGAGAGTTCATGTTTTTTACTATACCTGTCATGGCTTTTGTGTTTAAGTTATATACCATTATTATTTGTTATTCATGGCTTTGGTTTTGCTGATGGTTTTCTGTTCATTTTATATTTGTAGTTCTAGCTCCTGGTTTCAGTAACTGTGTCTTCCCTGTGTTCTATGTTTCATATCCAGTCAGTCATGACACCGGATCAGCTGGAGGCGCAATCGAAGACTGCAGCGGTCCCAGATCAGCTGTACACACTGGAATACTCTCCCATGTTGTTTGTCTGTGTTTATTGTGCTATGGTGTGTTGATATCTGCGCATTCCTGTATTCTGTGTTACACATTTCAATGTTTTTTTCCCCCCTTGCTACCTAGCCTGACCTGTCTCCCCAATGTGATGTTTGTGTATTGTATGTACGGTTGGCTAGGTCTGTCATCTCGGTTGTGGGCAACTGCAACTGACAAATAAAGGCTATCTCATCTCTCATCTCATCATCACCGAGACTCCCATATTAGCTTCTACTCATTGGCTTCCAGTTAAATCCAGAATTTATTTGTTTGCCAGAGTTTGCAAAAGAATAATGGCAGGCAGACCTTTTAGCTATTAGATCCCTCTCCTATGGAACCAGCTCTCACTTTGGGTTTCGATGTCTTTTAAGACCAAGCTTTCTTTTTTGATTAAACTTAATATAACAGTTATGCTTCTATGTGCTTGAGCATCTCCCGTTTCTTTACTCCTCATGCATTTGTCACAAATTACCTTTTGTCTACTTTCTCTTGTAGCCCATCACCCTATACCACCCCACCCCATTTATGGTTCTCTTTATGATCCATTTATTTCTTTCCCTACCAAGTGACACCATATTATTGCCCTTTCTAAATTTAGTCTTTCATCAAGTTCATACTTCTCTACTTCTCCCTCGCTTCTTTACAATATAAAAGTGCCTATAGACAACTGTTGTTGTTAAATATATAATGATTGAAAAAAAAGTTCATACTGTAGCAGTTTTCATACTCTTAACTTAATGCTGAGGTGTAATAGAAGTTGGGGATCGACTGCAGTCTTCATGCAGTGATGTTCTCTGTCAGGCAGAGGGAGCTGCAGGAAGCGAGACCCCATCTCATGAGCTCTTTTATCCCCTCATATCCAAGTGAACTTTGTTGGTAATCAGATAGGTGTTAGTTGAAATTTCTAAATATATTGCATAAAAAAAGAGAATCCACACATTGCTTAAAGTCCCATCAGGTCCAAAAAATAGAGTTGTACACAGCATTGATGTGCAGGGTGTACCGGAAGTGTGGGATCAGTAGCTGTACACATAGAAGGTAATTATCAAAGTAAAAATTTGAATAAAGATCAGAATAAAGTCCTCTATATGATATAAAATGATTTAAGTAATATAGAAACATCACTATAGAAGGGTTTTATAGTGTATCTCACCAAATTTCACCTTGTAGAGAGGATGGATCTCAGGGAAGGTGCGGAAAGTAGCAATAGCAAAGACCTCTGCCAGATAGTGAGTGCTCATGAGGTGATAGACTGCTTGATGTTCCAATAGATCTGCACTTTTAATAAACAGCTTGGCTAGCAGCCATTCTGCCTCTGAGTCACTGGGCAGAAAGATGTGGTTCTGCTCAGAAGGCTGTTGATGCAGCTGTAATAGAAAATATATTGAAAGATATTGTACTGATGCTTCTGAATAAAACCCCAACCCATTTATAATGCAGATTTCCAATGGTACCAACTTCTATTACACCTCTGTATTTACAGTCCTGTTGGAAGTCATCTAAAAAGCAGTAACCGTGCATTACCACACCCTGAACTGCCCCTCTTCCTAATCTTTGACACATGACACGTTCCCGCCACGACGTTCTGTGCACCTCTTGATCCCATTTGGGATTTTATATCAGGAAGAAGGAACACGAGAAACTGGAGAAACACCAAGGGCTCAGAGAAGAGCTCGAGAGGATGTGGAGGGTGAAGGTAACGGTGGTCCCCGTGGTAATAGGAGCACTAGGTGCGGTGACTCCCAAGCTAGGCGAGTTGCTCCAGCAGATCCCGGGAACAACATCGGAGATCTCTGTCCAGAAGAGCGCAGTCCTGGGAACAGCTAAGATACTATGCAGGACCCTCAAGCTCCCAGGCCTCTGGTAGAGGACCCGAGCTTGAAGGATAAACCGCCCGCAGGGGCGTGCTGGGTGTTTTTTTTTATTTTTTATATATGAGGGATATATATATATATATATATATATATATATATATATATATATATTGCGATCCTCTGTTCCAAAGGCGTGGTTAAACTACACGCCTTTGGAACAGAGGATCGCAAGTTCGATTCCTGCCTGGGGCGTCTGTATCCAGTAAGGGTCCTAAGGCTAGACCCCCTATGCTAAGCAAGCCTACCGCAGACATGAGCGAGACAGATAAATATGAAGGCATGCCGGCTCGGACGTCGCCCGGATCAACAAGGTCCGCGTCAGGTGTTGAGGAACCAGGGCACCCTGACGAAAAGTGGGCTACTGGAACAAGAAGGCATCGGTGGGCAAGGGACGAAAACAGGGCGTTGTTGGAATGCTACTACGCAAGTAACCCCGGCGGAAGGGGCTACATGAATAGGATGAGGGACCTATGGATTCTTCGATACCCAACATCCACAATGACGGCGAAACAACTAGTAGCTCAGTGTTCCAACATTCGAAAGAAGGGACCATTGGGAAGATGGCCCCAACTGACCGAGTGCTCAGTGAATACCTCAGGCAGCAGAAACCCAAGAAAGAGGAGGGAGACGAGGAACCATCATGGAAGGACAGGCCCCTGCACGGTATGTACCACCGGCAGATAGAGGAGGTGGCTGATATCCAGAAATCCTACCAGTGGCTGGACAAAGCTGGACTGAAAGACAGCACAGAGGCACTAATCATGGCAGCACAAGAACAAGCTCTGAGTACAAGATCCATAGAGGCTGGGGTCTATCACACCAGGCAAGACCCCAGGTGCAGGCTATGTAAAGATGCCCCAGAGACAATCCAGCACATAACAGCAGGGTGCAAGATGCTAGCAGGCAAGGCATACATGGAACGCCATAACCAAGTGGCCGGCATAGTGTACAGGAACATCTGTGCCAAGTATAACCTAGAAGTCCCGAGGTCAAAATGGGAGATGCCCCCAAGGGTGGTGGAGAATGACCGAGCTAAGATCCTGTGGGACTTCCAGATACAGACGGACAAAATGGTGGTGGCTAACCAACCGGACATAGTGGTGGTAGACAAACAGAAGAAGACGGCCGTAGTGATCGATGTAGCGGTTCCGAATGACAGCAATATCAGGAAGAAGGAACACGAGAAGCTGGAGAAATACCAAGGGCTCAGAGAAGAGCTCGAGAGGATGTGGAGGGTGAAGGTAACGGTGGTCCCCGTGGTAATCGGAGCACTAGGTGCGGTGACTCCCAAGCTAGGCGAGTGGCTCCAGCAGATCCCGGGAATAACATCGGAGATCTCTGTCCAGAAGAGCGCAGTCCTGGGAACAGCTAAGATACTGCGCAGGACCCTCAAGCTCCCAGGCCTCTGGTAGAGGACCCGAGCTTGAAGGATAAACCGCCCGCAGGGGCGCGCTGGGTGTTTTTTTTATATATATATATATATATATACCTCTTATA
The DNA here is from genome assembly GCF_963969265.1 of Rhamphochromis sp. 'chilingali'. Taxonomy (NCBI): domain Eukaryota; kingdom Metazoa; phylum Chordata; class Actinopteri; order Cichliformes; family Cichlidae; genus Rhamphochromis; species Rhamphochromis sp. 'chilingali'. The sequence goes on along the minus strand of NC_137932.1, from coordinate 11,778,724 downwards.
TATATAAAAAAATTTGTCCCCTTAAATTAACTTGACTTTGTACATATTAACATACATACATACAGACACACACACACATGTATGTATGTATATATATATATATATATATATATATATATATATATATATATATATATATACTCAACAAAAATATAAACGCAACACTTTTGTTTTTGCTCCCATTCCCCATGGGATGGACGTAGAGACCTAAAATTCATTCCAGATACACAATATAACCATCCCTCCCAAACAGTGGTCACAAATCAGTCCAAATGTGTGGTAGTGGGCACATCTGCCATATTGAGATAATCCATCCCACCTCACAGGTGTGCCACATCAGGATGCTGATCTGACATCATGAGTAGTGCACAGGTGTACCTCAGACTGCCCACAACAAAAGGCCACCCTGGAATGTGCAGTTTTGTCTCACAGCAAAATGCCACAAGCAATGAGGGAGCGTGCAATTGGCATGCTGACAGCAGGAATGTCAACCAGATCTGTCGCCCGTGCATTGAATGTTCATTTCTCAACCATAAGCCGTCTCCACAGGCGTTTCAGAGAATATGGCAGCACATCCAACCGGCCTCACAACCGCAGACCTCGTGTAACCACACCAGCCCAGGACCTCCACATCCAGCAGGTTCACCTCCAAGATCGTCTGAGACCAGCCACCCAGACAGCTGCTGGAACAATTGGTTTGCACAACCAAACAATTTCTGCACAAACTGTCAGAAACTGTCTCAGGGACGCTCAACTGCATGCCCGTCGTCCTCATCGGGGTCTTGACCTGACTCCAGCTCGTCGCCGTAACAGACTTGTGTGGGCAAATGCTCACATTCGATGGTGTCTGGCACGTTGGAGAGGTGTGCGCTTCACAAATGAATCATGGTTCACATTGTTCAGGGCAGATGGCAGCTGAGAATGTCCCAGTTCTTGCATGGCCAGCATACTCACCGGACATGTCACCCATTGAGCATGTTCGGGATGTGCTTGACCGGCGTATACGAAAGCGTGTACCAGTTCCCACGAATATCCAACAACCTCGCACAGCCATTGAAGTGGAGTGGACCAACATTCCACAGGCCGCAATTGACAATCTGATAGACTCCATGCGACGATGTGTTGCACTGCATGAGGCAAATGGTGGTCACACCAGATACTGACCGGTTCTGGGTCCCCAGACCCCCAATAGCGCAAAAAACTGCACATTCCAGGGTGGCCTTTTGTTGTGGGCAGTCTGAGGTACACCTGTGCACTACTCATGATGTCAGATCAGCATCCTGATGTGGCACACCTGTGAGGTGGGATGGATTATCTCAATATAGCAGATGTGCCCACTACCACACATTTGGACTGATTTGTGACCACTGTTTGGGAGGGATGGTTATATTGTGTATCTGGAATGAATTTTAGGTCTCTACGTCCATCCCATGGGGAATGGGAGCAGTAACAAAGGTGTTGCGTTTATATTTTTGTTGAGTATATATATATATACATACATATATATATATACATATATATATATATATATACATACATAGATTAATGTCAGGTATATATATATATAGCGGCGTATATTTTAAAGTAAAGGTTTTAAAACCCAGTTAGTACTAACATCGCTAATGGCACATAACTTTGCCGGCATGTAGGTATGTAAAGTTAGGGTATTATTGCTTTTAGCGTTGCTTTAATGAATTTTGTATATTACAGCAACTTGTTGTGGTATGAGGCCACTTGTATGTGACCGTTTGTGTGGTGGAACCACAGATCACTTGTGAATGTGATTATTCGTGGCTGCTCTGATTTTGTGTTGTAGCAGGTTGAATAATCATTTTGGATTTGACCTTTGTACCCCTTTATGTTGGTCACATGTTAGTCTTTATGCATTCAGTGTGGCAACTTTAAATCCTAATGCAGGTGCATCCTTGCTTAAAGATGCCAAGTTAAGAAATGCAAGTATTTAGTTTTGTGTCAGGAGAGCAGGTAATAAACTGCTCAAGTTTTGGCTTTGGCTTAATAAATTTAGGGGTCCTAGAGGAACCCTTTGAGTGAGGTGGTGTTACGCCCCTCTGCAGCCCCTAATCTCCTCAATATGTTCAGCTGTTGCTAATTGGCCACACCTAGTAAGGTATAAATAAACGCATACCTGTGGCAGGCTATTCAGGAAGCTCACTAGTCTTTGCCTTTGTGGCAACAGCCATTTGAGCCAACCTGGGATGTCATTTTAAGCTAAAACCTCTTCTCACTTACACTCTGATATTCGTCTCATTTTTTATGTTGCAGCCTCGAGCCGGGTCATAACACCTCCCCTTAAGTTTTCCAAAAAAAACAGATAGATGATCCTCAAGTACTTAGGGAAAATATTCTGTGGAGTCATGAGACAGTTTGCGGATAGTTTGAATTCTGTTATTTGTGGTAGTGAGATCATAAAGCTAAAACAGTATTTCATAAAATGAACATCAAACAATTGATGGAACCATGATTCTGCTCTGTCTGAAAATCCTGAATGCTTTTCTGGGTTCTCCATTAGGTCATAGTAGTTCACAGCCCGGGATTCCAAGCATTCTGATCAGGTACTACACTGTGACGTCGTCAGACTACATGCCACCGATTGGCTGATAAGTAGCGCCAGTTAATGAGTCATTGAGCGCCATTTGCGAAAATTAAAACCGCAATTTTTGAATTTCGGTGATTATATTTGAATCAGGGAAATTTTGCCCCATACAGTCAGAAATATTGTATTTCTGATCACTTATCAGTACATATCCTTATTTTTACATCTATAAAAATAAAGCTGACACTCAGCAGATGCCTTTGTGTCAAAGTAACTGAGGATAAAACAGAAAAACATGAAGGAGATTTTCCTTGCCTGGGATTTTATAGCAGATAACCTTAAAAATATTCTGCAGTAGATACATTTGTTCAGTATTGAAGTGAAGAAGTTAGGCTTTCGTGTTGGAAATTTAAAAAACAAAAAGCAGTGGCAGACAGCGCTGTAAACAACGGTAGCCTGGTGGGTAATAAGCAAGCGAATAACGCAGAAAACAGACTTTCTTATGGGAATCTATTCCTGAGAGAGAAAGACGGAGAGCTCTGCATGACGTGTGATTTTTTATCATGGTGGAGTTAAAACAGCAAAAGTAAGAGGGAATTTAAGGTGTTTATTTAATGTTGATGTGAAGCGAAACATGAAGCTAGTTTGGATCTTCTTTTGCTGCTGGTTCAGTCAATGTTGTTTGAAGATAGATCAAACCTACAGCTTCAGAATCTAGCGCAAAAAAGACAAACACAAAGAGCGGAGCCGCCGAAGTGTGAAAATGTTTCACTCAGTACAGTGCGCTCCAGCTGTGAGGCTCCAGCTGCTGTTATGCAGCTGATGAATTGGTAATTGTGCACTGACTGGTCCTGGCATTCTCCTAACCCCAAAGCTGTTGCTGCTGAGAAAAATGTAATTTACACAGCTGGAGAAGCAATGTACAGGAAGTACCTCCCCACTCTGCTTTTTCTGATTTCACAGTAATCCTCCAGTCTGTCTCCCAGTCATTCTCACACATCTCCATAATGATGTTGGTGGTACAGGACCACTGTTTTATCTACTCAGACAATCACTATCAGACAAGTAGTAGTAAACAAAACTAAAGTAAACAAAATCAAACATCAACATTTTTATGTATTTCAAGATTTTTATTATTTGTATTGTAATGGCTGATGGATGGTGAAGACTTTGCAATATAACTGTTGTTGTGAATATTTTCACAACAACAGTTATATTTTCACAACAACAGTTGTGAATATTTTCACAACTGTTGTTGTGAAAAAAAAAACCCAACAATCAAATGATCCCCTATGAGCAAGCACATGGCGACAGTGGGGAGGAAAAACTCCCTTTGAACAGGAAGAAACCTCCAGCAGATCCAGGCTCAGGGAGGGGCGGCTATCTGCTGAAACCGGTTGGGGGGGGGGTGTAATTTATATTTTACTGCTGTTAATATTTCCATGTCTCTTATAAGTGTGGTGCCCAAGGTGCAATAATCTTGTGTTGTTTTTTAATAATGGGGGCACGCTGTGTTTTCTGTGGTTTAACAGCAATAGGAGGCAGGGGTGGGAGTAAATTCTTATTCGTATTTATGTCCGACTTCTCTAACATGCTTGTTGCGTAAGGTGCCAGAACCTTGTGTTGCTTTGTAATAATGGGGGCACGCTGTGTTTTCTGTGGTTTAACAGCAATAGGAGGCAGGGGTGGGAGTAAATTCTTATTCGTATTTATGTCCGACTTCTCTAACATGCTTGTTGCGTAAGGTGCCAGAACCTTGTGTTGCTTTGTAATAATGGGGGCACGCTGTGTTTTCTGTGGTTTAACAGGAAGAGGAGGCAGGGGTGGGAGTAAATTCTTATTCGTATTTATGTCCCACTGCTCTAAGCTTTGTGCGTAAGGTGCCAGAACCTTGTGTTGCTTTGTAATAATGGGGGCACGCTGTGTTTTCTGTGGTTTAAAAGGAAGAGGAGGCAGGGGTGGGAGTAAATTCTTAGCTGGTGAGTCTTTAGCTACAGACACCACCCTATTTGATTTATTAACAAACAGGCATTCCGTTTTAGGTGCTGTTTGTTCCGAGCTGCTCCGTTGCTGACAACGGAAGAAACCAACCCGATCAGTACTGCCAGCCTGACCCCACTCCGGACTTACCCTTTGTTCATCCTGCACTCTCTCTCTCTTTAGTCGGATTGTGTGCTCCCAGCACACACTCCCGTGGAGTGACGGGAGCGTTGCAAACCTGACGCGTTTTTTCTCTTTTTTTGTGGCTTCTTTTTCAGCCGACAACTCTTCAGTTGTGCGAACCTTTGCACGGGAAACGCGATCGTTAGCTCTAGCATAAACGTGAGACATATTTAATAAAGGTTGACTTTCAGCGGTATTTTAGACTCAGCGATACTTTAGACGGACCAACTTTGGAGTTCACTGGTGTAGAGTGTCGCCAAGGCTCTATTTATGCTATTTGGAAGCTCCTTCGAAGCACCTTTGTTGTGACGTTGCAAAGGCCTTTGATCTGTCCGAGCTTAAGCCCCGCCCCCGACTCTGTTGTCTGTGATGGTTCTCAGGCTGTGGCAGGGTCTGCACGCTTGAAGTACGCGCACTACGCGTACTACGTACTACGAGAAGTGCGGAAGTGAGAGGCTTGTGAAATGGGACGGTCTAGTCTCCGTCGCGCTTCCCAGGTTGCCTAGCAACCATGATACTAACCGCTGGAAACGTGTCATACAACTTTGTTTGACAGAAATGAAGGAGAACATATTTTGTTCATTTGTTTGTTTCTACAAGAGCTTTGTGTGATTTGATAAGTATCTGAGGCTGAGACCACAGGACAGTAAAACATGATTTTTGGGCTTCATTTCTGTACTGAACAGTCATTTAAGATTAGTTAGTAAATAACAATTAGCTAATATTGTTCATGAGACTAAAGTCATATCACTTTGGTAATGTAAGTATAATATGGCCAATATTATAGTTATTATATTAATCATTATTAGCTATTACAGCAGTGAACATGAACTGTGTCAAATACTGAGCCTCAGTACAGATTCAAGTTGCAGTTATTTATATGTCTTATCACCTTAAATCTTCACTCAAAGACAAGTATCTTTGACAGTGCATATATAGGTGTATCATATATAGGAGACAAATGTTGTTCCTTCAGTATCAGAATCAGAATACTTTATTGATCCCTGGGGGAAATTATTTTTTTGTTACAGTGCACATGTTAGTCTTTGTGCATTCAGTGTGGCAACTTTAAATCCTAATGCAGGTGCATCCTTGCTTAAAGATGCCAAGTTAAGAAATGCGAGCATTTCACTACATATCGTACTGTGTATGACTGTGTACGTGACAAATAAAATTTGAATTTGAGTATTTAGTTTTGTGTCAGGAGAGCAGGTAATAAACTGCTCAAGTTTTGGCTTTGGCTTAACAAATTTAGGGGTCCTAGAGGAACCCTTTTGAGTGAGGTGGTGTTACGCCCCTCTGCAGCCCCTAATCTCCTCAATGTGTTCAGCTGTTGCTAATTGGCCACACCTAGTAAGGTATAAATAAACGCATACCTGTGGCAGGCTATTCAGGAAGCTCACTAGTCTTTGCCTTTGTGGCAACAGCCATTTGAGCCAACCTGGGATGTCACTTTAGCCCTTTGACTGCCTCAAAGGGATATGAGGGAGATATATATATATATATGTGTGTGTGTGTGTGCGTGTGTCTGTATGTATGTATGTTAATATCTACAAAGTCAAGTTAAAATATAGGGGAAAAAAAATCAAAGTACACATAGTGACAGCCATTCCTACAATTCCTAAAATGATATTAAACAAATGTATGATACAGTGTACAATAGATAACCGTGACTTATTTAACACGAGTTCAGATGATTTAACTTGAAAGTGTTGTCAAAGTTTAAATGTAAGTTTGGTATTGGAACATAAAATCTGTTTCTCATTACTGGAAAACAGTACTGGTCAGGCAAGATGTTTGTTTCGGGTGTGTTTTTCTTCTCTTCCAAGATATCCACCTCCCTCAGGCATCACCAGGAAAATAATCTGATTCGTGATAAAAGTCAGATAATGATTAACATCTTAAAAATCTACAGGCTTTAAAGTCACAGTCCTTATTTACAAAGAATAACATTTACATATAAAAGTTTATTTTCCAAGATTTATTTTGAGAATCACTGTCTGAATGTTCGGCTGAAATTGTCCACTCCCCTTTCTGTTCCACATAAAGTGATGTACTGTATATGTGGTCTAGTGACAACAGCTCACATGCGTAATGTGTGCGAGCTGTTGTCACCTTTAGCTTTTATTTACCCATGATTGCATTGTGGAAACTACAGAAAAAGAAATCAGAGATGCAAAGAGATTTTTAATGCTTGAATTTGCTGCGCCTCATTAGTATTTCTTTATTGGTATTTAATGTCACAGCAAGATGAAAATGAAAACATACAGCTTTACACAAAGAGTGATTGTTCCCACCGTTCTGTCATGAATAAATTTCCTCCTTTCAAAAGAAAGTGAAAAAAATGTATATTGTACATTGCTTAACATATTTGTTAGGCCATCTGTCATGAAAACACAAAATAAATATTTTAGAAATTTCCCAAAAAGTTGTTTAAAATTAAGAATTATATTGTTATTAGGGAAATAAAGTGAGTTCACATTTTTATACCCAAATTTTAGCCAACACGTTGGACTTGAACCAAGCATATATTTTTTTCTGTTCAGGAATGCAAGTAAATAATAAAATTTGGTATCTTAATTAAAAAATAATGAGCTTTACTATTTCTTCTTCTTTTTTTATAAAACAGTAAATTTGAAAATTAATGGATAACAATACTTACAATGCAGCTCGTGCATACTGCTGCACTAACCATTACAGAAACATAAAAAATGATTTTGGTAATTACCAGTGCTTTTTATTTTAGACAACTGTGCTATAAACCTTACATTGGCTCACAGTCTAAATCTTCAGCATTGTAAAAGAAGAACTAACCTTTACATATCCTTGGTAACATTAGCTATGCACACACTATGTGTCAATCATGTGCCTCCTACAACCAAAAAAAAAGGAGTGATAGTCTCAGATGTGCATGCTACTTTTAGGCGTATAGGAACAAACTATTTTAATTGTATGTATATTCTTTAAAAAGCATGAAATTCTAACAAATTAAAAACCATTTTATCATTTTATTGTAAAAAAAAAAAAGTCCCCCAATGTCCCCAAACTAATCTCTTAATCTATGTAATACACAGTAGATACAAAAAATGAACATGCCTATTTATCATGATACAACTAACATATAAAACCTGAGAAGCTGCCAGCGTCACCTCACTTGGTACTATATGTACCAGAATTATAGACAAAGAAAGCAGGATACCATGTATTGTTGACTAAATGGTTACACTGTTCTCTATTTCAGTCGGGTTCAGATATGTGTAGGGTACTTCAAGCCGAGAATTTCTTGCTGTAATTTCTTCACTGAGGTAGGACAGCTCTGCTTGAAACTCTTTAATCATTTGTTTCGGGGTAGGTTCATCGAATCGTTCTTCAGGGTACTGACCCAACAGAACCTGCAGAAGCAAAGTTAGTTAGTCAGACTAAAAATATTTTATTTGTGATACTCTTTTTTTTTAAAGGAATATAAATAAAGCATGAAAAGCAAAAAAGATACATACCACATCTGTATACTTGTGGGAAAGTACCCAAAGCATTCCTGCAAACTTTACTGTCTCCCCAATATTTGGAAGAGTCTCCAATAATGTCGTCATGCTTGACTGCCCCTTTGTGGTTGGAGCAGGTTTGTGAAGCAAGCCTGAGCCATAGGGCATCCAGGAGCTGTAGTCAAACTAGAATGAAACAAGTTTTTATAAATGACTTGCTTTATTTTTCAAACAAAGGACATAGCTATTGTATCTATGTAAATAAGGGTAGATATCTGTTCTCATGTTAAACATTATCTATCAATATCTTCAGAGCTACAGCAAATTCTATTATTCTTCTATTATGTTTTTCTGATACATAAAGCAAAGGGAATTATAGTCGGAGAGAATAACTGACAAAGAAGATTTTACTAAATGTTTTATATAGTTATATAAATGATAAATGTGGTCCAAGATTTTGCGTGCCATAATGTGTGTTTTTTGATTTTTGCTTCACCTTATGATAACATTAGGTGAAAGTTGAATATCTGGAAAATGTAGTTGGTTTCAGAATGTCAGAATTTGACAACATTCACATGTTTGCATAAAATCTGATAACTCAGCTTATCCCAGCATGATGGGACAATGATCCAAAGAACTGGGTGCAGTAACTTGGAATGACTTGACTCAGCCAAATGCTCCTAAATTTCTTGTTAAATTATGAGGTGTTTCTCTGGATCTGCTGCAGTATGTATCCTTTACAAAAATGCAAACCAGGGAAACATGGAATAGAATAGAGACACTTCTCTGTGGCCAAAAGGCAGCTGAATCAATTCCTTATTGGAGATGCAAAGACTCACTGTACTTGATCAAACATAATTACATAGCGTGCTGTCATACCTGTCCATTATTGAGTGCAGCATGTTGAACTGACACTGTGAAGATCACCATGGTGATAAACTTGATCACCTCCTCAACAGTATTAAAGGATGCCGGAAACCCTGTTAACAGAACGCTCACTGTCAGTCACTATATTTTTCATTATAACCTAGGCTTTATGTGACAAATATAATTAAGGGTATTTATTATTTACCAGAGAGTTTGTTTCCTAAGACGCCGTGTGTAAATATCTCATTGATCCATTCCTGCAGCTCGGTGTCCTTGCACACATCGGATAATAGTGCTATATACTTAACAAAGCTGGTAAAAATATCTACTACTAGCCGAGGGGGGTCTATAACAACCCACAATGGTAATAAAATAGCCCTTGAAAAGTTGGAGCTTGAGGGCAAGAAGTTCAAACTGTTTACGAACAGATACCGATGAATCGACAGTAACATGGAATTTGCTTTTTACATAAATTGCAACACCGCCATCCTTTCTGGGGCGGTCGCAACGGAAAAGATTATAGCCCGTTATGCCTTTGTCAGTAATCAATTTTGTAAGCCAGGTTTCTAATAATATGAGAATATCGGTATCTAACTCTCTCATCCAAATTTTCACAAAATCAAGTTTGGGAAGAAGACTTCTGACATTTCAATGAATGATACCAAGACCTGTTCGAGTTTTAAAATCACAAGGAGTACTTAAGCATTTGCAATCTGGACCGGGATTAGGTTGCACATTTCCAGATAAAAGAAGCAGAAGAACAATAAAACATTTTCTTTTTACACATATTGGAATAAATAAATCAGTTAAATCAGTTGAAATGAGATCTCTGCTGATGATCACGTTTGAGAAGCTTCTAAAAGATGTAAAATCCCACCTTGTTCCCTTTGAGAGGAGTAAGAAGTATGGTTTCTCTTGCTCCACAGACTGTTTCTGCACCTCATGTAGACAAAAAGCTGTCAATAAAAGCAATAAAGGAAAAAAGACTACCGAGGATAACATGCTGACTGACGGATAGACCTGGTAGACCTGTGGTAGAGCCTGGTTGTGGCCTGCTAGGTGATGGTGGAGCCTGGCTGTGGGCTGCTGGCTGGACCTGCTAGCTGATGGTGGAGGCTGGCTGTGGGCTGATGGTGGAGCCTGGCTGTGGGCTGCTGGCTGGACCAGCTAGATGATTGGTTGGCTTGTTCTGCTTATTCTGTTAATTTAATCTTCACTTGCTAATGATGTTTCACTATATGATCCCGGGAGGAGAAACAAATCCCTTTGGGGTTGCATTAGGAAGTGCATCCGGCAAAAAAAAACCCTGCTAAATTAAACATGTAAAGCTACCCACTGTGACAACCTCTTGTGAATAAGGAAGCAGCATTTAGTATATTATATCTCTGTAGTAGAAGTTGGGGATTGAGTCCAGACTTTGCAGTGATGTTATCTGGCCAACAGATGGAGCTGTAGCTCATTTTAGTCAGACTTCTTTCCCATACCTGCAAGTAGGTAGGATGAGCAGCTGTACAGACTCTGAGGAAACATGTTTTTCATGAACCGTTTGATCCTGTCAGACCCAAAAGAGAATAATTATTATTAGTTAAATATAATTAATAATCAAAAACATTAGTAGTAGATGTACTTTTTGAATTAAGAATAATCTAAATGCAAATGTAAAATATAAATACACTGATGCTAAATCTAGTACTAGACGCAATAGAAATATTTTCACACAATTATAAAATGTAGATGATTTTTATCACTGAGTAAATACCACAGTTTTCCTGTATTTTCACCAGGAGAATATAAATACTGTTGTATTTGTTTATGAATATTTTAATGCTGATATTTGACTAGAAAAAGAAGTGGTGAAAATGTTTTATAATTAATTTAGCTGAGGTTAATCTAAATTATACCATAAATGTTATTCTAGAGTTGATGACAATAATAGATGTAGCTATAGTTTTTAAATGCACTGTTTTTTTCATAGATTGCAATAATGGCCAAAAAAATCTGCAAACTGCTGCAGATTTATTGGCAGCACAGCCAGGATGAAACCTCCTGTTCCACCACATGCCAAAGCTGCTGTACTGGGTTGAGGTCTGGTGACTGTGAAGGACATTTGAGTACAACGACCTCATTTCCACGTTCAAGACACCAGTTTGGGATGAAATCGGCTTCGTGACATTAGCGTTATCCTGCTGGAAGCAGCCATCGGAAGATGGGTACACTATTTAAATAATGCTCAATCAGTACCAAGAGGCCCAAAGTGTCCCAAGAAACTGTCCCACACACTATCACACCACTAGCAGTGGTCTGAGTTGTTGATACAAGTCAGGATGAATCATGCTTTCATGTTTACAGACATGTATTGCAGCAGAAATAGAGACTCGTGAGACGTTTTTCCAATATTATGTCCAATTTTGGTGAGCCTCTGCAAATTGTAGCCTCAGTTTTCAGTTTGTACCTGACTGGAGTAACACCCGGTGGCGTCATCTGATACTATAGTTCATCTGTTTCAAAATTTGCCATGTGTTTAGGGAACACATGGCAAACACATGTCCAGGGAACTGATGCTCACTTGATATTTTGAAGACCATCCTCTTTAAACTCAAGAGATGGTTCTGCAGGAAATACCAGTAAATCAACAGTTTCTGAAATACTAGTTTTAGAAAGACAGCTATGCAATTTTAATTAATAATTTAACTGTGATTTAACTATACTAGCCTAGTTACAGTAGTAGAAATAAATAAATAAATGAAACAAACCCTCCAAAAATAAGAAATAACTTTACAAAAATTGTAAAGACTTTATTAAACTGTATTAAAGCACATGCATTTCTGTGTTATCCATCTGTTTACACTCACATTCGGACATCCTACACACCCAGACAACAAGTTTGCACTTGGCTGACACTTAAAGAGATCAGAGCTATATCATTTAGGGTCACTGAAGAGGGAATAGCAAATATTATATAAAGTGCTAGCATACCTTCTGACAGACAGAAATTATGCAAACAAACAAAAACAACAATCTGCTTTTCCCCATGGCTACTACTGAAAGGCAAGAGTGTGAAAACATTTAAATTCCTGTTAATATAGATATCATATCACATAGAATAATATAAATCCACTGTGCATATCTGTACTCAAGAAAATATAGTTCATCTTATCAGAATAAGTGCGTATTTTCAGATCATATCCATGCGAAGTGAAATGTTTGTTTTATTTCTCTCTCTCCACAGGGACCTCAAACACACACACACAACAAACCTGGCAAGTGAAGTGTTTTCATTAAGGCTTCTTCATAATCTAGTGTGATGCAGGAAGAGATTTTTTTTTAGTTGCAGCATTCACAGATTACGGCAGTGAATCTCATGCAGCTTTGACTGGTCGGTTGTGTTTGGTCAGATGTTAACATGGCGTAGGACGCGACGGAGTGAGTGTCCATCCCGTGCGGTGCACATGGCAGGAAGGGGTACAGGCTCGGTCTTGTGCTCCACATTGTTGAAGTGGCACTTCTTAAGGTGGTTCGACATGCTGGGGACATCAGTGAAGCCCCACGCTAACACCGGGCTGAAGGCAGTGCTGAATCGCCAAACCTGGGGTAGTAAATAAAAAAAGTAGTTTTTGATTTATTATCTTTAAAATCTGGCCTTTTATATATTACTTTGCATTTAATATAGGTAGTACGATAGCTATATACATTGGTGCTAACAAGAAATTTTAATAACTATTTTAGAGAAATAGTTAAACACCAGTATACAGTACAGTACACTGGATTTCTGCTTACTTTATTTTTCGTCTGCCATGACACAGTGCCATGAGGACCAGGGCTTTGTCTTCGCTCCCACTGCAGGTCCACTACACCCCTGGTCTGAAGGAGGCTGGCACACACTTCCCTCATAGTCCTTGATACCAATGACAGCTGGCACAAGCTGAAACTGTCCAGGAATCCAGCTATGTGCCACAGTATCTCAATAGGAAGCCCACTAAACTGGTCTGACTGGGAGTCACCTGGAAGTTTTGCTTTAGGGCAAGGCTGGACTCCAAAGGATTTGAGGTGCCTGTCATGAATCACCTTTGCCCCCTGGACAGATGGGTAAAATCTTCTTTGGGAAAACGTGCAGCCATAATATGCCAGGGGGCAGCGTTGCTCCATCCAACCATTGAGACCAGCGTGAATGTCACCGTGGACATTTGTGAAATGGGATGAAAACTGGTCCCGGCGGAATGACTGACCACAGACAAAGGGGAACATATGCTGGTAGCGGGGGTTAGGGGGGAGGTAACGGTTATGGGGGACTGCCTCGACCTCCAGAGCTTCCAGGACGAGACCTAAGCGGAGGGTACGGAAAGGGCTGGGGTAGGAGATCTGTGGGGCAGCATGGTCGCAGGCAGAAGCAGAGGCCATGTCACCCACTCTGGTGTTAGTTACTAAGATTGCAGCAGGAAAGGTGAAAGTCTGTGTGCCAAAGTTAACATGGTAACCATCAATATAGACTGTATCAGAGATCCTTCTGCACTCTCTAGACTCCTCTAAACAGAAGAGCAGGGCTGCTGTGATCAGATCGATCTCTCCTAGACCCATGGGGTCGTCATCCTGCTCTAGCTCTGAAGTATCCACTGCCTTGTCCTCCATTACGGGTTGGAACCTAGACAATGACCTGCCTGGAGTGATACCCATCTGACCATTAGAAAATGAAGATTGGCTTGGGCCCCTAAAGGTCTGGTAGTTCCTCTTGACCCCATGGTTTTCTGAAAGAAAGAGCCCTCTATCTTCTAGAACGATATGACCAGCCCTCTGTGCCACAGGCTTTCTGACATGGAGTGGAGGTGCCATTTGACGGGCAAGTAATTCTTGAGAGTCATCAGCATGCAAGTTATCTTGAACCTCAATGGGACAGGCCGTCTCAAGACAAGCCTCAGGTGCCCCTAAAAATGGTCCATTGGCTGTATTCACAATCATTACGTCTGTTTCGTTTAGAGACCCATTTCCACTCAAGCAGCTTGAACAAACACTTTCCTCCTCAATGCCGCTTTTATGCAAACTATCTGAAGCTGCAGGTGTTTCGTCTTCCAGTCCATTCTGAAAGTCTCCATTGTTGCTCAATCTACTTTTCTGTACAGCAGCTTCTTTGTTCACACGCTCTGCGCTGGTTTCACCAGAGCTGGCACTGCTAACAAAGTCTAAAGCAGCAGCTAAGCTTCTTGCAGTCTCAACTGTGGCCTCATACAGTTTACCAAAGTGCTCTTCATTCAAGCCATTAATTCCACTGAAAATTTTCTCCTTTGCTGAGCCTGGTGGGTGTGGCTGTGCTTGATGCGTGGCTGGCAGCGGGGAAGGTGACTGAATAAATGAGGAGGCCTTAGGAGCACATGTTTGTAAAGTGGAGTGTGTCGCTCTGTTCTCTTTACTAACACTGACAAGTGGCTCTCCTTGTGCAGTAGGTGCCATGGCAATCACCTTGAGGGACTCCAGCAGTGTACGCTGGTCCTGAAGGGCAAGTGCCATGTCCAGCTGCTCCACCTCTTCCACACCACGGCTCAGGCTTTCATAGGAAGTATAATCCAGGCAGCTAACAGGCCATCTGTTCCACTCCATAGTACAGCACACAAGTCCAGCTGGACACACTTCCAGGTGAGCATACATCTGGTTGCGCACCAGGGTGGCGGGGCAACCATATCCACTGTTTAGGCAAGGAATCCTCATCAGTGGGCACATAAGTTGATGTTCATCCACTTTGCAGGAGTGAAAAACAGCCCCACAAACCAAAGGACACGTTATAAGCTCGCAAGAAACTCCTGTTTCAGCTTTGACCGTGCACCTCTGGTTAAAACAGGAAATACAGTGAACATGGTCCTCTTCCATCTTCAGACCAGAGTGATGGGGAGTGACTCTGGAAGAAGACAGTCCACAGTCCTGCCAAAAGATCAAATGCAGTAAGTGTAGGGCGACGACACATTAGCAACAAAGTCTGCTCGACTGCTTTAATACAGTATCGGAGCTCGAGTCAAAAAGCAACAGAATGCAGTGTGATATTATTACAATACAGTAAATGACGAAACCAAGATTTTTTTTATTTTTTGCTATATTTTGCGTTTTACAATTAGAATAAATAGCATCATCTTGAAAAGACAGTTCACAATGGTCACTGGGAATATACCTGCTAACAACAATAACTGACATGTACGCCATCTCGGCACCACATGAAGTATGTTGCACATTGCATATCTGCATTTACTACAGCTGTTCTTTCTAAATGAGAAATATTAAAGATAAAAGAATTTAAAAAAAAAAAAAAGTAGCCGTCTGAGCCCTTCCTTGTACACATAAAATAAAGGAAACTATAAAATCAGTATTATGCTGTCCTAGAGTTTTAGTCAAGTCTTGAAAGGTTGTTACAACTACAACAAACCAGTAGATGTCACACATGAGAGCCATGCCTCAGTACTAAAGATCTTTATTTCAACCAAATAGCATGTAAGCAAAGCATCAAAGCTTCTTAAAAGTGCAACAAGAAAAGTAGGTAATACAACAGAAATGATATTTCTAGGTAGCAGAAACTGCATTTAAAAGAGACTTTTACTGTAGTTCATTGCAGTATATTTCAAAAGAAGTGTACGAACCGTTTTAATTTATTGTCACATATTATTTCATGAAAGAGCAGCGCATTATACTTGCCCCCTCTGCATACAACATAACATGCCTCATATGAATGCACTGGGGAAAAAAATCAGTAGTGACAAAGCAAACCTAAATATTCTGCAGTTTTCTTCTTTCCATGAATGAAGCCTGCATGGCAACTGTGAAACAGTGCCCTCTCTGCTAAAGAATAACAAACTCAGCTGCAGTCACGTGACACACCTAAAAGGCTGTCTCATACAGTACCTTATTAGGAAAATTCCCTGGTCAGTGCAGGACGCTAAAACGTTTTCTTTTTCACATTTTGGACAGGAGAATAACATATCTCCCTAATTTTGTGCATGATTTGAGTCGGCAGTGTGTTCTGTTTATAACATGTTACAAATGAACTTATACTGAAAAACAGCATACTCGTTTTGAGTATAATAAACACATTGCTGTATCTATTATGTCATTCACTGGCAAGGCTCCAAAAAAATCTTACAAAACAAATAAATTGTATTAAAGCAAATTTAGGAGCAAAATAAATCTTCATCTTTAAGAATCTACATAGCCAGTGTAATTCCACTGTTGCACTAGCATTTGATAGTGCACTTAAAGTTTAACTTCCTACGGGCATAAAATGCAAAAGTGTGTTGGCTCATAATGAATGATTCTAGATTATATTAAAGACTTTAACAGAAGTTGTGAACAGAACACATTAAATAAAGTTATTTTGTAGCCAGAGATCAGCTAGTGACATCTTTAAGAGTAGGAAACACGTCTAAAATGTATCCAACGAAGCTGGACATGTAGAAAGGACACTTACTGTGCAGCCATTTTTAAATCTCACGTGTAAAAAGATTAAAAGCAAAGCAAAACAAAACAAAAAAAACCCTGATGCCAGTGGCAAGTTACTCAGAGCATCTGTTTCTGTAACCACTTCAGGCAAACGAGTGAATGCAAACAAATCCATTGGAAAGTTAAACGCTACCCCGTCATTTCTAAACCTTGCAGTATGTATAAATACATAACCAAACACGCGACTAACATCCACAATATTTTAACAAAACAATACTAGTTACTTTTTTTTTTTTAACCAGCATCTCTTTTCAGATGTCTGACCCAAATAAAGCGCATTCACTGACAACAAACGTAACACAAAAACACAGCGTGGCTAGATTAATGTTCCTCGCTAAGTTTACTTAAAACAAGAGCAAAAAAAGACGAGAAGCTTTCACTACCGTGTACAGTAGTATATTACGAGTCCAGTGCTGCAAGCTTGTTTGCTGTCATCAGCTCCTTCACCATCAAATCAACTTGTTTTTGTAACAATGGCAGGCAGGCTCATACTGTTAGCTAACAACAGCTAGCTAGCTCGGAAGTTGAACGGTTCAAAACAACAGCGGTATAAACCCGGGCTAGCATGCAGGGCACTTCTTACCTGATCGTAATGTTGGCAGCAAAAAGTCCGATCAAAAGTATTTAAAAAAATTACAACAAACCCAGCTGTTAACTGCAGTTACGGCTATAGAGAAAGTGCTAATGATAGCCAGTAGCTAGCTACATATCCTCTCAGCCTTTCTCTTTTTTTGTGTTCAAAACTTTATTGACCAAAGCGCACATCTGTTTTACACGGGGTAAAAGAAAAAAAAAAAAGCTGAGAATAATCACGGGAGTTGCCTACATAGGCGAAGACATGGAGTTTTGCAACGATGTTAAAAGCAAACAATACTGAAAAACTGGTGTTTTTAACTGAACAATTAATCTAAACTTTTTAAAAAAGGACACATTATGGTCATTGTTTAGTTCCACTTATACATCATGACATCTATAATAACTATGACAGGATAAACCTGTACTGTTATGTCATGGGTTATTTTGACATTGTAGCATTAAAATTTGTAAAACCTATAAAAATATATTTGGAAGCACAAACATATATCATAGGAACACACAAATGTTACTTCAGTAATGTGTGTATATCACTTTAATGATGTGTTTAATAATGTGATTAGAGAGAGAGAGAGAGATAAATTGTTTGGAGTACAATATTTACAACAATTGTAAATAGAAGGAGAAAGTAACAACATACAATTACACTGAAACAATACTTTAGTAAAGTTTCTGATGGAATGTACTGAGTTACATCCCACTGCTGATTCTATACGTGCTGCCATCCAATGGTGTTGGGTTCTGTAAGATTAACAGGATTTTCGTCCAACACCAGTGGATAAGGATGGACAAGAGGGTCCAATAATTAAGTTAAGTTCAGCTTCAATTCATTATAAACTGCAAGTCTAACTAACAAAACTGGCATATTACATCATACAAACCTGATTATTTTATATAGATTAAACCATTAGTGAAAAAAGATTTTTTCCAATAATAACTTGTATTCCTTGTTTGCTTCTGTTCAGCAATTTCTGGATACCTTACAATGCTGTGTATGAACTGATGACGGAAGCTCCTTAATGTGTACCGGATATTTATTTTATTTGTTCATTTTATTATGTCTGCGTGCAAAAAAATAGCTTACAAATAAATTTGCTGGCCTTAAGTCCACAAAACATTACAAATATGACTTAAACGATCATTAGAAAGAAGATTACTGATTTTCCCATGTGCTGGTGATTCTAACTTTTTCGAAAAAGTACGAAAATGAATAACCTGCTAAACTGAAAATTGCTCCTCTTTAAAAACAGAAGTAATATAAACTTTTGAGTCTAATATGTCCAAGAGAATGCAGCTTTACA
Organism: Rhamphochromis sp. 'chilingali'; assembly: GCF_963969265.1. Taxonomy (NCBI): domain Eukaryota; kingdom Metazoa; phylum Chordata; class Actinopteri; order Cichliformes; family Cichlidae; genus Rhamphochromis; species Rhamphochromis sp. 'chilingali'. Next base: position 11,760,293 of record NC_137932.1, on the reverse strand, counting down.
AACATTTTTCAACTAACGTGCAGTAATTGCTAACAAACAGGAGAGGTCACTGTTGCACCGTTGTTTTTGTTAAGCCTCCTCCTAGGTGGAAAAAGATGGACTGTGCCTCACTTTATTGCTGTTAACAGAAGGACGTGCCACGTTTAGAGGTCGAGGCCACCTACATAACAGCACCACAGGACCCGGGGGAGCTGACTCACGGACACATCAAAGCTGAGCAGAACTGAATACACCTGTCACGAGGTGCTGAAACAAACCCATGCAGTGGGAATATTGCTGTTTTACATCATATCAACATCATATCAACCGAAGTCTCACTGTCATTCAATTTAAAGAACTAAATAAAACAAACAAAATGCATTCAGGTCCACTCAGGTTGAGGTCTGGACTTTGACTGGGTTATTGCAACATCTTGTTTCTTTTGTTTTTTTTAACTATTCTGTTGCAGATTTACTGCTGTATTTGGGATCATTGTCCAGTTGCATAATCCAGTTTAGGCCAAGATCTAGTTGTTGGACAGATGGCCTCGCATCTGACTCTAGAGGAGTTTATGGTTGACTCAGTGACTGCAAGGTGCACAAGCCCTTTGACTGCAAAACAAACCCAAATCATTGCCAGTCTGCCACCGTGCTTAAGGGATGAGTTGAGGTGTTTGTGCTGATATGCCTTGTCTGATTTTCTCCAAATGTGGTTCTGTGCATTAAAGACAAACATCTCCATTTTGATCTTTTCTGTCCAAAGGATTTTATTCCAGAAGTCTTGTGGGTTGTTCAGATGCAACTTGACAAACCAAGGCTGTACTGTGATCTTCTTTTCACTTCCAAACAAGCGACACTTGTCCTGTCTTTTTCTAATTGTGACCTTTAACATTAAACATACTAACTGACACTTGTAGATTCTGAGATGTAGCTCATGGGTTTTTGCACCTTAATGCTCTAGACCAGCAAACTGCCAAAACGTTGGCTTTTATAAAAGTGCTCACACTTATTGATGATCGATTAATTGAGTCCATTTAATTTTAATTTTATAGAGGGTTGTAGTCTATACTACTTAGTTTTTCACAGAACTGTGAAAACTTTCTTGGTCTTTGTAGATTATTTTTAATTCTCACTTCACCCACCCCCACCAACCTGAAAACCATGTCTATCTGTGCACATTCACGAGGGGGTTAATGTAAAATATTTCAACAAGAAAACAGATATTTATGTATCATCTTTTCACCGTTGCTTATTAAGCAGTTCTTATTTTCTGTCTTTAAGAGAGGCTATCAATCGTCTGCTCTGGATGAGAAGGGCAGACATTGCTGCAAGCAGAACAAAATAAGGACTAGTAACATAAGACTTTTCAAAACGTTGATTGATGACAGTAAGGTTTTGAAGATGTAAAATAGCTATGTAAGAGTGTTTTGTGGGTGATTTATCTATTTTTTTTGTAATGTCTCTTTTTGCAAGCATAAGCAGCCACTGTATTAATAGCAGAAGGTGGAAACAATGCAAACTCTAAATCAGGAATGTCAAACTCATTTTGCATCATAGGTGACTTTAATCTTAAGTGGGCCGGACCCATAAAAAACATGATAAATGTGTAAAATTACAGAAAAGGTTCCAGCAAATATTTTTCCCAGACTGTCTTATAATTATAAACTATAAAGTTTTCATTTTCACAGAAAATGTCCTTTTTTTGGACTCAGTGTAAGAAGCGACGTATATATGTGGTATGAATCCAACTAAAGGGAAAGGATATAATTTGAAAAGCTGTAAAATACAATTAAAAGTTCACATTTTCTAAAGCTGTCCTGTCTTGGCCTTGCCGATTTTGGCCTTATGTATGACACCCCTGATCTAAATGGACATCAAACATACAATACCCAGTTTATAAAATAAATTTAAGGGTTTTTTTTCTTATCTGTTTTCACTAATATTGCATAATCTAAATAATATCACTCTTAAGTGGTTGCTACAAAGCCTTGTGGTCCACCCACTCAGGCTGAAGTCCCCGCCCACAGCTGGCCGTAGTATCCAGCAGTGTCTCCTTCTTAAACATGTCACTTCTATTCAGGTTCAATATCAGATGCTCGCTCCCGGAGCCCCGGGCACCAGGAATGGCAGTAGTGACGCCTTTGTATAAGTTTATTTTTGATTCATACCGCCTGGCGTGAGTCACGACAAGGGCCCACTACTTGAGAATACATGCCTCTCGGGAGGGAAACCTTTGCTTATCATAATGGATGGGTAAAGATGAAACAATTACTAAATTCACTCGCAATTTCGCCAGATTTGAGCGAAATTATTTCAGATTCCTCTCTGTAATCATAACTCACAGGGAATAATTATTTAAAAATACATAAAAAATTGATCTTACATCCTAATGGCAGCTCTTTGAATCTGCTTAAGGGTCGAAAAGCTGAGATCCGTGGCCGGTTTTGTTGACCTAATGACTGATAAGTCATCGAGCTCCTTCAACCGAACGCTAGGTGGCGCAGCAGACTCTACTCCGTGCTAAAAACATCCAGGGCTTATTTTTCGTGCTGGAGCCAGAGGCCTCAAGTAAACTCAAGTGAGTGGAGATATGAGAAGCAGGCTCCTCTCTGTTTGTTGTTTGCACTTCTCAGCTCAACGTCCTAAAACTCTCTTCAGCTGTCAAATGACTCAAAATGGTGTGTAACGCCAGACTTCAGACTAATCTGATGTTCTTTCTCCCTTTCAAAATAAAGCAAGTGACAAAATACAAGTTAATTGAAATAATGATATACAAAAGCCTGTATCCAACATAAACATCCACACACACATGAACAACTACAGAATAGATTTTTAGTGCCCTGCTCACCTGACGTCACAAAATGCTCAGAATATGAAATTTTTTTGTGCGTTGTGTTTAAATACAGATTTTGCTCATATGCTCGTATTCTTATCTCTCATAAAACATTGCAAGATTTATGGGCTTAGACACGGGGAGGGGGAGGGGGAAGGGGTGACACTTGCAGAGGGGATGTTCATTTTCATGTTTGGAGTCGAGAGAGCAAGCAAGAAATACGAGAGAGAGAGAGAGACGGAGAGAAAGAGAGAGAGGGGGAAGAGAGAGACTCAAGTCTAATACCGCCGAAGACCACGCGCTACAGAAGACGGATGAAGGCACGCGACATGTCTCAAGGATTCAGGTAAGTTTTAACACACCAGGAAAAAAACATGTTTGAATGTGCATGGTGTTTGTAGCAGAATGGGAAACATGGACTGATTAAAGGTGACAATAAGAACATGTCATGTCATGCTTCCTATTATAAAGGTAACAGCTTAGTTTGTTTATTATTATTATTATTATTATTATTATTATTATTATTATTATTATTATTATTATTATTATTATTATTATTATTATTATTATTATTATTCATTTAAACCTAGAGGTACCTTAGGCTGCACGACGGATAATAATAATATGTTTATATGTATATCGTCTATCTTGTAGGCTTCCTCGTATTAAACTCACATAGATTCGTATAATAGTTTCTATTGATGAGTAAAATCGTGAAGAATGCGTCTGTGAGGGGATGACGAGTGCAGCCAGTAGTCCCAAAGACGTCCTTGTACCGTGTTTGGAAAACGCGCTGTCCACGGTCCTGAAATCGGCAGCCTGCCTGATCTTGTGGATGGCTGAGCCAGCATCCGCACAAAATAGCAAGCGATCATTTGCAATGAAAACACCGTATTGTCTGAGAGGTTTTGAAGTAACGGACTGTCTCCGCACGTGTTAAATAGACGTAGAGGCTTGGCGGACCAGACAGTAGTACTGTTGAACCACTGTTGGCCATAGACCAGCTGGGTGTCCGTTTTGAATGCCTTGCTCAATGGCATCTCGCGTCTGGTGGTTGATAATAGCGGGATACGGAGGGCTGCCAGCTGTAGGAATGTGAAGCAGGGCGTTGATGTAAAGGAGCATGCGTGCTTAGTCAACTCTTTATACATAAACGCTTGGCACATCTGTCCTCGTTTCTCCTAGCTTGCACGTCACAGCAGTTTGTCTTGTTTCTTAGCAGGTGTGCGTGGATGCCTCCCAGGTGTCGTGCTCGCAGGTCATGGATGGGATAAGCGTGGAAGTACTGGCAGACAGCAGATGATATGCCTGCACAGTTGGCACGGCTCACGCGATGTGGCGCAACATGGCATGCGTAAAGATGGGTCTCTTAGCTCTCTTGTGTCTCCCCGCGTGTCTCTTTCGGGTTCTCGTGCTCTCCCACAGCAGCAGCATCTATGAGCGGTCGGTGGTCCCACGTGCTGTTTCCCGCTCCGTGGCTCGCATGGACGGAGACGTGATCATCGGCGCACTCTTCTCTGTCCACCACCAGCCGTCTGCTGAGAAGGTGGCCGAGCGGAAGTGCGGGGACGTGCGCGAGCAGTACGGCATACAGAGGGTCGAGGCCATGTTCCACACTTTGGACCGAATTAACGCCGATCCCAACCTGCTCCCCAACATCAGTCTTGGCTGTGAGATCCGGGACTCCTGCTGGCACTCGTCTGTCGCCCTGGAGCAGAGCATCGAGTTCATCCGGGACTCCCTCATCTCCATCCGGGATGATAAGGACGGGTCCAAATGGTGCATTGACGGTACCCCATCCAACCAGCCACCACCTTCCAAGAAACCTATCGCTGGTGTGATCGGACCTGGATCCAGCTCTGTAGCTATTCAGGTGCAAAACCTGTTGCAGCTTTTCAACATCCCCCAGATTGCCTACTCTGCCACCAGCATCGACCTGAGTGACAAGACTTTGTTCAAGTACTTCCTGAGGGTCGTTCCTTCAGACACTCTTCAGGCTCGGGCCATGCTGGACATTGTCAAGCATTACAATTGGACCTATGTATCTGCAGTGCACACTGAGGGTGAGAGCCCATTACTGCTTGTCTCTAACACCACCACAACAGTAGAATAATTCACCCCTAGTCTTGCAGCCTATTAGTGGACAACATAGTGAAGCATCACAGCAAGGCTGTAATTGATCACAGAGTTTGGAGCTTGACAGTGACACATGTCCAGCTTTTATATAAGATGTTGTGCCAATCCTGGGTGTTTGATTGTCCAAGTGTGAAGGGCTACTACATATATTTTTATATTTATATATAAAAATAGCTTCACGTGTATGTTTTTTTAAAATTCAAGGTAGCTGGTCTAAGACATTTGATTACTATTTTACTTCTCTTTGAATATCACGTTGCACCTTCCTGTCAGTCTCTTGCTTTTTTGGCAAATGCATCCACATCTCTGTATTAAGTGTAGACCCTCATTAGTTTGGAGGGTTGTATTGGCCTCATGTACAGCAAAACATCTCATATACACTAAAACAGAGTTATGGGTGCCTTGCTCGCAAAAAATAAACAAACAAACATGCGCAACTGTGTAAGGTGACTACACATCAGGTCGTCTGATGTTCTTTTTTCTTCATATTGGCATGATGTTACAGTATTGGGATCCAAAGCTGGACTTTCTCATCAGTGTTATTAAAGTCATCATTACAAGTTGAAAAAGTAGAAATCTAGCAGGCCCTTTATTAACATTAAAACTGTAGGTGTTCTTGTGGAAATTTTCAAACTGTTAAGTGTGAAGGGTGAGACTGCACTGAAAAATGACGTTAGTTCTTAAAATTCCTCTCAGTGCATATAAATTAAAATGAATATCATGTCTCACACAGCGGGGCTCACTTTTGTCTCAAGAAGTCTTGCCAGTGCATTATGGTGGAGACGGGAGGTAAAAAGGAGAGACAGGTTGGGAAGACAAAGTAATTACTATGACATGAATTATGTCCATGGGTTTTCATTAAAGTCTTGGTGAACACACAGTCATCGACTGTGTGCCCAAATTATGAGTGACAGGCTACATTACCCAGGATCCCCCCCTGAGGAACTGCATACTCATGGGGAGTGTAAAACATCTTTGGAAAGTCCTATTATAGTCAGGTGTTGCAGATGGGCTTTGACACAGGTTGCTTTCAGATAGATGAAGATAGGGAGCTAGGGAGGTGTAGTACCTGGAGGCACATCTAGGTGGCGTCAGCTGTCTGACCTTCAATATACCTACAGCAGGATCCTGTGGGACTGAAGTCATAATTTAAGAGTGATGAGAGCACAGTCAGGGGAGGGTGAATTTCATTGCGTACAGTTATTATTACAGTAATATACTTTTGCACAATATAAACTTTTAAGATTTAATTAACTGTAGGCATTCTATTTTTTAGTCTATTCAGACTTAATATATTTTGCCATATGGCGACCTTACTCGACCTTTGAGAAGTCCAGTGTAAATCCACTAATTTGTTTTGAGCTATCCTTATTTATCTCTGAATCTGTGGTCACGACTGTCTTAAGCCCACGAGTTCCTATTCCCTGCCACCTTATTCAAGTTATAATTGCAGCTTGTTGCCAGTAGCAACAGCTAGGGCTGTGAAATTGCATAAATTACCTGTCCCGATTATCATCCGTCTGGTTGCAATGCTCCGAGTGGGTTTTTGGTGGTCATTGTCAAAAGGCCTGTCAACTAATGCACCACCGCCCACCTGTCTCACAGCTGAGATGGAAAGAGTAAAATAATTGGATATCATTATTTCCATTTACCAGTGGAAGAATGAAACGAGGCAATTGAAAATATCATCAAAGGGCTATCGGAAAACCAACACATGGCCACATTGTGTCAGAATAAATGCTTTAGTGTGATGCCTGTGTCAGCTGCTGTCTTCCTCGCTCTGTAAAGCCATGCCATGCACAGAGAGAATACTTTTTCTCCATCACCCATGTTTGGGAGGGAGGGGGGTGGGGGCAGTGAAGCCAATCACACAGCCCAATGTTTACACATTTTTATTTAAAGGTGCTTTTAATTCCCTTTTGATAACAAGCACAATCAAATGCAAGTTCGTGTTCCTGCATGCACAGCTGATTGACTTGTCTGTACAATCCAGGTATCTTGCTAAAGATCCGTTGGCTTCATCCGAAATCCAGCTCTTCACACATTAGTCAAGAAAAGTAGTTCACATGAAAAGAGAAGGTTTAGGCTCAACAGCTTTGCCGGGCTCTTGATTGGGATAGCATGCTGTTAAGCAAGGACAACGATCTTTACCCCTCTTGGCTTTGATTGCAATCACTAGCCGGCCAACTCTCACACTCATTATCAGTGGATCAGAGCTTCAACTCGGTCAGGGCTTGTTACAGTGAACAACTGGTGGGAAGGGTGGGGGGTGGGGTGCTTTAAACACTTGTTGTCCATCAGCACAATAATTAGAGATGTGTGGTTAAAAGCAATTACTCATATTTAATGATGCCAGTGTGTTATTGCATATAAAAAGGCATGTAATGCAAAACACCAAGATGTGGATTGTATTCCAATCACAGATGAAAGCTTCATCTTTTAAGCTCTCAATGACTGAAAATGGACCCATCATTAAGAAATGGGATTCCAAGACGCTGAAGATACATTTTATGGGACGCCATTTAAAATTTCGCTATTCTCACTGTCTCTTTTGTTGCGTCACCTGCAGGAAACTATGGGGAGAGTGGCATGGAGGCTTTCAAGGAGCTGGCCTCTCAAGAAGGCTTGTGCATTGCTCACTCGGACAAGATCTACAGTAACGCAGGGGAGAAACATTACGACCGCCTTTTGAGGAAATTACGGGAGCGACTACCCAAAGCTCGTGTGGTGGTGTGTTTCTGCGAGGGCATGACTGTCCGAGGTCTGCTGATGGCCATGAGGCGGCTCGGGGTTTATGGAGAGTTCCTCCTTGTTGGCAGGTGTGTGGGTATTTTACATTTTTTTGCCTTTTATTGAACAATTTAGAGCCTGCCTTTGGAAGGCTGCGAGATGCTGCGTTGTCCTCCTGATGTGCATGTCGCCAAGGCAACTGAGAAGAATTAGACCACATACCAATAGCACTGAATAGAAATGTTCTCCAACAATGAATAATTGGCATTTGTGTTGCCAAAAAAGCTGCAAACAATGCCTCAAGTCCATACTCTCTGTGTCCATGCTTCGTCATATTTGTCTTTATTTTAAGGCAGTAGCAGTCATTTCTTATATTCAAATGTGATTATACACGAAGATCATACTGAATCCACCTTCTTTATAAGAATCAATCCCTTTTATTATTAAACATCCTTCTCAGATATTCACCCAGTCCTTTCTTTTCCATATTTCTTCTCTTCCTTACTGTCCCTGTCATTTCTGGTGGTGGCTTAGTCACTGGAAAAGGGCAAGTAGAGTTGTCTCACACACTTATAGTGTCACATTACACCATGAAATCATCCTCAAGGAACATTCACAGTTGTCAATAAAAGTCACAGCGTATTTAATGCTAATTTTCAGTTCATTCCTGCAGCATCTTTCACTCTTCATTTCAGAGAAGGAAGAGGTTTTTTGGCACTTCTCTATTGTAGACTATTTCAGCCATATGCACAGTACTGTTAATATGTATTTTGATACATATGGCAAAACATATCCACATTAAATGTAATATTTTACATATACTGTTAAGTTACTTAAATGGCTAAATGGCTGGCTAAGGAAGCCTGTGCTCACAGAGTCCTTACTGATGATGATTAGACTGCTGAATCCTGAATGAATGCAAATCAAACTCATAAGCCTAGAAAAACAATACAGTACAGTGACTTCCTTCATTTTTGTATGTTCACTCATATCAAAAGGTAGTTCTCACAGACTAAAACCGTTATTGTTCTACACTTACAAAAATGTACGAACCAATTCAACACTGGATGTTAAATGGGTTAATTGCACGTGAAAATCCTTTTGCAGTTAACAGCCATTGGCTCTTTGCGTGTTGCACGCTCTTGTCACAAACTCTGCGACGCACATTTAATCTGGAATCAAAGCTCTGTGCATGAAACATGTTTTAAAGGAGGACTGAAGGTGCATTTCAGTGCTTACCTCACACGTGTCAGTCAGCAGCTGAAGTTTAAAAATCTTGTGTGTTCCGTTATATTTGTTGACATCAGTTAACTGTTCCTCTTAACTAGATTGTGGTTTTCATTACAGAGTAGTGTGTTTAGACAGAATCACTTCCTCTTTGTTACCATTGATGTTCAAGTGTTGCATCAGTCTCAACTGAAGCCGATAAGGTGCATTAGCATACGTTTTTTCTGTCGACAAATTATAATAATGCTGTTTATCGTACACATATCAATCTAATATAAGTTTTATTTGTGTAGCCAAAGCCTCACCTATCATTGCTTTAGACCCCAGCTGCTTCAATTGAATTGAAACACTGTGTTAGTGGATTTCCATAGACACTGTTTGTTCTGGTGCTGAGAACCACTTTACAAGGGAGGGAAGTTAAAAATATTTAAGACACATTCTATACTTCTGCTGGTCTTGTCATGAGATTTGGACATTTTCCCTTCATTACTTAGCAGTATGTAGAAACCTAAAGAAAAAGGTGACAAGTAGCAGGAGAATGATATGAAGTAAAGCTCTGATTGACTTGCAAATGAATTTGGGGCAAACTGTTGATGGCATTTGCACTCATGTGGTATGATCACTAACCATCTCTATTACAAGTTGTCACCAAGAAAAATGCTTAAACTTTAAACTTTAAGTTGTCTTTAGGTTGTGAATAAAAAACTGCTATTGCGTTAGATAAAATCTGTCAGTGACTGTTTGCCGAATCGAATTCTCTTGCACACACTTAAAGATTTGCTGGTGTGATTAGAGCATTTGTTTCCTGTCATTGCCCTTAGACGCCTTTCTGACTTCCTGTTCCATGTTTTGCGTCGGTATATGAAGAGAAAACAAGTGGTGCTCTCATCACGAGCATCTCTTTTGATTGAATATGCCATGTTCAATGCACACATGCATATTTAGGTTCATAGCAGAGGATGGCACTCTTTCTTTTTTCACAAGGCTTTTAAATTATCTATTATAATGACACTCTGGGCCGGCTGCATTGCTTCCCATATCTTTACTTTTCTCTTTCCTCCATAGGAGACGGGAAAAGTGTGTCTTTTTTTAGCTTCTGTGAAAGTCTCGATGGGCAGAAGAAATGCTTCTGGGTCAAAGAGAGACAGAGAGAGATGGAGAGAGTGAGGGCCAACACATGCAAAGCCATGTGTGTGAATGAATGAAGCTGGCACACAGGTATTAGCTTATCAAAGAGAAGCTTGTTTTCGTAGTTTATGCTTTCACCTCTGAGGAAGCTTTTACAATTTGCGTGTGCGTCTGTTTATGTTCGTGCTTTATTTGTGTGTGCATGTGTGCGAGTTCTAATAAAAGTGGTAATCTACCACAGAAAGCAAAAAAAGGGCCAGTAAAAAGAAAAGAAAAGAAATAAAGAAGTCCTCTGCACATTTTTAGATGACTTTGCATGCCGTGATCAATTTTTTGGCACTATGCAATATTTGGGAAAGTAGGTCACTTGTAATGAAGAGCTGACAATAACTCAGCGCACTGTTTTAGTCTTACAGCCCCGCATTGTTTGTAGTGGCAGCAGGTAGCTGATTTCAGTGGAAAGAGCCACAAAAAACCCAGTACCAGCACCAAATGGTAGGCAGACAAAGTTAACAAGTGGCTTTTGAACATAACTGAGCACAAAAACATGACAAATGTTGCTCCATGCCTGCTGGGTGTGTAAATAAACATCTCATAATATCAAGTTAAACCTGGTAATATGGTAATAATCTTCTTTCTGCCTTATATACTGAGACACCAGTTCAAGAAGAACCGAACACGATTATTGAGATACAGAATTCAATTAATCTATTTGGCGATTACACACTTTACATCCACTCCACACAGCAGAACATAATCCTGGTGATAGAAATTAGGACAGATCTGAGTGACCACGGTGGGAGGAAGTGGGCTGAGCGGACAAGAGCGTGAAAACTGTTGAGCTGTGAGATTTAAAGCACGTGGAGTGGTGGCTGATTGGTTCGAAGAAGGTGGACAAAAAGATGATTCGACTAGTGTCAGCATTGGTGTCAACGCTGAGTTCAACAGCATGGGAAAGTGGAAGTGGTGTAAATAATAGACCAACGACCGAACACCCAGGAAAGCAGGCAGATTGTAATCCTTCCTTATTGAACTTCCTCATTAACTTCAGTAACCAGTCAAAAAAGCTTCTCTGTATTACCGCAAAAATGTCCGTCCAATGGTCTACACCAGGGAAGTTCATTCAAGGTCTCAAGTTCAACTATATAGATGGTAAATGGCCTGTATTTGTATAGCGCTTTTACTAGTCCCCCCAGGGACCCCAAAGCGCTTTACACACCCAGTCATCCACCCATTCACACACTGGTGGAGGCAAGCTACAGTTGCAGCCACAGCTGCCCTGGGGCAGACTGACAGAAGCGAGGCTGCCATATCGCGCCATCGGCCCTTCTGGCCAACACCAGTAGGCGGTAGGTGAAGTGTCTTGCCCAAGGACACAACGACCGAGACTGTCCGAGCCGGGGCTCGAACCGGCAACCTTCCGATTACGAGGCAAACTCCCAACTCTTGAGCCACAATCGCCCCCAAAATCACCACAAAATGCTTAATATCAGATAAGTTAAAACAGGAAATATACAGGAATAATATCAGCAACAGTCAGGATGGAATAGGAGCATAATGTTCTTTAAAAATCACACAGGCACACTTGAGGCTTTCACTGCTTTTTTCACCAAAATAATAAAACTTCCAAATACTGTCCTCATCAGGCCAATCAGTGTACTAATTAAAATGTAAGTGCGAGTAAAAAGCATTACACTTCATCACAATTATCCCATTGTTTTTGTGGTAAGGGTACAACTGAGAATATTTGAGTTTAAAATATGACACCAATTTAACATAGTTGGTGTATTTTTTTAAGGATAATGAAGCAAAACCAGTGAGGCAGATACTGCGACCAATTTCTTTTGAAGCTTTATGCACGTCCTCATTTCATTTTACTTGGCATTAAAAATAATAAAGGAGCGTAAGTGGTGCACCAGACCTAAATGTTTGCAGTGTTCAAAAGCAGGGAACGCTGCGGTTTTCTTTTCCTTGTCTCGTATTTTACAGTGATCACAGAGCAGCACAGAAGCAGACACAAACACAATACCGCAGTGGCTGCATAAACTACAAGTGGGCATTCGGGGATGTTTGAATCTGAGAGCCTTTGTTGTTCTGTGCAGCTAACCTGCTCTTCAGACGAGGGCCAGGTGTGGCGACGTGCTCGACCCACTTCATCCCTTATCTGCGGTCGCTGCTCTGCATTACTTCCACACTTTACATCCACTCCACTCTCGTATTGTCAGTCAGAGGGCCTCTTGTTTTTCTCTCTCTGTTGTCAATCATGATTTTGCCAATCATTTGCTTCCATTACTTTGTTGCTGCAGGCATATGTTACACACACACATTGCATAAAGGGACAATATTTATTCCATCCATATATTCTGTCAGGGAGCTGCCGAGGCACAGTGGCAACATAGATTATCTACTTCATTCCAATCAAGAAAACACTGATGTCCATCTTCTTGTTGTGTTTCAAGTACATTTCAAATTTCTTCTCTTCTATTAGGTAATAATATTTTCCGCAGAAGATGAGACAGAGTGAAATATAAAAGCATAAGAGTAAGTGCAGCTTAGTCAGACGTTTATGGAGACACATAAGGGAGGAGAAGAAGAAGAGGTAACAAACTTAAATGTAAGAGGGAACAGGCTTCGTTAGTTTATTATCATAATACTGCAACTGGTCCAGTTTTTTGTTGCTTCTCAATAGTTTGAGTAATTCCTCTCATTTTTGATCTCACAGGGAAAACAGCAGCATCATTTACTCAAATCTATGTTAAACAAAGGACTCCTTGGAGGATGGCAAGTAAATTAACAAAATGACAAATGAATTAATCTAATTTGGACGTATCATTGTACACTGAACCTTTCTATCCAGTCCCATATATTTAAAAGCTGCAAATTCTGATGGAACTGCAAGTCTGCAGCTGAGTCGCTTACACCTCTTGTCTAACTCGAGAACAGGCTCTCTTAACTTTTAATGTGCACAGTGCCCGCTTTCAAAAACACAGAAAAAGTGAAGCATCATGTAATGGAAACTCTCATCAGTACATCTGAAAATGTAGACTTTTATGTAAGCTGTAGTGGTAACTTCCACAATCAAAAACATGATTCTGCACCCTCAATAAACATGAAGTCATAACTTTTATTAAATGCACCTGAAAAACATCAAATCAAAGTTTAATTTATTTAAAAACTCATCAAGGAAAATGTGCTTGGTATGGTCGGAATGGATATCAAAGCAAGTAAATTTGATTTGACCAAGTTGTATTATGTAACGTTTTACATTGTCCATACATAACAAAATTACATGGAAAATATACATTTAATTAAATTAGTTAGTCAGGAATTTGCTGTAAAAATACTGGAAATTGCTTTTTGACAATAGAGCTGAATTAAGTAGGATTACAAAGGCATAACAGGGGAAAACAGGGGAAATATTAGAAGTAAAATAATTGAGTAAGGGATTAAAGTTAATATATTCAAAATAAAGTTGAAGTACCAATTTCAGAGTAATATCTAATTACAGAATAAAGATGACACTCCTTTATAAAAAGCCTTGTGCTGGTGGGTTCATCATATTTTATACTTTAAAACTGCTTTTATTAACAAGCAAATTGCTCCTTTTCCAGGACATTAGTGGCCTGAGTGGCCTCATCGATGTTTAAATCTTTGTGTAGTACAGGCTAGGTTGCATCATAATGCACAATAGGACACTTGTTCAAGTTGTTTAGCCGTGAAGGTGTAGAGTTTAGGTAGGTGAGGCATCTGGGATGAAGGCGTTGCCTCGACACACAGATTAGTCCAATAAACTGCAGCCATGTAACACTGACTTCACTGGTTTTAGCGTCTGCGTTTTGCAAACTGAAGCTGACTTCACTTTATTCTTTAGAAAGCATGCCAGCCTTGATCTTAAAGGTGGATTTTACTCTCACAAGTACAACGTTTTTCCTCAAATTTCAACTTTATTCTCAAAATGTGACAAGTTGAAAAAGACATCCTCGTCTTTTTCAGATACTGCTACAGTTTACACAGAGCGATATATAATATATTGAGTTATATTTTACAGTCGGATCAGCATAATGGCAGCCAAACAGCTGACAGTATTCTACTGTAAAGCTTATATTCCGTATAACACAGCAGCATGTTTCGCAGTATTTGTTACAGATTGCAGATGTGACAGAAATGCATCATTAACGAATCTGACAGTGTAGTGAGCGTGTGTGTGTTTGTGTGCCGTGTGTGTTTAACTGAGGGCTCCTCGGGGACCATTAGACTCTCTCACAGTCTCAGGAAACCTCTGAATCTGGAATGTTAATTTCAGTTCAGCTCTGTCTGCTGAGCTGTAGTTCCTGAAATGTTCGAAAGCTGGATGCACATTTACTGTACGGTGTCATTATCGTTGCCTCTAAAGTCTCTTCCCCAGTAGGCCTACCGTGCTTGGTTTCTGAATGGCAGCATGGAGCGCATCCACCTACTCATTTGCTTGCCTGCTTGCTCTCTTGCAATTAGCATCATTCGTTTTCTCTCTCCCGCTAATGCTGCTTGAATGCTGTTATTACTAAACATCATTTGCATAAGCTGCTTTTCCACATGTAACGCTCATTTCTGTCCCTGTCTTACAAACACAGTTTCGGTCCGGGTCCCATTTTGACTTCTCAGTTCTTGTTTGTGTTTTATTCCTGACAAAATGGACACTGACACAGGAATGCGGATGTTCTGCCTCTGTAATAGCTTGGCACCGGTCATTAACGCAGTATGACTGCATCTTTTAAGACGGCACTGAGGTGCGAAGAAAGCTGCAAGCCCGTATTGTGTGCGTCACATGCATTTCTGCATTTGCCTGTCCTGTTCCATTTTAAGGGGACGCTGAGCCGGAATAAATGAAATGTTTAAGGCAGGAATGAGAGACAGAGAGACTGAGAGAGAAGGGTTGTGGTGGGACACATTTAAAGTGTTTTTTCCATCATCTCTAAGGCTCTCATCTCCTCCATATCTCAGGAAGGAAAGCGTGGAGGATGTGGAATTTTGCCTATTGACTTCTCCTTGTGAGTAATTTGGCAAATTGCAGGGTTTCAGCGAAGAGCGATGTTATCTCTGGCAATATAGCACTGAAAACACCACCAAAATAAACGGGTATATTTGCCATCCAGAACTGTAGATCCAGAAAGGGTTAGGGCTAAATTTCTGATTTATTCTGCTTGGGTGTAACCCATAGTAGCTCTCACTGAGTCAAATCTTTAAAAAAAAATATGTTTAAGGTAAAGGAAACTCTTTGGATATCAAGTTTAAGGAGTTAAAATCTTTTTTTCCAATTTGGTGATGGTTTCAAACTGAAATCCAACACTTCAGAAGAGTGCGTTTCATGTACTGCATTCGTGTTTTCACCATCTTAGATTCTCCTCTTTATTGGTGATGTGCTTCATGTTTGCTTTCAAGCAACGGCTTCCTTTTGTTAGACTTCCAGTTTCCAGCAAAGTCGTGACTGATGAATCAGTTCTGAATGCAAAGATTCGAGATAGAGAGAGAAGGTGTGGAAGGCAACACGAGGCCTGGGAGAGAAACCTCCTTCTCACATTATCCTCAGTCTGTGATGTGACCCTCTATTTTCTGACCCCCCTGCTCTAAGGAAAGTTTAGAGTTTCATGAATTAAGGGCAGTATGTTTGTTTGTTAGGAGAACAGGGCTTACAGTACCGCTGGAACAAAAGGCTCGTGTGCTGCTTGTGCTGCAGTCACCATGGAGATTTTGTTTGGCCTCGAGATGGAGTTGGTATGATCGTCTCGCTGCAGATCTGTCACTCAGTCTGTCAGCGGGGGCTCCACAGAATACAGCACAATAGTCCCTTCTCAGAAAATATGGCTGACATCTGAAAAATTCATCCCAGCAACAACAGTAACAAAGATGGTAATTATAAGATAAGAAAACATTGGCGATGATCATTCAGTAATGGAGCCTGGCTCGCGAACACTTGTGGCTCCGAAAGTATATTCAAGTTGAGTCAGAATTCACGATTACATCTGTTTGTGTTCCACTGTGCAAGGGAGCACAATGAGCTCCATTTGAATATTTATAACACGCCTCTGATGTTAATTGAAAGCAGCCACACTTTGTCAAGGACATCTCCCTCTCTGCAATTGAAGCCCGGTGCTCCCAAAGTGCACAGCGACGGGTGAATGACATTGGAGCGATCAAAAATAGCACTCGGGCTTTGCATCTGGACACAGTTGTCAGATCCAGATTAGTAGAAGCTGAGAAGCTTTCTGCTGCAGACAGCTAACAGTGGACCAACAGAGTAGCGAAAGATGCCACAGAAAATCTGAACCTCCACTCAAAACATCACAGAAAAAAGAAAAGCAATCAATAGCAATGTTTTTTACAACGGTTTGCAATTTAAATAGCAAACATTGTTTTTCCAGCTTTTTAGAATCGCTGCCAGTCGGACTGCCTCAAGTGTTGGACGGTTTCTCAGATGAAATAAGCGACTGGAATTCATCATCCTGGGCTCTGAGTTATTCTCACGTAACGCTGGATAGTGCTCGCCCCAACCCCGGCTGGGTAAAGCAGCGGGCTGAGTAAAAGGAGAGGCAATCGGCAGTGAATTGAAAAAAGAGTAGAAGAAAAAAAAGTCTTTTACCTAAAAGGCCTTTGTGAAGCAAATGGATCCAGACCTACCTCGCTGGCTTAGTTTCCCATAACCTATAAATATTTATTACTTTTACAGTATTTCTTTTCTCATGGGCAGTTAATATGGTACAAAACCATCCCCATAAAATAGTGTATTATGTAAATAAATATTACGTAAGGCTACAGTTTGTCTTTAGGAGAGAATGAGGCTTTTTGCCCTTTCTGTTAACATTTAAAGCAAAAATATTGCATTATTAGATTTTTGGGGTACATGTGGCATAATGATAGTTTTCTAACATGTTACTTGTACAGTTGTACAAGAAAAATCTCAAACTTACACCATCCATCCATCCAGTCGCTTCCGCTTATCCTTTTCAGGGTCGCAGGGGGCGCCGGAGCCTATCCCAGCTTTCATAGGGCGAGCGGCGGGGTACACCCTGGACAGGTCGCCAGTATGTCGCAGGGCTAACACACAGGGACAGACAACCATTTGCGCTCACATTCACTCCCACATTTACACCTATGGGCAATTTGGATTAATCAATTAACCTGCATGTCTTTGGACGGTGGGAGGAAGCCCAAGTAAGTCAAACATACACCTTAATCAAAATGATACTGGTTAATAAGTCCTATAGTTATATAGTAATAATGTAACAAAATATGCTGAGAATGGAAAGAAAAACATCTAAAAGAGCATTCTCCTCGCACTTTAATAGAAATTCTGCATTAACTTTATCAAGTATTCATAAAATATCATTGAGATTTTTGTGATGAGATTTTTTATTGAACTGACGTCTCTTGGCAGTAAAAAGCAAACGCTATTTTTTCCCAGCAGTGTTTCCTGTCATTGTGGAGGACAGTGATCTCCCAACTCAAACTGGAGCATGATGAATAAATAAAAGCAGCCTGGATAGGCTTTAAAGGCTTCCCAGCAAACCCAGGGCCTCTGCGTCTCGCTGTTATACCGCGGTAGCTAACAAGCCACCACTTCTGTTTTAACTCAGAAGAACGCAGATTGAGAGAAATAAGAGAAAATGAGGAGAATGGAAGAGCGGGGAGACAGAATTTGGTAGACAGAGGATTAGTGCTTAGCTGAGAAGACTAGCGTTGGTGTGATGAGATCTTCATCCGCCTGAACAGTTTCAAATGAATTAAGAGTGTTGTGGGATCGGGATGAAGATGGAGAACTGAGACCTGAAAAAAAAAACAAAGATAGCAGCATTGAAAATGTATAAAACATTTACTTAAATACTGCTCTTAAGAAAATATATGAGACTCTTTTTTTATTTATTGGAATATTTAAATTCATTATGTTTTGACTCAGTGTGTTCACTACTTTCCTACAAGTCATATGTTCACCTTATAACATGTGATGCTTGTGTTTTTATTCAGGTGAGGTTTGTAATAGAAATGCTGTACTATGCTATCAGTCACCATAACAAAAGTCCTTGTAAGGATAATAAGCTGCTGGGTTATTTGTAACATCTCAGCATGCGTTTTTATGGTATGGTGCGGAGGTATGTTACTAGCCTGTATGTCCATCGGCTTGGTTGTCCTTGAGTTTAGAAATTGTAAAGAGTTTCATGAATAGCTGTTATTTACAGGCTGAGGCGCTTGGGTGCAGTTTATTTCATCAGTTTTCATTTCATTTAGGGGTCTTGAGGTTTTTGGTTGCAGTAGTAGTATACTGCAGTATATACTAGTTCTCCAGTAAGTTCTCCAGCACTCCTGAAGGGCTTTTAAAGTTGTTGTTTTTTTGGGATGTTGACTTCTTTATGACTTCAAAATGCTTTGAATGTCCTTCAAGAAGCCTGAAGTACAATTCCTGAAAACTATTCAAAGAAATGACAAGAACATTTGCCTAGGAGAGTTCAGGCTGTGCTGAAGAACAAAGGTGGTCATACCAACTACTTACTCACAAGCTCGTTAAAATTAGATAAATATGAAAAAGTATATTTTTGCCTTTCCGTGTTTTTCTGATTCAATACAACTTTGTACCCATTTCCCATTTTCAAACCAAAAGAAATGAGGCATTGTAATTACACTATTTCCAATGCTAAGCACAAAAATTGCATTCACTTGTATGTAGATCACTAAATTTAACTGGAGAATGTGCAAAAAGATAAATGACACCAAAATAAGATATAAAAGAGAAACAGTATGAGGTTTAAACCTTGAAAGGGAGAACTTTTGTCCATCATCCTCTGCTACACCCTAAAGGGCTATTAGGGTGGAGAAATTAGGGTTAGTGTAAGGCAAGCATTTAGATTAGCTTGGAAATGCAATATGCCCATAAACACAAATGTTCAAACATGTGGGTTTAACATGACGATGAAACATTAAAAAGACAATTTTATTGACTTTTATTACTTTTAGAACAAATAAACGTTGGCATTTTAAATTTGTGTGAAGCAGACAGATTAAAAGTTTTTTTTTCTATTAACTAACTGAACTTTTTGTACAGAGCAATTAGGAAACTCTTGACTCCCCTATCCCCCCTTCTTCTTTTTAAAGTAACTCTTCTCATTCATCCTCCAGGGGAAACAGTGCATGTGATTAAATCTCTGCCCTGCCAATTAATTCATGCCTTCATAAATATACAAATGTGCTATCAAACTGGAACTAGATCATCCGGCAGAGCGAACAGAGCTCTCGGCCTGCTCTCTGTTGTGTACACTTCTATTAATTATACAGCTGTCGACACACTGTGCTCCTCTAAACAATGCCACACATCATCGAGCCTTAGTATGTTATCAAAATGCGCTCGTCTTAATGCTAAGCATATGCCGTTGAAGGGATAGCAGCTTGCTGACTTTACTCGCCGAGATAAATACTGACTTAGATTTATTAGATTTCAGTAGATTTTTTGGGGAAAGTATGGAATAAAGGGGAAGTGAAATTTTATTATTTTATTCTAAAAGCTTTTATTGATCTGTGAACGTAGGCATACACTCATGGACCACACGATAGAGCGGTGTTTATCAAGTCCTGCCTATAAGATGAGCATCAGTGTAATCTTATATCACTATAACACTGTGAAACCTCTAAGCATCTTAATCTTAGATCCTACAGCTTTTTTCAAATCATTATCTCGATTTTTTTTCGAGTCTGGCTTCCTGTCAGATTTGGAATTTAGTTCCAAATTCTTTTAATTACTTTTACATAACATCATAACTGATCCAATATAGAAAATCGGCAGCTTATTTTGCCATAATCACTGACTTTGAACTCAAATATTAAGCCCAGTGCCTTCCCAGTTTGTTCTAATTCTTTAACAAATCATGGATGTGGATTAATATTTCTTGGACAGGTTTCCGGTGGCTGCTTTGTAAAGAGACAAAAAGAGATACATGAATAAAGACTCACATCATAACTGCTTAATATCACCATAATGCTATTTACAATGTTGTCCATGGTTCATCTTCAGAATTCGCCCATACGATCACCTCTGAAAGAGTCACATGGATCATTTATGGATGGTGAAATAGATGCTTTTCAGGTATTATTAATAATATTATTTCATCAGCCAAGAATTATTTTTGCAATACTTTATAAACGTGTTAGTCTGTGTTCGTTCTTACTGGCGCTTAGTGGGAAAACTACAAAACTAACACTCTTGAACAACAGCGACTCCTTAATCTGCTTAAACAGGTGTTCCTGTAGTATATCTAACCCAGGTTATGTAATAATGGGCCTTCCGATATGCGGTGTGAACATTGAGGTGACATTAAATCAGATTTGATCCCATTAGGCATCCCTCTGGTGGCCCGAGAGTTTTGATGAGCTGTTTGGAGCCCTGCCAGACGACGCCATCCTGAGAGAGGCGAGCGAGAAAAGAGAATGTCATTTTACCTCATCACAAACTCCACTGTGAGAAACAGTCGAGCACGTCTTCTGCGCGTTGTGCATTATTCATGTCGCGTGTTGAACAGCACTTCTGTCTCTCCATCTATCTCTTCTTCTACGCCCCTCCTGTCTTTTTATCCGCGAACAGTCGGCTTTTCTCTCACATAAAACCTGAAGTGTACTGACCACATTAGGACGCGTTAAATGCAGTTAGCCTCCAACGTATGTGTGACTCGGAACATCGAAATGGAAATCTGCAGGCTAGTGTATGAGTCTTTGTGCCTCTCCCTGTACTACATGTACTGAAATGGAGGGTAAAGGACAAGGACTGTATTCACTTAGACTAAATGAAGTAAACGTGACCAGGACTAATGCAGTTCACGTTTCTCCAACTCTTGACTTAATTACAAGGAAGAAAATAATGAGTCGGCTGAATTATGATCTCCAAATATACGACAGAAAATACTGTAAACATGTTGAAACATGTTAGGCAAATATATACTGCAGTAGTTACCCACATAAAACAGATGTTATGTTGTGTTATTTTGCCCACTCACAATTACCTAACACTGTTGCTGTCTTTAGCAATATTAGCTGCATGCAGCAGAGGATTTTTAATGAATTTTGGAGCCTTGGAGAACAACATTCATTAGAAGCTATCAAAAAAATGCTACATAAAGCATACCTTTGTCAACCTATCATGCATTGCAATATGTCAATACAATTGATATCAAATTGATTAATTAATTATGCAAATATGCAAACCTGTTCTTCCTAGATACACCACTCTGACTAAAGCATACTTGAATGGCACTGACTGAGCTGTTCTTAAACAAAAAGAAAAATGACCAGCGATTAAAGTCAGGGAGCCAAACAAGATGAGAAAAGCTTTTCTAACTTTTTTTTTTTTTTACATTTACATTTTCCAAAGCTGCTGAATTGGAATCCATCCATCCATCTTCTTATGTTCATCAGTTTCAGGGTCGTGGTGCTGGAGACTAGCCAAGCTGTCTTGGGGTGAGAGGTGGGAGTACACCTTGGACAGGTTGTCAGTCTATCACGGGGCTCACACATGGAGACAGCCAACCATTCACGCTCATATTCACACCTACAGCCAATTTAGAATTGACACTTAACCTGACATGCATGTTTTTGGACTGTGGGAGGAAGCCAGAGTAAAAGGAGGGAACGCACGCAGTCACGGGGAGAAAAGTCCACAAAGACCTTTTTGTTGTGTTTCAACATCAGGCTTTGGAATGGAGTGCTGTAATGTACAGTACTTCTGGAGGTTTCTTGCCTAAAAATAAACAATTAAAGTAACCTACAGCATGCACATTATTGCAAAGATGGTACTGAGGAATATTAGCATAATATTAAATTATTAACTATCATTTGAAAGTATTGAAGATACCTTATTTATCTTCTCATTTCACCTCTTATATAGACTGGTGCTATTATGCCCTTTTCTTATTTGAGCCTTCTTGCCCAAGACTGGGCAGGTTTTTGGACGGGACCATTTATCCAACCCAGAACTCTCAGAACTGTTTGGATTGTGTTGTAAGAAAAGAAAACCCCCAAGCCTCTGCAGCAGGTGATTAAAGCAGAACATCGCCAGTACTCATCGACTGAGCATCAGCGACATCGTCAAGGTGCAGGGCCCAAATTATATTAAAAGACAATATCCAGCCCAGTCACAGCCTGTTCACCCTTCTGCTGTTTGGCGAGCAGTACAAAAGAATTAGTATCAGACTTCAACACGCTATTTTCCCTTAGGCTGTGAAACTTGGGAACTTATCTTGCGCAAGCAACAACAACAGTTAGTTATTTATTCATTAAGTTTTAATTGTTTTTTTATCCCCTGGACTATGAATTTTGTAATTCAAGAGCATACACCCATTGCACAATGCTTCATCATACTGTGCATATAAAATGCCTTTTATTTTTATCAGTATGGTTACACATCACCTGGTGCTGAATGTGCCAGTTGAGTATTCATAGGATTGATTAATCAATCGATTATCATTCCATCATAATTCTTTGAGTTTCCAGCTCCTGGTCAGTAAGTTGATCATGGTGTGGTTTTCTTTTAGGACACAAAGCCTGTAGAGAGGTGATGGGATCGAAAGGTTGGACATTAGGGTCAGCTGGAGCTACTTTAACAACGTCTGGATTACATGGGGTTTATTTTTAGGATGTTTTTTTAGTTCCCTGCTGGCTGAAGGAACCCACGTGGATTTTACCACGAGAAGGGTGGAATAGCTCAACCATAAATTCTCACAAATTAGTTTCAATGTCTCCTTTTTCTTGACTGGCAGTAATTGTTGAGGAAAAGGTCAGAGACTTCGACCTGCACCTACATGAACAGGCACACGTCCTTATCCATCATCCAGCGCATCCTGTGTGTGAGGTGCCTAATTGGTTCCGCGGTGAATCATATCTAATTGGCGTGTAGCTGTCTATAGCGAAGGTACGTTGAATCAGTAGACTGAATCCCACATAAAAGTGTAGAAGAGTGTAAAAGAGAGTAAAAGCTGAAGAGCAGTGCTGCTGGAAGCTTTCAATGGGACAGAGAGAAAGAGCAAGTTCATTGTGGTGTTATTTATCTGTTAATTTGTTTTTTCAGTGTCCCCATCACTGGTGTTTTCCATCTCTCTTAGAGCCCAAATCAAATTAGCTCAGTAGGCTAGAAATTCTTGCGCACAGGGTTACAAAAGTAAACAAACAGGCAAGCTGACTTGATTGTGTAAAGTCTGCATTTATTGTTGAGGCACTATTGCTGAGATGATTACGGTCTTCTTAAATTGAGGCTTGCTGCAGGGGACGTGAGATACAGTGGGGCAAAAAAGTATTTAGTCAGCCACCGATTGTGCATGTTCCCCCACTTAAAATGATGACAGAGGTCAGTAATTTGCACCAGAGGTACACTTCAACTGTGAGAGACAGAATGTGAAAAAAAAATCCATGAATTCACATGGTAGGATTTGTAAAGAATTTATTCGTAAATCAGGGTGGAAAATAAGTATTTGGTCACCTCAAACATGGAAAATCTCTGGCTCTCACAGACCTGTAACGTCTTCTGTAAGAAGCTTTTCTGTCCCCCACTCGTTACCTGTATGAATGGCACCTGTTTGAACTCATCATCTGTATAAAAGACACCTGTCCACAGCCTCAAACAGTCAGACTCCAAACTCCGCCATGGCCAAGACCAAAGAGCTTTCGAAGGACACCAGGAAAAGTATTGTAGACCTGCACCAGACTGGGAAGAGTGAATCTACAATAGGCAAGCAGCTTGGTGTGAAAAAATCAACTGTGGGAGCAATCATCAGAAAATGGAAGACATACAAGACCACTGATAATCTCCCTCGATCTGGGGCTCCACGCAAGATCTCATCCCGTGGGGTCAAAATGATCATGAGAATGGTGAGCAAAGATCCCAGAACCACACGGGGGGACCTGGTGAATGACCTGCAGAGAGCTGGGACCAAAGTAACAAAGGTCACCATCAGTAACACACTACAACGGCAGGGAATCAAATCCCGCAGTGCCAGACGTGTTCCGCTGCTGAAGCCAGTGCATGTCCAGGCCCGTCTGAAGTTTGCCAGAGAGCACATGGATGATACAGCAGAGGATTGGGAGAATGTCATGTGGTCAGATGAAACCAAAGTAGAACTTTTTGGTATAAACTCAACTCGTCGTGTTTGGAGGACGAAGAATACTGAGTTGCATCCCAAGAACACCATACCTACTGTGAAGCATGGGGGTGGAAACATCATGCTATGGGGCTGTTTTTCTGCCAAGGGGACAGGACGACTGATCCGTGTTAAGGACAGAATGAATGGGGCCATGTATCGTGAGATTTTGAGCCAAAACCTCCTTCCATCAGTGAGAACTTTGAAGATGAAATGAGGCTGGGTCTTCCAACATGACAATGATCCAAAACACACTGCCCGGGCAACAAAGGAGTGGCTCCGTAAGAAGCATTTGAAAGTCCTGGAGTGGCCTAGCCAGTCTCCAGACCTCAACCCCATAGAAAATCTGTGGCGGGAGTTGAAAGTCCGTGTTGCTCGGCGACAGCCCCAAAACATCACTGCTCTCGAGAAGATCTGCATGGAGGAATGGGCCAAAATACCAGCTACTGTGTGTGCAAACCTGGTAAAGACCTATAGTAAACGTTTGACCTCTGTTATTGCCAACAAAGGTTATGTTACAAAGTATTGAGTTGTATTTTTGTTATTGACCAAATACTTATTTTCCACCCTGATTTACGAATAAATTCTTTACAAATCCTACCATGTGGATTCATGGATTTTTTTTTCACATTCTGTCTCTCACAGTTGAAGTGTACCTCTGGTGCAAATTACTGACCTCTGTCATCATTTTAGGTGGGGGAACTTGCACAATCGGTGGCTGACTAAATACTTTTTTGCCCCACTGTAATGCCCCAAGCCGCTATGCTAATTTAGCGCTGCACAAGAGCCGAGGCTGCAGTCTACCTACTTGTGATGGAATATTATTTAAATAAAAGCAACGCCTGACTTAAAGTTTTGACTTGTGCTATGATACTCTTCTGTCATCGTTTTTGCTTTGTTAAAGGATATTTATTCTACAGCCCAAGCAGAGAAATCCATAAGATTTGGACCACTGCTGAAGTTTAACACTGCTTTGTTGCTAGTTAGGCCTCCAGTATTAATAGCATACCAGCCACCATAAGCCTCATTATTTTTCTGTGTCTTTAAAAACACTTTTATTAAGGTAATAAAAATGTAGGGGAGACTGGGGATAGTTGTAACGTGGGTCAGTTGTAACACTTCCAATTTCTCCAATCAGGGCTAAGTTTCAAATGATGTGACTCATCCTGTGCATGCCCAATTCAGTTCTGCTATCACATGTGAAAAATCAGCACATTTTGTCAAAAACAGACAATTTAACACCAAAAAAAGTAATTTGTATGCCAAAAAGTAAGTTTTTCTACTTTATTTCAATTTATAATAGCATTATCAGCTTTGCAGTTAAAGTCATCAAGCTTAAATTATGTTATTTGTATGTCTATGGGGATATATTCTGTGTAGGTCTTTAGTGCTAATGTTTTAGCCGTTAGCTGTAATGTTAGCTAGTTCATGGCTATAGGAGTCTGGGTCAGTTGTAATAATAATGTACGTTACAACTTACCGCACTATTACTTTAACTTATATTAAACAAGTTGGGGCAACGACATCAGCAGAGAGAGGTTCACTGGTCGCTTTTGTATATGCGGTTAATGCCATTGGCAACACAATTCCTCCACTGTTTGTGTTCCCACACATACATTATGCAGACCACTGTATCAGAGATGGACCAGTAGGAAGTACTGGTAGTGGAAATAAATCAGGATGGGTGCAAGAAACAGATTTCCTCATCTTTCTGAAGCACTTTGCAAACCACACCAAGGTAAGCCATGATAAAAAGTAATGTTATTGCGATGCTGGTGAACAACTACATTTTTTCAGCTTCATTGTTATGTTCAAAATTGGTGCAAGAGTTGTAGGTTATAATGCCCACTGAGCCAATGAGGCCAAACTCAAGGAAGACCAACCAAAATTAATGAAATATTCAGTTGCAGAAAATTCCATAATTTGTCTTTTTGGAGGGTTGGAATAAGTTCAAAAGCTAGATTTCTGCATTCTGTCACACACACACACACACACACACACACACACACACACACACACACACACACACACACACACACACACACACACACACACACAGAGCTACATAAATGGCTCTAAGTGCATTCATGTGTTGAATAAACAAAGATTACATGTTAATGTTTTGTTAGTACCCTTATTTCATTGTGTTACATTTCACCCCAGGATATGTTACAACTAACCCAGACTATGGGGTCAATTGTAACATTTCACTCTTTGTGTTTGAGGCCATACCATGCAATGGGTAATTGTGCTGCAGAGAAAATAGCTGCACTATTTAATAGCCGAGACATGTAAATACTTTGCATTACATTTTGAATCCACTACCTTAAAAGAGCTCCAATTTACAGACAGAAATGTCAAAAATGTTACAACTATCCCCGGTCTCCCCTACTTTGGCTCTGAGAGAAGTTTCATTGTTAAAAGTTACAGGGATAACAGTGATTTAGCACAGTGCTTCAGTTTAAAGATTTGGTGTAACTAATATCTTTGTGCTTGTGCTAAACACCTATCCTCTCCTGACTAATGTGATTATGATCAAAGCGAACAATCTGTCCTCTCGTACAGTGATACTCAATTTACAGCCTGTAAGACAAATGAGTCCCACCACAGGATGACAGCTGGCCTGTCAACCACTTTCTAATTCATTTTAAAACACAGTCAGACACATCTGCAACTAAAATGCATGTACAGCCTTTGATCACAGTAAAATATTTCCTCACTATATTTGGAGTTAAGGCTCTGTTTTGGGACCCCACCACCTTCGCAGACACATACATATAAAGCTTGAGCAGCAACACGGCTTTTCATAAAAAGACATAGCAGGCAACAGTAGCAAAAGATACAGCGTGATACATGTGATCGGAGAAGAAGAAGAAGCTGGAGTGAAGGTTGCAAGATATCCAGCAACTGTAGGCAGGTTAAAGCAATTTAAATGCTTTTATGAGATTTCCTAGCTGGGTATTCATGGAGCACGTGCAAAGGAATCAGCTGAGCCATCAGCTGATAGGGGCTGACATTAAGATCAGCTGATCTGCTATGCCCTTTGACCTTGTGGCCTACCTGAACTAACCCTATGGTTGATTGATGATGTATGAGTTTGATGATTTATTTTATAGCCTTAATGTGAAACCTTCTACTAAGTTCATGTAGTTCATGTCAGTTGAAAGAAACAGGACACTAAAGTTTACCTTACGATAATATTATTAATAATAGTTCATTTTTTTAATTAAATCAAATTAAATGTAACTTTTTTTACTACTTGGTCTCTGACATCCATCCATTCAGCAAGTGTCTCAAACCCTCGTTGTTTACATCGTGTTGAATGAATGAACAAAGCAGCTTTTGTTAACAGCTTTTTGGGTTTGTCAGTCTGAATTAATAGTTGAGTACTAATTACAATATTCAACAATCCTTTATAAAACAACTATGCACAGAATATCATCAGTGTCTAACAGTACCTCTTATTACTATGATGTTTTGTCCTTCCTCAAATCTTCTTTATCTTCTAGTCTTTTATTGTCCACCCTTTGACCATAAGATCATAGTCTCCTCTTTTTCTTCTGTCTGTCTGTAGCGATGGATGGGCAGACCGTTACGAAGTTGTGGAGGGTTATGAGCAGGAAGCAGAGGGAGGCATCACAATGAAGCTCCAATCAGCGGTGGTCAGGTCCTTTGACGACTATTACCTAAAGCTACGTCTGGACAGCAATACCAGGAACCCTTGGTTTCCAGAGTTCTGGCAGTATCGTTTTCAGTGCCGCCTCCCAGGCCATCCCCAGGAAAAGAAGAACTACAAAAAAGTCTGCTCCGGTAGGACATAACAAAATTTTTGACGTTCATAAGTAGGAGTGGATATTTTTCAAACAAATGACTAGTCACAGAGTTTAGTTTTTCAGGCACTGTCTTCTTTTCTTCTGACCATAGGGTTAAATATGATCATGAATATAAGAACAGAACTCGTGAATATTAATAAAACCTGTGATTTATTTTTTCCCCCCTGTGTTTTCCTCCATGAATATTCTCTCCATTTGCTCGCAAAAGGTGATCACGGTAAATTGTGTTCTTGACTTGTTGATAGCTTTTCAACCACAATTCAAAAACTGCTCCAAACAAATCCACCCTGCAGAATGGCATTAAGACGAATTGCATGCTTCTAAATTCAAACGATCAATAAAAATCAACAAGTGGTTTGTGATGACACTCAGAGCTGTAAGGTTATGGACGCTTTTCTACTTTGTATCACACGTTTACAAACCTCTTATGTTCCATAGATCTTCGAGGTGGTAAGTGTATCTTTCTAGACACGATTATTACAACAACTGTCTGAATTTCATCTGCACTTTGTTTGCATTTGACTCCTCCAAGACAGGATGAGTTTGACTGATGCTTTTTTAAACCCAGCGCTCTCTGTAATATCTGCGATTTAGTCAAATAAAGTAGATGGGTAGATGTCTTCATCCTGGCAGGCTTAGAGTGCGAAATTCATCAGTCAAACTCTGATGCAAAGCACTTGCTTGTTTGGTCTGTACGAGGAAAAGGAAAGAAAACAAAAGTTGACATATACGTTGGAAAGCTGCACAAATGAATGGCTCACTCAGCACACGCTGCTGACACAAACACCTGAAAAATATGTTGTATGGTGAGAAGTTGCATCCCTTTCCCCCCCCCCACTGCGTGTGCATGTTGATATCACAAGCAAAACATATCAGTATTTTAAATGCACTGTCAAAGGAGGCAACAATAAATGTAGTTTTGAAGAGATCATTCCCCCCTCCTTCTGCCAAACACTGTGACTGTGGGACAGTGCCTTTAGATGACTGAAGTACCGCTTGCACAAACAGTGAGGATTTTCCCAGGCACTGGCTGTTCTCCTCATCTGTTTCCTATTGAGCTTTTGGGCATCAATGCTAATATATTTTGTTGCTGCACAAAAAAAGAGTTGTCTTTGTTTCTATATTCTTCATGTGTTCTTCGAATTTCATCATACTTCTAATGCTGTCATTCACACAGAGTAATAAATCTTTTAATACAGCAGCACAAAAAAATAGTTTAAGGAATAGTTGCATTTAAAACTCTTCCTTATGAATGTTTTTTTAATCTTCTGCCCTTTGTGATCAAGGTTAAGAAGAGGGGAAGAGATTGACAGAACTAAAAAAAATGAATTGAGGTTAACACGGTGATTTGAGTTGTACAGTTAATTTCTCTATCTCTCTTTCTGCCTTGAAGCAGATTTTCTACACTTGCAGTTTGGAATTCTTTCGACTGTTTGACGACCTCTCCTTTCATCTCTAACAGGAAATGAAAGTCTGCAAGAGAACTATGTGCAGGATAGTAAGATGGGCTTTGTCATCAATGCCATCTACGCCATGGCTCATGGCCTTCATGATATGCACAAGGAGCTATGTCCGGGACAGACAGGGCTCTGTGAGGCGATGGATCCCATTGATGGCAGCAAGCTTCTGGACTACCTGCTCAAAACATCCTTCAGAGGAGTCTCGGGAGAGGAGATTTACTTTGACGAAAATGGAGACACCCCAGGAAGGTAAGAGGAAGAAGAAGCTAATAAAAAATTAAGAAAAGCCAAGAAATGAACATAGAGATTTGATATCACCATCTGGGTCACAAAGTGCATTTCCCCTTCTCCCACTCTCCAACTCATTAGCACACATGTGTGTCCCAGTCTTGAGCATGAGAGGATGTAATTAGTCTGGACTGGAACAGATTTAGTGGATTGTCCACTGCGGCAGTCACTTTCATGTCTTTACAGTCCAACGGACAACATTTGACAGTCAGAAAACACAGCCGTGTCATTCCTCTGTCAGCTGGAGGTTAGGTGCAGTGCATCCTGGTTCAGTATAAAAATGAGGGCACACTGGTATGAGCGCTTGATGTCACATAACAGAGTTGTAAGCAGTTTGCGGCTTCAGATAAGAGGAAAGGCTTAAGCTGTGGAGTTGTTATCATTAAATTACCTTTCACTCTGATTCTCTCCTTTCCCACTCCCTCTCAAATCCTTCCCTTTCTCACTTAATAAGTGTGTTAATACGCAGTGCTCCGTCTCTCCTCAAACATCCAGGTATGACATCATGAATTTACAGAGCGTGGGTGATGATCGCTATGACTACATAAACGTGGGGTCGTGGAGCGAGGGCATCTTGAGCATCGATGACAACAAACTGTGGATGAACAGCAGCGACATGGTTCGCTCAGTCTGTAGTGAGCCCTGTTCCAAAGGACAGATAAAGGTAGGGATTCAGATCCTCCTTAAAGTAAATTCCCATACGAACTCATCCGTATCCTTCTCTGAGATATCACCTCGGCACATTTCACACTCTTCCAGAGCGACCTAATAATCATTTAATGTTTGAGAAAAATGCAAAATTTTTCACGTTTTAGAAGACAAAGAACAATTAAGAAGCCTTTATAGAATTTAGCTGAGGTTTAGTTGACAACCAGAGCTTTATGCGATGACGTAAAGGGCTGTCCTATGGATTTCTCAATCTTGTTTTTACCTCGCCTTAATAAAAATAGACTTAGCAGGATAACTGAGCTGGAAAATACTTTGATCCAGCTTCAGGCACAACAAGAAGTCGGATTCTCTGAGGCTTTACAGGAAAGAATAACTTAACTCTTTGTTGCGATGCATAAAGGTGTTCTTATTTCACAAAGCCGGAAGAACGTAAAGCTTTAAAAGACCCAGACACAGTCCTCTATCAGCTTGAAGGCTGAAAAACTGTAAAGAATACTCCAGTATCATTGCTTTTTAAACACTTCTTAGTTTTATAGACTCTTGTAATACACAGTGCAGCATTCAAAATGTTTGCATTTTCTTCAAGAACTCAATCTGCCTTCTCTGTCTGATAATGAATCCGAGTCAGTCTACTTGCTTGCTACTTTATTAGAGGTACACCGAATGAAGGTGATCCACACTGATTAAATCAATTTTATTAAAACGTGTTAATCTATCACACATCATTTTGTGGCAGAGGGTGAATATTCCTGCTTGTTAGACTGGGACAATATTGGTACAGATACAGGCTGGCTGGAGAATACAATTCATCATTATGATAAAGCACTTATAGACAAATTGTAAGTGTTCAGCACAGGAAATAGTTATTCTCTGTGTATAGGGATCAACTAGAGTTGACCCCTTTTAACAATACTATTCTTTCTCTTCCTCAAAACACTGGATCAGAAAATCAGAGATTATCATTGTATGCTGATAATACCCTTCTTTGTGTAGGTAGTGCAGTTTCCTCTTTACCACATGTTTCCACTTTTGAGTTGTTCCGCTTATTATGTGAATATAAAATCAAATGGACAGCAATTAAAAGCATTCTGCCCTCCCGTATACCAGAATCTTCACGTTGACGTGTCCTCTTGTACGTCATCCACTGTAACACAAAATTGTCAAGGTAAATACAGGCACATTTGAAACCTAATGTAATTTCCCACACTAACTCAACGCTTTTATATCAATATTTAAAATGGACATACTCACTTGGGTCGATATTTACTCTTTTATGATCCCTTTTGCTTCTTCTGGCTATTTCCAAATTTTAGTATGCACTTCTAGTTCTCTCTCTTGGTTTGATTATGCTCCTTCCGTCTCTTGGAGATGAATAATATGGAATATTTTGCTGCCTCACAGATTGCAGGACCTAGTAATTAAATTTGGAAGGTGTAATTAAATTTCTTTTGCTACTTGCTATACTGGTAACAAAAAAAAGTGCATGCAGATCTTAAAGGGCACAACCATTTGCCATTTTCTAAATTCCAAATGCAGTATGTTTTCTTTGTTGTTTCTGCAGTACAGTTATGGGGAAGTGATGTTTGAGTTTGAAAGAAAGGTCTCTGTGTTTAATGGAATTTTGAGATTTACAAGCAGAATGTAATCTACCGTGATAATCTTTTTTTTCTATCGCAAATTAGGATTAATCATGTGGGCATGCAATGTCCCATCGGGATCAGCACTCCCTACAAACCCATCTTAAAAATTATTTGCCTCATCAGATCAATACTAGGACAAAGTGTGAAAAACTTTGCGTGGACTTCAGCACTCCACCTACTTCATATGTGTTCATGTGCATGAAGGTTGCGGATGGAAATGGGGGAGGTCAAGTAAAGACATCAATATAATCATTAGGATTAAGCATTGGGGGAACCACAAATGTCTAACTTTCCAATTAATCTCTACTGTAATTAAAAAGAGAAATGTTTTAAGAGCTGAACCGGTGCCCTTACTGTACATCTGTTCCCAGTAAATATGTCATTGATTTTTCTTGCAGTGAATCTTAATCCTTTATTTGCTTAAATCACATGCTGGCAAGAAGGCTGCTGATGCTACACTGTCCTACATTTTTAAATCCTCCTCCCATTACAAATGATTTAAAGAAGGGATAATGAAGGAAAAGAGAAGTCTATGTAAATATGACAAACACGGATAAGTTCTGATGTCACATAAAAAGTTTAGGTTTGCACCATAAACTCACGGGACTTGCGCTCTACCTGAGCGAGGAGATGGACCGTTTGGGACAGTAAGCAATAAAACTGGTTTTGAGCAAAGGCTGAATAAATGCCCTCATTTCCTTCATTTGGGGACAATTGTTTTCAGACTGGCTATGCACCAAGTTGCCTCGAGGGAGGGTGCATCCTCTCTCCTAGCTGCTCATGCTTCCCCCCTCTATCTGCTTTGTTTCGTGCCCCACTTATCACCCTGCTTTACATATCACAGTGCTGGTAACAGCTTCTTTGGGAGCAGAATGTAAAAGCAGCCGGCCTTGTTTTCTAAACACTCTGTCTGGGGCTCAAAAAACGCACAAACAAATCCTCATTTTGATATCCCCTCTGTGCTGATTAATTATTTAGGTTGCTTAAGGTGAGATGTGCTTTTTTTCCACGGCTCAGTGTAGTGACTTGCTACCGAGCTTTCTTTGGCATGTTGTTGACTGTGTGTTGTTTCTCTGCGTGCAGGTGATTAGGAAGGGTGAGGTGAGCTGCTGCTGGATTTGCACCACATGCAAGGATAACGAATATGTCCAGGATGAATTTACCTGCAAGGCGTGTGAGCTGGGATGGTGGCCGGATGATGACCTGGCAGGTAGGAGAAACAAAAACAGAAACTGTGTTTGTTTTTATTACATCGTTCATCCACACTCCTTGTCCATTACCCCTGAAACGGTTCACACTTATTATTTTGCCCATTTCATGCGTTTACCCTTAGCTCAACCACAGTACTTTTAGTGGGGCTGACTCCCCTGTTCTCTCAATAGTCATCTTCCCCCACCGTAAGGCTATTCACACAGCACCTCAGTGTAACAACACCTTTTTCACCATGCAGGTCCTATGCCCTTGCTTTCTTCATTTCCTCAAACCTTAACACCACTCCCTCAAAAAAATGCTGCTGCTCATTTCCTTCCTCTCTGCTCTTGTTGTGACCCGGTGCTTGTTCTGACAGCGATTTATAAAGTTGAGAGGAGCCCTCAATTCCCAGGTGTAAAATCCTATTACTGCCATGAGAGGCTTGAGGATACATTTCAGCAGTCTGTCAAGAAAGAAAAGTTTCCTTCAGTCTCATTACATTTGAAAAATACTAATAGAGAGAGGTAATATGCTATTCACTGAACAAGGGTTTACAATTGTGAATGTGTATTTTTGAAAATATGCAGCAGAAGAGTAAATTTCAAAGGTCTTCCCAGAGCTTAGAAACACAAATAAGCGATTTGAGGATTGTGTTAGATAAGTGAATGCAGATACATTTCATCTTTGCCACCCGTGTCTGTTTGCATGCATAAGGGGAAAATCATCTGCAAGCTGAGCTGGGTGTGTGGCCAAAAGAAAACAAGCAACAGTTCTCTGTCCCCACTTCCCCCTGCATTTAAATGAAACCATGCTATAAGAGCTGGTTTACACCTTGAGATGCTCATTACTACCTTTCTGATTAGAATCCCCAGAGGACGACAATTTTGTTTATTTTAAAATTTCATATGTCTTATGATTTGGCATATTAGGATTTAGCATGCAGACCAGAACTGGGTTCCTCCGTGAAGTCACTGTAATGCTATTAGCAGAAGCATGTAATTTATGAAGTGTTAAGCTGGGGAAGTCTAGGGATGTCATTTTTCTCCAATTAAGCTCTCCAGACTTCTTCTCTGTGTTGGATGATGAGTATGCAGGGCATCATGACAGAAGAGAAATAGAGCTTTGGGGTGTGTAGGATGAAAAATGCAAATGAGTTCCTGTCAGTGCCATAGCGCAAATGTTGGGGGCACATGTATGGGCAGCTATAGGTGTACAAGGAACTACATAAATAAGAAAAAACACATCTATTAATATGGTCATCAGCATTTAAATATTGTCAAATACATTTAGGACAGTCTAAGAAATCCAGAATCTAAAAATTTCAAACCTTTTTTTCCAGCGTGTTGTTATTGCTGTGTGAGGCTTTGGCTCTGAGGTTATACAACATTATTTCCAACACAGATTTTTCGTTCTCTTTATACCTTGAACATAACACAAAGACTTACCATAAGAAGTATTTAACATATATCAAGGTTATTAAACTTTTCTGATGCTGCTGAAAGTTCATTTTTATTATCATATAGAAAATGATGTCATCATGTCAAATTATTCACTGAGTGTAGTTTAATACTGTAAGTGTTAAAATAAAATTCCGAAAACCAAAATGTATTTAAAAAATTGCCTTACCAGTGAAGTCTATTTTCAGTGTACAACCATTAACTGTTACCCAAAAAGACCGAATGCAACAATTAAAATACTGCAGTATATATATATGTATATATATATATATACATATATATATATATATACACAATAATATGTGCATGTGGAAGGCACTAAAATCAGGCCATTGCCAACACTCTGATTTGCTTTGCCCACTCTTTCATTCTCCTTGACTAACTGCTTCCCACCATCTTTTAATGCACCTTTCATTCAGTAAAACTAACCGCAGGATGAATTAAAAAATTGACCGAACACTGTTTCCTCTACTGTTTCCAGGTTGCCAGCCCCTGCCGTTGAAGTATCTTGACTGGGCAGATGTGGAATCTATAGTTGCTGTGGTTTTCTCCTGCGTGGGCATCCTGATCACCTCCTTTGTTACCTTTGTGTTCATCCAGTACCGTGATACACCTGTGGTTAAATCCTCCAGCAGAGAACTCTGTTACATCATCTTGGCAGGCATTTTCCTAGGCTACATCTGTCCATTCACATTAATCGCCCGTCCCACAGTGGCCTCCTGCTATTTGCAGCGGCTCCTAGTGGGCCTTTCATCTGCCATGTGCTACTCTGCCCTGGTGACCAAAACTAACCGCATTGCACGCATTCTGGCTGGCAGCAAGAAAAAGATCTGCACCAGGAAACCCCGTTTCATGAGCGCCTGGGCCCAAGTGATCATTGCCTTTATGCTTATTAGTGTGCAGCTAACTCTGGAGATTACACTCATCATTCTAGAGCCCCCCGAGCCCATCAAGTCATACCCCAGCATACGTGAGGTCTACCTCATCTGTAACACCAGCAACGTAGGCATGGTAGCGCCGCTGGGCTACAATGGCCTCCTAATCATGAGCTGCACATACTATGCCTTCAAGACGCGGAACGTGCCCGCCAATTTTAATGAGGCTAAATACATTGCCTTTACCATGTACACTACCTGCATCATCTGGTTGGCCTTCGTGCCAATCTACTTTGGCTCTAATTACAAGATCATAACCACATCCTTCTCCGTCAGCCTGAGTGTAACAGTGGCACTGGGCTGCATGTTCACACCCAAGATGTACATAATCATCGCCAAACCAGAGAGGAACGTCCGAAGCGCCTTCACCACATCTGACGTGGTGCGAATGCACGTCGGAGATGGGAAGTCTGCGGCTCAATCAACAAGCAACAGCTTCCTGAATATGTTCCGCCGGAAGAAGACTGTAACAGGCAATGCCAAGTGAGTAACCTTTTGTGCTTTTTCATCTTTCTGTTTGGATTTCATTTCTGGGGTCACTGGTTAGAGACCAAAAAGGTGACTAAACTCTCAAATTGGAAAAAAAAAATCATATCAAGCTATCACTTTTTTATGATGTGTTTGCATGTCAGTGGTCTGTTTTCATCTTTCCAGTACCCCAATGAGTGTTTGTATTTATGTAGTAAAAACTGGTTTTTAGGCACATCCCCCTCCCCCTGAGAATGAAATATCATCAGCGAAATTTAATAGGAAAGTCAAGATGGGACGTTTGCTGTTATTGATTTAAAGCTGAAAGGCCATTCAAACGTGTCAGGGATAATGAAAGTAGAGATTTCATGTGGCGATTCTAGATGTAAGACTTGCATATAACTTTTTTGAGATCCACAGCAGTGGCACATGGACAAGTGACTAAAGTAAGGAGCGGGGCAGAGAAGGAGAGTGATCCCAATATGTTTAAGTGTTGTCTCTTACCCTTGCTATGCAGCCTATCTAATCTTCTAACCCTTCAACCTTCTATACTGAGGAGCGCACTGTCAAGTGTCAAGGCTGGCAAATGTTTTGGAGTCATTCAACCTCTTTCTTGGAGAGCTGCACTGCCAGTTTGTCTATTTTATAATACAGTCTGGGGAATAATTAAAGTATCCACCATTCAGATAATCACAGCAACAAGACAGCTGAAAAGTGTTAAAGCTGAAATCAATTTTTTCTACAAGCTTTTTCCCCAATACACTATGACACTAAAAAAATCTTTAGGTCAAAAAGATGTGCTGAAAGTAATTGTTTTTTTATTGATTGGTTCTCATCTTTTGGATCATTTGTTGCCAACCTGCCTGGATTCTAGATCTCATTTAAAGACATCATTTGATAGTGTGATCCTGGCACTCCTGAGCTGGCAGTGGCAAAAATATTTTTGACTATGCAGCCCTCCAAGAGGGTGATCTGCCACCCTGCTGCTTTCGGTTTATCCTGAATTAACCTCACATTTAACTTTTCTCAGCATGAACACCCTCCCCTCACCACCTCCCCGACTAATCACATTAGAGCCAGTCCTAGCTCATTCTCCGCTAAACACTGTGTCGTCATCAGGCCAGTCCGGGCAAAACCCGAAATACTTTGCAAATGCATGCACCCCTCTTTAACAATAAAATTAGACAGTCAGGAAGAAGACAAAAATAAATGAGATGGATGGCTCTTAAATCTGTTATTTCAATGTCTGACAAAAATGTATGATCATAATGCTGTCTGCAGCACATTATGAATCACTGTTTGTGAGGCTGATAAATGTGACGCTCTTTAGAGCTCATGAGTGAACACTTTAGCCAAGCTCTTAATGTCAAGTCACGTACTTCAAAAGTATTTTAACATGCAATGAAATGTTGAAATGCTGCTGCTCTGTTGTCTTACGTTGCTGCTATGTTGATGTTGTTTTTCTGCCTTCACCTCCTGGTTTCCTGTGATAGTAACTTGGGTTTTTATCTCGTTCATAGTTCTAATGGCAAGTCTGTGTCATGGTCTGAATCAGGTCCAAGACACCCTCCGAGGGGGGGGAATGTGTGGCACAGACTGTCTGTGCATGTGAGGAAACAGGAAGCCGGCTTGAATCAGACGGCGGTCATCAGGCCCCTAACTAACACCCCCGACCCCCACAGCTGTGAGCCCTCCACCTGCAACACTGGCACCGCCTCCCAAGATCCCCCCCCAGAACCACCTGGCACTAAACCTCTGTACAACCTGACGGAGGAAGACGACGAGGGCGACGCGCAGCGCCCCCTTTGGACTCCAACTAGCACTGATCGGCTGCGAGGGCGGGAGTCGGATTTGGATGAGCCGGCTTCTCTTTTGCCCTCCCACTTGACAGGCCACACCACAGATCGCTTGCACAGGGATGTGGTGGACACGCACAGCTCCCATGCACCTGCACTGAATGACCGCACTGCCAAGGAGGCAATGCCTGCCAACGAGCCTTTGAGCTTGACACCCTCTCACCTTCCTTCAGCTCCACAACACGGGGCATTTGCAGAAGAGGGGCTTGAGGATGAGGAACTGGACCTCTTACACGGCTACATTTATGACGCCAAGGAGGAAGGGGAGAGGGAGGATGGGGAAGGTGAGGATTTAATTCAAAACAAGGCAACACTGGAGGATTCCCTAGCTCTGTCTCCCCCCTCCCCTTTCAGAGACTCTGTGTATTCAGGGGACTCTGTCACCGGCTCCCCCATCATCGATTCGATGCTCGGTAGCCCCTCGGTCTACACCGCCGACATCCTCCGAGACTACGCACACAGCTCCTCAACACTGTGAGAGCAAAAACCAACGCTGGCACAGCGGCTGTCAGCAGACTTGAGCATCACACAGAGTGCATTACACCGACACACACCGACACACAACACGTGCAACGATATGATTTAACATTTCGAGTTTTTAACATTTGTTTATTTGCTCTGACATTTGCTTGCTTAACTGTATTTATTACTCTGCTGTTATCAGTAAGTGGTTAATCGAAAATACAGGTAGACCACAAATTATCTACGAGTGCTTACGTTTCTGAGGGGCCGTGAGTGCACAAAGCCTTCCTGAAAAATGTAAAACTGGGACGCGTGCCAAAACTAGTCAGCTCTCACGCCAAATTTTTTAATGAATGAAGTAACACGGAGAGTCATAATAGAAGATGTAGCTGTGTTTTTTTTTGTTTTTTTGTTTTAATAGAGACAGTGCAATTGTAGAGTCTGCAAAAAAGAAAACACGGCAAGAGAAACACAGTAGTGTTTGCGCAGCGCGCTTACACATCACAGACCAAACTTTCTCTAAAGACTGCAATAGCTTAAGTGCATTTCATGCCAGTTTTGATTAGCTCTGCTCTTCTGCTGCAGCACATGCACAGGTCTGTTCATGTGTATAGCAGTCAAAGCTTCATTCAAGAAAATCAACTTTTCATTGAGTATTCATTAAGTAACTGCACTCTTTCTCTAATCAAACCTCATTGCAGTTTATATATTACAAATTAACAAGAAAAGTGAAGTATGTTGTTTGAGTATTACATTTATGTGCCGCAAGGTGTGCTCATCACAAAAGTAGTATCAACGAACTCAGATCCTGCTGAAGACTCGCGCTGTATGATATGTGACTATGGTTACAATGTGCCAAGCAAAGTTGTTATCAGCCTACAGCCCCCGCTTTCTGTTTTATTTATTTATTTATTTTTATGACGTAGCTGGTAAACAGGTAAATAGGGTGATTGTAGATGATGGCAATGCTGTTTATTTCGTTTACACTAAAACCATAACCCTGAGAATTTTTACGCGCGTGGGAAATGACAACAGAAAAAGATTTTGCTTTCCATGCTGTGTGGATATTTCCCACATTTTCTGAGTTTGCTGTGTCATTGTAATGGAAAAACACAGTAAGTTGTACAAGTTATCAAAGTTTGTAATACTGTTAAGCCATCTCTTGTTTTTCACGCAGGTGGTATGTTTGTAATACTAATAAATGTTTCTATATTTAGAATGTCGACAGAAAAACAAAGTTTATACATTTTGCAACTGTCCTCGGATACTCGTCAAAAAGCAGTGTGTTTGTTTTTTTGGGGTAAATTTTAAGTTGAGCCAGTTGTATCCTCTTGAACACATTTGGTTGTAAAAGTAACCAATGATTGATTGCTTCTTGTAACGAGATGATACATGTTTCAATTTTGTTTAAATCTTGCATTATAAAGTTAAGTAATTTAATTGAGGTTAAGTTTCTTAGTTCTTTTATCTATAAGAATGCAAATAATTTCAAAGTACGAGACTACACAGTACGTAGTGCAATTGTATTGTATTTCCAAATGTTTTTAGTCTATTATAGTGTAAGTTGTTAAATGATCTTAACCAGTGTAAAATATATCAGGTGCCACCTGAAAAACACTGTCAAATCTAGAACGAAATAGGCCTTTATGTTTTGGGTGAGCTGAACATGAAAGATGCTGTAAAATAAAAACAAAACTTATATTAAAAAGACTGATTACTGCCTATATTAGCTGAAAAAACCAAACAAACTAAAACTAAAGTTATATTAGTGAGTCAAACATATATCCTGACACCCCCCAAATGATTCTTTAAAATGTTCCAATCTGGCCGGCCTGCAAAATGTGAACACTGTAGGGAAAGAGGGCATGCATTTTGGACCTCATAATTGCACCGCATAATGCACTGTGTTGTAAGATGTTAATAATTGCATGAAGAAAATAATTATTCAAATTGGCCAAAGATTTCAATTGTCATCACTTTTACAAGCCTCTTATTGACTGCCCTTTCATATCACACAAATAATATGTTTGAGCCAGTGTGTCATAAGTTATATTATATAGTAAGTTGCATGATATATTAGCCATGCAGTCTGCTTTTACAAACACTTGTCATTCTAAAGAGCTCCCTTGTTTGACTTTGGTACTGTAATAGAATGCTATCAATGCAACAAGTCTGTTAAATTTCATTCTACCTAGATGCCAGGGGCATGTCTAGACGGGGGTCATGGGGTGGCACCATACCC
This sequence comes from Rhamphochromis sp. 'chilingali', assembly GCF_963969265.1. Lineage (NCBI taxonomy): Eukaryota > Metazoa > Chordata > Actinopteri > Cichliformes > Cichlidae > Rhamphochromis > Rhamphochromis sp. 'chilingali'. Next base: position 11,719,619 of record NC_137932.1, on the reverse strand, counting down.
CCATTGATATTTTCTTGAATACTTTACTGAACTTCAGGTTTAATATACTTGTACTTAATGTACGTATTTCTGTGTTATCCTTTTTCCTGCTTATATGCCACTATATTTTAGATGCAAATGTTATATCTTTAGTTTTTTTATTTTTTGAAGATAATTTCTATTATTAAACCTATAGGTCAGGGGTGTCAAACTCCAGGCCTGCAGGTTTTAGATCTCACCCTGGGTCTACACACCTGAATCAAATGATTAGTTCATTCCCAGGCCTCTGGAGAACTTCAAGACATATTGAGGAGGTCATTTTAGCCATTTAATCAGCTGTGATGGATCAAGGACACATCTAAAACCTGCAGGACACCGGCCCTCGAGGCCTGGAGTTTGACACCTGTGCTATAGGTCAAGCAAACAAAAAATATGGAAGAAATTAAATACATCAACAGCTGGAACATACATCAATGGACCAGTAATTGTAATATATAGTTATTGTAGTTGTTTGGGCTAAACACATTCAGAAATTCTAATCCGATTCTATATAATGTGTACCCTTACTTTAGGGTTGTTTTTTTTCCAAAATATATTTTGATTATGAAATGAGTGCACTATTAAGTTGCTTGAATAGGATGATAACTTTCACTTGTGTAAAAATCCTACATGCAAAACATTTATCCAACACAATTTCCTGACCTGTACCACCGCATTTAAAAAACCTGGGATCATGCTTGCTCCTCTGGCATTAACATCAGCACAAACCTGTGCACTGGGAGCTTCATAGTATGGGTTTCTACAACCTAGTATCTCCTGTAGGTGTAAACTGTACGTTTTTTCCATGTAGTTAAAGTGGAAAAACCGAGATCTTTTTTTTTTTTTTTTTTAAAGATTTCTATGTCTATTAACTTGATTTGAAATGGAATATCCTTGAACTTCTTTACATCACAAGAAAACAAGAATTTTGAGGTGTTTTTTGAGCTATTGTGCAATGGTTTTATTATTTTTGGCTCAACTGAGATAGTATGGGATGTGCAGAGCACCTTTACTAGAGAGCCATGTTTTTCAAATTAGAGGTTTGGTTCCACTGAGGATTCCTGAGGATTTTTTTTCACTGTTTGTTTTGTTCTTTCACTTAGATGTGCTAAAATGACCCCCGCCCCGGCAATTTCCTGAATTTAGCACGCAAAATATTTTTTTTATTTTTTTTTTTTTCGAATACGAAACCAGAAACCATGATTTCCGCATGAAAAGCTTTATGTACTCGCACTAGAGGGAGAAGCATACTGTATCAAGATTTGCATTTCCGCCTGAGTCCTGTGACTTATCAGGTGGTTGTTGAGCGTCAGGAGGAGGAGGGGGAGGAGGAGTAAAAAGGAGAATTAGAAAGTTGGGGGGAAACTCGAGTACTTTCTATCGCATCTGGTCTTCAGCTGTAACACCGGCCTAGTCCTCCGTCGCTCCTCGCAGGACATCTATATGAGCGAGAAAGCAGAGGTTGCCTGAGTTTGAGAACAGCTGTCAGTCTCAGCATGGCCGGGGGCTCGGTGTCCGAGTGCAAGGAGTACTTGTTTAAAGTGCTGGTGATCGGAGAACTAGGTGTGGGCAAGACCAGCATCATCAAACGCTACGTTCACCAACTTTTCTCGCAACACTACAGGGCGACGATCGGGGTCGACTTTGCACTCAAAGTTATCAACTGGGACAGCAAAACGCTGGTCAGGTTACAGCTGTGGGACATCGCAGGTAAGGACACGCTCGCTGACGTCATTATAATTACGTTTCAATAATGGATCCGGTGATTTTGGAGCCACGAGATACCAAATCTAACTTTTCCGTGCGTCACGTGTCACATTGGGGAAGTTTCACTTGAGCACGCCACATCGAGACTTCAGAGATATGTTTTATCAGAAAAATGATTTAAGATGATGATGATGATGATAATAATAATCAACCAGAAAGGCAGATTTTATTTATCTATTTTGCAAAGAGTAAATTTTTAAACCCGCAGATGGCCACGAATTCAACGGCGCACGGGGGGAATTTCCAGTACAAAAGACCAGTTGATCACGTCTGCTGTTCTCTTGCCCACTTTATGATCACAGCAGCTCATAATTGTCAGTGGAATGTAGGTCACGTTGTTATTATCGACTAAGCCCCGCCTCGCTAAACTCGCCGTCATATTGTGGTGTAATTCTCACCACGGCTTACAAGTGTCTTTTGTTAAACTGGTCACGATATCCTATCACTGTTACCGTCCTGTGATTCAAACGGCCTGGCTCTGTTTCCGAGAAGATTTCAGTAAACTTAAGTAACTTGGCACACAGGCCAACCTGTGCATTCCAGCAGCTTGAGTAAGCAAGCTGAGAGGAATCAGAGCAGTGTAAATACAAGTTTCCTGCATGCAGGCGGCACTGCTCAGACTCCCAGTGTTTGTCATCTCCAGGCCCAGAAATATCACACTGTAAACAAAAGAGTCTGAGAATGACGCGCTTGAGAGGACAGGTGAGAGAGAGGAAGTGAGCAAAGATGAGAAGTGAGCAAAAAAGACCGACCTTCAAAACGCAAGCAGGAGCCAGGCTGCCAGACACGGTCTACGCTGCTCTTCAGTCAGAGGGAATGAGGGTGTGATGTGACGTGGGTGAGGGGTCTCTGCACTGTCCCATTAGCCTCTATCTTTTCATGTTTGATCCCAGTGCCAAAAATCCATCTGACACTGGGGCTTTTGAAATTCAGAACTGTGCTGACTGCGTTGCAACTCCCAGCTCTAATTTGTGATGGTTATCTTTGTGTTGAACATAATGAGATCATGTGACTTAAGGGCCATTAGGAGTGTGACCTCGTGGAAATCGTTGTGGAACTGTCAAATTTTAGGGCATATTTTAGAAATTTTACAGTATTTATAAAAGGCAAAGTATAAACTGAGGCAGTTTACAAAACGGAAAAATAATAATTTGTCTCTTTTTTTGTATCAGTAGTGAAACATATATTATGCTTTTCAAAAATGGCAAGGTGAATAGGACTGCAGTTATTTTGTGTGTTTTCTTTTCTTTATTCAAATGAATTGACTATTTATTGGGAAAAATAAATACTTGATTAAAAAACTGTCCAAAGAATGCGACAAAATTAGGTTTTATTAAATTTTAAGCCCAAATCATCACCAGAAAGGTTTAAAAAAGCAAACAAGTACTTAACAGCCTGAGCCGCTGCTGCCTGAGAAATAATTTCAGTATCCATCAAAGTGGCAAATTGTGTTCCTGACATTTTTAAGTTAGATAAGATTGCAGCTTTTGGCATTTCTGACAGTCTTGTTGCTAAAATGCCGTTTCAAAGTTGTTGTTTTCTTAAGGCTAATAACAGAGCTTTTAAAGACTAGAATAAGGTGAGCTCTATAAAGTAGCCTAAAGAGACAAAAATTCCATGTGCTGTGGGTAAAGCAGAGAATTTTCAATGAGAAAAGTCTATATGCCAGGAGGTTTGAAGTGGGACAAATTCTGGGCGTAAGTCTTTCTACTACTATTCTGATAGTCTTGGATAAAAAAGGTTGTTGGCTTCTGATCTAACTGTGTTTTTACTGTTGTTGTCAGTCTGAAGTTAGATGCAATGGGTTAAAGCCATTGTGGTTTGATTACAGATGTTTAAAGAAGTGAAAAACAGGACTTCTATAACCTATACCTCAAAGGAATTTTTGGTCACTGTGTTTGTTCCTCATCTTGGTTCTTGGTTCACAGCCTGTCGTACCGCTTTGGTGATCTTAAGTGCTGGATTAGTATCACATTGTTGGATTAGTCAAGTTATAGTGAACAATAAGACAAAACTACAATCATAATTTTAGAGACCAAACAGGGTTTCAAGGGTTTTAAAAATGTCTGTCTGGCTATTATATAAATTTTTCATGATTTAAAAAAAACCCAACAAAAACAATCCCTGCCTCTAGATATGTTCTATTCTTACTTTTTGGCGGGGTTGAGCAGGTCCTTCCTCTCCCTCAATCAAACAAAGCTCATATGCTGAGACAGATCAGGACAGATGGTTAGAAGACTGCTGTTTTTCTTTTATTTATTCCACCGCTTACAGCAGTGACAGAAAGGGGGCGAACATTTGGGTGTCGGGGGGGGAGTCATCACAACAACTTGCATGTCTGTCACAGAGTGAGTGGCAGTGCGGGCTCAAGTTCCCCACCATCACTTTGGCCCTGGCAGCACAAGCTCAGTGTGCAGGAGCATCTGTGACTGAGCGCCAGGAAGTGCTGTCTGCCTGTCACAGACCGACAGCACTTGATTAGAGGATCTGCGAGGGTAAATAAAAGCCTGACACACACACACACACACACACACACACACACACACACACACACACACACACACACACACACACACACACACACACACACACACACACACACTTTGATAGGCTGATATCATTAATTAAGACAGGGGAACATGCTAGTATAGATTAGGGAAGGTGTGTGGATCTGGATGGTCTCACCAGGTAGGACGACTCTGTTATTAAACTGCGTTATTCACACCTACATCAAGGCCTGCCTTGAGGACACTTTGAGGATAAAATAAGTAACGACACGTGGGTGTAAAGGCTAAAAGCTCGAGGTGTAGTTGCCAAGTCATTAAGACCATTAATGAATGGCCATTAAGCCATTTAATGTACAGAAAAGGAGGAGGAATAATCATCTTGGCAACACTGAAAGCAACTTCAGAGCTTCTTTGTCTTTTACCGACCTCACCAGTGATTACAGTCTAGGAGGAATAACAGTAATCAGAGGACTGTACAACATCGGGGAAGTCAGTGTGAAGCATGCAGGTTTCCCACCCCTTTTCCACTCTCTCCTGGATTTACTCAAGCCAGTGGACACAATGATTACCGCTATGGCATAGAGTGAAAAGGCCTGCACCTTTTGGGCTCAAACATAGAAGTGATGAACGGTTTCACATTAATGGGATGTGTGCAGTGACTCCTATTGCGGTCCAAACTTTTTGTCCCATTAGGATCCCTCATTTCACCTGAACTTATTATACCTCAATGATAAACTTCTCTTTATCTCATAGCGCTGCCGCTTTCTAACAGGGTTTGAAAAAGTAGATGCTACCCAGGACGAGGTTTCCAACACAGGTAAACTAAGGAGGAAGGAGAAGTCTAATTTTTAATTACTTTTGCAAAAATACCCCAAAACTGAAGTGTTCTGTACAAAGAGGCTCTTATCTATTTGTTTGCACAAGAGCCAAAAAGGCTGGCGAGGAGCTGTAACCGATTTGATGATTTGATGCCGAATGTTTATGTTATCAGTAATCTGAAGAAACAGTCACTCATTTCGATTACAAATAACAAGAAAACAGGGAAAACAAATCAGTTTTCCGTTACTAGAAGGGATTTTTTTCAGTCGCCCATTGTGTTTGATTTGACACTCTAAAAACTTAATGGTATGACATTAAGCATATTGAGAAAAACATATACCCGTGATCAAAATATGTAATGTTCTCAAACATTTACACAACTGATTCATTTGCTATCAAAACAGTTGCTGATTAATTTTCTGTCAGTGGTCTGAAAGATTCATCTTCTTGCTGTTTGTGCTCTACTCGTAAACGACCGAATGAAGCCAAATCACTGCCAAGCAATTTAGCTCCTTTTGCCAAGTATGACAGTGCATACTAAATGTGACACTGAGACGTTTTCAAGCGCACAGTGTGGCAAGCAGTGCAGCCATCGACGGAAATGGAAGCGAAGGCAGAAAACACAATGTACCGGTCGGTGCGAAATGAAAGGAAATACCAAATGTAAGTATCTTTGTAAGGTGTTGGACAACCTCAAGGTGCCAGAACAGCTTTGGTGGTTTTCGGCATATATTCACACATCTGAAGTCTAAACTCTCTTGGACAAGCTGAGCACCATTCTTCCAATTCTCTCATTTGGTGATGATGAAGACCAGTGCCTCACACCTAAAGCTTTTCGTTTCCAATTGGGCGTCCAGATGCAAATCCTGTAATGTGTGATTCACCTTTATTTTCACACTCTTTGCCTCTCTGCTTTCGGACATCTGGATTTGTTGTTGTTTGCCCAGGTTGTCCTTTAATATGCCACTTATCTGTTTGTATATAACGGGAATAAATCTGATGCTTGTCATCAAATGTATATCTTAAGTAGATCATCAGTCCTTAGATTGATTAAGGATTCAGTCACCTGGGCCTAGAGGCCAGTCATTGACACCCAGGCAATCGCTGGTTGATAGGGAACAGTGCGTGCTCCGGGATCAGAGAAAGACTTCCTAACCACTTGCCAAGTGGAAGTGACTTAATTTGTGACGTACAACCCAAACGGAAACAAAGACCATTAACCTTCAAAGTATAAAATGAGCCTTTTGAAGTATTTGGTTGCAGCAGTAGGGCACAACTTTTACCTAAAAGGTGAAAGTTCTCTGTTTCCAGCACTTTTTCAAGTTTCAGGAAAACTCGTAGACTAAACTCAGGCAAGTCAGTGTCTTTTATTCAAACTACAGGGAACTGTGCTAATGTGCTAACAACCAAAGGAATCACAAGGAGATTTTTAATACAGCACCCTCTTTGTAACCAGTCCCCTTTGGCGTTGTGTCAGGAAGGTCATCCGGTTGCCGTATTACCTCATAAGTTACCTGATTTAATGGTAGAGTGGTTGTGTTCTTTTGGCTGTTATCGGCAGTTGTAGTAGTAGTAGTAGTTACTGACATTTTGGTCACTTTTTGGTGTATTCTTACCACCAACAATAGAGGTTAAGACCAAGAAACCTCTCCCTACCCGTTCTATAAAGTTGCACAGATTCCCACTGGGCTGTCAGCGGCAGTAGCACTGTAATTATGAATTAAATTTCTAAATTAAGGTGCACACAAAAACCTCTTAGCACAAAGTGAGGAGGGAAAAAAGGCTGTGGATTCAGTTCAGACTGTTCAGCGGTAAAGGCTGTAGTAAGCTGTAGTAAGTCATGTCTCACATGCTGCTCTGAGGAATTTGAACGTGCCAGTCATGTGTTACGCTCTTTTGAAACTCATGCTGAAGACTACCTTCGTGACTGGGCCCAATGTTGCTACTTTAGTGTTGATGGGGGGAGTGTGCGGGGAAGTTTTTCAGCCAGTTGCTTCCTAACAGCAGACGGTGACTGCTGCTGTTGTTACTGCCATGTCTGGCTTGGACAGTTTCTATGGTAACCCACCCACAGGATAGCAATATCTACGAACGAAGAGGAAACTAGGGTTGCTAGGGCTTTGGATAATGATGAGACTTCGCTTTATTTCAGTCTCTCCCACACAGCAAACAGAGATGATACAGTGAATCTAACTAAACCATTTCAATTTCATCAAGTACTTCTGTAACTGAAAATTTATGAAGATTTCATAAGCAGAGTGTCTAACTGCACTTGAGGTCATGCATCCGTGTTTATCAGTGTGGTCGACTGAATTAGAACAACCCTGTTTAAAGCCCTTGAAATTCAACAAAGTTGGTTTTCTCTCTGGGTAGATTTAGTTTTCCACTTCTTTAGTTTTCGATGCTGTTGCCTAATATTGTGCTTTTAATGCAGAAGCACACACCTTTGTACTTTCCTGATATCTCATGCTTCTCTGTGGCATGCTCTGAGTAAATACGCAATTCTTGCTCAATCCATTCCCATGTTTTTCTGCTGATTGGGTTAGGAGCATATGACACTCGTTACTGCTTTTAATGTAATTAAATTTGTTCTTTCTTTTTTTTTAAATAGTAAAATGTCCTTGAAAATTGCTTTTACAGGAAAGTAAAGCAGCTTGATAGATGGATCTCAGATAGAAAATCTGTAGTCTGTATCCATTTAGAATTTTATTTCCTATGAAAATCCATACAGTGAAAACTTTTTTTAAGCTGTAAACGCGCGAAGCAGAATAATTTAAAAGAACTGCAACACAACAAAGACCAGGCATCGCAGGATTTGCATTTAACTTAAGGTTTGTGACTTTTAGTGGTTCCACAGTGTAGTGGTTTACACATTTGCCAGACAAGTGGAAAGAAAAGATGGGAAAGAGCCTGGAAGGAGACACAAACCTCTTGAATCATGAAGGGCATCTGATGTAGAAATCTGCCAAATCAAATACGTGGAGCAGCTGAAACTACCTAAGGTTACCTAAGGTCAGTGACTCACATGGGAAAAACCACAGCAACTTGGGAATGCCCTGAAAAGCAAACAAAAAAACCCCAAACAAACCCTTAGACAATCGTATAGCAGCCAGGTATGTGGAGCAACCACAGCAGTCGGAGTATCTGAAAGGTTAGTGAGTGATATATGGAAACCTTGCGAATACCCGAAAAACTTCTAATCCAGTTTTTGACAGTTCAGCAACTTATTGCTTATTGTGCAATGTTTTTTCCCCCCAAATTCAAGATAGAATCATAAAACATAAATTCTTCAGGACAGTGTTACAATTCTCGCCAGCAAGCAGGCACAAAGAATGTTTTCAGGATTTGTTTTTCCAGATCTTGTCTGTTTTTGGACCTTTTGGAGAAGATTGGATTGATTTTAAATATGCTGTTGTTATACTGTTCCCTAATCCAAATTTTTTTTTTTTACTAATCTGAATAAAACATGCTCTACTATATTTTAAATCAACTAATACAAGTGAAAATATTTGTAAATATCAAAACTAATCAGTGGTCAGCATTGTTCTGTCACTCCATTTGGGCAAAATCATATGTCGTCCTATAATACCTTGCAATGAATGAAAAGAAAAGAGGCCTTAAAAATTATTAAGACAGTACTTCCATCTATATTCTGCCCTTGCCTTCGCTATCCTGGATGTATGAGCTTTACAAGGCTTGGAAATGAAAGCCTTATTTCAGTCTATCGGCTCTTTATCCCACTGTGTCGTGTCTCTGGTGAATTCACCTGGGGTTATATCAGCTAAAATTAGACTCTCAATTATGAGCAATTACCGTCAGGCCTGTGGGCCCCACAGTGTATTCACTCTCTTGCTCACACCCGCACTGTGCCACGCCACTCCAGTTTATTGCGTGACTGGGTAAGTACAGTAAAGTGAAAGTGCGCTGGGTAAAGCTTTGCTCGCACTTCCTCAATCTCATTTTTGCTTCATTATTTGTTTGTGACTCAATAATAGTAAAGACTGCAAATTATCTAACACGCTGAATACTTGGAACTTTCCCTGGAGCAGTGTAGCATAAATATGTGCTAAATCCATCACATGTTATCTCAAGCTTATCGTGGCCTGCTGTAATTGCAGACACTCGATCTAAATATGATAAACGAGCAGGTGCTTTAAAGGCTTCATTTGTGGTAATATGCTAAGTAACTATACCTCTGGGGGTGACCCAATATTTGAATAGTTAGTTAAGCATAGCATATGGACTAAAATGTCCTCAGCAGCACCAGCAGCAGTCTTAATCATGTGATTACAAAGGCAAGTTCAAACTGGATGCTGTTGTAAATTTGTCCCCATTAGAAAATTTAAAGACCCATGTTTTTCTTACATGCAAGGGCATTTAAGAGCCAGGACCTCTTAGAGGAGCTGATGTTGCCTTACAACTAGGAACCATATGCAAGAGAGCATATGTCCGAGAAACTGTTCCCATAGAGATAAGATGGATATGATTTAAAAAGTAGAAAAGCAAACATCCTTATCTAAGTTTTGACGTTAAAGTGCTTTTGTTATATCTGGTAAATTTAAACCACTGGCTCTTGACAGGAAAAAGATTAAATCTGTGGAGGAATCTCCAAAGCTGTATGTCTAAAAAGGAGCTCATGCTTGTGCTCAGTCCTACTAGCTACTAGTGGTTTTAGGTTGGCGCAGTACTGACACACTGCACTGAAATATTTAGACTGGCCCATTTAATGAGTGCGAGCTAAAGCCTTGTAACATTATAAAAAAGTGTAATCAAGTAACCTAATAAGTCAAATATATGCATATATAAATTGACAGAGTAAGTTTTATTTTGAATGTGATGTAGTGATGCTGGTATTTAACTCATCTCTGCTCTATTGCTCTGCTGAACAAGGATACTTGCCTGCTGAAACATCAGTGGCTTCCATGCATAAACAATTCAAATAGAGCTGTGTCCTACTTTCATTTCTTTTATTGTTGCCAACAATTGTCTGAGCCTACTAACAACCCAGCACCTGATACAGTTCACTGCAATCGGTATATTCCTGGCCTATCGGGACTGTCCAGAGATATGAAGTATCACAAGTTCCAAAGCTGTTGCTACTGCTACCTTCTGGATGTTGCTTTGCTTACAAGCTTGCAGTATTTAAAAAAAAAAAAAAGGGTGCCCTTCATCCATCACTTGCATCAAAGTATCAACTGCTTGACTTCCCATCAAAGACCATAAAGATGAACCATTAATGATGCGGCAACCCCTTAATTCTTACAGAGACATTTTGGGAAAGTAATTAAGACCTAAGGTTATGTAGTTCCTAAGACAGTTTTGGTATTTCAGCTGCCTGATAAATCTGCACACTATGGATGTGTAACACTTGCATGTTCCCTGGAAAAAGCCTTTTCCTTTGTACACCTTTGGAGATGTGGTTTAAACACATTTTAGAGTGTACAAGTGCATTGCATGTGCTGAACTCCCTGCACACATGAACTAAAGTGAAATAACACAGGAAGGTTAAAGCATGTAATTCAGTTCTTAGTATTATTTACTTACCCCCAGGGAGTATTTCCTCTTTAAAGTTTCATTTTAAAAGTGCAAATAAGAAAATGGAAGTACTCAAGTACTGAGGTTTCAGTTATTCTATGAAACTGTAAGCATTTCCATGATGTTTTGGCATTCAAAAAGCATTTACTGCACTGAGTATAAAATCTGTATTCTTAATAGTTGGTTGATTTAAGGATCCATATGTAACAAAACCAAAGGAAGCAATTGGTCTTCACTGGTTGTAAAACTCTTAATGAACTGGGGTGAAAAACTGCCTTAAAGTGATTCAGATTGAAAGTGACACACCTTATACTGCTGATAATTTCCCTTGCTTTGGCTTGGTGAAATATCACCTCAGATTTTCTTAGAGAATAACTTCAGAGAGTAGGCTTATTATAGTGGCAGATTACTCCCGTCATTCATAGTGTGTGTGGATTAAGCCCGTGGCAAATGAGAAAAATAGGTCAAATAGTAACCATCTCTATCCTCGTCATTTTTGGCCACATTTAGAGGCGAAATTATTTCATTTCTCACCAAGTTGTTACAAATTGGAGTAAGAAATGACAAGTCCGAGTACTAAATATTTATTTCTTCAGATACTGTTCTGTTCATTTCAGGTGAATTATCACGTCTTTGCAGGGTCCATGATTTTTTATTTTATTTTTTTCCTCTCTCACAAACTCCAAATCATATTATTTATCTTTTAGTTGCTTTTAGCTGTTTTGTAAAAACTGTGCATTTACCGCTGCATCCTTTTCCCACCCCTCAGGTCAAGAGCGATTTGGGAACATGACGCGGGTGTACTACAAAGAAGCCGTGGGGGCATTTGTGGTGTTCGATGTAACAAGGGGCTCCACATTTGACGCCGTGTCTAAGTGGAAGCATGACCTAGACAGTAAGGTGAAGCTGGCTAACGGCAACCCCATCCCCTCAGTGCTGCTCGCCAATAAATGTGACCAGAAGAAAGAGAACTCCAACAGCACAGCTCTAATGGACAATTTCTGCAAAGAAACTGGCTTTCTGGGCTGGTTTGAAACCTCGGCTAAGGTGAGAAAGTGCCAGTGGACAAAAGCCGTTTAATTTTATATGCATTCCTCTTTAGAGCTGGGTGACGCTCTTCTTTTTAAACTTGTGTCCTCTCATATTTATTCTGCACTTTAAAACATCCTACAGCAGCATGAAATGAAAAGTTAAGGCAGGCTGAAATATTTCCTTTAAAGTCAGCAGAGTCATTGTTAAACATGATTAGTGCTGGATTCAAATCACGTTTTACACGTGAATGTGACTTGTGTTCAATAACAGCTTTGTGCTCAGTGCTCATGTAGCAAAGTCAGAATAAAAGGAGATACTTATTCTTTTACTGAACAGATTTTTAAAGACAGGAAATCCTCAAAAGTTGATCCAAAGAGAAGTGAGACATCTTCTGTGTGGCGTAATCACGTTAGGTTGACTGTAGTTATTGTGAAATTGTTACACGTTCTTGTTTTTTTTTTTAGTCAGAAGCCGATTCAGCAGTTGTTCATGTTAGCATTTTTGATTCAGAATTCAGTGTTACATATGGAGGCTTGTAAGTAATTTGCATTAGATTAAAGGGCTGCAATCTGTTTAATGACTTAAATTAAATTACCAAATACATTGGAACAATGAAATTTCTTTTTAAAAAGACAAGCATCAATCCAGCTGTCTTTGGCATGCATGCATGCATGCACAATATCTGGTAAAAAAAATTTGTTGGACAGCTGGTGTGATAAGGTATCACATGACAGTGATGGATGTTACAGCCCAGAGCTGCAAGGATTAGAGGGATAAAGGTTTGAATGATAATGTTTTGTAGTGTTTCTTTTCAACTTGCGTCATGATGTCACTGGTTTGCTATTACTATCTTGAGATTGCTGCCATCTTGCACTTGCTTTGTAAGCTAATTCTCATCTCTCTCTTCCACACACTTTCATTTAAAGGTCCCACATCCTACTGCTTGGAGATATATTAATGTTAATGTTGTTTGTTCTCTACGCCCTTTTAAGGGACTGTTATCCACGTAGAAAGAAGGGAAATTCAGATACGCTCGTACTTTACAAAGTTTAGAAAAATCTTATAACTCTTTGAGAGTGGATTGGAAATAGGGCCTTTAAAAGGTAATTAATTAACTTATAAAATGTTCCGATAGGTATAATATTTCCATCTGAAATAAAGTGTAGTGCTAAACTTAGTTGTGCTAAAAGTTCTGTGCCTCAGTTGTTAGTACATGTTGTAGAACTTTGTTTTGTGATCATGAATATTCTACATTTTAAGACTCCAGGGAGACCTCTTTTTTTTTCTCCCTCAGTGAGCCTCTTCCTTTTTGGAAACTTCAAAATGACAAGCCGATAAACCGGGAAATGCCTACAGTCACGCACATGTACATTTCAAATAACAAACATCCATTATGTTTCCATGTTGTGGAATGCTTTGATGACTCTGGAATCAGCTGTTCCCATTTAGCTCATTCTAAATAACTGTTGTTCCTGGAGCTGTGCTACGTACCGAGTCATGTGACGTGTCTATGTGGGCGTGTGATGAGTGCAGAGCCAGTTCCTTTCTGTGGATTAATGTTTTGTGTGCCTGTCACACTTGCACTAAACTCAACCCACAACAACCTGCGACTGGGATTCTGTTAATAAGTGCCAAACTTTCATGCTGATTTAAATGACGAAGAGCATATTTTCCCTAATACAGTACAAGGGGAAAATGCAATGTCACGGTGAACTATGAGTTATAATGTCGTCAACAACCACATGCCATTACAATTTATTAAAAGAAATTACTTTAAGACTGGCTTGATTGAGCTAGCATACCAGTAAGTACTGTTTTTAGCTCAGTAGTCTTTAATAGAGTGAATACTACAAACCAGTTTATTTCATTATATTTTAAATCTTTATTTTATTTCTGTTTGCCTTTTTTGAAAACATCTTTGCTACTGTAGAGTCTGAGCAAAATCCATAAATATTCATTACCTCTTCAACCCATGCTATGACAGCTTTTGGGCCACAGTGTGAAGGACAAAGGCAAACAGTGATTTTCAGCCTGTCTCTGCTGGTCTCACTTTTGCCTTCTGTTACCCAGCTAAACAGGCTGGTTCACATAAAGGGCTTTCGTGAACTTCTGAAACTGCTCTGAGGACCATAGTGCAGGCCAAGGCAGAGGAAATTTCCAGTCTCCATACATACTGTGCTGCAAATGACTTTTTGTTTTAATTATGATTTTTTTTTTATCACCTCTCTAATATATGCTTTGACCTTTCTATAGGACAACATCAATGTGGATGAAGCTGCTCGATTCCTGGTAGAGAACATCTTGGCTAACGACAAAGGTTTGCCATATGAGGAGAGCAATGGAGACAGGATCAAACTGGACCAGGAGACTGTGGCTGCTGAGAGCAAGTCAGGCTGCTGCTAACACTCAATCCATTCACATTAGCCTCCCTTTGGCACCCATCCAGCCTGTGGCTTCTGCTCTCTATTGCAGCCTTGGAGAGGAATATATTTTTTGGGGTTGTTTTATTTTTTTTGTGTCTTCAAAGCTCCAGGAACTTCTCTCTTCACTGATGCCCATTTGACCTCTGTATCCGTAGTTTTTACACAGATACATTTTATTTAGATTTGCCTTAACCGTTCCCCTTCTTGTATCTACACGACTCTTTCAGGATCTTCGGTGCTGTCTTCATGTTAGGGTGCATTTCACCACCACCAGCAAACCTCGCCTCACTCACTCACCCCTTGTTGTTCTGACAGCCTCTGAAGGCTCGAGACTGTATCACACTGAAGAAGGGTTCAATCTAAGCAAAAGGCTGAGAAACCCAAGCTCTAAAATAACCTGTAGCCTTTCAAAGTCTGTGTGTTTTCTTTGCTGTACTTTCTCTCAGCCTCCTTCTGTTTATTTTTGTCACCCAGCAACAAAAAAGTGTCTCAGAACCAACGCAGGTGGACTTTAATGGCCCTTAATTTTTCATCTTACAGCAGCAAATCATGTTTGTGTCTGTAGCTTTTCTCTTTTTTTAGAGTACCGTGTAAAAAAGCAAGTAAATGGGCATCTTAGTTAAGTATTATCTTATTAGAAATGTGTTGTCTTAATGCCATATTTTCTCTAAAAGTGCCTTAATTGATTCATATTTTAGTGAGGCAATGGATCGCGCATTTACTTTACACAGAAGTATACAGCCGGACAATGAAGTATTTCAGTAATATGAGTAATAATAAAAACTTTAATGATGATACTAAATGAGACAATAGGAAACCTTTCTTTGATTGTCTCTCCACTGGTATGATAGTATGTTCATGTATGTTTCAGTATGCATTTTTAAATTGTGTTGGATTATGTATTGTATAACTTTGGAATTTGTGAAAAGCAGAAACGGACTACAAGGACTACGCTCAATCTGTTGAACTGTTCAGATGAAATGCAAAGGATTTTTTTTTAAACACGTTTACATGTAGAAATACTTAAACAAAAAAACAAAAAAAAAACTCAAGACCAAAACTAGAATAAACATTCGAACAGGTTTGTGCTGTCCACTTGTGATTAACTTGTCTGCTCAACTGTATGAATTGATTAAATGTGTTTATCGGAACTCTATACATATGTAACAAGAAAAGGACAGTGTACATTACCAATCTTTTATAACCAATCAATCAATCATGTTGCATAATCTGCTGGTAGATTGTATGAATTAGTAAACGTATGCCGATCCGTATACCTAAAAGATCATAGCAGTATAACTATTCCTTATTATATTAATACCCTGCTTTTACTGGCATGTAGAAATTCAAGCATGGCTGAGCTGGGAATATTCTCCTAGTAACAAATTTCATATTAGCATTATGAGCACAAGCACTAATGCTTGTGAGGACTTGGATCTCTTCATAGGAAATACACACTGCAATTGTTGATCAGAAGTGCTTTATTAACACTAATTTTGAAAACTATATATACCACATTTTAGAAAACACTATACCCATTGTGTTAAAATTACCTTTAAGTAATTCAAAGCACTGACGACAGCTGTATTTGTGAAAACTACAGTGTGTGTGTGTGTGTGTGTGTGCAGGGTGCTCCATGTGACTCCTCTCACGAAACAGTGTGTGATAGTCATCAGACAGGGTTCTCTCACTACTAGAGCTTGTGCTCTTCCACACACCTAGCACAGAGATCTGCCAGCTGTTAAGCCTACAAGCACTAGTGTAACTTTTTTCATTGTTGGTACTCCAGTCTGCTTCCTCTTATGAAACTCTGCGGCATATTCTGTAGTTTTAGGTAGTAATGCTTTTAATTTCATTTTATGTTAAGGAATTCTTCTAATATATCAAATATACACCGCTTTCTTGTGGTAGATGGGAAGATGCTTAAAATTTAAATATGTCCATCCTTCACTATAGCAACAAGAGACGCAACTGTTCAAGGCCTCTCCCTCCCGCGTTACAGCTCGGTTGCGTAGCAACGCATAAACTTTCAAGAGCAGTTTGACAAGGACAGAGAGACGATGATAAACAAAGGCCGCCTCTAGAGGTTCCTTCTCTTACTGTGTGAGTTGCCCGCGTCTTTGCCACAATAATGTCCAAGGCACATCCAAAGAAAAAGGAGTCATCTTCCAGCAAAGTGTCTTTATCCGACCGGCAGACGGAGTGAGTTCAGTGTAATGAAAGGAGAGACATAGTTAGCTTTAGCGTTAGCTACCATTAAGCCACTTAAGAAGAGATGTACTTTAGTATTTACAGTATTTCTTTCGCTGTCTGAGGGTAAAAGGGAACTGGTTGGGTTTATGTAATAAATCGTGGAGCTGGTTAACTGTGTTGTTAAAAACTCGCACAGAACAAATGAAGTATGTCATAATTTCAGAGCAGCGTCTCTAGCAGCCACTTCCTCTGAGAGCCTAGGAGGTGTGGGGAAATACAGGGTCCCCATTTGGCCCGAGTGGAATGATGCAGACGTCAACAGGGAGAAATGGGACTCAAACAGAGGTCCTGAGGATGGCAAGCCAACCAAGAGTCCTAGTGCTGTAAATATGAAGAGGACAATATTTACTTTTTTAAAATAATCAGTTAATTTATCATTACCCAAACTACCCTGTAAAGAATATATGTAATATGTGTAGCTAGGGTTACGTAAATTGTAAAGTTGTGTTAATTTATGGTTTCTGTACTTCACATTCACTTTGTTCCCTTTTGTATGCAGCCATTTTTTGAGGATCCCGAAGGAAAGCTTCTTCTGCCTCCGTGTTTGAAAGTTCACACCTGGAAGCGCCCAGCAGAGTTTATTGTTGACAAGGTAACCTTCATGCTTCTGTTACCTGCCCGCCTCGATTTTGCACTGAAGACTGCTGTTATACAAAAGGGCTTTCCACCTAGACATCGGCAGTTCATTTCATGTTTATATACCTTGCAAGGTTAACAATGATATACAGGGTCCAGAATATGCGTGCAATAGGTTTACACATGAAATTTTAAGACAATTCCTACTTCCTTTAGCCTTTTCGGCCATTTGTCATTATTGGATACTTTCTAGACTACAGGATAGATCTACTAATAAAAAAGGCAGGCTAAACCTGTTTTAACTTTCTGTGTTTCTTTGCCACACAGTGTGAAATATAGTTATGGAAACATGCTCTCTAGTCACCTCCAATGAAGTTTTAATTGCATCACTCCACTTTTCTGTTACCCCCTTCTTAGTGCAGTATTGAGCAATTACTGCAGGCTTCCTGTTTTTTGTATTAGTCCTTGCCAGGTCACATGCTGCCTTTTCACTCAAGATGTCAAAATCATTTAATTAATTTCATAAAAGAGGAGCAGAGCCGAATCACAAAAGCCATCAGCCATGCAGATGGAGGCAGCAGCTCTTCTACAGCATTCTGTCTTCAGTCTGTTTCCACAGAAAGTATTACTAGATTAGCAACGTTGTTTTTGGATATGGTTTAAATTTGGTTCTTGCTTAGAGTTGCTTGCAATTGTACAAAACGTTTTTTTTTAAATCTTGCAGCCTGCCTCATAGTCAGCTGACCCATTTATCCATATTTAATTAGTAACATGGTAGAAGCTATGAACTTGGTTGTCAAATATTCAGTGCAGACACAGTTCTGGGAGTGTCATAGTAAGGTTACACCAGTTTAGGCCCTGGGTTGAGCTGACTGTGTAGGTCCCTCATTCTTGTGTACTTTAAATTGGTGACCTTTGACAGCAGTATTGTAATGCTGATATGTTATTATAATGAATGCTATGCACACATGCTACTATACACTTTATACTGACTGCAGCTTTTTCTGTGAGTTTTCTGTGACGATTCTCAAGCGAATAAATGTCTTTTATAATTTACCTACAGTGAAAACTCTTTTGCTTTATTTCAGACTCCCACTGTCGTTGACAATCAAATGACATTTGACCTAGTCTCCCCTAATTGTCATCTGCTTTGTAGTGAGGTTAGTATTCAATATTTGTTTTCTACTTTACACTGACTTGTTGTTAGCTGTCATCCATCAGTGCTCAGATAGTCTAATTCCAATGTCAGCAGAGTGATGTCTGACTGACAGAAACAAATTATATGGGGGAAAATGTAATGCCCTTTGTGAATTAAAAATCAGATGATTGAGGGTTTCGCTAACGGATGCAGACCGATTTTCCTCTCTCTTCTCCATCCTGTCTCTGCTCCATGCTCCATGAAGCTGATGAGGTGGATTGTCAGCGAGATCCACATTCTTTGGATGCAGTTTAACTGCCCATCTACAGAGCACGAGGGATGGAGACCTTGGGGGCACATCTACTCTATGTGTAAGGTGGTGAATGGTCATGTGCCACTTTTCAACAGCTATGGCAAATACATCATCAGACTTTACTGGATGGTAAGGATCCAGACAGAATGCAAACACATACTCAGACATGAGTATGGTTCGGAAGAAGCCCTTTTTACTAGTGAGAATTGCTTTGGTTTGACGTTTATGCAGAACTAGAAAATTCTCTTATCGCTGCTTAGGAAGTCGCAGCTTTACAGCAACTGTTTATTAATGAATCTTTTAAAAATAGGCATAGCTGGATTGCAAAACATTGTCATACATTCTTCAACAGACTGCAGGATGTAGCACATGAGTAGGGAGTGGTAGCGGACTGATGGGGGATGTAGGGGGGGAAGGGATGAGAAAGCCTTATCCTCTCAGAGCTCAAATCAATCAGTCTCGCTGCTGTGCCAAAAGTGGTTGGGCTTCATACATTGCCTGATGAATAGATAAGGCTTAACAGGAGTCAGCTGCTTCTCACAGAGCAAAGCTCAAGTTTTATAACTACACTTAGTAAAACCCTGAGAGCAGGCACAGCCTATGAGGATGATAGCGTCGTTCAGTTTGATTATGTGTAAGTGTAAAGACTTCACAGGTTTAAAAACATCGCACAGGAACACAGTCTGAGGGCTTGCATTAGAATCTCTGTATGGCAGACCTTGCATCTTTGTGTCTTTTCAGAGGGAGAGACAATTTGGGTCAACAAGAGAGTGAAAAAGACAGAGTGATATTGTTCTGTGACTGTGACACTGTGACTCTTGCCTTGACAAACAAGACTGACATGGTTGTAGGCAGCCGTCCCCGTGCCAACCTTAGCACGCTAGCAGATGGTTGTTGAGATGGCATTAAGCACCCAGCCCCCATCACCCTCTTCCCATTTCCTTCTCTGTTTTTCCTTAAAGGCTGCTCCTTTTCTCTCAGTCACTTGATTCTTTGTGGTTCCGTGCCTATATTTTTCCGTATGGATCCTGTCAACACTGTGTTCCCATTCCTGCTTTTCTTGATCTGTCCTATAATTTCCCCAATTGCACTGTATTTTCATCCACCGGTCCTTATCTGGGCAGTGGTTTGACGAGAAAAGGGTAGAGCAAGTGAGAAATGGAATATTCGTTCGACCTCTGTGTGGGTTTGCATTACTTGGGTACACTGTTCTGATAGATAAGGAGAACTGCGGATGTGATTATTACCTGCTTTGCTGCGTTTCCTTAAGCAGCGTGAAACTTCCTCAGATGGCCTCCAGATAGACCACAACACAGATAATGGCTTAAGACACAAGCATAATCATGGCAAATGCTAAGGAGAAATGTGGGACAGCAATACCAAAAGGCTGTCCTATCCTGAAGATGCAACCCCAGTTCCAAAAAAGTTGGAACTCCAAACTCCAAAATAATCTGCCAGATAATCATCTAAACAACACAAATCAATTGTTTAGCCCTCTTTTTTGTGGAGCACTCATTTTTTTATGTCGTTTTATTTTTCACTGTCTTTTCTTTCCTTCCTTTCTTTTTTTCAGGGTTGTTGGAGGAAGATATTAGTGGATGATTTTATGCCATTTGATGAGGACAATAACCTGCTTCTCCCTGCCTCTACCTGTCAGTCAGAGTTATGGCCAATGCTGCTGGCTAAAGCTCTAATTAAAGTGGCAAACACAAAGTGAGTTAACATATGTTCAGACAGAAACTTTATAAGTATTTTAGCACTACCCCAAGGAGCTGGGGAAATAATTTATAATCCTAATGTAATGCTGCTTTAGAACAGACCTCGAGTTTTTTGTAAGTAGCAGCAAATAAGGCCACAGTAAAAATACATCACACAGTATGCACCCCAAGACTGTACACTAAACCTAATTTCAGCAGGGTTACTGTACAGTGTTAAATTTTAATTTATTTCAATAAATATATATGGGGATAAACTATATATGCGTGAAAAACGGAGCAAGTCATTAAATCTGCTCACTTTGTTTTTTGTTATTTCCTCCCCGTCTAAGTGCATTGTAGATGTTTTCATGTTTCCAATTTTCACCGTGAAACTTAGTTTCAGGACGTTAATCTCTAAGCTGGCAAACATATGTGTGTTGCCCACATTTGTTGAAAAAATTTGAAGCTTACACACATGCACAAGAACCCCTGCGGAGTGCCATTTGCTGACTTGGCTGTACCTTCCCAGGACTTATCCTGTGTATTTGCCATGGGTGTAATTTGACAGTGTAATTTGGTGGCAGATAGACAATGTTCATGCCTCTGATGGCGCTGTTCTGTTGTCGCTTGAAGGTTGAGACATAGATGTTTCAGCTAGGGCAGAAAATAAAGAGTCTTCCTCATAATAATAATAATAATTTATAAGACATACGTTTTAATATAATAAATGTCTAATTTACCTGTTCAGGTGTTCGCTACTGCTTTTCAGAAAAACTTTTTGTCATTTTTTTGTGAAAGCTGAATATGAGGTCTCATTCACTTTGGTGCTGAGCAGGATTTTTGGCAGGATTAAAGACTATGGCATTACCATGTAAGTTTTATGAATTTCACTTACTCGAACATAGCATGAACGTGGACTGGACTCCCAAAAGGACCAATTAAAGCAAGGGCAGCTGTCTCTTTCAAGCGAAAATTGTGTGAGAAGGATACCTAATATAGACATTCTTGCACACACACTCCTCAGAATTATTTGAGCAGTTACAAGGTTTACCAACTAATGCAAATTCAACAATGCTGAATGTAGCCTGAACCTAAATTTTTGGTGTTCTTGATATGTATTAAAAAAAAAACTATACTATAAAAATGCCCAAGTCAGGATAATGTGACTCTTAGAAAACTACTAGGTATCAATGACCTTTGTTGTCCTATTAGCTGTAATTCAAAAGCATGACCGGAAATTAATGACACAATCTAAACACACAGTTCTTTACTATGTTTGAAAACAGAAAGACACATTCAATATTTCTTCTCAGTTAACAGCATTCTCATGATTTAACCACCCTGTCACCAATCGCATTAAACACTTATTTCCCGCGTTGAAACCGTCACCTCACATGATCTGTTTGAGAACAGTGCCAGTGCTAAAAATGGTAGTTTGAGTGCTGTATCTGGTATGTTGCATATTTTGAACAAAAGAAAAAAAAAAGTTCTTATGTGTTTGTTTCTCAGTTTGTCAGATGTCTGCGGGGGGATGGACCAGTTCACTTTTATCCACACCCTCACCAGCTGGATTCCAGAAACTCGTCCTATAAAGTAAGGACTTTAATGGTTGACCATACTTTTTGATCTATTGTATGATATGTGCTTTGTATGTTCTATGTCACTTTCTGTTCAATAAATTATACACTGACGGGATGCTTCATTAGTACACCTGTTCAACTGCTCATTAGAGGATGTCAATATGGTCATGATGACCTGATTTAGCTCAAAATGAGCATCAGAATGAGGAAGAAAGGTTATTTAAATGACTTTGAACGTGGCGTATTTGTTGGTGCCAAAAGAGCTGGTCTAAGTATTTCAAAAACTGCTGATCTACTGGAATTTTCCCACACAACCATGTGCTCCAAAAAAGAGAAACTATTCAGTGTGGAGGATATTGTCTTGGCAAACTTTAAGCCCCCTAGACATTCAAGCACAACAGCCACCTGAGTATTGCTGTTGACTACATCGATGACTTTATGTAATGTGCCATGACTCAAACCTCGCATCATCTCAAACTGGTTTTGTGAACATGACAGTTAGTTCACTTCACTCAAATGGCCTCCACAGTCACCAGATGTCAATAGATCCAATAGAGCACCTTTGGGAGTGTGGTGGAACTGGAGATTCAGATCATGGATGAGCAGCCAGTAAATCTGTAGCAACTGTGTGATGCTGTGATGTAAATACCAAAATCTCAGAGGAATGTTTGAAGGCAATCGGGGAATCCAGTACTGGCAAAGTGTACTAATAAGGTATCCAGTGGATATACATGGAATATATGTTCCGTTTACTGTGTGTCTTTGTTAACAGGGCTGATATTTTTAATTTTTTTATATAGTTTAAGGTCTGTGGCAAAAATAATGCAGAAAATTGCATCTGTCCTCAGAGATGGAAGGAGATATGTTGTATACTGGAGGGAGAGTAATATCAGTGTAGAACTGCAGCTCATCAGTGATAGAGCTTTAATGGGGCAACAGTATTTGTTGGTGGACCCAGGGAGTGTTATTCTCTGTAGCTCAGCAGGTTAGCTGTTGTTAGTGGGTCGCCTGGGGAATCTTATCAGCACGTGCAATAAATGAGCATGACATTTGTTTGTGTTTCAGACTGATTAATGAAACATGAAGTTGTAGTTACTTATGCACTTGCCCACACAGAATACGCAGGATCTAATATACCTCAGTTACTGCAAGGTAGAAGTTCTGACAATATAAACATAGTAAATAAATATATCATTATGTTAAATATTATGTGACACTGTAAAGTACCCTTAGGATGCTTCTTTCTTTTGCTTGTAATATTCAATTAGACTGCTAAACACAAAGACGGTCAAAAACGCTAAAATAAATAACACATTTACATCCTCTCTGCCTGTACTAATAACAAGTAACTGTATATTAGTGCAGCTAATACTGCCACTTAGCAATATTAGCTCAAGTTGTTTTTATTCATGCACTGCAGCCCTAACCTTTCTAGACATTACCATACTGAGTTATGCATGAGAACTTCAGAATCGTTCGGACCGGACATTAAAGGACTTGGCTTTTCCTTTAAGCTCCACAGTACAAAGTCGATGTAATGTCCGATTGAGCTCATGCAAGAATAGAGAAATTGATTGCATGGAGAAGTCAAATGAAATGAGTTGGTGACACATGTTCATCTCCTGGATGCTCTGTCCAGTCATCACCTGTTTCCAAACCTTTGAAAGTGCAGACTGGTGAAGCTGGTATACCTGAACGACACTACAGACTTTTATTTTTGCTCATTCATTTCTTTGTGAGATGTTCAGGGGGTTTCTTGCATGTACTGGCTGTAGTATCAAGTCCACCTCCCCCACCCGTCCACCTCCACCCCCGAATCAGTGAAAAAGTCAATAATTTCCTTTGGATGCATGCTTGCTTTTTCACATGACTGTGTATACAACAGCCTTTTGTATTGCAAACAAAGGGACAGTATAGGAAGAGGAACTGAAATTGCAGTTGTCACAAAGACACTAAGCAAAAGTGTACTTCATTTGACATCAGACACACTTAAAGTTGGAATGAGTTACAAATAAAAAGGGTTTAACTCACAACTACTAGGGTTAAGCCTTGTTTCACTTTTCTGAGCTGAGCAGTTTCAGACCTGCTTTCCATTCATTCAGGCCTGCTTTCAGAACAAAATGACTGGGTGTGCATCAGAAATTAGTGAAAATGATCTATACCTATAGACCTTACAAAGGATAACCTTGGAAAAACACGGGAGCATGGTATAATGGTTGTCAAACAACATCTTTATTGATATATACTCTGGTGTCAAAACTCATCATCAAGGGTACTGGTGACATTGTGAAATGTTTTCTATTTGGGGCAGATAGTTAACAAGTGATTACAGTGAAACTAATATAACCTGCTGTAGCCTGATAATGTTGTCTTTATCTCTCTTTCAGGTCAGTGTACTTGAGAGAAATTTGGGATTTCTTACAACACTCCATTCCTACATTTAAACACCTGGATGACAGTTTGCCAGTGACGAAGCCTGAGCCCACAGATGCAGCTCAAGTGAAGGATTCCACCCTAAGTAGCAGCAAGAATCAGCTACTGGAGTCAGAGCAATGTAAAGGTAGATATTGTGCCTCAGTTAGACACAACAAGTAAGACACAAAGTCACAAAGAGGCAAATAATTATGCAATTATACATACTTGCAAACTTTTGTCTCAATTACACACTCTGCTTGCACATTTAATTGAGTGAGTAAGTCAATGCAGTCAGCCATTACTGTCATAATTTGTATGCACAGAATTGCTTTGCTGCTCAGTTAATTAATTTATCAGCAGAAGGTTTTAGAATCATTTCTGTGTCCTGTGTCTTTGTAACTGTGCTGTATTAATGGATTTATATGTCATGTCTACATTTCCTTTGGTGAATTAACAGCTATATGCAATATATATTTCCTTTCCCAAGGCACACCAGAAGCCAGTCTGTTTCTCACCACAATGACATAAAAAGGACAAAACTGAATTACGTGAAACTTGGTAGAGAGGTAGAGGAAGGTCTGCTTAATTTAAATACGGAGGTCCTGCTTAAAAGTTCACAAGTATAGAGTTAATGCTTATAGAGCTAAAGAAATCCAACTTGTAGCAATCACAGTTTTGGTCTAGGGATTTACTTTAGGACAGGACAGGCTTAAGACCTAAAGTCACTACTTTGCTGTACTTCAAAATGCCAAACTTTCTGAACTCCGTTGTCAGCCCTGGGGCCTCTTTCATGTTACATCAAGAATAACTTCCTGTCTTTTGTGAGGTCTGCCGCCCATATATTATGGAGTGCAGAGGGTTAATGTGTGTATGGTGGACCATGAATAAACCAGCAGAGGGAGCTTTAGAAGGGTAAATTATTTGGTGCTCCCGCAGGGCAGGAGAGCTTCCCCGGTCAACTGTGGGAAGATAAAAGTGAAACGTCCTCACAAATGTATTTGTTGCTTGGAGTTGTTTCAGGCCATAGCAGAAATACAATGCTTTTTAAGGCTGTACAGTTCATTTAAATCCTTTGCTCAAAATGCTAATTGCGTGGATAAATTAGCTAAGGTCTTGGTGTTGCATATTAAAGGTGAAGGGGCAAAACAGGTAATTATGAGGTAATTATGTGGAAGAAAAGCTTCCTCTTGTATTAAAACCTGCATATGTAATATTCAGAGTATTGAATTCAGAAATCCTTTTGTGATGTTTTGCTATTTTCAACTTCTATATAAATTAAAATCTATCTTTGTTTTGCTCTCACATTCACCCACCTGCTCTTTCTGACAGTAGACTGTTCCCTGTGCTCTGCTACAGTCTCACTTGTTTGAAATAACTCAAGTGTTGCATATTAACATAATGTAATGTCATGCATGTGAAGGTGGTATTACTTCACAAAACATTTTCTGCTTGAGGGAAATCTGCTGCATTGTCCTTTTCTACGTATGCAAACACTAAAAGACCCTACACGTTTCTTCTATTTCGCTGTTTTGGTGCTTACTGTGAAATTCCAGTGAAATGCAGAAATTAGTAGTCAATGTGACAACAACTTCTCTTTTCAATTTTTAATGTGTAGCCTTTATATTAGCCTGGCGGTGTTCCCATCACTCTTCACCATGGTCGGCCAAATTGATTTTCCATGTCTCCTGGCCCATGTGCTCTTATATGATATACTTTTAAGATGCACTAAAGGGGGAAGAACTCCCTAAAGAACCTAAATATAGCCTCATTGTTTATACCCGTGGAGGACAATAGTGTTTTTTAATGTAATCTTTCTAGTCTGGGAAAATAGGGGTAAATGTAATAAAAGGATAGAGTGCAAATAGAAATACACAATGTATCGCCAACTGCTGCACCTCTAAGAAAAAACAAACATACAGCACGTGGAACACAAAAATTAGAAAATACACAGATATATAGGTCAACAATCTTCTTATAGTGTGAATGTGAGAGAGAGAGGGTGGGAGTATCTGTGTCTTTGTCTCAGATGTACTTGATAGTGAAGGTGTAAAGCCGCAATAACGCCCCCAGGAGCCAGAGGCAGACTGGCTTGATACCAGGACAACCGTGCAATCCACAGCTCCCAAGAGTACCGTAGACTTAAGGTCACACTTCTCTGCGACATCCCCGGAGGAAGGCCACACGACCAAAGGGTGAGAGGACCAGAGGCAACGGGAAGTTGACCCTGCTAGAGGCGGGCCACCCTTGCACGAGTTGAGATCCAGGTCCCAAGGAGGAGGTCCAAGCCAGGAAGTCGGCCAACGACCACACCAGAACATCCAGCCATGCACCGTGGAACCAACAAACAGAGAAGCCTCCAGTGGGGAGCGTTGACCATGTCCCACAGGGGCAAAGGCTCAGCGAGCTCCAGCCATGCACACACACACTCATACAGGCCGTTCGCTCACTCACTCTCACCTAGCAGTAGGTTTAAAAAATTATTTTCCGATTCAAATCGATTTTAGCTTGAATAACGTGATATTGATTAATTAAATCCTGAATCGATTTTTAAATATAAATGTATTTTGCCAGAAACGCCAGAATCTCAGGTTAAAGCTCACAAAACTATTTGAGAGCAGGTAAACACATTCGGCACAAAGATGTAAACACGGATCGTGCACCCAACAGCACATAAACAGACACGCCATCGGGTGGTGAAAGCTGACATCTCAGAGATTCTGATGCCGACAGGTTTCGTCACTCTCTGACCAAAATTCACGTCACCAGCAGCAAAAGAAGATCAAAGCTACACTTCACATTTAATAAACATTGTCATTAATTCCCTCTTGCTTTTGCTGTTTAAACACACGATAAAATCACACTTCCTGCACAGCTCTTTCTCTCTCTCATTGTACTGAATAGAATAGTTTGCCATCTCAAATCTCTGTTTTCTTCATTATTCACTTGCTTATTAAACATCAGTCTAGTGTTGTGTACAGTGCTATCGGCCTGTTGTTTTTTTTTCTTTTTCCAACAAGAAAGCCTAATTTTGACTGTTTAATACCAAAGAAATTTAAACTTTGTAAAATCATGGCAAATTGCAAAACGCTTGGCTGTGTCTCTAATAAAACCTCTGTAACTTCGCTCTGCTTCACTTCAGCAGCATCAGGTAATGTTCATATGTTGATTCATGGTTTTCTTCTGTTTTTGATGCACTGCAGAATATTTTTAAGGGGGTTATCTGCTATAAAAAGCCAGACCAGGGAAATTTCCTTCATGTTTTTCTGTGTTTTATCCTCAGTTACTTTGACACAAAGGCATCTGCTGTGATGAAGTCTCACACGTGTCAGCTTTGTTTTTATACATAGATATAAAAATATGGATATGTACTGATAAATGATCAGAATTATAATATTTCTAACAGTCTGAATCAAAATTGAATCAAATCGGGACCTTGTGAATCGGAATCGAATCGATTATAGAAATCAGTGACAATAACCAGCCCTACACTCACCGACCCACTAATGACACATAGAAAGACATAAAGACACATGTACACATATTGACCCCCTCCCCTTAGAGGTGTTGGCGAGCAGGTGCTGCCGCGAACCAGCAGCAAACTGGGACAAAGCCAAAGCGTACCACAAACTGCCTGTACGACCCCCATTCCAGGCAGGGGGTGTGAAACAGGTTGTAGGAAGCTATTTTGTGTATGGTATTTTTTGTCAGCTCTGCTTTCTCTTTTGTTGGATTTAATTTAATTGTTGTGTGGCGCTTTCACTATATTGATGTTACTATTTAGAATCAATCACATTTAGTCTAAAATTAGTTGTATATTAACACTTATGACAATGCAGTTTAACTGTACCTGTTATTCTTCATTGCGTGTGTTTCTCAGCAGACCCTGACATAGTGGTTTGTGCTGCCTGCTACCCTTTTCAACTACATAACGGTTCCTTTGGGTTTCGCCAAATGGTATGTCTTTTTAATATTCCTCCTAAAATGTTGACCACGTATATATGTTGACTCATAATGTGCAATTTTTAGTCTTCAGACTTTTGGAACTATGAAATTTCGATTTCACTTGCTAGAGATTGTAGTTAGGTATTTAGTGCAAATTTGCGAGGATACAAATTCACATTTTGATGTAACTGTAACATGCACATCGTGACAGGTTTAAAGTATATATACACAAATTTTATGTAATGATTTCATATACTGTACTGTGTCTTGAGTCAAGACTCATTTCTTTATATTTATTTAACTGTAATTTTCTAAAGGCTCCTGAGAAATAGTTCTGCAGGCTCTCCAAAGGTTTTTTGTATGTTAACCCACTTAACATGTAACTATGAATCATCCAAGCATTAATAAAATCACCTAATTCACAGAATGAACCAGTGTTGTATCCACACAACTTAGCAAAGAACCAGTTTCAAATGGTATCTTTAGGCACTTTGTTACAAGTGGTCTGTTACAAAAACACATAATTTGTTCCCATTTCCTGAGCTTAATCTTTGAAAAATGTGAATGATAACAGAGTTTGACAGGCATAAAACAAATAAATAAAAAATCTGACATATTTCAGCATAATTAGCAGTTTATCCTTAAAAAATCTGAGGCCTGAAAAATGTTTATAGCAAATGAACAGTATCTGAAAGTCTTGTGCTTAAGTAATATCCAGCAAAGATCTGGCACAGGACCTGAGAGACACACTAGACCCTTTACTTGAGCCATCTACTGTTCGTTGAAAGCTCATCAGAAATGGTCTCGGTGGAAAGCTGGCTGTCAAGAAGCCATTCTCTAGAAAGGGAAACAGCACAAAGGGCTGAGGTATGCCAAATTACACAAGAACTGGACTGAAATTCAGTAGCAACAGGTCTGATGGAAAATTTCCAAGTTTTACATTTTTGATTTAAAATGCCACCAGTATGTATGGTGGGGTTCATGACAGTGAGTGTCTACAGTTATCTGTAAAACATACTGACACACTGGAGTCTCTGTCATGGTTTGGGCCAGTTGTGTCGGAGATCTTTTCAAAATTGATGGTAAATGGACTGGTGCTTATATAGCTCATTGGCAGGGGTTCCAATTGTCAACAGGACAGTAATCACAAGCACACTGCCACTGCAGTAATTATACCTGGGTGGAAAAACACACAATGAAACTCAGTCAGGGATTGGCCTCCCCAGAGCCTGTACCTCCACATTATTGAAGCAGTGTGGGATCATCTTGACAGAGAAAGGAGCAAAACACATGCAAAGAAGAGCTTTAAACGTCCTTCAAGAAGCCTGGAGAACTATTCCTGAAAAGAAATTTTTCCCAAGAGAGTTCAGGCTATGATGTTTAAAAAAGTGATCATACCAAATATTGACTTTAAAGCTCATTAGAATTGTGCAATTGCTGTTTTTGCCTTACATACTGTATTTTCATGTATTTTGGCAGATGTGTCTGAACTTATTGCCTGAATGATTCTGTCCTCCATGCTAATATGTCGCTATGTTTTTAAACTAACACCTTAGATAATCACACAATATTGTTAAAATGCAGTGGGTGTTAAAGATTAAAAAAATGTTTACTATATACACCCCTAAACCTGATTGGAGAACAGTTTCTAATTATCTGCCAGAGTATTTTTTAAATATTAATGGTTGACTCCTGCATGCATGATTTCTGTGTATGTGTGTCGGTTATGCAGGCTAATTCCTCTGAATTTCTACGTCGTTATGGCCTCTCCTTGCTACACAGCCATGCTGTCCTGTTGACTCGTACCCGCGCATGCCCGCTAGAGTCACCACCCAAACCTCCACCTGTGCCCCGTTGGAAACTCATCCGTCAGCCCAAGGAGATCTTGGTCACTGCTGAACCAAAGAGTAAGTTAGAGGAAGATTGAAACAGGAAATGAAAGATGTTAAAATTAAGTTTGGAAAAAAGGCGGTGAAGGAGAATCAGGAGGAGTATGCAGGGGAGGATATCAAACAAATAGAAAAGCACAAATTATGCGATAGCGTGTAGGTGAATGTCATAAATAAATATGACTCCAACGAAAAGTGAGTGTTAATGCAGGAGATTTAGAACCTGCACTAGAGAGGGCATGCAGCACCGCATGCTGAAATGAAAATAGGAGTAGGGCAGCTACATTATTTCAGTTTTGAAAATAGCTGCTGGCTCAGGCATATCTGACATCAGCTGATCTCTGAGTGAAAAACAGAAAATGAAGTAAAAAGAGTCCGAGTGTGAAAAATCGGTGCTGGCATGATATGTAAAGGGTTTTTTTCTCTCCCTTTTTTTGTAGAGATCCCTTTGTCAAAACCAGAGCAGTTCATTGAGGTTGCCAGCCCTTTTCTCTCCTACCGTACCAGGAGCAGCGGGGGCTCAGTTCCAGAGCCGTGCGTACACTGAAACTGATAAATTTATAAATAACATTTTCTTCTCTCCTTTCTGATGTCTTTCAGTAGTCTATAGGTAACCTGAGCCTGACCTCTTTATAGAAAAAGGAAAGCATGATAACAGCTTCCATATGGAGGTCAACAAAGTACATCACCATTATCATAATACACCATTATCACCTGTTTTTTTTTTTACGATCTTACTTAACCACCATCTCGACTCTCTGTTATGAATGCATTCGTAGTAATTGAGAAATGTGAACTATGGGAATTTTGCTTTTGTGTTTTACAACCCACAGTGGAGTAAAGATTAGAGATTTGCTCCTTTTGCTACCGTAATACTATATATTTTTGTATCAACAAAGAAAAATGGCAGATTATAGAATGCAATGAGATCTGTGCATGGTATGATTATGATATGTTACATTTGCACACAACTTGGTGCTTGAATACGTGTCTTTATGTGTCAGAGAGACCAAGCAAAACACTCCCAGGAAGTGTTCCCACAGATCCCCTCTGGTCTCCATTACTGAGGAAGAGGAGACTGAATGTCAAGAAGGCCTTGAGCTTGACGCGGCTGAATGCACCACTAACTCACCAAACTGCACTGACAAAATGGAGGTATATAGCATTATGGTCCACGAGGGCGAAATATTTTCAGATTTCACAAATATTTGCAAACAAAGCATCGTTGTAGAACCGCTGTTATCCCTCAAATAGAATTTAAGCATCTGTGACCTGTTGGAATGCCAAAAAAGGAATGAATGAAGACATTATTTTATTTCTGCAAAAAGATTTGTTGCCCTTTGTCATGTCTTCATTTCATTGCTTTCCTGTTGCCTCACTCGTCTCTCTGCCCTGCATGTATGCGGTCAAAGGCTATTCAGAGTAGTTCTGTGTGTCAGTGACAACACGGCTGCCATCCCCCAGTCTCAAAGTCACTTCTGTTGTCTCCCAGCCAGGCCACTACTGACCAGGGGCACATCTGCACTAAAGAGAGAACCAGCTAGA
The DNA here is from genome assembly GCF_963969265.1 of Rhamphochromis sp. 'chilingali'. Lineage (NCBI taxonomy): Eukaryota > Metazoa > Chordata > Actinopteri > Cichliformes > Cichlidae > Rhamphochromis > Rhamphochromis sp. 'chilingali'. The sequence goes on along the minus strand of NC_137932.1, from coordinate 11,688,170 downwards.
AAAGGGAAATAACAGGGGGTGGGGATTCATTGTAGCAGACACATGCAGACAAAGAGAAGAGGGCAGAAACAAAGATAACAAAGACTAAAAAAAAGGGTGGACAACTCTATTGTTCAATTAAAATTTTTTTAGGGGAACTAAAAAAAATAAGAAAATATAAACAGAGTCACATTTGCACTGAAATAGATGAAAGCGGGGCAAGAAACTGGGAAGCGGGGAAGAGAGAATCTCTGGTGTGTGGTGGTGGTGAGCTGAATGCGTGGGTTTCATGCAGGGAGAGGTCATGTACTGTGCTGATGAAAAAAGCAGCGCAATTAGATGATGAGCCATCAGTGTCTGCGTCTCCTGGGGGCTTCATTATTACACTTCACTCCTAGCATAGGGGAAAAAATAGAGTTCATATTAATCGCCCTCTTGTGTAACTGTGACCAGTTATAGAGCGGTTAGGTTAGGGCAGTGTGGACATGCTAATTTGATGTGTCGTTTGATGTGTGTGCAGGCGTGTGTGTGTGTGTGTCACATGGGCCACATTTATCTAAAGTGTGTGTTCCTGCTCTTGACAAGCACATGGCAGGGTCACGTGTTGACAGACTATAAATGACATGAGAGGGGTTTTTTCTTTTGGTTTTTTTTTTGATCCAGCTCTATATTTCTATGAGAGAAGAAGGTGCCTTCACATGATGTGCGTAATACCCTAAATGCCCCACTCTCTCAACCGTAGTGTGGGTTAGAGCATTATGTTTCAACTTCTAATATGAGTATGGTAGTCATTAAACAACCAAGCACCTGCATAGTTTCAGTTTGCATCACTAATTACAGTTTATCTCAGGGGGAGAATGTTAAATTAGTTAAGAGTACATTGGAAATGCTTTAATTTGTCTGTGCAAAAATAAAACGGTGGGGTGGCTTTTGATAATGCCATCTTTCTCCCATCATGACTGTGATTTCTTTTGTGGAAAATTGCTGAAAAGCCAAAAGCAGCAGCTAAACTCCTAGGAGCCCTGTGTGTAAATTGTGTCTGTCTCAATATCTCCTTAGTCTACACAGGTAAAACAAGCAGCGCACCAAAGTGCCGTGCTGTCAGTGAACAGGACCTACCACAGACTGGAGCTCGAAAGCTTAAAGTTTTATGCACACAAGACACGTTGACATACGCGCTGACATTTTTGCAGCAGGAAAGTGTTGCTATACAGTGATGAAGAGGAGGTCAAGTGTGCCTCCCAATCACAATGCCTCTTTCCGTCTGTCTGGGTCTCTGGGTACTTATTCAAATATGCGGTGACTCACATACAGAGACACACACACTCACTCTGACTCATCAGAGAGTCTTGGCAGGGGTTGCTTTGAAGTTACACGACATGAAGATATATAATTCTTCTTCGGAGCTGAGTAAACTGTTGGACGTTCACCAGAATTTTCCCAGAGGGGAGCATTGTTTGAAATACATTTAAAAAAAAAATTCTTTTAAGGAGGTGGGGAGGCTGGAGGAAAGTTGGAGCCAGCTGATATTGGTGTACTAATTCTTGCACTTCTCTTTGATAGCTCTAATGCTCTTTTAAAGACCGCAGCATCTTCCTTCTTGCTCACACCAAACATAATGCTACTTGAAGCATATGATAATAACTAATTAGCTATGTTTCTTTATTGTGCTGGCCAGATAAGCATGAAATCAGGACTGTTTAGTAAATCCCCTCTCAGAGAAGCAACACACTAAACAACATTATAACTCCTCATCTGTCACTGACAGTCGGGGTAAATTAGAGCTGGTATTCCCTGTTGGTGTTTTTAGCAGGGGGAGGGGCAGACCCTGTCACATTAAACCGTGTCTCAGTGTTGGGTGAGAATGGCCCAACACCACAGCTGGCATGGAATCACTAGAGGGTGGAGGCGTATCTCTGCCAGTGCTACTCTGTCAGCAACACACAGTTCATGCCTCTCTCACTTTCTCTTTTTTCACTCTCTCGTTGTCCCTTTAGGTTACTGCAGAGGACAAGAAGAACAGTGATGACATCTCCAATGGTAAAAGCTGTTCCTTTGCAACACCAGGCCCCTAATGCGAGCTGTCTTTGAATCCCAACATAAGATGGCTTTACCCGAGGTCAAATATTAGACTGCCACAAATAACAAATGCCCCTTATTTTCAGTTTTTTCTGGATTTTTTATGCAGTTGACATATGTTATGGAGGTCTTCATTACTGTTTGACTCGAACGGCATCCGTGCATCATAGTCCCAATTAATGTAATTAGACGTATTTTTATCTCTTGCCTCCAATCCAACCATCGTCCTCTCCGTGCTTGTAGCGGTTGGTCGAGACGTTTTGAAAAAGATAGGACTGAAATTATGCTTTGTGACAACCGGCCAATTCCCTGCCTCCTCTCTGCCCCCGTTTAGTTGCTTAGTAACACCTGCAGTTTGAGTTAACGGACCACCATTGCTCAACAGCAGAGACGGTGGCCCTCGCCACCTCAGCTTTCTGATCAGACTCTCGCTTTAAGTAGAGCTTGGGGGCAGACTGTTTGTATGTGTATGGGTGTGCATGTGTGTGTTTTTTGGGGATGTGTGCATATGTCTATGAGATGCATTGAGATAGTGGGAGTCGGTGAGTGGGAGTGAGGATGTGCATGTGCGCTTACACTGTGCCATTATGTGGGAGTTTGGCCAATTCGGCTCGCTGTGTTTAAGATAATGATTTGAGTCTAGGATAACTTGCTATGAGTCACAAAAGGAAAAGCGTTTAGTTACTGAATTTTGACAAAGAGGATATCAAGAATTTTACCCAGTGGCTCCACTTTCAGCTAGGTGTCTATATTCTACATGCATACTACGTTATACCAAATGACTAACACAAGAAAATGCATGTATATAAATGTATTATTACTCAGGAACGGTGCCACCTTATGTTCAATTTAAACTTTATTTGCAGATAGGCCCCAAACTGAAATCAAAGAGCCTGTAACTGAGGAATCCTACTATGCGACTAACAAGCCAGTCCTACAGAAGACCTGGGTTGACCTGGAGGACTTTGATAAATGCTTTCAGTGAGACACATATACATACATGCAGAAATAGGTTCTGATTAATATCATAATCGCTCATGCTAAAAAATAAAATAAAGTAAGCGGGGTTATTTGTATTCTAATTTCAGGACTCTCTTGGTGTTTCATAAGCCACAGACTTACCAGCATCATATTCAGAAATCACATTTTAAGGTACAGACTGTGCAAGTTCTATCTACGGGACTAAACTTTGGTTTTATTTTCCCACGTAACTGAATGTGCTTTGACATACAATTAGTAATTGTACGGGACATATTGTGATTAACTAAGCTGGTTTTATCTGCAGAATACTGTCCTCTCCAAAACAACAGTAGCCGTCAAATGCAGTGGATCATCCACACAGACACTTAGCTCCGGATCCCTTGCTGTAGCAAGCCCTGAAGTAAGCATGTAAACAACAGCAACACTCCAATATGCATACTAAGAATTGTCTCGACTTGTTATTCTGAAATTCATACTTTCTGACCCTTTTGGTCTCTGTCAGTCTTCCCCTCTCTTTGTCTCCTGCTTTGCCTTTCTCAGCAGCTGCTTTTTCTGACATTACTTAAGTCTTTGTCTCTGTATCTCTCATTTAGGTGCCAACTATGAAGCCTCCACCTGTTTTTTGTTTTTACTTCTGTTTATTTGAATCCCCCACTGCAACCATGCTCCCTTCTCTTCTCTGAATTTTCCTTCAACTGCTCCTCCACTAAGCCACCGTTCTATTAGTTTATCTTCCATGTCTCCCGACGGCTTTCTGCTCTTTCTCTCTTCCACTTGTCCTTCTCCGTGTTTGTGTTTCTTCCAGCAGTGTCCAGAGGTGAGAGGCACTTATTACCTGTGTGTGGACAGCCTGCAACCTTCCCAGATCCTCATCAGCTTCTCTTCTCTTCTTCTCTGGGGACATGCAGCTGAGGAGAGTAAGGGCTTATCAGTGCACAGACACAGACACACATACATGGAAACACAAACACTAACTTTCCTCGCAGGTACAAACCGTGCATCAAAGACATATTTAATCTACATTTTGGGTTATTTTTATTTTTATTTTGTGAAACCACTGTAATTTTGTTCCCTGCAGAGTGCCACCAGTGCATTTATTTTTTTACTCCACTTTCACAGAACAGGAAATGTCAGCAGCACGTAGGTCTGCAGTTCTCATCGCCATGCCACACTCCTGGACAAGTCTGCAGTCTCAGCTGCCAGTTCTCTCCATCAAGACCACCTCCACAAAGGCAGCTGTGTTAAACTTGCCCTCGGGGTAGGACAGCACTGATTTATATTAAGAACTGTAGAGTATTTTGATCAAAATGATAGTCTTAGATTAAATTTGCAGCAATGCCTTTGTAGTATCATCGTACTGTACTTATTATGCTCCATTGTTTCTTTTGCCTAGGATTTTGGTGATGCTATGATTTCCTAATAACACATTACACTCAACACACAATACTAAGTAAAAGCATTACAATTGTATCCATTCTAATCTCATCCTTATGTAGCTTTAAACCTTATCTTCTGACTTCATTGTCAAGTTATGTATTGAAACAAAAAATCAGCTGTTTTAGCATTTCTTAACACTTCAATTCTCCTCCTTCACATTTACTCTCATAATCCTAAATTACCCTAAGCGGTATGTAATTGTCATCACGGGAACTTGTTCTAATAATGGTGAATTTTTCCTTTTTTGTACAGCACCTGTGAGATCTTTTGACAAAGAAAAGAAAATGTTCATGTTTCACACTTGTTGGGATTTATACAGCTGAGCAAAGATCTGTTCTGCATAGCTGTAGAGCATCCTGCAGAGGGTACCCTGCAGAGGATATCTTGCCTACCTCAGATGCTCTGAAAAGCAGTAAAAAGCATCTGTCCTAGTCTCTATTATTGGGTGTGACTTGGCCTAGAAGCAGAGGGCCTAGTTTCTGGGGTCAGGTGCAGGTATGGAGGAGTGCAATTACCACTGAGCCATAATCACACACATAGCACTCAACTAACCATGCCCATAAACCTCATAGTATTAGCTCTCCAAGACATAATATCTGATCTTGCTTCTGGGCAGCAATCATTTTAAAGCTCTCTTTGTATGCCCATTTTCATATGTTAAACTTTATGGTCTCGCCATTCACATGCTGATCTGTGCTAATCTGTTAATGTTAAAGAGGTTTTTTTCCATTATAATCTTGTTTTTAAGTCTCTTTTGTCTCAGTTTCTGTTTTAGTTTCTTCTCACTGTCTTCTCTCCCATACGCCTTATCTTCTTTTGTCTCGCTCGCATTTATTTCCCTTTTGAATGTTTCCACAGTACTAGCCCAGCTCTGCCTCAGTGCTCATCCATCTAGTTAGGGCTGTAATGGCTAAATTATGTAAAGCTAATGGGGCCAAGAAAGTGGAGCTCCACTCTCTCATGCCTGACCAGGCCTTGTGAACTCAGTTTGGTATTTGGTGGAGAGGACATTAGGCTACTGCACATCTGACTGTCTGACCTAGTCAGTATTATTTGACAGGAACATAGCTCCTCTAATGCAAAAAAAAGAAAAGGAATTTCTCTTTGATTTTGTAGCTTCTGTTAACAACTGCATGAATTACAGGACCCACGTTTTTGCACCAGACCATCACATTGTAACTAGTTAATGAGTGCTATTCACGTTCTCTGTCAGTAGCTTTAATTGTTAAATACAGCAAAATGTAAATAAAAACAAAATGCAGAAACACATTTTTTTTGAAATGTGGTTGTAGGACAAAAATAGTTGGTGATTCTACACAAATAGTTTGATTTTCTTTTGATTTCTTTATCCTAGATAGTTTTATAGTTGAATCTAAGAAGGAAACGTCACTCTGTGGTTGAACTAATGGCAACACGTCAGGCCCGGTGTGGACAGACTGAAGGTCACAAGCCAAATAGGCTGGAAACCACAGGTTTTAGGAAAGTGCAATGAATGAGTGATTGCTTTCAGAATGCAAATTTTTTTTTGTGCTCTTCCCATCAGGCGGCATGTGCTGTGCATCCACATAAATGCAGCATTGGGTTACCATGTCCACCTCTGCAGCAAGACACCATTTATCTTTGGAGAAGAAGAAACCATCATGCCACACCTTACAAAGGTGCCTTTATTTATGACAATGATGGTAATTCCATTGTAGTAAATGGGTGGCTTTCTGAGCGGTGGCGCTCCTTTCAGAATATTATCCTGCAGCCGTATTCTGCCACATGCTGCTACTAAATAGATGCACATTCACATTTCTGATATAAGATTTGACATGTAAATGGCTTTCTTTCTTTCTTTCTTTCTTTCTTTCTTTCTTTCTTTCTTTCTTTCTTTCTTTCTTTCTTTCTTTTTTATCTCCAGGAAAATTTTCACAAAAATAGAAGTGATCGCTTTGATGATACAGTATATGTAAATAGAAAGGGTCAAAGGGGCGCATACTGACTAAGAAATATAAGGGGTGGTTAAACACATGGAGAAACTAGCCCTCATGGTGTTCAATTTAAGCACATCTGTCATGATATTTTGTGGTGAAATCACTGGAACAGAATAAAATAAAGGGAAACTAAAGAGAATATGTGCTTTTTATCCTACCTCATGACATTTTTTTTTTTTTTAAAAGCAGAGCTTTTTGGAACATAGTGACAAAGAGGATAACATTGCCCTTGTTGCAATCTCCTCACTGTGGCATTTTGAAACTGGGCTTACTCCAGCTTCAATTTAAAAAATCACATCATGTTAGTGACTCTGCTCTCACACATTTTCTCTTACCTTTGTATAGCTGAATTTATATTTTTCATCTTTCTTTTGTCGATTGTGTAGCCTTAGCCCATCACTGTTTATGTGCATATAGCAAATGTTCTATAAGCAATTCTGATTTGATCACCATGGAAGTGCACCAGATTGTAGCATGATACACTGTCCTTGTTTACTTTCTGTCTGTGTAAACTCCCAACACTAAATAAAACTGAGATGCCTCCCAACTGTTCTTCTCTTTTAATAGGAAAGTGCCCATTTCACTGAGCAGGCCTCTTCCATCTTTAGGGCCCTGTCCAGATTGGTGGCTTCTTTTAGTGATAAGCAGCAGCAGCCAGCACTAAGAAAGGGTCTGGAAGAAACTCACTGTCCCAGAAACATCAGCACCACCCAGGAAAAATGGGAGCACTGCAAGGTAGTTTGCTCATAGGTACACACAGATTCTATGTAGAGTGCATAGCTCAGCATCCTTTATACCTTTGGCAAGTCATTGACAGTTGACAGCTGCTAAATCTATATGTTGAAAAATTCGTTTTACAGTTGTTAGGCCATGTCTTTAATTTAGATTAGATAAATTACATTGATTTATGACTTTGAATGACCAGAAACTTAATTTATTATTGAACAAATATGTTTGGCTGTTATAGAAAATTAGTGTTGCTTAATTGACATTGATTTACAATAGCTCTGAGGAATAATCATTTCTGACTGGTCAGAATTTCTGAATTGCCTCAATGGAGTCCATATTTATGCGACTGTGGTGTCTTTTACTTGGAACCGAATGCATTTTTCACAAGCCTTACAAAGATACCAATGGAAGAAAAGGTTTTCATTTAAAGAATTTAGGTAGTGGTAATGACTGATGTGGGGTCTAACAACCCTCCTACACATGAAAGGCTATTGGTCATAGGAGCTATGGATTCACATAGTTACAATTTTGCAAAATGTGCAACCACAACAAAATGACCGTACATCCTCTTTAATTTGGTCATTGCTGCTGTCTTTCCTCCTTGGCCTTGTGTTACACACACCCAAATGGTCACATTTGCTGATGATCAATTAATTAAGTCTATTTGATTAGCAGGTCCTGGCTGCTACCTACCCTCCTAATTCAAATGGAAGCAGTAAAGGTGTACTTGGTTTTTCACACACTCCTATATTTTAAATAAATGACACATTGTAATGACACATTGTAATATGCCATATATTGGTGTTCATCTCAGGTTGTATTTAGGTGATTTTAAGACCTGCTCAGGCTTGCTTGCTTGTTATGTCCTGGTATGTAAAACCTTAGAATTGACAGAAGGTGTGTTTTCTTTTTACCATGACTGCATGTGTTCTGGTGTTTGTAGGTGTTTAACTTGGCAGTTTACCACATGCTGCGTGAGGCTCTGGGGAGGAAGCTGAAAGCAGACGAGCAGTTTGCTGTACAAGCTCTCACTGCTGACCCTTCACTGTTCCCTGAAGAATACCCCCCTATATGTAGGTGCCACTTATTTGTTTGGAGATATTGTATGCTATCATGTTATATACATAACATTAGAAGCTCATAGATGTAATCAGTTGTGCTAAGCTTATAAAAGTCTGTATACCTAAATATATATACTAAATATATATACATATATATATATATATTTATATATGTGTACTAAACTCAGTAGCTTTAAACACTTTAGGGCACTGACTCATCCTAAGTAATTGTTCACATTAGAAATATCATAAGATTGCAACTACACATTAAATCAAAAGAATATTAATAAATGTGTCTTTGTTTACATGCAGTGTCGCTCTTTTCATTAATTCATATTCACCCACAATTTGCTGTTTTATGCCCTCATTCTGTTTGTTAAGTAAATGCAGATTTGGAGCCCCCAGAAATGTGGAGAGACAGGGAGCCAACAGACAGAGAGGTCAAGGCAGTGACCGTTCTGCAGGCTGGATTCAGAGGGCACTTAGTGCGCGAGATCCTTGATGCCTCAAAACCTGGTAAACAACTGAATGTACACGCGCACACACAGAGAATATAATATTTCAAGGAAAGTGGTGTGATTCAAAGCTCATCTTTCAAATCAATAATAAAAAATACTGGCTTTTGAGTAGACAGCGCCAGTGAATACTTTATTTTCTGTGCTCTGTGAAGGAGAAGAGAGACACAGCAACTACAGCAATTTAAGTAAAAATAGAAAATGTGCAAAAAGACCCACAAAAACACAGGATGGCCTGTTTTTCATTCCTAGATTTATTATCCAAAAAACCCCTCACACACAAAACACCTGTTAGTTCTGCATTCACTGTATAATTTAGCCTGCTGGCGTACATCGAGCTCCTGAGCAGCAACGCAAATATGTATTGATGAGACTGCCACTCTTACTAATAAATCCTGACCGATGGAGGCTAACCACATCGGGGATACACAGACGAGAGGAAACATGCGCATCATATACATGTGCAAACAGCGTTCCTGCATCACTGACTGATGTTCATTAGTGACATCAACAGAAAGATAGGGAAGAGAAGACGGGGAAGCAGTGGACACTTTCTAGGAAAAATGAGAGATTACATAGAGACAGTGTTGTGCAGCTATTCCAGTCTGGCTTTGGAATAATATACTGTTTTAGTATCAGTGTTGCTTTTGAACAGTTTTCTGGTAAATTAGAAATTTCCCTCAGTTTTAGTGAAAATATTTGGATGTGTTTTTAGAGATAATGTAACAGTAATCGTCTTAATGTGAAGGTCCATCACTGTTTGTTGATTCCCAAGGAATCGCTGAAGGCGATGTACTGCACAGCCATCCTCTGTTTATTGCTGTGCCTTCTCCAGGCAACAACACATGACACTGTGACCCCTCTGAGTAACTTGTACATATGGGGGTATGGACAGTTTCATTAGTGTGGGGTTTGCCTAAAGCAGCACTGTAATACACCAGAAATGAGAGAGTGCCTAATTTCCCATGGCTTGAAAATGTAGCTTGAGCATCTCAGACATCTAAAATACCCACATCATTAGAGTCAGTCTGCCGGCATCTCGAAATTATTATGCTGGTGGTCGTGTGACATTAGTATGAGCACATGTACATGCACACACTGAACAGCTTGACTTTTTTATGAAATTGGCCTAACATAGTTAAGTTCTTTCAAATCAAAGCACAAAGTGCAGCCTTTAGAGTTCCACTCAGAGTGATACTGACTGTCTAACAGCACTTTAAAAAACCATTCACTCAAAACATGCCACAATGTCCACATTGCCCAGGATAGTACTTGTTAATGACATGGTACCCTTCAAGCACCTCAGTAGTTCCCCGGTATTTATGCGCACTGCTTTTGCTTTATTTTCTTCCACTCTGTTAGCTCCATTTGTAAATCTCATTTGCCAGTCTTACATTATGCTGGTCAGTTTGAAGTGCCACTTAGAAAAGAGAGCTGAGGGCAAGGATGTGTGGCGGGAAAAACTGGGGATACCTTTTGCCACATGTGAATATGTGAAAAAAAAATACAGCATTAAACAATCTCTTCTGAGCATTTCTGTGCACACGCACACATTTACTAATACATGCATACTTGCAAGTATGCAGGATTTCTTGTCAAAAATTGCGTTCTGTCAGAGGGCTTACCTCTCAGGTGAGATGAGTGTGAAAATTAAGTGTCAAGGTGAGAATAATCTTCTCCTATCAGCCTATCGCTGGATGAAGTAAAAATGCACTTTGCAATATCTGCTTCCCACTCTGAACTAGGTCAACTTCAATGATTTTTTCATGCGTTTGACAGCAACATGGGTTTTTCTTTCATCTTTAATGGAGGCTACTTTTCTGTGCGTGTGCTCATGTCGTTCAGGAACGAAGGAGAACCTCAATGCGTCCAAGATCCTTTCATCCGTGTGGTCGACAATTGAATGTGATGCACACAAACATGCAGCTTTCTTGCTGAGGTAAATGAACAACTGAGGTCTATCAAAGTGTATGACAGAGGTGACTAAGTAATAAAAATGTACTGACTGTGTGCGCTTACATGGTGAGTCTAGCAATCGTAGTGGGTTTTTTTGTCAACACAAATATTTGAAAGTATATGAAAGCGCTGCAAATGCGTTCCAGTGCCAATGCTGTGTATATTGCATGGCATGCGTTTAGCCTCTCTGTTGCACTGCATGTCCAGAATCTGCTCCCTCTCCTGGTTGTGGCAGCCTGTGGGGGACATGCAGGGAGCATTTTCCACATTGTGTTCCATCTTTTCCCAGTGGTACCATCTGCTGTTTATACTCTCCCCGTTCCAATCAGCTACCAGCGTCTGCCGAATGACCTGCTGCCTGGGGATGCATGTGTGTGTGCATGAGCAATAAAAGCTCGGTCAATGTGTGTACGGCGGATGAAGAGGTGGTTTTCTTAGCTGACATAAATAATCACTTAAGTCAAAGATCACACTGAAAAGCAAAGTGCATCCTGGTTCTTTCTTATGAAAGAGGCATAGATTGTTTTCTGGGACTTTGTAATGAATACTTAAATTAACTACTTAAATTAAAACTGTATTCATGACATAGTTTTTGCTTAAGCTGAAATTTCTAAATGTGCTCTGAACTTTCTGTTTCTTGCACAGGCATATCATCAACAATTCTAAGAGGAAAGCGGACCTCTACCCATGTCTACGAGATGAATCGACTAAAATCGCCTTTGCTGATTACACTGTCTCTCTTCCAGACACAGCCAACTCATGGGTCTTGGTCTTTAGGTCAGAGAACATTATAAACTCAGTGAAAGAGAATTCCTAGGCTGTCTTGGAAAACCCTGGTGGAAATGCATGATGTCCTCTTATAACCTTGCTACCTAGCCGTGCTAGATATATTATATATATTGATATATTATCGGCTTGATCTTTTTACTGGTTCACAGAGAGATTTTCCTGGTTTCTGAGGAGGTGCTGGTGATACCAAAGGTCTACTCTCCAATCCCTAATTGTCTCCTGCACGTCATAAATAATGACACAGGAGAGGAGGTAAACACGGTCTTCAACAGAGTAGCACCCCATGTCTATCAACCCAATAAGGTGTGTGGATATAACATGAATTTTTTGCGTGGTGCTTTTTTTGAACTTTTCTAGTATTATATATAGAAAAATCCTTTTAAAACTCTTTATTATAGTATTTGGTATTGATATTTTCTTTCCAATATACCTCCCTTCTAAAATAAAATTATAATTTTATGATGAACTTTCTATCCCCTGGCCCAGCTTGGTTATACCTTTGTAGCGGAAGCTATCACACCTGAATTACCCCCTTCTGGTGCAAAGTGGAGGATGTGCTTGATCGGCTCAAAGGAACCACTTCCAAAGCTGTCCCGCGACACCCCAGTTAGTGAATTCTCAGTAGAGGAATTACGGGATTATTACATTCCAAATAACAAAAATCTCATTTGTTGGTAAGAGAATTATATGGCATACAGTGTTGTTTTTTAATGTTAATAAAATGGAAAAAGCAGGGATGCTCTGAGAATTTAATGCTATAATGTGAAATGTTTTATAGTTACAGAGTACATGTAACAACAGACACTGTAGCAACCGTTCAGCTTCAGACTTCCCACCCAGATGTATTGATACGTCTATCCATTCTGGACCATGAGAAACAAGTAGCTGGCAAAACTGGGAAGGGCCATGTGGTGATTCCTGTTTTTTTCTTCCTGGTGAACAAAGGTGAGGTGTCATTGGGTGCAGTAACCAAAGCTTGTGATGATCTGTGTTTCATAATTTAACACTCGACATATGAAACCAATTTAACTGTCTCACAGTTTTACTGTTTCTTTCAGTAAATTTTTGTGACCGTAGTTGTTCAGTAGTTCTTGAAATTCCACCTTGCAGTTTTAATTGGTGAGAGCTACTGCAGTCTGCCAACAGCAAACCTGAATCTTTATTCTGCTTACAGTAACATTTGTAGTGTAGTGTAAGACAATCACACACAAGACACGTCAAATTTATGAGGAAGGTGGTATGCTACTAATGTTAAAACGGATTCAGCAGTCAACACTGCTAATATTAGGGTTTGGGGGGTTTTAAACATATGCTGCACTTAAAAAAAAAAGAGGATTATCTTTCCTCCTACTCTTTTATTTCGTTTTTCTTTTCATCTTCTAGCTGTCCAACAATCCACAGCTGGCCAGCAATTTCTACAAAATCCTTCTTAAAAGAGTTCCATGTTCCTCCCGACCTTTTGAGTATGATTTTTGTTTTGCAGAAAACATTTTAAATGTGGCACTTTTTGTTCTCTCATATGCTGAGAGAAAGCTCTGCTGTTGTATGCTCATTTTAAAACCAAATTGTACACAAAACCGCCCTTGAACCACTTCGGAAAGCACGAGCAAGCGTTCTTAATGTGCTGGAACTCTACCTGTTATTCAGAGTTAATTTTAAATGTTAAAATAATAGGAGAAGAGCTTTAGAATTTTGCACTTATTTGGACCAGATGCTAGAGTGTTTATAAAATGTTTCCTAGTATATTTATTATTCTTGTCTTTTATCAGCATTAATAGATTTCTCTTTCTGTTACAGACACCGAAGAAAATAAACAGGAGCAGTCTCCTTCGGAGAACACTTTCCAGCAAAATGAAGGGGAAGACAGCGCAGTTAAAAAATCTATCTCCTCATCTGACCAGTACCAGCCTCCCACAGAGACTATGGTATCACTGACAACTGTCTGCGTGGTATCTGCTATTGCTCAAACACTTAACTATTCTCACTTTCATGGGCATCTCACTTTCCCTCTCTGTCTCTCTCACCCACGTGCTTGCTGCCTGTTGATATCATTTTTTTCTGCCAGATTACGCCTGTAAGCACACACACACACACACACACACACACACACACACACACACACACACACACACACACGCAAATTTAGTCTCACCCACACTCACATTCTCAGAGACACAATTTGACAAGAAGAGGAGAGTAGCAGAAACTGGAGGGGTGTTGTTTTTTTACTGTCTGACTTATCAGTGCTTGTCAGGGAGCCATGATTTGTGCATGATTTATGACTCACTGTAATGTCTGAAGACCCCCCATCTAACACACCTGTTGTCTTAGTTTAAGGGTTGCAAAAGCATATGTTATGCTCTGTAGGTGTGTATCATCACATATTCACATGCACAGGCATACAGTGGAAAATGAAAAATAGTTATTGTCATTCATTATTATTATTATTATTCATTCTTTTCTGTGGTGATTTTTTTTACAGTGATGCATCTGGTGAATAATAGTTGCTTTTCCTCAACAAATACTCACAAATACACACAGCAAATTTTTACAAATACACACAGTTAATGCCGCAGTTAAAGCAGTGAATTAAGGCTACAAAAACATGTATTTTTACAGACCTGTTAAGACGTTCGCTTCGGATACGCCATGTGTGTTTTTAAATCTTTTTTTGGGAACACAGTGAGTCAGTAGCACTAAGACAGATAATGTCGGATGACACTGATAGCAGCTATTGATTAGAGCTTAGAGCAGATAAAGACTTAAAGCAGAGGGTGAGTGAATAGAGTGGCGTTGTTTGCCACAGGGACTCACAACACACACAATGATGCATCGTAATGGTGGAATAATTGTAAAGACTTGTGTAGGGTGAGTTGGGGGGGGACTCAAAGATATATGTAAGCGAATGGGAAAAAAATTAAATATATGCCACTTTTATTTTTTGTAGTGCTTTTTCTGTTTCTTTATACGCTTGATTTACTTCTTGGAATTTTGTCTGAATTCTGTCCTTTCTGTTCAGTGTGATGGACGTGGGTGTTACGTGAGATAACCTTGGCTAACCAGCCCTCTGCCTTCACTTAGTTTTTGTGGTGAACATGCACTTTAATTGTTTACCACAGCAGCAAAGTGGGTTCTAGGTCTTTTTTGTCTCCCTGTGTCATGAACACTGATGCAGATGTTTATAGTATATTGTCAGGTTGTGTTGGCTTTAGTTCATAGTTTTGATTCCTGCATAAATCATGTCGTATATGCCTTTTTTTGTATGTGTGTAATGCGTTATATTGTACTCTGATGCAGGTGTTTTACATTGTTCATCCATGTTTCACAGGTTCACAAGTACGTGGTGCAGGCAGAGGTGCTTTATAAGACTTGGAATCTGAGTGAATCCCAGTTGGCTTTTGCTTGTTCAGTCAAAGACTTGGAGAACAATGAGACAAGAGGTACATACTCAAGGCATTTACTATTACCACATCAGTTTCCAAGGGGGCAGCCAGGAAAGAAACCCTGTTTGCATCTTTTTCCTGGAAAACATACACATATGATTGGATTGTTCACTATAGTGCCATGAATCTTCTCACAGATAGGACTGTAATGGGCCATAAAGCAGTTCATTTTTATTATTCTATCAAAACTTTGTCAGCATTTAAGCACTTGGTTCTGAATGGATTTTCTACTAAGCCCTTAATGTTTGTTTTCGCACAGTTTATTTTGTGTTCAGTCTGAAATGTGAGTGATACTCAGTAGGCAGTGTCAGGGGCCAAGGCAGGCACAGTTTATTCTTTGCTTCCACTTGCCATGGGCCTGTAATCACAACTGTAATGAAAGCCAAATGAATGCAGCTGCTTTTGCAGATCATAGAGTGTGATTTCTTGTGCCCAGTGGTCGCTGGCTGTGGCAGTAATCCCGTCCTCTGCCACCAGCTCTTGGTTCTCTGCCTTTAATCATGCTATACAAATTGGATCAATTGAAAAATCACGTCTTTGAAATTGGTTGAAGCTTCTTAAAAAAAAATAAAAAATTGAAGGGGATAAAATAATCGCAGCATCTGTCGATGCTGATTTGAACGGGTTGCTGCATGGGGAGAGCGTGCATGAATGCCTGGAGAGGAAAGCAAGCTTGCTATCACCGAATTTCTGTTGTGTTTTCACCAGAGCTGATGCCAAGGTTCCCCGTACTTAACCATTCAGTTATTCCATTTGCATGATATGAAATCTACAGGTGACATGTGTGTTTGGGTGTGTGTGCGTGTCAGTGTGTAAAATGAACACTGTCATTTGAGACTGCCATAAATAGACAGTGTTTTTCTGTCTTTTTAAATGTCGTTTTTCCTGCATGTTAAGATTTTTTTTGCCAGTTTATGCTCACATTAGCCCACATATCTATCTATATGCCAGTGTCCATACAAAACCGTCTATGTTTTCCCTAAGCTTATGAAAATGGGTCAGTGGGATGTCAAATGAAGCAGGCTCTTGCCCCCTGGTGTCCTGGGAAATATCTCAGCAGGAAAGTGAATTAATTTCATCCAGTTTAACTCCGTCTCAGTGGTGAGCCTCTGCCCTTGATCATGCTCCCTGCATGCTACATGGATACGCACGCACTACATGGCACGCCAAGCCTCAAAACCTCTTTAACAAGCTGTTTAACAATCTGTAGTTAACACAAAAACTGCACTGCTTATGTTTTTGAATGCATGCACATTTTCACATATTTACCTAAAGTCCTACTGTTGGAGGAGTCAGCCTCAGTTCTTTGCACCGTTACCATGAGAACACACAACAGTCTTTTCTTACAATTTCTTCAAGCATGTCCAACTTAAATCAGTTTTCTGGATCCTTTTGGGATAAATTCCAACAGCACAGATTGATATTTACATCCAGTTTTAGCATTGATTTTTTTTTTTTTTATGTCTTGAGATAGGAGTAAGTCATTGAGTATTCACCAAAGCTCTTCAGGCAGAATGGCAGGGTGTCAGCTAAATGATGGATTATTACGCCTTTATATCAGAGAAGTGAGACTCATAGTTAATACTTCATCTAAGCTGGGGATTGAATCTGACTCAGTTTTTAAAGTGCAACAGTGCCATCTAGCATACATTCAGCCGCACAGCACCTTTGCTGTTTGTGTGGCAGTCCCCATCTTTAATTGTTTAAGTAGAATGTGAATATCTGATACTGTTGAATGTCTATAGACATGGCATGCATTCAAAACTGAAGCATTCTAACATTTCACATTAGAATTTTTTTTAAAAAATCTAAAATTTTAGCATTTCCCAATAAGGACATTAAATAACTTAAATCTAGATCTAATGTAAAGTGAACACCGTAGTTAAAGTATTTATGAAGCTAAATGCACAGCAGGTTTTCTGAAGACAACAGAAAATGTTAATGTTCTTAATCTCTGCTTCATAATGCAGTAAATAAGCTTGAGGATGTAAAGCGTTCATCTACCACTAGCACACCAAATCGTGATGGCCTCAAGTCTGATGCAACCAAAACCCAGCGCAAAACCAAAGGAGACAAGGGGAAGCCAGCTGTCGCTAATGAAACGGTAATGTATTACAACAGTATGGTACAGGAAAGACAAAACACCGCAACTCTGCAAGTCTGTCAACTGCACATAAGGAGTAGAAATATAAAAGCGCTTATAGAAAGGTATATGCATGCATTCACATGTATATACCCATGTTTATACAGTCACCCACTCAGATTGAAGGCCATGTTTACCTAAATGTATTTTTCACAGCGACTTTTAAGTTAAGAGAAGGTGCTAAGATATGTCACAGAGGTCTTGTTGTAGCTTGAGGAGTACAGGATGGAGGCATTTGTTTTGACAGTGTAGTTCACGTCTCTCCAAAGATGTTCATCCAGCTATGAAATGCTAGGCAATGCATATCAGGGTGAACCAAATCTCTGGCCTGCCTGTATACAGGATGTCTGAAACACATTCACCATTCATGATAACATAATCTGCATGGTGAGTGTGAATAATAGTCTCAGATAAGAACTTGGTTCATCAGTCAGAACCACTCAATAAACCTATGATCCACATAATAGCAGCATTTTGATCAAAGCTGTGCCACACATTAAATTCACACATTAAGCACGGTGACATTTAAACGTTTTTCTAATACTGACCTCCTTCGTTTTTCATTTAAAATTTGATGGGAAGTGCAACTTTAATGGAGAAAAGACACTAAGCGATCTCCAAATAAACTAAAAGTTATCTGTTGTGTAAAACAAAGGCAAAAAAACTAAGTTTGAAGTAGACATGCGCACTTTAGCAAACCGACCTTCCGCTCTAGTGTTTGTGTGTCTCAGCATGTGTTATTTTTTTTCTGTGGGTTCTTTGCACTCTGTGTGCAAATGTCTGTGCAGAGCCTTGACCTAACTAAACCAAACTGGATGCTACGTGTTGTCACGGACAACAGCAAAGCAAAAGGCATCGACGTTAAGAGAGACACAGAAAGAATAGACCAGATTAAAACCATTAAAAAAGCATGGGAAATGGCCGAGCCGGGACGCTCTGCCAAGGTAACCCTTTTAATTTAATATATTCTGTCTTCTTTTAGAATATATAATGTACTCTAATTTATTTATTTTTATGTATTTATTTAAGTGGGCTACACTGAAACATACGCTTCAGACAGAATGATTTACTATGTCTTGCTTTTAGGCTTTTCAGTCTCGTCTCCATTTTCTTAAACAAGTGCAGCAAAAAGAGTGTGGTGATGCTGCTACAGAGGAAAACAATGGTATGAATCTTTAAAAATGGAAACATATTTATGTGAACTCATATGGTTTATGGTAATGTGAGCTTGTCCTATTGGTACTTCTATAGATGCTTCAAGACCTGGTCAAGACATCTCTCAGAGTGCATCCAATCAGAAGTTGACTGACACCCCCTGCTCCTTTCCTCACATGGACTACAGTCACTTTACCAGGTTCTCCATTGCTATACTTTTCCGTCTCTGTCCCTTTTCACTCTTTCACTATCTATTTGATTGTTCAGCTTGTCCCAGCATGCAAGCTTAGACGATATAGATGGGAAATGACACACAGCCAACAAAGAAAGTTACATCATCTCATTGTATTTTAAAACAGATGCTTGCATTTTCCTCCCCCTGTTGAGGTCCTGTGGCTAATATGCAGGATGCAGTCTAGTTACCTAATGTAGATTTGTGGACCTGAATTAAGAGCTGGAAGGTTGGTGAATATGTCGGTGTTCTTGTTCTCAGGAACAGATTGGTTCATACAATATCTGCAGAACATTATTAGTAATTTCCTGTCTTTATGACCTTTGCTCTCATTGGTCCAGTGTGAACAGCAGTGTTACATTGTATACTTAACAGGGCCTGAAAGGGCAATGCAAGGACTTCAAGCTACAGCAGTGTGTGTAATGTATGGAGATAAGGTGGATGCTATTTAGTACGGCTACTGGCATAATGTTTTTTAAGCTGTACCTTTCATTTTTAAGAATGTAATGAAATTATTTACATAATAAGCATTATATTATTTTGCTGTTTATTTCTTCTTTATCCTTTTAAACTCTCCCTTCTCTGTCTGGGTTTATTCTGGGTACTTGGACTTCCCCCCATAGACCAAAGACATGCATCTCAGGTTAACTGGTGATTCTAAATTCTAACCCGCAGCCCTAAATAGGATAAATAGTTAGGAATATGGATGAATTGATAGCTTTGCACTTAATCATTCATATTCTAGTGCTTGATAGTAACTTGATTTGAGTGGGTACTTTGAACATCAGGGTGATTAGTACATGACACAGCAAAAACAGTAAGTAGTTTATTGTTTTGAAATCTCTAAACATTTGGATTTACAGGCTATTCATGCATTAAAAATATACACAAATGTAACATTTGTGAGCCTGCCATTCCTCCTCTTATATAGCTGACTTCAGTTTCTAACAGCACAGCTAAATGTGCCTCAGCCCTCAGAATGACAATACAGTAACAGTCACCGAGAGTTTTTACTGCAGCTACATTTTTGTTGTTGTTTATATTTTAGGTTCTGATTTCTATATTTTGAGGCTGGCATTATTGTGTGGGTTAATCTTTGGTTCTGATTTCTACTTTAATGTTACTCTGGTTTCCTTTAAAGGCTAGTTAGCATATTTTTCCTCCTTATATTCTGTGTTATTTAACCTTCCCTGTGTCCTTAACTTAGAATTTCGAGTTCTTCGTCATCTTCAGGGGTTTTATGTTTGGTTGATTTGTGCTTTTTGTGCCTTGTTCTTGTTCTTGTTGCATTTGAGTTCTAGTTACTGTTTATGGAGTCTGTTTGTGATTAGTGACTCTTAGTTATTTCCCGTTTTACTTTTCCCCCAACCTCATTGTCTTGATTGTGTACAACTGTGTCTAGCTTTCCTCAGCTGTCTTTCCTTGCCTGTTCTCCCCATGTGTATAAATAATTCTGTCTTCGTGTTAACTTCCCCGTGTGTTTTCTTTCTGTGATCTGCTGGGCTAATTTAGAGTTTGGGTTTCTAGTTTTCATTGTTAGTTTGAACTGTGAAACAAAGGCTTACCTTCTGTTTTATCCCTCTGCCTCCAGAGTATACATTTGGGTCCTTTAACCTGCAATTCATGACGATTACCAAGAGATTAATTTTTAAATATCTTTGATATCAATGCACATCTAGGATTACAAGCAACTATGAGTTTGCTGCCCATCTATGTGTACCCATCGTAAACAACTATTTGCACTTAATTTTGAGCATCAATAGGGAAAGGGCTTTTTGGTTTTCGTATAAGTCGCTTAGCAATTGACCAATCACATTTCACTTAACCTTGGTTGCATATAGATACATACTGTACAGTGTAAACTGATCGAGTATAGTTAGGAAACAGTTTCACCATAATCCCCCCCAAATTCCACGTTGAGCACCAAAGGTTAAGCCAACAGACTAGCCAATGGCTTTCCAAATTGGTCTATGTCCTGTGTGTGACTGTATTGTCAGAGTAAGAGTTTTAAAGGGAAGAATCTCCCTCCACAGTCCCCCCTGGGTTTCCCATTACTCTCCCTGACACCATCTCTTGTTCCCTCCCTCCATCTCTCCCTCTGTCCATCCCTCTCCAGGATAAATGAGATGATATTTGGGTCTTTTAATTAGAGAGCTATTTCAGGGACACTATGAGCTCGTTACTCCAATGAGATGTGCCCCTCTCCCATCACCTCTCCATCCTCTCCTGCTGTGAGCGTGCGCATGTGCGTGCCAACACGTGTGTCCAGCTAATGGTGGCTGTCGACACTGGCCTGCAATATGAGCAGAGAAAGAGATGTGTTAAGTTTATTAAAGGGTGTCAGGCACATCAAGATTCACACTTATGTACACACAGGCGTGTCTATATCCTCAGTTTCCCTCTCCAAAAATTTGTTTAACACCTGATCCTGACACAGTAGCTACAGTGCATGTAATGACACTGTGCTATAGTACAAAGTACTTGAACATATCTTCAGATTTCTATTCATTCTCATTAGATGGGTATACATTCATGTGACAGAAAAATGCTGTGCACACCGTATACATTTAGTTCTTGTGCATACATGTAGACACCAAAAGGATTCTCCAGTGGTGATGGACTCATACATAGAAGAGGCCCAGCAGAGGGAGCGCACTGAAAAGATCCAGACTTACCGGTTGGTCCGAGAGCATGTGTTGGAGTGCAGAAAACAGGAGGCGTTCAAAAGGAAGGAGCTAATGAAATGTCAGCTGGAGATGTATCAAAACATGCAGGTAAGGGACAGAGAGGGAGAAGAATGTAATGAAACAGAAAGAAATGAGCCACTGTGGCTATCAAAGTTAAAAGGAGTCAGCTGCCTTTCCCTCTAATTCTTTAACTACTTTCTCGCTGCCATTTCTCTTGTCTCCAGGCAGCCTTTGAGCAGCGCTGTAAGAACTTTCACAATACGTGCGAAGCATTTAATAGCCGTCATCGCGCAAGCATCAAAAAGGAACAAGAAGAGAAGGAGGCTCTGGAGGAGGCCCAGTCCGCAGCTCTGGAAAAACAAGCAGCCTTCACCTCTGCTTCCGCACAGCCACCCAACAAGCAAGACAAGAAAGCTGGCAAGAAGAAATGATAGTCTTTAGCACCAACATCCAGTCTCAATTCTCCTCAGTAGACATCTCAGAAGTAGTCACACTGAATTATCGTCATTGTGTCCCAGCACTGTTTACGTGCGCCTTACGAAACAACATCAGATGGGAAGTTTATTTGTTCACGATTCAGTGCGTTCGCCTTTTCACTACACCTTTAACTTTGAAACAACTAGTTGCTCTAACTATAGTGTTTATTAAATGTTCTAGTTTGATAGTAGTTTAACAAAGATGTTCACACAATTATAATATTTAGATCATATCCCATGAGATATTTAATGTGTTCTTTACCTATACTGTTCATTAATAGCTATGAAAGCAGGATTTGTAGTTTTTATTCATTTGAATCTAAAGTGAATGTTCACTGTCCATGTTTTCTCTTTGCTCTACACAAGAATAAAACACGTTTCAAATTCTCTTGCTGAAACTGTAAAAATATTGCTGAGCTAACCTTAAAACTGAATTGGAGGTCTGAAGGATTTTTTTTTAATGGCAAAGCTAGTTTTTAGTTTAAGTTAAGATAAGATAACTCTTTATTGTCATTGCACAGTCATACATACAACGACACGATACGACACATCACAATGCAACACAAACAACACAACACAGTAACTTAACTTAGTAATAAAAAATGAAGAATAAGGCTTGTAAAAGCTGTCCTTGAGTCTGTTTGTCTGGGACCTCAGCAGCCTGAACCTCCTGCCAGACGGCAGCAGCTTAAACACCTGGTGTCCTGGGTGTGTACAGTCCTGTAGGATGCTGCGTGCCCTCTTGAGACAGCGAGTGCTGTACAGGTCCTTCAGGTCCATTTTTCTGAGGATTCTCAGAAAGTGGAGACGCTGTTGGGCCTTTTTTTAAAACCGCAGAGATTTTAGAGCTCCATTGGAGGTCTGTGTCTATGTGCACACCCAGAAACTTGAAACTGGACACCCTTTCCACACACTCCCCGTTGATGCTGACAGGCTACAGCTCGGACTTCCTCCTTCTGAAGTCGACTACCAGTTCTTTTGTCTTGGTGGTATTGAGGTCCAGGTTGTTGTCCACACACCAATCTGACAGCCTGTGAACTTCAGCTCTGTACGCCGTCCCATCTCCCCCAGAGATGAGCCCCCAGAGATGATACAGTGGTATCATCTGCAAACTTAATGACTGCGTTGTCTGGGTGGGTTCTAACACAGTCATGTGTGTACAGTGTGTACAGTAGGGGACTCAGTACACAGCCTTGTGGAGAGCTGGTGTTAAGGCTGAGGGCTGAGCTAAGATGAGGCCCCACTCTAACTCTTTGTACACGGTCTGAGAGGAAGTCTCTGATCCAGGCGGCAGGTGGTAAGAAGGAAGTCCGATTTCCTGCAGTTTAACTATTAGTCTATCTGGGAGTATCGTATTGATATCGTATAAATTAAAAATTAGAAAAACTTGAAGGTCACATTGAGGATTCTTTTTGAGTGATAGTTTCTGTATTTAACTTAATTTTGAATTTAAATAAAAAACTATTTAACCACTTAATATGTCAAACATAATATGTCAAACAAACAAGCTTGCAAGGATCTTCCTTTTGCCTCCTTTGGCTTCACGGAGAAGCCAGTCTCACTTGCAATGTATGGCTGGGACCTTCTGGTGCCCAATATCTTTGATTATATTCCCCCAATCTTTAGTTTTCTTGAAGGTCACTATATTGACCGTACGACTCGATGCATAGTGGGTACAGTCAACCTCCCACAAGCTGAGTGGTACTGATTGATCGCTTGATTGATATATTCTTGCTGATACAGTCACATTGTGCAAGACAAAGCCAAGCACATAACAAAATGTAACACAGGTAGGTGGCAGATCTTTACTGCCACATGGCAACGATTGATTAACATCAAAGCTAAGTGAATGCACAGACTCAGAATGCTGCTGGTGTTTTGTTTTGCTTTTCTGTGGTCAAATATATCTAATATGGTAAAGTGCCCTTTATCTTAGTTTAGTATTTAGCATGCATGTAGTTCTGTGTACCTCAGAGTCGGCTGATCAGCTGAAAAATGAGAAGTTAAATTGGAAATGAAAAGGAAGAGGGTGCCATCTAGTGGACATTAATAAATTCTCATTACCATGCCTGCACTGTGCTGTCTCAAGATTGACAATAATAAATAGTTCAATTTTTTAGCTGCTGCATGGAGGAAATTATCATTATGCTGCGCGTGTATATGTGCATATTTTAGACTGCGTGCATGTTTGTGGACCAGATAGCAGGAGGAGAAGAATTATATGTGCCTGCTTGTGTAGTATGTGTGTCCTGCAGCAATTTGCTCCTCTTCTGAGGCTTTTTGTACTTTGCTGCTGAAAACCTATAGCATAAAATTCCTCTTTGCAAAAAATGAGTCCCTGTTATGGAGCTAAATTAGGCACATTCAGCATACGCATAACACTTTAGTTGAATTCATTTGTGTGTGTAGTCAAACATGCATACAGACTACAAATCTATCTAATATTCCACAAATATGCCTTGAGCACAGTGTTATTGCCATGCTATTTTATGTGTACAACTCATGCCGTGTTTTGTGTGTCTGTTCACTCTGTCAGGGTTCATTTAACCAATGACTGTTTCTACTCTCGCAACAGCATGACAAAGCTAATCCTGAAAGCCTCAATACTGGAACAGAACATTCCCTCTTGCACTGTTGCACCATTCTCACTTGCCCGATTCATTTTTTCCCTTCTAAAGCATTAGCTGTTATTTGACAGTTTCCATACATCTAAAGCCGACCTCGCTCTCCCTGCAGGGTGCTTGTGATACAGTGGTTGTCTGTCAGTGTATGTGTGTTGTATTATTCTGTTGTTAGAGAGATCAGCCATGACTCTAATTGACAGTGACGTGTGTGTATTAACAGAGAGGTGGTTTGTTAATTGGCAGCTGGTGGTTTGATGCAAATGTGTTGTGAGCAACAGGGGAACTCTAAAGTAACCTTGAAACCAAGGGGACAGACAGCCACTGTATATGAGTCTGTGTGTGTGTGTGTGTGTGTGTGTGTGTGTGTGTGTGTGTGTGTGTGTGTGTGTGTGAGAGAGAGAGAGAGAGAGGGAGAGAGAGAATGGGTGTGTGACTTCCACAAGTAATAAGAAAATATTTGATTCTTAAATGGACCCATATTGAGCGGTGTTGAAATGAACTAAATACACATTCCCGAGTGATGTGGAGGTGATGGTATTTTAATTCACTTTACATTTCAGAGGTAATAATTCAAGAATACCTTAATCAATTTCTTTGCTGTTGTTTTATGAATGACAAAAAGGGCATTTTGCACTTGCAGGATATCCTGTCTTTACTTGGTTGCCCTCTCGCTCTCTCTTTTTTTTCCTTTAGAAAAAAATCTTTACCAAACTTGTTATTTCTAGTGACCATAGCCCACAATGGAAAAACTACTAATCTGTTTTTATCAACATCTTGTAGAGCAGTAAATCCAATTCACAGTCTTCAAATGACAAAATATGGCCTACCTAAAGTTAATGTAGACTCATCATGGGCATGAATGTCATAATAATAAGTGGTACTGAAGGTTCTACATGGTCTATTGCTTTGTTTTGTTTTTTTTGTTTGTTTGTTTTTTGCCTGTCCCATTTGGTTCTTCAGCAATCAGAATTTTTGTCTGAAGGCCAAGTAAGATACCCAACAGATTTACTTTACCGTGGTTCATCACGGCTTTGCCGTATTGGTCCATTTTATTGACCTTTGTTATTTTATTTTATTTTATTTATTACTGACAGGACAGACATAACTGGGGGATAGGAAAGGGAGGAAAAGAAAAACAGAGGGGAAGAGGGACAGTGAGAGAAGACATAGCCCCGCCCCCAGGGCATGAAGCATGCATGGAGGAGATCCAGGCCCCAGACATCCAGAGGCCCCCAGATCACAAGAGCCCAAGGAGAACCATTGGAGGGGCAACCGTGCCACCCTCCTGGAACGAGCTGAAGAGAGCCCCAGATGTGGGATCACCCAGGAGCCACAGTGCAGAAGCCAGAGGGGGCTGCAGTGACGAGCCTGCAGGCTCCGCTGGCAGCCACCCGCGCCAGAGTGGTCCAAGCCCTGGGCCCAGAGGCCCGAGGGCCCCCAACACCCGGAAGGGGCCCGACTGAGCCACGGGCGCCTGGATCTGCCAAGCAGCCACTGAGAATGAGCCGGTGCATACCTGAGCGTCCAGCCCAGAACACCAATGCACTGGCAGCTGAGGGCATCAACCACCAGCAGGGAGTGTGGTGGGGGGAGATAGGTGATTTACTACGACTGGTAGTTTCTCTTTGCCAGAATAAAAAGGATTTGTTTGAGAGGAGAAGTTATAGGGGAGAATTAAAGATTTACACAAGTTGGGAAGGTCTTATGAAGGCATTTCTACGAGCATCACTGTCCACAGTGTAGAGACTTTTAGATCACCATTGACCAGAGGCTGCAGAACAATAAAGAAGACCCTGCTCCAAAATCAGCACCTTCAAGCTCAACTGAAAGCTAGAGCTACCCACATGGACAAGCCAAGTGCCTTCTGGGGAAAAGCTTTATGGCGATACAAGACAAAGATTGAGCTTTTTGTTCACAACGAGAAAATGTGTTGGGAGGAGTAAAGGTACCCAGACACAAATATACACTTCCAGCTTACACAGGGGTGCACACAGGGTCCTTTTAGCTTATTGACCCAACTTGCTGGAGCATTGTTTAGTTGTTGTTGCCCTCCTCCTGTGGGATTGAACATCTCTAGAGTTTCACACTCAGAGCCTGCCTTGCTGATAAAAGTCAGAGGAGCAAGGCTTCACAAGGAGAAGCTTGTGCTGTTATGGCTAAGCCACATTTCAGATGACAAAGAGCATCGGGCCAAGCCTTATGTTGACAGAAAGATATCACTGAAGGGCAAAAGGTTAGGGCTCACAGATTAGTGCCAATGTATTACTGCAGTAGCCTCACTCCCCCCTTGTAATTCTCGCTAATGCACACACAAGGGTAGCTCTGAATCCTTGACATTAGATCATTACAGTCATTTACTTTTCACTTACTCCAAGATCATCAATAACGTCCACCTTTTTAAACCTTAAATAACATAAAAATTTGACAATTTATATTAACAGAATTTGCTGTTTTGGACTCCATTGGGGATATACATCTATAATGTGAGTGTGTAAACAGATTTAGGTCCCCACAGCAGGAATACAACCTGCACTCCACACACACACTGTTCACAATCTATAGCCAGTGCTGGAGGCTGGATGGAACCACAGACTGCTGACCTGTTTGCAGCCTCATTCTTCTCACCTTGCTTTGGCTTCACTCTCTTTTCACTCTTCTGTGGCCAACTCGCCAACAATGATGTCTTTCTTTTCTGCCAAGGGAGAATGTGAAAATCAAATAACTGGTTGCTAGAATTTCTTAGAAAAAAAAAAGAAACTGCAACACTTCACTTCAATATTCTTTTTTAGGTGTAGGGGACACAAGGTCATCATCACTGGAGAAAAACAGTAGCCGTCATCAGATATAGGTGACAAGAGACCTGTGGAGGGAAATCCTAGGTAATAATGTGTTCTATTGTAAATGACACAGATTAGCTTTCTAATTGTATCCTCGTTATTTCCCTGTGGTCCTCACTTATCAATGTCTGGAAGGTCCTCCCTGCACTCCCAGTTAATACTTTGTAAAGATTAGTCTATTGTTTTTTGGAGGTCACACCAAGTCAATATTTAATCAAGGCTGTGGAACTGCAGGTTGAGGCAGATTGGATAAACTGTCCGTGGTCCATCTGTGTATACTTGAAGATTTGACAGTGACAGCAGAGATAGACTAGTCACCATTCAAAGCAATGGCTTGTGTTGACAGGTTAGAGTAGAGCGAATGAAAGGATTAGGTGTGTAGGTGTACATGCGAATGTCCACACCTACTTTTCGTCAAGGTTTGCTTTGGTATCTTAGCTGCCCTCTGCGATTTAGGTCCCAACTATATTTCCTGACAGTTATACTAACTACTGCTGATATGTGGGAACTCCTTTGGGTACTGTTGTGTTTCAAAGTTGTACATGTCTATAGTTATTATAGAGAGGTCGGTGTGATTGTGAGAGTGCAGCTGATCTGTTTACCTAGCGTTTATTTCAAACATTCGGCCAAGATGCGGTTCTTTGTTTGCGTGCCACATACACGCATGGTCTGGAGCTACACGTCTGCGTAGCGCAGCACTGATCATGTTCGACATTTCAAAGCGCTGCCTTAGTTAAAGTGTTGATGAGACATAATCTATAGACAGTGTGATGAAAGGATACACACAATTTCCTTAAATAGCATAGCAGTGACTGCTTGAATCGCCACCTAATTGCCTCGTGTCTGAGAAGTTTTCATTAATTCAGCAAGGCGCACGCAGTTTACACAGTAAAGCCGAGAGGTGTCAGGTTGCCAATAAAACAGGAGTCTGAGTTTCATCCCACTTTATTGGATTATGCAATACCCTTTGCCAATCACGGTGGATAATTGCGCAGCTTAATTTACCATCGGAGGCTACAAGATGAGAGGACTCCCCCCGTTAAGACGGCTCACCGCCACACAACTGTACTCCTCAAGGAAAGGAAATGTAACTTTCTTCAGAATCCGCTTTTGGCACTTATTAGCTCTTCTGAGCGTTGGATTTTTTTAATTTATTTGAACACATCAAGTTATAATTCCCTCCTGACATACACTCTCTTTATTAATGTGTGGATAAAGAGGACACAGCACCTCAGCGACACAGCCACGGTCATGATAAAGTGTGAATTGATTAGAGCTGGACCAATTGGGGCCAGCTGTGCAAGGGAGTCATCGATAACCTGCCTGTGCTTCACATTGATTATTGCTATCTCAGATAACAGGACAGAAGACCTCTGTCTCTCTCCCTCTCAAACAGAGAGGCACACAAACTCTTGGCGCCTCTTCCCCCCCCCTCCCTCCCTCCGTTATATTTATCTCTACATAGGGTATATGTAAGGGAAGATGGTAGCAATGGCTACATTCAAGTCCTTGTCTGATGTAATAGCTGTAAAGTCATGTTTGCCTTCTGTTGACTGACTTCACTGGACTGTGACCAGCATTAGTAGTTGGTCACACACACCGACTCAGTGAGTCAGGGACATGGATGTGAGGATAAAGAGCTGTTCACCTCTCGTGTCTCTTCAACCTCCAGACGACTGGCTCAAGTAAACTCAATTTTGGCCGAATTGGGCCAACTGCGGTTACTCAAAAATCTATTCTCTCAGATATTCTGTGTCACTGCACTGGTAACACTGGCAACACCCAGTGTATGCCATACCCTGTGCCTGTGTGCGTGTGTGTGTGTTAACGGTCAACCTATCACTTTGCCTGATTATCGGAGTTGATACCAGCTGTGCTGCCCCGAGTGGAGACAGGCTAATGTGTTACGTCTATCCTCTGAGCTGTTAGCACAAACATGACTGCGCGCGCACACGTACAATCACGCAAACCACAATCAGCAGTATGAGACATGTCTGACTCATTGAAGACACATAATCTCATGACCTTGAAGAGAAAACTGTAAAACACGTCTTGTTGTGTTCGCCTGCAGGAGACTTCTCTTCTCTTCTCTTGCTTTTGATCACAAGAACTATGAACATGATGGAGGCTTTATAGTGTTTTCAATCTCTCCACCTCCCATCTCCCGTCTTTTATCCTCTCATCCCTATTTATAAGTGTTATTGGTTGGAATGAAGTGTGTACATTTTGTTACCTTCCTCATGTAATGCGCCAACACGTGCGTTTGTGCGCTGAACATTTGTCGCTGAAACATCCTCCCATTTAGCCAGGCAGAAACAATCAAATGTTTTCTCAAGGGCATTTGCTCATTAAAGTCAATCCTTCTGGGACTGCTCTAGTGTATGTGTGTATCACGCGTGGCTTTGTTAGCTAGATAGCTTCCCTCTTAGCTTTCCTGACTACTGAGCGGTGAGTTTGGCATTCTCATTGCCAAAAACTGTTGTGAGCTTTGTCTGCTGGTTCCTTTCAGTCACAAGCTCCCAGCGTTATGTGTGTGTGAGTTACGTAAAGGCTTTGTGTAATGATGTTGTACGTCTTGTCATTTGTCAGAGTGCTTGTATAAGGAAACAGTGGTTGAATGCTGCAGGGAGGGTTTGGGTCATAAGCATTAAACTCAGGTGTGCTATGATTCGCTTGATTAACTACAGCTGTCAGTGAGGGCAGAGGGTGCTGTCCCTCCAGTCCTTCTGCATGACAGGCAGACGCCTCAACTCTCTGCAACCTGATATTGTCCCCTGCCTCCCTCTGGGTTTTTCACTTTTGCCAGACAGCACAGGGACTTTGTTGGTATAAGGGTCATATAGGGCTTACTGTGATGCTGAGCTCTGAAACGGCATATTGTGGTGCTAGGGAAGGCTCATCCTTGCTCATGTGACAAGGTGCATCCCTGTTAGGTCAGTACAATTATAAGGGGCTGAAATCCACTTGAGGTATTCTATGTGTAAAGAGACTTACTTTTAGGGCATATGTGTATTATTTGAGGATAAAGTACACATATTGATACATAATCA
Source organism: Rhamphochromis sp. 'chilingali' (assembly GCF_963969265.1). Lineage (NCBI taxonomy): Eukaryota > Metazoa > Chordata > Actinopteri > Cichliformes > Cichlidae > Rhamphochromis > Rhamphochromis sp. 'chilingali'. Next base: position 11,658,021 of record NC_137932.1, on the reverse strand, counting down.
GAATGGTTAAGCCTTTTTTTACAGGATCGCAGCAGCATTATGCAGATAGATGTATGTATGTAGGATAAAAATGCGTATTTATCATCTTTATCCAAACATCTGTGTAATATATGCAAATTTGCATGCTGAGGTGGATTTTTTTCCAATTTTCTTTGTAATCTGCTGTCCAGCAACATGTTTTACAACTGGGTATGTGTAAATTAGAGGCATAAAATATGTATTTTGAGTCTAAGATTTGTTTCTTCAGAACTGCTGAAAATAGATATCAGTGCTGATCATCTCTGATCTGGAATGAGCAGCGAATAGGCTCAGAGTCTGTGTGTGTATAACAGCTCAGTTTGCATATATATAGCTGGGTCAGCAGCATTAGATGGTTTTTCGCAGATAATGGAGGGACCACTGAAGCAAGAAGCTGTGCTCTGCTGTAATTGGCCCACGTGCAGTTCTCTTCCTGGGTATCGTTCATGAAGAGCGCATAGATACAAATTTAGGCTTAATCAGTGTACGTGCAGCCAAATACATGAAACGGCCATAAAAAGTATGCCCGTTGTATGGATGTCATCACGTTCCCCACTAATGCATGTTTGTCCAGAAACTGGGGTGAGTTTCTTGACTTAAGCTGACAGATCCAGTGCCTCCTTCCCTCTTTTTCTTCTGGTCCGCTCTTCTTTTCTTTTTTACCTTAGCTGCAGTCTTGTCTCAAGGGACACAACATTCACAACTTGGGTTATTGCAGTCCAAGCTTTGCAGTTTTTTTGTTTGGTTTTTTGCATACTGTCATTACTCCCAGGGAAACACTTTCTTGGCATTACTTTTTTCACTTTTTTTTTTTTACTACGCCTCTATGTTTCTTCATGATACAGTTCTAGGAGAAAATATTTCAAATATGGGGACATTTCAATACATTGATAACAAGTAGTGGCAAGTGCCTAGTAGAGAACCATGATTGGCTGGTACATGCATGTCTAAAACAAAAATGTGACATGTACACTTATTTTTTAATTCTTTTTAATTTACATTAACCTCCTAAGACCCGAACTCTTCCACGGCATGCATTTTTAATTTCTCTTTGATATTTGGGCATATTGGGGCCTGATGAATGTAAAAACAAAGAATTACCAGATTTTTATTTTTTTTTTACCTTATTTTGGTTTTTAAAAAAAATAAGAGCCACATATGAGGATATTTGTTTAAAATTTTGATAGAACAGTAGCAGTACAACGTCCTCGTAAGTGGATATCAGGTCCTAGGAGAGCAAAATTGAGTATTTTGGTCTAAATAACCCAAAATGTGATGTCCACATATGTGGACGCCAGATCCTAGGAGGTTAAATAAACTTTGAAACATTCTTTTCCTGCAAATTAATGACTGTGTACCCTATTCACCTCCGGTCTTACAGGAAGTTCTTAAGGTAAGAAGTCCTTAATGGCCCAAAAGAATGGACATAGTAGGAAAACCTGTTTCAGACTTTGCAGAAATCAAAAGAAATCATCAAGAAAAACCATATTAGCAACTATTACTGTATATCTTAAATGTTACATGGGATTATAAATCCCGTGAATCCTGCTTTATTTACATTTTGACTCCTAAAAAGTCCTCGCACACTGCGCTGCCTCGGTAACCTTAACAAAGAGCACAAAGCACTTTAAATACAACACGCACACAAACACACATGGCGTAGCCAGATGAATGGCCAGGCTACAACACAATGGTGCCAAATTAAATCACTGATGTCAGTGTCACCATGTGAGCCCAACAACACACACTCACACACACGCATGCAAGCATCACCTAATAAGGACCTCTTTGTTTGGCGGCATAATGTATTCTGGATCAGGAGATATCGGTTGGGGTTGGAAGGTCTGCACGGTCAATTTCAGTTCATTATGCAAATCAGCGTGGCAACAATTGTTCTCGAGCCAACTTGATATGATTGCTGATTTCATAATTTGCTCCCTCTCCCTTTGGTCCTCTTCAGATGTTTTTGATTCGTTTTGTTCAGCAGCGCCTTCATTTCCTCGATGCATCCTTTACATCAAACCAAGCTCACTCAAAGGACTGCTTACGTAAAAGCACATATAGACCAGCTCATTATATCAGCTTTGATTACAATGTGCTGTTGCAGGAGTCGCAGAAATGCATCCCCCCCCCCCCCTCACTTTCTCCACTTTAGGACAGAAATGGCATCAGGTGCTAGCGAGCGCAGACACACAGCTATTACTTCCACTGCTGCACACATGCTGCTCGAGGGCACCTGTCTAAGATGAGAGTGTTAGCAAACAACCCAAACAGGTGGCAACATTTGTGTCACTCAAGCATAAGCTTGTCAAGGCTCGTGCTTCATCTGTGACCTTACATACACAGCTGTACCAGGGTGCTGCACTCAACTCACTTCAGTGCTCAGGAGAATCGTACCTGGTGCTAAAGTTGTGTGAGCGTTAGATCTCGATAGCAGCTGCTCCTGGTAGACTACAGACTGCGCAAGGTACCGAATAGGTATGATCACGGGACTCTGTGAAGTGACTGTGTTTATGTGGAGACATATTTTATATATTATTACTCTTTAAGGGCAACTGTGAGCTCATGAATCAAGCCTTGGCTAATCTAGGTGTGAGGTGAAAAAGGTTTACAGAAGTGTATAAAAACAGTATTTTTTTATCCTGTCTTCCTCCCTTCACCCCCAACTGGTCACAACAGATAACTGCCCTTCCCTTTGCTTTGTTCTGCTAGAAGTTTCTTCCTGTTAAAAGGGAGTTTTCCCTTCCCACCGTCACCAACTGCTTGCTCAAAGGGGGGGGGGGGCACTTGATTGTTGCTGTTTTCTCTGTATTACTGTAGGGTCTTTATCTTACAACATAAAGCACTTTGAGGTGACTTATGTTTTGATTTGGTGCTATTGAAATAAAACTGAATTGGATTGACTATCTAAATACTGTTTGCACACATCTCAAATCTTTGGTGCCCTTGTACTGGTAGATTTGAAGGGTCAGAGTCCAGCTCTTCAATACTCACCAGTCTATTCTAAGTCTGATACACACAAGGTATTAACAATCATATGTCACGGACTCTGCATATCTTAAATCTTTGGAGGATCTCCATGCTTTGGTGGTGGGACATACACCCTCCATAGTTCAAAGCTTTCAACCGTCTGGCATGCTATCCCTCAATATATCCACTAGATGGCAAATATGAAAGTTCTTTCAGAAAAAGTATGTGGAACAGCTAAAGTCAGAGCCCCTCTTTTGTTGCTGACTCATGTGAATGTTAGTCTCAAATCTATAAAGACAGCAAACACACATTAGAGTGTTAATTCCTTTAAAATAAGTAGGATTAAACATTTGTATGTGTTCAACATCTAATCTTAAACAGAATGATAAAGATTAGATCTATTGTGTTGAGAGACATACATGCCATACGGTTCCAGACATTTCCAAACTCCTTCCTTTTCATCAGCTTTGGACTATGAAGTCTTGCTCTTGCGTTGTAGCCGTGGAACTCGGTTGAGCGCGTAAACTTCCACTAGGATGGACACAGTCATTGCTATGGATACTGATAGACGCATTTGCTTGCTCAGCTGTTGGGCTACTTAACGTGGCTCCCTCTCTGCAAACGCTCCTTGCAGCATTCGCCAAAAAATAAATAAATAATGAAATCAAACAGCACAGGGAGCGCAATAACGTCTTTAAAAAGCAGGAAAAAGAAATCCTAAAAAATTAAATATAGATTGAAAGTGGATGATTTTGTCCTTCATGTTATCATTTTTCTCCAAGCCCCCCAAAAACTGTTCAAAATGCAGCTCTAATATTGTTGTGACTGTCTTTTATTGTTGAGCCTGGCGCAACCATTTCTTTCGCTTAAAAAAAACAACTGATTTCCACATCCATCATCTGTTGTGCGTGACCCTTAATATGGCGAATCTTCCACGCAAGCACATAAAAAGAGGCGGAGAGGTTAAGGCAAGGGTGTATTGGAAATAATGGCACTGAGCCCCGGTTTGTTTGCTCGTCTGTCTCCACACAGACTCTCTCAACGCTGCTGCATCCCAGGCTCACCAGCATCACCAGGTGCAGTGGAGCAAAACCTACTATACGTGCGTGACAGGGAGGGGAGGGAGGGGGCGTTGTCGCTGGGGCCGATGAAACAAGAGGGAGAGAGCGAGAGAAAGAGAGAGAGAGGGGGGGTTGGCAAGGTGGCGGGATTTGTGTTGAAGCCTGTTCTGTCAGACATGCGCAAGAGCGTCAGCGTCAGCAGCAGCAGCAGCATCACCACCACCGCCGCCGCGCTGCGTTTCCGCCTTGGCTGAGCGGCGCACACAGTCGAGAGGGGAGGGGAGGGACGCCGAGAGGAAGAACGGAGACGCAGTGGGGCACAGCACGGACTCCAAGGAGCAAATTACACCGACGCACCAGCACCCCCACCGCCCCCTCTCCAGAAACACCTCAAGCGGCGACCTGACCTGTGCGGTGCGCGCGTTGAGCTTTCCAGCATGGAGACTGCGATAAATAATAAGCACTAAAATGTAAGAGCCACAGGGGGGAACAGAGCGCACGCGTGTGTGTGAGAGAAATAAAGTGGCCATTCCCTTTATCTTTTTTTAAAATCATTATTATTGCGGGTGATTTCAATTCTGTGTTCTGCAGTCTGAAAATGAAGAAGTTCAACATCAGGAAGGTGCTGGACGGTTTAAAAGAGGTGTCCTCCTCCACGCCGTCTGTCCAAGTGGGGCCACAAGAGAACCATCTCATCCAGGAGACCCTCCAGTCCGAGCATTTCCAGCTCTGCAAGGTGGGCGAGACTGGAGATTTTTCTTCTTTTTTTTCCAATCATACAGCTGTTTGCGTATTGGCTTTTAGCGCTAATGATATTTATTGCAGGCAATGTTTTGCACTTATCCCATCTCAGAACACGGATGGTGCAAGTGGAGCTCCACGGAATTATTTATTAGCCGCAAAGCGTTTTACACTGCAGTCTTCTTCTAAACTACAACAAGCACGTGCTCATTAAAGATTTAATGAACATTTGGCGAGCAGCCTGTCCATTTCAGAAAGATCACATCCTATGCGCATAAACAGTGCAACATAGGCAGCTACGATGCGCATGCTGTTTGGCGAGTGCGCTGCACCGACCAGCTGCAAGTTTCTATTCGATTGTTTATGTTTTTGTTAAGTAATGTACTTCGAGCTTTTTTAAAATCATCGAGCAACACGGGGTATGGTAGGGTTAGGGTTGCGCCAGTGTACTCTGTGAAAATCCCGGACTTTTCTGCATGTGCGCATGGCATGAACTGTCATATCGAGGGGTTGGGCTGAACTGATCCCCTCTTGCATAATCTGTTGGTTTGGATTAGTAAAACATTGGTTTGTGATTGATGTGCGTGTGTAAGCGAACGTGTGGCACTGTGCGTGTTGTCTTTTCCACGCAGTGTCTCTCCATTCCCTTCTTCTCCCTCGTCTTTTCTCTTTCACACATCCCTGCACCCCCCCTCCGTTCGGTCTCCCTCATCCACACCTAAACACAGACCACTTTATCCCCAGATCATTGGGGACTGATGGCGCCTGAAGTGAGTACAGGCCTGCTTGGGAGATTAAAAAAGGCTCTCCCTCCTCTGTCTGTATTGACCACAGTAGTAGATGGGATAATTGGGATAATACCCGTCCAGTTTACATGACGTGCATGCTACTGTTAAGTCAATTCAGAGTTTCCTCAGCAGCTTTTCTAATTGCCCTTTTAATAGACCCCACTGTGTGCTTCTCATTGATTTCCCAACATATTTAAATTGTGTGCTTGTGAAGCTTTTTTGCTTATTCCACCTAATGTTTTTGATATATTTGAAATCATCTATGTGTGATATCCTTCGTTATGTCTGGTTGCTGGAAAAACATGACACTGCCATTGATTTGCTTTAGCATATTTGCACGATGAAGTCTTTTCTTGTGTGTTAAAAGACTTTTTGTCCTCGTGTATTTTAGTAGTCACATAACAGAGGTGCAAATCCAGGGAGATTAACATCAGTAAGAAGTGTTACGTTGAGAGCGCGTGAAGTAAACACGGGAAAATAATCTAGAATCATGTCAACATACCCGAGGGCTTTGGGGACGTTGGGGTTTGGTGACTAGACAGACCAGCTTAAAGACTGCAGGTTTTATAGCCACGGCAGCCTAAATATGTCTGTCAACAGCAAGACGTCTGATTGAAGTGCCTTTGAACAAGACTTCAGGCTCACTCTTGCACCTTTGCTGTCTGTCTGGACAGGATCTCTCTGTAATGTCTCTCTACGAGGAAGGCAGGTGTCTCTGCTGCACCGAGTGCTTCTTATGTAATGTACTTTAGCCTTCTGTCACTAAGCAAACAAATCCAACAGCCCACCGCCGGCTGACTGATGCCATAAAACTACCGTCACAGAAATGCACAGAGTGAACCAGGAACACCTTATAATGCGTCGCATACCGTAAAGAAGAAACAAAAGCTAATCATAACCTGATTCCTCCTTATCCATGTTTTTTTTTCTCCATGTATTTTATTTCCAGACTTTAAGTGTTATCACGACTGCACGTGGGAGGCAGCGAGAGAAGGAAAACAACATAAAAAGAGGGAAATGAGAGAGAGATGAAATCTCAAATTAGGCCAGTGATTATAAACGGAACCAAAAAAGCGAGTCCAAATATCATACCTATCATTAAGAAAAGGATATCTGTGCACAGAAAGAGCATTTGTTCTATCTTTTTTTTTTTTTTTTAATATTCCCTTGTCTGCACAATTTCAGTTTTTATATTTCTTTCATAACACTCTTCGCATCCGTCTGGGCTATTTGTTTATCAAAGTCAGGTGTGTGGCATCCACTGACAAAACAACACCCCTGCTGTGAAATGCAAATTGATATTCTCTAACACATTTTCTTTTTCTTTCCCTTCTTTCTTCTTCTTCATTTTTCTACGTATCGCACCAGACTGTCCGTCATGGCTTCCCCTATCAGCCGTCGTCCATGGCTTTTGACCCTGTGCAGAAGATATTGGTCGTTGGTACCCAGAGTGGAGCTCTCAGATTGTATCCTTTTACTTGCCGCTGAGCCTCTATGAGCTGCTGTGGCCCGTGGCAGCTCCTTTGGGTAGGTGCATCCCTGTGAGGCAGCAGCAGGTAAGTGAACAGTCCCCTCAGCTGCTGTTGTCAGACGCTCCTGTATGTTGGCTGGTTTTCAGTATCTTAGAGGGATTTTGGAAAGGTGGGTTTCTTGGGTTTGCGAGCTTCAGTGTTTGATTTCTCTTCAACTTAAAGTCCAACATCCAGATATTATCCCAAGGCGAGACAATGCATAAAATATAGACCACATTTACCTTCACTGAATTTCACAGTTTAGCTGTTTTTTAGACCTTGACCGTGCTACATTCTTGCACCCTTGTGCCGAATGCTAAATCAAAGCAAAGCCCACACAGACCCCACATATTGAAATACGTGTTGCCGTTCGGCTGTGTTAGCTCGCATCGGCTTTCTTGCAATATGAGGACGTTAACACAAACAGGGACAACAGCTTGCGATGAAATGGCACCACGGGGAGTCATATAACTTCAGAGAACGCCCGCGAACTTGCCTGTGTGAGGCCGCTTTTACAGGTCCTCTGTGTGTTCTCCTGCCTGTCCGACAACCTTTGCCAGCTCATTACGGTGTGATTAAGAGCGGTCCGCCTGGCTGTCCTTCTTTCCCACCTGCTGGCAGGTATGGTTGTGACTCAGTCTCGTTCACCTTGCACTGGAAAAAAGGGAGGATGATGATGAGCATGAGAGTCTACTGAACCGTGTTTGCCAGATTTTTTTTTTAAAAAGATGGGCAGCCTGTGTACCTTTTAAATGTTTTAAGACAGACTGAGTGAGATGGTAGGCACACCACATTTTAAAGCGATAACTGTATGTTCCTAAAGCTTTACAGATTCAAAATAAACCTTAACTGGACTAGAGCAGATTCGATCACTTGTATTAGTAGATACAAGTAGAAATTCCTGCTTTGGTAGGTGAACTATGTTAAGGGGGATAAGCTCAATAGGGCTTGTGTCTTGCTTTCTGGTACATTACCCATTACTTCCAAAGTAGGAAGAAGAAGTTTATAGCGAGTCAGCCTATACTCAGACTATACCGACTTTGGTCGAATGATCTTGTCAGATGTTTCCTGCTGGCTGTAATTGGTCACTTTGAAACTGAATGAACTGAGGGATCTCTTTTGTGTTTGAGTGATGTGGATCAGATAGAGTCTTATCAGAGTCAGTGGAAGGTGAATTGGGAGTCATCTATCTGCTCCTTGGTGTTGGTTCTCCTCCCCCGTTATTTTACTGTTTAGTCAGCCCTGTCTCTTTATCTGATGACAGCGACACCACTGTGGCGCAGATGCAGGCGGGGTAGTTCGAGCTTTCGCGATTCATAAATTGTGCAGTGCTGAGCTGCCGGATGTGGGTCTTGTGGCAGGTTGTGATTTCGTTGAAGTTTTGGCTGGTTGCAGGTTTTGGAAAGGCATCCAGGGATTCCCTGTGCTGATACACATGGTCACATCTAAGCCCTGGCGGGCCATGAGAGGCTTCTCATGGATATCGACGTCTGTGTGAGTGTGTGTATATGTGTGTTTGTTTGCCTGGTTGGCCTGCCAGGACATTTGGCTGCACCCCTCTTCCATGAAGGATTACAGGAAGTGGCAGATCAAGGGCCTCAGCCTGGCAACGTGGCAAAGCACTGAAAATTACAGCACAAACGGGAGGCGTGCACTGATGTGTACACATGTGCGATACATGTCGGTGTTTGTGTTCTCTGAGGATATGTCTCATCCCTGTAGACATAAAGCCAATCATTTCTGTGGTCCCCCAAAACTGCCTCGTATTGGCTGCTCACCACTCACTCTGCCTCTGGCTTCAGCGTCCACTTGGGAAGATGACAATGTCCCTTTGGTGTTATCTGGAGGAGGGAAAGACGGGAAATAGAGAAAGAGCTTGGCTGGTGAGCCCGTGGAAAGAACAGGCCAATAAACCAGGAAGAGCAGAGAGAGAGGGGGAATAGCTAGGGAAGAGTGAGAGAGGCAGGCTATCCCTTTTTTTCAAGATCTAATGGCCAAGAATAGAATCCTTATTGATCTGTGTGTGGTAATGCAGTGAGACAGATATGCCCAAGTGCACACACAGAGACACACACTCAATTGTTTTCTGCACAGTATCAACAGCAAAAAGAAGTCATAAGCATTTAAAAAAAACAACGGAATTTGCTGTGCAAGCAGCCACCCCACATTAGCTATCCTTTGGATTAGCTGTGTATTTTCAAAAATAAGCAAGATTGCAAAATGCTGAATTAATAAAGCAGTTTTTTTAGTGGTTTTAGTGATGAGACAGTGTTTCTGATGAAGGTGGAGGAGCAAAAAAAAAAAGAAAGCTTCCCTTGTTTCCTATGCCCTTTATTTCTTGGCCAAATACTTTCTGATGACGCTTCTTTTCAATGAACACTGCAGAGGCCCTTTTAGTGTTTACCAGGAGGTTAACCACAAGGCCATCAACATAAGACAAAAAGATGAGAAGATTAGCTTTTCACCGGACTAAAAAAAACACTGTTGCAATCTTGGCTTCCAGCATTCATAAAAATGAAAAGGTTAAAAGATAAAACGAGCATTTAGCTTGAAACCATTCTGCAATGATGCTCTTGCTTCTTCCTCCACACCTCTTTTTAATGTGATGCTGTGGATCAACATGAAGGGTAAAAGTAAAAAGAGGATTGTGTTAAATAATAGTAGTGTCAGTACTGAGAGTAATGCTAGTTTTTGCCTTAATTAAACCGCATGTGCCAGCCGAGCTCCATCATACGAGTCTTGTATAGCGCTTTTCTGCTCTACTTGAATACTCAAAGCACTTTATACAGCATGTCTCATTCAGCCATCCACACACACATTCGCACAAGCACTTTTTTATATGTCTAAGTGCTCTCCGTATAACATTCACACTCAGGAGCAACTTGGGCTTCAGTAACTTGTTCACTATCATCAGGATACTTTGGCATACCAAAGACAAAACTAACACTAACCAAGCGTGCAGTTAATACCTGCTATACTTCTCTTAGAAGCTGTTAGCCTTTATTGTAATAGACCAGTTGTAGACAGGAAAACTGGGAGAAGGACCAGGGGTAGGGCTTTGGAGCGGATTCAAACGCAGTGCTTAACCCATTAAAGTCTTTACATTAAAAAGTGCTATATCCTGCATAATAATTCAGTTCCAATTCAATTTTATTTATATAGCGCCAAATCACAACAACAGTCGCCTCAAGGCGCTTTATATTGTAATGTAGACCCTACAAAAATACATACAGAGAAAAAACACAACAATCATATGACCTCCTATGAGCAAGCACTTTGGCGACAGTGGGAAGGAAAAACTCCCTTTTAACAGGAAGAAACCTCCAGCAGAACCAGGCTCAGGGAGGGGCGGGGCCATCTGCTCCGACTGGTTGGGGTGAGAGAAGTAGTCGATATATGAGATTGCAGGCGTATGATAAGCATGGGACAAGTGACATCAACACATGGATCAGTTACCCGTAGTTTAGGATCTCCAACTTCAGTATATTGGAGTAATCAAGTACAATCTAAAATGTGTCAAACTGTCAACAACTGTGAAAATCTTTTGCTCATTTTTGGTCAGATATTTTCTATGCTGTGTCAGCAAGAACGTGTAATACTGAACACGATTTTAATCAGACATTGTTTTTGCGCATCAAAGCAACAGTATATAGAAACTGAGTGTCCGGCTGACAGAAAACATTTACAGTTTTGGAATGTGATAACACTGGAACCAGAGTCATCTGTATGTATTTCAATTTCTGGGTGGTCTGCAGCAAATGTGTTTAACACTGTGGCAGCATCACCTCCCCAGAGAGATCGCTCTTTACTAATGGTGGCCAGGAGAAATGGCAGCGCTATAACTCAGAGACTCCCTGTGAGCCAGCAAGACGCAGATCAATAGATCAAATTGTCAGTCCATGCTCCGCCAGATTATCTCATCGACAAACGCAGGACATCATAGGCCTCACACGTCCAAATGGAGGCACACAGGCACACACACAGAAGCGCGTGCGCTCATCCCCAGAATTATTATTTCAGAATAGCTGTCCGGAGGTGGCTGAGGTAACATGCAGTTGTGCCTCTGCACATATGCACACGCACGATGATAGATGATTTGTACAGATGTTAATGGATGCGGATGCAAATAATGTGTGACGTGCACAAAAGGGCAAACATTTGTATATGCGAGCAGACTCTGGTGGATGCAGAAACGGCACGTGCATGCATGCACGCATGCAGATTCTGATTCAATGAGTGAGTGTGCTACCCTTCAACGTTTGCCCACAGTCACTTGAAAATCTTGCTGAGACGTGATCTTAATGACACAGATTGTTTTTACTTAGCAATACAAGCGTGAATTTAATTGGTATAATATGCACCAAAGGAAGTGTTCAGTTGTAGCTCACAATCTCTACAGCGCTTCATCATATGTATGCGAGGGAAGTTCTTATTTTGATTAAACTCGCGATGAAACGTTATTAATATTTCCGTGTATTTCAATATATGTGAGACTCTCTTGGAGGATTCCAGTGATATAAGTTCTGGGTTATTATTATTATTGCTTTCATAGTACAGTTCGACTTTAACAAATAATTACAGTGATCCTCTGGCTACTTTTCTCTGCATAGCTGCACTATCTTTAGAGATGGAGGGAAAGCTAAAGCTTGTTTTCAGGTCACAGACCATTTATTCAGTTGTTTGGTCTTTTATCTGTTCTGTTAAAACTTTCTTTTCTTTGCTTTTTTGTGGTGTGATTTAGGTTCTTAATTGCAAGCAACTGAGTGTAGAAGGGAAATGCATATTTTATATATTGGTGACTTAAACATCAGTGTACGTATTTCTTCACATTTCATATAATCTGCTCTGGTGGAAAGGTTACTAAATTTACAAGTGTATAGTTTGTTTCCTTCTCAGTGGCTAGCTGGAGAGCTGGCAGTAGCATATGGGGGATGAAGGATTGTGGTTTGGTATCACAGAATATAAAGAGGGATTAGTATCTCATCCCAGCGGACCTCATTTTACTTTTCACACAAGTAGAACAAGGACTGGGGGAGAGAAAGAAGAGAAAATCTGTTGAAATTAAGTCTTAAAACTGCCAGTCGATATAACCGTGTGATATAGTCAAAAAAAAAAAGTCTTGAAAGTTTAGCCCGTGGTAAGGTCACAAGGGAACTTCCAAGATGTGGCTTTCATGTCAGTTCTGTGCACATCAACTTTACACTATTACCGGAACAAAGAGGGCATGTGTTTGTGGCTGTGCGCTGTATTGAAGTGCTGTTAATCAAAGACCCCTTATGTACCAGGTTTGAATCTTTCATGCCCTCCCAAAGCACTCAGCGTCCTCTGTTCTATCGGTTCTTAGAAATGGAAAACAAATTTTGCTGCATCAGTACCGCAACAGTGTTTTTGCTGCTTCCCCCTGTCCAATATCCTGACAGCGTGTTCTGCTTAAGTCCTTTAGCCTTGACAGGCACCAAATGGGATCCGGGTTTAGGGTGATTAAAGTTGTGCTGCCATGTTGCTTCTCCTCAATAATTTAGTGTACATTTATCTCCAGCTCTTACTCCTCTTGCTCCTTGTCTCTCTGCTCTGTTAACTCCTGCCTTGTCAGGGATGATGAGTGTGTGTATGTCTGCGCATTAAAGAGAGGCATGTGGCTTTGATGGTTTAAACCGTTTGACCAGTTAACTAATGGAAAAGTGCACATCTAAAAGTAAAGTTCATCCAGACACACAGGCCTTCCTACTTACCATGACTCATCACATTTAAGGTGGGAACTTGAAGGACTGCTTAATAAGTGCTGTCTAGAAGCTTTTGACCAAAGGCACATTTTACATCTGCTGGTTGTTAATGCATGTGCACTTTTTCATTCTTTTGTCTGTACACTGCATGAAAAGAAACCAAGCTATAAGTAATGCACATGTACTGACTGTTTGATGCAGAGTAGCAATGCCTGAGAGGTCACCAACCTGTGCACTAATTATTCCCAACAGACGGGAGACAACGCTTGAGTGGCTCAATGAAAATACACAGTGTCACGTGGGCTGGAGAGAATAAATAGGTTTATATTTGAACACACGCACTCGGAGAGTGTACCTATTGTACTGGATGTTGACCGGCTTTATTCTGACTGCTTGTGGACAGGTGAAGCTACACTGTCTGTGTTAGCTGTAATTATTAACTGTAAGTAACCATGAAAAGATTGATTTTCTCTCGGACCACTTTAACATGGGTAGAAAGTCATACTAAGGTGAGCTTAGTGGTACTAAGCAAATCCCTATGTTAGCCTGAAGGAACCTTAGTTACCGTATAAGGTTAGCTAACATTTTCCAGGACAGTGGAGCAAACGCAGTAGGAAGTTTGGATTGACATTTTTAATCCTGCCTGCAAAACTTTAATTGATGTGGTCTAAGGAGCTTGGAAAGAAAAGCGTCTGGACTTCTTTAAGTTGCTTGAAGATGTTTCACCTCTCATCCGAGAAGCTTCTTCAGTTCTAAGGTCAAATGGTGTCTCAGATTTAAGCCCTGTGGGAGTGTCCCCCCAAGAGGTACAATGGATCCCCTATTGATCCTCTACCTAATCACACGAGCCAAGGTGTGACAACGGGTGTAGGTCACAATCAGCCGAGGTTTCGGGTGAGCTCATTGTTAAACCTAGCCCCACCCTATCATGTGATTTCCTGAAGTCAATGGCCCAGGATGTGAGTGGGTGTTAAGGCGTCTGGGAAGGGAAACCAAAAACTGGATTATTGATGGCAGACAGTTGGTGTCGTAAGCCACCGCCTCTGTGCAAAAATGGCCGTTCACAGTGGACATAGATGGACTCTTTCACTTCTTTCAAACCATCTGTCTTATCTGTCCGAAATGTGAACACTGGTATCCTCAAAAGAGTGACCTTTGTCCTTTAGATGCAGATAGACAGCCGAGTCTTGTCCCGTGGAGGTGGCTCTTCTATGTTGTGCCGTGCGTTTATGAAGTGGCTGTTTGGTCCCTCCCACAGGGCTTAAATCTGGGACTCCCCACCATTTGACTTTAGAACTGAAGAAGCTTCTTGGATGAGAGTCGAAACGTCTTCAAGCAACTTAAAGACGCTTTTCTTTCCAAGCTCCTTAGACTACGATGACCTGAATGACTGAGAACCTTCACAGACATCTAATTGAGGATGGACGAATATGGGTTTTCCTAAAAAGTGCTTTGAGTGCTCAGTCGATGGACTGTTGGAGTAGAAAAGAACTATATAAGTACCAGTCCATATGAGTTGCTGTATAAATTAGAGATGTATGTAGGAATTTTAAGGGCGTGGAAGCATGTCGGTATTTACCAACAGTTACAGTTTCCATGTTCAGTGAGATATTAAGAAAGGCATTTCAGGCCCTCACACTTTCCCTTTTTAGCTGTCTAATCAATTTGCTGCTCATTTATCGCTTCATTTAACTTCATTGTTGCTTTCATCCCATGTCTTAGCAATATTCTCAGTGATTGTAGTTCTATTATAACCAAAGCAGTGGCCAAAACTGTGAAAATATCACCCATTTTGTAACATACTGATAATCTTTGATCTGAGACGTGAGCTCCATTTTAACCACGCCACTCTTGATAACATACTCGCCGCTGTGCTGTTCGGCCTAGCGAGTGAGTGACAGTCAGAGCCCGCAGCTCTGTCGGAATGTTGTGATTTACGGCAGGATCTATTTCGCACAGCTGCATTTTCAGCATTGGCTGGGCCACTTGTGAGGATCATGTTCCTATTGTATTGATTTGCACTCGTGTAAGTCCTGGTCAATATTCTTCTCTTAATGTAACGGCATCCTTGCAACCAAGAGCTTTGACCACTGTCCGGTTGCTGTACAACAGCAGGTCCCTTGTCATCAAGAGTCAAGCATTAAAGGTAAATACCCTGCACACTCTAATAGATTGTTTGGTGTCATTGTGAATGGCTTCCGATTAAGTGATGATACTTGTGGTAACCCTATGCTTCCTATTGATTTCATTTGTGAGTCTGTCGCTTTCATTATCGTAGCACTTTGGTTGACTCCCAGAGGACTAAATGCTGGTGCTTCAGAAATCATGTAAACCGTTCGTTTCTTTCCTTTCAAAGCTAAAAAAAAAAGCTACAGATTGCCCTTTGCCTATAAATAGCCGATTATTTGGTAGGTTAAGTACAAGCTGTTGTTTGCAACTTTCCAAGAGAAGGTTTTGGCGCGTGCTGATAGCGCTCCCCTGTCAAGGGATATAAATATCACTTCATCATACATGCTGGAAATCCGGCGTCTCGCTGAAATATCACTGTCATCTAACAAATCATACATGACGTCAACAGAGAACACGCAGTATGGGATTCATTTAAAGGCATTTTTGAGGTTGAATGAGAATGCGATGTCCTTCGATTACCGTCAGTACACACAGTGTGTGCCAGGGGATTGTTCTGGTCTGTAAACACATGTTTATCCTCACGTCTGGGAGGGTGAACATGTGTCCTGAGCATGGCTTTGTGGCCTGCTCTCTACGGTAAAGAACTGATAACACAAAGCAAGAAGCAGCTTGTGCAAGAAATCGTAACTGCATAACTGTCCCGCACATGCTTTGCTGTCAAAATGACTGGACTGAATTAAAGGCTTCTCCTCGAGTGGATAAAAACGCTTCATTTGATGAGCTAAAAATAAGCAAAAAAAAACCCGAGTGTTTGTTCAGGTGCTTGTTTCAATATGACGTGAGCGGTTGAGACTCGGTGGTTTTGCTTGACATTGTTGTTAATGTGTGGAACTGTGGTGGGGGTGAGTCAAACTTATGCTGTCAGGTTGGCACAGTCCCTGTGGTGCTTGTAGGGGGACTGGCTTACAGAACGCTGTGAAGCACAAAGATTTTGTCATCTTGCTTTTCCCCCTGCCTTTGACGTGACCTCCGGGTCTCCGTAGGGCCACGACTCTGAAATGACTGTGAAGTATTTGTCTCACTCTTTTCTACATTTTCTTCTGTTATGCATTGTGCTTTTAAAATGTATTTTATTTTATCTAAGCTCCTGATTTTGCTACTTATTCTCTGCATCCAATTATTTCTTCTCAACCACTGTAGGCAGTCTTCCACTCTGTCTCAAGGGCCGCTGCTGCCTCCGCATTAATGTTTCATATGTTTCCTTATGATTTGGCTTCGGAACACTCTCCTCTTCCAATCGCTTTACCCAGACATCCAGGAGCTTATCTTGCGAGAGGTGACGCGCATGTTAATGTTCGCCACATGTGCTTTGTTTCCCCAACACAACGGTTATGACCAATTAATTAAAAGCAAAATGTAAAAAGGCCATTATGCCAAGCTCCAGAAACAGATAGATTGTTAGTTAATGATGTTTTATTATGTAAATCTAATTAAATTACATGAAAATTACCAGTGTTTTTCACACGTTTAAAAAAATTGATCTTTAAAATACAGCCTACAGGTAAAGTAAACATAATGACATTTTGTAGTACATAGCTACATTTATCACCTCTTCAAAATCATAAAATTAGAATCACAAATTCCAGATTAGATATCAGGGATTAAAATCTCCATTAGGAGTGGCAGGTAACCCCAGTCTTGTTTAAACCTTTTCCTTCTAGGGTGTTTGCTTTGCTTTCTTTTACCCTCACGTCTTCAAGAGCTCTCCAAGGCCCTGACAAAAAGGCTTCTGGATGGCTGTGAGCCAGGGAAAAGATTTTTGAAAAGGTTTCCAAATGACTTGAGAGTAATCGTTCCCCTGTAAGGAAAATCACTCAAACAAGTGGTATAGATTTCAAATCACTACCGATGTGTCCAGGACCGACTGTTCCAGCAAAGTCATTCTAATAGCACGTCACTTGCTTTAAAAGAAGTCTAAAACAACCCAACATGTAGTCAGAGGATCTTAAAGTAACTCTTGCAACTGTTGTTGTTCAAAAAATCAGGAAATATCACACATTTGATCTGAATGGGAAGCGTGGCAAGAAGAGTTTTTGTTGTCCAGAAAGAACAAAACTACAGTTTGCCAATGAAAATGATTAATCAGGTCTTTTGGAATAAAGTGTTTTGGAGTGACACGTCAAAGATAGATACAGAATTGGCGACATAAACGGTAGAAATGTTTGGCATGGACTGAAGGCAGTTTTTAAGTGCAAATCATGGTGTTGGGAAAGTTATGGTTTGAGGTTGCCTTGCTGCCTCAGAGAACGGGCAGCTCGAGTCACTGACTAAAAATAAATCCTGATATCAAAAGGGCACTTGCAGATAATGTGAGGCCAGCTGATGATTCTGTAAGCATGAATACATAAAACATGTAAAGCTGCAAATCAGCCAAAACCTGAGGGCTAAAACCAGATTTGAACCTTTTGCGAGTGTGCAAAGGAGGAAAGACAGAAAGGTTCCCAAGGCGCCAGAACTTGAGGAATTGCCTGTCACTGCGTTTTTATGCGCTGAGATGTTGGTGTATGTGTGTGATAAAGACTCTTGTAGACAGAGACGGAGCTGCATGCGTACAGTAGGTAGGTGTCCTTGCCTTGCCTTTTCTATATTTATGTGTAGTTAACCTCAGCAAGGCCTTAACGTTCACACAAATGAACCATCTGTTGTGACAGACACACAAAGTTTCCTATAGTTTTATTGCTTCACAGCTTAGGTCCAAGACGTACGATTATGCAATTTGAGTCTGAGTCTTCTATGTCATGCTTTTTATCTTCTTTGCTAAAGGCTAATTTCTACATAGTCAACTAAATCAGCTCCAGCTGTAGAATATTAGCGTCTCTGTCAGCTCTAGCTAACAAACCTAGACTGCCAGTGTGGACATGTGGGTTATGTTGCTCATAAGCATATTATGGAAGATATAACTAACTGCAACTAAGATGTTTGTCGTTTAACTGCCGCAAAAACCTTCGAGCAGGATAAATCTGGTCCTACTTGTAACACATGCTCCGCGTTGCACAGTCAGTGTTAAGCAGTGTACACCAGCTGAACAAAGTGTGTATGACACTTACCTTAAGATAATACTTTGCACAGTCATCTGAAGCTGCTCATGGCTATGTCCAACAGAAAAATTTCTCACCACGCTGGAACGACCTCTCAGATGTTCTTTTTTTTAAGAGCTCTGCTCCTGCACTGGCCTTACACACATAAATTGAAATTGTATGTTTTGTGTATATGTAACATGTTAGAAACTTAGTAAAGAAACACACTAGGGGCAGCTGTGCCACAATAACAAAATAGCAGCACTTGTATGGCTGTCACTGTGCATTATTTGTCAAAGAGAAAGTATTTGACATAAAATAAAGTGTAGCTGGTGGGCAGTGTCTGGGGAAAGATGATGTTAGAACAAACAAACAGGTTGTGTTTTACTTCCTTTTTTTTTTTGCTGAATCATGTACAAAATGCTTTGCTTTGGTAAGACTTAATGTTGTTAATATCTCCTGATAGGACAGAGTGTAATAGCATCTACAAAAAAAGGGGAAAAAAGGAAATAAATTAAAAAAAAAAACCCTCAAATGTTTTACTTTTATATGAGAAAAGGCTTCATTAGCCCATCTGCAAAATGAGTCCCTGTATTGTCCTGCAGCTTCTGTGGTTTCCATGGTCACAAAGGGGGCAGCGATGGAAAAGTTAAAACATAACCATGTACATTTATAAAAGCAGAAAGTGCACTCTTACAGCTTGCTGTTGCCGCTGACTTCAGTTATGTGTCACCAAGGTCTTCAGTCTGTCTGAAAGCATCCAAGTAGACAAACAAATCCTATTTACTCTCAATTTAAACAATATGAATTTCAAATCTTTCTGATTTCCACGGCTGCTTTTGCAACAGTGGAAATTGCAGTTGAGTGTAGGAGGCTGTGATATATGTGGCCTCTCACTTTTAGGTAATTCGACTGGTATAGGCCTTTCACAGTGCTTGGAGTGCCTGTCATTGCTGTTGCTAACATTTCAAAAGCCCCTCCCTGAATTTAAATCCACCTTTTAGCCCTGAGTCTAGCTTTCTTATTTGGGAGGAAGATATTATTGTCGGTCCCCATGCCCTGCTGAAGTGAGCTCTGTGTTTTATTTTTCTGTACTTGCCCTACATTTACATTATAATCTATTCCATACGAACTGGCCAAACTTAGTTTGATCGCAGATTCATGCACTGGGACATTGATTTATTTCACCTCCCTCGACTGAGAGCACTGGATGGCTTCTGTGTCTCTTCCTTATGCTGACAGTGACATTGCAAACAAATGTTTGACATTTTCCCCAGCTCGAGAGAAAAGGCTCTAAATGTCCGATCAGTGACTTAAGCCTCACTGCTGCCAGCCTAAATAAATGGCATTTTGTAATGGAGTTTGCTTGAGTAAAGCCAATGTCCTAAACTTTAGCCGACTGAGACTGCGAGCCTGGACTTGGCACAGTCTTTGTCTGTCAATAAGAGCTCCGCAAATCCCGACGTTCGCCTTCCTCCGCTGGTAGCTGCAATGGTATTTATCCCCCTGTTGCTTCTCTAGGCTGCTCTTTAGTATGCAGTCCTGCCGAGTGCCTGCAGGCAAGACACGCATGTCACATGACGCGATGACTCAGGCTTTAATGCTCTGCCACATGGCTGGCATGTGCACAGGCCCCCCTCCCCACTCAGCTCTCAGCCTGTTGCTAAGTGTGACAGGCCTATATTTAAGTCCATAAGAGTATGCTAACGACCAAGATGTTTGTCTCTCTGTGGCACGTGACTGGCCATCGGGCTGCACTTTTGTCTGATATGTGCACAGCGTGGAAGATATTGTCCTATAAAATGTGGAAATGGTGGGGGGTGGTTGGGCAAGGATGTTGAGATGCACATCTCAGGACCCGAGGGGATGTATGTGGAGGAGGGCTGACGGGGGAAAATAAGGACAAAATTCTAGACGTGTTTGTCCAGAGACAAAGAGCTATATGTCTATGTGTCTGTCTGCTGTAGCATCATCCAGCTGGGAGTTGGCAGACTCCATATGAGGGGACGTATACTGGGATTCTTTTTGTTTTTCACAAGCATGGAGACTTCTGGGATAACATCAACATGACGCAAAGCTGTCAAGACATAAATACCTAAAAGTGGTGCAGATGTGTCCTTGGATTGTCATTCATTGCAGCACAAGCAGGCTGCAAGCCCTACAGCTATAGGAGACAAGATGACAATCAACAGGAAGAGCAGAGGGATGATCTCACTGCAGACTGACGAAGTTGCATCTAAGTTTAGAAAAGTGAAGAGGAGGATGAGAAATTAGAGGGAGATAAAGTGTACTGTAGGAGTGTATGCATATGGACGCTAGCCATAGTGGTTGCAGCCATTCAGCTCTGTGACTCAGAACTGTGGTGCTGTGTGGGTGGGGTTTGCAGAGATTGGAAGGGCAAAAAATTGGCTTCTGATCTAACTGTAATCAGACCTCTGTCCAAGCAGAAGCCACCGCACTTTGGCCATTTGTCTGCTGTGACAGCAGGTTGAAGTGTCAGACCCCTAGAGGGCTGGGAGACCCATCGCTTCTTACTCACCACACAGTGCACTGTAGATCCGCCGGCCTCCGTCAAACAGAGCATCGTTTCTCTGTTTGACTGTATTCGAGCAAGGACTGCCCGTGAAAGAAAAGGACAGCTTCACAGCTTGTGTATCGCCACTTTCATCCCTGTGATGAAGCAGCTAATTTGTTTGATAAGCCAGAAGCCCCCTCCGTCTCTCAGGCGACCAGCAGGTGTGAGCGATGAACAAGCGGTAGGAGAGGTCTCAGTAAGCCACGCCGCTAGGCCCCCATTAAGCCTCGACTGGGGTCTATTGGCCTTATTTCTCCTCCTGTCTGGCGCTTGGCAGTGCTTTTGCTTTCACATTAAAAGTGGGCGTTGATGATTGCCAATAACACGATGAGGCGGGGGGGTAACAATGGTGAGTGCATTAACCTTTGCGGCAGACCTCAAAATATTAGCATCCAGACAGATAATGAATGCAGTTAACTACTTCACTGACGGTTGCATCACCGGTTTAAATGCAAACAAAACTGAATCCTTTAAAGAAGAGTATTGTTAGGTTTCATCTCACTCTCAGGCTGATCCTTGTTGCAGCAGCTTGCCCAGGTGGTCATTTTTAGAAACTGTTGCTGCAGTATAATGCATTTTTAATGGCTGAGGCCATTGTATTAGACTGTGCTCTTTAAGTATATGCATTTAATGTATGTAAATGGCTGTCCTTTATGAGAGTTCATGGGTGTGTGTACAGCTGGTGCATTCTGCATGCATGAGGTGTCTTTACTGCCATTATAAGGAGAACTGCTGGTTCAGTGTGTGTGTGTAAGGGTCTATCAGCATATAGCATGTGTGAGTTAGTATATGAGTGTCTGCATTTCTGCTTGTGTACCAGCTAACAGTGGGACTAATGTGATGCAGCAGCTCTGGGCTTCAGACAGAGTCCCTGAATCATTTTTGAATAAGCTCTATTGGGCTCAGATTCCCAGAGGTCTGTCCAATAATGCTTTCATCATGCCTGCGCTTCTTCCAAAATTAATTTGAGGATTTGGCAAGCCTTTAAAATGACGATCCAAAATAAAAGTGGAAACAACACGGACTTTCAACTCCCGCCACAGATTTTCTATGGGGTTGAGGTCTGGAGACTGGCTAGGCCACTCCAGGACTTTCAAATGCTTCTTACGGAGCCACTCCTTTGTTGCCCGGGCGGTGTGTTTTGGATCGTTGTCATGTTGGAAGACCCAGCCTCGTTTCATCTTCAAAGTTCTCACTGATGGAAGGAGGTTTTGGCTCAAAATCTCACGATACATGGCCCCATTCATTCTGTCCTTAACACGGATCAGTCGTCCTGTCCCCTTGGCAGAAAAACAGCCCCATAGCATGATGTTTCCACCCCCATGCTTCACAGTAGGTATGGTGTTCTTGGGATGCAACTCAGTATTCTTCGTCCTCCAAACACGACGAGTTGAGTTTATACCAAAAAGTTCTACTTTGGTTTCATCTGACCACATGACATTCTCCCAATCCTCTGCTGTATCATCCATGTGCTCTCTGGCAAACTTCAGACGGGCCTGGACATGCACTGGCTTCAGCAGCGGAACACGTCTGGCACTGCGGGATTTGATTCCCTGCCGTTGTAGCGTGTTACTGATGGTGACCTTTGTTACTTTGGTCCCAGCTCTCTGCAGGTCATTCACCAGGTCCCCCCGTGTGGTTCTGGGATCTTTGCTCACCGTTCTCATGATCATTTTGACCCCACGGGATGAGATCTTGCGTGGAGCCCCAGATCGAGGGAGATTATCTTCCATTTTCTGATGATTGCTCCCACAGTTGATTTTTTCACACCAAGCTGCTTGCCTATTGTAGATTCACTCTTCCCAGTCTGGTGCAGGTCTACAATACTTTTCCTGGTGTCCTTCGAAAGCTCTTTGGTCTTGGCCATGGCGGAGTTTGGAGTCTGACTGTTTGAGGCTGTGGACAGGTGTCTTTTATACAGATGATGAGTTCAAACAGGTGCCATTCATACAGGTAACGAGTGGGGGACAGAAAAGCTTCTTACAGAAGACGTTACAGGTCTGTGAGAGCCAGAGATTTTCCTTGTTTGAGGTGACCAAATACTTATTTTCCACCCTAATTTACGAATAAATTCTTTACAAATCCTACCATGTGAATTCATGGATATTTTTTTTTCACATTCTGTCTCTCACAGTTGAAGTGTACATCTGGTGCAAATTACTGACCTCTGTCATCATTTTAAGTGGGGGAACTTGCACAATCGGTGGCTGACTAAATACTTTTTTGCCCCACTGTATATTTAGTTTGACTTTATATTGTCTGTACATTAACTTTCTCACAAACATTCAAACCACCATTTTTTCCCCTTGTGTCTTATATTTTCCACCAGCTATTCTGAATAAAGAAGATTTACTCCAGTTTAGTATTAAATCTGCACTGTTCAGACATGACTAAACATAAACATAAAGGGTAGCTTTGTTCCTAATACTCACAAACAAAAAAAAAATACAAAACACCCAGGAAGCTGAATCCAATTAGTGAACCTAGGGAAGCAAAACTGAACATAACACACGTAAGACAAGGGACTATCAAAGTAAAACAGGAAACGGTGAGACGGTGACCTAGACTTAAGACATACAAACCTGACGCAGGGAAGAAGTAAACGCAGAGACGTTACTAAAAGAGAACAAGACTCACTTTACACAACAGGAAAACCAGACAACTACAGAGACAAGGCACAGAGAGTGTAGACAGACAGGGACCACAAACAATAACTACATATCACCTAAAAGATTAACTAGAATATAAACTAACTACAAATAGAGTATAATAAATGCCAATAGAAACCTACGGCCATGTTAATATACAAAGCAGCTAGACACAAATGATCCTTAAAAACTAAGGATCACCAAAACCAGAAGAATATAAGATCGAGTGTAAATCTGTCAGTATAATGGAAAAACAAAAGGAACAGCTCAAAAAACTTAATAAAAATGTAATGATGCCTTTATTGAAGAAAAAGACAATGAACTCTGAGGTGCAGGAGAATTCTGCTTGCGAGGATTCATTTAGTTGCACCAGAACTCTTTGGACAGCATTTTATTCAAGATCCTAATCATAAGGCCAAAGCAACCAAAGAGCTTTTCAAGGTGAATAAGCAGGGAATCCTTGACTAGCTGAGTCAGTTATTTGACCTTGATCCAAACAGCAGCGTTTGGCTTTGTAAAGATGTTACTAAATGCAGGGAGAAACCACAAGCAGGCGATGATGGTAGTATTCTTGCACTTGCAGTATTTTGTACCGATGCCTATTGTATACAATGCAACGTGTGTGTGTGTGTGTGTGTGTGTGTGTGTGTGTGTGTGTGTGTGTGTGTGTGTGTGTGTGTGTGTGTGTGTGTGTGTGTTGAAACCCAATCTTGACTCAAAGTCTAAAAAAGCACCTACTTGAGATTAATTTAGTTTCAAACATAAATAGTAAGATGAGGAACCCGAAGAACAAAAATCTGTTCAAATAACGGATTATACTAGACTTCATAAAAGGTTGTTTATTTATTTGTAACATGCTTTGCCTGGTTGGTGCATCTACAGCCATACTTCGAGTTTGAAAAACTGCATAAGAGAGAGAGACAGACGCTCTGGTAAAATATGTGCAAACAGACACGCATGCATTACACATTCACACAGACATCCATTGTCCTAGTTTCAAAACACTACACATCACAGCTTGTGTGTGTGCAAATGCATGTTTTAGTTGGGCTATGGGCAACTTGGAGGAGCATTGGAATAGCAGAGAGGGGGGGAGTAAGTTGAAAGACACATCAGACGGAAAGGCGATAGAGATAAAAATGACAGCAATGGTACGAGCAAGAGAGGCGGAGAGGCGACAGAGGGGATTAGCAGCAGAGCGAGGAAGACGTGCTTTCTTTTTTTGTGCTCTCACTCTGTTGCTCTTTTTCCTGTATACACTTTGCCCAAAACTCAGTGGCAAAACGGGAAATGTCACGGCCTGGGCGCCCTCCACAAAGCGCGGCACATGTCTATAAACACCCACCGACACGCGCACATTCATAAACAGCAACGATTCTGTCGACTTATGCAGCTGTCTTTGTTGTACCATGCACTCACTTCAAATCCATCCCTGAAAGCCTGTATGTGCTGTGTGATGTGACTGTGTTCGCCTGACTCTCTCCGTTTTTTTCCCCCTAACCTGCCTGTTATAATCCCTGGAAGAAGCTCAGGGAGACTATAACTGCGCTGCATGAAGGAGATGGCATAC
Organism: Rhamphochromis sp. 'chilingali'; assembly: GCF_963969265.1. Lineage (NCBI taxonomy): Eukaryota > Metazoa > Chordata > Actinopteri > Cichliformes > Cichlidae > Rhamphochromis > Rhamphochromis sp. 'chilingali'. The sequence goes on along the minus strand of NC_137932.1, from coordinate 11,633,209 downwards.
AAACATGTACTGTAGTGTTTGTGCTGCAGTCGGAGGCACATATTTTTATATTGCACAGATGGACATGTGAGTCATCAAAGCGCTGCTGTTTAATTAAGTGCATGGCGCATTTGCCTGTGTGAATATGCATTCTTCTCTTTTTAATCCGGTCATTCAGTGAGAATATCTTCCTTTTCGGTGCCCCGAATTGCTTAATCCAATTGAATGCATCTCCTGAATTAATCCACAGCTGCACTTACAGGTATTAAAATGTACACTCATCCATCCATCAGTGCATTTTATAACAGCTTTGCCTGGTCAGGGATTTTAAAGCGTTTAGGCTGTTTTGGTCAGCTAGCAATGTGAATTAAATCTTAAATTGAAACTTTATTGATTTTTTAAATTTTATACAAATATAGTTGATCTTATTGACATTGATAAAGGTGCCCAGAAATCATCATGATACCAGTGAACCTCTCTATTATATTAGTTGCTATACCAAATGTGGTGGACCAACCTTGGAAATACATTTTGTTTCCTTAGAAAATGCCTTGAATGACTAATCAGAAATGAAGTAAATAACAAATGGTTAAAAAGAATGCACCACCGGAAGACCCGGAAACAAAACCAGCACATCCCCGGCACTACCGAGGCAGCATGGACACCCAGAGAGAGAGAGAGTGGGTTGCCTTTCTGAGATCACAACAGCAGTCTCCTTAAGCGGTGTCCTAGCTGAAACAGGGCGAGAAGCAGGGGACGCTTGGTCAGATTGCCAGGGCTAACACAGACATAGACAATCGTACTCACGTTCACACCTAGATCCAAACTACAATCACCATTTCACCTCCTTTGCATGTCTTTGTCTTTGTGGGGAGGGAGCCAGGTCTTTGCTGAATAGTACCGCAGAGAAGTGAAGAATTCAGCTTTTTGCTCAACGATACTTCAGCAGGGCAGGTGGCTGCTCACATCGGAAACCTTAAACCTTTGTCCTCAAGTTGAAGGACACCTTCATTACCGGCTGTGGCACCCTGCTGCCTCAGTGTATGCGTGCATGCGTGCAAGTTCACCGGTAGACTCCGGTTAAGTGCTGCGAATACTTGGCCTTCTGTCTCGCATTAATCAAAGAGCAAAGGACAGCACTCAGATTAATATTTTATATGCTGCGTGACACTTGGCAAGATGCCCTTCTCCGCTGTGCTACGGGCAAACTGACAACCATACAGTGTACCAACGATGCCTAATTAGTCCTAAACCAGACACAACAGAATTATTGCCAGCAGGGAGTGTGGTACGAATACCTCGATTCATCAGCCCGAGTAAATCTATGGATTCCATTCTCGTCATTTCAGTCATCAAACCGATGATGATAACATCATTTCTTCTTCATATTTTTCTTTTTAATGATCAATTCTTTACATATATAATTGCTGAGGTGTGCATGCGTATATATTATCAATCAGATACTGCTGCGTGTCTAGCAATACAGCGATTTTTGCTTTACTTGCAGCTCACAGGTCCATGACCTTGAGAGCACAATCTGGCTCTGCATCGGTTGGCACACAGAAACACATTAGTGGCCAATCTTTACTAATCTCCCATGATCCTACCTTTGAAAGATTTTCTTGATATCAGTGCTGGGGGGAGTGCATGCCTCAACCGCAGCATGTAACAGACCTTTATTTGAAGCAGGATGATATCAGAGGCATCATTTGCCCTGTAAGGTTATTGCAGGGGCGTGCTGTGTTTGGTGCAGTTGCAGTGATTTTTTTCCCACAGTCCAAAAATGTGGTTGTTACACAAAAATCTAAATTAACTGTAGTTGTGGATGTGAGACTCTCACTGCGACAAGCTGTCTTGCCTCTCACCTTAACTCTCGAGTACTAAGCTCTCCAGTGTCTCCTAGCTATCTGTGATTAGTTGAAAACTAAGCACCATCTTTGAACACATTAGTTTTGAAACGTCCAAGGAACTTCACATACCATAGCTCGAAAAGCAGCTAAGAAAAAACATTGGGTGGAAGTAAGAAACGTAAGCATTTTTTAAAAATTTCAGTGGACAGAAATACTGGATTTTGTAAAAGGGCTTGCATTATATATTATATTTCTTCCTTAGCTTATCTGTATTTGTTCGTGACAACCACCCACACCCAAACCTGGCTTGAAATTAGTGGCTAGTTTTTATTCGAGTTAATACAGCAGAAAACAGCACACTTTCCCCTCCACGCAGTCCCGTTCAGAGCAGAATAAACGAGGTCTCCAGGTGCATTTTATTGCTGTTGAAACTTGTATCCCGATGTTGCCACGTGAATGTGTTTAAGGTTAATTTGGCATTGATTTAAATTCTTTTTTTTTTTTTCTTTTTTTTTTTTTTTTTTTGGAAGTGACATCAGAAACAGCAGCATGTGACATCACGTGATGGCAGAGCTTCAGTTCATCCTTTGTCATCCTTTTTTTTTTTTTTTTTTTTTTTTTTAATAGGACAGGGGGAAAGAATGAAAGAAAGAGGGGGAGAGGAAGAAAGAAAACCAAAGGGGAGAAGAGACGGTGAGAAGGGGGGGAAGAGAGAGAAAAGGAAAAAAAAAACAAACAAACTCCTGGGTCACCTGTATGGAGAGAAAGAAAAACAAAAAAAACAGGGGAGACAGCAAACAACAAAGAGCAACATAATAATAATAAAAAAAAAAAAAGCACCATCACATCACATCTCCTCCATACCTGCTTGATACCATAGAGGACAGGGCTGTGGCTCCCCACACTCTCTAGCAGATCATTACATGGAGAAACCTTTGGAATGCAAGCATGCTGATCCACACAGGTATGCACACAGGTGTACACATGGGTATTCACAGATGCGGACTACAGCTTTCTTGGCTGCTGCCTCAAAGCACACTGTGCGCTGTCTATCTTGCGTGCTGCACAATATCGTTTATTATTTAGTAACTATTGATATCTATGACTAGCTAGTTTATTGTGATGGTGCATTGATTTAAATTCTAATAAAACATTTTCTTCCCAACTACTCTGAAAGGATAATACATGAGGCTATCTAAATGCATATACTGGCTCCTTTTCGCCACATCCATTATTCATAGACAGCAGGAAAAACCAGTCACCGAGTTAGTCCTGCAGATGTTTGTGTCTTCCTCCTCTTCTCCCTTTCCCTCTCTTTCTCCTTCCTTTCTATCTTTATACGTTCCAGCCATGTTTTTTCCTTCAATAATTCTCCCCGGTGCCTTTCTCAATCTCCACTCGAGGTTTTGTCTTTAAAAGCCACTTTTATTTCCCCGCTGTCTTTTTTCCCCAGTCTTCAATCTCTCAGTTGTGTGACAGAGAGAAAATTATTACACGTGTATCTTATTCACACACTTTAAGCATTTCAACTGGATCTGCCTTTTAGATGCCTCCTCACTCTCTTCATTCACTATATTCAATAACAGTCGTGTTTTATTGTGAAACCTTATGTTTACTGGGTAAAATTGCCCAGATGTTAAGGAGATTTTTTATTCTTCCTCTCCACAGCCCTTCCTGAATTCAATACCCAATTGGGTGGCCTATCTGATATGAGCTTATGAATTGAACACAGTTTTCATATTGATAATGCTCATTTTGTGCAATTCATTGACCACGGTATACCGAATGTGTGGCAGAAGAAATAGAAATAAGCTCTGTGTGCAAAGGAATTGCAAGTATCCCTTTGGCGATAAGGGGGTTGTGTGATTCATTTTTAATTTTTATCAAATATTTCTCTTGTCACATATGAAATAAGAAGGGCATCTGAAGAGCACAATCCTCTGCCAAAGCCAATGATCTCTCTTAAATATTTTACAGAACGTGAACCAGAACTGAACAAGAATCTAAAAGGTTCTTTTTGCAGGAACCTCTTTATTCTGCACAGCAATCTGGCTGCATTTCTTTAGGTCTAAACAAAAATAATACATTTTTAATTATTACAATTTTTATTTTAAAAATACAAATCTTTTCAGTCTCAGCACCTTTTTGAGTGAACATGTATTTGCATGAAATACTAGCCTTGTGTACCCACTGAATATTTGTAAATGGTTCATTTAGAGCTAAATGATGTGGAATATGCAAAATGTCCTTTTCTTGGAAATCGAGGCATTGCAGTGTGGTTATCGTAAGTTCCAGAATGTCATATAGTAAATAATACATCTCATATTCAATTCAATTCAGTTTTATTTATATAGCGCCAAATCACAACAGCAGTCGCCCCAAGGCGCTTTATATTGCACAGTAGATCGTACAATAATAGATACAGAGGAAAAAAACAACAATCGTATGACCCCTATGAGCAAGCAATTTGGCGACAGTGGGAAGGAAAAACTCCCTTTTAACAGGAAGAAACCTCCGGCAGAACCAGGCTCAGGGAGGGATCTCATAGGAGGCCTGTGAATTCTTGGTGATCTCCATCTGATTTAAATTGTACACTAAACTTAATTTTTCTTGTCCACTGCTTGTTGCTAGCAGTGCGCAATCTGGCCGAAAGATGGGACCATCCTTTGGGCTATAATCACGAATGATCAAGCTCCCCACGTGGTCACATGACATTAGCTGTGAAGGTGCTTGCTTGACGACTTTGATGGTTCTTTCGGGATGTCAGTCCGCCATCCTGTTTTCTGATTACAAACGTCTGTGACCTTAAAAATGCATTTTGATGTTGTTACAACTAATCACATGGTTCATGTTGCGCTGGAAGGGTTATACAATGGTGTTATTTACTTTATGATGCGATTGGATTTCCTGTGAAATCCGATCATATGGAAAATTAGGATAATCTACTATGTGGGATTAAATACACTGAAAATATGACTCTTTCTATTCTGATGTTACTCGCTGGCATTACTATTACATTTTAAACCCCACCGTTATATAGGCAGCACAGACATTGCAGGTGGACGAGTCCTCAGCCCTTCAGTTTCTGGCATATTTGTCCTTAAAGCGAATATTCAGAAACATCTGGTTCTGACAGTTCATGCATGGTAAAACTGCGTTATCCCACTTTGTGTGGCATAACTGAAAACACCAAAAATGTAAATGAATCAAATTAAAAACCAGATCTAGTTAAATGTAATCAATTTAGCACTAAGGGGCTCCAAATCAGAAGGAATCAGTGCCAATATCCACACACACTCCCTGTTGTGTTGAGCTCCATTGCCTGTTGGAGCGTAATCCTTTAACTGGCTTTGCATTGCAATCACAACAGCAGAACTCATGACTTCTGTTAAGCTGCAGGCTGTCAGAGTCATCTAAATGAGACTTTTAGACTTCAAATACCTCGGAGTTCACATCACGCAGGACCTGTCATGGTCCTGTCACATCAACACCGTGGTGAAAAAGGCCCGACAGCGTCTCTACCACCTCAGACGCTTGAGAGACTTCCAACTGCCCTCCAAGGTGCTCAGGAACTTTTACTCGTGCACCATAGAGAGCATCCTGGCGGGAAACATCTTAACCTGGTTCGGGAACAGCACCATGCAGGACAGACGAGCTCTACAGAGGGTTGTGCGGTCAGCTGAGCGCACCATCCGCTCCGAGCTCCCTGACCTGCACTCAATCTACAGCAGGCGGTGCCGGACCAAGGCCAGGAAGATCGTGAAGGACCTCAGCCATCCCAACAACAGACTGTTCTCTCTGTTGAGGTCAGGAAAGCGATTCCGCTCCCTGAAGACCAACACAGAGAGACTGAGGAGGAGCTTCTTCCCGCAGGCGATACGGTCTCTCAATCACACCACCAGTACTGACCCACACATATGGTTCTTACACACACACTGGACTTTCTGGACTTTGGTTTTGCACAACACTGGTCACTATATTCTTCATTTCCGGTTAATACTTGTACAGCTGCTGTTATTGTGTATATATTTATTTATATTTAGATTTCTTCATACATTCTTATATAGTTCTATATTGTGTATTGTGTATTTTGTTGTACAGTTATTTTATTTTCAACTTTAATTTATATATTTATCTTTATCTTATTCTTCCCAGTTAAATTTACCCTTCATTCTAATTTGTGTTGTACAGTTATTTCATTTTTAACCTTAATTTATATTTTATTCCTTCCTAGTTAAATTTACCCTTTTTAATTTTTCATATTTATTTCCTATCTTATTCATAGCCTTTTCCTTTTTTGTTCTCTTTAGGTCATGAGCAGTTGTCCAAGCATTTCACTACATATCGTACTGTGTATGACTGTGTACGTGACAAATAAAAATTTGAATTTGAATTTTTTGGCGGTTGCAGTAGCATACCTAAAAAATCTTTCCTTTCTTTCCAAAATGCTCAGGGAATAGGAAAAGCTGATCTTGTCATACAACTAAATATCCCTGTATTTCTATTCCTGTTCATCCACTTACCTCTTTCTTCTGTCGCACTCTTTTATTTCCCTTCTCCTCTCCTGTCTCTTTCGATCTCACCTCTTCCTCCTTCATTCACATCTCTCGTTTTCTCCCTTTTGCTTTGCATGTTCTTGCAGCAGCAATCGGCCACAACCTGTTCCGCTGACTCAACGTTTATTCTCTCATAGTTTACCCCCTTCGCTCTCTGCTTCCTTTCTGGCCTTGCCGATTCTCCGCTCCCACCCTCCCTTACGCTTTCCCACCTTCAATCTCTACAGCCAGTGGATTAATTTCATTCCTTCTCTTCTTCTTCACTCTCTTTCTCTTGCTTCTCTTGAGTGGATGCACAGTAGCTAACCGCTGACTTGTCTTGGTATAGATGAGACTCTTGGTTATTAACACCCTAATACTGGCCATACTCCAGAGCCCAACAATCCCTATTATCCCTACAGCATTTTTACTGTGAATCATAACTGTGGCTGCATCGCCTACTGGCTCAGACCCAGACTAATATTTCTTAACGGAACAGAGATTCTGGTACAATTGGCCACAAACATTTTTGCCTCTGCATCATTGCATTGCATTCATAAGTCACTCAAGGAGACCAAAGGCTCACATGAGCATAGTAGCATGGTGGCCAGATTAATTCAGTGCAACACACAATACACAAGTCCTAAAAAAAAGAACAAGTCAAGAGTGATCTTTTCTGGAATGCTGGTAATTCTTCTTTGCCCATTGTTTTGCAACTCTTGGTAAATTATGATTTTTCTAAACACAATGGACCTGCCAGTGCACCACTCATTCTGCAGCTTACTGCTCCTAATAAGCTACCTATCTTTAAATTCCTAAAACGGGCCTCTTTTTTTAACCTGGAGGGCGATTACTGCCATGTTGCTGTGCTCTTCAGCAAATAGCCATTGACAGGAATGTCATCTATAGACATAGGGGGTGTTATATATATGCACGTGTGTGTGTGGGAGCTGAGGCAGCGGAAAATACTGTGGCTCAACACAGTTTAATTGTTTGACTACATAATAAATCAAATGTGTCAGGGGGGATTATTTATACAAGGAGCGTGTTAAACAAATAAATCACCAGTTTTCTCAACTCTGCATATTTATTTATTTTTTACATGCATGCTGCTTGCATACGATTTTTGCATTTGTGCTTTTTGTGTTTCGGTATAACTATCTAACTATCAAAACTGTCTGTTTTGCATGCGTGACACTGAAAGTCGGGAAAAAGAGTGATTTCTGGAGCATCTTTGCACTTTCTCTGTCACTGGTGTGTCCTGTGCCTGATTGCCGTGTCAGAGGAAGGCGGAAGGAAAACAAATGAACACAAATAAGTCATTGGGGGCTCTTTGGTACTAAAATATTCTACCTCTAAAGCTCAGTGTGAAGACCTGTGCCCAGAAGCTTGTTGTAGCTTGCAGTGTGCGCTACAGCTGAGATGCTATTAAGTTCTACTGAGCATTGTGCTGCTCCGCAAATAAATAAAATCCAGCCCTGCTCTCTCTACCCATTGCATGTTTGTTTTTTTTAAACCTAAATTAATAAAACCATGTCAACACTATAAAGCAGGGTCCTTGTGAACACACAGAATGTGTTACAGTGCTATAAAGGCACATGAAAATGTGTTAACCCTGAGAGATATACTGTGGACTCTAGAATATACCAAAAGAATTAATTGATTAAGTCATACATTGAAATGCATTTAGTGCCCATTAAATGCAATCATAATCTTTATCAAAAATGCATGAGGATATCTGTAGATGTGCCAAATCAGCATGAAGCAATATGGGTTGACTTAACAAAGGTGTCTGGTAATAGCAGCGCAGGGCTTGTTCATGATGGAGAAAAAGGAGATACAGCTTCCTTTAGCAGCTTTTAAATTGGATGTTAACAACAGTGGGCAGCCAGAGGAAGGGCAAGAGATAAGTGACACGGGACCTAGCAGACTGAGGTGAAGGTCTGCTGCGACGTTATGTACGATCAGTAGGATTTTGCCTTTAAATGAGAGCCGATGATGTGAGGAGAGGCAGCCGAGTCCTTTGTCCGCGGGGCGGGTTTCTCTGCAACATTTTTGTCTGTTTCAGTTTGTTTCTTTGGTTTGCTGTTGCTATGGTATTATTTCCCCTGCATCTATCCTTCTTATTCTTTTATTTCTGTTTGTCTTTCATTTTTTCCCCCCCACTGTTTTCGCTTCGCCTTCACTCTGTTCCTTGCATTTTCTGCCTCCCAACTTCCATCACCTCATCCCTGTCACTGGGTCCAGTGCAGAGCAGTGCTGTGCCCCGTGGCCCCGCCTCTTCTTTGGCAGGGTGATGTACGAGTGGCTAGCTTTGACGTCACTTCAGGCCCAACGTCACAGCAACTCAGTGCTCCCAGGCTTGCTCTTTCTGGTGCTTTCTTTCACTGCCTCTCCCTCATTCCTTTTCCTCTGTATCCTCCATTAATCACCTTTCCCCACCCCCCATCTTTCGCTTTCACTGTATACTCCTCTGATATGGTCACTTTTCTTAATGTTTCACGTTTTGCAAATTCATTTCTTTATCATGCCTTTTCATTATTTTGCATCACTCCGATTCATGTTATAGTCTCTCGCTCTCTCTTTGTCCACCCTCTTTATTCTGTTCTCGTCAGAAGCTGCACCCCCTTGATGTGGCTTGCTATTCCTCTCAAAAACATACCATGCACAGTGAGTTCATGTTTGATGTGAGCAGAAAGGCTAACAAAGATTACTGTCTTGTATGACACACAGGCTCATCCCTGTTCAGTTCCACTTATCAAGATAAGCTGAGCTCCATACCATAGTCTGTTTCCCACAGCCAGTCCTCCTTATGACCGTTTTTCCTTTACCAAATTCCCACTGACTCACCTTTATTTGTCAGAAAAATTGCCTGTGGCTTTGACAAAGATAAATATAAGAAGAGCAATAAAAAAGCGAATTGTCAGTCATCTTTGACTTCGAGAATAGCTCAGGAAACTTTCATTAGGCTTGACAAGACGGGACGCTGACCCACTTTCTGCTTTTGCTCTCTGTCTTCCTGACTTGTCTCGCTGCTATCGCTGCCTGAGGTCCACTTTTAGAGTCGGTGCAGTGGGTGGGACGTAAACTGAGATAGAGCTCGCTCGAGTAAAAATGAATGAGGACCGCTCTTGTCGACAACTGCGACACGGCTCCTACTGAGCCTGTCCCATGTGCATCGAGCTGAGACAGCTTGAAGCATGTTTGTTTAATGAAAAAAATACAACTGACTTGTCCCAGACTTTTTATTTGCAAAGTGGTGAATATCATTGTGATTATGTAATATTCTTATTCTGTTTTCAGTAATGCAACCAGTACTGGACTGTGAGTAACTAAAATGCTTTCCTCTGAGAAAATATTAGAGGTAAAATACATTCGCTTTATTCTGTGTACTAACCCAGTTTATAAAAAGTTTGAACATTGTGCAAAATGTAAATAAACGCAGAATGCAACCATTTGTAAATCTCATACAACCAAGTTTATTTACAATAGAACATAGAAAGCAAATTAAATGTTTAAACGGTGACATTTTACTATTTAATGAAAAATATTAGCTCATTTTAAACTTGACGACGGCAACACAGGCTGTATTTACCACTGTGTAGCTTTTCTTTTAACAACAGTCCATAAATGGGCAGGGATTGTGGAGATCAGCTGCTGGACTTTTGGGACGGTAACATTGCTCCCTCGCTGTCTGATACAGGACTCTAGCTGCTCAACAGTCCTGGGCTAGTCCATGTTAATGAACTTCAGCCAGCAGAAGATGCCACTATTTCTAAATCATATTCACATATGGTTTCTTCTTTGGATGATAAATGTTAACCTGCATTTGTGGAAGGCACAGTCATATTCAAAGTCTTCGCAATTTTATGTTGAGGAACATTGTTCAGAAATCGTTTCACAGTTTGTAGATGCAGTTCTTTCCCCCAATTGGTGAACCTGTGCCATCTTCACATCAGCTCAAGCACTTGATGCGTTTTCTATGTTCTATTGCTTTTATTTTCTTTTTACAGTGTTTGCACTTTTTTGGAATCGTGGTTGTACATCAAGCGATACAGAAAAGCATGGTCATTATAGAAACTTTGTCTTTGTCTCTAATTTGTCTTCCTCATTCTTCATCTGCTAAAATATTCGGTCAGTGTTGTTATAACACGTTAAAAGTCAGTGATGTGAAAACAATTCACAGGAATTGAAAGCTGTGTTGTTGTTTTTTTTCCCACCCTGCCATGAAATTGCAGCACAAACACACTGCCAGAGGGAATTTGTATTTTTATAGGAAAGTCATTTTGACAAAGCATAAGAAAACATTTACTCGGCCCAGAGGTTTACAAAAACACAAGTAGAAGCTTTCTTTTACTGGATAAAGATTTAATCAGATATTGAGATCAGCAGAAAGGGCATTCAATAATAACCTGTACAAAACATTTTTATATAGCTGCTTTTGTTTAATGAATTGCTTGTTGGCCTGTTTAGTGATTTATTGACTCTTGTTGTTCCTTAATTAATCATTAGTTCTTTGAAATGTCAGCAAATGGTAAAAAGAAAATGTTGATTTTTGTCCTGCAGTTCCTCTATTTGCCTGAAGAGACACAACAACAATATAACACATAAAAAGAGGAAACAGGGCACTTTTGACAGTTTTGGTTACTCTTGATTGGATGCCGAGGGAATTGGTGCATGCCAATTGAGAAACACAGAGCAGAGGTAAACTCAAACTGAACTACACATGAGGAAATTCAGTCTATGACCAGTTTCTTTTGGTCATACCCTCTTGTTGAGGGTATGACCAAAAGTGAGCGACACTCACTGAAACAATTTTTAAAAAGCCAGTGTTTTCAACATATTTTGCGGCAGGATGTTTTCCTGATCACATCCCCAGGCTGTGTGTGTGTGTGCGTGTTTGTGTGTTCGCTTCATGATATCGTACATGTGGGATGGCTGCCTTCCTTCAGAGAGAAAGCAATAAGAGCAGTTTAAAAAGCACAACCTTCAATCCTTTCCTCTCTTTTACAGAGAGGAAGATTTGGTTGCCAGGCAACATTCAGACAGAGTTTTCAATTAAGCCACTTTGACTTAGATGGTCTGCACTGTCTCTGGGTCCAAACCATCTTAACTAACAGCAAGCCGGCCCTTCTGCTTGTTTGCTCGGCAGCTTTCTGCAAAGAGATGAAAGACAAAATGTGTACAAGGGCCACTTTCGCACTAATTATCCAAAAATGGTTCTTTAAACCCCCCCCTCTGAAAAAAACCCAGAGTGATTTCATAAGGTGATGTCATGCAGGCTGATTTAGCTCCACTTTGTGACCTGATGGTTAAGAACAATTGTATTGCCGTTTACTTTGAGTTTTGTTGAAACAAAAAATCCTTGTTATCATTTACAGGCCAATAATATCATTTTCTTTTTTTATTTTAGAGGTCTGCTAGAATTGTTTTACATGCTTCAATATAAAAAAAACTGAGCGGCACATCTTTTTTTCTCTGTCTGAAATATTCTGTCTTTGCCCTTGTCCTGTCAAGCCTTTTCTAAGCCTAGTCTGCTCTGATCTAATATTTATTAATGCAATTTGCACTTCTGTCTTCCACAATGTCAGTCTTCAGTCTTACTTTTACTACTTTTAACTAACTTCCTTTTTACTTTTCTTGGTTTTTATCACTGTTGTAGATATATAAATTCCTGCACTACTTCATAGTATAAGCCCCTTTTATTTCAACTGTGCTGTTTATTGTAGACTGTACTATTTATTGTATTTTTGAATGTTCTAGATCAGAATCAGACCTAGAAGTAGAGAGACTGCAGTTGCTATGCCATACAACGCAATCGTATTCGTATCGAAATTCTCAAAGTTGAGGCACAATTTCTAAATTATTTTCCCTTTAAAACAAGTTGGACTAAACTCTGTACACACGATCAAAACTAATGGTGACATTAGCTACATTAGCCGTGCAAAGTACTGCCTCAATTCCAAAAAAAGTTGGGTGATGTGTAATGAAAAAAACACTTGTGTAATATGAACACAACATTCATATATTTATAATCATTCTCTCCCCCCTTACTTGCACATTTGGCTTACATTACCCTGTGACAGGTTAGCTAGTAGCGGTATGCTAGAGGAAAGAAGGCACACTAGGTCAAGTGGAGAGAGCACTGAGACTCTCATCCACTGGGTGTAAAAGGTTTGGTGCATGCTGATGAGCTCTCTGGCCCTCTGTTATATTTATTATTCTCTTTTTTATTTCTTCATTTGTAGCCCCAAACTCAATACTGTCTGAGGAGTTTTGCAGTCACTAAACTTCTTCTTTATGTCCTGTCTGTGGTTTTTAAAAATTTCTCATGAACATTTTTGTAACCACACACAAATGCCATCACAGTGGTAGACATGCACCACATTTCTCCATAAAACCACAAAAGTTTTATGCAACGTGCCATTTCACAGCATTTTACTGTAAAAACATGTAAATGTCAAAATGGACGCTACAGTGCTACAAGCCTGACTGCTCATCACTGCCTTTACTACCTGTTGAAGTTCAGGCTCTAGGTCCTGGGCTGGGGTTGGCACCCAGCTTTAACATCATTTTGGGTTCTTGGCTAGCTTATGGCTTTTTGTGCAGATGCTTACAAAGAGCTAATGTTGTGCTAGCAGTGCAATGTAGTTATTTCTGGCTTGGGGGCAGTTTGTGCCATGTGGTCTTGTCTTTTTGTGCAATAAAAATAAACCCAGTGCACATGTGTCCACTTCTGAAAAGCGGTAGATTGCCCCACTATTTTGTAAAATCAGCCGATTGCAGCACAATTGCACAAAAAGAAGAAAAAGATTGTTTGTTTGAACCTTTGTAACGCAAGTGATAGCATAATTGTAAATGTAATGTAATCACTGTGGCATGGTATGCTGCTACATCACTGAGAAATGTAATGTGATTAAATGGAATGTGTTGCTCCCAACACTGCAAATGATAAACCACATTGTAAACATTGTATCACATTGTATTTCTAAATAAATAGGTTAGCTTACGTGTGTGTAGTCTTCAGTCACTTTGCTACTCCTTAAGAAACAGAGAGCTAGCTGCTGGTATGTCATTTTTTTCATATGAAACCATATGGCAAACTCAAGAAGAAGAATGCAGTTTTTAAATTACAGATTATGTTGAGTAACAACACCAGGTATAAAAGAAATTCTAGATGTAAAAGTAAAATTATTCAGTACAAATATTGAGGTTACAACTGGATTTGAAATAAAAACCAAACAAAACCCCCTTTCAGCAATTAAAACTGTTCTATAACAACCTGTTTTACCAGGTAAATTCCCTGTCAGGTATTTGTTGAGACTTTGCCCCAATATTTTTTCTTTCTGTAGCACCGTCCAAGATAAATATCACAAAGTGCTTTACAACAAAAACATTACTGAAAAAGAGGTGTCACTGGGTCCATAGTAGGACAGTGTGCAAAACCATTCAACATGAGCAACCAAAATAAACGCTGAATTAAATTAGAATATTTAGAAAAACTGTCAAGGGGTCCTAGGGCTTTCATTACCTTAGACATAATCCTGTTCAGGGTAAAACAGGGATTCAAATGAGTGGAAATTCTTCACAGTCCCATACAGATTCAACCAGCTCTTGATGAAAATATCCGGTTATTGAGTTGCTAAAAGCTAAAACTGGCTACCTGCTGCTGCCTAATGAGAGCTCCATGGTTAATGATGCAACAGTTCTCTGTGGATTCTTTGCTATGAGCGAACCTTGTGATTTACACATAATAATAAGATCAATATAAAACATACTGACTCGAGCTGGTTTAGGCATAGCCTTGTCCATGCTATCAGACAACACCTTGTTGTCAACATAGCTACAGATGACTAAATACAAAGGACTAAATGACCAAAAATACGAATAGAGTTCAGATAAATATATACTGTAGTGCGTGTATTTATATATACCTTCCTGTGTATTGAGGCCAAAAGAAGAATAAATGTGGAGGAAACGAAAAGCCTAACATAGCTGGGTGAATGCTAGCTGCGTTAAAGGCTTCGTAGGTGTTATGATCACCTGTAAAATACTTTGATAAGATATACCTATGTTTAGGGCTTATGGCACATGGCGCACTGTGTTGAGTGGGACTTGATTATTGGTGTTTGCATTCAGGTGAGATAAGCTTCTTCTTGTTTGTTGTTGCTGCCGCTACCACTGTTGAACCAACATTTCTCTCTCTGCCTTTGAATCATCCTGCTTCTTGTGTCTATGTAGATTCAAGAGAAATATCGAGCTCTTCAGGAAATTTACTGTAGCTGGCCACATGCCAAAACACACAACCCCCTCCCCTCGCATATTAATGATGAGCGATAGTGTCATCCCCAGAGTGCGGTGTCTTCATGTGCCCCCATATGAAAATTGACACCCCCTGCCTTAGTGCTGATACTCATGGGAAGAATAAAAATAATCAGTAAGCTCACCCACTCACTCTCCTCGAGAAAGGAAACTTGCTATTCTTTGCTAGACTTGTGCTCTTTCCTTCCTTTTCCCCCTTTATTTATTTATTTATTTTAAAGAAAGGAAAAAACTTCCATCGTTGTGTCTATTTTCTCTCTCTGCATCTGTTGTTAGAATTGTCAGTGTACAGTATATCCAAATGTGCCCTTTCTCCTCTTCTTCTTTTTTTTTTCTTCTTCCTGCTCTTATTTGCTCAGCTGGTCACATAATATCCACCTCCTCTCTGCTGATTCATATTCTCTATACTTGAATTCATGACCCCACATTTCCATTTTCTCGCTGTCAATCTGTCTGTGTCTGTTCCTTACTGTAGCTCTGTTTTGTGTTGATTCTGTATATTTATTGCTATTTCTACAGAACTGCAGTCATCTACTGTAAGTGGCTTACTGTTTCCTGAGTTACATTTGCAGTGCATACATACTGAGAGCGTACGGTTAAAATTAAATGCTCCTTAGTGAAACTGATCCCTGTGATTTTTATCTGTAGGGTACATAATGAGCTAATATTTTAAATGAAATGTGTGTAAGGAGGAAGTCTTGCACTGTAAAGAGTTTTGTTGGAGGGGAGGAATGGGCTGAATCTCTGTTACCAGACCATAAAATTTACGTCACTGTGGATGTTTCGTTTTCCTTCCTAACAATTACCCAGGAACACATGTCATGACATTTAAATCAGGTGTCGTGACCCTCGAGCTTTCAAATGCTGAGGCACTTGTTCTTTTTTGCCATTTTTTTTTTCTTCTCTCATGCAGACACAGAACACACCAGCTTTCTCTGCACAAACAGAAACATGCGCTATTGCTTTGATGATCTCTTTGCTGGAACTGTACGTTCCTTGACTGAGAGCCTTTCAGGTTCGGGCGTCCTGGTGTGGAGTGTTACTGTCAGCATGAGAGTGGAGCGGCTGTCATCCAGCTACAGTTTCTCATCAATGAGGTAGGTTACAAAAACAGAGAAATGACTCCCATTTTTACTTGTGGTTACTTCTAATACACGCTTGATGACTGATTGCAGCTACTAGGCTGATTTTGCTATTTCAAACAACTGCTGTTTAGTCTTGAAATTTAGCAATCAACAGCCATGTCACGATTTTCTCCAACCTTCTTTGTTTCGTCATTGATCTTATCAGGTAATATGGAGCTTTTTCCAGTTTAGAACAATATGGCTGCTTGTGTTTGAACTATACTGATGCGTTGAAAGTTTATTGTGCCGAATTGATTTAAAAAACAATATAACATGAAGTTGTTTTACATCTTGTGGCAGTTTAACTGTTTTTTGGCTTGTTCCTTGTAATAACACAGTCACAGCACAACTTACCCAAACATTATTCTGCACCAGAAAACCTCTTATATAATTTTAAGCTACAATACTGTGCAAAAGTAGCTCGGTTAAAATCATTGTACAGTGCTTCAACAATGTTGATGTCTGGTCTCTGATGTCTTTTCTATAAAGGTACATTTTTACTGCATTGACAGTGTGTTTGAGATCATATTTTGCACGATGGTTCAAAATTTTACGGCACTTTTCTTGTTGTTGTTCAGTTTTCTCAAATCATTGCACAGCATGCTGAGATATATCAACGGTTCTTTGATTAAAAAATACTATTTATGCCTGACTAACTGTGCTATCCTAGCTATTTTTTAAAGAATAAGCTAAAGAAATTAGAAATTATGAGGTTTTTTTTTTTTTCAGAGTTGTCAGCCAGCCTGGACTGAAAGGCTGGCTCCTTGGAAGCAAAATATAAAGAAATGAAGGAGCAGCTCAAGACTTTTGCACAGTACTGTACAGGCCAGACACAAACATTTTTGACTATCTTTTCAGACTTTTATCACTTACGACCAGTGCAGTATTTCATACTTAGTGTTTCCGGTATGTGTGCTTGTGTGTGTTAGCATCTGTGTGGCTGTGACTCAGCAGCTCAAACGAACCCTTAGGGAGATCGAGATGATTTTTTTGTGCCTCCCACACACACACACAGACATACACTTATATACATCTTATGAATCATCATCGTTACCTGGGAGAAAGCTGCCTGATTTAAACTCAGTTCCCTGAGTTTCTAGGGAATGCAGTCTGACTAATACATGTCATGCTCGCAGACAAAATGTGCAGACGTGTTCATGGAAGCTTCAGTAGTATGTAGTTAATGACACTACCATGTTTGTGTGAATGCTTTTCCTTTGTCACCTTCAAAAAAGGAAACTCAATGCCTCTGTTATGACAGGGGGCGCTGGTGAGCGCTTTGGCAGATGACAGCGTCCACCTATGGAACCTGAGACAGAAGAGACCAGCCATCCTCCACTCCCTCAAGTTCAACAGAGAGAGGTAAGTGGGTCGCGCATAAAAGCTGCAGCTGGTCAGAAACACCGCATACTTAATTGAGTCCACTTGCTTTCCAGTTTTTCTCTCAGTTGTTTCTCTGCATGCTCAGTTAGACCCCACACCTGGTCTGGTGCAACATGAACCGTGATTTTCTGAGTAGGGTTAGTGTCAGTTTGCCGCCTGTTTCAGCTGTTAGTTTTTGCAGTCATACAGTGTGCAAACAGATGGTATTTCATTTGGCACATTTGTCTGTGCGCTTGCAAAACTGTGCACAGAGCACTGGAAGTGACAGAGATTCTGATACTCTCGATTTCTCTCTCTGCTGGTCTCCAACTAAACACTTGGTATTTGGGTCACTTGCTTTGCCTTTGAGGTTTTTCCCATCACTGGGGCACAGGTGTGAAACCTACCCAAACACCTGAAGGTTTATACCAGTTTACACCACGCAGAGACGCAAACATGTCATGAATAAAAACAGAAGTAATGTGAGTGATTTTTTTTTTTTCAAGTAGTTGATCAGGTATGGTGATGTAAACCTTTTCTCCACTGGACAAATCTACCCTATTGTTACCCTGAAGAAGAAAAGCAGTCTATACATATTTGTTCGGCCACTTTGCATGTTTCAATCGACTTTAAGTTATTACCGTATTTTCCACACTATAAGGCGCACTTAAAATACAAATTTTCTCAAAAATCCACAGTTCCCCTTATAATCCAGGGCGCCTTATGTTTGAATTCTGGTTGTGCTTACTGACCTCGAACTGATTTTATGTGCTACACGGTGCTCAAAAATCAAAAATGCTTTAGTACGACTTTGGTAAGCGACGAAGCTGCACCGCTTAATGGATTGTCTGAGCATTACAGCTACCGTAGTCAGGAGCCTCAACGAGTAATCTGGGTCCAAAACTCAGTCTTCTTCAGGTCCCAAATCCACATATGGATATGTGGACCATATTATTGCTCGCTAGTATACCACTTCCTAACATTAGATTGTGATGTAAATTTCTGAAGACTCAACACTGTTTTTTGCCTATAATTGTATTGTGTTATGATAATTAAGGTGCCAGGATAGACATCTTCTCAGGGTTGCATCTAAAGGACAGAGGGAATGGTGCACATACTGGCAAAATTCTAAGTCATACTGTCTGAATACTGCATTTTTTTTTATGCAGTTTAAGTTCTGAGACACAAGTACAGAATCACCTCACCTCCAGGAAGTTAGTGTACACCCATCAGAGCCAATCATATCACTGGCCCACGATCTGTCACTGTGGAAAGCGGTGAAAGGGTTAAACCTCAGAACAAATGATCTGAGATGGCGATGATGTGATGGACAGGTGGCCAGCAGCAGCTTTTAGGGCGGATTGTGTTCTTGTGGAGGCGCTTGACTGCCTCTGACATTTAGTAAACATTGCCGCCCAGCCGAATGACCTCAAGACACAGCATCAAAGAAGAGCAGAGTTACTGCTAAGAGACGTCAAGACGGGAAAAAGAAGCTGCAAAGTCACTTGACACGTTTGAAATGGGAAAATAAGAGAAGACCGTTAAACTAATGCAATGGAAGCAACTGAAAAAATCTTAGGAAGAAGCTTAGAACAGTTAACGAATTTGAGATGGAAATAGAATAAGAAAAGAAAGCTAGAGATTACCAAAGAAGGTTATAAGGTAGGAGCAGGAGAATGGAGCATCCATTTAATTCATTCATGTTCTCAGCCCCATTCAGTTGAAATCAATACACAACATGTAACAAGTTGGAGAAAATTCAGATAACTGAGCTTCATGAAGAAGTCTTTCCAGTCAGACTCATTGGGAAAATCAGACTGACTATCTCTTCTGCCCTTCACAGGCACAATCTTGCTTGAGGTTTGAATTAACTTTTTATTTGCCCTGTGTATCCACAATATGAGTTTGCATTTTTTTCTCAGGTATGAATAGATTTTTTTTACTTTCTAAAGACATACAACTTAGCTGAGGTGTTAATGATGGTAAAACCCTGCGGCAGACTGCTGACCTGCTCAGGATGTACATCGCCTGTCAACTGCTAGGATAGGCTTCAACTGCACCTTGATTCTGAATTAAATGAACAGAAGAAAATGGTTGGTTGTAGGTGTTAAAGTCCACTGTGTCATCTGACACAGCAGACAATATCCTCACCCCCAACTATTTTGCAGTGAGGGATTGACCCTGGTTCTGCTGGAGGTTTCTTCCTGTTAAAAGTAAATTTTCGCTTCCCACTGTCACCTTGCTCATTGGGGGTTATCTGAATGTCGGGGTTTTCTCATACTATTGTGGGGTCTTGACGTTACTTCACTGTTATTGTGATTTGGCGCTATATAAATAAAACTGAAACAAATTGAGTCAGCTGTCTTTAGCTGGGCTATACTCATCCAACTTATACTGTAGATAAAAATTGGTGCTTCTCTATAGACAAGTGGTAATACTATAGAAACCTTAGTGTAGCTGTGTACATTACAGGCCTATCCGGTTGTTCAGTGATGACGCGACGAATCCTACTTCCGGGTCTAAAGTAGTCTGCGTTTAATATGGCTTTTGTGTTGTTAACATGTTTAATGTTTTGTATTTTCTTCTATTTGATCTCAAAAAACTCCTAAAACAGTCAGTGATCCCTGTTGACCTCCCTCAGCTTTTATTACCACTAATCATTTATTCAGTTCAGCTCAGTTTTTAAAACCTTAGGATGTAACTACAGCCCAGCCCATGCAGCAGTATATGAATGACTAACCTCGTATTGTGGATGGATTATCTCAGTTGTTCTCCTGGCTGAAGTTTGGTCCTTTTACAGCATCCTGCCATGCGATTACATTTGTTCCTGACCACCGAGAACACTCACGTTAACTTTTATCGAGTGGAAAAAAAGTTAGCTTGTTTATATTATGCTAACATAGCTGTGTCGCTAGCGGTCACGTAGCACATAATTATATACCAGCTAGCCCAACTTCAGTAACCTTACAAACGTCACTGCTGTTTAGTTTTCCATCTTCATTTATGCTGGAAGTGATAACAGAGCTGTACGTTTTAATTTGTTTCCAAAACCCCGCAGTCAGGACATGCTATATTGTATTTAGATAGAAGCTAGCGAGCTAACTCCCTGCTAACTTCTAACTCTGTTAAATGTCATAAATTCCGTTTTCATGGATGCCTGGATGTTAAACTCAATTGTTACACCTGGTAGAGCAGAACGCTGATCATTTTATTAAAGATGAAAGACTTTAGACAGTTTTTCAACTCTCAGTAATGCCATAGTGATACTTTGATATATGGACCTGCAGCGGAGTTTAGACCCAGACACGGCTAGTGACGTCTGACTGAACAATCGGATAGAAATGTGCATCAGTTGATTTGGTCTTACATATAAAATACCAGATAAGGTGAAGTTGATAAGGCTTTTTGGATGACTTCTTTGGACTAAACATACAATGATAGGTGTATAGAAGCTAATGGGTTTAAACTTTAACAGTATTAGAAATCAGCTTACTATTATATGCTGATACCTCCCATAGGTATTTTTATTAAAACAACTGATCTTTGGAATTACTTAGATTTTGTAGGACCTCATGCACACTCAGCTTTTCTGTCACACCGTTAAAAAGAAGCTACAGATATCTGTAATCCTTGCTTTGTTTATGTTTGTGTGTGTGCGTTTTTTTAAGTGTGCACCCCGATCATACTTTCTGTAGCTGTCAAAAGAAAGAAATACCATGAGGTCATGTTTCCCAATAGATATCACACCTTGAAGTGTCATCTGAAGTTAAGAGTGAGTGTTCTAGTAAAGCCAGAAAACTTTCAATTATTTGTAAGGCCAAGATGTCGGTCACCCACTGCAATCCAATCCCATCTTTTTTTCCTTCTTGCCCTCTCTGACACTTTGTTCAAAGCTTGACTTGAACTTGCCAGAGGACAGAGCAGCTGTGAACTCCATCAAGAAAAGCACTGACTCACCCATCCAGAACTGTGACAGCAGCTTCTTAACAGGGTGAAAAATACTCCACTATAGTAATAAAAATTATAATAATAATGTTAAGTCATAGTAAAGTTAAGACAACATTCAAAACAAATATTATGACAGCTTGTGGTTGTAGATGGACTTAACTTGGCGTAATGAACAAAATTCCTTTGGCTCTGCGCTTCACTGCAGTCAGTGGTTATTGCTTAATCTCTTGGTGATGACAAATCTGTGACACGTCTGGAAAGTTCCAGCGTTTACCACAAAGCCACAAATAGTTTCTTTCTTTCCGTGATTATCGAAACACGATAAAGCGCGTTAATTAATGAGAGGGATAGAGGTGCCAGTAGACAGATTATTTAACTTTGGAGAGAGCTGGGCTTGCTGTTTCTTCCTGCTAAGCTAAATGCCTCTTGGCTCAGGCTCTGTATTTAATGCACAGACATGAGGGTGCTATTGATTTAGCCAGCTGCAGTATCTCTCAGTAAGAAAGCAATTACTGCAAACGTGTCGCCCAAAATGTTGCACTATTCCTTTAATGGATGTTTTGGTTTTGGACGGCACTCGCTTTCGACAGCTTTCTCGCCAGCAGATCAGTCTTTATGACTGCTATCTTTAAAACGGTAACTTCACTTTTACTATTGATAAGGCTGTAAAATGTGGAGAAGCTAAAGAAAGCGAACTATATTTGGTGATTAATGGCCAAAAAATGTAGTTTGGTTAGTAGGCATGCTGGGAAATTTTGTTTCTCCGTGTATGCCAAGTTGCTTGATACCTGGGGTCAGAGTGTGGGCTCTTCCATGATAGAAATATCACTGTTGAGCCACCACAGCCCACTTCCTATCATCTTTAGGCCCGTTCAAGTGCTCTAAACAGATCTTTCATTCCTCCCTAATTGAGCCCTGATCAGAATTTGAGTTGATGATTGAGAGCAGTGTTGCAGAAAGCCCCTCGAGCATCAGTATCCATACACATTAGGCAACAGGGAGATGAGAGAAAGGAAGAGAGGATGAGCTGAGACACACTGGGCCTCAGCCAGAGAGCAGTGAGTCAGTCTGTGGGAAGGAGTGTGGGGGGAAAAAGAAATCCTGCCGAGTCATTCTGGCGTAGGATGCTCTCGTCACCTCCTGGCCTCACAGGAATGCATTGCAGATGTGGATGTTATCGTCAAAATAGGGTGATATGATACGAGATAATGGTGGGAGAGGTGGGAGTGTGTGCTTGCAAAAAAGTGACACCTAATATTTTATGTTCTCTGTGGTAAGATTAAGGAAAGTCTGTTTTATAAATACTACCTCATTGTATTCCTCTTATACTTCAGTGAAGCTGTCTGACAGTCAATCAAGGTGACTTAATAATAAGCCTAAAGTCACAGCCTGCTATCACAGATTTTTTTTGTACTTAGGAGTTTGCTGACATTGGGAGTGCGTCAATCAAATGTCTTAAAAATGCTTGAAAAATGAATTATTCAGTTCAGCAGACTTTGCTCAGAGATATTTGGCTGATTAAAGCTGCTGCAGGGCTGATGATTTCGATTTGATTCACTCCACAACTTTCTCCCCAGCTTCTAACCTTGCACACATGCATTGAAACATGCAAAGGTGAAAAAGTACGTGCATGTCTTTGAGCATTGGCACCTTAGATTAAAATCCCCTAACCGCTTTGGGGTATTAGAAGCTTTCATTCTCATGGATAATTTGCTATGTTTAAAGACTGTTCAACTCTTACACGACTTTTTTTGGCTGCTGTAACTGCTTGACAATGGTGATGTCATTTTTATGGAGATTTCTTTTTGTTCGCTGTCTGTGTCTGAATCACTCTAATCCAAATAATCCAATTTAATCCAAATAATACCAAAGAAATCCAAACTATTGTAAAATTTCAGACTTTGAATAGCTTTTGAAAGAGAATATTGGCAAGAAACACAGTGAGTAAAATGAAACAATGATTAACTTTGTCTTCATCCTCTCCTCCCATTGTTTACAGATCAAACATATTTATAAACAATATACATTTATGTTCATGATCACCCCTGTTAATATACACTCACCCCTTCATTAGTTGCAGCTTGCTCGTGTTGGACCTTCTTTTGCCTTCAGAATGGCCTTAATTCTTCATGGCATTGATTCAACAATGCGCTAGAAACATTCCTCAGAGATTTTGCTCTATATTGAAATGATAGCATTACACAGTTGCTGCAAAGCTTCACATCCATGATGCAAATCTCCTGTTCCATCAAATCCCTAAAGTGCTCTTTTGGATCGAGATCTGACTGTGGATACCATTTGTGTATAGTCAACTAATTGTTATGTTCAAGAAACCACTTTGAGATGATTTGAGCTTTGTGACATGGTGCAGTATCCTGCTGGAAGCATCCATCAGAAGATGGATAATACTCAAGTAGGCTGTGGTGTTTAAATGATGCTCAGTTGGCACGAAGGTACTAAAATTTCCCCCACACACCATAACACCAATAGCAGCCTGACTCGTTGATATAAAGCAGGATGGATTCATGCTTTCCTGTTGATTACACCAAATTCTAACCCTCCCATTTGAATGTTGCAACAGAATTTGACACCTGTCAGACCAGGCAACGTTTTTCTAGTCTTCTGTTATCAGATTTTGATTAGTGCAGGTGAATTGTGGACTAATCCAGCACCTAGTGTGGTCTTCTGCTGTTGTAGCCCATCTGCTGCAGTTTCGATTATATGTATTATGTGCCCTTCTGTATACACTGGCTGTAACAAGTGGTTATTTGAATTACTGTTGGCCTCCTATCAGCCTGAAACAGTGTCTTTGGACCTCTGGTGTCAACAAAGAATTTTCACCCACAAAACTGCTGCTCACTGCATATTTTCTTTTTCTTCCTTTTATCATTCTCTGTAAACCTTATAGATGTTTATGCAGGGAAAAATTCAGCAGGTTGACTTGTCTGCATTTGTAAATGTTTCGAATCGCTGCCATGTGATTGGCTGATAAGGTATTTGCATTAAGGAGCAGTTGAAAAAGTGTAACCAGTGAAGTGGCCAGTGAGTGTATTTGCAAACAGGAATGTGAATTAATATAAAACCACACAGGACAGCTTCACTGGAAACAACTTTGTTTCATATTACTGTCTATTTAGCCATTCTGCACCCTGTGGTCTGTGCTGAAGGATAGCATGGTAAAATGTTGTTCAGAAAAAAGGAAAGTGTCACAAGATCAAGGCAGCGTAGATCAAAGTATTGTAACTGGTGATTTCTAATTACAGGCGCGAGCAGATTACTGGATGATCCTCACTGATAGGAACGCCACATAAAACCAGGCTTTATAAAAGATGACTTTCTGGAGTGTCCCCTCTCCACAATTAATTCACAGCGAACCGTACTGTCATACGTCTAGCTCACATTGCAGTTAGTGTCAGAGTTGTGTTGTGCAGCAGGTGTCTGTCATTTCTGAGGCCGTGTGCTTGGCTCCGAGCCTGCAACCAGCAGCTGTGTGGTGACCACTTGAAGCTGGAGGTTTCACCAGGAGACGCGTGCATGCACAACAAGTGTGAACACAGTGACACACACGTAATGACAACTGCACAAACAACTGAGTGCGTGTTTGCACACACGCACAGAGAAATGGACACACACATACACAGTAACACACTAACAAACTGCAAGGATAATTTGTATAATTATGCTTCACAGTTGGCCCTTATATTCTGGCAGTTGACTTGTATATGCTCATGGATCAAACCTATTTATACACAACATACATTTGCACACAATACATGTGCAATTACATTAATTCATATCAACAGCTGGGGAGCACGTAATAACCACACACACACCCATTTGCACTCACATATACAGACAGACAGTAAGCATAAATGCAGTAACAACTACAATATGTTTGCATTTTACAAAACCATCGCTCATGAAATCGACGCATGGGCCTGATCTCTGATAACAACGAGACGGCCTACCTGAAGGAAATTAGGAATCTGGAGAACTGGTGCCAGAGGAACAACCTCCTTCTAAACGTCAGTAAGACAAAGGAGCTGATAGTGGACTTCAGCACTAAGCAGGAGAGGAACTACCAGACCCCCGTCATCAACGAGTGCCCAGTGGAGAGAGTGGACAGCTTCAAATACCTCTGAGTTCACATCACGCAGGACCTGTCATGGTCCTGTCACATCAACACCGTGGTGAAAAAGGCCCGACAGCGTCTCTACCACCTCAGACGCTTGAGAGACTTCCAACTGCCCTCCAAGGTGCTCAGGAACTTTTACTCGTGCACCATAGAGAGCATCCTGGCGGGAAACATCTTAACCTGGTTCGGGAACAGCACCATGCAGGACAGACGAGCTCTACAGAGGGTTGTGCGGTCAGCTGAGCGCACCATCCGCTCCGAGCTCCCTGACCTGCACTCAATCTACAGCAGGCGGTGCCGGACCAAGGCCAGGAAGATCGTGAAGGACCTCAGCCATCCCAACAACAGACTGTTCTCTCTGTTGAGGTCAGGAAAGCGATTCCGCTCCCTGAAGACCAACACAGAGAGACTGAGGAGGAGCTTCTTCCCGCAGGCGATACGGTCTCTCAATCACACCACCACACAGTACTGACCCACACATATGGTTCTTACACACACACTGGACTTTCTGGACTTTGGTTTTGCACAACACTGGTCACTATATTCTTCATTTCCGGTTAATACTTGTACAGCTGCTGTTATTGTGTATATATTTATTTATATTTATATTTCTTCATACATTCTTATATAGTTCTATATTGTGTATTGTGTATTTTGTTGTACAGTTATTTTATTTTCAACTTTAATTTATATATTTATCTTTATCTTATTCTTCCCAGTTAAATTTACCCTTCATTCTAATTTGTGTTGTACAGTTATTTCATTTTTAACCTTAATTTATATTTTATTCCTTCCTAGTTAAATTTACCCTTTTTAATTTTTCATATTTATTTCCTATCTTATTCATAGCCTTTTCCTTTTTTGTTCTCTTTAGGTCACGAGCAGTTGTCCAAGCATTTCACTACATATCGTACTGTGTATGACTGTGTACGTGACAAATAAAATTAGAATTTATTTATTTTATTTACATGCAAGCCCTCATATGCATAGACGAGGCACATCTGCTTGTGCAGTGGACCGTCTGCTAGATAAAAGGATCCCACAAGTTATCATGAATATCCGTGTTGCTGTTACATTTCCTCTGGTTAAGTGCATCTGTACAAACATGTGCATCTCTCTGATAATCTGTCCACATGCGAGTTAGCCACTAAAAATCACGTTTTTAGTGGTTTCAACTATGGTTTCTGGTATCTGGTTCGTTTTTTCCCTAAGAGATTTTGAAGTGTGTATATAACACTATTCTTGAAGAAAGAGATATATGGAAACTGTTGAGATTGGTAAACACACAAAATCAAATCAGCAACCTTTAAGCCTTATCATGTCTCTGCTTTGCGTAGATGCATCTTACACATGGACGTGAAAAATCTGGGTTACATTTATTTTTTGAAGATTTCAAAAGGTCAGTCACCGCAAAGTACTTTCTACAATATGCTAAAACTTGATTTTGATTTTGTCATGAACCTAGTATGATGAAAGCTAAGCTCTTCCACTTTATAATAGTACAAGACTGTCCAAAGGCCTTGATCCACACCTCACTCCTCTACACTTTGCTTCTGGGGAACCATTCATTCTTCAGTTTTTAAAATGTCCTTATCTTTGTGAACCTTTGAGTTATGAACCATTCAAGCGCAAAAGAGCCATCTAGCCCAAGGGATGAACCACTGTTACGTCTACACATAACAGATAACCAATTTTTAATTGTAGACACAATGTTACTAGCATTTTGTTGCAAAACCACAAAGTTGTTCCATTTCTTTAGCTGAATTTACAAAAAATGCTAAACATAACACATTTTGACAAGCATAAAATATCATTTTTGCACCAAAAAAGTGATTCCCAAAGAGCTATTGGCTGGAAACCTGGTGTATCTAGGCATGATGCATGTGTCTCTAAAGAATTTGCGAACATTTCTTTGGAAGAAGTGGCAAGGCAGATGAACGGCATCTGAAAATCATGTCCTTGGGTTCTGACACAGGATCTGTTTCAGGTCTTTGCAGGTTGATTTATCTACACTTTGCCGAAAGCTCGTGAAAAATGATCTCAGGTGACTGTTAAGAAGGGGAAAAGGTGGCAAAATGCCAAATTACACAAGAACTGGACTGAAAATCAGTGGCAACAGGTCTTATGGATTGATAAATCTATGAAAGTTGTGGTTCAAATCATCAACAGTATAAGGAAAGAGGTACAAGAATGTATGTCCACAGCCATCTGTATAACATGGTGGAGGCTCTGTCATGGTTTAGGGTGAATTTCAGCCAGTGGTGGTGGGGGTCTTCACAAAATATGATGAAATAAAGAACACCAAAAAGTACCATCAGATTTTGATTCACCATGCAATACCATGTGGAAATCACTGGATTGGCAACAGTTTCATTTGTCAGCATGACAGTGATCCCAAACACATTGGGAACATTAAGAGCAAAACAAAAAGCAGTCAACATCCAAAAAGAGTTTTAAATGTCCTTTAAGAAGCCTAGAGAACTATTCCTGAAGACTACTTAAAGAAATCACAAGACAAATCGCTCAAGAAGGTTCAGCCTCTGTTGAAGAATAAACGTGGTCATACAAAATATGAGTTAAATGTTGTTTTATGTCTCTTTGCATGTGTTATTTTGGAGGCTTGGTATGTGATGCAGCCTGCTGCCTCTCCAAAAGTATGAATATATTTATTTGTTAAAGCAGAGCATGGAGGCAGAGAGGGGAAGAGCGTGTGTTATAGTAAGAGCTGCTGCTGATCTCAGTACAGCCCCGGAGCAACAGTGTGAGATCGACTCCCAGAGTGAATGAAAAGTTTTAAAATGCTTTAAGCTACCGAACAGCTTTGCGAAGTAAGTTTTGGAGGAGATGCAATTACTAATGTTCACTGGCAACATCCATATGCTGCACATGGAGACACAAATCCTGATAACTAGAGATCGAGTTACCCGTCATGCTTCAACAGGGTATTTTTTTTTGCATATGTATAACCAAGATCACAGTTTCTATTATTTAGTTGTATCTCTAATAGGGATGGGTACCGGTTCTGACATAAACGGTAGTAACCAGACCGAAAAGCAGCGCACATTTCGGTGCTTTATTTCGGTGCTTTTTTTCCTGAGATGTCATACACTTTAGATTCTAGCCAATCATTTTACGTTTCCGAGGATAGCAGGCGGGTCCAGGTACGTACGTTCTTTTAGAGCAGAGCTACAGATTAAAAATGCCCAAGGCGAAGCGGTCAAAGTCTGGCTGTACTTCACAGCAAAATATGCAAACTCAGCAGCCTGCAACAAGTGCTTTAAGCTGATACTGTGATACTGTCAAAGGAGGTAACACCTCGAATCCCATGAAACACCTGGCGACGCATAGCGTTTTTTTTAAAAGCTGAGAAATGCGCCGTATTTGATAGCTTGCTGCGAGACCTCACACCGAGCGCATCTACTGCGGGTGTGGTGCCTGTTATCGGACCCGGAGTTAGCAACATCCCCCAAAAACCCGAAGAGGAGAGTCCTGGCCCCTAGCCCTGCCAGTGTAGCAGAAATGATGACGGATGATGACGGCAGCAGCAGCAGCTGTTCTTCTCTGAGTGAGTAGCTTAATGTTGTTCGTGTGTAATTTACGCTGAGTAGGCTAACCGCATTATCAAATTAATGCATGTAAGGTGAACTAGCAAACATCATCATAGCTACATGCGGCTGTCTTCTTGTTTGATGGCAGATACTCCCTTCACCCTGGCCAAAAAGGCTAAAATGACCAAAGAAAAAGTGGGGAACAGTTAAACATGAGAGGTTTTTGGACAAAGTTTGTGTTTTTTCCATTGATTAAGCACTGCTTCCAGCCAAGAGTGATGCCATAAAAAAGGCTAACATTGTTATCTTTTTACAAAAAAACAGCTGAACATGAGAGGTTTTTGGACCAATTTTGTGTTCTCCATTCTTTAAGCACCGGTTTGAGCACCGTTTAAGCACGGGCACCGTTTCAAAAGTACCGGTTTGGCACCGATATCGGATAAAACCTAAACGATACCCATCCCTAATCTCTAAAATGCTTTTGCACATTAGTTATGCTCAATTGAATCAACATTGAATCATGCAGAAAATGGGATTGCATATTTTTCTAATTATAAGGAATTGTTTTAATATTGCGTATAGGGCTGCCGCACACGATTATTTTGATTGTCGACTAGTCACCGATTATTTTTGCGATTAGTCGACTAATCAGATCATGCATCCATTGGACGTAAAACGTACAGCTTATTGCATCAGCATGCGTCTGCACTTATATAACTATCATTAGCTTACAGCTTTAAGTATTTACGGTATGTGCTAACTAAAAATAAAGACAAGATGATAGTTTATTAAACTTTTAATAAAATTTGCAGATTGTCTCGGTGAAGTTTAATAAACTTCTTGCTATCTAAAATATGACAGGACACTGGAGTAAATTCTCGACCATCTCACGCTTCTGATAATCAGTTTTCTGTTTGACATTTATTCAGCTGTGTGAAAACTGTAACTTTAATATATCAGCCAAACCGATTTACTCAGGAACAAATAAAACACTGAAAAAAGCCAAACAGTAAAAGTTTTAAGTTATCTAAGTGACTTATATATCATGTTTAACCTGAGTAGCGAAAGACCGCGGTGGGTTTGAAAACAATTTGCCGGGAGTCCGGTGTTCTCACGGGCTCTAGTGAGCCTTGAACCCCGGCTAGCTATCGAGCTGGTGGGTAACAGATGTCTCTGAAAACGTCGAAGCACTTTTGCAAATATGTGATGTCTTGATAAACCGAGCAGATATTTGAAGTTTACACAGCTACATTCACCATTGTTTGAAACTCGAATTGGCTGAGCTATGAATTCTGGGATAGGTTGGGCCACAAAGGATACGCCCGACCCATCCTTCAAATCTGGGGAAAAGTAGGATGCATTTGTCGGCTGCATTTGCAGAAGGCTTCGAATTTGGAAAGCCTTCGTCACGTCGCTGTAACGTAATCGGCCTTCAAATGCGGCCTCCGAAGGATGCGGCCCCTGAACACAGCTACGATATAACTTTTCTTCTTCGTCGGGGTTTAACAGCAGCTGGCATCCTTGTACATGCATCTTCTGTTTCAGTCCGTTATTACACACTTAAATCCTACTACGTATTCCTGCGTCTTTCAGGATTTTACAAGGCTTTAAACGCCGTCGACGATTTTGATAGTCGACATAATTGTGACTGGTCGGCTAATCGTGGCAGCCCTAGTTGCGTATGGTTAATTTAATCCTTCATGATATAGTACAGAGCCTGATTTTAAGTTCAGTTTTTTTTAATTCATCCCTGCCAAGGTACCAAGATAAATGTAAACTATATTCTGTTTTATCTCAAAGCATTTTGTTGACACACTGCCTCCACTTAATCTGTCTTTGATAGCAGCAAATTGCCAGCAATTGTGCCAAGTGACTTTGCTGTTAAACTTGAGCAAACCCGTCAGCGCTGAGGAGGAAGTACGTTGCTGTACCATTGTTAGAAATACTGAACAAGAAGTGCAGCTTTATTTCTCCTCCTGCATGGATGGCTTTCTCAGCTGATGAAACTTATGGGCTTTGTCCTATAGATACAAGCTTCTCAGCACCACAGGTGTGGCTCAAACCACCGTGCAGAATCAAAAGGATCGCTGGAGGAGCCGAATAACCTTGAAATATTAGCAAGCCGGATTAGCAAGGTTGTACATTACTATTCCTCAGATGGATTGAAAGTTGAATTGGAGAATGGATGAAAGAACAAAATGATGAAAAAGGGATGAGAAGATGAATGGATAAGGAGGGAAGGGTTTATAACCTCTCATTAAACTTGAGTCTGATTGATGGATAAAAGGAGGAGATGTGGGTGATAATGAAAAAAAACCCGAAGAAAATGATGGCTGCCTCTTTGCCCTCATGTATCTTGTGGGTGTAGAGGAAAAGGGTCTGATTGAATGACTCAGAAATCTGTGGTTTGCCACTCTCATCTTGACTGCTTCGACCTGGTGGAGTGGTAAATAATCCTCTCATAGTTTTGCATAATTTGTCGTGTTAGAATAAGACTGAGTGATTTTCAAGAAGCTTCTTACTTTTGGCTTTCTGTCTTCCTCTGAGGTTTTGTCCACATTTTCTTTTCCTCCCTTTCCTCTGTTTCTAACACTCCTCTCCTTCTGTCCACAGAATAACTTTCTGCCACCTGCCCTTCCAGAGTAAATGGTTGTACATCGGCACAGAACGAGGGAACATCCACATTGTCAACGTGGAGTCCTTTATGCTCTCAGGCTACGTCATCATGTGGAACAAAGCCATTGAACTGTGAGTGGCCCTCGTGATTTTTTTTTTTTTACCCTCTGATGCTCTCTTCCAGATTGTGTCCTGAAAGCTTTGCTTTTGTCTTATACTTAAAAACCTTCATAGGTTTTGTCTCACATGGCGGGGTATCTTATCCAAAGAGAATCACCGATAAGTGGATCAATATATAGATTTTGTTAGAGTTGAACTCATATCAGCGACACTCCAATGAGGACCTTGGGGTCTTGTGACTCACCTTGAAAACAGAAGAACGCCGTTTGACGTTTTACCGGTCAAAAGGTTATTGTATTCCAAATGTAAGGAGATAAGAAAGAATCATTAGTCACTGTATCATTTCCACTCCCAGTATCAGATTCAAGCTAGTAAGGGACCTGTCTCTTTGCTGTTTGAATGGATCTGTCAGCTTGACAGGCTCCATTTTGGTTCCCTGCTGTATAGACTTAAATTATTCACTGGAGCATTTTGCTTCATGCTTTCCCCTCATCTCCAACTGTGCATGTGTGTCTGCGTGTGTGTGTGTGTGTGTGTGTGTGTGTGTGTGTGTGTGGAGACGGAGTGAAAAGAGTAGGAGGGAGAGAGGGGGTGGAACAGGTGTCTGCCGAGATCAGTGTATGGTACACACAGACGTCTCGTCTCGTCGACAGGGCTGCAGGGAGGAAAAGGCGAGAGTGAGCGTTGGGAGAGAGAGAGAGGGAGAGAAAGAAGAGGAGGGGAGAAGAGTGGAAAGGATGACACAGGGCTTTTGCCTGAGGGAAAGGACATGTAGAGATGAAGAGTGATATAGGAATGGAGTAGGACAGAAGGATAAATGCAGGTAAGAGAGGGCAGGGAATGATTGCCCAGAAGAATAAAGTTGCACGGATAAGTCAGAGAGGCAGATGAAAAAGTTTTCCAATTAAAGAAAAAAGGGCAAAGGGGGAAAGCAAGGAGTAATAATGTGTGATGGAGAGTAGATATGGATGATGGTGAGGTAGATACCGGGGTGCCTTTTGACTAAAGGACAAACAAAACCTTCCACGCTGTTCCCCTTCACCTTCATAATGTCTGTTCACCTTCCCTTGGCATCCCCTGCCACCCATAAATTGTTTCAGTGACTTCTATTTCAATGTTTGTCTGGTGGGAAATGAAAGAGTAAAGACTTTTGCACTATGAGAAATGTATTCATCTCTGGAAGAATATTTAAATAGCAGTTTATTGGGCATCAGCTGCATGTACAGCCAGTTGAGTTAATACTGCATATGTATATGTTAACATTGACTTCATGGAAATAGCGCTTTCTCTTTTACTTCCAAATTCATTAAGACTCTCACACACAGCTTGTGGTATGCTACCAGTGCACTCGCCATAACAACTACCGTAGGAACAATATCTGATTTGAAATGTGACGTTTTAGCTGCTTTAAATATGGCTGCTTCACCAAAAGTTACACTTTTGTTTGTTGAGTTTCAAAATATTTGTGATATTCTCCAGAAAATGTGAAATTGTGAAAGTTTAAAGTAAAAGCTTACCCTACTCTTCTACCTTCTTCAAAGTAGTAATCTCAAAAATTACTCAATTTCCCATTTTGATATCACAAATTGCAAAAACGTCCATGTTGGAAATAATAAAAATCTAGTCCTTCCATCCGGTCGTTAAGTCTGACGTCACTAGCCATGTCTGGGCCTAAACTCTGCTGCAGGTCCATATATCAAACGATCACTATGGCATTACTGAGAGTTGAAAAACTGTCTAAAGTCTTTCATCTTTAATAAAATAATCAGCGTTCTGCTCTACCAGGTGTAACAATTGAGTTTAACATCCAGGAATCCATGAAAACGGAATTTATGACATTTAACGGAGTTAGAAGTTAGCAGGGAGTTAGCTCGCTAGCTTCTATCTAAATACAATATAGCATGTCCTGACTGCGGGGTTTTGGAAACAAATTAAAACGTACAGCTCTGTTATCACTTCCAACATAAATGAAGACAGAAAACTAAACAGCAGTGACGTTTGTAGGGTTACTGAAGTTTGGCTAGCTGGTATATAATGATGTGCTACGTGACCGCTAGCGACACAGCTATGTTAGCATAATATAAACAAGCTAACTTTTTTTCCACTCAATAAAAGTTAACGTGAGTGTTCTCGGTGGTCAGGAACAAATGTAATCGCATTGCAGGATGCTGTAAAAGGACCAAACTTCAGCTAGGAGAACAACTGAGATAATCCATCCACAATATGAGGTTAGTCATTCATATACTGCTGCATGGGCTGGGCTGTAGTTACATCCTAAGGTTTTAAAAACTGAGCTTAAATAAATGATTAGCGGTAATAAAAGCCGAGGGAGGTCAACAGTGATCACTGACTGTTTTAGGAGCTTTTTGAGATTAAATAGAAGAAAATACATGTTAACAACACAAAAGCCATATTAAACGCAGACTACTTTAGGCCCGGAAGTAGGATTCGTCACGTCATCACTTAACGACCGGATTTCTAGTATTAAAACCAAATATTATTACAAAAGCGTGCCGTACTTGTCTTTTTGCTCATGCTAGATCTCTTTAAACATTCTTGATATGTATTGACCTGTGTGGCTTCCATACCTTCCTCAGATTTCCACTTTTTCTCAAGATCACATTCACATCTAAATCTCTACAGTATATCTGCTTTCACCTTTCATTTCATTACCTCGAGCCGAAGATGAATCGTGTTCCCTATCAGGCATCATCTCACACGACA
Source organism: Rhamphochromis sp. 'chilingali' (assembly GCF_963969265.1). Taxonomy (NCBI): domain Eukaryota; kingdom Metazoa; phylum Chordata; class Actinopteri; order Cichliformes; family Cichlidae; genus Rhamphochromis; species Rhamphochromis sp. 'chilingali'. Next base: position 11,598,946 of record NC_137932.1, on the reverse strand, counting down.
TTAAGTCATTCAGGTTTGTAGAAAATAGAGTTACAAAATATTATTTCACGTATTGCTGTTTTTGTCCCAACCTGCGGTGTGAGTCGGAGGACATATCTCCGGTTCAAGCCTCGATCGACGGCATAAGATGTCAGCATCGTCAGGAATCAGTTCTCAGACTTGATGCGGATGCATTCAGTTTGCATATCTGTTTAAATGTATGAGTGTGTGGCGGTTGTTTGCTTTGATGAAGATCAGAGAGGTGTGAGGTGATTCTCTTGTTGTCTCTTGAGCCCAGCCAGCTGTGGCGTTAGTAGCGTCACTTTCCAGATACAAAAGCGTCTTCTGTTGTTCTCATCAGACCAAGATAGTGCTCTGTCAAAATCACAGTCACTCCACTTACATCTGCAGTGACTGGTTGTGTGATAGATATCCAATCAGCAAAGTGATTAATTGTTTGTCTCGTTTATCAAACAACACCTGCTGGTGTCAAGTATGAAATTCTAAAATTTGCCTTTTTTTAAGAGTGAAAAAAGGAAGGTGTCACCTTGGGCAGCTTTCTGATGAAACAAATCTCCATTAGACATAAATATCCAAAATGTTCTTGCTGTTATCTGCATGCTGTATTATGGAAAATATAACCTAAACATTGTATTTCAAGCCCTGCCTAGTACACCTCAGTGCAGCTGTGACTGCTCTAATGAGGATAAGATGCAGTGTGTACAGGGGTCATCATCCTTTGGGCCCTGCTATTTGGAGACAAATTGTGCAGTTGCTGTGCCAGTAGCCCCAGGCCGAGTGCTCCGAGTATTTGGATGACTCACACCTCTGTTCCCAAGCTACTGTGTTAGAAATTGTACTGGACTTTTAGACCAACTAACATCCTACGCCGTCTGCACAGCGCTGTTGTTGACTGAGTGCTACAGGCATGAAGGCTGCTACGTCAACATATGAATCTGAGTTTGTTAACATGCACGTTTTTTCTTTTTTAAAACAATCATAGAAATAATTTAGATATCTCAATAGACATGATATCTCATACACATCACCACACCCCAAGAAAAGTGCAATACTTCAGAGCAAACTTGCACATTAGTTTGTACAGCTGACATTATTAGGTGTGTTTTACTGCTAGCTTTTATTACTTTTTTATTTAGTCTAAATGCTGCTACCAGGAAACTGCCTTTAATATCGTTGAACATCTGATGTTTAATGACAACAAAAGGATTCTGCTTCTAAATGAATTGGTATATTATATACTTTAAATAACAACACAACAAACTTACTGTTAGAACTTGACCGATTTATGTGCGGGCCGATATTGTCAGCCGATGTTAGCCATTTTTCTTGGTATTAGCATTTATAAGAGCCTTTTAAATGAAAACTAAAGAAAACTACAAGAAAACCCTTTAATCATGTTATGATTGTTGACGTTACAGACTTAGGGCTACATCCACACGTACCCGGTTATATTTGAAAACGCAGATTTTTCCGTGCGTTTGCAGCTTTCGTACACACGTAAACTGTGTTTTAAAAACTCCTGCCAGGGTGGAGATTTTCTTCACACATAAGACTCAGTTCTGCTTCTATGCACCATCTTTGTTTACTCTTTCCCACCCAGGCTTCTAGACTTCTGATTGGCCAACATTTCTACACGGTTAGGAATATATCGCTATATGCTTTGGTATGTTGCAGCGTTTTCCTTCGTTTTGGCTTTTACGTGTGGACGGGATTTTTTTTTAAAAACGAAAACGGAAAATCTCCGTTTTCAAAAATACCTGTGTACGTGTGGACGTAGCCTTAGTCATTGGAAGGCACTCTCCAACTTCCTTGTTAGCCACACACGTGTTTTTGAATGCCCCAAAAACACAATATCCAGCTGATCCGAGAAGAGCTTAAACAAGCAAATATAATAAATATCAGGGAAATCTTTTTTTTGGGTGTGTCTGAAAGGAAAGAAAATAGCCAGTGTATTGGAATATCAGTATTAGTATTGGTCTTAAATAATTCTGTATTGGTTAAAGCTCTTCTTACAACATTACTAGAAAGCAAATTAACCTCCTAGGACCTGGCGTCCACATATGTCGACATCACATTTTGGGTTGTCTAGACCAAAATGCTAAATTTTGCTCTACAACGGCCTGATATCCACTTACGAGGACGTTATACTGCCACTGTTCTATCGAAATTTAAAGCAAATGTCCTCATATACAGATCTCATTTTTTCTCAGAAACAAAAATGAGGTAAAAAATCAAAAATCATGTAATTCTTTGTTTTCGCATTCATCAGGTCCTGATCAGCCCAAATAGCAAAGAGAAATTAAAAATGCATGCTATTAAAGAGTCAGGATCTTAGGAGGTTAAATAGAATTAGGCTAATCCTTCATATATGATATACTTGACTGCAGTATATTAATCATAAATTAGCATACACAAACTTTATACATGCAAAATGTGTACCACTGTGCTCTACTAAGCATCCCTATCAAAGACTTAACTCCATTAGGATCCCCTACATTCTCATCACTCCACTGCTGCGTTCCCAGTGGCATTACATTCCCTCCCCCAAAAAGTGAATTATGAAAAAGACAAGAAAAATAAATAAATAACCAAGTTAACAATTTCTGAAAAAAGGCATATTCTTTAAGTACCCCGTACTTGTAATACATCTCTCCATGATTTCAGATTGAGTTATTATATCCTTTTCAGTGGCTGTTAACTGTTCTGATATTAACACAGCTCCTTTTTCTTGTCTAGTTGTGTAGGAGGGTATGCAGTTATTGAATGTTTAAGTGTTCAACGTATCCTTTCATCTAACTTGAATATACAGTTTGAAGCTGTTTTGTATGTATCTAGCAGTGACTATGTGTGCGCTGGTGTGTGTTAAATCAGCTAAACAGTCACTGGGTGCAGAGAGACAAGGAGAAGTGGGACTGGAGCAAATGTTAAGAGCTTACTATGACACATAGTTCACGTGAACATGTTGACCCGAGGCATCTCCTGTTCTGTCCACTTTCATTTCCTCCTGCTCCCCCACTCGAACCCTGCAGCTAGTATAAATACTTGGTTGAATCTTAAAAAAAAATTTCTTACATGAATACTTCCTGCACACTTTGTTTATATGCATGTGTGAAATCCTCAGCTGGTACTAAAATAGATTAGAGAAGATTTATGGCTGGGAGTATCCCCCTAGCCATGTACTGGGACTTCAGGAATGCTGTGCTACCGCTTGTAGACCCGGTACAGTGATCTTTTGTTGTTATACATATCCTTTTGATATTCTGTTTAATTAAGGGTAGAAATAAGTCACTTCACAGGTTAATTTTGTTTGGTTCCTACACATATTTATAGTCTGGTTCTTGTTCTAATCTTTTTTCAGTACCAAAGAAATAGATTTTTGGTCGTAAAACATCAAGATTTTTTTTTAAATACCTGTATTTGGTGTTTTTCGGAAAGTTAGAGTGGAAGACTCTCGTTGCAGTAAAGTAAAACTGGAATGTTTTAAATGGTTGGGTCATTAATTGGACTTCACCAGGGGAAAACCCCCCCAAAACAAACCAGGCAGACCCTGAATTATCTGGAAGAGAACTGTTGTGTCAGAGCTACACCTGAGGGCAAGCTCAGGGGACAACTTAAATGGAGGGAACTCGTGGCCTTGTGGCCTGCTAGAGGGTGAAGACATTAGGAAAGATGAAGAAGGTGAAGACTCTATTTCTGTACATTAAATATGACTGAAAATGCTTGCTTAACATAGAGACAGAAAGCAGCAGAAAACAGCTACCCTGTCTTAAACCAAGCCTAGCAGTAACGCTAAATGTCACTAATTTAAATTTAATTTATTCTTTCTCTAAAAAAAAAACATGTTACCTTTTTATAGGGGTTTATGCCATCGGATGTTGGGATTATGAGCGAGTTCTGGCAGATATTGTGTAGCTGTGCTCAGCTAAGCCAATCGATGTCTAGTGGTAGCTTCATTTTTAAGAAACGGATCCGAGATGTGTCACCTATTTTCTAACCTGTGGCAAGAAGATGAATGAGAGCACGTCTCCAAAAAAAGTAAATCTGTTCCAATAATATAACAATTACCATTTCATGGCTGCCTCTGCTGATTTTGGTCTCTTTCAGGAGGCTACAGTTTTGATGAGGAAGCAGCTCTCTATGCAGAATTAGTATAGCTAAGCCAGGACTGATGTCTGGAACGTGATCCTATGCTGGAAAAATATGTAGCTGTCATGAATGCTTACATAAAGAATCACACAAAATGACGCTATAGTAGACACACACATACACACATACAACACGCGTGGTCTGTTGAGGTCACATCAGGCCACATAAGAAATCAGCAGGCTGCGAATAGGCTATTCAAGCCATGTTGCCGCAGAGGCACTGCCATGCTGACTGCGCCTCTGCAGCCTGAGAGATTGTCACCCATGATGACACCAGATGTTCAGGACTTCACTGTGTGGGCATGTGTCAGTGTTGGAGTTAAGCTGTTGAATAGGTATGCTCGATGATTTTTTTGTGCTTTCATTTCTAAATGCATAATATCTGAAATTATACCGTCCTATGAGTTCAGTTACTGCTATATTCTCTGCGTGTGAATGAGGAAATGTGGGTGTGTCAGCGCCGAGGAGATGCTTTTAAATTCAATGAGGTGTTACCTTTACAAGTGCTTAAATACCCCCTCACTCCTGTGTTCATTATACACGCAAAGACAATTGCTTTACAGTGCACGTGCGCATGCATGCAACATATGTATTGTAATAGGCCATTTTCTTTAATGCGCTAAAGGCATTGCTGGGTAGGGAGAATGTTTGATATACAGAGAAGGATTTGGTGCAGTAAGGCTTTATAACAGATGACTGGCTGAAGGTATCGGGGTGGGGGGGATTGCAAGATTTTATGACGTTCTGAACAAGCATTATATTTGCCACGGGGTATTTAGTTTTACTCTTGCTGTTGGTTCTGCGTGTGTGTGTGTGTGCGCGTGTCTGTCTGTGTGACATATAAAACCTTCACTTAGTTTTTGAAAGACAAGAATGTGATAAATGCGAACATACTATGAGAATACAAGCATACTCTGCGCACACAAGCATATATTGAGACAAATACAGTGGCATACATGCACAGTATAGCATCTCACCATTCCGTGTATCTGTGTGTGTGTGTGTGTGCATGTGTGTGTTTGCTTGTGGATGATTTTTGGGAGCCTGCTCGCGCTCTGCCCATCCTGCCTCTGTTGCTATGGTGATTCCTTTATCTCCAAACCTGAATGTGTTGGGGTTTTTTGTGAACTTTGTAAATATGTTCACTTCTGGTTTATTTACTGTACGACAACAGGTTTTAACAAAATAGATTTGCTGTGAAGTCTCAAGGGAAGCACAGAGAACATTATATATAAAAACCCTAAAACCCCAAGTAAACCATGTGGGACGGAGGGGAACTTGCAGTTTGTAGTTTGGCAACAGAGTACTATTTTGCTGTGGCATTGAGGGGGATTGTTTACAGATGGGGTAGATGTTAAGATGTGTCTTAATTGCACTGACACACAAATGTGTGCGCGGGTGTGGACTGCTGTTCGCTGAGACACAGGCAGTGAAGGGGGGATTAGATAAATCAACAACTCTGGCTGCAGCAGAGCTTAGGTAATAAGGCTCCAGCACTAACGGGCTAAATATAGAGATGACTGAATGACTGCTTGCCTGCCCACTAACTGCTACCTTCTAACACACACACACACACACACACACACACACACACACACACACACACACACACACACACACACACACACACATTGTTGTCTATTCTTCTTCCCTTCTATTGCCCTTTGGTTATATTCATAGATTCATGGAAATATGCTAAGCTAAATCGAATGAGCAGAGTTAACATTCATCCCTTGCTAATTGATTTCCATCCAAAATATGTTCCCAGTGAAATATGTACATCTTTTTTACATTTTTGATATTGTCATCAGCGTGTCCTCCGCTGTCACAAATATGCAAAGGCATAGGTCAAAACAACGACTTTGCCTTGCCTCATTTTTGCATTACTTACATTTGGCTGCAGCTCCTTCCTCTCCTTCTCTTTGTCAGGCATCCCTGCCCTTGTTTCACGGTGCTGGGGATATGTTTCAGGCTCCAAGAGTCACCACTTTTTTCAGCAGTGACCTTGCCTGGCAATCCTCTGTCCACATCATCTCTTTAAGGCAGGGCAGGTTAGGTACATTTGGCTCCCATGTGGCTCACAGAAAGAGGAGTTTTGACATAAGACTGTCTGGAGGGTAAAGCACAGACAGCAGGGGGAGAGGAGAGGCTGTCGAGCACTTTTTGCCCTATCTTCTCCACTGACATGCAAATGGACACACATATCAGCACGTGGATGCACATACACATAGCCACTGGGGACTTCCTGGCCTGACAGAGTCATCCATCACAACCTTCAGGAAGCTTATTTCTTTGTACGGCCTTTTAGAGCCTTGGAATGATTGACAGCTCTGTCCTCCCAGCAGACCTCTTCGACAAGTCCAAAGACACTCGGTCTTCATCTTAACCCTCACTAGGGGTTAAGATGAGGGCTATGACCATGTCATATTAGTAAATCTTACATGATGCCTGTCTTCTCCATCCTGGCTTAAAGGGGAAAAAAAACTGTCTGTCTTTTTGATCTTTCTTACAAGGTCCTCTAAGGCTCATCCTGGACCAGTTGTTCACATAAGTGATAACCCCATGGATGAAGGAAAGGTAAGAATCAGCGGCTTTCTGCACCCAATCGCAATATCTTGCAAAGCTTACATTGGTCAAAAGTCTGTGAAAAGGCTTGAATTACCCCACAATTCTTTATATTTTTCTAAGAAATTGGATAAATGTGCAGCGAGTTATTAAAACATGGAAACATACAGGGATTGCACAGTATATAAAGTATATAAAGCAAACAGATTATAAAATTTTAACAAGCTTGAAAGTCAATATTTAATGTGACTACCTTTATTCTTTAACACTACCTGAACTCTATTAGGCAACACTTCTTGTAATTTATTTGAGTAACTTTTAGGAATAGTTCTCCAGGCTTCCTAAAGGACTCCGTTAACATGATCCCACAGTACTTTAACAATGTCCAGGTCCAGACTTTGTTGAGGCCATGACTGATAATGTTCCGTGGTTGATTCCACCTGGATTTAATCTGTCCAGGTATGTTTTTACTACATTGGCAGTGCGTTTGGGATCATTGCCATGTTGAAATTTGCCAATCAGACACTTTCCAGATGATATTGCATGGTGGATCAACATCTGAGGGTACTTTTCAGCGTACTGATGATAATTTGCACCAGAGTTTTTAAATTGGTATTGATCTCACCATAAGACCTATTGCCTCTAATTTTCAGGCCAGTTCTTGTGTAAACTGGCACATCTCGGCCCTTTCTTCCTGTTTCCTATCCTTAAGAATGCCTCATTGAAAGCCAATGAGTGAAAAAGCAGTCAGTGCACAATGAAAAACTTTGAAAGAGCTTCAGAAAGCCAGGAAAATTACAGCTTAAGCCCACTTTTAAAAATAATTTACAGGAAGTCTGGCACCTCGGATGCAAAATATGAAGAAACAAGGGGTGAGTCAAGAGAAAGCATTACTTAGTTTTTTAGTGTAGCCCCATTTAGAGTATAGTTTAATTTGAATGCAGGTTGTGCTGACCACTTTGACCACTCTTCAGATATGTATCAGCATGCCTTTTAAACAGCGTGTGATAAGTATATAAGGATATAAGTTGACAAGACAGCACCCATGAGGTGCTGGAGGACAACTACTGTATATATTTGTTTTGGTTATTTTAATTGATGAGAGGAATTTGACACAAATGCAGATGATTTTTGATGATTTTTGAGACTGAGTGCGGGAAGTATTTTTCTGTGAATAAGCTCAGATTTTTTTTAAAGCATCATGTTCTTTTTCTACAGCTCTTTTTGTATTATCTGATATCATTTTTTGTGAAGTAGGGTGGGCAGGTTTTTTTTCCTAAGCCGCTGTAGTCTTCTTACACCTGACTTCCTTTCACGCTGTGCTTGAATGTCAAACGTATTACTTCTTTTTCTGCCCATCATGGGGTCTTTTCTATCCCCCTGTCTGTCATCTCTCCTACCTATCTCACTGACTGCCTGTCGCTCTTCCTCTCCAGCTTATAATTGGATTTGAGTCTGGGATCGTGGTCCTGTGGGATCTCAAATCAAAGAAGGCAGACTATCGCTACACATATGATGAGGTAGGCAAATATCCCAGATTTCTTTTCTTCTCTAATAGATTTCCAGCATTCATTTGACTTCCATTTTAAGAAAATGTAATACGAGGACTGGAAGTGAAATCACATATTCTGAACTGAATTGCATACATTTTTGTGAATGTGTGTATTGGTCTGTGTGTGTGTGTGTCTACCTGAGTTTGAAATACTTTACTACAGCTGTGTTTCCTTTCTCTTGTCTGTGCTTTAAACCACACAATGGAGGACAAAAAGAGTGCTGGCAGGGTGATAAAATAAGAAAGATAAAACTTTCTAGTCTCTGCTTCACCTCAATAAGAAAGGGGGGCTGTCAGGTTTGACTTCATAGTAGGATGAAGCCAGAATTTGCTTAATAAGAGAATAACTTTTAAATAAGCCATCACTAACTAGATTTGTGTTGTCAAGCTAAAGACAAAGTATTTCCTCTTTATCCCTCACACACTGTTCATATTTTATGTCTTCACAGCATGGTCTGGGTCCATTTTGACACAGGCCAAGAATTCTCTCATTATAAGTGTCTAAATCAAGTTTTGATCTACAGGTTTATTTGGAAATTTAGACTTAAAAATGGACAATTAATGGATAATTAAACCTTAATTACTACTGTTTTTTGAGAAAATATCTACTCTTATGCAGTACTATGTCCTGCTTTACATAAATCATGGAAAACACGTGTAACCTCTGTAAATGTTAAACTCTGTTCTCACTGCTGTATCATAAACAAAACACCCAGTCCCTCTTTTGATTTCTGTTTTAATCTCAGATTATTTTGTTACGTTGTGGGAGCTCCTAGATGCAAATGTAATGTACTCACATTCACGTAGAGCTTTTATAGTTTTACTAACCACCTGAGATATGCATCCATGCAGCACTTTAGTCCATATACTTCAAGTAGAGCTGGGCGATAGAACGATAACGATATGTATCGCGATATAACTTTTACTCGATAGAGAAATTAAGCTATCGCGATAGACCTCGCCGCTCTTGTCCTCAAAAAAAAAAAAAAGTCAGCCAATCCAAATTAAGTAGCGCAGAGCCAAACCAATCACAGCCGCAGCGTCACGTCGCGTGACTTGTTACGTACAGCACAAGTGCCAAGCCGCACGTGTGTTTGTTTGGGAAGCAGCCAGCGGGTAATGGAGCCGGCGCGTAATGGAGGAAATGAGTGTGCCGACTAGAAAAATCAACCGAGCGTGACCGAAGAGAAAACAGATGATGGTTCCAATGCCGGAGAGATTGTCAAACGGAAGAGCCATAGAAGTTCCGTAGTGTGAAGGTATTTCGGCTATTTCAAGTCTGACAAAAAACAGAGTAGCGTGCACTGTAAATTGTGCCGAAAGCAAGTCTGGAAATACAATAAACTGGTGCATGCGTCACACTGTGCGCCACGTTATTGTTTCGGTGAAATGAATTTCTACAATACTGTTACTGTTAATTCTACTCTCTGCAGTGTTTAAATGCTTACATATACACACAGTTACTGTCCGTCCACACATACGACTCGGTTCTGCTTCTATGCCCCAGCTTTGTTTACTTTTTCCCCACCGAGGCTTCTAGACTTCTGATTGGCCAACATTTCGGTACGGTTAGGAATCTAGCGCCACCTGCTGCTTTGGCATGTTCATAGCAGCGTTTTCCTTCATTTCTGCCTTTATGTGTGGACGGGATTATTTTTTAAAACGGAAACGGAAAATCTCCGTTTTCAAAAATACCCGTGTACGTGTGGACGTAGCCTCAGTCTCTGACTGGAAGCGCTAATTCGTCATTCGGCTTTTGTCAGACTAAAGTAACTGTTAAAACTGTTTGAAAAGCTCAGCTATACAACAAGGAGAGATTGAGAATTTCCTTTTAGTTCTCAGTTTGATATTGACAAAAGTTAGTCAGTTTTGTCTGTTCTTCTGTAAAACAAACTAAGATTTATTTTTAGAATTAATATTTTGTTTCTAAGTGGAATTGACAATTTAGTCTGTTTTGTTTGTTCTATTTTGAAACTTAAACGCTTTAGCGGCTGCCTTTTGTGTAGTTTGCAATATTTGCCTTTATTTATCTGAAAAAGTCTCATGTTCCTTAAGTACATCTACCCTGTTGAACTTATTATGGGAAATAAATATTTAAATAAAAACAAGCTGCTGATTATTTCACATTTTACTTGTGAGCAACGGCACATTTAAATCTTAATATAGTTATTTGGCTTATATCGTGATAGATATCGTTATCGCCTGAAATGAAAAAAACATATCGTGATATGAAAAAATCTCATATCGCCCAGCTCTAACTTCAAACTGAACCTTCTTGCTGTGAGGTGAGAGTGATAACCACTGCATCACTCTGTTATAGATCTCAAGTGTCCAGGAACCATCTCTCAAGAAATTCTCTAACCTCTGCCTGACCCCTTATGTACACCGTATTCTGTTCTGTTTCGCTGTTTCAAGGTTTGCCCATTATCCTTCAAAGACCAGCAGGTGCCCGTCTCAGCAGGAGCTCAGGCTAACACAGACAGTTCTTGTTACAGTGTCAAAATCCCCCTTAGATTCTGTCACCACTGTCCCGTAAGAAAATACAATTTCAAGATTTCCTAAAACCACCATTTCCCTTGGTATTACTCACACTGGTGGCTCTAAAATCCATTTAAAATAGATACAGGTTCAGTTTGACCCAGAACAGCCTAAATGTACAAGGTAACAGTACAAAATGTTAAAATATTTTCACTTTTCATTTGTATTCTGGGTCAATTTAGGATATTTTTTGCTGCTGTCAAATATCAAAACGGGCCAAATTTCACCCAAACAGTATGAGAGGGTGTAAAATTACAAATGAAGTGCTGGCACGGGCTGATATTTAGGAATTTTAAGTATGTAAAACTTTAGTAGTTTCTAAAAGCTTTAAAAGCATTTCTGGGTAGCACTGCAGAAGATGTGTTGTGTCATTTACAAAGAAGAAGACTTTGTTAAATACATATTTTACCACGGTTATGATTCACACAGTAGAGTGCCATGTGCTCATGTCTGATTGTAAAGCAGCACAGTGGTTTTCTTGTATAAAAACAGATACACTTTTTTTTAAATAATGGATTATTTGGCTTTATAAGGTAACAGTGTATTTCTGTGGTGTCAGAGCTGCTTCGACTCTCTCTGGACCTAGCATTTATCTGACTGAGATTGGGTCTTGCAAGTTAAACAGCATTGTAATGAAATCTTGTTTTAAACTAAGATTTAGACTCATGTTCACTGCTTTCATCTTATAAGCAGTACATGACTAATAACGCTGATATTAGCCATGCACTGTATCACTTACTCTGCTTTCTAAACTCTATTAATTTATTGATTTGCAATTAAAAACCCCCCACAAATTCTACTAATGTATGAGTTAAATTTGACTAATTTAATGCTATTAGTCGGTAAAAGAAATATCTGCCTTTTTACATCAAACCTAGCTGTTCCCCTTCAATCTGATTATAGTCTGAACTCCTACAGTCCATGATTTAGACTTCCTGGTAGGAGCGAAACATCTCTATGAATAGGACCTCTCATTCATAACTTTGTTACTGAGGCTTAAGCCAGCTGAATGGCTGTAAGAACACACATAGACACACATGCTGACTCAGCATGTACACGGCCATGCAGCTGTGTCTGCGGCCTTACAAAGGGCTAGTCTGTTTAAGATAATGAGATTATCGTATCACTCACGTAGATGCTCACCTTGTTGGCAGTCTGTAAGATACAAATACAAAAAAAAAAAGAGGTGGAGATTTTGTATGTTCAGTATGTATGAAGCTCTCCTTCTTACTCTGTCTGCCTCTCTGCCTTTGCTCTCCCTACATCCTTTTCTCAGATAAGCTAATATCCTCCCACTGCTCCTGGGCATTACAGATCCTAGTATTGAATCTCCCAGAGGAGCTCATCTCCTCTCTCCAAACCCTCGCAGATACACCTCCCCAGGGACTGGGGGGGTTAGATTGGGTGGGAACTGAGGGACAGGGTATTGAGCTAGAGGTTGGGCGGGGTGTTATGTCTTGCTTCAATGTAATTTTTCACTGGCTGACTTAAAAAAAGGGCCTGCAACATGCAACTGTTCTTTCATCTCATTTGATATGTGGTGAAGTTACTCCCCTGGCTACTAAATCTAAATGTTTTCCAGGGTCAGGTATCTTTAAAATGGACTTCACTGCAGTTAATTTCTTTTTATTTTCTGTCTATATTTTAAAGCATATTTCTTATAATATGCTTTAAAATGCCACCCACTGTAACCTTAATAATAAGCATAAATAGAATTAGCATCCATTTGTTAACCTCAATATAAATGAAACTATTAACATTAATTGTAAGCCACTGATAATGCATGGATTTGCAGGCGATGTTATATTCGCTGGCTGTGATTTACTGGCATCATGACTCTATGCAAACTCCACATAGCTTCTTCAAACAATACTGTGAAGTAACTCTTTTCCAGCTCTCACATCCTCTCCAAGCTATAGTCTTCCTGCCGCGCGTGCTTTTTTTTTCCTCCAGCGTGCTTTCATTCAAACCCTATTTGCCTAGAAGCTTCCTGCCAAGTATCAAAGTTGTCGACTGAAATGAACAAGGAAGCTTTTCGTCTTCTCCTTTTCAACAGCAGAGTAAGCCAGCAGACCGCGCGGTGATGGATTCAGACTTTAGAAAATGCACAGACATCTTAAAGCGTATTTTACTCTTGATGGAAATTTGCGAATGTTTAAACAGCTGAAAGGCAGTCTGTGGTCTTTGATTTCAAAAGATCGAGATAATGAGCAATGCCACTTCCTGTTTTCCTGCCACATTTTTTAACATGTCTTGCAAGCGTTTTTGTATAATTTGTGCAAGTAGAGGAAATGAAATTCTTTCTGTTAAAAAAAAATATATGAAGGCAGCATTTGGAAATTACAGATGCTGACAAACTGAAGAACAGTTAGCAAATTAGCAAACTTATCCTGTACCGCAAAGAAAAAACTTTGACACTTTCCAGCAGAGTTCAGGCAAACAAAGGCAATAAAACTTGTTTTTACAAGCTCCTAAAGAGCTGAGAGAGCACGCCTTCAACTCTGTGTCTTTCAGTGGATTGTCTATTATTAGCTGTGGATCAGCAGTATGGGTTTCCAGTGAGTGCTAGCCAGAGAGCATCTGTCACTGTGACCCTGCCTCGCTCTTCTCCATCTGACTCAAAACCTGATGAATGGTTAATATTGCAGCCAAATCTGAGTTAGTTCTTCCCTCCGCCCTCTGTGTTTGTGTCCTGGTGGCGCACACTGAATGCATGGATGGAATTTGTAATCCTTTTTTCCCCTTCAGTAAGCCTATTGTTTAATTGCACTAATTTAGACAGCCTTCTTCCACTGTGTGCAGAAAGGAATGAAGGAAAGGAGCTTTTAAGAAAGATGAACATTCCTTTCTGCACGCATACATGTGCATTTACAGTAAAAAAAATTAGTAGTATTTTGGTGTATAGATGCCATACAGTGTTATATAGTAGGGAGCACAGCACCTGCTATTATTCACAAGAATTTAGCGTAGAATTCAAGTAAACATCTTTAGTATCCCTGGAAAAAAAACATTACTTTTGCAGCTTGCAGTTTATTTTTATTGATTTCAACTTCGGAGTGCATCTGGCAGTCAGTCTCTATAGCTGCAAAGGCACGACCTGTTCAGGCTTTTGTCACAGATGTCCAGCCAAAGCTGCACAGATAAGGCACTCTATTTTCCCTATTACCCTTCCTTTTGTTCTCCCCATTCCTCTTTTCCTTTCTATTTCTTTTCACAAATGGACAAATAAGAAATTGGTTACTTTGACTGCGACTACGATAACCAGGACGCGCAAACACAAAGCGCACCCAAACTTAGCACCTACGCCACGATCTGAAGAAAAGTCCACAAACACAAGAGAAAAACTTGGGGGACAAAATATTTGCAGGGATTTGTGCAGGAGCAGGTCATAATTCTCGCAGCTACTAATAAAGGGCAACAATAACAATAAAATTGGAAAACATATTCCCCTCAACCACGAAGCATTAATTATTTGAATTTAAATAAAACATAACAATAACCTGCTCCAGTTGTGGACAAATTTGCATTGTTAACATATTTTATTCCAGCATTCATTTTGTAAACAGCCTGCCAGTATTTTTAATACTGTTGAATCAGACCGGCACTGTTCTAACCGGATGGGTGAGATTCTCGACAAGAAAAAAAAAAATCCACCTGGCAGATAAGACTTCCACACATTTCCTGCAGCATTCTCTGTGATGGGCAGCTCCGCTATCTTAATTTAATGCGTCCTCTCGCAGTGAATCCCTCCCATCTGCTTATCCCTTAAGATTAAAAACAAATGCTACAAAATGATCTGCAAACTATCTGACACAAGTGTGGCTTCATTAGGAAGTGTTTTCTTTCCCCCTAAGACCTGTTGAGATTTCAGACAGACAACTTAACTGTACAGAGCTCATGGGTGATTTGGCAAGGCTTGCATAATACCCATTAGTGGTGAGAGTATCACTCTTTACATGATGGTCAGTCTCTTAGGGAGTCCATCCATCAGGATAAAGTGGATGCAAATGCATAAGTGTAATGTCGTAACAAGACTTCCCATGCATTTGGTTTGCTGGTGAATTTGGTTTTCTAATGCTTATTCCCACCCTGAAGTTGTTTTAGAGATGTTTACGAGCTGCTGTTTATAACACGTGAGTCACATAATCATCCCAGCTGTGAGGTTTCAGGGTGGTATCCCAACCATTTGGATGAGTCTTTCTCTCTGTAGAATAGTCATCAATTGCTCAGACTATTAAAAAAACCCACATAAGAACATGTAACATATCTCACTGATTTGGTCATTTTTACTCATTTAAAACAAAAAAACCACAACACCCTGTTTACAAGTAAACCGCACAGCCATGCCAACAGCTCTGTGAGGCTCCACTTGGAGTTTATTTTCAACATTAGCATGTTATCAACTGGCCACCACTCACCTTAGGTACACCTTGCAAATATTGGGTTGGTCCCCCTTTCGCCTTCAGAACTGCCTTAACTGTTTGTGCACTGTTGTCATAAAGAAAAGGACATGCCAGCAACAAAATTCAGGCAGGCTGTGGCAGTTAAGCCATTACACCCCAACCAGCAGCCTGACCCTTTGATACAAAGCAGGATGGATCCACGCTTTCATGTTGGATACTGACTGTTTACTCTTTTTAGAATTCTTTAAAAACTTATAAAAGATCTCAAGAAGATCCAGTTTGAGTTTTGCAGAATAAGAAATTCGACCTGTTGATTCTCTGAACAGAAAAAAAGCTTTTCGTTCAGACGGGTATTTACACACTGCCACCTTGCCATCATACTCGGAGTGTCTGATTATGCTGGTTATGTAGAGATTGACAGTATATTGTGCTTCCAAAGTTGTTTATTCAGTCAGAAACAGTGATGGTGAATCATCTTCATAATACAGAGACAAATCTAAATGTGTAAATAAGAGGCTCACTGGGGCTTGTTTCTTTCAAGACTTATGTAACGAGCATCTTGCAACACAAAAGCAGAAAATGTGGATTTAAAATAACTGAATAAAAATGGATTGCTCATTGCAAATCACTGCTGACGTTTTGCCTCCAAATGCCTTGTTTGTTCAGATTAAGCTGGTTGTGTTGCTTGACTCGCATTACTTTTGCTGTGTGTATGTGACTGCTTGTGTGTGTGTATGTGTTTTTATGTGTACAAAAACAGGTACAGCAGTATGTTGAGTACTCTGTGTAAAGTCTTGCTCTAAGGTAGGGCTGTTCGATATAACGATATATATCGGATGACGACATAAAAACGTCTATTGTTTCATTTTATGCTATCGTTTGTTTCGTGGTGTCGCAAAATGAACTATTTACAGCAATATTTTTTCATTGTTTTGATGGTCACTGTAGTGGCTATATTAATTTCCTAAAGTTCTCTCTTTCTCTTATATTTAATATAACCACACTATGGACGGACAAGCGCCTGTTTTTATGTGTTGTGGTTAGCAACAACGACGGTAACAACACCATCACGTGTCCGCTTGTTTATGTTCCACATAAACCTTTCACAATAAAGCTCAAGATCCTGTTGAGACTTTTCAAAATAAACTGAACCACGTGAAAGAGCAGCTTATTTACGGATGAGAAGTAAAAAAGAGCCGCCAGGTGCTAAAAAAATAAATCTTAGACTCAAATGTTAGAACAGGGGCCTGTTCTTCGTACCGCGCTAAGTGAGTTAGCTGGATGAGATTGTTGACGATTTCGCGTGATCCTGGATCGTTCGGTTCCCCGAAGCCCATCCGGGACTTGCTGTCATAGCAACAGAGCCGTAAGCGTAAACCTGCTGGGGAGCAGGTTTACTTTATGTAAACAGGATTAGATCGCGGCCACGCAGGTATGCCCGCGTCATTCATACGAAAGCAACAGTGATATTCCACCACTGTTTCACCATAAATAAATAACATCAATGTAACTAAAGACAATGCAGCACCTGATCCATTTATTGATTTCACACAGGTCATTTCCTAAAAAAGGGAAATGTACTATTAACATTCTATTACATGTATGTGATTATTACAGATTTAATTCATATTTCAGAGTAGCAATTGTAAATTACTTCGTGTAATCAAGATGAGAGACCACGGCTATAAAAGCGAAGGTGGATTTGGGAAGTCTGTCGCAGCCATGTCCTGTCCGTATACGCGACCAACCCATTGCGGAAGGTGCAAGATTGATAAGGAGAGTCCTCAGAATTCAGCGTATATTGCGGGACAGACAGGATCCTTTAGCTCAGCGCGACAGTGTGCTCATAGAGAGATATCGATTTTCCCGTGAGGGTATTATTTACTTAACCAACTTGTTGACGAGGGGGTGCAGGACCACCACCTGTCTTTTGTTGCTCTGCCCTTTTCTTGGTTGCTGTTATAAACAAACAGATTATTCCAGGGTCTCTTTCCAAGAGACTAAAAGCAATATAAGTGATAAATATTACCATTCTGTAGAATATTCTTATATTTCACTTTTACCTGTTCCCATGTTCTAGTGGGTCCTGTCGTGGCTCTAATGTGAAAGAGGATAAAATATAACATATTATAATATAATGTAATATAATATTGGATAATATAGTGTAATATAATAAATCTACCCTACCGCCTACTGGTGTTGGCCAGAGGGGCCGATGGCGCGATATGGCAGCCTGGCTTCTGTCAGTCTGCCCCAGGGCAGCTGTGGCTACAACTGTAGCTGCCTCCACCAGTGTGTGAATGTGAGAGTGACTGAATAGTGGCATTGTAAAGCGCTTTGGGTGCCTTGAAAAGCGCTATATCAATCCACTCCATTATTATTGTTATTATTAAATTACTTACGAGTTTAATTTGTCAGCAACTTCCTGCCAGCCCTCGCTCCTTGCTTTTGCAGCCTTTGCAGTGTTCCCTTGCGTTCTGATTAAACTCTGAAACTCCTGAAATCCCTCACTCAAGAGTTCTTGCTCTGCTGCCGAAAAATACCGAGCCGAGCGCGCTCCGTCGACATTTTCGCCGACCAATCAGAGGGTTGCCGATCAATGTTTCTACTATCGATGCGTAGCCCCTTTTACGACACCCAGTGATGTCACATTACTGCGTCCAGCTGTACTAATCGTCAACAGCAGGTGTGTTCGGGGAACCGGATTAGCGCGCTCACGGTTAGCGCGATGGTTTGGTCTTGGATGTTTCATTTGATCTTGGATGTAGTAAGCGACGTACGAAGCACAGGGCCCAGGCTTTTCCCCGCAGCACACCGTGTAATAAATACTCACAAAGAAAACGGCGGCCTTTACAACTTATGTCTAAAAATGTATCGTTTCATGCATCTGTTAAAACACTCGACTCCAGCTACATGACGCGCAGCTGGAAACACTTCCCGCAAGTCGAGCTGCCCGAGATTCACAGAATTTACAGAAAATGTTACATTTTTGTGATTTATATCGTTATCAGGATGATAGAATTCTTATATTGGGATATGAGATTTTGTTCATATCGCACAGCCCTACTCTAAGGTAAAGTGTCATTTAGGGTTAGCCAATGATATTTCAGGGCTGTTTCGGGTCATACTGTGACACAAAACTA
The DNA here is from genome assembly GCF_963969265.1 of Rhamphochromis sp. 'chilingali'. Taxonomy (NCBI): domain Eukaryota; kingdom Metazoa; phylum Chordata; class Actinopteri; order Cichliformes; family Cichlidae; genus Rhamphochromis; species Rhamphochromis sp. 'chilingali'. The sequence continues at coordinate 11,580,600 of NC_137932.1, read as the reverse complement.
ATGTGTTTGTTTTCTCCTGTTTTCTATGCTTGTTAGCGTCTTTGTCGCGAGTGTGTATTTGTGTGTCTGTGTGAGGAGGTCTTGTGTAACTGTGATGAATGTAGACAGGATCCTCTCAGCCCCCAAAGACCAATCTGTGAAAAACTGACCTGATGTGATAAATCATGAAATTAGCCTTTTTAATTGGTATTGTTTGATTTGATGAGTGCCATGTGTTTCAATTATCCTGCTCATTTCCAATTGAGCACAGGGCATTGTTGCCTCTTGGGACTGGTGTGATGAACAATGCACTGATAGATTTCTAGAAGTCTGTTAGTGTCAGGGTAACACAGAATGGGCGAATTTTCCAGGGAGGAATATTCAAAAGTGGACTGGACTGCATTGAGGGAAAATCATAGACAGTTTATACCAGTATCCATTATTAGATATCATCTATCCATAAGTATACTTTTAGTGTTGACAACAGAATTTAGATCCCCAGGAGAACAGTCTGCACTTATAACTGAAAGTAAAACTTGGAACATTGATTTCATTTCCACAGTGTGGGATGCTAAACATTTGACAAAATTAGAGATGTGTTCGCACTGTATTCGAGACACCTGCAAATAACTACATCCACACCACCTGCCACTATACACCAGTGAATCACTGGTGTATAGTGAAAAAAAAGTGCTGTCAAACTGTCTCTCCTTCTGGGCTGCTGCATCCAACCATCCCCACCATGTTCTCCACACCGCCGCCCCAGTTTAAAGAGACACAGAAGCCGTTAGTCATCATGTCTATTTATTTCTAACAATCCTCAGGAAGACGAAATCTCCATGAGAAAACCTCAGAACCAAGAGCACATTGGGGGGGGGGGGGGGGGGGGTTATTTTACGCTTTATAGCAGACTGATCTCAGTCTCTGATTGGTCTTTAGTTTGTTAAAACCAAGCAGTGTGATCATAAAGGTGATTCAGTCTTTATGATTTCATAAAACGTGCCAGGAGAGTCTGTGCAGCACACCACACACTTAACTAGGAAGCAAAAGTATGATACTGTTCACTTTGGAGCACACAAAACAGGTACACCGCTCAGAGCGTGCCATAAGAGCGCTGACTGATGCTATTCCCTTTCATGCAGCTTTTTTCTTAAAACTCAGCAGATTTGGTGAGCCTGACATATAGCACTGCTTATGATTAATGACACACTCAAGGCAAAATTGATATACACCTAAATAAATGGCAGCTGCAATTGGAAGAGATTGACTTAACCTGACCATGCACTCACATCAGCTCTGACAGAGAGGCAGTCATTCATTTCAGATGAGCGATGTGAGACAAGCAGCAGCGCCGAGGACACAAGGCGAGTGGGACCAGTGACAACGAGGGGATTTTCAGACAAAATGCCCTAAATATTAAAGGGCTGATGTGGATGGCTGTCGGCTTCACACATCGTGCAGCCAACATATGGTTTGATGTCAAAATGTTTGCTGGTTTTAATTATCAGCATTGAATACGACGACAAAAGGGCAAGCTTGGCCTTTGCAGATACACTTTGGTTTTGATGTGTTTGTGTTTTGTTGCTAGTACATAAATCATCCCAAGCCAGGCTTACAACAGCAGCAGGACTGTTCAGATGATGGGAAAGATGAGAGGACAGAGAGGGCACCAGCTCTCTCAATCTTGTCTGTCTTTCCCCATTATTCTCTTTATCTGTTAGCTTGTCTGTGAATCACAGATCTGTATCTCCATTTGGTCTTTATTTTCTTCACTTGTGCCCTCTTCTCGGTTTTGAAGCCCTAACTAAAGGTCACCTCTTAAACTTCCTCTTTTGCAACCTTTTCTGTAACTGTTGTAGTTGATATTAAGCTTGTGATTAACTGTATTTCCTTTTAGTAGTTTTTTTAACCTTTTAAAAAGCTTCTATTGTTCCTCTAGCTCTCAATGATGGACTAGAGTCAAAGCGAAATACTTTTTTTCTTATTTCCACAGTAATTCATGCTAAACCATATGGTCTTGATTGAAGTATTAGCGGTTTTTCAATTATATTGAATATTATGGACACATTTGTCAGAGTAATGCTGTATCTTTATGAAATATGACTCCTAAGTTAATAATATTGCTAATGGAACCATCTAGCTGGGGTTTCTTTTTTCTTTATTTCACATTCAACAAATGGTTCCTATGAAAGCTTTTAATATATGCATTTGTGCCACAGGAAATTTTCTAAAGCCAGGGAGCTCTTTTATCTCACTTCAACCATCTGCGCAAGTGTGCAAAGTCGCGGCCATTTAAGCCACGTATGAAAGTCATGTACCATATGGCTGTGGTAATGCAACAAACTTGTAGTGTGCAAGTTGCATGCTGGCACATAAGGTTTCATTCGAATAAACCACTGCCCCCAACCCCTGCCTTCCTGCCTGTCATTTCTTAGGCTATCCACTCAGTTGCCTGGCATCACGAGGGCAAGCAGTTCATCTGCAGTCACTCAGATGGAACTCTGACCATATGGAACGTCAGAGGCCAGGGCAAGCCCATACAGACAATCACACCACACGGTAAGGAAGTAAAAAAACACACACACTTTATACATACAATGTCACAGTAATTTTTTGGCTTGTAATGATTTCCTTGAACTGGTCTTTTTCAAGGGTTCCTACATTTTTAATGACTAGAACTGGGTGAAGAAGTTTGACTTTATTTTGTCTTTCCTTTAATCCAGACAGGGTCAAAGGTATACGTGCTGCCTCAAATATTTACATACACCATGCACTCACTGATAGGTTAAATGTCCCTTAGCTAGTTTCTAGATGCCTTTGGTAGGTATTAAAAAGCTTTTGGCATAATTCTTGCTGGATATTTCACCGCTCATTGATACAATTCATTTGAATTGGCTGGTTTCCTGGGGAATTTGGAGTTTTTCTTCATTATTTCATCCACTTTGTGCAATATACCAGTACCACTGGTAGCGAAACAGCTGCAGAGCTCAATGCTACCACCTTGTCAGTTGGTACAGTTGGTACAATGTTAGCTTTATAAGCTTTACCTTTACTCTTCTAAACACACCTTTGTCATTATGACCAAATAGCTCAATCTTTGTCACATATGACCATAAAACTTTACCTCACAAGGCATTTGGGTTATTTCTGTGGGCAGCCGAAACCTTCAGTCAAGCTTAAAGGTGTCAGTGGAGTAGGGGCTTCTTTTTTGGTTGGCACCCTCTCAGTCCATGGTGATGTAAAATTCATTTCACTATGGGCAGTTATATTGATGTTCCACCTGTTTGAAGTGATCTTGGTGTCTTAAGTTACTTAGAAATAGCTCAAAACGACCACCATTTAGGACTTTCTCATTGTTCTGAGATCAAAACAATTATTTTTATACATCGAAAGAGAAACTGCCAGTTGTTGTCAATCACAATCACTAATAAGAAGTTAATAGCCCTTACACTTCATAAGTCATTAATCAACTATAGTTGAACTCTAACTGATTTTTCCTCTCAAGATTCAACATTTCTATAATCTTTGACGCACATCGTTTCTGTATAACAATCACCATTATTGAAATTTGACATGCAGTGCATATGGAGTTAATTTATATTGTCTCACAAGCTAGTTGACTGAGGACAGTGAAGAAACTTTCGGTGAAGGGATCAAGACCTCCATGGAGAGTGTTGAGATAAATCTAAAGGGTGTGAGATGTTTATTAGGCTGGAGAATTAAAATATGGGTGGATGGGTTGCAGGTAGACTTTGCTTTAGAGGATCTAAACAAAAAAGTTGGGTGCCACCTGTTCGAATATAGCTTTGGAACAAACATCCATATAGAGTGTGATTGTAACTTTATTTTTTAATTGTTACATAAAAACACTGATTGCCCATGGTCTGATGACTTGACGGTCTTGTAGTGTTGATTATGTTGTTCCCTCTGTAGCCACTCTCGCTGTAGCCATCTCTCAAGTGTCTGCCTACACATGGCTCAATCATTGTTTCCTCATTTCAGGCAGAGGATTATTGTCGGTTCAATTATTTCCTGCCTCTGTTTTCCTTACTTTGTGTGTGCATGTGCGTCCTCTGTTTACTTCCTGCAGAAAGCAAGTCTGCTCTTTTGAAGATGCATTTAATCCATACTCTTCTGTCCCCCAACACACTGACTCACCCCACTTAGTTCACACAGATGAAGCACCTGGAAGAAAAATAGGCGACGGCAACTGGGCAGAGAAAGCAAGAGAGTCAGAAAAAGGGAACAAGAAAAGAAATTAAATCAAAAATTACAACAACTTTGAATCAGTTTTTCAAGCTGATTTTATGTGTCGGGGGTTGCAGAAAAGATTTCACCGCATGGGCTTTTTAATTAGTTGTTTCTCCCACTGCTGCATGCATAATTAGTTTGGTATTTAATGGGCAATTATGCAAATTCCTTTGACATGTTTAAGTAAGGCTTATAAGTCCTCTTTTAATTGTCTTTTTAGATATCCATTATTAAATGGTAGTTATTAAAAAGTGTTCTTTATTATACAGACCTGCCTTGCATAACCTGCATTTGGGGTCACTTTCGCTCTTCAGTAAGACTTTTCATATAAATTCAACTGCTCACTGTACTTTGTGATACAGAAATGCGCACACATAGGCATGCATGTGATGGATGTGTAATTTTATTCCACACTGACACCCCTTGAGGTTTGAAAAGATGGATTCTGTAAATCATCCAGGATCTTTACACCTTTCTTTGCATGTCCCCGTCCTTGAATTTGTCTTTCTTCTCTCTGATGAATAGGTTTCTGTTATTTTGCTGCATACTCTTCAGCACAGCATTTTACAATGCTGCTTCTGGGGGGAAAAAACCCCAAGATGACAGAAGAGACTGGGTGAAGAAGGAGTGAACTGCAAACCAAAGTAACTTCTGTTTGTTCTATTTTAGGAAAACAGCCCAAGGACGGGAAGAAGCCAGAGTCTTGTAAGCCCATTCTTAAAGTGGAATACAAAACAACTAGAATTGGGTATGGTCCCTCAGTCTCACACGCGTACACATATACTGTTATACACTTGTATAATGCACGTTCACTTGAGCATATTTATAGACATGCATGTGTTTAATGCAGGCAGAGCCATGACAAAAGTCCCCACAAAGCAGCTCAAGTTGCATTTTACTTACATACAGATACTCCTCATGTTTGTAACTTAAGCCAATCATTTAAAACTATATATTTTGTAGTATCAGCTTTTCTTAATCAGCTATTTTGTTATATAAAGCATAAACTCAGAGTTGTGGATACTAAAGACAAGACAAGACAAGCCCAGTCCTCTTTAAATCAAAGTCTTTTGTTTTAACTCCAACCCTGATGTTATTTTGTATGCATGATGACATCTTACTTACAGTATACCATGGTATACATACATTAATATCCATGCAACAGTTCCTGAAAAATTAAGCTCACTGTACTGATTTTTTTCATTTGTAGTCAGATTGACTCATGCTTTAAGTTGTGCCAAGGCTCTTAATGCCACAACAATTTCCTGCTGGCTAAATAAAATATTAAGAGTGTGAACGCACATTATTAAATAAAGCCCCACCATATAAAATGCCTAATATTTTAAAAACCCATTTAAGTAAATAATTGCATGAATGCAACTCATTCCAGAGACCCCTTCATAATCTTTTCTGGTGGTCTGTCCTACGACACGGTGGGCCGGAGGCCTTGTCTAACAGTGATGCATGGGAAGAGTACTGCTGTGCTGGAGATGGACTATCCTATAGTAGACTTCCTCACGCTATGTGAGACACCATATCCTAATGGTAAGTGTGCATACTTTGGTCTGAATGAGAACGTCTGAGAATTGTGGACATTGTTAATTTACTCTTCTTTTGCACTAACACCTGCGGAAATATGCACACAACTTTCTGGTTCTTAATTATGTTGGACAGCCTGTCTGTGTGTGTGAGTGTGTTTCTGTAATAAATCAGAAATTTCCCAAGGGAAAGGATGCTACTTTTCAGTTTTATTATCTGACACATAGGCTATTACATTTTCATTTCATCCCGCTGTGCACAATGCCCTTCAATCTAAATTTAATTATTATTTTATTTATGGTATTGAGGAGCCAACAGCTGGAGCTTACCAGTATGGCCTGTATGTATGTGATCCAGGATGCAATCTCTGCTGCTGTGTTATCTGGCACGTATACAGCTACAGGACGGATTAGTGAATTATGTAAGAATGGCGACTTCATTATGTCACTGACAATCTGATGTCACTGCTCACTGAAATCATCTGGTAATGGACATTACTGGGTCTTTGGATTCCACAATGAATGTTTGTCCACATAGTCTAATAATCCTGGCACAAGCAGATGAGACGGTATCCCTAAATATCATTTATAAACTATATTTGTCAATACAAAGTTGAATATTTTGGATGAATGATAAACTAAACAGACAAACTAGGATTTCTTAAGACAGACAAGGAAATGATAAAAATCCAAACACTGACAAACGGTAGTGTTGGAAATTGAAGAATTTTTTAAGGTGTACTTAGAGTACAGACATATAGGAGACAAATGAAAGAAAATGCCTAAATGCTTTATACTTCAGTGAGGGGAAATGATGTTGTTTTGGTTTGCCATGTCCCCATTTATAGGGAGTAAGTGGTCAACAGATGCGTTGATAGGAAGGTCCAGAGCCTATCTCAGCTGTCTTAGGGCGAGAGGCAGGGTACACCCTGGACACGTCTGCAGTCTGTAGCAGGGCTAGCCCATAGACGCAGACAACCATTCACACTCACATTCAAACCTATGGGCAATTTAGAGTTTCCAAATAACCTATCCCCACTAACTGCATGTCTTTGGACTTAAAGTAATTTAACAATATGTCAAGAAAATCTGCAATGATGATATTTCTGACGATATAAGAGAAATGGTGTTTTATTGAAGCTTGTCATCGAGGGTTAAGACACAGTTTTTGTTCTCAGACATGCCTGGGCTTGTCTCATGGTGGCACACACTAGGAAACATAAACATTTTATATCGCATATGACATTTTATGGCACGTTAGAATTTTTACTTTACATTATCGTGGACGATATGATAGGAAACAACCCTTGTGTTCTGTGACAGCCGGGTCTGGACAAACCTTTAGGGCAGCAAGCTCCAGAGGAGGTTTTGCATGTTTGCCCTCTCCCACAAATTAAGTGGGTCTTTATAACTCCAGTCTGCTTTTGTCAAGGGGCTGTTAATAACAACCAGATTTGGGAAACGCTCCACTTGACACGTTGATTATTGCAAATGTATGAAACTGAAGTAATTTTTGCACTGCAGGTTACAATATATACTGAGCCTCTGCAGAATATGCAGTGGCAAGTAAAATAAAATGAATTTATTCATTACCACAGTTAAAATCTATTATGAGGCACTAATCTTAAAATGGAATATGACATTTTACTCTCAGACTGATACAAATATTCAACTTGAGCAATATCCCCTACAGTTATAAATTACATAGTATAATAAAATTCTAGCGTTGAGCGTTCCTGCCCTCACATCTTAAGGGCATAGATATAATTTGCTGTATAAAGAGTGGGAAATTCTTCCCATGTGGTTTGCATATTTTAGGGGAGCTCTTTTCTCATGGAATTACAAGACTGATAAAAGTGTGATGTTATGAATCTTTGTGCGGTTTGCAGATTTTCAGGAACCCTATGCTGTGGTCGTCCTTCTAGAAAAGGATTTAGTTGTGATCGACCTTGCACAAAATGGGTAGGTTCAAAAAATGGTTCATTATCTTGACTTTTGTTTCTTAACCATGGGGTAAACTGCTACTTGGCCCAGTAGTACAGCTTGTCACTGTTGTTTATTATTCCTTTCTTTACTCAACATTTTTAGTCAATGTCCAACATTTGTTGAATTGCAGGTATGCAACACTGTGTTTGACCAGTGCAACTGACACCGGCAGACATATTATTTTTATTTAGACTGACTTGTCACTTGAGTATGTGCGGGCTGTATTTAACAGTTATCCAATATTCGAGAACCCCTATCCTCTGACTATCCACGAGTCTCCTGTGACCTGCTGCGAGTACTTTGCCGACTGCTCTGTGGACCTCATACCTGCACTTTACTCTGTTGGCTCACGGCAGAAACGACAGGGCTACAGCAAAAAGGTACTGCACGTTTTATCATTAGATGCCATTATGTGTCCTTCTTCCTCTGACATCTTAATAGAAAATCACTTGTATAACATATCGTGGGTGAAGAAGAGACTTTGGATTAAGACATAGACTCAAAGGGCAAAGCCTCTTTTTTTTTTTCAGATTTGCAGTTTTACATGGTTGAAAATATTCATTTATTCTGAGGAGACTAAAAGTAGTGCATCCACCATATATGTTTGTGTTTTTGTTACACTTAAATGTTTCAGCAAATATTAATATGTAATACTAGACAAAGATAACCTCAGTAAATAAAAAAATCTGGGTTTTTTTTTTTAAACCAAACCTGGCCTTGTGTGAAAAAGTAACTACCCCTAAACCTAATAAATCCACAGAATATTTTCCCCTAAAATCTTGGAGATTATCAAGATGCGAGACAAGCTTTTGAGTTCTTTTTGGTCAGTACAGATTTTCTCCTTGGGTCTCTCTCATGGATACCATTATTTTGCCAAATCTTTTTAATTGCTGAATCATGAACTCTGACCTTAGCTGAGGCCTGCAGTTCTTTAGATGTTGTTCTGGGTTCTTTTGTGACCTCCTGGATGAGTTGGCCACTCCTAGGAAGGTTCACCACTGTTCCAAGTTTTCTTTATTTGTGGATAATGGCTCTCACAGCTCGTTTTTTTTACTGGAGTCCCAAAGCTTTAGAAATATCTTTGTAACTTTTTCCAGACTGATAGACGTCAGTGACTTTGTTTTTTGATCTGTTCTTGAGGTTATTTAGATCGAGGCATTATTCGTTGCTTTTTGCGATATTTTAGATGTAATAAAACAAATAAAAAGAAAGAAGCATATACTTAAAATGAAATGAAATACAGCTGCTTTAGTCAAGGTGGTATGTGAGTCTGCGTGAGAAGGAAACTGCTGTAAAGTAAGTGTCGTCATAAAAAGTGCTGCATGTGTGCGAGTGGTAAGTAAGATGAAAAAGGTGCTACTTAAAATGTTTTTAAAGCAAGAAAGTAATGATAGGGGGAAAAAACACTGTAAATTCATAGATATGTTGCTCTTATTGCACAATAATGAATAAATAAAGGCCTACCTATGGTGTGTAAGACAATTTTAGCAGGTCCCTCAGCTGCAAACCAGGCAGTAAAAAAGGTTTGAGAGCAATAAAAGAAAAAAATATATATCAAAAACAATATCAAACCAGTAACTACGCTTAGTTGCATATATAATTATATAAGCTCGGAAAGCACTAGACTCACATGCCCTTTTTTATGTTGCTGTATTAAAACTTATATAACAATAACGGGTTTTAAATTGCTCGTAGCAGAAAAACAAGGAATAAAGTTGCGTCTAAAAATCTATATTATCAGTGGTCATTTGGGAAACACAAAAAGCTTTCAGTGATCAACTAGACACCTCAATATTTTCGCAGCAAGGTCCAGAGCAGGTTATGTTTGAAATCCAGCTTCTGAGTACAGGCCTCGGGTAGACACCACATGCTAAACAGCCCTATATTTATATTGCCGCTTTGTCAGCATAGCATGCTGTTGTTAGAAATGAAATCAAAGCATGACTGTGTCTCAGAGAGCTGCTATCACAGCTGTTACTGGTGTCAAATGAGTATTTTGGGGAAACGTCACAGAAAACACAAATTATTAGGAAGTTACTGAACTGTAATTAGAAGTCTGAGACTACAAACAACTAAATGCTGCTCCACATTATTGAATGAGGCACGTTTTGAAATATTTTGGTATAAAATGAATTGCAGTAACTCATGAAATAATCATCACAGATTTTTGATGTGATGAACGAAGAAACAGAAATTCCCACAATGCGCCTACATACATAAAGAACAAGAAGGTCACAGGATGAAGGGTAGATTAATACCTCGCTCTACATAATAGGTGAATTTGTCTTAGTCCTCGGAAACACATTTTTTAATGTTTCCATGAAGCCAAATGGACTATATAATAGTGCCGTATTACCTAATGATACTCCCGTCCTCAGTACACCTCCTCTCTCCTCTCATTCTCTTCTCACATCTCTGTATCATTTAAGACAGACCCCCTGCTTTTTCAGCCATTATGTATGCTTATGTTCTTTTCTCTGTTGCCTTGTTCTGGCTTTCTGTCTGAAATGTCAGCATGCACTGACCCAAACTGGCAGCCTAGCTTCTTCCTTTTTTTTTTTCCTGTTAAGCACAAGCCTTACTGAGCTGCGGGAGGGTATTCTCACATAAAGATCACCGTGAGTCATCCCGTTGACCTTTGTATGTGTCAACGTGTTCATAGCCAAACCCCCGCTAACACACATGGAGACGCACACCATAATCGCAAGACACACTGAGAGACGTACACCAAGGACTCGCGCTTGTTTTCCTGCGTGCACTCACACTTGCGCTGGTTTATCATGTCATCTATTTGCACAATCAGTGTGTTCATTGACACCTTGTTTACTGACATAGTGATTCCTGTACGATCTCATTTACTAAGGTAACGCGTGTGTTGTCTGCTGTCTGTCCAGGAATGGCCCATCAGTGGTGGAAACTGGGGTCAAGGCATACAGAGCTACCCAGAGATCATCATCACTGGGTAAGACACTAATTTCATTAGTGTTATCTTTATTATCCTGCACAATTGCTTTCCCCTCTCCTGCACTGTCAGGTCACCAAGTTTTTATATATTCCCATCATGTGCACTTTGCTCCCATTTGATGCTTATTATCCCTCTCAAAGCTGTCAACAAAGGGGGCCAGGGGTGGGGGGTGGGTGTTTTTTACAGAACACATGCAGGAAAGGAGTGACATTGAGGTATGGGTTAGGCAGTAGGAGGCCCTTGCTCCTCTCCTTCCTCCTTGTCTCTTCTCCCCCATGTGCCACATTATTATTCTGCCCAGGTTTTTTTCCTTCGAAGAGTGCCACAGCCTGCACAGTATTTCTCTCCCTCTCCACTTAGCTGAATTGCCAACAAAACAAAGAAGAAACACAGCCAAATGACATGCATTTTTTTGTGACACCAAATAGAAAATCTGTCAATTATCAATACGAAAGCATTCTTTTATAACACATATTGATGTTACGCCTTTATGTTTGTCTAGAAGTGCTTGGATATTAATGGATTATTGAAGGTTTTCTTCTTCTAATGTTTGTTAGTGAGTTGGGAACCCGTGTATGTCTAGAATATATCTCCTCGTTATATCATTAGGACGTCTTGTGATCTGAATTATGTTGATATTGCTTTGGAGCTGTTCAGATGCCCGAATACTTCTGGCTATATATTTATTTCTTACTGTTATAGTTATGAAAAAAAATCACAAATGACAGCGCTGCGAAGAAGGCTTGAGTTGTCTCTAATTACCTCTGCCAAAATGTTTTTGGTAGTGTTTACATGCATGCGTATCGTTCTGTCTCTAAATATGATAGCTTGAGAAGTTTTGAATAGCTTTGTAGGGGTGTAGAGTGGGGTCATGTGAACAAGTGTAGTGTGTATTATTAACAAATAGAAACTGCTGTATGAAGATTTAAATTATGCTACGTTTTGCCTCTCCTTGAAGGTCAAAAGATTGGTCTGAAGGTCAGAGTGATAAAAATGCAATATAGAACTATTTTTTTTGTTTGTATTGACAGCATATAGGCATATATGAAATGACATATGGGGATTCTAAATGTTACTACTTTAGTAATGAGAGCTTATTACAGTATATTTCTAACTAACTAGAAATAGCTCATTCTCTTTATGTTGACAATACCTTCTTTAAAAATATAATGCGTTTTGGGAACAACTTGAAAGAATACACAGATACCAGTATCATTATCTAAATGTTCACTATACAAACAGAAGAAGAAGAAATGTCAGCATCCTTTTAACAGTAGAAGACATTTTATAAAAGTTTTGACTTATTTGATCTTTAAGAAGATGTCAGAGTCCCAAAGAATACCTATATGTTATCAATACAAAATAATGGCAGCAACAAACATGTTTTAAATAGCTCTATATAGCATCATTATCACTTTGACCTTCACATCAATCTATTGATGCTTTGGAGATGGTACTGTATTGCATGGTGGATCAAACCATGACATAGGCTTGTCACTTCTTCATTTGCACTCCACTTCACTCCACTTGTCCAGTTTCCTCAGATTTTTCAAGAACACACCGCACACCAAGTTTTCGGGTAATAGCTCTTTGGGAATCAGCTTGTTTGTTTCAAAGAAGAGACGTGTGGCTGATGTAAAGGATTTTTTAAGGGATAAATAACTTCCCTTTCAGTCATTTTACCCTCTAAGTGTATTTTGATTTTCTCACTTCTCATGAGATTTGATTGTAAAAGCTTTACTATGGCAAATTCTGACACATTTTTGTTACCAGGGCTGATATTGTTTTCTTTCCCTGCAAATGTTACAAATTGGCTGGTGTTGTTTGCTCACATAAAAAGTCAAAAGTTATAACTGACATGGTCCTTCATTTGTGTCTCGTGTCACTCCCATGCATTTCCAGGCACGCTGATGGAACTGTGAAGTTCTGGGATGCCTCTGCAAGTAGGTTAAGCTCATAAATTACAAATATAGTTTATTTTATTGACTATTTTATTAGCTTTTAAACAGAAAAAGTCAAAGGACACTTTGAGTTTCAATTTAACTTGGAAGAAAAAGGAGGGAAGTCAAGAAAGAAAGAAAACAGAATGACTTTGAAAATTTAAATGACACTTTGTTTTTTACTCATTCATTTAAGCCTGTAAGAGCGTCTCCTTTAGCATAGGCTTCAATATAGCTGCTCCTCCTGATGTTATTTCTTTCCTCCTTTCTTTCTAGTAATGCTCCAGGTGCTCTATAAACTCAAAACAGCCAAGATATTTGACAGGAACAGGTCTAAGGAGGACAAGGGCAGCACTGAGGTGTCAGATGAAGACCCCTTTGCCATTCAGATCATGGCCTGGTGCCCTGAGAGCCGGATGCTGTGTGTGGCCGGTGTGTCAGCCAATGTTATCATCTACCGCTTCAGTAAGCTGGAAGTAACTACTGAGGTGGTTCAGGTGGGTATCAGTCTTCAGTTTTACCTTTAGCCTCAACTTCCAGGAATTTCATGTTTTTCTTAATCATCTTTTGTAATACGTGGCTTCCTAATGCCTGCCTGCAATAAATGCCTGTTGTTCACTGGGTGCATTGTCAGAAATATGTTGTAGAGCTGTGGGCTACTATTTGTTTTGTTTTTGGTCCATCGGTTTGCCTCGGAGGAGAACTAAGTTATGAGATACAAAGAGCTGAAGTGAAACAGTGTTAAAAACAATGAAGTGTCCACTGCAGCCACTGTTTGTACTTTTCACACTCCCTTCCCTGTTCTTATGTCAAAAACAAGATTATCTGCAAAAAAGTGATTGTAGATGTTTTTTATGTTTCATATAATTTCTTAAAATTGGTAAATAGGCCGTAGTCAACAGGATTTACAAAGCACTGGAGATAAAATTAAGAAATTACCTGTTTTGCGATTATTTTTATAACTCTGCGTTATTGTACCTACTCAGTTTTTTACATTATAATCTATCTTGTCCTTTTTGACCACTTAGTGTATCTTTATAGAACTTTCATGACATATTTGTTGTAGTTTCTGTTGCCTTTTTCTCCAGATTTTGGTTAAAAAGGACATTTTTAATATCTAGGATTATTCTTACCTGGATAAATAAAGGATATATAAGCTTGACAGAAATGTTCTTTCTGGCTCAAAATGATTTCATCGTTCATAATATGTCTGACAAATTATCGGCCAAAAGTCATTTACAACACTGCAAATGAAGGCAATCACTTTCTGGCATGACATCAGCCCACTCGTCAACCAATCTGCATTTGACCGATGCACAGTGTCATCCACATTCGTCTGGCAGTGGTTGGTTTTCGTCGCTCCAAAACCCCTCTCCGTAAGCAAACGGACACAACTGCGGTATTATAAATTAAGCATCAGATGTTGAGGCATATGCACAACCACATGAACTCAAAGATCTGCCTAGTCAAAGGCAGTATGGTTACCATGCCAACAGACAGGGCAGTGAACAAGCAAAGCTAGACCATCATTATGACCTGCTTTGATAGCGATGTAAATGCTAATGGTGGTGTGATGCGAGCGGGTGCTTAATGAAATAAAGAGAAATGCCGTTATTATCTCCGCGTATGCTCACAGCTTCTGTATTAGCGTGAAACTGTGCATATATGCTTTGCTGTTGGTTGTGGTAGCAAAGCAATAAAATAGTGTCTAGCATGAGATTATCTTTCTAGTCCTGGCAACATATTTCTTGTGAACAGTCATTGCTGAGGTGCTGTTGCAGCAGACTTCGCAGTGTTCACTTGTCAATCAAAGCATGTGGGTGGCACTGTGGCGCGTTTAGCTGATGCCCTTTTTGTGTTCAGCACTGTTTGTCCTAAATGCCCAAATGTTTTGTTCTTTCAAACAAACAGCGAGAAGCAATTATGAATTTATAGACTTCAAGTGCCTTGCTTAGGAGCCTCTTAGTAGCTGTTGGAAGAGATTAAAAATCAGCTACGTTCATGTTTGAAAGCTTTGCAGTTTTCTGTGGGTAAATGACAGTAAGCATTGATGCACGCAGAAGAGAAATGTTAGAGCCCTTAGTCCTAAACGCCACATGCTGTAATGTGGATCAGAACGCTACATGCAGCAATGGCGAGCAGTAATTAGGCGAAACAGCCCGTGTTAGAACAAGGTCAAACACCTCTAAATAACCTTGCAGAAATGAAGGTAGTCTCTGAACAAGGGCACTGATCACTCTTCACTCCCACATGTCAGTGGGGCTAATGAGACTGACAGAAGGCAAAAGAGAGGAGCTGATGAGTTTGCGTGTGTATCGGTGTGTGTGAATCGTACACGCGTGTCTCTGCGAAGGCGCGGGTTGCAAAGGGGTAGCCTGAAGGAGGACTCAGAAGGAATGAAACATCGCAGTATTGGAGGACCTCTAAGACTCTCAATCTTCCCACACAAACATCAAACACCTCCTTATCATCAAAGTGACTCTGCGATCGCATATGAAAGCCATTTAGCGACACAGTCATCATGTCCTGAGGAATTATTATTTACAATAATGTAGAAGAGGAAGTTTCATGATGTTCCTCGTTTATAATGTGCATGTTAATATGTGCACCTGTGTGTATGTCCTCTCATCCAGTTGCTAGAGGTGCGAATGCAGTACGAGCTGAATGACATAGAGTCTCCAGATGGCGGGGGTGAACAGACATCGGCGCTCCCGACGCCCGGTGCCTCTCCTCAGACAAGCGGCCCACCTTCACACCCTTCCACCAGCAGCAACAACTCTGATGGAGGCAACATACCCTGCCTCAAGTATGAAACACATACACACATATATAACTTTAAGGAGAGGGAGAGAGAAGCACTCGCATAAACGCTCATAAGCTGCAGGAGCACTTGCACACATACTCATGCACACAAGAGTCTTGCCTTTTGCCTCAAGCACACTCGAAGCATTCTCAGCCACAGCCTCCCCAACATTCCCCTGCAGCCACTCAATACACAACAGCTTCACAACCACAGCTGCGCCCCTCGTCATTCTTTTTATGAAACCTTTTTTTTTGTCTATGGCCTCCTTTCATCCACAGAGTGCGCAGTACTCCATTGAAGCAGTCTCCAGGTTACCAGGTAGATTTGGTGGTCCAGTTAGTGTGGGTGAGTGGAGAGCCTCCTCAGCAGATCACAAGTCTGGCCGTCAATTCCTCCTACGGCCTGTAAGTACACGCAAGCCTTAACTGAAACTAGAAGCATTTTCTGGGACTTTGCTGGGATTTATGCTATTTATGTTAAGACGCTTAATCTGAAGGTAAAAAGCAACATTAGCAAAGTTAGCGCAAATCAAATTGCAGGCAAAATCGTCACAGATACCGGTGCTGTTCAAGAAGTTACTGCTCAAGTCCTGTCGACACAGTTCAGCAGCTACGGGAATTTAAGAGATTCCACCTGATTTTGGGCTTCAACTACAATGTTTATGTATTCCAAAACAAAATCAAATCTCCTAACTGTAACTTTCCGTTATTCTTGTTTTAAAAACTTTCACCCCTCCTTTTCTTCCCACTTCTTCTTTACTTTGTTGCCAATCCCCAGAGTGGTATTTGGCAACAGTAACGGTCTGGCAGTGGTGGACTACATCCAGAAGACAGTAGTCCTCAACTTGGGGACGGTCGAGCTTTATGGCTCTAATGACCCCTACCAGAGACAGCCCCGGTCGCCAAGAAAGACGCGACAGCCTTCTGGAGGTAATAAAAAGAGAGAAGATTGAAGCCAGAAAGAAAAACATTTTATTCATTTTTCTGAGCATGACAGCTTTTTTTTTTTTTTTTTTTGCCAGAACAGCTCACCCCACAGTTCTTTAGTTCCCGTTCTAAACTGTAAACTGATGCAAATATGAGAATGAATAAAGTGACGACACGCTTTGAATGCACAATGATGCTCTCTTTCTTGCTTAGTCTACAATGCTGACGCATGATTGAGCGATGACGACCAAATACTCGCTCTCTCTTTGTGCTTCGATTGACTTTCTCTCTTTGTTTATCCGCCTCTCTCTTTCTCTTTGCCTCTCATTCACATACCCACTCTCTCGCAGCCCATCCCTTTTCCACGCATCCCTTCCTTTTTACTATTGTCTACCACGGACAGCGAACGGTATCCTTTCCAGTAAGGACACACTGCCACCACGTGTCAGAAAACAGCAGTGCATGTTTTGATACTGCCGCAACGTCACGACAGTTTCCTGTCCATACTTGAGCAAAAGTTTGATTAATGAATTTAGCAAAGTGTGTCCACGTGGGTTGAGAGATTTTTATGCTGTATGCAAAGCAACCACACATGCAAGTAAAGACTCAAAGTACTGTATGTGTAAACATCCGAATGTTCACAAAAAGGCTCACATTAAATACTCGCAGAGCATCTGGTGTCACTAACTGGTGAGCAGTGGGCTGGCACTTGTCAGTGGTTGGCAAGTGTGAGCAGTAATCAGGCATCCAGCTGTGTTGCTCTGCCAATAGGGACTTCTGTCTGCTTGGCTTTCTGCCTCACAGAACAATGTCACACACAAATAAACACACTTATACTCAAACATGCATGCGGGAAAGGGAGGAAGTAGCATTTAAAACTGGATAAAGAAAACTAGAGACCTTGATAGTCTCTGACAGATGGCGGATGAGACTGCACATAGATCCTAGCCAAGGCGACACTAAAATATAAAGTTAAAGAAACATATTTTTTATGCATACACAGAGCGAACAGCCAATTTTTTTTTTTTTTTGAAAATCCACCTGATTTTTGTTTTGATTATGTCATCTCTCATACAGGTCTTTGTGACATCAATGAAGGCTCGGCTACATCGGAGGACCGCTGCAAGTCGCCTACTTCAGGTAACATATCTTTCAGCTTGTCATTGAAAGAGAGGAGTGGCGAATATAGCAGAAATAACAACCAAACAGTAAAGCAGTCAGAAATATACCTAGAAAACCACTTACGTGTGCTGGGAGGAAGATTAATGTTTCAAAATAGCCTTTACGGTTATTAATGTTGTAATGAAGTTGTTGCTCATCAAACTTGAACTCTAGAAGTTTCTTCTTTTTTGAGTCATTCACGTGTTTGGCTTCATTCAACCTCTTTCTTTAAAAATGCACTGTTTCAGTTAAATATTGCACATTTATGGATTTATAATAGTTTTGCCATATGTCCATGCTTTTTTCTTTTTTTTTTACCACTTTGCAGAGTTGAAAAAAGGGGAATACGTCATTTATAATCTCACTCTGTATTCTGAAAAACTGGGTTACATAGGCTGTAAATGCATCCGGGGACTGATGGTAATTCACTGAGGCTGCTCGAAATTATGGGAAAACCAAACTCTGCATTCTGGTAGAGAAACCTATTCATTTACATGAATATTAGTAGGAAAAGGGGCTTCACATATTCCGTAGCACTGAAATTCCATGCTTTTTGATACTCACAAATATATTGCATGCCAAGATTCTTGATTATTTTTAACTTGGATTTCGATAAGGGTGCGTCTTTCAACATTTCCCTGTGTCCGGATGCAGTGTATTGAAGCAGATTCGTCTAAATGTATTGCCAAATTAAGCAGTTTTTGTGTGTATATGACATTTAGACAGCAAACTCAATAGAATGTACTAGAACAAAAACACAATCCACTTTATGCTGCACTATCCCACCTCTGATTTTAAATATTCAGCCTTTTGATGATCTACTGCTTTGTGATATGCAGGAACAAGATTCCCCGTTGCTCTTTTACTTGCTTCCATCTTAATCTGCGTCATTAGTATTTCATCTGAAGGCGCTTGAAGAGAGAACAGCCTAGGTTTATCTCATTATGGGTAACTTGGCATTACCACGATGAAAATAAGGAGCTTTTTAAAAAGGTCAGACAGAAAACAAATCACAGAGTCTGCTTGCTGCTGTTTCCAGGTATGATGGCTGTCCCAGTCTCTGTGTCTGGTGCCACCAGACTGTGATGTGATACATCTGTCTGCTTTGCTATACTCATGGGACAGGGAGAGAAAAAGAGTGCTTTCCTACAAAACTCTCTTTGTAATCTAGGTTTTAAGTGTGAGCCAGTTTGTTTTAGATTTTTGTTTATTTCCTCTCTCTGTCTCTCTTTGAGTATTTGTGGTATGAATTCTGCAGAGGAATAATGTAACGTTTGTAGGATGGCTTGTTTTAGACTTAAATACAGTGTAAATGTGGATGGCCTGGCTTGAATTATTTCCCAGTTCTTTACATTGTACGAGAATAATTTACATCAGAAGACAGGATGTCTTAGTGAAATCAGTGTTCCTTCAAAAAGAAAGGTGCCATTGACATTACAAGCCAATTTCTGCTCAGAACAAGTAAGCACATCTGTGTTTGGTTGATTATTTCTTTGTTTTAACTATGCTTGGCAGTAAATCTTGGAAAGCCTGTTTATTTCCCCTTAATTGGTGCCACATTTGTAAGGAAAATGCATTTGTGGGTTGAGCAGCAGAGTATGGGTTGTGCCACATTTGACTGATCTGGATAGAGCCACAGGGCAACTTTAAGCTGGTGTTCCATAAAACCATTTTGAGTGAGCCTTAGTACAATCTCCAAATTGAGGGCCAACATCCATATAATGGGGGATTTCCAAATGCATTTTCCTTACAAATGTGGCATCACTTAAGGGTAAAAAAACTGCCTCTCCAAGATTTTTTGCCAAGAAGCATTGTTACAACAAAGAAATAGTTGACCAAATAAATATTTACTCAGTTTTTGTGCTAATACACACACGCACTGGGGTAATGGGGTAAAAATGGGTGTTTTTCTAACTGCGCATTTACTCTATTTTACTCCTCCCTCCTCCCCAACACCCTCAAAAGTCTTGATGTCAAACAGCAATCTACACCAATTCTACAATGGAGGTGGTAGAGGAGGTAAGATTGGGCAAAAATGTCTATCAGAGGCTGTTTAGGCAGGAAAAAACGTGGTCTAGATTTGGTGCCCCTGTTTTGTTTCCCTTTTTTTCTTTTTGTGGAGAAAGTGTCTCTGTCTTCCTTTGTCCATACTCACCACAGTGGGAAGAACTAAAGTAGGGAACAGAGAGCTGACGTTCCTCTATACTCCTGGGTTAGCTTCTATTCAACTATCTTTGAAGCCACTTTGTATTTTAACATAAATGAGTATTCTTCATTTGAAATGACAAGATGCTCATATTTGATATTTGAGCACAGAAGAGTAATATACGAAAACTATATTCTAAGGATTCAGAGCTTGTGAAGCAAAAGCTTACCTGGAAGGACGGTGGGACTGCAGTTTTCTTGAGACACCTTACTTGTCAAATATACTGTACATATTGCATGCTACATGTATGTAGCACGAGTGTCATATTGTAAATGTGCCTGCATCTGATACTTGTCCCAACTAATTGTACGAAGTTTGATGATACCATTGAACAGAGAGCAATTCGTCTGTCTGATTTTGTCTTTGTCCAACTTCAGTGTGTGTTGATAAAACTTTGTAAAAGTACATTTAAACTAAGTGAGCAAGTCAAAAAAGAGGATTAGCAAAGGAAGGATTCGGTATCTCATACAAGTGACAGTGAGTAAGTACAATATCCACACCAATCAGCGACAGCATTAAAACCACCTGCACAAATTTCTTTTGGTCATTGTGATGACATAGCAGCCCTGACTCTTTAGTGTCTCACATTTTGACAGTGGAGCCCTCTGTTGATCAGGCTTACTCAGGCACATCCCATGGGTATTGGGAGTTCAACATCTTGGGCTCATTGACATGCTGCTTGAGCTATTGCTGATCACTTTCTGCACTTCTGGGGAGGCCTCTGCCTTTCAGGATCGCTGTTGCCATGTCCAATACGCTTGATTTCCAGCAAAGTGTAGGGTGGGTGAAACATGCCAAAGTAACGTCCACGTGAACATCAGGAGGCAAAGTTTGGGGATTGCTGTCGTCATGTCCGATATACTTGGTCTCTAGCAATGTGAAGGTGGGTGAACCATGCCAAAGTAACGTTCACGTGACTGTTGAGAGCCAGCTTTTCAGAGTACAAGATAATTGTTGTTAACAACGTCTCGTAAATAGTTTTAATGTTGTGGCTGCTTTGTTTGTGCTGGATTATTTGTCTTTGCTTAGCCTGGTCCGGAAACTGATGTTGTCCTCCTGAGTCCTTTTAACACCTGATTATTCACAGTGCAATATTTTTACAATATCCCCAAAACCCACATATGTGAGTTCAGTATTTTAGTTTAGCTTAAAAAAATCTTGATAAAGTCAATAAAATTCCCCCAATTTCCAGCATACTAGAGAACAGAAATCAAATCATCTGGATAAATCATGCATGTATGGATAGCATATGCACGTTTTGGGCTCTAAAAGTTGGTCTACACCTTCATAAGTACCGTAGACGGGCAACAGCAAGATTTTATGTTCTCCACTTAGCTTAAAAAATAAAACGCTAATGATAAAAAGCCAAAATAATCAAATTCAACTCAAATACTTGAAGGTATTACGAATGTTGCAGTTTTTTTTAAAGGAACTTGTATGGATTTCTTTATGTATTGTTTCTGGCAGTTTAAATTGCAAGACAGTCATAACTCTATTACCTGAATGTCTCATTTTATCGTCCTTCTTCTTTTTCCTACAGACAGAGAAAATAATATTTAGGACTTTCATTCACTGCTATTTATATTCACTCTTCTGAAAGATGGAATGCTTTACAAACTAGTACTGAAAGTATATAACCAGCAGCAGGTTTAACCATCCTTTTCACTATGTTTTCTTCCATCTCTGGTTCATTTTTTGTTTCTTGTTACTTCCTTCTTCTTGCTGCATGCTCCTTTGGCATGAAGGTCCTGAATGGCCGTGCAGTTTTGACGTGTGTCTTACCTGTCCTGTCTTTCAGGGCATTGTGCAAACAGACGTCACCTCTTTTGTTTAGTCTGTAACAGCATGCCTCTGTGATACAGAGGGTCGTCTCTTAATCCTTATGCAGTGTCTCCTCCTGTCTAAAGCATTTTGGCTCTCCTATTCTATAAAACAATCCCTTGGCACTTGTTCAACAGTCTTCTGTCATTTTGGTGTATTTCAGGTGTGTGCACAGTCCTAGTCCAATGCTAGATTAACTAGCTTTGCATGGCATCGTGTGTTAGCTTAGACATGTGTTTGTAAAGAGGGATGTTCTCTTTTTTCCAGCAAAGATGTCACGGAAATTAAGCTTGCCTACTGAGCTAAAGCCAGACTTGGGTAAGCCTTGACTTCGTGTCTCCAAACAATTTGTATGAAATGCAATATACTTTTCTCGCTCTGACTGGACTCCATCACTTTACATTAGTCCAGTTTTTTTTCTGGTTATTAGTCTCAAAATTGGCAAGCTGTGCAACTGTTCTCTTTAGTTTGCATGCATCAAAAGTAGCACTGATCTGAACTGAATTAAAATGATTGAACTCAATCAAATTGTTGGAAATGAACCCTTGCTCACACTTCTTTTGACCATGGTGGGGGTTAAAGCAGAGGTCAGTGGTGCTAAGCTAAACTTTTTACACCCCATCTCACTCTAAAGCTTTGTGTAACTTTTGCAGCTTTTCTTTTCTCTTGTGTGTTTTTCATGGCTTTCTTTTCTCTGTCTGATTGGTCCTTCAAAAAAAATAAAATAAAATAATATCAATACAACTTTTTTTCTGTACAACCGTCTTCCCAAACATGGAATATTGTTAGGTTTCATGGGTTTAAAATAAGATATTCACCTGTATGCTTGTTTAATGATCTCAGTGTTATGCACATTTAACTTTCGTAATGTGCCAAACAGCTGGTTTATTTTATAGTAATAAAATTGTGTTAAATTGATGGCTCTTGTATAATGTAAGGGAACTGCAGTGATGTTAAATCATCAACAAATAGGTCTTAAATGATGCTGCTCTGTTAAAAAAGGCAATTCAACTTATGAGATCTGTTTTTCCTAGAAAGACAAGACCACTAACTATTTACTTTTATTTTGCCACTAGCTGTTAAAAGTGCGAGTCGACTTTCTTTCTCTCAATTTCCAGTATCTACATTATCAGTACTAAAATCAATCATTTATAAACAAATAAAAATGCTATTACTGGTATGCCTTGAATTTGCTTTGAAAAGTGTAAATCCATTTGCATTTAACTTCCAAACTCTTTCTTTTAAGGCAGTAAGAAGCTAGTGATTGTTATGTTTCTATTTTTTTCATTATTTATTTATTTTTTTTAGCATATTTTGTGCCAACTTCTCCATTGTCTGTCTTGCAATAATACTTTTTTGCAGGTGCTTTACCTCTCTGTTTTTTCTCCTTACTGTCCTCCTGTCTGTATGCCCGCCGCGGGGTGCCAACCCATTAGACCACCGGGACAACTCTTTCAGCCGCTCACGCTCGTCCAGTGTCACCAGCATCGATAAGGAAGCACGAGAGGCCATCAGCTCATTCCACTTCTGTGAGACTTTCGCTCGGAAGGGGGACAGCATTTTGACACCCTGCCTGTATGTGGGCACCTCCCTGGGAACTGTCCTGGTTCTGGCTCTCACATTGCCACCCGCTGGAGAGCAACGGCAACTGCAGCCAGTTATCCTTTCACCTGCCGGTGGGTAAAGCAATCTCAGATGGGAGGGAGGGAGGGAAATTAGAGTGTGAGAGGTTTTTTTTGTTTTTTTTAACGGCAATAAAGACCAAACTTGGCAACCCACTCTGTAAATTTTAAGGAAAAACAGTACACAATGATTTTTAAATGTTTAAGTGAAAATGGACCAAAAATGGTACACATAAATACAGTATGACCAATTTATCTCTGCTAATAGGCTACATACCAGAGGCTTTTAAGGTGGCTTTAATCAAACCATTACTTTAAAGTAGGCACTTTAGTCATTTATTTACTAATTACTGACCTTATGACTAATTCCAAAAGTTCTTAAAATAGTTGTTTTAAATATACGGTGTGATCATATGCAGATCATTGGATTATACTGTTTATCATGTGTATATTTTAGATTTTTCCTGTTTCTCAAAGAAACGAATTTCATATATTGTTCTACTTCTGTGTGTAAGTTTTTAGGCCTGCCTCTTCTTCTTCTTTTGTCCTCTACTTGTCCTCTACTAAACTGCAGGAGTGTCTTAAAGATATAAAGGATATGAAGGCCTTGATAACTTGTAATTTCCTATCGATATATTCAGTCAAAACTTTAGTTTTTGTATTTAAAAATCTGAGGCAGCCAGTGTCTAGCCTGATACTTATTTTGAATGGCATTATCTCGGCGTCCATCACTGAACTTTGGAGTCATTTTTCACCAGAACACACTAAGCATTTCCAAAATGCAGCAGTCCTCTGGAAATATAATGTTCCAATAGATTTTTTTTCCTCCTGTTCACCAGGTATGTTGGTACGGCTGAAGGGAAGCATCTTGCGGATGGCCTTTATAGACTCCACGGGTTCTCAGCTGCCATCTGCATATGAGCCTTGGTATGAACCCAACGTTACAGCAGACGGCGAAGAAAGAGAAAAAGTCCGTAAGCGCCGGCCCGTCTCAGTGTCCCCTTCCACCTCCCAGGACCTCAATGAGAGCCAGTATGCTGTAGTGTGTTCAGAGAAACAGGCCAAAGTCATTGCCCTTCCTTCCCAGTCCTGCATCTATAAACACAGTATCACAGAGACCTCCTTCATCTTACGGGCAGATGTGGTGCAGATGAACCAAGGCATGTGCGTGGCTTGTTTCTGTGCCAACGGCCACATCATGACCCTCAGGTAAGGCTACATCTAAAGTCAGGCAATGTTTCAACCAATACATGCAGTTAGAATTAAGAATGTTTGCTCTCCCCTCTATCATGCATGGCATGTCTATATATTTATATACATGAACTGGAATTGACTTAACAAAAGAAGCAGGAGAGCAAATAATTTTGCTCATATTTGTGCTTGTTGCAAAGACTTTCCACACAAAATCTGTAAACTGTGTACAGCGAAAGCTGCCATATGGTAAGAAAGAGGACAGGTACATACAAAAATTGGGGTCATAATTTAATTTGGTCATAATTTGCACCTGTTCATCGAAATCCAGAGGTGTTTTTTTTATAGTATACAGACTTTAATTAGTTCAGATCTTAAGTTCAGATTTTTTACTTAGAATCTGGACTTTGATTTTAGAAATAAAATTTTTTTCCAGACTGAATTTTCAGAATTCGAACTTTAATCTCAGCATTCTCACTTTTTTTCACACTTTGGACTTCATTTTTAGAATTCAGACTTTGTATCATAATACAGGCTCTTTCTGGACTATGTTAAAAGCAAGGATAAAGTGCCAAACACCAGGCAATGCTGGACATTTTATTAGGTACACTTTGCTTTTACTGGTTTGGAAAAGTGTTTGCCTTTAGAACTTCCTTAATTATTCATGTCCTAGATTCAGCAAGATGCTGGAAACATTCCATCTTAAGAGCTTTTGGTTTTGGTCCATATTGGAATTGGCATCACACAGTTTGACCAGATTTGTCGGCTACACATTTATGACGTGAATCTCTCATTACACCGCTCATTGTCATGTTCAAGAAACTAGTCTGATGACTTGAGCTTTGTGACAGGGTGTGTAATTCTGCTGGAAGGAAACAACAGAAGATGGTTACACTGTGTTCATAAAGAGATGAACATGGTCAGCAGCAATGGTCAGGCAGGCTGTAGCATTTCAGTAATGCTCAGTTGGTACTTAGGGGTCAAAAGTGTGCCAAAAATTATCCCCACACTATTACGCCCCCACCATCAGTCTGAAACATTGATATAAAGCACGATGGATCCGTGCATTCATGTTGTTTATGCCAACACCTGATCCTACCATCCGAATGTCGCAGCAGAAATCATGACTCGTCAGACCAGGCAACAATTTCCAGTCTTTTATTGTTCAGTTTTGGGCTACAAAATATAGCCTTGGTTTCTTGTTCTCAGCTGACAGGATTGACATCCAGTGTGGTCTTCTGCTACTGTAACCCATCTGCTTCAAGTTCAGCGTGTTGTACATTCAGAGATCTTTCTCTGCATAACTTGTTTATAACCAGAGTTTGTTTTTTTTTAATTTTTGCAAGTTACTCTTTCCTTCCTGTCAACTCAGACGACTGCTGATCTTGGGTTATTGTCTAGTTTCGTCTGTCCGGCAAAATCTCACTAGATCAGCAGTTTCTGAAATATTCAGACCAGACAATCTGACACCTTTTTTCCCATTCTGATGCTCAGATTGTATTTCAGCAGGTCTGACTGTCTATGGATTTGCTGCACATCTTGGCTGATGAGTTATTTGCCTTAACAAAATAGTATACCTAACAAAATGGACGTTGAGTTTAAATAATTAGAGTTCAGAGTAGGTCAGAAACTTTATTGATATTGTTTCTGTGCCTCCCATACAGTGTGCCAGGATTGAGACCGCTCATGGATGTGAACTACCTACCTTTGACAGACATGCGGATAGCCAGGACTTTCTGCTTTACTAACCTGGGTCAGGCCATGTACCTCTGCTCCCCCACTGAGATCCAGAGGATCACTTACAGTCAGGACACTTGTGAAAACCTACAGGTGAATTAGCCTTCTATATACAGCACTACTACGTGTTACTATTGCAAAACAGTTTAAAATCTCTGCATGGCTTGGAGACACACATTAGCCAACTAAGTACCTAGGCTATTTTGTTTTGGTTTGTTTATACCTATAAGAAATATTCACGTATTAAAATTAACCTTGTCTCTATGGGTAACAGACAGGAAGAATTTTGAAATACCATAACCCTATATTCCTATTGTCATGCCAGAATGAGATTTTGAAAAACTCCTGCCAAACTCCCTCTATCTAATCAAAATTCACAAGGGGGATGCTGAGAGGATGGCAGCATAAGTTTGCAGCTCCTGGTAAAAACTCACAAATAAAAGTGCTGAAGTATTTTTAATCATTAAACTGTGGAATAAATGTCATGAACGGTGGGAGAAGGTCAAGAAGACAGGGGAGCCGGCTAGAGGAGACAGCCGGAAAACAGCATGCAAGGTGAGCATGTGGAAGGAGAAGGGGCTAGCCACCTCCACTCAGGCTTCCAGGACATCATTAAAGAAATTCACTCACTTAAGGCAAAGTTCAGAACTGATTTTGTCCCACTGAACAAAGACATTAAACAAGAAATGAAGGTAGAATTCCAGACATTAATATAAAACTGACAGAAACAATAGGTGAGGTAGCTAGCTATAAGACAAGACTCAAAGAAGCTGCAAAACACTTGGAAGAGATGGAAAGTTGGAACATGGCCACAAAAGATGCATTAATTCAGTCACTGTAACAAAACTGGCTGCCCTAGAAAAATGTATATTGTCCAGTAATGTATATTATCAATGGATCAATAGGCCTAATAGAAGGTTCTGAAGGAAACTCTGTGCTGCAGTTTGTGGAACACTTGTTGAGAGCTGAGCTCTTTCTCCCACCAGACCCTGCTCTGAATATCCAGCGGGCACACAAAGCTCTGACGCCTAAGCCTGGACCAGGAGAAACCTTTATATTGTCATATACTCACTTACTGCCTGTGTCATAGCTAATGAACACAAAACATCAATAAATGAATGCAAGGAATGGAGTTAATCCAAAGTAGCCTAAGTAGTTTGAAACTTGTCTCACATAAGTTGCGTCCCTGAAATAACTATGGGGAACTGAGTCATCCATGGTGAGAACTATTCTATTTATAACCGTGTCCAGATTTTACTGCAGTGTGTCTCACAAGCTAGGGACTTGTATTATTGGGGGATAGCCCTCCCTCTGGGAGGCGCTACAGGAGCCTCCGGACTAAGACCACCAGGTACCGGAACAGCTTCTTCCCCACAGCTGTCAGACTCCTGAACTCTGCCTCCTGACATCTGACCCACGTTAACTCATGGACTGAACATACACACACCCACAATGGACAACTGTACCCTCAAACACACAATAATAACATGGACTGAACCACCACTCACAACCACTAGCACTTTATGTAGCCTCTGTAGAAACTATCTACACCCTCACTTATCTTAACTGCACTACTGTATAGCTCTGTGTAAATAATCATTCTGTACATTCGATAATCTTTAATTCTACAACTGTTTACAACTTGCATAGTTCACATTTCTGTATAGCTGTATATCTCAGATTTCTGTAAAGTTATTTATTTCATATTCTGTATAGTTTTTCATATTTATATCCTGTTCATAGCCTGTACATAGCTTGTACTCACTACAGCCTGTACATACTTATAGTTATAGCATATTCACAACATACTTCATACCGTGTACATTATAACATACCATAATAGACCCATTTCTGTAATATACTTACATATCTATACTATTGCTAATATATATTGTAATATATCTATATCACTAAAGCACTTCTGGATGGATGCAAACTGCATTTCGTTGCCCTGTACCTGTGCATGTGCAATGACAATAAAGTTGAATTCTATTCTATTCTATTCTATTCTATTCTATTCTATTCTATATGTCTAGTATATATATATCTTTATCTATATTTATACATTTTATATATGTATTTATAAAATGTGTTAATATTTCAGGAGATGCTGGGTGAACTTTTCACACCAGTGGAGACACCGGAGGCCCCCAACAGAGGGTTCTTCAAAGGCCTGTTTGGTGGCGGTGCACAGTCGCTGGACAGAGAGGAACTATGTATGCCGAATATGTATCTGATGATATACATACAGTATATTTCTGTCCTATATGTACCATCACTTCATGCTTATCTGTCTTTTCTTCCTTCGATCAGTTGGTGAAGTAACAGCTGGAAGGGCATCGCGAAGTCTGGCCCAGCACATCCCTGGCCCAGGTGGCATTGAGGGGATGAAGGGAGCTGCCTCTGGTGTGGTTGGTGATCTGGCACGTGCCCGGATAGCACTAGATGAAAGAGGCCAGAAACTGGGTGAACTGGAGGAGAGGACGGCCGCCATGATGGCCAGTGCAGACTCTTTTTCCAAACACGCCCACGAGGTGAGCAAAAGTGTCAAGAAGGACGTCGAGCTTGAAAATTCATACCCACAATTAACAGAGCGACGATGTGACATCATGAATGCTCACTGTACATTAGTGCTACTAACAAACAATAAACAATGAAATTAAATGCTTGTGACCAGTCTTGACCCTCCATAAAATATTTTACACAGCAAAGCAGTTACTGTGAAATATTACATGTAATACCTGACACTATTTAACCAGTAGAGGGCAGTATGTAACCAAGAAACTTACTCAAATTGTAGATTTCTTTCAGAATGGAAACGGTTTCTAAAATTATGTGAGGGCCCCTGTTCTTTACAGTGTTTGACTGACCAAGTAAACAAAATTCAAAATCAAAGCAAATTCATATACATTCTTACATAAAATTAACTTTATCAACAGCAAATGGAAGTGGTTTTAGAGAGAGACGTGATGGTTTTGTGGTACTGCCCGATCATTTGGACCATGTTCCCATGACTACGTGTTCTTTGTTTCCAGATGATGCTGAAGTGCAAAGACAAAAAGTGGTACCAGTTCTGATTGGTGGAAGGGGTGGAGTAGAGCTCTGTGGACACCATTGTCTGATTGACCTCCCTCATCTGGCTCATCTGGACTCACCGTGACCCCTACCCATCTGTCTGTCCCTTCATCCGTCCCTCCAAGCCTCCTTCACTGAGACACTTGGGGATTTTCTTCCCTAGCACAACGATGAAACACTGTACTTACCTCAGTCTTGGGGTGGAACTGAGGGGTAGACAGGAGAGGAAGACGACCTCAGAGGGAATAACTTAATAAATGGTGTCTTCTTTTTATGTTCTTGTCTCATTGTTTATCTCTGTTCAGCCTCTCCTCTGAGGTAGCTGACTGGCCCATGCACCTGAAGATTCTTCACTCTCATTTGCCAAAATGTTCTTTACTGTTGTCTCTACTCTGTACCCTCGTGGCCAATATTCAAACTGGTTAAAAAAAAAAAAAAAAGACAAATGTGTAATGAAGAAGCAAAGACTTCAAAAAGTTATTAAAATGTACAAAAAAAAAAAAGTAAATACATCATTATATATACATAGATCTAATAAATGTGCAATGCTGTATCCACTTCCAAGTGACAAGTACAAAACAAAGGGATAACTCATCGGGGAGATGGAAGCGGGGCGCGAGGGCCGAAGGAGGCACCGTTGGAGAGGTATAAGAAGTGCTGCGATAGCGATGTCTCCTCTATGCAGAGGGTCGCAGGGATAACTCATTCGGAAGTACACTGGATATTTCATCATCTTGCTCAATCTCTAGACTCACCTCTGTATTTGACAAACTTTCAAATCGTTACCGTGTGTGTGGGTGCGTGCGTGAGAACGTATGTGCGTGCGTGAATTTCTTTTCTCGCCATTCCTCTATTTGTTATTTGTTGGGTTATTTGCTCCGTCTGTATTATGATCATTATTGTTAGTAGTAATATTATTGGAAAAACTCTTATTTTTCTATTGTTGTGAAAGTGGATGATATTTAATTTGTTGAAAAAGAAAATACATTTTGTGACTTTTGTCTAACAACTGAAATTAATTTCTCCTTATGAAAAGGGCTGGAATCTATAAGGAGGGCAAGGATATAAAAGGCATATTTGGGACTCAGTAACATGGTGACATCAGCTTTTTTTTTTTATTATTCTAAAAGAGAGAATGTATGAGCCACACACATTTATTCCTTTACTGAAAATGTAATTTAATCACTTAGCAGATGCAATGTGAGCTGCCTCCCACTTGCTCGCTCTGTCTCCGATGTCACGAGCTCGGTGGTTTGATGAAATCAGCGTTAAATACACAAATAGCCAAGTATCAGTATTGGATTACATACATTGCAAGCATAAATCCTAACAGTAATCATACAGGTGGGATAAAAACAAGAAAATGGCTGAGTAATCTTTCAAAGGGACATATTTGAAACTTTTTTCGTGTATTTTTTTTAAAAATTTTTCTGTGTTTTGCTCACACTTGTCTGTACGTGTGATTCCTTTTAATATTTACTTACTGAGGTGGAGGAGACAGCTGTGTTTGGTGTTATCTTCATTATTATCCTGTTTCTATTTTCCATGTTTGCAGTCGAACTCAAATGTGATGTATCTGTCTGCCGGGCTTTTAACCTTTATTTGTATATAAGTAAATAGTTTGACAATCTAAGTGGAAAGTAAATGCCGAAGTTGCTCAGGCAACAAAAGAGGAGACAGGCCATATTTTTTTCTGACGCCAAAGAATTGCTTTACCTTTCCCATTGCGTTGTCCCATAGCATTTGGCCGCGAGTCTGGAAACCACACGGTACATGTGAATATGTGTTATCCAGTTTAGATATATCACCCTTGTCACTTTTCAGGGTTCAGGAAATGGAAAGTCGCAAAGGAACTCAGCCATTTATAACACGATGGATCATAAAAATCACTATCATTCCACCACACCTCAAATGATGTTTATGGTATTCATCTGTGTGAATGGGTGTATTTGTACATCTTCTCTGTCTGTATGTAAGGTTATGTTCATGTAAATGAAGTGATATGATTTATTATATTTTGTTCCGGTTGTTTACTCATTGCTGGTGATGTCCTAGTTCAGGTAAGTGTGGACAAACTCAAACCACCAATTAAGTAAAAAAGGAAAAAAAAGAGGACAAGGGTAAGATAATGTGTGATAATATGTGAGGACGACCTCTAAATTTTGGTTTAATTTAAAAGTCCTTCACTTGTCCTCTGTATTCTCTCCGTTGGTTGCGCAGCTACAGGTGTGGCCTCCTGTGTTTCCAGTAAGCATTGTGGTGTGAATGTTGGCTGGTTGGTCTATCTTTCGCCCCTAAGCTTAAAAAGAGAGACAAAACGAAGTACTTCAGGAAAAATAGCTGTTTTAGCTACAAGTCAGCCCCCCACCAATATCCGTTTGATGTCTTTCCCTTTAATCCAGCTGTTATTTCTTTGAATGTTATACTTGTTTTCCCATCTTTGAGTGAATTTGATTTTTCAGCCCATGTACTACAGTATGCAGTATTCCTACCTGATATGATCCACACTCAATAAGAGGGAGTCCTGTCTATCTGCCATATGCCATCTTCTGTCCTCGATTCAACAGTTATCAGTGGGTTGCAGTATTTTTCTCATTGTAGCCAATTTTCTTGTACAGTTTTATGCAACTTTCACATGGATGTTTATGACTTTATCTGCTGCCACAAAAATTTAGAAATTCTGTAGATAGAGATTACTGTGCAATGGAAAATAAAAGTCGAAAATGGATTTTTGTCTTCGGTTATTAAACAGTTTCTGTTTAGCAGAAAGAGGAATAAAATGTTGGAGTATCTCAACGACATGCAGGCACACTGCATATTCAGTGAAATACAGTTAGATCATGGAAAACTGGTTTCATCACAATTTTATCCCAACATTAGATGGCAGTAAATACACATGGTTGCCTCAACAAGCAATACTGAATAAATAGGAAAAATGCAAACAGTGAAAGGGCGATCCTACTAGTTATTATTAGCAGGTTTAATATTTGACAACTTGCAAATAAAAGATTAGTTTTTACAAAAATAAATACATATATTCATCAGTGAAGCAGAAAACTGCCAAAGCTACATAGTAGTAATGAAGTTATATAGTAGTTTTCCTTGTTTATTAGTTTTTTATTTATACTCCAAGGCTCCATTTCCTCAAACATCATTGTCCTGTACTGAACACAGCAGATTCCCACATGTGCTCACTTGTGATGCAGACAAGGAGGGTTAATTTATTTATATATTCATCTTGGGGTAATGTACAGGAAGTCACCCCAAGTCTGACTTCTGTTAAATGTTTTATCTCACACGGGGAGACGTCCACTAATATTTACTGTAAATACCTTACAGTTGGCCTCTAGATAGAAACAGACCTCTTGAATCACAGATGCAATCATCCTAATCCCTATTATCTGTAAATTCATACTGTATTTACAAAGGATTACGATGTGGATCAATTACTGTGAAAATCAGAGAGGCTACCAGCTTAGCTTATGATTTCCCGTAAGAGTACAAATTTACAGACTGTATCTCTGCGTTGCCGCTTGATGCTTCCGGGCATTACAGTGGGGCAAAAAAGTATTTAGTCAGCCACCGATTGTGCAAGTTCCCCCACCTAAAATGATGACAGAGGTCAGTAATTTGCACCAGAGGTACACTTCAACTGTGAGAGACAGAATGTGAAAAAAAATCCATGAATCCACATGGTAGGATTTGTAAAGAATTTATTCGTAAATCAGGGTGGAAAATAAGTATTTGGTCAATAACAAAAATACAACTCAATACTTTGTAACATAACCTTTGTTGGCAATAACAGAGGTCAAACGTTTACTATAGGTCTTTACCAGGTTTGCACACACAGTAGCTGGTATTTTGGCCCATTCCTCCATGCAGATCTTCTCGAGAGCAGTGATGTTTTGGGGCTGTCGCCGAGCAACACGGACTTTCAACTCCCGCCACAGATTTTCTATGGGGTTGAGGTCTGGAGACTGGCTAGGCCACTCCAGGACTTTCAAATGCTTCTTACGGAGCCACTCCTTTGTTGCCCGGGCGGTGTGTTTTGGATCATTGTCATGTTGGAAGACCCAGCCTCGTTTCATCTTCAAAGTTCTCACTGATGGAAGGAGGTTTTGGCTCAAAATCTCACGATGCATGGCCCCATTCATTCTGTCCTTAACACGGATCAGTCGTCCTGTCCCCTTGGCAGAAAAACAGCCCCATAGCATGATGTTTCCACCCCCATGCTTCACAGTAGGTATGGTGTTCTTGGGATGCAACTCAGTATTCTTCTTCCTCCAAACACGACGAGTTGAGTTTATACCAAAAAGTTCTACTTTGGTTTCATCTGACACATGACATTCTCCCAATCCTCTGCTGTATCATCCATGTGCTCTCTGGCAAACTTCAGACGGGCCTGGACATGCACTGGCTTCAGCAGCGGAACACGTCTGGCACTGCGGGATTTGATTCCCTGCCGTTGTAGTGTGTTACTGATGGTGACCTTTGTTACTTTGGTCCCAGCTCTCTGCAGGTCATTCACCAGGTCCCCCCGTGTGGTTCTGGGATCTTTGCTCACCGTTCTCATGATCATTTTGACCCCACGGGATGAGATCTTGCGTGGAGCCCCAGATCGAGGGAGATTATCAGTGGTCTTGTATGTCTTCCATTTTCTGATGATTGCTCCCACAGTTGATTTTTTCACACCAAGCTGCTTGCCTATTGTAGATTCACTCTTCCCAGTCTGGTGCAGGTCTACAATACTTTTCCTGGTGTCCTTCGAAAGCTCTTTGGTCTTGGCCATGGCGGAGTTTGGAGTCTGACTGTTTGAGGCTGTGGACAGGTGTCTTTTATACAGATGATGAGTTCAAACAGGTGCCATTCAAACAGGTAACGAGTGGGGGACAGAAAAGCTTCTTACAGAAGACGTTACAGGTCTGTGAGAGCCAGAGATTTTCCTTGTTTGAGGTGACCAAATACTTATTTTCCACCCTGATTTACGAATAAATTCTTTACAAATCCTACCATGTGGATTCATGGATTTTTTTTTCACATTCTGTCTCTCACAGTTGAAGTGTACCTCTGGTGCAAATTACTGACCTCTGTCATCATTTTAAGTGGGGGAACTTGCACAATCGGTGGCTGACTAAATACTTTTTTGCCCCACTGTATGTGTGACTAAGGTCAGGTAGCCGTAGCTGGAATTAATGTGGACAAAATAGCTCAGAGACGAAACTAGATAAAGTAATTAGGTTAAAGAGTAATATAGTGATAGAATATCTTAATCTTTTGCGGCTAGAATTGGTAATAAAAGGACAAATGATTTATAAACCAACAAACAACGCTTATTGCAGTTCAGATATTGATTGCTGGCTAGAGGGATAAAGCAGACTGTGATTGAATGTTGCCTTCTTCTAGCTGATTAATGCCCAATCTAACTAAAAGCAGAGACACTATAGTTCAAATATTGGGAAAAGCAGAGTTTCCTGGAATAATAACAAATGAAGATACACCACGGACTTATAAACAAATCCATATGTGAAATTTATAATTCCATAAAACATAAATCTCTGGAAAAGATAACTGAATGAATCTATTACTTTCTCTTGCCCTTTCTCTTCCCGTGTATTGAATAGGCTTTATGGTTCTTCCCGTCTTTGCTTAAACAGAATTATCAGACAAAGTGGTGCCATTTTATTAGGTAAGAGAGCTTGTGTTTTTCATCACAGATAAGCTTCTGTGGGTGT
This sequence comes from Rhamphochromis sp. 'chilingali', assembly GCF_963969265.1. Taxonomy (NCBI): domain Eukaryota; kingdom Metazoa; phylum Chordata; class Actinopteri; order Cichliformes; family Cichlidae; genus Rhamphochromis; species Rhamphochromis sp. 'chilingali'. The sequence goes on along the minus strand of NC_137932.1, from coordinate 11,545,667 downwards.
GAGAGGCTGACAGGTGAATTAAGGGGAGAGTGGAAGAGGGAGACAAAGAGGGAAATGTGGTAGGTAAGGAGAAAAAAAATAGTTGATTTGTTCAATTTGGCTGAAGCCATGAAGAGAAGGTCACTGGGGAGAAATGTTTGTTGTTGCGTACTGTTTGAACTACTGACTGACTGAGATATAGGGTCAGGCAATCCACAGCTAAGCATGCTGCTCAGCAGATGACATGTGCGTGAGACTGTTGCCGTGGTGACTGGAAGCGTGAATGACCTGAGCATCGCCTGCACAGCAGGGAGACTCAAAATGAGTATTTTGTTCTAAAATATCATCAAAAATGTCATCGATAAACAACCAGTTGTTTAAGGATTATTTATCAAGACTGGTTTGATCAGATAAGCGCCCCTTTTAATTGCATTAATCACAAGCTTTTGAAAGTACTTGAGAATATGAAATACTGCAATAGATATATTTTTTAAAGCTAGTTTTAGTCCAATCATGTAACAATCAGTAGGTATCATGTTCTTGAATGACTGTGCCAACAAACATGTTACATCACTCGGACAGTTAACATGTTGTTTCATTCTGTTCCAAGTTGTAGTAACATCTGTGAATAACTACTATGTGACCTCTCAACTTTTCAGCTCTTAAGCTTTCACCTTTCAATCTTATGGCTCAACAAAGGTGACATGAACTAAACCGCTGCACTTCTTAGATCTTAACTTCTATCACAGCACAAATATGCAGCACACATACATAAATTCAGTTGCTGATACCGGTGCTTCAAGTTCTCCCAACTATAATCAGCATAAGAAAAAGACCATTTCTAGAAATGCATTCTAAACAAGCAACAAGCCTGAACAGACGTTTTGACAGAAACATTTCCTCATATACAAAGAAGTCACCTCATATGTCTTTATATTTGGCTTCCAAGGAAACAGATTTCCTTTTTATCTTTTTGAATTTGGTCTTCAGCAGTAGTTCGACAGGGTTTCTGAACCCATTTAAAAGTTGTTCTTTTGACTTTGACTGCTCTGCCTTTTCACCTATGTTCTCCCATAATCAACAGCTTAGCAAATCATCAATTTTAAAAGATATCTTTGGGCAGTTACTAGCAGTCTGTCATAAAAGCACACTATATTTTCTTATTCCAATCTAAAAGAAAAGATTTTGAAAAGCATAACAGTATATCTTCCACCAAGAAGGCGAATCCCAAAGATCAGTTAGCCATAACCTTGACCTATCTCAGCATGGCACGCAGTGTATTTTTGAATCTTGAATCTGGAACTCATGTTTTTAATAAATAGAGAAAAGTCCAGCGAGGACATAGGACCTGAGAGATGCAGTTGATCCATCTATTATTCACTGATACCTCATCAGGAAATCTCAATGCAAGGGTGGCTGAAAAGAAGCAACGTTTAAAGAAGGAAATGATCTCAAACACACTGCCAATGCAGTAAAAGCACTTGGATAGAAAAACACACAGTGGAACACTATGAGTCATGGATAGGCTTCCCCACATGGGAGGAACTATTGCTAATCACTGTTTTAAGGAATTAAAAGAATGCTTGACTGAGAGAGTTCAGGCTTTATTGAAGAATAAAGGTGGTCATGCCAAATATTAATTTTCTTCCTTCCATTCATTCCTACACCTATTTCCATTTTTCCTTAAAAAATTAAAGAAATAAGATGTTGGCTCAAGACTTCTGCACAGTACTGTGGAAAGATGTGGAAACAAAATGTGTTCAGTGTTTCAATGTCTTTGTTAGTAATATAGATTTGTTAGCTTTCAAGTTTTGGGGTTTCTAAATAAAAAAAAATCTTATATTTTAAACAATACCCATTGGTCAGTGATGGTGACAGAAATCCATTAAAGCAAAGCATCCCTTCCTAATTTGTTTTAGAAATTTGATATGAGAGTCAGTACTGCATTAGCAGTTCACGTCCCCATAACAGTTCTCCCTTACAGGAAATAAGTGCTGGAAGGATCATATTTGGAAAGGTAATGAGCATCGTGACTCACTTGATATTTCTAGACTGTTTTGCTGTGTGGGGGGGAAAAAGGAGAAAATGTGCTGCAGACTTCTTGTAATTATCTGTGTGATTTTTTTTAACCACTTTTCACTTTTCAGTTGCTTCCTGAAAAAAACAGCTCTTGTGATGAAGAGAGATATTTCAAGCTCGGAGTCCTTGCTTATTTAAATACATATGTTACTGTTTTGTTTCATCTGTACCGAGTTAACATGCAAGCAGAAATGTGTTAAAAAGGATCATTAGCTTCAGTCTGTCAAGCTGAGAAACATCTGTGTTCGGAGGTAAACTGAAGATCATCTTTGGGCTGGCCCTGTGTACGTGTGTGTGTCTGTGGGCTTATGTGTGCGATGTGCCTGTGTGCATGCATGAGTAAAGGGAAAGAAGGGGTGTCGTCGACACGGGTGCGGTTGAAACTCTGACCTTTTAATTTTAAAAAAGGCTCCAACTCAGTGCTTCTTTCGACAGAGTGAAGGGAGTCTGAAGGGAAGGCTCAGTGATGAAGCTGTGCAGTGTGCCACATGCTCAGCTGGGTGCTTCTGAGACAAGATTTCGGTCCCACAGGGCCACAAGACCCCGTTTTATTCATCTGTTGTCCACTTTCCTTCAGATGTAGACCAACTGTTCGAAGAAACTAAAGTAGAATAAAAGTGTAAACAGCAAGTCCTCCTCTTTTAAACCATCTCCAGAGAGGCAAACATGCAAAAGGCAAAGTTATGGAATGCACACCAAAACGAAATGGCCACCATCCAAAACCTCAGCCTGCGTGACCAATTTGTGTTTGCTGTAATATTTAGTTTTAAAATACCGCAGCTCTATTAAGCAGAAATGAGTGATTTATGTGTGTGCATGATTCAAACAAGCACTGAAGTGAGGTTTAATCAATTTACTTCTCTGAGTCACGAAAAAAGGATCAAATGCTTGTTCCTAGAAAGCAGAAAACGGTTATCTCTTGTTTTCCAAAAACATTCCTACACTGCTACAGTTCGTGTAATTAGTGCCGTTATTTCATATCCCACAAGTAATTAAACAGAGGTCCAAGTTTCCCTTTTGTGGCTTTTTGTTCAAGGATTCTTTTTGTGAATATGTGAAATCCTCGAACATTTCACTTGTCAGAAAATGTAATGCTGTTTAGAAACATGTGGCTTGGCTTCTCCTGGAGCGGATCCATTTGAATATGCAGGGCATGCTGTTTTCCTGCATAAAGGGAATGAAACTTTAATAGCTGGTTTGAAAGCAGCTGAGCTGCTGCAGTGGCTAGCACCAGATCATTTCACTACATGCCAGTTCCATGTTAGTTCAGCAGTTAACCCATAACTGCATTCAAGAGAGTTTCCAAAGTTTCCTCCTAATTAAAAATATAGTAAAATTTTAGGGCTTCATTTTAATTATCTTCGAATGAGGATTAATTAAAAAAAGAAAACATTCGGGAAATCATACACATGCCTGATATGCTTCAATGCCCACACATTTTTTTCCTCCACAAACTAATGGGCACTCAGGTGAGACGCACTCAGCCCTGGACCATCTGGCAACCACTTTCATGTGTCCTGGTTACAAAAACAGATTCATTAAAGGTTCCATATTGCAGAGAATGACATTTTCATTTTTTCCTTTTGATCATAAAGCCTTAAGTGTTATATAAATATTGTGAAAGCACAAAATGCATGCAGCCCATATTCACAAACTATGACTCTAGACGTGAAACATTGGAAACACTGGACTTTTAGAAGGAATCCAAAGTGGCCAGAGAGAACTCACACAAACCCCACACAGATAGACCCCAACCGAGTCGTGGGTGGGATCAAACATGGGACCTCCTTGCTGTGTGTGCTTATCATCACGTTTACAATTTTATTTGTATAGTGCCAAATCACAATCACAGTTGCCTCAAGGCGCTTTATATCTTAAAGCATGGATTTCAAACTCCAGGCCTCAAGGGCCGGTGTCCTGCAGGTTTTAGACGTGTCCTTGATCCAATAGGCTGATTTAAATGGCTAAATTACCTCCTCAACATGCCTTGAAGTTCTCCAGAGGCCTGGTAATGAACTAATCATTTGATTCAGGTGTGTTGACACAGGGTGATATCTAAAACCTGCAGGACACCGGCCCTTGAGGCCTGGAGTTGGACGCTCCTGTCGTAAGGTGAAGGCCCTACATCAGGGGTGGGCAATCTCAGTCCACGAGGGCCGGTGTCCCTGCAGGTTTTAGATGTGTCCTCGAACCAACACAGCTGATTTAAATGGCTAAATTAGCTCCTCAACATGTCCCGAAGTTCTCCAGAGGCCTGGTAACGAACTAATCATGTGATTCAGGTGTGTTGACCCAAGGTGAGATCTAAAACCTGCAGGGACACCGGCCCTCGTGGACTGAGATTGCCCACCCCTGCACTACATACAATTCCTGTGTTTGCTTTGTAACATTTTAGTTTCTACCTTTCCCCTGTCACAAAGTACTTCCTTGTCTGTGTCTGTCTCTATTGTTGTGTGCATTCTGTGAGCCTTTCCTCATTTCTCATCTGTGCCGCCTCCTTCACCTCCTCCGTTCTCTGCCTTCCTGCCAGATGGAAAACTTGATCTCACTGTGCCATCTTGAAGGTCTCAATTTCTAAAATGCATCTCGGCAGAGAGGAGAAAGGAGGCTTCCCGGAGGAGGTATTAGTGTGGATGCACAGGTGTATCCTTTACAAGAATCTTTAAAAAAAGACTGGAATATAGACACCAACACGATAAGGGAAGAGGACTCCAAATAAATGTTGTTTTTGTTCTCTAGATTGACCAACTACACAGTCAAACCTTCTCCCCTTCGCCCGTTGTCTTTGTGTGTTTATTAAAAGAGTTCATTCTGATCACATTATATGTTGTGGTGAAAATAAATGTGTTCCTGTGAGTGCTATAATGCTTATTTCACAGAGCTTATTAAATACAGCACTGGGTTATAACAACAACAAAAATCAGATGCTTCAGATGTGCCACATATCATATTTAAAGACACTGCTTTAGAATGATGTCTCCTAAGCAATGATGTCATTTTGTTAAGGGCCTGTCGCCTCATTGTGTCTCTACTTCACGTTGGAAGGACTAACGTGCATGCAGAGAGTGCTCAAACTGAAAAATTAGAATGCTTAGGTCAGTCTGTCTTTTTAGCAATTCTGTTACTCTGTTGAATCACTTTATTGATTGTCCGATCTGCTATCATTAATTTCACCCCACGTTGTTCCCAAATTAGTTTTTCCAGCTCTATCTTTCTCTTTATCAGCTGTCAGTTGACCTGCTTTCCAATGTCCCGTTAAATCTTCTTGTTTTCCCATTCAGTAAAGTTCATCTTTGTTTGCTTTACCTTCTTTTGAAAGAAAAATGAAGCAGAAATTTAAGAACATTTGCCTCGTCTAGGATCCTAATCATAATCACACCCTGCAACACTCACACGTTGCTTTGTGCAGAACCTTAGCCAGGTGTCGTATGATTGTTCCATGATAGGAGATTTTTAAAAATATCAGCTATACAATGAAGCCAATCACCAACTGGGAGGGAAACCTTTGATTGCTGCAATTTGTCTGGCCAAATATGGGGTGTTCCAAATCTGGATGGTAACTTACTGTTTGGGCATCCTGTGGCCTTTGAGGTCGGGAAGAGCTGCAATTAGTGCAGCCCACACTTCTTTTAGTGCAAGCAATCATTTAGAGCAGCATGACGTGTTCCCTGACTGTCATGCTGACACTTTCCTTCCCAGAAGTACGGTCCTGAGGTGAAAGTGAGACAACTGGAAAGCTGTCTGTGTAGCTTGCTTAGCGGATTCTTTGTCATGGGTTTTTGGAAATAATATATATATATTATTACTGAGTCAAGTTGTGTGACTCAGTATAAATCCACAGGAAGAGCTGGTGGTGAACTGAAACAGACCACTTGAGAGTGGCTCGCAAGTTTGGAGCTTAAAAAAGTTGACTTGTACAAAAAAAGGTTACCTCTGTGGAAAGTATTAGTGTTGGTATAGTATTTATTTTTTTACCTGGGTGCCAGAGTATGACCAGTTTGACTGACAAACATCCCAAAACAGGTAGCTGCAGTCAGTATGTGTATGCTGGGCTTCACACCTGCTGCGTGGAATCACTTAAGTGGACCATTCCACCAGGCTTGTGCTGTCGTTGATGCACGGAGCATTTTATTGGACATAGGAAACCATATTATTTGTCAGCTGTCTGTAGCCGAGGAGTCAAGAATTATATGCTTCAGTTTTGGTGTAGTGTTTTATTTGAATGTCACTTACCACTAATTAGTAGACATCTGTGTCTATATGTTGTACTTGTACTGTCTATGGATGGAGCTCTGGCTAAAAGAAATACCCAAAACAGCAGATTCCAAAAAAGCTAAGTTGAGGCTTCAGATTGTAGAGCCCAAATCCAGCGGTTGACATCACGGTAGCTAGGTCCATATTTTATACTGTCTGCTATCCTCACAGAGCCACATGTTAAATGATCTACCTTTAAAACAGAAATAAGGATGTGCACAGCCATTTAAACAGCTTAAAAAAAGGTTTATAAAGGTTAAGGTCAATATTCCCACTTGTCCAGGATAAATGATCAAATTAATAATTTTGGATTATTAAGTTTTAGGCCACGTTAAGTGACAGGAGGTCCTAAATAGTGTCATGAAGTGAAGAGGTGAGTGTGAACCTGGAATGCAGGAATGGATGTAGTGAACAAAAAGCAAACTGTTTGTTTGGCCGACAAGTAAATACAAAGATACAGAGAATATAAAAGGGAACTGACAAACTAAACCTATAAACAATATAACACTTAGAACCAGCAACACAAGCCGATGACGACAAACACTCTGACAAAAGAATAAAGGGCGACTCAGGCAGGTGATTGGGGGAAGTGGAAGCACATGGGGACACAGCTGAAATGAATACACCTAATAACTCAAGAGGATGCAAAACTGAACATGATGCACACAGGACAAGTGAGTATCACAATAAAACAGGGAACAGAGACTGAGACATACAAACTTGACAAGGACAAAGGTAGAATAAACACATACATGAGCAACTAGAGAGACACAGAAACACAACTGGGGAACAGACCTGGGGCCTGTTCTTCGTACGTCGCTTACTACATCCAAGATCAAATGACACATCCAAGACCAAACCATCGCGCTAACCGTGAGCTCGCTAATCCGGTTCCCCGAACACACCTGCTGTTGACGATTAGTACAGCTGGACGCAGTAATGTGACATCACTGGGTGTCGTAAAAGGGGCTACGCATCGATAGTAGAAACAGTGATCGGCAACCCGCTGATTGGTCGGCGAAAATGTCGAAGGGGCGTGCACGGTATTTTCCGGCAGCAGAGCAAGAACTCATGAGTGAGGGATTTCAGGAGTTTCAGAGTTTAATTAAAATGCAAGAGAACACTGCAAAGGCTGCAGAAGCAAGGAGAGAGGGCTGGCAGAAAGTTGCTGACAAATCAAACTCGTAGGTAATTTAATAATAATAATAATAATGGATTGGGTTTATATAGCGCTTTCCAAGGCACCCAAAGCGCTTTACGATACCACTATTCATTCACTCCCACATTCACACACTGGTGGAGGCAGCTACGGTTGTAGCCAGGCTGCCATATCGCGCCATCGGCCCCTCTGGCCAACACCAGTAGGCGGTAGGGTAGATCTATCATATGACACTATATTGTCCAATATCATATGGCATTATATTATATTATAATATGTTATATTATATCCCCTTTCACATTAGAGCCACAACAGGACCCACAAGAACATGGGAACAAGTAAAAGTGGAATACAGGAGTATTCTACAGAATGGTAATATTTATCTCTTAGATTGCTTTTCGTCTCTTGGCAAGGTAATACTGGCCTGTAATACTCTGTTAGTTTGTTCATAACAGCAACCAAGAAAAGGGCAGAGGAAAAAAAGACAGGTGGTGGTCCTGCACCCCCTCGTCAACAAGTTGGTTAAGTAAATAATACCCTCACGGGAATATCGATATCTCTCAATGAGCACACTGTCGCGCTGAGCTAAAGGATCCTGTCTGTCCCGCAATATACGCTGAATTCTGAGGACTCTCCTTATCAATCTTGCACCTTCCGCAATGGGTTGCTCGCGTATACGGACAGGATATGACTGCGACAGACTTCCCAAATCCACCTTCGCTTTTATAGCCGTGGTCTCTCATCTTGATTACACGAAGTAATTTACAATTACTACTCTGAAATATGAATTACATCTGTAATAATCACATACATGTAATAGAATGTTAATAGTACATTTCCCTTTTTTAGGAAATGACCTGTATGTATCTGTGTGACATCAATAAAAGGATCAAGTGCTGCATTATCTTTAGTTACATTGATAATATTTATTTATGGTGAAACAGTGGTGGAATATCGCTGTTGCTTTCGTATAAATGAAGCGGACATACCTGCGTGGCCGCGATCTAATCCTGTTTACATAAAGTAAACCTGCTCCCGAGCAGGTTTACGCTTACGGCTCTGTTGCTATGACAGCAAGTCCCGGATGAGCTTCGGGGAACCGAACGATCCAGGATCACGCAAAATCGTCAACAGTCTAATCCAGCTAACTTACTTAGCGAGGTACGAAGAACAGGCCCCTGGATGACACAGAGAACAAACAATCCAAACCACTATCAGGAAATTGTAAGACTTCAAACATAAATTCTCACAAAAACTAAGGATACTCTTATCTAAGAATAAGGAGTTGCAGCATGGGTCGAAAATCAAGCACCATGACAAATACTCACAGGTATCTGATAGGTGTCACCAGAGCTAGTTCCCAAACTAAACATCTTTGATATTTGAGGTGTTTGTGTTTCTGGCATATTCAACATCTGCAAAACAACGTGGCTTGTGTGTGCAATTTGTGTGCTTGATTTTACTAATCTTACTGGGCTGCCCAAGAAGACTTTAAAAAATAGTCTTATTTACTCTTCAAATTACTATTTAAAGAGCTGCCTTGCTGCAATTACGTCCAGTTAAGGGATATTGTAACATTAGCTGCGTCTCTCAATCACACTGAATGTGCTTGGAAACAAAATAAATGAACAAAAAATTAAGTGACATAATCGTGTTTCATTTGAACATTTTAATATGTTATATTTATCTTACACATGATTTTCTTAAAATGTATGATAATAATAAGCTCCAGGATGGACCCTGTGGTTAGACTTCTTTAACGAACACCAACTGTCATCCTTTAATGTGGAATCGCTGTTGTTTGTACACAGAGAGTCTTTCTACTTCTATTTGCTTGAGTAGCACACAGGGTCTAATTAACATGTCTGGTCAGTAAATTGCCTTGTTCTCCCACCACAGCAGTGATTTAAAAAGCAAAAAAAAAAAGAAAAGCCAGAATGAACCGACTCAGCTGCTCAGCATACTGGCTGCACAAACAAGGAAGATGGTCTCGAGCATAAAAGCACTCCATAAAACACAAACCACTAAATACACAGCTAAGTCCCGTTTCCTCGTTTAATTTTCCTTTGTGTCATTTGAGATTACACAAGATAATCATTTAATGTGCAGTTTAAGAAAACGAGGTGTTATGCACAACAGATTAGCAGTTTGTGGCGATGGATGCGTGCATGTGTCTCTGGCAAAGGGTATTCCCACCACTGGAATTTTCACAAAATTAGGCACCTCATTTTGGAATTTTTAAATGACTGCCTGGCAGCTGCTGGTGTTTCCAAGGCAACTGTGTGAATCTGAATGGTCGCTGTCAGCGAGGAAAATTGAGTGCTGCCACAGGGATACGTTTTACCCTGTGAGAGTTTACGTTAAATGTGGGTCAATCATAAGCTTCTATTAAGTCTTCACCCTGGTGAGGCATATTAATTTGAATTTTGCTTGCCTCGTCTGTATTCCATTAAGAGTCGTGCGCTGCGTGCTGGTTTGAGATGCAGTGTAACATGTGATGAATGTGTGGCAGTTTGAAGCAAGGGAGAAATAAAGATCTTTCACTGCTTGCGGGCTAATGGAAGCAGATGTCATCCTGCACTTTGCTTGCCTTTTGAGTTCTATTGTTGTTATTATTATTTTGATCAGGCAGCTCATTTAACGAGGATTTTTATGGGCTATACAAGGAATGAACAGTAATTAAGTAAAAAAAATGACAATAGTTTGTATTAAAGCATCCTTCCAGAACATGCAAATATGGATTTTATTCAAAATTGTTAGTGCTTTATTTATAGCTGTAGTGTGACAGCAGTGTGAATTTATCTCATCTTAAAATTAAACAGTACAAAGCATCAGATTATAAGACTTATAGGTTTAAAATTCCAATTAGCTATAGGTTTGGCTAATTTACTACCCAAACTGTCATTCAGATTATCAGCCCGGAGCACGAAGTCACACTTCTGTGACTGGCTGTTTTTCAATTTGTGTGTGCTCAAATGATCTAAGCTACTGATTCATTTATATGGTTAGGTTCAAATATAGTATAACTTTCACCAAAACATATTCAAGTTACTTTTAAATAATGAACATGGGTTTAAAGTACAAGTTCTGGGCAAAGTGAGGTAAGTTTTGAGGAACTGAGCTTGATTACCGCCCAATTTTTTTCAGAGGACCAAAGCTAATTGGACAATACATTTAAAAGCTGCTTCATGTGGTAAAATGTCTGAAGTTCAATCCAGCTGTAGCATTTTCATTTGAAAACAGTGATTATGAACCCACTCCATGCAATTAAAGGAGCTCTCAGTGCAAGTGAATCAGGCCACGCTTGGACTAAAACAAATCAAAATCTCTTTCAGGAAATCAAGCCCACTGAAGAAATTAGGCAAGCATGTGATTATTCAAGTCCAGCATAAAGCATAGACTTCATCAAAGACCCTATAAAGGTCCAAAACAGGCTAGACAACTTCTTGGACAGCTCATGGACAGATGAATGTCATATCGATCTGCTCCTGAATTCCGGAAAGAAAATGTGGAAAGGGTTCACAGGTGCTGATCAAAAGCAAATCTCATCTGTAACCTAGTTGGTGTCAATGGTGCTGGTTTAAAAGTGTTTAATGATTATGTGACAGAAGCAGCTGGGTTTATAAAATGATGGTTTCAGCTCAGATTCAGCCAAAGTTGAATAAAGAGGGCTTCACAGTGCAGATGGCCAGTGACCCAAAATATACTGCAAAATCAAGTCAGGAACTGTTTTTTTTTTTTCTTCTAACTTAATCAAGCTTTATTTCACTTGTTGAAGACCAAATTAAAGTTGGAAAGAGCAGGGCAGCTGCAGTCAAGCCTTGGTTCGGCTTCACAGCGCAGGAAATGTATTGTTTACAATGCCTGTGAGCCCCAGATTTTAATCAGTCGCTGTATTCAAAGGATTAAAAGTGAGCATTTTATTTATTAGTATGCTAATTAATGCAGTTTGAACCTCTGAAAATGTGCATAAAATATATATAATTCCTAAATGCAATTCCCCCTAATCATGTATTTTTGTTCAACCTGTTGATTTAACGCTGAACGCCTGTGCTTCTGTTGTGCATTGAATGGTTTGCTTCATCAATTGTGGTCACGTACAGAAGCCTTGGGTAATATCTCTCATAGAATAAACTACTCTGTAAAGTACAGACAGGCTTCTCGCTCTGTAAAAAAGCCACTTATGTGATGTTTGCAATAAGCAATATTCAGCTGTAATGTCCTGTCTTTAACCAGAGATGGCGAACCAATAACTAACAGTGCCATTTGTTTTATAGTTGTGCCATTATTATCATATCTCTGTGAGAAGTATTGTAAAATAAAGCGAGTGCTGATTCACAGCGTTTTGGCAAATGCATTAAAGTATACTGAGATAAGTTATCAGACTGACGTTCTCATCCAACTTTTAGTGAAATTTGGCCCACTTGTCTTGACTTTGCACTTGCATTTGGCTTTATAGTCTTTTTTTTTTCTATTCGAACATCTCACTGCTCCTCAGCCCAATCAGCAAAGACAACAAATCCTAGACAAATGGAGGGTAGAATAGGGTGGCTCTTTGCCCGATGCATGAAACCTAGAGTCCTGTGGAGGAGAGGACAGAAACTAGTGTGACACTAATTGACATAATGACTCTATCACACACTTGATATGGACCATGAGTACATAACAGCTGCTAGAATTACTTATCGTGCAGCTGCATATGTAACAAGTAACTAGAAATGTGCACGTACACTGAGGTTTCTTTCAAATTTTTCTCTTGGGGGAGCATGCCAGCAGATTCACTTGCTGTGGTTTCACGTCAACACAATAGTATGACCCTTTATTTATTTATTTTAATACCCCCTTTTTTGCATCCCTGCTCAATGAGCATGGCTGTATGCCATTAACTGTAAATTGGGTCGGGCATATGTACCAGCTCTTAGACACAATATTTACTGTCTCATAATTTGCATCTAAATGCATGTTGTTGTTGTTTTTTATTATTATTGTAGTAGCATATAGTAGGGCATTGTTCATGGAATGCATAATTTCATCTAGAAATAAAAATGCTTACCACTCATCCAGAAAGCACAATTGTATATTGTATCATTCTTAAGCCACAGAGAAAGGCCTCAATAAATGAAAAACACTGAGGGGAAAAACACAATTGTAAGAATTAAAAAAACAAAACAAAAACCAAGAAGCTTGTTTTGCTGTTGAGATGTTGCCATCCTGTTTTGTGTATTGAATATGTGCAGGATTTGTTCACTTATGCATGTCCTAAAACTTAGTATGTGTAGAAACATTTGCATGTGTCACAGATGCACAAGTCTGCAACTATCATCCTACACATTGGTCTGTGAACTAGGGTTATTAGTGCAGTAGAAACTGTCTGCATCCCAAACACGATTACTACCAGATTTCAACTGAAACGTAACTTTGGAAATATTAATTAAAATGAAATTCAAGGAATTTAAAGTCACTTAAAATCTATATTTAATTGAAAATTCCACATAAACACAATTCACAGCTGCACTGGGGAATTTGGAGCCTATCCCAGCTGTCATATGTCAAGAGGCAGGGTACACTAGCAGGTAAATATTAATGAATTCCCCAACTTTTTGGAAGCAGGTTTGCTCATCTCAAGCCTTTGAGTTTATTGATCATTGCAAGTTAAACTTTATGGTTACATGCATTCTTGAAAACAAAATTCCCATTGATTCAGCCTCGCATAGATGCCAAACTAGGACCATCATTATTTCCACCAATTCTTTTCAAAGGGCCTACTTGTGGGGTGGAATTTCAGCACAGTGAAATTCAGTATTTCCAACAGATTCAAATATTGTTGAAAAACTGTGTTTTGCAACGTGGCGAGATCTGCTGACAGAAGAAATGCTGGTTTTGTGGTTGCATCATTGCCTATAAAATTGTACCGAGACTCCGAGTCTACATCTCAATCTGTTGGAGTGACCTGAAATAGCCCGAGGATGTGTGACAACCACTGAACCCTGGCCCAGTTCAACCATTATTGGATCTGAATGGAGCCACAAAGAAGATGAATCTGAAAGCATAATGGCTCCGGGATGTAACAAACACATAGAGAAGAAAGAAGGGAGATAAATGTTTTAAAAGACCAAATTAGATCAATGGGGTGGTTTGTTAAAAAATGAAAGCAACGGATTGAGGAAAGCGCCACGATTCTTACATCTTATTCTACTTTGTAATTACTGCCTGTTTCCCTCACACATAATACGAGTTTTGACCTCATTCAAGGGAGAGGCTGCAGTTGACACAGTTGGCGGCTTACAACTTGAATCAAACAAAAGAAAGAGAAGACTATGTGTGTGTGAAACAGAGGAAACAATGCCTCCAAAGTAGGAAAACCCTTAAATATATGGCAGTGCACTTCCCTGCAGCTGCCTGGCAGCTGTCCACATCAACATGAGTGGTGGAAACCAGTGCTCAGATCTGAAGGAATTTTCTTGATCACTAATAAAAGCTGCAAACGTTGTGCTACCTAATCATTCTTTTCTTAACATTATTTAAATGCATCTTATTTCTATAAAGAAAATACTACAGCTAGTGGAGGTTAGCATGTGTTAACCTTTAGTTGACCTCAGAGTCACTTGGTTAATCTGTTGTTTTCAAGCATCATAATTTGCTGGACCCAAACTGCCCTACTTTTTGTCCGTGGTAAAGCAGCTCCTCATTAGCCAAAAGGCTACTACACAAACTAATTATAACTTACTTATAATTAACTGTTATGCTCAGTCTTGCCTCAGCGTAACATTTGGGGAAACCATACACCGGCTGTTACAAAACAGCACGAGCTCAGTTTCATTTTCCCTCCTTATTTCACTTAATTATTAAAATCCTTGCTGGTTCGCGTTGAGAATCCATTTGCACAAATTAAAGCAGGTATAAATAAGCTACAATAGAGGAAAAAAATACCACTAACTATCTATCCCACTTGCCTCCTCATCACTGACAACAGCCATTTTCCATTCTCATAAATGCTTCCTAAATGGATCATGCAAATCAGGCTATAAATTAGCGGGAGGGATCATGATGATGTGTTATCCATCTGTGGCATTGCATGTCCCTGATCCCACGTCTATAATTGACGATCACTGTCACTGTACCGCATTTTTAAATGAGGTTCAGAGTTGGCCCCAGTTGCATAAATTAATACACATGCTGTTACCTAATTGCTCTGATTAGCATGAGCTATGTGGCAAAGCAGCGACGCTAATCATAGCAGAAAGTCTGTGCTGACTCAATTCAGTAAAATTATCATCAGTGGTTAAATATTAGACAAAGTGGTAAATGTTTACTGCCTTCCTATAATGTATCACACCATCTTTTGTCTTAGAATGGGATAGAATAGTGCTTTGTTGTCATTGTACATGTACAACGAAATTGTGGGTGCTCCACACAAACTGTGCTGCAATAAAATATAAATAGTAGTCAGCAGCAATGAAAAGCAAACAGGAAAAAGGGATATACACAAAACTAGAGAAATATATACAAATTTAAGGAAAAGACACAGATTAGAGAACAAGTTGCAAAGTGCAAAGATTGGTGGGGTGTGGGGGGGATAGTGTTTGTTAACGGTCCGAATAACCCAGGGGAAGAAGCTGTTTATGAGCCTGGAGGTGTGGGACCTGATGTGGGAGTCACAGACCAGAGGACAGTGGGTCAAACATGTGGTGGGCCTGCCTCCAGGGGTGGCAGAGGGTGAGGTGGGGGCCGAGTCAGACTGATTGAGGCAGGTTGGTGAGGAAGTCTCAAGGAGCAGGTGGCAGGGAATCTGAAGGCGGTCCAGTATGGTGGTGAGGATGTCTGGGATTATGGTGTTGACCCCGGAGCTGTAGTCCACGAAGAGCATTCTCATGTAGCTCTTCCTGTTCTGCAGGTGCTTCAGCGCTCTGTGAAGGGTGATGGCATCCTCTGTCGACTGATTTGCTCTGTATACGCAAACTAGTGGGGGTCAAGGGAGGGTGGTAGACAGTCTTTGATGTGCTGAGACCAAATGCGCTCAAAACACTTCAGACGTGAGGGCTATAGGTCTGTAGTCATTGAGGCTGTCTATTCAAGTCTTTTTGGGGATGGGAATGATAGTGGAGGCCTTCAGACAGGTGGGAATGGTGGCATCAGTCAGGGAGAGGTTGAACAGCCTGGTGAGGATTCCTGCCAGTTTGCGTACGCAAGCTTTAACCACAGTCTCTGGGCTGGCAGCTCTCCTGAGGTTCACTGCTCCTAGTCTTCTCTTGACCTCGTGTTCCTGGAGGGAGGGAGGGGGGCTTGGATCAAGGAAACCCTGTATTGTCCTCCTGTAGGCCTCCTTTGCCTGTTTGATGCCCCTCCTCAGATTGACTCTGGCAGTGCTGTACAGAGAGCTGTCACTCAGCCCTGGAGGCTGAGTTCTAATCGGAGCCTGTACTTCACTCCTCATCCAAGGTGTTCGGTTAGGAAAAACCCGTATGGTTTAAGTCACTGTCACATTCTCTACTCAGCACACATAGCAAAGGACAGAATGATTGAAAGTCTCCAGGTCCTGTGTTTAAAAACAGTGATTTACATTTGCATCAAACAGTGGCTTGAACTATAATTACATTTACATGAGAAATAGAGAAGAAAAAATGTAAATCTGCCCAATTCCTAATAAACAAAAGTTTCATTATATACAGTCAATAAAAGTTATGTTTATAAGTAATTGATAGTAGTATTAATATCTAATGACCCAATTCCTTCCTTTTTTTCAGTTATTCTAATGTATTTGTAGATATATTTTCCATATACCCTGTATTTTTGTTTGTTTTTGTGAAATAGTAAAAATAAAGAAGTTTGACAACTTTATTTAGTATTAATATTACTTGGGGATTTAAATTGAAGGTCAACTGATCAGCTGCTTTAATGCCAAAGTGAACTAACCGGTTTTGTTTTTAATTTTATGGTATATTTTCTATTTAAACATTTTGTCCTGAATGATATCAGTACAGAAATCCAATTACTGGTGATAATAACTTTATTTTGCCAAATTTTCGAGATAAACTAGATTGTGTTACCACTATATAGGCAGTTATTGAGTAATGTGGATTTGATAGCATCTTAAAAGAAACCTGCACTGCAAACAGGAGCAATTAATTACAGACACAAAGGGCTGTCGATTAGCAGCAAATCCACTGATATACTGGCCCTGATTACTTATCTCATATATAAGCTACTTTCATTATTGTCACGATCCTGGGTCTTAGGACCCAGTGTTTTGAGTTTTAGTTCATTTTGATGTTTATAGTATGTTAAGCTCATCAGGTCTCCTATGTTCATTTGCTTATTAGTTCCCTCTTGTGTTTTCAACCCCTGTGAAGTCTCCCTTGCCCTTCGTGTGTTTCATGTTTGTTGTCTTATGTTGTCATGTCTGCCTCTCATGTTTCCTGTTTCATTTTGGAGAGATCTCGTGTTTTTATATTATGGATTATGTTTTGAGTCCTTTGTGGTACTGTTTCGTGTTTCCCTAGATCTGTTATGGTTATCTTAGGTTTTGCTCTTTGGCTTTGTCATATGGCTTCCCTGTGTTCCATGTTATGTCTCCCCTGTTGCTGTTAAGTTTGCATGTTTAGAATTCAGTCAGTGTGTTTCCTGTTTTACTTTGTAGGTCCATGCCTCATGTGAGTGTTTCTAGTTTTGCGTCTCTGTCTCGTCCAGCCTGATTGCTCCCCTTCTGTGTCTCATTCCCTCGTTATCCCTCTGTGTATTTAAGCCTTGTGTTTCTCTTTGTCAGTGTCGTAGTCTCCATCATAGCTGTGTGATTTTTCCCTGTGGCTCTTTGTGCTTTAGTTTTCCCAGTTTAGTTTATTTTGTATTGTTTTTCGTGTCCCACTTCACGCCAGCAATAAAGCTGTGTTTTTTGAGTTTACCTTTTGTCTCTGTGAGTTTGCGTTTGGGTCCTCTCCTGCCTGCCACACAGCCGAAACATGACAATTATACTCTGTATGTGTTATTTTAAACACATCCTGACCTGCTCAGACGTGACTGACCAGCTGACAGACAGAAGAGGAAGTTGATATTGGCTCAATTTAATGTTACAAATTAATCTAAAGCAACTTTGCAATTCATAAATTACTTTTTACATCAAAGAAATTCAGCCGAAACCCTTCAGCCAGAGTAGAATGGACCAATGAATAAATTTTCATGGGAATAAAGCAGATACAGCAATATCATGAGTGGTCCATGTCTGCTTCTTTTGCTGAACCCTTGCTAATGCATGACTCTCTTATTGATGGTATCAGTTCATGCATACCTTCAGTAATTCATTCAAAGTCTTTTCTCTGGTGCAGAAGCTAGACCTCAAGAACTGCTGATAAGACACTAATATATACAGCTAGGGAGGCAAGGGAAAATAGTCTCCACACTCCAGACAAGACTCGGATGACAGATTGCCACTTTAAACACTTTTCGCTGCCATGTTTTGCTAGCTTAACATGCTACTGAAGTGCAGATATGACATTAAATGACTAGGGATTCTGTGGTTAGTGGATAAAGATGGAAGCTCATCACCAGGCCTATCAAAACCACCCCAACAGATCAGACATAAGCCGGTTGTTAGGTGTAAAGTTCGTTAAGGTGACTGTTAAATAAAGCTAGAGGTGCAGTTCTACAGTTAGCCGCTACTATGTCAACATCTCTCACACAACCATAAAATACATTTCATGCAAAGCTATCCCAGGTAGGGTTGCCAACTCCCTGAAAAATAAATAAGGGACACCTCGTGGCCAGGGCCGGGCGACCCAGTTGTCTTCACCCTTCCCAGTGTGGTGAATTTTCTAGCTCTTTTTTTGTGTGTGAAATTATTTTTTTAACCATTTGACTTGAAGTTTATTTAAGTAGATGCATATTCTATTCTTTGTGATATGAACACATGTGAAACAAATGATCATTTAGCCATTTATTTTTAGCTCAAAATGACAACATTAACACAGTAAAACAGGTCTCTTTCTTAAACAGAAGCCTGTCATGCTTAACTTTTGAGAATATAAGTAAATCTTTCTTTAAAAGAACTCTGTCCTGCTTAACTTAAAATAATAGAAAACAATAGAAAGAAAAATATTCTTGTAACAGTGCACATTTAGTGCATTTAGTACAATTGGCTTCAGTTGAGGTATTATTTCAGCTTTTCTAAAGCTAATCAGCTGCTCCTGTTTGTAAACCCGCTTGTTCCCATGATTACGCATCATAACTCATCATCATTATTCATCTATGTATTACTTTTATGTATTAGTCATCAATTTGTTGTAATCATCTATCCTTGCAGTTGTTTATTACACAAAATAAATTATATTATCACACTTCTGGCCACATAGCGCTGATATTCACTGCACATGCCCATATTAACGTTTTCCAGCCAGGTGTTTTCCTTTTCCCATTCTTCCCTTTCTCTGAGGGGAACAAACATTGCTGCTCTAATGCTGGGCTCACACTGTGCGATTTTTGGCCCATTTTGAGCCGATTTTTGAGTGATCGGACCGATTTTGGCCTTCATCGTGTATCGTGTAGTATACGTGGGGTAACGAGAAGTGATTAACACCTCACGACCAGCTCCCGATCATCAATCGCTCGTGAGGGTGTCACCACAGGCGCTCACACTGCTCACGCGCAAACGTAAACGTTGGTGAAAAAGACGGAGCAGCACGGCTGTGCAGCCTGTGATCTGGACCCAAGCGATGGAGGCACAACTTGTAGAACTTTGGAAAGCTCATCCGAGCCTTTTCGATGTGGCCTCACAAAATTATCACGACCACAACAACCGTGAAAATAGTTGGATTTACACTGCTGCTCAATCACAGCTGCCTGATCAATGTTTTTCATTAGCAATTTAGCAAAGTTGATGGTAGTGGTGTGTCTGTGTGAGTGAAAGACAGAGAGAGCGAGCGACAGATTTTCTGTTATAACCTTCATGTTATGGAGGCACAGTGTGAGCACTCAGGTCGCATCAGAGCATCGGGCGGTATAGTGTGAGACCTGCATCGTGACCTACCAACTTCTAACCCCTGCGAGTCAATCGTGCAGTTTGAGCAGGAGCTGAATAACGTGACTGAAAAAATCGCACAGTGTTTGCCCAGCTTTAGGTGTACTGTCATCCGAGACTTGCACCGCAGAGTCGGCGTTTGTTTCCCTGTTGGCCATGCTTCTTGTTGTGGTCATCTGTTGTCTTCCGGTATTTTCTCCGCAAGCGACCTTTCCTCGACCAATGAGATGAGCGGTAATCTGAATTGTCATACTCGAATTGTCATAAGTGTGCTGTCAGCTCATTGGTCACAAAGCAGGAGAGGGGCTGGGAATTATGTTTTCAAACAAAGTGTTAATTCCATTAACATTTATAGACTACTTTTGATTCTCACTGTATTACGGGACAAAGTGCGTCCCTTATTAGCTCAATACGGGACGTGTACTTTTGTTTCGAAATAAGGGGCGATTCCGTATTTTAAGGGACGGTTGGCAACCCTAATCCCAGGCCTTATTTTATAGGTTTGCATTAACAGATTACTCATAATATGTAGTGTAAATATGCTAAAAATGCAGTGTTAGATCAGAACAACATACCTAATATCTAAAATAAAACAATAGTACACCAAAATGAACAATCATAGTTGGACTACTGTAAATGTAGGACACACATGTGCAAACCTGAAATATTGTTGGTTTGTTACAATGGTAACTAACCACAAAGTATGAGCGAGTGCCTGAGTGCTAAATGAGACATTGACCCGTGTTTTGGGTAAATTTGCCAGTCATGGGGTCATTACATATCATATGATATTATTGCACGGAGACAGTAATAACAGCTGGTGAAGCCTTTGTTCATCAAATCCACCATGAAAGATTCAATTTCACCATCCCGTGTCATCAGTGAGGAACATGCTCCAGCTTCCTCTATCACAGCAAGACACAAACCCAGCTTTTGTGCTCAGTTGCAGAAAGGGAGCGATCAACACCCTAACCCATTGTGCTGTGATGCCAATCCAAAGATGTGCATTTCGGTATGTGCGCGTGTGACATTCGCCCGATTAAATTCAGCCATGACCCAACAAGCAGAATCCAGCAGCTGCAGACATCAGCAGCTGGGCAAGACAGCAAATTTCACTGACAGCAGGAATGAGCTGACAAGGGCCAACTCTGTGTTTATAGACAAGACATACACCATAATCCAACTCACATGAGACAGCTGAAAGATAAGGAGAGAAATAGCAGATGGCAGTTCTCTATTACAAAAACTTCACAAATAGAGAATTTGTTTTGCGCCAGGGATGTCATGTTACTATAATATTGGAATGGATGCTGAAGTTTGAAGTTCATTTGATAAGAATCGGTCCTGGCTGACGCCGTATTTCCAAGGGGTTAGAAAAATTAGTAATGATAATAGAACAGACCTTAAATTAATATAAGTCAATTAAAAGTAAAAGCAGATAAAATAAGAAATAAATAGATAATGATATATTAGCACGGTTGCCATACAGCAAGAAGGCCCTGAGTTCAGCGCCCCCCGTGACCCTGAAAAGAAGTGAATGGATGGATAATTTAGGAGATTAAAAAAAGAGTGATTTTTGGCAAATAACATTCAGCTAAAAAAATAAATAAATCAAAAGATGACTCCTTTAATTACATCATTTTAGTTGTATTCAAGTTGGCATCACCACATTTTTTAACCTTCTAATTTTCTTTGAGTGCAAAAGTGTCTTTTTAAAGAAAATTTACATATGAAGTGTTGGAGCACTCGTGTCAGACAAACAGTTATTCTTTAAAAGGACTTTCTACGGCTGCCTGATGCGCCGGTGCTCTTTTCCCCAGCGAAAAATCAGACATGCAAGCTGTCAAACGTTCAATACAAAAATGACAACCCGCACTGTACCTTAAAACTCATGTGTTGGTTCCTTTCTCTGACAAACACTCTCACCCGAGATTTTCTTTTCTTTTTTCGGTCCGCCTGCCTGGAAGGAACTGCCAGCGGTGCCAAAGAGCTTCACAGTGATTTGAATGCCTCTTTCCTTTAGAAATGTAATTTGGATTGACAGGTTTTATTTTTTAGGGTTTTTTTAGTCATGTAAAAAAAAAAAAAACACATCAAAAATTAAAAAAAATAACCAAGTTTTGAAGCGATGCCAGCACACATATAGTTTGTCAAGTTGTTCGATGTTCGAAGTGGCAGAAGTAACACATAAAAGGCACTTTCATATGATGTAAGAGCATTTTTTTGTAGTTAAAAAAGTGTTTATTTTGCCCCATGTGTTCAAGACTTATACATATTCACAGTTTTTACATGGTTTTCCTAATTAAATAAACTTTGTTGCTTAATTTTAGCAACAATTAAACAAGACGGACTGTTCTGTAATTAAATACTACTGGGCAATATTGTTGAACTGATGTCTCTGTGACACTATCGCCGACCTACTGTATACAGTACCCTTAAAAGAGGCTTTTTACAGAGAAAAGATGACAATTTGGTGATGTTCAGCCTGGTTTAATCGAAACTCATTCTCAGTTTTTAACAAAGCCGCTTGAACCATTATTAAATAAATAGAAGTGTTACACTGGGCCTGCCAAAACTGTGTTTTAGGTACCAGCATGTTAAAGAGGCCTGCTACCCATCACTATTTTATCACTTAAGTGTTGAGACTGCACTCATGAATGTTTCTTGTTTTATGAGAACTGAAAATGTCCTTTCAGCAAGACATCCAAAGTTATTTTTGTTATCTTTGGAGGAATGTAATGGAAATGTAAGACTATGCTGCTTCTCTGTGTCAAGTTAACCACACTGAATGAAAAGCTCCACATTGTCTTGTTTTCTATCTATCTATCTTTTAGATATACCACATGTTGATGTACGAGTTTATTACGCAGTGATTTCTGTGGCAGATATAAAACAAAAATTCTAGGCTTGCAATCCTTTTTTGGCAAAAACTGTGCAGACTGCTATCTGACTGCTATCATGCAGGCTGCACTGACGTTTAACCACCTTGCAAAGGACAACCTGTCAAAAACAGATTCTTCATGTTTGTTTGCAAAAATCTAAATGTAAATATCAGCCAGGCTAAAGGCAGACGGTTGCAAAACTTACACAGTACATTTGGGTTCATTATGAGGTCATCCCCCCAAGGCTGAGGGATTACATTTTGAGGTATTAGCGTGATCAATTTCTGTCAGCCTGGATTTGTACAACCATTTCTCACCATTGAGAAATCAAATAGGAAGCTTTTATCAAATAATTGCTCCACACTGAATCCCCTGTTTCCTACAGTGGTTCTGTGTTCCAACTTATTAAAGATGCCTGAGTTGTGTGTCAAAGCACAATGTCATTTTGAATGCTGCACAAATATTTTCATCACCATCTCCGGATAGAACTTCAAATGGGGAAGAAATATTTTTAATTTCTTCCTCCTTTTAACTGTACAGTAAGTTCTGGTATCTGCCGAGTACTCTGGATTATGAAATTGTTTAATTAAAACAGACAAAATGTAAAGGAGACTATCACATTTCAAGCCCAAGCTGAACACAGCTGCAAACACAAAAAGAAGCATGTTTTTCCATGTCCAAATGCCTCTCCCTGGAGAGCGTTTTGTTAGCATGGGTTGTGCGTGTGCACAAAGGTCTGATTCTCCTTCTGATGTTGTATTGAGGTCGAGACGCTTATGCTTACAAATTGTACATATTGCACCTGTACATGCACCTGAAAATACATCAGTGGTTCATATGTTTTTGGCAAATTAAATTATTGTTATTGCTCCAGTAATGTAATTTTAGCCAATGACAAGGCCATTGAGTTTCTGGAGAATGCGATGGGATTGTTGCTACAGCTGGACTTAACCTGTTGCATTGCTGCATTGCATTACTTTCCATTGTGTGCTGTACTTGTCTAACAAAGTTGAAGGGACTTTACTTTGAAAATCTGAGATATTATTTTAGCATTGTGATAATTGTGTAAAATATACAATTAACAAGAGATTTTATTTAACAGAATTAAAGCATTGCAGTGACGTCCAACAAATAATTGCAGGCTTTTATTTGATAAACAAACAAAAATAAACAAGCAAAACATTCAGTTTCCCCAGGCTTTTATTTATAAAATTCCACATTTTTTTGTACAGTATACCGTTCTTTTAATGAGAACAGTGTACTTTATTTTGAAAATCTAACATACATTAGCATGTTTATTGCCTACTTTTTCATCAGTATAAATGTGTGAGGAAGAGGCAGACAAGAGCAGCTTTAAATCGTTTATATACTTGTGTCTAGGTATATAAACAAGTACATATGTGTATATTTTTTTACAGCTTCAACATTATATATACTTGCTTTCTTTTGTCCATACAGTCAGAGACACTGACAGACAGATGATAAGTTGCTTTATGTCAATTTCAGGGAATGCGCTTACAATGCTTGTGCTTGTCATTCTCACAGAAAACAGAGTATTAGATGTGAACACACATGACAGGTATCAACCAATCACAGAGAGGGAGAGAGAGAATCAACCCGGATGATAATATTGAAAAGAATCGGTGTGTTAGGCTGACAATTTGAATACGTCTATAAAAAAAATACATAAATACATTTTTATAAAACCCCAAATCCCTAAAGCTGTTAAATTTATTCATCAAAGTAATAACTACTTACATGCCAGTGTCTTTCTCAACTAAAGCGCTCCCTGATAAGAATAGAATTCCCATTGTTACAACTAAATTAATTTTAATTCTGAATCCTAACCCCTTGATATAAATTTTTTTTATTTTTTTAACTGTGTCAGTCTTCCCATTTATGTTATGGTTTTTAATTTAAGCTTTATAAAAGCTGACATTTTAATCGCTATTAGGTTTTGAAAAAGGAGATAGAATTCTCCAGTGAGCAGCAGTGTAAAGAAAAAGAGAGTACTGCAATACTTGTTGGGGTGAATTTGAAATTATAGTACAACAATGGCATGTTTTTACTGGGGACGAGTAGACAATGATTGTCTTGACTATCTGAGCAGTTCCTTTGTTGCCTCCCTTTCCACCCAATAACTGTAGTTCTTATTGTTCACTTGACAGACTTACAGATAGTTTTGCATCAACTCGTTCTGAAACAGAAGCCATCTCTGAAATGTGGTCCAAGGTCACATTTCATAAACCTCCATCCAGCACTGGGTAAAATGTTCAACATAGAGCACAAATGTCTAATTTGCATGATTCATTTAGACATTTAGACATGTATGAGAGCAGAAGAACAATACACAGACTTATAATTAACTTGGTTGTGAATTACACATTGGATAAATTGCTGTCAGTCATTCCAAGGCTATGAAGTTTTCACGAATCCAAATGCTGTTTCGTGCAGAAGAAGATATAAAGAATAGAAACGGGAGATTATCTTGAAGAGACAAGATGGTAAAATTTATATTGTCTTCAGCAAATTCAAGTCAGCATAAGTAAATACTGTGATCCTATATTTTAACCATGCTGGTGTTGTATGAATATAGCTATTTAGATCTCATGTTTTGTGTTTAAAAAGAATACACGTTAAGTTGCTCATTAGTAGGCCTAGGAGAAGATCTTATACTTATTTAAAATGTTGTAATTGCAGCTTTTAGCTAATTTTCTGTGAGTTGAGGTATCTGTTGGTTATTATTATTTGTTTAGTACAAGGATAAAAGCAACACAAAAAATTCAACACAAAGGCTTTTTATTGCAAAATGTACTGAAAACCTGTACTGCCTCTTTATAACTGGAAATCCAACCTTGCCCTGTCCATGAATAGCAGCAGTGGATCCATGGCTCAGCTGGCTTGTGCTTTCTTCCTGGATTAGTGCTGAGGTAAGCAGACTGGCTCTTTACTGGCCCATATTCACTGGGGAGAAAGTTTTAGCCTGTGTGAAGAGCTCATGCTGGGAGACACACACACACACCCACATAAACTGCTCATTTATAATCGTTTCTCTAGGGACACTATTTAGAGAAACAGATAGTTAATCATTACCAGAAGTGTTGATGCTTGTGGGACTTGTGTTTGTGGGACTGTCTGCACTCTGTGTGCGTACACGCAGAGCTCCTGTTAGCACTGTTAAATGTGTTTCCAGACCTTCCTTGTCAGTGATTTATCCTGATCAGCCAAAAAATAAAATAAATCACTTACTTCTGTGTTATAACTATGCTACGCATATACTAACCACAAACCCTTTTGTAACCTTATGGCATAACCTGACATGAACCAACACAGCGCACACAGGTATAAATGCTGCCAGTGGCACTTGCGTGGGCTCTACTTTTCAAAAGCATAATTAAGGGATTACACTTAAATGTTTCACAATCTTAATAACAGTGTTGGAGTAGTTACTCAAAAAAAGTCATGTATCACACATAACTTGTTACTTTTCATAAAAGTAATGAATACAAAAATTATTTGCTGAAGAAAGTAATTTATCACCCTACTTGTTATATTACTTTCTCGTTACTCAGTAAAATAACCTGAAATGTGTTGTCTCATAATTACCAGTTAACAATATAAACCTATAGGCTACAACGAAACCCTATCCTAATGGGGACACATCACACTTTTGTTCTTTGTGCAATAAAAATAAAAGTAATGTTACTCCACTCTTAAAGGCTGTAGACCACTGTATGTATGGTAATGGATATACAGTAATGTGTTACTTTGTAACCCTTTACACCCAACACTGGTCAGTAAATACATCAATGTTACTATCTGATAGTCAAAAAAACTGTACAAAGAATCCTAAATATTAGCCTAAACATTTCAAATCAAATACATATTGTCAAGAACAATGTTGCTTAGCCAGTTAGTCAGGTTAGTCAGTCAACTCTCTTATTTACATGTTTTAAAATAAAAAATCATGTTAAAAACACATTTTCTTAAGAGCCTTAATGAAAATGTATAAGCTAAAAGTGCTCCAAAGTTTTCATGTGACGTGTTTAAAAACTTTTTGACAGTCATATTAATTTGAGAAGCCTTTTGGTGACAAAAAAACTATCCAGATGCTATATTAGTTCTTGAAAAGCGTGTCTATTTAACAGATGTAGAAGCACGACCGTGCGCATACACGCAGGGAGTTACATCAGAGCTGATGTGTGAAGAGGAGCACCTTCTAATGTGTTGATTTTTGCACATCTGATGCTATAATAGAGCTGTAACATCACATTCTCTGCTGTTGCATAACTAGTGTTAATGCGTTTTATTTTCTCATGCCTCTTTTGCGCTCGGTGTTGCCTTTAATATAGAAGCACACTGAGAAACATGATGTAGTGTAAAAGAAAGGGAAAATATATTGATTCAAGTATATATTTATATTCTTTCCATTTTCTGAAAAACTTATTTAGCAGGAATTTATTATAGCCTACCCTCATGGAATGAATTATGGTCCCAAGATGTTTCTCTTTCATTCCATGGTTCATCTTTTTTTTGTAATGACTGATGTATGTGTAATGGAAATGCAAACTCTGCCAGCAAATATTATTGGCTTTCCTTACCTGAACTACTACTGGACTTTCAATATTAACTGGGAGAGTTTTTATTCCATTGCGTGATTTGTAAGGTAAAGGTAAGAGTTTTTACATGTATTAAAATTATAAGTTTAAGCATTGTTGGACACATGAGAATAATAGAAGCACATAAGATATATAGTATAACTCTTCCTGGTCTTACTGATTGATGACTTGTCCAGGGTGTACCCAGTCTCTCGCCTGGTGATGGCTAAGATAGCTCAACTAACCCTGACCCTAAATGGGATAAGTAGAATAAAATGGAAGAATAGTTGGTTATAACACAATATATTCAAATTCACATATATAATACTGTGCAAAAGTGTTGAACCACCACTCAGTTGTTTATATTTTGCCTCCAAATAGCAAGTCTCCCTTCTTGCTTTTTAAAGTGGTGTTAAAGAGTAGTTCTCCAGGGCAGTGTTGTGTCTACACATAACAAACAACTTAGCAAATAATCAATTTTCAATTCTGTATCTTTAGGCATTTTGTTACTAGCAGCCTATTGAAGGAAGACAATTTGTTCTCTCTTGTTTAGCTAATACGATTTGTCAGGCATAACATAGTTTTTTTTGGCAGCAACACCCTGAATGAGCTATTAGCCAAAAATGTGGCATATCTCAGCATGGTCTGCTGTGTATCCTTAAAGATTTGAGGCTAATAGACAAGTGGAGGATAAAGGGAAATGTGGGAGGCCTAAAAAGCTATCTCCAGCATATGAATTGTTTCTATAAAAAAAAAAGAAAAAAGAAGAAAAAACTGAGGGGAATATCCAGCAAAAACCTGACACAAGACTTGAGAAATACACTTGGGCCTTACGCTAATCCATCTACTGTTTGCCAGAGGCTCATCAGAGATGGTCTCAATGGAAGGGCGGCTATGAAGAAACCATTCTTAAGGAAGGGAAACAAGGAGAAAAGGCTGGGGTATGTCAAATTACACAAGAATTGGACTGAAAATATGTGGCAGTAGGTTTTATGGAGTGATAAATTCCAAATTTGCTTCAACATTATTTAAGCAGTGTGGCATCATCTTGACAAAGACACACCAAAAGGCAGCCAACATCCAAGAAAGAGCTTAGAGTCCTTCAAGAAACCTGGAGAACTATTCCTGAAGACTAAAGAAATTACAAAAAAGTAGTACAAAATGTTTTTGTCTTTCATTTCCACGTCTGTGGGGACGGTTTTCAATAAATTTCCACACCTATTTCACATTTTCCTGGAAATCTAAAGAAATTAGGGGTGATTTAAGACTTTTGCACAACACAGTAACTTCAACCATTCAATAAAAAATCAGTCCAAATATAAATGATGTTATAAAAATACAGATCTCTGTATTGGCACTGTCAGTCACTAGACTACATAGTGCACTCTGTGTTCAAACATTGCCATTATATAGTCTTCTAAAGCGCTGAGCTTACACACACCTCTGAATCTCTGTCGTGCTGAGAGCATTTTACAAACTAGTATACTTAAATTCTTCTGCCATCAAGATCATATCCAGTCAGCATTTTTACTTTCAAGATGAATATCTCCCTGACTTGGGGATTTCAAAGACTCAAGACAGAATAACGACAGGTAGGATGAGAAGGATAAAGAGCTCAAGCTTAAGAATAGGGAGTGGGAGCAAAGGGATAACAAGGCAAAGGGCATTTCGCCGGCCAAACGGCTGGTTGAGCAAGAACAGATAGTGTGGCTGTGGCTCAGAGGGCGCACAAAGCATTTTTGAAAGCATTTTGTCATGTAGAGTGCCCAGAGAAAGGAGTTCCATAAATCTCTTTGATATATTAAAGTATAGATATATCTGCCACCATGCTATTGAACCTTGTGCACATGCTTCAGTGCAACATCCTGACCAATTTTTATGGTTTCCACCTCAGCCACTATAAAGTAGATGATTGGCTGTTTGGTGGAAGGGCTGGGACAATCCAGCATCTTCGGCATAATTAAATGTATATTAAGCACCTTGGGAAAACTGTTGTTGTCAGCTGGCACTCTATAAATAGGAATGAGTTGAATTAAGTTGATTTTAGCCACCATCTTTATACCCCTTTGAGATGTAATCAGCAGACTGCCGTGCTGCTCTCCTGTTGGAAAAGAACCAATTTTAAGTACATAACTTGGATATTACAGCCTTTTAAGGCTAAACCAGGATGAAACCTACTTAAAATTAAGGTAAAGGCTCTTAGATATGGAGGGCCTTAGGTGCCAAAATGAATTAACTTCCCCAAAAATCAACTACAACTAATTGTTTGAATAATAACTCGGGCCGGGAGCAAAGCGCAAATGACTCCTGTTTTAAAGACCTCACGGTGGTTGTGTGTAAGTATCTGTATTTATTTTAAAATCCTTTTACTTCTCAAGAATGTATAACCCATTTCTTAGGTCCCGTGGCATGAGTTTTTCTAGGTAGCAAGACAAGGTTTTAATTTTCTAGTTTTCTGTATTCAAGGTTTATTGAACACTTCTAAAGCATATTAAAATCACAGTAAAGTGTGCAGAAGCTACTATACAAAAAGACTTTGGCCAGTTGGTGCGATTAGAACCACGTCAGTCAGTCAACTTGCTAAGAATGAGCACCAGTGGTCCAAAAAAAATCCTGACATTAATATCCCGTAGAAAGGCATGCAGTGACCCCCTCTCTTTCTGTTACACAGCCATTCCTCAGCTGCACCACATAGTGCAAAGAACACATGCCTCTGCTGTGTCCCGGTGTCATATACATCTATACCTACTACATATTAATTACACTTGTGCACACTGTTTGGTACCAGATGTACATTTTTTGCATTTGCATTTCAATCACAAGGCTAAAACCAGTTCCATATTCTGCACTAATCCCAGTATAGACTATGTATGCTTCCCCGTCCAGCTGCTGCAGTTGTCCAGCCATCCATGCAATGGATCTGTCTCTGCTCCTTGGATGAGAATGCCACGAAAAGAAGTCTATATTTAGACTGAAAACATAAATGAAATAAACGAGACCCACAGCTATTTAGATGTGAAACTGTATTGCATGTTACTTCTCCATTTATTGCCACAGCAAATTTCCCCCTCATAACAAGTCGGAATTCTGCACTGACTTAACTAAATGTGATCTAAAAATTGAGGCCTCGGCTCTGTGACTGATTCAAATTGGTGTTTCTGATGGGCCAAAGAGATGTATTTGTATTGCTTGTTTGCTATGCCAGTGTAATGGGCATAGCAATTAAGCCCATCTGCTGACTTTGGGAGCGAGATCTGGTAAATGGAGAGCTTGTCAGTCAGTCAAGGCTTACAGTAGGACACGACCATTCATGCTCACATTCAGGTCTACCCAATAGTTCCTATGTTTTATATATTATGCACATTCACTTGCTTCTGATAAGAGTGTTTTTATGTACTGCATAGTAAATGTCATAAAACATTTTTATTTTTGTTTCATATATGTATATTTTATATATAATTTTTAATTATTCATAATATGATAGTATGTGATAGTGCCACCAATGCCATTGAGAGGGCACTGATGCTGCTAAACACTAAACTAAATGACTAATGTGTGCTGATATAGCTAGTAAATGGAAAATTAATTTTTAAAGACATCAGATTTTTTTTTGCGTACATTTATCACATACAGTTTACTTACTTTGCAGTCGGACGCGATTACTCACAGGCTATGCAGTGACACCCTGAGCGCTGAGTAACCTTAATGAATCTTCTGATGCACAAACAAAGGAGCACATGAAAAAATGGAAATGTTGCTTACAGATGATTTGATTTGAGTTCCCTGTGTTTATTATTCCGTCGCCAGAAAGGTTATTGTATTCAAATGGCCTAGATGTTACGCCTAATAATATTAGCAGGGGCGACACACACACACACACACACACACACACACACACACACACACACACACACACACACACACACACACACACACACACACACACACAGAGCACCAACTGTAGCCTACGGACGTTGCAGTTGCTCATTGCATGAGCCACTAACAACAATTAATCCCACCACTTCAGTTCCCTCCAAAAAAATTACATGCTTGTATTATTTTGATGTACTGTAACATACTAGCTTTCCGTACTTCCTTGTTCTGAAAATGAGGCATCTGACTCAGAATGTGCTTTCATCTAAGAAGACTGTTTATGTTGGTGATGTCACTTTCAATTGCACTGCCTTTCCCTCTGCAATTATCTACGGCTGTGGCCTTTGTTTCTGTGTTTAATTCCTCCATTCATTTGAATCAGACCTCCGTCTGCTGCTTTCTGCAGAGTCCTTATTGAAGAAAATGAATGGATTGGAGGTTTTAATTAGGAAAGAACAGACATTGGATTAGGTCACCATTAGTCTTTTCCTGTCTGCCCTACCATTTCTTACTGCTGTAAATAGAGCTCGGTGAAATGGCCCAAAAATGTAATCTTTTTTTTTTCCTTTGTCACATGATGATTTATGACTTCAGTTAGGTTCAGTCATTTTACAGTGAGTCTTTATACAGCATTACTCTTTTTTGGGTGGAGGCTCAGAATCAATTGGACCAACTAACTTAATTTTAAACATAAGGATTGCTTTTAATACTTGGATAAAAATCCTTTCACTCAGTGAATACTTGGACGGCACCGCATGCACTTCCATTGAGATAGATTAGATTCTTTAGTTCTTCGAAATCGTTCACTGTCTTTCTGAGAACAATGTGTTTTCTTTAGCCTAATGATGGCCTCACGCACTTGCATCACCATTTCTTTGGGCTTTCAGATTTTAGTGCGGCAAAAGAAGCCGCAGGCGCCAACCTGCTCGCTGCTGGTTTAGTCAGTCCTTCAGCTCACAAACGTTATCAGGATCAAACCAGAGGAAAGACCGACTTGACCGGCTTAAAATTACAATGAAAGACTATAAAAAGTTTATTAAAAACCTGGAATCAGCTTCAGATATTTCTACTTCACCTTCAAGAATGGGGGGTTATACAGTTTAGAAGCCATGGAACCAGGCCTCAACTGGCCACCAAACTTTTGAGTGTCAAACAAATTTTCAGCCTCTGAAAACGGGGGTGTTTCTGTGCTATTTTCACCGTTTAAATTTTAAACTGTTATGCTATTTCTGCTAATGCCAGCTATATCTTTTGGTGCTCATAACTTTTATGCTTTTTAAAATATTAAGCTTTTGAACATCTCTACTCGTCATATCTCCTAAACCGTGGACTCCAGAGACATGAGCCTTGTGCCAATATATCTTCAGACACTCACAGCGAAATAATTTTTTGATACCGCTTACCCATGAATTACGTTTGTTTCAGGATAGGAAATCTATCCTCTGAGATTTCAAACTCTGGAATTAAAGCCGTTTTTTCTATCGTCGTATCTTTCTTTGGGATGAATGCCGGTTTGGCTCACTGAGATTAGCGGGCACCCTGATGCGGAAACGGGTGGTTTGAATCCCACTCGTTGCCACATGTCTTTCCCACTCTTGCGCCTTCTGCTTTCTTGTCGCTCTTCAGTGTAACCTTTCAAAAAAAGTCATCTTCAGCAGATAGTTCTACTTCTTCAGCTGTTTTCGGCGCACGATTTCTGCTACATAGCATTCACCCCACATTCTCGCAGGAAATGCAACTTTTTCTAGTGTCTATTGGATGTTTAGATGATATCAGGTCTAGCCTACTTTGAGTAGTTTCTACAATTGTCTATAAGATGAGAGGCTCTAATTTATCATCACTTTCAAATTCACTTTCCCCCGTTGCAGCTGTCACTTTAATGACTACCATTCCTTAAAGACTATCCTTAAACACTAAGTATTATTTGGTACAGGAGTTTCTTTTATTTTTCAGTTTTGTTGTCATTCTGTTTTTGTTCATGGGTTAATTGGGGTTATCATACAGATGCTTTGACTTCATCCAAAGCCTTTTCATTTCAAGGAAAAACGTAATTATCTCTTGAAAAACATTTATTGTGTTTCCTGGAGAAAAATAATCCTGCAGAACTTTGAACTCTAACCACCTCTGCAGAGACCTGGAACACCATGTTTGGCGCTGTTTATTTGTTTTGACAGCAGTGGAGATGTTTGGGGTCATAGATGTGGGCCAGACCCTCCACTCACATCCTAAAAATGTTAGCTAGATAACCCCTTCTCCTGACCTCTGCTTGTCAAAAGCTTTTAGTGTTGCTTATTTGCAAACGCATGCCCGCTGAAGATATTCGCTGTGCACAAACGGCCGGGACCAGAGGCTTATTTGTGTATGAGACAGAGTTGAAAAGTTCAGCTTAAAGACACGACCTTAACTAACACTGTTATTATTTAAAGGGAGGTTAAAACAGTGCAGTTGTACAATGCAGTCTGGGAAGAAGCCAATCAATATACAGAGATCCGCCTGTAGATCCGCCACGTGGATGCCATCTAACGCTGCCAAAAATGGAAGGATAACGCTGTTCAGTTGTGAGACAAATTGTTTATACTGATGGCATAAATACACTATAAACCTTAACAAAATGCTCCTTTCACTCAACTTCTTGTGTGTATTCTTTTGGACCAAATAAGAAAATCTTAACCACAAGTCAGAAAGTATTTCATTATTGTTATCATGGGTCATGTCTGGTTCTTTGCCTACTCAGTGTTTAGAGGGGAGCCAGACAGCCGATTTACATTCCAGCTTGATTCACTGTGAACTAAAAAGGCAGTAAAGGTCAAAATCAGCTATCTGGAGCTCCCAATGTGTTAGCAGGAATTTGCCTTTTACAAGTTCCTTCAAAAGTATAGACTCTTTAGACGTCTCCCTCTTCGTTGAATGAAAAGTAAACTCTGATAGCTGACTGTATATTTGTAAGGGCAGATGTACGCAGGGATTTTTAAATGAATGATTATCGCTGCCCCCGATTAACCCCCATTTTATATGAGTGAGTGGTTTTTGTTCAGTTTCATGTTTCAGAGGTTCAGTTGTGTGGTCCTGTAAAGAGCTCTCACCAGTCTTATCTGGCAGGTTAAGTAAACACAACAAGACAGTTTGGAAAGTTTATGTGAGTGGGCTAAAAAGGTGACCTTGTTTCCTCTGGCTCTAGTTCAGATTTTTAGGACTGTGTTTATAGCTACACGGTATATTAATCCTTTAGTAGAAACCTTGGTATCATCTGCCAACTCATTATGCACAGAGCTCCCAGAAGAGATTGTCCCTTGTTTTTATGCATGCCGTTCAGCTGCGATTGTTTACTTTCTTTGTTGGGACATTCCCACCTGAGCACACACAAGCACTTTAATACCAATGTATTCCATACAGATAGGAACGAGAAAGCGTTATATCATTTAAAAGCCAAAAATCAAACATGGTTTGGTCTACATGAGACTGCAGACTGCAAACTGCAACGATAATACCTTTCGCATATTTAAGTGATGAAAATTCTCTAATCCTGTAAATAAAAGCTACTTTTATTTTATATTAACCCAACATTCTCAAAAAGAAGCACTCCAAAGGGACGTGTGACTGCCTGAACAATGAGGCTGGCAGAGCTTGTCTGCTCATTCATTTTATCATATAGCCCGGATAAAATAAATGGACAGACAAGCTGAATTACATCCTTTAGGAAATGGGCTCAGAGATTATTAAGGGAACAGGATGGGTCATGTTATCTGTAATGTTATCAGTTAAATGTTCAGCAGAGCTGATGTCTGATTAATGAGTTTCAGGAAATATTGCCAGCTGGGTCTGGGACGTTAAGATAATCAGATTTCTGCAGTAAGCGTCCAAAAATCTGTTGATGGGAAGGAAAGTTAAAGAAAACTTGAGATATGTGTATATATATGTATATATATATATATATATATTACGTGAAGTTCCCTCAGAAGGTCTGCTAGATGATGTTAATGCAGCACTACGGGCAATACCTACAACCACGATTACCGACACTAACAAGCTGATCTACAATACGGCAACAGTGATCAGTGAGATGCTTGGCTACAAGTTGAACAGCGACAAGGGGCAGTACCCTCCATGGAGAAGGAGGCTAGAGGGCAAGATCAAAGTAGCACGGAGGGAGGTTAGCCAACTAACGGAGTTGCAGAAAGGTGCGACAAATAAGGTGCCTAAGAAATACAGCAAGCTGTCCATACCTGAGGCCTTGGAAACTGCCAAGCAAAGACTCACAGCCTTGGCCAGCCGCTTGAGGAGGTACACCAGAGAGATAGAAGGCAGGAGAATAAACCAGCTGTTCTCCACAGAACCAGCAAAGGTGTACTCTCAGTGGCAAGGGAACAATAAGAGAACAGCACCACCAAGGCTGGAGACGGAGCAATACTGGAAGAGCATATGGGAGAAGGATGCAACCCATAACGGCAATGCTCAGTGGCTAGAGGATCTGAGGGCTGACCACAGCGACCTCCCTGAACAGGGTCCAGTAACCATCACAGTGGCAGATATCCAAGAAAGGGTCTCCAGTATGAAGAGTTGGACAGCACCAGGGCCCGACATGGTTCACGCCTACTGGCTGAAGAAGCTGACTGCACTCCACGAGCGTCTGGCAGCACAAATGAACCAGCTGCTAGTTAACGAGAGACACCCGGAATGGCTAACTGAAGGCCGGACGGTCCTGATCCCCAAGGACCCCAAGAAGGGACCGGTCCCCTCCAACTACCGACCAATAACCTGCCTCAGTACTACATGGAAGCTCCTGTCAGGCATCATATCGGCTAAGATGAACAGGCACATGGGTCAATACATGAGCGGGACACAGAAAGGAATTGGCAAGAATACCAGAGGCGCAAAACACCAGCTACTGGTAGACAGAACAATCAGCCGAGACTGCAAGACCAGACTGACCAACCTGTGCACTGCCTGGATTGATTACAAGAAGGCCTATGACTCAATGCCCCACAGCTGGATACTGGAATGCCTAGAATTGTACAAGATCAATGGGACCCTAAGAGCCTTCATCAGGAACTCAATGGGGATGTGGCGTACAACACTAGAGGCCAACTCCAAGCCCATAGCACAAGTCACCATCAAGTGCGGGATCTACCAAGGAGATGCTCTGTCCCCACTGCTGTTCTGCATAGGCCTGAACCCCCTCAGTGAGATCATTAACAAGACTGGCTACGGATACCGACTACAGAACGGAGCAGTTGTCAGCCACCTCCTGTACATGGATGACATCAAGCTGTATGCCAAGAGTGAACGAGACATCGATTCACTGATCCACACTACCAGGCTATACAGCAATGACATTGGAATGTCGTTCGGACTGGAGAAGTGTAGTCGGATGGTAACAAAGAGAGGGAAGGTAGTCAGAACTGAGGGGATTGAACTACCAGAAGGCAACATTGCAGACATAGAGGACAGTTACAAGTACTTGGGGATCCCACAGGCGAATGGGAACCATGAAGAGGCCGCTAGAAAAGCTGCAACCACCAAGTACCTGCAGAGGGTCAGGCAAGTCCTGAGGAGTCAGCTGAATGGTAAGAACAAGATCCGGGCCATCAACACGTACGCCCTGCCCGTGATCAGGTACCCTGCTGGGGTAATAGGCTGGCCAAAGGAGGAGATAGAAGCCACTGACATAAAGACAAGAAAGCTCCTTACCATGCATGGAGGGTTTCACCCCAAATCCAGCACCCTGAGGCTGTACGCTAAGCGGAAGGAAGGGGGCCGGGGACTGGTGAGTGTCAGCACCACAGTCCAGGATGAGACAAGGAACATCCAAGAATACATTAGGAAGATGGCCCCAACTGACCGAGTGCTCAGTGAATACCTCAGGCAGCAGAAACCCAAGAAAGAGGAGGGAGACGAGGAACCATCATGGAAGGACAGGCCCCTGCACGGTATGTACCACCGGCAGATAGAGGAGGTGGCTGATATCCAGAAATCCTACCAGTGGCTGGACAAAGCTGGACTGAAAGACAGCACAGAGGCACTAATCATGGCAGCACAAGAACAAGCTCTGAGCACAAGATCCATAGAGGCTGGGGTCTATCACACCAGGCAAGACCCCAGGTGCAGGCTGTGTAAAGATGCCCCAGAGACAATCCAGCACATAACAGCAGGGTGCAAGATGCTAGCAGGCAAGGCATACATGGAACGCCATAACCAAGTGGCCGGCATAGTGTACAGGAACATCTGTGCCGAGTATAACCTGGAAGTCCCGAGGTCAAAATGGGAGATGCCCCCAAGGGTGGTGGAGAATGACCGAGCTAAGATCCTGTGGGACTTCCAGATACAGACGGACAAAATGGTGGTGGCTAACCAACCGGACATAGTGGTGGTAGACAAACAGAAGAAGATGGCCGTAGTGATCGATGTAGCGGTTCCGAATGACAGCAATATCAGGAAGAAGGAACACGAGAAGCTGGAGAAATACCAAGGGCTCAGAGAAGAGCTCGAGAGGATGTGGAGGGTGAAGGTAACGGTGGTCCCCGTGGTAATCGGAGCACTAGGTGCGGTGACTCCCAAGCTAGGCGAGTGGCTCCAGCAGATCCCAGGAATAACATCGGAGATCTCTGTCCAGAAGAGCGCAGTCCTGGGAACAGCTAAGATACTGCGCAGGACCCTCAAGCTCCCAGGCCTCTGGTAGAGGACCCGAGCTTGAAGGATAAACCGCCCGCAGGGGCGTGCTGGGTGTTTATATATATATATATATATATATATATATATATACACATATCTCAAGTTTTATATGAGTTATATATATGAGTTTATATGAGTTTTCTACGAGTATTGCATTAAATGAAGAACAGAATCTCATTATTTTTCAGACTTATACAAAAGAGCTTGATTTAAGTAAAATAAGTGAACAAAGTAAATGTGGCCTCAATTAGCTACTAATATACTAAATATATGGCTCTAGGAAAATGTCTGAAAAGACATTTTGTGGTCAGACTGTTTTTGTGGGAGATGACATTGACGCCCAGTAGTGGATCAGTCCTTAAGACCATTCCTATAGCACTTAATGTGTCTACATTAATGTGGCAGCACCACAAGGTGATTGCTTTTGTAATAGTAAAACATATGAGGAATTGCAAATTCATATTAGTATAATTTGCTTTTTATGTGCATGCATAGTTGAATCCAGCTATTTGTCCTCCTTTGGGTACTTGTTTATATACTCCATAACTCAAATACTTCTGAAACAGGAATATTGTTAAATGTGGGTTTCCTGGTCTCCCGCAGACCACTGAGCAGTCACCAGCTCTGTGCCCCTTATTTAAAGCGTTAAATCACATTTACATACTGGCTAACTGGAGCTACATGGCTCTCATGGTAATTTCTCTCTCTATATATAGGAAAACACAAATTCTGTTTTCACAAACAGATGCTCGCAAACTTTTATTTCCATTATTGATAAGTTGGAGATGAAATACATGTGAAATGTTACCTGGCACACAATGAGTACCCTTCATGCATCTCGGTATCCCAATTTCTATCCCGACAGATTCTATTCTATTCCATGTTATTGGGAGAAGCTGAGCACCTTGGACATTTGCAGAGTAGAGCCGCTGCTCAAGTCTGGGCACTTCCCACCGCTTTTCTAGGTACACACAACCCAAAGATATTATATCTTCCAAGACCTGGGAATGCTTTAGGATACATTTGAAGGACTAGGAAAGCTTTGCTGAGAATAAGACTGTCTGGAATGCCACTCCCCTAACCTAAATTTACACACACACACACACACACACACACACACACACACACACACACACACACACACACACACACACACACACACACACACACACACACACACACACACACACACACACAGAGGAATGCAGCTGAGCCTCTTTGAGCACCAACAGCTGTAATGGTGTGATAAGGTAGCAAAAATCCAACGCTGGGTTTTATTTCTTTAGGCATGGTCAGAATCCCAGTGTGACAGAGGTTTTTGCACTGCAGAGTTACATGGCTACCAAGCCCATATTTATCATTCCTCAAACCTTTGTGTCCTTCTAAATGGAGACCAGTAACATCGGCTGAAATATTTTCCACAGGGCCTCCAATCAAAGAACATCTAGATAAGAGACAGGAAAGAAAGAGAGAACGATGTAGGGAAAATAGTGTGTTAAAAAATCCTGACGAAGGCCCATTTCCATTTCCACCACGGTGACAGTGATCTATGTTTCCTAGCGGGCAATACAGTTTTTCTCCTTCTGTCCTTTATCTCAGATAGACTATACAGATAGTGAATACATCAGTTCACGGAATGAAGGATGAGCCCCCACCCCTACACCACCTGAAAAAACCCCCCACACTGAGCCACTGCTGCTCTGGCAATGCTCTGGACGATTATGGACCGAGCTTGCCACACCC
Organism: Rhamphochromis sp. 'chilingali'; assembly: GCF_963969265.1. Taxonomy (NCBI): domain Eukaryota; kingdom Metazoa; phylum Chordata; class Actinopteri; order Cichliformes; family Cichlidae; genus Rhamphochromis; species Rhamphochromis sp. 'chilingali'. The sequence continues at coordinate 11,506,424 of NC_137932.1, read as the reverse complement.
ACCTACTGATTCAAGGTTTGACACATAACTACTATACAATAAGGCCTCGGCGTAATGCCGAGAAAGGCCATTTGATAGTAGCTTTGATCAGAAATACATATTACTGTAAGCATATACGAGTTGCATTCATAAAAAGTTAACAAAAAATAATTTAACCATGTTAGCTTTTCTTAAAGCAATTGGAGAATTTTCTTGAAAGTAGATATCACTTTTTACTTTGCGGCACACTCGGGAGGTAGAGGATACAACAAGCTTTAATCTGTGTGATTTGTTTATGTCTTCAACCTGTCAGGGCTGTTACTAGCTGTTATTAAAATAATAAAGGTGACATACTTTTGAAGATCATTCAGATGTAGATAAAACAACTGCAGGTGGGATGTGGGATGATCAAAAGTGTCAGTGTATGACAAAACATCAAAATGCTGGGTACTTTGTTGTACAGATGCTAGATCCACAATGTCACGACGTAAACGGTTATTCTTCAAGTTCCTTTTGCTATTTTTACATCTATTAATGAACTGATATGTTAATGAGGGGGGAAAAGGGGAATTTCAGTAACTTAATGTGGTGGTGCTTCCTAAAAACTTGTATTATCTCAACTGAGCTTTCAAGTAAATGTTTCAGAAGCATTTTTTGCCATAAAACCTCAGTCACCTCATGTTTGACCTGTGCAAAAGTAGTGCCATAATTTCCTCTTGACGCAACATGTAATTTTCTAGTTTACCCGACATAAGAGGTGCCAGCCTCTTATGGAACATTAAGCTATATGCTAGCGATTAAATAGCAGTACCCTGCAGGGTCAAACTCCAAGATAGCTGTAATTACACAAATATTTCACTGGACACATATGTTTTTATGAAAGACATGCACACACAAAGATGCACAGGAAACACAGTGCTTCCTTGCAAGTGTCAAGCCTCCCTGTCTCAATCTTAGGCCTTAATGTTCCTCCAATTACCGCCAATTACCGCTCTCACCACCGGCGGATAGCAAAAAGATTAACACTGAAATGCCAAAGTCATTGGGCTGCTTATTGAATGCAACACTCTTCTATCCCGGCGTGCTGTTCTTATATTGATTTTCAAAAGGCGACGCTGCTTATCCATGAAGGCAACATGGTGGCATATATTAGAGCCATTTGAGCCAATTAGAGTGATGTATGTCTCGGCAGCCAGTGGTGCCATAGTCAGCGACACACTTGAATGAAGACGCCCTCCGTCATTTTTCAGAGTAATTAGAAAAACATCACATGCCATGAGTAGAGTATGCACAGACACACAAATACCAAGGGAGAAAGAGAGACGACTAACGGCAAACACGATTTAATTTTGATTTATGCTGCAGATTTTGCCCGAATAACTCGCATCACTTATCTTCATTTAGAGAGGATAGACATCTTATTTACAAGTCAAATCATGGATGATTTACCTGGCAATATTTAGCAAGAGTACCTCCACAGCTAGTTGAGTTAGAACACCAAGCTTTACATCACATCTGTAGACCTGCAGCTGCAGGTCCCTGGAAGTTGCAGTACAGACTAAAAGGAGTTTAACTCAAGCAGCCAAGCTTGCTGGGCCTATTTCAGAGAAAATTAGGGTGTGTAACAGTTGTGTGTGCGTGTGGTACATACATCCTATTTTTCTCTTCAGTGCTTCCCTTGACATGATCATTTTTGCCCACTTAAATCCTCACCTACAGTGTCATACACAAACAGCAGCTCGCTGCTACATCCCTGTGTTCTTTATGCATGGCTGTGCATACGCACATGTGTGTATACTCAGGGTGAGCTGGTCAGGTCAGTCGCCTGAAACCACTGCAGAATGATAAGTACACACATGAAGATAGTGGAAAGGCAGAAAGGTGGGACTGGTGGTGAAGTCAAAACCAAGGATTGCTGTGCAAGATCCCAACAGGAAATAAAAGCAGGTACTAGAGTTCTAGGCAAATTTGGTACATGTCAAGACCGCGGCACTAGAATGACAAAAACTACACCTGTACCTGTATGTTTCTTTCACTGATTGGTCTCTATAGACTCAGGAACAGGAGGATCATCAACAGATCCAAGAGGAGGATAGACAGAAGCCAACTATGGAACTGGCTAAGGAACAGGGAATGCCTTGGTTGACCTACCTGGAAACAGATTTTGAAACATGGCAAGTATTGACAAGCCCAGAAACAGAGGACTTGTTAGTCTATCCAGGTAAAGCAGACGGTTCAGCCGAGCAGCTGAGGTTAGAATAAACCCAACAGGCCAACTCAGGGGGACTTAACAGAGTGATGTGAAGGCTTATGGTAACCACACGTATCTGGTATGCTGGCAGGGGGGCTCATTGCTTTGGTATAAAAACAGACAGGAGGCTAGTAGGCCAGTTTGTTTCCAAGTTATCAGGGAGATTAACTTGGAGTTAGTGAGCCAAAGGCTGGCAGACATATGAGCTGAAACAGGCACAGAAATAGCAGGCTGGAATATGGACAGTGGTCTGCTAAAGGCCTGTTACCTCATCTTAAGATTAGCAACCTCAAATGATTTGTCATCTATGGAGTGGCATGGTTCTCTGTTCAGTGTCGGCGTGGTGCTTTAGAATATAATGCATAGGGCTCAAACCCACTAGACTACTGGACTTGAGTCAAGGCCTGGAGTGATAGAGTAACAAGACAGCATTTAAAACACACAGCTTAAAAAGAAACACACAGGAAAGAGTCTATTTTCAAAATAAAATGGGCAATAACACTAAGAATGATCACACTAATTCAGCTAGACAATATACACCCAGGCCTAACACCACAATTGCAACTTCATCTACTTTTGTGAAGATTTCAGTAGTGTGTAACGCTGTACTTTAAGAGTGGTGTACATATAATGACCGTGTTGGATTAGAGTTGTCTGTGTCTGTATCCTCAAATAATAAACATGCATAAAGAGAGAGAAGACAAGAGGAACGGACACATGAAAATAATGTGGAACAAAAGCAGGCCCCTCATATGATGAGTGGACCTGTGTTTTCTATGAATAACAAATTGAATTAGAGCAATGTCCTCAGCTCTAATAGGGTATCTGTGTCCTGTTATATCTATTTACCTGTATCTGGTTCTGTTTTACTGCTTATAGAACTTGAGGCTACTTGGTACTGCTTTTATCAGCCTCAGGTCAAACTGCTGGATATTAAGGTTAACTGGAAAGTTGCTGTTTTTTTTTTAAGAGCTACAGTCCTGGAAGTTTACATTAATTTCTACAAATGATATTTATATCCTTAGATCCTTTATATCCTTAGAGTAGTTCTAAACAGGTTCCAGCTGTTGCTGTAAATGTAACTTGCGGCTGTTGTCCTCTTAATGCAAGAGGTCTTTAAGTGATAGAGGACAGGAGCAGGATCTTTCTGTATGAAATTAGAAAAATATAACAACTTTAATATACTGGCTTCATACTATATGTGCAAAGTTACTGCCCCTCCATGTGCATAGGCATGGGTTTTAATTCCCCCTTATTTTTTCCCCACCATTTTTAAGCTCTCATGACTTCTTAGGTGAAATAACCTAGCCACATGAATTTTTTAGTATTGAGAATACATTTAGGCCCTTACCAGCTGAAACATCTAGTGTTCCAGTGGTTGGTTCTATTACTCTCTGTCATAGACATGAGTTTAGCTATGGAAACTATGGTATATCCCTTGTTATTGCTGAAAGTTGCTAAAGTTTTGCATAGCCTCATTAAATATGGTGTGGTTATTCTACAGAAAAATCCAGCTGAATCTGAGAGTGTCAGGTGGGAGGTATCTCATTAATTTTTGTCATGGAATTGCCCATTTGACAACCCATCCATCCATCCATCCATCCATCCAATTGCTCACTAGTGCTTATCTGGATGGTAGCAGCCTAAGTAGAGATGTCCAGACCCCTCCCTCTCAAAAGCCACACTTCCATCTCAGTTGGGTGAAGACTGAGGCATTTTCAAGCCAGCTAAGAGGTGTAATCGCTCTTCAGCATGTCATGGGTCTACCTCAGGTCAGTCTCTCAGTAGAACACGACTGAAACACCTCATCCAGGAGGCCCCGAGGAGACACTGATGTCAAGAAACAGTGGTTCTAATCTGAGACCCTCCTGAATGACTGAGCTCATCGACCTGTCTTTAAGGGTGACCCCAGACGCCCTATGGAAGTAGCTCATTTTCACTGCCTGTATCTGCAATTTCATTCTTTCGCTTACTAACCACACAGGTCACGGCCTCAGATGAAGGTGGGAACATAAATATACCGATAAATCATCAGCTTGTCTTTCACGTTCAGCTCTCTCTTCAATATCACCGCAGACAGAGCACTAATCCATCTGTCAGTCTCCCCCTCCACGCTGCAATCACTTATGAATAAGACCCTGAGATACCTGAAATCAGTGGGCACAGCATCTTTTTGCAGGTAAGAAACATGGCCTCAGATATGGACGTTTTCATTCCCATCCTAGCTGATATTTTCTCCTTTAACCTCACCGCGTCACCTCTCTCGTTTGAAAGAATTGGTTCAAATGACAAAAACTGACTAGTATTTTCTTAAAAATGTAATGTATTTGATAACTCATAGAGCTGCAACCAACCCTACAGTAACCCTTTTTCTTCATTGTCCTCGTTCTCACTGCAGTTGGTTGTTGAAAACCAGCAACCCTCGTAATCCACTGGGTCTTCTTCATTTGCTTTACTGCCAAGATTATATAAAAGGCTTGCATTATCAGCATGTTATATTTGGAGTATTTTTACTACTTTTCCTGCCTGTCAGACTGTTATTACTAAGATTAACCTGACATTGTTATAGTATATTGCTCTCATTTAGTGATTTGTGTCATTTTTGCAACACTGATACTTCGATTAATCTTTTGAAACAACAAAGTCACACAAGACCGCAAAGCAACACGGGGCTTTAGAGCAAATTTTAACATCTCATATGCAATGTTAAAAATCACATTGTTGCTGTAACTACCCTCTATTAATAAGTCTAGAGGTATACATCTATTGGGCACAGACCTGACTCTCAGACCTGCACAAAATCCTTCTAATAAGCTATAGCTTTTTAAAGGAGATAATATTCATTTTTATCACAAATGTTACTAGATATTAATGTCAATTTATGTTTTTTTAACATTATTGTTGATTTTCCCTTAATGTAAGTAAATTCAAAAATCCACTTTGAAATTCACTGCCTTGCTCCGTGCTCCTTCATGCTCTTCTTAACCTAGACAGACCTTGTGTCTCTTAAAACAGAACACCAAAAGAGCTTTTAATCATTGGTAATTGAAGACCCTGCTGGGAGTAAATGAGCCTTAATCTGACAGCTGAGTGCATACCATTAGCACCAGGGGCTTAGGCATTTGGATGGCACATTCAGTGCGATGCAGATAGAAGCAGGATTTATAGAAGTGTCAGTAACTGTGCAGCTGTGTTCGCAAGTTCCTCCACTTGTTTTGTAGGATTTCTCCCTGTGGGAATTTTACCTCAGGCTTAACCTACTTGTTTTTATGCAACTCTGTCCTCAGATGCACTTCTGTAATTTAACTGGTAAGATTGTAAAACAGATCTTTCTGTTGATCTACCTCATAAATCACATCTCATAATTTAGATTCTCCGTTTCCTTCACTCTCCATGGAAAAAAAATACATACATATATTCAGATAATGCATTTTCAGTTCAGAAGTTGTACCTATCTATTTTCCCCACATGCACGGTATGAAGTAAAAATCTTTCTGACTTGCATCCAATTTGGCTGATAAGCTCAGGCTGTTTTTTTTCCTCAGATGAGAACTGTCCCTCAGTCAACTTAGGAAGCAGTGGGATTGAAGAGCAAGTGTGAATTAAAAGATAAGATAAAATTCATACGATAATGTTTATTTCATTTTCAAAACATTTTAAAAAGGTCATGACAAAGACAAACCTGTTATATCTGAAATGATAACATATCTGAAGTAGAGGTTAAAATATGGACAAGTTTACCTGGTACATAACTAATAATAGAAAACAAAATTCACTGATCACATATAGTAAATTCATATAAACACCTCGATCTCTTAGGTTGGTTTTCCTCAAGCCTGTAATGGAAATAAGAGTGGCAACACTTGCAACATGTAAGTGTGCTTGCTTGCTTGCTTGGTTCCACATGGCTGCTTGTGTTGGGGTAAAAGCTTTACAACAAAAAATGGTCATTTTTGCTATTTTTTGTCAAGTTCCATGTGACAAAGTAAAAACAGCTCCTCGATGGATTCCTCGAAGGTTAACTGGAGCTGCTGGGAAATGGAGACTTAAAAGAAAGGACACTCTGTGCGTGAGAAGTGAATTGTAGTGTATTTGCACATATAAAGAATGAATGAATACGCTACTGTTCAGCTGATCATCTCTTTAATCCCATTGTAGCAATAGGTACAAAATGATACGTATTTCTGATGATATCCAGCACCTACTGTTGGTAGAAATCAGCTTTCAAACCACTCAGGTAAGGCCAGGTTTATTGAACCTTGAGAAGATGTTGTTAGGCTCTCTGTGGAGACTCGGCAGTCCCTAATATGCAAGCAGGACAAAATGAAATGCAAACAATTTGACCATAATGATGTTTTATAAGGTTAAGGGTAAATAGCCTAAATAGAGCCTAAATATAAAGAGAAAGCTTTTATGTTTTATGTAGAATGATTCGTTTTGCATTTTAGTCTTAGGATTCTGCCTGACTGGATAGGATTTTATTTAAAAGATAAAAACAGTTTCTGAAATTTTACAGTTGTTGAGCTAATACAAGAAAACATTTTGTGTTTTACTGAAAGCTACACTGCTTTGTTGGAGGCAGTAAAGCACAAAAAGCTAGGGTGGATTTGAGTGACAAAGACCTTTGAACATAAAGAAAAGAAAAGAAACAACAAATTGTGTAATGGTTTTATAATTATTGATTTATGTAAGTAATACGAACCATGCAACAGACTGGTGAGCTGTCCATGGTGTACCCTGACTCTTGGCCTATGAGAGCTGGGTTAAGGACCAACCCCACTGCAACCCTGAACTGGATAACCAGAAGATAATGGATGGATGGATGGATGGATGGATATTGATATTTTCAGTTTGGTAAAGAAAAAAAAAGTCAAAACAATTTCCTCCCTCTCCATGACTTCTGCAGCCCCCGTAGTGTTGGAGGTTCTGACCTGGCGGTGGATTAGCAGGTTCTTAGTCAGCTCGACTACAGTTTGGGATTGACTTGGTACTCTGACCCATCCTCTTACTGCTAATTGGTTAACCCTCTAATCCAGTTCGCAGTCAGCTATAACACCCATTCAAAGGCAGCTTGACTGTTTGGCTAAAGCTCAGCGTGCTACACCAAGAAACTGCTGGCAGTCAGACTCAGTGTCAGTTCATTAACAATGAGTAGTGAGAATACACAGATACTTGGTTGACATATTTGTGTGGGAGGACTGTTATAAACAGTAAACTTGTACTCAGATTAAGTGACAGATGGAAATGTGGAGCCTGTGTAATGACTTCTTTTGAAGTCAGATCACCTTCTCTGATCTTTCAGATCTGTTATCCAGATCCTGTGATTATTGTTCAAGACATCAATATATAAACTTTGATTTTTATTCTACTCATACTTTATTTTTAGAAAATCATTAAAACACAAAAGCTGTTGAAAGAAATGCATTTTGTTTAGAACATGAAGAAAAGTCATTTTTAAGCACTCCATATTAGAACATTCCTATTATAGTTTTGGTGGGAAAGATTTTGCAGGATACAGACATTTAATAAGAAACTTACATAAGTGAAACACAGGATGGAACCTGTTATGATCGAGTTCACTCAGCTATCTATAAATGCAAACAAATGTAGTATATAAGGGTTTTACTTGGCAGAATTCTGTCAAAAATGAAATTAATACTTCCATCCATTTAGAGAACAATTAAAGCTGCAGAAGATCAACATCTGGAATGCAGCTCTCGTATTGCAGTTCTCACATCTCTGTGGTACAGGCTTACCGCCAAACAAACAAAGGCACATGTGTTTACTCTTCATATGAACTAAAGCTTTAAGGTGAAAACAGAAGGGAATTCCTGCTTCAATAGTTTTAGCTATTGAAGCAATTTTGTAGAGCGTAGAGTGTTTTTAGAGCAGTAGATTTGTTGTGTATAGTAATATACTGTCCTCACATTTTATATGCAGCTTTTCTAGACTTATTCACTCTCAAAGTACTTTAGACTGCAATCTTAAGAGTTTAACAATGCAGAAGTATTCTATACAACTCACCTATTGCACATCCACAGCTAATTTAGAATCATCAGTTAACTCCACGTGGATGTCTTCGAAAAACAGGGAAAACAAACTCCACACAGACAGGTCTGAGCCAGGGTTTGAACCAGAAACCGTCTTGTTGTGAGGCAACAGTGCTAACCACTCCAACAGTAGGTTTTTGGAGTTGAGAAGGTTATAGATCAGCACTGCCATTATCAGCACTGACAGTCTTATTGTTGGAAATGTGCATGGCTATTTACATAGTGAAAACTATGAAAAACTGTTGTGTTTTCTGAAGCAGGTTAACAATAATGTGTTCGCCTCCAGCAATAATAAAGAGAAAAGCAGAAAAGGGAGAATGAGGCTAACACTGACAGCTGAAATAGATAAAGTCATAATTGGCTTACAAAAGACACCCTTGATGAACTGATTAGCAAGAAAAGACATCAGAAGTAATGGGATGGCCGTCTTTGAGCCAAAACCCCAAGTGTAAGAAATCACACTGGACAGGTAATCTTAATGAAGATAAACCAGTTGCTCGGGGGTCTTAATTACTTCATGTGTAATCTTGTTGTATTGCCATGCACAATCTGCCAGTCTTTCAATTTATACTAACAGCATTCTGCTCAAGGAGAACAAGATACCATATGTGCATGTTGAAGCTGTCAACTCAAATCGAAAAGATCTGAGCAACTGAGTTCTCCTTTCTCTCCATTTGTGTCAGGTATTTCCCCCCCTATGGCAAAATGGAACAAATGCTAAGGCAAATTGATCCAACTAATGAAATGGCTGTGCCGGAGACTGAGGTCATAAGCACCCATCAGAATTACAGATTTGCTTATACTACAAGGCAGGAACGATGGCTGAATAAGAGGGGGATAAATGAGTGGTCAAGGACTAATTAATTGATCTGATGAGTTGTGCAACATAGCTGTGTGTGTGCGCAAGTGTGTTTCCATGGCCATTTGGATGCAAGTCTCTGGCCCAAATGTAGGTATGATGGCTGATGGGATAGATTTGTGAGAGGGGAAGTTACAGTAAGTGGTTCCTTAATGGACAGCTGTGGCCTCATCTGTCAACTCTGGACAGAACCTTTAACTGAGGCATGACATGGACTCACACACATGCACCGTGTTGTTTGAAATGTCCTCTTTTTGGATGTGCTGACACAGCTATTCAATTAACCAATTTTTCAGTGACTACCAGTTCTGATCATTGATTACTCTGGTCAGTTATTTGACTAAAATGCCAATTGTTCAGTGGATTGAAGCTTGTTAAATGTGTGTTTGCTTCTTTACTCTGGTTCATGTCATCATACATTTATTGTATTTTCATTTTGGAATATTTTATAATATAAATAATTTGTCATCTTAATTTTAATTAGAGTGCATTTATAAACTTGACTTTCTGTTCTGTCAAGATGAAATTATTTTATCAAAACATGAGCAATAATGGTGCAAGTTGACCTAAACCCAACCCATAAAATCAGCTTCATTAATATTAATGACAATATCTGTAATCTATATCAGACACTGGCAACTTGATAACTACTTCCTGGCTTCCAAGCCAGTGAGAACAGGATTAAGATAAGGAGCATTATTGGTTTATCTTTACTTAACCAAACTGTTTTGCACCTTGTGTCTCTTGGGCACAGTGTTTGAAAGCTATGCCGTTTGCTCTGCCCCATAATGGAACATTCCATTAGCAAGTATGTCGTATGCCCCTTTGTCTCTTTTTGTTTGTGCATGTTTGTATGTCAAGAGTTGAAATAAAACTCGAGTGAAATAAAACTGTGCTGATAAATGTGCCTCCTGCAGACCCCCCAAGGTGCATTAAAGTGCTGCTCTACCAGGAGACCATTTGTCTCTGAGTGGTAAATACACAGTGGAGGCAGAGAAGCAATGGCACGGCAAGCTGTGTGGTCTCTGTCTCTGCTGGGGAAACTGTGCATGAGGTGGGAGGTGTTTTTTTTATTGTGGTGTGTGAGTGTGAGCCTATTTGGCTGTATGTTCACAGATTCTCACTTTCTAATTTTCTCTACTGAATAATGTGCGTCATTTGAATCCAAGGTCACGCTGCTTCTATTAAAACAGAGTCAAATATCTGGAGCCTGGTCAATATTAGCTGGAATTAAAAGAATTCAAATGTCAGGGGGTGAAACGGATTTCAGACTGTAACCTATTCTCCGTAGACGTGGTTTAATGTGGTAAACATCTGTCCTGGCTCCACTGAGCACAAGCTCTCAGTCATAGTATTGCTCATAAAAAGCAGAATAGCTTTCTTTCATGTGAGGTCAGGAATCCAATGTTTAGACTTTTAATTTCTATTAATATTGACAGCACATGTTTCTGCACTGACTATGAAACTACAAGCAGCAAATGATTATTTTTGCTTAGTACTTAGACAGGAAGCTGCAGGAAATCACCACCCTCACTCTAGACCAGGGGTGCCCAATCCCGGTCCTCGAGAGCTACCGTCCTGCAGCTTTTAGATGCATCCTTGTTCCCACACACCTGAATCAAATGAATGGCTTGTTATCAGGCCTTTGCCAAACATGATGGCATGCTGAAGAGATCAAACCATTTGATTCAGCTGTGTTGGAGTAGGGATGCATCTAAAAGCTGCAGGATAGTAGCTCTCGAGGACCGGGATTGGGCACCCCTGCTCTAGACCAACTTAAACTGTAACATAATTGAAATAATAATGTAATATTTATCTATATTTTTATCTTTATAACTCTTCACACAGAGCCGCACTAGTTCCCTTGCTTCTATGAAAATATACTGAGCTAAGCTAACTGTCTTGGAGCTGCAAGATCATGTTTAACAGATTTGGAGGCCTGTTATTAATTTTATTCAGCTCCTGCCAAGAAAGCCAGTTCTCTCTGCTTCTGCTCCCTGTGTTAAGCAGCCTTAACTCCTGTGTTGTGTTTCCTATATGCTACGTCAGGCCTTTACACTTGCTTGTTTGCATATCTCCCTGCCTTCAGTTTTATCTCCAGTATCTCGTCTACTTGGTTGAGGTGACTGACTTGGCCATTGGAGTATATCTCATTTCTTTGCCTTGAGAAACTCTTGGATTGCTTTTTCTTTGGATCATTATCCATTTGCACTGTGAAGTGGTGTTCGATCAGTTTTGCCGCATTTGGCTGAATCTGAGCAGAGAGTATAGCTGTGTACATTTCACAAGTCATTCTGTTACTTTTATCAGCAGTCACATCATCAATAAACACTAGTGGCCCGGTTCCACTGGCAGCAACATTGCCTCCATGTCTGACAGATAATGTGGTATGCATCTCTCCTTCTCCATACTTTTCTCTTCCCATCATTTTGCTGCAGGTTAATCTTAGATTTGAAATGTCCAAAGAAATTATTTTTCAGCACTTCGCAGAACCTTTTAGATATTTTGTGATAAAGTCTAATCTGGCCTCCTTGCTCTTGTATGTAACCAGTGGTTTGCACCTTGCTGTAAACCATCTATAGATCCATTCATTCATAGCAAACTTTGACAATAATATGCCTAACTCATTGAGCGTTTTCTTGACTTTGTTAGATGTTGCGAAGTAGTTTTTTCTGAGTTACTGAAAGGATTCTATCATTATCCTTTTTAGTCTTTCAGCCCTTTTGGTGTTACTGAGCTGGGCAGTGCATTCACTCTTTTTAAGAATGTACCAGATTGGCAATTTCTAAAGGGTTTTCTTACAGTAAGTTACAGTAAAAAGCTATAAGATAAAAAATTCAACGCTCTGAATAAACTTCAGACATTATCTCTGCTTTATTTGTCAAGGGATCAGGCCTCACCTGTCTATAATAAACTGTGTGTCTGCACTGAATCCACTTTGGTGGTGTACAGAGGTAACATTTATAAAGTTTGACCTTTTCTTATTAAATAAATTATTTGTTTGCCATACCAATCACTTATTATTAATGTGCACTGATGTGCAGAATCAGACCCACCAATGATGATTATGATGAAATCCTGCAAGTAACCTAACCTTTAGTAATTTCTCCATCATATTGTTTTGGTGCTACTAATAAATCTTTGTTTCCTTGGGAAACTTTAGTTCTTAGTACAATTTTACCTAATTGCTGTTCTTCAAATTATCATCACATGTCTAATGACATATTTTCCAAAATCAGAAGTAAACCATGACAGCTAATGGACAAACTTGATCCTGTGGGTCATTACTGTATAGCAAGAAGCTACTCAACAAGCTTTGCACACCACACTCGGAGACCCTCGCACAAACATACACACGCTTCTAATAATAATAGGGTGCGACTCCTGAGGAATGTGTCCATGCAAGCAAAAACACTCTGCTGCTGGTTTGGCAGAAACATACTTCCAAGACTTTTAATTTGCCCTCCTACTATTTTCTCCCTCTTGTGCAATCAGGGTTTTGTGCATTTCTATGTATAGCAGGAGACAAGACAACGAGCAGAGCCTATTTATTTACCAGTTGTTTCTTTCAGGGGTTGTTGGTGCTTGACTGGGAGAAGCACTCTGGAGACAGTGCTGACTAAAGCAGACATGGTGTGTGGATTCAGCTTAGCTGTAGCCAGGATTCTGTCAGTGGCAAAACCACAATACAAAATGAGTCCTTGTTTTCTAATAACAGTAGAATGCTGCAGAATAAAAGAACAGATAAAGTCCATGTAGCTGCAATATCAGCACACGGCTCGAATACTGTGTAATACTTCACAGAGTATGCTAATCTATGAAAGGCATGTTTAAACAAAGACTAATATTAAATCCAGGGACAAAAATGGGAGCCAAAATCCACTTTGTCTATTCAGGGAGTGCTCATGATATGTCATTGTCCCAAGGCCACCCATTTGACCCTTCTGTAGCCACAACACAATTGTTAACCCTGCCACACCTTTCCATACTGCACACATGGAAATGGGCGGATATACAGAAGAATTTAGGTTTGTGTATAATTCACCTAACTGTAACATTATTTTCCTTTCCTGTCAGAATGAGAGGGGGAAATACTTTTAGTTGTGTTACACCCCCAGATGAAAACAGACTTTCTTTCCTTTCATTTTCGAGCTTGGACAAGGAAAATTCATTCTTGTCAGTTCAGTTCAATGCTTTTTGTATTGAGAGTAGCGCAATTTATTGGAAAGGAGTGTGCTGTCAGAAAATGACAAATTGCTCAAAATATGCTCCAAAATATGCTATTACATTGTCAATTTCCTGTCCAGTCGTGGTGTTTTTGAGCTGTGGTGAAAATGGGCCCGGACAGTTTAATTTGTCTGGTCTACTCCTCATCAGTTTTTATGGGCAGCTTTTATATTGTTTGTCTGTTTGTCTTTTTTTTTCTAGCTTCTATCTCATAGATGTTTTCAGCATGCATCCTTTCTTTGGGCCGTGGTCGGCTGCACACATCAACACCTTTGAGCTGTCCTGTGTAAAAACAGCTTGGGACTGAGCATTCAAGGCCATTGCAAGTGTAGCTTAATGATAGTTGTTGAGAGAGAGGAGACCATTACCCCACCACTCTAACCACCCAGGTTGTTTCAAAATGGGCTTTTGGGATGGGGAACTCTGAACCTAGGGATCTTTCACATTGTGGCATGAATCCATAAATTGTTTTTTATATCACTGGAACAACACAGCGAAATATACCTTTGTTTGTACAAGTTCTTTTTTTTGGCATAAAGTGTATAATACCTTAAATGTAAAGCAATAACACAAAAACATTACTTGCTACATTACTTGCTTATGTGACTTTCAAACTGCTCAGTCAAAATACAGGTGAGGAAACTAGCTAGCTAGCTAGCAAAAAATAATGCTAAACTCAGTTGAGATAAATTGTAGCATTTGGGTATTATTTAAATGCTTAAATAATACCTTAAATGTAAAGGAATACTTCAAAAAAAAACAAACACTTGCTTGTGAGACTTGTGAAGTGCTCAATCAAAATAAAGACAGGAAACTAGCTAACTTAAAAAAAAAAAAAAACAGCTAAGCCTGGTAGAGATAAACTGTAAATTATAAACTCGTTTTATTCAACAGTCAGGTAAAGTCAGGTTTTCGTATTCTATATTGTACTTACCAAAACGTAGCTAATTCTCATTAGCAATGCTTCTTCACTAGAGAAGATCTATCAGCTTAACCTCGTATGACTCATTTTAATCACAGCTTATGTAGCACAGTGGCCTTTGCCCACCATCACTGCTCTCACCACAACCACAGAGGTCCCAACTCCTTTCTCTTAGTGGTCGTTTATCATTCAGACAAAAACTAATGGCCTGTGCTCTTCCATTGTCTGCTGCACTGAGGAATTCTGGGAACTTTCTCCCGTCCCAGTCATCATGCTCAGCAGGACAGGTGCTGGCGTTAGCTTAAAGCTAGCTGAATCATTATGATCAATAATCCATTAATAGCGTTAATGTACTTGTTGTTGGCCTCGGGGTAAGTGCAGGTAACTGAAGAGCAGCGGTGCACAATGGAGTTAGAAAGCTTGTGGAGTGAAAGGTGCTGAGTAGTGCAAGATATATGATGTGTCCTAAAATCAGATGTACTGATGACACTGCAGCTGGAAGTCCACTTAACATTAAAAGACTACTGAAATCGTCTTATGGTGTGTTCACACCGAACACGATATACGCGGACAGAGCGTCAGGTTTACATGTAAAGTCAATGAGAAAGCGTGATGACCCGCGATTGCGGCTCCCGTAACGGTGTGTTCACACCGAACGCGTGTGAACACACCGTTAGAGAGTATCAGTAGAGAATTTGAAGGCATAAAGAAGGTTTAGAAGTAAAATAAAATCTAAAACTTGTAACCTACAATATTAGTCTGTTTTTTGTTTTTTGTTTTTTTAAAAAGGTTTGTTGTTGTTGTCTTGGTTGAGTATAGAGTCTGAGTGCTCTTATGAGTTGCTATAAATGTTGAAACATGTCTTATCACACATCACACATAACTGGTTGAGGTTCAGAATCTAACTGATTTATTATAAAACATGCTTTTCTGTTGTTTTTATTCTTTTGATTAATACACAGCATCTCAATTTGTGTAAGGATGTGTTTATTAACGATGCTCATTAGGATTATCCCAGTTTTCTGTTGATAACCATTTTTGATAACCATTTTGATACCTTCTATGGGTTAAATAGAAGTAAAGCTGATTTGCATTGCGGAACTTCTTGAGTCCTAGAGTTTGGTCTAGAAGGTAAATGTCTTTTTTTGGCACCCGCTACATCACAATTTCTGATTTTCCCCTATTCTTATTTTGCATAATTACCATGCTGTTTCAACTGGTCATGATGCTTGCTCAGAGTTGGGATCCCAGCTCTGTCTCCACAAAGTGGGACAACAATTGTAGTCACGGTAGGGACATAAAGCACGAGATGTTCGCCGCTTTTGGACATACGCCGTGGTAAACCACAACTAGTGCACTCCTGAGTTCTTGGCATTTTTGTAGCCCTCCTTGTGTCTTCCTGACGTCATGCCCAGGCAGTGTTGAATGCCATCTGTTGTCATTGAGGCAGGAAAATCTTTAGGAGTCCAGTGCATGTCCCGCACCCAGCCTCTTTTAGGCACTGCAGGTAAAACCACAGTGTATGGTCATGTATCAACAGGTATTTATAATTCAGTCTAATTAAAAAGATAAAAGAAAGAAATTCTTGTTCCTTGCAAGAAAAGAAAAGGAAAAACTGGCAGGTTTGATTGATTTGCTTCTGGCCTCTGTCCTTCATTTTTAAGCAAGGCCATGCATCTCCCCTTCTTCTCCTGCACTCTCTTTCCATTCTCTGGGAGAATATCTAATGTTGTTGCCCTTGCTGTCTGTATAGATTGTGAATTCCAGTTATGGCACATCTGATTCATTGGTATTCAGAGTGCAGGACACAAGTGTCGGGTATGCTGGGCAGAATCGACATGTACGGGTTTATTGAAATACACTCCTCGTCCTACCGGTAATTGCTCTTAGTCTTTCCTGTGCTCGTCTGCTTCCATCTTTCTCTCTGTCTCCCTACACTGCGTCTCTCAATTCCTCTCATCTTATTCCTTGTTCCTTGTCGTTTGTCTTGTATGTCTTCCACCATTTACGGCATCCCTTGTTACTCCCTCCACTAGCCCTATTTCATCATCTTCTTTATCCACTTTGTTTCTGTTACCTTTCTCTCTCTCTCCCTCACTCGCTTGCTTCCTCCTCTATTTTCATCTTCATTGCCATTCTCCCCACTCTAACCTCACTGTTCCTTTTTTCACCTGTAGGATTTGAGTGCAGGATAACTGAGTTTCCATCACGGTTCTCATGAATAGGTTATGCAGATGTCACAGACACCACTACCCCTCATAAATACCCAACTTATACATACTTCTCTCTCCAGCACACGCATAATACCTGATGTTCATCTTGCCTAATTAGCTGTCTCTTTAAATATGTGAAATTTATGCAGTATGCATGACATTCAGTGGAACAATGCAGCAAATGTATGCAAATCACATCTTCTGTTTACCTGTGCTGGATGTCATCATTGCTCATGTGTTTGTCTTTGAGAGTAGGTAGCTTGTAAATCCCCTTTCTCTTTCACTGTGCTGCTTTCAGCTCTGTGTCTTCCACAGCCTTAGCCAATACAAACGTGAGTCGGTGCAGAAGAAGAAAAACAGTTCTTGTTGTTCCTTTTCTCTATTTCATGCGTTCCGCCTTGTCTTTTCTGCTCATACTACTCATAGTGTTTGCACAGGAGCTCTTGGATTCTCACTGACTCGCTTATATTTTCTCTAGTTGTGTCTAGTTTTCTCCCCTCTCTCTATGGCTGTCCCAGAGGGACTAGGCACCATGTGTATATGCACTTTTCATCACCAAAATGCTTGTGTAGTGGTATGTGTAGATATCAAATACCTAGTGTACTTAACATTGCTCTTTTTATGGCCTTCAAGCAGCAGAGGCAGTGATATAGAGTTCGTTTTAGGATTATAGGTCTGGCTGGGTTATGAGTGTGGGTCTGGTGGCACACTAGGGCTGTTAACAAAGACAGAATTATGAACACCATTTCCTTTTGCAAACAGCAGGAGGCTGAGTATTACCCTGATCTGTTTAACCTCGTAATCAGCTGTGGAGGACTGTGGAAAATCCTCCTCTTTATGCCAGTGTCCTTTGTGCTAAGCAGGAGCAGGAGATAAGGAAAAAGGAAGAGGTGGAGTGAGAGCACATTTGCTTGTGCATGTCAGTGATTTGTCAACATGAATACAATGTATCCTGCTTTCAACATGACAGAAATAATCCAGAGAGTCATTGTGCTCAATTTGAGGCGCAGGGGCATTGCTTTAGGATAAATAAAGATCACTTCATGTTATATAGGAGAGGATGCCTCATTATATGGTAGGGGTCATCTCCAGATGGCTGAACGCCGAAACACAGTGGGACTTGGCTTTGCTCAACCATGTATGTAAGACACGTTGACCACCAGTGTGATCATCTGACCTTGCATCCCACTGCTTTGTTTGTGTCACTGAATACTCAGGACAGACTACAGTGTGAGCTTTGTCACTGTTAATTTACAATTAGCTGTATTAAGCTTCCACTAGCAGCACCGATGCACGATTGGCTGCTATGGAAAGGGTGCTAAGCATGCACAATATCAGGATGAACTTGCTATCCAGTTGCTTTCCCCTACACTTTCTTTGTTTTCTAAGGCTTGGGCAATCTGTTACTTTATCTGCACCTCCCCCTTCCCACTGCTAAAGAGGTAGAGGAATAAGAGCTTCATTTGGGTCTTTCATGTCAGACGATTTTCTAATCTGCTGGATCAGACATCATATTCTTGTTGGAGTCTCTTCACTTTGTAAATAGGGGGTAATGAGGTGGGAAACTGGCTGAGGGTAGGTAACGCAGGTGTCCAGAGGGAGGGCATTAGCAACAAAGAACATGATGGAGGTGGAGGAAGAATACAGCGTGATTGATGGCTGATGGATACACGAAGGAAGTGTGTCAAGGGGTGTGGAGGGAGAGTGCAGGGGCTCTGTCTGCCTGCTGACTCTCCCCATAGGAACAGCTGTCTTTCAGACTGTAGCAGATGTAGATTCACAGACAGGGGGAACATGGCCTGACAACTCCTTTGGTCTTTTCTCCAACCCCCTTCTCTTCTTAAATAAAGTATATGTCTGTGTTACTAAATTAACTTTGAGGGTACAACATGGAGCTCTGCTTTTTACTCTTCTTTTATACGCTCATCAAAGCATTACAAGAGCCTCCCTGCCAGCTCGATTTTCCGCTATTTACGTCACTTCTCTATTTCACACTTAAGTGGTCAATGCTGTTGTATACCTTATCTACAGCCCGCCATAACATAGTCCCCTCTGTGTGCTGTGCAAAGTGGAACACACTCTAATGAAGAATTTAAATTCAATCAGAACGAAGCCTGTCTGCAGGAAAGAGATGTTTTCAATTACCCCGCTTCTTTTTGTTTACCTCCCGAAGGCTTCAGCAGGGTAATATATTTAAGATGGTGAGAAATGGTAAAAGATTGCCCCAGTTTGCTTGATTTGTTCAGATTAAATGGTGGATGTGGAGGAACGAGAATCAAATGAATTGTTGCTATTACTTTTAAAAGATATACGGGGACTAATATTGTAACCGTTCTGTATGCATAACTGTGGCGCAGGTGATGGAGTTAGTTCTCTGGTATTATTCACACTATATTCCCACCTCCACATGCTAGACTGTCTTTGAGTAGGACACTTAAATCCCACTGCCACTGGCAGGCACCCTACATGGCACTATGTCACCACTGGTGTGTGGCACAGAGAGAGCGAGAGGAAGCGAAAGACTCAGAGAGAGAACGATTAAATGAAGCAAAGCGTTCTAAAGCTTTTTGTTCAATGCCGAGGTAAAAAAGTGCAAAAAAAATGCTTTAAAGGTGAGACAGTTTGTTTGAGAAAGTGGAGAATGGTGATTTAGAATGACATTGTTACGTGTTATATTTTGCATTTAATAGCCATTATAATATTAAATCAACCAACATGGAATACTTCAAATTGTTATTAATCTAAGAGTTTAAAAGACGAAGTGTATTTGGCAAGTAGAGAATCAGTTAATTAATTTATAGTGAAATTAAAATAGCCTTTCTAAGCTATATAGATCTTATTGGTTACATGCTAACTTCTAGCATTTATTGTAGATTCGAGCACAGAACCCAGTTTTTGACTTGGCTTCATATATCAAGCTTAAACTAGAGGAGAATTTGTATGGAATTATGCATATAATGCTGACAGTTTAAGACACCTTTATCTGATTTCCCATGATACATGTGTGATGTAATGTAGAAAGATGAGTACAATTATACTTTGCAACTACTTAAAGGCAAATTTGAGGGAACATAAGATTTCAAGTGGTAAAATGAAATGCTTAGCTGTCCTTTCCAAAAGTCTCATGAACTGATTCTCATCTCTAGCTGCATGCTGAGATTCAAGACCTTTTGTTAAAAAAGTGTCAAATCCCACATGCTTCCCTGCTGATGCTTCTAACCTACTTTTGGGTTCAGCTGCAGAAATTCTGCTTCACTTTCTGGCCCCATTTGGGGTTCATTTGAAGGCTAGTGTGAATTTATGTGTGTGTGTATGTAGCGTACAAGAGTAAACCCGTTTGTGACTTCATGTGTGTTTTCTCCCATTGTAGCAAATTATCTTCTTCATTAATTTTGACATAAAAGGAAATTAGCCTGTTCTTTCCTCGAGGCTACACCTAAATTAGAACAACTGAGGTAATCCAGAGATTTCAAGGGCTTGAGAGACTGAGCCTACTCTCGGCTCAAATAGTCAAACTGAAAAAAAAAAGGCTGACACTTCTAAGTGACATTTCTGATTTATCTCGTACAAGGTTATCTGCCAGCTTTTCGTGGTTGTTCGACCGCCTGGGGGTCACAGGGTGATTTTTCTGTTGTCATTTATATTTTCGGTATCTCTGTGTCTTTTTCATACTGACCTCTCTGAGTTCAATCTATGAAACCGATGAATTCTGTGCAAGCACAATTCTTGAACATGTTTGTCTTACACTGCTCAGGTAAGCACCGTCACCCCACCCCCCATCTCTGCTCAAGAACCTATGTCAGTTCTTCATTTTCCCATCTGTCATCCTTTCCATTGTTCAGTTTGACTGTGTTTGTCAAGCGGGGAGGCAATCTCGGGAAAACAGGCAGACTCTCCAGAGAGCCGATGGCAGATTCCAAACACGAGGCATTTGACTTGGGTGTCAGAGGATGCACGCTCAGATACTGCTGATCTGCCCACCCAGAGGCCTGTCTTAGCAGCAGTCAAGCAGACACAATGCAGCATCAGAGAGGAGGAAGGAGGAAAGGGAGAGAAGGAGGAGGTTAACAGCTGAGACAACCATGTACTGTACAGTATCCTGCCCTATGGGAGGTCTTTGAATGAAAGAGCTCTGTGCCTGAGTGATTTTCATTTGGTAGTCTGCTGAACACAAGCACTTTGTTGCATTTCAGTTTGTTTCTTTTTGTTTTAATTGTGACATATGTGATTCTTATTTATTTTTTTCCGACTTAAGTGTCAGAGTCTTAAGTCTTTGTACCGCAGCCTTGCAAGATTCGGCATTCTCATCGATTCTCGGTTCTTTCTGCAGGTCTTCACGTTACCTAGGGTCAGTTTTGGAGCACATTTTTACTGCAGGTTATCCCTGTTATAAAAACAGGTCTGTTATCTGTGATGTCTCACTGCTTCCCTGAGTTACAGTACATTGTTTGTTTTGACAGTTTAACTCACACATGTCATGGAAGTTTAACATCAAGGCTATGGAATGAGGACAATTGCATTGCTCAAACATGGTCATCAGATGATTGTAGTGCGGTACCGCGTCTCGCTTACGGTTGGGACCGAGAGAAGAAAGGTTGCATTATAAAATCAACAGATCCTGAGTGCCAACAATGCTGATGATGTCAGCTAAAACTTTGGAAACATGGTATTAAAGGCTGGCCAAAAATAAAATGAGGAGTCTTGAAATGATGGACATTGAGTTACCTTGAAAATGCAATGAGCACAAGAGTTTTGATTTAATTTTGATAGTCTGTAACCATAAGCTACTGAGCAGCAGCTTTAACTTCCTCTTGCTCTTGTTATACCCTTTGTTCAGTTGCTTTCTTATAATTGAAATTATAATTTGGAACAATTTATACAGTTCTGTGCAAAAGTCTTGCATCGCTACTCGTTTCTTTATATTTTCCTAGGGAAATGGAAAACTGATGCAGAGCTTTATTGACATGAGCAAACATACACGGAAATGCAGTATGTATGGTAAAATCATAGTTTGTACAAGTCTGATTTTGAGGCTGAAAGTCAGTATTTAGTGTAACCACCTTTATTCTTCAGTGTAACCTGAACTCTGTTTCTTGGACATTCTTTAAGTCGCCTTCAGGAATATTTCAGCAAACTTCATGAAGGGCATTTCAAAGCTCTTCTTTGGATGTTGGCTGCCTTCTGTTTCATTCTTTGTCAATATAATTTGCAATATGCCTTCCTCTTATAATAACTGTTGCCACTGACTTGCGGTCCGGTTCTTGTGTAGTTTGCTATAGTTTAGCATTTTCTCTGTGTTTCCTTTCCTTAAGAATGGCTTCTTGATAGCCACCCTTGCACTGAGCCCAGTGCTGATGAGGTTTCGGCGAACAGCAGACAGATCAGCTGAAGAAGCAGATGCATCTCCTGTGTTAGGCTTTTGCTGAATTTTCTCCTGTTTCTTAAAGAAATGACTTTGAAATACTATTTTAGACAGTAGTTTAGACCTGCCACTTTTTCTTTTGTCCTCCACTTGTCCAGGTTCCTCAAATAGTTTAACCGACTGCACACCATGATGAGACATGCCAAGTTTTCTATTAGCTCTTTGGGAATCATCTTGTTGGTGCAGAAATGCCTTCTCATGCCTGTCAAAGTATTAGCTTTGGCATTTTTTTTAGATTCGGCAAAAGAAATGGGAAGAAATTATGTGTTTTTACCAGCTGTTAGTAACAAAGACTGATAAATAAACCAGATTATATGCATCTTTCTCAAGATCTGTTATTTTTTTGTCTCCTGAACATAGCTTCCCTGTTTTCAGTTGATATTGCTGCACTCTTTCTTCTAGATAACCCTGAAGTATAAACTAGTCATTTATTTGATATTGTTCTCACTCTAAGCCATTATATCTATATGTTCTGCTATTTTGGGCAGTAGAGGACAGCAACATAAACCAATTGGATCTAGCTACAGGAATCTATCATCAACCAATGGATGTCTCTGAGCCACTGTGCTTTGGAGACCTCAGGCTAACTAGTCTGTATAGAGGATGGAAAAACTTTTGATGAAAGAAAACCAGCCCATCCATCTCTAACTGTTATTATAACTGTGATTTACTATAATTTGCACTGGAGTTTGTTCCTTTTATTTTCCTTTTATTATTTTCACATTCATCTTGTGAATTTGGGGTACGTAACCACTATTGTGCTCTATCTTTGCTTTTTCTCTTTTTACTTACAAATTAAAGAGACACTTGGATATGAAAAGTTTTAAAGTTGAGGCATTGTCAGACTCGTCTCAACTGTCACAAAGTCCAGGAAAGTTTAATTAGTTTTTTCTTAAGAGTGAATTATGTTCACCATTGTGAGCATTCGGCAAATATCGTTTATTGCCTCTGAAAACATTTTGAATTTAAAATCAAGTCTTTGTCACTGACAATTCCTTACCGAGCAGAAAGCGAAACGAGCGGTGCGGCTGATGCATTTTTCACAGAGCTCAAAGCATCGCTCCTCGGCTGAACCCCTTCTTTAAAAAAGAAGCCAAAGAGTGGAAATGCAAAGATTTCCACTCTGTTCCTTCGAGCTGTCAGTTGTTCAGTGATGCCTTTGATTTCTACAATGATGGTAATAAAAAAAGAAAGAGTTTCATGCTAGCGCACACCGTTAGTGAGAAGAGCTTCTTCTAGTTTACAGTGTTGTCTGGTGTGTCTGCTGTAAAGGAAAGATGTTAAATCATAAATATTCACCCCCAAACAGGCAAAAAATTCATGAATCTCATCTCAACTTCATGCTGGTTATTCATGTCCCTCTTTTTGTTGTTGTTGTTGTTTGTCTTTACCACAAGATAATCCCAGAGCTACTCATTAGAGATGACCTTTCTTCCCAGTGGTGTTCCGGGACTCCTAACCCATGACTGCTGTGTTGTTCAAGCAGAGCTACTCTCGGCTAACCATCCCACCAGGGACAGGGAACTTGAAAGTGTGGGCCCCTCACAGCACTTCAAGTCATACTGAAAGCAACGGGGACATGAAATAACGAGAGTTGAACAGTGTCTCAGCTAAATCAATGAGAAATCAATACTACAGACTGTATTCTGTGGCCTTTGTCTTAGCAGATATACCTCTATGGTTTGCTCAAGTCTACATATTTACATTAACCCTCATAAAGAGCTGAGAAATAATACTTAAATCTTATATTTTTATGATAATACACATAATTCTTGAAAGTATATGGATTATGTGGCTGTATGACAAATAAAATATTTAGTGTGCAGGAATATGGTCACAAATACTAAGACGTACAGCATCCTGGTTCTTTTCCTTCCCTCCTTATATTTGAGCTCGGTGCTATATATTTATTTCGTGTCTTGTTGGAATGCGAGGTCATGATCTTTTCTTGTTTTTGCATTTTTCTCTTCACTCGTACTGTGTGTGTTTATTGTATCGGTGCTCTCACATCTTGGAGATGAAAACACTTTTCCTGCTGCTTCCCAAAAACCACATCAGAACCTTTCATCTCGCTGAAATTACGACGCGTCCATTGAGTATAAGTTATTTTTAGCATGTTCTCGGGCTAGCCTGTGATCAGAATGTTTTGGATTCAAATGAGTTCGGCTATGCCAACGCCAGTCTTTCGCAGCCTTTTCATGCAGTGCAGCTGCGACTTGAAGTGCCTGAGATTGAACAGATCTTAGAGATAAACAAGTTTAATGTGCTAATTTACAAAAAAAAGACTACGCAGTCAGGCAGACAAGGCAATGTACTGAATGCTCAACGTCTTAAACATTTCATCCCACGGTCCCCTCCTCCTTTCTCCCTGCAGTTTGAAGGTGCTGCTATTGTTTCATTTCAAATGAACAACTCAAACGGCAATTACAGCAAATGCCAGCAGTATCATTTGTATGTAAATTTCCTCTTTTATTTATTCCAGGTCAGATTCTAGCCTAACCCCAA
Source organism: Rhamphochromis sp. 'chilingali' (assembly GCF_963969265.1). Taxonomy (NCBI): domain Eukaryota; kingdom Metazoa; phylum Chordata; class Actinopteri; order Cichliformes; family Cichlidae; genus Rhamphochromis; species Rhamphochromis sp. 'chilingali'. Next base: position 11,481,996 of record NC_137932.1, on the reverse strand, counting down.
CCCTGAATCTATGTTTTAGTTTATTGCTTATCAGCCTATGCGTGCAGCACTACCTGATAAGCTGCTTATTTGTTCTATTAAACACTGGATTTTATTTGTAAAGTAGCGACCTATTTTAACTGGACATGGTGAAATCTTTTTATGGCACTGTTTGTACAGCTGATGTGAGTTTAGATGAAATCGAGTGTATTCTAGCCCTCTGTTTTCCTGCCTTTTTGTTGTTTCTAAGTAACACAGCAGCAGTAGCGTTTCTGTGCCTGCAAATTTCGGCGCTCTTAGAATACCAATTCGTGTATTTGTACGTAGCACTAAACACGTTCCTCTAAATCTCTAGAATACATCCATTTCTTTCTCTAATCCGCCCCGAAGAGATGAGGATTTTCTTCTGTGTGACTCTGCATGCCTCAGCCCCCTCCACATGAAGCCAGTTATTTGCTGTAAATAGCTGGCCCTCTCCAGGGAATGGTTTATGGCCTGTGACAGCCGGGATGGTTGCTGTACTTTACAGTCTACTAGTGGCCTCCTCTTTAATCTGCCTGCAAAACGTTTGCTTGTTTTTGCTTTTTTAAACTGCTAGATTAAAAGATATTCTGTACTGTACTACATGTACAGCATAAATCATACTTATCTCGCAACGAGGTATGTCTGTGTATGAAGTAAAAAATAGCTTTTTGTATTTGCTATAACAGATTATCTTCTAATAGTGGCATACTCAATAAAATGCAGTACAAAATATGTCAGCGTGGCAGTAAAGGATATATAAAGAAAACCTGGAGTTTGATGTAAATAAAGATGCGCATACTATGAAAATAAAATGTGTTAAGGGCAGCGAATGAGCCTTGACAGAGGGATAAAGCTTTGTTCGAGATCTGCACTGAGATACAACTGAGTCATGAAGCCGAGGTGATGTGTAACTCTCAACCTGAGGCTAGTAGATGACTCACTCATTTGGCTTTGAAAAGTATTTGAAAGTGCTGACTTTCATTACTCATAATTTATTCTGCTCTGCTCACATTCCACACAGAACTAGCTGTAAAAAAAAAAAAAAAAGAATGCATGCACTTAGTTGTAATTGTACCAAGGATGCACAACAAGCCTCGGGTGCTTGCATTCCACGGCCTCTTTGCACAAACACAGCTGCAGGAGCAATAAAAGCAGCTTCAGCAGGTAGAACCTTATAAAATGGGCTTGGGGGATGTTCGCCGCGCTTTCTAAGCAACGTTTCAACATATGGAACGGGACCGGTGCTCTGACTTTTTGATGCAGACGGAGAAACACAACAATGCGCTGGGGTGAAGGAGTATGAAATTGTTTGTGTGAAAGCATCCTACAACTCCTGACAGGAAAATGAGTTTTCTTATCAGAGTGAGAGTGGGAAGTGTTGCCCTCAGCAAGCGACCTTGTTTATGCGTGAGCTGTTTGGTGTAGTCTACGGACTTACAGCAAATTAACTTCAAGCTGTTCAACTTTGCGTTCACGTGGTACTTTATGGATTTCTTTAACTCGAAGATTCCTTGAAAAATCACCGACATGCATTTCGCTGTGTGCAAATATAACCACTGAGAATATCTGCACAGCAATCAGAGCACGAATGAAACTCCTGTATAAATGCATAGCTGCTACAAAAACATTTGTTCATGCATTTAAATAGGAATATTATTTTAATGATGGGCACGTTCCACTTGTAGTTTCTGTTATTGCGCCTGTCTGTTACTTTCTCTTTCTGTGTCACTGAGTATTAATCTATAATTCTTTGAATAGCGTTAGGGTCTTTAAAAAAAATGAGCTTAGACATTTGACCCCTTGCCGCTCTCACTTTGCTCACCCGCTGTTGTAGTTCACGAGGATTCCAGTCTCCCTCTCCCACTCATCTAAACACTATCAAAATGAGAAATTTAACTTTATAGTATGCTGCAGTCTGTCAGGATTTAACAAAAAGTTAGATGCCTTTGAGGCAGAAGAAAGGGTGAAGGATTAGAATTTGGGACCACACACCTCTCCAGTCTTTGTGAGCTGGTTTTTCATTCTTCCTTTGCGTATGAACGTTCATGTGGTAGTCACAGAAAGCGGCTCAATTCTAGACTTTTTACGTCTTTCAGATATTTTTACTTGAATGTCATTGAACTTTTTTCAGCCCTTATGACAGACATGACAGGCAGATGACAGAAGAGAGTGACAAGAAAGTAGGAAAAGAGCAAAGGAAATCACATGTAGGAAGTGGTCAGGGAGGAGTCAAACCCAGGCTCCTGCAGACTTTATAACATGTGGGCCACCTGCTCAACCAGGTGAACTTTAGCAACAATCCGTCAAGAAACTTTTTATATTTCAGCTAAAATAAAATGGAAATATTAGTCACACTCACAAGCTTGGAAAAAGACACTGGTTGCAGATTTGAATCTTACGCTAAAATTAGATTCAGTCCTAAACTTATAGCTTCATGAGGTATGTATTCCCACATCGACAAGACTGCTAAAGTTGAAGCAGGCTACTCTGTGGTCTGACTGCATTGCAGAGCCAGAAGCTGAGAACACATTACATGTGCTCTGAACTCCTACACTGATTCCTTGTTACTTTTTATATTGATTTTAAAATTCTTTCCATCATCTGGCTATGTAGTACAGGTCCTCGGTGTTACAGTAAGTCTGCTAGTTGCCTGATGAAAAGCTTTAGTGAGGCTGTCACAGGATCTTGGAGGTGATGAAATACCTTGGAATAAGTATGATTTTTACTGTTGTAGTCTAGTATCTTATTATAATCTTATTGAGGTATTTGAGACTTCATATTTTAATCACTTGTGTATTAATGTTTTATTCTTTTTAATCTAGAATTTCTCCTTTTTACCTGTCATCCATCAAAGAAGCATCACCTTACATGGCAAGTCCTTTAAAGCTACTTTCAATTGCTCTGCTTGTGGGTCACCACAAACAGAGGCACCTCTGCAAGTCAGAGTTGGACAGATGCCCTTTCTGACACTACCCTTAAGGGAATCTGTATCATTGGCTGGAGGTGAACCAGCAACCTTTCACATACCAAGAGAATGTGGGAATCATTAAACTACAGAGGCACATGATGAGAGTTTAAAGTGAGTTCTTTTAAGTAAAGAAGAAAAAAAAACTCAGTTTCAGCTTCTCATCTATCCAAAAAGCTTTCGCAGACCAAAAGAGAAAAGCGTCTTCCTGAGATCAAACAGCATTTGTGAGACTCTAGAGCCAAACCAGACCACGATGCACTACTATAAAACTCTGGGCTTGGAATTCAAGTGTGTGTGTGTATGTGCACGTGCATGTCTGGAAGTACAGGTGCTTTGTGGTGCTTGCAGGCAGCAAGGTGAAACTTTCAGGGTCCCTGGGGGTCTCTGCAGTAGATCAAATGTAGTAGAGCCATTCCTTTGCTTAATTGTGTAGCATGTTTGAAGGAGCTTACTTGAGCAGAAAATTGAATATAAAACACTTGAGTCATCAGACTCATACATTATCTTGCGAGCGCAGAGGGGGGGTTGGGTAAAAGGAGGGCTTCTGTGGAGATGAGAGAGAGATTACACTGGGCGTGTGTGTGTGTTTTGAGGAATGTCATCCTATTGTCAGCAGACAAAGGCAGTTTATATTTGCTCATTGTAAATCAATCTAGTGTGCATAGTTTACTCAAAAGAATAATCAATATTTAAGCATGTCTGTACACGAGGGGAAAAAAAAATCAGCTACCACATTTTCCATGCCATTTTTCAACTTCAGTTGAAGCTGGTTGACATTTGTATGAATAAACCTACAACATATCGCAAGGGTTTATTTGTGGCTCCAAAAGGATTAAAGCTAACTTCTTTGCAAGAAATTGTGAATGACCCTTCACCATGAGACCAATACAATGTTCTTACAAAATCAATTTGTGTTTAATTCAATGGAAAGAGGAAAGTGGGAGATATAATTCCATCCATCAAATACTACAGCTATCAGACTAACCGTCATCTTTGAACATCAGTTTTCTTTACCTTGAATAAAAGGTTGTTCGTATTGAAGGTGAGTATATGGCTCCTAATTTTATCAACTCAATTGCTTTATAGCAAAATGACCTAGTTTCTTTTTTATATTGTAATGAAGTAAAATGCTAGCAGTGGACCATAACTGAAGAGGTGATCATCCCGAGGCTGAGCTCACTGTGAGACATTGAACCTTATTGATTTGTCATTCCCTTGTTGGGAAATTGTTTGGGTTATGACAGAGTCTTCATCCACAGCCATCATTGTCACTCATAATGACCCCTGCACCTTTATTCCTTCCATCTGTCTTCTCTGTCTCACTGCACAGACTGAACCCCGTGTTCGATAACCCATTTATTTTACCTCATTTTTCACTTTTTTGTAATGTCATTCCTCTCTGCAGTGAAGTGTAATAGCTAAGACCTAATGAGATTATTTGAATTATTCCAGTTTTAAGATATTTTCATCCAGTGCTCATCTTCTGTATTATCTCTGCTTTGCACCAACATTATAAGTCTATGTCATCTCCATGGACCTCAAGGATGGGTCAGATATATACGGGTTATATAGTAATAAAACATATTAACAAACCTGGGCTCACAGCCATCATCTTCCCATCCAATAGAGAATAGATTTATTATAATGAGACTGATGGTGCTGTGTCTAATTGCTCTTTTGTCTGTTCAGTTCTCTGAGGTACAGATAGAGGGAGAGGGTTGACCCATAGCTTCTTAAATAAATCCTTTCACTCCAAAAATTAGAGCCACTGCAGTCATCCTAAATGACACTGTTTTACATATTTTCTAAATATATTACCAAACTCAAGTTCATCATTCAGTAGCTCTATAATAAGAAGCCTAGTAAGGCTAATCCTTGGTGTTTCTCCTAAGAGATAAACCTATCTTTCTATCTAGCACAGGGCAAGAGTATATATATCTATATATATAAATTCTGTGCCTTGTATATTTTGTCAGAAGCTCCTTTTCCATTATTAATTTTTTTTCAATTGCCTTTTTTTAATTAAGAAAGAAATAGAAGTTTCTAATGAAAAGAACTGATCTTTATTAATTGGGCTCACTGCTCCGCTGCTTTGCTGAGGGGGCTGTTATAAAACGTTCTCCGGAGTCACCTGACGCTTCATTTATCATCAGCTGGAAACCTTCCCTTTAGGGCACAGAGCAACTCACACGCACTCAAACACACACTCAGATGCACACAAGCGACTGCAATGCCGATGTCATCGCAGTCTTGTCATAGATGCGATACGTTTCTCCATCTGTCTAAAGCCTTGTCTGTCTTGGTCTCTCGGGATTTGATCACAAGTCGGGTGCAATGCTCACCAATGAACTAGTCTCAAAGGGACCTTCTGAATGTTCAGGTCAGCAGTAATCGCTCATGTAGCCACCTGGTTTGGTGGTTAAGCTTTATACCTCTGGGTGCCATTGTGCTCTGAGGTGAGCTTTAAATCACAAGGTGATGTGCCTAGCTGGAAGTGCCTTCAGTCAATATCTGCCAGAGATCCTTTAGTTGGACTCTCACCTCTCCAGATTATCCTTGTATCTTTAATTAATGTCAACTGTGGAAAGGAGAAGGACTATTCTTGGGTAGTCAGTAGGTAGACTGACTGACCAAATTATGTATATTTCTTTATCTCAAGCATTCAATCAACAGGTATGTAAAGGAGACTTACGGTTCCTGACTTTGGGTATGTGTGTTTGCAAGATTTGTTTTGTCTTTTCACTCTAATGTCTATATTTTTAATTAGCTGTCAGCTAATAAACAAATGTTTTTAACTGTGTGTGTGCCAGTGTTCCAGGGTTACATTACAAGTCACCCAATGCCAAAGAAAAATATGTCACAATTTTATTTTCACTCGCAGCTCCATGTCTCAAATCGGCATTGGCCAAAAACGTTTGCATATATACATAATCCACTTACGCTCCTGTGCTTGGTCTCTGCATTGCTGTCCATACTAATTATAAGCACTCTGGTTCACTGTGGTGGCATATCAGGCCAGCTGACTGGGAATTAAGTGGGGGTTCCTGTGGGTATGTCTATGCCCTTTGAGTCGCTAAATCTCCTCTACAACCGCCTCTCCTGCTGCAAACGCAGGTCACAGGTTTGCTGGGTCTTATTAAAGTATCGCCACAGGCAATAAAAGAACTCATATTGCCTGATAATGCTCTCCTGGAAAATCCTGGGTCTCCGTGATAGCGGCTTAAGACTACAAAGCAACTTCATTTCTTAGGTTACTTGCTTTGGCAGAAAAGACACTCTTGCCTTTTTTTTCATTGTTTGTTTTGCTGTGTTGAATAGAGTTTAACACAAAGACGCTTTGCACATCAGGTAAAGTTTGAAGGCAGCCTGAACCATTTACATTAAATTATTTTATTACCTGTTATGAAAAGGGTTTGTCTCCATGTATGTCTAAATGTTTTCTGCTCATTAGCTCACTGTGTAAGTTTTTTTTAATACTTGGCACAATAAATACAATTCATTTGAGCTGCTGCTTGCAACACGAGTGATTTTAATTAGCAATGCTTTTATTGCAGTGGGCTTTGCACTTCCACTGTGCAAACTTTATCTCTTTTATGTGCCTCCTGCTTTGTGTCTTGCTAAAGATTTTCAGCTATTAAGCTATATTGCCTGTTTACAATCATGTTTTAAGCAGATAAAACAGGATGGCAATGTTTTCACTTCTTTGCAATCGGTGGGGACAAAGAGCTGTATCGCTGTTCTGCAGCGATCCATCCACATTGCTCCGTCCACCTTCTCTTGCTTATCCAATTCGGGGTCAGGGGGGAGGGGCTGGAGCCTATCCCAGCTGTCATAGGGCGAGAGACAGGGCACACCCTGGGTAGGTTGCCAGTCTGTCACAGGGCCAACACAGAGAGAGAGACGACCGTTCACTCTCACATTCACACCTACAGCCAATTTAGAATTGACAGTTAACCAGACCTGTGTGTTTGCATGGGTCTGTGGAAGGAAGCCAGAGTACCTGGAGGGAACCCACACAGACATAGGGAGAACATGGAAATTCCACACAGAAAAGCCCTAAACTGGATCCGAACCCAGGACCTTCTCGCTGTACTAACCACTGCACCAGCACACCACCCTCCCATTGCTCCATCTAATGTTAATATGGAGTGAAAAAGGCTTCAGGAGTGTAGGAGCTGATCTAAAAAGAAGTCTGCACTCAGCCTGCAATCATCACCACTGTCTGATCGGAGAGCCGTCCATCACCACCCGCAGCTCTTATTGAACCAGACCCCAGGAGAAGTTAAGACGCTCCCTCCAGCAGCAGCCCAGAGTGGCGGTCTGAGTTATGCCGTCACTGTTATTGCTCCACTGGGATTGCTAACATAGACAACTGACCTGTTCCTTATACTGACAGATCTGGTCTGGTGATTGGCAGGTGCCTGTAGCTGATGTGTTTAGATATTCAACCGTTGCATTGAACTGATCCTGACCACCCCCTACCCCCACCCCCACTCCCGGTGGGCCTGGGGATGTTCAGGTTGATATTGAGCTGTCAGCCGAGTGGCAGCTGGTCCTGACATGTCTGCTTCACCCTCTAGTCTCTGGAGGCCGCAGCCCAGCCAGCCATTTGTAATTAAAAGTGTATAAAGGCAGATCAAGCTCCTTCCTTCTCTCTCCATTTAAAATGCCAGAAGGCTGAAAAGGAATCCACTAGATTCCCAGGACCACCAGCCTCCCTGGAGAGTGCTTTCATTTTTAAAACCTGAAACAAAAATTTCACGATTAGCCCTTAATTGTGTCCCAGGAGAGCAAACATTGAACACAATTTATACACATTCTCTCTTAAAACCATCCACAGTTCTAATATGTGTGTGTGTGTGTATATATATATATATATATGGTACCAAATATTACATTTATGTTGGTAATTAGAAAGCCAGATCTGACGTGTCCCCTAAAGAATCGTCGTCAACCGACTCGCAAAGACATTTCTGGGTGTTTTGCGTTTTAATTTTAATTACAGATTTTTCATTTAGCACTGATTTAAACTTGTGAAAATGGATGGTAAAGCCGAGCTCTAAAAGCTGAAGTGAATAACTTCGAAAAGGAAAATCTGTGCAGCAACACGGGTCAGAGATAGCTGACATGCTTACCTAAATCTACTGCAGGACCGCATTCAATTCGAAGCATGAACTCAAATTTATGAATTTGTTTTTCCATCTCGGCTGTGTCAATACCAAAGCACTCTACATATCTATCAGGGACTGACAGATAGCCACACCAACACAGAAAGCCTCGATCTAGATCTAGAACCCACCATCCATGACCTTCATGGTGCTTTTGCATTTAGGTGGACAGAAGCCATTCTCTGCTTCAAAGGATTTTAAAATTGAGGTCTTCAAAGGTGCAACGTAGATGTCTGAGGCCCAAAGAGACCCTAAAATTTCATCCAGCAGAAATCCCTACTTTCTAATACCCACGTCTTCCCTGTCAGAGTGAAACATGAGCCCACCGCTATTAGCATAGAGAAAGCTTGGCTGTCTCCAGAGCTGCTATTGTCTGTCTGACTGTGACTATCTCCTCTCATCTACCTGCTGGAACTCTTCGTCCCTCCACTTGCTGCAGTCACACGCTTTCACTCAACGCAGTCAAACTGGCCTCATATACATATTCACCAGGAGCGATGTTAACGTGCGCTCTCATTGCCACAGAGTCACATTTGCCAGTGGTAATGCTTCTATATTTCAGATTTTATTAAGACACTGAGGTGTTATTGATGTGGCAGCTGCTCTCTGGCTCCAGGGCAGTACTGCTACACTCAGTAAGAAGAGTGCTTCTGTTGCCTAAAACGGACACGCACTGCCTTTTTATGTATCTACTACACATTATGTAATACAATACTGTATCACATATGACGATGCACTTAACACAATTAAAGAAAGTCTTCAAGCAGTTTATAAAATCTCTAAATGAGTTCTACAACACTCTGTAGTAGATCAGAATTTCCGAATTTCCCAGAGGAACCCACCCGAGGGATTAATAAAGTTTTATCTTATCTTATCTTATCATTTCTACTTATTAGTTGAACCAGTAAGAATGGATCATTTTTTATGTTGCAGTCTGGCAAACCATAATCTATAGAATAATCTTGAGAAAATAACACCAAGTCCCAGTCATTAAATAGCATCCTCTCACGAATGACCACCACATTCCTGAGTGCGTGTACGTGAACGTCATCGTTATTCCTGTGTTTTTCCATGCAGCTTACAGAACGCTCGTGCAAAGGCGCCCTCCCTTGCCTGTGTCGAAGCCCCTCTGGTCACTTACCATCGCGCAGGGCAGCAGAGTGGAAACACAGCAATCCTGGCACTGCCAATACGCACTCTGAGTTCATTCACCGTAGAGCGCACCAGTCTCCCTGTTCCATCTGTCACTCTTCTCTCGTAATCCTCTGCTCCGGTAAGCGATCGTACTGGAGCAGGAGACGCATCTTTGCTCAAAACATTGTGAGCACTTGGAAAAAAAAACACTGCAATAGGTTTGTGTTTATAGTGACTGAAAGGGTAATACCAGTATTTATCAAGCTTGTGGCAGTCATGAGTTCTCCAAAGCCTGCAGACAGTCTCTTTAAACTGAGACATTAGAGGCGATTTTCTTGTCTACCCTCTGGTATTTTAACAGTTTCTTTTTATTGTGTTTATTATTTCTATATGATCATGAGTGTGCATTGTTATGAGTCCAATTTAGCTTTATCTTATTTACTTTTACCAGTGGTGCTTGTCTTTGTGGTGAAGTCGAGCATTTTAACACTGGTGTCTGACTTTCTTGCTTTTCTGGAAACCTCAGATGGCCATTGTAGCCCTGTAGTGTGCAACTTGATTTAGTAGTATTTGTATATTGAACATTCACCATACATGATAATGTCACTATGCTGTGTGCAGGCTAAATATAAACTCCAATTTATCATATCATGCTGTTCTCATTTGGGGTTTTATTGCTCACAGCAGCTAAACCCCTTTTTATATGGTTTATTTATTTATTTGCAAAGTATAGGGGGACAATAGAGCATTCTGAAGTAATTACACTGACAGCAACAGACATGTAAATCAGACGAGATGCTAACCCACTCAAGTCTGATTGGACTGGAAACATCTCCCCTTGCTTACATCTCTGACATTCTGACATGCATTTGGCAGATTTGTGATGCAGCTTCCCCAAAAACAATGCTTTTCTCACTCCTCCCTGACTCGTGTACTTGTTCTCTCGCACTGCCATATGTCATAATAGGCTGAGGCAAATCACTTCCAGCTTAGAGCAGATATAGTGATTGTATCAAAATGACCCCTAACAAGCTGTCAGCTCACATTTCATAAAGCATGCATCAGCACTGGGCAGCCTGGCATCCGTTTGGACAGTCCAGACAGGTCCTACTCAAGCCGTGTTATTTCTCTTAGTTGTCTGCCTCTCCGTGTTTCCCTGACAGTTTGACTTGTTGTCTCATACTAAATGATCGAGTGGTTTAGCAGTTTGATAGGGACTCAAGTGCAGTGTTGGACAGTCAGGAGATGTCTGCTCATTTCATCATGGACAAACAAGCCTCTCCCTCTCTCTTTATTTCTCTCTTTTCTGGTTATTAAGTCGGATCCTGCTGCTGAAATCTTCAGTTCCATAGTTACCACGTAGAGGGAGCCCGTGCGTGTTGAGAAACCAAAGCGTGGAAATGCTGAATGAGTGAGAGTGTGTGTATGAGAGAGAGAGGGAGAGAGAGAGGTGGACGAAATCAAATCGTAGGGGAGTAATAATGTCAAACAAACCAGCAGCAAGATAATCCATTCGGACTGTGCGCCAGGTTTAACAGACTCTCTTTTCGTTTTGGAGCAACTTCGGACAACTCGATGGGAACCTGATGACCCGCTGACTGCTCGGAGCTGCGCGACAAGTTGCTGTTGGGGGGGTTTAAAAAGAAGGCTCACTATTTTTAAATGGGTACAGAGAAATTTCGGGGGGCGTGGACGTGAGAGGAGCAGAAGCAGCAGCAGAGCAGCATGTTGGCTCTTGGCTCCAGTTCCAGTGTGGTGATGTGCCGCCTGGAAGAAGAAGAAGTGGTCTGCGCGTAGACGGAGCGGTTGGACGCGGAGCCCTGTGATTGTCAGGCGTCGGCTGCGGACTTTCTGTCATTTTGAAGATCTTTTGGTATTATTTGGATTTCGCTTGCTGCCGTTTTGGCGACAGAAAAGGACTTAAGGGGAAGGAGCAAGAGCTGTTAAAGGCTGCCCCGCGTAAGGAATGAAATCTGGCCACGCTACTGCTTCAATGACAGTTTCTTTTTTAAATATATTTGTTTAATGGAAACGTAATTATTGGTTAAGTGGCTGCACATAGTAAGTTACCGTAGTCTGGTAAAATCGATGATCAAGTAACGTGGCTTGAAAGCTGCCCTCAAGTAATCCCCAAGGGTTCTTCATTTGTAGTCTAAATACTGACAGGTGTTTGTCATTCAGACCGTGTCAGAAAAAGTGTTTTATTCAGTCGTTTTTTTTCAGGATTTCATCCACATCAGACTTGGTTATGGTAACCAGACCTTTGGAATGGCTCGTGCACAATTATTTTGATCCAGTTATTTGCGCCTCTCACGCTCAAAGGAAACACGCGTTATATTTGACCACCTTACAATGCGTTTGAAACGCGGAATGGGAAAGCAACGATCACTTTAGCGTCTTCTTGCTCTTGAGTTGTAGCCGATTTGGCAACAGGCAAAATGACAAGCAACGGACCTGTCATCGTCTACGAGTGGCTGAAGACCCTCCAGCTTTCCCAGTATGTCGAGTCCTTTGTGGATAATGGATATGACGACCTCGAGGTTTGCAAACAAATAGGAGACCCCGACCTGGATGCCATCGGCGTCTATATCCCTCATCACAGGCAGAGGATTCACGATGCTGTGCGGAGGCTGAAGGAGGAAGCCAAAGAGACAGCCAGTGGACTGTATTTCACCCTTGAACCCATGCCACCCGCGGCCGAAATTTATAGCGGGCACCTGGTGGAGTGCGAGTCTAAACTGCGGGGATCCAAGTCTTGGACCGAGCCCATCAGTGACCGGGTTGGGCGAAACGGCGGGTACATTGGGGCGCAGAGGAACCTGACCCTGGGCAACAGGAGGGAGCTGATGATTTACCCCAAGCTCAAGCTGAAGATCATGATCAGGGATAAACTCATCAGAGATGGCATCAACCTCGCCAAGCCGCCCTACTCTAATAAGGTAAGAGGAACGCCGGTGAACTCTGTGACCTCATCAAATCAGTTAATGAAAGCACAAGATATACAGGCAATTATGCAAACACATACTTTAAATTAACCCACTTAACAAGCAATTTAGTAGGATGACCACTAAAATGTAAGCTTTTCCGTTTTTGCGCCTAAATAAGTCTTATTGAATTTTGCTTCACTGCCATTATCAGGTGAAAATTACAGCAGATTTAAGAAACTGTTCACAACAAGAGTCAAAGAAATCAGCCAAAGCCGAAAGAGTAAAGCTTTTTAAACTAAACATGGAATAAATCCTTTCCGAAAGGGTTGTTTTGTAGTGTGCCTGAGATGCTTGTGGCAAGGAAGGTCTGTCACATGTTCACATAATCTATCATTCGGTTGAAAGATTGCCCTCTGTCAGCTAAAAGGTGTTTATCATATTTCAGTGACGTGTTCAACGTCATCTAAAGAGCTGAGTCACAGGCAAATGTCAGTGTGATGCCTAAACATTTTCAGGACCATTGCACTTTGCAGAAGTGTGAGTACTTGCTGTCATTGTGAATGATGGGAGTGAAGTTGCTGCGGATCGATAAGAAGAGAGTAGAGCCTGAGGAGCTTTCACCCTGTCTGCGATTCCTTGTGGGGAGGAATTTACACCCTGATTATTAATCCACTCTGACCTCACCTGTCCCCCGACTTGCTTCGACATTCAGTGTGGGTGGATCAGCCAGACCCATGGGGCTCAGGCCTAGCTCTTTGCCTTGATGAATTGGCAGCGGGCTGTCGATTGCAGGTGCAGTAAATGAAGAGAGCCCAGCTGGGTAGGCTATTGCTGTCCGGTGAGGAGCCAGACTGAGAGGGCCTCTTATTTTCACAGCACTGATAGTGACCTTTCTTCAGAAGTGTTTGAATCATATGCCTTACCAGCTGAGAGGCCTCCACTGAATTACTGCTGTTTTCATAGAGCAGGGCTTTTTTGAGAGGAGCCACTGAAAAGGAGCAGGTCATGTGATCTGTATTCTTTTTCTGTCTAAGGCTCTGAACAGCTAAGAACTGACCTGACACTGCACGGGCATCTTTAGAGGTCTGTTCCGTCGTAACATCAGGCTTGTTAACTTGTCAGCAGAACAGGCAAATCAGATGCTCGCTGCTGAACTATTACAACTGAATTATTTATCTTTGTGGTCGCCAGGGACTTCCACACTTGATTTAGCCACTTTTGAGCCTGTTGATTAAGTATTTTGAGATGTTGAGTGAGCCTGAAGAATTAAGGCAGAAACAAGTGCAATGAGTTTGCTCTGAAAATGTGTGGATTTGTAGTAAGTCTTCATGCTTCTAAGGGCCTCTGTATTTCTAAAAATCCTGGTCATGGCTTGCAAATTTATTTGAGGGTGTGTTCCCAATAACGTTTTTTATTATCTAGCTCCAGTCAGACTGAAAATAATCCTGAAGCTACAGAGTTGTGAAAATGTTGATGACTATTTCTGGCTTAACACATGCGTCTACCGTTTATTTTGTAGGATCTAAACTTTGGTATCATGCTCGGTATTCAGTATTTGCTCGCTCCCAAATTGGCTTTTTGAAATTGACAACAGTTTTGTATTTTGCATGCTTTGTAAGCTCATTTTGTCCGTTTAACCATTTTGGCTAACTGCGAATCCCACAGAGATTTGGGATTTGTGAGGGATTAACTGTCAGACTCGGCCTGAAACAAAGTGTCGATTCCAGAGGGTTAAACTATCTTTCCATTTGAAGGCTGTATTTATTTAGAGCCGGAGCTCTGGCATTGAAGCTTTTGAGGGGAATGGGCAGGTCAAGGTCTTTCTGCTTCCCTCACTCTTTCTGTGTGTGCGCGTGTCTATGTGCATATGTGTAGCCCTGCAGTTTCGAGTTGGCTCCAGCACAGTTCTTTTTTTCTTTTTTCTTTTTTTTTTCCCTCCTCCACATGAGGAGTGAGAGGAGTGTGGGACATGGAGCTGTGACCAGCTGATAGAGTTTGACTGACTGAGCTGTGATTGGTCTGTAGATATCTCTCCTCGCCCTGCCCTTGAGATGAGATGTCATCCCCAGTGGAGACTGAGACCAGCGATACAGACATAGGGCAATTACAGGACACACAATGTCAATCTCAAGGGATGGTCATTGTGTAGCATAACCAAGATCTCCATCCACATTTAAACCGTCCTCGGATTTTCATGAACCATGGCCCGTGGGTACTTTGCAAGCAAAACCATAGGCGATATAGGCACCGAGATTCATAAATCCTCTCTAGTGTGTGCTGAATGTTTTCGTGGGAGACAACCCATTATCAAACAATTCACTGTAAGGGCTCTGCTGGGTGTAATAAATACCCGTGATCCTTATCAAGGCCGCGGAGACCTCTTGTCTGAGAGAGAGAATATTATTTCTTATGATGTAAACAAACACTTGTGCCGTCGGTTGCACATTTCTCGATTTCTCATCGGGGAACAAAGCAAGCGGCGAAGATGCTGCCGCCAGTTTTCTGGTTGTTGAATGCACAGCAGTTATGGAGTTAATGTTCATTGTTTTGGTTGAAAGATTGTGAGACGTTGATGGAATAATACAGATTATCATTTCTGATGATCTGACTTGTACGTGTTTAATTGCTGCTTTGTTTTGCTTCCAGTAAGGGGCGCAGCACATGTGGACAGGATACAGGCAGCTGACATGCTTACATCCATACAGCTGTAATACCAAAACGGGGGGAGGTGTGTGTGTGTGTGTGTGTGTGTGTGTGTGTGTGTGTGTGTGTGTGGGGGGGGGGGGGGGGTGCATTGATGTACAACTACAGTATTTGAGGACATTTGAAGATTTTGTTTACCTGTTCTTTTTCCTTTTTGCACAAGAAAAATAATTGCAGTAAGCAAATACAGTATTTACCTAAATTTCCCCCATTGTGTCCAGTTGCTCTATTTTCTAATCCAGTTCTTTTAACATAATTTCTTAAATTTCTCAACCATACTGGATATTTCGTGTTGAAGCGTATGGCGCCTTTTCAGCAAGAAAATTTTTCAATATTGATGTACCGGCCGCTCGGTGCCAAGTTATGAAGATGTGTTCTCATGCTGATCTCATCCAGAGGCTGCTGCTTTCAGCATCAGCAGACATAGTCAGTCATAATAGCGCCTCTTTGTTAGCGCTGTGTGTCAGGAGGAAGCAGAAGCTAAACACTGGGAGATTCTCCATTGTTTGTATGGAAGCTGATGGAGCCACATGTCCTTTCACTACTGGTCTGTTTTGCATTCCCAATTTCCGTCCATTGAAACAAACTGCGGAGGCAAGTGTCCAGCATTGTGCTGATGGGTGGATGATTTTAAAAAATACAAAAAAAACCTTGGTATCATTCAGAGAAAGATAGTTGTAAATAGATGGGCACATTGTTTTTGAATTCTGGTGAAGGCTTGGTGGGCGTTTTTTGGTCAGGAACGGGCTGTCAAGTTGTGGGGGAAAGTTAGCTCTGTCTGACCCCACAGAACAGCTGATCACATGTAGCGGGTGCCACAAGTGACAGGCCTGCAGCCTAACTGGCCTTAAGAATGTAAGAGAGGCAGCAGGCCATTAGAGGTGTGGGGTGGTGCTAAAGAAAAAAGAGAGATGGCCTTTAAGAGGAAGTTCATCTTACATGACAAACACTCACCTCACTTCCTGTTTCTGTACTCTTATCTCTGTTATTATCCCAACACTCTCACACAGCAGGAAATTTGAGTTCTGTTTAAGGTGACTGCCTGTTGGCCCGCTGTGGCCGTTGATGGCCCTCGGGCTTCACTGGAAAGCTGCCAAGATCTGGTGGGAAAAAAAAACTAAAACAATTTTAATGAATCATCAGCGCTGTCAGATCATATACATTTACCGGCCAACTGCCAAATGCGGTTAAGACACAGAATTTGGCTTGCATAAAGAAAAGAAAAAAAAAAAACTGGCACAGATTTCCAGTTAAGCTCCCATGCTATGTAGCTGCTACTCTATCCCATAATGAAAAATATGTGCAAGGAAAACTATTAATTTGACATTTTTCCCAAATGAGGACCCTTTTCATCACACAAGTGAATGCTTTTGTAGTTTTTGTTTTTTTCCCTGCGGAATACTTTCAATCTTTGTTCATCAGGCTAAGACAGGCTTTTTCCCGCAATGAAGGCGAAAGCCTCGGGTTTGTCTGTGTTCTGCTGAAAGCACTGTTTGCTCAGTTCTTATTAAAAGCTCCTTAAAGGCATAATCAACCAAGGACTCATAAAGGGGAAGTCATAAAGAAGTCAAGGACCCACTCTATTGTCCTGAGAGGACAGAGAAAGTTAATTAGCAGAGTGAGTTCCTCTTAACATTATATAGCGTGTCAGGGTTATATGATTGCTCACATTCCCAGCAGAGTGAAAAGGACTTATATGCACTCCTATAGTTGCTCCTTTTGTAAACAACTCATGTTTGGAGACCTCTATAAGAGTCTATGTAAAGCTTAAACTGAACGCATCACTTTCAGTTCCTCTTCAAATCAGTTTGATAAGCAGATTGATGGCGATCACACAGACCTTTTCACCTCACAGTGTGTGCCCTGCTGGATCAAAACACAAAGCTGTCATGTTGATCTCGTCTAGACGATAAAACAGGCTGCACACCTCGAGTCTTCTT
Source organism: Rhamphochromis sp. 'chilingali' (assembly GCF_963969265.1). Lineage (NCBI taxonomy): Eukaryota > Metazoa > Chordata > Actinopteri > Cichliformes > Cichlidae > Rhamphochromis > Rhamphochromis sp. 'chilingali'. Next base: position 11,465,153 of record NC_137932.1, on the reverse strand, counting down.
CTGGATCTTGCAGTCGAGTAGTCTTCTTTTTTCCTCATCTTGTATTTTAGACGGCCTATTGATTCAAGCTCATGTGATCATCTTCCCATTTGTAAAAACTGCTGTGTGCAATAACTCATGAGAAATTTAGCACATCGTACGGTCTTGCTCTGCCATTCAGCCAAAAGCAATACCTGCAAAAGCAGTTCAGTCCAGTATTTTGAGAAACGTTATCACTGCAAAGAGATATCCGTTCGCTGGATGGGTTTCAACTTTTTGTACTGTGAGTCAGAGAGCTTCTGTCTGTCCCTCTGTCAGAAATGCTGAACCACCCATCTCCTGGGAGCATGAGCAAATGTGGGAAAGCAGAATTTACACTATATATGCAGCTGGCAGTCTCATTTTAGCAGGAAGGAGCGAGAAGAGCTTGTTCCTACTGTGCCGTTTCTCACATGATCAGCTAAATTTTAAGCCACTTTTTTCCCTCTCTCTCCAGCTACATGAACTTGATGTAAGCTTGAGACTTACAATTCAACAGAAACACACTGAACATTCTCCAATTAACAGGAGTCGTCATCAATGATAATCTCAACATTTAGACCTTCAGTTGGTGTTGAAGGATTGGATTTCTGTCCTCTGCTTTAAGGCCCTCCTCTTCAGTCTTCTGAGATGTGTTGTATTTAAGTAACATGTGGAGATGTGCAGTATATATGTATCACTTAAAGTTATGCAGTCATGGTAACAGCTTTAAATAAAGCAGGCCTCGCTGCCATCAGGGCCATTTCATTTTCCACAGTGTGCTGGGGAACGGGTCCTGATGACACACATTCATGACAGATGCATTATCGGAGCTATTCTGGTCCAAGGTTCAGCTTCCCAACAGCATGTCCAGATGACATGCATACTATGTTACCTGCATCGGGAAAAGATTGCCAGCTGCATTATAAATACTAAAGTATGTTTGGCTTCTTTTTAGACTCCACTTTCTACCTTTTAGTTTGCACGTTTGCAAACTTACTGATTTCGTATACTTAATTTTTGCTTTTAGCGTCAATAAAAGTCTTACTGCTTGAGTCTAATGGGAGTGTTAAAACTGCATTTTTAGCTGTACTGCAGAAACCTCATTAATAGTGACTGTTTAAGCCAGGTGGGAGAAAGAGACTTTATTTACATGCAAAGTTTGACTTGGGGATTAAAAGAAAATGTCTTAGCACTTTTGGATCCAAGCCTTTAAAGCTTCCATATAATTTATGGTTTTGTGCACATAAGGCAGATTCATTGTCAGCCACAGCAAACAGAAACTACATGCTCGGTTACTACTGTAACACATTTCTTCTCCACGTCTTTCTCGGTGCTGTGCAAATGCAAAATGCACTAACAGCTTCTTGCTTGCATCCAAAACGTGTGCAGAAGCATAAAGGAAATCCTAACGTAAGAGCACCCTGTTGTGTTTGCAGTATATGTGCACAATAAATGACCCCGTAGTCCTGACAATGAAGATATCAAGCCCCCCCCCATCTCCCCAACAGGATGGCATGACAAGAGAGCAGGCCGGAGCATCTGTCTGTGTCAGGATCCAGATTGCACTCGCTTGCAAATCAACATGAGCGCACATGTTTTCTATCCCTCTACATCTCTATTTTCCACACACTCATTACTACAATCAAAGTGGTTGCCTCACAAGGGGTGAATTTTCTTATAAAAAGTGACAAATTTTACTAGAAATGCACAACCACACTGTTGGATATTAAGTGCAATCTAGGGCTGTCACTCATCTCAAGTACTGATTTTTACTGTAATGTCCTAGGTGGTCGTGTGTGACCTATAGTCCTTGGAAAAAGAGCTAATTATCCAGGACTCCCACACAACTACGAACCAGAAGATCACACACTAAAAGAGCTGTGTTAAAAAGTTACTATGGAGACTAACAGAATGATATTTAAACATTAAACCAGATGTTTCATCCTGTAATCTCTGTAATACATTGCCAGGAATGGCAGGTTTAAATGGCAAACACAGAGGTTGGGATTATCACAGTAATGCAATAATTCTATCTGCAAAACGAGCGCTCCATATATTTAAATGTTGCTCAAGCTTTTGGTTAAGCTGCTTTCTCGTAACACTGGTGTTTCTGAAAGTTAAAATTCATAAAGCTGAAGGGGGGCAGTTCAGCAATGAATAAGCTACAGTTTGGTAAATCTGTATTTTATCAACTGGTTCCTAGAAGTTAAATCTAATGGAGAATTATGATAGGAGTCCCAGTAATGACTATTTTTAAAGTTTGCCACTGCAGTAGCTTGCTTTGCCCAATCAGCAGTCCGTAATCCAAACATCACATTTAAAATTCCAAAAAGCTGCAAATCCTTTCTTTAGAGAAACTGAACATAGAAAAATGGATTTTAGATAAATGGATAACTGCCAGCTAATGATTCATATCACATGTGCTTATTATTTTCAGTTCATGGCTTAGTCATTTTCATCAAATAGTGAATCCCGACCTCTTTCAGCAGTGATTTCAGATGTTGACTGTTTCAGTTTTAGAAAGGAGTTAAATCAATCTGTTGATAAAACTGTCAGTTTTTAATCAATTTATTTGCAGTTTTTTTTTTTTTTTTTTAAATTGGCTCATCAAATTCAAATAGCAGTTTTCAACTAACCTTTATCAGTGCTGATAATCTGGATGGGTGTGCATATGAGCTGCAACAGTGGGGGGGGGGGGAAGAGACTTGGACATGAAATTTCTTTTCATGAGCCCTGCTCTGCTCCTTTAGAACATGTGACATAGGGCAACACGACTACAATGTTCTAACTGGATAAAATAATCCTCTTTCCTATGAAGAAGAAGCTGTTAAGGATGAACAATGACTGTATTCCTTGCTAAGCACGTGGCTCAGACGTGCATCATAAATCAGAATGATGAAGGCTGAGAAATGTGGTATCTTACTAATGTTAACTGCATCTTAGTGGGTGGATTTCCTTAAGCAGGGTGCAGTTTTGGGTGGGTTAAAGCCCTACTACCTGCAACAGAGCTTAATTGTCTCACATGTAGCTACAGCTTGGCTCATGTCAGCCCATATTATCTTGGACTGTGTTTAAAGGATGTAATGCAGGGGTGTAGAGAGACAAGTAAGGCATGATAGCAGTGACTGTGAGTGTTAGAGAGACAGACAGGAGTGTGTATAATTACCTTGTCTGAAGCTGCTGCCAGCTAGGTGTATGGAACGCAGCGCAACCAACCCTCAGTCACCCTCCCCTCACCCCTCTACCTCTAATTGGTCCATTTCCAAGGCATGAGGGCAGGGCTGTGCTGAAAGCTTTGATCACGGAGACCACACCAGTGTAGATACGTCCCTACCTGAGTGCTTTTGTAGTGGCTGTGCCTGGCAGGGGATTAAGCCATTCTGAACCCACTGAGTGTCTGTCTGCCTGTCTTGCTCTGGCTTCCCTGCGGCTTTACATACCTGAATCTGAACTCTAATTACCTGGCATTTTACTACATTCCTACATTCCTCAAATACACCCACGCAAGGACACTCAAATGCGTACTGTGTATTGTAGCTCTTGTTTTAACACACCCCCCCCCCCTATGTACCTATGAAAAAAATTTCATAGGTACACTCTAGTCTTGTGTGCTTTGCTGCTTTTGATATTGAAAGCACTTGTGGCTTTTACAGCACATTCTGAAACGAATGAGTCTGGCTTTTGTGTAATTGTTCTTTTTCTTTGCCTATATAAACAGAGCTCAGTTTCCGAGAAATTGTCCTATGCATGTGTTGTTTCTTACAGGAGACTAAACAACAAAGCATTCTGATGTGTAGAAAACTAACATATACAATTAATATGCCATTAATTAGTGCATGAAGCAACATTTTCTTTGCTGTTTAATTAATTTTCATTGAGCGAAGGTTAAGCTGACTCTAGCAGTTCTGCCCAAATGGGATGCTGCCAACTAGTCAAACTCATTAGTACGTCAATCCAGACATGCTCGGTAAGGAAGAGTTCATCACACTAATTGTTGGTTTTTGACCTCCGTGTGCGTTAGAGTTAATAGTTCTATTCATTAAGTGTCAATCACTTGCATGGAAAGAAGACATTCCACTGTAGCGTCTTACAGGCAGTTTACACTCACCATTGTTGTCCTTGTGCACGTTGCACATGCCAGAAGTTACGTCATCACTGTTGGCGCATGGTGCTGTTTCAGCTTGTTGCACACTTTTCAGCTTTTGTATTCTGCAGCAAGACTGGAGGCACGAGTCTGCCATTAGGTCAGTTTGTATAAGGAGTACAGGGGTTTTTGGATTGCAAAAAGAGACTGATAGAACAGTCGTGGTCATCCATTGGTTTCTGATGTTTCGTTCTGGAGCCTCAGCATTTTCACTGTCACCATCTTGGTTTAGAAAAATAAAACCAAAACTGTAACAAGGAGGGGCAGGTCTGACTGTAAAACTTGGTGGTTTCAGAAATGAGGATTGCTCATTGGCTAACAACTTCTGACTGGCAAGTCATTAGCCAATGAGCAAGGTTTACAAGCTATAATTCAATAGACTCAAAAATGAGTGCCTGAGTGCATCGCCAGAAAAGTGTTTAGAGGTCCAGTCAGAAAAGAAGTTTCTCAGACTTCAAAAGGATCTGAAGTTTTTTGGCACTTGGTGGCCTTCTGTCACAGGGCGAGAGGCGGGGTACGACCTGGACAGGTCGCCAGTCTATCTCAGGGCTAACACAGAGACAGACAATGATTCGCACTTTACATGCTTTGCAAGATGTTGCATTTTAAGTTTCTGCAAAGAGAAATGTGCAGATTCAATCCTGTCATTTTAATCTTGCACCAAAAGAGGGTTAACTCTACACGTAGGTATTTATTGTGCGTGAAAAGTATTTTTGTGAAATGGCTTAACATTCTGGTTTTTCCTTAACCTTATCAGAGTAAATCATGTTCCCAAGGAATATTTTTCTCTCATTTTGATGCTGCTGATGATGCCTTTTTGCCTGACGTGCACTCTAATGGGAGCTTCATGTGCTGTGGGTCAACAGCATAACCACAGTTTTCTTGTTAGCAGCTCTTTTAAAGAAGGCTTTGCCAAACCAACCACTGTTTACTTTAATAGCCCTTCAGAATTCTTTCCAAAAAAGAAACATGCCTCAGTGTTCACCGATCCTGCTGTATTTTAGGTGAGTTAATGGGGTTGACATTCAGAGGTTGGTCCCATCATCTGAAGAGCTAAGAACATTCTAACCTCAGCTTAACTCTGTAAAAGGTAAACGTGGTCTTAAGTCTTCTATGAACAAAGTTAGGAGAAAACTTGCCTTAACTTGATTTAGCTTCATTTTTAAATGCATCCATCTGAAACCATGTCTTTATTGCAGCTGACCTGATGTGGCTGCTACTGAAAGGCAAAAGCTTGTGTAACCAGTCAGCTTTCTGATAGTCAGCTTTGTTTTAAAGAGGATTAGACTCGTTTTTTTTCCCAACACGGAGGACTTTGAAGAAATATTACAACACAGAAGCTTGTGGAGAGCATTTGAATAATGGAGTTTTATAGCAAGAAAAGTACAGACTAATGAGAAGGAGAGCCAAAGACGGGATGGATATGAATATTTCCAGATTCCTCTCACGACACTGACCCCTGTGTGGTAACAGCAGACTGATAATGTGCCCCGAACGGGCAGCAATCACAGCGGCATGAGAAACGGTCATCAATCTGGTATCTTACCTCTTTGCTGTGAATCAGTGCTGATGTCATACACAAAAGCCAAACAATAAACAGGCCAACTGACAAGTCCTCATCCAAACCTAAGTGCTGGGGTCATGCATCGCACGTTTTCTCTGCTCCGCCAAACATCCTCACCCAGTTTCACTTCATTCTCACTTTCTTTCAGACAGTGCAGACAGGCTGAAATACAAATAGACAGACTGGCAGATCTGTCAAACCAAAAGAGAGGAAGAGATAAAGACAGACAGTTGGTCTGACAGGCGGACAAACCGGCACTTTTAGACCGACAGAAAAACTGGAATATACAGAGAGACAAGCTTGATTGACAGGGAGCTAAAATATGTGACGGGCATCTTGAGTCATTAAGAGTATTCTCTCATTTGAGACTTTTTAATGGAACTCCACTGCTCTCCTACCCATGCATATAACAAATTATATTTACAAGAAACTGTATTCATCAGCATTTGCAGCTTTGAGTATGAGGCAGTTACACTGATTTCATACAAAAATGAGTGCTGAAGTTAGAATTTATGGTGAATGAGGGAAGTGTTTATCTATCAGAGAACAAAGTTATTAGTGTGGAAACGGCATGTTTTACATAATTTTGTCACCTGATTTAAAAAAAACATTTTCAGATGGGGAAATGTAGCACCGTTACCCCCCCCCCCCCCCCCCCACCCCCACCCCCACCCCCTTTGGGACCATACACCTACTCTCCCTCAGATTTTCATATGGTAGTAATTGTGAGCCTGTAGGAAATGTATGCTTTGGATTACATCGCAGCATGGGAACATTTTGTTTTGATCGGTTCTCAGGCGAACGGTATTGTGATGTCAGTGTTATGGTCACTTAGCTTTGTCCGCAGCCTAGAGAAGAAACTGCCCCCCCCACTTATGAGAACACACTGCCAGTTCAGAACAATGGACTTCAAGATTGGGGTTTATTCTCCCAGCAGCCTCTGCATCTCTAATCCCTGTCCACTCCATTTATGAGACTGCTAAATGCGAGTCCACCCACCTACCCCTCAAGTGCTCCTGACCCTCCCTCCCCTAAAACGAGCGATGCCACAACTTCACCTGGTTTTGGTAAAACTTAGGAACAAAACCTGCAGGAATTTTAAGTGTCAGCTACTTACTAGGAACTTCTGTCCTTCAGATCTTTATGTGAAACAGGTACATTATAAGATTAGATTACATTGCTAATACTTCCCAGAACATGACAAAAAGCCTTTACTGATTCCAGTGGCAGTCACTCTTTGGCTTGTTTGGAAGGAAGACTACAATGCTGCACTGGAAGTTTAGGGTAGGGATTATGTGTGGAGGCTGCCTTCATTGTCATGCAGGAATCCCACAGCCTAAGTTTATATCAATTGTTATGTAAAGCGGCCATTGAAATTGTATAATCTGCTTTCAATCGAGTTTCTGATTTGGACATTATGTTGAAATGATACAGAGAAAAGTTAAAGGAAGACATGTGAAAGTATGTTACCATTTTCCCCCATCCTTTGAGTACAATGCACTTGCACACAAACTACCCCTTCCTTTCTTTTCCATCATCAGATGTATACTTCTGTAGAAGAAGCCATTCTTGTCCCGCCCCCACAACAGATAAATGCAGGGCAGTCTTAAACATGTTTGTCTAGAAATCAAAGCCACTTTTCACTTCCATGATCATTACCCTGCAAAATCACAACAGAGTGCACAAAGATCAAGCATTCTTGTTGATTACGACGAGGCGTCTCCTGTAATTCTAATCAGGATATTGATGATGAGCCCTCTTCACTTAGGAGGCTTGAAGAGGGTTTTGTCTTGAAATGGCATTATGTCTTCAGAGGCTCAGACTCGGATGCATTCTGCACACTGCAGTCACGCTAGCAATGTTTTTATACCTCAAGGGAGAACATTTAAAAACTGTTCTGTACTGATTTTAGTAACTTTACTAGAAATTCTGATTGATTTTTGTTGTCTTTTTCTTGATTAAGTTCCGTAATGACTACTTCTGTAGACAGAATAATAGTAATTAATATTCAATTCAATTCCATTTTAGTTAAATAGCACCAATTCACACCAATTTCTCATCTCTAGGTGCTTTTATATTGTAAGGTAAAGATCTTACAACATCATAAAGAAACCTCAACACAATCCCCTCTGAACAAACCTCCTGCAAAACCAGGCACAGGGAGGGGCAGCCAGCAGAGAGAACTGGAGTTTAATAATTGGTAATGATTAAATACAGTACAAGTCTAAACAGAGTGAAAAGACACTGTATATTAAGAAAAGGAAATATAGTAATGTCATATATGAAATACTGATAATTTGTATAATTGCATTTCATGTTTTCCTAATGCAAAATTTTCTCATTAGGAAACAAACACTGCAGTTAGAAATTGGCACATAAGACTAATGGCTATTTCGATGCTCTGGCTTTTTATGACTGTCTCTGTTAGACATTTAAAACACTGCTGACCCAGTTTTAGTCTGAGAACTCCTGGTTTGTATTTCAGTCCAGATGGGCAAAAGCAGAGTCTTTGGAAACGGAGAAAAAGAGACACCTTATTTCAGACACAGACTCCCACATTCACCTCCTGACTGGGCCTCTTAGGTCACCGTGTGCTGTTCCCTTATTCATCATGCCCTTATCACATGGCCCTTTTTCGGGAATTAAACAAAGACATCAGTACCAGTGGTTAATTCAACATGGATAATGAATTACAGGTGTTTCTGACCTTGCTGTCAATGCTGCACACTTTAATTTATGCATCTACTGTCTACACTGACAGGTTCTTATTACCAGTGATGTGACAATTCCCATATCAGGTGTACATACTGTATGCACTATATGGACAAAAGTACTGGGCCACCTACACGCTACACCTACAGGAGCTGCTCTACCATGGCGACACGTGCCATGAAGCTCCCAGCGCACAGTTTTCGTGCAGATGTTAATGCCAGTGGAGGTTTTTAACTGACTGTTGGTGACTTTTACGCACTCAGCAAGCCCATTCTGTAACTTTAAACCATCTACCATTTCATAGCAAGGTTGCTGTGGTTAAAGAGATTAATAATAACTAATGATTAAATGCACAGTTGTGTATGAACAAATAGTGAGTGAAAAAGGTGACTGAAGAAGAACACTAAGTGCATCGTGTTCCCACGATGCATCATTCCTGAGGTGGGAGTCGGGGCTGGATCAGGTGACCCTAACTATGATATCAAAAAGGAAACCTAATCTTAAAAGTAGAGGGGTGTTTTTCTCCCGAATCCAAACTGGAAGCTGGTTCTGCAGAATGGTGTATATGCATTTTTAGCCATGTTTGTAATATGGATGATTTCTAAAACGGTGCTAAAATACTCATCTCATCTTTCTCAAATGAAAACATGTTATTATGGACATAACCTCTTGAGAGTGAATCAGGATCCAAGACCAGTTGAGACCGGAAGATTATGGAGCCATCCACAAAGTCATAGACAATGAACAGCTCATTAATGGAATCGGAGGCTCCGCAAGACATTTTACATGAGCTATCAAGCCATCAAATGAGCCATCAGCCTCTACAATAAAAAGAACCACAAGCTTTCTTTTCAGGTTAACACAACACAACGTTAAAGAGGAAATGGCATCAGAGTACCACCAAAGTAGCTGCAATAGCGACTGCCTACTTTGGTTTATTATTACCACTCATTAAAAGATGGTAACTGGAAGCACTCGGTAGGCACAAAGCGCAAGCTATTAGACGAGACACAAAATAATCACTCAAGATAACCTCGCAGTATGTGTTAAATTTGGGTTGGTATGAGGGCTGGGCAATATGACCTCAGCATCACATTAACTGAACATTTTACATCAATTACGACTAATGAACGATTGTCATTATTATTTGGGTTCTTGCCTTCATAGTTCACTGACGAGGTCTGAAAGAGGTTTGTACTTTTAATATTCTGGCGTCATTCTAGGTAATGCGATTGTGCTCCAAGTGTTGAAACAGAATGGTTGGTTGTATTACCTTTGGTTGCTGAAACTGTTTTTCTTCAGTTTTTACATGTGACTTCCTTTTTAGTTAATGTCCTCTTTACAAAATGTGTGCAAATGATGGACATGGATGGGGCAGTCACGTTACAACTCAAGCAGTAGTACGTTTTTAAGGGGACAGTACATGAACACGTACTGGGAGAGAAGTATTACCAGAGTGAAAAACCACAAAAAAGTAACAACATGGTAAGACTCTGTGGACTTAAAGGTTCTGAATGTCAGTTTTGGAAATTGGCTTAGTTCTTGTTAATATGTACAATATAATCAGTTCATGTAGAGCTTTAGATTCAGATTACATAGTTTGTATAAAGGCTTTATGTCTTTGTATTTAAAAATAACTTAATAAAAGGTTCATTTTCTGCAGTTTACTCTCCTTTATTGCTGCAATTTTCCCTAAATCTTAAATTCATTACTTCCATTCAACCAAAAGATCATTCTAAATAACGAATTAGAAAACATTTTTACTTATTAGTGTTCCCCTCAAATATTCAGCAGCCTTCTTTTTCCAGCTTCACAAATACACAAGGTCGCCCCGATTTTTGTCAGCCCCTCCAATCAGAGGAAGCAGCATTTTTATTTCTTTCTTTCTTTTTTTGATCTAGCTGTAATGGCTGTCTCATCCCTTCCATGTCATGCCTGCTGTGAAACCGATCTTTGCCATAGATACACATCATTGTGAGTGCTGCATGAGAAACTAGACATGCATCTCAGCACGGGTTAGAATCTCCCTCGTCCGCAGGGGTCTCTGAAATCAACTACTCGATATCTACGAGGCTCTGGGGTTGTCAGATAGAGTCTAATGAGACTAATTTGGCTTGATGTTTATTTTCTCTCTGGGAGTTTGCCGGTGTGCTACAGACTGAATCGGGAGATGAATAGAAACATGTGAACTGATATCACTGCCTCTGCTAGCTGTGAGAGGGTAACACTTCACAATCTGTGGGGGGGGGCAACAAAATGCATATTTAGTTACATTTTTTAAAAATTGATCATTTTTCTAAATATGCAGTCTGCACAGATTCACTTTTTTGGGTCACCTTAATAGTAAAAATCGTGTTCTATATCTAGCATTTTTGTACCTATATAGTTCAGTGGCTGAGTAAAAACCATCTGAGCCAAGGACACTTCCAATGGAGTCAGCACTCTGAGTCTCCAGAGATGAGATGGAAAACTGCAGTGGATGTAAAACACAAGCAGAAGTGACAATGCTCTTTTTTTCGTGGAAGCCATGTGCTGAAGCTGTGTGTGTCTGTGCACACGCGTGCATATACAAGCGTGCATGTACAAGCACATACTCAAATGGCTCAGTTTGATTACTGCCAACCAGGATCCTTTTCCCTCGTGCACTTACACAGATGGCTGCACTGTGAACTACATTAACACTGCAATGCACCTGAACTCCACTATAGAGCATCAAAATATTGTATGCGTTTAAAGCCTCTTCATATTTGGCTGTCCCCTGTGACAACATCTCCTCTGGGTATCTCCTGTTTCTAAAAGTGAGCATGAAGCCTGGGTTATTTATGTTGACAGTCCCCACAGCCATGAGTGAAACCCCCCATTGAACCCTATTCACAGCCAGCTCATTTTGCGATGTCAAGTCTGCCATCTTTCCTCTTTTCCAAGTATTTTTTTCCAACTCTAATAGGTTACCAAGGCAACATTTAGGAACACCGCTGAGGGTTTTTGGTGCTATGTTCTCCTGTGATCGCGTGGACAATAAGCCCAGTGACAGGCGTCGCTGATATGCCTGCTACAGTAATCATAATGACCGAGATCAGGGCTTGCTACCCAGTTAGAGCTGTCAGGGTGTCATTTATTGACAGGAAGTAGGGGATTTAAGCCTGTGCTGTAATTCCCTCAACTGCTTCATTTGATTTTCATTTAGCATATCACTCCTCAGGGGTGCAAGCCAAAGCTAAAGAAGTAGGTCACTATGTGTTGAAAACTGAGTGACTGTGTGAGTATATGTGGAAGCACTGTGGCAAGCTCCTGCCCTTAAACCCCATTCTGCTAAATATCAACTCCTTGGAAGAATGCATTACTATAGATGAAGATCCTTGGCCATTCAATCCTAAAGCGTTGGACTGAGGCATGTCCTGTAGGAATAGCCTGAGTCAGCCAATCGTGGCATGCCTGCGGGCTCTCAGCTGCTAATGTGCTCCTAACTGCATGTCACGTATCCCCCTACTGAAGGTCAGAGGTTTAGTGGAATCATTCATCTGGTCTTCACAAAGGCGGAAAAGGCACTGGCAAAGAGGGAAATGTGGCTTGTGCAGGGTGACAAGTGCCGCTCAGGGGCCTGGAACATGCCAACCCCCTATTTTCCACACAAGCAGGAGGTTATTATTAATATTCCGCTTATCTAGAGAGAGGAAAAGGGTGGGTGGAAAGAAGGGCTTTTCTTTTTCTTTTTTTCCCACATTTCAGATCATACTTTGATTTTTTTTTTTTTTTACTTATTTATTTATTCGTATGTATATTTTTGGGATGGGGGCAAAATTTTTTGGTCTGATCCCTTGATCAGGATTGAGTCACAAATGCTAAATGAATTCCATATTGTGGTGGTATTCCAGCTTTTACCAGAGTGGCTTGTTTGAGCAGTATTGGAATACTGAAATTCTCCAATAAGATTCGATGGGAATTTGCATGTGCAAATTTAAAAAAAAAAAAAAAAAAAAGATCCAAAATGTATTGCATTTATTCCCATATGGCATGTTTTAATGCTATGAAATACTTCTGATTAGCATAAAAAGTTACACCACGACTCATTAGTCAAGAAACAGAAACTGCATTAAAAATTTTGACATTTTTATGTCCTTGAAGAAGGATGTGCTATCTAAGTGACCGTTCAGTTTTTGCTTTCCTTTTTTCTTTTGGGTGCAAAATATGATTGAAACATATTCTCACATAGCTCGAGTAGTCTCTTTTTAATATTTTCATGTGCCTGCATGATCAGTGCTCCCATTCTGGCTTGAGTTAAGGCATAAGACTCCATTACCTCCTTTTAGCTCCACTCTGTAAATAAGAAAAACACCCATAGGCACATCATGACTTTGGTTTGAGCTGCCAAAAGCATTGTGGGTCAAGCACAAAGAAACCATGTACAACATTTAAAAAGTCAACTAGCACCGCGAATATGACCAGCTAAGTTACAAAACACAGTGCTCGATTCATTTGTAAATGTACGGATGTAGATTCATCTCAAGAGATGTTGGTTTGCAGCCGGAACATTAGTTATGCAAGTCTTTGCTTTTTGTGTTTGTGCTTTGTTTATTTCTTACACTTTTACCACGAGTTGCTTCCTCATTCTAAGTTCAGAAAGGTTACATAGGAACAGAGTGGCTTCATCTATTGTGTGTATGTCTTCTCCATGTCTGTCGTGTCTGCCTGTCTCCCCTTTTTGTCTCAGAGGAAAACTCGCTGACAGAGGCTCTTTGTTAATGGAGGGGAGAGCGAGATGAGAATAGGTCATTCAGGCAGATTAGTGCTCGCTGAAATCCTATAGGAGGGGTCATCCACACAGTGCTGCTGGAATCCACTTGTGACCTTATTCGTGAACCTATTCAAAATCCTGGCCACATCCACTTATGTCTGACACTGTTTTGTAAACAAATACTGAGCATGCTATTTTTTTTTTTTTTCCATGTATGTCATTTTTATGCGGTTCTGGCACTGGAGCGTTGGGCAAACCTGTCTGGAAGCCGACTTTTTTTTTTTCTTTCTTTCTTTAAATGTTTCACTCTTCTGTGATCTTCACTTTAAGGCGTTTCGGGTGAGCCGGGCACATTTTTCAGCATCAATGCTCAGTGTTGTCAAGTTCTTCAGACTGCCGAGGCCGACAGAAGGATTTTGTCTGGTAATGTTATTTGCCTTTAAATAAGGGTAAGAATGCGAAATGACTAGTGCTACTGTTATGAGCATTTGAGAAAAATCCCTATAGTCTATATCCACAAAAAAGATTCCTCATTTTCAGAACTTCTATTGGATTTCTTACAGCTATTACAACTTGTTAGTAAATAGAAAAAAACGTATTGCTTGATTAAACTAATAGAATTAATTGGCAAATTTTCCTGTGCAAATGCAATCAACCTGCATCGACCCGTTTAATATGCGTTCATTTATAAGGAAAATATGATTTTTATGAGAGTACAAAGCTAACCTTCACAGCTGAACTAAAGCAAGCTGATGAAAATGATTGGCTCAAGTCGTGTGATGCTTTAGAAAATTTCCACAATATGGAGACCGCCAAACGAGAAATGGTTTTGAACAAAAATGAATAAAAATTCAAGAAGCAGAGCTGACAAAAAAAATGTAATCCATCTAATATTTTAGATTATCAATCAGCAGCACAGCAAAGAGAGGAGAACCTCAAATCAACGTTTCAAGTGCTTCAGTTTTACCATGGCAACAATTACCATTGAAGATCTTCCAGATGTTTCTTTCACATTTCCCTTTTGCCAAAATTCTTTGTGTTGCCAAATATTTGTCGTTACTGTGCTTTGTTGTCTAAACTGTTTGCATGTTGTGTTGCTATACAAGTGTTAATTGTGCATTATTCGCCTCCTTCCTTCCTCTTTAAGGGATAAATGGGAGCAGGCTAAATCACTGAAGGGCAAATACAGTCTGCACTTTTGTCAAGGCAAATAAAGCTCAAGATTACTCGGGGTTGGGAGGCAACACCAAGTGAGAGAAAGCAACCAAAGAAAAAAAAAAAAGAAGCATTCACATGTTTTCTATTTGTGTTGCATTGGCAAAAGTTGCTGTTTTCCAATTTTAACATCTGTGTGCCTGAAGTCAGAGAGAACTGTGCTAAAATCACTTAAGAAAATATATAAATGCAGTAAAGGGTTATTCAAATGAGTGTTCTGGGAGAGACTTTACTCATAGCAGCTGTTTCACTTAGCTTTAGTACCTGCTTTTCTACCTTATGATACATGACAAATGTAATTTGACTGTACTTGGAGGAATTTCTCCCTCGTGGCTGCAGGTATCTGTACGCAACTCGGTAATGCATGCATTCTGCTTCCTTATCACAGTGTGACATTTCATCACTGTTCCAAAGTAGTCACCGTAAGATTTTCTACAGGTGGAATCTCTCGAGCGTTTGCTTTAATTTTGTTTGCGTGCACTGTGATGAATTAGATAAGTGTTTGTGCACGGCGAGGTAAGATTCTCTGCTCGCAAAACAGCGGGGCGCTGTATCACTTGTGGAATTGTTGCTGCATTGTGTGTTGTGTAGCTGTTCGCGTATCGATTGACTCTAGCTTGCATCAGGTGCATTAATGCAAATGCATGCATGGAGCACCTGCACACGATGCCCATGCTGGATGAGGCGACAGCAGACGACCACCACTAGAAATCGAGATAGGGAAGAACAGATTGCATGCTTGTCTGACCCAACCTGTCTGTGTTTGTCTCTCACACACACAACAAAGGTGGGAGCTTTTTGAAATTAGATGCTGGGCTAGTGAAAAAACAGACAAGCATTTCCAGTCAAATTAATATGACAGCAGGGAAGCAGGGGAACAGCCTGACCTTATGAGAAAAGCTTGAGTGGTGTTGAGCCAGGGGGGGTTAAACGACAGCTCATTATGTAGGCGACCTCCCTGATTGTTGCAAAAATGTTGTCATTTTTATTTTATTTTTTAAGATATTTGTAATAATGTGATTTTACGCTCCAGTCACACAGGCCTAGAGATCAGTTGGCTACACCCTGGCAACCACTGCTTGCTGGGGGGGAAGAGTATTCCTGGACTGGTTGCTGTGAATAGATTACTTAAAAAGGCAGTCACACAGGGCTTAGACTCCCTTGTAACCACAGGTCACAGGGGAAAAATGTGTTTTTGCTGTTGCCTATTGTTTACAATAAAGACACCAATTTATCACTGGCTAAATACTCATCAAGAGTGGGCAAACTATAAAAAGGCCAAAGCAAACCAGAAACGGTATGCTTGCCTTTAAAGTAAAAATTAGTTAAATCTGGCTTATTTACTGCTTTTAAGTACTTAACTAGTGTTTGCAGATCTTCCATGCAAACCGCAGCCAAACGTTGCATATGCTAGCAACCAAACCACTGTACACCAATAAAAAAATTAAATAGATTCACAATAAATTCACTACAGGACAGCAAGCTAACCTCTTTACCCCATTTAAAAACTACAGAGTATTTTCATGCAACATTTGAATTATACAAAGTTGGTGTGTTTGTTTGTTCTGCAGGAAGTTTTACAATAAGAAATGCATAATCTACCAAAACACTTCATATACAGAGCGAATATTTGATTAAAAATGAAAACGCATCACTGAGCAAGTGCTTAACTTTAAGTATAACCTCTCTTCTTCCTCTCCTGTCTGGTCTTTCTTGTCTTTGTCCATCTCTGAGTGAACTTATCAGGCTCTTTTCTGATAAGAAATACAGCAGCTGTACCTTTTAGCTAGGAAAACACTGTGCAACAAACTGGACACAAACAGTTTGTGTGTTTGCTGGTGTTTTCTGACCAGGTTCCCTGGAGGTGGCCAACCACTTTCTAGGCCTGCATGAGTAACACAGAATCCTGTGATAGGGTCTATTTTTAGCCGAATCCCTTTCTTTTACTAAACTTATCCAAGTAGATCTGGTAAAACAAACCAAACATTGGTTTCACTTCACATGTGGAGTATGACAATGTGTTGCATAATCCAAAAGCATATATATTTTATAAACTAATCTCTGCAGTCGGAATAGTTTTTTGATATTTTTTCAGAAGACTGCCAAACGGAAAAAAAAATAAAGCTGCTATTTTTGCCATTACGTGCTATTTTGCTCAATAACGAGCAACTGCGCTTTCTGTTTATGTCAATTATTGAAATAGTGAAGACATTCTTTAGATGTCGTTAATATATTCACAGTAGAACTCCCTGCAAGGTTCCCCACTGCTCAACTTTTGCCTTCTGTATTGCAAACACCAGACATTCATAATAATACATTCAAATGACAGCAGCTCATACCACTTCTAAGTGACACGATCCTTATAAAACTGCAGGGATCTGTTATATTGCCTGTCAAAGTAAAAGTAGCTATTTTTTGTAATTGTCTGCACGCAAAAATAATGTGCACATTCATCTAAAGCTTATAATTATCACTCTCGTTTTAGCATTACAAGAAATACAAAAAAATGGTTAAAAGCATATGATTACAAAAAAGTAGTGACATGCTAAAACAAGAACCTGATTATTCTTTGAATGTTTCCAAAGTACTGAGATCTGAGTACTGAGATTTGTTTTTCTTGAACAAGTCCCTCACACTGATACTCATTTAGAGCTAATGATAGCCGTGGCACCAAAATGCTATTATCATTATCTTGCATGAATAGCTGGTCTCAGAACTCGTCATTACCCTCCTCTGTGAAAAGCTGCTAATGGTGCCTCTGTGATGGCAGCGGCCACACGGTCACGCACTGGCACCAAGCGCAGTATTTACCTGACGGTTGGGTGTAGAGCTCTGCTCACACACTTTATGCTCAGGCGCTGCAATTAAGTGAAGCTGCTAAAATAATTAATGAGGATTAAAGGATTAAGGAAGAAGCTGTCAATCTATTTTTTTCAGTCGTTTGTTGTGAAGATTTTACATCCCGAATTGATTTCTGTCTTCTGTTCTTTACCATGAACCGTCTGCTTTCTTGAATACACAGCCTTAATGTTTAGAAGACCCCACTTTCAGTAGACTAGGAAGAGCCTGTAAAGTCATGCAGTTCTGCTGTATGTACATCATTAGACACACACCATGACTAACTTTAGAGCATTTTTTTAAAAAATGCTAAATGGCATCTGGCCAATTCATAGCAGACTAGCTAATGTTCTATGAATCCTAGATGGAAAATACTGTTCAAAAGTTTTAAGCCATTCCTCATATCTTTGTATTCTGCTTCCATCAAGCCACACTTTCTTCTGCTTTTATTAAAGTGTTCTTGAGCAATAGTTCTCCAGGCTTTCTGAAGGTCTTTTAAAGCATTTATTTTGACACTTTGTTACTTATTTTCAGTCCAGTTCTTGTACCTGACCATTTTCAGAGGAATGTTCTGTTTTTGTTTTGTTTTAGGCCACTTAACAGTGACCAATGAATTATTCAGGCATAAAAAAGGCTAACAAAAGAGATGTACCAGTGCTGTCAACCAGTGACTTGCATATCTTGGCAAAAAAACATAAATTAATTAACCCTTTCATGCATAGTGGTCACTACAGTGGGCAGCTATTCAAAGGCTGTTTTCCTGATGATACACTTGCACATAAACCACTACACTGGACACTGATGGGTCACTCCATACCCTGCGCACCCACTGGTTGTTTAATGTTACTATAGATGTATCACTTGTTTCATTGTAATTATTGTTATTTAACCCTGTCATGCATGAATTATGACAACCTCAATCAGGATTTTTTTCTTAAGTGTTTTTTATTAATCTTGTCATGCCTAAAGATGAATAAAGATACTTATAAAATCCTGATCGAGGTTGTCATAGTTCATGCATGACAGGGTTAAAAAAAAAAAAAAAAGAAAAGGGGCGCTGTAAAATTAAAGGACAGGGGAAGTGGCAGACCTAAAAAAAAATGTGTGTGGGCCTAAAGGTGTTACACAGTACTGTACATACTGTAAAATAACTTTTATATGCTCTTGATATCTTATTGAGATCTTTAAAATGATTTGTATTTGCAGCATTAGTTTAATGCGCCAAATGTAAAAATAATTCTAAATGTTTCTGGGTGTTTACATTTTTGACAAATTTATTATTTTTCTATTTTCAGTGCATAGTATTTATTTTTTCTTATTCAAATCAAGTACCGTATTTCCCGGACTACAAAGCGCACCTGAATATTAGCCGCACAAGCTAAAATCAGGGGGAAATCCTGTTTTGTACATACATTAGCCGCACCTGACTAAAAGCCGCAGGTGTTTCAATGTTGACTTATCATATGTAAGAGAATATGCACAAAGGGAATTGTCAGGAAAGAGATGGCTGTTTGGAGACACACCCCTTTTATTAATATTTTGAAAAACAAGTTATGGGTACATATTTGCACATGTAGTACATAACAGTAACCTACAGCACACCAGAAAAATAGATTCGGACTACCTTTTAGGCTCAGGTGCAGTGACACGGTTTTAACAAGAAGAAAAGTCAGTCATTCACCATCTTTCTCTTCTTCCTGCGCTCTAAAACCACCAAAGTCCTCTTCTCCAATGTCGGAAACGAACAGGCTCAGGATGGCTTCGTCATCCACTCTCCGCTTCTCTCCTTCGTTGTCACTTTCAAAACCAAAGAAATCCTCGTTGTCAGTGTCAGAGTCGAACACCCTCAGAAGGGCCGTGGCGGTGTCCTCCTCTCCATCATGCAGCAGTCCAGCCCTTCAAAATCCGTTGGTGATCGTGGATGTTTTCGCACTTTTCCACGCTGTCAGAATCCACCGGTGGAGTTGAGCATAACTTGCTTTTCGCAAGTTTATCGCCGCTCGTCATCCACGCCTCCCGCTGAATGCGTAGCGCTACTTTGAAGTTTGTTTTTCGCGCTACTTCGTACGGCACTACGTTGCCTGGCGGACGGACATGTGACTAACATACCACTCTTGAACCCCGATCCTTCCGCCAGGCAACGTAGTGCCGTACAACAGCGGAACAAACAAAACAAATCGTCTTACGATATCACAAAAATCATGGAAAATCCATAGAAAAGCCGCACCTGACTAAAAGCCGCAGGGTTCAAAGCTTGTGCAAAAAGTAGCGGCTTATAGTCCGACAATTACGGTAATAAAATGTAATTGGGCAAATAATTGATCATGTAAATAAGTATTGGCTGGAGCCCCATTTGATTTAATTACATTTGACAATAACTTTTACATTTGATTAGTTGACGCAAGTCCTGCAGGTCATCTCTGGGGCGGGTCATGAGCTTGTGGTTTGAAAAGGTTAATTTATCCTCTTGAGGGTCACACAATAGCCATGAATATTTTTCTTAGCCAAGAATTGAGTAATGACTTTGATTAGTCAACTCAAGGGTGTGCTATTGGGTTATTGGTTGGGCTGTTTGTGCTATGACATGCCTCTGTTACACCCACACCTCTTCATAGATGAGCTTGAAAACAAAGTAGGAGCAATTCATGGGTTTTAGTAGGAGTTTATGCATAAGATGATGATGGTAGGAAGAGTTTGGTCCTTATTGAAATGACCCGGGTGATAAGCTCCATGAAGAGTAGGAAGCTGGCCTCAACAGGTATACTAACCATCTGCCAGTATTTGATGTCTTATTACCACTGAGCAAAGAGAATTTGGTTAATAGAGATGAGCCCAGTGGCGCAAATTAGCCCATAGCTTTCTTGGGGTTGATCATTCAGGGACTGTGTGTTTGCGCAGAGGTGGTCATTAACTTGGCAGGATTGAGTAGCCGTGGCAACAGAGGTGCTGCTGCTCCATTGTGAGGCTTGTTAATCAGATACAGTAAATAGCATTCATTTTGAGATGACAAGTAATGAGAGGGTGTTTACAGGGAGCGTGATGCTGTTATACTAATGCTCAGAAGGACTCAGACAAGAGCTGCCTTGCTACACAAGTTGGCAAAGGTTAAATAACCAGCGCTCTTGTTCTCACCAAACTTGGCTAAGCCACACAGCAGTTTTTAATAGGATACCTACGGTAAATATGGTGTAATTGTGGATAAGGAGATTTAAGGGTCTTGAGCAGAGACCCAACTTCAAACCCTTCAGTGCTTAACATGGTTATTATGTTAACTCAGGCCACGCTTTAGTTCTGTGGAGGTTTTGCAAGCATGCTTACTCAATAGCTGAGGGGGAAAAATTAAGTATTTTCAAAAGGCACTATAACCCAAGAAGGCGAATGTTTTGTGACATAACCATCAAACCATGACACACGAATTTGCATAATTCATGAAATTTATCCACTCTATCATTGCCGAGCTGTTTAATCTTCGGTCGCAGTGTGTAGTTCAAAGCTATTTTAAATTTCATCTGCGAAATTTTGAATGTGTTTTTAATATATCTAATCGCTGACTTTCTAGTTACTTGTGCTGAGGGCTAATCAGAAACATATTTGGAAGTCTAGACTCTGCTTTGCCACACACTGATTATTAGAAGCATATGCTGTGTAAATTGCATCTGGTGTGGGGGGTCTCTAATTTTGAGGACGCTCTTATAGTTTCTTAGTGAAGGTTCCCTGTGTTGCTACATAAACTGCTGTCTCTTGTGTTTAAACCACCAATATTGAAGGCAATTGTGACAATAACAGTCCTTTAAAACAAAAATAAACTGGTATTGGCCAGTTGCTCAGATTCTGATTATGGTGCAGTTATGTTTGCTTTGTTCAGAAATTTATTCTTTTCTGTCATCATGTCCAGTTTATGAGATGTGCAAAGGGAATTACAGACCGACCCTCCCCTAATTTGGGCTGTAACCCAGCAGAAAGCATGAGAAATGGATTGGGAGCTTGCAGAAGAAAATGTGCTCAGCTGCTGCCTTATGTATTGCACAGAGCTTTAATTAGTCTATTACAGCAGGGCAGTAGCAATGGGTTATATGATCCACTGCTATTAGAGCACTTAAAGTCAGCGTGTCTCCTGCTCATTTAACCCCGCTGAGCCATTAAGGCGGATGGTCTGCACGGACTCTTTATCAAATTGTCTCGTCTGAAATGAAATGCCAGAAAAACCCACGCAAACCGCAGTGGTTGAAATATCTCGTTACATGTTGTGCATGATGTGCTCCACGTGGTTTGTTTTCCATTGTTGCAATGGATATTTATGCCACTGTTTTGACTTTATTGACACGTGGCAGCCTGAACAGTGGCGCATACATTAGCCGTTGTACAACACCAAGCAATAAGTGAAACCACGGGCCTCATTGCTGCTACAGCCATCTGTCTAGTACAGAGTAAATCTGAGTGTGTGTGTTTTTTTTGGGTTTTTTTTAAACCTACGTTACAGACTTGCAGTGTTGTAATTGGAAGTTCTCTTTGATCCAAGCAAGAGAAAATTGGCTTTGTTTGAATTCTTGCCTCCTTTGCTGAAAGTAAGGTTACAGTGAGAGTAAGAAGCAATTGCGTATCTGTTGGTGTGATAGTGTATTTCAATTATTTGTATCTACGGTGATACAATCAGCAAGTAGGGAGCTTATAGCTGTCACTCATACTTTGTATGCTAACCAACCAGCTTTGATGGTAATTACTTACTAGCGGCTCTGTTAGCCTTCGCTGCAGGAGAAGCTGACTGCTCGAGCTGTATTTTAAAACAGACTGCTCTCTGGCAAATTATGTTTGGTACGTCTAATCAGCAGAGAAATAAGGCCTAGGTTGCTGCAGTGACATGAGGGAAAGATGCTGAGGCAGGATACTGGCAAACATGCAAGGAATCGCTAAGCAGTCTGAGTAATTATTTCTAAATCAATATTTTGACAAGCAAAGCTCTGGAGTGCCAAATCCCAGCCCGTCAGATTTGAGCGAACTTATCCCTGTGGAATCTCCAGCGCTCTGTGCTGCTGTCGTGATTGATTCCCACATGATACCTTTCACATGATGGCCATCTGCAATGTTAACAGGGCGATCCCCATCGATCGGGGTCCTCAACGGAATATATTTGAGGCTCGCTGCAGACCAGGCTGCACTTTGTGTGATCTGAACGTTAGTGTGATCTAATATTACAGCCTTTAATTAAGCCCTGTTTTCGTTTAATTAAAATGTTTTTGTTAAAGTAATTATGTCATTGTTAACACTTTTGGTAAATTCATGCTCGGGTGGCTGGAATAAGCGCACATGGACCATATATAACCGCACACACACACTCGCGCATAAATTGTAAACAGAAGCAAGAAGGGCTTGACAGATGAGGCTATACATATTCATTAATGAGTCATTTAACTCCAGCCTTTGAACCAGCCTCTACTGGCTGTGCACCCAACTTGGTACTATATTAGCCTAGACAAATTCTTACACGGCCATTTATTTCTGCCTTGTTCTGCAAATTCCTCTTCAAAGGATAAATGTTTAACTGTAGCCTGGCTGCTGAATAACGAATTGTATTCTTTGAAAATGAATAAAAAGTGAATGTTAAGGTTTTATAGGCACAGAATCTTTTCACTGACTGTGACACTAATGAAGCAGGTAGGAAAACACAGCCTGCGCATTTTAGTTACATTTGTAAATTTGTACATTTAACATTTACAATAGGAAGAAAAGGATTGCCCATAACTGGGGGGTTATTTCAAAAGCTGGTGGAAAAGAAAAGACCGGACTTTTACAACATTTTGATTCTTGTGTTTATTAACCAACCCTATCTGACAACCTCAATATATACGCAACCGTGTGTGCGTGCATTATATATAGACACATGTTTACAGTTGTCACACATTTTCCCTATTTTCATTTTCCCTGTACATCGTCCAATCTCTATCCACCATTTTTTTTCCTACTTCTTAGTAGTGTGACACAAATTTCCTCACACCTATCAGTTCAGCCTCACACTTCCTGACAAACCACATTATCTCTGCACTGCTTCGTCCAGTGAACAACCCTACTCTCGGCCCCCTACATGCAGACACACAGAGTAACGTCTCTCAGATGAAGGCCAGCATATGGCAACATGGAATCTTTTAATAACACCTCTTGAGTACTTGTTCTGGGCCAGATCTGCTCTCAGAATGTCACGCTGTTGCTCTCACGATTCACAAAAAGATGTTCGTCCATTTAATGGAAAAGTCTTGAATCTAAAATGCTTCACTGACAGCTAAATAATTATAGCAGTGTATGATCAGCAATAGAAATTTACTGAGCTTTGCATTTGTCTAATGCTACAGTTATACGAAGTAAAATAGTGGTTGGAGACTGCAGCACAACCAAAATTATTGCAATCTGCAATGAACATGCAATCCTTTAAAACTGTTGCTTTGACAGGAACCATGTCTGTGACACCTCAGTCAGCTGCCGTCTTCAAAGCAACTTCAGTGCATCGAGACGATGATGAAACAACAATAAGATGAAGTCGGGTTGCCATCAGTTTTTGATCAAATGGGGTCAAGTTGGAACTTACATGCTATCTGTTTGTAATAATATGGCGTTTAACTGTGATAAATCACTGAAAGTCACAAATCTGCTGCCCTCCACTTCACTGCTATTCAAGAGTCCAACCAGACTCCAAAAATAGTGCTTTCACTGCAAAATGACATAAGCGCTCAGCAACCTTGCTTATATATAGGAAAACAACCAGAATACAACCAGTTGGCAGTTTGTTGCACATACCTGTGCGTTAAGATCTATGTTTCCTTTTGTTGAAGCAAGACAGATTATGCGATGGAGAAACAATAATACGTGACCGTGCTTCCACTAAATGACTACTCCAATTACTCATAGGTTATTGTTAATAAGTGGACATTTATGTTTAATTGAGTGCATTTTGTTTAAGATGAATTTCCTGGCTGTGGCTGGAAACGCCTCGTGTAGTCAGTGGATAAGCAATAACACAATGGGTCAAGTCTCTTTCAAGACAATGGTATCCAAATGACTGGGCATTTAATAACAAGTAACATGCTTTTTCAGTGTTCTTGAAATAGGTTTCAAAATCAAGATAAGCTTAAGATTTTAAGTAGGGTTATTCAAGTTAGTCAAAGAGACCAAGACACCTCCCACGTGGTATGTTGGCATCGCAAGTCAAAATACTCTTGCTTTGGCATCCATTCCATTATGGGAAAAGGTTTGTGGTAAAGTTAATGTGGCTATTTGCTAATGAGGCTAATTCCACAAGAAGGGCTGTGGCCAGATTTTGTACCAACAGACGGATGGGGGAGAGAAGCGATAGAGGAAAAAGATTAAAGCTTTACTGATAAATTCCAGAATAATGAAAAAGCAGCGCCTCAGTTCCCATCCTCATTCTTCTTCCCTCCGTGCTCTTTGCATTAAGGATAACTAATGTCCCCGTTCCCGCTGTTTGCTTAAATTGTGTATTCTAGTTGTGTGTCATTTTTAGTTAACATGCAAAGCACATTGAACCAGGTGGCTGTGGGGCACAGAGCTGTGATTTCCCTCAGCAGGAGTCAGGTTTTAGAAAAGAGCTAACAATGAGCAAACGTCTTGAATGGAGAAGGATGTTTTTAAGTAAAGGCGGATAGGAGCTTTTCATCTAGCTGTATGCTATTTTTTTCTTCCTTTTTGCATTTAACTGGGGTTGAGGAGCCTGCCTTGAATTCCATCCGGGATAATAAAAACACGAGTCACCCACAGCTTTATAAGAAACCGGAGACTATTGCTGCCTGCAGTTATTATCACACGATATTTTGCTTCAGATTAATAACCATCGGGAGTTTTAAAAGTAGTGAGCTATACTGTGTAAATATGAATCAATGATTTTATCCAGTAGCAGCAGCAAAAATATATTGCTAGTTTTGGATAAAATAGCTGCTAAAGCATCCAATGCATTATCAATGCTTGGACACATGTATTCTTGACATATTGATAGCCGATAGCATATCCTGAACAGGGTTATTAGTAACCTAGGGGCTTTCCCCCCCCCCACCCGGTCCCACAAGATATCCTTCTCAGCTGACATCCTACGCGTGATTGGCTGAGTGGGCAGTTGGCATATTTTACTGGCTTTCCTTGTAGTCTTACTTGATTCCCTTTGGCTGTGTTAGGGGTGATGTACAGTTCACTTTCAACTTGCATCCTAGCTGCTGGGTCGGTGGTAAAGCTTGTGTGTTAGCAAAGAGAAATCTTCTTAACTCTAGATGGAGAAAAGTAGCTGGTGAGGAGAATTCAAGAATTCAGCCCAGCTTTTTGTAAATCGGTGAGGAGAGAAAATAATGTTGATCAATTTGATGACAATTAGAGGAGGCACAGTATAAATATCCTAAATATTGTTAAATTAAAATTAAAGAGTGAGAGAGGGAGATGAGGAAAGCACAGCGGACGGCTAGATGGATTGACCTTTTTGTCTCAGATACCCAATCCACCTATTTGACAGAGTTTCCAATACAAGTATTGGATGGTTGCATCCCTGAAGAAAATGTGTAACGTAATTATTCTCCAAATCAACGAGCCAACCCAAATCTGCTGCTGATGCTTTCTGTGCGTTGATTTTTAATCACTGGAGCGTGTATGCTTCTGTGTGTGTCTATGCATATTTGTAAATACGTCTGCATGTGTGGATTTCTGGGTGGGTGTACTCTGACATATGCCTGCAGGTTTGCACCACTCTGAGGGAGAAATGGAAGCTTTTCACAATGACACCCAATACTTGACACGTCCAACCGTGAATCTACAATCAATACAGCAGCACATATTAGACTTTAGTGCAGAGTTGTTCTTTTTCCCCCCACCCCTGTTCTCTGACTGTGATCGATTCGAAATTACAAACCCTGCCTAGGTCCTACAGTTGCATCTTGCTTTGAAGTTTTTCAAAGGATTAACATGAGCCAGCTAGCTGAGATTTCTGGCACACATTACAGTACATGTAGCCATGTATTTTCTGTCTTCCAATAATAGTCCAAGTCCAATTCGAGCAAAGATCCCAAATGTTAGTGGGAAATGAACAGTGCTGCAAGTCATGTTCACACACTGTCTCCATGCATACAAGGTGGTGTAGTATATGTCAGTGTAGCAACACTATTCACCACCCTCTAAAGTCCATTTATCATTTTCCAGTCAGCATAGACACCTCTAGACAATAGATACTTAAGCGTTTAGACATGTTCCATATTTAAATCAAGCAGCTACTAGGTTTAAGTGATTTTTATGAATGTGTGTCCCCCTGTCACCGATGCTCTCTGACCTTTCCTCCTGACCTTGTACTGTCTAGTCACCACCTGGCTCCAGGGGAAATGTGGTGTGACACAGGATGCACACAGTCTGCCTCACACGTACCTGACAAAGATTAATGGCACCTCAGATATTCATCATTATTCTCCCTAACAGCAGTCGGATATGGCCCTGGGCCAGATCTCTGCCATCAAAACCCACCGTTGTAAAATATTTCTTTTCACTGCTCAGCTGAAACCTGGCCAAAGCCGCGTAGTACTTTACAGCTTCCTAAACATTTTTTAAATGCAGGATTACACAAATGAAGATTCACCAGGGTGCCAAAAATATGCCATTGCTACCAGAGTAAACAACCGTTTCTTTGACTGTTAAGTGGCCTTTTACAATCCCTTGCTGTCTGTACGTCCTGCGAGCAAGCAGTAGGCCTCCAACCTCTTGTTATCCATCCTAATTGTCTGGAAACGAGAGTCGATGAAGCTCATACAAAGGACTGCTGGAGGGAGAGGTGGTGGTGCTTGGATGGCGTGGGGGGTGGGCGGGCTATTGTTGCTGTCGGATAGATAGAGAGGTAATCATATGGGGAATGGAGGGTGGAGGTTGCTCTATCTGCCTGCTGCCTCTCCTCATAGGAACATCTGCCTCTCAGACTGCAACAGATGCAGAGGCACACAGGGAACGATGGCGGGCGATGGTGCTGCTGGGAGCTGATGCATCCTGCCAGGTTGTTGCGGGGAGATTCAGCACCAGTGTGGTTTTTAAGTATATTAGTTGTCTCTGTTGGCACTTCATAGCTGATCATTTTTAATCGGTCATCATTCACGAAGCAAGGAAAAGGCAGCAGCCAGCAATGTTCAAAACCATACGTTGTGCAAAGTTCTAATGCATGAGCTAAAATGGTAATGCTGTTAAAACACACAATAGATTAAATCAGTAACTGAGAAGAAAAAGTTGCTAATTAAGGAAAGGCTAACCGCAAAGCAGGTAAGAATGCAGAAAATCACACCTACCTATTAGAGAGTGCTGGGTGTGCACTTTTGGCATCATTCTGTGCATTGCCAACCAGATTTCTGTAAATTGTCTCAAATAGGCTGAGATTTGTTATTTGTCAAAAAGCGCCTTCCATTATACATGGTACATTTAAATAGGATTCCAATTATTTGATGCCACGTTACCTCAGATTGGCCTCTGAATGGCTCCACACACCATCTGGTGTGTAGGCTAGAATCGTTCGCACTGTATGGTCCTAAAATACACTTACAATACACACAAGCTCACGCTCATCCGCTCGCTCAGTCGTTCACTCGCCCGGACTAGTGCCTATCTGTGATGCGGTAGCACACCTCGACTGATAGCCTGCTGTTAAATCTCAATGAGCCAATTTTCTTCTTCCAATGAGATTCACCCAATTACAGTTCTGCGTATTGGTATACCACAGGACAGCTGCTACTGCTGCTGCTGGGAAATGGATTGTGGTTTGGTAAAGATTGGCTTCAGCTCCTGCTAGATTTGTTTTAATCACATGTTTGATTAAATAACCGTAGCTCAAAGTTAGCTGTGAACATTAAAGGAAAGAGACACAGATTTTACTCTAAACCAAACTTCTTTTTTTCTTCCTGCAGAATCTCTGTCTCCTCTTTGTTTCTCTGGAGTTCTGCATTGTCAGTAATTTGGGGACATGCTTGATTTCAGGAGGGCTCACAGGCTCAGGCAGAAAGAATTTGACTTTAGTGTCAGAGGTGTCTCAGATGTTTCAGGAAAGCAGCTCCCCAAAGACCTCAATATACTTGTTCAGCAAGGGGTTACAAACATGACTCTGTGACATTAATTCAGCAAAGATTTGGTTTAGAGGACCGAGCGGTGCCTTACAGATGCAATCTATCCGACCTTGTCATTTCTACTTCAGTGAAGAAAAGGGCAGTTTTTTTTCCCAGTGAGCCTGAGGCCAGCTATTTTTAAAACTTATGTGGAGGAATCAGCTACTGTTTTGGATCCCAGGCAGATTCTTACTTATTAGGTTAAATCCATGACTTTGCTTTTTACTCTTCTTTTAAATCCCACTTTAGTTTTTTTTTTATTTTTATCATTACTTCCATCTGTTTCACGTGAAGGTCTTGTAAGGATGTAAGGTCTTATCTGTTACAGAGGTCTGGTGTGGACAGTGATGTGCCAGCAGACCACCGAGCCTGTAGCCGTGCTTATCAGCCTGTACTGGTGGCACCGGCCTGGACCGCTCTTTATCTCTTATCTCTAACACAGGATGTAGAGCAACACGGATCCTGGCTCAGCAGCAGCTAAGCAGGATATCAGGGGGGCTGCTTGCTAGCTGGCTTATTGTCAAAAAGATATCAGAGAGATTATTAACTCTCACATTTGATGATTGTGTGTCTGTGCGTATGCGCGCGTTTTGAAAGAAATTTTATGCAGTGTCTAACCTGATATTTGTATGAAAGGTGATTATAGTTATTTTTTTCAGCGTGCAGGTTTTTGGCATTGTGTCTGTTCATTTTCAAAATGACAAAGTCCAAAATTATGCAGTATTCATGTAACACTGTTCATGTTACACTAAGATGCTGAGATCACTATCTAAAAAAGTAATCGGCACTCAGATAACACATCCTCTACAGATTTTTAAGAATTATATCAACTTTACAAAGCCAGTGTTTGCTTCATGGTTGCTGGTTTGTATTGGATTACACAAGTTTTGCCAAAAATACTGTTTACCTACCTCCATGTAGCACAGGGTGGTGCTCCTAACTACACAAAATCTCTAGCACTTTTTCTGTTGTGGACTTATAACAGAGAACTTCTTCCTACGACCTCTGGGTGTATTCATGTCTACAATAAAGTAAAATCAATGTTAAGTAGAACAATTTGAGTCCATGTTACAAGCAGTTCAGATATCAATACTAACATTTCTTCCTCTCCTCATTCCTGTTTGCATTAATGGTAACAGCAGGGTGAAAAGAATTGAATTAATGCTGATATGCTGCTTATGAGTCACATATAGTATTACCATATTTATGTATGTTAATTAATTCACATACTCTTTGAATCATCGCATGCTTTGAGTTTCATTTTTGACGTTCTCTAACTTAGGGCAGCTTTACAGGGCGACCTTCTCATTTCGCTCACAGGCTTTGCCGATGCTGACCACAAAGTGTTTGTTATGACAAGCATGATTAACATGTCACTGAGTGAAGACTCTTGCCAGGCATTTAAACTGATTCAGGGGAAAGCCAGGATGCCAGGGGGTAGAAAGAAGCCCCTGGATGAGTCTCACTGAACTCTGTTAAATCAAATGTTACACATTTTAAATACCAGGTTTCTTCTGTATTTAGCATGAAAGATATCTGTGACGTGCATATTTTCTCTAATATCATGTATTTTATTTAGGTTTTAAAAATGCCAAATTGAAAATGAAATCGGGGTGTGGGTATTTTCCCTGTGTGCTAATAAATGGGTGTGCTTAAGTGCTCAATAACTAAAGTAACAGATCATTTAAATTATTGATGAGTGACTTGGAGTAAAGACCCTGGGGGCAAACTGCCCTGCCAGTTGACCTTTCTGCTGTGAACTTTGATCCATTCTGCACACGACTCATTACAGAACCTGCTACAATTCTTGACCTTTTGCAAGATGCATGGGAAGTTCCAAATGTCAGTACCAACCTTCGGCAACGTTGCCTACAGGCTGTGAGATTTTTATGAACAAAAAAGGCCAGAAGTCTTATTTGCGCTTTATAACAAGAGAAAAGCTGATTAACTACTATATTATACAATGAGGAATATGCAGTAAACCCCTTACTGTCCATTTTGCCTAGCAGCAGTGACTGATTGAATGGATGTCATGGCAAATGCCACAGCGCTGCTTTACATAGCGGGGTGACGATGGCTTACACCATGAGGAACAAAGCATCTTTAATAGTCAGCTATAACCCATCATTCTTTCAGGTTCAACATAAACAGAGTCACTCCTCCACTCATTTACAGTGTATATCACCCTCATGACTGAACACATTAAATCAATAACAGGTACATTCATTCTCGGGATTCACTGGTTTCCATTTCTCAGAAAGAAAAAGCCTCGTCCAACATTTTATTGAAGCAGTATATTTCAAACCTGGGCAGAAGAGCCTGTTATTAGCTAGTTAATGTGTTTAATGCTGTTGCTTTACAGCCTTTCAGCTCGACAGGCTAATGGCATGTCCCGGCTTAACCTTGATCTTTAGGGTGCCTGCATGCTGAATCATTGCGTGCAACAAAGGATATTTTTAGGCAGACTAGGACAACCAGATTCAAATCAGTTGTTACCAATCAGAGTGTGTGTTCTCCTACTCTAACATAATTATGATCAAACGCATCCGCGACCACCCATCGCACAGTTCCTGATACGGGATTAAATTTAGCACATACCTTAGGGTGGAAACATCTCTGTGAGCCCTGCTGAGACCCACAAAAACAATATTGCTGATCCTCCAGACCTCCCACTCCCACACAATGCACCACTAAGCTGCAGAAAGTGTTGGGTATAACTGCAGCACTTTTTGCTGTGGGATAGATTAGTGCATGCACAATTAAAATGGGTCATTCCACCAGCCACTGCCAGTAAGGTATTTTTATTGTTGGGAGTATCCCATTGGATTAGCCCCATGTTACGTCCTGCCTGCTGCATTTTTTTTTCCCCACAAAAAAGAAAGGGGGGGAAGAGGGGGGCAGAAGTTAGTAGGGAACAAATGTCACCCTTTAATAGTACAGCATTTACTTGGCTAATCATAGAAGAAGGAAAAAAAGAGCAGTTTTAGGGATTTCGTATCAAGAATAGACAGTTGTGTGTATACTCCACACCTGTGCACGTCTGCAACCATCTGTGTGTTAATTTGGGTTTTGGGGAGGAGTCAATATGGCTAATCCCTGTAAAAGCCACATTTTTGCCTCCTCTGTTTTCAGAGTGCCCTAACCTGTGGCTTATCATCACCTCAGAAGCTTAAAGCTCTCAGAGCTCCGTCAAGGGATGTGAAAAGATAGCTGGAGGGAGCGCAGGCCCGAATCAAGTTGCTGCACAAATCATCTGTTGCTGGAGGGCTGCGGCTGTCAGTGGCACCCTGTCAGATGGCTGGAGCGAGGGAATGAGAAAGTGTAACACTGCTAGAAGAGTTGAGGTCGGCAGCTGCCCTTTCCTTAATATGATCATTTGAATTCAAAGCTGTCACTGATCTGATTGCTGGCATGCTTCGAATTTATATTCCATGACCGCTAGGCTTTACGAGGAGTTGTGAATGGAACACAGAGGTGGCATACATACACACTCATTTCCTGGCTTAGTCGCCCATGTGTAGCGTGCTGGTTTGCATTGATTTATTGTCTTTTTAGTTCAGACTTGACAACTTAGTGCTGAAAATTAAAATGCAGAAAAGAGTTTGTTACAGCAATGCTTCACACTGACGTCGTTTTCTGGTAGCAGAGTAAAAATAGGGCAGGAACTTAGGATAAATCAGTGGTTGCAATACATTTTTTTTTTCACGTTTGATGACAGGATAGTGAGTAGATGCCCCGACCAACTGGTAGTCCAATGATTTAGGGTGTTTCACACCTTCAATAACAAGGTATGGGTCACCTGGTGGGAGGCAACCTCTCACCAAACAATTGCAGTCTGCCTTGGACTGACTAAACCCTGTGAATGTTTGCACATAATTTCCAGCATGCTGCATTCAGTCATTCAGGCAACTGACTGTGAGTCATCACAGACATGATTACCATCTTTTTCCTTTTTTTCCCTTTAAAGTAACCATCATGATTGGAAGTTTATTGCACGAGGTTCATTGCAGGTTTGGCAGTGCTGCAGTTGCCCACCATTGTCTTTGTGTGACTGCAGCATTAAGTGCATTAATGCATCAATTAATTCAGCAACAGTTATAAAATATAACTGTGGTACTTGCATCATTAAAATGTGATTGGTCTATGAGATTGGTGGCATGTCCTTGAAAAGCCCCATGCGCTATAATAAAATAAAGACAAACATTCATCTGGTGTTTGTGTCTGCATAGTTCCCTACCTGTGCAAGTGAAGCATTATGGGAAATCCACAAGCTGCATGCTTGTGAACAGTCCTCACCAAGCACTAGCACCTAGCCTGTGTGCTAAATGCAAAGGTCAAATTTTAACTATGTACAAGGTTAGCTTGAACCGGAAAGGGAATCACTGTGAAAAGTTTGGTTTTAGTCCATCATAAAAAAAACATTCTTGCTACCGGATATCCTCTATCATTTTCTGTAGCTGGAGAAAAATGAAAGACCAATAGCAGCCCGAACATGGACAAAAGTAGTCTACATTAGCAGCGGTTTCAAGTGGTCTCTACAACATGCATGCATCTGCAAAGTTTGGTGTGGCACCAAGATATTACCACTGATATATGATGCAGGATCTGGTTCTTATTGGGTCCTCTTTCACACCAAGAAGGCTTTCTGCACCTCCTAAAGGGTTATCTTTCATGGCATCATGTTCAGAACTGTTCACTCTCAGTATTTGTTAAACAGACAGGAAAGCTGTGTCAAGCCTGAAGCCTCACTGACCACATATGTGTTTGTGTGTCTGACTGCAGTCCTTTCCAATCGAAGCATCTTTCATACCTCCCTTCTCTAAACCAAAGAGCATATTTGGGTGAATTTATGTGTTGGTGTAAGATGAGATACAAATCCCATTACATTCCTAATCAGAGAAGGATGCTGAGTTGGCAAAATTCAGACAACTGTGAGCAGAAGTGTGTTGATGCTTCTAACCCTGAGATGTCTGGAATCCACAGACTTTCTCCCCTGCTTCTACAGATTTATCAAAGTCCTCCTGTGTAATTTCTATACTAAATTACAGAACAGAAACTAATATCACAAAGCATGAAGATCAGCACTTTTTCTTTGGCCTGTATGCCATTCCTTTTTTGACGAAGTGTCTTGATGTGATTTCTCATCCAGTCTAGTGTCAGAGTATAGTAAAATGAAGCCATCTCAGTTATTATTTAAATGAATAAAATATAACAGCACAGCAAAGTCAGTATTCTAGTTTTTCATAAATGAAAAATACATTACAAACCCCCACACTGAATACAAGAACTCTATCAAGAGGGAAATTAGTGTCACAGTGTACTGATTATTCTTTTATTTTGGTTCTTTTTGGCTAGAAAACTGAGGGATTGCTAGTTATCGCCATGTCTATATTTTGCAGCTCCATATAATGAACATAGCCATAAGCAGAGTTAAATCTGTGAAGTGTTGAGATCCAGTGTGGAATGTACAGAGTCAGTCAGAGGGGCCTATTGGTCTGGAAGGCTGCTGACAGACAGATTGATGTAGTGCTCACTCCTTTGAGAGATGATGAATGACTTTCTGTGGTGCTTAGAGTTGCCAACTCCCCTCCAGCGGGAGAAATGTTGGCCCTAGAGACTGGAATATAGATTCTGGTGGCAAAAGCGGAAGAGTGGTGGTGCCAAACAAGCTGACGTTCAAGATGGTTTAGGTTGCGCATGGAGCACGATGAGGTTTATAACCCTCACTTTAATTTAACCCTGGAAAATCCTCTGATGGAATTAAAGGCAGTTCCCTTTTTTTAATGTGTGTTTGTGCATACTGTGTCTCAACAATCTGAGGTCACTGAAAACATTTTCATCTTTTTGTTTAGAGAAACTGCCAAATTATTGCAGGAGGCAGCTGAAATTAAGGTCAAGCACTAAATAAATAAAATAATTTCAAACTAAATGTATTAACACACAGATCCACAAGGTTATAATTTTCATGACTGCTATTAGCTGTCTAAACATTATTATTGTTGAAGTAATGTAATTTTTGAAATACTCAATCACTTGATTCACCTTTCCCGTCCATTCTGATGCTCAGCTTGAACTTCAGTAGGCTGTCTGGACCATGTCTATAAGCCTAACTACATGGAGTTGCTACATTGTAATTGGCTGACTAGATACTCACATTAACAAGAAGCTTAACACGTGTAGCTACTAAAATGCAATGTATTTGCCTTCATCACAGTGCTTTCATTCATGTGATAGATTACAAACTCAGACTGAAGTCTTCTGGGTTCACGTGTAGGTGAAAGTTGTCTGGATGTGCGTTTCTCTGGGTGGCAAACGAATGTTTGTATTTAAAATTCAAAGAAAAACAAGGGGGAAAAAATAACACGCAGTAGTTTTACTTATCAGCTGCTGACAGCATGCCTTGTCTCTACTTGTCAGCGGTCCCACTCAGTCACGACGGTGCTAATTCAACCCTGCTGCATTTCCTATATATTTTTGATAACTGCAGTTATCCATGGAGTGCTTTTATTATGCAAACATCGCACACAAGCAGCTGGAGAGCAGATTTTAATTCAGAGGGCCTCGTCTCAGCCAAATGCCGAGGAACCCTGTGATGTTAGGCTGATTAACAGCGTACATTGGCGTGTTCTTGCTGTTGGCTTTGTAGGTCAGGCAAATTAAATCTGAGCTTTTTCACTTAGATATTGTAGTGCCTGCACACAGTTTTAACAGCAGGTCGCATGTCACCAGTAAAGTGCCTGTCAAGAAACCCTGACAGGACTTCGTTATGCGAATATGGCTGTTTCATACTGTTATAAATGACAATATAGGGAATTACTGTCAGCTTGGCTTTTTAGAGTCCACTCTGCTCTTGCTAGAAGATAAAGCACCTTTATTGAAATTTCAAATAGCTGTCATGCTAATTTGTGCATTTTGCTTGTGGCAATTTTTTTTTCTTTTTTTTTTTTTTTTTTTTTTTAGAGAGAGTTTCTTGTACCGTCTGCAAACCTCTTTGGCCTCCTCTTTAGTTGGCATTGCTTAAGGCCTGTCTCTGCCTGCTGTAAAACCAGCGCATTAGGCCCTCTGTCATCGAGGAGATGGATGGACAGTGGCTTCTCAGCTGGCGCGTAGATAGCATTGCAGTTTCACGGGCGACTCTTTCAACAGGGGAGACATGCCAGCAGCAGGGAGGATGGATGGAGAGGTTGGATGTTGGGGGAGAGTGTGGATTAATGAGGGGCGTCTGGTGACGGATGGGGCAACATCAGTAGATGGCTGTTTCAATTTCAGCCTCCCACTCTACTTCCTGCCTATATTATTCATCGGGCCGAAGTACAGAAACTCCTTCGCTGCTAAACTTAAAGCAGTTATTGCTTTTTTCCCCCCCTTCCTTTTTTTCTTCTCAAGTCTTTTATTCCCATTTGGCCGATCAACTTTTCAACAGTAAAGCCATGCATTGTCATATATGTAAAATTTCCCTATAATTTTCATCTTGAAAGTGCTTGTTTTTTTGTTGTTGTTTTTTTCAATGTCAGTAGGAAGAAATTTAAGCAGACATAAGAGCCTCACACTCAAGTTAACAAGTCCCATGATGCTGGGTCATAAATTGTGTCCACCATTCCCTCCAGGTCCCCCTCCTTGCCCTCTCTCCTTATTCATCCTATCCAACCTCCCCAGTGGGACCATTATAATGAGTATGTTAGTATGTGTTTGTATTCTCTGAAGTTGGGGGGGCTTTTAGAGGAGAAGCCATGAGCAGCAGAACGGGGGGGGAGGGGAAAAGGCTTTAGATGAAAGATGAGAGGAGGAACTGAGCTATGAGGAGAAAGGGAATCAGAGGAGAAGTGGGGGAGGGGGGAGGGACACAAGGACTACATTAACTATTTATGGGTATGCTCCGATGGCTAATGGGAATTACATCTGTTTTAATTATTGATGCCCTAACCGTCTGTCTTTAGAATCATCTCCTCTGGGGATTGAACTGCCTGACAGATTCTATTGTTGTTGTTTACGTATGATATGGAGGCATATGTAGATTGCGTTCCACTAATAATATTTAAGATTAATATGGCGGATGTAGCAGGTGGTGGTGCAGACGTAGCTCCGACTTTCAAACGGTCACGATTAAAACCAGAGATATATAAAACAACTGATGGAAGGGTAATTGTAGAGGATGAACTACTTAATTTCCTTGCTGTAAAAATCAAAACTTTAAGTCAGGATGAAATTGTGTTGTTGGCCACGAACACATTTGAATCCGAGGGGATTGAAGCCTCCAAGAAAGTTTTGTTTGAGCTCTGCCCCACTACCTCACAGCGGTGCGTTGGATATAAAGGACAGCATAAAGACGCCAACAATATTAAACTCTGTCTTAAAGTGCTGAATGAGTGTGGGGAGAATATCCCAAGATTTGTCTCTCATCACCTGGACGATTTGCCGCCTGTTACATACTCCAGCATGGATGTGTGTTGTCTACTACGGCGAATGGACCAGCTGTGTGCTGAGGTGGGTGCTTTAAAACATGTAGTTAAACTACAGGCGGATGTCTGCGAGCAAGTTATGACCAATGCTGTGGAGGTCGACCAACGTGTGACTGTTCTTGAGTGTCAGCCTGAGGTACCGGCTGAGCCTGTTATGCTGAATGCTCAGGGGTCGGGGACCGCTTCCCACTTTCCCCTGGGGAAACACGCAGAGGAGCGGTGGGGGAATCGAAGTAAAGGCGGCCCGCGCGGAAGGCAGGGAGCCGGAGCTTTGGCTGCTTCAAGGACTGGGACAACAAGCACAGTGTCAGCGTTTTGTCCGGAGATGTTGCTATGTGGTCAAGATCGGGCTCCGACGACAGCCCGAGGCCGTAATATGGAAACTACAGCAACAACGGAGGATCCCGTTGAGACAGTGCTTTCTACATGCTCTCCACAATGGAGTAAAGTTGTGAAAAATGGCAAGCCTCGTCTCAAGCTGGAGAAGGTTAATTCAGGTTCAGGAATGCATGCTGCTACCACTGGACACAATAAGAGGCCTGGACCTGTATCGATTATCGGCACTGGAGCTGTGAGTACAATCAGAACTGTGAAAACTAAATTGGTGAGCGTGTTTGCCACTAAATTTGCCCTGGTTGTAGATGCAGAAACTCTTGCTCTGTATTTGAGAGAGAAACTTAAAAGAGATGTGACCTGTCAAAAAATTGCTAGTAAACGTAGCAGGTTCAGCTCTTTCAAGGTTACTGCTGAATGTAATGATGTGGGTGAAATGTACAATCCTGAACTCTGGCCTGAAGGGGCTCTGGTCCGGCGTTTTTATGAACCTCGTAAGCCCGGTACGGTGGTGCCAAGCTCAGTGGATCCAGCAGGGGAGATAACTGCGCCTTTTGGTACCAACGTATCAACATGAAGATGTCTATTCGGGTATTATCTTACAACTGTCGTGGTCTACGTTTGGGACAGAGTGCAGGGGACAAAGCTCGACGGATTGTTGTGGACAGTCTGCTTGCAGAATGTGACATTTTATGCTTGCAGGAGACATGGTTGTCCAAACAGGACCTGGGAAAACTTAACTGTCTAAATGCAAGTTTTTTGGGAGTGGGGGAATCAACAACTGATCTCAGCACAGCTATAGTCAGAGGCAGAATACCTGGAGGGGTTGCTGTGCTTTGGGACAAAAAAATAGACCCTGTGATAAAGCCCATTAGACTGGATGTAGACTGGTGTATTGGTATACAATATACACAGAACAATAGTAGTTTTATCATTCTTAATATTTATACTCCCTATGAATCTTGTCAAAATGAGCAAGAATACCTCAGTAGGCTGGCTTTTATTAATGCATTTATTCAAGACAATGATACTTACAGCATATATGTTTTGGGTGATTTTAATGCTGATCTCACAGACAGCAGTTCTCAGTTTGCTGACCACTTAACTCATTTTTGTCAAGTTAATAATCTTATCTTGTCTACCAAAGTGTTACTGCCTGCAGATAGCTATACATACATAAGTGAAGCCTGGTATAGTACATCATGGCTGGACCACTGTATCTGTACAGCTGATGGACATGCAGCTTTAGCAAACATGACTATTAGGTATGAGGTAACTGTGTCAGATCATATACCTTTTGGTTTTACTGTGAATGTGGAACAAATGCCAGCAACAACTGGAAACAATATTGCTAATATTGCTACCAGTGTAAAATTAGACTGGTCAGCTTGTAGTGAAGATGATTTCTTAGCTTATCATAGTAATACCGATATACATCTGAACAACATTTCTTTGCCGAAAGAAGCTATTTTGTGCAAGGATGTCAACTGTAAGAATGCTGTGCATAAACATTTACTCTGCTCCATGTATGATGATATAGTGACTGCTCTGCATGAAAGTGGTACACTGCTTGATAAACAATATAAGCATAAGAAACCTAACATCAGACCTGGCTGGAAAGAACATGTATCCATGTACCATGATGAAGCTCGCATAGCTTATAAATGTTGGGCCATGGCTGGAAGACCTAAACAAGGCCCAGAATTTGAACAGAAAAAATGTGCGAATGCCAGATATAAGTACGCTGTTCGCCTTATAACTAAAAATGAGCAAATGCTGAGAGCAGATTCTTTGGCCAGGAAAATGTTGTGTAATAATATGGCAGATTTTTGGAAAGAGGTGAAAGCTCTTAATAACTGTAAACCATCTCTACCATCAACTGTTGAAGGTGTTTCTGGGGCAGATAACATTGCAGCATTATGGAGACAGCATTACAGTGCGTTGTTTAACTGTATAAAAAGTGATCCATATGAGGACAATCTTGACATGAGTAATGACACAATAAGTGTAAGGACACATGAAGTATATGAAGCCATTCATAGGTTGTCTGATAATAAATCCTCTGGTTTGGATCACATCACTGCAGAACATTTAAAACATGCTAGTTTAAGGCTAGCTCCTCTTTTAGCACTCTGTTTCACTGGGTTTATGATTCATGGCATATTACCAGACTCAATGCTGTGTGTTTTACTGGTACCAGTTATGAAAGACAAAGCTGCAAAAGTGAGCTGTTTGGATAATTACAGGCCGATTGCACTAGCCAGTATTTTATCTAAGGGGTTAGAAAGAATCCTGTTTGATAGAGTTAGTGTGTTCATCTCTTCTCTGGATAATCAGTTTGGCTTTAAACCAAAGCACGGCACTGACATGTGCATATATGCACTCAAGGAAATAGTCAGGTTGTATAGGGCTAAAAATTCATCTGTCCTCATGTGTTTCATTGATGCCTCTAAGGCTTTTGATCGAGTGAACCACAGAAAACTTTTTGATAAATTGAAGACACGGGGAGTTCCTCAATACATCGTGAGGATTCTCTCTTACTGGTACGCTCATCAGAACATGCAGGTTAAATGGGGAAGCAGTATTTCTGCCCCCTTTGGTGTCAGCAATGGTGTCAGACAGGGTGGGATTTTGTCTCCAATTTTATTTAATTTATATGTCGATGATTTGTCCATACAGCTGAGAGCCTGTAACACTGGGTGTATATTAGGTGAAGCACTGATAAATCATCTTATGTATGCAGATGACCTGGTTGTTTTTAGTCCAAGCAGTGCTGGGTTACAGGATCTTCTTAATGTCTGTACTGAATATGGTGTGCAATATGACATTGAGTACAATGCTGCTAAAAGTGCTGTTTTGATATGTAGAACCAAGCAGGATAAACAGCTAAATTTCCCTTTGTTTAAACTGGCACAAAAAACTCTTGAAGTTCATAAAAAGGTGAAATACCTCGGTCACTTTATTACTGAGCAAATGAATGATGATGATGACATATACAGACAACGATGTAAGCTCTATGTGCAGGCAAATACTATTGCACGCAAATTCAGCTTTTGTTCACTTCCAGTTAAAGTGGCTTTGTTTAAAGCGTATTGCACACCGCTATATACTGCCCCCTTGTGGTCATCCTACAAACAATGTAGCATGCAGAAGCTGCATGTTGCATATAATGATGCGATGAGAATCCTTTGCAGGATACCTAGAAGTGGTAGTGCCAGTCAGATGTTTGTAGCTGTGGGTGTCTGGACTTTTAAAGCACTTTTAAGAAAGTTAATGTTCAGTTTTAGAGAACGACTGGATGGTTCGAGTAACAGTATAATTTTAGCACTTACAGATCCGACAGTGAGTGGTTCCCGTTACTCATCCAGTCTCAGAAAGCACTGGTTAAAGTGTTTGTGTATTTATTGATTTATTTTAAGTAATTGTGTTTTATGTATATTATGGTTTTATATTTTTACAAATGCTTTATATACTTATTTATATACATATATATATTTAATGGTATACCTTGTGTTGTGTGTGTGTGTGTGTGGGGGGGGGGGGAGTTGTGTGTGTGTGTGTGTGTGTGTGTGTGTGTGTGTGTGTGTGTGTGTGTGTGTGTGTTTCTTGTCTTGTTTTTATGGACATGTAGTCTGCCAATAAAGATTGAATTGAATTGAATTTGGTTGCGAG
Source organism: Rhamphochromis sp. 'chilingali' (assembly GCF_963969265.1). Taxonomy (NCBI): domain Eukaryota; kingdom Metazoa; phylum Chordata; class Actinopteri; order Cichliformes; family Cichlidae; genus Rhamphochromis; species Rhamphochromis sp. 'chilingali'. Next base: position 11,424,370 of record NC_137932.1, on the reverse strand, counting down.
TAATGGTCCCTAAATTAATTTTTTTTTCTGTTCCTTCCTTTCATTTTAACAACTTAATTCAATTATGGTTTTGCGTGGGGACTTGAAATAAGACATAGAAACTCAATCGCCTTTTCTACAATTGATGCCTTTTTGTGTGTCCTGCCTGAGGCTTGTGTAGGAAGCAAACTCATAATGATAATCTAATCGTGGTTTTCACAGGCAAAGTATGAGCATTGGCAGGTATTATAAGCTGGAAATAGCGCAATGTCTAGAAGGACAGGTCTTTGGAAATCGAACCGGTCCACCTGCATGTCTACGTTAAAGGCCTTCTTTTTAAGGAATCTCTTATCTTTCAAGGGGAACAGATTTAATGTTTGCTCAAACTTGGCCACCTTGAGTTTCTGCGTTTTTTCTCTTGCCAGTTATCTCTCGAGTTTTGCTCTGCTTAGATTGGTTGCCAACTGGCCCTTAGTCAGCTCTGCTGTGAGAAGGTATTGGTGTAGCAGATGGCACTGGTAAAGCCTGAGGTGTCTTCAGAAAACAGAGGTCCTGGCTTTGCTGCAAGTTAGACGAAGATTATTTTCACTCAAGATGAACTGTTTGGGTTTGCGTATGTGTATTTGCTTCGTATTTCTGTGTTAGGGGTCTCACTCCTGCTACAAACACTACTCCATAATGTCACTGTATTTATAGAGAAGTGAACTTTCTCTGTGCTCGTCTAAGAACTGCTACTGAAAGACACAGAGTAGTCTCAAGCAGTTATCAGCACCTGCCTCATGCTAGCCATTGTTAACATCACCACCGCACCAAGTATTAATTACTTCTCACTGCTAGGCTTGTCTGACTTGGACAATATCGTAAGAGACCCAAAATACACCAAATTTTATATAAAACTTTATTGTTCCAGGGTGTCCTGAGCTGTCCAGTCATGTCCATGTTCAGATGTGATGATGCATGGTAGCACTTTCTTATTGCCAAAGATGCTGAATTACAGTCTGGCCTTTTGTGGATGACTCCGCTGATTAATGGGCCCTATTAAAACCCGTCTGCTCGACGTGCTTGGTGGGGGGAGGCGGCAGAGACGAGTATCGGGGATGGGAAAGGGCCCATCCTCCCTCTAATGGATGGTCTCAGAAATGGTCCTTACCACATGTGTCATACAGCATCAGAAGATGTATTGATGTGCTAAAGCGGAGGGCTGCTAGAACTGTTACAGCTGGTTGCATCAAGCAAGAAAGCATATCAAACACAAAAAAGGCTCGAATGCAGAAATTCCTTTGCTCTTAAGTGCAAAAAGGATAATGGCAGACACAGAGTGACAGTTGTTCAACTCAGCAAGTCAATATAGTGAAATATGCTAATCAACCAACTGACAATTACTAATAGGGTGACGAGAGGATCTAAATAAATCGTAGTGGTCCAGTACCTCGCGCTGAGGTGTTATCTTACTAACGGTGCAGTATCATCCTCATTAGAGCGTGTCCCATGGTTAATTATTGATCAGCTATGCAGAGATAAGTCACTCACCGAAGGCCACATGCTGGGTTTTGAGGCTCAACACTTCTCCCTGCTGGGCAGCGATGCACACGCGTGCGTGCACACATGCGTTTAAAAACTGTTAATCACGGTTTACTCTCACACCCATCTGTCTCAGTCCCAGTGTTAATGTACGTTTAATATGTTTACTAAGCACCCCTCACTTTTTAGTTTAATAGAATGCTGAACTCTGGAGACCATGTGGCTTATTAATGCACTAACGGCAATTAGGGTCAGACATGTTTGAAGAAGAAAAATGGCATGAAGCTTTTCTTAATTAAATGACACTTTTTTTTTTTTTGCCAACTTTGCTTTAATATGAAATGTGTAAAACAAAACATCCAGCTCTCCCTCTATTGTTCAACTTGTGTTCCCATTAAATATATATCAGCTGTGTCTTGTTTTTAGCCCCTTGCCTGTGTTAGCGGATCATTACTGTGGTTGCCTTTTGTCCTGGAATTGTTGGTGTCAATTCTTCCACATTTATGGATCTTGTTCTGCATCTTGTTGTCATGAAGACGGGGGGGAGTGGGTTTTTTTCTAGGAAATCTTGGTCAACTGAAATCAACCAACTGTCACATTGGAAGAAAAATCTGCACATTATCTCTAAAACTAAATTGGCACAGCACTGAATGTAATCTCTCAAAACGAGTCATATTTATAGCTCGCCCCTGCCATAGTCACATGTTTCTAAAAATAAAATTCTATCAACTGGCAGCACAGGCACAAGGACTAAGGTGGTCAAAATGGACCACTTTTTTACTGGTAGTCTCCTCCTGGTGCCACGTGGATCAATCTTGGCTGGCTATTGATTGGCTATTCTTTCATCATTATAAAAGAAAAATGATTGAAAGTTCAGATGCTTCATCGCAGGATTTCTGCTAATGCTTAAAAGCATCAGATATCAGTGCTGATAGCTACCCTGCTGTCAGATATGTGCAAAAATATATCACTTGCAGTCTTGGACCTGCCTGTGATGGTGTGCAGAGATTTGATCAGTACAATAAGTACTAACAGTGCGTAATAGTAGGACAGGCAGATAGTAAGAAATGTAACATGATGAATCTAGCTATTCTCAAGGTAATTTACAATAGCTTTGTTCCATGCCATTTGTTTCCTAGTGTTTACATTGGATTTCCGTCACTCTATATTTGACAAATAGGCATTCATATCTTGCTGTATGGTATCACGATTGAAAGAGCAGACTCAAGGTTATAAAAGGGTCCTTGTCCTTTATGGTATAATAAAGGCAAAGCCATTTTATTAGCAAATAATAAATGGGAGTAGTCTCATCCTTAGCTTGAGTGCACCTTGTCCTATGCTAAGGAACATGTTTTGTATTGGCTTTTACAGTTTTAGTTATTAAGTAACAAGTGTAAATATCAATAAGCTACCACATGCAGTATATTGTGACAATATGGTGTGTTTTTTGTTTTTTGTTTTCTCCCCTGGAGCAATCAAAAGGAGCATTTCCTTGGTATCATGTGACATAATTGAGTGCGTAGTCATTGATTTTCTTGTCTCTCCTCTCTTGCAGGTAAGTGGATGAGTTTTGCCGCGAGGGGTCCACGGGGCTGTGGGGTGGTAAGTGCAGAATCATTTTGAACACAGTCATTTCTCAGCTCAGGACACGAGCCCATTCCTCCCGGTATTCAGACACGCTGAATGAACAGCTGCTCACCTTAAAAGCCGTGCTTTTGCTTTAAGCTGTTCTCCGGATCACCCTCAGTTCGCAGCGTAACGCGAACAGACACACAATTGATTAGCTTTACCTCAAGAAACGTTGCTGTGCAGATAAGCAAAGGGCAACAAGAAAAACACACGGATCCTATAAATGTGGAAGTAGAGCATTGTGGACACATCTCTACAGGCGCGTGGCCCTGCAGCCACCACGCAGCACATACACATCAATGTTTTAAAGCTCCGATGCATTTTTGATCGATGACGGTGTGGAACTGTGGAAACAATTATTTGTTGCTTAATGCTGAGAAATGAGCAGCATTATTTGTCTTGTAGTTTAGTATATTTATTTCTTGTTCATTTCCTGGTTTCTTGAAAGTTTAGACCTCCAGTTGCCAGCACAACATTTAGAATCACTTTATTGTTAAATATTATAACTACTATTTCCCTGGCAGAATCTTCTTTCCTCAATTATCCAATAAAAGTAATCACCTCCAGGTTGTTTTGAGGTTGTAATCTGCAGCATATTAAATGTTTTCTAATGAAGGTCAGGATAATAACTGCAGTGGATGTGATATGGTTTTGCACACTGTGAATGCAGCTAATTCAGTAGCACAGCATCGGGATTTCAGTTTGAGCGCAGGGGGAGTATCGTTTCATTTTAGTAATTGACCTTTTTTAATTGATTCCATCTCCCGTTGCACAGGTGTCGCAAATATCAAGACATTCAGAAAAACAGTTAACCTTCACACGGCGCGATTTACATATTTTAATCATCTACATCGATTAAAAGAAGCCCATTTCTCATGATTTGAAAATGAACCGCTCCTTTTTAAAACATTTTTTATATACAATCTTAGGTTTAGGTTAAATTTTGGGTATCTGTCATATCTCAGCGTTTGAGTTACTCTTTTTTTTTTTTTTTTTTTTTTTGGCTGCCAAAATTACTTCAAATAAATCAAAAATAGTCTGGATGTTTAAATTGCAGAACCTTTGCACAGGTCCCTTAATGTTAACCTCAGATCTTTTCAAATATAATAATCTGTTACAACTTTCCAAAGCTTGAGCCGTAAATACTCGCACACAGCAACTCATTTTCTTCTGACATGTGCCTCTAGCAAACTATGATTGTTAATCACTTGTCAGTAATCTTATTTGGCATAAGAGCACATACTCTACTCCATCGTATCATTTTCAAAAAGGATTGCACGCTGTGTAAAATGTAAATAACAACAGAAAGCAATTATTTGCAAGTGATTTAAATCACATCTCATTAAAAATGGGACATAGACAACATGTTGAATGCTTTATGTGCTCATTTTGACTTTGATGGTAGCAGCACATAATCATCAGGACAGGATAATCAAAAGCTTTTTAAGACAAAAAGTGACAAGGGAGGGGATAACCACCCTGTTAAGAGTGGATCGACAGATGGTTCAACAAATTAAGAATAAGAGTTCTGAGGATAAAACTGCAACACATTTGTGGATTTCATCACCCTCATCATATACAGACTCCATTTAGTACTAGTAATCACTCCATGTAGACAGCCATTGTCAGTTAACACAGTTCATTGCAGCAACAACTGCAAGGCAAAACTCTATCCTGCCCCAAAACATCCAGATCTGTGCAACCTTTTCCTGCCGTTTTCTACCTTTTTAATTCTTTCCCACTTAAAGAAGACCTCTGATAACCCTCCCCTCTACCCTTAATCACGAGCTTTGACACATATATAAAAGATGTGGTTTGGCCATTAGAATATATTCTGGAGTTTTCCTAAGGTAGCTTCATAGGCAACCTCTCTAACTTCTGAAAAACAACCAATCATTTTGATTTAGAAGCAGGCCTAAAGTATGACAGAGCTTCAAGGATTACTTCTAGTCGACTTTCAAGGGGTAACGAGTTAAGATGTCTTGAGGTAAACTGGAGAACTGTCCAAGATATCTTACGAATCAAAACTTCCATCCATCCATTCGCTACCGCTTACCCTTTTCAGGGTCGCGAGGGGCGCTGGAGCCAATCCCAGCTGTCATAGGGCGAGAGGCGGGGTACACCCTGGACAGGTCGCCAGTCTGTCGCAGGGCTAACGCACAAGGACAGACAACCATTCGCACTCACATTCACTCGCACATTCACACCTAGTGGCAATTTGGATTATTCAATTAACCTATCCCCACAAACTGCATGTCTTTGGACGGTGGGAGGAAGCCGGAGTACCCGGAGGGAACCCACGCAGACACGGGGAGAACATGTAAACACCACGAATCAAAACTAAAAACTTAAAATTGTTTTATAAGAGATTTAGATGCATACTATATCTTCTTAGCTAAAAAAAAAAAAAAGGGTCTATGTGTGCCTCAGCATTTTGTCAGTACAGTTCAAAACCCACCATCCCTGAGGACATGGGTACTTTTCACATTTGTTAAGGCCACATTGATGCTGAATGTGCTGAAATTAAATAAAATAAATCAAATGAGAACTTGGATCTCAAAATGTAGGGATCTCAAGGTGTTGACCAGTTGAAATGTGAGGTCAAGAAGAAAATCCTGAAATCTTTGCTTTTCAACCTACAGCATCTGGTCTCCCAGCTCCTCAGTGCTTACAAAGTGCTGTTAATAGAGGCAACGCAGTGGTAAACATGTTTCTGCCCCAACGTTTTTTGCAAACATACTCTGAGTGGATTAGAATTTGGTTAGTTAGGCGTCCAGAACAAAAACACACTACTGAGAGGCCATGTGTCCCAAATTAGCTCTTGCTGAGTCACTAAGTGATTTCAAATTTCAAATGAAATAACTCTGCTGCACTCAGTGTCAGGGGGAATGTATCGAGTTTCTCTGTAAAACCTCTCCGGTCACAGTCTTACCCCATTAGCAATCAATTAACTGTATATGGCATCTTTAAAGTTAAAAATGCTTTTTAGAAATAGGAACTGTTAATCTGTGTTTATGTTTCTTAACTCAAAGTCCTCACACGTTACTGCATTATGTCACACGATCCATTGTGGGGCCTTATTCGCCAGGAACGAAAGTGCTTCATGAATGAGAGTGTAGTCTGCGAAAACTGCGGTGAGAAAAACCTCATCAGGATTCAAAGAGCACACAAAGCCACATGTTTGACAATAAAGCCCCGGAATCTCTAAGCGTGGCAGTGAGGAATGCATGCCACAGTGAATGTATCGTGTTCAAATGGCTTGTAGCTGACATGACAGTTCACTAAGCCTCTTAAGCCAACCTTCCACCAGGACTGTGTTGTGATGACATTATCTATGGCAGGAAGCTGCACCAGTGTTCACTGCATTGTCCATTTTCAATCATACACCCCTCATCCAGTAGCAATGATCTTGTTTTGGCTTTTTAGTAAGGCGAGGCACTGAGATATTGGTTCTATAATATGCGTTATATATATATATATAGATATAGATATATATATATAGATATATATAGAGATATATATAGAGATAGATATAGAGATAGAGATAGATATATAGAGATATAGAGATAGATATATAGAGATAGAGATATAGAGAGATATAGAGATATAGAGATATAGATATAGAGATATAGATATAGAGATAGAGAGATATATATAGAGAGGTAGAGAGATATATATAGAGAGATATATAGAGAGATAGAGATAGATATAGAGATAGAGATATATATATATATATCTCTAGAGATATATATATCTCTATATATATATCTCTATATATATCTCTATATATATCTATATCTCTATATATCTATCTATATATATCTATAGATAGATAGATAGATAGATAGATAGATAGATATAGAGATATATATAGAATAGAATTCAACTTTATTGTCATTGCACAGGTACAGGGCAACGAAATGCAGTTTGCATCCATCCAGAAGTGCTTTAGTGATATAGATATATTACAATATATATTAGCAATAATATAGATATGTGAGTATATTACAGAAATGGGTCTATTATGGTATGTTATAATGTACACGGTATGAAGTATGTTGTGAATATTCTATAACTATAAGTATGTACAGGCTGTAGTGAGTACAAGCTATGTACAGGATATGAACAGGATATAAATATGAAAAACTATACAGAATATGAAATAAATAACTTTACAGAATCTGGGATATACAGCTATACAGAAATGGGAACTATGCAAGTTGTAAACAGTTGTAGGATTAAAGATTATCGAATGTACAGAATGATTATTTACACAGAGCTATACAGTAGTGCAGTTAAGATAAGTGAGGGTGTAGATAGTTTCTACAGAGGCTATATAAAGTGCTAGTGGTTGTGAGTGGTGGTTCAGTCCATGTTATTATTGTGTTTGAGGGTACAGTTGTCCATTGTGGGTGTGTGTATGTTCAGTCCATGAGTTTAACGTGGGTCAGATGTCAGGAGGCAGAGTTCAGGAGTCTGACAGCTGTGGGGAAGAAGCTGTTCCGGTACCTGGTGGTCTTAGTCCGGAGGCTCCTGTGGCGCCTCCCAGAGGGCAGGAGGGTGAAGAGTCCATGTGATGGGTGACTGGGGTCTTTGATGATTTTCCCAGCCCTTTTCAGACACCGCTTCCTGTAGATGTCTTTTATGGCAGGAAGTGGTGCTCCGGCGATGCGCTGGGCAGTTTTCACGACCCTCTGCAACGCCTTCCGGTCCGAGGCAGAGCAGTTCCCGTACCAGACTGTTATACAGTTGGTCAGGATGCTCTCGATGGTGCAGCGATAGAAGTTCACCAGGATGTCTGAGGACAGGTGGTTCTTCCTCAGAGTCCTCAAGAAGAAGAGGCGCTGGTGAGCCTTCTTGACCAGCTTGGAGCAGTTGGTCGTCCAGGTGAGATCCTCGGAGATGTGGACTCCCAGGAACTTGAAGCTGCTCACACGCTCCACAGCCGTCCCCTTAATGTGGATGGGTGGATGTGGGTCAGCATTCCTCCTGTAGTCCACGATGAGCTCCTTGGTCTTCTCGGTGTTAAGCAGCAGGTTGTTTCTGTCGCACCACTCAGCCAGACGATCCACCTCCTCCCTGTAGGCGGCCTCATCGTTGTCACTGATGAGGCCAATCACCGTGGTGTCATCTGCAAACTTAATGATGGTGTTGGAACCATCAGCAGGTCTGCAGTCGTGGGTGAAGAGGGAGTAGAGGAAAGGGCTCATCACACAGCCTTGTGGTACACCGGTGTTCATTGTGATGGTAGATGAGCAGCGGTTATCCAGCCGGACATGTTGGGGGCGGTTGGTCAGGAAGTCCAGTAACCATTTGCAGATGAGGGAACTGATGCCCAGGTCTGTCAGTTTCCTGATGAGTTGTGAGGGGTGGATTGTATTGAACGCTGAACTGAAGTCTATAAACAGCATTCTGGCGTAGGTGTTGTTGTTGTCCAGGTGTGAGAGGACAGAGTGCATTGCGATGGAGACTGCATCCTCTGTGCTCCTGTTCCGGCGGTATGCGAATTGGTGGGGGTCCAGGGTGGGGGGGAGACAGGATTTGAAGTGTGCTAGGACCAGTCGCTCTAAGCACTTAGTGATGATGGGGGTGAGTGCTACTGGGCGGTAATCATTGAGGCAAGATGGGTTGGAGTTTTTGGGTATCGGGACGATGGAGGTGGATTTGAAGCAGGCCGGTACCACAGCGTGGGCCAAGGACAGATTGAATATGTCTGTGAGCACTCCTGCAAGCTATATATATATATATATATATATATATATATATATATATATATATATATATATATAAATAAAAAACAACACCCAGCACGCCCCTGCGGGCGGTTTATCCTTCAAGCTCGGGTCCTCTACCAGAGGCCTGGGAGCTTGAGGGTCCTGCATAGTATCTTAGCTGTTCCCAGGACTGCGCTCTTCTGGACAGAGATCTCCGATGTTATTCCCGGGATCTGCTGGAGCCACTCGCCTAGCTTGGGAGTCACCGCACCTAGTGCTCCGATTACCACGGGGACCACCATTACCTTCACCCTCCACATCCTCTCGAGCTCTTCTCTGAGCCCTTGGTATTTCTCCAGCTTCTCGTGTTCCTTCTTCCTGATATTGCTGTCATTCGGAACCGCTACATCGATCACTACGGCCGTCTTCTTCTGTTTGTCTACCACCACTATGTCCGGTTGGTTAGCCACCACCATTTTCTCCGTCTGTATCTGGAAGTCCCACAGGATCTTAGCTCGGTCATTCTCCACCACCCTTGGGGGCATCTCCCATTTTGACCTCGGGACTTCCAGGTTATACTCGGCACAGATGTTCCTGTACACTATGCCGGCCACTTGGTTATGGCGTTCCATGTATGCCTTGCCTGCTAGCATCTTGCACCCTGCTGTTATGTGCTGGATTGTCTCTGGGGCATCTTTACACAGCCTGCACCTGGGGTCTTGCCTGGTGTGATAGACCCCAGCCTCTATGGATCTTGTACTCAGAGCTTGTTCTTGTGCTGCCATGATTAGTGCCTCTGTGCTGTCTTTCAGTCCAGCTTTGTCCAGCCACTGGTAGGATTTCTGGATATCAGCCACCTCCTCTATCTGCCGGTGGTACATACCGTGCAGGGGCCTGTCCTTCCATGATGGTTCCTCGTCTCCCTCCTCTTTCTTGGGTTTCTGCTGCCTGAGGTATTCACTGAGCACTCGGTCAGTTGGGGCCATCTTCCCAATGTATTCTTGGATGTTCCTTGTCTCATCCTGGACTGTGGTGCTGACACTCACCAGTCCCCGGCCCCCTTCCTTCCGCTTAGCGTACAGCCTCAGGGTGCTGGACTTGGGGTGAAACCCTCCATGCATGGTAAGGAGCTTTCTTGTCTTTATGTCAGTGGCTTCTATCTCCTCCTTTGGCCAGCCTATTACCCCAGCAGGGTACCTGATCACGGGCAGGGCGTACGTGTTGATGGCCCGGATCTTGTTCTTACCATTCAGCTGACTCCTCAGGACTTGCCTGACCCTCTGCAGGTACTTGGTGGTTGCAGCTTTTCTAGCGGCCTCTTCATGGTTCCCATTTGCCTGCGGGATCCCCAGGTACTTGTAACTGTCCTCTATGTCTGCAATGTTGCCTTCTGGTAGTTCAATCCCCTCAGTTCTGACTACCTTCCCTCTCTTTGATACCATCCGACTACACTTCTCCAGTCCGAACGACATTCCAATGTCATTGCTGTATAGCCTGGTAGTGTGGATCAGTGAATCGATGTCTCGTTCACTCTTGGCATACAGCTTGATGTCATCCATGTACAGGAGGTGGCTGACAACTGCTCCGTTCCGTAGTCGGTATCCGTAGCCAGTCTTGTTAATGATCTCACTGAGGGGGTTCAGGCCTATGCAGAACAGCAGTGGGGACAGAGCATCTCCTTGGTAGATCCCGCACTTGATGGTGACTTGTGCTATGGGCTTGGAGTTGGCCTCTAGTGTTGTACGCCACATCCCCATTGAGTTCCTGATGAAGGCTCTTAGGGTCCCATTGATCTTGTACAATTCTAGGCATTCCAGTATCCAGCTGTGGGGCATTGAGTCATAGGCCTTCTTGTAATCAATCCAGGCAGTGCACAGGTTGGTCAGTCTGATCTTGCATTCGTGCACTGGCATTTGTACAAATTACAGCATGTTTAATGAGATAATACTTGATTTGCATATTAAAACATAGCATTTAAGGAAAAATGAAACATAATTATTTTAAAATAATAACTCGTTGAGGTGTTTTTCATGGTGATGTGTTTTTATTTTTTTAAATTGTGGAAAGAAAATTTCTTTGGTTTTTTTTCCTAAATTTTCTTTTCTCATACGCTAAGCCAGAAATCTCACATCTACCAACTTTTGTAATTTTATTCCCGTGTATGTTCTGAGCCCGTTCTCATTCCGACCACGTAATATACAGACAATTTGTCCCTCATGAACGTGAAAGGTAACCCTCCGTGTTCCTATGATACACACTGGGTTGTGGATGGAATCCAATAGATTGACGCTCCCAGTGGTAATACACGTTCCAGCCGTGTATTACAGCCCTAAACCTAACCTTAATCCTAACCCCAACCATAACTTTATCTCTAACCCTAACCACCACCTTAATCGTGTTAGATAGTGTTTTCCAAAGCGATTAAAGTAAAATAAACTTAAATGTGTAGATTGATTCCAAACAGTTCTCATGGTTCCTCTTTTTTTTTTTTTTTTTTCCCCGAACTAGTAATATTGGGGCGTGTTGGATGGCCTAAAGCGTAACATACAGAAGATTTGTCATCCTATGTGTTGATATTCTATCATACTTTTACACATAATAGACAACTAAATCCAAAAAAACATGAAAAAACAAGAAACATGACAAACTTGGTTATTTTTCTAGTTTCCAAAATCCCCACCCCCTCAGAATAATCCTGCCATAATGATACCAGAATTTTGAAGATGGCGTCTAATGTTCACATTTCTGCCCATATTTAGTCACATAATGCCTCATTTACATGTTTCTTTTTTTCCCCCGTTGACCTGTAGTGTCTCCTTAAGGGTGTCATCTGTGATTCGAGGTTTGCAGTATTGCACATAAATTGTCAGTCTGCCCTTTAGTCTTTTGAGGTTTTGCATAATTGCAAAGGCACAGGTGCATCTTTGTGTTTTTATTTGCATGTGATGCACGGGCCCACATCTATTGGCCCATGTCAGGACTCCAGCCAATCATTTTAGTCCCAGGTAGCTTTCACTTAAACTGGGGAATGGGACTGGAAGACCAAAAAAACTACAGCACATTTGAAGTAGCTGTTTTGGGGTTTTTTGTTCAGTGTTTCCCAAACCATGGCTTTGGTATCCTTATCAAAGCTTTGCAGTGGCCGTGAGGCTAGATTAGTATTTCCTTTTCACGCACAAACCTGCTGCTAATAGATTCACTATCTGATTGGTAAAGCTGTCAAACGTGACTAATTAAGTCTTTGCCGTGCAGTCCATCATACCAGTCCGGTTAGTAACAAAGAACGAGGGCTACAATTCATGCACAAGCAACCATGTAATAAGGTTTGGGACTCTTGTCATTTAGCACTATAAAGGGGGGAAAAAAAGAACGTGATTATCCACAGCGGACGAATATCTAAAGAAAACGAATATTTGATGTGACTTAAGTGAAACCAGCACAGCAGCCACAAAAGCATTTGCATATCTTACACCTGTCCAAACTGCCAAAACTGTCACGATCAAATGGGGTACAGTGGTGCCGGAATGTAAATATTAAAATAGGGAGGACGTAGAGGCCTTCTTTAGATGAAGAGGATGACAGAGAAAGAGGTATTTGTGCTGTGTTGAAAATCTTGCAGATAAGCATCTTTTGTTATGGTAATTAGATGACGCGGTGGATGACAGCCATTGGTTGTGGCAGTGAAGAGTGCTCTTCAGGAGCCAATGGCTTTTGTTATCGGTGGCTGGCAGCTGGAAAACCCATAAAGAAATGAAAGCCTACAAGAGGCACTGGGCCCTGAAACAGATTTTATGTGGGACTCATTTTGCCAACTAGAGTGAAAGAAGAGAGAGATGCGGTTGTCTGCAAAATGGCCTCAAGAGCACCACTAAATTTCCTGAGGAGAAATGGTAGTCATTATTAGTACCTCGTTCAGAGTGGGATCGTCTTTTTTTGAATGCTATTTCTGGCTTGATCCTAGATGTCTAAGGGTTTACTGCTACATTTAATATGTTTTATATTAACGTGCTGGACAAAGTAATGATGTTTTTGCTATATTTAATGCTTCTTTTCAGTTGGTGTAAACTGGTAAATCTCTGTGGGGCTTTAGTAGGTTTACAAGTCTGTGAATTCATTTCTCAGCTCTAAGTAGGTGTTGTGCTACTCCATTGCTCTTTGTATTTATTTATCTCCGTGCTGACTGCGTTCACATTCAAAGACTTTAGAGATAATTTTACTCGCAACACTTTTGACTTGGGAAAATGTGCTTGTATTATATGCACTGTGCATACTAGTGTGTGAATGTGTGCGTGAATGGGTGGATGACTGGATATGTAAAGCGCTTTGGGGTCCTTAGGGACTAGTAAAGCGCTGTATAAATACAGGCCATTTACCATTTACCATTACTATATATGCTAGTGTTTTGTGCAGATGGATTAAAGCCTGAAAATGACTTTACAGCCTTGCTTTTAACATATACAGACTGAAAGCTACCATAGCCATATATTGACTGAGTACTAACATTAAAATGCTTCATTTTTTATTGTTGTCTGCAACTGTGTCATGGTCATTTTTATTTTATTTTTTAAATTTCCTCCTACTTTGTCCTCCACACTAAAGATAGGGGGTGTTTCTCTCCTGATTCACAGGACGCCGGCATTGCTAATAACTTCTGGAATCAACTACTATTTCTGGCAATCACAGATCCCAAGTCTGATCAATAGGACAGGCAGAGACAGCAGGCTGCCATCCAGCCCAGCCCTGATAGCTGCTATTAAGAGTCCCCTTAACCACTAATACCCGAGCCACATACCATCTCTGTGTGGTTTCTTCCTCCCATAATTCACTGACGGATGACTAATAGACCTGTGATTATGACCCAAAATAGAAGTTTGTTTATTTCTCCAGAGAAGTTCAAGGTTAGGTGGTTGTTTATAATAAGTTACAGGGCTTCACTATAATACACTGTTTTCGAGCCTGTTGTTTGCGCACTCTCTTTGTCTAAAAGCATTGCCGCTTCCCACAGTGTCGAGAAATCTGACATACATCCCGAGGTCATTAGAGTTCAGTCGTGTCCAAGGGAAGCTTTGCTTACTGATACAGATTGCCAACTGGAAGTGCTTCCTAGTGAGATAAAGGAATCAATATCACAAAGTCTTACCACATTTAACAAAAAAGTAGCTTGTACTTGAGCTCCTTACTGCTACGTCTGACTTTAATTTTTGTTACATAATCCATGTATGGCTCTGCTGGAAAGCCAGAAAGAAATCTAAGTGAAAAAGGGGAGGCAATCAGTGATTTTCATACACCGAGGTCAGCCAAGGTAAGTAGAGGGTGGTGTGGATTTTTATGTTTGCAGCAGAGGGAAAAATATATGCTGGGCAGGCTTGTATGTGTAGATGTGACCTTTTACTGGCTTGGATGCCCAACCCCTGTTTGCCAAGACAAACAGCATCTTCGTTATAAACTATAAATTGAGTTAAAGCAACACAGAGTGCACTGATTAAACGTCATTTTGAAGGAGAGACGAGAACAATTTTATTATTAAATGTAGGCTTATTTGTAGAATAGATTCAATTGTGCAATTTTTATTTTGGAATTCCATTCCATTCCACGCCCTTTATTGTGTTTGCATGTTATCTGTAAATCTGAAGCAGTGCAGGAATTATTCTAATACCTAAATGAATACTATACATCTGATTACAAAGGGGATTTAGCTCAAATTTAGTAAAAGGACTTAGAGTAAAGCTGAGTACCTAATCCCTCTCCAGCCCATAGCTGAGCCTTATTGATGGATCATTCTCTCTTGAGAGGTAGAGGGGATCGATGGGCAAATGGCATCATTGATCCTGGCTGCTTTGAAGTCATGCCTGTCCCAGTCAGAGATCTCCATCTCTCAGATCCCCGCTGCCCCTCGCTGCCTTGTCTGGTTAATGGTTGTCATAAAACAGCCCGTTTTCAGAATATGTGGCTGTGCATAAGGTAGGGAGACATCAATGTGTTTCAAATTCATTTGATCGATTTGTATCAGTCCTGATTTAATTGTTCATCTGTCTCATTAAAATATCAAAAAGTTATTGATACAATGATAACTGTAGACTAGATGTCCAGAACTGTGTCCATGATTGCAGGATTAGGATATAAGATGAAGCTCAGTGATGAAGTATGAAGTCCTAAAATCCCTCATTTTCACCACATTAACATGTCCCAGATGTGCAAACAGCACTCTGGGTAAAGTCTCACCAGTGACATCATCATCGTGGTCCAGACAGACATAGGCATTCCTCCAATGAACAGGCAACCATACTATTATGTGGTTCTCTGCAGGACTTTGCTGTCTCTCTTAAAACTATTTGTAACACAGAGAGAATCAATTTACTCGAGGTGTGGAAATCCAATTTTTCCAGCAAAGGCTACAGATAGTGATCGTTTGTCTTAGAGAAATGCAACAAAGCAAGCCAAGACATTTTTTTTTATTTATTTTATTTGTTTCACTAAAATCGATCCCTTCAGCTCTGTCTAAAAGTTTTTTTTCTTTTATAGAAAACCCTATCCCTCTGCCTGCCACAATGTGCTTGCATAAGCAGTTATCACAGCGCCCAATAATGTGAGTGTTCTCACTGGTGAGCACAATGAAAGGCTTTGGGAAGTCTTGCCAAATCTCTGTATTTTACAACAATGGGTTACAATGGAGGGGACACGTTTGGATTGTAGAATTAACAAGAGACTATCTTGTGATGATGCCACTGAGTTCTCTGCCTGGATTCATGTTTAAAACTACAACCTCAATTCGTACAAATGGGGACAAAATGTAAAACAGAATGTCAATTAAAAAAATGATTGCAGTGATTTGTAAATCTCACAAACCCATATCAAATGTTTAAACTAAGATTTTATTCTTTAATTAAAAATATTAGCTGTCTTTGAATTTCATTGGGACAGAGGCAACAAAAGGCTGAAGAAGCAAGTGTTTGGGTTATTCGTAACAGGCTGGTATTGTAATCGGGTATAAAAAGAACATCTTAAAAAAGCTAAGTTTCTCAGAAGCAAGATTGGGCAGGTTGACCCATCTGCAAAAATAAAAGTTTCCAAATTACGGGACAATTTCTGAATGTTTTCTTAACCTTAAAAAAGTGTTAGGATCGTGTACTGTAGATAGAGCCAATCAAAAGATGCCAGGGTACTGGAGAAACTGGTACAAGATCAGTATTGGATGACCGTGATCTTTTGGCCCTTTAGACGACACTGCATTTAAAAACAAGCATGATTATGTCATGGGAATTTCGACACGGGAACACTTCTGAGCCCAAGTGTGTTAAAGTGGGAAATATTATCTTTTTTGGTGGGAAACATGAATGCCATATCTTCCAGCCTGAAAAGGAGCGGGCCCATCTAACTTATTAGCAGTTTCTAATTTCTACTTTATTTTTTTGTCTATTTTATGGTTGCAAAAGATTTTGTGAAATACAGACATGAAGGGTCAAAAAGTAACAGCAATACCAGCAATGATGTTACAGTCAGTCATACTCTTAGATTAAGAACATGCCTGTAAGTGTATATATTCTTGTTTATAGGCCATTTGATCAGATCCAAATGCCATAACGAGAACCAGGAAGATGTAGGTGTAATACTTGTATTCTGGGTGTTTTCAAAAGACCCGCGGCCATATGCTGTATGTTAGATGTCATGGCTATATCAAACATTTGGAGTGCTGTCATGTCTGTTTTCTTCCCCTGTACATGCTGACAGGGAGAGAAGCCAAAACAGCCCTGAGCTCAGCTCATTAAGATAGCTCCGTACTATTCCCTGTCAGCCTCACTCTGCCAAGGTATATGATGTTCATTTCCTCTGAGAAGGGAAGAGACAGCATAGAAGTTGAAGAAATGCTCTGTGGATTTCTGAAAAAGAAAGAGGAAATGGTAGACCTGACTGGAATAGATGAGTCAAAAGAAAATCACAGTTTTAGGTAATATTATATGCCGTGGCACCATTATTACCAGCTGCTGCAGCATGGCTGGTATTGTTTTCACCTTGTTTGTCTGTGTGTGTTATAGTGCAGTTGTTAAACTTTAATATAATTGTAAGCTTCAGCTTATATGTAAACAGTATTTAGTAGTACTTTCTACATACATTTGTTTGAATTTGGCCTGATGAGTTCTGCGACACACAAGTCAAACTTCAGTGTCAAGCCATAAAAGCAAGTGTTTAAGCCCCCACTTATCAAATTCTAATATACAGCAGACCTGCTATCAGTGCTCGGTATAGTTGTTAAAGAATGTATGTCCCCTGTTGCTTAGAATGGAGGCGCGCACATTAATTTTGTTTGTTTGTGCAGATACAGACATCTTTCTCTACAGCCTTCCACAGTACAAGCGTGTTTCATGCCCCCATTATTCTGCTTGTGGCAACTAACACCGGCAATCCCAGCCTGTAGGGAGTTGTTTGTTTGGAGGAGGCGGTCGATGGCACAGATTGCCCAGTGAGGCTGTAATTACACTGAAATCTAAAATGGCAGCAGTTGGAAAAGGATGAACTGGTCAATAAGTCACACTCCAGCCTTCCAGCATGAACTCCGCGCACACATCTGGTAATTTTCACCCCTTGGCACAATTAATACTTGCGGAGAGCAGACGGCAACGATTGATTGTAGTGTTAACTGAAATATAAAGTCGTGTTAGAAATCGATGGAAGCGTTTGTCAGTGTCGCGGCAATCGCTCATATTTCCTTGGGTGTTTATTTGAGAAGGAAGTTAATTGGGGATTGAGGTTGCGCGTGCGTGTGTGCGTGTGTGTGTGTGTGTGTGTGTGTGTGTGTGTGTGTGTGTGTGTGTGTGTGTGTGTTTTTTTTTTTTTGTTTTTTTTTTGTTTTTTTTTTTGGTGTGGTACAACCAAGATGAGAGAGGACAATCAAAAAGGTTTACTTCAACATGCGCGTAGTCCAGGAGACATGTGCCTGATTTATGCCTTTCATTTTTTTTTACACAAACTCAAATATCGTTTATCAGTATTTATTTATTTATCTTTTATTATATATCATGTTTTGTGTTCTCGGCAAAAAATATTGATAGGGAAACTTGAGGAACATTTTTACAGCTATGCCTATTTCAGCATATTTATTGCAAAAATATTATTTAGGAATTTTTACAGTGTAAACCAGTGAGGACTAGTGTTTTAAGGCCTCAGAAGCAGAAGATCAACATCCAAGAAGCACCTGGTTGCTCAGTGCTATAACAATAGCAAATGAAGGAAGAAAGCTACTATCGAAACTGGAGATCCAGGTGCAACAGCACAGGGTGACCAGTTGTGAGCGGCAGCTGATGCTTAAACTGAACAAGATGAGGTCCAACCATCTCCAATGACAGAGCTGAGGGCACATCTCAAAGTGTTGTCAGGGGGAGATGCTTGCAGATATGAACACTGACTAAAATGAGCTCATGTATGCCACTGCCACAGTAATCTTAGAAACACTTGGGTATAAGGTCAAGAATGCATGGAATCCCCCCACCCGGCCCCCCCACCCAGTGGAGAAAAAAAGGCCAGATACCAAAATCAAAGAAGCTTCCCCTGCAAGTGTAATTCTTCAGACGGATGCAGATACAGACGCCCTCAAACAAATACGCAAACAGGTACTTGAACGGCTCCTTGATTGGCCTCACGTGGCTTCTCTGAGCACCAATTACTGCCACTCCGCGTGATACTGCATTTGTGTGCTGAACAGCAGATGCCAGTAAAACCAGGGCACTGACGTTACCAGCCAACGCTGGCCTCCCATTCCCCTTGTCTTCACTCCTCCCCCCGCTGCTTCTCTTCTCACCACTGAAGACAACTAGGACAAAATCTGCCTCCCAGATACAAAAGTGGTCTGGAGAGATGGACCTTTTATCTCGCTCTCCCCCTGTGAGCATGCTCAGAGCAGCATGCTCTCTCTCACTCTCTCTCTCTCTCTGTCTTCTTTTTGAAAATTATTTTTTTAATCTAAGTGAGTCTCCTACTGTGTTAAATTAAAGAATATAGGGGACATGTGTACGTGCCCTCCTCCAAAATGCTTTCATACCTCAAATCCAACTTTATTTTCAGTATTGTACTGTAAGTCCTCTGGGAATGTGAATGCACGCATTATGATTTTAATGAGTTTAGCAGTCATCCGTTGCTTGCACAGAGTCTCTGTGGTTTTTAACCTGCTTATTATTCATGAGGTCTTGGTAATTGTGATTATGCTTTGCTGCTGCCCAGATTTGATGTTGCTATTGCTTTACTGTGTGAAAGAATGAATTCAGGCTTGTATTATGTGCATATGTTTAAAAAAACAAAAACCCAAAACAAGCTGCTATTAAAGCAGCATCTTCTGGATATCGCTTTTCTCTAGCCCGACCTTTACAAAACTCCTTTTTTTTTTTTTTTACCGAGGTCGACCTTGTCCTTGTATCTCGGTTACTTCAGTGACACTGGCACATTGTTACAGGAGCACAGATGTCTGTTGAAAGAGCTGGAGGGCAAAAGCGAGGGAGCGTCATAAAATGGAAAGGTTTATTTATTTATTTGCCTGTTTATTTATTTTCTCTGTCACTGGCATGTTGTCTGGGAGTGGAACATGGCTGCAGTGGCCCCAGGGAGTGGAAGAAGATTTGTGGACAAGAATGGTAGAATTCTATAGCGGCAGGCAGGCCGTCTTGTTCCTGACCTCTTTGGCACCCACTGTATACCCAAAAGAAACAAAACATTAAGTGTGTGTGTGTGTGTGGATGGGTATTAAGATCTTTGTGGGGACCAAACTATACTTGTGGGGACCGACAGCTCTTGTGGGGGACAAAATCCCAGTCCCCACGAGTTTGAAGGCATTTTTGAGACTCAAAATGTGGTTTTAGTTTCAGGGTTACAATTGGGTTATGGTTAAGGTTAGGGTAATTAGCTAGGGAAACCATTATGTCAATGACATGTCCCCACAAGGATATAAATACACGTGTGTGTGTGTGTGTGTGTGTGTGCGTGCGTGTGTGCGTGCGTGCGCGCGTCTTTTAACGATTGGCAGTTGTTGTCGTTTTCCTATATTTCCACTGTTAACTGTCTAGTCCACTTCATCTACATATTTAAAGGCGACTCTGGTGAGAAATTAAAGAGCAGCAGATGGTAATGTCACCTGGAGTGTATGCATAATGACAGATGGCCACCTGCACTGGGTTCTTCTTACAAAACAAGTTTCAGCTTTGTATTGTGTGTTACAGATTGGAACTGTGAGTGAAATTGGCTAAAGCCGCTCCAATATACTCTTTCTAGTTGCTAAGGCCATTGCTGAGCCAAATCTAGTCGAGCTGTTGATCAAATGTGCCTGCTGCGTGGAAAAACAGACATTTGAAAATCACTTCAGTCGAAGAGCCAAGGGATAATCCTTGTAAGGTGATGCTACAAATAGAAGCTTACAAACTTGTAGGCTTTGGAAATGTTATTAATCCCACTGTCGTTACATGGAAGTGCATCAGTTAGTTCTTACTGTATTTTACTTTTTTTTTTTTTTTTTTTTTTTTTTTGAGGGAGCATCTCCATCAACCTAACAATTACTTTCGGTAATCTGTTGGATGTAAATAAGATTGCTGGAGTTGTATGAGAAAACACACAGAAGGCTTAAGTAATCTATAACTTCAGTCCTAGCAAAACAACGTTCTGATTCTCTCAAAATAAAACCTGCTCAGAAAAGGTCAGAATAGGATGAGAAAGTAAATATCTAATGATTTGAAATAATCACTGGATTTTGGGGGGCTTAAAAAAAGATGACAATAAGTTGAAATGGTGACAGGAAAAACTACGTAAAATATTCACCATCCTGAAACAATAGATTTCATAAATGGCCTGCAGTTGATACTCCCAGGAAAATGTGTTAATAGGAGTTCCTGTTGTAGCCTGTGACTATTTACATATACTGAATTAAAGCTTCAAATGCACTTATTGCATTAATATACTCTCCTCCCAAACTCAGTGCTTCAAAAAAAAAAAGAAACTGCAGATTATATATACCCCTCCGTTCCTCCAGCTTCCCTTTATTGTCTCTCTCAAATAGGGAGGGGGGCTCCTTAGAGAGCTGTCAACCATTGCCATCTATTATCTCTCTGGCTAGCCTTGGATGGTTGAGCACTGTTAGCCTGTGGAGCACAGTGGGACTCGGGGTTAGCAGGGCTCCCAGTCAAGACGTTTCTCTTGCACCTTGCGGGACTCCCAGCGGATGGCACCATGCTGATGAAAAGATCTAACCCGCCTTCTTTTTCACCTCTTTCAACCTCACAACCAGCAGTTTACACACTGTGGTTTGTGTCCTTTGCCGCCGTGTATTAAACTGTGAAGTTGAGTTAAATTATGGTCCCATTTTGGATTCCTTTCAGTTCAGCTGGCCTGAAGATGTAATTTTATTTGCTGACAATTATTATAATGTTCTCAGTATTCGATATTGCTGTTTTGAGTTATGTTTATAGTGGAATCAAACGCTGTGATCTTTCTGCACAGATTATTATAAACTCTGGGTGGGTCTAGGGTAAAGCTGTGTAAGGTTAGATGCTACTTGTGCTTAAATAGTTTAAACGCATGCACTGTGTTACTGTTTAGATAACCATAAAATTGAGTCCTTTTTGACAAACACCTTGCATATCCACTTTAAAAAAATTGTATCTTTATGCTTATTATGCCTCACTGTAATTACTGCACAGCCGAAATAATTTTCCATGGAAAACTCCTTCAGGACTTTAATGAAGTGAGTGGCACTCCTGGGAATGGAAGGCTGGATGTAGCAAGGAATGCATGATTAATCCTTAAAATGCCTCTGGAATGTGACTCTTTGGTCTCAATCCAGTTTTGGATCAAAGAAAAAGAAAAACACTCATCTTGTTCCAACAGTATTATTTCCTTTGATATGATTCATCGTTTAATATAAGAGAAACCACATGTTTTAATGATATTGTTTTGGTGGGATTGTGTTTATGACAGGGAAGCAAGTAATTAACACTTGAGAAACATTGCTTAATATCAGAGCAGAATACTTTCCTTAACATTACTAACCAGCAACTGAGGTTCCAGTTGCAAACTGTACCAACACGTTCCTTATTAATTTACTTTCATAGAAACTGTAAATTGTTTCCACTCACTAGTTTATATTTAAGTCAAAGGTTTGGGTGGCCAACAAAGTGCAGTGATGGTTAGCACTGTTTCTTGCTTAACCGCAAGACAGTCCAAGGATTCTTATCCACCAGCTGGCTGGGGCCTTTCTGTGTGGAGTTTCCTTGTTCTCCCCCGGGTTCTCTTTGGGTACTCCGGCTTCCTCCCACAATCCAAAGGATGTGAATGTCTCTGTGTGAGCCTTGTGACAGAATGGTGACCTGTCCAGGATGTACCCTGCCTCCAACACTATGGTAGCTGGGATAGGCTACCCTCAATTCGATAAGCAGAATGATGGATGAATGGCTGTTTTAGTTTCTCTCTCAAATAGGAATGTTGTTTACACATTCAGTAAAAAGTTTTAAAAGTATAGGGGTGGCCTGTAATATTACATCACCTCCAATGATGATATGACCTCAGGGTGTGATCTGATTTGTTGTTGTTGTTGTATTTATTTTATATCAGAGAAGGCCTTTCCTATCTCAGTAAGATGAAGCAATTGCCAAATCTAAAGCATGCAATGCACCGATTACTGCTATTGCAACACCATTATGCTATAACAAAAGTAATGATGCCAAACTGGTCTTCCTGCTGTATAGACTTGTTGCCCAATAAAACAATTTGGTGCATCATGGAGAAAGTTCCTGAATTTTTTTTTTTTTCCCCTGGTGTCCAATTCAAAATGAATTCATATTATAAGTGCAAGAAAATGTCATATTGTCATTTTCATTTTAAATATTGTATTATATTTAAATAGTTTAGCCAATTATTTCATTCTTGCACTGCAACATGCAGCCAAGTTTTAAAAATTGTAATTTGTCATTCTTTGTAATCAGTTATTCCCTTTTGGTATGGCGTTAACATGTAGCCTTTCCTCTTTAGATAGAACTTTGTAGTCATCAGTATGTGTCCCAATGATCAGAGCTTTGAACTGTGAAAATGTGTAAAAGGAATGGTGATGAAATATTCATCATCAGCGCCACAACTTGAGATTGTAAGTATATGGCCGCTATGCTCAGAAGTTTACAGTGTAAATTAATCTTATACATTTTTTTCCTCTCTGCTCGACATTTTAAGTGGGTCAGCCAGAACATGCTTCTTACATTGTTAACTAATTACAGTTCAATCAGAGTTTCATTATGACAATATGCAGAGACATAGAACAAAAACTTTCACAGGCCTGCATGTTTGGGTTTTTTTTTTTTTTTTTTTTTTTTTTTGGGGGGGGGGGGGGGGGGTCTTTGTTGTGTGCTGAGAGGAAAAAAGAACTTTCTCCCAAATTGCACTCCTTATTTCCAAAACTAATAGAGAAACTAAGAGAAAGGTATTTTAGACTGAAGCATTTGTTGGTCTTAAGAATCCCGAATTCCATGATTTAATGGTGTGTATGTGTGTTTATGTATATATTTGTGTATATATTTGTATTTATGTATGGTTTCAGTCATTATGCAAATGTACTGTTTATAAGATTGGGGAAACCTGCAGTCAGCTGAGACTGAAGAAGTCACTTGGATGAGTGACGAAGAGTTTCTCCCACAAAACGCTACGTCCAGATGAACAGAATCAACTCTTTGGAGAGTTATGTATTAATATTATTAATATATTAGTGCCTAATCAATGTATTAGCCACCATCTAATCTAATGTTTATGCCACAGCTGCCCTGAATTCGTAGTACTGCTAATTACCAAAATAATTTGTCTAGTGGTTGTTTGTGCAAGGTCTTTAATCAAAAATAGTATAAAACATTTTTTTTTATTAAGAGACCAGATTAGTTATTTACTTGCATTATGAACAAAAAAGTTTCTAGTGGTTGATGGTTAATTTGGCTATAAAAATATGAATTCATTTTTAGTTTTAAAGAATTACTGTACTTTTCTAATATATTTCTTTTATTGTTTTCTGGGAAATGATCTAATACACTTCTTAAGCATTGTAAGTCTTTTGCTCGCTAACAAACTGGGAGACATGGTGACTGGTTAAAGTGACATCTAGTGTACACAGCTGTAACTCCGTGGCTGAGAAAGGAGCTGCTCGACTGTTTTGTTTCCATTACACTATTCTGAGGAATTGTCATAGCAAGAATAAAGAAAAAAACATTATAATGACTTCAAAGTTCAACGTCGATCCTAACAATGTGTGCAGCTGTTGTAAATGTTGTTAACAATGTGGCAATTCTTTTTACTATTTCAGATGAATTATGGAGAAACCAGGGAAGGGCTGAGTAGCAGTAATTGTGATATATTTTACACTCTGTTATTTCTGAGGCATAGCTATTGTTCATGAAACAAAGTCACATCTGCAAGGTCAAGAGGACACATCGAAACTGGACCGGGGCTAACATCTGATTATTGTCGTGAGTGACGACTTTCTGGTCAGGGTTCGGTTTTGTCCCGATGGAATATTTTCCACTGAGAGGATTTCTGTCACATGATCCTTAACTGGTGATGGTCTATACGTCAGGTGTGACAATTCACTTGACAGTTGTTATCTTTGTCATGGCTTTAAATGGGTCTTGGTGTCTCTGATAGTGGTGTGCTCTGAGTGCTCGGTCTGTGGTTTGAAAAGCCAGACATAGACACGCACATTAAAGAATGTAGACCTCCAGTACTAAGGTGACTCACAAACCACAGGTATAGCCAAGCTCACTTGCACAAGCAGGCACACATTTTCCAAATATTTGCCAAGTACTTACTAAGCTGAATCTGTTTTGTTTTTTCCTTGAGAATAGTTGCAGTTTATTTGCAAAGATTCCCACTTTTCACTTAAATCAGACACTGATGTATTATTGGTCTCCTGATGGAGAAGGATTGCATGACTGTAATCCGCACTCATGATTCCAGACTAGGCCAAATAGTTTTAATGATTGGCTTCATCTGTGTTCCTTTCATGTTGCGCTGAATTGCAATCCTCAAAGCAACAACAGAACAATAATGAGCCCGCATGCACCAATTTCTTTCCTGTGGGGTAATTCGCATGTCGTGCCATTTAGGGACAATAAAGAACATTTACCTTACAAGTTGGGGTTTTCTCAAATACGTGAAAAGCTCTGGATGGTATTTTAATGTTGCACATTTTTAATCCAAGACTGCAACATTGTTTTTTATTTTTATTTTTTCAGTCCAAAAGCTTAAACTAAAAACTTACAGTAGAAGAAAACATAATAGGAATACAAAATTTAAGAAAGCACTTGTGTTATAAAGAAGAAAAATTCTACGATCCTTTGAGGCTTTTATTTCCAAGCAGCACCCTGAATTGCAGTCTTGGGCTTTGGACTCTCATTGGAATAGTCGTCTTTCTTTGTAACAACTCCAAGAGCAGAGTCATATTTGTTGTTTTGTCCCTGTCATCTGAAAGTGATCCATTTAGGCCTTTACATATGTGTGTTTCCCAATTTTAAATATTGTATCAGGTGAGGTAGGTAGGTAGCCATTTCTAGTGGAAAATGCTCTCTTTTTGAAAACAATGTGTAGAAAAGGTCAATGAGTGTTACGCCTCTGAGAAGTTTGAGTTGATTGTGTTAACTTCTACCCTCCATTTAGCAATCCCTGCTTTTTGATTGGCTGTGCAATTGGCCAGAAAGTTGACCTAAAAGGACTCTGGTTCTCGAGTCTGTTTTTGGAGTTAACAGCAGGCCTCTAAGCTTGTTCCAGCAGGCACTTTAAGAAGACTCATTCCTCTGACCACTGAGTTCATCCTATTCACAGCTTGATGAATGTGTCAGGAAGTTTAATTACAGTTTGTATTCTTAATATCACCTCCATGTTTGATGATATTACCTCAGGGTGTGATCTGATTATAAACTGCTTTGATACGTGATGAAATGTTACTTCTCCGACGAGGCCGATGGGTAACAAGCGTTCCCATAAGACAGCTCATTGATCACGGTGTTAACTTTATGACTGAACCAATTCCAGGCAGTTGCAATTCAGAAAAGGCTTGGAGGAACATAGAGCTGCCAGGCTGTCTGTCACATGTCCAACATTCTTGGCCAGCAGAAAAGTGATAGACAGACAGCTGGTCCATAGCTTGTCAAACATGTTATCATTACGGATTTTTGCCTCTTTTTTTTTTTTTTTTTTTTTGCCAGTATAGTAATGTTACTGGTGTAATAAAAGTGTTGTATGTGGACAAAGATGTTTGTTTTTTTTTGTTTTTCAGTGTTGAAGAAGGAAGACAAACCACCCACTTGTTTATTTCTGCAAGACTGACAGCTTGTCTTGTCATTCTGACATTTTTGGTTTGTCTTCAACGCACTGCATGATTTCAGTTTTTAATATAGTCCTGTTTTATGTTCAGGGTCCTTTTGTTTAACTCTAATCAAATCGAGAACTATGCTGAAGCTATTTTAAGACATTTTCCACTGGGAGTCAGATGAAAACTTTTTCAGAGGCAAGATGTGTTGACAGTGGTAGAGCCAGCTATCAAATGGGTATGCTGCCATTAAAATATGTGTATGTGTTTATACACGTTACAGTAGAGCTCTCTTCTTTGCGCACGAAGCTAGTGCTCGCAGCTGAAAGTGCCGCAGCCTGACTCGGGTCATAGATCAGCACAGATACAGTCTGACAGCTGGAGTTTTGTGGGCCGGCGCCTTTTCTTTGATGTGTCATTGTTGTGGGTTGAACATGATGGGCCTTGTCTTCTGCCAGCTCATCTCGAACCACTCTTCTTTATCTCAAAGCCTCATGCTGGGAACGGCTGAATAAAAACAACAAATTATTCAGCTGCAGAAACCAAGAGCTGATGAGAGAAGTATTATGCCTGTGATGTCGCCTTTGTCAGGATACACAATGTATAAATAAGAGAATACCAATTGTTTTTGCCATCGTCTTGGAAAGAGAGACTGGTTTGAAAGTGTCTTTCTAGTTGTAATGACAGCAGACACGTAACCTTGGATGAATGTAATTGTTTGCCTGTGTTGCTGGCATTTTAATGCTGGAGGTGGGAGACAGTTAAAGACCTTGAAGGACTAAAAAGTGTGTTAAAGCCTTAATAGGATAAAACCATCTATGTCTTTCATAGACAGCGAAGACATTGCACGCATAAACACACACACACCAATGTTCAGTTTACTTTTTTACAAACATTTACCCGACCACTTTATTGTCCCTGGAAAGTACACGCACACATTCATGCACACATCCATCACCTGTCTGTACAGTGCAAGTGTGATATGATGATGGATGGTTGGATGTTTCGACAGTGCAGAGGATGCCGGTACACTTTGAACCCATGTTCCCGGAGGGCTTTGCTGTTTTTTGCCTCAGGTGATACCGCCATCCTGAGGGTTAATTGTCAGAGTCAGTCAGCATTAAAAAGCCTCATAAAAGTTACACGTGTAAATGTGCAGTTATGGCTCAGCTGTAAAATGACATCCCAAACGACATGGAAGTGCAACAGAGCACCACCATATCTATTCTGCTGGGAATAATCTGCATTGATCGTGTTTGCTCGGGCCAGCAATTCATGTTAAGCACAGGTTTTTAAAGAGAAACAGCCCAGTTTTATCCTGTAATTTTGGGCATTTTAACGCAGAAAGCTGGAGGCCGTTTAGAGCAGACCTTTTGGGGGAACTGCAGGTTTTGGCACCTCAACAGCGGCTTGTAATTTTCAGCCCTGGAGGTTGCCACTTGGTTAAGGTATGCCTTCCTTTTTATTCTCTGTTTTTAATTTTCATCACACTGTTTTTCTCATGAAGTGCAGCAGTTGTCTCCGGGTGGTGAGGTGTGAAGGTCATTCTGACAGTGTACCCCCTCCCCCCACACCTGTACTGGGAAAACACAGTACCCATCCTATGCCAGTGTAGACTACAGTGTCACCCTGCAGGTGCTAGCCAGCAACCAGTGTGACCTCAAACAAGGCTGTGGTTGCGCGCCGCTTGGCGCTGCCCTTTTCCACCCTTATACAGGCTTTTCTTCTCCTGGTGCTGCCATATGTTTTGCCATTGACTGTCATACATAGAGGTCAAAGGTGAGAGATGCCCAGCGGTATCATTTCAGCAGAGTGCACCACCCCATCGGGGAATTGGTCACATGGTCATACTTCTGTATCATGGTGTAGCATATTATTTTGACAGGAAGTTTGTTTTGGCTTTCAGATTCACAGCATGATTTCTTAATATTTGACTCTTTAGCCTTATCTGTCTAGTAAAGCCAATCCTCAAGCTATTTCTTCCTAAGTTTTTTGCCCATTTTACATTTAAAGTAGATTTTTAAGCAGATTCTGTTGAATGTCAGTCAGAGTCTGTCTCAGCAGTTACTAACTTTTTTTTGTTGTCACTTCCCTCTTACGAACACATTATTTAGCAGTTAAACCTCGCACAGTCAGGAGTGACGGAGTGCTACTACAGATACGGAGGTAGCGTTTCCTGGTAAATTAACCCTCCTTGGTGCTTTATCTTTCCGCTTCCTCTCTGTGGAAGAAAATAGGACGATCATGGTGGCCTATGGAGAGAAAAATGGAAAAGCTCCATGGAATCCTGGGGAGAAGGGGACACTTATTATTGTCAAACACAGAAATAACAATTTCTATAATAACGGGAAAAGAAACATTGGTGTGTTGCTCTGTTATTTCAAACATTGTGAGAATAAATACAATTGTTGATGGATGTCTAAGACCTTTGGCCTCCGTGCAGCTAGCATGTGATGTTTGGGAATTTCAGCTGTGTTTAACATTCCCTAAGGCTTGTGGCTTTGTGCTGTAGCAGTTATGGCAGATATGTCAAACTACTCCATGTGATAGCTATAGAGCAGAAACAGGAGGATTTATTTGATCCAGATTATACGGCAAATGGTGACTGCATGGTATTAGAGGCGCTGTCCGGTTATGTAATTTCTTCATTTTATCTACATATTGTTTCTCAGCTGTATTTTGTTACACTTAAGCCTTGGCTGTCCAAGTAAATGTTTGACAGCATTAGTTACTGTTCCTCAAACTGAAGTTCTAAGGGATCACCAACTCTTACACTCTTGGTTACCACTTTCCCACAATTATTTTTTAAATGTAAAATTTTATTTTAAAATAAATAAATGGCTAGAAATAATGTGAATGCTAGTATTGATATAGAATATGTCATTTTGTGGGCTGATGTAGAAAATGACTTTCTGAATTCAGTTGCATTATCTCTGAAAATCGTAGACTGTTCCCACTGTGACCTACAGGGAATCTATGCGAAGGGAAAAACATATCTGCGCATCTAGCCACACTGCAGAACTCTTCACACAAGGTCCTTTAGCAAAATAGCAGTCCATGCATTTAAATAGGAATATTATTATAATGACAGACTGTCACATTATGTGTGTATGTGTGTGTACGCCTGAGTGTCACACCAGGTTTTGCAGAGGGGAGTTTAGGCCGTAAAGCATGTCTACAGTCTGACAGGTTCGAGACTTCTAGTGGAGACATGCCTGAACAATTGACCTCATGGCTTGGTCTTCTTGTTAATGCCTGAGAATTTATTATCAACCAGCTTAGGCCTTGGGGGTACTAGTGATTAAATGTATGAGTCTAGCAGGACAAAAATCACAGTGGCAGTATATTTATTCTCTCCTTTTTTTTTGTTCCTGTAAGTAAAAATGCTGCAGTTTGCAGTGACAGTTTCGGGGGGGAACTGGGTATGAGATGAACTGCAAAAGAGATTCGAGTTTGGACTGTTTCATTGTTATGAGTCAGTCATGCTGTATGTTACCTAGAAACAGGTGACATAACCATGATGATTTGTTGGGTGTTTAACAAATGGCATTCAATAGATGTTTTGGTGCTGTTATAAATGTAAGTTTGAAGAGTTTAAGTAGCAGTCAGGTGCTGCTAATCAAAAGCAACTGATCATCAGTGAGCGTGATTGCAGCGTAAAAGCAGAGGTTTTGGCAGTTTCTGATCTGGAGCACTCAGGTGTGTGTTAACAAAATGCTGCAATCTTCACTGAAGTGGATATCTGAGCAATTTCACCCCAAGCTCAGACTGTGCAATGAAAGAAATTGCTAAAGACCAATGAGCTACATCTCAGACTCTACAGGCCTCAGTTAGCATGCTAAATGTTAAAGTTCAAGACAGTGCAATTAGAAAAAGACTGAACAAGTATGGATTGTTTGGAAAGATTGCCACAACAAAGCCTCTTCTCTCTTAAAAAAAGAGCATGGTCACATCTTGAGTTTCATCTGACTAAACCACAAGACTCCTGGAGCAATGTCTTTTGACAAAGGAAAAGAGCAAGCAGAGCATATCAACAGTAACTGTTAAACACAGTAGTGTTAATAAGTGTTGTAGTGATAATTTGGTGATTATCACTCCTTATCAAGCCGCAGGACCTGGCCAGCTTCCAGTCATTGAGCTGATAAATTCCTCTAGGTAAACATTGCATACCAAAGAGTCAAAAAAACACAGGACCTATGCAATGCTATTGTGAGGCCATCTGTCAAACAGCTAAAGCTTAGCCAAAACTAGCTTATGCAACACGACGATGATCTCAAGTACAGCAGCAAATCAATGACAATTTTTTTTTTTTTTTTTTTTTTTTTTTTTTTTTTTTAAACGAATGGCCTATCAATTTCAGACATGAACCCAATTAAAACACTGTGGTCCGTAAAGGTTATGAATGTCTGCAAACCTCAATGAACTGATCCAATGTTGTAAAGAAGGAACGGACAAAATTCTTCCACAACAATGTGAGAGACTGAGAAAGTCATACAGTAAATGACTATTTCAAGTTTTTGGTGATTAAAGTGATTTTGCAAGCTATTGAGTAATGAGGCGGACTTTCACAGGACTCTGGGGGATGTAAATATTTGAAGCGGTAAGAGGATAGATGTCTTAAGTAACTAACAGTTAATAGTGAACACTCCCTGCTCATGTTTTACATCTATCTCAACACTTTTTATCAACATCTTTTGAAGTGCAGTGAAAGGGCCACAGTGGCTTGCAAAAGTATTCGGTCCCCTTGAACTGTTCCGGACAAAGCGGATGAAAATGGATGGATGGATGGATAGCCACAAACATGAATCAATTTTATTGGAATTCCACGTGAAAGACCAATACAAAGTGGTGTACACGTGAGAAGTGGAACGAAAATCATACATGATTCCAAACATTTTTTACAAATAAATAACTGAAATGTGGGGTGTGCGTAATTATTCAGCCCCCTGAGTCAATATTTTGTAGAACCACCTTTTGCTGCAATTACAGCTGCCAGTCTTTTAGGGTGTGTCTCTACTAGCTTTGCACATCTAGAGACTGAAATCCTTGCCCATTCTTCTTTGCAAAACAGCTCCAGCTCAGTCAGATTAGATGGACAGCATTTGTGAACAGCAGTTTTCAGATCTTGCCACAGATTCTCGATTGGATTTAGATCTGGACTTTGACTGGGCCATTCTAACACATAGATATGTTTTGTTTTAAACCATTCCATTGTTGCCCTGGCTTTATGTTTAGGGTCGTTGTCCTGCTGGAAGGTGAACCTCCGCCCCAGTCTCAAGTCTTTTGCAGACTCCTAGAGGTTTTCCATGATTGCCCTGTGTTTGGCTCCATCCATCTTCCCATCAACTCTGACCAGCTTCCCTGTCCCTGCTGAAGAGAAGCACCCCGAGAGCATGATGCTGCCACCACCATATTTGACAGTGGGGATGGTGTGTTCAGAGTGAAGTGCAGTGTTAGTTTTCCGCCACACATAGCGTTTTGTATTTTGGCCAAAAAGTTCCATTTTGGTCTCATCTGACCAGAGCACCTTCTTCCACATGTTTGCTGTGTCCCCCACATGGCTTGTGGCAAACTGCAAACGGGACTTCTTATGGTTTTCTGTTAACAGTGGCTTTCTTCTTGCCACTCTTCCATAAAGGCCAACTTTGTGCAGTGCACAACTGATAGTTGTCCTATGGACAGATTCCCCCACCTGAGCTGTAGATCTCTGCAGCTCGTCCAGGAGTCACCATGGGCCTCTTGGCTGCATTTCTGATCAGCGCTCTCCTTGTTCGGCCTGCGAGTTTAGGTGGACGGCCTTGTCTTGGTAGGTTTACAGTTGTGCCATACTCCTTCCATTTCTGAATGATGGCTTGAACAGTGCTCCGTGGGATGTTCAAGGCTTGGGAAATCTTTTTGTAGCCTAAGCCTGCTTTAAATTTCTCAATAACTTTATCCCTGACCTGTCTGGTGTGTTCTTGGGACTTTATGGTGCCTCTGAGGCCGTCACAGAGCAGCTGTATTTGTACTGACATTAGATTACACACAGGTGCACTCTATTTAGTTATTAGCACTCATTAGGCAATGTCTATGGGCAACTGACTGCACTCAGACCAAAGGGGGCTGAATAATTATGCACACCCCACTTTTCAGTTATTTATTTGTAAAAAAAATGTTTGGAATCCTGTATGATTTTCATTCCACTTCTCACGTGTACACCACTTTGTGTTGGTCTTTCAGGTGAAATTCCAATAAAATTGATTCATGTTTGTGGCTGCAATGTGACAAAATGTGGGAAAGTTCAAGGGGGCCGAATACTTTTGCAAGCCACTGTATGTAGGTCACTCGATCACTTACATGGGAAATGCTCACTGACACTTGAAGCTTACATATCTATCCATCAATCTATCCAGGTTGGATTCACAGGGGGGCTGGAGTCTATCCGAAAAGTTATGGTGCGATAGGTGGGATACACCCTGGAAAGGGTCATCAGTCTATCGCAGGGCTAACTCGGAGAGAGCAGCACATAAGCGCACCACCGTGCTTCCCAAAACCATGTTAATTTTCTTTGCTTAAGGCTTAGATTAAACTGCTCGAAGTTTGATACATGATAGAAAAAAAGATCCAAAAATTAACACTGAATTAGTTTGTCAGTTTTTGGTTTCTTCTAAAATAAAATCAGAAGATAATTATATTTGGTTTAAAAAAATATGTTTAAAAATTGTTTCCTGTGAGAGAGAGTTTGAAAACCACAACTGTACCGTGGGCTGAGCCAGCGCCAACTGTAATTCAGCGTAAACCTCCAGCTCCAGCCAGCAGGCTGTAGAGAACATTTCAGTGCACGGGGAGTAATAACTTGTGTGTTATTGCAAACAGGAGGCTGTATTTCTCCTGGTGATCAGTCTTGCTGAGGGCAGCTCCTAGAGTAGCAAAAAAGAGTATGAAAAATAAATGAAAGGTTTTCCTTGAATATGAGCCTTCCCACACTGACAGCATTAAATTGTTAGCTGTAACTGAGCAAACGCCTCAAGCAATTTACCTCCGCAGAGTGCAAAAGAATGTCTTTTTTTTCCCCCTCTCATTCACTTTGTTAAGCAGATCACAGAAGCTCACAACGCGTCATTTGGCTGCCAGAGTAGATCTGGTGACATCTGCATGTCTGTAAAATGAAAACAGCGATACCTCATTAAATATTTGATACTGGCTCGCACTGTGCTTGGCCCGCTTCGACACTTCACTCAAATCCGTTCCAAGCACTTATAAAATGTGGTGAGTGTTTTGCTTGTCAGCTGTCCCACGCCTTGAGGTGGGACCCGGACCAGATGGGTACAGTAACGGCGAACTGAGCTGTAATACTGAACTGCTGCTGAACCCCTGTTCGCAGTGTAGTTCCTCGTCGCGACTATATTGACACACCTGACTTAAGAGTAATTGCTGCAGTTTACTTAAATCAATTAGTAATCCCAAGCATCATTAGCTGCTTATACTTTGCACCGGGCGATATCTCTCATTCAAATCACAGTGCTGATTCCTAACTCTGTAATGACTGGTTAAATGTCTTAATGATGCAATATGGTGATTAAATGACTTAGAGGATGGTGGTTTTGGAGTATTTGTACTGAAATACAATGTTTCCTCTGTTTCTTCCATGCACTTTCTGTGGACCCTGCCTGTAATGACTTCTTCCATTGCTTTCAGGTAAGAGTAATTCCCTGAATCCCCTGCGCTGGCTTTTATAATACATTCAGACAGATGTGCAACTACAGCAAAAGTGTGGACATCATTGTTTTTATTATACCTTTGTTATCACCTTGCATGTGCTCTAACACTGTCTCATTTTGTTCTTGTCTGCTGATTCTGCCACAATGCAACTAACCTAATTCAGTGAACCTAATTTTGTCATAGTTTAGTTTGCTTCACTGCCTGTGGGAGTCCAGTAAAAGAAACACACGGATGTTTCTGGTGAATTTCACCGAACAGCTCACTGAACCGTGAAACAAAATGACTTCCTAGAATGTTTTTTTTTTCTTTTCTCCCTTTTTTTTCATTTCGCTATGTGTCCACCTCTCTAATTCTCCACACATTTAGTCAAATAAGATGAAAGGGGAATTTAATAAAGTATCGCAGACACATGTAATTGGATAGACAAAGGCCTTCGGAAAGAAGCTCCACAGGAAAAAAAAAAAGACCCCAACAAGGTCACCCCATTCTTCTTCTGAGCACCCATTGAGCAGTTGAGAATAGGAACAGGAGAAGTGTGCGTGAGACAAGATAACACACAAGAATGGCATAGCGTAATTGAGATATCAATCAAGGAGGTTATTTCAGGGGTAATTGCTGAGGTCCTTTGGTTTGTGTTTGTGTGAGTGTGTGTGAGAGTGAGAGAGAGCAGATTCAGTGGTGGAGGGGAAAAACCAGTGGATAGTCTTTATAATCCATCATTCATCTTGGTAGAATAGTCTGTATATTTATTCCTGTTTTTCTCTGCTTATTTTTTTCATGTTCCAAGGTTGAGAGATTTTTCGCATTAACAAAATAAATAAATAAATCTGCTTCCTGTTTACTCTTAGAATAATAGCTTAGTTTTTGTTATGGCTACGAGAGTCTCTAGGCCTAGTTTTATATTTTTATTTATTTATTTGTTTAGTTTTAATCCACAAGTCTGAGAGAGGTAATTTAAGAAATGCGTGCACTTATTTTTGGTCTATCTGTAGTCTGACGGATGACAGTAGATGACAAATAAAATTTGCTTGTGGGTTGCACTTGTCATGCTTTGCTAATATAGATGCATGTCTTTTCTCTAACTGGCACCTTATTTTGAAATGGAGCTCTTCTGTGACATTCATACAGTACTTTATGTTTATGCATGTGGAATGTTTCATTTTATTAAATGCCAATCCGCTCTTGCATTTGTATGGATGGCCATTTGAGACTTTTTGAGAGGCATCGAGCTTTGTTTTAAGGGCATCACAGTGCTCATGAATATTCCATTTCCTCATGAGATTACTTCCTGTAATAACACTGCTGCTCAGCTCCTCAAGGACATACCACTACAGAAGCTACAGCCTCTGCTTCGGGCACACACACTTGTACACACTTTTTTTCTTAAAAATGCCACCGGCTTTCCTTGCATACATCCCCCATGTAAAACACACACACACACACACACACACACACACACACACACACACACACACACACACACACACACATATCCAGGTAGATTATGTCTATCTTGGCATATGAATGTTCATTTTTAATTTGCCATTTTCTGCACAAGTGCTCTCTGATAATACTCCCTGCATGGTTAAGTTTGAGAATAAGCTTTTATAATATATACTATATTACGTGATTATTTATAATATCAGTGACATAGTTGCTCAAGTATGGTGAAGAAAGCAAAAGTACGCAGGCTCTCAGCAACCTTGCTTTTACATAGGAATATAACCCGAATACAACCAGTAGGAAACCATTTGAGTTGAGTTTTGCAATTGCAAAGAAAATGCATCACAGATAAGTCGCAGTCGTCAAAGCAGACTGGCTTCGATTGATTGCAACATGTATGCAATTTTATAAATCTGCAATTCATAAATTAGAAGGAGGTTATTTGCAAACTGATCTGTCGGCGAATGAGTATGGTCACTCTGAATTGGAAACTGGTTGTCCCCCATCAGATGACCATGCCGTTGAAAGTGGTTTCTGCAGGTACTTGCAACTATTCAGTTGGTCGTTGCAGCTACTTGCAATCTGTCTTTTAGTAAATTAATTCAATGCAGTCACCAGTCAAATACTGTTTTTGGTGAGTTTTTGTTGTTGTTGTTTTCCCCTCTTTTCCTGGATGCAAGAAGGTTGCCGTCCTAATTTTACTCTGTGACTGAGCCATAATCCACAGACACAAAAGGGTGGGGGGTGTTGGTTTACTAAGTATTATGTATTTCACAAACTTATTAGCTTATCTTGAAGACACCACTTGATTCCTTTTGATCAGAGATGGAAAATGTAAAGTAAAATCTCCAGCGTTATTCCAACGTTGAAGTTTATCAGTATTTTTGGAGGAGCAAAGGAAAGCGCTAATTTTTCTTTTTGCTAGATGTTGTCAAAAGTAGCTTTACAAAAATGGAAGTACAAAGCTGTGCAAACGCCACACAGAAAGATCCCAACCAGATGGAGTCAAACTTGGGACCTTATTGCTGTGAGGGAACCACCGTGCTACCCTAAAATTGCAAAACTGGCTGTACATTAGAGCCATGTGGATAGATCAAAATATCGATACCAGTGCTGTTGTTGGTATCAGATTGCTACTAGCGTGACTGGAACAGTTTCTGTCCTGTAAACTCAGTATGTAGCCCACTGAATTGTGTTAAATTAAGAATTCTTTTGTAACCGAAAAGAAAATACTCAAACATGCACTATGAAAAATATCAGAACCTTCTTTTGTCTGTTATTTATACCCTATAGCACATTTAAACTGCAGAAGTTGGTCCTTCAGAGACGGGCACAATTAATACTCTGCCCCCCAAATACCCAAGTTTAGAGCACATGAAAGCTGAAAGGTGTGTTTTGTTGTGTTAACTAATTATTGTGGAAACTAAAAATTACAGTGATTTAGAGGTCATTAAAATGTGCTCTGGAAAGTGATGATTCATCCCATAAGTAATGACACACTGCCTACATAAGCTCTCTTACATAAGCTGCCTTATTAAGTTAAAAGTATTGGTATCAATATTAATGTCAATATAGTGGCCCTGTATTTACTTTGTGTAGCGCAGCACAAGGGCCTACTGCTGAAAAGTTAAGCTTTTTTATAATGCTACTGGTTTTATATCACACAAGATGGTAACTTTGGAGCATTGTTTAGGTCTTTGAAATTTTTGAAAGAATGTCTTTGTCTAATCTGTCTGCTAGCAAAGTCAGTGTAGAGACATGGATTGTTTTCCTCTCTGGTCATCACATCTGTCCTTGAGCACTGCAAAATTGGATTCTTTCCAGTTATTATTTTGGTGTGTCTTAAAAGTTAACACAAAAAGATGGATAACCTACAGGAGACACAACTACAGATGAATAAGAGAAAAATGTGTTCTTTAATATTTGTTCTTTAACATCTGCAGCATATGGGAGGGTGTTTGCTGCAGATATTACATTTTTGGTAAATCTAAAAGTGAAAGTCCAAGACCAGGTTTTTACTTCTCTTTATTTTATTTAATCAATACCATTTTATCTTTGGCATTTTGGTATCTTCTTCCAAATCCATTTCTCATTACCCTTAAAATCCCATTCTCTGCCACTCCTTTGAAAGCAGCCATGTTATTAATGACACACAACTTCACTATCAACCCTTCATTGGCAAAACCCTGTGCATGTTCACACCATTCAGCGATCACTTGACAGACATGCGAAACATCCAATTATTGGCTACCAGCAAACAATTATTCGCATTATTCGCCCAATCATCACCGAAGACCGGCAATTAATCTTGGCTCCAGCCAGCCATGAAACAGACATGATGGGCACATTAGAAGAGCAGTCCAGGGTGGTGATGTGGTGAAGGAGGAGGATGTTTGAGCATGTTGTCAACAGGCCTGAGATGTGGATGACAAATGGCCAGTGCTGGTTTCTCATCAAACTGATGTCTGTGTTATTCGTGGCTCAGTGTTTGATTAGATAATGCAGTTTCAAAAGAGAGCAAAAAGATTAAAGGCACCTTTTATGTGGAATTAGACACCCCCACCCCCAGAATCAGCATATTGATCAGGGGGTTATCAATCAATCAATCTATATATTGGTTAGTCACCATCAACGGCCTTGATCTGTGATTGCTTTCATCCTTGAACATGTCAAGATTTTATTTTCCGTGTGTGCCCCAGTTTCTTCTTTCTTTGATCGCTATCTCTTTGTACCATAGCAAAGAACCATCAAAGTTCAGCACCTGTACTGTGTTTAATGTGATTTACTGAGATTTACTGAATAAAGACAACACCAGTCAGCTAGCTGGAGGTTGTAGTTAACAATCTGCTTCAGATTCTTTGGAAAAATTGGCTTTAAGTTTGATCTTTAATTTGGGATTTTTTGTCCTCTTTGAAATAAGTCTCTTTTTTTCTTGCATTGTCTTACTATGTATTCCGTTTTAATTAAATATGTTTATGAGTACAGCCCTTTCTCATTCATGAATGCTGAGAGGAAAGGGAAACATTAAAAAAAAATAGCTGTGCTGTTTCATAAATTGCTTGCTGCCTATGGGACATGAAAAAGACTTTGACTAGGCTGGCTGATGCTGACATAAAAGCTGTCTGGTGCTTTTGAAGGCGCAAGCCTTTGAGAACTGACGCTCTGAATCTGCACTTTGTCTGAGCTACTGGAACTGTGCTGCTGCTGCTGGGGACCAAATACAAGGCAATATTTAATCAAATGGAATTGAAAAATACAGTTCTGTCCACTGAGATGTTGTTAGATTGACAAGTATTTATCAAAATTCCCATTATTGAATGTCTCTCAAAGTGTGTTTCAGGCTTTTCTGTCGAGAACGCTCACATGTACATTCGCACGTAGGCTAATGCCTGGTATAGAAGGAATTGCTGCATTAAAGACTAACAGCTTGCCTATTAAATGCAATTCCGGTGTATTTTTAAAGAGAGAGAGACATGCAAGCTGGCGGAAAAGTGAGACGGAGACACAGAGGGCAAGAAAGGAAAATCACAGATAGTCATCATTATCTAGCTCCAGTCCACCCAGCAGTGGAGCAGATCAATACAGTGTACCCAGCATGGCTCTGCAGTGGAACCAGCTCCACAAAACCTCTCATTACTGCCCACACTCTCATTACTACACACACAAACCCACACACTTTCAGTCACAGGGCTGCAAGTGCATGCACACACATGCACTGTTCGCACTTGCGAACATGCCTATGCATATTGTGTTTATGTGTCACTCTTAGGCAGTCCTTCAGCAAACGTTGCCCACACATTACACATCTGAATAAACATGTGCTTTGATTTTCCCTTGTTTCAGATGTTGCAGCGCTTGGTTAACTGGTTGTAAAGAATTTGAATGAATCCAGAGTGGTGGCCTTTTTGTGAGTGTGCATTAGGGTGCGGTTTATTGAGTAGTATCCCATAGATTGGTTTTGTTACAGTAAAGCGTAAATCCCATTAACGTGTCAGCCCTTATAGTTTCACATGCACACTTCCAATTATTCCAAATCCCAATCTCAGTGAAATTAGGTCATGATATTTACTGTGTTAACGAGTTTCTATTTTTGCATAATTATCATGGA
This sequence comes from Rhamphochromis sp. 'chilingali', assembly GCF_963969265.1. Classification (NCBI taxonomy): domain Eukaryota; kingdom Metazoa; phylum Chordata; class Actinopteri; order Cichliformes; family Cichlidae; genus Rhamphochromis; species Rhamphochromis sp. 'chilingali'. The sequence continues at coordinate 11,384,967 of NC_137932.1, read as the reverse complement.
GTTGGTGGGATTGGAGGAGGGAATTGAGTCTCAATATAATCCTCCATGCCTCTAGTGAATGTATTGTATGTAAGGCAAGTTGATCTGTGCTCTGGGTTGGTTGTAGGAAGATCTATCAGCCTCCTTATTTGACTCTTTGATTGAGAATTTTTTTTTTTCTCTTTCTTTTTTTAGAGATGGAACAAGGTTTTGGGATATCTTTTTACTCACTGTTGTATACATTTAATATATTTGTTTAAAAAAAATGTCAAGTGCATCTGCCCTTCTTGAAGAGCAGTATGCATTTATGTGAGCTCTCCAGTACTTTGGAGCACCCCAAGGGTCCTCAAGCTCTGTTTTGCATTCACCATGAAGTTCAACAAGCCAAAGGATGCCGACACCAAACTGTAGCACAGAGCTCTGTTTTTCTCACTCTTAATCAAATCAAGGACAGGCTGTTTGTACAGCAGTTTGCAGACTTTCATTGCATTCATTTTCCCCTTGTGACTCTTGATGCATGTAAAATGAAGTTGGTGGTGCTCAGGGGACTGGAAGGCGCTAGACAGTCACTCTGGCAGAGTGGAAATCTGATCCAGAAAATACAGCTGTGCGTATCGGTGTGTTTTGTGTCATTTCCTCACACACACAGGAACACCAGATGTTCTTCTGTATTTTATTGCTAGCTGCCCCAGGAGAGAGTAGAGCCACCTGCTGGATGAGCTCTGCTGCTGGTGCACCATGACCTTGTATATGTATAGAAGCTTCCATCTGCTTCCTTTGCACACCATACAGCTGTGGCTTACTCATAAGGATTGCCACCTCATAAAGACTAAACTAAGTTCAAAGAAGGAAGAGCATGATTTTCTTTTTGATTTAATAAATGAAATGTATCCTGTGTGTGGTTTAAATAATGTATGTGGCTGTGGAGTCTACACAGTGAGCCTGTCAGCACATGTTTTTTTTATTAATAGTGCAGAATTTGAATGTGTAAGTTGAATGAAAAGTTGGTTTACTTATTAATGCACCACAATTGTAACTCTAGGATTCATCTTACTCAATCAAGGAATTTTGGTGAATGCTTCCTTTGTGGAAGCGTGTATAACCAAGCTCATATGAGACTGACTTGTGCATCGATGTTTTCCCCATGTTATCTTTTCAACCTGTCATGACTTAGTGATACAAAATCAGCGTGATCGGCTGTCACCCTCTGAATGCATTAGTTTGAAGCCAAATCAAAAGAGAGAGACGCATTATGTATTTAAGCTCCTTTCATCTTACTCTCACATTCCCAGCCTTCATATTTCAGTGAAAATTGCCATGGCAACGTGTCTGTAAGGCATCGGTGCGAGAGTTTAAGGGACGGAGAAAAGACTGAGCAAAAAATAGAAAAACCAAAAAACATAGCAGCTTTGGGCAGAGAAAAGCAGGCAGCAAAAGAAGGAAGGTGTTTCTCTTTCAGTGGGTTTACAAATGCAGCGCCTTAGTATGGTTGTAGTCAACCAAAGAACATCTTGATCGGCTAAAATCGTATTCTCTCTTCAGCCAGTGGATTTATCATGGAAGGGTGCAATATCTCTAGATTAACTAGAGTGCACCTTTAGCCTCATAAGCCTAAATAATCAACATAATGAACTATCACTTAAAACTCTGCAACTTTTTTTTTTACCTGAACAACAACAACAACAGATTCTGAGCCCACACAGTCCTCCATCATTTTAATACTTAAATGATAAGTAAATAAAATGATCAGTAGACCAAACATAATAAAATATGCCAGTTCTGATATGTTGACAAAAATCCCCAAAGTTTAAACATGAAAGCTGCTGGAGCATTTTAGCATTAAGGAAGAGGATTAGGCTACTAAAAAAAATCTTTAGGTCATGACCTTTTTCATAATTATTATTATTATTATTATTATTATTATTCAGTATGAATAATTTATTCCCATGACAAAATGCAAACTTCTTAAGTTTATAATCAACTTTTTGGCCATCAACTAAGTTCAGTATCAGTATACAATAAATAGGTTTGACATAGGAATCTCCTAATAGTTTGGGTAACTCACCCTGATTTGCCTCTTGTAGCCTGTTTGTTAGGGGGAAAAAAACAAACCTTTTTTTTAATGTGACTACAGCCCTATTAGTTTGTCCAGTTTAAAAAAAAAAAATAAAATAAAATAAAATAACAATCTATAATCTGATGGCTGGATTATTAAGTGAATATTTGATATCAAAAAACACCTGGATTCACTCAATATGGCTCTTTCCTTCCTGGCTGAAGGCTTCCTGTGTGACCAGAATGCCGTGGGCCTCTGGTGCAGTTTCAGTACAAAGTACAGTGCGGTTGAGAAGAACTTGAAACAATCCTATGGTAAAAGGATTATTCTAGTTTAGGTGGTAACATTTTTTTTTCATGGGCCTTTAAAGTATTTTCAGACTAAGTATCTGATTGGGAAAGTAATATACCCTGCAAAAAAGCCCAATGTTTTGTTATTTGTAATTTTATTCTGGGCACCCAGGTAACTTTTGCTGATCGTAAACAGAATCATTAGACCTGATAAGATTGTACACATTTTGCAGAGACGTACTGTCAATCCATAACAGCAGTCTTAGGTAAATTTCATGTTAATAAGTAAAATTGGGAGATATATCCTTTGGCTTTATTTTATAAATATTAAAGTCACTGTTATTGTTGCACTCAATATCCCATTTCATTCTTTAATGAAGTAGAATAAACCTACTGAAGCCAGCACAATTTTTTTTTCTTTTGTGTGTGTGTGTGTGTGTGTGTGTGTGTGTGTGTGTGTGTGTGTGTGTGTGTGTGTGTGTGTGTGTGTGTGTGTGTGTGTGTGTGTGTGTGTGTGTGTGTGTGTGTGTGTGTACTCGTTGTGCTGCGCTCATTCACACAGCCTAAGGAAGAGAGGGTTACAGTAGGAGTATTTCCCAGTGCTCTCAGTAAAGGAACTGATCTAAGCTGTTTCCCATTGGCATTAAATATGCATTAGTCCCAGCCTTTCATGTGGGCGCTGAGCTGTGTTTTGTGTAAGAAGTCCTGAGGATATTTTCTGATACTTGGAGCCCACCAATTTTTTATCTCCATCTTTTAATTAAGGAGGAGAATGAGGTCTGTAAGAAAGCAAGCTAATCTTTATTAAATGGAATTTCTGGGACACTGATTTGCTTCAGGGCTAGTTACAAAACATCCTGCCAACAAACACTACAAACCCCCAGCACTAAAATCTATTCTCATCAATTAACCTTGAGAAACCAAGGGAAAAGACCACACTGACATTATACGGCATGGTATTAACATTGCCTAATAATCATCTCTACCCCTTACCTGTTATTTCATTCATTCTCTTTGAATAATGTCATCCGAGGGTCTAGTCCCTGACAGAATCCCACGTTCACCCTGTCAGTAAGCTATCACCAGCTCAGGCGTTGTGCACAGCTTGTGGGCCTCGAGCTTGGTTCTTTCTTGTATAAAGACACGGTAATCAATCTTTTTTTGACAGGCTTTAATGGAAGGGTAGGGGGTCTATGCCCACGTTGGGCATTCCCAGAAAGGGGTGATTCTTAATCCCAACATTGTGCTGGCTGGTGTGGCCACCTCTGGTTGCCCTTATTTCCCCTCTACTGGCAGGTTGGCCCTCCGCTGTTCTATTATCCCTCTATCTGTAATTAAACGCAGCCAAAGGGAACTGAGATGGAGCGAGAAAGGGGAAGAGCTCAGGCTGGGTGTCCATGTTTCACACAAAGGGTTTCTGACAGGAAGGATCTGCGGCTTTCCATGACCCGAGGGGTGGGTGGGTGTGTGTGTGTGTGTGTGTGTGTGTGTGTGTGTTAACGTTAAGTCCTCATACCGTAAAGGTTAGAAAGGGATTACTGTAACGTTAGCCAAAATAATAAAGCTGGAGAATTGATCAACTGTCCATCAGATACAGCGCACAAACCTTTAAAATCGCACAATTTGGACATACAGCCTGTCTTGTGCAATAACTAATGCTGTCCATTCCCTCCGGAGACCTAATTTTGTCATGAAAGCCATAAGCTCACCTTAGAACGAGTGCAGAAGCCTGCACCCCTATCTCATTCTTTGTGGGGGTTGTAGGTGTGGGTAAATAATGGTGATACTCAACAATTCTCACCAGCACACTCTATGACTGTAATTTCACACAATTTAAGCACGCTCTATTCACACTCATAAATCTCAAACTTCTCCCCATTTCTTCCCCCCATCTTTCCTCTGGAGACCTGCAAATGTTAATGCCAGTGTTTTGTGAGTGTAACCCCTTGCCAAGGCTCTATCTGTGGGCCCACGCTGGCTAGAATTGGACAAGATTGGAACCTGTCGCAGTAATGGGGTCTCTGACCCAGTAGGGCCATCACAGACCGTCTTTGTGTGTATAGGTGTGTAGAGGTTCATATACACAGGTCTGTGCATGTGCTGTGATTTATAGGGACACAAACCTTCCAATAGAGCCTGAAGGGCATGGCTGGGCTTCCATAAATAAGCAGCCTTGGTTATCAGCAAGGTAGGAAATATTGATTATTTTAAATGGCTATCGCATTACTCTCATAAATATGCATCGATTGCACATCATCGGGTTGATGTCCTTCGATTTGGTTTTGAAAAATGCGAAACCGTTAGCAGCTCATGAAATAAACAGCCATTTGTAAAATCTTATTTATCTCCTGAAGGCTCCTTTGAGAAAACGTTGTTTACGAACAGGCTATCCCGACTGAATTACTGAATTCAAGGATGAAAAAAAAAAAAAGGACAGACTATACCCACAGTCGTATAAATTGCTGCAGGATAACTATCATTTATCTTATAACCCCAAACCATACAAAACGGAGAAACCTCTACTTTTCCAGGAACCTTTGGAATCATTTCCTAGTAGTGTTATCCATCAGTCGTGTTACAGCCCATTGAAAGAAAACAAAATGTCAGTCGCCCCAGAATAGACCCCATGAACCATCATCTCCATGTTCCACTACAGTTTAAACCACCATACCTTCCAGATACAAGACTTTACCAAAGTACAATCACAGTGTCTGCAAAATATACAACACATCATTAACTGTGGTCTACCTCTGGTTATTTAATACACTGTTTCTTCTCTCTGCGAACCTCCCCCCCGGTGGAAAAGCCTCAGGAGTATAGATGGTTCGTGGATACCACTGCCAACACAGGAATTTTGAAACCCAAGTCAGCACTCATTCTAAGATGAACTGCGCTTTACCTCTTGCCTCTTTCTTCTGTGCATTAACTCCGGAGAATTTTGGCTGTCGGCTTTTCCCTCGTTTCCTCCAGTAGCTGCTGAGAAGGGGTGATCACTTTGACGTCGCTGAGCCTTGCTCACCGTGGGTGTAAATAATCAGATTTGTGACAAGAAGGGCCGCTAGTCAGAGGAGGTGAGAATTGAATTTTTGAACTCTCATCTTATTGTTCTGGTATGAATCATCTTCAGCCGATAAAACAGCATGCCTCCGCTGTTCTCATGAAGAGAAACTGAATTACTCGTTTGAAACTGAGGCGAGCAGCGATTAAAGCTGATTCGGCGACTGGCAAAGGGACTCGTGCAGCGTGCCAAGATGCATCTATGCATCCCATCTTTGATAGATTTGGCTACTGTATTAAATAAGTGAAAGCTTCTTACATTAATCAGAATGCTTTGTTTGGGGAAAAAAAATTGTTGGAAACCCCAGAGAATAACTCAAAAAGCAATATTGTTTTACACACCCACCCAAATTAGGGAATGTAAGTTGTCACCATGTCAAGTAAGATAATTAAGATGCTTTCCAACGGCATTGTTGACAGAGTTGTAAAAAACAAACAAACACGAAAACACTTGTATGTCTCGTGCATCTTTGTTGTTTGAATCACCACAAAAATGGTGAGACAAGTGTGTGCTGACAGGCTGAATTTTGTGAAGCCTACACAAACGCAAGAGTTAAATGTGATGGTGAAAAAGAAAAAGAGGGAAAGACCACTGACCCGAGTTCAACATGCTGTTGCTCACTGCTCTGTGGCCTGGATGGAGAATCCAACTTTATTATGTAACACCAGTGACTGTAAGCTCAACAAACAGGGTTGAGGTTGGGCTGGAGCCCATCCCAGCTGTCAAAGGGCAAGAGGCGGGGTACGCCACTGACGGGTTGCCAAGTATCACGAGGAGATCTTAGGAGAACTTAACATGCTTATCTTTGTACTGTGGGAGGAAGTGGAAGTAACCAGAGAGAACATGCAAGCTCCAGCCAGCAGATTCAAACCCAGCACCTATTTGTTGTGAAGCAGTAGTGCTAACCACCACACCCACGTGCCTGTGTGATACACAGTGCGTAAAATAAAGAATGATCCCTTTTCAAAAGGCATAGATATAGAAGCTTACGGTAAATTTTGAAATGCTTAGCTGAATATAAAGTTTAACATAGCAAAACTTACAACGTGTCCCCTTCATGACACGTGGATTATGCTTATATGATTTTCAAACATGCCCCATATAATTCTGAGCCTGTTTGGAGCCACTGCAGCCACTGCTGCTGTTGTGCTGCCTACCGGCAACCACGTGAAACTTGCGAATCCCCTATTTAACAGTACATGGGACTGGTGAGTGGCTGGGGAATTAAAGCCCTTAAAAATAGGATTATTCTTTTTCATACACCCTGTATGTTAATATAATATCATACTTTTTCAAATGCAAGTGTCCTTCATACCCAAAGTGTAAATTTTTACTAATCGGTCATCAAATAGCTTGACAGTCATTACTTTTCTGTAAAGGATAGAATTGTAGCGCTTTGCCTCCATTCAATTTATTTTTCCCCACCATTTATCAACCTCTAAACTAAATTCTCTCCATGGCTGAAGCCTGTGGATGAGATTTTATTCATAATTTTCCTCAAAATAAAAGTTTTAAACACGTTAATAAATGAGTTCCCTGGAGCCTGACCGAGCAGGACATGAGCAGATTCAGCCTGGAGGCAAGGCCTTGAATAGAAAGAGCAGCGGAGAGCTTGATCTGTCTTTATGCGCTTTTAATTACACACGGCCGGATGGCCTTCAATCCCCAGAGAGCTGAGGTGAAGCTCACGTCAAGACCAGAAAGAGACGGGGAGAGGGGAAGGATCACCTGCACCTCTGAGGGCAGCGCGAGGTTAATTCAGCAGACACATTACAAGAGCCACAGGCGGCTGTCAATCATTCCACAGTATTTTGACTGACATGTAGTGAAAAAAACTGTCAGTTAGCAGTAGACTCACAACCCTTACTCTACATGGATTTACTGCCCGTGTTTTAGAACACGTATGCATATTTCCCCAGGAAGGAAAACCCTCTTTACGTTTCCAGTTTGTAGAGAAACCTCAGCTGAGTTAATGTGCTTAGCTTTTTGCAAAAATGTAATGTTTCATTTTAATGATCAACTGGCAGGTAGCTAGTGCTCTGTAGTGGGTAATGTGAGAAGACATATGGTTTGTAAAACTGACTGATCAGAAAGACAACAGATAAGATCAAGTTAAGGCTAGTTTGTGTGTATTTGTGTGTGTCTGCTGCCCATATTCACATTAGACTGAATATGCTCATTCACGTGCAGCTATCAACAATTGCACGTCCACATAGATTCTCTGTTGAGTCCAATTTTTCCCATTACAGTATCCCAAATTGCAAATTCTCCCTGGTGGGCTTTACCATCTATACTGTTCTTTCTCGCTGTTTTCTCTCACACATTTACTTTCAAACACATTTTGTCAACACACATTCCAACAGTTCAGAGCACGCTGAACAGCAAGATCAGAGGGAATAAAACACTCACACAGAGAGAGCTTTTATGTATCGGAAACCCTTTTCATTCTTATGAATCTCACCTCCCAGAACAGTACTTTTCTACGAAATGAGTGCTATAGCCTCAAGGCAATGTCAAGGTGAAGGAAACGTGTCAGCGCCTCCCTGTTGAGCTTTTTCTCGCTCCGGCTCTCTCCAGTTAATGACTCGAGTGTGGAGAGTGTTACCCTAGCTAGGCCTGGCCAGATGAGCCCAGAGGAGATGGCCAGACTGTAATCACAGGCAATCATCAGCTCTCTTCCTAGATCTCTGCTACTCTGGACTGAACGGTATGGTCCTAAACCCGTGATTTGAGCCGTAAGGTGAGTGAGACCGAAGGAAAGGGGAGGGAGAGGATAAACAATAAAGGTTTACACTATGAAGTATGCACAATTGAGAGATTATAGTGATGTTCATGGTCTTTATTTGGTGTGTTAACATGCTAAAACACAAATTTTATTTGAAGACAGGTATTTAAATGTGGTTACATTTTGACTGGAGGGGGGGGTTACATGAAAAAGTCCTTATCACCAAGACACGAAATTCTTTAAAATCTATTAAATATTGCCTAGAGAGCAGTAGGCCCGGGTTTGAGTCTGACCTGTGGCCCTTTGTCTTCCCCTTTCTGTCATCACTTTCCCATCTATCTACAATGTGTCTACCCAATAAAGGCTAGAAGGCCAAAAAAATCATCTTAAAAAAAAAATAAGAAAAGAAAATCCATTTAAGAGTTGCTCAGACTTTTATAGTAAATCTGGGACGAGTGAATGCCAAGGAAACACCAACATGGTGTGAATTCACAACGATGCGTATCTGTCTGAAATTTCCTGGCAGTCAGTTCAAAGGTGTCTGTAGTGGTAGACCGATCAGTTAACCAACAGATCAATAAAAAGCTGTATGAGTAAGTAAGACAGTCTGGGGAAAAAAAATGAGGGTTGCAGTGCAAGTATGAGAAAATGTCCATAATAATTAGTCATCGTAGCTGCAATTTGACTCAATCTTGGTTGGTCCACCGCTGATAACTGCGAAAACTTCAATCGTAATGACATTGGCCTTCTTCTGACTTTCTCTAGTGCAGAGAATTCACAGCACCTGAGTGGGTGTAAAATAAACAATCCACCCCTCATTCAAGAAATCTTCAAACTCCACACAAACAAAAAAAAAAAAGATCCACAAGCATGTCTCACTGCAGGTCAGTAAGAAGACTACAGAAGGTAACCCTATTAAAAAAATAAATAAATAAAATCATGCAGCTTGACGTGGTGGGTCCAGGGACTGTGACTTCAAAATCCTCGAGGCTAAAACTAATGGAGTTCTGCTTCTTCCAGCTTGTCTGTCTCTCTTCATCAAAACACAACAACCCCCACATAGCCTGCAGCACTGATAGTAATATGCGATACAGAATGGTTGTTCGTTTAATTTTACAGCCAGGCATGCTGGTGTCACTCAAAAAAAAAAAAACCCTGAAAAAATAGTCTAATCTACCTGGACTGATGGACAGAAAGAGCCATGTTTTTGCAGTCATGCCAGCTCTGTCTTTGGAGCTGTAAACTTTTACATGTCAGTGGTGCTGTGTGAGAGAAAAGCCTTGGACTTTTTGTCTCCTACCCTCAATCCTACGTGCTCTGCGGTTGAGTCTGGTTGTCTGCTTTCTGCTGTGGTCTTTCATCACGTTCACTCCCCATTCTGGCATGCCTACTAGTATCTGTGTGGTTGTGTGTGTGTGGTTGTGTGTGGGGGGGATAAGACAAGAACTTTACTGCCATCTAGTGGCAACAAAACCACTGCCCTTCCTGTGGGGTCAAGGAGATCAAGAAAAAGAAATGCATGGAAAACAGTGGTGTGGAGTGTTGTCTAAACACTGTTCATATACATCTCTCATGTGTCTTTGTGGTGGTTGATGCTGGTACTTCATTAATGGGAGTCCATATTAGTGTAGCAGGTCAAGTTAAGTCAATGAGCAAGTGCTAATTCCTCTGCAGTCCTGTAGTGCACAGGACTGCAGAGGAATTAGCACTTGCTCATTGACTTAACTTGACGAGTGGCAGTGCGCCACTCGTCACACATTTGCATATAAATTGCTTTAAACGTGATGTTGCTCCTAAATTCCTTAACCACCACTTGTTTAAAATTCATGAATGCTTTTGAATTTTGTCAGGCATGGTTGAGCTGTCAAAAAAACCTTTGATACGTTTAAAAAAAAAAAACCCTGCAGGTGTGCATGCGCACAGGCATTTGGTCTGAGATTTTGTGAAATTCTCTCCTATTTTGTCTGTGAAAAGCTCTGGAAGCTCCCTCTGTCTCAAGCCGTCTCTCTCTTTATTTCTTTGTGTGTTTGTCCCCGCACGCGTGTGTGTATTCAGACTCATTACCCAGTCTTGGCTGGTGAAGAGAGCCTTGTCTCTGTGGGCATCGATGTGTTAATGTACACGGTCTAGTTATCTCTGGTTACCATAATCAGTATTCAGAAACAGTCTCTGCTGGAAGTGCAAATATTTTGTTAATTTTCAAACTGGGACTTGCAAAAACATGCATGTGAAACACTTTTTTTCCCCTGTAGATTTTAGATGTTTTGCACCACAGCTAACCTATTTCTAACCTTTTAATCAACATGAACAAACCAAGGTAGAACAATTAAAATTGGGCATGTCACAAATTGTTTTGGGCACAGGATACACCCATGCTCTGATGCTGCCTATCTATTGCTAGCGGGGGATCGGATTTTAGACAAATTCTCTTGTTCAGAGTTAATTTGTGTCTGCTGTTTGATTGTTTGCCTCAGGAGGAACAAGGATAGTGCTTAAAGTAATTGAATGGCCCATTTACATTCTACTAATTGATTGTGAGGGTTTCAATGAGGGGTTTTTTTCCTGTGTTGCCCTGTATAAGACAGAGTAGAGTCCAGCAAGAAGCAGCAAATGAAACCTTTACAATCAAACAATAAACAGATCAAGTAATTGTAATATGAAAATATATTGGGTTTTTTCCAAGATTTCGAAAAAATGTATATATTAGGCCATAATGTAGTGGATTACACATTCACCTGACAAACAAAAGTTCCCTGGGAGGAGAGACAAATCTATTCTTGTTAAAAAAAAATCTACCAAATCAGAAATGCAGAAATGGATGTGGTGACCCCTTGTGACAAGAGAGCAGCTTTATTTGCTTTGGGCTACATAAATTAAACAGTCAGCCTTAATAAATCCTGATCAAAAGCTATACTTCATAAACACTAGACACTAGAAAGGACTGCTCTTTAGGTCATCAAAGTATATCTGTTTGTCATAACTACAGTGACCTGCAAGTTCATGCAGTCAAAGCCAGTTAAGCAACAGTGGAATGCCTTTGATGTACCTGTACCTGCTTGTGCAGCTTCTTTCGAGTATGCGTGGCTATTTTACAGCATGCCCCTTTGAACTGTTTTGGGGTTTTGTTTTGTTTTTTTAATTTTTCAATTGCAGTGGCCATGCTCATTGGGTTTGTATCTAGCTTGCTAGCTGAAATTAAAAGAATACAAATCATTGCCTCTTGTTCATGCATTAGAAGGTTTTATGGGCTGTATTAAAGGCTGGAGCTTCGTGCTGCTTTTGTTATAACTGACTGATCTGAACTGAAGGTGTAATACGCAACATTGGGAACTGCCTCGTCTAGCGGCTAAAAAACATAAAAAATATTTAACTTCATCTGCAGGAAATGTGCTGTCTAACCACTTGAACAAAGAATGTTGACCACATTTTCTCAGTCTGCCTTCATCTGTATGTGTATACACTCCTAAAGACAGCCTGTTTATGTTCCCTGGTCTCTGCACATCCCTGAGATTCACTTGTGTGATTTATTTATTTTTCTTCTTTTCTTCTTCTTCCTTTTTTTTTTTTTTTTGCAAGTCCTTCGCTGCGCATTTACATGACCCCTTGCACTTTGTTTGCTTCTCTAAACGTTGTGATGGCAGGTCTAAACAGGATGCAGGTCAGCTGAAATGGTTTACACAGGAGATCCTGATGCATTTATTGCGTTGAGACAAAGCTGCACTGCTACACTTCAAACATCTACATGTAGCAGGAGTTGCAATGAGTTGCTGCACAGCTTGTCTTTACAGTTGAGCTATACATCTCGCCTCAGGCTCTCCAGCCCATCTTTACCAGCTTTGGAAACGCAGATGAAAATGCAAGCTGACCAAATAGACTTCCTCCTTTGTAGTTACAAGTTTTTAGCAGCTGCACATCACCTCTAGATATGGCTTCACAGTGTTTTGAGCTTCAGTTGCTTAAATAATGTGCACTGTTTCTGATTTGCCAGCATGTCATTGTCTGCTCACCATCACCCTCGCGTCTGAAAGAGTGGCGTACCCTATGCTATTTGGTTGTGTCAGCAACACTGACTTTGGTGAGCCATCTCCTGGCGAGTGGATGTAGGACATTTCTCTGGTACCTATCCAAGCCTATGTCTGCCCCGCCATTCCATTCCTCACTGTTACTATCTGTCATCCCCTCAGTTTCTCCTTCCTCCTCTCCCATGACCTCAAGGAGTCCTCAGGAGGTAAAGTTTTCCAAAATGGGAAGATTGTTTTTTTTTCCCTTCCTCCCCATCTGTCTCTTTGGTCTCGTTTTCCCTCTCACAAATTAGCATAGAAAAAGAAGAAAAAACACCCCAAACCTCAATGCTGAGTGACTCATTCAAATAATTGTTGCTTTAACTGTATCAAGTTACTCTTTTCTCTGACTCCCTTTTTACTTTTCTTCCTTTCCCCAGTACAGTGCGGTATCTGGGCCACTTGTGAATTGGGGCCTTTCAGTGAAAAGGCAGGAAAAAAACGAGTGACATCAGAGAGAGAGAAAGAGAGGGATCTAAAGTCGCCCTGTAATTTTCTGTTCTGTTTCTGTGATTGCATATATGACCATAACAGACAACCGGTTAGCTGGTTCACTTTGTACATGTACGTGTATATTACATTAGTAAAGATCCCCCATGTGTCTGTGTTTTATTTTAGCATGTTTGCGCTGCTTGTGTGTCTAGGTGGAGCTTGACATTGTTGACTTTTACAGCAAAACAGTTTTACAGGAGGGCTGTTCATAACCGAATAACAGAAAACAAAGAGACCCTCGCGTGTGTGTGAGTGTGTGTCTGTGTGTGTGCAATGAAAAGACAGTAAGAACAAAGAGACAAGAGATGGCGAAAGAAAAGGGGAGTGTACGGAGAAAGAGGAAGGCCAGAAAAAAACTCCACTTTTGAGAAGGAGAAGAAATTTGAGACATGTTGAAACATTTTTGGATAGAGGAGAGGAAAAGGGCAAGACATGCGGAGTGAAGGATGAGATCCCTCCCCCTGCCAAACTCGAGTTATACTCTTGACTATTCTATAGCTAACCCTTCCTCTTTTCCCCTCCTCTCCACGTCCCATGTGAGCAGCAGCCCGATGACTGGACCTCTGTGTGTCTCCACTCTGCTTACGCTTTGCTGCGCTCTGGCAGACATGCATTGTTCTCCACTGTACACTACTTGTTGCTCCCGTTCTTAAAGAGTTAGTTGGTGTTAGCTCGGCAGAAAGAGTGGGAGGAAAATACTCAGCGACAGCCTCGCGGTGAGTACTGACATTTTAATTTTTTAGAGAGGAATATTCTTGTCTCATTCATTTGTGGTGCCTGTCAAAAGGTTTTCAGTAGCATAACAAGTTTTTCTGAGGGATATCTTCAGTGGAAGATTTTTAAATAAGACAATCAGTTTGGCATGCCATGTAAAGAACATAATTCATTAGTTTTTTTTTCATTGAGTAAGTTGGTGAAAGACATGCTCTGGTAGTGAGAGCCCTTTTAGCTCGGCTCTTGTTTCTTTTGCTGACTCACTCTATTAACTTATTTCATATGGCTCCGTGGTGTGTAGAAGTGTGTTGTGTGCATGTGTTTGCCATTGTGTATAGTTTCTTAAGGAATTCTGTACAGATGCACGTGTATATGTCATTTAAATGTAATTATCAGCCCCTGGCCCTACCTGATGGTGTAAATGTGAGAATTTAACAAAGATGGAGGGAGCAAAACATAGGGGGGGGGGATGCTGGCATACAGCTGTTACTCACTGTTTGCTTCGCTCTCTCAGGTCTGTATTGATTTCCTTCTCTCTCCCCACTAAACGAGAACAATAGCTTCATGCCTGGCCAAGACCCCCCAGTAAATAACTCAGCTAAATATCTACAGCAAATCTCCAGCAAGATGTTGTTCATTGATTGCTTTGTCATCAGATGTGCACACACAAACACACACACATACATACGGAGGAGAAATACACAAACACTCAATCGGGCCTTGTCGTCTAGAGGGACTTCATTGTTTGGTGTGCATAATTGTTTGTGTGTATGTGTCTGTAAAGGCCTTGTCCAAAAAGGTCTTGGACAATGAAGTCTGTCACCGGGGGATGTGGATTTCTATCTCCCTCTCCTTCCCTCTCTCCCTTTGCTTTTCCTGTCCCAGTCTCCCTTCACATCTGGATCTCCCCACCAGCTGACAAGGAACAAGGGAGCGGATGGAGGGAGGAAAAAGGCATGGATTGGGGGGGGGGAAGAGAAGGTTAGAAATTGGAGGAAGGGGAGTGTATTTGAGCCAAAGTTCCCTCCATGCAGGAAGAGCAAACTTCACAATGTTATTGTGATTGTCTGATGTATGGGAGGAAGCGCAAACACTGCATGTGCGTAAACAAACACACACACACACACACACACACACACACACACACACACACACACACACACACACACACACACACACACACACACACACAGTCCTTCACACGCAGGACTTAAGTTCACATGCGTGCAAATACAGTAAATGAACATGGGCAAATGTACACACATTTAAACACATGCAATACACATTTAAAGGACTGTGAAGCCAGCGTTAAGCCGATTGAAGTGACACTCATGCGGCGTCACTATTTAGGCTCAGAGAAAAACTGGTGCCGGTGCTTGTTGGAGGGCTTTGGCCTTACCATGTGTCAAGTTTTTAATAGGAAATTTTGCACAAGGCTTTAGCTGTCGAAGCAAGTCCTTTTCCCTCTCGGTCTCTTTACTCTACTGCCTTCCAGCTCATTAGCCCATTGCTAAGCTATACTTGAAATTAAATCCGTTTCCTGGATTGAAATTGGAAGTAAAAAAAAAATATATATATCTGCCAGAAGAAGCCGTGCAGGCCAACTGTTGCAATGTTCTGTCAAAGCTGGTCAACCTTCGCCTGTTTATCCATACCAGGGCAGAGCCATGTGCCATGGCAACAGGTGTATGCTGATTATTAATATTAGGCAACAGGCGAGGCTGCGTGAATGCACGATGATTTAAAGGGGTAAACGTCCCCCTTACATCTGCTTTAGCGGATTCTGTGCAGCACACACGATTGGGGGAGGTAAAGATTGGGGACATTGATAAAACACGAGCAGTTATTTCCTCCACAGCCTCCCAGGAATTGTTTGACTATGCAGTTTCTGCCATATGTGCATGTGTAATTCAGCCATCTCCCTCTGTCAGTGCAGCTGGTCTGCGTCTGCCCGTATCGCTACTTTTCATATTACTTATGGCCTTTAGTCAAGCCTGCATCATTGTGCGAAATATAGGCAAGAGGGATGATGTTACAGTGCAGGTGGCATGAGTAAGACTGAGGTCACTGCTGAATGGGTTTACAGTGTGAATAGCTTCTCTTTGTGACTTGACATCACTGTGAATACTATAATTTTAGGGTGTATGAGTTTTTGCTTTTCATAGTAAGCATGTTTTGATATATAAAACATATACAGCATAACAGTGATGGACTGGAAAAGTGGCCCTGTTTTGGCTTTGTAATCCGTATAGTTCTTATACTGTGGTAGTGGATGTCGACCAAGTGTGTATGTTTTACATCATGATGTCACTAAGCGGACTGAGGGCTACAGCCAATGATGTAGTGTCACTTGGCACAAGTGACACTACATCGCACTGTCTGTGTGCCAACCAACAATCAGCCAGGAGAAAAGTGACATGTGTTGAGCTGCGTTAAAAAGCCCTGATTTGTTTTGGTCTGTGTAATAACATTCATTCAGCAGTGGTGTCAGTGCATCGTGTACAACGATCTTTCTCATATTTATGGAACAAGACCAAAAAAACTGACTGATGTCAAAGAAACTGACAAAAAGGGACTAAATGGATAATGATAAAGTCAGTGTGGATAAATACAAGGAGAAACCAAAGTACTGGAAGCGAACATAAAGGTTATTTGCATTCTTTGTGTTTTATTCAAACCAGCCAAATCTGGTTGAGCATATCAGTAGGTCTTCAGATATTCAGACGGGTGGATGGGCGAAAGTAGGCTACATGGCAACCATCAAATAAGAGTAGAACTCGAGTTTGGTTCTGCTCTTATCTCGGCTCATGTGCAATACATCACACTTTCTGTGGCCTTAAATGAGAGATTTGCCAGAGTAACTTCACTTTGGCAAATCTCTTATTAGTAGAGGAGGATATGTTTGCTATATACATGTGTGCGCACATGTGTAAAGTGCACACATTACTACTTGCATGTTGTGGTACTGTGTTGTAGTGTTTTATGTCTACAGTTAAATAATTATAAATAATTTTAGTAAATTTTCCAGTTTACAAACAATATGGATGAACTTTGTGACTTTAGGCATTCTTTGCTGCAGCTGCTTGCAGAGAGGCACTCAATCCCTTGTTAGACATTCCTGAATTTATTTTTTGGATTTCACGCAGTCTTTGTTTTTCTTCCCATGAATACAACTGTGGCAGGGTCTAATGACAGACCAATGGCTGCACACAGAGCTTCACGGCTGATGTCCAAAGTAATCTGCTCCCTGACTAGTACTTGTGACAGTCTTATAATAAAGGCAAATATGTTCAAAGTGACACATGTATGTATGTTTAATATTATGCTTAGCAATAATAATTATGCTGCGTGCAAGAGAGGTAATAGAATTTAAACTAAACTCTGTTTTTCACCTTAATTGTTTTTCAGAAGGTATACGAATGATGCTAATACTCTGTGTAGACTGACCGGGCATTTATGTAGCAAACCAAATGTCTTTATCGTTGCAAGTAATCTGCAATCTGCTAAAAAATCTCTTCATTTTCACAGCCTAATTGCTTTTTGGTGTGCTTGCAGCTTTGCCACAATAGTTTATTCTACAGTCTGTGAAGCAGAAGATTTGCAGGTAGATTCTTTTCCCCCCATTTGTATTTTTTCCAAAAATTCAATCAGTCGTATCTTTTTTTTTTTTTTTTTTTTTTTTTTTTTTTTTTTTTGTGCCAGTTTCGTCTTTCATCTGGAACAAGATATCTGTGTGTGTTTGTGCACGTGTGTGTGCACGCATGCTTCTGTCTGAATGAGTCCTGGCAAATTTAATATGCATACACGTGGTAGTTGCATATACTCAGAGGGTCCTGCACGCTTGATTCTCTGTAGGTATTCTTCAAAGGGCTGTGCATTGCTGAGCTTATCCCTGAAGATTATCGCTATTCTTCCACCCTGTCATTTTTTCTTCTGTAGCTCTGGCTGCTGTAATTCTATGGTTCAGCAATTATTATGAAAGCTGGCTTTGAAAGCTCATTAAATCTATTTTGAAACAAGGTGGAGGCCAGGTATAAATCGCCTGCAAAAATCCAAGTTTTGAGCAGGTTACACATCATATTGAGATGAGAGGATTACAGCTATTATTGTTTAAAGAACATTCCCTGATTATAGCTCGCCCCTGTGTGTGGATACAAAGAGTTCTGATTACTGCTGGCACTGCCGCCTCACTTCCCAAGAGTCTAAGCATTGACTGGCACAGCAGGGGGTGCAGGAAAGGCGGCAGGCATACACGCACACTCACACACATAGATGTACCAACACAAAGGCAAACATGCAGAGACACATTAAACACATGTTAACATCATGTTTTAATGAAAAGCACAGTCTTTTCTTGAAAAGAATTGCACAGCTATTTTCATAATGTGTATTTAATACAGATTTCACCTATAATAAACACGCAGAACAGCTGCAGGCATTTGGATCAGAGCTAATATTGAAATATATTAAATGGTTTTTTTTTTATTTTTATGGATGATAGGCTTTTTTGCACGATTGTGTATAACACATCATTCGTCACTCAGTACACCATTGGAGTTTAATGGTCTTATTTAACAACAAGCGTTCACACACACACATGCTTTTTCCTGTTTGTGTTGCCTGTGGCAACGGTTTGGCAAGGATCAGTGGTGATGTCAGCAGTGATGTACGAGTGTTGGAGTGCGAGGAATGACCTCAGCAGAGGGGAAGTCCCGGGAGACTCATATCAGCTGCAGCCAGTGTTCGCCTTCAGAACTTTCTCACACTACAGCTTTGCCGACCCCCCGAAGCCCCTCCTTCTGATCCTTCACAGGCATCACAAATCACCAGCATCCAACATGGCAAAGAGCTCTGACATGCACACAAGAAAGCCCTACTCCCAAAGCCAATGCTGAGAGTACATAGAAGAGGAATAGGCAAATTAACTGTTACTGCCTAGTGGGGAAAAGCCATTCCTTTGACAATATTTTTTTTTCTCTAAAATGTTTCGTTTTTCCTTTTACCGACTCCTTTTGTGTCAGTTAGTTTTAAAGTCTTGTAGTGCAGTAAGAAGCATGCAGTCTCTCCCCCCCAGCTTCCCAAAAGTGAGAATTTTATCTCGGGAAGCAATTAATCAGCAATTGAACTGATAGTTAAAATATGATGAACTGGCTTAAAATGAGTCACGTCCATGTTTATATGCTTTATACATCCTAACACTGTAAAGCCAGACTAATATACAAGCTGGAAAATATTATTAGCAGATATGTCTTCATATAATAAACTGTATGAACATATTTTGTTTGGTCACAACTAAACTGCATTACTTGAAACGGTCTCATTACATAGTTTCACTCAGACTCTATTGTTTACAATACTCTTAGCACTGTTAGCACATGCAGCAGAGTATGTATCAGAGCGAGCCAAAGGATGTCTTGATGCTAACTAGTTTGTGAAATGTATTGCAGGAAAACTGGTAAACAATGATCACAGGCTTTAGCCTTCATAGTATATCTGTGACAGAGCATGTGTATAAATGGGTTCGTCTATCAGAAATATATTGGCCAATATATCAGTACTCCATTTTTTTTACTGCTTAAAATTTGTAAGTGGCATTGGTCATATTGCTAATGTGGTTTAAACAGTGACAGCGTATTAGTTCTCTCACTGTACGGTATAAAAACACTTCAAAAAGGCTGGGAGTAAGCTTTGGAAATGTTGAGTTATTGAAGAGAGCAGTTTTCTTTGAGAAAATCAGTCTTTCTCTTGTGCTCATCACCGCATTCTTCTTCGAGAGATTAATGTGTGAAACTGATAAATGTTCTTTCCATTTATCTGTGATTCACTGCAAAATATCAAAAATTGCACGAGACTTTCTACTTGGCAACCTTTTTTTTCGTGATTTTATGTTTATTTAAAGTTGGTAACAAGAAAAATATTCCAACTCAAATGTAACTTTTTTTTTTTTTACATGTGCAGCAAACATTCTTTGCATGTCTATCCAATCCATGCTTGATGACTCTTGCTAAATTTTAGTGAATTTCGGTAGTACTAATGTGTAAAATAAATACCAGAGAGCATTATTTAGTGTATGCAATGCAGATTTTCCATGCATTTGTGAGAGTGTTTTGAAAAGATCCGTTTTGTGTGCTGTAATTTAAATAATAATGAAAGCATTTCCTGTAAGTAAACCTAGTAGTTATACTGATGAACCTTATTTTGAGACCTGCACGCATCCCATTGCCTTTTTAGTGGTAGTAACCTCATCATCTATGCCTATGTTGTGGGCTGTTGTTGGCGTACACATATTGTTATCGGATATTTAAACCCATTACGTCCTCCTGCTTTTAAACACACCAGCTGCATCACTGCGGTGACATCTAGCATGTGAACACAGCTTGCGCCCTCCCTCTAGAGTGGTTTTCTGTCCAGATTGCTGAACTACAGTCCAGGCTTTGCTCTTGATTCAAGCAACAGTCAGTTCATAAACGAATGGTTGCCTCTTCCTAGGACAGCTGTGTTACCAGGCATGAATGGGGAAAAATGATCACAAGAGTACCAACCGCATTCGTGAACCGCATACTGTGTGTGTGTTTTCTAAGCCAAGTACACGGTGCCTGTGCTCATTTGCAAGCACACGTGTGCTCATGAACCTGTTGGTGTGTGAATGAGTCGTGAACTATGAAACATCGAGGGATCAACTGCCACTAATGAATCAATGGGTGAATTATTTATCGTGTTTGCATTTGCCTTGATTGATGTGTCATTCGAAGGTGGGTGTGTAATGGCTGCTGGCTGGTAAACGCATAAAACAGTATGTTGAGAGTGTGGCGAGAACAGAGGAAAGTACAAATCAGTACAACCCAATTTCCACAAAAAAATTAGGCGCTATTATTTTGAACTTATGATGTGCAGAAACTACAAATATCATGTACTTGCCCTGTATGCTGTCAAAACAGCCTACCCTTTGGGGTATGGGGCCTTTTGTGGGATCTGGCATAGGACGCTGGCACTGGATGCCTTGGGTCCTGTGGGTTCCGGGTGGGGCTTCTATGGACAGGGCTTGGCCCAACACATCATGCAGATGCTAGTTTAGATTCACATCTACAGTCAGCATCTACATTTTTAGTCCATGTCAGTGCTTTAGGTGACATGCACTGACATGGTGCTGTAGAGAAGCGTACATTTCTCCTTTATTGGCTTCTTTTCACGGGCTCCCTGTTAAATCCAGAATCAAATTTAAAATCCTGCTCCTCACATACAAGGTCTTGAATAATCAGGCCCAATCTTATCTTAATGACCTTATAGTGCCATTTCACTCCATTAGAGCTCTTCACTTTCAGACTGTGAGCTTATTTGTGGTTTCTAGAGTATTTAAAAGTAGAATGGGAGGCAGAGCCTTTGATTTCCCCCCTGGTTCTTCCACTGGAGGTTCCTGTTAAAAGGGAGTTTTTCCTTCCTGCTATCGCCAAAGCGCGTGCTCACAGGGAGTCATAAGATTGTTGGAGTTTTCTCTGTTTTCCTTGTATTATTATTAACCTATTATGTAGGTTCTTTACCTTACAATATAAAGCGCCTTAAGGCAACTGTTGTTGTGATTTGGCCCTGTATAAATAAAATTGAATTGAACTGAACATGTGAAAATAATAGACACTTGAATGCCAGAGCCCAAGCTTTCTCAGGAGGACATGGAATATATTGATGTTATTCAGTTCTCAGTGGTTTATTCTCATGGCTAATTGTATGGCTCAACGTAACTTGACCTAGAAATTCTAAAGCATTATCAGTGCTTTGCCCCAGGGGGAGCTGTTGCTCCAGCTGTGTGTTGTCCTACCTTGGTCCTTCCTACCCCCTGGACCCATGAAACATCCTCTTTTAACCTCCCCGTTTTGTTCTATCCACTTCTCAATCAATGTTTTCTATTTACGTTCCTATTTAAATCGTTTGCTCTCATCATGGTTTACCAAAAACGTCCCTATTTTCAAGTCACGGACAAAGGCAAACTTTTCCCCACCTTTCTCTTTGCCATTACATCATAGCCCAAACCGAGGCCACAGCTGTAAACATGTTTCCACCACATGTCCATGGGTTTCTAATGCCAGTCATTTGCGTGCATAAACAGACTGAATCAGACGTCTAGCTGAGGTTATGACTGAGCTAAACGTTGGAGAAAATCGAAGCAGACTTTGTTCCAGCTCCAGTTAAAGTAAAGTGCAGTGTTGGGCACTTCTGATTTTATCCTTGGAGATCTTTTCCTTCTTTTCCTGTTTCTGTGAGTAAATCTGTTCCTTTAGATATTTAACACCCATATAGTGTAAGTACCATGCATGCTTAAATTGTTTGTCTCAGTAACTAAAGTAAATGTTTTGTCACCAGGTACATATGTATGCTGTTATATTATTTGGTGGCCTCTTAATTTGGTAATTAGTGGAAAAACCTTGCATTTCATTATGCTTATATTTTGTATCATAATAAATTATAGTATTTATAGGTTGTTTGCTGTGCTATACATTCTACCCCATATTTACTGAATTTCAAACACAACATATCAAACTTTAATGCTAAATAAAATAAGTATATGCTCATTTTAAATTTGATGCCACACATTTTAAGGTTAGAAAAGGTTTACGTTTCTGTGTGTGTGTGTTTTATCGCCCAGTCTTTTATGAAACCAACTGTGTAATTACAATTTTAAACTAGTTGAAATAATAATATCTGTACAATAGTGCGTAAACAGGAGAGGGACCATCCAGCTTGTTCAGCATCTGTGTTGACATGGAGGTGCATTCACACACATGGCATTGGTGACTTGCCCATCTGTGAAGGCACCATTAATGCAGTAGGATGTATGCAGGTTTTGGGGCATCACATACTGCCATTCAAGCGAAATATATTTTACAGACTGAAACACACAGCAATTAAGTCCAAAATAAGAGGTTGTTTTGTTACCTAAAATGTTAAGTTATGCTCTTTTTTGTTTGTTTTTTTCAGACAACACATAGATGTATATGTGTAAATGTGATGCCATAAAGCGATATAATTGTCAGAGGACGGTGGTAGGAATCACATGCAACTAAGAAGGAAATCAAAGGAGTTAAATTAGCTGTGGTCAAGGCTCTTGATGTCAGTAGGAGTGCTTAATGTGCTCTGACCAATCCACATGCACTACATGTTTTCAGACCACAGTTGAATCTAGAGAGCAGGGTGAGGTATACAAGAGCCAGTCGGCAATTTACTCTGTGGTACCTGGAGAACAGAGATACCTCAACATGGCTCATTTATTTCTAATTATAGTGACATGTGAATTACCTGAATGAAGTTGGAGTTTATTTATCTGTGGTCACAAGACAAAATGAGCCAGATGACAAATTAAAGGAAAAAAAACAACATAAGTTTCTAAGCCATCATTTTTACTTTTCTTTTTTTCTTTTGCTCACGTCAGGTCTGTGCTTTATAGACCATGTGTGCTTATGTTTTGGGGGGTTTTTTTTCCTTTGAGATCATCTGGATCAGATCATCTTGCAGCTGTCCTTCAATATATTCCAGGCTTTGACACGAAGAGGAAAAATTGTGTGTATAAGGAAAGCAAGGGAGAGAAAATAATTAAAACTGAGGTGTCACTGTTTGAGCATATGTGCTCACATGTGTGTGCCTTTGGATTGGGATTTGGTAATGATATTTCATGTCATTTGCCTCTTGGTGTGTCCATTTTTATATCGAACTACTTCTAGGTTTATACAACTGATCAAAAACAGAGTGGTATGAAGTTTTGTTTTGGTATGGTATGGTTGGTATGTTTTGTTTTGTTTAAATGTTCTAGAAACTGACAACACGGTGCAAGAAACAAAATTCTGTATAATCAAAGAGTGGTCTCGGCTAAATGCCAGGTAAGCGCCACAGGGTATGGATCTCTTTTTAGCCAGCATGGGCTCAGAACCAAACCCTGCGGCACAAAATGTCTTTGCCAACTAAGGCCTCCTGTGAGCGCATATATGTGTGTTTGGATGTCCCCCGGGGGATCTCATCCCTCTGACCATCAGTGCCTTGCCACATTCTTTATCTTGCTTCTACATATTTTGAAACCTACTAGATCGACCAGGGTTTCTTTTTTCTTCTCCCCCCCCCCCCCCCCCCCCCCCTTTTCCGCAAATATGGGCCAAGTTTTGATCATGGCACCTTTACAGGAAACATTTTTTGGTGATAATAAAAATAATGAAAATATTATTAATAACAAAATCACTTAAAAACTAATAACTGTCCCATTTTTGGATTGCCTGTTTCTTTTTATAGCATCTTTTACTTATCAGTAAGGAAACCTACTATCTATTCAAAAGCAGCAACTATTATTAGAAACATGTCTTTACTCGAGGCAAATTAATCTGTAGCCAAACCTCTACTTTAACCGACATGAACTTTATCTCCATGGGGTTCTTAACCTTTATCCTGCTTCTGGTCCCGCTGAGTTGTGTTGGCTTCAGAGAAGATTCACTCTTCCAGAAGGGAGAGTGGGCAAAGGAGCAGGCCTTTTACTGGTGCATTGGCTGGCCTCTAACCCAGACAGGAAGGACAACCATTTAAGCCACAAAGCTAATGACCACCGACTGTTTCGTTTGTGTCATTTATTACCGTGGATGTGGGGTTTTTGTTCTTGCTGTTTGTGTTTGTAAGTTGGCAGGTTGCACGCTGATTAGATCTGCAGGGACTTGGATAACGGAGAGTGACGAAGGAATCGAGTCAGATTTAGAAAGGTGTGTTTAATTAGGTCTGAGTGACCGTCTGGGCCAGAGATTTCAGACAGGACTCCCCACCAGCCCATAATGAGGTCTCGTCAGGTCGAAACGAGCATCAACACAGGTTTGCCAAACATCGGGCCATCACTATGGTAACCTAAGTCACTTTACCATCTCAGAGGTTTTGTTTCAATGAGGCAGCTACAGAACAAAAATGTGGTTTAAAAACATTCAGGCAGCAAAGGTGACAGTTGTGTTTTTCAATTATTGGTTGTAGTGATTTATGGAATAATTATGGTTATAGATGGCAGAAGGGAAAGGGGGATTTTGAAAAGAACTAATTCCTGCCATGCATCTCTATGTGCTATACACAAAGATGAGAAGGTGGCTCGGATGTTGGCATGTTTGTTGGCAAGGTGAAAATATAGAGGTGAAATTGAGATTTGTCAATTTTTCCTAAAGATTTTTGTAGACACCCCGTTTTTAATTGGGAGTATTTGGCAATGGATTTCAAAAACGTACTAAAGGTATCGGTATGTTTCTATAACAAAAACTTATTTATGATATCAGCACTTGTATAGAGGCATCCTTAATGTTACATCCAGTGAAGTCCATTCATATACTTTGGTAATGGTTAAAAACACACACATCGCTTTACAGTTTTGAAACTAAAGGCTTTACTGAACAGAAGCAGATTACTGAGAACAGGAAAACTGTGTCTGTGAGCATTGAAAGTACTTGCTTGACAGCAAAATCCACAAGTTTGACCAGTGCTTTGTACATCACCATGTGAACCCCTTTAAGTCATTGGGAAAATATACATGTTTTGTTTTGTGTTTTTTGTGGCTCAATGCTGCCACTGGGTTCATATTTTGTCGGTGTAAGCAGGATCCTCTGGGCCGAAATAGGGGGAAATTCCTGTGAAAGTGGAGGGCTGCAGTGGTTGAGCTGAGTTTGCATTATGTTTGTGTGTTGTGTGGTTGAGTTTTGAGTAGACAGCCAGACAGACAGAGACGGATTGAAACTGCTACATGTTACTCTTAGACAAAGAGAAGTCTTTTTTTCTCTTTTTTTTTTTTTTTTTAAACAGTTGGTATAGTGATTATCCTGCTTGACAATCAACTATGCTGCTTCGTAAGAAAATGGAATTATGTTGCTCAAATTGTGATTATTAAATTAAACATCAAAGTGTATCTACACAAAAATCCACTTTAAATTCTGATGTTCATGTCAGCCGTTAAGTCTCTTTATTTGAGATACTGGTTGCTTGAAACACATACATGTGCAAGCATAAACCTCGATGTCCCACCAGGATGCATAAGGAAATATAAATGGACAGTGGATAGACAAACGACAAGTAGGACTCAGAAAATGTTGGAAAGGAAATGTGAAAGCGCTGTGGTGAAGTATAGACTGCTAACCGAACTAGCCGCTGGTGTCAGTGGGGATGTCTTATGTAATGTGCTCTAACCAATCCACATACTGTACATGCTGTCAGACCACAGTTAAATGTGGAAAGCAAAGTGAGGTGTACAGAATTACACATTTACTCTGAAGAAAAGAGGCCACGGTTTATAACTTTTCACACTAGTAGATTATTAGTTTATGGTCACTTAACGAAACATCGAAATTAATGGAAAAACATCTACCAAGTCACTTTGAGGTGTTGAGCCACAATGCGACAACGGCTTCAGTGGTCGTGGAACCGACTCTCCAAATTTCGGAAACTCTTACTGGAGGGATTAACTCCATTCTTTCAAAACATATCCCCTCATTGGGTGTTTTGATTATGGTAGCAGAGAGCACCGTCCAAATCTCCAGAAGGTGTTCAGTATCCATGGAGACCAGGGGAACTGCAAAAAGCCACAGCATCTGATTCACATCACTTTCATTTGACAAAACTATTCACTTACTAGTTAAGCTCTATGAATGTGGACATTGTCATCTTGGTAGAGAAGCTTTCCTTCAATCCTTTCGTTTAAGGGGACAAATGGATCCAAACCATACCAGCAAAGCCCTGCTTAACTTAACAGAGCCAATGGACTGTGGGCTTTGAAGCTTAAGGTTTTTAATTTGTGCCCATCTGTAATTTAATCTATTATTAAACAGTAGTTTTGTTCTCCTTTTCTCAGATTTCATGTCTATCTTATTAGCAAGAAAAATCTAAAAATGTATTTCTATGTAGTTTATTGATTAGAGGCCTCACCAGAGAATTTGTGATTTAATACTGAGAAATAAATGTGGTAATAAAGTGTTTATAGTTGAATTATTCAGTTTGAAAATTGAAAACATAAGAAAATTAATCAGATTGTGAGCAAAGCAGCAGAGGTTTTAAATCCCATTATCTCTGTTTAAATAGAGGTTTTGTCACACAAGCGAGGGAACAAAAAAAATTATTTTATTTTTTCCATTTTTGACTCCTGAAATTAAATATTAGT
The DNA here is from genome assembly GCF_963969265.1 of Rhamphochromis sp. 'chilingali'. NCBI lineage: Eukaryota > Metazoa > Chordata > Actinopteri > Cichliformes > Cichlidae > Rhamphochromis > Rhamphochromis sp. 'chilingali'. The sequence goes on along the minus strand of NC_137932.1, from coordinate 11,358,445 downwards.
TTTGGGAAAATATTCAACTGTGGTACTGGTCGAGTGCATACCAATATCTTTACCAGTAAGACTTTAACAGCAGAGAGCATTAGGGCACATGTTTGTGTTGAAAAGCACTCTGCGCTGAGGTTTTGATATCCATCCACCAGTGCGAGTCAGCATGTATTTCAACATGGCTGTTTATTTTCCTTTAATGTGCAAATGGCCAAATATGTGTGACAGATCATGTGCTGCGGGTTGTGTGCGTGTGAGATATATGATGGCTGCGTGAATGCTGACAGTAATTACAGAAGGGTGTACCACAGCAGCCTGGAGCTGGCTGACTAACAAGTTATTATAACATCTACATAACCAAATGTCAGCCATCTCTGTTTGCTGCTTGCAAAGTGATATAAATCTAGAGGGATAGTGAAGGAAGCTGTAAATGCTTGTGATGCATAGCTAACTGAAAAGATGATAAATCTGGGCTTGAGGTATTTTAGATTTGATTTGCAGATTGCGTGCTGCTTCTTATTTTGACAGTTAGTGCGCTGTGTGTGTGTGTGTGTGTGTGTGTGTGTGTGTGTGTGTGTGTGTGTGTGTGTGTGTGTGTGTGCGCGCGCGCGCGCGCCAGGGATAATGTGGCATCTCTAGAACAGGAACTCTTATCCGCGCCATACACATAAAAGCGCCGTCTCTCTGTGCTCCTGCAGGACCTGAATGTTCTGTCTTCTAGTTTCCACTAACAGGCCTTTTTCACATCAGCTGCTTTGCCATGAAATACTCACTAAATGCAAGAATTACCAGTCACATTAATGAAGGCTCACATCTAAATGGACCTGAACCTTCATTTGTAACTCCCATCTCCCCTAATTCATGTCAGAGTGGTTGCTGTGAAAAAGGTCCATGAAATGGGCTCTCTAAATAATACACACCTAGTTTTTACAGCCCAGATTTTAAAGAAGTATCTATTTCACTGCAGGCAGTGCTCAGTAATTGAATGTTGGACCAATATTTGTTCTTCCTGTGGTGTTTAAATTCTCACTAACATCAGATGCAACAACAGGTGAGAGTACTTGGGCAGAGAAACACAGCAGAGACAGACCCATGAAATCTTTATTGAGCCCCACTGGCTACTGTCTTGTTAGCATTTGGATTTGTATAGTAAAGGAAAAGCTATGTTATCGTTTCCCCTCTCTGGTTGCGTAAGCTTCAGTGTGCATGCATGTCTCTGCTCCTCAGTGTGTATTTGAGTCCCATAAACCTGAAGCCAGTACTATAAAACTGATTTTTGGATAAAACTGCAGGGGATAATTATGCAGCGTGTTCACAGCACACATGGTCATTAATAACATTGGGGGCCAAGCCTATTTTTACTGTATCTAGCTTTGAGGCTAACATATGGCAGCCTGGCTGATTTGACATAAAAATATGTGCAAGAGCATTTAACAGTCCAGTGTCTTGCATGGAGGAGAGGGCGAGGAGGGCATGCGCACTGTGGCTTGTAAATATATAAGGCAACAGCAGGGGGACCCACTATGTCCCATATTCACTCTCGCATAAAGGCACGTGGAAGAATATGAAGAGGGTGAAAGTTGTTTTTTTAAGTTTTAATAAATCTAACAAATGTGAGGAATTCAATTTCAAAAAATCATGTTAAAGTATTTATATTTAATGAAACGTCCTTTTTATTTTGCCTCAATTCATTATACACATTATAGACGTTAAAGTAGTTGCCCACCAGATAACAGTTAACAAGCATCCATGTAGACAGTGAATGACACCCTGTGGCTGTACTCGTATCAGTCTAGTATAATTTATTATAAAACTGCACTGATGAAAATATTTGCTGAAAATGTTTATTCTAAAGTTATTTAATTTTAATCATTTGTGTACATGTATATATTTGCATAGTGATACGTCAGCACAAGTATAATTTATTTTGTGGGACTTTGTGTTCAGTTCTGGATTTCTCCCATTCTCTAAAACTAGCCTGTCGCAGTGCATCTAGTGCAGACCCCCAGTACACAGAGTGAGATGACTCACTGGACATTAGCAGTCACCCTGGCAGTGCCACCCTGACACCGACGCAGCTGCCGGCCGAGCTTCATGACCTCCATCTCTAGCGAGACCAGCCCGTCGCCTCCACCTGCACCCGTGGACTCAAACAAGCTAGCTTACTTTTTTCCCAGCACTCCTGCGGACACCATTTTGACACAGATGCAGCACACTCTTCTTCCATGGCCTTTAGTCTTTCCCACATACATACATCCAAATGATCACTAAGCTCACGCACGCTAAACACCGGCTGCTCTGTGCTGCTCGTACCTTTTGGAATTCGCTCACATCAAAAACAACATCTGTCCTTTCAGTCGGGCCTGATTAAAACGCGCTGGAATCTCAGTCACACACGCACAATGGCGTAACTTAATCAGCTACCACATGGCCACAGAGGCTTGCACTGCATGGAGAATGTGGGAATCCGGGGCTTAGCGGAAATATGCTTTGTTTTTATATTACACAAAGCACAATAAAGGGGCCTGCAATTGCAAGTGCATTACTGAAAGCATGGATGAAGACTTGCGAATGCTACTCGCATATGCATGTGGCCATCGGTGATATTATTTATCGTGTAGACATTTTCAGTGGTATGCATGCTTAAGTGGCGGGAGTCTTACAACTTAATTCCCTTAAATGAAACATGAGGAGGGGGCAAAATGAGCACCAAGAGCGATTCCAAAGAAAATGCTTTGTCTTTTTTTCCTTTTTTATCAACAGTGTTAGAAGGTCATGTTGTAACACTGAGAACTTCCTGCTTCATTCCAGACTTTTTCTTCTTTCCACATCTCAGTGACACAAACTTTCTCCTTTTCCCTGAATTCCTGCATCTCATTAAAGCACATAATATTATCCAGTAGGATCTGTGTGTACAGAGTTGGCATTTTTTTGACAGCACTATCCAGACTGTTTTTACTGACATACCAGACACTGTATGAGTCTTCTGAGAAGTTTTTTTTTTTTTTCCCAGTGTGCTCAATGCTATGCACAGCTGGTTATCACATGCGCCTCATACCCCAGGCAGACCATCTCCTTTTTTTTTTTCTATATCTGTTTGTTGTTGTTCTCAGTATTCTCCCTGTTGCCCATGCATATCACTCGGTGTGCTTATTTCACACACTCTCAGCTGTCATCCTCTTTCTTTCTGCTTTCTGCCTCACTCTAGCCCAGAGGTAATTCCTGTGTTGATATTTGAAGCTAACATTTTCTCAGCTTTCAAAAGGCTCCAGTGTTATGGTTGACCGCCCTATGAAAAGTAATACCTAGAACACATAAATAGCAAGTGGCAGGTGATCATTATTACTCCCTCAAAGCATTGTTTTCAGACCAGAGTGTTGATTTAATTTAATGAGTTAGCTTAGCTGAGGGAGGGGACCAAGGAAACAGTAATTAGTTGTCATGCTAATTGGGTCTGTGTGGGAGTTATCGCTTGTCTGCATGATAACTCTCACGTGCATGTGAAGCACACTGGGGCTGGCCTGCCTCTCTGTTCATCTCACGCACACATTTTTTTTTTTTGTACATTGAAATGCACATAAGCATGCATGTATATGCACACACACACACACACCGATAAATAGGAAAGGCAAACGTTCACATTCTGAACAGCTCACAGAAAATGCCAAGGGACTGTCAGGCCTTTGACCCATCGACTAAGAAGAATTAATGATGCGAAAATCTTGATCCCAATTATTTATCAAGAGAAAGCAGCCTGAGAGCTAAGGGATAAGGGTTCAAGACTTTGGATCAAATTAGCTTTGAGTGTAAACTTAAATACGTTAACTTGAACAAAGGAGGAAAATATAGCAGTGCAGGGTGAGAAGAGGTGATGATGAGTCATGTCATGCTCGTATAACAGGACTGGATGTCATCCTGTCGGCTCCACTAATTGCTTTATGAAGAGCTGATTTTTATGCGTTCCAGCCTGTTTTAGAAGGGCAAAACTAACAAAATGTCACCAGACTTTTACTGATTTATACCTTTAATTCTGAAAAGATGAAAGCTGTAAACTGAGTAATCATATTCTTTTTGATCTAACAGAATATACATGTAATTATTATTTTGTCATCTGTGGCATCACTCAAGTATGGTGGCCTTAATGTCTTTCCACCATATTTATGAACATCTGTCCCCACCCTGCCAGTGGGGTTTGTGACTCCCTGTGGAGCTATTTTTAAAGCCCCGAGGTCTAGTGACCTCCAGGAAGGGTCACACTCGCTATCAGCGGAGGTCCAGCCCTGCTTTGCTTTAACATGATATGCATTCTTTTTTTTGTCTATCTTCATTCCTTCCTTAGAGCTGCCGTCTCCATCCCTTATTCCTCTCTTCATCACTCCACTGAGGAATCCTAACAACTCGGTGTTGAAAGTGAAAAAGCGATGACCTATCTTAACCTCGACTTTTCAGCAGTTCTGTACTTATTACAGTTACGTACTTTCAGCCGAGTCGCAATGATTCCTCTCATCTCCTGTGAGTTTGTTTAGACATGCTGTCTGTTTTTCACCATGGCGAATGAGAACTTTTGTATATGAGTCTCTCAATTCATGCCTGTATTGATAGCTGCAGGACACGTGATTCTCTTTCCAGAAAGTGGAACTTTTTTAGCAGTATTGGTCCCATTCTCATCACAATGTCTAGTTCTAAGCCCTAATCATGCTTTAATTGAAGGTAATTTGGGGCAGTTTATAGAGTACAAAGCACGAATAAGGGTATTTCTTATTTGGAAAGTAAACATTTTAGGCAGTGTTTTAGTTGTCAGACTATTAGCCCTGACCAGCTTCTGCTAATAAGCAAACAATCAGCAAATAATCTCACACACATGAAGAACTGAGTTTCAGGATTCCTAATGTAAATTAAATCCTAGTGACGGTGCAATTTTCTAACTGTGCCACAATTCACCAGGATCAGAAAATAATATTAAAATGAGGTTTAATAAGATATTAAAATGATTATTACTGAGAATTAAAACATGGGAAAAGATGAAAGACGGGGAAGATGTCGACATAAGTACAGCAATTGACACCGATCAATCACAGTCAAGCCCCAAGGCTTTCAAGAGGTCTGTTCAAAATATGCTATCTGAGCAATTTATGTTCATGACATCACCCTTTTCCTGACGGAGCCATCTATATATTTTGAGAACCATCAAATACATTCTTCCATTCCTCTCAACAGATTTCCACCGTGAATTGCTTGCAGGTGTATCCTCTGCACGTTCATATGTTACACATTTTATCCTCATTTCTGACCAAATGTTCACTCTGAATCTTTTCCAAAGAGCCTGTCGAGAGAGAAAAGACTGTTAACATGTGCAATTAGCATCTGCGAAGTAAGTTTTATTTCCTCTTGTCTGGCAACATGACACCTTGAATAGTGGTTAGTGTGAAAAGAGTAAAACTCGGCAGCTACACACAGAGACAACACACCAGCAGTGTTTGATAAGTCAACAGATGCCCTCCTCTCATTAATAGTTTGACCCCTCTGTTTGCAGCAACTCCAGGTGGGGGTCACACTTTCTTGTCTTTGAGTAAAGGGAGTTCCAGCATGTGTTTGTACATACTGAGCGATATGTGCGCTTGTGTGTCTGTGTGTTTAAGGGCATGACTCCAAAGAGCTCAATCCAACTGAAAATAATAGGGAAATCAGGGTGGTGCTCTGAAATCACACCTACAAATCAAACATAGTTAGCATTCTGTAGCAACAAAGGAGAGCTGATGGGCAGAGCAATGACGCAATGCCATTATAAACACTAGTAGTCCTGCCACTTGCTGCTGCTGCTGCCACCCCAAGGTTACAAATACGAGTCAGTAGTGCAGAGCCCCGCACTTTCAGCATGTCATCCAACAAAGCTGCTCTTGTTTGAACGTGTGTTCTGTGTGTTTAGACTGTAAGCAGGACACTGTTGAGCAGCTGCCACTCATCCAAAGCCATTGCTCACCGACACAAATTTAAAACCGCGATATTGTATATAAAGGAATTAACAGTCCCAGAAGAGAAGCAAAATCAAATTCTTTTTTTTAGCTACACAAACAGTGCTGTGTTGTGGAGTCCAACATTTTAGTCTAGACTGAAATCATTTCACAGATTACTTTTTAATCTTGTGTAACAGACCTTTAGTCTTAATCCTGTGGACTTGAATGGACTCTACTTATATATCACTTTTCTACTCAGTTTGAGCACCAAAAGTGCTTTCTTATCACAAGCCTCTTTCACCCTTTCACACAAACATTCATACAGTTACTTTTTTCCATGCCTAAGCTCTTTGCCGAACATTCACACACCAACTCTGATGGATACATCACGGACAACTTGTGGTTTAGTATCTAGTCCAAGGATATTTCAACATGCAGGCTATCTGAGCCAGGAATTGAACTGCCAACCTTCCAGTTGGTAGATGACCTGCTTATCAACATCTTGACATCCTCTTTTTTTTGTATCTGCTGCTTTTAATCACTTTCAAGGACCACAGTCTCAACTGTTTTTTGATAATGATATGATGATTAAAAGAAGACACTGCAGTTTGGGGAAGGCCTTACTGATATGTAATAAACAGCTTATAAACAAAGTAAAATCTGGGAGCCTTTTGCATAATTGACAGCAGTTCTCGAAGCAAAACTGCAGCTTTATGGATTATTGTGTAACTGTTTTCATGTTTGCGCAAAAGATTGTGGGGTTGACAAATTTTCTGTCTGCTATCTCATCTTTGGTTATGCTGCTTTTGAATAAATTTGTCCTGGTGTGGCAGAGTTATGTGGTAAACAGCAGCTAAGGCAGCATTTTATGCTGACTTGAAACTACAGGGATTGGAGCTTAGTGTGAACTGAAAATTTCAATTTTACTCTTAATTTCCGTTATTTCTGGCAGCTGTAGCTGCTCATAGAAAATATGCTCTTGACAACAACAGGGAGAGCCAGAGTGTTTCAGGACTTCATTACAAAAGAGAAGCCTGCCTGCTGGTAGAGCATAACAAACAGCTGATCAGACAGGGTAGCTGTGCAATTTCATGCTTATGCATAAAGTATCTCTCTCCCACTTTTATTCAAATAGCATCTGCGGCACAAAAAAAGAAAAAAAAAATCACATAGCTGTTGGACTATATGTAAATCAAGTTAGAATCTTATGGTTCAATAAAAGTCTAGTGTTTCGGTGTCATTGTCCAGCGTTTTGTACAGATTTACGAGGGCATAGGGCACCACATGCATGAACCTCTTAAAAACATTTTTTTCCCATAGGCTTTTTTGTTTTTCTAACAATTGTGTGGAGAATGTGCTTTGTTCACGTTCCCTATTCACTAGGCTGCAGAGATGTATTGGTGGAAGGCATGTCAGCATGTGATTAAAGCGATTTCTCTGACCGAATCCCTTAAATGAACTCAGTTTTAGCAAAACTCTAAAGTCTAGATTCAAATATATTCACAGAAAGCAATAGACAGATAAAAATGATTATTAACTGGGCATTGCAAAGTTGTCAGTGACTAGCAGATGATTGAAATTTGAGGGGAGGGTTAAACAAAGTCTGTTTTTAAGGTTACAGTGAAGTTGGTTACTCAATCAAATGCAACAGACTCATTTGGAGGGAAAAATGTATCGATCATGTGAATAATTGGTCACTAGTGTGCGCTAATTCCGGGACATTGTACTCCTGATGCTGGGAGGGGTGTGTAGGGGGAAGGAGAGTGAGGGAGTGAGAGGAGCAGGGGTGAAGAGAGGGGGAGGCGCCTTGTTTGGAGGCTTTGCTGTGTGTTCCGGGCGTTCTCTCACTCGAATTTTTAATGGAAATACGATTGAGTGTGCTCTCTGTTGCAGTGTTGAAAGTTTTGTGACACTTACTGGGGGATTTTGTGAACTTTTCGGAAACTTTTGCCCCATTTCGACGACTTCTTCTTCCTCAGTTGTGGGGTTTGGTTTATACCCTGGGGCACCGGATCCGTGCATTGCAGACTGTGGAGCAGGGGACACCGCGCTTGAGAGTTTTCAGACGAATGACCGGGTGTGGGTTTACATAATTCAAGGCCGACTTTCTTTACCTTTGGTCTCTCTCTCGGAGTTTTGCTAAACATGTCGGGACGCAGTTTGCGCACTAAACTTCAAATCGTGCCAAGCAATGCTGGAGCATTTCACCAGTGCGTCAAGGGCAACTGTCTGTGAAACAGCCTTGGCACCGATATCTTGTTTACTGCTGGGGATTAAGGTTCCTGCCTGTGGGCTTGGAAGCAAGCTACAAAATACTGGTGTGACTCTGAACAAAGTTTTCTAACATTATGGAAGGTGATCAGGGGACCGGTGCGCCTTCCGATGAGCCTCAGGCAGATAGCGCTGCTGCTTCCGACAGTTTCTCCCAACTGTGGTCGGACGTTATGGGGATGCTGGTAAGTTTGGGGGGGAGGGGTGACGTGATAATTGGTTGACATCACAGACTCCCAACTAACTGAAATTGTTTCCTTTAACACTTGTATTGCGAAATGAGTGTTTGTTTCGCCGAATTATAGGCGTATGCAAATTACGCATCAGCTCTCTCCAACAGGCCCATGTTCCAAATCCATCGGTGCTCTGCGTGTAGCCTTGTATTCTACTGGAGTTGGCTCTAGGCTGCCAATGATGAGCTCATACAGCCAAGTCAGTCCGAGATCAAAGCAAACAGGAGTTGATTGTGTGTGGTGTGTTATGCACCGAAAAGTTACCCTTTATGGGTTATATAGTTTTGAGATTCCTGTTGTCTTTGTAAACTGCTGTTATCTCATTCAAGTGAAGTTTAGTGTATGTTACAGGTTTATGCTTTGAAATCGTTATCACTTCAGAGTTGTTCTGTGTTGAGGAAACCAAATTCCTGAAGCAATGTTTTGTGTGGCTTTCAATGCATTCTTTATTTTACTGCCTACATGGGATGTAATAGATCTGTTATCTATTGACACTGGAGTCCCTTTGGTCTGATACTGAGGATGTGTGTATGGTGTACAGAACTGTGTGTATATGGGGAAGGAGAATGCTGACACTAGACCTGGCTCCCAGCCACGCAATTTATCTAGATTTATTGCCTCTGGAGGCATATGTCTGATAGGCTGCTCTCTTTTGTTGGTTTTTTCACCTTGAATGGAATCACGCATACAGGGAAAAGCAACAAGTTTTGCTAAAGTGCACTGCATACACTCCAATGTTTTACCATCATTTTGAAGTCTGTTGCTGTTTTTTCCCATATTAGTTTGTCGTTTTAGATCATCTTATTTTCCTATTTTGCTGTGCAAGAAATTTCAGAAATGTGAACGAATGTAGATTGGCCTCCTCCAGCTTCTGAAAACTAGTGTCTTTAGCAGAATCGGCAAGCCCATAACTGATTTAACGACCGTGATGAAAGAAAAGAACGAACATAACATAACATCTGGCGCGTAGGGCTATGAGATATTACTTTGTTTGTTCTGCAAACTTAAACAGAAATGTCCCTTCATTCCAGGCCAGTATTTCTTTGCTTTTGTTTAATTTGCTTACATGATTCAGTTTCTGCTCGTTTAGAATGCTGCACTTAACTACAGTGTTTCTTTACGTATTGGAAAACATTTCTAAATTGTTAACATTTAACTAAATCATTTCACGGGGAACCTTGAGCTTAACACTTTGCTCACGCTCATATCTCTAAACACATCGTGAGATTCTGAACACAATGAACACCGCGCTCTCCTTCAGCAAAATGGATGCTATATATAACCAACCCACTATGGATTTCAATGCCTTTTGTTTTGCTTGAGAGCTTGCCCTTTGAATTGGGATTTGGTCTTAGCTTGTTGACCCAACTTAGCTCACTGTTGCACATGTGCCTGATCTTTGGTCTTTGCACGTGGAAACAGGCCTAAATACCTCTTTAGAGATAGTTTTCTATCATGATAAAGATCTGGTCAGACTTCTTACTGTTCTCCATCTTCCACAGATTACCGTATGTTTCAGCACACATACCAAACTTGGAAAGTACTCTTAAACTTTAAGCAACCGTTCAGATAAACACCAAAATGCTCCACAGCAAAGTGTTTGTCCTTTGAAAATAGGTTTTCATAATGCTTTAACTGTAAATCAAATGCTGTTTCAATCTGCTTTATATTTTCCCGTCTCTGAGGTTAACCATCCACAGTGACGTGTGGTGCAATGTGTTTAATAAGAATACCTTAGAAAGCCATTCATTTATGTGCGGTTTAAGCTCAGTAAATAGCTCTTGAAGTAATTAAAACTCAAAGGCAGTTTAGGACAGTGTGGCGTAGGAGCTGTGAATTGTTTTAAGTGGTTGGATTTACACATGTCTGAAAAGGGAATTTGCTTCTGCTTGGCCCGCCCCACGTCTGGAGATATGGGGGTGTCCCTCAGAACAGAACTTCACTAGCTTTTAAATTAATCTGAGTTTAAACACAAATGTGCTTTATGAATTTGTACGGAGGCGGTCTAGATTTCAGTTCCTTTTCATTGGATCCCATTTGGGAAATATCCTGTGGGATTTGACTTTAACTGGAATAACTGCTGCTTCACTGCTGCTTATGTAGAGGAGAGACAGAACAGAGATTTCAGATATGCAGTGGCCTAAGGCAAGCTTTCAATTGTACCCCCTCACCGTATAGGAAGGTATGCTCACTAACCTGGACAGCTGACAGTCACTCCCTCTTTCCTTCTCTCCAGAAATTTCTCCTCTGTTTTTTGCTTGAAAGGCCATCTGAATCCACAGCCGTGGTAATATTTTATTTGCCTGCAGGGAGTCCTTGTTGTCTTTTGAAAGGAGTTTTGTGGTGTTTTACACAGTGTGGGTGGTAGTTTGTCCATTTGGAAAACTGATTATGTAGGAGACAGTGCTCCATCTTTAAACCTAAGAATGTGATTCTGCTCTTGAGACGTGATTATTGATTGTGTCTGGGAAATATATGGCTAGATGATGTGACCCCTAGGTGCTTCCTCCCACATAGCATTTTATACATAGTGGCAGCATGTCCTTCAGTTGTCTGCTTTCACTTAAAGCATGGTTAGCTGGGCCAGTTTGTCTTTGCCAACAGTGTTCTCAACACAGTCTATAATAGCTGGATTTAGTCTATTGGTGCCAAGTCCAACTCTGGTCACTTCTCCTTTGCTACCCCTCCCTGACCAGACTTATTATTGAGGTCACTCGGAGATCTGGCAGGTTTCCTCTGCTGCGATGGCAGAGTACTGTTCTGCTCAAGCCACGGATATCCTGAGGAAGCTCTCTAAAAGACTGAGTTGTGGCCCCTGGCCTTACCCTCCTTAACAGTCTTCCTCTACTGGCCTGAAGGCCAACTTTTAGTCAGATGTCTCCTGGTTTGGGGATTTGTTTCGTGCTCACCTGCAGCACTTTTAACATTTGTAAGAATTGCAGCCGGCTGATGCAACACCCAGTGATGTTTTTATCAAATAGTTTTTTGTCAAATGTATATTTTGTGTTATACTGTTAACAGATGGCATGTTCTCTTTCATGTTATTTGTTACCAATAGAATGGTATTAATCCAGAGAAGCAGGGCGGGATTAGTTTATGGAGGCGTTTGAGGAACTAAGTAGATTGATGGATGTAGTAACAACTGGCTAATTTATCTTATGATGTTTGGACTATTGGAGAGGTGATGTATTGTTAGTGTTGGTGACTCAAGAGATTCACTTATAAAAACATTAGTACAGTGCACCACAATGCAACCCAGCTGGCAGCAGTTTCAGTCTGCCAGTCCTGTCCTGAGTTTGCTTAGCAAGTGAAAGTGATCACGCTGCTAACCTTCTAGCATTACATCAGACGGCTCTTTTGTCATCCATTGTCATTGTTCTCGAACACACAAAATGGGTAGACACAAGGGCGTGATTGTAACAATGGTTAATACCATCTACACTTCTATTCAGCCCATGTAAAACTAAACACCGGTATGATAAATGGAGGAATTTGACGTTAAAGGTTGAAACAGAACAAAAATATTTGATTTTTTTTTACGTATTATATACTGGCTTTTCTTCAGCTAATAAACAAGCAAGCTTTTGTTTAGATATTCTGTAACATGATGTGAAGAAGATAAACTGAGTGAAGCTCCAGCCTTAGCAGATATTCTTCTCATGTCACCGATATACCAAGAAAGCGCTTTTGAGCAGATGTTCCCAAGGTTGCAAGTTATCAGTGCCTTGCATGCTAGTTGTGTGAATTACCTTCATTGGGTGCCTTTCACATAGTTTTGACTTTTCCCTCTTAAAGAAACTGTCACTTCAACAGTGCACTGCCTCTTTTGAAAGGACTGATCAGCCCTTTATGTATTCTGTTATATGAAACGCTCAAGCAAAAGTGTTAAATCCTGGGGAATTTCCTCTCCAGATTTATATCATATTTAATTTAAAATACTATATTTAATATGTGCTTGATGTTGGTTACTTGAGTATAAAGCGCTTACTTGGTTTCATTTTCATAATGTAACAGTGGGGGTGCATGTCAATATATATATTTTGTAATTATATTACTTTATTTTTTGGCAATAAATTCATGATTTAAAAAAAAGAGCCTGAAATTGAAGCTGCTGAAGTTTAGCGCACAGGCATGCCTCATGATTAAAGTGATGCTTCTCCAAATTGACTTTCTGAATGTCTGTAGAGGAACCCTGTGTCAGTAAGAATGCAAGGAATTCCATGGCCAATTGACCCGAGGCTACTAAACCTTCATGCTGTTTCCCTTCTCTGTGCAACCTTTGCATACAAAGCATATGCATGTATATCTTTACTTTTTAATATCTAAAATAAAGCAGATTATACGTGATTTGTGTAGAAATACATATTGACTTCATTTTTATTTCTGCCATAGATGTAAATCATCTCTTTTGAAGCAATTGTAAAGGAACTTTAGGTACCGCAAATCATTCAGCATTAATAAGCGCTGTTAATTTCTATTTTGATGGTGGCGCAACATGTCAGCCATTAATTTGCAGTGGTCTTCACACAAACGAGTGATTTGTTAATTTTGTTTTTTTTAAACAAAACGGAAATTTTTCATCTTGAAATTAGAAGTACCCATCGTAATGGAATGATGAGCTTTTGTGACACTTGCACACTCTTTGATTTCATACAAGCGACCTCACCCATTCTTGCTTGGGTGGAGTTTTTGGTACGACTATTGTTGCTATTGTTCAAGTTTAAATGGGGAGTTGGCCTCCTTCACATCGAGGGTGGAGTAGCTGTTACATCACGTACATCGGCACACAGTCATGAAACTAGATGTGTTTATAGTTCTATATGTGCGCATGTAAAGCGGCTTCAGAGTAAGCGTTTTACAGTAAGGATCTTTTGAGACTTATTGCCAACAGAGCCTGTTTTGTTTTAGGTTACATAATGACTTATGCGTTAGAGTCTCTTACCAAATGAAGGATCTCTGTTATCAGATTACAGCGGTTTTATTCTCTTCTCACCAAACAGCTGCCCTGGTTTGTAATCCACAGACTATCCCTTTTCCAGCATCAATGCCTACCCTCCTGCCAAATTTCCAAACAATACTACCACATTTTCACTTCCACTTTGACAGATTTACTCTAAAATGTGGACAAAGCACTTGTTCGTGCGATGACATGACCAGCCATTATGAGAAAACAGCTGGTTTACCTTTTCTTAAGGCTGTGATTCACCCAAAAGCATCTGGAGTCATTATACAACAGAACATGTGAATGTGTCACTGTACAAAGTGACGGTGGAAGTGAAGGCTCGAGGTTCAGCTGTGTCGAGCGCCTATGAGGTAATTCCACTGGTGAATCAGAGGAATCTCAGTCATCTCTGCACACACACGGGGCTTGGGGGGGGGGCTGTTTTAGCAGTCTATCTGAAAACGTCAAAATATATGCAGCTTTACCTGTCCACAGCTGAGAGATAGTACTGCAAGTGGAGACAAAAGACTTGAAAACGTAAATAATTCTTCTGCAAAAAGAAAAAAGAAAAATCCATCACTGTTTAAAAATAAATTGGAGTCGTCGTCTAAAAAAATGATTTGTGCAACTTTAAAACGGGCATTAGTCTTTCTATCTGGATGTTGCAAATATATGTGCACAGTCTTGATGTCTGATTGTAACATTTTGGCATTCTCTAATGAGTGTGCGCTTTCAGTCAATGTGAGGAATGAAGGCGAAAACATGTGTCTGCTTGGGGAGTGTTTCCACTGGGATCCTCAGTCAGCTCAAACCACATGTCTGGCCAAAACAGGATTTCTCAAGAAAAAATGCTGGGAGGACAGATCACAGCAAGCCAAAGTGTGCATTTGAGACAAAGCAATTGTGTGTTTTTTGTTGTTTTATTTTCAGTAATGTGCTCATCTTACAATTAATAAATCATAACTCTGTCTCACCGAGCTGTGTTTGTGATTGGCTTAACTCAGTTTGTTTTGGTCTGATGCTTTTGAAATCCCCAGCATGCAATGTGTGCGCATACTAATGTGTGTTCTCCCCGACTAGACACCTAGGTCTGAAGAAGACCTGTGTGTGTATGCACGGGTGTGCGTGTGACACCTTACTCACAGTGATCCATTCATTTGTGGCCTGGCACCCAGATAGGGAGTCCAGTTGAGAAAGACAGAGACTGAGGGAGACTGTTTGGACCCTGCACAGTGACTCAATGCTAGCTGTCTGCCTGGCACAGATTAGATCAACACTGATGAATATTCAACTGTGGGCCATCACTGCCAGAATGGCCTAGATTTTAACCAAGGCAAGACGCAGGAGATGAGCTTCTCTCCCACAAAAGTTATACAAAAGTTGCTTTATGTCCTGCAAAGAAATATCAATGACTTAATTCAAGAAAGTAATTAATATTTAAGTGCTTTTTTTCTTCCTTTTTTTTTTTAAGCCTTGAGAAAATAATTAAGATATTCTAAATCTGAAAGGTGGGCCGACATAAACACAAGTCACCCTAATTAACTTCATAGATTGCTTTATAACCGGCCCCTTTATGTTGACAGTTTATGTTCAGCTACGCATTTCAATAAAACCTGAATTTAAAATGTGCTCGACTACCTCATAGTGTTATCTTCTTTTTGGTAAGCTCTTTAATGTTTGGAGCAGAACTTCCTCCATTATTCCTAAACAGATCTTCCTCACAAAGGCAGGAACTGTGCTAATGTAAACTGAAGCTTGCCGGAAAAAGTGTGTTTGGGTTGGAGCTTGGTGAATGTCTGAGGAGGTAAAGGGCATCTTGAAATAAAGACAAAAACCCAGGAACAAACCAAGGCCTGCCAGTGACACTGAATGGAACCTGATAAGAATGAATAAATGGGCCTAAAGCCCTTTTACCGGGGGTATTTTTAGGTTTTTTTTGTTTGTGTGGCGTAGTTTGCCGCAGCGTGGTCTCAGTTTGAACGGTAGTTGACACTTTGAAATTAGTGGCATCGCTAAGAAGAATGCATATAAAGAATAATATTGTTTCTACTTATCCAAGAAAATATTTAGTTTATCCAAAACTGCGTAGGAGTGAGAGGGAATGTCTGTGTTAGGCATACAAAAATGCATCCTAGTTAACTTCTATTTGCCACTAATTGTAAGTGTATGTTACATTGGTTATACAAAGTTTTGAGGGGATGTGAATGTCACGCAGTGTGCTAACTCGTTTAGGCTTTTTCCTTTCCCTGCAGTACTGGTGGAATATTGTGAAGTGCAGTTATATGAAAGCGTGGAAAGGAAAGACCAAGTGCAGAAAGTAAATCGAAACAAAGCAGTTGAGTGTTCATAATTCATGCAAAGAGTTTTTCCAGTGGGAGCATTGTCAGCGAAATTATCAGTGGTTTTAGTGGTTTTAGTTTTCTGGCTAAAACTATGCCTCTTCTTCTCCTCAGGATGGTTCTCTGGGCAACATAGATGATCTTGCACAGGAATACTCTGAGTACTACAATACCTGCTTTAGTGACGTCAACGACCGCATGGAGGAGCTACGCAAACGACGAGTCTCCCAGGAACTCGACATGGTAAATACACACTCACCCATGTAATTACCTCGCCTAATGAAATCATGTGAACGGCTATTCATGCACAGCATTTTCTTTGCCTCGCTTCTGAACTTGCATGCTTGATTTTTTTTTTTTTACGCTCTTTACTAACTGCCAGACAAAGAATAGCAGAGACTGAACAAACAAGATGAATTTGTGTTAATGTCCAAGTCTTTCCCCGAGGCCAGTGTGCCTGAACACCACTACAAGTCTTTTTCAGAGAGATGTAGGATACCAAGACACTTCTTTGGTTGCCAAGTTGCAAGTAAATCTATGATGGAATGCTGCTGGTGCTGCTGCAGAGGGCCTAGCTTTGTGCAGCATGCAACCCAATGGGTCCACATGCTTGCAAGAGCAAGTATAAGATGAATTCAGTAAGTCCCTGTAAATAGAACTTGGGCAAATAAATTCTCAAACACACACAAAAACAAATGGTCAATTCTGTTTTTCTGCTAAGCTAGCTGCCGCTCTCCACCACATTTGCTAGAAAGTCAGACATAGTAGTGTTATTGCCTGATAAAACAACGATTCAGTTCTCCATCCACAGACTTTGCACACATTGTTGTCACGTTGGACTTTCTTATTTTAGACCTTGTGCCGATTGTCTCCCCATTTTTCCGCATGTTTTTCTGTCATCACGTTTCCAGTTTAATAGGCGGCCCCTCTTGCTCCAAGGCGACCATGTGGCTCAGCTTGCATTGAAAGGCACAGCTGATTTATTGTGCTGTGCATTTAATGATTTCAGACATCCAGTTGTCACCGCTTTCATGATAGACTGTAAATGCATTTTGCATCTTATTATAGATTAAGTGCTGTCTCTTTGGCTGCAGACTTTGATCTGTGCTTACCTTTCGGGCATTTTTTTTTGTTAGTTTTGAAGGGAAGCTCTCCTTCTGAGTTCTTAAAACAGGGGAAAAGGAAGCTGTGAAGGCTCAGGGGAGGGGTTGGGGGTTGTGCTGAGTGGGACCTGAGCCTGAAGCCCAGTGCAGGAGGAGGCTAACGACATGAATAGTGGAAGAATGAGAAGGAAGGAGGATGAGGGGAATGAAGAGGAGGAGTGGAGTATGTGAGAGCCTGCAGCTGTCCTGCCACTCTGCAGAGTTTGGCAGCAAAATATAGAAGAAAAGAAGAAAAATACATGGAGGAGGGGATATAGGTCAGACAACACCTTATCAAGAGCTCTCAAATGTGCAGTATCAACCCACACTATATGGATTTAACCTTGCCTTGCGTTTGAGTGCAGGCCTTTTTCTAAAATTAGTTTTGGGTGCTGTTCAAGTCCAGAACAGTCTTTTCTTTACCAACCCTTCTAGGATGCAATGGATTAAGACAAACTTTTCTTCTCTTAGACAATATTGTTAAGAGGCATTGTGAAAGTAATACACAAGGCGTGTACCGAGACAGAGCACAGGACACTAAATGAACTGAGAATGAGCTTAGACAGAGCAACGGACACCCAGTCAGAAAGAGAGTAACAAAATGACTGTTACAGCTTTTGAAGTGTGTCCAGAAGTCAGTGGCTGCAAGCCAGCGTCATGCAGTCGTCACCCCTGGGACCAGTGCCAGATGGTTAGGCAAGGTCATAAGAGCCACATTAATAGAGACAGATTTTATTAGTGGAGGTGGATGGTAAAGCAGACAGGACTCCATAAGGCTCACCTCTCTTTAGCCATTGTCTTAATTTTCATGCGTTTCATAATGTCAGATTTATAGATCAGTTATTGATTTAAATTATTATTATTTTTACTAGTACTTAACTTGTTTCTTCAGATCTCTCCTACTATATGCTTTTCAGTTCAGATCTGATCTATGTAGTAGAGATTTTAGGGTAAAAGTCACCTAAGCTTTGACCTTTCTTGGTTTGCAATGCTGTACTAGAGAAGGCTGAAGTTTAGATAAATGTGGTATCGGAGAAGACGCCATGAAAGCTGTCTGGTTGCCAGTAAATCTGTGATGGAAGTCCTCATACTCCAGGTTAAATATAACTTGAGGAAAACACTGACTGGATATTTGCTACTGGAAAATTCCCATGCGAAAGCCCCACTGTCTAAAGTGTTGCTGTGGTCAACATTATAACACCAAAAAGTAAGAAGAAGGCCTTTTTAAGTTTCTGTTCTCCAAAGCATTCTCAACTTGACTCTTGGTACGGCGAGTTTGCTCATGATGGGAACCATTCAGCTTCTCTTTCGGGGTTTTGGGGGCTTTTTGGTTTTTTTGGGCTCTTTTCCTTAAAGTAACGAGAAATGTAACATTTGGATTTTTTTTTCCACTTGCACAATATTATTAGCCTGCTCTTGCATTGTGCCCCTTTTAACATAGTGATGGCTGTCTGTGTTGTTGCAAAGCAAGGGGCTCTCTCTATTAAGAGTTGATGACGGAAGCTCTCGCTTAGATGGCTATCGATGCACCTCCTTTCTGCGTGGCTTCCTCTCAGTTGTTTCTGTGACTCTGTAGTTTTATGAGTTAGTGGGATACAAAGGGTTAAATAAACATGCTCTTTGGGAATGTGGATATGGATTAGCACGACGGCCTCGCAGTTTCCCAGCACTCTTATACATTAACGTTCGGATGCTGCGTGAGGATTTTTATTATTGGAGTGACAGGAAATGCTGGAAAAGAGCAATATATTCAGCAGTTTTAATAAAGTGTGTTGTCTCTAATAACGGGTCAGTAAAAGGTCAGGTCAGAAGGATAAATTATTATTTTTTTTTTTTTGCCTGGGATTCAGTTACATTTTAGTCTTCAGTGTTCTAATTCCTAGCTAAATAAAAAAGAATTTAGTTATATTTTAGAATAAAGTAGATGCATTTGACCGTCCTAATGTATCTTACATCTGTAACCATAAACATGATTTGTTTTTCAGTGTCCCTTTTCAAAATAGGTGCTTCACAGTAGTTTATTTTTACGATAATTTTTAAAAAGTGAGTTTTAAATTTCAGCATAGCAACGAAAATTTGCTTGGCCCAATGTTGAAAACAGTGATGTCGGTGGCTATGGTAGAGGTTACCTCAAATAAAAAACAAAACAATGATTGGCAGCCCACAGATTCCAGGAAATGATCCCAATTTTGGTTAGTAACACAATTCAATCACTGGTTTGCAGATCTGTTTTAGATGTGGACGGATTCTTAAAAGGCACCAAGGCAGAAGTTTGTAAAGGTTTTAACCAGTGGCTTTGAAGTAGCATAAATTATCATTGCATATTATCATTGCTAACAACTGCAATATATGACATTCTTTGGTTTCTGAAGCGGATGATGATCATTTTAAATACTGCTCCATAGAAGTCATCTGAAGTTGAAGTAAATACATTTAGTTAACTTTTGTCTTTTTCTTCTTGTTTCTTCAACATCAAGGCAGTTGGAAAAGTTATTCAAGCTATCTCCATGAGCAGCCACAAAGTCACGCTACAGTTATGTCAGTGCAAGTTTAGTTTAATTCAAAGGGAAGAAAAAAAAAAGTGCCGAAACGCAGACATAAAACACCAGAGGAGGGATCCCTTAAACATGCAGGGACTGGTTGTTGGATGACTAATCTTGTCTGGCCAAGGGAGAGAAATACCAAACTCTACTTTGACATCACTTTCTAACCATAGCACAATAGTATAAATGAAGTACGCTAAATATAAATCAAGAGAGCTCATTTTGGCGTTTGTGGTTGTTGGGCAAACATTTTAACACTTGCTGTTAACCATAATGAGACATTGCACTGCTGTGTGTGGTAATATCTTTGAGGATAATTTTAGATAATTGCATAAACAAAGCATCCTATCAATCATAAATCTGTTCATCGTAACCTGCTAACTCAACGAAGGCGTTTTATTTGTTTTATACCTGAATTGCCTGACAGCCGTGGGTCAAGACTCAGGCACGGACTTGTGTTTTTGTTTTACCGTGAGACGAGGAACCGTGTGGTTAATGCCCACATGAAGTTAAACCATCAAAGTGCGTCAGTTCAGCTGGGTTAAAACTACAGTGTAGAGGAAAGACAAACCGTGTTGTGAACTCTGCTGCTTATTTATCCTTTCTACTCTCAGATTTTTGCCTAGAAACATAGCAAAGTCAAACGCTCAAACAGCAGAGACTTTGTTGCTGTAAGATTGCTTTCAAAGGACGTTCGTGCCGCTGTGTTTTTTTTATTATTGGCAAAACCCTTGTGGAAAGCAAGTGGTATATTTAAATGTATTTTGTGATTTATTTGTCACTAATGGGACATCGGTTGTAATAACTTTGGTATTTGTTTTGAAATACCAAAGCTGAGGAGGATTCTCAAAGCTGAGGAATGCTCCACGCGCTATAAAAGAATGCAGCCCTGTGCGGCGAGCACGTACACACACTCTCCCAGACGTCCTTGGAAGGAAGAGGATGGAGATGTTGGTGTGCTAATGTATTTCTTGTAAAAAAACATTTAGGCAAGCGGCAGCTTGATTGGTGTGGCGTGGTTGAATTTCAGAAAACACAAGTGTGTGTGTGTGTGTGTGTGTGTGTGTGTGTGTGTGTGTGTGTGTGTGTGTGTGTGTGTGTGTGTGTGTGTGTGTGTGGATTTTCCAGAACAGCCAGTCCCGCAGGTTTTGCACTGTGCTGTACTAGTTCCACCTCTAACGTCTTTTTCAGGGATTGCAGTAGGTACCTGTTCCACTACATATCTTTCTACAGGGCTACTTACAGTTGCCCACCCAGGTTCACTCAGCCATGCCAGTTGGCCTACCTCTACTGCGCCACCTGGTCTTTTTGCTACACATACACCTTTTTTTCCATCTGAGGTTGGGAGTAATTTTGGTGAAGTAAAAGTGACTTCAACAGGCTTTTGCAGTGAATGGAATATGTGTTTAGCACTCATCTGTATTTTGAAGCTTTCCCTTTAATTAAAAAAATATATCTGGATCTCCTGTTGCGCAGCTAAACTTTGTTGTAGTTTCCAGGTTAATGATGGAAAGCACTGTGGTTTTTGGAAGTAAAGTCACTTTTCAGTAGCGCTTGTGTGTTAGGGTTTAGTCGTTTCCGATGCCAGTTTCCCTGTGCTCAGACATCGTGATCCTCATTAGTCAGAGCTCTCCCTTCTTTCTCCCTTTCATTTTAACTTAATTCAGTCATGCTTAACCAATCATTCTCCCATCACAATTGCACGCACATACACACTAAGCGAACCATGCACAAGCAACGCCTTTGGACATCTAAGGGGAAAAACGCATGCACGTTCACACGCTTACATGCCACTTTTAGGTAAGTAGGGCAGCATCTTAAGATTTTTCTGCAAAGTTCATGTAAAGGATAGCCTGCCGCCTCTGGGGGGGATGCATTGTGGGATCTATGCTTTATACACACACACGCTCGTAGGCACCGCCTCAAACACAGATTGCCTTGATATTCTCTTTCAAGTAACCGTGTCAGCAAGTTATTCATCGTTTAACTGTGTGTCTGAGAGAAATGGAGATTTACTTTTGGAACCATTTACTGTTTGTCTCATCACATCCTGCTCTGTGACAGATTAATCCCACAGATCTCTAGCGGAGAGTGAACAACATGTAGGTTTTGTTTGTTTTTCACTCATCTTTTCAGCTTTTCACTCTCTTTCCATGTCAGAGATGGCACGCACAGACAGGAAATAAAGGGAAGCTGAGGATGAGTAGGAGGAACAGAGAGCCACATTGTGTCTTATAGGTCTTTTAGTGTGTGTGAAAGTGGGGGCGAGATGTGTGAATGTGTGTAGATGTTCCTTGAACTGGGTTTATGTCTGTGGTGGAATGAATGTGGCGATGCCAGGGTCAGTGTCCGGCTGTATTTTTGTGTTTATCCAATATCCAAGCAGTA
Organism: Rhamphochromis sp. 'chilingali'; assembly: GCF_963969265.1. Classification (NCBI taxonomy): domain Eukaryota; kingdom Metazoa; phylum Chordata; class Actinopteri; order Cichliformes; family Cichlidae; genus Rhamphochromis; species Rhamphochromis sp. 'chilingali'. The sequence continues at coordinate 11,336,648 of NC_137932.1, read as the reverse complement.
CAGAGACATTGTACATTAAAATCACTTTTACAACGAGCTGGCATGGTGCTTACAGTTACCCACTGGTGAAACTGGTATCTGTCCTGTAGCTGCTGTCCGGAGAAGCCGCAAAGAGGATCTGATAGCAAAACCAGCCAACCACTACCTTTTAGAAAGCGTTTGTGCACTGTGTTTGCATGGGAGTATACTCCTCATTCACAGCCTCCCTCTTAACGTGGGTCCACAATATTCTGCACAATTCATTTGTTTAAATAGAGCTGCCAAAGTGGTGCTTGCTTAAGGGATGAATGTGTTGTGTCTTTGTCTCTCGTAATCTCTGCCTTTGCAAGAAAAAAGACAAACAGTCCTTTCCGAGATTTTCCTTACGTGCAGCTTGGTGACTGTAGAAACAAGCTTCCACGACTGTAGATGTGTACCTGCTCTTTGACTTATGGGAATCCCCATATTCCCTGGGATGTACAAATTAAATGGTCTTCCGACATGACTTGATTTACTTCACGAAGAAGCTTCCAGTCACATGTCTCTGTCTCGTTGATTGAAGTAACAGACAAATACACAAATGGCCAGTAGGACTTGTGTTGAGCAAAAATTAGGGCTGAACGATTATGGAAAATAATCTAATTGTGATTTTTTGCCCCAATATTGCGATTGCGATGCGATATGCGATTATTTTTTAAGGTCTTTGTCTTCTGTATTATTAAACAAAGACAAGCAATACATCATATAGTATGGCCAATACTATATTACATTAATTTTAAACTGTTCTTTCCTGGAAGACAGACCTCTGTTATGATGACATGAGGTGATGCATGAATTGATGACTGACATTTTTATTTAACTTCTTCAATCACAACAGTATATTTGAACATACACAATAGTTTATTTTTAGCTTACAAACATCTGAGCATAAAGTGCTGACAAGGAACCCTGGTGTAAACATTAAAATGAAAGTCAGTACAATGTGCAGATTGCAGAAATATACATAAAAAAAATCAGTGGCTTTACCACACTCAGTTTTTCGACATCTGTGAACTACTAGACAGTTATTCAATTAAAAAATAATATTAAATAAATAAAACTAATAAATAAAAAATACACACATCTTACTGATCTCTGCAGTCAGTAACATTACACATAAAGTGCAAACATAATAGCAATTGTATAAACACACACACAAACACGCCTTTAAAATTTAAAGGCGTGAAATTGGACGGTCTAGTTCTGATTAGCGTCACCGCTGTCTCGGTGGAGTTTAATAAACTCGGCCGTCTGCTTCTTGCTATCTAAAATATAACCAGACACTGGTGTAAATTCTCGACTGTCTCATACTTCTGTTTAATAAGTTTTCTGTTTGACGTTTAGTCAGCTGTGTGAAAACCAAGGAGGAACCCACCCGGGGGATTAATAAAGTTTTATTTTATCTAATCTAATAACTTTAATCTCAGCCAAACCGATTTACTCACGAACAAACAAAACACTGAAAAAAGCCCAACAATAACATTTTTAGGTTGTCTAAGTGACTTATATATTACGTTTAACCCGAGCAGCGAAACTCCGCGGTGATCTGAAAATGATGTGCCGGGAGTTGTGCCGTTCTCGGCCGCATCAGTAACCCTCGAGCTCCCGGCTAGCTGTCGAGCTGGTGGGTAGCAGACGCCTCTGAAAACGTCGAAGCACTTTTGCAAATATGGGATATCTTGATAAATCGAGCAGATATTTGATGTTTACACAACTACTTTCTCGCCTGAAAATATGTTAAAAGTTTATTTTGTGACCCAGAAAGATTAGTATGAGTAATTTTAAAACTTAGTAGCGGCCGCCATTGCTGGAAACTGGAGTTTGGCTGGGCCGCGCTATGAATTCTGGGATATGGTAGTAATTTGGACAGCCTTCGGCGCGTCGCTGTGACGTAATCGGTCTACAAATGCGGCCTCAGGAGGATGCAGCCCATGAATTTGGACATGTCCAGAGTATAATCGCAGCCTTTGCGGTTAGAAAATTGCACTTGATCATGTCGCGATATTATCGCAAATGCGATATATCGTTCAGCCCTAGCAAAAATGATTGTTTAATGACTGTCTCGCTAAAATCCTTACAGCCACCTCTCAGTTGTGTGTGGTTATTGTGGGACTTGGGCTAATTTAGAGGTTTTAAGCCACTTTAGCACTTCAGGTCCTCTGCTCATTTGACTTGCAACTTACGGTTGTTCCAAAGTTCCAAAGAACGCTTAAAGGTAGTTATGTCACTCCTGACTAATACACTTGCTCATGCCTTACTCATGTTCATGGGGCAACAGTGTGGAAGGATTGCACTCCCTCAACCATTATATGAATATAAAAAGGTTAAACTGGAGGTCGTCCAGATTAGGAAGCGTGACTCTCTTAACTGTAGGAAACTGTCTGTGTTATGCTTCCCGTGACTGCTGTCCTACAGCTTAATACCTGGGTGTGGAGATGCAGGATGAGGATGCCAATTTCCTTTCCCGCTCTCCATTTCGGGGAAATTCTAGATTACATTTGTCTTTTGTTAATGGGCTTATAATAGAGAATTTTTTACTGATTGTAGAAGTCAAGACAGTCCAAGTAACCCTCAACCATCCCCTATATCGTGTTTGTTATCCTGCAGCGAGAGAGCCAGTGAAACGGAAAGCTTAGAGTTCTGTAGAAAGATGGGGAAATAGTTTTTAATTTTAGATGTGTTAAGAAATCCTGGACAATTTCAATATAATAGGACAGACAAAATAACCAAAAATAAAAATGTAATATCAGCATTTACATCGGGACTTGTTTCCTGTAATTCTTCATGAACTGCTAAATAATAAAGGTCAGACAGAAAGAAAGTGGAAGTGCGAACTTGTCTTAGATTTTGGTTTCTATTCTTAGGTGGACCTGATAAATCTCATAAATGTTGCTGACAGTGACCCAAACCAAAGGGGTCTTCACGAGGGTCTTCACCTTTTTTGTAATTCGATGACCCATCTGGTTGAAGACCCCCAAACCCAAGCCCTGCATACTCTGATCATTTATTAGTGCTTCATTAGTAGTTTTAGCAATGTTATAATTGACATTTTCTTACATATGTTGCAAATTAAGGCAACTAATGGGGTCTTTTCCAGTCTTGCTTACTCACATGATAGAAGGGATGACAACAAATTAAGAGTGAAGTCACATAATGATAACTGTGCAACGAGTAGGGGTATGACCTTCAGCAAATAAGAGCTTTGTCCTGATGTTAACCTCAGATGTTGGGTCTTCAAGCCTGAGAGCCTTTGGAAAAAATATGCTCACCAGCCTTAAGCAAGTTGTTGACTGTGTCTGTTTCTGTGCTGGTTAGTGGCCTGAAGTTTAAAAACAGTGGTAGCACTGGGCAAGTCTCAGTATAGGGAGTCATGATATCTCCTGCTTGACAGTTCAAAAGGACACAAGAGTGCCGCCAGAACTATGTAGTCAGCCATTCCCTCAAGGAGTCTAATTGGCTATTAATACTCACACGCTGCAAGTTAAAATCTTGTTGCAGACTCGCTGTGATGGTATCTGCCTCAGTGTCTGCCTTTATTCAGCACTTTATTCAAGACACATCTGTATCTGGAGTTGTTATAAATGCACCTGCTTCAGACACATTCATTAGCTCCAGCCAAGTAGTGCAAACACACTGACAGCGAGTTTAAAAGCTGGAAAAACTTGGCAACATTTTGTGTATAAAGAGAGTTTAAAAATAAATGCGATTTATATTGTTTTCATACAGTTGTAGTGAAAGCCACCGTTAAATTTACGAGCAAAGCTCAGCCAGGTCTGGATGTCTGTTTTGCATGTCTGCCTGTGCAGTTAGTCAAATATGGCATGTTGTATTCTAATGTAAGATAAGAGGCAAACTAGCAGGTGTTTGTCTTGAGTGAAGCGAGTTTACTGATGTAATTGTCATTACAAAATCAGATGCACGGAGCCAGTTTTGCAGGTGCAGAGTTACATTTCAGAACTGTTCACGCAGACTGGGGCGCCTGAAGCAAGTCATGACTTGCCCAGCAGCAGTTGTTGGTGTACACACACATGCTTGTGTTTGTTTTGACGCCTTTTCAAGTATGTCTGACTCTGACAATAATAAAAAAAAAAAACCGTCTGTACATGCATGAGTGCACTGTGAAGCATTCCCTCCACTGTTGCTGTATTTTTTATTTTTTATTTTTTTTTATCCTTTCGTCTTTAGCTTTCTTTAAAGAACTATTTTACTTTCCCGGTGTTGTGATTTGCTCCTTTGCCTCTTGGATTGTGATGCTTGACCTTCTCACTCCTCCCCATCTAATTTTTCAGGAGAAACAAGACCCAAGCAGCACCTCTCTGCAGCTCCGTAATGAGATCCAGGTAGGCGAAGACACCTGCATAAGAGTAGCACTTGTGAAATACCGTCAATTCAATTCAATTCAATTTTATTTATATAGCGCCAAATCACAACAAAAGTCGCCTCAAGGCGCTTCATAGATACAGAGAAATCAGATGTCAGATGTCATTGTTACCAAAAGTCTGACACGTGCCTCCACCCCCTTCCTTGTCTCTCTCTCCAGGAATCTTTAGGCTTCAGCAGCGAGGTGTCCACTCCTGAAACGGACAGAAAGTAAGTTTCCATTTTTGTCCCTGATAAAATGTGACTGTAGCAAATGCGCATCTGTGAAGTATGCTTGGATTGAGATGTCTGTCTGCTGCATTTCCAAACAATTTGCAGCCTGTGTCTGGCTCATATCAAGTTGTGCATGCCTGCACACAAAATCTTTCTTCATGTCCACGGCTAAATATGGAGAGAAATACACACAGCTTCAGACACAGCTAATGTGTTTGGTAGATCTATTATGTGGAACCTTGTTTTGTTTTTTTGGTTTGTTTTTTTTAAAGCAGAAGATGCTAGTTTACGTGTGCATATTTGCTCTAATGATGGTAATAAAACATTACCCACTGACTATTTAGAAGGTCATTTTCAAGAGAGTTTAAAGTTAAGGAGCAATCTGCACTAATGGACGTCTCGAAAAAGATGTAGTTGGTCTTCCATGCCTCTCTGCTCACATTGCTGCTGCAGTTAAAGGAAACCCAGTGACTGCTTCCTCTGGCTGACTCGCTTGGACCAGCAGCCATTCTCTATTCTCCAGGCCGTCTATACTTCCTTCCTGCCTTTGTGTTCTGCGATGTACAGGGGGGGGAGACGGAGAGGGTGATGGCCAAAAGATTAGAGCAAAAGAGCATGAACGAAAGAGCAGGATGGAACTGGGCATGGGTGGGGTTCCTTTTTACTGGATCCTGTTACACAAAAGTATGTTCTTTTTTTTTGAATACCACTGTATTTTGCTTGCATAAAATTTCTAGGTCGTAGCCCACCATGAGGTCACTGTTATACAATGCTATGCAAATTTAAAGCGATCCAAGTTGGCTAAATGGCCTGATCGCACACACACGGTCGCTTTATGGCCACGTATGTTTGATAAATGAGACGGCATGTTAAGAATATATTTGTTTCCTCATGACGAGTTGTCTAGTAAAGACCTCGTTACAAAATAAGCTCCTTGGGCAGTGTTGGTCATTGGTAGTGATAAAGAAAACCCCCAAATTTTAGGAAAGTAATCAGCCCCGGTGGAGCTGCCATCTTCACGTGATGACCAGTGAAGTGCATACCGCAGACATGATCTCTATTCCCATGGCTTTATATGTTGCACAGACAAATGCAGAAGATGATGGGATCCAGATGCCAAAATGACGTCTCTCTACTGTTTGAAAGAGACCCTAAAAGAGCCCCTAACTGTACTATATTATCCATTTTCTTACTGTCAGTCTGGTTTCTTTCTCAGGCGTTGCATGGTTTCTCTTTCCCTTACCATCACCAATAAATATATTTATATATATATATGTGTGTGTATAATATAACTTGTAAACCTACCATTCTCTGAGTTTTTATTCTTAAATTACAAAACTTCCCACATCGCACTTGTAATAACCCTCTTTGTTTTAATCTATCATTCACTGGCAGCCTGTCTGCTCCCACTCACCCCAGTTCTCTTCTCTATTAAGTTGTCCATTGTCCACTTTCCACCATGGTGAATGGATTTCAGGTGGAGTGATTTATCATGTGCAGGCAGACTGATAGGCATGCCCCGTGCATTCCTGGGACCCGATTCCTTACAGCCGCACAAAAGGCACGCTTGCACGTTCATGCGCACAAGCACGGGTACCCCACTGTCGCCTCTTTGCGGGACAATAGCAGGCAGATAAGATTTCCCAGTCTTCATCCAGGGGCTGGAGTCACCCTTCTTTTCCCTGTTTCTATGTCACTTTGTTGGCAAGACGTGGGCACAGCTCTGATTGTGCCGGGTTTACAAGTGGTGTTGACAGAGAGCTCCCAGAAGGCTGAAAGATTCAAGTTTGCAACATCCTGTTTTTGGAAGCTGATTGGTTGGTGGATATTGCTGTGCAGAATGGGCACCTTGCTTATCAGTAAGGTTAAAAAAAAAAAAGAGGTAAATGGATTTTGATGAAAACGCACATGCAGAAACAGAATATACGAATTGGCGGCTCCAACTGGGTTTGAAAATGCTAGTGCGCTTAGAGGCATCTGTGCTGCTGGAAAGCGCAATAATCAGATGGAAGAATCGGTTTCAGAACAAGCACCACGTTGGGAAACTAAAGCACCTTGTCAGCACATTTACCTTGTGCTGGTGAGTATTGTAGCCTTAAGTTGAACAAAGTAGATGGCAAGTTGAACGACAGGAAAGTGCGCTCGTAGTTGATATCCACGTACTTTTTCAGCTAAGCGCATAATTTTCTATTTTCCTGCCTTCCCTTTTGCAGTGACCTCTCTGACTCCCTAAAGAGGTCGTCCCTCTGTTCTTCCTGTGGACACTGCTACCGTCATACTGTCACCTCTCATTGTTTCGTCAAGAACACCGGGGATTGCTTTGCTCCAGGTGGCCAACCTTGTAACCACACAAAAAACACAGTGTCTGTGTACAAACATGCGTCCATTCCCGTAATTTCACCTGAGCGCAGTGCAAAAAAATGGCAGTAAGATGCCATTAAACATGAGCTCACACAGCTGTGTTCAAATCTTCCCATGTGCTGGTTTATCATCATCTGCTCTAGACAGCACCTCTGTCACACAGCATATGAGCTATATTACATATCTGCAGTAGTTTCAAAGCCCTGTACTGTAACACAAATGGTACTTGCAGCTTATCATTTTGAAAATTACTCATGCTGTTCATCCCAGCTAGGAATAGTGCTCACAAACATATCATTTTCAGAGCGCAAAGCAAGCATTCACGCATAGTGAATATGGGCTTAAATAAGCAAACACATGGTAACTTTAATTTTCATATTGTACACACATCATGAGAAGCAACCTGTGCTTGTCCTGGACAGGTTCAACCCATAGTAGAGATACTGTATGTTATACAGTACCTCTGTTAGCAGTTACATGTTCCCTTCTCACTGCAGAGAGGAGAATTGAAATAGGAAGGCATGCCAAAGATTTAAGGTTAAACCAATTAAGTTGCCTAGCCACACTATGCTGGGTTAACACACTTTTGGAAGACATTCAGGCTCTTTTAGCGAGCGGATGTGTGCGCGTGAGTGCATGTCTCTGTGCGCTGCATGGGAGGTTAATTTATAGAGCATGAAGGTGGGGTGGGGGGTGACGATGCCGCTACAGAAAAGCTTCTATTGAGGGAGTTCTTTTAGCATTAGCTTTGGCCCTAGCCTGTCTGGGAGGGGGAGCAGAGGAGTAAACCATACAGGCATCCATTCAATTAGCATCTCATTACGTTGCCATGGCAGCCGGGCTTTAAGCCGTGCAAAGATTTCCCATTGCACCTAGACAAGGGCTACCATATTTGAACAAATGTACGTGGTCGCATGCGCGCGCATACAGGGCCGTGTACCAACTGGAGAGGAAAAGTGACCTGTTCATCTTGTTTTGATCCCGTCACTCTCTTTCATGATGCTTCAGCGACAACCACCTGTCTTTGTGTGTGACTCAGCAGCTGTATGCACGTGCGCAGTTGGCTGAATTCACAGACGGGTGTGTGAAAACCGGCCGGTAAGAGACGGTAAAAGAGCGAGACATGCCTTTAGAAGAGAGATTAGCTTAATAAGTCTCTTAGGTTATCAGCTGGATAAATTTAAAGTACTCTGTTCCCCCTGTGATTTATTTCCATTTAACTGAAAGAACAGCTTACAGTGTGCAGCCACCACCACTCATTATCACTCCCACACTATTATACATGAAAACTCAATATTTTTTGCTTTATCCACAACTTTTAAGACCAAAATAGAGTTCTTGATGTGGTTTGTCAACTTCTGCATAACCAGGGAGTCAGCTGAGATCCAACATGCTGCTGAACTTTCGAGAAAATGGCAAGAGGTTGCTCATACATGGCTTTTTCATCAGAACACCGCAGTTCATGTTTTACCAGAGGCTTTTACTTCTTTTTTTTTTTTTTTTTGAGACAGATTTATGCGCACATTGGGGTATTTGTTTTTACTCACACATTTTCCATTTCTATCTCTCTCTATGCCCTTAGTTTCAGTCTCCCATCTCTCTTCCTCGTGACTGTCTATCCTGTGGAGGGAAGTGGAAACACAAACAGGCTGAGTCTGCCCTGTGGTTTCTCCTCCTCCTCCTACCCCATCTGTCTCCTTCTGTTTCTCTATTCCTCAGTTCCTTACTTTCCCTCTTCAATCTGCGCACCACTGTTAAATGGTTGTTCTTCCATTCGTCTTGTTGACCTTCCTGCTTTCTGTACTGCTCCTTAAACACTTCTGTATTACTGCCATCTTCATCTTACCCACTTGTTTTTGCAGCAGGGGTGTTGTTACCCACATCTCTTTTCCTCCCTCTCCCTCTCAAGCCTCAGGAGCCTGGTCTAAATCACTAAAGTACCATCACTGACCCCAAGTGGTGGATACACAGAAATGCAGACCCACTCCCTGAACGTGTATAATTGTCGCTGAGCATCAGTGTTCTTTTTATGTGGTTCACTGAGATTAGAAGAGACACTGTAAATTTTTCTTTTTTTTTTTTTAAACAGTGATATTTTTCTGTTTTCTTTCAGAATGTCTCTACACAAGTCCAGCTCTGAAGATGGATCTGGAGGTAAATAGATTTCAAGTCAATATACAATTATGCCACCTTGAACCCAGCTGGACTTCCAGTAACGGTGCAAAGTGTCTGGGCTAAATTGCCTATTTTTGACACTATCTGTGGGATAGTCACTACGTTTTGATGCTCTTTTAGGGTAATCATAATCTCCTTGCTGTTTTTAATCTGTTTAGATTTTGGTTGCGTAGGTGAGGCAAAATAACTGTTTATGTAAACCTCCAATATCATTTTACATGTCCTACATCAAGCAGGGTGGAAGCATAAGTGGGTACCCTGTGTGGTTTAACCTCAGGATCTCTCACACCTAAAACCAGCATCATACTCACATCTTTATTCACACCTTCTCAGGTCTGGACGATGAGGCAGCAGAAGTTTGAATGAAGTGTAATATTGCATTTTAGTTTTACATTAATTAATTTAGTAAACATATAAAATTTTAGAGTGAAACACATTCCAGTCATGGGTAGAGATCTTATGAAAACAGTTATATTTTGTCTCCTGTGCTCAGGAGAAGGTTTGTTAGATTTGAGAAGTAAAATCCTGATGATGTCATAGTGGGATCGTCAATTTTGCCTTTGATATAAACTCAAGCTGTGGTTTAAAAGACACTGACATTTATCAGACAGAGTAATTCTAATGAAATTCCATTACAGGATTAACCATTGTAGAGTACATACTAGTGTTTAATAACTGAGTTGTTTTGACTGACCTAGTTTTCGTGTTTAAAGCACTGAAACACTGAACCGAACAGTTTCTTTCCTGTATTCCTGAAACAGCAAAGTGCATAACCCGGTTTAGTGTATTTCTCATGCTCATTGTGTTTTCTTGCTTGTGTGTAACCTCGTCTTTTATTTCCTCCCTTAAGGTAAATGGGACAGTAAGAAGAAGAACAAATCTTTTTGGCAGAACTTCCGCAAATCTCAGCACAAACCCGTTGTACGACAGACGTCCAAAGGTTTGTGCGGCTCTATTGTACACATTAGGTTCACCAGATATTTGTTGCTTCGTGTTTTCCTTTTTGCTCATTGGTCTTTACCACAATCAGGAGAAGATATTGGCTACGTGGCCAGCGAGATCACCATGAGCGATGAGGAGCGGATCCAGCTGATGATGATGGTGAAAGAGAAGATGATCACCGTAGAAGAAGCTCTGGCTCGGGTAGGAACCTCCCTCATTGTCTCTTGCACTTTATCCCCTCCCTCATCGACCCTCATGCCCCAACGACTGATGGGCTGTAATCTTCTTTAAACCCTCCCTTTCTTCATACTCCCTCAGCAGCTCTGGCTTTCTAAAACGACTTACTCTTACTAACCAACCCCCTCCCTTTTTACCCTATATATATTCCCTATATATATATATATATATATATATATATATATATATATATATATATTATTTTTATTTTTTATTTTTTTTTTGCGCCTGCATTGTCCTCTTTACACACACAGCACACACACAGCACACACACATAACTCCAGACTTAATGGTGTCTCCAGAGGTTGAGGAGTCCAGGGATTTTGGAGTGTGAGCTCTTGGAGTGTGTGGGTGTGTTGTTCAGCTCATACTTGCGAGGTTGACGGTCATAGTAGCTCAATAGCCCCATCTGTTGGAGGGATTCTGTGGTGCATTGTGGTCTTTCTCTTTAGTTGGACATGGTGGATATTCATTTGGCTGTCCTATCCATTTTTTTCCCCAATGCACTTTCATTTTGATCTGACTCTCAATCAATATCTGTTGATTGGTTTGTGACTTTTCTGTCGTCTGTTTTTTTTTTCTTCATCTCCTCCCCTTCTGTCAATTTCAATTTATGGTGCTTTTCTCCTGGGTAGCATGCCGGGCCATCAGAGTTAGAAGACTGGATTGCTCTCCCAAAGGCAGATGTTAATTTTCCTTTTACATGTCTTTTTATTTTCTTCCAGGATATTAATTTTAAATTGGAGGATTTTACCTGTCTTATGATTGACATTCTGTCAAACCAATCATAGAATCTGAAAAAGAAAAAAAAATGGTGAAAGGATGCAGAGACCTGTTTATAAAATCAGTAACCTTGCTAATTTCCCTCATGGTCACCGGCTTCAGCCGTCAGTTCACAAACTATAGTAGCCATTCTATCCTCGTGAATGCACACTGCTGATGTTTTCCAGTCTAGTATATAGTGAGACATAGCATGCTGGGTGAGAGTGGGTGGTCCCGCCCTGTTCCTCTGCCTCTCTGACCTCTTCTTCTCCACGTAGCTGAAGGAGTATGAGCGCAGCAGACAGTCCAGCAGTACTGACACTGCAGAGTGGGCTGACGGATCTGCACCCAATCTAAACCAGTCCTCAAACTGCAACGTAAGTACACCCTCACCCCTGCCCCTTCCTCCGTTACCCAAGCCTATCAAAGCCTTGATCTGTTCCCTTTTACTCTCCCTCTTCTTAACACTCTCACCTCAGCCACTCTCACTTTGAGTTTAAACTTTCACAGGAGAAGGATGGGATGTAGAACAGCGACATTGAGTTGATTATATATGTGAATGTGTTTATCCAAATGTGAATGATTCAACTTTACTCTTGAATTTCCTTTTTTTTCTTCCTTTATATTTCGCTCTCTGTTCTGCATTCGATAGCCAAACTACAACATAACTGCCTCTGCATATGCATTCTCTCCACCATGTCAAGTGCATCCTAGTAGTATTGATGTTGCCTCTGAACATTTCAGTTCATTGCTCAACTCTGGTTTTCCTTAGGCTCTGCTCATTCTTTCTTTTTGGCAGTCAGAACAAGAACTGTGCAATTTTCTGAAAGTCCTCTTCCATATTTTAGTCATCAGTTTAATCCTCGCCTGGGCATCTCATTAGAAAATTTCCCACCAAACGTCATAATTGGCTGCTGCAGTGACAGGGAAATTGTCTTGTGGAAATTTAGGGCAGGTCTGTTTACATCAGTTGGTTATAATTGTAACTTTTGGAAAGCCAAGTGGAGAGGCACACAAAATCCACTCCAAAACTTTTGCAGCATTCAGCATTGAGGATACTTGATGTTCGAAAGTCAGCTGCATAATGGCGGCTATGTGTTCAGAGGTAGGAGCGCCGACAATCACCTCTTTGTTGGCCGCTGTTTGGATTTTGATGACAATCAGTCGGTTCTTTTCTTGTGTATTATTATGTGCTGCTACGTGTGTGTGTTTTGCTTGAGTGTTTTTTTTTTTTTTTAAATGGAGGTCAGCCTTGATGCAGAATCGAGACTTGCAGTGGTCAGGGCAGTTGTATGTGAACACGCAGATTATAAAGAATGTACTGTATGGCATCGCTTGGGAATAGCATGCAAAGTTTTATGCGTGACCCACTTTTTTTTCTTTGCAGGAAGTGAATTTATACAAACACAAAAATTCCAAGCTCTCTGAAAATAACTCCCACACACATGTATGTTGTTTTGAAAAGAAAATGCCATCGGTTCTTCACCAGAGTCTCAGTTACCTGTCCTGTTTCTCCCCTTTATCCACCTAATTGAATGAACATGCGTTTGGTGGTCTTATTGTTAAAGTTGACCCCATGTTCTGCAGACAAATACAGATTTCAGTCCAAGCAGAGTTTGAGTACCATAATCTTTCATTTAAGTGAATGAACATGCTTCGGTGACTAATGCTCTAGACTTTTGCACATTCACCCAGTGTGACTCCTCAGCTTAAGTAACGATTGCATTCATATGGAAATCAGATCTGCATTGCCGTTTCTTTATATGACTGAATCAGTAACTTTATGAATGAAGACCCATGCCAAACAGTTTTCTCACACCATCAAGGGTCTCCATTATTTATTCTTCTGGGTAATGATTGATGATATCCATTCACATGGAAAAATAGGTCAATTATGCCATGCATAACCTGTATCTGTTATCTGGTTCTTTGATGTAGTGCAGTATGCTGATCAGCGTGTCAGTCTCCTGAAACTTTCTGTTGTTAGCGGCTCACTTCCTGTGGGAAGATGGTTGATCATTTGGGGGATTTTACAGACTTGAGAGAAGACGGAAGAGTTACAGTACTGAAGGATTATTGTGTAGCAGAACACACAGTTTGGCCCTTGGAGGCAAATGCTGGAAGCCGAGAGGAAACTAGGGAGACAGAGACTTAAGATAAAGACTCAGCCCCCAAGGCCAGGAAAGGGGGAGCTATGCATCTCCCTTTGCCCCATGTTCCAGAATTGGCCATTACAGGAAATATTTCTTCTCTGCTGGGGCCTCTATTGGTGTCACATACTGCCCTTTCTCCTCTCTAGTGAATAGAATTAGGTTAATTCCAAGATCAGTAGATTTGCTCGTCCGTGCATTCCTGTATGCTATATACGGACACAAATATACAGCTGATGGTTGTAGCTGAAATGTTTGCAATAAACCTTTTTTTGGTTGCTCTGTGACTTTTTCCGTCCTGATGCTGTTTTTCTCTGGTCTTTTTTGCCCCGGCAACGGAACCTGCATTCCAGGGCTGGCCATTAGCGATTTGGGGGCCAAGGCAGGTCAGAGGGGCTCAAACGCTGGGATTGTTCTCCATGCACAACATGCCTTTTCTCTGCTAGCCATGAAGCACGACCCTTCCAAACAGTCCCTCATTCCTCTGAGCTAAATAGGCTGCGTTTGTGTCTGCCTGCATGTGCACAGGGGCACAGATATTATTTTGGATTGTGCATGCGAGGGAATGTGCTCAGGGCACTACGGATTTGATGATCCTGCTTGATTGAATTATGGAATATTAACACAGGAAGTGCTGCCCTGCTTTTTCCAATATAGTGGTAAGTTCTATTGGTTTTCTGAGCTCACTGTTAGATTTTCTTGTAAATGCTCTTTTTCTGTATTTGCAGAGAAATTTTCGTGTGCCTGAAAAGGACGTTCAGTCGTAGCTTTTGTTTATAGATGTTTGTAAAGTCGCCGTTTGCATTTTTACTTTTCCCATGTTTTAAATGGCAGCCTTTTGGCCAGCTTGATTTATGTCCTCATTTTGCTAGGCTTTCTTTCTGAGTTTGTCCCCATTCCCCTGTTTATGTGGTCATTCAAATGGATAGTGCCTCTTGGGAATGGGTTGGGATTTATGTCACTATCTCCTCTAAATCTTCTATTCATTAGAATAGAAGAAGAATCACATCATTCAACCCTGACGTTGCTAGGGCATTAGCGCTGCACATAGTTCTTAATATGATAAAATGACTTTTTTCCAGTTTTTTAAACTAAGACTCTCTTTACATTGAATTTAACGAAACTAATGCACTCAAACATCACCCAGGGTGAATGGCAAGTAGAAAAAGCTATCATAGCAGTCAGACCAACATGGTTAAGTTGTTGGAGGGACAGTGGAGTGGGGTTTCTTAGCCTGTTTCTGCAGGTTTGTCATCCGCCAAACGAGTGGTCTGGTGTTCTGGGCAGACATGGCAGAAGACTACAGTTTCAAAAAAGGAAATATCCTGCACACTGCTCAAGCTCAGTATAAAAATGTATTGATCGGACCCTTGGGGCCTTCATTGTATTCGTGCAGAGGTGCAGGACAGTTGTTTTCCTGTGGGAGTTTCATTCAGTGATTTAATGTTAAATGCACAGTCTATCACAATATCCACATATATGAAAAATATGATCATGTGTGACATGTGTTATCTATTAATAAGAAGGGTTACATCAGACCTAAAATGTAGCTCTGAAAGCAATGATGAAGTGGAAAGCACGGACTTACTCAATGACACTTTTAGGAATGATGTGTAGTTTTTCCCTTTTCACGTTGGCAACAGTTAAGGTTTGTACTTGCATACCTGCAGAAAATGAAAAGTCATCATGTTGTTGTGGCCTTGGTGTGGTGTTGTCTGGGATTTGTGGTCACTGTCAAATGTTTGCTCAAACTGAGCCACAGTTGTTAACATCATCCTGACTATATGTCAACAGCCTCTGCGCCAAGCTGTGGTCTGTTTTTAGGGTGGCGGGAAAGCCTTTTTTTTTTTCTTCTTTTTTCCTCTTTCAGATGCATAAAACTGCGTGTTAACGTAAAGGCAGAAATGTGCATGCATATTATTCTTGTCAGATTTAGAAGCGTGTGCATGCTTTTCTAATCTCAAACACTGACAAAAAAAAAATGGTTAAAAAATGACTACATTAGTACAACAAAAGCAAATGTTAATATTCTGTGTTTTGGGGACAAGAAAATTGTAATAGGATTGTGAGTTTTCTTCCCACTTGACCACATGAGGGTTAATTTACTCAAAAAAGTGTGTATGGAAAGTATTTGACTTTTTTTTTTTTTTTTTTTTTTTTTAAAGATACGGTTGTTTATGTGTAGGAAAAGATAAATACACTTTTGTCCTTTTGCAAAAGATGTTCCCATGAATGTGAGCTGGGAGCATGTTTCCATGACAGTGACAACAAAAAGCTTTATCTGTTCTCGCAGCAGTCGAAACATCACCACTACAAAACAATGAAATCGCAGTGAAAGTAATGACGCTAATAAAGATGTAAAAAAAAATTTATAACACTGAAAACAATATATAAAAAGTAAAATTAAATAGAAATTGGAGTAAAAAAAAAGTCGTGTCTGTCTGTGTGTGTTGTTTAAATAGTGGTTTCCTCTGAAACAAAGTCTTTGAAGGCAACATAACTCAAGATAACCTATTTTAAAAAAAAAAAATACTGATTGATTACATCATTTGGTTGTCACTTCCTCCAGATCACATGCCACCTGGTTTGTTGTTTTAGTGCATTTCATGTCTCAACTGAATATGACCTTCACACAATGCAGTGTGCCACCATCCCTCCAATCCTCCATCCCTCACCTCACTAACTTTGCCGCCATCCTAAACAGAGCTCCACAATCTGTCGCGTTGTAAAAGATCTCTTAAAATCTCAAAGCATATTCATCCAAGTGTTATACCTTCTCTGCCTAATCATTTTAAACCACCTGTTTCTGTTACAACTGCAACCATGAATTGTTATGCTGAACTGGAAAGAAATTTTCAGTGTTAGCTTTTTTTTTTCTTTATGTATTTATTTAATTCTTTATTAATTTTTTTTTTTTTTTGCTTTTTATTGACCCTAGCTACCTTTTCTCGTCTTCTTCTTTGTAATATCAGCCCTCTCTCACTCTCTCTCCACCAGTCTCGTGAACAGTCAGATGATGAGCAATCAGAGGACTCTGTGAAATTCAAAAGGCTTCACAAATTGGTTAACTCGACACGCCGGGTCAGGAAAAAACTCATCAAGGTGGAGGAGGGCAAGAAACATGCCTCCGAAGGTTTGTGATTCTGTCTGGCAGCAATATATTCATTTGATTACTTGATTATCTTTATGATTTATTACACACTCCAACCAGCTAAATAATGTTAATGTAATTGGATTTACATTAATTTCAACGAATAACTGCTGTAGGCGTTTTAATGTTTTTGGGGTTTCCCGATTCTCAGATTTTAAGAATGTAAATTTTTTGATAGGTAGCTAACTCAGGCAGACTTTCCTGTCTAACCCTCCTGAGTAACAAACTTTCTAACTGACTGTTTGTGTTTCTTTAGATTTTATGAATCTGGAGACACCTCCCACCTGTGAAGACAACACCGCTCTGTACACTGGGGTTCTAAAGAAGCCCCTTTTAAACCAGGAGGCGTCTCTGCCCTCACTCACCCATGACCAGCTTTCTCTGGATGGAGACACAGATGGCCTGACGACCTCCCCTTCCTCCAGCAGTTTGGACACCTGGTCTGGACACAAGCTGGTGAAAACGTTCAATAAGTCTTCTAGTACCCACGGTCTTATCCGGCCCCCCAGGAGGACCCCAGCGGGCTCCAGTGCCCTGGGAGGCTCTATTCCTGGTGTGACAGGTAGTGGCTCCTCCTTCTCAGAGCTCGATGGCTGTGGATTGGACGATGATGGAAAGCTGTCACGCTCCACAACTGATGGCGAGATGAGGAAGGCCCTGAACTCCATCTCCCATGGGGTAAGTAGCAACGAGGCCCTGTATGCTTTCTATGGCCTGACTAAACCTCGCCCCAAACCCCATTCCCAGTCCCGCCTTCTGATCTCCCTGGATGACGGTCCGCAAGGCAGCCCCAAACATCAACCTGCCAGCCGGCACCACGGCAGCTGGACGCACCGGAAACCTGATCCCAACTATGCATACTCCACCAAGCACCTCCTGTACCAGCGCTCGCGCAATGCTAAGTCCCCCGTTTCTCCCCTGTCAGTCACCCCATCCTCCCCCGTCCGCTGTGATGTATCCAAATCAAAGGTTTTTGGAAGTGGGGGAGGGGGCTGGGTGTTCCCCTCTCGCAGGCTGCGTGGGCGAACAGCAGTCAGTGAGCTCAACATCACCTATGTGGTAGAGCGGAGCCTGTACGGTCACCTCAACTGGGCACAGCTGGTCCGCCCGGTTACACTCAGCCGCGCTGAGCGGCGCTGTCTATTGGAGGAGGACCGTGAGGCGGACAGGAAGTGGGCGGCCAGCGTGGACCGCTGCACCAAGCGTGTGCTCTTGCGCATCCAGCAGAAGTCTGTGAGTTTAGGTCTACAGGTTTAAATCGGCCGCCTCGTGTGAGAAGGACTCAGTGTGCTTCAAAGTTGCAGAATAGCCCAGAGGTTTATAGGTGACTGTCGCACAAACATACACAAATAAGATAACAGGTCAGCTGTTACATACCCTATATTAAACGTACCCATTTAATATAGTGTGTGTGGAAACATGCAGGTATTGCACAAGTTCTTTTATCTTGAAAACATCAAAAGCTGGCATATCAGTGTCAGACCTAACTGCCCTTATAAGAATGCCATCTTCAGTGACCTTTAAGCGAATGCCTTTGCCTTCAAGCCTTTTTATTTTAGCTGAATATAAAATGATTATGGAAAGCGCAGTGCCCTACTTGGGAGGTTAAGTTACAGCAGAGGTTTTATAAGTGCCTTTTATAAATGTCAGATCCCTGAGGAACGCATGCACTTACAGATCAGTAGTCGCACTGATCCCTGTGGGTGCAGGGGATGTTGTACAAGCTCGGAGCTGCTCATCCTCATAATAACTGCAGCACATAACACTCAAAGACTTATTGAATGGGTTGACTCGTTAGGTGAACTTCAGTGACATAATAGTCGCCATGCTTATTGTCTTGCACATTTATAAGGCTGTGAATAGCAACAAAATGATGGAAAGGTCAGAAAACCTTAATCATCATACAGTGATTGTAAAAAGCCAGTAATGACTTTTTTGACTTTAACCCAAATGAAAGTAGTCTGGTGGAATTTTAAATATTTTAGTTCTTTTTGGCAAACCTTCCCTATAGAGGTTTGTCATGTGAGGTTATGAGGTTATTTGCACGTTGATCGAAAGTTGTCCACCATATTGGACATGATACACCACCAGTTATTCCCCAACTGGTTGGAGAGTGGTTGCAGAGTTCCACACTGTCACTAAGCTGAAATTGCTCGCAAAAAGGGTGCTGCATTGATTGCAGTTGCCTGCAGTTTACATAAGAAATGCCACCTTGTTTGCAAACACTTGCTAACTGCTAACCAAAGCAGCAGTAAAACTTACCACGAAAACCAGAAAAGTAAAAGTTCTGCCTTTGTGCTGCAGTCAGCTTGTTTCAGAAGATGAAATGTTTAATATGAAGGCCTTTGGTTTCCAGTTTGTGTCACAGTTTCACTGCCGTGCAACCTACAGGCGGAAATCAGCTAGTGACCAAAAAAAGGTTGTTGCCAACCAGATGGGGAATACTAATTTTGCCCTGACGACAGATGGTTACCAGATGGTTGTGGTCTCTAGGCTTGTGTGACTCGGGCCTTATTGACTTGACTCTGCATTGTCACCATAACCCTGTCACATGTCGAAAATGGTGGACAATTTAAAGTCACGTTGCTAGTAGTGATGTGTCTCAATAATCTGTGTATACCAGCAGAAATAGTGACACATAGAGGTAAAGACGTAGTAGAGCTATCCTGCAGCTTTGAGGGTACCTGAATCCTATCGTGTTCTAGTGACGTCACTGGAGGTCGTTCTCATCCAAAAACTTTGAATTCACTTATTTCTGTTTTTGCTTTTCGTCTTCTTTTTTGGCCCGTGCCTCTATTGCAGATGTGATTTTTATTTTTCTTCTCTTTCTCTGTAATTATCTCCAAGAAACATCTTTTTTTTTTTTTTTTTTTTTTATCTGGGTGCATGTCCATTCCATTGAACACCATCATCACATTCAGGCTTATTTATGAGCATCTTTGCAACAGGTTATGTTTCCTGGAAAGCTGTGGCGTTGATCGCAGCATTAAACGTAAAGTAGAAAGGCCATTTTCTTAATGTGCACCGCTCACCCACTTGTTCAGGGTTGAGCTGAGCAGTTTTGTAATTGCTCAGAAAGCAAAAGGGAAATGCCATCACGTGCCCCACTTGAACTGTGAGCGTTGTTGGCAGATGCTTTGTGTGCATGTCCGTGTCTCCATCTTTGTGTTTAGAGTTTAACTTAGCAATTCGAATGAAAGAATTTATTTTTTCTTTACGTGTCGAAGTTCTCTGTTGTGTCTGCCTTTATTTAGTTTTTGATCTTGAGAAAAAAAATCCACATTTCTCTGTCCTCTCAGCAGAAACAGTTGGCTCTTTCTGAAAATGTTTCTGGCGAGACTAATATATTGTTGGCTCTATATGTTGTGCATGTTTGCTAACCATGGCCAACTGCATTGGGTTGAGATGCAAGGACTATATATATCCACATGTAAAAGTAGCTTAGCCACATCAAGAAAAACTTAATGTTGTCCGAGCATATCAGGGACCTTTCGGAGCCGACAATATAACAGCTCATTTGACTGGGACCAAGCAATAACTCGCAATTTTAAAGAGGAGCTAGTATAAAAGTTTGTTACATCATGTCTGTTGGCTGTCTGCAGTCCCATATGACATCATGCCCTCGCATATATGCGAACCATACATCCATGCGCATTAATCAAACTGCTGCCGTGTTGTGCCGAGCATGAATCACTGTGAGTTGACTCGTTGGGTGTGGAAGGGGAAGTTCTGTAACGTGGCCTGGTGAGTGTGACTCATTTGATTGTGTTTTGGCTCTCCCTCAGAGAACATGCAGCTTTGGAGGCTTTGACCTGTCCAACCGTTCCCTCCATGTGGTCAACGCAGGCAATGAGGCCAATGTAAGTGGTAATAAAACAGAAGAGCACGAGCTAAACTCTCCTGCTACGCTTAATCGCGCTGATTTCCCTTTTGTTTTTGTGATCTCTCTTGGTCCTAGTCGTACCCTGTGCAATCTGTAACGTCTCATTCCCATCTCCTCTCATCTGTCTTTCTGTCTTTTTCTGCTCTCGCTTTTCTATCTTGTGATCACAGAGTAAAGAGCAGGAGGCAATATACAGAGAAGTGGTCAAATCCCCCACTACGTCTCGGATTTCACTGGGCAAGAAAGTCAAGTCAGTGAAAGAGACGATGAGGAAGCGCATGTCGAAGAAGTACAGCAGCTCTCCTTCTGAGCAGGTTTGACATAAATATAACATGGATGCAGACGTGGATGCAGTTTTTGAATGCTTCATTTGTCCCTATCTTGGCCTTATTTTTCCTAGTATTTAAAATAAGGCTTTAAAAAAACAGTCCTATCGTGTACACATCTAAAGGATGTTTGCAGAGTAAGCTGCATATTCTGTCCATCAGCTGTGGCTGGGTTGGGAGTATTTATGTTGGTTACAAGATAAACAGAGAGCACTACGTCACATTCACATTTGGATTTCTCTCTCTGCTGTTCCCCTCCTGGACTAAGTGTCTTGGGTGGGGTGTTTGCTTCAAGTTGAGCTCAGGGAGTGATGCAAACCTCCCACAGGCCAGCACTTAGGAGATGGAGAGTTAAAGTATGCGAGTCTAAAAGGATCGTCTCCTTTGCACTGACCTAATTTTTCTGGGCATCTTCTCACTTTACCAGTGGCCTGTCCAGCTCCACAGTTTGATGTCACCTCATAGGACGTGTCATTAACATGCAGTCGGCCATCTGCTTGCCATGGTGGTCAAAGTGACCCAGATATCCTCACATGAGTCATGGAGATGCTGGTTGAGGAGGAGTGAAGAAAGATGAATTGCTATGTTACAGTTTGTCAGCTATTTGATAAACCACAGTGCCACCTAGTGGATTTATGAGACACGAACAGCAAATGTTGACCTGTCACTATATAAAAATATATATCACTGCTCCAAAGTTTACCTTCATTTCTCCAAAAGTTGATTCTGTTCATCTGGGCGTAGCGTCTCCCACAAAACGCTACGTCCAGATGAACAGAATCAACTTTTGGAGATTTACTTACCTGGATGATTGAGCATACATCAATATGTTTACCTTCATTTAGAAATCCGTTTGATTTTCAAAGAAATTTTAATCATCTCATAAAGCCTGATGTTTGACCTGCACTAAGGTAAAGGAAGAACATAATAAACTTTATCAAGTAGCACAGTGTGACACTTGGGAGCATGGGAGTGATGCCAGCTGAAAATGGGTCTTCGTACATGTGCTCTTAAAAATCATAAATGACTAAAGCTAAGAACGAGCGGTTAATATTTACATCTTTCTAATCTGTTTTCTTTCAAAAAGAAACAGCACTAAACATTTGACCGACTGTCAATAAAAAGATGTCATGTTTTTATTGTTTTTAGACATTCAAAGCTTAGCTGAGAAGACTTGACCAATAATCAAAGGTTTTTCATCTAGTTGTTACTAATGTGTTCCTCATTTGCTATTCTCATTATGTTTAATGATTTGATTATGGTGTGAATAAATTAATGGGTTCATACTGTTTTTGTTTTTTGCCTCACGCACGCAAATGTTTAACCCCTAATCCTGCTAGCTGGTAAAAAATTTGATTAATGGCTTAAACAAAAAATGCTGACATTCCCTGTCATACCCTCACCTGCATTTTAACCAAGCTATGATTGTCTTCCTTACGTAATTTTCTTTTTTTTTTCTTGTTGTTATACGTCCACCTGCTGTTTATCACATGCTTTCGTCTCTTGAATGCAAAATCATTTGTGCCTTTCTCTTCCTTCGTTACACATCTGGATCTCTCCTTTCCATTTGTCTTTTAGTCCAGTCCAGATGCAGCCCCTGGTTCTCCACAATCCCCTCTGCCTGACACAGACTCTCTCGAGAAACCGAAGCTTAAGGCCGGAGGTTCTGTGGAAAGCCTGCGCAGTTCACTCAGCGGACAGAGTTCAATGAGTAAGACTTCTTTTAAAAGAACCTTTATTCAGACAAGGGTTTGACTGTGCAAACAGCTGCTTTCATATTTTTCCTACCCGATTCTGAATAAAAACTGTATTTAGGTTCTTTCAAATCAACAAATAATAAGGACAATTTATGCATTTGCATAGATTTAAACAAAAAAAATAGTTGTTTTGAGGCAGCCACAACACTAGATGGTGCTTATAGCATTTGCTGCTGGCTGGTTCTTCTCTGCTTCAGTTATGATTTTTGTGGCATGATTATACCCAGACCTACCACCTGATCCTTGTGTTATGGCCTTGGAGTCTTCAATTTTTTTTTCTTTTAATCTCTTTAGCTATTTCATTTAATTACATTATTTGGAGTCTTCAACCTTGTGTTTTTTTGTGGAAAAAAAAAAATACACTGCATCACTTCAAGCTGTGGCTGAAATGAAGACTTGGCCAAGTTTCAGTGAGCCACAGAGCAGACACACAGGCCAGCATATGGTAATGATTAGACAGGAAGTCTTAGCTCTCATATTCCCACACGTCGACATGATTTCAACACACTTTACTCAGAATCAGAGGGAATGTGTTGTTTTTCCCAATAGTTTGTAATACAAGTGATGAAAACCCAGTTTTAAAGTTTCAATCACTGTAAAAAGTAAAGCTACCTGTTACCTATTGTCATGGTTATTGATGTAGAGTGTAATGGAAGGCCTGCACTTTTATTTCGAGAAGTTTAGTAATGGATTTATAGGCAACTATTTTGTAGCTTTTAACTATTTTGCCTCTCTATGCTCAGGTGGTCAGACGGTGAGCACCACCGACTCATCAACCAGTAACAGAGAAAGCGTGAAGTCGGAGGACGGCGATGACGAGGAGCCTCCTTATAGAGGACCATTCTGTGGCCGTGCCAGAGTCCATACAGACTTCACTCCTAGCCCCTACGATACGGACTCCCTCAAACTGAAGGTATTATTGGACACTGACAGTAGTGTGCAAAAGTTTTGAGCCACCCTTCATATCTCTGTTTTTCTACTGTGGAGCCAGATTTTCTTTTCATTTTTTACAGTGGTCTTGGGCAATAGTTCTCCAAACTGTTTGAAGGTGTTTCTTTGGACAGAATGAGTGGCTGTTTTTTTCACTCCTTTTGAGTCCAGTGTTAGTCTAGTTATTGTTGGTTGTTTTACAACTTAACACTGACTTATCGATCACCTGAGCATAAAAATGCTCCTAACTCAAGGCATGAGCCAGTCTAACAGCCTGTCACAATAACCCATAATGTGTTCCCATTTCTGTAGCGGACTCTCAGTAATAATAACAAAATAATATTTTTACCCAAACAAGCTGATTCTCAAAGCGTTATTATCTTGGCATAACCTGGCATGGTGTGCAGTGTTCCCCTAAAAAATTGGAGGAAATTCCTCAAGCGGAGGACACAAGAAATGGTGAAACTAAATAAAATATCTAGCGCAGATGAACAGTATCGGAAAGTCGTTTCTTTAAGAAATAGGAAAGAATCCAGCAAAGATCTGGCACTGCACATCTGTAAGGTGCGATGATTTGGGACTGCATTTTAGCCGGCGGTGCTTGGCATCATGTCTCAACTGATGGAATTATGCACGCAGAAAACTGCAGCCCTATTCTGACTTATCAGAAAAGCATCTGCTCTATTTTCAGCATGAGAATGAGCACGAACAAAACACACAATGGATGGATGGCTCAAGACTTTTGCACAATACTGTATGCTGCCTTGTAACTCTGAAAGTTTTTCTACTATAATCTATTTACAGATGTAATAATAGGCTTTCAGCATATTCCTTGCCCTCACAGAGACATTGAATCCTCTATCAGCCAAAGCGGTTTGAAACCTCAGGGTCAAATTTAAAATGTCATGCTCAGCTAACTTATCTTTTCTCCAGCGTGGGGATGTGATTGACATCATCAGCAAGCCTCCAATGGGAACGTGGATGGGCCTGCTGAACAACAAAGTAGGCACCTTCAAGTTCATCTATGTGGATGTGCTGACTGAAGAAGAGGAGAAGCCCAAAAGGCCAGTTCGGAGGAGGAGGAAGGGCCGGCCACCCAAACCCACTTCAGTGGAGGAGCTACTGGATCGTATCGATCTCAAGGTACATTACCAGCCAGATTTTGCCATGTATTGAAAGTGAAGTGGCTTTAATGTAAAAAGTTACGTTCGCTGGTTGCAATCAGTCGGCTGTCTTAACTGGATAATAAGCCCACCCATCTGGCACTTCGGTAAAAGCAAACAAATGCTTTGAAGCAAATGAAAATATTGTGTTAGGCAAATATCTCAAGCACATTTGCAGACAAGCGAAGATAAATATAGTATATCTAATTACAGGCTGCACAGCTTTGGATGTTTGATTTGCCACTGACGCATAAACATTAACACCCACACTGTGATTGCCACACCCCGACAAATAGTTCGCATCTTTCATCAAAACCTACACATCACTGTGAGCGTGATATCATTTCCTCCCACCCGGGCAGCCAGCAGGCCTCACTTCCCCAAATAGAGAGAGAAGTTTTGTGTGTTGTCTCTTTCATCCCATTCCAATTTGGTGGCCAAGCCGCAGATTAAAGATTAATGCTACTAAGCTGTGAATCTGGCTCTTATAAGTGCATCAGAGTGCTCATGTCCTCCCAGATTTGTGCACTGGGGAACGGATGTTATACATGATATACAACCACAGTGCATTCATTTTTTCAGGTGGTTTAAATGGCAAAGAAAACGTGAGAAATAACTTCAAGCTCAACATTTTTCTCGATCTCTCCTTTTAGCCTGCCATGTCATCTTGAGCCCAGTAGCTAGAAACCTAAAAAGTGAAAGTTGGTTAGTGAATAAGGAAAAAAGACAAAATAATCCATTATCTTCAGATCATTTTTGGCTACCTCAGTGGCAGTTTTATACTAGATGTAAATCAATTGTAGTGAATGCCTCAGTAATCTTTTATAGTTCCAGCCTTTCTCAGGTTTTCCTCCGTTGCAGTATCCATCCCAGCAGGATAAGCTATCTAAGCACTAAATATTCTAAAATTGAGCTGTCACAGGCCAAAGTAGTAGTATTACTTTGTGTTTTTGGAACTTCTAGGCCAACATTTGGTTACACTGGAAAATCAGATTTCAACAGGGCCTCTCTGTAACTGAAGTGTAAATCTCCTCACCCCTGTTGTTTTCCACCAGTGGACTCTGCCAAATAGTCTTCGGATGTGGAGCGTGTTTACATATTTCAGCTGGCACAAAAACACAAAAAAATTGGTGAATGAGAGGAGCCAGCTGCCTGTGTTTGTGTTAGTTGGTGGTCCTTTGTTTAGTCCCGCATCATCCAGCAGAAACGGGACAGACCAACCTAGTTCTCTGCCCTGGACTCCAGCGCTGTAATTGATGGTCTTGCTCATGACACACGGTCTCAATATTTGTCCAACAAAAACGTGTGGGTCGCACAGGCGTGGAACCGAGCGATATTCAAAGTGGAAGCGGTCGCTGTGTTGCTGTCAGTGGACTTTGCGCTCACACGGGGTGTATCCCAAAATAAAATCAAAAAAACTTTCATTGTGTCACTTCAGATAACACAGTGGTTTGAGTGACTTGCTTTAGTGTGTGTTTGTGTTGGTGGGTAATACATTGACATCTGTGGTTGAGAAGTATTTTGATGAAACTCTTTGAACCCTCACTTGTTCCCACGTGTGTTGGTTTCCTTTTCAAAATCTTGCTTGCCATTTTGGTCACAGCCAGCTGTGGCCATGTTCTCCACGATGGTGATGCTAGCTCGCTCGTTTATTATTATTTTTGGCCTCATATATCTGTCACCATTTCAAAAGTTGCGCTACATTAAAATGTGTCGACAGATTAGCAGCCATAACAGAATTAGCTGTGGCGTAATGTGATTACATGGCACCAAAAATATCAAAATAGTAGTTCAGATGTTGCCCTGCAGTTTAAAAATGGAGACAGGAAATTATGAGCAGATGAAAAGTATCTGTTGTACAGAAGTTCTTCTTTTTGTTTTTGTTTTTTTAACCTGGTGAATTTTATGCTTCTGCTCCTGGTCGTGTGACTGAGATCAGTGTATTTTTCTTTAGTCTGCTGCATTTATTTTATTTGGTCTTTAAACAGCCTCGAGCTTAGCTTGTTGCTTTCTCTTGAATAGGATTACATGCCCACTTTCTTGTTCAATGGCTACGAGGACCTGGACACGTTCAAGTTGCTGGAAGAAGAGGACTTGGATGAACTGAACATCAGCGATCCTCAGCACAGAGCTGTACTGCTCACTGCAGTGGAGCTGCTGCAGGAGTATGACAGTAAGTAGACCGTTTAGACTGTTTCCATGAGTTTGTTTTTGATTGTGGTTTTTTTATATAAGGACATCTTCATGTAACCTCAAAATATTGTTGTGTGCCAGAGTTTTTAGGATAACAGTGAAGGAAACCTGACAAACTGAAATATAAATTTAGATTTATGCAGCAGCAGATTACAGGAGCCAAACAGGGAAAGGGAAATCTGAAGGAAGTGACTAAAAAGTGGTCCCTCGTTTATCGCGGGAGTTACGTTCTAAAAATAACCCGCGATAGGTGAAATCCGCGAAGTAGCCAATTATTATAGATGTTTTAAGGCTGTAAAACCCCTCACTACACACTTTATACAGTTTTCTCAGACAGACATGAACATTTTCACACTCTTGCTTAAACACTCTGAAAGTTCAAACCTTCGTAGAAAAATAAGTCCAGTATTATAGAATGAAACCAAAACATTTCGTCGACATTGTTGTTTGTTGGGGAGAAAACTTAAATACAACATACACTACAGCACTTCAGAGTCACACTGCCAGCGATCGAAGACTTATGTAAACTTGACAAGCTGAACGCATTCTGTACTGTATAGGAGACACGGCACGAGATTGATTGACAATGGTCTGCAGCCAATCAGGACACAGAACACAAGGCACTGTTAAAAAAAAAAAAAGGCATTCAAAATTGCACAAAAAAAAAATCAGCAAAACAGTGAAAGGTGAACTGTGTTATAGCGAGGGACCACTGTATGTATTATGTATATATTATGAGAAAATAATACTTTAAAGTACAAGGAAATCATTTGCCTTTCTGTGACTTTCTGTGAGCAGGTAGCAGCGATCCAGAGCGCAGTGGAATGTCAGGTTCCCAGGAAAAGCTGCTGCTGGAGGGTCGGAGCATAGTGGGAGACTCCCCACGGGATTCTGGGTGCTACGAGAGCAATGAGAACCTGGAGAATGGTAACGCTTGCTTTACTTAGTTTATGCCACCATTACCCAAAGCCCACTGGGTATTAGGCTAACTAAGGCCTATTCTTGTTCTACTCTAGTCCTAGTACCACAGTGACTCCTTTGCCCTTTTCCTGTCTGGACCTTCACCTCTCTCCATCACTTGTATTGCACTGCATCTTAACACCCTGACCATGTCACTCCTTTGAATTAGCATCTTCCTAAAAGCTCATCTTTCCATCTGCCTTACCTTCCCCCAATCTTTACAAAGCCCTTATTCACTTCAGACACTTTTACTGTGCTTGCACTCTACTTTCTTCACCACTCTTTTCATCTTATAGGCATTCTTTATCATCAGTGCCTAAGTCCAGTTGTAACTGAGAAGGAGCCAAGCCCCAGACCACTAAGCCTAGTCCACCCCACAATACTGGGAACACAGAGGGGGACGCGCTCCCCAATGCACAAAACCGTTCTGAAGAGAACAAAATCACTGCCCACTCATGGACTCTGCTTCCCAACTGTCTCACCTGTGGGCGCAAGGCCTGTAGGTGGATACGAGGAAGACGCTTGTGAGCTCAGAGAATATTTCTGTTGAGTGTTTCTAATCCAGATATAAACTTGCAGAGTAGTTTGCCAGTGCACGCTTGAGCTTTCTTGCAGTGCTGATTCTCTCAGCCGATTGAAATTTAGACAAATTTAACAGTCAGATGTCAGATCACAGCTAGCAGCTCATCTTATCATCACCGATTCATTGTTTTATTTGTTTTGTTTATAGCGACCATATTGCACAGTCATATACAGTATGTGCCTAAAATGATGTGGATGAAAACATTTTCAAACTATAGTGCAGTTTTGTTGTTTTTCTTAGAGGTTTGGGGTCTTATTTTTCCAATCGATTGTGTACGTGTTGAGACTGGTCTCTGTATTCTTCCTCCACACGTAGGATCATTTTAACAGCTCAAACACTCACCGATTACTGCTTTTTTTCTGTATCTGTATGGCCCCAGTGTAACTACTGGTTTCCCTTTTATGTACATATATGTTGTTAAGGCTGAAGAGCAAAGCAAAGCTTAAATCTCTACTCTTGCAGTCTGCAAGAGTAGAGATTTAAGCTGTGGAATAAAACCACTTCTCTG
Organism: Rhamphochromis sp. 'chilingali'; assembly: GCF_963969265.1. Classification (NCBI taxonomy): domain Eukaryota; kingdom Metazoa; phylum Chordata; class Actinopteri; order Cichliformes; family Cichlidae; genus Rhamphochromis; species Rhamphochromis sp. 'chilingali'. The sequence goes on along the minus strand of NC_137932.1, from coordinate 11,307,956 downwards.
ATTAAAAAAGGACTCTGGTGCTGCTTGTTTGATTTCTGTTTCGCCTTTTTTGTCTGTTTTTCCTTTCATGCCTCTAAACGCTGTTCACAAACTAGCTCCTTAACAATTAGTAAACACTCTGCATTTCTTCTTGTGCTTTCAGGGCTCCACAGCTGTTCTCTCGGTACAAATCAGTAAGGGAAAAGTAGTCATTTTGTATTATTAGTATTGTGTAATCTAATGCAATTATTATTATTAATTTAAGATTTAGACCTGATACTAGATTTTCATATTTTCTCATGCAACATGCAATACTGTGCTAAAGTTTTGAGCCACACGCTTGTTTTTTGTTTTAAATATTTTGCCAGGAAATAGATGCTGTGATTTATAGAAATATGTGCAAACATATGTGGAAATACAGTTTTTGCCTTATATAATTCTAAAAAGCTTTAAAGTGAATTTGATATGGCTGCTTTTATTCTTAAACACAGCCTGAACTCTCTTAGACAAGCTGTTCCTGTCATTACTGTCAGTCTTCAATAGTTCTCCAGCCTTCTTGAAAGACATTAAAAGCTCTTCTTTGGATGTTCGCTGCCTTTTGTTCCAGTCTTGTTAAGATGATCCCACACTGCTTCAGTAATGTTAAGGTCTGGGCTCTGGGGATGCCAATCCATGATTGATAGCGTTTCATTGGGTGTGTTTGCAATCACTAAAATGCTGAAAAATGAAGCTGTTGCCTAAACCTGACAGTACTTTTAACCATTCATAGTTCCATCATTTTTGACAAGATCCCTGATGCATCTCTTAGTTCCTGTGTCGGGTCTTTGCTGGATATCTTAAGGACATGAGTTTCAGATGCTATTCATCTGCTGTACATATTCTTTTGGGCCTACCACTTCTTGTGTCTTCCACTTGTCCGGTTTCCTTATTTTTAAGGACACACTGCATTCAATGCTGAGATACATTTGATTTCCTGCCTATCAAACTTTTATCTTTGAAGTTCCTGTTGAATCTGCAAAACATTTACACAGGCCCGTTTAAAATTGGTTCTTTCTCAGTTGTCAGTTATGTGTAGACACAACACTAGTTCATGCTTTGAGTCGGGTGCCTTTTTGTGCTCGTCTGACTCACTAAACTCAAAAAAAATCTGAACCTGGTCAGGTATTGAAAAAGCAGTCAATGTCCAAAGAAAAAATATGCCCCAAAATCTGGAGAGCTATTGCTCAAGGCCATTTTTAAAAGCTATAAGAATGTCTGGCTCCTTCAGGGCAAAATATAAACATAAAAGTGGTGGCTCAAGACTTTTGCAAAGTACCGTAATTAAAACAATTAAATCTGAATCTGGTAAATTTTGAGAAAAATGTGAATGAATACTTTTTAGGAGTAAATAATAGTATCCGGCATGTTATCTGGTATTTTATGACTTTTTATATCAAAATAAACTTGGTAGTAGTTACTATTAGAGGGAATGGGAAAGGCTTCCATTTCTTTTAAAGGATGTTTCCAACGTAAAGAATAGATTCATTAATATGCTATTGTATATTAATGAGTATTTCTGAATATTTATTTATCTAGAGTATTGGCAAAGGGCAGCATGAATTTTTATAATGGAAGATAACTCAAAACCAACCAACAGATGTCATTTAAACTTTATAATTTTGGGGAAAACGTCACTGTAGAGCCCTGAATGTCTGCTCTTCTTTAACATTCTGATTCCTCTGTATAGATGCAGCAGATCTTCCTCCAATCATTAAATAACTCGGTTATTAAAATACTCCTTTAATGCATTAATTAATGCTGGCTAAAAATATTATTTATAATATGTAATGTGTGTGTGTATGTGTATCATGAGTGCACACAGAACTTTTTTTAACTGTATTTTTTTTATTAAACAAATCTTTTTGGGGGCATCAATGCAGTCCATTAAGGTATTTTCCCCCAAAAATGACTGAATGCCCAAACACATTTTCAGCTTATATTTCATTTATAATCTGAAAGATGCTAAATTAGTCACAGAACAGAGTTCAGCCAGTTACCTGTTTCCCATCTGTGTGCCGCTGTCACAGCAAAGTATAGTATCCTGACTAAAGAAATAATTAAATTTAGAGATTGTAATTAAGAGTGATGCAACGGTATGTGCATAATTATGCAATTATGTATTTAAAGGTATAGCTTACCATCCTTTTTAACCTTCGTAGTCAGTCAACAAACTTTTCTGATACACATGAGAACTGTTGAAGCATTTCTTGGGATTTCATCTATTGAACTCCTTCCTGTCATTCCACTGTTGAGTTGCACTATATGGCTCTCATCCATTTCATTCATCCATTTTGCTCTGTAAACCAAAGGATATATGGTAAGTTACTTCATACTTTTGTTCCAAGGCTTTTGAAGTCCCCCGTTCAGGCAGCTTTCTTTGGGGTTATTTCTATAGTGCCAACAAAAGTTCATGAATCAGAACACTTATCTTCATATCTCATCTTTAGAAGCCCTGTCTGCTTTTGACTGGCTAATGTTGTAAGGATATGATGTTTCTATCAGTTTTATTTTTTTATTTAGTTTTCAGACCCACAGGAAAGTGAGTATTGGTGTTAATTCATTTTTTTCCTCTAATAAATTTTTCTTCATTTTTGCAAAAAGTCATCACAGAGGACAGCAAATGTCTGTGGTGCAATAAATGGACAAATTGGAGTCCTGCAGTGTGCAAGCTGCTGAATTTTTACAGACATAAAAATGTAAAACAGTTGGGAGGAAAGGCAACCAAGACAGTAAAGAACACTCATGCTGAGTCATGCACGGTATTTGCATGAATAGAGTATTTATATTAGCGCAAGTCTTTCCATGAGAAGTGGAAGAGTGAGAAACGTATTCACTGTAAAGAGGGAGAAACCTTGGAAACTATCTAGAGTTCAAAGCTAAGAGAATTTTTTTTATTTTCCAGGTAAAAGCAGGAAAGCAACCAGTCATTTTTCAGCAGGACACCAGTCTCCAGATTACCCAACACTGCCCATGACTCTTTCTACAGAGGCTCTTCAGCAGAACAGCAAAAATCAGCGCACAAAGTTTCCAAAAAGTTTCTTCATCAAGCCCTCCCTTAAGGGCTTCAACCTGCTCGGGCTGCGAAAAGCCCAAAGACGGTCTCCAATCCCAGCCAGCCGCAGCTGCGAGGACCTTGATGGTCCCCCGCAGCCCACCGGACCCTGGAAGCGCTCCCACTCTCTGGGAGATCTGCAGAACTTTGAGCAGAAGAACGATCTCAGTGTGGAGCTTAAGCTTAGTAAGGAAATACCCAAATCAGGCAAAACTAGCCCCATCAAGCCCTGTAGAGACGCCGTTTCTCCAGCTCAAAATGGGACTCCAACGGTTAGTCCTAAAGGAAGGGCTGATAGGCCGCCAGTACCCTCACAGCTTCGCCTACGCTCTTCTTGTCCAACATCAATGTCCTCCAACCCTCCAGAGCCCCTTTCCAGCCCCACTCCAAGTCCTCCTGATTCTAGTGCTAGTGGGGAGAGGGTGATGCGGACTCACCCCAAAAAGCCTCCCATCCCTCCCCCTGTACCTGCAAAGAAATCTAGAGAGAGACTAGCCAATGGCCTTCGTCACCCCCCTCTCTCCCTTCCCTCCTCGCCATCCCCTACCGCCTCGCCTACCCACTCCTTCAATCGCTCTCAACCCAGCAGCCCTATAATCCGCAGCCCTGGCCTGAGTGCCCCTGCTCTGCCTCCCAAGACCCCAAGTACTCCAGCCAGTCCATGTGCCACCTCATCAGCCTCATCCATGGGCGAGGAATCCGGCACTCCACCAGCGGTGCACCCTCCCTGGCTCTCGGATCTTGGAGGCAAGATGGCTGTTACGAGGAAACTTTCCCATACCAAGATAGGTCCTGATCTTTTTACCCTCCTGGAGCAACGGCTGCAGAGTGAGGGCATTGATCTTACCGAGGAGCCCTACTCTGACAAGGTTAGTTAAGCATCATCTAAAACATGAAAAGTTACCTCATATTTTACATTACAAATTACATTTTACTTTCACTGGTGATAGATGAATTTATAACCAGTTCAGATACCATTAAAATGAAGGGTGACAGTTTAACATTGAATCATTAAAAAGCTTAAAACTGGTTTCCTTCAGTAACTGTTTGTTCTTGAAGCAGAAGTTTTTGTGCTGAAAAATAGATGTACACACACAGATAGGATATTTGGTTTTTAAAAAGAATCACATCCTTTTCAGTGCTCAAGAAAAATATTTGATTTATAAAAATCCAAACCACCTTCAGGCCATACTTTTCTGGCGTCAGGGTCTTTTGGTTCAGCATTGTAACATGCCTAACTTAACTCAGTCATAATTTTACCGAAGCTCTGATCCAAATAATTTTGTGTTCAGGGCAAAAACATGAGCAGCTTGCTTTTGGAACTTGGTTTAAAAATAGACGCTAATAGAGTCTAGAGTCTGTGTGTTTCTCATTGTGTGCGCATGCCGTTTTATATCTAAAGGCATTTATTTGTGAGTGTGGGTGTGTGTGTGTGTGTGTGTGTGTGTGTGTGTGTGTGTGTGTGTGTGTGTGTGTGTGTGTGTGTGTGTGTGTGTGTGTGTGTGTGTGTGTGTGTGTGTGTGTGTGTGTGTGTGTGTGTGTGCATGCGCAATAATAAATATGCTGGAGCTGAGAAGGAAAGACTGTGGCTTGAGTCTCACTATGATGCGGTTCAGACTGTTAAGTTTATGGGCTGAATCTTACTGAAGGCAGACGGGGTTATAAAACCTCCTGGCTCTTGCCAGACCCCAGGCTGGGCCCCTTGAACATGTTGGAGCCCCCAGCACTGGCAAGAAAACAACACATATGCAAACAGAGGCATCAAGTGATGAGGTGAGAAGTGGGGCCCTCGACCACAGCAGAGCTCTGCTGGATTCCTGTTAGTCATAAGTGGACTGGCAGAGACATGAGAGGCGCATTGTTGTCTTACTAGCAACGTGTGCCAGTGCGCCTTGAGGCTTCACTCTGGCTGTCAGAAGTCAGTTAGGTAACTTAATGAATGATTTAGATTATGAGTGAATCAGTATCTACAGATTTCAGTGAAGGAGGGCGTTAGGGCATGGCTAGTAGAGATTGTAGGGGGGGGGGAAGAAGATGAAAGTGTTTTGCGATTTGATGGAGCAGCATAGCAAAGTTTTGAATGAAGGTAGGAAATAGGACAGGACCCAGGGGTTCATACATTCCTGGTGAAGGAGCAGATGGACACTTTTGGATGACACTGATGTTGGAAATGGGGAGGAGGTGATTTGCATGAATAGCTGTCTAAAAGGTCAAATGAAAGAATAGACGTTTCAAAGAACAGGAACGCATTTGCTTATTGATTTTAGAAGGCGTTTAATGATACTAGCTTTAAGTGGTTTCAAAGTGTTGTTCTCTCCTAGCCATATTCAATGTCTTTCTCACAACTTTCCTCCTTCAGCACGGCCGATGCGGCATCCCCCACCCGCTGGTACAGCGTTACTCCGAGGATCTGGAGCAGCCAGTCAAAGACGTGGCGTCTACCATAGACCAGCTCAGAGTCAAAGAGCTCCGTAAACAACACCGCATGGCTGTAAGGGAACAATAATTATCCTGAGTGTTTCGATAGAGTCCACTTTTGGGCAATTTTATGCATTTTAGTGTGAGATAAATGCTGTGAGGCTTTTCTGAAATGTAACAATGAAGCCTGGAAAATTGGTCAGTTCGAAGGACCAAAAGCCATTGTTGGGGTGAAGTGCAAATTACGGTTGTTTGGCTATCTAATGGTCCAGCTAAATGTGGAAATAATAAAGGGAATGGCTATGTAATTACTGTTATGAAACAACAGTAAAAGCACTAAAGATGTTAATAGAGCCTCATGAGTTGTTCAGAAACAGAGCTTTCGGGCCAAAGTTGCCTACAAAATGCACCATCATCCTGTGAAACTAATGATTTTTAAACCACTGTGTCACTCAGATCCCCTCTGGAGGTTTGACGGAGATGTGCCGAAAGCCTCCCACCTTAGGAAACATCAGCACAGTCTCCGATTGGCTCATCTCCATCGGCCTACCCATGTACTCCACAACTCTGGCAACAGCAGGGATTGACACGCTGAGCCGCGTGGCCTTGTTAACCGAGAGCAGTGCGTGGGAAGCTGGGGTGCGGGACGAACGTCACGTCCGCCGCCTGATCTGTGAGGCGCGATCGGTCCACGCACACAGAGAGGTTCAGTCGTAATCATGCTGGTGGAGTCGAGTCGCATCAACTCACTGATCCGCACCATCTCGTGGTCAGTAGGTGGCCTTGGGTAAATTGGCCCTCGCGGCACTACAGCGTTTCTTCTCGCACATGTTAAAGACATATCCTGCTCTCTGATTTTTTTTTTCCTTTCTCTTTTATCACGCTGTCTTTTTTCCAAATGTTTACGACATCGAGGAGTTCCTCCAAACAGCCAAGACAAGATATCAGATGCCTTTAAAAGAAAAAAGACAAAAAAGACTGTAGACTCACTGTGTGGGATGACTTCCATTCTGAAGACATCTCCCAAAGTCTTAAAATAAAGACTTGGATCTGCCTTTAAGGAAGATAGCACACAGGGTTTTTTTTTGTTTTTTTTTTTTTTTAAGGATGGATTTTTTTTTTAAAAAGAAAACCAAGAAAGACTATTTTCTGCATATTTCATAAGTGCTTCATTTTTCATCTGTCGTGTGGCAGAGGCAACTTAATCTGAGGGTCATTTAAGGAAGTAGCTCAGCCAAAGCGACATAATTCGATGTTTGCTTCCCACTAATAGTTTCACGATGACGCGACACATTTAATATCTGGACTGTTAATCGACTAAATACACACACCAAACAATGGCTTCGAGGTGGCTTATTTTGTGTCATGCTTATATATTGTAGCATAGTGCACATCTTAATTTCAAAATGACTCGTGTTAAAATTTGTGTTTTGCGTTTTGATCGTTGCGGGCTTACTTCGAGCCCACCCTGTCATTTTATAGTTCTGTATTTTATACTTTACCCTTTCACAACAATATCCTGGATGGGCACTTTGCTCTTATATAACGTCTTAAAGAAAGCTCTGTTTTGCTGTAGAATTTACAATCACCTCTTGCTGAAATAATACATTCCCTGGTGTGTCAACGGACCTTTTAAGTTGCCTTACCATTATGATTGAGGAGCTACAAAGACTGAGACTGAACTGTGGCATATATCCTATACTATACATATTATACATGCATTCTCAACTAGATCATTTCACTGATATACATGGATGTGGAGCCCAGAACATGTTTCTAAGTGATTGAAGTGTTCATTCCAGTGAAGCCAGGCTAATACCACAACACCACAGGCTTGCCACAGGCATGACCATTGCTTGCTGAACATCTCTGGACCATATTAAAACACACTGACTGTACGCGTTACAGAGGGGTTATGGAACCGGGAAGCACGAAGACACAGCTGACGTCTGGGCTGTCAGGTCCCGAATTTACTGGACTGTCGACAATGGCTGCAGCGTTGAGGAATTTAAATCATAGCAGAACAATAAGCTGTGTGGGATGTATTTTCTTTTCTTCAAATCAATGCTAGTATGAGTTGTCAAACAGTTAAAAGGAATGGTCGATGCAAGCTGTCACATCAGGTGAAAAGCTGACCTCCGTGTTCAGAAAAACAAGTTTTAAAATTCAGGGAAATGCTGAGCGAGGTCGGCCTGAGGGGGGAGGGAATCTTGGGATCAAAAACACAACTGAAACTATCCAGAATCTCATTAGTCTTTCGTTTGCGCACGCTAAATGAAACTGAACAAATAAATATTATTTCTCTCCCTCCCTTTTTATTTCTAACATTTATAACTTTTGTAGCCAGAATCAAGCTGATGACTTACTTCATTTCATTAATCGAAATTCTGAACAACAGTTACTCCAAAATTTAGAGGTTATGTTTTGCAGTGGGCACTTGGCAGGCAGATGGATCGATGGATATACGATGCCTTTTTTCCTCTCAATCAAAGTGGTGCTCTGGGCTAAGTGAGGAGAGGGGGTCGTTAGTAGAAGACCCGAAAAGTGTTTTGTAAAGATTGAAAATACTGACACTGTAAATGCACTTTAGATGGTCTAACTGTTTTATAGGCAAAAATTGGCTACATTTTGTTCACAGGTCCATTAATGGACAACTTTGTCAGGTAATGTAAAGAGTTTCAAAGGGGTTATGCTGGTATTTTAATGTAGTATTGAGTTCCCAATGCCAAGTTTAATTCAACTGAGTTCCAGTTACTCACTTCCAGTTTGTTTTGCAACCTAAATTCTTAATTACATATATGAAATGCTTAGCAGAAGTTGCACATTCTGTATATGTAATTGATATTTAAATAACTTATTTTTTGCTCTTTTTTTTTCATGTCATCTTGTAATTAGCTGTATTATATGAATAGCAATACCTTCCTGCGTAATGCATATTGCTTTAGCCAGTAAGGAGCGACAGTATGTATTGTAAAATATGTGTACAAATAATTTTATTTGGTTTTCATCTACCTAATGATTGTCCATACAGATTTGCCTGTGTATTGAAACAACAAAAGCAATGTCCATAACTATTTGTCATTCTGAAATATAATAAACTGTTTCTTGCAATGACTGTGGCCTGCTCATTGCAACTATACAGCTGTACCCACAAAGGCAAAGTAGTGGAAAGCTATGTGTAAGCTATACACTGGCTTTGGGCCTGTGTGCTGGACTGTTGAGATCTGTTTTAAATATATATTAAAACAATAACCTAAAAAAACCAAAGACCCAAGACTTGCACTGTACTGAGCGCATTTTGTTTTTAGAGAACTTGCTTGTGCCACAGAAAACTAATAAAGAGGCAAGAGATGATCTGTTATCATGTTTGGAATTGGCAGATCTGAATAACCTCATGTAGATACTATAATGCCAAAGGCTCAGTTGGCAGAACTCTGTAAAGACAAGGAGCTTAGAAACAGTGTCTTTTGTCTGGCTCATAATGCCTCATTTCAAAAACTATACACACATCAGCTCATGACAACAAGATCCAAAGCAAATTTGTTCTGCAGGCAGTCTGTCTAGCCTTTGTTGCAGTGCAGCTGTTGACAGCGAAAGCGCACTGAGGTTTTCCAGTCTTAGTGTTGAGTCACAAATGGATAAAGAGCAGAGTGTAAACCCCGGTTTGGTTATATGTCCCCCCCCCATCCCTGTCGATGACTGCATGCGTCATTTGGGAGTCGATTTTACTTGCATGGCAGTCATCTCGGCTCATGTCTATCTTTCTTCGGAGTGAAAACGCAGCTAAACAAGCATTTCCTTCAAGATGGATAAGATCAAAAATATGTGATGGCTGCAAAAGAAACCCTCCAACAAATAAGCAGCAACAGTTCAACAATCTCTTATAGTTTTATAGTCTTATAGTTATACTTTATGCCTACCCGACTCAATGTCAGAAAGAACCACTGCTCATTGAAACTGACATATTTCAGGGGGAAAGGTTTACAGTGAACCTTGTCTGCTTTAGCTGATTTGCCATTATTCTGAATCACTTCTCTTTCCAAGCTTTTGAATGGATGCTGTATAACTTCATCTTGCCACAGCCTATAATGAAAGCTCCCTAAGATCCTGAGGGATTCTTGATAGAACAATCCACCATACATGATACCTCATTGGCCATTTTATTAGGTACACATCTAACCATGCACTTATGCGTCAGCATATCAATGTATTTAGGTGTGCAGTATTCAGAAATTGCTGCTCTACTGGGATTTTTTCACATAACCATCAATAGGTCCTAATAATAGAAAATATCCGGTGAGCAGAGTTCTCTGGGTAAAAATGTCTTGTTTAGGTCAGAGGATAGCCAGACTGCTTTGGGCTGATAAGTAGAAACTGTTAAAGTGCAGAAGACCATCTCTGAACAGACAACATGTGTAAGACCAACTGAGTGTCATTTCTGTCAGCTAAGATCAAGAAATCCAGGCCACAATTCACACACGTTCACCAAAAATTGGCTGATCTGATGATTCTTGATTTAAAGTAAACATAAAACCATGGCTCCGTCATGCCTTGTATCAACAGTTCAGGCTGCTGCTGGTGGTGTAATGGTGTAGGGCAGGGGAACTCCAGGCCTCAAGGGGCTGGTGTCCTGCAGGTTTTAGATGTGTCCTTGATCCAACACAGCTGGATTAAATGGTTAAATTACCTCCTCAACATGTCTTGAAGTTCTTCAGAGACCTGGTAATAAACTAATGATTTGATTCAGGTGTGTTGACCCAGGGTGATATCTAAAACCTGCAGGACACCAGCCCCTTGAGGCCTGGAGTTCCCCACCCCTGGTGTAGGGAATACTTCCTTGGCACTCTTTGAGCCTTTTGGTACTATTTTAGCATTCTTTAAAAGCCACAGCCGACATGAGTATCATTACTCACCACAGCGTACCCATCTTCTGATGGCTACTTCCAGCATGGTAACATGCTATTACACGAAGCTCAAATCATCTTAAACTGGTTTCTTGAACATGAGAATGAGTTCACTTCACTCTAATGGCCTCCACAGTCACAAGATCTAAATCCAGTAGATCACCTTTGGAATGTGGTGGAATGGAGGATTCACATGATGGATGTGTAGCTGGCATGTCTGCAACTGTGCTATTCTAGGAGCTTGAAAAGAAAGCAACTCGTCTTTAAGTTTTTTGAAAGTTCAAGAAACTTCAAAAGGTCCAGTCGCTTTCTTTCCAAGCTCCTTAGACTACCACGACCTGGATGACTGAGAACTGACATGACGAAATCAGATGTGTGATTTCCTCATGCCAGTATAGACCAAAATCTCTGAGGTGTGTTTTGAACTTTGGAGGTGCAAGGGGTGCAAGTCAGTATTAGCAAGGTTTACATAATAAAGTGACCAACGAGTGTGACTGGATCATTGTGGACTTCATCAAAAGCAGGAACCACCAGAAAATTTAGTCCCATGAGACTGAGAGGTGTCCTCATTATCCCAAGATTCTACAAAACACAGTGATACATTGAAGACAATGCAATACTTTAATCCATCATTAAATTTGTTTGCACCGTTTATCCCATAAAAGAGGTCGATATTGATTTAAATAACTCCACCACCACAAGGTTTGTTGTGCAAAACTGAAGTTCATTTTCTGTTCCTCTTGGTATTTTTCAAGCTTTTACTAATCTGTATAGTTCACACAAATCTTTGAGGAGTCACAGCTTGGTTCGCAGATGCACAGTGCATCTATGTTAAAGCGCAAACTCAAAGAAACGTCAGTAGTACTACAGTCCAAAGATATTACTGACCAACACAGAGTTGGTCAGTAATATCTTTATAGTATCTTCATAGTAGTCTTTTAAAGTTAAGATGGCTTAAAAGTAAACACATCTAAATGACCAACATCTGAAACATTCGCAGTGGCCTTGCAGACTATGAGCTTCCTCTTGGTGCATGTGAGACTTGAAACACATCAAAAGGAGAAGACTTTTGGAGCCATGTCCAGTAATTCTAATTAGACTACGCCTGAGGTACTGTGGTGTCCTCAGTGCTTTCCATACTGTAGTACCATGAAATAAACTTCTGTGCTGTATGGCAGATTTTGACTAAATTCCTTATTTTTGTGTCTAGCTTGCATTATGCTGTTCATTTCAGTGTGCGCACAGTTTTTTCTCTATTCCTCTTTATTACATTTGCCCTGTGGAGTCAAATTGTTGTCACAGCTCCTGTGTAGCTGTCAAGGAAATAGTTACTGTTTTGAATGGCCTCCTAAGTACAGGTGTAGTGTAATGGTGGGTTCTGGCTGTGCTGTGGAAAGCAAAGCTTCTAACAACAGGCCTGAGGGGGAAAGAGAAAGTTACGACATACACACACACGAGGGGTGAGCAGATAAACTTACTCGGTAGCTTCTTTTTAACATTTATCAGACAAATACTTCCTTTTCATTTGGTGATAAGACAATTTTAAGCTTTTTCCGAGTAATGACCGTTTTATCAGAGAATATAAACTTTTCCGTCTGTTTTTTAAAGCCTTTTTTTTTTTCAAAATTTTCTGTAAACACAAATTACAGAACTACGATTATTTTTTAAAAAAAAAGCTGCTGCATGATAATTGACTCGTTTCCACCGATATCATATGAGAGTCCGCTCCCTGGCCTTTAGGCGACGCTGTTTTACGCACTGCAATCCAAACCAAATCCTGTGTGAAGTGGAAGTTTTTCTGATTTCCACGTTTAGTAATCTGACACCCAGACTCTGAGCAGAAGGATGGACCCTTAACTCGGCTGGGAGGACGGAAGGAAGGAGCAGTCATCCAGCGAGCAGGAGCGAGCAGAAGCGAAACGCTGTACGCAAAAAACAGCCCCGTGGCTCCAGCAGCGGAGAAGATCTGGGTGCCAGCGCGTCTCCAGTTAACTGTCCGTCTCACTCAAATGATCTCAAAGCGACAAGTTTCACTTTCCGCATGCGAATGGGTGACTTTCCGCAGCGCTTTGTGAGGAGAAGAGGATGAAGAATTTCAACAGCAGTGCCCTTCACAGCCATAGCCAGTCTACCAACCACATTAGAGAGCGAAACAGCAGAAAGTACAGCTTACTCTCTGTTTTACCGTTGCGATTTTCTCTCCGAGGTTATGGGGTCTGCATGGCTACGCTGTTTCTCTTCTGTTTCGGCTCCCTATTTTACCAGCTGAACGGAGGACCTCCTAAAATCCTGCTAGACATCAGACAGTATCTCGGTAAGAACTTTTCCTTAAAAAAACCCTCCTTCCTGAAGATCGTTATCAAAATAATAGTAAGAAGTTGCTCTCCGCGTCTGGACATTTTTTTTTATCGGTAGGAGTTATTAAGAAACGTTTATCAAAAATGGAAAGGGTCTCTTTCATGAAACCCACCGGAGGCCACATCGTCTCCTCAACCTCATTCAGCCCAGGTGGACGAAACCGATTTTCTCTCGTGCTTATTTCTAAGTGTTAATTTATCCACGTGAAGTTTGTTTTAAACCCCAAAAGACCCCCACATTTTAATATCAATGCAGACACTAACTATTGCATATACACAGCTGTGTATCATCCCGAGTCAATATCATCCCGTCAGTCTACAAAGATGTGTGAAAAAATGTGAAGTTTTTTCACTCATTTTGTTTAACCACCTAAACCTGGGGTATTTATCGTCACTTTTACGCCGCTGTGAGTTCTAAGAGCATGATTGAGAGGTGTTATGGCAACTAGAACTTAGCAACTGTTAGGATTCATGCTGAAGACTGACGCCTCTTCTTGTACAGCCAGCTGGTGCGCTCCAGCCGCGCAGCTCTCATTACGCACGGCTTGCACCGGTTGAACGAGGGGTGAAAGGCTGAATTTATGCGGTTATTTAAAGCCTAGAGTGCATCTGTGGTTGTTTTAATAAAAAGCACGCTACAGTGTTGCCAGTTTTTTAATGTCAGGCAGGTTTCCAATTTAAAATATTCTGGCCTGAAGGGATTATTTTTAAATATTTATATAGATATATTTTAACATTACTTGGCAGCTATATTTCTGTCATTACAGTGCACTGGATCTTAACTACGGTAAAGTGGATAAAGTCTACTGTGTGTGTGAAAAAGAGCCCATTTGTGGCCACATCTGCCATAGACATATGTCTGAGTGTCAGCCTCTAGGATAAGATCTGTCAAGAGTCAAAAGGCAGTGTCTGCTTGTACAAGTCTGATCTTGTGACTTCAACCTCTAAACAGAATCAGATGCAAAGGTGATTTTCCAGCGAGAACACGGCCTGTGTCTTGAAAAAATTAGGTTGCATTTCTACCTATTTCTCACAGGGGGCTAACCTTTTATCACGTGATAAACATCTGGAACAGAATGAGAGTCACTTTCCAGGTCAGCTACTAATCCCCTGGGTCAGATTGGTTTCCTGTAGACACACACAAGCACACAGTCTAACCGACTGGCATACAAATACATAGGCAGACTAAAGCTGCACAATATTGTCAAAAATAACTTGGATTTCATTCAAAGCATAAGCACAGATTCCTAAAATAGAACGTTTTACCTTTTTTTTTTTTTTGAAGAGTGCTAAAATATTAAAAGTTCACACTGCAGAACATTCAACTTTGGAGCCTAATAATGCAATCTAGAAATCATGGCAGTCAACACCAGTTTATTTTATTTTAAAGTACTTGCACAAAGCTAATGCATGCATGGTGAGATAGCTTCCTTACTGCAGTACTGCTTCTAAGAAGTGCTCTATTCTGAACAAATACACTGATATGCCTAGGCTGATGATGGGGCAGATGTATGTGCTATTACCACAGACGAGCAAGCAAGAAAATTACATCAAAACACCATTAGGAAAAAAGAAATGTATAATTTGGTCCACAAGGCTGAGTGTTAATGGCTTATAGGGCATAAGCCATTGACACTCAGCCTTGTGGACCAGGATGAGGAATCCCTCTAGAAAATCTAGTCTCTGCTCCCACCTCCACGATTGATCTCCACAGCATCTCTACACAGAGACCCTGTGGACCTGAGCCTTGTTAAACAGTGACTCCACTGTAGTGTATGGAGTTCGGGAGGGTTTTTCTTTATGTAACAGCGCCACAGTGTAGCACCTCAACTGGGATGTGGATGACTAATCGTCTGCATTTATTATGATGCTGAGGCAATGAAGAACGACTTTGTAGCTGAAAGTTGTGACAGGGTCAAATCGATCATATAAAGTTAAAGCCTTTTTTGATGTTGTTTTGTTTCCTGAGTCTGAGTCAGCAGGTTTGTGACACATTTCAGGTAACTTTGTTGCATGTAAAACAGCTGTAGAAAGAGAAATCCAGTTGGGCTGGTGTGTGAAAGAGCTTGAGATGTGGTCTGCTCATTGTCTCTGTTCTGAAGTGTGAGTGGTCTTGAGGGAGAGACCGTGGAAGGAAGAAATCTAGGATAAAGGAGGGACGGTACAAAATACTCCTGTGATTGGGACTGCTTTGAACAGGTTCATAGGAAAGTCATTTTCACAAAGAGCTCACACAGTCTTCACTCTTAGTTTGTTGTGTCTGTTATTCAGAACCCAGATGCAAGCTCCAAAAACTGTATAAGGGGAAACTTCACAAATCACCAGAATTATGAGGAGAAGCAGACCTTTAAAATAAATGCCTCCTTCTAGTGAATAAAATAAATCAATTACTTTTAATATAATAGCTCTAAGCCTGGCGTTGGCATTTCTAACTAATGCACCACATTTTCTCTGATGAAGAGATACTTTATGTCTGTTGCTGTGCCTCGTTAAACACACGTGTGACCTAACTTGTGTTACTTTTGGCTGCGCTGTGCCAAGATGAAGGTGAGGAATCCTGTTGAGGTGGGTGAGTGTGGGCGTGCACGTGGAGGTTGGCAGCTTGATTTAGTGTGATTGTGTGATAGGTGTGTGGGTTTCTCTCAGTCAGATGTTGCCGGTAGGGAACAGACCTTGTTTTGTTTGGCTCGGTGGGGAGGTCGGTGGATGAGGATGTCACTCAACATGCCGTATAGTCGCAGTAACTAAACTGCCGTGCAGACCTTTAAACCTGCTGAATTTACAGCCTGCTCACCACTGTGCGTTCACACTCGCTGACCTTGTCTAACACTTTCTCGTGTCTGTCTTTCCCTCCTTTGCTCATAAACTGTATGCTGACCCAGCTACCTTGCCAGAAAATGCCTCTTCTTGCCAGGGGGTGTATGGACACGTCTGTGTGGCAAAAATCTGTATATAAATGAAAAGTTACAACAAAGTTTCAATGACTGGGAAAGAAGCGTTCTTCATATTTTATGCCATATTTTTAAGTGCTTGGAGCTGAGACAGCAAAACAGAGCGAAGCAAAATGTCCTCTTTAACTGTGCTCTTACTCAATACATGGTGCACTTACTCCTTTAACATATATTTCGATTTAATGGACTTTTAAGCAACATTTAAGTATGCACGTCTTTCTAAGTGTTTGTGTGTTGTTATAGCCCCCAGTCTTCTTGCCATGAATCATAAATGCTGAACTTGATGTGGCTGGGAGTCTTTCACCACTAACTTTGCTCTGCTTCTCAAAAGAACCCTTTAACCTTTTTAAAACACACACACGTAAATTTAACTTTTCAGAAACGGGCCAGTAAAGTGTCCAAGTTGGAGACTCTGGGGCGGTATTAGGGATTAGACAAGTATGCGTAGACACAGAAGAAGCTTTAGGGTCGCTCGGCCTCCCTTCAGTTTGTGTCATGTTTGCACCTTTGCTGGCCAGGAAGTGGTTCAAAGCAAACTTTTTAAGTGAATTCAAATAAAGTTTAGTTTGGCTGGTCAACGCTTAGTAGGTGTAGTGACACAAACTTTATATGTATATAATAAATTCAGGGAGGATGAGTTGGGAATTGCTGCAGAGAGAGAAAGGGAAGAACACATACTGTTCCTCGACCTCCTACAGACTCATGAATAATACACAACGAGTATAACACTGTGTCTTACATACCTTAACAGGGCTGAAACCGCTAATGTAGAGGTGCTTAAACTGTGGGGTGGCCCAGACTAGTGTGGGTGATAACAAAGTTAAACTAAACTGAATTAATTAGATTCTAGTACGGGAAATAAACAAATAGCAGTTTGGTGATATATTGTGCTTACCTTTATTTTCTATTGCTCTACTTATATTATTGTATGCTTATTATTTTCTAAAATAAATGATGGAGTTTGAGGTGTGAATCCATTAATGGAGTAATTGTTGTAAGTAAGTCTGGAAGTTAATGAGATGGCGAGGCCTCTGTCGTCCATCAGTGTGTCTATCCATCCATCCCTCCCTCCACAATTCACAAAATTAGCTACTTTTCTTAGAGTGCTGAGCAGATTTTAGCGAAGATTGAACACAATGATCAACTAATGGATCCTTTTTCCAATTTTTATGCTCTTCTCCTCACTGAGTATTGCTCAGATTGCAGTGAAATTAGATTAATTTGTTTTGAATATGTCTAATTGAGAGGCTTCCTGCCTTCTTCATGGATTTTAATTCTCATTGGTTTGTACAGCGAACCAATGACAGCTTACAACTTTCTTTTTGTGCTTCACGTACTATATTAACCTGCCAGATGAGCTACTACATCATTGATATTCTGGTGGTCAAAGATCAGATGCATTAAACTGCTCATCATTCCTTTATTTCACATCAGAATTAGGGCTGCCACGATTTGTCGACTAGTCACGATTACGTCGACTATCAAAATCGTCGACGACTGATTTAATAGTCGACGCGTCGTTTGAAACTTTGTACGATCACAAAAGACGCAGGAATAAGTGGCAGGATTTAAGAGTGTAATAACGGACTGAAACAGAAGATGGCAGCATTGCATGTACAAGGATGTCAGCTACCGTTAAACCCCGAAGAAGAAGAAGAAGAAGAAGAAGAAGAAGCAGCTGTGTCCCAGAATTCATAGCGCGGCCCAGCGCAGTTTCCAACAATGGCGGCAGCTAGTTAGTTTTAATGTTACTCTTATTATTCTTTCTGGGTCACAAAATGTAGCTGTGTAAACCTCAAATATCTGCTCAGTTTATCAGGACACCACATATTTTCAAAAGCGCTCCGACGTTTTCGGAGACATCTGTTACCCACTAGCTCGTTAGCGAGCCGGGGGCTAGGCTCACTAGCGCCGCGAGAACACCGGACTCCCCGCAAATCGTTTTCAAACCCACCGCCGTCTTTCGCTACTCTGGTTAAATATATATGAGTCACTTAGATAACTTAAAATGTTATTGTTTGGCTTTTTTTTTTTTTTTTTAGTATTTTATTTGTTCCTGAGTAAATCAGTTTGTCTGAGATTAAAGTTATAGTTTTTACACAGCTGAATAAACGTCAAGCAGACAGCTGATTATCAGAAGTGTGAGATGCTCCAGAATATACTCCAGTGTCCTGTTATATTTTAGATAGCAAGGAGTTTATTAAACTTCACCGAAACAATCTGCAAATTTCATTAAAATTTAATAAACTATCATCTTGTCTTTATTTTTAGTTAGCACAGACCTTAAACACTTAAAGCTGTAAGCTAATGATAGTTATATAAGAGCAGATGCTGCTGGTGCAATAAGCTGTAGTTTTACGTCTAATGGATGATGATCTGATTAGTCGACTAATCGCAAAAATAATCGGTGACTAGTCGACTATCAAAATAATCGTTTGTGGCAGCCCTAATCAGAATAACCTTTTCGCTTTACCTTTTGCACCGGTGACCTTTACAGACCTCTAACTTCAAATCTCACCTTCTGCTTGAATTTAAATATTTTATAGTTCACAGTTAATAGTATATATTTTATGCACATGCATGCACATTTATGTTTACACTCATACTGAAAAAGCTGACAGGTTAGTCACATTAAAAAGCTTTTTTTGAATGAGGCAGTCATGTAAGTGTGAATTCTGGAGCAAACTCGCCACTGTAGTCACACAAATACACCCACTTCCTATTAAAGGATATTAAAAACAAGCTCTTTTTAAAATTTAAATCATATTTTGCACTTTTAAATGACAGATTTATTGGCACTGACTCTTTGCCCAAAGTGACAGTCTCCAGGCTTCATGGCAGTATACCAAATGTCACATAGAGTGAAAATCAGGCCAGTGCTGGTCAAGCTGTCAGTCAGCATTTTCAGCTGCCTAACAGGGTTGCCAGATGTGCACTTTGAGCCTAAGTGAAATCGGTGATGTGGAAAGGTGCTTGAGCTCCCGGTTTAATTCTTTACTTAACACCTTTTCATTTTTGTTATTGACTTGTGCAGCAGATAAGCAGAGGTTACCAACCCAAGCACAGACATACATTTATTTTTAATGCTAAAGACTCAAAATAATCCAATATTTAGAATAATATTTTGCATCCATCCAGCACCTCCACCTGACAAGCCTCATTAGGAAGTGAAGGCAGGACAGCTTGGTCTACTTACTCTGTATTCCTTCTAACTGCAGGACTCAAGTGTTGAGAAAAACTACACATTACTTCCACTAGACCCCAAAATAACCCCTAACTGGCAGCACATCCAACTTAAATGCCAAAACAATCAGATGGCCCATAATTTTCTTAGGGTTGGTAAAACAAGCAGCCTTGCCTGCTGAGTAGAGTATTTACCTGCTTTGTAACACGCCAGATTCTAACTGAGTTTAAGGGTCAATAAAGGATAATCGGCTTTTTTTACTGAATGGAAACCAAAGGGGAAAAGCTTCAGTGCTTCAAATTAGAGGGGTTCGCAATGAAGACATGCAGTCATTAAGTTATTATTTTATGATTGTTACAAGTACTCCGTTAGGCATGCATTGATGATAATCTATTATCTTTTTTTGTGTGTTTTGAATTTTCAGGATAGGAAATCATTTGAAAAAAATATTTGTGTTGACCCTGTCATTACATAATGGAAGCAATTAGCATTACCAATTAGCATCTCCACGCTTGAGAGACTGCTCTCCCTCTCCAGAGAGACAGGCAAACACTAAAACAACACAGGGTAATTATCTTTCATTAGTGCATTTGTTTTTGCCACATGAAAAGAGAGCAGATGGAAAGAACATTACAAATGTACCAGTGCTGTTAAACTGCAACTGCTGTTCAAGGCTTGCTGAGCAATGATGGTTATAACCGAAGAGAAATCCCAGATGAATTTGTGGGCAATGGTTTGTGATCGGGTTTTTGCGCGGCGCTACTGAACGTACAGTGCTTCTTCTTTTTGCATGTCACTGAAGAAAAACATGAAATTTGTTCTACAAACTTGGGATGTGTCCAGTTAAACTGTTTCTGTAATGCTGTTTTCAGTGATGTTTCAGTAAATTGAGCGGGTATTTTGCAGTTGCTTTCCTGCTTTTTCTGCATATATCATGCAGCAATTAGTGCATGCTACTAACTTTAGTCTTCAATTGTATGAACCCTTTCCCCATGGTTTGTAAAACTAGACGATATTTTCTGATTATTGAGCCGTAAATGTGCTGGCACTCACGCTTGTCACTAGAGTGGCATTTTTAGGCCTGTCAGTGGCGTTTGTCATGCATATCCAAAGTTTTGGTAACCCGATGTGCACAGCATGCCTGACTCATATGCTAAATGAAAGAGCTGGAGGACCTACTGGCTTTAACTAGCCTTCACTGAAGTCTCCCTCGTGCAAACGACAAAAGGGCCACCATCATTTGTGCCAGCTCAAAGGAAAATTCCCTCCTTCTTGATCTGCTGCATCTCATTTATGTTTCATCGGAGTAGCATACTTTCTGTATGTTGCCTCTTCTTCTTCTGCTTTGCTTAGCAGCAAGTATAAAAGGGCTGTCAAGGGCCACATCCCCAACACCACTGTCAAGGGCCACGTGCTTCAAGCATATCTGCGGCTTCCCGGGAGGAAATTCAAACCAAACCCCTTTGGGGTTGCATCAGGAAGGGCATCTAGTGCAAAAATCTGCCAAATCAAAACATGTGGAGCTACCCATATGGAAAAGCTATTTATAAATCTTATAAAGTTTGTATCTGTCTTGTGTGAAACTTGTATGAAAAGCATATACGAGTGAAAATAGATATAAGATCACTTGAAAAATTATATAATGAAACTTGTATGTTTTGGATACTTACTAAAACAATGTATGAAAGTAATGAGAAAGTGGCCACTTTCATGAGTAAATCATGTAAGCCTTATATGATTTACTCATGAAAGTGGCCACTTTCATGAGTAATCACATATAAGTTTTTACTATTTCTTTTCCATATGGGTACCCACTTGTGAATTAAGGAGCAGCCGAAAGTAGTTTTTAGTTCTACCTTCTTAGTTATTGATGTGTTGTGGTGTTAGTAGATGGATTCGCTGTCATATAAAGAGTCTAGCTAGCTGTCTCCCCCCATTCACAGAGCGTCTAGGAAGCTAAGCAAAGTGGTTGCTTCAAGTTTATTAAGTTTATGATGTGAAAATACCCCATAAGCATTTATAAAACGGACTCTGTTTGTTTCACTTGTTTGTATGCTGTGTAGTCAAGAATACATCATCTCAAAAAAGCTTTGTCTTGTTTTAAAGGGTTGCCAAGTCACTGATGACGGCTGGCTGTGTTGACTTTTATGGTAGTGCTTGTGGTGATGTGTGAATGGGTGGGTGGCTCAAGGCCCGGAGCCACTGGGTGGTACCCAGGCTCATGCTTTTGAAAAAAGGTGACTACACACAGCATATCCCATAATTTAAAACATCATTGACCAAATAAATAGAGGTCCTGTGAGAGAATTAAGTGTCTGCTTACAGCGTGTAAACTGAGCTCCCGGCTTTAATCAACTCCTCCCTGTTCATTCAGAAAGAAAAGACCTTTAATCTGAATCCAAGTCCTTTCATGTCAAAAATAGAAATACAATAATTGCACCCTGCTACATGAGAATTTTTTAAGCTGCACCCTTCCTCATATCTCTGTGTCCTGGTGTTGTTAGCCATTTGGGAAGTCTCTTTGTTTACTTTGGCGAGTGGTAAATAACCCCACATTCCCCAGTTTATTGCCACAGATCATCTGAAATGTTGAGGACTTGTTTCTGCCAGCTGGCCACATACGTTTCCGATCAAACAGCAGGTCCGTCAGGTCACTAAAGTCAAGCAATTATCTTCCAGTTTTATCAAGCAACTGGACTGAGAGTGTGAAACACATTACCAGAAGCAACAGGACTTGTTAAAGAGAAACATATTTGCCCGGTGGTCAGTGAGATCAAGGAAGCCTGGTTAACTTTTCTCAGAGTGAACTTACCACATCTTGGTCAGCCCACCCTCATTTCATGGAAGTGAAAAAGTAAGAAGTAGTTTAAAATAGCTGACTTAAATATATAGCAGGGGAGATATAGTGGGAGGGCCCAGCCCATGTTCTTGAAACCACTACATGCACTTTTGGGGAACTGCATTGCAAGTTTTATGGAGCCTGTTTCCCTTTTTAGGTTCAGCGGAGTTAAACTGGTTTTTCTGTTTTCTAGATTCAGTTTATTTGCAAAAGTCATCTTTGAGTATATTTGAGACTTCAAAGCTGCACTTATTAATACGTCTATAATAACGATGTACTACAGGCAGCTGAAGGATTTAGTGAGAATTTACTTCTTTCGTAAAGCACAATTTAGCCTTTTCTATAACCTCTAGCTTTTAAGATTGTAGGAAGTCTTTCATCTACTTCAAAACCCTGACACAAAGATAAAGCTGATATTATTACAGTTACTGGTTACATACAGTACTTAACAAATTTACGTAAGGTTTTTTGTCACAACCACCCTAAATTAACAATAGTGGTAGCTACCTGCCGTTTATTACTGCCCTGTGGACTCTGCTGCTGTAGCAATGGGAATTTCCCAACTCTGGGATTATTAAACAATATGTTATTGTATCTTACCAAAATCATTTTTAATTGTGTTTTCACTGTATTGCCACAGGTGGTCTAATACATTACAAATTAAAGTGCCTTGAGGTGACCGATGTTGTCCAGTCCAGTGTACAAGTTCAAATTTGGATATAAAAACATGAATTCTGTCATTTTTATTTTTTATCAAACTTTTTTAAAGTAGTATTCCTAAAATATTTGCGTGTTCTTATTTTTACAGATGGTCTAATACATTTGTTAGGCACTGTATATAAACAGGTGAGGGTGTCCTACACATATGCACAAAAACCCACACGTCACGTAGACGATGCCGTTATTTCACTGCTGTGCAAGTGGTGCAAATATTGACTTTATCGATTTCATTCCACTTCACGGCCCAGCAGCTTCTCCCTTTCTTTAATATGAGCTTTTCTCCCTCTATATTCTTGATATTTGAAAAAAAAAACAAAACCACTCCTCACAGAAACTAGAAAAAAATATATATTTGTGATGAGTATTAAAAAAAATTTTTTAGAGCGAGACTCCATACCTTAATGCACAAGCAAGCACTTCTAGTAACAACCTCCACTCCCCACCCGAACAAAGCTTTAGGTAGCTGGTTTATATTTCAATTTGTCACTTTGTATCAGAGACACGAGACTGAAATAGACAGACAACCACAAGCACAAACTTTGACACATTTTGGTCATAGAAGTTGTTATTGTTACACAGCGCAGTTTGTTACCACTGAAACAGCTCGAAGTGAAACCTGTGTGTTCTGCTTTCAGTGGGCTATTATAGAATCGCACATTTTAATGCTCACATTATTACATTTACTTTCGTTTTTGCAAATTGTTGGACACTCTCAGCTGTTTTTCTTTTTTTAAACCTCGTAACAGGTGAAATAAATGCGATAATGTGTCCAGTTATCATCCTAAGAAAATACAATTATTTTAGAGCGTTTGAAGGATCATAGCCCGAAAAGCATTCTCAATATGGAATGTGGTTGTCCCCAGCGAAAAGCAAACATCACCTGTGCCAAATCTCACACCTCTGTCTCAGAATGTGTTCTCCTCTGAAACCCACCTCTGTCCCAGTGTCCCTCATTACATTTTTGTTTCTTTCAACACCCTCCCTGCCGCTTATATGAAGTCAAGTGTACAAAAAAAATTACAGCTAACTTCTCATCAAACAATTCCAAAAAAGTTGGACGTTATAGGAGTCGACGCTTTTGTCGCTGTTGTCACGTTTACCCTCAAAACAACAGCTTTTTCAAGTACTAAAGCAGAGATGTACTGTAGCAGTGTAGCTGTAACCCTGTACAAATGTTCTGCTCCGCTGGGGAAACCGCATTTTCCAGATGTTTTAAAAAGACATCTTGAGTGAAAGCAACACAAAGTTAACAAAGTCTTTATCCAAGAACGCGTAGCGTCCAAGAAGTTGTTCTTTTTCCCGTCCAGTTTTACAGTCCAGACTGAGGTTGAGTCCCTATTCTTCCCACAGAATTGCTTCTACAAAGCAATCAGCAGGTGTGGTTAGAGGTGTTAATTACAGGGTTGGAGAGGGATGATTTGTATCTGACTAGTGTTTGTGTGTCTGTGTGCAAAAGAGAAAGTGATGGGCTAAATTGTAATAGTTTATACGGTGTCTACTTTTTAAAACCAGTCAGAGAGGTTTCGGATGTATCCAGTATGAAGTTAAATGGGTTGCTGTTCATAATTTAGTGTTACTTCTTACAATTACTGTGTTGGTACATCCCTTAAAAAGCCATCACTTGTCTGGCCTGGTTCATTGGCACAGATCCTGGTTGTGTAGCATTTCCACTGACCTGCCCAGAACAACTTGCCTGTCTTTTGGCCCACCACCACTCTGCTGCTGCACCCGTCTGGTTTAGACTGTACTGAATTTGTGCCAGCTGGACCTGCCATTCCTTTGAATCCATCCATCAATCTGTAAAAACTCTAATCTTTTCACCCAAATTTTCACCAGAGGTATTGCAACACTCAAATCCTGCTTTGCTTTTTCCATTTTCTTACATTTCTGGCCTCCATCTTAATGTTATGTATCACTCCAAGTCCCCACTCACCCCTCTTCTGGTGGAAGTGTTTGCATAAACCTTCCATCTAAATTCTTTCCTGGACAGCAAACAGATGCAACTTCTGTGTTGTAGTGCACACTGCAGTAGACATGTGCGACACAAACAAATGTGCCACTGGGTATACCGGCCGTGCGATCTTGCCAGCTGGAACATTTGCCCCTAATCACTATGTGCAATTCCATTACATCCTCAACCACGCAATTTCAAAACCTCTCTTGTATCCTCTATTCAGTCGCTTGCCTGTTCATCTGCGTGTGTTACTGTTTATTCATGTTTTTTTTAAAGATTTGTCTGTGTGTGTCTACAGAAAGTCAAGAAGTGTCATCATGTCCACAATTTTGCAAATGCACTTGCGTATATTTATGTCTGGGTTCGGAGCACAAAAGATATGTTTGAGCCTCTTTGCTCGACAGCGAAGACGACCCTCAAAAATTTTCTGTCTCTCACTTGTGCGTTTCATAACAGGTTGTTTCACATTTACCATGGAGCTTAGTGTCATCTTTTCTATAATTAGCCATTCAATTCTAATGAGGTGTTTTTGAAGGGCTGAAGAAAACCACTCACCACCAGCTAGCGTAGCTCAGCCCACATTGCCAAATTAAAGAGAAGCTTGATCTTTAAGGCCAGGCTTAGCCTGAGCCAGCACTCACAGATGGTAGGCTAGTGCACTTTAGTGAGTGGTAAACATAGAAAACATTGTGGAAAAAAAGTGGAAGTGCAGGACCAAGTACGTTTGCTTTATCTTTGGCATTACATCGGAGTTACACAGCATTGTGTCTGAGTTATTTTACATATGAGCCAAAAACGCGCGTTACTGAAAACATGCAGGTTAACTTTTGCCCTTTTTTGTCCTCTCATGTCTTGTAACGTAGAGAGGAGTACTGGAAGTCTAGGGCTGCGGCAAAATGAGAGGTGCCAAAGGCTTTTACTCAGGTGTGTGTGTGAGGGTGGACACTGATGAAGAAGAAGATGACTTGTATCAATTGGCTAGACAGAGATCGAGCTGGAAAAGATGGGCAGCAGGTTAGGATGATTAAAGATATAGATGGAAATGTACTAACAAGTGAAGAGAGTGAGCTGAGAAGATGGAAGGAGTGCTTTGATGAGTGGGGAAAATGAAAGAGAGGAGGATGGAGAGAGGAAAGTAAATGAATGAGGAAGTGCAGAGGATTAGCAAAGAGGAAGTGAGGTCAGCTCTGAGATGGTTTGGACATGTGCAGAGGAGGGATAGTGGATATACTGAGCGAAGGATGTTAAATATGCAGGAGGTAAACCACAGAGAAAGTTTGTTTGACAGTACAAAGGATAGGATGAGATGGTGGCAGATGATCACATGATCTGCTGTGCTTTTAGACAGCCATCATTAGCTTACCTACTAGTTTGAGTAGTTTCCGTTTTAGTATTATGACTAATTTGGAGCCATAATTAGCCGTTTGAGGAAATGCCATTTTTGACACTTAACTTCGACTTCATTTTTTTTCAATCATGATAGTTCCTGTTTAACTCTTTTTTTGCCACCAACTGGTGAAAGTATTATTCAGAGCTTGTACAGGACATTATTAGTATACAGTATTCAGTAGTATCCAGTATAAAAGATTTTTGCCTTTACAGTTACGTGCAACAGTTTTATTCTATTTTGTTCCAGGTTTTTAATCAGTTGTAGTGTTTTATGTATGCTGCAGCTGTCAGATAAATGTAGTGTTGTAGAAAGGGGGATCGTTCTTTTCAGAAGAAACCTAAAAATGCTCCATTACAGTATGAGGACCTCAAAATAAAATGAGGTAATAAATGTACACAGTTAATACCACACCAGTGATTCGGCTGCGGACAATCTGTACCAAATGTGCATTAATGGAGAGGTACCCATTGCTTAATCACACGCTATGCTGTACAAGCTGGTGCCGTGCCAGTCTATTTATAAGAGTAGAGGATCCCTCTGGGTTGGTGTAAATAAAGGGGGTGAAGGACCAGCTCAAACTGGACTCATGTGGGTTATTCTCTTCAAAAAACAATTCAAGCTTCCCCGGCTGTGTTGCTCTGCAGAGATAGAAGCCACGCCCCTCGAGTCGAGCTTTAAAAGGGTTTGTGCGATCCGGTCGATGTTTATGCTGTGGAATATTAAGTGCTTTTCAGGGTACCGGATGGAAATGTATGGCGTCCCGCTTGGCACTATATCCTCATTTGCCAGATGTCCTTTACTTTACTGCTTCCTTTATCTCTTCTCTCCCTCTGTTTTCTCCTTCTGAAATCCCTCTGACAGTGCCACCTCCCAGACTAGAATCTTAATGAGTCAGACAGATTCCTGCCTTTATATTTATAGGGCGAGCTACAAGCATTTGCCTGCACAAAATCTCACAACTGACACAGCAATTACAGGTCTGTGCAGACTGTCTGCGTTTTTGAACCGTGACCAGGAGGATGTGACCAAAAATGACCACGACCTGCTCGGAGTTGCAGTTAGACACATGGAGGAGCACCGCTGTTGTGCGGCTTGGTCCTGATGTTTCCTAAATAGAGTACATGTATTGAGGTGAGAATATAACTAGGATCCAGACAACGCTGACTAAGCCAATAGTTCAGAAATTGGGTAAGGATGCAATGTTCAGTAGTTTTACGGCCCATATCAACTCATTACTCAGTACCGGGTTCAGTTTTCAACATGTTTTTAAGCCGCATGCCAGTCACAGACCATGAATGAATGCCAGCCATTCACAACCAAACAGCCTAGCCACAATTAAGAGCTAATTGTCCTAGCTGCCCTCAAATGACAACAAGCTGACCGTCAGATGGTGTTTATGAATGAAGGCTAGTTATTTCTTGCTGCAGTTCTCTGACTTAATATTTGGCCTGAATTTGAAGGCATGCCCGTGTTTCCAACAGGCCAGTCGAGGGTAAGAGAGTTTCTCTCACCTTAAGGCCTTGCTGCTCCACCACTGCGCATAAATCAACAGCGTCGGCGGGTCGATGCCGTGTTTGTTTGCCTCTGCCTTGCATGCCTGTGTACAGTAGTGATATGTGTGTGTGTGAGAGTGAGCGAGATCTGTCAGACTAAGCAGTGTCCCTGCTGGGAAGGTGGATACAGTACAAGGTTTTAGTGTGCCGCCTCTAACCTAGTTGTGATAAAGGCCAAAATGTGACCACGCCTTAACACGGCACAGCACATTTAGCACTTGTAAGCCTTTCTAATGCCCTTTCCCTCTGCCCCTGATGACAACCAGAGAAGGAGTACTCTTGGCAATCCACTGTTAATACAAGGGAACCCACTTTATGACGAAAATTATGTTCTAATGACTCATAATAGCCATATATTTCTTCACTGCTTCTCCTTAAAGCTTGTGGTTTGGGTTTCATTGACAGAGAAGTGCTGAAGTAAGAAGGCATGGTAAAAAAGGGAAATGACTAAAATATACTCAGAAGCTAACAATACCACGTGTATTATCAAAGATTCTTTATCATAACCAGTTAAATGTAATATAACGTGGTAACTGTTAGCTATTGTTGAAATCCAATGTGATATTTGTCTTTTTACACTAATTACTAAAAGAAGGTTAATTATAAATGAATGTAAAACTTAAAGCCCTGTCAACTCACAGAAAGTTCCTGGGCTTAAGACATCCTGGTTTTCTGGAGCCTTTCTGGAGTTCTCCGTGTGCCTGCCAAGGTTTTCTCACCGTTCAAGGGGAATGTATATTAAGTTTTTTTTGTTATTCAAAATTGGCCATAAGTGTGGATGTGAGCATAAACGGTTGTCTGTCTCTTTGTGTTAGTCCTGCGACAGATTGGCGACTTGTCTGGGATCTACCCCGCCTTGTCTAACTCTGAATTGGATAAGCGGAAGTATGTGGATGAATGGATTAGCGATTGACCATGTGACTGTGCATATGAACATAAACAGCTGTCTTGCTTTGTGAGCCTTTTCATAGACTGCTGACTGGTATTGTCACTACTGCGCAATCTGAGCAGGGGTCTATGCTCCAAGATCTCCATGCACTTCTTATTTTATCTCTAATTGGACAGACATTAATAGAATCATAGTCAGAGTCTCTATAATGGTAAAAGTGAGTTTGGACACTGGGCCAGAAACCAAGTTTTAGAAAAAAATCCACCTATGATGAAGACACCATTTAATTGAGAGTTGGAGTAGCTCTGCTGGAACTGAACTATCTAAAAAATCTTTTCTATACCAACCGAAGCATCCGTTTTGTTATTATGCCAAAAATGTTGGCGCTCATCGCGAAAACTGTACTTGGAATTCAAAGAATGTGATCAGTACTATTACAGCCCATTCT
The DNA here is from genome assembly GCF_963969265.1 of Rhamphochromis sp. 'chilingali'. Taxonomy (NCBI): domain Eukaryota; kingdom Metazoa; phylum Chordata; class Actinopteri; order Cichliformes; family Cichlidae; genus Rhamphochromis; species Rhamphochromis sp. 'chilingali'. Next base: position 11,279,279 of record NC_137932.1, on the reverse strand, counting down.
TTAATATGACTGTCAGCTGAGTGAACTACAGTTCATAAAGTGAGCCTTATACGACAGTTTTACCTCAAATACCAGCCTTGTTTAGTGGATAATTACACTTATGTCAAATATTTAAATGACCACAAAATACATAAATGCATCAGCTTGTAAACACTACAAACTGGTTAATGTTTGGGATTTGCCGTTAAATCTGATTCCTAGACTTTGAAATTCCCCAATTTTAACTGCAGTGAGGAGCCTGTTCGGAGGCCTTCATCTACAAACACTGCTTTGCTGTTCTTGGAAGTGCGAGCTACCATCTGTTGTTTATTGTTCAGTTGTTGCTCTTTACTCTCTTTCTGGCCACTGTGGTCCATTCAGGCGCCAAATGCCTGTCACTGCATTTTAACCAAACTGTTCAAACATTGTCACTCCATTTCACTTTAGTTGATTACACAGTTTTTTAATCTCCATATTAAAAAGTTGTTCAACTCGACTGATTTGCCGTGAACATGTTTTTGATTACACAAGCGCGATATCTGATTTCTCAAGTGTTCTTCAACAAGTGTGTTAAAGTTCTCTTCTTCACTGGCTCAGATCAGCGTCACCAACATGTGGTCCACACATGGCAAGTGCGCTTTATTTGGCACCTGATGAGAATACGGAAAAAATAGCGCGTATTGAGAAGCGAGCGTCCCTGCCTGTGTGCGTGGAGCGTCAGGAGGCAATGGAATGATGTCATGTGGTACAAGGTGGTCTGCTGCAGACGCACATCCTGTGGCTTCTGTTACCAAAACTGCAAAATGTCCTTGACTTGCATTTTAAAATACGCAAGCATTTTTCCTTTTTTTCATACGCTGTGAAACACACTCACACAGACGCATGCACTTTCTTTTTTTTGTGCCCCCTAACTTCCACATTCACTTACATGCATATATACCCCGAGACAAGAGAGCCCAAAACAAGGGAGTGGCCATGTCCTGATCCAGCAGTGGTTTAACCTGGCACTGACCAGTTCTCTAGACCGATGGAAGCTGACAGCAGTTTCCTTCAAATGAGTATTTATGTAACAGATGATGCATGCTTAGAGGTCAGGGCCCTGCCACCATCTACTGTGTGATTAGTGAGTGGTTTGGGGTTTCGGTGACACATGCGAATACACACACGTGCATAAAGGCACTCATCGCATACATGTGAAGCTGACACATGTATGTCTATGAAATTTCAATTGCTGTAGTTATGTTTAAGATTTATTTTTATGAGACTTATTTTTACAATACTTTGCAAAAGTGTTGAGTTTACCCCTCATTTTTTTTTAATATTTCGCTTGCAAGTAGCCCGACTTTATTTGTCATTTTTAAAAAAAATGGTCTTGAGCAATAGTTCTCCTGGCTTTCTGAAGCTCTTTCAAAGTTTTTCTTTGGACACTGACTGCCCGTTCACATATTTTTAGACCAGTCCTCTTGCCTGCCCATTTTCAGAGGACATACTATCTTAATATTTTTTTGTTAAACCACTTAACACTTACCTGTGAATCATTCAAGCATGAAAAAAGCTCTTAACTTAAACGATTAGCCAGTGTTGTGTCTGCCCATAACAGAAAACTTATCAACAAACCCATTTAAAATAGTATCTTTAAAGTACCATGTTGTGTAACTGTATTCGCTTCATGTAAGACAGGTTGACAGGCAGAAAATGTTATTTTTGCACCAACACGTTATTTCCAAAGTGCTATTGGCTGAAAACCTGGCATATCTCAACACACTGTGCAGTATGTCTATTTTAAAAAAATCTGATGAAGCTGGACAAGTAGAGGACAAATGAATAAGTGACAAGCCTAAAAGAAACGATCTATATAAAATGAGCATTATCTGAAAGTCACGTCCTTATGAAATCCAGCAAAGACACGAAAGAGGACCTGAGAGATGGATCTGGCCCCTAATCCAACTGCTGTTCGCTGAAGCCTCATCAAAAATGATCTCAGTGGAAGGGTGGCTGTCAAGAAGCTATTTTTAAGGAAGGGGAACGGGGAGAAAAGGCTGAGGTATGCCAACTTCATAGGTTTTGGACTGGAAATAAGTGGCAACAGGTCTTGTAGAGTGATGAATCTAAATTCAAGTCAAATCGTTGACAGTATGAAATCAGGAGAGAGATACAAAAGAGTGTCTACAGTCATCTTTAAAACATGTTAGAGGATCTTTCATGATTCTGATCTACTTTTCAGCCAGTAATATTGGGGATATTTTCAAACTGTATGGAATAATGACTGTAGAAAAGTACAGTCAGGTTTTAAACCACTGTACAATGCCATGTGAAAAGTATCTGATTGCTAACAGGTTCTTTTTTTTAGAAGGATCTATGACAATGATCCCAAACACATTGTCAGTATAGTAAAAGTATACCTGAATAGAAAAACCCAACATGGAACACTATCAGTCGTGGTTTGGCCTCCTCAGAGCCGGGATCTTAACGTTATTGAAGCCGTGTGGGATCATTTTGATAGAGTAAAAGCAGCTGACAAAGAAGAGCTTGGAATGCCCTTCTAGAACGCTGGAGAACTATTCCTGAAGACTAGTTACACAAATTAGAAAAACAGCGCTTGCTTTTTTTTTCTTGACGAATAAGCAGATATGAATAGTGGATAAACTTGCTCACATGGCTAACTGACCATTCCAGATATCAGTAGTGTACCTTATATCTGGAATGGATCACGTCTGTGCTGAAATCACACCTCTCTGTGTCAAACAGAGCACTGTAAAAGTCCTATAAAGGTCTTTTGTTGGGGCCCATGAGAAAAGTCGCATGCTTCAGTTGACCACAGTCACATACTGTGTAGGGCTCTCACTTTTTTCCCCCCCTCTGGAAATATTTTATGACATGGTCTCAGTTTTGACAAGGCATCCAAAAAGCTATTACAAGAACCAAACTTTTTCTGCACTATAAGTCTCTTATTCCATTTCATCATTTCGCTGTGCATTGCTGTTACATCTACCTCCGTCTCATCATTCTTTGAAAAGCCTTTATGTTTCTCTCTTCTTCTCTCTTCTGCCCCTCACTTCAGTGTGAGACTTAGCACCACACAGGGGTGCTTTATGCAGTCTGTTTGTTCTGCAGGACCAAGCGTCAGCTCTATCCCGGCCTTGCTGGTGAGCGAAGTCTGATGAGAAATGCTGCTACTGCGAGAGATAGACAGCTACTAGATATTAGATCTGAGACTCGAGCGGTTCTGTGCGTGTGCGCGAATGCTTGACAGACGTACGCCGACACACATGGACACACAAATTGTTATTATTAAAGTGCTGTCGTAGCTTATAAAAATATAAAGAGGAATGCATGTATCTCTCGCCATCGCTGAAAAGACGATGATTTTTTTTCACAGCTGGATGAATTTCTGAGCCAGCACATCTGTCAAGAAGCAATAAAGCACCATCACACTCCCTATCCTATATACTTTTTAATCATTAGATCCATCAGGTATCATTTTAGATAACTCATGAATGAGTTCCTAATTTTCATTAACATTCAGATAAGTACATATGTACTCGTATCTAGGGGCTGCTGTAACAGTGTGTGTGTACGTGCATGAGTGCACTTCCTGGTGGAATCTGTATGCTTTTCTCTGTTGAAGGCACTTTGCAAAGGTCATTGGAAAACCCCTAGATTTCAAATATTGCAATTCATCTTCTTCTGCTGACCTCCAGAAAGGGCTCACAAACTGATTGGGTAATAATTTCTTCCTGTTCACTGTCTCCCACTCCACCCCTCTTGATCCTTCCTCCTGACTTTCTTTTCATTTCCTGTGTGCTGTATAGTATAACACCTGCTTTTCCTGAATCTGTTTTGTGCCACACAACGAAATGTAATAAATCACAAACTCCCTCTCATTCCTCCTTTATATAGCTTTTTTTCTTACCCTTTCTCTTACATCCCATTCTAGCATTTTCCTATTTTTCCATCCAGAACTTTATCCAACCCCCCAAACACCCCCACAGGGCACGTGGCAGAAGGCGATTTACATAGCACACCACAGACATTCATGGATTTTTGTCTGAGAGCTTGCATGCTCTGTTTTTCTCCTTTCAGGGTTTAAGAGACCATAATATGATATGTGGTTGAAGAGAGTACATTGACATTTGGGAAAATGCACATTTGTTTTCTTGCCAAGAGTTGGATAAGAAAATCGATACCACTGTTGTGTTTATGTGTGAGCTTCAGCCAGTGGCTGACTTGCTTAGCTTATCATAAAACAGGAAACAGTGACAGGAAATAGGAAAACAGCTAGTCAAAAGATAATAAAATCTGTTGATGTGCATCTCTAAATCTACTAAGTGAGATTCAGATGGACTAAAAGTGTTTGGGGCTTTTTTCACCCTTGATTAAAGCAAGGCCTTCTGTTTCCCATTGCTTTCACGCTATACATTAATCTAAACTAACTGTTTCCTGGCTCAAATTCAGACTTCCCGTAACTTACAGACTGGGAACTTGTAATAGTTTTCGTATCGTTGAGTGTGACAGTGTTTAATTTTCCCTGCATTTTTGAGTCAATCTTCTCGAGCGTTCAGACACTTTTCCTGATTCTCTTTCAGATCCTTTCAAGCTAGCTGTTCTGTGCATCTATAAATCTTCAAGGCTTTCTTGGTGGCTACACGCACATCCGAGCATAAAACCTAAAGCAAACAGATAGCCGGCACTCTGTGAAAACACACCCAGTAGGAGAAAATTCTTCAGGTTTAGACTCATGAGCCATTTTTGAAATTCTGTGCGACACTTACATGTATGTAGCAAAGTTCCTTGGCATTTATAAGCAGCTGTTTCTCTGGCTTAAGGCTGCTTTTCTAGTTTGATCAGTGGCTATGTGGGAAAAGAACTCTTCATGACTAACAGCATGACATGCCAAGAAAAACAGAAAAAACACTAGATGTTTTTATTATGTACAGGAAGGCATGAGTACGCACCCAGCTCTTTGTCTTTTGACATGTTTATCTATGCTATGCCTCAAACAAGATTCAGAAGCATCACCACTGATCCCAAAAAGATGTGTGTAGGATGTTTAAAGCTTCAGCAGCTGCATGGTTGCAATAACGTATGCGTATATTTTTAAAAAAAGTGTGTTAATGAAAAATATTCAAGGGGACCAATTATGCCCCTCATTCCAGCTTCTACCTTTATTCTTTATCAGAGCAGTTATGCATGATTCATAGTGCAAAATATTCCTTTTTCATCTTATTCTATTCCTTAGGGGATGAACTGAAGGCTTGTACTATCTGAAAGAAGCTGTCTTAGCACCTTTTATTGTCTGGTAATTTTTCCTTTAAGCCAACTTAATTTTGATTGGTTCCTTCTTATAAACAGAAGATTTGAACCGCAGGTGGGTGAAGCTACTGAAACCGAATGATTACGACAGTCTGAAGCCCGAGCTGTTGTCTCACAGAAATAACTTGGTCATGTGCAGGCCTGATGGTCTGAAACTTTGACCATGTTTAATATGAGCATTCCAGCAGTGTGCATGTAAGAAAATGAACAAGAGCTTAAGACTCATAACTGGTTGTTCACAAAAATTCACTTTTTCTGTTTTGTTTTTTGCTTATGTTTCCCACATATCACCAGGAAAACCATTATCGGCGCAGGGATATACAAGATAAGCACAGCAGCAGGCCACCAAGCCACAAACAAGCAGTTGCATGTTGGGAAAAAAAATGTGCTCTTTTTTTCAAAAACTGTTTTAGCTTGGTCTAGGCTCAAGGCCAAGGGAGCTGTATTGTAAACAAACAATTAAAGCAGGGTGTTTTTGTGTCTTTTCGTAGCTTCAAGCAGAACCTTGTGTCCCCAGAGAAAATGTTGTGGTAAATTTAAAGAGTAATAATTGTGATCTTGCCGAAAAACACTGTAATAAAGCAAACGAAACAAGGTATTTTTTGCTTGAATAGTACAAGAAAAAGCAACTGTTTTTTTTTCTTCTGTTTCCTGAATAACAAAGCCCTAATTTCACAGTTACAGTGAAAACACTTAGTAACAGTTTTGTTTTTAACGATAAAAAGACCAGTTTGAAGCCAGATGCTAGACAAAACCATGTGTATTTATAGGATCTTAGTGCTCACAACAAGGCAATTGTTTAATTGAGTAATGAAACTATGATCTTTCAGTCATTTCCAGCTGTGTATCGCTCAGTTGTCACCAGTTTTGTGTTGGTGTAGCAGTGGGGAACAGCCCTTTGTGCAAGATGCATTTCCACATCTGGTGTGTGTTTATGAGTCTAAGCTGGTGCAAAGTAACAAAGGGTGAGTAGTTACCCTGCTTGCGGTTGGCTTTTAATAGGATAGTTGGTGTTGTTGCTGTTGTACATATGGGTGTACCAATATTTGTATCTAAAAATCGTAAGAAATTTGAAGGACTTTTAAGACATTTTCATTACCAACTAATATGCAGTTCAGTCCAATATATAATATATATATGACTCAAACAGTGATTGAGTTATGGAGACAGGAACATCTTCACTTTTCACCATGATAGTGATCCAAAACACACTGCCAATGCAGTAAAAGCAAAGCTGAATAAAGAAAAAACACAGAATGGATGAGTATCAGTCATGGATTGGCCTCCCCACAGTCTAGACCTTTTTTGCACCACGGACAGGTTTATGTTTGTGGGCCGGACTTTAAGGTGTCGTGGATAAATACAACAAAATAAAACCAGTACCAATACCAAAAAAAGAAGATTTATTAAAAACACAAGGGAAAAGACCCAGGGAAACTGAGTTAACGATAAAGAAATAACGCTAAAAAATGATAAAAACCCTGAAAACTATGATTTTCACACCTGAGCCTCAACTCTCGCGGGCCGGTGCCAAACGACTCACGGACTGGTCCATGGCCCGGGGGTTGGGGACCGCTGGTCAAGACCTCAACATTATCGAAGCAGTGTGGGATCATCTTGACAGGGAATGAAGCAAAAGTCAGTCAAAATCTAAAAAGAAGAGCTTTTCAAGAAGCCTGAGGAACTATTCCTGGAGAGTATTCAAAAGATGACAAGAAAGCTTCCCCTAGAGGAGGGGTCCCCAATCCCAGTCCACGAGGGCTGGTTTCCCTGCAGGTTTTAGATCTCACCCTAGGTCAACACACCCGAATCACATGATTAGTTCATTACCAGGCCTCTGGAGAACTTCAAGACATGTTGAGAAGGTAATTTATCAATTTAAATCCACTGCGATGGATCAAGGACTCATCTAAAACCTGCAGGGACACCGGCCCTCGTGGACTGGGATTGGGGACCCCTGCCGTAGAGAGTTCAGGCTATATTGAAGCACAAAGTGGATCATTCCAAATATTGACTTTCAAGCTCTCTAGAATTTTACAGCCTTGTATACTGCATTTCCATTTATATTTGCACATTTCAATAAATTTCTGCAACTCTTTCCCATTTTCCTGGCAAAATATTTAAAATAAAAGAAATGCACTATATATTTATATATAGCTTTTGTTCACATCTGTAGTCTTACACCAACAACTATGTTTTTATATGATGCCCCCCTTGGCCCCAATGGCTATTTTTGTTCAATTAAACAATCTAGAAGTCAGACTTAAAAGGTCCCCTCCATTTGACTTCTTTTGTAGGGTTATGTGGAAAAAATCACTGGTCAGTCAAACTGGCCCCCAGCAGGCTCTTTATCCATAAGGACAGGGTAGCAAGACATCTGGTGTCGTGCCTACATGACTGCAAGAGGAGAAAAGGTATGTACAAACTGCACAAGCACGAGTGCCCTTTAATAAGAATTATCCAAAATTGGCTGACAAAGCATTCAGATTATGAGAAATCCTCGAGCGCATCACATCTGTGACGCGCCAGTACTTTGTGTCTCTTGCCGTTGCGCAAATACTAACATCACCCACAGAAAATCCCAGAGAAAGAAGAACATTGTTCCTCGCATCACTTCTTCACTAGCTGATGAGGATGATTACGCTGCTGACTTTGACTGTGTGGCGTCAGACTTGTCCAATTTTCTACTTCACGCTTCATTTCTTCATTTCAAAGCCACCTCATTTCGAAGCGCGTTCAGCGCTCGTAAACTCTGTGACAGCCTGCCGGATAGACTAAGGTCTCACACGGTCACGATGCATACCTAAGAAAAATATTTCAATTCGTTTACTCATAACAGGCAGATGGAGAGTAGTCTTTGCTGTGAAATTTGGTTCTGAAAGGGCAGCGAGTCCCTCAGTCCAAAAAACCCCCAAACAGATTTAAAATACAAGAGTGCAGCAGCAACGTGGCTTTGGGGCTCTAAGAAGTGAATGCATATCTGCTCATCGCTTTGCTTGATTAAATTGCCTCACTTGATTGGATGACTGCTTCTAGTCCTCTCCAAGTTTGGAGACATGAAATGGCCTGCTGGGGGTCCCGTAAATCAATTGATTTTGACAACTGTAAAATCTACTGATGATAGTTTGGGAGAAACAGCTCAAAGTGTATTATTTGTAACGTCAATTTTAGCTGCACTAATGTGCTGATCAACCACCCAAACATCAGAGAAGCGCGACCGTAAGAGTTGTGTTCTTCAGTTCAAAAACCAGTTATCATCTCTGTCAGTTATACTCCTCTTTTTTTATTATTAATTCTTGAGTCAGATGTCTTTGTTCTGTGTTTAACATAAATCACTGGAAATGTTTCAGCTTTACCTCTTCTTGTTCTGTAAATTATCTGTTTTATTTTGGGCTTTCTTGGCATTCCCAGCTGCACAGCCACTAAAGTCAACACTGCTTTGCTGGGTCACCAATTTACTGGTACTTCCCTGTCATACAATATACATGGTGGCAACCACTGGTGCCTGCAAATCATATACCAACAGTCATGCTGAACGCTCCCATCCCCTGCACATCTGCATGCCCATGTATATGTTCTTACTATATTTCAGCAACCAAAATTTTAAGGGAGCATCAAGTCCACAAATTAGGCTGCTGACCAGGGTTTGGTCTTTGGGCACCTGGAATAACAGAGCAGTGGCTCTGCCTTTCTATTTATATCACAAACTTGTCTGATCATTGTTGATTCTCAAGTGACTGTGGGATTGAGCTGAAGCAGGGCGAAGTGGGTGGAGACCCTGACCCTCAGCTTAGCTTCCTCCTGTAATTAGCGACATGGGTCGCGATTCTCGTCTTAATGGAGAGCGACTCCCACATGTCGGATCAAAGGGTCGGGTGACCGCACACCCTCATTTCACAAGCAAACACACATAGAAAAGCCTGTACTGTATCTAACTCCTGCACACTCACTTTGTTTGCTTGTGCAGACAATAGTGACACAAGTGTTTAGTGAGGGCTGTAACAATAGACGTGTGGAGAATCTAACTGGGTGTGTTTTTACACAGATTGGTCAGGCTGGAGTTATGTCACTTTTGACTGGACTGAGGAACATCACGTGATCTCTGTATCTAACAGTCCTGCGTTTTCTTTTCTCTGCTTGAGTTTCAGCACGCCGACACCTTTAATAGTCGTTTCCGTCTGGTATAGAGAAACTACAGCAGGATGTGGTTACACATGAAAGAGCTTAGTCTTCACAACATGGGGAACCTGTAATCTGGTTTCACACACTTGTAGAACATTCCATGGCAGCAGCTCTGTAACCTTCCATCAGCGCTTTCAGTCGCGTCCCACAGCAAAGCTAGAGGACTCTTAACTCCAACCCTGTGCCTGTCCTTTTGGCCTTGCTCTCAGCAGCCATTCCTGTGTGGTTTCCCACTCCCACCTCTGCCTATTCTGGGACGTGTTCTTTCCTAAGCTCTACTTAGCCATGCTGCCAGCTTCGCAAAGCAAATGAAATGGTCTACGCTCTAAATACATGTTTATAAAATTCCCAAACTTACTGTAGCATTCCTGGAGTAGGCCAACAACAACGGAAAATTCCAGAGTCTGAAGGACTGATTCTGGGCTTTGTTGACAGAATACAATCCTAAAGACCAAAATTTCCTTCAAACGCTTTTTTCCTCCAGCTATGTTGGCGTTCCACCTGTGTGTTTTGTAGTACCTAACCTCCAAATGTCTGTCCACATCTTAGATTTTTATTTTGTTTGCTTAGGAATTTGAATACGGAGGTCTATACTTGTGCCTGTTTTAGCTGTGGGCGCGACAATAAAGCCAGTCTTAGCTTTGTTGTTTGAAGTAATCACGATAGAAACATCAGACGGATGCACTTTTACCTTTCTTCTTTTCTTTTTTTTTATACCTGAACTTTTTGATTTAACAACAAGTGACTTTTTTCTTCCACTGAAGAAAAACAAATCAGTTCAGCTAATGAGGTGATTAATTGATGTGCATGGTCACTTGGTTTAAGAAGTTCCTGAACAGGGGCAGCTGCTGGCCTGGTGTGTGTGTGTGCTTGTATTAAAATGTAACTGAATGTTGTTGGTTTTGGTGTGAGTTTTAGACATTAATATTCTTAAACTTCTTGAAGATTGTGAGGCTGGGCTGTGATTCCCCTCAACACATTTCCATTACTCTTATTAGTTCTTGTGGGCTTCTTAATCAGTGCAGAAAACAGCATCTTGTGCATTAATGAATTTCACATTTTCTTTGCTGCATCAATCCTGTTGCGTACTATCTCAGCTTGAAGCTGTACGATACTTACTTTTTTCTTTTTTTTTAATTTGTTGGGGACAAAATCTTTTGAAAATCTGTTTTGGGAGACGATGTAACAGTAATTTACAGAATGCTGGCATCCCCGCATGGCACAGTTCCCTCTAGGCCATTTAGGCTCTGTTGTTTTATTGGTTTTGTGCATTTTTAAATTAGCTTTGCACTTGTGAGTATAATATGTTTCATATTTTCGGTGATTAAAACTTAAAATCACTGCTGCTTTATGCTGCCCATGATGTGGTATTGATTAATTGGAGTTGGAAATAGTAATGCAGCTGTTCTTAACAACAAGTCCATGGATCTTGTGACTCAGTAATCCAATTAACCATTTAGCTACATACCAATGCAAACCCACACTCCATTAGTTTCCTTGTCAATCAGCCATTGACACAAACACACACACGAACTCACAAAATACAACCATTAACCTGACGATATGCTCAAATGTGAGATTAGTTTAGATTAAATTTGTAAATTTGCTCTTCCTGTAACCTAATAGTTTCTCTACTTGACCTTTCTTGACCCATGTGTCATTGGGACCCACATTCAGCCTTTAGCCTAACAAAAGCTGTCAGAGCAACTTCACTGATCTTTGAAATCTATGGCCCTGGAGTTTTCCTCATGTTAGTGATGGGATTGTTGATTTTAAATCAACCTATTGATCCACAAATTCCCTTGTGAGCATGGGAGAAATCATAAGAGACATAACAGCAGCACTGTGTATTGTTTCCAATTAACTTGCATTCCTTTCGCTAGTTTTTAAAGGACATTCCTTTATGGGCTGTTTTGGGCTACATGTGTTAAGTCATTCTTATCAGATTATTTAGTGGAAAAGAATTATGTCCAGGGTAGTCATAAAAAGTCAGTTTGGGAATTAAAATATTTATTACTCAAGTCCCATTAGACTGTCATTGTCGTCTCTGATATTTGGCATAGGCTCACAGCACAATCAGGTCAATGAGTACAGTTTGTACAGTGGCTCTTTAAGTTGATTTTCCTCTCTCTGTAGGCGGTGGGGGCGGAGGGCAGCTGTCAGCTTTTGCGAGCCTCGTACCCTGGAAAAAATTAGTTCCGATCCTCTATCCAAAACGCTAATGAGAAGCACACACAGGAGGCAGTGAGGGGTTGGAGGTCGCGGTGGTGGCAGGTGGGGGGGGTGGTTGTCTATGATGGATGACAGAGGAAGGAACAGAGTCTGTCTGCGTCTCTGCATCCTCACCCTGCCGTGACCTGAAATGCCTCGGAGTAGAGGTGCAAATGTGCGCTTGCCGCTGCATTCCTCAGGAAAACTGTGTAATGCCACGAAAGCGCTACAAAGACGGATGAAAAGATAGAACGAGACTAAGAAACACCTGAGGGTGAGCAGAGTGCAGCTGTATTTATACATCCAGTGCCCGATGAATTAATGAGCCGCGACATCAAACTGAATCCAAGCAAGTCTTATATATAGTAACTACTGTGTGTGTGTGTGGGAAAGCAAGACAGTCAGGCAGATTTTATGTCAGTGTAAGACTAATTACCCAAAGCTTACACACCACTATCTAAAGTGTAAACAGTATTTACAAAGCTATGAACTTCCAGCAGAGTAACATCTACAAGCATGTGCCAAGTGGGAAACTTTGGCCTGAAATAAAACAACGTGTGTGTTCACGCATCATTTCTTTCTTCTTCTGGATCACATTTCAGAGACAAAAGGAGAGATTGTTCTGTTATGTAATATTTCCTCAGTTTATTACTTTACTCAGACTCCACCCATGCACGCTCGCCAGCTTGTCTTTTCCCTTTCTTTCTTGCAGTCTAAGTGCTGTAAATGTGATGGGCAGCCTTTGTGTCTAAACAGGTGATGAAAGAAAAGGTCGCTGTCATAGGCTTGGGCTTGCATTTGGAGCGTGGGCCGAAAGACGGGCACAGATCCTCAGTGTAGGAACAGCCTTCAATGAACACCATTATTCTGTTCCATAAACAGCTACGAATGGAGCTACTTCGACTAGAGCTCTCGTCACAACATCTTCACCTTTAACACTGAAGAGCCATGTGTGGTTTCGACGAATGATGTAGAGTTGGGTCGAGCTGCGCCGTGTGATGCAGGCTTTCACGTGGTTAGATGCGGCAGGGTTTTGAAGCATTTCGGTAGAGGAAGTGGTTAAAGGAAGAAGGGTTTAAAAGATAGGCGTTCGCATCAGTAAAACATATCAGTGGAAACTAAAATGTGATGATTGATGTCACTGATTTCGTACTTTTTATGTTCATGATAGCGATATTTCAGTGTGTTGACAAGTTGATGATCAAAATTTGCTGCAATGGGTTAGTGGCATTGCATGTAATTTTTTCTCCTTGTTACTATTACCTTTCTACAATTTTTAAACAACAACTATGACTTCTGAGAAGTCTTTCACTGCCTGAAAAACTCCAAACGGCCAAAAATAAACATACAGAGTCATAAAAGGGAGAAAGTTCAAACATTCACAGCATAGCTGGGAAACATGAACCCTTGGGTCTGCTGGCATCAGCAAAAACTAATTAGAGCCAGTAGTTTGCAAACCTGGAAACCAGTCAGTGACAAAAATCGAGGCATGCGATAGGACCGCTTTGATCAACTCAACTCCAGAATAGTTTCAGTATATGCACGAGCCTAGGAAGAGAATAGATGATAACAAAAAATGTAGAGATACTCTGGAATGACCTTAATAAAAAAGAAACATCCGATATCAGATCTAAGAATGTGGCTGAACTAAAGCATTCGTGTAGACAATACAGCTCAGGTGTTTTTCTATTTTGATATAAATGAGTCATTTTTACCCTCATGTTATTTATTGATTAGTTTACTTCTTATTTCGTTATAAAATATAATCTCTCCATATATATATATATATATATATATATATATATATATATATATATATATATATATATATATATATATAATATGATGTTTTCAGTATTTCAACTTGGATACTTGCTTTTGCAGGTGGATCCACGTATCTGGATGATCACGGACAGCCTGCTCCAAGAGTGAGTCACTGTTATCATGTCTCAGTGTCACTGTGCTTCTTCTCCTGTTTTGTCTAATTTTCCTTTTTTTTTTTTTTCTTTTTTTTTTTGTCCTGCATTCTCACCTCCCCATCTCCTCACAGTTGCAGTTAAGTGCAGTTAGGATAATGGTTTGGTCTGTGCAAGGGAGCTGCGTGCAAACGCACTCGAAATACCAGCTAGACCTGGCTTCAGTGCTACAGTAATGCTTTGAACGCAGTCTCTCTCGTACACAGAGTGCCGACACAGGGGCCTTGTATTCATCCAGCTGCATGTCTACGGGACTATCTCTCCTCTGTGCTCCCTTTTTCTCTCCTTGCCAACTTGTTTCTGTCTCCGTCGGCCCCTTGTTTATTATCTGCTTCTATAGTCAATCACCTCATTTTCACCTCATTGAATCCCTTTCTTAATTGCTTTATTCACTTTTTAGTTAAAGGAGTCACTGGTGTTTATATTGCCGGGCACAGGATTTATTGCATTGCTAACTTGAGGCTTTATCAAGTATGGTTACGAGGTTTGCTTGTGGCCGATGTGAGCAGCTGTTTGGATTTGGTTAGATCACATCTGGCCTTTGTGAGTTGTGTGTTTCAAACTCGTTTTGGCCACTCAGACAAACCTGGCAGCTGCTGTGTTTGTTTCGTAAAGAGAACAGTGGGGTCTTATTTACAGTACGTGAAACAAACTGTGGCTGACTGGAACACAGTGGAAAGATTGTCGTAATTTCCTTTATGCGGTTTTATTTTTTAACACGGTACTGTTATCTGAAAGAAACTTTTTTTTTTACTTAGAGCAAGACCCCACAAGTATTCTTAGTCTCTAAACTGCATAGTGCAGGGTTGATGTCAAGCTTTCAATGTCATATAGGATATTGCAGAAAATGAATTTCAAGTAGGCCTAATAAATTACAAATCGTTTCCATAAGTTTCTCCTGAAGAATGAATAGAGTTGGACAGCTTAAATATGTCCCGAGGCATCTTATTATAATATTTATTATGCAAACACAGAAGCTCTGGAATTCATTTGACATAGAAAAGTGTGAAAAGGGGAATATTTTTAACTTTTGAAAACAACAAGAGATCATTTAAGAATTGAATCTGTTACTTTATGTCTAAATATATTACCAGATATTATTAAATATCATTAAAGATGTGTACTGTGTCTATAACTAACTTGATATCACAATTTTGCTCACTTTCTAGTTGTAGGTGTTTTACAACAATAAAATCTAAAGCATAGACTGTACATAAAAGATGAACATCTCTGGTTTAACATCTCATGTTGTTTTTCTTTTAGAGCCAATGATGGTGTTCTTGGTAGCTTGGTTATCACGGTGCAGCTTTAAACCGTGTGGATGCATCATAGACACGGACACCCACTCGGTAGACTGTTCATACATTGATTTAACAGAAGTATAAGTATAGGACACTTCTTTCTTGTTTTTTTAGGCTTCATTATCATTATCATTACTATTATTTTCTTAATTTGGCGGTGGTTTATTTCTAAAGTTCCCACCAAGTTCCTAGATTTTTCACTCGGGCTCTGACTTCAAATTAGATGACAGTTGCCATGTGCAACCACTGTAGCAGCTTTGATAACTAAATACAGCCTCCAAATATATAAACTAGGTTGAGTAGTCTGCGCATCTGGAGGCACAGACTAGTGATTATATGTTATTTGCTTGCATTGACTGATTCCATATCTTCTGTCATCTCTTCCCAGACAGATGATGCAACTGCCATGTCAGTGGCAAGCAGTACATGAGCCTCATCTCTCATTATCGTTTTAACATCCCCCTAGAGTTACAGTTGATCTGCACCTTCAGCAGAGGTCTGACATTCCGTAGCATGCGTGTGCAGAAGGTCGAGCTTTGGGTAAATGTGGGGAAAGATTAGAAATCGAGTTGAAAGCTCAGCATGAATGAGGGTGTATGGAAAAACCACGCAGCTCTCAGAATAGAGTTATGAGCCTTTGTGTGTGCAAGCACTACAAGAATGTCCTCTCTACAATTTTTGCACATGTGTGAAATGTATATCCGTCACTTTATGAAACACACTTTGCAGCACTTTTCAATATAATTACATAGTTTATTTAATTGTTAGAATTGTTAGGAGAAGCCATCTGCCCTTAAGCGTTGATGAATTTGTTATTGTATAGATTTGGGGGGGGGCTCAGATATATGCTAGAGGGGACCTCATTATGCTCCATCAAACACAACATGGTGCTTATGAACTTCTGCTCTGGAAGTGCAAAAATGGCATGTTTACTGAAAAGCATAATCTCTTGTTGACACTATTTTAATTGAATTCAATTTTATTTACATAGCGTCGCAACAATAGTTCCCTCAAGCATAATCCTAAAGGGCTGTTCAGCACAAGTATCTTATATTAATTTCTCTTACTATCCGAGTTATTATTTATCGGGCTTCCACAGCTTTCTTTTGTCCTGGTTCCCTCCTCCAAAGGCAGATGGCTGCACCTTCCTGAGCCTTGTCCTGCCAGATGCTTCTTCATGTTATAAAATGGAGCTTTTCCTCCCTACTGTTGCCATGTGCTTGCTCAGAGTCGGTCATCTGATTGTTAAGGTCTTCTCTGTATTAATGTAGGGTCATAACCTTATGATATAAAACGCCTTTAGGCAACTGTTGTTGTGATTCGGCATCATATGATTAAAACTGAGTTGAATTATTCTTGTCTCACTTGTTAAGGCACAAATCAAGTCATTGTTCATTTCAACTAATGTAAAGCATTAGTGGTGCTTATTTAGATACTTTGAAACTCCACTTTTACTGCTACTGAGTGCAGTAAGACTCCCTTTCTCCTCTTTTGGATGAGAGTGAAGAAGAATGGATTGGTCAGTATTTAGAGGAAGTTGCTGAGAATGTCGACTGCACCCTAACACTAATTGCCACCCCTCACTTAGCGATAAATGAGCCGTTGATACTAAGGAGCACTGAACCCAAATCAGTCCTAAATAAAACCAGGGTGAACACAAACAAAGGGCAGGTTAGCAGCATATCGGTGTGTGGCTTTCCTGGAGCAGCTGCAAAAGACAGATGAGTGTGTGTGCTGTGGTCGTAACGCGCAGCCGACCGGGACATTTTCTCAAACTTCCTGTTAGATGATTGAAGATTGAGAAAAATGACCGCTAATCATATTCATATCAGAGATGGCCGGTCCAGCCATGAGAAACTCATAATAATTTATGTGTGTTTTTTGAACTAATGACACATTTCAAACTGTGCAAAAGAAAAAGAAACTCGATACTTTTTTTTTGTGTGAATGTGTGGGAAGAATTGTGGAATAGCAAGTAAGAGAGGGGGAAAAGGAGAATAGGAAAGTGGACTGCTCATCTCCGAGTCTGCTTGATATAAGCTAGAGATTAAAAAACCCCATAACAACATGAATATTAACAGGAAAAAGTGTCATTCTCTAACATGATGGGAAACAGCATGGTTACATAATACTTTCTGACAGAATCTTTACTGGCAGACCCTGTGGACATTTCTCCCAGCGTGTATCAGAAACCAAGCTCTACAGAGTGGGAACAACAATAGCACAAGCTGAAAGCTTGCCCTTTCTGTGTTGTCAGTGCCAGCGGGAGATTTGCCGCTGTTATTCCTGTTAGTCAGCAGCAGGATGTTAGAAGTCTGACAGTCATTTGTCATGATATGCTGTCCTGTGAAACACTGAATGTATTTCAGCCTGTAGTTACTTGGCAAACACTGTGGAAAGTTGAACTGCTGTCCAAGAGATCTATTTCCTGTCAGCTCAAAAACTTTTCCCAAATGTAATGATATCGCTCTTTTTCTTTCTTTTTTTTCATATTTTTGTTAGAATAACAAACTTTTCTTGTTAGGTAATAAAAAAACAATCTCTAAACTTGTATAATCTTATCCTAACTGAAGCTATGTTGTCATTTCAGTTCTTTACCTCTTTATCTGAGGGCGTGTTCTCGTGTATTTGCATCAAACGTATTCACTTGCTAATGAAATCCAGGAACAGGCTTTGATTCTGGGACGTATATGCGGGAAGTGATATTGATACGGTGGTGTCATCTTTCCCTTCTGGCCCTCTCATCATTTCTTTCTCCCTCCTTGAAGGCTTCAACATCAGTCCTATTGTTTTCTCTGCTTTTCCACTAAATTCTGGCAAATAGTCCGAGAGGCCTTCACTGTTTGTACGGATTCTATGCTGGGGTGGGGCTGCTCTTAGCGGAGAATCAGAAAAATAAGGCTTTGTGTGTGTGTGTCAGGGAGGGGAGGGGGGTGTTCTCACTGATAAATTTTCTCAGAGTGCTTTCATTCTTTAGGGGCCACTTGTGTAAGCCTTGTGAACTCTTAGAGATAAATGCCAAATTAGTGCATTCTTGCTGACCTTGTGCTTAAATGTGTTTCATATTTAAATTACACATCAGCGATAACCTTCCAATGTAAATCATTAGTCAATTTCTTGGAAATGAAATAGACTGGTATCGACAGTTTTAAGTTTGTGAATCATGGATGAGCTAATTGGTGAGTCATGTGTGAACTTCCAAGTGATTTTGCCTCAGTATCGTTTTGACTAAGTTCTGTGGAGGAGCTTAAGGGGAGAACAGTGAAGCACTGTATACTCATATTAGGTCTTTGTGTCTGTTATTTTTAATGTACTATTAATGTGTTGTCAAGGCAGTTTAGTTCAGCTCTAGAGAGAGTAGGTTATAACTAGAGGTCAAAGTTCAGACACAAAGTTACAGGAGAATGTCGTAAGAATTTAATACATTTCCTCATTTCCCTTTTTCTGCTTTTTTCACAATATTTTTTCCTTAGCTGCTTTTTTATAGTCAAAATGGCACAGAGTAAATGCACATTTCACTTATCAACAGTGAAAGTAAAATACAGAATACATGTGTGCGTTTCTGTCCTCGCAGGTACTCCCCTTCCCAAGCCAGGTGATCTATAATCGTGTGGGAAAGTGCGGCAGCCGGACGGTGGTCATCTTACTGAGGTTACTCGCTGAGAAACACCAGTTCAACCTGGTCTCCTCTGACATCCACAACAAAACACGGCTCACTAAGCATGAACAGGTAAGGTAGCCCAGATCGCACTGTGGTCCAGTGATGCATGGATTTAAAAGACTGGTAGAAGATTATGGGGAAGATCTAACATGTCATAACACATTATATTGTGGAACAACAGAAAGAACCAAAAAACTGAACGGAAACAAAAGAGAAAGCACAAAATATAGCAAAATCTATCTTTTTCGTATTATATTTTGTGTGTGTACATGTTTAGATGTTAAGACATCTTTGTGAGGACCGAACATTGTCATGCTACTATACTTGTGAGGACCAACAGTCATTTATGGGGACAATATGCTCTTCCCAAGAGTTTGAAGGCATTTCTGAGGCTCAAAATGTGGTTTTAGTGTCAGGGTTACAATGAGGTTATGGATAGGTTTAGGTTGAAGGTTGGGATTAGGCATTCATTTTTGATGATTAGGGTTATGGTAAGCGGTTAGGGAAAGCATTATGGCAATGAGATGTCCTCGATAAGATATGAAAACGTGTGTGTGTGTGTGTGTGTGTGTGTGTGTGTGTGTGTGTGTGTATATACAATTCAGAATTGTATAAAATTATGTTGAAAATCTCTTTGGGGTCTTGGAAGCTCTAAATAAGTCTACGGTCAGTGAAAGCCCCAAACAATATCCTAGTTCATCCTAAAAAATCATTTGCAGTTCAGCTATGAAAAAAAACGTCCTTTTAATAGTTCATCAAAAGAAGAAAAAAGAGGCACAAGGCTTTAAAATCTGCCAGCTGCTCTTCAGAGCAGTAGATGCAAGCTTAGTACCAAAAATAAGGTTCGCCGAAGCACTACATCTCACATGTAAAACAATACAACAAGTGTACTGTACATTACACAAAAAGATAGCCGAACTATCAAAAGTCTACATTGGAGTCCCTTAATAGCAGTTTTGGATCATTTAAAACAATCTAAACTTAGTTTGCCATGGAAATGTAACTTTTTTTTTTCTTCTCTTCCCTTTTACTTGGACAATTTAATCATCCTAGAAAATATGGGGGAAAAAATGACACTAAAAAATAATTTCTTTCATGTGAGGGTTTGTGGTCTTCAAATCCGTCAACTTTAAACTGTTTCCTAACTCATTCATCATTTGTTTTTATATGAGTGTAGTTAAACAGGTCTAAATCATTTCACTGTTAAACAGCCAGATGATATTGTCACATCCTTCGAGTAGCAGCGTGTGTCCCCCAGGTGAAGCTAAAGCAACTGTGCATTGTTCAAATAACTGTGTGGTCAGTGTCAAATTAACAGCAGCAGTTTATTCAGTGCTTGTTTTTGTAGTTATTGTGAGAAAAAGACTGAAGGATCATGAATCTTCTTTTATTATTTCCTGGAATATCTTGAGGACATGAGCATTGGGTTTACAGAGGAAAAACTGCTTTCCTTTAAAAATACCACAGCTTTTTAAGACGTAGTGCTCAGCCATGCTAGTAGGAATAAGAGTGAAAATGCTAAGGTGTATAAATAATGCCCTTTCTTAAATCTTTTTCTAATTGATATATGCAGTACTGTGCAAAAGTCTTGATCCACCCATCATTTCTATAGATTTTGCTAGGAAAAATTGAAGTTTTTGTAGCTAAAGGGAAAAACAGAGTATGTACAATTCTGAAAATCAGCATTGACAACCTTCATCCTTCAATAGACCCTGAACTCTCTTAGGCAAACTTTCTTGTAATTTCTGTAAATAGTCTTCAGGAATAGTTCTTCAGGCTTTTTGAAGGACCTTCAAAGCTCTTCTTTAGATGTTGGCTGCCTTTTGTTCCATTTCCTGTCAAGATGATCCCACACTGTTCTAGTATTGTTGAGGTCTAGGCTCTGAGGAGGTCAATCTATAACTGTTTTTCTATCTAGGTATGGTTTTAATAAACTGGGAGTGTGATTGGGATAATTGAATCAATTTGCAGTGAGTCCTCCAAGTGAAAGGATGAGCCATTATTGCTCAAAAAAATACAGCTAACTTATTGAAAGTGTTTTACCCTAATGATGCTCGCGGTCCAAGACCAGGAAAATCAAGTTATTATTATTCTAGTCTGACCCCACTACAGCATCAGTATCCTTTCCACTTGCCCATTCAGCAAGGTTAATCTTTGAGCAGCAATGAGCCTCTACCTTCAAGAACATAGTTCATGGCATCGTTTTCAGCACCATCCTTTCATTACTTCCACAGTTAGCACCAGGATGCCAGTTTCCGTTTCTTCTATCTTACTTTTTCAACATACTTCAGTATGTTGAAAAAGTTGCAGGCAGCGGGGTTGCCAGATGCAATTTCTCTGTCCTACTTGTTATATTTATCTACTCCAACTTCTAGGACCAGGTTGCCAAATCTTTCTCCATCCCCACAGTTGACCATTCTCCTGGGTTGCGTTTAGCCTCGATAAAACATAGCAACGAGATGCTATCATATACAAGTATTGCCTCAAATGGGATTACGGTGGTCTGTGGCGTACTCTGTCATTTAATACAGCAAGGTGTATTACTGCTGACTGGGTACACTTGTGACAATCATTCCTCATAGTTCAATCAAGAAACTATAGGAAACTGATGCAAATGAAATTGCTCTTAAGTGCCCTTGGCTCATCTTTGGCACCAGGATGCCAGTTGATGTCCCATCATTTCAAGTCTCTTTGGGGCTGCGTTCAAAGAATCTGCATTCTCTGCACCAGCTGGTCTTGTTCCTTTTCTTGCAATAACAAATACATATATGCAGGGAAAACAGATAGATCAAGCATTCCATCTATTAATGACAAGCCAGTGTTGCGCTATGTTTTTGTCCAGCAGGGTTTACAGGCACGCTGTGTTAAGTTAAACATCCAGTGCTTGTCAAACCCATTAACACTCTTTACTCTCTAAACCATTCCTGTCAGAAACCACTGACGACATTTACAAATTAAAAATCTTCTGTACCTCTCTCTGGCACATCAGTCTCACTATATGGCTTTTAAGTGTTGGCAAACTGATGCACTGATTAATTAACAATTCAACCTGCTTCTTCATCAACTTTCTTAGCATAAGTTGCCAGATGTAAATACTGCTTATTGCATTTTCATCATCTGGCTACATTTTAGCTACTGGTTGCTATGTCCTTGAACTACTGAGAGCCAATTCTCCGTTCTACGGATGCCAGCTCTATAAAGTCTGGTAGTGGATCCACATCGATAATAACAAAAAGTGACAACATCCTCCAAGTTCCTCATGCCATGGCAGGAACCATCTAATTCTTACTCTGTGAAACTCAGCAGCATCAGTCTGATAGTCCTCCTCACAAAATGTTCTTCTTACCCTTTCCTGCCCCAATTTGCTCCCTCTTCTGGCACTTGATACTAGCCCTGTGCATCATCTTTCTTGACCAGTCATTCATTGTCACTCTCTCGCTGCATCATTTACACCCTTGCTTATCAGCATAATTACCCATGACAGCTCCTCTAAATCACAAATGTGCCTTCGGTGACCCCGCTTGTGAGTTTAAATGGTATCTTCTTTTAGGAACTTGACATTTAAGATGTCCTCCAACACAAATTAACTCTACACAGATGCCACTCCTTTCACTGGTATTGGGGGGTTTTGCAGGAACTCCAAAGAAGAACCAGTAAGAATTCAAAGAATTGGTCAATATCACTAAACTCTTTCATGTCAGTTCTTAGCTGCCTTTAAATTTGTTCTGTAGTAACTGCAGCTCTGCGTTGGAGGCATAAAGCAAATTGATAAATCCATTTTCATTCATGCAGACAACCTAGCCTTGGTAGAAATATCTATGTGAAGAAGAAACTGCCATCTTTGCTTTTATCTAATGGACCTAAATTGTCAAACTTTCAACAGCTGTCCTGAATTTTCATTGTTGCTACTTCATCTCCTATGCCCATCTTTTCCTGTGCATTAAAATAGCAAATGTTACAGTAAATGTTGTCTTATTGGCATCGATGTCATATAAATTAGACACCATTTCAACCGTGTCTACTCATCACAAGCCTTCAGCATCAAATGCATCTTTATCGCTGTCTATCGTTAACTTCTGATCTCCTCTCCCGCAGCATCAAACTTTATTCAAAATATGCTCGCAATCATCCATCATGTATGCATCAATTATGCTCCTGGAGGTTAGGGTCTCCTTTGCGAGCTGCCAGTCCTTACCTTTGTGTGGTCTTACTTCTCTCTTTTTTGTATTGTGGGTTGGAGTAATTTAGAATTATTGTATCATATACCAGTCACATGTACTTTTTAGATTTCACTTTTTCAGTAATGCAATGCTCTTTTAAGCCATCTGGGCAAAAAAGAAATTTAATCATGTGGTTGTGTGGGAGTGCTGCAGTAGTGACTCACATTTGCAGCCTTCTTTCGAAGTAAGGTACTGCTAACCACTTCTGAATGGTCAGCAGACACTAAATATATATAACCATTACTGACCAAACTGATGTAAATATTACACTAATATTGAAACAGTTACTTGTTTGCCCATTCATCAATCTCTGAATGCTGGCTGCACAGACAGTGGCAGAACACGGTTAGTCTCATTAATTCACGGGGTATAAAACATCTTTTTAGAAAGACTGTGCACATTCAAGGGGGGTCCGGTTAAGAGTGTAAGTCTGTGCTTGTGTTTGTGTGTTCTTCTCGCATGTGTACTTCTGTGTTGACTTACGCAGATCCAGACGCATGTCACCTAAGTTTAGAAATGCTGGTCTCATCAGTTGTGGTTCTGGCTCTGGACTGCAGTTTTGGATGGGTTTCCTGCTGGCACTCCCAGTAGTGCTTTAATGGGTTTGCCCAGGGTCGATGCCTTGTTTGCTGATTACCAAAAGTGATGGTGCCATGTTTCTCTGGAACTTTGCAAAGCTGCTATGGGCTTTGAGGCACACAGTATCGTGAACTATCTGTGCACCAGAACAGGCTTAGTGAAAGAGATTTGTGGCATTTCCTGAATAATAATTATAAAAAATAAACGTAAGACCTTTAAAAAACAAGGAGAAAAATTCTTTACCATCCATTTGTCTGCCATCGAAGTCATGATTCCTACCACTGTCTGGCCAAAGATAAGAGTGTGTACCTTACCACACTTACTGATTATTTAGGCTTATAACAAGTTGATTGTGATATAAAGGCAAACTGAACCCAGGGCAGCAGTCAAATCTTTCTGTGGTTCCCCCTTCGTTTCCCCTGATGAGCCCTGTGAGGACACCACCAGAGCTGTGGGGAGGAGGTAGTAGGGGCTCGCAGGGTTGCAGGTATGCCTGGAATCTCAGACCGTCCTCTACTTTCTTTCTGGTGAATGAAAGTGAGATCTGGCCAGACGGACTAAAGGGGTGGGGCTGAAAAACACACAAACACAGCAAACGTGCTAAATGCATTCAGTGCCTGCATGTTAACCTGGGCGCGGGGGTGGGAACATCAGGGGAAAATGTTTTTTAAAATGTACGTTTATATGCGTAATTCAAGTAAAGTAATAAATGCTGTAGAGTGGCTTAACAAATTCCACAGTGCTAATGAAACTCTTACATTTTTTTACTTTTCTAGCAGGAGAGATCCACAGAAGGGGAAGCAGAGTGAGTGGAAATGTACTGAGCCCAAATCTGATTGGGGCCTCAGATTAACCACTCTCCGTACATAAACAAGTATACATATTACTGTTGCTATCCAAACAGTAAGTCTATGACATAACAGCTGCCTGTATGTAGTTTTTTAAGAGCAGGTCATTCAAACTGTTACTTAACCGATCGGTTCATTTGACTGAGAGCATTTTAAATAAAGACCGAAACTGTAACGACAGGGAACATGACCGTTATAAGTAAGATTTGAGAATCGGCCCCAGTTTTACAGACGTGTTGAGAGTATTAAGAAACTGTTTATGCCAATTACAGTAATCTTTATTCTGCGACAATGACAATACTTTACGTCTTAAAGTGAAACCCAACTTACCAAGACTTACTTTTCACTTGTATTTTAAGATTTACTCTTGACGTCATGGATCATGGGAAACGGAAAGAAGGAAAAGTAACGCATTAAAGCAACTTTAACAAACACAAACACTTGAGTCCCAAACTTTTCTTAGCCTTACCTGATGGATGTGAGGAAAGGGTCTTTGCACCTTTCTGCAGGTCATGTATTCAAAAATAAAGTCTTGAAAGAAATTTCATGTAATCGACCTTTCTTTGCCTTGCATTTAGTTTGCTGCTGCTGGTAACCTCTGAAATAACTGTGCTTGGTCTCTCCTGGAGCTTGTTGATGGACACACAAACTCATCACTGAGAGAGTCTTGGCTCATTGACATCTAGCCGCTGTAACCTGGAAGCCAAGATTAAAAAAGAAACTTTCCAACTTGTTAAGGATTTGCCTGCAGCGACATTTTCTTAATGTGCCCATTATTCCCTTGTAATGCATAATTCACCTCCGCTGTCCTTCTGCTGTGCAGTAGTGGAGAATTTTAAATGTGCCAAGTTGGTGTCCTCTTCTCCTGCTGCAGCTTTATAGATTTTCGTTTTCTTCTACAAAGACTGTGTTTTTCTTTTGAAGGGTTTTGTGTGTACTCGTTGCGATAATGATCTAACAGCAGGCACCTCTCCCGGTAGAGTCATGCTCTGTGTATTGCCACTGGATGAAAAAAGGAGGACATGGACCAATGCAGAACACAAAGAAGCCCTTTCAGCCACTCTTTTTTAAAATAAATGAATGAAACCTTGCATGGAATGTAAAAAAAACCCACAACCCAACGACAACAAAAAACCACAAATAAAAACAGACTGATTTATTGAGATTATATTGTTGAAGTTCTCTTGCTCTTTTTCTGCACCTCTATAAAAGGTAGATCTCAACAATCCAGATTCCGCTAGATATGCAAGATGTGGGTTTAAGGTGCTAGAGTCACGTCTTACAGATCCTCATTACCCAAGCACACCATGCTGTTGAATTTGTAGCAATGTAGAATTGCAGATTGTAGACAGAAATGACTATGGCTCTCTATAGCAACAATATTGTTATTCAGAGGTGACAGTGACAGCATCTGATAAGTGTGGAGTATGGAAGGCATTACAAGAAGAACCAATTATATCTAAATCTATTATATCCAACGCAATGGACAGTCCACAAGAGAGGTGAAGACGAGTGCAGGCAAGGTAGAGTGGGTGGAGATGAGTGTCAGGATTGTGATTTGTAACAGAAGAATAGTGGCAGGGGTGAAAGAGAAGGTTTACAAGCTGTAATGTATGGTTTGAAGATGGCAGCACTGATGAATAGACATTAGGCCATGCTGGAGGTGACAGTTGAAAATGTTAAGGTTTTCTGGGAGTGACTAGGATGAACTGACTTAGAAACGAGTATGTCAGAGGTACAGCTCAGGCTGAGCGGTTTGGAGACAAAGAGAGACAAAGGTTGAGATGGTTTGGGCAGAGGGGGGGAAATTGGGTAGAGTGGAATTGCAAGGAAGGAGGAAAGGAGGATAATCACAGAGAAGATTCACGGATAGTAAAGTTGGATGTGCAGAGGGTTGGTGTGAAAGAAGAGGATGCTAGGGATAGGGTGAGATGACAGATGATTCGCTGTGTCGACAATAAAGGGACAAGCTGAAAGACGAATACAACGAAAAGAAGCAATTATATCACAGCAGTTTTGAGGGCAACCATACAAGTCCCATCCTGAAACCCTATGATGAGCAATTCAGCCATTTGGGTGTTTTTGAAGCAGATATGACAAGCTAGAAGTGGATATCACTCAGAAGTAGTGGGATATAATGAGTTTTTAAAAACAAGATAGGTTCTTACAAAAGGACACCGTTCCTTATCTGACCTTTTTTCCCCCCAACCACAGCAGTCACACGCAGACACACAAACACACCTTTTGACTTAAACTTCACATGAATATGACCTCGAGCTGTAATGTGCGGTCTGTTTCCTGGCTTTGCAGTGCTGATTCCTGCTCACTGGTCGAAAGGGCTTTGATATAGAGAAATAGGATGAACTTTATTGCAGTTTTATCACTGGTAAAATGAAAAGAAAAAGTTCCTGAAAACAATGTGTCATGTAATTAAAAGTGACTCTGGTGCAGGAGAAAAGGTCTCCGTAATTTGAGAGACTAAATGAAAGAAAATTAAAGTAAGACGAGACAAATGGGTAACAGAAGCTACTTGGACTTGAGGTACATTCATCTTTGGACTCAAAGTACCAGTGTTTTTTAACTTCCCCTGTGGCCATACTGAAAGACTGGGCCTATAATCTCTTTTACACTTATCTTCTGTCTTTAAAGGCTCAGCTAAATGAACTTGCCAAAGTTAAACTACACAACAGAGACTGGAATGAAGAAAGGCAAATGAGTAAGGGGAAAATAAATTCACAGCTTGCATACAAATAGACAAATGCAGCTTAGTATATTTCAAACTGGAAAAGAGCGCTGCACTCTCACATCTTAAAGTAAAAGCCACTCAAAGTACTTAAATGTCGCTACAAGCTAGCCAATATTTTGAGTCATTGTTCTGTGTTTTTATTATTTTTAAATTAGGCATACTGCATCATTTTCTGATGCAGAGACATAACTTGAATTAAACTAACTTTTTACATGTGTGACTTTGATAACTGGATCTTACATAGTGAATTACTCCAATATGGAACCTTTTATGTGAGGAATGACTAAGATTTTGGATCCAGTTGCTTAGTATTTATGCTATTCTGCACTCTGTAGTTGTACTTTTTGCTTGCCTCTCCATGCAGACCTGGAAGCCCAGTGGGAATCTTTTTATTTCATTTTCTTAATTGATTTATTTGTTCATTCTGCAGAGGGTGGAGAAACTTTGAATAACAGCTTTAGAGGTGTTGGCAAAATCTTGGCTAAAGATCCAAGATGTTGAGGTGATGAACATTGTGAGATGAACAAAACAGTGATATTACATTCTGATTCTTTATTGTGAATCCAGGCCGCCCCATAGCTATTTACATAATGACTTGTTTATTTTATGAGAGGTTATTTGAGGTCAAATATTTAACTAATTCAGATGGGAATTTTTGATTTCTCTTTAAAAAACAAAAATTAAAGATGCTGTTTTGTCTAAATTGCCCGTATCCATTGCAGATGTTTGATTTTATGCATATTCATTTTTTCCCCAGGTGGATCTAATGAAAAATATCAGCAGTATTCCTCAGCCATTCCTTTATACCAGACACGTTCACTTCCTCAACTTTACAAGGTAATGTCTACAAAAGTATTTCATGAGTGTTGGCTAAAATGTGGGGTTGTTTTTTTTTTTTTGGGTTTCTTTTTTTGGTTCTTACTGAGTGCTTTTTATTTATCTGTGTCAGGTTCAAGATAGAGCAGCCTGTGTATATCAACATAATCCGGGATCCCATCAATCGCTTCCTCTCCAACTATTTCTTCCGTCGCTTTGGTGACTGGAGGGGCGAGCAGAACCACCTAATCCGAACTCCAGGGATGAAAGATGACGAGAGATACCTGGTGAGAAGCTTTTCTGCAGAGATACATTTTATTTTTGAAAAGCCTTAAGTGCACATGGACTTACTTGCTTAAAGTTCTCGTAGATATGCGTCTTATGCTTTGGGTTTTTGGGCTTTCGTTTTTTTCTCTCCTTGTTGTAAATGAAACAACAAGAAACCAAGCTGGTGAATAAATGTATTGCTTTTCTTATAAACAAAGAGGTTTGAACTCACCACAGCCTCGGAGACTAACAAAAAGGAATCATTACCAGAGCGGCAAAAACTGCGGTTCTTCAAAGCTGTTTGCTACTTGAGGCTGGCTGCAAAAGCAAAAGAGTTCCCATAAACTCCAGTGTCGAAATGGTCAACTTTACAGGAGAAACATGTTTACGGCATAGTACAAAAAATAGTTTTGGCCTCTCGTGTTACGCTTCAGTTCACTAGAAGGCACCACATCCTCAATTTGATTTGATGGTGATTCTTAACAGAGAATGACAAGTGGCATAAGGATAGACCGAAGTTTGAGACAGCAGTTTGTGGAAGGCCTCAGTGAGGAGTGGTGGCTGCTCCCAGGCCTGGCAAATCCCCAAATACTAATGAGAGGCGTGAGAGCTGAGAAAAGTGGGGAAGGGTGGGGCACAAAATCGTGAACTAACTTATAGTGTAGGAAGGTTTATATAGCCGTGGAACCAGAAGGGGAGTGTATGAGGTGTGATCCCGAACCTGAAATTCAGATAAATAATCTAAAAGACAGTTGTTGAAGAGGTCATTCCTAACTGTTCAATTCAGTTCGGCCCCAACGATCAGATAACCCCCTGTGAGCAAGCACTTGGCGACAGCGGGAAGGAAAACCTCCCCTTTAACAGGAAGCAACTAGTTTGGGGGGTATTTGATCTGAACCTCTATTGTGGTTTAAGTCTCTTAGAATGGTTTTAATGCAGTTTTTGTTCACAAAATAAAGTAGGTCAATGGTAATAAACATGCTGCCTAAGTAGTCTGTGCTCAAGTTGTTTTTTTTTAAAGATCTTATTAATATGGTAGACCTTTATCACAAACTGGGCCACATGGCCATGACTAAAAAAGGGAGATGCACACAAATGCCAATTAAAAGACTGTTTTTTCATTTATAACAAACAAGTAAAGAACTTCATGCTGTGTTTAGTCAGTATGATAAGAAGTGTAAATAAGTGCATTGGCAAAGAAATGGTGTATGCAGGGTCAGTTAGTGCAAAAAACCCAGAGTCTACCTGCTGTCAGTCACAAACGGTAAGTTGCTTAAAACATTTGCCAGTCCCCAACAATTATTTGTTCACCGATTTAATAACCCCAGTAAAACTCGCTCCTCCAGCAAAACTTACCAAACCCAGCCAAGTATTTTGCAAGTCTATCTTGCTTGTTGCTCATGTTGCATTTGCTCAACTGTCCTTTGTTTAAC
Source organism: Rhamphochromis sp. 'chilingali' (assembly GCF_963969265.1). Taxonomy (NCBI): domain Eukaryota; kingdom Metazoa; phylum Chordata; class Actinopteri; order Cichliformes; family Cichlidae; genus Rhamphochromis; species Rhamphochromis sp. 'chilingali'. The sequence goes on along the minus strand of NC_137932.1, from coordinate 11,249,747 downwards.
AACCTCCAGCTTGTCCTTTTCCATTTCCAGCTTTTGCCTCTCAATCTCCAGCTTTGCTTTTCCTTTTCATATGTCATTTGCAACAAAGTGAGTCATTTACATAATTTCCTTAGGGGTTAATAAATTATTCTGACTCTGATGATTCTGATTCTGCTGTTCAAAAGCCAGGTTTCCTGGTGTAACCACACGTGACAGTATTGATGTGTGATCAGCTCTCATTTGCACAGCCACTAACTCTCCTATTTCAGTCAGCTGCAAGTTACTCTCAGAGTTTGTGTTTTCTTTATGACAGTTATCACCAAGACCAGTCAAATCAAGTTCATAATTGTCTGTAAATATCAGAAGGTGAACTTTTGTACAACAATCCAGAAAACCGTCTAATGGTGATGCAACAAATTCCTCCATCCCTGCCATGATTCAGTCTAAGACCCAGGAAGAGAGGGGAAAAAAACAAAGCCAGCAAACAGCATTGCCCCAGGTCGGTTAGTACATGAAAGATACAACATGTCCCTGAACCAAAGCGGAAAAGCCTCCTTCTGCTTACCTACTTTATGAACCCTAGTCTTCATTGAAATTAGAGGTGAGCCATTTAAACAGCAGCAAGCTGGTGACTCACCTGACACAACCAAAACAAAAAACCTACAACTAGCACAAATGGGCCACATTGATATGCACCTACTATACTAGAGAACCATGCAATCACTGCTAATAGCTCACACCTGCCCAGGTGTCCACACACACACACACACACACACACACACACACACACACACACACACACACACACACACACACACACACACAGCAGTAGCTGTAGGATCAAAAACTTACCAGACACAGACAGTTCAAATTAACCAAACAAGTCAAATTCAAACAACTCAGTTCTGACTCACAATATATCTCCTGGACACAAGTTGCAGCAAACACAATGCATATTGCATGCTTCACACAAAACATAATGTAATGGCAACAACCCAAACAACAAAACAAAACAGCCACAAACAAATTCATTTAAATAGATAAGGTCGTACTTGTAACAAACAAGTGGGGAAGATGCACACAAATGCCAATGAAAAGACTATTTTAAATAAAATAAAAAACAAGGAAAGAAATCATCTGTGGCGTGTGCAGTCAGGGTGAAAAAATGGCATATGGAACATTTATTGCAAAACCCAAAAAATGAACAAAATCCAAAAGGTTATTTCAGATAGGAGAGCCTCCACTCTGCAACTTCGATGGCTTTTAGAAAGCATTGCCACACTGGGCCCAGGTGTTGACAGTGTTATTGATGGAAAATGGGACACAACAGCTCTCCAATGCCAGCAGATAATACCTACACCACAAACAGGCCAACAGGAAGGCAACGTGGAGTGGGTCATCACACTTAACTCACAGATACTAACCAAACTGGCTAAGGTTAGCTAAAAACTCACCACAATGAGGTCTATGTGGTCATAATTATAGTCCACAAACCACTTTGCAAAAATCTGATGTTCGCATGTTCAAATTCAATAACCAAATCAGAGAAGCTCTCAACAATAAGAAAACACACTCGTAACAGCAGGTGACGCTGTGACTTTTGAGGGGGCAAGACATCTGGTCGCCATGGTGTTGTGATCCCACAATATCCAGTGCCCACAAACTATAACAGTATTATTTAATGGGTCAAACAAATACTGAACCTTTTTCCTCTGTCTGCTTTTAATGCTGGTCCGAGTGCCCCAAACCCATTTGCTCTCATATTGACATTTGCTAAATCAGTGACAGAGATGCTTGTGATTTGAAATATGAATGCATTAGAAGTGTTTGACAAGCTAACACACTTAGTTGCTATGCGTGAATCACTGGTTGGCCGGTAACAGTGCATTAAATTTGAATAACTTTGGTTGCAGGCTCACTATTTTCGCAACGTGATGCTCAGTAGAGACATGAACTGAAATGTTGCATAATGAAGTCTTATTCTGGTGTTTCCATGATGTAGACTTTAATTACAGGGGCATGTATATTGAGGAATGTTTATACATGCTCTACATATATGTAGTAATGATACTATACACTGCACTGTAATTAGCCTGTAGGATCTCTTTAAAAAATGTTAAGAAGAGATGATCCTCCTGACGTTAATATTCTGCTTTAGCCCTTTTCTTCTGTATTTCTGTTTGTTGCTGTCTCAAGACAAATTTTAACTTCCTAAATTCAAAAATATAAGCAATATATTAAAACCACACTCTACTCTCTTTGAAGATGTTCCACATGTGGTGTTGCTCCAGGGTGGATGGCAAATTGTAAACTCATGGCAGTCTGACGCTAACCCAATATATAAATCTGATTAGGATTCGAATTAAAGACTCGATTTACCACATCAGAAACTTGATATCCTACATCTGCCTCACAGAGTTGTTTATCCCTGTAGCACCAGATTGAAGTCACTGCATACCATTTTTTTTAACTCTACCTACCATTTGGAAGCATACTGTAATTTTCAAGCTACTATTTTTTGATCTTTGTGTTCACTCCATTCCCTTATATACTTTTTAAGCAGATGACAGTTAAAAGTTAAAAGTGAGATGAAGCATCTGATCGGAGGTCGGAAATCCCCCTGAAGTGAGACGCCCAAGCCTCATATAAAATTTAGGGGGAATCCAACAAAAACGGAAAACAGTGTGTCAAAACAAAAGTGAGGTCAAAACAAAATCGTATTAATATTTGTTTAAGATTAGGCACAAACTCTTCTCATTCTTTCCTCCCACAGTAAGTGCTATGAGAGACCTAAAGGGTTCAGGAGGCTGTTCTGAGAAGCTAACAAGAGGAGCGAATGTCATTCTGGCTTGAGTTTGACTCGCTGTAATTAAGTATTGCACTGTTTGCCCTGCAGTTTTGGACCATGTGAGTTGAGTTATTAAAGTATGCAGACCACAGGGGCCCCTTGCTACAGTTAAAGGAGAGGGGAAGGCTGTGTTGTCATCGACTAGCCTACCTGTGTGTGCATTTAGCTTTAGATACACTTATGAGGAGAAAGTATTCCAGAAATGGTAAAGAAAAGTAAATTTTAGATTATTATAACCATGGTGCTTAATCCTTTAATTGAGTATAGTTTAGGAATGCTGTGTTGTACTTAAATCACTAGAGTGTCTTATAAGGTTTGAAGTAACTGACCAAAAGCTCTGAAAATATCAGGAATTAATGTGTTGATGGTGTTCCACAGATTTTGTCTTACTGTACTGGCATAAAGTGTCTCGTGGCAGCATCTCATAAATCAAAACTTTTTCAAACTCAGTCTTCCTTTGGTTTCCTACTTTGCTTTTTATGTTACACTGCGGGCTTCATGTATCAATTGATCAATCAAATATTTATTTCACACATATAAGCAACAAATTAATAAACAAGAAAAACGAAGAATATCAAATCAGTGAAGAGCATCATATTCACACGACCATTTCCTTTTGGAAAAGAGGAGGATGACTGCATTGATTCTTGGCAAGTCACCTCTATAGGGAGATTAAGTAGGTCTTTCATGGTTAAAGTTTCATTGACAGTATTGGGAAGATGAATGTCCACACTATAAGTACAAATTCAAGTATGTACGGAAAGAGTACCCCTAATGTTAAGAATCACCCCTCAGACTGGGCATGGCTGTATCCTCCACCTGGTGTGCTTCAGCCTGCTTGCCCTGTGTTGGTTTTGTATGTGAGGTGTTGATGAAAGAGCGCTGTCAGTTGCTAGCCGGGGCCGAGGGAGCCTGATGCACGTGTTACTGAGACATTCCTGTGGTCGGCTTGGATTTTCCGTCAGTGCCCACACCCCCTTTTACATACACACATGCTACTTTATACAAAGGCATGCACTGGTCAGTTGAACATAGCACGCACACACTTAATCACACTCAGACACACATGATATTTACCACATTTGCAGTTATTTTGTGAACCATTATGCAAATTTAAGTTGCTTTAAAATGCCAACTTGGAATGATGTGGTTGGATAATTTATATTGTATTGAACTGAGTGTTTGACTGTTTTGTGTGTGTGCATGTGCATGTTTTTTAATGAATTAAAACAAAATACAGATGCATCCGCTGACAGTACTAAATCAACCTCTGTCTTGCCGCAAAGTACAAAGTGCATGCGTGGCAGCCTACATATGAATACGCTTGCAAACACTTATAAAAAAAGAGTGTCTGTCCTCACTGAACCTAAAAGGCCCAGCTTTTTCTCAAGACTTGGAAATACTGGTTCGATCAGATGAGATTCCCACAGTAATTTGACATAATCCAACATTTAAAATGACAAGTAGACTTATTAAATAAATACACAAATTATATTAGAGGGTTTACTGGCACCAGTCTTGCCTTAGCCTGCCTTCACTACAATAACAGACAGGTGGTGTGTCACACTGTTGGCCTAAGGCACAACGAACACATAAGGTTCACTCATTACAGATTTTTTTTTTTAATGAATTTCTGTGGTTTGTGTAACATAACTATAATCAGTGTTTTGATACTGAGGAAAACCATGAGTGCAAAGCATAGGTCCTCACTCTTTTAATAATTAAAACCTAATTTGGCTTGCTGCCTTAAATTTCTTTAAGGACACACTGCAAACTATGCCAAGATATGTCAAACTTAGTCAACTTTGGCATTTTAACAGATTCGACTAAAGACATGGGAACAGATTCTGTTTTCTTGTGACAGGCTGCGCGTAAAAAGTGCCTAAAGGTAAAGTTTTAAATAGTTTCTTTGCTATTTTGTCTGTTTTATGTAGACACGACGCTGGTTCATCCCTTGAGTTAGATGCCTTTTCCTGCTTGAATGATTCATAGGTCAGTGTTAAGTGGATTACCAACATTAAATATTAAATTCAGTCAGGAAGCCTCAAGACCATTTTGTAAAATTACCAGAAAAATAAATGGAATGGTTAAGCCCAAAATAGGCCTAAAACTTAAAGAATATTAAAATTACAGTTATTACCTCTAATCTTTACTAGAAATGCTGATGTACCTGTTTAAAAGGCACCCACTTGCTCATGTGTTCAAAAGATTAACTCAAAAAGCGAAAGCGTCTTTCCACTGCCTCCAGATAGCAAATACAAACAAAAAGTTCTTTTTTTGTTTTCTCAAATTTGAATGCAAAACGTCCCATGGGAAAGGTTAACATCATCAATTACCCCTGATTTAATTTATGTCTACATTCCATTCAGTGAAATGGGAGACCATTGTACAGATTAGTGCCTATTTTGCTACAGTTTCTGTGAATGCTCTGTTGGCATAATCCACAGTGAGAAAAGGAACAATGAGCTTGAGTGTGCACACAGGAACTGTCTTTGAAATACTAATAAGGCTTTCTAAAGAGAGTGCGTATTGTCTGCGCGTGTGTGTGTGTGTACGTGTGTGCGTTGTTGTATACAAGCTGTGGCTGGATTCCCAGAAATCGCCTAAATGTTGACGCATGAGGGTCTCTGTCAGCGAATGTGCCACTTCCTGTCTGTTTTTGTTTGTTTTAGTGTATATGGCTTTTGCATCTTTTACCATCAAAGAACATACTCATAATTGATGAAACTGGATCCACTCACATCACCATTCTTTAAATAGAATGGCGCTTCATAAACCTGTCATTAGTACCTGGGGATCTGCCCAGTCCGCGAGCTGCCTTCCAGTCCTCACTGAGGCCTTCACCAAAACCGCTGTCTAGATCTCCATTCCTGGATCTAGCTTTATTCCACCTACTGTTTTCCTTCAAGAAACAATGTCCTGAAGATGTGGTCCGTGCTAGTGAAATGAAAAATGAAAGAAAAACATGGCAAACTTTACGCAAGTCTGCGCAAGACTTGTACACTAACAATAGTACAGTGCTGAACTTTTCTTTTTTTCCCTGAAGGTTCCTCTGGGGTATTGTTGTGGTTCCCTTTGAAGGGTTTTCCAGTCTTTTGCTTCACTGATCACCAATAAGTCCTGTTCCCAGTGCACAGCTGAGAGGAGTCACTCATAAAGTTCAAACACACCCTGCAGCCACTCTGTGAATCAGAGGCACAATTGTACCACAGTTTTCAGCCGCAAGAAAAATCTAACTAATCAGGTGAATAATTTATTTCATTCCAGCGCATGCTGCACAAGGCTTCATCTTGTGATTGCAGCTTAGATAGATGCTAAAATGATATCACTATTTCAAATATCAAGTCCATGATGTTGTAGTTGAGTCTTTTCTCCGTTTGGAGCCTTTAAGTCATTTTACTTGCAAGTATTTCAGACTTTATGCAACATCTACTGCAATCCTGCCCCTCCTACAGAGGATCCAGGATCTTTCTTGCATTTGTTTTAACAGGCTTTTGGGTTCAGTTTTTCTTTATGTAGTCTGAGAACAAAGGTTGTACAACCTTAGAAAAAGATGTTTGAGACTGTATGAAAAACCCTGAGCAGACCTGATGGCAACATTTTTCAATGAGGGGTTCTCGTAAGGCTTTCATGCCAGAAAATACAACTGGAAATAAATAAGTCGAGGCTAATAGAAACATTAGCAATGAGTGTGCAAATGTCTCCAAGACACATAAACACTTAAGCATATAAACATGCTCTTCTACACATGGTTTATGCCTTTTTCTATGTTTACACTCCAGTCAGCATCTCTGTTTCAAGCTTCCTATTGCACTCAGATGATTTCTTATGCCACACCTGCAGCAGCAGGAGCAGCAGCTTGGATCCTTCGTGAGGCTCTCTGACTTTTGTCCTGTCGGACTTGTCCATTTTTGTGATGATCCATGTTAGGCTTAGACTATTTTTGCCAAATTGCTGTTTAAGTTAGTCATTACAGAGCCATTATGGTATAAATCTAAACAACAACCTATGACAAAATGTTCTAAATTTGCCTCATGCATGTAGTCTGGTCCTACTGTAGGTGACATATTTGAGCGCAAGCCTTGTGCACACATGTGCCTGCTGCTGTGTGTGGATGTGAGCCATGCTTCGTGGAGTGTTTTGTTGCTCAGGACTTGTTGCTATCCCTGAGGCTTACGTCACCTGACATGGATTTGACTGCTGTTTCCGTGGCACTCAGTCGCTGGCCAGCTTCACTCCTGCAACTGTCTTTTTTCCATTCATTACTCAATAGCTTTTCAGATAAGTGGTTTTTCAAGTTTCACAACTCTGGTCTCATTATCTTAATCGTGACATCTTTAAGTTAAACACGAATTCATTTGAAAATACTTTCTCTTCCTATGTGGTATCATAGCCTATGAGATCAACTGAGATGAGAGGGAAGAGCTTATCTTTGTGCACAAGATGTGGTTTGACAAAGCACTTTGGCTTGTGGGGTAATGACAGGCAAGCAGTCCAGGTTCACGGCAGTGCAAGTGAATAGCTTCCTCTAGTGGTAAAAAGAAATAATTGCAATTCTGATTGAGATCAAATTCACTGCAAGTAGAATAAAAAATTTTTAAAAAGCATAAATTATTAGTAAAGCAAAAATATAAAGACTCATATGTGCTTGTCTGCTTTCAGGACATCAATGTTTGCATCCTAGAGAATTACCCTGAGTGCTCCAACCCAAGGGTTTTCTACATCATCCCCTACTTCTGTGGACAGCATCCTCAGTGCAGGTATTTATGAGATTTTGTCAAGTTGCATTACAAAAGCTTGGTAATATTTCTTTCCAAGTAATGCTACTCTAGTGCAAACTTTCTCTTGGTCTTATTTTCCTTCTGTCTCACACAGAGAGCCAGGAGTATGGGCTTTGGAGAGGGCCAAACAGAATGTGCTGGAGAACTACCTCCTTGTGGGGATATTGGAAGAGCTGGAGGACGTTCTGCTCCTGCTAGAGAGGCTCTTACCTCATTACTTTACTGGAGTACTCAACATCTACAAGAGCCCTGGTAGCTGCACCTTGTGATATAGAATGTTTTATGCTGTCAGAGTATCGAGTGAATGTTTTCCTATACAAGACAATAAAAAAGTCTTTAGCATGGTAACGTGATCAACGTAATTAGAATGTGAATAGTTTTGCGGGTATTTTGTCACAAATTTGCATAGCCTGGTAGTGACCGTTAAAATGCTCTAACTTCCACACAGGACAGAGTTAGTTCTCATGATTTGATTTATCCATACCTTTTTTTTAATGAGGTTCTGATCACAAGATACAGTTTATCTGTTTATTTTGAATGTCATAAAAATGTGCTATTACATGATTTGGGGTGATCTTTATTACGAGAAATATTTAGTGACTTCATACAAAAGGTAGCAACACCTTTTGTATGTGATTTATCAAAAATATCACCTTTATAAGAGCTGCAATAAGAGTTAGGTAGCACTCTTAGCACTCATATGGATAGTAGTCAAGATCCTGTGACTTCCAGATACAGACAAACAAACTGGTGATGGCTAACCAACAGGGCATAGTAGTGGTGGACAAGCAGAGCAAGAAGGCCATAGTGACAGATATAGCTAGGAAGAAATACCAAGAGCTGCATGTTATTTTTGTCCAGCTTAGCGAACCGCTTGTCATGATGACTTAGTAGCAAGATATCTAAATAGATGAGGTGATATATGAATCATTCACATTAAACAGCAATCACTTGCTACTTAACTGGAAAAATAAGTGGCTTAAGATGATGATATATGATATAGTTATTAAGTAATTTCCTGTCTAAATAAATGTGCTTGAAACTTTTTTTAAAACATTTTGATTTTAGTCTTTGCTGAACTTTGTTTTTTTGTCTCTCCATCATTTTGTTGCAGATTATAGGAAAATGGGAAACATGACAGGCACTGTGCGTAAACAAACCCCCACTTTAGAGGCCCTGCAGGTGCTGTATCACCGCATGCGCTATGAGTACGAGTTTTACAACTTCGTCCGTGACCAGTTCCACCTCACGAAGAAAAAAATCGGCCTGAAGTCTGTTTCCAAACCCCCCGCCTATTCAAATGATTTCCTGCGGCAACTGGCCCTTCGAACCCCAGAGCCTCTGGATGAAGACGAGGAACTGGAAACGGATCTGGAGGATGCAAATAGCTGGCTGGTTCATCCCTAAGGGATGCTCGATGAACATTAGACGCAGCCACGTAACGGCTGCTTAGCTAGGACTGGCTAAAGAAAACTGTACCCTGAGGACAAAGGGGAGGAGTTTCAATCTTTCAGCGTCACCCAGAGAATTGAGGTGCAACTCCCAAACTGACAGGCTCAGCACTGAAAACTGTAGAGTTGAGAAACTGGATGGACAAAATGCTCTATTTATAAATTGACCAAGGGCAATGGGAAATAATATTCAACTCAATCTGCTTGACTCAAGTTTTCCTTTTTATAATTTGGGCTTCTTTTTGGGTTCGTTTAAAAACCGTACTGTCGCTGTCATCTCCAGGGAGAGATTAGTGCAAGATCTGGACAGCTAACTGTGATTGGAAATGTGCTAAATGTTATCGCCAGGTTGTTTACTATAGGAGAGGAATTAAAGGCATTTCCCAAGACAGATTACTACTTTATGAGAGGTTTGATGTCCTGAAAGCTGGATGTTGTTGTGAATTTTAAAAAGTGCCATAAGCCTTTTAGGTATATTAGTCTTCCAGGACTGTTGTCAGACCTTACTAAGGGTTCTGGGATTTGTGTGGCAGAAAGTTCTGTGCACAGCTGGCAGAGTTGTGACATAGTCAGTTCATTTGTTTTAGTATTGGTTTATAACATTTTGTGTAATTTTGTGTAATTTGTTAAATACTATTAGGTGTAAATGAGGGTTAAACTGCGAGCACTCAAGTATGAATTCAGAGAATTCCAAAAGTGTGCATGAATGATTGAGTTTGACCAAACAAGCTGTGTATTTTAGCAAAGATTTATTATTTGGGACAGGCTATATGTTGATACTGTAGAGTGAGTTAAAAGCCTTTATGAAGCCTAATTTGTATTCCAAAGTTTAAAAGATTGAGCTTGCCAAATAGCAGTTTTTTTTGCAAAACTGTATGAATACACTGCACTTTGTGTTAGGTGACATTTCCTTAACATCTGCAGCAAAATGAGGGATTTGGTCACAACTGAATGCTGATTTGCCTGTCATTTCAACTCAGATTATTTGTTGTTTAAGGGTTTTCTGTATATTAATGTTATCATCAAAGTGTGTGAAGTGTTACCAAGCCCAGTTAATACTTATTTCTAATTATCCAGCAGCTCCACAGTGCTTTTTCATCACAGATGTTTAAAAAAAACAATTAACCATAAGCTATTACGTGACTAAACATTTCACTCTACCATCTTAATCTCTGTTCTGCGTATCTTCATCATTATGTTCCATGTTTTGTTTTTTGCTAGTTTTATTTATTGTTTTCTATTCATTTGCATTCCATATAAAATTCTCAGGAAGATAAAAAAAAAAACAATGTTTAACGCTCACATTTTTTTTGTTGTTGTTTATGCTGGTGGCTATAAAACAATTTTCGGCATTTAAGGGTGTCTAGAATGAACAATGGACAATGAATGAACAACTAACAAAGACCGTCAATAAATGTCCTCTTACTATTGCAGCTATTGCCCCTGTTTTACTTAAAAATGGTTTTGATACAGAAAAAAAACGTACTTTTTACAGACTTATTATGGTGACTCCATTCGGGGAATTGCTAACTATATGTATATATATAATATGTAGGCATTTTTTCCAAGAACCTTTGTTTAAGAGAGGGCATTCACTCACTGACCACTTTAAAAAAAGTGGCCCTTAAAGACAGAAAGGTAATTTTGGGGACGTTGAGGCATGTTGTTGGTACCATGATGTTTTGGGATTTTTCCCACACCACCACAGGGTTAACAGAGTAGAGTCAGAAGAAAATGGAAAATATCCACTTGGCAGCATTTCTCTGGGTGACAATGCCATGCTGATGTCGGAGGTCAGAAGAGAATGGCCATACCACTTCAAGCTAAGTAACTGTGTAACTCGGGGCATGAGTTACTATACATACCTAGCATGCAGCTCTGTATGCACAAGAGTATTTATTCTGGCATGTCAAATCTTGAAGCAGATGGCCTAAAGCAGCCACACCAGGTGCCACTCCTTTGAGCTAAGAGCAGGAAACTGTGGCTACAATTCAACAGGATATTGGAAGAATGTTGCCCGATATCTTGAATTCTGCTCAGACATTTATGCTAGGACGTAAACATCATGAAAACCATCATGATCTATACCGACTTATATCAATGGTTCAGGCCACAGATGGTGTTTAAATGGGGTGTGGGACATTTTCTTGCCGTATTCTGGGACCTGAACAGTGTTTAAATGCCACATCTTACCACTGCTTTATGAGCACAATGTGAATGTGTGAATATTTCCAGCACCTTGTTGAATATATGCCACAAATAACTAAAGCTGTTCTGAACACAACAGGTGCTCCAACCGAATACTAGCAAGGTGCACTCAATAAAGCGTAAATAGTCATCACTCATTGTAATACTCAAATGTTTTTTTATTTAAATCTTGAAAAATTTGAGTGACAAAATGTTTTTGGAAATATCCACAAACATTCATTACATTTTCAGAATTTTGGCACATCGTCAACAACAGGAGATAATCACTTACATGAAGCAGATTGATAACAACATCCTTACATCCTTACTCGCTCCATTTAGCCCAGTAATAGCCCCCACTCTATTTGAGGCACCAGTATCACGCCAGAACTGGAAGTTCACGTTAGAAGAACTCATGTTTAGTACTTTTCCATACACATAAGCACACACACATAAAAACTGGTAGTTTTCTCCTGAAAAGTTGAACACAGAGGACCTTTATGTATTCGGTAATGGCGATGGGAATGTCACTGTGGCTGTGGGACTTCCCCTTCACCATCAAACACAAAGCTGTTAATGTATATAGGCACCGTATCCTCAGACCTGCTGTATTATTTTTGCATTTCCAGCACCAAGTTCAAACTTTCCTTATTGACAAATGGAAGGAATTCACTTGCTCCTTTACCGAGGTTTATAAAGTCTCTTTCTGTATCACTGTAAAACTGTGCTAACTAAAGCCAGTTCATATGAACAGAATGAAAAAGCCATAAACCCCAGTGTCAATCCTCTGCATATTTATTGTAAATCAAAATAAGACGAGGATGCTATTAATGGAAAAGTCCATACTGTTGATTGCAGACCAGTCACCAGTTTTAGAACACCAGCCGCTGTTCTTTTTCTCCTTTGGATTAATGCACCATAACTGTAACATAATATTGTAAATCAGGTATATACAGTACATCTCCACAGTGTTGTGGTCCATCCCTGTATTTGGTCCAAACATCTGGAGATCATATTTGACTCTTGAAGACTCTATAAGGTACTATTATGCTTCTTTTCTTAATCTGCCTAGCGTCTGATTGCATATAAGCGCATATAAAAAAAATCTTAACTTGACTGTTCTACTCAGTTATACCCACACATGCACACAGATTAGATAACAAAGGCATAGTAAAGCTCAGCAATGGCATCTTAGACAAGATGAGCAATTAAAAAACTCCTGCACACTGTTATTGTGATCGCCGTAATGTTTATGGGTAATTAGAAAATTCATTAACCTTTAATAAAGGTCACAATAATAGGAAGAAGAAGAACTAATAAAGGTCTAACAATGGTGTGCAAAACTTTGCTCTTTTGTTACCTTTAAATATTTGATCTTTAACAAGAGGCAGTTGAGGATAAATCCAGTGATAGATTCACAGCAAAACTGATGTCCTGAGATTAAAAGAAAGCCTTAAAAGGCAAGTTGAAGGCACTTATTTAATATTAGAATAATACATTCTAGATACACGACATACGATTTATTATGGTATAAAATAACCAAGGCACTGCCATGATCTGGTCAGATGGTCGGAGATGCCAAAAAATGTGCAGCAGTTTAGCCTTGATAACTTTGTTTTAAAGGATGACTTGGTTCAGTACAGCTGGAGTCTGATTTTAATAGTTTTGGTCATCACTTCTTGTCGGTAATATAAACACTGTGGTAAGAGCAGGAGGATACCCGCTGAAATACTGCTTGAAAGAAGCCCAACAGGGCAAGAAACACCTGACGACCTAACATAAAAATCTGCTTTTGCTCTGCCTATAACTACAAAAACTTCATTTGCTTTAAAAATAAATAAAGTCTTTCTATTGTCTGTCATGTCTGTCTTATTTGTAGCTGTGTTCCAAGAAATTTTGAAAAAAAATTTAAGTACAAAGTTAAAATCAGTAATAGAAATTATGATCGAAACTACAAAAAAGACTCAAAGTATGCTTTCACAAATTACCACACATGGCACATGATTTTCATTGTTTTGTGGTGTTTACATGATAGAGCAGAAGATTGTGAGGAAGTTCTCAGGCCTCCTAAAATATCAAGCTGTTGGTCACTTTACAGAACAAAATGTCAACAAAAAAGTCACTTCACAAGTTATCATAAAAACGTATCTTTTCTTGTTTTTCACTTTTTTCCAACCATCCTATTAATCTATGTCGTTTTTGTTTCCAGGTATTTAACTGTTGTTACCTCGTCTCTCTTCCACAGCTTGTCTCCTTGTGTGTAGATCTCTGTGTTCCCTGAAGTGTACGGCTCAAGCTTTTGCTCCATGCTGGTTCAGCTCCAGTCTGTCGTTCATCTTGCTGGGCTTACGTCCCAGAGATTCAGCCTCTTCCAAGGTGGTTGTCAGAGGTTTGCCAAGGGTCTCAGGCAGAAACAGTGCGAGTACTCCAAAAATTAATGCCAGGATTCCTACAATAAGCTAAACACAGGTTGTGATTGAGAAAAAGGGGGGAAATTTTTTAATTTAGCAGTGCTGCCAGGGTAAACTTAGAAATAAACTATGATAAATGAGAACAAATGGAAGTTGACAGCTAAAACATTAAATGCATTTCTATACCTGAGGTAGGTAGATCCAGATGTCAGCCAGGTAGACACAGAAAGGGGCCACCACACTGCCGACACGGCACATCATACTGCCACTACCTACTGCCAAAGACCTGGAGGAAGAGCAGCATTACTCCCTCTGTTAGAATTAATTAAAAGTCGGAATATTACATTGATTTCAGTTTTTAAATTTAGTTCACAGGTCTAGCTAGTTCTAAAGTGGAAGATTCAAACATGAAACTTTGCCCTTAATATAGCAGCAAAGTACAAACCCCTATTCCAGTAAAGCTCTCAAGAACAGAATGCAATGATTTCCAAATCAAATCAACTTTAACCTGAAATTATGGTTGTATATGAATGCATGAATTTTCTGTTTCACGTATAAAGAGTTCTTTAGTTTTTGCAATATGAAAAAAATAATAGTTTTAGCAGTTTTAGCAAACCCTTAAAACAAAAACAAAACTCTTTAGCGTGCTTACCTGATGATAGTCGGGTAAAGCTCGCAGGTGTAGAGGTAGATGAGACCAAAGGCAATTGCAATAGCAAACTTTCCTATCATACTCAGAACAATAGTTAGGATCTCTATGTCCTGTAGAAATGAAGAGAGAAAGAAAAACAAAGAGAAAGACAAAGATTTCAATTCAATTTAGCTTTAATCACGTAGCACCAAATAACAAAACTAAATTCCAGGTGCATATACTACTTTTAAAAACTCAAGAAAGCACAAGTAAGTACTTGTACTTAAGTACTTGTACACCTGATTGCCCTTGCTCATCAGAGACTTAACGAACTTAATAAGTGTTGCTCTGTCAGTCACTATAATTTAATTCATTATTATACTCTCTGACAAGTTCTGATTGTGTGTCAAACATGCCCTTGACTTAAAACATCCATAAAAACATACATGTTAATATATGGTAACTAAGTGAAGAATAAGCTTGAATGTAAAATGAAATGTATTTGATTATTAATTCCCATTGACTACAAAGCAGTGTATAAACTGTATACAGCCAAGCTATCGTGTGGTTTCTATTAAGAAGTGCTGGAAACAAACTGGAACTTAATGAGACTGCAACTGGATTCATGACAGCTGGAATGAACAGGTGTGAGTAAAAGGGTCGCTACTGCCGTGTCAGCAGGGTTGCGACACAGAACTTTAGACGTGTCCCCTGTCTCCATGCTGCTATTTTTTTTCCATCTTTCACTGTTTGCGTGGCTCCTAAGATCAAAGGTCATATTTATTTAAAAATGAAGTACCAGCTGTTTGCCAGCTCATCCATGAACAGTGCTAATTTGGGTCAGAGCTCAGAACACATGTTGGGAGCTTCAAGTGTCGGATCTCATTAGTACTGGTCAGTGATCACAAAATACATCGCAATAACAGTCGAGTTCATTAGAGAACAAGTACTTTAAGTAACTCTATGCTATATTTATTCTATCTTGTAAGCAGTAGCATCACTGTCACATGTGTAAAGCTCCACATGCAGTTAGGATGCAGGATTACAAGCATGGCTCATTTGTAAGAGTTACCAAGACGAAGCCTCTTCCCTCCAAAAAAGACATGGCGGTATAGCTTAGGATTGCAAAGTTGCCTCAGAACTTAACACATGTTAGAGAGAGTTTCTTAAAGTACATGTACTTGTACAGTTTGGACTGTCTGATTTATCGCCTTGTCACTGGGCTGGTACTGTTGAACTCTGACACTTGCACCTAAAGATGACTGCAGATTTCTGTGAACAGCTGAACTTTTTTTTGGTGGTGGGGGGTGGGGGTGGGGGTAGGGTGCATCTCTGTACGTACAGCAGGTACCACAATAATGAGAAAACAGGCAACCGCAGCCAGGAGCAGAGATGGGGCACACGTCTTCTTCCTTCCAATCCGATCCATTGCAAAACAGCCAACCAGATAAGAGGGGAGCTCCACTGCACCTGGAAACAACCAACCACAGCCGCTCTCTGTCAGGGGTTATCACTGGCACTGACAGTGACATTCTATCTGGAGGACCTAAATAACCATCTGAAAAGCTGCCTCCCAGATATGCTCTTCACTGTGCCTCTAATGGAAGTAAATGGGGATCACTCACTAAATATTCCTCTGGCAATTAAATGATCAAGATTAAAAATACACTTTCCGTTGAGCGTGAAGATACAAGACAATTCATTTAAAACAATTACTTTGTGACTTGAATTAACATAATTTACAATTATATTTCTAAGCAGTCATCCTGAAACACATTTCAGCAGTCATTTTGATGTTAACCTCAATTTCAGTGATGACCTAGACATCCAATCTGCATGTTAAGAATCAACAGTCAAATCTGAAAAAAACCTTCAAGTTTACTGTCCTGAATGGAAATCTACTGGAGAGTTGTGAAATGCAAAAAAACCCCAATAAAAAACCCAAAAACAAGCCAAACAACATCATTATCCAATCATGCTTCTAGACTCATGACAGTTTTAAGGGAGAGGTGGCAGAAATATTCTTCTACTCGACCTCTAGGTAAAGATGGAGGTAAGTGGACTTTTTCTTGGTCGACTTGGTTACACATTTTGTCATGGTCTGTGGAATGCGTGATGCTCGGGTAGCTACACCCCCGGGCTGGGCCATCACTAGCACACCTGCTCTCCATCCCGGTGATTACACGGAGATCCACTTAATCCGGCGCTGACGGATGCTCCACGCCAGTCCGTAGTCATCCCCACAGTGGTAACCAGACTTCCACGAAAAGTGTGCATTCTCTTCTGCTTGGAACTTTGTTTAACCTGCCTACTTCTGTCCAGATTTCTACTCGGCGTCTGCTACCTGCCTGTCCTCCGGCTCAACTGGATCTCGCGGCGCTCACCTGGCCCACTCGCCATTCCACGGACTTCCTGCCCCCACGGACTGCCACACTTCCCTCCCGAGCTCCCACGGTTCCGTTCTATCGTAAGCCCCTACTCTAACTCAGTCCTGATATGTTCTCCCCGCTTCCTGGCTCCCTAGTAATCATCTCCCCTTTCTATTGCAGCCCCCCGCCGTCCCGATCCCGGCTTCCTCGTGTCATTGTTTCCCCGGATTTTTAGTTTCTGTTTTGCTCTCTACTTTCCCCGGGTCGCCTTTCGTTGTTTTAATAAAGTGTCTTTTTGTTAGCTCGGAGTCTGCGCCTGGATCCTTTCGTGCCCGCGCACCACGGCGCATGACACATTTGGTTATCTGCCACAATCTTTACTCTTATCTAATGTCAACAATTTCCCTTGTGGGATTAATAATCTACCTACCTACCTAAGTCACAGCTAGTAATAAATTCTGCAAACTTATTTTATAATTAAGTGATCGTACTGTTACATCCCCCAGGAGGATGTCTCTTCTCCCTATTAACCTTTTGTTTTGTCCAGGCTCCACCTCCTCTGTCCTGAGTCAAAGGTTAAATAAAATCCCGTGTTTTCAAATAGCATTACATGAACACTATATCAGTTCAACTAAAAGATGTTTGTTAGACTGTAAATCCTATTTTCTCAATCAGACAGAAAACCACGAGGAAGCCATTTAGCTTAAAGATGGAGCGCTGCTATTTTTGTTGAGTCCTCGCAGTCTGATTTCACTCTCGGTTACATATACAGAGCACTAAACAAAGCAAAGTAGAGGAACATATCATTTTTACTGTGTTTGAAATTTCCACATAAGGTTCTGCTCAACTTAGAAGTAGCAAGAGTTGTTTTTAGATTAAACAGGTGAACTAAATCATCTCCAGACTCACTGGAAACACTCTGAAGTAGAGTAAGAAGCAGAGACACTATTCTACATCTGACACCAAAGGTAAAAAAAAAAAAAAAAGTGCCAATATGATCACAATATTAAATACATGTTTATAGTTTTGCAATCTCAGTACCAAATTCACACTCATGTGACAATCACTTACCAGCAAGGAAGAGGTTAACATACTGGTTTCCTCCCAGATTTACTGAGCCCAGAGAGAAGACGTAGTAGCCCAGACTGCCGATGAACCAGATGGCCCACACTGTGCATGTACGACCGGCCATCCTCCAGCTGCCAAACAGGTCCACGATGGTCAGCTTCTTCTCAGGCTTGGATGACTGCTCGTCTGTGTCTCCCTTCAGCAGACTTTTGCCATCTTCTCTCTTCCCTGGCTCCAGGAGATCCTCAGCTTTCAGCCTGCATTCAAGGCCGTTGACGCGGGCAATCACATTCAGCAGTTTCTCAGTTTCCTCATAGCGGCCCTTGGCCATCAAGTAAAAGGGAGTCTCGGGAAACTTCCAGCAAAAGAGCAAGAAAGGTGCGGTGCATACGGAGAGGACTATCTGGTAGATCCACCACACCCGCACCAGGTAACCAGTCAGAGCCACCATCATGACGCCAACAGCAAAGGCTGCATGCACATGCATCGATGTCCATGTGCGTACCTTGTTGCCAGTGAACTCTGTTACATAGACAAAGACCACCACCAGATAGCCACTAGACACCTGTCAAAAGCAAAGATGAGAAATAGGAACTAGTCATTTTAATAGCAGTTTAATAGCAGTTTTCCACAGAAAACAGATAAAGTGGCCAAGAAATGAAAATGTAAAAAAATAAAATAAGAGATGGACAAAATGCCCTTCTAACATGTTACAGATGTTGATGTTGTATATAGTACTGTGCAAAAGTCTTGAGTCATCCATCATTTCTTAATATTTGGTTTCCAAGGAGCTAGACTTTCTTAAGATTTTTAAAGTGCACTTGAGAAACAGGCCTTCTGAAGTTTTTCTTTGGACATTGGCTGCTTTTTCACTCATTTTCAGTCCAGACTTTTTACCTGACCTGGTGGCTGAAATTTTTTGCTTTTGTTTAATTTGTCTTTGGGAGGTTTGTGGTTTTTGTTTCTTTGTTTGTTAAGCCACTTAACACTGACCTATGAATCATTCAGGGATAAACTGGGGGGAAAAGACAGCAAAGATCTGAAAGATAGATCTGGTCAATCAGTTGATCCATTTACTGTTGGTTACAGCCTCACCAGAAACGGTCTGAGTGGAAAGGTGGCTGTCAAGAAGGCATTCTTATGAAAGGGAAATGGGAGAAAAGGCAGAGGTATGCCAAATTATAGAAGACTTGAACTGAATTTGAGTGGGAACAGATCTTATGGAGTAATGAATCGAAATTTAAATTTTTTGGTTTAAGTCATCATCAATATTTACAGAGGATGTCAGTCCAGTGGTACAATAGCGACTGTCTGCAGCCATCTTTAAAACACAGTGTCGTGGTTTGGGGTGGCGTTTCAACCAGTGATGTTGGGGATCTTGTCAAAATTGATGGATATTTGAACACCATCAGATTTTGATCCACCATGCAATACCGTTAGGAAATAATGTAATTGCACTTCATTTTTCATATTGGCAATAATCCTAAACCCATTTACACCTGGACAGAAAAAAAAATCACAGTGGAACACTATTAGTCGTGGATTGGCTTCCCCAGAGTGCTATGGGATCATCTTGATAGAGAACAGAACATAAGACAGCCAACATACATAGAAGAGCTTTGAATGTCCTTCACGCTGCATGGAGAACTATTCCTGTAGACAACTTAAAGAAATTACTAAAAAGTGAGAGTTCAGGGTCTGTCAAAGAATAAAGGTGGTCATACCAAATATTCCCTAAAAACTTGTTAGACCTTTGCAGAATCTGTCCTATTTATTGTATTTCCTTGTATGTTAGCTCATGTTTCAATAAACAGCTGCAAATGCTGAGTGAGAGGTGGCTTGAGACTTTTGCACAGTACCATAATTTGTCCACAAGATGGCACTCTGCAGCTTCCCTGCTGGCAACCGTGTTTGAAACGCCCAACAACCAGCTAATCCCAACAGAGTCGGACAGAGTATAAACAAATAAGCAAATAACTACACATAACAAATGTTAGGGAAATCTGTTTTGGAAAATATCGGTCGATATATTGGAATATCAGATTTTTAAATCAGCAAATATCTGTATTAGTCTTTTAAAACTTATGTTCCTCAGACTTTAAATATAAGGTTATGATCATGCTAGTAAACCTGAAGTATATCCTTTGTGTTCAACCTTATGAACTTATGAACAAAGAGAAACTGACTGCATGCTCTTGTTGTACACAGTACCAGCACACAACAAATTTATAGTTCATAGTAATGATTTGGGGATATGTCTTTGTAGGTTTGCCGTGTGGTTTCATAGTGTAGCTGTGCAGTATCAGTGTACAAGGGCCTGACTCTATGTGAAAAACAACAGCTGTAACTGAGGAGGACTGGGGGGGGGGGGGGATGGTAGAAGACGGAAAGGAGTGAAATAGTTTAAGCAGATATGAAATAATCTGCATCTAAAGCAAACAAACCCATGTTTAAATATAAAGACAGAAACTAAACCTGTTTGTCACTGTTTGTGTCACATTTCCTTAAATTACATATTTAAGGAGTATTTTTGGTTTGCATGTTGGCTTAGCTGCAATATGCCTACAGGGGGTGTATTCAAGTATATTACCTGAGAACATTAGGGACTGGACAAGAGGTTGTTTAGCTGAGAAACATCCACTGGTGGCTGTTTGCAAGAAGAACATTGCAAATATGCCACTTCTCTTGTCCCACGTTGGCTTTTTATAAAACACACGCACGCACAGGTACGTAACCATTCACAACCGTACCCACCATAGCAAGGAGAAAGCGGAGCACCACAAAGAAATAGTAGTTTCCGGAGAATGCTACAGCTACTCCGAACCCAAACTGACAAACGCTGGTGAGCATCAGAATCTTCACACGCCCAACTCTGGTGGAGAGAAAGAAAACTATGTGAAAAAGAATTACAGAGACAAGCAGACCAATAAAGGAAGAGAAAAGAGCTTGTATATTCAGTTAAGGAATCGATTAAAAGGGGCTTATAAAGTTGTCACAGTCGCACGTGGTTTTAAATCATTTCGACAGGAGTGCTTGACAGGAATATGATACTTGTGCATGAAGTTACGGAGAAGACTGACTGCTTTCTGCTAAAATTTACTGCTGTAAATGGTAAATGGCCTGATTCTTATATAGTGCTTTTCTACTCTCCCGAAGCTCTTTATATAACAAGCCTCATTCACCCATTCATGCAAGCATTTTTTTCACTTTTTTGCTCAAGTGCTTTCTATCTAACAATCAAACGAATTCGCATTCGGAGAGCAACTGGGGTTTAGTTTCTTGCCAGAGGATATTTGGCAAACAGACTGGAGCAACCATGGATCGTACCACCAATCTTTCGATTAGTAGGTGACCTGCGCTACCTCCTGAGCTACAGCCACCCCTGCACATGTAAATGCTAACCACTCAAATCTGGCTTTGCATTCTGCTCCAGTCATTACCTTCCACTTCTTTTTCCCCCAATCTACATCAACTATGCTTTCACTTGTCCTGCCTCATTTTCACTATAATAATTTCTTTCCACTACCTTCTTGACCTAATGTGAAGCCATACATCCTGAAATTACAACTACATGAATTACAACTACTTTGGCAAGTTCCTTTTTTTTTTTTAAACATATAGACTATGCCAGGACAGCCCTTCCTGTTTAAAACTTAACTCAAAAAGTGTCACATGGTAACATTTAACCCCTGTCTTTGACTCTACATGTTGCCTGAAAATAACCTTGACCTCATCTTACAGCAGCCCCTGCTTACCTGTCAGCAACGTCCCCAAACACCAGCGCTCCAATCAGCACCCCGAGCATGAATGTGGGCTGGCACAGCTTGGCCAGCCACTCTTTATCACATACCAAGTCCCAGTCAGTCACAATGCTTTGGTAAACTTCGGTGTGGTCATAAACAAAGTTCCCTGTACATTCTTTCACTGTTTTGTTGCCATCGAAGTCATACGAAAAGTGTGTTGGGTTGATGCGAAGGGTGCAGCGGCACCGGCTTAGCTCCCACTGTTCTCCTTCTGCTGTCTTCACCACCAGTGGTCCACTACCTGATTTGAAGACTGGTAAGATTTCTTCCAGGCTGCTTGCCGTCACGTTACCATACAGAACGTCGGTGATGTTGCCGGGCACGCTAGACACAAAAATTGGAGTTTCCACCAGAAAAACTGAGGCCAGGTAGTGGATTCCACAAGCTATGGCCTGGAAGACTGCTGCAAAGTACAGACATGCCTGAAATCTGGACAGAAGGAGAATACAGGAAAATTATTGTGGTGATTTTACAGTATCACCACAAAAACAAAAAACTTCTACAAAGGCAACCTTAATAGTTCAACTTTTAATGGAATATAAAAGACATTTCCAGGTATCCAACAGCATTATCGTTTCAAGACAATTGCTTTGAATGTAGTAATTTATTCAGAAAACAAGTCTATATCCAGTGTTGGGGAGTAACGGAATACATGTACCGCCGTTACGTATTTAAAATACAAAATATGAGTACATGTAAAAAAGGTGGTATTCAGAATACAGTTACTTTGTTGAAATAAGTGGATTACACGGCGGTACTTTCCTGTTTCATATTAGGGTTGCCAACCGTCCCTTAAAATACGGAATCGTCCCGTATTTAGAAACAAAAGTACACGTCCCGTATTGAGCTAATAAGGGACGCACTTTGTCCCGTAATACAGTGAGAATCAAAAGTAGTCTATAACTTTTAATGGAATTAACGCTTTGTTTGAAAACATAATTCCCAGCCCCTCTCCTGCTTTGTGACCAATGCGCTGACAGCACACTTATGACAATTCGAGTATGACAAGTCAGATTATCGCTTATCTCATTGGTCGAGGAAAGGTCGCTTACGGAGAAAATACCGGAAGACAACAGATGACCACAACAAGAAGCATGGCCAACAGGGAAACAAACGCCGTCACTGCGGTGCAAGTCTCGGACGACAGTACACCTAAAGCTGGGCAGACACTGTGCGATTTTTTCAGTCACGTTATTCAGCTCCTGCTCAAACTGCACGATTGACTCGCAGGGGTTAGACGTTGGTAGGTCACGATGCAGGTCTCACACTATACCGCCCGATGCTCTGATGCGACCTGAGTGCTCACACTGTGCCTCCATAAAATGAAGGTTATAACTAGGGTTGCCAACTCCCTGAAAAATAAATAAGGGACACCTCGTGGCCAGGGCCGGGCAACCCAGTTGTCTTCACCCTTCCCAGTGTGGTAGCTCTTTTTTTGTGTGTGAAATTATTTTTTAACCATTTGACTTGAACTTGATTTAAGCAGATGCATATTCTTTGTGATATGACCATATGGGAAACAAATGATCATTTAGCCATTTATTTTTAGCTCACAATGACAACATTAACACAGTAAAACAGGTCTCTTTCTTAAACAGAAGCCTGTCATGCTTAACTTTTGAGAATATAAGTAAATCTTTCTTTAAAAGAACTCTGTCCTACTTAACTTAAAATTATATAAATTAATAGAAAACAATAGAACAAAATCATTCTTGTAACAGTGCACATTTAGTGCATTTAGTACAGTTGGCTTCAGTTGAGGTATTATTTCAGCTTTTCTAAAGCTAATCAGCTGCTCCTGTTTGTAAACCCACTTGTTCCCATGATTACGCATCATAACTCATCATCATTATTCATCTATGTATTACTTTTATGTATTAGTGATCTATTTGTTGTAATCATCTATCCTTGCAGTTGTTTATTACACAAAATAAATTATATTATCACACTTCTGGCCACATAGCGCTGATATTCACCGCACATGCCCATATTAACCTTAACCAGAGGGTTTAAAAAAAACAAACCAGTGTTTACATACCATATCTGCTTCTGCCGTGGCCTGGCGGACAAAAAATTGGTAAAGGGTTCCCCGAGCTTTCACGCCCCTCATGTTCTTCATGTGCCCACCAATAGAAGCATGCCTATGGAAAAAGTGCGCCGGCACACAGTGCAGTGCGCTTTATAGTGCACTTTTCCAGCCAGGTGTTTTCCTTTTCCCATTCCTCCCTGTACTTTTGCAGCCTTTTTTTTTCTTTCTCTGAGCGAACAAACATTGCTGCTCTAATGCTGGGCTCACACTGTGCGATTTTTGGCCCATTTTGAGCCGATTTTTGAGTCGTGCGACCGATTTGGTGATCAGCCCGATTTTGGCCTTCATCGTGCGTCATGTAGTATACGTGGGGTAACGAGAAGTGATTAACACCTCACGACCAGCTCCCGATCATCAATCGCTCGTGAGGGTGTCACCGCAGCTGCTCACGCGCAAACACGTAAACGTCGGTGAAAAAGACGTTGCAGCACAGCTGTGCAGCGTGTGATCTGGACACAAGCGATGGAGGCACAACTTGTAGAACTTTGGAAAGCTCATCCGAGCCTTTTCCATGTGGCATCACAAATGTCATGGTCCTGGGCCATGTGGGCCCAGTATTCTTAGTTTTCATGTATTTTTGTATTTTGTTCCTTATTTAGGCCATGTTTTCTGAGTTGCCCTGTTGTGTTGTTCCCTAAGTGTTTTCCCTTCATGGCTCCTCCCCCCTGTGTGCCCTCTATGTATTGATGAGCCCTCGTCTCCCTTTGTGGTTGTTTCATGTTTCCCCAGCCCGTCATGTCTGTGTTTTTCCCCGTGCTCTCTCTCCTCCTGTCGGAACCTCTGTGCCTCTACATGTCATGTTCAGTTCACCCCGCCCTGTCTCGTTATGATTATCAGTGTCACCTGTGTTCCCCGTGTGTGCCCACTTTCCTCGTTTACCCTCTGTGTATTTCTGTCTGAGTCTCCCTCTGTTCGGCGTCGTGTTCTCCCTCATGCTGTGTGTGATTCCCCCGTGTTTCCTGGTGAGCTTTACGTTAGTTTTTCCCAGTTTAGTTTTGTATCTCCCATTGTCTTTTGTCAGCAATAAAGCTGCTTTTTGAGTTCATCCCCGTGTGTGTGAGTTTTGCATTTTGGGTCCTCCTCCTGCCTGCCACACAGCCGAGACATGACAACAAAATTATCACGACCACAACAACCGTGAAAATAGTTGGATTTACACTGCTGCTCAATCACAGCTGCCTGATCAATGTTTTTCATTAGCAATTTAGCAAAGTTGATGTGGTGGTGTGTCTGTGTGAGTGAGAGACAGAGAGAGCGAGCGACAGATTTTCTGTTATAACCTTCATTTTATGGACGCACAGTGTGCCGTCCGAGACTTGCACCGCAGTGTCGGCGTTTGTTTCCCTGTTGGCCATGCTTGTTGTTGTGGTCATCGGTTGTCTTCCGGTATTTTCTCCGTAAGCGACCTTTCCTCAACCAATGAGATGAGCGGTAATCTGACTTGTCATACTCGAATTGTCATAAGTGTGCTGTCAGCTCATTGGTCACAAAGCAGGAGAGGGGCTGGGAATTATGTTTTCAAACAAAGCGTTAATTCCATTAAAAGTTATAGACTACTTTTGATTCTCACTGTATTACGGGACAAAGTGCGTCCCTTATTAGCTCAATACGGGACGTGTACTTTTGTTTCTAAATACGGGACGATTCCGTATTTTAAGGGACGGTTGGCAACCCTAGTTATAACAGAAAATCTGTCGCGCTCTCTCTCTCCGTCTTTCACTCACACAGACACGCACACCACTACCATCAACTTTGCTAAATTGCTAATGAAAAACATTGATCGGGCAGCTGTGATTGAGCAGCAGTGTAGATCCAACTATTTTCACGGTTGTTGTGTCGTGATAATTTCTGAGGCCACATCGAAAAGGCTCGGATGAGCTTTCCAAAGTTCTACAAGTTGTACCTCCATCGCTTGTGTCCAGATCACACGTAGGGTTGCCAACTCCCTGAAAAATAAATAAGGGACACCTCGTGGCCAGGGCCGCGCAACCTAGTTGTCTTCACCCTTCCCAGTGTGGTAGCTCTTTTTTGTGTGTGTGAAATTATTTTTTAACCATTTGACTTGAATTTGATTTAAGCAGATGCATATTCTTTGTGATATGACCATATGGGAAACAAATGATCATTTAGCCATTTATTTTTAGCTCAAAATGACAACATTAACACAGTAAAACAGGTCTCTTTCTTAAACAGAAGCCTGTCATGCTTAACTTTTGAGAATATAAGTAAATCTTTCTTTAAAAGAACTCTGTCCTGCTTAACTTAAAATTATATAAATTAATAGAAAGCAATAGAACGAAAAATATTCTTGTAACTGTGCACATTTAGTGCATTTAGTACAATTGGCTTCAGCTGAGGTATTATTTCAGCTTTTCTAAAGCTAATCAGCTGCTCCTGTTTGTAAACCCGCTTGTTCCCCTGATTACGCATCTTAACTCATCATCATTATTCATCTATGTATTACTTTTATGTATTAGTGATCTATTTGTTGTAATCATCTATCCTTGCAGTTGTTTATTACACAAAATAAATTATATTATCACACTTCTGGCCACATAGCGCTGATATTCACTGCACATGCCCATATTAACCTTAACCAGAGGGTTTAAAAAAAACAAACCAGTGTTTACATACCATATCTGCTTCTGCCGTGGCCTGGTGGACAAAAAATTGGTTAAGGGTTCCCCGAGCTTTCACGCCCCTCATGTTCTTCATGTGCCCACCATTAGAAGCATGCCTATGGAAAAAGTGCGCCGGCACACAGTGCAGTGCGCTTTATAGGTGTTATGGTGACCTTTTCCAGCCAGGTGTTTCCCTTTTCCCATTCCTCCCTGTGCTTTTGCAGCCTTTTTTTTCCTTTCTCTGAGCGAACAAACATTGCTGCTCTAATGCTGGGCTCACACTGTGCGATTTTTGGCATATTTTGAGACGATTTTTGAGTCGTGCGACCGATTTGGTGATCGGCCCAATTTTGGCCTTCATCGTGCATCGTGTAGTATACGTGGGGTAACGAGAAGCGATTAACACCTCGAGCAGCTCCCGATCATCAATCGCTCGTGAGCCGCTCACACTGCTCACGCGCAAACACGTAAACGTCGGTGAAAAAGACGGAGCAGCACGGCTGTGCAGCGTGTGATCTGGACACAAGCGATGGAGGCACAACTTGTAGAACTTTGGAAAGCTCATCCGAGCCTTTTCCATGTGGCATCACAAAATTATCACGACCACAACAACCGTGAAAATAGTTGGATTTACATTGCTGCTCAATCACAGCTGCCTGATCATGTTTTTCATTAGCAATTTAGCAAAGTTGATGGTGGTGTGTCTGTGTGAGTGAAAGACAGGGAGAGCGACAGATTTTCTGTTATAACCTTCATGTTATGGAGGCACAGTGTGAGCACTCAGGTCGCATCAGAGCATCGGGCGGTATAGTGTGAGACCTGCATCGTGACCTACCAACTTCTAACCCCTGCGAGTCAATCGTGCAGTTTGAGCAGGAGCTGAATAACGTGACTGAAAAAATCGCACAGTGTTTGCCCAGCTTTAGGTGTACTGTCGTCCGAGACTTGCACCGCAGTGTCGGCGTTTGTTTCCCTGTTGGCCATGCTTCTTGTTGTGGTCATCTGTTGTCTTCCGGTATTTTCTCCGTAAGCGACCTTTCCTCGACCAATGAGATGAGCGGTAATCTGAATTGTCATACTCGTAAGTGTGCTGTCAGCTCATTGGTCACAAAGCAGGAGAGGGGCTGGGAATTATGTTTTCAAACAAAGCGTTAATTCCATTAAAAGTTATAGACTACTTTTGATTCTCACTGTATTACGGGACAAAGTGCGTCCCTTATTAGCTCAATACGGGACGTGTACTTTTGTTTCGAAATACGGGACGATTCCGTTTTTTAAGGGACGGTTGGCAACCCTAATCACACGCTGCACAGCCGTGCTGCTCCGTCTTTTTCGCCGACATTTGTGTTTGCGCGTGAGCAGTGTGACAAACTGCGGTGACACCCTCCCGACCAAGCGATTGATGATCGGGAGCTGGTCGTGAGGTGTTAATCGCGTCTCGTTACCCCACGTATACTACACGATACACGACGCACGATGAAGGCCAAAATCGGGCCGATCGCCAAAACGGTCGCACGACTCAAAAATCGGCTCAAAATGGGCCAAAAATCGCACAGTGTAAGCCCAGCATTACACTCACACAGACACACACACCACCACCATCAACTTTGCTAAATTGCTAATGAAAAACATTGATCGGGCAGCTGTGACTGAGCAGCAATGTAAATCCAACTATTTTCACGGTTGTGTGCCTCCATCGCTTGTGTCCAGATCACACGCTGCACAGCCGTGCTGCTCCATCTTTTACACCAACGTTTACGTGTTTGCGCGCGAGCAGTGTGAGCGGCTGTGGTGAGACCCTCACGAGCGATTGATGATCGGGAGTTGGTCGTGAGGTGTTAATCACTTCTCGTTACCCCACGTATACTACACGAGGCACGATGAAGGCCAAAATCGGTCCGATCACTCAAAAATCGGCTCAAAATAGGCCTAAAACCGCACAGTGTAAGCCCAGCATTAGAGCAGCAATGTTTGTTCAGAGAAAGGGAAAAATGGGAAAAGGAAAACACCTGGCTGGAAAAAGTTAATATGGGCATGTGCAGTGAATATCAGTGCTATGTGGCCAGAAGTGTGATAATATAATTTATTTTGTGTAATAAACAACTGTAAGGATAGATGATTACAACAAATAGATGACTAATACATAAAAGTAATACATAGATGAATAATGATGATGAGTTAAGATGCGTAATCATGGGAACAAGCGGGTTTACAAACAGGAGCAGCTGATTAGCATTAAGCCAATTGTACTAAATGCACTAAATGTGCACTGTTACAAGAATGTTTTTCTTTCTATTGTTTTCTATTATTTTAAGTTAAGTAGGACAGAGTTCTTTTAAAGAAAGATTTACTTATATTCTCAAAAGTTAAGCATGACAGGCTTCTGTTTAAGAAGGAGACCTGTTTTATTGTGTTAATGTTGTCATTTTGAGCTAAAAATAAATGGCTAAATGATCATTTGTTTCACATGTGTTCATATCACAAAGAATACACATCTACTTAAATCAAATTCAAGTCAAATGGTTAAAAAAATAATTTCACACACAAAAAAAGAGCTAGAAAATTCACCACACTGGGAAGGGTGAAGACAACTGGGTCGCCCGGCCCTGGCCACGAGGTGTCCCTTATTTATTTTTCAGGGAGTTGGCAACCCTATTTCATATTGTCGCGGGTCAGGACTGTTTGGGTTTTGTTTGACAGCTATGTTCTGTTGTTCCAGGCGTTACGGTTGCCATGGTTACAGGGTGACGCTCTCTCTCTGCGTGTTTCCTGGGTGAGAGAGCACTTTTTGTTGTTGTTGTGCTAAGCTAATAGGCAGAATGCTACAGGTATAGCTCTAAAGAATGTAGCATCATAGGCAGTGTAGTCCGTGCTCAGTGTTGGGAAGGTTACTTTTAAAATGTATTCCATTACAGATTACAGTCAAAGGAGCTTGCAAAGAAAAGCGTCTGGACTTCTTTAAGTTGCTTGAAGACGTTTCACCTCTCACCTGAGAAGCTTCTTTAGTTCTAAGGTCAAATGGTGGAGAGTCCCAGATATAAACCTAGTGGGAGTGACCCCCCACAGAGGGAGAACTGAAGAAGCTTCTCGGATGAGAGGTGAAACGTCTTCAAGCAACTTAAAGAAGTCCAGACGCTTTTCTTTGCAAGCTCCTTTGACTACGATGACCTGGATGACTGAGAACCTTCACAGACATATTACAGATTACAGAATACATGCCCCAAAATGTATTCGTATTCCGTTACATTACTCAATGAGAGTAACGTATTCTGAATACTTTGGATTACTTAATATATTATCATGCTGTTTACAACTACGTGAATGTACTATTGCTGTGTGATTTATTACTGTTACTGAAGGTCTGCGGCTCCGAACCATAGTAAAGGGACCTCTGGCTAATATGGTGGGTTCTGTGTCGGGCTCTTAGCCGAAAAATAGCTTTACTTTGTTGTGTGGGTCAACTTTGCTTGCGAGAGACAGAGAGAGGCGTTGAAAGGCTGCTCCAACGGAACTTATTGTTTTCAGAGGAACACGGTGTGCAGTCAAGTCTTAATAGCTTACTTACAACTGGGCTCTTCAGGCACTCTTCTTGGCTAGGGTTGCCAACCGTCCCTTAAAAAACGGAATCGTCCCGTATTTAGAAACAAAAGTACACGTCCCGTATTGAGCTAATAAGGGACGCACTTTGTCCCGTAATACAGTGAGAATCAAAAGTAGTCTATAACTTTTAATGGAATTAACACTTTGTTTGAAAACATAATTCCCAGCCCCTCTCCTGCTTTGTGACCAATGAGCTGACAGCACACTTATGACAATTCGAGTATGACAAGTCAGATTACCGCTCATCTCATTGGTTGAGGAAAGGTCGCTTACGGAGAAAATACCGGAAGACAACCGATGACCACAACAACAAGCATGGCCAACAGGGAAACAAACGCCGACACTGCGGTGCAAGTCTCGGACGGCACACTGTGCGTCCATAAAATGAAGGTTATAACAGAAAATCTGTCGCTCGCTCTCTCTGTCTTTCACTCACACAGACACACCACCACCATCAACTTTGCTAAATTGCTAATGAAAAACATTGATCGGGCAGCTGTGATTGAGCAGCAGTGTAAATCCAACTATTTTCACGGTTGTTGTGGTCGTGATAATTTTGTGATGCCACATGGAAAAGGCTCGGATGAGCTTTCCAAAGTTCTACAAGTTGTGCCTCCATCGCTTGTGTCCAGATCACACACTGCACAGCTGTGCTGCAACGTCTTTTTCACCGACGTTTACGTGTTTGCGCGTGAGCAGCTGCGGTGACACCCTCACGAGCGATTGATGATCGGGAGCTGGTCGTGAGGTGTTAATCGCTTCTCGTTACCCCACGTATACTACACGACGCACGATGAAGGCCAAAATCGGGCTGATCACCAAATCGGTCGCACGACTCAAAAATCGGCTCAAAATGGGCCAAAAATCGCACAGTGTGAGCCCAGCATTAGAGCAGCAATGTTTGTTCGCTCAGAGAAAGAAAAAAAAAGGCTGCAAAAGTACAGGGAGGAATGGGAAAAGGAAAACACCTGGCTGGAAAAGTGCACTATAAAGCGCACTGCACTGTGTGCTGGCGCACTTTTTCCATAGGCATGCTTCTATTGGTGGGCACATGAAGAACATGAGGGGCATGAAAGCTCGGGGAACCCTTTACCAATTTTTTGTCCGCCAGGCCACGGCAGAAGCAGATATGGTATGTAAACACTGGTTTGTTTTTTTAAACCCTCTGGTTAAGGTTAATATGGGCATGTGCAGTGAATATCAGGGCTATGTGGCCAGAAGTGTAATAATATAATTTATTTTGTGTAATAAACAACTGCAAGGATAGATGATTACAACAAATAGATCACTAATACATAAAAGTAATACATAGATGAATAATGATGATGAGTTAAGATGCGTAATCATGGGAACAAGTGGGTTTACAAACAGGAGCAGCTGATTAGCTTTAGAAAAGCTGAAATAATACCTCAACTGAAGCCAACTGTACTAAATGCACTAAATGTGCACTGTTACAAGAATATTTTTCGTTCTATTGCTTTCTATTAATTTATATAATTTTAAGTTAAGTAGGACAGAGTTCTTTTAAAGAAAGATTTACTTATATTCTCAAAAGTTAAGCATGACAGGCTTCTGTTTAAGAAGGAGACCTGTTTTATTGTGTTAATGTTGTCATTGTGAGCTAAAAATAAATGGCTAAATGATCATTTGTTTCCCATATGGTCATATCACAAAGAATATGCATCTGCTTAAATCAAGTTCAAGTCAAATGGTTAAAAAATAATTTCACACACAAAAAAAGAGCTACCACACTGGGAAGGGTGAAGACAACTGGGTTGCCCGGCCCTGGCCACGAGGTGTCCCTTATTTATTTTTCAGGGAGTTGGCAACCCTATTCTTGGCTGCAGTGGTTATTATTATATTTACATGCTTCAGCTCCTGTTTTTGCTCGATGACAGCTCGTACTTTTCCTTTTTCTCCCTCCCTCGCTTGATGAACCAGCATGATAATATATTAAGTAATCCAAAGTATTCAGAATACGTTACTCTCATTGAGTAACGTAACGGAATACGTTACAGAATACATTTTGGGGCATGTATTCTGTAATCTGTAATGGAATACATTTTAAAAGTAACCTTCCCAACACTGGACATATCATAGACAGCATCTTGAGACACCCCTCATGCCTCGGTTTTCTTCCAAGGAGTCAGACTTTCTTGTCATTTTTAAAGTGACTTCGTGCAATAGTTGTCTGGGCTTTCTGAAAATCTATCCATGTTCTTCTTTGGACACTGGCTGCCTTTTTTTTTTTTTTTTTACTGATTTTCAATCCAACCCTTGCTCCTCCATCTTCAAAATATAAAGAAATTAATGGTGACTCGCGATTTTAGCAGTGTACCCAACCTGTGTGGAAAGGTAAAACTTTTTTACCAGCTTTTTAATAAAACCCTAAACGTTTTTAGGTTAAAAAGTGGGAAAACAACTTGACTGATGGAGAGGTAGTCAGGTAAAACCAACCCGCACAGAAAGAAATAATTCTAGGTGTGTTTATTAAGTCATTTTGAAAAAGCCTACTAAAAACGAATATATAAACTTTATAGTTTAAATACATTAACCATGTGTCTCCTAAAGATACACAGGCCCATTTCTAACTGTAATTAGTTATTTTTCAAAATTACAAAGAGGTGACAGAAGTTTCTCTAAGCGAATGTCCCCCCCCTTTTTGAAACATGGATATATCTGTATAGATAAAAAAAAAATACCGTATCATTGCTGTAAAACAAATTACGTCATCTCCCACTTTCAATAGTGTTTGTTTTCAAAATAGCAATGTGAAGTGGGATGTGTAATATTTACGGTTCTAAAGTTGGTGCCTCCTACCACAAAATTCCCCCCACTCGAATAAAGAATAAAGAAAATGTAAAGTTACAACTGACTATAGAGAAAACATGCCAATCCTCACGGTACCTTTTGAAATGTCCGAGCTCGTCGAATACTTTCTCCACAGACATTTTCTGACGGCGCGTTTGTGTGCGGTGGCTCCCGGTGCGTCTCTCCCTGGCGGGCAGCAGCTCCTGAGCGGATCAGCACCAAATAATGAACAGAGGCCTTCACGAAAGCAGGGTGGGAGGGGCAGACACATACACACGGCTATTGACAGACTCGAGCTCCTGGGGCAACTACCTTATAAGCGAGACGCTGGTGTTAAAAAAAAACGCCCTCTCTTCTCTTCCCAGATATAATGAAATAGACAACTGCCCCAAATCTTTTTAATTTTTTATTTTTAAACTAAGCGAGCCGCCCTCAAATCTGGACACATGCTCTCTACAGAGTGCAACACCTCAGCGATACTAAAATGAAAAAGTCAGCACAACACTTTTCCAGAATTGCGTCTTCATAATTGGTAACACGTGACTGGGTGGTTTTAATAAATAGACTGGTGTCTTTCCAACTTCAGATTCACTTAAAACCCCCAAATGAGCTGGGAAAATCACTGGTGATGATGATGACGTTTTGGAAACTTAAAGGTCTGTATGATGACTTAACATTTGTTTGATGACATCACCTCTTTGATTACATTAGTTTTATCAGTCTAATTTGAACTTTTTGTTGTGGAAATGGCACCTATGATGTATCCAAGGGCTTTTTTTCACATTTTGATACAAAGTGAAGTAGTGATGAGAGTTGTTTGCTTTGATACACCTGTGACTATACCTATCTGCAAACTGAAGATCTTGTGATGTAGTGTGATGTGATGTGTAGAAGTATTAGATCTGTTTATTCTGTTGTTAACTGGTTATCCTTGCATAACGTCCACGTGTAAAGTTTAACCCCTATCAGGGTCAACATAAACAAGCGGCCACTGAAACAACTAGTTACTCTAAATGTGCCTGGTGTTTACAGTTTAAGCAAAGCAGTAATGAGCTGCTGGGTTCATAATAATCTCAAGGTCCTGTCTCTGCACCAGCAATCATTCCCTCTTTCTATTTGGCTAGCTCACTCAAAATTGTGGCAACAGCAACAATGGCTATTTTAATTGCTTATTTAAGTAAGCATTTAACATTTTAAGAAGTAAGAAATAACTAGAAATGCCCAGACTCCAAAGTAGCATCCTCACATGGCTCTAATAAACTATCCAAACTTCCAAAATGTATAGTTTGCTTCGAATTAAAACAAGCAAAACAGCTGTAACCATAAACACATAGCTGGCCTGGGTAGTGTTTGTATACGCAGCAATGGATTACAGACCAAGTCCTTACTTCTGTGAAAGTGTGCATTTTATTTGATTTTAGTTTGAGCGACTAAAAAAACATTTAATGAATGCATTTAATCTTCTTCACCACATTTTTGTGGGGTGAGATCACAGGTTATTCACGTCTGTGCAAGACCCACATTTAGAACTTAAAAGCCCGTTCTGTGTCTCTGCTTCTCCAAGTGCTCCTAACGAATCCTTTGATTAATGATTGATACGTTCAGCCGTTGTGTTTGTATTGACTCACTGCATCTTGTCTTGGCTGGATTCAGCAGGAATACGAATACAAACTATAAACTAAACAGCGTTTGCTTTTGCCATCACACTGACTTGCTTTCACTCCACCTTCTCATCTGGGAAATAAAACGGGAGAAGGATCATTGAAATAGGTTGTACGTGCTGACTGTGGCAATTTGTTAAACAGCGTGTTACCGTGAAATTAACTGCAGGTCTGCTTTGAAAGTCATCAGGTTTAACATTTAGACATTAAAAAGTAATTGACACATTACTAGCAAGACTGCATGTTGCATTTGTGTCAATTGCATTTCACAAATGTGTTTGTTTTATGTAAAAGGGTAAGATTTTATGACACAAACAGATGGTCAGCTATAAATCGTCTTCCACATCTAAGTGAGGCTGTATGGCGTTAATATGGTGTGGAATATAAGCAACTATATCTTATATTCTTACATCTATGTCAGTCCAGTTAATAGGTTTGATCGTTTATCCCAGTTTTTGAAGTGTTGCTAACTTTCACAGCTTTTTCTGTATGTATGCATATGTATATCATGCGGTCTCTCGGGGTAGAAGGTGCTTATCTTTGCCACTGGTTGCTGTGCAATCATTTATTGAGGTGTGGAAAAAAGGTCAAACAGGTTTATTTTATTGCCTCAGATGTGTAACCTTGTAACATATTGACCCTTTTAATGCTTATTATTAAACCAGTATGTGAGCATGTTACCGTTGTTGTAAATAAAAAGCTAAAAATATACGTTAAGATCATTATTATTATTTTATTATTATTATTATTTTTTTATTTTTTATTTTTTTATTTGATGATCCAGTTAATCTTGATTGTGCAATGTGTACATATTAGATGAGACTACACAAATGTACACAAAAATCCCAACTGTTGAATTATTACTTAAGGTCATTAACTACAAGCTTATTATAACAATATTATTATAACAATACGTTTATTCTGCAGTCACGTGAGTTGAAAAAACGTAACATAGGGGTGTGTCATTTTTCAAGGCAACTTAGACCATTTACACAATTATCTCACAAGGCTCAAGAGTAGTGAGCTGAGACCCTTGCCAGCTATTTATTATGTATTTACAGTGCTTACAGTGTTTTGAGGACCTGAATCTTATAAAACAATCAAGTTATTCTTATGTGTGTATTGTGTGTGTGTGTGTGTGTGTGTGTGTGTGTGTGTGTGTGTGTGTGTGTGTGTGTGTGTGTGTGTCATTTTGGACCCCAGTTGAAAGTAAACACACGGTAACCTTCACCTCTTCCTGATACAACTGGCCACTTCCCACTGTGCAAAACTTCAGCAGTTCATCCAGACATCGGTGTGTTTCCCAAAATAGAAGAAGCACATTGATCTTATGGTGCAGATTGACCTGTATTAGTCCAGCTTGTTCCAGTTTTCCTGCTTTTTGTGTTAGGAAACCTGTATTTGCCACTGCAGATATCAGACCAGCTGCTGTTTACAAAATACCATGGAGTAAATTCCACTTGCAAGCAACTTCGACAGTTTATCTTATCTAACCATGAAAAGAGATTTTCATTTCTAGATATTTTTTTTGTAACCTATAATTAGCAAAATGAGCCCTTTTGGGTTTACTCTCGCCCTCTTAGAGCTTACTGTGTGGTTATAAGCCTTGCCACTATCAAATTTATCCAGCAGGCATTTTTGCCTTTGCTTCATTAGCAGGTGGTCTATCGGTCTGTGATATCAGGCCCCATATTGAGACACTGCTTTTAAAGTATATGTGAGTAGATAGAGCTTAAACGGCCTCTCTCTGTCTCTCTGGACCCTGTTTTGTTGGAGGATATGAAAAAAAAAAGGGGGGGGGGGGGGGGCAGCCAGAAACAAACGCATTGCACGTAGCAGCTGATTTTGACCAGATCTGGACAAATCATTCCAATATGAATAATGCTGTCTGCAGAGAGAGAGCGAGAGAGAGAGAGAGAGAGAAGTCTCCTGCATCTCACAAAAGAAACATTGTTTTGCTACATGTTTGATACAAAACACACGTCTAAAATTTAGAGTTTTTCCAACTTCTTTTGAGGTAAAAGCTGGACGCTTTTATGTGTAATCACACAGAAGAAACAGTAATCAGTTCCATATGCAGCTGTTTAGAATTAACCACTAGGTGGCAGCAGAGGTCGTCTTACTGTACCCGACATCCTTTATTCTCTCTGGTTCTCCCGATCTAATTTATTTGATTCACTGTAATTGGCTTGTGTGCCGAAGCTGGTATTTAGAGGAGTGTTGTTTGTACTTCAAAGGGGGGCAGCAGAGAATTATTTGTAGGCTCAAAAAGGCTGTAACTGATTCCAAACAGTAGGTGGGAGATCAGCTCTCTTATTATCTGCCTCTTCTTACATTTAGCAGTGCCACGTCAAGCAAATTCTAATTCTCAAGTTTTGTTGTAAGGTCTAATCCTCCCCCACCCCTAAAAAAGACAAAAAAAGGAAGCTTGAAAACACCAGATGAATGTTCTCTTCTTGTCCAAAATATCAAATATGCCCTCATTAAATCAGGAATCGAGAGAAGTATGGAATTTATGTGAAAAAACCCACACATTTTCTTAAATTTGTACAATAACAGAGAAAAATATAGGAATTGATATAGTATTTTTTTTTAGAACATGTGCACACAGACAAAATTCAAGAGTAATGACTTCAAATAAATGAGTAAAAACAAAAAGTTCTTAGAAACTTATCACTCTAACAAAATGTTTGCATTGGAGCACCTCAAATGACTTTTCACAAATACTTAAACTTTCATTCGTGTATGAATGTCGCTGCTGTTTCCAGAGAGAGCCCAACAGATGCTGAGAGGAAATCTTGCA
Source organism: Rhamphochromis sp. 'chilingali' (assembly GCF_963969265.1). NCBI lineage: Eukaryota > Metazoa > Chordata > Actinopteri > Cichliformes > Cichlidae > Rhamphochromis > Rhamphochromis sp. 'chilingali'. Next base: position 11,212,634 of record NC_137932.1, on the reverse strand, counting down.
TGGACCCGTTATGGAGCTGGAGACACAGCCCATAACTGGAGCTACACCGTAACATGAGATTCTGCTGGGCGGGATGAAGCAGCACCAAGGAGGGGGAAGAACAACAGAGTGGTGTGTGTGTCTGTGTGTGTGAGTGTGAGTGTGATGTGAACCTCAGAAAGAAAAAGAAAGCAAATTAAAGGGGCGTGTGTTTGGGTTAAAAAAAAAGAGAGAAAGAAAGAGACTTACAAGTGTGAGGAGGGAGTTTCCAAAGTTTTCAAAGAGGGTGGCATATTCTGCACTTCACTCTCAGCTTCCAAAGCCTCAGCACTTACACAGCCTCACAGCCTTGCAGGAAGCACAAATATGTGTGCGTGTGTGCTGGTTTATGAGCAACGGTGGAAATGTTTGCATTTCATTAACTTACCGCTGTTGGTGTAAAGGTGGATTTTAACCTTGAGACAAAGGGGAAGAGAAGAGAACTTCCAAAATGGGATAGAAAAAGCAATCAAACTGACACCTTGAGTTGAGACACTGGATTTGGGTGAGTCAGAGAGACAGGGAGGACAAAACAGTGGATGGATATGGGCAGAGAGCGACTCACTCTGGGACTGCTGCTGCGTTTGGGCATCCTGTTCACTGCTGTGTGTGTGTGCATTCATCTTTACCTGGAGAGAGGTTGGCAGGGTGCCTCAGCACCCTTGGCTTTGAGACGTCCAACTAAATCTAATCAAAAGTGGGGTGAACAGAGTAAAATGAAACAGGTGTCTGCAGAAGAAGCAGAGGAGCTGGGCAAAAGCATTAAAAGGAGAATTTCTTATGTTCACAAACTGAAGAAGGACAGTCTAGTTAGGAAGACTGAGGGAGACACAGAGGGCCCCTCACCACGATGCTGCCCGCCTCTGCAACTACACAGAAAGGTATGTTTGATATACCATCAACTTCTTAGCTCTTAATTGTTGTGTTTAAGATTTTTGTCAGGTTTATCTGATTCCTAGATCAGTGGTTTCTTACTGAGTAAGAACTACTGAGTTAATGCTCGGTAAATCCCAGAAGGGTGATGATGGAAGAACAGGCAGCAGAATTGATGCATGTTCAACGAGTGCCTCTGAAATGCTTTGATGTCAAAGAAGAGAGGGTTTGCCACTCAGATTTCTGGCGGTACAGGACTGCATTTATTTTTCTGAGACAAGTGAACAAGTGTTGGCCTAACACACAATGACAAATCAAGCACTCCCTTAGTGCATCAGCTGCAAATCTAAGACAGTCAGCTCTAACAAAGAAACACTTCATTTGTGTGTTCTAAAGTGTAAAGTAAAGTGTAAAGTGTGCGTGTTAGTCCCCATAGGGAAATAGTTCCTCTGCATTTAACCCATTCACCCAGTGAAGCAGTGGGCAGCCACCAGTGCAGCGCCCGGGGAGCGTTGTGTAGGGACAGTACCTTGCTCAGGGGTACCTCAGGGTAGCCGTTCAGTGGAGTCGAACCCCCGACCTTCCGATCATAAGATAAGATAAGATAAGATAAGATAACCTTTATTAGTCCCACACGTGGGAAATTTGTTTTGTCACAGCAGGAGTGGACAGTGCAAAAGTTATGACGCAAAAATTAGAATACAATAAGAATAAATACAGTACACAACTGTACAGAATAGAATAAAATAAAATACTATATACAGTAGAATAAAATAAAATAAATATACAATAAGATAAAAATAGAATACAAATACAAATACTATATACAACTGAGTAAAAATACAACGATGACAGAAAGGATTATTGCACTTAGTATTATTGCATATGTATGGATGTGTGTGCTTGATCAGTTAAAGTCTTTATTATGGAGTCTGACAGCAGTGGGGAGGAAAGACCTGCGAAATCTCTCCGTCCCACACCGTGGGTGCCGCAGTCTCCCACTGAAGGAGCTGCTCAGTGCTGTCACAGTCTGCTGCATGGGGTGGGAGATGTTGTCCATCAGGGATGACAGCTTAGCCGCCGTTCTCCTGTCACTCACCACCTCCACTGGGTCCAGAGGGCATCCTAGAACAGAGCTGGCCCTTCGGATCACCCTGTTCAGTCTCTTCCTGTCCCCAGCAGAGATGCTGCCGCCCCAGCAGACCACGCCATAAAAGATAGCAGAAGCCACAACAGAGTCATAGAATTTCTTCAGGAGTGGGCCCTCCACTCCAAACGACCTGAGTCTCCGCAGCAGGTACAGCCTGCTCTGCCCTTTCCTGTAGAGGGCGTCTGAGTTATGAGTCCAGTCCAGTCTATTGTTCAGATGAACACCAAGGTACCTGTAGCTGTCCACAGCCTCAATGTCCATACCTTGGATGTTCAGTGGTTGCAGTGGAGAATGCTTGTGCCTGCGGAAGTCTACCACCAGTTCCTTGGTTTTACTGGCGTTGATCTGGAGGTAGTTCAGCTGGCACCAGTCCACAAAGTCTTGGGTCAGACCTCTGTACTCCTTGTCGTCCCCATCAGTGATGAGGCCGACTATTGCAGAGTCATCAGAGAACTTCTGCAGGAAGCACTGGGTGGAATTGTGGGAGAAGTCTGCAGTGTAGATGGTGAAGAGGAACGGAGCCAGAACCGTTCCCTGTGGGGCCCCCGTACTGCAGACGACCCTGTCCGACACACAGCCCTGAGTCCTCACATACTGTGGTCGGTCGGTGAGGTAGTCCAGGATCCAGGTAGTGAGGTGATGGTCCACTCCAGAGTTCACCAGCTTGTCCTTTAGAACCGAGGGAAGAATAGTGTTGAAGGCACTGGAGAAATCAAAGAACATGATTCTCACAGTGCTTCCAGCGGTCTCCAGGTGAGCGAGGGAACGATGTAGGAGGTGAATGACGGCATCATCCGCTCCAATGCCAGGCTGGTAGGCAAACTGAAGTGGGTCCAGTGATGAGCTTATTAGGCGCCGAAGCTGAGCCAGGACCAACCGCTCCAGGGTCTTCATCAGGTGGGATGTCAGAGCCACCGGCCTGTAGCTGTTGAGGTCCTTGGGGCGTGAAGTCTTTGGCACTGGTACAACACAGGAGGTTTTCCAGAGCTGTGGGACTCTTCCCAACCTCAGGCTCAGGTTGAAGAGGTGCTCCATCACCCCACACAGTTGGTCATCATGGGGCCACCACTCTACCTACTGAGCTATCCCTGCCCCTTTTTTTTTTTTTTTTTTTCTGGAGCAAACATTACTTTACACACACTCAAACACACACATGCATGAACTCCAGAAGCTTGACCCTGTGACCCATGAAGGGTGTGTTAGTGCAGCAGCTTAACAACCCTCCACTTCCCTCCCCTCTGCTGTCTCTTCATGCATTTCTCTTTGATTCATTTCTGCTCTCCGCCGTTGCCTTCATGTTGTCATTTGATCTTCCCATCCATCATTCTTCCTTTTGTTCCCCTTTCACTGCCAATTTCTGTCAACCCTCCCACCAGCAACACACACACGGTGAGCTCTTTCCACCCTACTTTAGTTTCTCATTCTGTTACATTGGGATAATAAATGCTTCTTCGCTTTTCTGTCTTTAAATCTTTAATGACCTAAACTAGAGACAAAGAAGCCTCAGCACAAGAGTTTTAAATGCCGTGAAAAATCACTGCAGGGCTATCATTCCATGCCTTGAGATGGGCACTTGTGCACCATCAATATTACATAGCACCATATGCTCACTCCACCTAATTTCTAACATAAAATTTGTCTCCTAAGATGCCCCGGAGGTGCCCAGATAAAATTTTCTGTGTCATGCGCTGCTGCTATTTAGCTCTCTCGCTTCCTCTCTACCTAGACTGTGCTTTTCTTTCCTTTCCCTCTCATCTCGAAGACGTGTGTTAACGCTTTTGCTCTGTCATGTTACCTTGTCCCTCTCATGCTCCGTTTTGCTTCCTCATCTCTGCTGTCTGAATCACTTTAAAACTTCAAACCCGCCTTCCACTTTCTCTAACCTGTCTTTCTCTTATGTTCTCTCTTTTCCTTGAACATCGCTCTCTTGCTGTCTCACTAGCATACTGCTTTCTTCTCCCTGAACATATTCATGCAACTCAGATAAAATAAAATAAAAAGCTGCAGGCTGCCGTAAGGAAAATTACATTTTAAAACCTAATTTCCGGTGAGGCTTTGTAAAGCATTGTGCTTTTATAAGCGCTCACTGATTTAGGAATTTATGTACTGAATGATTTGTTCAGTTCAGCATTTCCTGGTACTGTAAAAATGAGAGCATGTAGACCTTATCCCAGTCCACCTTTCTATGCCATTTAAAAGATCTGGGTATCAGTTAAGGCACCACGGCGGCACAAAGCCTGGGGCCTTTCTGTGTGGCGTTTGCATGTTGTTTGTGGGTACTCTGGCTACCTGTCATACTCCAAAGACATGCACTTAGTGGGGTTAGGTTAATTAGTTATTCTGAAATGCCCATAGGTGTGAATGTGAGTGCAAATGGTTGTCTCTCTCTGTGTTAGGCATGCAACAAACTGGCAATCTGACCAAGCTGCACTCTTCTTTGCACCCTATGGCTGTTGGGATAGTCTCCAGCTGATGCTAAATTGGGTAAGCAGAAGAAGATGGATGGTATTAATGCCACTATTGTGGAAAGTGTTACACCTACCATGAACACAACTGGTTTCATTCACACTTTTACCTCCTTGTGAGCTGCGGTGAAGGTAATTGATAATTAGTAAAGATAATCGTACTTTTATACCTCTTCATATGGCTGGATGATCTTCACGAATTACATAAAAGAAGGGGCATGTGACTGCATCTATGTTACAGATGACTCATGAAACTAAACAGCTCTGACCAGACAATTGATAACATGTACGTGAGGCAGTATTCAGACTGAGGTGCATTAATAAACCCCATACAAATAGACTAGAGTATCAGTTGTTGTGTTCAGATTCTAAAAATCTGTAACAGATCTGCTGAAAATGCTACAAGCAACAGCTGAACACGAGTCTTGAGAAGGGAAACAACATTTGACAAAACAATTCAGCATGTCACATAACGTTTATTACCAGATGGCTGACTTGAAGTTATTTGATTACATGTAAATTTTCCGTGCAGTGTTGTTACAGAAGTGCAACGTAAAACATCAGGTCAAATGAAATTGACATGACTGGTATGGATTCCATTTATACCAAGCAAATTATCCTAAATTTGTAGTTATTTGAATAAATAAATCTTTGATTTTATAGATTTCAGATTCATTTTACTTAAAACTATTGCTTTGTGTTTGCAAGAGAAAATAATGTTTGAGTGCAGATACTTATATATGCAGTTTTGGTTCGCACTTTAAGGCCCTCTTAGCTACATTTTAAGCCTTTTACAGTAATTGTGGTCTCCAGGTCTTCTCATTGCACATATATGATAAAGAAGCAAGTCATTAGATCACAAAATATTCAAGCACTGAACAAAGTAGGTGGCTGCACAGTTTCCTCATAGCAAGGAAGTCAGGGTTCAAATCCACCGGTCAAATTTCTAAGAGTTTCTGTGTCCTGTGCCTCTCTGAGTAATCTGGCTTCATCCCCCTACCAAAAGATGTTAATTTGTAAATAGAGGATAGGTTTGAAAGGTTATCAGGTTATACCTGGGATAGATTCCCAGATGGATGGATAAAGTAGTGGTCATCCATTTAATCAAAAATGCACAAGGCCTAACAGTTTTTAGGTTCTTCTGAGCAAAAGCGAATAAAAGTAAAAGATAATTGAAGAACAAAATAAAGCCTGTGTTTAGTAATTAGGGCTTAATGATACACAGATCTAATGTATAGCTGTCTGTACAAATCCATATACAATATTTTCTCTTTCACATTAGCTGCTTGGTCGATGATATTGCTACTGCACACCAGCAACTTAAGTACAACAGCTTTATAAACACAGCACTTGCTGATCTGTCATCTTTGCTACACTTTGAAAATGTCAGACATTAACGATTTTCAGCTTTGAGGCATTTTCTGAGCAAGATGAAGTGAGAGGTCATTAGAAAAGGCAAATCTCATTTTAAAACTCATTCAAGAGGGTAAAGCACAGGAGAGGTTGCTACTGTACCACACTTTACCACCTTGAATAACAGACGGTTGCTGACACATTCTGTCTCCCTTAATAAACTGTACAGGTATGAGTGTGAATTAGAGCCTCAGGGTCTTTTTTATAACCAATCTAAAGGAAATGTAATCTCTTGGCTGTCACACATCCACGTTAAAACACACACACACACACACACACACACACACACACACACACACACACACACACACACACACACACACACACACACGCGTGAGTCTTCTTGAATCATTTACCTCATGCAGTCTTTCTTCCCCACTGGGAAAGGAGCAGAGGGGTGAGTTGGTAAATTATAGACACATATAAAATGTGCTGGTCAAAACAACAGCAGCGGGGGTGGAAGGGGAAACACGGGCAAACCAGTGTCTGAATGGCAGAATTCTGTCACATTTAACACATTTACAGGGATAGCAATGTTACATATCCAATGTTTGAAAAGGGCTAAAGACAGAAAGACAGAAGAGAGCAAACACAGCAGGGCTCTGGTGACTCAGCCCCCTGACTTTAACAGCAATAAACAGACTGCTGGCCTTTTCTCACAGTGACGCACACACAAAATATATAACCTACACACTCCAACGCAGGTCCATCTCCCAAGCTGAAATGCTGGCGACTTGCAAAGTCACGAGAAGTCACCATATTATATCTGCTAATTTAAGCAACTATTCTTTCTATGCGGATTCTGCTTTGACCTACTATCCTCCCATTGGTTAGAGAGGAAGGGCCGCCACTGCCATAACTGGATAATAGTAACAAATACCATCATTGTATAATGTAGCCATAATAAGGTTAAAAGGTTTGCAACAAAAAAAGTGGTAACAATATATCCTGATGTGTAGCAGTTGTAGTGGTGCAACAAATTGTCAGTATTAGGAGTCTGTATGTAATCTCAATTTTTCCCTGTATGGTCCATATAATATAATTACACAATGCACATGCATGATGAAGTTTCTGGCACACAGTTTTTATGCTGATGTTAAGGCGAGAGGAAGCACTCAGGTCGGATATCAACTTTTTCTGAGTTGGGCATCAAAGTTTTGTTGCATCTGTTGTGAAGACTAAACATCTTGTTATCTTTAAAGCTTTGCATGACTAAGAAGTAGTTTAGTGCCCTGTCCAATTTTGTGTACAGTATGGTTTGTGATGCTAATAGGTTTTTGTATTAACAGCTCACCTGCACTACCAGTGATCAATACTTCAGTGCTGTCTTTGCTGTACATTTACAAATGTACATTTACAAATGTACAGCAAACCTAACAATACAACAATCAATGTAGATTGTCCATCTCAAGAGTCTTCTAGATAAATAATCTTTATAAAAAGCATAAAAAGATGTAGTATGTTGTAAAGAAATGTTAATCCCCTGACCCCTGGATGTTTTGAGGTTGTATAAACTGAAAAGACAAATTACTGTGTTGTTTAAAATTCTTTAGCTGAGCGTAGCAGAGCATTCAGAATTAAGAGGTGTATCTGTAGTAATATTGTTTTAAGAAAGTTTTCAGCTGTGTTACAGAAAGACACTTCTGGCACTGAGGAAAATGGATAACACTGAAATGTAACATTAAATAGAGCTTATGCTTTTCAAAGTATTGACTTGTAATCATTTACTGCTTAAACGCAGTTAAATTCAGCAGCAACAACAGCATGCATCATACTGATCAATCTTAATACAGTGATGTTGTTTCAGTCCACAATTTTGCTATGAAGCAAGAGGAAGAAATCTGTGCTTGGAGCAACTTTCTTTAATTTAAGGACACTTTCTACTCAGTCTGACTGCTTCCTGTTAAAAAAAGACATTACTGATTGTTACTACTGCATTTACTCTCTGTAATGAACTCTAAAATCTAAAACCAACCTTGCCATCACTTAATATTAAAACATCATCATCATCATCATCATCAAAATTCATATAGAAATGGAGTACTATTCATAAATTGCTACTTGTACCAGAAATCACTTCATAGCTATCTTCTCAAGTCTCCCTTCCATATCCACAGTGTCCTATTTCACACTGTGAATGTATTTTGAGAGTCTGCGACCTGTAAAGCTTTTACTCGGGAATTCAGTGGCAGCATTATTCAGAGATTACTTGTAGATAGGTCGGCTGCCAATCACATGTCAAACACACTGAACCTCAAAGCCCACAGACAGGCTGTAAATACAGTAAATCACTAGTGAAAAGCAAAGATGAACCATGGATTCTCTTTTCATTTTAGACTATTTTACCAGTGGTGTTCCATCAGGACAAGCAAGGCAGGCACTGCTTGCCTTGTCAAATCTAAAAACAGATATAAGTGAAAATGTACCAAAGCAAATTGACCTCTCTCCTTTCATCTCAGACAGTCCTGTCATAAAGCTTGTCGCATGCCAATTAATATGTGCATCCATCCTTTACATTACTGCCGTCTTGTGGCTGCAGTCAGATGTTGTCGTTGTCGCTATTGTGCTTCTTGCAGTCTTGTAGAAAACTGCATATTTGTCGACAACATGTAGGGAACGATATTGGCATACAGGCTTTCTAAATATCACGCTATTTGCCATTCTTTCAAGTTGTTCCCAAAATATGTTATATCTTTAAAGAAAGCATTGTCAAGAGAAAGAGAACGAGCTGTCTACCTAGTTAGAAATGTTATATTATAATATTAAGCTCAAGTTACTCGTGTCCAGTTATTATCCATTACCTGCTACCTACATAATGTTTGTGGAATCACAGTAAACATTGGTCATGCTACCCTTGCCTGATTTTTACTGCACTATAAAGAAAACAAAAGGAATATATGCAAAATACATTATGATTCCCTTAAAAGTAAATTTAGAGTATAGAGTGAGGTCTCCAGAGGTTTTTGGCTCTTGGGGTTTTTTTTTTTTTTTTTTCAACCACTGCATTTGTTTAGTTTTTTTTTTAACATTTTTTATGTGATGGGACTGCTCCAACTCCAGCTTCAAATGACATCTAAAGACAAATGCTCCAAAATCTAATTCACATTATCTGTAGCCTTGAGTCAAAATGAATCAATTTACATCTGTGAGAGACAAAAACAGTGATCGTGTCAAACTTTTTCTCATGAGAGTAAATCAAACCACTAAAGTGAAAGATGATCAAAATTGCAAACTACATGCTTGTTGTCTGTAGGAATAGAATAAACGCTACTATATGGCCTCAAAACCTATAATTATAATATTCAAAAACAACCAACAAGCCAAAGCAGTCTCCAGTTTAATTCAAATGATCCTTTTAATTAGCTGAGACACAAATTCATTCATTGCAAGGCAATTTTTAATTACTTTTGTTCAAATGGGTAACAGCTTGATTATCAATGAACACTATGCTTCTGAGCATTGATTAGTTCAGAGTTAGGATAAAGTGAGAACAGAAAAAAATCAATCCTGCTTCAATCTCTGCCAGGCGGTATCAGGTCCCATAGATTTTCTTAAGCAGACACCCGATGACCTTCCTTATGTCACGGAAAACTGAAAGATTTGCCTCTGCAGACAGAGAGAGCAAGATAAAAGACTGCTGAAAAGAAGAAAAGAGGTTGACCTTGTATAATCCCAAAGGTGTGACTCAAGTCAGATCACTGGCACCCTTAAGCACCAACTGAGATGCTCAGAGAACTAAGAAGTCACAAGAACTAAGTGCTAAGAAAGCTGGTACATTACCTGCCTGGTCTTAAGCTAAAAATTCCATATCCATTAGCAACACTGCATGTTGCAGATAAAATATTTACATCTCTATATGAACTCCACAAAAACGTATATAATCTTATAATGACAAATTTGTAACACATGAGCTGAGTAGTCACTGTACATTTTCTTATGTTTAATAAGAGAGCTTTATTTTTCTCTTCAGTCACTTGTCAGAAATGTCAATATAAACTTTAGCTAATCTGACACACCTGCCAAAAATAAATATAAATATAGATAAAAGTGCCTGAGAAACTTCTCAGTATGCACAGTAGTGATGGGATTTCCGGCTCTTTTTAGAGAACCGGCTCTTTTGGCTCGGCTCACTAAAAAGACAAGCTTTATGACAGGACTCTTTCGGCTCCCAACCGGCAACTCAGGTTGTTGTGTTGCTTTAATTAATTTATTATCAACAACAATATAAAATTATGCACAAAAGGAGTTACTAATGTAAAAAAAAAAAAGTGGTTTTATTTATATATGTTTATATATGAATATATGCAGTGGCCCTTGGGGACAAGGCACGTACAAACTCCAAAATGCATTTCTAGCGTTAACTGAACTTCCAAAACAGAGCTACCTAGATCACTTAAATTACACAATTGAAAGCATATGTGTATTGTTTGTGTATTTATACACAAGCACTCATATATATTCAAATAATTAAAAAAAAAATCATTTACCTGTTACTACCACACACCAAATCCAGTTATTGGTACTTCCTGGCTAGTGTAGCCACTAGGTAACAAAAAGCTCAACACTGCCCCCTAGCATCCTGGAGCATTCTGTTGTGTTTGTACGTGCTTCGGAGTTTGTACGTGCTTTGTCTCTAGGGGCCATCGTAAATATACTTTTATTTATTCACTCCACATAAAATGTAATAAATCAATCATATAATACAAAAACCAACTATTTACATTTCAACTTTTAACTATTTAAATTTTCAGCTTTTTCCTTTTAAACAAATTTAAAGTGAAACAACACAAAACACTGCAAACCACAACACAATCAAATATAAATATGAAAAAATTTGAAAACAAAAAGAAGATACACATTCTCTGTCAGCCCTGCGACAGACTGGCGACCTGTCCAGGGTGTACCCTGCCTCTCGCCCTATGACAGCTGGGATAGGCTCCAGCGCCCCCCGCGACCCTGAAAAGGATAAGCGGAAGCGAATGGATGGATGGACATTCTCTGTCATATGGGCCTGCATGAATAAACTTTCTGAATCCTTTATCATCCGCAACTGAAAATAGTTGTGGATGATTACTATACCTTTCTAATGTGACGTTGTTGTCCCTGGCTCTCTTTCTCTCTCTTTCCCTCCGGCTCTGTTCCTGTGCTACTGCGAGTGTAACTACCGGCCCTCCCCCCTCTTCCCAGCGCAAAGCACGAGGCTCGCATGCGGAGTGAAGCGGAAAAAAAAGTTAGAGAGAGAGGGTGAGAGAAAGAAAAAGAAAAAAAACACGGCTCGCATCGTTCACTTCAAAGAGTCGGCTCTAAGATCCGTTTCGTTTGCGACCGACACATCACTAATGCACAGTCTATGAAGCTTTAAAGAACCATACCAGTGGCTTGGTATGTTTTTAGCACATTTACTACCCTATACCTAAACCCTATAGCATTACATCAGAGTGTACTCCATCAAAGTGACCATCAAGTCTGCATTACTTTTAAAAAAATAATGCAATTGCCATGCAATTCTGCAGATGAACTGTGCATAAATAATGTATTGAGTAAAGGCTATGCAGACACTATCTTCACTTAGTCACTTTACAAAGCAAAGATTTAATCATAAATCTTTTTGTTTGTTTAGTGTTTTTCACCAATCTAAACTCACAATTTGAAACCTGTTCTTTTTTTTGGGGGGGGGGGGGGGGGGGGCAATTGACTAAACTAAAGTCGAATATTTATAAAGTCAAATGCAAAGCAAATGCATCTGCAAACTATAAACTTTTAAGAAAGCATCTAGGTTTTGTTGTTAATTCATTGAAACTTGCAAGCGCACTGCTGTGGCATTTCAGGTTTGCATTTGCCACACTGAGTGCAAAACCGACTTTATTTAAGTGATCTTTCTTAGAGAACAGCACAAGCAGAATAATCCGCTTTTACCGCAGGATCACAAGCACCTCACAAGCAGGCTACATAGGAAGTTGTGCATTAACCGCAGGCAGAAAAATCACAGAAAGGGGTGTAAATATGTTTAGACATACAAAACCTTTGATTTTCTCAACTTTTGGATCATATTGCTGCAGTGACATTGCAGCACAGATTATGCGTAGACCATCCCCTAGAAAAACAAACAGCTCTAGACAGGCACGTAGCTTTTTTTTCTCAATATGAGATTAGTATCAAAGTCCAGCCAAAAGAAAACAAGCTACTACGTGGTTGTGCCAAGTTATGTCAGGGAGAGCACAAAGAGAGCTTTCAGATAATCAATTACCTATTTTCTTAAGAGTTTATAGAAATATGACTATTTTACTTTCATGAGTAAGCTATCTGCACTTTTTTTTTAAACCATGAGAAACAACTGAGAGCACATGGCCTAGTGCAGCCAAGGCTATATTAATACTCTTTTGATTTGTCAAACTGTTAAGATAACAGCTGGGAGCTTTCACTCTCAACTTTTAAATGTGTTATTTTGTACAAACCCAACCTCCAACCACATGTTGCTGGAGGAAAGTCACAAATCACTCAGTGCACTTTATGTTACAGTGAGTCTGCTTTGTGTGCTAGCTGCCATCACACAAAGACGCCCAATGGAGGACAGAGGGCGTTCAGTGTCAGGATCTGAGTCCAATGTCCTGATCGCACAATACTCCCTTCAGACTTGTCTGGAACATTCCAGAAAGTTCTCAGCCTCCATCCAAACCGTCATGAATAAGTGCATTGACCTCTGAAACTGGACACCCTCACTCCCATCTTTGCTGCTCACCTTCAATGCCCATCTATGAATGCATGCACACACAGGTTGTGAATTCAGCTTTCAAGCTAGCAGTGCTTAGAATGTCAGCAAAACACTTGCTTGTTAATGAAGCAGAAATTTCAGTAGCACCATGCTAATATGGCAGCAGACACCACTCAGCAGCAGAGAAGGCCAATGAACCTCAAGAACAATCATTTAAAGAGAATGCAGCTGCTTTGAGACTCATTTAAATCGGTGCTATCTCTGTTTGGAAAGGAAGTTTCTGCCTTAAAGTCTTTCACTCTATAAAAGTTATGTTAATGACAAACAAATGTGAAATGAGAATGAGAATGGGAAACACAAAGGAAAAAAAAACAATTATACATGAATATCACAAAAAGGATTATCGTTAAAATTACAGCCCTGTGCAAAAGTCTTGAGCCACCCCATGTTCTATGCAAGAGAGAACATCAACTTTTTAGACACCAGTGAATCTCTTGTTGAAGTATAATCACATTTTTTACAGTGCTGTCAAGGAGTAAGAGGTAAAGTGGTCTCCCTGAGCAATAGTTCTCCAGGCTTTCTGGAGGTCTCACAGGCTGTCTTTGGTCATTGGCTGCTTTTTCACTCATTTTCAGTCCAGTCCTTGTACCTGACCATTTTCGAGGAATTTCGTTTGCTCCTTAAGCCATTTTACATATATGAACCATTCAAGCACAAAAAGTGTTGTGTCTAGACATAACAGACAACTTGACAAAGAAAAAACTTTATTGCTTAAAAAGAGAATTCCTGTTGCAGAAACAAAATTTGTTCCTATGTCTTTAGTCGAATCCATGAAAGATGCCAAGGATAACACATTTTGACAAATATATTATTTTTGCTCCAACAAACTGATTCCCAAAGCATTATTAGCCAAAAAAATCTTTAATATCTCAGCATTATGCGCAGTGTGTACTTAAAAAAAATTAGGAAACTGCACATGTGAAGGACACAAGAGTGTCAGACCTAAAAAACTAGAGAAGATGAAAAATATCTGAAAGTCCTGTCCTTTAAAAACAGGGAAAAAATCCAGCCTGTCCAACCTGAGAGAGGGTCTGAAAGATACATCAACTAAAGGTTCAGAAGTATCTACTCTTCTTCAAACAGTAGATGGCTGTAAACAAGCCATTCGTAAAAAAGGGAAACAATTTCAACTTTCAGTATGACATTGATCCCAAACAAACTGCCACTCAAGTAAAACTATATTCAGGTAGAAAAACACACAATGGCAAACTATCAGTCATGAACTGCCCCCCTCAGAGCCCAAACCTCTATATTCTTGAAGAAATGAGGGATCAATTTGACTTAGAACAGAAGAAACGTTGGCTAACTTTCAAAGTCTGTTTTTGCCTCATATGCAACATTTCCATGTATGTTTGCACATGTTAATGTCAAAAAATCTTTGTACTATTTTGTATTTTAATAAGAAAGGATGACGAAATGAGGGGTAGCTCAAGATATCTGTATACTGCTATATGATATAGCCATCTTTTTTTTCATTTCTGTACTGCAATTATTTACACAAAAGACACAAACGGACTAATAGATGAATAAAGGAAGAAAGAAAATGAGGAAGAGCCAAGAGTGGAAACTGCTGCCTCCATGTGTCTGTCTTAGTTTCCCTGTTTGTTTGTTTTTTGGGTTTTTTTTCCAACTCCATCTTCGGAAGAAAGTGTCATATGGTGCTCAGCATGCTCCCTCTGCTCTTCCCAACCAGACATCAAACATAAATCTCAGATCTAGGATATTGTCCAGGAAGATCGCCTCACATACACGCACACACACACAGACACGCACACAAAGAGATTGTAACTGCAAACAATGAGGCCCCATCTGTCTCCTGAGATGCTGGCCAAGAGGGCCCAATTCAAACACAACACAATCCAGACAGAAGACGGGGTATTTTCAGCAGTGTCACTCTGTTTTTTTTCTATTATGCAAAATAGCTATATATGAAATATTTCAGTCCATGGGAGCACCTATACCTGTGTTGAGTTTATGAATGCATGCATGAGCAAAATTACCATGATGTGACTGGAAGGCGTTTCCAAGGCAACAGCCGGTTCCTATAGAAGTTAATAGCATGTGTCATGACAAGCCAAACGACTGCACAAACCACACACAGGTCTCAAATATGCACGCTTGTGTGTGTACATGAAATAGGGAGGACAGTGATCAGCTTCTGTTCTGACAAGAGCCGCTTCTTAACCCGGTGGATGTGCTGAGTGTTAACTGGAAACCACAATTGGCTGATAGGAATCTATCAAACCAAGTCAGACACCACTGCCTTTCCTTTCTCTAACAGCCGCTGTGGCTTTGAAAAAGATTGAGCTTTAATGGCAAAGCAACAAGCTCTTGTTGTGGAGTGCCTCGATTTCTCCTTTCCCATTCAGAGTTGCAAATATTGAGCTGAAAATGGTCAGCAATCGCAACCGAGTTCTTGATAGGTTTTCTAACATTGTTCCTCGACACTTAAAGGAAACTATCCTGTTCTTTTATGTCTTGGTGAACTGATGCTTTATATAACTAGTTAAGTTCAATTTCTGTTATTTATTCTCCTGCTATGTTACTCCTGAAATTCAAGGCTGCAAAGACTCATGGATCCAGCACAGTTTATTGAGTGTGCTTGTGATACACCTGCAAAAAAGGAAATGTAGCTCTTTGTTACCCAAAACACTTGGGTGCTGCTTGCAGATATGTTTCGGTTTAAACTAGACGGACACAAAATGCTGCTGCCATGCAATTGATGACAAAATGCAGAGTCAAAATGGACATGTGCCGGTGTTCGACCAGCTTTGGTCTACAGCACGGGGGCGGTTAATTCTGCTGCCAGCAGCAATATCTGTGATGTAACACATTGTGTTGCGCATGAATGCAAAACCTCAAAGTCAAGCAAAACAGTTTTCTGGGATCGACCGGGTGCATTGTATTCCAGTTAGAGCTTCTCTCTTTTTCACCCACATGATTCATACGTTACAGTCTCTCTTTTACAGTAAACGCATTGCAGATGTGGCTTCGTAGACTTCTGCAAATGAGAAACAGCGTAGATACAAAGACGATCTTCACGTTCCCTCCTCACCGTCTGTGCCTCAACCTCCAATTTCTTGCTTTCTCTTCGTCATTCATCCAAACGCTTTGCTTCAGCCCTCCTCCTCCTCGTGTATCCCTCCACTCCTCTGCAGCCTTCCACTGCCTTCGAGATGAAGGCTCAAGTCTTCTGAGATTACTGCCTTTATTAAAAAAGATCAGTGTAATCCTCCACTTTAATTCTGTTATACCCTCCCTGTCTCTCACTGTACGCTGTCAGTGAGCTGGGATTGGCCGATGAGCCGGGCCTGCCAGAGGAATAGAGATGACTGTATATGGTCTATATCCAAGTCTCACAATATCCCAGATTAGTCAGAATGATAGAGCTTAGTGAGGATCATTCTTTGAGATTATCCTCTATATACCATTCAGAACAGTCACGTTGTATTGAAAGACTATCAGTTCTGTAAATAGATGATTGATTTTGCTCTTAATATAATAATTTTGGCCGTCCATCTCCTCTAAATAACCCAAGTATACATGGATACCTATGGAATCCGACCATTACAATTAGCAGCAATGTACGTAAGACCGTAGGATCAGAATTCATTGTATCTCAAATTAAAATCAGCATGTGGGATCTACTAATGTACATATCTTACACTCTATACCAGCTTAACCGAGACAAGTGCAGGCCTCGGTTATGTCAGTTAAGCTCAGTGTTCATTATTGAACAATAAGAAAGAGATTGTGTATAAATAGAGTCTATGGGAAAGTTCCATGGTGAAAACAGTTGACTAAAGAGAACATAAGGGGTCATTTTGCAAACCCCCCCCCAAAAAAACATCTTGATGATCAGCAAGAAAATAGTCTATGAACTGACGAGATAAAAGTTAAACTCTTTGAATCTGGCGTAAAAACGAAAAGTGAGTATACCATTATGAGGTTTAGCCTTTTTTCACATAGGGCCAGGTATGGTTGGATAAGTTTTCATCATCAAAAACTATATTTACTTGGGTTTGTCTTTGCGTAAAATTAACATTTGCTTTATTAACTAAAACATGTAAGTGTCACAAATGTCCAAAAAAAAAACAAAACCCTAAGAAATCTGGAAGGGGAAACTATTTTTCACTCTCAGAAATGTCCCCATCTGCCACTGAAGTCATGTGTGTACTATGTAGATTTGTTTGTCTTTAGTAACAGGCTTCATAGTAGTTACAGATTTTAATTTAAAAGAAATCAAGCTTCGTCGTGTGATAAATGTTGCATTGCACCAGTGTTTACAACACCATTAAAAATCAGAATCTTTCTGCATTTTCCCTGAACCACATTAACACAACCCTGTGGGACATAAATCTCTGATATGATCTCACACCTGGGTTCACCACCCACTCAGAAACAGAGGGAGGTTAATGTGAATCAGCCACCAGCTGTTTCATTAAACCGCAGATTCTCTGTCTGCCCACTTGCCCGTTTCACGTCTTGACCTTCGCTTGCCATTGGATACTGTTGGGTTTCCGTCCAAGCTGTCAGAAAAATACACCTCGTCAAAGACCATTTTTTGAACTTTAGGACAGTTCATGGTGTTAAAAAACAGTCCACATGCTGTTGAACTAAAAGCTTTGACCTCCTAACTGTACAGCCTGGTGATATTTTTCTGAAGTGTCTGGACTCTGATGAGAGCAATAGCTTAAAATGAGCAGCAGGTCTGACACTCAGCCACCCTGGCACTCTACCAGTGGATAGGAGTGACTTGGCAGCATTCACTCTGACACCTTATGTTTTCGAAATAGGCAGACCCAACCCACCTGTGGCTTGGTCCTGCATGACATTTGATACACTAATGAGAATTTGTTTATCCAAGCGGTGATTGTGCCGTGTCCTCTCAGACACTCTGCCCACACTGTCAGCGATCGCTACATACACAGACTTAATTCATTCTTGTTGTAAAGGCAATTAAAAAAAAAAAAAAAAGTGTAACTCATCCTTTTTTTCTCATTTTTCCACAATTTGTGTGTTTGTTGTCAGCTCCACCCAATGTTATTTACCTCCCACCTCTCCATTCTTTTTTACCGCCTTCATTGTTCTGGCAGACAGTCCTCTCTTGCTTTATCCAGTCATCTCTTGTTCACCCATCCATCCTGTTCTCCCCAAGGGATTATTCATGCTTGGCCTGGCTGCTCACACCTCTCTCCCAGGCTGAGAGGCACCGATCCAATAACACACCCAGCTCCCAGGCTGTGGAGAAGGGCAAATTCCATCTTTGTTTGATTTTTTTTTTTTTTTTTTTTTTTTTTTTTTTTTGGTGGATGGGGGGTTAACGCAAGAAGAAGGAAATACAAAAACCCCTCAAATCTTTATTTCATGGAAAGTGTAAACATTAACTGTAGTTTGTGCAGATATTTGAGCACCTCATAATAAAAGCTGCCAGTGATGGTGTTTCGGGTATGTCTCGGATCTGTTTCATTATTTGAGTGCATGACATTTTCATCCAGAATTTGCTGACATTTAAAGATATCCCGTCTTCCTGCTATCTGTGCCAATGACTGCCAAAAACCCTAAAGTAAAGTATTTCCCACCCACCTGGTTAGCAGCAGGCAAGGTGCTCTTTTAAATTAATGCTGCTCATTTTTTGCCAGAGAGCTCAGTCTTTACTTTATGTACTCAAATCATTTTGTTTCCATAGTCACTACTCCCGTGACCACAAACCCTTCCTGCAGCTTCTCTTCCATACCAGGGGTTTGGTTTTCCTACCTGCCAGGGAAAAGTAGAATTTTCTTGGAACATTTTCTGGGATTTTATGGTGATAAAAATAAAAATGTGTGTTCTGCATATATTTTTAGTTCTAACTTCAAAGATCAACAATACGTATTAGTTTTTTTATACCTGCATGTTCATCTCCTGTCAGCAGCTGAAGTTTAGCTAAATCTGATCTGATACTTCTGCTTGTCTCAGCATTTGTGCTTCAGCTTCATGCGGCTCGCCAGGCTTAAACTGAAGCACATATCAGCACTTCTTCCACCATTTCATTGGATTTTTAATTGAAGTGATACTTCAACTTAACTGAGCTCTCACACCGAAATCGGCAAGCAGTCTCCTTCATCATTTTTATTTAATGTCTTAAATGCTTCTTGATTTTAATTTCAGCTGCCACATACTTTGAAATATTTTGTGAGAAATCTTTTTTTTTCTTTAAATTCAGACTTTCCGCAGCAAGCCTCTGGAAAGCTTTACAGTTCCTGTTGTCATTCCACTGACAAAGTTTGGCTGACACACTTGAACTGACACTAATTTCTCTCAGCTCCTCCACTCTAACTCACCCTTCAACCTTAATTCATCACTTACACTTACGCAGACATTTCCACTCGTTTCAGTGCTCGAGGGTAAAACTGAATCTTTAAGTGTTTTCAGCACTTCCAATTCACCTGATGCTTCAACCTCACTCAGTTCACACACTTAATCGGACGCTGTAATTGTATTTCGGCTGCTGCTTTCCTCAATAGACATGCTTTTCTTGTTATAATGTTTCATGTACATTTTTTTTTCAGATTAACGAACCCCCTATTTAATTCATTTCCACTGACCATGTCATCTATGTAAAGGCAACAACCTTAAAATCTCTTGCTGAGGACAGAATTATGTCTAATTTCACAGGACTAAGGCTGCATCGCTGATGAGTGATGTTCTCTCTGTCTACCTTAGGTGCTGATGACTTGTTGTTGCTTGACTGAACACATAGTTTAGCACTAATCGCATCACTGCTCAGCAATAATCACCAGTTGGAAAAAAAAATCCTGATAGGTATGCACAGTGTAGAACCTGCACAAACCCATAGTCTCTATTTTGCACTTTAAGCCTATTGATTAAAGATTGAATTTATTTTAATTTCCCATTAAGGCAAAAATCATTTTAACTTCTGAGGGAAGTATAAACACACTAGATTTAAACTTGCACTGTACAAGTCAGGCTGGCTATTCCAGTCCAGCACTGCCATAAAGTCTCAAAGTAGCCATAAAATCTTTGACAGACACCTCCTCCCTTGGCAAATGCTTCCAAATATTTCCATTTCTTCTCTGCTGTAAAGTGCTGGATCACTCGTGCTTGTGTGAGCACTTTGGAACCTCCCATTGTCCTTTTCCTCTTCCATTTCTATTCAACCGCAGCTTACAGCACATACTGCAACCTCCCAGAGACTTCATTGTCCCAGATATCTGCCCTCTGATCAGTACCCTAGTCCCAACCTGTACCAGGGTGATGTATGGGGCCTGACAGCTGAGTTGTTCAGGGAGGACTGGGTAAGGAGATGAAAAGGGCAGCTCACAGACAGAGAGCTCTGGGAGTCCCCGGGATGCAGAAAGGTAGATGTTATTTGTACACGTGTAAATGTACTTCAAATGCCGTTTTTCTGTCTCTGTAAAACCCTCCTGGCTTCAATACTGCAGTTTAGGAACAATGTTAATTAGAAGTGGCATTTTATTTTCTTCTTTTTGTCAGGGGCTGCTTGTCAGACTGGGGGCTTTGCCAGAGAGATTTTTTTTTATGGCCTGAGTTAAAATTATATGGTGGAATCTAAACAACAAATACTCCACGAGTTAAAAATCAAAAGACAGACAGCCCAATGATTGTTAACACTCATAGCATCTGATATTAAATAAACACAAAATCTGTGCAGCCCTGCTGTACATTAATGATGATGGTTTATGCTTAAATAGCTTTAAATTTATTGAACTGAGCTCTTTTTGTTGAGAAGCTGCATATTTCCACTGGAGATGTTTTGTCCAGAAGTAAATATATGACTATACCAATTAACCAGTTTATGTTCAAGACACTTCAGACATATGCTTTACCATGGGTTTAATGCCAATATGACTATTTACCTTGACTCTTCGAATCTTCAACCCATCACTCATAGCTGCCACTATAGCACTCAAATTATCTCATAATGCGCAAGCATATTTGTCAGATAATGATCTCTTCTGTGCTTGATACACATACAGATTTTAAAAACAAAACCTGTTCTGTTTTCAGTGTCTGTTATCGCATTTTTCTTTATATAAACATGTATTAGAGATGGACATTTTTAGCATTAATACTCAGGATGTAGGATGTGGCATTTCATAAATGCTTAACTTGTACTAATGAGCCATTACACACATACATCACCAGCCTGAATCTTTAATACTAATGCGGATGGATTCATGCTTTCATGATGTTTACACCAATTTCTGATCCAAATACTGCATCAGATATTGAGACTCGTGCAGGCAGCATTTTTCTAATCTTTTTTTGTGCAATTTTGGAAAGGAAACGCAAACTTTAGCCGTAGCTTCCTGTTCTTAGCTGATAGAAGTGTGACCCAGTGTGGTCTTCTGCTACAGTAGCCAGTCGCCTTCAAGGTTTGATGTCATGTGCACTGTTTGTAACGAGTGGTCACTACTACTTTCTTAACAGCTCGAAGGAGTCTGGCTGTTCACCTCTGACCTCTGGCCTTAACAAAGTGGCCGGTGAGTGTCTGTGGGTCCTGAGTGCCTTTTTAACTACGAAGCTGAGGTCAGTGATAGAGACCAGCAGAAAGCAGAAGTAAACAATCAATGGGGACGCAGGATGTTAGAAGAAAGAAAAAACAGGCAATGAAAAGAGCAACAGGATATTAGAAGACCGAGAAAGACAAAAGAAAACAGAAGCCATGATATAAAAGGAAGCAGAGAAAAGAACGGATGGGTTGAGGCAAGGCAAGCATTCGGATGTTTTGACACTCTGTAAATCGATTGAAGGCTTGATGCCAAACACTGAAAAGTGTTGTGTGGATCAAGCTCTGCAGCCATTAAAGCAAAAGCAGATTTTTTGTATGTTGGCAGGTCCAGGATCTGCCTCAGTGGAGAAGAAAATAACACATATGGTGTTGTCAGATAACATATTAGCAGAGTGGTGTGGGGTTACGTACAGACCTGTAAAAAGTCAAGCAAAGTGTGCACTGTATAGACTCAAGTATATATTTTTTTAAATATATGTATAAGCTCTAGTGTGTGTACATGTGCAATGAAGATTAAAAGAAGGATCAGTTAGTGAAAGTGTCAAATGTCTTAGTTATAGTCCTCTGTGTTGAGGCCACGTTAACCATGAGAGAACCATGCCACACGTGTCCACAGCAACAAACCTAAACACGATCTTGTCAGTAAAGACAGCCTAATCTAATTTGCACAGCTATGGGAAATTATGAAATAAACTGCAGTGCCCATACACAGGAGCGCCCTAGGCAGGGACGTGCACTCTCATCAAACCACAGCAGATAATTTGTTCCAGGGCTGCTAATGAACACTTGGCTGTGGTGTTTGACCCAAGAAATGATTGTACAAGCAACGAATACATCATCACAGAGCCGTCTCTGTCGCCCTCTGTACTGCATACTCTATAACCCTCCTCTAATCACAAACAGGCACATTCCTGTAGCATGGAAGCAGGCTTTAAAGCAAGGTTCTGCCACGTTTCAGGAATGCAGCACAGAGCTAAAGCTGCTAAAGCCCCCTGATGAAGGGGTCTAAGATCTTATTCTTCCACTTTCAAACAAAGCTCAATCCATACCTTCCAGCAAAGCATACACGTGAGTAAATAGGCTAGCAGTCCCCATTTTACTAAAATAACAACAGAAATGAACTTTAGCTGTTTGTCGCTAACACGTGTGTGTGGGGGAAATTTTCCTCAGAGCACACTGTGACCTAGTTCTATCAGTGGCTATACACAAGAGGGTTATAATACCTGAAAGAATAAAGCTCCCTTTATTGTTGTCCTTGCACTGGATTTCTTGTGAGTGGCCTACTTTGATGTTAGTGAGTTGCTCATTTTCATATTATTTCCATTGTAACTGTTCATGTATATGCGTATGTTCCCCTATTCAGACTCCACGGTGGCATATAGACCTGGAGCCCTGGGCCAGTGAGAGTCAGTCACTGGAGGATGAAGCTAAAAGGTTCCTCAGCTACATCACAACTCAGCAAGTGAGATATTTTTTTAAATTTCATTTGCTACCGAAATGTATTTTTGATTATTATTCATTTAAAATGCCAACATTAAAACCACTGACAGATTAAGTGTAAATGGACTGGTTCTTATACAGGGAGTGCAGAATTATTAGGCAAATGAGTATTTTGTCCACATCATTCTCTTCATGCATGTTGTCTTACTCCAAGCTGTATAGGCTCGAAAGCCTACTACCAATTAAGCATATTAGGTGATGTGCATCTCTGTAATGAGAAGGGGTGTGGTCTAATGACATCAACACCCTCTATCAGGTGTGCATAATTATTAGGCAACGTCCTTTCCTTTGGCAAAATGGGTCAAAAGAAGGACTTGACAGGCTCAGAAAAGTCAAAAATAGTGAGATATCTTGCAGAGGGATGCAGCAGTCTCAAAATTGCAAAGCTTCTGAAGCGTGATCATCGAACAATCAAGCGTTTCATTCAAAATAGTCAACAGGGTCGCAAGAAGCGTGTGGAAAAACCAAGGCGCCAAATAACTGCCCATGAACTGAGAAAAGTCAAGCGTGCAGCTGCCAAGATGCCACTTGCCACCAGTTTGGCCATATTTCAGAGCTGCAACATCACTGGAGTGCCCAAAAGCACAAGGTGTGCAATACTCAGAGACATGGCCAAGGTAAGAAAGGCTGAAAGACGACCACCACTGAACAAGACACACAAGCTGAAACGTCAAGACTGGGCCAAGAAATATCTCAAGACTGATTTTTCTAAGGTTTTATGGACTGATGAAATGAGAGTGAGTCTTGATGGGCCAGATGGATGGGCCCGTGGCTGGATTGGTAAAGGGCAGAGAGCTCCAGTCCGACTCAGACGCCAGCAAGGTGGAGGTGGAGTACTGGTTTGGGCTGGTATCATCAAAGATGAGCTTGTGGGGCCTTTTCGGGTTGAGGATGAAGTCAAGCTCAACTCCCAGTCCTACTGCCAGTTTCTGGAAGACACCTTTAAGCAGTGGTACAGGAAGAAGTCTGCATCCTTCAAGAAAAACATGATTTTCATGCAGGACAATGCTCCATCACACGCATCCAAGTACTCCACAGCGTGGCTGGCAAGAAAGGGTATAAAAGAAGAAAAACTAATGACATGGCCTCCTTGTTCACCTGATCTGAACCCCATTGAGAACCTGTGGTCCATCATCAAATGTGAGATTTACAAGGAGGGAAAACAGTACACCTCTCTGAACAGTGTCTGGGAGGCTGTGGTTGCTGCTGCACGCAATGTTGATGGTGAACAGATCAAAACACTGACAGAATCCATGGATGGCAGGCTTTTGAGTGTCCTTGCAAAGAAAGGTGGCTATATTGGTCGCTGATTTGTTTTTGTTTTGTTTTTGAATGTCAGAAATGTATATTTGTGAATGTGGAGATGTTATATTGGTGTCACTGGTAAAAATAAATAATTGAAATGGGTATATATTTGTTTTTTGTTAAGTTGCCTAATAATTATGCACAGTAATAGTCACCTGCACACACAGATATCCCCCTAAAATAGCTAAAACTAAAACCAAACTAAAAACTACTTCCAAAAACTCATCATTTGATATTAATGAGTTTTTTGGGTTCATTGAGAACATGGTTGTTGTTCAATAATAAAATTATTCCTCAGAAATACAACTTGACTAATAATTCTGCACTCCCTATATAGTGCTTTACTACTCTACCTGAGCGCTCAAAGCACTTTATACACCATTCACACTCATTCTCACAAGCTGTTTTCTATGCTGTTTCTATAAAAGTGCTTTTTATTTAACATTCACACACATGCATACACTGATGGATGCGTTGGAGAGCAACTTGAGGTTAGTATCTTGCCCGGGGATATTTGGCATGCTTACTGGAGCAGCCAGGGATCAAACCACCAACCTTCTGATTAGTAGGTAACCTGATCGACCCCCTGTTGGTTCTTTTTGTTTTTATGAATATTTTCTAATATAATTTTTTTAATTGAGGTCTAGGTCTGTTTTCTGAGCTCATTAAAAGCACTTTTAATATTATTTTTAGATATCTGGTCATGACAGGACAGCCATAATGCAAACATGTGATTTTTAATAGACTATGATGCATATTGATCGTTTAACTCTTAAGGGAAATATTTAAATCGAGAATAAGTACTTTTACTTCTGATGCTTTATAGCTTGCCTACACCTTCCTGATGTCCACTATTAAAGCCCTATTCAATTATTACTGTGACATAATGTGCTTTATATTTACTATTTATTTCTTATTTGCGATATTGGCTGTGCTTAATGATGCAGTGCAAGCACCATCGATTGGGGGATTAATCATCTTTAACTCTTAATCACATTTTCTGTCCTCAAAGCAAAAATTAACCTGACACTGAATGCAAATCTAAGACTAGAGTTTGAGGCAAAAATAAATAAAGTAGTTAAGCCATGAGACACATACCTTTGGCTGCTTTTTTAAAAAAAAATAAGACTGCATCTCTTAGCCCATGATTGAGCTGCACTGGCATCTCTTTCACATTCAGCATAGCCAAAACATTTTTCTTGCCCTGACAGTAAGCAACTAATTCATTACTCTATTGATGATTACTATACAGATGGAGCTCACAGCC
This sequence comes from Rhamphochromis sp. 'chilingali', assembly GCF_963969265.1. Classification (NCBI taxonomy): domain Eukaryota; kingdom Metazoa; phylum Chordata; class Actinopteri; order Cichliformes; family Cichlidae; genus Rhamphochromis; species Rhamphochromis sp. 'chilingali'. The sequence continues at coordinate 11,187,335 of NC_137932.1, read as the reverse complement.
CCTCTATTCAGATCTAATCAATGAGTTGTTGTGGTTTGCTCCTTGGACTGCATCAGTATTAATTACTACAAATCAATGAAGATGTTTTGCATCATAATAATAAGAAGAAGGAAAAAAGGAAAAATATAAAAAGGAACTGAGAAAGGTTGGAATTCTGGTTGGAAGGTTGGAAAATCTTTGTCTCTACGATGGAGGCATTCTTTGAACTCATGTAGTTTGTGTGTGCGTGTGTGTGCGTGTGTGTGTGTGCGTGTGTGTGTTTTTCTATTGCAGTAAATTGGCTTGGAGACAAATCAACATTTTATCTTTATCCCTCACACAACATAGCCAGAGCACAGAGTACCAATCTCCAAATGACTAAGCATCACTCAGTCTGTCTTTCACAAAGCAGAAATTTAGTTCATTATGAATTAGTGCTGGGATGTGCGTGTGTGTGTGTTTAGGTACTTTTGGATTTTTGTGCGTGAGGAAGGAAGGGACAAGGACAGGAACAGAGAGAAAGAGATCTTGTGAGCATGTGTGTACAAGTGTGTGTTTGTGAGGAGCTGTGGAAGGGAACTGTCTGTCATTGACAGTGACAGGCGAGGGTGGAGGGAGCTGGTGTGGGGATAGCAGCATCCTCTGCTGTAATGCTGACTGACATAGTGCCTGGTGGAACTGTTACTAAGAGAGATGGCCTGCGACACAACTGTCCAATCAATACCAGTCAGCAGCTTTCACGTGTTCATGCACAGATAAGAGTAAGTCTATATAAAAATATTAATAATACTACTAATAATAGTGTGAAAGAATAAGGCAGCAGGAGCGTGGGATCAATTTCTGATTAGCTTATCAACAATAAGAATGAACTTCTCATTCACGCTCAGTGAATGTTCTCGGTTTTACAGCTCAGTATTCTTTGTAGCTTTGTTCAGCTCTCAGCAGCTCAATGCAACTGATATGTCTTTAGATGTGAAGTGGCAAAATAATCAAGAGTGATTTCGCATTTAATTTTCCACAGTGCATTGTATGCAGATAAACGCTTTCAACTCGAACGCATTAACGATGACGGACATTGTGGAGAATGTTCAATATGTAAGAATTGGTTTAAATAGAGAGCAACAAAGACACATCGGGCAACTTTTGTCCTTTGTCAGATGGTGACACTGCACTTCAGTGATTCAGTTGGTTCCTTCCTGCGTGACCTATCACAGAATGATCTCATTAAAATGGGCGATTTATACAAAAGCCACAGTAAGAAATTACGCCTAAGAGGTTCTTTTGAAACTGTACAAATCCAGCTTGCCAAAAAAGGGAAGGCTGGCAATGTAAACACGGCTAATGAACAGTTTCAAATGTAAATTTCTTCTATTTTAGGAACAGTAAGTGGATTTATAAGAGGCTGGGACATAGTACATTTCTTCTTACACATTCGCTTGGCTGCAAAACGTCTGCCATCTGTGTCTTTTTACCTGAGTTAGGATCTAGAAAGTATTTCTTATTCACCATTGAATGTAAATGAAAGATGGATATAGCCATCACCTACTAGTTATCAAAGTGCCATTTTGAAAATTTAGGCTGAGTGTTTTAAATGTGTTGTGTTTGGAAAGCAGACATTATAGCAAATGGGAGATTGATTAGGAAATAAAGAAAGCTGCGAAAGCAATTTGATTTTATCAATCAGGGGAGATAAAAGCTCATTTCAATACAGAGTTCTAAACACTCAGATTTCATTTTGCAGCCAGAAGATATGTAATGGTAATCAGCATACTTTCACATTAGGCTCTCTTTTTAGACTAGAAGTTTGTGGAAGCTGCTGTGCAAGGTGGATGCCTTTTATTGGGAATAATATAAGCTTTGGTCTCTTGCTCAAGGAGATTTTAGCTTTTTTAAAGACTGGTGAGAAATCCCCGGGCAACTTCTGATCACTAGGAAAAAATATGCACTCCCCGACTAGATGGTGAGTGGTTGCTGGCTGTTTGTTGGTGAAATTAGTCGCAAAGAGGATGCTAAAAACCTCCTTGTGGCTTTGTTTGCTAGCAAATTGCTGAAGTCACCTGTAGTTTGCATAGAAAATGCTAACTTGTCTGCCAACCACTCAATAAGCGGTTGCCAAAAGTGACGCAAACCGAAAATGCTTGCTTTGCTTTCAAATTAAGAGTTGCCCCTTGCTGCTGCAACTAAGACATTTAAAAGGGCGCAACTTTCACTTTTGAAGGCAAATATTCTCATCACAAAATGTTCTCTCTGCACACAGTTTCACTGCCACGGAGAGGGTAGTTTGCAGACAAATCAGCATCTTTATGTAAGAGTGGCAATCTGCTGGCAACCAAAGCAACTGCATGGAGGTTTTCAGTGCACCACTGTATACGTCATTGCAAATGATTTTACCTAGCAACTCTCTAGCTGTGATAAGATGCAGTAGCACAAACAAAGTGTAGCTGTGAACATGCTACTTTGGACTTGAATGGTGTAGTACAGTAAAGCCAGACATTTGATGTCTGAGCCAATATTGTTTCTTCCCTTGCAAAGTTAATCTCGGCATCAGACAGAATGTGGAGAAACCGCACAGCAAACATTTGAGCAGTAGCTCCTGCTCTGTACTGGTATATGCAGGTGTGTATACAGCATTTTTGCAAATGTTGGTCCTTGGAGTCTTGGTTGAAATTGATTATGAAAGCTGTATTTTTAAGGTTGAAAAATATAATCCACAACATTGTAGAACAATACACTGTTATTGTACAGTACTGAAAAAATATTTTTGTTAAAGATATGGCAGGATCCAAAGACTTTTATATGGAAGCAGCTAAAAGGATACTGTGTTTTAAATCCAACAAATTTTGTGGATTAAAGGGGGTAAAAGTACAATCTTAATCATAAATGAAGGATTTAAAGTCCTCGTTTTTAGTTTCTTTCTGCCAACCCAGTGACACTCGGCAGTGCATCAGCACCAGCTGTGCATCATGTCTGAGTCTGAGTTGTAGAACTCACCTAAAGAAATCAGGATATATCAGAGTGTCAACTATGCTGCCACATTTGACTCGTGTTTGCTTGAAATCCCTAGGACTCCATTTATTGTACAGAATGAAATCTCACTCGTTTGGTTGGAGTAATGCTGTCAAAGAGTAATGCGCTCTTACACATGAAATGCCCGCTTCTCAGAAGATTTATCTCACCACAACCCCCTGCCCAGTTAACGACTAGTTCACTTTCACATTCAGTGACCAGTGCAGTGAACAGACTTGGACATCAATATCCAAACAGCGCAGGTGGTCTTGAATGTCCAGCATACAGACACAGACACTTATTTTTGCTTTGCGAATCGAGTCGATGTGGTTCTGTTGCTCTGTCATTCATTTCTTGTTCCATTTATATTTGCAATACAGGACTCCCACTGTGTCAGATAACATGGCTGTCTTGACAATAAGTTCTGCTCCTTGTTCCTGGAAAAATGGCTGTTATTATGTCTTGCTTTGTGTTTACATTTATGTTTGTCCAGGTGTCATGTGCGTCACTTCGAGGCAAGAAAGCAGACCAGGAAGGGTCCATTGGGGCATGGGCTGTGTGCCTAGATCCCAATTATAAACTGATCCGCAGGATAGAGAGCAGACACTGCAGGGTGTACTCTTTTGGGTGAGTATTGTTTGTTAGACACTCACACATAATTTTGTTTTTGCTAAATGTGTGTTCCCCTAACAAGGAATTGTCCAATATATAGGGAATGGAGTCAACTGTAGTCGCTTACACGGAAACAAACAGTGACGGAATTATCTGCAGGTGACACAATTATTCAGAACATCTCGTTCTGAGACAGGCTGTGAGATATCTGCTGGTTATCAAAATTGCCACAGCTGTTAGTAAACTTTATAGTAAAGTAAAGTTTATTCTGTATCATAAAAATATATTCAATGTCTATTTTCACACACAATAAATGAAGTGCGTGTCTTTCTCCACCTTCCTTGTTAGCCTCATCTTTTCATGTCCTCGGCGACTAATTGTACACTGAGTATGATTTTATTTTGTCTTTATGTCTTTCTTCTTACATTGCTTTTGTCTTCGTGCAGTTCCATTTTCACTCTGCACATTTTCCTTTAATTTGTTGTCTTTTGTTAAACTTCAAACGTCATAACTATTCTACCTTTGGTTCCTTTAACTGGATTGGCATGTAACCTTGACTTCAGTCAGCCAGACCACCAAGGCGTTTGACCTTCTTAAGCCCAGGCTGTCATTCACTCTTAGCTTTGTGCCATGGATCGGCTCAGTCTAAGTCTGCTCGGCCAATGCTGAGGTGCAGCAATGGTTGAAGGGATTTTTCTGCTGGGAGAGAAGGCTTATTAGTTTGACCGTTGAGAGACAGCACAGGTGTGCTGGCATCAAGGCAAGCGAGGCGCAGATAGGTGTGGGAGAGTGGCAGGAGGGGCGGGGAGGTCAAAAGGGTGTCAGAGGCCAAATAGACAGGAGAAAAAAACATCTGATATCCTCTGGCTGACTGCAACGGCACTCTGTGCAGACAAGCTACATGGACACGCACTAAAATTCAAATGAGTTTTATCAAACATCTCAGAGATTGATACAAACATTTTGATATTTGGCTTGAATATCGGCTTGGAAAATGTGACTGTTACGTTCTGTGAGGCTGTGGGAGTGTGTGGGTGGGGTGTTTGCCCACTCTCCCCGCCTCCACCCCTCTTGCCACTCCTACCCCTCTCTGTCTCTCTCACTCTCCTCTCTCCCCAGGACACAGCTGCTGCTGATTAGCCTCGTTTGCCACCTGACTCCAGTCAGCAATCATCCTCTGAGGCTATTTAAACTGGGGATGAGCTGTGAGCAGGGTGGCTTTTTCCTCGGTGGCGCTACGCGGTTCTGTGCTAGATTTTGGACAGACAGCCTCTTTCTGACCAGTGAGCAGACGGGCTTGTGGGCCCTGAGAGTGTCTCCCCGTGGTGGGGAGTAGGGTAGGAAGTGTGGGAAGTGCCTCCTTTTTTATTGTGTTTGTTTGGTAGTCCTCCTGCCTTTCGTGGCTGCGAGCGTTTTCTTTGTTTCTTTGGCGTTATTGGTAAGACGGCGTTGCCGGCCCTTTAAGTTAATGTTAACCTGTACCATTTTGTAATAAAGTTTTATTGATGCAGAACAACTCTGTTTGTTTTCCTTTTTCATTCTGATTCCGGACTCATTTGTTACTGGTCCCCTCTCTCACATGCCTAGACCCCTTCGGGGGGAACGTAACAATGTGGGGGCTCGTCCGGGATATGAATGGAAGGAACAACAATTGAGTTTTAGTGAGTTGTTTGCCGGTGGCTTGTTTAGTTGTATGGTATCTGCTGCGCTCTCTCTCCAGTTAGCAAAGGGGAGTGTCTAGCTGAGCGTAAGCTCCTCCTTCAGGCACTCATTTTTTATTTTTCCTTTATTATTTTCGGAGTAATCCCGGGTGGGGATTAGTTCCCTGTCGGGGGTAGGCTTGTCGGTGCTTTGTGCACTTGATGCTTAGCCTTTAAAGTTGCCTCGAGCCTGGTACACTCCAGAAGCTAACTAGGCTAAGATTTTAGTAGGCAGGTCTGGGGAGAGGGTCGGCGGTACTTTTATTTATTGGTTAACCTCTGGCCACACTTTTCCCGCCTGTTTTCTCATTTGTGTATTGGAGGTGGTGCTTCTTTGTTGTTATTGTTAGCCTCAGGTAGTTTTTTGTTTTTAGAGTTGATGGCTACCTTTGATATTGCCGTGTTTAATAAAAACCCCTTGCTTGTCCAACTGGACGCCTGTAGGAAGAGGGATTTGCATGAGGTGGCATCAGGTTATAGCATTTCTGTTTCCACAGCTCTGCGTAAGGCTGAGCTGAAAGCTGCTCTTGTGGCTGGCTTGGTGGAGAAAGGGATAGTGGCCTTGCCAGTATCTGCCAGTCCACTTGAGCATGGTGCAGCGTCTCAGCCTGTTCCGCAGGCGTCAGCTCAAGCTGTAGGTCCATTGGTGTCGACACCTGTTGGTCAGGGGCTGCCTGTGGACAAACCCATGACATTGCCTCGCTTCGAACCCCTCTCCATTGAATCAAGTGAAGGCTCGAAGCAGGATGCTAAGCTCCGTGTACGCCTGGCTCGTCTCCAGTTAGAGAAGGAGGACCGTGAGAGGGAGTTCCAGCTAAAGAAAGAGCTGGAGCTTAGGCGTTTAGACGCAGAGCTTGCTAGAGCCAGAGAGGTCGAATTGAGGAAGGTGGAGGTGGAGGCAGAGACAGCTGTGAGGTTGCGACAGCTGGAACTCCGGCAGGTTTCCCTTCCTCCGACCGCCTCCATTCGTCAGGCGGACACCCCGTTTGACGTAGGGAAAAACAGTCGTCTGGTTCCGATGTTCCGTGACACTGAGGTCGACAGCTACTTTGAGTCGTTTGAACGAATAGCCACGGCCTTGCACTGGCCACGGGATTCATGGGCCATTTTGCTCCAATGTAAGCTGGCGGGTAAGGCTCAAGAAGTTTGTTCCTCGTTGTCAGCTGAGGACAGCTTGGACTATGACAAGCTGAAAAGGGCTATCCTGCTGGCCTATGAGCTGGTCCAGAAGCCTATAGGCAGCGTTTCCGGGGGTTGAGAAGAGGTCAGGGTCAGTCCTATCTTGATTTCGCCAGGGAAAAAGGTGTTCTTTTCGATCGGTGGTGTGCAGCCTGCAAAGCCACTGACCTGGCTTCGATCCGGGAACTAATGCTCATAGAGGAATTTAAGAACTGCATTGCTGAGCGCATCGCAGTATATATTAATGAACAGAAGGTTTCCTCGCTACAGCAGGCTGCGACGCTGGCTGATGAGTTCACGCTCGTCCATAAAACCAGTGTCAGTAGGTATGACCGGCGCGATGCCCCAGTGAAGGCTAGCGAGGTGCCAGTTGCACAGCACCCAAAGAGTGAGGTACTTGTGTTTCGTCCCAAGGCAGACCGAAAGTGTTTTTTTTGTTTTAAGTCTGGCCACCTGATCGCAGATTGTGAAGCTTACAGACGGAAACAATCAGTCTCGTCTTCACGTAAACCAAAAGGGGTTGGGCTGATTAAAACCATGCCTCCTGTCAGTAGGCCCCCTTCCCCTGAGACCCCGGATGAGTGTTTTAAGCCTTTCATTTTTAAGGGGATAGTTTCGCTTTCTGGTAAGACCGAGGATAAGCGTGAAGTGACCATTCTGCGTGATACTGGTGGCTCACAGTCCCTCATACTAGCTAGTGTGCTTGAATTTAATGAGAAGTCTGACTGTGACTCTAGCATCATTGTAAGAGGTGTTGGGATGAGTTTTGTGCCTGCTCCCCTCCATCGTATCTGGGTACAGAGTGAGCTGGTGAGTGGTTTCTTCTCAGTGGGTGTGCGGCCTTCTCTCCCGATTAATGGGGTGGATTTTATAATGGGAAATGATATCGCGGGTGGGAAAGTTTACCCTACCCCTGAGGTGACCAACAATCCTGTTATAGAGCCTGTGTTAGATGCCCTCAGCCTGCAGCACCCGGATGTGTTCCCGGTTCTGACTCGTTCACGTGCCCAGCAACAAGGTGGGGGGGTTGATTTGTCAGATTCAGTGATCGGCTCTATTCTAGAGAAGGATGTGATGCCCTGCACCGATGAGGGAGATAATGGAGCCTTAGAGTTAGCTCACAGTGTGGTTGAGCCAGCTCCTGTGTCTGGAGCTCCTTTTCTGCTCACCCGGGAAGCACTTGTGAAGGCTCAGAAAGAAGACCCTTCATTAGTTCAGTGTTTTACCGCAGCAGCTCAGGATAAGGGAGGTGAGGGGAGCAAGAGGCAGACATTTTTCGTTTGGGAAGGTTTATTGATGCGCAAGTGGACCCCAAGGCCTGGAGAAGACTGGAGCGTAGTGCGGCAGTTGGTGGTTCCGACCAGTCTGCGGTGGCATGTGCTGAAGTTAGCACATGATCACGCATGGTCAGGTCATTTGGGTGTCACTAAAACATATGACCGTATACTGCAGCATTTCTTTTGGCCGGCAATGAAAGCAGATGTAGTGCAGTTTTGTAACACCTGTCACACTTGCCAGCTTGTGGGTAAACCGAACCAGGCGGTGCCCCCCGCCCCCCTACGTCCTATCCCTGCTGTCGGTGAACCTTTTGAGCATATCCTGGTAGACTGTGTTGGCCCCTTACCAAAGACGCGGGCAGGGAATCAGTTCTTGTTAACCATAATGTGTGTGTCCACTCGATACCCAGAGGCGATTCCTCTGCGGAAAATCACGACAGCAAGCATTACCAAAGCACTAGTCAAATTCTTTATCACCTTTGGCCTCCCGAAAACCGTGCAGACAGATCAGGGTACCAATTTCATGTCCAGGGATTTTAATTGGACTCTACGGTCCCTTGGAGTTTCTCATTCTGTGTCTAGTGCTTACCACCCAGAGTCACAAGGTGCACTGGAGCGGTGGCATCAAACTCTCAAGGCGATGTTGAGTAAGTATTGCCACGACACCGGAAAAAGCTGGGATGACGGGGTTCCGTTTGTATTGTTCGCTATACGTGATGTGAAGCAGGAGTCTTTGGGGTTCAGCCCAGCTACCCTGGTGTTTGGACACGACGTGCGGGGTCCGCTAAAGGTGTTGAAGGAGAGTTTTCTCAGTGGTTGTGTGCCTAAAACTACTGTGATGGAGTTTGTAAAAACATGCAAGGACAGGTGGCAACGGGCTACTTTGTTAGCAAAAGAGGCTCTCTGTGTATCCCAGGCAAACATGAAAAAACGATGTGATCAAAAAGCAGTGGAAAGACAGTTCCAGCCTGGGGACAAAGTTCTCGTGTTGTTGCCCGTGCCCAGTTCTGCCCTCATGGCTCGTTTCTCAGGCCCCTATGTGATAGTGAAAAAAGTGTCTGACACCAACTATATTCTCAACACCCCAGAACGCAGAAGGAAGACTCGCCTATGCCATGTCAACATGTTGAAACCATACCATACCAGAGACACCAGCATGACAGAATCATCAGACACTGCTGGGACGGCTGTCCCCGGTTCAGTCCCTGTTGCCCTGCTAAGTGTTGAAGTTGAGGGTGATGATGATCTGGGTACCCTTTCTGAGGGACAGCAATGTGGGCGGTTGTCAAATTCTGTTTTTTTAGCTAAGGCCGAGGCCAACCTATCTCACCTTCCTCCGTCCCAGTGTAAAGAGATACTTGACTTGCTGCACTCCTATCTGTCTCTTTTTAGTGACGTACCCTCGCGTACCCACGTTTGTGAGCATGACATTGACGTTGGAGACGCAGTCCCAATCAAGCAGCATGCATATCGTTGCCCCTTCGCCAAACGTGAGGTCATGAAAGAAGAAGTTGAGTACTTAGTAGAAAACAGCTTGGCACAACCTAGTTGTAGCCCCTGGAGCTCCCCATGTCTACTAACACCTAAGTCTGATGGCACACCCCGTTTCTGCACAGATTATCGGAAGGTAAACGCTGTAACGGTCTCTGACTCTTTTCCGCTTCCTCGTATGGAAGACTGCATTGACAGCATCGGCCCTGCCAAATTCATCACCAAACTCGATCTCCTTAAAGGCTACTGGCAGGTGCCTCTCACTCCCAGAGCTTCAGAGATTTCTGCATTTGTCACCCCTGACCACTTCATGCAATACACAGTAATGGCCTTTGGCATGAAAAATGCCCCAGCTACTTTTCAACGACTGATGCAGTTGGTGTTGGGAGATGTGCCCCAGTGCAATGTGTATCTAGATGACGTGGTGCTATACACAGACACATGGGCAGATCATATGTCCCTTCTGAGGACAGTGTTTCAGCGGCTAGCCGAGGCCTCGTTGACCCTCAATCTCGCTAAGTGTGAGTTTGGTAAGGCAACCGTCACTTACCTAGGTAAGCAGGTGGGGTTTGGGCAGGTCCGCCCAGTGGAGGCGAAGGTTGCTGCAATCCTGGACTACCCGAGTCCAGCCACCAGACGGGAACTAAGGCGGTTCCTAGGGATGACCGGATATTACCGGTGTTTCTGTAAGAACTTTTCTGTGGTCGTGACCCCGCTAACCAAACTGTGTAGCCCAAAGGTGCCTTTTGAATGGTCAGTTGAATGCCAGCATGCCTTTGAGTCGGCAAAATCTCTTCTGTGCAGCACCCCTGTATTGGCAGCTCCAAACTTCTCTCGCCCCTTTAAGCTAGAGGTCGATGCCAGTGCCACCGGAGCCGGGGCAGTCCTGCTGCAGGATGATGAGGAAGGTGTGTGCCATCCGGTCTGTTATTTCTCTGCAAAGTTCAAACCCCATCAACTGAACTACTCTACCATAGAGAAGGAAGCCTTAGCTCTGCTTCTAGCTCTGCAGCACGTTGAAGTGTATGTGGGCTCCAGCGCTTCCCCGGTGACCGTGTTCACAGACCACAACCCCCTTGTTTTTCTGAACCGGATGTACAATCACAACCAGCGACTGATGCGCTGGGCACTCCTGGCCCAGGATTACAATCTGATGATCATACACAAGAAAGGTACTGACAATATAGTGGCTGATGCACTCTCACGCAGCTCGCAATAGGTTGTTGTTGTTGTTGTTGTTGTTGTTGTTGTTGTAGTAGGGCTTCAATGTAAGGGGGGGGGAATGTTACGTTCTGTGAGGCTGTGGGAGTGTGTGGGTGGGGTGTTTGCCCACTCTCCCCGCCTCCACCCCTCTTGCCACTCCTACCCCTCTCTGTCTCTCTCACTCTCCTCTCTCCCCAGGACACAGCTGCTGCTGATTAGCCTCGTTTGCCACCTGACTCCAGTCAGCAATCATCCTCTGAGGCTATTTAAACTGGGGATGAGCTGTGAGCAGGGTGGCTTTTTCCTCGGTGGCTCTACGCGGTTCTGTGCTAGATTTTGGACAGACAGCCTCTTTCTGACCAGTGAGCAGACGGGCTTGTGGGCCCTGAGAGTGTCTCCCCGTGGTGGGGAGTAGGGTAGGAAGTGTGGGAAGTGCCTCCTTTTTTATTGTGTTTGTTTGGTAGTCCTCCTGCCTTTCGTGGCTGCGAGCGTTTTCTTTGTTTCTTTGGCGTTATTGGTAAGACGGCGTTGCCGGCCCTTTAAGTTAATGTTAACCTGTACCATTTTGTAATAAAGTTTTATTGATGCAGAACAACTCTGTTTGTTTTCCTTTTTCATTCTGATTCCGGACTCATTTGTTACTGGTCCCCTCTCTCACATGCCTAGACCCCTTCGGGGGGAACGTAACAGTGACTCAGATCTAATTTTTCAAATCAATGAAAGCTACTTGGCGATCTCTTCCTATCTAACTGATCACTTAATACCTCTGGAATTAAATCAGTTTACACTACGTCAACTCAACTCTGTCGAATACAGTAAAAGCGAGTCCCAAAAAGACATTAAATTCTTTAAAAAAAATTAAACTTCCCGAGTAACAAAATAAATTTCCTAGAATCTCACGGAGAGAGTTAATCAAGTCAGCCTGCAAACTGCTCTCTGAAGTTCCTCCCCATGTCCCCTATCTGACCTACATTCATTACACACACGCGCGCGCGTGCATACACGTACACATGCTCTCACACACACTTCTTGGTCATACTCTTGCCTCTTTGCCAGGTATGTTGAGCATCCTACTCTCAGGAGAGTTTCTCTGACTTGCAAAGCCCTCAACTGTAGTCAACTGCAGAAGATTAAAAGGGATTTAATAGAAAAGCCAAATGCTTTTAGTACGCCTCTGTATGTGCCTTTGAACTCAGCACATTATGTAGGTACACTTTCGTGTGTTTTGCTGAACGTGTGCAGCTGATACATCTCATTTGCATGATGTGCAACGAGCCGGGGATGGCTGTGCCTGGGAAGGATGAGCAGCTGTTCACTGATTGGTCTGTCACATGTTGGTGTATAGGGGGGGACGCAGGATGTTTTTCCACATGAAAGACCAATTATCCACCTTTTCCACTGCTGTAAAAACAGCCCACATTCTGCTCAAATTAAAGCAGGCTTTGTTTAAACTTGTATCCCTTGTCTTCCGTGTATTCTTCAGTATTTGTATAATTAGTCCATCTGCCTCCGGTGGAAAGAACTTGAGATCGAATATTGAGGTCCAGCATTTTTAATACGCTACATAAATAAAGTGACTTGACTTTTAACATAAATGTGGGCATGTGAGATGCTGCTAGTGGATAACAGCATTAATACCTGCAGTATAGCTAGTAGCAACGGTGGCTCTGGCTTCTCATGCTTTGTTTCCTTTAGCTCCCCTTCTGGGCAAAATTAAGAAAATATGATAATCAGCCATCTCATCACCATTACCTATTGTTCTTCCCAGAGTAAAGGCTGTTTGGTGATTTTTAGGAAGTTAACCAAGCATTATTCTATGAGTGATGGCTTTAGTATGAACTAAATGAGTGTAACAAAACCCCCACAACCAGTTAATAACCATAGGTTTTATATAGAAGCTGGACGAAGATAGATGTGAAGCCAAGCCCTGCAACAGACTGGCAACCTGACAGGGTTCTAAGAGACAGTGCTAAGAAATTCAGTGCTAAATATATACACAACACATATACTCTTATTTCACTCATCAAAACTGTAGCACAGGCTTATTAAAAAAGGCCAATTGAGATTTCCAAATCAGTGTATTTGCAGATGTCTATTAGACATTTCTTCCTGTGTTGGCAGCAACCCATCAGTCACAATAACCTGATAATAATCTAAATTTTAAAAAAAAAACAAGCTTAACATGAACAGTGTTGCGAAAAATGGTTAAATTAGCCTGTAAGGACCTTTTTTAATGAGGCTGTCAAGATGTTTACTTCTGATTAAGAGGATTTCTGCTGTAAAGTTGGGCATTTAAACATTAGTCAAGTGACCACTGGACAAACTGTAAGTTTTGGATTTTTACTGTTTTTAATGACATCAGCGATCAGTAATCCATTAGTGTGACAGTGAGCCTGAAACCATAACCATAACCTTGAAATTGAAGCAGCAACAGCAGTGTTAATTTAATTATTTACACCTGTCATTTTCCTGCGAGATGCTGAAAAGTTTGTCGTTAAAATTTGTCGTTGACTACACCTCCACATTTTCTATTTCGCAGGTAAAACTTTGGAGGGGCAACATTCAAGTTCACAGATAATATTGAAAATGTTTGCTCAGATCATACTGTCTCGTTTTTAGTCAACATTCAAGGAGACAGAACTGTGAAGTCATGTTGGATTTGCACATGAAGGGCAGAAAAGATTTCTGCTCTATGAAACTGGTCTAAACTTGACAAGTTACCTGTAGAATGAATGACACAACTTTAGAGCATCAACACAGGCTAATGGACATGAGGGTGAAAAAAACCCCCAACAAACAAACAAAAAAACCTTTTCACATTTAAAGGACATGTTTATTCATGTCCTTTGGAGACAAATATTGTCATAAAATTGGGTTTTGTTCCTTAACTCTGAGTTTTTCTATTAGTATTTGGACTGCAATGGGTTTTATTCCTCTTATTGCTTTATTTCTAGTCCATTAGGATTCCTGTGTTTATGGTGTTTTGTAGTTTTACTATTTTCATGTCGTTATCTTCTTGATTATATTTTCAGTTTGGCCTTTAGGTTTCCTAGTAACTCTAAATTGACTGGTATAGAGCCCCTTTCTTCTCTACGTGGACCCTCAAAGAAACAATACACATCTTGTTTCTTTGCCTAAGTGAAATCAATATAACAATCAGACCCTGATGAATATGTCACAAGTAACTCGGGGTTCAGTATCTTGTCCGAAGATAGTGGAGCCAGGGGTCGAACTGCTATACCTGTGCCTGAGGCAAAGCCACGCCAGTGGTTATGGTTTTCTGCCACCAATTCCCTTGTATCTTGTCCAAGTGTGAAATTTAAAGTGAGAGACAGACAGTGACAGAGGCCAGAATGAGAAAAAACTGGCACAAACTGGGACAGTTTCTCGACCCACCAAGGGTTTGTTAATCAGCCCCAGACTTCACCACACCCAGACAGGCTGCTGACATAATGGGTCAGGTGGATTCATAGCTCTTTATTACATTTACAATCCTCTGGGAGTTTGTGACCAAGAATCTAAACAATCACAGATCTTCATATTTGGTTACATCAACAGCAGTCTCCTTACAGCCTCTATAAAGAATGTGTATGAAGTAAATTTCTTTCTAGAACACCCACATTTATGTAGCCATTCATCCATTATGTTACCCCTCCTGCTCTCATGAGAGACCTAGTAGAGACCCTCCTTTATGAACATTGTTATTCTGAAGGGCATGTGATGCACTGTGACTCCCCCCTTTTGCTCCTGCCGCCTCATGAGTCATCCCCGATCCCCGTAGTTTCGCTGCACTGATTCTCAGCCGCTCACCAAAACCTCACCAGAGAATGAAAAACTCTCAATGAAATATTTAGTGCTTTAAAAAGAGACATCTAGTTGCATCTCAATCCCTCACATATGCTCATTTCTCATCTTCCCACCAGCGTGATGCATTTGGGGACCCGGTGCCTCATCTGTAAAAGACGCGTACTGTGAAATCTACTCCCTTTGTCACGATTACAGAATACAGCCGCCGCGCAAACAAGACACAGGGGAATGCAGATGCAGAGACAGTGACAGGAAGAAAAGGAGAAAATTGTGGAATTAGAGAAGGGAGGGGTGGAATAAACAGTGAACAGCAGTGAGAGAGGCAGGGGTGTCACTAGGTTTTAAGGACAGGGGGGGCTTAGCCCCCAAGAGATGCACACGACATGAACGAACGTAGTGAATGAGCACAAAATTTCACAAACAGAAAACAAAGACTGAGAAATTGTTTTCCTACTTTTTTGGACAGATTAAACATCCTAGGCCACCAATAGATCTATTGTTTTATTTCAGTCTGCTTTATAATACAGTACAACAAAAAAACAGAGGAAATGTGTTTGCTGCATCAATAACAAGAAAAAAACTGAAAATAAAAAAGTACATTTTTCTGGCTGCAATCACCAGTTACTTGGTGGGTGGAAGCATCAAAGAATGACGTCTGTTTTTAAGAGTGGCAAATCGGTCAATCACTCTGTTGTGACTCAGATGCTGAAGCGTGTCTTTTTCAATAGACATGACTGCAAGACTGTGAAGTCTTTTCTGACCCATTGTTTGACGCAGCCAGGAGTGCAGCCGACGCAGTGCACTAAAGGACCGTTCGCACGAGCAGCTGCTGACAGGCACTGTTAGGGCAACTTGGATGGTTGCCTTCAGAGAGGGAAACATGTCTGAATCAAGGAGGTTGTACACAGACAACATATTTTTGGGTGGACATCCAGCCTCTGTTTTCCGGGTAAGAAAGTTTCTGGCCACCAGAACCTCCTCTTTTTTCAGGTCAAGTCTGTAGTGCTTTGCAAGTTCATTCAAGTGTGGTTCACTCAAGAAGTTCTCAGATTTAGGACTGCATGCCTGGACGCCTTTTAGCAGCCCTGCATCTACACTGCAAAATCTTTGATCAAGCTCGCCAACCATCCGATCCACACAAGGGAAAAGTAACTCTCTTTTCAATGTGTCTGAGTTGTTCAATTCAGTGCGTGAACCCACAGTTGCCTCCAGGACAAAATCCTCCATTTTCCTCTGTTTGTGCCTTGTCTTGGCACCTGGTTCAGGGATACTGTGGGTGTTACACAGGGCCTTGGTTTTCTCATACAGCTCTGTAGCAAATGCATCTGAGTGTTTGCCCTTAAGTGTGTCACACACAGCTTGTTTGCAGATAAAAGCTTCTGCCAGGTCTAAAGTCTCTTTCTGCAGGAATTTGTGGAGTCCTTCGGTTACAGACAGAATCGACTGAAACATCAGTAGTGCATAGACTGCTGAGAACTTGTAGAGCTTTGCTCTGAGACCAACAGCTATGGGGGATCCAATTGCAGATAGGCACTCCAAAATGGCAGGCAATGTCTCAAGAACTGCACTGATTGATCGCAACTGACATGCCCAGCGAGTGTTTGAAAGTTGCACAAGCTCAGTTTTTGTCAATCCAAGCTTTGCCTGAGTCTCCATGAACTTATGATGATTGACTAGGGAGGTGCTGAAGAAAGAATACACACACTCCAACAAGCTGAAAAGCTCCACAGCCTCTGGGACAGCCTTGCAAGTATTGCACAAAACCAGGTTGAGTTGATGAGCATAACAATGCACATAGATAGCCTCAGGATGGAGCCTTCTAAAATGTGCTTGTACACCTCCAGTGGAGCCACTCATAACGGCTGCACCATCATATGTTTGTGCTACACACTTAAGCTCTGCAAGACCATAGTTTTGGATCTGCTGCTGAATCTCATTTGCAATGGACTGGGCATCAAATGATTTTATCTCTGCAAGTGCAAGGAAACGCTCCTTCACTGCCCCCTCTGACACGTACCTGACACAAACAGCTAACTGCTCTGCCTTTTTATCCCTTGCCTCATCCACCATGATGGAATAGACTTTAGACTTTGTCATTTCAGATACAATGACACTAGTAACTTCCTGGGCACAACAGTCAATCATGTCATTCTGGGATGTTGGTGAGATATACTGTGCATTTGATGGGGGATTATGTTTTTGAAGAAAAGGATCAAACTCCTTCAAAAGCTCCATGCACGCAAGAAAATTCCCTCTGTTTGGGCTGTCTTCACCTTCATCATGACCACGAAAAGGGAGTCCCTGTCTCCCTAACATAGAGGTGACTGCAACAATTCGTCTGAGATACTCTCTTCTTTCGACTATCTCACTCACATTTGCAGTTGCTATCATCTGTGCAACGTTTCCCTGTTTGCTAGTTCCCTGGTAGCTTTTCCATGTAACAACACTGTCCTTATGTGTTTGTGCCATCTCATGCTTGCCAAAGATGACTAAAGCTTTCTTCCAGGTCTTGCAACCGTTACTGACCAAACTATCATGTTTGATGTTTTTGCCAAACACTCTACATGGGAAGCAGAAAGCTGCATTCTGGTTGACTGAATATTCTAACCAGTTGTGCTTTTCAAACCAGCTGTGGTTAAATGCTCGCTTCTGTGTACCAAAAGTATCATGTGGATAGCTCTTCAGCTTCACCTGTCTGGGCCCTGTGTCTTTGTCACCTAAATCAAACCCTGTAGTAGAATGAGTTGCTGCAGCTGCTTCATCATTTTCCCTCTCTTGGCCTGTTTGCTCTCCTCTCTCTGTAATAACTTGATCTTCCTCTGCCTCTCGATCTATTTGCTGCAGCTCCTCTGTCTCTCCTTGCTCTCTCTGACTTGAACTTGCCTGTTGACCTTTTTCTCCCTCAGCCACTCCTTCTGCCTCACCCTTCAAGATACATTAAAACATACTGAATTGTAATGTAAATTGCTAATATCATGACTTCTGCTCCCGCTCCACAGTAGGGGAGAGCGGGGTAAGTTGTCACACTCTTCACACTGACTAACTTTTACTGAGCACCATACATCACAACGTAATAAATGTTTCACCAAATGAAAGACGGAAGTCTCGGGCACATATGATGTATTGATTACATTTTCATATCTTATCTCATTACGGAGTTGTAGACTGTTGAAAGGAGAATGTGCACTTGTGACAATTTGCCCCATCGGCAGGTAAGTTGTCACACTAGATTATCTTAAAATATGAACACAAATACTTAATTATGATTATTGATTTTAATTGTTAAATTCAAACCAAAACTGGAAATTTGAACAATTATGCCAAGAGAATTTGGAAAAAAACAATTATTTCAATCCAATACACATTTTAATCAAAACATT
Organism: Rhamphochromis sp. 'chilingali'; assembly: GCF_963969265.1. Taxonomy (NCBI): domain Eukaryota; kingdom Metazoa; phylum Chordata; class Actinopteri; order Cichliformes; family Cichlidae; genus Rhamphochromis; species Rhamphochromis sp. 'chilingali'. The sequence continues at coordinate 11,169,701 of NC_137932.1, read as the reverse complement.
AAGTAGAAAGAAAACTTTAGTTTGAACTTTAAACTCAAATGTTCTCTGGCTTGCACATAAATCCATCATAACTGAATGGAATGCTGCAAATAATTTGCTTTACTTAACATGTTTATACTCTGAACAAAACAGATGCCTTATTTCTGATTAATCAGACTCAACTTCATAGTCACAATTCACATGTGACGACTTGCCCCAAAGTTAATGAGACAACTTGCCCCAAACTGACATTTATGCTAATTTTGGCTAAATGTCAGGGTTAGCTCAACATAGCAAATCAGCTGAAGTATCAAAAGACACGTTAATGTCTCCTCTATTTTGTGTAAAATAATAATCTGTAACATCTATACCTAACAAAGTTGTACTGAAGAAAATTTAAAGTGATTTATTTTTCCTTTTAGGTCAAAAAAATAAAAAAGATGTGCTCACCTCAGATTAGAGCAGTCTTGACCACATGTGAACAGGAGGTTGACTATAGAAGAAGAAGTCACACAAAGTGGCTATTTCATAGAGCCTCTAGTGTTGGAGTTATGAACAGTGTGACAACTTACCCGTGTGACAACTTACCCCGCTCTCCCCTAATTTGTTGCTCCCAAATATTTTGAAGTTACAAACATTATATTTTGAGCACGCATGTGACTAAAATGGTTGCAATTTAAAGCCCTGAAAAATATTACTAAATTACTTGAATTGAAGTAATATTAAAATAGAACCCTCAAAAATATGTGAGTCAGGCTAATTTGACTTATATACATATCTCTCTCTTTGCTCTCTCCACTTTCTAACCTTGACTCTCCTAAATAAAAGCTCAAGTTAAACAGGTCTTATATGTTGTACCGTGACTGAAATGTTTCATATTTCATATCCATATTGAGTCCCATAAAATTCTAATCAGACTGTCTCCATCACAAATGACTCCATCCTTTGACTCACCTCTCCAGCAGACGTCTCTCCCCTCTGCCTCTCTGTGCTCCTCTGCCCTGACTCCTACAGGTTAATGGGGATGGAGTGATTATTATTATTTCCACTGATGATAACCATACCTGAATGAGCTCAGCTGGATTTTTCAGAGCTAAAACGAGTGACAGAAATTAACATTATGCTAACAATTTAACTTAGTGCGCTAGCCTTGTTTTTATTTACAAAATGGGGAGCACCTGGTTCATTATTTACATGGGACTCTCTGCTGTTAGCTGGAGCTAACTAATTGTTACTACCAGCCAGTGATGAAGACTTACTTTCTTGAAAAACTTGCGTATATCCATGATTTCTTGCCGTTTGCCACATGCACGCTAGTGTGTCCGCAGGTGTATACGAGCGGAGTGTAAAGTAGCAGTGAAAACGAGGACTGGATTTTCAGTCATGTGGATGTCCCCTGTGAACAACTGGAAGGGATTGGATAACGAAGCACTGACGCTACCTTAACAATGTAAAGCGAAAGGGACCAACCGAGTTATGATCATATTTGTGTGAATAGCGACAGGTTTATATTATTATTTCTTTAAACTCATATTCCTGCATCTTTATATTGAATTTGTCTGCAAGTTCTGTTAAAAAAAAAATCGAATAAGTTAAAAAAAAAAAAAAAAAACCCACCAAATTATTTAGGGGGGCTTAAGAATATTTTAGGGAGGCTTCAGCACCCCTAAAATAGGCCTAACGACGCCACTGGAGAGAGGTTAGTGAAAAAGTGCGGGGAGAAGGGAGAGAAGGCATGAAAGAGACAGAGACACGAGGGAACGTGTCTGTCTGCTTAGATTTACACATTTTAAAATAGAGAAGCAGGCCACTTGTAGGAAAAGAGATGTGGAGAGCAAAGGAGAGAAACATGAAACAAAGGAGACATAAGAGAGAAACACAAGCGTCAAGTATCTCCTGGCTAAAATCTTTATTCCCTTCATTTGAATTATTGATTCTTTTCTGGCTTGGAGGCCAAGTAAGATCACAGTGACGCCGTGGTGTTATCTTGTCTGTATCCTTTTATCAGTTTTACTCGCTCTGTTGCATTTGACACGTCTAAGGTGTTGTTTCATGTCACAAAACCGATCTTTGGGTCTTTGATCAAATGTTTTCGCTTTAGTGGCGCCTCAGAGCACATTTTTAAAGTTTTAGATCACTGGAATACAACAGAAGGGCTTCATCCTGCGTTGTTCCCCATATGGAAAAGAAATAGTAAAAACATATATGATTTACTCATGAAAGTGGCCACTTTCTCATTACTTTCATATATTTTTTTAGTAAGTATATAAAACATACAAGTTTCATTATATAATTTTTCAAGGGATCTTATATGTGTTTTCACTCCTGTATGCTTTTCATACAAGTTTCATACAAGACAGATAAAAACTTTATAAGATTTATATATATCTTTTCCATATGGGTCTCATAAGCACTTGGCCCTATCAAATGATGGAGCAACAATAAAGACGATGGTTTTATAGTAGGCGACCAATTTCTAATGAAATCCAACCCTGCATGAAATAAACACGCATTGAAGTTATACAGCTGCATTCATGCAAACATCCCTCTCTAATGATGGCTATTTTTAGAAAGTTTTTAATACCTGTGTTTTCCTACCTGACTGTCTGTACCTGTACCACACTTTGACTTCCTTAAAAATGTGCACAAGGGGTGAGATTGTATGAAATTCAATAGCTAGTTGCCATATAACTTTGTCAAAATATCATAATTTGGGCCACTCGTACCACTTAGTCTTCATGTGTCCCATGAAGAATCTCTTCATCTCGTCATTGGAACATTTCACACAAATGAAGTCAAGACGATGAAATATGCATTCCTGTAAATGGAGCTGACTCTCACATATTCGCCCTGTCTGTATTTTTGTGTGTTTTCTAGGTTAGGAGTGGATGACCGGTCCCTGGAAAGTTCTCTCGCCCAATCAGGCTGTGAAGTTCACTGTTTTGATCCCAGCCTTAAGCAGCCTCACCTGCAACAAGCTGAAATGTGGCTCCATCGTCTTTCTGTAGATTGGAGGGATCCCAGCCCGGCCGTTGTTGCCCAGCGTCAGTATGCCAGCACGAAGAAACTAGCCACCATACTTAATGACTTTGGACACAGAGAGGTAAGAGATAGAGAATAGGCCACTGAGGCTCTAGATAGGCATGTTCATGGCATGCACAGCAAGACTGGGGTCTTCCTGAGTGGAGTTTGCATGTTCTCCCAGTGTTGGCATGGGTTCTCTCCAGTTTCCTCCCAAAGGGGGCACATACAACCAGTGTAATAATCTAACACCAACAACAACAACAAAAATAACATGCTAGGCTACTCTGCTAGCCAAATTAGCCAAAGATCTAACTAAAAAAAGAACTAACATGATGATAGTGGAAGTCATTCAACTGCCTGCCCTCCACAGTTAAGGCTAGGCTAGCCGCGTTTAGTTATTTAGCATTTTATTTAATGCTCCGCTCACCTCTAACTTGCTTTTCTCCTCTTTCTTTTTTCTTTTCTTTCCTTTTTTTCTCTGTGGTTTTTCAGTTTGTTTAAACAGAATCATGCATACATAAGTGAGTGGAGTCAGGTGGAGCCCACTTAGGGAGGTCAGGTCAATCCTAGTGACATTTCATACTGCAAGCTTGTCAGCTCTCAGCGGTCCCACAGCGGTCTAGGTCCCCTAACAGTTGCCTGCCCATGACCCTGAATTTGGATAAGCAGAATAAAATGGATAAATGGTTGTAGATTCTGCCTTAAACCTGATGAAGGTGTTCCTTTATCAACGTCGGCATTATTCATGCATAGCAAGCAAGGGCAGGTTTGCTCCTGCGCGCCTCAACATAAAACAGCTCATTATGATTAATTCCTCTGTCTGTCTTAAACTCCAGGTGAATATCTTCACGTATATGTGACTTTTTTTCTTGTAAATATGACTGTGCTGGATGTATTACCTCCCCAAAACTCCTCAGGGTTTGTGTTTCACCTCATCAGATAGGGATCTGCATTCACGTTCAATCATAAACACACGCACCAAGCCCAGTCATAGCATGCATGCTAATAAACACAGTTATAGAGCCAACAAGCATGCCTGAATAGGAAGGCTAAATGGTAATTCAAGGTCAAGGAAGCCATGCTTCTCTAAAGAGGTAATTAAATCATGACTTAAAGGCATCAAGGCTCTCTTCTTGTAATATATCCACTTCACCGGGTAACTTTAATAGTTACGGTTACAGAACACTGATTAAAGACAGAGCATTCAGTTTGGTACATAAATGCCTTGATACCATTAAGGATCCAATATGTAATTTTTTGTTTGTTTGCTTGTTTTTTAAAAGCCATTATTGTCACTTCCCTCAGCCACCTTTTCTGATTATCCTCCTTTTTCCTGTTAGAGGAGTCATAGATATGAGTGATTCCACAGTATTGTGTTTCACACATTTGCCTAACATGTGCGGTATTCTCGGTTTGAGTTCAGGAAGAGGTACAAATACCTCAGAGCCAAATCTGTGGCAACTGCTCATAAGTAAGGGAGCAGCTGAAAGAAGCCTACAGGCACCTGCTAACAGTGCAAATGGCTGTGTTGTGCCACTAATTCTGCACATACACACACACACAAAACAGGAATATAACCAATTTCTACCTTGGTTCAAGGAATGTGTGTCATATCTGTAAGTCAGCATGAACTAAAAATATGAAACGGGGTTCAGCATGCAGCTTCCAGCAAAACACAGCTGAATCAGGTACTTCTCAGCTTGCGGACAACAAACTTTCAAAGGACAGGAAGGACTAAAGTGCACTCGTTAATAAAACTGCCAGTGAAGACACAGTGAAGTTGAAACATTTGTGCAGCTGAAGGCTCTTTTGCTGAAAAATGTGAAAGTTCCCAGCAGAAATTGTTCTGTACGTGTAGTGTTGCTGGAAGTATAGCTGCTCTGCAGTACTAGCTTTTACAGTACAGCGAGCTTTATGATGCTGCACAATAAGCCAAATCCTTTTCCCTGAGACTCTGTGGTCACATATGGGTTTAGTGTAAACGGTCATGTTCGCTGATGTGTCCCCCACAGGGACATAACAAGAATCAGTTCAGGGTGCGGCGACCCTGTTTCATGTTATCCCTTTCGCCTTTCACATATGGTTTGGTCCTGCTGATATTATGAGTGGATTTTATATATATATATATATATATATATATGTTGCATTTTCTGAACAAATGTGGTGTTTTACTGGCAACAGATTATGATATATTTATGAAATCTGAACAACAGCGGGCATCTGGATAGCTTGGAGACGTGACAAAAGCAGGTGTAAACGCAGATGTGTTCTAGCTGACGTAAACACCCATGATGCATTTAAATCCAACTGTTAAAGGGTGTGGGTGGCTTTTAATTATTGTGAACACAATTTGATAGTCAAGTTCCTGCTTATTTGTTTTCTTTGAATTTCACTGGTGTATGAAAAAACCAAAGAAAACCAAACTGATTCATGAAATTTGGGCTCCCACTCCACCCTCAGGATAAAGTGTGTGTTTTACACAGAGGTTATCCTTTTTTCTGTTTTTTTTTTTTTTCTTGAGGTGAGCTTTGCAGAGCATCTGTATCACCCTCCAGGGCAAAATCTTTTTTTTTTTGCATCACTACTGTTAACACTCTAAAGTTTATTCCACTAACCCTCTCTCCTATAATAAAGTGAACATTTCAGTTAATATATATTGATTGCTAGCTGGGCTTATCATTGTTTTTTTGTTTTAAACAGACTAAATTTAAATTAGACTAAAGCAGAATCCCTGGCGAAGAAACCAGGTGCTTTGCTTTAACTGATTTAAGCTGAGCGGTTCGAGTTGTTAAACCCTTTTCTGCAGGTAAAAAGCAAACACGCAAATCATAGAAGGTATTTGCAAAGATATGAAGATGTCGGTGTGTGACGAGATATGAACAAATAAGGGCTGGCGTGTTTACAGTATGTGTGGGTGGGTTTGTACACCATGCTGCGTTATAGATAACACACCTCACCTGTTTTAAATGCAGAGCCACACATGCATTCTTGTAATGAGGTTTTAATGTGAGTACACAGTGTGCAGGAGGAGCAAGCAGCAAACAGCAGGAGAACTGTTTCTTCTCCAATCCTCGGCGACAGGAAAGGCAGCAATCAAGAGACGGGAGTCGCTCTGAAAGGTCAAAATATGCATTTGTGCGGCACTTCTTATCTCCGTTAGTTAAAAAAGAAACACACACACACACACAGATGACTCATTCACACAGCTCTAGTGACCAGCTGACACAGCGCACACACTGTCACGGCGGGTGCAAATGTCAGTAGCAGGAAGTCACATCTCATTTAGCGAAAAAGAGCTGCACATTGGACAATCGATCATGACAGTAATTGCGTAACACTGCCCAGAGATGCTACCATACGGGATTTAATTAGCCTAAGCAGAAAAACTTACATCTAACAATCTTTGGACTAAGAATGTGCTTTTTGTGCCTAAACGATGCACTGAAATAATTAGAGAAAAAAATGTTACACTCACGCATTTTTGCTTGCTTTTTAAACGGTTGCAGAAATAGCCCAAAGAGAGGTTAATGCAGCTGTTGAAGTGTTTTCACCAACCTTTTAGATTCTAGTAAAATTAATATTTGGAAGTATGATCTGCTCTTTGGTGGCATAGTCACCAATAAAGGCACACATTCCTAGTAATAATGTCAGGATTTGTGTCCTGTTTGGCTGGTCAGTTGAGGTATTCTGTGTGCAATAAAAAGAAAAAATAAAGTCTGGGTAATAGCTAGGATTTATCTCAAATAAATACATTTCCATTTAATTAACAAGCCCGAATGTAAACTCCCATTTTGCTGTTCTGCTCTCAAATCAGCAAACTTGTTTGTTTACACAGACTCAGACAACTTTTTATCAAAAGCCTCTCTAAAATGAAAATGTGTTCCAATGCCTAATGCTGAGATTGCTGTACAGAAGTAATCACATACATTATGACTCACTGGAAGCAGAGGAACTCATTGCTCATTGGCTAAAACCGTTTACAGCAGTCTCACATTAATATCTCTGTTAGGGAGGGCAGGAATTTCACAGCGTGCAAAGTCATTTGACATAAAATTGTCTATGGAAGCTATCCACCGGGGCTGATCAGCTTCATTATTGCAGTCAATTTTTCTTTGTGTTTTGTGTGTGTTTCAAATCTAATCCTGAGTTCTAAATGAATTTTAATAAGACAGCCACTGAAATGCATGCTTTTTGATTTGCTGGCACAGTTTAAAATTCAAATGAAGCTTAAAAGATAAAAGTTAACATTGTTAAATATAATAAAATATAAAATACAAACAGATCGGGATTGCTCGTGGTGATATGGCCATAAGCGTACTATCGTGAGTGAATTCACAGATGTACATAATGGTTGTCTGTCACCCCCATGACCTCCTTTTTTTGAACCTGACTGCATTTCTTTGCTTAGTTTAAATGTTGTCCCTGTGCTAGTGTGGCTTTTCTCCAGATACTCTGGCTTCCTCCCACAGTCTGAAAATGTGCATGTTGGGTTAACTGGATTGACATAATGTGAGTGTGAATGTTTATCTGCCTCTCTGTGTTGGACCTGTGCTAGACTGTTGACCAGTTCAGTGAGTACACTCCATTTAGAAGACATGAAAATAAAAATGCTCGCTTGTCTGCAGTTAAACATGAAGCCAAAGGAAATCAGAATATTTGAACAGAAATAACCCCCATGCTCCACCCATAGACATGGATATGGGACCACAAAGGCAAAAAGGCCATTTCTGGGAAGTCCACGGAAGAGAAAAATGACGACAGATAGAGTGAAGCTGTGTGATCATCTATAATCCTTACAACACAACACAATGTACACACACATAAGCAGATAGAAATTACATTAGCATTAGTTTTCAGCGATGTCTCATCATTTTCCATCACGTGATTTTTGTCCAATCAAAAAAAACAACATGTTTCTGCTTGTGGGAGTGAGGGACAATGGTGGGGAGGACAGAGGACGATATTTTGCCACAGTTGTTTTTGAATCCTGTTCAGTTACACTAATGAGGTCTGGGGATATTGTGCGGTGTCAAATGCATCAATTGGAGAGGAGCTTGTTTAATATATATGCTGCCATACCACCCGACACTTAGTTTAGCTCAAGAAATGTTATCAGCCTATTTGTTTAGGTTTTTTTTTTGTAGGAAAGACTATTTAATGCACTAATCCCTGATATTTTCTTTGGTTAATGTATTATTGACTATGGCTACATGATGGACTTCCTGAGAAAATTACGAGATACTGGTGAGCCTGAAAGACTCTGCTATACTAGACCTGAGAGGAAACCCAGTGTCCTGAGGATATGCATTAAACTTTGAGCATGCATGAATGTCCTTACATGAATATGACCTAAGGGTGCTATTAACATTCATCTTCTGAAAATTTCCTCCCTGCTCTATCACAGCAAGTCTTGTCAGGCTGCTCTTTCACTCAATCCATCATCAAGATCCCCGGCGCAGAACAAAATCAAGCTTCACTTTTCATCTTTTAATAGATTTTGCATGTAAGAACTCCATGCAGCTTGGTGTCATTTATTACCTAAACAAGATGCATTTAAATCGGAAGTTTTTCTGGTTGTGTTTCAGGTGGATGTACTGAAGGCAGACATGGAGAGTGCAGAATGGAAGATTTTGGAAAATTTGATCCTCGAAAGAGTTCTGGATTCAGTGGGACAGCTGCTGCTGGAGCTTCACCTGCACTGGGCAGGCTTTGAGGTGGGTGGCGATGAGCCATCTGTGGTGCGGTACTGGTACAGCCTGCTGAAGGAGCTTGAGCGCTCCGGCTTCCACCTCTTCCACATCCACAGCGATCCTGCTAAACCTCACATTTTTCTACAGAAGAATGTGCTTAATGCCAGCAGTGCTTACACCTTGAGCTGGGTGAATACTCAGTGGAAGCCTTTAGGGAAACCAGATAGAACTCAAAAATAACTTTTTACCGTCGCTGATAACTGGAAATCTGAATGTGTAACATGGACTTTCTGGGGCACAGCTCTCTTCAAATACACTGCTCTTATCTGCCCCGACCTTTGAAGAAAAAAAAAAAAAAAAAAGTAAAAATCTCTGCTCCTACTTATCCTCCCGCTCATCCTCTGCTGGCCTGCGATGACCTAAGCCAAGTAAAGGAGCAGCATAATTACCTCCAGAGGCTCTGTGTTCTACCTCATAGTGGCTGTATTATTGGCTGCAGGAAAGTCACAGTCAAAATCATCAAGGTCCTATCTAAGCCTGGCCCAAAGCCAGGCAGTCCTACCTGATAGTAGACAGCAGAAGTCCATAGACTACGCAGCTCACGAGCTAAATTATGAATTCAAGGAAGCGGATACAGCGTTACAGGGTCACCGACAGTGAGTGAATATTTTAAGGAGGCGGGAAAGAGACGGGATCTGCTCCCGAAGAAGTAGTTTCCATGCATCACCACAGCATGACAATGTGAAAAAATGGGACTGTACACTTGTACAGAGTTTGCTTGTTGGCTATTTAAACGTGGATATTTGTGCAAGTAAGAGAAAAACAACTGTAATTCCAGTTTCTGGAATTATAATAGAATAACCCCCCCCCAAAAAAAACTTCACACATAAGAATTTTACACCATCAGTTCCCTTCCTCGTGTTCAGCTGGCGTTTGTCTGTTCAGCACCGCAACACTGCCAACAATCAGGAAAAGTAACACTTTAAAATAACAACATTGTTCAGTTATTGAAATTTACCAAACCTTTTGATGATGAACCGAATTTCTCCTCATGATTTTGATTTTAAAGAATAAACACTTTGGGGGGGGGGGGTTTTCCCCCCCAAAGGAAGGAGTGCTTCATTTTTTGAAAAGGTAGACTTTAGGTTGTTTATTTCCACAAAGAGATGGCCATACAGCTGAAAACAAAGAATATATTTTATCAAGAATATGAAAGGTATACTACCAGAACATTGGAAAATACAGTAACAAAAAAAAGAAACATTAAGAATAACAAGGTACCCCCTGTAATACTTCTTCTGCAGTAGAACCAATACTTTGAAAGTTCTTGTTTGTACAGATATTACATGACTAAGTATTTTGATCCTACACAGGGTAAAAAACAAATACACCTGTACAATCAGACTGGATGCCAGTCTTTTGGCTTAGACTCAAAAACAGTTCCAGACCATGAGACAATTGGCCTCCTCCTTTTTATTGAACCAGTCAGGTCATGTCCATTATTTCCAGAAACCCGTCCTCAGGGACAGATCTAATCCCAGAGTTTTATCTGTCCATCCCAGCCACAGGTGATGACCTTGGAGGTTTCATGTGGATGCCACAGGGCGCTGATGCACACCTTGTCATGAGCCTTGATCCTGTGATAAAGCTTGGTGGTTTTCCAGTCCCAGATGTTCAGCTTTCCATCTGCATCTCCTGACACCACATAACTGGTAGAAAGAAACGTGTTTCATAATTAGCACATGGTTATAAAAATAAAGAAATAACTTCTATCTTCACTTCAGCAGCCAAAAGGTGGGAGTTGGAATTTTTGGTATTTAATCTAGGCAGGGGTTGCAATGTTGCCATGGATACTGAAAGGAAGTGAGGGCACCTGCTCACAGTCGTGGGTGGTGGGTGAGAAGAGGGACAAAAAGGGTCTTAATGGGCGTTTTGTGTAAAAATAGGAAGATGTCCTGTGAGCTCTCCTAGCGATAGCTGTATGTTTTTTTTTCACCAAGAGTGCTTCATTACCTGGATGCATTTTAAAGCTCAGGATGAGAAACAGCTTACAGAATACAAGCAAAGATATCTCAATATACTGATCATCTGCACAATGGTGCATTTGGACTCAGTTTTTAATTCACCCATTACACTAATAGCAAATTTTTATTCATAAGTACTGTTTAGTATTTACTAGTGGAATATTCTAAAGCTTTAAGCATCTCTACTTTGTGGTTTCTGTCAGAATAAAACTGCCCTTCAGAGTGACATTGTGAAGGCTTACCTCATGTCTGGGGAGAAGTCCACTTGGCATGCATAGCCAGCTACCATGTGACCCTTGAAGACTTTCTTTTTGTTTAGTCTGAAGCGGTTTTGGGCTCCAAAGATCAAAATCTGGTTGTCCATGGACTGACAGGCGAGCCATTTACCTTAAAAAACAAAACAATAAACCATTGGCCAACTATGCTGCAAAGCACTTGTGCCCTTGATAACACAATACACATTTCTTGCAAAAAAAAAATCAAAGAGAAAACAAAAGCATTTTTGGTTGTTCACATTGAAATTTCAAGGTAATGTTTGAATTCAAATTCAAACGCATATAAACTTTAAAAGTTGTCCCCAAACCTTTTAAATGTATTATTTGCATGATTCTGTACAGCCAAGTGTTTAACAAGCAGACCCTCAGATCTTCAGTGCGGTATTTTGATGACACTGCTAGCATGCGCTAAACCTGACAGTGCAAAAACTGTGATCTGGAGGGACATTAACTAACAGCAGCTACACAGTAAATGGTAGAAACTGCCTCATGGCCAAAATTCTTCAAAACAGCAAAACTGGAAATTTGGATTGAAGTGGACAGCCCTTTGAAAAGGGCATGAACTCATCATTCTGCCATCAGTGAATTGGAAAGATTGAGGCAATTTAGGGAAAAAAAATAAAACGAGGCTTTGCATCAGTGGCTGCTCAGCAGAGATCTGCTTTAGAGAGCATTTCAGCCCCTGACAATCCAACAGTTTCAACATCACTGCACGATGGTGAGAGGCAGTGCTTTAGTGTCAAAGCATTATACAATTCTCTGCACTTTTTAAAAGTGTACATGAGGAAATTACTAATTCGATCTGAGAAAGAAATGTAGTTCTGATATGTGTGTCCTCTTTTTACACCACTTCCAGAAAACTTGTCAGCAAATGTCAAATAGAATAAGTGCAGGAGAATGAAAACAACTTGACCAATTTCAGCAGCGCACTGGAGCCCTGTCTGCTTAGTCAACATGAAAAAGAGATGGGGAAGAGCGGGGGGGGGGGGTTGTACATATGGTGCCAAGTGGGGCTGGGCGCCATTTAGGCTTGAGAGAAAACTGAATGGTCTCCCACTGAGAGCTCATTCATTATTCACATGCTAAAGATAAACAAACCACGCTGGAACAAATACGAATATTGCCCAAAGGAAGAAGGCAAGTACGAAGAGAACAGGAGGAGAGAAAAAATTTAAAACTGGGGGGGGGGAAATGTAGAAAGGAAAAGAACAAATGAGGACAAAAAAAGGTTTTTGTAGGTTGCCTACAGAGATATTACATAAATTACAATGGAGATGTTTCCATGGATACAAAATGGTAGTGTAATATACTTGGGTGGGGGGCAGATTCTCCTCTGCTAGGTTCTGCTCCATGTGTGGGGAAGAGCTTTACACACAGAACACACGCATTCAAGCAGACACACAGGGTGAAACTGGGAGCAGTGGAGAGAAGCAGCTCAACCAAGGACAGTCCTGGAAACTAATGACTACCAGCCAAAGTTAATCCTGTACTAACAGGCCAGCTTCAACAAGCTATGCTTCATCTGTTAAATTTTGTGATCATGCGTCTACATCCCTACAACAAGCCCAGGCATGTGGGCTAGAGCACATGTTTATGCTCATATGTTTTGGTTATGTCCCAAATTATCCAATTGCTCATGTCCAATACATAAGAAGTTTTCTAAATTTATTGGAAAATAATAGTTCATTGTTACCCCAAATGCAGCCTTTTGTGGCAGGAAGGTTCATCTTCACAAATGGAAGGACAGAGTATTAGTGACATCAGATACTTTTTACAACTTGGGGAGGGGAAAAAGATGCACTGCTTAAAAAAGGATCTATTAAATGGTTTTCTGTCTTTGGTGTCAAATATAGAAGCAAAAGATCTGTGATGAATAAGTGGCTTTTAAAATTCATTTTCTTTTCTTTTGTGTGATCTGACTGTTATGCTTTTTTTCTTTTATCCTGTGATCAGAGCACATTTTTGGTTATATGTGATCACTTTTATATTATAAAAACAAATAAATGCCTTGATCAAGAAAAAAAAAATCACAGTGGAAAATATTACTTTGGCTACTTTTGTGGTAATACTTGATCCATGTTGTATCTCCTATTACACTATGCTGCTGGCACCATGTAGTAATAGATTTACTAAATTCTTTCATCAATGGCTGTAGCTCATATCGAAAAAACAAAGATGAAAAATGCCCTTTATTTAGTTTGCACTACAAACGCTACTGCCTGCAATCACAGATAAAATGTTACAATTAAAAAAAAATCCTGAGTAATTTTCAGAAAAATTCTCTTATGAAGTGAGACCACAGCAATAACATTACAAATTTTCTTGATATAATTGTGATTTAATTTTGAGGCTTTTATTGCCCACTCCTATTATGTAATCTAAAATTTGTTAACTGGGTCTAATCAACATAACATTTCCTGGCTGCAGCTTATTTACAGTACAGGTAAGAGTACCATAACCTCGGTAATTGGTAAGAATATGAATGGATATATGGATCTCACAGAGTGATACTGCTCTGAAATCTGGCGGCACTGCATGAAGGCATGGTAAAGGTACTTTACACAAAAAGAAATGTAAAATTCAGCAATTACAAAAAAATTACAGGCTTATAACAGAGTCCTACAACCCTGACCTAAATCTCTACTATCAAAGAAGTAAAAGCTTTGCTCGTGTGGAGAAAGACATCAACAATCAACAATCACATTTTTGCTCCCCATCAGTTTGGAAGGGTTATAAGGCCAAATTGATTTGAAGTCCATAATTCCACAATGAAAAAGTGGAAAACATTACAGTGCCATTAGAAAGAGGGACTGAACAAGTGTGGCTTGCTTGGAAGGGCTGCCCGAAGAAAGACTTGTCTCTAAAATAAACATGGCAGCTGCACTGAGTCCTATGTGTACAAAAGGCCAGCCAGTCGGCAGAACTCACGAACGGAGCCACATCTGCTGAGTAAGATATCAGCATACTGCTGCCGTTTAGCCAATGAGCGGTGAGGCAACCCATTCTCGTGACCTCCTCCATTACACTATGAAAACCCTCTTTTTTACACGACGGTATGCTAACTGACAGTATACAGTCATACAGCTGTTCATCTTAAAAATAAATAGCATTGGGTGCCAGTGTAGCTCACTGATGGAGCAGTCAACAGGTCCTAGGTTTGAGTCCGACCCATGGCCCTGTGTGTCTTCTCTTGTTCCCTCGCCCCACTTCCCTGTCTAATCTTACTGCTCCAGTGTCCAAAAGGCAAAATTGCTCAAATATTAAACATTTGTTTTGACATCAAATGTACACAGTTTAAGTCACTCAAGTGTCCAAATATTTCTGTTATCCAACAGTTAATGCATTATCTGTGACGATTAAACAGCCAGAGCTAAACACAGAACTGGAAACACAGACAGCTGACATGTATTGATAGAAAATCTGGATCTCGTGGCAAGCAGAAATCTCCACGTACAACAAACTTACTACACTGAGAATATCTGTTTTTCCCACCTTGCCTGAGCGATGGCAAATCTCAGAAGGTGTGACTCTACTTCAGTGTGGTAATGCAGGTTTTACTCCCTCAAGTCGCCTGTCCTTGACTGTGTTTATGAGTGTTTGGCCATGATTAGTCTACTTACCATTGGGGGAGAGAGTCACAGCTGGCATGGAGTGCATACTGGGCTCAGCAATGTACTTAAAGTCCACAGGGATGTCCCTGAAAAAGGCACAAAACACTGTGAGTACACTTGAAGACGGGTTAAACAGTGGATGAGAACAACGTGAGAAGGCCCTTAGCAATAACAGCTCTATGGGAAAACATCGACAGAGCTGTTGTTTGTTTGACATTGAAGGTGCTTATGCCAGCTCAAAACTGCTTATTTACTAGAGAGAGAAGAGCTGTGGTGGAGGTAAAGAAGGAAAAAAAAAACAGGCTGTATCACCATTAGTGCTACAGTAAATAAATAAATCTTGTAAATAATGTGAAAGATGCTTTTGATGCTGCACCAGCCACCAATTATTTATGAAACCCTCCTTTGCTCCTTCACCCGGCCTCGCTGTTCTTTTATGCTCTGCTATGTCTCTCTGCTTTGGGAGAAACAGCAAACTTGGCTATTTGATCTTAACTTGTCTGAAGAAGATCATTCAAATGTACAGTGCATGTATGTGTGTCTGTCAGGATGACAGCGTGCCAATTTGCTGAGACTTGCTGTAAAATAAAGCAAAGTCCTAAACTCAACTTGCCATCAGCTTTACTAAAACCACGTCCTTGTTTCTTTCTGTGACGAGTGACAGCTGGGGCTGCACGACCGTCACACGGTCAGAGATTAAGGAGCTTCTGTGTTTGTTCAAGCCAGAATCTGCAGTCAAGCCAAACTAAACTCCATAACTAAGAACCCACACTTTGTTTTTAGACACACTACTTCAGTGGGTCTGAAATTAAGATTTCTATAATATAATTTATCTCATTATATGTGCTAATTTGAAACGAAGGATGGTTTCACAAAACAAGCACTGACAGATTTAATTCATTTATTCATTTGTTTCCTTTTCAAATTATTCTAAGAACATTCCGATTTGGGAGTTTTATTAAGCTGAGATAAATCGATCGCTTCTAAAAAAGCAGGCTTTTTAAGAAATCAAGTTCTGGGGAGGTTTAGCAGTTCTTTGACCATCCTGAGTGATTCCTACAATATGCTTCCACAGTCTCCACCACTTATCTCCCGCTATCCTTTTCCTTCTCATTTTATTATCATTCCAAGTGTCCCCGTGGGCTTCATCGCTCTCTACATGATGTCTTTATGATCAAGAGTTAATTCCCCTTGTTTTGTGCAGTTTGGTACATTTCGAATCAATTGTAATCCTCCTGGAAAGCATTCACAGACTCTCCTGATGACAAACCTATGCTATAGATAAAGTAGTCAATCCTGGGAACACTATGTGTGAGAACGTGGACAGAATTTAAATTGCGTGTAGGCGTTTTCACTATGACGCGAATGGCTTGTGGATTTGCTGCCTCGCAGTCTATTCTGCGTGCTCTCAACATGCCCCTCTCTGCTAGACGCCGCTTCTATTCTTGCAACATGAGACTATTCTTGTAAATTCAGCCTAATGCAGCTCTCACAGGGAGAGTGGGGCAGGGGGACTAGAGCCAGGTGGTATCCATGGGAGAAAGCGGGACCGTCAAGTCACTTTTTGGCCTGACATACCACTTGCCCGCTTACTCCCACGCTGCACTAAAAAAAAGCTCATGGGAGCCCGAAGTTTGCCCAAAGCAGACTCTTAGGATTTAATTCTTTAGCTTGTTGTTGTTGTTGTGTTTATCTTTAATTCTGTCTTTCACATTGACTTAAAGTGTGCAAAAAACCTTTTTAAGCAGATAATCCATCTCACAAGCTCATGAGGAAGTTTTGACAATTAAACCAAACTAAATACAAATGGCTGCCCTTGATACAAAACCTCCCCTTGAAGCATTCCATGGAAAGCTCTGTTTATCTGGTGGTTTTTAAATATTTATTATCTATAAACAGCAAATAGCTGAGTTTGTTTACCATGACAGGGCACCCCAGACAGTGTACAAGCCCTTCCCGGTGGTCTTTTGGTTGTCCAAACAATTATAAACAGCAGGATATGGACATTTTTAATTTTGTTATTAAAATTCATGTTCGCGTTTTCTTTCACCATCCCCAAAAGTGGGATTTAAACCTTCCAGTCATCCCAACACATACACATTACAAATCATTTCATTCACATCGTTTTAGTTAGTTACACTCGTATATAAAAGGAATCTCGTAAAACACTATAATCTGTATCCTGCTCATCACAGAAGAACAATAATATATAAAAGCACTTGATGTGCCCAAGGTGCATCTTAACAAGCCTATAACAAAGTTAAAAAAATACAATCCAGAGCTAATACTTGCACAGCTCAAAATTACACTGAATACCCAGCTGTCTGTAACTCCTGATTGTTTCGTTTTTTAATTATAGTCCACACTGGTTCACTTCCTTCTTGCTTTACATTCATATTGTTGATTGATTTCTCCAAGCCAATATCAGCTACAGTCTTCTGTTATTAAACGCAGAGCATTAGGGAGGAGGATTACATGACTTGCTTGGAAGAACGGCAGCAACAACTACAGCGGCACTCTCAAGTTTCAACTATGGCATAAGCAGTTCAGGCTGCACTCGGCACTTACCACTCCCAAACTCGAAGACTCTTGTCGTCTGATGTGCTGACAAACCGACGGTTCTCGTCAACAAAGGTGATGGTGTTGACGGCGCCCAGGTGACGATCGTACTCCTGAACCACCTCGCCTGTCCTGATGTCCCACTTTTAGAGACACAAAGAGGCACAGACAGCACAGCAGACAGAAGGGAGCTAAACAAATGTATCCCATGAGTCGAAAAGTGGAGTACTAAAATGAATTCACAATCCCTCCAACACTTGTTCCACTGCGCCTTGCTATATTCGCATGGAGTGATGATTACCAAAATAAATACAGCTCGTCTCAATCGCACTGCAAAAACAGAGAATATGGCTCACTGTGGGAGACTCCCTATGAGAGCAGCTATAAACTGTACCGATGTTATGAACCTTTTAAATTGCCTTAATGTAATCACAGCGATTAGCAATCAAACAGACTTTAGTCCTAAAAATTAATATTTTGAGAGAAAACAGCATGTACAAATTAAAATATAAAAGGCAACCACACAGAAACCCCTCCAGGGACAGCAAACAAATAAATAAATAAAATGAAGCTCGTCTGTTCGGATGGCTTTCACACCAAGTTCCATTTTTTCCCCACCCTTGGGGTGAACAGCCATCTGTTCTCATAACCCGAAAAGGGGACCTGCATGATTTAACGCTAACCCTGATTATTGTGCTAGATTGTGACTGACAATTACAACTCAACATTTTTTCCCCTATTAGCTAATCTCCCAGAATTAAAATGTCTTTCTAGAGATTTCCAAACATCCATTGCTCTGAAATGTCGAAAATAAAAACTATATCACACTTGAGCTGTCCTTTCAGCATGTTGAGAGGTTCGCATGACTCGTTCTAAAAACGTGATAGTGCATTTATAGATTTCCTACTTTTATCACATATTGTTCTCTTTCCTTCGCCTCTTGTTTACCCTAATGCTTCTTGTGATTAATGAGTTGCTCTAGTCCTGTCAGCCACTGAACCTCTTACAACTCCCACACAACTACACACACTAGCGCTGGAGGATGAGACAGGAGTATATTTCACGGTCCTGCGGGCACAGGGAGTAAACAGAGAAATTCATGTGTGCAACCTGCTTGGCCAACATGATAGACTTTTCTTGCGGTGGAAGAAATGGTCAGCTTTACCTGAACAATCTTCTTATCTGACATGCCAGCCACAAGAAGGTTCTGTTTGTCCTCATCTGGGTTGAACTTCACACAGTATGGTACCTTCCTGTTGGTGAAGTGGGAGATACACTGGCCTGTGGTGGGAAGCAAATTGAAAGTCAGAGCTCCAGAATAATCCACAGTGGCTCCCTCACAAAGGCACACTGAAGTTGCTTTAAAATTTAAGGACACACTCTACAACTTTCAATGCTGTATGCTCCATATCCCTGCAGGTGGTGACAACTCAGCTGTAACACACAAAAATTTCCTAGTGTTCATTCGGTAAAGGTGAATCATCACAGGGATGATGCTCCAACTACTGCTACAACCAAGGAAACAGGAAATTGAAATGACTGAAAACACTGAGAGGCACTTGTATGCTAAAATAGCACGCTTTTTATATTACTGCTATAATATAGGAAGAAACAATCCCCAGAAAAACAAAACACAACAACTAGTTGTGTGAAAAAAGTAAGCAATGCTTTTCATTTGACAAATCTAACTCAAGCAAATCAACTTTTAGGAGAAGTATTTGGATGATGTGTCCTCCACTGATATCAACAAGTGGGGGATTTAATGCTTTTCTGCCCTCTGCTGGAGCGGCACTCTTGAGCTGAAAGGGGTAAAAATGTGACAGATGAGCCAAGTGGGTTCTTTTTTAAAGGGAAACCATGGGCCCAACTTCTAGAGGGAGCACAGACTGACACAGATCGAGCAGATCAACTAAAATTTGGTTTTACTAGCAGACTTCACCTCCACAATAAAGGTGTGTTAGACATCATGTCATTCATCCTAATTGATCTATTATGTTAACCGGGTATAACCATTTTTAAATCAGTTAACCTGTAAATTATTTTTTTTGCATCCGATATAAATTACTGAAAGAAAAAAGAAATCCAAATCCTGGATTACAGTATTGGTAGTTTTGCTTAAAAAAAATTAAATGATTAATTATTAAAATCTCTGTTGATTAATTGGTTTTAGCGTTAGTGATAAAATTCATGTGATCTTGGACTGAAAACAAGTTTATATTACTAAAAAGTTCGTGCAGAGAAAATATTTATCATCTAGGAATATATATGGTTAATTAAATCATTCATCTTCAAGATAATCATTTATATATTTCTCTATTTAATTATTTCTTTGAAGTTTTATTGATTTGGTCACTTTAAGATTTAAAAAGGAGCCGTACGCCTACATAAAGAACGTATTGCTGTCAGTGGCCCACGTACCTGTCTCAGAGTCCCACAGTTTAATGTAGCGGTCATATGCAGCGCTGAGGAACTGGGTCCCGGTGTTGTTGAAACAAATGTCTCGCACTGCTTTGCTGTGACCTAACACAGACACAGACCACACATATATTACAGACAAATAAATACATCCTCTAAAATTCATTTTCCTGCATTCCCCAATCTTGTTACCAAGAATCCCCCAGCTGTCCTCCTTTGAAAGCAAAATCATTTGAGAAATATGAAATTTGGTTAAGGGGAATAAAAGATGCTGAATAAAGGAATTAAAAAAAGGGAGATGAATAAAGGAAGATGAAGTGGAATCTGGGAAAATGGAGGAAACGGAATCTTAAAATGAGCCTGTAAAACAGGGTGGTGAAAAAAGACACACCTTCTTATTGTCTCCTAATATCAGTCTATGTAATCCTTTGGGTTTTCCCCCTCATACAGTAGAGGTGATGAGAGGTCCCTGTGGGCCTCATGCAAGCAAAGGCTTACCACATTGAAAAAGTCTTTAAGCAGGGCTGTACTGTTTTTACAGCATTAACGGAGCCCACTGAGGCCACACAGACTGCAATTAAAACTACGGAAACAGGCGCACACAACCAAGCAAGTGCTGATCACTGCTTAGTTTGGTAGACATTACAAACAACATCACCTTATAAACAGCTATGTGCAAATTCCTCTAGAAAATTAAAAAAAAACACAAAAACCCCCAGAAATATTTCTTTAAGCTGTTGGAGAAAATATGAATATGAATATCAGTCTGAGGGTTCTGTCCACAAGGCATAGCCAATAACTCTAACACACATCATATTTAGCTCTGCTGTTTCTCCTACTCACTACTTTCTAAGCTAGTCAATCTCTGTCAGTTTATTCACTCCTAAACTGTGTTCTCTCCTTCTGTATCTTCTCGTGTCTTGTGCCCTCCCTTGCCCCTCATTCCCCCCGGCCTCTGAGCTGCTGAATTATGCATATTCAGTGAAGGAGCTGACAAGCAGAACCACAGCTGCAAACAATCTCTATTCTGACAGCGTGCCATCTCTGGAAAGAGTGTAAGAGAGTCCTGCATGCATTAGCCTAACCTGCCCCCAGACTCCAAATACGCATATATCTGTATATTAAAAAAATAAATAAAAAATCCCAAATCCCCCCGCGCTCTGTCAGCGGTCAGCAGACATGTCATTAGTCCTCCAGTAATGCTGAGCTCACAATGTGTCACTGCTTTGTATTTCCCAAAAGGCTGAGCGCACTTCATACCTTGACCATATTTTAATGTCAGCATCTTTGCTGATGATCCATTATTATTTATAAAAGGATTTACTTGAATAAACGACACAATTCAATTTTATACAGCGAATTATTAACCGACACCAACACTTATCATGTACCACATCATTATGATAGATGATGCAGGATGAGCATTTTGCACACTTACCAATAAAAGTCCGAAGACACCTCCTTTCACCATACACCTCCCACAGCTGTGAAGACGAGAGCACAGTTACAAAAGAGAAAAAAACTGATTTATACTTTGTCGTATTTAAAATACGGGGTAACAGGCTACTTTATTGCTACAGAGATTATTACACAATCATAAAGATCACATCTTAGATAAATGTGTATACACCCCCACCCCCCTTTTCTCCAGAAACCTTATTAGCTTATTTACCTTGATCTTGCAGTCCATGGAGCAGGAGAGCAGCAGATGACCAGAGTTTGGAAACAATCGGATTGCACTGACACCCTAGAACATACACGGGATGAGAAATTTATATTTAACCAAGACTCTTTATTTTGAGTATCCCAGTCACTGTTACAGCTTATGGCTGATTTACAGTAAAAGCAAGCTGTTTTGTAAATTTTGATATTGTGCTTATCTGTTTTCTGGGGGTCTTTTTCTGTTTTGTTTGGGGGTTTTTTTACTCTTGGCTGAAGCACAGAAAAATATTCTAGCAGAAGGAAAATGCTGCAATGTATATCATATAAATGTGACTTGAAATCACAAAGCCATGGCCAGGCTATTGCTATTCAAAGATTTTTAAGTTGGACACACCGGCCAAAACAATAATGCATGCAGGACAGCATGTGTGCAGACTCTTTATTATCATCTTAATTCTGTAATAGTTATCGAAAATATCCATGATTTTCTGCAACATACCAAAGTTTCAAAGTGTCACAAAACTTTGGTGACACCACATGAGCCACTCTCCAACTATTATCTCAACATCAGCACTTCCACACACTTATCCTTTTCAAATTTCTTTGTATTCAAATTAGACTCTGAAGTCTGTAACTTTCTGCACAAAGCAGAAAGGAGCCAATTTAAAACTTGAGTGATTTCCTCTCCCTGAAGCGCACTGGCAGATCAGACACTTGAATCACATCTTTCTTGGAATAACCCAGTGTTTGCCTTTATATGTGAATTATAAAGACATGGCTTTGAATCAAACAAAATAATCTCAGATATGTCGGTGCGAAGCAGCTGGTATATGCCCGTGTTATCACCGTGTTCAGAAATACCTACAAGGTTTTATGGATTTTCTCAGACATTTTACAAGGATTGGATAATGAAATATGTATACACAAATGCCCATGTTTCACTGCTCTCAAAATCATTAAAACAAATACTTTTAGAACTTTTTTCCCCCGCCTCAAACTGACCTTGGTGTGTCCAGACCAGACATGAATCTGTTTCTTTGGCAGGTAACATTTGTCTGGAGCATCCGCAGAACGCAGATTGATGCCCACATCCTGTGGGACATGAAGGTACGACCTGCCCTGGTAATCATACATGTCTTTAACTGTGGGAGAGAACAAAAGAAACAGACAAAATGTGATGTAAAAGAATCCTGCAGTATTTGGATCTATGCCGGACAAAGGAACTACCTGACATATTAAGTACTTGAGAACAGAAATGAGTAAACTTTGTGAAATATCTTTACGACCTGTTCCCAAAAAGGTTGATACTGTTCATCTGGACGTAGCGTTTTCAGTGGGAGAAACGTTTCGTCACTCATCCAAGCGACTTCTTCAGTCTCAGCTGACTTCAGGTTTCCCCAGTCTTATAAACAGTACATTTGCACAATGACTGAAACTAGCACCACTGAGGCAACAATGGGCTGTGAGGTCAGTTCCTTGATCATTAACATGCAAATTGTCATGACCATTGATCAACAACCACTGATCAAAGCTCATTGATCATTGATCAAAGACCGCTGATCAATGGCCATGAATACTATTCACAGAGAGTTGGGGAATGGCTGCAATCACAGCATTGTAAGATGGCGAAAGATGTACCCTTAGGCGCCCTCCTCGATTCAGAGATGGTCTTTCCGTTTTCACGTAAATGGCCTCCTTGACTCCGCGCTCAAACCAGCGTTCCTCCCAGTTCCTCCCTGGCAATTCTCCCAACATTTCACAGCGTACACTACATTACTCTGTTTATGTTGGGGGACCCGATCCTTTGGGCGGACCAATTTTTTATCAAAGCGCGGTGTGGGGTTTAAAAGCCACAGAGATGCGGTGTTTAGAAAAAATACCTCTCAACTGTTCTGATAGTCCTGACATATAAGGACTCACAGAAACTTTGAGACGTTATGGGTGACTGAGTTGGTCCTACAGACAAATGGTCTTAAAGGTACACCCTTCAGTAAACCATACAGACTTGGTGTAGATTTCCGTGGGTAAAGCCTGTGGTATGAGGTCCAGTCAGTGGACTCGTTTCAGTCATTGTGCAAATGTACTGTTTATAAGGTTGGGGAAACCTGCAGTCAGCTGAGACTGAAGAAATCACTTGGATGTAGGGCTCATATCCCGATATAAGACATCTATCGTCCCAATAACGATATAAATCACAAAAATTTAACATTTTCTGTAAATTCTGTGAATCTCGAGCAGCTCGTCTTGCGTGAAGCGTTTCCAGCTGCGCGTCCTGTAGCTGGAGTCGAGTGTTTTAACCGATGCATGAAACAATGCATTTTTAGACATAAGTTGTAAAGGCCGCCGTTTTCTTTGTGAGTATTTATTACACGGCGTGCTGCGGGGAAAAGCCTGTTCTAATGTTTGAGTCTAAGGTTTATCTTTTAGCACCTGGCGGCTCTTTTTTGCTTCTCATCCGTAAACACTCTGCATACTCTTTCACGTGATTCAGTTTATTTTGAAAAGTCTCAACAGGATCTTGAGCTTTATTGTGAAAGGTTTATGTGGAAGATAAACAAGCGGACACACGATGGTTTTACCGTCATTATTGCTAACGACAACACATAAAAACAGGCGCTTGTCCGTCCATAGTGTGGTTATATTAAATATAAGAGAAAGAGAGAAAGAAGAAATTAATATAGCCACTACAGTGACCATCAAAATGATGAAAAAATATTGCCGTAAACAGTTTATTTTGTGACACCACGAAACAAACAATAGTGTAAAATGAAACGATAGACGTTTTTATATCGTCATCCGATCTATATCGTTATATCGAACAGCCCTACTTGGACGAGTGCCGAAATGTTTCTCCCACTGAAAACGCTACGTCCAGATGAACAGAATCAACTATTTGGAATTTACTTACCTGGATGATTGAGCATGCATCAAGACATTTATGACCTGTTGTTTCTGTATGCTGTTTATAACAGCACAAAATATAATTTCAAAAATAAATAAATAAATAGGCTCGTTTAGGCTACATTTTCAATCATGTCTCTAATTGCCACAGCCGATCAAAATTAACAAAAAAGTCAGTACCATGGAGAATAGTCTTCTCTTCTGAAGGAGCATCATCCTCATTCCTTCCCTTCTTCTGCCTCTTGGCTGTAATTTCATCCAGCTCCTTCTGCTCATCCTGTACAATAACAATAATCACAACCAGGGGATTACTTCACACTTACTGCCTTTTATATAATTATGAAAACAAATACAGAGAACTGAAATGGATTTCATCTAAGATGTAAAAAGGAAATGTGAGTAATAATCAGCATTTGGCCAGTTGTGCATGTCATCTATTAAAGTCTAGTACACAACTACATAACTTAAACAAAATATGTTCCATTGCATCACCTGCACTATGGAAGATTAAAAAAATTTGTCTTTAGAGGACGTTAACTGCATTATGGCAAAATATATGAATATAAATAAAGTATTTAAAAAATGCCTTTCAGGATAACAAATAGATTAATCACACGGAGAAGCAGTCAAAATTACCTCTGTTGGTTTGGCCACATCTTTCTCATCTGCATATTTTGCCCATGGTCCAAGGTAATTGTCAATTTCTCCTGCATCTCCACCTTTGACCTTTTTCCTCTTCTGTGACTTCTTCAGACCGCTCTCAAACACAGTCAGACCTGTAGGAGAAGCCATATGGTACTAGAATCACAAACTTCCCCTAAACTAAATAACTGAAAAGCTTTTTGAACATATCAGTAGATCTTAACACTCAAACATATTGAATATAAATAATATTTACCTTTATGTTTCTCAGCCTCTTCCACTGCACCAATGTAGGTATTAGAGGATGACTCGTGTGTATCAACAGATGGATCTAAAGCATAACCTTTAAGCAAAGAAGGGAGAATTGTAAAGTCATTAAAATTTAAACAGCATCAATACACTGCATCATCCAAACCCAAATCACTAGGCTTACCATATGAGGAGAAAGTCCTCCTTTGCTGTTCAAACATAAAATCATTGACGTGAGCAGGTTCTGCATAGCCAGATAACATGTTCCTGGGGGCAGCCATCTGCTGGCTTTTAAAAGGGTTCATTGGGCCAAACTATGAAGAAAAAAATATAAAATCATTAGCAATGCTACAGATAAACTTCTGTGGATCCTCATAAAAAACTAATTTATTTTTTCACAAGCCCTCTCATACATGTAGATCTTAAAAAAACAAAAAAAAAACCACAACATCAATAACAACTGATACAGTGATCAATGTACCAGCAGTTAGACTGATAGGCTGCAGGAGCAATTAAGAGCAATTACCGTAAGCAGCCTTAAGTATCTGTTTTACAAAAAAAAAAAAAAAAAAATCAATGAATAACATAAAATACTCAGGTTAGGGACACTGCAGTGGTATGACAACAATCATGAATAATTTAACATTAATAACCATTAACAGCAATAAATACTCTGATTCATAAACTTAAAAATCACTCCCATCTGGTCACAATTTGAAACAAAATAACCATAAGAAGGTAAACAATAATTTACTTGTTTACCTTCTTATATGATTTTATTCTGATACTGACAAATTCTGGCAAATCTTCTGCAAAACCTACCCTAAAAAAAGTAAGTACACATTCATGTTACTAGTTTGGGTTGCAGTGCAACTGAAATGTTGCAGGGGGTCTTGAAACAGGCAGGAATCGGACAAAAATCTTGCATTGAAGTGATTCTGCACATAAGATGGTCAAGGCTTTCAGCAAACTATTTTTTTTTAAAGTTATTTCTGACAATAATACAATATATTCTAAGGGCAAGGCTAATTTACCTTTTCCATATTAGAATATTATGTCAGTTGATGAAATGTCTTTTAAGGATGAATAATTGAAATAACTTTCTAATTTCTCTGTCATGTTGCTCATATATGTATCACCTTTATCGTTTAGTGCCGTTTAAAAATAATTAAATATATGTATTTCACACAACTGCATAACAAAGTGATCAAATGCCACTCATGTTATATTATCAGTTAACTAACTATATGTGTAACCCAGCTCACAAATATTCAGACTTACCTCGGGTGCAAACATGGTTTCATATGTTGGGTTATAAGTGACTTCTTTCAGAGCAGGGTCCAGGTGTATGCCCGTCTCAACAGCCTCCTAAAATCGGGATTCGAACAATGAGCAAACGAGCTTCTTGATAAAGGAGACATGCTCTAGGTTGGTAATTCGCATGTTTTGTTTTACACAAGCACACGTTAACTAGTACAGTGTAAGATACATGTAGTTGGACCTTAAGTTACACAGAGCTCAATCAGTGTGTATTTTTTTTAGAATTAGCTCAGGAGTAATTCCGCAAAGATTACAACACACTTTGCGGAATCTTTCCCGCTTAGTACTACTAGAACAAATCTGTAATTTTAGAGAATAAATAACTTCTAATTACAACACCACCTTTCCACAGTAATTTGAATAACCTTTATTATTATCAGCATAACAAGTAAGTAAGCCAGAGTTACTCCCAATAATCTAATTATAAAGTGAGGTTAACGTTAGCTGCTTAGCTTAGCTTACCTTGACAGCGACCTCAGGGGCGGAATTTAAAACAGCCAGAGACATACTGCTCTCTGACTGCAACGGTTTAAGGTGAGCCGTAGCGTCCGTATCGACTGGGTTCACTTTTTCAACACTTGTATTAGATTCAGACTCATTTTCTGAATCGGAATCACTGCCGTATGAAACGAGGGAAGCTATGGCGGCAGACATCTTGGATGTTGTGAATGTGGCGGAAGCAGAAGGGCGGTACTTCCGTTATAGAAATGAAGAAAGAATTTATAGATAATTTATTATTCTCTAGGATTGAGAATTTAAAGAACTATAGCATTGAATCTTATACGTATGACCGGAATTATTAACTTAAAATTATTAATTCATTACATTCATTAAATATAAATGTATTAATTTATATATTTTGAAGACATTCATAAAACAGATATTTCAGTTGGCTAGAATATTACTCATTTAAATATTACTTTGCTAGAATTAGAATTATTACAATTAACACTTTTAGGCAAAACTACCAAAATTATGGCGGCAGTTTGTAAAATGAGACGAAATACTAACGAGGCAGTATTTTGTTTTTCAAGATAAGCTGTCAGTATGTTGTTTAATGTGTTGTTGTGAATATATTGATTCACTGTGTGATTTTATTTTCTCTTCAACTGTAATGTTTGAAATAATCCAAATCAGTGTGTCCCTCCCTGAAATCGATTGGACAGCACAACACCAAGGTTTGAGATAATAAGCCAATACCGCGAACGCGCACGAGCCTCCCACGAGTACACTTCAGCAGCAGCATGGGACGTTTTCTCGCGCCCCAACAATAGAGTGGTACGTACCATTATTACCGATTTCAATGGGGACGTTTTCTTGTGGATATACGTAATTTCACACTACTTCTCTTAGAAAGAAAACAAATGTTGCATACGGGTAAAAATCAAAGTGGTTTTATGACGTGAAACCTGATGTAATCTTAACCGGACTAGCTTTATTGCCAATTTCATCAACATTTGCCCAGAGAATCCCTTTGGAAAAAAAGTGGCTGGATTCATCTCCGCCGCCGCCTCTTCCAGCAGGAGTACATTTGATTACGGAGACAGTACAACCATGGATCCGACCCGGGGATTTAAATTTTTGGACACGGTGGCACACTCTGCTGCTCAGTAAGGATGGAGAGAAAATAAGAGGGTTTTTTTCTTCTTACAAACGTATCAGGTAAATAATTTCTTTTTAAATTTTGCACTGCAGTGCATCATGCAAAATGGGACTTTAGTAACGTTATGTTATCGCTATTAGCACAGCGGCAACTTACCGTCATAAAACCGAGTCACCGTGTTGTAACATTAGACTTCAACTGGAGCTGCTCGACTAATAACGGTCTTGGTAATTTAAAACTGCCTGGCCATCACTGACTCCCACGTTTACCCGGTGTACAGTTGACAAATGTGGCAATGAGAACAACGTTAGGCTACCAAAGTGGTCAAAATCCCACAAAGTAGCCTACCTACCAGTAGCATTTTTATTTTTGAATGACTAAAGGAGGAATTGGTAATGGGACCGCTGGGTGATAAATTGCAGCTGCACATCTGCATGAGATCCCGCTGCAGCGTCTTGACATAGTGAGTCTGAAGAATATCACACTAGTGAGAAAAGCAGAGAGCAAATATTTGCAATGCTCCCCAATTAACCCAACGTGCATAAACAAATAAATAAAAAGACGTAGAGTGTGTTTTATTTGTTAGCGAGTTTGTGGAGTGGGCAGTTTGCTACAGTGTCATGAAGGGAACCACGGGCAGTTAATTTTATAAGAATGCATTGATTTGCCTCTGCGAGGCAGAGGAGAAGGAGGACAGGGGTTGGGGTCTATTCCAGCCAGCTTCGTTTGCAGTCATGGGGGGATGGTAAGCCTTCAGCCCAGTGAAAATCATGCTCTGTGAAATCCGAAACCTTCTTTGTACTACTTCAAGTGCAACAAGAAAAGTGGGCACGAGGGGCATCGTCGTTTTGTGACCGCTGTGCAGTAATCAGCTTTTATATGTAGTGACAGCACGAATATGTTCTTTGATACACAGGAGGCCGGCTAATATGGGCTTTGCACTTCATCAAAGTGAGCATATCTTTTCTACAGTCTGTCCAGTTGAGACAAACTAAGAGTTGGGTCTTTGGATTGCTGCAGGTAACTATTGCCTGCTGAGTGGCCAGCAGCATATTTCATGGTTTGCCTCTTTTAAAAATGCAATAGTAAATGTAAGAACAGCCTGTAGTGACAGTGTGGGTTCAGCTTCGTGGTTGATGATGAATGAATCACCTTTAGAAACATCAGCTGCAGAGCTATTGCTAAAAATCCATGTATGCCACTGTGGATGCTGCTTCTGACAGTGGATTAGTGTGCCTCTGATGTGTTAACAAATACAGAGCGAGGTAAACTAGGGTTTACATGTGATGGCAGGAATTTAATAATTATTCTTTTTTTTTTCTAATAAATAGTGAGGTTAAAAAAAAGAAAGAAGCTATTTATCCTACAAGGCTAGACATCTTGTCCAAATCAACAAATGCAGAGCTCTGTACACTCACATTGCCTTGGCTGTGATTCAGTGGAATGCATAAATAAGA
Organism: Rhamphochromis sp. 'chilingali'; assembly: GCF_963969265.1. Lineage (NCBI taxonomy): Eukaryota > Metazoa > Chordata > Actinopteri > Cichliformes > Cichlidae > Rhamphochromis > Rhamphochromis sp. 'chilingali'. The sequence goes on along the minus strand of NC_137932.1, from coordinate 11,140,290 downwards.
CTTAATTCCTCGATTTGATCAGAAGCTGCATTAATAATTAATGCAGATAGAGAAGATGTTGACTCTTTCCAGATGACCTTAAATATTTACCTGTTATATCAAATTAGCCCACATCAAACACACACACACATATATATATATATATATATATATATATATATATATATATATATATATATATATATATATATATATATATATATATATATATATATATATATTTGGCTACAACCACTGAATACCCACCTAGTTCCACCTGAAAAAGACTTTGTGGGCCGAGAAGATCTGTCATGGTCCTGTATGATGGCTGGAGCAGAAGAACTCAACTTCAAGGGAAATACTACTTTAGTCTTGTTCTGATCAACTGTATGTGACCTGAACTGCAGATGAGTAAAATTTACAGTAGTGCAGTGAAGACTCCAGATGAATGGATATCTTTTAAAAACGTTTAAAAAAAAAAAATCTGTAGGTTAAGAGCATATGGCAGAAACAAAATGGTCTGTGGGCCATTGCAGCTGTTAAATATATCAGCCTGCAGGAGTGGCCTCCAAACTATCACATGACTGAGAACTATAGCCTAGCTTTCATAAGCGCTCAGAGGGATCATGCAGGGACCATTTGTCATATTGTTTGGATTCAGAGCTGGCTTGAGGACATAATCCAGAGACTGTCCCCTAACCACCGGTCTGATTCAGCCTCAGTGGACATGTCTTAAAGGATGTCTGATGTGGTCCAGACAAGAGGCAGTAGTTCAGTTTGAGGCAACTTCTTTTTAAAGCAGGCGACTTTCTGACCTTTATGTTATATGCATGTCTTTTTTGGTCCTGAAAAACGTCATGCCAAGGTGACAAATACACAGTTGAGGGCTCTGTTCACATTGGCCGCTCTTTGATACATGAATATATACAAAAGTTTCTCAGTTTTGCTACAGGTGTCTCCTCAGAATAGAATCGAGCCTATTGCCATTTTATGTTATGCTGTTTGTGAACTTTTTGCTGTGAGGGATGACATTTTTTATTTATTTATTTATTTAAATGTGTTTCATAGGCCCTCATGACTGAACAGCCTCCTGTGGAGGCTTTTGGAAGTCTATTATTTGTTGACAGTGCTCTGATCCTCTGCCAGTCTTTGACTTTCTCATGCTAGCAAGAAATCTCTTTCTCCTCTGCTGTCTTTTTTTAGGGTCTTTCTTTTTGGTCTTTCTCCTCAGAGGAGGAGAAGGGTGATAGGGGGACGCAGAATGACAGGGGTCATAAGGAAAGAGTGTGTAGAAAGAGAAAGGAGGGGAATAGATGAGAGTTAAGTGAGTGATGGGTGCCTGGCATGAAGAGGCGAGAGGAGGTGGTGGGAGGAAGGTGGGCTAGGGATTCTGGGAAAGGCAGAGAGCGCAAAAATGAATGCGAGTGTGCGTAATGTGTAATGCCAGCTTACGTGCCATTTAGTTGAGCTACAGGCAGCCCTCCTATCTCCCAGCTGTTAGGATCCTCCAGAGGGCCCAGCACACAGGAGCTATTGTTCTTCTTGGCCAGGCCCACAGCTCTATAATACTGCTTCTGTCTGCAGTGTGAACTGGTCTGACAGAGAGACACCAGTGCACGGTTAAGCCTCCCTGACTGGTGCTCCTTGTGTCTTACTACCACTGCCTCCACCACTTCCAAGAGTTTACACCAACTGCCTCACTGTATTTCTTTAACCATTTCTTTTTAACTTGCTTTTCTTCAGTAGGGGATGCTGTCCACGTTCTCTCCTTTATTAATTTTTTGCTTTGCTTCCATGTCTTAATCCAGTCCTCGGTCAAACTCCAGGGATGGAAGTTGTCATAGTGTGCCTTAACTCAGGACTTACTGTTGTGCCTCATGGCAGATAATGTTTTGCTTTCTTTCAGTGATGCCACCCTGGAACAAAGGTAGAACGCCATTTTCAGAAATAAAATACATTACTTCTATTGAGAAGAAAGGCTTAATATCTCCAAAGATATATAAAATCCAAAATTTTGATCACAGAGCACCATAACTTGATCTTTAGTCTTAAAAATCTGCTATACCATGTCTTTTATAAATCTGGCATAGTAAGTAACTCTCTGCCTTTTGTCTTTTATCTTCACACAAGGGAGGAGAGGGTGTTGACAGGCTTTCTTAGAGTTGACAAGGTAACTCTGAAAAAGACTTGCCTGATAGTGCCAGAGGGACAGTCAACTGGACAAAAAGAAAGATATCACAACTGAGTTTAAGGGTACCCCTTTCCCATCTGTAACGATCTGTTATCTGTCTTTCCGTCATCTAAAGCTGAATGGAACACAAGGCGTTATTCCCTTCAGTTTATTTGCCTTCGTTATATCTACACAGCACGCTGTTGCTGCCACAGCTGCACAGTGTTTAAACACATGCAAGAGTTCTCTCATTCACTACATCACTTGAGGCTCTGACGAGTTTTAGAAAGGATTTGTCTTGAGTTGAGACTGTATTTCATATCTGTCAGATGCAGCTTGAGGAATAGGAAGTGTATGTACGTGCTGTCTTAGCAGTCTATGGTACAGAGCTGATTTTTTAAAAAAAAAAACAAGCAAGTAAATAAATAAAAATATAAGGAAAAAAGGTTGAAGGCTTGAAATTCTGGCTAAAAATATTTTGTCAACTTCCAGCTCATAGAATAACAATCATGAGGTCTTTTCTGGGCTCACATGCTTCAAATTTAATAAAGAATCCTCTTTGGACTTGACATAATAGGCACGCATTTGGGAAATGGAGCACCATGGTGTCCCATGACTGACCTGGCTTATTCTGCCAGCTGAAAGCCAAAATCGCTACACAATGGGGTAAACTGTGGACGGTTGAAGCCACTCCCCTGGTGTCAAGTGTATGTTTGGAAGGTAAATGTAGTCTGATCCCTTTCTCGGCACAATGTAGGCTTCATCTGCTTTAGGAGCAAACTGGATACACGGTTCTCCCTGGGAACTTTAGGCTCAGAGACTAACAGTGTTTGTATTTGTGCGTATATGATGTCCAGAGTTGGGGGTTTTCTAGGCGTTTATATTGGCAAAGCAGTTAAATTGTAAGTTGCCTTTTCTCAATTTAGATCACCATTTATTTTTTTCTGCCTTGTTTGCTACCATTAGTCAGTGCTGCTTTCTGACTTCAAAACGATCTCCTCAGCTGCACTTAGAGCATGTGCATATTTGAATGCATTTGAATATTCAAAGTTAGGCAAAATAGAGCCATAATGTTTCGCACAGAGTAAAAATATAATCTCTTCTGTTTTACCCGTCTTCCTCATTTTGAATACGTGTGTTCTTTTTCTGTCTTGATTTCAGCCATATCTTCAGTCTCCTATTTTTGCCCATTTCACTGATTGGTTCTTATTGAGCTGGAATGGCTGATGCCCTGGTCATTGTGATCATGTGCGATGATTGATGGAGGCTGAAAAATGGAAAGCAAAAGCACCTTTATCACAGCCACAGCTTGAATCTCTCTTGTCAAGACTTAGTATGTCTGTGTTCAATTACAGATGCACCGAATTTTCATCAGGATTTTCATAAGCACTCATTTTTCTTCTCTGTTTCTCTCCCTGTGGTGGAGCAGGGAATACGTTACCATCAAGAATAACGAAGAAAATAAGAGATGCAGATGAGATTTTCTCTTGGGCGTATTATGTTTTACACAATTTCTTTAGATCTAGTTCAGGATTATTGTTACCCTGAAGACTACCATGTTTGTTAGAAGTGCTGCTGCTATAAAAGATCTTAATATTATAAAATGTTATTTAAATAGTAGTCTTTAAAAGAGGAAAACAAAGCCATGGCTAATAAAAAAATGCAAAAAGGGATGGAGGAAAATGGTGGGAAAAGAGGACACAAATGGAGCAGTAACCTTAGTGTACACCTTCAGTGTGTTTGTCCACTGTTTCACAGCAGGGGTGCCTGTGCACACAGGCAACTGCTGCTTTCAATTAGAAGCCAATATTTGGCTGTTCATTTACAGCTCGCAGCAAGGATCCAGCTCTGCTTTGATTTGCATGAGGCCCAAGTACAAGGCTTGTCTGATTTGCACTGGATGGAAGCCCAGCAGAGGCTGTGAGTGTAAGCTGCTCTTCCCTCTCAGATGGGACGATCGGAAGTGGAGGCTCGCCTTTCCTTTTGTCTCTGATGGTTAGCAGCAAATGCCAAATTCAATTAAATCCTCTGCAAGAAACCTCCTATTCAGTAACCACTTCATCTTTTTTTCTTTCTTTTTTTTAAATACATGCTTATCATAAAGCGATTCTGTCAGTCCTCCAGCACAAAAACTGCTCCAGAGCAGGGGTCAGATGGAGTTTAGGCATTTGTTACTGGCTGTAGGATAGGGCGTCAATGTGTGAAGGTTTTGCTTCAGTAGAATCCTATATGCTGTAATTTTCCTGTAAATCAGAATCAGAATCAGAATCAGAATACTTTATTGATCCCTGGGGGAAATTATTTTTTGTTACAGTGCTCCATTTTAAACCAACATTAAGACAAGACAGACAATACGCTAACTAAGAATAGTACAATATATACATATATATACATACATACATACATACATACATAAGTCACTTATAAATAAATATTTGGAAAAGAAACGTGTAGTTGTAGCAGCAAACAGTGTGTTAAGTGGATGCGTTGTACAGGGAGATGGCCACAGGCAGGAATGATTTCCTGTGTCGTTCAGTGGTGCTTTTCGGTAATCTCAGTCTCTCACTGAACGAGCTCCTGTGACTGACCAACATGTCATGGAGTGGGTGGGAGGTGTTATCCAACATTGTCTTTATCTTGGACAGCATCCGCCTCTCCGACACCACCTTGAGGGAGTCCAGCTCCATCCCCACAACATTGCTGGCCTTACGGATCAGTTTATTAAGTCTGTTGGCATCTGCGACCCTCAGCCTGCTCCCCCAGCATGCAACAGCATAGAGGATCGCACTGGCCACCACAGACTCATAGAAAATCCTCAGCATTTTCTGGCAGATGTTGAAGGACCTCAGTCGCCTCAAAAAATAGAGACGACTCTGGCCCTTCCTGTAAAGTGCTGTGGTGTTTTTAGCCCAGTCCAGTTTATTGTCAATGTGTACTCCAAGGTATTTATAGTCCTCCACAATGTCAACACTGACCCCCTGGATTGAAACAGGGGTCAAGTGTTTCCTGGTCTTCCTGAAGTCCACGATCAGTTCCTTGGTCTTTGCCACGTTGAGCTGCAGATGATTCTGCTCACACCACGTGACAAAGGAGTCGACCACAGCCCGGTACTCTGTCTCATCATCCCTGCTGATGCATCCAACCACCGCAGAGTCATCAGAAAACTTCTGAAGATGGCAGGTCTCTGTGCAGTGGCTGAAGTCTGTGGTGTAGAGGGTGAAGAGGAAGGGGGAGAGGACAGTCCCCTGTGGTGCCCCTGTGTTGCTAATCACCTTGTCAGACACACACTGTGGGAGACGTACATATTGTGGTCTTCCTGTCAGGTAATCAACAATCCAGGACACCAGAGAAGCATCCACCTGCATCGCTGCTAACTTATCACCCAGGAGGGTCGGCCTGATGGTGTTGAAAGCACTGGAAAAGTCAAAAAACATGACCCTCACAGTGCTCACAGTAAAATTCATTGCTGTGGCCGGAGGAAATATGGAGGTAGTTATTGATTGTGATTATCTACTGTCAGGCCTCTCTAAAGTAGAGTAAAATGTATCTGATATGATGCTGAATCAAAGTCATTCTAAACTGCCAAGCCATGGGAATGGTCTGAGATGCAGCAGTTGCTTACATAACAGTCTTTCATTTATAGACACATGCCCACAGCTAAGAGCGTGTCTAGGCTCACTGTTATGTAAGAAAGAGAAAAATCCTCTGTGTTCATATACATTAGAGATGATACATCTTGAGATAACAGTTATGTTTCTAGACTAACATTACCAGTATGGATTATTTATTAGTTGTACATCTAGAGCAATAGGTGGGGGATCAATGTGTGTGTTTTTTGCTTGTGTATCACACCTGACATCACGCATATCCTGGTGCATTTTTATTTATTTATTTTTAAACATTTAGTGCTGTTGAGTGGGTCACAAGATGGCCGATGTGTGAATGTGATTCATTGCCTCAGAGGTCAGAGTGTAGCCAGCCAGTGAGCTGTAACTGTGAACTGTCATCCGCTTGACATAGCCACTTACTACTCCGCTGTTTTTATGATGCAGGACACTGATGGCTATGGTCTGCCCATTGCAGAATTAGTTTGAGCTGAGAACACAAAAATGCAAATAGGACTGTGGCAAAAAGAATACTGATGACAGTTATTTCAGTCGGTACTTTAAGCTGAAACCTCTAATGTGTTCTAGTTCCACGCCATTAATATAGTGAATGACATAACAGATTGTGCTAGCTCACCACGGCAGGAAATTCTGCTCTTTTCCTGCTGCAGAGAAATGTTAATTTTGTTTGTCGTGTTGCAACTGGCTGGTTGACAGTTCCTAACTTTATCAGTACAGTATGCATTTCTATTCAAAATTACTTGCTCTGTCAGTTGCGTTTCCATTGCATACCAATATCAATAGAATACAGTCAACATGGCAGTCAGTAAATCTGCCATTTACACAGGTATAAAGTAAGTTCTTAGAAGGTACTTGCATATTACACCTGAATCCCAACTCTCTTCTGCTATACCTTTATTAAAAACAAAACAAAACATAATTCTAGCACCACACCTCCCCATTACATGAATAAAGGCTCTTTGAAGACCTTAAAGGCTACCTTTTATCCCTTTCTATATTTTCTGTGATATGTATACTATTAAGGTTATTTACATTTATATTTGGATTAAACATGGCCAAAGTTTCAGATAAACTGAGGGAACACCATGCACACCATGGATAAGGTAAATAAGAATTATTTTGAACTGTGAATCATGCAAAGCTGCCCTAAAAGTATCCAGAATAAAATGATGGGACTAGAAATTAGATCAATGGGTTCACTTTAGCAACTTTATTTTTTTTTCCCCCCCATAAGTGCACAATGAAAATAAAATGCATTCACTTTATCTTGCCATCTAGGGTGTAGATGCAGTGTACACCCCAGATGGCAGGTGTTCAGGCTAGTGCACCAGTTGGATAAATAACATACATATATCTGGAAGGTTTTTGTTGCCGCCTGAAATTTTACTCCCAAATTTAAAGACGTTTGCGTGCCTTTATTCCAACCTATTGGTGCAAGGTGTAAATTCAAATTCAGTAGCACAATGGTCACATTTAAAAACTGTCACAGAAATACATACGGACCACATGAAACATCCGTGATAACCTGGAAAAGTTAGTTCTGTGAACGGTGGCATGTGGACTGCAGTAATAATGGTCCTGTTGTTTTGCAGGAAAGGTTATTCAGCCCTTGTTTAGGCTCTAAAGCAATCCATAATGGCAAGAGCCAAAAAAAAGAGTCAATCGCTGGGATGGTGGGTGATCACTTAAGGTGCTCTCTGAGTATTAAATTTGATGAAGATTTTCTGTCATAATCTGCACTCCCTTCTGAGCTGCAGATTATGACATATAGGAGATGGGTATTCACCAAAGAATGTTGTCTGCTTGTGTTTGCTTAATCAGCCTTATAGCTGGTTAAATGCCAGGTCATTATTTGGATTAGCATAGCGTGAGCTGCCTGGAGGAAAGCCATCCTCCTCTATCTAAAGAGTAAAGAGGCAGCCCACATAGGTCCTTCCTGGAGTGTAGGATAAGGTCAAAGAACCATTTTACTTTAGTGTGTTTGGTTGTATAAATGCTAGCGGCATCTTGAGGCAGAAGTCTAGTTTGCGTAGCCTCAGGAGGACAGATGGGTGCTGACAGACAGACCTGGCCTCGGCACTTGGCCTGCTGGAAAGCTTTTTTCTTTTTTCTTTTTTTCCCTTAGTTTGTCTCGCCTTCTTCATTACAAGCTTCCTGTGTGCTTCCTGTCTCACTCACACCTCTCATCCACTGCCTCTCACATATATATTATATTCCTCTCTGTCGTGTCCTACTTTACATAAGCAGAAGCTGCACATTCACTGCTGACTGCTTTCGGTGAAGCTCATGATTGCTGGTTTTGCGGTCAACATTAAGTCGTAGTTGTACATCAGCCATGTCTGAAGGATTGATCAGATTTAAAGTGAGTGCAAGGAAAGGTGACAGAGAGTAACGGTAACAGAGAGGAAGCAGAAGAAACAAGGGCACATGTTGCCTAGAGCTTTATATATAATTTTCCCAATGCATAATTAATTTAAAAAAAAAAAAGAATATTTGTAGTTTTTTTTTTTTTTCAGCCAATTGAGCTATTTAATTCGTTTAAGTTATTTAATTTAAAAGCTTATTTTAAATTGCCACTATACTACCATCAAGGTCTTAGTCTAAAGCAGGGGTGTCAAACTCAAATACACAGTGGGCCAAAATTCAAAACTGGAACAAAGTCGCGGGCTAACTTTAATATTTATTGAAAATAAGAATGAATCTTTCCTTATGGACTCAAATAAGTTTTGCTGGAAAACTGAATATGGAACAAGCAAAGCTTAATACTAAACAATATATATATATTAGCTGTATAATACCAGTAGGCCAGCTTTAATAGTAATTTGGTATGGCTTCGCGGGCCAAATGTAATTAGGCTGCGGGTCAAATTTGGCCCACGGGCCAGAGTTTGACACCTATGGTCTAAAGCATGACTAGTTTAATTGCCTTCATTAGAACCTACATGCTTACTTGGTGAGTTGTTTATTGTATTTAGCTGTTGCAAACACCTGACAGTTACCTTCTCACTTTCTATAGACACCTGCAACAAGCAGGGGGGAATCAAATTTATTTCACGGTTTTCATAACATTATTTTTCTGATTTAAATTAAATAAAATTAGTTCCTATATAAGTTAAACCATATTAATCTTTAAAAATGTATTTAATTAATTCAAGTTATCAAATTTAAAAGATAAGTTTATATTGTCAGTGTATTACTATCACGGTTTGATTCTAAAAGAGTCACTGGTTTCATTGCTTTCCTTAACACTAACATGCTTACTTCGTGAGTTGTTGTATTTTGTTGTTGCAAACCTGTCACCCTTAGGTTTATCATTCATTGACAAGGTCAAAAATCCCATTTCCTGATTTATTTATTTATTTTAATTTTTAATATCAAAAAAGAGAGTGGAAACAGAGTTGTTCACACCTTATTATTGTTATTGTTATTATTGTTTTTTTTTCAATGTTCAGATTTTTTTTCCTTGCAACTGAAACAGAGAGCATATTAGAGATTGGAATCGAGAAGCGGTTCTTGTAGAAAACCAGTTCATAGTAGTTCAATTCCTTTGAATCATTAGCCTGCCTGTCTATTGATCCTGCTTATCAGTTCTTGCACTCTCACTATAATCAGCTGTTTTCAGTTCGAAAGTCAGAGGAGGAAAATAGCGAGGCAGTCTAGAGCATGGATATGCACGTTTATGTTTATTGCACAAAAGGGCGAGATAAATGGTAACGTGGTAAAGTAGAAAACTGCATCCAGGAAAGAAACGACCGCATTATGCTGCTAACACAAGTTTGTTTTTTTGCAAGCATCTACTAGGTCGGCATGCTAAGCTAAGCTAGGCAAGAACCCAGAGTAAAAGCTTAGTGATTGCCGACCCCAGCAGCCAGACCCTTAACTTAACAAGTAACAAACAGATGAGCAGTCAGGCTGTAGCCTCTCTTTCTACCTGTTCCCTTTTCTAAAGCAGATTCAATGTGACGGTTGCTTTTTTGTGCTTGTTTTCATCTTTGCTTTGTGCGGTTAGGTTTGTATTCTACCAGGAGAAAGATCTTCGAGATGTGTGTACTCATTAGGAATTTGTGTTGGTCAGTGCGGTTGTAGCCTCAGGTTTAAATGGCGATTATGAGATGGCGTGTTTCAGCTGTTTTAAAGAGTAACATGAAAGAGCAACATGAAAGTAATTTAACAAGTACTATAACAAATTACATTTTCCCAGGAGTAGTTAAGTGACGTACTGCATTACCCTTAAGAAAAGGGTTTTGTGTAATATGTGTAATGATGACTTTTTTTGAGTAACGACTCTAACAGTGATCACAACAAACAGGGGAAATACCTCAACAAACATGCAAACCTTTGACGCACAGCATGCAACTAATTTGCATGAATATAATTTCCTTATTGCTGCTTGGCAACGGTGGTTATTCTCAAAATGGAGCCGGTGAGAACTTAGTCTGGAATCAGTTGCCAGTGTTCTCGGCTCTTACTGGTGACTGGCCAGTCAGCCTCCCTGATCTTCTCTTTCATGCATGTGCAATATGGGCACAGCACCATAAGCTCGCTCACAGCCACATGCTAACATGCTAGCATGTGTTAGCATTTTCTTCACTGTAAAAAGGCACAAAATTTGCCAAAGTAAACACAGGCAGTAGTTGGTGCCGTTCTAGAAAATTTTCCACTAACCATCAAGCTGTTCAGTCGAAATGCTGTTGAGAGAGTGCATTAACTTGAATGTCTTATTATTCCTTGCAAATACCCAAATTTTGCTTAGTTATAGAAAATAGAAGAAACTTATTTCCCCGGGCTTTGATTTGGATCACAAATTATTAAAATGCATTGGGGAGTTTAACGAACCTTGTTCCTGAGTCTGAGCTTACTTGATTAATATATGTAGTGTATTTACTGCAAGGGGCCTCTTTTCCTGAATTTCTCCTGCATATCTGTTAAGGGGCGGAAGACACTTCTATGTTTGCAAAGTGAAGGGCTCTTATGTGTGGGAGGGAGAGCTGGACTATTAGTTTAGCTTAGGAAGTGCTTATCTAGTAGCAGAGGAGCATCGAGAGCTCTGGGTTGTCGAATGATGCAGTGGTGACTATGATTGACAAGGGCAGGGTGTCTCAGATATCCTAACACACACACACTCTCAGGGGTGCAGTGATGAGGAGGGTGGCAGAGAAGCCAAAGTTTGACCAACCGTAATAGATAACAAAGAATCGTGTGGGAGCAGAGATAACGGCTACTATAGATTATGTCTCTTTCTTATTCGTCTGTTACTTTTGCCTGTGTAGAGACACACACACACACACACACACACACACACACACACACACACACACACACACACACACGCAAGCCTCACTTATTGCGGCTGAGGAGACTAGAGGCTTGAAATATGCCCACCGATAAGAAGAGAAAAAAAACCCAGAAGCAAACAGGTAGAGGGAATACGCAAGTCAGGGGCTTTCTACCTGTCGGAAGAATTGGATTTTGCTTCCCTTTCAAGATGTGCCAACAGGAGACGAGCAGAGAGCCTCACAATGCCTGGTGACAGCCAAAAGAAAGAGGGAGAAAAGGGACCAAGAGGTGCTTTGTCTCCCTCATCTTTGTACCATTGTCACCCGTATTGCTTTCTCTAGAGACAAGAAACTGGATTTTTTTTTTTTTTTTGATCTAATGATCAAATCTATATGGATGACTTGTGTGTGTATGTGTGTCCATGTGTGTGGATGCAGATGGAAGACAGGATTGTGTCTGTAGACCAGCATGCACACAAGCGCTCCTATTCACTGAATATAGTGAACTGAATCATGCAGACACCTTAAGTAACAGTCTGCCATAATATAAAAATGTCTTCTCATTGCTTGGAAAAACTGCCTGGTAAGCCTGGAGATTACCATTATTCAATGTAATGACAGAGTAAGTGAATGACCAAAGCCTTAATTGAGTCAAATCTTCTATAGTACTGTTAATACAAGCCTGTTAGACCACATTTTATAATTTGCTTTAGCTTCTTTTTTTTTTTTCTGTAGAGATTCATTCTTTCCTCCCACCCAGTTGTCTAGATTAGCATCTACCATTTTGACTTGCAGAGGGATTTTAAAATCGTCCAGGATTAAATGTGTGCGTGTGCATAAGGTGGAGGAAGCCAGTGTGGTGGTCATGAGATATCAGAAGGCACAGGTCAAAAAATGCCTGCGGCTGACCTGTTGACCCCTAATGAGCAAACTGTTTCTATATATGGAAAAGGGCCTAAAGGGCAGTGACTGGCCTCTGCCTTCTTGGCTGCTACTGTAGGACCACCTATTACTATCATTTTTTAGGTTTAAGATATGTATTTGATACTGTAGTTTATTATATCCTTTTGTTTTACATCTGTTTAATGACTAGTTACACTTTCAAGGTGCTCAATTAGTGTTTGACCCAAGTCATACTGACCCATGTGGCTCTTTGTCGTTGTTTACACAAATGCAAGTCAGCAGTGAGAAACAGAGATGGGCAGTAATCCGATTACTTTTTCAAGTAACAAGTAAAGTAAGGGATTACTATTGCAAAAAAGGTAATTAGATTACTGCCACTTTCCCGTAAGCACGCTGCATTACTAAAACCGTGATGATTTTTTTTTTTTTTTTTCTTTGCAAGTGTCTCTCATGACAGTGACGTAAGCGAGTGCGATTTTCATGGCAACAGCTGTGTGCAGATCAACAACGGATAATATATCGAGTGCGGGAGAGAGTATGAGCGTGCAGCATTTAAAGCGTGGAAGTACTGACCTTACTTTGAGTTTGATTCCATAAAAAGTGACAAAAACATTAGCGTCCGCTGTTCACTGCGTGGGAAGAAAACTTATTTTTACAGCTAAAAAAAACCCTAAATGTCCGAGCAAGCACAGAGTACGCTGCCACGGAGTGGGAAATTCACAGACAAACTCGCGGATTCTTCAGTAATTAGTTACTGATTACTTTTTTCAAGTAACGTGACCAACACTGGTGAGAAATGCATTATGTTACGGTGTCAAGTAACTTGACACTTCTTTTTGGTAAGTCAGTTAAATTATATTTAAACACTGATTATTTATTTCTAAGTCACAATTAGACTGACAGTAGGGGTGGACTCAAAATTATATCAAGATATTTAAAGGAAATGTGCAATATTGATATTCATGATGAAATTTTAAAAAATGGTGATGTTTTATTGGGGAATGCAGTTGTCAAGCAGAAGCATTTATTTGTGCAAGCAAAATGAAGTGTATTTTCCAGAGCTGTTGGAGAAGTATGTTGCAAATTTGCATTACAAACAACTCAGTTTGAGACTGGCAGGAGACACAGGGTTGTGTTGGGAAGGGCATCAATTCAATAAATTTTGTTTATATAGTGCCAAATCAGTCATCTCAACACCCTTTATATTGTAAGGTAAAGACCCTACAGTGATACAGAGAAAACCCCAACAACCAGATGACCCGCTATGAGAACGCACTTGGTGACAGTGCATTCTCATAATGGGAAGAAAGCTCTGGAAGAGCCAGGATGAGGAAGGCAACATGCTGCAACATGCCTGATCTCAGACATCCCTGGCTCATCTCATTGTTTGTACTGGAGGACGTGAACACTTGGGGTCGCAATGTCATTGCTGTGACACTTTTATTTCACATATAAATTTGATATGACATGGCACAACACTAGTTGACCGTCCCTGGTTTTGGTAAGCTACAGTGTGAACAAAGAGGATGCAGCTCATGGCATGCTTGCTTGAGGAATGTATCATTAGAAAATGTTATAGTTAGCTGAATCAGTTAGAGCTTGCTCAAATGAGCACTTGATATCACCCCAGTGGTCAGCCCTGCTGTTCTGTACCACTGGTGCCGCCTTAAGCCTCCTCACAGCAAGGGCATCTTCACTAACCATCATTGTTCTGGTCTCCAGGCGCCATATTCTCAGAATCATCTCTCATGCACAGATACAAACACTGACATTGCACACAGCCACAAGACAGCCCATGAGAGGTCTGCACAGCTGCTCTGGGCACTGTCTGATCGGTCTAGTTTAGACCACAAATCTGCCTTGATTTCCCTCTTGCTTCTCTCATATAACCATTTCGCAATTCCTGCCAAATGCTACTGGGTTCGTTGAATGGTCTTGAATGGATGTTGCTATTGTTGTATTCACAAACACATTGGTTCATGGTAGGTGTGCCTTGTGCGTGCATGTCTCAGGTTGTCTCAACATATGAAATTTGCATAGGAAAAAAATTATGGAACTGGTTGTTTTGTTTGGTTTTTATTATGTAAATTTAAAAAAATTATTTATATAAACTTTGGAAGTTAAAGACTTTTTTTTTTGGGCTTATTTAAACACATCTCACTGTACTCAAGGCAGTGGTGCAGGAGAGACTGACTGAAATACACTTTGCCTCCAAGCTGTTTTACAAACCTCCTCTCGTCTTTTCAGTCTCAGACCATGATGCATTCTTAGATGTAGATCAAAGGGAATTGACAGAAGAACAGTTCAACTATAGTGTGCTGAATTTGGACTTTTGCACCAGAGGTAGGTAGATAGAGGTGTGATGCAGTGATCAACATGAAAATGTGAGTGCTTAAGGCGCAGGCGCAGCATAGCAGGGTGCCATATCTTGTGATTCATGTCACTTTATTTTGAGAATAACTGCTTCTGACTTGTTCTCCCCCTGGGGTATTTATTTCAGTCAAATGAATGTGAATTGGTATGTTGTACAGTACTGAATAACAATGCCTACTGTACTGCAATATATGAGAAAAATTGCAGTATCAATGAAATATTAGCTTCTACTGTCCAGATTTTTTTTTTTTTACTTCTCCTCTCTGCCCTAGAACACAGAGGCCCTGTTGTAGACTCAGGGATTGATCTCAATGAGAAAAGATGATCTCTCTCCTTCTCCCCTGATACCACCCACACAGCTTTTTTCTTTTTTCTGCCGCAAGCATCCCCCTCTCAGCCCACCTCATATTCCCCCCTTTTTCTCTTTCTCTCTTTGTCTGGAGACCCTCTATTTCTGAACAGAGCTCAGAAAACTTTAAACTTGCAGAAGAAGTTATGGTTCTTCTGTGAAAGTCTGTCCAATTTTATTCATAAAGAAGATACCTTAAAAAGGGCACACCGCTATACATGAGCTATACATTGCGTGGTACTGTGTACAGTACTCTGCAAAGGTCTTGAGACATCCATTTTCCTAGAATAGCAGCAGTGAATTATTGAAACATGTGAAAACATAAATGGATTTATGGTATATAAGGCAAAAACAGTTTGAACAATTCTAATAAGCTTAAGAGTGAATATTTGGCATGACCACCGTTATTCTTCAATTCAGTTTGAACTCTCTTAGACAAACTTTTTTATATTTTCTTTAAGTATTCATCAAGGCTTTCTCCAGGCTTCTTGAAGGACATTCAAAGATGATCGCACACTGCTTTAATA
The DNA here is from genome assembly GCF_963969265.1 of Rhamphochromis sp. 'chilingali'. Classification (NCBI taxonomy): domain Eukaryota; kingdom Metazoa; phylum Chordata; class Actinopteri; order Cichliformes; family Cichlidae; genus Rhamphochromis; species Rhamphochromis sp. 'chilingali'. The sequence continues at coordinate 11,125,088 of NC_137932.1, read as the reverse complement.
ATGTTGAAGTCCAGGCTTTAGGAAAGGCAACTCATGGCATATGTTTTTTTTCTGTTCAGGTAAGTTTTTAATCCATAGGCATCATTGTCATTCTGAAAAATAAAGTTGTTGCCAGTCAGACACTTTGGCATTGTATGAATGATCAAAGAAGATCCTGTTTTGTTTTGTTTTGTTTTTTTGTTCAAAGTCCAAAGAAAAACTTTGAAAGACCCTCAAAGTCTAGAGAACTATTTCTCAAGACCAAATGAAAAAGTCTGCCTCCTTGGAAGCAACATATAAAGATAGGAGGTTCGGCTCAAAACTTTTGCACAATATTGTTTTTAAAGAAACCATGTCAGTCTTCTTTCACAAAGAATCTTCAAAACAAAACTATGAATAGTGAAGATCGAGTAAATATAATGACTTGGCATACATTTTTTTTAAAAAATATAACAACATGACAAAATGCACAAAAAATAAAACTATTTTTCAAATTTGTCATGACTTTATTTCTTAGAAAGCTAATGTATGACCTTTTTAATTTTTTTTTTCTAAAGAGATTTGGATTTGCCATTTGAGAGACAGTCTTGCTCTCCCATTCCACAAATTGTGCAGATGTCAAGGACGACGCCATAGCAGATGTTACCATCAGTGAGTGATTTCATTGTCTGAAACTGAAACATAAAAAGACTGTAAAAGAATATTAAAATTATGTCTTTAGTACAAGAAGAAGAGTTCAAGAAGTCACAAAAAGAATGAGACCAACACTAGAGAAGATGAGAATAAGCCTTGGTGTTACAATGACATGCTGAAAAGAAATAAAGCAGCACCTGGGTTTCTGAACCGAAGGGAACTGCTTTACTTGACCAGTAATCTAGTAAAGCAAAAATCTGTTGGGTGGGTGGGTGTCTCTGTTCTTCACTTTTCCCAACAATTGATCCATTTCTCACTTGGCATCTGTCTTGCTTTTGATCCAAGGAAGTGCGATGTCGAGTTTGAAGTTGTTTGGATGTCTATATTTTGGCTAAATGTTGTTTACTGTGACACTTTTACAACAGTCAGAGATGCAGCTTGTGAAATGGCATGACACTCAACCGTATGGCACACCAGCCCGTAAGGGGACCTCCAAGGGCTGTCAGACTTCACCCCACAGCATTGTGTATCGAAATGTGACAACCAAACTGAGCCCGAGGTGCCAAAAGTAGTCCAAATGCGTGCTGTGTGAGAATAAATGTTAGCCTATGTGTGGAAAACCAGGCCAGATAATGTTTTATATCTGGATTGTAGTTCAAGAGTGTTGAGGATTCCAACCAAATATTGGTAGGTCTAATCAGTGGTGTGTTTTGTTGACAGCTGGACTGTTCTGATCTAGCTTTTTCTTGAACGAGAGCTGCACTAGTGAAACATAAAACAACAGCTCTTGCTAGGTGTTGATTATTTTTTATGTCATTGTCATCTTATTGCAACATCACTGTTATTATTTAGGAAATCATAGAGTTAGTCACTCCTACAGAGCTGAGCCTATCATCACTAAAATGTGACGTTTGGAGACCATCCAAACAGATGAGAATTGATAAGAATGTTGCGATTCCAATTCCATTGTTGATATAATTTATCAGTCACCACCATCTCTACGCAGCACATCAAAGACATTACATTGTTACACTGATACAACTTATGTGTCGCTTAGTCGAATGTTTGTGCATGTTAGAGGTATTTCCCCTCTTTGTTGTGATGTGTGGGGTCATTACTCAAAAAAGGTAAAGTAAAAAAGGTATTACACATATACAGAACACTTAAAAGTAATACAGTACATTACTTAATTACACCAGGAGAAAGACATTCGTTATATGACTCGTTACGTTACTTTTATGTTACTCTGTAAAATGATCTGAAACACACTGTCTCATAATAACCATTTAACAATATAAACCTACAGGCTACAGCCCCACACACCAACACAAATCCCTATCCGCATGAGAACATGTATATCTTTCTCTTAGTATTTAAGTATGAACCCAAAGCCAAGAGCATAAATCAAAAATTAAAACCAGCACAAAGGGACTTCAAAGCGTCGTCACGGTGATTCGACTGTAGAAACATGACCAGGTAGAAACAGAGGCTGCAGTCTGACTGATCATTAGTTTATTACGTGTTGAAGTTCAGCAGTGGCTGGCTTCACCGTGAATGGCGGTTCAGCATTTACTCAGCTTTAACTTCACTTGGCTAGCTTAGCGTTTGCGTGCTAGCTGTGCAGGTGCTCCTGCTTTACCAAGGCACTTGTCCTTTTTTGCAATTAAATTAAAAGTAATCTCCATATCCACACTGTAAACTGTGCCACTATTTTCCTCCGTCACAGAGGAGCAAGATCGTAGCAAGAGTGCAAGAACCGATAAGAGAGATTGAGAGGCAGGCAGACTAACGGTTCCAAGGAATCGGACTACAGGGAAGTGGATCTCTACAGGAACTGGCTACCTACTAATGGCCAGTCAATATTAAGGCAACAAAAACGTAAAATTAATCGGGTCAAATGCCTTTTATTTTAATGTCTAACGTTTTCTCACTCTCCAAAGTGAGAAAATGGTTTTGATTTATTTATTTTGCCCTCCCAACCAGCTTTTAAGCTGGATCAAATATATCTACTCTGTGTTGGGCTTGTAAATTTGTATGTGTTTCTAGTTTTTGGTAATTTTTTCTTTCTTTTTTTTCCTTTTTAAATGTTAGTGTTTTTAGTTTTAAGTTGACTGGGGTGGCTGCTCTGGTAACTGTGTGTGCATGTCCTTCACGTCTGTATGAACAACAAGGGAGTTAGTATAATGAAATTTCCCTCACAGGCCAAACAAGCGCAGCTGCACAGTGCAAGCATGCAGACATTTATAATTGAGCAGCGGGCTTTCATTATTCATACCAGTGGGTTTCTGTGCACTCAGCAGATGAACAAACAGACTCAAAGAAGTTTATCAGACACTTTACTCATTGACGCTGGCACACAGATGTCCATGAATATTTAGTTGTGCACGTCTTACAGTAGGATAAAGCATGTTTGCTAAATGAACGTCCGAAGGGATCAAATCTCTTTGTAACCAATCACAATGTGGCCTGTGTCCAGCTGCTCAGTCAGTGTAAGGTTCTTCATTGAATAAGATTTTGAATGTAAAGAATAGTGGACGGAAACTCACTGTTGAGTCAGTGACTTCTCTTCACAAGCGCACCGACAGATAACGCTTGATGACAGGAACGTTTCGGTTCTTTGCTATCCTCTAGGGGCAGTTGTGATTGAGGTCTTAGAGCGGGCTAGAACGAGTTCCCTTTAATTGCATCATTGGCAGGCGAACAACTTGCACAGCTGTGTGTGTGTGTGTGTGTGTGTGTGTGTGTGTGTGTGTGTGTGTGTGTGTGTGTGTGTGTGTGTGTGTGTGTGTGTGTGTGTGTGTGTGTGTGTGTGTGTGTGTGTGTGTGTGTGTGTGTGTGTGTGTGTGGCGGATTAAGGAACCCATTATACAGCCGCTATTTTGTAAAGGGAGTAGTACATGCCAAAACCAATGAAACAACAAAATCTGGAGGGTTTTTTTGGGCCTATGTGCATATTTAAGATTAGAAATTGTTTATGCTTGACGATTCAATTACTTATTGATTATTATCAAGACCTTTACAATCAATTCAATGTTATATTAGATGGAAATTGTTAATTCTTAACAAACACAAACTGCAGTTTTTTGTTGTTGTTTGAAACAACTCTTGAAAATTGTTCACAGCTACCAGGCAGCATCAGTACAGCTCAGAAAGTCAGCCAGCGAGTGGATATGTATCATTTGAATACCAGTGTTCCAAGATGCTTACCTTGATCAAAAGGATATGCAGGGCATCATGGTAAATGACTGCCTTGCTTAAGTGTACATGGAAAAAAGTCCACAGATTGACCCGGGGTCCAAACAGCTGAGCTCAGATGAGGGAAAACCACCAAGGAAGCCTTCAGTTTGAAATAAAGTTTGCACCACTATGGAGGAAAAGCTTTTGTTTATCTGCAAATAATACAGCATATCAGACAGGATAACATGAGAAATGGTGCAGTCAGAAATTCAGTTATTGAGACGAGGAAATAAGCTTATTATCTTCCCTTATCCCTTGCCACAAGCACTCTAAAGTTTCCCACTACCAGCAAACCTAGTTAGCATAGCTGTGTGAGCCAAAAGTGACAGCACTGGTGCTGCAGGTGTATTTATAGCCCGACAACAAGAGGTCTCTATGTGTCTGTGTGTTATAGCACCATGCTGGTGAGGGCCTGCAAGGTGACAACTCACCCCAGAAGGGGGATGGGGGTCTGCTGATGCATAATTTTAATTGGGAGGATGACACACTGGCGCATGCCATGATATATTCTGCCAACGTGATCTGCTGTGATGGGTGAGTTGAAGAATTGAGGGTGGGGAGCAGGGGCTGATGCATGTATGCGGTTATTCTTGTGATGCGGGCCTGCTATTTGAATACATGCTTTGATGAGAAACTCCACCGGTCTCGTAGGTTGCTGTCAGAAGATTGCAACATCATCAGGGTATTTGTGCATTTTGTTTCATTTTGTACATATGATCGCTCCTCTGGCTACTCACCTCATCTGTCAGGCTTGACAGTCTGTTCCCACCAACTGCAGCAAAGCTTTAATAGGGGGTTGCTTGAACAGGCACTCTTTTTATAAGTCTGTAGGCATCTTGCATCAGACTCGCTGGTTTTTCTGTTTCAGAATGTCACAAAAGTTGTCTGAAGCAGGCTCTTAACCCCAAGATTTGATTCTCTATAATCTGATAAGCACTTTCTTTGAAGCATATTAAACCCTGGACACTCTGGCTAAAGGGGAGGTGTCCGGCTTAGATAGGTCACCTAATAAATCCTCAGTGGTATTGATTTTAACATTAGGCCCTCTTTCCTTCAGTATTTTATCACTGATTTGAAAAAAAATCTGTCTTTTTGTTCCATCTCTGTACCCTCTGATTTACTTTACTGCCTAAAGAACAAAGTGAATTCAGAATTTTATTCTTTATGTTAAAAATGTAACAACATTTCAGCTGCTTTAAAATGTGTTGCAAAGAGAATTTCAGTCACAACAAATGGCATTTAAAAAATTAATAGCTGGATGATGAGCCAGATATAGTACTGCTCCTGTTAACCTCTGCAGCTGTTAAAAATGTTTTTTGTTTTTTTAAATAGGCTAAAGGAAGAAACAGACCTGTTGATAGAGCTTGAGCTCAGCTTTGCCCAGTTATTTTATTTGCCTATGTTTTCTTTGGAAAATGAACTGCAGTAGCTTTCTTGCACTGCAAATCTGCATTACTGACTTAAACCAGCTGTTATTAAGCGTTGCCAGTTTGAACTCCTAACCCAGTGCCATTGGCTTGCTGAGGCTGTGCCAGCTTCACTGATTATATGCCCGTGTTTTATGTTTGCAGCTGTTCTTAGTTCATAGAGAACTCTAAGAATACAGCTGTAGTTCCCAGAGTCACTGAACAAAGGACAAAATGTTCAGGCTAATTTGACACAGAAAATGCATTAATTTTTAAGCTGTAAGAATCAAAATGCTCTGAAGCTGCATTTTTAAATCCCAAGGGCTGGTTGCAGTGACTGGTCTATCTATTAAGACTTGTCTACAGACTTTATGAGCTGCACCAACCAAACTTGTAGCTAGTTTTAAACACACCTGGTCATGACCATTCATTCAAATGCTCATGTCACTATGGCTGTTGCTTAGCAGCACACTCTGTCTTGCTAATTTGTCATTTTTAATTTGCAGCAGGATCAATGCAAAAAGAAAGTAAGATGTCACTGACACAGAAATCGTAGATCTGTGCAGTGAGCACGAGAAATCCCTCATTATACTTCCTGTGCAAAGTAGTGCCTTAACTGGCAAAGATCCTCCCTGGAAACATCAGTACACAGGAAATCTTCAAAACAGAGTCTAACAGATTGGTTCAGTTTGTCAGTATGAGAGTTTTGTTTTGTTTCCTAATAGATGGCACCATCTATAGGCGTACACCTATAGATGGTGCCAGTGGTATAACTATTATGCTGGATTTAGAACGCCAGATTCATTAGCTAAATTGTTGACCTCCACAGGTGACTGGATGTCAGCATGTAGATACTAACTCAATTGCAGTTTCTTTTCTGTGCATTTAATGTGATAGCACACAAATAGGATGGTCTGAAGAAGTACTGAATTATGTTGCTTCAGAAATAGAAAAGTGTTATGTGTAATGTACAGATGAAAGATGTTTTTTATTAGCATACTAGGAATGCAGAGGTTTCATCCGGTGCGTAGATTTTAATTATAGCTTGGATTTTACTCAATACCATGCTGTTACTGCAAGCTACAGTTCCAAGGATACTGATCACGTTAGGGCTGGGCGATATATCGAGTTTTTAAAAAATATCGATATATTTTCATACCAGATATAAGATGTGACAATATCGTTTATATCGATATAGTCTATGTTATGTTATAATTATACTTGTGGAGCCGCAGGTTTGCCTCTCTTTCGTCCACTTTTGTCTCTACGCAATGTTACTCTGCCTCGCCTCTCATTCACTGAACACAACTCCGCCTCCCTCATTGCTTCACCTGCAGGCAATGACAAGATGAAAGCGGAAAATCTCCGTTAGCGAGTTACCGTGCGTGGGGCTGGACGGCGTCAACGTGTTAGCGAGCTAACCGCGCTAGCGAGCTAACCGCACTAACGACATGCAGCCCGGAGGGGCTGCACGGCCTAAAATCCTTTCATTTTCTCAAAAATCGTCAGTGCGCCTTATGTATGAATTCTGGTTGTGCTTACTGACCGCGAACCGATTTTATGTGGTACACAGCGCTCAGCAATCTGTCAAAAAATGTTTTAATATGACTTTGCTAAGCTACGGAGCTGCACCGCTTGATGGATTGTCGGAGGATTACGGCTACCGGGGAGGAGCCTCGCGGAGTGATACGTACTGTGTGTGTATAAGGACCACAAATGGCACCTGTTCAGAGACGTGGTGCAGCTGTGAAATCTGTCTCTTTGTTATTATGCTCAGCGTCTATTAGTTTACATTTTGACTGCACAATTGTGAGTTTTTTGTTATGCACAAAAACAACATTGTTTTCTTTTATTTATGGACCATGATTATTTAATAAATGCTGATAATTTATTTTTAAGTAATTTCTTCATGTACATCTACGCTGTATGTAAATAAAAGTGCCCGTGTGACATCTGGGACACAGTGTGACTAAGAACTCTCTTTTTGTTCTCAACTTATGGCTTTAAAAAAAATATCAAGATATATATCTTATATCGCCATCCAGCTAAAAAATATCGAGATATGAATTTTGGGTCATATCGCCCAGCCCTAGATCACGTCATAGGGAAGTGTTAAGTTGAACGAAAGTAGAATGAACATTTTGTTTATCCACCCCCACCCCCCAAAAAACATCAACCAAAGTTCATACTAGCTCAGTCAAACTGTTAATCCTAGAAATCAACTGTTAAAAAATCTTTTTAACAAAGAGGATCCGAATATTTCTCTTTTCTTCGTACTTAGGTCAGTACGCTTGTGGATGAAATAGGAAATTGCATATTGTTTGGAAATTTCAAAAAAGTTACATTTAGAATCAGTGCATGAGCGCATGCAGACTCTCTATGTGTGCCTTGTGTTGGATTCTGTTTCATGGTGATCCAGCAGAAAAATCAGAGTTCAGACCATGAATTTTACATCACTTAATGATGAGATCTCTCTTGAGACCCAGGCAATTTGCTTTCCTTACCACTGGCTGGCTTCCTTATCGCAGCTTACTTTAGTCATCTTGTGATTTTTATTTATTTATTTTTTAAAAATATTTCTTTTTTTTTTTAAATATATATTTATTTTTTCCCCAAACTACTCTGATGCAGCTACTAATGGCAAACTAAGACTCAGCAAATTGGATCAACGCTGGATTTTTATTGTTTTTTTTGTAAAGAAATGCAAATTCTGTCTTATCTGAGGTTTCTTTGTATTCATTTAAAATTCCTTGTATAATTTACCAACACACAAAAATCATCTTGTTTTCTCTTACATTTTTATCCACTCTTATCTCATAGTGTATCTGATGGTGTAGTCTGGCAGTTCTGAAAACCCTCCACATAAAAGGTCTTTGACTAGCTCCACATTGAGGGGTCGGGAACTATATTGTGCTGCAGTGTGAGTGAGTAAATACTCCATTAGGATTCATTAGAGCCTTCAGTTGGACTCATTGTTCGGGTGCAACGAGCTGCACCAGAGGAGGCCCCTAGCTCTCTCCTGGCATGTGCCGTCCCTCACCCCACTTTGTGCCTGTACACAATGGATGAGCAATCCCTGATCTCTGGCTTGTTCTCCCACTCATATTGCATTTATTCATCAAGTGCTATCGTTGTTGCGAAGTGTCACTGTGATCTTGACCCATTCACTTCCTCTTCCCTTTTCCTGCCCCCCGCCTAACGTGCGATATTATAAAGTGACCGATGACATCCCACTGCAGCTGTTGCTATGGTGATAGGTGACAGCGGGAAGCACCCCCCGCGCCCTCCCATCAAGATGAATGAGCCATAAAAGTAGTAGCAGAGTGCCAAAGGGTGTGCTGACAGGGATTGACTAGTCCGTAGATGGGATGGGGGGGGGGAAAGTAAAATCACATGAATGTTAATTTGTTGTGTGCGTATATGTGTAGTAATCATCCCAATAGAGAAAAAGTATAGAGAGACCGTGGCACTCTCTCAAACACCTATCCAGTGTCTTCCTGATTGAATCAAGATAAAAGAGAAAATGGAGCAGTGTAATATTTCCTTAATATGAGCTGTCAGTTTTGTCATCTACATACGTTTCTTTCATTGAACAGCTATTGTGCAGCATTGTCAAAAATCTAAGAATACTTGTGTGAAAACTATTTCGATACTTTGATTCACTTTTACGTCTAAGTATCAAAGTCTAAGATAATTACAAGATTTTAGATTTTGCAACTCATTGTGCTTATGCCACACATTACAAAGACCAAATCTGAAACAGAAAAATGCATACACAATAATTTTTCTGTCATGTGAACTGTACTTTCTCCATAGAAATGATCTCTTCTGCTGAACCTACAATTTTGCCTTTCAGTTTTAGGACAATCATCTCCTCAGGGCTTGAATGACAACTAGAGCTGGGCGATAGAACGATAACGATATGTATCGCGATATAACTTTTACTCGATAGAGAAATTAAGCTATCGCGATAGACCTCGTCGCTCTTGTCCTCAAAAAAAAAAAAAAAGTCAGCCAATCCAAATTAAGTAACGCAGAGCCGAACCAATCACAGCCGCAGCGTCACGTCGCGTGACTTGTTACGTACAGCACAAGTGCCAAGCCGCACGTGTGTTTGTTTGGGAAGCAGCCAGCGGGTAATGGAGCCAGCGCGTAATGGAGGAAATGAGTGTGCCGACTAGAAAAATCAACCGAGCGTGACCGAAGAGAAAACAGATGATGGTTCCAATGGCGGAGAGATTGTCGAACGGAAGAGCCATAGAAGTTCCGTAGTGTGAAGGTATTTCGGCTATTTCAAGTCTGACAAAAAACAGAGTAGCGTGCACTGTAAATTGTGCCGAAAGCAAGTCTGGAAATACAATAAACTGGTGCATGCGCTACGTCCACACGTACCCGGGTATTTTTGAAAACGCAGATTTTTCTATGCGTTTGCACCTTTCGTCCACACGTAAACGGCGTTTTTGGTCACTGAAAACGAAGATTTTTAAAAACTCCGTTTTTGCATTTACGTGTGGACTAGAAAAACGGAGAAAACGCAGCGTCAAAGGTGTGCACATTTTTTGACGTCACACTGTGCGCCACGTTATTGTTTCGGTGAAATGAATTTCTACAATACTGTTACTGTTAATTCTCTCTGCAGTGTGTAAATGCTTACATATACACACAGTTACTGTCCCTCCACACATACGACTCGGTTCTGCTTCTATGCCCCAGCTTTGTTTACTTTTTCCCACCGAGGCTTCTAGACTTCTGATTGGCCAACATTTCTGCACGGTTAGGAATCTAGCGCAACCTGCTGCTTTGGCATGTTCATAGCAGCGTTTTCCTTCATGTGTGGACGGGATTATTTTTTAAAACGAAAACGGAAAATCTCAGTTTTCAAAAATACCCGTGTACGTGTGGACGTGGCCTCAGTCTCTGACTGGAAGCGCTAATTCGTCATTCGGCTTTTGTCAGACTAAAGTAACTGTTAAAACTGTTTGAAAAGCTCAGCTATACAACAAGGAGAGATCGAGAATTTCCTTTTAGTTCTCAGTTTATTTGATATTGACAAAAGTTAGTCAGTTTTGTCTGTTCTTCTGTAAAACAAACTAAGATTTATTTTTAGAATTAATATTTTGTTTCTAAGTGGAATTGACAATTTAGTCTGTTTTGTTTGTTCGTTCTATTTTGAAACTTAAACGCTTTAGCGGCTGCCTTTTGTGTAGTTTGCAATATTTGCCTTTATTTATCTGAAAAAGTCTCATGTTCCTTAAGTACATCTACCCTGTTGAACTTATTATGGAAAATGAATATTTAAATAAAAACAAGCTGCTGATTATTTCACATTTTACTTGTGAGCAACGGCACATTTAAATCTTACAAATATAGTTATTTGGCTTATATCGTGATAGATATCGTTATCGCCTGAAATGAAAAAAACATATCGTGATATGAAAAAATCTCATATCGCCCAGCTCTAATGACAACAAAATATACTGTATCCGTATGCCTATAGCATTTTATCCCACAAAATGCACACCGTTGACTCTCAGATTTGAAAATGCTTCAATCCTTTTCATAAGATTAACCATTCAAGATGAGCATTCATTATTTAACAGGGTGTTGAGCACTTCTTTGCTTTGTTTTGTATTGGTTTTTTTTGGGGGGGGGGGGTGTTTCAATAAATTTCCTATTCGGTGGTTTGTCGTTAACGCAGCTGTTTTTATGGGCTCTGCTTGGGCCTGGGTGAGGTAAATTTCACCCAGTGCAAGTCTCTGAGCAAGCATCCAGGTTGATTCATATGCTGAAATTTTACATTACATTACACTAACTATGCATGCGCCCTGCAGGCAAACTTCAGTCAGACTTTGAAGAACTATAACAAGAATAATTTGCTGTCTATGGTGTCTCTATACTCCAGAGTATAATCACCATGTTTGAGTTCTTTATTTAATCTGAATGTTAGTTTTGTGGCACACTTGGAAAAACTGCTTGGAGGCCACAGCATGACCATAATTACTGTGACCGTCTTTAATGAAATTGTGATCTCGTTGCCTTTGAAACTGGGTACCAGGTCTGCGACCACTTGCAGTCAGTTGCTATCTTTAAAGTGAGTTTGGTGAATCAAGACTGTAATGAACCCGCAATAGTATGAAGTCAGTCTACTATCAGTTTGTGATTGAATGAGGTCAAGCAGGATGCCATCTAATTTTTACTCTAGCGTGACCGACCTGTTATCAAACCCCTTATCTCATTCAGGACAATATTTATAGTTTTGTTAGTTTTCTAAATGTGAATATGTTTGAGCTTAGTGCCCTGCAGTTGTCCCGTCAGCCCTTCATTGTTTTTCTTCTCTTATATTTTCCCAATTTATCTCTTGATCACAACCAAGATTGTATATATGACTGAAGAAATTCTAACAGGAGCAAAGCTGTCATATACTTCATCATGCCACCATATAATATGGAAACGTGAGTGTAAAAACGCAGAATGAAAGTGTGTGCTAGCAGTTTGTGAGCAATCGTGTGTGGGTAGAGAATATCTTCCTCCATCATGGACGGCAGTCCTAAATTATTTCATATCCTGTCAGCAGGCAGTATGTACTGTATGCTGCAGTCATTCATCACAATCCAAGCTCATGCAGTGCGGCAAGACACTGACTGAAAAGCAAGGCAATGTGAAGTTAACTGTGTTTACTTACTAATGATGTGCCAACTTATTTTAAGTTAATGCAGTAACCTTGCCTGCCTGTACTAGATCAACACTCCTTCTGTCCGCGTTTATTGGAAAACAAGATTAAAGCTAGATAAGAGAAGTGAATCTCTTCATTGACTTTGATTTTTATTGGTGACTTTGAAACACTGAAATTCATAACCGCTTCAGTTTGACCAAATCGTTGAGCAGAGTATTTTTAAATCGTTCATAAATCTGTTTTTGAGAGCAAAGAAAACTGTTAGTGGCTACTATTTGAAATGCCCACACCAAGAAGGATCAGTATTATCACTTACAATCTATTTTTTTTTTTGTGCTTTTTTTTGTGTGGTTTTATCTACTGCTGCTTTGTTTTCGATACAATCAAAATCAAGTCTGTCATCCTTGCCGTACTTGTTTAAAAAGGCAGATGAAAATAAAAGTACTAATATTGAGATTGTGCACGCCTCCCGCCTCTGCCAAAAATTGTTTGTTTCTCCTGTTTCTCATTGTTATTTCGCTGCTGTCTGGAAACTTAATATTCTGTCACTGTTTGCTTTTAATCCCCCCTTTAAACAAACCTGTTCTCTGTCAGCTTAAAAAAAACTAACTCTTGTGATTGGTTAGAAGGAAGGTTGTTAAAAGGACAACACATTCACTGTTTAAAAAAAAAAAAAAAATCATATAGGCTCTTGGCCTTTTCTGATTTATTTAATATAAATTAACAGTTGTTTTAGTTTTGAGCAGCCCCTTGTTTATTCTTTATTCTTTTAGTGCCAGGAAAATTACTACAAGGGAATAAAATATATAAGGCAAAAGCAGAATTTGTACTATTCTACCAAGCTTGAAAGTCAATATTTGATATGACCATCTCTATTCTTCAACTTCTTCAGCCTGAACTCTCTTAGGCAAGCTTTCTTGTCATTTATTTTAAGATGTCGTCAGGAATAGTTCGCCAGGCTTCTTGAAAGACGTTCAAATCTCTTCTTTGGCTGTTCAAGGAGATCCGACACTTTAGCAATGTTGAGTTTTGTGCTCTGGGAAGGCCAATTGAAGACTGTTGGTGTCCTATTGTTTTTTTGTTTTTTTTTATCCAGGTATGTATGTATTTTAAATTCATTGAATTTGTTTTTTTTCTCCCAGATTCATTTAACTTAACTCAGTATTTTTTTATAATTTCACAGGTCATTTTAATAACTAAAAAAACTTATCTTTTTTAAACTCTTTTTTTTACTAACTTCCCTTTTGAAATAAACCCACATGTTACAAAGTGTGTGTGTGTGCGCACGTCTGTGTGTGAGCGTGTCTGCCCATTTTCTCATTGAACCTCTCTGATATGCTGAGTATATACAATCTAAAGTGACTTACTTTGCACATAAACTAATTAAAGATAGATAGATAAATAAATGTGTTATTGATTTCTGATGTGAAAACTGCATAAGAGATGGAGTTATTTTTTTTAAGGAGCACAGCACTCATACTAAAGAGTTCTGACAAGGAACGTTTAGGGAGATGCAGCTTAATTTTCAGAAGAGACTATAAATTAAGATGACAAATATTACTGTTTTGGACATGAAGAGTTTGACATTTTGAAAAGTGGACTCATAGTCTTTACAAAGCTGCCAGCAGCAGCTGGGCAGCTTTACATAACACAAAGACCAGAAGCCGGGAGAAAGGCATGATCTGCCTAGCCCTACCTATCAACACTTCTGAGCCTCTTAGCAATGAATTAATTCATTTATATTTTATGGCTCATTTGTTTAATCTTTAGTAAAGTAAAAAGCCTCAGACTAGGTGTTGAATTATTTGGGTTAGGTTTGAGCCAGTTGTCTGACAACCAGTAGAAGCTAAACAGAGTTGAATGTACATTCAAAATGTTCAAGTGGCAAATATTTTTCATATGAGAATATAGTTTATGGCATGCGTTTCCCTTGGAAATGTGCATTTCAAGATGATCTTCCTACATGCTACTTTGGGTAGTACTGCTCTGCCTGCTTGTTAAAGGTCAACATGGTAACAGCTGGCAGGTAGATTTGATATTCTGAAGACATCTGGATTCTGACAAGTGTCCATTGTGTCAAGAGTTGTTCCCAGTGAGGGGAGGATGGTGAGTGTGTGTACACTCAAAGGATCTCTGAAGTGGAGAGGATCTCTTGTTATTTTAGTGGTGGGCAGAGATTGGCACCATGTTTGGGTTTGTGTCATTTTAACATCACTTCCACTCTTCTTTCAAACCATTTCAGCAACACATAAAAGAGGCACATGTTGTTGGTTTTTCCTTTTATGGACACTGATGCTCCCATTTAAGATGCTTCCTAGATGACTCACCTCAGCACAGTCTTTTCTGGACCTTCTCGCTCTCATCTTACCATCCTTAGCCAGGATACATTCTGGTCTTACATTTCTATGGTTACAGTGAAGAGTTGTGATTATTCCTCAATGATGGAAGCATTTCTAATAATATATTGGGGCACTGGAAACATCACATGTCAATCACTGTCCATACCAGGTCAGAGGGCCCGGTGGCGCCAGTGTCCGGCAACCTCGCCTCTGTCAGTGCGCCCCAGGGTGGCTGTGGCTACAATGTAGCTTGCCATCACCAGTGTGTGAATGTGTGTGTGAATGGGTGGATGACTGGATGTGTAAAGCGCTTTTGGGTCCTTGGGGACTAGTAAAGCGCTATACAAATACAGGCCATTTACCATACCTGTCAGTTGGTCCGCTGGTTCATCTGAGTACTTGATCTTTAAGAAATTGCACATATTGGTCACTAAGGGAGACATGCATTAAGCCCTCTTTACTTGCTATTGCTGGTCCTTGTGTCCTCCTTATTTTCATAACTCCTATATATGACAATTTGTATCATGCTAGCGAATGGCTATGTTTAGCTACTGGTCTCTTTTTTTTATTACATGGAATACGATCAGTCATTGATTGGCTTCTCCAAAACCTGGACCTTAGCATTACTTAACCAGTGTGGGATCATCTTGAAAGAGAACGAAACAAAAAGCAGCCAAAAATCCAAAGAAGCGCTTTGAATGTCCTTCAAGAAACCTGGAGAGCTATTCTTGAAAATGACAACAAAGCTTGCCTAAGAGAGTTCAGGCTGTGCTGAAGACTAAAGGCGGTCATAAAAAATATTCAATCTTGTTAGAATTCTTCAAATTCTGTTTTTGCCGCATGCAGTGTACAGTATTTCCCAGTGTTTTTGAGAAAATCGTTGCTCCAAATTTTTCTAATTTTCCTAGCAAAAATATAAAGAAATGTAGGGTGTATCAAGACTTTTACCCAGCAGTGTTTCTATTAAATATAAAGAATAAAAAACAAAGTCAAACACCTGTCTGTGTTTGTAAAGATATAAACTTCAGTGAATGACAGCACTCATGCGCTTTAATAGTGAATGTATTAATAGGGAAATGAAATGACCTGGTTTGGGTGCAGCAGGAGGGGAGGGGCTGTTTGTGGGAGAAAACCTGGTCACCGGCAGGTTATGAGTCAAAAACAAACCAAGATAAACGGAGTGAACTTTAAGCATACTCCACGTGTTACACTTTATACCTTTGTACTGCTTAACACCTCTCGTATAGTTTTGGGGGTGAAAGGGTGTTTTAGGTGACACAACAGTGAGTAGTCGTGGGTGTGTATCATCGCTGTGTGTTCTGTGGTTTTACCCAGCTGTCCTTCTTTTTTGTGTTAGTTTGACAGGAGGAGATGTGAGCCTTAGCAGCTCTCAGTGCAGCCTTAATGCCATTAGCATGGTTGAGTGGGCAGACAAAGTGCTGAGGTGTGTTATGCAGGCTATGCATGATGAAAAGAACAAGACAGCGGGACGTCAGTGAAACAGATGAGGCAACATGGCTATTGGCAATGTCAAAACATTACTTGTGTCCTATTTTTCTGCATTTTCTATAACTTGAGACCCTTTTCCACAGTTATTTCCATTTCTATACGTGTCCTTTTTCATATTCACCCTGCAGCCCATCTCTCTCGTTCTCTCAGTCGGGGTGTGAGTGAAGACTGCGTTTTCTGTACCTCTTATATTTGAAGGTGTAATAAATAGCAAAAGTAGATTTATGACAAGAATTGATTCACTGAAGTTTTGTATTCTTTCTTTTTTCTGCCCCCCCTTCCTCTATCAGGTAGCGGTTTCTCAGCAGAAGGATGCCGCTGGTGAAGCGCACCATCGAGCCCAGGCACCTGTGCCACACGGTGCTGCCAAGAAACATCAAGAACGAGCTGGAATGTGTGACTAACATCTCCTTGGCCAACGTCATCCGCCAGCTCAGCAGCCTCAGTCAGTAACCTGAGGACACTCGTGTACAGACACATGTGTTCTTTCATAATTTAAACAGACACGGCACACTATACATACAGACTTGCTTCCTTTAAGTATAATAACTTTTATGAAATTTGTTTATATTGGCAGTGAGGTTGTTCCATAGTTAAAGAGTGAGATATTTGCACTGTACACAATTCTAGTTTAAGTAGTATGTGCTCTAAAAATCTACCAACATGCCTGAGTGTAAATCATCTCATTCGCAGTATATTTTGGTCGCCATAGTTTGTGATGAATTCATTCGTGCTGGGAAATTTGAGAAAACATTTTGCATATTGCAGCATATGTTTATGACTCACAGGCCATGGCATGAATCCACTTCATTTTATAGAAGCTAAAAAATTAATTCAGTGCATGAAATAAATGGTGGGTGATAATGTAAAATCACTGCCTACATTTAGTAGGGCAGAAACTGGGATGTACGCTGATGTATAAGTGAACCTGGCTGAAATGTATTAGCATAAAGAAAATGTTGGCAGAAAGTAATAGTTTTATCATTCTGGCTTAATCTACACCATTTTTTCTTTCTTTCTTTTTTTTTTTTTTAATTAAATTTTGTTATCACACATCAATGCTTACGTCTCTTTCAAAGCAGTCAGGCAGCACCTTTATGTCCCTAATGGCTTTCCACCTCACCAGTGAGCCAGTGTTTCCCCTACTATCATTAACTGCACAGCTCAGGCAAAGGAAAGACGTCTGTCTGTCTGTCTGTCAGAAAAACTATGCAAAAGCTATGGTGCCAAATTCCATGAAAACTGGTAAAGCAGTTGAACAGAGACAAAGAGGGAATCCACTGAATTTTGGAGAAGATTTGCACATTTTTCTTTAAAATTGCAAAACAATCCATTGCCTTCAGTGGAAAATAGAGAATGGGGAAGAAAGATGATTTAAGTGAAAGGTGGTGTTGCTTTTGGTGCCAGATGGGCTGGTGCGAGCGTTTCAGAAACTGCAATTTTCCCACACAAACATCTCTAGGGTTTACGGAGAATGGTCCAAAAAAGAGAAATTAGCCAATGAGCGTCTGTTATCTGACTGTCAGAGGACAGTGACTGTTTTAAGCCAAAGGGAAAGAAACAGTACCTCAAATACCCACTCATTATAGCCACGGTATGCAGAAGACACACTCCAAGAAACTGAGTGTCATTTAAACACCACAGCCTATCTGAGTATTGTTGCTGATATTCTAATGGTTGTTTCCAGCAGCCGTGTCACAAAGTTTAAATCATCTCATCTGGTTTCTTAAGTGCAACAGGAAGTTCGCTTTACATAAAAATTACCTCCACAGCCACCAGTTGAATACCTTTCGGCTCTTAATATCTTTAAAATAAATATATTTAATCAAGCTACTCAGTCCATTTCAGTACTTATTTTCATCTCTGTTTTTCAATTCTGTGTGTGCCTAGGTAAATATGCAGAGGACCTGTTTGGAGAGCTCTTCAATGAAGCACACTCCTTTTCTTTCCGGGTCAACTCCCTGCAGGAGCGCGTGGACCGCCTCTCCATCAGTGTCACACAGCTGGACCCCAAAGAAGAGGAACGTGAGTGTTGTATCCACACGAGCCGTTTCACACACCACATCCCATTCTTTTTGAATTTCTGATTTTGTCTCTCTTACTTTGATTTGTGTGTCTGTAAGACAGCTCTGTGTATGTGTAAATGTGCCTGTTGGATGATTAAACTGAATCTCCTCCACTAATATTAAACACAAATTTTCCAACCCTCCCGGTGGTGAAAACCCAGGCCAGTAATAAAAAAAAGTTTCTTTACCCAATAAAGTTTTTATGTGAGGAGAAATCCAGTGGTTAGACTGTAGCTTCTGTTAGCAGTAACAAAAATGGAATGTGATCATCTGTGGGACTGTCAGGTAATCTAGGTTATCCTGAGAAAGGGTAGGCAGGATGACACAATAGGGTATCTAGTGGGGAATGCATTGCAAACTAAAAGGGGAGAGAATCATAGCTGTATAATACCATGCTCCAAGGCGCCATATCGATTTCCTGTGGGCCAGCGGTGTGTTTACGGCTTTGCACAATGCTACTGTAACTGCTGCCTTGTCACTGACAGAGACGGTAAAATGCTCACTCAGTTGTACTCACTTATAACTTTTCTGTGAATGCAACCAGAGACTTTTTTTTTTTTTTTGTTAAACAAGGCAATGAATTGTTTCGTTTTTTGTGCAGAATTATAGGTTTTTATTTTAAACACAGATAGACGGTAGACTGCACATTCCAATCTTCACTTTGGTCTCTTTCTTTTCCCACTCGTGCAATGATACCTTGACATTAACCAAATCACTTTAAACTCTTCTTCTTTTTTTTAATCAACACCATTTTCACCTTTTCCCTTCATCATCTCCTCACAGCTGTTCCCCATCCTGTCTGCACCCTTTATCCTGAGCATGTCCGCATATAATATCTGTGCTGAATGGATAATTGCAAGTGATCTAATTGTAGAAGCCTGTTGTGCAGGTCTTTGCTGGGAAGTGAGATGTTTTTGTGTGCAGAGGTTGGAGGGGAAACACGTGTGGGCTAACACGCACTCCTCAAAAGGTTCACTGTCTTAGCCTGCAGAGTATGAACTATAAATATTTAT
Organism: Rhamphochromis sp. 'chilingali'; assembly: GCF_963969265.1. Classification (NCBI taxonomy): domain Eukaryota; kingdom Metazoa; phylum Chordata; class Actinopteri; order Cichliformes; family Cichlidae; genus Rhamphochromis; species Rhamphochromis sp. 'chilingali'. The sequence continues at coordinate 11,106,233 of NC_137932.1, read as the reverse complement.
TATTTTAGAGACACATCTATGGATTTACTTTGGGAAATACCCAAGCAAAAACTAAGTCAATCTTTGTATCATTTAAGTAAAAGATTACTAGCTCCTGTTCATGTGATGTTACTGTGATTGAGTTGATAAATATGTGATTATGATTTTGTCTTTATTCGCTGTGTGCATGTGGTCCATGGTCTTATCTCCCCTCACATACAAGCCTGACTTATCCCCTTTTAGCTCAAAGTATTGGCTTGAGAGACAATGGATAAGAATCAGCTCAGTTGCAGTTTAAGTGTGTGGTGGTGGTGGTGGTGGTGGGGGAGAGCTGGAGGGGTGGAGAGTAAGAAAAATGGAAGGATAGAGGGATGGGTGCATAATACAGGACACTGCAGCAAAAACCAGTGGTGTGTAAAAGGACTGTACCGCAGAATTTTCTGGGCCAGGTTGAAATGGCCTCCTCTGCAGGTTACAGAGATTTCCCACTCAGTTCAGCTCCTCGGTATTCATTTGTTACCAAGAGAAAGTTGTCTTTGAATCAAAAAGCCCACACTTACTGTTCTCTCGTAATATGTTAATAACTGATTAGTGAAATCAAGTTATAAACGGCAAACTAAGCGAGTATGCTGTGACTGCACAGGAGATGAACAGAAAGATGATCAGTTGTGCGAAGATTTTAGGGTTTTTGTAAACACGACCCTGCATTTACCACCTCCCTTTCCTCTTTCTTTACCCATTCATGGTCAAACACACACCACAGTTCAACTGTATGCTTTTAGAGTAAGCACATAGCTTGCTTTGTAATATGGCGAGTGTGTGTTTTCGCCTTGTGGTTGCCATGAGAAGGAGGTGTGAAGGAGAGGAGAATGAGTGCACAAAGGGATTGGACCATAAATCAGGACAGTGAAGGAATAAAGATAGGGTGGAGGATGGGGCACAGGCAAGGTAGAGGAGTGCACTTATATTTTACAGATGCTGTCCACAAAACCACAACAAGTTTCTGTGAGACAATTTAAAACCTTTTATGAGCTATTAGCAATTGGTGCTACTGAATTTAGTGCACACATACTGTAATTTGTGATTAAGTTATCATCATGTTCAGTGCTAATACTTTTAATTTGCCAGGCATAATCAGTGTTGCAGTAATTATTACAGGATTTGTAAATATGTGAAATATTGAGTTTTTCATATTAAAGTTTTCAGATCTTGAATTGTTTGTGATGGTTCTCAGGCACCCGGGTCAGGGTAGTCTATAGTGATGGTAGTCTAAATAATGAACCATCAAAGAGTCTAAGTTCTTAGACTCTTGATTTGAGGTTTAAACAATAAAAAAAGTGTATGTTTAAAAAATAAAAAATGTAAATCTCACATTAGCTTTACCAGAGGGGTCATGGTTAGCAATGATGCAGGGAAACACCATAAAAGTGTACTGTGGTAGGCATAACATATCATAATAAGCACTTCTGCCAACTCTGCCAATATACATAATCTGCACCTGACAGAAAGAGAATGACTGCTTTATGAAATAAATGGTGGGTGATAATGACTGCTCCCTGTTACCTTAATGGTGTTATAGCTGTACTTAAAATAAGATGAGATATTTGGAATTTGTTAGATTAGCACCTTTCACTGAATCATAATTGGTATTTTTACACCCAAGGGCTAAATTTAAACCTTTTGCGCACCGAGGATGGCAAGTGTTGGTTTAATAATACCTGTGACGAGCAGACACATCCTATTGTTTCTGTGTATATGTACATACGGAGCTTGTATGGGTCTAAATGAGCTTTGCCGCTTAAAGACATACAGTATAAATCGTAAGGAAAAGGGGTGAAGGAAAGTAGGGGACTTGAAAGAAGTTCAGCTGAAGGTCGCAGAGAAATGTGGGATGAAGGAATGGCCATAGTGATGTATGCAGTGCCACTGCTGGTGCAGTGGTTAAGGTCAAAGAGTTTTATATCACATGAATTTATATACAGTATGTTAAGTCTCACACACACGCGCACACACACACACACCCATAGCTTGCCCACATCCTGCAGGCTTTTCAAAGGGTACTCTGCCCTTTAGACCTCAGTTGCCACTCCCCTTTTCGTCTCTGTCTGCATTGCCCCCTGCACCCCTCTGTCTTTGTTGTCCTCCTCACTCTCATCTCTCTGATTGATCTCTGCTCTTCCTCCATCTTGCGTGGATGCTATTTGTATGCTGTCAGGCTCTCTTCCCCCTATCACTGTAGCCAGCCAAACTAATGACCTGTATCCCCTATTTAATGGCCCCGTTATATCATTGCACTGGCTGCGGGCCATTATGGAAGGCCACAAAGCCACCCCAACTCCCTGTGCACTTTTCTTTATGTGGTGTCTTATTCCATTTCTCGCTTCCCCTATTAGTACTTCTCATCTGTTTACTTGTGTACCTATTTTATACATGGTTTATATTTCCTCTATCACCAGTTTTCTTTTCTAACATGATTTTTTTTTGATCGTTTTGTATTTGCTTTTCTCTCTTTTACTTCAGTTTTTTTCAGTTGCTTGATAACCTTCCCTGACTCCTCTCACTTTTCTTGTTCTTGCCTTTGATCTTTCCTCATATTTTTATCGTTTTATCTTTTACAAAGTACTACATGTGTACAGAGTATATAAAGGTAGAGCATTTAAAAAAAAAAAAAGGCTAAATTGTTTTCTCCCAAGCTCCGATTTGTTGTTGTTGTTTTTTTGTCTCCATTTCCCATTGTGACTGGAAAGACCGAGATAGTAAGAGGAAGCATCTGTTTAAATGTGTTTAGTGTATCAAGTGGTCAGATCTATAGTATACACATCCCTGAGAATCGCAGGGAAAATAATGTTCAGATTGAGGTTTTTTTTTTTTTCTCATTTATGTCCTCTTCTTTTGTTATGTATACATATTTATGTATCCCCCATGGTGGCACTTCTTGGCTCACAACAAGAAGGTTCTGGGTCTAATCCACCCTAGCTAGGACCTTTCGGTGTGGAGTTTGCATGTTCTCTTGGTGCTTGTGTGGTGCTCTCTATGTCTACTCTAGGTCAAATAGTTGAACAGCACTTTGTTTGAAAGCGCTTTATAAATAAAGTTATTATTATTATTATTACTCTAGGTTCGTCCCAAAGTTGAAAGATGTGCTTGCTTGGTGAATTGGTGAACCTAAATGTGAATGTGCTGTTGTTTGTCTCTCTTTGTTTACCCTGCGATGGGGTGTATCCCGCCTCTCATCCACGACAGTTAAGATGGTCTCATTGTGACCCTGAATTGGATAAGCGGATGGATGAATGGTTCTGTGAAGGAATGGATGATTTGAATAAAAGCCCTGGTAAAAGCTTACAGGAAAGCAAAAGTGCAGCCCTCAGCAGCTGAAAAGTGAGGGCTGATACACCCGGGGGGAAAAAAACAAAATAGAAAACAAGTAATAATGCAATAAAAATGGACATAATTACATGTATAATTTAATTATTAATTTTAATATAACATTATAGACATTTTTCTATAATTCTGTCAGTGTTTATGTTTTGTGTTGTTTTTGTGTTGAAAGTACTGTATTATGAAATGTTTTTATTTGCCAGGCATTCAATTTCTTACACTAGATGGTTTTTCTGGTCTGCCTCACCATTTATGTAGAAACCAGTGGGACATGGTCATGTGACAAAGTTTTTCTTCAGGCAGACTCAGACAATTATGCAGATGCTAAAAGAGCATTTGCACACCCAAAAGCATTATGAGTGATGACTAGCAAGCAGCCGTGATGAAAGCCTACTGAAGTCAACCCCAAACTGATAAGGTGACTTCAACAGTTTATACTTTCTTCTTAGTACACACTAGTTGACAGTGCAGTTGTGAATACTAACACGATGTCCCAGTACGAATTTCAGATGGTTGGCATGCACTTCGTGTGTCTTTTATTTGTTCTTCTTCTGCAACAGTCTGTCTCACTGCAGTACAAGACTCACTCTGTTTACTCTAAAACTGTGCATAACACTTGTAATTTATGAGGGTTTTCTATGCACATGGAAGAACTTCTAGATAAATTTGACTAAAGGACAAAATGAAAGACAGAGGACAAACAATAAACAAGCTTAGGCGGAGAGACGGAGCAAAAACCGAATCAGGGAAAGGAAAGAGTGTGAAGAACTGCGCAGAAGGGGAAATATAGGGCAACATTTGCATTGAAGTACAACAGCAGCGGGAGACGTGCCTGCATACTAAAAGACACTTTGGCCTGTGACTTTTCTTATCTAGTATTGCTGCGCATAGGACTGCATGTCTATGAGATAGGGGGATGAAATGAAGAAAGAGGGAAAACATAATTTTCGTGAAACTAGGAGGGGAGCTGAAGGGAGGGGTATGTGAACGACAAGAACTTCCTCACCTCTCTTTAGTTGAAGTGTTTTAGACAGATGCTATCTGTTTAAGAGAAGGATATGAGGGACAGAGATAAACTTTCCAGCACTGGCTTGCTGATAAGAAGCTTCACATCCTGAGATCAGAGTCTGCTGCACTTGGTGTTGCTTGACCTAACACACACATACACGTATACACACACTCTACTTATGCCTCTGCAAGGACCCCATATCCCAATTCCTACACGGACCCTAAAACCAAATCTTAACCCTCAAACAGTTCTTTCAAGGTTTGAGAGCATTTTGGCCACTCATCAATTGAGAGAGACACACACACACACACACACACACACACACACACACACACACACACACACACACACACACACACACACACACACACACACACACACACACACTCTCGCTATATCTCTCACTAATTTACTTTCATTCTCCTATACATACACTCACATTTTTCACATTAACTAAATGTCTTCGTTAAATGGGTCTAATTGGTAGTTCAGCTGAATAAATGACATTTTGTAATTAGGATGTAAATGCTCATGTTAAGAGATCCATCTGAGCACGCGTGTTTGTGTGCCTTGTGTTTCTCTGCCCGCATTGATTAGTGTAGTAATCTGCACTGAAGCTCTAGTATTGCTTTGTGGAGGTTTATAGCACCTCACGCTGCATCAAATGAGTCCTGGCACAGACTTGTGCGCTGCCTCTCACTTATTTGTCGCTTTTGCACCTACTTGTCACACCATCTGACAGCCTCATGCACTTCCCTTAATTCACAGGGGCAGCAGGGCACAGTGCTCTTGCTCAGCATACAACAATACCAAATTGGCACTCACCCTTTGACCACTGCTTGTACCTGGCCCTCACAGGCTGTTATGTGGCTATAAGAGTCCTTTCTGTGGGGTTTTTCTGTACATTTGCAAGTGGGGAGTGGGAGTACTGGCATCAGCTCATGGTGCACTTTCCTGACTTTCAGCCTAACCTTCCTGTGGAACAGGGGTAGTACAAAAAAGAAATGCCCTACAGGGATCACTAAAGTATAAAATAATAAAATATCACTTTAATGTTCATAACCCTTCCCACGTCTGTATCCCTTACCTTCTCCCTTTTCAGCTAGAGAAAAATGCACTTTAATTTCTTAGATCTCAACATTACTCCTACAATTATCCCTGGCTCTTCTCTGATCACTGTGGGCAGTCAAATTGTCATGCCACTGTAGCTCTGACTTTGATTTTTTTTTTTGCCCTTATCATCCCTGGTGTGTCTGATCTTGGAGCGACTGAAGTATATTATTACACCCCCGGCACAAGCGCAAGTTAAAATCTTAAAGGATTAATCTCTCTTTCAGCATGGGTTCTTATTTTTCGAGCTCTGGAGATATGCGGAGGCTGATGACTGCAGCATCGCTACAAACAAGTTAATACTAGCAGGCAGGCAACAATATTATATACACGAAAAAGCCCCACAAGTTAGACATACTCATATTTCTTTTTTTGAAGTTAACCGTTACGTCTGTAAATCATAAACATCCATTACATACTGACTTCCTGCTCTGACTCATGCTACTGCAGTTGTGTTCAGTGTTGTGTTCATTAAATTGCTTTTTTCAGCTGATCATCAAGTCTAACGTTGCTACATTGTTCCTAGATTTCAGTAGCAAGTACATGCCCATGTTTGGTCTGTGATTTTTAGTCTGTTCTTAGGTGGTTGCTAGGCAAGTTGATGGCATCATGCTATACCATGCATAATTCAAGTTTTATGGATAGAAATGCGATGTTATTGTTGTTATTTATTCCCACTTTCATGCCAGGAAAAAATGAGGAAATACAAAATACAACCTCAGCTCTTCATTGTCACCACAAAATTGATGTAAGAACACCCAAACTTTGAATTCAGAGACTAATCTCATCAGCCAATGCCTGGCTAACACGATGTTCTACTGATACATAGGTATTTAAATCAGCGGAATCATCGTATTTGGTGTAGTACTTTATCATAAAGATGAGAAACTATTGTCAAAACTATGAACAAGGTTGTAATAAACCAAAATCATTATTTAAAAGTTTAATCAGGTTGCATAGACAAACACTAAATACATATAGAGTGCACTTTTAAATGCAAGCCAACAGGTCAGTGGGAATGTGTAAGGTACATGAGTTAATTTATATGGATAAACTTTAAAGCTACTTGTATTAGACATATAAGACAAAAATGACAGTTAAGTTGATCATGAGCTATGGGATCCCCCCACCCAGGTGCTCCAAATGCTATGTGCATATGCATGCAGGTACACAGCACATTTTAAAATGCATGTAGTTTTTCCATAAATCTTGTAGCAGGAAGCCACAGAAGACAGATCAACCCCCTCAGTGTCACCTTGTAGCCTTTTCTGTTTAACTTGGGACAAAATGCTGTGTGCAGTATGTTTTATTTTCCCTCCTGTGTGTGTGTATCCAGTATAAATGGCTGTTAAAGCTTTTCCCTTGTGCTGTCTTTGAAGCTTAATCCACCCTCTGGCTCTGCTCAGGTTACTGTGCTTCTCTGGGTCCCGGGCTTCTGTGGGATATTTTCTGTTTTCCTTATTAAAATCCTACTTGATGTGTTTATGTATCTTCTCTCTCCGTCTCTTTCTCTTTAATACGGCCCCCTCCTTCTCTTTCGCTGCACATTCCCATGTTAGTTTTAGGTCTTTTCTCTCTTCAAATTTCCTCTCTTTTCACCATTTGTTTGCCAGTATTTCTTACGAATGGTTCTTTCATGTCAGCTGCTGCTCTTTGTTTTACTGTTGGTACATCTTTTCTCCGTCTCTGTCTGTCCCCTGTTGCCATTATACCGGCTCTGGTGTGTCCAAGTCGTTTTATTATCTCCCTCTTGCATTCTATGGCCTCCTATCTCCCTTGCAGAGTGTTACTCACGAAAGCTCAGCTCCCTCATGGTGTTTGTTCATAATGATACTTCAGTGCCTCAGGTGGCTGGTATGTCACAACACTGACAGTCTGTGGAAGTCATTATCCAGCTGCATTGCTGCAATGTAGAGGACTGAATTGTGTTAGTAGACCCTTACTGGGCTTTATCTCATTTTGCTGAGGCAATGGTTAAATGACTGTAAGTGATTTCCTTGCAGTGTTTTTTAGATTGTACGTTCGTTCTGTCATGTTTGTTGGTCTGCCGTGCCATGACTTTTTTTTTTTTTCTTTTTCTTTTCCTGAGCTTCTTCTGGGCACCATTAAAGTACATCCATTTGTCACTTCCTCATGTATAATTCAGATCTAGTTGCAACGTTCTAGATCTCTTTCCAAGACTTTCTGTTTACCAGATTGAGGGTTAGCATTGGTGTGTGTGTGTGTGTGTGTGTGTGTGTGTGTGTGTGTGTGTGTGTGTCCGTCCCATCTTCCCTTTAGCGCTTTCTCCAGCCTGTTTTTCTGTGAGCTTCGTCTGTACAGAATTGATTTTCTTCTGTTTTTTTTTTTTTTTTTTTTTATTGCCCTCTGAAAATGTCAGTTATTCCCGGATGAAAGAAGGGCAATCATTTCTACGGTTTCTGAGAGACGACCTTAGCTTCGCCTAGCCTAGCTTATCTTGTTCATCATGTTGTTGTTTACTTTAAGGGACTTGAAGACGACCAGTTAGGACAGCAATGTAGCGTTAGCCTGAGGGAGGACGCTTAGTGGTTTATAATAGGTTTAGTCTGCTGTAATGTTGATTGTGACTGTTTGATTGATGATGTCAGATTGATGATGATAATGGGGAGACGGAACCAGATGCTAATTATTGTGTTCATCAATGACATGAGAGAGACAAAGAGCCTGTTGGTTGGGATGTGTGTGTGTGTGTGTTTTCTGAACATTGTTAGGCAGGTACAGTCAAACAGCAGTAAGCGTTGGTCTTAAAATGCTGTCTCTCCTTCTACCTTCATAGAGGTAGCAAACATACATGTGGCAGATGCTTCACAAAGAACCTGCTTTCTTCCCCTCTCTTCTCTTTTCTCCATCTGTCCCTCCTTTCCCAGTGTCTCTTCAGGACATCACCATGAGGAAGGCCTTCAGGAGTTCTACTGTTCAGGACCAGCAGCTGTTTGATCGCACATCTCTGCCTGTCCCACTGCAGGAGACGTACCACACCTGCGAGCAGCCCCCACCGCTCAACATCCTCACACCCTACAGGTCTGAATCCAGCCAGTTTCACTGACTCTGGGATCCTTTTTGCAAACCATTGTAACTGGTTCTATTGTATTGGGGTTTTTACTTCTCAACCATGAAAGACTGATGGGGTAATGGGATGTTGTCATCATCCCACCAAGTGGGCAAGCGGGTAGTGCATGGCTATTCAACTACGAAGTTAGTTTGGCCAGATTTTCAAACCGAGGAATTTATCTGGGCCAGGTATTTTTTTTTTTTTTTTTTTTTTTTTTTTTAAGCCAGTAAGCAGCAGATCATGATCAATTTCAAACCCACACAACTGTACTGGAAAAACAAGTAATTTTTTTTATTCCTTTTCCCCTGTAAATCTGGTGACCTCTCACAAATGCACACCAAAAGGTCCATTTAAAAAAAAAAGGGAGCTATAACTAAACTATTTTTGCACATTTGAAATAATAATAATAATAACAAAAAACATTTTGATAATTCCCTTTCAAATTAAAATAAATATTTCGCTGACCACTCACTTTTCCTGCCATGGATGGAGCCCCATCCGTCACAAGTATACAGACACGCTTCATATCCAGACCATTTTCCTCAAAAAGAGCTTAAATCTTCTCAAACATTATTTCGCCAGCTGTGTGTCCCTCTAACGGTAGTAAGCCGAGCAATTTCCCATCCAAAAAACGGACATATACGCACAACTGTGCATTATCAGTTTTCTTCAGGTCATTTAACAGCATTTCAAACTCGTCTGACGCCAGAACTTCAACTCTACGAATATTTGAACTGTCCTACAGGGGTACGTTTTTAATAGCAGATGTCACACTTACTTTAATTTTTTCATCACTTTTCACCGCATCCACCACGGCCAGCATGCAGTATTTCACTGTTTCAGAATCTGTGAAAGGCCTTTTCTTCTTCGCCAAGAAGCAAACACGAAGGAAAGATGCTGCAGCTCTCTCTTGGGCTGTACAGGACCCTCACCATGGTAGTACAACTCCGGTTGTAAGATTATTAAACTCGGTAAAATGAATAAGTATTTGTCAGTCCAGGCAGGGTTAAACCGACAGTTTTCATTGTCAATTTTGCGCTTTTGGAGTGAGAAAGACATGCTGTTGTCGCATCATATATTACGATGATTGTTTAATATGTTTACATCACGGTGCATTGTGGGTTAAATATTGCTAGGCTACTAGGAGTGTTGCATTCACAGTCTACACTACGCTGTGGGAATTTTAAATTTTTAAATTTTTTTAAAATTAATTAATGAATTAATTTTTTGCGTTTTCTCTGTGTTTCTGCCAGGACCACAGGCAGGGCCACTCGCAGGTTGCTTCTGGGCCGCATTTGGCCCGCGGGCCGCCATTTGAATAGGCTTGGGGTAGTGTGTGACACAACTTTGTGAACACGATAACTCAAGATTTTTAAATTAATACCATAGGTGCATTTCCTAAAAATCTCACACAAATATGAATATCAGTGATGTTGACCTCAAGTTTTCTGAAAATCTTATGAAAACATGTCACCTAAGATTTTCAAATTGATATCACAGGTGCATTTACTAGGAGTCTAAAGGGCGGGACTGGCAACCACCAGTATTTTTTATTTGTATTTTTTACAATTATAATACATGTTTAATTTAGCATTCTGGAAATGGTTTGCAAAAGAAGGGGTTGTTCCTACAATTGCATGTTTCCCGTTAATAGAAGTTTACCCTGTGTTTTCTGTCTCTGGAGAGCGGAAAACATTATTGCGCTCGTATTTTATTGATGGGCACCAGAAGAGGCTGATTGCACCCCACTGTGTCAGCAAAATGTACCCAAATGGTCCTCAATTACAGCTTTCATTCGGCCCATTCACGGTTGTGCCTACCATTATAAAAGCTTTCATTAAACAAGACACTGATGCTCACAGTAAGCCATCACACAGAGCGATTAGAAAATGCACCCCGACTAAGATATCTGTAATCTCAAGTGGGTGGCAGTTTTACTTAAATTTAGAATGGATAAACAGTTTTTTGGGTTGGCTTTAAAGTGTAACTCAAGAGGACACTGTTTTGTTTTGTTTTTTTTATTATTACTGGCAGGCTTGTCAGTCCTTGACACCAGGCATCTCTCCTGGCTCTTGTGGACAAGTAGGGGGCGAAGAGAGCAAGAAGAGCGAGGCATTTAAAGATGAATAATCCATAAAAAGTTCTGCTGGGCAGCACTTTCTCTCTTCTATTTTATGACCTTCTCACTTTGTTCCTTTTTTTTTTTTCATCCTCACTCTTCACTCACCTTTTCCCCTCCTTTTCTATCTAATGCTTTCCCCCTGACAGGGCCACTTGCAAAAAAGGTTAAAAGCCAAACATAATCTCTTTGTTGGTGGATGTGCTTATAGAGATGCGTGCACTGTAAGAGAGAGGTAGGCTGAGGTGTGCAAACCTCGTCACTGCTGTGCTTTTAACCCATGGGCCTTGACGTGGCCTAGACCGGGGGAGAGCCGGGTACAGGTTTCTGCTTCGCTTAAGTGCTTTGCTGTCACGCTAGCAGAAAACGAATTCTCATTTATTCTCATTTATTATTTTCAGAGGTTAACAGCTAATGTTTGAAAAAATAATTTCAACTTTCCAGTAAGTGATAGGGTAGCTTTGGGCACATAGTCCAATAGTGTGTTCGATGTAACTGCCGTTATATAGAGAACAGTTTCTCTACTGGATGTTCCTTTGAGATAAAGACTGGCATCTACAGTCATTGGAGTCATCTGGAGCTGCTTTTATTTATTTATTTATCTTTTGTTCATCAGCACTGGCTTAATGATTAGGATTGTCATGGGTGGTGATTTCATTCTTCTGTTTAATTAATTAGAATCTGGCCATATTTTGGGATCTTTTGAATTTTCTTTGCTGTTAGATTTCTCCCTCCTCCTCTTGTCCTTCCTCCCCCACCCCCTTTTTTTCCTGTATTTATACTCTCTCTACTAGAGGCTCCCTAGGATACTTCCTTATGCCGTTACTTCTCAGATCCACCCTGAAAAGAGCTTCTCTTTCTCATACACAACATAAACATGCACCTCAACTACACACAAAAATAGCAGGCATAATAATTTACTTTAACTCTCAAAGAGGACCTGCAGTGCACACCGCAGAAGCTTTTCTTCCCTTTATTGTGTTGCATATCATTAAACTTTCCACTCTTGCCTTCTGAAGCCTCGCTTTTTCATGAACATGACATTGCCAAATAATTGACTCCCTAGGCGTGGGCAACAGCGGGTGAATGCAAGTGCTCACAGGTTCACCTTAGGACTTCATCCAAACTGTGCTCGAGGCCAGAGTCACATTTGCTGTCTTACGGGCAGTGACTTGTAAACTGAGCCAGATGAGCTGCTACGCAATTCTAATTCACCCTCACGTCACCTTTCGGCTTGGCTCTATATGTGGATACCTTACTCTATTAGTGTGATGATACAGGTTTGTGTTAGACACACATTTTCAAAAAATATAGCTATGCACATGAACAGGTGATAGGTGATAATACGTAAATACAGCTTTGCCTTTGCTAGCGAGGAGAGAATGAAGAACAACATGATAAATGAAACCATAGTAATAGTAGTAGTAGTATTTAGTCATTGAGTCATTGGTGACTACATGCCAGAAAGATTCCATGTTTACTAGCAATCTACAAAAAAGGGCAGATGACAATAATCATTTATTTTAAAAACATTCTGGACGGATGAGTTAAACACCAGTGAAAGATTTTTTGAATTTATTTGGACAAAGACATCAGCAGAGCAAATTAGTCGTACCCCATACTGATATCAAATGGCATTTCCAGGCGGCATGTTGGGGGCACCTGTGTATGATTACTTCCTTGTCAAGAGGAAATGATATTATGTGATAACTATCTGCATCTGTCAGATGTCCCTTTATGTTTCCCTCCTTATACTCGCAGCACTGATCTCGTCCAGTCACCACGAGCCACCGTGCCCTTCTGTAATGCTACTGAGGAATTCAGAAAGAGAATGAGAGTTGAATTGGGAATGAATGATAACACACACCATTAGTTATTATTCATGACAAGTGCTTGTTTTCACAGGGAACAGAGACAAAGACGAGCAGGGGCACAAGCAAATAAACATTACCCTCCTTTTTCATCCTCTGCTCTTGAGTTTCAGTGATGTTCAACTTCTGCAGCTCCCGCATTTTTGGAAACTCTTCATTAAAAAAAAAAAGCAAATAAATCAGAATAATGACTTTTTGTTGCAGTTTGTCTTGTGCCTCCTCTCACTCTTGCCAGCCTACACTGTGAAGCACTGAAACAATTATTCAGGAGATATAAAAATAAAACCTGCAAGTATTTTGATATTTGGGTCACAGTTTTCAGGAATGGATGGCAAAATATTTTTTGGTTTTTAGCTCCTTAAACATTAGAATATTCTGCTTTAATTGGTCTTGTGTTGTCTTAGTAAAATTACGGGGAGGAAAACATTAAAAGCTGTCACTGTGTTTAATAGATCAAATGTTTAATCCAGTTATTAGCGAGCAGATTCGCTGAAAATGAAAATAAGTTTTAGGAGCAGTAAATGCTTAAAGAAAAGAAAGTGATGTTTCTTTTTTTTTTTTTTTAAATGAAAGGTTACATACCCCAACAGGGATTCAGAGGAAAATAAATGAGCTTTAATTTGAAATTTGCTAATCACGAATCTCAGATTCCTTGGTTTCTTTTGCTCGTCTACAGAGACGATGGAAAGGAGGGTCTAAAGTTCTACACCAATCCATCCTATTTCTTTGACCTGTGGAGAGAAAAGATGCTTCAGGACACAGAGGACAAGAGGAAGGAGAGGCGGAAACAGAAGGTAAGTCTAGAAGAATTAAAAAGCACAGGTTCGGCTGCGTTTTTGCTTTTTCACACAGCAGCTTACGAGTGCACTGCCGTAGACGGAGGCGTTTATGACAGGCAGCAGCACACGGAGGTTAGCGAGTAGAAGAGCGAAGAGGCTTCACAGATACAGATTGATCTGTCCTGCTTGAAAAAACTGGCAGGGTGATTCACTAATAGATTCAGAGGTCTGGCTTTATACCACACATCCAAATGAGTTAATTAGTCACCACTCATAGATTATAAACTCTTCCCTCTGTCAACCCTCTTAGTTATTGCTTGTGTGATCATTACATCTAATTAATGGGAGCATCTGGTCTTCAGTTGCCCCTGCGCTGTGCGTCACGTCTCTTCTTCTCGACAAATAAACAGTCACTCGTAGCCTCATGAGGAATATCTATAAGCATTTGCATTCTGAGGTTGTTTTTATTTTTCAATGTATTTACACAGACAAATTAAATTATGTGGCTTTGGCTCTTCCTCACCAAGTGCTGAGTTATGACCCCCCCCAACTCAAACCGAGGGGTTTCCCACCCTCAGCATCAGGAGCTCTAATCAGCACCAGCTTGCATTTTCCTGCATGGGAAGCGGTGCATGCTCCCCATTTTGCCCCCTCGCAGTCAATCAAAGCTCATTACAATCATGTCACTGAGGAGTAAAGAGATTTTCTGTTGAGGGTTTATGTGAACACTGAGGATATAATTTGCTGGTTATGAGGTTTTTAATGATTGTGGGAATGACGCACAGAGGACAAGTTTTGCTGAGAATTAGTTGGAGGATTGAGAGAATAAGAGTAACTGTAGTGATATTTGTGGTTGTTTACTAGTCTGTGTGCACTTTTTTTTTTTTTTTTTTTTTTTTAAGCAGTAAATGAAACAGAAAGCTACAACATGCAACATTAGGTAAAGCTTATTTGCTCCAGAGGGTTAGGCTGATATGACCGCTTGCAGCCAGAGCTCATTCCAATGATTTCCTTCTAATTAAAGCTCCGGGTGGGCTCAGCTTGTAAAGCCATGTTCATTTCCCTCTCACCACAATGGCACTTAGACAGACCCCATGGAAAGGCCTTAAAGATATTCACAGGGAGAACCGGATATATGGAGGAATAGAGCTATTACACAAACATATATGGTGGTTTGTGTAATCATCATGGTGGATACATGGTCACATGGAGAAACAGGACAAAGATGGCTCAAAGAAGGTGCACGTGCATACATGCGCGCTGGAAGCATGCAGAATCACTCATTGAAAAGATTAAGGATAGAAAAAGCACTCGCATATACACACATAAATTCCGGGTTTAGATCTTTGATAACTTTACACTTCATCAATTTGCTGATTGAGTGGTTCTGCCACATCATCTTAATGGCCCTCTCAGTCATGGGGTTCAGTGTGTGTGTGTGTGCGTGCTTATGCATTTGTAGCTGTAATTATGTTTACCATTGATACTTCATCTTATAATTTCAGAAGAAAATTCAGAAGTTTGCAGACGCTTTGCTCCTCCAAATTGAATTATTTTTTTCTGACAACATTAACATTAGCTGGGAAGCTTCAAGTTCATTTTTTATCACGGAGCAGGTTTTGTTCAAGATAATAGATCAACATGTACAAAGTGACCATAATTTGGGGCTGTGTGGATAATAAGAGGGTCTGTGGAGCTACAGACTGTGTAAATTGTTTTGCTTTCTATCATAAGCATCAGTTATTAGATAGAAACTTTATTAAGTGCTTCCTTTTTTTTTTTTTTTTTTCTTCCTTACTAGCTGCAAGCAACTGAAATATACAACAATTAAATAGCTTTTATCTATAGCTACCTAATCCTAAATCAAAAGGCACTAAACCTTAATAGGTCTCTCATTGGCCTTATAAAATATTTGTAAGTATTGTAAATATTTATTTTAACTTAATAGTTAAAATAATTTTCTTTACATCATTTAACACTGCAACTTAAGCCTAAAACTATTTTACACGCCAGAAGAATCCATCTAAATAACACATTTATTTAATGGATGCACAGTTTTAATTAAAGTCAGATATATTCTTAATGATGATGCCGAGATACTAAGACATTACGCTTATGCTTCTGGGCTCTGGCTGCAGCAGCTGTGTTGTTTATCTTGAATTATATTTTTAAATTCGTCTTATTTATTTAGTTTAGTTTTTTGTTTGATGGCTTTTCTTGTCACAAATGTACTGCTCTAGACCTTAATGGTGATCTGGTGTGAACGCCATAGTTTTTAGTAAATGAAACTGGAGTAGCAGATGAAGTTGTACCGTGAAGAACAAAACTCTTAAACCTTAAACTTTTTTCTTTCTTTCTTTTTTTTTTTAAACTGAACCTGCAAAAGTTCTAATTACATTTTTCATTTGACATTAATTTTAAATAACATATTATAATAACATAAAAACAGTATATCTAGGCTGCAGTCACACTAGTGAAGGTGGTGGTTGGAGACTAGGACAGCCAAAATTACTGCCACCAACCTTTGTCACTGTGTGGATGCACAATCTTGAGTCAGATTGAGACTGATTGCAGTGAAGGCAGGTTGCTTCACACTAGCAACCTGCCTTCACTGCAATTAGTCTCAAATTTGAAAAGAATTAAATGCAGTCCCCAGGCAGGTTGCTTATTTTTGCTCTGAGAATTAATCCACACAAAAAGTCAATAAATAATCATTTAGAAATATAGTTTTCGTTGCCATCACACATATTTAAACATAGAAGCTTTCTGATGCATATACTGTATA
Source organism: Rhamphochromis sp. 'chilingali' (assembly GCF_963969265.1). Lineage (NCBI taxonomy): Eukaryota > Metazoa > Chordata > Actinopteri > Cichliformes > Cichlidae > Rhamphochromis > Rhamphochromis sp. 'chilingali'. The sequence continues at coordinate 11,090,130 of NC_137932.1, read as the reverse complement.
GTGGGTATTTTGAATTATTGTACTTTTCAAACAGAGACTCAGCTTAGCTGATTCGGTCACGTCTGCATTCTTTCTTAAACTACAAAAAATGAAAAAAATTACATATATTATTTCAGCTCACGATGTTGAAGGCTGGGAGTGAATAACTCCTTGAACAAAGTAACAACAAGGACATCCATCATAGATCAGTGGCCAGAATAATGAAACCGATATCAATGTTAAACACGCGCCTTAAGCAATACCTCTTTTTCTTTTCTTTTTTTCAAATTACATTTCTGATATTTATTAAAGTAAATGGTCAGTTTCTTGAGCAACCTTGATGTCTCCTGTTTTTAAAATGTCAGTGCTAGAATGAACTCAATTTGTAAGGGTTGTTATTAAGAATAATCAAAGAAGGAATCAAGACAAAGTTAAATAAGTCTTAAGTTTACTTGAAAGGTCACATTCACGGCCGTGGAAAATGTGGTAAGCATATGAAAGCTGAAGGAATGATTAAAGTAAGAATGAGGAAAACTGCCTGAAAGCTAAAAACTGAGGGTTTGGATAGTTTTTTTTCCCACTTTATAAATGATGATTTCATTAATTAACTACATTTTGTATTAAATCTGTTATCTTTAACTAATATTATAAATTAGTTTCATGATCTCAAACATGTAAGTGTTTCCCAGCACTGTATTTAATCTTCTTCATCCCCAAACTATTTTCTTACATGGTCACATCACTAATCATTAGACTGAAGCCACATTTAACAAATTGTGGTATTCACAGGCCCAGCCAGCTAGAAGCCAGTGATAAATGACAAGCAGCATATGGCAGAGAGAGGGGGGGAAGAAACCTGCAGTTTCCTAATCTCATTAGCCTCTGTGTTAGCCTCAGTGGATTAGCAGTAGGCTATGTGCTGAGCTAGTCAGAGGAAACGGAGGGTGAAAGTCTCAGCGAATGAGAAGAACATGAACAGAGAGAAAGACGTAAAATCGTGTGTTTCTCTTTGAGATCAGTGTTTGGGTCCACTAGGCATTGAGATCTCCAACATCTGAATCCCCTTTATGAAGAATCCCCTTTGCTCTTCCTCTGCTATTCCTGTCTCATTAAAGCACTCGTGGCTGGAGCAGATATCTATTGATGTTTTCCCCCCAATTTTAAATACTTCCCTATAAGCAGGAATACATTTTTTTCACATGGCTCCCAGTTCACCAGTGGGTGTTGGTTGTTTAATAGTGGGCAGTTCTAGCATTTGTTCCTGAGTGGGACTGGAATGGCTTTTTCTTTTCTTTTTTTTAAACACATGATATAGAAAAGTCACTTTCATGTCTCCACTGACAATGTCGTCCTTTACTTTTTTGCTCACCAACTGATAATGCAGCTGCAGATCTGTGACTGTTTTCAGGTTCTCATGAAGCTTAAGTCATCCCGAGTAAATGTAATGACTCTGAAACGACATTGCAGTCACTGTTGCATATATGCTAGAGAGCCTTAACTATCAAGATGTTTTGCTTTAGGAGACTGGTATGAGAAACTGTTTATTTCTAATCGAATTTCTGTGATACTACGGCACATGTAGAGGAGACATCTGCACCTACAACGCAAGGCATAATTCTGCCACCTGCCTCATAACAGTACACCTCCTTCTGTTGCTCTTATGGCTTGTTGCAGGCTAGTGGAGCTGTGTTAGTTTAATAGCTTGTTACTGCAATAGCAACGATGGCTAATAAGCAAAAAAGAGACAAGCAGACAGTGCAGTATTCTTATCCCAATTTACTAGCTATATTTATATGAACTCAGCTTGTCTACAGTCAATTTACAGCTTTTTGATTCCATTTTAGCTTAAATTTTGAGCTAAGTGCTAATACTATGTAAAGCATAAAGCAAGTAATGTTTTAACAGTAAAGTTCAGTCAAGATCCTGCTTCAGGATCTAGCTTCCACTGTCCTTGTTCTTCTCTACCATTGCTTTTACATTATTTTCTGAATCTTTATCTAACTCTGTGCAGCTGGAAATGCCTTATCTTGTGTGTCCCAAGAGCCTTATAAGAGTCCTCTCTGAAACCCCTCCTCCCTCCCTTACTCCCCCAGAGGTAAGAGCTTCTCCCTTGTCCTCTCTCCACCTCCACCAGAGCATCTGCTCTGCTTTGCAGTGGCCTGCAGCCCTCTCTATCCTCCCACTTCTCCACTCCCCCCTCTGGTTTGCTTTGGGCAAGTGAGCTGCCCACCTCAAGCCCATCACTAACAACCCTCTAACACTTACCTGCATCCCAGTTCTGTTTAAGAAAAAAAAAAAAGGGGGGGGGGGCAAGAGCCCTTGATGTGCCTTTTACCAACAATCTACAAAAAAGGGCAGATGACAAAACTCAAGTTTTAAACATAGCCTGTGGTTACATGAGCTTTAAATACATACGGCTGTGGCTTTAACACACACAAAGTATGCTGCTCAGTAAAACATCTTTTGTGTGTTTCTAGATAATATACTCTAATAATAATATACTCTAATATACTCTAATCTTCTAATAATACTTTATGTTTACGTCTTTAGTGCAGTCTAACGATGAGCAATGAACAATGACATAAAAAAAAAATGTGTACTGTTTGAGTTTAAATATGAATAATTTCAAGCCATACCTGTAGGCGTGTCAGTGCACACCTTTTGAAAATAAGGAATTTGGGATACAGCGCTGAGAACTCACTATACTAACTGCAAAACAACTCAGAGCAGTAACTTACCTGTGTGGTAGTTGGTAGTGCTTTTGACTTACCTCCACATGTCTTTTGATTTGTGGTTTGGTCAAACTAACACTAAAGGACATATGAAAGCGGGACGTCTTCTGCTTGGATTGTTACAAAAGCACACTGAGAAAAGCACACGTCAGAGTGCATTGTACAGGAAGACATTTGCTTTTGCTGCAGTAAAGGCATCAGTAACTTTTCATATTTCGTGCTATTTTTGAGCCTTCTTCACCTTGCTAGGACTTTATTTCAGTATTGACATGAGGCTTCATTAAGGATTTGCATCCAAATGGTTTATTTTACAAAGATCAGCAGCAGCAGCTATGTGTGCATATTGTGAGAGGTTAGCGTTATTGTCAGCAGTGGTTGAATGCCTCTGTGGGCATTCCTGTGATGGGGGTTGGGGAGGGGGGGGTTACATAGCCACGATTCTGCTGAGTCTGTCAGTTGAAACTATACGCACAAATGATCGCACAAATGATGCCTGTAGTGTGTATAACGGTCTGGACACAGGTGTGCACACAGGAATACAGTCTGTATATAAAATAAATCTATAACCACTGTGTTGCATATACACACTGTGCTTACACAGCGGCACTTCCTCTGCCAGTACCAGTCCATTCAGATGAAAGATGACGACCTAGCAGAGGCACACAGCCCATTGAAAATTAGCTACATATATAACAGCTGTGACTCACACATGCACGCTTACAAACACACGCTCACAGAAAAAAATGTCTCATTTTCTCTCTTGTACGAACACTATCTAATCTATTTTCCCCTCCATTAAAACAAAAACTTATTTTCACATTGATTGCTGCACTACAGCATTAAAGCCATCACTCAGACACTCTGTTTGATGGACGGTTTGTGTCACACTATACGTTTGACTGCCACCTGTCCTTCCTGCCAACCCTTCTTCTTATGTCATTAAAGCAAAAAATTCACTCATTATAGTCTATAGACCCATAGATGGAATTTTATAGTACATTAGCTTATTTTTATTTCAAGTGTTATTTAATGTTATATTGCCACGAGGCTAAAACTGAAAACCTTTCAGGAAGCCGAGTTTAGGAAAAGTAAAACTCATAACTGATTCGATGATTGCAGCTGGATTTTAGAGGCCCAGCGCAGCTTAGACACGGTAAAAGGTCTTGACAATCTAATAAATAATAACGTTTTAGTTAAGATATATTAATGTGTTTAAGCAGAGGAGGAGGCGGTTGTGTGTCTGACTGTGTGTGTTTAAGCGGAGATGCTTTTCTTCAGTCGATGCCTCATCAGGGATAATAGGCCACGATGATTCAGAACCGAATCGATGTGCGTTACAGTTGGAATTTATTCTCTCAGCGAACAAAATCAGCATCATTTAACCAAACCAGAGAAGATGCTGTCCACAACCTGTCACCTCAGCCAACATGCTTCATCTGAGCGCGCGCGCGCGCGCGCGCGCGCACACACACACACACACACACACACACACACACACACACACTCACTCACTCTTGTTTGGTACGTCTACAGCTAGATATAATATTGGTATTGTTTGATACCCTAACTGAATATCGGCTTGTGTTGTAAATAGTTTTATTTGAAACGGATTGTGTTTTTATAATCAGCACAAATACGTCTTGTTAAATTACTAACACACAAGCATGTCTGTGCTTTCTTTTTTTGTCTTAATGTCAAAAAAAGGCACAAAAAATGCATCATAAAAGCATCCCACTAACAGGTATTGTCTGTGTAGCCTTAGAAAAAAACCAGTGTTCCTGTGCTGCAGTCCTCCCCCCTCTTCTTGTAAAACTCTTTAAATCACAGCCACATGATGCACTTGTACTGGCTGACATGATCCCTCGTTATCATGAACACAATTGCTCCCACATACTGTAAATATTCTCCAAAGTGCCAGCTGTGTATAGACCAGCAGCTGAAAAGAGTCCCTGAACCAATATGCTGTTCACTCTTAATTGCAAACTGAAGTTAATGGTGTATTGGTTAATATCTACGCTATACGCAGCTGTCGACTGTAAATATATTTGTGAAAATTTACATGCATGTCCTTAATAAAGCAAATAAGCTGAGCACCACAAGAAGATAGAAAGTAGAAACATAATATTTAAAGCCAAACTCACTTGTTTTATCCAGTTTTTGCAGAATAAATACGTTTTATTTTATTAGTTCGTAAGTTTGCTTTTATTACAGTTGTCTATGTTTAGCGTTGAGAATAATTTTTCACATTGATTTATATTGTTAGCTGGTTTAAGTTGACTAAAGATTGTAAAGTGTTTTCATGCATATCTTTATATTTAGATTGACTGTGAAAAGTCCCCTTTATGTTTTTATTGCCCTTCTTTAATATAATCTGCTCTCTCATTGTTTTGGGTTGGCTAGCACGAGTGTGTGCATTTTCTGTTTTGCATGTCATTCTCCAGTGTGGGTTGTTGCTGTGCATCGCATGTAGAAACACACCTTTGTAGATTTGCTCCCCCCATTCCAGTGAGATCTCTCCTTTTCTGCCTTAGTCTGTCTGTTTGGGATGAAGCGGCGCTCTGTTATATTCACCGTGGGTGTGTGTGGGTCTTTGCGTGCCATTGTGACGTCCCCCACGCTGTGCACGTTGTCATTTTTCTGTTTAACAGCACTTTTTTCCCCCCTCTTTCCCTTTTGTCCTACTTCTCACCGCCCACTCTGTTTTTGTCCCCGTTGACTGTGTGCAGCAGCGCTGTGCTCAATCCTGTGCCGTGTTGATTATTTTGAACCCCGTCCCCTCACCCCTGGTGCTTCTCTTGTGGTTTTTGTTTTTGTTCTTGTAGTTGCAGGACCCCCGCATGTATGATCAGGTCTATAGGTACTTAGACCTTCCAGGGCAGGTATGTGAAAAAACAGCGATTATTTGATTTAAAAACAAAAAAAAGAACAAACTTCTACCTCAGCAGCTTGCTGCTGTTTTTTTTTCCCTCTGTTGCAAATCAGTCATGCTGAAATCTGGGAGTCAGGGATTGCTGTTTGACGATGGGCACGAGATTATCACAAAATATTACCCATCTTTCTTTATAGACTTTTAAGCTTTGGGAAAAAAAAATATTTACCCACAATTTGATTCAGTCAGTCAATGAGCACTCCCTGCTCCCAAGCTTGTGTGATGCAGTATTTTCTGTGAAGCGCTACCCCTTTAAAAAAATGTGCTTTTAAGTTTAAGATGATTAGAAAGCACAGATATTGTTAAGACTGTTGTGGTAGGTTGATGTTTATTTGGCACCTTAAAGTAAATTACAAAGAGGGACAGTTTGGATCAGTTAAGTTTTGGATTTGGTTGTTTGAGTGTGTGAACGCTTCTTTCTACTTCTGCATTGATAAATCTTGACTGTAATTTTCAAGCTCTGTCGTTCAAATGTTTAACAATCCATCAGTTTTGGAAAATATATTTAATGGCTAATATTATTTTTTGTCTCCTGCTCTTCTCCTTCCACTCTCATCCTCATTGTCATCCCCAAAACACCTCATGTGGATTCATCCACCACTTCCCATTATTCCTTTTAACTATTCCATCCCCGTCACCATCTTCGCCTCCTCTTCTAAAGCTGAAGGCGATCGACCGTCCACACGAGCCGGAGAAGATACCGCGAGCACCTCACGATCGTAAGAAGGAGTGGCAGAAACTGGCACTGGGGGCAGAGCTCGCTCAGGACTTACCTGAAGACAAACACAGAGAGGCCAACGGATCGGCGGGTTATCACGACAACAGGTGAGTGAAGGTGGACGGCACTAGTTAGTCAGGTGTCACCTGGTGGAAATGACGTGCACATTACATCACGAGAGCTGAAAATCTGAAAAACTTGATAAAAACGGATTCATCTGCAGGATTAAATCAATCCTATGGACAAAAATAAATAGTGTCCTGTCCACAGAGAATCTGTTCACACAATTTACACTTCTGTGGCACTGGGGAAATGCAGCCACAAAAGGGATGATTAAGGTCCTTCAAAGTTGTGATTGCTTTTATTGTGCCTCAGAGCTGCAGTGCCACTCGTGTTCAGTAATTTCCCTGCCAGTCAATGTGATTAATAAGAAAACATTTTATGCAAATTGGTAGTTTTGTTGGATTTGTCAGTAGCGTGGATAGCTGACACAAAATCTTTTCTGCGAGCACTGATGAGAATAGATTTCAAGCAAATGGACCGTAGATGTGGTTGTCGGCATTTGATTTACAATGTTGTGGATAACAGTGTCTTTTGATGGGCACTCACCTAGACTGCAACGGCATTGTCAACAGAATAATTGTAGCAGAAATTCATTCTTGTGAATAAAAAATATTCTAAACTGCTGAGAAATGGAAACAGGAAGTGTATACTTTTGTGGCCTGTGAGAATACGTTTGTTTTATGAAAAGTGCCTCTTTACTTATTATTACTTACTTGTTTTTATGTGTATATGTATATTGTGTGACCAGATCTCTGTAATGGCCAGAAGAAACCATAAACATGACCTTAAAGAACATAATGAGCGCAGGTCTTGTGCCACACGTCGTTTTTTAAAAGTATTTTGCTTAAAAGAAGCCAGTCATCCTCATACATTTAAAAAAAAAAAAAAAAAGGTCTTGCGCAATAGTTCTTCAGGCTTAGTGTCCTTAAAACGAGGAAACTAAACAAGTGGAGGAGAAATGAAGACGTGGTAGGCCTACAAAACTATTCCCAGCAGATGAAGAGTTAAAAATTGTTCTAAGAAAGAAATCCTGCAAAGACTGGACTCAGGACCTGAGAGATGGATCTAAACCCTCAGCTGGTCAAGAAGCCACTCACTGCTGAGGTATGCCAACTGAACAACAAGTTTCATGTGGTGACGATTCCACATTTTTCGATGATTTTCGAATCATCATCGGTGTGGAGATCAGGAGAGAGGCACAGCAGACATCTGTAAAACACAGTGGAGGCTCTGTCATGATTTAGGGCTGCGTTTCAGCCAGTGTTGTTGGAGATCTTGTCAAAATTGATGGAATTATGAACACAGAAATGTACCATCAGATTTTGATCCCCCATACAAGACCATCTAGATGGTCTCTGAGTGAAAACATTAATTTGTCATTTTTCTGCATGAAAATGATTCCAAACACGCTGCCAGTACAGTAAAAGCATACTGGTCCGTGACCTCAGCATTATTAAGGCAATGTGGGATCTTCTTGACAAAGAACAGAACAAAAGGCAGCTAACATCTGAAGAAGAGCTCTGAATGTCCTTCAAGAAGCCTGGAGAACTATTCCTGAAGACGACTTAAAGAAATGACAAGAAAGGTTCAGGCTGTAGTGGAGAATAAAGGTGCTCATACTAAATATTGGCTTTCAATATTTGTGTTGCTGGCTACGATTACTGGACTCTGTGAATTCCATGACCCAATTACTACATAATTTCTGATCATCAAAAAGTCTTAGTGCTGTGTTTAATCAAACACAAACTCCACAGTAAATATAATTAGTATATTAGTATTAGTATATCTTCTGTTTTTTGTGTGTGAGTTTGCTTTGTGTTTGTTTTTCTTGTTTGTTTTTGTTTAATCCTTTACAAATATTCTACACACACAAGGTAAAATGATTGGGAACATACCTCAGTTCTATATACAGCACCTCCACCTACCCAGAATATGTAAGGTTTTGTTTAAGTGACATGATTTAAGTTCTGACAGATGAGCTTTATGCGGGTAAGAATAGTAAGTGCAAAGAACACAAAACTGCACACACACACAAAGACTCACAGCTGAACCAAACACAGTGTGAATGAATGACTGGGTTTCTCTGCTCAGGACTCATTTGTACATGGAGCATTTGGACGGGCCCTTCTCACTGGCGGCGCTGCCCTACACTCAGATGAACGAACTGCTTAACCGTACAGGGGACAGAATGTATTCCCGACCTCACGACCCTCCACCGCCGCCACCTCCTATGCACCCACTGGGAGAGATAAAGCCACCTTCTGTGATCAGGTGAGTCATCAGCCTCAGTTTTCACTTTGTTGTTCTACCTACACCTAAAACATAAATGTGTGTTTCAAGCAGTTTAAAAAAGTGCTAAGGAATTATCTGTAACTACTGCGATTCCCTCCCCATCTCTTAGCCTTGTTTATCTCATTTTCTCATACACATCTGTCAGTATCATAGACCGACCTTCAATTACTGGTTCTGAAGAGGTTGATGAATGTGTGGTTTGAGAGTGTGTGGAACAAAGATGAAGTAAAATAAGAAAAAGGCTTGTTGAAGGGCAGGATCAGCTGTTTGTTAAGGCCACTGAACATATTACAGGTTGTTTTTCTGCTGCACATATTGGCCGCTTATGTAGCTGTTTTTGAAAGGATGAAGAGATCAGAGGGAATGATTAAGGTAACACTGGAGAAATCTTGCATTGATTTTTTTTTTTTTGCACTTGCCCTTGCATCTGCCTTCTCCTCTTGCTCTTTTATTTACTTTATTCTGACCTTTAATTCGTGCTGATTTTCCTTTTTTTTTGCCATTTTAAAAGTTCCCGTCACCATGTTCCATTGTATCTCATTTTCTCGCTTCACCTCCTCTGAAAACTTTCCTTTACTACAGCACATTAAGTAGCACTGCTGTCCTGAGAGGAAACACTCCACACTTTATTTTTTCCTCCGTCTTCTCTTCCTCCTGCTGTGCCTTTTTTTTCCCCTTCTCCTTCACCACAGGAGGAGGATTGATTGTGGACACATTCCTCTGTGTCGCAGTGTTAGCGGTGTACCAACCCCCGCAGGTTTGGCATCAGTGAACGGCCACTGTTATTCACACTCTTGTCTTTAATGTGCAAGTTACAATAAGCCGGTTGCTCGGTGATCTTTAACCTCTAATTTATTGAACTGACAGTGAAGTGGAAATACTTTGGCCTCGTCACTCTATCCATGCTCCTGTGACAACTCTGCAGTTTCACAAAGCAGCTGTATTTATGGTTACTTCCACACTCCCAGCAGCTGCTTCTGACGCATTGCTGCACATTTTTAATTGAAAAGATAAGAACGAAACAAACTCGGCTCTTGACATGCACCTTTTGTGAACAGGCAGTTTCTGTCGTTACAATAGTCAGGCTTTCCGTTTTACTTGGCACACGTGCATTTGTGGGTGACAGATTTAAAAATTCAGACAGATGATAGAGATAATTTTGGAGTTATGGGGGGGTTTTATTATGCATGATGTGCTACAGATGGTCTGAGGCTAAAAAGGTGGATGTCATGGATATAAATAAGCAGCTATGTTCTTCTTTCGCAGTCTGAGTCAAATTAGTTTCATAGAAAGTTTAATTGGGAAAATGCAAAGCCTGGTGTTAGACTGTCCCTGCCAGGTGGAATGTGCTCTTCTGCTGATCACACTCAGCGCTGCAAAATGTGGAGCAAATATTAGTCAATTTTGAGGCTTGACTAAGCTGCTAGTTCAATGGTTTTTTGTTAAACTGTTCTCCTCGTACCAGATATCCTCTCTCCTCTCTTCCCCATTCTAATGCTCAGATTGAACTTCACCAGATCATCTTGATCTCGTCTGCATACACTCGTTCAATGCACTTTTAAATGATCAAGATTACCAAAGGAAAACTAGACAATTTGCAGACAGCTGGAACCATAATATTTTGGCATGTTTACATTTCATAACCTCTATCGCTATATACAGTTTTCATGTATTTTGTCAAACTATTAATTAAAAAAAAAACAAACTAGTAACTGAAGTGCACATGTATATACAAGCTGTTTTGGTGGGTGTTGTGTTTTGAGAGAATTTATGGCATATAACAATCTTCCCAAGTGGAAAAAGTTGAAGTTACCTCAATTATCTCTCAAATTTTGCACATGAAGCACATGGTGACCAAAGTCCAGCCTCCTTTTTACCTGTTGGTGAGCGTTTTCTCAGGTACTCTGAAAGGCTTAAAGAGCCGCAGCAGTGCACCACCACTGCCTCCACCTCATTCGTGTTTCTTCTTCCCTCCAGCTCCAGCTCGGGCTTTTCCGACAGCAGACCCCAGTCTCCAGCCCGGACAGCAGGCCACAACTCCAACACTCCTCCTCCTCCGCCTCCCCCTCTGCCCCCTCCTCCTCCACCCTTACCCTCCACAGGCTTGCGCGGCACTCCTCCTCCTATTCCTCCTCTACCAGTCCAGCAGCATCCCCCAGCCATCCCGCCTCCCCCCGCTCCCCTCCAGATAGCCCCGGGTGTTCTCCATCCAGCCCCTCCACCCGTGGCACCTCCCCTCCACTCCTCATCTCCAGCTCGTTTCCAGCAGGTCCTGGACAAAGGTCCATCCTCGGGTTCTGGTATTCAGTCAGACAGCACCATCCTGCCTCCTCCACCGCCACCACCTCCCCTGCCCCTCCCAGGAGCGCGGAGCTCATCACCGTGCCTATCAGGGCCACCACCTGTGCCCGCCTTCCCTTCAGCAGGAGCCATGGCCTCCCCTCCCCCCCACGCCATCCACGACATGGGGACCAAGAGGCACCATCCAGCCAATCTGCCACCCATCAGCGATGCACGCAGTGTCCTGTTGGAGGCTATCAGAAAAGGTGAAGTGTTTGTAAATGCATGTGCAAATAGTTCTTTAAAACCATGTTGTGACCACTTTTTCATAGTAGCAGCTTAACTGCCTCCAAATCTTGAAAAGATTGTGTAATGCCAGCTCTGCATGTGATGATAAGAGAATATATTCAGATATTTTTAAGCCTGTCTTGAAGCAAAACTTCCTCCAATCTTTGCTGCTTTTCTCGTCTTACATCATAGATAACTGTATTTTTGTAAATCTGTAAAAGAAGGCCGTGAAATAACTTTGAAGATGCCACTCTTTTGTTTACCGCCCTTTTCATTACTCTTCTAGGACCATAGGATTCATTTTTCACACTAAATGGTTAGAGAAAAGAACACCTAGCTTGGTCTCTATTAGATTAGCTTTGCATTCAGTTTCATCTACTGTATAAAACAAGCCTCTCATTCTTAGCTCTCCTACCCCTCCCTTTAAGCAAGCTTTCTTCTGATTGACTGGCACTTGCAAACAGATTTAAATAGCAAGTGGGAGCAGGTGCTGCGCACATAGTGTCACGCTGTGTCTATAAGATCCAGCTTCATTCAGATTAATCAAATCGGAGACCAGTTTTTAATATTTCACATAAATACATTTTAATAAAGCAGGATAAATACACATCTATATCCAAGTTATTGTTGCTGTAGTCGTTATAATCCTAATCGGGAGTTTCAGGAGCGATGATATGTAATCATCTTTCTCCGTTTCCCTGCTGCAGGCATACAGCTGCGAAAAGTGGAGGAGCAGCGAGAACAAGAGGCTAAGCACGAGCGAGTGGGTAATGATGTGGCCACCATCCTGTCACGCCGCATCGCCGTGGAATACTCCGACTCCGAGGACGAGTCCGAGTTTGACGAAGGAGACTGGATGGAATGACGGCGGCGAGGGAGAGAACAGAAGGAATACCGGGAGGATGGAGGTGCCCCACCCTCCAGCAGTATCGCATCCCTGCACTCCACACCTCGACATCAAAGAACCGAAACACCGTTACGACCACCTTTCCTCTCTCTCTCTCTTTTTTTTTTTTTTTTTTTTTTGTTTATATCTTGTCATATGTCTGTCTCGTTGTGGTTTGTGTTCAGTGGAGGGACTCCACGTCGCCGTTGTCGGTCTTTCTAGTGTTCCAAGAGTTGTTTTTCTCTCTCTCTCTCTTTTTTCGAATTCATTCTTCTGCACCTACCACGCGACTTTGTTTCGGCTGGATTTCTTGTGATGAAATCCCTCATGTTTACTATCGGTATACACGAAGATAACTTTTTTGAAGAGCCACTTGTTTTCGTTTCTTATCTGTACCTTGATGTTGGGGAAAAACAAAAACAAAGAAGAAATTTGAAAAGAACAAATGAAGGCATGTTGCATCTATCTTTAGTTCTCCAATATGGTTTTGCTGAACATGGCATTGAGTGAATGCTGCTTTATTTTAATCATCTTTTATTTACCTAGTACAACTGAAACACTTGTTTTAACAGGCCAGTAGTATCAAACCCTGACCACAGGCTGGGTTGTCGTCACCCCCCCACACACTTTTTTTTGTTATCAGGAATGACTTTACCACTAAGGACAAGCAAAAGATTGTGTTGCTGTGTCATGTGATAAATATTGTATGGCTGAAATGATGGGGGAAACCATATGGCTGCTTTGGTCACATGTGTGCATATCCATCCACTTACATTTAACCTTTACCCCAGGGAAATGTATGCCTAGATACTGAGCTGTCTGGGTTCAGAGGAGCCATTTCTGCTATTGTTGACATCAGGCGCTGTCAAAGAGAAACACTAAGCCATTGTTTATATCGAGCTCCCTTCATTTTCTCACGCTTGTTGCCGCAGAAATGGACGGTGGAAGCAACTTGATTCTGTAGATAAACATCAGAATTCCTGCCTCTCTTATTATCCCTGATTTATTAAAAAAAAAAAAAAATACAGCGTACAGAGAGAAACTTTTTCGAGTTTTGGGAATCTGACTGACACCAGATGCAAACCAGTCAACGTCACTGATGGCAGCTTTTCTCTCAGATGCCCTTTTACTGTTTAACTGCTCACTAACGGGAAGCCTTACCTCGTTTGGGACTACAGCTCTGCGTAGTACTGCCGTTTGAGGCGTAAGACAAGAAGCTTACATTCTGCCTTGTTTTGGCTCATTTGAAAGGAAATGTCTGCCATCCTTTTCCGTTCGTTCGTTTTGTTTTTTTCTTCTACTTGCCTTATTGTTCGTACAAAACGTATCGTTGAGTTGATGAATGTATTGTGCTGTTACTACTTACTTGCCTGCGCTTGTATGAATTCGCTGTTTCTATGTTTGGCTGGGGGGGAGGGAGTTGAAAGGAGGAAAAAAAAAGATTGGATCAATACTGTATACCATGTAACTTATGTAACTGTTTACTGTAACAGTTTGCTTGAATTAATAAAAATCTAATGTTATGTTTCAGGGTTTGTTGTTGTTGTTGTTGAGGTTGCTTGATCGGAGTCCTGTTCTCTGTAAAACAATAACCGAGTTAGCTTAATTTGATTACGGTTGAACACAAGCCATGATTTCTCAGTGTGCTACACAGATTAAAAATGAAATTAATAAGAGCAGCGGCCCCTAAACCTCCAAAAGTGCAGATTTATTCACAAGTAACTGGATCATGGCCAAGACCTCGAACCAGTTGCTTTTAGAGACGAGTTGCTCCTTTCATTAAGCTGGTGCAATTTTGCTTTTATAATTATGACATGAATTAAATACTTAAATATAGTGGAAAAACCTACAAATATCTGTTCATTAAGAAAAAAGAGACAACTCAAATTTAATTTGGGAGATTGTAAGGTATTTCCAGTATTTGGGGGGAATTGAAGGAAATATTTCCAGCTGACATGAACCAAATAAAGGCTGATTGCTAAACTTGATTGCCAGCAAGCCAGCTGAGCCAACAGATGGGTTTGAGGAGATATTTGGTGATATTTGGCTTTCCTGGCTCGCCATAATCTGCTGAGAGACCAAAGCACTCAGAACGAGGTTTTTGGTTTTTTGCAACCAATTTCACCAAGCAACTGCAAGCAACCACTAACCAATATATTTTCCTAGCAAACTGTGGTTGTTAGGGAGGGTCACTGACCAGTCTGTAGATCTGCATGACTGGGGCTTAAGCAACATGTTTCGCAGTGACTCCCTGCCACCTCCAACAAACACTAACCAACCGGCTGGGAAATACACATTCTTACCTATCAATCTGTTTCCAGGTAATCTATGTGTAAAGGAGAATTTCAACAGATGATCCATATCCTGAACGCTGTACAAAAACTCATCCTGTTAGAAACATAATAACGCAGATAAAGAGTGAAGGTTGAAGTAAAAGTTCAGTTACATGTGCTTTCACACTCTTACGTTCCTTCATTCCTGTTTCTCTCTCAGCTCATTTTCACATTTCCTCTCGTCTGTCACCTCCCTAAACACTCCTGTAGTTTCCTTGTTTATTATCTTCTCACTTCTGTTCAAGTCATAGTTTTGTTTTCTTCTGTCACTCTTTATCCTCTAAGCCTGCTGTTTTCAAAAGACAAAACAAAAGATAAAACAAAAAAAAAAAAACCCACTTTGGGCCTTTCAGTTTTCCTGTCAGGGTGGCACATGACATGCGTGCCTCAATAGCATGCCAGCTTTGGGACTGCACGGATTAGAGAATCACAACATTTCGCAGTTTGCAGCCTGCTGGTAGGAGGAAGCCTTATTAATAAGTGCGAGTGTGTGGAACTAAGGGGAGCTGATGAAAAAGAGATTTAATTACCAGATACAGTGTGTTATTCTATTCGTGCTGGGAAGATGTCCAACTGGTTCACTTCAGAGGGAATTGTGTGATTTTTCTTCCCAGCATTAAACTGGAGTCAACCGACCTGAAACTGCATTTGCAAATAATCATTAGGGTGTGTATTTTAGGATCACACTGATGCATTATGTCGCATTGGGCTAATAACTTTATAGCTCCCTACCTGCACGTGCATGGATCCCCCCGTGTTATCTACACAGAAGTGAGAGCTTAGTGGAACTACAGCCCACTGTAATTTGTATATAAAGCGTGAGCCATAAACTTTAAATGATTTGTCTTTTTTTATTTATAGGATTCTTAAGACTGATTACACAAGAACAGGCATGTCAGCTGTTTATTTCTAATACGGATACACTTTTCTACTTCATCAAATATTTAGAAAGATTTTTAATATGTAACCAAAAATGTGTATAAATACTGTGTAAACATAAATGCTGGGGTGGAAAACCAAAACAAAAGAGAAGGCAAAGCAGGGGTAGGTAGTGTTGAAATGAATTTACAGCAGAATGCCTTAGGATTAAAACAGCTTTTGTTTTTCCATATATAGTGCAGTTCTGTTTGCTGTTGGCATGTTTTCTATTTTAGCTTTAATCAATTTAATAAAGTGCTAATAAAGTCTTCTCACATGTACTAAGTTTGTATATCATGAACTACACATGCAGTGCAAGAATGTCATTGCACACAGCATTCCTAAGAATCAGTAGTTTCAGAAAACTTTAAGACATTAAATTCTAAGTAAATGCATATATGTATGTTTCTTAAAAGATGCCTGCATAATTATTAGTAAGGAAAACAGTACTGTGGAAAGGGTGAAATGTGATCTGCTTCCAGCACAAAGTAACCAAACTTCCAATAACTGCAAAATCAAAAATACTCTTATACTAGTTAAGGCTAGAACAGTGGTTCTTAACCTTGTTGGCGGTACCGAACCCCACCAGTTTCATATGCGCATTCACTGAACCCCTCTTTAGTGAAAAATAAAATATGATTTTTTTCAAATTCAAGACATATGTTTTTTATTGGTGCACAAAATGAGCGGTGCATGTCACGGTGGAGGCTCTGCCGAACCCCTAGGGTTCGATCGAACCCAGGTTAAGAACCACTGGGCTAGAATATAAGGGTGAATGTTGTGCCCCTATTATAACACTCGCCCTTCTATCTGTTGTAATGACTCATAAAGGATCTATGTTAAAGATCTTCCTTTGCTTTCTTATTTAACTTTGAGGCTATTATTTTTTCTTCGGGGTGGCTCCTTCTGTACCTGCCGTGCCCGCGTGCCAAAACCAAGAGACTGCAGGGACTCTGTGATGAAGCGCTGCGTCGGGGAGACACAGAGCATCACTAGCAGCTTGGCATCACCACCTGGTGGATGAAATGAGAGGTACATAAGGTGGAAGACAGATGGGTTTTTCCTGTCATTTTTGGGCACAAATTTCAACCCTGGATTTGGTTATTGTGGAGCTGAGTTAATCTTTTCCAGAAGACCCGGACACGGGAAATAGTGAGTCACTGGACATAAAAAGAATAAATAATGTGTGTGTGACTCACCTATGGCATCCTGCAGCAGATGAGTGAGTTTGCTGTTCCTGTAAGGGATGTGTGGTCTGTGTTCAGCCAGAGCTCCAAGGACATCGGACAGAGCCGAGAGACTACGGTTTATACATGATGACTCCCAGAGAGCTGCACCTGAAACTCCAGACATACCTGGGACACATTTAGACGGCCTAAAGTTAGATAATGTGCTCTCTAACTGAGGTTATTGTAGTCAGCCCTAAAAATCTTAGAAACATGGTGTCTAACCACATACTTCTGGATGGAATTATCTTGGCCTCCAGTAACACTGTGAGCAATCACTTATAAACAGGATGTGTCCTTTACTGTGCATATTATAGCAATATGCAGGACTGCTTTCCCGCATTTGGGCAATTTCTCTAAAATTAGAAACATCCTGCCACAGAGTGATGCTGCAAAACTAGTTCATGCATTTATTACTTCTAGGGTGGACTATTATAATTCATTATTATCAGGATGCCCTTAAAATGCCCTCAAAAGTCTTGAGTTGATCCAAAATAATGCAGCGAGAGTACTGACAGGGACTAGAAAGAGAATCTCTGGCTGTCTTTCACAGGATAACTTTGGTCCTGTCTCCCACCCCTCGCCAGAGCTGGTTACATCAGATGGCTGTCCTCCCCGAGCCTGGTTCTGCTGGAGGTTTCTTCCTGTTTAAAGGTAATTTTTCCTTCCCACTGTTGCCAAGTGCTTGCTCAAAGGGCATTTTTTGATTGTTGGGGTTTCCTCTCCATTACTGTAGGGCTTTACCTTACAATATAAAGCGCTCTGTGGCGACAGTTGTTGTGATTTGGCAGTATAACAAAAAGAAATTGAACTGAATTGTTTTACTTTTGTTTTCTTGAATAACATTGCACCCAGTTACCTCACTGACCTCCTCAATCTGTACACTCCTTGTCGTGCATTAAGATCATCAAGTCAATTACTCCTGGCCCAACCTAAGTTTAGACTGAAGACCAGAGGCGATCGTGCCTTTGCTTCAGCTGCACCCAACCTTTGGAATAGCCTCCCTGCTTCTATTCGAGCCTTGGACTTTATCCAATCCTTTAAATCAAGATTGAAAGCATATCTATTTGACTTGGCTTTCATGACCAGTTAATACCCTTTTAAATCTTTTAAACTTTAAACTTTTAAATCGTTTACATTTTTTATTACATTTTATTAAATTTATTATTTTATTATTAATTTTACTGCTGTTTTTGTCTTCTTAGTGGATTTTGTATTTATCTAAATCTTCTGGTCTGTTAGTGCCTCTATCCTGTCTGTGCTAGTGCCTGATCTGTACCCTGTTATTGACTTATGTTGATTCTCCATATTACTGTGGAGCACTTTGGTGTGCCTTCGGGTTTTAAATATGCTATATAAATAAAACTGTATTGTATTGTATTGTACTTTGAAGCCCAACCTTTTGATTAATTATTTTGTAGTTCCTAGTCCAGGCTCTGACTGGAAAAAAGAAACTTCTAAACTGCATATTTAGCTCAAACAGACTAAAAAATAGTCATGGAAAACTAAGCACTAGGCAGATTTGTCATGTCTCGAGTCTCCGGTTTCCCAGTAAATTATTGCACCATAAACCACTTCCCAGAATGCCAACCTTTTCAAAGAATGTCCTCCTGCACGGAGCACCTACCAGCACACTCGCTGCCAGCCAGGTCCACCAGCTGAAGCTTTGTCCTGAATGGAGTCTGAGTGATGCTGTGTCTCGGGGAGGGGCAGGGAGAAAGGGACGGGGTCGAGCAGGGAGAGGACGCGGGGCTTGCAGAGGTTTCGTCCGCTGAGTGGTGGGCGGCGAGGTTGGCACGGCGACAGCGTGGACTCCACCACTCCTTCTGGGTGGAGCGCCGCATGTCCATCTTGGCACTCTGTAGCCTGCGGGCTGATTGGAAGAGCGAAAGGGTTACGATGCAAGAACGTGTGAACGGCAGGTCACTGAAAGAGGTCCTCAATGAATTCCCAGACATGCATCTCACCCAGGGCCACTGCATTGGGACTCTTGGAGGAAACCGTGAGGGTCACAATGAGGTGAGAGCGTGATGAGTCCGCGTGGACAAGGGTGGGACAGTGAGCTCTGAGCTTCAGAACGCTGCTAATAATCTGCATCACCTCAGAGGCATTACTCACGGGCCTGAAAAACATAAAGGGAAAGTCCTTAAAATACAAAAAAAAAAGATTACATTATTAAAACTGTTTTCAGTATTTTTAGATTTCTTTATTATATTATCAGTCAAATCTGCAGTTCTTCTTTGCTCTGTGGAGTCTGCTGGTTTTATTCTTGGATTCTTGGATTCTTGGATACACATCAGAGGCATTCTTAAAAATTCACAATCAGCTTTAAAAGGCGACAACAATGCTTGTTCATTTAATTGTAAAACACTCGATATCTAGAGGAACAACAACCTTTCTACTAAATTTCACTGCCATATGTAATCAGATTAGACTTGTTTGCATTCTTTGACAGCTCCACTTTCTTAGTTTCTATATTACCTTCCTGTCCCAGTGTGCCTGTCCGCTTTGGGCAATCAGCTGTGAGGGTCCCAGGGGCTTTGTGTCAAACTAGGAGACATCTGTAGCACAGCTGAGGGCGCTTTAGAGGATGTCTTTGTCTGCATATATTGTATGCTTTTATGTTGAAATGCTTGTTCCATGTACGTGTATGGGAATATCACGTGATTTCAATCCAGCCTCAATAATGAGTAAGAAAAATTGATGGAGAGATGGATGTTGTCATAATTGGCATATGAATTCTTGAGTTATATAACAGATCCTCAACAGTGAGCTGGTCTGTGGTAAAACACATGGCAAACTTAGCTTTGCTGCAGCAAGCTGGCTGTCACCAGT
This sequence comes from Rhamphochromis sp. 'chilingali', assembly GCF_963969265.1. Classification (NCBI taxonomy): domain Eukaryota; kingdom Metazoa; phylum Chordata; class Actinopteri; order Cichliformes; family Cichlidae; genus Rhamphochromis; species Rhamphochromis sp. 'chilingali'. The sequence goes on along the minus strand of NC_137932.1, from coordinate 11,070,651 downwards.
GTTTAGACGTTTAATGGCTAGAGGAATACGAGACAATTTAAACCTGTTTTTTAGTAAACAAAGCGAAGCAATAGTGCCAGGGATATGGAGAGGTGGTGATTACACAGATCTGCTTTGCTGCTGGGCTGAAAATGTGTCTGTAGCATGCATATTTGAAGCATGTACACTATATACAGTGCTGTGAAAAGGTATTTCCCCACTTCCTGATTTTTGTTGTTGTTGCATATTTGTCGCACTTACACGCTTCAGATCATCAAACTAATTTTAATATTAAAAACATAACCCGGATAAATACAAAAATGGAGTTTTAAAATGATCGTTTTATTTATTATGGGGAAAGAAGCTATCCAGACCATCAAAAATGACCTCACAAACAGGGACCTCTATCTTAAGGGCTTCTGTTTAGATGAGGCACGACCTGTATGGGTGGAAATATGTGTTCGTTGGGCTGGCAAAGGCAAACTACTGTGAAGCAATAATGATTGTTAGCTGACGTTAAAATGTTCTACTACAACCACTACTCATTTTAGATTTAATTTAATTTAGCCAATAAACAGAAAATAGTGAAGGTTTAAGGATTAAGCTGTTTCATTTTTTCAACTCTGCTGCTGAAAAAAGTGAAACTTTCCAGTTTTATGAAGTTGCTAAGGGTAAAAACCTTTCAAGCAATTGAGAGCTCATCAGGAGTCAGGAGTCACCCTTTTGCTTTCCTTTAGCTTCATTTTCACCACTTTTCAATTCGGAGCTGAATTTCTGGCGTCTTATCTTTTTAAAGCTTCATAAACATGCGTTCATAGATTAGCTCGGAGTGGGCTGAGCTTCTTTTCTCTGCCCACTACATCCAGAAACGTGGCCAAGAGCAGAATTCCTGTCTGTGTGATCAAGAACTAAATAAAGTCTGAAAAACCAGAGGAGGACAGCTTGTAATTCCATGTGGGCCCAACGGTATACATGCCCTCTTTTTTATGAATGGTGATGATGATGATTGGTACACTGGTCTTAGTATTTTTATGAAAAGCCTTCTAGTATATTGCTCTTCTAGTATGTAGACCAGTCATACAAAAGCCCACATAAACTGCTGTATCTTAGCTCTGGCTCTACTCACTCAGATGTGAGGGAGGGGACCTGGCTGGCACCGGAGGAGGAGGTGATGACATCCCGTCTCTGGCCAGCTGCATTGCTGTGCTCATCCCTGGCCAGCAGGTCAAACACCTCATTGTTGTACACCTCCATCACTGACACTTCCACTGTGTGACTTTCTGCAGGCTTCTCAGAGATCAGCCTGGGCATCACATGGTAACAGAAAGGAAAGAAGCAAAACAAAGTAGATATTATGCTTTCTTGTGGATCAAACTACTAAAAAAGACTTGAGAAACACATCCAACCCTTTTTTCTCTCACCGAAAGAGCTCAGCAGCAGCCTTTGGGATAATACCCTGCTGTGCCTCCTGCTGTGTCCCTGAGAGCTCATCCAGGAACTGGGATCCCATCATGGTGTGAGTCTTCCCACTGCCTGTCTGCCCATATGCCATGATACACACATTATAGCTGAAAGGCAGGAAGCAAGGTGACATTCAATTACTGTCGAAGCCATGCAGTCATATTATGCTGCTCAGTTTGCTCCGCTCATTCACGCACCAGAGTGTTAAATGAAGACAGTTGATTTAATCCATCGGAATAACATTTGACTTGATATAGAGCTCTTTTTTTCCGCATAGTTTCATGCTCACCCATCCAGCAGAGATGTTAGAAGTGACTTGACTTCTTCAAACACAGCCTCCTGGGAATCCTCTGGTCCGTGTACCCTGAAAGAAGTGCGCATTGCCACAGTCACTAACAACTGAAAAATAATTGGAGAAATGTCGTCCATTGTATGGTGATGCCAGCATATTGTTTTACCTCTCAAACTCAAACATTTTGTTTTGCACCAGCATCCCCGCCTTCATGCAATTCACCATCACTGTATCCTAAATAAAAAGAGGGATTAAAGTAAAGGCAGGTATGCAGCAATCAATGAAAATCATTTGTAAGAGTCGGCAACACTGACATCACTGACTGCTTGGATTACTTCCTCTGATGATGCAGACCTGATGGAGAAAACACTGGGTTATCTTAAGTTCTCTCATTTTTAACAACTTTTCTTCATTTAATTGTGTATTCATGTTGCATTGCCTGTTCACTCACCCTGATCCGGAAGTTGAGGACTGGATCTGGTCAAAAGGAAGAACTGGACGCACCCTGCAGTGAACCCGAATGTTCCCTCTGAGCTCCTGAAGTGAAACAAACATCAGTGATTAAAAGATTCAGTACAGCTCTTTCTTTTTATTCCATCATCTAACACTTTTGTCTTCTTACCACCAGTGTGTTGTGAAGTTCTTTCCGCTTCCGCCTCTCTGCCCTGCAGTTCTCCCTTTCTTCCTCCAGAGAGTGCTCCAGGGCTGCAACACGAACCTGCAAATCTGCACATGGTGTGCACATTTTTCAGTCAGAACTAAGGTTCAGTGTATCACACAAATATTCAACATCATGCTGTCCTCTTTTTAGCAACATATCCAGTCATGGTAAAAAGAAAGTGCACCCTGTGTTAATTCTAAACTTCTACATATCAGGTAAACAACACAACCTCAGATGAACGCCAACATTTACACCAACTAACATACTAACTGATGCCTGTAGAGTTTGAGTTGTAGCTCTTGGGTTTTTTGCAGTTTCTCTGATCATTGCACAGCTTGACTTTGGGCTGAATTTGCTGGGATGATGCCACCTAAATGCTTCAGACCAGTAAATCATGTTATTTTTTTAATTATATTTTGATATGTAAAACCTTAGAATTTGAAAAGGATGCCATTTGATTTTTATCATGACTGTAAAAATGAACTGTGAAAGGCCACAACTTTGTCTCTGTGTTTAAACCTTATTTGAAACTATAAGAAAATACTTTTATTTTATTGGGGAAGCTTTGAGAAAATGGACTGGACTTTAATATAAAGGATATCGTCTCAGAAAGCTGACACTAATATACAGTAAAAGGCATGGATATTAAGGTATTCATATATCAAAGTGCACCTAGTTTTAATCAACTTACAGCATCGTATTTTTTGGCAGGTTTACCTGAACATTATCTAATATCCTTCTGTCTTTGTGATCAGCTGGTGACATCTGCAGCAGAACCTTTTAACATATTAAACTTCTGAATACTGTTATTGTCAGCCTAAAAATAATTTTATGTGAAATTTTAGTCAATCAAATGAAATCCTAAAGTCAGAGTCCACATGCTTTAAGATGTGCCTCCTCTAACTGCTGCTTCACTGTTTCGGGATGCATTGCAGTTTTCACATTTTAAACAAAAAAGGTTTCAAAACACCAAAAGTATCACCGTCACTGCCTACAGATGCTACTTTAATATTAACCTGAGGTTCCATTCAGATACTTACTCTGAAATCCATCCTCACTGTGACCGTTCAGAGATGAGTTGGCTTGCTCTACTTTCTCCAGGAGCTGCTTGCTCTGCTCCTCCAACTCGGTGGCAAAACTCACATACACTGCAAACAACTCACTCAGGTCATGCTTCACAGCCTGCCACAAACACACAGAGTGGACAAATGAAGGGAGTGTTTACACAAAGCCTTCCTAACTATACATATTCTCCTAAGAACCGAGGAAAAAAGGACCTTCCCCTTCAACTTTTTTGTGATTTCCTGCCTCTTTGGAGCTAAAAGAGGCCACCCAAACACATGAAATATCAATGGAAAGCCCAGGATGTCCTCTATTTAGTACATCAGGACTTAGTATGGTAGCTCAAATAAGTAAAAAGATATAGACAAAAAACAAATTACACAGGATATAAATGAATAGGCTGGTTCTCAGGAGGATATACATATAGCTTTTACTTTAGCCTTTACTTGACCCAACTGACTTACCGGTAGCTAATTATACACCAATCTCCAGCACTGAAATGTAAACATTTCTTGAAAGCCTAGTTTCAAACAGCTAACTTATAGTTTGCAGAGGGATAGTTTCTTTGAGGAGTTAGAGTACATTGTAGCACAGAAACAGCCTTTGACAGTGGACTCATGTCTATGTTTGTCCTGTTAGAGATCAGGGCAGCGTTCGATAACAATAATTTAATACAGAGATTAGAACAAACTATTGGCATTAAAGGAACTGGGCTGCTGGGGTTTGAATCATATCTGTCTGATAGACTCCAATTTGTTCATGTAAATGTGGAATTTTCTTCACATGCAGAAGTTAGTCATGGAGTTCCACAGGGCGCTCTGCTGGGACCAGTACTATATACATTATACATGCTTCTCTTCTACAATAATATTAGAAAACACTGCATATATTTTCATTGCTATGAAGATGATACTCAGTTATATCTAAACCCGACCTAAACAGATCAGTTAAACCAAAACACTGCAGCTAGACTAATGACAGGGACAAGAAAAGGAGACCAGATTTTTCCTATTCTGGGTTCTCCTCATTGGTTCCTTTACAAATCCAGAACTGAATTTAAAATCCATGATCATCATGACTGACATAATCTTGAACAATCAGGCCCCACCAAGTTATCCTATTGTTGAATTTCTAAAAGTAGAACGGGAGGCAGAGCCTTCATCGTCACGTTCCTCCTCTGTGGAAACAGCTTCCAATTTAGATTCAGAAGACAGACACTGTCTAATTTTAAGATTTAAGGTAAATTTTATAGTTAAGGTTGCATCAGGTGACTCTAAAGCCTCCTTTAGTTATGCTGCTATAAGCTCAGACTGGTGCTGACTGCACCACTGTCTTTTCAGTCAACACATGTTAATACAACACTGCAGCATGCCTTTGTCTTCTTCCTCTCTTAGTCTGTGTTTTGTCTCTTTATGCTCTCTTATTTATTTTCTCTTCTCTCCCCTCTCACTCCCAACCTGTCGTGGCTTCCCACTTCCCACTATCCTAAAGTGTTTGCTCACAGGGAGTTGCCTGATTGTTGGGTTTTTTTTTTCTAATTTGCTACTATATAAATAAACAATTGAACTGAATTGAAGTAAAGTGAACTGAACCCAAGTTACTATCTACCACATATACACACATCTCAATATATTTTTACCTGAACCCCTGAGAGAAGCTTGATGAGGGCTGATTGGGTTATCTTCCGTGTACTACTCTGAAGCTGATGATCGTTCACAGCCTTGGTTCCCTCATCATGGTCCCGGCGCTGTCTACCCGAACACTGAAAATCAAACGTGCAAAAGTGAGTCATCAAAATTTCTCTTTTATATGAAGTTAAAACGTAGTTCAACATCAACAATTCAATTCAATTCAACCGGTCGCAGCAGATGGCTGCCCCTCCCTGAGCCTGGTTCTGCCGGAGGTTTCTTCCTATTAAAAGGGAGTTTTTCCTTCCCACTGTCGCCAAAGTGCTTGCTCATAGGAAGTCATATGATTGTTGGGTTTTTCTCTGTATCTATGAAGCGCCTTGAGGCGACTTTTGTTGTGATTTGGCGCTATATAAATAAAATTGAATTGAATTGAATTGAATTGAAAAACTTACCACATCACTTTTAAGGTCTGCGATCAATGAATGGAAATACAGAGGGTTAACAACAAGCTGCACACCACTGGTTACACTAGAACAACAAGGCCAGATTAGGCTTTGCCAGAAAACATCAAAATGAGTCTGCACAGTTTTGAAAAACTTCTTTGGACGGATGAAACCAAGATTACATAAAAGTATGGAGAAGGAGAAAATCAGCTCAAGATCTCAAGGACGCTGCGTGATCTGTCACACACGTTGGCAGTTGTGTGATGACATTGGGCTGCTAATGTGACTGCCGATAGAAGCAGCAGGATGAAGTGTACAGACCTATACTCTCTGCTCACATTCAGACAAATGCTGCAAAACTGATCGAACAGCACTCATTATCCAGCAAATGGATAATGATCCAAAGGAAAAGCAATCCAAGATTTCCTTAAGGCAAAGAAATATGATATGCTTTAGTGGCCAAGTCATTCACCTGATGTCAACCTGAGAGAATGTGGTTTTTATTTATTGAAGAAAAAACTGAAGTCAAATAGAAGCAAAACATCATCATCCATGTAACAAAAAGAATCCTTATATTTAAAATTATGTTCGGTTGTCCAATTCATAGCCTCTGAAGGTGGTGGATTGTGTATAAAAATAGCTGTAAGTCCTAAAAAGTTACTGCCAAATTCTTGTAAAAACACTTAATTTAAGCTGAAAGTTTGCACTTCAATCACTTCTTGATTGTTTGCCTTTGTACTGTGGTGTACAAAATAAAATGTGCCTTTGCCCAATAAATTATGGATCTAAGTCTTAGAGAGTGGAAGGGAAACAAACAAATGAGGATGAAGTGATCTGTAAAGTACAGTGAAGGGGGTAACAGTCATTTGCACATAATTCTGGTGCATTTGAGCTACATGCCTAACTAATGAAACAGCTTGATAGAAATTATGATCCATTTTGTCCCAATGTGCCATTTAGATACACATTCAGTTAACCATCCATTTAAAGCACTCAAATAGAGACCGATTCAAATGTTCCCGCACATAGCGTGAGTACTAAGGTGTAATAAACCTCATGCATTTAAAGTAAGTGCACAAGCACACTCCAACGCCTATTGGCACTAAAAATAATTTAGAAAAGAAAGAAAGAAAGAAGTTATGCACACAAAAGCTGTGCCTGAGGTCCATAAAAAACCATGATAAATAAGGTGCAGACAGGAAAATACTAGAATAAAATGATCAAAATCTACTTTTTGGCTAAAGATAAGCCTATATGTGTGTTAGATGTCAAAAGTATTCTCACCTCTGCAAGTCTTAAATGAAGAAGGGCATTCTCGGTCTCCAGTTCAAGTATTCTCTCCTCTTTACTCTGAAATACGAAGAAATGTGTCCTGAAGGATTTGGGATGCAGTTTGCACAACTCATGTTCAGTAACTTGTAAAAAAAAATCTAATAAACCAATAATAAACCAATAATAATCTAATAAACCATTCCCTAATGTCTAACAATGACTCACCCTTAATTTGTGCTCCAGCAGGTGTACCTGATGAGCAAATATTTGGTCTCGGTTTATAAAGAGAGGCATTTTGTAGAAGGAAGGAAGCAAGTATAGAGCAGCTTGCCTGGCCTCGTCCCTTTTCTTTCTCAGCTGATCATGTGTTGTCCTCTCAGGTCACATAATCAGATTAGCAACGCTCAGCAGCAACTCTCTCAGTTCTGTTTTACCTGTCTGTGTTTGGCAGGTGCAGACTACAGTATGTTGCCTTCATACTGGCATGAGAACAATAACCGTTTAATTGTGATTTGAGCATGACAGCATTTTTTTTAATGACTTGGCTTTCTTCACTTTCAGGTGTTGGGAGTTATTTGTGTTTATGCGGCCAAGTGTTTGTCACTTTCCACCGACAGAGGGCAGCAAAGTGCGCGAAGAGCGGTTCGTCAAAAGGAAGACGTAAACATTACGAAGAAGAAAAATAGTTCCGCATAGTCACAGGTTTTTCTTTCCCCTGTCAGGCAGGAGACTCACTACACTGTGGTTCTCCGGTTTGGTCACAACATGGCAAGGCTAAAAGAGAAAAGGCGAGAGAAAATCAGCGTCGCCTCCGAGGTACAGTGTTTTAGCGTTTGTCTCACATTTCCCATCTATCTCTCTGTTTAGCTGACGTCTGATAGGTGCTGTAGCTTTCCCCGTGTACATTCTTAAAATTCATTCGTTTAGGTCGCTCCCTGCCTCTGTGTTTTGAACGTTGACCTCTCCGTGTGTCACACCTGTAAAATCCTACAGATTGATCGTCTGGAGGAGCAGCGGGTTCGTTGCCAGGACAACTTAGAGAGGGCGGAGTTCAAGAGCAGGAAGGAGAAGCTCTCTGAAAAGCAGAGGTGAGGCTGAAGGAGATGATGAAGACTCCACGTTAGTGTGTATACCTCCCACTGGCATTTCAAGGCAACTTTGGCCTTGGGACTGGGACTGTTGTGGAGGAAACTCCCTGCAAGACTGTCCTTGTTAAAATATATACTTGTTATTTATTCCTGCTTAAAGCACGTTATTATTTATTATACCTGTTTTCAGTGATATCAACTTTTGGTGCCCCTCGTGGAGGGCTACACCAATAAGCTGAACTCAGTTGGTGCAGCCCTCCACAACAGTCCCAGTTTCTCATGCGGCTCTTTGGGAAAATGAATTGCCCATCCATCACATTTGAGGAATTCAGGAAGCGTGTCTGTCAAAATCAGCCAAGCTTCCTGCTTTTGAAACCCCTTGTGAATAAGGAAATAACCAAAAGTAGCTATTAATACAAAAAACAATATTTTAATGAGTTGAACACTAATCTGAAGTCTAAATAAAGTGTATGAGTTGAGAATATAGATTTTAAAAAGGGATTGAAATAAACGATGAACATAAGGGAACAAATGAATGTGTTGTTCTGTTGCATGAGGTGTGAAGGATTTGTGTTGGATTTGCTCTTGCATGTCTTTGGCTTTCCTGTTTGTGGCTGTTTTGTGGTAGTTGCAGGTCTGCGTGGCTCTTTAGTGAGCAAGAACTCATGAAAAGGCATCTTGTGCCACTTAGAGATTAAAAAAAAAGAAAGAAAGAATGTAAAAACTTCACCCAACAGTGATGTTTCTCCTTAATATTGCCTTTTTTTCTTTCTTTTAAAAAAAAAAATCAGACAAGATCTGGAGGATGAAATGACCATCATGAATGAGAGGGTGCAGAAGCTAGGTGAGCCTTAATATTAAAATTCTTGTTCATGTGTATTCACTGTGTGTTCTTACTTTTCCTGTGTATTTGTAATATTTATTGAGCGCTCGAGGACCACATAGTCCCGTTTTCACTAAGGGTTAATTGACAAACTGATTAGCAAACTAATCAACATGTCATATTTAGTCATCCTGAAAGGTGCATTTTAAAAAGAAAGCAGGTGAAAGTAAAATTTTATTGATGACACATTTAAGGAAACTGAAGAATGTCGTGCTTTTTGAGTGTAGTATACAAAATATTTGTCTTCTGTCTTCTTTTGACTGAGCCAGCTTTCCCATATAAAAAAACAAAAATAGTTTCAGTATGTTGTAAACTGGCCCCAGGCTGCGACAGCAGATCATTTGCTGGTTTTGCTCGTGCCAGAGGACTAAAAATAAATAGAAAGTGATGGCTGCTGCATATTTTATACAGTTTTTCTTTTGCTTTTCCAGACAAGGAGCTGGAGATGTTACGAGGTGAAAACCGGAGGAACATGTTGCTGTCAGTCGCTCTGCTGGCTATCAGTGCTTTCTTCTACTACGGGTTTTTCTACAACACAGACAAGTCATAAAACCACACTAAAAATGGGACCCATGATTCTGCAAAGAGCATCAAACTCAAAGCCATCTTGGTACAGGGACACGGTTGTGAACACATGAAAAGGCCCAGCAGACAAAGAAAATGAATTCTGGTTATGCCTTTATATATTTGACCTCTGTACACTTGTAACACTATTCTTCATCTGAATGTTTACCTTATGCTGCCTTCCATTTGCCTCAGATGTCCGAGCTGGGAGTGACATCAACCCTGAGTTAGTAAGGTAACAAAAGTAAGGAAATGTGGGATTTGTTTTGCCTTTTAGCACTTAAAAAAACATTGCTCTGCATGTGACTTTTTTAGCAAGTCGCAGAAACATAATAGTAATAGTACAAATTACAAGTGTTGCAGTTTTGGTTGCGGATGCTTCGACTTTCTAAGTCTGACAGGAAACATCAAATGAAAGCAGCATCGTGCTCCTAACAAACCACCATGTACTTGTTGTATTTTGCGCAACATGTCAAATAGATACTTTATCAAGCAGTGCCGGACAAGTCTGCTTTTCAGTCATTTCAGTAAGTGTTTGTATGCATGGTACACAGTATTTGTGCAGTTAAATGCATGAAAATATTTGATATTTGTGCCCTTTGTATTGTCATTAAGTCAAAGGCCGAGCCTGGAGATTTTTTTCTTTCCTTTTATCGATACTCATGCTGGTCGTACACCTACCTCCTAATAACTGCGCTTCCAGAAATGGCCAACATGCTCACAAATGTCCTTTGAAATATGACTGTACACAGTTATGCTCTGAAATTTGGATTTTTTAAATAATTGATCTGTTTAAATGCTTTTTTTTTTTTTTTGCCATTTGTGCGTATGTCTTTTAAATCCATATAATAAATGCTTTGTGCCAAATTCAATGCATATTGTTTACTGTTTATGTACTATTTGTAATGTGCTAGGGTTTTTTTTTTAGTGACACCTTTATTTATTTTTTTATTTATTTAGATAACTTATCCATTCATTCTTCCTGAAAGTAGCAGACTAGGATTTATCATGTTCTGAGAGAACATGTAGGAGATTTTTTTTATAATTTCACAGGTACAGAAGGCGTGATCTCTTCAGGAAACATATTGTTAGTGTCAGAGGTGACATTTTTCACCCAGTCACACAGCCATTGCAGGATTTTTGTGGCAGGGTGGGGAAGTCTGATTTAAAAAGTCTTAAGGCCTTCCTATAGTTCTGAGAATGTAATGATTAAAGCAGCATTCCTGTGTCTTATTTGTATCGACATCTGTTTAGCCTGTCCTTTTTCATCAGCAACATTCACATGAGGGACTAAAACCACCAAAATATGATCTGCATTTTGTTTTTGTTCTTTTATTGTTATCGTGAGAAGCATTACAACAGTCAGCAAGTCAGAAGTTTTTAAATCGTACTCTTTTAATATTGTACACTTTACTTATATGTGATCTGACCTTATAGATGAGCTGGACAGCTGTAAAAAGCAATATCAGTGTACGGTTATGACAGCACTGTAATCCATCGCAGTGTGAGATTTTTTAAATGCATTTATTTATAGGTTGTTTAAGATCTTCAAACTAGTTTTAATATTAGACCAAAAAAACATGATAAATATAAAAGGTACATTTTTAAATGATGATATCATGTCACAATCTAAAGTCATTGATATCTATCAGTCTGGAAAGGGTTGCAAAGCCATTTATAAGGCTTTGGGATGCCAGTGAGCAACAATGAGGGCCAGAGTTAAATATTTAACAATGAGAAACAGACTGGGCAAAAATGGCATCCACGGGAGAGTTCCAAGGAGAAAAGCTCTGCTAACCAAAAAGAACAAAAAGACTCGTCTCACATTTACCAAAAACACACTTACTGTTTGTAAGAACGTCTTACAAACAGTCAGACATGGTGGTGGTAGTGTGATGGTTTTCGCTGCTTCAGGATCTGGACGTGAATTCATGAAACTATGATCTCTACCAGAAAATCCTGAAGAAGAAAGTTCAGCCGTAAGTTCATGCTCTGAAGTTCAAGAGGGCTTGCAGCAGGACAGTCATCCAAAACAACTCCACAAACTAACAAACCAAATAGAATAAATATAAATAAAAATTAGTGCCCCAGTGAAAGATGCTTTGGAATGATCTTAAACAGGCTGAATGAATTACAATTCTTCAAAGAAGACTGGGCCAATGTAGAAGACTCATTACCAGTCACCACAAAGGTTTGATTGCAGCTCTTGCAGCCAAGGGTGGCACAACTAGTTATTAGTTAACTAGTTGTTAACTGCTTTTTCACACAAAAAAAGAAAAATATATATTTTGGTGACGTTAGCCAAATATTAAACTTTGATTATCTGAAACTTGTGCCTTATTACCACGTTTAGACAACTTAAAAAAGGACAGCAAGTCCTTTAAATAGATCTTCAGATGTTCCACAAGGAGCGGGTGGGTTATTTCTTGATATGGTGTTAACAGACAACAACAACAAAGAGAAAGAGAGAGAGAAATTAAAGGTCATTAAGGAAGCCAACTATCAACCTCTGCTAGTTCTATAACCTGACTTTCACCATTGCGTGATCAGTAATCACCCTTTTTGTGGACTTACTCTTAAAGCTCATTTCTTCATGTCCAATATTTATGGAAATCAGACAGGAAATAAAATTCTTTGTGTCTAGGTTGTTGGGTTAGGCACACTTTACCTTGCACTTTTCCCAAACTGTAAAACAAAAGCATTTCATCTTGCTTTCATGTTAAATGTGAAGCAGTGGACAGCTACCAATCCAGCACTCAGGGAGCAGTGTGTAGAGACGGTAGAGACGGTGTGTGTGTTTTATTTCAACAGATGTTTTATGATTATAATACATTTCTATACGGCTTTTCCTCCTTTCCTGAACCTTGCATAATTTTTGTACAAACAGTGAGGCTATTTCGAGCCACAGATGACAACAAATTTTAAATGCTCAAGTAAGTATTTTTGGAAAAGCGGGGGGATGTGTTGCCCAATCAGGAAGTGGACTGAACGATGTTTGTTTTTTGTTTTGGTTTTTTTCCACGCAGAAAAACTTAAGATGCATTTTTTTGCTTGCCCTATTTGCTACTTGGCATTGGTTACAGTAAAAAACAAACAAACAAAAAACAACTATATAACATAACCACACCTTACCAAACAAATGTGTGTGTGTGGCCTACCTCCCACGCTGTCTATTATCACCGACTCAGTCCTCGTCAGACCTACGCACACTCATTCTCTCAGCCCCAGATAAAATAAATGTAAACAAGCCTATTATGCAACACGACTGTGGGGTTTAATTGGTGACTGCAGTCTCTGAATATTCATTTTCACCTTGTATTTGATTTTATTGCTCATTTAAAATAATTGGTTTTATAAAATAAAAACTTCTTGAATTAGAAATAAATCAATAACAAATACTCCCATGCAAAAAAAACCCAAAAAACTTTTTAGCTTTACTTTTGGTCAGCTGTTACCATGTGCTTCCTGCACATTCAGCCTTTGCTTGCTCCTCCTGCAGTCAGCGAGTGACCTTGTGTTCACTTTCATATTTCATGCCACACCGTGTTAAGTCTCCTGAAGTCATGAAAGTACATGACTTAAAAACAATGAAATAACTGAAAAAAAGAGGTCTGTTTGAGCATGAAAATGCCAGATGTCACTTTGAATTCTTTTGTTTCTAACACAGAACGATGTTTGAGCTGCAGTGAAGGCCCAGCATCTCCACCCGGGTCAGATGTCATTACATAAGTTTTTTTGGACGCTGTCCCTTTTGGTCAGCTCACCTAAAGTCTGTTTACATTTTACTCGACAGACTCACATCCACACCTACATTTAAACATGTTAGCTAGTTTTCTTTATTATAGTATTAAAATATAAAAGTACTCACTTTGCAAAAATGTTCATTGTTTATTTTATATTGGCCACATTGCAGACACTCAGCCCCTTATTTCACCTGCTTTTTGAAACAGGCATCTATAGTTCCTCTTACAAGCAGAAGGTTTGAACAGCAGGTTGAAGGAGCTGCTGCTTGGTGCCTGAGATGACCATGTTACTATGTTAAGGATATCTGCTCTCACTGATAGCAGCCGACAACATTAAAAACAGCCCGAAGCCAAGAATTCTCGGCACACAAGGATTACTTGCACATACACTCCTCATTATTTGAAACATTAGCCATGTTTAATACAGGCGTCCACTATATTAACAGTAAGTATATGAGAGAAGATAAGAGAAAAAGCCTAATATTTCACCCTTCAACACGAGAGCTTATCAAAGCAAAGCCTAATGCAGAGATGGTAGAGTTGTTAAATCTATACCAAAGCATCACGTTTTATTAGACAATGATGTTTTACATGCAAATTATTTCCAAAGCTCAAATGCACATCTGTGCCCAATTCAACTTCAAGTGGGCTGGGCAAAAACAAACACCCCCGTTTATTTATTTATTTATTTATTTCAGTGTAAAAATGTAAAAGTATTCAAAAAACTGATTATTAAATAGATTATGAACAACCTGAGATATCTTAATTAAAAAATAAAGGTGATTTGAACAATTTGAAGCAGTGCGTCTAGATTCAGTCACTCTTTTGTCCAAAAATTGAGGCCTTCTTCTCACTCTGCTCCTCCTGCAGTTTTTCTCACTTTACAACACATCTACTTGGAGACTCAGCAGGGAGCCAGTTCTTGCACTCCTGACTTAATTAATGTTACAAATGCCATTTTTTTACACTTTCTTCTGAGATTTGATGACATTACAAATCAAACTGCATTGAATTACTGGATGGATTGATATATTAAACAAGTCCTGAATGATGCATAAAAGCATCCAAAGCATATTTCTTGTAAATTGCCATCCTTAAAAGCAGCTAATCATTACGGGTTGAGTCATCATGTCTGGAAAAGACTATGTCTTATTCCTGAAATCTACATCTGCATGGCTAAATAAATCCCCTCCATACTTATTTTCTCTGTTAGTCATCATTGCTGTGCTCATAGTGGTGACATATCACCTAATTAGTAATTAGTTCATGCTGAAAAAGAAGATGAGACCTGAGGCAGGTAAATATTAAAGTCAGGACGATGACGGGCGTAATCGTGTCGTGCTGGGGAGGTAGCGTGTGTCACAACAGTGTCTTTGAAGCGTTAAGCTGTAAGGCTGTGATGGTTACTCTGGGGTAGGAGGGTTCACTCGGTGTGAGGAAGAGGACATGAGCATCATACACGGTGAGTTGATGGGAGGTAATGGGTCAGGATGAAAGGTGTGAGTAAATGAGAGCTGGATCCAAAGACAGAAGTGCCTGCAGTGTCACCACATCCAAAAACCACACAATCATCCGTAGAAGTGTGAGCTACCTCATTATTTGGCTTTATATCTTGAGGACAAGTTGACCTGCAGCGCATTAAAGACTTTCCCCCGCATTATACTTCCTCACCTTGCTTGAACCACTGTAATGAACTGTAAAATTACCTATTTATACCATACATATCCAGTTCAGAACATAGCTGAGCCCCTGGCATGTTTACATAATTGATCAAAATCACTGAGATAATGTTTCGGTCAATTTGATCTGGCTGCAGAAATGAAGCTTTAGTGGGAATTGAGTTATAGCCATAAGGTGTTTGATTTTTTATTAGTTGCTTCATGCACACAAACACACTCCCCTCCTTCTGTTTTTCCTCCTCAACAGTAAATTACAAACATATACAGCGCCTCAGCTTACACGATGATCTCCTCCAAGAAACTGGCACTGACCATGTGGAATTATTAACACTGCCATGTCTGTATTGTACAGTAGATCTTATACCACACGCGATCCAATCTGAATACTTCATCTTTTCTTTCGACTGCTTCCTTTAGACATCACCATAAAGTACCATCTTCCTGCATCTCACCCTATCCATAGCATGCCCCTCTCTCACCCCTCTGTCCTCCTCCACTAAATCTATGAACCTCCTCTGTGGTTTCCCTCTTCTCCCCCTGCCTGACAGCTCCATCTTCCTGCTGTCACAAGTTGGACAGCACTGGCTTGCTACCAGCAGTATCAGTGCCTGCAAGCACACAGAAATTGCTGCACAGCTGCAGTCACCGGATCATTAACTGCAACACTTCCTCTTGTTACTTTATTTTAAGGAACTATTTTAAGAATTTAAATGTTTTCTTAACTCCTTTCTACAGAAAAGCTAAAGAAAGGCTGATGGCTCAACTAATCAGTCTTCAGTGTTTTCAAATACTTCAAAGACATCTACTATAATTCTCCAAATACTCAAGCAGTAGCTTGTTATCAAGGTTATGGAGAACCAGCAAAATTATCCATCATGGAAAACCAGTAGAGCCTGAAAATGTTAATTATTCGATGGTTTATTATTTTTCTGTTACAGTAATCGAGTTAGATAATACGCTAAGAATGTTTCCGCATTTAATGGACACATTAAAAATGGCTGTTTTTTGCTGAAGTTAAGCAAAGATTGTTCATCCGTATGCAAAAGCGTTTCCTGGAATTGAAACCAAATTGATCATGCAGTGATTTGTTTACTGTGCGCTCTTGCAGCCGTGTAACGCATATCACTTTAGAGGCAGCACACTGATATACAGAGAAATCTGCACGTTGTTGTTTATGTGCTTCAGACAGCTGCTGTATATGCAGTAACAGTCAACTCTGCAAAAAGCTGTGATCAAACTTTAAAACCAATCACATGATCATACTTCAATCAGGCGAAAAACATTCGACTCTCTAAAATGGGATCTACTCTATCTATAAATATTGCAAGGATCATCTATTCATAGGGGACATTCGGTCCTTTTTATGTGTTTAACTTCTAGAGCAAACATTGTTAGGCGCCGCAGGTACAAAGCTTAAATGTCAAACAGTTGCTGAGTGTCCACAACACTTACTACTGAGCTCATTGTACCTTGAAAAATGTCCCTTAGTTACACTCAACACGTCACGTAGTGTTATTCTGAGAAGGAAGAGCTTTAGGGCTGGCGTCTCTTTCCTGAACGCACTCTCATCCATTTATAATCCTTCATCGAACACGCATGGACAATCTACAGCAGAGACTACAGACAGCATACATACTGCACATGTACAGTCGCCCACAGGCAATCTGGTAATTTAGCCATGACAATTGCGTTCACAAAAACACAAGTGGCGTGTACTTTATTTTAAAGAAAACTTTCATCTAGCTGGGATGGGATTGTCTTTGCTTACCCAGGTAACATGTTTGCACGTGCGTCTAACAATCACCATTATTGGATTATCACCAAGCTCACATTGGAGAATAAGATAACATGTTACTGACACTTTTTGCTGTCTGTCAACCATTCTTACAGCATCACTTTCATCTAAATATGAAAAGACAACCCTGAGAGAAGAAAGGTGGAAAAGTTTGCGTGATTACACAATCAATAGTACTAAAGCATTTTCCATCAAGCTAATGGCTAACTCAGTAACGGTGGTGTTTCTGTGGAGAGCATTTGCTACACTGCTGTAATTAATGTTATTAGTGATGGAATCATTCAACTGTGGACTTGTGCACAGGTCTGCACGGATCAAGCATTACATAATTCAAGCACTTCTGCTATCCTGTATTGGGTCTAATGGATGTAATATTTAAGTGAAGGGCCGTGGGTGAATTTCAGTGCACTTTCACGGTGTTGTGCAGAAGTCTTGAGTCACAACTCATTTCTTTAGATTTTGCTTTTAAGGAGCCAATCAGGATTTGGTCCACGATACAATACCAACTGGAACATGTCTGATTGAGAAAGGTGGCCGACATCCAAAGTAGACCTCAAGGAATCTGGAGAAGTATTTCTGAATTTAAAGAAATTGCAAGGAAGCTTGCCAAAGAGAGTTCATGCTGTGTTGAAGAATAAAGGTGGTTATACCAAGTATTGATTGACTTTTAATTAATAAAAATATGGTTGTTTTTTTTCACACTGCATGATCTGCCCGTTGTAATGACAAGCACTACAGTTAGGTCCGTAAACACACCAACACAGTGTATTTTAAATCTAACAATTTTTATGTGATTGAAGTGCAGAAGTTAAATTCAGTACATTTTACAGCAACTTTGCATTAACTCTTTGGGGGTAACAGACCTTTACGTCACCTATGTTCAGCAGATCAAAATCAATTGGAGAAATGACCGAGCAGCAGTTTCATGGCAGTGAGAGTTATCCATTTCTTCAATCATTCCAAATGAAGCAGACATAATATATGTAGTTAATTGTGTTGAATTTGTATGCTTTTTAATGTAATTTTAAACATGAAGCTCAAAGAGATGTCAGTGTAAGAGCAGGACGTCATCATTAGTCACATAAACCTATGAAAGACATCAAAAGCTTTAGAAGACAAAATCCATTGCATTTAAAAAAAACTGAACTTGACAGAAGACAAGTAAAGTGCACGATGACAGAATGATTTCTTTGGTTAAAATAAACACAAGAAAGTGAAATCCACCAGTTTATCCACAGGTTTGAAGGAGTGATCTGAATGTGCCGTGTTAAATGTGATTGATACCAGTAGGTTGTTGCAAGTGGAACATTAAAAATTACATTTAAGAAAATAACTTGATAAACACATATTCTTTGCACCATGACAGGAAGAATAAATCTATATAACAACTAATGCAAACTACCCGTCCAAAACACACTGGAATCACTTCACGGTTTTTACAAAAATGAACCCCCCCCCCCCAAAAAAAAGAAAGAAGAAAGAGAAGAAACAGTGGAGAAATCCGAATCTCTTTCCAAGAGATTTAATGTAGCCTGTGAGCTGGATCTTAGAAATGTAACATTTTAGAAATCGAAGGCCTAAAAAGTACATGAGCACTTTTAGACTGTTGCCACAGGTTTACTTTCTAAGCCCTGCGAACAAACAGGTGGTTGCCTGATTTGGTGAGTGACCGAAAGCAACATCTGTTAAGGCAGAAAAAAAAACAAGTTGAACAAACATCTCCTGCTCTCAAAGCGGCCAGTCTTCTTCATGCAGCGCATTAGCGGCCCTCAGCATCCTTCACCTTTACCCCACTTTGTGATCAGCCCTAAACTGACTGAAGGCTCCACTGCTTTCAGAGTGGTGACTGATAAAGTTGATAGCTTTTACGAGGAGCAAACACACTGACCTTTGTGGTGTTGTTGTGTAAGAGCTATTATTGGGACAAAGTAAGAGGCAGGAACAGTAGCACACATACAGTACTTGTGAATGCCAGCAGAAATGGCAAGCAAGTCTAAGTCTGTGTCGAAATTTAGCTTGCAAGAAAATACTCTGTAAAAGCAACTACTTGTTCCATGCAGAGCTGTTTTTTCTCTTAAACAAGTGTAAAGAATAGGCTGCGTATGCACCAATCAGACTGCTATCAGCGAATCAAGAGCAGAAAAGATGGAGGGAAGGATAGAAACCTAAAAACAAGAAAAAACGAAGATGGATTTAGTTGGAATTTCCTCGGATACTATCGTGTCCTTTGGGAGAAATCCAAAGCTCATGATGATCACAGATCTCTCAGAAACTGTTAAGGTTGTCATCAACTGAAACTAAACTGACGAATAAAAGTGGGAGTGAAAAAAACACTCTTCACTTGGCTGAAATTAAAACTGGACGAGAAAAACAACTGTGTGCTATTTGCTTAAAAGAATTAATTAAAAATGAAAGAACAGTACAGAGAATGTTTCTACTCCCGACCTTTGCCAGTGTAGTCTAAAATATGCAACTAAATTCAAAGTTCACGCATAATTTGACGACTAAAATATGTATTATCTGGTGCAGACATTTAAAAACACAACAACGAGAACAAAAAAAAGTCAAACAAATTCTGTCTGGAAAAAAATTAACTGAATTAATGACTTCCTGTTGAAAAGGTGGGCAGTGGTTATCACTCTTTGCCTCACAACAAGTAGTTCCTGGGTTCAGATCCACCATCTGGAGTTTGCATGTTCTCCCTGTGCCTGTGTGGGTTCTCTCTGGGTAATCTGGCTTCCTCCCACAGTCCAAAGACATGCAGTTAAAGTGCCAATAGGTGTGAATAGTTGTTTGTATTAGCCCTGTGAGACAATAGTGACCTGTCCAGGGCGTACCCTGCCTCTCACCCTATTGCAGGCTCTGAGCTCGCAATATCCTCAACACATTTCTGTTTTTTCTGCAGTTTTCGAGTACCATGATGGTTTAAAACTAGCTGCACGAGCTGCAGAATGACTGGTTTTTAGTTTCAATGAGGTATGAGAAGCGCTTCCCAAAGTGTGACCTGAATAGGCCCACCTGCTCAGTGGCCTTCTCGGACATGCTGGTTACCACGACTACTGCAGAACCGAATAATTAAACTGAGCTGATGCTGCAACGATTTATCTGCAATGTGGGTGTTTAAGTGTTTCATCACGAAACAGAATTTAGCTGCGGTGGGAACAGTGACTTTATTTAGTGGGCTGTATGTGGACTTCTTGGAGAAGATCAGCAAAAGCAGTAAATGGCTTCTATGAATGCCTCTGCCAACAACAGGAGACTCTAAAGCACAGAGGCCAACATCCATGAAGATGAAAGATATACTATACATTACTCACAGGGAGTTGTGTATATAAAGTATATCTTAGGAAAAGGCACTACCATTAGATTCTGCAGTTTCCAGAGGAGCAGGCTTAAGGGGCACACAGAGAAATGTTCACTTGGGATGACATGTATTGAGGACAAACCCCTACTAAGAAAGGCTCCGTGCAGATTGCACAGATTAGATTGCACCTCAGTGCCACTGATGTGATAAAGTTGTCCGAGGTCTCTCGACAGGAGAGGCTCAGCCTGACATGAAGCTTTTGAGATTTCAAGCATCTTCTGCAGGTACAAGTTAGTTGCAAAGATACAGCGCTTACAATTATCGAGTCAGTTCTAGAGCTTCCAATCATTTCATTTTACTGGCATGCTGGTCAGCATCAATTAGAGCTTGTATTTTTGAATTTATTAAAGATTTAACTGTGCATGTAGGTTTGTTCTCAGTAATTAAATAGTGTTTCAATGCTCAGTAATTTCATTTTAAAGAACTAATGATGCAGTCATCAAAGTAGCTTTCACCTAGGTTAAAGCTGGGTATTGCAAGCTGTATATGCTGTATTTTCAATTAAGAAAAAGTAAGGAATGTGAAGTATTGTGTAAAAGCAGGATGTGGAAGAAGAAGTTATTGAAGGAGAGGAGAAAAGCTTAAGTTTCCTGGTCTACAAAGTTATCTTCATTCCTGCGAGGCTCTGAAAACCACGGCAGATAAACGGCTGCATCAGTCGCTCCGCAGGCTGCCGGGTTTACTTTGTGTTTAACAGGTGACACGGACCCATTATGATCATTCTTCTCACTTTGTCACACACCCGTACACGTGCATTCAGCTGCTCTACTCTTGAATCATAACTAGAGATGTCGATGGGATGAAGCAAGATAAGGTCCAGACAACCTTTCTCATTTCCTGCGCTACCAAGACAGAGTGCATCATATATTTTCAATGCGAACGCATACCAAGGCCAGCAGTGGCTGCGAATGTTACGTAGGGGTTAGTAAATTACGTGAAAGAAATGCTGATTTGACTTCCGCAGCCTTATGTCTCACCTGCTAAAGCTGGAGGGGAGGCAATCACAGCTAAGTAGCCAAGATCACGTGGCTCATGTTTTTACACGTTTGTGGTACCTCTGGGTTTTTCTTAACCACTCACAAGCACACATTTACAGGGAGTGCAGAATTATTAGGCAAATGAGTATTTTGTCCACATCATCCTCTTCATGCATGTTGTCTTACTCCAAGCTGTATAGGCTCGAAAGCCTACTACCAATTAAGCATATTAGGTGATGTGCATCTCTGTAATGAGAAGGGGTGTGGTCTAATGACATCAACACCCTATATCAGGTGTGCATAATTATTAGGCAACGTCCTTTCCTTTGCCAAAATGGGTCAAAAGAAGGACTTGACAGGCTCAGAAAAGTCAAAAATAGTGAGATATCTTGCAGAGGGATGCAGCAGTCTCAAAATTGCAAAGCTTCTGAAGCGTGATCATCGAACAATCAAGCGTTTCATTCAAAATAGTCAACAGGGTCGCAAGAAGCGTGTGGAAAAACCAAGGCGCCAAATAACTGCCCATGAACTGAGAAAAGTCAAGCGTGCAGCTGCCAAGATGCCACTTGCCACCAGTTTGGCCATATTTCAGAGCTGCAACATCACAGGAGTGCCCAAAAGCACAAGGTGTGCAATACTCAGAGACATGGCCAAGGTAAGAAAGGCTGAAAGACGACCACCACTGAACAAGACACACAAGCTGAAACGTCAAGACTGGGCCAAGAAATATCTCAAGACTGATTTTTCTAAGGTTTTATGGACTGATGAAATGAGAGTGAGTCTTGATGGGCCAGATGGATGGGCCCGTGGCTGGATTGGTAAAGGGCAGAGAGCTCCAGTCCGACTCAGACGCCAGCAAAGTGGAGGTGGAGTACTGGTTTGGGCTGGTATCATCAAAGATGAGCTTGTGGGGCCTTTTCGGGTTGAGGATGGAGTCAAGCTCAACTCCCAGTCCTACTGCCAGTTTCTGGAAGACACCTTCTTCAAGCAGTGGTACAGGAAGAAGTCTGCATCCTTCAAGAAAAACATGATTTTCATGCAGGACAATGCTCCATCACACGCGTCCAAGTACTCCACAGCGTGGCTGGCAAGAAAGGGTATAAAAGAAGAAAAACTAATGACATGGCCACCTTGTTCACCTGATCTGAACCCCATTGAGAACCTGTGGTCCATCATCAAATGTGAGATTTACAAGGAGGGAAAACAGTACACCTCTCTGAACAGTGTCTGGGAGGCTGTGGTTGCTGCTGCACGCAATGTTGATGGTGAACAGATCAAAACACTGACAGAATCCATGGATGGCAGGCTTTTGAGTGTCCTTGCAAAGAAAGGTGGCTATATTGGTCGCTGATTTGTTTTTGTTTTGTTTTTGAATGTCAGAAATGTATATTTGTGAATGTGGAGATGTTATATTGGTTTCACTGGTAAAAATAAATAATTGAAATGGGTATATATTTGTTTTTTGTTAAGTTGCCTAATAATTATGCACAGTAATAGTCACCTGCACACACAGATATCCCCCTAAAATAGCTAAAACTAAAAACAAACTAAAAACTACTTCCAAAAACATTCAGCTTTGATATTAATGAGTTTTTTGGGTTCATTGAGAACATGGTTGTTGTTCAATAATAAAATTATTCCTCAAAAATACAACTTGCCTAATAATTCTGCACTCCCTGTATGACACGCAAAAACTGAGCAAGCAATCATATGTGTCTAGGTTTGAACTAGAACAAGGTACTTGGATGGTACTAGGATGTAAAAAACTAAAAGAAAAGAAAACATTGTGTGTAATACACACACACACACACACACACAGAAAGTGCAGCAATATGGATCACATACTTGAGCCACCACTTGATTTTATCCCTTTATTCCTCTTGTACAAAATGGACATCAAAGACAGTACAATACAAAATAGAAAAATGGCACAAGGTTACTCACAGGTTCAAATGCTTAAACACATTAAGGGCTATACAATACTGCTTTGGCATTTGAAAAAAAACATTGAATAAAGTGCAAGATTTCCATTCCTATTTTTTCCACTTAAGTACATTCACAGGTTTGCTTTGTCTTTTTTAAAAAACAAAAAAAAACAAGTTTCTTGTTCACAGCATTTCCAAACTCTCCCCCTAACTTGTGTTGAGACATAGGCTAATAAAGTGCAGACACAGTATGCATGAGAGACACATTCCGAACATCACGCCTGCTTTGTTTTTTGTTTTTTTAAAGCATTCACTGTCAACTGTAAGCAGATTGTCGATGATTACTGGGTTTGTCTTTTTGCTCGGCCATTAACGCACACACATGCATGCTCTCTCTCTTTCTCTCTCTCTCTCTCTCTCTCTCTCTCTCTCACACACACACACACACACACACACACACACACACACACACACACACACACACACACACACACACACACACACACACACACGCAGCAAGCTGTAGCACCTTTTTTAGACCTCACTTGGTGACCTGGACCGATAAGCTCCCTTGGCTTGAAAGCAGCCACAGAGAAGCATGTAGATGGAGCGCTGGATCTCGGCGTTTCTGTAGGCGTAGATGATGGGGTTGATCATGGAGTTGTAGGTGGCCGGCAGCAGTGTAGCATAGGTGTACACTGACGGATACTCCCTCTCACCCACGAGACAGTAGATGGCAAAGGGAAGCCAGCTGGCACCAAAAGTCCCCAAGATGATGGCCAAAGTGGACACCCCTTTCTTGGTGGCGACATAATGCGAAGTGGCAAAAAAGTGCTGTTGGAGGGCGATCTGGTGGGCGTGGTGGCACACGATCTTGCAGATCTTGAAGTAAAGGGTCAGCATAAGCACAAAGATGGCAAAGAAGGAGGTGGCCAAGAGCATGACGTTGCTCCGGGTCAGAGGGCGGACAATGCTGCAGGAGGCCGGCTCGCCCAGGCAGTTCCAGCCGAGCACCGGCAGCAAGCCCAGGAACAGAGACACCCCCCAGGTGCCCACTAACATCAAGTGAACGTACTGCAGTGTCTTCTCTGAGAAGTATGTCAGGGCATTGTAGAGGGAGAAGTAGCGGTCTACCGTAATGGCTAAGAGGCTGCTGATGGATGCAGTGAAGGAGGCCACTAAAAAGCCTACAGTGATAAGGCTGATAGTCTCAGAGGAGATCACATACTGAAACACAAAGTTCAGAATTAATCCCATGCCGGCCAGCAGGTCGGCTGTGGCCAGGCTCCCGATCAGCACAAACATGGGAGTCCTCAGCGTGGGCGTGTAGAAGATGATTGCTACCACTATGGCGTTCTCACAGGCGATCACGGTGCCTGACATACAGAGCATGATGTCCCATGGGTTGATAGGGAAATCTAATGCGGCGGTGGAGAATTCCAGGCTGCCGTTCCGGTCCGAAGACTCAGCCTCTATCCACGGGAGAGCTTCTCCTGATGCAGGAGTCGCAGAAGAGTCGTTCACCACCAGCGACTCATTCATAGCTCCACGATGCCGTCTCTCTGTCCTGTTGGCAGCAGGAGAACAAGAAGATTGCTTTGTTAATTAAAAAGGGTCTTTTTCAAGGTGAATGTGCCTTTTAGCTTGAATTATATGAGGAGACCAAAGGACACGTCTTGTTATGAGACAGCAAGGTGGAGTAGTAAGTTTTCAAGTAACTTTGAAAAATAACTTACAAAAAATTACTTACAAAGCTTAAACCTTCTCTAAGGGAAACAAGAACAATTCTTGCTGTCTTCTAGCATACAATTTCTATTTGTTTTCACATATCAAATGCATAATATAGACATAAAAATTAATATATAGAATCAGTAATAACTTTGAATGATCCAATGTCCAGTATTCAGAGATCTGTTAAAATCAAGTAGTAGTATAATATTAATTTATAAATGAATAGAAAATAGCTGTGGGCAGATTTTCCTTTTGAAAGTTCCACTAAAGGTGCCCTGAGAGCTCTCCGTGGTCCTGAAATCACAGCAGCTCTTACCACATAAAACTCTAAAGAGACAAACGCCGTTTATAAAATCAGTCTTATCAAATAAACAGTCTATAAACCTGTTTTTCTTTCGATACTACGATTTTTTTTTCTAAAAAGTTAAGAATACTTACCACCGTGATAAAAACCAGAGATTCTCGCTAATATCAGGAGCCGCTTCCTCCGAAAAACTCAGCAATGAAAACTGATGAAACGATTCCCGCTTTTCCGTCGATCTCTTCTTTTCACTCACTCAAGTGAAGCCCTCGTTTTTGCTGTGCTTCCCACGCATGGGATAGACACGCAGGGTAGGAGTGCCGTGAAGCATTGGCTGATGTTGAGCTCGGTGAGGAAGGTGAATGCGAGACGGAGGAGGAGGACCGGAGGGGACGATCGAGGGTGGCTTTAAAACGGAGTAACGTCACGGGCGGGAGGGAGAGAGAGAGAGAGAGAGAGAGACTTTGCACGTCTCCGTCTCTCTCTCATCGAGCCTCCTGCAGGTTCTTGCGCGCTCTCCTTACCTGAGCCTATAGAAAGCAAATTCTAAAAAGCTCGACGAAAGGCCAGTTCAGCATCCAGACTCTTCTTTTATGAAGCTACAGTGTCATGATAGACGTAGTATACAGTTTATTATTGCCTTGCCGAAGCATGCAAGGCCTCCTTTGTGAAAACAAAACAAAAACGTAATCTGTATAAAAAACCTGAATATACCTTTCAGCATTGATGGTGCCTTTCCAGATGCGCAAGCTGCCAAGTCCATAAGCACTAATGTACGATCAGAGAGTGCTGATAACAAGCTGGATGATCCCTTTCCACTTTAATCTGGGGACATGGTGTCCGTGTTTGCCAAAAAGAATTTGAGATTTTGATTCATCTGACCACAGAACAATTTTCCACTTTACTTCAGTTCATTTTAAATAACCTTTCATCCTGAGAAGAAGGGCATTATTCCTGGATCGTGTGCACACGACAGTCTGCATTTGTAGTCTGCCTTCACAAACAGTGATATCTAAAAGTTTTCCCATGCAGTCATTTCCATGGCAGACTCATGCCTGTTTTTAATGCAGTGCCACCTGACAACAACAAGCATCCAGCATTGATTAATATTAATTCTCTGGATATTTTTGATGATATTATGTACTGCAGATTATTACATTATTTAGAAAATGTTCCAAAATTTGAAGAAAGAGGCTGCTTTTGTAGATCTGTGAACCTCTAGCCATCTTTACTTCTGAGAAGCTCTGCCTGTCTAAGATGCTCTTTTTATACCCAGTCAGGTTACTGATTAGTTCCTCCTGCAATTTTCTTTTCAGAGCCTTCTTTTCAGAACCTTACACTGACTTTTGCTAACATTTTGTTGCTCCTGTCCCAACTTTTTTATCAATCGTTTTCCTGAAATGTTTAATTTTATCACTTCAAACGTTTGATTTGTTTTCTATGTTCTGTTGTGAGTAAAATATACGTTTATGAGATTATGTTTTTATTTACATTCACACAGCATTCCATTTTTTGTTTTTTATCAGTAACTGTAGCATTTATTTTGAGAAGGTACAGTTCTTGGCAGAAGTAATGGGATTTCAGTAAGCAACACTAAGACTAAAACCACGTGATCCATCCATCCAGCCATTAAAAGCAATTTCATTTAACTTTAGTTAGCATTTACATACAGTAAATCCAAACATTATATTTCTTGTAATGTTTGACTTGGAAGATTATCAGCTTAAGCACATGAAGGCAATCAACTGCCTTATTTTAGTAGTTCTGCTAGTTTCTTGGGGTTTGCAGTGTGGGGACTGTAGATTTACCATCTCATTTCAGCACCTTATATGTGTTTGTGTTTACAGCAGAAACAGATCCTTCTTCGTTTTTTGTGAGCATCTGTGCGCTCTGCTTAAAAGTCACACCATTTTCCACAGTTTTTCATGTAATACTGTACTGTTATAGGTACCGAGAGTGCTGCTCTTACTCCTTTAATCATTTGGTGCAACCATCACCGTCACTTTGAATTCAGTCATTATTTTTCATACTTACCTCTGGCTGTCGTTTTTGTTTGTTACATGCTTCAGCAACCTGTTGAAAGTACTTAGAAATAACATCATTTTTTCTGTTTTGAAACAGCAAAAACTAAAGAAAGAGTGACCATCACTCTTTCTTTAGTTTTTGAATGAAAAACTAGTCATTTGAATGAAACGTTCAAATGCTGAGCGACAAGGAAAAGTAGGGGGAGATTCATGGCAGCACAGCATAGCAATATGGTAACCAGTTTTGGTTTCCAGGCAACAGCTGTTTGGCCACCTTTTGTCAGTGGACTGGGGGCTGGGTGGGGGTGTTCTCATTCATAAGCTAAGCAGTCACATGAAGTGCCTAGTGACTCATGTCAAAGACCTAGGCAGATACCCAACAACACATGAGACCAGCAACAACAACAACAAAAAATCTCAAAATAATTTTGGATTATTTTCTTTGCCTCCAGAAAATAATTGAAATACCAAAGATGGAGGCATCAAGCAGCTGAACCTTTGGTCTATTTTGGGATAATTACCAGGAATATGCTTCTCAAAAAAATATCATGCTTTTATTTCCCCCCTATGAGTGCTGAGAGGTTTCAGTGTAATGAGACACCTGCTATTAGGGACGTAACAACATGGGGAAAAAACAGGGCTTTACATAAAAAGCCTTCAAACCAGCTCATTTCAGGAAACAAATGTTAACCGTAGGCAGCCCCCCACCCACTCCTCCAGCTCGAGGAGGCAAACAGCCGTGCTCTCGTTTTAAAAAGCACGCTCCTGATCGCACATGCTCGTACGTACACAAACGCACAGGCACACGCAGTGACTCAGACCTCAATGTAAGGCCGTTGTAATGATATTCACTTACATCATGTGAGGTGAGCTGAGGAGAGAAAAGAAAGAAGATGAGAAAAGTTCATTAACATTCATTTGTGGTTGAAAAGGCTGATAAGACATTTGGCTGGAGGGAGATAAGTGGAAGTAGAAGGTGAGGCGCTGATAGAAAACAGGGATAAAACTGTGACAGATGAAGGGAGGCACTGCAGGGACGTAACACCTCAATTTACTCATAAACTTGAACTAGTTCTGACAAGAAAAACAGATGCAACCTTTACCCACAGGCTCTAACTCAAAGAAAAAAAAAATCACCCACATATCAGATAAAGATGGCTGACCTGCCGTTCTGTACCTGTTTCTCTGGAGATGTCAACATGACCTTCATGTTACGGTAATTACGTGTTGCTAATGGTCCTAATCAGATGAACTGTAAACACAGCATTAAACCATAAATCAGAGTGTTCCTGCTTTTAAAAAAAGGAATGAGCAGATTTATCGGTTGTTTTCTTACTGTTTCAAATAAGCATTTGGTTAACGTTTAATATTAATTTTAATAAAAAACAAAATATTCCTGAAGCATTTGTTTCAATAACATTTCTACCTCCCTTTGACTTCTTGGTACATAGTTTCAAATTAGCGGTACAAATCCAATCCTGTGATTTGGACTGGACCCTTCGACAATGTTCTGGGCTCCACGACATTGGTGAGACCGCTTTTCGTCTTTACAGATAATTTTGCCCAGACTAAAGAGGAGAGAGATTTGATTTGGCTCGCTATCAGCTCTTACTTACAAATCCTACATCTCTAATAGTGTCGGGTTGCATTTATGCCTATGGAATTGTCAGCTTGCACATCTGGAAAGGCACCATCAATACTAAAAGGTATATAGAGGTATTAGTGCAACATATCCTCCCATCTAGATGACATCTTTTTCAGAGAAGGCCTTGCATGCTTCAGCAAGAAAATGTTAAACCACATACTGTATTTGTTAGAATAGCATGGCTATGTAGGAGTAGAGTCTGGGTGCTGAACACGGCTGCCCCAACCCAGATCAAACAAAAATGGGACAACTTTCCTGTCTCAAAATTCCAGCAGGTGGTCTCCTCAGTTCCCAGATGTTTACAGAGTGTTGTTTAAAAAGAGATGATGTTACACGGCAGTAAGTGCTGAAACATTGCTGTTGTGAAATTCAAATTGCCTATATTAATTTATTTTGTTACTCCTGCTCTGCCTGCGGCCCCTATTTTTTCTAACGAGGACTGTGAAAATTTTATGTCTTTTCTGCTTGCAAAAATTCGTAACGTGAGAATGAGTTTTACACACTCACCTGTTATCTCAATCTCTACCCCATCCCGGCCCATTATCTTGGATACTTTCTCTCTGGTTTCACTACCTGAGCTAGTGAAATTAGTGAATTCTGTGAAAGCATCCTCCTGTTCACTTGACATTATACCTGCATCATTATTCAAAAATGTCTTCCAGTCTATTGGCCCATGTGTGCTCACTTTCATCAACTCTTCACTGGCATCTGGTATAGTTCCGGTTTATTTTAAAAACGCTGCTATTCTCCCACTTTTAAAAAAACCTCAGCTTGACTCCTCTCTTTGGAGCAGCTACAGACCTATCTCTAAGTTACTGTTAATCGCTAAGCTTCTAGAAAAGGTTGTGGCTAGGCAGCTTATGGCAGCTCTGGACAAACATGGCATTTATGATAAGTTTCAGTCCGGTTTTCGTCAATTTCACTCCACGGAGACAGCTCTTCTTAGGGTCTCAAGTGATATCTTGATGAATAATGATGCAGGAAAATGCTCTGTTCTACTCATGTTGGACCTCACATCAGCTTTCGACACAGTTGACCATCACATCCTCATTGAAAGGCTGAAAAAATGGGTTGGTGTATCTGGAACTTGTTAAGAAATCAGTTTTACCCCAGTTCTTTTATTCGTCGAGGCATCCAGAGACGGCACCGGAACTCAGTAGTCATTTCACAAAACCATCTTTATTCATCTTCATTTAAGCATGCACTTCTAGAAGGGAAGACGAGGCCGGTGTGTCCCTCTGCAAATCTTCACTCCTTTGTCTGTGTAACACAGTTTTGTAGGGGCGACCCTATCATAAAACCCCCACGGTGTGCTGCAAACTCTGTGTCTGTGTCTATGTGCACGAGCACATGAATGCCTACATGTGCGCGTTCCCACGTGTCTATGTGAGTGCTCGTGTGTGACTGTGTACGCATACCTGTGTGTATGTGTGTGCACATGAGTGAGTGTGCGTGTGGATGTGTGTGCGTGACAGTTAAAACACTGTGGGTGTAGGTGACTCCCTAGGTCATAAAACCCATCTCCCTTCCAGACCACAGTTATCCAGTTACAAATGTTGAGACCCCCACCCAAACATTCTCTGGGGAATTTCCACTCAGCATTAACTCCTCTCTGTTTTACTTTCACAGTTGAAGTGGGGGAGGGGTCTCCTACAATCTACTCCTAAGTTCACAACACAGTGAGGCCTTTATTATATTGAGGGCAGGGTCAGTATCTCTACTATAGTTCTACATTCTATGATAACACATTTCTAAACTCTAAAATAAGCTAAACATTCCTACAAACTGCATTAGAGTGGTTCTCTTATCTCCATCACTG
Source organism: Rhamphochromis sp. 'chilingali' (assembly GCF_963969265.1). NCBI lineage: Eukaryota > Metazoa > Chordata > Actinopteri > Cichliformes > Cichlidae > Rhamphochromis > Rhamphochromis sp. 'chilingali'. The sequence continues at coordinate 11,040,312 of NC_137932.1, read as the reverse complement.
ATACTTTTCTGTGGCAGTCTCCGATTTTAGGTCATCCTCTACCTCCCTTACTTATGGTGTCCCTCAAGGGTCAGTTTTGGGGCCTTTATTGTTTTATTTATCTTCTCCCCCTCCAGCATATAATGGGCTCTTTTGAGGACATTTCTTATCACTGTTATGCTGATGACATTCAGTTGTACGTTTCTTTTATGCCCGAGGATTTATCTAAGCTTCAGCGTCTGAATGATTGCTTAGATTTGATCAAACGTTGGATGGCTGCAAATTTCCTCCAACTCAACGAGGGGAAAACCGAAGTCCTCGTATGCGCCCCTGATAGGTTTCTATCGCAGATAGTGAAAGCCATTGGTCCTCTCTCACTTTATGTTAAATCCTCTATCAGGAATTTAGGTGTCACCTTTGACTCGAGTCTCACATTGGATGGGCATGTGAAATCTCTGGTTCGGTCTTGTTTTTATCATTTGAGAAATGTGGCTAGGCTAAGCCCGGTTTTATCTCGCTCTGAACTCGAGATTGCTATACATGCATTTATTTCGTCACACTTGGATTATTGTAATTCGCTGTTTATGTGTCTAAGCAAAGGTTCTCTGGATCGTCTGCAGGTTGTGCAAAACGCTGCAGCTAGACTTTTGACAAAATCCTCCAAATACTCACATCTGACACCGTTATTATCTCAGTTACACTGGCTTCCTGTTAAATTTAGAGTTGATTTTAAGATCCTGGTCTTGACCTACAGAGCTGTGCACGGACTGGCACCTGCCTACATCTTTGATCTGCTACAGCCTTATGTCCCTAGCAGGTCTTTGAGGTCATCTGATCAGGGCTTACTTGCTATAAAAAATACTAAGAGGAGGACTAAGGGGCATAAAGCTTTTGCCACTGTGGCCCCTAGACTGTGGAATTCTCTCCCCCAAGCATTAAGAACTGTGGACTCAGTAGCTGTTTTTAAAAAACAACTCAAAACTCACCTTTTTAAAACTGCTTTTGGTTAATTTTTTGCCTGTTTTATTTTCTCTTTTTAAATCTTTTTATGACTTGTAATCTTATGTGCAGCACTTTGTGACTCTGTCTTGAAAGGTGCTATATAAATAAAAATTTATTTATTTATTTTTTGGTAAAACTGTTCATTTCCTAAGTTTATCTGATGTGTTTTATGTTCTACTCTTAAACTATTGCAATGCAATTTGCAAATACATTTATTTTAACTTTTGATTGGACTATGGTTACATCATTTTCAGAACTGGCATTGTATAACTCAACCCCATAGGCTGTATTCAGATTTAAAGTTGTGCGTAAATAAAGTGGTTAAAAAATTAGGTGCGTGCTATTCTTCTTGTTTAGACTTCAGTAGACTGAGTCAGCTCTTCGTGTTGTTTCATTCCTGTTATTTTCCTAGTGAATGTTGCTAATTGCTAATAAAGCTATTTAGTCAGCACTAGCCTTAGTCATAGACTGTAATTAAAACAGCCACCGTGATGTCAGCCCACTATATTTTTAAGCCTCATCAATAGGTATCAGACACCGCCATGTTGGTTCTTTGCAGCCAGAAGATATTAAATTTAGAAAAGAGAGCACAATGCCAGTCTGTTGCAGGGCTAACACAGAGAGACAGGCAGCCATTCACACTCCCTCTCACACCTGTGGGCAATTTGAAATCACCAATTAACCTAACCCTACCTATTGCACGTTTTTAGACTGTGGGAGGAAGCCAGAGGACCCAAACACAAACACAGGGAGAACGTGCAAAGTAACGAAAAAAAAGAACAGTGATTGCCTCCACAGTCACCTCATCTCAATCCAGAAGAGCACCTTTGGGATGTGGTGGAACAGGAAATTGGCATCGTGGATGTGCTGCAGTTCTGAAGGCAAAAGGTAAACTATCCACAGAGACTAAGGCCTGGCTTTTTAATGCTGTTGTGCATTTTAATATGGGAGCCTACGAGGATCAACTTTACGATCAAGCCTGTAGCTGCCATTTTCAGGTCTGGAAGTTGCTACTTGGCAATGGCTAACAACTTCCCATAGCCCTCTTGTCTAGATATTTGGTCATGCCTAATCTCACAGGGACCTAGATGGATATGGCTATCAACATTTTTTTTTTTTTTTTTTTAAATATTACAGTCTATAGTTCATTTCTATAGTTGTCTAAGGACAACTGTCTCTTAGACTTGTGCAGATTTTGAACAATCAACAAGGCAACAGGCAAGAATTCTGTTTTAAAGGCAAAACGTATTCACATCAAAGCATTTTTTAAAACTAACATGCCTGCACGAGATCTGTGAGGATTCACTGGCACGCATATAAAGCCTTCACATATCTGTTGGCCTTGAATTAAAAGTTTGTAAAACTAAAAAGTTCAAGGCAAGGCAAGGCAAGTTTATTTGTATAGCACAATTCAACAACAAGGTGATTCAAAGTGCTTTACAGAGACATTAGAAACAGTTCAGTGAATGTAGAATCTTTACAAAGCACATAATACTCGGGACAAGAAATGTTGTGTATAAAAAAAAAAAAAAAACAAAAAACGAACAAAGCATGAACACTTTTTATAATAAACTTTCCACAGCTGTTATTCTTAGCAAAACCCAGTGACACTGTAGCATTGAAGGTAAGGACAAAGCCTCCCTCATGTCCCTCTTGTGGTCTTGTGAAGGCAACAATGTGAAAAGACTCCAAGAGTCTCCTGCAAGGTGGGATGTGTCATTATCGGACTGTATCATGGATATTTATAGCACATATTTAACAATTTCCAGTGTACCCGTGGAAGGTGTGCAGATACTGAAGATACATCCTTCCTCTCGTTCTCCTCCTCGTCGTTTATTTCTTAAAATATAGAAGAAAACATTTTTCGCCTTTATTTCCTCTGCTTTCTTTGTCACATCACATGCTGAGACAGCCGGCACCTCCTCCCCTATTCACAGACTCACGAGGCAGTGATGCTGAGACCAGTGGCCAGTCAGTACATTTACTGAATGTGTATGTGCATTGCTGGGAAGCCGTCCTTCATCACGTTTGCCATTTTTTTTTTGACACCCGCAGTCAAAGGCCAAGCGCTAAAAGAGTGAGCAGAGAGTGAAAACAAGCGTGAGACAGAAAAAAGGGCAAAGGCGGTGCAAGATGGGGGGGGGGGGGAAGAACCAAGAAGAAGTCACTACAGGAGAGTGGGAACACTTATAAAAGGCCACGTGAAAGCAGCAAGCGTTACAGTACTGTGCAAAAGTGTTGAGCCACCCATCATTTCTTTATCATATGCTCCAACACCACTGACTGAAATGCAACCCCAAACTGTTACAGAGCCCCCACTATGTTTTACAGATGGCACTCATGTTATACCTCTCCTGACACATGACCCATGGTTTGAACCAAAAGTTTAAAATCTGGATCTCTTTGAAATTTTTCATCACTCCATAAGACCTGTTGTTACAGTCCAGTTCTTGTGTAATTTGGCATACCTATATGCAAAGTCTTCATATAATAGTTCTTTGGGAATTGAAACCCAAACTGTTATCTTTGGTATTTGAATTATGATGGCTTTAATGATGAAAGCAGTCAGGTGCATAGACTGACCTGAAAATGAGTGAATATGTAACCAAGGTCAAAAAGAGGACTTTAAAAGACCTTCTCAAAAAACTACTGTTCAAAACAACTTGTGGTACTGTCGTTTCTACCTGTACAAAGAGTGAAGTAAGATTGCAATAAAAGCTCTGGCAGCCAATAGAAAAAGTGGAAAACTAAAAAAAAACAAAAAAAACCAACCCAAAACTCAAATAACATTCTGTCACACTGTTACTTTGTTACTAAATACAATTTTATTGTAGAACTAATGTACACAATGATTATCTGATCTGAGCATTTATGCAACATAAATTAGTGTGTGACTTTGTAAACTGGTGGCAAGGTTTGAAAAAACAAAAACAAATCAAATATCAAGCTATCACTGCTACGTTTTTCTGTACAGATCGTTAACAACACAAGAAGACACAGTTTATTTAAATTAACCAGTGCACTCTTCAATACAGGACAAAACCCCCCTATTTTTAAATAATGCAAAAAAAAATCTCAAAAGGCACTTTAAAAATGGTAAAGCTTAAACTGTTTAACAAAAGGAATGCAACACATCTGAGGAGGAGAAATTTCCAGGTTGCTGAAGAAATAAAAAAATTAAAAAAAAACCCTCAAAGGAAAGACAAGGACATGAACGTGTCCTGACCTCACAGACTATAACGACTGGCTTGTAAGTGCCCGACTCTTTCAAACCCCTGAACTCCAGTCTGTGATGCAGTTTAATGTGTGCACAGTTTTGAATGATAAATCTAACATTCAAAGTATTTCAATTTTGAATGACGCTTGTGGATCGCAAAAAATAAAAAGACTTCTATAAAAAAAAAAAAAAAAAACACCTTTCTTCAGTTCAAGTAGAGGCCAAGCGGAGTTCTCATGCACTGTTATCTTTGTTTTTTTTTACAGCCTTTACCATAGAAAACCCCCCACATCAATTTCAAATAGAACATTTTATTTTGCATTTGTTTGTAATAGCAAACATGATTAATGACGACGAAACATCTTCAGCAGCTGATCGTGCTTCCCATTCACACTGGTAACAGAGATCCAGTCTGTATTATCCGTGTCTCACATATATCTGTTTTTGATGTATTCCCTGTACATCAACATGTCCTCTCTGCACAACGCCCTCACCTGGCCCTGACCGGTCATCACATGGCCCTCAAATACCTCCTGGCTGTTTTTGCCCACCTGTGGAGGTAAAACTGCATAGATGCTGTCCTCTGGGAAGCAGGACACTGGCTCTCTAAGAGAGAAGGAAAAGAAAAATGGGAGAGAAGCATGTGTGATTGGTGTATCACCATATACATTAACTTTAGGCAAATCACGTGGCTTAAGACAAGGCAAAAACAAGAGGTGGAAAGGAGTTTGTTTGAGCCAACAAAAGACTGTAAACTGCTGCTGAGAGGTGGAAACAACACGAGGAGGGTGAAGATGAGTGCTTTCACAGCAGTATTACTCATATTTTCCAAAAACTAGATTTTAAAGCATGTCTTACCATCTTCTGGGTGAATTATCAACTGCGTGCTTGTCAAGTCATCTATTCAGTTAGGCTTCCAACAACAGCTGAGGCCTGAGTGAGAGGCTGTTTAGACACATGGCTGCATTTCAAATGGCACCTGCCTCATGATGGGCTGTTTTCAAAGGCACAGCGGAGGCTCTCGGAAGCCTTGAGATAAATTATGAGCTGTGGAGGATGTTGTAGCCATAGAGTATATGGCTACAACCCCCCCCAAGGCTGCTGTGTAAGAATCCTTAATTACACAGACTAGTCAGTAGTGCTGAAGGTAAAAAATATCTCTAGGCCAAGTTGAGAAAACAAATAGCATTTTTGTTTTGGGGCTTTTTATTGCAAAATGTGGAAAATGAAAACCACTGACTGATGCATTCATTCATCATAAACTGAGAAACCGCAATCCGTTACAATTCACTGTTTATTGCCCGTAAAATAACAAATATGACCGTGACCCTTAGGCGCAATCTGGGCGAAAAGCCCCGTGATGATTACTGTGTGTAAGTTTGATTAAAATCTGCCCAATGCAGCAGGAGGAGTGATTCCTGTGGCACAGATTCATCAGAACTTTGAGTGGATTTTACACACACACCTGAGACTTGCTGGAGAGATCTGACTCGTTTCACAGCCTGCTACACAAAGAAACCGGTGCTGTTAGATGAGGTTAGAGGACAATATGTTTGATTGAAAATGAACTTCAGTTTGCAGTGTGACTTAATACGACTATAAAGAGGTGGTGCTGGTGTTCAAATAAAGTTCTTATGAGATATTGATGTTGGCAGTTTAAATATGTGCATTTAATAATGAAAAGTGAAGCAATATTGATTACTGGTATATTTTTCAGATATATTTTCCTTTTAAATTTGAGGTTGTTTTTTTTTTTTTAATAAATTTGCCTCTTTTATCCTCTTAAATTTGCTATTATTTCCTTGTAAAACTATCATCTTGAAAATATTATTTTAAACTTTCACTAGCCCTAATACATTGTCACATGAATAGTGCTGATATTAGTTAAACAAGCAAGAAATTTGATAAGTTGCGTGTACAGAGCTGGAAACATGGGTCACAATTTGGCTATTTTCAAACTTATTCAAACAGTATTGACAAGATTTGTGAATTTTTATTAGAAGCAGACCTTTTTTTACCCATAAAAATAATTTTTATTTCTTACTTTCTTGTTCACATAATATAAAGCAGAAGTATAATGTGTCTACAAACTCCTACAAACCATGTGAGCAACACTGAAAACATTTCAAGTAAATATGTTTGTGTTTTCAAATATTTCAAACTTCATCTTCTGGCCTGTTGAGCTTACTATTACTGTATAAACTGTTTAATGTCTGTAATTTGTACATTACATTTGCCTTATTATAAGACAACTTATTTTAGAGCATAGAAAAGCCTCAATTATACCTTCCACATGAGTCTGCTACAGTCCAAGTGATATAAATTTCATCATCAGCATGAAGGTCCATACAGATATCCACGTGCCAGCCTATTGTTTGTTTACACCACGTGGATTTGTCTGTGGAGGATTTACAGCGCACCAACGATGCATACACCTCAGGCGGCGAACTTGAAAGTAGTGTAAAAGGAATGATTACTCGGCCATTGAGCCCCCAGCTGTCCGTGTTCGAATTTGCAACGGAGTACAGTCAGGTCTTAAGGTCAAGACCTTCCAATACTGAAGACAGAAATCAAACAATCTTCCCATGAGCAACACTTGCCCCGGTGGTGCCGAAAAGTTCTTTTTAATGGGTAGAAACCTTAGAAACCAGATTCATGGTGGGCGGCCATCTGTCCTAACCAGCTGGGGTGAGAGGAGAGCAGAGGAAGAAAAGAGGGCCATTAATCTCTACACCTCACTGATGTTTCTCAACAGGAATGGGCTACAGTATTCATTTCTTTTCCATTTTTATCTCCGTCACTTGAGTCATCTTTGGCTGAGCCTGATGGATCAATAGAGGAACATAGAGGGAGGTGACACTCTAAAAGGCTTCTAACAGTGACAACACGTTTGGGGTGCTGTAACATCTTAGAATAGCACTGTTGCACAACAACAGACACACCTGTAGCACCCTGCGGGCCTGACACGAGGATGACAACAATGGCTGGATGGACTACTGAAAGGCCAGAGAGAAAGACAACGTAGATGAAAAGGTTTGATTCCCTGCTGATGGAGATTTCCTAAAAGAAAATATTGATACTTCTGCCACTTTTGTAAGATAAATTACAAATTTTCTCCTGTTCTGTAAGAAGGGATACATACAAGAAACTTTCACATTTAAAAACGGTTCACACACCAAAGACATACTAGAAACACATCAGAGGCATGTCTTTCATCATCCTTGAATTTTCCTCCTCCAAGTTGATTACATGTCCCCACTGTGTCTTTGTCAGCCTCTGTCAGTCTTCCTCTAAGTGACCATTTCTTGTCCATATCCTCTTCAGTTCCACATGACCATCAAACTTAGTCGATCCGAATGACAACCGATCTGGTTTTCTAGGAAATTACTGGCAATGATAACGAGTCGCATTCATGGTCTTCTTAGAAAACTGAAAGTGAATACCTTCCTCACCTCTCACCCATGCATTCAAACATAACAAGGGAAAGAAAACTAATTCATGAAATTTCTATCCACTTTTGCACTTTTTCATTCTGTAAAAAGGTATCATTTCTATAATGTCTGTTGAACAATACAACCGCTACCAATTCCCTCTGATGCAGTCTCTAAGCCATTTTCCCTTCAGGAACATTTGCTTAATAATCAACGTGTCTCAAAGTGTTTTTTTATTTTCCTGAAGCGAGGTTTTACTACCTTTTTTTTGCTGTTTTTTTTACTACAACTGCAAGGAGCTCCCTCCACCTCCCTCCCTAATCTCACTGCAAACATCACAGTCGACAGTGACATCTGCCAGGCTGTCCATGACCACTGCCAAGAGGGGTTCAGTGTCCTGCACCACAATTAAATATTTCATCACATGCTTCCTCATACAGTACCATAGCTCTTCTCTTGGTATCCTATAAAATCCTTTCACATGCTTTCCAAAATGACACATTACAGCTCTTTCTGATCATCTCTGTACTTCTTCATCAAAACTTCTAAATATGTAAAATTTGAAATCTCTAAACTAAACCGTGTCTTAGAGCCAACTGCGAGTTAGTATGGACTCTGCCTGCCAATCGTCACAAATTAACAAGTCATATCTCGTTTGTATAATCCATAAAAACATGATTAAAAACATCAATCTGTGATTTCTGCTTTGGGAGGCTTTGGATGCTGAACTAATGGAGATTTGTTATAGGTAAATTGTCTTACTATAAACAGAAAGACAATTTTTTAAAAGAGAAAACAGCGGCTGAAAGATGGGAATTTTCCATGTACAACATATATGAAATTGGGAAGGCGAGTGCGGGAGTTATTTATAGTTACTCTTGCCAGGACAAAAAAAATTTGTATTTACTTGATTCAAAATGAGTAAGTAATTTTAGGGGGTTGTAAAGTAATTTTAGGGGGGTTGTAAAGCTGTAGCTTTTCCACATGATTTGATTTCTTTACACACAGGAAAAAATCCAAGTGAACTGCAAGCAAACCAAAATGTATCATTACAGAATATTCAGTCTGCTTATTGGGCATATATGTCTAGGGTGCGAGCAGTAAATACAGTAAGAAGGTGCTGTGTTCTGATCTACTGCATAAAATGAAGAATTCCTGCTCATGTCACAGATGGTTGCTAATAGATACAGACCCCAGCACATCGATTGAGCCTTGTTGCATCCCAGAACACAAAGCACATGTAGCTACAGGAAGTTTTTTTTAGCTCAAACTTGCAATGTATACCTGGTAGTAGGTTTGGAAAGGGGTCAAATCAAGTTCACAGAATCACAGACTGCTCTGGAGTTCATTTGGGACCACACAGGGGCCCCCTCCTCCAAAGGGTCTTAGTGTGGTTGTTTTGGCTCGCACTTACATGCGATTACAGTGTTCAAATCAGCACAAATGGACTGCGCCAGAGTTCGATTTAAACAGACTAAAAACTGGAGGTGCGCAAGGACCATCAATAAGTTTAAATGTTCAAACAAGTTTTTTGCACTTTCACAAGAAGACAAAACCTAGCAGGTATGAATGTTGATATATAAGAAGCCATCATGTAAGAAAATCACAAGTGCATGTAGAGGAGGAATTTGTTTCTAAACTGATTTATGTGTTTGCACAGGTGTGTGTGCATGCATGCCTTACAGCTCAAAAGACAGCTCGACAAAAACATCTTGTGCGTTTCCATGGCTGCACATTGCCATCACACGTGTGGTTGAACTTTGAATCTGGCTGAGGGATAAAAAAAAGGGGGGGAAAAAAACCAAACAAACACCATCTACGGTAAAGAGTGGACTGTCTGGGAAATAGCGTGTATGCAAAGAAGTGAAGAAACATATGACAATTAAACAGTGCGCAGCTAGAAGCCTCGACTGAGACCACTTAGTAGTGCAATCCTTCTCCCAAGGCTAGTGAAAATGTTGAGTGCTTTATAAAAGGGGTCATTTATAACTGCAAACCAAGAATACAATACCATACATTACACGTGAGCCAGGTTTATTGAGTTTGAGTACATGTGGCTTTTTTCCCCTTTTTTCTATTAATATGTTTTACTCACAGACAGATGATGTTTGCCGGGTTTATGTGTTCAGTTCTCTCCACTCTGTGCTGGCTCTCACCCAAGTGAGCAAACCTGCAGGAAAATACAAAACATAATACAGAGAATGAATGATATTTCTGCAAAATAAGCCAGTAGTGTAGGTGTGCATTGCTTACAAATGCTTCTGCCCTCTTCATCGTGAGCGGAACGATCCAAATAACCCTAATCTGTAATAGGGTCGTTATGGCTCTACCGAATGCTTTCAATTTAAGGCTTCATACTGTCTTCAGTGTTCAACTTGTCTTCTGAGATCTCTAATATTTAGATCTCACCATCATCAAATCACAAATTTCCCTGTAGGTCATTTTTCTCTCACAAAGACTCAATAATATGCAACTGCTGAGTCCCCCTCTGGCTGTTGCTTATGATTTTTAATATTAATGCATTGATTAGCAGAGCACTGGCTGCAGCCACCATCTTTGGAGCAGTTTCAACTTCAATAATGAATGCAATTTCATTCTCATTATGTGCCACTGTAGTAGGAGAATATGAACAGCATTCTTCACTGCAATTTGAATTGTGTGTGTTTTTTAAGGTTTACTCCCTTGCTTTAGTCACCCAGTATAAATGTGACTGCCATCGAAGTGCGATGAGACAGAATACAGACCTAAGTCAGTGAAGATGTTAAAATAAATAAATGTTTTGGTAACAACTAAATGTCAGGACCATTTTATTTATTGTTACGTTAACTACCTAACTTATTAGAAATTGCTCATACATTCTCGACCAATGCCACATTTCTATGTAATGCATATGCTGTATTTTAAATGTATGCATCAGTTTCAGTGTTTTGGTGTGTGTGAGACTGATTCATGATGTTTATGACATTCAAATGTTTGATTTTTCCATGTCATTCTGATCTATTCAAGCTTTTTTTGTTTTCATTTCTACATTGCATTTCTCTATCCGGTCGTTAAGTCTGACGTCACTAGCCGTGTCTGGGCCTAAACGCCGCTGCAGGTCCATATATCAAACGATCACTATGGCATTACTGAGAGTTGAAAAACTGTCTGAAGTCTTTCATCTTTAATAAAATCATCAGCGTTCTGCTCTACCAGGTGTAACAATTGAGTTTAACATCCAGGCATCCATGAAAACGGAATTTATGAAATTTAACGGAGTTAGGAGCTAGCAGGAGGTTAGCTCGCTAGCTTCTATCTAAATACAATATAGCATGTTCTGACTGCGGGGCTTTGGAAACAAATTAAAACGTACAGCTCTGTTATCACTTCCAACCTAAATGAAGACAGAAAACTAAACAGCAGTGACGTTTGTAAGGTTACTGAAGTTTGGCTAGCTGGTATATAATGATGTGCTACATGACCGCTAACGACACAGCTATGTTAGCATAATATAAACAAGCTAACTTTTTTTCCACTCGATAAAAGTTAACGTGAGTGTTCTCGGTGGTCAGGAACAAATGTAATCGCATGGCAGGATGCTGTAAAAGGACCAAACTTCAGCTAGGAGAACAACTGAGATAATCCATCCACAATATGAGGTTAGTCATTCATTGCTGCATGGGCTGGGCTGTAGTTACATCCTAAGGTTTTAAAAACTGAGCTTAAATAAATGATTAGCGGTAATAAAAGCCGAGGGAGGTCAACAGTGATCACTGACTGTTTTAGGAGCTTTTTGAGATTAAATAGAAGAAAATACATAACATTAAACATGTTAACAACACAAAAGCCATATTAAACGCAGACTACTTTAGGCCCGGAAGTAGGATTCGTCACGTCATCACTTAACGACCGGATAGAAGTGCTGAAAATTAAGTTAATCTGATTGGCAGTCAAGTCAAGTAAATTGTTTTTTTTGTGCTGCAAGTAGTTTCATCTACTTGGTGACAGAGTAAAAATAGGATGCCATGGGTTGTAGCTCAGAGGTCATCTACTGATTGCAAGGTTGGTTGTTTGTGAATGTTCAATAGAAAGCATTGAAAAAAGTGCTTGTATGAATGGCTGAATGAGGCATACAGTGTAAAGTGCTATATAAAAATCATTTACCATTCAACCTCTTTGCAACTAGAAAAAAAATCGGTGATTGCATTTCATTTTTTTGCTTTTGCGACTGATTGCAAGACCAACTTGCAACTTGACCAACAATCACTCAGAAACATTTTGAAAGGTTCATAAACAACTGCTGCCTCATTTATAAATGCAAACAGGTCGCCAAAATGTTGCAATTAGTCAGAGTCAGTGTGTAGGAATGAGGGCACCTCTTTGAATCAGCAGACTCAATGAGCTGCCAACTGTTGTATTTTGATTACACTGCAATATGAAAGTAAGGTTGCTGAACACTTATATCATTTCGCAATTAAACGTCCATCTTTCTTTAACATTTGTATAAGAATTTCAGTTATTGGTCAAGTTTCTGTTCAATCTGAATTTCTATGTACGCAAACTGTAACAGTTGCAAATTTTGCAAAGTTACCACACTGTTATATCAGAACAAGATTGTGTTTAATTCCCAACTTGACTCCATTCAATCTGATAGCAAACTGACCATCTAATTGCCAGATAAAAAGATAAAATAAAATAGTGAGGCGTGGCTAAAAACTATTGCACAGCACAGTACATGAGAGGATGAAAGCTCATGTTACATATCTTCTGATATAATAAACACATAGCATGTATGGCCCCCATTGCTTTAATGACAGCTTGGATGTGAGCTCACATAAACTCAAGAAGTTTGTCTTATCTTAAATTGAGGTTTTGCACAATGTTCCAAAAATCTTCCATTTTTTATCCAATGGGTTCCAGGTCAGGTGTCAGGTGCCCATTGGTATTTTATGGTCTTCAGCAGTTCTTGCAATGCCTTGAAGTGTGTTTGAGGTCTGCAGTCACATGGTCTTTTCCAAACTATAATGTGCACTTACTCTATAAACAGCAAAGATTCTCTTAAAAGAATAACTATCCACCATCTACAGTTCTACTTCAGTCATCCTCTTTGGATTTAGGACAGCAGTGTGAGGGGGAAAAAGCTATCAAAGCTTCATCCAATGATCATTCTGTATAAAACGTGCTGTAAGCTTCCAAAGAACAGACAGACAGTTCTGTTCAGATTCAAAGCCTGCTGATGGCTATTCACTGTGTCCTAAATCAGTGTTGGCAGCAAACAGGGAGAAAGTACAAAATGAAATAGAAAGGACTTGCAGAAAAGAGAAGGAAGGGAAAGGTGGAGAAAGAATAGTGAGGTCAGAGGCGTGATAAACCCGCCTGGTTGATGCTTGTTTTCAGGATGACCCATATCACCCTGAGGGGGTGGCTGCCTGTTCTGCCCCTGTGTCTTGAACACTGCGTTGTTCTGACTGATAATATTAAGTGCCTCATTCAGGATAAAGTAGACTTCATAGATTTTACTACTTTTATTGAGCAGCATCCGCAGGTGAAAATATCAGATTGTCCAATACTTTGACATTTGACCTGAATGTCTGTCGTTGACGCTAAAATAGTAAATTAGGAAGCTAAACCTTTTCACTTTAACATTCCAGCAGTGCCTAGTCATCTTATGACTAGAATAAAATTAGGACAGCAACCTTCTTGCAACCAGAGCTGTTGAATGGAAGACTCCGTTCACTTCAATTGACCATTTTTTCATTTTTATAGCAATGGCGGATCATGGTCATTCTGAAAGGTAGCAAGAATTGCTAGCCGTGGCATAGAGCTATAAAAGAACAGAAGTTTGAGATGCATTTCTAAAAGGTAGGAAGTTAAAAAAGAAAAACTATTTGAAGGCCATATGACCCACGTGACGACCCCAAACCCTTCAATCGGGCACTGATTGTAGTATCAGTAACTAAAGTTTGAGGGTTTGAATCATGATTTTATGATTAAACACGTCCCCTAATGGGACACAATCTGTCTCCAAACAATCACAGCCCAGCTTGACTGACTGCAGTCGCTCTCAGATTATCAAAGATTTGCAAATAATTGTTGTTTAATATATACACACAGATTATCACCATGGTACAACCCATCTGAGGTAGTATGTGCTGATGTTGACTACTAGTCTCTTTGCAATGTGGGAACTGACTCAACTGCTTATATTCCTAAATGAAAGCAGGGCTGCCGAGCACTTAAGTCTTTTTACAGTTAAATCGCCATCCTACAGCAACTACATCACTATTTGTTGAGGAATTCAGTAACTCGCAGACTGCAGATGCAAACATGACCCCTTTCACTTGCAAACTGATAGCAGAATGACAGAATAGTCTCTCTGTCTTATTGGCATTTTATTGCTGTCTTGATGCACCAAAACTTTGAAGAAAAAAAAACATTTCAGAGGCAAAGAGACTCCAAATAGCAATAATTGTATCTCCAACCACAGTTTTTCTTAGTGTGACTGAAGCATTAATGGACTAATGGAAACATTTTCATTTCATTACGCAGTCCAGATTTGCAGCTCAATCTTTTAATATAAACATTAGCCTCCTAAGACCTGAACTCTTTCACGGCATGCATTTTAAATTTTTCTTGGCCATTTGAATTGATTGGGACCTGATGAATGTAAAAACAAAGAATTACCAGATTTTTTTTAACCTAATTTTTGTTTCTGAGACAAATGAGATCCACGTATGGTTTTAACAGTGGCAGTATAATGTCCTCGTAAGTGGATATCAGGCCCTTGTAGAGAAAAATTAACTATTTTCGTCTAGACATCCCAAAATGTGATGTCCACACATGTGGACGCCAGGTCCTGGGAGGTTAAATGAAATTAACAGGTGGGCAGTAAACATTAGTGCCACAAAAATCAATTCACCCTCTCCCAAAAAAAATCTGAAATGTGGTCACAATTTCTTTCTTGAGAAACTGCAAGACAATTAATTTTGGCTTACTAGCTATGTGCAAAAGTTTTATTATAAATATTATTTCTAATATTTATCTTATAAATATACAATTTCTTTGGAAGTCACATATTTTGACCACCAAAATTGAATCTGTTCCCCTCAACTCTAAGTGACAATGTAATGTAATTTTCTCCTTGTATTCCTGTCATGTCCAGTTTACAAGACTGGCACTTCACAATAATATTCCTGACGCAATCTTTCCAGTTCGACGACACCACTACACTACAGTCCAAAAGGACACACTTGTTCAGTGTGAAAAAGTGCATTCTCATCAGCTCCAAATACTCAGCGCCTTGATGCACCTGCAGTGGGAGTATTTGGATGTGTGCTGGTGCCTTTGTCTTATTTTCATCTGCGTTGTTTTTTTGTTTTCACTGTCATTACGAGGTTAGGTTCAGGCAATGAGGATGTAAAGTTTTTCACTGGGAGTGACGGGATGGACGAGATCAGATATGAGTACGTCAGAGAGACAGTTCAGGTTGAGCAGTTTGGTAACAAAATTAGAGAGAAAAGGCTGAGATGGTCAGACATGTGCAGAGGAGGGATAGCAGATATAGTGTACAAAGGATGTTGAAGATGGAGCTGCCAAGCGGTAGAAAAAGAGGAAAACCTCAGATGTTGCAAAAGAGGACACACAGAGGGTGTGACAGAGGAGGATGCTAGAGATGGGGTGAGGATAAAGGAAGATGATCCACTGTGGCAACCGCTAAAGGAAGCAGTCAAAAGAAGGAAGAGGTGATTAAGTTCAGGCAACGAAGCTATTTTGTATAGCAAAAGGTCTTTGAGTGGGAAAAATAAAGATTACCCAGTTTGCTTAAATGTTATGTCAACAGATTCTTTGATGGATGGATGGCCATCTTTAAATTTAAAGTAATATTGCTGAGATTGCGTGAGTGAAATTGTGGGCCAGTATCTGTGATATGATGACTACTGAATATATGTTATTACGTATTGTTATAGTTTTCATCCCTTGTATGTAATTAGTAGCTCAGATTTACCTTTGGTAAACGAGTAGGTCATCTTCAGAGGGAAACTCAGCCAGATTGAGTCCATAAGGCTCCTTTGCCATGTGCTGCTGATAAACCTCCTGAAAATGTGAAGAGAGACACAAAAACATACTTACGCATGTGGACAAGATAGAAAAAATATTTAAAAAACAGTTTTCATAAATGTTTAATCATGGCTTTTAAATGACCGCAAAAAAAAAAAAAAAAAAAAGTAAGCTAGTCGACTTATAACTATAAAACCATACAGACAAGGTCATCAGGTTCAGCTGCTTCTCCCCAACAGATTCAGTAATTAGGATGGCGCAAGGAGGTTAATCTTAGCAACTTCAAAAGTAATTTAATTGTTGGTGTCTGGTAAGGTGCTTTCATGTTCTTTCGTGCTTAGGGACATGCCCTCCTGGGGATCTGTCACACAGTGTTCAGTGTCTGTTGGGATATAATAATCATAATAAACAGGAGATCATAATAAAAAGGTCAAACTGGTTCAAGCTGACTGATCGGAATAGAATTAAACTGTGAGGCAACGGGGCATTTCAAATGTGACACTTAATTAAAAAAAAAAACTCAACAGAAACTTTAATTTAGAGAGAACTGTAATCCTTAAAATACAATTATAAACACTCATCATTAATTTATTGTAGTCTGTAGTCTTTTCTTTACAATATAACACATATTAAGATTATCATTGCTATCAAGTGGGGCTGTGTAAATATAAAAACAATAAAATTGTAACAGAGTACCCTCCATTAACAGGCAATGCTCGAGCTAATTTATTTTATTGAAGAAATTGAAAATTGCCAAAGGAATCAAAAGGAAGGTGAAACAGCTGAAATGGTAGATGCTGCAGAATTGTGCAACACGTTTTAATCTTGATAAATAAATGATTAAAAAGTGGAAAACACAAAACATATCCTGTAAAACATCTTTGTTCTCAAAATTTGAGTTCCAATCCAACATCTGCTAGTTTTAGACCAGATTAACATGTCAATATTTTAACAAGATTTAGCAGATATATCTGTATAACCTTCCTGATTATTCAAAATGTCCTATAAAAAAGCATTTTCTAGGCAAAATATGATTTGTGGGGGTGTTTTGTTACATTTTACTCTGCCTATAGTCTCTACAGAAAAGGTAAAAGCCTGTTATGTAACAGCATATACAGGATTTGCATGAACGCAGTCCGTTCTCTCACTTTTCTGACATTGCAGTAATATGTGCAACATAAAGCTTTCAATTTTCCCAGTAACTGTATTGATCTGAGCTGCAGGGAGGGGAGAATTACGCAGGGTGTTACCAGAACCATGTCCAGGAAAACAGCAGCTGTGAACACACACAAGATCACAATAATACACAGAGCCCTGATCAAAGACTACACGGGGATTCGCAAAACACTAACCGCACCATACACACCTACGTGCAGCACACAGGCGAGGGTGTTGTGCAGGCGCATATCTGCTTGTACAGCAACACACAGCAAATCTACCGAGCACATGCACGCTCAAATCGAGGTGGAATACCAAATGAGCATGTGTAATTACATGGTAAACGTAGTAATGATCCGATGTTTAAATATTTCAACAGTTGTGTGTTGTGCTGGCACCCTGGCAATCCATTCTCGGGGACAGGCTTGCAGGCAGCGACACGAGATGCACGAGTGTGACTGCGTGCGCCCAACACGTGAGCAAGCTGTCCGGCCCAAAATATTCATGACCAGCTCATTGCTCATGGCCACGAGAAGACAGGCAGGAAACCCAAGGAAAATACATCATAAATCAGGAGGAGAAATAGATGGATGGAGAAAGAGGGAGTGCCTCTGCTTTCAACTCTGAAGACAAAATGCCTTCAAGATATTTCTCCTTCTCGGTGCCACTGCCCAGATAAATCAAGCAAAGGTGCCTTTTCTTTTTGTTGTTAGAACAATGTTGTAGATTCAAAGCTTTGTGCTGCACAAATAGGACAATTACATGAAAAAATGTAATGAGACTACCGATGAGACCTCAAGGACAGCTGGGACTTTCTACAAGAGCAGTCTAAGGTGCCAAGACCTTTAGTGAATTATAAAACAGGAGTAAGCCCAGGCTGAGAATAATGTGAAGATTTCCTAAATCAATAACTAATCTAAATGGCACCTAAAAGGTGGTGGATTAGCCAATTGGTTATGATCAACTCTGGGCTGGACCAATTACAATACATCCGTATTGAGGGGAAAAGGAACGCGATTAGTCCCGTACTTCAGCTAGAATGAAAAAAAGACACAAAGCTGGAGTTATTCTGTCTTTACGCTGTCAGCTGCCTCTTCTCCCCTCATTCTCCCTCCCTCCCTCCCTCTCCTGTTGCTACTTCAATCATGAAACTGATCAATGATCAGCTGATCGTCTCTCTTGTTTGTTTATCTCCCACTTTGCGCCAGAAACAGGAAACCAGCGGATGTTGCGCTAAACAACAACAGCAGCACGTTCAAGCTTGATAAGCTGTTGTTATAATTTATTTTAAATTAATTTCTAGTATCAGCTGATGTTTGCTGGAGCCACAGCTGTAAAAGCTGCTGCTCATGATATCGGTTTGGAAACATGAAGGTGATACAAATCATACATATATATATACCAACAAGACAGTGTACATCACTGTCACAACAGCGTTTGTTTTAGTTTTGTCTTTTTTTCATGTCATGTCATGATGACTGTGAGCAGCTTCGGTAGCAAAGGCAATATAATAACTCTGAAACCAACAGTTTACACATCACTGGGGGCTCCTTCATGCATGACAAAGGTAATTTCTTAGAAACTGAGACATTTTAAGAGGATGTAGTTATCTGGTGCATCAGTCCTGTTGACACACTGACCTACTCTACCTGTGCTCATTAATGTGCTTCTTGGTCTCACTGTGCTTATAGGGAATCTGGGTCAAAACGTGCATCCAGTCCCCCCGGGACATGAAACAGATACCAATATAGACAGGACATGACAAAGGTTCGTTACTAATATCTACACACATACGCAGATTTTACTGCATTTGATGAACTATACAGTGATGTGTCTGTTTAGAAAGTAGCAAAAGCATTTATCAGAATCGCATATTGAGAATTTTTTTCAATGAAAATATTCCTTTTAGGCCTAAAAAGGTCTTACATGCAATCTACAGCTCTGCCTAATTTGGTATGCATGGATCTTGCCCAGTGTCAGCCAGGAGAGGCTGTAGCTGCCATCAGTCTTAGTTGGATACATGGTTAAGAAAATGAATGGATGAATGCATCTCTAAGAATATCCACTGCAAGCTCTACTCACTCTCAAATTCTCTTGCTACATGGTAGGACGACGCAGTACTTACAGTATCTGCAAGTGATTAATGTCCTTAAATTCATCAATGCTGTGGTCACACTAAGGAACAGTGGTTAGAGACGTCAGCACGACCACAGCTATTGCGACTGTGTGCACTGAATTTGGAGTTTCATCGACTTTGAAATGTTTTTTTCACTGACGGGGACCAGTCACTGAAACAGCCACAACTACCGTCTTCTCATAGATTTGAAAAGAGAAGAGAAATGCCTCCACAAATAATAATGCAGTTGCTTGATATAGGAATAAAACTAGAACACAACCTGTTGGCAACCAGCCGAGTCGAGTTCCATATTGCAAAGAGATGCGTTGAGCAGACGAGTTGCAATTGTGTTGTCTTTGTGTTTACAAATTCAAATCATTTTCAAACTGTTACCAATTTGCCTGAGAGTGATTGCAGTAAAACGAGTACTGACTGTCATGATATTGATATGGTAACGGTAAAGAGAGTAATTGATGGTATTGTAAAACCACTACAATATATTTTTAATTTGTCTTTCCAGGAAGGGGTTTTTCCACAAAAAATGAAAGTTGCAAAAATTATTCCTATTTATAAATCAGGTGAAAAGCATTGTTTTACAAATTATAGACCAGTGTCAGTACTCTCCCAGTTTTCTAAGATACTGGAAAAACTATTTCTAAAAAGATTTGATAGCTTTGTGGCTAAACATGATTTGTTGGCAAATTGCCAGTATGGGTTTAGAAATAATAGATCAACAGTTTTGGCATTGATGGATTTAATGGAAGAAATAACAGCATGTATGGATAACAAGAAGTACGCACTTGGAGTCTTTCTAGATCTAAAAAAAAGCATTTGATACTGTTGACCACGAAATTCTAAAAATCAAACTGGAAAAATATGGGTTCAGGGGTGTGGTACTGGATTGGATAAACAGCTATGTGATGAATCGACAGCAATATGTACAAATAAATGAGTTTAAATCTAAATTGATGGATATTGAATGTGGAGTACCTCAAGGATCAGTATTAGGTCCGAAAATGTTTATTACGTATATAAATGATATTTGTAAAGTATCGAAGATACTAAAGTTTGTAATTTTTGCAGATGATACCAATATACTTTGTTCAGGTGCGGAATTTCAACAGGTTTTGGAGGTGATCACAGAGGAGTTAAAGATATTAAAGAAGTGGTTTGATAGAAACAAATTGTCCTTAAATTTAAATAAAACAAAATTTATGTTATTTGGAAACTATAAGAAAAACATTAACATTGAAATTTGTGTCGATATAATATATATCTAGAAAGGGTTAATGCCATAAAATTTCTTGGTGTGATCATTGATCAAAAGGCCTGTTGGAAATCACACATCACTTATGTGAGGGGAAAGTTAGCACGGGGCATTGCTGTCTTGGGGAAAGTAAAAAAATTTCTGGATAGGAAAATATTGTATATGTTATATTGTGCTTTGCTATTACCATACATGAGTTATTGTGTAGAGGTTTGGGGAAATACATATAAAAGTAATATTCAGACTATAATCATAATGCAGAAAAGGGCCATTAGACTAATAAATCAGGAGGGGTATAGGGCTCACACAAATGCACTCTTTATTAGGACGCAAGCTATAAAATTCCAGGATCTGGTGAAGTTTAAAACAGTGCAAATAATATATAAGGTAAGGAAAGGGATGCTCCCAATCAAAATAAGTAAATGGTTCTTAGAAAGAGAAGGGAGGTATAATTTTAGAGGGAAGTGGAATTTAAAATTACAAAGAGTAAGAACAACATTGAAAAGGATGTCTATTTCAATAGCGGGAGTTAAATTCTGGAATGAGTTAAAAGAAGAAATAAAGGTCAGTAGTGATATAAACCAGTTTAAAATAAAACTCAAAAAAGAAATATTAAATAAGTATAAGAATGAAGAAAATGCAATTAACCCAAGACAGCAGTCAAACTCATGTTTATTTTCTTCTGCAAATTAGCAAATCTAAATATAGTTTTAGTTGAACATGTGAAAATATTTTTTTGAGATGTTATGTTCTAAGTTGAAGGTATTGTATACGTTTTTGTGGTTCAAATTTAGATGATGAGGATGTAAACCTGAGGGGGTAGGGCTAAATAAGTATATACTTCTGCCTACTCCTTTTCAAACAACTGTATGGAATGATTTTATGAAATGTTGGTGAATGTATATGTTTGAAATAAAAAAGAACTGAACTGAAACTGAGTCAGACTGACTTTTTGGAGACAGGTAGCCTCCCACCAGGTGACCCATGAAATCCATTTACAATCAAAAGTGCAACATACTCAACCTCTTGTTACTAGCCAGTTGCCACAACTACTTGCAGGCAAAAGAATTCAGTGCAATCATTGGGTAAACAAATTCTTCCTCACTGCCTCTCGTATTTTATTTTTTTTTAACTCTAGTGTGATTTTAGGCTTTTAATGTGAGTGTTAGGGAGTTTCAAAGCTGATTTGGACCATAAAATCTACCTTGGCAAGAAACCAAAAAAGAGAACCGAATCAGTCATCAAAAAATTAAGGCAAGCCGGAAACCCGCTGGTGACCTCTCATCACCTGATGTTCTAAAAGCAGCCAAAAATCCCGAAGCACATGCCCCACATTCTCACCCAAAGGGACCATCAAGGACATCAAAAAGGTTTACACGCTATCACAATACACGTGCACAGAACCAGAAAAACCAAAATAAAAACAAATGGAATTATGCAGGATTGATTTGTTTCCTTTGACAAGCAGAGTAGTAGCAGCAGTAGATTTGTAAGCAATAATACAAGAGAGGAAACTGTGCAACTATCTCAATTCATTTCTTCAATGCGTTAGAAGAAACAAACACTATTTAGAGCCTCAGCTCTATCACTGACACCGATTAAGGTGACGTCTGCTCTTCCGTCTGACGTAAACCAAAACAAAGAACTAATTTCTTCTGGGAGACTTAAGGGAGGTGGGCGAGAGAGAACACAACCAGGGTGACATACTCATACTGGAACGCAACATTCATTTGAGGCCTAAAATATAAGCAGTTAGCAACCCAGCATAAACTGAGAAGTGCTGGGAGGTCTTTAGACAACATAACATATCCTTGAATTATTAGAGGATATTAACTTGTTAAACAATTACACTCAGAAGTGAAATTATTTTTAATTTATTTAATAAGATCCACAAATTCAAATCTGATAGCTTCCTTTAATATATTTGGGGATTTGAATCTGCCTTGTTAGGACAGTGTTTGTGTGTTCATACCTCCTGGGTGCGACTACTCTCTCCAGACTCCGTTAGCAGTTTGATCGGTGTGGATCGTTGAGATACAGTCCCCTCATCCTCACGGTCCTCCTCGGAGTCATCCTCTGATGTGCTAGATATGGCCTCCTCACTCGGGGGAGGAGGTGCGCTAGCTGCAGTCTTCCTCTGGAGAATCGTCTCCTCTTTACTGCTCTTGCTGTTGCCAAGATCCACACGCATGCACACAGATCAACGTATGTACAGTATAAACACATACAACTATCGTTCATGTATTGTACATTTTACAGTTTAGTCAAGCAGCAGAATCCCGATTATTTTTATCATGTCTAATGAGTCATCAGATCAGAAATGGCACCATGTTCTTCCACAACATCTCCCAGCAGAAATGTGACTAAACATATAACTGAAACAGACTTCATGGTTCCCAAAGGCTGTACGAGTTTGAGCCCATGATCTCTGTATACAGAGGATTCTGCAAATGTTATCCCTGACCGCAATATTAGGAGGAGAACCTTGCAAAGCAAGCAAGAAAAAGCAGATATGAAGGATAAGAGTAATGAAACACAATTCTTATTCTCAGAAAAATGGCAACAGGTACACAGAGCAGCTTTTGGGGATGTAGATTAGCTTGTACAGGGAAAGCTATCTGAAGCACAGAACACAAATGGACTTCAATTGCATGCTTAAACATGTAGATTCTAATTTCTATTTCTACAGCAAATCAAAAATAAGCATTTCATATGTAAGGGTCTTGCTAATGTAGGGACAATGAAAAGCACATGAGGAATTGCATTATCCTATTTTTTCCTGTGTGCATACATATTTATTTGGAAAATATATTAACATATAAATGTTTTTTGAAACCAAAAAATAGGGGAAAAGTTTAACATTGCTTGTGGTTAAACAAAGCTGTGTGCATGAGGGCACAGTGACATCGGGCTGATTTATTTTTCATGTAATAAATAAAAAGCTACAACACAAAGGTTGATGTGTACATGGTAGTACTACACTCACCCCAGCACTGATTTTCCCGTTTCCTCTGGCTTGCGCACTGTGAACGGGTTTGGATCCGCTCCCACTGTTTTGGGCATAAATTCCCTTTATGATCAGAAAATAGCTATTAGTCGACATCCTGCATAACAACAACAGCTAATAAATTCAGAACACACTGTTTATCAGAGACATGTTTCACTACCAAAATCATTGCTTTTGTATGTGTATATCCACCTTGCAGAGTTGGTCATGGCAATGCAGAACGTGTCATCAAAGGAGGTAAGTTCATACGGTTTGAAGAATTCCGTGTAAATGTCAATACTCTCGTCCAACTGGTTCATTCTCTTCACTTTGACCTTATTCATATTTTCCTCACAGGGAACTGCATCCAAACAGGAACAGAAATAATATTAATATTTATAACAATTACAACCGCTACACCCACACACTTTCAACACAAAAATACACTATATCACCAAAAGGATTTGCTCATTTGCCATCATACGCCTGTGAATTGAATAACATCCTATTCTTAATCCACAGGGTTTAATATGATATGACATCAGCCCACCCTTCTTCCACAAGGTTTTGGAGTGTGTTTATGGGAATTTTTTGCCATTCTTCCAGAAGCACATTAGTGGGGTCAAACACTAGTGTTGGATTAGAAGGCTTGGCTCGGATTCTCCACTCTAATTTATTCCAAAGGTGTTCTATTGGGTTTAGGCGAGACACCTCGAGTTCTTCAACACCTATCTTGCTAGTCAGTGTTTTAATCGACCTTGCTTTGTACTGTGATACACAGCTATCTTTGAACAGGAAGGGGTCATCCCCAAACTGTTCTCACAAAGTTGAGAGCATCAAATTTTCCAAAATGTCTTGGTTTGAAGCATTAAGAGTTTCCTTTCACTGGAACTAAGGGACTGAGCCCAATTCCTAAAAAACACAACCCCATATCATAATCCCCCCTCCATCAAAATTTTAACTTTGCACAAGGGAGTCACGCAGATCACGTTCTTGTGGCAACCACCAAACCCAGACTCCTCCATCAGATTAAAGAAGATTCATCACCCCAACGAACTTGGGACTTTCTGCACACATTATCATATTACCACTGGAATTCGACAAGCTCATGAGTAGGGATGGGTATCGAAAACCGGTTCTTGTTGAGAACCGGTTCCCACTGTTTCAATTCCTTGGAATCGTTTGCCATTTTTGCAAACGATTCCCTTATCGATTCCAGTCGCCCCGAGCGTCATTTACCTGGCAGGAAACATGGCGCCTAAGCGGCTCAAACGCTCAAAAGTTTGATTATACTTTATGAGAACCGATGACAACAGGGCAACTTGCAAAGTAGATATTTCATTTAAGGGAGGAAACACTACGAATATGCAAAAGCATTTGCTCACAAAACACGCGATGACACGCGTTTTTAATTCCGCTCCGGACTCGTGACTCTCAACCCAGCAGCAGCGCTAACGTTTGCACGTCCTCTCCCGTTAATGCGGCAGGTAAATAATCAACTAACAGTGCATATTATGTTAGCGCAATCTGCCTTATTACAAGACCTGCCATTACTGTACATGTAGGTGACCATGATGAGAGAGACAGACAGAGTCTGGCTGGCGCTCGCTGACAGTTCTCGCTGCAGTCTACCGGTAGCGTCTCCTTTCAGGCCAGGATAGACTAATGTCACCGAGCAGTGTCTAAGTTTGTGGTCAAAGGCTTGCACCCATTTGCCACAGCAGATGCCCCCGATTTTTGGTAAGTGAATGTGTTTAATTGTAGGCAGGGACATTACTGGATATTCTTGTGTAATTGCCACAGAACAATTTATGTTATACTTTGTTATTGCTACAGAAGAATGTTGCAGCTTTAAGGCAGGGATGACTCCTGGAGTTGCTTTCTCACTGCATATGCTTTATTTCACAATCAGATCGATTCGATAACAAAAACATACAGCAGCTCCTCTCCTACTCCTAGCCCTTCGCTGCGGTGGAAAAAAGAACGACTTCAATCCCCTTCAAGGAACATACGTACAAAATAGTTTTCCTGATACACCAATGGGGCGTTCAATGCCATCTTGTAAATATGAGTACTCTGGCAGAGTAACAGTTCAAATGAAAAATACACCAGAACAAACAAGCAAACAAAAAAAGAAGTGTGGGGTACCTTTGAACCAATGAACAAAGTATAACAATTTATACTTTTTAACATAACCCGACCCCGTCAATATGTGATATGTCTCACAAGAATATTTATTTTATTATTTTACATTTACAATTTTTTTTTCCTGGGGACCCTGTGACACCCCATTGAAGAGCCGTAGGCTGGATCTCTCAAGATCTCACTGTTGGGTTTGTAAGGCCATGTTACTCCTAAATTTCTATCTTGTTCAAAGAGAAGATATAAAACAAAGCTCTGAGCTAATCAACCTTAGTGTTCTCCTTTTTAAAAAAAAAAAAAAGAATCGATAAGAGAATCGATAAAGAATCGAATCGTTAAACAGAATCGAAAATGGAATCGGAATCGTTAAAATCTTATCAATACCCATCCCTACTCATGAGACCAACCCATTCTTTCACAAGCATTTGTAGAAGCAGAATGCATGCCTAGGTGCTTGATTTTTACACCTGTGGCTAGGGTTGTGCGATATGACCAAAATTTCATATCCTGATATAAGATATCTATCGTCCCGATAACGATATAAATCACAAAAATTTAACATTTTCTGTAAATTCTGTGAATCTCGGGCAGCTCGACTTGCGTGAAGCGTTTCCAGCTGCGCGTCATGTACCTGGGTCGAGTGTTTTAACTGATGTGTGAAACAATATATTTTTAGACATAAGTTGTAACGGCCGCCGTTTTCCTTGTATTTATTACACAGCGTGCTGTGGGGAAAAGCCTGCTCTAACGTTTGAGTCTAAGGTTTATTTTTTAGCACCTGACGGCTCTTTTTTGCTTCTCATCCGTAAATACTCTGCATAGTGTGATTCAGTTTATTTTGAAAAGTCTCAACAGGATCTTGAGCTTTATTGTGAAAGGTTTATGTGGAAAACAAACAAGCGGACACGCAATGGTTTTATCGTCGTAGTTGCTAACGACAACGCATAAATACAGACACTTGTCCATCCGTAGTGCGGTTATATAAAATATAAGAGAAAGAGAGAACTTTAAGAAATTAATATGGCGACTACAGTGACCATCAAAACGATGAAAAAAATATTGCAGTAAACAGTTTATTTTGCGACACCACGAAACAAAATGAAACGATAGACATTTTTATATCGTCATCCGATATATATCGTTGTATCGAACAGCCCTACCTGTGGCCATGAAAGTGTTTGGAAGACCTGATCTCAATGATTTGGCAATATAGTGTATATTTAAACAAGTCAGTTACAACATCAGTATAAGGTTTGTTGAATCCCTAGATTGGTCTGCAGAGTTATTTTGCATTTATTTTTTACCAACAATAATTGCAACCAAATACACAGTTCCTGCTAGGCTAAGGAATATGGTAAGCAATGACAGACAAAGCCATTGATGGTTGGTCGTTCAAATCAGTTTCATAAATAGTTCTGTTTCTTACAATTAAAACCATTAAATTCATTGACAATACCTTCATCATAGGGGACAGGAAGGTAGGACAGGACTCCCTCTGACCACCAGAGTGTATAGCTACAAACAAATAAAATACACAGCATTAAAATATTAAAACTTTTGAGAAGGTGAACGCAACCTAAAGTCTGAATTAGTCTCTTCTGGGACTTAACCTACATTTGGAAAATTGGCCTGTCTGGACCACCTAGACTTTTATTCAATGTGAGCAATTTGAGCGAACGCTCTTATGATGATCTGGTTTAGCGTGCGATTTGCTTCTTACTCCTCTTTGAGAGGAAAAGCGCAAAGTGTGGAAGCTGAATTGAATTTAGCTGCAGCCATGCTAATTTCTTGGAATAATGACTGAGCTACTTTGGCCCATTGTGGCTACACAAATTCGTGGCCTGAAAAAGAAAATTGGGTCTGCTTTTACGTAAGCATGAAGACAGTATGAAGCAACCAAAGTGAATACACTCTCACACTTACGCGCATAAATAACAAGCACAAAATCACTCTGGGTCAAAACATGAAGTGAATTGCAGTCATTACTGGATCATGACTAGGACAGACCAATTGATAAACTGACATTGTGAAATTTGTAGGACATCAGCTTGAACAAACAACACCTGCATGAACAAACAACAGGTGATAGAGACATGTGTCATACGGACATGCTTATGTACTGCATGGTGGTTCTAAGAAGACACAAAATAAACAATCAACCACATAAACAGAAATACAAGGAAAAAAGATTATTGATATTTTCTTAGTATGTAGCCCTGTCTTATCATATATTCAATTATATTTAACAATATCTCACATAAAAGGATTTCAGATTTCACCGAAGCGATCGTAGACTCCCCAATAAAACGCATAACCTAACATTACCTCGAGACAAACTGACAGCAACGACTGTTATATTCTATCTTAAAGATCAGATTTGATCTTACAATAGAAATTATATCATATCCAGATACTACAGACATCAGTGCCAGTGTTAAATTACCACTAGGATAATTACAAGGAGAGTAATTACTGTGTTAAGACTGTTCTCCATGAGATCAGTGAGCATGGTCGTGGAGCAGCCAGATCCTCACATCTCAAAATATGCATTAAAAAATGGCAACGTATTTAAAATCTAATGGATATTTTGTCCACACACACACACACACACACACACACACACACACACACACACACACACACACACACACACACACACACACACACACACACACACACACACTTTCTTCAAGTCATTGATAGGATAAGCAATAAAACAGCTTTCAATGTCTTTCTCTGTGCTGTTTATGAGTATTTATATCAAACTGATCACCCTCTTAGGATTATCTTACAGCATATATACATTTTCCTCTTTGTAGGGGTTTTGGATTTCTGAATTTTGAGCATACCTCATTTAATGTTTGGGTTGCATCTCTTATAGGTTATTTCTCATAAGAAAGTACTGTGTAAGAGCTTCACAGGTGAAAGCTACAAAAATAAATAAATACAATTGGTCACTTTTTTGACAGTCAAAGTCTGAAGTCTGAAGCAACTACAATCTAATTGTAAAGTGTGTAGTTGCAAAACTCTGTGTTGTTTTTTCTCACTTTGCACTGATTTTTGCACATATGCTGTGGAAACATTAAAAATTTGTTCTTAATTTGCCTGTGTTTCCTCTGGATCTCCTTCCCTAAGTTTAGCATTCCTGTACTTTCAGAACCCACGCATAAGATACCAATTTGCACATAGACACAGGTATAAAAGCATAAAGCTCAACCCAGTAGGAAACATATAGCTGCATATAATTAAACTTTCAGGATCAAATTTTTGAAAATCTTGTCCAGCTCAAGAAAAAGCTGGACGTTTTGCACACTTGGATGTGCAAAAAGTGTGCAATCCCAATCCTATAAAAATCCACCAACATTTAAATGAACAACTTCAATATTGAAGACAGAGAAATAAAGTCTGTGTTCATGCAAAGCAAGCACAGTAATCTTTTGGTTGGTGTATTTAGGGTTATCTGTTACCTCCGTCTGTCTTGGGGGATGGCCATGGTGCTTGTATGATGCAGATAGAAGTCTGTGGGAAGCTCCCAAAGGTGTGGCTTAAACTCTGATGGCTGGTAAACTTGGAGGAACAAGTTGATTGCATCTTGTCTGTCAGCATCTGAAAGAGAGAGATGGAAACACGAATAGCTAAAAAAAACAAAAAAACCCAAAAACTGTAAAACAAACTGTAAAGGTTATGATGATATAACTGGTTCATCAAGAGACGTGATTATACACGATCTGAACTCTCTTAGGCAAACTTTCCTGTCATTTCTTTAAGTAGTCTTCAGAAATATTTATCCAGGGTTCTTGAAAGACATTCAAAGCTCCTCTCTTGCCAGAAGAGTTGCCAGTCATTTCCAATCCAGTTCTTGGGTAATTTGACATAGCTGAGCCTTTTCTTCCAATTTCTCTTACCTAGAAATAGCTTCTTGACAGCCAAACTTCCATAAAGACCGTTTCTGATGACATTTCAGTGAACAGTAGATAGACAGACTGAACTCATCCTCAACTGGTCTAGGTAGCCATTGGTTGCTTTTTCAAAATGACTGAAAAAGCAGCCAATGGCAAAAGATAAACCTTGAAAGTCTTCGAAGCCTGGAAAACTACTGATGTAGATGACTTAAAAAAATATACTGCTTGAAAAAAAAAAAGTCTTGAAGTTACTAATGCCCAGAGATGCTCAGGAAGAGGAAAGCCAAATAATGTGCATACTTTAAATTGAATCTTTTTAATCATGTACCATTTTATATATTTAAACTTTTGAGTTTTGTGTCAACAGTGCCTTGTTTAAAAAAAACAAAAGAACAAGAAAAAAATGTTAGTTTATAAATTACTGTGGTTCCTAATGCAGGAGAGTACAGTTCAAAAGTGAATGTGAAGCAAACTTAAGCCTCCTTTACCATGATGGCAAACTACACCAGCTCTTCACTGTGAGCAGCATTGAAAAGATTTAAGTTAATGAATCAACATCTAAGTAACGCTGACTTGTACATACATCATAGCAGTAAAAACTCTTGTAACAACTGCACTACAGCATTTTGGCTATGAGTGTGTGCTTAGATAATCTCTGTGAGCGTTTGTGTGCTCAGCATGTGGCACGTGCTTTGTACATTTGTCTGGTTTAGTGCCATTTAATTCACCCTCCCTAACTACAGCACGAAGCCACGTGCATGCTGCCCCAACAGTCACGTTAGGTAATTAGAAACTAAACTGGGTTTTATTACAGCCCACCACCAAGACTGTTCTCCAATTACGTTTTTTTCTCTGAGATTTATCTCGTGTATCACACATGATACGAGTTACTGGTGATCTTTGAAAATAATATACACGTGCAACCATTATGAATGAAAGGAAGGAGGAATATAATTTGACATCATGTCTGTTAATTGTCTTAATAAGCATATGAGGTCACACTGCATCTACCAATTAAAAGGCTGCACAGGATATGGAAGCTTACACTACATGGTTCTGTGTATAAAATTGATCTGTGATTCAAGGGGAAGCTGTTACAGTGCTTGACTATGATATAAAATTATATGTCATTTACCTCATAGGAAGTAGCATTTTATAATTTTATTCTACTGTATTTATTTTAATTCCCCATATACATAATAAAAATATATACAACATACATATGCACATATGAGTGCCATTAATAGGAGAACTTATTATGGAAGGATTATGGTTTTAACATTTACCGGGTGTTCTTTTTTTAGAAATTACTGAGCAACACAAGGGTGGAATTACCCTTTTCCAATTTTGCAGAAACTAGTCTAAAAGGGCATGGAAAACATGACCACGGAAAACATGACCACGGGAAAATCTGTGAAAATGGTTGTGCCCTTGTAAAGGGTCAAGTTGACAGAACAAACCAGCCAGTGCTCAGACTACAAAGCATTTAGGCTAATTTGTCCTTATATAGTCTTCTTAAGTGGCAACAAGTAGTTAATCATATTACCTGATTCAGGTCATGGGATTGTTCAATTTGCAGTTCATGAATCCCGTTCGAGTGTGATGGTCTCTGGCTGTCTGTGCTGCTGGATTATATGGGCTTCTTTTTAAAAATTCTTAATACACGCTACTCTCAGCAACAAACTACTGATTGAATTTCTCAAAACTAAATCAAGAGCAAAGCACCACAAACAAGGTCGATGTTGTAGGTCAAGTAGTGCAGTTCTGTTAATCAAGGTTTAAGACACAGTACACAGTCTTCTTCTTCACTCCTGGAACACTCGCTGGTGTACTGTGAAAACACCTTTGTAAACCCATTAAGATTTCTAGATACACTGATTGTAACCACGCACTAGGGTGTCATTTAAAATGATTAAAAATCTAAATTGCGGACATTGCAAAGCCACTTTTATCAGTAACTGCTGGGTAATTATGTCATGTCTACAAATTGGCTGCAATCAAAAAAATATCTGCAATTAACAATATTAAAAATCTCATCTGCAGTCATGCGCAGAAAAAAGGGGTTTAGCAAAGGTAAATGTGAAGTAACTGCCTTTTTTTTTCCTGAGGAATTTTGACCCACCTCTCTTTACCATGTTCCCACAGTTCATTGAGCTTTGCAGGCATTTATTTGTGTGCAGGTCTCTCAAGGTCTTGTCCCAGCATTTCAGCAGCGCTGATGTTCTGGACTGACACCTTGTTGCTGCAGTCTTTTAGCTACTGAATTGTATATTTGAAGCTGATCATTATCCTGTTGCATGTCCCAATTTTAGCCAAGCTTTAGCTGTCAGACAGATGTCCTCATATATGACTCTAGAATAGCTTAGTATGCAAAGGAGTTCATGTTTGGCTCAATGACTGTAAGGTGCCTCGGTCCTGCTGCTGCAAAACAGACCCAAATCTTCTCGCATCCACCATTGTGCTGACAGTTGGTATGAGGTGTTTGGGGCGACCGTGGCTCAGGGGGTTGGGAATTGCATCTGTAACCGGAGGGTCGCCGGTTCGATCCCTGGGCTCTCTGTCCTAGTCGTTGTGTCCTTGGGCAAGACACTTTACCCTACTTGCCTACTGGTGTTGGCCAGAGGGGCCGATGGCGCGATATGGCAGCCTCGCTTCTGTCAGTCTGCCCCAGGGCAGCTGTGGCTACAAACGGTAGCTTGCTTCCACCAGTGTATGAATGTGAGAGTGAATGAATAGTGGTATTGTAAAGCGCTTTGGGTGCCTTGAAAAGCGCTATATAAATCCAATCCATTATTATTATTATTATTATTTAGATTTTGCCAAACATGGCATTATGGTCTCGTCTGTCCAAAACACATTGTTCCAAAAGTCTTGTGATTGGTGCAGATGCAACTTTGCAAACATAAGCCATTTTTGTTTTTTAGAGAAACAATACTTTTCCCCGACAACCCTTTCAAACAAGCCATGCCTGTTCATTTTCTTTTGAATTGAGATGTCATGAACTTTGATATTTAACATGCTAACATATGGCTTTACAGTCACCAATTCTTTGACTTGGTGCAGTTTCTCTGAGTCACACAGTCGCACAGTCTGGCTTAAAAGTGAATTTGTTAAGTTGTCTGCTGGGAAGATTGGCAACTATCTTGAGTGATTTTCACTTGTGACCAAACTTTCTCACAAAACGTTTGTGAGCCGATTCACATTTGTCCTATGTTCTGTTCAAGTAAAGGCAGAAATGTTTGCTTATATGTAATTATAGAGTGTCGTTTTCTTCATACTTCACATGAGTGTAAACTATACATGCATGCACAGGTTGAGCCCATTTCTATGGAAACCTGGAACATAACTAAGGGTAGATTCTGTTTAATACGGAGCATAGCTGAGGATAGAAGGAACTAGCGTAGAACACACCTGAGAAAGCATTGCTGTAGTACCGTGACAGCGTTTGCATGATATCTTTGGAGTGCTGTGTCCAGGGTGCAATCTTGCGGTAAGTCTTGACCCTGTGCACGAGCT
This sequence comes from Rhamphochromis sp. 'chilingali', assembly GCF_963969265.1. Taxonomy (NCBI): domain Eukaryota; kingdom Metazoa; phylum Chordata; class Actinopteri; order Cichliformes; family Cichlidae; genus Rhamphochromis; species Rhamphochromis sp. 'chilingali'. Next base: position 11,007,559 of record NC_137932.1, on the reverse strand, counting down.
GAGAGCCCCCGTACTGCAGTGACAGAGTGTCTCCATGGTCTTCATACAACTCCTCAAACAACCTGAACAGCACAAAAGAAAAAATGTCATCAATTCGCAAGGGCAAATAAAACTGTGATTCATTTATTATTTTGGTGATGTGAACTTTTGGAGGATTATTTTTTGGGGAAAAAAAGGTGTTAAAAAAAAAAAAGTAATTAAAAATACCTCAACTGATTGGGTCTGTATTTTGTGCTTGTTTCTTTGTATGTGTGCAACAGTGATTAACTACTAGAGAGTTATGAGTCATATTAAGTGGTGTTAATGTGCTGTTCTAACAGCTTTCACGTTGCTTGTAAGAACGCTTCAGTTCAAGCATGTGACAGATTCTTGTTCTCCTTGATGCACTGACTGTAGCTCATGCTGTGTTCAGATGGAAAAAACTGAGCTTTAAGTGGCAGTTTCAAGTAAAAGTAGACAGAGACACACACTACTGACTAATGTTTGCGAATACTGAATTTAGAGCAGCAAACTTTGGAATAAAAGGTTGGAATAACTGTGTCTGCCAAAAGGATTCCAAATAAATGAAAAAGATAAAGTTTAGCATGGATTAGATTTTCAGGCAATTATATGAACTTTACCTCACGCAGTCAGTATCAAACTGGAGCTTGGGCTTGTCAATCATTCCCAGTGCGTAAAGCTGATAAGCCAGAGCGCACTTGCCCACCATGAACTGGGCAGTATTGGTCCGGTCAAGACAATCCACACAGTTGGTCCGCAACACACCAGTCTACACATCAAGCAACAAGAGGAAAACAGCTGACTTTATAAACTACAGCCTATTAACTCAGTAGTAGTAATCATTATGATGATGACAAACAGGCAAGCCTTTTTAAAAAAAGACTAAATTTTTACAATTGTGTGCAAAAAGCTGCAAAAGACCTACCTGCAGTCGCCCAGTGGATGTTATTTGTCCACCTACATCTCCCCACCTGTAAAAATGTTACTTAATTTACTGAAGTCAATAAGCAAACGGAAACAAACCGAACACGTACATCACAATACTATTCTTCTGCAAGAACATTTTCTAATTTATTCCGGCTTCAGTATGATGAAACTGCGATGATAACTGTCATCACAGTGACTGTCACCATTACGAGAATGAACATAATGGAATGGGTGCAGACACAGCAAATGCACCCTGACACAATGCACCCCCATCAGGAGTGCAAGTACAGAAGAAAATGTTCAGCAGACAAATTCTAATACCCAGAGATGAAAAGTGGAACTCATGTTCACATTTACACTGCTGTAGTACTTTCTGTGCAAAACCAAGCAAAGTTATACTGACCCCTAGGAAAAAAAAGTTACAGTATGTTTAAAATTTAGAAAAAAAGAGATTAATTCTTGGTTATTTTGTTAACGTGAAGTCAGAAAGAGGCAAACAACCAGAGTGCTAGTTTTTTTTTTGTTACATGAATGTTAATAAACAGGACACCAATTTACTGATTAGTGAACTTGTTAGTAGGTACATATTGTGTTACTTGGGGCCAAGCTGAACCATCCAGTAGCTGGCCGTTGCTTTACACTTCACTGTGTAGACCTTGCTAGTACCAGTTTAGACCCTCTTTTGCTTTCAGAACTGCCTTAATTCTTCATGGTTTCATAGATTCAACAGGGTCATGGAAACATTCCTCAGAGATTTTGGTCAATATTGACACGATAGCATCACATTGCTGCAGATCTGTCTGCGGCATATCCATGATGCAAATCTCCCACCACCAGTGTTGGGAAGGTTACTTTTAAAATGTATTCCACTACAGATTACAGAATACAAGCCCCAAAATGTAACGTATGAGAGTAACGTATTCTGAATACAATGGATTACTTTATATATTATCAAGCTTTTTACAACTACATGAATGTACTATTGCTGTGTGATTTATTACTATTACTGAAGGCTACACGCCATACCAGTACCAACTAGATTTTTAAATCTTAATATAAAATGAGTAACCGTAGGGTGGACATTAGGTAAGGCTGCACTTTTTGCAGCGAAAACTATTCGGCGTGTATATAAAGCAGGTCTGTGTCTCCGAACCGTAGTAAATGGACCTCTGGCTAATACGTCGGGTTCCGCGTCAGGCTCGTAACCGATAACTAGTTTTACTTTGTTGTCTGGGTCAACTCTGCTAACGAGAGACAGAGAGAGGCGTTGAAAGGCTGCTCCAACAGAACGTCTTGTTTTGGAGGAAAACACGAACACAGTGTACAGTCGAGTCTTAATAGCTTACTTACAACTGGGCTACACTGCCCATGAGGCTACATTCTTTAGGGTTATGCCTGTAGCACTCTGCCTATTGCCTTCATATTAAATAATTTTTTGAACAATAATTAAAAAAACATATTTTGTCACGTCATTATGTGGGCTGCAAGTAGAGGTGACATGGGCCGCGAGATTGAGACACAGGCATTAGAGCCTCTTAATGCGTTTTGTTTGGGTTTCCAGTGTTGTGCCAAAAAGTGATTTCCAATGTTTCCGTCTGTTTTTTATGTGTAATACCATTACGTATGTTGCTAAATAGACTTCGGTGAACAGGTATTGCAAAGGGGTTAAATACACAATTTAAAAAAAATTACCTGTTTCTCAATTATCTTTGTAGCTGTGTTATTGTACTTAATTATAATCAATCAGCTTCCTTTTGTCCACTTAAAATATGTTTACAGAACTATTTTTGCATTTGTTGCAATTTCAGCTGTCCTCTTGGCCAGAATACTCTTAAAAGAGACATTTTTTAAAGCAAACAAGAATTTTTTTTAACTCCATAAATAAAGGACACATAAAAGTCACTGCCAAAAAGTGATTGCGGCTTCTACCTTCTTACAGGAATGTTGTTTGTTGGTCAAGATGACTGGATATAATTCATGAGGGATATATTTGACATATGTTTCACATATCGTAGATCAACAAGTTATTTATAGCAGTTTAAATACAACCAATCAGTTTTTGGCAAATGCCAGAAATCAGTTTTTGGCAGACAATCACTTTTTGGCACAAAACCGGCCATGCGTGGAATTACCAAAAATAGAGAGGGGACAGCCTAACATATGAAACAGGAAAAGACTGCCGTGTAATCCCTTTATTTTAACAAAGTAACTGTATTTTCCTTATTCCATTTAAATTCTCTACCACTCTCATTCAACACTTTCTTTTTAAAAGGGAAAAACAGCAAATAAAGAAAATCACCCTTTGACGAAAGGCAGACTAAATTGTACAAAAGCAAGCAGAAATCAATCAATGCAAAGAAACCCCAGTAATTCTGAATTTCTCCTTGTGAGCTGTGGATATTTAAGAGGAAGTTTTAAAACACATTTTATCATCTCTGAATAAACTCCGTGACCCACTTTAAAATCAATCAGCAGGTGTAGCTAAAGTATGCATCAAAGTACAAAGTCTGAATGCAGCGAGATGGAAACTTCAGACAAACGTGTAAATGATCAGAACAAGGCAGCGTTATCAAGACTTTGTAAATATCTTCATTATCCATGACCCAATTCCTGCATGTGATGAATGCTACAGGTGTCATACCTGATTGCACAAACAAACAAAACACCTACCAGTGTATGTGTGTGCGTGCATGTGTGTAGTTGGGAGCATGTGGCTGAGCATATGAGTCCTTAAAGCAAAGAAAGTGTGATAGCTTATGTAATGCAAAAGAAAGGGTAATAAATATGTGCTCTGGCATGGTCGTTGTGTTATGTAACAGAATGCTAATGCTGAGTAAAAGCGATTAAATCATCCAGACAGTAGAAGAGCCAGGCACTATGTACATGGATGGCAATCTACTCAGCTCATTAGCAGAAATTTCAATGTAATACAACTGCCATCAGGCATAATTTCCATTAAGAATTCATATGTGGAAAGTTTCAAAATCAAGCAAGTGTCGATAAGTGTGATCATGAATATGGAAAATGACAAAACCTTAAATTTACAAAATTTGTGGAAAACATCCGATATATAAATCTAAAAAAAAGACACTATTGCGGTTTAGTTTTCTGTAACCCGGTCATATTCAGATTCATTAAGCAGCTTCCATTTTACTTATTAGTTTGCTTCAAATAAAACTGAAACAGTAACAGATGTGTTTGTTTTGCACATGGGGCTGACTGAAAGTTTTAATTCTTGTCCAGCAGTGTGTGTTTCGGCCTTCTCTGTTTTAAAGGGGCAGAAAAAGAAGCAATCGAATAGGATTTAAAAAAAAAAAAAAGAAAAAGTCTCACCTTTCATCTGGTCTGAGAGTGTGACAGTAGAAGTCAGAGCGATTAATGAAGAAACCCGTTCGCTTGACCACGTTCTCTGCTATCATACTCAGACGGTCGAGAACATTGCACAACTTGCTGGGACAGAAAGAGAAAGATTGGAAATGTCATTTTAACTCGCTGAAGAATAAATCATTTTAAAAAATGGATGTGCCTGTAGAAGCTCATTCATCAAATTTTATATCCAAGTCCCTAGACTTTAACATCTCTATTCTTTGCTCCCAAAAGGGCTCAGGTTAAAATGTCAAGATCTCATATGAGTGTATCAGAAACAATGAGAAGGTCTGGAAATGAATAATGTCAGTATTTTAATCCAGAGAAGTTTCAGAGTATCCCAGATAGCTGCTTTGAGCTCTCTTTAACACGTCTGTCCGGACCTTCCCAAAATTCCTCTACAACAATGTGAGAGGAATTTCAAGCAGTTCTAAGAGAATTATAAAGTCACATAGAAAATGTTTACTTCAAGTTATTGCTGCTAAATATTGGTTATACAAGCTACTAAAGCCCAGGATGTACTTAGTTTTTCACAGTGACTCTGATTTTCCTGATATACCACTTTCACAGGAATGAGGTGGACATGGGGGTCACAGTGATTTTGTTATTTGAGTGCTTACAGGCATACAAACTTGTCCAAAGGTTCAATTTTCTCTTTATGTAATGTGCTTACGTCACACCATGATATTTTTCCCCTCTTTCAAAGTGAGCTTCTTATTTTGATGGTAAAAACACAATAAACCTGCACCTTAAAGATATTCTGTGCACTAGTATTTGTCAATACCTCTTGGTGTATCGGGCCATGTCCCAAGCGATATAGTCTATGCAATGGGAGGGAGGGAGGAACTGATTCAAGTTGACCACAGCACGGAACAGCTCCTCACTCAGAATCTTCTCGTGTTTCCTTTTTTCACGCTTCTGTAGCACAACAAAGAGATGTACACATGTATGTGTGATTCTATCAAACGTCAACTTAAGTGTTACATTATGGGGAGTTCTTTGAAAGGTTTCCATTAGGGCTGTAGTCAGACATGTAACAGATTCTGTGTTTTCCTTTGAAGTATTAATCAACATCCGTTCATGTCTTTTACACAGTGACCTCAGAGAACACAAAGCTGCAAGATGCAATTTACAGGTATCGAGCAGAGTAGAATATATGTAATAGAAACCACATGATGCAGGCCAAGGACATCCCAGCCTACTAAAATCAACCTAAAAATGAAAATTAAATGTGAAAAAACATTTTAATTAAACAAAAACAAAAACACGACTTTCACAAGGAAAATAAATAATCAGAAAAAAAAGGGGGTTATGTTTTGTGTGTAAAAAATTAAAACGAGCGGTCCACACACGCACACGGGTACTTAAATATAAATATAGGATATACCTCTGGCACTAATTGGTATCAATTTGAAAGTCCTAAATTGCTTTGTTCACGAATGATCCCATTCACAAACTTGGGTGTCCACGTCGCCTGACCTCTCACCTGCCTGGCGGGGTGATGATACCCCATGAGCCTTTTATGGCTGAGGGGCAAAAAAAACAGTAAAACATTTAGAAATTTTGTCCAAAGTAATATTTAAAACATCTTTCTCCTGCCTTTTACTTCAGTTATGCCTGCACAAACTTACAAAACTTTGTGGCCTTAAGAACTGTTGGTCAACATCTAGCAACCAACCAGATTGGTTTCCAAGCTCACTAAGAAAAAAAATGATGGGCAACAACATCAAACTGCAAAATACAGCAAATTTGATGGTGTAAAATTTAAAAGTACCTTTGGCGAGCAAACATGGTGCAACAATATTACAGTGATTATAAATCTTGCCTCTAATTTTGTCGTAATCAGTAAGTGAAAAAAAAAAAAAAAAACAGAAAAAAAAATCGAAGGAATTATTCTTTGTCAACTAAAATGCATGAACTCATAATCCTTCTGTGTGATCTGCAGTCACACTATCCATTAAGCTATTTCCACATGAACTCCACTGTAGCTTTATGACTGATCACCCAGGGTGATAATCAGCTTGGACGCATCATTTAGCAGCTCACATCGCCATTCAAACATCCAGCAGTGGCACCACAGCAACCAGTCAAATTACCAGCACATTTCCTCGACCATTCAGCAGAGCGTGTCATACAGGCAGACACGTATACACGCTCGGTCACACTTTCTGAGCACAGATGAGATGCTACAAGTACAGTACACGTGAACAAACACTCAGAACAGCAGACTTGTATTGTTCACAGGTATAAACAAGCTTTAATAAAAGGCCACAATAATGTTGAGGTGCAAAAGTGCAGTCGCAGATCACGAATGATAACATAAAACAGTCACACATGCACACTGACGTATGGGAGTGGGCTTTTCAGTGACGTATTAGTGACGTTAATGAACACTGTAATAATATGGGTGTATATTTTACCACAATGGTTTAATGGGTTTCATGTTTTTCTGTAAGGTTACAATCCAAATTATATATCTAAGGGTACAGCGTACAAGGTATCCTGAACAAGTCATTCACATGCTTTACCATGTGTGCCTTTACGCCTCCTTTCTTACATGCTGGGATGCATGCATTAGCCCTTGCCAAAATGATGCACATATAAAAGAGTTTGAAGGGCCAGCATGGCCCATGCCACCTCCATTAAGGGATAGATGGCAGTGGGTTTTATGGTTAAATGCCATTTCCTTCCTCTTTCTGTCTCTCTTGGATAATCTGGAGGGGGGTATTGTGTTAGCAGGGGATCCCCTGCTTTGCTCCCCGCAGTCTGCAAATTTCACATGGCTGTGGCTTGTGCACACCTCTGAGCTCTGTGATTCGTTCCTCATCTCACAGTTCCCCTTGTGAGTGACAACGTGAGCTGGAGACCCAATCTACGGAGTATATGGCCATGTGCCCAACATAAAGTAACTGTGATGCACACAAGGATACATCTGCAGCATGAAGCAAGATAAAGCATTTTATAATCTTCATAATTTATAATAAAACATAATAATCTTGCTTTTTTTTCCTTTTTTTTTTTTAAACTGACAGCAGTTTAAATGAATTATGTTAATTTTTCAGCAGAATAATATGGAAGGCATAATGTGGTGAAAGCTAGGTGTGTCTTATCAAATGTGCTTGTGCGTGTTGGTATGCTTGTGTTTCCAGAACAATGCAGAAGCAGATCAATATTCAAGGCAGCTTTTCAACTGCTTGTAATCAGCAAGCACTCAGAAAGTCTCCTGTGACTAAACGGCTCCACAGCAACACCTAACGCACCAATATCAACAGAATGCTTGACAAATTACAGTCGTGCCCTGCACTATAATTTTAAATAGCTACCTCTTGAGTGATCACACAAGAAAGTTATATTTGATCTAAAGATATGCCTGATGCATATATAATCCTTAGCCATTTTTAACTCTTTCAGTTTTAATAAAAGTGCTGTACCGAGAGTATTGGCAGGGACTAGAAAGAGAGGCCACATTTCTCCCACGTTAGCTTCTCTTCATTGGCTTATCTAATTTAAAATCCTTCTCCTCACTTACAAGGTCTTCAATAACCAGGTGGCATTTTATCTTAAAGGCCTCCTAGTACCATATCACCACAATAGAGCACTTTGCTGTCAGACTGTGGGCTTGCTCATGGGGAGGGATTGTTAAGGTTTTCTCTGTATTATTTTAAGCTGTTTACCGTACAATATAACATGCCTTGAATTGACTGTTTTTGTGAATTGGGCTTATGTAAATAAAACAGATTTTACTGACTTTATTGAACTGAAATTTGATATACAGAAAATAAAATGTAGATAAATTAGCAGAAGACAACATGAGCTGTGTATTTACGTATTTCCCTTTATTGCATTGTTTCTCTGAAAGCATTGTGTTGCAGATGTGCCCTAAAGTGCTAATTAACTGTAGCACTGGAAAAATTTAACCGTGAACTCTCTAGCCCTAGAATGGATTCACAGGTACATTCAAATCTGCTATTAATTTAATAACTAAGACGTTCGAAGTCTGCATACTTGCATAACTGTGTGGAGATGTGATTTTATTTATATCACAAGAATTTATGTAAATAGTAAATAGCTTGTAAGTGATTTTATTACTTAATGACTGTATTTTTGTGTCATTAAACACATTTTGGAATACTTATTTCAGCACCTCCCTACCTTGACCAAGTTGAGGATGATGATGGGTGAGCCAAACCGCTGTAGCATCTGGTCAAAATGGAGGCCAGCTACATAGGCGTATGGGTCAGCTTGGTCCACTGCAAAATTAGACAGAAAAAATATTTTAATGGTTAAATATTTAAGGGTCCTCACAAGAATATAACACAACTTTATTGACCTCAATATAAATTATTTTTCAAAACAATATTGCATATTGTCACAGCTGAGGTAAAAGTAGCAACAACACTGAGAGACCTACATCACCACCACCACCAAAGATCACTACAGTGGAACACTTGGTCTAGCTGCTATGAAAAAGAAGTTATCTGAGTCACTTGACTAAATGCTTAAATTCTTATCCATCACACATCACTATGATAGAGCCATCCGCTGTGTTGTGCCTGCATGACTGAGCATGCGTCAAGGCATGACATGACAAAGAGATCTGATAATAGAGATCTGATTAGGGCTGTGCGATATGAACAAAACACTCGACTTGCGTGAAGTGTTTCCAGCTGCGCGTCATGTACCTGGAGTCGAGTGTTTTAACAGATGCATGAAACTATACATTTTTAGACATAAGTTTTTAGCACCTGGCGGCTCTTTTTTACTTCTCATCCGTAAATAATCTGCTCTTTCACGTGACTCAGTTTATTTTGAAAAGTCTCAACAGGATCTTGAGCTTTATTGTGAAAGGTTTATGTGGAACATAAACAAGCGGACACGCGATGGTGTTACCGTCGTTGTTGCTAACCACAACGCATAAAAACAGGCGCTTGTCCGTCTGTAGTGTGGTTATATTAAATATAAGAAAAAGAGAGAACTTTAAGAAATTAATATAGCCACTACAGTGACCATCAAAACGATGAAAAAAATATTACCGTAAACAGTTTATTTTGCAACACCGCGAAACAAACGATAGCGTAAAATGAAACAATGGACGTTTTTATATCGTCATCCGATGTATATCGTTATATTGAGCAGCCCTAGATCTGATGATAACTTTAAAATAATTTTACTAAGACGTATTCCTGATATAGAGAGCAATACCTCTATCGAACCCTGGCATTACATCATGGAGTAAATCCAGGATTTACAAGAAGGGATACAAACAATTTAGACCAAGCCCAATTCATGTGTTTTTAAAAATATTTCTGCTACATAAAGGGCTTAAGAAATGTATTAGATCAGTACCCAATGTTTGTTTTATGTCACAACCATAAATTAACAGTACTGGTAGTTACCAAAATCATCTTTAATGTTTGTAACTGTTAATACACCTTTGTGTGAAAGCTCTTTAATTGAAATTATACTTTTCATGTCAAAATTTAAATATTGTTGTTATCCATTAATTTCCAAATTAACTGGTTTACAATTAAAAAACAGAAAACAATAAAGCACATAATAATTTTTTTGATTAAAATGTAAAAGTACTTGATTGGATTTCACTCCAATGTTTATGTAGTCTTATTTGTAATAAAACAAGTATTCTTAACATTTTTTGTATCTATACTTTTCTTTTTGAGTTTAAAACTTTTCCACGTGACTATTTTAACAGACGACCTTTAACACCGCACTGAACCTTTGCATTTTCATTTTTCTATTAAATGTTCCTTTTAAAAAGCACATTTACAGCTTCTACTTGCCACTAATGCTCAACCCCACACCTGCACACGTTGCCAAATTGGACTAGTGCGGCTGCCAGAAAGGAGACTTAAGAAAATAGGTCAGATCGTGCTGCAGTTCATCCCACAGAGCTGCTTGTGTGTCAGAACTGATAAATTAAATGTCACCTTTTTCAGCTTCTCCCCAAAACCATTTAATCGTCATGTTTTCCACTGCTCACACCTCAAAGGATGATAGTTTATGTAAAGCGCTTGTGCACCTTGGGAGGGGAGTTTGGATAATGACATTGGTGACTTTCCTTCAGCGGTCAACTAAGGTCATCTCCTAAAGGATTCAATTATGCAATAATGAGTCTTGACATATCAGAGATGGGGCAAGGAGAGATGCATTGTGTAATATAGACGCTCTCTACTCTGCATGCACTCAGTCCAGTATGTCTCTTAGCTACGTTGTTGACCTAGATTCAGCTACGACAATGGGCTTGGATATTTGTGATCCCTTTAAAATTTCAGCAGAAAAACAGAAAAAAATATCAACTGATTTCCACATAGGTCCTAAAAGTAAGTAAAAAGAACCCAACTAAACATATGTGACAAAAATGTCACATGTTGGTCATTTATTTATTAAGGAGATTGATCCAATACCCAAAAGTGCATTTTAAGCTCTTCAGACCACTTCAAGTATTCCAAGATTTGTTCTGTTTTTGATTAGAGCCAAGTCAATTTGATGCCCTAGGTAAAATTTAGATTATGGTCCAATCAATAAATGTGTGTATCAGCCTACCACAGAGAACATATTTGTTTTGACCAACATAAGTGACCTGGAGACGGACAGTTATTTAATATGAAAGGTTCCACAATAATAATAACCTATATTATTAAATAGAAACAAATAAAACTGATTTTTGAGTTTCATTTGTTGTACCATCAATGAAAGCAAGCTATACTGGCACACCAATAATTTATTTAAATAAAATTTTTCTATAAACATTTATGCACCAGTGAAGATGTCTTTCTCTCCAGTCAACAACAAAGCAACATTTTCCTCGTATTAAACATGGGCTAATGTGAGCAGGACAGCTTTTTAGTTTCACCTAACTCAAAATTAGGAAGGCTCAGGAAGCACAAAGATGTGAAATGTACAAAAATAAAGTCCAGCTGGAACGAATAATGAATAATTTAGTGATTTTAATTTTAAAATTGATCTTAAAGTGTTTTTAATTATTAAAAATGAAATCCCCAGTAATAGTAGACCTATTGGGAACAGGATTAAAGACTCAACAAACTAAACTACTAGTTTGCGTCAACCACTTAATTAGATGGCATATTACTTCTCCTCAGTGGAGGCAAAAATATGATGGAGGGGAAAAAGTATGCCATGCACTGAGAAAACTGTTAACACACGTAAACAGGTCAAATGTTAAACTGATGGTGGAAGGGTTGGGGAAACATTTAGGAAATGTCAGATAAGGACCGTTTTGAAGGATCAAAGTGGAAGCAGGACGATGAGGGAAGATGACACACGGAGAGATCTTAGGAACATGCTCAGTGTCTATCTTTCACAGGTAAATGTCACCTGAGGATGAATTAAAGGGCAAACCAAACGAAAAAAAGATTACAATCTAATACAGGCATTGTACACATGCAAACACCAGTCTATTCCTGTGTGTACACCCCCACACACAGAGCTGTCCTCACCGTCAGTCTCGGTACCTAATCACCTCCCTCTGGCCACGGCTTTGTGTTTTTATCCTGCTTATAATGAAATAGGACGGATACAAAGCTGAAGCCAAAAGGGGCCATCCTGCCTTCACAGTCTTATTTTTTTTTTAATCTTTTGCCAATAGTTGAAAGGAATGGCCTCAGTATACTCTACATATATTCTCTTATTTTAATGTAGCTTTTCTTCGATGACTTATTTCTTCTGAAGTATCAAAAGACAAAAATAATACATATACAGTTCACCACATGTTACATATTTCAGCCTACAACAAAAGCTGCTGATGCTGAAGTGTAAAGAAGAAGTCTTACATCGAATTGGAGGTTTTGGCATCATGGTGGAAATGTCCTGGGACCAGTAGAGTGGGACGGAGCCTCGCACCTGGACATATGAGGAGTAACTCCCTGCTGTGAAAGACATAACTGAGGCATCATGGACGACCTGTTCAGTCTCTACCTCATTAGCCACATCCCCCTGAAAAAAAACAAAATAAAACAAAAAATGAGAAAAGCAAAAAAGAAATGATAAACTTCGGCATGATTGGGAAACCCAAGAACATGTCTTTAGAGAACATAAAACAATTATTATAATACAATTATATAAATCTAAATTCTTTATGTAGTCTACAGGAGTGGTTCTTCAGGCTTGTTGAAGAACATTCAGAGCTATTCTTTGGGTGTTCGCTGTTTTTTGCTCTGTAAGGATGATCTCACATTACTTCAGTAACGTTAAGGTCCGGGCACTGGGACTATCCGTGATGTTTTTCTGCCCAGGTATGTTTTCACTGCATTAGCAGTGTGTTTGGGATCATTGTCATGCTAGAAAAATGAAGCCGTTGCCAATCAGATACTTTCCAGATGGTATTGCATGATGGATCCAAATAACATAGCACTTTTCTGTGTTCATAATTCCATCAATTTTGACATGATGACTATAATGCAGCACTAAAACCACCTCTCCTGTGTTTTATAGATGGCTGTAGACAGTCACTGCTATACTGAAGAATGGACAGAAAAACTTTGCATGAACTTCAGAAAGCTTGAAGAGCTTTTGCTCAAGATTAATGTAAAAATTACGATGCCATCGCCTTGTGAACCAATGAGGGGAGGCTCAAAGCTTTACACAGTGCTGTAGTTTATCATAAGATATCAAAGTGTTTCTTCACCTTTCACATGGCAAACATTTCAAAACTGAACGTACAACTTACGTGTATATATTATATAAACACTCCCACTGCACTTTATGTATGTATATGTACATATGAAAAAAATAATTTGAGTTTATTTCCTGTGTATAACAACCATTTTACCAGTAACAGAAATTACTGGTGTACAGTTTTTTGGGCTTTTTAAAAAATTAAATTATTTTTCATTTCTATTGCTATTTTTTTTATAATATAGCTCTAATTCACTTCCTTTTTCACTGACTCTTGTGCTGCTGTATCCCCACTGAATTTCCTCACTGTGGGATTAATAAAGTCTATGTCTATGTTCTTCATCTAACATTCTAATATAAGACTTCTAACATTCGGTCTGCAATTACCTTCCTCATTCTCAGTTTTCCTACTACAGTCATGTGAACAGTAAATACTAGAAATTGTTGGGGGATTTTTTGTTACATATTTTGTTACATATCTGGGCAAGAAAACTCTTCATCTTCTTTACCTACAGAAAAAAAGGATATAACTGAACAACATCCCATCTCAAAGACACTCACTCCCATTCCAAAAAGAGAAAGTGTGTCCAATTAACCCCCTGTGATTAACCAGAGTCATCTCAATCTGTTTTGTGGCCCTGATGCCACCCTCTACTATCTGTTCCTCCGAGTTACCCTGGTAACTTCTGTACCTCACAGTTGGCTCCCCTTTTGAGGAAACGGGTGCCAGCAAATTTGCTGGAGCGCCTGGCAATCAGGGTGATGTGAACCGGTCGGCCGTAGATCAGAAGTTCTGTAGGTGGTCGGTAAAGGAAAAAAAATAATAATACCAATATAGACCTAACAGCCTAACAATGACCTGTGGAAACAAACACATATTATTAGTAAAATGTAAAGAAAAATCCTTTTTAAAATTGTATTTCATTCATAGCAGTCATGCTTTGACATTAGCTCTTAATGATGACAGTTTCACTTGTAGTTAGAATATGAACCTGGGAAATATATTTATTTCCGATTCATCCCACCTCTACCAATATTAAGAAACCAATAAGAAACCTTACTTATAGCTCGTGATTGAACCATTCCACATCTTTTTTAGTGCATTTCTGTGTCTTCCCATCTGCTAAAAGGTTTTGCATATTTCCTATCTGGTGAGTCTCTTCTTGTTGCACCCAGTGGCCCTTTCATCCACTCAGAAAAGAGGACTGAATGCCAAACAATTTCCAGGAATTTGATAAACTCAAAACACCCACACACTGCCACAGCGGCAGCAGGCTGCCTAAAGAGGGAGACAACAGCAACAGGCCTGATTGCATATTAAGTTATTGCACTTCTGTGTTTATCTGCAGAAGACTCACAGAACGTGGCTAAAGACAAAAAACAAGATAAATCTGGTTTGAAAGTATTTGTATATTGAACATCCATTAACGTTATTAATATTGGCTGAACAAAAATAAGGAAAGATTGCTTAACGAGACACAATGGTGAATGACTAAAACTTGAAAACTGAACCTGAGGCTGACTTTTACTCCCATAAATCAGAGGTAATCAAGTGCAAAGTCCCTCTGCAGCAGTTACCCATGCATCAATAACACAAAAAATAAATGAATAAAAAGAAATCCAGGAGAATTTATTCATGGAGAGAAAATTTGCTGGTGTGTACTCAAAACTTAAAAGAAAATGATACTAAAGGACTGAAGCTCATAAACAAACCAAAAAAAAGAAAAGTATTCATAATTCATACAAAACACAGGCACGTCTCCAGAAAGAAGCACGTGTAACTCATCTGTTTAATATGCACAGTGTTGTTTCTCCCTGCAGATAACAGCCCGAGCACTTCTGAAAGTGCCCGTGTATGCATACCTGATACGCTCTGATATTTGCTTTGTTAAATCCCTAAAAACCAAATAATTGCTTGTGCAGTTCTGTGATGAATCACACAGTGTGATCCACGTGATCTGGTGGGGGCTGAGCACAGTTCAACAAGTGGTGCTGCGAATGAGAGATGAGAAGTATCGACAAAGGATAACAATGTGAGAGTCTTCTGTGGTGTTGGGTGTAGTTTCACACATGGAGTAATCAGTTATTCACTTAATTTTCAAATAAGCAATCCTTTACCGTTAAAAATAAATAAAAATAACAGCAGTTCCCTGTTCTTTTTGCTGTGACAAAAAGGGAAAAAAAACAAAAAACAAAGACACAGACTCCCTGGCATGCAGCTGCATCTATGTGGTTGGTTAAAATGATCAGTGCTGACAGATGCATCCCAACAAAGTCTCAACATGGCACCAACTTTAGTACTTAAAAGAATGCACTAGAGCTGCAGTCCCCAACCTTTTTTGCACCACGGACCAGTTCAATGTCAGACAATATTTTCACGGACCGACCTTTAAAGTGTCACGGATAAATACAACAAAATAAAATGATACAACCAAGACAAAAACGGTGGTATTTTGTAAATACAATAATAAGCGCAAATTTACGGTGTAATTGTGTAACTTTATTAGCAGCGTCCTCTTGAAATGTGCCAACAACATTGAGTAACATCCTCCTCTCTGCCCCTTAATGCTCTCTGGTTACTATGGTAATGGTAATATAACGCAAAAATATTCCTTTCAAAATAAGACACACAACTACAACACGGGAAAAAACCCAGGGAAACCTAGTTAACAATAAAAACCCTGAAAACCATAAATTTCACACCCGAGCCTCAACTGTCACGGCCCGGTACCAAATGACTCACGGACCGGTACGGGTCTATGGCCCGGGGGTTGGGGACCGCTGCACTAAAGGTACTAACCTTGAGGATATTCTTTTATGGTTTCCATAAAAAGCATAGCAAGTGTGTCATGGCAATTAAAAAGGAAACACTAAATAATTCTATAAACAGCTGATGCTCAAAGGATACTGGACTGGCCACAAAATCCATGGATTATATACATAAGCCAGTCATGATGCACTATGTCCTTGACTCGCTCCAGGAGCTTCCCGTTCCACACATATTTGTAGTAAGGCTCGTTGTAAAGGCCATAAACCACTGTAGAGAGAAAAAAAAAGAAGACTGAAGCATTTTTCTGGACTGGTATCAGTCACGCTCATCAGACCATAAAGATCATATTTAGTGATAGTTATATAACTGATTAATTTTATCTACTGGTATACTACAAAATATGTCATAAATGGCACGAATCCTGTGTCAAAGAATATAAAAGTATTTCCCAAATAGAGTATCTGTGACTTTAATGGTATGTTAGGTTTTAATGTAGCCACCTTAAGTTGCTGTGTCTCACTGCATTTGGACTTGTATTCAATAACTGGAAAGTATATTCTCTTGGGTTAAGATCAGCTGACTGATTTGTCCATTGAAGAATATCCTATTTCTTTGGCTTGAGAAACTCTCAGCAATATACTTTTTTGATCATTAACCATGTGCAGTCTGATCAGTTTTGCAGCATGTGTCTGAATCTGAGCAGAGAGTAAAACCCTGTACAATTCACAATTTATTCTCCCACTTCTATCAGCAGTCACACACTACCAATAAATAATAGTAATGCTGTTTCACTAGCAATCATATATGCAAATTCCATATATTTTGTGGTTTTACCTCTGTACACTACCACAGCATTTTTTGAATAAATAAATAACAAATTATGGACCCAACTGTATATAATTCAGGTACAACATGTATTCCCTCTCCAGATTGAAATCATAGTTTTGTGTCTCCCAATGAGCTCCTCCCCAGCCAATACAATGAAGAAAAGAAATGAAAGGAATATAGATAAACTCCTCTCACCTTTTGTAGGCAAACCCTCATCTTCAAAGATGTCAAAGCTGTCCTGCTTGCTCTGTGTGTGTACCTCTTCCTCAGTAGAGGAAGCTGCTGAAGACCATTGTTCATAAGGTCTCTGCAGCAAAGTCAGGTTGTACTGCAGTGAGTGGCTCAGGTCATAGCTGTAACTAAAGAGCATAAAAGCAAAGTCATATGAATCAAGTACAACCTGTGCTGAACACCATTATTACACCAAGCAATACGTTATACACTCACAGAAATTCTTTTTTCCCCACATATTAGTAAAACCATAATGCAATGCAAATTTATAACATAAACACAATGTTTTACATATCTTTCAGCAGTTATGTTGGTGTTTTAAAATACTATATAATCAGATGAGTGATTAGCAAATCACTCATTTCAAACCTCTGAGATAATTTTCCTCACTGGAAAGGGTTTTTTCCCCTCTTATCATCTTTAATACTGCAAAAACTGTTAGAAAATGATTCATATTATCAAATTAAATCTCCAGGCCATAGCCAGAGTTCCTTTCCCAACCAAGGCCACAAGGTCAAGAAATGCTTTTTAGTTGTTCCTAGCCTTCAAGCTGAGCAGGGCATCGGTACACGTGTTTAGTCTGGTGTGATGCGATATTGTAAAATTCAAAGGGCACTTGTACTAAATAAGCCTAGAGGGAGTGTGCTGAAAGCCCCCTTGATAACAGCATTTATAATCTGACGTAATTTGTGCATATACAAGTTACTGTATCCTTCTAATAGTGAGAGTTTGGAATAACAAACTGTCTTACCTGAAGTAGAAGTTGCTGGAAAGGTCCACATTCTGAAAGATCCTGAGATACCTGTCAGAAGAAATCTATTTTTAAAAACATTTTTAATTTGCACATCCAGTGTAACAGCTATCATTTCATCTACTGCATTCAGGTACTCCTGAACCGAAATGCACAGCAATAGCAAAAACAGTGGTTAACTTGGACAGAGCCTCAAAATAACAACCAAATAAATGTTTGGGTGTATTTCAAGATGGCTACTAAGCAACAAGACTTGCATTGCTGCACTAGAAAGTTAAACTAATGAATCAAAGCGAACAAATAGTTACAACTTGGCAAGTGGTGACCATACTAGCATATGATATATATAGTATATATAATAATGGGAATGCTATTATTATACTATATAACAATGCACTCATCAATATTTCTTCAGCTTTGAGAGATTCTTCCTCTTTTGTCAGACTTTCCACTGTTTTATACAATTTGGGGATTTTGGGTGGTTTATAAATACCTGATACACCTTTTCCTCAGTCAAGTGGTCAAATAATGTTTTCACACTAAAATTGTGTACATGTGTGAAATCATGGGGGTTTTTTTTTCAAGCCACTATTAGAAAAGCTTCAGTCCTTGTCCACTGGTAGTGGATGAGTCAGCCTTTGTGTTTTGTTTTGTGGGGTTTTTTGTTGTTTTTTTCCTATTTTGGCACATTCTGTATGACAACACTATTTTTGGCCAGACTACAATTGTGGGTGTGAGCAGAAGAGAGTAAGCGTTTTGTTGTTGTTGTTGTTGTTGTTGTTGTTTGCTACAAATGCATTTCAAGATATTTTATTATTTCTGAAAATTTCCATACTCAAAATTAATAAAATCATACAGTAATGTACTTAAATAGAGTGGCCTCAAGGTAATAAATGGGAGACAGAGTAACACAATACCTTGCTTCATCGGGGTGTGTAACTCTGACTGAGTCATTGGGAATGTAGATCATAGTGGTGTCTTCAATTTTGTAGATGGAGTGGCCCCCAATATCAGCCATCTTTCTGCGCTTCGTGATCAACACGATGTAGTACCCCTCTAGGAAACGCACAAATCCTGGCAAAAAGAAGACAAGTTTTAAATCTTTTACAACAATCTCATCAAATGGAATTTCCTTTCCAGCAACATGTAGTGTGGCTCAAAACAAGTTGATTTGTAGGTCAACTTTATTGTTGCCAGCAAATCTGCTACAGTTTTGACAGGACAAACAAGTGAATAGCTCCACTTGCGGAGGTGGATAGTGAATGTATGTGTGTCATATTTGACAATATTAACCATGTAATTTGCTCCATTTATGCTTTGAAATTTTGACCCAGAAAACATCATGCAAACACAGTCAATGATTTGCTTTCAGCATCATACAAGCTATTTTTCCATCTGTGACATTTAGAAAATAATGCAGACAATGTCTGTATGTTTTTAATAATATCTTACTTAGATAAACACAGTTTATGTAAGTGTGTCTGCTAGAAATATACCTCCCCTTCATTATAAAACTATTACTAGAACTAATTTGTTAATGGATGAATTGAGGATCACAATACAGACACACGGCCAAGAGTGCTACTCAGCCCTCAAGAACAGTTGTATAATGTCTCCTGCGGTTTCAGAAGGATTTTTCAAAAACAAGAGACACCATCTTCCACCTAACCTGGAGCTTTAAAGATACATTTTTAATATTTTTAGTAGCTTTATGTAGCTAGAACAGTGGCGAGAAGACAGGAAAGCTAAAAAATATTTTCAGGTATAAACAACACCGGCTGCTGCCCTGCTAAAATCGAACATCTTATACAAATTCCTACTCTTATTCCACATATTTACAAAGAGTAAAACTGATAAAGGAAAATATGGCACAATAGCACTGATAGCAGTCAAAGATATATATTTATTTGTATATGACATTGTGATGCATAAAGTCATAATTTCACTATGTAAATATTTTGATTAATTAGTTTTATTTAACTTAATTGGATATCAATTCATTTTTTTCAGTTTATACAGTTCTTACAGTGGCTTACTAAAGTATTCGGGCCCCTTGAACTTTTCCACATTTTGTCACATTACAGCCACAAACATGAATCAATTTTATTGGAATTCCACGTGAAAGACCAACACAAAGTGGTGTACAGGTGAGAAGTGGAAAGAAAATCATACATGATTCCAAACATTTTTTTTTTTTACAAATAAATAACTGAAATGTGGGGTGTGCGTAATTATTCAGCCCCCTGAGTCAATACTTTGTAGAACCACCTTTTGCTGCAATTACAGCTGCCAGTCTTTTAGGGTGTGTCTCTACCAGCTTTGCACATCTAGAGACTGAAATCCTTGCCCATTCTTCTTTGCAAAACAGCTCCAGCTCAGTCAGATTAGATGGACAGCGTTTGTGAACAGCAGTTTTCAGATCTTGCCACAGATTCTCGATTAGATTTAGACACCAGACAGGTCAGGGATAAAGTTATTGAGAAATTTAAAGCAGGCTTAGGCTACAAAAAGATTTCCCAAGCCTTGAACATCCCACGGAGCACTGTTCAAGCAATCATTCAGAAATGGAAGGAGTATGGCACAACTGTAAACCTACCAAGACAAGGTGGAATTCCAATAAAAGTGATTCATGTTTGTGGCTGTAATGTGACAAAATGTGGAAAAGTTCAAGGGGGCAAGCCACTGTATATTGAGAATCCCACTGAACAGTTTCCCACTTCACTTGTAGTGTAACAGATTTCTTCTCACTTGAAGACAAACACAACCTGAGCTAAAATCTAAAATAACTGATCAATGACAAATGATAACCAACAATGGCAAATGATGCCGCCTAAGTAGTGGTATGTAATTAGTTATATGATTAGTTAGTGAATTTGTCACAAGTTAATCAACATTAGCTAACTTTAATAATTTGTTACTTCAAACTAGAAAGTGGCCTGACATCCAAGTTGGGTGAAAAAAAAAATGTGTTGAATTGGTAAGTGCAACATACATACTACACATATACACACACACACTAAGGACTCTTAAAGTTATACTTTGAAGTGGCTTGTACTTAATCTGCAAAACGCTGCAGTTGAAGTTAACCAAAAATATTCCGTTTCATAAACTAATCAGGTAAAACCTTTGAAATAAGAAGTTCTGTTTCACTCATGAACATTCACGTGACAAATTCAAAGTAATGGTGTGCTAGTGTGTCTACATTATCAAAGGTTTTTGTATTTTTTTCTGCATGATGACCGAGAAGCAATAACCCTGTGTAAGATTAAATAACACTTATGAGTTCCTGTATGAGTATACCGGTACTGTCCTTCTTCCTGGAGGAGATGGGTCAGACTGACAAAACCTGCGAATAAAAATATACTTACGCTAATCATATTCATTTTGTACTGTAATAAGAAAGCTACCGGGCAAAAGGCCTCTTAGAATACACCTTGTACCCTACATGGCTACATCATACTTTTATTACATAATAGCAAAATGATGGCTTGCGAACAAAGATGTCATTGGGGTTGGGGGTTGGCGGAGTATCTATATTATTCAAGCAGAGGACAAACAACTGTCTGTGTCAGGGTGACCGACTAACCTGCTGTGGAAATGTCCACAGAACTACTTTGTTGAAGTTGGCAGCAATTATACCCTCAAGTCTTTTTGAATATGATGCTACAAGTTTAGCACACTTATGTTTGGGTTGTTTCTCCCATTCTTCTTTGCAGAACCTCTCACGGTCCAGGTTGAGCATCAATGCACAGTCATTTTCAGATCTCTCGTTCATCTTTCCCTCCACCCTGACTGCAGCAAAACACCCCCACAGCACCACCATGGCTAACTGTAGGGATGGTATTGGGCAGGTGATGAGTGGTGCCTGGTTTCCTCCAGACATGACGCTCAATCTTTGTTTCATTGGACTACATAATTTTGTTTCTCACAGTCTGAGAGTTCTTCAAGTGCCTTTTGGCAAAATCCAGGTGGGCTGTCATGTGTCTTTCACTGAAGAGTGGCTTCTGTCTAGCCACTCAACCACACAGATCTGACTGGTCTGACTGTCTTTCTGGAAGGTTCTCCTCTCTCCACAGAGAAATGCAGGAGCTCTGTCAGAGTGACCACCAGGTTATTGATGACCTCTTTGAGTAAGGCCCTTTTACCCTGATCACTCAGACTGGCCGGGCAGTAAGCTCTAGGAAGAGTCCTCCAAACCTCTTCCATATATAATGATGGAGGGCACGGTGCTCACTGGGACCTTCAATGCTGCAGCAATGTTTCTGTACACTTCCCCAGGTCTGTGCCTCGATAAACTCTTGACTCAGATGTCAGACAATTTCTTGGACCTTGTGGCTTGTTTTGTGCTCTGACATTGTCAGCCATTTGGACCTTATATAGACAGGTGTGTGACTTTCTAAATAATGTCCAGTTAATTGAATTTAAGTGGACTCCAATCAAAATGTAGAAACATCTGACAGATGATCAGGGAAAACATGATGATTGTGATGGCAAAGAGTGAATATTTATATGCATTCTATATTTTTGCTTTTTGTTTTATTTTTATTTTTTTCCCCAATTGCAAGAGTTTCAAACAAACTTATTTTACTTTGTCATTATGGGTACAATGATATGATGGTATTTGAGGTGAAAAATGATAGCTAGCTCACTAGGTAGTTTATTTGGAACAAAAATTAAAAATAAAAAACTGCTTATAAGGGGAAAAAAAGTCCGTTTAGGATTGTAATCAGGTCTTTAGGGCAACGTACAAAACACAGATGTGCTTTTACTGTCTCAGATAGCTGAAGTAAAATATCCATCCAACCATCCATCCATTCGCTTCCGCTTATCCTTTCCAGGGTTGCGGGGGGTGCTGGAGCCTATCCCAGCTGTCATAGGACGAGAGGCGGGGTACACCCTGGACAGGTCGCCAGTCTGTCGCAGGGCTAACACACAGGGACACAGACAACCATTCGCACTCACAGATTCACACCTATGGGCAATTTAGATTGACCAATTAACCTATCCCCACTACTGCATGTTTTTGCACTGTGGGAGGAAGCCAGAGTACCCGGGGAGAACCCACGCAAACACGGGGAGAACATGCAAACTCCACACAGAAAGACCACGGCCTGATGGTGGAATTAAGCTCAGGACCTTCTTTCTGTGGTTTTTCATTTTTGTACCCAATTAAACATTCATAAAGGTGTTAAAGAGTTAGTAGTGGTCGGTAACACAATCAAGTGTTGCATAATTCTATTTTATCTTTTTAAACATAGCCACTATTGAAAAAATTGCAAATTAATAACATTTGGGGGCCGGATCTTTTTGTACAACGTGTTACACATGTTAAAAAACATAATGGCAGAAAACACGTGAAAAAGCTGTGAACTATTACAGTGGTTTGCAAAAGACTCCCAGGTGTTCTTTTATTTTGCAGTAATAATGGAAAAACTAGGCCAACACACCCAACTGTAGACTTTGGAGATGAGGTAGATTCTCACATTATTCTGAACTGCAATGACTGTTGCTTTGCCATTGAGTGGAGGAAATGTACTCACCCACAATGCCAAAAGCTGAGACAGTCCTGGACAGGCCAGAGGAACCCTTCTGACTAATCTTAGTCCGGTTGCCCAGGTCCAGGCGGCCCAGCAACTCCCTTACCTCTTGCTGGTTATACACATGCTGGAAACACACACATGCACGCATGTACGGTATTAAATACACATTAGATGAAGTGTTTATAAAGTTTAGTTTATTAATTAGCCACATAATCCTATCTGATTTCCATCTAAAAATCAACACTAAAATATATAAAGCTGTGTTCTGACAAAAGTGACTTAAATGTGCTGCTTGCGGGTGACTAATGGCTTCAGTCAGAACTATTAAGACTATTTTCTGTGCAATAGCAGGTAAATGAATAACAGTCCCTGTTTAATCAATGCCCAAAATTTCTACAAAAGGGATTAGATTGACTGCCATTGAGGCAATTAGTCTGAAAATAGATCGGCTGCTTTCTGCATTGGTTCTGAAATGTTAAATGACTAAAGAGTAGCTTTGCGTGCATTTCATCTACAAAAAAAACCCCATCTCATTTACATAATAAGCTTTACAATTGGCACAGACCCCAAAGAGAAACGTAGTAATGTACTGTGTGCTGTATGCTACTGCATTTGTTTTAAGTGCATGATTCTATAGATTGCAATAATTCTCATTCTGTTATCTTGTGGGGAAATAATTAATTTAGGACTTCTATCAAAGTCTTTTATTCCACTGTCTTCACTTCTTATGTAAAAACTAAAAGACGAGGGAGTATTTCTAGCTTTAAAACCTCTCTAGCAACTCATTAAATTATCCATGCATCCAAGTACAATGCTACACAATGCCAATAAAATTGAAAACACACAGTTTTCTGATGTCATTTTAATATCTTTTGGAATGAGACTGTTGGGTGATGAATATTATTAATGGATGCTTCATAATAATTGCATCAGAAGGATAATTACCCACAACACAAACAAACAAATCAAAAACCAGCTCATAGATCCTGGTAATAAGAAAAGGGTGTGAACGCAGCCAAACTCTCATCAGCAGCACACTTCACATCAGCTGAGTGATTGCACAATTTCCCCCTTAGGCATGTTTCTTGTGTATTACATAAGAATATACATTAAAATTTAACTCGTGGAAAGTCGTCACTTACCTTATCGTCAATTATAACGAGGTCCTTGGGTTCTGTGCGGTCAATCTTTAGGACTCGATGTTTGGTCTGTGCATGATTGCTCCCAACCAAAAAATACCTCTGAAAATAAAATGACAAGTCAAGTGAGTGCTGCAATGCATTTGGAGCCTATTATCAGAAGAGTCTTTGCAACCTTAACCTTTCACAGCTGCATGTGGTGATAAATGCATAGAGGGAATCTTGCATACAGTCTTCTAACTTTGTGGACTGCAGCTTTGTCCTGGATGATGTTGACTTGGGACCAATTCAGACTTCAACCAAGAGCAGATATGTATTTAATAGACATAGAATCAATCCAATGACAAGTCACATTCCTGCATTGCAGCACCACTGTTGAAGTCAAACTTGAATTTCTTTTTTTCCTATAATAAAACATTTTATTTCCACAGTCCGAGTAAGAATCAGTGTGTCTGAAATTTGTGAAATTACACTCAAGTATGTATTCAACTAAAGGCGATATCTTAAAAACACAGATTGAAATAAGAGTGCATACAGTGCAGAGCACATGCAGGCACAGCACATATTTCATCACAAGTTACATTTTTACAATGTTCTTTTTGTCAAGATGTGTGTCTTCCTTGCATCTTTCTTTCTTTCTTTTAGGTCATTACTCTTCTCATTCAGGGTTGCAAAATGGCCCAAAATTTTCAGTCCACTAAAGAGTGTTAAATTGGAACATCCTGTATCAGCACACTCAGCAACCATTAGAGCATTTTTTTTCCCTGTTCCACCTTTTCCAGTATCTAATTTAACCCTCTTTGTCTGTAACAGAAAGCCTGCACGTGCACTGTTCAGCAGAGGTTCAATAAGAAATTATAAATCAAATAAGACAAATGTTTACTTGCCTTAGTGTCTAAATATTTGTAGCAAATGGGAACAGCAAACCGAAACCCAGCTTAAGCACACATTTAAACCAAGCATGACCATAGCTGGTGAAATGCAGCGACAATTGAAAACATGATACTATTAGAATACGCAGCAAAGAAAGTAGCATAGACACTCTACCTCTCAAGGACATACATCTAATATTTAAAAAAAAAAAAAAAAAAAAAAAAAAAAAGCTAAAGAAAACTAATTTTAACTGCCAAAATCTAATTCACCAATTAAATGTCCAGATAATTATCACACACATGCTCTTTACTGACCTCATGGATGTCAGGTCCTGAGGTTTCATATAGTCACCTGCAGCTTTTGCTGCCATCTAGTGTACATGTAGCGTGTACACTAGTGTCCCAAACATTTTCCCAGATCAACTATAGAACTCTTGAACCAAAGACTAGAGAGCACTTTAAAAAAATAAAAAAAAAAAGGTAATAGGTAATAGGTTTTGGCTGTCTTAAATGAACAGTTGTGCCACAGTGTCGTTATCATGGTACTTCAAAGACAGTGATTGTCCTGAATATATATCAAGTTTGTGACATTTATGTATTAGGCACAAAAATTGAGCAATATCATTTTATGAACCTTTGAGCATTTCCCCATTAAGCACATATGTCTTAAGTATGGTCTTGTCTGAAAGCCTTCAGCCACCCCTTATTTGTTTTCCTTCTAAGCAGATGAAAACATGTAATTTTTAAAAATCTTCTTGAGCAATAGTTCTCCAGGTTTTAATGTACAAATTAAAGTTCTTCTCTAGACATCAGCTGCTTTTTCACTCATTTTCAGTCTATTTTCTGGAGATTTTTTTTGTCTGTTAAGCCACTTGACCTATGAATCATTCAAGCATAGAAAAAGCACCTAACTCAAGGAATGAATTATTTACATATAACAGACAACTTAGTAAAGAGCCCATTTTAAATTTTATCTTTAGGCACATCAATACTGTTGCATTCTGTCACAAAACACACAATTTATTTCAATTTCTTTAACCAAACCTTGAAAAAATGCAAAATATAAGATAGCTTGACTGGAATAAAATACCTTTTTTGCACAAACAACATGATTGCTAAAGAGCTGTGCAGTGTGGCTTAAAATAATTGAGGAAACTGAACAAAAGAAGAACTGACAGACCTAAAAAAATATCTACAGCAGAAGACTATATCTGAAAGTCGCATCCTTAAGAAACAGGGGGAAAAAAATCCCACAAACACTCACTTGACCCTAGATAGAAAACACACACAACTGAACACCATCAGTCATAAATTGGCCTCGTCAAAAACACCGGACCTCAACACTACTGAAGCGGCGTGCACAGCACAACAACACGACACAACAAAAGACAACCACCATCTAAAGAGTTTTGAATGTACTATTCCTGAAAACTCCTTAAGGAAGCTTAGCAAAATGGAGAAACAGCGCAGTTTAAAGAACTGTCATCGCGTGTAGTTGTAAACTGCCCAGGTGAATTGGACTTTATGAAGAAATGGTGACATTAAGGGCTCATGTAAAGACTTACTGCTCTGGTCTCGTACAGAACCAGTCGCTGGATCCCACCGATGATAGCTGCTGATTGAGGCATTTTCTATTCTTGAATTGTTCAACAGTCAGTCTGGAAGAGGCTACAGAGGAGCTACAAAGCGAAAGTGAAAAGAAATGAATGTTGTTACATTCATTTCTTCACATTATAAGACACAAAATGACGAGCCAGCATATTTAACAAATGTGTTCATGTATATAGCTTACTTTTTTCCCTCAGTACTTCCTAGCTAGCATCACTCACCATTCATCCACTTAGCTTGTATGATTAACCACAAATGGTCTTCATTGATGACAATATACATCTCCCCATGCAGTCGCAACAAATACTGTAAACGCTTCACTTAACAACAGTTAAAATGCATCTGTACTCTGCCCAGTGTATCCCGTTAGCATGTTGGAGTTGAATTTGTTTTAGTCAGGTGACTGTCATGAATGACTTCGCTTGTCGGGTCGTACGGTGCCTCGCAAAGTCAAAAAGCTCGAAGGACTGAAAATGCGATTGATACATGGGTTTACTATCTTTGCATTTGAATTTGCAGCGGCTTTAAACGTTTATAACTGCTCTTGAGTATGATAAATAAATAATTCAATTAATTAATTTATAAACGCTATTTCAACCCTCAAACTCTAAAGGTAGCATTAACTAGGTATTAAGAAACCTTCAGCCAGCCCTTTAGTTTGCAAGTTGTCATGGTAACCGTATATGGATAGCTAGGTTATTGTAACGCTAGTGAACAACTGCGCTAAAAAGGGTATTAGCAGATAAAAGAAAATACAGACACTCGCAAAGGTAACTGTAAGTAACATTGAAGTAAAATATGATAATAATAATATTTTACATATTTGTCAGATTATGTAAACTACACATTCAAGCTATAAAACTGATTGCTTGAATGATTATTTGACTTTTATAATTTCTGTGTTCACAAAGTTTGAATGGCTACTTTAGTAGACAACTTAATTGAAGATGAAGCCGAAAGAGAGAGACTTCTTGCTAAGCCCACCTGCTTTATCATCGTTGGAAGACCGGTAATCTATATATATATATATATATATATATATATATATATATATATATATATATATATATATATATATATATATATATATATATAAGTGAATATAAAGTGAAATTTAGCTAGGTTACGTATATACCTTTGTAGTTGTGTTTAAGTCCAAAAGACAGTATGCACAGTACTATCTGTCAGTGAATCAGATATGTATATATAAACAAAGAGGAAAGACCATGAATGCCATGCAGTTATAAAACACATTATGACGTTTAGTAGATCATCAAGTGTAAAATGTTTAGGCTATACTTAAAATTCCTGGACACAACTACTATAGAATTTTCCATGTCTTAAGCTGCACTCCACAATCACAAACATCATGCAGAGAGTCCCCACCAAAGCTCAACAAGTGCATACCCAAACACTAGCAAATATTTTTTTCTAATGCTTCACTTCCTCTATATTCCACTTCTTGGCAGGGTGTTGGCAAATCCACCTTGGCCAAAAAAATTGCAGAGTCCTGGAGGTGTATCCTTATTGATGGTGAGTACCCTTTTATGCCTTCATATAAAAAAACTTTTTCATAAAAAAAATCTTTTTACCAATTCGAGATGTGTATGTAGATGAGTTTTCACATCTTTCAGATACCAATCTTCTCAACACACACATAAAAAATGAAACAAAAGAGGGCCTGGAGGTAAGTAAAATTTTCTGTATCATTTGAAAGGAAGCCCTTTGTTCCTGTGATGTGTTTTCTTTATGCTTTTATAGTCATTAGAAACTCTGAGTTGCATTCTGTTGAATATAGCTTTTGGACATCTTATCTGAGGGAAGAAGTGTACCAGAGAATGTGGTGCTGAAGCTGATTCTTGCCAGGCTTAACTCGCCAGATGTGGAGCACTATGGTAATAAATAAGACGTCATTTAATTATGGCTATGCATGCAAAACAAACTTTTCAGTCACCAAATGTTCTTTGCAGATGAAAATAAGATGACTGATAGGTTAGACGATAAGCAATATGATAAGCTCTGCACTGTTTTGTAATTCACATGTTTTTGATACAGGTTATGTACTGAGCTGCCTGCCGTTCATGTCAGAAGAGCATCTGAAGATTAATGAGCAGATTGAACTGATCAAAAACCTCAAGCTAACGCCTGATATTATCATTAACATCAAGGTTACTGTCATTCTCTATTTGGAGTTGTCCATTGCATTTGATTTTTTTTCTTTTGCATAGTTTAATGTCGTAATTTTTTAATCTAATATCTCTTTAAGTTCATTTATGAAAAAGATCTGTCAGGATTTTACTGAATTGATTATAAATTAAATACTTTTACTTTTCACCAGTGTCCAGACAAGGACCTTGTCCAGAGGCTATCTGGTCTGAAGCAGGACCCAGAGACAGGGCAGTTTTACAACAGGGATCAGTGGCAGCGTGAAGAGGTGTATAACAAGGAGAAGAAGAGCAAGGAACAGGATGCAGAGGATGCAGAGGATGTGGAGGATGTGGAGGAGCAGGTATTACTTAAGGGAAAATAAGTGTTGTCACTTGATCATGTAATATGCATAATCATAGCTCTTTTAGTTCTCCCCCCTCCTTTTGTTTTGATGCTTGTAACAAATATAATCCAATAACTGCTGTTTTGCTGCTTTTCCTCTTATTTCATTGTATCAACCAAAACAAACTGACAGAAATCACTGCCTTTAAAATCCTCTGCCTCCCCAATCCCAGCTGGTCAGATTTGAATGACAGAGCCACTGCATTTCTTGAGTAAATAAGAGAAAATGACGTCAGTCTGCAGGTATAGGACTTGCTATCCTTGCTGTCATGATAGCGCTGAGCAAACTAGCCTAAAGTACCAGAAGCAATACCCAGAAGCAGTTGTACTCATGTTTTGGTGTAGGAGCATAAATATTATAAGCTTTGCCATGTTTACCTATGTATTTATTGCCTAGTGAAATAAAGCTATTGATCTAGTTTCAGTCTTAACTGTAAGATTTAAGGGTGTTGAATGCTAATCAGAATTTTATCCAGCAATTCTTAGACGATTAATATTTTTAGCACCTTCCTAGTTCCGTACATGTTTGGATTTCAGTTTTGCATTTTTAGGGGGCTGTTTTTATTTTAGCTAACCTTTTATTCCCCAGGTGATCAGTTGTTATCATAGCAAAGAAAAAACTGCCAAGCTTTGAGTTCCATACTAGTATTTTTTTTTCCTTAGGAAGAGGAACTCTCAAAGGATACCAATGACAGAATGGTGTGGACACCAGAGTATTTGGCTAAAAATGCTTTTGTTCGAATTAACATGTACAAGGATAACATGCTTAGACCACTGGAGGTGAGTTGCCCAGACCTAGACCTGTCATCAAAGTCACCCACTACTGACACACCAAAAATGTAGTTTGTTGTGTTATTTAAAAAAATCTTGAATAAAAATTCATAATTCCTTTAAACCTTGTATTTGAATTTACTTGGGAGATGCTGTTTTTGCTTAACCAGTATGTTTATATCATAAGGCAGTGAACATCCCAGATTTTTTTGACTCAAAAGGCAGTACTTAAGGGCTTTTGAAATTTAACTACAGACAAACTATATACTGTATTAATATTTATTGTTATTAAAAGAATAAATTACAAAAGAAAAACACAGAATGAAAAGTATATTAATTGATATTTTTTCAGGACTACATGGCAAACCACAACCCTCTCTACCTTTTGGAGTTGGATGGAAATAATTCAACAGAAGAGTGGCACTTGGTAAAGACTAAAAAAAACTTCAACAAATAGTATTGGTGTTTTCCAGAAGTGTTGTCTCTGTAAGGTGTGTTTTTTGACATTTTGTACTTCTAGTCTGTTATGTCGCGTCTCGAAACTTTGGCTATAAATCGCGTCCCCGTTCCAGTCCTCCTCCACCAGACTGAGGATGAGGAAATGCCAGAGGACGTTAGCACGGTCTGGAAGTCTTCACATTTTATTTCAAAACACAATCAGTGAATGGGAACATGTACAAAATACTTGTATTTTGAATAACATGTGTACTACAACCATCCCAATAATCCTGATCCTAAGAATTAAGACTGGACTTGCTTTAATATTGAAACCATATCTTTTTCAGGAGGACCTACTGAGAATTATGTCCTCTTACAGGATTATGGTCCCTGGCTTTAGGTGGAGAAGGAGCCGCTGGGGCAGAACTTGCCCTGTTGCTTTGAAAGAGGGCAAGGTCATTCCTGGCAAGCCACAATTTAGTGTGGGGTGAGCAGTCTTTTAAAAACTGTTTCCAGATGAGGATTCTATTGAGTAGCTATGTGAAAATGTTAAACAACTCTCATTCATTGTACAGATTCCAGGACAAACTGTACATCCTTTCGTCAGCGGAGGCACACCATAAATTTGTCACAAACCCTCGCCCTTACCTGTTACCTCCAATGCCGAGGTTACCCTGCAAAGTTTCAATCATTGGGCCTTCCCTTGCAGGGAAGACCACCTTATGTAAACTTCTAGCTCAGCACTATAACACAGCAGTAATTGACATGGAGGAACTGTTGCAGCCAGTTTTGGTCAAGGCTAAAGAGGAGAGGATTAATAAAATTAAAGAGGAGACAACACAGGCTGCTATAGACAAAATCAAAATGAAGATGAAGGAAGATGGACAAAATTCAGGTAAGCTGAACTTTGTTGGTATTTTTTTTTCTATAATCACATGTAGAATTACATTTGATAAACTGTGACTGACAATAATATGTTTTTGCAATAACAGTAATGCCATGTACCATGGCATAATAACTTGTCTGAGCACTATATACTATTAAGAGTGTAGCTTCTATATATATGTATGTAATAGTCCTCCAACAAACTGTATGATATAAAGCAATATTTGTACCTATTGCTGAACAAGTGACTGATAATGTCATACACAGAATTAATGTGAAGGTAAGATGTGAAAATACTTTCTTATAAACCATATGTATCATAGATATGTGAAAAGGAAAGTGCACCCTCTTTCAGTTTCATGGTTTAACATATCAGGACATAATTAAACAATATTCTGGTTGTTG
This sequence comes from Rhamphochromis sp. 'chilingali', assembly GCF_963969265.1. Lineage (NCBI taxonomy): Eukaryota > Metazoa > Chordata > Actinopteri > Cichliformes > Cichlidae > Rhamphochromis > Rhamphochromis sp. 'chilingali'. The sequence goes on along the minus strand of NC_137932.1, from coordinate 10,975,826 downwards.
TTGTGTTATGTTGTTCTAACATTTTGAAGCATACTGAACAACAGTATATTTGTATGAAAGAGGATCTTATTTGTTCTGTTGTTTTTAAGTGACAGAGGATCATCCACTGGTGCAAGCCATGGTACTCAGTGCTGTGCAGCAAGCAAAGCAATCGAGTACTACTTATTTTGGCTTGTATGCTGAGATACTAGAGAAGCGTATAAAAGAGGTACGTTAAAGATTTAAACCCAGGTGGGAGATTTACACCGACTTCCCAGTCTTAAGCAGTTAGCATGCATACACGTTCATATATTTGAATGATTAATGACACACAACAGGATTTTTCTGCAACTTTGTTTGGCATTGTTAGATTTTTTTTATTTGTATAAAATCATTGACTTACATCGCACAACACCCAACACTAAATCACGCATACAGGGACACGACACTTAGACAGTCACATGCATAAAGTAAATTTAACTTACGTGATAAAAAGTTTGATGTTATAGATTGAAGAGGTGGAGGGCAAGACTGGGTGGGTGCTTGACAACTTTCCCAAGAACCTTTCCCAGATGGATGCCTTACAGCAAGCTGGACTTCTGCCAGAGGTCTTCTTCTGTCTCACAGACAGCGATGGACACCAGGGTATGAGGCACAAATAGAAAAGATTAAACATATAAATTTGCATTTATAATTTGCAACAATTTGGTTTGAAATGCCCTTCAGTGTTTACGCATACACTTTGGTGCTTTTTACATTTCCATTAATACATTTTTTCATTGAGCAGTTTTGAGAAGACTTTATGAGATGAATAAAGAAAGTGTAAAGAACACTGTAAAGAAGTTAGAGGATGAACAGTCTCAGGCGATAGAGCTCTCGTAAGTGCACATGAAATGATGTTGTGAATTTTTTTTCTTTGTATGTTTCTGAGTTAGATTTTTGTTGCAACTTTTGTTTTTGTGCCTTAATTCTCTCCATTTTAGAAACCAAGAGGAGCAAGAATCAGAGGGGCAATCAAATATGAAGACAGTTATGGGAGAAGCTCATGGTGCTGGTTTTGGGGTTTTTTTATATACTACCCTTGAACATATACCATTCAATCAGTATAATTTTTATTACATTCTCTTTTATTTTCAGAAGATCCTAAGGAATTGAACACCACCAGCTCTGCAAATCCAAATGCAGTACAAAAAGAAGGTAAAGTTACAACAAGAACATGCTGTTTTGTTTTGTTTGGTTTGTTTTTCTCAGATCAAAAATGCAAATTGACTAAAGAGAGAAACTAGTATAAGGTGCATATTCAGGTCAGTCAGTCATTGTCAGGATTTCCTGGGGTTTGACTCTCATGACTCTCTGAATTTGGACATGCGCTGAAATGGCTATGCTGCCCAATAAAAACTCCAATTTTCAATCAAAATCACAGATACATTTTTGAATGTGCTAACTAATTTATATGTTGTATTTGTACTGTTTGTGAGCACCACTGAAGTATCATTAGCATTCTTTCTCTAACTCTCTCTCGTTCACACTCTCTTTGTGTGGTCCAAGCAGCAGTGGTAGTACATGATGATTCAGAGTTGGGCTATGCAGATAGCCCCGAGATGAACGAGTATAAACTGCAGTTACGACAGTTTGTGGGTGAATGGGAGAAAATGCAGTCTGGTTTAACGGTAACCCACTGTACCCTGGAGATTGGCAGGAAAAGCCCAGAGAACCTGCTTCAAGAGATGATCCAGCAGATGGACAGTGAGTGTAAAGCTATGCAGACCAAATCACTGTTGTCTTAGAAACAAATTTGCGCCAGACACACACAAAAAAATACTGAGACAAATATTATGTTATTTTACTGGTAATGGATTGGAATAAATAAATGGTGAACTAACGAGTGATATATCATGTGATATTCTGCTAAAAAGTTCCAATCTAATCTTTAGCTCTCATGTGTGATCTTCAGAACCCTTTCAGTATGTGTCCTGGGAGTTATCAGAGGAGGACATGGAAAAAGACGCAGAAGATATAGAGGCCTTAGCTCAGCTGGAGAGAACAGAGGAAGGCAGTGATGATGATTATTCCCTAGGGGAAAGAAATGAAGTCAGTAAACTAAGGAGTCTTTCAGCTTTAATATCCATATGTTTACAGTGCTATTTAAAATTGTAGAAAGAGAACAAAGAACTTACTGCTTTCTTGACAAATATTAGTAAGGCAAGCAATCCATTGAAGTATGTCTATCTTATCGTCTTAATGAATGCAGGGAGACACCACGACCAACAGATTCTTAGGTGACACCCAGCATTTCTGCCCTGTTGTCTTAAAAGACCATAATGTCCTGCGACCCTGTACCGATGAAATTGCAGCTAAGTATCGTGAGAAGACCTACTACTTCTCCAGCTTAGAAGCCAGGGAATCATTTCTTCAAAATCCTGATCAATTTGTTGCACACACTGAGCCTCTCAAGGTATAACCTTAACATGAAAAGAGAAAGTCATATGCTGTAGTTCTGAACAAAAGTGTCCTCACTGGCTCTTTGTCATGTTTTTCCATCCAAGCCTCCTGCTCTGCGGATCTTTTTGCTCGGCAGCGGAGGCTCAGGCAAGACGACTAATGGGAAGTGGCTTGCACAGCAGCTTGGACTCTTCCATATCCAGTTCAGAGAGCAGCTCCAAATGCTCATAATGGCCAAGACAAAGATGCGGATACCTGATGCTGATGAGTTAGTGCTCTTACAAGATGATTCTGAAGACTTGGATGCCAAAATAATGGAAGCCAGGGCGGAGGACGAGAAGGAGTCAGAGGATCCCTATGATAACATGAATGAGACGGAGGTCAGCTTCAACACAGTTTCATTCTAGCACAGTTTGTTATGATATTTCATTTCAGGTTTTGAATTTCTGTGTATGTGCTTTTCTGTAACTTTAGCAAGAAGAACTGACTGAGGATGAAATGGCCATCAAAGCCTACCTATCTGATGGAGATCCTCTCAATCCAAAGATTCTGGACATGACTATTGCACCATACTGGAAACATGAACCATACAAGTAGCTATTACAAAACTGGATGTTTCCTGCCTCTTCTTGTTTTCTGCCTATTTGCTGTCTTTTTCAGAGCAAATCGCGTTTTAAAAAAAAAAAAGCTAGCTTAGGGTAAACATCTAGTTTTTAGCTTTTTCTAAATGTAAATTTGCTGGAGTAGCTTTATACATAATGAACTTTAGATCGGTAACTTCCCATCAAGGTCTCTTTGAGAGTTTTGGTCACCTTACAAGAGATATTGTTCTTTAACTTAAGATCATCTATGTTCTAGGTCTACAGGTTTTATTTTGGAGGGCTTTCCTATTGATCTGAATGAGGTGCAGTACATGTTTGAGCAAAAGTTTTTCCCTGACGTTGTGGTAATGATGGAAGTGGATGTTGAGGATGTCCAGAGTCGTCTGTTGCCACAGTACCTGGAGATTTGGCGTGAGCGTCGAAACAAACGTGAAGCACAGCTGAAACTCCTTCATGACCTGCGTAAAAAAAAACGGGTAAAAAAATAAGTGATACTTAGGTCCCAGTTTTAGTAACTGTTATTTTTCTGCCAGGAAACATTAGTCTTGCTGTCTGTCTTGACAAATTAGGATAAATTCATTTCTTGGATCTGAAACATTCATGGTAATTTTGTAATTCAGGAGGAGGATATTTCCAAGAGAAAAGCTGAACTCATGGCAGAGCAAGATTTAAAGGCAACTAAAAAAGAGGTAAGCAAAAGAGGTAACCCGAATTATCACATCTGCATTTGATTCAAACGTCTTCTTTCTTTCTGTATTTGCAAACAAAACAGCTCAGTTTTCAAGATGGCACAAAAGATGATGAAGAGCATGAAACTGCAGACATAGAGGAGATGATTGAGGCCCTGCTGGAGGAGGAATTTCCTGCAGAAGAGGATGAGGAAGACATCGAGAATGAGGAGACTGAGGAACTAGCTACCAACAGGCTGGAGATAGGAATAAAAGAGCGTTTTGTGACACAAGAGACCAACCTTAGTTCTGTGATGGTACATATACACAAAACAAAAATGAGCCCTGATCAATTCTACTTGTATTTCATATTCACAACAAGACTTTACTTTAAAATATTTGTATTTTACAATAAAACTAGTTGGATCTTATATATGGTGCTATATGTTGTTCTATTGTTAGGAACTCCTAGGTGAACACAATATACCCAGAATGGTCATCAATGCGTCTCGCAAACTACGCATTGTTCAGTGTCAGCTGCTCAAGAAAATCAAACCCTTGTTGACCAACAGGGAGTCACTCTTCCAAAAATGCCACCCCATCCCCTACAGCCTGGCATGCAAACTGCTGCTCTCCTCTTTTAAGTTCTTCAGTGCCTTTGGCTTCCTGGACCCCATCAAGGTAGGCAGGGTTTAGGAACGTCAGCTGTGCTTCCAATAGTTCCAAGAAATATTTTAATATAATTACTCCTTTGTTTTAAGCTGAAATGTTGACAGAAAAAACAAATATGTAAAATGTCCTTCATAAAGTATACTTTAACATTTTTTTCATCCATTTCCAACCTGTAGCTACACAAAGAAAGAGACCTGATCCAGCCTCTGAAGTGGCCTTTCAACACAACATACCTCCTGCTGTTCCATCAGTATATCTACTTCTTTGCATCTAAGGAGAACTGTAACACATTTATGCTCAACCCCTTAAAGTACCTGCGGCAGCCCAAGCCCACCACGTCACTTCCTATTAAAATAGCAGTGACTGGACCTCCAAAATCTGGAAAGACCACCGGTAAGATACAAGATAGTTAAAAATGAACTTTATTACATTTTTTACTATGTTCATTTCTTTTATTTTACTTTTTGTATTTCTGCTTCCTCAGTGGCACAAATTTTTTCTCAGAAATATGGCTTGGCTCAGCTGTCCATTGGTAGCGTTATGCGTATGGTGCTTGACACTCAGGGGAACACCGATCTGGCTATTCAGATGAAAGAGTATCTCTTACAGGGCCTTGTTGTGCCTGATGAACTGGCCATTCAGTGTCTGGAGGTGGCACTGATGAACTCAGTCTGTAGCATGCAAGGGTAAGACAAAGGGTTTATCACATGTATGTGTTAATACTTAGCAAAACTCAATGCTAGGTGCGATCCGAACTTAATCTTTGGCATGGATTTTGTTTTTTTAAGTCAAGACTGTATAATTTACTCTATTTTTTGTTGGTTTAGTGTGTATCTAATATACTATGATATTTCTGGTATTTCAGATATGTGCTTGATGGGTTTCCAATGACCCTTAAGCAGGCAGAACTGATGGGGTCTCAGAGCATCATCCCCATGATAGTAGTTGAGCTAGAGCTGGACATAGTGGAGGTGCTGAAGAGAGGTCTTGCAGACAAGATGAAGCCCAACAAGTCAGAGAACACAGAACTTATAAATATAATGACAGATTTTAGGTCTGACAGCTGATTATAATTGCAAAAATTATAATCTTCTTGTGTTTCCTTTGTTCTTACACTTTAGGCCTCACTTGACGCACGATAGCTCTGAGATCCTACACATTCGTAATTCCTGCTACAAGAAGGAGGTGGTGCATGTGAGGCATCACTTCCAACAACAATATCAAAACTGCTTGCTTCTCAATGGCCTCAAGAGCAAATGGTGGATCTGGGACAGAATGATAAAAGAGGTCAGCACCAGCATGAAATATATTCAAACTTACCTGGACAGGATACAGAAGGGTAAGTTCAAGAAGAGTTTAAGCTGGTTTATTTCACCAGAAATCCCCTCAAGATGCTGTCAAACTCATGGGCTAAATGTTTTACATGCGCCTAAATGTTGAACCTCTTAACTCCACGCATGATGATTTAACCAGGGCAAGCAGCCTGCATCAACAAGCTGTGCATCACACCCAAGGAGTTTGACTGCCGACTTGGAGAGTTTGGCCAGTACTGCCCTGTCTGCATGGCCCTACATTACCACCTGGTGGACATCTCAGAAACTGCAGCATTGACTCATGCGGCTGAGTACAGGGGACATTATTTCAAGATGTGTGATGAAAACCATTTAGAGGTCAGTTTCTTGGAAGTTCCCCCATAAATTAATTGCAAGATTCATAGGTAAATGCCCAAATGAGTATGGGAAGGCATTCAAACCTAAAAACTGGAACTGGAACTTGTTATCTTGCTCTCTCAATCACAGATGTTCCTGTCTACTCCTGATCAATTTGTCACACCTGGCTGCCCGCACACCCTCCCAAAACCCCACCTCCTGCCAAGGAAGCTGACTGAGATACACGTGAAGAACAGGTTTCCACAGCAAGTTGAGATGAAGGGCTACTGTCCTGTTACTTACCTGGATGGAAAGCAGAGGTACATTATCCACTGTGTCACTGAGAAATATGCTTCAAATTGCTAAAAAAAAAAAAAAAAAAAAAAAAGAAAGAAAGAAAGAAAGAAAGAAAGAAAGAAAGAAAGAAAGAAAGAAAGAAAGTTGGCAAACATATTTCTTTGTGATTCTGACTTTGTGGTGTCAGATAGACATACATAAGATCCTAAGGATCTTCTCTTTTTTGTAGCATTTAAAATCTAAATACTTTATTCCATCACAGTATGTCAGAAATATTGAATATGTCTTCTGTGACATTTTTTTCACATGGAAGTCTTATTTGTTCTTAGGTACGAAGCTCTGGTTCGAGGAAAGATGGAATATGCTGTGGAGTACAGAGAACGAATTTATATTTTTGAGACCAAGGAGAAACGGGACAAGTTCATGAGGTGTTATTTCTTTGTATATTTGAAAAACGTGTGCCTTTTTTTAATGTTTTCTTTTTTCACTTCACTTTTTTACAAACTACTTTGAGCTACACTTATAAAGAAAGTGGGTGGTGTGTAAACCTTTGGTCTATTCACTGAAATGTGAAATTATTTATTTAAGGACTCCTGAAACCTACTGGGCCCAAAAGCTGCCCATTAAAGTTCCTCCCCTTTCTGAACCTGTACATCTCACCTCCCTTCCAACGCTGGGCTACCTGGAGCAGGTCAGAAACTCTGTATCACATGGAAAATATTGCAGTATCGTCCTGTCTGCTGAGATTTTTAAAAGTACATCCATCAACCACATTGTATTTTTTAGGGTGTGGCAGAAGCAGTGATCAAGGCAATGACAGCTGCCGGGTGTCTCAAACCAAAGCATCCTTATCTCAGTTTAAAGAGATCAGCTCTCAGTTATGTGGCCTTGTATTTGAAAGGTAGGAATGTTATATTTAAACCTTTATTTAATATATTATGAGAAATATTAGGATGATTAAAATGGTAAATGGTCTGTATTTGTATAGCGCTTTACTGGTCTCTAAAGACCCCAAAGTGCTTTACACATCCAGTCATCCACCCATTCACACACACATTCACATACTGGTGATGGCCAGGGACACAACGACCGAGACTGTCGGAGCTGGGGCTCGAACCGGCAACCTTCCGATTACAAGGCGAACTCTCAACTCTTGAGCCACGATCGCTCTTTACTTTAAGTTTAAAGTAAAGATTTTATGTGCTGCTTTACCTCATTCTGAAATGTTTTCCTATCAAAGTTTACTATGTACAATGTATCTCATTCACCTTTTAAGACTTGTTATATGCTTCCAGCACTGAACTTGTTCATGTGTTTTTTCCTACTTAAGTAATAATTCCAATTTTACATTGTTATAGCTTTCAACCACAGGAGTACAGACTCCATTCGCCAGATGTACAAAAAGAAGCTGGCCTCATTTGAAGAGAACTGCATGCTCATCCCCTACCTGAGCACTGTAATGAAGGGGAACTACAGGCCTCCCAGTGAACGCCCGATTGACTTTGAGTTCAAGCTGAACAGGTTTTTGGCCTTAAGCGACTTGCCCGGAGCTAATGGCGTACAGCTTGATTAGTACTTTTGACTACAGCATTGTCATTGTACTTAACGTGATGTGGTAATCTGAGTCTGCAATACAATTACATAAAAAAAAATTACATTGACTTCTTTCGTTTATGTTTCTAAAGACTGTATCTTTAATTATAAAAGCTCTTTTGTCTGTATCATTATTTACCAGTAACTTTCACCATACACATTTCATTCATTTCATAAGCATTTAATTTTCTTTTTCCTGGATTGAAATAAATTTAACATTCAACAACGATCGTGTATACTTTATTAAGGTTTTTTTCTTATCCAGTTTTAGTCAGAAATGGGTTTGACACACATATGAATATCTGTTTCACAGTCTTTAGTAATATTACACAGGGTGTTCCGAGTGGTGGTAGTGCACCTTGTCATGAGACAGAGTTCAGTACTTTGATACTTCCAGAATGCAACAGAGTGAACAGATGGTGGCTTGGATGAGAAGAGGCCTTGATGGTTTTGTAGACCTGAAGGTAGTGAAGGTAGCAGGGTGTTGGCGGTCCTCTGTGCTGATTAAATGAAAATGAAAATTGTGTGGCCGTGAATTGGATGATGGGTGGATAAATGCTGCACATGACTGCAGGTTCCTACCCCAAATAACAGCCTAAAGAGTGTTGTGATATTAACGTCTACAATGAGTGGAACCAGGCAAATACAAAGAACTGAAGAGACAAAAAAGAGCTATATGCGAGTTCATTTGACAATAATATTTAATTAGAAAATGCTCGTTGCATTCAATTCTAGTAAATGTGTGTTTAAATACAGACATTTCCACCGGAGAATCATCCGAGTACAGTAAAATAATCATCTGACACACACACAAACAGCAGGAGCTTTCCGCATGCTACGACTGCGAAAGGAAAGGGTACAACTAAAGCATTAGTACAATTAAAGCACAACTACAGCACTAATTCGTTGTTACTTAAAGAATTAATCTGGCAACTGTTTGTTTGTTTCATTTAATTTATTCTTACACGTTGCTTCTCTTTAACTCTCTTCTTCATTGTTAAAGTCTATAATATTTCATTTTCTTTATTTTTTACTTTTTTTTAAATAGCTGTTCAGATTTCTCGATCTCGCGTATTCCCGCGAGATTTCAAAGCGGATAGCGGGCGCGAATTCGATAGCCGGTCTGGTGGTCGTTCCCATCAGTTGCGTCGGAGAGTGTGAGGGTACCGCAAGGTAGGTCAGTTGTCACTCCGCAAAATACCATACCTGCGCTTCCAGTTACTTAAGGCGGCACAAAACTAACCCGCAGCAAACTCGACTCACGTTTGGATAGACAGTCGTTGACTTTCTTTTTAGCATGTAGCCTTAGTTAGCCAGCTAAGCTAGTCCTGTAACGTGTGTAACTAAACTTAATTAAGCTACTAATGTCGCGGTTTAAACTGCAGGCAATGCTTTAAAACTCATATCCGTTAACTAGCAGCCGACGTGACGGCAGAATTTAGATGGAGAGCTGATTCGACAGTTTAAATAGATGTCTGACTGTGCTAGTAGTTTTATATGTGTATCAGGTTTCTTTCACTCTGTCGCTTTCTATTATTACTTCTTCTTCTTCTTCTTCTTCTTCTTCTTCTTCTTCTTCTTCTTCTTCTTTTTACCGTTAAAAGCAACACGGGGTGTCTACGATGTCTAAAAGGAAGGGCACCTCCGTCAATGAAAATCCCAACAAGAGATCCAGATCGGTGAATGAAAGTGAAAATGCTGCTGACAGTGACCAGGAAGATCCCATTCTGAGTAATGTACGTCTGCCGTGCAGTGAAGCACGCTAGTTTTGTTTGATTTCCAGTTTTTGTTTAATTTCACCCTCGTGTATTTACTTATTTCTTAAATAATTCTCTGAGAATGCAAAGGATAGAGGCTCACAGTGTGGATACTTGTTACTTTGTGTGCAGTTGCAGTGTGGTGCGGAGGTGGTGAGTGATGCTGGGATTGTAGAAAGTATCACTCTGAAGAATTTTATGTGCCACTCGCTCCTTGGCCCGTTTACCTTTGGTTCCAATGTCAACTTTGTTGTTGGCAACAACGGAAGTAAGTGCACTATCTTATCTGGCAGATCGGAGATGTAACGAGGCTTCTGAATCCCCCTCGTTTCATGCCAATGCAGGCTGCAACCCTATATTTACATTTTGGCCAAAATGTCTCTATTGTGTGCTGTAATTATCATGTAAAGGCTTCTATCATTGCTGAAAATAGTTGAAAAATTATTAACTAATAATTACTAGTTAATCACTTTGGTTTAGTGAGATCTTGTTGCTTTCTCAGTGCTGGTGCTTTCTGTTGCACATGTCTGCAAATGTCATTATTTATATGGTGTTATTAGTGGTTTGAAGTTGTTTCGGTGCATTTATAAAATGTGAAGTGGAAACTCAGTGGCTGTTATTATCGTCCATAAATCTTTGTTTATTACAGTGTCCTGTCTGTTCAGTTTTTGTGTGCCAATTGTTTTGTGACAGGTGGAAAGAGCGCCGTTTTGACAGCTCTCATAGTTGCCTTAGGCGGGAATGCCCAGGCTACAAATAGAGGATCATCCCTCAGGGGTTTTGTGAAGGAAGGAGAAAGGTGATTTCACAATAATTTTTTTATCCGTCACGCACTATCTGTTATCTTATTTTGTGATGAGAGAGCACATCATAAATGTGAAAAGTAATTACAAATAACAAACGCAAGTATCTGACCCTTGATGTGCATTTCTGTCTCCTCAGTTCAGCTGATGTTTCCATCACATTGCGTAATAAAGGAAGGGATGCTTACAAACCAGAGGTGTATGGGTCGGCTATTATTCTAGATCTAAGGATAACTCGGGACGGACTGAGAACATATAAGCTGAGAAGTAAATCAGGTAAAAATGCGAAGGAGTTTGTAAATTTAGATATTGCAGCAAACTATTTGCAGTAAATTCTCCATAAGTATATTTATAATTGTCCATTGATTTAAAATAAGAACAGAAAGAACAAAGATGAGTCATTTAATGGAGTCTGGAAAATCGTCAGTGAGAGTAAAGTGAATGTTCACAATGTTTTTCTTTTTGTTTTTTCTCTCTCTTACAGGTCAGCTAATCTCAACCAAAAAGGAAGAACTTGTCTCTATTCTGGATAATTTCAATATTCAGGTATGAGAGATGCAGGTCTTCTTTCATGTAACTCAGAGATGCTCTACCGCCAACTTTCAGCCAACTCTGTTTTTGTCCTTCACACATTGATGTTCTGGTTAAACTGCACTTTTGACTATGCTGTGATTTTAGCTGTATTTATCTGTACAATTTCAACATTTGAGCTGAAACTTAAGCAACAAATTGTGGGGCCATGTCAGTTGTTAAAGGGTGTCACGTGAACCTGTGTTACTGTCATGCTTATTAATGTGTTTTCTCTCCCAAAGGTCAACAATCCTGTATCAGTTCTCACTCAGGAAATGAGCAAGTACTTCCTACATTCTAAAGGAGAGGGGGACAAGTACAAGGTTAGTTCAGAGTACTTGCATGTTTAAGCCACACAGCAGCATTGGGTGGACAGTTTGCTACACCGTGAAACGTGTTTCTTTATGGTACCTATGAAAATGATTGTCAGTCAAGGCAATTAAGTTTGTGCCTATTTGTAGGGCTTCTGGTGTGGCCAGTACATATAAAACCAACCGGCAGGCCAACACTCTGTTTCATCTGCCAGTCATTGTTTCCAAATGCAAATATTTGTTTGGAAATTGCGGGGGCGGGGGTGTGGACAAAATAGCTTTTCTATTTCACCTCTCTTATTCTCCACACAGACTCTTTACCTGCATGTAACAAAAGACTGCCCAAATGTGTTTGGTTAGTAGCTTCTAGCAACAAAAACCCTCTTCTTTGATTCGAATCTAATGCCAATAAGAGTTTAGATTTAGCATGGAAGAGATTTGGTATAGATGTTGTTCTGGTACATTTGGAATTTCTGATCACATATATACATATCTAATGATGCTGTCACCAGCCTCATCTGCAGTTTTGTTTTGATTGGTAAAATGGCAAACCATATACAAACTTCAGTTGCTTATGTATACAGGACCTTATATATTCCCCTTGCTATAAGAGCTGTGTAACACCCACATTTCTTATCCGTAGGATAATAAAGGTTTATTCTATTCTATACCAGCTTGATCATCTTGTTAGCCTGCTCCCTAACTTGCAGCACAATCTCCTTGTTTGAATTTGTTAACTGTTAACTATAAATAAGCCCCGGTTGTTTTTAATCTATTTTTCTCTCTGCAGTTTTTTATGAAAGCCACCCAGTTGGAGCAGATGAGAGAGGACTTTATCTACATCAAAACCACTAAGCATCTCACAGAGGATAAAGTTGAGCAACACAGTGAAGTATGTATTTGTGTCGCTGAAATGGGCAGTAGTGATATTATTACATTTCTTGAATTTAAACCCTTTTATTTGGATTGCACAGCTAAGTTTTGTTTTAAAGCATCTTTTAATATTCATTTGTGGTCATTCCTAGTGCTTGAAAGACCTAAAACGGAAGTACCTGGAGAAGGAGGACCGTTACAGGAGCCTGGCTTCACTTGATGAAATGAACACCAAACTGGAGGAGTTGCAGAAGCAGATGGCTTGGGCTTTGGTGAGATCATTTTCCTCCAACTTCCCGCAATTTTCCAGTATTTCCCTTTCCCTATTTAGTTAAGATCACTTGTTTAAATTTTAATTCCTGTACAAATATGTTAAATGTTGCAGGTGACTGAGATGGAGAAGGACTTAGAGCCAATGAAGGAGAAGCTGCAGGCAGACAGACGATCCACAGAGAAATATGACGACAAGGTGAACGAATGGAAGGTATGAAACTTCTTCGGTAGTAACCCTGAAATCAACATATAACACATCTCAAATGTTAATAATTCTTTTAGAATTAACACAAATTACTACTAATTAAGTAATTGCTACTTCAGTTTTATGGCTCAGACTTTTGGACTGTTCATTCTGTAACCTTTTAACCCTAAACCTTTTTGATCATGCAGAATAAGGTCGATGAAGCAGAGAAAAAGTACAAACAGGTCCAGGAACAGCTAGAGAGGATCACACAGCAAGTCCAGGAGCTTCAACCTAAATGTGCTGAGCTCAAGACTGAGTCGCAGAAACGCAACAACCTTTTAAAATCCAGCGAGGTGAGAGTTGAGTGCACTAACCGCAGCATATGGTGGATTTCTGACAGTCGGCTCGTTCACTTTTTACAAGTACTTAATGATTTTATGTAGCAAGTCTGAGGCTTAGTTTATAGTGCTGAGCAGTGTCTAAGTGCATTTGTGTTCCTCAGCAGATGCAGTGGCTTTCCATCATCTGATGTGTTTTTTTGTTTGTTTGTTTGTCGTCATCAGTATAGGAGCGCTGCATCACCATTCTGTCATATAATTAATTCAAAATTAGTTTTAAAAAATGACTGTTATCTTTGTGATGCTTGTACGTCAACTTGTGAATATTTAACTCTTCATTTACGTGTGCACATCAGGTCACAGTCCACAGATGCAAAGCCAACCTGAGAGACTTGGAAAAGGACAAAACTCAGCTGATGTCGAGGATAAAAGATCTCAAGCTGAGGTTTTGTGTCATCTTATTTAGTTGTCTTCTGCATTAAATTGAGGTTGAAAAGTTATTTATTCTGTTTTGGCTCGCCTGTGCTTTATTTCATCACACCCCTTTTCTTACCTCTAGCATCAGTCAGAAAACGGGAGCAGAGAGCAAAGCCAGAGCAGAAAGGATCGAGCAGATCCAGACTGAGCTGGAAAACCTGAAGCATCAGATCTCTACACTGGGCCAACAGATTGACCAGTATCAGCATGCCATCAGTCGCGCCAAAGAAGAACAAGGAAAAATGAGGTAAAACAATGCACCAAAGGAAAATCATTGTACATGCAATAACCAATAATTGCTGATTCTAGGGTAGCTTAAAGGAATGTATTTGCAGTTTCTAATTGAAGCTATTCTCTAGAAATGACTGTATTTTGCCCCCCTGTTTGTTTTCAGGAGAGAGCAGGAGGTTCTCCAGAGGTCCATTGAAGCCAACAGGAGGAATCTGCAGACAATGGAGAGCAGTCGGTCCAATCGGCTGCGGCGTTTTGGAGAGCAGATGCCTGCGCTGCTAAACGCCATTCAGGAATCTCACAGAAGAGGCCATTTCAAGCACAGACCTCGAGGACCGTTGGGTAAGACCTGGTTATGCACAGAAAGTGTAGCATGTGCCCACCCCCCCCCCCCCCCCCCCACCCCCCCCCCAAAGTGCGCAACCACAGTGCAAAATGTGTGGCAACAAAAAAACACTTCTAACTTTCCTTCTCTTTTACAGGTTACCTAATTAGTCTGAAGGACCCAGAGCTCGCACTGGCCGTAGAAGTATGTCTTAAAGGCCAGCTGCTGGCCTTCACATGTGATAACTATGAAGATGAGAAGGTTCTGCAGGGCCTCATGGCCAAAATGTTTCAAGGAGGTCGCAGACCTGCTATCATAACTAGCAATTTCATCTCACAAGTTCATGATACAAGAAGAAAGTGAGTATAGAGGTTTAATTATATATATATAAAATAGTTGTGCAAAGTACAATTAATACAACAAGTATTCAGTTAGAAGGTATCCTTCTTCAGAGTGAGTGTTAGTGCATCTCAAATGTTGTAACTTTTTTCTTTTGGAAAATATTATGTAATGTAATGTAATGTGCATGTGTTAGTCCCCATAGGGAAATAGTTCCTCTGCATTTAACCCATTCACCCAGTGAAGCAGTGGGCAGCCACCAATGCAGCGCCCGGGGAGCAGTGTGTAGGGACGGTACCTCGCTCAGGGGTACCTCAGGGTAGCCGTTCAGTGGAGTCGAACCCCCGACCTTCCGATCATGGGGCCACCACTCTACATACTGAGCTATCCCTGCCCAATTTATCATACATACATATATTATGTATGATAAAGATTTTCTTTATGTAGCTTATTACTTAATTATTACAAAATATCTGAAAAAATGAATCGAAATTAGTTTTGATGTGTTTTGTGTCAGGGCTGTCAGTCATCCGAACTACCCCTCCGTGCTTCAGGCTCTAGAAATTGAGGACCCAGTTGTGGCCAACTGTCTGATCGATCAGAAGGGCATAGAGAGCATTCTGCTCATTAAGGTAAAGCATAACTTTTTTTCAACACAAGATGCTTGATGGTAGCCATAGTTGCACATTGAGTGGTTAGACATGTCTTTTTTTATATGATGCAATGTGTAAAGTAAGCCATATATTAGATAAAGTATACTGTAAATGAACTGAAGGGCCTTAAGCATGTGAACAAACCATAATGAATCAGCTGTTTAGGTCTATTAAGCTTATCCCTGATCTGATCTTCTCTACAACCTGAATGGCTATTACATCAAAGTTTTATACCTGCCAAAGTCAGCTTATTGTGTACACAGCTACCTGTACATTTGCCGAACAGTGCCTGAAAGTTTATTTGTTTATTTGCCTGACCGAGTCTCCTGAATGTTGCCTGAATTTTTGCTTTAATGAAAATGATCCAAGTCAAGGAATCTAATTCAATTCAATTCAATTTTATTTATATAGCACCAAATCACAACAAAAGTCGCCTCAAGGCGCTTCATAGGTACAGGAATAGGAATCTGACCTTTTGCACAGTGGAGTCAGTGTGGTTATGGTCACAAATCTGCCTAAACCTCAGCTGCTGGGTCAGAAATATGGCAGAGACCTATAATGTTTTTGAAAGCTTCTTAATATTTACTATATCTATTTTTTATTCAAATTTGTATAAGAATATTTGACAGATTCTTTATGTGGAGTCAGACTTTGGATACCATAGAAGAGATGTCTGCTCCTTACCTTCTGAACTCTGTGTTCAGACTTCATGTCATATTTACATGTTTTCCTTGTTGATAGAATCGAACAGAAGCTCGGAGAGTGATGCAGAGCAAAAATCCTCCTGCGAACTGCATCCATGCTTTCTCTAAGGATGGAGATCAGATCTTTACTAACCGGAGTTATGCTGCTGAGCAGACTAGAGCCAACTATCTCTCAGGAGATGTTGAGGAGGAGATCAGGTATATGTCTGACTTGTACACATGAAAACTCGTATTTTATTCTCTGTCTTTAGACTTTAAACTTGTGCTTTAAATGTTCTGTCCACGTCTCTCCATTTTCGCCTCTCCTTGTCTCTTTGATTCCTCTCAGACACTTACAGAGGGAGTTGGAAAACCAGAAAGGTCAAGCATCACGCTTCCAGCAGCAGATGAGAAAGTTGGATGACGACGTCAAGGAAAATGAAGGCCTACTAAGAAGAGCCCATCAAGAGCAAAAGACCATTAAAGTTAGTGGTATTTTCTGAAGGGCAGATAAGAATACTAATAGAATTTGTATTTTCAGTTTTAATATTTTAATATAATCATATTTGGGGTTTAAAGCATATTAGTCATTCATTTCACTTACTTTGATATACTTTATCCATTAGAAAGAGAACAAAGTGTTCTGATATCATATGAAATGAATTTGCTAACAAAGTCTGTGTGTTTGTTTTAGGACAAGGCCACAAAGTTGCAGCTAGAGCTCACAGATCTACAAAATGTTGAAGAGCCTCAGTCAGAGGACCTCAGGCCCCTGGTCTGTAAAGAACACCATGTATTTTTCCATCTGTATAAAAAGATGCACACTTGTACTGGACTTAGAGCTGGCTATATCCCACAAATTGGGATGCTGTGTAAAATTTAAAAGCAGAATGCAGTGGTTTGAAAATCCCATTAACCCATATTTTGTTCACAATAGAACATAGAAAATAAATTGTCCAGCTTTAATTCTGAGAACAAAATCATAGAAACCGAATTAATTTTATGTTTATCCATCTGTTTTGTAGTACCGCTTACTTTTCCAGCCATTTTTTCCCCCATCCCAACTTGTTTTAAGACCTGTGTCTGCTTTCAAATTGAAAATGAGCTAATGTTTTTCCTGAAAAGTAGAATGTCTCTTTAAACATTCGATCTGTTTTCTGTGATTTTTATGAGATTTACAAATAGAAGAATTCTCTTTTTATTTACACTATAAGCATTGTCCCAGCTTATTTTGGTTTAGAGTTTTTAAATATTGTACATAATGTCAACCAGATCTACTCTTATGATACACCATTATCTCTAATTTTCAACAGGAGGAGGATCTTCATGAGATTGTTACCAAGATCAAGTCCAAGCGAGTGGAGTTAGATGAGGGACTGGCCCAAATGGCCGACCTCAAGGGTTCTTATGAAAAGGCAGAGCAGGAATACAAGCAGCACAAAGAGCGCATTAACACTATCGCAGAGGAGGCTGACTCAGTCAAGGTAATATTGAAAGAAAGACCCAGTGTGAGAACCTTTGTTTTTCAGTTGCTAAATTCTTGACTTATAAGGTATCAGGTCAATCAAATGAAGTAACTTTCAGTAGATATATGGGGGGGACAACTTTTTAATGTTGCAATCTTGTAGTGACACTATGTGCTATTCTTTTATTTGAGACAGTTGGCAGTAAAGTCAAGAAATAAGGTGAAAACAGGATATCAAACGTGATCTAAATGATTTTTTTCCTGTGTACGTACTGCTAAATGTGACTTGTAGTCTACAGTGCATTCAGTGATCAGTAAGATTGGTAAGGACATTGTGTCAATGCAACTACCTAACATTATATCAACCCTGATAATTTGGTGTGATTCTAACTCTTTGTGTGTTGGCCATGCCAGCCCACCGTGCCCTGTCTCCGAGTTGGTGTTTGTCTGTTTTTACCGAATTCTTTATTTGCTTTCTCTTAATACAGGAGGATCTCAGTAAAACTGACCAGGAGGTGATAAAATGCAAACATCACAAGAAACACTATGATGAGAAACGCAGTGCCCATCTCCACAACATTCAAACTCTTGAAGGCAACCTTAAAAGCAAAGAGAAGGAGTACGAGGTATGAGTATCAGAAAAGCACTTTGTATACAATGTATCTGCTTTAGTTTTAGGAGTTAAATAGCACTGTCTCTTGAAGTTTTGCCTGTATTTAGCAGCTAAAATATTGGTTTGTTTTGCTCTGTGACTCAGATGTCAGTGGCCAAAGCCAAAGAGATTTGTCTGGAACGTGTGGAGAGCCGTCGGTCAGCCAGGAGCCTGGACAGCGAGATCAGTCGTCTCAAGCTTAAGATCACTTCACAGAAGGAACAACAGGGAGACCGTGAGGAGATTGTGAGGTATTGGATCCTCACGGTGTATTACTGACATGATTTCAGTGATGTTTCTGTGAGGTGTTGAATGTACACGCATTTTAAACTGATGTCCTTCCTTGACGCCAAATATGAATTGATTTCCTTTTCCACTTACAGGCAGTACCACGAGGCTCTGGAGAGCTACAAGAACATGACACAGCAAATGAAGAACCTCAACAGCTTCATCAAAAGCCTCGACAGTGTTATGAACCACAGACTTCAGGCTTATGCTGAGCTCAGGAGGTAAGTGGTGAATTCATAGTTTGCTGTTTGTATTTTGCAGTGATGTACTTACCTGTGCAATAAAGTAAAAGAGAGTAAATAGTTACATCTGTAATCCAGGTAATAATTATTAAATTATTAAGACTGTGGCTTCTGAATCGGAACTTTTTTTGTCTAGTTATAGACCGAGTGACTAGTCAGATTTTTAAAACAAATGTTAGCTTAACAGTCCAGACAGCACATGTGCAAATCTGTTCAAATGAAGGTATTTTGGCCTGATGCTTTTTTAAACCTCACTTTAAATTACATGAATATATAAACATAAAACACTGAATCTTTGAAATCAAATTCAAAGCATTGCCCACATATGTGTACTTAAAAGGAGCTCATGCTAATGACCCTCCAGTTAGCCCCTGCACTACAAAATGATAGAACAAGATATTAAAACAAAACAACAGCCTAGAGGTTTTTGGGGTCTTTTTCTGTGTAAAATATCTCACCCGTCTCATGCCCACCATGTAAGTTTTTCCACTAATAAGCACAGATTTAAATATCAGTTCAACAGTCACAAACATCTTGCTGTTTCCTATCATTTGATGATGGGTCAGTATAGTTGCTCCACACAAACACTTGGATTTGGATGAGTGGAAGAAAAGAAATGGATGAATCCCGCACTAATGGACAACATTAATTTTAATGCATCAAAAAAGTCGCCTTGATTGGCGAGCTATCGCTATTGACTGTGACCATGACATCGTTGTTCATTGGCAGATAAGAACTCATCACACATATCACAAACTTTCCCCAAAAGGGTGCGCTGCTTCACACACAGGTTTAGCTAGTCACGAGCATTAGTTACTTTCAGGTTTCATCTTCTCTCCTAGCTTAATCACAGACACTGCATGTTTATTTGGATCGATCAAATTGAATTTTTAATTCTTCAAAACCTGGACTTGTAGTTCTAGTAGCTTTAGTACCATATTTGACAACAATTTGTTAAATACTCCTACAGGTCCCTCTGAAGTCTATACGTAAAGTTCTATTTTTTATATTTATATTTTTAAGATTGCGGTTATATGATTACTTTTCTCTCTCTCTCTCTTGGTATCATAGGTTCCTGTCAGCCCGCTGTAAATACTACTTTGATAGCATGTTAGCCCAGAGAGGCTACAGTGGAAGTATGATCTTTGATCACAAGAACGAAACCCTCTCCATTTCCGTAAGCCTTTTTTTCATTCATCAGTAAGAGGCCACTACAGCCTCAGATTTATATTAAAGTGCCTAAAGGTTTTTGATTATTATTATTTAAACAGAGACTCATTATTCTTATGATAACTTTGTAGGTGCAGCCAGGCCAAGGAAACAAGGCTGACTTGAGTGACATGCGCTTGCTGTCCGGAGGGGAGCGCTCTTTCTCCACTGTTTGTTTTGTCCTCTCTCTATGGGCGATCACAGAGGCGCCTTTCCGCTGTCTTGATGAGTTTGATGTTTACATGGTAATACAATAGTTTTCGTTCGCATTATATTTATGTTTAGATTGCGGGTGCATGCATATTGCAAACTGAGATAATCATCAGTAAAAACAACAAACGATAAGGAGACAGAGAATATGCAACACTTCGTTATAGTTGCAAAACTGTCCCACTGGGTTTGGCCCCATTTAAAGATAACATTGGCTTTGGGTGTTCTCTTTAAATAGGACATGGTGAACAGAAGGATATCCATGGACATGATGCTGAAGGTGGCTGCCAGTCAGCGCTACAGACAGTTCATTTTCTTAACCCCACAGAACATGAGGTAACCACTGACACAACCTCTGTGTGTTTATATACAGCATTTGTGTGCTACAGCAGCTAGACCACCCAGATGTGATTTATTGACTTGGTCGTTGTAGACTAAGCCACTGTAGGGTAAAGGTCGTGTGACTTCAATGCGCTGCTTGGTTTCAGTATTCACATCATAATTTTTTATTTATTTTTATTTTATGTTAAGTTCCCTTCCAGAAAGCAAAATCATCCGCATCCTCCGCCTCAAAGATCCAGACCGGGGCCAGAGAAATACGCAGAGAAGTGAAGACGAGGACCAGTAATATTGCTAGCTCTGTTTAACATGATAAAACCTTAAAGTGCCTCTGAAACACTGATGCCAGCTTTTCGGAAATGTTTGTAATATTGAAGGCCTTCAGCCGCAAGTTAGTTACTTCTCAGCTAAACTTCGGTTTTGAGAAGCCTCAGCTTTGTTCATGTAAACAAAAATAACTGTTCAGTGTGCTGTTTGTCAAAGATTTTGTTCTCTAATACTGGATTCAGACAGTAATAAAAATGTTGTATGTTCAGATAAGTACAGTTACAGGGAAGGAGTGTTTTTATACCCACAAGAAAAAATAACCGTTAACGGACTTGAAAACGGGCACATTGGAGGAGTAAATGGGGTCATCGTAAGCGCGGGTTGAGTTTCTTTAAATTCAGTTCAAAATTGGTTTATTTTGTTTTAAGTGTAGCCTCATGGAGTCTTTTTCCACCTCAGGTTTGTCTAATGCAAGTAAGTGTATTAAGGTGCTGCTGAAGAAACCTAAAACACAGTTGTGACACCAAAATTTTGAGCATATTTTTGTTTTTTTTAAGTATAGTCTTTATAAAGGTTTCTTTGACTGTCTTACGTTATACTATCTCATTTACTGTGCTAGTGCTGTCCTGAAGGTTACAGGGGTTGTGTGGTAGTTTGGCTGTGGCACAAAGCAAGGGGTGATATAGGGCACCCGTTGGTTATTGTAATTGGCCTATGTTATGTATATTGTTATATTTATTAACTGATATGTTTCCCAGTACTTATTAAAAGAATTTAAGGGTAATCCCTCATCCCCACTGACATTTCAACCTGTTGCTCACTGATAATTATAATTAAAGATAATTTTATAAATCTGTTTCAGAAAACGGCTTTTTTTTTTTTTTTTGTTCTTCATGATCATCTCATGAATGCAATATTTAGGGACACCTTGAATTTTGGGCAGAGGTAGTTGTCAGCAAAGGTTTAAGGTCACTGCAGTGGATCATCTGCCTTCACACCACGTGTCAGCATGTCCTCCGTGCCAAATTCCCGTCTCCGAACACATCTTCCTCTTCTATTCGTCCTTTGACTTCAGGCAGCTTACAGTTTAAAAAATAAATTATGGGTGAAGAAACATTAGTTGGTTATTGTGTGCAAAGTTCAATGAATCTTTCCCTCTGGGAGGATTGTTGTCATGGAGCAACAGACATCTTCCTGTTGTATTAACTCATTGGTCCTTCATGCCGGATGAGCTAAAACTTTTTCACATTATTCTGATTTTGGGTGGGGGGATGCAATGGTATTATGAGCATAGACGTTATAAAAGATGGATCTACATGGGTGAAATCATTGAGCTGAATGCTGTTGCTTTCTTCATCAGTTCATTCGCAAAAAAACTGATAATTACAATTCAGTCGATCCAAAATTGACTCTGTTAAATTGAGCGTTTCTGCAGGATATTGCTCCCTTATCCTGTGCCTATTAAAAATAATTCTGGTTTAAGTCACTTCTGCTGTGGCTTCACTTCTCATTCCATCTTTATGAGTGTGGACATAAATGCACGATGATGGCACATTTATGTTAGCTGGTTGTCCAGCAAAGGAGTAAAACTGAGAGGCAGTAACTAGTTTTTCCTTACTCTACCACAGTGCTATTTAAAACAGGGATCTGAACAGACATATTAATCAGAAAGATTTTGAAACACATTTCTCTAACTTCTTGCTAAAATTTTTTTTCATGTTTATATTGACAGTTTAAGTTTGTAAAACTATACAGGCTCATCACCTTGTACATTTTGAACATACAGTATGAGGTCAAATTGCTTGTATTTATAAAAACATCCAACCATTTTCTATCGTTTCTCTAGTTCAGGGTTGAAGGAGCTTTTCCCGGCTACCATGAGGAAAAAGCCAGGATACAGCCTGAACAGATAACTATTGATGCTCACTTTCACACACACTTTCACAGTGTAAAACTGCCACTTAACCTAACCCATGCATGCAAACTACACGTCTGTGTTGGTTCTCTCTAGGTACTCCGGCTTCCTACCACAGACATGCATTTAGTGGGGTTAAGCTATTTTGATGAATCTAATGTGTCCATAGGTCTAAATTGTCTTATTGTCCATAGGTGTGAATTTGATTGCAAATGGTTGTCTGTCTGTTTTAGCCCTGCGTTAGATTGATGACCTGTTCAGGGTGTAGCCTGCCTCTTGCCTCTTATGTTAGCTGGGATAGGCTCCAGCGCCCCTGCAACCCTGACAAGGATAAGCAGAAGAGTATGAATGAATGGATGTTGCGCACATATAAACAGTACTGAGAGAAAACAGAAAAAAATGACTCTCTTTAAAATGCTATAAGCTATTTTTAAGACAGTCTAAAGAAACAGCTTAGAGATGCAATGCTCCAAGCTGGACTAGAGTGGGAAACCCTGTTACCCTTAGCTCTGAACTAAACCTAAACTAAGAAAAGTGCAGATAAAAGGTAGTTTATTGATTTGCACTTTGCTCTGCGGTAAACTATTCAGTGTACTTCATTAAAATATTCCAACTGAAACCCTGTGACCTATTGAGGTCAGCCTAATGAGGAGGAAGGATTTGCACCTTTAAGGGCTCTGAGCCAGATCCCAGCACACAAGGCGGTCCAGTGGAATGCACTTCCACTCATGCACATAACGTCTGCTGACAACAAACCTGACCTCCTGAGGAATCTGGTGCCTTTCTTCCCCCCTCCTTACATCTCAGAGAACTGCAACAATCGGGTAAACATGAAGCCCAAGTCTCTTCCATCCAGGCTGTTTCAGAGAGATTCACCTGCAACAGCATCAGGCCAGAGTCCCAGCAGAAGTGCAGCAAAGTATGAGCGGCATGTGGACTGCGTTGATCACCCAGAGCTGCTGGATCCATCTTTGTCCAACGACGGGCAGCAAACAGCTGACAGCAACAGGCAACACGAGAAGTGCCACAGAGAAACACTTTTCACCTTCCTGCCAGAGAGGTACGAGCCACTGGTGGATGATGAGGCGAAAGCCAAGGCAAAAGAAGAGAAGAAGAAAAAGAAGAAGGAAAACTACAAAAAAGTCAAGAAGGTTTGTGTATTTTTATTTTTACACATTTTTTTTCTAACAGTGCAATTTTCCAAATCCAAGTTTAAAGTTGCAAATTCACTGTGTGTATCCAGCCTAATGACAGTTTTTCTCCAAATTTTTTTTCTTCTTCATAGAGTCAGTGTGGGTAAGTTGAAATGCTTTCAGTATGAAATCAATCAGCTGCAATCAAATTATTTTAATTTATTTGATCAAGGTTTAAACAACTCTTAATAAAACAGTTCTCAGCATTACTGTGTAAAGTATCTTGAGATTAAGATGCTCCAACGTAAATAATCACAACAAGCTTTTTATCATAGGTAAGATTAAAGGCTGATATGATGACGCACATATTTTAGAGGCCTTTCCTTTGGCAAATAGGACTAACTTCTGGGTTATCAGAGATTATTCTCTCTAGAGATCTTTTATAGCTTCATATGTGTCAGCCGTGTGGCGACACGTGCACCGAGGTGGACAACAGTTCAGGCTAACACAATAGAGCTCAGGACATGCTGTTCAAAGGAGTTTCCCACTTCCTGTATGAAGGCAGCCTGCACTCAAACTTCTCAGCGTTCGCATTCTCAGTTCAAGTGCATGTCTGTATTTAACCCTGTGCACATCTACAGTCAGTTTACTAAGCAGAGAGGTTTATAACCATACCACGTGAGTGATAGGAAAGCAACAATTTTACAACAACCTTATCTCATGACCTGAACATAACATGTGCACACGCACAAACAAACAAACTCAAAACATAAGAGTCCATGAATCAACTTCCAAAGAGCAAATTCCCAAATTCTTTATTAATGGGGAGTCATGTCTTCTTTTAAGTAACATTAAAATATAATGATGTGGTGAACTCAAGAG
Source organism: Rhamphochromis sp. 'chilingali' (assembly GCF_963969265.1). Taxonomy (NCBI): domain Eukaryota; kingdom Metazoa; phylum Chordata; class Actinopteri; order Cichliformes; family Cichlidae; genus Rhamphochromis; species Rhamphochromis sp. 'chilingali'. Next base: position 10,951,502 of record NC_137932.1, on the reverse strand, counting down.
AAAACTTACACTGTTCAAACTTTTGTCTTTTCTTGTAGTTCTGGTTTGGGTAAGTTGAAAATAATCTCTGCCTCCATCTTTTTTTCACTTAAAAAAATATGTGATCAATGAGCCTTAAACTAATGATTCAGTCTGTCAGGGCTCTGTGCGCGGGCAGGTGGAAATGTGGATCCAAATGCAGGACTCCGAGACGAAATGTAACTAAAACCACAGCTTTTATTGCTGGCATGAAACAAAAACCAAACCATGAAACCAAGCAGGAACACACAGGCAGGGTCTGAGGGTACGACGCGACATCGAGCATGGGAAAACACAGGGCTTAAATACACAGGGTAGTAATGGGGGAATGGGCCACAGAAGGGAGACACAGCTGGGGGAGATCAGGGCTAACGAGACGGGGGAAACAAAGCTGCACACACACTAACATAAGACAGACTTTCACAATAAAACAGGAAACATGAATCACAACTCAGAGACATGGACTCAACACAGAGAGACAGAAAAGGACACATGGAACTGAACTATACATGAAACCACAATTCCTAAAACATGGATAACAGAAACATGAAACTCTAATAATAATAATAATCATCACAACCACAAGAGAACAAGAAAACAATCCATGATGCAAAATTACACCAAAACATAATAAACTCAAAATACTGGGTCCAACGGACCCAGAACCGTGACACAGACATTCTGCTGTTTATTGAACAAAGGGCTAATAAATCTTTTGCAAGCTGATGATTCAAATTTAAATGACCAAAATGGCCAAGATCGCTTCTATAAATTGTCGTGAAATTATTAAGTCTCTCATCCTCACAGCATGCGCCCCACTTTCTTCATTTGTTTTTTAATGTTTATCATTACTTTCTACAATTATTGAATTGTTTATCATAATCATTATCATAATTATTTCCCATAAAGATACTTCTGGCTACTTCCTTTTTCACAAGGGGTCGCCACAGTGGGTAGATCCCCATGTTTGATTTGGAAGAGTTGTACACCGGATGTCCTTCCTCTATGGAAGCTTTTTTCACTACTGAAAAAATTGCCATCCATAAGTCAAATATTCGGGTTTATTATCTCAAAATTTCAATTTACTCAGAATTCTGTGTCAACAAGTTGAAATTTCAAGATGATAACTTGAATTTTTTCTTAGCTCTGCATGGCAAAAGGCCTAAAGAGATTTGTGTCTCCTCCCAGGAACAAACTGGGGACCTTTTGTTTGTTAGGCAAATGTATAAACCACTAGACCATGAGACAAAACAAACCCCAGCTGGAAATCTAGAGGCAGGAAACACAGCAAAGGCTTGTGGCTCCTTTTGGAAAGAACAAGTTGCTTTTTAACCAGTGCTCACGTGTGATTTATAAGGAAATGGAACGTGAGCTCTGTCTTTCTTGTAAACATTAATGTAGGCCAGGTAAATAAATCATAAATAAAAGGGTGCTCAGATTTTAGTGTGTTGTGGTTTTGTTACTGATTAATTTAAATTGCAGACTGTTGCATTCCCCAGTAAAACTTCTGACTTCCTGCATCCTCTGCAGCCAGTTATCTCTTTCCTGTCCAGAGAGTACAGAAGAGGAATGTGCTCACAGTGTGCCACTCTTCCTGCTGCGCCATTGTTCTAAAGCACGCACACTTAAATTATGTCCTAACTTCGATTTTCTGTTATTTTCACCTGCGTTTTGAAGAATCTCTGAGAACTGATGCAGCGTCTGAATACTGCGAAAGTAAAAATGATTATGACCTGTGTGGAAACAATCACATTTGTTACCGCTGCTTGTTTCTTTTCTTTCTTGCCTTCTCTGAATGAGTGGATTAGTCGATTTATAGATCATAAAAATGTGGTCAATGATAGGTGGATTTATTAAGTCATTTTTCCAATTTATCTTTCAGAATGTCGGCAAGGCGCTGCGTTCCACATGGAAGTGTTTGATGCTTGGTCTCTATAGCTTTGCTCTCGGATACTCCACTCCCATCACGGTGGCTGCTACTTTTGTCCCTGACTTTCACCCGAGCAGGAACAGGACCTGATTCGAGCTCTGTCGATCTCCTCCACTTTGTTTTCATACTATATATACCAGTAACTCGCAGACTCTTACCAAAGACTTTAAAAATGTGAATAATGATTGTGCAATTCAGATTACATTTTCAAATTCCCTGCTTTTGCAGATCTTACAAGATCTACTGCATGGTCATATTTGCAGAAATATGCAAGATCATAAAATCTTATTAAGTATTAGGTTAAATACTGAAAACACTTGTTTTTAAATCAAGTGTCTGCATGTGTTCAAAGGGATTATGTGGGCATGTGGAAACTATAGCAGGGCAGCAATAACAGGAATATTCACCGTAGCTGCAGGTGAGGTGAGTCAAGCCAGAGACCTCTTTAAGGGATTTGCAAGCAGGAAAGACTCAACAAGGAGGTGATTATCAGTAATACTGGAAGAGCAAGTAAACAGAAAGGAACCGGCCCAGTCCTTTTCTGGGTGGCACAACTTAGGTGCTTTTTGGTGTACAAATTCTGCTGTGAAACTAAACTTAACAAACACAAAATGAAATAAGACTGAAACCAAAAATGAAAACTAACAAAATAAATATTTTTTTTACTTTCAAAACTAGTAGTAATAGTTTTAATAGTTAAAATCTTTTTTGCAAATTTGAGAACACAAGTATGAGGAGGTTTATCATTTTGGGTGTTTTGGTGGGTGGTGGGCGGCTACATGACTTTTACGGTCAAAAGCCTTTACAAAAACAGAAAGCTAACTAAATAAGATACAATTTTAAAAAAACAACAACAAATTAAATAAACTAATATAAATTAAAAAACAAAAATAGAACTTTGCTGTAAATACTGTAATGTGACGCCCAAGATTTGAAGAATTCTCTGCTTGGAACAAAATATTCTGACTTTTAAGATATTTTTAAAGATGTGTGTAGATTTGATCATTTGTAAATTATTAATTATTCATGATGTTTGTACTTTTGATTAAAATAAAGCATTACTAGGAATGCATCTGAAGAGAAATTGACGTTTTTATTATTATTACTACTATTATTAGAGTGAACTCATTTTAACAAACATAACACATTCACGTGTTGATTTAATAATTCATGAATAACAACTTTGGCAGTTTGGGAGTTCGCCTTGTAATCGGAAGTTTGCTGGTTCGAGCCCCGGCTTGGACAGTCTCGGTCGTTGTGTCCTTGGGCAAGACACTTCACCCGTTGCCTACTGGTGGTGGTCAGAGGGCCCGGTGGCGCCAGTGTCCGGCAGCCTCGCCTCTGTCAGTGCTCCCCAGGGTGGCTGTGGCTACTATGTAGCTTGCCATCACCAGTGTGTGAATGTGTGTGTGAATGGGTGGATGACTGGATGTGTAAAGCGCTTTGGGGTCCTTAGGGACTAGTAAAGCGCTATACAAATACAGGCCATTTACCATTTTACTAAAAAACAACTAGAATTAATTAATTATTAGAACATTTTCATAACAACTGTATGTTCTATTTTTAAAAAGACAAATTCTTAGAGACTTTACAGAAGAATCCACCATCAGCCCAGATACCGTTTTCTTCTCCACAAGTCTCATGGACTCAGGCGCTGCATTTCCCACAGCTACTCCACTCCTCAGTGGCCTCTGGGTCACTTTTGTCTCAATAGACTGCGTTACATGCTTTGAAGGACATGTCATTCTTCTTTGTGCCTTTGCTTCTTCTGGTCTTTTCTTTCTTTTTAGATTTCAGTGCCTTGGTGGAAATGTAGTCTACATGATGGAGGCTTAGCTCTCTTCCTGACAGTCCTGTCATTTTGGCAGGGAACACAGATCACTGAATGTAACACAAGTTGAGGTATGAACAGGTTAAAGACCATCTCTTCCTCAGGAACACATTCAAAGTTGACTGTTATTTCTTCAGATCCTACCGCCTCGGCATCCAAGAATGTAAAGATTAGGGGCACCTCGGATACCACTGCAGGGTGATGAATGGGGCTGATGGATTCTAGGGTCGGCTGGGCAGTGGCTAGTGTTGTCTGAGTTTTGCCTGGTGGTGCTTGTGATGTCTGGGGGTTTGCTGAAAGGGGAAGGGGAAGTAAGTGGAAGGGGTCTCTCGGTTGTTTTACTGGGAGCAAGAGCACTTTCTTGGAGGATGTGTTTGTTTAAGGGGAACATTCCTGTCCCTCTGAACCCTGCCTGTGCATTTTCAACAGTGGCAGCCTTTCTGCATGCTGGGCAGAAAACTGAGAAAAACTCAGACTTTAATAGCTTTTGTGCTGCCTGTCAGATTAGTAGCAAGATGGGTCTGGCGTCATCCTGAGGTAATGACTGAACAAACAACTGACCCCATTCCAAGAAGAGATCAGCATTTATCCTGCTATTAACTAAGACCTGAACAGTAACATTCTCGGGGCAATGTTGGAGCCACTCACATCGTAGTCGTTTCCCTTTGAAGATAATCATGTTTTAACTGAAAACACCTTCCGCGTTGAAGGCTGTTAAGAAAGCAAGTGGTAGTTTCACCTTTCTCACCTGCACAGACCTCCACACATGGTTGCCCAACCACTCCAAGCACCTTGGTTGAGGAGAACTGGTCATGGCTAGTTCATCTTTTCCTGTGTGTGTGTGTGTGTGTGTGTGTGTGTGTGTGTGTGTGTGTGTGTGTGTGTGTGTGTGTGTGTGTGTGTGTGTGTGTGTGTGTGTGTGTGCATCTAAGTGTGCATTGCTCACAATGCATACTACATCAAGGCTAAAGCACCCACAAACTTTAGATCTGCACAATTAGAAAGGAGATGTTAAAATGTATCTAGTATATGATTTGACATGTATTGATATATTTACTGTTTTTTTGATAAAAGGAACCATCAAATTTCAATGCTGAAGGAGGCTCATTTAAGCTGAAAAGGGTGACTCAATGTACCACAATTCATTAAGGTAAATTGAGCTGCCCATAAAAAATGTATTTTTATTTAAAAAAAGATAGCTAAAGAAAGAAGATGCTTGCTATCTGGTGGAAACGATCACAAAATGAAGTATTAGCCCGTTTTTTTAATCAATGTATATTTTCTTTCCTTTTTTTAAATCAACCGTATCATTTTCAAGAAAGATTTGTCAACCAGAACACTCACCCCTCAGTTCTTTTCACCAAGCTGGATGTGAAGCATTTCCCCACCCACAACAGCAACTATAGAGCAATCAAATCAATTGTTTTGTTTTGTTAAAGTACAGTTCTGCCAGCAATTTGAAAATTCTTTACGGCCATTGCCTGTAAAAAATTAAAGAGCTAGGAGACTTAAACCTTAAACGGCTCATTTTACCTGATGCCCCAATTTACCTGATGACACCCTATTTGTGCTGAGTACGCAGAACGAAAAAGTGTAACAAAGACAATCAATCAATAAAATTAAAATGAATGAAAAACAATCTTAGACCGAAAAAATATGCGATTTTGAGTATTTTAATGTTTCACATGTCATTATGTACCCATGGATTCTTTTCCCAACCTTCCTTCCTTTGGTAATACAACATTTCAGGTTGTAGCTCGAAATGTCGAATTCGGTAACTAAAAATCATGACGTTTCAACTTATTTTTCCCAGTCTTATTTTTTTTTGCCTAGCAATCTTATTCTAATTCAGTTTTTATTATATTTTACTACGACGACTGTTTTCTACAGTCATTGGTAGAAACTAATCGTCCTGTGACGTCAAACGGCTGCGACTTAACGTGTCACTTCCGCAGTGTGCTGGTGTTTACACACAGGAGAATTAATATTTTTAGAAGATGACGGTCAATAAAGCAGACAATATTAGCAGTATCCCCATCGACGGATTCAGCAATTTAAGAATAACGTCGTTATGGACTTTCTTCATGTCGGTAAGCTCAATTTTGTTTCCCCGATTCCAGCGGAGACTAGCAAACTACGCTTCAGCTATTACAGCTAACAGGAGTCTCTTTCAGTTTAATTCAAGTTTGGCAGCTCCATTAACGGTTGTGTATGTGTGTCTCTGTCTTGGTATGCAGGTGCAGTGGTCCGAGCCCTGGCTTATCGGTCTGCTGGTGTTTCATGCTGTGTGCTTGTTCCTGACTTTGCTCACCTGCAAGTATTACAGAGCTCAGATCTGCCACTTCCTGCTCGTAGGTACGTGTCACAAAACAAACTACACTGTTCAAAAAGAAGAAGGAAACTTGATAATCACGTTAAAAGTCTATACTGATATACGCTCTGTAATTTATTAAAAACAACTTTAGACAAGCGTCCATTATGCCATTATTGATCCATCTTTATCGGGTTTTTTTTACCCAGATCTACATGTACCCAGCTGTCTTATTATCTTAAATCCCAAACAAGCTTACTGCCTATTGTTAGCTGTAGCATCAGTGTCTCAATTAACATTAACAATGGGAAAATAGAGAATATTTGTATGACATTCATTCCCGTTTAGGCTTTCTTAGGCAAGTAAAATGTGCCTTTGATTTTATTATAATTTGGCGTCAGTAACATATGAGCTGCTTGGCCGAGAAATGTATGGCGTAAGATCAGATAAGTGGATCTCATGTTGTGTAGAAAGATGTCTCAGAATGTTGCTGGTGTTTCCACTCCCTACTTGAAATAATCATGTTAATCATGCAATAATCGATGCAGACATTAAAGCTAGCTGTTACTGTCAAATTAAGCAAGTCTTTGGACCGCTTCTCACCTCCCAAATCTCTCCCATGGCTCCCTTTTTATGGCAACACCAAATGTGCTTGTATGATGTTACTGATTTGCAGTCAGTTTGCATTTCCAGCACCTGCAAGCAATGATAAAGGAGTTGATAAACTCAGTGTTGTATGATTCTGATGAATTGGAAAAATTGGAACCAGCTCTCAAGTTCTCCGTTTCTCAATTTTTATTCCTAGTAAGTGGGAACTAAAACAATCCACTATTTGAGAGCGGAATTCTAAATCACACCAAATATGAAAGTTAAAAATTGAAATCAAAGGTTGATGCAACTTCCTTCATAATGTGCCTGAGTGGTGCTTCTGTGCATCCCTGACCATGCCTGGGCATGCTCCTGATGAGATTGGGGACTGTGCCTTTGGCTCCTGGACAATCTGTAGCATTATCTTACAGTAAATACAACAATTTGTAACATCCAGAGGTTCTCAGTTGTATTGTCTGGGAAACATGAAGGCCATTGAAAGGCATCGTCAAACAGGACAGCAATGACCCCATCCTATATGTGGTACGGCTCATATCATCGGCTGATATTTACATTGATTTTTATACATGTGTTTTCTGTTAATTGTTACTATTGACCTGCCATTAACTCATAAACCTAACTACCTGAATTACTGCTCAATTATTGATGTCATCAAGCACGATTTAAAACCACACATTTACACGGTCGCTAAAAGAGGGAAGGGTATGACTTTCAACATTTTGCTACAGGTCAGACACTTTAACCCGCACATTATTATCAATAATGGGAGCTTTTAATTCTAAGCATTGAAAATAAGATGTAAATGACTTAAAAGGCCTGGTTCTTTGTATCTACCATACAAATGTGTGGATAAAATAGAATAAAGTAGGATGAAAGTAACAGATAAACAGTGAAATTACAATAAGTTCCTGTTTTTTTAAACTATCTCAATTCAATTCAAATCTACGGAGCCCCTCTGATGACATGGCCCAAAAAAAAAAAAAAATTGTGGCCACAAAATACTACTTCGTGCCCTCGAAATACTTATTTGTGGCCACGAAATACTATTTCAAGGGCACGAAATAGGTATAACGTGCGCACGAAATGCTAATTTGTGGGCACGAATTGGGTATAACGTGGCAACGAATTACGCATTTGTGGCAACAAAATAGATAACATGTGCACATCATATTGATACAATTCCTGGACAGCTGCGTAGAGACATAAGCATAGGAGTAGGCTAAACCTATACACCATGGACAGAGACAGTATGATTGAGTTTTATTTTAGGCTGCGAATGAGCTACAAATGCAAAGCCTGGCAATGCAACGAACCATTATTACGGAGAGACATTTAAACAGGATATTGAGAGCCCAGTTGATTTACGGACGTAAGTACGACCTGGACGCCGGGATAGATTTTATTGTCAACCAACTGCAAGGGCCTGGGAAGGATCACGGTTATCGGTCAAGTGTTTCGTGCCCACAAATTAGCATTTCGTGCGCACGTTATACCTATTTCATGCCCTCGAAACAGTATTTTGTGGTCACAATTTATTTATTTTTTGCACCATGTCATCAGAGGGACTCCGTACAAATCTGCTGATCTGCTTTATAATCACATCACAGTCAGCACAATGAGCTAACAGAACTCTTTCTGTTATTTTACACATTTATTTATTACAGTTTAAGCCCAAAACAGCATTTCTTTCTCAAGTAGAAAAAGTGAAATGCCTTACTAAAATTGCACTTCTCTTTTATATTAAATTATCTCCAAATGTCTTTACACTGACAGAAAGAGGAGTTTCACTGGTCTGCCCCACTTACAACCAAAATGGGGTGTATTTGGCCCACAATTCGAAATGAATTTGACATCCCTGATGTATGTGGCATGATGATGATGATAGTATTAGAAACTGTTAACTGCTCTTTATATAGACTGACCTGGATTCATTACAAAATGCACTCATTAGCAGTAGTGCTAACATGTTAAGTAAAGCTTTAAGCACACAGAAAACCTACCAGTGTGTTGCTGAAACACTCTGAGAAGCGTAATTTTTTTCCATGTCAACCTAAAACACGTGAAAGCACCAAAGTCAGAAGAAGACCTCACAGTAGGGAAAATGGGACCATTTGATGCAGAGTAAGAATCCCTGCTGCGCACAAAACCAGCCAAGCAATGATGCAATCAGGAACCAGACTTTCCAACATTTCCAGTGTTTGTTATCTTAACTATCACCGTCTACAAATGCCTCTCAAAACTATGTCTGAAAAATGACATTTTTTGAACACTTTCTCATGGATAAACTGCAGAAACAAACCCCAACCCCTCATTTTTGACCTTGAAATCTCAGAAAACATATTTACTGGCTCATAGTGATGATGTAAAATAGTTACAGTTAAAAAGCGTAATGCTTCTTAACTTTAAGCCTAATTAATACTGATAAATCTCAAAGCTACCAGTTAACTTCATCATTATTAGTAAATCTGCTATACCTTTTACACGTTTTTTTCAGCTGTTTTTAAATGTAAATGACTTGATGTTTACATGTAGTACATGTAGTACCCGGCTTGGACAGTCTCGGTCGTTGTGTCCTTGGGCAAGACACTTCACCCGTTGCCTACTGGTGGTGGTCAGAGGGCCCGGTGGCGCCAGTGTCCGGCAGCCTCGCCTCTGTCAGTGCTCCCCAGGGTGGCTGTGGCTACTATGTAGCTTGCCATCACCAGTGTGTGAATGTGTGTGTGAATGGGTGGATGACTGGATATGTAAAGCGCTTTGGGGTCCTTAGGGACTAGTAAAAGTGCTATATAAATACAGGCCATTTACCATTTATTTACCATTTACATGTGTAACCTGTGACTGATATCCCCTCTCTTTACAGTTGGCCTGGTTTATAGTGCTGAATATCTAAATGAGCTGGCTGCCAGAAACTGGAGGTAACACCATTGATCACCCATATTTTCTTTTACTACTGTTGCGCTAAATATTACAGGCGATATGTCAAAGCCAAGAAAATGTTCTTAAGCTTCACTGTTTCTTGCAGGTCCTTTTCAAACTTCCAGTACTTTGATTCCAAGGGCATGTTCATATCTTTGGTTTTCTCGATTCCTCTTCTTCTTAATGCTGTCATCATCGTGGTAAGTTTGGCACTTGTTCTCGGCATATATGATTTTTTTTTTTTAAAGAAAAAAATAATAATCAAACTCTCCCTCTACAATATACTTTGACAGATGGTGTGGGTGTACAGGACCTTTTCCACTATGACTGAGCTGAAGACCCTTCAGCTGAAGAGAAAGGCCCGCAGAGAGAAGAGAGAGAAGAATGACTGATCCGTCTCTGCATGTCCATAAATGGGCTTCATTTGGAGGAATTTGGACACTCGGATTTGCTAATCCCGAATTTTGGAAATGGAAAGTCAGTTCCATCGTATGACTTAAAAAGGATTTTTTCATTGATGTCGGTTAATTTGAGGAATGGGTGTCTTTTTTGTTTTTTGGCTGTGACTGTTAAAAACCTGTGTACACTATGACATTTCTGAAGACCAAGGACACTTAGTGTTTTGTATTTAACGTGTGAAAGCATGTTAAAATGCACCCCCTCCCCTCAAAAAGACTATCGTTTTAATTGTCCAGGTGTCTGTTACCCTAAATGTTCATTTTGCTCATTTTTTGATTATCAATATATCAGTCATTTGCATCACTAGTTGCATGAAACTTGGCCAGGGTGTGTTTTTTAGGATTATTTTTAAAATTTAATGATCCCCTCTATAGTGTGGTGTGTAGCAGTGGTTCTCAAACTTTTCACAATGAGTACCACCTCATAAAATAAATGGCTCTTGAAGTACCACCCTTATGACCAACATTAAAGTACAGTAGTATAGGCCACATACAGTTTACACAGACAATTTTATTTCTTATATAAATGCTATTTATTTTAACTGTCATAAACAGGATGTGACAAGTGATAATAATAATAACAACTGTACTACATTAAAACATTCACAGCAGGTGGGATATCAAATCTTTAACTAATGACCTGATTGAAACCTGCTTCCGGGTCCAAACTACTCTGCATTTATTAAAGCTGTTGTGTTTTTAACATGTTGTAACACTTTGTATCTTGTTCTATTTAATCTGAACAAGCCCCTAAATAATTCAATGATCATTGTCGGCCTCTCATGGTTTTTATCATCACTATTCATTTTAAAGCTCAGTTTTTAAAACCTTACAACCCAGCCCATGCAGCAGTATATTAATGACTAACCTTATATTGCAGTTCTTCTCCTGACTGAAGTTCTGTCTGTTTAGCATGCGATTACATGGAAAATACACCGCTCTCAAGGCGCTGCTGCTGCGGTGCTACTCCCTTTACGGCCTGGGTGATGGTACCGCTCTCGAGCTCATGGAGAGCACACTCCTTGTTAGGAACAGATGAGAGCGGATTTCTCACGTCTTTCTCCGACAGCAGCAGGGAGCTGGTCTCACCAACTCCCTGCTGCTGGCCGCAAAGGGTTACCACTCACCCGCAGAAAAAGCAGATTGAATTCTCCTGACTACCAGGAGCTTCAGCATTCAGACAATAGTTCCCGACTCACCAGCAGCATCTCCCACGCCCCCACTGATTCTCCCAGGGGCCTCATCGATGGAGGCTAGGATCAGGGCACCGTGGAAAAGGGCTGTGTTTTTATCATCAGTGTGACTCGTGTCGCCTTTGCATACCTCCACAATGGTATATCATTTAATCTTAAGAAAGAAATTGGAGTATTAATGCCTTTCCCACCAGAAGAGCCCAAGCACCACAAGTGGTACGTGTACCACAGTTTGAGAAAGACTGGTGTATAGAAAAGGATATTGGCATATATGCCAACACTGTTTGCTCTCGTACCTTTTTTGTGCCCATTGAGTTCTATTATAATCATATATTTCAAATATACTGTGATCCTGACATGTTATAATGCTTTTCCCTTGAATACCTAATGGCATGAAAAATAGGTTTAGGATGAAATGAGCACTCTCATCACCGGATGTAGGCAAAACTCCAATGTGCAATAATTAATTAATTAATTACATGTGTCGTAAATATTTATGTAATTAATTATTTCCGATTTTAACTAATCATTGCCACATTTAATTAATTATTTAATGATGTATTTAATTAATTCATTATGGCAGTCCTGGCGTTTCATAGGAGTCAACTGTGCCAAAATGAATTAATTATATAATTATTTAAATGTGGCAATAATTAATTAAAATGTGGAATAAATAAATAAATAATGTGTCAATAATTAATTAAATATGTCAATGATTAATTAATTACATGTGTCGTAAATATTTATGTAATTGATTATTTCCGATTTTAATTAATTATTGCCACATTTAATTAATTATTTAATGGTGTATTTAATTAATTCATTATGGCAGTCCACAGGTCTAACCCTTTCACTCCTTTGATTTTTTTCCTCATACTTTTTTTTTTTGCCTTTTTGTCAAGTCTGTCTTTGTCTTTGCCGTGTTCTCCTTCGTTTTGTACATAACTGTTTTGGGGGCAAATAAAATGCAAGTAGGGATTAAAACTTCAACTTTTGTTGCTACTCGTACCCACAATGCAATGCGCGAAAGTCACGTGGTCTGTCGATCTCCATTGTTCTTGTAAATGCAGTTGGAGAGAGAAAAAAGGACACCGATAGCGATTTTCCTTACTGAGGATTTTGCAACACTGGTCATTTCTGCACGATGAAGCCCACATCGAATTCAGACGAGGATGTTGCTGCAGTCTTGCAGTCTTCCGAAAGCGAAAAAGATAGCACTAGCAATGAAGAAGGGGAGGAATTTCTGCCAGGTAATGAGGAGCCTTGCAGCTCGTCTGAGGAGGAGAAGGAAGATCGAAAAAGTCAGTGGAGATCGAAAAATGGGGAAATCCTGTGGTGTCCCACACACGAGGAGACCCTGCCATATTTTCCTTCTTCCATTTTAACCCCAGGACCAACCCATTACGCAATTGCTAGGATCAGCAGCCCCGTGAGTGCTTTTGATCTTTTATTTGCGGAGGACCTTATGCAGCTAATCCAGCATTTTACCAACCTGCAGGGGAAGAGGTCGATAAAAGATTGGAAGGACGTAGAAGAGGAGGAGCTGCGGGCTTACATGGGCCTGCTGATCCTGGCTGGTCTGTACAGGTCTCAACATGAATCTACAATAAGCCTGTGGGATGGGGTGACAGGACGTGTTTTTTTTTCTGCTACAATGGCACAAAAAAGATTCCAGCAAATTAATCAGGCCCTAAGATTTGACGATCGTCTTTCCCGTTCAGGTGGCAGGGAGAATAAATTGGGTCCTATAAAGGATTTATGGAGCAAGTGGAGTAGCCGCCTGCCCAAATTTTTTAATCCAGGGAGGGACATATGTGTGGATGAGCAGCTGGTCCCTTTTAGGGGCCGCTGTTCATTCAAACAATATATGCGCCTCAAACCTGCAAAATATGGGCTAAAGATCTGGGCCCTATGCGATGTGAAGACCGCCTATGCCTGGAGGCTGCAGTTGTACACTGGGAGGTCTGAATCAGCAAAGAGGCAGGTTAGTCAAGGAATGCAGGTGGTGCTTGATTTGACAGACGGACTGAAGGGCCACACAGTAACAATGGACAATTTTTTTACATCATTTCCTCTTGCAGAGGAATTGAGGAAAAGGAAGATGGCCCTGGTGGGCACTCTGAGGATTAACAAACCTGAGCTGCCCCCACAGCTGCTGAACATTCAACACAGAGAGTTAATGTCCTCTGTCTTTGCTTTTAGTCACAACGCTGCTTTGGTATCCTACGTGCCAAAGAAATCAAGAAATGTTCTCCTGTTGAGCACAAAGCACCGTGAGCCACAAGTCGAAAGCTCTGGCAAGAAAAAGCCCCAGATCATCCTGGACTATAACAAGTGCAAAGGGGCTGTGGATCATCTAGATCAGGTAAGCACAATTATACATCAATTATTTGCCAAATTATTTACTGTTACTCGTTGTTATAACTCTGAGAGTCCCATCAGTTATCTGATAACATAAATGTGATGATGATAGTTTGGATAGTTACAGTGGAGGTTGTATAAATCTATTCATGTCATCTGATCATTTCTCTTTATTTTGCAGGTTTGTGGCAACTACTCCTGCCGTCGGAGGACACGTAGGTGGCCCATGTGTCTGCTGTATCACATGCTTGATGTAAGCTGCTACAACGCTTTTGTCCTCTTCACTGCTGTGGACACAGAGTGGAACAGAGGAAAGGGACATATCCGGCGTCTGTACATAGACCAGGTTGGCAGAGCCCTTATCACCCCGACCATGATGAAGAGAAACTACCTGCCTAGAACACCGTTCGCACTCAGCCTGGTCTTACAAGCCCAAGGCAAAGAGCAGCAGAAGCAGGTGAAAGAGGAAGAGCAGCAGGAAGAGGAGGAAGAGCAGCAGGAGGAGGAGTGGGAGTCGCCTTCCAAAAAGCGGATGCAGTGCGCATCGTGCAAACAGCGCAAAAGGATCATAAACAACTGCAGCAGATGTGGTGCCCCTGTCTGCAAAATCCATTTGAAAACACTTTGTGCTTTATGTTATAAAAAGTAAATTACATCTTTGTTCAGTTTGTTGTTGAGTTTGTTCAGCTCAGTTCAGTTTGTTTTTGCAAAAAAGTGTCATTGATCCAAAAATAATAATGCATCTAAATCAATGTTGTTATCAATTACTGACCTATTACTGTAATAACCTCATCCCAAATATTTTGTTTTGCAACCAATTTTTGGAAAATATTGCAGATTATGTTTTTTTCCAATAAAAAAACAGGGGCCTATATGACAATAATGGTATAGAAATATACAAATATTAATAAAAAAGAATAAAAAACATTATACCTATGGTTAGGTCTAAGGTTGCTGAAAAGATTTGATGTTAATAAAGTGGGGGGGAAATTTATATATGACATTGTTATAACACATTTGTGAACGGGATCATGTGGGGTCCTGAGGGCAAAAGTTATCTTTTTTTTTTTTAAACTCTCATTGCTCCAAAAATAATAATGCATCCAAATCAATGTTGTCAATTATTGACCTATTCAAGACTGCAATTACCTCATGCCAAATATTCTATTTTGCAACTAATTTTTTGAAAAATATTGCAGATTATAGGTTTTTCCAGTTAAAAAACAGGGGTCTTTATGACAATAAGGGCATAGAAATATACAAATATTAATTTAAAAAAAAACTAATGAAAAACTGTATACCTATGGTTAGGTCTGAAGTTGTTGAAAAGATTTGATGTGAAAAAATTAATTCATTTATGATATTGCTATATCACCTGTTGCCTTGGGACCTTTCGGGGTCCCGAGGTTAAACTGTCTTTTAAAATTTTAAAGGTACTACAAGGGTTAAATTTAAGTCTTAATAAATTCCGTGTTCTTGCAGCTTTGTATCCCCAGATTGGTTAAACTTATCTGACATGTCAGTAGCTGTGGGAGGTTGGAGGGTCTCTGAAGTTCTATGAATTGTCAGTAGGGCCTCAGAGGGTGGAAACTGTGCAGGACACACTGTGTAATCAGATGTGCCAGTCCCCCAGTGCACAACAGGTTTCTTGCAAGCTTCAACTCCCCACACCTCTCGATCGTGCCAGGACTCTGCAGGACTTCAAAAAGCTCTGAGCACTGGCTCTTTTTCCTCAAGGGATGGGAAAGGCATAAATAGATGTGAATAATATTCACATTGTAGTTTCCTCTCTTTGCAAACAAAGTAACTGTACAAAGTTTTATTGTTTATTATTCCCACCTAGGAGCAAATGTAGCCCCCATTGCCACGAAGGAAGCTCAGGTTGAATCCTCAGCATTCGATGTGCCTGTATTGATGGATAAAGGTCAAATAGATTTAACATGTTTGCTGTTTTGTAGCATGAAAAATACAAAATTGTAAAAAAGGCAGAAACAACTAAAAAGTTTATGTGCAGGTTGGTGGTTTCAGTAAGTCTCTGGGAACGATGGTGCACCACTAGAAGGCAGTATTAGCTAAAATGACATGAGATGTGCAGCTGTCCATACTCGAGAGAATCATTCCTCTGTCCACACTACATTTTTATTCTTTTTTTTTTTTTTATCTCTGCAAAGATTTGACAGGGTGTTTATCCTGGCTACAATGTTGTTTTAAATTTTATTTATATCACTCATTTGTTTTTCCGGGCGGATGAATCTTAATATATATATTGGCGTGCTTTGCCTACATTCATCTGTCAGCATCTATTAAGTTTTGGCAGTGAGCAGTTGGATCCATGGAAGTTATCTAAAAAGATGGGAAGGAAGAGGAACGGTGGTGTTGCACTGATAAAAGGTGGTGTTGTGAGTGTGTGGGTGTGCACACGTGAATCGAGATTGATCAAGACTCCGTCCCTTGTGCTGAAGGCTCCTCCAGAACAGCTGGTGAAACATTACGAGTTTCTCTGTGAAAGCAGGTGTTAAACTCACGTATGTATCGCCTTGAGACTGCTTATCACAAGACTGTGTTACTACATTTTGAGGTACACCACAACTGATGCAACCATCTCATCTTATCCAGACACATGAGTCACATACAACTGATTAATGATTAAGTACCCTCCCTAGTTTCAGAAGGCCTTTTTCTTCTGCAGCAGAAGGCTAGAGTGAATGCTTTCCCTTGTTTAAATCTGGCTTCAGTTGGTGCGAATTTTGATGCCAAATTCACCAGTTAATGAATCTCACATATGGCTGCTTTCTTTTTGTCATGTAGAACCGTATATTGCACAACATCCAGTCAGCTGCAGTCCTGCGAGTAAAAACACTTTGGATAAAAGAAGAAACATGCGTTAGAAGGAGATCTGAGGAGATTGTGCAGTGCACTGTAGGTCATGCAAGTTATTGGACATCGATGCTGATGAACTGCATGGTTAATATCAGTTTTGATGAATGACTTGTATTCTCCGCGGGTAATTAATCATGAAAATCTATGATTAAAGACAGGGAATACACACAAAAATCCCTGATTTCTATTGCAGATGAACATCGTGCCTTTGTCAAAGGTGCCCGCTAGCCAAAGACACATTGACCCTTGATAACCTTTTTATTGAATATTGTAGAATGTTCTGTACATTGTACACTGATGGATGTAAATTAAGACAAACAACTGGTACAATGTCTACCAAATGTAATGAGCCGTTTATAAGGAAAATGTTGAATATAGTGAGTTAAAAACAGTATAGACACTTTAATAAACAGTTTGGGATTACTGCCGGGAAAATGACATATCAAAGATGAATCATGTATATGGATTATGGCATTAGGGCTGATGCTGAAGCTCGCGCAGGACTTGAGGAATCAAAACTTTATGGCGAGAGCGTTGAAACATGAGTTATTCTAAATAGACTGATCAGCCACAACAGTAAAACTGCTGACAGGTGACGTGAATGTCACTGATCCCCTTGTTACTATGCAAAGTTCTGCTAGGAAAACTTGAGTCCTGCATTTATGTGAATGTACTGTGCTGTGCAAAAATCTTAAGCAATCCCTCTTTTCATTATTTTTGCCTGGAAAATGGCAAATAAATGCAACAACTTATTGTTGCAACTTATAAGTGAATAACTTATAAGTGAATAAACAGCATATATGGCGAAAATAAAGCCTGAAGATACTAATGAGGTTGCAATTTATTGACCACCTTTATTTTGAAATGTTCTTAGTCTTCAGAAATGGTTCTCCAGGCTATTTGAAGGACTTTCTAAGGTCTTCTTTGGATGTTTGCCACCTTATATGTTGTTCTCAGTCAAGATGATCAGTCAGGTTGCCAGTCAGACATCTTTCATATGATGCTTTATGTGGGATCAAACTCTGATGGTACCTTTCTGAATTTATAATTCCATCCATTTTGACAAGATCTCTAACACAACTGCCTGAAGTGCAGCCACAAACAATAACAGAGTCTGTGCTGTGTTTTACAGATGGCTGATGGCTCTTACTTTTGTACCTCTCTTCTGACATTCTCCATACATTGAATGATGATTTGAATTAAAAAAAAATTTGGATTTATCTGTTCAGTACATTTCTTGTGTAACTTTTCATTCTTTTACTTCCTTAAGTTTGGTTTCTTGACAGCCACCGTTCCACCAAGACCCTTTATGATGAGGCTTCAGTAAACAGTAGATGATCAACTGAAGGGCCAGATGCATTTTGAGTTTTGCCGAATTCCTTCCTGTTTCTTAAGGATGTATCTTTTAGATTTAGATTGTTTTGTATTTTGTTTTGGGGTTTTCTCAGTAGTCATACTTTCTTTGTCTTCTGCTTGTCCAGGTACCTCAAATCTGAAGGACACAGTGCACATTGTGGTGAAATATGCCAATTATCCCGCTAATAGCTCTTTGGGATTCACCTTGTTTGTACACATATACTATTTTTTCCTGGCATCATTATCTTTAACATCATTTTTTGTAGATTTAACTAAAGAAATGGGAACAAATTATGTGTTTTTATGACAGGCTGCAAGTATCTGGAGTATACAGGTATAAAGATTTAAAGTTGGTTCTTTGCTAATTTGTCTTCTGGACACAACACTGGTGTCCCTTGAGTTGATGCTCAAGTGATTGATATGTCACTGTTAAATGAATTAACAAATAAAACATTCATCTGAAAATGGTCAAGTACAACAATGGACTGAAAATGAGTGAAAAACCAGCCAATGTCCAAAGCAAACCTTTGAAAGACCTTCAGAACACCTGGAGAACTATTGCTCAGGACCAATGGAAAAGTTACAACAAATTCTGGCTCCTCAGAGGCAAAATATAATGAACTGAGGGGTGACGCAAGACCTTTTCCACAATAATGTACTCTGTTGTTTACTATCCAACTAAACAATGTTGCAGAAGAAGCTTGTCACACATAGAAACAGCATTCCCTGATGGCAGTGGACTTACCCGGCAGGAACTTGGGCCTTCTACATTGCAGCAACTCTTCAAACATAATGATCAGTGAAAAGTGTTCAACCCTACTACAAGTTTTCCAGATCCCAATCCACTGCACAGAAGCCATTGTCTCAGCGTCGCACTGTTGACAGAACAATTCAGTGCAACAATGCCTCCATAACCTCCTATTCAAAATAAATGAATGGGCGGTCCTGGCACTTCTCAGCAGCTTCTTTTGTCATGGATAACATGACGGCATGTTTTGAGAGACTGAATACTGCTTCAAAAATAACTCAACAATATGTGCTCGAGACATGTGAGAGTCAAGGGTTAGTTTACATTTTTGGGGAGAGGTTCCCGAGGCAGAAAGTTGCAATCGATGCCTCTGAACTAAATTTTAAAGTCCCTCTAAAAGCAAAGAGAATACACTGCACAGCTTGGCACATCGAGAATGAATACAAGTGTGGAAATGATCGGCTTTACTGTCACCATCATTCTTACGTCTACAGAATGAGGTTACATTGCAAGGGTGTCTGTGAAGGTTCTCAGTCATCCAGGTCATCGTAGTCAAAGGAGCTTGCAAAGAAAAGCGTCTGGACTTCTTTAAGTTACTTGAAGACGTTTCACCTCTCATCCGAGAAGCTTCTTCAGTTCTAAGGTCAAATAGTGGAGAGTCCCAGATATAGGGCTTTGGAGCGTGATGTCACGGGGGGTGGGCGTGGAAAGGATTTTGGCCCGATCTGCCATTTTGGGGGTCTAGCGCAAGTGAAAAGGGAGCGAAGTCACACACACCAGCCATGGTTCGTATTTGCTGTGTGGTCGGCTGCAATGTTCGATCACACGACCGGCAAGAGAATAAGGTTGAAAATGGTTTATCTTTTCATTCAGCAGCTCGTGTATTGATGTTACCAAACGAAGGCGTCTAGCCTGGATAGCAGCTGTGAGACGAGCTGACGTGCAGTTCTCTTCCATCTCCAAATATCTGTTGGTGCTCCAGACATTTTCATTCCGGTAAGTTCTAAATATGTTCATATCACTCTTTATAGCCTATTAGTTTTATTTTCTATGCGCTCTGAGGTCATAGCAAATTAGAACAAACATCCTACTGAGTGATTTTGCAGAACTACCTTCTATCTATAGAGATGCTAATTATTTGGCATTATTGCAGCAAACCAGCCTATGAAATGGATGAAACATCGTGACTGGGTTCCAGCGCTACACAAGGGACCTGCTGCAAACATACCACCATGCCAATCAGATTACTTCTTCCATGTGAGGGTGAAGAGGGGACCCTTCTGGATAAGATGGTGAAGGTTTGCTGCGTTTTGGTGAACAGTGTGATAATAAAACCAGGGAAGAATGAAACCTGCTCCTGTTAAATATTCTTAAGTCTTGTGCTGTTAAAATTGCTGTATTTTTTCAAAAGATACAGTAAATAATGTTAGTAGTGGGTGATGTCATGTAAACACTCATGATTTTGTGTAAACATTTTGTCATTTGTAAACTATAAATGACATGGATTCTACATTGTAACTGATGTGATGTTCTATAAGGTGGTTTCAATAAAAAAAAAAAAAGAGGCAAAAATTAGTTTGTTTCTTTATTCAACTTTTGAACAGTGGTACTCAGTCAGTATATATTCAGTAAATGCAAATTATTTACACGGCAGTGCACTACAGGCATAAATCTAGACCCCTAGATAAAACATTATGGGTCATTCCCACAACCCACAGCTTTACTGTGTTCCAGCAAAGTATCCAATAGCAGTGACAACTCTTCCAAAGTAGCAGGTGGGATTTTTCTGTTTTGAGGACAGCTCCTTTTACCTGTCACTACAGATGGTCTGTTTAGGTTTTGATCAAGAGCCTTTTTTTGGGCAGCTGAAGAGGAGAAGTCTATCTTATGGCCAACCTCTGGCTGTATCTTGGTCATATTACCCAGCAAAACCCAGTATGCAGGTTCATCTGTAACAGTCCTTGTGCCACGGATCAACACTGTTGCTTCTACATTAAACAGAAGAGCAGCGACATGGCTGCAGGTCTCTGCGACTCCGGCCATACAGGTGCAGTGGGCGGCTTCAACCTTCCCTGTGATGCTCACAGTGACCCATGGCTGCAATGCTGGTTCATTCAGTCTTTGAGAGTGCAGGACCTGAAACACACACAGACAAAGTTCATTTAAAGACAAGAACTATGAGCCAAGGCCGACGTAAATGTTCAAATTCAAATTTTATTTGTCACGTACACAGTCATACACAGTACGATATGTAGTGAAATGCTTGGTGAAATGTGTCTACTTTATCATAAATGTAACAAAGTGTTTAGAAAGTTAGCACATACATGTAATTTTTCATTTCTTTATGTGTCCATCTATAGAACGCTGCATGTTATAGTGTAAATCTGCCTGCAGAAAATGAACCTAAAGTATGTACCGGTAATGCAAGGATGTCATCACTTTAGAGATGGAGAAAGCATAAAGTGACAATTATGAATCCCTTAATATGATAAGGAGATTCTGCAGGTCATTGATCAATATATAAAATTAAAATAAATTGTATTTTTAGTGACACAAGATACAAACATGGAAGCAAGATGTTTAATTAGGATTATTTATAATAAATATGAATAAATTAGTGCAATTTCTTTAACCATAAAGAATAACAATCCTTCAGGAGAATGTCACATCAATGCACTGAACTCGCTATGTTATCCACCTAACAGCCTCCACATGTTCTCACTGTAATTTCCCCTCATGAATGAATTTATGCTGCACTAATCTGAATGTTTGCAAGGAAATCAAACGCATTTCACTCGCAGTACTCGAGCTGACTTACCTTTGCTTGAATGACGACTTGTACGCGCTGATTCCACAGATAAGGTACGAAAATATGTCAGGCTACGTCAGTAGCGGTTGGTCTTCAGGGTTTCTACTCCACGGCCGTATTTCATACGGGTCCACATTTCCAATGCACGCTATTTTCTGCAAGTACCGCTGCTTCGCCTCTGAATGAAATCGGTCTCTATACAGTTCACTCTCTTTTGAGCTGCTTTTAAGCATCTTTCTTGTAGTCGTCGTTCCAACACAGTGTGTTTGGTTTGATTCGTAGACCCCGAAAATGGCGCTGCGCTCCCATAATGCATTGCGGCATGACGTCAACTCCAAAGCCCTATAGGGCCTAGTGGGAGTATCCCCCCACAGGGGGACAAAAGGACCCCCTGATGATCCTCTAATCGCCTGAGCCAAGGTGTGAAACTGGGTGTGGGTCCCAATCAGCCAGTCAGACTCAGCAGTCCATCTGCATCTTAAGGATAAAGGACACTCTTTCGAGGATGCCAATGTTCACATTTTGGACAGAGAGGACAGATGGTTTGAAAGAGGATTGAAAGAAGCCATCTATGTCCACTGTGAGCGACCATCTTTGAACAGAGGCGGTGGTTTACGACACCAACTGTCTGCCATCTATAATCCAGTTTTGAGATCCCTTCCCAGATGCCTTAACGCCCACTCACATCCTGGGCCATCTGATCTCAGGAATTCGCATGATAAGGTGGGACCAGGTTTCACAATGAACTCACCCGAAACTCTGGCTGATTGGGACCCACACCCAGTTTCACACCTTGGCTCAGGCGATTAGAGGATCATCAGGGGGTCCTTTTGTCCCTCTGTGGGGGGATACTCCCACTAGGTTTATATCTGGGACTCTCCACCATTTCACCTTAGAACTGAAGAAGCTTCTTGGATGAGAGGTGAAACGTCTTCAAGTAGCTGAAAGAAGTCCAGACGCTTTTCTTTGCAAGCTCCTTTGATTGCAAGGGTGTGTTGGACAGATTAGTCAAAAAATTTGAATGTATGTGTTTTTGTGTGGGTTGGGTTTTTTTTTACTCTTTTTCTTGATGCTAAATTTTCAGCAGTGTCACATTCTCATGTTAAAAGGTGAAGAATTCATGTGTCTTATCTGTATGTGGTGTGATTGTTTTTTATTCCTACAGCAGTACATAAATCATACTGAGTTGAATGCCTTTAAAACTAAGTATACACAATTATACATTTTCTTTCCTTTTTTTCTTTTTATTTCTTTGTTTATATTTTGCAGTATGCAAAGTTTTCCTTGGTAAACACTCTTTGGGTTTTTTGTAAAATGCGTGGCATGATAGGGAGTCAAATCCCCGACCTGTATTGTTATTTCAGTCTTTCAACACCACGGATAAGATCCACCTATTTGTAAGAGAAGTCTCTGAGTGAAGCTTCCCTGTCAGGATTGATTTTAAACCTGTAAAGAAAACTTCAGACTCAAAGACGTGACCTACAGTAGGTTTCATTTATTTTATGTTTTTGATTACGGAGCCAGCTGGCAGCAGACACAGAGAGACTTTTTTTATTATTTCATAAAAAATGGCAATAAACAGATGTTCTGTAGCACAAAATGGTTGCTTAAAGTTTATATCTGGAGAACAGAAAGGAAATGATCTCAAATGATGCCAGAGCTTTCAGTGTTCTCTCTCGTTCTTTCTATACAGTTTATGTTGGCCCCAGCTGCACTTCTCAACATCTGCAGTTGACTGGGTAAGATGTTTGGCACCTACTACGTTGTTACTACAGTGTTTTGCTCATTAGGGACATTCCAACCACTTTTACGTAAACCTTGCAAGTTCATCAATGTACATTCCTCAACTGCAGCTGAACATAAATATAGATTAAGCGAGACATCAAATAATTTAGTGTACAACCCCCCCGCCCCAACACAAACACACACGCGCACACACTTGTTTCTGCACAAGAGGATTTATGTCAGTTTCGACGATAAACCAGCAGTTTAGTCATAGCTCATAACATCATGAAATGATGTATACAATATGTTATTCAAAATGTCTTTAATAGATATGAACCAGTGTTTTATTGATCCTATGTGGCTTTACAGTTAATAAATAAAGACTGCATGAACATACTCAGGGGCTGGGGGATGTAACAGTTATTTTTTGCTGAAAACGTAGGTTGTATAAATGTCTTCAGAGTGTAGGGGAAGGTTTTTGATGACCAAATGGTATGTCTCCCTAGACCAGACCTTCCCAAAGTGCCCCCCCTAGGGGGGCGCAGAGCCTTGGCAGGGGGGCACAGGATGAAAAGGGGGGGAAAAAACAAAACGCTTGGACACTGCTAGCACGGGCGCCTACAGAAACGCAAAGCAGGAGATGAAGCATAGCTGAATATGTTTCCAAACCAACTTCATTCTAAGCCAAAGACTAGAAAATATGGTGAAGCATATCTTCCCTTTGGTTTCACCTGCACAAGTGCCGAGGTAGGTCTCCCCTGCAGAATTGGTTTTCCCTTCATCGGGAGCAGCGCTGGGCTGTTTAAATCACGGACAAACAGCATCCCACATTCGTGATTTTTAGTTCACAAACACTTCTTGTAATGACTAACTACTCCTGACATTTTGGAGATATACGAATATCAGGCTGATCCTGCCACGATTTGTTCCCCGGTTCAAATCACGGACAAACAGTATCCCACAGCTGTTTATGTGTTTAAATCCATTTTGCACAGAGAGGTATTTTTTTGAAAAATGTATTGACAGCAATGTTGAATATTATTACACAGGAAAAAAACAACTACACGTAAAATAATCACACCGTGAAGCCTCTGCCTTTGTAAATGGAGGGACATTAACTGCGTGTGTATGTAAGCGTGTAAAAACTGAAAAACTTTATATATTCTCTTAAAATGATCCAAAATACATAATATTGATTTTATACAGTTGGACAGATGCTGCAACATTTTGTCGATTGAGGCTATTCCAGGTCAAATTTGGCAAGGTGGATTTTAGATCAGGAAAACTATGAATTCCAATTCTGTGTCTATTGATGGGAGAGTGGATAGAGAGTTCACTGCCACTGCCATGAGAACTGTCTGCGTGTTCCTGCAGAGACAAGAACCTGCTGTTCTTTGAAGGTTTGTAGGGGAATTTTGTAATGATGAAATAGTAAAACAGCACAGGACTGGTCATATATGGTGCATGTAAGTAAGGAACAGAGGTCAAGCAGAGGTAAGAAGGTGCCTTGATGCTGATATGAGATCTGAACCTGCTCATAATTTAGACAAGATTCAGTATAGAGGTTTCTCAGGTGCAGCATGCCTGTTGTTTTGGCTGCTGCACTTTTTCCCCTTCTCATCTTTTCGGACAGTTTTTTCCACTAATGAGACTATACTCGGAGCCTATAGAGGTTCCACAGAAAGTCCAGGTTCTCCACATCAATATCTGCCATTGCCAGAAGGTTAGCTGTGTCTCCCAGCACAGTCTCAAGAGCATGGAGGAAATTCCAGGAGAGGCAGTTACTCTAGGGGAGCTGGGCAGGGCAGGTATCTGCTTCTTTGTGCAAGGAGGAATGGGATGAGCACTGCCACTGCCTGACCTCCAGCAGTCTACCGGTTATGAATGACTAGTTGCACCCTGCGCTTTACACAGATGAGGGCAGGTTCACCCTGAGTACAGTATAGATACTTTGCATGATTCATCCATCCATCCATTCATCTTCCGCTTATCCATTTCAGGGTCATTTTACATGATGTTTATTTTATTTTTTTATTTTTTTGAGAGTGAGATCTCTTTTGAGCAGTGTATGATGCTGCATGGTTTGAATTACTCACTATGAAAAAGTCCCGATCCAATACTTAATGTCCACACCGAATTTTGACTCAGCCCAAGAGGCACTCTTTTCTGAAATAGTCATATATGTGGTGTCTGGGACACTGTGAGCCCATGGGATGTAGTTACATCGTGAGTTTATGAAATCTGACTTTAAAGAAGTCCCGCAAACAGGGTTGATACATCATTGCTTAACAAGTGGATAGAGACTTTCTATGATCCGATTCTCAGCCCAGATCAAAACCATATGGTAAAGGCATGAAATATGAAAGGTATGTAAAGGTTAAAGACACACAAGACAGTAAAGTCAGAATGGTTAACAGTGTACACGTGTTATGTAAAGTGACCATAATGAGCCACAGTTTGTTTTTACCCTGTTAAAATGAGCTATTTAATCTTTAAACATTTGAGTTATTCAGTTATTATTGCAAAATGAATAGCAGCTGTTCAGTAACATACAGTGAACCCCAGAGGTGTGGACTCGAGTCACATGACTTGGACTCGAGTCAGACTCGAGTCATTAATTTTATGACTTTAGACTTGACTTGAAAAAATGTTCTAAGACTTGTGACTTGACTTGGACTTTTACACCAATGACTTGGGACTTGAATTGGACTTGAACCGGTTTACTTGAAAAGACTTGATATTTTACCCCAAATATAAAATTTAACATGCATATTATATAGAGATTGAAAATGTGACGTCATTCACGGGTAGAACCGCAAAGGATTCTGGGAACTCGTGGCAAGCGGTACTAGCGCACGCAGGCTTTCAATTAAAACCAGTTATACAGCGATAAAAAGAAACACAAAAATGTCAAGAAGCTGTTGTATTATTAACTGCAATAGCCGGTCGCATGACAGCCACGGGAAGCCGACGGGTAAAGAGATCGGTTGTTATCGGATTACGTCGTTGAAGAGAAATTGTTCAAGCCATGTTTCCGAAGTAACAAAGACGCGACGGATGGCCTGGATCGCAGCCATTCAAAGATCAAATATAACGTCCCAGAACACTCCAGCTCACAGGTTAGTCTGCTCCAAGCATTTACACGAAGGTCAGTGTCTTTTAGTACTTAATACGTCATTTTCATAACATAATTGGTGATATAGGTTACAAGCAAGTCTGGCGCTGAACAGAAATTGTCGCGCTATGCTCCTTTATTTATTGTGCATAAATAGTGAATTGTCCTGACACAATATTGCGTTTCGCTTCTGTTATTATGGTACATTGACAAAAACATATACTTTTATTCACAGGATAAAATAGTTGTTTTGTATCACTAATTGCCCAGTACGATTACAGCATACAGTATTATTGTCACTGCTACATTTCTGACTGTGATGCTACCAGAAATTATTTCCACTACTAATTAATTACCGTTGAGCTCAAAGGTCCTATTAATAAACGGTTAAGGAATGTGTATTTATGACGACAATTTGTGAGACTGGTAAACTTATGATACGTACGATGGTCTTTCGTTCTACACGGTGCATTTCAAGGTCCCTGTACCCATCCGTCGGTAAACTGTACCTGGGCTTGTTGCAGTGACCTGAAGTTACTAAACTTCATGAGTGTATGCACTCACTCCAAGAACCGTATGATTATAAATATGCATATAAATATGCTACGATGAGATAGTTGACTTCATCTAACTAGCAAATGTTGTCCAGGCTACGTTGGTGATACAGTTTTTTTTAATGTGTATGATATTTTTGTCATGCGATTTTAAAGCTGGTCCTACAACCGCATCCAAGAATAACATGCAGCTTATCTCAGAACTGTTGGTGAAAATTATTCTTGGAGCTAGGTTTAATTGAGCTGCATTTTAAAGAGGTGCAATTTCACAATTTGTGTATATTTTCTAAGTTCACTATTTTGTCATGTGTTGAGAAAAACACAGATTTTAAAATTACATGGTCTAATATTTACATTTAGCATAACTGCAACATTATTTTTTCTTTTTTTTTTTTAAAGACTCGAAAGGACTTGAAATTCAAAGTTTCAGACTTGTGACTTGACTCGGACTTTTACACCAGTGACTTGAGACTCGACTCTGACTTGCCTGACATTACTTGAGACTTGACTTGAGACTTGAGGATAAAGACTTGAGACTTACTTGAGACTTGCAAAACAATGACTTGGTCCCACCTCTGGTGAACCCCCTCTTACACAACTCAATAACTGTTTATAAGGTGGTTCAGATTTGGTCGTGTGATTTTATAAACAGACATACTAAGCATTATATTGATCCTATATGTAAGGAGAAGCTGACAAACACATTAATGAACTATTATGTTGAAATATGTTAAACACATATCTCAGTAGTAGTACTATAAACTGAAAATTAGGTTTGGGCCTTTAGCAACGAGTACTGGGAGCAGCGTACTCTGACCTGATGGTGGTGTCCTGTAACAGCAACATCTCTGCTGGTTGAGTCACGCTGTGACTGGGCATGCTCTGTAATGCAATAATGAGAGGAGAGAGTGTGATAGATGACTCACTCCGGGTGTTCTTATGAATATCTCAGTGTGATATACATGATTATATAGACATATTCTATTAAACCTTTCCAAGGTATGGGTGATGTCTAAAGCCTGCCACTCTATAATAGAAATTTAAATAAAATACCCAGTTATTACTGGAGGACATACTTTTATTTTGACAGAATTTAAAAATCAATATGACATTTACAGCATTTCGATTACATTAATCCTGTCTCCAGGATTAATACTAAAAGCC
This sequence comes from Rhamphochromis sp. 'chilingali', assembly GCF_963969265.1. Lineage (NCBI taxonomy): Eukaryota > Metazoa > Chordata > Actinopteri > Cichliformes > Cichlidae > Rhamphochromis > Rhamphochromis sp. 'chilingali'. The sequence continues at coordinate 10,923,524 of NC_137932.1, read as the reverse complement.
ACCAGGGGCTTGAAATTAGTGACTCACTCTCTGGATTCAGTGAGTCATCAAACCGCCTGCACTTACTGCAATTTATGGCCCGCATAGAGGATGATCACCTTCTTTCATTATGGTTTGATTTTAGCGTAGCTAGTAAAAACAAAGTCATGATTAGCAATGTAATCTGCATAGCAGAAAAGATTGTACATTTTGATTGTCTTACCCTCACAGCCCTCAGATCTGAGTGACTTTTAAATACTCTAATCAATAAAATCGGTAGCATCTGGACTGTAAACACAGTAATAGCCACAATCAGTTAAGCACAAAGACACACTGTTGCATTGGTTTGATATTGCATTGAGAGAGATATGGAAAAATAAATCATATGAGCATGCCAAATGCAGGAAGCTTTCTAAAAGTTCTAGTCTGTGTTTGTGAGAAAGTTTAAAATATATCAAGATCACTTAATAAAATTCAAGAAATCTTGCACTGCCACTTTATAAATCAAATGTTTCTCAAAACAGATGTGAGCACTTGGAAACAAAATCCAGATCACCAGATACTGTTTGACTTATGTTTAAGGTGAGATCTGCAAATATTTCTCAAAACAGATGTATGCACTTGGATGAAATATCCACATAACACATATGGTTGGATTTATGTTTCAGGTGAAATCTTTACCGACATCATCGTTCTCCGTACGGTCCCACCTCGCGTTATTCATGGTGAACAGTTTTCATACCCCTAGCATTTTTTCATACCTCTGAAACTGGCTCCTCTCGGTTACAGATATCCGATTGCATTGTGGGAAGCCACAGATGATATTGGGGTTCTTGTCAAAACTCTTAGGTCATTAAGACGGTAAACACACACAGAAACACTGAGATGCTAAGGAGCAATGTCGTCATGCAGTAAGCCAAACTCCAGTTATTGGCATTAGTGTTTCAGACAAGTACACTCACTGGCCACTTCATTAGTTACACCTGTTTAACTGCTTGTTAATCCACATATCTAATCAATCACATGGCAGCATGTCCATTTAGGCATGTACACATGATCAAGGTGACCTGCTGAAATCAGAATGGGAAAGAAAGGGTGTTGGTACCACATGGACAAACTGCTGATCTACTGGGATTTTCCAGACAAACATCTCTAGAGTTAACAAAGCACATTCCCAAAAAGAAAAAAGATCCAGTGAACAGCAGCTGTGTGGACACAAATGCCTTGTTGATGTCAGATTCAGAGGTGAATGGCCAGACTGTTTTGAGCTGATAGGAAGGTATAAGGAACTCAAATAACCAACACATCGAATCTTGAAGAAGATGGGCTACAGCAGCAGAAGGCTACACTGGATTCCACTCTTGGCACACTGGTACCAGTTGAGCATTGCCTACCTGAGAGCTTCTTGCTGACCATGTCCATCTCTTCATGGCTGCTTACAGCAGGTAAAAACACCTCAAGAAAGCTCAGATCATCTCAAACTGGTTTCCCGATCATAACATTAAGTTCACTGTATTCAGATGCTCCCTACAGTCACCAGATCACTACTGACAAATCTGCAACCATGTGATGTTATCATGTCAATTTGGAAGAAAATTGACATGACAGGAATGTTTCCAGCACCCTATTGAATCTGTGCCATGAATAACTGAGGCAATTCTGAAGATAAAAGGGGGTCCAACCCAATACTACCAAGGTTTGCCTAATAAAGTGTCCGCTGTCCATACTGTATCATCAGTGAGAAAAATTTGTCAAGAAGGCTTATCAAGTCAGTGTTCTTGGTTATGTAACAAGGTGTTAGAACCACATTAAGCAAAAGTTATATAATGTATAAATAAGAAGACTGTATTCTATTTCCCTACAACTGCTCTGATTACAATTTTTGCATGAACATTTTTCTTTTGCTGTTGTACAATAAATGCATCAGCCAAAGATTCCTGTTTTTGACTTGCAATAGTCTGTTTGAAAAAGGATTTGGATCCCACAGACTGACCCAGAACTCTAAGCGCAAACCACTCATTGCCAAAACACTGACCGCAACAAAACATTTGGGGGGAGTAATTCAGGCCAGGCCGAAAAATAAACTGAGGTGATTGTGACGGGTTGACAAACTGGAAGATATGTTGAAATTCAAAAGACCACAGGTTTGTTTGTTTTTTAAATTCGACAGCTGGGGTCATGCGTGATCTGAAGCGTTTAAGAATTATTTAAAATGTTATATGTCAAGTCGAGAGAGAAAGACACTGAAGTCTTCCGCCTCCTAGTTCATCAAACAGGCGGTTTTCTGTTTTGTTTCTAAAGTCATAAATCTACGGGAGGATTCACACAAACAGCCCCTCCATAAACAGACACAAATATCTGAGAGTGTTTGGTATTTATCAAAGGAAAACTGGAGAGAGTCAACTTTACACTCAATCCTGCAGTCCTGAAGGGAAATAATATCTGAATACATAAAAATAGAGCTGCGGATGGAGGATCTGCTGAATGAAATAAGCTCGTTAATGCCCATTCTCACACATATCCGTCTGTCTGGACAACGTGTTCACTCTAGGGACAGTGTCTCCATTGTCACTTATGCCAATTTGGTGCTCCTATCTGAAATGCATGAATCATAGCCCATTATTGTGCTGAATTATAGAACTTTGTCTCTTGGAGCGAGATGCCACATTTCTAATGTGCGTGCGTAGTTAGTCCCATCAGCGAGAAAGAAAATCCAACAGCTTAGTTTTTAGTCCATCTATGTTTAAAGAATCCTTAAAACTGAAGCATAAAAAACTCTCTGCTACACCATCACCAGCAGCCTGACCTGTAGATAGAAGACAGCATGAGTCCAGACACCATGTGACTCGCAGGTCATTGTAGAGACAGGCAGTAGGTTGGCAGTGTTATTCAATCACTGTTTGTTATTTAAACCCTTTACAACAGGGCAACATATAGATGGAGATATCACTGCAGACTACTCAGTAGAAAGGTTCACTGGCTCTGTGTGGCCACGTAGGACACTAACATGGTGTTCGTGTACGTGTGCTAACTGAATAAAGTGACTCCTCGTTTTCCTAGAATCATTTTTATTAGAAAATTGCATAATCTCATAACTTGAACTGATATTTTATTGTTGTTAATTTACATTCTGATGTGTTCCCATGTTTCATGTCAGCCTCTCCACTGTGAGTATCATGTCTACAAGGATTTACAATAATCAGATTTCCTGGGTCTCAGTACCAGGACACTGGTGACAAATCTGTTTTTTGGAGTTTTTTTGTTTGGATTGTTAGTCCTGGGTTCTCAACATATAGAGACTGAACATTACACATCTCCTAAATCCAAGTGAAAATCTAGACTATGGGATAAAGCCAGATTACCTGCAGAGAACCCATCCAGGCGCAGGGCAAACATGCAAACTACACATAAAAAGGCCCCACATGGCTTTAGGTTCAAATCCTGAACTTAACCACTGATCTATCTACTGTTTCTTTGAAGAAGACCTAAGGCTTACATGTTAAGAATAGATTCATAACTCTCATGGTCGTCATTTAGTTTAATTTAGTACTATATAATGTTACAAAGAAGAAGTAGAGGGAAAAATATTATCACTGATGTTTGAACTTTTTAAGCCTGGACACACGTGAATATGCCAAGAAGAAACCTCAATGCTTTGAACCCTCTCGCAAATAAAAAAATGACTCAATATAAATGTATTTGCTCTGATAAGGTCATTGTAAGTGCTCCAAGTTATGCTGCAATGTAATAAAATGACATACACAATATTTTACATCTCTATGTACAAGGAGAGGAGTGTGTAGCGCTCGCTACATTTTTAAAGAACCATTAACCTCCTAGGTCCTGGCGTCCACATATGTGGACATCACATTTTGGGTTATTTAGACCAAAATACTCAATTTTGCTCTACAAGGGCCTGATATCCACTTGCAAGGACATTATACTGCTGCTGTTCTATCAAAATTTTAAACAAATATTCTCATATGTGGCTCTTATTTTTCTTAAAAACAAAAATAAGGTAAAAAAAAAAATCTGGCAATTCTTTGTTTTTACATTCATCGGGCCCCAATCAGCCCAAATATCAAAGAGAAATTAAAAATGCATGCCGTGGAAGAGTTCGGGTCTTAGGAGGTTAAGATGCATTTATCCAAAGCACAAACCAAAAAACGCCCAGTCCTTACTAATATTTTTTCAAAAATGTGAAGATAAAAATAAATAGTTTAAAGCCAACTGATAAAGAAAAAGGAGAAAGACAGGTGCAGAAAATGATGGGTAGATTGGAGCTTGGTGAGTGGAGGTGTGGGTGTGGACCAAAATGCATCTGTCTTTCCCCTCAAAAAGTATCATTTTATTCTTTACATTCGTCAATGTGAGATGCCTTCCGTATGTGTCGTGACCAGTGACTCATCATATTCATCTCTGCCACATATCCAGGATCCACATGTGTCACATTAGAGACTCCAAACAGCGAATTCTCACATCTCACAGCTCGGTGAATCAGTGCCGGTGTTCATCTTTGGTGAGATTTTTATATGACCTTTCCTCCCCTTTGTGTCATGTTGGGCATAGATGTTAATATTTGTGCTTCTTTCTTGTAACCACAAAGACTTTCCTATTTCTGCTCTTTTTTGTCTTGTACTTAAATCTAATTGTGACCACGAAGCAGACGGGGTGCAGATAAAGGGTTTGGGGCTGGTTGTAGCCATCATCCAAGTCGCCAGATGCATGGCTGCTGTTCATTAAGTCACAATAATTTCATTTATCTAGCACCATAAGTTATGGTGGGAATGTATGTAACGTCAAGATCCTTTAATATTATTATAAAGAAAAAAACAGCAATTACCCTTTGAGCAAGTACGTGGTGACAATAAAAACTTCAGATGGAATCAGACCCGGAGGTCGCTGCCTGCGTCAACCAAACAAGGTGAAGTAAACTCAGCAGTGAGAAGCGATAAACACTAGGCAGGCCAGTAACCACATGCGGCTTCAAACCCACTGCTAAACTATATTGCCAAAAGTGTTCGGTCACTCATCCAAATCATTGAATTCAGCGGTTCCAATCACTTTCATGGTGACAGCTGTTGAAATTCAGCACCTCGGCAGGCACACTGCTTCCACGAACATTTGTAAAAGAATGAGTCGCTCTCCGGAGCTCACTCACTTCCAGTGTGGTACTGTGAGAGGATCCCACCTGTGCAACAAGTCCTTTTGTGAAATTTCCTTGCTACTAAATATTCCACAGTCAACTGTTAGTGGTATTTTAACAAAGTGGAAGTAATTGGGAATGACAGCAACTAAGCTACAAAGTGGTAGGCCATGTAAAATCACAGACTTTCTGCAGAGTCACGAGTGACAGACCTCCAAACTTCATGTGGCCTTCAGATTAGCTCAAGAACAGTGTGTAGAGAGCTTGATGGAATAGGTTTCCATAGCTGAGCACCTGCATCCAAGCTTTATATGCAAGCTTTTGCAAAGCACTGGTGTAAAGAACAGCGGCACCGGACTCTGGAGGTATTCTCTTGAGTAATAAACCATGCTTCTCAATCTGGCAAACTGATAGATGCGTCTGGGTTTGATGGTTGCCAGGAGAACTGCACTTGCCGGACTGAGACTTATGATGTGAGGTTGTTTTTTAGTTGGGCTCAGCTAACTCAGTTCCAGTAAAAGGAACTCTTAATGGGTCTTTCTGTGTGGCTGGGTCTTTCTGTGTGGAGTTTGCATGTTCTCCCCGTGTTTGCGTGGGTTCTCTCCGGGTACTCCGGCTTCCTCCCACTGTCCAAAGATATGCAGTTTGTGGGGATAGGTTAATTGGATAATCCAAATTGCCACTAGGTGTGAATGTGCGAGTGAATGTGAGTGCGAATGGTTGTCTGTCCCTGTCCCTGCGACAGACTGGCGACCTTTCCAGGGTGTACCCCGCCTCTCGCCCTATGACAGCTGGGATAGGCTCCAGCGCCCCCCACGACCCTGAAAAGGATAAGCGGAAGCGAATGGATGGATGGATGGATGGATGGATGGAACTCTTAATGCTTCAGCATACCAAGACATTTTGGATGATTTCATGCTCCCAACTTTGTGGTAACAGTTTGGGAAAGGGCCCTCTTTGTCATGGCCTGGGTCTAGGGACCCAGGGCTCATGTATTTTAGTGTATGTTTATATTTTCCGTGTGGTGTTTTGGTTTTCTCTCCTTTTTTTTCCTCCTGGTTTCTCCGTGTGAGCTTCCGGATGTTTTGGTTCGCTGAGGAGACTGCGAACCCAGAAGTGTTTCTGCACTAGAGACAGCCACACCTGCCGCTCGTCCTCCTCTGTAGTCGCAAAGGGTGGGCTGATATCATACTGGATTCCACTGGTATGGCTTGGAATGGGATGCCACTTAAGCATAACTGTGCGAAGGCAGACGAGCAAATACTTTTGGCAATATAGTGATAATGTGCCTGCAGAAAATTGCATGGAGGCAGTAGAAAGAAAAAGCAGAGTGGACAACAGTAAGAAGACAAACGTAATGACTTAAATGTAAATGTATGATGAGTTACAGAGTGAGGAGTAATTATCCAACACCCACAGACTGATAAATATTTAAAATGTGAATTTATAAGACAGGACCATTGTTCAGTTATGCTTTTCCAGACTTTTTTAAATCTTATTTTGTATCAAAACTCAAATAAAGAAAAAAAAAACCCCATAGAGACTCGTCGTGACATTACGTAACCTGCCATCTTTGAGCCACATCTATTGAGGTTGTGGTTGGATGCAGGAGATCAGCTTGACAAAGTGAAATGGCATGTCAACGAAAGGTTAATGCGTTTAAGGATTTCAGGACTGAGAAATGAGCATTCTGTTCATCTGAGCAAACTGAGTATTTTACAGTGAAACAGAAGCCTTTGTGAAGAGCAGTATCAAAAACGCAGAAGGTTGGGAGCTCTACAAGATCATCACATCAGACTACGGTCTGTGAAATCAGTGAACTCTCCAAAGAAGAGACAAAATTAGATCACACTCAGCTGCTTCCATAAGTGTTTGAATGTAATAAATGTGGAAATGTGTGACACACTTCTTCTGCGGAGACCAAATACAACTTTCTCTTTCTCTCCATCTCGTTTTCTCTTCTGCCTTTATTTTCTGCTAAGAAATCATGACTGTGTTGTAAAAGGACCACTTGTCAAAAACACTTTATGTACACCGTCTTCACATGGCTGCGTGTATATAATAAAGGTTTTGTAAAGTTTTGAGCGCTAACATACAATATGATTGTGGAGAAACAAAAAAAAATGCACACATTGGCACTTCGGCTGTGAAAATCCATGCTGTGGGAGGTCGAAGGGAGAATAAGGAGGTAAATGTTAGTAGAACATTGTACTGTTGCACCCAATGTGACCCCGTGTCCTATATAGTAAGATTCACAGCCAGCTAAACTCTCTCTTGTATCACTTCCTCCAATGAACAGGCACGTGTTGTATTTGGACAGGATTTAATGCAAAAAAGTGTGAAACTGAAATGATGCAAACTACAGAAATGTCACATTAACATGAGCTTGGATTGGATTTCCTTCTATTGACATATAAAACACAGCAAACATTTCCAAATAACTTCAATAATATCATATAAACTGTCTGATAATTGAATACAAGTAAGAAACGTACTAATATTGCCACTCAAAGAGATTTAACAGAGTGGATGGATTTAGATTGGAAGGAACACACCCAGTCTTGCGTAACTCATGAGGAAACAACATCTTATCACACTTCTTCTAATAACTAATTGGCTCAACATAGCAAACTGTGCAAACCTGTGCCCCCTATAGGGATAGAGAGATAACATAAAAACAGTTCCAGTACAGACATCAAAATGAAATGCTCCTAATCCAAATCCATGTACAGTTACGTATAAACTTCAGTGTCAAAAAAAAGAATACTTCAGTAAAAGTAATTGTCTAAAGCTAGAAACAGAGGTGATATTCAGTATACTGGAAACACATTTGCATTAACTGCATCCAAATCATTTAAAATTGCCTTAAAGTCATTATATGAGACTAGTTCCTTAAGTTTTAGTTGATTCTGCACTGATTTCAGGAGGAAGGAGCTACAAATAACCTTTATTTTTCAGCTGAATAATTTCCCCATACTGCCATTGCAGTAAAAGCATGCTTGGATGGCAAAAGAAACACATAAAAGAGTCCTGACCTCAACAGTACTACAGTGTGGGATCTTGGCTGAGAACAGAATAAAAGACAGCCAACAGCCACAGAAGAACTTTGTCCTAATATCCTTTAAGAGATAGAGAGCCATTCTGGAAGTCTACCTAAAGAAATTACAAGAACTGAGTTGAAGATTAAAGGTAAAGGTACCAAAATATTGATTTTACAATTGCAAGCAAACTTAGATCTAATATAAAACATCACAAGTTATAATTTCAGCACATATTTGCTTCTGAATTTGATTTGTAGAAGCTGTATACACTGTGCTTGATTAGATCTTAAAGACAGGGGTCAGGCATCAAGTCTTGGCTCGAGAGGCTGCAAACTGCATAATGAGGCTATGCCTTGGATGAGTGCTTGCAATCATGCTTGAACTGCATTATCTTGGTATCTGTGTGCAGAGAGCCAAAGAAAAATCAAAAAGAAAAGAGGAGAAAAGTAGATTTTCTTCCATTTTTAAACAATGTTCAAGCCACTTTGGAGCAGCACATCTGTAAAAGCTCAAAATTTTAAAAAACAGACACAAAGTTCATTTAATTAGAGTCTAGTGGCTTAGACACTGACTTTACAGTAACTTTATATAAGTAGTACGAGTAGAAAATATATATGACGTACTCATTCTACGCACATGCTGTTGCTTCCAGCTCTGTCCTGGTCATTGTTCTAACAGTCTGTCTGCTTTTTTGTGTTTACAGTAAATGCTCACATTAAACTTTTATCGTGAATGTTTAATTTGAGAAAACAACATTATAGCAGGATGCTCCCTGTCAGCACGGCTCCTTTGTCACAATGCAGGCAGGAGCTGCTGGATGCATGGTCTTTCACTAAAAGAGCAATGCACTGTGTTTTTTTCCTCACTTCTGTTTCAGTGTTATCCTGAGTCGGTTGAATTACAGCTGAATACTCCCCACTGATTCCTGAGAACAGCTAGCAGGAATTTGCCAGGATGTTTGATCTTTGCACAGAGATTAGGATGAGCTAATCAGAGCTGTTAAATACGACATTAATAGTATGGTGTGAAGTATTATGAGACATGACCTTGCATATGTGCAAAACCTAACTTAGCATGCTTCTAAAGACGTTTTAGTGTTGTGTCAGTTCACAGAGAATAACCTGAACCAGAAGTAAATTTTGTAAATGTGACTTGTGTGTGTGTGTGTGGTTTGGGGGGAAGGGCTGAATTAAATTGCTAAATATAAAAATATATACATTTATAAAAGAAAAAATTTAAGATTTAATATTTCCATTCTAGGATTTTTGTGTTTAACCTTAAATATTTGTAACAGAAAAATCCAAAGATATATCAAACTACCAGCAGAGGCGGCAAAAGTACAGACTTTCTTTTCTTGAGTATAACTGCAGGTGAAAAAGTACAGGCTCTGAAATGTACTCAAAGAAAGTAAAAAGTAGCTCCTTGAAGAACAAATCTACTAACCTTTTTTGTACAAAGTAACTGAACCTTTTGCTATATTAATGTAATAATAAAATAATATTAGCACACAAGAAAACAAAAATGATTCCAATCTAAATTCTAAATCTCATGAAAGCTTCAATCTGTTATGTACGACACATACAGTGGACGCAAAAGAATCACAACTCGCAGTCATTTCTAATATGAGCTTCAGTAGATTTTCTTAGTTCATGTGCTGCGGTCAGCTGACCTGCTGCTATTTGTGGATTTACACAACTGGATCTAACAGTATGTAAGCATTTTCACAAGCTAACTTTAATGATGTACATCCCCTACTGTTTATAATATCTTTATACTTGACAGGATAAAGTTGCAATTCAGTTAATTGATCTAACCATCATCAGCTTAAATGCAAATTCACCTCTGCTACATTTGATATAACCTAGCTCTGACCGTGAGCACACAGCCACTGTGCATCTGTCCAACACAGAACTTTAATGCAAACTAACCTGTTTATCCTGCAAAAAACTGCCCAGTATTTTCATGCAACATGCCACTGAGCAGTCCTTATCTTTCAATCTAACCTGTTTTCTTCCTTTCCTGTCTGTCTTCCTTCATCTTTCTCCATCTCTGAGTGAAGTTAGCTCTCTTTCTTTTCTCTCCGTGTGAATTACGGCAGCTGGACCTTTAGGTAGCAACACACTGTGCGATAAAATGCACACAAACAGTTTGTGTGTTTGCTGATGTTTGCTGAGCTGATACAAACACCAAATATGAAATTAATGTCACTCCCTTCAAGCTTACATCTCTTCTGAAGAGCTAGCTAGTTGCTGAAGTACAGCGAACACAACCTACTTTAAACCCCCCCCCCCCCGAGTATCCTTCGAGCAGACTAACACTTGCTGGCTCCAGCTGTGAGGTTCACGAAACATCTTTTGCTTTTGCTAGCTTTTCTTTCTGTTTCCTGTTTTATTCTGGTGTATTCACGTCTCTTAGAGCCCCCACTTCCTTAGCTCCTTAGCATTTCATGGCGGTTTGATTGCCTGCCTCAAACATGTCACTAATTGCTTCTCTTCTCTTTGTTTAGCCTGTATCTCCTGGTCTTTTTTGAGCCAGACTGTCTTCATACATTGTTATGTTATGGCCACACTCATCTTTAAGTCTCCAAGTGTTTTTGGATCCCATCTTGTTTGCTTGGTTTCTGTCTCTTGTGTTCTCTTGTGTATTTGGTTGCCTGTTCTGACTGCACCTTGTCTACTGAAGAAATTTGGCCAGAAAACCTTTTTTTTGGAACTGTAACCTCATGAATCATACTTGTAAATTTGGGTTATGTGTCTGTTTGTACTGATTTCAACTTCTTACAAGAAAACTGTTCTAAAACTACATTCATGGTAAAAAAGAAAGCACATCCTCTTGCAATTCTCACATTTTACATACCAGGCCAACAAAATAATTATCCAGTCCTTACCAGGTTTTAAAGGTTTTTAAATACAACCTCAGATGAACAACAGCACAAGACATATTACACTGTCATTATTTGTTTACCCAACACTAAGCCAATCTGTAGAAGCAACCCCTGATTCATTAGCTTGTATAATCACCTTTAGCAGCAATAACTTGAAGTAATCATTTTCTGTTTGACTTTATCAGTCTCGCACATGGTTGTGGAGGAATTTTGTCCTAACCTTCATTACAATAATGTTTAATTTCATCGAGGTTTCACTGAGGCATTTGTTTGAGTCCCACCATAACATTTCAATTAGGTTGAATTCTGGACTTTGACTGAGCCATTGGAAGACATTGATTCGTTTCTTTTTCAAGAGATTTGTCTTGTTCTTTTTGTCCTTGGATCAGTTTCCTGTAACATGGGCCAATTTGGGCAAACCTTTAGCTGTCAGACAGATGACCTCTCATTTGGTATACACAGATGCTCATGGTCGACTCAAAGACTGCACTGTGTCCGGGTCCTGTGGGTGTAAAACAAGCAAAATCTTTACTCCACTGCCGTGGTTGACAGTTGGTATTAGGAGATTGTGCTGACATGGTGTGCTTGTTTTTTGCCAAATGTGGTGCTGTACATTTTGGTAGTACATCTCCACTTTGATCTTGTCTGTCCAAAGGACATTGTTCCAGAGTAATGTGGCTTGTCCAGTTCCAGCTTTGCAAACAAAAGCTGTACTGGCATGTTATTTTTTAAAAGGAGAGGCCTTCTTTTGGCAACCCTCAACAACAAGCAATACTTGTTCAGTCTTTTTCTAATTGTACTCTCATGAACTTGAATATTTAACATACTAACTGAGCCTGTAGAGTCTGAGATATAGCTCTTGGGTTTTTGGCATGGCCTGTATTTGTATAGCGCTTTACTGGTCCCTAAGGACCCCAAAGTGCTTTACACATCCAGTCATCCACCCATTCACATACACATTCACACACTGGTAATGGCAAGCTACATTGTAGCCACAGCCGCCCGGGGCGCACTGACAGAGGCAAGGCTGCCGGACACTGGCACCACCGGGCCCTCTGACCACCTACCAGTAGGCAACGGGTGAAGTGTCTTGCTCAAGGACACAACGACCGAGACTGTCCAAGCCGGGACTCGAAAAGGCAACCTTCCGATTACAAGACAAACTGCCAACTCTTGAGCCACGATTTTGTGATTTCTCTGACCATTCCCCATTTAACTTTGGGGTGGATTTGCTGGGACGTCCACTCCTGGGAAGATCTGCAAGTGACTTTAATGTTTTCCACTTGTGAATAATGACTCTCACTTGAGAATGATGGATTTCAAAAAGTTTGGAAATGACCTTATAACCCTTCACAGATTGATGGGTAGCAAAATTGTGTCTGTAAAAAGCAAGCAGCAGCAACCAAAACCTCTGCTTTGATGGAGGTGCTCACACTCACCGATGTTCAGTTAAGTAATACATACTGTTTCTTATTTTGGCTTATTATTTGTTAACTAAATAATGACACAGTGTAATATATTGTGTTTTGTTGTTCATCTGAGTTTGTATTTTTCTAATCTTAAGACCTGCTAAGAACCAGGTTAGTTTTATGTCCATATATGTGAAACCCTTACATTTAAAGAGGGTGTACTTTCTTTGAATAATGAATGTATTCCCAAACTATAGCTTTATGTTGTTTTAATTTCTTCTTTAAGCACTTCAAAGTGAAACTAAACTCTAAACTAAATAAATAGTCATGCTAAACATACATTTTTGGATCAGATTATTTTTTAAGTCAATACTATGCAATGTCAGTCTCTCCTAGTTGTTCACTTTGCTTCTTATCTGTCACAATCTCATTAATCTTGATTAAACATTAATCTCAGTTAGAGCAACCATCTTTAAGAACACTTTGCCACTCCATCAGTAGGAAAGAGACACATAGCTCACACACCCACATGTCTGTGGTATGTCTGGAGACAGGGAGAGCCATTGTTAAGAGATTAAACTGAGGCCACCCAGGGAGAGGGGGTTCTGGTACTAAAATAAAAAATATATAATCAAATTTTCAAGTAATGATAAAAAAAGATGAAACAATTGTATCAGCAATATTACATATTAGGAAGAGGCAGGGATCTGTAAAGGAAATTAACATCAAAGCACGAAAGACGTGATTCTTTCAAAGTTTGGTCTGAAAATAAGAGCAATGTCCTGTCTTCCCCTCTTGCGTCACTAGCCATGTTTGCCGAGGTTTCCGTCTGGGATGAGGAGACTTTCTCTTCCTGATGTCTCCCCTACAAAGACATTTCTGTCACCAGGTTAATTTCCCACTACAAGACGGACGGCAAACACCCATAACCTACAACACCTCCTATAAGCGGAAAAGGGTGTGCACCCTCTGGAGTAGGAGATGAAAAGAAAGATGAGAAAGGGATGCTGGGACCTCAAAGGTCAAACACAAAATACCAGATCCATTTTTCTTTTAAGGAGGACTTTGTTGCTTATTCAATAATGAGTAAAGATGAGATGCTGTCTCCCTCCTCAAAAGATAAATTTAGCCATTTATAAGCCACACACATACACAGAATAGATCAGTGGTAATGTCAGCCCTTTCCTGGGGCTTGTATGTTGCACCTGATGTTCTTTGTCATCTAGTCAAAGAAAAATATTGGTTGTGTGCTTTACCCACTCTGCTACTATAATAGAATTTCAAAGATAATAGCATTTGTGGGAAAACAGAGACCTTAACTTTCTTTCCAAACTCAAATGAATGAACACAGCAGGAATGATGTCATTGCTAATATGATAAGCCGAAGCAGTTGTATGAATACTGTGAAACTTGTGACGTCATACGGTGACTCAGACACACAAAAGCTACAAGAGGTTATGATCACGGAGGAAGAAGCTCAATGACTAACACATGCATTATCCATATATTAAATATATATTGCAAATGCACTAATAATTAGCATATAAGTTATGCATGAAAAGGCCTATCTGCTTAATCTATCTGCCTGTCTGTCTGGCAAGTTATCTATCTGCCTGTCTGTCTGGCAAGTTACCTGTCTGTCTGGCAAGTTACTGCACTCTGGAATACTGCAAACAAATGGTCTGCACTGTTAAAGTTATTGGTGTGTAAGATGCCAATACAGCATTCTTCTTAACTATGTTAAGTCCATAAAAACTAATACTAGACAAAGCAGAAGAGATAAGAAGAGACATAATTACAGAAAAAGTAAAAATGATCAAATGTATTTAAGCTAATGTATACATTAGAATCAGGGTTCAGTAGGCAGAGAGTTCTGTGGTGTGAAATTTTTTGATAGGAAATGTAAAATCACTTTAACTAACTGTGGTCTGAGAATAACCAGGGCTTCACCTATAGATCTTAATGGTCCATGGGGCACATACCACGTCAATAAATCAGAGATCTGTCCAGGACCGAGGCTGTCCTGGCTTTGAAAAATTTGCTTTTTCTTTAAAAAAAAAAAATTGTACAGACTGCAGATTGTAGCTATTTAGATAATTTGGCACTGCATAACCAAACTGGCAAAAGATCATTTTAGAGATTATCTTTGGCTGGAGTAAATAATAACAAACATAACATTTTTGACTTGATTATCAAGGCAAAGTCAAATATTATCCAAGTATTCCGAGGGGTCTCTTTACTCTGATGCTAATGGTATCTGGGGGACCAAACATTGTGCATTTTAAAAAGTCTTGGGACATCTCAGGTTTATTTTTTATTAAGGATCCAAGTTTTAAGATTTTCTAGTCTGTTAGGAGAGAGCTGTAGAAGAATAGAGTCACTCACAGAGGCATAAAAAGCTGTTGGAGAAGTATGAGAGTACAAAGTTTAGGGATCACTGAGTCGTTATTAAAAGACATTGGATCCAAATGAGGTTTCTTTGGCAATGAATAAATAATGGAATATTTAAAACAGTCTGATTAATAACCAGAACCAAACGTATTAAAAATGGAACTGGGGAAAATACGATCTTAAGCCAGTGAAAGACAATAATCTCCAGGATGTAGGAGAAGAGCAAACACTCTTATTTCTGCTCAATATAAGCTTTAGCCATAGGTTAGCATCAAAAATGGCAACAGATGAAAACAGATAGCAAATTTGGCACCCAGCACCCAGAAATCTTTTTTATTTTATCTGTAAAATAAATAAAGTTACTGAGGAAATTCTTCACATTTATCATCAAAGAGCTCATGCCCCATCAGCCCTGAAATAATACAGCCCTTAATAAAATATGGAGACAACACTGAGCAAAATTGATAACTGTCTAAATAAGACATATATATTTTACTTTCAGCCAATGACATTTTTTTTTACCCCTTTTTGTTGTTTGATTGCGTTATTTAGCTTCTCATAATAGTTTACCTTCTTAACTAACTTCCTGAAATGTTCCTTAATTTTTGAGTTGTCATCAATTCATCAATGAATAATTAGATAATTAGTGACATGACATGACATGACAGTGGAGCCAAAAACACATCACTCCTGACTGTTCATGTGAACAGCTAAAAAAAGATTTTATGTGAAATCATACCTGAACATTCAATTTGTACATAATAAGATCTGCACTTAAAGTATATTGTAAATGTAATAACAATCGTTCCACTTTTTTGACAGAAGACATAAAACCAAAAAGCCCAAAATTGAGAGGGATGAATGCTTTTGCCAGGAGCATTAGTTGTGCAAAATTACCATAGTTTCCCACAGAACTATGGCATTAGCATATACACTATGCTACACTACAAACTCTTAATACTAGCTGCGATGACAGGTTTGAAAGATCTGAATTCAGACTGAGCAATGTTCCTGCGTTACATTCATAACATGGCTGTCTCAAATTACCCAGCAGCACACAGTAGACAGCCAAGTTTATAAGCACAGTGCAAACAACTGTCATTTACAATTTTCTCAGAGTGTTAAAAACAAGTTTGAGTGTAACTCCCAGATTGCATTTCAGGACAGCAGAAACTTATGCCAGAACCAAGCATTGCAGTAACTGTTATTATAACATGCGAGCACACGATTTAAATATTGTAATTCTTATAGGATATGAGTAAGGATGCTGCTGTTTCAGAAGATAATTTCATATCACTTCCTTTGCAACCAAAGTATATAAACACAAAGATTCCTATTACTCCTTAAAATTCCTGCATGTCATTGGATATCTTCGGTGAACTCCCTTGTATCATCATTTTGTCTTAAATGTGTCTCAATTCAGTCTTTCAAGTGCAAAGTGAAACAACAAAATCTCAGTGATGTCTTTTTAAATTAATCAGCCTAAGAAGGGCTGCGAGACAGCAAAAATTTACGACATGACTTGTAACTCATGAATCTTCTTGAAAGAGAGGGAGAAGCCTCCCACTCTCTACACTCCGTGCACCTCTACATGCCTCTCTGAGAGACAACATTTATAACTACTAAGGATGGGCGTGCATGTGTGTGCTCTAGCTTTTGAATGAAGTGAAAGAGGATAGGTCAGAGAAGGCTGTGTATATCAATGCCAGATATCGACTCACTGCTTGCTTTACTTTACTCCTCTACTTGGAAGTCACCTGCAGGGCCTATGGTCTTTGGTGTATCGCAATTTAATGTAGGATACAAATGACCAGTGTTGGTCAAGTTACTTGAAAAAAGTAATCAGTAACTAATTACTGATTACTTCCCCCAAAAGGTAATCCTGTTACTTTACTGATTACTTATTTTCAAAAGTAATTAATTACTTAGTTACTTTTTAAAAACACGATTTACAACCTGAATAGGTGATAAAGTGATAGATCTTTCAGCCTAATTCTACTTTTTCTACATAATCCATCATACAAAATGTAATCAAATGGAAAAGTCCCTTTTTAAAACTAGTTTTATTAGTTTTAATCTTTTAACTTTACGCATCAGGCAAAACTTTAATTATATGCAACATTCTCTGACTGGAAGAAATTTGTTTAATATTTAAACCTATTTTCTGCACATTCCAGCACATAAAATAATTTTTTTGTGTGTGTTTACATTCACTCTTTCAAATAGATGCAAGTAAAACACAGCAGAAAATAAATAAAGTCAAAGACTCAGCGGTCCTGTTGCTCTATTTTCACCTGTAAAGCAGGAGTGAGGTAGGCGGAGGTTTACCCTGGTGCAGGTGTGCCGCAGCGGTCAGTGGAAGAATCCGTGAGTTTCTCTGTGAATTTCCCATTACGTTGTAGCGCACTTGGCGCTTGCTTGGAAGTTTAGGGGGTTTTTCGCTGTAAAAAGAAGTTTTCTTCCCACGCACAACGGACACTAATGTTTTTGTCACTTTTTATGGAATCAAACTCAAAGTAAGGTCAGTACTTCCACGCTTTAAACGCTGCACGCTCATACTCTCTCCCACAATCGATATGTGATCCATTGTTGATCTGCACACAGCTGTTGTCACGAACGTTGCACTTGCTTATGTCACTGTCATGAGACATTCTCGCAAAAAAATCACGGTTTTAGTAACGCAGTAATGCAGCGTTCCCACGGGAAAGTAATGGTAATCTAATTACCGTTTTTGCAATAGTAATCCCTTACTTTACTCGTTACTTAAAAAAAGTAATCGGATTACAATAATGCGTACTGCCCATCTCTGCAAATGACTCACACAAAGTATATACATTTATAATATGTTGTTTAGCATTGACATGCAGTGTGCAGCCAGAAGTTAAAGTGATCTGGAACAATCTGGAATGATGTTCTGGCATCTTGAGTCAATGAGTAATTAAATGTGATAGAGAGGTTAATGCATTTTTTTCTTTGATGCAGCTTGGCTTTGCTTTCCATTACGGCCTGGAGATAGTTGCTGGGTAATAAAATGATGACATCCCATGGCCTGCTTGCACCTTCAACACCCATTTTCCCTTTTTATTCCTCTGATACGTTCATGGTGCAGCTCAATATCACCAAACACACAAAAGGTTTCTGCCTATTATCTGTGAGTGTAAATGTACAGTTTCCCGGGCAGAGAAAAAACATGAAGAAACTATATTCAAAGCTAAGGACTGCTCAGCAAGTGAAATTTACAAGGAATTTAATTCCTGCGTGTGTTTCATTTTAGAGTTTTTACTCCTCAGCTGTAAAAAGCTGATGCGGTATTGTGGTCACCCCACCAGGCAGCTGGTGTGGACACCAAAGTTTGTGAATGGGATAACTCGAGTATGAGCCAACATAGGATTTTCAAATTGATACCATAAATGCCTCTACTGAAAATAACAGCTATGTTTGAATCTCAGTGACCCCAAGGCTGAGGTCAGAGGTCAAGTTTTCTAAAAATCTTGCTGACGCAATAACTTGAGAACAAGATAATGTAGGATTTTCAAATTGATACCATACGGCCATCTACGCGGAGGCTGAGGGGAAGCACTAACAACCGCTAGTATTTTTAAATCAGATATTGGACCTATATATAATGTGTTGCTAAGTTATGTTTTGTGAGGCCTTGAAGCTTCTTCAGTTCTGACCTGAACTGAAGAAGCTTCTCGGATGAGAGGTGAAACGTCTTCAAGCAACTTAAAGAAGTCCAGACGCTTTTCTTTCCAAGCTCCTTAGATTGCCCCCTTTCTGGTTTCATATTTTTTTGCATATTGACAAAACCAAAGTTTAACTTTTTGTGTAAAACTAATGCAGCATTTCATGCAAAGAACATTATACCAACAGTTAAATATAGTTCTAGTGCAATTGTCTGGTGGTGCTTGTGTGTGTGTGTGTGTGTGTGTGTGTGTGTGTGTGTGTGTGTGTGTGTGTATATATAATTTGTATTTATTTATTTTTTTCCTGAATATATTTGGTCAAATCGTAAAATAGAAATGAATATCCTCGTAGCAGCACGGATCAGCTGATTAATAAATAGATTACATCACAACCTACCAAGAGACTGGGTTCTATGGCTGCAATCAACATATTTCAAAATTTTACTTGGAAGGCAAACATTCTACATTTATGTTTTTTCACAGTTTCAGTAATGCTTGGCAAATCGTTTGCAAATGTTTGCTTAAAGTCAGTGTCTTCCATGCAAACTAATTGTCACTGTGGCCTCCTCCAGGTAGGACATGCTCAGAAAACCTGATCCAGAAGGCGCCGAGGAGGTATCCTAGTCAGATGGCTGAACCAATTCAACTGGCTCCTTGCGATGTGGAGGAGTAGCACCTCTACTCTGAGCCTCCCTCGGATGGCTGAACTCTTCACCCTACCTCTAAGAGAGAGCCGAGCCACCCTCGGACAAAGCTCATTTCCACCGGTTCTGTGTCAGCGATCTCGTTCTTTCAATCACTACCCAAAGTTTTTGACCATAGGTAAGAATATGAAATGTGTGTAACTCCAACAAGTATGTAAATTGTTGGCCAGAGTGTAGAGATTATGTCAGATCTTAGACATTTTAAGTAGGAGCAAATAAGAATGAATCATCTGACACCTCATAGGTTTTTTCCTGTTTGCCATTAGAAGATCAATCTCAAAACCTCTGGTGTGCATGTTATATAAAGTGATATAATGGTGAAGTGTGAGGTATTTGCAAATAAAATATAATACCAAAGTATCTAATATTTTATGAGTGAGGATAGGGACCTAGATCAGCCATTAAATCAACAGCCTTCACTTTCACTTTATCAGCTCGCTCTTCACCACGATAGACCAGTACAGTGTCTGGATCACTGCAGCTGTAGGCCCAATCCATCTGTCAATCTCCTGTTCGCCTCCTTTCCTCACTCATGATCCCGAGATACTTGAATCCTTTGATAAAGTATTACCTTTAGGTAAAATGGTTGGCACAAAATACATAATGTGTATTTAAAAAAAATCATTTGGGGGAAAAGTAAATCTTTTGATAACTCCAAAAGAGAGTTATCAGTCCTGCAAATGTGTGCATTGTCCAAGAATTTAAAGGACTGAATATGGAAGACTGTCTAACAGAAAGCCCATGGGAATGTCATAATACAGCTTTTAAAAGGCAATAAGATCTGAAAATTTATGTGAAAAGAAAATCCATCCAAACTTGTTCTCTTAAGGTCAGTGACATTTCCTGAACAATTCATTATGATGAATATCATAAACGGTCCGCATATAGTTCTCAGGGGTAATAAAATCCAAATACAGAGATCCAGCTCTCAAAAGTCATTTGTTACAATGCAAACGCTTGTTTTAGTACTGTAGTGGGCTGGAGGCTGCAACACAACATCTGTACGCGGTAACTAAATATATTCAAAGTAAAAAGAAAATTAAATATATTTGCTTTTTAATTTTTATTACTTTATTTAATTTTTTCCAGCTTAATGTAATTTTTTAATATGTAAGTTCTAAGTTTAAAAAGTAGTTTTCAAAGCCTTTGCACAAGAAAGGTTTTTTAAAGTATTACAGCTTAATATCAAAAATGTAATGCTTTATTACATGTTGTAGTATGGTGGGGATATGAGGTCAGCTATAAACTAAAGGAGAGGCTGTCAGTACCTCACCAGGAGATGCAAGTTTTAATAAGAATTTTTCTTATCATTTTCTTCTTGTCAAAGGACAAAGTGTTGTACATTTATGTATTTAAAAGTGGTTTAACTTCAAAACTAAATGTCTTACAGATCGTGTCAAGCTGTCTGGATCCTTTTTGACTCCCTCTTTTTATCTGTTTTCACAGATATTCATATCTCACCCTGTAGCATTATATTAGGTTATACTTAACAAATGCACTTTTCTCTTTGGTCATTGCTCACATACATGCATAAAGAAACTACAACAAATCACTCTTTGGACGTGGAAACCAGGTTCTTGGACCCGCACTTGACCCCTGAGACTTCTGCCCATGGTTTCTCTTGATTTTCAAGTCCGAGCATTGAAATATTCTCTACAAATGGCAGATCTCACTAGATTGAGAACCCTATATATCACCTACACCACCATCATTCTGGTAACATTCTTAAAAGTCTCCTCAGGACCTGCCTGTAGCTTCCTAAGCAGCATGATTAAAGGTGTCAGATCGCTTTTTTTGTTTGTTTTTCTGGCCCCTCAGCTTTAACAGTTTTAGTCCATGTTCGTTAAACTCCATTGTGACGATGGCTAGATTCTTAGAAGCCACAGACAAAACCCATGTCGTGTTATATATCACACCTACAGGATATAAATTAACATCATGTGTGTAACTCCAACAAGTGTGTAAATTGTTGGCCAGAATGTAGAGATTATGTCAGATCTTACACATTTTAAGTAGGAGCAAATAAGAATGAATCATCTGGCACCTCATAGGTTTTTTCCTGTTTACCATTAGAAGATCAATCTCAAAACCTCCGGTGTGCATGTGATATATAAAGTGATATAATGGTGAAGTGTCACCTCACCTCTGTGGACTCATTCCGCTTCCTGGGTACCACCATCACCCAGGACCTGAAGTGGGAGCCCACCATCACCTCCGTCATTAAGAAAGCCCAGCAGAGGATGTACTTCCTGAGGCAGCTGAAGAAATTCAACCTGCCAACACGGACGATGATGCAATTCTACACTGCAATCATCGAGTCATCCTCACCTCCTCCATCACCGTGTGGTACGCTGGAGCCACTATCAGGGACAAACAGAGACTGCAGCGTGTTGTGCGCTCTGCTGAGAAGGTGATTGGCTGCAGACTCCCATCTCTGCAGGACCTGTACACCTCCAGGACACTAGGGCGTGCAGCTCGGATCACAGCTGACCCTTCTCACCCTGGACACAGTCTGTTTGACCTGCTCCCGTCAGGCAGGAGGCTCCGGTCCATTCGCACCAGAACCTCTCGCCATAAGAACAGTTTCTTCCCTCATGAACAGTAACCATATGACTGTTCCCACCACTAACACATGACCCTACGCTGTGTTCACTGCATCATTCCATGTTTGTCACTGATCACCACACGCACTCATGTATATATCTATGTACTTAGCACTTTTAATTCTTATTTTTATGTCTATTTAAGCGTTATATGACAGTATGTTTGCACTAAGTACCGCAGCAATTTCCTAATGTTGTAAACCTGCTCAACATTTGGCAATAAAACCCTTTCTGATTCTGATTCTGATTGTTTTTCAGGATACCCTCTTGATGCCTCTCAGGTGTGGTGTTCCAAAGAGACCCTGAGACAGACTTAGTACATGCTAAAGTCAGCTTGGGGATACTTCATTGTCGCCTTCACAGAACTGGAGGAGGAGGGTGGAGACCAGGAGGTCTGTGGATCTCTATTAAGACAGGTAAAAAAGCCAGATAAGTAGCAGAAAATGGATGGGTGGATAGATGGATGAAAAGCTTGACAGTCATAATATTATCAAGGAGTTGCCTTTAAATTGTTAAATGTTTAATATTGTCATGTCTGATAACATCAGTGGACCAAATTATACAGAAACTGCAACTCAATCAGAAACACTAATCAGATTAACTGTCCATCATTTTTTCTGTCTCAAAGTTTTTTTTCTTCCATCAGATGTTGTCATTGGGGACATATTCAGACATATTTAACTGGCTTCTGTAATCACACAGAAATTGGACACAGTAATGCCTTTAACCATCCGCCCTCATTCTTCTCATCCCCCGATCTTGTTTTCTATCAATTTTTTTTTTTTTTTTTTTTTTTTGCATTCTCTCCCAACATTTTTCCTTCTCCCGTTTGTTTTCTTATGATGTTTCTCAGATTTTAGTTTTGTTTCTTTTTCCCTAGAACATTACAGAAGTCAATTTTGATTTACTTGACTCAGCAGCTCAGCAGAATGTTATGGTCTTTAAATGCTTCTAAAAAAGAAAATAACCATGATGTTGCGTTTAAGTGCAGAGTAAAGAGTTTATGTTTTTAATATTTAGGTGGTCGTGTCACTTCAGCGAGTACGCACACTGTGCCGCAGACAATATCATCTTTCATGTTTTAGCTAAAATATCCTGCTGTCATCAAGCTGTAGATAGGACTTCATGCAGCAAGTCAAATTTTAGGTGGGATTTATGTGTATTTTCATAACATATGAAATAGATTATATATTAATGCTATTGTATTATATATATATATATATATATATATATATATACATATATATATATATATATATATATATATATATATACATATATATATATATATATATACATATATATATATATACATATACATATACATATATATATATATATATATATATATATATATATATATATATATATATATACATATACATATATATATATATATATATATATATATATATATATATATATATATATATATATATATATATATATATATATACATATACATATATATACATATACATATATATATATATATATATATATATATACATATATACATATATACATATACATATATATATATATATATATATATATATATATATATATATATATATATATATATATATATATATATACATATATATATATATATATATGTAAGCTCCCAGGCCTCTGGTAGAGGACCCGAGCTTGAAGGATTAACCGCCCACAGGGGCGAGTGGGGAAATTAAAAAAAATATATATATATATATATATATATATATATATATATATATATATATATATATATATATATATATATATATATATATATATATATATATATATTTTTTTTTTTTTTTTTTTAATTTCCCCACTCGCCCCTGTGGGCGGTTAATCCTTCAAGCTCGGGTCCTCTACCAGAGGCCTGGGAGCTTGAGGGTCCTGCGCAGTATCTTAGCTGTTCCTAGGACTGCGCTCTTCTGGACAGAGATCTCCGATGTTGTTCCTGGGATCTGCTGGAGCCACTTGCCTAGCTTGAGAGTCACTGCACCTAGTGCTCCAATTACCACGGGGACCACTGTCACCTTCACCCTCCACTTCCTCTCGAGCTCTTCTCTGAGCCCTCGGTATTTCTCCAGCTTCTCGTGTTCCTTCTTCCTGATGTTGCTGTCATTCGGAACCGCTACATCGATCACTACGGCCGTCTTCTTCTGTTTGTCTACCACCACTATGTCCTTCCGCTTAGCGTACAGCGTCAGGATGCTGGACTTGGGGCGAAACCCTCCATGTATGGTAAGGAGCTTTCTTATCTTTATGTCAGTGGCTTCTATCTCCTCCTTTGGCCAGCCTATTACCCCAGCAGGGTACCTGATCACGGGCATGGCGTAGGTGTTGATGGCCTGGATCTTGTTCTTACCGTTCAGCTGACTCCTCAGGACTTGCCTGAACCTCTGCAGGTACTTGGTGGTTGCAGCTTTCCTAGCGGCCTCTTCATGGTTCCCATTTGCCTGCGGGATCCCCAAGTACTTGTAACTGTCCTCTATGTCTGCAATGTTGCCTTCTGGTAGTTTGATCCCCTCTGTTCTGACTACCTTCCCTCTCTTTGTTACCATCTGACTACACTTCTCCAGTCCGAACGACATTCCGATGTCATTGCTGTATATTCTGGTGGTGTGGATCAATTAATTGGGCTTGGAGTTGGCCTCTAGTGTTGTACACCACATACCCATTGAGTTCCTGATGAAGGCTCTCAGGGTCCTGTTGATCTTGTACAATTCTAGGCATTGCAGGATCCAGGTGTGGGGCATTGAGTCATAGGCCTTCTTGTAATCAATCCAGGCAGCGCACATGTTGGTCAGTCTGGTCTTGCAATCTCTGCTGACTGCTTGGTCTATCAGTAGCTGGTGTTTTGCGCCTCTAGTATTCTTGCCCATACCTTTCTGTGCCCCGCTCATATATTGACCCATCTTAGGCGCTATGATGCCTGACAGGAGCTTCCACGTGGTGCTGAGGCAGGTTATTGGTCGGTAGTTGGAGAGGACCGGTCCCTTCTAGGGGTCCTTGAGGGTCAGGACTGTCCAGCCTGATCCTTCGTCAACTAGCAGCAGGAGAATAAACAGCCGGTTAATTCTCCTGCCTTCTATCTCTCTGGTGTACTTCCTCAAGCGGCTGGCCAAGGCTGTGAGTCGTTGCTTGGCAGTTTCCAAGGCCTCAGATATGGACAGCTTCCTGTACTTCTTAGGCACCTTCTTCATTGTGCCTTTCTCCAACTCCGATAGTTGGCTGACCTCCTACCTTGATTTTAGCCTCTAGCCTCCTTCTCCATGGAGGGTACTGCCCCTTGTGGCTGTTCAACTTGTAGCCAAGAATCTCACTGATCACTGCCGTATTGTAGATCAGCTTGTTAGTGTCGGTAATCGTGGCTGTAGGTATCGTCCGTAGTGCTGCATTAACATCATCTAGCAGACCTTCCGAGGGTACTTCACGTAATCTTGGTAACCGGCTACGGGGGGTCCAGGTTTCAAGCTTGGCCATGATCCTACCTTTCAGGAGTAGTCTAACCACTACGCTATCCAAATGCTATATATATCGAAATATATATATATATATATCGAAATATATATATATATATATATATATATATATATATATATATATATATATATATATATATATATATATATATATATATATACTTGCACAGCCACCGATTGTGCAAGTTCCCCCACTTAAAATGATGACAGAGGTCAGTAATTTGCACCAGAGGTACACTTCAACTGTGAGAGACAGAATGCGAAAAAAAAAATCCACGAATCCACATGGTAGGATTTGTGAAGAATTTATTCGTAAATTAGGGTGGAAAATAAGTATTTGGTCACCTCAAACAAGGAAAATCTCTGGCTCTCACAGACCTGTAACGTCTTCTGTAAGAAGCTTTTCTGTCCCCCACTCGTTACCTGTATGAATGGCACCTGTTTGAACTCATCATCTGTATAAAAGACACCTGTCCACAGCCTCAAACAGTCAGACTCCAAACTCCGCCATGGCCAAGACCAAAGAGCTTTCGAAGGACACCAGGAAAAGTATTGTAGACCTGCACCAGACTGGGAAGAGTGAATCTACAATAGGCAAGCAGCTTGGTGTGAAAAAATCAACTGTGGGAGCAATCATCAGAAAATGGAAGACATACAAGACCACTGATAATCTCCCTCGATCTGGGGCTCCACGCAAGATCTCATCCCGTGGGGTCAAAATGATCATGAGAACGGTGAGCAAAGATCCCAGAACCACACGGGGGGACCTGGTGAATGACCTGCAGAGAGCTGGGACCAAAGTAACAAAGGTCACCATCAGTAACACACTACAACGGCAGGGAATCAAATCCCGCAGTGCCAGACGTGTTCCGCTGCTGAAGCCAGTGCATGTCCAGGCCCGTCTGAAGTTTGCCAGAGAGCACATGGATGATACAGCAGAGGATTGGGAGAATGTCATGTGGTCAGATGAAACCAAAGTAGAACTTTTTGGTATAAACTCAACTCGTCGTGTTTGGAGGAAGAAGAATACTGAGTTGCATCCCAAGAACACCATACCTACTGTGAAGCATGGGGGTGGAAACATCATGCTATGGGGCTGTTTTTCTGCCAAGGGGACAGGACGACTGATCCGTGTTAAGGACAGAATGAATGGGGCCATGTATCGTGAGATTTTGAGCCAAAACCTCCTTCCATCAGTGAGAACTTTGAAGATGAAACGAGGCTGGGTCTTCCAACATGACAATGATCCAAAACACACCGCCCGGGCAACAAAGGAGTGGCTCCATAAGAAGCATTTGAAAGTCCAGTCTCCAGACCTCAACCCCATAGAAAATCTGTGGCGGAAGTTGAAAGTCCGTGTTGCTCGGCGACAGCCCCAAAACATCACTGCTCTCGAGAAGATCTGCATGGAGGAATGGGCCAAAATACCAGCTACTGTGTGTGCAAACCTGGTAAAGACCTATAGTAAACGTTTGACCTCTGTTATTGCCAACAAAGGTTATGTTACAAAGTATTGAGTTGTATTTTTGTTATTGACCAAATACTTATTTTCCACCCTGATTTACGAATAAATTCTTTACAAATCCTACCATGTGGATTCATGGATTTTTTTTTCACATTCTGTCTCTCACAGTTGAAGTGTACCTCTGGTGCAAATTACTGACCTCTGTCATCATTTTAGGTGGGGGAACTTGCACAATCGGTGGCTGACTAAATACTTTTTTGCCCCACTGTACCTCCTCAAATAAACTCCAATCAAATAAAGAAAAGGATCAGTAACTTTCTGGAATGAGGGCTAAGTGTAAGGTCACATTTCCCAAGAGACATATTAGACAAACTTATAAAAGTAAATAAAAATAAAGAAAACTTTTAAAAGCCTCTCATATTTTTCCTTACAGTCTTGTTGAGGTCATCTGGAATTAAACTGGACCTATAATTTCTGCCTGTGTTAAATATTAAATATTTTAAGCAATGTTCATAGTTTAATAATATAAAAACTGGATTTGATGTGCACATTAGGTATATTCAGCCTGTTTGCTTCCAACTAACTTCCAACTGGATTAGACTGAAATCATTTTAAACCTGTCTAATTCCTCATGTGGTTGCCCTTTGCACTGTATTGTATAAAGGAGATTAACTGCGAGCCTGCAATCTCAATAAAGCATTGTAACCAGTCATCGACTTAACTAAGAATCTTAATTTGGACCAACCTACCGATACACTGCAGAGCTGCTGATTCAGAATATTCAGTGAATATTCTGTTTACTGTGGTTTATTGTTTATTGCCGTTTTGATCAAGAATGACCACAACAGCAGTTTTCCAGAATGGAGAGGTAGTCTGAGAAAAGCTGAAGCTGAAGGTAAGTGGCGAGGATGGTCCAGGTGAACTGTGGCACAGGAAAACAAGGTAAGCAGAAAAAAACAAAAGCATGAAAACTTGGAGCCAACACCAACGTGAGGTCATTGACAAACTGGCGGCAAAGAAGAGTCCCCATGGAGCTTAAGACCTCATCCTGATTACCCAGAATCAGCTTCAGGTGTGCAGGACTGCAGGAGACATCCGCCCAGGGGCGGAGACCAAAGGAACTCAGGTGCCTGATGGAATTTCCCATCATATCTCCGGATCATGACATTATGGAACCATATATGCAACAATAACTGTCCACACTGATCATGGCCTACTTGTTATCCAGCATACAAGGCTGAAAACCAAGGGAGACAGAGCTTTTGCCACTGTGGCCGCCAGACTGTGGAACTCTCTTCCTCAGAACTTAAGATCTGCAGACTCAGTGATCACTTTTAAAAAACAACTAAAAACACATCTTTTTAGAATTGCATTTGTTAACTTTTGACTGTTTTTGTTTTATACCTTGTGAAGCACTTTGTGATCTTTTATCTAGAAATGTGCTATAGAAATAAAATTTTACTTACTTACTTGGGTTATTGAAAATAAACCCAATAAAATGCAGATAGTCAGGATTTATTTATTGATACAGTGACCCAAGAACAAAACATCTGTAATACAAAGCAATTATGTGCAAACATGCAAGCATAACTCTGGATCTTCAGCTAACGTCATTCCCACATGTTTTCACAGGACTAGGAATACAAAGTGTGTTTGAGCCCTCAGCATTCCCACTTTGGGCTATGGTGTTGAGCAACTAGTCATACTCAGTTAATATTAAAATTTTATGCCAGACATAAAAGCACCACCTAGGATAAAAAACTGTCACGGTTTTCCGAGTCCTGCATTTGGATCCTCATCTCTGCCTGCCTGCACACAGAGCCCTGACAAAAACATGTCTAGACTTTGGAGTCATTACACCCTGTCTGTGTCTAGCACATGTTAGTCACCAGTAATGGATGAGTTTGGCGATGTTTTAAAGGTGTAGGACTGCTTCCCGTTTACATCGACCCTAGTGCAGTGCCTGTGTTTTATTTTCTTTGCTTTGCGTGATCACCTGCAAGAGGAAGTACAGAACATGCAGAGACAAAAGATTATGACAAAAGTCACTGAGTCAATTCAATGGCAGGCAAATTAAGAGTATTTGTTGACTCTAAAGACTTGAACAAGGTAATCAAATGACCACACTACCCCTTACCAACCCTTGATGATGTCACATATAGGCTAGCTGGAGCCTGCTACTTTAGTATCATGGATGCTAGTTCAGGTTACTGGGCCCTGACAACATTCAACATAGCATTTGGGCTACAAATTCCTTTGCCTACCATTTAGACTGAAATCTTCCCAAAGATGAGTTGATATATTACAATGTATCATATATAATATATGATAATGGTGTAATATAAAAACAAAAATTAAGATGCTGAAAAAGTGCGTTTTTAAAAACTACTGTTTTATAGGAATCAAGAGTAAGTAGCAGCCAGCTACTACTGATGAAATACACTTGAGTAATTGATCATCAGCAAGTGCAAACACCTCTACAAAAGCAAATTTTTTGGTAGTTTGCTGGAGTATTCACTATGTCAAGGGGGAAAGACAAGAGAAGCAATTGTTTCTACCAATTAGTCTACAAAGGGTCAAAAGCCTGTTTCCATGGCCATCATTCTAAAGGGAGAGAAATTAGTCACAAGTAGGAACTATTCAAGAGAACTGCAGATGTTACCAGGAGTGCACAAATTTATCCAAAGGGCAGACCATGCAATCCTGCAAAGTGGAGATGCTTGTGCATAATGCACAGAGCCATCTATGAAGAAATCCAGACACGGCATATCAGTACAAACATGTCTTACCAACTGTCAAGCATGGTGGTGGATGAGGTGATGATTTGGGCTTGATTTGCAGCCATAGGACCTGAGCACCTTGGAGCCATTAACTCCTTCATTTCAAAGTATTCTAGAGTCAAATGTGAACTGTCCAAAAGCTAAAGCTTGGCTGAAGTTAGGTCAAATGAACCTAGGAATGCCAGAAAATCTACAACAGAATGGCTGAAAACAAAACAAAGTTGTTGCAATACCCAGACCTGATGAAAATGCTTTGGCAAGAGAGCTGTGCATAAATAAATCCCTGCAAACCTCAATGTACTGAAGCAGCTAAAGAATGGTGGGCCAAAATTCCTCCACAACAATATGAGACACTGATGACTCCATACACAAAGCAATTACTACGAGCTATTGCTGCTAAAGTTTTTTTCTACAAGCTACTGAATCAAACAGTACACTTAGTTTTTGCCCACTGCTTCTGCATTTACCTATTGATGTTTAGAAGAATTGCCAAATGAATTCTTGCAATGTCCTGACACATAAAGCTTCCTTTCCAAAACACAAATTTAAAAGGTGAGCTTGGTGTAAAGACTACCCGTTACTGTGGCAGCAGTGATGAGACCAGAGAGATGGAAAAATTAAAAAACAGATGTCCGAAGATTGTCTCAGATCTTTTTAATTCAGGGTGATGGTGCATGTGCAGTAATTCTTTCCTTGGGCATAGTACAGACCGAAATAAAACAAAAACCTGGTAAGAATTGCCGAACCGTAGCTGTGTTAGGAATGCTTAGAAATCATTACAATTTTGTGTCCATGAACTTAAAAAAAGAATCAAAAAACACAGTTTTATATGTCTCTCCAAGTGACAGCACTGCAAGCTCCAGAATGTTTCAGTTTTTTGTTTTAACTTGACTGGAAACTGCTGTGCTCAGTCATTTTTATATTTGCAACTTTAAAAAGATTTATGGCTAGAATTGGATTAGGGGCAGAGTGCTGCATGTTGTGAAATGCACAAAAGATATTATAGACCAATTCTCATGAAAACAGTCTACAAAGAGTAAAGAGGTCAAATGTAAATTGGCTAAATAAGAATTTTCTGCTTCAGCAAAAACCCTTACTGGAAGTAACTGGCAAAGTTGCTTCTGTTGTAATCCATCAGGATGACATGGAGCCTTCTAGGATGACAGAGGGTTATTACATCACGCTGATCCGGTAAGTAAAGTCTGGAATTTTTGATTGATTTGTAGTTCTTCAGTATTTAATCTGCGATAAAGATAAAGACATAAAACTGTCTTGGCGTTCTGAGAGTGCAGAATTGAAGACTTTATATTTTCGTTTGATTTTTTAAAAAACAACAACAACAACAATATGCAAGTTTGGATTACAAAAAGCAAACAAAAAAAGAAAACGTCATCAAGGAATCGTGCAGACAGAGATAATGGTATAAGCACTACAGTTCTTCCGAGGAACTGGCTCCCAATCAACGTCTTCAGCTACAGTAACTGATCCATGCCTGAGTGCATTTTCCGTACAGTGATGGTAAGGCCTTTTCTTGGGAATACACTGTTGTCCAGCAAGAGTCTTCTTGGAATTAATTATTATCTCTTTTCTAATAACAAATATAATTTAAATGCATTCCTCTGGGGGTATTTATGCTTTTCTTCTATTTAGAAACTTTCCTGTTCTCCTTATGCTTGATTTTCCCAGTCCATGGACATGCTGCATCAATGCATGCTAGGAAAAAAAAGCACATTTTTTAATGTAATTCAATACAAAACCATACCATTTATTCTCCCAGGAGAAATTCCATTTACAAGGCTCTCACTCTCTCGAACATTTACAAACACTGAGCTGATGCAACCTTGTCTCTCTCTGGCTCTCTTCCCCTTCTCGTGTCATCCTTTTCTCTCAAGCTTTTAGATCCCATGTCAGCAATGTTGAGTAGTTGGGGGGCCCTCCAGGAAAAGTGTGTTAGTATCAATTGCTCCCATGGGGAACGTCATCTGAGAAGAGCTCTTTTGCCTTCAAATATACAGCGTGAGTTCAGCAGCTGAATCACAAGACAGAAATGCAGTATAGCTTTTCAGGCATGCTTTGGCAGAATATAAAAGTCCAGTTTGTCATCTTGACCTTCAGAATGTGTTGGATCAGATGATGAGGCATGACTAATTGTGTGTGGATACCAAAGAAGACAGGGATACTGAGTGAGCAGAGCGCTGAGGTCAGGGGCTACTGTCAGGATGCTCTCAAGGGTATGAGATTCATTTCACTTCTGAAGCGCTGGGTAATACATCTGCTTACTTGTGTCTTGTTGTCCTTACCTATCGCTGCCTTTCAGCGCTGTGAAATGAGCAAAAAGGGTAATTCTGCAGTCCTGGAAATGGAAAATTGGGATACAGTGAAGCATCCTGCCTGAATAAACAAACTCCACACTGTCATCTCATTTGTTTTCTGAGATTTCAGTACTAAACCAACAAACAAAATCCTCCACAGCTTTCATTCATCCCTCCCTTACTGACTTTGCTTTTCATGCAGATGTGGGAGGCATCCCAGAGTTTGCAGAATAAGGGACAGAATACTGAAATTAAGCCACAGTGTTACTAGCGTGCTGTTAACATATGCTCTTTCTCAGAGTCGGCCAAAGACAGTGATGTCTGGAGGCTCAAGGAGAGCCCCGGAGCCTGGTGTCAGACCCAGGCATGGTGCCCAGAACTCGTACACAGGCACTCAGCGGGATAATAATCTGATAATAGCAAACACACATTCGGAGTTATTACGCACAGACAAAAGTAAAAGAGCAAAAAAATATCAAAAGAAAAGGGCAGCCAACCGAGTGGAGAAATAGAAGGGAACTGGCTCAAGCAGAGATTATTTCCTTCTTTAAAATGTTGCTGAAGGCAACATCGAGAATAGTATGAGAAGCATACAGTTGTGGTCAAAAGTTTACATACACTTGTAAAGAATATAACATAATGGATCTACTGAGTGTCCCGTTATTTCTAAAACTCTGATTTTTCTCTGATAGAGTGATTGGAACAGATACTTCTTTGTCACAAAAAACATTCATGAAGTTTGGTTCTTTAATGACTTTATTATGGGTTAACAGAAAAAAGTGATCACATCTGCTGGGTCAAAATTATACATACAGCAACATGAATTAGCAATTTTGGTGACTTAGAAAGTTGTCAGTGAACTGAGCTTCATAGCATGGCCTCTTAACTTCTTGTGAGTGATTATGAGTGACTACAGCTGGTGACTTCTCTTAGACAGGTTAAATAGGGCTCATTGGATACAAACGCCCACAAATGCTACAATGGGAAAGTCAAAGGAGCTCAGCATGGATCTGAAAAAGCGAATTATTGACTTGAACAAGTCAGGAAAGTCACTTGGGGCCATTTCAAAGCAGCTGCATGTCCCAAGAGCAACAGTGCAAACAATTGTTTGTAAGTATAAAGTGCATGGCACTGTTTCATCACTGCCAAGATCAGGAAGAGAATGCAAGCTATCACCTGCTGCTGAGAGAAAATTGGTCAGGAGGATGAAGAGTCAACCAAGAATCACCAAAAGGCAGATCTGCCAAGAATTAGAAGCTGCTGGAACACAGGTGTCATTGTCCACAGTTAAACGTGTTTTGCATCTCCATGGACTGAGAGGCTGCCGTGCAAGAAGGAAGCCCTTGCTCCAAAAGCGGCACCTTAAGGCTCGACTGAAGTTTGCTGCTGATCATGTGGACAAAGATAAGACCTTCTGGAGGAAAGTTCTGTGGTCAGACTAAACAAAAATCGAGCTTTTTGGCCATAATGCCCAGCGATATGTTTGGAGGAGAAAAGGTGAGGCCTTTGACCCCAAGAACACCATGCCTACAATCAAGCATGGTGGTGGGAGTATTATGCTGTGGGGCTGTTTTGCTGCCAATGGAACTGGTGATTTACAGAGAGTAAATGGGACAATGAAGAAGGAGGATTACCTTCACATTCTTCAACATAACCTAAAATCATCAGCATGAAGGTTGGGTCTTGGGCGCAGTTGGGTGTTCCAACAGGACAATGACCCCAAACACACATCAAAAGTGGTAAAGGAATTGCTAAATCAGGCTAGAATAAGGGTTTTAGAATGGCCTTCTCAAAGTCCTGACTTAAACCCCATTGAAAACGTGGACAATGCTGAAGAAACAAGTCCATGTCAGAAAGCCATCAAATTTAACTGAACTGCACCAATTCTGTCAAGAGGAGTGGTCAAAGATTCAACCAGAAGCTTGTGGATGGCTACCAAAAGCACCTAATTGAAGTGAAAATGGCTAAGGGACATGTAACCAAATATTAGCACTGCTGTATGTATATTTCTGACCCAGCAGATGTGATCACTTTTTTCTGTTAACCCATAATAATGTCATTAAAGAACCAAACTTCATGAATGTTTTTTGTGACAAAGAAGTATCTGTTCCAATCACTCTATCAGAGAAAAATCAGAGTTTTAGAAATAACGGGACACTCGGTAGAGACATTATATTATATTCTTTACAAGTGTATGTAAACTTTTGACCACAACTGTATATGCAACACAAAAACAAATGTTCATATCAGTACCTTCAAGCTTTCCTCTCATCCTAAGTCAAGACTTCCTTTTCTGCACATTTTCCTCTTTACATTTTTTAAAGTTACAACATTTATTGATGTCTTGTCATTCCCGCTTTGTGATTTTTTCCAACACTATTATAACCGTGCAGTTTCTCAGCTCATGCCTGAAAGCAGCTGACCTGAACTAGAAAACAGTGGTCTGGCTTTTTTCAACTTGTGCTTGAGGTTGGTCCACAACACGTTGACAGATGTCAGATAGGAGTGTGGTCTTACTCTATTATTGTGTTGCCTTTGGAAGGATAAACCACACAATGGTCACAAATATGTTACAAATGGCTTTGGTGATTCACACAATACTGTGGCTAAGAAATATGCTATGCACGCTGTTGGGCTCAGATGCTTTTCAGCATCTGTTTCAGACAGACTGGACCAGATAAACCGATTAGAGTTTTTATGGTTTATGTTCACACAATATCTTTCATGTTTTTTTGTCCGAGGATCTCTATTTGAGCCAGGCTGTTAAGAACCACAATATTATTTGTAGTGAATAATCTCACACACATGGTGAATGGACTCAAAATAATGGTTATATGTCAAGGAGAGAGACATAAATTTGTTTTTCAGGCATAGAACTTGTATAAGTTTAGTCTGTTCCAGTAATGTAATTTCAATTTTGCTTAATTTAAACAACACACAGAGAAAGAGAGAGCAAAAAGGGAAACTTGATGGGTTTTTTTCTTTTTTGGAAGCTGGCTGCATGTTACATTTTTGCAGCTTCCTGTTCTTGTTATTCCCTGAAACAATTTGCCACAATTCCCTTTGACACTGGTGCGAATTTATTGCTTAAATCATTCAGTTAAATAAAGCTGAACAGTAGCCATGTGAGCTGTGTTCAAACTTTGGCAACGGTAAAATTAGATTGTTTTCTAAAAGCAAAAATGAAACTCTTAAACTTCTTAAAGCAAATAAACTGATGTGTTAAACTCTAAAGTCCCAACAACAAAGCCTAATGACTCTGGCCATGTCTCGCTAACAAGGCTTTGGACAACTTGAAAGGTTTGCAAATTCAAGTTCCTTTGGAGTGGACTGTATTAACTTTGTTTATCCCTTTTCTTATCTACTCCTGTAATAAGGCCAACAATTTGTTCAGTACATAATGACAAAAATGTTAGCCAGCCTCCACCCTCAGCTGTACTTCACTGCTAAATACCCTTGAAGCACACTGACCCAATATAAATGATGAAAGAGGAATAAAATCTAGAAAAGGAACAGATTCCTGTAAACGGAAGTTCTGAGAAGTGATTCACAGCTAGGAACTGAGCTTACTAAGATAATATTAAGTTGCACGCTGCCTTCAGAACTACAATAATTCCTTGTGGTAGCAAGGTCCTGGAAACATTCCTAAGAGACTTTGGTCCATATTAATGTGAGAGCATCACACAGTTGCTGCAGAGTTGCTGTCTGTATGACTATTGTGCAAATCTCCTGTTACAGCACATCCCAAAGGTAATATATGGGACTGAGATCTGGTGACTGTGGAGGCTGTATGAGTAGAGTGACATGACATGTTATCCTGCTGGAAGCAACCTTCAGAAAATTGGAACACTGTGGTCACAAAGGGATGAACATGGTCAGTAGTAATACTCAAAAAAAAAAAGGCTCAGTTGGTACTAAGGAGCCCAAAGTGTACCAAGACAAGAAAATATCCCCCACTCCATTGCACCACCACCATTTATTTCTGTGTGCCCTTAGTGGGTAGCCACTCTTGATTTTTGCCTGTTTACTTGAATGTTATCCAGCAATGACCTGCCTTACTCCCCTTCTGTTTCTCCATGCCTCAGGTCTTCTCTCTATTATTGTAAGGTCTTTACGTTACAATTTAAAGCACCTTGTGATGATTGTTGTTTTGATGTGGTGCCATATGTATTGAAATGAATTGAACTGAATTTCAGTTTGTTGGATTTTCTGGACTTATCTACCAAAGTCTCTTTGTTGTTGTTGGTAAATCTGATGCTGCCATTTTGGATCCATATATGGACTCTGCAACAGGAAAATTTTGTAATAAGGCAGGGTGTGGGAACAAATAGTAAAGTTCTGCTCAGGTTTTAAAGGTTAAGGTTTTGAAAGAGAAATGATAAGACACTCTCTTTGAACTTGTTAAAAGTCTAGAAGTGGGAGATGGCCTTTTGGCTGGGCCAGGAACATGAGGAATTTTGATAACACGGATCTGACGAAATTAGAGCACGAACAGCTCTTTCAAAGTTGGCTACAGATAAAAACAATGAAATCAATAAAGTTTCACAATACTACTAAGTTGAATAAAAAATCATGACTAGACTGCCCTGGTGAGCTGTATGTCAAAGCAAAGTTCGGAGTAATGATACTGCAGCCAGGATGTCTGACGTTGAAGGACAGGTTTCCAAGATTCTTTAAGTCACGGGTCAGCTCTGGAAGGACAAATGAAAAGACGTCAGATCTGGGCTTGTTAAACAGAAGTTTGGGAACATCCGTCAGTCAGCAGAACATATAGCTATGTGCCATCTGTGCAACAGTGGAAAATAATATTTCTTCTATGAGTTACATGATCCAAGGAAACAATATGAATAGAGAATAAACTGGGATCTATTACTGAATCTTGTGAGAACACTGCATGAAGAATAAGGGGGAAAAAATCCCCTACTAAGACGAGAAATGATGAGTCAGATAGGTAGGAGTAACACCATACAAGAGAACTATCCTTGATTCCAGTGCAGAGTTCAATGAGATTTAAAGTATATCATACATATCAAATGTAGAAGGTAGGAGAATTAAAACTGAGAAATGACTGGAGTCAGCAGTGAGCAGTAAATTATTTGTAAGTTGAGTAAGAGCTGTTTTTGTGTTAGGTACAATACCAGCTGGGTATTTCATTATTGGTGTCATTCAGAGATGAAGACACAACAACCTTTTGAATAGTTTAGGTAGCTGATGGGAAGATCAGGTAGCTGGAAAAAATTGAAATGGGAATAATCATGTCTAATGTTTGCACTGAGATCTGTCTGACATTATTTAAAGAATAACAGCCTCACCATACCATGTCCGTCTGTCTGTCTCTTTCTTTCGCCGCCAACTCCTCCTACTCAATCAGGATTTGAGCAACCAAACTTGGCACACAGGTACAAACCAGCCAGAATTCTGGCTCCTGCAGATTGGCTGAGTTCCCATGTGGTATACAAATCAAACTCAATAAATCCATCAGTCAATTACAGGTACTCCTGACCTCAGTTCGTTATAAGTACAAAACACCCCTGTCCACAGAATAAAAAGATGACGATAACAACTGTTGGTGTGATGATTCAGAAATATAAACTGACCATCAATCTGCCCCGGTCTGGAACTCCACATAAGATCTTGCATCATTGGGGTGAGGATGATCATGAGAAACGTGGTGGATCAGCCCAAAGCTACACGGAAGGAGCTTGTTGATGATCAGAAGACAGTTGGGACCACAGTCACCACAAACACCACTGATAACACACAACACCATAATCAATTAAAATCTTGCAGCCCGGCGAGGTCCCCCTGCTCACAAGGAACATGTAAAGGCCTGTCTTAAGCTTTCCAGTGAACATCTAAATGAGTCAAAGAAGGCTTGAGAGAAAGTGCTGATGAAACCAAAATCAAGATCTTTGGCATCAGCTTGACCTGCAGTGTTTGGAGGAAGAGAAATTCTGTATATGAACCAAAGAACACCGTCCCCAAAGTTTCGCACGGAGGTGGAAACGTTATGCTTTGGGGTTGTTTTTCTGCTAAGGGTACAGGACGAGGTCCAATGGACAATATCCTTGATTTATACATCTTATAAAGTGTATATATTATTATATATATTATTATATTATGTTATTTCTTGAATGTCGTGGCAGTTTTGCACTGTTAATGATTTGTTTGAACTGTTGTGTTGGGGTGGATTGTACTGCGTACAACTTTAACAACTCTAAAAACAAGAATTGATTGCACAAGATTGGATTTTTTTGTCCACACTGGTTCAAAATTATACATAGAGTCTCAAATATACAAATACATCTCCACTAATAATTGTCAAGTCACGCCTACAACAGCTGCTTTGGGTAGCCATCACAAAGCCTGTGGCTTCTATCTATCTATCTATCTATCTAGATAGATAGATAGATAGATAGAGTCCATGCCTTGTTGGGTTACAACTGTTTTAGCAGCAAAAGGGTGACACAATTATCTAATAACATTAGACAGGTGGTCATAACATTATATTGGATTTTTGCATGTTTTCCCATAAAGACTTGCCAGGGGTCACCATCCATTGTTTAGGTCCACTTTTGGGAAATTGGATTTCATTTATGTAAGCACAACAGGTTCTTTTTCTATTCAAGAAAAAAATTTGAAATAACAGGAAAATGCCAGATACGTTGCAAATACGTATTGCATGACAACGGGGGTCATGTTTACATACTTTAAGGGGCAGCTATGCACGCAAGATCCTTGTTTCCACTACTTTCAAACCTTTCATCTCTTTATTTAATAGAAGTTCACCAGTGGCAGGGATTACTTGTAATGAGCTACACATGGGAATGAAACTCTTGTTAATATTCACACCTGAGCTCTTATTCTCAAGTCTGCTGGCACACACCATTTCCAAACTCGCTTGAACAAATCTTTTTGAAAAGTGTTTGTTCTGTTATTTATTAAAATGTTTATTATTATTATTATTATTTTATTATTTTATTTTTTTATTTTTATTTTTTTATTTGTGAATTGGGTGAAAATTTGAAACCTGTTTTTCCAGTAATACTTATTCCTGTATAAGAATGCATTGCTGTGAAAGATGATGATAAAACTGCATCTTTATGCCTTTTCTGTTAGGTGTGGCTGTGTGCAGGCAGGAATAGGACCCAAGGTGCAGACTCCGGAAACAGATGTGAACTCAAAACAACTTTAATGTTAAACTCAAATATAACATAACTGGAAAAATCAAAATAAACTTACACCGGAGGAATGACAGAACACACAGCTAAGAAAACGGTAGATCGCGACACGGACACAGAGAAACACAGGGCTTAAATACACAGAGGGAGCAATCAGGGAATGAGTAACAGGAGGGAAACACAGCTGGGGCAAATCAGAACTGACGAGACCAAAGAAGCGTAACCTGAACACACTGAGATAAGACAGAAACCTACAAAGTAAAACAGGAAACACATAACACAGACTCACATGCAGGCACTACAGAGGGAACAGAGACGTGGGACCAGGGCAGACACAAACACTGACTGAACACGGGGATATAGGAACTAAGGATACACAGAGACGTGAACTAGACAAGGGGATACAGGTGATAGGGGAGACAGAGCAACTAAAGAAGACAGAGACATAAACCATAAGACAGAACTCAAAGAAACCAAAAACTAAAAAGTATAAATGATATAATAAACTCAAAACCCCTGGGTCAACGACCCAGGCATCCTAACAGTACCCCCCCCCCCCCCCCCCCCCTTAAGGGCTGGCTTCCAGACAGCCCAAACCAAAACATCCAAAACAAAAAAACCCAAAAACAACCCAACCAGGGTGGGCGGCGGGGGAAACAGGATGGAGGGCTCGAAACAAACCAAACAAGGAGCCAGAAAAACAAACAAACAAACAAACAAACAAACAAACAACGGAGCCTGGAAAGCAACAGAACAAAACACAGGAACAAAGTCCAAAACAACAGCACCAAGGCCCAGGCATAGTCCAAAAGCAAACAAACAAAAGAGCTCACGAAAGGCACAGAGGCCCAGGCAATAGTCTCAAAAAAGTCTAGGGGGGCCGGCCCGGAGGCTAACGGCACAACAGTCCAAACCCGGGCAGGTCAGGGGGGCGGCCCGGAGGCTGATGGTCCAAGAGCCCAGAAAACAGGTCAGGAGGCCAGCCAGGCGGGAGGCACCAACGGTGACGTAGTTCAGGGGGCCGTCCATGACGGCAATGACGTCCAGTCATCGGCCGGACAGGACGAGCAGGACGTGCAGGACGAGCAGGCCGGACAAGATGTGCAGGACGTGCAGGCCGGACAGGACGTGCAGGACGTGCAGGCCGGACAGGACGTGCAGGACGAGCAGGACGTGCAGGCCGGACAAGATGTGCAGGACGTGCAAGACGTGCAGGCCGGACAGGACGTGCAGGAACAGACAGCATGGAGACCTCAGGAGCAGACGAAGCTGAACACTCGGAGGGAACAGGAACCGGTGGAGAAATGGAGACCTCCTCCTCATCCTCCGACCACATAGCCGCGAGGAAAAAGGCAGGCGAATGGGCAGGCGAACAAGGTCCCGGCTGGTGTGAGGAAGGAGAGGCAGTCTGTGGTAGTGATGAGGCAGGTGGTGAGTGTGTGTCGTCCTGGGGCGGTGGTAAAGAAGTGGAGGTGGAGATAGAGAGAGCAAGCTCGCCAGCCCTGACTTGCTCCCTCCAGGCAGCAATGGAGCTGCCCAGCACAGTGTCCATAGAAAGCTGAGTAAGCCTGACCTGAACTAGAAAACAGTGGTCTGGCTTTTTTCAACTTGTGCTTGAGGTTGGTCCACAACACGTTGACAGATGTCAGATAGGAGTGTGGTCTTACTCTATTATTGTGTTGCCTTTGGAAGGATAAACCACACAATGGTCACAAATATGTTACAAATGGCTTTGGTGATTCACACAATACTGTGGCTAAGAAATATGCTATGCACGCTGTTGGGCTCAGATGCTTTTCAGCATCTGTTTCAGACAGACTGGACCAGATAAACCGATTAGAGTTTTTATGGTTTATGTTCACACAATATCTTTCATGTTTTTTTGTCCGAGGATCTCTATTTGAGCCAGGCTGTTAAGAACCACAATATTATTTGTAGTGAATAATCTCA
Organism: Rhamphochromis sp. 'chilingali'; assembly: GCF_963969265.1. Taxonomy (NCBI): domain Eukaryota; kingdom Metazoa; phylum Chordata; class Actinopteri; order Cichliformes; family Cichlidae; genus Rhamphochromis; species Rhamphochromis sp. 'chilingali'. The sequence goes on along the minus strand of NC_137932.1, from coordinate 10,882,514 downwards.
CACACATGGTGAATGGACTCAAAATAATGGTTATATGTCAAGGAGAGAGACATAAATTTGTTTTTCAGGCATAGAACTTGTATAAGTTTAGTCTGTTCCAGTAATGTAATTTCAATTTTGCTTAATTTAAACAACACACAGAGAAAGAGAGAGCAAAAAGGGAAACTTGATGGGTTTTTTTCTTTTTTGGAAGCTGGCTGCATGTTACATTTTTGCAGCTTCCTGTTCTTGTTATTCCCTGAAACAATTTGCCACAATTCCCTTTGACACTGGTGCGAATTTATTGCTTAAATCATTCAGTTAAATAAAGCTGAACAGTAGCCATGTGAGCTGTGTTCAAACTTTGGCAACGGTAAAATTAGATTGTTTTCTAAAAGCAAAAATGAAACTCTTAAACTTCTTAAAGCAAATAAACTGATGTGTTAAACTCTAAAGTCCCAACAACAAAGCCTAATGACTCTGGCCATGTCTCGCTAACAAGGCTTTGGACAACTTGAAAGGTTTGCAAATTCAAGTTCCTTTGGAGTGGACTGTATTAACTTTGTTTATCCCTTTTCTTATCTACTCCTGTAATAAGGCCAACAATTTGTTCAGTACATAATGACAAAAATGTTAGCCAGCCTCCACCCTCAGCTGTACTTCACTGCTAAATACCCTTGAAGCACACTGACCCAATATAAATGATGAAAGAGGAATAAAATCTAGAAAAGGAACAGATTCCTGTAAACGGAAGTTCTGAGAAGTGATTCACAGCTAGGAACTGAGCTTACTAAGATAATATTAAGTTGCACGCTGCCTTCAGAACTACAATAATTCCTTGTGGTAGCAAGGTCCTGGAAACATTCCTAAGAGACTTTGGTCCATATTAATGTGAGAGCATCACACAGTTGCTGCAGAGTTGCTGTCTGTATGACTATTGTGCAAATCTCCTGTTACAGCACATCCCAAAGGTAATATATGGGACTGAGATCTGGTGACTGTGGAGGCTGTATGAGTAGAGTGACATGACATGTTATCCTGCTGGAAGCAACCTTCAGAAAATTGGAACACTGTGGTCACAAAGGGATGAACATGGTCAGTAGTAATACTCAAAAAAAAAAAAGGCTCAGTTGGTACTAAGGAGCCCAAAGTGTACCAAGACAAGAAAATATCCCCCACTCCATTGCACCACCACCATTTATTTCTGTGTGCCCTTAGTGGGTAGCCACTCTTGATTTTTGCCTGTTTACTTGAATGTTATCCAGCAATGACCTGCCTTACTCCCCTTCTGTTTCTCCATGCCTCAGTTCTTCTCTCTATTATTGTAAGGTCTTTACGTTACAATTTAAAGCACCTTGTGATGATTGTTGTTTTGATGTGGTGCCATATGTATTGAAATGAATTGAACTGAATTTCAGTTTGTTGGATTTTCTGGACTTATCTACCAAAGTCTCTTTGTTGTTGTTGGTAAATCTGATGCTGCCATTTTGGATCCATATATGGACTCTGCAACAGGAAAATTTTGTAATAAGGCAGGGTGTGGGAACAAATAGTAAAGTTCTGCTCAGGTTTTAAAGGTTAAGGTTTTGAAAGAGAAATGATAAGACACTCTCTTTGAACTTGTTAAAAGTCTAGAAGTGGGAGATGGCCTTTTGGCTGGGCCAGGAACATGAGGAATTTTGATAACACGGATCTGACGAAATTAGAGCACGAACAGCTCTTTCAAAGTTGGCTACAGATAAAAACAATGAAATCAATAAAGTTTCACAATACTACTAAGTTGAATAAAAAATCATGACTAGACTGCCCTGGTGAGCTGTATGTCAAAGCAAAGTTCGGAGTAATGATACTGCAGCCAGGATGTCTGACGTTGAAGGACAGGTTTCCAAGATTCTTTAAGTCACGGGTCAGCTCTGGAAGGACAAATGAAAAGACGTCAGATCTGGGCTTGTTAAACAGAAGTTTGGGAACATCCGTCAGTCAGCAGAACATATAGCTATGTGCCATCTGTGCAACAGTGGAAAATAATATTTCTTCTATGAGTTACATGATCCAAGGAAACAATATGAATAGAGAATAAACTGGGATCTATTACTGAATCTTGTGAGAACACTGCATGAAGAATAAGGGGGAAAAAATCCCCTACTAAGACGAGAAATGATGAGTCAGATAGGTAGGAGTAACACCATACAAGAGAACTATCCTTGATTCCAGTGCAGAGTTCAATGAGATTTAAAGTATATCATACATATCAAATGTAGAAGGTAGGAGAATTAAAACTGAGAAATGACTGGAGTCAGCAGTGAGCAGTAAATTATTTGTAAGTTGAGTAAGAGCTGTTTTTGTGTTAGGTACAATACCAGCTGGGTATTTCATTATTGGTGTCATTCAGAGATGAAGACACAACAACCTTTTGAATAGTTTAGGTAGCTGATGGGAAGATCAGGTAGCTGGAAAAAATTGAAATGGGAATAATCATGTCTAATGTTTGCACTGAGATCTGTCTGACATTATTTAAAGAATAACAGCCTCACCATACCATGTCCGTCTGTCTGTCTCTTTCTTTCGCCGCCAACTCCTCCTACTCAATCAGGATTTGAGCAACCAAACTTGGCACACAGGTACAAACCAGCCAGAATTCTGGCTCCTGCAGATTGGCTGAGTTCCCATGTGGTATACAAATCAAACTCAATAAATCCATCAGTCAATTACAGGTACTCCTGACCTCAGTTCGTTATAAGTACAAAACACCCCTGTCCACAGAATAAAAAGATGACGATAACAACTGTTGGTGTGATGATTCAGAAATATAAACTGACCATCAATCTGCCCCGGTCTGGAACTCCACATAAGATCTTGCATCATTGGGGTGAGGATGATCATGAGAAACGTGGTGGATCAGCCCAAAGCTACACGGAAGGAGCTTGTTGATGATCAGAAGACAGTTGGGACCACAGTCACCACAAACACCACTGATAACACACAACACCATAATCAATTAAAATCTTGCAGCCCGGCGAGGTCCCCCTGCTCACAAGGAACATGTAAAGGCCTGTCTTAAGCTTTCCAGTGAACATCTAAATGAGTCAAAGAAGGCTTGAGAGAAAGTGCTGATGAAACCAAAATCAAGATCTTTGGCATCAGCTTGACCTGCAGTGTTTGGAGGAAGAGAAATTCTGTATATGAACCAAAGAACACCGTCCCCAAAGTTTCGCACGGAGGTGGAAACGTTATGCTTTGGGGTTGTTTTTCTGCTAAGGGTACAGGACGAGGTCCAATGGACAATATCCTTGATTTATACATCTTATAAAGTGTATATATTATTATATATATTATTATATTATGTTATTTCTTGAATGTCGTGGCAGTTTTGCACTGTTAATGATTTGTTTGAACTGTTGTGTTGGGGTGGATTGTACTGCGTACAACTTTAACAACTCTAAAAACAAGAATTGATTGCACAAGATTGGATTTTTTTGTCCACACTGGTTCAAAATTATACATAGAGTCTCAAATATACAAATACATCTCCACTAATAATTGTCAAGTCACGCCTACAACAGCTGCTTTGGGTAGCCATCACAAAGCCTGTGGCTTCTATCTATCTATCTATCTAGATAGATAGATAGATAGATAGATAGAGTCCATGCCTTGTTGGGTTACAACTGTTTTAGCAGCAAAAGGGTGACACAATTATCTAATAACATTAGACAGGTGGTCATAACATTATATTGGATTTTTGCATGTTTTCCCATAAAGACTTGCCAGGGGTCACCATCCATTGTTTAGGTCCACTTTTGGGAAATTGGATTTCATTTATGTAAGCACAACAGGTTCTTTTTTATTCAAGAAAAAAATTTGAAATAACAGGAAAATGCCAGATACGTTGCAAATACGTATTGCATGACAACGGGGGTCATGTTTACATACTTTAAGGGGCAGCTATGCACGCAAGATCCTTGTTTCCACTACTTTCAAACCTTTCATCTCTTTATTTAATAGAAGTTCACCAGTGGCAGGGATTACTTGTAATGAGCTACACATGGGAATGAAACTCTTGTTAATATTCACACCTGAGCTCTTATTCTCAAGTCTGCTGGCACACACCATTTCCAAACTCGCTTGAACAAATCTTTTTGAAAAGTGTTTGTTCTGTTATTTATTAAAATGTTTATTATTATTATTATTATTTTATTATTTTATTTTTTTATTTTTATTTTTTTATTTGTGAATTGGGTGAAAATTTGAAACCTGTTTTTCCAGTAATACTTATTCCTGTATAAGAATGCATTGCTGTGAAAGATGATGATAAAACTGCATCTTTATGCCTTTTCTGTTAGGTGTGGCTGTGTGCAGGCAGGAATAGGACCCAAGGTGCAGACTCCGGAAACAGATGTGAACTCAAAACAACTTTAATGTTAAACTCAAATATAACATAACTGGAAAAATCAAAATAAACTTACACCGGAGGAATGACAGAACACACAGCTAAGAAAACGGTAGATCGCGACACGGACACAGAGAAACACAGGGCTTAAATACACAGAGGGAGCAATCAGGGAATGAGTAACAGGAGGGAAACACAGCTGGGGCAAATCAGAACTGACGAGACCAAAGAAGCGTAACCTGAACACACTGAGATAAGACAGAAACCTACAAAGTAAAACAGGAAACACATAACACAGACTCACATGCAGGCACTACAGAGGGAACAGAGACGTGGGACCAGGGCAGACACAAACACTGACTGAACACGGGGATATAGGAACTAAGGATACACAGAGACGTGAACTAGACAAGGGGATACAGGTGATAGGGGAGACAGAGCAACTAAAGAAGACAGAGACATAAACCATAAGACAGAACTCAAAGAAACCAAAAACTAAAAAGTATAAATGATATAATAAACTCAAAACCCCTGGGTCAACGACCCAGGCATCCTAACAGTACCCCCCCCCCCCCCCCCCTTAAGGGCTGGCTTCCAGACAGCCCAAACCAAAACATCCAAAACAAAAAAACCCAAAAACAACCCAACCAGGGTGGGCGGCGGGGGAAACAGGATGGAGGGCTCGAAACAAACCAAACAAGGAGCCAGAAAAACAAACAAACAAACAAACAAACAAACAAACAAACAACGGAGCCTGGAAAGCAACAGAACAAAACACAGGAACAAAGTCCAAAACAACAGCACCAAGGCCCAGGCATAGTCCAAAAGCAAACAAACAAAAGAGCTCACGAAAGGCACAGAGGCCCAGGCAATAGTCTCAAAAAAGTCTAGGGGGGCCGGCCCGGAGGCTAACGGCACAACAGTCCAAACCCGGGCAGGTCAGGGGGGCGGCCCGGAGGCTGATGGTCCAAGAGCCCAGAAAACAGGTCAGGAGGCCAGCCAGGCGGGAGGCACCAACGGTGACGTAGTTCAGGGGGCCGTCCATGACGGCAATGACGTCCAGTCATCGGCCGGACAGGACGAGCAGGACGTGCAGGACGAGCAGGCCGGACAAGATGTGCAGGACGTGCAGGCCGGACAGGACGTGCAGGACGTGCAGGCCGGACAGGACGTGCAGGACGAGCAGGACGTGCAGGCCGGACAAGATGTGCAGGACGTGCAAGACGTGCAGGCCGGACAGGACGTGCAGGAACAGACAGCATGGAGACCTCAGGAGCAGACGAAGCTGAACACTCGGAGGGAACAGGAACCGGTGGAGAAATGGAGACCTCCTCCTCATCCTCCGACCACATAGCCGCGAGGAAAAAGGCAGGCGAATGGGCAGGCGAACAAGGTCCCGGCTGGTGTGAGGAAGGAGAGGCAGTCTGTGGTAGTGATGAGGCAGGTGGTGAGTGTGTGTCGTCCTGGGGCGGTGGTAAAGAAGTGGAGGTGGAGATAGAGAGAGCAAGCTCGCCAGCCCTGACTTGCTCCCTCCAGGCAGCAATGGAGCTGCCCAGCACAGTGTCCATAGAAAGCTGAGTAAGCCGAGGGTTGCTCCGAATGATGGCATTTACAGCGCTTAGCCCAACTGCCATGGTCCTCAAATCATTGGCCTGAGCAATGCGGTCAAGGAGCTTAATCAACCGCTCCATCTCAGCGTCGAATCCAAAAGCTGAAGAGTCTGCGGGGTCCATGTTCTGGTCGCGATCCTAACATTTTCAGCACAAGTCTGTCACATGGTTGACTAAGCAATACTGACCTGCAACTTCCACCCCTTTTCAACAACCAATAAATCTGTCAGATCAGTCAGAAAGGGTGGTCTCCAGCAGCTAGTGGTAACTGTTTGCCAGAGGTCTCTGCAAACATTGCACAAATCCTAATTACATGAACACCTTAGGTCCCATTCCAGAGAGGTGAGCTAGTCTGGATTGAGGCTTGAATAATAGTTCCCATGTTGCAAGCAAAAATCATCATTCATGCTCACTCCTTGTCACTGTGCAGATTGAACCATTTGATTTACACGTCTCAAGTCACTGAAAGAGCTGCTCTAAAGACTTTGATATTGGTAGGGCTTCACCTGATTTGTCCTTCCATTAACTCAGAGCGTGCATTTTTCTGTTTGTGGAATATAAGGAGAGTAAAGAGCTTGCATTCGGATGAAATTATTTTGGAGGCAGCTTTGCTAATTTATGTCACCATAAACCCTTAGCTATAAAAGTATGATCTCACCCAAACTTCATCTTCCTTGACTCCGGCATCTAATAGCAAACATGTGTATCTGTATCATACATGAAGGATAACTTATTTTGTTCCAGTCAAAAGGGAAGAAATGGAGTGTGTGGCTTTGAATCCCTATTAGACTGAAAATAAAATTGGGAGATCTTGCATTTCAAAAGGGCTTAAATGGTTTTTTTATTTGACTTTACAAATCCCTGAGTGACACATTTATTTTTCATGCTGAGCAATCACCACAAGTTTTATCTTGTAGCGTACAAAACAGCAGCTGCATGAATTATTGTAATAACAGTGCATAATGATTTCAAAACATGGCATAATAACCGGTGTAATTGTGGCCTGCAGTAGGAGGAGCAGCAGCAGCAACTCTCGACATTTAAAAACTACTTCCACAGCACCCAAAACATGCTCAGCATCTCCTCACACACTAAATGTCTGGCACCAAATTGCAGACAGATGCAGTAAAAAAGATGGTTTGGATTATCTGACAGCTAAAGTACCTGAAATTTTCCTTAGGGATTACTAAACACGTTAAAATAAGCACAATGAATAATACATTTACATTATTTGGACATCTACACACATGACCATTTAAAAAACAAAAAAAAACAAAAAAAATGTCCATGTTCTAGTGTTTTGTTATGTTTAGCTCACCCAGGTTAGGTTATGGTTTGGTTTTGCCTTTTATTTTATTCTGTTTCACCGACATTGAATAAACGGCTCGTTTTGTTTCGCTCAACAGCTATTTTGCGTGTTTGCACTTGGGTCCACCTCCTCACTCGACACAGTCAGCTTCGCAGCCAGACTGTGACAGCACATGTTCATGCCATACCATTACCTCCTGTTTGATAGATGTAGTATGCTTTAGATCCTGGACTTTACCTTTACATTTCAAGAGTGTTCTTGACCTGTTTAAATGCTGTTAAGTTGTTTATCCTAACTATTGAAATAATTCTGCACTTTAGTTGTTTTCTGTAGTCTTTCAGACCTGTCGGGGTTGCTGAGCTGGACAGTGCATTCCTTCATTTGAAGAATGTTGATTTTGCCACTCCTAAAGTTTTCGCTATCACTCTGATAGGTTATTTTTATTTCTTTCAACCCAATGATGGCCTCCCCCACACACACTGACATCTTTTTGGACGCCATTTAAAATTATCATGAAAATACAAATGCAGGTCTTTTAAATCAACTTCAGGTATGTGTGCTTCATTTGCCATGAAATAACAAGGGAACAGACCTCACCTGGCCATGTAGCGGCTTGTCAATCAATTGTCCAATTAAGCCTCTTTAAATGGGGGGTTGTGTATAATCATTGGTGTGATTCATAAAAAGTTTATGCAAAAGTTTTGTTAAACCCCTTGAAGTGAACCTGAACATCTGCACTTCAGTAACATATTGGTTGTTTGATTTAAAATTCACTGTGGTGGTGTACAATGACAAAATTACAAAAAATGTCTATCTGTCCCGCAACTTATGGACTTGACAGAGATAGTATAAAATAGATGAGCATCAATCACAGTAGAATCAAACACTTAATCTGTACTGTGTATTAATAAAACTTTTCTTAATGAAAACCAAGTGCAGAGATTTCTGCCTTCCATATCAAATTATTCATTTATATATTTTTTTCTTTTCTTTAATCCTTTCAGACATGTTGAATATTTGCAAAAGCACAAATCCCATCCACATTTCAGACTGCATGGATTTAGAAAAAGAAAAAAAATACTCCTAAACTTTACAGATCCAGAAAGAGCTGCTTCTCCGTGCAGTTTTTCCTGTTTCTAGCATCACCCTCATTTTGGTGTAGAGTGTTTACACTCTATTCTTCTGTGTGAGGAACATATTTCTTATTTGTTTAGTTGTCTACATCTGCAACCCCCCAGCAAAAAATGTAAATAATAACAACTTTTATATCCTGCAATGAGGATACAGCGGTCATTTTTCATTTTGAGAAGGAAATAAAGTTACCATTTAAAGTTTGTTAAATCTGAAAACCCTTTTGCACAAACTGCAATTTAATGTTCCATACTGGAGGAGTGAATTTGTGCAAATCAGGGCAAAATAAATAAATGACAAAGCCAATTTTTTTATAAAGCATTGCTTTCCATTGCATGATAAGTGCATTCACAACATCTGGGAGTAAAATATTGCATGATGGTATTGTCAGTTTCATTTTGCCGACTTAAAGTTGGCCAATTACATAACCATTACTGGAACCCCAACTTACATCCTCTACATCTTTATAGAAGGTGTCAGTCAAGCGTGGTCTGTACATACCTGCACGGTCATCTCATCCGCCAGAGTAATTGAAAACACTGCTGTGGAAGTATGAGGACTTTAATAACGCCTTGCTCCACTGAAAATTACAATTCTTTCAAATCGTCAGATGAAAACACACATTTGGAAGGTTAAAGATAGTTTTACACATTTTCTCATTTCCAGTACAGCTGACCTTTGACCATATGCTTAATTGATATCTAAACTGGATATGCAACACGATTGAATAAACACTGGAAACCATCAGCAATCAGCAGATGAAGCGGTCTGTTGACACGAGATTAAAACAATTCACAGGGTTGACTGGAAAACAGCTTGTTATGATTGATTGGTTGGAAGAAGGTTACGAATTCAAGGCCAAAGCTTTCCCTCTGCTCTGTACTGATATCCAAGGTATTACTTATCATATGATGACAACTAATACTTACACAGACAAAAAGACAAAAAAAAATAACTATAACGTGTAGCTAAATAAAACTATATATAGTAAACATCATGGGCTGTTAAATCCAATAAAAGCTGCTGAGCCAGCACACAGTGTCCAAGAGCATCAGTAGCTGTCCAGGACCACACCCAACACATACACTTTGGGTGTGAGAAGATTAGGGTGGATGAATAGGATGTTAAAAGTTAATATTTAAAAAAAAAAAAGTTAATAAAACTTTAACACTGTTCATTTCTGATTTCCAACCAGCAGTTAGAAATGTTGTTTCTTTCCATAGCCATTAAACTGGCAGTCTCCCTTTAAACTGCCTCTTTACCGCTAGCCTTTGCCTCTTCGGACAAAAGGCCTCTTTTTCTTTGGCTGTGCACCTTTTACTCAGCTACCTGGGGAAAGCTGCCAATGGCAATGCACAGAAAAACAAAAGTAATTTTGGGTAGTCAAGGACAGCAGGTGGTGGTAGACAGAGCTGCAAAGTGAAAGTCATGCTAAAAGGGAACCAAACTTGCCAATAATAGGTTCAATAGGCATTTATTTTATAATGAAATGTTACCCAAAAAGCCTTATTATTTTAGTAAACTCAATAAAGTCTGTAAACATATTTCCCTAACTTAACTATGTCATGTTTGTGCTCACCATAACCAGACACTAACCTCTATGCCTTCTCTTACATAATAACTGTTTTTAAACTGTGATTCCTAACATCCACATTTAAGTGGCTGCGTAATATCAGAATACACTTCTCTGTTAATGTGTTTTTCTTGACCTTGAGTAAAGATTTTCAGTTAAACTTTCATTTCCATGGTCAAAAATGAACTTTCATGCTCAACTGCCTCCATATTGTTTGACACCGCAGATGTACAAAATGAAACAGAAGATGACTCACTGTCTCTAAATATGGAAAGCCATTCATTCTAGTGAAAGCACGTATACCACGAAAATGTTACAATCAGCCCCTTCTTCAGTGCTCATAATGTATGGTTAGTGTCTTTCTCTAGTCAAGCAGGCACAGAAATCAATTAATAGTCACATGTCTCCTGTCCCATCCAATCATTTATGTTCGTGATCCGTCTCGTTTATGTGGGCTCATTCATCTCTGTCTCATTCATTCTGCTTCCTTCAACGCTGTTGATCCTCGGTGTTTCTGCTCTGCCTTCGCCTTGCAATTTACCACCCTCCACTTCCCCCGGCCTCATCTAGCATTAGGTGTGGTTTCGTGAAATTTTTGTGTGTGTTCACTTTGATTAAAGAGGAACTCGACTGATTTCACAAAGTCTTTTGAAGACTTTCATGGTCTTGGGAAAGGCTTGTACAGATGTGAAAAAAAAAGTTGGACTGCATACAGCTTAATTTTCATTAGGGGCTCCATGAAAAACTGGGAATGTTGTGGAGACCTCTAAACCAGTAAACAGAAATCAACTATTACTGCTAAGAGTAAATGTTACAGTTACTCAGCTAACTAAAATTAATTGTTCGCCCCTGGTAAACTGTTTTGTTGCTCCAAAGAAATACAAAACATCTCGAGTTGCAAAGTCAGAAAGATTTATCCAACATCTTCGAGCTTGGCGTACCGACATATCACACATCAGTTTGCTTTCAAACTGTCCACAGCTACATTTTGACAATAATCTGGAAGAGCTGATCACAGGCATCAACTTCCTATTCAGTGACTGATGCTCATTGCTATTTCTTCATCAAGACTTGTAAAATCAATACATAATTTCGCCGACTAGGGTGGTCTGCGAAGATGTCCTATTACCCCAATCAGCCACAATTTTAAACCCCATAGTAACTGCCAAAACAGCTCTGACTCTTCTGCACATGGGGCCTCTGGGCGCCGTCCTATAGCGTCTGGCTCCATGTTGCTGGCAGCAAATTCTCTGGGATCTGTGAGTTGCAGTGGGTGGAGCCTCCGTGGATTGCTCTTTTTTTCAGTGCATGCCAAAAATGCTCAGTCAGATATGTACAGTGTGGAAGCTGGGTCACTGCTAAGAGATCTTTTCCTGCTTTCTCCAGGCGCTGCTATTACTGCAATTTTGTGGTTATGGTTGAATCTTTTAATACATGCACTCAATGAAATGATACAACAATTTGCATGCATTCACGTCACGTTAAAGCAAAGTAAATTCCAACAATCTGTTGAAAGACAAAGGTGGAGGGGGAGAGATAAGGATGATGAAATAAAGAGAACAAGAATCTGTAGTATTCGGGCTCATGAAGGATCTATTTTATCTATTAGGAGGATTTTCTCTAACCAAAAACACATGGATGGAAGAGAAGGAAGAGAACCAGTTTCTAAGCTGGGCCTTTAACTGCAAATGTTAATCGTAGTCAATTTTTTATGAGACACCAAAAAATGGAAGTGAATCTCACCAAAATGGAATTACACATTTTCTATTTTCACACCATTCAAAAATATGTTGTTTCTAGCTCAGGATTCAGTTCAAGTAACCGGCTTCAGTTCATCTGACCTTCATAAATAAAAAGATTTTCAACATCCATCATGATGGCAGGGGGTTCTTTTGTGGTGGTGGTCAGAATCAGAGGAGATCTCTCTCTCTCACAAGGCTGAGACAATGCCCTCGAGTAACACCTTGAGAAAGTTACATTTTCAACTTGGATCAGACATCAGGAAGAATGAGGCACATTTGCGAGAAGACAACCATATCCTCCCCTGATTAATTAATCAGATCGCCTTCCAGAAGAGAAGTGTCACAAAGAGTTTAGAAGGAAAAGGAGAACAAACCTAATAATCAGTATGTTGAAACCAACGACCGCCACACTGCACATGAGGCTTACGGCATGCCATTTACTTGAAATCACATGAACTTGACTCAACGACTTACACACACACACCGGACAACAAAGTTTCACATGTGACCGTACCAGAGGTTAGAAAGGTCATACAACTGAGAATAGAAAGTGGGTTAAATGAGGTTATGCGTCTATCTAAACAGCCATTCAAACAAAGAAAGTTGTGATTTCTGCTGTCGCCGGAATTGTGACACAAGACACGCTGACAGGAACTTTAAGCAGAAATGATTTCAAAACATTTCTAGCAGCAGTCCAAAGAATTAAAAATAACGGACTAAAATGAGCATCAAAGTGCCAAACAGTTATGCTTTTCTTCTGTGTGTGCTTATCTTCTTGCCAGACCATTAACAGGAATACTGATCTATTATAAAACATCAACCTTCCTTTGTACTTACCAGTCATTTAAACTCAGTTGTTTCAGTTTCTTTTATTTACTTTCAGTCCAAACTGAAGAGACATTTATATCCCAACCAAGACCAAAAGCTTTAACATTTTTCATATTGGACTTATTTTCACCTAGTCTTTGCGGTACAGTGAGCTTGATGTAATTTGACTGATGGCGATAATCTGCTCAGCAGACATGGGTTTTGTGGTTTTGAGCATGTTGCGTTCCGTGGTGGTACTTTGTTTTCCATTTGCGTGGAAAGACTTCAAGTGTCAAACCCAGCCAAGGAGCTGGCTGAGGGTTTGTTGTTCTGAACAAGAGTACAAATGTGAGCAACTTAACACTGATTTTATTTGTGCAGAATGATGCCCCCTGCTGATATATATATATATATATATATATATATATATATATATATATATATATATATATATATATATATATATATATATATATATATATATATATATATACATATACATACATATATAGTCTTATATGGGCAAAAATAGTTTTAGTTTATTTTGCATTTCATTAAATGTTATTATCACTGTTGGGCTCACTTGATATTGTTCCCCAAATTTATTGCTTAATGTGGCAAAACAGTTTAGTTTTCGTGAGATCAAAAGCTGGACACTGCTCCAGATGTGCAGAGGTTTCTCTCTCAAGCGCACTTCATTAGAGTGGATGGTCGTGTCATAAATTAAACACCTTTCCCCCCATTTCTTTTGATTATCGAACTTACTTCTTTCCTAAACGGATCAATCAGTTTGGCTTTAGAGCAGCAGAATCGGTGATCACATCCTCCTTCGAATATAAAGACACACAGAGTTGTTTTTCCCAAGCCAAACAGCTGTGCAGCGTCATTGGATTTGTCACTGCCTTTGAAGCACATCCATCCTCTTTCGTTTGCAGATACAATGGGATACCTCATAATGAAAGGGAAATCAGTGTCCACTTTTGTCATAATTTTACTATAAATCAGTATATAGTTCGTTCAAAGGAAATCTTTCTGCCGTTAAACAGGAAGGCATTACCGCTAACGAGCAAAGGACTGCCTGCTGGCAGAGGAGTTTCGGAGCTCGGTGACAGCGCGCACTGTCCTTTCAGCACCAAGGTTTCACTTTACGCACGACCACAGCTTCACCCAGCCATGCAGTGAGAGCACCGAGTGGTCACTATAAATACCCTGCAACAATTGAACTGTGAAAGACAGAAGATTATGTGGAAAATCTGAGAGTATTTTTCTGAAGACTCCAAGATGAAAAGTTAGGTTTTTGATTACACACACACACACACACACACACACACACACACACACACACACACACACACACACACACACACACACACACATTTATTTATAGTGTTTTATTCTCAGGGGTATGAAACATAACGCTTCACCCCTATCGTGTCTTGACAATATTGTGGGGGAAACGGGGGGACTGGGAGGGGGCGAATGGGAGCCACTTGCACGCCCATACCCATACTTTTCTCTCTTCCCCCCCCCCCCCCCCCCCCCCCCTTTAAAAAAAAGCTGTTCAAACTACGGCAGGGTAGTACAGACTAATCCCCAAAGAGGAGAAACCTGCAAACCTCAGTAATCCTATTTACCGAATTGTTCTGACCAGAAACTATAGGGCAATAAGTATTAAAACCCGTTTGTAATTAATTTTCAAAATGATCCTTAAACTGTCCATAGCATAATTGCGTTTCAATTTCCATGATGGATGTAAAACGCGCAATGGCTCTAATGAGGTTATGAGCCTCAGAAGAAGGATATGGGAGCATTTCCACTAAGATGTCGGTATCTGCGCTGTATTCTGGGCTGAGTGGAAATTTCAGTGGAAGTAGCCTATTAGTAGGAAAAAGGCTTCCTGTAACCGCGTATCGTACATATAAATGGAGTAAGGCAAAGGAGGGGGGCGCAGAAAACTTGACACAGCATTCAAGTGATGGTCACTCAACCCATGCACACTCACAGACATTGCGGAGTAACCTACAGCGGACAGGTCACCACGTCGGCGAGACAGAATAAAAAGTGAGCCTCACTTCTTGGCGACTAATCTGCTACTTCAGCCAGGACGCGCACGGGATCTGGGAGCACCGGACCACTTGAGCTTTTCTGTGCGCTCTCTCCCTGCAGTCTGCCGGTCTTCAAAGGATGACCACAGGGGCTCGGTGAAGATCCCTGACTTCACGAGCTTTGTTTTTGCATTAATAAAAGCAGCTTTTAAGAGGACATATTTTGGGGCGGACAAACTCCGAAGTTGCGCACAGTTTGCATTTCTTACTGCTGTGTGCGCAGAAAGTCATCAGTGTCTGAAGACTTTATAAAGGTAAAAATAGCTTTAAATTGTTACTTTTAGAATCTAGATTTCTTTACTGTTATGTTTTTATTCTTAGTTCCTCTCTTACTGATGCATTGTTGCCTTTTGTCTGAGGGTGACTTAACTGTGTCGTGTAACTTCTCGGTAACAGAAGCCTGGATCAACATAAATAAAACTTTTTAAGCTACAAGACTACAGCCACATTTAGACAATGAAGACACTCAAGTTATTAAAAACATAAAAACAGAGTAACTGTTTGAAAACAAGCACGTGGTAAGCAGTTTTGCATAATATTTTGGAAAGCGTATTTGAAGATAAAGTTAAATAGCGCATGGGTAAGATTACTTAACAGTCCATCAAGCTTCGGTCAATCAATTATGATCCGAACTTGGTGGACTATTAGGTGCGTGCAGTACTGTGATTTTCGCTTTGTGGCCCATTGAGAAACTCTTGTGTTATTGTTTTGCGGCGTTGGGAGGATTTTAACCAGCATTTACAGTCGCTCTTGGCGGGGTGTAGCCTAATGGGATTCTGGGACTTGTGAAATTAGGAAATGAAAGGCTTTTAACATTCATACTCAATCTCTCCTGCAGGTGCCCAGAAAAGAAAATACGACCTCACTGTTTCCCCCTCACTCCCCGGGAGCTATGAGCGAACTACGCAGGCATTTCATTATAGGACTGGTGTTACTGATGTGCACGCTCACCGACCACTGCGGCGAGAGCGCGCCCTCCACGGTCCCAACAGGGGACGCATCGGCCGGCATGGACGAGCAGCAGGACTTGAGGCGGATGGTGGAGATCGTGAAGCAGGTGGAGGGGAGTCGGGGACGCCACAGTGCCAAAACAGAAGCGCCGGCAATTTCACGGGAGACGAGCTCTCCGATGGAGCAGAAGGATTTTCGGGACCTCAAAGCATTCAGAGGGAATCAGGCTGTCGGTGAGTTTTCTTCCAGGAAGGAATCTTAAGTTGGATGTACAGTCAGGGATGTAGCATACTGCGATATGGAAGTTACATAGAGAAGAACAATTTCCTCTCTATTTTCTCGTTAAGGCTACCAAGTGCATGCAATATAACCAAAACTATTTGGTTATAAAACCACTATACTTACTGATAGTACTGACGGTTATTTGAGGGTCATTTGGGCCAACTGGCCCTTTAAAGCTCTCTTACTATATTTTGCTTGATAAAAACATCCTTGTTCTATGTGTTGTGATGGATAACTCCAGAGCTGATATTTTAAGGCCTCCTGATAAAAATATGCCATCCATCCATTTTCTTCTGTCTATATGATACAGACTAAAACTTGACACCCTTTCCTTATCTCCTCTCTTTAAACAGTCATATTTCCCAGAGATCTAAGAAAGAAGGAGAAGTTCATAAAATACTTAACAGGTAAGACATTACTGCAAAATCAATGTCTTTTAAAGTGTTTGCTAAAAAGATTCCTACAAAAACAGGCCAGGGAAGTCAGCTATAGCACACAAAAGTGAATTACAGCTTCAGACAATGACTACAAAACAGATGTTATTGAAGGTTGCTGCGGCAACGTTCTTAAAGCCTCCTCTCTGTTCTTGTTTCAGGTCCGCTCTCCTTCAGCCCCAAGTGCAGGAAGTCGGTGTATAAACTCTACCACCACACGAGAGACTGCACGATACCTGCATGTAAGCTGCCATTACACTGGCCCTCTTGACACCCTGAGTAAAGATCTTGTCCGTTCAATGTCAACACACTAAACCACTCACTATCTGTCCATCCTATTTTCTTTCCTCAGACTTCAAAAGATGTGCACGGCTTCTGACACGGCTAGCAGGCAGCCCACAGTGCACGGAGGGGTAGCACACACCAGGTACGGTACCATGTTCCTCTGATTCAAACATGAATTTTTTATGGCGAACAGCTTGTTAATGTGTCTCGTTGAACGTAGACAACAGAGTTCAGAGCACATTATAGACCGTGTGTGGGTGTAACACAGTCATTAATGTTGAATGGGATGTGATAAGGAGGAAGTATGAGGTAGTCTTCAAGGTCATTTACTTGAGCAAAATTAACAAGGCCATGTGGTAAAACTGCAGCCACAAGTAAAAGTCTTCAGCGTGGACTCATGTGCTCTGAGCTGATTTGTTGTTACTAGAGTAGCATTGCTAATGCATGCATGTTTTTTGGTATCAGCTTGCTTTTATAGTTCTATAACTGTCACTACGTTATATACAGGATTGTAGTTATAATCTACAGCTTGTTTTGTTTGTCTGTTTTTTTCATTAACGTAAATTTGATTGGTAACATAACTACCGTATAAAGCAGAAAGAAAGAAAGGTATAGTTCTAGTGCCATTTCTCTCTTAAAAGTTGGCTAGAAGTACAAAATACTTCTTAATTTGACTGAACTTACAGTCATTAAACATACTGTGTTACTTTCTACTTCTGTGGCACAGATAACTAAACTTCCACTCAAATATTGTACTTTATGATGCATTCAAACGTTAAATGAATGTCCATTTTATGAATCTGTATTTCGAGCCAAGCTCTATAATATATTAATACACTAATCTATAACAGTATTTATATTTAAAGCTATTTTTACTATTTCCTATAAGCACTTAACTGTGTTTTCTTCTAGCTCGGCAGCAGAGTTCAATTATTACATTGAGCACTTAAAGCATAAAATTACTGCTTACATAGAATTAATTGAGAATAATGATGTAATCAAGCACTTAAATTCTCACTACACTAAATCATTAGTAGTACTAAGAATAATTTTGCTTAAGTAAAAGACTAGATTCAGGATATTACCTTTTTTTTTTTTTTACTTTTGTGTGATTCGTATTTAAGTAAGAATAATAAGAATAAATAAAATGTTTGCACTGCATGAATTATCAGTGTCATTCAGAGTCAAAAACCTCTCCGGTTATGGTTATAGTGTAATGGTTATGTTGTTCTGAGGCACTACTCAGACGTTTGTTCTCCGTGGTGATATGCTTGCTGTGTCCACACACACACGCCCTAACAGTGGCACAGCGAGAGCAAAGTATCAAATTTCTTATTATTTGTGATTCTTTCTGAAGAGGGGAGAATTTTTCAGGTGTTTTCAAGTTGGTCCTGAATATCACGTCTTCTTTGTTACAGGTCAAAGTCACACACGAGTCCTTCAGAAGAAAAAAAAACTTGGGAAAAAAGTGCCTTGGACAGTAAGGAAGCCTAAATCTGACCAGCCCCGACGGACACTAGGCACAGTATTGTCATTCACTGAGGTCTCCTTCTGCTAAGGCGTGGATGGGTGCCACCCACCACTCAGGCTGGGCCTTGATGGTTAGCTGTCACCGCATGGGGGAGCAACCCAGGCAACAAAACCCAGACCAGGATAAAGACAGTGAAACTGAAGAGTGGAGAAGATAAAGAAACAAGCGGTTGAGACACACCAACCTGGGGCCTCTTCATGCTGGGATCCAAAAAGATGTTGCTAAAACAAAACAAAAACATATTTTTCTTCATTTATTTTGCTCAAGAAAAGAGCGAAATCCAAATATGCTCAACCCTGCCTGTACTACCTTCTACACAGACAAGTTTTCACAGACCTCCAGCTGGCAGTCAGTGCATAGTTTCAGCCACTTGTGCTCATACTGAGAAAGAACTGTGATTAAATTATTAATTGCATGAATTTTCCTCTGCATCTTTGTGAAAAAGATAAAAAATAATAATAATAAAACAAAAGAAGTGGTTGTTGGATTTTGGTAGAGTGCAGTACAGAGTATATTTATGTATTTGAGTCATCAAAAGGTAACATTGTACATAATGTAGGCCATCTTTAAAAGCAGGAGCAATATCTTCACGCTGTAAAGCGAAACATAAAAAGAAGCCACTGATGTACCATAAATTAACATGACTGGCATTTCCCAAAGGGGTGTCCAATATATATATATATATAAATATATATATACCATAGCTATATTTAAAAATGAAATATACTTAAATAAATTATGAGATTGGTACAAATATGGATTGCCTTTCTTTTCTTGTGCGATATTTTGCTTTGCATTCCCATCTTGAATGAGGAATGATCCTCGAATAACCCTGTGACTGGACTGAGTCCTGGAACATCTGATCCTGTGAACTTCCCACTGCTATTTCAGACAGACTGTTAAAAAAGATCAACTGGCAAAGCTCAAAGTGTTCGAATACATGTTATTGCAACATGATTTTTTTTTATGTGATCACTTTCCAGATGTGGCGGTCAGCAGATTTCACTTGCTTTGCAGCAGTCACATTGAGAAAGGAGTTCCTCTTAAAAGGCTGAGTCACTCAGGTTTTCCTGTATATTTCTACTGGTATCTATTCATCAAAACCTTTTATTGTTATTTGAGCAGGTTTTGAGAAGTTTCCTGCAAATGCACTTAAGCAAAGGTGAATGTACAGTGCTTAACAAATTTATTATATCTAATGTAGGGCCTAAATTAAGAATACTGGTTATTACCAAAAAGGATGAGTTACTAATATGCTCAAAATTACATTTATTTACTGCTATCCCTGTAAATACAACAGAAAAAATAGTTTTAGTGGTTGAATGTTATGTTTCATTCATTTATGACTTCTCTAGCTCAAATTTGGGTATAGAAACTTATTTAATTTTGTCACTTACTTTTGTAAGTAATGCAATTCGGTTTATTACTTACCTAATAAATAACAATATATTATTAATTTTAAACAACCTCCTATGTTTTCTTCATTTTTATGGCAAATCGAATAAATTTATTAAGCACTGCAATATGTTTTTTGTTTGTTGTTGGTTTTTTTAAAGCATTTTAAAGGAGGAATGGGACCCACGAAAAGCAACACCATTGTTACTGTGGATGTGCTACAGACCACAACAACTGACAGGCTTCACTGAAACCAAATTGTGATAAAGAAATTGAATGCACACTAATATCAATTAGCAATTATGCTGATTAAGGGGAGGAGATAAATAACAACAAGACAGAATTAATTAAAAAGTATACAATTCTATTGACAGTTATATTATCTGTAAATCCACAACTGGTGCAAAAATAGTCCCTACAAAGACAAAGATCAAGTTTACTGCCACTATATGCAGATTACATGGACGACTGATTATCTAAAATACACCTCAAACATGGCAAAATACTTGAGTACTTTTCGGGTTCTTTTGGGTGAACTGGCCCTTTAAATAAGTGCATCAAGATAAAGTTCTCTTAAGCCTTTTGCATGAAATTTGAACCCTGTACAGATGCAACTGCTGCAGACTGAATATTTTTGCAAGAAATTACTTTCGAGGGAAGCTTAATTTGTTTGGGTTTGATCCTAACCAAGACAAGAAAACACTCACACTGCTTGGAGGACCTTGAGTTGAACTTCATAAAGAGATTAAAGTTGGCTCTGCTCTATTCAAGTATCCCAGTGAGACAGAGGCAGTTAGCCAGTATGCATTTATAGCAGAAGCTAAAGCACCTTCATGGAATTAAGTCGTTTATTTCAAGGTACTCTGTGAAAACAGACCACCGTGTATGTTTTTAAAAATTAGACTACTAAAATATCTATATATTTTCTTGATCTTTTTTTCCAATTCAGGGTTACAGTGGGGCTCCAGCCTATCCCTGCTGTCACACAGCAAGAGTTAAATAGATCACCAGTCTGTATCAGGACTTACACAGAGACAGATAACAATTTACACCTATGGCCAATTTAGAATCATTAATTAACCGAACATGCATGTCTTTTAGAAGACAGCAGGACGTCAGTGTACCCAGAGAGTACACGCAAACCCCACAGAGAGGCCCCAGCAGCTGGAAGATTCAAGCCAAGGACCTCCTTTCTCCCCAAAGGGGAGCAACTTAAAGACTAAGAAGAGCTCTTGTACAATAATATAATCACTTTTTATGTAAAGTAAGGTAAGGCTGATACCATTTCTGTTTTTACACTAAATAAGAGGCTTGAGCTGGTTAACTTAACATAAATGGTGGTAAATGGACTGATTCTTACATACCGCTTTTCTACTCTCCTGCAGTACTCAAAGCGCTCTATACAACATGCCTCATTCACCCAATCACACCCATTCATACAAGCGCTTTCCTCTATACTTTAGTGCTGTTTAGCTAACATTCACACACATTCATACTCCAATGGATGTATGGGAGAGCAACTGGGGGTTACTATCTTGCCCCCAGTTGGGGGGCAAGATAGTAAGATATTTGGCATGCAGACTAGGTGGAGCCAGGGATCAAACCACCAACCTTCAAATCAGTAGCTGACCTGCTCTACCACCTGAGCTACAGCCCATGGTGAAAAGATCCAAATTTTAAAAAAACAACAACAAAAAAACTATTTCATCATCAACCTTTAAAGCTTACTATTTAGAATACGAGTTTTTAAATTGTACAAAAAATGTTTACTAAGGCATAAAAAAATTAGTTGCAATTGAATTGAATTGAATTGATTGAATTGAATTGATATACCTTTATTAGTCCCACAAGGGGAAATTTCATAAGGCTGCCGACCTATTGCACACAATGGCGGTGCCATCTTACCCTCCGACCATACATACATTACACAAAACATCACATGGGGAAGACAGGTCAGAGAGGTATAACAATGGAAAATGCACCACATGAGGAAAGATAAGGAAAAAAAAAACTCCCCCCAGACTGAGCTCCAACAGGGAGATCAGTTTGAAAACAGAAAAAAACACCTCTGCACATAGCACATAAAAAAACTCTTAATACACATGACAAGCAACAGGGGTGGGTAAAGGGTGAAAGGCAGCCGAATTAGACAGTACATCCGGGCCTGCGTGCGCTGGTCTCCTTGATCCCCGTCAGCATCGGAAGGGAATAAACGTCAAAGGCGTTTGGAAAAGGAGGGGGGATGATTGTGTGCATATATCCACTCTGCCATAGCTCGGCTACAGACTCAGCACCCGAGTGCCTTTATTGTGATCTCGGGTGACTTCAACCATGTATCACTGGACAATACACTACCAACATTCAAACAATATGTGGACTGTCCCACCAGGGGAGAGAAAACTTTAGACTTACTGTATGCTAACGTCAAGGATGCATACAGCTCCTCCTCCCTCCCCCCACTTGGTAGGTCAGATCATAACCTGATTCACCTCACCCCCCGCTATGTGCCAATTGTGAGGAGGGAACCTGTGACCACCAGGACTGTTAGGAGGTGGTCAGAGGAGGCAATAGCGGAACTACAGAGCTGTTTCGAGGTGACCGACTGGGAAACACTCTGTGAGCCTCACGCCGAGGACATCAATGGGCTTACTGAGTGTATCACAGACTACATAACTTTCTGCACCGACTCCATTGTTCCAGCTCAGACTGTTCATTGTTACCCAAATAACAAGCCGTGGGTGACTAAGGACATCAAAGCCCTCCTCAACAACAAGAAGAGGGCTTTCAGAGGGGGCAACAAAGAGGAGGTGAGGAAGGTCCAGGTGTTACTAAAGGACAAGATCAGAGAGGCTAAGGACAATTACAGGAGGAAGCTGGAGTGGAAACTCCAGCAGAACAGCATGAGAGAGGTGTGGAGGGGCATGAAGACCATCACTGGATTCAGGCCAACCAACAGCAGGGGAGCTGAGGGAGGTGAGAATAGAGCCGACGAGTTGAATCTGTTTTTCAATAGATTCGACACCACAGTGTCTGCTCCCACCCCCACAACCTCACCTGCAGTCAGCCTGGAATCCAGAGCCACACCACTGTGCCAGCCTCTCTCTTCACATGTTGCCTCCTGTGAGATTCCTGACACCCCTCCCCCACCCATCACCTTCACTCAATACCAGGTTGAGATGCAAATGAGGAGACTTCACTCAGGCAAGTCTGCTGGACCAGACGGAGTGAGTCCCCTTGTCCTCAAGGCCTGTGCCCCCCAGCTGTGTGGAGTCTTTCATAAACTGTTTATGCTGAGTCTGAGTCTGCAGAGGGTCCCGGTGATGTGGAAGACATCATGCCTTGTCCCTGTACCAAAGACGCCTCGTCCCAGTGGCCCCCAGGATTACAGGCCCGTGGCACTGACCTCCCACATCATGAAGACCCTGGAAAGGCTCATCCTGGACCAGCTGCGACCCATAGTAAGACCACATCTGGATCCCCTTCAGTTCGCTTATCAGCCTCGTCTCGGAACAGAGGACGCCATCATCTACCTGCTCAATCGTGTCTACACCCATCTGGACCAGCCGGCGAGCACTGTGAGGGTCATGTTTTTTGACTTTTCCAGTGCTTTCAACACCATCAGGCCGACCCTCCTGGGTGATAAGTTAGCAGCGATGCAGGTGGATGCTTCTCTGGTGTCCTGGATTGTTGATTACCTGACAGGAAGACCACAATATGTACGTCTCCCACAGTGTGTGTCTGACAAGGTGATTAGCAACACAGGGGCACCACAGGGGACTGTCCTCTCCCCCTTCCTCTTCACCCTCTACACCACAGACTTCAGCCACTGCACAGAGACCTGCCATCTTCAGAAGTTTTCTGATGACTCTGCGGTGGTTGGATGCATCAGCAGGGATGATGAGACAGAGTACCGGGCTGTGGTCGACTCCTTTGTCACGTGGTGTGAGCAGAATCATCTGCAGCTCAACGTGGCAAAGACCAAGGAACTGATCGTGGACTTCAGGAAGACCAGGAAACACTTGACCCCTGTTTCAATCCAGGGGGTCAGTGTTGACATTGTGGAGGACTATAAATACCTTGGAGTACACATTGACAATAAACTGGACTGGGCTAAAAACACCACAGCACTTTACAGGAAGGGCCAGAGTCGTCTCTATTTTTTGAGGCGACTGAGGTCCTTCAACATCTGCCAGAAAATGCTGAGGATTTTCTATGAGTCTGTGGTGGCCAGTGCGATCCTCTATGCTGTTGCATGCTGGGGGAGCAGGCTGAGGGTCGCAGATGCCAACAGACTTAATAAACTGATCCGTAAGGCCAGCAATGTTGTGGGGATGGAGCTGGACTCCCTCAAGGTGGTGTCGGAGAGGCGGATGCTGTCCAAGATAAAGACAATGTTGGATAACACCTCCCACCCACTCCATGACATGTTGGTCAGTCACAGGAGCTCGTTCAGTGAGAGACTGAGATTACCGAAAAGCACCACTGAACGACACAGGAAATCATTCCTGCCTGTGGCCATCTCCCTGTACAACGCATCCACTTAACACACTGTTTGCTGCTACAACTACACATGTTTCTTTTCCAAATATTTATTTATAAGTGACTTATGTATGTATGTATGTATATATATGTATATATTGTACTATTCTTAGTTAGCGTATTGTCTGTCTTGTCTTAATGTTGGTTTAAAATGGAGCACTGTAACAAAAAATAATTTCCCCCAGGGATCAATAAAGTATTCTGATTCTGATTCTGATATGCATGACCTCAATAGAAGCTCAAATACTTTTTTTTCCTTCTTTTTTTGGACACAGGCAAGACCAGTCTGTTTTATTTAGCACTGAAATAAAGTATGCTGGGGAAAGTAAGCCAGGGAATTAATTTGCATACTAAATAACTTGTACTGATTTTCTGGCATAGCTTAAAGAGTAGTTTGACATTGTTTTGAAATCATATTTAATAGCTGTCTTACCTAGACGTAAATGGGGAGATTTCCGACATGCTCTCGTCTAAATGCCAGATACAAAGTAACATTCAAAAACTAGTTCACTAGCCCAGCTGAGAGTCAATATAGGGAAGGAGCTGGTTTGTCTAAAGCTAACTTAAGGTTATGTATATAACCCCGGTTCTCTGAGTAGCATGAGTGAGCGTCTCACTATCCGATTGTTCAGTCTGACGTCACTAGCCGTGTCTGGGTCTAAACTCCGCTCCAGGTCCATATATCAAACAATCACTATGGCATTACTGAGAGTTGAAAAACTGTTTAAAGTCTTTCATCTTTAATAAAATGATCAGCGTTCTGCCCTACCAGGTGTAACAATTGAGTTTAACATCCAGGCATCCATGAAAATGGAATTTATGACATTTAACGGAGTTAGAAGTTAGCAGGAAGTTAGCTCGCTAGCTTCTATCTAAATACAATATAGCATGTCCTGACTGCGGGGTTTTGGAAACAAATTCAAACGTACAGCTCTGTTATCACTTCCAGCATAAATGAAGACAGAAAACTAAACAGCAGTGACGTTTGTAAGGTTACTGAAGTTGGGCTAGCTGGTATATAATGATGTGCTATGTGACCGCTAGCGACACAGCTATGTTAGCATAATATAAACAAGCTAACTTTTTTTCCACTCGATAAAAGTTAACGTGAGTGTTCTCGGTGGTCAGGAACAAATGTAATCGCATGGCAGGATGCTGTAAAAGGACCAAACTTCAGCCAGGAGAACAACTGAGATAATCCATCCACAATACGAGGTTAGTCATTCATATACTGCTGCATGGGCTGGGCTGTAGTTACATCCTAAGGTTTTAAAAACTGAGCTTAAATAAATGATTAGTGGTAATAAAAGCTGAGGGAGGTCAACCGGGATCACTGACTGTTTTAGGAGCTTTTTGAGATCAAATAGAAGAAAATACATAACATTAAACATGTTAACAACACAAAAGCCATATTAAACGCAGACTACTTTAGACCCGGAAGTAGGATTCGTCGCGTCATCACTGAACAACCGGATTGGAACACCTCCTGCGTGACCTTAGCCAGCCCTTACAGGCTGGGTAAGGGCAGCCTGTAAGGGCGCCCATGTCAGGAGGGGCTAGTGCCTCCCTATATAATAGGCTGACATAGCGTCAGATGCCATTCAAAAACCTCTTCTCGCTTCTCACAGAAACCTGTAGACAACTCTGCTATTGGGTGCTAAGCTAAACTGTCCACAGATTCGAGTGAACAACTCGGTCGCCGGGCGCTTTGTTCCCAGCTTTTCAGTTGTCCACTAGCATACAAGCAGTAACAATACTGTTCTGTAGCTAGTGCTGGTGTCAAGTAGCAATACTTTCACCCAGGGAAGTAGCAGTATTTTCCAAAAGCGAAGTAGCAACACTTTGCTAATAAAGGTACCACTAGCTTCACCATCAGGTAGCAATACCCTTCGATGCTAGCGGTTTTACACATTAGGTAGCAATAGCTGTAGAAAAGTAGCACTACTTTTCACCCCACGTTAGCTGAGGAATAGCAATATTCTCCACACTCAGTGTCAGTCTCGCTAACGTGCGCAACCCTCTAGCTAACCATAGCTACGACTGTCAACGAAGTTGCACAACTCTGTCCTAGCGGCAAGAAGATTTCTTCCTGGGATACACACCCTGTGTGTGCGGCATGCCTGGGTTTATCTCACACTCGGGCTGCCTTGACACCCGCACACGACTGTATCCACTGCGCGGCTTTCCCACGCAAACTACTCCGCCGCAGGCTATCTCGCCAGGCTAACCTGTCGGGTGGCGACCCTTTGCTGTGTGAGGCTGCTGCAGCGCAAGGAGAAACTGAGATGCCCGATGATTTGGCCGCAACTGGATCTCGACATGCAGGACATGTGCAAGCGCGCAGCTGCTAGGCTCACCATCCTGTGGCCCGCGATACAAACAGAGATTGTAAAGTCTCGTTTTGACAGAAAGAAATTGCCAAAGGCGAAAAAGACGGGGAAGCATGTGTTGCCTGTTTTCTCGGAGCTTCTTGATGAGATAGTGGTGACGTGGAAAGCAAAACCTTACAGCGAGAAACACCCCATCGTGGGGAGCTCCCTGCTGGATTGTGAGGGGATGGAGTCTATCGGCCTCCGCCAGATGCCACAAGTGGAGCCGTTGGTAGCAAGCCATCTTCACCCGAGACGTCTCTGTCCTCATCGGCCCCATCTCTCCCCTCCAAAACAGACCGCTTCCAGTCTAGCCTTACAGATAAGTGCTACAAGGCAGCGGCTCTGTCATTAAGCTGAGCTAGAAGAGGACATGCACGGGGCGACCATGGCTCAGGGATTGGGA
The DNA here is from genome assembly GCF_963969265.1 of Rhamphochromis sp. 'chilingali'. Lineage (NCBI taxonomy): Eukaryota > Metazoa > Chordata > Actinopteri > Cichliformes > Cichlidae > Rhamphochromis > Rhamphochromis sp. 'chilingali'. The sequence goes on along the minus strand of NC_137932.1, from coordinate 10,855,679 downwards.
ATCGCATCTGTAACCGGAAGGTCGCCGGTTCGATCCCTGGGCTCTCTGTCCTGGTCGTTGTGTCCTTGGGCAAGACACTTTACCCTACTTGCCTACTGGTGTTGGCCAGAGGGGCCGATGGCGCGATATGGCAGCCTCGCTTCTGTCAGTCTGCCCCAGGGCAGCTGTGGCTACAACTGTAGTTTGCCTCCACCAGTGTGTGAGAGTGAATGAATAGTGGTATTGTAAAGCGCTTTGGGTGCCTTGAAAAGCGCTATATAAATCCATTATTATTATTATGACAGCTAAACCAGATACCACAGTGTGGGAAGAGATCTCTCATTTCCACGGCTGTGATAATGCAGATGAGCCCGTCACCTCGCTCACCTGTGACAGAGGTGACGGAACACCGAAATGGCGTATGTTTCGCGCTGCAACCAAAAGGGGGTGCCAAAACGCCATCTTCGGTTGAGTGGCCAGTGAGCCCTCTGTCTCTCCACATAAAGAGCTGGGCTACCTGCACTCAGTCAAGATGGGTGCTGAGGTCATTGGAAAAGGGCTACAGGCTGCAATTCAATGTCACTCCACCACATTGCAAAGAAATCGTTTACTCTCGTGCTCTGGGCGAATCTGCCACTTTTCTCCTGGAGGAAATTTCCACCTTGAGAGACAAAGGAGCTATAAGAGTTGTCCCTCCCGAGGAAATGCACAGCGGATTTTATTCAAGGTATTTCCTTGTGCCAAAGAAAGGGGGGAGGGGCATGAGAGCCTTCCTGGATCTCCGTGCCCTGAACCGGCATTTAAGGACATACAAGTTCAGGATGTTGATGCAGGCGACTGGTTCACATCAATCGACCTGAGGGATGCTTATTTCCACATCCCCATATATCCCCCACACCGAAAGTATCTAAGATTTGCTTTCCAGGGGATAGCGTACGAATTTATAGTCCTGCCTTATGGTCTCTTACTGAGCCCAAGGGTGTTTGTGAAATGCACCGAGGCAGCAGTGGCCCCGCTCAGGGAAAAGGGCATTCGAGTCGCCACATACATCGACGACTGGCTGGTGGCAGCCCCAACCCGCCAGGAAGTGGCTTGTCACACAAATGCTCTCATACACCATCTGGAGAGTTTGGGTTTCCAGATAAACGTGGAAAAGAGCACATTGAAGCCAACTCAATGCATTACTACTTTCATAGGGCTCAGCCTAGACTCCCTCCGGGTGAGAGCTTTTCTGTCCCCAGAGAGAACAGCGGCCATACGGTCATCCCTAGCACTGTTTCGCAAAGTCAACACAGTGACCCTCAAACAGTGCCAGAGGCTCCTCGGTCTGATGGCTTCTTCTCTAGTGGCGATAACACTGGGACACCTGCACATGAGAGGCTTTCAGCGCTGGGTGGGCTCGCGGGGACTGGACCCTCACCGAAACGGCCACTGTTGCGTGAGAGTCTCTGCAGACTGTTCACTCGCTGTCCGCGAGTAGAAGAAGCCAGGTTTCTTGTCTCAGGGCATTGCCATGGGGGCAGTTTCAACCAGGAAGGTGATTTCCACAGATGCCTCTCTTTCAGGCTGGGGGGCCACCCACGAGGGCAGAACAGTGAATGGGGAGTGGGGCCCTCACATGCGCTCCACCCACATAAACTGTCTGGAACTGCTGGCAGTTCACCTGTCGCTAAAACACTTTCTCCCTTGGCTGAGAGGTCATCATGTTTTAGTGAGGTTGGACAATTCCACTGTTGTGGCCTACATCAACAGACAAGGGGTCTGGGGTCCCCCAAGTTACACACACTAGCACACAGACTGATAGTCTGGAGCAGTGTCCACCTGCTGTCACTGAGAGCAACTCACGTGCCGGGAATCTTGAACTTTGGAGCAGATCTTCTCTCCAGGAGCAATCTGCTGTATGGCGAATGGAAGCTTCACCCAGAGGTGGTGAAGCAGATCTGGCTGCGATTCGGTCAGGCGACCGTGGACATTTATGCATCCAGGGAGAATGCTCAGTGTCCCCTGTTTTACTCGCTGCACGATCAGAAAGCTCCACTCGGGGTGGATGCTCTAGCTCACGAGTGGCAGAGAACCCTCCTCTATGCTTTTCCCCCAGTGGCCCTCATTTCTCCAACTCTGGCCAGAGTGAGGGAGAGAAGTCACTATATCATAGGTGTCAAACTCTGGCCCGCAGCCTAATTACATTTGGCCCGCGAAGCCATACCAAATTACTATTAGAGCTGGCCTACTGGTATTATACAGCTAATATATATATATTGTTTAGTATTAAGCTTTGCTTGTTCCATATTCAGTTTTTCAGCAAAACGTGTTTGAGTCCATAAGAAAAGATTCATTCTTATATTTGGAGGAATAAATATATTTCAATAAATATTAACGTTAGCCCGCGACTTTGTTCTAGTTTTGAATTTTGGCCCACTGTGTATTTGAGTTTGACACCCCTGCACTATATGATCCTGATAGCCCCGCACTGGCCAGGGAAGCACTGGCTGGCGGAGATTTTTCAGCAGCTGTGCGGCCGTTACCACTACGCAGAGATCTCCTGTCTCAGGCACGGGGGGAAATATTCCACCCCCATCCAGAGAGGCTAGCTCTATGGGATTGGCCCGTGAGTGGTTTAACCTGAACACGGTGGGGCTCCCTCATAGTGTTATCGACACTATTCAGTGTTCTAGAGCATCGTCTACTAGGATGCTATATGAGCACAAGTGGCGTGTGTTTGAAAGCTGGTGCTTAGAATCACAGGCCATCCCTTTTCAGTGCTCTGTGGCTGTGATTCTGTCATTTCTTCAGGCCCTGATTGATAAGGGTAAAGCCTTCTCCACCTTCAAGGTGTATTTAATAATAATAATAATGGATACTTTATTGATCCCCATGGGGAAATTACTTGTTTTTCTCTGCATTTGACCCATTCACTCAGTGAAGCAGTGGGCAGCCCACTAAGCAGGCGCCCGGGGAGCAGTGTGTAGGGACGGTACCTTGCTCAGGGGTACCTCAGGGTAGCCGTTAAGTGGATTCGAACCGCCGACCTTCCGATCATGGGGCGACCACTTTACCTACTGAGCTATCCCTGCCCCATATTTGCCCCGTATTTGGCAGCAATTTCAGCCTGCCATATTGGTTTTGAGGGGAAGACTGTTGGCCAGCATCCCTTAATATGCCGTTTCATGAAGGGTGCACGGCGTAAATTGCCTACATCTAGAATACAATACAATATAATTTTATTTATATAGCACATTTAAAAACCCGAAGGCACACGAAAGTGCTTCACAGTAATATGGAGAGTCAACATAAGTGTCTAGGCCGTTGGCTCCATCGTGGGACCTTCCCATAGTATTAGCTGCGCTCTCCTGTTGCCCATTTGAACCCCTGGAACAGGTTGAGTTAAAATTTCTGTCCTTGAAGACGGCTCTATTGATTGCTTTAGCTTCAGCTAAGCGTGTAGGAGAGACCCACGCTCTCTCAGTGCATCAGTCATGCATTCAGTTCTCCTCGGATAATACGAGGCTCAACCCTGCCTTTATCCCAAAGGCCGGCTTTTTACCCACCACCTTTCTCCTCAGAGGAGCAACAGCAGCTGCATACCTTGTGCCCAGTCCGTGCTCTGCACACACCCAGAGTGTCAGACAAAGTGACCAGCTGTTCGTGTCCTGGGCTAAACCACATATGGGAAAGCTTGTGTCTAAACAGCGCCTCTCCCATTGGATAGTAGGAACAATTTCCCTGGCCTATACTTCGGCCTCCTGCTGGCTTGCGTGCGCATTCCACTAGAGGTTTGGCAACCTCATGGGCTCTCTTTAGGGGAGTTTCTATTCCTTCTCCCCTGTGAAGTGCTGTTGGGGACAGTTGTCTTCTTAACAGGCATGTCTGGCAATCTGGGAGTCAGTATTTCTCCCATAGTGAGACACGAAACGAATGCTATGAAAGAGAACTTAAGGTTATGTATATAACCAAGGTTCTCTGAGTAGCATGAGTGAGTGTCTCATCGGACTGCCCTCCTTGCTATGGAAGCGAGGAAGAGGTGGGCTTGTTTTGAATGACATCTGACGCTATGTCAGCCTATTATATAGGGAGGCACTAGCCCCTCCTGACATGGGCGTCACTTAGCAGGAGGCGTTCCCATAGTGAGACGCTCGCTCATGCTACTCAGAGAACCGGGGTTATATACATAACCTTAAGTTAGCTTTAGACAAACCAGCTCCTTCCCTATATTGACTCTCAACTGGGCTAGTGAACTAATTTTTGAATGTTACTTTGTATCTGGCATTTAGACGAGAGCATGTCGGAAATCTCCCCATTTACGTCTAGGTAAGACAGCTATTAAATATGATTTCAAAACAATGTCAAACTACTCTTTAAGCTATGCCAGAAAATCAGTACAAGTTATTTAGTATGCAAATTAATTCCCTGGCTTACTTTCCCCAACATACTTTATTTCAGTGCTAAATAAAACAGACTGGTCTTGCCTGTGTCCAGAAAAAGAAGAAAAAAAATCATTAAGTCAGGAAAAAAAAAGTTGTGTTCTCATATTTAAAAGTTAAAAGCTCCTAAGGTTTACAGATACACAGCTATATCTACGCTAAAACTAGAGTCATCACCAACTGGAAGCCCTCCAGCCACCAGTTGATTCATCTTGTCTTTCTACTCCACTCTTGTGTAATGATTTGCAGCCGTTTTTCCTTGCATCTATCTCTATCTGTGGTGAAATTAGTCTACCATTGTGAAGTGCACTGAGTGGTCATTTGTGTGGGTGATTTAGAGACCAAATTTATTATAACACTGTCGCCACTTCTGACTTAAGTGATTGCTGTACTGAGAAGATTAAGTTTTGCGTCTATTAAAAACATAAATTTTTTTCACTGCTGTTTTTTAAAACAAAACAAATACATGCCATGTTCTTTATACAAACCGAACATCTCCCAGTATATAAAAATAATATGTCAAGAGAATATCCTAGCCATCAAGCACTAATGGTAGCATTCCCTTTGATCCCAGTGTCAGCATTTAACCCATACACCTCTATTACTACTATAGCAATAGCCCTAATCAATGCAAATAGCTGACCTGATTGACTACCTCCCTGGACTTTTTTTGGGGGAGAGGTAACAACGGTAAAAACAATAACAATAATAATATTTATAACAAGGTGCAATAATATTTAATGTGCAATATGTATGACTGTGCAATGACAACAAAGAGTTATCTTATATTATCTTATCAATTTTGTAGAATTTTCAGGAAACAAAAATTGACAATGTGTAAAAAATAATAATAATAACAAAAGGAACTTTAAACTGTCACACTCACTTTATTTGTTTTATTAATCAATTGAATGTACAGTCTGTTAACTTGCCCACACAATACTGTTCTAAATGTACATTATGCGTACACCAAAACAGGTAATCTGGTGGTATTTAGTATTTACTCACAACAGAGTTATACATATATTTGTGTAAGTATATTTAATTGAGAACCCATATTTATTCATACATCTAAGACATGTCAATGTAGATGTTAGGAGTTCTTCTCCAGGAAAGCTTTGCAGCATCGTACACACTGCTCATAGACCTTTTCAAAGTCTTCATCACTTCCCTAAAAGACAAAATTAGGGAGGGGGAGATTAAAATGATTTAGCCAACTATTCATAGCTCGCAATCACTGGAATTTGTTGTCTATTGCACACAGTGAAAATATACAGTTATATGAATGGAACAGAAGTACGGCCTGCCCTCTGATGCAGGCTGGATACACCCAAATTATAAAAAATGACAGTTTGTTACTCAACTGAGAAATGTTCTTATTCCGAGAACCAAATTGTCAAGACTGAAGCCAAAAGGGTTTTGAAATTCTATTCATAACTATTCAAAGTGGTATTTCTCGCTGAGATTTACGTTTTTAAAAAAAGAATTTGTAAACACATAACTACATTGAATTTTGTGATTCCCTAATAAATTATTTATTATTTTGTTAAAATAATTTATTATTTTTTATATATTTTATAAAAATAAAAATATAAAACATATTTTATATTTGTTTTTTCCCCCCATTATCTGATAGAATTTTCTGTGTTAGGGCAAACAAGTCCTTCTCCCACATTGCATCCCTAACTTATGGGGTTCCACAAGGTTTGATCCTGGGTCCACAATTATTTTCCTTCTACATTCCATTTAGCTGGCATCATTAAATCCTTTTCTGACATTTTGTATCACTCTATTCTGATGACATTCAGCTGTATCTGTGACCGTGGATGTGGACCTAAGCAGCTGCAGAGGCCACTGTTTTCCTGTCTAGGCTAAAATGTTTTCAGTGGCACCATTAAGTGCTTATAAAATAAGTAACTGTGAAATTCATAGGCTACTTGGTAATCTTCCTAACATGTCAGGTTATGCCTTGTCAAAAAAAATATTTGAAATGATTTGTTATCACATCAAAATGTTTAAGTACGTAGAGTACAATGATTGTTGTGATGCTGAATTGGGTTTTTAAGCATCGTGTAATTCTATTGTGTACTAACTACTAAATTGCTGGTATCATGACATCCCTATACCAATGATCCAGCACTGTATGAGTAGCAGCAGCAGCATTTCTTGTGTATTATGTGCAGAAAGATGAATGATGAACACCTTCACATTGATAAAATAAAAGAATCAGAAAGTTTGACATTGAGTTAATTTAACCCATTATAAGTAATCCAAATTGTTCTATAATTAAGTTCTTATTGTTTAATTACGAATTAACAAACAAGAAATAAAAAAAATGAAAAGTCGATACCTACATTTTAAAATATTCCATTAACAATCGCTCAATGCAACTGATTGAAAATAATAATAGAGCTAAGAAACATTTAATAGAGAAACGTTGTTATCTGTATTTTAAATTTTTAAAGTTTACAATGGCCGTTTAACACGTCTCTTTCCTCCTCTTCAGTTCACATCATCATGAACTCATGTTTGTAGTCTTGTCACAAAACTTCATCTTGGTTTAAATTCAACTGTTATTCTCAACTGATTGAGTGAGTAACTACACACCTGTGACACATGCCACATACTCCAAATTACTAAAATATAAATATTTTAATAATTCCATTTGTAAAGGTACGTCTGACACGCACACTCTCCTATTATGTGCAACATCTGCAAAAGGGCAATTACGGACAATCCAGAATTCATGTGTAAAAACAACATAATTCTTTATTTATCCTGACACACGGACAGCGATTGTTCTCCCCTTTTTTGCTCGCTTGGCTGTCATGCTATGTGGTTGCTGGCGAGGTACCAATCCAAGTACTTACATGCCTCCAAAACCACATTGACTATAATGAGATTTGGTAAAATTACACAAAGAAATACAGCGTCCAAAGCCAAAATCACACAATCCAATACACTCAATACAATCACATAAACTGTGGTCACTCTTTCTTCTTCCAGCTGCATCACTAATAATTCATGACTGTTTTATTTAAAGTCCAAGTTCTTACGGGAAAATCAAAGACATAGGAACTATACAATATAATTCATCTAAAATAGCTCTAGCCACACACATTTTTCATAAAGACCACATTTGAAAATTATTACTTATTATAAGATCCCTTGCCATTTATTTAAATAAACCAACCATAAAAATATATTAAAGTTTAAATGGCCACAGGAGGTTAAGATTTTTTTATTTTTTTTTTTTAATGTCTATTGTCAACACTCAAACTTTCAAAGCCTTCCAAAGGTCTCTGCCTGCACTTTTCCAATTCTTGCCTTTTTCACTCATAATACTCAAGACAATAAAAGCCAGCCAAGAATCCATGTCCAAATCATCTGGCAGGACTCAAAACATCTAGGGAACAAAAAGAACTACCGAGCCACGGACTGTGAAAAGCTTACCAATGTGAAACCAGAAAACATCTGTTATGGTTCCGTAAAACTAATATATTATGGTGAGTGTTGGTCTGGAAAGGCTGAATACCACTTTTTTGTGAGAAACACAGCTATTTTACTAGCAACCGTTCATTTTGTTTTGGCGCTCTTTACTGCATCAATTGTGTCTGGATTTCTCCCTGCAGACAACTTAACTTTTCCACTTGCACCTGAAGACTGATCCGGTCCATCCAAAACCATAAATATACTTCAAATGACTGCTCTGTGTGACATTTCCTGCCCTTTATCTTGTCCATAGAATTTTTCCCACGTGATCCTTTGAAGAGAAACACAAATGTTACAGAATGGGCTGAATGTAGCTTTTTTGTATCTACTACAATTACTGAAAGAGTTTGACGTTTTACTTTGAAATACTTTTTTGGGCTTTTAATCAGGATTCTTATTATGAAAAAAAAGTTCTTCCCGCTTTATTGTCTCTTGTATATATTAGATTTCATTTTTTTTGTATGTTTGGCTTAAAGTTCCCCCTTTTCACATTTAGTGCACAACAGAGTTCATTTAGACACCTTATCACTAGTAGAAATACTAGATTGGGTTTTTGCCTGGGTAGAGTCTAAAGGGCAGGTCAGATGATCCCCACTCACACATTAGACTAGGGATATAACAATTCATCGAGTCACTCAAATAACTCAATTATAGGAAAAAAAACCCTCAATACAAATTGTTTTAATTCAATGCTTCATTTAATCCACAGCTCGGTAGCGCTCAGTTGTCACCATGTAAACGTGATAATTTTACCAGCATTTGAGACTAAAAATAGATGTGCAATAGTAATGTATCTAGGGCCACGCATGTGAATAAAAAAGTATTACAACATTAAGCTCATGCAGCCCCCAGTTTTTAAATAAAAACTGATAACTGATAGCACAAACACAGCAGACAAGATGACGTCATAGTTTAATGTGGAGCCGGAGTTTGTCTGCACACACGGAGAAGAGCAAAAAGGCTGAGCCATTACTGAAATGGTGAGCTCAGGTTAAGTGAAAGAAAATGTTTTTTCAAAACAGCAGTCCATGTAACTGTAATCGCCATAAAAACCTATATTAGGAAAAATATGGAAGGACCTTTTAATCAAATCATCTGTTCAACAGAAGAAAAGCGAACTTGATGTATACAGTTAGGTCCATAAATATTTGGACAGAGACAACTTTTTTTCTAATTTTGGTTCTGTACATTACCAGAATGAATTTTAATTGAATCACCTGACTTGGCTATTCAAGAATATTTGACTTCTTTGCTTTAATAAACTCCTGGGTCCTGCTTTGGCTGTATGTTTTGGGTCTTTGCCCATCTTTATTATGAAATGCCGCCAAATCAGTTTGACTGCCTTTAGCTGGATTTGAGCAGTATATCTCTGAACACCTCAGAATTGATATGGCTGTGCCTGTCCCATTTCACATCATAAATAAACACTAGTGTCCCAGTGCCACTGGCAGCTATGCATGCCCAAGCCATCACCCTGCCTCTGCTGTGTTTTACACATGATGCGGTATGCTTTGGATCATGAGCTGTTCCACGCCTTCTCTCCATACTTTTTTCATGCAGTCATTCTGGTAGAGTTTGATCTTGGTTTCATCTGTCCAAAGAATGTTTCTGACAGAACTGTGCTGGCTTTTTTTTTTGTTTCATGCAGTCTTCTCTTTATGGTAGAGTTGGATATTGATACAGCTACCTCCTGGAGAGTGACGTTCACTTGGTTGGCTGTTGCGAAGGGGTTTCTCTCCACCATGGAAATGATTCTGTGATCATCCACCACTGTTGTCTTCTGTGGACGTCCAGGTCATTTTGCGTTGCTGAGTTCAACAGTGCTTTCTTTCTTTCTTTCTTTCTTTCTTTCTTTCTCAGAATGTACCAAACCGCAGATTTTGCCAGTCCTAAAATTGCTGCAATTTCTTGGATGTTTTTTTTGTCTGTTTTTGCAGCTTAAGGATGGGGGATTTCACCTGCATGGAGAGCTGCTTTGACCCCATGTTGTCTGTTCACAGGAAAATCTCCCAAATGCAAGTACCACACCTCAAATAATTTCCAGGCCTTTTATCTGCTTAATTGATAATGATATAACGAAGTAACTGCCCACACCACCCCATGAACTAGCCTTTGAGTCAGTTGTCCAATTACTTTTGGTCCCTTCAAAAAAAAAAAAAAAAAAGGAGCACGTGTTAAGGAGCTAAAAATCCTAAAACCATTATCCAATTTGAATGTGGATAGAGATAGTCAGGAATATGCACTTTTCCCTAGCAAGCTGAGGTTGCCGTCACTGAGTAACTAACAGGTCTTTACGCCTGCATGAATTGGGCTTTAGCAATCAATTTCACAGCAAGTGCCAGCTGCCACTCACCAACCTTTCAGAGAATGCACATTTCCCCTTGGAACCATTGGTTGCCAGAGAGGTCTCTAGGCCTTTGTGGTTGAGACCTTAGCATGGCACTTAATTTAACATGCCAAATGGTATAGATATTTAAAATGAGTTCTTGTGTCTCCCTTAAATGTAAGTAAAGGCCTCTAAATGTTGCATCTTGTAGTTTTACTGGCTTTGGCTTCTTTGCTGGACCATCTCGCTACAACATTAAATTAAACATATCCTCTAAATTTGAGCAATAAAGTTGAACATAGGGATGTGTTTGAATACTTACATAATAAGGGTCTTGGATGATCAGCTGCTTCTGGGGGTCATAAGAACCAAGAAGCTCAATTTTTGCTGTGTAGTCTTTCACGGACTTTGACTTCCGTTTCAAGTCACTGCAAAGGTGAGAGAAAACAAGTAACTCCAAAAGAACAGAGCACGAAACAAGGGAGGTTTGAGCACCTCTGGATTAAAGAGGTCACATGCTTCTAAATATTCGAGATAATGTTGTTGTATAGTGTTTATTGTCTGCTTCTTATTCTAGCATTCCTCTAATAATAATTACATTCATGTCATTAACTTTAAATCAGTGATAAATAATAAAACGGTGTAGTCTGGAAACATACAGAGTACATAAATGAAAAGTAACACCTTAACATGTTTAAGTCAATCCCAGACAAAAGCAGTAGGTCAAAGAATTAATGAATTCTCAGTCTGGCCAACTTAAAATTTGTAGGAAACAAAGTGTGCAGGGGGAAAAGAAAAGACTGCCCCAAAGAGCAAAGACGAGGCATCCAAAGAACTCAGTAAGCTGCTTACAGATCAGATCTGCCGTGGGCATGTGATCTCAAAATGATCCTTAAACGTTCAAAGTAGCAAAAAATATCCCTCCCCCTGACCTCTGCAAAGAGCTTAAGAAAGGATATTGGTCATTAAAGGGAGGCATTCTCCTACAAGGCATTTATAGCTCAATGTCCCCACCATTTTTATGTATGCATGTGAAAGAACAGCACAGATAAACGTCATGACAGCAGGACACACTAGTTTGGACCGTTACAAGACAAATGTTTTTTGACACTTAACACATGACACCAGCGCTTTCAGTGTCTAAGTATCCAACCGTGATTGACACTCTTAGAAAAAAAATAAACACTGCTGCTGTGGGCTGAAATAACTCTACCTCAGATTGCTCTCGTCCATGCACAGAATGTGCTCAAAGCTCATGAAATCTTCCTTGGTCACCTGCAAGAACAACAAAACAAATATTACTTTTGGCTCTGTGTGGAAATTCAGTATGACCAGCAGAGACTCCCTCTGGTCCTTCAAAGAGGGCTGAATGGGTTATGCAGCTAAAAGAAAATAAAAAAGCAGCTTTTTCACTGACACATTAAACCTCTAAAGACAAGAAAAATAAGACAACTCAGATCTTATTAAATCATTCATTTATCATCTGCCTTTTTAGTAATAGCTTTTGGATGTAGTTATATTATGTCAATATTTTTAATTACATTTCATTGTTCGTAATGGAGGCCAGCATCCATGTGCTGGATTCCAGCTGCTGTTACATGCACAAAGAATTTTTAAAACATAAATAAACTAATGTTGCATTTTCAACAAGTCACACAAGCCTTATTTTCCCATCTATTCCTCCTCCCTCCTTCTCCTGCTCAATGGCTAACTCATTTTAACGTGAAAAAAACAAGGTCGCGTTTATAACAACTTGAATTCTTGATTCTTGACCTAGAGGAAAACCAAGTTAGGGAAAGGAGCACGTCTGTATGCCTGTGGAGGGGTTTATACAGTTTTCACTGCATTCTGTGATGATTTAATGGCACAAGCAGCAATAAAAACAAAAAGAAAAAAATAAGAAAAACAGGCAACACCCCGAATACTTTTAAAGTATTTTGACAGTGGATTTATAGGAATGCCAAGGAGAAGCTAAGGGCAGAGAGAAACAAATGAGAGCACAGAGGCATGAATAAAACTCCCGCATAGCTCCAGATGTTGACATATGGACACAATAACAGTGACAGCTTGTAACAGCAGACGGGTAAAAAGATGTTCATTACAAATGTTTTCGATTATATTCACGCAGCGAAACGCTCCAGCCACTGCAGTCTGATCACTGTATTTCACCCATTCTCACACTTTCACATCCTCTCTCTCACACACAATGATAATCTGTGTTGATCATAATCTCAGTGCCTGCTTCTTTCACAGTGTAAATGAAGCAGTGGTAATCCTCTATCAGAAAGTCTTGTGCAAGACCTCCTCACGAAGTTGACAGAGAGCTTAGTTTGGTATCTGAAATCTTTGGCTAAGAATGAGCAAGGAGGTTTTTATGGAAAGCAAAGAAAGAGTCGGGAGACACTCATAGAAAAGTGATTGGAAATCTAAAAGTTAATGGTTCTTTTTAACAAAAAAGAAGAATTTGACATGTCACCGTGCATGTTGGTTTACCGTCATACTTTAACAAAAGAGGTACTTGTTGATATGTGATTCAGGAAAGCTGTAAATTTATTTTGCCCTATATCTTCATTCAACAAGGTTCTTCTATGTGAGGGAACAAAAACCTTGCACGCCTGGCCAGTCAGCCACTGAAATTTGCCTCCTTGGTGACACTTCAGACATTTGCGTCTTTAGCCTGTGGTGATAACAAACATGTCCTCTTGTTGTAGTTAAATTTCAACATATGCTGAACTTGTTAAGTTTATAAAAGGAGCAAAAAACAGACACTCTGTAATGTAGTTGTTAGTAGATTTAAGTGTTTAGTAACGCTCTCGTGGTTATATGGAGTACAGTCTGAAGACACTTAATATATTTATACACTTTATATAAGGTTATGGGTGATGGGGAAAATTATAAAATATTGTAACATTTCATTTATTAATATTTATCCAATTTCATAAAGGTTTTTTCGCAAGTGGTTGCCACTGCAAAGAGCTCTGTATATCCAGTATGGCACCGATTTTTATGCCCTTATGCCTGTCCTTTCCGATGCAACCGTCCCAGGGATTTGTGTGTTCTTGCCTCAAACTAAGGATCTTTTACAGGTTAGGTAAATGTGATAACTACTACACTGTAAAGCCACCACTGATCCTATTTGTGGAATGAATTAACTAAGAATAAATGGGGGAAAAAAGCAAGTAAAGATGGAAGTAGTTAAGAGGCATAAAAGGAAAAAAAACAATCAACATGCATAGAATGAAACTTTAAAATGATACATATAAATGAATAATGAAAACGACACATAATAAAGCCCTAAAAATCATATGGATCTGTGTGATATATAGTATACATAACTCAATTTCTTATAAAGAAATAGTAGCGGAGTGATTTTAAGTTCTGTTTTACTACTCTGTGGGGAAACAGTCTTAGAAAACACAAAAAAACAAAACACTAAAACACTGCTGTAAGCAGGCACTAGGGCTGTGCGATAGGACCAAAATCTCATATCCCAATATAAGAATTCTATCATCTCGATAACGATATAAATCACAAAAATGTAACATTTTCTGTAAATTCTGTGAATCTCGGGCAGCTCGACTTGCGGGAAGTGTTTCCAGCTGCGCGTCATGTAGCTGGAGTCGAGTGTTTTAACAGATGCATGAAACGATACATTTTTAGACACAAGTTGTAACAGCCGCAGTTTTCTTTGTGAGTATTTATTACACAGGGTGCTGCGGGGAAAAGCCTGTTCTAATGTTTGAGTCTAAGGTTTATTTTTTAGCACCTGGCGGCTCTTTTTTACTTCTCATCCGTAAATAATCTGCTCTTTCACGTGATTCAGTTTATTTTGAAAAGTCTCAACAGGATCTTGAGCTTTATTGTGAAAGGTTTATGTGGAACATAAACAAGCAGACACACGATGGTGTTACCGTCGTTGTTGCTAACCACAACGCATAAAAACAGGCGCTTGTCCGTAGTGTGGTTATATTAAATATAAGAGAAAGAGAGAACTTGAAGAAATTAATATAGCCACTACAGTGACCATCAAAACGATGAAAAAATATTGCCGTAAACAGTTTATTTTGCGACACCACGAAACAAACAATAGCTAAAATGAAACGATAAACGTTTTTATATCGTCATCCGATCTATATCGTTATATCGAACAGCCCTAGCAGTAGGGCTGCACGTAGGGCTGCTCAATTAATCGAATTTTAATCACGATTACGATCTGGGCTTTCAACGATCATTAAAAATGACTGAGCCGATTATTAGCCCCTCCCTCATTTATCCGGGACACCTTAAAGGCCGGTCCGTGAAAATATTGTCGGGCATAAACCGTCCGTGGCGCAAAAAAGGGTGGAGACCGCTGATTAAGAGGACCCGAGGGAAGCTCAGAAAGCTAAGCAGAAGTTATTTGGAGAGGAGAGTGACTGCTGTTGGTTGAAAAGACAGGTAAAAAAAAAAAAAACTTCAGTGGTGTTGCACACTATTTTACATTATTTTTTTAAAGTCATTGTTAACCCTTTAAAGCCGGTCAGAGCAGCACGCTCCGTGTTGTGTAACTATTTTTAAATCCCTGTAGAACCGGAACCGCGTAAGCTAGCGCAATAATTTGTTTTGCATATAAAACCAGAGGAGTTGTACTTACATCTGATGCCATCAGCTTGTCCTCGGTCACGGTTTCCTTCCACATAAAGCTTTGCAAAAATTGCATAAAAAGCGCTTGCAGGAACAAAAACACAATATTCCAGAAACACGCTTTGCCGATCCGATCAGCTGTTCGTAACACTTCCCACATCCGGTTGTTCAGTGATGACGCGACGAATCCTACTTCCGGGTCTAAAGTAGTCTGCGTTTAATATGGCTTTTGTGTTGTTAACATGTTTAATGTTATGTATTTTCTTCTATTTGATCTCAAAAAGCTCCTAAAACAGTCAGTGATCACTGTTGACCTCCCTCGGCTTTTATTACCGCTAATCATTTATTTAAGCTCAGTTTTTAAAACCTTACGATGTAACTACAGCCCAGCCCATGCAGCAGTATATGAATGACTAACCTCGTATTGTGGATGGATTATCTCAGTTGTTCTCCTGGCTGAAGTTTGGTCCTTTTACAGCATCCTGCCATGCGATTACATTTGTTCCTGACCACCGAGAACACTCACATTAACTTTTATCGAGTGGAAAAAAAGTTAGCTTGTTTATATTATGCTAACATAGCTGTGTCGCTAGCGGTCACGTAGCACATCATTATATACCAGCTAGCCCAACTTCAGTAACCCTACAAACGTCACTGCTGTTTAGTTTTCTGTCTTCATTTATGCTGGAAGTGATAGCAGAGCTGTACGTTTTAATTTGTTTCCAAAACCCCACAGTCAGGACATGCTATATTGTATTTAGATAGAAGCTAGCGAGCTAACTCCCTGCTAACTTCTAACTCCGTTAAATGTCATAAATTCCGTTTTCATGGATGCCTGGATGTTAAACTCAATTGTTACACCTGGTAGAGCAGAACGCTGATCATTTTATTAAAGATGAAAGACTTTAGACAGTTTTTCAACTCTCAGTAATCCCATAGTGATCGTTTGATATATGGACCTGCAGCGGAGTTTAGACCCAGACACGGCTAGTGACGTCAGACTGAACAACCGGATTGAAACAGTCGTCAGCACGAACTACCGCATATCCGCCATTTCCTGGCCGAAACCGGAAGTGACGTAATTTTCGCGGAAATTGTAGTAGGCCTTAAAAGCCTATACTGGTCATGTTTGACCTTTCTGAATAGTTTCTGTGATGCTTAGAACTCGAATTGCACTGCTGGAAATAGTTTATTTTGATGCACCTGCTGTTTTCTTTGCAAATTTGCATCATAGGATTGTTTTTTCATTTTTCCTGCAGTATATAAAAATTGCTGTATCTCCAAAATAAAACTATGAAGACACTCAAAATAAATTTCCTGTTGTTGTAAACTATTTTTTGCAACTTTTTTGTATTTAAAGTTTTGAGGGATAAACCCTTAAATTTCTCCAAGTAGAAATATATGTAAAAAAAAACAAAAACGATTTTCAATTTTTTTGTAGTTTATTGCACTTTTTTGCAATTAATGTAGTTACTATGGACTTAATGAATACATATTATTTAAAATATGGGCTATAACAGTTGTATAGCAACTTGAAATGCTCCCACAAATGGCACTACAACATGTAAAAATATAATATAAGCTCTGGCGGACTTGGTTCTATAGTAGGTCTTAAAGGGTTAAATAAATATCGTCAAATAATCGAGATCTCAATTTCAGTGAAAATAATCGTGATTATCATTTTTGCCATAATCGAGCAGCCCTAGCTGCACGATTAATCGTTAGAAAATCGCGATCTCGATTCATACTTATGTGCGATCTCATTTCCAAATGACAACGATTTAAAAAATAAAAAATAAAAAAGACGACGACGATTGTACCGCATTTTGATCCGGGACGTAATCTGCATGAAAACAAGCGCTCACTCTTCCTGCTCAACGAATGACAAGGGCGGAGCCTTATACCACGTGATACAGAAGCTGTGCCGTGTGATGCTAAAATTAGCAGGGAAAAAACAACAGAGAACACGTCAGAGATGACGAGAAAGTGACAGGACAAAATCCGTCCCGGTCAACCACCCAAACATCAATAACGGGAACCTTATACAGCGCTTCCCTATACCCGTCGAACTCCCGCAGGCACAAAGAAATTACGGAGGCTATTACTTATCACCTGACCAAAGATATGGCTCCCATCAACACTGTGCAAAACCAGGGATTTAGGAAAATGATAAACACCCTAGACAAACGCTACACAGTGCCGTCCAGCAACTATTTTTCTATTGTTGCACTACCCGCTCTATACACGCAGTGTCGAGCAACGGTGGAGACGGAATTTCAAGCAGTGCAACATTTTGCGGCAACAACAAAACGTGAGACATCTGTTGTTTTTATGTTTATTTATTGTTTTTATGCTCAGTCTCAACTGTTACGAAGTTGATGTGCAGTTAATAAGTGCAATAAATATTTATACTGGAAAAGAAAATCGTGAGAGAATCGTGATCTCAATTCTAAGCAAAAAATCGTGATTCTCATTTTATGCAAAATCGTGCAGCCCTACCTAGCAGGCACATCTACATTTGAAGTTAATTATCTGTTTGCACACCAGCTTTCACTTGTGTTGTCGATTATAGTTCTAGCCAGTAATAAAATATAATATCTACATAATAGCTACATACAGCTATCATTAATGTGTGTTGAAGAAGCATTCCTTAGGAATTATCCAAAAAATAACCATTAACAGATAAGCTAAGATCTTTTCTTCATTAATTATGTTTGCACTTTTGAGTAATGGTGGGAAAAGGACGAGAATTCAGCTTGTAAAACTTATCTGCACAGCATCAATGCTGAACTGGTGACAGGTGAAATTAATGTGATTACTACAGGATGATGGTATTTTGGCAAAAAGTGTTCATTCCTCAAGTGTTGGTTTTACGATAATCAAATTGCAACTCTCTTAAATCTGATGTCTGGATGTCAAATTTTTGATTACCCTAAGTTACTTGTTATGGATCACTTTGAAAAATATGTGTTTATAAAATAAACACACTTTTGTTTATTTGGGGATACACAGGTCTTTAAACGAGCTCCCAGCTGGCCAGTTTGCTTGGACACTGGCCACGCCAGGCCTTCAGCAAAGTTGGAGGGTGGGTTATTAAAAAAGAAAACGTGGCAGAAAAGAGTGCTAAAGAAAAAGAGGAAAAAACAAAGACTTGTCAAAGCTTATTGTGTGGATTTGGTTGGGTTTAAGCCAAGGGTTGAGCCTTCCCATCCCTGCTTTGAGGAGATTAGATGAGGGTCTGACAGAACTGGTTTGCAGTAAGCCAAAACAAGGAGATGGGAGATCTCAAGTCTAGGGTGAAACACCGGAGATCTCTCAGTGTTTAAGGGCACTGGGGAGTAGGAGTTACTGTAAGGAGAAGCCAGCGCAGCATAAAGCCTGAAGCCATACATGGACAAACATCTTGGTGTAATTTCAGGCCTCTTTAAGGATTAGAAACATCTGTGCAGTGATGCTTGCTACACTGGCTTCATCAATATTTCACAAACGTCACAGGTGCCATCAACTTGAACATTAGTCTAGACCAGGGACTGGCTATCAGCTTCTTTATTACACTCAAAAATACTACCCCAACTCCTAAAAATGTTATACAGTTTGTGATATGTAAATAAAAACAGAATATTTTCTGAAATCCTTAAGCTGAGAAAATGAGCCATTTTAAGCCATTTTGCATTGATGGTGCAACCCATCTCAAAACTCGCGACAAGTTCGTGTTTACCACCGTGAAACAGCTCCTCTTCCTTTAACAACAGTCCATAAAAAACTGCAAAATGAGGAGACCGGCTGCTGATCTTTGGGTAAATTATTTTCTTTCCTTCTTGTCTGGTATAAGATTCTAGTTGCTCCACAGTCCTGGGTGTTCTTTGTCATATTTTTGGTTTCATGATGAGCCAAATGTTTTCAGTCTGTGAAAGGTCCGAACTGCAGGCAGGACAGTTGGGCTCTTCTTCTATGAACCCATGCTCTTGCAATAGCTGCAGTATGCAGTTTGGAATGGTCTTGTTGAAATATGCAAGGCATTCCTAGAAAAAGACATCATCTGAATGGGAGTATATGTTATTCTAAAACCTGTAAAATAGCTTTCAGCATTGCTAGTGCCTTTCCAGATGTGCAAAATATCAATTCCAAAGGCATTAATACACTGCTATACCATCAGAGCTGTAGGCTTTTCAACAGAATACGTATAACCAGCTGGATCGTCCCTCTCCTCTTTACTCTGAGGGACGCGGCATTTTTAAGAAGAATTTTACATTTTAATTTCTCTGACCACAGAGCAGTTTTCCACTTTGCTTTGGCCCAGAGAAGACTGTAGTGTTCTGGATTGTGCTCACGATTGGCTACTTCTTTGCATGACTCAGCTTTAACCTGCATTTGTGGATGGCATGACGAACTATGTTTACTGATCTATGCCTATTTTTCATGCAGTGCAACCCGAGGGGCCAAAGATCACAGGCATCAAATACTGATTTTTAACTTTGTCCCTTGCGCACAGAGTTTTTTCCAGATTCTCTGAATCTATTATGATTATATCTTGTACTGCAGATAATGAGATATTAAAAGTCTTTAATGTTGAGGAACATTATTCTCGGCCCTGGCCCAACATTTTTTTGAGACATGGTGCTGCCATTAATTTCTTAATGAACTTATATTTACATTAAAATGGTTAATTTTCCCAAGTTTTTATGTTCTATTATGAATTACATTTTGGCTTAGCAAATATGGCAATTAGTGTATTGGGTTTATACAAACAAACTTTTTTTCTTTTTTTAAAAGGATTAGATAGCCAGTGCCTCAAAATGTTTTTTTAAAAATGTAGGCCCTTTTCCAAACAGGTTTAAAATTTACTTCAGACAGTTCTGTGGAAGATCCTGTTCTAGCGCATCTCGTTAACTCATGAGCAGGTTAGCTGACAGTCTCCTTTTCAAAAGAAAACCAGTTAAGCAGCTATCCCCAAGCAGTACAAACACGTGTTTCACTTCCTTCATGCTGCTGTTTGGGCACAATGTCTTGCAGTCTTAGCAACAGTCACCCTTCTCTACTAATTGAAAGATCCAAAGAGAAGAACAAACAGCACAAACCAAAACTTCTAGCAGGTGGAAAGTTGGTTCTTGTGATTAGAAAGCTGACTACACAGACCTGGAGAATAGGTTTCTAGGATGACAGACTCCCTGGTAGGCAGCTGACTGACATCAAAAACAACCACAATAGCTATTTAACAGTTCTTCTGTAGACAGAAGAAAGCATGATGGAGCAGACTAACAGATCAAGACCTTCAGAATAAAATCCAAGTGAAACATAGAGTGTAGACCAGTAACACTCAGCTGGTCTGTGAGCAACATCCATGCTACCACAAGAGGCCAAGATGCCTGAAAATCATCCTGTAATTAAGAGAGAAGACTGCTACCTACTCTTCTTACTCACTGTTTTAAGTATGTGACAATTTATTTTTAAAAATGTGATTGAGCAGCATTACATTCTCACATACACACGCACGCACACACACACACTTTCCACTGCAGTGACAGCAGCTGTGGGACGTCTGGTTGTACCTGTCGCGCCCTGTGGTCCGTGTCAATGCCATGCTTCCTGAGGCAGGCTAGACCGCGGGCATCCGGTAAGCTGCCTAGATTCCAGTCTGATGTGGCACCACTGTCTATGATCCACTGCAACAGAGAACAAAAAGGGGGCGCTAGCTACGTCTTGAGAGAGGTGGTGGGTGATCATACCTGCCTGGCCACATGCCTCATGGGCACGCCATGCCTCTTCATGCAGGCTTGACCACGGTGGTCTGGAGGGTTTCCTATCTCATAGGTGGAGGTGGCAGCACTGTCTATCCTCCACTAGGCAGAACAAAGCACGGGAATCAGAAACTCAACAAAACCGAATTACAGTCTCATAAAGAAAGAAGTTTCTGTACAGAATAAAGGGCAACTCCACATTTAAACTGAAGGTAAATGTTCCTAATCATCTTTAGAGACTGTAAGCAGGTCGCTATTATCCAAATTGAATTCAGTGAGGAATTTTGAACTTTCATTTTTTCCATTTTAAATCAATGTACTGCAGTTAGTAGCAAAAGTTAATTTCATATAGAATTTCTCTCCAGAGACCAGGACTTTAAAACTGCGAAGTTAATACTGCCAAATTAAAAATATATATTATCAACCAACCAGTATGAAGAAATAATTTTCCTCACTAATGCCAGAGGAAATATTTTTGAGACTAGTTCTTGATATGTTATTCATATTGTAGTGTTATACGTAATATGTAAAGGGCTCTTCAAACATGCAACACTGAACAGAACATTTAAGGTGAGTGGCTGACACTTCTGTTGTCATTTCCATAGTTGTATCAAATGGCAGGAGTTATAAACAGAAAAAATGTGTACAGCAGATCTGTAGTACGAAATGAAAACATATGTCAACAATGACTTTACCTGATCAACGATGCCACCATCAGTTGCCATCTTCCTGAAGACTGCTTCAGCAATGGGGGATCGGCAGATATTCCCTGTTCAACACCACAAACAACATCACCATATTAAAGGGATAAGGATATATTTAGAAAACTGCAATATCCCAGTGGTAATACACATAACTTCAGTATATCATAAAGATATATGTATGATATTTTAAAATACAAACTTTTCTGTATACGGTAAATGGATTTCGACTGCTAAAACAAAAAAGAAATGTATTGTGAAACTGACTTTACTTTCGGACTGTGTCAACAACTAAAATGACTTAAAATCTTGAGTCGAGGCCAGATATTGATTAAGCTTTTTTCTTTCTTATTCTGTGCACTGTGATTGCTCCCTGGGACAGCATCTGAGGCATAACAGACGAAAAGGGGCAAAACCTTTACAATATTTTAAAACCTGAAAAAATATTTCTAAAACTTAAGCTCATATTTTAACATGTAGACCCATGCAGAAGTCCAGCATATTACTGGCAACATCCAAAGACAATGGATTTACTGTGCTTATATAAAACTCCTATTTGAAATACAGTCGCAACTTTGTGAACAGTGACTTTTTTTTTCTTTTAAATGTCCTAAACAAAATCTAGAATCTCATAAAAGATCTAATTGAAGAGCAGACTTTTGGCTTAAATTTAATGCAATTAACATAAAACAAATTAATTAAAAATATTTTCAGGGGCTTAATTAGTCAAATTGAATAAACCATAAATAAAATGTTCACAGCTTTTGTCTAACCCGCCTAATTATCTGTGCTGTTTTACAGAAGGCCAGTACTACTTGAACCCTTCCTCCAATTAGGATGTCGACAGCACCAGAGGTAAAAGTATGCAAAAAAAAAAAAAAAACCCTAAACGGGATGCTTTAGTAAATGGCTAAAATAACAACTAATCTGTTAATGTCCAAAATATATAACATAAAATCTATGTGTGTCTTAACATGTAATGTTTAAGTTACTGTTTTGGTAGTTGCATCAAGCAGTTTCTAAAATGTTTGATCACGTTTAGTATTTTTTCAGGAAACAGTCCATTGGTAAAGTAAAATCCTCTGTAGAAGCTTTAATGAAATGTGAAACGAATTATAATGAAAAATCTACCACTCAAATTAATAACAGAGCCAACCTACACTCTGCTACATCTTGAAAACTATTTCAGAATTGGACGCATGTGCTTCAAATTATCTGCAGTGACGTTTCCGTGCTGAGGTGAGTTCCTGACAGCTTTCACTTTGGATTCTTTGAGCTTAGACACGTATCTCTCCAGTTAAACACGGACACCTTGCTTGACGTTTACACATAAGGCTACAGCTGATTAGATACCAAACATACACACATGGAAGTTAAAAGTTTAAGAGCCTTAAGTGGAAAGTGTGTTTGGCAGCTTCGCGTTCATTGTAAGGCAGCTAGTACATAGTTAGCACTCTGAGGTACATCTAACGAAGCTCATTTCATTTATTAAAATGCGATGAGTTGACCTGCTGACAGAATGACATGTTTGCTTTTAAGCAGTAACACGTGTAAGTTTTAACTGAGGTTTTGTGGGTTTAAAAGACGTCTCTTACCCAAACAAACGAACAAAACCGACTTTGTACCCGTCGCCGCCATGTTGAAAGGTCCTGTACGACTACGACACCGGCTAACGTGGCGGCCAAGTACTGCCTGAACAAAAGTATAGCACGCTGACAGTGCTGAAGGGTTCAAGTATGAACCACATGCGCCTTAAATTTAAAGAGTATTACTCTCATTTACATTTACATTGGAAATTATAAGTGATACCAGATATCTGTGAATATATATTTTGTTTGTTTGTGTTTTGTTTTGTTTTTAGTTGACATACAACCCAATGTAGTCCTACTGTTAGTCCTAAGCCCATATAATTGGGGACAGTAGTATCAGGAAGTCCATCTGGTGTAAATCTGCCAATTTGACGTGATGATATGTTGAGGGATGGAAATTGAACATCTGCTGAAATATTCACAGAACAAAATATTGCACAAAAAAATTTAAACATAATCAATAGCAAATAGCAGCAACAGCTGCTATTTGTCTGCTCACACTCTTAATTTGCATTTATGGTACTGACAGCCCACGGGTAGAAGCTGTTCTATAAATGTACTAACGAAGAAGAATGAAGAGAGTATGACTGAAAGATAGGAGTGCGTTGAGAAGCTGATGAATCAGAATCAGAGAAACTTTATTAATCCCAGACGGAAACTGAGTTGTCATAGCAGCAAATATACAACAAACACAAGCACGCACATAAGATTAGTGTAGAAACAGAGTTATAATAGATAAATATTAAAATAAATAGATAAATATATGGATATAGGTATACATATAAATATAAAAGGACGAGTATGTGTGGAAATATTTTGCAGTGTACAAAAGTGACAAGGTGCGTTGAGGTGTGATTAATTCTGTTCCACATGTGTGGACCTGACCCAAGTGGATGAATTAAAGAGTCTGATAGCAGCAGGAAGGAACGACCACCTGTAACGTTCTCTCAGACAGCGAGGGCGAAGGAACCTGTTGCTGAAACTGCTCTTCAGATTGTCCAGTGTGTTATGGAGGGGGTGGGAGTCATTGTCCATGATTCCCAGCAGTCTGCCAGCATTCTGTCACTGATGACCAACTCCAGGGTGGCGAGCTTCATGTCAACAACAGACTCTGCCTTCCTGATGAGTTTGTTCAGTCTGTTTGCGTCCTTTGCTTTGATGCCTGCACCCCAGCACGCCACAGCAAAGAAGATGGTGCTCGCAACAACAGACTGATAAAACATGTAGAGCAGCCTGCTGCATAATTTGAAGGATCTGAACCTTCATAGAAAGTAAAGCCGGCTCGAACCCTTTTTGTAGGCAGCATCCGTGTTGGCAGACCACACCAGCTTGTGATCCAGTTGAACTCCCAGATACTTGTAGGATGTGACTATTTTGACATCAGTCCCACGAATGCAGACAAGGGGAGGGTCGGGATCTGTTTCTGCCAAAGTCCACCACCAGCTCCTTTGTTTTGGCCACATTCAGCTGCAAGTGGTTCTCCTCACACAACCTCATGAACCATCAATCATTCCTCTGTACTCCTCTTCCCTTCCCATCTCCACGCTTCCAATAATGGCCGTGTCATCAGAGAATTTCTGGAGGAGGCACATTTCTGTGATGTACTTGAAGTAGGCTGTATAGATGATGAAGAGGAAAGGGGACAGAACAGTTCACTGGGGTGCTCCTATGTTGCTCTTCAGACTCTGACACACAGCTCTGCAGTCTCACAAACTGCGATCTGCCTGTCAGGTAGTCAAATGGAGAAAATGAGAGACAGGAGCACTGATGGAGTAACTGATGGACCTGCTCTACCACCTGCTCTACAGCCACATGACTCGTTGAAGCTAGTTCAAGAAGAGAATCAGCAATATGATTTCATGCTGAGAAAGAACACTACAGATGCAGTGTTAGCAAAGATTAACACTGTGGTACTGCGTGAGGAAGTTAGGTAGTATTAAATATGCTTCATTACTAAATTTAAAACACTGTACTTAAGAAATATTATTCCTAAAACCATGTTAAAGGCTGTAATACAAAACAGTCTTTTTTTTGGCACAAATGTCAAAACACAATAAAACTACATTAAATTAAAAAAAAAAATGGAATAGCAAGCACTCTGCAAGTTCAGACAGTATTTATTATAAATATTTCAAAAGAAATGAACATTAGTACAAAACAAGGCTGTTTGGGGAAGAATGGTTTCAATGCATTTTAATGGCTGGCTTAACTGTTCTGAGAGCATGAATGAATTCCTGGAAAAAATGCTCCTAATTGACTGAAAAACAGCAGCTTTTCATTATTGGTCATAGCATGCGCTCATTACCATGATCGCCTTCTTTTTCTTTTTTTCCCAAGCTTTATTTTCATTTTTAAATTAGAAAACAAACACAAACAAACAAAGCAACAACAACAACAAAAAAAAACCCCCAGTGGACAGTGCAAAAGTTATGAGGCAAAAATTAGAATACAATAAGAATGTATGTAACCTATAAGGGGTGTAATATATCCTATGAAATATATTAAATTGCATTTGCCTGTGTTTTGTAGAAATTAACATGGTCTGTGCCTGTTCCAGTAAATGGTGCCATTCTACCTCTTCATAGACATGGCCCAGGTCTGTCTCCCATTTTCTTTTTATACACGCTTTGTTATGGTCAGGTAACTTTTCATTCATAATAGCATATATAGAAGATGCTATTCCTTTTATTGACTTCCATGGTTTGGTGCAAAGATGCATTTCTCTTGGTGAAATATTTACAGCAAAGTACTGAATTTTACAGTCAGATATAGAACATAACTGTATAAGGGACAAATAAATGGTTGATCAAAATGTAATCACACTCATCCAGTAGGGGGTTGATATCATGATCATAAATGCACACAAAATCTGTACTTTTATGAATTCGTACACATTATTTTAACTGACTAACGAGCAATTATTTCTATTAGTTATCAAATACCGGATTACCATACGTCGTATCTCCAATTCGTCTGAAAAGTAGAGGATGGAGAGTTTCTATGTCAATGCTTGATGTTATAGTCTTTTCTTCCTTCATTTTGCCCCCACCCCCAAAGTTAACAGTGGAGGCCTTCTCATCTGAGAGTATAAGAGCGAATTGCTTTGTTGAAATCACATTAGATCACTTTAGTCTAATCACTCGGAAGATCTTTCAGGTAACGTTGCGCTTCGGCAGGAGTGGGGAAAATTTTGATAGATCCCTGGTGCCTGATGCGAAGTTGCGCTGGGTACATCAGAGCATATTCAATCTCCTTCTCTCGCAGCCTCTGTTCCACGTCACGGAACTCGTCTCTTCTGCATTGCAGGTCTGCGCTGTAATCCGGGAAAAAAGATATTTTCTTATTCTCATACGTCATCTCTCCCCTACTTCTAGCCAGTCAGAGGACTTTCTCTTTGTCTCTGAAGTTCAGAAACTTAGCAATGAGGGGCCGTGGTCTGTCAGACTTCTTCCCAACGCGGTGTACTCTTTCAAGGGTAATGTGTGAGGTGAAGTTATCATTCCCCAGGATTTGTGGTATAAATTTCTCCAAAAATCCAACAGCGTCGCAGCCTTCTGCTTGCTCAGGGATGTTCAGTATCCTAAGGTTGGACCTTCTACTGCGGTTCTCCAAGTTGTCAATTTTGTCTTTTGAGTTGCGTTGTCAATTTCTCCATTTTATCGACACGGTTGTGTGCATCTTTAATGTCGTCTTTGTTTGCGCTCACTCACGCCTCCATCTCCTCAACCTGCTCTGAAAGCGCATTGTGAGAGGATTCAATTTTCGTCAGGGTTGTTTGTATGTCAGCCGTTTTTTTTGGGGGTTTTTTTGTTTGTTTTGTTTTTGGTTCGTGAGGTCCTCTTTAGTGTCCTTGATAGCATTGAGTAATTTGCTAATTGGCAAATCCTCCTTCCCATCCGCCATATTTCTTGTTGCTAATATGTGCAGGTGTCCTGAAGTTTTAGCCGTTTTCTTTCGTTTTGAGTGTCGCAAATTATAACTTGCCATACAGAAGTTTCCTTAGTAACCTTGCCTCTTGCTATGGTCCAGAATTATATGAGGGCAAGTCAGGATAAAGATAGATTCCTGGGCCTACCGCCGAGAGCTCACGAATACACGTCTACTCTCTTCCGCACTCAGCCATCTTTTTCATGATCACCTTCTTAAAGACTTTAATCAAGATGGCAATTGTTTTTTGTGGGCTAAACTGTGATTTTGGCGTAGAAAATATTGCAATGGTGCTTTTAATTAAAAGAGATTCCACACATGAATACTGAAACTTAAACTGGCGAATGATTTATGGTGGAAGGAAAGATGTGGCCAGGTTGTAGTCACAGGCTGATTTATTTAATATAGAAAAACTACTTTTGTCATTGTGAAGCTCACAGAGCAGTTCAAGCGCAGCTGTGACATATTGTACTCATGAAGAAAAAAGTTGGCAAGCAAAACAGCTGATGGCCTTAGTTGTTACTAATTTGAATGCACACTTAATTATTATTTTTGCTCACATTAGCCAGCAGAATATGTTCTTAATACTACTAGCTCACTTTAAAATTAACATCTGGATTTACTGAACATGATACTAAAGTGGGTTTATGGTTGGTAATAGTGTTTTAAAGCTTACACCCAAATCCTTGTTTAACTATTGAACTCTTAACCCACCAGAAACTCTTGGGATTTTACACCAGAAATAAAACAGGTTCACAGCCTGGTAAAAAGTATTAGTTTCTATAGCTAATTTCTGTCATTGTGACAACAGGTGAACAGGTTATTATAATAATTATTATTATCATATAGTTATTTTTAGTTGAAAGTTTAAAGCTGATTAGTGTGTAATCACTTCTTCCAATAAATTGATGAACTCTGATAAACTTAGAAATAATCCATTTAACATACAAAAGAGCAGATTTGTGGAAGCTGTCATGTTTTGCCCCACAATCTTGAATACAGTGGATAAGATCTACATCACTACAACGCTGCCTAATTACATTTTATGTATGTGGCTATAGACTGGCCACATACATGCTTCAAAGAATGTTTCAGTAAAGCTGCCTTACAGCAGCTAATGGCAGCTAACAGGGCCTAACAACATCTAAAACAGTGGCTAACAGCAGCTAAGAGGAACAAAAACAGTGCTCACTAACAGCAAAATTCAGCAAATCCTCAACAGCTCACCTCACTGTCACCAAACAGAAGTGAGCTTTTCTGACCTATTGACTCGCATTAGACTCCTTTCACAAAGTTTTACAGACTCCTCCAGAGTAAATTGATATGGACACATGCTAATTGCTCAGATAAACATTGGACTAACAACCTACACTCACTACAAATGAACAACAGTAAGGTTTCCTTGCCCTATGGTGGCCATCATAGTTTAGATTATACACTTGAAATGGGAGCGGTAAGAGAAAAGTATTCAGTTGATTGTAATGTACAGGGAGTGCAGAATTATTAGGCAAATGAGTATTTTGTCCACATCATCCTCTTCATGCATGTTGTCTTACTCCAAGCTGTATAGGCTCGAAAGTCTACTACCAATTAAGCATGTTAGATGATGTGCATCTCTGTAATGAGAAGGGGTGTGGTCTAATGACATCAACACCCTATATCAGGTGTGCATAATTATTAGGCAACGTCCTTTCCTTTGCCAAAATGGGTCAAAAGAAGGACTTGACAGGCTCAGAAAAGTCAAAAATAGTGAGATATCTTGCAGAGGGATGCAGCAGTCTCAAAATTGCAAAGCTTCTGAAGCGTGATCATCGAACAATCAAGCGTTTCATTCAAAATAGTCAACAGGGTCGCAAGAAGCGTGTGGAAAAACCAAGGCGCAAAATAACTGCCCATGAACTGAGAAAAGTCAAGCGTGCAGCTGCCAAGATGCCACTTGCCACCAGTTTGACCATATTTCAGAGCTGCAACATCACTGGAGTGCCCAAAAGCACAAGGTGTGCAATACTCAGAGACATGGCCAAGGTAAGAAAGGCTGAAAGACGACCACCACTGAATAAGACACACAAGCTGAAACGTCAAGACTGGGCCAAGAAATATCTCAAGACTGGTTTTTCTAAGGTTTTATGGACTGATGAAATGAGAGTGAGTCTTGATGGGCCAGATGGATGGGCCCGTGGCTAGATTGGTAAAGGGCAGAGAGCTCCAGTCCGACTCAGACGGCAGCAAGGTGGAGGTGGAGTACTGGTTTGGGCTGGTATCATCAAAGATGAGCTTGTGGGGCCTTTTCGGGTTGAGGATGGAGTCAAGCTCAACTCCCAGTCCTACTGCCAGTTTCTGGAAGACACCTTCTTCAAGCAGTGGTACAGGAAGAAGTCTGCATCCTTCAAGAAAAACATGATTTTCATGCAGGACAATGCTCCATCACACGCGTCCAAGTACTCCACAGCGTGGCTGGCAAGAAAGGGTATAAAAGAAGAAAAACTAATGACATGGCCACCTTGTTCACCTGATCTGAACCCCATTGAGAACCTGTGGTCCATCATCAAATGTGAGATTTACAAGGAGGGAAAACAGTACACCTCTCTGAACAGTGTCTGGGAGGCTGTGGTTGCTGCTGCACGCAATGTTGATGGTGAACAGATCAAAACACTGACAGAATCCATGGATGGCAGGCTTTTGAGTGTCCTTGCAAAGAAAGGTGGCTATATTGGTCGCTGATTTGTTTTTGTTTTGTTTTTGAATGTCAGAAATGTATATTTATGAATGTGGAGATGTTATATTGGTTTCACTGGTAAAAATAAATAATTGAAATGGGTATATATTTGTTTTTTGTTAAGTTGCCTAATAATTATGCACAGTAATAGTCACCTGCACACACAGATATCCCCCTAAAATAGCTAAAACTAAAACCAAACTAAAAACTACTTCCAAAAACATTCAGCTTTGATATTAATGAGTTTTTTGGGTTCATTGAGAACATGGTTGTTGTTCAATAATAAAACTATTCCTCAAAAATACAACTTGCCTAATAATTCTGCACTCCCTATATTGACATCTATAGAGATTTATGAGATTTTATACACTGCACACTGTAATTTTAATGTTGTGCTAGACCAAAGTGAGCAAATTTGAGTCCCTGAACTAGACCTCACAGACACCTTTGAGGTGTTGGTGCTTTTTGAGCATTTTAAAGCAGCGATCTGACAAATAGTAAGTTCGGCTCTGTGGTTGATATGTAAAAAGGCTGCGCTTTAATTTTGGTGAGTATTTTATTTCTACATTAGTTAACAGTAATTATCAGGTCTGTGTCTGAGTGATTTACCCAAACAGTTTAGGGATACGCCTTGCTAATAATAATGGCTGATGAAAATTTAGTACACCATCCTCTCATCCAAATTTGATGACTTGTTCTTCTCACAAAATGGTCACAGCCATAATTAAGGTTACCTTTTAGAGGTCAAATGCACTCTTAGTTAAGAATACACCAGCAAATTTAAAAACAAAACAAAACAACAACTGCAAAATCACACAAAATATGACAGAAGCTGAATAAAACACAAACAAATTACAAAAAAAATCTCAAAAACCATAGCAGTAGTGTTTTCGGGCAGATGCTAACATGACGAAGCAGCTGCAGATCCTACAGAAACCAAAACTTGTGAAGATTTGCACGGAGACAGTTTTAATCGCATGACTTGCATGTAATGCTGTTAATATAATATTAATGTTTGCTATTAACTGTTTACTGTTATCTTGTCACTTTTGCATCTGTTTCGTCACCTTATTGTCTCCCCAAAACACTTTTTGAGTGCTTTTGCAGTGTTTATCCTATTAGCTTTTTTTTTTTTCTTTTTTTTTTTCTTTCCCCCCCCCCCCCCCCCCATGTTGCAGTATTTGTTCTGTCAGGGCCAGCGTACATGCTGCTAAAACTGAGGCTTTGAAATGGTCCTGTGGAACATCACATTGTGCATCTTCTACATACAGTCTATGTGATGCATAGGGTAGGGAGGGGGGCAGAGGAAAAAAAGATTTGTAAGAAAACATTTTCATGTTTTCTTACAAATACTGATACAAAGAATATACAAATACTCTTAAATACTGATTTGATTTACAATCTTATGAAATACATTTAAATAAACGAGTATCTAAAATTAAGTTCAAAACACACTAGTGTGATAACAACAGATTGAGATCTTGAATAAAGATAATTTGAAAAATAGTTAAGAAAAAGTACGATGTTTTAAGGATTTATACTGCTGAGCTGAAAGTTATAGTTATTCAGATTATTTGAGTTACATATTAATAAAAACATTTCTTTTATGGAGTTCTAAAGAAGCACTTCAGTAAGATAAATACAAGTTTGTTGTGTAGTGAGATTTATGGTAGACTCATGAGGAGATATCTCCAGAGAAGGTGAGTAGTTCAACATGCCATGAAGAATCCGATAATGAGCATATGTATGAGTTCAAGCGTGTTTGAAAAGCATGTGTCTAAAGGTGATGGAGACGATAAGGTATTCACTTAATGTAATTTATGGTGGTGAAAGTGAACTGTGGTCTATTCATGCACATGATAAAACCTCAAAAACTTAATGTCATCCTTCTTTTTTGGTTTCTAAAATTAAAATAATAGTCCATCCTGCTGATCATGCAAAGTCACTTCATCAGTGTATGAGATAATTAATCTATAATTAATCTTCAGTTTCCCACTTTTATAGTTTTAGCAATTCAGGTCAAAGGTCAGGTCAGATAAAAGGTCAGTTTTAGCCCGTTCTTGTGGATTACTGGCTTCTGCATAACTGCTGTATGTCTCAAGAGAAAGCCACTGTTGTTCAGAATCTCTAATAAACTGTAAACATTGAGCCTTTACTCACCTTATATCCTTAAATTCCTGTAATCCTTCTATCTGCATATCTAAAAACTATAGCAACAACCTCACCAGAACTTCAGATTGGCCTTAAACCTGGCCCTTATTGTGTTGATCCCCATCCATGATGATTTACAGCATCAATAAGCTAAAGCAGAAGAAGCCATTTGGGAGTTCTCACCTGGCAGAAAGAAAAGGAAACACTACTCCCATAACAGAAGTAACACCCACCTCAGGGGCCAGCTTTCATGGACCTAGATACGGCCATCTCGTTAGCCTTGTCCAACATCCAGTCTGTCATGTCAATTGCAGACTCCAAAGCCTAAAGTCCGGTTTATTCTTCCTCTCACTCTTCCTCCTCGTTAGCGAGGCCTGGCCCCTTCTTCGATGTTGTCGATAGCAACAGAGCCCTGCTGAGATGACTGAAAAGTGTAGTCCCAGCCTCCACTTTATTTCCTCCCACTGCTGTAGTGTTTTTGTTTTTTTCTCCAATTCATGAAACCAAATCCTAGCGGGGACTCTCCTTTCTTTTAATGGATTATTAGCTTCTAAGTAGTATACAGACGAGGCCTCCAGGGGTTTTTACGTGGGTTTTTTCAATAATCAGTGCTCTGCTGACCTACAGCCAAAGAACTGTCATCCTTGCAAATTCATGCTTTCTCCAATGCTGGCTCATATGTACATGTTATGATATAACCTCTTGAGTTATGTTTATAAACTCTCTCGTTGTGTTACCTCAAAGCCGCAAATTTGTGAACCTTCAGTTGGTCTTACTACACGTCATACAAGTCTGTTTTCCTTTCCCACGATTGCTGCATGTGCGCTCTCTACCTTGGGTTTTCTACATGTGCACACCAGCAGGCATGGAGGTTTGCCCAGAGTAGTTGGTTTGGGGGGGGGGGGGATTTATGGCTATACTACCTGCTTCAGGCTTTCACTGTATTCACACTGAAGGGGAAAAAGTTGCACTCTGCTTGGCCTAAAACGGAGTTATACTGCCTTATATAAAATGCTGCAGATAGAAAGGATTTCCTTTGACAGTCAGACAGTCGTGACTGCTTCAAAGTGCTAGTCTAGGCAGGCCATAAAGTAAAACTCAGCCCACATTCCCAGTGCATCAGCTGATTTTCTTTCCGGCCCACATCAGCTGATGGCTCAGCTGATGCCCTTCTAAGCATGCAGTTGGCAAATCTAATATATCCTATTAAAGCTGCTTTAGCCTGCCAATCCAAGCTGCAAGCTGCTTCCTCTACAAACTGCTTTGCAACCCACCTCCACCCCTGCTCATCCTCTTCAAGCTATGCCTGACTTAATCAGCTGTCACTGAAGCCAGCACTGTTCTGTGCCCTATGGAGTTTAGGTTGCTGCTCTCCCTGCCTTATCCTTTCTATGTATACACACTGAAGAGCAGGGAGAAGGGCAGGGCCATACAGCCAAATATAAATGACTGCAGATGGAAATAATTTTCCTTGACTAAAATGATTCTGACTGAAATACTATGATTTGGTTTGCAGCATCTGGCAGGCCTGCTGGATCATGATATATAGTATACATCATATACTATGTTGAAAGAAGACTTTTTTTTCTTGCTTTTTCAACAACACAAAACATTGTGCAATATCCGTGTGCACACTGAAATTCAATATTTGTTCACAGTGAAAACAATGTGGCCTTCTGACATTTTAACTTGTCATCCAACATATTGCTTTTCATCTGCTCCACACTGGGGATTTAAAGGATGCACATCATTGTATTGTTATTACAGGTTTATCAGCGTATTCGGTCATTAGCTACAGGAGAATGTGTTATATAACATATTTACATGTGAATGGAGGTGTATTAGCAATGTAATTATTGCTTTTCTTTAAAGCAATCATTAAAACTTGAATATGTTAGAAATTGTATGAATCCATTTCGCAGTTATGAGATCTAAAGAGCTAGGATCCAAGAGATATGTTACCAATTACAGTTTAATTTCTTGTTAACTACATGATTTAAGATGTTAAATTTTATTGGTGTTCGTAATAAAGACATTATGAAAATCTAATTTTCATTTTAAAACAAAACAAAAACCATCTGTGGCACTATTTACTTTCAAAGTTATGTAACGAGCTTATATCCCTTGTGTGCTGCAATTTCGTGTCACAGTTGATGCTCATAATCACTTCAGTATGAATGTGGCAGAAAGAAATGCACTGACATTTTTTCAAAGAGAAGTCCACATGTGCAAAAGTAAAAAAGAAGGATTTACAATGTTTGGGGGCTTGAATTGACTAGAAAATTATTAGCTAGTGTTGACTAAACCAGACTGTATGACTACATTCAAATAAATGTCATTTGTTTTGTCTTCATAAGGGTTTTTTGCCTTTTGATTTGTTTATTTTTACAGTTTCATGCTAAGCTGCGGCGTCTGAAAGCACAACGCAGGTATGAGTACTCCAAGGTTTGCCAGCAAACTGTGACATCACCGATTCTTACAGGTGCAACAAAGCGAGCCGCCCATCCATCCTTTGTGTAAATTACATGTTCGTGTCAGATGATTCTAGAAATTTTAAAAAAGCTGCTGTTATGTGCATAATACAAACCAAAAGGAAATGATTTTTCCCAGAAATTAAATTCCTTTTCCCAATTCAGACACTGTGAGGGCCAGTTTGCCCACTGTCTACAAGCCTTTTATTTCATCTCATCTTTTGTTAGTATAACAGCATCATTTTCAACTTTACTACAGTTTTTCTCCATTGGTTTGGCTCATTTCTTGAAACAGAAATTACATTCTCAAAACTCTAAGATCATTTGGCAAAACACTCTTACAGTTTAGCACAACACTATAGCTCACCTGCAAAAGCTCATATCTCTTCCAAAACTGTTCACTCAGGCGTCAATCTAAATCCCTTTCGCATTTAAACAGTCAGTGTCTCCAAAGTGGCAAAGATCCTTCTCAATAGCTTTGGCTCATTTCTCGGCACAGATCGGACATTCTCATCATTCTTGGTGCTTTTGTCAAAATAAACCAAGATGGTTGATCACAACAACATGGTCCACCTGCAAAAGCTCATATCTCTCCTAAAACAGTTCACTCATGTGTCAAAACTACATTTCTTTTTAATCTGAATAGTCAGTGCCCCCAAAATGCATCGTCCCTTTGGCATTGTGTGAGTACTGTCATACAAAATATTTAGATGTTTTGTCACTATGGCAGAGGACCAACAATATACAACAGAAAAGAGTAGCCTCCAAGGTTTGATATCACAGATTGCACTCACACTACCAAGGAAATTATAACCATTTTTTTATTCACACGGAAAGAAAGTTCTCATGCCAAGTTCTCTTGCAATGCAACGAGGGAAGAAACGGCGTGCATGCCGCAACCATCCCCTGCATTGATCTCCTGTAATGTCGTCACACGCTGCGTCCATAGCATGGAGCAGGGACGGCTGATCCTGAGCATGATGCTCATACACTCTCCACCTCCAAGCAGAGAAAAACTCCTCTATCGGATTGAGGAAAGGAGAGTAAGGTGGCAGGAACCCCATGACCATCCTTGGATGCGTTGCAAACCAGCCCCTAATGAGTGGGCTATGGTGGAAATTGACATTGTCCCACACAATTACATAAATAGGTAGGTGAGGCCCTATGAGACCTCTCTCATTTTCAGGGATAAAATCGGTATAAAGGCGATCCAAGAAGATGAGGAGCTTGTGTGTGTTGTATGGGTCAAGACTGGGGATGTGAGTGGCCACACCATTTTCAGAAATGGCAGCACACATAGTTATATTGCCCCCTCGCTGACCTGGGACATCCACTGTGGCCCGGTGGCCAATAATATTATGGCCACGTCTTCGGCCCTTGGCCAGGTTGAAGCCAGCTTCATCCACGAACACCAGGATGTGAGGGGTCTCATGTCCTTCCAATACCATTATTCTCTAAAATAGAGTAAAGAACATGAAATCAGTCATACAGAAGAGTCATATACTACAGTTAGACAATTACCTGTTCTCCCCCACAGGTTCAATATACTACAGGCCACTACTCCAGTGGTTCTAAACTAGTGATAGGCCTATGAGGAAGTACTGCAGGGGTATTTGATAGAAAGGGGAGTGGGAATAATGGAGGTATTGAAACCAAATAAGAGAACTACTGCTTATTGTGATTACAGGTAAGGTTATAATAAGAGACAACCAGTAACTGACTTACATTTACATACTGGTAGCGCAGCTCCTTCACTCTGTCAGAGTTCCTCTCAAACGGTACCCTGTAGATTTGTTTCATTGTCATCTGATGCTTCTTCAAAACCCGGTCTATTGTGGAGATGCTTATTGTGTTTATATTCTGGAATATATGATTGTCCTGAAGGATGGCATCACGGATCTGTCTCAATGTGATGGCATTATTTGCCATCACCATGTTTTTTTTTTTGTTTTTTTTTTTTTTTTTCTTTTTGGAAGTGACATCAGAAACAGCAGCATGTGACATCACGTGATGGCGGAGCTTCAGTTCATCCTTTGTCATCCTTTTTTTTTTTTTTTTTAATAGGACAGGGGGAAAGAATGAAAGAAAGAGGGGGAGAGGAAGAAAGAAAACCAAAGGGGAGAAGAGACGGTGAGAAGGGGGGGAAGAGAGAGAAAAAAAAACAAAAAAAAAAAACTCCTGGGTCACCTGTATGAAGAGAAAGAAAAACAAAAAAAACAGGGGAGACAGCAAACAACAAAGAGCAACATAATAATAAAAAAAAAAAAGCACCATCACAATAAACTAGCTAGTCATAGATATCAATAGTTACTAAATAATAAACGATATTGTGCAGCACGCAAGATAGACAGCGCACAGTGTGCTTTGAGGCAGCAGCCAAGAAAGCTGTAGTCCGCATCTGTGAATACCCATGTGTACACCTGTGTGCATACCTGTGTGGATCAGCATGCTTGCATTCCAAAGGTTTCTCCATGTAATGATCTGCTAGAGAGTGTGGGGAGCCACAGCCCTGTCCTCTATGGTATCAAGCAGGTATGCCATCACCATGTTACAAATCTCTCTTTCCTGTTGTTCATTGAGCAGTTTTCCTCTGCCACCCACATGAGGTTGTCGTCCAATCCTACAAAAAGAACAGAATACAGTAAGTTACCAGTGTAATTGTATTATTGTTTTACTCACAGTAACTTCACCACAATCCTAATGCAACATTGCACAGTGACTGGAATACTACTCTAAACTTAATTTTCTAATTATGTAATTCCATAGTTTACAGTAATATGTTCAATACATTTCTTGTCATATTTAGTATCAAAACATTCCACTAGTCCTCTCCACCTGCTAGTATAGACCTACAACTGTAGGCAGATGCACACAAAATCTCTACAGTAAGTTATACATTTTTTGCCTCACGCACAGTGCCCTGTCCTATACAACATATAATTCCATCATAGATTACATGGAGTCCATACCTGTTTTCCCTGCGAAAGGTTTGGATGATGGAGGAGACTGAAGAGTGAGGCATATTAGGCTGCACTCGACGACCTGCCTCTGCCATTGTGAGGCAATGGTTTATGACATGGTCTATAATTGTGGCCTGAATTTCATTCGGGACAGCACAGTGTCTTCGCGCACCTCGGCCTCTTCCCCCTATTCCTCCACCACGCATTCTCACTTCTTCTTCTTCTTCTTCTCCTCCTCCTCCTCCTCCTCCTTCTTCGTCGTCTCCTCCTCCTCCTCCTCCTTCTTCGTCGTCTCCTCCTCCTCCTCCTCCTCCTCCTCCTCCTCCTCCTCCTCCTCCTCGAGGAAGAACTTCCCCTTGTCCGTTTGCTTGGCCTTGTCTATCCATGTTCAGAGATCGGACTGGTCCTGATCAAGCTCTATATATCTGTGTTTGGCAGCACACAATCATGGAACACACCTGTGTGTGACACTCCCTCTTAGTCTAGTTTCACCTGACTGTCAATGACTGTCATCAATTTATCAAATATTCAAAGAAATTCATATATGGTATTCATGGTATTATGTTCTTGACCAATTTTGACAATTGAACAGACAGTTGTGCATGCGAGTACTTATACAATGAAATCATGCTGACATGTTTTGGAGGGAATGATCATTCGACTGAGAATCAACTAATCAGTTTAGATCTACAAGATCTATTCATTTGGAAAATGTGCTAAATGTGGGCTAACTGCATAACTGTAGGCTACTTGTACTTAATCATTTGCAAAGATGCACTGAGACAATTGAGACATGTACTAAGGCATTTACCATTTGATAAAATGAATGAGAAATGCCATTCTGTTGTGAACATTTGCCAAGAGGTTTGGAGGTTTGCCCATGTTATTTTGAGAATGTAATTTCTGTTTCAAGAAATGAGCCAAACCAATGGAGAAAAATTGTAATCCATCGGGTAGGTCCAGGAAATTCAGGTTCCAGTAGCAAAACACAGACAAAAATTTGCCTAGTAATAAAAAATTAAAATAAAAAATAAAGGGGAAAAATGAATATCAATATATAAGCATAAATATAACATATATACATGCATCTATAAATACAACATGTAAGAATAACCAGTGTAGCAGCCAAAATATCTATTGCACAGTATTTTGTTGTGCATTCAGAGATACTGTTCTGCATACATTGGTTATTTGAGTTTAAATCTATCAGTTCAAAGCAGCTTGACGAGCAAGGCATTTTTACACAAAAAAACTCAATAATTTTCTTTATTTCACTGTAAACACTAAAAATGTTTGTGCATGAAAATCCCAGTAGATTAGCAGTTTCTGAAATACTCTGATACCAACAGCCATGCCACATTCAAACTCACTTTAGTCGCTTTTCTCGCTCTCTCTGGTGCTCAGTTTGAACTTTAGAAGGTCATCGTGACCTAGTCTACGAGCCTAAATACATTAGGTTCTTGCCATGTAAACAGCTTATTGGATATTCCGCTAACAAGTAGCTGAACAGGTTTAACTAATAATAATGTGTCCAGAGAGTGTATTTTCCACCCCTTGTTAGACATAAAGCGAGTCTGTTATTCATCTTAGCCCAAAGAAAAAATATTAGGTAAAAGGGGGGGGGGGGAAATCATTTAATGAGGAAAAAAACATTGCATCATTAATCCCCTGAACGGTTGTTTTCTGAAGAATTGTAAGATGAGCCTTTGATTAACAGACACTGAATAATTGAGAGGGAGGTGACCTTATATTGATGACAATTAGCGCTGTATGCATAATTAGCAATTATCAGTTACTTTACATAACCCTCTGACAAGAACTGCAAGCAAAAGATGGCTGCGGCAATAATATTTGACAATTTGCGAGTCGTTTTTAATTGAGTCAACAAGTTTCATTCACGTCTCAGGATGGATGGTAATTGTGAATGGCTTAATAAAAACACATTTAGCAGACGATACAGTGTCACATTAAAACGCAAAATGTGTGTGGGGGGTTTTCAACAAGCGGCATAAGTTTAGAATTAAATAAATGTGAGAGGACTCGGGGGAGAAGTGACTAATGGTGTCAGTCCTCATGTTTACTTTGCTTCCTTTCATCCCACCCTCAGTTTTTCGAATGAGAAACAGATTTCAGCAATCACTCAGACGATATGTTAAATGATCATAAACACTGTTGCCTGCAATTAGTTTTAGCGCTAATCCTTATATCAAAAGATGTGACACAGGTATGTTTGAAGTCATCCACTTGCAACCCTGAGCCAAAGGACAGATGTGCTGACGAACATCTGTCTTTGTAATTCATTTTGGCCGATAGTCACTTTGGCCGAACCTTCAAAAGAGGGCTAGTTTTTAAGCATTTTTCTATTTTCCTCCTTTTTTGTGTTTATTGGAGAAATGGCACGAAATGAGAGGGAGGAAAAAAGAGGTGGGAAACGACTTACAACAAAGACTTTAAACCCTAACCATCGAGGGTGCCCCCAGGGGGGCTGACTGAGGATGAATTAGCTTTGTGTGGAGGTGATGTGCAAAAGTCTCAAGCAGCACCATTTCTTTATATTTTGCACAAAAACCTGAAATAAGTGTTGTAATTTATTGGAAAATGGATAAATGGATATCAAGCATACAGAGCATACAGAAACAGAGTTTGTAACATTTTAATGACCTTGAAAGTCAATATTTGGTGTGACTACCTTTATTCTTCAACACAACCTGAACTCTGTTATGCAAGCTTTCTTGTCATTTCTTTAAGTAGTCTTCAGGAGTAGTTCTCCAGGATTCTTGGAGGACACTCAGAGCCCTTCTTTGGATGTTAGCTGCCATTTGGTACTTTAATTCCATCAATTTTTGACAAGATCCCCAACACCACTGAAATGGAGCCCAAAACCATAACAGAGCCCCTGATTGTTTTCTGATTGGCATAGGCATTCATTGTTGGGTGTTTCTCCTGAATTCCTTTGAAATTTTTTAGTTTAACTTTCAGCAGCTTCATGCTGCTGAAAGTTAAACTCGAAAATTTCAAATTTGTATTCATCAGTCCATAAGACCTGTTGCCACAGATTTTCAGTAGAGCTGTTGAGTAATTTGCCATTTTTGTTACCCACCAGTCTAGTTTCTTTAGTTATTTAAGGATGCACTGCTCACCATGCCGGCGGCACGGTGGTTAGCACTGTTGCCGTACAGCAAGAAGGTCCTGAGTTCAATTCCAACATCAGGCCGGGGCCTTTCTGTGTGGAGTTTGCATGTTCTCCCCGTGTTTGCGTGGGTTCCCTCCGGGTACTCCGGCTTCCTCCCACCGTCCAAAGACATGCAGCTTGTGGGGATAGGTTAATTGGATAATCCAAATTGTCACTAGGTGTGAATGTGCGAATGAATGTGAGTGCGAATGGTTGTCTGTCCCTGTGTGTTGGCCCTGCGACTGACTGGCGACCTGTCCAGGGTGTACCCCGCCTCTCGCCCTATGACAGCTGGGATATGGGATAGGCTCCAGCGCCCCCCCACGACCCTGAAAAGGATAAGCGGAAGCGAATGGATGGATGGATGGATGCTCACCATGCCAAGACATGCCATGTTTTCAGGTAACAGCTCTTTGGGAATCATTTGTTGGTGCCAAAATGTAATTTTATGTTTGTTTTTTGTTCGACTAAAGAATAAGATGGGACTAAATCATGTGTTGTTATACGTTGCAATGGGTACCTAAAGATGCAACTGGTTTATTGTTATCCGTTATGTGTAGACACAACATTAGTTCATCCTTTGAGTTAGGTGCCTTTTTTGTTTGAATGATTCATAAGTTAAGTGGCTTCATCAAAAAATACAAATAATAATTAAATGAAAAGGACTAGACTGGAAATGAGTGAAAAAGCAGCCAATGTCCAAAGAAAAACTTTGAAAAACCTTCAGAAAGCCTGGAGAACTATTGCATGAGACTGCTTTAAAAATGAGAAATCTACGGCTCCTTGGAAGCAAAATATGAAGAAAGGAGGAGTGGCTCAAAACCACAATATTATATTTTTTGTCTTCACCACCTAACTGAATATGTGCCATAGAATATGCAACTTTTCCATCTTCTTTGCTTTAGAGACAACAGAAACAAGTGAGGTGTATCCTCATAAACTGGCAGAGCCATTGTTGATATAAAAACTATTTATTACAGCCTGCATGTCTGTGATAATGATATACAAACAAAACCTTTCTGCAACATGTGTGTTAGCCTCATACTCCCAAACCTAACTGCACATCACCAGGGCTCCCCAGGCTGGAAGCCAGCTATTGGATGCTTGTTGTGCGTTACTACTGCAATTATTACAGAGCTTTTTCTTTTCTTAATTGGGTCATTAATCATTATGATTAATGACCCAATCGTGTCATTAATCATAATGACATGTCTTGGATACCTCTGAAGTTGACATTCATTTGAAACGGGGGTCAAGAAAGTATAAAATGCAAGTAAACAAAGCTAAAAATTGCATGGCTAAGAAATGTAAATGTCAACATGGAAACAGATGTGGTATGAAGATTATGTACAAACATTGAGATGTCAGTTTAAATTATCTGAATTACAGCTTTGGTTTCCTTTAGTCAATCTAACATGCAGTAAAATAGCATCTTCCTCTTTTTGATGTTTAATGGATGCAATAAGCGATGCTGCATGTGGTCTTTGCTCTTGAAAGAAAGTCTTGAAGTGAGGATATGAATCAGATACAGTCTTCTAAGCTAACTGCGTGGTAGACTTGAGGCTAATGGCTTCCATGCTATCCATTCCAGTGCTGCCCTCTGCCTTTTGAACAAATAATCCTGGAGAACTGTTATCTTTCAGGTTCAGTTTGTAGGCGCATGCTTCACCTTCTACTTCAATTACTGTTTTCATTTCCATGAGGAAGGAGAAAACAGGGAGTAGGATATCATTCCAGGTTTTGTAATAAGAATTGCAATGTTTCTGTATACGTTCAAAACTTGATCTTGCAGCTATTATAAGCTTAGAGAGGACAGCTGAGTGTTGTTGTGTTTAATTTTATCAGATATGAGAGATGAGAAACCAGCTTGCATAGATTTTCATGTCTGAGCACGTATATCTACCACACAGACTGCATATAAAGAATGGGAATAGTTTCCAGGTCTAAGAGGTAAAGTAAATGCAGAAGGGCCACAAACCTGCAAATCTTTCAAATGACCAACAGGAGGCATCTTGTTGGAAAAAGATGTCCGACATATATAAATCTATGAGAAAATAACTCTACAAGTCACTTTGTTTGGGATTTAGGACCCAGTGTTTTGATTTTCTTTAACTTTTAGTGTTTCCTGGTTTCTTTATTTCAGTTTGTTTTATTGGGTGAGTCCCTTATGTTAGGGAGAATGTAATTCCTCAGTGTTTAGCCTTTGGTTCTTGTTATTCTTAGTTTTCTTTACGTCAGTGTTTCTAGTTTAGACCACCTTAGTTTTACCTATCTGGTTTCT
Organism: Rhamphochromis sp. 'chilingali'; assembly: GCF_963969265.1. Lineage (NCBI taxonomy): Eukaryota > Metazoa > Chordata > Actinopteri > Cichliformes > Cichlidae > Rhamphochromis > Rhamphochromis sp. 'chilingali'. The sequence continues at coordinate 10,813,132 of NC_137932.1, read as the reverse complement.
GCTCTCAGTTAAGTTTGTTTTTATTCTATCCCTTGTTTCAATTATCATGCTTGTCCAGTGTTGCCATGCGTTGTCTAGTTTTTATCTGTCCGTGATGCCATGTTTAGTAAATTCCTTTTTTATTTTGCTTCCTTTGTCGTGTCTCCCTTGATTGTTGTCAGCTGTGTCCTTACCTGTTGCCCATCCTCTTGTCATCTTATGAGTATTTATTGTCTGTGTCACCCTTTGGTCATTGTCACGTCCTATCGTCATGCCTGTGTGCTCACTAGTGTTTTACAGTGGCTTGTCTTTGAACATGTTAAACAGCCAGCAATATTCATTCATTCATTCCACTTCACAATCCTAAGTTCTGCATTTGGGTCTGCAACCTGCCTGTTATACAGCACTACGTGGTACACTTGATATCTGACTGCAGTAAACACTTTTAATGAGGTGAGTTTACGGGCTCAGTATAACCAAATACATCACAAAGTTTATTTTGTAAAGCATGGTACTCATTATAGTTTAAAAAGGACTATAAAGAAGTGTACGCTTTAGGGACACCATATTTTGTGATTGACAATCTGCTATTTTATGAGCATGTACAGTCCCTCGGTTCATTAGTCAGACCCACTCACTCATTTCAAAATTTCACTAATCACTAGGTAATGTCATGCGGTTGTGTCCATCTTTTGTATACAGTCTACAATAATAATAATAATAATAATGGATTGGATTGATGCGAAGCTCGTTTCTCTCTGCAGTTTTAGGTTTAATTTTAGGCGAATGGATGGATTGGATTTATATAGCGCTTTTCAAGGCACCCAAAGCGCTTTACAATGCCACTATTCATTCACTCTCGCATTCATACACTGGTGGAGGCAAGCTACGGTTGTAGCCACAGCTGCCCTGGGGCAGACTGACAGAAGCGAGGCTGCCATTTCGCGCCATCGGCCCCTCTGGCCAGCACCAGTAGGCAAGTAGGGTAAAGTGTCTTGCCCAAGGACACAACGACCAGGACAGAGAGCCCAGGGATCGAACCGGCGACCTTCCGGTTACAGATACGCTTCCCAACCCCCTGAGCCACAATCTTCTCATGTCCTTTGCAAGACATGGCCCCAGCATATTTTAAAATAAAAAAGTGAATGAGAAGCGCTCTATGGTTGGCACTTGATCAATTATTCTTCAAACTATGGTTCAGAACATTTTGTTTCAGTAGCACCATTGCCTCTAGGTGCCACTTATTTTGTTGCCTGTAAGCCTGTCAGTAAGTTGCCAAACACAGTCACTTACTCATACACTGACTAATAACACTTGGTGGAAAGTGTGTGAATCTGCAGTGCTGAGCAGAGGTTTGCTGATTTCTCCACTTCTGCAAAGAGGTCTGTTTCCAAAATTGCTGTGTAGATTCACCATAAATGAAAAATCTGATTTTTAAATGACTTTGTTATGTATATGTATTTTATTTTGGCTATTTTACACTGGCCTCGATGATTGCTTAAATACTTATGTTTCAGTGGACATTCCGTGATTTATTTTTGGCTACATTAATGCATGGATGAAAAGTTCTGGCACATAACACAGAGATATATAGTGTCAGAAACCCAAAATCATGACATAAAGCAGGTGTGTAAAAATAAGATCAAAGTTTACTTGAACCAATATCAAAATATTACCTTCAAAGAAGGCAAAGATTCAGGCAGGGTTCAAAAGCAGGCAGAGAAAAAACAGACTAATACAGGAAGACAACCGAGGGGGGTGGAAATCAGCCGTGAACGTGTGCCGTAATGACTAAGGGGACCAGTTGGTGAAGTGGATGCAGGTGAGCAAAGAAGCTGAAAGGAAAGCAGGGCAGGTGGGAATGGTGGGTTTGGAACAACAGGAGAGAAGTGAATGGGAACATAAAAAAACAAACTGCATGAAGACCAATATATACCCAAAAATCTATAATTTTTTCTGCTAATTGTACCTTCTTCAAGAATAGATAAAGAAGACCATAAAGCAAGACAAGACACAAATGATGGGAGAGAAGGCAAAATTGAATATAGTAGTTGTATATAAACACCTGGTAAGTAAAGAGAGGTTAGTGGAGAAGTCCAGTGCATCATGGGAAGTCCCCCAGCAACCTGAGCCTATTGCAGAGGATCACCTGATCTAGCTCACACTATAAGCTTTATCTGGAAGTAAAGTTTAAAGTCAAATCCTCAATGGAGACAGGTCGTCTGTCTGGAAGCTGGTTCCACAGGGGTCTGACAGCTGAAATCTCTCCCTCCCATTATACTTACTACTGGGAACCAGCAGTCTGAGAGTGAGGTGCACTGTTTGGATAATATGGTACTATGAGGTCTCTGACATATGATGAGGCCTGATTATTCAAGACCTTGTATGTGAGGAGAAGAATTGGAAAGTAAATTCTGGGTCTAGCAGGTAGCCAGTGAAGAGAAGATAATATGTTAGAAACATGATCTCTCTTTCTTGTCCCAGGCAGTACTTTCACTGCCGTGTTTTAGTTCAACTTAAGGCTTTATGGGGAATTTTTAGAACCGTCACATAATAAAGAATCAAAATAGTCCAATCTACAAGTAATAAATGCACGAACTAGTTTTTATCACCACTCTGAGACAGGATGTTTATAATTTTATCAACTTTGGGAATCAATCAGTCATTCAAATACCTCATTTATATTTAGGTGATCTCCCACGCAAGGTCATCTTCTCAGATATGTAGACAGCATCTGGTTTCACCACAGCCCTCAAACTTGCAGAGAGAGCAAGAACATCAACTTCTGTTTCAAATAGACCTGAATTTTGTGTTAAAGTTCATTTCTTCGTATGCAAACAGACACTTTTCAAGCCTGAGGAAAGAAACCAGTTTGTTCACAATTTCTTTTTTGTCAACACTCGTCAAATTGCACAGTCACAGTCACCACACTGAACACAGTGGAGAAATGGAGTTTTTTTTCCCCCGAAGTATAAAAAGTTCTAAATTGAAACTTACATTCAACAAACTATTTTTTTATGTTTATGGATTAGTGCCACCATGCTTTAAAAAAGCATCACTGTTTCATACCTACCTCCAACAATCCAACTGTTATATTTCATACACATTCTCCAGAATTTAAGGATGACTAGTTGAGGGTAAACACTTATTGCACAACTTTTTCACTATAATGAGCACCAAGCCCATATGATGACTCAGATTTAAAGTCATTAAAAACTATAAACTGTTAATGATTCAGAAGCCAGTTTTCCTGAATGTTGACAGTATGAAACATCCTGTCTTGTGCAACAAGGCTAAAGATCCACATTTTCACCTGAAGGACTGGGAAACACACTCTGCAGAAGTGTCACCTTTCATCGTTCTCACTTGCGATGGTATCAGGTGTACTTTGAACAGGCTTGTGTCTGGCTAAAACTACCCTTACGCAGGATGGGTGGGGTAATGTGGTGTGTGTTTAAACAGACAAGGTAAGGTCCCCCGTCACAATACGTGCTCAGGCAAAGATCGGGCTTGAATGGAATCCTTTACCTGTAGCTCTGGGGAAACTGTACACTGAAAATCTACAACGAGACTTCAGTGCCCGTCAAAACCACAATGGAGACAACTAATGATACCACAAAAATCCTGGGGAAAGGTCCTGAATACCTTCGTAAACAAATGGATTTAGAGAGTGAGACAAAAGGACGCATGAGTGCCGTGGAGAGGCTCGCCGCAAGTAAACCAAAATACGTCAAAAGCCAACAGGTGGTTAACTCAACTCAGGAGCCAGTGATTAGCCTTGGATCGGCCTCTGTGAGTAGCACTGGGTCCTCTAACCGAAGCTCACACCGGGATGGGAATCTTCCTACAGGGAGTCACTTGACAGGGAATACACTCACTGTGCAAATCTCTTCACCAGTGCAGGCACATCGCTCCAGCGCCAAAAAACGACCAGACTCTCTTCTAATTTACAGACAGAAATGTGAGTTATTGAGAGGGCCAGCAAATGAACGGAAACACCATATAACCCGTAAGTTGTTGCTCAACCCTGTGAATAAAAATGCCCCATTATCCGAGGGGACAGATAAGGAATGTGAGTCTCAGGGCAACGGGGGAAAAATCACCACGCCTAAGGAAACAGCAAAGGAATGGAATCCACATGTAGTTATCTCTAAACCGGAGAGCAATGGAGTGACAGAAGAGTGCAGAATCAAGAACAGTGACTCTGGTACAAAACCTAAGGCTGGAGTTGTAAATGCATCTAGTGGTCTCCTGACAGTTCCTGAGGTTGAAAGGAGGTCTGGCAAAGGAGTCAGTCGTTCTCACTCTGATATCAGCTCCAGGTATTCCAAAAACTTTGCAGACTTTGATGTTTTTTTCAAGTACTGCGGGCTGGACGGTGAGGTCATTGAGTCTTTGGGGAAGGACAACTTCTCGGCTCGCTCAGATGAAATTGCAATAATGGTTCGGAGTGTCAGTGTTTCCACGTCAGATGATGGCTTTTCCAGGAACAGTAGTGACAGCGATGCGCTCATGGAGGAAAAGCTGCACGAGAAGATACGTCAAGAGACCTCAGTTATTGAGCGCAACGCACGGATTATCAAGTGGCTGTACAGCTGTAAAAATGCTAGTGACACTGGAAAAAAGTTACGAGATCTTCACTGATTGCGCTTTTTCTTTTTACCAAGTGATGTTACATAAAAGTTATATTTTGAGGACAAAGATGGAAGTAGTTTCTTGTTTTTGGCCTTAGAAAACACTGAATGATACCCTACTTTTCCAACTGTACCTAAATCTTAGGATATGTATTGTGTATGCTGCATGTGTGTGTGTGTGTGTGTGTGTGTGTGTGTGTGTGTGTGTGTGTGTGTGTGTGTGTGTCCTTTACTGATGACTTTTCTGAGAGCAAATGATGACTGGGTGATTTCTTATTTTTTTCTAATTTTTTTTTACTTGCACAGGACCATCTATGATCTCAGTTACACTGGAAACAGATAAAATACAATGTCATAAAAGCGATACAAAAACAAAAAGTATTTACATTATTCAGCTTCAACATTTTTAGGATTACTGGCTTATTTAATATAATACTTTTGCGTTCTATTCAGACTCTATAAAAAAACATTTCTGTATTAAATATGGTCAAACATGCATACAAGAAGGCAAGCAGTAATTCAAAAGAATTCAGTGAAGTGCTGTGATATGAAGCAAAAACATACTAGTATGAACTAGTTTGGGATTATTTTCTTTTTTCATAAAAATAAAATACTTTTAAGTTCAGTGATTTTGGTTGTGAGCCTTTTTAAAGTAAATGGCCCACAGTCATATAGACTTACATTGTTTATAAAAGCTATACTGTATTTTTATGCGACTATAATTTAAAGCTTTTGAAAATGTACAAAATTTGTCAACATGACATACTTCCTGCTAATGATAACTCAACGTCTAACAATGCTGCAGCAATTCTAGCTGTAGCTTTTTGATGAGTTGTCATCAATGTTACATAATTCATCTACAAAACATTTGTGTGTTTATTTATTATTCATTAACATGCAATTATTTTATACGATCACTTATAAAATGTACTATTTGTAAAGAGTGGTACTATTATTTTAAGATAAAAGGCTCACAGCTCATGGCCTTTTGATTCTTCCCAGGAACATTAAAAGGAGTCTCACACTGATGCTCATAAATTCTGCTCCTCTGCGAATACCTTTAGGCCACCTCAAACATGAAAGCATCCCTAAATCAGAATTTGTACAACCTGCCTTTTAAGTTTATAATCCAATAATGTGCACTCCCATTTCTCTCGGGGTGAAAGGTATACATTCCATCACACCAACACACATGAAGACACACACACCCACACACAACCTGGAGACTTACTCTGAGTTTACCCATAACTACTGCCTGCCAAACTCTGACCATAACTTATCCTAATGTTAAAAGATAGCTTTAATATATAAATTTGAATGATTTAGATCATGAGGATTTGTTCCCTTGTCCACATACAAAAAAAAATTTGCATGTATGTGTGTAAATAAATTTAGGTCACCACAACAAGTGTAATATCTGCCACCCCACAGACACTCAAATGCAAACCACAGCAACTGATACCAAAAAATTTACGTATGGAAGATCTGCTTATATTTAACAGATGTATGAAAAAACATTTGAGGAAGTGGTTATTTTCCTCGCAAACTTTCCCTTAGATCTGTTAGGGGAATGTGCTTAATAATCTGATCGGCTTATGTCCAGTGACCCGTTGTTGTTGTATCTCTCTCCCAAGCTCCGTCTGCTTTGTCTCTTCATTGCTTTCTCTCTCTTTTTGTCTTTTAGCCAAGTTTTTTTTTATTCTTTGAAGCTCAGTGGCTGAACATGAGCTGGGGGAAAGCAATGGAAAGACTGTGCTTGACGCAGTATGTTAAACGTATTGCCACCTATTCAGTTTCACTCATTGTCTTCTTACAGAGAAAGAAACAAACAATATACGTTATAAGTTCATGTGAGTGGGCACAAAGTAGTTAGCTGGTGCAGACACACCTTTCACTTCTCCAAATGCCTGACTGACTGTTTAGTACAAGCCTCCACTTGTTGGTTGCCAAAAGTAGAGGTTACCTGTTGATAATGATAGTCATCAATATGTGATTATTGATTGTGAATGTGAACTCACTATTGCTACAAGTTTGCATTTAATTTTGTTTTTTATATGTAAAACTTAAAATTTTTGTACTCCTAGATAATTTGTATATCTTTACCACCTTTTGCCCAGTTTTACTGCTACTGAAAACATAAAACACAAATAAAACTGTTTTTACAAGTAAAATGTTGCATGAGTATACTCACAGTGGGTGGAATGGAAATGTTTGCTAAAGTTTAAAAGTTTTAACCCAGGGTGAATATATTGTCTTTGAATTACTCCCCTGCGACCATGATAAGCGGAAGGGAATGGATGGACGGATGGATTGATGTTAAACTACTTACTCTTTTATTAGTTGTTCTGTTGGTTATGAGAATTATCAATTACCTATACACTGCCACTTCATCAGTTACACATTGCTAACACTGGGTTACCTTCAGGGCTGCCTTAATTCTTCTTGGTGATGTGATATCATTATTATTATCATATCATTACATTACATTGCTGCTGATTTTTCAGCTGAAGATCAATTATGAGAATCTCCTCCTCCACCACATGCCAAAGGTACTCTAGGTGTCTATTAACTGTTTCTTATATTCTGTTTTTCCACTGTACTTGAGCCCTCCAACTGCTTTATATACAAACACACATTCATCAGTGGCATGCCGTGACTTTTACAGAAAGGCAAGCAGAGACAATCGTCACCCCTCACACCCACTACACACACAAACAAACACACCTTCTTCAAAAACACCAATTTAACAAGATAAACTGGATCAGATTAAAACATGCCATTTGTGCTGTCCATCTGCACATCTTCACGTTTCTACACTCCTTCCTGGCTGAAGAGATGTAAAATATTTCTAATAACTTAGTTAAATAAATATCTACCATATTCCCCCCACTTTTTTGTATTGTTAACTGACAATGACAAGTGGTGGAGGAACTTTTCAAACCAAAAAGCAATAAAAAACCTTACTTTACATAAAACTGTATTATTGAAAAATTGTGTATAAAGTATCAAAACTAAAACTATTCTGCAGAAAAATGTCACTAATCAGTGTTAAATATTATTTTTTATCACTGCTCCATATGTTTAAGGTTGATCACATTTTAAACACTGTATTTCTGTTTAATTTTCAGCATCAAATTCTATAAATCACACATTTGTCGTGGCTGTCCTGTGAGGACCGCATATCTATGAAAAAAAAATCATTTGTTCGTTGCCCATCTTTTCTACATCACAAATGTTCTCCAAGGTGGCCAGTAAGACAACTAGTTGTGTTTCCATACGAAGCATATTACTGATCTCAGAGCAATGAAAGCTCCCCTCAGCTTACCATGAAAGACCAGTGGTTTATCCAAAAAGGACATGCACAAATCACCTGAAACAAACTGCTGGCCTCCTAGCTCCAGTTATTGTTAATAGGAGACAGACACGCCTTCAGAGATGGAAACAGCTACATTTTTCTGTGAGATAAAATAAGCACAGCTTTCAGCGACAATAGCCAACTGCAGTCACAAAATAGCAGTAATGTAAAGGACAGATTAACTGACAGGAGGAGCTTTATGATGAGGGATCACTTCACTTTGCTATGTTATAGTTCACGTTTATTTTTAGATTTGACAAGGCACGCTACTTGCTTTGCTTGTCCTGATGGAACATCACTGACACTACCAGTCTAAAGTTTGGACACACCTTCTCATTCAATGTTTTGTTTTTATTTTTGCTACTTTCTACATTGTAGATACATAAACAATGTGGGCTTTAAAGATAATTAAGAAACTTTCTGAAGGAAACCTGGGCTTGTTAAGAGAGACGCCATCCATTCCACTTTGGATGGAGAAGCTCTCATTTCTAAGAATCTGGCCAAATATATTAAGCCCCCCAAAACGTGACGATCCAGAGTTGGGACCAGGAAACAGAGTTGCAGTCTTACACGCCTCTCTGCAGCTTCTCTCCTCCCATTATCCCCCAAAACCCCATCCCCTCAAGGTCTGTGTCAGCTCCCAAGCAGACAAAAAAACAAACAAACTAAAAACCGGCAAAAAACAACTGAAACATAAAAAAACACAAAGAAAGAACAATACAGTATCATCAACAGCACCAAAGACTAAAACAGTGAAATGTGGATTGTTGAACATTAGGTCTCTGTTACTTCATGAGTTAATAATTATTCAACAAATCGATTTATTTTGCCTTACAGAAATACAAAAATGACAGCCTCAACACGGCATTTAATCTGTTGTTAGACTCAATTGGCTCAGATCAGAGCTCAGATAAATGCCATACAGAGTTCCAGTAGCACACACATCCCTACATCAGCTGTTCAAAGGAGACTGTGCAAATCAGGCCTTTATGGTCAAATAGGTGCTAAGAAACCTCTACTAAGGGAAAGCAACAATCAGAAGAGATTTGTTTGGGCAAACAAATGTGTGGGGTTCAACACATTGGGTCTAACCCACAACCCTGAGATTAATAATCTCATAGTCTTGAGCTAATCAAGCTCCACAGTAAGCCTTCAGTTCATGTCATACCAACATTTAAGACAAGTTCTTCCTCTGACCTCTAATATAAATAAAGTATTTACACCCAGGAAACTCTCACTAGATAGTTTTTCTTTTCAAACCAATCTTTGTAAACCCTAGAGATATTTCTGTGAGAAAATTCCAGTAGATCAGCAGTTTCTGAAATACTCAGACCAGTTTTTCCAATGTGACTGATTAACAGGTAAATGTAATAAAGAGGATGTATATAAGTAGCAACAATGCCAGCAGATATGAGTGGGTATATATAGATTCTGGATAATGTTTGAGCTTATTGTATCCAGCTTATGGGACGCAGTATCCAACAACAAGACCAAATTGTCAGTACCTGTTTTACTAGTAATATAAAATTCTTAGTCAGTACTCTCATGTCACTCATTGTTATTGCTTTATCATAAATTAAATAAAATGATAATTGATTTCATTTTAAGACATATTTAATTATTCCAATATTTAATTAATTAATTATTTCATAGTTCCTGTGCTGCTGTCTATGAATTTATTTTCCATGTAAATCTCACTGATCAAAATCAAGAACTATGTCTAACACTGATTTAATCAAAATCATTGCTTTGGTCTGAAGTCAGTTCTTTCAGTGAACACTGCTCAATACAAGTACACAGAGTTTGAACTTGCATGCTTCTAGTTCCTACTTTGCAAGTACACTCAGAAGTCAGGACTTCTGAGCATGGAACATCCAGCTCACAGTGAGACAGTAGAATATTTGATGACATCAGCTCACTTTCACATTGTACTTTACTGCCTTTTAACCCTTATGGTTAATATTCACAATGAATATTGTGAATATTCATTGATTTTTTTCAAGGAGAGGGTAGAGCTGGGTGAATGGGTGGGTGCTTTCACTCCTGCCACTAGCACTGCTACATGATTTTACATTGACGTGATGGCCAAATAGGTCCTGCAACATTGGGTACGAAGGGGTTGTTCAGTTGGTTGCATTCTCCAACCTTTACCACTAGATGACACTAAATTACACACACAAAATACATAAATGAATACCTATTAAATTCATATTTTAACCACAAAGAACTCCCACTGCAAACCATATAGGACATTAGACTGTATTTTTAAGCTCAAACAGGTGACGTGACAATAACAATAAAATTTTTGAGAGCCGGTGTACAATGAGTCAGGGCTGCTGAATACGTACAAAACTTTGAAAGAAACATGTTCAAACGGGGTGTCGTTTTTGGACATCCGAAATAGCTGCATTTTTTTAATTTGCATATACAGGCACAGTATTCAATTGACCTTGCTCTGAACGACTTGCGACTTAAACTGAAGAGAATAACGTCATTTGAAACAATCAAAAGTAAACTTATCTTTTCACATCCAGTTTGCAGCTTTACGCCATGCACATCAAAGCAGGAAGGTCCCAGAGTAATAAAACTGTGACCTAGATAACGTGTCATAAAATATACGGCTTAAACTTAAACCATACAACTGATGTGAAAAAACAGTGGGTGGGGTGAGAAAATAGTTATTTATTCAAGTTAAGTCTTTAAAGCGTTTCACAACATTTTTCAGCATCAGTCAGTCACTCAAAGCTCCAGCAGACCAGTTACCATCCCCCATCTCAAAATCAAAACACAAGTACATGTGTGCAGTCCGCTGTCACGTGTCGAAGAAAGCCCCCAACAAAACAAATGGGATTAAAAAAAAAGCTGTTGAGTGACAGGAGTGATTATCCAATCGGCCTCCCGAATCTGGGTAGCAACAAGATAAATACAGACCTTTTGACCAATCAGAGAGCAGTAGGGGGCGTGAATTGACGAATTCTCGCGCTTACTTCCGTCAATATTTCCAGCTCCGCAGGAGGGGAAGGCTAGAGACGGAAGCAGAGACACAACAGAAGAGCTGCTTCTCTTTAACGGTTTGTTTGGCCGTTTTTCAGAAATTCACAGTCTTATACCAGCGTAGCGGAGATTCATTATTTTCTTCTTGTCGTAATTATTTGTTTTGGGTCGACTGACAGCTTCGTGTTTGATAGCTAAAACGACTTTAACAGCGCCCGCTAACGCTGTCATTGTCCAAATTCTGAAGGTAGAAAAATATATAATTGCGTCACGGATATTGCAAGGTATGTTATTTAAGTATATTAAAACGCTGTGGCTTAGTCTGGCCCTTTACATACGAGTGTTAAATCTGTAAACGCGCTGTAACAGGGTAATTGAGAATGGCTGATGGCCCTCTGCTTTATGTGATATGCAGTTGAAAGGTAGCTGCAGGCTACAGTGTCTCTATGAACACTAAGAGAAACCATAATAATACTTTTTATTTTCACCTTTTTTAACCAATGCTGGCATAAAATATAAGAATCTATGTGTGGTGGGATTTGTTTAAAAACAGTCAGTTTCAATTTGTAAGCTTTAAAAAAAATCATCTCAGTGTTTTTGAACTGCCATTAAATTGGTGATATTTATAACTTGTTCACCTTTTCATTTAAAAGTTGTTGTTTTTTTCAGTAGAACCTAATGTGAACATAATGTGAATATAACCGATTAAATGCTTAAAACTGTTTGTGAAATTTTATTGTAGCATGCTGTATTTAACAAGGACAAATTAGATTTCAAAATTTCTCTCTTCTTTGCATGGTGGCATCAAGAATAAAAAAATCATTTTCTAACAAAAGCTGGTTAAACCTCCAGGTGTGAAGTAGCAGCGGCCCTCTCTGCTCACAGTCTCACACCTGCCAGACAAGATGCCTTTCTTGGGTAAGGATTGGAGATCGCCGGGGTGGAGCTGGACAAAGACGGAAGATGGCTGGAAGAGGATCATCTTGTTCGGAGATGTTTTGGAGGACAACAACGGAGAGATTGATTTGAAAGAGTAAGTTGCCTTCACCTTTATCTACCTTTAATCAAACTTCTTTGGTTTAGTATCATCTCTGTCTGAGCTCTACATATTTAAGTAGTCAAAAATTCACCCAATTAAAGTGCACTTTAGCTCTGTATCACATTGGTGACCTGTCCTGGGTGTACCCCACCTCTAGGATAGGCTTCAACCTCCCTGAGACCCTCATAAGGGCGTGCAAAAGAGAATGCATAACAGTAGTATATCTAAAGTTTTGCTGCTCAAAATATTGATACAGCCTAAAATGGAATGAAAAAAAAAAAACGAAATTGCTGGTCATTTTCCTTTAAAAAAACAAGGAGTTTAATCAGTTTTGAGTAAAAGTAGATCATAGTTTATTGGCTTACATTCATTGCCTTATATGGCAATATGTTTGTAGTAGCTTGTATGTACATTGTACTTTGACCATTTTTAGTTTGCTGACGACATTTTGGAGTGCTGTAAAATTTTATGAGTTATATTAAAAGTATAGTAATCAAAACAGGTTGCTTTTATTGTATAATCCAACTGTGCCTTTAGAGGCCAATCTATGCCTTCAGTGGATACTCTAAATTGGATTACAGAATCACAGATTTCTTAGAAAATAGAAAAGGGGAAAAAACTAAAAGGAGCAGTGGTGAATGATTTAATAAGGATACATGAGTGGACAGATATCCGCTGAACAACATTTCTCTGGATATTTTTCACATTTTTAAACTTTGTAAGACCTACAAACTCTTTCAGGCTTCTTTTATATGTGTAAAATAAAAAAATGTAACCACAACAGTAGGCTAATTACATGTAATACCTGGCTTAATGGATCTAATGTCATGGGTTGCTGTTTGCTGTTACTGAAGAATTTTCTAAGCTATGATATGTGTTAATCCCTTACTGTAAGTTGACTCTCCTTCAGGATAATACTGAAGCTAAAGGGGAACTGGTGTAAAATGACCTGTTTACACAAGTCTGTTATAGAGATACCTAATAGCCCAGGGTTAAAGGGTACATAAGGCAACAATTCACTAATCATTCAACCACTTATTATGAGGGCCATAGCACATACAGTTGTGCTCAGAGGTTTACATACACTCATTATGGGGATGAATGTTGTGGTAATTTGGGTTTTTTAATGATTTCTTTGAACTGTTCTTTTTCAGGGGTGGAATGATTGTACAGCATACATCTTTAATGACTTTAAAAACAGCAGGACTTTCACACAAATTGAATTTATGAGGAGTTTTAAGTTGCACAGGGTCAAAAGTATACATATGCGCCCACTAATATTTGGTTCAGTGTCCCATCTCATGCAGATGCTTTTGCTATCTGGCCCAGCTTCCTCTGTTTTTGCTTTGAGGCAACAGTGATGCTCAAAGATTTTTCTGTCCAACATTCACACCCATCCAGACTCTGATGAGCACATCGGGAGCAACTCAGGTTCAGTATCTTGGATGCAAACTGGAGCAGGGATTGAACCTTTCAATTTTGTAGGGTACCTGCTTTTCCTTCTGAGCCACAGCCACCATCAGCAATGACATTGGTTCTCACGATGACTGTATGTAAACTTTTGACCTTTTATGAGGTGATTATACTGTACATTCCCATAATTTCAGCTTGGTTTTGCCAAAGAGTGTTGTTACAGAAAAAAGAATTGAGTCGACATATTTTAACATAGTTTTCAATGACATTGATTTGGCAGTGAATCCTGTAGTTCTGTAAGAGCAAAGAGTGTTTGTAGTTGTGTTTATGTGAAAAAGAGTCTCCTAATTATGACCAATTATTTAATTGTGACAAATCTGAATGTGATATCGCATCAAGGTTTCTCAATGCTGCAGACTACTTGCACAGCAAGTGACAAAACACACAAACCGCTCGCTGTGAGAGTGGAGCAAATATTGATTAGATTCGATTTTCATCTGGTTCTGCGTATAAGTCACATTCTTTATTGATTATTCTTGTGATTCTTCCAGTTTTCCGTGTTAAAAGAAAGTAGGCCTACTTGAGCTTTCAGCGTAATTTCACCTTTTCCTTAATCATCTCTGAGTCTGAACACAGTGTGGAGACTTCGGGTAAAGGCTTGGATGTGACTCGTGTGAAAAAGCTCCACTACTATGAGTTCAGAGTTCAGTTGCTTTGCTCTGTGGTTAACAATTCTAGCTAAAAAAAAAACCTCTTTAAAGACACAAAATTCCAGCAGAAGGTCAGTTTAGGTCTGGAATAATGAAACAACCATGTGGTAATAATGACAGAGTTCACAGCCAACCTCAGGTAGAGAAGGCTGTTACCGTTTGGGAAAACTTGGAATTTTGGTTAGAAGAATTCTGGATTGTAGAAGGGTAATTATGCTGACTGCATAATGTATCAGGTAGTGGGAATTTGATTTGCTCAGTTTAATACTGGGAAGTGTTACTCCATTTTCTCACAGAGCCCTCAATCGGGGTTTTGAAATCCTACTAAATTCCTAATGAAATAACCAAATTGTTATGTGTGTATGTATGAAGGTCTTTGATCAGATTTATTTATGCTACCTCTACAAGTAGTTCTGTCTCAGGTTGCCGTCTTATGAATGTGGTGAAGTTTTAGAATAGTCTAAGCATGTGTGTTTTTGTTTGTTTATTTATTTTAAAGTGTCAAAGTTTTTTGTTTTCGATTTTTTTGGCAAGTTTTCAAGGTTTTAATCACAGCAAGTATAGTCGTGCTTCTCTCAGGGCATAAAGTATTACAGGGTCATAACTTTTTCACTTAAGCATATTAAACTTTATTAGGGTGTTTTGGCTTGGTGTCTCTTACTAAACCAATGTTTCCAATAGTGCCTTAAATCTTAATGTCGCTGCAACTCTTAGTATAAAGATGGACTGACTACAACTGATCGACTGCCAAGTCTCTCTCTAAATGTTGACATGACTGTCAGACACTGTCCAGCATCCGCAGAGCATTCTCAGAAGGTTTTCAAGTAAACATTTTTTTTTCCATTATTAAACAGAAAACAGGGGAGAGTTGACAGGAAATTAAATGATAGGAATATAAAACAAAAGCTTAATGTTTCCAATTACATGGTCCGTCTCAAACCACCAGGACACACTGGATTTTTCTTGGTGAAATTACAAGAATAAGACCAGAAGTGCTCACGAACCATTAAATCGCTTAGAATTGGTGCCATAACATCTAGGCTTTTATGAGGTGATTTACATCACACAGTTCAACTTTTTTTCTTTCTGACTACATAGTAATATCATACAAACAACTTCTGAATGTGACCTGTGTGCAGTATATACAGCTAATCCTAAACCTCTGTGCATATGACACTTCTTTTTCACACACGTTCATCGTGCATGCTGTTAGATTGTAACAAAATGAGTTGAAGTTAATGTGCTTGTGAGCAGGTTAGGTTTGAAGCATAAGTTGCCATGACTGAGCCTAATCACGGAAAACTACAGGTTACACCTTAGGTTCCCTCTCAGAATTGACATCATAACTATTTTACAAGCCTTGGCTTTTATGATAACAGTGCATAATGATAACCTCCAATTTCAAACACGCTGGCTGTTGTGTGTTCAAATAATGGGGCTTAGTGGATTAAAGACTTTAATGGCAACAGCTTGTTGAGATCAGCTAAACCAAAAAAACATCTTCTGCTTTTCGTCTTTCTGGTTTATATTACACACTGCCCCTGTCTGCAGCTCATGTGTCCTCCCACAGCAGAGCTCATGTTGTTCTCCACAGGAAACTTGTATTGTTTTGACATGTGCCAACTGGCAGTGAGCAGTTGTAAAAATGAGGAGACAAGAGGGGATTTTCTGTATTCATTCATTTCTTTTTGTATGTATTTTTTTCTGCTCCAGCTTCCTGTTCTGCTTGTGTTTTGGAGTTTTACTGGATGGAGGATTATTAATTGCCTCATTGTATATGACTAGGCATTTATATGTTGGCACGTCCTTCTACATCTTGAATTTATCTGACTCCCTCGCCTCTGTTGTTTAGAAATTTGTTGTTTATTTTGTTGCATTTTCATTAGAGTTTACTGAAAAGTGATCTTCTCAAGTCAACTGGTGACATCTCTGATCATTGTGAGGACCAGAGACTGTTGATATGGTGGACAATAGTTCATGAGCAAGCCTCATAAAACGTAAACACACACGCAGGGTTTGGTTCGGTTCGTGTCACGCTGGTACTGACAGGGTGGAATTGATGGCATCTCAGTAGCAGTTGGTGACGTCCCCTTCAGGCCAGGGGAATTTTCTGTCTAACTAACAGTACTTCTCGGTACCACAGTGACTCGTCAGCAGTCTTTAGCCTGTCATCAGACAATAACTAATTACATCATTTAGGCAAATTGGCTGCTCTTCAGATGCAGTCTCCCTCCACAAAGCCAGTGACCTCATGGCAACCGAGGTACGTTTGCCAGGCGACCACATGTAGGCCAGAAAGAAAGGAGACAATACACTGGGTGTGTACTAGAATGGTACACAGTGTTACAGAAGTACTTCAGATCACAGTGCATGTGTAAATCTAAAACAAACTGGTCACTGATCTTCATGTTGTCGAGTGTCAGTTGAGTGTTTGAACCTCAGTTTAATGCTCATTTCTCTTACAAGTAATCGTGTAAATTGATTGAACTTAATCAAATGTGTTTGTCTACTAAGAGACTAGAACATCATCTAAAAGTCTTCATACTATATTTTGTATTCGGTTAATTTCCTTTGGAACTACGTGCTCCCTTCAGGGCCCTGTTTATCTTTTATTTGAGGATTTTAAAATGTCCACAAATCCTTTTGAATAAGTTGTTCCTTTGTGATGTTTTTATTGGTTCCTTGGAGACGGTTATTCCATGTGCAGCCTGTGTAAGAAAGTCACCCTATTGAATTCCACCTTTTTATAATTCACTTTGACAGATTACTGCGCTTGCAAGTGTGTTTGTGTTTATGCCTGTGCAACTGGATAAATGGATAGAGACAAGGGATTACTGTGGAGCTCATTCACTCTGATCAGCTGACTCTGTAGTCAGACAAGCAAAGCCATGTCTTTACTTATGCTGGAGAAAATTTAAGTTGGTCTCTTATTCCATAAGACCAACTTAAATATGCTTCTGGAAGGATATTAGAATTGATAACCAGTGTAATGTAGAACAGCTGTGGCTCAGGAGTTGATTAGATTGTTCATTAATCAGAAGCCTGGTGGTTTGATCCCTGGTTTGACTGTTTTACACGTTGAAGTGTCCTTGACCAGGAGACTGCATACCCAGTACGTCCACTGGTTTATTTGATCAATAAAGTCCACAGAATAATGGACTTAATGGTGTGAATATACGTGTGAATGGTGAAATGTGGCTTGCACTGTTAGTGTTTTGATAAGTTCAAAAGAAAGGACTGTATAAATACCATCCATTTGCCCTAGGGTCTTATTTGGAGCTCTCCTCGAAGATGTTTTCCATGAAAAAATTCCCTTCGTGCCTTAACATGTATTAAATGTAACTCTACCTCTTTTCCTGATTTTATTTTATTTTTTTGATTGTTAGCATGGACAGATCAATGAATATGCAAAGTTGTCCCTGTCCTGACCCCTCCGTCTTCACTAGTCCACCCCCGCTATCTTTGTGCTTCTGCGAGGCCCCACTCGCAAGATCTTATTCTACATTGGGGTAGACAGGATTGGTCCAAACCAACTTGTTTTGCAAAAGAAGAAAATCCAGTGCTTAAGAGCAGGAAAAAGAGAGGAAAAAGTCACAAAACATATCAAATGAAGCCGCATGGGACCAACCGCACTGGACATTTTTGTCAATGCACCAAATATACAAGTTCTTCAACCTCTAGAAAGCAATCGGGTAAAAAAAAAAGGAAAAAAGCATCCACTAGTTCCAAAGGTTAGCATGATGCTAGTCACATCATAGAGATATAGCAGCACAGAAGTTGGAAACACATTTTTAAAAGGTATGAGATTAAAAAACAAGTCTGTGTGTTATCAGCAGACTTTCCAACTGCTCGCTGAGCACTGTTGGGAACTATTTAAAGACTACATGACCCATATGATGACCCTGAGTTGGAAACCCCCACTGACAGGACTCTGACTTACTCAAGGGCTATGGGTGCACCATGGTACAATGTACTATTGCCTCATAGAAAGAAGGTTCTGGGTTCTAATCCCGAGCCTGAGCGGACTCGGTAGATGCTACCTTTCTGTGTATAGTTTGCAAGTTCTCCTTGTACCTGTGTACAGTGATTTTGAATTGGCTTTAGATTTAAATATAAGCATGTCTGTCTTGTCAGTCATGACAGGCTGGTGACATGGCCGATAAAGAACCCACGTCTCACCCTATGACACCCAGGGAGGGGTTAGCTTACCAAGAATTCTCTCTTAGCTGGCAGTGTTGCCGCTTAATTTAACCAATGGATTATTAATGCAGTGTATCAGATACCAGCTTAGTTCAGTAATTTGATCTGTCTCACAACGCTCATTAGAAAATCAGCGAACCAGAACTCCATAATCACACTCTTATTCATGATTGAAGTTTTGCAGCTTGTTTTTTGTTTTTTATTGTTTTTTCACATAGATTTATTTGTAGATAGTTGTTTTAATTTGTTTGTACTCAACAAGTAATTTGTTTTGTGAGTATTAGTTAATATTTTGACCTGAATTTAGTAAAGACATAGTAATAATTTACCTAATTGGTGGTTTAATTTTGTGGAAGTAGATTGAAAGAGTAGAGAACAGGCACAAAGTAAGCAACAAGTCTCTCGCACAACACAGGACTGTAATCTGAATTTTTAGCCTTTTTATGCAGTAAAAATGGTAAGAAACGTCTTCACAAACCCTGGGAACATCTGTATTCGCTATGTTGACTTGAATGTGACATGTTTTAATTCGTATTTCTGTTGGAGCTCGGCCTTTTTGAGTGTTCTCCGACAGCAATGTGAAGTTGAGGTCAACAACGAAAATGCTAAGTTCTGTGTTATCAAAAATAACACAGCCCTGAGGCAAGAAACAACAAAGATTAGATACAGCACGCTTAATGTTCTGAGACCTCTGTCCGACATGTTTGACCTTGGCCTGCATATCAGTGTAGCAGTAATACAACAGGTTTCCTTCAGTTTCTTTTTTTTCCTCTGATCTTTAATTATTTATTTCCCTATAAGTTCAGTAACACTACATCACCTAACTTGGCTATGAGCCATCTTGCCGTGCAACTGTGACACACAGGCTATCAGTAAAAAGTCACTGATTTGCTTCAGGGCGACGCCACAGTGGTTCGGTGGTTTGTAATTACATGGTGTTTTCAGACTTGCGTGGAAGTGTTATTAATGCATTACGCACATGTTTCCTCTGTCCAAACAGGCTCTGCAATGGCAACAATGAAAATCTGTTTGTTGGAGATGTGTGTGAGCTCTCCACCACAAAGAGGAAAAAGGACTTCTACAACAATAACACTAAATCCCAGTGTGAGTTACAGCTGCACATAATCACTGTTTTGGCTCGGGGAACTTTTTGTGGCATGAAGATTAAAAGCAATGTGTACAAAAGTGCAAAAGTCAGTGAGACAGAAATAAAACTCTCAGGGATTTGGATTAAGGTTGTGCTGCAAATGTTGTCTTTTTTATCAATTTGTAGTGTCCTCCGTCTCCAGATGCAGTGCATCCATTATAATATTAATAAGCACATCAGCAGCTCTTGTGCACCTTTTGAGGTTGTCTAGCTTACCTAAGTACTTCTGCATTTTATAGCTAAGATTTACATAGAAAATCTGAAGTGAAGTAACTTTTTATACTTTTAATAATAATTTGCCCTTAAATGATCTTGAAACTTTCATAACTATCAGTTCTTCTAGAGAGCACAAATTGATTGTATTATATCATTATCCTACTGTATCAGTAAGACTTGTAATGTAATCCATACAGAAACCCTTAAACAATTTCAGACTTTGGAAATGTTATAATGTTCAATGTTGACTCAAACTTTTGCAAATAAATACATTTTTAAAAAGTCATTAAGTTTCAGGTGAAATATCTTGTCCCTCTCTTGTCATTAAAATATGTAAAATTCAATGATGCACAACTGTAAGAAAGCTTTCATTAAAATGTTTGTTTTTGCATTTTTTTTTAGTTGTTTTCACAGATAAATGGATCTACATTCAGAAAGGGAGCACAAAAGAAGTGAGTACTGAGGCGTTTCACACAAAGGAGCGATTGTCTTTTAATGGAAAATACACATTAGTCAGTTCTTTAATTAACAGAGCTTGTGTGCACATGTTTTTTCTGATGTGTACCTACAGCGACATGGATACTGCACACTCGGCGAAGCTCTCAACCGGCTAGACTTTTCCAGCGCTATTCAGGACTTGAGAAGATTTAATTACGTTGCAAAAGTGAGCATTGATGCTCGTACATGATGTTAAAGAAACCTTTTAATTGTATGACTTATATAGCGCATCTTAAGCTCCTCCTTTTTTTTCTGTCACCCACAGCTTTTTCAGCTAATAGCCAGATCGCAGCTGACGTCTTTGAGTGGAGCTGCCCAGAAAAACTATTTCAATATCTTGGAGAAGATTGTACGAAAGGGTGAGAAGACCTGACATGGGGTGTCTGAGGGATAAATTGCACATACAGACTCTTTATTTTCATTATTACTTTTGGTGTCAGCGGCTTTCAAACTCTAATTTAGTTTTTTTCAGGGCGTTTTGTGTTGGGAAAAGTAGTTTTTATGTTTATAGATTTTTTGTGTGTGTGCGTGTGTGAATGTGAAGCCTTTGAGCGATCAGAACATGCTTTCTCTCATCCTGCTGTTCAGTCGTTGCAGTCTCATGTTTAACCGCAAAACCAATAGGGCTAGCATGCTCCATCATTACAGGGTTACAAAGGACAGACCAGGACTGTATTTTTTTTTTTCATCCTTCAGTGGTGTGTATATTTCTGGTAAACACATTTTAGTTCTTTTGCAAACTTGAAGCTTTTTTGTAAAAAGAAATATTAGTTTTCCATTTGTCTTTTTGTTATGTATATGGGGTGGTTTACGGCAGGAGCCCGCACAACAACAAAAAATGTGTTATGATCCTTAAAAAAAAATTCCTCAATAGCCCTGGTGTTTTCCTTCATGTTTCTCTTTTGCTTGTGTTTTTATTCCAGTTCTGGAGGACCACTATAACCCACGCCTCGTCAAAGAGCTTCTACAAGACCTGAGCTCCACCCTGCACAGTCTGACCATCCATGGCAGGTGTGTCCTCGTGGGAAACGTCAACATCTGGTTGTGCCGTCTGGAAACCATTGTTAAATGGCAGCAGGAGCTGAACAACCTCCAGATCCCCAAGGTATTTTTATTGAAATCGCAGAGTAGGTGGACCGCAGAACTTCCAGACAGCAATCTAAAATAGCAGCCATGCTGGAAATCTGTCTGCGCTGACTTGTCATAAGAGTGCTGTTTAAAATGAGAAGTAGGCTAAAAATCTGCCTTTTTATTTACAGTGCTATACATGTAGCTCCATTTGTACCTGCTTATGAATTATGACTTATTGACAAGCTGGTCCAATTTACAAGCTGAATTTAATGTGGGAGAAATGTGAAATACAGAAGTGTTGTTAGTCCACTATTTATTTTTGGTGATTCTTGTTTCCTCAGCAAATGTGCACTGGCATGTCATTCAGTGATTTGCCCCTGCACATGCAAAACAAGATCCTCTATAAGTTCTCTGATGCCTGTGACATCATTAACTTGGGACAGGCCACACCAACATTGCACATCCTAAGTGAGAACAACACACTGTGGAAGAAACTCTGCCTCTTTCACTTTTCGGACAGACCGGTGAGTATTACACTTAATCATTTGAGCTTGAATCTAAGGTTTTATTACTTTTAGTCATACATATATAGTCGAGTGTTGTAAAACTGGATTGCTTCAGAACTAGAAGTAGAGCCCATGTTAACCACTAGAGGGCAGAGTTGGCACAATTTATTCACAGCTCGCAAATGAGCTTATCCTCTAGCTCTTACACACACACACACACACACACACACACACACCCAAGCACACTATCTTAGACCTTTCGCACTCTTTCAGGATTGATGTTAATGAGGAATTGTTCTTGATTATATCTAAATACACACTGTTCTTGTTTTAATTGCATCTATCCCCAGAGTGTTTTAAATAGCTGGTAAAAGTTTCTTTCCATCCATTGTGTGTGTGTGTGTGTGTGTGTGTGTGTGTGTGTGTGTGTGTGTGTGTGTGTGTGTGTGTGTGTGTGTGTGTGTGTGTGTGTGTGTGTGCCCACTGCATTTTTGCAGTTCTGCAGGACTTTAGCCATAACCAGGAATGACAATGTGGACTGGAAGCTGATGTATTTCACCTTGCAGAAACACTACCCCATGAAGGAGCAGTACGGCGACACGTTGCACTTTTGCAAACACTGTAGCATCCTCTTCTGGAAGGTAAACGAGACAATGCAGCAGCAACAGTCTAAGCACGTTTCCTTATACTGATTTATTGATTTTGGTGGGAGATTTGGTGGGGATCAAGATAATCAAAACCTGTAGGCACATATGTAATGAATAAAATCTAACATGACTTGTAGTCATGTAATAGTAATATGACTATTATATTATAAATTTAGTTCACCAGACTGCTATTCTGAAATAACCTAACAGGTTTAGTCCAAGTTTAACTGCTTGCTGTTAAAAGAAAAGTCATATCTTTATATTTTGAATAGTTTACCTTCCTTGGTATTGCTTTTGTATTTTTAACTCTAATTATTTAATATTCAGTTTACTCTAAATTCTTAAAGCCAGCAATAAAAAGGTTTGCTGAATCAAAAAGAACCGCAGAGCACTGCCTGTAGTGCAGATCCTTGTTCACGATTACAGTACAATAATTAAAAAAAAATTATAGTGTCAAGCAAATTAACCGACTGGTTTGCTTTCAGCAGCACAGAAAATCTGATCTTTTAACTAACTAACTAAGACAGAGATCATGTTATAGCAAGATCAGGGAACTTCTAGAGATACAGAAACTGAACAGTGCAGCACTTTTATTAAAAAGTATTCCTATACATTCAGTTTCCTCTGTTTGTTTCTTTATTTACTTGCCACAAACTCGTTATTATCCTTTCCTGGGTACCTAAATTATTTAACCTGCTGCTTTCTCTGCATCCTTCTCCTTGCTTGGCACCCATCCTTCCTGCCTCTTCTCCTGGTTCCCCTTGTCCCTGATACCTTAAGGATTGCCATCTGGCTTTGTTATTGAAGGTACTTTATGTCCCATAATGCTTTTCTATTTCTTAGATTGCCATCTTGTCTCATTTCCCCGATGATTGCCCCGATGGTCCGATTTCATTTCCTTGTATTGAGTTTTGTCTTTTGCTGTCCTGTCATCGTGTTTTGTAAACTCTGACATTGTTTCCGCTGACTTCTCCTTTAACCTGCTCCGGTTAAAATAGATTTTTTTTCCCCCCTGAATGTCAGCTGTCACTTTGTCCAACATAAATATTTGGACACTTCCATGTGCTATCATCCAGAACTTGCTCACCACATTTTTGTAAAATCCTTCCTAAGTTCTGTTTAGTTTTCACAAGCTTATCTATCAAGTGTCACATCACATTTTATCTTTTATATGCACTTAAATAGGCCGTGTGTTTTTACCATGAGTAAACAGTGACACATGGCCCTGAGAACTTTTAATTAAAACTGCCATAACCAGTGCTGTTATGTTCACAGTTTATGACATAATTACTAAATCACCCTAAGAGTAAGAGCTCGCTTCTGTGCTGTAATCAGTTTTAATTCTACTCTAAGTAAATGCTAGAATCATGACTGCGCCAACTCGGAGGTTTCCCAGTGTGCCTTCGTTCTAATGATTAAGCTGTTGACTTCCTTCCAGGACTTTGGCCACCCGTGCACAGCCAACGATCCAGACAGCTGCCTGATGCCCATCTCTCCGCAGCACTTTATCGACCTGTTCAAGTTTTAAACCCTCCATGCTGTTTTTCACCTGAAGCATCCGTTTAGCATCACTCCCACACCAAGAGGTGTGTACAAGAACTTGATGTCTTTAACCCAAATACAAAGGGCTTCAAAGAAATGTTTTCTTTATTTCGTTTACGTCTTTACTTCCTTACGCACAATTATTTCCGTAAATTGAGGAAAAATTAAATGAGAGGATTTCTCAGAATGTTGATAGAAGGTGATATATAAGCAAGGCTTTCTCCTTTCGCATACATGTTTGTCTTTTAAGACAAGAAAGGTTGCTCCTTACACAGGGAATAAAATATGATGTAAATGCAATGTGAATATTTTGAAAGGAAATATATGTAGAGCAAATCTTAGCATGTTTATGTTAAGTACAAAGCCCCCTAAAGATCATGACTGGAGTTCTTTTCATGTGGAATTTAAATTTAAATCAAACATTGAAGATATGACTTTCAGCCTTAAGGGATTTAACAAATGCTGTAAACCTTAATTGGACACCACTTCTTTGTGAAAATTGATAGTCACCCAAAGCATACTGTAAAAGTAAACAAAAAAGAGTTTCTCAAGGCAAGGAAATGGGATATTCTTCAATGGGCAAGTCAGTCACCTGATCTCAACCCATCAGAGTATGCTTTACAGTTATTAAATACAAAACTCAATGCAGAGACCTACAATCAAGAAGCCATTGAAGGTGGCTGCGGTAAAGGCCTGAGAGAGCAGGTCCAGGGAAAAAGCTCAAAGAATTTTCATCCAAGTATTAAAAACTATCCTCGTACCTGAAATTTTGTTAACTTGTCCAGTCGTTTTTGATCCTCTGAATTTGAGGAACTGTGTATAAAAATGGCTGTAATCCCCAAACAGTTAAAGCAAAATTTCTCTAAAACTGCTTAAATCAAAGCTGAAAGTCTGCACAAATTTTGAACCTAACTGCAGACATGTATTTTTATTTATTTTTTTAAATCACAAAGATGCGTTTCTAACGAACCATAAAATAGTCACATTGATATGAACTTCCTTTCCCCTCACAAGCGGGAAAATGAAAGGATATGATTGCATCATTACAACAAAGCGATCTACGACCATAATACGTTCATTTGTGTTCTGTCAGTATCAAAAGCAGTCTGCCCTCCATTCCCTGTGATTGCAGGCGTCGGTCCAGTTCAGTTACTCTTTAAAACTGATTGGAAAAAGATCTCTGAACTGGTTGGAAGCATTTCTTCTGCCATTAGCTGTTGCTGTATGTTTAGTTAATGTTATTGCACCAGGCCTGTCATAATAGCACTTCACAATATTGATATTATTGCACTACTACTATCTGCTCTATAGGCACACTATATATATTAAAATATTTGAGATGCATTTGACTTTTGTAGCAATAATGCTATCAGTCAAATTCATTTCTAATTTAGTTTTTTTTGTGCGGCTTTGTTTTGTTTTTTGAATATATTAAAATCAGTTACCATAACTATACAAAAAGACACGCCACAGTTATCGCCTTTAGAGAGTTATTGTAACCTCCCCAGCTTGGACTTTGCCCACTGCTGTGTTTCAGTCTGTGGTGCTATGGATGTCCAGCTGTAGCAGGCGTGGTACTTTTGATATTTGTGGTGCTTCTGATTTATGTATCAGCAACATGAAGTAGCATCAACACATTCCTGACCCAGTGCAAGTTTTACTCCCATTAAAAGCAACCATGTTCCAGCCATTATTGCTGCAGTGAAGGCACGGTTGCCGCTAAAGTGACTTAAAGCTGTCTGCAGTCGTTTTCAGAGATCCAGTCTGTTTCTTTTGTATAATACAGCTCAACCTTAAATTCATCAGCCAGATAAAAGGTTATTGCGAGGTAAATGTAGCCTGGCGAACTATTCTGTTGAGTGATCTTTAGGGGGCTCAGTATGTAAGTAATGGTAATGTGTTTAAAAAGAAAGTTTAACATTTATTGTGTGGCAGAAAAAGATGACTTGTGTTAATCTTTTATTTTTAATGGGGTTCAACAGCTTTTTGTTCCGTTTCATTTTGGTGGCATTTTCCTACAATAACTGCATGCCATGTTTGCGTCTCTGTTATGTTGTCCTCTGTGAATACCTGCCGTGCTCTGTGTACATCAAAAGCGTCAATGTGTCACGCACACACACAAAAGAAGTAAAACCCCATCAGCTGATCAGGTTGTTCTACTTTTGTCAGAACTGTCATGTGACAGGTAAATTGCAAAGCATTATTTATGAAAAAAAAGAACATTTTGTATCCTTCCAACTTTTGTAATACCCCTCTACTGTTCCCATACTCTTGATGGTACTGTCATGATTTTTCCGGGGCAGGAAGTAGCTATTCAGTAATAAATATTTCTAAAAACCTGTTTGTACTCTATTACTTGATTGATGAGACTCAATTTTCTGAAGCCATGTAATCAAGTTAAAAAGGAGACTGGAAAACAAGAAGTGAAAGATCACATTTTGCCTATTTGTAAGGGTTAGATTATGTTTTTAATTATTAATAGAACAATATATTTGCAGTATTCTTTCTATTTATCTCGGTGTGTGTGTGTGTGTGTGTGTGTGTGTGTGTGTGAGAGAGAGAGAGAGAGAGAGAGAGAGAGGGGGGGGGGGGGATCAGAGTAGACCATTTCTGTTTGGATCACTGAATTAGTCCAGATAGTTTCCAAAAGCAAAGTCCAGTGTGTTTACTTCACTCGCAAAATGTTGAAAGAAGCAGAGGCAGCGTGTCAGTCTAGATCTTTATTCTGGAGAAAAATGAGTCCCAGCCTTTTAGTGAATAAATACAAGTCACAGGCATCCCGGCCAGTGGAGCTGCATATGTGTAGATCTCTGGTTGTGATGAAGCAGATTTCAGTATCAAACAAATAACCCATTTAAAAAGAAGAAAAGATGAGTACATATCAATGGAAAGCACGAAAACAAAAATCATCGTAGGAAAAGAAGACTCTTCATTGTATGTGTTATAGCCAATATACATAATATATCACACAGCATTTAAGAATTAACAAAAACAAAAACACTTCTGCTGCTCCTGCTGGTGAAGCTTATAGCATCCCGAGACACTGGTTTGTAACTGGAGACAGGAAGTGTGGTCGAGCACATACAGGTGCATCAATGAGCTCAGCGGATTGGTCGTTTACAGCAAACACATGATGTCATTTTAATGACAAGGCACAAGTGCACAGAGCTACTGCTTCTCATGAGAAATGGTCCTAGTATTAGTTTGGCGTTTACTTTTTCCATCATTAGCAAAATTACAAATATCCAGCATCAGATTTAAAAACATCCGTCCATGAAACCACCAGCAGAGCTGCTTTGCCATCATATGGGATAGATGCTACAGATGAGATCTTACAAATGTTCATGTCATAAAGATGGTGAGTTGATCACAAAGTTGGTCATCTGGGGATTAAAATGCAATGTATTGTCAGCATATTACAAAATCCATTGAGTTTTTAATCACTTTTCAATTATTACATGCCGGAAATGTAGTTTTCTCCGTTTTAATGTAGATTTTGACATGAATGTTGATCAGAAATCCTTATTATAAGTCTGATATGGCACAAGTGCAGCATCAGCCCCAATACAACAGCAGAGATTCAGATCTCAGAGCCGTGATGCCAGCTGTCTTCCCACAAAGTCATCTTCTGTCACTCTCAAACACACACGGGTATTTTACACGTAAATGCTGTCATAAGCTGTTTCGTGATTGCACAGCCCATAATTAATATACAAGTTAAGGCTTAAGACATTCATCGCTCACATACTGCGACTGCATAGACAGGAAGGAAGTGAGAGCCAACAAAAACGTCTTCAGCAGGATATTCTTCATTGAGTCTCTACCAGTGACACCCCAAAGATTAAATAAAAATCACTTTTCTTATTTCTTGGCAACATTATTTATGTAATTGCCATGCCAGTGAGTATTGCAGATAAAAATGTACAGCAGTTGAAGGTTTTCCTTTGTTCAGTTGTAGTTTTTGTGATTTAAAAGTCACAAATTCAGTCAGAATACTTCGTCTTATATTCTGATTCACTACAACATGTCAGCATGATGTTGACATTAACATTGGTTGTGTCCAGAGCTAGATAGAAAGAAATATTTGGTTCAGATTGTCAGATTTATTGATAGTACAGAGGTATAAAGTGCTGCTATTTAAACCCCTCCCATACACTTGCACTCTCTGATACAATCCCTCTGCTCATCCTGCTGATGCCGGCCAGCTTGACTTTAGCACGGGCCGTCCACTTGACGGCAGCTGTTGAATCATTGGAGTCCAACAGGTTAGCGTAGCGGGAGGAGTCCTCCTCTTGACCCCGTCCACACCAGGAGGGGAGCTCTAACGCCGTCGCCGGGATGCTCAGGGAGCTGGGGGATGACTCTGCCACGTCCCCATTTTGGCTCTTGCCTACCAGCGCTTCATCAGGAGCAGTCTCAGCGAAGTTCTCCAAGTGTGGTGGTTCCCAACCTTCTATCTTCTCCAGTTTTTTGGCAGGGGAGATTTGCCTCATCGTCATCGTAACACTCTCCCAGAAGCAGTTGGCCTTCTCTGGCTTGTCCTTCTTCTCTTTCTCCTTCTCCTCATCCTTGATTTTCTTGTGAGACCTTTGAGCAGGAAATAAATATACAGTTGTGGTCAGAAATTTGCATTCACTGACATTTTAATATCAAGGCAATTTTGGATTTTTTTAATCATTTCTTTGATTTTTTTTTTTCTGGGTGGAATGATTGTACAGCATACATCTTTGATTACTTTTTTAAAAAGCACATTCCAGTTTATAGCAGATTTGAACTTTTTGAATGCTGAACATTTAAGCAATTTTCTTTCATATGAGCATGACAGTTTGGGGTTTCTTCCAAACCTTGGAAAAGTTGTGCCACATCTGAAAAACATCTGATTACGCGCAGTTGTTTGAACTGATGATTTCAAACAACTGGAGAGATTTAAATGAGTGTATGCAGATATGTGAGCCTATGTGGATTAGAAAAAAAAATACATTCACCCAATTCTTGATTTTTAAAGTCACTGCAGATGTTTGCTGTACAATCATTCCTGGTAGAAGAAAAGTTAAAAGAAATCATTCAAAGTACAAAATCACCATGACATACATTCCAACGATGAGTGCCTGTAAACTTATAACCATAACTGTAGTCTTAAACATGTTGATATATAACAGCCACTTACTAAGAACCACCCCTCCATCCTCCCCCTCCTCCCCCGTCCTACATAAACAGGAGTGTCTGGGTGGGAAACACTTACAGTGAGCTATTATATGGGAATTCCTGTTGTTTATCAAAGCAAGTGAACTGATTAAGATTTCCACCTTCATACATGTTCCACTTCCTCAAGGGGTCTGAAAGTTAGCAACAGCTGGACAATAAAGCTTTGGCATGCATGCATACATATATATATATATATATTTATTGTGGGTAGCTGTGACATGACTAAATATACACACAAGTGGTTTTGACATGGATCCATTATATTTAGTGAGGAGTGTAAATGTTTGTACTTCACAAACTTGACCAGTAATGGCTACTGAGTGCCTCTGTATAAACATGATGGAAACCAGAAATGTTGTGGGTAGTTGTGACGTGACTGTGCATTTACTGCATGCTATTAATCAATATGTCTATATAGAACTGCTGATCGGTAATCAATAATTTCAGAAAGACCATTTCTTACAACATTGCCTTCTACACCATGATAGAAGCGAAAACAGTGGAGCGCTTCTTATTCTTATTATTCATTTGGAGTTATTTTCTGTCACATATTCTACTTTGTGTTAGCTCAGTTTTTCCCCCTAGTAAGAGAAATATTTGGAATATGATAAAGGTAATAAGCGCATAACCTCACCCTTTGCGGTCAGCCAGCTTCTCTCCAGTTAGCAAGAAACGCTCGTCATCTTTAGATGAGAACATCTTCTTCTCCCTCCTGTCTTTCTTGGACATGATCTTCTTCACTTTGGCCTCCTGAGAGACACCAGCAAGACAAGAGTGTTTTTGAAATGCCGATCTGACTCGATTTCCCTCATCTGTTGCATGTTAGCTTGATATCTCTGTATGCCTGTTTGTGAGTGATTGATACACCCTGAAGACGAGGATTTCACAAAGTTGGCTTTGCAGGAATTGAGAGGAGCAGCATGTTCACACTGATGAACGTGCAATCTTTATTTATTTTTTTGGATTGGGGAGGGGGGAATTTCTGTTATGGGCCTCACTGGCATAGAGCACATTCCACCGGGAGATCCTCCACTCCCTCTGAAAATCCCAGCCTCCCCGTCACATCAGAATTCCTCCCTGCCATGCCCTCGCAGATTTCCGCCGAGCACTGACGCAGCCGCCCTTAGCGACCGCGGAACAAAGTTTTGGCTTTGTTTCTCGCCTGGGAAGAATTCCCAAGGTCAGCTATCAAGGTCTTGACTCCTACTCACATCCGTGCTCGCCTTTGCTTGAGTGTGCATTCTCAGTATACACAATATTACATGATTAATGAGCTTAACCCTGACATGACCTTTCAACTGCTTTTATTGTTCTCATACCTATGAAGGACTTTAGTTCAGGGGGCTGTGTGCAGTACCTGCACAGATCTCTGACCAGAGGATGCCACCAGCAGCTACAACAAACAAACAAACAATGAGCTGGATATGAAATCAGCTGTCTCCCAAAGCCTAACAGGAACACGTATGATAAGATCTGTCACCAACAGATAAAACAAACTTTACAAAACTACCACTACATAGGCTCCACCAGCTAAAGTCATACACATGCAAATACTTAAGATACAGCTCATATCTCTGATGGATCTTTAAACACTTTACTCAGTGAAAATGCATCATATCTCCCTCTGCATCTCACTCAGAGGAAGTCTCTTTGATTATAAGTAGAAAAAAAAATCCCAAATATCCTCCACTCACTTCTCATTCTGAACATGCCTGCAGGCAAACTGCCCCCCTACCAGTTTCCTGTTGTTTATTATCATCAAAAAACATTTACAAAACCTCATCTCAGCTGTTTCAGCACCCTGTCTCAACTCTTGACTGCCCAGCTCTTGTTCTCCGAGTGCCATCGAGTGTAAACTGCATAAGGTTTGCAGAAGCAGTTCGAGCTGTCCAGCAAAGAAACCGGAGATCCCGAAAGAGTTGGAGCCTTTCTGAATGGACGTATATGAGTGTATGTGCTTGCATGCATGCCTGCACAAATAGAGGCCTGCCTATTCTGCCACTGTGCTCTAACCTCTGGGCCTCTAGATCCAAAGCAGCTCAGTGACTGGCCAAGAAGGTAAAGCAAATGGCTCTCTGGCTCTCTGTGTTATTCACGCTTGGCAGAACAATGGAGGTGTTATGGACCAAATTCTTCTTTCCATACCTCTGACATTGAAGCAGAGGGATTGCTGCATGAATTGCACACATTGGGGATAAATTCAGGGGGGTTTTAAGCTCACAATCAGGCCTTGGTTATTATGAACATTATTTATATCACCAATTAATTTCATAATTGATCTAAAAACTGTCCAGTGCACCAAAAGCAACAGTTTAAAGGGGTAGAACCACAAACAAACCAAGATACTGAACTTTCATATACAGGAATCAAACCACTGACCCTCCAATTAATAAACAACCCACTCTACGCCCTGTGCTACCTCTCCTCTGCAAGGTGAGAGTTGTCTTCTTAGCCCATATCTTAACCCAATCTTCTTTTTTTATGCATAATTTACAGTCTTTATATTCTGTAAACAGAGCCCAGAGAAAACACAGGACTATGGGTCAAGTGCAATACCTTGAAAAGTTCTAGTGGATTTGCTTTTTCTAATGACACCAAAAACAGCTTTAAATAATACTTTTAAAAAACAAACAAACAAACAAACAACAACAACAACAACAACAACATTTAAGATATAAGCTTGTTTGAATTTGATAAGGTGAATAATAACATGTTCCCATATTTCCCACAAAATTTAAGCCAGCAGCTGGTTGTTTTAGCTTAGCTTTGGACTGAAAGCACACAAGTGGTTTTAGGGGCCTCATGTGGTAGTCATTGGGGTATGTTTTTTGTCCATTAATTTGCAGTTTGACTCGTTAACCAATTAATTATTCAATTCATTATTTTTAGCATTAGATAAAATGTATAGAACAGAGTGGTAGTTCTGAAAGTAAAGAAGCATCTGCCCATGAAAGCCTATTTTTAAGTACAAAAGCATGTTCATTAAGCTTAATGAACATTGTTGAAGCATCGTAGAGTGAAACAGCAACAGGTAACCTCCACTTTCAGGGCTCCCTGTGCACTTAGTGAGTCCTAATATGAGCTGGAACAACAGAGGGTGAAAGAATTGCAGCCTTCCACAGTGTCTGTGGCTATTTTCAGCCTTGTTTTTCTTCCACACTGATTGTTCCACTCCAAAAAGCCCAGCTCCTCGAAAGAATGCTCAGTTTCCTTCCCTTCTCCAGCTCGGCCACCCCGTCCTCACAAACAGGACGGTGTATGAAATATGTCCTGTGAACTGAGTCGAATACAGTGGCTATACAATAAAGCGAGCGACCAGCCGGGGTTGAAAGACAATGAATCACCTGTGTGCGGTTTCAAATCAGACTTAACAAGTTCACACACAGCACGCCTTTGAGTAAAGGACCGCCGTCAGCACAGATTATAAGATGAACAGAGCGCTGAGATAAAACTCAAAGGGAAGGGGATGTTGCTTCAAAGGCAACAACAACTGCCTGCCCCACATTTTGCACCACACCTCTAACTAGGAGATGCAACCAGATCTCAGAAAGTCTTCCCGCACTCCACCCAGATGTGATTCTCCTATGTAGGTGCACAAAAACCATCTTGCTAGTCAAACTTGTTGTGCTCCAGGAGGACACGCTGTCCATTTTTCATGATCTGAAGAAAGCCACGTAGTAAAATCTGGCTGATGAGGCCTTTGTCAAAGAATGGCACGCAGTGTCATTTCCTGTCAAAGTTGGCTGTGAACAGTGCACGATTTCCTGCAGAAGATCAGCTAGGAAAGTAAAGCATTAAAGAGTGCCACTAGAGAGTTAGCAAGCCCAATATGGTTATGGTTGATGAAAACTCGCAGGTTGAAGCCTTCTGCAAGTGAAGAC
The DNA here is from genome assembly GCF_963969265.1 of Rhamphochromis sp. 'chilingali'. Taxonomy (NCBI): domain Eukaryota; kingdom Metazoa; phylum Chordata; class Actinopteri; order Cichliformes; family Cichlidae; genus Rhamphochromis; species Rhamphochromis sp. 'chilingali'. Next base: position 10,780,095 of record NC_137932.1, on the reverse strand, counting down.
TAACTTTATTTTCTCTGATCCACTGAGGCAAGGCATACAAGTTAAGGGGCAAAATGCTGGTGACCCTCAAGTACCTGCTGAAAAACAAGAGGATTCCCAGAAAAGTGGCCTTGTACTTGTCTTCAGCTACAAATGCACCTGCATCATGATTTTGAATGGAAAATATTCCAATTTGTAATTTTGCTTTGCTCAAACTATTTACAAAACCATGTTGTGATATGACATAAGAGGTTCCTACAAAATAAAAACCGATACCTTAGATGACTGAACTGAAGTGATTTAAATAAAAGAAACAGTCCACTGAAAGGTCAAAATAACCTATTTTTTTCTTTCTTGGGATAAGGCTGACAATACAAACGCACACAGTGACAAAACAACCCAGACAGTTTTCCAGCGATAAGGTTAAGGATAAGACGGGGGATGATGGCTGACAGCTGGTGTGTTTACAGATAAACAGTGCAGTGACACTGAGCTTGTGCATGCGTGCGTGTGTGAACTGACAGAGCATTGGCCATTTAAAGCATCTGGATGTTTTGGGCGACATAAAATTGACTCTTTCAGGGTCGATTCCTGCGATGTTCTGAGCGTGTGCACAGAAAGATAAGCGTGGGTCGCCTGAGTGCATATCTTTGAGCGGACAACCATCACGTGTCAACTGTGTAAGCTGATGTATGTTTGGAAGCAGATAGTGTGTTTGCGTCTGTGTTCTGTCTGAATAGCTGTGAAGGTGCTGTTTACCTTGGAGACTGCAGTGACGGCTTCCTCATCCTCTTCCTCTCCTTGTATGTCTTTGTTCTAGGACACACATACACCCGCAGTGAGTTAAGACAAATAGCAACCTTTCCCCGCCCCAAAACAGAAACTCTCACATTTTAAAGCAGGGATTGTGTGTTTGCGGACTGTGCGCATGCCTTCCTGTTAAAAAAAAAAAAAAAAAAAAAAAAAAAAAAAAAGGGAGGCAACCGTTTTCAAGTGCTAACACAAACACACCGTATTTGGAGTGCGAGATAGAGGGATGGAGGGATGGAGGGATGGATGGATGGATAGAGAGCTGGGAGAGATGGGGGGAAACCACTAAGCTCTGAGGGCAGATTTAAACAAAAGGGAGAGAAAACAAACCCATGACCTCTTCCCTTAATGGTCCTCAACAATATGTGGACTGAACAGAGCTATTTTGGTCTCATTGTGTTTCAGTCTGCAGACTGTTTTTAATATAGACGTTGTATTTGTGTTATTATTTGACACCCTTTGTTTTGGCTTTTATATAATTGCCAATGGGCTTGTGCATTTTGTTTAACCATGTAAATAACTCCATTCACCAATATTCTACCTCTTATTATTTATATAAGCAATTTTTATGGTCTGCTTTAATACTTGCATGTTTATCCACTTTTATTCCACAATGACTCCTCAAGACTGTAGTAGGTTATATACATTGTTAAAGGAATATTATAGTGATTAGAGCAAGCTGTAGGTAATAAAAGCACTGCGCTGCAGTGGTTTGACTCATATCTATCTAATAGACTCCAATTTCTTCATGTAAATGGGGAGGCTTCTTCAAATACTTTAACTATGGAGTTCCACAGGGTTCTTTCCTAGGACCAATTCTGTTTACATTACATATGCTTCCCTTAGGCAGCATCCTTAGAAGGCATAGCATACATGTTTTCTAGAGTATTTAAAAGCAGACTGGGATGCAGAACCAGGCTCTCTGAGCCTGGTTCTGCTGGGGGTTTCTTCCTGTTAAAAGGGAGTTTTTCCTTTCCATTGTTGCCAAATCGTTTGCTCATAGGGGTTCATCTGATTGTTGGGGTTTTCTCTGTTTTCACTTTATTATTGTAGGGTTTAACTATAGTTGCACACCCACAAGAAATATGCAAGAAACAGAAAGAAGCAAACAATAACAGTTCACTAAATTTTCATTTTTTTTCCAAGACCGTTATATTTGCACTTCCACAAAGCTCCTCTAGTCTACAATTTGAAGTATCCTCGGCAATCATCCCAAACCCAGAGTTGCCCCTGATGCGTGAACACTAGCTTAAAAGTGCTTAGGTATAGGAAAAAGGGCATTTGTGTGAAATGGATGAATTAGGCCTGCAGCAAGAAAGCACTTGCTCTGAAAGTAGAAGTACTAAAGTTTACTGTAAACCTAATGGAGTTTTTATCAGAACAGTAATCATTTAGTTACATGCTACAAGAGTGTTTTCATTTGTTAGCGTCATAAAATTACCACGATAACTGAATGAACAAGTATAGTTTAATGTATTCAAATAGAGGTGGGTAAATAAAATCGGCATTCTTTCATATTAAATTTGAAATACACTTTTTTATGTTTTTGTGGAAGTACACTCCTAGTAAAACATCACACCTAAATACAAACCACTACAAAATATATTGAGGATCATTATCTTTGTCACTACCTCAGTCATTCCCTTACGACACTTTTTCCACCTCACTTTTTCCTGGAATTCTTGTGGACATTTCCAGGTCCTTTTCTTTTACCACCTGCCCACCAGTTTCAGTCACCTGACACCTCTGTCATCTCTTCCAAATCATGGCATAAGTATTTATACCAGCCATTATTTCGGCTTACAGTGTCAGTGTTATTTCACGCCATCGTTTTATTTCAGCTGTATTCACATCTAACTTGTATCTCTTCTTAGAGTCTAACTGTCTCAACTTCTACACCAAGATGCCAAATGTGACAATAAGCAAAAGCATTTTTCAAAAGCAATATTTGCACTTGAAAATACTTTACAGTTTGATAAACTTCAGACTCCTTTAGAATTTTAAATGACACATCCCATCATCCATATCTTGCAGTTTTATTACTTAACTTGCCCCAGAAGACTTAAGGATATTAAATCATGATAAGTAGGTTGATTGAAGTCATTAATTGTACAGCCAAGCCTCTATAGGAGCGGCGCCAGAATTCCTGCTAAATGATCAAAGCTGCATTAACTTTTAACATCTCCAAACTCTATGGGACAGAGGAGGAGAGATGGTGGTTGGACATGTCTGAGCAAAGTCTGCTGGGTCTCCGCCACCTGAGCTGATCAAAGATACAGTCTCACACAATTGCTGACTACTGTTTGAGCGTAAAAAGCATTAACAACTTCAGAACAGAGAGTGTGAGGGGGGGGGAGGAGATTCAGGGCAAGGGGGAGTAGTGTTTTGGAAAAAAATCCTCCTAACAACAGAGATCAGGAGTTCTTATTTCACACCCCCAGGGCGGCCTTTTTTGCATTCTCACTTTCCCTCTTTGTGTCTGCACACATTTAAGCGCAGTGTTTCACAACCGAGCTTGCCGGGCGATAAAGAACCACTCTGAATTCCAATACCAAAGAAGCGGTATTTATACTCCACATTCTCCAAACCCAGGGACACAGAAAGCATTTAAGGAAACAGTTTAATGTCTTGGGAAATGTGCTTATTTACATTTTTGCCAAAGGTTAAATGAGGGCATGCATGCCAGTATCACGCCTGTAGACTGAATACCAAGCAAGTTTGCTCGGCTTAAAAGAAAGCCTGTAAATGGAGAGAAAGGCCACATGCTTGTTCATGGAAGCAGAATGAACAGAGCACCACTATTAACACTCTAGCCACATCATTTGAATTGATGTATACCTACATTTTTTGGGCTTATCATCATCTGCATTTTATCCCAGTTGTCATTACCCCTACTTTTCTCTTTGTTTGTGCTGTTGATTCCTTAACATGTACCTCTTTCAGTTTATTTCCTGTTTTATTTTGAAGGTTTGATCCTTTTGTGGCTTTTACTTCCCTCCTTTGATCGTTTCCCCACTCTCCCAAGTGTCGGATTAAACTCACCTGTTCCTTGTTATCCATCCGTGTAGTCTTTATCAGGTTGTTTTTGCAATCCCCATATTTTCTCTGCTGGCTCTCCTTCTTTCTAGATTCATCAAAAAAAAAAAACTAAATAACCTTATACTAAACGGCTTCATAAAATAGACTCCCCCACTGTTCCCATTCTTCATCCCAAGTTAAACAAGCCATCTCCTGGTCCCCGTATTGAACAGCTAAATGTAGAAAGCATTCAGACAGATCCTATTTATGACATTTTTAGTGTTGGACTGAGGCAAACTTGTGAGCCCAAACAAGTGTCTGAGGTCCAGGAACTCAACTCTCTTCCCTTCAGCAGGGGATCACATTTCCTTTACTATCCTCTTTATGACTCAATGATTTAGAAGTGAGGCCTTCAAAGGTTCGCTAGACGTGATGTATACTCTTATTACCCCACTTCACAGTCATGGTGGTTTTATATAAGCATTTAGGAGTGTTACTGCAGTAAGCCACAGACAAACAGGCAAACACACCTTCTGCAAGCTGACAGCTGCTTGCAACTTGTTGAACTTCAGTAGAAGTGAGTGGCAAAAGCAAGCAGGCACAGGGCCTGCTGTCACCCCGGTGCACTGTTCATAGACAAAAGGAATGATAGTAACTTCAGGCTATGCATTTCTCTGCTCTTGCTCTTTTCTCCCTCCCTGTCTTTGTGTTTTACTTGTCCGTATCTGTCCGACTGCAGGTCTCTCCACTATTACAACCAAAGAGATCTGCTGTCTTGTGATGACGATAAGCAAAAATAAGATTTTGATCAGGAGATTTAAATACGTGGAAGTATATTTGTCAGACAAAATAACAGAGGAAGAGGTGTGAGATATAACACAATGAAGGTCGCTGGCTGACTCTTGGGCCACCTGGATATATGTGGGTGGAGAAAGCTAAAGAGCAGGATTTCAGATTCTCCTAAGCAGAAACTTGACCCCTGATGGCTTGAGTGTAGGCGCACAGTAGCCAACAGATCAGACTATTGTTGTTTTGAGTAGTTTCCAGCAATGTTCTCTTTTTCAGGAAAGCTACACTTAATACCGAAAAATGGTACAGAAAAAAAAACTCCATACAGTGTGACTCAGCACAAAGTTCAGGACAGAGCTCAATCGACAGCCTCAACAAGACCATTTTGGTTTTCTTCATGATTATCACTTAAGTAGTCATGTGTTTTTCCCATGTTGTGCTTACAGGCTGTCATCTCGTCTATTTTCTGTCCTCGATTTGTCAAGATAATTAGTAGATTTGGTACTTTTTGTAGCTTTAAAGTGGATTAATCCTTTTTTTTTGGGGGGGGGGGGGGGGGGGGGGGGGGGTCTTTCTTGTTTTTTGTTTAAAAAGTACAGAAGAATTCAAAAGGCTATCCCTGCAATTTCATTGTGATACAAAAATGCTGCAGATTCGCTTCGCTCTCCTCTTCGGTTGCTCTGCATGTGGTAAATCAGACAGTGCAGCTACGTCAGTTTGAATAACTGGAAGGAAAAAATCTTTCCTTTGCAGACTTTGTTATCATAACTTTAATCCTGACTTCATCCTGTTGGGTCTTTGCTGTGTTTACAGCATTTTATGATCTGACCCCTGACCCTTTTATGTACTTTACTGCCATGCAGACAGGACAAGACCCCCCCTCCACCCACCTCCTCCTTGATTGCTTTCCCAGGATCTCTAAAGAGCAGCTGCTGCTCTGATCCTAGGTCAGTTTATAGTTTTTTGTTTGTGACCACTGGCGACAGAGACACAAAGTGAACTCAGAGCAGCTCTGTCCCCTACACATGTAAGGGAAACATGCGTTATTACTGGAGGTTGATAAAACTAAGCCAAGGGTCACAGATATCAGCACTGTCACAACAGCAGATGAAAAATGTTGGGAAATGATGTTGGTGGATTTTCCCAATTGTGTACTGCATGACAAATGTATACATGTAGTCTGAGGTGTATACAGGGATGGAGGTGCAGGCAGTGAGTAAAATATGACACTGATATGATTAAGGAGAGCATTTTTATGTAATTGGTGTTGCAAATGTCCTTAAAAATGTGATTCACTACTCGCTCTACCAAAAAGAAACCTAAAATCATGGCTGGCCTTTTAAAGAAGCTTTGATCATGCATACAGTAAGCTGATTACATACCGCAAGCATGACAAAAGCACATTATTTTGTGCCTCCAACCTTTATGAGGAATAAAATATCCCATGAGTTTTAACAGATTTATCTATGTATCCAGAGATTTGGAAGCCGCCCGTCCTCCTCCTCTTTCACTGGAGCTTCACTATTCAACTAGATGTGAGCACCTTATGCTCACTCAACATAGGTTTTTACTCAAAACCTGATCCAAGTGGTTAAAAACACCACCACAAGAATCTCAACTGATAAACATGTCACCTTGCTATTTCTTATGAGCAATGAGTCGTGGCTGGCTATCCTTGTGTGTCTGTGGGTGCGTATGCATCCTCCCCCATGCTCCCATCAGCATGACAGAGCCCAGCTGCTTACAAGTGGTGATACAGAGGTTCTTTAGACCTCTCACACTCTTATTGTTTACCTGGAAAATATGGGTAACAAAAAAAGAAGAAGAAAAAAACACAACCCACAACAAACAGGCATTAGTGAACCATGCCTTCTTAAGTACCAATCACACCTCTGACCTTTACGAAAACTGCAAATAGATTCAAAGTTGCATGTAAAACCTAACCTACTGTACATTAAATCATATCCATCTCTATAATAACATGCTGAATTTACCCTCCTGTATTTTATTTTATTACGTTTTAATTTAAATTATATTTCTTATACTTGAGCAGTATTGTGCCAAAATTAGTCCACACACTCTAGCTCTTAGATTCAGGCTCCCTTCTTTGACCTCCAAGCTGCATTTTCTAACCTGAGTTTCAGCACTTGTGCACCTCCTCCATTTCTTTGTTTGAAGTCTATTTGGCAACTTTTATGAGAAGAAAACATAAGAAATAGAAGAATTATGATTTGTCATTATTTAAACAGATGTATAATTATTCAGGCTACTTTATATTCTTATTTGTGTTTATTAAAGTCATTTTTAAAAAGCCTGAACAGGTGAAATCAATCATTTTGATACAGTTTTCGTTTTTTTGTTTGTATTGCTACAATTTTACAGCTTCCCGAGTTCATCAGAGTATAAGCGTACCATTATTAGCAGTGAATGCCTCTGTTTGCTTTTTATCCGTGTCATTACCTTGTAGGAGTGATGATAGTGCCAGGACATGTCGTCCTCCTCTGACGCGTAATCCACCAGCACTTTACTCTTGGTTTTCTTAAACATATCTCCACTTGTCGCTGAAATGGACCGTGTCGGTCCTATAGAGAAAAAAAAAGTTGTATGAGAAACTCTGAAGTCGACCCCGCACTGTCCTGCGTCGCTTTGTCCGTCTTTTCTTGATAACTCTTTCAGCGACGCATCACCCTAGCCTTTGAACTCTCTCGGTGGTTTCTCCAGCCGAGAATCGAGACCGCTTTCTCCGTTAGCGGCTCATTCATAGACGTGTCAGAAGCTAGGTGACGATCGCGATTCGTTTCGTAATAGTTTGTCGTGCGTTTTTACGCAGTCTGCGCGACCACCTGGAGCTCAAGCGCTCGCTCCTCCCATATCCCCCTGCTCCTCCGACTGCTTGAAGTTGCCATGGAAGACAGAGGAAGAGGTCACACGTTTCATCTCCAGCCAATAACAACGCAACTCACCTATAAATGAAGAGGAAGTATACAAGTATACGCCAAGAATAGCTGTTGTCACTCTCTCCCCCTCTTTTTTTATCTCTTACCAGGGAGTCAAAATGTATAAATAGCGACATCAGTCTGTTTTGTATTTGAATTAAAGGCGCAGAAGAAAAACTACAGTGTCAAAACTATTAGCTTCAACATGCTCTTATTAGTATGTTGCTGCGTTGTTTATTCTGAAGTGGCACCAGTCATAATTTATTTGTCATTGGGGACATTAATTTATAACATGTTATTGGTCTTGAAAATAACCAAGACTAACATTTCTATGTGTATGTGTTTCGTATAAAGACGCACCAACATGTAACACAGTCTAGAGTAAATTGACAGAAAATCGAGATACCTTAAGGTGCATGGAAACTGTAATTACTCGAGAAAGGCTGGACATGCCTGTTGTGTCACATTTGCTGTCTTATCATTGTGGCATTGTATTTCCATAATCTGTTTCCCATTTGCAGCAAGACTCACTGGAAGATTGGGGAAAATATTATTTTGGTCTGTGTTTCAATTAAGTACCAAACAACTTGTGACACCTGCGCTATTTTCACCCTTAAGAGCACACAGTATTCTTTAATTTTAAATATTTAGTTTAACATTGCACTTTACTTATCTTTTTAAAGAAAGTTTGGAGAATCACCAATTGACCTAATCTCTCACATGTCTTTGGACTGTAGAGGAAATCCATATTACCAGGAAGGAACACACGCAGACATGCAAACTCCTCACAGAGAGACCCCAGCCTGCATTTGAACCCAAAAACTTCTTCTTGCTAAGCGGCAACACCGATAACCACCAGACTACTGCGCTGTCCCAAACTTTTGTTTTTATATTTTAACTGAGCTTCTGTAACAAAGCAATTTCCCCCCTGGGATCCATAAAGTATTTTAATTCTGATGACCACACAGAAGAAAGAAAAATTAAATAACAACAACAATGTACTTCTGGGGGCATAGCTGTGATCCAGACCCTGTTTGATTTTTGTTTTTTCTCACAGCCATTGTTTAAATATTTTTAGCTACTCAGTTTCAGATCAGAGTGTCTCTTAAGATGTGTTGAACTGTTCAAAGGGGTTTTTTCCTCTTGACTATTAGCAGTTAAACTTCAAACTTCAATAAAAAGCTGCTGAGTCATTCATTAACAAGAAAAAAACATGCTCAAAATCTTTAACAGTCTGATCTCATGTTTACTATAGACAGCGACTGCTGGGTTAAGCATGAGCCACTGTGTATTCATTTAAAAATCTCTTTTTCAAAGACCTCTGGTGCTCGGGGAAACAAATGACACATTATCCTGGTGGGCTGGCCTCTTAAAATAGCTGCAGTTTAGCTTAGCTGTAGCTTAAGACCATTCACCTGATTCAAAGATCCTTAAATTCCTGTCTCAATGCCTCATTATACAGTAAGCCAGCTGGAAATGCAAGCCAGGTTGTAAGACATGTAAGAGAGAAAAAACAAATGTTATCAGATTTATTTATTTTTTTTAGAAAAGCACACACACACATAGAGTGAGTGTTTTTGTGGCTTTTATGGGTGTTTCTAACGCCTAGAATAGTGTATGTTTTTGGTCACAGGTGTTTTAACCCAAACAAGTTGTTGTGCAACACTTCACTAAGGTTGTGTTCTGAATTCATTAGTGGGGTAATTTTACTACTTACGCCACAATAAGGTGCAAAACAGAATCATTACACGGCCGACACTGAAAACAGGGTTACATCACAGACAAATGTCCCCAATAACCTGTTTCGGTTTATTCTATTGCTCGTATATAAAGTTTAGTGTCAGCTGACGTAAGCCACGACTGGCCGTCAGGATCCATCTTCAGTCAGATCAGTGACCTTTGATAATAAAGTTAATCACAGGGTCAACTGTTCACCTGAGACCATTTCTTGGAAATGCATCAACACATTCTTACTGTATCAACACAGAGGTTATTTACGGGCGAGGTGGCTCTGATGCAAACAGGCACATCACTAATCAATCCCCTTAATTGTCTTTACCCACACACAATTACCAGCCCCCCAAATTAGAAATTCAAAGGATGGAGTGACGTGTGTTCTTTTATACTTTACTGGGACCTCCTGATTGACGTCTGTACATTTTTGTGTTCCCTTTATTTACGGGAAAAATTATGTTTTACCATTTAAAAAAAACAGCATTTTTAAATTGAAACCCATTCGAAAGAGTTCTTTTTATTCTCAGTGGTGTTTTCTCATTTAGACATTTATGACATAATTTTAATTCAGACAGTGAAGTTCTTGTTTTTAACATGTCAAGGCTGGAGTACAAACTAATGGGAAACATAATGCATCCCTACTGAATTACAATCCTGTATTTAATGAATTTCCCCAAGGCTTTAGAAAGCACCTACAGTGTTTACTAATACTGGGTGTCTAATATCTAATAGACTTTTAATGTTTCAGCAAAAATATCAGTGAATGTTAATCACTGTGGTCACTGACAGGAAACATGACAGTAATAATACTGTTTAACTAACATATTTACAATTCATTCTTTGAGAAGTGCTTGAAGGTCAAGTATCATAGTTACTAGAAACTAATTACTCATGTTGTGGTAACAATACCCATTAGTGGACTAACTGCTGCTGTACATAGTCACGTATGGTCATACCTGACCCACGAGATAGTGGGTCAGGTATGATCAGTCGTGGCGGGACACAACGGGGATTATCCGGCCTGCTTTTAACATCTGACATGGACATACACGTACAGAGCTTAAACAAGAGATTTGGGCCATTGTAGTGCTTGTTAAGCATGCTTAACCTGTTAATTGTGTACCTGTGCTTCACTAATACACTAAGACAGTTACATGTGGTTTAAAAAGTGATGCAGCGGTGACGTTGCAGCTTCTTGTCATTTTAAGGCTGTTTTAATAACCTCTCTGTACTACTGAGAGAATGGAAGTCTTGTAGCAGAGCATTTTGGTGTCATTCAGGTGAAAGCTTTGGTTTTGTTACCTTTGACCACCTTCACTCCATCATTTTGGCTTCAACAAAGAGGAAAAGCTTTAAAAGTGAATTACATGCTCTCTTTCCAGCAGAGGATGACACATAGACAAAGTCAGCAACTATTAAGTGAGTGTAATGCAGAATTTTGCAGTTAAAGAGCTGAACTTTTCTCTCAGGAACTGGCAGAGAATAGAAACATGAAATGAACAACAATGTTGCCTCATAATGCTTAATCATTAAATAAGCAACACTTAAACTTTGTTGACTTAAATAAATATGCCAGTGTCATCTTTGCAACTTATTTCTGCTACCATCATGTGGTCAAAATTCAACATTCTGGGTTTACTTTAAACAAAGAAAAGGAAAATACTGATAATCTGAAGTTTCTTGATTTTTAATAGCATTTAAGTAACAAACCAAAACTGTTACTGTAGTCATTCATACTCATTGAGAGATCTTCACGATGGATCAGCCAGGAGGAGGGGAGGATGACCGCAGATGGATGTGGTGAAGGAGGACATACAGAGGGTTGATGGGACAGAAGAGGACACAAGGGATAGGGTGCAATGGATGATCCACTGCTGCAAAACCCAAAAGGGAGCAGCTGAAAGAAGGAGAAAAATATTAAATAGCAAAAAAAAGGCTGTGGATTATGCAATGTTAAAGGAAAAAAAACAACCCACAACGTATCAGAGAAGAAATGTGTGATAGTTTGAAAATTATTTGATAGGGGTGTGCCACAGGGATCAGTCCTTGGACCTCTCCTACTGGAATGTCAAGAATGCAATGTTCCTTTTTTTATGTATCACTGTGCACCAGGCTCCAAGACTGAGTTAGTTTCCCACAACAAATAGTGTGGAGTTATAATTGGTAAGTGTCAATTTTATGACTCACAGACGGCAACTGGTTTTAAAAAAAGTAAAGTTGGAGTCTGGGATTTCTGTTTTAAAACTTTGTAATTAAATCAAATACTTCCTTTAATTTGAGGCAGGTAGGAGATTTTTTGCTACCACTTTTGAATTAGTGCAGGGTTATGCTGCTACGCTATCTACTGAGCACTGAGATTCATCACAAATCTTAAAGCATTTAACGGTTACTGCCTATTTTACGCTTGAGTTATGCTAGTACTTCTTTTAGACTCAGTCTATCAAGGGCTGAGTCTGCGACCCAGCGTTTTGAGTTTATTTTACATTTTACATTCTTATATTGGAAATACGTTAAGTTCTTGTGTGGTTATTACCAGCTTGGATTTAGTTGAGTTTTACTCTAGTTTATGTTTCACCTATGTCTCCTTTTTTCTGAGTCTTTTTCTGTTTGTCATGTGTTGTCTCCTCTTCTATGTAGGTTCCCCTTGTGTCTCTCTCCTCTGTGTCCCTCTCCCTCTTGTATCAAGCTTGCGTGTCCCAGTTCATGTTGCTCCATTTTTAATCTGTTTTATTTTGAAAGTTCTGGTGTTTCCATGTTCAGTGTGTTTAGTTTTACTTTTCCCTGTGACATCATGATCATTTGTGTCAGCTGTGTCCCCCAGGGGTTTCCACTTCCCTCAGTATCCTTCTGTGCATTTAGGTCTTCTGTCTTCCTCTGTTCTTTGTCGGGTTGTCTGTTGTCTTCGCGGCGAGTCATATCTGGTCACAGAGTTTTTTGGCTGTTTTTTTCTTACTACTGCTCAGGTTCATGTTCATGTTTTTGATTCTTCATGTTCATGTTTTGCATGTTCCTGTTCAGTTCCATGTTCCTGTCTCTCACGTCTTAGTTTTCATAGTTAGCTTAGCTGCTCCCAGCTTAGTTTCTAGTTTTTATTTGTCCCAGTACACCTTGTCTTGTTTTCTGTTTTTTAACATCAACCTGAAATAAACGGCTTGCTTTTTTAGTAAGGATTCAGTTCTGCCTCTCCCTTGTCTGCTTTTGGGTCCACACCATAAACACACCAGCGATCCCCGCCGTGACACAGTCACCTGTATATTCATTTCCACAAAGCAATTTTAGCAATTCTGCTCCAATCTTCCTTAATGTCCTACATACGTCAACAAAATAGTTTGGGTCTTAGAGTTATTCCCTCTGTCAACATCCGTAAATCTACTACACTAAGAAATAAAATGTTGCATTTACTCCACCCAGTTATGTCAACCGGTTCCACATAACTGGGTTAGTGAAATATAAAATGTATGATACACTTAATTTGAACAACAAATTTTAAGTACATCTGTCAAGCTTTGGCTAATTAAATGCAAATCACAAGAATGGTGTTGTATTAACTAAATATCATAATGTTGATCTAACTAACATGTTGACTTAAATTGACAACACTAAATAAAATCTACTCAACCAAAACAAGCCCTACTTACTCTATAAAATAAGATGTTGCATTTACTCCACCCAGTTATGTCAACCGGTTCCACACAACTGGGTTAGTGAAATCTAAAATGTATGACACATTTAATTTGAACAACAAATTTTAAGTACATCTGATAAATTGACTAACCCTAAACGAGCTCTACTGAAACTATAGGATTAAATTACTTACTCTATTTAAAGTAACTTGAATAAATCAAACACAATTTTATTCAGTTAACCCAACTTTAATAACACTTGGTGTAAAATGTGCTGAAGCAAACTTTGAGCTGTTCAAAATTCTAGATCAATGCCTTTTTCCTAAACAAAAATATCTTCACATATATGCAAGTGCATATTAAGTACAGGAAGACATAATGCAGAATGTTAAAATCAAGTTATTAAAACTGGAAAGTGTTGTGATTCCAACATTTTTAACATTAACATGACTTAATTTAAACTTGCTTCGGGTACAATGGAAAACTCACAATACAGTCCTATAAACAACAAGTAGAAATGACTTTAGTGGCATTTTTGTCCATATTTAAAAAAAACCTTTTTTTTTCCCCAAAACTTAAAATGAAGTCCAAACTTAGGAGCAGTCTTGTTCAATGTAGCTGGATGGTGGTAAAAGTTCAACATGAACAAAGCATGCCAAAAAGTATGAGGCCTTGCAGAAGTTCTTGCGGAATTCAAACTGAACAGTTTATAAAGTGCAAGGAGATGGGTTTGAGAATCTTGTAACCAGTTCAGTGTCCTCTATAGTTCAGTGCAGGCTGTTTCACTCAAGCAGTTTGTTTTTCAGAACTTGCACATTCATGGATAGGTTGTTCCCATCCAACTCCATCAGCACCTTCTGAAGAAATTCAAATATGTATTTCAGGTGCTTTGGGTACCTCAGATTTAGACTGTAGATTAGTCCAAGCAGGAGGGCACACCCCTTTGCCACATCACTAAGAGCTTTCAGCACAGTGTATCCTTCTATGATGACACCAATGTCCTCAGGTGTATCTGCAGAGTCTGCTCCTTCATGTCTGACAACACAGACTCCTAAAGTCAGCTGCTCCGTTTCTCTTCTTGCACTAAGATCCATATCCTTAAAATGAAAACAAAGGGGGGAAAAAGTTACTTGCATATAGATACATATGAACAAATGAGCCCACCTTCAATTTACTATCCCAAATTAAAAAAACCAAACAAACAAACTGATCTTTCCCCTTTTCTAACTTACCAAGAATTCCTTGAACAGGTCATCTGGCTTTTTATTTAAGTAGACACAGATAGTTTTTAGGACGCATTCCCGTCGAACATCAATGCTGATATTCTGGTGGAGATAAGAACTCAATGTGAGACAAGATTTTGGTTCTTTTCCACCTCTTCCCAAACCAAAGTCAAAAATATTAACAGATGAGTGATTAGCGATGAGTAATTAAACAATGTTTGACAACTCACATTAGTGACATTCAGTGAGGTTAATGATTGGTTAGGCACTGATTCTTCTGAGTCAGATCAACAAATATATGAACACAAAACTAGAAGCTTTTCATTTTTGACAATACATGAAAGCTTTCACTTTTGCTTTAATCAATTCTAGACTGTTCAACAATATAATTATTAATTGTACCCCTAAAAATGTTAAAATGAAATAGAAGATTAGAACTCGGCAATATGGATTCAAAATCCTATCACAATATTTTCTGGTATTTATTACGATAACAAGAGTTACAATAAAAGATAACAGTAACCACAATCACATCTGAGCCACTTTTGTTGCATCTACTGACAGACAGAACTAGCTGACCAACATAAAATGAAGGGGGAACACACAAATTGTCACTTTGATAATCAATGGAACTGATACAAGGAGTTAAATGCATTACATATAGCTGTATTACACATAATGCTGCATTTTAATGACACAAGATAAATGCATGTCTTACACTTTAATCACTGATATTAACACTAAACCAGATATCAACACGGGGTAGAATTCCTTCAAACAATGTAGCAACTTATTTGATGCATGTTTCTAAAATACACTATACATATATTTCATTCTTCAAACGGATCGGATCGCTGGCGCTCCTGGTGCTCATTACTGACACCAGGGAGCATGCGCGGTAGATGTTGGGAGTAATTTTAAAGCTGCAGTTCTTAGTAGGCAAGTTGCAGCTTAACATGAATCGTAAAACATTTTGGGAAATTACACCGAAGTGGGCCCAATAATATTTGTTAAATGCCTGACTAATAACACCTGTGAGAGGCATACAAGCTAGAATGCTAAAAAAAAAAAATTACCAGACATCATTTGTTTTAAAATAAAACATACAGAAGTACTCCCGAAAATGTCGGATGTTTATCATTTAGTACACATTAACCAAATATGTCATCCTTAAATGGTTGTACTTACCAAATAATCCTCAAATGGCAATGGATTTTATCCAGGCTTCTGAGCATGATGCAAGTTTCGTTTGAAAATGGCAGTTGTTCAAACTTCCACACTGCACATGTGCAAACTGAGAAGTACGGAGAGCCTGTTAGGACAATCCTCTTCAAATTAAAGTGCTGTTCATTTTAAATGAACTTTTTACGTTGAATTTAATGTACTGCATTTTGTTGTATTGAAATATTGTGTTATTAATTAAAATCAAAACAATATCCTTGTGTTTAGAGTTAAAAATCAATTGTGACATTAATTTTAACATAAAACGTTTACATAATGCTAGCAACATCAATGTATCATTTCTTAGAGTGTACTTTCAGATACTCCCTTAAAGAGAGAGACACCACAACATGTTTGCAAAGTTGCATCTGCTCCTGAGATCAAACCATAGGTCTTTTGCTTGTAAGGTGTGTAACCCACTACACTACGAAGCACTATTTGTGTCTACAACACATTCACATTTGCTGCTCCATTCACTTACAGACTGCTGCTTATCCTAAAGTTTTAAGTTACCTTAGCTTTGTGGTTGATATTTGGGAATCTTTTTACTTTTCACTCTTTATCTTGGTTTATTTATTTTGTTTATTTTGCTGTGTGTACATTACAAATCTTTGTAACCACTGCTGATTTCTTATAGCCTGTCTTGAGCAGTGTGTTGTTGCAAAGAGAACTTTTAAAATCATCTTTCAGATTTTCCCGGTCTGATAAATGTTGGAAAACAAGTTATTTTTAACACCTTATCGTCTTTACACTGTATTTATGCTCACTGTGGTTGCTCAGCAAACAGAAGGAGACGGGCTGAGATTAACTGTGACTCAGCAACTATCTGATGAGATCCACAGGTCACTGCAGCAGAACATGTTAGCCAAGAACAGAGATTAAAGCTTTAATTACTGTATGTCCACAGGCCAACTCACCAAGATGTTCCTAAGAGAATATCTGCTGAGCTGAGCTGTGCTTCTGTCACATAAAGAGTGACTTAAACTCAAATGTTTGCTCTCTGAACACTGCAGGACATTATATATATGTTTGATTTAAACATTAGGTAAGAGTAAAACCACCAAACACTCATGAAAATCAGGCAATATGTGCCTAAAAGTATCAATGGGCGAGAAATTAAAGGAAACCCTGATGGGTGTGTTGCTGCCTGTATTTATGGGGCACTGAATGATCTCATGAAGATGAATATTATATGAATTTATGCCATGGCCTTAACAATCATCAGATCTCAGCCCAGCAGCCCTCTCCATCACCGTCATCAAAATACCAAATGAGGTTGTACATTCACGCATCAAGTAAAGTTTCAGAATTCAAACCTAGACCATTCTCACTCAAATGCAGCCATTCCTTCTGTATATTCCAATAAACATTAAAGTCATTATAGTTTTCCTCCTCTCTTTCCTTACAAAAGCCCTGCCTGTATGTTCAAGGGCTGTCAATGAAGGGCACGTAAAACACTGAAAGGTGAAGACAGAAAACAAAAGGAAAGGTCAGAAACCATAACCGTGAGGGTAAGTCAGTGAAACAGCATGATTTAAAGCTGTTTAGCAGGTTTTGGGGGTTTTGGACATCATCAGGGCCAGAGCTTGGAAAATGCATGCTTTTTCAATCCTGCATTTGGGATTTTAAACGTAAATATAAATCATGTTTCCACTGGTCTCAGAGGCAATTGCACAAATTGTGCTGTATGTCTGAGGGCATTTCCCCTAAGATAGATGACTTGGCAGTAGCAATGTAGCTCAGCTGCACTGTTATATATGCCACAGGATTTTCTACATAAGTGTTATCAAACACTTGTAACTCACTGCTTCAGCACAAAGAGAGGAGACATTTA
This sequence comes from Rhamphochromis sp. 'chilingali', assembly GCF_963969265.1. NCBI lineage: Eukaryota > Metazoa > Chordata > Actinopteri > Cichliformes > Cichlidae > Rhamphochromis > Rhamphochromis sp. 'chilingali'. Next base: position 10,762,928 of record NC_137932.1, on the reverse strand, counting down.
CGTGATCACACCTCGTTAATTTTGAAGTGTAGGCCTAACACCGGTTAGATGTGTCTTTGCATATACAGCTCGCCCTTAGTGTTTGGGAACAATCACGCACCCACAAAGCTGCTGTTTCCTCTTTAAGTCTATAAATAAGCCCAGGAAGGACAAAACATGACAAAAAAAAAATACATTTCTACAGAATTAAAGATCATTGATTGAATTTCTTTTTCTTTTGACTAATGAATCTGGGAACACGTGACTGTATTTGCATAGAAAAGATAATGAGCTGCTGCATTTTAATAAGGTTCATATTTTATTGTTCTATTTATTCTTTTACTTAGTAAATGTGCAAACTTTCCTTTTAGTATTTTTCTAGCAATTTATTCCTTTTAATAGTTCCAGTCATTTACTGTTTAAGCAAACAAATGAAATGAATGAATGAAAAAACTCTGAAAGCATTATATTTTGTTCTTTTTTTTAATTTTAAATGCCAAAAATATAACTTAAAAAAATAAAGCTCTTTTGTTGTTAATGAGGTATTTAAAAGAAGAAAGAACGTGTGAGTAAAACATACAAATTCATAGGGTTAAAAAAGGAAAAGTGCTTTCTCACATCAATCTGTTTATGCTTCTGTGTGTACATGGGAATCTGATAGAAATATGTCTTTATTTCCCTCTTTATGCTTCACAGATATATGAAACTATTTGCTGAAAAGTTACATTTCAGCCTATAAATCATCTATGAAAATCCAATCATAATTGAATGACATTCTAAAGTCAGAATAGAAACAGGAAAGTATGTAATAAAGAATATTTTGAAAAGCTACATTTTTGATTCTAGTTATCTTGGTGTATTTGAGGGGAAAAGACAGATTAGATATCTATGCGTAGCAAAAGTTAAAGCGTAGGAGTCTCTCCCTGCTGATGCTGCTGGTGCTGGTGTTTGGTTATGTCTTGTGAAACCCCTTGCATAACTGCTGACATTAGTGGGTCTCGTTTTGGCACCACAAATTTGCAAAACCACCTTTTTTTCTTTAATAATGTGTGGAACTGATTCAAGAAGAGGATATAAGCTATAAGAAAGGGACATACAGTACGAGAGGAATGCTTGCTTTTCTTGTGGCCTGCTGTTGGTCAGAGGCGCTTTAATTTTTTGTTGTCTACATTGACAGATTGTTTCTTGTTACAAAACCCACTGGAGGTGCCGCTGTACAATGCACATTATTAAGTCAGGCCATCTTGTTACAATTTCCCTCTTTTCATTAACATGTGCTTGTATTAGGTGATTATAAGGGAGAAATAACTCTGAAAATACCTACAAACACATACAGTCTCACCAACGGTATCAGGCTTATCAGGTTATGTGGATATGCCCCTGATCCCCTCTCATCCATCGCTCTGGTAGAAAAGACATTCAGCTCTTTGTTGTTGGCTTTAAGGGACGTAACAAGAGCCTGCTGAGGTGACGGCTCTGAAACACAAAGGACCTCTGTGTGTGTGTGTATGTGTGAGTGTGTGTGAGTGTGTTTTTGTGAACTTGAATGAGGCAGACTAAGAAAATGTCTCTCTGTCCTGATTCCAGATGTTCTTCTCTTCTTCTTTTTTTGACTGCTCCCTTTAGGGGTCATCGCAGTGGTTCATCTGCTGCAGTCTCACCTCATCATGTATGTGACACCAACCCTCTGCTTGTCCTTCACGGCATTCATGCATCCTCTCTTTGGTCTTCTGTGGTCTTTTCCTCATTTCTGGCAGCTTCATCTTCAACATCCTTCGTCCATTATATCCACTATGCCTCCTGTGCACATGTCTAAACTGTCTCCACATTGCCTCTCTAATGTTTGCTCATTAGTAAGATTTCCTGATGTTCCACCCCGAGGAAACAGGTTTTTCTTAAAACCCAGAAGAATAGGCATGTTTAGCTGTGCCCACTGTGGCCACCACACTGGTGTGACTGTTACCAACAAGTGGTTAAACCCCATTTTAATCACTGCAAGTATCACAAGTTCCCAGTATATTTCCACTCATTTTCCCTGTAAGTAGCACAACTGCAACCATGACTGGCTCCTACCGACATAGAGCAGGGCTTGTTCCCAAAGCAGCTCACATGTACATCTATAAGTGGGTCAGCCTTCACTTGTTAGCAGTTCAATGGAAATGTGACTTTCTGAAGTGTTTGTCAATTTGGCTGATTTGAAACAGCATGAATCTCCAGCTGTTAGAGAACAATATGTTATTTCCCTGCAGAAAGTAACCAACCAAAAACCTTAAAAAGGCAGAAAGCAAAACAAATATCTGTTTAAATCACGAGATATGATTTAAGCACATGCTCTGGGGATTTTCTCTACTTTGTGAACTGAAGTGATTGACAAACCAGGTGGGACTGCAGTGGAAATTTATGAAATACCAGTATTCCTTCAAATATTTGCTTTGCTGATAATGTTCCCTCAGCTTGTGTAAATGATGGGTCATTTCCTTTCCTCCCATATTGTCCAGGTTGTGCACTTGTTGCGTCCTGAGAAAATGGCTAAAAACAAGTACGCTGACATCTAGTGAGCACATAAAGCATTACCTTCTTTTCATTTACATAGCAGAAAGTTGTTTTTCTTCAGATCAGGACTCTGAAATTTGCAGGATACACAAAAAAGACCTTGTGTTGAGTTCTACTGATTTATTAGCACACACGAATACACTGAACAGTACAAAATAATGCATTTTCAGAGGTGCTGAGTTGTGTATTTAGAATGCTTCAGGTAAACCTTAACGATCCATGACACCACAGCTCAGTTTTACTACTTATAAATTAAAAAATAAAAATAATAATAACACAGAAGCACTCTGGTGGCATGCAAATAATCTCCTCTGGCCTTTTGTAACATCAAAAGGACCTAGCTAAATAAATAAAGGATATGATGATGGGCTTAAACATACACAGTTCTAATTACAAACTCAGATAATCAGCAGTATTTGAGACATTTTATGCCATTAGTCCACAAACACTAACAAGAAAGCTAAACGAGTAAAGCTTCAGCAATAATAAAGCATAACAACAACATATTATTTAAAATCACCCTACGGAGATTTGAATCTTTGCCATGCAGTTAACAGACATAAAAAAGCACACTTCTTGAACTGCTATATCTATATCTGTATTTCAGAAGCCTCTCACCTTTACGTATAAGCTTATCTAAAAAAAGACAGAAGATCTTTGAGGGATTGCAGCATAACTGCACCTCCTCTGTGACCTGTTCACGCTAAACTGCTTTAGCCAGGTGATTATGACACAGTCATCTTCACAATTACAGTTTAACTGATCAGTTTTATTCCCTGTAGGCAATACATTCATATGCTGTCAAAGTGTTTTTTCCATTGAAATTTACTGTGCACAGAAGATACCCGCCCCCACTCCCAGAAAAGGAGTCTACCTATGTTAAGAGACCGTAGTGGTCATTCATCTACATTCACTTTGATTTACAGTGGGGTGCAAATGGGAGAGATCCGGGTGGATTCACATGGCTGTCCAGGTGGTACCCAGGGTGGCTGTCCTGGTTCCTATGCCTGACACCAACACAGCAGTGCTGTGTGTCAATCCAGCCAGACGTCCCCCAGTCCAGCTCACATCACAGGCTGGTAGCACACCACGTCATTGGCTACTAATCTCATTCAGCATGCAATATGTACACGATTATATACAAAATATGTACACACAACAAAAAAGTGCAAAACAGCATTGCTCGCATCTCAAAGGCTTCACATTTCTTATGTTTCTGTTAAAGCATTTTTCTTTGTGCTCTTCTGAGCAGCCGACTGTGAGCAGGCAGATTTTCTTCACTTCTCTGGCATTTTGATAGAGCGGAAAAAGATATCAGAAACCCACGCTGTCAACTCTCGACAAGAATTGAGAGTGAAAGCAGACTTCAGTTACCCTGATTTAAATATGCTTCTAATTTGATCTCTCTGTTACACAAGAAATCCAAGAAGCACAAACAGGCCAAGACATCACAACGCTGGCTTTCCTCCTCCAGAAAGAAGAGGGAGCTGGGATCTCTGTGTTACATCACAGAGTTTGCCAAAATCTCACAGATAAAGAAAGGAATGATTAAAAGATTGAGGATTTTGGAAGAGATTTCTTTAGGCTTGGCTAAGCTGTATTTAGTGTCTCTGAAGACCGCTGATGCATTTCAAAGGCCAGCTCTGACTGAATACTCCCACAGTAAGGCACCAAACATGGGCTGGGACTGTGGCTCGAGTGCAGCATCAACAACGTTCAGCAGAAACATCAAAAGCTGCCTCTGTGTTACTGCATATAGGTTGAAAAAAAAAAATGCACGGTACTTGAAGTAAGAGGGATTTTTTAAAATATGTTTTTCTGCTTTTTAACTGCACTATCTGAGCCTTAAGGCAACAATCTTGTCAACTCAAATACCACAACATTATAACAAATTAAATATTGAACTTTAACCACATGAAGGGAATAATTAGTAGGGATGCACATAAGAAAAAATACAGAACAGAAACATACAATGTGGTAACATCACTTCAATCGACAGTTTGAGTTTTTGGGAAATAGCCTTATTTATTATTTATCCCATCATTTTCACTTGTTTCTGCTTATTGTGAATTTTGAGCCAGGAAACAAAATTCATCAACATCCCTAAACCTCACAAAACTGGAAAGTGTATAAATCACTGTGAGGTTTAGAGGTGTTAGACCGTTTCTTAACTACAAAAACAAACTTGCTGGAGTCCACATTTAATAAGCGTATTTCCCAAAAGAAAAAAGAAAAGTCTGTGTGTTCTCCATCCATTTCATCTAAAGAGGTGATTTGAGGGCTTGTAGTGCAGCGTGAGCTGGCGTGAGCTGTAGACGGACATGCCGATACCCACGAGACCCAGCAGGAAAGCCATGCGCGGCGTAGCAGGGCCCTCCCGGCTCTGCACCACAGTCTGGGCTGCCTGGGTCTGAAAGAGAGAGCAGGGGTCACCACCACCACTCAGCAGCTGCGACAACCTCCACCACCGGGCACCACCATCATCGCCAGGGATGATCCTCCTGGTGATCCTCCTGGCTCTGGCTGCGGTTGAATCAGTGAACAGGTGGCCCTGGTCGCACACCTGCTTCAGCCCAGCAATCGTCTTACCATAAGGGAACAGCCGTGCTAGAATCTCCACTTTTGTGAATATTAAGTATTTGTTCAAGTATTTGTATATACTACATATATATATATATATTTAAATATAATGTTTTTCCTCTACACCCCCCCCCCCCCCCCCCCCCCCCCCCAATTTTTTTGCACATGTCGAGGAGCGTGTCAGGCTACATTTCACTGTGTGTTATACTTGTATAACTATGCATGTGACAAATAAAGAACCTTGAACCTTGAACCTTGAAGCACCCCATACAGCTGATGCCGGTGTTTCAGTCCTCTGTGGGGGGTTTTGGAGGGGTCTCAAAATTTAGTGCCAATCCAACACATGCCCTAAAGTCAGACACAGATTCAGTTACTTTCTGAGCTCAACACTGGTGTGCCAGGCACTATCCAGTGAAAACTAGGAGTCTCCAAATGTATTTATTTTATTTTATAAATGGAGAGATTGAGCGTTATATTATGAACAGTTTTTTATTTAAATCTATTTTTAGATGTCTGAAAAATTGACTTACACAGAGCTAAAAACATGAATATTCTCCATATTTAGGAGATAAAGTTATAAATAGTTAGCAAAGGAGTACAGCCTTTTGTTATATTGCTCATAAAAATGAAGTTCTGTTTACACAAATCACAATCCTGTTTTACCGGAGTACGAGTTAAGCTCCTGAACATAAGCTGGGATGAACTGAGCCACAGTAATAATCATTTTTAAAACAGACACAAACCATACTGGAGGTTTCTAAAACCAATACAGTCCCATATACCCTCCAGGGTCGCATGCCATGCTTCTAGAGATCTAATTAGAGGGCATTAACCTGACCCCAGGAAGCGAAGGAATCTCTGACTCAAATCCATTTAAGACAGGCTGCTCTAATCCTCTATCCTCAATCCGACCATGACACACACTAAACCTGGCATTTTGAGCACAGCGATGACTTAGTGGAATCATTTTCAAAAAGGATTTGTGGTGGTGGCCAGTGTAATGCAATAACAGAAACCTAATTTTTACCTATGTTATGGAAAATTCTTTGCTCAAATGGCTGCAAAAAGAAATATTACTGAGGTGAAATTTGTCATGGTTTCGTTTAAAATCTACAGCCTTTTGTTTTTCTTTTACTGAAGCACAGTTAAATTTGTAGGGCCTCGGCTCCAGAGCTCAACAGTTGTTTGTTGTTGGAGACGCTGCCTCCACTGTTTGTGCCACTGCAGATGTCCCCTAATGTCTACCCAAAGAAGAAAATTACCTCAAAGCATCTTACGTACCTGGAGGTATCTAATATATCCAGGGGTCAGCCGAGGGATGCGGAAAAACATTGTTGTTGTTGTTGTTCTCGCTGATGCTTCACAGGTGAGACCACAAAACCCCTCTGCGAGTTTCCCTCAGGACGTTCAGCCAGGCAACTGTTTCACTGGTTATCCCTCTGCTTCTTAGTGTTATGTGTCTCTTCCCCAGCCTGAGTGTGGAGGCAACAGCAACTCTCCCCCGTGTCCAAAAACACACACGCAAACACACCTCACCCACTCACTCAGACACACACCTGCACAGTGATGATCTCCCCTGAAGGAGTCCAGCCTCTGTAGGTAGTATATAAACCCTTGACCTGATTGCGTAAGCTGGTCACATGGTTTTGGACGGTGCTTGTGTCTTCATGCGGTTGTGCATTTGTGTCACTGATGGATTAGCAGAGCTATTGGAGGTGCAGTGAATTATTATCATACTTGTGAGCGGTGTTCCAAGTCCAGTGGCCACCGAAACGTTCAATCAACCGACGACAAAGCAGCATGGGATGGCTGCAGTCTAGATCTGCTACCCATTGAAAGCATTTTGTTTATCAATGGAAATCTGCTCTGTCAAGGATGCGGAAACATTTTGCACACAGAAACATCAGTTTCTGAATGAGAACATATTATTCAAAATATTTCTAAATAACAATATATTATATTTTTAAAAACATGTCTGTTTCCACCCTTTGGTAGAATACAGTACTTAACAAATTTATATACGACCAGCCATAAAAATAAGACAGCAAATCATTTTTAAGTCTCTCTAAAAGCCTCCTTAAACTATGTTTAAATTTTGTCAAAAAACAAACTGAATTCATGTTTTTATTCCCCAAAATTTGAGCTGGGACACTGGACACTTTCACAACTAAAACTAAAGTTTCTGTTTAGGTAAGTAACTATAAATAGGCATGTAAAGAATAATAATGTGCGCTACTGTTTTATTTTTCTTCACCCTTCCAAACTAACCATACTTGTTCAGTCTTTTTCTAACTGAACTTTAACATTTAACATGCAAACTGAGGCCTGTAGAGTTTGAGATGTAGCTCTTGGGGTTTTTGCAGGTTCTCTGAGCATTGCATGGTCTAACCTTGGGGTGAATTTGGTGGGACACGTGCCTGAATGGTCCAGACCAGCAAACATCTGCTTTTATAGAGGTGTTGACACTTGCTGATGATCAATTAATTAAGTGCATTTAATTAGCAATGCCTGGCTGCTACTTTCCAGCTGATGGGGTGAGGCAGAATCAATAGATTTGTGTTCTAGCAATAAACATGCCTTACTATGGAAAAAGCCATCTTCACTGCTCAGTAGGAGTCAGGCCTGCTATGTAATAATGGTGACAGTGTTATTGTCCTGCAGTTCAAAAATTGGAAAATAAAAACTGTAAGGAAGCAGGACTCTGGTTATGTGTTTGATGTCACGAAAGTGAGGTTTTGACACTTGCTTCCAAGAAGGATTTCACAGACTCGGTGGTAGCATGTGACTGACAAGCTGCATCACAGAATGAAGAATGTGGAAACTTAATAACTCTCCACTATCCACAGTGCTTTGCTCGGTGCTCGGATTTTAAAAGTACACCAAAGGGAATATAAATTTAGCCTGTGGAAGAAAAATTATTTTCACTCCGTGTGCAGACTGTCTGGAGCCACAAAGGTTATGTTCACTTGTTCCTGAGTGCCTTTCTTTCTCACAGGAAAGTATACAAGATACTAATATTTGTCTTGAAGGGAGAACAGCTCAGGATGTCTTGAGTCACATGCCAGGAAGAGATTAGCTCAATCTTATAGACATGCAAGTGTGATTAAAGGAACCTCTAATCACTTAATCACTCAAAAACAGTGCATTTTAAGTTTTCTGTAAATTTGCCTTCGCTATTATTAGGCACGGATAAATACAGATTCCTTGAATGCGACTTCAAGCTGCCTAAAGCCAGGATGTTGACCTTAGTATAAGCAGACACAAGCGAGTCATGTGATTCTGCAGCAGACTGAACCACTGTAAGAGAAATCCATATAAAGTCTATCAATAATCTGTTATTCAGGAAAATTGTGAGGCTAGTTTTAGGTGGGTACCTGAGAACCCGAGAAGTACATAAAGATTATTGGACATTATGGGCTTAGGAGTGGGTTGAACTGGGGAAACAAGTCCCTAGCAAGCGTGAGAGTGACTCCTGAGAAACAGTGATATATGGCCAATAAATGAGATCAGACGAGGAAGCCTCAAAATGTGTGTGTGTGTTTTGTTTTTTTTTAATTTAACAAACACAAATACAATATGCAAAAAACAGGCCTTTTTCAGTTACAAAAGAAGCATATGTAAGTTCATTAAGAAAATAATTCAGGGCATTTTTTGTCCATCATATAGCACTAAGATCTAAAAAATTTTATTTTTGCTAACATACTCAGATTATTTGTCAGAAAGTCTTTAAAATATGTTTAATTGTTAAGAGAAATAAAATTTTAAACAAAAAACAAACAGGAGAGGGCAGCAACACTCCAGTCTAGTCTGTCTGCCTCAGAAGAAGAAGAAGAAGAAGAAGAAGAAGAAGAAGACGACGACGTCTTTACGCATCATTATTGCGCGTCCTCAGGTAAAGAAGGACCCACGAAGGCTCCAAAAACAACGCGGGCTAATGTAAACTTCGAAACCGTATAGTCACTACAAATTCTCCATATAAATAAACTGTAACTGGGAAAGCCCGAAGCATATACGGATGTTACGTTCTGTCGATGCTGTGTTACAACAGAGGAGTGAAGTTTTCCCTCCGAGCTGGTAAAAACGAGCCGGCTAACGGAGCTAGCTACCGACCAAAGCTGCTGTGGCTGCGCAGTTTCGTTTCAGCTGAACTCACCGAAAACACCCAGTAGACCTGCCAAGTCTGTTCTCGTTAGCTGACCAAATATACTTTTTAAATCGACATGGGTCAGTCTGCAAGACACCTGCAGCGAAAGCAGTAGATAACGGGTCATATTTGAAGTTTTTTTTCTCTCTCACCTTTGAAGATTTAACGTTTTATGTCCAGTCCTGGTAACGCAGGCTAACAGGTACTCCTCGGGTTTCCTGTAACGTTAACTCTGTTCTGTTTATGCTAATTTTCAATGTAACTAAATAATTTGACCTGCTTATTATATTCTTAATTGATGTTTAGCCGTGCCTTATAGCAGCTATCATAACAGGAAATACACAACACTAACTTTGCGCGTTTCTTTCTTTTTGTTGTCTTCATATTGAGCATTCATATTTTATAAAACATTTAAGGGTTACAGCAAAAGTTTGTTTCTATCCTCAGCTTTTTTAAAAATTGTTTTGACAGCCTAAAGCGACATCTTAACCATAATACAAAAATTGTCGAGGATGAATATTTTTTAATTAAAGTGATAATGAAATCATCAACTTATTCTATATCAAAGTGATAAACTTGGATATAGATATAGATTCTTAATTTTTTAGTGAAATCACTGAGAATCACTAAGCCACTAGTCTTGAGCCGTCTCTCATTTCTTTATATTTTGCTAGAAAAATGGGATAAAACATCTGCGAACATAAATGGAAATACAGTTTAAAAGGCACAGCGATAGTTTGTAAAATTCAAGAAAATGAATAATTAATATGATCACCTTTACTCTCAACATTGCCTTGAACTCTCCATGGCAAGCTTTCTTGTAGTTTCTTTAAATAGCCTTCAGGAATAGTTCTCCAGGGCTTTTTTGAAGGACATCCAAGGCTCTTCTTTGGTTGTTGGCTGCCTTTTGTTCTGTTTTTTATCAAGATGATCCCACACTGCTTGAGCAATGTTGAGGTCTGGGCCTTTGGGAGTCCAATCCATGACTGATAGTGCTTTAGTGTGCGCTTTTACTGAATTAGCATTGCGTTTGGGATCATTGTCATGCTAAAAAATAAATGAAGCTGTTGCCAGTCAGATGTGTTTGAGATGGTATTGCGTGGTGGATCAGACTCTGGCAGGACATTAATTTTGATTAGATCTCCAACACCACTTGTTGAAATGCAGCCCAGAACATGAAAAGCCTCCATCATGTCTTACAGATGGCTGTAGACACTCACTGTTGTACCTCTCTCCTGACCGCACTTCATACTGTCAACAGTTTGAAACAAAAGTTTTCATCTTTAAGTATGGCTTCTTGACAGCCAACCTTCCACTGAGACCATTTCTGATGAGACTTAAGTGAACAGTAGATAAGATAAGATAACCTTTATTAGTCCCACATGTGGGAAATTTGTCAACTGAAGGACTTTATGCATCTCTCAGGGCATGTCATGTGCTGTAGATAGTTTTTTAGGTCTGCTATTTCTTTTTCTTTTTTTTTGTCCTCCTTGTGTCCAGTTTCCACAATTAAAAATAAAGGAAAGAAAGTCTGGCTGTTCGTAAGCAAAATATGAAGAAATGGATGTGTCTTAAAACTTTTTGCAAAGTCCTGTATAAATATTAATTTTGTCCTGTAAGAGCTTGTTTGACCAAATGTTTGTTTTTTAATCCATTCATCAGTCACTAAATTAAATCATTAGTAAAGAGTTCATAAAATATGAGTCCATCTCATACATGTTTGCATCATGTGCCTTTGCATTTTAGTTGATATGAACTTGTGCTTTAGTCATCGTAGTTGTAGCAGTTGCTTTATTCCCATCACATATCTTTGTTTTCTGTGTTATAATCTGTATGTTGTTATTCTTATTTTTTTACTGTTATCTTCTTGGCTCTTTTTCAGCCGTAATGAAGAGACGAGCCGATGTGTCTTTTGCATCACTTCATGGGACAAAGAGGCATCGTGATGACAGCAGTTCAGATGACGAGTCAAGACTATCCCGTCAAGGTAGATAATTAAAACAAACAAAGACAACAAAAGAAAATAGTCTTATATATAGGTACAAACCCGATCTTTTCTTACTATAGTTAAAACTGAAACACCTACTAGAGATTTTTGGTTATACATGGGCCAACAGCACACTAGTATCTCAGTTTCTATTGTTAACTAAATCATTAAACCAGGCGAAGATCATTCCTGCCTTCAACTGCCCAACCAGTTTTATTTTATATGTGCTCTGAAATTCTAAACTAAGGATGCCTCTCAAAAAGCCCCTGCCACAGCAGCAGCAGCATACAGATGATTATGTGGAGGAAGGTGCCACTGCAGACTCTGGGGAAGCTGACTTTCAGTTTGAAGTTAGCTCCAGTATGTCTGCTGAGCCTAATCTGGCCTCTTTGGCCAAGGCGAATAAGACATTCATACAAATTCAAATGGAGAGAGATAAAAGACAGGAAAAGAAGGCCGCCAAGCAGGAGGAGAAACTGGGCGTACTGTCACGTCAGGTCATGCAGCTTCAAATGGACCTTGAAGACGTCAGAGCCGGTCAGCCAACACGAGTTCCAGCCGGAGAACCTACGTTACAAAGGTTAGAAGAGTCGGACAACATTGAACATTACCTTTCCACCTTTGAAAGACTGGCAGAGGTCTATAACTGGCCACGGCAACAGTGGGCTGTCCGACTAATTCCACTGCTGACAGGGAAGGCGTTAACTGCTATTCTGGCCATGGACCCAGCATACACCAAAGACTATTACCTGCTGAAGACTGTTATCCTGAAAACGTATGAGATTAACAGAAATGCTTACCGCCAGAGCTTCCGATCTTACAAGACACCTGCTAAAGAATCCCCCCAAGAATTATATGCACGTCTGAAGCATTTGTTTTGCAAGTGGGTGGCTTATGACACCTGCACAAAAGAAGACATTATGGAGAAGATGGTCCTTGAGCAGTATCTTAAAGTGCTGTTCCCAAAGGTGAAGGCTTGGGTCAAAACACACAACCCAAAGACTGCTCAGGAGGCTGCTGACCTGGTTGATGCCTACTTGATTGGTCACAAGGGACCAAGGGTTAACTGCTATGCTGGCCTTCTCAGACCAACACGGGGTAAGTTTGGGGTAGGTGGTGGTTCAGCAAACTGTAGTAGACTATATTAAACCCTTCTGCTTAGTAAAAAACAAACACACAAAAAAGTGTGCTCTGTTTAAAATCCTGTAATATTTACTTCCCAAGATACACTCTCTGTCACTTTTAGTAAACATACTGATAAACGGGACATTGTATCCCAAATACGTTCCTAAAGAACTGTGGGATGTAGAAGACAGTACCTGTGTGTACATAGATGTAGTTTGAATTTGCCCACTGTATAACTCTGCAAGAACATGAAGTACATACTTTACCATGACTTTCGAAAGTAGCAGCAATTCCTGAGTTGCCATATCCTGTTCTTATTCTGTTAAATCTAATACAAGAGAGTAGCACCACATTGTGTGGGAACATCACCAGGGCTAGAAGAACGTAATCAGAGGCTCCAGAAATGTTAGAAAAACCAGCGTTAGTTCAGCTAGACCCTTTATGCTCAAATTTGGCCACAGGTGGTTTTGCTCGGATCGTATTCAGTCTCAGTTCACTTCTGGAGAAGCTACACCAGTAACACACGCAAGCTAACAACGTGGATCTCAAGGGCAGCATATGAAGAAAGGCTGGAGAGGTGCAGAGGGCAGTTTGGAGGAAATGCTGGTTCTGTCCTCAGTAAAGGAGTTACCTTTTCTCAAGTGGAAAAAGTTGATCCCATCATGTCTAAAGTCAAGTGATACTTGGACCTGTGGGTTGGTATACAAAGTTCATTCCTAGATTCTCTACACTCTATAACTTGACAAAGAAGAACCAGGCCAGTAGGGTTCAGTGGATTGTGTGGAGTGGAGTGTGAAGAGCCCTTTCAGACCCCTACTGAAGAGTTACAGCAGATATTCATTGCTCAGGCTGATGCCTGTGACCTGGGCTTTGGAGAAGCCCTGCTGCAGGTTGAACCAGGAAGCATGCATGCCAAGTATTTGAGGATGCAGAATGAACGCCTTGGCATAGAGTGGGAATTGGACTTAAGTGTGACTTGTTGGGAAAAAAGTTCATCCTCTAGAATGGCAACCAAGCACTATAATCACTGAAGAACATGAGAGATACCCCCTCCAAGATAACAAGGTGCTTCCTGGCTGTGCAACCCCTTTGACAATCTCTACAAGAGTGTAAAACAGAACTGCATAGCTGACTGCCTCTCCAGGATCCCGCAGGTGTTGTCTTCAGCAGGAGGAGGGGGAAATTGCAAGTCTAGAAAATTTACATTTTCAACACACTAGCAACTCAATTATATTATTCTGTTTCAACAAGCCAGCAAAATCTCATAAAAATATCAACTACATGGGAAAAATGAGTGCATGATTTGTTCCTGTAAGAGGAGCTAATCATAAGTGTGCTTCCACCCCATTGAGCCTGTTCTCATTTACAAGTATATTAATGAAGATATGGTCAGCCATTGCAAAGAAGAATTTTGACCTAGTGAGAGTCCTTTCCAGGTGCAGTGGTATACCAGGAATGGACATGAGGCTGTAGCTTTTAAATGTATTTTATAGATGCGTAAGATGGTCTAAGATTGTTACATTTGATGGATAATTCGTGTGTGTGTGTGTGCGTGTGTGTGTGTGTGTAGACTCTAGTCAAAATGACTCCCTTAGTGACCAGGAGGATCAAAGACCCGGGTTCTCGATGCCCTCCATATCATCATCATCATCATCCTTTGATACCCAGGACAATGACGCCCCCTCGCAGGCCTCCGCCAAGTTCGCTATGTACAACAGTGTGTCACAGAAGCTCATGGTAATGTATCAAAACCCTCTCTAAGCTGAGGTGTTTGACAGCTTCTATGTATTTTAAATTTTTTGGGGGGGGGGGGTTTCAACTTTTCAGAATATTTCCAAACAACAAAGAATTTGACCTTTGAGTTTTATTAACTTACTTGATTTTTTGCTATTTCTTACACTTTCAGGCCAAAATGGGCTTCAGAGAGGGCGAGGGTTTGGGTAAGTTTAATCAAGGACGCAAGGAGATCGTGGAGGCTTCTACTCAGCGAGGGAGAAGAGGTCTGGGTCTCACGCTGCAGGGTTTCCAGGGAGAACTTAATGTTGACTGGCGCGATGAACCCGAGGTAGGCAGTAGTCCTTTTTGGCATTTGTGTTTTTTAATCTTTAGGTTTGAAATAATATATGTGAATGATCAATTAACTGTCACCTGATCTCTGTTTTGTCTCTTTTCCTGTTTGTCTGCACAGCCCAGTGCTGTTGAGAAGGTTGATTGGTTCCCAGAATGCACCACAGAGATCCCAGACGCTGATGAGCTTAGAGACTGGATGATCCAGGGACCGGTAAAACCAGAAACTCAGATTCTCACTTACAGATATGCATGCATTGCTTTTGCAGTCTATTTATATAATTCCTGATTTTCACTCTGGACAGAGAAAACTTAAAATTGAGGATGAGACTGAGTTTTGCACAGAAGATCTTTTGCACACTCTTCTACGATGCAAAGTGAGTTACATCAAGTATTTGCTTCTGTTAAATTTATTCCCACAAGGTATTTAAATTGTGGCAAGTGTACACCGGGAAAAAAATGATGGAAGGGTCATAGATAACACAAGTTTACATATTTCTCAGCTGTGTAATCACTGCGCCTCTGTGATGTTTAGTCAATTTTTGATGACCTGGAGGGCGAGGAGATGAGGAGAGCGCGGACACGCTCCAACCCTTATGAGACTATTAGAGGCGGTATCTTTCTCAACAGGTCAGTCTTTCGGTAGTAAAACACAGGCAGGATGAGTAGCCAGTGTCAATAATATATAAGTAGTTTCCTTTTTTAATAGTAGTTTGCTGCTATGAGTATTAATTTAGGTTGCTTCTTACATTTTTTAAAATTTTGCACAGCATTCTATGGCCTGACAGTCGTTTAAAGACAATGATGAGCTGTATTATGTGCGTTGTGTATTTAGAGCAGCTATGAAAATGGCCAACTTGGACTACTGTTTCGACCATATGTTCACCAACCCAAAGGATTCCCAAGGGGTGAGTGGGTCAGCTGATTAATACTGAACTTTTTTAGTTGTATCACAGCACAAAGTTCCATATAAACAGATGGTGACATAAATCTTCTGTCTCATTATGCAGAGACCTCTGACGAAGGACCGCGAGGGCGAGCTTCTTTACTTTGGTGATGTGTGCGCAGGACCTGGAGGCTTTTCAGAATATGTGCTGTGGAGAAGACGCTGGCATGCCAAGGGCTTTGGCATGACGCTGAAAGGACCCTGCGACTTCAAGCTGGAAGATTTTTATGCAGCACCGAGCGAGCTGTTCGAGCCTTATTACGGTACGTTTACAAAACCCGCACGTCACACCCAGGGGACAAGAGACACGGCTTTGTGTTTCCAGTGATGAATGATTCAGTGAAATCGTCACCTCTCTGCATCCCAGGTGAGGGAGGCGTGGAGGGTGACGGTGACATCACTCGGCCTGAAAATGTGACTGCCTTCCGAAACTTTGTCATGGAGAGCACGGAGAGGAGAGGGCTTCATTTCCTCATGGCAGATGGGGTAAGACTAATATTTGTAGGATATGAGGATAAAATAAAGGTGGACAAACTTCACAAAGGTTATTATGGCTTAATGTTTGGATCAGTTTCAGTATGGTCTCTGTTTTTTCCCAGGGCTTCTCCGTGGAAGGCCAAGAGAACCTCCAGGAGATCCTGAGCAAACAGCTGCTGCTTTGTCAATTCCTCACTGCAATTTCCACACTCAGGACGGGTATGCATGTCTCTTTAAAAGCTTGTAAATTGACACACTCACTAGTGTTCTTAAACTTTCTCTTTAACCACCTGTCACAGTACAGTGCACATGTGCAGTATGTTTATAACCCACATTATAGCTGTGTCCCAAAACATAGGCTGCATCCTCCCGAGACCGCATTTGTAGACCAGTTACGTCACAGCGACGCGAAGAAGGCTGTCTTCGCGTCCGGCCAACAAATGCGTCCTCCTTTTCCCCAGATTTGAAGGATGGGTCGGGTGTATCCTTCGTGGCCCACCATATCCCAGAATTCATAGCACAGCCCAGCCAATTCCAGTTTCCAACAATGGCTGCCGCTACTAAATTTTAATCTTAATCTTATTCATCTTTATGGGTCACAAAATATACTTTTAAGATATTTTCAGGCGAGAAAGTAGCTGTGTAAACTTCAAATATCTGCTTGGTTTATCAAGACATCACATATTTGCAAAAGTGCTGGAACGTTTTCGGAGACGTCTGTTACCCAAACCGCTCGATAGCAAGCCGGGGGGTTCAATGGTCACTCGAGTTTGCGAGAACAGCAGACTCCCGGCTTCATTGTTTTCAGGCCCCCGCGGTCTTTCGCTACTCAGGCTAAACATGATATATAAGTCGCTCGGATAACTTAAAAATGTTATTGTTGGGCTTTTTTCAGTGTTTTATTTGTTCCTGAGTAAATCGGTTTATCTGAGATCAAAGTTATTAGATTAGATTAGATTAAATAACTTTATTAATCCCTCAGGTGGGTTCCTCTGAATAAACGTCAGACAAAAAACTGATTAAACAGAAGTGTGAGATGGTCGAGAATTTACGCCAGCTGTTATATTTTAGATAGCAAGGAGCAGACGGCCGAGTTTATTAAACTCCACCGAAACAGCAGTGACGCAAATCTGAAGGCTAGACTGTCCCATTTCACAGCCTCGCACTTCTGGCCTTCTCGGTCTTCGAAGGACCCGGCTCATGTAGACCGCGAAGGACAGGTCCTCAGGAGGATGCAGCCCATGACTTTGGACACAGCTTAAGTCTCACTTTCTCTCCCCTAGGTGGGCATTTTGTCTGTAAGACTTTTGACCTCTTCACTCCCTTCAGCGTGGGTTTGGTGTACCTGCTCTACCTCTGCTTCGAGAGGATCTCACTCTTCAAACCTGTCACCAGCAGGCCTGCAAACTCTGAGAGGTGAGCCCACGTTATAATGTGTCTTTGTACATGTGAGAATACGATGAGAGTGTGTTTGTAAAATAGCTACATTTTCTGCCACCTACACGCTACACTTCAGAAGCTTTTGTGGCATCCCATTCACCAAGATGGGCTCATAGGGATAGCTCGCCAGGGTAAATTGTGCTGCAAGTCTAAACTGCTGCAGATTAAATCTCTCAGCTCACTGCAGGGAAAGTAGAATGATCTATAGATCCGATGTAGGATTTATGAGGGGGTTTATGTAAGTGAGGTTACAGATCTCTTCTCACATTGTCATCCACAGGTACATTGTGTGCCGTGGCCTGAAACCCGGCTCAGACGCAGTCAGGGAATACATGTTCAGAGTCAACCTGAAGCTGAACCAGCTGAGGAACACGGACAGAGACGTTACAGAGGTGGTTCCGCTGAATATCATCAAGGATGACACTGACTTCTACCAGTTTATGGTCAACTCCAATGAGAGGTAGAAACACTCAGAATCCACAAAGCCTTCAATCACTGCTCATGAAACACAGTGACTGACAAAGATGGTGTTTAATTGTCTCTTCAGCCTTTGTGCAGTCCAGATCAAGGCCTTGGCTAAGATCCACGCTTTTGTTGTAGACTCGTGAGTAAACACTGTTGAACATTTATCTTTGCTGCACTATAACCACGTGTTTGACATGGTGTTTTTGTCTGGAAACTGACTGGGTTACACTGTCTCTAGGAATCTCTCAGAGACAAGGCAAGCTGACATCAGGAAGGAGTGTTTGAAGCTCTGGGGAGTGAGTACAGAAGCCGATATACATACCAAACTGAAAGAGAATTTTGAAAGAATGACTTAAAAAAGACAAGTTTTTATGTGCACTTTATGTTTATTTATGTCAATTTTTAGGTCCCAGACAAGGCCAGAGTCGCTCCTACTTCGTCAGACCCAAAGTCAAAATTCTATGAGCTGATTAAGGTCAGTTAATAAATTTGGGTTTAAATCAAATCCTACTGGGTACTGTACAGCGCTGATAAATGAGCTCTGCCATACAGACCGTAGAAACGAATGAATAATTAAAAGACAAATGATTTTTTTCATGTGAAACAGTGTTATAAATAGGCTCATTAAACTTCTGAATGTGTCTCACTTTCTGCTCTTTTTCTGCTTCATATCAGAGCTCAGACGTGGAGTCGTTCCAGTGTAAGCCGACTCCTCTCAACTCCACCACACTCGAAAAGTTGCGCCATGTCCTGGACTACAGGTGCATTGTGGGAGGTGGAGAGCAGATCTTTCTTCTAGCACTGGGGGTGAGTTGGATGAAAAAATGTGGTTTGTGTGACACGGAAAACAAAGCATAACAAGAAGCACTCCAAGACCTCAAACCTCCACCAAGGCAGTGTCATAAATTCTGTTGTGTTTGCTCTTTGTTTTGATTGAACACTGTAACTACCCCAGAGACTTTACCGTCTGCGCGACTTTGATCAAACCTGGTTTTCGATGACTTTTGCAGAAGTCTCAGATTTACACCTGGGATGGGAAAATGCCTGTGCGCTGGAAGAAAATGGAGAATTTCAAGCTGGAGCTGCCAAGAGATACACTTCTAAGTGTAGAGATTGTCCAAGAACTAAAGGGCGAGGTGAGAGAATGGACTAAAACTCTGTGACAGACTCAGGTTTTCTTATCACTTATTATTCTGATCCTCTTGGACTCAAATTTTCTGTTTAAACATTTTTTAAGGTATCGACCTTTTACAGCTAGCCTCAATCAGAATGCGTGACTTGCATTGCGGTTTATGTGCAGCTGAGTAGGATGCTTTCTGAGCTGTGTTACGCTCTCCCTTTGGTCCTCAGGGCAAAGCTCAGCGCAGAATCAGCGCAGTTCATGTAATGGATGTGCTAATACTGAACGGCACTGATGTAAGAGATCAGCACTTCAATCAGCGGTGAGACATTTTTATCCACTAGCTTAAAAATGGGTCTTTGTATGAGGAAAAAAGTAGAAAATCATTAAAAAGACTAGTAATGTATTCCCTGTATATTCAGTTTTATATTGTAATAGTTTCAGATAATCTTCGTTGTGTCTGCTAAATGATGTTTGTTATGTTTCCAGGATCCAGATGGCTGACAAGTTTGTGAAGGCGGTGGCTAAACCCAGCAGACCAGACATGAACCCCATCAGGTACTCCCATCTGCCTTCTTTTAATTTTATTTTCTTACTAACTAAATATTAGTTTATGCAATCTCACATGGTTTATAATACTTAAAAATACTGCTTCCAAGTACTGCTGTGGTAGTTGTGATCGAACGCTGAGCAGAAATCTTACTTGCAGTTTGGTAAATTACAAAGATTACAAAGCATCTTTTTTCCCCCCAGAGTGAAGGAGGTTTACAGGCTGGAAGAAATGGAGAAAATCTTTGTCAGGTATGGGAAGAGAACCCTTTGAGTAGCTGCCGTGTATATTTACTACTGCAGCTTCTTAGATTTGTCCTGTTTTTCAAGATCAAGGCTCCTTTTATGGCGCTTGTCAGAAAAACTTGTCATTTCCTTCCCCACCCAGACTAGAGATGAAAGTGACAAAGAGCTCAGGAGGTGTCCCACGTCTGTCCTACACAGGCAGAGATGACAGACACTTCCTTCCCACGGGCCTCTACATCATCAAGACTGTCAATGGTCTGTATGTTGTGATTTGTTTTAACTGCGAGCACAAACAATGCTGCGAGCAAAATGTCTTTATTTATTTATTAGTAAGTAAATAAATGCGGGATTTCTTTTCTCCTCCACCATTCAGAGCCGTGGACGATGGCGTGCAGCAAAAACTCCAAGATGAAGTTCTTTTATAATAAAACAACCAAGGAGTCGACCTATGCAATGCCACCGAACTCTGCTGCTCCTTTCCAGTATGTAGCGTCCTCTTAATTTCTCTCTTTATTCCAGAGATTCACATTTGAAAAAGTTCATATGCTTTTTAAAATAAAAATAATAAGTGAATGTAAATATTTTAAGATCTCATAAGTAGGGCTGTTCGATATAACGATATATATATCAGATAACGATAAAAAAACGTCTATCGTTTCATTTTACGCTATCGTTTGTTTTGTGGTGTCGCAAAATAAACTGTTTATGGCAATATTTTTTTTATTGTTTTGATGGTCACTGTAGAATTTCTTAAAGTTCTCTCTTTCTCTTATATTTAGTAACCACATTTAGTAATAACCACACTACGGATGGACAAGCGACTGTTTTTATGCGTTGTCATTAGCAACAATGATCATGTGGCTCCGCCGTCCGCTTGTTTACTTTCCACATAAATCTTTCACAGTAAAGCTGAAATTCCTGTTGAGATTTTTCAAAATAAACTGAATCACGTGACAGATGAGCAGCCAAAAAGAGCCGTCAGGTGCTAAAAAATAAACCTTAGAACAGGCTTTTCCCCGAAGCACGCCGTGTAATAAATACTCACGAAGAAAATTGCGGCCGTTTCA
This sequence comes from Rhamphochromis sp. 'chilingali', assembly GCF_963969265.1. Taxonomy (NCBI): domain Eukaryota; kingdom Metazoa; phylum Chordata; class Actinopteri; order Cichliformes; family Cichlidae; genus Rhamphochromis; species Rhamphochromis sp. 'chilingali'. The sequence continues at coordinate 10,742,183 of NC_137932.1, read as the reverse complement.
ACTTATGTAACACTCGACTCCAGGTACATGGCGCCCAGCTGAAAACACTTCACGCAAGTCGAGTTGCCCAAGATTCACAGAATTAGCTGAAAATGTAAACTTTTTGTGATATATATCGTTGTCGGGACGATAAATGTCTTCTATCGGGAAATTAGATTTTGGTCATATCGCACAGCCCTACTCATTAGCTCATGTTTTATTCACAATAGAACACAGGAAACGTGTTAAACAGCATTTAAGCTGTTTCACTATTTCATGGAAAAATATTGACAAATTCTTTTCCTTGCAGCGTGTGCCACTCCGAGCGGCTCTTCTGGGCCTGGGTGGATGGGGTTATAGTTCATGATTCTCAAACCAGAGTGGACCCTGAGAAACTGTCCAAAGATGACGTGCTGTACTTCATACACCAGCATTACCAGCCCTGAAAGACTCCCAGTCACAGGGCTTTGTCAGCTGCAGACTGTACACAGAGTGCGCTGGATTGTGAAGCCTTGGCAAAGAGTACAATCCAGTTCACTAATCGTCATTTCATTTAACAATCAAAGGACGGTTATTAAAATGACTTTACAGCTGATTGTTTTTATGAATCCGTTGCTTACTGTCTTGTTAAATATCAATAAACTGCTTTATGACCCTTTGGAAGGTACCTCCATGTTATCTTGTTATCAGGTTGGAGTTGTTTGCTGCTGTTTTTAGCAGTGGCATGTCCTCGTAAAACTGACGTTTGACAGACCGGTCTATTTTTCAGTCTTTTCCACTTCCTTTGACTCGACCTTTGATTTTGAATTGTAATGAGTAGCATTGCCTTATAGGACAACATGGAGACAAAGGTGTTTGCTGTGCCCTATAGATTCAGTTTCTCCAGTTCCTCCTCAATGCCACTCTTGTTTTTGTGCACACTGCATTAGCAGTGATAGATAGGGTCACAAGGTCAAACTGTGAATCCACATCTGTAATTATTCTTTCTTCTCACCATGACTGGTCTTCTAAAGAAAACACACGGGTCTGTTTGTCTCATCTTTACACTAACAGTGTCGCGGTGCTTTCCTTTGCAAAACTGTGTAGCATGTAAATCACCCTTTAAGTCGTTCTCACAGTCATTTCAACGTGCATTCAGAGATGGAGCAGCTCTCTCCTTTCCACGCTTCTCTGTCATCTAGACTGTGGGAGTGAAGTTTGGAAGGTGTCCCCTTTAGTTTTGAGGTTGTTTGTACCCCACCTGCTCTTTAAAATTGTGCCTCCATATCTTCTAGTTGTGTGTCTGGTTTTTGTTTTGTTTTTTTTAATGCTGCAAATGAGTTATTTTTCTGGTGTAAATTTAGCTTTCAATCTCTTTGATGTAAATATTAATAAGTAAATAAATGGGAGATGCTGTTCCCACAATATATGTTCAACTGCCTGGTGATATTGGGTGGAGACAGTAGTTGGAGTAAAGGCTGGATTAAGCTGTTAGAAGGCAACGGGTGTGCTCATATACCAACCAAATTACACAAGTGCACACAACATTTTGTAGCTTAGTTGTTTTGCTCACAGCTTTAGAAATGTGGTCAGACTGTGGGAATTTGTTATTGTAGATTCAGTAAAACCCAATTTGAGCCCAGTATAAGAGAAATAAAGCTTTGGGAATACTAATCTGTTCACTCTGGAAGCATGAACCATTATGAATCTATTTCACCTGCTGTGTAAGTACAGGCATTAACAAGTGCAGGTCAACCCTCAAGGAAAAGCAGTGGTTTTGCAGGTGGTTGCCACAGAACTTGCCTTCTCCTGTTTTTCAGCAGAGTCTCAAGAGCTGCACGGTGCTGGTCTGTGAGCACTGGCCCCACTAAAGGATGGCAGAAGCTCATGCTGGTCCTTGATGAGTCTGTTTCTGATAGTTTGGTCAGTAACACACAGGTGAGTAGCCTGCTGGACGTCATTGTGCAGGCCTCCAGCAGTGCTCCTCCTGTTCCTCCTTGCACAATGGACCTGCTGGGTTGATGTTCAGCATATCAGGTCTATCCATAGATTCCTCCACTATGGTCCACTGGTATCTCTGGATGTGCCTTCATAATAATAAAAGATCTGATCCTCTGGGTCATTTATTCCACATTAACTTTCTGAATCCTTTCAGTTTCACTGGCAACTCATAAGATTGAGAGTCACTTCTATTAACAGCAAATTGTCCTCACAGTTCTGCTGCTTTTTACACATTACACAAGAGAAACATTGTCTTTTACTCTTTTACCTTCAACTCTGAACACAATAAAATCTTATTTCACTGGAATTTTCCAGGCACGTTATCATTTCATTATCTTACATCAAAATAATACATCCCAACCAATTAGAGTAGAAGGTTATTATAGATTACTAAAAGTAGATGTGAAAATTGTTGCTGTTAAACTGAAATTAAAATAAAATTGGATGTAAAACCTGTACTGAAATAAATGTATACAGGAAAACTTATGAATTATGAAAAAAATAATCAAACAGATGCAAAGTTTCAGTAACTGGTTTAAAAATCTATATATTTCTAGTAGAAGAATTGTTGTAAATGACTTCATATATAATTGATTTGTCATGATAAAAAGTCTACATGATGTTAAGCAGAAATTGCAACAAATAAAACATAGTTCTATAAAAACTTTGTAAGTGGCTAGAAAGGACTGAGCTGATTACAATGTAGAGCACAGTATGTATAATAATAAGGACAAGGATACTTTCAAAACAGGTCATTTCTTTATTTTACATATAAACCCTTTTATAAAGCCTGTTGACCACAGCCTGTATACTAATATAAGCAAAGACATTAGACATTAAATAACACACAAACACACACGGAAATCACTTTTTGGTACGAAAGGGTGTACACATTCATGCCAAACCGGTTTAAATTCAAGCTGAAGTTGAACTTTCCAAGAGAAGGCTTGTATTTACTCGGGGCGTGTCCTATTGTGACAAGACAATCGGTCCGCCAATCAAAATGCGCATTTATGTAACAGGAAGAGATGTTACGAAAACAAGCGCTCCTAACAGCACACACCTTGTTCGCCCAGACATCGGTTACCAAACACTCGAGTTGACTGGTAATTATGTCTTTTTCTATCTTTATATGTTATTATTTTACTGTAAAAAAATAATTTTGCTGTGTTTTGATAAAAAGCTACACGTCCACCGAAATAAGAAAAAAAACCGATTGCATTTGTAGGAAGTTGTTGAATAACCTAAGATGCGCGGTTTTACATTATTGTTTAACTTTGCAGCGGCTGGAAAGCTGAGTTTGCTTCTGTCTTATCCTTGGAAAAGGAGGTTTGGATCATCAGTCATGCTGAAAGCTGTGGGACAAGTGTTGTTCTCAACTGGTCTGCAGAATCCGAAATTCACTGCAGAGGAGAAAAAGGTAAGTGCTCTGCAGTTTAGCTCATAAAACAGAATATTGGACCTTTGGTCTGAGCTTGTCCCCACTGTCACGGGACAACAGGGTGATGTGCATTAAATGAGTGCTTGATGTTCAGTTGACAGCAGAAGAAACCACAGTAAACTTGGTTAAACTATTAACCCCTGTGTCGTGTGTGCACTGCGTTATGCATATTTCCACTTTTTGATTTTTTAGTTCTTGTGATGCTGAATTTATCCAGTAGATCATCCAGATGTTTGTGCTAAATATAAACAAGAATAAAGACCAATTCGAGAAAGTCTTGTCTGATATAAGATTTGTAACTGATTAACGGCCCTTTTTTTGTTGCATTATTAATTTCATAACGAGCTAAATATTTTCAAGTGGTGAAATGTGTGAACTGCAGGCAGGTCAGTTCACACCCAGACTCTTCTGTAATGAAGCTGTGCTATTGTAATAGCACAGCTTCATAATAGCACGTATACAGCTGGCATCATCTGGATGCCAGCTGTATACGCTGGATAAGCTGTATGTGTTATTCTAAAACCTGTATATACAGCGGGGGTGGAACTACAGGAGGGGCAGACAAAAGAAATGTCTGACAACAGAAATTTTCCATTTTGCTTTAGTGCATTTTAAATGAACGTTGGCCCAGAGAAGAAGGTAGTGTTTCTGGATCATGTTTCATATATATATTCATGGATAGTGAACCGTGTTCATAGACAGTGATTTATGGAAGGGCTCCTGAGTCCATGCAGTGATTTCCATGACAGACTCGTGCCTGTTTTTAAAGCAATGCTGCCCGAGAGCACAAACCTCACAAGAATCCAGAATTGATTTTGGGGCCTTTTCTCGTGCGCATGGAGATTTCTCCAGATTCTGAGATTTTTTTTGATATTATGTATTGTAGATGATGAGATATTTAAAGTCTTAGATGTTCTTTTTATTCTGTGTCATGTTACTGATGTGCTGACAGTTAACCTAATTAGTGCAAAATTTTCCTCCAGATGTTACTTTTTAACACCACCAACACCACCTTGAAACATGTTGCAGCCATCAAATTCAAAATGAGCCAATGTTTTTCTTAAAAGTTTTATATTTTCTCAGTTTCAGCATTTGATATATTTTTTCTGTTCTATTGTAATGAAAATATGCTTTTATGAGTTTTGCAAATCATTGTGTTATGTTTGCTGTGTGAAATTTTCACACAGCAATTTTTTTCACACAACTCCAGTTTTCTAGATTTGTGGCTAAATGAGTCATATTTTTGTTGTAACACACATTTGAAGAAAAAATGGGATTGTCTTTTTCACAGTTTCGAGGTATTTTGTATACATAATCTTGGATATTTTTTAAAATTGCTCATTAATAATCAATTGTCATCCTCATTGTGCGCCTGTGTGTGGCAGGGACAGGACTATGAAATCCGCACCTACCAGCCCACTAAGTGGGTGAGCACCTCTGTGAGCGGGATGCAGCTGGAAGCAGCCTTGTCTACTGGCTTCCGTAGACTCTTCAACTACATCCAAGGCAACAATAAAAACAGTGAGTTTCATGTTACTGCTATCACCTTCACGCAAGGTAAGCTGAGCCTGTGTTGCTGAGGCTGTGCGAGTTTTATTTTGTGGCGCTGTGGCAAATCTGTTACAAAACCTACACGTCACAATGGCAGTATTTTAATGTTGCACAATAAATTTACAGAGAACTGGGGTTCCAAGGCATCAATGGATGGAAAAGTCGGAGAAAGTGCACTTTCGTTCCTGCTCAGCACTTTGCAACAGTTCCTCCTGTCTTACTTTTGCCTTGCTCAGCAGTTTGCAGCAATATTTATGAGAATATATATTGTTTGTGTTGCTGGCTCCTGAGGTCAGCAGCATAAGGAGATTGTGATCTGTAAACATGGCGTTTAATCCCATTCATCTGGCGCACATCGTGGTTACAGCCCAACCATCTGTACAGCTGTCACCATTCACCAAAGTTTCGATTCACCAGCTGGTGACTGATAGTTCGTTTAGGAAATTTAACATCTGTAAATCTTACACAAGCTGGTTATATTTCAGCCCTATTATCATCATCATCATCATGTTTGGCATGTGCGGCTACTCTTTTTTTTTTTTTTTTTTTTTTTTTCAACAAAAGAACCTCCTTTCTTGCTGGTTCTATAGAGGCCAAAGTGGAGATGACGGCCCCCGTGACGTGCTACGTGAAACCCGGGGCCGGCCCTGCATGTGAATCTCAGTTCACCGTATCCTTCTACATCCCAGAGGAGCATCAGGCCACTCCACCCGAGCCCAACGAGCCCGAGGTGTTTATAGAGCACAGGAAGGAGTTGACGGTGTATGTCAGGTAAGGTACAAACAGAGCCGCCAGGTTAGACTTTGGATTGTTTATTTTGTGAAAGTCCAAAACAAATACAGTGATCAGCCATGAGTGGTTTAGTTTTTTTTTCTTTAAAAAAAAAGAAGAAGAAAGAAATCAATCTTTTGTCTATTCCTCCAGGACATACGGTGGTTTCTCCAATGATAACATGAAGCGTGAAGAGCTGCTGAAGCTTATGGAAAGTCTGAAGAGGGATGGAGTCCAATACATCGAGAAACCGTACTACGTAGCCGGGTACGACAGCCCTTTCAAACTGACCAACCGCAGGAATGAGGTTTGGATCCTCAAGAACGAAGAGGAGCAGTAGAGCGTTCCTGGGTCACTCTATCCTATCAAAATGTTAGTGAAGGGAATTTAAATGTGATGATTTGATACATTTCTGTTTGACCAGAAACAAAAGTTAGATTTGTTACTTACACTAAAAGTTACTGATTACTCACTGAAAAACTTGATAAGGAGACTAATTACACGACAACTAGAGGTCCTGTCGGCCATGTGAAGCAATATAACCAGCAGGTGGAGCCAAGTAGTCAAGAAAATGTTTCTTATGTTAACAGAAAACCCCACAAGTACGTCTTAATTAAAAAAAAAATATTTTTTTTTAATGAATATTTTCAAAATACACTAATTTTAGGCTTTTGATTGTGCATGTTGCTAACCTCCTTTTTCACAGCAGATGTTTGCGCCTGACAGGGCAGGGACAGCACCCATGTGACTGATAACATTCACAGTGTGAGCCGGGTCCAGGGGGGGCAGTGTAGGCTGGCTCACTGTGGGAGCACACTGTGTACCTTTCCTGTGTGCGACGGACACGAAGCTTCTTGCTTTTCATTTACACTCCCACACTAGCAGGTGAGAGCAGCCACGTGTCACTCAGGCGACGCTGCTTAGATTTGCCGTGTCATCAGATGTTTCCATCAACAAAGATCTGTTTAAGTCATGCTGACACCATAAATATATCTATTTTAGGATCACTGGCTGCACTCAGAATATGTGAGACTTTCAAAAGTAAACCAGAATATATATATATATATATATATATATATAGTCTTTCCTGCAGGTCTTGTTGGAAGACTTAGTGAAAACAGTTAACCCATAATCATGAAACACAATTTCAAACAAACAGTTTCAGCTGCTTTTTCCTGCAACGTCAAGTCGAAGCCTTTGCTGTGAAAAATGTTCAAATAACATGGCAACTAACTGCTACTTGTTTACACTCGCATATTGATGTGACAGGACTGTGTGTAGGAAACAAAGAAAGCAAAGGAAATGTTCGTAGTTGGGTTTTTAAGTCAGTCCTAAAATAATACTAGTGCCTTTATGGACATTAAAACACAGATAAATCCAGTCATCGCTGTGTGTAAAAGTGCAGTCTGACGGCTGTTAGATGCAACTGTGAGGCTTTGTCAGTTAGAGTTACGTGAATCAGCAGTCAAAATGGGGGGAAAAATAGTTTTTTGCAGTTTAGTGAGGACTCACAGTCCATAAAAAAAATAAATAAATAAATCTACACAAAAATTATCAGTGCATCTAAAAGTGCAGAAGCCTCATATTTGTTTTCACTGAACTTTGGAGTATAATATTTGCACACGCCACGAGTTCAGCCTGTGAAAATGTGTCTCCTGGTACTTGGATTTGAGTCGCATTAAGAAAGGGATCGCATCAAATCCATTATGACCAGAGGGATCAAGTGCAAGGGATTAAGCATTAAACATATTTTGACTTTGTAGATCAGCTGCACAGTTTAGCAGAAGGTTTGTGTTGTCAGTCAGCTCTGGGAAGGTGACTCTGCCTGGCAAGCGGCCGAGCGTCGGTAAATCTCAGTTTATCTGCTCTCAGGCCTCACTTACTGCCACTGCGACCGCATATGCATCCATTGTGATGAATGGCTGGGCCCGTCGCAACACGTCTCATAAGCTGTCATTTTTGTCAATGAATATAAATGTGTGTTTAACCAGCTTTGTGCTCAATTGCTCAGACTGACCATTTTTGGTTTAATATTGACAGAGAGCTAATAAAAATGTGCCTTTTTTCTTTTATATCTTCATATAATCATTAAGTGTGTGTGTGTTTATTTATTACTCATAGTAGTACTCGGATGAAGAATGATGGCACGAGCAATGCACTGATAAGAATATTGGGAAATTTGAAAGTTTACATAATGTAAATTGTCTTATCTAATCAATAACTCATGATTAAACCATTATTCGGATCATAAATGTGCGTTTAAGTATTTGTCATTTGTATTTCCTGCTGGGCTTTTTCAGTCACAGATTCCAGTTTCACGTGTTCAGTAACAGATAAAATCTGGATCGTCCTCGGCGCTCGTATCGATCGTTTGTCAGCCGCGGCTCACTTCGCCCTTCCTCACCTCACCTCACGTCTCCTCTCGCGCCCTCGTCGCTCTCAGCCCGATGTCTGCTGAGTCACTCATTTTATTTGTGGCAGAATTGTTCCCAATATCATGTTCACACACTCAGCAGAAATTATGTATTTTTTTTATCCTCTGTTCATGCATACACACACGCATATTGATCTCGTTGGCCGTGCTCAGCAAAGCGAAACATGCTGTGGAGGGGATCGGTATAATGAGGCTCACTGTTTTAATCTAAACACCACAGTTTTGTATTTTAATTTTATCTCCTCCCCTCCAGCCTGGCGGAGACTAGAGCTGATGATGTGAAAGTACTTTCATTTTCTGGTGAGATTAACTGGAGAAATTTACTGTTCAGTATGGACGCAACAGAAACTGTGTGGATGTAGTATTCATATCTCATAATGCACATGTAAGAACTCTTTGTCTTTGAGATTAATATAACTCCTGCCATTCATTAACTATAGTACTTTGGCTCAGCTGACTGGTGAATGAATGCTAGAGTTTAACACAGTTCAGACAGAAACACCTAAACACCAGTATTGGAAAGGTTTGGGTGAAGGGAGTTTACATAGCTGCTGTAAGTGGGTCCCCAAAAACTGTTTTCTTCTGTGGTTTAAGCCCTTATGAGTTAAAGTGGGTAAACTAAGTATTTAGCTTGATTAAAACACTTTCTTCTACTATTATGCTTTTTTTTAATAGCATTCTTGTTGGAATCTTTAAATACTTTCACATTGTAAAATTTTATGCCCTCCAAATCAGTCCATCCACCTTTCTTTCACTTATCCAGATTTGAGAAGGTGCTGGAGTCTATCCCAGCTGTCATATGACGAAAGGTGGGGGTACACACATAGGTCTAACACATTCAGTCACACCTATGGTCAGTTTAGACTAACCAAATTACCCAACATGCACGTCTTTGGATTGTGATGAAGCCAGAGTAACCGGAGAGAACACGCTCCAACAACTCCACACAGAAAGGTCCCAACCTGGATTTGAATCCATGTGAAAATTATTAGCATGAAAACGGTGGTTAGCACTATTGCCTCACAGCAAGAAGGTCCTGGTTTGATTCCCCCATCTGACCGGAGTCTTTCTGTGTGGAATCAAGTGCAAAAAAGCTAGATGTTTAATAAGTGAAGCAGCACTCTGTTCTCCAGCCTAAACACATGTGGTTACTATTCCTGGCCTCCCTGCGATCAGCCCTGCTTTATTTGCCATGACTTATAAACACTCTCCATTGAGTGGTCTTGAATGTAAAAAGACGAGGGGAAGCGGTGAAGTGTCAATAGTGTGATTATAGCTGCGGGGAGTTCATATTGATTCCTGTCTCGCAGCCAGATGGACGCTGCGTCAGAGGGCAGGTGGCTGCTGAATCAGAGGTGACAGGGCTTCATTTAAAATACTAAGACACTGTCTGCGTTTCTGTTCCCCTGAGAAGACTGACGGGCCAGTGGCGCAATGGTATTTATAGGTGTCTCTCTGCAGGACGTTGATGCAGGAATATTGAGAAGTTGCAGCGTCCTGTCTGGATGGCTCAGCGCTAACTGGGAGTCACGCGAGAGGCTCTAACCTAGTGTGTCCTAATAGGATGTCCAGAAGGAATATAAGTGATGACCCCTGCAGAAGGAGCAGGGTGAATAATGGGAGTTTTCCAGATGACGGACGAGTGTGGGTGCCATGGCGACGGCGCTAATGAGGCTGTGATTTGGGGTGTTGAGCAGGCAGATGGCCGTGAATCTCTCACACGCGCGCGCACACACACACACACACACACACACACACACACACACACACACACACACACACACACACACAGAGAGAGAAATGACACAGAGATGCGTTCTTTAAATATCACCTTGTTTTTATTACACAGACATACACGAGAGCGTTAGCAGCCTGCCTTCAGCTCCACTCCCACTACTTCTTCTGTCCTCTCTGTCTTTTCACAAGCACAGATGCTTTCAGGAGCGCTCAATCACAGCCTGGTGGGCTCTGGGAGACACATTATTTGGTCACAGGTGATTAACACACAGGCTGTTATGGCTGTTAGGAGGTTATGAAGTCTCACGACTGTCACCACGTTTATTCAGCCATGAGCACCAGTGTGGCATGACTTCAGATTAAAGGCTGGTTAAAATTGATATAATCTTTTTGATGCGTCTTTAACAGAATAACGGCTCGCTGGGGTCAGCCAGCTAAATGTGGCTTTTTGATTTCTCTGGTTAACCCCTAACCTCTCTTTCCTGTGCCTCAACCACCCGTCAGCTGACTCTGACCAGTTAAACCATACCGACGCCCTCCTATGTGAAAATAAATAATCTACGAAAAAGGAAACCACTCCCTTTCAGCAAACAGAGGGTTCTAAAAAAAATGTACAAAGTCTTTGAAAATAGGTCAAGTGTGACTTAAAACTCAATTCTCTATTTATTTACATATAGAACCATATAAAACTGCAAAAGGATAAACAGAAAGGTCAACAGCATTATAGAAATTATTTAGAAATCTGCCCCCACAGGGTCTGGTGGATCTTCTCGGAGCGTATGCACGGGGGTGTCAGACTATCGGATTGCTGTCACGTCCAACTCCGTTTCATTTTTCAAGCTCTTTGGTAACCCACACGATCACTAAAAGATAATAAAATATTCTTTTACTCTAATGTTATCATTTCTTACTTAACTTCCAAACACGTGACATGACATGATGTAATTGGTTTATTAAAACATTTTTTTTTTAATTCACCAAGAAAAAAAAACTGTGCACAGTGCAAATTCTACAAACTAACTTTTATGAGCCTTTTCAGAGAGTAATTTTGATGTTTTGGTTGAACCTTCGTATCCCCCAACAATTTTTCCACACTGTTCCCTGTCACTAGGTGGCAGCACTGAGCCCTCTGCACTTCCTATGGACCCCTGAACACACCAGCTCTGCAAACTAAAACCACCGATCAAAGAGTGGTAACCGTAGGTGAAGTTGTACCGCGGAGCCACCTGCTGTACCACGTCCTCGCGCCCGTTCCACATATTGATTGGCTGTTTGAAGCCGACACTTGCAAGCCACGGTGCTCTCAAACACTTCCCACAGCCAGCAGAGGAAAAGCAGAAACTGAAAACAGGCGAGCCTCCCGCACACTTTTACATTCCACTCTCTCCTAGCTACGTAGCACCACAGCAGCAAAGTTAAGCGAACAGTCAGTGACTTCTCCATTCCTTCAATTCACTTAAGTTTGCCATCTTAACTTTTAGTCCTTTGGTGAAACTAAAAGGACTCCTGCGGGATGAAGTTAGAAAGAAAACAAAAAAAAAAAAAAAGGCAAACAAAACTAGGAACACCAGGTCTAAAAGAAACACTATTCTTTGAACAAAAAAAGGTGAATCACCAAACGAAGGAAAGAATGAGAATCATGGCAGTCTTAAAAAGCTGGAGCAGGTCCACTTCTCTGCTTCAGACTGCGCTCTGTCCGGTCCGTGATGGAGCTGCATCCAGGTCCCGCATCAGGACCAGACATGTCCACTCCCTCAGAGGGGCGGGGGTGGAGCTCAGGAAGGTGTCTCTAGAGGGCCTTGTGTTGGGCTCCTCTTCCAGCTCCCTGCCTGGTTACAACGAATAAGTTCAGCTCCCCAAAGCTAAGGGGCGGCTCCTGCTCTTTTAACTTCTGCTTTCTTCGGATAAAGTGCCATTGGAGTCTTTGAGCACAGGGACAGCCTGAGCTGCTGGCTGAGACAGACTTTCTGCCGTGTCTCCGTACTCGCTCTCAGCCAGTTCCCCGTCCCGCTCGCAGATTACTGTCATCGGGCTGCTGAGGATTCGGCTGCGGGCGTTGTACTTGCTGCTGGCAGCTGAGGGCGGCGTCCGAGAGCGCCCGTACTTAAATCCGCCCATTGAAAAGGGCGACGAAGTCGGCGAGGACAGGGTAAAGACATCATAACGGCCCCGCTCGTCAGCTGCCCTCTTACCCCGGCCCGGGGAACCGGCCGGGCTGTGCAGGGCCATCGGTGAGGAGGGAGAAGCAGTGGGGGAGTCCAGCGCCGATTCGGAGCGCGTTCGCTGGGAGCGTGGGTCAGTGGAACGAAGCATTTCGGCAGCAGACATCCTGAAACTGGTCTCAGAGCGGCTTCCCTTTTTCAGGAGAAGTGCCTTGAAGGTGTCGCTGCTGGTTGAGGACTTGCGGAGATTGCGCTGGATGGATCCCGACTGACGGGGCAACGACGACGTCATCCCTGGAGACAGGCTCGTCGGGGTGGTGGGTGGAGATTGCGAGTGGCTCCCAGGCCGGGTCTTGTCTTCCTCGGACTCCTTGCGACCCAGGACCTTGCGCTTTGACCTGTGGAAGAAAAGATGATTTTAAAATAGTCTTGAGGAATTCTGCTGAGTGAGCGAGCGGAAGCACGGCTGATCAAATTATTTTAGGGCAAATAAATGCTGACTCGACAGAACAAAATACAGGACTAAGTTACTGGGGCAGTGTTGTCAGGGAGCAATGAGCTCAGATTTAACTATTCATCCACGGGATTTCACACATGTAAGCCCACTCTTTTTGATGTTTGTGCTGCAGCTTAAAAAAAAAGATTACATTTAAAACTCTGCTGCCCACGTTCCACAAATCTTTGTCCCAAATTTGCCATATGTCAGCACTGCCCCCAGCAAACAAACATGGCGGCGTATCTCGGAAACAAACCAGGGCTAAGGAGCAGAAGAAGAAGAGTTACACATTTCAGGTTAAAAGAAATTCGGTGAGGTTTTACAGCAGAAGCTGCAGAAGCTGCAACGCTGCATGAAAGCTCAGACGCGGCACAAAACAAACTGAGGAAAGCGCCCAGAGCTGTTTTAATCACATGAGGACGAGGCGGCCTCCTCTCAGCAGGAGGCGGTTGGTGGTTGTTGTGGTCGGTATCAGCATAGTCTGCTGCACCACTCATCCTTGAGTGTTGATAACTCCTGCACCAAAGCATGGCAATAAAAGCTGCAACTGGCAGAATTAGGAGGCGTTAGGGCTTGAGGCGAAAACAGCCTTATTAATCCGTGTCTGTGATACCGGGGGTGGCGGGTTGCACCGAGGGATTACTGCTGCTAATCCCAAGGCAGCATCAGCGTGGCGGTGGTGAAAACAAGGCTCGCTAATTAAAGGAAAGGGGCTACTTGCCACTACGCACCTCTCTAGAAACACTGCACCCATTCCCTCTCTGCACAGTGGAAGAAGAGAGGAGAAACATGATTAACGGAATTACAACTACACATTCTGTGATAAGGGAGACAAAATTCTTTAATCCTCAGATTAGATCGTTGGAGGGAAATCTTCCCTAAAGGGCAAATAACCTGTGGGGATGTACAGCGCTGTGTGAAGGTCAAAAAAGTGCGAGGGAGGACTGAAGGGATGGAAATGGTTTGTGTGAGAATCTAACGCTGCAAAATATGTCTGTGCCCTAAATTCAACCTCCATCTAGCGTCATCCGCTGTGAGCTCCCTTTCCACATTAGCCCATCAGCATTACATAAGACTTTTCTCACGCACAATCCCACGTGCGTGCACATCCAAACAGAGAGCGCAGGTGCCAATCCCAGTTATAGAGGTAAACAAGGAGGCAATATAAGCATGGCTGCAATGGATCGATTTCTTTCTGCTGGCTGGATTACATTCGGTTTGGAGGATTTCTCTCACAACGAACTTGTGTTTTCGGCCGCTGCTGTGAAGGAATTTCAACTCGAGGCTTTTATTACTCTGATTTCACAGACAGTGAGAGAGAAAGGACGGGGGAACGTGAAGGTGAACGAAAATAAAAACAAAAAGAACTGGGCAGGTGGTATTACAGGGGTGTTACAGTTAATACCCGGTGCTTCCACCCTTGAACAGTTCTCGATTGAATTTACAGTTTAGGGCACTTTTTGCAGATTGAATTTGTGCTAGTTCATTCTTTTGTTTGAGGGATCTTCTTTAGTTTTAACAGCACCGCTGGGAAACGGTCATCACTTCCCAAATCTGCAAAATTATTCTATATCTCCCACGCTGTGAGGGTGCGATAGATGGAGGAGGAGGAGAGTGGTAAACAAATGCTGCCTTGACTACAAACGCACACACGCTTACACAATATTCACGTTTAATTAGGCAGCGCAATAAATGATACATGCACACGTGACGTGGGGACCATAAATACAGCAAAATGAAATCCTGGGACGCTTAAGAGAACTCCCCAATGCTGCTGCTGCTGCACGTGACCGCGAAACCCAAACTGGCGGGCTGCATGAGAAATTTATGCCTGTGCCGCCTTCAGTCACAAGAGCACGTATGCAGTATATGTCAGAGACGGCGGAGCGGCGTGTAGACGGAGAAACGGAGAATGAGAAATGTCTCCAGTGGCCTCTAACCCAGATTAGGACCAAGGGGTGTCGAGTAGTAAATTATGGATGAAGCAACAGCCTTTTTTCCCCTTCTTTCTTTTTTCTTGCTAAAAATGAGCAATTGTAATCTAACTACACTCACAAACGCTTAGTATACAAATTAACCATTGCCTTCATGCTTCACAGCCCTTCACTGGCCAGAGATCGGCTTTCTGACAGATGTGTACTCTTCTGTATGGGATAATGCTGGATAAAGTTATGACTGAGAGGTGGAGGGCAGAGAGTGGGGGATGACTGAAAAACACAAATCAAGGGTGACACTGTGGTTTATGAGGATGTTGGAAAAGCAGGAATGACAGAGAGGGCAGGTGGAGAGGAAAGAAAAGTAGGAATAATAGGAAGCAGGACTAGATCGGGGAAATAAATTATGTATCCAGAGCCGAGGTGGGTGAGGAGAAAATAAGTTGCTGTAGTGCTCTAAAAATGAGCAGGGCGACAAGGACATTAGACGAGTGCATCGTCGTACCTGTGAATGGCGGCGAAGAGGTCCTCTGTGGTTCGGGGTCGCGTGGGAGTCGGGGTTACCATGCTCTTCTCGGACGCCCCGTTTGCTGACGGGGCTGGAGACGACTCGGCCGTACTGGATTCAAAGACGTCACCTGAGGTCAGGGGGGATATACAATTTACATCCAACACAGTCAGGAGAGAGCAGACTTTTAGGGAGCACACACTCCTACATCCATCCTGTCGCATTAACCTGGCCGCCTATGAAATCTGAAGTCGTACGGAGGAGATGTCCAACTGTCTCCTTACATTTTCTTCCCTCTCTAGATATTCCTCTTCTTTCATTTCCTCTAGTTTAGCTTTTTCCCCCCTCCTCCTCCTCCTCTTCCTCTTAACCTCCGCGCTCACGTCTGAGCTTCGACTGCCTGAGCCGCTGCAGGCAGTCTCACTTTACGCTCTCCCCATCCTCCCCTTCATCCCCTTACCAGATCCGTTCCCCTCCCCTCCGATACGACCGGGCCCCTCCCCCCTGTCCCTCCAACCACATAAAGCATCTCCTTTGGGATACTTACCCCCCTTCCCTTAACTCAGAGAGGGAGTGGGACAGAAGGACAGCTGAGTAGGAAAAACACGGGCTGAGCGATTAACACAAAAAGAGAGAGAGAGAGCAAGAGAAAAGGCAGAGGGGCAAAAATGAATATTTGGACAGAAGAGAAGGATGGATGGTGGAGAGGACTCGAGTAGACAGCGGAGGCTGAGGTGTGTGTACGTGTGCAGCAATGCGGGAGGGGGGACAAAAAAAAGAAGGGGGACAGCAGCCAAAAGAGATCTCCGCATACAAAATATAGAAGGAGGAGTAGAATAAAGAGTAAGCGGGATGATTGCACGAGGCTGCAGAGCTGCTGTCCCAGTGATAAGCCGTCGCTCCCGCTTCGTTTTCACACTTTTCAAACCTTTAAAAGCTTCTGCCTTCAAGTTTAGCTCGCTTGCTTAGGGGCAAAATAAATTTTACAGCAGCTCAAAGGAACCCATTGCACAACCCTCAGTCTGCTGGATCACTTCTAACCTCTTAGGATTTTGGCAAATAAGTACATTAAGGCTTTCTGCTTCCGTTTCTGCATTTCTGCGTTTGTTTTGTGGAAACATATTCAGTAAACTACGAGTCAGACTCACCTGCCTCGTCGTCCTTGGAGCTGATGGACCCTGTGGTGCTGCTCGCCCCATCACAGTCCTCTTCCTCTTCTTCATCAGCCTCTCCGTTGGTATAAAGCCCAGAGGCATTACTCGTCTCCTTGCTAACAGATGTAGTGATACAAGACTCGTATCGGGTTTCAGTGAATGCTCCTTTGCGCTCTGCTAAATGCTCTAAAGTGTCTTCTCTCTCCTCCTGATGCTCACCGTCCCCCTCTTTCACCTCTTCTTTTGTTTGTCTTCGTGGAGAATCTACTTGGTCTTCTGTTTGGGGGATGTTAGTCTCTTCCTGCTGAGATGGAAACAGTTTATTTATTGTTTGGGGGCTTACTGGTGGGACAAGGGAAAATTTGGGCTTCTTGGAGACTGCTGGGGGTGGGGCCTTCTGCTTGATGGGAGAGCTTTCGTGGCTCTGTGCGGGACTGGGCAATGCTAGTGCCTCCTCTTTTTCATTCCCATTCACAAGTGTGTAACTCTCATCATCAGCTTTTCCATTTACGATGGCAATGTCCGGTGAGTCCTCTGTGATGCTGTCATCCAGTGACAACTCTTCCAGGAGCTTTGACACAGGCGATGGTGAGGAATAATGGGAATCCGCTTCCAGAGAGCTGTTCAAAAGGGGTAAGACAGTGGGATGCTCCTGAGAGTAACAGCTATCCAGGCTCAGAGGCTTTAGCCCCTGAAGGAGGTCCATCCCTGTTTTCTCAGCTTTGTTGTCATCTGTGATCTCCTTCTCTGGTCGCTTGACTGAACGAAGCTGAACGCTCTGAAGTGCAAATGGTGTGATGAGGGGCTTAGGTGAGTTTGTGGGACTGTTAGAAGGAGCTTCTTTAGGAGCATCATTTAGTGCCTTCTTAAAAGATGGGGAGGAGGAAGCTGTAACAGTAGCCAGCAGAGGAGGAGGAGGAGGTGGGGGTGGTGGAGGAGGAGGGGGACTGAAGCTCCCATTGGGAGATGAACTCGGGTGAATCAGCATCTCGGGGGATGGAGGTGGAGGGAATTCCGGGGAGGTGGAGCAAGTAGAGTTCAGGCTTAGAGAACCTCCCTGGGGAGTGGTTGGCAATGGGGGAGCTGGTGGAGGAGTCAGGGAAGCTGTGCTAGAGCTTGGCGGTAGAGGGGGAGGGAAGGGTGGAGGTGGGCTGAGAGGGGTGTTGGGAGTTGAGGAGGAGGAGAAGAGGAGAGGTGGTGGTGGAGGAGGAGGACCGTTGCTCTTAAGTGAGTCTGAAGTGTTGGAGGAAAGGGAGGTAGAAGAGGAGGACATGGAAACTGATGAGAGGAGAGAGGACTTCCTCTCGGGGACTTTGGGTTTTGGCCGGCCGCCCGAGGGAGACATGGACCTGGCGAAGGCGGGCACTGGGGTTCCAGCTGTGGGAGTGTTGGACTGGCTGGAGTAGCCACTAGATGGCGAGGTGAGTCTATGCACCCGGTCTGGGGAGGAGGTGGAAGCTTTGGGCTTCGCCGACACCTCTCGCTCCTGACCTGGAGCTCCAGGGATCTGACTTTTGTGAATCCCTCCTCCATTCTGTAAGACTCCTGGGTGAACGCCGGCTGACATGTTATCTGCGGCATGGGCTGGGGGTGTCTGCTCCCCCTGGTCCGAGTTGTTACGAGGGTAGTCCATGTAGTAGCCCCAAGAGTCGGCGTAGTCAGAGCGCAGGCTGCTGGTGTCACTGTGGGCAGGTGTCACATGGCATAGAGAGTACACACTAGACACGCCGCCGCAGTTTGCGTTAGCTGCTAGTGATGCTGCGGAGCTGCCTGCACTGATGCTGCTGTGACTGCGCGGCCTGAGGACCCAAGGGTCATCATAATCGCTGCTTGGGCTGTGAGAGGTTGATGATGGCGACGCACCCTTTCCCTTCCCTCCTCTCAACCCCATCTGCAGGCTCTGCTGCAAGCTTGCAATTAGAGTTTCATTAAGTGTCGTACCCCTTTCCCCATTAGCACCGTTGATGGCGCTAACGCCTCCGGGGGGCATTTTTGCAGCTGGCTTGCGTCTGAGAGAATCCGTGCGAGCTGGTGGCAGGGGAGGCTTCTTGGATTTGCGTAGGGAGATGCTGCGTGACAGCGAGCGGTCACTGTACAGGCTTCCAGAGTCCTCCTGATTGGCCATCTCGCGGCACTCGTACATGCTGTGTCTGGTGGCCCGGCCAGCTGCCACCCCGTGCCCGCTACCGTGACTGCGCGAGCGCAGGCCTGAGTCCAGGTGCATAGAGGTGTAGTATCCATCATTGTCCTGGGAGTAAAGAGAGCTGGAATCAGTAGTGGTCCTAGAGGACTGATCCAGGCTGCCATAGAGCTGGTTGATTGGAGTGGAGCAACTGGAGGTCAGAGTGCGGTGTGGAGCCACCACGTTTTCTGGTGTGTCGTAGATCCAGTTCTCCTCCGGCAGACAAGATGGTGGAGTGGGGGCCAAGGTGCTGTGGCTGTGGGTGCTACTGTCAGAGTGACCTGACTCACTGGCAGGTGCTCTGACTTTCAGGCCACTATCCTGTGCTGTGTGAGTAGGAGTAGACGTGGCCAAGGCAGGGCAGGTGGAGCTGTGGGTGAAGGCTGCTGGACTAGAGATCAGCGGGTCAGCATTAGTTGGGGAAGCCAGACTGAGCGCTCGAGCTGCGGGGTAAGCTGAGACCGGGGACTGGGTGAGCTGGCTCGAGGTGTTAAGGGTAATAACCTCAGCAGAACTGGACATGGTGGCATTGGGGATGAACGAGGTGGAATAAGCAGCATGAGGGGAAATCACACATGCCGGACCCCCGCCCCACTCACTGGACAGTGTCCCCTTCAACTCCTGGGACTTGGGCCTGGGCAAAGTTCCTGTCCTCGGGGCGTTTCTCATGTGTACCACAGTATCGTCGACCTGAAGCTTTCCAATTTGCCTCTGCAGATGTTCCTCTGACTTGATGGGCGTGCTGCTATAGATGGGATCGGCACTGAGGGACACTCTTGCGCCCTGTCGGGGCAGACTGTGAAAACGCGACGGGTCTCCATTAAAATGCTGCGGCAGCATCAGTATTCCAGAGCTGTTGCTGCTGGAGATGGATATACTTCCTGTTGAAGAGGAAGCGGATATGCCAGCCATCTGAGCAGCGATTCCCTGTCCTCTCTGTGCTCGAATTCTTCTCATGGACGGGGGCACGATCTTTACTTCTTCTGTCTGACAGCTCGAGTCTCTGGTCACCGAACGTCGGAGAGTTGAGTTGACACTCCCAGTACGGCCAAGTGTGGAGTACTGTCCAGGGAGGAACATAGAATGTGGCCGGAGATCTCCGCCGTGTCCTTTTGCTGTTGTCAAAAAAAAAAGAAAAAGAAAAAAGAAACATATCAACATGTGATTCCTCTTCCTGCTACCCCACCTTCACCCCCCCCCTTGCTATAACTTCTTCAGCCACAAACCTTTCTGCTCTTCTGGCTGGAATGTCAGATAAACTGTGGTCACATGGAAGCTAATTAATTTGATTTGGCGTAACCTGATTTACGTTAATAACTTCTGGTCTTCTTCATTATGGAGAAAAGGATATGAGGAGAGACAGAGAGAAGGAATAGAGGCTCTGCTACTACGCTTCTCCTACGCTGGCTACATCAGATAGAAAAATGAAGTAGTCTCCTTGGGTGCCAGGATAGGCAGCTGGTTAAGCATTAGGCAGAGAAACCCCCCCCCCAAAAAAACACAAATAGGAACACAGACATAAAAGAAGACACGTGTGCATGCCAAGCCAGCCCTGTCATGCACAAGGACAAACATAAAATGCACATAACAGAAAGATGCACACTGAACATACCAGCTAATAAACAAACAGTTTGAAGATTGAGTCGTAAAACGAGAGAGGATGTCTACTGTGTCTCCCATCTGTGGTGGCTTCTACTGTTGATGCTCGTCTTCCAAAACATACACACTCTTGCGTCCTTTCTTCTCTCTCTCTCTCTCTCTCTCTCTCCATTCGCTCTGAACCACACATACACTCTCCTCCTCCTTTGCTAAAAGCTGGACTGACAGCTCGGCTGTTGCTGCTGCGATAGATTAAGCTGCAGGTCTACTTTGCAGGCAGCTCTGGTGCAAGGAGAGGGGAGGGATGGAGCACTGGGACAATTATCCCGGCCCAGTAATCATGACATTCAGAGGGTGTTGTCAGCTGGGCACTAACCAGACTTTAAAGCTCTTTTCCTATCAGCCTGGGCGATGTTATCGCACAGAGCAATGACATTTCCCTTAAATGGTGCTGTCATCCCGAAGCTCAATGACGTGTAAATAAACATTAGCCATGCGGTGCTGTCAGCAGAACACTGTGTCAGATTAGTGAGCTTAGTACTCGCTTAACACTGGGCTCAGCTGAGTAACTCTGAGGGGACCTCAGCATCTTTACATTTCTAATGTAGGACAGGATGATAATGCTCAGAAAGAGCATGTGAAGGTGGCTTATCGACCTGAGATCAGGGCTTGTTGTCTCATAGATAGTTTATTAATAATCTTATGCTACCAGCATACACTATACAGATATACACAGAGATATACACACATCACAGACAAAAGGACTTCAGAAAGTTGATCCAAATGATCAACCAATCAGAAGCAAAGTCTGACGTTACCTTCTACCATATGACAGAACTGGCAAACTCTGCTGTTATGTTAGAAGTTTTTTAAGCAGTATAACAAAAAGACAAGAAAAACAACAGAACTACAAAAAATGATTTCATAACTTGTTCTTGGCTGCAGATCCTCGGGTGGAGGAGAGTGAATGAGGACAAATGATAATGTAGACATCAGCTGTAGCAGCTGCACATCCTTTATCCAACCCTGTGAGCTCACTTGAGTCAGTCTGACCCTCCTGGGCTCGCCAAGTTTCTAACTGTACACAGTTATGTGTGATAAAAGCATAAACCTATAGAGAACAAGGTTGCTGGCAGTAAAGAAAGGAAGAAGAGATGCTTGTCTAGCGTGTTGGGACAGGTCTGTGGACAGCAGAGGGCAACATGTAGCTCCACAGTGATCCATACCTAGCTCCAGGTTGATGTTGTCAGGCAGCCCTGATATAGTCTTTCTGCGTTTGACCTTCTTGGGCCGGCGGGACACGGTGTCAGTGTTAATGAGGGAGCGCCGGATGCTCGCCTGTCGGTCAAACACTGCCCCTGGTAGCCGGGAGGGCGAGAGCAAGGCAGGCGGACAAACAGGCAAACAGCAGTCGGTTAGTCAGAAGGAACAAACTCAACAGACATGCGGAGGGTTTTTGTTTTTTCCAAGTTGGACATGCAACGTCAACAGGGCAGGAAATATTAAGGTCAGTTCAACCAAATTACAAATCAGCATTTTCTTTCCTTGCTTTTATTTTAAGTCTCAAACTGATTTGTGCTTCTAAAAACTTAAGATTTTAGTTTTTATTTATTTTTAAGGATGAATGCATTGCTTTTTTTTTTTTTTAAAGGATGATATTACTCAAGAGTGTCTTTGAGGATTTCTGTTATATTTATATTAAGGTGCAAAATCACATACTGGAAACCCCTCGTGTGGAACCAGAGACTGTTCTAAACAAATAATAAATGAGAATATAGCAAAATATGACAGGAGACGTCACAAGTGTAAGTACAGACTACAACACCTATTCCCCTTATCAAGTTAATATGATAAGAGAGGCACCTGAATTTTAACTTTATTTATTTTCATATTTATTTATTAGAGACATTATGTTATATTTTGTATTAATATTATATCATTTAATTTGTACTTTAATTGGTTAGTTACTGTCTTGTAGCAAATGTGAACAAAATTTCCTCTGGGATTAACAAGTTATTTGATTCTGATTCTTCTGATTCAATTCCTGAGAAATGCTAAATATTAAATACCTAAAATCGTTCTTATGTCTGGATATCCAACATATCCAAACTACTAACTGGACTTGAAAAAAAGTCTGCATTTTTCTGAACTAAAGCTGGATTCAAATAGAAAGGTTTAACACTTTCTAGTTAAGTATGATTATGCTCAGTGGTGGGATAAGAGTGATCCACAAAAACATGTTGTGCAGCAAGCATGTGAATCTTCCTCTTCAACACGAGAAAGTTTAGCCTAATTGAGAAAATGCATTGTGTTATTTGGGTGAACTGAACTTTTTCACCAACCAGCCAAAGTGTCTTTTACAACCCACGGAGAGAAAATGGTTGTGATGCCAATCAAAAACAAAAGGAAGGGGTCTGACAAAGAAAACCTTGGCTGGCCTTTATGCAAACTTCCATTACGGGGTATAAACATACATTGATGTAAGATGTGTGAGATGAGAAGTACATGCTCTTACCACAAAGCTCAACATGCGAAAGGACAGATATGGGATGAAAGGTGCTTTCAAACTCACACACGTACTCATGCAAACATGAACTGCTTCTCAATAATCTCCTCGCTCTGAGTCCAGTTTCCCTGAAGGAAGAGTGATATGTCGCTATGAACTGCTGCTCTTTCTGCTATCTCACTAGCTGGTGACAGCCTGCAGGCGTCAGGGAAATAGAAACCGATATAAGGGCGGATAGCTGCGATCACAAATTCCTCCCAAAGTGGCAAAGCCCCTGATCTCTCGGTGGGTGTTTTACTCCTTTTTTCCCACTAATTTGAAGTGACAACACTGATTTGTGTGGCGAGGGACCACGTTAAATGCTAATTAGTGTCAAAAGGCTGTAGATTGCATATATATTAACTGTAACAATAAAATATAGATGTTGATGCTGAACTGAGAGTTATATATAATATTCTGTAACTCTGTAACTTCTGTCGGTGCTGTGCTTTTTTGGAAATCGAATTTCCCAGAGGAACCCACCCGAGGGATTAATAAAGTTCTATCTTATCTTATCTTATCTTATCTTATCTGCGAGTCCATCCCACCGCTGGACTCCTTCCAAAAGAATCTCATGAACAAATCTTAAGATAAGTGTACCTATGAGTGGCGGAAAACCTTGAAAGATGTGGCGCGCTAACAGGGGAACTGAGTTGACACAAATTTGCTGTGTACGAGTGTTTATCTGTCAAACAGCCAGTGATCTGACACAAAGACGATGAAAAGCCTTGACCCTGGCATAAGCTGTCAAAGGACTTTCAGGCATAAACACACGCTCACGCATGCATAAAGGAAGGCAAAGGTCAGTCTGCAAGAGGCATGATGAGAGGAGTGAAGGTAACATAGAGGAGGAAGACATGGTTGAGTGCCACGTGCAAGTTTGACCCCATCTGTGGATGACTGGATACAGTTCTCTATTATTCTGCAATCACTCATTCACAGAAGGTTGATTAAAGGAAATATGTGACTTTTTTTTCTTTTTTGTAAACAGAAACAGTGAAAACTAATTAAACTAATAAACTGAAATGCAAATTTCTCATGACATGTCAGCATGCTGACACTCTCTTTATCATCGGATACCTCAATCAAACTGCTAAAAAAGTCAGAAATTTCCCTTAATAGCAAAAGGCCTGTCAGTGAGATGGTAATGCAAAATAAGAGACACCAGGGACGAATGAGGCCGATTAAACTGTACAAAAATGGAGCTACGGATGGATCGGGACATTGGTTCTCAACCTGGCGATGAAGAATGGTTGCTACTTGCTAGCAGTTGAGAGACGGACTGAATGAAGTCATGAGGTGTGACATACCTGTGACATTGATGGCAACTATGTCTGTGGGTACGGCCTGAGCTGCCCGCCTCATCTTCTCCTCTGGGGTGGGGAGGAGGGCAGCCTTGTTCCATACCACCTGTCCGTCAGGGTCGGACCCCTCCCCTCCTTCGCCCATGCCCTGTGGCGTCTGAGACCTCATGGAGAGCTGAGATTTGTCATCCTCCAGCGATGAAGCGGTGGACTGATTGAGAGAAAGATAACATGTTAATGAGGGGTAAAGCTGAAGAAAGAAATACTAGAAAGAGAGGAAAGGAAAGAAACAAGGAAAGAGGTAACATGATGCGACACAATGAAAGGCAATACATAAAAATAGCATCAGATCGAAGCATAAAAGTTATTACTAAGAATAAATGTCTATATAACGGTATAAAAGGTGAGTGGAAATAAATATCATAGGATTTACTAGTCAGAACCATAAATGACAGATTGTGCCAATATGAGCTGAACAAACTTTAATATATTACACTGCTGTGACCTTTAGAAGCTTGCGGCCCCGTAAACATCCTATCCAATGGAAACGGTCAACCATGCACACACAATCACACAAATAAACACCCGCCACAGAGAACTGACAGAGCAGTCGGAGATTGGAGGATAAAAGCTACAGAGCAACAGTGGGGAGAGACACAGAGAGAGAATCACTCATGCAGTAAACTGTGCTGACACGTTAAGGGCCCTGGATTGTGAATTTACGGCAGAAAGCAACAGACAGCGGTGCTTTACCCCAGTGTCCAGGCTTGAAGTTGAGCAGTTAGTCCAGAGCATGGCAGCAATGTTGTTTAGGTTGATGTGAGTGCCATTTGTGTCACTTTTTCCAAATGATTCTAAATTGTAGTAATTATAGGTAGTTACAAAATCCAGATGATTGCCACCAATTACTACTGCATCACTCAAACTTTTCCTATCCCCTGACTGAGAGTGCATTCATACAAACAATGCACGGATGGATGGGTAAATATGGGGGGCAGCAAAAAGGGGAGGTGAAGAGAGGGGATGTATATAAAAACATCTCAGCAATAGTTTGGTTCCAAGCATGGCTTATTACTTTGCATAGCTGTGGCTCAAGCGGGAGCCCTGTTTCTTCTTTAGAAGCTGCTGTCAGGCAAAGTTAGGCTCAGCGGTCTCAGTACAACAGGAAGTGATGGGGAAGAGAGCAGGAGGGGGACAAACAGCAGAACAGTGGAAGAAGGGGCAAGGAAGGCAGGGCAGAGGGGGATTGGCTTGAGCTGAAGACATGGGGTGAGTGTGCAGAAAACAGGAGGACAAACAAGAGATGGGAGGCGACAGTTTAGAAAGACAACATGGAAGTCAGGGGTCAAAGCGAGGATGAAACCGAGGGGCTCCAAGGGACAACACAGTGAAAGACCCACTAACCCTTTTGAGTGCCCTTCACATCACACTGTGTGTGTGTTCGAAATAAAAACGAGAAGATGAGAAATATGCAGCTTTCTGACCATTTACGCTTCACTTCACACAAATTGTCTGTCAGATGAAAAGAGCAAGAAATAATAGTTTTTGTCTCGGATTCATTTTCTTGTCAATTTTTTTCTACCCGTCTTTATTTCTGCCTCAAATTTCTGTTTCTCTTCTTTAGTTTCTTTCTTGAAGTGTTTATAGACATCAGAAAAATCACAGGCCCCACAACTGTGGTCAACAAGTGTGCATTTCTTCTACAATGCTCTGCAAATGTTTAGAGGAACCCCTTGCTTAGTTATATTTTTTCTGGGAAAAATATCAAGATGATCCCACACTGTTTCAATAATACTGAGGTCTGGGCTCATGACATGACTTTCAGATTTTGTTCATCTGCTGTAAATTCTCTTTTTCTGCCACTTCTACTTCTCCAGTATCCTCACACCATGGTGAAATATGCCAAGTACTTTATCTCTGTGTTATCTTTCATATTTTTCATAGATTCAACAAACGACTTGGAAATAATTATGTATTTATGTATTAGCAAAGTTCTCTGTTATGTGAACACAGGCTTGGTGTCTTTTTAAATGCGTGAATGATTCACAGGTCAGAGTGACTGGGCTGGAATGAAAACAAGTAAAAAAGCAGCCAATTTCCTGAGAAAACCTTTGAAAAACCTTCAGAAACTATTGCTCAAGACCACTTCAAAAAAATTACAAGAAAGTCTGGCGCCTTAGGAAAAAAAATAAAGAAATGATGGATGGCTCAAGACTTTTGCCCAGTACTGATCACGCTCACCTTATTTGAGAAATTAGACAGAAAAATGGAAAGACCGAAAGCTACACAATGTGACAAGACTGAAACTTGGTAGCACTTCTTTTTCCAGCCACTAGAGGGGAGCCTAACACCATTTAAATTATTGTGCACGTGTTCTGCACCTGTATGCAAATAGAATGCAGAGCCTGTTGTACCTGCTAAATTTGAAAGCATACATTAAATTAGGTGGGTATACATGCATACTGTGATTATGTATACCTTCTTATCATTTTCATCATCCCCGTCATCCTGCAGGCTGCTGGTGGACTGAATGGGGTCAGAGAAGGTGGGACCCTGAGAGTAGTACTGGGAGCTCCGGAAACCATCTTTCCTCAACTTGTCACATTCTGAAGAACAAAGAAAGAGACAGAGAAACAGGTCTTAAACTTATTTGCTTTGGTGGCCTTTGATGAGAACTTTCTGATCCTGCTGAAAGGTGCAATTTTCACATAATGAAAGCGACATTTTATTTCGCACTATTTAAATACACTCAATACAAAGCTTTGCTTCACTCATTTCCATGAATATACTACCAAATAATCCAAACAGATGCTATTAAATATTCAAACTTTCATCCCATAACACAACGATAAGAAGAATGTGTGAAATATTTATGGGACATAAACATAGTGTTGTATTATCAAATGTGTACTGTAGAATAAACCATTTGCTGTCTGTGTGTGTGTGTTTTCGCTAAGTTCCCTGCTGGACTCTGCCAAGCGTGCCTCACACCTCTTCTCGTCACCACCTGCCGTGATGAGGTTGTGATGTATGTACGTCAAAGTGAGATAAGACGGCAAGTGTGTGCGTGTGTGTAACCAGAGGAGGGGGGTATCAGCTTCAGTCTGTCACACACAGATGGCAGAAGCGTCCCTCTCTCTCGCTCTCTCATCCTCCCCCTTTTCCTCTCAGGGGGGAATCTAGCACATCATCTCCCTCTTCCTCTCCCTCTGCAAATATCTACTAATGCATCCTTTGTTTGGTCTTTAGGAGGCAATTAAATTCACATGAAGGATGAAATGATCAAACACACTATGAGGTTGCGACCTTATTTAAAATAACCACAAAATCCAACTTCTACGCTTCTCCCTAAAATTAACGGCACTTTAAAATAAGCGTGTTTCTTTTTTGACATCTCATCTTTCTCTGTGATGTAATCCTGATCGATTCAAATGTAAAAACCCTTCTATAAATGACTGATTTTTTTAATCTTTCATCTTGGATATTTATTCAGTGTGTTTCGCAGGATCAAACTCCCTTTTGGTGAATTAAACATGCGTGCGTGCTCACATCACTGTTAGCCCGCCACCTAAAACATGCTGCTCCTGATCCCTTTTACATCCTGTTTATTTCCACTGCTAATTACAGCCCATCTCCACACAGAGG
The DNA here is from genome assembly GCF_963969265.1 of Rhamphochromis sp. 'chilingali'. Lineage (NCBI taxonomy): Eukaryota > Metazoa > Chordata > Actinopteri > Cichliformes > Cichlidae > Rhamphochromis > Rhamphochromis sp. 'chilingali'. The sequence goes on along the minus strand of NC_137932.1, from coordinate 10,714,761 downwards.
CACACTGATGCATGTATAATGCTGTCAGTAAATGGATCCTGATGGGGCTTGCGTGCGTGGATACTGTAACAACAAGTTGATGCGGTGAAACGGTGGAAGATGGGACTCAGAAAGCAATGATAATGAGGACGATGACGGGAAGTGGAACTGCTCAGATGATTGGTGTTGCATGATTGGGGACGGTAAATGAAATAAATAAGCTCTGATGAGCTAAGTGTGGCTTGTTGCTAGGCAGAACTGATAGGGGTGGAGGTGGGATAAGTAAGTGATATGAAAAGAAAAGCAGAAACTAGATGAGTCTCTCAGATACTTTTAACAGTGAAGGAAATCTTCTATTAAAAATGTGTTTTTCATTAGGTCTTAGTGACCCTGACCTTTGACCTGCGGACTTTAATTTGTGCCAGGTAAAGGTGTTATATTGTTTTCATGTGAATGGGCTAGATGCAGGTACAGATGTACAAAGAAAAAACCTAAAGACTGCATTCGTCCCACTGGTTTCACCACTAATGTGTCCCAATCTGAAGCTGATATAAATTGAAATAGAGGATAAAAAACACAAAGGTGCAACTGTCAGGGCTACATGTAAAGCTGTGACAGCTGCAGGGAACTGATGACGTTGATTCTGGAGTAGGTACTGATGATGGTGCATGACTATGATATGACTGACTTTTTTGGATGCAGGGGGAAAGTATTTAAACATTATTTTTCTTTCATTTCATCGTAAACACTGGCAAACAAAATGGATCCTGCAGTTATCACTCAATACCGTGTTATGCAACTTTAAAAATGTATTTCAGCCTGCTGGCACATTTTCAATAATCCACTAAACACACGCTGAAGCCCATGTGAGAGTTTTAGAAGGACAAAGAGGGGACGCACATTTCTATCCGACTGGATATCAATTATTAGGCTTTGCAAAGAATAAATCAGCCTCGTGGCACTGTGTAGTATATATGATTACAATACCCAGGGACTGATCCTCGTTTCACCTCCACATAAAACTTCTAAACTGTTAGTGTTGTGAGCGTAACGTTTACTTTTGTGATTTATTTGCTATTGAGTTTTACACTACCTTACCTTCCTTACGAAAAAATAATATATAATTCCTTATGAAACCCCAACAACTTTTATAAAGTGAATGCCATATACACTACACCAGGAGTGTCAAATATAAGGTCAGGGGGCCTGAATCGGCCTGGCAAAGACTCCGTCTGGCCCACTGGATGGCTTTGGAAAATAATGTAAATAAATGTTGGACTTTTAGCTGTTTTACAGCTTGTCCTCATGATGAAGACGTCCCCCATGGCCATATGGACTGAAAGTTCCTATCGGCAAGTTTTTGTCACTATGGACTTTAGAAATGTTTCTGAATATGGGTTTACAGTAAAATATAAATAAATAGTTTCAGGTTAGAAACATGGCTGCACTAACATACGTTTCCTCTGTTGGCTGAGATGTACAGCGCGAAGATCAGCCCGTAAAGACTTATCAATATACATTTGCATTCCCCTAATTAGACGTCTATAATCTATATCACAGACTGATTGATTATTGCCCTGTGAGATAATGGCACAAGCCTCATTAAATAAAAAAAGATCACATATAAAGTACAGTACTAAAAGAAAAAAGAAAAAAAAAGTCAAAGCTCACTGAAAGTCGGGTAAGCTCCGCTCTCCAACAAGGATAAAATCTAAAACCGTAAACGTTCTCTGCTTGTAAAGCGCACTGAGGCTTAAACAGACACCACAGGTGCTCGCTCACTGGACACCTGTTGTCTTGTCGTTAGGACCCCCGGGGATACGTGGTGTTGTCAGGTTGATAGGTTGGTGACAGGATGAGAGGGAGGGGGGCTGAATTAATCCCACCTACCAGGTGGTGTTTTAAGAACAGCAACAGTTCAGGGGTTTGAAAATTGGAAAAGACAGAAGACAAAACAGGGTGTGTGCATTAGAACCGGTGATTAACCCACTAACAGTAAGCATCAGCTTTCAAACACTTTCCAGTTTATCTCTCTTTCTGCCTTTTATCTCTGTGTCTAATCAGCTGACACACAAGGCCGGCCCTGGTGAGCATGCAAACAAATGTAGTACAGTCATACACTCAGTCCTACACAGAAACTCGGAAATATGTGATTTTTTTCCCCTAAACTGTTATCTGTGAAATGGTTGAGGGGCAGCTTTCCCAGGAACAGGTGCTGGTATTCCCACTTCCTGTTCCTGGGAAAGTTGTGACCAGTTGAACAAGTTGTCACTCTGCTGTGAGTTTCTGTTTGTCAGCAAAGCCTGAGCCTCTTCCCCCACTGAGCGGGACAAACAAGTCTGCGATGTCAGTTGAACACAACTCACAAGTCGGGACATCTTTTTTTGAGTTACAGGCAAATGTACCAGTGTCACGAGCTTACTCCGATAAAAGTGACGCCACCTACCAACAGTCCCATGAGTGAGATTCAACAGTTTGTAACTGGTTTGGCTCACATTCAGCATTTTCCCTTCGCTATTTGTGTAAATATATGCCATGTACATTTCTTCTTACTAAGATATTTTATTTACATATCTAACATTTTGGCAATTTTATCTATCATCCCATCTAAAACTAATTCCTTCATATGTCGCTCCAGTGTGTGGTGTATAACGTGCTCTATTTTGATTTGTCTTTACCTCGCAGGGCAGTTTTGAGGTTGACTTTGGCCTGGCGGTGGAGGTCTTCTACGCAGGGCGGCCTGCTTCCCGGTAGGAAGACGTTCTCCTGCTGGTGCCACGGAGCTGTGTAGTGAACCGTCCACTTGCTCTCCTCATCCAGGTTAGACACCGCTGCAGAGGTAAACAAAGCAGATTAAGGATCGATATAGTTCCCTCTGCATGATATAACAAAAAACCTCTCCATGAAATCTGACATAAAAATGAAGGACAGCGAAAATAATAATGAACTAAGAACCGAAACATGTGTGGCCCTGCAAGTCTTCCAAAGAGCAGCATTGTTGGCCAACTTTAAAAAAAAAAGTAAATAAAGAATAAAGTAATAAAGAAGTGGTGGAAAAATGTCCCCAAGTACTGACTATTCAAAGTGTTTCATTGTATTTGCAGATGAAAAGGAAGGGGAAGGAGGCTTAAGTGTTTTGCATGAAGGTGGCAGACTTAACAGCCTTCAATCAACATGACACTTATCTGTGACATCACACACATACAGTAGGCCTCACGAGTCAAGAGGGGGAGGGAGAAGCTTACTGGGACAAGTTGGAGGGAATCGCTGATCAGTCGATACCAACTCAAAAAACTCGTAACTACTGGCAACTGATTCCATTAAACCGCTTACCTAACTGTAAAAATCCTTCCTCGAAAAAAATAAAATATGACAAAGACACCGATACCAAACAGGCCACATTGCTGGGCACTTTGGAAGCTTACTATTAACAAAGAGGCTTTGAGGCTACACAAAATACACCACTGTTTAGATTGAAAGGACATTAATTAACAAGGTCAGGGAGAGGCACTTTTCATTATCCAAAACCCTTCTCTCAGTCATATCTGCTGATAAAGCGATCACATCTTTTCTGTCCCACTAGTCCAGTCCCAGAAACAGAAGCTCGATGAGGCCATCACAAGTCACTGTGTGAATAAAAATGCTGTCGAAATGTAACAAACACACACTCTTCCTAATTCTTAAGCTTACCAAGTGAGCGTATCCAAGCCAAAGTGGGTGATCGCGGATGTAAAACTATCTCCATCGACGGAGACAAAATGTAAGCAAAGACCTCTGAGTTTGTCCCTTTCTTTGCAAACACAACATGTCCAGCTGCCTGAGAGAACGGCTAAGTTTGTGAGAACCAGGAGGAAGGGGACGGATCATGGCAACGCCTGGGAGTGTTTTGCTTTAGGGTTTCTTTCACAGGTGCAAATGAGCTGAAGTGTGTTGGGGGGGCAACATCTGCAAATGGGCCCTTAATGACAGTGTGACACGCTGCAACTGCTTTTATATATACATAACTGCTAATACATGCCAATAATGACCACGTCAAAAGCACTGTTCTGTTAATCACCTAAAAAGTACAGAGTGGGTGTAAGTGGATTATTTCCACTGTTGAAATAAGCCAAGTGCATACAACTTCAGGTTGTGACCAATTCCACCTTAATATCTCTACTGAATGCTTCTGATGCTCTGGTTCACACAAAGGCTGTCATTTTAACTCAAGTGCAAAAGGCCCAACTAACAAATCTCTAAATCATGTTTTTTGCTTTTATTTAAGCAGGAAGTTCCACTTTGATTTTATTTTGAAAGTTACGATCAGGTTTAGGCTGAATTGACACTTGATATCAATGCCAGATGTAGTTCTTCTCAGCTGTTTTTCATCCACTATGCTGTCATCTGTTTACAAAATAAGTTGCACTTTCCATGACGGTCATCCTTCTGCCTTTGCTGAATAGGCTTCATGTGGGGTGGGAAAGTTTTAATGACGTAATCTTTGCAATTCATCTGAAAAGTAGTCCACCATACAGGATTGTCAGAATACCCGCCCGTGCATAAAAGTGTTTTATCTCAGTCAGATTGATCAATTTTAATGGAAGTTAATGAGAGGGGGGGGGAAAGGATGTGGTGTATACATGTGTTGGTAATCACTGCATATCTGCCTATCTGTAGTCATGCTGTTTTGCAGCGTGCTTGCACTGGTCAGACAGTCAAATGCATCACGAGGCAAAGCTGCTGACCACAAGACGGTCCCATGCTGCTCCAAGGCCCAGACGCACAAAAACGCGCAGATACCACATGCAGATACTTACACACCAGGGAGTGGCAGTGCAGATTGAAAAGTCAAGGTCACACCAACAGTTCAAAGTTATAACATGCCTTCGAGCAAGTCACTGACGCCCCAGGCTGCACGTGAACGGGAGCTGTTCTCACATCAGCTTGCTTTATCAAGCTTGCTTTTTTTTTTTTTTCTAAATACAATTTGAAATTTCCTTGATCTCTCACACACACTAAGCACAGGTAGCCCCTCCCCCACCCTCCTTTTAGACCATGGGGTTTGAATAGACCTCAGTGAGGCTATAGGCAAACCAAGGCGATGGGGACTAAGGACACAAAGCATTTATTGTCCCTCTGCATCAGTCTCCACATCAGGCCTTTCAATACCACAATGACCCCAAGCTCCTCAACACACACACTCACACACACACACACACACACACACACAGTCTCATACATAGTGGACTGTGGCGCGAAAGTCTTTCAGAAGTCCCCTAATCCCTCTGTCCATCGACATCCCAGCCCTGCCTATGCTCTTTAACAAACACAGAAAGCAAAACGATGCAAATACTAAAAATGCAAAGGCTGCATAAAGCAATCCTTTTGAGATACATTAGCAGTCGCGAGCACGCACATACATGCACGCTGTGGAATTAACTGTGTGATCAATAACAGCAATAAAATTCCATTGGAGAGATCTATGTTAATCCTAAACTAAGTCCTCGATCACCTCCAAACACATGGATCGACTTTCAAACATGACTTTTAATTTGTAAACACTTTTATTTTTAATTTGTCAGAAAAAAGGAAACAGAGGTGACTGTTGATATCTAGAATAATAAATAATAAAATTAAAATTAAAAAAGGCAACTAGCATCTTTTGTTTGTGTGTCTACAGCAAACAAGTTTTTGTGGACAACATTTAATCCAAAGTTTACACTGATAACTGCAACCATCTGAGGAGGTCTACACTGATCTGCATATAAAAGCATTGGGATTGTCATGATGCGCAGTTAAGGTGCAAAGTGCAGGCATGTGCAAGACAGTAGCACAGGACTTGTTGACTACAGAAATGCTGAGCTAATGATTAAGCGCATCACTCCAGCTTTAACTCAGCACACACACACACAGGCTATAAATAAACCACAAATCGCAGTCTTCACAAGCAGCTTGCTTTGCATCAATCATGTCTTTGTTACAGCCTCATCTGCTTAATACCAAACCATTGATAAAATAATAGCTAATCGCCTTAAACAAAATCTAGTGTACACAAGAGGCACTTTAAAAAGTACTTCTCATGAGGTTGCTGTGGGTTTAACTTCCTGCAGGTGTCACTAGGGTTGCAGCAGGCTTTTCAAAGTACAATAATAAGAAACTACAACAGTTTCCAGGTAATACACAATTACTGCTAGTTCCACTGACCCTAAGTATCAACAAAACCTCATGTGATACAAGTCTGACAGACAATCGAGGTGGAAAAAAAATGACAATGCACACGTGCAGGGGAGATTCTACCATCATCCACTAACGGCAACTCTCACTGTCACCTTTAAACAAGCTGTTGGGTCATTTGGTGCTACAGTTGTGAAGTCCTGGCCCAGCGGTTACCTGGTAACTGGGTGCAACAGAGGGTTTTGTTTGTGCTTAGCTGAGGCAGCAGGGAAGCAGTTTGACCACAGGACACCATTAGTTCCAATCAAATCAGAAAGATCATTACGGCGGGTGTTTGTACACTTTTGACACAGAGAATCCTTAATGAAGCTGTTAAATCTAAATCCGCTTCAATAAATGGAACGCCGTGGGAATTTTCAGACACAAATGCATATCCTGTCAAAAATGATTAAAACAGTCAAAATCTCTAACCAACCACATGCAGTATTGATAGGGAGATTATTCAAATGCACATTAATGATCAGTATGGAACAAAAAATGTCTTACCCTTCCTTTTGAAGTACTTAATTACAGATTTTAACGAGGTCCCGATAAACACCATTTTTCCAGATCAGCGTATATGTCTCCCTCTTAGAAAAATAATAATAATAATAATAAGTGCCTTTGTTGAGGCTTAAAAAACAACTAAAAAAATCCAAGGAATAACAGAGAAGACGGGATGAAGGCGTGCTGGTGCTCTTCCGCTCACATTCTCACGGCTTGGCTGCGAGTGTACGTGAGCGTCTACTAGGCTGACAATAAGTCTCTACCCCTATCTGTCTCTCTGAACACACACACACACACACACACACACACACACACACACACACACACACACACACACACACACACACACACACAAATCGTCCGCCACTCCCCCCCTCAGGCAGTTCAGTCCTCGGAGACAAACACACACACACACAGCAGGAGGGGTGTAGGACCGGCCCCTCTGTTCCTCTGTGCTTTGGTTACCAAGGAGTTCTGGCTGCCTTTCCCTTTATTTTTCATTATCAGTCATTCTCCAGTGCTCTCTTTATTATCGCTCTACACTTTCATTCTACTTTGCTCAAAATATAGAAGTTTTTATCAGTGAGGGACTCATCTGCAGAAGAATATTTATGCATGTAATTAAACTTCGAGTTACCCCACAGAACAACCTTGCACATCATCAGGAGGGGGAAAAAAACATGTTGAGCTTTTCACGAGGTACTCTCAGGTGGATGGTGCTTCAAGCAAAGTGCAATGCAAACAGAAAATATAATTGCCTACGGTAAATTACACTCATGCACTGACATTTAGCTCATCTGGTCTCATTTTGCATCTCTTTGTAAAACAATAATCCAAAAATGTGATCATCTACTAATAAGTCAATTTTGCCTTTCTTTAAATCAACATTTCCTCCTCTGATCATTCCCAACCTGCTGTGTATGGCAGTGAATCAGTGCTACATGAATACAGACTTCATACAATCCCCCCATTGTCCAATCTGCTCGCAATCTATCATGCACACACTCCAGCACCCAGCCATTCAAACACACACCCATGCACACACCCATATGGGAAGGACAGCCCCGCCTTTCGCGACCGTATTTAATTTCAGCCCAAATGGCTGAAGAGCAGAGCGAGGGAGGGTGCGTGTAGGGGGCTCCAACAAGAGCTTGAATGGCACTGCAAATGATCCTTGAATTTATGAATTTCCCTCCTCGCTGTCGCATCCCTCTTTAATCCAAACCTCCATATTTGTTCATGCTTGTTAACATCCACTGTTGCTGCACTCCTCTGCATGCATGAAGCATATATGCACACAATTTCTTCTGAACTGAAAGCATGCAATAGGTCTCTAAATATCATATAACGAGTTTAACATGTGTTTGACCTGCTCATGAAAATCACCTTCTTTAAAGACATTATTATTGACCTACTTTAAAAACTGGAAAAATCCTGGCACAGTAAAGGTGTCAGGACAGGTGACCGTGTCATCTTAAAAGTTCTTCTCCATGTGTCAAACATACAGCTTGCCACGTGTACAGTATTAGGATAATTTATGCACAAGACTACACAGCATCTCTCATTAAAAAGCCTATTGTTGTCACTCACACAAACGCCCACATGCGCGCGCACAGTATAACGGATAGGTCACCATCTCTATATCCGCCGAAGGAGGTCTTCAAATCTAGGCCACCTCCAGGATTAGGGATATCAATTCAGCCATACGTCTGTCCACTCCTTCCCACTGAAGCCCCTGCAACACCCCAGCCCAAACAATATTAATCTTTCATCCATTCATACTCTAAGCAGCACATAAAGGAAGCACACAGAGTCGGTGGATAAAACGTGAGGCCAAAGTAAAAGTATATTTCAAATCAAAACCTAATTAGCTAATAAAGTAGCTTTGCAATTGCAATCCTCACATTATTTAACTGTTGGTATTTCTTGCTTTGAGAACCAGCCAAAACCCCAATTTACAAATGTGAGATTATTAACCTACTTATTCCAATTTATGCAAAAACTGACGACAACATCCAACAATTACTTGCACTGAATACAAAATCAAAACCCGTGTTTCATTAGTATTATTCCCGGCGGACAGACAACAATTACTTCCTCTTGTAATACAACCAGATGACTCATGTCAAAAGCTAATGATAGGAAGTAAAAGGATAAATTGGAAAGGGGAAGATGAGAGCTAGATGTTCTAATTAACACACACAGTGATGAATGTGGCAGGTTGAACAGAGAGATTGATGAGGGACTCCTGCTCTTCCTCTTGTCACCGCACTCCTGTTTTCTTTGTCCTGTTTTCACACCCCATTTGGAGCTCCCCGTCAACCTGGCAGAGGCAGCTGCACATTCCCTCTCACGATCATTATACTTTTTTTTTTTTATTCCAGACTTCTGAGCTTAGCCCCATTTCCCTCCAGATCCAATTCAATCATTTGATCAATCCCCAAAAGACAAACCCACCTTCACCTTCTTTTTTTAATATAAAAGATCAAATAACCCCAAAATCAAACAGCATCTACGTACACACAGCTTCATCTGAGAGTACCCAGCTTTTATTTTTCTAATTGGCCCTATGAAGACAGAGCTAAGCAAACCACCTAAAACCCCTCCACTCTGCTTGATCTGCTGATGTCACATTTCTCTCGCCCCCAGTTTCCCCAATTTTCTTTTCCCTTCTTTCCTCCTTTTTAATTTAGGCAACAGCGCTTTTACAGTGGCTAATATAATCAAGTCTGTATTGATTTTACACCACCCTCTTCCTCCCCTCTTTCATATCTTGTGCTACTGTGTTCGAGCTGTAGCCTTGAGCACCTTTTGCTTAATAATGAGAAGAACTGTAAGGTGGAAATAAACAGGAAATATGAATTTTTAACATACGAAAACAACACATTTAGCACATTTTGCATTGATGAAGTGCACAACGTATCGTTTTGACAGGCAGCAGGATTTCCCAGAGACGACCGAAGTGCTCATATCGCCTTAAACAATGAAGTGTAGCACTAAATCCCGACTCCTTCACTGGATCAGTGCCATCCTAACTAAACTCTCCTTATTTCTTTCCAGATTTGTGCTAAAGTTAGACAGGAAGTATTTTAAAATGTTAAATAAAATGTTACATTTTTGCTTATAATAATCTGAAAATGCACAATTTGCAAACCTGCTAGCAGCAGTGGAAAATTTAAATCACTCAAACAAGAAAATATACCAAAACCCCTAAAAGACGAATGCTCCTCTTTCACCCCCATTTACTTTTTTGTGAATGAAAATCTATAATTTATATCATGTAGAGGAACACATTGCTTGCTCTCATCCTCCCCCATTACTTTTATCTTTACACCTCTCTGAATGAAAGCATAAAATCGGGGGTCAAAGGGAATCTGATTACTTTGGTCTTCCCAACACGGAAGAAGACATGAATAATCTTGCAGCAACAAAGACTTAGATTGAGCAAGTGGGAAGGCCGGGGGGGGGGGGGGGGGGGGGGGGGGGGTTGGTTTGATACCTGTTATCGCTGCACTGGAGATATTTGTGTACAAAATGTGCCACTTTAGCTGATTTATCACCCTCATAAATCTTTACTTCACGAGTTTCCTAAACAAGGAATACACTGAGTTGATGCTTAGCTGTAGATCTGCTTCTACAGCACTCGTAAAAAGGCAGTTAAGTGATGTTAAACTTCAAACTTTCTCCTGAACAAACACCAGCTCTCAGCTCAAGCATCACACACATACAGACACTGAAAGTGACGGACAGACTAGGCTGTGTAAACAAGTTAGTAACAGTTTTTTCTTCCACTAATGATTCTGGCACGGGGTAAAGTTCGCATGCACGCTCACCCACACAAACACAGTTCAATAAATTCTCGCGTAGCAGTTTTATGACACTGGGGGTACACACGAAAACTCCCGCGGTCTTCCTCTCCTTCATGCTTTCCCTATACAGTCCTTTCCCCCAGCCATCCCTCTTCTAGTCTTCCCATCTGACCAACTCCTCTGACAGAAGGTTTTCCATCTCTCTCTTTAACATTTAAACTCTCTTCAGCCCACAACTGTTGTCAAAATAAGTAAAACGACTGAAGATCACCATCAAAATGTTCAAATCACTGCCACTCAGCCTGGCCCATCAGGAGAAAGTCAGTGCCTGCAAGGCTTTTCTTTCTGGAGGTTTTCAATTGGCCCATTAGCGGTGTTTGTTCAGGATGGCTGGGTATAAACCCACTTAAGAGGCATCCTGCAAATATTTGGGACAAATGTACTCAAAAAAATGTTAGTGCATTTGTTAAGTGGGGATTTAGACAGGTGCAATTAAAGCATGCAAATAGGAGAGCGTGCAGTTTGAATTTAAAGTTCACTGAGCGCATCTGGGATGACATTTTACTCTAAATCAAGGTTCTTGCAACATAAATTGTGTGGGGGTTTTTCTCTTCGTTGTGAGCACAGGTTAGCAGTGTGTATCTGTGCGAGTGTTTGATTATTCTCCTGAATGAAAAGCAGAGGGGGCCTCCTTCTATAGGCTTCTCCTTCTTTGTGATTCATGACACCCTGCAAAACAACACCCTGAGCTCGCACACATCGTCCCAAAACACATGCAAAACCTTGTCCTTTGTCTCTAAGGGCGTTTTCTGTTTCACGTGTGCGTATGCCAGCGTTGATGTGGTGACACACGCATGTTTCTGTTTTATGTTCAAACATCATGAAGCTGTTCTCACACAGAGTCGTGTGGGAACGTGCATCAATCAGAAATATGCCTTTGTAATACTGATGGAGATGGCATAAAAGGCATGTAGACTTTGAGAAGAAAGAGAATGAGGTGGAAAGCAAAGTTGAATCTGCAAAAAGCTGAAGCGTGCTTTGATGTGGCAGAAGCGGAGCTATTTGATGGGAAACGATGCAAGGGGAGAGAGAAAAGGAAGCAGTTACAGGGGGAAAAAGAACAAAAAAATAAGAGCCGAGGGAAAAGCTACAGGTGGAATCCAGGAGAACAGATGAAGACCGGTAAGGAAAAGAAACAGACAAACATACACCAGAGCCCAGCAGTTTTTGGCAGTCAAGTCTAATTTTCTCTCCCTTGGCGTCTGACCCGGCGCTCTCTACTGACCCCCCCACTTTGAAATTCAAGCCAGGATAAAAGAGAAAGACAGAGAAAACAGATAGAGGATACACAAATATACCTCTGCTTGAGCTTGTGGACAGGCAAAGTGCATTTGTATCTAGTCTCTGAAACCTTTGACATAGCAGCAAAATGAGAAATCCAAAATGAAGGAAGTGTGCAGCCATTAAAAAAAATCTTATACCGGTACATTCCTTTAACAGGGAAACTTTTACACAAGCTTGGACACAAAAAAGCAGCTCACTCTTAAATAGAGTTAAAACATTGTTGTATTACACGCAGGCTGATTTGTACCCCTACGCCTTTGGGGTCTTTTGAGAAGGTGGCAGTTTTGTTGTTGATTTGAGACTTTTATGTCCACCGTCAGAGCGAATTTGTAGCTAACCGTGTGTTTCCTCCCTGGCAACAGAGTTTTAAATCTAATGAAATCCCCCCCCCCCATCTTAAGTTAGCGGGACAATAAACTAAATCTAAAACAGGCCCGTGACATGATGGAAATCGTGCATGTTGATGTGTTTCCTGGTGGTTAGTTTGACTCAAGAAGGTCATTTTAGTCAAACATATATATATATTTATTTATTTATTTGGGTTATTTAAAGTCTTACTTGTTAGATGAATACATTAGGAAGTCGCAACATAGAAAACTGCAAATAAAAAACTCATCGCACCACTGTGAAGGCCTAAGCTTTGGACTTGGTGTTTAGAGCTCCGCAGCTGAGAAGTGGAAAGGAGTGATAATTGTAGAAATACCCAAACAAATAAAAAACGGATTGTCTCCAAAAACCTGTTGTGTGAACTAGGGCTGCCACAAACGATTATTTTGATAGTCGACTAGTCACCGATTATTTTTGCGATTAGTCGACTAATCAGATCATCATCCACTGGACGTAAAACTACAGCTTATATAACTATCATTAGCTTACAGCTTTAAGCTTTTAAGGTGCTAACTAAAAATAAAGACAAGATGATAGTTTATTCAATTTCAATGAAATTTGCAGATTGTTTCGGTAAAGTTTAATAAACTCCTTGCTATCTAAAATATAACAGGACACCGGAGTATATTCTCCAGCATCTCACACTTCTGATAATCAGCTGTCTGCTTGACGTTTATTCAGCTGTGTAAAAACTATAACTTTAATCTCAGCCAAACCGATTTACTCAGGAACAAATAAAATACAAAAAAAAAAAAAAGCCAAACAACAACATTTTTAATTTATCTAAGTGACTCATATATATTTAACCTGAGTCGCGAAAGACGGCGGTGGGTTTGAAAACAATTTGCCGGGAGTCCGGTGTTCTCACGGCGCTAGTGACCTAGCCCCCGGCTAGCTATCGAGCTAGTGGGTAACAGACGTCTCCGAAAACGTCGGAGCGCTTTTGAAAATATGTGGTGGTGTCCTGATAAACTGAGCCGATATCTGAGGTTTACACAGCTACATTCTCGCCTGAAAATATGTTAAACGTTTATTTTGTGACCCAGAAAGAATAATAAGAGTAATATTAAAACTAACTAGCTACCGCCATTGTTGGAAACTAAGCTGGGCCGCGCTATGAATTCTGGGACACAGCTACTTCTTCTTCTTCGGGGTTTAACGGCAGCTGGAATCCTTGTACATGCAGTGCTGCCATCTTCTGTTTCAGTCCGTTATTACACTCTTAAATCCTGCTATTATTCCTGCGTCTTTTGCGATCTTACAAAGCTTCAAACGACACGTCGACTATTAAATCAGTCGTCGACGATTTTGATAGTCGACGTAATCGTGACTAGTCGACAAATCGTGGCAGCCCTAGTGTGAACAGGACCAGGCTTTAACTACAGCCATGAAAAGGATAGACTCCTTTAACCAGGTAAAGGTCACCCAGATCCAGAAGATGACTATTGAACCTCTAAAAAAGCGCCTTTAGGTGACTTATGTTGTGATTTGGACCTACATATATAAAATTAAATTGAAGTGAACTAAATGAATTGCAGACATGTAGAACTGTCAGCATGTCCACAAAGCTGTGGCTATATTTCTCACAACTATCTAGCTTTGCATGTGATACGCTGTGATTGTTCGTGCTTTGGAGCTGGAATAAAAGTTGGTAGATGACCAGTAATAACCTTGACTTAAAGGACCAGTGCTTAGGATTTAGAGGGATCCATGAGCAGAGATTTAATATAGAATTGGACAGTTTATGTTAACACAAGGATCAGTTCTTTTCCGTGGAGCAAGCCATGGTGGACGGCAGATGTTCAGTAGGTTGATGCCACGAAATTATACATACTGTTCCTTCAAGAATTCAACTTAATGTGTGTTACTTCTCAGAATCGTGACCATGGGTGTGTATTACACGCCTGACATGCTATTGAAGAATAATTTCCCAGTGGAATTCCCTTTCTAGTCATTGGTAGTGTAACATAAAGACAGCCCACCGATTACATTAGGACCCATTACCATCCAGCCATCCTGTCGCCACTCATATTGACTCCCGGCCCTTTTCACTGCCCTCTGAGGATCTGCCATATCAATAACCGCAAAACCTAGGTGTGTCTTTGAGGAGCGTGGGTAAGGTTTTTGTCTGTTTGAGGTATTAGATGTCTGTCTAACTGCTTTTATTATAATGGTTTAAAGTATGCTGGATGGTATGTGTACCCACAGCAGGTCCACACCACTGAACTGAGACAGCTAACATTCTGGACATCACTCTTACTGCACTGAATCACTATATAACCTTCAACTGTTTGGTTTTCTTCTGTTTTTAATCAAGCATCTGCTCTTACAGATACAAGCCATAAGACAATACATGTGCCTGAATGCTATATGCACTCAAGCATGTCAGCATACACACATGCATGCATGTAAAGATGCCTGCACAGAAAGAAGAGAATATGTTGGCTGCTGCACTGGTTTCCTGACCTACATTTCAACACCAGAGCTGTCTGCTCGTCTCTCTTAATGGTCTGTGTGTGTGTCAGTGTGTGTTGTTCCACCTTCATAGCAGCACACAATCATTAATCCAATTTCATAATTAACTTGACGCAGAAAATGCCATAAATCTGGCATTAAATACAGATATAGTGCACTGTGGGGAGCAGCAGCTGTAGGGGTCCACTGTGTCCTATATATCTATATAAATCTGTGTGTGTGTATGTGGGAGTGTGTGCGGCTGTCTTTACAATAGCAGACTTTCTACTTCATGACTCACTCAATAAAAAGTCTGGAGTGAATGATGGCCAGGCTGGGATAACTGCTAACAATCAATAGGTCACAGCTGGAATATGACATCATTTGCATTAACAGTATGATTCATTAGCATCAGTATTTCACTGGTTTAAGATATTAAGCCAACACTCTTAAAATATATTCAGCCAAAGACAACACAATAGCAAAAATATGGCTCAGAGCTTTGGTCACACATCTTTTTTTTGGCTGTTATCATGACCTCCACACTCAGCTCATGCTGCTGAGGCGAGGGTCTTGTCTGATTTAGGCGCAGAGGCACAGAGACAGACTGAGCTAATTTAGGTTAAGTGCCTCCAGTAGCTCAAGGGCACAAAACAACAAGCCACCTGGGGCTAGCTTGTTTTGCAGGGAGGAAAAAAAAAAATCAAGAGTGTGCATGTGTTATATCAGCAAAAACACAGGGAGACCAGTGGGAAGTGGGCTAAAGCCATATCAGCCACAATGTTTGCATGTGTTCATCTGCAGCACCTCCACAACTGGAGCAGTAATTGACGCTGTGGTGTTTGACCCATTTCATTTCTCATCAACAGTAAGACTAGAGACTAGGTCAGTCTGGGTAAGTAGTGGGAGGGAGGGGAGGGGGGGGGGGGACACAAAAGCATCCAATCAACTATTAGAAACACAGCCAATTGACTAACAAATTAAGGAAGTGAGCAAGACAATCATCCTCGAGGATTTAGCACAAGTGGGGGGTTAGTTATAAAGTCGGATGCAAGTTCTGGTGGCCGACATTGATTACTATTAATAACAGATACATTTAAAACGCATGACTGCTTTTGGCTCTGCTCATCCGGCCTATAACATCGATCCAATTAACATCTGCCTTTGCAGGATTGTTCCAGGATGTTTTACAGACTCCAGATTGCTTTTAGTTGAGTAAAATCTGTCTACAGACTAAAGTTAGTTCCCTCAGAGAGAAAGTCAAATCAAGTGTATTTAAATTCTGGAGAATGAGATGATTTCAAATTTAGAAATAAAATTCTGTTTCCTACATGAGTGGAACTATAATGGCATGGATAAGCAGAATAAGGATGGACTGGATGGATGGTAGCGGTGTGACAGGTAGATATAGTATAGTATTGTGATATTTTGTGTGGTGATACTGCATCATTCCAGGGACACCAAATATCTATGTTTTAAATAAATAAAGAGAGAGCTCATTGCATGCACCTTCATCCTGAGGTAACTTTAACTTTTGCAAGTGGTTTCTGAAAAACCACTTGCAAATCTACTGGACACACTTAGCTTGACAAAGCTACCACCTGATTCAGAGCAAGCTAATGGCTCAGTCACACAAATAAAAATAGTACAAGAACATTTAGGCTGATTGCAATCACTCTTCAAACAAACAGTTCCTGTCTAATTCATAAATGCAGTGAGATTACCAACATGTTGCCATCAGTCTGAATGAGTCTTGAATGAACAGGCTGCATGCTGGTTGTAATTTGGTTACATATGTACATATATACTATGAATTTCTGTCTATGTAGACAGCAACATATGTGATTTTCAATAACTTACCACAGTTAACTGCTGTGCTATCAGAAAAAGATTGCACGTCATTGCCAGCATGACACCATTCAGTCCCAAACCGATCACAGACTGACTCTGTCTCATGGCAACATTTTGAAAGGTTTTAGTGATAGAGTTGACATGTTTGAAAATCTAATTTTGCAACAAAATTAAAAAATAAAGTGACATAATTTTATCTTATTTGACAAAACAGATATTGGGGACATGTTAGGGACATAATTGACTTTACCTGTAACCGTTTCTCTTCTTCACCTCTCAATCAGCATTAATTCCTCTGCCAGCACTTAAGTCAGGTTACACCACGCGCAATACCAGGACCCTGAAACTGAAGCAGCTGACTAGATCCCAGCCAACATTAATTGCATTTTTCGCACCTCTGTCCCACCTACTTGACATGTCCAAATGTCTTCTGTAAAACTCAGTATTGTGGTATGACATCAGCAACTGTCTGCAAGCTAATCATTAAAAGCGCACTACAAACACAAAATGTTCTTAGCTGACTAGAAGGTCTGAAGTCACACAACGCTTAGGCCAAAACCATAATTTTTGTGTTGTACATATGCATGTAATTTTTGTAACACAGTGGTGTAAGACTGCACTAACCCAGGGAGGGTTATACGTGCATTAGGATAAGCTCAGAGTTCACTGACTGACGTGTGTCAGTATCTGTAAAACACTTGTACACACCGAGAAGCTGCGATTGGTGCTTTCATGTGACTTATCGATCATATATGGGCATGAATTATGTAGGAGTTTATATGTGAGCGCACATGCGTGCATTAAGCCTGTGTTCCTCCACTGATAATCCTATGCTGAGACCTAGTCTGGGAAAAAGCACAACCCCAAATCCATTTAACCCCTCCTTTCCTCCATCTCTCCCCGTCCCTCCCCCTTCTGTCCCATCTGAGCAATAATGGAAAGAGGGATGGGGCCTTTAATAGAAAGAGCAGACCTCTCTTGCAGGGAGTGCACCCTCCTAATGGCCCACAAGGGAAACTAGTGTAGCTCCCTGATCAAATAATCCCAAAATTTAAAACCGCTATTATTCCAAATTAGATTCCTTGTGACACCTCATGTGTCTCTTTTTGTTGTAGATAAACACATGCACAGTGGCTAATAGGCAGATAATTGAATCCAAAGTCTTTCAGGCAATTGCAATAAAACCTTCAAATATTTTAATTTAGTCTCATAAATTAACAATTATATTGGGTATAAGTGACGCTGTGCAGATGAGCAACTAGGAAAACGAGGAAATCGCTGTAAATGCTGCCTGTTTTATCTTTAGTGCAGCTGTGTTATCATGCCACCTTGTGGTGAATGAAAGCAGCAACTGCACGCTTCTCTGGAAAAGTAACCACAATAGAGGAATTTAACTTCTGCTACAAACAAACAACATTAACGCCAAAAGCTCCCCTGTATTTTCACAAACAAGGAAAATAGCTGTAGCTTCCCGTTCCCTACATTCTTCTCTCTTTTTTGTCTCAACTCTAATCCTTCTATGCATGAGGCATGGAGGGGAAAAAAACCCTGAAAAGGAGACGTTGCCATGGTGAGGACAACTCATTAACAAGACAGATTTAAAGAGGCTCTTAAAAATCACTTTCTCTCTTCCCTCTCCTTTTATAATCAGTCTCTTTGGGGGGGACATGAGCTTTTCAGAGGCTCGGCTTTGCTCTCAGAGGCTTAATTGAACCTCCAGCTGACTGGGACACAAATAAGTTCTGGTGCTGTGGAGAAGGTAGGAAGAAGGAAGATTGGAGTTGGGGGTGAACAGCGGGGAAGCGAGGGGTCCGTGAGGCTGGTTAGACTATTGTCACCAGATTTCTCTTTTGTTTTGCTCACTGGTATCTTTCCATGAGGCTGAAATTTTCATTTAAATTGGTTTTTAAATGCAACAGCAAGCTGCAGGAAAATCTTACAGGTAACAACTAAAAGTCTACGTCCCGCTTTGTGGTAGCAATATTGAAGTAAATAGTAACCAAATACGCCCTTTTTTGTGTTTTACACAAGCTGCATTTTAAAAACAGAGTAGTCAGGAATGTAACTGCATGTACAGAAGGGGGAGCAGACTGGTCAGTAGGGCAAATGGGGCCAGAAACCTCAGAGAGCCAGACTCGAATCAGCATGAGGTGGAAAAAAGCTCCTGCTAATAGCAGCTCTCATTAAAGAAATGAGCTGTGACCGAGGTCTGTACGGCCAAGCGGTGCTTAAACGCACTTATCCTGCACTACGGCTCAATTAGATTTTTCAATTACTAACAACAAGCCCGCTGTAGAACTGCACGAGTAGAAAGACGAGGGCAAAAGCTGTTGCCGAAGCAAACGGCCCAGATTAAAGTCTTCAAATCGCATTTGTTTCTAAGACCTGCGGGCATTTTTAGAATGTTAAGAAAAACTTCTGCGTTCACTATCAAATTGAGTTTTAGCCGTTTTGTAAATAGATTCTTATTTATTTGCCAGTGAGCATGTGTTTCGTTTTACCGCACGCACAAGCCCGACTGAAATGAACTTAAACTTATCACCATGAATAATCAAAGGCCTGCCAATGACTTACATAGACTGCCTCACTAGATTTATTAAAACCTGGAGAGAAACATATACACAAACAGCTAAACACTCATTTGTCTGTAAGGAGGATGGATATGGAGAGTGTGTCAGTGTACGATTAAACTGCAGAAGCAAAAAGGAGGAAAGAAGAAGAAGAGAGAGACAGAAAGACAAAGCAAAGTGCTAAAGATCTGCATGTATCATCTCAACAAGGGCAGGTGCAGAAGATGACACAACCACCAGGAGGCTCCATACATCAACAGGGAAACAAGACTTCTTGCCGTCTTGTCTTCTTCAGTGAACCCACTACAGTAAGTGTAGGTTCACAGAATAAGGGAAGGAAGAAAAGCAAGAAGAAAGTCCTGAAAGTAAATTAAATTCCCTGTAAATGATAGTAAGATTTAACATTTTCTATTAAAGCTAACCAAGCCCTCTGCTGTGTCACAGCTCCCACAGTTTCTCTGCTTTGACACATTTAGTCAATGAAAGGATAAATGTCCCCACAGACCCCAGTGATTATCCAGCCAATATGTCCTGATGTAATAATCAAGCCATTAAGTAAAACTCAGTTGTTACACATATGGGGCTCTGAGGCCCACTTCCACCTGATCCCTCCTTCTCCATGACTCAGTCCTCTCCTCTCTTTCTCTCTCTCTCTTCTCCTGCATCGCTTTCAAGTCCTGCCGCACTATTAATCTCAGCCCTGAGTGTGTGGAAGACCACAAAAGGCATGCTAGTTTACTACTGATCTCTAGTTTTGGTGATTTGCATGTGTGAGCTTTATTTGACAAATTATGATGTTCTGTAGCATAAAACCAACTCTCCCACACCTTGTTTTCGTCAAAAAAACAAACAAAAATAAAATGCAATGAATGACTTAAAAACACATCCATTTTAATTCCTTCATTTAAATTTTATGTTTATTTAAGTAGAGATGCACAAACTGTAATTTTTCCTTTCCCACTTTTCCTTCTAAGAGCTTAAACTGACAGCAAATCAGAATTTCTTCAAAGCAAAATATTGTTTTCATAATAAAAAAAATTATTGAACTGCAATAAGTAAGCAGATTTTCTCTCACTTAAATGACTGAAAATGAGTTGCTATACACTCACCTTTACCTGACAGATTTTATAGTAAGCTTTCTCTTTTTCACTTGTCTTGTTCCCTCTAATTGCTGATTCTTTGCTAATACCGAGGCTGCTGGTTGGTGGTTGACTCGGAGCCCTTTGTTAGCCTCTTTAAAATGCCCATCTTCAGCTGCTAATTAGTTTGGTTGCTATGAAAATGTTTGTAGTGGTCCTCCTAACAACAGGTTACTGTGTCTATGAATACGCACGTCACATATGCATGAAACGGACCGACGTGTAATCGGACACACGTGAGGCTAAGAGGCCAGTCACCGGTTTGGACTGAGCGCACTGGAAATCATCTGATTCTGGCCCCCGGCTGGTCAATGGTGCATCTTTATATTTAAGGTTTTTTTTAATGTATATGTCAACAAATACATTAATAAATATGGAACATAATAATAATTAATGGAGCATAATAAAGTAAAACACAGCTGTGATAATAATAAATGTCTTCTTGTGAGAGTTACCAGGCTGCTGTAAACTATATTGCGCTCCGAGTCATTTTCTATGTTTCCTCAGCGGTCGTGTGGTGAATAAAAGAAAGATTTTGGAGGTTAATTTGAGCAGACACAACCACCATGCTCGAGCAAATAAAGAACAGTGCTAATCCAAATACACTTAATTGAGACAGTAACATCTGGAGACCACCGCCAGTGTCAAATAAGCGTCAAATACAAAAGGATGAGTAAAAAGAACTGGGCAGGGAGGAGTCTGTGGATAAAGACGCAGACAAACTTCCACACAACTGAATCACCTCTCAATATATGTCAGTGATTAGTTCATGAGCCCTCGGTCACACATGATGGAAGAGCACCTGTTTAACCAGTCATTGGAAAACCATTACCTATTAGGCCTTTAACAAGCTGAGAGGTCTCCATCTGTTAGATTCACTGCATTAACTTAAACCTACTTTATGCCATACTCGCATAAACATATCCAGGGATGTGAACAGGAAATATGTGTGCTGGGATGCTCTAGCATTTATTTTCTAAGTGGATAAATGGAAAAGAAAACATGCAGATACACAACCCTGTGCACAGACAGTAAACAGCATTAAAGGCTTCATTAATGAAAGAGAGGAAAGTGGAGGTGAAGAAGATTGAGATAGACAGGGTTGCAAAGAAAAACAGAGCCTTAACCCATTTTTACAGTTGAATGACCCAAAGCAACCCCTGACCCTCAATTCCCAAAAGTGTGTGTGTGTGTGTGTGTGTGTGTGTGTGTGTGTGTGTGTGTGTGTGTGTGTGTGTGTGTGTGTGTGTGTGCATAAGTGAGTGAGTGAGAAAAAAATCCCCCTCTTTTCTTTATCTCATTAGGCTGTGTGTGTCATGCTCTCTACTCCATTGTTCTGCTACCCCCTAACTGCTAGTGTGTGTGTGTGTGTGTGTGTGTGTGTGTGTGTGTGTGTGTGTGTGTGTGTGTGTGTGTGTGTGTGTGTTTTGAAATAGCCACAAAAATTAAAAAAAAAAAAAAAATACCACTTGTGTTTTGTCACAAAATACAAAAAAATCCCAGAATCAAACAAGACCACATTGGGGCGTAAGAGTAAAGTAGTGATTCCTACTCAAGAGTACAAGAAATCCAGAAGGTGCTTTTAAACCATCTTCTTTTAATAAGATTTATTATAAATCCCAATTTGTTTGTTATTCAAGTATATTTAGTTCATTTCATTACCTACAAGCCTGGAAAAAACTACCAGTAGGATTAATACTGGATAGACTAAGTAGTGACCTAAAGGTATAAATAAAAAGTTTTAAGTGAGGTGCTAGAAGTACCTAACACTACAGGTTAACATTAGGGTGAGCAAAATAATGGTATTAAACAGGTGATAGTGACACATAATTAATGGATAGGTGAAATCTGATGAGCTTTCCTGTTCCCTTAATGATAAGTTTTTGACAACTCAGTGTATATCAATAAACATGTGGTTTGACAACCATGTGAACAGTTTACTGTTTTTTCCACGGGTAGCTGTATAGGCAGAGACAACCACCATCAGGAAGTTTGTTCTACAAGCTGGCCTGAAACATGACAGAAGCTGCTTATTTTAGGGAAAAAAGCTTAAAGGGTTACTCTTAGCAGGCTTTCAAGGGGTCGAGAGTTAAAGAAAGATTAATGGTTGAAGCAGGAAGATAATAGTAATGAGCATTTGAAACACTTAAACATGTAGATTTTTAGAAATTGCAAGCTGAGAGTCGTCTTCACACCCAGGAGTTTTTGAGGTTCAGTTAAAGTTTAGGAACTAATTAGGTGCATTCTGGGTAGTTTTAGAAAATTGGGGGAGAATAATGGCAAGAAGAGAAACACTCTTTTGCTTTTGTCTTTTGGTTCACTGAGCACAGAGAGCAGTGAAGGTGGGGGGTGGGCTGTTTCTCATCTCAACTCCTTGATGTTTTGATTCAGATGTGTCTCCAAACTCACGGGTTTCATCTTCGTCTAAAAGATGGGAAATGCGTGTGAACGTACCACATAAAGGAAGACGAGGATAAAGAGCTGAGGCTGAACCCAACCCTCCAGTTCCCACTGCCAAAAAGATATTTAACCTAACTGATTCTCAGCAGAGCTTCCCCTATAAACGCAGTCAATCCATTTCATTTGGCCTCATTCAGTTACTCTACAAGCATGGTTTCCCTCAGGTGCACTTCCCTCGGGAGCCATTGGCAGTGACTGGTCGATAGTTGAATCTGACTTCCCACCAAGGGATTATGGGGCATCCGGTTGAACACCTGCTCCACTTCTGAACTGATAAAAATTAAAAAATAAATAAAGGGAGGGTTGGAGGAGAAGCCTTATAAAACATATGCAGGGAAAAAATGCTGGAATCACCCTTTGATTGCCATATACACAAAAAACTTTATATTTATAAAAAGAACTGGAGAATCATGTGTTAACAAAGGAAACAATAAAAAAAATATCTCAGAACAACAACACAGAACACAGGGACAAAGACACAAACACACACACAAAAGGCATATTAGCCAAGTTCCAATTTGTGAGTAAGAGGGTTATCCGTTCAGCCGTGCATAAACACAGACGGGCAGGCTGATTCAACCTACAGAGCCCGGACAATACTGTACCGACGGCAGCAACATCTTGAGCTGTCACGGCGTGTTAGTCAAAGCAGGCGTGAGGAAGGGCCACAGTCCTGTGGAAGCATATTGTTATGCACACATATTGGAATAAATGGTTTAGTTTTAGCTGTGCATACATGGAGAAAAACTTTAAAAGAGTAATTGGAAGACCAGTGGATGGACAGAAAGACTCAAAATGGGCCAATAAAAACAATAAAAGTTATCAAAGTTGGATTCTCAGGAAGTCTCTGCCTTGCCTACTTCCCTAATGGCCTCTTCTGTTTTATATTCATAGATCCATTAGATGCCACTGAGCTGCAGTTTAGGAAATGTGGACACAGGTCAGTCTTTTTGTTATCTTTTAACACTCTTTCCTGCCGCCCTGATGGCTCCTTTATGTAGTTCTGAGGTGAAAGTGGGTCACCTTCATAACCCCGTCAGTTTCACTTCCATCACCCCCTCATACTGTCAGCTCTCTTACATTTCCCTGAAGGCCTAGCCCATCACCTCCAGCTGCTAGCTATTATGTCTTGTTCCCAGGGGTGGCCACCCAGAGGAGCATCTTCAGTTATGTCTGTCCCAAATGACAGTGAAGCATAGTCTAGATGCAACCATGCACATGGGACCAAATGATCCATGCAAATATATGTGTGAATGAGTAAGTACAGGCTCAAACTCATGCCCAAGGTTAGTAGGAAAGTCTTAAAGTATGCACACAAGCAACTAGAGATAACTCAAAGCATTTTACTTCCTGGAGAACCTGTCTCATACATGAAAGGTCAAAGGTCTTTTAGGTCACAAACACACAGAGATGCACATGCAAAACCAGATGGCACAGATCTCTCAGATACAGCAGGATGGAAATACCCTAACAAGACGCGACAAAGCCTGGCTTTGTGAAAAAAGCTTCTATTGCATCTGCTGTGATCCTGGCACTGTTACATACAGCGTATCATTATCTCCTAAAAACACTTCAGGTGACTTAAACTCTGAAGCAGGAGCCTGTTCTGCAGCCAAGTCAAACACCACAATCATTACAGTAGCAAAACAGCATTGTAGTGCCAACAGCAACTACTACCTGGACACTGTAATCACAGTGGATTTCAATTTAAGACTCATATCATCTTGGAAATACACCCAAATATCTTTTAGATAATTAAAAATATCTATTTAGTATTTGTTTAGAAACTACAAAATGAACAGCTTTCTAGTACAAACCAACAGTCATTTGTTGTTTTTGTTTTTTCTTTTCTCTAAAAAAACAAAACAAAACAAAACAAAAAAACTGCAGACTCTCTTTAATCTGTACCTTTGCCATCAGAGGAGGGATGCTTTTTCCCTGGCGAGCCCTTAGCCACAGATCCAAGCAACGGTTTTGGTGTCCAGAGCGAGTCCTGTTTCTGGTGGACTTTTGACACAGAGAGCAGACGTTTGTGCAGGCAGCCCTCTGGCCTGGCGGGCCTGGGGCTGGGGACGGCCGAATGCTGGAGGCTGTTCCCCATCTTGCTGGTGGGCTGGAAGGAGCACAGAGTTCGTTTCTGGCCAGGGGAGTCCTCATAGCAGCCCCTGTGCAAGCAGTTGACCACCGGCTCCGAGGAGAGGCAGTGCACGTATGTGATCATCCCCTGCTAAGACCTAAAACCCCCCACCACCTGCCCTCCCCTGCTCTATCCAGGACCCAAACCCCCCCCCCAACTACTCCTCCTTCGTCTTACACAAGCCTCCTTCTCTGAAGCCTCCACTTGTAGTGTTGGGATGGACGGGTGAAGGGTGTATGTGTGTGGAGCCCCCACCTTCAATTCCAAACTCTCAATAGGCCCCCTCCTCTCTTTCTGGAAAGACAGGATGGACGTTTTTGCATCCCACAAAGGAGCCAGTGCTCCCTCTGTCTCCTCCTACTGTTTTTGTCTTTCCTCTCTTTCTCTCAGGGGATCCTATTGACTTACATTGATTTGCCTGACAAAGAAAGCTGCGCTCCGTGTTCGATTACAAGATTTATCTCCAAAACAAATATTTCACAGAAGCATTGCAGAATAAAACTATTGAAAAACATGACTGTTGGTTGGCTGTCTTGAAGAAATGCTGGCAACTTAAAAAAAAACAAAACAATTCTGACCCTAAAATAAGACCACAATAACATTTCTAAATAATCCAAAGACGCAAAAACTAAGGTTTAGAAACTGAAAATGTCTGTGGTTAAATCGTGTTTTCTTCTACAATATATGTCCTTTGCAGAAACCCAGAAGCATCACCACAAATTGTGCAAAAAAATCTGCCAATTGTCAAGAAACTATTTGAGGTCCAAAGACTAGGAAAAAAATCAGTCCATCCAAAAGGGTATTCAGCCAAGCTTTCAGCATCGAAGAGCATCCTCCTTCTTTCTTCGATCTACAGGAGATAGAGCATCAGGACTGTCCAGTGGCATCCACACGGTATGTCCTCTGGACTCCTCCTCCTCCCTCCTCTTTCCTCGGCATTTCTGTTCTAATCTGTAAACCCAGATTATCCAGCCTCCAGGCCTCTGATTGTGACAGACACAAACCACAGATGGACACCAGGTTGCAGATAATAAAGTACATCACCTCAACTTCACAAATGTGTGGAAGTTCAGGAAGACCTGACGTGCTGGCGTGTCAGTAGGTTAAACTCGGATGACGCAAACTCAGACGTAAGACGCATGCATGTAGGCCACTTAAACTGCTGCCTCAGATTTAGCCCCACATGACTGCCGTTACTAAGCAGATATTCACCTGAAACCATCATGAAGCATGCACACACGAGGAAGGCGACAACTGGTAAATGCAAAAGGATTTAAACTCAAGAGGAAGCTACAGATGACCACAGGTTGGGGATTTTTAGATAGCGGTGAAAAACAGTTCACTGTAAAGACGGCAGCGACGAGATTAAAAGATAAAAAACAAAGAAACAGATCGCAGATTAATAAACACGGCGAGCCACTTGCCTGCCAGGTGAGGGTGTGTATAATCTTTAATCTGCTTGGCTGTGAGTGTGAGGTAGGTTAAAATTATTTGAGACGCTCAGATTAATTAACAGGAAGATGGAGTGACACTGAACTGAAGAGTGGGTAATGAACAAGTGTAACAAAAGTGAATGAGAGCTCAAACACAATCTGGGCTAGTAAACTGAATAAAAATGGGGTTAAATGGAAAAGAGTAACGCAAATAAAAAGGGAGAAATTCATTGATAGCACCAAAGGTAAATGCCTCCCTCTGGTGGTGGCTTACACCTGTGCTGCACAACACATCTAAGCTATAATCATCAAAACCATTAAACCTTTTTTTTTCCAGAAAAAAAACAAAACAAACTCTGTGGTTGAAGCCTCTCCCTCTGCGAGAACCTGCTGAACATATTTGTGGTTTGAAGACTTGAATCTCAGAAATTGGATTAGACACCTTTTACTATTTTCACGTTTTTAATAGATAACCTGAAAAATAACGTGCAGACTGATTCATGAGAGTTCTGTCAGTGCACAAATCTTATGCAACTTTGGTGGAACTGTAGCTGTGATCCTGCCAAAGCCACAGCAGATAGCTAGAGGCTAGAACAGCCATTACTGATGGTTATCATTTCCAGCGCATGATGAGGCAGCCAACACACAAGCTGATTACAAAAACCAAAACCACTGTGAACACACACACACACACACCATAATGAACAAACCACAGAATGCGTGCGCGCAGCCACAAAGCCGCTCGTATAAAACAGTTTGTAGACACACGTAGCCCAATGGGCAAGCCAAAAGATTCTGGCTGCACTTAAACTGCACTTAACGCCGTTGTTGCCCTGAATCCATACATGCATGGACACAGAGTGTTTCACTCGGCCCATTGAGAGAACAACATCAGGGGGTGTGAAGTCATGCAGGCCAACACAAGCAACACAGTGAATGGGACCGTCATCACAACAGGGGATGTTTCAGTTGTGACAAAGAATCATTACAACCCTTTTACAAACAGGTACAGCACATGTATGTGCGCGAGAAGAGATGTTTGCGAATATATGTGTGTAGTTGATGGCTGCGTATTGCCTGGCATGCACTGCGGTGAGTGTGTCACATTCCACTGATTATTAGCGTGTGTGTGTGTGCGTGTGTGTGTGCGTGTGCATGCGCACCTAGTTAGTGAACAATGTAAAAGTCACACGGGAAGGGTTTGTGTGTAATAATAGATAAATTACACAAGTGTGTATGTACACTAACTTTTGCACATAGATTCTATGTGTGTGTTTGTAGCCGGGGGGGGGGGGGGGGTTGGACAAGAGGAAGGCTTTGGGAAGGGGACAATGGTAGCCATGGAGACGCAAAAGGTCTGAATGGAGTGAGAGGAGCACCTGCATGCTGAGTTAGTCTTCTGTCTGGGGAAGTCATCCACTTGCGGGTGAAGTTTGAAAAGACAATGACCGACTCCCTGCGGACAACAAAACACTTCCAGCATTGTCCCAAGAAGAAGAAAAAACAACTTCCCATTAACACTCGCTTGCTAAGAAAGTTTTTTTTGCATTACTATTGTCTCAAACTAGAAAAAAGACACAATAAGACCCCGTTACTGAGTCCTACATTTTTCCAAACCTCTAAACTTTGCCCCCAAAAAGCTATTGTTTTGAAAACTCTTTTCAGAAGACAGAAAGCTCACTGGGTTCCTGGCAGATCCCATTCACAGGCCACTGGAACTTAACGCTCTATTGTTTACTTATCAAGCCCAAGATCTCTTCTGCTACGACTTGTTTACAGAGGTCAACAACATCCCATCGTGAACTTCCTCTCAAACTCCCATGCTCATTTACATATTAAAATGATTGATTTACGACCAAGTCATGTATCGATCACTGACAAAACCTGCAATAAGCCATCTACCCACGAGGCCATTGATCTCCAAGCTACATCTGTTTTCTTTTTAACTAAAAAAATTCTAGCTAAAGTCTAGCAGGCAGCACGAGTGGTCTGACTACATTTTCTTAAAGTGTGACTCAACAAACAGCTAGACGTTGGTTTTAGATAACATTTAAAATCTGACTTTGCATTGTAGCTCTTGACACACGATCCTTTTCTATCTACTTAGATTAAAATGCAGATGGGAACAAGCAGAAATATCTTCATGGTTACAACATGTTGTCGTTTTTCACATTAGGTTAAGTGCTATGTCACCAAACTGGCTTTAAAAAAGGTAGGTCAGATATCCTAAAGTCTTTCACAAGCCATGTTTTACAAGCCAACTAACCCTCAAGGAATACAAACAAACTGTTGCCTACATGTTAACACCTCTCTCCTGGCCGCCTCTTTTTCCCCTTCACCTGCCACACTGAGTGTGAGAACATCCATCAACACTCCTAACCAGAAGGCCAGGGGACAGGTAGTGGGTCAGCCTCCGGTGAAGAGGTCACAATGTCTCAAGAAACACAGCACTGGTGGAGATGTTACTGGAGGACTGTCCTCTTACAAGTTCAAGCAAGTTCACAAGGTAGGCTGTTTAATGATTCTGGGAAATAAAGGTAGTGGACAAGAATCTGTTACTGAAAACACAAGTGCACATGATACCTTCATGTGTTTCAACATGAAAATAGTAACATACAACTACAGTGCAGGAGCTTAAATAGGTCATTACTCTATTTTTCTGCTAGAGATCATTGTTTGCTGACATGTTTGTAGTTTTTAATGGTGATAATCTACAGTAAAGTGCTTGAATGCCTTTGACATGTGGGGCATGTGGGAAACCTGGAACTCAGTTTACACAGATTCTACACCAAAAAATTTTTTTTTTAAATTAAATGCCACCTTCCACTCATCACCCATGCATGTGCCAACAGCTCAAAACCCAGACTGAAAAAAGACCACTTGCAAAATATACTTTATTTTTGAGGCTGAAAAAAATCCTCTGTGGAATTAAGAATAAAGTCATTGCAGTTTAAAAGCTGAATTTTCTGATGACTAACTTCAATGAAGTTTTGGTTAAAAGCTTGAAAGTATCTGAGTAACACTGCAGAGTCATACGGTCTATGATGACGGAATATTTGGTCGTTAAATAAGCATCAGAATATGTCACAACTGCTGCCCACTATAAAAGAAAAACATATGAAGCATCTGTAATGAGTGAACTGCACACAGGAGAGCAAAATAAACCCCAGAAAAGTCAGGATCAAAAAGTAGATATAGCCTGAGATGCCCACAACTAATGCTAGTGCTAATCAAGGCTTACATTCATCAACATGTAACTTTCTATATCCCCAACCCCCGGAAGGCTGCAGGAAACTTCCAATTTAAGTGAGAATGACATTTCCAGCTCAAACTAATCCCTGCTCATGCCACATCTACTGACTGGGGCTCAAGTGCATAAATAACTTGTGCAACATACCAAAATGCACACCAAGTCACAGAGCCTAATTCTGGCCCTGCAAATGGCTTGCACTGCAACACTAAGGTTTACTGCAGGGGTGGTGGTGGTGATTCACCCTGGCCACACAGCACAGCTGGCTGTGGAAGAACATGGGCTGAAATATGTCACATCTGTCTCAGAGCTGGCAACCTCGACTGAGCGAGGGGGGGTTAATATCATAACATTAGTGGACATTCTGTAACTGGCAGCCAATGTAGAGTAATCTACTGGTCGGATCATGGTATTTAATGTAATACTGAGTATTTGGGTCAGTTTGTCATCACTTGTGAAGCTAGAAACCCAAACTGGGAATCGTGCTTGTAGCTGATTAAAGTGAAGCAGCATCTACATGTCAATAACCTGATCCTGGTGTGACAACTTTTAAACACTCAGCAATCTGAACATTAAATATTAATCCTCCTCTTGCTGTACGGTTAGTTACTGCTGACCACAGAAAAACACGAGAAAAACTGCCAATCTCGTGTATAAAAAATGGCTTCATCTAAAAAAGAAAAAAAAAAAACTGAATTCCTTCTCCGGCTCAACTCCCCCAACATCTGTTTCTCTCCATTTTCCAAGCCGGACTCGAATCTCACAGTGTAACTGACAACATAAATTACTGCATATAGCTGATGAACTGGGAGACTGCCACGTATAGTTGATGTGTTCACTTTATATTACCTCATTTCTGGAAGCCATTAATCTGCAGGCTACAGAAAGAGAACAAACAACCCTGGTTTAACAAGACGGATCATTTCCTCATTTCTGAAATAACAGCTGATTGGATCATTTACCAAGAAAAAACTAAAGGTTTCTTCTTTTTTTTAAATATATATTTAACATCTTAACTTTCTTGCTTTTGACTGAGTATCGTTCGGCACTGCAACCTAAAACTAGGTCAAATGAGACAATAAAATGTTATTCTTCATAATAAAACAGCTCATGTGTTGTCAGCATTAGCTGCATGTGATCCCTGTAACCATGACAGGTGAAATCACCACCATGATGTTCTGGAATATGACTCAAGCAGCAGGACTAAAAGTTACGGAAGGACAGGAGCGGGCAGGGAAGCGGGTTTTCCCTCTTTATCAGCAGCATTGTGTTGTCTCCCAAACAGCATTATGTGTCTATTCTTTGTAGCATAGTTTCCATGAGTGTTTAATAACAGAAAACAATGTCAAATGCAGTAAAAGACGAGCGAGTTTCCCCTTTATCTCATTTCAGCTTGTCAGCGAAGTAATAGCCAACACATGGCCCCCAACTCTGCAGGACAGCAGACCAGCAACTGCTGCTCTGCCAGCTGTTACTGTGAACAACGTGCACACTGAATACACAGCGATACGTACGGGTGTAAGCAGCTCTACACATCGCTCATCGCCCCTGAAACCCACACCAAAGTTAGGAGAATGCAAACAGGATCACAGCCAGCAGCGTGCAGAGACACTCTGCTTAGTCGAGAATAATACGAGTAAAATGAAAGGGAGGGGAATCAAACCGCAGTCAGGAAATACAGTATGCTTGAATTCAAAGACCCTTAATTAATCAGAGACGGAACGAAAGAACAAAGGAAGAGATGATTAACAGCAGTGTTTCCTTCACTGAAGAAAAAAAAGACACAAGGAAGGATATTGTGCAGAGGAGGCTGCTGTGGGAGAGATTACTTTCCAAACAGGGGAGGGATGGAGTTTAACTTTTCTTTGTCTCACAAAAGTCCCGGGGAAAACTCCACACTCACACCGAGTCAGTGCCAGAGCTTTCATGCAATGAGCGGCTACACTCACCTTTCAGACAGAACATGATTCTTCACTTATTTCCCCCAAACAAAACTGCAGTTTCCTCCTTTTTTCTTGCGGTTCACCATTTCCTCATAACCATTCTGCTTGTCCTCCTTTTCTCGTCCTCTCTCCCGGTTTCTCCACACCGCTCGCTCAAGCCGATCAAACGCAGACACACTGATCCTGACACATACACTCCACTCTCCATCTCCCTCCCCTTCTTTCCCCTCTCACACATACATGCACACGCTCCGAGTGGCAGCAAGCCAACTTCTACACTGCAGGAAACTGCCTTGCGACCCCCCCTCACTTTGCTTCCCCTCCCTCTCTCCCTACATCCCTGGATATCTCTCTACCGCACTGACACCCCCCTACCCTCAACCCCACCCCATCTCCCCGCCCATCAGAGCGAGAAGCTCAGCCTCGATCTAAAACTCCACTGTCACCCACAAGCCCCCTGATTGGTCACCTTCACAGATACCCAAGTACACACATATATGTATACATATGTGGCATTTAGTCAAATACATGGTTTTAAAGAATACATTTGTTGCTTGGGAGGAGGCAAAAATAAAAACAATAATATATACACACACACACACAAATATGCACAGTGTGAAGCTTTTACTGGATAATGATGGCAGAGAATCTGGGCAGTCAGCAGTTCAGAGTGAGACAGGGGGCCCCGGCTTGAGGCCGATCCATTGTGCGCTGATCAAATATAATCGCTTTAATCCCCACAATTCAACTGCTTGTTATCAGACGCAGTTACAAGCGTGGTGCATCACAAACTCTCCAGGCAGGCCGATCCCAATCGCCCTCAGCGTCGTGCCAGTCGCAGACAGAAATACAGGCTCACTTACAAGGTTTTGGAAATACACATGAAAATACATCTGGTTTATGGGTGTTAAACTGATGTTTTTTTACCACCTTGTTCAGATGTGCAGCGAGAATAGCTTATGGATCTGATTCTGGGCCATTCCTCTATGACTTAAAGTGCTTTGTAAAGCTCACATGAGGTACGCTTTTCACAAAAGGAAGATTAGTTTTAGGTTTGCTGAAATGATAGTAATCAAAGACTTTGACTGTGCTTTCAAATCTAAAAAAAAGAGGGGAAAATCATACTCTCTACAAACCCAGTAAATCAATATATGCAGCTAGACAACACAGTGCACATTGACAAGAGTAAAATAAAGAGTCAACATAAAGTTTGGCTTAGTCCAGACTGGATAGCAGAATGCAAAATGGCATTGATAACCAATGATGCGCTGTAATGGCTTTCTCTTCCTCTGCAAAAACACATTTGGTGTGGCAGCCTTTGATCTTAAGTGATCTGTGGTAAGTTATGTAAAACCCAGAACCCTTAGCATTCATTTATATTCCAAAGCCCACACATACAGTACATAAGAATGCGTGATGGCTAAACCCTGTTTGCTATGAATCTGCCCAGGGCTACTGGTGACTACTGAACTTTATCAGAAGAGGAATATAGCCGTCCAAAACAGAATGGCGCTGTGTTAGCTGATCCAAGAGGCAAAACCCGTAATTCAGGAGGTGATCTACCAACCCTCATCTATAGTTAGGGTTATTGTTAGACTTGGAAAGAGTGATAGCTTGGAATACAGACGCTGGTACTTTATACTGTAAAAAACAGTTAGGTTGGTTCAGGCAACTAAAGACCCAGAACTCAATAAAGACATTATTTATCTGTCTGTTAAATGTAAGAGGATGGATGGATGGATGGATGGATGGATGGATGGATGGAAACTTTAACTGTTAGCTTTTCATTTTACATCAAGAAAAAATACCCAAGTAGACAACCTAGAATTGGTGCACTGTAAGCTGATGCAGTTTTGAATAATATGACAGTGATATTGTATAGGTGTGTGCTCACTTCTGTTGTATACTGTATAAACAGATGTTTAGCAGACACAAAACAGACAAAGGCTTACTTCGTGTCTTTAAGATGTTATGGTTCCACTACATAATTACAGCAACGGTGATTAACCTTGCATATAATTAATGCTGATATTTATAACTATTCCCTACTTACTTGGCAGAGTGTACGCTCTGTGCAGATGTTCCAAAAGAGGATTAAATTGGCACAATCGTAATAAAACTATGACGTCCAAGCGTGATTGTTGCTTGCAGGCTATAACACATCTGTCTCAACCAGATGTGGCCAATTAGAGGCTGACTAGTGTGCAAATGTGTAAGTGTGACCTCGTGTGACGTGGAGCCTCAAGGAAAGCATGATTGACTGAAATGAGAAAGCCACAAAAACGCAGCCTTGGAAGAAAAATGCTTGAATAAACCCATCTAACCAAACAGTAAAATCTCACTTCATCAAACCTTCACCTTAATTGGCCAGAATGGCTTTAACTTTAACCTTCTCCTATAAAACCTTTGGCTTACAAGCAGCATTTTGAGGCCTGCGTAATCACCGCTCTCGCAAAGCTGAAACTGTCAAAGCAGAGATGTGGATTTCCTTCGCTTTTACACACAAACACAGTCTTGTTAAGATTAGTTTCCGAAGTCAGTGCGAGCCAATGGTCAGTATAGCAAAATTTTACAGCGTTCTTGTTTAAATGATCTACAAAAAAAGGAATAAACTTAATTTCAAATATTTACTCAGTCTTCTTTTCTCACGTTTATGAATTATATATTTACTATTGCAATTTTGAAAAATTCAGCCCATAACATGCTTCAATTGAATTGTTTCATTAAAGATTATCTTCTTCAAGTATATTTCTGCACATGGACTACATGGCAGCACACAGTGACAACCTCCTTCTGTGGGTGCAGGATGCAAACATACAGGGAGATTTCAGCTTCTACAATGCAGACCGCCTTCAGATTAAACACCGTTTTAGGACTTGAATCACGTCAAAGGGCCCGTATCAGAAACACAGACAGCATCTTATCTAAGTGTCCAGGACATCCTCTGTCACATCCACTGCTGTGCAAGTATGCCATGTTTTAACTGCGGCACACTTTGCATTAGAGATAAGACTAAATAGCAAAGGCAGATAAAAATTAAGCAACTAAGCTTGTTTGTATTTATATATTTAGACACGCGACGAGAAGGAATCTGAAAAAAATCTGACTCTGCCATTTAAAAAAAAGAAGAAGAAGAAGAAGAAGTGATTAGTAGCAAAACACAAAGATAGAAAATGAACAAAAAAAGAACACATGTAAGGATAAACATGAACATATTGGCTCTAAAATGACGGAAAAAGATTATTTCTGTTCGTATTACGTCATTATAACTCACGCATTTGTCGTGAAGAGGTCTTTTTTTTTTTTTTTTTTTTACCTCGCCACTGGGACAATATCAGTTCATCCTATCAAACTAAACCCCGAGACCTCTATCCCCTCACAAGCTGCTAAAACCATGTTCAGCAACGTAATCACTTGTTTTTCCTCTGCTTGCCCTTTTTTCACCAGTGAATCAGGCCTTTTGTGGATTAGAGGCCACAACACAGAGGTAATAGAATACATACAATATGATTCAAAAGGGTGGGTGAAAAAAAAAATCAGAGATTAAGGGATTGGTGGGGGGGTGACTTAATTTGAGCTAAAGCTGAACTCTTGTGTGTACCGGGATTAGGAGCATTTCAGCACACAATAAGACTGATCTGGGGTCAGCTGGCAAAGAGATACAAAGGAGGATCAGAGAGGAAGAAAAAGTTCGGACTTACCTGTGGATCATCACCGACAGCAGCACATAGGAGAAAAGAGAAAAATGATTAGAAGCAGTTTAGAAGTGTATAACACTTGTTATAGATATGCTTTTTTTAATGAATGCTTCGCGTGTTTCTATGTACAGCACTGGTGTGTTTAGCCCTGGGCTGTGGGCCACATCACCAGATTTCTGTGTCTGTCTTTTAATGAGGCCTTCCTGGTTTATACATCTCCTCTCCCTACAGCAAATTATCATCTGCTAATCTGGATTTACACAACGACTACACGGTAATGATGAGTGTGTTTCTGTGTGTGCCTGTATAAAACCCTCCAAAAAAAAAAAAAGACAGTTATGCAAGAGTTTGGTCTGTGAAGCCTCTCAAAAATTTCACCAAGCATCCCACAAAGAGAAATGTGTCCTCAAATACCCTTTTCTTAAAGCCTGCCTTAATAAACACATCTTCAATAATGTGGAACCTAATTCTGGTTCTGCCACAGCTGTGGCGTGCCAAGGTATGGTTAATATTTAGGTCACTGTGCTCCTGCTCCAAATATGTGACACAGTGACACACTGTAGATACCAAAAACTACATCACACGTAAAACTCTGCTGAAGACTAATCCCCAAATCTCCAAACTTCCATGTTAACACGGTGCAGGTACACTTGCCAAAGGAAAACATCTGGATAAACAAGAAGACATTGAGTGCACCTTCATCTGGTGGCTTGATGATCTATAAATAACAACCAATAAGGAGTACAGTTAACAACTGAGACCTAGATTCCACTGTCTGATGGGGTCCCACCAGCTGCAGGTTGGTTCCTTATTCGAAATGTTGCCTTTTATGCTTTTCTATGACAGTAAATTAAATATCTAGTTTGATAATCAAATTAAGGCCGTGGTAAAATCTAGCTTCTTTCACCTCAGGCAGCTGGCAAAAATAAAGCCAATTCTTTCACGGCAGCACTTTGAGACAGTGATCCACGCCTTTGTTAGCACTCGGCTGGATTACTGTAATGCACTTTATATAGGGGTCAGTGCATTATATATTAGTCATCTACAGAGGGTGCAAAATGCCGCAGCTCGTCTTTTAACTGGCACTCGAAAGTTTGAGCACATTTCCCCTGTTTTAGCTTCACTTCACTGGCTGCCCATTTCTTTTAGGATTCATTTTAAAATTCTTTTATTTACTTTTAAAGCTCTCCATGGCCTAGCTCCATCTTATCTCTCTGAGCTGCTACAGCCTTATACACCCACCCGCTCTCTCAGGTCAGCTGATCAGCTGCTCCTGAAGATACCCAGGACTGGGCGTAAACTTAGAGGAGATCGTGCTTTTGCTGTAGCAGCTCCCAAACGGTGGAACGAGCTTCCTTTAGAGATTAGACAGGCCACTTCTTTATCTGTTTTTAAGTCACTCTTGAAAACCCACCTCTTTACCTTGGCCTTTGACACCACGTGAGATGTTGGTTTTTTATTTTTATTTTAGTTGTTTTTAGGTGATTCGATGCTGTTTTATCTTGTTTTTGCTTTAACATAGGGCTGTTTTAATTTTATGTCTTATGTGTTTTATTTATTTAATTTGCTGTTTTTTGTTATTCTATTGTTTTAACTTATTTTCTGTACAGCACTTTGTTCCTGTGCTGGGTATTTTAAAGTGCTTTATAAATAAAATTGGATTGGAATTGGATCTAAATTTTGCGATGCTTCTCTGACATGGGTGCTTCCAAGTGCCCCTTATCAAAAAGGGAAAAAACCAACAAAAAAAACCAAAACAAATGGTGGTAAAACAGCTCACACACAGAATAGGAAAGCTCCTGGAAAACATTTAACTATCCCTTTATAAAGTTTAATTGGCATTGTGATATTTTGTGACGTTTTGGAGATCAGGGGTCAGACTGATTTTGCAGTTGCTCCAAATCCACAGTTTGTTTTTTGCAAGATGGTTTGTTGGAACTTAAAATGACACTGTCTGGTACGGAGCTAATAAATCAAACAATGACATTATATGGGGAAAAAAAACAACAGTTAGATAATAAATACAGCGGTCGTATGCAGCCTAGAATTGGGACACAGCATAAGCCGTTGGATCCTTACTGGATCCTTCAGCACACATCAGGTGCCAGCTACAGGAGGAAATTTATTGAATGAACTGATTGTTTTTGTTTTACTTTTATTCCCTTAGAATTCTTGGTAATGATATATTTATTTACATTTGTTTAAATTAATTTGATATACAAAAGAACTGGGACCCTATCACCTGTATTTCAATTCCTAAAACAGGAAGGAATAGCTGTTACAAAATATAGCTATATGTTACACTTGCTCAAAGTTTTTTTAAGAATCTTAATAAAGTTAATAAATGTCAAATTGAGCCACACCAGGAGCACTTTTGCCATTTTCTGCCTTGTTTTTGTTTTGTTTTTTTACTGAAACCTGCAGGTTTTTGGTAACATGCTTTTTGGGCCACATTTCCTCTCATTTAGTGGGTGTGTTGGAGGTTTTAACCAATCAGCAGTGATCTGTATATAACCCATAACTATAAAGGCATTGCAGACAATGAATAGGCTGGGTGTCTGACGAGTCACCATTTCCGTCTGGAAAAAAAAAAAAAAAAAAAAAATATATATATATATATATATATATATATATATATATATATATATATATATATATATATATATATATATATATATATATATATATATATATATATATATATATATATATATATATATATATATATATATCAAACCAATAAATAAAACAACTTTTGCAACGTTTTGTCGGGGCTGCAACTGGCCCAGGAAGCACTCACTCACTCACACACCCGTTACCTCAACAACCGAGGCAAACACCCAACCAGCCGAGCTGGAGGCTACATCAAAATTGTAGGTTTTGCATCCCCAGGCACTCATTTTCGGGCTATATTTACACAGAGGCACAGTGTGTGGCTGCCCATATGCCTTGTAATGGGTCTTGGCAGGCGTGTGGAAGCAAGGTCCAGATGTTAAAAATACTTAAGGTTCAAACTGGAGACTTATTCCCGAGACATTTCCTCTGTGTGCAGTGTGCATCTGTACACTACGTATATGTGTATATGTGTGTATATGTGTGTGTGTGTGTGTGTGTGTGTGTGTGTGTGTGTGTGTGTGTGTGTGTGTGTGTGTGTGTGTGTGTGTGTGTGTGTGTGTGTGTGTGTGTGTGTGTGTGTGTTATATTGACCTGTCTATGACACTCTCTCTGGCCTGGAATTAGCTATAAAAAGATACAGTCTGTCTACAACAGAGAGAAAGAGAGAAAGACTGAAAGAAAGAGGCTGTAAAAAGAAACAGCAGGAGAAAGAGCATTAGCATGTGAAAAACAAAAGTCTAATGCAATAAGTCTGATCGGTTCCTGTCTTGTTATTGTTTAAAATCACTTATTCACACTTGAATGCATCATCTCCATCTCCAAGCTTTGTAGTTGGAAAATATATCCCTTGGTAAATAAATTAGTCCCCCCCTTTTTTTCTGAATATTTAATGGGAAAATGATTTGTTTCTTTAAAATGTGAGTGAAAATTTTAGATTTAAGATTTTGTAATTATTCCAAGAAAGGACTGAAAGAGATCTGTGAAGAAATCATGACAGCAAAGAGCTTTCCTGTCGCCAGCGTGAGGGGCAACCACGGATGAGATAGGCAGACAGCAAATAAGGTAGGATGATCTTCTTACGTAAGACAGATCAAACAGTGGAATCACATGCGGTGTAGTACATTCAGATAAAGATTTGGCTTGAATACAAAGACATTTTCTGCCACTGAACCACATGCGGGCAATAAAAGGGCGCGTGCTTGGTTTGCAGATATAAAATCCATAAAGGTTTAGGCTGCACCACAGCGCTGCAACGCTTATCTCTAGAGTTAAAGGACACAAATAATATTATATGTAATCTCAAGTTCAAGATTATAACCAGAAAAAAAAAATCCTTCAGTTAAAACTAAAAACAAAACACTACATACCAATACAGTTACCATATAAACTTTGACCGGCTTCTGCTTTAACCTTTTAACTATGAGAAAAATGTCAGGCCCTTCAGCTATGTGCGTCTCTGAGCTGTTTTAGGAAGGGGCAGGTTCAGAGGTGGTAGAGTGAGAAGGAAGGAAGGGCTGAAACTTGCAAAAACTTGACAAGAGCAGCAACAAGCTCACTTTTCTGGAGCAACAAAATGTCATCATATACTGTCAGGTGACACTACTCCAGCCCTGACCACCAATAGGGACACAGATTCAAAATATGTTCTTAGCATCGACAGCAGACTGAGGCTACATGTGGCGCCTATGCTGCTAAATCATTGTTATTGCTCCATGTAAGTCTCCATGCTATTGTGACAATCTTACCCCAGGAAGCTTTGCACCGATTTGTTGGCCACATTAAGATAAAGAAAGTTCCGATTTGGAAGCAACCAGTCGTCATGTTGCTGAACTGCTTTAAAAATAAAACGCAGAGCCAGGCAGAGAGACAACACATGTAATTTGCCTATTGAAACTGATAACAACTTGTTATGTTACCATTAGTGTAATAGCGAGTGAAACATGGGCAGATACTGATCCTGAATGTCTGAAACTTAGGCTACAATATCTGCTTTTTATTTGGTTTGTATTTTTGTCCCACCTGCCTCACCAAAATCTTTGTGTCCAAGCATGTATGCATGTATAACCTATCCCGCTCCAAGTGTATCTAAAGTATTGGCAATAATTTTAATGTTAATGTACAGTGTGAGTGAAACTACCAATGGCAGCAAGTGTGAGAGTTAATGCGACTACCACTGGGTGTCTTTTTCCATTCTCAGGTAAAGGTTAGGCTACAGTTACAACCACTCTCCCTAAAGTCTAACTGACACCTCTGACCGAGTATGCACAGATGCATGTACCCCGGCACACAACTAATGAACCAATCAATAAATAATGAGAAACTGGAAACTTAATACCCCTAAAATACTGCCAGGTTTAAATTTCATTCTTACCTCAGACAGAAAGATGTCCAATATTAAAATTCTAAACTAAAGAGCTAAAAGAAACTATTATTTAGTTTCTTGGTCTCACTGATGAGCTATCCAGGTCTAGACAAACACAAACACGCCCTCTCCCTGGCACCAAATCCTACACTCACATTGGTACCAGCCTGTGACATCACCGCGCTGATGTATCGTTGCTGACTTATCACACAGGGACAAAGTGCCCTTTGACCAGCCACAAGTCCTGCTGACCACAAACACACACATCCAACTTAGTCTCTAAGGGAACCAGGAAGTGTGAGGGTTGTGGAGATTGAGAATAGGGTGCCATAAGAAAGAGAATGAAACAGTACTCGTTTTGCTTGTGCGTGTAAACACCGTCTCTCTAACTGAGCTCGAGAACAAAGAACCATTCTAACAAGCTCAAAGAGACGTAGCCAACACATATGGTTAAGTAGGTGTGTGTCCAGTATAAAAATAAAATAATCACTGCTTTTCTTTTTGTTTCCCCACTCTCACCTATTTTGTGTTGAGGCCGGTACACCCAGTTATCGTCGTCCTCACGCTCGTCTCCGTCTGAGGTGTGAAGGTGACTGTGAGACTGAGAGTACGGGTGGCGGCTGTGAACCACGTTGAGCTCGTTTTGGCTCTGGAAGACGCGTCTGCTCTGGCGGGAGAGGTTGGACACGTTGAGCCAGCTGAGAGCCCGGGAAAGGCCCGCCGGTTTCTCCTTTCGGAATGATGCGGATCTCCTGTCTCCTCTCATTGTCCCTCAGAGAGGTCTTCTTTAAAACTGAGCAAAAAAATAAATAAATCCCCAGCCGTAAATCTTTAGGTCGGTGGGTTGTCCAGATATTCACACTTACTAAACTGTTTCAGACTCTTCAGATTCAACAATAAGCACTGAATTAGTTCCAGCAGGACATTCAGCCATATCCCGCTTTGC
Organism: Rhamphochromis sp. 'chilingali'; assembly: GCF_963969265.1. NCBI lineage: Eukaryota > Metazoa > Chordata > Actinopteri > Cichliformes > Cichlidae > Rhamphochromis > Rhamphochromis sp. 'chilingali'. The sequence goes on along the minus strand of NC_137932.1, from coordinate 10,673,684 downwards.
TTTCCATTTGCTTAGCGCACTTCCACATCATGACTCTGACCCACACAGCCTCCTCCTTCACTTCATCTCTCTGCCGCAAAAACTTAAATCATCTTCTCCTTTCTTGTCCTCCTTTGTGCCTTAAAACTCCAGGCGTGATTCCCAAACCCAAAGGGGTATTTAAGCAATCCAGCAATCAGGAAAATCACCGCCCTTCCGCGGCGCACACTTCTCTGTGCACAGTCCCCTTTTTCTGTTATGTTCCTCAGTGGTGCATGACAGGGTGGAGAGAGGTTTCCAAATTACCCTACGATTCTTTTCAGTCTCAGCAAATCAGCGGTTGTTGTTCACGACCATGTGTGCCCCTGAGTGTTGTTATCTCCAGTTGTTAGCACGCGCCAGCTGAGTCGCACCATCTTAGAGCCAGGGCCTGACCAAGGGGTTAAGAGGTCCTGATGAAGTTACTTGCATGCTCACGCGCTGGCATAGGCACACTCACATGTGATACTCCCTTTGCTGGGTGTGCAGCAGAAATGAGGATGCCTGTCGAGTTTTTCCAGAGAATTTACAACCAACTTCTTGCGAATCCTCATTCGTTTTCCTCTCAGTCCTGTTTTGATCCCTTTTCCGCAAATATTACCGTCACTAGTGGTTGAGGAAAAGGCGTGCTAAGCAAAGGCTGTGATAAAAGGTCCCAGTGTTGACCAAGCTCTGGCTCTCCAATCAGCTGATCTACACCAGTGATAAAGCAAGAATTGGGAAGGCAAGCCCACACCTGCTTATCGCACCCAGGTGAGTTAAAAAGAAAGGGTATGCTGGTGAGGATTGCCCAGACTCCGCTCTTCGGGACTCCTGAAGTCCTGCAAGTGCGTGACTACTAGAGTTGACACAACTAGAGTTGTGCTGTGAGTATAGGGTTAAGGTTACACCCAACCCTTCACACATGAAGCTGAAATACGAGTCAGCCCGTCCCTTCTTCCTTATTCCCTGCCTCTCTTCTTTCTGTTTTCTGCGCTCCCTGATCGCTGCTCCGCCCCGCCATTCATTTACTGGCATGGCAACCACTCATCACACCCTCCTTATGTCCTTTCCTACCTCCTAAACACCTTTTTTCCACCCCACATACGCTTCTATTTACATTCCCTGTTATCAATATCCCACAGGTTCTTTCATTTTGAACACAAAACAGCTTTAACCCCAGCCTCAGCAGTACTAACCCTTAACTACTGTTGGGAAACATGCAGTGTGTGAGGAACACAAAGGCCCTCAGGGATAAAAACATGTATGTAGGGGGGGTGGAGCCTTCCCACCTGAGTGTAAAAGCATAGGGAGCACAATACCACTAAGGTGTGACAAAAAACTGAATGAGTGAGTACACAAACACACGTAGGCCTGGCTGAGAAACCTCATCAACCATTCTCACCTTCTTGTTTACCCCAGAAAAGGTGGTAAATTAGAGGATCGTCAGATTGTCAAGACAAAGATCTGGCACTGTAAGGTTTTTTTTATGGATCCATTACGCTACTGAAAGACGATTCCAGATCTGTGACTGCGATGTGGTGTAAGCTTAGACTTAAACCCTTATTGCTCTCTCAGATCCCCGACCTCATTTGAGGTTCCCCTTAGAGAGAAAATCTACTACATCGGCACTTGTTTGTGCACAAAGCCAGGTGCTCATTTCCAAGCCTAGCTTGGAATATACAAATATAGGCAATCAAGTACACACTACAGATATATTTTTGAAGACCTTCGGTCACAGTGGTGAGACATAAAGCCATAAGCCCTTTAATATTTAACCAGCATTACTCTACTGTGCAGCAGCGATCAGTAAGACGTCAATAAAGTGGGACAACAAAGTAGGTTTTATTATAACAGAGGGAATGATGTAGGGGGATAAGGACATAACTAATAGTTAACCTGGTGCTTTGTGACCTTGACCTGTAAAACAGCAGCAAATTATAATCACTCAATCCTTGAGTTGAAGTAAAAGTTTCAGCCCGACGTGTAAAAAGATTTTTTCTTTCCTTCCCTAAGAAATCACAAGAAAAGAAACCAACGTGTGGTCACAGCAAGTGAACATTTCACCACCAAAATCTAAACTTTGGTGGCAAATTTGAAGGAATTTCTTTAAGGTTGTCAAGAGACATTACAGTCACAAGAACACGATTAACGGACAACTCAAACACAGAGCATCTGGCTGCATTCAGGATTAATTTATTTTCTTTTTTGAGGAAGTGAAGCTTAATAACATGACCCATAAATGGAGTCAAAATTTCATCACAGGTCACCGTTGTGATTCAAACCCCCCCCCCCCCCCCCTCATTTATATTTAATGAAGTGCACATGAAGGAGATAAAGCACTGACGATAATCAGTATATTAAACTGCAGATTATAGACAAGTGGACATTCAGCATCTTCAGCTTGGTGGCGTGTCACCAAAAGAAGAGCGTAAACATCTCTGACTGCGTAGAAGCAGAAACACAGCTTTCACGTGTCTAATCCATTAAAACCTTGATAATGTACACAATTAAATTTGAATAGAGTGACATAGAGAAGATGTTTTTTCCAGCTATGATCAAGGTTATTATAGTTAACTAAAACTGGATGTGAAAACATATTTTGCTTAACTATAAATCAAATACAGACCATTTTCTTCCCTGTTGTTGGCATTAAATACAAAACACATTTTAAGCAGGCTTTAATCTTTCATCAGAGACATTAAAGGCTCCAAAAAGAGTGTCACGTTACCTCAGAATGTAAACACGATTATACCATCAGAGCCGTGTGTCAGTGATTAGCTCTGAAAACGATGCAGACTCTAAACACACTGGTGTTTAAACAGGAAACCATGGGTCACTAATGTCATGTTGGGACACTCCTATCAGACGTGACAAGAGAGGACAAGAGGAAAAGCAAACAAAAATCCAGACAGTGAAGAAGTACAGGGCAATTAAGGCTAAATTACTCTAAATCTTATCAGAGTATTGACTGGATTCACACATTCCTGCATCAAAAAGACAAGCGGTACAGTTAGAGCTGACCAGGTGGGAAAAGGAACAAAAAGAAAGAGACTGAATGGATATAACTATGTACTCTGATAAGATTTTAAATGTATAGATTTTAAATATAAACACACGCTGCCACTGCTTGTGTCCCACAGACATAAAGCTGGGACATGAGGGCCAACCTGTTTGTCAGGTAACCCAATCACACATTAGTGCCTGGGTATACCTGACATTGATACACACTCACCAAACAAAAGGTAAATACAGCAGATAAAGAAGCCGAGCTGGAAAAAAGTAGCATTTAGCGCATCCAGCAGTGCACAACTATCTTATAAAAGCCTCACTCAGTGTTTCTGCCAAGTTTCAAATCCCAGTATGTGCAGTTTCACAGTGTGTGCTTCTCAGCGGTAACACATTCACACAGGCAGTTAAACACAGGGGTTCAGCTCCACCACAGAGGAAGGCTTTTATTACACCAGAGCACCCCACATTTACTGGGACAGTTGGTGCCTTTGCGCATGTGTGTGTTTGTTTGTAAAAGACCACTTTTGGGCAACAAATTCTAAACTGTACGGTTTGACACCAGCTGATTAAAGTCGTATTTCTGGAAGGCATTTGTTTCCCCAATTTGGTTCGACTGCAGTCACATTCAGTGTTTAGGAAATCTGCTTTACATTATGGTACATCCACAGGACGGTAATGTAAGTAAAGGAAAGCATGCTTGACTTCTATGTGCATGCGTGTGTTATATACTGTATGTTCTATATAAAGTTCCTCCTGGAGGTGTTGGAATCTTGCACACACAAGTGTCAGATTTACACCTGATGAAACTCAATTACAGCAAGAATATATTTACACCTGCAACTTACAGGAAGATCCGCCCACTTTTCAAAAATTTCTACCTAAAGAGACATCATTACTTATCTGTTGATTGTCTTCTTTGTAAACAGGTGTTATTACATCATTTTGGATTTACACAATAATACTGTTAAGAGTTATGGGAGGTTGAAAGGCTGGTGTGTGAGAAAGACATTAATCATAAACGTTGGCCACCCCGATACGACACCTACGCAACACCTACACAGATAAGTCATACTCAATGTTCGTGCTTTGCTCCTTCTGGCAAAAACTGCATATTAAGAAATCACGACTGATAAAGGCAACCACAAACAAACCGCAGGCACACAGGGAACATGGGACAGGGAGTAAAGTGATTAACTCATGTGATAATAGACTACTAGGGAAGGAAAATGTGAGTCACACAGTATAAAGTGTCCTCTCAGGTTAGCTGCTAAGCAACTTCAGACCTCCAGGGGGAGAGGTAGGCCAGGCCTGGACGCCCAGCAGCAGCCCACCACTAGAGGGCAGTTGCTGGGCTTCCAGACCTGGCCCAGGCCTAGCAACAGCCCTCTAGTGGTGGGCTGCTGGACCTCTGGAGCATTGAAGTCCACTACCATGCTTTTTTTGTTGTTGTTTCATATAATCTGCATCACAATATTCATCAGTTTCCATGAAATATGGTGCAGTTTTTTGTTTTCTTTTTTAAGATTAAGTAGTTGATTCCTTCAGAATGAACTGGCTTAAATCATTTGGAAAATAATTTTTTTGATTTTTTTGATGAAAAACGACAAACATCGTGTGTGCTTTCGGTGGGAATCCAGTTACTTTGTGCTAAATAACAGTAGGTTTCGCTCTGGAGAGGATGGAGGAAAAAGGATTTTTTGAGACATCATTTTTGGATCTTCTAGCAGATAAAAATAATCATCTATTATCTGAGAAAAGAGGAGATTAATCAGTCGTAAAGATGATCAGCTGTTGCACTCTCAATAGTATGTCTGTCTTTTTGAAAACATTTTATTTGACACCCTATTTGTCACACTTCACACTGCATCTGGACACTTTTACACAGGCATAACTTACTGCAGAACTTGTTTAAATCTATTAGAAACTGTGAAACTTATGGTTTCCCACAAATTGGGGGGGAAAAGCCTGCCGCCTCACACATTTAATCACGTGAAACAAAGCTTGCTTTCTTTTCTGCAGCCTATATTGTGTGCAATTACCACTTCAGGCCACAGGAGGAGGCCATCAGACTGAAATTACTTTAACCCCTAAAACAAACGTTTAGCTGCAGGTCAGAGGAGCCTTGGCACTTCATCCAAAGGTTAAATCGTCCAGAAAATGTTGTATGTTTATGTGTCAGTTCATTTTTGTACGTGCCTAACAATTTACAATCAGATGACAGTCAGTAAACAACACTATCACAAGGCCTGGAGGGAATAAAGCATGTTTGTGTATTTATGGTTGCGCGTGCCTTTAAAGATAGCGATCTTTAATCAAGGATAACACAGCTATTTCAACAGTTTTTTCAAACATTATACAGTTTTTGGTCTCTATGGAATAAGTCTTTGATGACACACACACACAAAAAAGCCCTACATACACACACTCAAGTTTTTGTTGAGTTTTTCCAAGATTAAACTCTCTCAAACCTTTGGAGTCAACTTTTGTCACTTCCCCCTGGAAGAAGACAAATCCCACATCCCGCTGCCCACGTGCTCCATCATTCCACAGTCCAATTTTCCAGCTGAAAGTACTTGTATACTGTCATTGTTGTGTGTGTCTGTGTGTTATACTGTGCTCCTGAATTCTCTTACTTCTTGGTAAAAAAGTTGCAGGCTTAACTAGGAGCACCATTCTTCTGCGGCCCTCCCGTGTCGGCCCATCACCGTGTCTAAGACTCATGTGCGAGTGCAGATTATCCATAGAGATAAAGGCAAAAGCGCAAAGCAGGTAATGACCTCTGACCTCTCACCCCTGAACCCGAAGCAGCAGCTGCTGACTCAACACTCTTAAAAGTGTGCTTGTAAGTCTGCCTGTGCGCTCTAGCATATGCACACACGCACCGTGTGAGCAAATACACCATCACTGGGACAAAGAACAAGGAAGCTCAGACTGGGTGTGCATCCGAGCCACATCTGTGAAGCAGATAAATTCAGCATGAGAGGCTGCATCGAGTTCAACAATATGTCTACAGGCTCCCTGTGCTCATGCCGCAGATTTACGAGGTGAAAGGCTTTGTTTCTGTTCATCTTTCTGACCGAACAGTCTGAAGCGAACAAAGAAAGGCAAAAGAGCAAACAGGAAAGGAGAGGGGGCCGACGAGGTGATACTTTAGCATGAAAAGAATAAAAAGGAGTGGCACCAGAGCTTACAAGACAAATGAACTCCGGTAATCTGAGTAGGGCATTCACACACTCAAGCACAGACAGACACACACACACTGCGTCCAGTGGTTGAAAGGGAGAAAGGGTGCGGTCGACTGTGCATTCCTGATCAGTCATGCCTGAGCAGAGAAGTGAGTCCAGCAGACCTGGGGCCAGATGTGGTTTGCATATGCATTGTATTTTTCATGCAGAATATGGAATTTGCAAAACTGTGCACAGATGGTGAATTCCAAAGGAGAAGAACTGGTGTGTTAGTGATATCTGAACAACTCCAGCTGAAATCTGAATACCTTAAAGATATGTCTTTCTCTAGTACACTGTGACATCGAAAATCTGGCACGAAGCACGTTTCTAGTCCAAAAACTGTTCCCTGACGCACTCCTGAACCGCAGGGCAGCATGTTTGTCATTGCTACAGTAATTAAAATCAGCTTGGGTAAAGTTGAAATGTGGTTGAACCAGATTTGAAACGTAACAGGTAGGACTGTGCTCGTTGGAGAGAGCGTGTGTTTGGGCTCATGTTTTTTTCCCCTTAAACTCAAGTGGTGACAGCAATTTCACAACAGCTGTTTAAAAGGGAAGCACCCGTCACGACAGAACAATGTTCAGTTTATTACCACAAGCTGATACATGAATCTTAAATGAAACTTAAATACTGTAAGTATGCCAACATGTATATACGCATATAGGAAAGTAAGAGCGAAACATACAGGGGAGAAAACAATGCCATCATGAACCGTCAAAATAGCAGTTCCCGAAACGACTGCTTAAGGCGACCATATAGTTGCTCAACTGATCGTATAGGGGTTACCAAATGTGCCGTCACCACAACCCCATCGCTATTTAGGGGTCGCTATCTTCTCATGCGCCATGAGGAGAGTGTTGTTGCAATTTTTTGTTGTGCTAAAAATAAAAATGAATTGAAAATTGACTATCCTGTCATCTTTCTCTTTTCCTCCTGCCTGGCAGCTTCAAATCCATCCTACATTTAAAGCCCCTACTCTCATCTCTACTCTCCTACCTTTCCTTCTCCCTCACTGCCTCCTAACATGCCTTCCCCCTTTCCTGTTCCTTTTAAACAACAGTAGCACAGTTTCCACTGGCACCCCATTGATCAACAGCACTGTAGGCAATCATTAACCAAGACCAACCAATCCTGTATGGAAATATTACTCTTTTCTATCCGTATGTTTGATAGAAAAGAATAACAGCAGTGTCAGCAGTGCATCTCCCGCGACTTCACAAGACCTGCTGCACTTTTAAATATTCTCCAATTGCCTTAGGAGTTTGAAATTGACGACAGCTGGACTTCTTTCAGTTTGTGGAGACTTTTTGCCCCTCGTCCAAGAGGGTTCTTCGGTTCTTAAACCACTGGAAGTCCCAGGTAATGAACCCTTGGTGCAGATGGTCTTGAGGTTCGCTAATCCACTACTTGTCATCACATAAGCCAAGGTGTGAAAAAAAGGTGTGGGTCATTACTACAACTGAGACCACCAGGTAAAACCTCTATGAGACACAGGACCACCCCACTATCAGGTGAGATATTGAGGTCACCTGAGGCAAGGTGTGAGTAGGGGTTGAAATGCCTGGGAAGGAATCTCAAGACTGTAGGTGGACTGTAGACTGTAGGTGGACTGTAGACTGTAGGTGGCCGGTAGCTGGCGTCGTAAGCAACAAACTCTGTTCAACACATCATTCATAACTAAGGTAGACAACCTCCTTTAGTCCTTACAAACCGTCTGTCTCCTTGGTCCAAAATGTGAGCAGATGTTCCCACAGTTCCAGATGTACTGCTGAGTCTTGTCCCGTTGAGGTGGCTTTCCTGTGTTGTGCTATGCACTTGAGGAGTCGCCGTTTGGTTTCTTCTGTGCACTGCACCTAATACACCATGTTGTTTAGTTTGTTTTGGGGTATTTTGTCTTTGGGATGAACCAGTTTTTGTCTAAGGGTGTTGCTACGTCTGAATCTCCTGTATATTTAATTTTAATTTCAAAGTTGATCTGTCTAGCTGGGCTATTAATTAAGGAAATATGAACCATATGAATGTCACTTTTAAAATAAATGCAGTTTCTTTATTAGACACTTTGTTTTAGTGCCAATCTCAGTGATTCCTTTTGTCATTTGTAGTGATCTTGAAATGGAAAAAAACTGGGTAGGGACAATGACGAAAATATTCTAATGTTCATCACATTTGAATATTAACTAGTGCAACAAATCATTTACTCTAGACTTCAGTAGTATTAAAGTACAACGATTTTGAGCTGTCCTCCCAAAAGAGGAATGTCAAAAATAAAAGGGTCAGAGCTGGATATTTAGTCAGAGGCAAAGTTCAGCTCATCTGCTGACAGCCAATCTGGCAACCCACCAGGATTCCAGTCTGGCAAGACGCCCATCAAACCCCACTGGGACCTGCTCACTACAGGTGACGCAGACCACTGCTGAAACTGCTGTCTTTGTGTGTGTGTGTGTGTGTGTGTGTGTGTGTGTGTGTGCGTGCGTGCGTGTGTGTGCGCGAGAGGGAGAAGGTGTGAGTTAAAAACAACACAGCAGATAATTACGCCATGTGTTTACATATATAAAGCCTTTTTAACAAGCACACAAGTGGAACACCGTGAGAGGAAAACTCTAATAAAAGCCAGGATGTGTGAAATAGCAGTAGCAGCAGACTCGCAGCTCAGCCATTCAAGCGCGTGTGTGGCCCTCACCCACAACAAGACGTGTACGTGTGTGAGTGTGTGTGTGTGTGTGTGTGTACAGAAACGCATATGAGCTGCAGCTCTTCCAGAGACACTCAGCGGTGGCATTAACGCTGATTTAGAGGGGAGGGCGATGTGGAGGGATAAAAGAAGACATAAAAGTAGAAAAGAAAGACAGATGAGGGTTAGATGATAAAGAAAAGAGATGGAAAGATAAACAGACAGAGAGAGAGTATGAGATTTAGACAGAGGATGAAAGACAGAAAGACTGAGAGGCAGAATTATGCTGATTAAGCAGACGGTAGGCCGACCGTTATCATGACAATAGAGGCTGACTCTGGGTCTGGCTTTTTGCCCTCTACAGCTGTGAGCTGTCTGACACACACACACACACACACACACACACACACACACACACACACACACACCCACACCCACAGAGGGAGGCAAAAATGTTCGTTATTCTGAGCTCATCCCTCTTATCCAGGCTCGTAGCAATACATCAACCCGACGCAAACCTCCTCTAAACGCTGGACTGGGACCAGCTTTAATTTAGCGACAACACACACGCACACATTTGCACAGATTCTAGTCTGCAACCTCTTTTCACGCTGGCTTTACTTTCCTTACTCCTGATCCAAGTACAGCTCCCTAAGCAAGCCATCCTGTTAGACATGGATTTAAGAGCAGAATCCAGATCAGCAGTTGCCGGCCAGAACTGCTTGCTGCTCTGCCTTCCAGCCGTTACACGCCGCCGTCTCAAGGCAATTTAGAGACAAGCCATGGAGGAAATGGGGAGGACACACACGCAGTCACACAATAGATCGATTCAAAAATAGAGCGTCCGAGTTGAATACACCCACACAGAGTAATATAAACAAAGAGAGAGTTCATTTTTGCTGTGCTATGATTAACCATCCAACACAGTACGGCTGTCAAAAACAAACACACCAATCAGAAAAAGAGTTTCGCAAAGATATTCCTCCCACGGGCTGTCACAAGTTTCAGAGCGGAGTCCCATCTGGCTACCCTCTACTTCTCCCTCCTTCCTTCCTTCTTCTCCATCTGTCTTTCTCTGGCTCTCCTCATCCCTTTTGTGTCATCTTCCTCTGTCTCAGGCTCATCTTCCCTCCTCAGCTTGCTTTTCTTTGTTTGTCCATCTCAAATCTCTCTGAAGCATTCCAGAAATCACTCAACATTTTTCCAGCACCCCCACCACCCCATTTCTCTAGACCTCTCTCCACCTTATCATACCTTCACTCTTTTCTTAAACACAGTGGCTCTTTGTGTTTCTCCACCAAGGGGGTTGGGTGGAACACAAACTCTCAGCCCACCTTGGACTCAAAGCCAAAGGCCACTGCTGGTCGCGGCCACCCACCCGTAGCACACCGCTGCAGCAGGGACTTTCCCTCTATGTGTGTGCGTCTGTGTGCAGCTGTGAGCATGTCTTACCGGTGAAAATATGCATCTGCATCCAGACGTCCATAAGTCTGGGTATGTGTTTGCCGGTGTCTTCTCTGTTTATTTGTTTGCATACGCTTGGCTAACACTTCACGCCGACTGTGATAGCGCACATGTACTTGTAAGTGCTGCCACAGGCTCTGAGAAGGTTGTGTTTCCAGAAAATAAGATAAATAAAAGAAGATTAAAAACTGGAATTACAGCCCCGTTCAGGACAGGTACTGTTTGTATTTTTCCACTGCATCTCAGGTTTCACCTGATCGTTCTCTTCCTGCAGGGCTCCAAAATATTTTCAAACCGGCTTATATTCCTGGGAAGAAAAACTCCAGTGCAGCTGGGCTCTGTGATATTTTTTATTTCTGTGTGTGTTTTGCTTTACAGTATCATTCATCTTACAACTTAAAGGATAGTCAACAAATGTAATGATTTTGAAAAAAGGCTAAAACAAAGCTAACCATGTCCAAAACTTAAAAAAACTGCTGAAAATCACATTATGTTATTTTGACATATTCGGATCTTTCTGGTCAACTTGTGTGTTTGCTTTATTTTACTCAAAAGACAGAAAATTGTTGCAATTACCCATTAATAAACTATAAATGAAGTATATAGCAGGCATGTCCCATCATTTCGCACATGGACCTTTGATGGTCCGATTCTGGCCCTCGGTTATTCAACTTAACTACACAGTTAAGTTGAATAACCCATAAGAAAAAAAATCCGTCTTTAAAAAAATGGCAAAAAACAGAAAAAGAAAAAAAATCAAAGCTAAGGAATCCCAACTGTAAGTATTTGATATGGGTCAAATTCCTAAAATACTGAATCTTAAGGTAAGAGTTGTGGCGCTCTGAAAGCCAGGGAAAAGTCTTCAGCCTTAGTTTCTGGCTACAAGTGACACACTGCTGCAGCCAAAAACAACTTGGAGAGCAGAAGATGAACTGCTGGTTTTCTGTAGGAGGCAGAGCGAAGTGAATGTGTCCACTGGCAACACATACAAACACACAAATTCTTCAAAGCTGACAATAAAAATTTTTTTAAAAAAAGCAGGAAAAGAACTAGATTGGAATAAAGTACTGTTTATAGTTTTCTGGAAAGTGTGGGGAGACTCCAAAGGATCTTTTTTAACACGACAGAAGGAGTCAGACAGCTGATGTTTTTACAAACTCCTTACAGCATCCAGTAGCCTCCACAGCCTCAATAAAACAGAGCCATAAAGTCAGCAGACCATAAGGTGGCCTTTCTTCAGCCGAGTTATCCACTGATGCTATACTCCATTATTGTGGCTGATCTCTCTACCTCCCACTTGTCTAGACAACAGTCACCCTCATTTGCTTTACACTTTTCTGACTAATGAAGTGTAGTGTTGGTCAAGACAAAAAAAAAAGTCAGCTGCGATCCTGGCCAATCTCAGCTGATGTCAGTGCCAGCCCACATCAGCTGACAGCTCAGCTTATTGCCCTTTATACAGCTGTTTATTTAAGCTACAGAAACCAACCTAAAGTGGCGGGACATTCCCAAGCCGCTTTGAAACACTTGTCCATGCCTACTCATTTTCATGCTCTATATATGGTACTGCAATTGTGTCCTTTTGTGTAGAGGTTACCAAGAGGGTTTTTCAACCACAGACCGGTCGTTTGTGACGCTTTAGTGACACCGTTACAACATGCAGACGAGGGTCTGCATAGCTGTCTGTAGGCTGGGCGTAAAGACCATCGCAGTAGCACCTTTCACCCATTAATCAATGTCACGTCCACTCAACAGCCACTTCATTAGTCACACCTTGCTAATATGGCGTTGGACCCCCTTTTGAATTCAGAGCTACCTTAATTCTTTGTGGCACAGATTCAACAAAGTGCTGGAAACATTTCTCAATGAATGTCCTGAGTTATTGTCATGTGACTGACAGATTAGATCACAGATGTCAAACTCATTCTGCATCGCAGCCCACATATAGCCCACCAAGATTTTATGTTGAACAGACCGGTGAAACTCCCCTTTCTGTCAGTGTAAAGAAGTTATAAAAGATATCCTGGTGTAGTAAATTAAAGACATCTGTCAGCATGATTCTTTAGGCTTAAATTCTATGAAGTAAGGCAATGTATCATTTAATTATTTTGGTTTATTGTTAATGGAGATTAAGGAGGTCTTTGGGGAGGCCGTAGCCAAGCTGAATATGTTTGGATGGATTAGATAATTGTATTCTCAATTAATTAATTAAGTGGGTGGTGAGCATATGTCCTTACTGGTGCCTGTTCTGTTCTATGCTAGGGGCATGGTGCTCCTCTCCCTGCCTCCACCTTTCCTCAGACAAACAGAGAATCAGGTGCCATAACAGAGCCACACTCCCAAATATACACTCTCAAGTACCGCAGATGGGAATAACAATCATGCGTTGAATGTAGTAATCCTGACCGATCTTTAGCTTTTTCTAAGCACTAAGAGAGGGTTACATTTTATAAGATGAGCTGAGCTGCCTCAAAACATCAGAAATCCAACATATTTAAAGACACTCTAAATGACCGAACTGTAAGGTGGCGTAAAAATCCATCCATCCGTAAGGAGGGAGTCATAATGTGGTCAAGCAAGGGGATAACCGCACATTTACTTTCAGTAACACCCAGCTTACCCTCTCACCCTGCACAGCTGGCTAAACATGCTGTTAAGCAGGTGTTGGATTGGTAATGCTTTTTCACAAAAATGGTCCGACACTGCGATCTGAAAGTTGTTGGGGGGGGGGGGGGGGGGGGGGTCTAAAGCGATATGACCCTCGGAGGAACAGCTCAGGCAAGATTATAGTGGCAAAACTACAACAGCTTTGCAAAACTATATTAAAAAAATATCCCCCCCTCTTTATATGTATTAATCAGAATCCAGGAATATTTGAAAACAAAATCTATCCAATCTTATCAAAAGATTTAATTTAAAAAAGCCCCAAAAACATGATATGCATCGTATAGATAAATCTTTCACAACGCTTTAAAGATTTAAATGTAAGTTTTCAGGACTTTAAGATTCACTGATTGAAAAATTGTGATGTGAGACATACTAACAGCACAAAGATATTCTCTCCACTGCAGAGTCAAATATTTTATACTCCTGCAAGAGAAGATAGGAGGGTTGTAGAGAACAGATAGTTCATCTATTTGTTTGCCCAAAGGCTCAGATAATGAGTTGAGAATAGCAGAGTTAATAACCTTTAGAGACACACAAGCTCCAGTGTCGCCTACAGCTCTTCATAACACATGCACCTACATGTACACGTAACCTCATTTCAGGAGAAGCAAGCTCGGGAGACACCATACAGTCCAACGCATAAATGTTATCTACATCTGGACACAGTCAGATATCTTCAAAAGAATCTCTAACATAATGTACCTTTATAACAGGCAATAAACTTTAGCCATTTCCATGCATGTTTACCAACTGATTAACCAAGCCAAAGGCAAAGAAAGGGAGCGATACTTTAAACTGAGCTAAAGCAAACTGTAATGGATCATTAGAAACTTGAAATGGCATGCAATTCATGTTCCATTGACTGAAAACTAATTTAGTCCTATCAAGATGTCAACACAGAGGTTTTTAAACAGCAGCCACTCTTTGTTCTAAAGGCCATCTTTTCCCACATTTAATGTTTCCACAATTTAAAGGTGCAATCAGTCGTTTGATGTTACTTAATGGAAAAAAAGAATATTTTACTACTAATGAATTATTAGAGTATTAAAAGTGATGCATTCTCATAAACTTAGTTTTACTGTATTAAAAATGCGTCAGGTCGTAAAAGGCGCCATGTTCCCGCCCCATTTCGAATAAAGTGGCCAACATGGACATTGGTGTGTCGCGTACCGTAATTGCAATTTATATATGTGGCTAGAGAACAGCCAAATTCCTTGGTTTGGCGATTGTACGAAGTATTTCACCAATTGTTTTTACAAGGGCGATTTATTTATTCGCTCAAGAGTAAGTTTGCTAATAATGTTGGTTGAAGCTAAGAGAAGCAGTCAACGAAAAAAAATAATAGCTCTGTTTTAAAAGCATCCTCCCCAGAGTGCGCCCAAATGCAGCGATTCATTTCCTCAAACTCATAACAGAAAGAAAGAAAGAAAGGCAGTAGCCAATGTTCAGAAAAGAAAAAAAACATTTAAATAAAAAAAACACAATGGTGGGGAGGGAAACAAAGATAAAATGGCTTCTTTTTTCCACTATAACTGTGTTTGCAGGTCATTCCAGCGTTTATCTGTCTTACACACTCGGCCAAACAACAAATACAAAATTAAACAGAAAGCAAGTTAAAAATGAAAATGTCTCTTCCAGCGAACATAAAAAAAATATCTATCTATCTACATATATATCTATCTATTCTTTGGTGCAATTTGGTGCATCTCAAATAAATAAATAAATGAATAATCCAAAAAGTAGCTATATTAATACTGAAGCAAACAAGAAAAGAAGGTAAAATATTCCCTCCAAACAAAACTTCTAAATTCTTAATGTGCAAATCAGTCTGTGCATGATTACATTGCTCTGCCCATCGAAAAGTCTGTGCCTGCACGAATATATCACCTATCATCGCGTATTGGACTGAGGGTTATCGGTTGGAAAATTTTTACATATCGCCCAACCTTACCACATAGTACATCAAAGGCGGAGAAGAAGAGAACAAATTTAAATTTAAATTTGTGCCTGCACCTGCATAAATATAAAGTAAGTAAATTCGAAAAGTACAACCGGATGTAATTTTGGCAAATAAGAGTTTGAAAAAAGTAAAAAGTTTGTCTTCCTTTTTTTTTGTGTTTGTCCTACAGCAGCCACCGTAGCTAGGTTTACGAACAGACAGAATTGACTGTAATCTGCAATCTACTGACACCTAGTGATGAGAATTTCCACACTGTACCTTTAAAGACTTTAACGAGAGACAACAAGCTATATAACATAGTCCATGATCTCCAAATATCCTTTTTTTCTGGATAATAGTCAATATTTTAATAGTTGCTTCAAAAGCCATGTTGATTATACCTGTAAAAAGTCAACTGACAAGACTACCTAAGTACACAACTTCAACAACCACGAACTGGGTGAAATCCCCTGTGGCACCTTTGTAACCTTCTGTGTCCCAGAAAGGGCAGTTCCAGTTCTTTACAAAAAACTTTTTTCCCCCCATGTTAAAACAATACAAATGCTTTTAAATCATCAGCTCTAAGTGGCTGACAAGCCAGCTGTAGCTACAGGCTGTTGGCAGGACAGAAAGACGACCAGTGGGAAAAGAAGTGATACGGGTCAGCAGGGTGTGAGAGCAGGTCAGAGCACTACAGTGAGAGAAAACATTTCACGGCTGGGCAGAAGAAGTGGAGTTTGTGTGGACGGTTACCAAAAGCGCTGCTTGTGAGCGTGCACGACTATGGATTCATGCGTGTGTGTGAATTATGCAGAGGGGAAAACAGAACGGCGCCTGCGGGCTCTGCATGGTATAGCATTGACAAAACACTGAGGTTAATGATCTCAGAGGCATTATTTCACTTTCTGTTCCCACGTCAGGGAGGAGGAGACAGTTTGAGGGCTTTTCGACTGTTGTGTTTTACCCACTCTAAACACACAACACCATTATTTGAATCCGAGTGCATTCATAATGTACAGAGCTTCACACATTTCTGACGTTTATTTTAAGAAATCAGGCCTATATTCTGGTTCATCAGTGACTATGTGTGTGTCAGGGGAATTTCTAGTATTACAAAACATCATTAAAAAAAATGGCAAAAAAAAAAAAAAAAACCCACTTACCTGTGGAGTTGCACGTTGAGTGGTAAAGTGGTTGGATAGATGTTGAGGGGCGATCGCAAAACATGTGGAGAGAAGAGAAACATGACATTAGATTCATTCGGCAGATGCTTTGGTCCGTACAAACGTACCATTAATGCACTCAAACTCAGACCTCGAGAAATGATGTGCCTCCATGTTCAATAAAAATTAAAGGCATGCTCAGTGATACATGCAGGTGCGAAAGGTCTTTTCACCATTCCTAATCAGAGTATGAAAGAGGAGATTTTTAGCCTTCAGAGGAGGATGATAGCAATTGTGTTGACCTCAACTGAGTGCAATGCAGCACTGTCAAACATGAAGTGAGATTAGACTTGACCAAGAAAAGAAAGAGAGCTGGTGTGTCTAAATAAGTGATGTCAAACATAAGGTCCCAGAGCCAGAATTGGCCTGGAAAAGACTCTAATCCAACAATCTGGATGAAACTGTGAATAGTTGCATAGATTTTGGACTTTAAACTGTATTTTCACAAGCTTTACAATTTTACCAATACGGGACTTCGCCATTGTAATTCATACTACACTAAATTAATAAATTAATTAATTAAGTCAAGAGGTAAACATTAACCTCTTGACTTAATATCAGCATTTCACCATCAGCTATAAAACAAATTTGCGGTTTTTCAGTAATTTTACACATTCTGACATAGATGTCGTTCATTTACTTCAGCAGCATTTCTTTATCACGGAGAAAAACCGAGACGTGCTGCTGAATTTGCACTTTTATTCTTATATTAAATGGAATTAAATGTGCAGTTAACCTTCTTCGGCCTTAGTAAGTAAGTTCGGCCCTATTCAGATCAAAGTGGGCTGTATGTTACCCATGATGCAAAATGAGCTCAAAATCATGGTGTTTGAGAAAACTGGCTCAGATTTACATTTGACTGTCAAAACAGCTGAATCATTGCATTCCCGATCTGGGCCCACTGAGACTGGGAAATTGCAGCAGTGACTCGCTCCTGTACATCCATGCAGGTTTTGAATATGTCTGCAATTCTTTTCACTTCCCATTTCCCACTGACAAAACCAAATCCCTCCTAGTGCTTTGAGCACATCCCAGTTAGTTGTAGAACCAGTAAGACAAAATAAAAATGGGAATTTATTCACCACAGTGGTACGCTACTAATAGGCTTCTGCTCCTATCTGGAGTTCTCTTAATTATTATGTGCAAGTCGCAAGCTGTGCAACGATAAACGCCTAATAACAAAAAAATCCCCCCACGAGAGTTTCATTCATGCTGCTCAGTTCTTCTGTGAACTGAGGACGACCCCGAAAGCTGTGTTACGACACGTTTGAGATGTGATTCAGAATGAATGAACATAGATAATGGAGCTGCAAAGACACAGCAAAATAAAGACGCAACAACAACTGACAGGCACTCAATTACCCCGTGATTAATGCCTGAGAGAAAGAGGAAATGTTTGTTTACTGGCACAGAGACCCAACATGGTTCCTCGAAGTCATATTAGACGTTATTCGTGACCGTTTGTTCCTTTCAATGTTTAAGCTTCCATGCTGTCCGTCTGACCTAACCTGCATTCATTTCAGATGCTTTTCCAGAAGCAACACAGAAAAATATTTAAAGGTTTGAAAAGTGAACAAGAAACACACAGTGTACTCGAGTCTGTGCGTGTCTTAGAAGGAACCTTATGTTCACAATCGCTCTATATGACTCAGTGCTCATCAAGGCCACTAAGGCTGATGTGAGGAGGTGGAAGAGACAGAGGAGGAGGGACGGCATGAAGGGGCAAGAGGGTGGGAGGTGCGGGAGCTGAAGCTATAACATAACAAAGATAGAGATTCAAAAGGAGGACATGACTTCAGATTTTTCTTCTTGAGCCACTCCTATGATTCCAGTTCTGTGTCAGAAAAAGCAAATACAAGACGGTTTCATTCAGCTAATGAGCAATGTCACGCCTTGGATCAGTGATTACTGGAGGGGTTGAAGGTAGTGTTGCATGGTAAGGGTGTACGTATACATGTGTGGTGGGAGGCTGGCAGAAGGAGTAAGAAACTGTCCTGCTGTGTGATACAGATCAATAAAATCTCTCCTGCTGCTAAGCAAAAAATGACCAGACAATCACTATTGCCCAGTGAAGCTGTCTCTGCAAATTACTTTATTTTTTCACATTTAATTAAATACAAATTATTATTTCTGAAAACATTTTATATGCTATATACTAAAGAAGAACTGGTCATTTTGGAGATTAATCTGAAATGCTGTTGAACTGAACTCTAATTAATAAATATTTGTTATTACTTACCTTAATGCTGGACCTATTGCAGGACTGCTTAGACTGCATTAGTGCTGGCCTGTTGTACCTAACTAGCTGGCAACTAAGCACAACACTGCCAAACATTAATATCGGCCAATAAAAATCTTCTTGATTGTCATCAGTCTATCAGTGGCTAACATTTATCTGTCATGTCATATTAGTTATGCATTGGCTAACGCTATCGCTGAGAAACCGGCATGGTTCGGTGAGCGGCTCAATATTTGTGTTGGTATAAAAGGAGCATTTTTTGCACCTTTAAGGTGATTCCCAAAGAGCTATTAGTCAAAAAAAACTTGCCATACCTACATGGTGTGCAGTGTGTCCTTAAAATTGCGGAAACTGGACAAGTGGCGCACAAAAGGATTAAGTTACAGGCCTAAAAACTATCATTTCATATTATCTGAATGTCATATACTTAAGAAAAAGGAACACACTGAACCTAATTTGACATTTTTGGCTTAACTGTCATCAATATTTACAGAGGAGGTCAGAAGAGAGGTACAGCAATAAGTGTTTACAGCCATCTTTAAAACACGGTGGAGGCTCTGTTGTAGTTTGGGGCTGAATTTCAGCCAGTGGTGTTGGAGATCTTACCAAAATCGATGCAATTATGAACACAGAAAAGTAACAATAAGTTATAGACTGGCTTCCTCAGACCCGGACCTCAACATTACTAAAGCAGAGAAAAAACACAAAAGGCAGAAACATCCAAAGAAGAGCGTTGAATGTCCATTCATGTGTGCACACCCTTCAATAAATCACCGCACCTATTTCTTTTTTTCCAAGCAAAACATAAAGAAATGAAGCGTGACTCAAGATTTTTGCATGTCAAAGGATATGTATACAATGTACAGGGTCTACTTTTTCTATTGTACACAGTACAATGAAGAAATTTAATTAAAACATCCGGAGTTCCCACATCATTAGGTACACAATCTGAGTAAATTTAATAAAAAATCAACTTTTATGGAATTATATTAAAAGGTGTTTGATATCAAATTGAACTATAGCCTTCAAAACATTTGCAGATACAGACAGTGTTAACATAGGCTTTAACAGGACTCAGTTTATTGCCGCAGTATCTAAATCATGACAATTATGTGAATTTTTAGCCACACAGAGCAAGTGTTTCATCATCAGTGCTCAAAGGTGTCATATGCTGATGAAAATCCTGATTAATAACACAGTAAAAAAGGGTAAATTAAAAAAATATATCAAATTATATGCAACACTATTACCGAGTAACGCCGCTATTGTTAAAGCTGCATCAAAGGCTGCAACCTCTGACCTCTAAAAAGAAGCAACCTGCTTAGCTGTCTCGCTCAATAATCTCTTACAATCATCCCCAGTTTAACTAATCATTCAAGTTCACAGCAGTAGTGACCGATAACATAACCTAAATACTGTGTAAATAGAAAGAAAATAGATCAAATTCACCTGCAATGACAAGTGCATCTGTATCTCCGTCTTTTTCCATTCACTCTTCTGTCCACTATTCAACTTAGTCTCAGAATCCAGCTTCTCTTTACCCATCCCAGAAAACCAACAGTCTGAACAAAGGAAGCTCTCAGCCTACACTGCACTGTTTGCTGATTACCACCAGCTTTGTATCTCTCCCCCACCTTTCTTTTTCCAATTCACACTCTTCACACCTTTATTTTCCTATTTTAGCTCCCAGTCTCTCCCTCGACTCCTTTAATTCTGCCTCTGACTTCACACCATCTTCTTGCAAATTTTTGAAGACAATTCCATTAAAAGTCTGCTGAGTTTTTAAACACAACCGCGGTTCTTGAATTTGTTCCTATGTGTGTACAAACAATTTGTCTCTACACATACACTCCAAAACTATCAAACACACAAACCTGCATAGGGGTTCCTCCTTTGCTTCCGGGCCCAAATCCTAATCCCTTTAACAGGCATGATGCTATCTAATAACTACACAGCTAACATGCTCCATCAAAAAGCATCAAAAAGTCCAATTTCACTTCTAACATCAATTCAAAGACTTGTATACACTCACATGCTCAAATCACATACTCCGGTGTCTGTACCGCCTCGCTGCACGCGTGGAGCGCACACACACGCGATGGCCAATCAAAAACCTGTCATGAAGAAAAAGGGGTGTGTGAGGGGAGTGATGTATTCAAAGGAGCTCCTAAGTGGTGACCCCCCCTGAACCCCAAGGTTGCTACGGTGATGCAGTTGTTATCTGCCAGAGGCTGCTGTTACCAGGGCAATGAGGCATGGTCCACACTCTCTTCTAGCGGGTCCTCGGGCCTCTTTGAGTATCAAGTTGGGGGTCAGTGGTACATACGCCGTGAAGAACACACACTTGTGAAATAGGTTCTTTGTGCGTTTAAGCTGCTGAGCAATCAAGCTTGAAGAATGGGCAGGTTGCATTTGATCTGAGCCACCAATGAGAAAGCGAGCTTGTACGGGACTCCAAGTTCCCAACTACCTGTCTCACCTTCCGAACTTTTATGTTTTAAATGAGGGGTGTCAAACATAAGGCCCGGGGTCCAAAATCAGCCCAACGAAGAATTGAAAATGTGCTTTAGAAAATGTGAAGGAGTGCATAGAGTTTGAACTTTTAACTGTACACCCCTACTCCTATTCACAGTACACCAAAGTAATTAATTAACTTATAAACAATTAAATAACAGGAAGTTCCTTTTCTGTAATTTTACACATTTATCATGTTGTTTCATTGGTCCAGCGACAATGTAAAATAACTCTTACATCCCCCATCCTCAATGCTCGGTTCAGGTCTCCCCACCTCTACACTTCTTCACCTCTTCAGCAGCATCTTGACTTTTACCCTCTGCTCCCAAGTGTCCCATCATCCTGTCACCATTTTCCTTCTATGCCTCCTGGCCCGTTTCCTCATCCCCTCCACTGGTACACAAAGAGGTCCTCTAAACCTGATGCAATTACAGACACCACTTACAATTAAGAAGAGAAAAGGCCGGGACTCTACCAAACCAATTTTGATTATTGAGACAGACTTAAATGTGGTTACTTTTTGCACCTATTATGTTTTTCCTTTGTCTGTTCTATGCACAAAATTTTAGGTTGGTCTCCATATAAAATAAACTCAAAAAAAAAAGAAAAAAAAAAGAGGTAATTATGTGTGTGAACAACTTTCCGCACCGGTGCTTACATTGTTTGCTTTAATCATAACCTGCAGAGCATGCGGAAACCTTTTTGGCTAACCCTTTCCGCAGACAAATTCATCACTGCTGCTCTACTTTTCCAATGCAGCAGGAAACAACGGCGAGAGACGTGTCACATCCTGTGGCTGGACTGGAAAACAATCGCAAAGAACATGCTAAGGCAGGCGACTGGATGAGACGGTTGTCCTAATAAGAGCATTTTTCCTCTGCGTTCTGAGTGTGCTGTCGAGGGTCTGGGGTTTAGGGAGAATGGTGACGGGGTCAGGAAATGGAACAGGATGTAGTTGACAGTGGCATCTCCCACAGGATGCTGAGAAATGTATGGCTATCAAATGGTTAGCTCATGGTTCATGGTCTGAAATGTGATCAGGGAAGAGATGGTTAACCTAAATGCCAAAGCAAGGTAGCAGGGAGAGTTGAATAAATCTGAGCAACGGAGTCACGTGCAGACTATCTGCATATTCACAGCATCCGTTGTCTGACTCCCTTCACTCCACACTTTTTCTATCTCTGTTCATCGCTGAATTTATCATTCTTCTTCCTCCCACACATCACTCTAACTTCTTCTGCCTGGCAGAGTGTACGTATCAACAATCTGGTACGTGCAAAAAGCCGGAGAGCTGTTGCCACAACTGTGAACAACTGAGCATTCGGAGAAACACAAAAGCATGTAAACATGCACGTTTCCATAAAGCAAGGATTTCTATTTCCAAGCGCCCTGCATTTCCTCTTCCTCCTCTTTTTCTTCTTCTTCCTGTCTCTAAAACATCCAGAATTTGGAAAAATGGCAGAAGACAAATATGACAACAAATACTGAGAAGGAAAAGACACAAAGGCAATAAACTCAGTGTGTGAAACAGTAACAACACAAACACCTCAGTACCTTCAGAAATTCTGAACAGACTCACTGATGTTAGGGATGTGTTTTAAATATAAAAGAGCACACAGGTACAAACGTGCAGATTCATATTGTGCTTCAGCGGCTTTGGTCTGAGCCGACACGCAGGACTGAAAACACTGCCACATGAGCCGCCGAGGGCTTTAACTCTTATCTTAACACTCAGAGTGTGTGTGTGTGTGTGTGTGTGTGTGTGTGTGTGTGTGTGTGTGTGTGTGTGTGTGTGTGTGTGTGTGTGTGTGTGTGTGTGTGTGTGTGTGTGTGTGTGTGTCACAAGTGTCCGTGAGACCAGACTTTTTCTCACACTCCTCATCATTTGATGCTTAATTCACACTTATTATCAGCATGGGAACAAATCGACAAGGGTTTCAATTATGGACACAACCACAATCAAACAGACACACACATGTATTTACCATAAATCAAGCTGCGCTGTCTTTCCACTGATTGAGCTTAAAAACATTTGGTCATGCTGTATCCCATCACTGCTACAGCTTAGCGAAATAAAAAGACAGGTGAAGGAATAAGCAGACAGAAGGAAAAAATATGAAGATGTTAAAGGAAGTACAGACTTCTTTAATACTGGGCACTAGCTTTGAGACAGCTGAGCTATCATGAGGCAGCAATGCGTGTGTCTGAGAGTGTGTGTGTCTGGACAGCATCAGTGGAGGGCTGCAGCAGAGGAAAGACAGCAACAGAAGGCCTATCACTACATGTCACCACCACACAGTAGCGGGGCACACCGACCGCAGTTCAGAGCTACAGTCTTGGAAACACAATAACCAGTAGCAGTGAGTGCATGTGAGACTGTGTCCATGAATGAAGTAAACATTATCCCCTAAAATCATCAATGCATCCTGTAAGGACACAAACTGGACTTTCCACCTTGGGTCTTATTCTCACAGATACCCAAATTAGGCCAGGCTAATTATGTACTCAGTACAAACATCATTGAGATCTGGGAAAGCTGATTTCTGGAAAATGAGCAGTCTCCTAAGTGCCCCACTAAAACACTACAGCCACTGAGGAGTCCTATAATTAGAGCCCAGGGGACTAATTTCTGTGTTTACGTTTAGTTGGATAGAGAAACCAGCTTTTAAAACTGTTTATGAAAACCAAAGTTTAGGCTGTGTGTGGCTTTACAAACCACACACAAGCCACACACAGCCTGACCCAAAAGATCATGTTTGCAAGAGTCCATGTTTCGAAAA
This sequence comes from Rhamphochromis sp. 'chilingali', assembly GCF_963969265.1. Lineage (NCBI taxonomy): Eukaryota > Metazoa > Chordata > Actinopteri > Cichliformes > Cichlidae > Rhamphochromis > Rhamphochromis sp. 'chilingali'. Next base: position 10,649,951 of record NC_137932.1, on the reverse strand, counting down.
ATCTCCATATTTAGGCTGAACCATAGCTAGAAATGTATCAACAGGCAGAGGACAGGGAGCATTTGAACCGCAGGGTGGGTGGTGCAGAGTGTTGTCGAACTGTCGTTGGTTACTGAATAGAACAAAGCCATCTTTAAAGTTACCAGCAACACCGGTGATTTTCTACCTCAAATCGTCTCCTATTATAAGATTAAGACCGGGGTTTAAACGTCAATGTATCATTGGCAACTTAATTGCAATAGCAGGATTTCCTGTAAATAAAAGTTTCTTTTAAGCTGATCACAGACATTTATAAAGAGAAAGACACCTCCATATCACCCGATTAGTTTCCGATGGATTTGTTTTTCCCTCTTTCCTTTTCTTTAAAAATATAACAAAATACCTGGAAAAATTACATTGTCAGCCTAAACTAAGCTGTGCTGGAGGTAAACAGCAATCTCTGTGTTGGATGCCATCACAAAGCAATCATTTCCACCGATGAGATCATAGCCATTAGCCTAACTAATGAAAAACATCACCATTACGGCTCAGTGATTACGAGTCAGCTCCATACAGTGTCTTCACAACGCTGACGCAAACTGCAGACAGTGCAAAAGCAGCGGATTGGGTGTGACTATGATACTAATAACTGTGTTTTAATAATGCTGACCATAAATTTACAAATGTTTGCTATCATTATCAGTCATATTGATAAGAAACTAAATTAATAAAGAGACAAGAAGAACAAATTAATTCCAGTTGTGCTGCAAGAGATATGGAGGTGCAAAAGACTCCACTCGTCTGTCTCTGTGTTGCCCAGAGACCAGTTATGAAATTCCCATCAAGGTGTTTCCAGTTTGGAAATCTAAAACACATACAAATGTCACCACTTTCCATGTACAGTGTCCCAATGACCCACAAAAGAAAGCCAGCCAGAGAAAAGTAGTGCATTAGTGTGTGTGGGTGCACGCATGTGTCCATGTGACTTATGGTGTTACTGCATTTCAAGCTGTCTACGCTGGTCGGTAGTAGATGTGAGCTCATACAATGGGCTTCTTTGTGGGATTGGGTGATGGGGGGAAGAGATTAAGTAATATGTGAGAGAGGCTGAGCTTGGCAGACTTTAGTAGCTCCACACAATTCAAAATTCAGTGGGTTAATCTGTCAGTGCAGAAGGATTATTCTTTGCAAAAACAGCTTTTTTAAGGGTATATTTGTCATGCTGTAGATGTAGTTATGGGATATTTATAAGTCAGATGATTAATTCCAGCATTACTCAATCTCTACGCGCATGCATCACATCAGTGTTTAGACGAAGTGTGCAAGAAAAAAAAAAAGAAAGACTTTCTCAGAGTATTGGGGTGCGACCTTTAATTGCCTAACCACACATGTGGCAAAACTTAGTCAACTACACCCAAAGCACTCCGCCCAAACTCTGGCAGCAACAGGAAAACTGTTGGGGTCGAGTCCAAACCGCGAACCTCTGTGTCACTGCAAGCCCCTGAAAAATATGAACCCCGACTTCTCAAAGTGTTTGGTTGAAACAAAGAGATGAAACAAGGAGGAGAGGAGAGGAGGAGGAGAACTGCTCAGACCTCGTGTGTCACCTCCCTGCTCCTGAAACCGCTTCCCTTCCCATCCACTCCCTGAGCCCGCAACCACATGAAAAGCCTACTGGGCTGGGTTCCCATCTGGTGAAGAGACAGGGGTGTGTGTGTTTAGACGGTTTAGCCAGTTAAGGGGGCTCCGTCCGACCTAATGCCCCCAGCCTTAAGAAGCCACTCAGACAGCTGTTTTCCTGAAGAGCCTCACTCTCTCTCCCCAACACACACATACATGAACAATGCACACTCATCCCTGACCAATTAGGACACCCAGTTATGCTATTAGGCCTGTTTACCATAAACTCCCTGCTAGTCCCTCCCTTTCACCCTTCCCACTTTCCCCCCTCTCCTTCTTGCTTCCATCAACAAAAATTGTTTAAAATCCGAAATTCCTACATAGTTTAATCCCACAAGTAAAACAATGTGAAAAAAGAAACAAGGCAGCTAAAATTGTGCTCATAAATCCAAAAAACAAGGGGCTCATAGCTGCGGTGTATAGTTATGAAGTGTAGCATGGCTGCAACGATAGCAGTTTTATAAATAGCGTGTAAATGTTTTCCAAGTTTCCAAATGTGTCCAAAAAAGTCAAATAAAATGCCTTCATTAGTTCCTTTTTGTGTGTCTGTGTTGTCATGTGTGTGTTAAAAGCCTCCAATTCCCCCATTTTTGCTCATTTCTTCCTTTTTTAATCCTCTTGCATTTCACCGTCCTCTCGCCTTTTCAACTCCTCTCTTTTACCCTCTCGTTTCCGCTCGCTCCCTGTCACAGCTCCCCCTCCGTCTATGGAGCCACTGAGTTGGAACTGTTGTCGAATGGTCAGCATGCTGGGAGAGATCGAGACTGGCCAAGAATGCCTGTGTTTGTGTGCAACTTCACTGGTCTTGCCAGGGGGAATTAGCCTCTTTTTCTTTCCCCTCGCTGTTGTGTATAGCCCTGTCTGACTTGTCAGCCTCAACGGCACGCAGATCAGTCCAGAAAAAAACACTTTAAGAAAAGATGCACAAAACAAGAGAAGAAGGAAGAGGGAGGATGACGAGAGGACAAGGAGGAGAAGGAGGAGATGTGCTAAATACCGTGAGCCTGACTGACTGGTTTGGAAAGTTCAGTCAAAGGGAATGAGCAGTGGACAAAGAAGAGGACATAACAGTGACATTACAATGCAATACAGTACACACTGAGCGTCTGCACACACCCCACGATTACAGTATGAGTACAAGCTTGTTTGCATCTGCACTCAGGTTTTGTCCAGGAGAGCGATCAGAAATAAATGTTTCTCCAACTTGAAAGACAAAGCGAGAAATGAAGACAGAAACACTGACAGGAGCAGATATTAAAGCGAAAGACAAGGCAGCAAACAGGGTGATAGAATGCCGAACAAAGACCAGATTCTTCATGAATGATTTAAAAAAGAAAAAAGAGAGAGAGAGAGAGATTGAGGGATTTCCCTGTTTTTTTTTTTTCTTCCAGCCCTAGGGGATCTGCAATTTCCATCGAGACCACTCATCACTGCCTCAGTCTTCCCACAACAAAGATCCTCATCTCTCATCTCCAAACATCCAGGGGGCTCAGGGACTCAGGGTCTGGTCCCTCAAGGGCAACAGTCCTTACCGGCCCCATTAACCTGCCTCGCTGCTCCAGCTTCATTCAGGACCTTTGGGCCTCTAGACCCAAGTTTTTCCAAGAGGTTGGGGGTGGGGTGGAGAAGAGGCCCTGACAGTAGGAGAGGCAGCCGATTGGGTGAAATCATCTCAATCCCAGCAGAGAGTAGAAGCACACTGTTGGGGTTGAGGGTACTTAACTGAAGAGAGGAGGGGGTTTTCTTTTATGTGGTGCCGCCCTTTTAGCTACTGTGGGCCCCACCGAGGCTAACGGATCAAACGAAGAAGGAATGTGTGGGTTTGTGTGTGCGTGTGTTAGAGTGCAATAGATGGAGAGATCTAAGGATCACAGGAGGCAAACAGGCAGACTGTGGGTGCTTTTCATTATGCAAACTTATTCTTCTTTGAGTGCTCTCTCCACCTGTGACCCGGAAATCTTTCCCACTCTGCCATCATTTGGGATTTTCCAGTTCCATAAATGCATCATGGAAACTACTTCTTTGTTACAAGCAAGTGATGCTGCTTAAAACCTAAGGAGTACTCATTTGCCCAACCCCTCACATTCTCACTAAGAACCGAGAAAGAGACGCAAGTGAGGAAAAAGAAATTAGACATTTGCACACAAATAAGCACAGAAAGTAATTAAAAAGGTGAAACATCCTCTCTCTCTTCTCGGTCTTGTTATATGCTGATGCATTTTCTCACAGGCAGTTAAAAAGTTAACTGTTTTAGCTATCAAAAACACAATACAACCTGCACTGGAACCATACGTGATCAAGTTAAAGAAAACAAGAGGAGGGGGTTAAAATGACACAAAAACACCGCGTCTGTGTACACTTACAGCACAACCTGAAACATGCACACACTGAACAAACAAAAGCGCTCTGAGGTAGGAACCAGATCCCTCTCGATCACCAATGAACTCAACACGAGTGAAACTGGGCTACGGTGACTTCAGCCCTTATGATACCACTGACAGGCACACAATAACAGTTACCTGATACACCGGTACCACAAGTCTGCTTCATAACCTACAGCTGGGACCACGGTGCCTCCAGACTCTTTCAGTATGAAAACATTTGTTACTCTGCAGGATTCTGTACGAAAACACGCCTGACAGGCAACTTACCAGATCTCTGTTGTAAAGAAACGGGATGCAGCACCACCAACTTTCATTTTATTGGTATTACTTTTTGTAGGAATTTTAAAGTTGCACCAAGCATTTTCCATTACTGGCTGACATGTTTTGAACATAAACTAGCTGGTAGTGTGGCCACTACCAGCTCCACCACCATCATCAAGTTTGCTGACGACACCGTCGTGGTGGGCCTGATCTCTGATAACAACGAGACGGCCTACCTGAAGGAGATTAGGAATCTGGAGAACTGGTGCCAGAGGAACAACCTCCTTCTAAACGTCAGTAAGACAAAGGAGCTGATAGTGGACTTCAGCACCAAGCAGGAGAGGAACTACCAGACCCCCGTCATCAACGAGTGCCCAGTGGAGAGAGTGGACAGCTTCAAATACCTCGGAGTTCACATCACGCAGGACCTGTCATGGTCCTGTCACATCAACACATATTTATTTCCTATCTTATTCATAGCCTTTTCCTTTTTTTGTTTTCTTTAGGTCACGAGCAGTTGTCCAAGCATTTCACTACATATCGTACTGTGTATGACTGTGTACGTGACAAATAAAATTTGAATTTGAATTTGAACTAATTTAAAATAAATTTATGGCAATTAAAAGAACCAATTACATACTTCCTGTCTTCAGGAACAGAAAAAGACAAAGAACTCAGATTTCTCAGATTATATTGATTATATAATTTGCTTTGTGCTAGTTGTCATCATACTCACCAACATCTGCAAATTTTGGATTTTTTTTTTAAATTGTAACTTTCCCTGATGAGTACATGATCTTCTGACTGTAATTAAAAGACTTCCCTTCATATATATCGAGTAAAAGCCAGACTTTAGAAAAGTGGAGAACCGGTCAATTACCCAATTTCCTTCGGGGCCAACCTTCAGGATCAATAAAGTTTTATTGAATTGAATTGAAAATGTGGGACATTATCTCAAGATGTAGGACAAGAGGGAAAGGAATAAAATCCAGTTCACTCCCACATAAAGAGGGACATCTGGTCACATTAAGTATAGAACAAAAAATTAGTTTTTCACTTTTGATGTTGAAATTCTAGTTTTTTATTAGTCTGTTATTTGGCAGAAATATTAGTCTGTTAATTGGCATATTTTATACCGTCTATGTTTTTACCATAATTAACTTACTATTTGCTATTGTAACAGTTCACATGTTTACAGTCGTTTTCCACAGACACTTCTCCTGCAGGCAGATCAGGGATACAGCTGAATTAACTAAAGTGAAGTGTGTGAGTGGTGTCCACTCTCTGGAAGCTGCGTCAGTATCTATTTGGCAACCTGTGTATAATAATAACTCCAAAAAAAACCAAAAAAAAAAACCTACCTGACACTAGGGAACACACCAAATCAAACAGCTATGACGGTGACAGCCTGTCTCACTGAAACACACGCACAAACACACACACTCCTTTCACACACACAGAGACAGAAGGTCAAAAACACAGCTGAGTCAATATACCAGGACATTAGCTGGCAGCAGCCTTCAAAACACATATCAGTGCCTAAAAGGTTTGACCATTCAAGTCCAAGAGGCTTTCACTTCATTGCAAAGGCTGTTTGAGCAGGGCACTTTTGGATTAGGAGGCAAATTTGAGTCTAAGAATCTCATTAGAAAGCAAAAAAAAGCAGGTTTGTATTTATAATCTGCCCCCTTCTGAAGCCAGCGTAAACCTCAGAGTGTGGGACAGAGAAAAGCTTGAGCCAACAGCAACAGCACCTGAATGACAATGTGGTTGAAATACATGAGAGAAAGCCATTCACATGACCTCACAAGAACTTTAACATAACTACTATTGCATTAAAAACAAGCTCAAATATCAACATAATTAAAAGGATCCTTTAATTAATGTTATCCGTAATTTCATGTTTCTAACCGTCTTTCAACATTTATAAACCAACAGGTATTGTATGGACACACACACACACACACACACACACCCTTGTTTCCTGGTCTTTTCAGCTTCACATGGAGCCTCCGTTAATGGGCAGTAACTGAAATGGGTGTGCAGACTCCAGCAGAGCTTAAGGAGATTAACCATTCTGTAGCCATATGAAATAATATTCCCCATAATCCCCGTCACCGACTCCAAAAAAATCCCTTCTCACTGTGTGGCAAGGGAGGGCCTCGATTAATGTCCTCTCTTGTTCTTTTGAACACACACACAAACACACACACACCTGGACAAAACTATTGTTGTGTGTGTTTGAATGTGAATATGTACACTGTTCAACAGTTTTTTTGTAAAGTCAATCAATAAATTCGGTCCCTTGCTCTCTCAGTGGCTCTCTCTGTCAATAATTCAACAATCCTGAAACATTTAATCGGACCGTGGAAGCAAGCCGTGTCCTTTACTCTATCCACTTTCACTTAACAGATGTTCTGACTCGAGGACGTTCTGCTGCTGTGTGTGGCCAACCACGCTAAGACCAAATCTGTGCACTGGTTAATCACAATTAGAGCCTTGTTTTGTCTCCAAGCAACTTATCAACAAACTCGTGAAGGTGTGATCGAGTCAAACAGAACAGTATCAACAAAAACCAGAATAAATACACCATCTCATAATCATCAAGTATTAACATTAATAACGCTGAGTGTTCTGACATGCTGAGGTTTACTGAGGAACAGTGAATCCCTATGCCCAAGGACGATCACTGTGCATGTCTAGCACTAGTTTTATTTCCTCTTTGTGTGAGTTATGATCCACAAACCATGCACTGAAAAGCACAATTGAGAGCCCACATTACCACTTCAAGGCCAGTGCCTTATTGTTTACATGTGTTTATCCAAGTTATTATTCTTTTCTGAGTGTTGATAGACGTCAGCACATGTTGCAACCAGTCCCTGAACCTCATTTGCCCTCCTTAGGCAAGTTTCATGTTTAACAGACAAAATCACAACAATAAACAAATTTCTGTTGCTGTTTGTTGGGCCACAGTTATTCAGCCCGAGACACTGATCGGCAACCCCTGCAAACCATCAGCTGCAAGAAGAAGAAAAAAAGCCTGACAGGTTGGCAAGTGGTTGGTGGAGGTTGTTAGCAGTCATTATGAAGTTGTTTGTCAAAGACGAGGCTTAGAGATTCGTCACCGACTGCTTGGCAACCACAAGTTGTAAGGAAATTGGTTGCAAGGAGGTACACAGTGCTAAAAAGAAAACATCCATAGTACAGGGTGGGCCATTTATATGGATACATCTTAATAACATGGGAATGGTTGGTGATATTAAAGTCCTGTTTGTGGCACATTAGTATATGTGAGGGGGCAAACTCCTCAAGACGGGTGGTGACCATGGTGGCCATTTAGATGTCGGCCATCTTGGATACAATAGGAAGAGGGCCATGTGACACATCAAACTTATTGGTAATGTCACAAGAAAAACAATGGTGTGCATGTAGTAGCCTTGGTAAAACAGAGAATTTAGTGTAAATGTACTCAAATTTATATAGTGCTTCTCTATTTTTACTGACAAAGCACTTCACATAAAAAGTCACATTTTATCCATACACTCATACAACACTTTATTTTGTTCTGTTCAAACGTATACCTACTGCACATCCATAGCCAGTTTAGAACAATATTAGCCTAAAATGCATGGAAAGAGCTCTGGGAAAAAGTACCCAGAGGATGTACTCAAAGCAGAAAGCCCCCAGCCAGCCTTCTTGTTGTCACTTCTTGTTGTGAAGTGACAGTGTTAACCACTCCATCACCAGGCTGCGCTAATACTGATGAATGGAAGACTGGAAGAGCACAAATAAGTTTAAGTGAAGGCACACACACATATATGCACAATGAGGTCTCTGTGGATGAGGCAGACAGCTAAAGCTGCTACAGAGGAAGATTCAGTAGTCAATGGGGATTCCTTTATGGAGTATGTCATATTTCACAGTGACACACACTTTCTCAGACACACATGCAAACACCATGGAGCCTTCTGCAGCGAGACGGTGATTAATGATGAGCCGAGAAAGTGCTTCAGGCAAAAGAAGGAAAAACAAAGGCTTCATACCGATGCCCATTTGAGTAATTAATTGAAAAGAAATTACCGAAGTAAACAAAACAACTCAAAACTCTCACTATGCATCTTTACGCCTGTTGCACTCGCAGGAATTTTTCTTCTAACTGTTTGAGAGTTTGAGCTTGCAGTCTGAGAGGACTTCCAAACCAAATACTTAATTATCTGAGAGGGAATCCGGTTGTTCAGTGATGACGCGACGAATCCTACTTCCGGGTCTAAAGTAGTCTGCGTTTAATATGGCTTTTGTGTTGTTAACATGTTTAATGTTATGTATTTTCTTCTATTTGATCTCAAAAAGCTCCTAAAACAGTCAGTGATCACTGTTGACCTCCCTCGGCTTTTATTACCGCTAATCATTTATTTAAGCTCAGTTTTTAAAACCTTAGGATGTAACTACAGCCCAGCCCATGCAGCAGTATATGAATGACTAACCTCGTATTGTGGATGGATTATCTCAGTTGTTCTCCTGGCTGAAGTTTGGTCCTTTTACAGCATCCTGCCATGCGATTACATTTGTTCCTGACCACCGAGAACACTCACATTAACTTTTATCGAGTGGAAAAAAAGTTAGCTTGTTTATGTTATGCTAACATAGCTGTGTCGCTAGCGGTCACGTAGCACATCATTATATACCAGCTAGCCCAACTTCAGTAACCCTACAAACGTCACTGCTGTTTAGTTTTCTGTCTTCATTTATGCTGGAAGTGATAGCAGAGCTGTACGTTTTAATTTGTTTCCAAAACCCTGCAGTCAGGGCATGCTATATTGTATTTAGATAGAAGCTAGCGAGCTAACTCCCTGCTAACTTCTAACTCCGTTAAATGTCATAAATTCCGTTTTCATGGATGCCTGGATGTTAAACTCAATTGTTACACCTGGTAGAGCAGAACGCTGATCATTTTATTAAAGATGAAAGACTTTAGACAGTTTTTCAACTCTCAGTAATCCCATAGTGATCGTTTGATATATGGACCTGCAGCGGAGTTTAGACCCAGACACGGCTAGTGACGTCAGACTGAACAACCGGATAGGAAACTTCACTGAAAAAAATTCAGTAGTCCTGCAGCTGCCAAAGTTGTGACGTTATCATATCGACAAAATCAGTCCAGACTTCCAGTGTAAACACCTGTCAAAGTTCTCAGTCCTACATTTGTGGCAATTTCCACTACAGTAGGCATCCCTGGGAAAACATTTTACTACGATGACACACACAAGGTGAAAAAACAAAAAAACACCATACAGAGAGAGAGAACAGTCTCATGTTAAGTCACATACATCTCAGTGACTAATCAGACAGAAAGATAAACAATTCTGGCGATTTTGTGGGTGGTGAAAATGAGCCAGTAAAATTGGTCAGGGTGAGCTTAGATATTTATGGTGATGAGTCAAGACAGTCATAACTGTTCAGTCTAACAGGACAAGGTGAAGATTTTTTATGATCTTTACCAACATTAAGCTGACATACTTTAGGTTTACTCAAAGGAATATGGGTAAACCTAAAGTATGCTGGTATCCACCAGGTAATGGCTGCACGTTACGTCTTGAATTTTGTTTACCTCAACTTCTCTTTAAGGTGGCGGCAAAGGCATCAGGAAAGTCAAGCGTTAAAGAGTTTAAAGCCAAAAAATAAGGGAAAAAAAACAACAAGTCAAAGTGATCAGCAGATTCTACTAAACTCTGCAGTTCAGCAAGCCTCTTCGCTTTATTGTGCTCTGTTGTCAATATAGGTCTAATGGAAACAGTGACGAGTAAGGTGGCACAGGCCATTGTTTACCATACAATCACCAGACAAACATGCAATAACCAAAGCCGCATAATGTAATCACTAAAGGGAGCCATAAAGTAGGGAGTGGGGTATGTACAATGAACCTCCTGACCACTGCCAGGAAGGTGGCACATTATCTTACAGCTCTGACAAAAAGAAAAGAAAAATAAACATTAGAAAAAAAAACAATCAAGAGAAAAGTTCCTGATATAATACATAATTAAGACTTTATTTATACAAATAATTAGAGATTGCAGGCATAATGAAACTGAAGGCCATTATATGGAATGATTCCCAAGGCAGACTAATGTAATGTATAATTGAATGTACTTATGTAGCGCCAAATCACAACAGCTGCTTCAAGGCACTTTATTTTGTATGGTAAAGATCGTGCAACAGTACAGAGAAAATCCCAACGATCACACAACCTCCTGTGAGCAAGTATCAAGTAACCTCCGACTCAGAGAGGGCAAGCCATCTGCCGTGACAGGTTAGGGGTGAGAGTCAAGGGGGGATAGACACCGTGGAAGAGACCGAGATTAATAATAACTAATGATTAAATTCAAAGTGGTGCATAAACACAACCACCGGGCCACGGACCGGTACTGGTTCGTGAGCTGTTTGTTTCCGGGCCGCAAGAGTTGAGGCTCGGGTGAAATTAATGGTTTTCGGGGTTTTTACCGTTAACTCGGTTCCCCTGTGTCTTTTCCTGTGTTATAGTTGTGTCTTATTTTGAAAGAAATATTTAAGTGTTACCATATCAACCAGAGAGCGTTAAGGGGCAGAGAGGAGGATGTTACTCTCAGTGTTGTTGGTGCATTTCAGGAGGACGCTGCTAATAAAGTTACACAATTACACAGTGAATTCGCGTTTATTATTATATTTACAAAATACCACAGTTTTTGTCTTGGTCGTATCATTTTATTTTGTTATATTTATCCGTGACACCTTAAAGGCTGGTCCGTGAAAATATTGTCAGACATTAAACTGGTCTGTGGCGCAAAAAAGGTTGGGAACTGCTGACATAGTGGGTGAAAAGAGGTGCATGAAGATGAAACACTCAGTGCATCATGGGAAACCCCCAGTAGCCTAGGCCTATTTCAGCACAACTAAGAGAGAGTTCAGGGTTACCTGATCCAGTTTTTTAAAAAACTATGGCTCCTTCAGGATACATAGTGATTTTACCATTCTAACAATCTTCCCAGCAGCATCAGTAAACACAAGAACCCTGTCCGAGCTTGCATATGACAAATAAAACTGAGGGTGAAACTACAAAGCTTACCCAACAACTTCCCTCAGACCGTCATCACCTCAAACCAACATAGCTGACACTTGATGCACGTCTGGAACTTTTCCATCACACAGCTGGTGAAACCTAGCCTTATATTATTAAGACTATCAACTGATTTCGCTATTGCCGGTCTATGAATTACAAGCAACGGGTTCAACCAGAAGTGTCAGTTGCACAATGCACATGTCTGAATAAACAAATCCTGAGATGTTCATCAAGTATTAAACATTACATCAGCTAGTCTACAAAAAAAAAAAAAAAAAAAAAACAACCCTCTTGATGACCCTCTTGTCCCGCAACTTGTTTATTCAGCTGAGGATATTCAAGTTGGCTAATGTCGCCAGTGTTTACGGGACTAAAAATGTGCCTGAAAAAAGCCAGCCGACAGCTGTTTCTGAAGACTTATCATTCAGTCCAAATATAGCAGGAGGTTCACACCAGCCTCTGCCGTTGCAAGGTTTAAAGTGCAAATATTTCAATTTACCCCAAAGTCATCTGTTGCATCTAATCTGAAGCCTTGGCTTCATGTGATCTATATTCTGCAGACAGTGTTATTTGCTGCCAAGTGGCCCATTACATTTTATTTCTTTTAATGATAGACACTACATACCACTAAGAGAGTTTGAGTGCACGACCTGCATGCTTCTGCCTGTGTGTTCCTGTGTGAGCTTTGGTTAAGTGGCACAAGTGACAGATGTGGCAGAAAATCCTTGTTTATTTTTCCTCAGGCAGCCATTCAGACATGTGTGTATGGTGCGTTTCCAGGCCTTGAGTGCAGTTTTAGTGCAGATCCAGGATAACAATAGCCTTTATATTCCTGCTAGATGAGCTCCCACCTGCTGCAGTATGTCATTATGTACTGGATGGAATGGATGTGCCTCCCTGTCGGCCCATCTTCTTCCTTCCGTCTGCCTCTTGTACACATCACTGATAAACCACAATCTAATACTTGATAAAAATCCATCCTTTATTTTGCTCCCAACAGATGTTTGTGTAGCTTTACGTGACACTTTTTTTTACTCTTTAACGTCATAAAATAAACATGAAATGCTGCACCAGGTTTGCCACCACTGTGCAGCTGTTGTCCCTTTCGCAAAAAAAGAAAAAAGTCAAAGCAAGGTTGATACCCTCATAATATGCCCTGTTGTGGATCACTTTATACCAACTGCAAACATGTTTTTCTCTACAGGTTGCTTTACAGTATATAATGTCTAATAACACATGCAGGATACAGTAGATAGCAGTGCACGGTATTACATAAATGTACGAGTCAAGATAAAAGATTTTTAAAAAGATGAAATTTAAAGACGCAACTTTTAGTAGGAAATTCACGCCTTCATCTTTGGATATCTTGTAGGTTTTTCTGAATTAAGAATAACTAATCTCACTCATGCACAGCAATAAACTATATTGCTTCTCTCTTACTCTCACTGTTCTGCTATATCTACAAAAGGCTTCCCTGGACGCCAGACAAAAACGTGTAGGACAACATTATTAGAGTTTATTTTACTCACTGTGAAAGCTCTAACCATATATATATGGACACATCATATACACACATTCTTCCGGGTATTCATAAATCTTGAAAACTCAAGCTACTGTAAACAATGATTATCTGAAGATCAGTAAGTCAGTAAGTCAGCTAGTCAGTCATGAGGCATGTAATAACAGCTGTTTAACCACTATATAATATAAAATTACAACAATAAATTTTAAATAAAGGCAAGAATGAGCATTAAACACATTTAAAAAGGAACACATGCTTTAAAGGGGAAAAAAGGATAGCTGGAGGAAAAACAAAAGATAAGAAGAGAGAAAAGATCGTGACAAAAACTGATTATAAAAAGAGAAAGTCGAGAGTGTGAGCGTGGTCCTTGTCTTTGTTGTGGTCAGCATGGCAGTATAAGGGTTGACATCAAAGAGTAGAGGACGGACAGAGATGAGAGAGGAAAGGTCTGGAAACCATATGAAACAACAGGAAAAGAGAGCGAGAGCAAGGGAGTGAGCGAGGAAGAGACTTTAAAACAGAGGAAGGGAAAGCTGAGGCAAAAAGGAGAGCCGCTGAAAATTTGCTGAAATGTCATTTTACACTCACACAGAAGCTGTGAAAATGTTTTGCAATATTTCATGTAAAAAAAAAAGAAGAAGGTATATTTGCATATATTTAGTTTCTGTGGTCTAGAGGCAAACACAGGATTTCACTTGAGATCTGCTGACGGTTCAGCTTTTGTTTGTCTCTCCGTAGGAAATACATTTGGGAACAAACATCAGGCTATTTGTGACACTTTTCCTCTAAAAACAATAGCTGTGTAAAAACCCGACCGTGACCTCGACTTGAATTTTCCAGCAGCGGTCCAAATGTAATGCATCTGTGTAAAGGCCTTTGAGTGTACAAATACACACATCAAAACAGATATATGAAAATAAAAATACCACAAAAACACACACAACCCTGAGGATGTCCCACTGCATCCTGTCAGGCAGAGGTCACGACAGTGGGGATTAAATCTTGCTCATCTCCCTGCATGCTGGTTAAACCCTGGATTACCCCACAGCACCCTCAATTGCCGACTTACTAACCTATAAGTCCATCATGTGGTGCTCTCTGATTGCGGAGATGTTCGCATGTTTGTGTGTCGACAGCAACAATGAAATCTCAACAGTAGGGAGACAGATTTATCTAATTAAGTTTACTGCCGTCAGCATAAGTCCCCAACCTTTTTTGCGCCAAAGACCGGTTTATGTCCGACAATATTTTCACGGACCGGCCTTTAAGGTGTCGCGGATAAATAAGAAAACCAGTACCAGTACAAAAAAAAAAAAGATTTATTCATAAGACACGGGAAAAGACCCAGGGAAACCGAGTTAACAATAAAAACGATTTAAAAAAATAACAACAAAAAGAAAAAACCCTGAAAACCATAAATTTCACACCCATGCCTCAGCTCTCACGGCCCAGTACCATATGACTCACAGACCAGTTAGGGTCTGTGGCCCGGGGGTTGGGGACCGCTGCTCTACTGGACTGAGATCTGGTGACTGTGGAGATCATTCAAGGACAGTGACATCATTGTCATGTTCACCAAACAAGTTACAAGTTATCCAATCAGCACACTGTGTCATAGAGAGATGGATGTGACCAGCAACAATACTCTGGTAGGATGTGGCATTGACACTGGAGTGGCACCCAGTGTGGTCTTCTGCTACTGTAGCCCATCTGCTTTGTGCGTTCAGAGATGCTCTTCTGCATAACTTCTTCAACAAGTGGTTATTTGACTTACTGTTGTCTTCCTATCAGCTTGAAGCAGTCTGGACGTTCTCCCGACATTAACAAGGCATTGCCACCCAGAAAATTGACAACCATTGAATATTTTCTCTTTTTTTGTGTTAACAAAAAGTTGAAAAGGTACATCTAGTGAATATTTGGGATCCAGCTTATCAGTTTGTTTAGTTAAGTTTATATTTAGAGACAGAAACGGAAACAAAAAACCTTTAAACAAAAAAAAAGAAAAAGAAAAAAGGTGCTATAAGCAGCATCTGCTATTAGCAAAACTGTAATCGCAAACATATCCACCAGTTCAAGGATATTTTTGGACTTTCACAAGTGGAGATACAAATCAACCAAGATTATAAGGGCTTTCATCTGTTGCCATTCCAACACCGATGTGATATTTTTATTACTTTATATAAGTAAGGTCTCTCATGACATGTGGTTTGCTCAGGAAATAACTAGATCTATTACAGCTGCAGTTGAGTGACACAAGTGAGGAGGAGAAGCGGCCAGGAAACGGAGCCATTAACCAACCAGATTACCACAAAATGCGAAAACCAGCTTAGGCCTATCATCTTCTACTGGTGTAAAATAAGTGATAAAATACACTACTGTATACTGTAAGAATGATCTTGTGGCTCGAATCGGGGGTTAAACACAGTCAGGGCAGCGCTCGCATATACACAAATCTAAATTTAGCTGTTTCCTTATTAACTCGACTGTCTCCCACCATCAACAGCAAATCTGTCTCTGACAGATTATGTTTTAAGAAACTGCAAGACAGCACTGAGTCGATGGGATGTATCTAAATCCAGGGATGTATTGGAGCCGTGAGAGAGCACTGCCTGTAGATTCAAACACACAATCTCATACACACAGTCCAAGTCAGACACAGTTCACTGGCAATATCCCTCCACTTCCACAGCCCCTTCCCACTCATTTTCTCTCACTTTTTCCCTTCATTTCTTCGACCCATCTCTTTTGTTCCTGATGGGAGAAGGTCGACCTCTAGAACCAGGCCAGGCTGCCGGCGTTGGAACGAGCGCCGTGGGAACCGACTTGTGGATTCTGGCTGCGTAATGACTGCTCTCTATCGATGAATGAAGGGGACCACAGTGGGCCAGAGTGAATAGTGACTAGGGAGAACTGAGGTAGGATAAACAGGGCTGTGCATGTGAGTGTGCATTTGTGTGGCAAACAGGAAAAGAGGGTTAGAAAAAAAGCCACAAACACCAATTAGTTTATCCAGGCACGACTAATTTGTTGTTCGTTGGCTTTTGACATGGATGCAACTTTGATGTCAGTCAAGCAGTTCCACTGTTATTATCTGAATAACTGATTGCAGTCCCACTCTGAGGATGAACTCCCCCTCCCAACACAAGAAGAACCACTTGAACATAGCAACACACCCTAAACATGATAGCATACATTGCTACTCATGAAAGAGCATCGGGCAAAGACTATGCCTATAAATATCTGAGGGATAGGAGGAGGAATGTCCAAGCACTTAACATGTATATCAGTGTGTGTATGGGAGACAAGATGGACTGTAGACATTAGCAGGTCAGCTGGAAACATGCTTTTTTTTTTTTTATTCTGTGTGTGTGTGTGTGTGTGTGTGTGTGTGTGTGTGTGTGTGTGTGTGTGTGTGTGTGTGTGTGTGTGTGTGCGCGCGCGCTAGTGGGCATCAAGTTAACTGACAAAAGAAGGCCCCAAGTTTCTCCTTTCTCCAATTAACCTTCACTAGTATGACCTACTTTTAACATTAAAATAGCATACTCCCAAATCTACCCAGAGTTATATTTGGCAGAAAAGAATACGTTTCTAATATGTAGCTAAATTCATACTTCAAGTAAAAGTCAAGCTTGTGACATCACAGCGATGGCTACTTGGTGTACAGAAGTGCACAGACCTCTGGGGGAAGCAGAGTCTGGCGTGGTTCTCAAGGTCGAACTTTTCTCATGAGGAACAAAAGATGGGTTGTAGAGATGAAGGGGGAGAAATGACAGGAAATAGGTAGTGGAGGGATACTGTCAATGAACGGTGTCTGACTTGAACTGTATTTATGAGTCTGTGTATCAGTATGAGCTCCAAAACAATCAAGTATTGATGAGAAAGCTAGAGAGATAGATGTTTGGATTAGTTAAGGCATAATAATACATCTTCATCTGGAACAAACAGCATGGTTAAGGGACTTGAAACTGTTTTTATTTCTACTATCCATGGCATTAGCCTTATTAATATTATTAATACAATTGCACTTAATACAAGTAATACACCAGGGTGGAGCAAACGAGATCCATGTGCCAAACTTAGCAGGAGTGGCTGTTGTTGGCAGCCAGCAGAAATCCAAGCTAACCAAACTAGACTTTGTTTAAACTCTTGACTCTGAGTGTCAGGTGTTCCCCGCTGAGGCATGAGAAGATGACCTGTGACCTTTGCTCTGGGGTCCGCTCCTTCAGAACACATGGATCAACAGTGGAATAAAGCAGACAAAATACACACAATGAGGAAATCCCATTTTCCTATCATGTCTCTGTTCAAACTGCCACTGATTACACTGAGTGTAGAGGTAGGAGTGCGCAAACACACACACTCTTACTTCGCCCTTCCTTCAATGTCAGTTTTTCAGTGCACAAGAGCCCCTCTTCATGCCCCTCACCAGTAACATGATCTGGCTCAGAGCTCTGAGGTTAGCGTAGGAACCCTGAGCCACAGGAGCAGAAGACAACAGGGTGACCAGCCGCAGATATTTACAAGCAGGCTGGTAAATTTATGTAATACAGTGCATTCCTCAGGGTTGGGTAGTCAGCACTACCCAACAAGCAACATACCATTATGTCTCATCAAGGATTTGAGGTAAACACCAACTCTAAACACTGTCATTTAACAGCCGCTCCTCACTTTGTAAACCAGTGAGAAACAGCTGTAAAATAGCACAACATGGCAAAGAATGCTTTGTTTCCTGGAGTCATGCGCATGACACAGTAACTTTTATTCAAATACCAAATTCAAAGTAACTCTGCCAGGTGTTCTGGCATATTCAGATCCAGGACTCTTTTCATGGATTAACGCTGGAGGGCACTTCAAAAAAAAAAAAATACAGGTGTTTCCATGTGTGGAAAAAGCTGGCGTTGAGCTTCAGTGTCTGCGTTGTAATAAATCTAGACTCAGCGCTTCTGTAAACCTAACACACGGCTTTGAGGGCGTGTGGGAACTGCAGATCGCGACGTAACACACCGCATTCCAGCCTACTCTCTCACACCTCGTCTTCGGCTTCTGATGAATCAGGTCTTTAAATGAGACAAACCCTTTCAGAAAGAGCTCCCAGTCCCGCCTAAAACCGCATCAAAACTTCCAACAGGTACAGAAAATGGGAGCAGTCGAGTCATGACTGGGACTGGTTGCTGTCATGTAGTGGGCACCCCTACACCTCCGTCTGGGATCTGTCTGCCTGTTCGGCTTATCATTTCTCTGCAGTCACTTTTGAACCTGTGTGTGTTTGTGTGACAAAGGGTGAGTCATATTTAGACACAAGGCAGGATGGACAGACGCAGATCAAATGCAGGAGGAAGGACAGTAAAAAGGAAACAAAAGTGAGTGAGTCAGAGATGAAATCCTCCTCTTTCACTTGGGTTTAGAGGAATTTGCACCAATCTTCCCAGCACTACTTTGCAATACATTTCGGAAGCAAGTTAGATAAGAAAAAGAGGCAGGGACTCAATAGAAAACATGATCCCTTAACTGCTGGGTTTACACACATTACCACATAACAGAGTCTTAAATAGGTGTCGAGAGGCAGATATGCAGTCATTCAAAGGCTCTGCCTCAGGTATGCAACTCAGCAGGCCTATCTCTCAGTCTTGCTTGCACAGTCACCAGAGCATGAGTCAGTCTCAGTTAATATTTAACCCTCCTAAAGGAGGGAGCTTTAATAAAAGCAGGCTAAACAAATCACAAAACTTTAAAAGTAAAGAAATTGATTTTCCATTTGTCTGTGTGTTTATCAGCTTTATGGACATTAAGGAGAGATGAGGAAGGTGAAGGGTCTCCTGGGATCTCAGTGCCCTTTGAGGACCTGGATACAGATGGCCAGTATGTTGAGAGGATATCCATCATTTCTGACACAATGCCCCTGTTAACATAAGTCCCAATCAGGCAAATAAAGCCATGTGGGCAGGAGTCAGTGGTCACTCCTCTTTGACTCTTTTAAAAAGACAAATCATGACAGTCACCTTGGACCTCTCCACACTACTGCGCATGTTATCATAACAGGAAAAGCCAGAAGGTAGACGCACCTCTCTCACACAGACATATTTAAACTCTCGAATCATACATAACATGCACATCATATCTACAAATATGAACTCACTGCATGCATTTTTGCATGTCTCTGGATCTCATTTAGTGCTCTATAGTGGCTTGTAAGCATTTCATAGAAAGCTAAAGTGATTGGAGCCGAAAGATCAGTAGAGTAAGAGGGACAAAAACAAGTGGCCAACAGTGCAGACTCACGGATTTTCACTTTCTTGGGATCAAGCTTGTGGACTTCATCCTGCAGAATTTGCAGGCGCTCCTCGATCCTGCAGGATCTTCTAAACACCATCCCCGCCTCCATCTCGATGCCCAGGAAGATGTCGCTGGCATGTCGGGAAAGGTCGGAAAGTTGATGTATTACGTTAGTCAGCGTATGACAGCCAACCTCATCCAGCGATGAGAACAAAACGGGTTTTCGCAGTTTGCGTTTGCCGGCTTCTTCCCTGGGTTTCCAGCCATCCTTCTTCGCCGATAGCCTGCTCACACGGCGGGGCTCGATATTCCTCTGGTGAAAGGGCATATTTATTTCATACCAATAACTCCAGCGGGACCGAAAAGTGTTCACGCCGAGAAAAACAAAGCTTTAAAACAAACCCAACACGAACTCCCTCCCCGCGGTTGAGGAATAATCCTTGAATCCCGCCATATTCTGATTTTCAAAGCATGGGGACTTTGTGCTGCTGTACACTGCAGACGTTGCCTCCTAAAGTCTATTCAAATTCAACCAGACACAGTGCAGGCTGGAAAGAAAAAAAAAATCACAAGGAAAAGTAGGGAAAAGTACAAATAAAAACCCGGAAAATACTACAACCACCTGTAGCGAGTGGAGCCGGAGCCAGAAAGAAGCGCAGAGTTTACCTGCCTCCCTCCGGAGAGAGCGGCCTGTCACAAAACAAGGACCGGAGCTCTTCAGAAAACGGAACAAGGAAGGAAACGAGCAGGAAACCTGGAAGCTGTAGATCCTGGATCGTATTTTTTATTTATTTATTTATTATCTGAAATCAAAATTAAAATCTTTCTCAAATGGTTTGACTTAATAAGTCTTATACTTAGTTTTTTTTATTATATATATATATATATATTTATATAGAGTTAGTAAATCTCTCATCAACCCTAACCCTGACTTTACATAAGTACATTAACCCCCCCCCCCCCCACCCCCAATAAATAAATAAATAACTGTCGAACACAAACATTCATTTTATTAATTTATTATTTTCGTTTTTCTGCAACTGAAAAAAAATGCCATCCATAAATTCAAAATTTGAGTCAGCTTAAATGGTCTTAGCATTTTAAGCTAGTACCTGTCACACTAATTTTGAATATGTCGAGATTGTCAGACACAAATGTAATTATATGTATTTTATAATTTCTAGAGTTTATTTCAATTTCTTACATTTTTAGCTATTTTGAGTTAGTAAGTCTCGGATCGTTTCTCAGTTTCTCATATTCATGAAAGTCATCAAGTCAAAAATCATAGCGTTAACAAAATGATATGTAGGTAGCGTAGTCTGGATACTTTGAGGTAGTCATGTTATTTTCTTGCTATTTCGCTAATGTTTCTCTTGTCTGTTGCACATTTATTTTTAAAGGGGAATTTGCCCACAGTTATTACAGAGCAAACAGACATAAGTTTTTTTCATACCATTTAAAATAACCTCATGGTAACACATTCTCTGAACACTTGTCTGTAATTTATGACCTCAGTGTGTGCACATGGCATGTTTGTCCAGCTCCTCTGTTCACCATCTGACATTCCCATATCTGCTCTTTAAATTCCTCACAGCTCTTTTCAAGGGCACACCATCCCCTCAACTCACTTTTAAAATTAACAGGCCACAAGTTCAGTGGATGAAGTCCTGTCTCTGCTCCCTAGCTATTAATGCGCCCCCTGGTGTCTTTTAGTGAATACTGCAACTCCCAGCATAGTTGCAAGCATTCCTGTCACTTTCACCGTTTTCTCATTACTCAATATGTTCTATGTGGCAATAGTTTAGTAGCACGTTGCTCAATATTTGCATGTGAAATGTTGGATTTATGCCCCCACCGCTCTGAATATTGAGACACCCCACATACACAGAAAACACAAAGTTAAGTGGATTGTTCTCTCAGGCATGAGCAATATCCGCATTTGTCCTTCCCTCAGCACAAATTGTGTTTGACAGGAAAGCAGCGTGAGGATGACACATTTACTACTGGTGGAAAAAGGAACAAGCCTGACAGTGGCGTGTTGTTCCAAGGCCATTTTTTGGTGTCCTCACATTTCCCGTATCCTCTGTTTGTTTAAAATACAAATCTTCTCGCCACTTAACTACTGGGAGGCAAGACCCATGAGCTTGTGTCGCTGCAAATCAAGCACATGGGTAATCAACTGTGAGTGAACCGGCACTGTCTTCTTATTAAATGAGTTACATCCACTTGTGCTTTTTCTGCTGACGCCTTGGTGCTATAGAAACCAGAGCAAGCAGCAATAAGCAGACAATTATAGAGATGAAGATACGTTTAATCAAGATTAAATATATGCCCAAAAAGATCTTGCAAATCATAAGAGATCCAAACATTAAAACCATACAAAAAAAATGAAATTTTATGTTAAGGGAGTCTCGTACTTTCTACAAGTTTTGGACTTTCATTCGGGGTAAAATGCACGTGTCATACTACAGTGCATTCATTCGCAAAAAACCCACAGCCTTCTTCCACATTTAAAAACCCATACATAAACATCATTTATAGAATTATTTACATACAAGGCTTAAACATCTCAAATCAAACCCTTTGATGAGCCACGAACAAAAAAAAAAAACAAACAAAAAAAAAAACACATCACATTTGAGGTTACGGGGACTTTCTTGACGTTTACGGCCTGTGTGAGCCGCAAGTAGTGACATTCTGTTGCACAAATCATTGAACGGATTTGGAGGCAGGAGTCATTAAATAATGATGCTCTGCAAACACTGGAGGGTTAACTGGCTTGCAAGATACTCTGCCTCTGTCTTTAAAGTTGCTTTGCATTTACACACACCCACACACAAAAAAAAACTAAAGTGTGATAAAGTGAAATCAAATGTCCTCGATGCCCACTTGCCATATTCGACAATCACTTTGATTCAGAGAGCACAGTTCATACAGCAATTCTCACAACGCACTCAGATGTTGGGTACATATGTCATGCGTAGCTGAAGAACAGAATGAATCTAAATTACATTTTCAATAATAATAAAAAAAACATTTAAATGTTAGTAAGCAACCGTGTCACGCAGAACACAATTCTAATCAGCTCTTTTTTCCTTTTTATTTTTTTAATTCATAATGTTTGAGATGACAACTCAAAGAGGAAGAAAGGAAAAAAGTAGACAAAACAGAGTTTTGTGTTATGGATTTTCTACACAGATGTAACAGTGTGTTATGACCTAAAAAAAAAAAAAAAAAAAAAAAAAAAAAAAAAAGGATGGTTAGTTGAGTTTATTGTCACGTGCGTGTCAGAGCTCTGAACAGGAAAACAGGAATGATAAAACAAATCCCCCTGCTAACATTGACAACACAAGCTCTTTCTTTTTTGTGAGTCTTTAATTAACAAGTGGTGAACAACACATATGATAAGGGACTGTCAACAAGCAACTTTTTTCTTTTGTAAAAACTCAAACGGAAAAACATTTGTGGGAGAACGGAAATTACTCCTACACCGATTTGACTTTTACACTTCTTACACTGTGACGCTTCTGCAGCCGATAAGGCTCACAGCCATAAATTACCATGTGAATGATGTTTTGCACACCCTCCTTCAACACCCATGTTACTGAATGACTTCTTGCCGGTCCTTCATAAATGATGCAAGTTTAAAAAGACACACACTGCTGTTGTAACCTGACTCTCGAAATAAGTATAAGAAACAGAACGTTTGCGAGAAGAAGATGAAAAAGACCACTCGTTCCACTTCACAATCCTCTCAGATCTTCATACAGGTACGGTGGCTTTGTGACAACAAAAAGGATGAGCAGGTTTGAGAACCCGGGCTGTTTAAATGAGTGAGAACACAATTGGCAAAGACCAGACGATCTCTGAGTAAAAGGCATAGTGTTATGAAGCACATCTTTAATAATAAATTGATTTCTAACATTGTCCTCTGTGTACTTTTGGGATAAACAACCACCTTTTCCACTCAAAAGCAAACAAACAAACAAACAGAAAAAGAAAAGAAAGAAAGGGAAACATAGGCTCGTGGAGCCGCCAAGTTTCCATTTGTGGTTATGATAGCATCACTTGGAGCACAAGCAGCCACAACGCCACAGTGTTGGACAGTGCTGGGCCGGGCTTTGGTGACTTAAGTGGAGCCCAGGGGAGGAAACTGGTGAAATATATCATGAGAGCAAAGTCCTACAGCTTGGTGTGAATGCAGCAATGACAGGTGGTGAATATACAACGGGTATACGCACTCCTCTTCCAAGGGCTCGATAACGGGATCTAGCATGGGTGCATCTTGGGTCACGCGTACACATACAGTAAATACATATTAGTCGAGTCTCCAGATGTGTCTCTTTGTCTCCCTCTGATGGTTTAATCCAGAATTAATCTGGTAGTTTCCTCCTTCACACACACGCACACATACACACAAATACAGGCTGCCTTCACACAAATCTTCACCCTCCCCCCCCTCACAAACACACACACGCGTACATACATATATTTATATATACGAACATACACACTCCTTGGCTCCCCTTGTGTCTGTATTCAGGCTTATCTGGTGTAGTAGACTCTGTAGTAAACACTCTTGGAGCGCCAGAGTGAATAGGAGTTGTCGAACTTGAGCAGGTAGACTCCGCGACCTGGGTACTGGTGGCTGCCGGCGTACACCTCCTCATGACAGTCCCTCCGGTAAACCGGTACAATCTCATCCACCTGAGGCTTCCCTGCCTCCTTCTTGGCCTTCTCTTCCTCACTGGTTGGCTCGCCTGCAGGTAAAAAAACAAAACAAAACATAAACAAAAACACAAAAACAAAACAAAAACAAAAAAAACCACCAATGCATTATTTGCGCAAACAAAAATACATTTTGTGCTGTATGATTTTTGCATTACATTCCAAGAAATGAGCCCAACAGTGGGTATTCCTTACAGGTTAGTGTGAGAGGTAAAGAAAACACTAGAACTTAAAGGTGACAAAGCATCCAAACATTTAATTGGACTGTGAGAACAGCACAATATCAATATTATTTAAAAAAGTGAATGTTGTTCAATAATTTGACTGCCAGTATTCAGTCATATGCTTTCCTTTATATGACAAAAGATAGGCAGGACTTTTGTTACAATGGCAAGAGTCAGTGGATAATTAATTATAAGTGTAGGATAAGAATAAAATATTAATGGAAAACTAGTTACTAATCTCTCAAACGGGCTTATAACTGAAGCCACAGAAATAAAGCACAAGACAACACTAATTAGAGCATTGACAGCCTTCATGCAGACTTTGTGTGTACATGTACAGAAGTGCATGAGCATCATGACAGACACTTTTTTTTTTTAATTTCTTAGCAAATATTTTATTTTCCCAGTAGTTTTGTAACAAATAACTTGGCACTAAGTGATATAATCGCATGTCTCTCGTTCTGTGGACCGACTCCACCGTTCTGTTGTGCAGAGGGCAGCAGTAGGCTACGTTCACACTGCAGGTCTTAATGCTCAATTCCGATTTTTTGATCAAATCCAATTTTTTTTGTCTGCTTGTTCACATTACAAATAAAATGTGACCGCAAACGCGCTCTAGTGTGAACCCTCAAAGCGGCCCGCATGCGCAAAAGAAGACGTCACACACAACGCCCTCTGTTTAGATCCAGACCAAACAGTATTATTTGACTGATGGCCCTTAATATAAAGACTTGTTTCGGGTCTTACGTTTCCCAATTTTGCTTTAAGTTATAAAGCTATTTTGTTATTTACATATGGCCTAATAATTATCCTTATTGCTGTTTTAGAGAGGAGCGGTGCTTCAAAGGATAGTTACAGATTTCTGTCAGAATCTGCAGATTATACAGTACGAATAAAATGTTCACGTTTTTCCAATGCTGTCTTCCCAACAGTTTCACTAACATCTACACGGGATGGCCACGAAGCATTCGCGATTCTCCAGCGCTGATACTTGGCGTCTGTCTTGTGTCAGTGACGTAAAAGACGGATTTAATGCAACATGACCATTCAAACAGCAGTCGCTTTCTGAAACATCAGATATGTCTCGCATTCAGTACCACATACGAAAGTGACCCAGATCGGATTTGAAAATATTGGATTTGTGCCGTTCACACTGTCATACCATGATCGGATATGGGTCAAAAAAGTCCAATTTGATGCGCTTTCGCATGCAGTGTGAACGTAGCCGTAGTGTCACACACAGTTAACCAGTTCTCAGCTTATTCTGATATGACAAGCATTTGAACTGACGGTAGTTCTCTTAAGCAAAAGGATGACCACCATCGCCAGCTACAGTCCAAGATACTGGAACTGGAGCACCATTAACGGTGGGACAAAGTGCTTTTTGGAGAGGGATGATCAACCTGACCAACAAGCCAATCAGCAGGGAAAATACAGGAGGGGAACAGTCAGGGCTAACTGGTTAGAGGCAACTAAACTTTCAAAATAAGAGTTTAAGTGTTGCCACTAGTAAAACTATATAAATATAATTCACTATTTAAATTCCCTATATATTATATATAAAAACCAAAAACAGCTGTACGGCTTATACCCAACAGTGAAAGGAAACAGTCACAGTAGTGGTTGACACAGCCGCCTAACCCTGGTTCGATCCTGGGGGGAGAACAAATCATTGTAGGGGTTGTATGGGGGCATCCAGCATGAATAATTAACCAAACCAATCATGGTATGATTAAGTGAGAAGCCTCAAGGCTGTAATGCATAACTGCTGTTTACATAATAATAAGGAATGTGTTTAAGTACAGCAAGTAAAAAAAAAAAAAAACTACCCTCACCTTCATCATCTTCATCCTCTTCACTGGACTCTGACACGTGCACGCTGACTGAAGCAGAGGCTGCGTCCGTCCACTCGAAGAAGACCCCAAAGCCGATGTCGTAATAGTCTGTAGCAAACTCCCAGAACAGGTACGAGCCGTCTTCATGAGTGGGAACACGCACCGTCACCACCTCGCCGCGCCCCACCGTGATCACGCTGTCTGCGTCCTGACGGATTTTCTCCTTGAAGTCCTTGATCTGTGGCCGTGTCCACATGGAAGGAGCAGCTATGACTGGTGGGGATTCTGCTGCAATCAAAAGGAAAGAGAAGACATTATCTATTTTCTACCAGATTTCTTACAAAACAAACAGTGCATTCCCTAATAAGCGATTCCCTTCCAGCATATGCAGACCGAATCCCAAACAAGCTCAACTTGGAGGAAACCTGTGTGTCTCAGAACGATCAGAGAAAACCAGAATCCATGTGCATAATAGCAAAGATTTGTTTTTGCAGGCACAGCTACCCCAGCTTTATTTATCATTCCACTGAACAGGAAGAAGGAAGTCATTTGGAAAGGGATATGTGTTTTGGATTCACACCAAGGACTTTTGCATATCTACTGTGATGTCTTTTACTCCTGTAAGCGGAATATGTGACTGGAGGAAACCTAAACCAACACATTATTGTGTGTCACTTGTTCCAGCTCTTCTGCCCTCCAGGTTACATCAACAAGGGCACAGCAGATAAGCATCAGGTTTCAAGCTTGGCAGACCGCTTCACTGCTCTGACAGAGAGCTTACCCTGTCTGACCCCTAGTCATTAGCCGCTCCAATATTTCATGCTTTTATTTTGAGATGGATATAGAGCAGCCCACCAACCTAATAAAGGTCCATTCTCTGAGACCTCTTCTGCCGGTTCAGGCTCTGGCTCCCGATCCATACTTTCTGAGTAAGAGTCTGACTGGCCTCCATTGATTGTTGGAGCTTCTTCTCCAGTCTGTGGTGAAGCAGCACACAATGGTCCGGCTGAGGATGCGGGGATGGGTTCACCTGTGTGGAAGCTGCTAGATTCTAGGGTGCCCTGCACCATTGAATCAGACTGCTGCTGCTTCTGTAAGGCCGCCTAGGATGAGAAAGAGAAACCAACAATCTAGTTTCACCAGGGCTGTGTTAGGGTTGGATAAGATTATTAACAATTAAATTTCCATCTTCTGGCAACATCCTATACATCTCGAAAACCGAAGGGTCTGTTTTTCAGCTTTGCTGCATACGAGTAGACCTAGGGCTAGACTTTTGAACAACTGATTTGCTCAGGGATTTTTCATCTTAGTCTTTGTTTGAGGTTTTTGTTTACCACACCTGGCTGTTAAAAATGGTATAAAATAAAGTAATTCAAGTCAAAAGGTTTAAAACATTTTTGGCTATTTTTCAATAACTCCTTTGCAATTTAACAGTTCACTTGAGCTGGAAGGACTCTAAAGGGAGGCCGATGTCTTACAGGAAGGTTTTATGCATCAGTCAGGATATTAAAGAGGACATGAATAAAGGTGTGTGCTGTCAAGACATATACCACCCAGTTTGGAAGGCTAATTATTAGCAAGGGATTTCTACACTAAATCTATCCTAGATAATACAGCTGCTAGGCTCTGACACACATTCCTTTCAGTCAGATAATGAAGAGTTAATTAAGGGACTAATCTCAGGGGTCAACTGATCAGATTGAATTTGGGGCCAAAGAAAGACCTGCAGGCAATCCTTCTAATCTATTCTAAGTACTCCCACATTAACTGCAAATCCTATATATTGAACAATAAAACTCAATCAGTGAAAAGTCTATGTTATGTTGAGATTCTGCATCCTACCTGTTGCTGGGCCAGCTGGACCTGGTAGAGCTGCTGCATGTACTGCTGATAGTGCTGCTCCTGCAGCTGACGGATGAGGCTCATCTGCTGCTCAGGGCTGTTTGGGTACTGCTGAGCAGCATACTGTTGGAACTGCACCGCTGTCTGCGCATTTAATGCTGCCATTATCTGTTGTCTGGTTACATTAAAATGAATGACAATGGAAATACAGGAAAACAACAGGAAGTCAGACAGATTTGTAGTGAGATTTTCATCTTTGGGCCAAGTGTCAGCACAGGACTAACCCTTGTTTTCGGTCTCACAAAATACGTGGAAATAAAAAGTGATTTAAAAAAAAAAAAAAGCATACAGATTTAAATACAAAAGGAGAGGAATGCTTATATATAAAATTAAAAAAGAAACAACAAACACCACACATACTTCTGCTGCTCAATCCGTAGCCTCTCCTCTTCTGCCTGCCTCCTTTCTTCTTCCTCTCTTCTAAGCCTTTCCTCCTCCTCAAGCCTCCGTCTCTCTTCCTCCAGCCTCTGTCGCTCCCTTTCTTCCTCTTCCCGCCTTAGACGCTCTTCTTCTTCTCTCCTGAAGAAGAGAATTGAATGATTTAAATAATGTAAATGGATAAAAATGCATAATTTACATGCAAACAAAAGCCCAAACTGTGAAATATACATGAATATCACGACATTCTAACAAGGTCAAATACTGTATAACCTATCCACCCAAACTAACCACAGCTTTCCAGCTTTTCTAGATAAATAGAGAGCAAATTGAGGTAGAAACTAAATTTAAGACACACTAGCAGATGAATGTCCCTTGGACAAAGAAGCTGATCCTCCCACCTTTTCCTCTCCTGCTCCTCCCTTTCGATCTTGTGTGATGTGACGTATGGGGCAAAGAGGTTACAGCATTTGTTAAGTAGCTTGACAAACTCCACCATGGCATCGTCCTTCTCCATGTTACCCAGTGAAGCCCACTCTTTCCTGCACACAGGTCAAGGTGTAGACAATAATAGGTGCATTATTTTTTTAAAATTTCATTCTGAACAGGATGATTTTCACCCATTGTCTGAATCCATTTCAAACTGTTAATGAGTAAAAATGCACGAGTGTGTATTTCCTGATACAAAGCAAAAATCACTGAGATGTCCACTACAATCCAAAGGTCACATGCATGAACACACACACACACACAAGCTGGTGTTACCTGCGGTCGTTGCCCAGGACATCAAAGAAGCCGACCTCTGGTGAAGCATCGGGATTGTAAGGACCGAGTAACACCTGTTTGTGCAGAGCCACCAATCGAAGCTTCTCCTCATAGGTCGGGTGGAAGGCCTTTCCATCTTTATCTGAAGGCAGCAAAGTGGAAGCAATGAGTTTGCAGGCAATCCTGTTAATGTCCACCTGCAGTGAATACTACAGTGCAGCTTGTGTGCACAACAAGGTAGTAAAAACTCCCACGTACAGGAGTGTTATGTTCTTGTGCCAAGACTGTAAAGCGCAGATAATTACTCCTAACTGTGCTCTCCCACTCTAAACTTTTCAAGCTTCTTTGTGGTTAAAATCATTAAGAATGAAACACTGAGATGACATTAGTCATACCTAAAGCTTGATTTAAGGTGAGGCAAAAGGGAGATTTAGGCAGCTGAGTTGAGCAAGTTGAGCAAGTAGACCTAACCCTGTCTGACACACTGACAAGGATACAAAGCCCAGATTACTATCACACAGAGTGGCAGCCAGGCCCCGACCTGTTTGCACAGTCATCACAAGTGTTCTGCCATAATACAAACAGCACAAATGCCCAGTGTTCAATGCAGCTTACACTTGTGTACGATGACTGGAAAGTATGGACACAGTATTTTGCAGGATTTGTGGCTTTTTGTAAAGCAGACATATAGAACTAGCTAGAATGGTCAGGCTGCAGAATATAGCCACACATATCACAATTTCTTTTCCAATTATTCAACTACTTAGGGTATTTCAATATGCTTTAAATCCACCCCAGCATGTCCAGAAGGCCTAAAAATGGCTCCCAGAGCACACATAAAAGTAGTACTACAAGTAGTAGCAACATAGGAGTGATATGAAAGGGCAGGTGTAAAAACAGTCAAGCCGTCACATAAACCCCCCCATAGACTGAAAACGTGGTTAACTGCTTTTAGGGGCGGCGAGCTAAAACTATGCAGCAGTTGTATCCTCAGAATAATAATTCCTCCAGCACAGCAGGAACTTGTCATTGAGTACTTTGGGAGGAAAAATCTTTGAGGGCAGCTGCCACCTGATGCAGTCCCGCTTCAGTCACAGCAGAGGGAGAGCGTGTTTAAAAGCTCCTGAACACATCCCAGAACAAGCTGTCATTCAATTGGAATGGAAATCTTCCTCGTTTGGTGGAGGAAGCATGCATAGAAATATGCAAACTGGTAATAAGTATAGTCACTCCTCTTTGGTGCAAAGACAAAAACCCAGAAAGGAGACAACAGTGGCAAATCAGCTGACACAAAGGGGCCACTCACAAGTGCCGTGGTTGTTTTACCCTTTAACGGCCAGCAGCGTTAGATACTAGTTAGCCGTGAAGCTAATGTAACACCGAGGCTGACAGCAGTAGCACCAGTCCCGGTGGTGACAGCTAGCAGCTAATGCTAGCAACCTGCTAGCCTGAACCAGCGAGCGCCACACTTTAAACTGTTCGAGCAGCTTTCTCACCGCTTGGCGATTGAAACAAACATGAAGTACCTTTAAAAAATTTAAGGGCCATTCCGTACAGCTCCAGCAGAGGAAAGCCCCATTTCCTCTCTATCGCACATTTGGCAGTCTCTCCATCTTCGCCTTCAGCGCCGCCCGGCTTATCTGTGCTGGGTTCCGTGGGTATGGACTCCGGTTCTTCGGCCTGGCTCTGCTCGCCCTCCGGGTCCGGAGTGAGGGTGAGGCCATCGATGGAAACTTCGAGCCGGCTAGAAGTAGCGCTGTCGAGGTCGCCGCTCTGAACCTCTGTCGCCATCATGTAGACCGTCAGCTGAAGCAGCCACGTACCTACTTCCGTTTCAATCTAGCGGAAGTTCCGGTTGTTTTCTCTCCCCTCACCGATGTAAATAATGACGAGGTCTTACCAACAGATAAAAAGACTTGCCCAAAAACAAACAACCCCCCCCCCAGCATTTTATTAACCGTCACGTACACTAACGGACACATATAAAAATGAACATGTATTTTAAAATATGCAATGGATAAATTGTCTTTTTTTTAATCGATTTTCCATGTTTTCCATATAACGATTTTATAAGCTTATGCTTCTTCCTGCTCCTTTTTGAACATGAAGGTTATTTGTAGTTGTGGTTGCTCGTTTTCCTTTTGTTTTGCTTTGTTTATTTGTCTCTTTTAATTCTATGTTGTTGTACTTTTTCAACATGTTCAAAATAAATATACAATCTATCAATGTCAATAACCGGTATGATCATCCCTATTCTTCAACACATTTTGAACTCACTTTGTCAAGCTTTCTTGGAATGTCTTTAAAAAGTCTTTGGGAATAGTTCTCCAGGCTTCTTGAGGAACATTCAGATCTCTTCTTTGGATGTGAGGAGCTATCCGGGTATGCTTTTTACTGCACTGGCAGTGTGTTTGGGATCATCATGCTGAAAAAGCCATTGCCAATCGGATGCTTCCCAGTTTTGTTTTGTTTTTTAGTTTTCAAAACACACTGCACACCATGCTGGAATATGCCATATTTTCGGTTAATAGTTCTTTGGGAATAGTGCAATAATACTTGACTTAGGGGCCTTTTTATTATGTTGGAATGATTCACAGGTCAGTGTAAAGTGACTTAACAAACAAACAAAAAGAACTATCCCCCTGAAAATGATCAGTTACAAGGACTGGACAGAAAATTAATGAAAAAGCAGGCAATGTCCAAAGAAAAACTTTAAAAAACCTTCATAAAGCCTGAAGAACTATATATACTATGCTATACTAATGTCCCCGATGTTTTATTTGTAATTAGCTAATGATGGTTGCTGCATTTGCCCAGGTGAGGTACATTGACAGTAAGACTTGGCCTAAGCTTTGGATAATACTTATGCACATTTTGAATGAGCACATGCTCTCCAGCTCCTTAAATTATCCTTCAAATACACAAATATTGTACTGAAATACATTATAACAAGGGCCCATTAGACAGGTGACATTTTAACACATTGCTGAAAACCTGTGAGAATACTTTGCCTGTCTGTCTGCAGGGTAAATGTATAGTGGCCCGGCCCAGGTGTGAACTTGCTTTTGTTTGGGGGCTACAGGAGCAGCAGTATTAATCCCCCACAAGAATTTAGTCCAGTGTTTGCTTGTAGTCCAGCCTGATAACTACATCTTATCAGTATCAATCAAATTAGATCTGCTTTTTAATCTAATTACAGTGCCCAGTGTCTGTCATAGGCTGCCAAACTAAACAAACTATATAACATACCACAACAGCTAAGGTAAAGCTGCAAGGAATTTTCATGCAGTTGCTGTACTAGGTTAGCATTTTTAATCTACCATGGCTTGTCATCACAAATCAATGCAAAAAAACAAACAAACAAACAAACAAACAAAAAAACAATAACAATAAATAAATAAATTGTCCATGCTATGATCTCCAGGTCCATCAGAAGAATGTCACAAAACATCAAGAACTTGAGGACCCAGATTTTTAGCATAGCAATCTGGTCTGTGCACAAGGGGCAATACCCCATTAGGGCCCCCAGACAAAGCACCCTATGAACTGTGAATGCTTTAGCCAACAAGCAAATCCTATTTGAACAAAAGTAAGTGTCGAAGTACAGAGATCAAAAAGGTTAAGATTACCGTTACGCCGCGGAAACAAAAAAAGACACACATTAAATATGTACACACAAGTAAACATGGACTTAAAATGATCAAAGTACATTTAAAAAAGGGAGCAGAGCATGTGTTATGTCAGAGTCCCCTGGTGGTCCGTCATTGTTGCAGATGTTCATTAATAAAGGACCCTGCACCTCCATCAAGAGTACGGATTAACATATGAAGAATCACCTAAAATTTTGGCCTGTCAAGGAGTGTTGTAGGTACTCCCCAAGAGTAAACAATGCATGCTCTATTTTAAACGCTGACAAACACATTGCCAAATTTGCACTACACTCCCCAGATGACTTAACCCAGTAAGCTCTGTATCCTGTAAAATCTGTGAGAGGAAATATTGCAAGGAATCTGGAAATTGTTGCATTGTCAGATCATAGCATAGTGCAGAATTCAATCTGCAGGCAAAAAAGTGGAGCATGAGGCACAAAATTGTTTAGTCTGTCTTTGGGGAGGGAGGGCTTCCTGACCTCTTGACCCAATCCCCCCTCTGAATCAAACGGAGGTGACATATTCAATAAGACCTGCTCGCTCCCAAGTACTTTTTAACCGTGGTTTGTGTATTGAAATCCACTTTGTTGACACTGATAAGGCTCAGGAGGCATCATTTCCCACAAAGTAAGGCTTGTGTGAGGGGGCAAGTCATGGAAAATCTATGCTTTCTTTTACCTCCAAACATAGCTTATAACCTTCCTGACAGATGTGGACAATTCAATATTTTGTCAGTTATTAGGGTTTAAAAGGTTTAAAAAAAAAAAAAACAAACAAACTTGAAAAAGCCCCACAGTCTGTGGTTACATCATCTGATAACATGCAAAGGCTTAATGACTTGAGAGTTCACAACATTCTAGAAGGACTCCTTAAGGTTGAGATCAGGGCTCTATACTTGGACTAAAGGTCTGTTGCAGAACTGGTTGTTCTTACTGTCACTGAAGCAAAACTAATGCCACATATAACAGCAAATTCACTTCAATGAAGTTTACTGCCAGGAAAATTCTTCAATAGCAGTTATAGATGGCAATAAATGTTTTGCCATCTAACAAAAGGGTTTTTATATGGTGTAAGAAGTCATCCTTTTAACAGTCGTTTCTGCAGTTTCAGATTTTATTGACAGCTTTGTTTTGTTTTTGTTGTTGTTGGTTTTTAGGCTTTGGGATACTCTGGGATGCTGGCATGATGCAGAATAACCTGTATAAAGAGCCAGTCTTGTTGGGTATACATAATTATTAAATCATGCCCTGTTTTGAGTTAGATTAATAATAATAAAAACCTAATGCTTGCGCTTATATCTGTTTTCTCACAGCGTCCTGGTATAGTCCTTTGAACTCCTCCACCTTTTTTGGGAAATTGCCGTTTCCGTCTTTCTCCCTTTGAAGGCTGAGGGTCCATTATTGCTTCATCCATGCCAAAGCGGATAAATGTTTTCTCTGGCGATGTGTATTGAGCGTGCAGATTCCATTAAAACTCCTTTAAACAGACCTGCGGCCGGACCATCGTTCCAGGTGTGATTGCTTCACACCTCTGCTGGCCCGCAGACGTCTGAAGTTGCTGCACGGCCGCTGCAGTGCCGGTCGGCCCCGATGGCAGACCCATTCACACATCTAGACAGCTTTACCTTTGATCACAGGAGGATTTAAATCCGGCGAGCGCACGGATCTCAAGCTCAGTCAGTCAGTCACCGGGGATAAAGCGGAAAGGATGTCTGCAGTTCAGGGGAATATGCGCGTCGGGGAGGCGAACCAGTTCCACATGTATCACGAAGGGCCTCTGCAGATGAACAACGCCGTGAATCCAGGTTGGTGGCTCTGGGATCATTAACCCCAACAAAAAGTTAATTTTCAAATACCGGCCTAACAGCTGCCTCAGAGCTCAACTTACGCAATGATAACTAAATTGCGCCTGCGTCTTCTTTTCAGAATGTGGACCTCCGGACGGTGGAAACTACTTCAACCCCGCAAATCCTGTTCCCAGGGCGGACAAATGCGTGGCAATGCTGACCCACAGGAGAAAGAGGACCAATTTCACCCAACAGCAAATCAAGGTGCTGGAGAAAGTTTACAACGACACTAAATATCCCGACATCTTCCTACGGGAGAGACTGGAGGCTCTGACTGGGCTGCCGGAGTCCAGAATTCAGGTGAAGTCCGGTTTAAACGCCACACTTTGTTGAATTGGTTGATTTATTTTGCATGGTCAAAGGGCAAACACAGTCACTTAAGATCACAGGAAACTCTCGCTACTCCACACTTGTGGTAAAATTGGATTTATGGAGTGGTAAGATGTGAATTAACGGATTTCCAAAATTGTAGGTGTGGTTTCAGAACAGAAGGGCCAAGTCTCGTCGCCAGGTTAGCTCATCAACGTCCACAAAGGTCAGCAGCACGCCAGCAGCTGGTCCCTTTATCCAAGTCCAGAACAGGATGGCTCCGGAAAAAGGTAGCTATTAGCTTTACTCACTAGTTTTGTGGTCACATCCTCACTCTAACATCAGGTCAAGCCTGCTCAGTGTCACTCATTGTAGTTTTAACTTCAAGTTTGTGGCTTCTTTTTTCTACATTCTAAAACATGTTGCTTAGTTTTGTTTTTTTCCCCCTCTCCATTGCAGTTTGTGACAATCTTCACAGTGCTGAAGTACATCAGATGGGTGGTTTTGGACTAGAGGAAAGTTTCAGGTCTACAGTGCACCTACAAGGCATCGAGGACACCCACAGGAACACTCTTCCAAGCAAACCCAGCAGCTACGCCCAAGCATCTGCCTCCCGCATCTATGACAAGGAGGGCGCCAGAATGAATCCAGAACACATGCAGCGACACAAGCAGAGTGCTGGCACTTCGAGCTGCAGCGTCCCTCTCTATCCCAGGAGAGAGCACCAGACAAACATGGACGCCAACATGACCAACAGCCAAGCTCCAAAGGTTTTGGTGGAGTATGACAATTTCCCACCAAACAAAACCATTGGACCAGAGATGAAAGTTGTGATTCCTCCCATCCCAATGCAGAACCCCTTCAGCACACCATCATCATCTAAGGACAACAGATGCCAAATGCAGTATCCGCAGGCGAGGGCCAGCGGGGACAGATTCGATCACTTTTCCCAGATCCCCGCCAGAAAGATGCAGGACTTCTCCGACTCGGATTCTGATTGGGAAAATGAAGCAATGGCAAACTTCAGTGGCTTTATGTGATGCATTACAAAAGCTACATGTATCATAAGAGGTGTGAGAGTGTATTTATTTTAAAACTATATATAAAAAAAAAAAAGACATTTGTTTTGTATGAATTTGTTTGTTTGTTAATAAATGAAACAAAGCCAAAACCTGCTTTTCAATATTATGTTTAATATAAAAAGACAAACATTTATATACAACTGCCCGGGGGCACTCTCATATACAACTTTACAAAAACTGAAAAAAAAGGAGAATCTCTAGGAAAGAACTGTTGATGGGGTTTAAAGGTCAGTGATGCAGACTTAGTGTGGGGGGTGTTGCAGCAACAGCCGATGTAAAATATGGAAACACTTAAGATCAAAACCCCAGAGTTCTCCTTTATAAAAAAATACTGAAAAAAAAAAAAACTCTCTTCAGTGCGCACAAAATTACAAAAGCCATTTCAGAATACACAGCAGAAAGGCTGACAATATTCCTAATAATCAGATATTGTACAATTATCTACAATAACTTTTTAATTATAAAACATTCCTTCGCGTTCCCCTGTACTTATCATTAAAGGAGCAACAGAACACACAACTTAGAGGGAAACATCAGAAATAGCAAAATATTGTTGCATAACCATACACACCTACTCAAAAATAAATAAATACGGACAATAAAAACTGTTAAAACCTTATGTTTGGCACGTGAAACCAAATAAATAACAGTTTTAATATTTTGGAAATGTGGAGCGTGGCAAAAAGCTTTAAGACTCTTTCGGGTTTGTGTTCATTCAGTTGGGTGCACAAACATTTTGATACAACAAAAGCTTGTGGGTAAAATATTCAGCATTCTTCTCTCCATTCCGATCAAAACGTGAGGAAATCTGGGAAGAACTCAAATTGAAGATCCACAGCATCGACATGAGCCTTCTTTGTAGTCTTTTAACAGTCCAGGTAAAAGCACCATTTCACAAGACAAACATGGATATACCGCACTTCCGTGTGTGTACATGCACCTGTGCGTGGGCGGGACGATGCAGGTACTCAGACTGCATTGGTGTTGTTGGCAGCGAATGCATGCAAATTGCCCAGCTGACTAAGGCCACTCTGGATGTGTGCCACATGGATCTCAACGTTATTCTGGAAGCAACTGGAAATGCAGAAAAATAACCAAAGTTATGAAGAACAGTTAACAACGGAACAACCAGGTGGTCCTGCAACATCAGCAACTTTTGCTTGTTCAGCAAATGTATGAACCACTAAACAGATTTCAGATAATTGTAATTTGTTATTTCATCATATATCTTAGAAAGGAAAAAAATATTTTAGCATCCACCAATAAGCAAATGATACAACAAACAACACCATAACACATCAAAATTATTTTGGAAATTTCAGAATACATGTTGTATTAGTTAAAATAAAGTGTGTATAAAAAGAATAGCCTCGCTTTGAAATTGACAGGTCACTGCCTACATTATAAACAAACTTTGCAGCTAGCTAAAACAAACCAATTTTAGTAAATTAATTATTGTAAAAGAACTGCAGCCCTCCTCAGTTCTGCTCTCTTACTCTGACTTTTACTTTGTAATTGCTCTGAATAGTCTCCACAGTCTAGACTCTGTGATCAGTTCAGCTAGGGTTCCTATGCTGCTCGGCACAGCCAACAACCTGCCCGGTTCTCCACATGTCCTGCCATACACTCAACATCCCACCCTGTTCAGCTCTGCTGTAAATATTTTGATCTAACCAAATGCCCTAAATAGTTATCTGTCAATCACATGCAGCTAGCTCTGGCTCATTTTACATTATCATTCACATCAAAGTGTGTAAATGTTGTGTGTTGCTCAGCAACATGCAGCAGTTTGCATAGACTTCAGTGGGAATCAAAATGACTCCAGTAAAACTAATGAGAAAGTTATTTATTTTTATACCACATAGCTGCACTATCCTATTTTAGGAAAAGCCATGAAATATGAGATTATACTGTTTTAACAGTTACACTATTTTGGGAGTTTTGAGATTCACAGATAATAAAGGAGAAAAATATTCAGTTTTGTCTTAAAAACAGTCATTCTTGCTCTTTTGTTAGAAATGGATGGAAACACTATTTGGTCCTTTACCTGAGGTTGGAGGGATCAATCGATGCTTTGATGTCATTGAGAGAGTCTGTTAGAGATTTAAACTCAAATGAATTCAGATCCCCACCATCTGCCAAACACTGAGACAAGCCAGGAGAATGAATGATTAACAGGTAATCAAATCAGAAGTCATGGATGTATTATATTATATTTACTGATTAATTGATAAAACATATATTGTATTATATACTTGAAGTTCAACATTTCTTAACAAATTACTGCTGCGAAGCTCTAAATTTTTGCATTGAATTTCAAACAAATTGTTTTCTTGCACACAGAGTGTGACATCCTAACATCCTCTCCTATCATCCTGACACACTTGTGATAAAAATACATCTTCTACCTTGATCTGTAGGAGCAGAGCAGTGAGACGGGAGATGAGGTGTGTGAGGCTGGGATTTGCCACACTCTGCTGCCCATCCTTCATGGCGTTGATGCGCATTTGCACCATCTGCTGGGCCTCTTCTTCACTACGCCTCCGCAGCTCTGTGGGATGGTCTGCTGGAACCATGCCCTGATCAGGAGCGAGCTGGAAAGATGTACACTGATGTTTAACACAAGGCTCTCTTACTCATTTGTTTCCTTACTCGTTCCTGACTAACAAGAAAAAAAAAACATGCTAGAATTATCAGATACTGCAATAAAATATTTCAAGTTTAAGTGTAAGCGTGCCTTTTCACTTACTTCACAGCAGTACTGCTGAACTTCATGAAGAACCTTGTTCAGATCTTTATTTAGCTGCTCCAGCTCAAGCACGGTGGTAGCATATCGCTTCTGGAAGTCCAGATCAATAGGCATCGAGTATGACTTCTGAACACAAAACAAAAACATAGCTGAGGTAAGCTTGATGTGGATATTTCAGAAGCATTTAACATGTTTTAAAGTAACTTAACTATAATGACTTTACCAGCTTCTCAGCTTCTGTATTCATTTCTTTCAAGTGCTTGATGTGCTCTTTCTTGATCATGAGGATTTTGGACAGTCTTGTCTAATAATGGACAGAAAAACAAGACAAAGCATTAGAACTACATTGAAGGACGTCACCTTTTTAGTTTTCAATTTGACAGGAATTCCTTACCACTTGGACCAGGAAATTGACAGGAAATCCTCCCAGTGTATCTCCTTCAGCACCGGGCAGTTTGTTCCTCCATGGTGACTGGGTGATAAGAGGGTCATTGTCCTGTTGTTTAAAAAAAGGCCAGTTAGATCAACAATCTTCATTTGAAATCTGTTTTTAGATGGGCAAACAGATACACAGCTGTGAAAAAGGTGTCCGGCAAAGGTTTCACTGGCTTTTTTACAGAGGAATCAGCTTCTAAGGGGGAATTAAGTGATTGCGCCACTAGCCCACCTTGGAATTCTTCAGTCTACCCACTGATTAGCATTAATGTATAAAACGTATAGTGTATAGTAGGCCAAACAAAGCAGTTATTTGAAAACAACAAAAAAAAAAAGAAAAAAAAAAAGAAAAAACAAAACTCGAATATGGCCAAACGTGTCAGCAAATCAACAAATGGTAGTAAATGTAGTTTCAGAATACCATATGGACAGGAGTGGTAGCAGAGGGATAGGGCCCTCTAGGCGGAGTCATGAGGCTTTGCATATAGCGTGCTGACCGATGCTTCTGGGCAAAGGCTGAAATGGGCATGGTCTCATTAGGTTCATTGCTCTGGAAAAGAAAATTACAATAAGATGGTTAATAATATGACCTGTGAAATTCCTACGATACAGCTATTGGCATTTCTTCTTCTTCTCCTGTGTGGCAAAATCACACAGAGTGAAGCTTTTATGAGAGTTAAGTTAAAGTGTTTACCAGGACTTCATAATCAGGCACAGTGTGAGTTCCCAGGCCAGTGCGGTCAAAGGTGACACGATAGGTGGCGGCACTGGTGTCTACTGCATCAATCTGCCCTGTGAACAGCCCATCATGGAGTCCTCGGAGACGAGCTGTAGAACAAAGATAAATGCACTTGATTTAAACCTGAATAAATAAATAACAAATAAATTAATTATTCACATATGGAGTCTGATACAGCCTACACCACACCATTAAAAGGATCTGACTTTTTACGAGTACAGATTCATTTGGTGTCTGAAATAGCCAAGTAGACGCTTTGCTATTTGTCCATCCAAAGATGTTATTGGCTTGATTTCTTGGTCCTTTAATTGTCCATAGTTTTGATCAAATTCAACTCCAGTACCATATTTTAAAATGATTGATTTGTTCACTGTCTTGTGCTCTTATTGTTCAACTTTCTCTTTTTTTTTTTTTTTTTTGTGTCCCGTTTGGATCTTTAGCCATCAGAATTGTTGTTTTAAGGCCAAGAAAGATGCCAAGCGGATTTATTTTACCAAGTGGATCATCATGGCCTTGCCATATTGGTCCATTTGATTGACCTTTATTATAATTATGAATTTATTTTATTTTCAGTTGCTACAAACGGGACAGACATGACTGGGGGATAGGACAGGGAGAAAGAATGAAAGAAAGAGGGAGAGAAAGAAAACCAAAGGGGAGAAGAGACGGTGAGAAGGGGGGGGTCACCTGTATGGAGAAAAAAAAAAAACAGTATTTGTTAGGAAAGACTGCAGTCCTTCAACTTTGAAGGAATTTAGCAATTCCTTGTTTATGCTCGCCAATAAAGTCAACTGATAAAGCAACAGAGTGTAGACAATCCTTCAAATATGCGTTGCTATACTACAAAAGATCTGTACAATCACCACAATTTCAAGGTGGGCACCTCAAATTAACATATGGACACACGTTTTGTTTCATAGAAAATAACGTTTCTATGAAACGTCATCTCATCACAGTCGAGCTAACCATTGATCTTTTGGATACAAAAATCATTCAACTTGACCTTTGAGGGATCCGTTTTCATTTGTGCCATAATTAGCATATTAATTCTTAAATCATGACCAAACCTGTGTTTTGTGAGGTAAATCACAGTAAAACTGCTCTAATTAGGTCATCCTTAAGTTCTCCCCAAAAATGGCTGATAGATCAGGGGACAGATAAAATAACTTCTCTATCTCTTAAGTTCAATTCCGTGAATATATCTTTTGAAAGTGCAAAGCAGAAAAATGTAAAATGCAACACTGCAGCTCATTTGAAAATCTTGCGCTCACTTCAGTCATCTTACCGGTGACTTTGGTTCCTATGATGAGAGGCAGAGGGATTTCATCAGGAAGATCTTTGCAGTTTGACACGTCAGTTAGTTTTCTTTGCTGCAGCAGCCGCATTTTCTGCCGTTTCTGCCTCAATGCTGTTCGCTCTTCAGCAAAGAATGCAGATGAACACCTTGAAGGGACAAAAGAGCACAGCAATGTAATGCCAGTTCTTTTTATCCTGACACATCAAGTCCATAAGGAAACTGTTCCATACACTTATGTAAAAATCACAGCGTACCGTCGAGGTTTCCCCATCAACCTCCTTATTGTACCCCACTCAACTCTGGTTAGCTTTCTTGTTTTCAGGTTGGGGAAAGTCTCCTTAAGACACAGGCAGAACTCATTGTCACCCTCGAAAAGAGGCCTGGAAGAAAGAGAAGCAACAGTAACAGTTTTATAATTACCAATTTGCTTTTGACTAACATGATAAGCTGAATTAAGACCAGTTATGCGTGGGTAACTTATTTTTTATCTCATTTATTTATGTGTACTCATCAGGGAACAAAAATAAATAAATAAATAAAAATCAGACTTTACCTGTCAATATTGGAATAAAACCATTCATAGATGCACCATTTGTGAGCTTTGGGCAGTTTCAGCAGGTTTCTTAATCTCAGCCCTATTTTCTGGGAAGCCTTCTTATCTGGTGTCACGATGTTAGAAAATTTCTGTGAGGAAAACCATTAAAACAACAGTCATTTCATAAACAACAATATGGTAGGCATTTTAAAGAACTCCTTTGGAAAGGGTTACATTAGACAAATCATATTCTGTTATGCTGTAGAGATATGATGAACTTATTCAATCTCAGGCACACCAACTTTGTCAGAAAGCATAACCTTTGAAACTCACATTACCCCGCAAGGAGCCTTTTTAAAAAATTCTAGTTTAGATTTTATATATTTGTGTGTGTATATGCGTATGTTTATTCATATACACATATGGATATCCAAAGTTAAACTCTATCTTATTCTTTTGGCTATTGATTGATTTTTATGTTAAATTTAAGTTATTAGCTATAATTTGGACTCACATTTTATCTTATTTTAATGTTGACATGATGTTCAACTCTTTGAAGACACTCGTACCAAAAACAGGTCAGGTATAAACAGATAGCTTTTGGACCAAAACAAACCTCAAACAAAGTTGAACTTTTATACTACGAAAACTTTCAAACACCCAAGTGTAATATATCTCGTCACAAGTAATCCAAGTGGATGAGCACTTTTCAAAGTCAAAAGTCAAAGTCAAAGTCAACTTTATTTGTCAATTCTGCCACATGTACAGGACATACAGAGAATAGAAATTTCGTTACTCTCAAACCCTAGATGAAATTGCAAATGAACATTTAAATATAAGAGAGTGAATAAAAAATGCAAATAAAATAATTAAAAAGTAAAAATTTAAATAAATACAATACAATTTAACAAGAAAGCTATGCAATATACAATATACAATATTCAGGTAAGGGTAAATGACATTGAGTGTAAACCAGGCAGAGTAGTGCAAATAGGCAAATAGTGCACTATTTTCACACACAATTTACTTTACTTTTAATCTTGGGCCTCGTAAACTGCACAGGTGACACAATTATCTTAAAGTTTAATATGAACAGTGCTAACTGGAGCATTACCAGGAAAATGTATTAACTGCAATATATACGTGATCGTAAGGAAGAATGCAATCATTACCTGTGGTGTGGTGGTGACTCTCTGGCTCCTCCGTGGAGATCTGGACGGAAGACGCTGCTGCGGTGGCTCATCTTCATCTCGAAACAAACGGCTCCGCTTCGAGCTCCGTGTAGGCTGCAAGAACAATGTAAATTCAAAATATTACCAACAATCTATAAATAACATTGTAGCATTCTCCATATTAGGCG
Source organism: Rhamphochromis sp. 'chilingali' (assembly GCF_963969265.1). Classification (NCBI taxonomy): domain Eukaryota; kingdom Metazoa; phylum Chordata; class Actinopteri; order Cichliformes; family Cichlidae; genus Rhamphochromis; species Rhamphochromis sp. 'chilingali'. Next base: position 10,606,925 of record NC_137932.1, on the reverse strand, counting down.
TCTATTAGCAGTAGAAATTCTGGCATGTTGCGTTATAAATAGCCTGGCTAACACAAATGTTACTCTGGGAACTCTCATGTATAATACACAGGTTCTGAAATAATATCTAAGTAAATGTAAAGACCCCCATTCATGCAAAATGAGATGAAATGCATTTTCCTTCCAGTTCCACATCACATTACACTGGCATGAAACAACTTAATGGAGGTAAGAAAATCAACTCCTGAGATGTAAACAGAACTGCAAAAGACTTAACTATGCTGCTAAGATGAGCAAAGGGCAGTAACTATGCATACACTAACGATATATCCATACATTACCATTTTCGGCCATAGCTCTCTCACATAAGATGAAGTGACTTTCTTTCTTTTCATTTTAAGAAGAAATAATTGTGATTTTTTTTAAAAATATCAAACCCTGTATTACTGCATTGTAATAATTAACTTCTTGGTTGCTAAAAGGAAAGAAAAGATACACTGAACTGCTCCCTTATTTCCCAACGGGTCACCACAGTGGATAGTACTTGATCTGGTGCAGCTTTGACATGATTGGTATTCTTTCACTGAAAAATTCCAAAACCGTGGCAAAAAAGTAGCCGGAAATGCATCAGGAGGAATCAATGGTACTGAACAGGCCAATTACAATAGCTGCGGCTTACACTGACACCACATTTAGTTCCGTTTCAGTGGAGGTGTGCGTCATGTCATGCCTTAGGGTTTCATCATAGGGTTTTAGAGGGATTTCCTGTTATGACATAGTTATGGCACAAATTTCCCACTGAAGCATAATTATGGAGTAAGGTGACTATGTTAACCACTATACCATATTTTTCATATTAGTAATTAAAGCAACGTGTGTAACAGATTCTCTTTGTTTTCGAAGTTTTCATTGCTTTCATTGCATTAACTTACCGTGTCCATTGTGACAGAGGAATGCCGTCCCCTGGTGTTGTGAGCTCGAGGGAAGCTGTTTTTCTCATTCAGAGTGTTGGACAAACTGCCCTCTGTGAGAATACCAACATATTTATATACAAGAACACCAAAAACAGTTTTTAAATCAGTAATTATATCTTAACAACCCTATACCAACAGACAAAAATCACATGCAAACAATAACAGGACCATTATGCCATGTAAGCTTGCAATTAGAAACTATTACAGAGCTCTGACCAACGTGATCTGACACAGGTCTAATCGATATAGTGAGGAATTCGAGTCAACGTTTCAGAAGCACCCAGTATATTTGTAAACAGTAAAAAGCATAAATACAAGGGAATCCATACCTTTAAGACTGACGAGTGCCTCTGCTGAGGAACCTGAGGAAGAGAACAATTTAGGCTACATTACTGTAGAGCAGGGGTGCTCAATCCCAGTCCTCGAGAGCTACTGTCCTGCAGATTTTAGATGCATCCTTGTTCCGACACAGCTGAATCAAATGAATGGCTTGTTATCAGGCCTTTTCCAAACTTGATGGCATGCTGAAGAGGTAATCAAACATTTGATTCAGCTGTGTTGGAGTAGGGATGCATCTAAAAGCTGCAGGACAGTAGCTCTCGAGGACTGGGATTGAGCACCCCTGCTGTAGAGCATTAAAAAGCATAAAAAAGCAACACCACATAGACGAAATCTAAAACGGTGCAACTTTGATAAATATTATTTGCCAGTGTTCTCCTTTTTAAGTTACGAAATGCTCATTTCACCTGTCGCAGAATCAGTAAGATGGTGCTTTAAACCCTGACAGCAGCCAGGCAGGTGAACAGGAATTAAAAATAAAGCTAGCGGACTCGGTTAGGCCTTTACCCCCAACTGGAGCTGTCAGACACGGGTGTAACATCAGCTGTGGGCAATTCGTATTTACACATGAGCCGGACAAGCTAAGCTATGAGCTGTAAAATAACGTTATTTACATTAGGTAAGTTCCCAGAGACCGTTTCAGGTGTAAACAGACAAATGAACTGGCAAGTTTCCCTTCACAAGATCAATAATGATACATAACGCATAACTATAACCAGGGTGAAGGAACGCTAAAAATGATGAAAGTGTCATGGAAAACTAAAATAAATCAATAAAATAGAAAATAAGTCCAGCAAAACAGATAGCTTGTTAGCAGCTAGTGGCGTAGTGGCAGCCTTTTTGTTCCTGCTATACGCGATCTAAGGTTAGCAGACGTTAGCTCGGGGCTAAGCTAACGGTATTTGTTCACCCAGTTGGGCTAGAGTAACTTGTTCAACTCCAACATTAGCCATGGTTAGCCTCTCGCGCTAACAAGCGTTAGCTGACTTAGACCCGGTGTCTGTTTGCGTCTAAAATGAGCTTATGAAGTCCGCGCAGAACCTATAATAGCCATTACATGGTCAGCGATATCGGGTTTTGGCCAGTTATTTATTTTACCACCGCGGGACTGCTGCTTGTTTACAATGCAAAACTCCTTGAATTTGTGTTGTTACTCACTCTCGTCTAACAGCTGGTCCATCTCCGCCATCTTGAATTAGCCGCGCCGCTTTTTCAAAGACCTTGTCAAAATGCATTCTGGGTCGGGACTCTCTCTGGAGGGCGATTTGAGAAATAAAAATCCCGTAATTTGCTTAAATGGTAGCTTAATAACTGCTTCCAGTAGTTTGTTTATCTAAACAAATACATCCACTTTCTACACATCCAACTTTTACATGTTAAATGTGAAGTTAAATCCTTGGGAAATCGTTTCGTATCAAAAACTTGACTCGGAATGGGAGCATAGCAACCAGCCATTGTTTCATACGCCACATCAGTTATCGTTCATTTCTCCTTTACGTTTTAGTCTTTGTTTGGAAAGTGTTGTGTTTGAAATGAAATGTTCTCTCTTGAGTAAATGTATTTATTTTTACCTGCAGTTATACCAAGAAAGATTTTGTTTATACTATACGCAACATAAAACAGCATATGGGGTACCATTTATCTATTAATTAGTAAATAACCAAATATACGTGAGATTTTTTTCTTAGCTGTGAGGAAAAAGCAGATGAAAAACTAAAAAAATAAATAAATCATTTGTGCAAATATGAGTTTCTAATCTCACAGAAAGTGTAAGTTTCTTCTTCCAATTTTTTCACTTTAGTAAGCTCATAAATTGTTACCATTAAATACAGAAAATCCTGTTGCTGGTTTTTTTTTGCATATTAACTCTTTATTTTGTTACCCTACAGTGCCAATGGGAAATGAGGCAAGACAGTTTCTACTGCTTAAATCTCCTACCAAAATGAAGCCAAAGCCTGCTTTTTCAGAATCAGAATACTTTTATTGATCCCTAGAGGAAAGTATTTGACAATGATTTTTCATCAAGGTTATACCATTCCCAGGAATGCTCCTTAGCAAATGACCTTGATTTTTGCCTTCTCCAACAAACTGAAAGAAACCCTTCTTCATGTCTAATGTTTTATTTGGGTTTGAGAGAAGCAAGAAAAAGACATTTAAAAAAAAACACTTAGTATGGCCTTTTTTATCTTTTACAGGGCACCTTGCATAAACACTCATCACATTTTTTTTTCTTTTTAGTGAGGAAGACAGCTAGAGATGCGAACAAAACAAGTATATACATGTCAAAATGCTTACAGTATCTTAGTCTTCACTTTACTGTGGATTCACAGCAAATGATTGGTTTGTGTATGTTTGCAGACTGGCTCTTGAACACTCCTAAACTTGCAGGACTATACCTTATGAACTACAGGAAAATAAGATCTTTCTGCAGTGACAGATTACCAACACTTTCTGAAGTTGTCACCAGACCTCTCCAGGTACTGATGTACGCAATGTGAAGAAGCCAGTATTTAGGTACCTAATGTATTACTAAGGAAGCCTGCCACTTAATAAACCTGGTGAAAACACAATAAAGTGACAAGAGATTTCCAAGGATCCACCATGAAGGACGGTTTAGTATCACTCCTTTTTTAAACATCTTCGGTTGCAGAGAATGAAGCCCAAGCATTTTGGAGGCAACAGTGGTCTTTTTTTTCTTTCTTTATGAAGAAGCTTCGTGCGCAGCCCCTCTCACCACAGGGATGTCTGGTAGTTAAACTTGATCTTCAGAAGATACTTCAGATTTACCTGTGCTACATCATACACAATGTACCTGAGGGAGCACGGTTAAAGAAAACAGGTGGTACAGATACAAATTAAGCTGAAAACACAAATACCCTGACAATTTATTTTGTGGTGACTGCTGTTAGGACATAAACACAACCCTTCAACTGTCTCATCTTCATGTCTTCACTGCTATAAGCAGTGCAAATGAGTCGATTTATGCATGACAGCTGGGTGAGCTACACAATGAAAAGTGTAGTCCTGTATTAAAAGACAGAAAGCTATAAAACTGTTTCCATGGGTGAACTCACTGGTCTTTAATTTATTATACCTTACTTGTACTGCATGTTGAAAGTGACTTAACTTACCTTCCCTATTGTAAACCTCTCTTTGATCTTTGATGTGTAAATGCACCGAGTTGCTGCTATGTGACTGGATCATTAGATTTTGTATTAATGACAAATGAACAGATACACCTAATGAAATGGCCGGTGACTGTAAGATAGAAATGTAACAAATTTTACTCACCTTTTTAACTGCACAGGTTATGTACAGACAAGCAGGTAAAAAAAAAATCATTACACATATAACCAAACAAACTAATATTAGAGGATACTCGTTGTACAGCAGACTTGTGTCATCAATATTAGTGTGGACTCCTTTTCCCAGAGGCACTTGCACTCCATTTAAAGTGACAGTGGCATTTGGATCGGGAGCTGTTCTACCCAAACCTGTAATAAAAAAAACCCAAAAGTGAATATTATTAAATGCACGCACATACACGCAGTTTTAAAAACTGACAGAGACAAAGGTAAATATTTCCTGCTGGGATGAATTTCATCGCGTTGTTAAGAACTACGCTGAAAAGCGTGGATCTAAATTACAGTTAGGGACACAGACTAAACAGAAATACAAAGCTTTAAGCACAATGTTTGCCATGTGAACCAAACACTTAGAAAAATAATACCAATTAAAATGCTGCAACCCATTATGTCTCTCACCTTTAACACTGTGCTTGCCCTTAGGTAATTTTGTAATATGAGAAGCCTTCTTCAGTTCATGCCTGCATTAGTTAAAAAGGAGGTTGCATTTATTTACACAGTCAGGCCAACATTTCAAAGGATGAAATATATATTTTTTTGCATTCAGACCGTCACTTACATGTTTCCTAGAGCAACCTCGCCGAGCAGAATGAGGCCCACAGGATCTGACTGGGAGGTATGGCAGTAGTTCGCACTCTTGGACACCATGTCAGCAAAGTACACACCTTTGCCAAACATGTAACCAGTCTGGAGAAAATTAAGCAGGACTGTAATGTTATGCAGGACTAAACACTAGAAACTATGGGTAAAGTTGGGGTATTTATTAGAAGGAGAGGTTTTTAATTCTTCACATCTTATCATCAACCTGGTTTCAAAACAACACTCACCACTGGGGCTTCTGGAGGGGCGATGCGGAGACCCTGAGACAGAATACCGGCGTAGTTGGTGGTTCGAGAGCCGTGCCACAATAGCTGGCGATTGTGCAGCTCCTCGAATGGACGGTATCGCTGGTGCTCTCCCTCTCTGACAATTTTAAATATCTAAAATACAGAAACACAATCAGAAGACAAACTAAGATTCCAAATCTATTAAAGCCATTAAAATGAAGCGGTTGTCCTGCTTAAACCCATTTTTACCAAGTTAATCAATCAATAAATTCAAAAAAAAAAAAAAAAAGACTTGCCTCTTGTACTTCCAGTGTGTACGTGTTGTGCGTAGCAGCGTGGGTGTTCTTAACGTATTGCACGATGATCTCAGCTTCACTTGTGGTCTTGTCAACAACCTGTAAAGCAACAGATGTGTCACATGCATTTTTTTGTTTTTACATTTCAAAACTTAAATCGATCATCAGGGCAAAAATGAAATCTTGCCCACCGTTGATGATTAAGAACAAAACTTTACTCTCTAAAGAGCTGTGCTCCTTACCTCAATCTTTGTCTTGAGTTTCTCATAGTTTATGTCGATGGGGTCTTTCTCATTGTCCTGGGCTCCTCCTCTCAGTAAGCTGTAAGCCACTTCAATATCCAACAGGTTGTCCAACATCTGAACTTTAGCCTAAAACAGTGATGCATTTACAGATCAACCTTTTTAAACTCTGCATTAGGCTTAGTGGTGACATGACAAAGAAAGGTCAAACTCTAGATTGGGCAGTTTATGAGTCCTTACTTGAATGTAGTCCAGGTTGTTGAGCAGTGGAGGCTTCTTCATGCCAAAGTCATGAGGTATTAGGGTATAAAAGCGATTGGAGAGATCCAGTATCTGCGCCTCAGACACACACTCTGACACAGCCTTTAACAAAAGTAAGTTAAAAATGTAAACGTTGCATGATCAGGAGCTGCACAGATCTCATCCAACCACTGGTACAGAAGGACTAGTTGTTATGTCCAAAATTCATTCCAAACGATAGTATTAAAATGGATTTCAAAGCATTACAGAGTTACCGTATTTTCACGACCGTAAGGCGCACTTAAAAGTCTTAGATTTTCTTCAAAAAGTACGGCGCGCCCTATAGCGCAGTGCGCCCTGTGTGTTGTAAGGAGGACGTAGTAGAGAACACCATGAGAACGCTAAAGGGTGAAGTGTGGGCGCAACCCTGAAAATGGCAAAGAGACACGCTTATGAAGCACAGTTTAAACTGAAGGCCATCAGCTACGCGGAGGAACATGGAAATCGAGCAGCGGCGAGAGAATTTAAGATTAACGAATCGATGGTTCGCAAATGGAGGAAGCTAGAAAACAAGCTCCGGCAGGTCAAGAAAACGCAGCTGAGTTTCCGCGGACATAAGGCGAGGTGGCCCGAGTTGGAGGAAAGACTCGAGCGGTGGATCATCGAGCAAAGAACGAGCGGGAGAAGCATTTCGACGGTCACCATTCGGCTAAAAGCAGTTTCACTTTCACTTTTTGTGAAACTGTGCCATTTTTCCATCCGGACCAGGACTACGGTAGCGCAGCAACTTCCAGCGGATTATAAGGAAAAGCTGGCCATCTTCCGCTCCTACTGCAGCAAACACATCGGCGACAAAAACATCCAGCCCAGCCACATCACAAACATGGACGAGGTCCCGCTCACTTTTGACATCCCGGTGAGTCACACTGTGGAGAAGCAGGGGACCAGCACGGTAGCGATATGCACAACGGGGCACGAAAAGTCTTCTTTTACTGTTGTGCTTGGCTGCCATGCTAATGGACAGAAACTGCCGCCTATGGTGATTTTTAAGAGAAAGACTTTGCCTAAAGAGAAGTTTCCAGCAGGAATCATCATTAAGGCAAATGAAAAGGGCTGGATGGATGAGGAAATGATGAAAGAGTGGCTGAGGGAGGTGTATGTAAGGAGACCAGGTGGTTTTTTCCACGCATCACCATCGCTCTTAATCTGTGACTCTATGCGTGCCCATCTCACAGCCGATGTGAAAAAACTAGTGAAACAAATGAACTGTGAGCTTGCTGTCATTCCGGGAGGCCTGACAAAGAAACTCCAACCGCTGGACATCGGTGTGAACCGCCCGTTCAAAGTAAGGCTGCGAGCGGCCTGGGAGCGATGGATGACCGATGGAGACCACAGTTTCACTAAGAGTAGAAGGCAGCGCCGGGCGAGTTACGCCACAATTTGCCAATGGATTGTAGATGCTTGGGCTAACATGTCTGCTGGCACTGTTGTTCGAGCTTTCGCAAAAGCCGGCATCATTTCCGAGGAGCCGCACGGCACGGAAAGTGACTGACAGTGAAGAAAGTGAACCTGGCATGTTTGATGGAGATTTAGCGCAGCTGTTCAGTTCAGACACAGAGGATGAGGACTTCGATGGGTTTGATGATAAAAATGTGAGTACCAAACTTCGTTTTGCTCCTGCTTTATTTTTAAATACGCACACTTGTATGCTTGTGTGTTGTTGATGATGACGATTACTGGTAATAAAAATGTGAGTAAGGTACCGAACTCAGGTTTGCTCCCGCTTTATTTTTAAATACGCATACGGTACTTGTATGCGCCCTATGATCCAGTGCGCCTTATGTGTGTGTTAAATACAGTAATGGCACACATAACTGAGACTGCGCCTTTTAGTACAGTGCGTCTTATGGTCGTGAAAATACGGTATATAAAGAGGAATCCAACATAAATACCGATGCAACTCTCAGAGGAGCTGTTGACTGTCACTGACCTGCTGTACTTCAGTGAGGAGCGCATAGGCACTCTGGATTTGCCTCTTGCTCAGCTTACCGAGTGGCATCTTCTGGAGGTCAATCTGCAGACAGAAGAAGAATAAATCAGCCTGTCAAGTGCAAAAATACTGGTGGATGCCAGTGCTACCCCTCAGCATTCTAGTAGTTCCAGTATGGTATCATTTTCAAAATCCTCTGTTGCCTTGTTCTCAAGTTATGACATTCGCAACCTTGCGTTTCAAAGCCAGCTGCCCAACGCCCAGCAGGGTCAGCCTTTTACAGCTGAGGGGTAATAATAAGTAGTAATGCTCACAGAGCACTTTACATCATTATAAATTAACTTATTGTATTAGAAGAGTTATCTAATCTGCTGCTAAAATAAAAAGCACTTAAAATGTTCTTTGTGAATGAAGACGAGTATTTTCCTTAAATTGTTTAATCTCTTAAACATCAGTAAATTATTTTTATGTCTGTGACAACAGCCTAAAATGTCAAAAACTAAAGCACATTTACCCAGATGTCAATCTACAGCATCAGACACGATTTTTTGGGTTTTTTAATATACTTCTTAAAGTTGTACTTCTAAGTCAAAATATTACTGTATACTGCATATGTTTTATCCATCTGACTTGAATGAATGAACTTGCGAAAATGTGAAGTAAATACCACATCGGGCGAAATGGTAAAAATAACCCAAAGAACTGGAAGATCCTGATTTCAGTGTGTGGTAGGCAAGTCTTACCTCAAACTCGACCATGGCCTTCTTCATGCTTTCTACATCAAAGATCATCTTGATTAGCTCCTGGACAGGTTTGGCCAGCTTTGACTTGGTGCCAGCCGTGGCTGTCAGCCTCTTCACTGCCTCCTCATCCTGCACAGAAACACAAGGGGTCACTAAGAAATTAAAAATCCACAACATGTCAGACGAGATGTTGACTTATTACTGTGTATGTGTACCTGTCCGTAGTCAATCTCCAGCGGGTAGAACTTATTGGGATATTTGGTGAAGTTGGACGAGCCCCAGTCATTGCCCGTCTTCTCCTTGTACACACCCAGGAAATTATCCAGAGCAGAGTTCTTGTCATGGAATTTGTCCAACTTGTTTCCTCCGATAGTTGTACCCACTCTGCCCCATGACCTGAACACCCAGTACCTACACGCATGTCACAGAGGGAAGAGATACATGAGTTAGTGTCTGGATAGATAACATTTCCACGAATGGGGGGAAATGGTAAACAATAGGCAAAGCCTAACTGCAGCCAACACAAAGAGGTCCGATTACCGTTTCTGTACATCATCCTCAAGCAGCTGCAGTTTATAGTAAGAGTTAGTTCCTCTGACAATATCCACAAGACCGAGTGTAGCACTGTACATCTTCCCATTCTGCTCCAAGACATGGGCACTGTTCTCCAGACCTGGGAAAAAAATAATAATTAATTAAAATTGTGGGGGGAAAAAAAAAAGAGAAATGAAGCATTTTCAGTCCATGGTACTAATGACTACCTGAGTCTGGATCCACAGCAGCTCCACCTTTGACTGTGAGTTTCATCTTCTTGGATTTGCTACCACCTGTAATGCCACAACTGTTTAATGTATGCACTAAATGTCACATTGTATACCGCCGCAATTGTTCTAATGCATTCATTCAGTATTTCCACATTAAGTGCCCTTTACCTTCCTCCTCTTTCACCCTCCCTGTGCTCTTAGTAGCCTGTGTTCCAGACTTGGAGGCCACAGATGGAGCCTGAGCTTCGACTTTAACCTCTGCCCCCCAGGGGGAGATGGCGTGCAGGGAGACCAGCTCCTGGAGGGCTTTGCCCGATGACTTGATGTCAGTGAGGAAATCCTCAGAGACCACACGCACGCCAGCGTCCCTTACTTCCTCCATCTTCTTACTCATCTTCTCCACCTCCTCTGTCAATACATGGCAAAGTTTGATGTTATATCATTCCTTTTCTTACTGAGAGTACTTGTGATAATTCTCTCTTTAACAAATCGTTACTCACTCTTGGTGCTTATACACAATGAGGCCTTGTTGACTGTGCCGGTAATCTTTCCACCGAGCTCTTCCACAGCAGCTTTCAGATCATCCTTGTTCTTAGTCAGCTTGCCCACAGTCAGCAGCTTCATGCCAGTAAGAGGCTTGTCTAAGGGACAAAACACACAGAATAAAACATTTTGTTAATAACAAGAAAAATGTTAAGAATTTTTTCATTGCATTTTGTCCGTGGTACCAAGAGGAAGGAAGATTTTTAATGTTTTACACAGTCTTTTAAGTTTTTCTCACCTGAAGGTGCTCCCTGTGGCAGTGGCTCGGTCGGAGCGCTGGATGCACTCGGTAGTGGTTCTGATTTGGCCGCTGTCAGGGTTTTTGTGGGAGCCTCTTTAGGGTAAACCCTGTCCTGCCGCTTGAATTTGAATTTTTTCAGAAAAGAAACTTCGTGGAATTCCTAAAATGGAAAGAGAATATTTCAGAGACACAGAGCAAACAGGTAACTACAAATTAGTTTTATATAGCAGTTTAATTTTTCTTCCTCAGTCCTGCTCATTGGCTAAGGCCACCTCATTTATTTACTTTTCATTTTCCCATTGGTGACAGTACGTATTCTAGAAAGTTTCACACGCTCCACCAGGAAAGACTGTTGTTGGTGTCAAAAAACTAAGACAGTACCACCACAGAAAACTTAGGATGATTCAGTGACTACGGGAGGGGCTACTGCAAGAAATATAATACAGACTGACACATGCAGCCCACAGATTTTGTCCAGGGCAGCTATCCAGCCATAGTAATTGCTCCAGCTTGTGCTGTGCTAACAGGAATGTGGACTAGTTGTTAAAAGGTAACAAAGACAAACTTGTTCTGCAACTGTGGAAAAGACGTCTACATATAGTTAGAGTGAGATGAGGTGACCAACCTTGGGAATGACCCAGTCTTTGCGTAAGGGTGTTGTGGTTTTGAACACACACTTTGTCCAGGCAGAAATGTTTCCTGTGCAGTAATAGGCGTCACCCTTAAACACCAGCTGGCCCTGGCACTCCTTACAGGCCTCGAGAGCACCAAAAGCCATACCATCGGCCAGGCTGTCAACTACCTGCAAGTCCAAAAACATTCGTCATCAAACAGAAGAACAGCAGCACTCCTCAGAAAATTTTAGCTTTAACTGTATTCATGAGTGGTAAATATAGAATCATCTCCTTTCCAATATGCTACGTTAGACACAAAATACAACAAGCTTCTCTTACATTGGTCTCTCCAGAGGGAACTTCCTGGCCATTTGCAATCAGCAGCTCCTTCATATCATTGGCTGAACAATATTTTCGCAGCTTGTCCTTAATTCCCCAAATAAGCTGGCTTTGATTCTGCAGAGAAGTGCAGCCAAGACACACGCACAAACAAATTAATGCAACATCGGAAAAGATCAAGGTTTAACACGTGAGAAGTAACATTAAAAAGTACCTTTAACTGTTCTTCTAGCTTTTTCTTCTCGTCGTCTTCTTCTCTCTTCTGTTTTTTTGACGCTCCATCAACATCATCAGTTTTCCGCTTTCTGTGAGGACAAACATAACATTTCTTTAAAACTTTTTTTTTCAGTTAGTTCAACAAGGACAAAAGGAAGGTGAAAAAACATCCAAATTAGCTTCCTAACTGAGCCTCAGAGGATCACAGGATAGCAGTCAAGATGAGGAACAACAAGCCTGATTCTGACACCTTCAGTCATTAAGCAGATCCAATTGGGCCTAATCAGTTAATGGACACACACAAACGCAAGTTGGTACATGTCTGCACAGCCCCAGGTGTCAGTGTTGATATCGTGCATTCTGCTCTGACGAGGAAAATGCTTTTAGCATCCTGGGAGACCAGACATGCACACGTGTTTCAGTTAATGACCATCCAAGTCTCAGACAAACCTCACTCATCAGACAACAGCTGAATCTATGGGGAGGAGGAGGATGGGGGTGGGGCTGCACATAAATCAATGTGGTAATGCGTTTCAGCAGAAGTCTGTTTGCTTTTTTTCTGAGTGAAGACGGCCAGTGAAAGAATAATACTGAAGAAGCTTTTAGATTCTCTGCTAAAATCATCGTAAACAGATGCGAGCTGCTGCAGACGGGTGAGTAATTTTCCTTCTTTAATGCATTTTATTACCACTCCAAGTTTGTTTTGCACCTTATTTCTCTTTTTAGGACAAACATGGAGGCCACCACAGCATTGTTCCAACTCTACACTTTCCAAAAAACAACAAGCAACTCCTCCCATCTGTTGCCCCCTTTTCTAAAAGCTTTCCAGAACTTTTCATCTGCTTCCATTTCTAATGCCTCCTATTCAGCGTCGCCTCCACCTGAAGACTTGGTGATTTCCCCCAACGTGACGTACATGGCGGCTGAGCTCGTCATCGCCTTTTTCTCCACTACAGGAAATCTACTGGTCTGTGTCGCTGTGGGCCTCAACCGCAAATTGCGCACCGTCACCAACTACTTCCTGGTCTCGCTCGCAGTTGCTGACATTTGTGTGGGCGCAATCGCCATTCCCTGTGCCATCCTGACCGACATTGGCATGCCGCACCACAATCTCTACCTGTGTCTTCTCATGCTCAGCGTTTTAATCATGTTCACCCAGAGCTCCATCTTCAGCTTGCTGGCAGTGGCTGTGGAGCGCTACATCGCCATCTTCATGCCTTTCCGATACCAGGTCCTGATGACGCCTCGCAACGCTGTGCTGGTGATCCTCGCCACATGGATTCTGGCGTTTCTCATCGGACTTGTGCCTCTGATGGGCTGGCACAAGACGCCGCCTGACACGGGCTACTGTTTCTTCGTCCTTGTGGTGGACATGACCTACATGGTCTATTTCAATTTCTTTGCTTGCGTGCTCACTCCTCTGGTGATCATGTTCCTCATCTACGCCCAAATCTTTGTCACAGTTAAGCAGCAAGTGCGGCGCATCACATCTGAGCAAAGCGGCAGAGGTGACGGACAAATCAGGACCGCGGCCAGCATGCGGCGAGAGATGAAGACAGCTACTTCTCTCTTTCTGGTTCTTTTCCTCTTTACGGTCTGCTGGATCCCACTTCACATAATCAACTGCTTCCTGCTTCTGTGTCCACGCTGCTATGTACCTCTTGAGCTTCTGCTCACAGCCATCATCTTGTCACACGCAAACTCTGCTGTCAACCCTTTCCTTTATGCCTACACCATGACGGCTTTCAGGGACACATTTAAAGCTATTTTTATGTGCTGCAGGACAGTGGTGGACAGAGAGGCTTTAAATGAGACCAACAGCAGGGATCAACGCTAGAGCTGATCATAACTTTAATCCCAGGCTTCAAACCGAATAAATGATTTTGGCTCACCCCTCAGATTTGACAGCAGGGAGCCTCTTCTTGAGCTCTTCTTTGTCCTCTGCCCGCAGTGCATTGAATCCCTTCAGCTGAGCGGCGCTATACTCGGGCTTGAAAACCAGCTCCTCCCTGCGGCTCACGAAACACGCCGTGTGGTACCAGCGGTCAATAAGACCCAGCTGTGGCTTCTCGGGGTCCACAGTTTTCTTGGACACACGAATCTGATCCTGGAGGTTCAAATGGATCAAATATTTATGGGAAAATGACAAAGTTAACCCACCAGATGATTAAATAATTAAATTTAAACAACAGTTTTCAGACAATAAAAGCAGTCCCAAACCTTTTCTATTTTCTGCTCACAGCCTTTGCATGTGCTGCGGTTTGACTTGGCGTATTCCACAGCAAAGTCATTCAGCGTCTTCTCGCCTTTAGCGCCACCCTTCTGGTCACCTTTCCCTACAAGATCAAAAATTGAACATGTATATCTTTTTATAGCTGGTTCAGTTATCAGTAATAAAACATATCATGATGAGTCTACAGATGTATAGATATATGTATAGGTTAAATCTGAGTTATGTCAGACCAACTACAATTGAAATAGCTGTCTGTTTTCATTCAAATGACTGACAGACTCAGTGTTCAGCTCTAAATAAGCCTACCAAAGCTTCACCTATAGTCTAGTCATCAGGAAACCATTTAAAATATATAATACAGTCTTTGATTTTCTTTCCAAAGTCAACAACTGCTATAAATCCTTGTGACTGAGCAGGTAATTATGTTCTCCTCTCATGATAAGGGCATTTACACTAAAGAGTGAAATTACTTTATGATTTGTCTTTGCTGTTGCACTGATTGATTCTTTGATATAGCAATGTTTAACCGCTGCTTAGTAACACTGTTACTCCTCCGATTGCCTATTATAACTAAAAGAAGCTTAAGATAACATTAATTAAGTCGTCCAACCATTTCCACGAGGGGTCACAGCCTAATAAAACTGAAGTACTGACCTCCTGCGGCGCCACCGCTTTCTATGGCCTTTTTCACCTTCTGTTGGTCATCCCAGCGGAGATCAGAAAACCCAGCGATATCAGCGGTGGACTGAGCTGATGCTCGCTGCCAGAAGCAGGAAAAGTGGTGCCAGTGGGGGACCTTCCCATCAAACATGGGAGACTGGAGAACAAAAAACACAGATGTTTAACTTTACAGTGTAAAGCGTCTCTAATTGCTTCTTCCAGCTCGATGGTTATATGATGCCTCAGAAGGGTAATATTTTCCTGCCAGACTTATTTAATCATCTCTTTTCTTTACCAATGCAATGTTATGTGTAGGGCATTCAATCCATTTATTACATGACACAAAGATACTTTGGAACTACTCTTAAGTTAAATCCAGGTTGTGCAAAATTTTGACAAACAGCCCATGGCTTTGAGACATTTTTGTGGACATCAGTATAAAAAAATAAGATGTAAACATGCCGTTTTCTAGCATGTATAGCTATGAAAATTGAATAAATATTGTATATTTAGGACATAACACATTTTTTAAGGTTTATATACAAAGATTCAAAAACATATTTTTCTTATTTTACTAAGGCATACTTTATACAATGTGTAAACTAAAGTGGCTCAAGAATAGAGCCCTGTGTGACCCCTACATTCATAAAAAAGGTGCATGAAGTGCACAAAAAGTACTTTACACTTTGAGGATTTGTATGAATTACACAGACTGAATGTGGCAGGTCTTTAGAGAGAAAAGTTGAGTGACCTGAGAATCCTGAGCTGTTCCCATCAACCATGAGTAAACAGGCAGCCACATAAGCAGCTCTCCGACTCTTTAAGTGATTACCTCTCTGTGGGGCAGCAGCAGTTACCACGCAGTGGTATTTCTGCTTCTGTGTGCTGTGATTTTTTTTCCCCTATTATTTGTCTTCTGGGGTAGACAAACTCTGAATATCTGCAGCCTTCAAGCATAAATTAAATTAGCTCATGAAATGCAAGATGCATAATAGCCAGACAGAGACAAAAAGGCTCCGCGGCTCTTTGTGATGGACAGGAGTGCACAGACAATGTCAGCCATTTAAATGCTAACGAGGGCCTGATTCGGCGCAACTGAAACCACACCATAAGCTGTATTTTCCTACTCTCCAGTCTGCTCCTACCCATCCACTACACCCGTACAACAGCCCGCATGCTTTACTCAGATAGCAGCACCCAGATAGCAAGCCAGTTAACGGAGCGGCTTTGCCTCCACACGTCGCCACCTTACCTGCACCATGATAGCCATCCTCAGCGAGTCTTTAGCTATGTTTTCTTTGCATTTTTTGCACGACGCGCGGCCACTTTTGGCGTATTCTACCCTGTACAGCTTGTCCTCTTGTGAGTCTGCCATAGTTGATTTTTTTTTTTTAATAAAACAGAACTACACAAATTCACCACGAGCCGAACAACTTTCTTCGGGAGACGAGGAACCGCAACAATCAACGCACTGGCGGAGAGAAGCCCGCGTGCCTGCAGAGAGAAGAGTCACGTGGAGAGTTCTCACTCCGTCTCTGTTTCCCACCGCACCAGCGGCTCTCTCATCTGGGAAAACTACAGCTCTAAACTCGCAATCTCAATCCCATTCTTCCCGAGTGAGATATGAGCGAGTGAAGGTGACAGTATGCTGCACATGCATACATCTTAAAGTGTGATTTTTAAGATTTAGACATTGAAATTTGGAGTTTAGCCTCTGAAGTAGAGCCTGTGATGCATGGTGTGCTACATGTGCTGCAGATAATATCGGTAATAAAGAGGCTATATCATTTTTGTAATCACTGTGTATGCATACAAAATGTTTGCCCTGTGTCACATTAAGGCCTTCACTCCGGACCCGTGGTACCGGACCTGTGTGCTGTGGTACAATGATGTTTTCATTGTTTTCATACATGTTTTAAATCATTTATCCTGCAGTAATGTCCCTTTTGGCATTAATAAAGTACCTACCTACACTAAAGACCAGAACTGAATTAAGATCTAAAGGAAAATAATTCAAAACTTTATCAAAATGACACAAAATCCATTAACACATACCTTAAAAATTAAATGACTAAAATATGCAACTGAATTGTGTAAAACTAAAAAACAACAGCAACAACAAAAAACAACAACAACAAACCCTATTCAGCTTTGCTTAAATTTGCATCTTGACTTAAGAAACACAGAAATTCTCTTCAGTACTATACAAAATCCAACAGATACATGAAAAACACTGTGACTATTAACATTATTATGATTAATGTATAGTATTATTATGTTTATTATATGATTATTATGATTATATTATTATTATATGATTATATTACTGTTATGCTTAAGGCTTTTATAAAGGCTTTTTATAGACCATATATTTATATTTGATTAATTTTAGAAAAAAATGTGAAAATAAATATATTTCTGTCCTATGACAACAGTGAAGCAGCATTCAGTGAGATAATGTTACAGAACCTTAATCGAAAAATTTAATGGAAAATAAAACCAGTATGTGATTGCAGTCTACAATGTTTGTCAGGAAACCTTTGTTTATGTCTAGGAAAGGAGTGTTAGATACTAGATGAGCTAACTTCTGTAGAGATTATGTTTTTTTTTTTTTCTGTGAACCTTCCGGGTGAACCATCTTTCAAAATAGAGCATCAGTGAGCCGGCTGCAGAATACCCGCGCTGGCTGCAGACAAAACTAATGGAGTCACGAGCAATCGTCGTGACTATCAAAGAAAGGAAGACACACCTCCAAGAAGAATACACCTTGAAAAAAGAGTTTAATAAGAGTCTCATGTCATTAACAATTAATAATACAGAGTTAAAAAATTAAAAGCACCCAGCTTTATGGCAACAATTGATTTTATTAATAGAAACTGGACTGGTTTGAATGTTTTTGTAAAAATTATATTAAAAAATGAAGTAAAAAGTTTTGCTGATACAGACGTACTATTCGCCGTGAACATTTCTATACTGTAACAACAATTAAACGTGTCTTTGGTATCTATTTAAAAACTGCACAAAGTCCCATAGAGGAGCTTAACATTAATATTTAAAGTTAAAAGACAAACAAAATAAAGACTGGCGTGAATTTGTGTCAGTTTGAATCAGACCTACAATGTAAAACATTCCTACATCAAGAGAAACCAAGCATCTTTGTTTGATTTTGATTTTAATAAATGATCAAGGTAAAAAAAGAAAAAAAAAGTACACCATTTTACATATCTGGACATAATCACTCTGGTTCTTAGTTAGGACCGAAACTTCAGCTGAACAACAAAATAACATCAACATATGACATATTACACAGTGTTGTCCACAAAAACTAAGCCAAAGTGCAGAAGCAGAGTGTGAAAAACTAAGTGCACTCTTACTGTTTCCATAGGAATTAACAGAGGAAGTAGCAGACAGGTCCTGCTAATTAAATGCACTTAATTAATTGATTGTCAGTGAGTATGAGCACCTATAAAGAAGTAGAACTTTTGGCAGTTTGATGGTCTGCTGCATTCAGGTGTGTGTTAATGCCAAGGAGCAAAGCAAAGGCTGCCTATCAGTCCGGAAAAGTTTATAAAGAAACTTCCAAACAATTTGATGTCCATCATTCTATAGTGAAAAACCTTATTCTCACTATTATATTATATATCTCACTATTATAATATCTTTTGCTATAATGCACAGCATCATATTTGGTGAAAACATAGCATATCAGCACATACACCTCGTACTAGCTCTCAAGCACGGTGGTGGAATTGTAATACTCTGGGCTTGTTTTGCAGCAACAGGAAGTTGCAGTCATTCCTCTGTATACCAAAGTATTCTAGAGTCACATGTGAATGGCCTGGTATGGTAAATGGCCTGTATTTATATAGCGCTTTTTACTAGTCCCTAAGGACCCCAAAGCGCTTTACATATCCAGTCATCCATCCACCCATTCACACACACATTCACACACTGGTGATGGCAAGCTACATTGTAGCCACAGCCACCCTGGGGCGCACTGACAGAGGCGAGGCTGCCGGACACTGGCGCCACCGGGCCCTCTGACCACCACCAGTAGGCAACGGGTGAAGTGTCTTGCCCAAGGACACAACGACCGAACCTTCCGATTACAAGGCGAACTCCCAACTCTTGAGCCACGATCGCCCCGCCACCTTTGTGACAGGGAAAAATTGTAATTGACTCATTGAACAGTAAAATGATCCCAAGCACAGAAGCAAATCTGCAACAGAATGGTTGAAAAAAGAAACGAATCAAGAAGTTGCAATGGCTCGGTCAAAGACCAGACCTTAACTGACTGAAATGCTGAAAGAGAGCTGTTCATAAATGATTGGCTGCAAACAATATTACAAAATTCCTCCACAGGGATGTGAGATACTGATAACGTTTATCAGGGCTTAAACATGGGACTCTCCACCATTTGATCTTAGAAATGAAGAAGCTTCACGGATGACAGGTGAAACTTAGAGGAGTCCACTCGCTTTTCTTTCCCAGCCCCTTGGATTACCATGACCTGGATGACTGAGGACCTTCACATAGATAAAGTTTTACAGAAAACATTTACATCAAGTTATTGTTGCTAAATGTGGTTCTACAAGTTACGGAGGTGGACTTAGTGTACTTTCACACACTGCTTCTACATGTGGTGTTCTACATCTGAGGTTGTATTTCAATGCATTTAAGATCTTGTAAGGATGAAATGATTTTTTTAGGTCCTAACACAAAGAACCTTAGTACTGACAGAGGTTTTGCTTTCTTTTTTACCATGACAGTAAGAGGAATACAGTGATATGTGAGGTGTTTTTGGCATTAAAACTGTTTCAGTGTTCCTCTTCTGAATCTCATAAATTCAGAACAACACTGACTCTGACAAGATAGAAAATAAGAAATAGTGGCTCAGTGGAAACTATGCAAATACAGTATTTACAAAAGTAAACCAAGCAGCAATCACTTTATAAATAAAGGGATTTTCTTTCTTTTTGGATTATGTTGCATGAGTGAAATATACTGACCAAAATCTCTTTAACACATGTGAAATTATTGGATATAAAGTAGAAATAATGCTTGACTTCACAACATAAATGTACTAATTAAGATAATACAAACAAACAAACAAACAACATTCTATATTGGCCATTTGTAGTCTATGAGAATTTGTACTAAGAGGTAGTGTTTTGCTTGGAGGTCTGGAGTCTTGCTGATGTGTTATCCCAGCAAACATAAAGACATGTTGGCTCTTTCTTTCTTTCTTTCTTTGGCTGTAGCTCAAGTGGTAGAGCAGGTCATCCACTGATCGGAAGGTTGGTGGTTCGATTCCTGGCTTCCCCTAGTCTACATGCCAAATATCCTTGGGCAAGATACTAACCCCAAAATTGCTCTCCGATGCATCCATCGGAGTATGAATGTGTGTGAGTGTTAGCTATAGCGCACTTAGAAAGATGTGCTTGTGCGAATGGGTGTGAATGGGTGAATGCACAAGTTGTGTAAAGCGCTTTGAGTGCTCAGATGAGTAGAAAAGCGCTATATAAGAACCAGTCCATTTACCATTTCTTTCTTTCTTTCTTTTTTTTACAAAAAACCTTAAAATCAGTGCTTATAGTGTATAGATATGGCAATAATAGTAATGAAAAAGCACTTTGCACTGCTTACAACATACTTGTGAAATGTAAGAGGCCAGAACTTTGATTAAATAGCACAGTTAACTCCTAACCAACTAAAGTTCAGACCACATACCACTCGGTGTGTCATGCAAAGATGAACGTTTGGGTCCAGAAGTCAAGAAATATGAGCATGGATGATTTCCTATAAATTCCTCTTAACTTGTCCATTTTGCTTGAGATGCCAAAAAAGATGGGTATGATGCAGTATTGGAAGAAATAAGAATAAAGGCTTAAACAGGTTTGGGCTCCTGCCACGGGTAGCTCAGTATTTTGTCTGTGAAGCTAATTCAGTTATGGCAAAGCATTAAAGGAATATGGCTGCAGTGTGTCCTGGCCTACGTGCAGCCATTTGACCCTGACAGTCTCCTCAGCGCTGCAGTCTGGAGGGAGTCCGATTGAACCTCCTGTTGCCCTCTCTCATCTTCTCCTTGTGTCTGGCCTGGACGAGACTGAACACCACCTCTGCCAGCGTCATGCGTCCTCCTGTCTGCCCTGCCAGGCGGCCATCTGTCCCATCGTTGGCCATCTTACTGCGCATGGTCCTGATGAAATAGGTGCGGACTTTCCCCTGGTGCTCACTTACCTACAATGAAAAACATAGATTAAAAAGTGAAGATGTGTATATTGTCACAGTTAGGCTAAACACAGAGGTTATTCTACAAAATTTGTATGATAATGAAGACTTTCTGAACATAAATTTGCTGCTGGCAAGATGTTTTTATGCTTGCTGGATAACTGAGATGGTTTATCGAACAGAAACCTCTAGAGCAAGGATCCAGCCATAGCAACACATTATGAATCACCTTAAACTCTGAGGTTTTTGTATAAAATGTTTCTCCCACCCTTAAAAAATGCAACATAATAAAATCAAAGGAGATCAAATAATTCCCCCCCTTCTGGAAGTCAGAATAAAGTTCCTAATTCCGAAGATGTCATTCATTGATTTAAGAACCTTACCTTATAGACCACAATGCTGTGGCGTTTTAAAAATAAACAACACTTGTTTAAGCTTAACTACTCTTCATAGTCAGTCTCCACTCACCCCTTTGACAAATATTTCTCCACGCAGCTCCAGGACGAAGCCCCAATCTGTCAGGATCCTTCGGGTGGCTTCGGGTACTTGGATGCGTCCGCTCACACCTGTGCTGTCCATGCGGCTGGCTAAGTTCACTGTGGAGCCCCAGATATCGTACTGCGGTTTGGTGGCACCGATCACCCCAGCGACCACGGGCCCGTGAGCAATGCCTGCATGAGTCCAAACCCAGACAATAATTTCAGATATTTGCTACAACACTAGAAATCGTGCGTGTGTGCTTTTGTGGGGCTGTGGCAGGGCAGCTTCTTACCCACACGCAGCTGAAAGCGTTGAGTAGAGTTCCTAATAATCTCTTTCAAGGTCTCCTGCATCGCCAATGCAAACAAAACCAGCTCGCTCAGGTGGTTCCATTCATCCATTGATTTCTGGAGGAGACAAAGATAAACATACAGTTTCATGCAAGGAGATAATATCATAACAAGTACCACAAATCAAAGCAAAGCTAATAAGACAAAAGGAAATAAGACCACATACAGAAAAATCTCCCACCTGTTTATCTGGAGCTAAACCTGATGCCGCCATGTAGCAGCTCCCAATTGTCTTAATCTTCTCCACATGGTGAAAATACGGCTCCTCAAACAGCTTGTTAGAAGATAAGATTAAATTACACATCAAGTTTAGCAGCTGACTTATGCAATTAGAGGCTATCCTATTTATCAAAGCAGGACTTGTGTCAACCCACAGCCTGGATTGAACTACACTGTCTCTGTTTTATTTTAACCGATAAATAATTGGACCAAAAGGGATAATCCATAAATAAACCACTGTCATATGATCATTTTGAGTCCAACACTCACCTCATCAAAGCCGGCAATTATCTCATTGAGTAGGCGGAGGCATTCCACTCCTTCATGCTTGAACTCTTTCTCCTCGAAGTACTCATCGAACCCAGCGATGGAGGCAAACATGACGCCCACTTCATCATAGGATTGGGAGTAAAGATCCTAAAAGAAGAGTCATGATGGGTGATTTCTTCAAAATCCTCTTTGTTTGAGTCAGGTAAGGTACTGTGCAAAAGTCTTGAGCCGCCCAACGTTATAAAACCACATCATTTGTTCCAATTTGTTTAGTTGAATTGATGAAAAATGCAAAGTATAACACAGTTTGACAGTCATAAAATAGTATTTTTGCACCAAGAGCGCATGCATGTGCATGATGTGTCTTAAAACTGGACAAGTGGACGACAAAAGAAGAAACAGGACCTGAGAGATGCACCTGGCCCTCAGTTGATCCATCTACTGTTCACTGAAGCCTGATCAAAAATGGTGTCAGTGGAAGGGTGGCTGTCAAGAAGCCATTAATAAGTAAGGGAAACAGGGAGGAAAGTAACTGAATATCCATGGCAACGAGTCTTATAAAGTGGTGAATCCAAATGTGAAATTATGTTAAAATCACCGTCGCTATGTACTGAGGAGGTAAAGCGGTATAACATTGAGTGTCTACAGCCATGTGTAAAACATGGTGGAGGTTCTGTCATGGTTTGGGGCTGCATATCACCCAGTGGGGTTGGAGATCTTTTAAAAAATGATCGGATTATAAATAAAGGAAAGTGCCAGATTTTAAAAAGTACTACATAACGTTAATTTTAATTGTACAATTTCAATATAGGTTAAACCGTAGACAGAGGTTGCTATTCATTGGTCCAATCAGTATTTTCAAAGCACTGATGGTTACTCAGACTGATTCTGCTGTGGACCAGACTATGAGTCAAAAGAAGTGAGGCTAAAGGTTTTGGGGTGTTTCAGCTACCTCGTCATGCTTGCTCCGGTCCAAGAAATGTTGAGCTACATGAACTGGTAGGATGTTGTATAGCAAACACTCATTGTGTTCCCGCAACTCCCTCATGTCTGCCACCTCCTGCTGGGCCTGCAGACGCCACAGGAAGTCCAGTCTGGCAGTAGCCTCCCACTGGATAGAAAAGATACAGCGAGATAGAACATCATCTACCTGCAACACAGTCCTGTGTGACAGAAAACAGTTTTAGTTTCAATAACACAGACCAGAAAGTGTTGCTATAGTGACAGGATCATCTATAAGTTCAATCTGGGAAAATGAAGTGTATGAGCACCTGACGTCCATTATAGAAGACGGCAACAATAAACATGGCCATGAGAAGGAAGGAAATTCCATTTCTTCTGACATAGTGAGACCTGTAACAAAGTATATTAGGAAAATCGATACACTCTGTGGGCAAAAATATACTTACACATTACACTTAAAGGAGATGCTCAGCTTTGGAACACATGGCATGAAGCTCCCAGTGCACAGTTTTTGTGCTGATGTTAATGTAGGATGAGGTTGGCTCAATTAACTGGTGTGGCCCAAAACTTTTGATCATAAATTGTGTATAGAGGCGAATATTTAAATATAGCACTGTGTAGTAAAACTACAGCAGCTGTGCAGTTTGTATGCTGCTCGCTGCTCATACACTGACCTGTGCAGCGTATCGTGGCGCGTGAGTGAGACAAAGGCGAGGTGGCTGAGGTAGGAGTAGACAGCCACTGCTAGCAGCAGCGTTGCCAGCTTCAGCAGAGAGTTCAGACGCAGAAAAACCGCACACGTCACCATGGCAATCACCCCGCTCAACACAAAAATCTAAAGGGAACAAATTGGGAAAGATGAAACAAGCAGTAATAACCTCATGTTACTGAAACCCAATGTGATTTATTGTTAGTATTTTTAATACAAGACAGACATTTGGATAAATCAACAGGAAATCACATAAAATCTCTATAATAATTGTCCCAAATTTAAACTACTGTTTGCTTGCCTCAGGGTA
Source organism: Rhamphochromis sp. 'chilingali' (assembly GCF_963969265.1). Lineage (NCBI taxonomy): Eukaryota > Metazoa > Chordata > Actinopteri > Cichliformes > Cichlidae > Rhamphochromis > Rhamphochromis sp. 'chilingali'. The sequence goes on along the minus strand of NC_137932.1, from coordinate 10,582,788 downwards.
AGAGCAGACAGTGAGTGGACGTGAGCCTGTGCCAGTCTTCTCAGTTATGTCAGCCTCTCCTGTGTTCATGAGGATGCACCACACCTGCAAACAGCACAAAATGTTCCAACCTGATTCTGCATCATAGAGCATAACAAATATAAACCGGTAGTCAAACTTTCTTAAAACTGGTGATTTAAAACCTTTAATGAGGTTTTGCTTAATTTTGTGCTTTTTTCTAATAAAAAGAAGGTTTACTAAATAATTTTATCACTGCAAAAGAACCCCTTTACCTTCTTATATCTAAATGGGCTTTTTACATCACACGAAAGACCCCTGTGCTTACTTCATTTTTTACCTTCTTGCACTCCTCTGTCCTGTTTGCATGCCAAGTGTGCTATAAATATCAGCAGGGAAGTGCAACTTTCCTCTTTTTGCATATGCATTTCAGAGAGGATTATGCAAATTAATGTGCATTTGGTTTACAAGGGTCAGTTACCAGGTGCAATACTGCAGACATACAAAGGAAAAAGTCGTGTTGAAGAACATGGCAGTTTATGTAAATTACTCTTCTCTTGTGTTATTCAGACTCTCACCATGTCAGTAGAGGCCAACCCAAAGTTGATGAAGATCGCTATGAGAGTAAACAGGTTACGGGCACTGTTGTTTTCATGAATCCAGCAACAGAAGTGCTGCAGTGATGAAGGAGTCCACTTGAACTCTTCGGCAAGGGCAACAAGTAGCAGCAGCACGTGGGCAAGCAGAAAGACTGAAAACTGGAGGACAGCAGGGAACAGTCTACGATTGGGGAGGGAAGAGGGGGTTAAGAAGAAGAAGAAAGTGAGTGAAGTCATGAATGTTAATAATATTAATACAGTGTAGAACAGAAAAAAACAAGTTCAGGTGTCCAGTGTGACTGCACGGGTCAGTGCATTCTTTTAAATACCAGCAGGTGGCACCAAAGTAAAGAAAAACAAAAACTTAAGCACAGTAGCAATAAAGTCTGGTCAAAACACTACAGGGAGCTCTTTTTATAATACTGGTTATACCGATGTGGAATTGATATTTATTTAAAATGCTATAAGCTGGATTTAGGTACAAAATGACTTAATGGAATCATAATAAGTGGAATTAACAGTTGTAACATATTGGAGTTTCCTACCTGGGGGCAGGGATGAGGGCCTGGGCAGCCATGAGAAACAGAAGCAGGATGAAGGAGCAGACCAGATTGGAGTTGAACATTTCATCTCTCATCTGGGAGAACTGGATGGGCCAAAAGCGAGAAAAATAAATGTCACTTTTAGCTGCGTCTTTAAAAAACAGTTTGCATCTCTATCTTTTCTTCACAGTCTACCTTGTCCTCGATGTTTGTGTCCTTGAAGACAAGGGTCAGTGGTGTGATGTGCTCTCTGTGCATACGCTCACTACTTCGAAGCTCGATGGCATGCTTGATGCGTTTGTTAATCTCTCTCGAGTTGGACTGCCAAAGGGTGGGCATTGAGCCATTTGTAAAAGCAGCTAGAATCTAAAAGAAAAGAATAGAAATGACTGATTAGGTGAGTACAGGTGAGTCTCAGATGTGCCGAGCTCTTCAGATTCTTCAATTCAAATTCGTCACCACCTGACCAAAGGCACCAAATTCAGCACCTTCCTTTCTGTTTGGTATTTGCGCACTTACGCTGTTCATGTCAACGACAGTCTTAAAAGGTATGTCCGGACTCCAGGTTTGAATTGGTTTTTGAACTTTGGGGGGCTTGATGTGGTTAACTTTGTCTCTGTCCTGCTGAGGGCAGATGAGGAAGGTGTCAATATTGTATTTTCGTAGGAAAGCATTCCTATCACGACCATGGCCCTCTTCTGTCTTGTAAGTGCCTTCTAGACAATCGAGAGTTGCCCTTGAGATGTGGATGCGTCTGTTTCAGGGAGAAAGAAAAATTCATGCAGAAAGAAATTAAAAAATATTGTGGATGATGTAAGACAAGAGGTCATCATTAATGCATCACCAGATGAAAATATATACCCCCTCCAAATGTACCTATTACGAAATTAAATAGCACGTTTTTTATTCTTTTCTTAAATATTATCTTACAGAAAGCCTGGAAACCTGTCAGGCACATCTTTGTCAGGTAACATACTTGACAGGAGTTTCTCTAATGGTTGCTGGTGCTCACCCAGGTATGCCCCCCGCTTCCAGCATGTTGGCGATGCCCACGTCCCAGGACCAGACATCAAAGTGCCATTTCTGCAGACCCAATACCCCACAGAGGACAGAGCCCGAGTGGATGCCGATCCTCATGTCCATGTCGAAGTTCAGCTGCTTCTGTACATACCTGGTGATTTTGTGAGGTAAAGTGATCGTGTCTTACAAACAAAAATAGGATCTTACACTCTCATATGGATACCTATAGACCCATAAGAAGGTGGACCCTTTTTCAAGGTTGACGCAGAAGCATTGTGTTACACAATGTATTGATACACACCTGAATGCTGCACACCAGCAAACTGCCCAGACCTCTGCTTTTACTTAGGTGCTCACAGTTGTTGATCATCAATTAATCAAGTGCACTTAATTAGCAGGATCTGGATGCTACTTACCTGCTTAATTCATGTGGAAGCAGCAAAGGAGTACTTAAAATTTTCACACAGTGCTTCTGCATTTCAGCTTTGTTTTGTGTTAATCTTTTGTTACTTAGCTGAGGTTATATTTACATAATTTTAAAACCACGTGATTTTGGGTTTTTTTAATTAACTTGTGTTTGTGTCTTTAAATATGATGACTGACCGTATAGTGTTGATCATAGCCAGACCCATCTCAACACAATAACGGGCATGGGCACGCTGGGGCTCGGGAACCCCTGACACACAGTAGTAACAGTCTCCCAGTATCTTTATCCGCAAGCAGTGGTGTTCCTGTGATAAAAGAAGAAGAAGAAGGACATTAGAAGCTGGAAGATGTTTTACATCAACCAAAAAGGGCTCGCTCAGGCCCTCACCTCTGCCAGTCGGTCAAAACGTCCAAAGAGCTCATTGAGGGTTCGAACCAGATCCTGGGCTGACAGGTTCATAGACAACAAAGTGAAACCCTTGATGTCTGCAAAAAGGATGCTACAAGAAGGAGAGAAGGACTAAAAAGTCTGAAATGACATAGCAAACACTTACTATTGGCATTAGGTTGGCCTGCAACTTGATAATCAGAGTGAAACCCACTTGGCTTATAAATCTTACGAGTCAAGGTTACAAGGTTACAAATTTAACTACTAATATACTAACTCATGCATGTATACCTGACATCTTTGTACTGGTGGATATAGATCTTGTGAAACTCTTGAGGGTTTAGATCATCTTCCATAGCACTCATGTCAGCAATCATCTCCAAGGCAACAAAGCGAGGCAGGATCGACAAAACTAGGCGGTCCTGTGAAGAAGTGTAACAATGTGAGAGTCATGGAAGTGAGTTAATGCAACCAAAGCTTTCATCATAACACAGATAATTCTCTGGCTTTAAATTTCAGGACAGCTCCCATCTTCATTGTACCTGTCTTTGATTCTCTTGCTCTAATTTGAGGCGTCCTTCAATGCAACGACGGGTCTCCAGAAAAACCTGGCGCTGAGCGTGGTCTGTCAGGTAGTGGATGAACAAGCCAGCTGTGTTCATCCCCAGGTACAGCAGGCCTTTGGCAACCACCTGCATCGAAAGAGTGTGAATACTACATTAATTCATGGAAAAAAAGCTTTAAAAAAAGTTTGAAGGGGAAATTGGGGAAACAGTATTGGACTGAAGCTTGGGGGGAGGGTTTCTAATTCCTTATTATTTGTTGATTAATATGTCAATAGAGACCCATGAGCTTTCAACAAGTACAATGAAATAGTTTTTTTCTCAAATTTTGTAGATTTGTGCCTAACACTGCTGTAAAGTCTAAGAAATCAAACTTTCCATAAGCCTTAACAGTGTATCACTGATTTATCGGCATGATACACATTTAAAAAATGTAACAGTAGGAAAGGAAATTCAAAGGGGACTTTTTTTTTCACCTTTCTCAGAAGCAAAGCATCAGTGTAGCAGCATACTATCTCTACCAGAATGTGCAGCATTGAGGACAGGGTGCCCGCACATATGGCCCACAGCAGAGGTAATGGCAGCAGTGTGTATGTTGCGAACAAAGTGAACAAAAGGTACCACGATGGGTCTTTTTCTAGTCCGTACACCAGACCCCCCAGCACCTGTGTGGTCTGTGACAACCAGCTGGCGAGGCCGGCGTAGTGAAGCCACTGTGGGGACACGGAGTCTTTGTGGGTTAACACTATGACGCACAGAACTGTTGCTAACACCATGAACATGCCCGTCAGGCAGCCACGCAAAGTGTCTGTGGAAGCTTCCGGCGCCAATGCCAGGTACAGAACCAACATGTGCAGCTTGGCCACCACGTCTATCACATTGGTGATGACCAGAGAATTACGTCTTTGGGTGGAAGAGTGCTGCTGGTAGAGTTTCTCCAGGTCGTGGGACTTGAAGGTGTGCAATAGCGTGGGTATGTAGACACCACAGACAGTTCGACCCCAGTGGACGAAGACGTCAGCGTCGCTGGAGTAGTCGTTAAAAGCACCCCCGGTGCTGGTGGAATCGCGAACCAAGGGATGGACTCTGAACGTGGAAGAACGGCGCTTTGTTACCCCACGTGAGGCTTTGCTGCGGATTTGCCTGTTGATGTCCTCTATGTAGGTATCTGTCACAAAGATTTTGCGTGCTGGTTCAACACCCAACTGTCAAAGGATAAAAACAGGATCCTTCATTCAAAAAAGTTACAAGGCTATTATATCTTATTTGGCAAATCAGGGTAGACAAGATTCAGCATGCAAAAATAACAATTACACTTACATGGATAGTCTAAAAACAGCCACATTCACACACAAAGAGGATTAATTAGTCAGCAGCCACTTTTACTGGCCTTTAAAACCGAGGTCACTGGCATCAGGCCAATGCCAAGGTAAAGGCAGCGCTCACTTATTTAGCCAAGTCAACAAATCCTTTTGAAGCAGGAGGAACATTAATTCATCGTTGCATATCTTTCTAATACTCTTTTACTTTTACCCCTATTATGATGTAGAAATAATAATAAAACAGCAGTGCTGCTTCATGCCTTTGGGCCGCTGGTTACTAAAGTATCTGTCTGTGAAATTAAGAGGCACAGGGTTGAGACACTCCTTTCAAACCATGCACAGGTTAAAAAAAAAAACAAGGCCTAAAAGGCAAAGCAAGGTTGAGTCTGAAAGCAAGGAAGCTGAATCATCCCCCACCTGGCAGCAGGACCCCGAGGTGCTTCAGCAAACAAAAAAGGCAAAAAATGCTAAAAACCTAAATCCAATCGTTTCTGAGTAGGTGTACAAAGCTGCTACACACCTGTCTCTTTTCACTTGTAACTTTCTTTATTTTGCTTTCGTCTCTTATTTGCCACATGGGGATAGAATGAGTCTGTGTGCTACCGGTTACCTTTATGGATGCTGAATGTTGAGACTTGCTTCTAGAAGGATCTTGTGAGGCTTGCTTTATTATCACATGTCTATTGTAAATGTGAATCATTTTTGAAATATAAATGCCAAAACCATTTCAACACACATTAGATATGCATAATGGTAAGAGCGCATTAAATTGTAATGGTAAGAGTAATAGCTTTATTTTGAAAAGAATCAAAAATTTCATGTGTGCTTGATAGCCATTAGTGAGGTACACTTTTGAATGCAGTATAAAAAGTGCGTCATAAGGCCAGAGCTCCACACAGACAGACACAGCCTCTTCCAGTACACAATACTAGTGTGCACAAAAAAAAAAATCAGAACACATTTACAACAATCTAAAACTCAATCACCTGGGTACTGAGATCCTGCTGCATAATGATGTGTTTTACTGCGTTCTGCCACAGCATCTTTTTCCGCCGCAGGCCAGGGGACATGGTGGGGGTTACACAGGGCAGCTCACGCAGCCCCATGGGGGAGACCTGCGTTGTGTTAGCGAAGGTCACCATGGTGGCGACCTCAGCTGTTGGTATTGGATCAGGAGCAGGTAGGAGCCTGGAACGTGAAGGGAAAAGGGGAGTCAGTAAGGACCAGATTTGGTGTTATTGCTTAAAAAAACATTAGAGTTCATCAGTAAGTTTTATAATAATAATAATAATTACAACTTTATTTATATCACAGATTTGGAAGCTGTTTTGACAGACAAGTCAAAGTAGAATACTAAATTCAAAGAGATAACTGGACATTATGGCCAGTAATTAACATGTAAAGTAAACCCACTTTAATTCATTTCAACTTTCATCTTTCATCTACCTAATTTTGCCTAATATGAATTTGTCTTACAGAAATATTTCATTATGAATGACCTGCAGTGTGAGTATTTGTTTGAATAAATGAGGAAAAGGGAATTTGATTGATAGACTTTTATAAAGAGGAACTTTGGGTGGCTTTCTGTACCAAAGCCACTGATGCATCTACTATCATAAAATGCTAAATATAAAGGATTTTTGCAGTTTGATGCATCTGAATACCCCGCGTGAAGGATTTAATAATCAAAGGTCTTTATGCACTATATAAATTGAGTAACAAATCTGTCTGAGTTCCTTATTCTTTTAGATAAAATTTGTTATGCTGCACACGTTCAACCATGCCAGAAAGGGCCACCTGGTCGGCTCCACGTGTTTACGCAGTGTGTGCCAGAAGAAAGGCAGCTTTCCAACGAATTATCTGGCCAGATTTAGAGCTGAGCTGGTTAATGCTCAGAGTTAAACTCCTCCAGGTCCTTCTGGCTCTGGATGCTGTTGTCCCACCCACTCACAGTCTACTGCCACCGGGCTGATTCTCACCAAGATCATGTATCTGCACAGAACAGACTGGATATGCTAAAACACATCATATTAGATGAGTAATTAGGTATAGTATTAAGTGTGCATCTTTATTTGTTTTTGAACATTACAAACATTACAGTTTCTCGGATGTAGAAGAATCCCTTTGTCATTCCTCTTTCAGCAGTTTCAGCTGTCCCAAGCGGACAATAAGCTCCCCGTAACCTACAATGTGTCAAAGGACCCCCCCCCCCCCCCCCCCCCCAAAAAAAAAAAAGAAGCAAAAGGATTGTAAACCACACAACTGACCTGTAACGTTTCCCGTATAGTGCATCCACTGACAATACCTAGTTTCTGCCATTGTATACGTGCATCCAGCTCATCATAATCCATTTTTGTTGATTTCATCGGCTTTGATATTTAAGACACAACCTATAAAAGGAAAACTGAAACTTGAAGCAGCCCTCGTTGCAATGCCGTATCCAACACTGATGCGGACAGCGACATACAGGCCTGGCGAGACTCCTGGAGTCGTTCTTTCAGGACTGCAGGTCACCATCTGGACTGTTTTGAAATGATGTCAAGAACTGCCACAAAGCAGAGCTGCAGGAGTGAAGAGTGCAAAGAGGATTAATTAGTCAGCGGCCACTCTCACTGGCACCAGGATAACACCAAGGTAAAGGCAGTGTGCTCTCATTTGGTCAAGTCAACAAATCTTATTGAAGCAGGGGAAACATTAATGCATTGATACATAGCACTTTAATACACTCTTTGTTTTACTTCTGGTAATGTGCAAAAAAATAATAATAAAACAGCAGTGCTGCCTCATGCCTTTGGGCTTCTGGTTACTAAACTACCTGTCTGTGAAATTACAGACACGGGGGTGACAAATTCCTTTCATACAGTGCACAGGCAAAAACAATGCCTAAAAGGCAAAGCGAGGTTGAATGTGAGAGCAAGGAAACTGAATCATCTCCCACCTGGCAGCAGGAGCCCAAGGTGCTTCAGCAAACAAAAGGCAACGAAGCTGCCTTTGCTAAACATTTTAAAATCCAAGTGTTTCTGAGTAGGTGTACAAAGTCACTCCACATCTGTCTAAATACAAATTTCAAGGCTCTTCTTTATTTTTAACATTTTATTTGTAAGGTCCAGATTTTCATAACAAAACACAAACATACAAATTACATGTTATTATCTTATGAATTACCAAAGTTACCCATTTGAACTTAAAGAACAAGTTCTAGCTTTTAATACAAAATCATCAAATACTGTTTCCCACGATAACACAAATTCTGCTTGCTATGTGTGTGTCTGTGTGAAGAGAAGTCATTTCCACATTTAATGCCGAAGCTCAGTGTTGGAAATACAGAGCTCTCCAGTTACCGTTTGTCTTCTAACCCTGAATTACTGACAATGCTTCTATATAAATACAATATTTCTTACAAACACTCCATCTGGTAAGACTTCAGTCAGCAAATCTTCTGTTGTTTTTCTTTCTTATGAAGTAAATTGTTAAATTATATTCTGATGGATGAACACATTGCTCCAAGAGCAATACCAACATAATATTTTGCTTGGATTTCTTATATATTATCATACAGTATATGAGGTTGGTTATTGTTACACAATAGAAAGACTTGTTTTTTCACAATTCAATTCAGTTTTATTTATATAGCACCAATTCACAGCAACAGTTGCCTCAAGGTGCTTTATATTGTAAAACCTATAATATTAGAAAGAAAAAAGAAACAATTACACAACCACCTATGAAAAAGCATTTGGCAACAGAGGGAAGGAAAAACACCTTCAGCAGAGTCAGCATTATGCCAAAAAGTGATCAACTGTCATAAGCTAATTTCCGGTATTTCTGAAAAATTGCCTGTATTTAAACTGTTGTAAATACTTGTTAGCTTATAAGTTGTCAAACATATGTCAAATGTATCTCTTATGAATAATATCGAGACATTTTGAGTCAGAAAGAACATCCCTATCGCAAATTAGAAGCTGCAAACAGTTTTTGGCAAAGTCAGTTGTAAATATCCTTTATTTACTTGGCTAAAAAGACATTAAACATGTGTTTTTTAAGAGAGCGATGCCCAAGAGGGCAGAAGAAACTGCAACATATACAACACAAAAGGACCGGATTGATTATAATGTCGATACAATAATGCAGAGTCGTATGGATATGGATGTATTTATTGCTTTTAACAGGTTTCATGGTAACATCCACACAAACTGTACAGGGTAATACTGAGTGTGCAATAGGTTAAAGAAGCAAAGAAAAGCACGAGATCTGCGATGATTGAATCCGTTACTGGGCTGATGTCTCCAGCTGGCTTATGGTCATTATTGTTGTAAGCTGGTTAAAGTTTTTCAGACTTGCTTTGCTAATTGTTTCCAGGCAACATGCAAACCCCCTAAGACTGATGTAATGAGTCTCCATCTGTCCCACTGTGACGCTGTAGCTCAGACCTTTCTTGCTGATTACGGTACAACTAAAAATAGCTGCCAGGTCTAAGGCAACTAGTACTGCTTTAACTGCTTCCTTATCAACAAAGCTCTCTGACACTTGAAATAAGGCACCTTTAAGTATGTTTACTCCTCAAATGGCACAACAAACAACAAGGGGGAAGGAGTAAAGTAAAGATGAGTGCAGATCACCTTGTAATGACCCAGCTTTTGATATTCTGTATATACAAATGTCTGTGATTGTTAATCTACTTTACCTGACAGTCTGTGGTTTTCTTTTGTGACTCTGATTGAATTGAACTGTAAACTTGTTTACACCTAACTAGGAGTTAGTCCACTATGGGCAAAACCTCAGAATATAATTAGCATTACGATTAACATTTCTGGCTACACACTAATGAGATAACTAAAGCCATACCAGCAATAGAACAGACCTAACAGCCTGACTGTGCCAAGGATCGCGCATATGTTGTACACTGAGCTATTTCTGTCCGTTGAAGTGTAGCTCTGACACGTGTGTGAAGTTCTGGCAGTTGTACAAACCTCTTTAACGTAAGGAAGTGTACAGGTCAGCAGGGGTCAAAGCATTACAGAGAGTACTCTAAAGTAGCATTTCACTGACATTTTACAATTTTCATCAACCACAGAAATCTGTTGAGAACGTAGCCTGCTTCTCAGAGTACTGTTTGTCTCCAACTAAGACGCCTCATATCCAGAAACTGAGGCATCATCATCCCAAGCCCTTAACTCAAGTCCTTCTATGGTGGTGAAAAGTTCAAATGTTTTAGTATTTTATTAGATATTTTATTTCTCAGCAGGCTGAGACCTATCCTTCACCCAATAGGCCTGGCTGCATTAGACTAATGTGATAACTATGTTGCTCTACTCTTGCATCAAAATACACTAATTACTATCAGTTACAAGTACTTACTGAAACGGCAACTTCATGAACCCATTTCGTTTTGGCATCAGGATAAGTATACCTACTGCTCACTCACAAACAGCAGCTTGAAAACAAACAGATGTTTAGCAATACTTTGAGAAGGCGGCCCCTTTTCTCAATGGATCTCCCCACCCCCAAAGATTGAGGGCCCATATGGCATAGCGAACCCAATTCCTTATTACAAGTACCTGAATGTTTCACCTATAAGGTGAAAACAGTTGTCATCAGCAGGCAGCATAGGACCTCAGCACACACACTGCTTCAGGTAAGCCACCAGTAATTGCATCGATTTCCCATGCTGTTTACAGAGGCTTCCATGCTCAGACCTCAAGGCTCGCTTCAAAAGCTGTACAAGCACCTAATCAAACTGTTTGGACTCACAACCTGCACTATGGCCATATCTTGCCGAGCATTTGAATAATTAAATGTAATTAAATTCATTTAAATGTTATTCAAAACTAACACCACATAAAACACTGATGGCACAGTAGGGCTAAAAGATCCCGAGGAGTGAATGGCAGCACCAAGTTTTGACAAGGTGCCAGATAAAGTAATGTGTTAAATGTTCACTTCCTAATATTTTTCATGCAATGTTAATCTTAAAGTGAAAGAGTGATTATGGACGATAACAAGCTTTAAAATGTCTAAAAAAATGATCTTGACTCAGTGCTTCCACCAACTGGTAGAATGAAAGACTATTGGAAAGCAGGATGCCCCATCCGCAGCTGGAAAATGCATCAAACACATAGCATCCACATTTCATTTCTTTAAAAGATTTTTCTATATGTAAACGGAAAAAAGGTAAGATTAGGGAGCCTTTATCAGTCCCACTGTTTGTAAATTGACAGAAATTTACAAGGGAATTGCACAAGAAATAAGAAAGGTAGTGTATCATCCAGTGGAGTCCAGCACTGAATAGAAAACCGTTTGAGGAGTTGATTTAAACACTGTATGGCGTTTGAATTTGTATTCAGATGATTTGTATTGGCATCTTCTCTGGAAACAAAAAGCCAATATTTGTCATGTATAATGACTACCAGTGTCCTCTTGACTTTTATAATCTTACCAGCTGCTTTGCAACATCAGTAACATCCACTAGACTAAATTAAATTAGGTTATTAGATTAAGTAACTTTACGCCTAGTACTGTATTTTTTTTCTGTACTCCAATAAATCTGTATTATTTCTTATTATGTTTTCAGAATCTTACCCAATAAAGCTTTGTTTAAATTTATGTTTTTCCCTCTCAGTATTTATCCAGTGATTCAAAGACAGGGGCAGGTCCTGTGTGAATTGTACATGTTCTAACATGACTAAAGGCTCAATCGAGTGGTGGGCTGTCACCATATTTACGGCTAGCCAGGAGCAACTGCTCTGCTAGCCGTCTGGCTAAGTAAATGATGTCCCGGCGTAGCTAAACTTTAGTTAAGTTGTCCACCGTTACCTGTCCGCATGCCTCATACTTTTGGGATTTAACTGTTTTTTAATTCATGGTAAGCAAAAAATGTTTTCCGACATTAATAAATAACGGGGGGCTATAGATATAGTTAGCCACGTTAACGTTAGCATACTTCGCTAGGAGCTATGCCTACATTTGAATCGTAGGAGTTAGGCTTGTTACACCTAGTAGAGACAAGTTTGTGTCTAAACTTAAAAGAAATCAAGGAAATGTACTGGAGTGCTGTAGAAGAAAATGGTTGTTGAATGGGAATGCTAACGTGTTATTATTTAACCGGTAACTCTTGATTTCGCATTTCTGTCCAGATGCTGGAGGATAATTTCACCATATTCTTGTCACTGGCTAGGAAAACGATGAAGGAAAATGATCGGTTCGGATATACTCGGTGTTAGCAGTATATATTAGTGCTTCCGCTAATTTGGGCATTCCAACTTCAGCAGGCCGAAGACAATCCAGCAGCTTTCCTGATTTTCGAAGCAGTGGTGGAGACTCAGCTCAGGACTTAAGTACCACCCATCTGCCCTTCTCTTGGATCCTGGAAAAGCAACGCCTCCTTGTGACTGATATTCAGCATGTCAGGTGCGTTAACGGCAAGCTATTTTACACCTGCTCCATCACTGCCTAGAGTAATAAATCATGTCCTCCACATGAAGTTGAACCAAAAAAAGGAGCCCAAAATGCATACACCAATAAACATACACTCCACGATGAACCACTGCTATCAGATAGAAGGAAAGTTTTTGTTATAGAAGCTTCCCATTGTTGTTTCTCGGCTGGATGATCTATCTGGTCCTGCAGCCAAGTGTGTGAACTTGCACCAAAAATCCCCTGCAGACCTTTTGCCTGTGCTGGCATCCTTAGCTGACATCCATGGCTGCATTCCTTGAATCTCAAGCCCACTCACTGAATGGCTATCCCACAGTGCCCCTTTTGCCCTGCTTCTCTCCACCCTACTCTTTCTTTCTCCCTCTCTCGCCCAGCGAGCAGTCCCGGCTGGATAGTGGGGTCCATTGTGTCAGTGAGATGTTTATTAATGAGAGGGATGCACACGGAGCAGAGCTGCTATAGAAGGACTAATCACTAATCTCTTCGTTAATGCGGACAACCTGTGTATGCAGTGGCATACATTACAAGGAAGCTGTGTGACAAGGACATACAAGTTGGTGTTCAGTGGGGTGTCTTGGTGAAGTTTAGTTGTATTTTAAAGTTTTTGGAGAAGTTTTGTTTCTAGGTTTGAGTGTTTGTGTTGGGATGGAAGTTTAGCTTTTATGTGTAGGTGCAGAAACCAAGTTCTGTTAAACAAGAAACCAAGTTTTGTTTATATTATATACGTTTGGATTTAGGAAGAAAGGTTTTTGTATCTATGAAAGGAGTAGTGTTTGTCTGAGTGTGTGTGTGTGTGTGTGTGTCTGTTGCCTACCATGCCTTTGCCTCCGCCTGATGTCCCGGCCACTCAGAGGCTGGCACTGGACTGTCGTACCCTTCTGGACCATCGCGTTGGCAAGGGTAAGTGACAACATCACCTCCCCTGTGGTCTTTGGGACCCTGCTTAGTGTCACTGAATAGCTGGTTTTTACCATACTTCCCAAATTCACATTACTTAAAAATAAGTCATTGTGAAAATGGAAACTATTATTTGGGGTCTGCCTCTCTCAAAGTTGCTTGAGATTGTTCACAGTTAATAATACAAGGTGCTGCTAAACAGTGTTGCCCAGTTACCAAGGCAGATTTTATTTATTACTACAATCAATTTATTGCCAACCTCAATTAATTGTACAACTGCTGATTTCATTGGCAATCAATAATGCACTTTTGGGAATTGCAGAACTGAGCTTGATTGATGGATCTTTGCATTCTAAAACCCTGTGAGCTGCTACTATTTCACATAAGAGAGAAACACCTAACATGTTGTTATTTTAGATGTTTAGTTCATTATAAGATCGTCTTAGAAGACTGAAAACTGTGAACCAGAGAGACTGAGCACTTAATACATAATAAGTGTGCATTTGAGTTTTTATGAGTGCACTGCAGTATTGTGAGGTTTCTGATCAAACCGCTGCAAATTTGTGCATTAGAACAAATGTGATGATCGTATCTCTTTTTAATGGCTTTGTGGTAATAGTTATAAAAAGATAGGATTCATTTGAAAGTTCTGCTTTTGTGGCGCATTCATGTTGCTCTGGTGATGAGCTTTGCCATTCGTGAGATGGAAGCAAGCGCTGTTGCATAGAGCAGGGCGATATGACCAAAAATATTTATCACGACATACATTTGAAAATTTGCGATAACGATATAACTGACGATATAATTGACACTAGACAAATTACTTTACAACTCCACAACTTTATTAGTGCAAAAAAAACCCATCTATGTATTTTCACATAAACAAGCAGCTGTTTTTTATGTGCATTAAAGTTATATAAAAAATGTAACAGTGCAAATGCAAATTCCTTGCTGACAGTTTAATCAAAAGGCATTTCCAATGGAAATTGGCCGACATATCCTCAGCATAACCATGTATAATATCCACAAAACATTAAAAAGAGGTTATACACACACAATACGGTAATATTATGTTAAAGCACCGTACGCATCACTGCACGAGGCTCCTGCCTACGATAGCTGTAATGCTCCGACAATCCATCAAGCGGTGCAGGTTCGTAGCTTAGCAAAGTCATACTAAAACATTTGACAGATTTTCGAGCACCGTGTAACACATAAAATTGTTTTGAGGTCAGTAAACACAACCAGAATTCATACATAAGGCACACGGGATTATAAGGGGCACTGCTGATTTTCAGAAAAGGATTGATTTTAAGTGTGGCGTAGTTTCCAAAAAACACGGTAATAACGACGGCCCGCTAGCATGCTCTGCCAAAAATAGTGCTTTGGTGTGTATTTGACGGATGAAAGCTAAACCAGTTCCACACCACTGAAGTTGCAGCATTTTTACAAACCAATTCTGGTTCATCCGTTTCATTCAACGATCTGCTTTCGCCCTTCTCATTCTCTGTCGCCGCCGTGCTTTTTCCGCCATGTGCGTATGAAAACAAAGGCATTGCGCATGCGTGTTTTACCCATATTCAATATTTCATTTTCTCACCGTTGCCCAGCATGTATTACCATAAATGGTATGATATGGCCCAGCCCTACTGTTGAATTTATCTGCTGTTTTTTTTTTTTTAGAAAATGAAACCTGGAAGAGAAAACGTAAACTGTCACTTCATTAAAAGGAATGGTTATTTGCTTTTGTTTATGCAAATATCAGTACACATGGTTATGTAATCGCACATTTCCTACTGTAAGGAAGTGTGGCAGAAGGTTGCATAAGTGCAGAAGGAAAAGCTGAATTTAAGTAAAGCAGAAAAGAGGGGAAGATTAATGATGAGAGGAGGGCAAGAGTGATGCTGGCAGGGGGTGGAGAGAGGGAGACGAGAGGGTTGTGTGGGAAGGAGGTATTCTCCCTTTTCATCTTTGTGGTGCACATTTCGCTCTTATTCTGTCAGTCCTTGCCTTTTTTTCCCTCTGTAATTGAAAGGTAGATTATAAGTGAGTTTGGTGTGCTTGTATGCACGCTTGCATGTCAAAATCTGCACTGCCCCCGTTAAGAAGGAGCACTGTTGCAGAAGAATGGGAAAATCCAAGGTCATCACGGCATGCTTTCCTCTGACGTTGCCTCTCAGCCCCTTTTTGTGCGCAAGTGTGTGAATGACTGTGTGTGTGCCTGCATGGCAAGGAGACTGTGCGTGTGTAACTCATAGCAGCGAGCCAGCCTCTGCACCAATCACGGTGCACATTCATATGCCTTTTAGCTCCAAGCACACGTGCAGGCATTTATCCCAGGCTGAGCGGTGCGTGTGTTTGTGTGCATTTTCAGTGCCTCTAGGCACAGCAGTGTGTCTGCATGAGGAACTGAAGCTGCATTAAGAAAACATAAACGGCCGTAGTGAGCGACTTCCACATCACGACTAATGTACGGTAAGGTTAACAATCCTTTTTCCATTGCATATTGGTCTGTGCATTCTGGGCTGTGTAAACATGTGAGTAATATCAGGCATCCGCCGTTTAGCCTGTTTTCCTACATTCTACAAAGATGTTTCCTTCTCGGCTTTCTTGCGATAAAAAGCAGTTCTGACTAGAGTGTAGCAGCTCCTGAAAGCGCCTTATGAGAACTTGGACACTTAAAAGGATACTCACTGTTACATTACAGTAATAGATTACTCGGGGACTCTGCTTTGAAGATGTTTATGTTTGGTAATAGACACTTATTTACTCCTAACTATCACTGATAATGTTTCTTTCTGTTATAGTTGGTGTTAACAGGGTGTGTTCTCTGTCAGTGTATTAAGTATTTGCTAACTCTGGTTAACTTTGGGTGTTTGCGTTATAACCTTGTGTTCATATATGTATGATTCTTCAGTATTTTAGATACTATGTGTTAAATTATGTTTCTTTAAAAACAGAAAAGCTCTGGTAAGATCATTTTTAGATTTGATGAAATCCCCCAGATGGTTTTTGACATTTATTTTGGCTCTGATGTTACTGAGGCATGTTGATATATGGTTAATTGATTAGTGTTAATTAAAAATGTAGCCAGCTTTGCTTTGAATTGCAGACTGTTGATGGAGTAAGGTTTTGGTTTGGAGTGGATTTTTAACACAGGCGCTTCAAACTGAAGGCTGTACAGTGTGCTCAGCTTATAGTGTCTGTGCAGGTTTAAGGGATTCATAGTGTGTTGGACCAGGCTTGTGTTATATAGATTTGTTGGCAGCGGGGTCTGGCCATCAGTGTGTTGGTCGGATTACACCAGCCATGTTTGCTTCCACCCACACTGATCGAATGTGTGCTGTGAATCTGGCTCTTGGCTTAATTGGCTGAAAAACTGATGTATATGATGTTTTCCTTATGAAATTCCATATTTTCCAGTACCTCAAACATACCTAAGCGATATGGTGGGCAGGTATGGTGGAGTGTTATGGTTATATATAAGCAGGACATTTGAGTAGTTTTTATGTCATCCCCAAATATTTTTATTCCCTGTCACACTTCCCAAAAGGCTGTCACCCTCTTCTCTATGATATGTACTCTGCTCCTCTCCTCATCTGCTGTACAGTATTCCCAAACTCAGTGACAGCGTCTGTGCATACTGGTTAGCTGTTGAAATGGGCTTGCTCATTATTTGTTATTTGCTTACGCGCTCCTCGTTTCTCGTTTGCTCTCCGTATTGCCAGATTCTGCTGTGTGCTTGCATTTCTTTGTGTGAGTACAACGTTTGAAGATGTTTGCTGATGTAAAAATAGCAGGACTTTGTCTCTCTCCCCCCTCCCTCTTATGTAATGACACCCCTGAAGGGCAGCTTGCTTTGTAACCCTCATGAGAAGTGATGTGTTTCTTGGGGAAGTATGTATATTTACAGCAAGGTCACTGTATGCCTGTGTGTCAGCGTTGGCCTTCAAAACCACCGCTTTGCATGACCCTAGGTGAAGGTGAGGTCTGAATGTGCACCTGCAGTTCTGTTTCCCAAGTATACGCACACCTCCATACACACAGGCAGATATTAAGTGTGTTAAATATTGTTGTTGCTGGGTGTCAGGACTGTATTTATTCTCTCTTATCCGCCATGTGACTTCAGGCACAACAGAGCAGATTTGGGACAGCAGGTGCAGATGACACTGCAAGATGCGTAAAGCGTCATGCACCACCTTGTGCATTCACATGTATGTTTTTGTAGCATCCTTTGAGATAATTTCTGTTATTTATTTATTTTTTTATTTAGCACTAGTGTCTACAGCTGATATGTGGGAACCCACAGTGCAGTTATTAACACCTCATGGTGTTTGTGTAAGTGGGTGGAGGATTTTTTCTTTTTTTCTGTTTTTTTTTTTTTTTTTTCAAAAATTGTTATTATCATGCAAAAACATGTCTTCTGTAGCTATGTATTTTTGCTTGCCTTTATTTTTCTTACTTCCACGTGCAGTTTTGTCCTCCCTTCTCTCCATTTCTCTCTCACCCTAAAGTGGAAATGTTAAGCTGATATCCTGGGGGAAATGGAGAGTGTAATCTGTTAATGTACTGGCCCATTGTTAGGAGGATAAAAATAGATTGTGATTGGCTGGCTTCTTCCTGTGGCGATTTGAAGGATGGTGACCCCCCACCCTTACATGTGTGTATATATCCACTCATAACTTCATGCTGGAAGACTGTGTAGCTTAACATCCAATTAGTAGCGATAGATGTTCACCTTGTCGTTGTATTAGTGTTAGAGCTACAAGTGATTTATTGTTCCTGTGTTTCAAGCTCGTCAGTGTGTTGCTCACAGTGTTTGCTGTGTAGGTTTTATTCCTTATTTGAGTCTGTGTGGAGGAGCTCGGTGTCCAGCCCATAAATGTGTTGTCACCTTGCAGCACAGCGTGGGTGGATGTCGTGAGACCCCCTGCTTTGTGCTTTTCACCACTGTCGACCAAATCATTGTGCACCCACT
The DNA here is from genome assembly GCF_963969265.1 of Rhamphochromis sp. 'chilingali'. Taxonomy (NCBI): domain Eukaryota; kingdom Metazoa; phylum Chordata; class Actinopteri; order Cichliformes; family Cichlidae; genus Rhamphochromis; species Rhamphochromis sp. 'chilingali'. The sequence continues at coordinate 10,564,622 of NC_137932.1, read as the reverse complement.
TTGTTTTGCCTTCTAAGTTTTTTTTCTCCCTAACTAACCCATCATTAGCAGAAGCACAAAACAGCCCTCATTCCTTATAACAGAAACTGAACACAACTTTGAAACATCACAGGAATTTCTGTGCCAGCAAATCAGCTGGAGAAATTTCCTCAGAGAAGCGGCATTGCAGTACACACATTACAATTAGAGTGCAAGCAGAATATGTAAATGTTTTAAATGGCGGTAGTTTAATTTTATGTTATAAAGACCTGTGGGTGTAATCGGCCTCTTTGAGCCACTTTCATCAAGTTTGTTGAGTTGTAGAAACAAATATGCTGTTTGGTGTCAGTCAGTTGATCTAACACTGAAGTAAAGAGAACTGGTTACAATTTTTTAAAAAGGAGGGAAAAGGCAGGATATATCCAAATGCTGCACCACAGGTGTGTGAAATAAAATGCCAATATATTACATAATTTAGTTTATTTAGAAATGACTTTCCCCAAAAAATTTTATGTGCAGCTGACAGAGAGGACAGGACAGATTTGTCCTGGACAGAGCAGATGCAATAAGTAGCACTAATCTGTGACTCATTCAGCACATCTCATTTCACCTCCCCCATCACACTCCCATCTCTGTATATGTCTTTCTCTCATTCTCCTGTCCATTCTCTGTCTGTCCGGTACCCTTTCTTCTGGAGACTAGGGACCCACTGTATTTTTTTATTAATTCAGTGTTGACTCCTACACTCATGCCCTGAGCCAATACAGCAAGGATGTGAACAGGAGGTGGATGGAGTTTAGGTGGGTGCAGGAAGGGAGGGAGAGTTGCAGAGGCCTCATTAGTGTTTGAAGTGATAGAGGAAAGAGAAGAAGTGCTACGAGTAGACTCACACTTCCCTGAGATGAGCACATGGATGACAACTCCTACCGAGTTCAACACAACTTAGAGAGCAGACATGAGTCTTGAAAAACGCGCTTTTAGTACTCAAAGTGATAACTTTATTAAAAGGTCTATTAGGGACATCTTATCTGTTCTTGCAGCTGCCTTGCCAGGCGTGGGTCACTGATAATGTAGCAGAAGGCTACTAAATGTTGATACACAGCCTTGTTGCTCGGTCTAAATGACGATCTCTATAGCAGCAGTGCTCAGAAGTCTAAATAGTCTCAACACTCATTTTCTTTCTTTCTTTCTTTCTTTCTTTCTTTTTTTTTTAATACTGGGAATTAATATAAAATGTTAAATGTGTTTGTTTTCAAAAGTTGGTTGGCCAAAAATGCAAGATAAGACAAAGTGTGTGAAAATATTTTGTTTTTAATTTTTTTGTTGTTATACTATGTGACTTTGATATGTTTGTGCTTTGAGAAAAAAAAACCCCTCATGCATGCACATCTCTTGGGAATAAATCATTTTCCACCCAAAGCTTTGCTTTTGTCTTGAGAAGGGACTCAGCGTTAGGGATAGCATCAGTGACTCAGGTGCATTGGCTGATGTTTGTTTCCTTGATTTTTACAGTTTGATTGTGCCAATTAAGTTCTAGATTGGATAGTCCTGTTTCTTTGGGAGTACAGGTGTCTCACATTTCAGGCTTGAAAAGTGTCCATTTATAATTAACTTTGGTAATGCATGACCTCTTCTCACACATATTTGACTTCCAACAACGTCTTGTGATGGGAAGTTTTTCAAGCAGCAACACATGTCCCAATGAAGATGATTGCTTACACAATTAGGTATAATTTCCTGTCATGATTGTACTAACAAAGACACTAGGGATGAGGGAAAGAATTGATGCAACATGGTATTGCGATATCTTGTGTGGTTATATCGTGGGTGTTACACACTCATGGTTTGATATCAGTGTTTGATATTTACCAAGTAATATTTTAATACGTTATTATACAGATATGACTCGTTATGAACAAATATTGAAGAGTGCATAAAATCTTTACATTTCCCGTCTTTGTCTTAATAGATACGTTGCTAACACCAAGGCATGGTGATTATAATCACTTATATTTATTTAACAAGGGGAAATGTTGTCACGTCCAAATATATAGGCTTTTCTTATTTATTGGATTTCACAAAGTATTTTGCAAGTCATATTTGTCAGTTCTGGCATAGCGTGAGCAGTGTTGTTGATGGTGTTGTTTGTAGAACAGAAAATAGCTTTTTTTGGTAGTAGTTTGTTTATTTATTTATTTATTTATTTATTTATTTATTTGCCTGTCCCATTTGGTTCTTTAGCCATCAGAATTGTTGTCTGAAGACCAGCAAGGATACCCAATGGATTTACTTTGCCAAATGGATCATCGTGGCATTGCCGTATTGGTCCATTTGGTCGATCTTTGTTTTTATTATTTATTATATTTTATTTTCAGATGTTACAGACGGGACAGACATGAGTGAGGGATAGGAAAGGGAGAAAGAAAGAGGAAGGAAAGGAAAAACAGAAGGGGAGAGGGACAGTGAAAAAGGGGGGGAGAAAAAAAATAAAAATCTCCTGGATCACCTGTTGAGAGAAGAATAGAAAACAAGCAGAAAAAAAAACAAAGCAACATACTAAACACAACACCATCGCATTAATCTAGCTAAGTGTAAACAGCAGTAAATACTAAATATTCAATGTTGTTGTGCAGCACGCAGGACAGATGTGCTTCGAGGTAGCAGCCAAGAAAGGTGTAATTTGGGTCTACGAGCAGTGAACACCCGTGTGCATACCTGTGTGGATCAGCGCGCTTGTATTCCAAAGGTTTCTCCATGTAATGATCTGCTAGGGAGTGTGTGGGGGGGCCACAGCCCCGTCCTCCGGGGTGTGAAGCGGGTATGGAGGAGATCAAAACTCCAGACATCCAGAGGCCCCCAGAACACAAGAGACCATGGAAGACCAACAGAGGGGCAGCCGCGCCACTGTTCCAGTAAGAGCTGAGGAGAGTCCCAGATGAGGGCTCACTCAGCAGCCGCGGAGCAGAAGCCAGGGGGAGTTGCAGTGACGCGCCCATGAGCTCCGCCGGCCCCCAGCTGTGCCTGAGTGACCGAGCCCCAGGCCGAGAGGCCGGGGGCACCCCACCTCCGAAGGGGCCCAAGCGAGCCCCAGGCTCCAGGCCCCGATAAGCGGCCGCCAAGGAGTGAGCCGGTGTGTACCTGGACGCCCACCCCCAGACACAAAGAACCACCAACGCACCGACACCTGAGGGAGTCCGCCACTGGCAGGGGAAGTGGTGGTGGGCGGAGATAGGCCTCCAAACCTTGGAGGGCCTGAGGTGTCCCCAGAGAGGTGGCGTCTGATACCCAACCTGACATATAGACACAGACATACAGGCACACACAGACACAAACATCCATTCCCCCCCCCCCCCCCATGCTCTCATATGCACTCACTCCACACTCAACCAACGTGGATTTTGGTAGTAGTTTAAAAAAAATGTATTACCTTGGTGTTGAGTTGGGAGATGGTCTATAAATGGAATGGAAGCCATTATTGCAAAGGTGTAGCAAATAGACCGCTAATAATGTTGTCTGTGTGCTCAGAATGTTTTTTTTACTGCCATTTCATGAGACGTTGCTCAGTCTGTGTAACAGCAGCAACAATAATGATTAATAAACCACTTTTTAATTTAAGTTAAGAAAAGGGAAGAAGATGACGTTGGGAGAAAGGAAGGGCAGATGAAAATCTTTCTTAGTGCACTGATTTTCTTTTCTTTTAATAAACGTTAAATACCTCCTGTCTCTATTTGTGTCAGAGAACCATTCATTACTTGCCTGCAATGCTGACTGCATTATGACCTACTTTTTTCGTCTAGCTTTATGACTCTAAAACTCACACGGTGAGTTTAAAGGAAGTAAGATGGGGGGAAAAATGCACGTATGCTTCAAAGGTAAAAGCGTAATTTGGGAATTTTGGAGGGTGTCCCTTTTTCATTTTCACAGGGTCTCCCTTATGACTCATCACTGCTGAATTCCCTCAACCAATCATGTCAGCTCTCTGCCTCTCTGCCTGGCTTGCTTTCTCCTCAGTGCAAAGTCAGAAAAAAATCACTGTTCACAGTTCGTACTTTGTGCTGCATCATTCTCTTTAAGGCTGTCTTGACTGAGAGAAAGCGAGGTGTGTGTGTGTGTGTGCATGTGTGTGCCTGTTTCATCTCAGTGGCATTGCTGTCACTGTAATTGTCTGGTGACCACATTCCTTCCATATGTTGGTGTCCTGAAGTGTCTTTCCACAGAATCGCCTTGATTTGACATGTGTTTTGTGACATAAAGTTTCGGTTTGATAAATCTTTTTAACGCTAAAAACAAAAGTTTGAGTGATTATGTCATACCCGTACCGCATGAAGTAGGCGTATTGTGTGTATAGGAATTTCTTTAAAAGCTGACATGAAGTCACCTTCTACTGTACACATTTTTTTTTATTTGTCTCAGGCTATATGTATTTGTAAGTTCATGCGTTTATATTTATGTATGCTGCTAAATTAATGATATTACGGCCTGACTATTGTCAGTTGACAAATATGAACAAATCCATTTTGTCCATTTTCCTGGCTGCAGTTGTGTTTTTTTTTTCTTGCTGACAGGTCAGTATGACTTCTGTTAAAGTTAATGTTTATTTTCTGTAACTTATTTTTTTCCAGCTTTCAGCCATTACTTCTGTTGTGAGAGCAATAGGGCTGCCACAAACGATTATTTTGATAGTCGACTAGTCACCGATTATTTATGCGATTAGTCGACTAATCAGATCATCATCATCATCCAAAATAAACAAAAAGTCCTTCAAAAATAAAATGCAGCAACCATCACTGGACGTAAAACTACAGCTTATTGCACCAGCAGCATCTGCTCTTATATAACTATCATTAGCTTACAGCTTTAAGCTTTTAAGGTGCTAACTAAAAATAAAGACAAGATGATAGTTTATTCAATTTTAATGAAATTTGCAGATTGTTTCGGTAAAGTTTAATAAACTCCTTGCTATCTAAAATATAACAGGACACCGGAGTATATTCTCCAGCATCTCACACTTCTGATAATCAGTTGTCTGCTTGACATTTATTCAGCTGTGTAAAAACTATAACTTTAATCTCAGCCAAACCGATTTACTCAGGAACAAATAAAATACAAAAAAAAAAAAAAAAAAGCCAAACAACAACATTTTTAATTTATCTAAGTGACTCATATATATTTAACCTGAGTCGCGAAAGACGGCGGTGGGTTTGAAAACAATTTGCCGGGAGTCCGGTGTTCTCACGGCGCTAGTGACCTAGCCCCCGGCTAGCTATCGAGCTAGTGGGTAACAGACGTCTCCGAAAACGTCGGAGCGCTTTTGAAAATATGTGGTGTCCTGATAAACTGAGCCGATATTTGAGGTTTACACAGCTACATTCTCGCCTGAAAATATGTTAAACGTTTATTTTGTGACCCAGAAAGAATAATAAGAGTAATATTAAAACTAACTAGCTACCGCCATTGTTGGAAACTAAGCTGGGCCGCGCTATGAATTCTGGGACACAGCTGCTTCTTCTTCTTCGGGGTTTAACGGCAGCTGGCATCCTTGTACATGCTGTGCTGCCATCTTCTGTTTCAGTCCGTTATTACACTCTTAAATCCTGCTATTATTCCTGCGTCTTTTGCGATCTTACAAAGCTTCAAACGACACGTCGACTATTAAATCAGTCGTAATCGTGACTAGTCGACAAATCGTGGCAGCCCTAGAGAGCAATAATGTGAAGTCATTAGTTGCTGAACTGGAATGACTTTTTTATTGCCCATTTGTTGCAGTGTTCATTGAATCGGTACCGAAATGTGGCTGATTTGAGACTACCTCATTACTTTGGCTGACAGAGTGCAGACTAATACTACTACCAGAAAAAGAAAAAAGGAAAAAGACCTGATTTATTGTATTTCTATCAGTCATGCTGCACAAGCCTAATTGAGCACTTCTCTCTTGTTTTTGTTTTTCCTCTCCATTTTCTCCTTCCTCAGGGGTTTGTGGCTGTTGCGGGGCACTCAGGCCTCGGTACAAGAGACTGGTAGACAACATCTTCCCAGAAGATCCAGAGGTGAGAAGTGACTCTTTCTGTTTTTTTATTAATACCTCATGTTGTCAAAGTCAAATACCATTCGTCTACATAGTGTAGAGTTACATATAGAAATCATTTGGTGCTTTCGTATCTGTGGATAAAAAATAACTGGGGTCATTGTACGTTAAGGATAAAAATTGAGCTTTGCCAGGTTTAGCTGGTAGGATCCATCTGTGGTCGCTTTGCTTGCAAATATAAATAGTTATGGCAATTTATATTTAGGAGCATTTATATTGAGCTACATAACTGCCTTCTTCAAAGCTCATCTTTCCTACCATTTTTCTGATTTACTGAGATCTGATGCAGATGACTCATAAAGGGAATTAATCTGGGCTGAGACGAAGAAGCTGATTTGCTCTTCATTACTGCCTCAATGCTGCTGCAGTAACCCACTTTACCTTTTAGATCTATGGTCTGCAGTACAGCGGCATAGTTATACTTAACTCTTTTCCCCCCCCCCTGCTTTTTGTCTCTGTGCACCTGCTTATTGTGCTCCAAAATGAAACCTGCAGTGGCTGAGTCTGTAACTAATGGTGCTCCAGCAGATTAGGCATAATTAAGGAGTCTGATAATGTTGACTCGAAATTGTGTCACATCGTGTGAGCATGTGAATGTGTGTATATATGCATTTATTGAAATACTTGATGGTAAAGAAGTTAAATATAGCAATGTATTCTTAGGTTTGTATGTATTTGTTTTCTTTTTTACTTGTCTTTGCTAAAAAATAAATTTGGAAAAGAATTGAGGTCCTATTTAATTTGTAAATGTGCAGTGGCTGGGTAGTGAAACTGGAAAATTCTGAAATGTAGCGACCAAAAAAAGCTACTAATTTCACTGGTGCTTTTTCTGTCTTCTCTTAAAAATTGTGTTGATGGTTTGGATGAGAAGCCATGTTTGTAGGTAAACTTAACAGTCAAACTGGTTATTGCTCATTAAACTAATTTCAAGAAGATGGTAGTTGGTAGCGCATTCTTCGTACGCAGGTATGACAGCAGATGTGCTCTCTTAGATTGAATTCAGATATATAAAAACAATGACTGCATCCTGTTTTTGTGCATGCTGTGACATTACCACTTAGGCACTTACATTAAAAGGGGCATTGTTATTGTTCATCCTGCTAAAATGTGTCCCTTGGTTAGAGACACATCCCCAGCTAACTGTGAGTGAGTTGTTTTGAACATATTGTGATGTGCTATTTTTTTGTGCGTGTAAATGGCAAATTATATTCATAACTTATAACAAGAAAAGGAACAATTATGTACAGGATGCTTGGATTGTATAAGTAGTTCCACTGGTGCTCATGTCTTCATCACAAGATTTATCATTTTACAGAGAGTTGCCCATTTTCATTTATACAGTGTCTATGAAAGTAACTTTTTTTTCTGTTAATGCGGGTACAATATTGAGAAAAACAAATTACACCTTCTTCCAGTTCTAAGGTTTTATGTATCAAGACAATAAAAATCATGTTGTCTTAAGTTGTGGAAATTTGCTAACACAAAGCAAAGAAAGAAAGACACCAGCAATTACCTTGGAGAAGTAATGAGAATGAAGCCATTTGCCAACAGTTGGAACTTCATCATTGTACAGGAAGAAAGATTATTCGCAAGTGGAAAGCTTTCAGGGTGGTTTCCAAACTTCTCAGCAGTGGATATCGTATCATCTCAAAGTCAGACTGTCAGACACCCCTCCTGCACCCCCCCCCCCCCCCCCCCCCCCCCCCCGACATCTCAGACTCTAGCAAATTTAAATGTTAAAGTTCATGACAGTACAATTAGTAAAAGGTTGAACAAGTATGGCTTGTTTGGCAGGGTTACCAGGAAAACGCTTGGTAACCCTCTCTAAAAAGGACATGACAGAACAGCTTATGTTTGCGGAACTGAATCTGAACAAACCATGCGACTTCTGGGACATGACCTTTGGACAGACAAGACCAAAATCAAGCTCAAACACCTCATACCAACTATCAAGTGCAGTGGTGGAGGGGTGAAGATTTTGGCTTGTTTTGTGGCCAAAGGACCTCTGCAGCAGTCATTGAGTCAACCATGAACTATAGTATAGCAACTAAGTATTCTAGAGTCGAATATGAGGCCATATGTCTGACAGCTAAAGCTTGAATAAAACTGGGTCGTTCATCAGGACAATACTCTCAAGCACAGCAGCAAATCTGCAGCAGAATGGAGGAAAAGGAAAAGAATCAAGGTGTTGCAGTAGCCCAGTATAAGTTCAAAGCTCAACCTGATTGAAATGTTTTGATGGGACCATAACAGATCTGCGCTTTTATAAAGACAAGTGGGCCAAAGGTTGTCAGAGACTAAAAACAGTTGTGACTTTTAAAAGCTACAGAAATATGAGGTGTACTCTTTCTTTTTTGTAACACACCGCTCATGTCTTGTCCGGATGTGTAAAACCTTCAAATTTTATTTCATTCACTCCTTTCTTCTTTTTCTTTTTTTTTTCTTTGGTCTTGTCCGAATGTAAGTGAGATCTCAGAGGACTGTTGGTGTTTTTAGCTCTCTCTTCCCCCAGACCAAACTGAAGAGCAGTAAAGTAGGTCAAGGGGAAAAGTAGGAGTTAAAACCTGATGATCTAGTTATACTCATTGATTTGGGGTTTTTAGAAATGAATAGATTTATATTTGTCACTAAACACACACAGTTGCATTAGAGAAACATTTCTGGAACAACAATTTTATAAATTATTATCCCCATTGACATAAAAAAAGCTGTAAAAGTAAACCGAGCCAAAGCCTGTTAGTGAACATTAACCCATGTATGTAAATCCCATCGGACAATTTTTTTTTTTTTTTTTTTTTTTTTAAATTCTGGGTTAACTGATCCTTTGGATTATTGCAAAGTGTCCCACTTTTGCCGTCTCCCTCTGTCACCCACCTAGGATGGTCTGGTCAAGGCCAACATGGAAAAGCTGACATTCTACGCCTTGTCAGCTCCAGAGAAGCTGGACCGTATCGGAGCCTACCTGTCTGAGAGGCTGTCAAGGGATGTGGCTCGGCATAGATACGGGTGAGCTTCAACTGTAGTCTCTTAAACATTTGGTGTTTGTGCGTCTTTTGTGTTTATTCTTTGCCACATATCAGTTTATTTAAATCTAGCACAACTGAAGCTGTAACATAAAAATTCTGGGAAGATTTTGAGGTGGCTTGGCTGTTGGTAATAGGAAAAGTGGTGCTTGTAATATCCTTTCATCAAAGAGATTTGTTCTGATCTCTGCATAAGATCTGAGCTTATCAAAGCGCTTAAGACTGTGCTGTAAAAATCCTTCTTTGTATTCTGCGTGCGTGTTCTTGACCCTGTTTCCTCGTTACATTCGAAACTCACTGTCACTATCTTCGCAATATAACCAACAAGACATGGAGGAAAATGGGTCTGTTTTTAATAAAAAAAGAACACGATTGGTTTGGGTTATGCGTTGTGATGTGTTTGTTCAGTCTGCACTTACTTTATATTCCAGTGAAGTTGTTTTTCTCTGAGCACCCTGCAATGATTCTCACAAATGCAAACAGCCTGTACAGATTATATTTACACTTGGCAGAGTCCAGCTGAATATGCTCAGTCTCCAGAGTTTGTCTGGGAAAGCTTATCTTATTTTGATTTCTTGCAGGCACAGACTACATTTATCTTCAGGGTTAAAGTGACTCTCTATTCTCTCTTTTGCCATTCCAGGTATGTGTGCATAGCCATGGAAGCCCTGGACCAGCTGCTGATGGCATGTCACTGCCAAAGCATCAACCTGTTTGTGGAGAGCTTTCTGAAGATGGTGCGCAAGCTTCTGGAGTCAGACAAACCCAGCCTGCAGATCCTAGGAACCAACTCAGTGAGTTTCCAGGATTTCACTATTGCATTATATCAGTTTGATGACTCCCATTGTTTATAATGAACCACCAAAAACAAACAAACAATCAAAAAAAGAAGACTGGTAGCTGCATTTCTCTGTCAATTTTGCTTTGTGGAAAAATAGGTTTGCATACTTGTCTTATATCTACAACAGAATTAAGTGCCTGTAGTATAAAATAGTAAAAGTATGGAAAACAAATCAAGGGGTGCAATGTTGCTGGATGTTAGTCCTTTCATTCAGATTATATTATTGGATTTTAAACATAGACACTTCTTTAGTTGATTTACAATTTAATAATCAAGAAAACCTGCCTAGCTATAATGTGTTCTATCTTTTCAGACACAAGTCAGCTGTTTTAGTGATATAAATTTACAGAAATGCTCTCACACCCAAGCTGTTGGATGTTAATGTGTCTTAGTTTCTAAGCTTTCCTGCTGCAGCAAATACTGCCCATTTGAGTGGATTTAGAGGTATTATCTGAAATTGACAGGGTGCATTTACTTTCCTGACGTGATGGTAAAAGGCGAGAGATGTTAACCTTGAGAGAATACTGTGTTGAGAAAGATCAGAGCTCAGGGACGGAGTGGTAGGCAGAGAGAAGTGATGAGTATCTTCTGATGTGGGAAGCAGCTATCAGCACTGTCTGCTGGGTCAGGAGAGGACACGTAAAGGAAATCAGATTAGCTTTAGACTATACGGCCGATGCTCTGCAGTCATCTGTGCAGGCTGATGAGACATGCTAGCTTGTCGCTGTCATTCTGTCTTGCACACTTTTATAAACCCAAAACACAAATACAAAGCCTGACACACTCAGCAAGTAGAAGAAATTTATATATACACACAAAATAAAATTATATAATGTGTGTGTGTGTATGTAGAGCACATGCCTATGGGACAAAATCAGGCCCTTCTTAAAATTTAATCTGGCTGCCAGGTTGTAGCTGTGACCTGCATAGCCTTGTGCACATGACAAACTAAACAGACCTCCTCCGCACCCGCAAGTTAAAAAGCTGCATATGATAGAATGCTTAATGAAATGGAAAATTGAATCTAAAGACAGTTTCAAGTGAGGCCAGAGACTGAGTAGCTTACCTCTTTACTGAGTTTAAAAAGGCCCGTGTATTAATTTACCGTGAGACAATTTCTGTTACCAAATAATATAATTTGCAATGTTATTTTATGTTTGAATTCACACACCAGCAAAGACATGAAGACACAGAACAGAACCTTCAAAAAGTCACTGAACTGAAAAGTGCTTTGAAACTCCTCCATGATATGTTTTGAGTGCAATCTCAAAGTGATGAGGCTTGAAAGGGAAGTCTAAACTGTATGGTGCAGGTAAACTGTGCAACAAAGATCTTTTCTTTGTTATTTTAATTAAACTTCCTATCCACCTGTCAAGCTGTGGTGTTCAGACCTGTGAACTAGGCTAGGTAAGACTTCCCGACATATGTGCAAAAACAAAATTAAAGTTTTATTGCATCAGGATGTATTTTGTTGTATTAAATGTGCTCAGTACTGCCAGTAGGTGTCAAATTCAGGCTTGTGAAACAGGTTGTTGTTAGTTGGCTGTATTGTACCGTTCTTATAGAGCCATAAAGCTACGTGCACACTCATCACACAAGGCTTTGTGACTAAAGGCTGGTCAGTTGTGGACATTCCTGGTTCTGGTTGCCTAGGTAACTATAATTTATTTACTACGAGGTCATATGTCACTCATTGGTAGCTGCTTCAGTCACTCCTCTGGGAATAAAAATGTTTATCTCTGTGCCCCCTTCTTTTCTCACACACACGCACACACACACACACACACACGCTTTGCATCTCCAGAGGTTGTTTTACCTGTAGTTGCTTGAAGTCGCCAAATGCCCTTGGCTTTCTGTGACGCCTCCAGTGTGGACATTGCTTGAGATCTTCAGTTGTTCATTCAAGACTATATTTCAGTACATAAATGACGCTATACCTCTGCATGGTATACTAAGCATGAGGGCCCCGAGCATGTAAAAGTTCCTGCCCTAGTTCTGTGTGAATCACACAGAAGTGACACCATGTGTACAAACTGTAAACTACATTGAATTGACATAAATTACACAAATATTAAGACCAGCCAAAACCATGAGCAGCTGCCATACAGCTTCTGACTGTCTTTGTGTGCACAGTGTAGCTCATCAGAAGCAGGTCAGAGTCAGAGAGAAATGAATTAAAAGGAAGATTAAAGAGGTTATTACAACAGGACTCAAACTTGGCCAGATATTGTTGCACTCTGTTTCTCTGACTAAAACCTTCACTAAACCTTGTACTCCTGAGAAATCTCTAACACAGCCCTGAGCACCAGACCTATTGATTGTGTCAGCCTGCTTTTATTTCTTTGGAATCTGTGATTGAGATGATGGAGGTTTTCTCTGTTTTCTATTGCCTCTGGTTTTGGACACTATGCTAAAATTCTATAACAAACTGAAAGCAATAAGAAGAGTTTCAGCATAGTTGATACATTAATACCTGGAAGCTGCCCATCATTACTGCCAGTAACACTGGGCAGCTTCCAGGAATCAACTGTGGCAGTAAATTGCTGCAGCAGCTGAGCGGCTTCACAGGAACTGTTATCGGCTCGCTTCATTTAATTTGAAGCGAGGATACTTCAAGGATACTTCATTAAATTTCAAAAACCACTCCATGCACTCATTCTCTACACAGGAAATGATTCAGCAAGGACGTCATTAGATGCTAATTTTCTACACTTCTGTGTTACTTTGCATGGCATAATTATGATTTTCTGTATTGACTTTTTATGATGTAATTCTTGATTCACATAGTATCATGATCTGGCTTGATTCTAAAGAAATTCACTTCATAATCTATTAATTGGAGAGTCGTGTGAAGCTAAATGTCAGCCTGTTTACTTGGTGACATTTTCTTGCCCAGTGGGAAAGCCTCCCTCTGCCCTGTGTTTTTCACTTTTAATCCTGTGTTAAGAGAGCTCTAGTTTGGCTTTAATTTAGCAGATATGCACCACTCAGATCTCAGGTTATTGGGCTTGGGCTTTTTAAGGAATGGGCATATTATTGTAAATCTTTTGGGCTGAAGTGTATCTGTATGCTATTAAAACTGGATGTCTTTTTCCCCTGTCTTACCTTCTTCTGTCGTTAGTTTGTAAAATTTGCCAACATAGAAGAAGATACGCCATCGTACCACCGCAGTTATGACTTTTTCGTGTCCCGCTTCAGTGAGATGTGCCATTCAGGCTATGAGGACCCAGACATCCGCACCAAGTACGTAACAGAGACGCTCGACTGCAGTAGAGATGGAGTTGTTAAATAAGTGCTATTCTGAGTCTACATGGGTAGTGTTTATTTTTAGTTTTTATTCCTTTTTTGGACATTTTCTTTTGTACACTTAAAAAAAATAAAAGAAATCTTAAGTCATTGCTTTCTATTGCTGAAAATAGACTGTAAAATCGTTTGACAAATCAAATATAACTTTGACATGGAAAAAACAAAAGAATAAAAAACAGAGCAATTCAAATAACAAAGCTAGGTGCAAATATAATTTCCTAAATATGGTTACCTATTTATAGGCCGAGTAACCAGTCAGATGGTTTCTGTGTGCGTGTGTGATTGTTGCTGTAAGGATCCGCATGGCAGGTATCAAGGGTCTTCAGGGTGTGGTGAGAAAGACAGTCAATGATGAACTGCAGGCCAATATCTGGGACCCTCAGCACATGGACAAGATTGTCCCCTCTCTGCTTTTCAACCTGCAGAGTGGAGAGCGTACCGAGAGGTGAGTGAGTGCAAACAATAAAATGCAAATGTGGATTACATATGCAGCAGAGTAGATGTGCTCCATTAGCTTTTCAGTGTAACGTATTATATTAAACATTAACCATTAACCTCCTAGTACCTGGCGTCCACACATGTGGACATCACATTTTGGGTTATTTAGACCAAAATACTCAATTTTGCTCTACAAGGGCCTGATATCCACTTACGACGACATTATACTGCTATTGTTCTATCAAAATTTTAAGCGAATATGTGGCTCTCATTTTTCTTAGAAACAAAAATTAGGTAAAAAAAATATCTGGTAATTCTTTGGGTCCTGATGAATGTAAAAACAATCAGCCCAAATATCAAAGAGAAATTAAAAATACATGCTGTGGTATAATAACTAAGATGAGGCTTTTCATAGTGCTTAACTGGACATGTGAACTTCAGTGTAAGCGTTTCATAAAAATCATCTGGTCGATACCACTTCTGAAAATTGAGTATATGCAACCTCAGATGAACAATAATATATGACATATTACAGTGTGCTATTGTTTATTTAATACAAATTAAGCCAAAATGCAGAAGCATTGTGTGAAAAGCACCCTTATTGCTTCCATAACAGTTAAGAGGGTAAGTAGCAACTAGCTCCTGCTAATAAATTTGATTATTTGCTCATCAGTGAATTTGAGAACCTCTATAAAGGCAGTGGTTTTGGCAGTCTGCAGGACTGAAGCGTTTGGCCGAGAGGGGAAGTTTTTAGCAGTGATCTTAGGTAAGTAATTGCTGCCACCCATCAATAAGGCCATATCCAATCAATTTGAAGTCCATCCTTCCACAGTGAGAAAGATTATTCACAAGTGGAAAACATTGAGGACAGTGGCCAATCGTCCCAGCAGTGGACCTCCCACCAATTTATTCAGCCAAGCTCAGAAAATCTGCAAAAAAACCTAAAGCTTAAATGTTGAAGTTTATGACAGTGCAAGGGTTACCAGGAGAAAGTCTTTTCTGTCTAAGTTGCTCACAAAGGAGCTTAAACACACCATTTAACGTGTGGAGAGAAATTTGTTGAGTTAACAGCAGCTAGTGTTGACCTGCCTGCCTTGGATAACACAATCCAGATACACGATAGCCAACTCGTGTTGTTTGTCTCACATTAGGCCATATTTGTCCTGGCTGTCTAGCCAGCGATCACCCATGTCATTCATCATCACTGTCATCACCGACAGCTCTGTTTCCCCTTTTGGACATCTGGTAACCCACCCAGAGCAGCCAAGAACAAGGAAACCAAGACACGTGGTTCAGATTCCAAAGAGAAAAGGAGTGAATGTGAAAGGAGGAAAAAGCATGCACAGAAATATTGCAATGGGTGAAGAATTATAGCTCACAAACACAGAGGTAGAGGATGCCAGCAGCAGTCTGGAGTTTCTCTCTCTTGGCTGTATTACACATACTCAAATTCACTTTGACGTCAATGCCGAGATCTGAAAGTTAGGAAAGCAAAGAGGGAGGGCAGCAAAAAGAACATTGGGAGATCTGGTGAAGGATAGATAATGGAAATTAGAGTGATAGAAATGGGAGAGTTATTCAAAGACGGAGACAGACAGATTTATTGCAACAGGGAGTCACATTTCATTCTCAGCTTCTCTCTGCTCTGTGTGTTATCCCCCTGCTGTGCATCCTCATTTCCTCTCACACTGGGTCTAGCTTGTCATTACCCACAGCAATCAGTACAGAGCCTAATTACCTTACAGATGGTGGATTTTCAAATCACGTAAAGATCAGCTTTAGTCAACCTTCTGACAGCTGGGACTGGGAAAGTTTATTGATGCAGATGACAGAAGCTCTCTGGACTTTGTTTTGTGTTTAAACTTCAAGAACACATGAGGATTGTTTGTAATGTATGTAGTTGCCTAAAAAAACAGAAGCTTGTTGTTCATCTGAGGTATTTTTCACATAGACTCATAAACAGCACATCTGAGATCAGGTAGCTATAGCTAAGTTCGCTTTTTCAAATACTGGTGATGCAAATTTGTCCTCACAGCAGATGTTTACTTGAGAGAGATTGCGCGGGATGAAACAACCTTTTTCTGCCACAATGCTTTGTAACCACTGAAAAAATAAAGAAACTTTAAACAGCATGATTTTTTTTTTTCTGCAGCTGACAGAAAATATCACTGAAAAACCTCACTGACATCAGCTTGTGTGCTCTTGCTAGTTTAGTGTGTTTTACTTTATTTAATTTTTTTTAATTTTTGCGTATTTTAGTTTTGAATACAAAAGATGGGGCAGGAACTCACATTTGCTCCACGGAAACAGCAGGCAAGATGAAAGAGTTAGGCTTTGAATAAATAATGTCATCATTGGTGGACTACCCGAGGCTAGTCAAGACCAAGATGGAGCTATGGCGGATGTTTTTAACTATACATGAGAATGAAAAAGGGCTGGACACGAGAGCGAGAGACCACACGATTGACATGAAACGTTTGCGTGTACAAATTTGGACACAGTACGTAAATGCGTCAAACTGCAGACAAACTGCAGACAAACTGCAGAGGGTAAAGTCAGCTCAGAAGCACAGCTGCAGAGATTCAGCCGTACAGACTGTGTTTGTGTAAGAAATAGAGCATTTGTTGAAATGTCATTATATTAAGTTAATTTCAGTGCCTTGCCTGTTCTCTGTTCTCTCTCTCTCTGTCTGCACCCTCCCAATTTGCCTTCCTCTGCCTCTCTCTGCTCGTCTCCTCCCTGCTCCCCCCCCCCCCCCCCCCCCCCCCCCACTCCTCTCCTTTTCTGCTTCCTCACCCTCATCGCTCCCTGCCAGCCGCTCTCCCTCTCCGCTGCAGGCATCGGAGAAGGAGAAGGAAAGCCCGGTGGAGCTGACGGAGCGCTGCTTCAGGGAGCTGCTTGGACGAGCCGCCTATGGCAACATCAAGAATGCCGTCACGCCCGTGCTGATGTGAGACAACCAAACAGTCGTATTCATAAGAAATAGCCTCTGTTTGTGATGTGTTCCTGCATGCGGTCGTGTGGTTTGTTTGTTTTTTTGTTTTTTTTTAAACATAGTGAGTAAACTTGAAGACAACGCTGCATGTCAGGCGCATCTTAATCTTTACACTAATGGGCACGTGGGGCTGTGACAAGGTCAATGCAAGGTTATGGAGTTGTTCTTGAATTGTGACTGCATGGTTTGCAGATGGGACATTTAAATTCTATATTACTGCATTTATTTTTGCAAGACGTGATCTTATTTAAGTTTTTCTTTTTTGTTCTACCAATACATTTCTGATTTTTTTTTTTTTTTTTTTTTTTTTGAATTTATCCATCTTGGTTGTTCCTCCTGAAATTAAGTATTTTATCTGTCTTAGCCTTTTCCTGTCCCCACATTTGCCCATGTGCGGGGGCTGTGCAGGGGTGTTTTGGAAGTTGTGGCTGACCTTTTAGTTGGCAGGTACATAAGTTAATAGATTGGATATAACAGTATGAATATTTCAGGCCCTTGCAAATAGAGGTAAATGTTGACTACATTATGGGTTTTAAAAATGCCCAGTTTTAGGTACTTTGTAGTGCCTCAATGCCTTTTTCTTCATTTCTGTTCCCATGTCCTACACACATTTTCCTTGCACACTTATATTTTACATTTATATTGTTAAGCAAATCCGTTTTAAATTATCTGTCAATTTTAGTCTCAGCAGTCGTGTGCTCAGCTTAATTGCACATTTTCCACGTTCTATCAATGTCAGATTGAGAGAATGTTTTTAAGTATTTAATTACTTACTGTAAAGCAAACCGTATGTCATAGTAAGTATTTATCTGTGCACTACTAACTCCTATTTTCAGTTTTACATTCATTCTTAAACCCAGACATGATGTATGCTGTCTGGACTAAATGCGGTCTTTATGCCTTACTGCTCTCCATCATCCCTACTGCTGTGTTATTACATCCTGTGTATCCAACCTGTTTCTCTTCCTCTGTTCATAACCCCACAGGCACTTAGATAACCACTCTCTATGGGAGGGAAAGACCTTTGCAGTGCGTTGCTTCAAGATCATAATGTACTCCATTCAGGTGAGTGATACACTGCCATGATATCCTTCACAGCCTTACCCTTGCCTCTTTTCTCTGTCTCACACTCTGCTGACTTCATTACTAGGTTGAAATGGAATATGGAAAACTTTTGTATGAATTTTTGACCACCATGTTTTTTTTTTTATCTTTGCAAGTGGTTATTGCACATTTTAGTGGTGCAAAGAAGAAATGTGCTTCAATATTCATGAAGTTCTCACTGATTTCAATTTGGGCTTCAGCCTATTTGCTCACAGCTGTGGTTCATTTTGGGCCTGAATGAAAAATGCAAAAGGAGTAATGCACTTTATCACCAATATCCAGTTTTTAGTTTGCCATTTAATTAAGCGTATTACTTCAATACAACAGTTTTCTGTCACTTTCTCTCTCACTCTTTTTTTCTTTTCTGTATTTTTCTTTTTTTCAAGACAGGTCAATAATTTCCTCGGTTTTTTGTTGTTTTTCTTTCAGTCCCAGCACTCACACTTGGTAATCCAGCAACTTCTCGGTCACCTGGATGCGAACAGCAAGAATTCAGCCACGGTGCGAGCTGGGATAGTGGAAGTCTTGCTGGAAGCAGCTGCCATTGCAGCCAGTGGTTCTGTAGGTAAGTTGCAATCCTCCAAGGTCATGTAAAGTCATAAACACATAGAGATGTGAATGTTTTTTTTTTTAACTGTAAACTGTGTATTTGCAGGTCCCACAGTGCTAGAGGTGTTCAACACCCTGCTGCGGCAACTTCGTCTGAGTGTAGACTACGAGCTAACCGGCTCATATGACGGCAGCACCAACATCGGCACTAAGATCATCAAAGCTCATGAGGAGAGGCAGCTGCAGGAGGCTGTAATCAGGACCATTGGTGAGTCTGAGTGCTTTGTATTTGTTAGTGAGGGAGTGTTTAGTAGATGTATGTGCAAGTAGTAATTGTTATTACTAGGTATGTGTGTGACTATATGTGTGTGGATTGCTGCAGATGCTATTTGGCAACAGAATATTAGTTGGTTATATTATTATTCAACTAGTATGTTCCCATGCTCCAGCATGGTTTGGCCTGTTTTTGCTGTTAGTAAATGATAGGATGCTTTTATAATGCGTTGTGTGTAGGTGCATTAAAGCAAAAAAACAAAAAAATCACAGCTCATTTTAGCCTGTGGTTGCATGGTTGCCAGGCAACCTTATAGCGTCATAATATATCACGCATAGTTTCTGGATATAAACTACATGTTACTGCTGTAAAATAAAAATGATGTAATACTTTTAAAAGTTGTTACAGGAGCATAAATGCTAAGAATTGGTAGGTGGTTGGTTGGTAGGTAGAAAATATCTGGTACACATAAGAACCTTCAGGGGCCTGAAATATATCTGTAAGCTGACCCTAGCACTGCTGACATTAGCAAACAATCAATCAACAATCAAAATACTTTAATAATCCCTAAGAAAAGTATGTAAAGATATCCACATGATTGAAAAGAAAGCTATTAAAACAGGCGAACACTCTTAAGTACAAAGTAAAGGACAAAGAAATAAGTAAGAAAAAAATTAAAGTAAAGAGAACAAACAGGAGCAACTGAAACAGGCTGCATGCTGGTTGATGCATGCTCACTGAGTTTCAAATAATCTGATATTGTGTGCATGGATTGTTCTGGTTGGCTACCCGTTTCAGTGACATGTAGAGTGCTTCTCAATTATTGGAGTGACTAACAGTTTCAAATGGTGTTTAAATTACCTACGTAATATTTGTGTAGGCAGTGTTTAATGTCGCCTATTTAATTAAACTCACTTTGATCTCTTCTGAGTGTTTTCCTATATCCAGGCTACTCCACTAGTCTTGTTCTTTTTCTCCTGTTTAAACAAATAGTAAATGAGTCCCTTGGAGGATTCCTAATTACTAATATAGATTTTTTTTCTTTTCTTTTTTCTTTTGTTGAACATTTTATTTCATTTGGTACAAACTGTCTGGTTCTGTCCCTTTCAGGTTCATTTGCCAACACTCTACCAACTTACCAGAGATCAGAGGTCATGCTCTTCATTATGGGAAAGATCCCTGTTCCTGGAATTCACCTTACTTTGCCCTCCTCGGACTCTGGGTAAGTTGACTCAAACAGTATTCACCTGTATGTTGGTAAACTTAAGGGCACAGTCTTTATTTGCTGTTTGTAATTCCAGGCCTGAGGGTACCAGGATGATTCAGGTTATGTTACTCAAGTCCTTGGTCCAGGTAAGTTATCATTTCTCAATGATTTAATTTTTAAGAAACTTGTGGATCTTCATGAATTTATAAAGACTGACACGAAATGCGTATTCCTATCAAACCGCATGATTGTAAAATCAGTGGCCTTGTTAGGCTTTATGGGCAAGTTCTTGATCTTTGCTAATGAAAGTCTCAGAAGTGTCACTTAAACTAAGATAGTTTGCGACACTGTCGCAGCATAAGAGTCTCTCAAGTTATTGCTAACTTGGGAAATTATAACCACACTGCAGTTACCTTGATGTTCCAGTGCATGTTCAGTTTTGTAAACTATGTGTGGGATTTGATCATCCCCCTCGTAGGTAACTGCAGGTTTCCAGACTACCAACATGCTGACAGCGCTGCCCAGCTCTTTCTTGGAGCCCCTGCTGTCCTTCTCTCTAACCGAGGATCCAGAAGTCCGTCTGTTGGTGCTGCAAATCCTCCTCAGTCTCATTGACAGGCATGAAAACAGGCCCAAGTTTGCCAATATGAGGTGTGTGATTGTTTTTGCAGGAAGATTGAAGGGCTGAAGTGTTTTTATACTTCCCTTATAAACCCATACTTCAGTTACAGTTTGTGTCTCTTTGGTCTTCTTTCTGTGTAGCAGCATCTCGGACATCTCTGTGCTGAAGCTCAAAGTTGACAAGTGCTCCAGGCAGGACAATTTATTCATGAAGAAGGTAATTTTTTAAATTTATTTAGTTGACAACCTGTTCCGCCTGCTGAACAACATCCCTGTGAATTATGTAAATTCACATAAACATTAAATATTTATTTTAAAATAATTTTGACAATAAATCTTTACACCAATGTATCTGCACTAGACATTTCGAGTTCCATTTACCCTGCGCTTCATCCATTCACAGCATGCCCAGCAGCTATATCGCCACATCTACCTGGGCTGCAAGGAGGAGAGCAGTGGCCGGGAGCACTACGAGACCCTCTTTGCCCTGTTAGGTCTTCTCAGTGTAGAGCTGGCCAATGAAGAGGTGGTGGTGGACCTGATTCGCCTCGCACTTGCCTTGCAGGTATAAATGTAGAGTTTTAAGTAGCCTGTTTATTCCCCGAGCTGCATTTATCTACTACATTTGAACTACAAGATGAAAAATATCCTAATCGCAGCTTAGAAAGCGTCAGTTTCACATGTATCATTTCACAAATGACACTGACCATCAGCTGTAACACTGGGACAGTGTCATAGCTGATGGTTTAAAATCAAAAACAAATAAAACGACCAAACATTACAAGATGAGAACAAATCCTTCTGAGGTAGGGTGTTTCACAGTGCGGTGTCTCTGTTTCCTTTCCAGGATCTGGCTCTGTCCACCGACGAGGCTCTGCCTGTTTATAACCGCTGTGCTGTTCATGCCCTTGTCGCCGCCTACCTCAACCTCATTTGCCAGCTCACCACCGTCCCAGCCTTCTGCCAGCACATTCACGAGGTGTGTGTCTGAGCCTCTTTGCGTGTCTGTGTTTTAATGCTACTGTAACTGTTTGTTTATCCCCTGACTCTCTGCCTTTCAGGTAATTGAGGTGAGACAGAAAGAGAGTCCTTACCTTTTGCCCGAGGCCGTCTTTGTTGACAGTCCAAAGTATGTACCAGCTGCAACCCACAAGTGTTTAATTTGATATTCAGATACACAGTAATAATTTTAAATTCCTGCTTTTGAATGCAGTTTATTTTTCTTCCTAGATTGCATTCTTCACTGGACAAAGTAGAAGGAAGTGTTTTGTTCCTCCAGTCAAAGATCACAGAGAGCCTTGGAGGAAGTGGTTATAATACAGAGAGACTCGCCACACCTTATGTCCCTCAGTATACTGGTAAGGAGTCTAAAACTAGTCGTTCGGATGCAAAGGTCTTAATTTCTCTGGGGGGTTTTTTTGTTTATATTTCCTCTTTTTTTCATGTCACTGTGCCAGCAGCAGCTGAGATTGTGAGCATTTTGTTTTCAGGTTGATGATGAATTATCTTTCCATTTGTTCATCCCTTCTATTCTTGAGAAAATTGCTTTAAAATTTGGTTGTCAAAGTTATCCGCTTGGAGTTGAAGATGGACCCAATACATTCTGGTGGTTCCTGAGGATCACTGTGACCTCACAAAAAGAGGTTTTTAGCCATAACTCATGAATTCATATAACAATTATTAGAAACATTCACAAAGATGTCTTGTAGGAAAAGTGACATTTTTTATTCTAAAGGTCAGCCTTACTATAATATAATACTCTTCTATTATTTAAGAAAAGGGGAGATTGTTACCATATTTCATATTTGGTCAGATGGTCTGAGTTGGTGCCATCAATCCTTTGTACCCACCTTGAAGCTGTATTAACACTGTGCAGAGTATGGAGAGCATGACTCAGGCGGTTTGCAGAGGCATATGAACATGTGGTGAAAAAAGTTATTGAAAAAACTCAATAAATTTTCTGCACTCTGCTTCCAGATGAGGACCGTCTGTCCAAGAGAAAGAGCATCGGTGAGACCATCTCACTTCAGGTGGAGGTTGAGTCCCGAAATAGCCCAGAGAAGGAAGAGGTGAAAAAAAAGACTTCACAACCTTGTACCCTGTACCCTCAAATGTACCCTGTACAAAGATATTTAACATAGATTCTTGTTCTGGTCTGCAGAGGACTCCAGCAGAGGAGATCACATTTGAAACCCTGAAAAATGCCATTGGTAAATCCACTCTCTTCATTTGCAAAGCCCTTTTTATTAGTTTACAATGATGGATTGATGTTCTAAATGTTGACGTAATTTACCAAAGCATGACAGCAGGGAACAAATACAAACTACTTTTGTATAAAGTGTCCGTGAACTTTGTCTTGATGTTTTCACTTTGAGGCACACGCTACATTATATTGCTTTTTGTCTCCCTCTAGTGGACAGTGTGGGTATGGAGGAGCAGGAGAGGGAGCGGAGGAGACAAGTGGTGGAGAAGTTCCAGAAGGCCCCCTTTGAGGAGATAGCTGCCCACTGTGGTGCCAGGGTATAGACCCCCTACCCTGTTGAAAAAAAAAAACAAAAACTGCTTGTGTGTGTGTGTGTGTGTGTGTGTGTGTGTGTGTGTGTGTGTGTGTGTGTGGGGTGTTTTTTAGTTTTTTTTTTTTAAAGAAGGTCTTAAATGTATTGTTTTTGATGTCTTCTGTCCCTTATAGGCCACACAACTGCAGAGCAAACTAAATCAAATCTTTGAGATCACAATCAGGTAAGGGACAGAGCTTTGGGATGGGAGTAGTCAATAATAATATGGATGGCAGTCATTCTGACTAACAGGAGAATACCTGCATTTTTATGTTTTGGAACTAACAGCTTTATTTTCTTCCTCTTTCTGTTCAGACCCCCTCCCAGCCCATCTGGAACCATTTCATCAGGTTACGGCCAAAGCCAGAGTCGATCTGTACCCATTTACGAGATGAAGTTTCCTGACCTATGTGTTTACTAAACCACAAAGTCTTCAGCAACGTAAGCGTACAGTAGAGCCTTCAAGGACAGAGAAAAGATTTGAAAGGGCAACCGATCCTCACTGTAAAATTGTCTTGACCGTGGAATCAAACAGCCACAGTGCACGTGGGACAAACTCAGCTGTAACTAAAGAACACCTCTTAGCTGTCTGAGATTTTATTTTAGCCTCTGATTGCAACAAAAACAAGCTCACCAGTGTCTATATTGAGCAGGAAAACAAACGTATTTCACTCACTTCTACTGCATCAGTTACTCATCCCTAGAGACTGGTTAGGGACCCCTGGCAGCCAGCGGCCTATTGGGAATGATATGCAATCCCCGATCAGTTGGCGAGTGGTTGCTGGAAATTGATGGCACTTGCCTGGTGAAATTGGTTGCAAAGTTCACCTTCAAATAAAAGTTGTGCCTAATTGCTGAAGCCAACATGTCTCAAAAGGTGCAGCTTTTACTTTGAAGACAATTTCATAGCTGCTCAGTAAGTAGTTGGCGAGTGTTTGCAGATAAGCTGGTGTCTTCTGTGCAAACTAAAGACAACCTCCTGCATCTGCCACCAACTACTTGCTGGCAGTTTGCTGGCATATTCATGTCTCCAGGTGGTCTCAAGATGGTCTCCAGGTGGTCTCCAACCAGTCTCTAGGCCTGTGTGACTGGGGACTGGGATGTCTGTAGAAACTCCACTGGTTGGATTTTCAAATTAGAAATTGTCAAGAACTGTGAGGGGAAAACTTGACCGACTGGATGTTATTTATTGTCTTGAGAATGAGTTGAGTAGTCGCATGCCTGCGACTGGAAACTTTTTGATAGCACTATTATTCTTGTGCATTTTTTTAAACTTGTTTGTCCCTTCCAGGGTGCCATACTACCTTTGATCACAAAATTAGATTGCTAGACTGCTTATTAATATTATTATTATTTTTTATTTTTTTTAATTGTTTTGATGACCAGAAAGAGTGTTTGTGGAAACTGAAACATTTTAATTTACTTGATTGTATTTGTGTGTATGTCTGATTGTTGTATAGACATAAAGGTAATTATCCTCATCTCCCATGCCACTTAGCTGCTGAGCATCCATCTTTTAGGCTTTATTGTAGCTTGGTTTTGCCTTCTTAGTGTTACCCAGAAGTGCTTTTTCGCCTCTTTCTGTTTCTTTTACCTAAATATTAATCTATTTAGTTAAAACACATTGCACCAGTCATGACCACACTAAAGGATTTACAGCAATGTTTACCAGATCAAATGCTAAAAAAACATTTATTTTTCTCCCCTTTCCATATAAATGTGTACATACAGAGGAATATATAAATCTTTAAGCTGATGTACAGCATAAGGATGTTAATGTGCGTGTGTATATATACTGTATATTCTAATTTTAGACTGCCTCTGCACTGGTTGTGTTCATAGATAAAAGAGAAATCCACTTAGTATTCAGATAGACAATGTTAAAATCTCCAATAAGTAACCAGCAGCACGTGAAATCCTAACATCTGAGCAGCCCACAGGAGAAATTTGCATCATCTCAAGGCCAGTATGTCACAGCGATTAATAAAGGGTTACCGAGGCAATGCTGGAAAAAGATCATTTTCAGCTTTACTCAAACAGGTTTCATTACCATAACCCTGACCTGCATTGTTTCCATTTACATTCTCAGTCCTGCTGGAATGAGTTTGCACTATGATTTTTTTTACTATACCGCAGCTTTTTCAGCTGCATGTCTCAGCAAGATTCAAAAACATCTAAAAGCCCAGTGTGTGCACAAACACACACACAGGTATAACAACAAGTATGATGGCAATAATTTGTCAAGAGTCTGGCTAACACGGTCCAACTGTAGGTAGCAGATCATGTTTGTGCGTTTCTAAATTGTGCCTGCTGTTGTTGTGGTGCTGTGATGGTTCAGTTTTGTGACATTTTTAAGAGACCACCCCTCACTCTCTCTCCCTCTGTGCTGCTTCTGTGAGTGAACCGCACCCGTTCCAGCCGTTTTGCAACCATCTTGTTCAGAACAGAAGACGGTGTCTAGTTCATCCCTGTCATGAGCATTTCCACTGGCTCTTCTTTTGTTTTTTCTGTTTTTGAATGTCATGTCCTGTGTATATCCGTGTCAGCACATGCCAGTGTATGTGATCGTCTGTTCACGTTTACCCCTTTTTGATCAGTGCGCGAGTGAGCGTATTTATGTGTCTGTGCTAACGCTCGTACAGGTGTGTGCGTGTCTGTGTCATCATTACCGAAGACCAAGCTCTCCAGACGTAGTTTACAGTTCTGTCCAGTGACTCTTTCCACCACGTTAATGCAGAAAAAGCTACTTAAGAGCCGTGTGCAGCTGTCTAAACCTTCCAGTTACACCTTGTAAAATTGTGTTTTCAGCATCTTGAACTTGGCAGTGAAGACCTGTAAATCTATCAGTCCGCGTGTCGTCATTGCATCGCATAATGTAATATTAACTGACGGTAATCCAAACTTACTTTTTGTCATTACATGTCTGGTTAATAGCTCTGTTTTACAATTTAGTGCTGTAGGTCAAATCTGTTCTGTGAACTTTGCACTTTAAAAACTGGAATACCTAGTGAGAAAGGCAGCTTTTACATGGAGAAAATGCCTTATGCGTGTCATACCTGACTTTGCATGCTAGTGGATGTTACCGTGTTGTAGAATAAATTTATCTCTAACCATGAAAAGTCTGTCTTCGTTTTAATTTGCCTGCTAATGGAAACTCTCTGAGACGAAGAAGGGGATCATCGTTTGGTAAAAACCACGTCGACTCATTAAATCCGGCACCACTGTTCGGTAGTCGCAGTGTTCAAAGTAATGTTTAATTCAATTACCTCCTGTTGAGGTCATCTGAGTACGTGATCCATCTCCCAGCACATGAGTAGCACATTTTTCCTATAGTGTAGCATTTTCAAGGATCTGAACTCACAAGCTCAAATTCACGTCACACTATTATGTATTCTGAGCCTGGTGTCACAGTCGGCTATGAAATTAAACGATCTGAGAATTAAGAATTAATTAAGCAGCTGAAGCTCAGAGTAGTGCTGATTTTCTGTGGTTATGCTTCAGGTCCAGTGGGTGGCAGTCTAAGTCTGGCTGCATTTTCATTAAACTTATGCACAATCATTCATGGACTCTGTAAGTCCTAAAAAAATAAGAAATTATTTATCTCATTCTATTATAATGGTTTAATGAAAATGGTATGAAGGATTTCATGCATCCATACTGGTGACAGTGGAGCTGAATGAGTCTGGTAGAGAAGGTGCTCCACTGCTGTCCAGTAAAAGATACTCAAATCATTACCTCTGAATAAAGGATACTCCACCATACCCACAAGTTTAAAAGAAACTCAAACTCACCTTGTTGTTAAAAACGTTTAAATCCTTTTTCTTGTATTTTATCAGTCTTAATATTCAGAATTTTGTCCATTCCCCTTCCCCTAAATCCTCAGATTTGTCTAAAGACACAGTCCTGGGTAAAAGTATTGAGTCACCCCTCGTGTCTTCATAGTTTATTTGTTTGTTTGTTTGTTTGTTTTTAAGTGACCTTGAGCAACATTTCTCCAGGCGTTCAGATCTTATTTATTTATTATGTTTTCCTTGTTAGATTGGGTTCCAGTTAGTTCAATGCATTAAAAATGCCCTATAACGCAGTTTGACAGACATAACAACTCACACTTGATGAGAGCTCACAACTTGTCAGCTCTCATCAAGGTTTTGCTTAATAAATGACCTTAGGCAAAAGATTCCATGTATTATTTGCCACAAACAGGATCTTTAATATTATTTTTTATTTACATAAAGACATGACTTTTTAAAAACTGTCTCAATAATTTATTTCCTTACAGTCACCTTTGACCTCGCTGTGATGGTCACTGTTCAGCTTGATTCTTCATAAAGTTAAGATGAGTATGCTCTCAGAATGCTTTGGATTCGAGGCCAAGAAGTTGAAGGCAGTCAGTGGGTGCGTCGGTGAAGGACATTCAATAACATGCTAAAAGATAGCAACGAGTTTGTGTAATTTAAAATTAAGACATGTGGTTACTAACATGCAATGGCTATTTGACTCTCTGAGCTATCCGCCTCCCCTGCTGAATCTTCCATTTATCCCATTATTCTCTTCACATCTTTAAAATGTTCCTGAAGAACTTGGCCAGCTGCCCCTGAGGTTTCTCCTCCCACGGCTTCATAAAGCCGCCGTTACGTTTGGATGCAGGTGGGCTGCCCCATCTGAAGTGACTCATCTTATAGGTCCTATCTTTCCTCTCCTGCAAGCTCAAGGGGCTTTGTGATTTGGAGCTGTCCCTGGCCCTCAGCAATCCCTGATTTTCATTACTTCCTCCATCAATGTCCCCCTCCGCTTCATCTTCGCTACTGCTCAGCTGTCTGCGAGCCTGAAAGGGAAAACGGCCCTCAGAGGAGCTTCCTCCTTCCAGAGAAGAGGCAAAGACTTTAACAGGTCGGCGTTTACGGCCCGAGGGCTTCCCCCAGCGGAAGTGCTCCATTGAATAGGAGCGTCTCTCGTCACTGCGGGCCTTAAGCTTTGGCTCTCGCATCTTAAGTCCTGCTGGTTTGCCCCAGCGGAAGTGCTCCATTCTGTAGGAGCGCCGCTCGTCGCTGCGGGCTTTCAGATCTGACTCGGATATTTTGTCATGGGAAGCCAGTGTGGCTAGAATAACTCTGAGTAAGAGGTCATCATCATAATCATCACCACCACCATCACCAGCATCAGCATCACTGTCAACTTTCAGGGCCAATGCACTGAGCTCTGGGATTTCAGTCTGGATCACAGACATGCAGAGGTGAACACAGTCCTGTGTGGAAGAAATGGCAAAGATAATGTCATACAGAGCAGGAAGACTTGAAGTTCCCTGACAGCTGCTGGTGAAGTCATAAGACTTGGCATGATAGGAAAAAATCCCCAAAACCAACAACAAACAAACAAAAATCCCCTTTATTGCTTACAGGTGTTAAAAATTACAGATGGCTTTTCTAGGTTTTAAATTTAGTGTTGCATTGATAAAATAACTGCAGCTTGTTCTGTATCCAAACACACCCACTTAAGGCTATTATCACATGGACAACTCAAGAAACAAGAAACAAGAAATTACATTTAAGGACTGTGTTGACTCATCTTTTCAGCTTTCACATCAACTTATTTGTCAAAGAATGAAATTGTTCACTATCACCACAGATCTCCTGGCTTTGCCGGGGGAAAATGCTCTGAGTTTTAAGTTTCCATTTTCTAAGTACTTCTAAGTACTCATCACCTTGACACTAACAAAAAAAAAGATTAGTGGAAGCGATAATTTTGATTAAAATGTAAGGTTTACTTACATTTAATTTGACCAGATTCCATTAAATATGTTTTACATTGCGCTTACGGATGAGATGAAAATGTGCAACATAGGGCTCCGATAAGTTTTCTTGGCCAGTGATGACGATCTAAAAGAAGTGGCAGGGCTGTTCGACCTACCAGTATCCTCGCCTTGTTGCTCAGGTCCTTGCAGATGGAGTTGTCCCAGCATACTGACTCAAACCCGGGGATGCACACAAATGCCATCACCGCCACCAACAACCAGCACTGGCACACCATCTTCAGCCCGGTGCACAGGACACCAACTCGACTGGGGTGGAGCTGCAGAAGTGAAGCCACAGTGGGGAAAGCTTTGAGTCTCAGCAGACAAAAATATTCATTAGTCATCTTGAAATGTTATTTTGTGAAGAAATACAGTAGGTGTCTCTTAATAATTGCGCTTGCGTAACACTTTCCGCCCGTCCTTATGTAACGTGATGTGTTTGAACACTACCTTCGAAATAGCCAGAGAGCCGAGCTTTTGTAGCTGGTGTGTCATGAACTTAAACACGTGAACTTAAACAACTATGTTCTCTTTTTGGTGTTTGTTTATCAGGAGCACATGTATTTTATTTTGAAGGTGTCAAACATGTGGCAGTATTTTTATTTTTATTTTTCAAAGGATGAACCTTCAGCACTGAGGACTGTGTCAAAACGATCAGCAGGACTGATGAGGTTCAAAACAGAGGAGGGACAGGGCAGGGTCTTCTGTTCCCTTGATGGGTTAATTTCATGTGAGATTTAGACTGAAAATATATGAAGATAATAGATTTGAAGATTTTTTTTTAAATGATGATTTAATTTACCTACACCTAAGGCCCTGTATGAAAAAGTAATTGCTCCTAATCTTACTAACTGGTGGAACACCCTTGGCAGCAAGCGAAGCATGAACTAGCAACGAGCCTTTCACGTCACTGTGGAGGAATTTTGGTCCACTCTTCTTTGCAGAATTGTTTTAAATCAGACACATTAGAGGGTTTGCCTGAACAGTCTTTTTAAAGTCATGCCAAAGCATCTTAGTCTGATTTAAGTCCAGGCGCCGACTAGGCCACCCCCAAACCCTTCCTTTAGGTTTTTTTCAGAGGTGGACTTGCTTGTGTGTTAAACTCAAGTGTGGTTGGGCTTCAAGACATGAACTGATGGCCTGACATTCACCTTCAGGATTTTATGTTCGGGAAGCAGAATTCATGGTTCTATCAATTTTCCAGATCCCGAAGCAGCAAAAACCATCACGCTACCACCACCATGTTTGTCTGTTGATATGATTTTCTTTTTATTTAATGTTGTGTTAGTTTTACATTGCACATAACGGGACTCTAACCTTCCAAAAAAAAAAAAAAAAAGTCTTTTCAGTCCACAAAATATTTTCCCAGAATTCTTTGGGATCACAATGCATTTTTATATTAATGTGGGTTATATTTGTCCAATATTAAAAAAAATATGTGATGTTGTGAAAGTGTGACAAATATGCAAAAACAAAAAACTGAATGAAAACAAAATCAGGCAGGGGGGCAAATACTTTTTCACAGCACTGTTCTCTGTGTGCAGAGAGCAACCAGCTGGGATCCTGATGTCACTGTCTACCGCTGCAAGGCTGTGTTATTCTACTGCCAATAAATTTAAGCTTCCTTTTTTGAAAACGCAAGGAGCTATGAAGCAACTTTTGTCTTTCAGCAGCAGGACTGCAATGTTTTTTTTCAGTCTTGACTAATTGAAGACAGATGTAGCTACTTTGACATCACCCAATGGGTTGTGGAGTTCTGCTTTGAAGCTTTCAGATGAACATTTTTTCTGTCATCATCTTAGTTTTGAAATCGGACGCAATAAATAAAAGTGGATTTGACCAAACTGCATGCTAAGACATTAGGGAGCTGTTTGTCTTTCTTTCTTTCTCTCAGCCTGTTGCAGCGTACAGACTATAACTAGGTTGGGAGAATAGAGAGAACAGTATTGCTGCTTGTGTTCAGGGACAGCCAAAGGAACTGTTAATAATTCTGATAAAGGACTTCCTTTCAGACATAAATTTCTAGCAGGGATTTCACAATAGACCCTAAAATACTTTCATTTTCTGAGCTCAGAGTTGTTTTCTTGCCTGGAAACCAAGCAGGAAAAAATGAATCTAATTGTCTCAATAAAACTTAACAGAAATACACAACAATGACAACAATAAGTACATTTTGAAGTGTGCTACTTAATTGAATATGAACAATTTGGTTATTGAAGTCATGAGGATGAATATCCTCTCATGCTTCTTATTGCGTTTTCTCTTTTCTATACTCTCCTATTTCCAATCAGTCTCGAGGACAGCTTTCTTATTATAAAAAGGTAATATCTATAATATGAAACCGAAGTGCAGTATATAAACCCCATGTTCACTGCTTTTGGTTAAATCCGACACACTGCCAGTCATCTGATGCTTCACAGATGTTGAGAAAAATCCTGTCTCACTTGTCAAACTTTTCCCTGGGCGTGTTAACCGTTTAAAGATGTAAACAATCTTTTTTCTTTTCTTTGCCGGGGTATTGGATTTTTCTCACTTCCTCCTTCACTATTCTAAAGAGTGAGTCCTCGGTGAGCCATTGTCTTTGCGAGTCTGGCAGAGACTCGTCTTCCTACTGAATGACTCACAGCTGAGCTGTGCTCTCCACAGACAGACTCCGATAAAAGAGGCATGAGCGCTGCAATCAAAATAAATGCAAAATTGTACGTGTGAAATGATCTCTACTGTTTTGTAAGTTAGATCACCTTTTGTTTACATTAAAGGAAAGCTGAATTCATCATAACTGTGTATCCTTTACTGCAAGCACATCATATAAAATAGTAGAAATTCCCAAATCCATGAATAAGGGAGTTTAGCAAATAAGTTAATTTGAGCTCATCCAACAAGTCACGCCAAACAAGCAAGTTTAAAAAAACAAATCATATAAATATATTTGTTACCTTTTTCAAATGCTTTCTCTCCTCTTGCTTTTGTCACTCCTTTTGTCCACAGATCCTCCAGACTGGTGACTCTAAACTGTGGTCCCTCTCCTCCTCTCCTGCTTTCTCTCTGCTCTTTGAGAAATGCTCAGTAGGAGAGGGTCTGCTGTTGCTTCCTTAAGGGAGGAAAGCTCTTTTTATAGACATGTGAAGTAAAGCGTCTCAAGGCCTCGGGGTGTGATTGAGGTAAAGGGTCTCCTGCTCCTTCTCTTGATGGGGAGGAGTCGTGCATTCGTGGAGTTTTGCGTATGGTATGTTTAAACGCTTCCCACACACTTTTTAATCAATAGCGAGGCTGGCTTCATCAGCCGGGTGATGAGGCTGTGGTTAACTGGTTAACTTCCCCCCCCTCTTTGTAATCCTCCTCTGATTGCGACACAGTCTTGAAACCCTATAAGTACCCTGCATTTCTTGAAAGCATGTTTACGTTATCGTATACTGATTAAAAAGAAACACAACTGCTGTTCATTAGCGGACCCATGTCCACGCTTTAAATCCCTCAAAGGTCAGCTCTAATCACTGACATCATTATCCTCTGAGCAACAGTGAAGGGTGCCAATCGATTTGACTGATTGGATCGTTTCTCTGTGGTTCTCGTTTTGACAAGGTGTGCATGTATCCCTGCGTGAAAACTTCATTATAAGGACCTGACTCACTGTTTGGACGTCATGAGTGGACCTCAAGTGCGGATGATACACACAAATAAAGAAATAAACACACGTGGTGCTTTTAAAACGGAAATATTGTGCAGCTGAAGCTTTAGTGCCAGTGCCAAACACATTCTGCCGCTCGTTTGCTGCAGGGTTAGGTGCACAAGGACAAGTCACACAGAACAGCACAAGTGGAGAACAAGCACCCATTGTAAGAGATATAGAACACTTTCCTTTCATAAACCGGCCTATCTCCAGCTATTTGTTATCATTTTATAGCTGAAAGGACACAGTGAGTGAAAAATGAGACAGAAGATGCTCATATGATTTTTAAAAAAGGTCTATTATATTGAATTACAGGTGCATGTGGGTCAGGTTGCTGTGCTCAAAGTCAGAGATATGTGCCTGAATTGACCGTATTGAGGATACCTCCTCTAACTGCCATTATACAAAGCAAGAGTAGAAAAAAATGCACATATCGTGACCTAATTATGTCTTTGGCTATTCTTAATATAAGCATCCACAGTCTGCCCCCTTCAACTACTCATCAATAAGCAACAGTCTTTTCTGACTACCTGCAAACATGTGAACTATTACTTTATGATACAGTTAAAACAGAAAAATCAGCCCAAATGACCTTAAAATGATACGTTATTGTCTTATGTTGACTACCTAGTAAGTAAGTTTTGCCACCTTTTCATTGGAGGTTCATCAGATATACCTGTTCACCTTCTCATTGACACAAATATCTAATGAGCGATGCACATACAAAGATGTGTTGTGTTACGTGTCATGCATTCATGTCAGACACCACCAGTCTGAACTGATTCCGGGCAGGATGGATCCATGTGTTCATGTTGTTTACACCGATTTGTGACCAAAACTTTCAAATGTTGCAGCAGAAGCTGAGACTCATGACACCAGAAAACATTTTTCCTATTTTCTATTGTTCAGTTTTAGTGAGCACGTGTGAGTTGTAGCCTTAATTCCCGCTGTTAGCTAACAGGAGAGGAGAGGTATGGCCATTCTCCTCTTACCTCTGGCATCATTTTCACCCAAAGAACCACAGCTCGCTGGATATTTTCTCTTTTTTGGCCATTCTCTGTAAACCCTAGCAGCCTGCCCATCACCAAAAACCATGCCACATTCAAAGTCACTTAAATCCCCTTTTATGCAGATTCTTAGTTTGCTTAGTTTGAACTTCAGTAGCTCGTCTTGATCATCTCTGCATGCATAAATGCAAAGATTTGCTGCCATGTGACTGGTAGATTAGATATATGCATGAACAAACTGCTAATAACGTGGTTGGTAAACGTATATACCAACTAAACCCAAAATTGTGAGACTGCTTGTGAAGATATTTTAGCATCTGTTTTGAATTTAATCTTTTTTTTTCACGGAGAATAGTTCATTCTCTCCCTGCCCCTCACTTTCTGAAAATCATCCAAAGAGCTTCGTGTCATGTCAAGAATTCCTGGTTTTCTCTGTTGTCACATGTTAAATAGGGCTGAAGTGACTGTGTAGAAAAGTCATTCAGAGTCAGCGCTTCTTGGTCTGCTTTGTTTTTCTCATATTGCCAGTAAAGCTTTGAAGCTT
Organism: Rhamphochromis sp. 'chilingali'; assembly: GCF_963969265.1. Classification (NCBI taxonomy): domain Eukaryota; kingdom Metazoa; phylum Chordata; class Actinopteri; order Cichliformes; family Cichlidae; genus Rhamphochromis; species Rhamphochromis sp. 'chilingali'. Next base: position 10,530,633 of record NC_137932.1, on the reverse strand, counting down.
CTAATGATGCAGTTGATCCGGTGGAGTTTTCCAACTCTGGAGAAGCAAAACACCCCCAGACATGAATCTTCCCACCTCGGTGCTTCACTGTGGGTTTGATACACTGTGGTGTCATTATTTCTCCTGCTCATCTCCTTTACATACTATTTTCTGATACTCCCACTAATCTCCTAATGGATTGATCAGCAAATAGCTAAATTTTCCATCCTTTACTGTGAAATACGAGGACACACCGACACTGAAACTGCAGCCTTCTTGTGAAAGAACCTCTGCTGATTGCAGTCTTGCTTTCTTTATTTAGAAAATTTTGTAGCTTCAGTCTCTAGGACCACAGTGTATTGATCTTCCCTTTGGGTCCGCCTGGACGTGCTTTGACCACAGCTTATCCCGTTTTCACAAAGTGTTTTAGCGAGCCATGCACTGCCACACTTGGAAAATAGAAAATTTGATCAGTAACAAATAGAAAAACAAAGAAATTATTACAGTAATCATATTAAAGCTTTGGGTGAATTGTGAATTAAGCATAAAATTAAAAATGCTGATTATTTAACCACTTATACAAGAATCAATCTTTAAAATATCTTAGCCCCCTCAGATAAACCTTTAAATACTCTAATATTGCATTAATACGCCTAAATGTAAAATCAATATCTCTACTTTATATACAGCATTTTCACACAAAATATTACCTCTGTTTTTAGGTAATGATGCTTAGTTTCTATGAATATCACCAATACACACCAAAGGCTGAAAGGCTACTAGTTACTTAGATGAATGTGTTTCCTGGCAGCCCTTTAGTTACATCACAAATCCCGGTCATCACTGTCGGCAGGAAGAGAAAAAGATAAAACCTTCCAGATCACAACTCTCCTGAACCGCCTAAGGCTCGGATAATCATCAGTGATAAGGAAGTATAACTCTTTGGTTATATTTAGGGGTATGATGTTTGTAGCTTGAAGGCGAGACAGGAAGTGGCATTCTGAAGTGGGAGCTATTCTCTCCTCTCTCCGCAGTTTTAACCTGCTTAACCTCCATGTGGCCCTGCTCTGCAGGTGGTGTTTGTTCTGGACAGCGCCTGCTTGTGAATTTGAGTCATTACTGGATGCGAATGCTAAAACAAAAAGGACATGCTTGCTAAGCCTCCTCTTCAGTGGAGAAATAAAGGTTATAACAAACAGAGATGATGCATTCCTACAGCACTTAGGAGTGTAATTCAGCTCCCCGCTGATGTTGATTGCTTCCACTATTTAATAACACTGCAACCCCAAGGCAGGTCTGTGCAGGATGTGAATCACCACCAAATAATAACTCTGTCTAAACACCTACCATTTAAGTATTATCATCTCATAAATCCGTTTTAGGTTTTAGAAGTGTTACAGATGATGGTGGAGAAGAAACATGACTTGTTCCTTCATTAAACTGTACAGCTTCACAGTGAATGAGTGTTCATAACCAGCATATATAAGTGATGTCATGCACATTATTTAAAGTGTCCACACACTAATTCAGTATATGTGTAGTATTTCAGCTATTTTTAGGAATGTACTCTAGTCAGTCTCCCACTCATGATATAGCATCAGCAGCATCTGTCTCCTCCTGTGGCCCCTGCTTATTGCCGTTGGGTTTCTAATGGCTAGTGGGCATTAGTTACATGGATCTGATTTTTACCATTGAGTTGGTTTCTAAGCACCTGTCCTTTGCAATGTAGGATCATTTTATTGCAATGAGAATAGTTATTGCTTTAGTGGATTCCTAAATATAATTACAGTCATCGTGAGTACTATAAGGATATAGGTTTATTATTTTGACAGAAAACCTGACCCTGTTTGTAAGATACGGTACTGCATCTTAAACTACCCATCATTTCTTTGTATTTTTGCAAGGAAAATGGGAGGCTGGTGTGAAAGTTTAGGCTTCATTTTTGGATCAAGGCTTTCTGTTTAGACAAATTCTAGCCACTTCAGTAATGATGAGGTCCAGATTCTGAGGAGGCTACTCCACAATTTACTTCTTATTCTGTCTTCCACCTGCAGAGTTTCCTCTGTTATTTTAAGGACATGCTGCACACCATGACATGGTCCGGTTGAGTGGCTGTGTGTTTCCTCCAGGCTCTGGTCTCTGCCCTTGAGTGGAGCCTCTTCAGCCTTTTCATTGCCTACACCTGCTACTAATCTCCGTGGTTGGGAGATTACAGGGACGTAATTTCCAGGGAGGTTAGGGGGGTTATGACCATCCCCAATAATCAGACCCAACCAATATAACCCCCCCAATAAAATTAGGAATTATCTTGCATAATTAGGCTGTTGATTTTCTTTACTCATTTCAGGTATTAACAGCAAAATAGTTGCCTGTTTAATAATCTGGGAATTTACCCGGATTTATTTATTTAGACAGAGATCTTGACCCCCCCAATGTTCAGCACAAAGTTGCGCCGATGGCTGTATATAAGACCAGTGCTCTTCGCCAGATTGTCTGCTAACCTTCGTTAGTCCCGGTGGCTAACTAATGTCTAATCTAGTGTCTAGTCAAGTCTTGTATTAGGGCTGTTCGACATAACGATATATATCCAGTGTTGGGAAGGTTACTTTTAAAATGTATTCCATTACAGAATACAGAATACATGCCCCAAAATGTATTCTGTAACGTATTCCGTTACGTTACTCAATGACAGTAACGTATTCTGAATACTTTGGATTACTTAATATATTATCGTGCTTTTTACAACAACGTGAATGTACTATTGCTGTGTGATTTATTACTATTACTGAAGGTCCGCGACTCCGAACTGTAGTAAAGGGACCTCTGGCTAATACGGCAGGGTCCCTGTCGGCTTGTAGCCGAAAAATAGCTTTACTTTGTTGTGTGGGTCAACTTTTCTTGCGAGAGACAGAGAGAGGCGTTGAAAGACTGCTCCAACGGAACTTATTGTTTTCGGAGGAAAACACGAACACGGTGTACAGTCGAGTTTTAATAGCTTACTTACAACTGGGCTCGTCAGGCACTCTTCTTGGCTGAAGTGGTTATTATTATATTTACATGCTTCCAGCTCCCGTTTTTCCTCGATGACATCTCGTACCTTTCCACTCCCCCTTTTCTCCCTCCTCGCGCTCACACACCCATAACGTGTATAACCCATCCATTCTCCCTGCAACACGGACTACACTGCTACATTCTTTAGAGCTATGCTTGTAGCATTCTGCCTGTTAGCTTAGCACAACAACAACAACGAAAAGGCGCTCTCTCACCCAGGAAACACACAGTCGCAGAGAGAGAGAGAGAGCGTCGCCCTGTAACCATGGCAACCGTAACGCTGCCGCCTGGAACGACAGAACGTAGCTGTCAAACAAAACCCAAACAGTCCTGACCCGCGACAAAATGAAACAGGAAAGTACCGCAGTGTAATCCATTTATTTCAACAAAGTAACTGTATTCTGAATACCACCTTTTTAAACGGTAACTGTAACGGAATACAGTTACTCATATTTTGTATTTTAAATACGTAACGGCGGTACATGTATTCCGTTACTCCCCAACACTGTATATATCAGATGACGATATAAAAACATCTATCGTTTCATTTTACGCTATCATTTTGTTTCGTGGTGTCGCAAAATAAACTGTTTAAGGCAATATTTTTTATCGTTTTGATGGTCACTGTAGTGGCTATATTAATTTCTTAAAGTTCTCTCTTTCTCTTATATTTAATATAACCACACTACAGACGGACAAGCGCCTGTTCTCATGCGTTGTCCGCTTGTTTATTTTCCACATAAACCTTTCACAATAAAGCTCAAGATCCTGTTGAGACTTTTCAAAATAAACTGAATCACGTGAAAGAATATGCAGAGTATTTACGGATGAGAAGCAAAAAAAGAGCTGTCAGGTGCTAAAAAATAAACCTTAGACTCAAACGTTAGAACAGGCTTCGGTGCCCCGGAGGCGTCCTCGTCAACCGACCAACCGGTGCGATGAGCCTGGCCACGTGGCGCGTGACTGCCCAGCACCAGCCCCGAAGACCAGAACTACGCAGCCTCAGGGAAACGAGGAGGGAGCGGTGTAGCGAGGGGACCACCGCTCCAGCTTCCTGCCCCCCTCCAAGGACGATGCACGGTGGTGGGCCGAGTTGGGAACCTCAAGGGACTCTACCTGAGCTGCTGTGTTGAGGACCAGCCATGCCAGGCCCTGGTGGACACGGGGTCTACCATTTCCCTGATACGACCTGGCATGCTCCCTGGAACATCCGGGCCACTGGTGAAGGGTTGGTTGCCCATAGACACCCAGCTGATGACAGTGACGGGGGAGAAAACTGTTATGCGGGGGAAGAAACCGTTGGGAATCCAAGTGAAGGATCTGGAGCTGGTGCACGACTTCTGGCTCGCCGACATTCAAGACCGGTGCATCATTGGCCTGGATCTGCTGAGCCGCTGGGGGGCCTGCGTCGACATCGTGAAGCTGGCTATCACTCTTGGCGCAGAGACTTTTGCCCTCCAGCGCGGCCAAAAGCAGGGAGCGGAGGGGACCAGACAAGACAGGCGTCGGGCAGCTGCCGCTCAGCTGGATGGCAGCCCGAGGTTCTGTGTGGACTATCGCCGTCTCAATGCAGTCACCAAGAAGGACTCGTACCCGCTTCCGCGGATCGACGAGGCCCTAGATTACGTTACCGGCTCCTGCTGGTTCAGCTCCCTCGACCTACGCAGTGGTTACTGGCAGGTGGAGCTAGCCCCCGAAGCAAGGCCTAAGACTGCATTCACCATTGGACAGGGCCTGTGGTAGTTCAGGGTCATGCCATTTGGGCTCTGCAATGCGCCAGCGACGTTTGAGAGGCTGATGGAGAGGGTGCTCGTGGATATCCCTCGTAGCCGCTGCGTTGTGTACCTGGATGACCTGTTGGTGCACGGTGGCGACTTCGACAGTGTACTGTCTCACCTGAGCGAGGTCTTGAGTGCCATCCAACGAGTTGGGCTGCGGCTCAACCCCGCGAAATGCCAGCTGTTGGTGAGAGAGACCCCGTTCTTGGGCCATGTGATCAGCGCTCGAGGTGTCGCCACTGACCACGCAAAAGTGGCTGCAGTCCGGGACTGGCGGACTCCCTCGAATGTCCAAGAACTGCGGAGCTTCCTGGGCCTAGCCTCCTACTACCATCGGTTCATCAAGGGGTTCACGACGATGGCCAGCCCCCTCCACCGCCTGACTGACAAGGGACAGCTGTTTGGCTGGGGGGATGCCTGTGCTGGGGCTTTTGCACAGCTGAAGGAGGCCCTCACCAGAGTCCCAGGCCTGGCCTACCCCCACGCCCGGCAACCTTTCATTGTGGACACTGATGCTAGCAATGTAGGAGTCGGGGCGGTCCTTTCCCAGCAGGACGAGGCTGGAGAATGGGTGGTGCGTACTTCAGTCGTGCCTTGGGGCGAGCCGAGAGGAACTACTGCGTGACCCGGCGGGAGCTGCTGGCCGTAGTGCTAGCGGTGCGGCACTTCCAGCCATATCTGCACGACTGCCGGTTCCTCCTGCGCACTGACCATGCGTCTCTGACTTGGCTCCTGAACTTCAAACACCGAGAAGGGCAGGTGGCCCGCTGGCTGGAGGTCCTTCAGGGCTACGACTTCGAGATCCAGCATCGGGCAGGTCAACAGCATGGCAACGCTGATGCGCTCTCCAGACGGCCCTGCGTAGCCGTCGAGTGCCGCTACTGCCTGCGACAGGGGGAGCGGGCTCAGGAGGTGCTGGGGGTGGCTACTGCTCAGGCCACAGCTGGCGGAGGGGGGTGGCTCCCATTGACAACGCAGCAGCTGAAGCGGGAGCAGGAGGCCGACGCGACGTTGGTTCAGGTGGGGGCCTGGCTGAGGCGGCGCAACACCCCGCCTGGACGGGGGTGTCGGGACAGGAGCCCGAGGTGAAGGCCTACTACTCCCAGCACAACAATCTTGAGACCCATGACGGCCTCCTGTACCGGAGATGGCGGGCTCCCGGTCAGGGCAGAGATCTCCTGCAGCTGTTGGTGCCTTGGTCGCTGCGGTCACAGGTGCTTGAGCTGGTCCACGACTCGGTGGGGGCAGGACACTATGGGAACGCCAAAACTCTCCGCCGCCTCAGGGGATGGTTCTACTGGCCTGGCTGTCGACGGGATGTGGAACTTCATGTGCACTGCTGTGACACCTGCACGGCACAGAAGGGCCCAACTCAACGCTTCACTGCCCCCCTTCAGCAGTACCTGGTGGGGGCCCCAATGGAAAGAGTGGGAGTGGACGTCCTAGGGCCTTTTCCCATCACAGAGTCAGGGAACCAGTATGTGTTGGTGGCTATGGACTATTTCACGAAGTGGCCAGAGGCCTATGCGGTGCCGGACCAGAGCGCAACGACGACGGCCGAGAAGCTGGTGGAGGAGATGTTCACCCGTTTTGGGGTCCCGGCTGAGTTCCACAGTGACCAGGGGCGTAACTTCGAATCAAAGGTCTTCGGGGAGATCTGCCGGCGGCTGGGGGTGGAGAAGACAAGAACCACACCGCTCCACCCTCAAAGCGATGGCTTGGTTGAGCGCTTCAACCGCACGCTGGCCACCCAGCTCGCCATTCTCACCAGCCGCCACCAGCGGGATTGGGACTGACATCTGCCCCTGGTCCTTTGGTCGTATCGGACTGCGGTTCAGGAGTCCAGCCAGTGCACACCTACCGCTCTGATGTTTGAACGGGAGCTCCGGACGCTGATGGTGGGCCAGAGATGGACTACTACAGGAGGCTGAGGGAGCGGCTGCAGGTGGTTCATGACTACACCCGCCAGGCCCTGGCCAGCGCCGGAGTACGACAGAGAAGAGCCTACGACACCAAGTGCTGAGGGGGGGTTTTCATGCCAGGCGACAAGGTTTGGGTATACTGCCCAGTCCACAAGAGAGGAGTGTCCCCCAAACTGTGCAGTCACTGGCAAGGGCCCGTCCTCTCGCTTCGCCTGCTTGCCTCCCTGCCTCCCTTCCTTCGTCAGTCCGGACTCACTGGGCCTCTGGAGTTCGTTTACCTTCACTAAATGGACACTCACCCTGATTTCAGCACCTCCCCCATCAGCGTAACTTTGTGCTGAACATTTGTGTGTGTGTGTGTGGGAGGGGGGTATATCAAGATCTCTGTCTAAATAAATAAATCTGGGTAAATTCCCAGATGATTAAACATGCAACTATTTTGCTGGTAATACCTGAAATGAGTAAAGAAAATCAACAGCAGTGAAGTGAAGATGAGTGAAAAAGCAACCAACGAACCATTGGATATAAACAGAGAGTAGCAGGTTTACTATGTTCAGCAAAGACTTCCCAGCCCCACAGAACTTAGTGTGCTGGACATGTTGGAGTGACTCCCTTATGTTTGACTGACACTTGCATCAGCAATGCTCAGTACAGAGAGGCCTCAAAGGAAACAATAATAAGAACAGCACACAGGACCTGATTAGATGAACTCCACAAGGTGGGAATGCCATATTCCTGTCTGTATTATAGTTGCTGTCACATCCCAGGCTGATGTCCATGAGCTATAGATGTCTGGATTTGTATTAATGTGTTTAAATGTTTCGTTTTTTTGATACAAACAAGTATAAAAAGTACACCTTTTGCTTTTTTTTAGGAGTACATTTTCCATTATAGTACCTATAACAGTTATAATAGAATGATTCATTTCCGGTTATGAAGCCAGTCGGAGGAAGAGGATGTTATGAAGCAGAAACTAACCGTTCATGGAAAAGGTTGACGTTAACAGACTTAAAGACTTTGTGGATCTTCTGTTTGGCTGGTTTTCTGAGTTAACAGTAATTCCTGTGCTACTGCGCTGTAAACTAATCCCACAGGAGTCCTGGCAATTAGGTAATAATGTTTCCTCATGCCCTCTCTCCTGCATAACAGTAGGTCCATCCCTGGAGCTTTTCTCCAGTTATTTAAATCCTCATTGACTGTCTGCAAACCTCTAACCCAGATATTGATTGTTGGCCAGCATCACTTTGAATGTGTCAGCTGTTTGAATGCATTTTAAATCAAAGCCAACGTTTGCTCTTGCAGACTTCAACTGACATTTTCAAAAAAAAGGTTCACGGGGTCTCTGATGAGAAAGCTCTTCCACTGATGTTTTCCATCCTACAAAGAATCACTGATCTGCAGTGGGTCTGTGTTAAGTACAGGGATACAGAAATCCAATACAAAGGGTGCTTGAATGCCCGATTTATAAATTGAATTGGAGGGTAAGGGGATACAACACCTTACCCGTCTCCTTATAAGGTGTCATTTGAGTCATTATTGCATTCTTATATATTAACTAGAGATAAGTTTCTCATGTTTTTTTCATGTTGAGAAGGTATCTCTAAAAACCAGAGAATATATTTTGAATTTTGTGACAACGCTTAATGGTTAGGGATTCTTTACAGCAGGACTCCTTATATATTCAATTCAGTTCAATTCAGCTGTATTTATATAGTGCTAAATCACAATGAGTTGCCTCAAGGCCCTTTATTGTAAGGTAAATACCCTACAATTATACAGAAAACAGCAAAAACCCCAGATGACCCTCTATGAGCAACTGCTTCGGTGACAGTGGGAAGGAAAAACTCCCTTTTAACAGGAAGAAACTTCAGGCAGAACCAGGGAGGGGCAGCCATCTGCTGCGACCAGCTGGGGGTCAAAAAACCAAACATAAAGGTTTTCATAGGACTGTGCACTCCTGTGAAATATGAAGTACATGCTTATTGCTTCCATAGGAGCCAAGTCGTGCTAATCAAATGCACTTGATTAACTGATCCTCAGCAAGTGTGAGCATCTCTATAAAAAAAATAACTTCGCTGGTCTGAAGCATTCAGGTCTACATTAACACAATGCCACTATCCAAGAGGGGTCATCCCAGCAAATGTACAACAAGGTCGGAGCATGCAATGCGCTGAGAAACTGGAAAAACAAACCAAGAGTTAGATGTTTAGACTCTTATTTAGTGTGTTAAATGTTAAAGCTCATGACAGTACAAATAGAAAAACACTGACTATGGTTATACTATGGTTTACTTTGAAGGATTGCCACAGAGAAAGCTTCTCTCTAAAAATAACATGGCAGGAAGGTTTAGGTTTGAAGAGATGAATCTGAACCAATGACAAAACATCTGGAAAAATGTCTTTCAGACACATGAGATGTTTGGCCATAGTGCACAACACCACATTAGGTGAAAATCAAACACAGCTTATCAGTACAAACTGTGAAGCACGGTGGTGGAGGGGTGACCCACCACCTTGTGGAAACCTTGTGCACTAAAGTAAGGTTAAGACAATGAGCACAGCCGTGAATCTACACCAGAATGGCTGAAAAAGAAAAGAATCAAGGTGTTACAATGATCCAGCCTGAATGAAATACTGTGGTGGGACCTTAAAATAGCTGTGCATAAAGAAATGCTCGCAATCCTTAAAGGCAATATGGTTAAGAGGAGTAGCCAAATTCCTCCACAATGACGTGAGAGACTGATAAAACCAGCCAGAAAGCAATTACGTCAAGTTATTTTAAATTATTGCTTTTAAAGGTTGTGCAAGGGGCCTATGGGAGTCCTGAAACCTTCCTTTTTTATATAGGACTACATTATTTCTGATACCACATTAGGGATTTTCACACGGTGAGAGCAAAGCTTCTCACAGGTTCTCAGTCGGTGACATTAAAAACAAACCAACAAACAAAAAATCTATTTGACATTTTGTGTTTGATTTTGTTTAACGTGTCCTTTCTTTTGTCCTCACCGGTTCCCGTGTAGGAAGTAGAAAGCATGTGGTCACTCTAAGTTTGATTGTGGATGGTGAAAGAAAAACGAAACCCATGTCTACACAAAGGATGTGACCATATTTTTACACCTTGGAGTTATTTGGAGGGTGTGATTTATATAATAAGTGAATCATAAAAAATGTCATGCCACCTTTTTATTAGTCAGCTAGGCATCTTGTTCCTTTCCAAGCATCTCAGCTCAGCCATGGTGACTTATTTATTTCCCCACCAAGCAGCAGAGTAGGCTATTACATCAAATATTAAGGCTACCTATTCTAGAGCCGAATAGATTGACTGTGCCTGTAAACTTTTACAAACTAATTATAGACTTTAGGTGAAATATTTGCCACTTTTCTGACTGTCCAGAGCAATTCATGAAAGCCGAATGTCAGGCTGTGCAGCTGTGCGTCATGACCAGGCAGATGTCACTTCAAGGTATAAAAAAGATTAAGGAGGGATGTCCCATATGGAAAATGCAACTCGCTTTCATTCCTTCCTTGCGTCACGGGGGAAGGAAGCTGAGGTTAGAGAAAACAGACTCAAGTAAAGGAAAGTGAGAAGCCCTGTTTACATGCAGCAAAAGGTTAGAAAGGTCAGATTTTTCAAAAGCTACATTTTCTATAACTACTGTGGAGATGTTTTTAAAGTTATCCCCTTTCAAGGTGGGTCTTTTCTGGGTGGGAAACGCACATCTCTGAAAAAACAAGACAGAGCGATCGAACGTGCGTTTTCAAAAGTATTCATTTATGTGGCCATGGCCTCAGCAAGTAAATAAAATATACCTCTTGTCATGGATCAGGGCTTTGAAGGCCATACTGGCTAATACTTAAACTACTTAAGCTACAGGTTAAAGAAAGTTTAACAAAACGCCTACAAGGTTCTTTATCCCAGGATGAACTTTTTTCACACCATCAAATCCCATAGCATAAGCTTCAGAGAAAAACTGCTCTGGCTTTAAGCCAGGCATGAGCTTGCCTCAGGCAAAGCGATGGACCCTGGTTCATCACACAGCAGGCGAGCACAGCTCGAGAGTGGTGTAGACGTGTGCATTAGAATTTAGCTTATAAAGATATAAACATGCTGTCTGCGAGTCCCAGACCTTTAGAGAGTTTTCTTTTTATTATAGCTTAGTTGACACATTTATTACTCAGATGATTATCATGATTTGACTCATAAATGACTGCTATGCTTTTCTGGCATTCGCTAATTCTTTGTCATGTCTCCAGCTGTTCAGCTAATTCTTTTCACATTTGTTTTTGTGAGGGGGCTTCTTTTTTTCTGCCGCGAATTCTTTGTTCTCAAACTGTGAGTAATATGTATTTTCATTTGAAGAATTTTATATCTCATAAAAACAGCAGATGCATAAAGTTAGGATATTTGGATTGGGTTGATGAGTGGATGTTTATGTATACTCATCAAGGAAATACATTTCATGGTAAATGTGGGAATTGTTCTTTTTCCAGGGGTCAGTGGTTGTGCAGCATACATCTTTAATGACTTTTAAAAACAAGAATTAGGTGCACAAGTTTAAACTTGTTTTGGATTTTCCTGTAACTCACACTCGGTGAAAGTTAACACAAACTTGCGGCAGAGGTAGCACAGTATTGCCCCATCATCAGAAGGTTGGAAAGTCGGGAGTTCAAATCCATCGAACAGCTACCCTTGAGCAACACACTGCTCACCGGGCACTGGATTGGTAGCTGCCCACTGCTTCACTGAATGAATGCGTTAAATGCAGAGGACTAAGCCATTTCCTACGGTATTAATAAAGTATGCATTATTATTATTAAACTGTCCGCAGTGAAGCGAGTTTTACATTACCATGAAGGTGAAGGTGCCAATCAAAAAGAAGCTCCTACTCCAAAATCAACATCTTTATCCTTGACTGAAATATGCAGCTGCCAACATGAACCAGCCTAATGCCTTCTGAAGAAAGGTTTTATGATCAGATGTGGCACAAATGGAGTTATTTGGCCGCAATCAATCCAGAAGCATGTTTGGAGGAGTAGAGGTGAGGCTTTCAAAACTCAGAACACTGTACCAAATGTCAAGCATACTGGTGGGTTCTCTCTGGGTACTCCGGTTTCCTCCCACAGTCCAAAGACATGCAGTTAGTGGGGTTGGTGGGGTTCGGTTAATTGGTGATTCTAAATTGCCGATAGGTGTGAATGTGAGTGCGAATGGTTGTCTGTCTCTATGTGTTGGCCCTGGCGACCTACCCAAGGTGTACCCTGCCTCTCTCCAGCTGGGATAGGCTTTGTTTGATGTGTGTAGCGGCAATTTTCTGACCTTTTGCCGCTTCTGCATGAAGTTTCTGACTCCTGCTTTTTAGGATGAACCTAGATCAAGATCAAACATGACGAATAACACAAATTAGAGATTAAATTAAACATGGCTCAACATATTCAAGTGAAATATTGGCCTGAGTTCTCCACGGCTCTAATAGAGTAAAAAAACACACTGATGTCCAGTCCATTTATGGGTTTCTCGATCCAACATGGCAAGGGTGCAGTCTTGAAAGGTCACATAAGATTGGCACCTGTCTGTGTTTTGGGGTCAGGTGTTCCTCATTTTCCTATACCTCACAGCTTCCAAGTCCTTCTGGAAAAAGAAATCAACATTGCGAACAAGCTTGTCTGCTGATGGGAGCATGAAGTGCTGAGAAATCCCCTGGTAGCTGCGTTGACTTTAGATTTGATCAAACGTGGCTTCCCAAATCATCACAGAGAGTGTGAACACACTGGACTTCTGCTTGTCTCTGCTTTTCCTTCAGACTCTAGGACCTTTAATTTCTTTTTTTCCCTTCTTTTTTAATTTAAAAAGAGGTTTTGGACCACACTGTCAAGTCAGCCATCTTCCTCGTGACTGTGGTTGCCGGTACAGAATTAGACCAAGAGAGGCTGGATTACTGAAATTCTTTCTTTCTTTTTTATATGTATTTTGTTTTTTGCATTTATTTGATTGTACAGTGGAGAGAATACAGGTTAGCTGGAAAGAAAAACATGGGGACCAGGTGCAGGAAATTGCCTCAGAGTAAATTCAAACCCAGGCCTATGTGTTATCCTGGTTGCATATGGGCCACCTGCTTGATTCAGTGACCTAAACTAGTCCCCCGGGTATTACTGGGCTTTAAATGGATTGGCACCTTCATACCTCTCCGACCTTTTCCACCTTTATGTTCCATCCTGTGCTCTACAATCTCAGGATTCTGGCCTTCTAAAGGTTCCTAGAACCAGAAAAAAGACAGTTGGGGAGCGTGCTTTTTCTTTTCGTGCCCCATTCTTGTGGAACAACCTCCCTCAAGATATTAGGCAGGCATGCTCTGTGGAGGTTTTTAAAACTAAGTTGAAGACACATTTGTTCACCCTATCTTACATGTCTTAATTCTATGGCTTTTAGTTTAAATTTAAATTTTTATTGTTTTTAACTTCTATTGTGCTTTTACTTGTACTGCTTTTTATCGCTTTTATTCATTCATCTTTGTAGTTTCAAATAGCTGTACAGCACTTTGTTTGAAAGCGCTTTATAAATAAAGTTATTATTATTATTATTATTATTACTGAATTCTGATTTTCATGAGCTGTGAGCCATAATTTAAAAAAAGGCTACACATGTTTTAGTTTACATGTAATGAATATAGGAAATACACAATCTATATTTTCTCTTTTCAAATTAAATTATGAACCAAAATATACTTTCACAATAAAACTTTGGTTTCAGACCTCATCTCTTCCATTAAGTTGCATTTTGAGTTTATTTGAAAGAAAAATAAACTGGTAGTAATCAGAATTACACATTTCTTGACTATTTTCCACATTGTACACGTGGTTCTGATTTTCTTTGATTCTGATCTCGTTCTCTGGCTCAACATTTTTCTGAACTTAAGACAGATTGAACCCAGCAAGGAATTTAATTTTCTGCATTTAACTAACACCTAGAACCACAGCAGTGGGAAGCCTGTGCAGTGAATTAACATGGCATGTTTTGATGGCAACCAGTGTTTCCAGAGTAAACTACAGATCACTTCCACCAAGCCGGGTTCAAACCCAGAACCTCCTGTCGGTTAACAGGAACGTGGACTCAAATACTGGACTCAGACACTGGCAGCAGTTTACAGATTTTATTCATAGATAATACTGAAACAGAAATAATTAACTCAGGTAAGGGCAGCTCAACAGGAACATGACAGGGGATTCTTTTTGCAGGAGAGGGGTACAAGAAGGGATCCTGGTAAGTTAAATGGCAAAAGTTAAATCAAGTTAAATGGGTGGAACAGAATTTTAGAAACGTAACTCCACAATTGCGTTATACATGTACAATGATAATGAAAGATTCATTTTCCAAACCAAGGATTCCAGCCAGTGTGACGAAAGCAGTCCTTCTTGATGAGATCTTCCAGGAGAGATCTTACTGAATAAACCAGCTTCAGTTAACTAAAGGGCAAACAAGAGAATCAGATTACTGATAGCATATTCTAAACAGGACAAATGAGTTCAGCACAGGGCCTGATTACCCCCATTGGTGACAATGATTTGATGAAGAATGTATGTACCAGCCAGTCCTTAAATGCTGCCTTAAAATCCAACAGAAAATCCAACCCACCACTAACACTGAGACTGAGACAGAAGAAAAAAGGAGCAAACTCTCCAGGGCCAGCTGGGACCATGACACTTCCCCGCTGTAGGGCAACAGCGCTGACCTAAGAGTAGCAGTTGAGGAGAATCAGACATAAATAGAAATAGAAAAAAATCTAGGAAAGACTTGACACAGGACCTGAGAGATACACCTAACCCTTCAGTTGATCCATTTAATGTTCTCTGAAGCCTCATCAGAAATACTACAACAATTCTGCTGAATTCAGGAGTGTTTCAAAGTGTAGCATGGAATGAAGTAGTGATAGTATTTCGCGCTCCCAAGGCATCTCCCAAAGGAAATCTCAGGAAGTAAAAGGCAAGGCCTTTCTCCAAAAATGCCTGAAATTGAAAATAAAGAACATCTATAAAGTTTGAGAAGTTGGCAGTGTGATATTTCATCTGTCGTTCCAAAAGCAAAATGCATCTGCTGCTAATAATTACTCCCCCATGATACCATAGTTTATGATTATTGCTTGGAAGAATAGATGTTTAATATATATAATATATATAAAGCAGGAGAAGGATGGAGGGTGGAATTTGGACCTCAAGGCAACAGCTTACCCCTCCTGTTATGTTGGTTTCCAGGAACACCAATTATGCTCCTGGGTTAATTTGACCCGGGGCAAATTTACTCATCCAAAAGTGTCAGAAACACTGGCATTGATTATTTTACAATTTTCTTTTACAATTTAGATTTTTTTCGTTTTCTGTAGTGATGCAGATGACATGTGACATCTCTTCTGTTCTGGGTCAATCTGACCCGCAACATAACAGGAGGGTTAAACTGTCAGTTTTCTCAGTAGAAATATTTCCTACATAATTCTTAAATGCAGGGGTTTTGCTACGCTGCACATTCAAAGCTGTCCATCCCACAAAACTGCAGTTGCTGCACGCATAAAGTGTAGGGGTGCAACGATACACAAAATTCACGGTTCGGTTCGGTTCGATACTTTGGTGTCACGGTTCGATATTTTTTCGATACAAAAAAAATGTTCATGCCTTTTTAATTTGTCATTTATTAAATTTATAAATATACATTTTAACTCAAAAGTACAGTTTTTAAATTTAACCCTAACCCTTGTGCATGTTTTTTATTTTGACAGCGAATGCGCACCTGCACCTGTGCAGCCCTGGTTATTTAGCTCGTCATATTGCAGCCACAGAAATTCTTTTGTCCATGAAACCATAAAGCTGCACTTTCTTTTTGCCTTATAGTCTGATTTGTCATAACTTCTCCGTTTTGTGGTAAGCTTTTCTTTGGCTGTCACTTCTTCACCCTGACCTGTCTTATTTGGCTCAGCAGAACTAAAATATATATCCTGCTGCTTTTACACACACACTCACATAAGCTCAGCGATTCTCTGCGCGATCAACCTCTCACATGTTTAAGCTGCGGGAGATTTCACTTGTCATGTTTGCATAGTAAGCTAACGATTGATAAGACGATGTCAGAGGAATTGGTGCGCAAATTATCATCACTCACAGATCAGTGCTGTCGCTCTCTATACACAGTTCGCGCGATTGCAAAGTGAAAGCAAAAAAACAAGCGCAAATTCAAACGCGATTTCAATGTCACATATTGACAGTGGCTCACCGATGCCAATGACATAATTACCCAGCTACATTTCTGAAAGAATGCAAAAGCATTGACATATATTTTCCCTACAATAGCCCGACGGGCAGGGCAGAGATAGATTTTGGTAGCCCGACTGAAAAAAATCGCTAGCCCCAGGACGTCGGGCTAGCGATATTGCGAGCCCTGTATCTGATTGAGGAATCACTCATCTTTGGAAAAGAGAGTTTATTACAGAGAAATGTCTCTTTCCAAAATAAAAGCTATACTATCCGCTTCTTCTGGGCTATATTCTCAGCAGCATAAGGAGAATCATGTGCTAACAGCTGTCTAAATGACTCGGCTAAAGTTAGTAGCATGCTTGTTGTTTTTGTCTTTGCACTAGGATGATGTCAGCGTAAATGTGCAGTCATATTCGTTGTGTTCCCACTAGTGCTTTCAGGTTAATCTCGTTGAAATGACCTTAACGCCACAACACGGCAAATCTCCGTTAACGAGCTACCGCTGATCGCCCTGTGCGTGGGGCTGGACGGCCAACACGTTAACGAGCTAACTGCGCTAACACACTAGTTCCCACCCATGTAATTGAGCATTGCATGGCACATCCAACATACTGTTTTACTTTAGTCCATGACTCGCTTACCTTCAGGGTCATACGTCACATGAAAACCAAAATAATTCCAAACGCCAGATCTGAATGAGGGTGGGGGAGGTTCATGTTGTAAGGAGAGCTTAGCTTCTGTCTCGCTAGCTTGCCCTGCGCTCTTCCTTCTGACTATGCTGTCTGTGTTGAGCGCTCAGTGGATCTGCGCTCGACAGTGCAGCCTAGGCGGAGTAGTCGAACGCAGATTCACTGAGCGCTCCACACAGACAGCATCGTCAGAAGGAAAGTTGATAAAATAAATTACAAATGTTGTATTGTTCGATACATATGCGTACCGAACCGAAAGCACTGTATCAAACGGTTCAATATCGATACGAATATCGTTGCACCCCTAATAAAGTGGTAGGCTGTTAAATGCCACAGGTGTAACACAATATTTGCACTGAAGCAATAATTCATTTCAGGTTACTGGAAGTTCCAAAGGCTGGGTTTAGGATTAAAGATGATCGGTTTCAATATGTCAATCAAAATCAACACCTGTATCAAAATTAGAGTCAGCTTTATTACGACTACTTGCCAGATAGACAAGGACAAGGTCATGTCCTTATTTTCTTAGCTTACCTTTTTCACTTATTTCAAATTCTTTGAATGATTTAACTAGTATTAATCAAGATCCTGGTTCCCTGCTCCTGCTTGCTGTGAATTGCATTTGAGCCACAAGAGGCTGCAATTTGGTCACAAATAAGATGGCTTGTGCTACCTTTGAATTAGTGCTAATTTTTGCCCTACAAATAAGCCCTATTTTAGTTTAGAGTAAATTAAAAAAGCTGAGAATTTCGCTTCTTTTATGTGAAAACAATATTTTGAGGTGACTCTACTGTACATTGATTGCTCTTACTGAGCCTCAGATCTTCCCAAAGAGCTCAGCTGAATGCCTGTTTAATAAAGCTAATAAAGCTGTGAGGGATGTTAATAATGAATCTGCGCTTTTTTTTGTTTTAAGTATTTTTGCTCTCCTGTGGTATAATGAAATATTCCGCAGTGGTGTGCTTGTAGGATGCAAAGACTTATCATCAGCAGTGATATTTATGGAGGTTGCTTTGAAATGGTCACTCGGGCTTGTAATGGCATGAAGCTAGTGGGTGAGGCATATTAAACAAGATATATTCTTGCTTTATAATATCCTCAAAGTCACTTATGCAGACAGGCATTGCTCTATACATTACTGTATAATTGTAAGTCTGTCAGTCTTAGGTCAAAACAGTTGTTTATATTTAATGAAATCTGAATATAGTCGACATGCATTTGAAAAAAAGGCTGTAACTCAAAAGATCTGACATAAATAAGAGAGGGGACTCCTTTGTTCGACATTTAGTCACCTCTGTCCCCCCTGGAAAACCATTAAACGAAGAGGACTTCTCCCAGGAGCCCGGCATTCCTCACATTCCTCAGGTCTGATGTCAGAGTAGAGGGGGGCGGCGCTCAGGATGGGACGGCGCTGTTGCGTTCAGGTCCTCTTTGAGAGTGCGACCTCTGAGGTGTGTGTGTGTGTGTGTGTGTGTGTGTGTGTGTGTGTGTGTGGGGGGGGGGGGGGTGCAAATGAGTGGAGAAAACGGCACGTCCAGTCTCATAGCCCAGTTGTCTCCTGTGGGTTTTTTTTTCCAGCCAACTGCATATGACGCAAGACGGCCATTTACTCAAGCAAGAGCAGTAATAATTTAACAATACGAAAACCCTCCAAAACTTTTAAACTCCATGAGTAAAATAATTCATTTTCGATGCTTTGTATTATTGTGTTTATTCAAAATTAGATTAGGTTATTTTGTCCTATCTTATTTTAATGTAAGAAAGCCTGCCTCAGATTAGGCTACTGCAGTCTATCCAAGCAATTGTATTCTAAACGTAAAACTGCAATTTTTCACCAACTTACTGAGACTTATTTTAATTAAAGCTTGCACAAAGGTCGTGGGCAATCACTGCAATCCACTAAGACTGTATTAAGTGTCATAATTACAAGCAGGCCTGCCAAATTCCCACCTTACAGCTTCTGAGTACATTTAGATAAATTCAGTCTTTCCTTCGATTTCTTAATTTGAAAAATGTTATAAATTAATTAATTAAAAAGAGAAATACTCACATATGATTAAAAAAATAACAAATACTCTCAATAAAAAGAAAAACTTTAATATGACAATTAATTAATACGTTTTTTCTTTCGGTCCCCTGTGAACTTCGGCCTCTTGGGACGTTCAACGTAAAGCTCATTTTTCCGATGCCGTCTTCAGCTTTTGAACGTAGCTGCAGCAAGCGCCTCTCTCAGCCTGTCCTGAACGCCTCCATTGGGCTAGAGGGACCACTATAAACATACGAAGAGTCCCAGCGAGAGAAGACCACGTCGCTTTATCCAAGTCGGACAACTTTTTGTGACTGTTTGTGTTCCCTAGAAAAAAGAAAAAAGAAAAGGCAACAAAACTGCGAGAAGAAGGAGGCTCAGGATTTGGTCTGCCTCTGCGACTTTTGTGGTTGTTGTAAAGGTTGAGCTCATTTTGATGTGAGAAGACGCAGATTTTTCTTGTTCACGCCGGATTTTTATACTTTTTTAAAATATATATTTTTAAAGTTTCTTAAATAACTTAAGGTGGATTATCTGATTGCCGTGAGTTCCAAACCTCGACAAGCAAAGAAGAGTTTATTCAGCTGGGAGAAGAAATCGGCATGTAGCGCAGGATCAGGGGTGAGTTCTCTTGCATGGGGGGAAAAAAAGCGAAAATCTACCTCAGTCAAAAAGACTTCAGTTTTGCTCTTCATGGTTTCCTGCAGATCTGGAAGTAGATCCAAACTCTTGTAAAGTCCACAGTAGGAGTGCTTAGATGTAGGCCAAATGACTTGGCCACGTAGGGCAAAAAGGAGATCCAAACTATTTTAATGCCCCCCTTTCTCCTGCACATAAACATGCATCACCATCACAGACAGAGCCTCTAAATCCCCCTCTACATCTAATAAGATAGTAGTCTGTGCGATTCCAGAGAAACTAGGAAGTTGGAGAACCTGTGTGTGGCTGGAAAACCACTGAAAGATTCCCCGGAGTTAATGAAGTAATCATGAAATCACACGACTGAACAGGGCTTTGGAGACCCGAGAGCCCTCTGTAAGACCCAGTTTGGGTTTGGGCAGTGGGCTCATGCCATATGGAGTGCGCAACACCTGGAATATCTGGCCCTTCCTCATTTATTTCTAATTTTTGCATGTGTACATTACATTTCCATAATCGCTGAGAGAGAGTGCGTCTGTAAATTCACCTCGTTGAATTGTATTAAACAAGCTTGGTGGCTGAATGGTGTGTTTGAGTATGAGCAGCCTTCCTCTATAAGATGATGATGGACTGATGTCCTCACACCCTGGCTGCAAACTGTGTGTACATGTTTGTGTAAAAAAGAAAAATGTGTTTGAACATGCACCTTGGACAACTAGCATTACTGTAAAAGGGGAGTAAAGGCAACACAGCATAGCTGCTGGAGGCGTAGGGTGCACACACACACACACACACACACACACACACACACACACACACACACACACACACACACACACACACACATCTGGCTGTCTTTATAAGCTCAAAGGCATGCTGCGTAAATTACATGGTGCCCGAGCAAGTGGCTTGGGTGTACACAGCAGTTTTAAAACACTGGTGGAGATTTTTAAAGGCCTAAAAGGCAGAGTAGAAACCTCCATCCATGCTTATCTTTTGTGCAGTAGAGAGTCACAAATCTCATTTGTCTTTCAGTGCCATTTTTGGCACTCTATTTCCTGCTTTTTATTCAAGGAAAGTTGCTGAAATGTTAATTCCCAAAAGGGGTGTTTTGTTGAAGGTCAGCCCGGTAAGATCATAATAGGTGTTTACTGCTTAATGTGAGCCTGCGTCTAAAAGGAAAAGTGGCTATTGTTTGTGTAGCCAATGGTCATTTGAGTCTAGTGGCCATTTGATTACGGTGTGGTGCAAACATACCTGTAATTTTGGTCAAGTGCTCACACTGCACCACAGGAAGAGAGGGGGGAAACAGGCAGCAGCAGCAGTTATTGTAGTTATTGTTATAACATTTTAACCAAAGTGGAAGAAATGCATCGAATTCCTTCGTAGTCAGCTTGTGGTTCACTTGTTATTTTACACCATAGCTGCACTGCAGTAGAAAATGGAAGGTGTGAAGAAGGCTATGACCTCTTTTTTGTGATTAAAGTGATTACATGTCCAAGGCATTGACTTAAATACAGATGAAATTAATCTGCAATGAAAATAGTTGTTAATCTGCTGATAGCTTCTTCGGCCATACCCAGTATAAAACACTCACATGTGCAACCAAAAGTCTCACATCTAATAGTAATGACACTGTAGTGCATTTTACATAAATCAAGTGTTTCAGTGTGTAAATATTAGTCCCCTATATCACCTTACATGCTAATACTCTACCTTTAAATATACTTTTTGTGTTGGAAAAATTGATGTTTAGCAGTTATTTCTTGTCCTTGCAATGCTTTTAACTTTAGTTGTATACAAAGACTGTATTTAAATGATGGATGTAAGCACCTCTATGCCACCCTTCACTTTGTGAAGTCCTGTTTTGAAGGCTCGATGCTAGTCATTTGCCTTTGACTATGTTGCCGTTTTGGTGTGAGAAGTGACCGTATTTGGATGATTAGGTGAAGCTCCGACTTCTTAGATGGGTTGTTTTGGTTCTTTTAAGCCCACACAGAAAATTATGTTGCATTGTTTCACCTCAGCCGGTCGTGCACCTCTCGATTTCTGTAAACTGGGTTGAAGACACAAGCGTACAATCATGTCAGCTTTTAACACCATTTTAATGATGTATCACTACAGTAGCTCCAACATTGGGAGATGTTGGAGCAGTTTGGAAAAACAAGACTTTTTGGGGGAAAAAGCTAAAGAAAACAAGACGTTTCTAATCCTGAATTTACAATAGCTAATGGATTCTGCACACTGCAGGTGTGAGGGGAGTTTATTCCACAAATGACCCACACTAAATCCTGCCTCATCTTGTTTTCTTCTATTCCTGGGAATGTCAAGTAAACCTGTTCCTAAGAGGCCCAGAAGCCTCATACCCCTCAAGTAGGTCAGCAATATATTTATGCTTTATAAACCATTAGCAGAATTCTAAAATCAATCCTTTTACACACAGGAGGCCAATGCAACGAGTTCAAAATTGATGTAATATGATCCATTTTCAGCATTTTGAAATAGCTGCAGCTGATTAATTGATGTTTTATTAAGTCCAGTAAAAACTCCATTACAGTAATCTAGCCTACTGAAAACAAGTGCATGAATAAGCTTTTCAGTTCCTTTCTTTGCCACAAGACCCTTGGTGAATTAGTGAAGTGTGAATCTATTCCCACAAGGTGCCAGCAGCAACAGCAGCATTAAAGCAGAGATGCAATATGACATCGAGTGACACAGCATAAATCAAATGTAAGCACAAAAAGCTAATGTTTTCCTGCAAATTATAAGTAAAAGTAGTACGTGAGCGCTTAACACTTCACTTTAACAAGAATTAAAGTAACTTAACCGTGTACCTTTTCAGGATTTTGCACAACAAAATGTCAACATTTGTTTACATTTGGGTTGCACATCACTGGCTGCTGGCATCTCCTCCTTTGTAGCCTGCTTGTATTAGATGTCATGTTTTTTGCCTCATGTGGTGGAGCAAGTTTGTTGTCTTCATCTTTAGCGGGAGCAGTTTTTTTTCCACGTAGCTTGTAAAGAGCTTTGTTTGAAATTTGTGAAGTAGCTCCTTTTAAGGTACCTGGGCTTGGATCACATAAAAACGTATAGAGTCTTTATCGCGAATGATATGATCATTAAAATTATCATGCCTCTAACTTTGAGCCCCAAAAAAGTGACCCCCATGCAGTTGTAGTGAAGGATGAGATGTGCACTAGAGACCGAAACAGTTTCTTCTACGCGGCTGTAAACATGTTTATTTCTGCTGTAAAGTTGGACATTATAACATGTGAGCCTATGGGGATTTGCAGGCTTTTAAAGAATGCCTCAAGTGGCCACTCGAGGAACTGCACTTTTAAAAACCTCCCTTGGTGGTACTACCAAGCTAGTTCTAAAGAAGTATTAAAGTTTTACCAATCAGCTGTGCTGGGTCGGTATCAGTAACAATACTGAACTTCTACCTAGGAGCAGAAACGCTCATGAATGAACATAAATCACTTACTTACCAAGAAAGCAGCTATTGTTTACAAAATTTCTATAAAAAGCTAACAAAAGTGATGTTACTGTGAAGTAATAATATAATGGCTGGCTGTAGGTGCAGCGTATGACTGTGAGGAATATCTCTTGTGCATGTGGTGAGTGTATTCAGTCATGCACGGATGCTTTTGTCAGATTTGTGCTCTCTGTGAGCGCTCTGTTCTCTCAGCCCAGCAGACAACAACAGAGTAGAGAGCGTGCTGCGACCTGTCCAACTCTCCCACACTCCACCAGGTGTTTTTCGTGCTAGGTGTCAGTCACTGCTAGCCCTGCCACCCACACTTAACAGGTTTGACCCCCGCTACCTCTGAACAGCCCAGAATTTAAAAACATGTGATTCTTCCTGTGATGTGGGACTCACTGTTCACAGAGTGGTTTGTGAGGAAGTTTGAGCATCAACGGGTGAAATTTTCCATTTGATCCTTCGTTTAAAATGTGACTTTTCCTTCCTTTGAGGCCGTTATGGGTCTTAGATACAGCCGGATGTCAACACGAGCAAAACCAAAGTGTTTCTGCTTTCATAGGCCTGTAAACTCAGTGCTACTGACGTCCCCGTTGGCTCCTGGGGGCTCAGCCATGAGAAAATACTGAGTGGCTTTTGGGTGATTGAGCTTGTGTGTGTGTGTGGAGTTGTATTTGTGTGTATGGTTGTGAGACCGTGATGTGGTTCCCAGGAGGAGATGAGAGGAGGGGGTTATGGAAAATGTGAAGAGCATTGCGGTTTGGCTGCTGCAGACTCGGTGGCTGACGATTGATGGTCCTGTGTTTTTGTTGTTGTGGCTGGGAGCCGCCTGCTATCAGTTCCACTGTCCATGTTTACGCACTCCTTCCTTTCTCGCCATCCTCACCAACTGAACCAACACGATAAGAGCCTGAGAATCACCAGCGTTGTGTCTCCTCTTTCCTTTCTGCTGCCTTTTCCATATCCTTGCTTATCTAAAGCCTTTGTTTTCTCATTCAGGTGCTGGGAATGACTTATATGTGAATTTTGAGGGCACATGTATACACACAATCCAACTCTGTGCCTCTCAGTTAAATATCCAAGTCTGCCTGCATGACATCAGTTCTCCGGTTTGCCTCCTGGAATATGAGTCGGCAGAGGAGCGTCATTGCTGGTTTGGAAAACCAGCATACGGACAGTGTAAAGCATCTGCCTTTGATCCTCCTCCTCCTCGTCATGTTTTAGTGACACTGTTTAGATTTCAGTGCCAGTGGGAAACATTGGGCATTCCCTATCTGTGACTGTCACTACTGCTACTGTAACTTCTATTGTTTTCCTGCACTTTTCCTTTGTTTCTATGGTATTTCCGGTCGTCAAAAGCTAAATATAAGCAGTTTGGCATCTCATTTGAATTCCAGTTCCGGAAAGTGAGGTTATTTTGAGTTTTTTGTGATTGTGACAGTTGTTAGTGCTCACTGGCATGTCTCCTTCACTTGTTTTAAGGTAATGAGTAGCAGCTGAAAAGTAATTTAATCTGTTGATTGAAAAGATATACCGGACAAAATGTGCTGATTGCTTAAAAAAAAACTTTTTATAGACATATCTTTGCTTGGGATGATTCAAAGAATTATCAAAATGCACACAAATGTATGTACGAAACTTTGAATCGAAGCTTCGTTTTGAAGGTTTGCCAGTGCGGTGATCCTTTCAGAGCAGTTCTGTGAATTTCAAAACCGGGCCTGATGTCTCCTTCGCTGATAGCAACGGGTATGTAAACAATGTAATTGGCGAGAGTCTGCTCTCACTTAGTGTAACAATTTTCTTCACCCATTTAAGTCCAGGTTGAAGTGAGATAAAGCTGCGCGCGTGTGTGTGTGTGGGAAGCTGCAGACATGGCCCCTTCGCTGTCTGCACGTCACAACTGTGCGAACGCTTTGCCCTGTGTTTGTGTCACTCTCGCCGCCGTGTCCTCAAGTGTGTTATTTGCGGGTGTGTTTGTCTCGGAGATATGGGGCTGGAGGAGTTAAAAAAAAAAAAAAAAGCGAGCTGGAAAGTGAGAAAGCAGATGCGCTTGTTAGAAACACAGTCTGGTGGCCTGCCTCCACCATCTGTTTGCAGCTGTTAGTGTTTGTGTGTGATATACAGTATGTTTGTGTCTGTGCAGGGTGAGTGAGTGGAGCCTGTGTGCGGGGAAGAAAAAGGAGATGCATATATATATATATATATATATATATATATATATATATATTTTCTCTTTTTAATAAAGTATTTTTTTAGGTGTAAAAGTGAGCACACACACTCACACACACACACACATCCTCTGGGTCAGACAAAAACACACATGGCCAGAGTGTCAGATGACAAAGAGGGGCCTGATCCACAGTGCCAATGTCCCTGAGACGTGTCTGCAGAATAATCTCTGTAGTACTGTGCTTTCTTCAAATGTCTATGACAGGGCATTAGATCCACATTAAGAAAACACACGACTGCTCATTAGGAGTAACAAAGTCAAAATTTTGAGCAAAAAGTCAAAATATTCTTTTAGAATAAAGTCAAAGTTCAATTCAATTCCGTTCAATTCATTTTTATTTATATAGCGCCAAATCACAACAACAGTTGCCTCAAGGCGCTTTATATTAGTAGACCCTACAATAATACATACAGCGAAAAAACCCAACATATGACCCCCTATGAGGAAGAACTTTGGCGACAGTGGGAGGGAAAAACTCCTTTTTAACAGGAAGAAACCTCCGGCAGAACTAGACTCACGGAGGGACGGGGCCATCTGCTGCGACCGGTTGGGGTGAGACAACGAAGACAGGATAAAAGACATGCTGTGGAAGAGAGCCAGAGATTAATAACAAGTGTGATTCAATGCAGAGAGGTCTATTAACACTTTTAGTGAGAAAGGTGACTGAAAAGGAAATACTCAATGCATCATGGGACTCCTTCAGCAGTCTACACCTATTACAGCATAAGGCAAGGCAAGGCAAGTTTATTTGTATAGCACAATTCAACAACAAGGTGATTCAAAGTGCTTTACAGAGACATTAGAAACAAGAACAAATAAAAAGCATGATTTAAAATTGATTAAAACAAGCAAATAAACTAACTAACTAATTAACAACAAACAAACAAACAACAGTATATATAAACAGTATATATAACTATAAACTGTGGAGATTGACGTTGCTTTACCCTCTATAAAATGCCTTGTGTAGATGACTTAGTGAAGTTTTACTAGAATCAGTTTTAGTAATAAGTAAACTACAAAGGAAATTACAATGTAACAAGTTTTTTCTTAATGTGGCCTTAATACTCATTGGTAAATATCAAAAGATGGCAAAGTTTATGTTTTAGTCCTGTACAGATTGTCCAGTCTGTACACCAAAGGCCAGTCAGACAAATACTGCACGTGTCTCTCTACATGAATGGAATGAGTACAGTGCTTTTTCAGATTTCGACATCTGCATACATGTCTTGACATCACCATTGCAATCATGAGGTGTTAGTGATAATACAGCCACATGGGCTACTTTGGTGCATTTTTAATCCACACATGAAACGAGCAGCAGCGGTGATTGTAAATGACGTTAGTCTAGTTTTAGTCAACTGGGAGCATGGGAGCTAGCTGTATGCAGTACTGTTTCCTGGGGGCATATCATATGCGTGTCTAACCTTACACCACAAGGAAGTTACTTCTGATTGGATTGCTTCCAAACTTGTCGCACCTTTCTACACAGCTTAATTAGATCTGATTACATCTCGTGTCATATTAGTTTTTATTTAGTTATCGTCTTGTTTTTGTCAGGAGGAAAAAGGCGGCACCAAGAGGATCGTGTGTGTGGCTAATAAACAGAAAAACACCTGAGGAGCAGCACTAATATTAACTGGGGCAGCTGGATAAACAACTGAAAATTCACCTTGTAGTAGCTGTTTAGGTTGATATTACCACCAGAGAATGAACCTTATGTTGCGAGAACCATTATTTTTAATTGTTGACCTGAACATTTCTTGCAGTGTTCATGTGTTGGAACTTTATTTGTGGTTGTTTATTTGGGTACAAATCACAGATATTCTCCGAATGCCTCACAAACTGACCAAAATGCACATCAGAACAACTTCAAACTCAGTGCTGCTTATCATTAGGTCTCCAGTGATAGTGTGAAGTAGATCGGATAAGCGCTCGTCGAGAAAAGTGAAGGGGACATGGACACACACACACACCTTCATTCACTGCTAAGATAATGCTCTGTCCAGGGTCAGCTAATACTCAGACAGACTTTGGTTGAATGTTTCCAGGAGTGTGTGTGGACTTAGAGGTGTGTTTCCCCCAAAACATTTCACTACTGAACTCAACTTTAAGTTAGTGGGCCACAAGAGGATCAGAGTCTTAAGAAGATTTTAGAAATATCAAACAAAATCTGTCAGTATTACCAAATTCTTTTGATTTAGCTGTGCATGGAGTAGCAGTTCGCTGGGTTACCAGATAGGACAATACAGCAAGTTCACATAATACAAAATAATTTAGGTTAAGTAGGTCTTTGTTGTGACTGTTAACTGTCTGAGTGCTCAAACTATTTGTGAGTTTAGCTGCTGAAAAATGCAAGTGTGTGCTTGTTTTAGCCTTCTATGAAACACTCTATTTGTATTAATTATATAAAAAAACAACCAGTAGTTCCATATTTCTTGATTTATGAAAACCAAATGCTTTAATTAGTTGTAAAAACGTGAATTCTGAGCACAAGTTAGCCGATTTACACTCCAGCTATTCGGTTTAGGTTCACAGACCAAATAGTAAAATGACTGCGCAGGAGGAAGTGTAATTACGAGCTGTGAAGCACCCATTTGTTTTGCTACAGTGCTTGTGTATAACAGGAGGGTAGCTGGGGGTGTTGGGAGGGCAGCGTTGGTATTTCAGACAGAGACAAGCAACAGAGATGAGATTGATTGAGTTACGCACGCTACACTTGCTTCCTCGCCTCTTGGCGGCCTGCATCTAATGGTCTTAGCAGTAGGTGACAAAGTGCTGTTTTGTTCCCGCTATTGTGTGGACGTGAATGGAGCAAAGCGACACAGGGGCTGGCATGAACCAGAGCAGAGGGGGAGCACGCACGTTAGCAGCTCTGCTCCTGAGAAGACGTTATGTTTAAAATGAGTCTTTGTGATGGTAATGTAAAAGAAATGGATATCGCAATTATGCCTGTTTTGATTCTAAGTTAGCAGCTTTAACCACCACCTTTTTTTTTGGCCTGTAAGTCACAGCATGTTTTGATTTGGTAAATTTTTAGGTGACCCCAGAATCTATCCCTGAGTGGGTAGAGAGGTGACTGGCAGAAAAACACTGCAGCCTGAGGCAAGCTGAGGTTTCTGCAGAAAATAAATCAGTCGAGTTGGGGACAATGCAAGTGAAGGAACATCTACTGGTTTTCTGCAGAAATTCCCCAGCTGAGGAAACCCATGTCAGCATTTCTTAGAAGAACACCAACTCATTTTAAATCCATCTTTTGTCAGCTGCTGACCTGTAGCTGGTTTTCAAATCCCGCCCACTTTAGCAACAGTTTTTACACCTGTCAAGCTTTCTATTCTAGCTCAATACAAAGGATCTCACTTGAAATTATTTGGAATTGGTCTCAGTTTTTGCATGCAGGACTTTTCTTTTGTTGGAGATTATGTATCGGAATTTCAGGAGCAGGACCACGCCTCCAAACACGCTCCTTCCGGTTGTCATCTATATAGGTTCCCCCAGTTCTGCAAGCTGTTCATTCTCGTTTACATGCCCCACCCTCCCTACCTCCTTGTTCTCAATTCTTTAACTTCTTCATTTCTATTTAGTGCATGGGGATCTGCCAGGCCCGGGAGTCATCGCCAGTCCCCTTCGAGGCCTTCCCTAAACCGCAGCTCAATTCATGTCAAAGCATTCACTTTTACCTACTAAAACACTGTCAAACCTAAAATGAGGATGTGGCCCCAGCTAGTGAAATGAGTATTTCCTGCTGTGCCCTTGTTTTGATTGTTGGCCTTAAAGGATGGAGAACAGGACAGGTATCTTAGAAGACAATTAGTTCAGAAGCTGATGAGACTCACGGGAGCTTCACAATGATGAAAACAGTTTTTCATGGCTTTGGTATGTGCTTAAATGTTGCTGATGCTGAAGTTTAAACTGTTTGTATTCTTATTTGCCACGTGTCACTTTATAAAAGGCCAGGACTGCTTTTTTTCTGACACTGCGTCACGCAATCTCGCTGAAGTTGCTGAATTGTTGAGCCCAAACTCAGACGTAGAATCCTGAACCAGTTTAAATACTGCAAAAATGGAAACTCCACAAACAAATTTACTTTACTCACTTAGTTAAAGTTGGTTAGTTAACGCAAGAATCTGCTTTATTTTTTCTTTCTGAGCATAATTGTGTGTGTCCAATTGTTTTGACATCCACAGAGTATGAAAAAAGAACATCCTCTCAATTTGTTTCTTTCTGTATGAATCAGAAAGAAAGCTAAAGTGTAGCACTTTTGCCTAAAGGAGCATCCATTTCATTCAAGCCTTTGTCAGATAATTTCACACAATGCTTAGTAACCCTATTAGCGGCAGGCATATCTCTTTGCATTTCAGGGCACTCCAGTGCACATCAGTAGCATTTCTTATGTCAGCTACCAGTAAATAAGCTTTCCAGAAAGGAATAGAAGGAATCACTGAAACTACAAAGGTATATGTAGAATGCACTCCAGACACACACTGGTTATGCTCACAGATGTCACGTTTATTTAGGGTTTTATGCAACAACCTGGGTGACCATCCCTTGACCACTACTTTCACTTTTTTTGTGGAGAAACTCGAGGCACTACTAAGCCAGCCAAGGACCAAATTTGTGCAGACACCTCGGAGGGTGTTTTCTCAGCACCACAACTGACCGGTACAGCCTCTGCATCTCTGCTGACCCCACACCAGTCTGTCTCTCAACCCGTTGCTTCCATCTTCCTTCACCCAGGAGCAAAACCATGAGATACTTAAACTCCTTAACTTGGGGCAGCAACTCCTTGGAGTAGGTCCTCCACCCCTTTCAGACTTGCCACAGTTGGCTGCAAACGGGAGGTCGTTACTAACAGAGTCCCATCAATACATCTTCTGCCGCCTCTTGGCTGTGCCAAGAAATTTTGTCCCTTTAAAACAGAATCATAGTTACAACAACTATGATAATTCCACCCAATATTGACCCGTGGTTTTCTGGAGAGCTGTTACACCTCTGATATTGTGTAGTGACAAAAGCAGATTGAAGCGTGATGGTAAAAAAAACCAAAAACGTAGGACGCTTAAAACATTTTTAATTAAATACTCTCATTGCTAAATGAGGAAGACACAACTCGTGCACTGCAGCGTCAAATGAGTAGTGTTGATTCTTTGATGCACAAGCACAAAAATGCTCGATTAAAGATGTATCTGACACCAACCTGACAGAGAAAATGCAGATGTTTGTTTGCCATGGTGCTCAGTTAAAAGCATGCAAGACTAAAAGGTCAAATTTCTTCTCCTTTGCTCTTTTCGGCTAGCTCCCGCATAATCGTTTTTATCATGATTGATGTAAATGTGTGTAAAAATGTCATCCCACAACGCGTCTTTCAAAAAACCCCTATATACTTGAGTGGTAATGTGGTTTCTGGTCTAAGCACGCACGTTAAAGGGGAAAAAAGCTACTTGATTCCAACTTTCTTACCCCTGTGCAATATCAGTTGTGGGGTAATATAAAAAAACAACAACAACAAAAAAAAAACATAACAAAAGATGGGAATGGTTTCACATATATTTAGAAAGAGCTCACCCCTCTCAAAAAGAAAAACAAGCCTCTTTCCTCAGTTTTCCCTCTCATTTCGTCTGTGCCACAAAATTACAATGTGCAAATTCATAAACGTATATGGTGTTTTTGCACGCTGGAAATAAACATGACGGTCAGGAGAAAAAGTCGCTGGAGCAGAACTGAAGCAGGGCATTTTTGTTTTGTTTTGTTTTTTTTCATCAAGGAGTGGGTAAGAGCCCAAACTATTGTCTGTCTTTCTGTCTGGCTTTACTCTACCACACACTCCTAACCAAGCCACTGATTACTAGTTTAGAGTTGCACCAACTGCTGTCTGGTCCTTTGGCTAACCTCTGAGGAACCTGGTGAAGGGGTGTGTGTGTTTGAGAGAGATCTTGTGTATATGTTTGCGGCGTGCCCTGTTGATGCTTGTCTATGTTTGTACACTACACAGTGAAAGTATGCGTCTTTATTTGTGTCTTTGTGTGTTTGTCTGTGTACTTGTTGACAGTGATCTTGGAGGCCTGGGTGCTCGGGAAACACTCTTGAGTCATTTTGGGAAGGTTTTACTGTCAGCCTGTGATGTCACTTACCCTAAGCAGGAGACAGTGGGGAGGGTCGCAGGGTCTGTGGTTAAGGGTCATGTGACGATTGGGGTCAGCGTGCACATATATCCTTAAGCGAAGCTGATTTACTCAACCGATGTCACTCGTTGAGGTTAGTGCAAAACGGCCGTTTAAAAAGAACGAAAGAAAGAAAGAAAGAAAACAACAACACACGAAGAAGATGATGCCACATTACCGTCTCAGAAGGACTCAGGAGTAAGGAATTTGTTACGGCGCCCAAAGAGGCAAGGCCATTACAAAAGATGAGCGTGAAGCAAGTGCAATTAAAATTGTAGCAAACAACCCGACTCTGTAGCTTCTTGCCCTCTTTCATTCAAGCCTGCCTCCCCTGTGTCTTTTTCTCCTGCTCACTCAGCCTTGTTATACACACACACACACACACACACACACACACACACACACACACACACACACACACACACACACACACACACACACACACACACACACTTTTCCTTCCTTGTGGTGCATACTTGTGTCAGGTGTGCTCTGTTTTTCCAGTCAGGGTAGAGAGGAATCTGGGCCAGGGTCCAAGCTGACTATCAGCAGCACATAGCCAGAGCCCAGGACAAGAAGCAACACATCTTTACTCCACCTCCTTCTCCCTTGCTCCTCACCTAATCGTTGGAACATTGCCTTGTCATGTTTTTGCTCTTTTTCCCTCACATTCATGCATGTGTGTATTTATTTTCGCATAATTTTCCTTGCTGTCTTTTGTAGTGTTCAATTTTGGGTCTCTTTGGTTTGTCTGTGTTTTAAGGAGAAGTTTTTTCCCCCTTCTTTCAAGGTGTGGAGCTTTTTTTTTTTAGTTTTGTAATCTAGTTCCTGTCTAACAAGGCTACAAAGTAGCCACCACCCTTAAAATGACACTGCTTTAACTATTTAAATTTAATCCCATTGATATTAGCGGGATTATTTGAAATTCCTTAGCGATTGCTGGCTAACAGCTCAGTTTAAAGCTTACTTTTTAAAATATGATTGAGTATGTGCGATATACAGAGTACACCCCTACAGGATGTACTCTGTTCCGCCTTTATATCTGTCATGCTCTTTTTCAAAGCACTTTCCTCATTACAGACATGAAAGCTATGAACTGATGAGCACCCCAGTTGCATTCAAAGTCATTCCCAAACACCTAGCTCAACCTTTTAAACTTCCCCGTGTGTGTTCTCTTGTTTACCTCACGAGTTCACACTTCTGTTTCTTATTAACAACAAAGATGTGGGTTTTTTGTTGTTGTTTGGTTTTGTGTCAGTAGCTGGCAAAAAGTGTTTCTGTGGCAACATATGTGCCACCACCGCAGGCGTGTGATCTTACACACACCGCTGCACTGTACTCCACAATGTCTGGCACTGTGCTGCTGTCGAGCAGAGAGAGCAGAGATAAAAAGGAAAGGAAGGGCCTCCCACACAGGCAGATAGAAGCTCCATTAGTTCCTCAAAGCCAGCTGCCGGGTTCAGATGGATGTCTGCGCACGACCGTTTGATGTCTGTTCATCCATAGCCTCACATCTCTGACTCTGTCTCCCAGCTTCGCCCGACACCGGGCCTCATGGGAGTCCAGAGAGCGCAGCTGCCCGAACTATAGGATAAAGCTGTCTGGCTGCTGCCGTACCATTCCTGTGCTGTGCTAATGCTCTAGCACCACAACTACTCCTTTTTTATCTGCTTTAGTTTCTGCTTGTTTATGAAAGGTGGGAGGGATTATTTGAAAGAATATTCACTGATTAGAAAACCATCTTCGTTCTTAGAAAAGGGAATGTATCCATAAAACTCTAAATAGTTTTTTAAGCCAGTTATGTGTTTGACTGACCCTCCTCTCTTATCTCTCTTTGCAGCACCTGTTTGTACTCCGTCTCCTCCTCATCTTCCTCCTCCTCTCTGGACACCTTTGGGAATGGGCCAGCGCCTTGCCAGGTTGCATCTCTCCGCCCGGTGGTGTGGCTGGCGTCGTGCGAGAGTGAGGAGGGCAGCAGCCAGGTCATAGAGCCCGCCCACCCCTCTCTCTGCTTGCTTGCTCTCGAGTGACATTTGACCTCTGACTCTGCCACGGCCCCGCCTTGACCTCCTGCCAGCCATGCCCTTCCGGCTGAAGCTGCGGCGCACAAGGCGCTACAATGTCCTGAGCAAGAACTACTTTGTGACGCGTATCCGCCTGCTGGACAGCAATGTGATTGAATGCACGCTGTCAGTGGAGAGTACGGGACAGGAATGTCTGGAGGCGGTGGCCCAAAGGCTGGAGCTGCGGGAGGTTAGTGTTGTGACACATGTGCACGTTAGTTTGAGATAGTATGACATGTGATAGGTTTCTGACACATTTGTCTTATCTGAGCTTGCAAGTGTTATAAATTGTCTGCCGTTGGCAGCTACAGGATGTAATTAATGGGGAGTTGGAGTGGGCATTTGTTTTTACTCTGAGTTTGGTTGTGTCTGCCACGCGTCTCTCCCCACACCCTGTGCATGTCTCCCTGCCCTCTGCTGCGTCTCTCCTTCACTGTCTTTGTTTGTCTCTAATGAAGCGTGCTTACGTCTGTCCTCTCTTCACTGCAGAAGAAAGACATACTGCTCGTCCTCTTGTCTCCCCTACCCCATGGGTCCTTCTCATTCCTCTACTTCTATTTCCCATTATTGTCAGTGCTTTTTTTCTACCAGCAGGTGGACTTCTGATGATTTTTTCCTTTCCTTTCCTGTTCTTCCACCTTAAAACACAAAGTAAACGAATTGTCTGTAAAAAGCATGGTTTGTCTAGGTCAAAGATCACATGACGATTGTGTGCGTGTTTGGCTCAAGGGTGATTAAATTTGATGAACATCCGTGCTCAAGAGTGTGTCTGCACCTGCTGGAGCTGCTGACAGCGCAGAAGAGCGGGGGGGGGGGGGTGTACTCACACAGAGTTGTGGTATTTGCTGGGTGTCAGTGATGTTATAAATGAGGCGATGAAGCACCCCAGCTGTAGCGGCTGTCTGCCCCTCGTGTGCACACCGTCTCAGGATTATGTGTGCGTCAGAGTGTGCGTGTTGTTTTGGTCTTCGCTGTTAAATCTGAGGTCTGAAGCGTGTGCCCATCTGCACGCATGAATGTGTGTGCGCCGTTTCAGTTACCAGCTTTATTACTTTCTCTCTGACTTTTTACTGGCCAAATCTGTGTGCTCAACCTTTTATGAAACCTATGAAAAATGCACAAATACACAAAATAACCAAACATTAAAAACATGACATTTAAATGACATGTTCTGCCAAATGTACTGCGTGAGATAAAACGGTGGAAAAAAAGTTCACGAGATCTTTACACAGAGACAAACCTGTGCCACTAGTATGTTGTGTTTTTACAAAAGTCAATGGATTGTGAGCTGATGTGTGTGTTTTCATTATGCATGGATTTCCTGACAACATGGTGGCATCTCATATCAACAATTTCTTATCAGAAACATCATACGTGAAGGGAGAAATAAACTGGTCTATTCTTGCTTTTTGTGTTTCACTTTCAGTTTAAATATGTTCGTTTTGTTTGGATAGGAAGACTAATGACTTTCCCTGGATTTAGTGAGCTAGGTAATGATTCCACTTTAATTTTAATAGTGTTACGCTGCTGACGTCAAAGGTTTTGTCGGATTTTAAGGAGAAATGTGTGCTTTTAATTCAGGCGCTTAATCTCTCAATACTTTTCAGTGTATTTCTCAACTCATTTACCATTTCTCTCCTGAGAAATCCCATCTAAAGATGCACCAACTGCAGGTTTCTTGGCTGATTCCAATTTCTGTTTTTTTTTTCTATGCGTGACCTGCAGATTTTGATTTTTGCTGATTCTTTGCTCACTGAAAAAACTGAAAAGTAGGGAAAATAAAGATGTAAAAATAATTGAAAATGAATTGCTGTACACCCACTTTTACCTGATATATTTTACTCAGTTGGTCTCATTAGCCCTTTGCTTCCACTATTGCGAATTAATTTATTTGGCTCTTTTATACTCCTTTTGGTTTACACAACTTATTTTTGTTTCCTCACCCCCTGTATTTAGACACATTACTTTGGACTGTGGTTCCAAGGGAAGACCCAGACCCCGGAAAAACGTTGGGTGGAACTCGAGAAACCCCTCAAGAAGCAGCTGGACAAGTTTGGCAATGAGCCACTGCTCTTCTTTGGAGTCATGTTCTATGTTCCCAATGTTTCCCGGCTGGAGCAAGAAGCCACCAGGTAAAGAATCTTCAAATGGTAACTGTGAGACAGTTACGCAAGTCACTGAGAGAGCCACATAATCAGAATGCAGATGTGCTTTAGCTTTATATAGAGAATTGCAGTAGTAACAGTGCTTTCCAAACGCTGCCATAACACTGCAAAATCGTCTTCTCATGACTCTCATCACTAATTGTCAATATTGGTTGACGTTTCAAAGTGGTTCTGGCTACAAAGAAGTCAAATGTGATCAGTCTCCTAAAGTAGATGATTACTGTCCCATAACTCTTCATTATTTAGAATGCCAGGAGCTTAAAAGCAGTCACTTTGAAAATGTGGAGAAATAAAAATGTAATTTTACATTTAAACACCAGCTGGTTTTGAAAGTCTGGTGGCCTTCATGGAGCTTTTGACTTATTTCATGGTGCCTTTTGGAAGTTTTTTAATGAAATTATCAGACAAATAATAATGGCTTCCTGTGTAGTTAATTAGACTGACTGTCAGTTTTAGTAAATTACATTCTACTTTTTATGTTTATTAACAAGCTGCAATACAACCATAAAGTTTATAGATGGATCTAGCTATCCAGTCTTATTATTCTTAGCCGATAACTTCCACGGCCAACTGCTCCCCATCCTTGTGAGTAATTATGGTCGTTAAAATTCAAGCTAATGTTGAAATTAACAAACAACTATGGTGTTGTCCATCCTTTATATACAGTCTCTTGCAAAGATTTTGGGGAAGGTTAGCCTGCGTCTATCATAAGGTAAAATATATCCATAAAAAGCAGCATAAACCCCTAGTAATTTCAAAGTTATATCATTTGATAGGAACACAAAAAAGTGGAGAATGTTTTGTACTTAGGGGGATTATGCATCTTCTACCTTCAGACAGAGCCAGTTTATTTTTTCTCTGTTAACAATCTCGGGCCTCAGTCTCAGACTGGTCAGCGACCATCTGATAACTAGTACCTCCCTGGTTATATAAACACTGCTCGCTTAGGCAAGGTGTGTATTTTGCAACCGGCTGCTGTAGGTTGCTGGCTAGCGTGAAATACACGATGCTGCACTGAATGGTGCACCTTTTCCTTGGATGGTGAACATTCTCTTTTTCTCATTTTCAAATTTCACCACAGTTTGGTGAGTAAATGGCAAGCGTTTGCAAACAAGTTGCCTTCTTCCATACAAAATGTACAGATGACTGTGGCAATCTGCTAGCAACCAAAACAAACATAAGGAGGTTTTAGGTGTAGCATCCTTTTTTGGCCGATTTCACCACTTGCCATCCGGTCGCGGGAATACAATCATCTTTACCTCTTGACCAGAGGTTGCCAGTGGTTTGCCGACCTGTCTCTAAGCCTCTGTGAATGAGGGCTTACTGGTAAGCCATCCTAACTTCTCCTGGCTTTAGCTTCATAGTTAGCATACCAATATGAAGGGGAAACTGATCAGCAGCTAATTCCCAGGAAGACAGTGAATCAGAGTTTTCCAGAAACTTCAAAGAAACTTCCTTTAACATCTCTTTGATGACATAGATAATGGCATCAGCGGCATCCAGTCTTTCCTTGTGCCACTGTGTGTGTGTGTGTGTGTGTGTGTGTGTGTGTGTGTGTGTGTGTGTGTGTGTGTGTGTGTGTGTGTGTGTGTGTGTGTTTGAATGAGTGTGTGAATGAGCATGTTGGGTATCTGTGAAGAGTGCAGGCAAGGGTCAGTGTGTAATGGACAGTCTGCCGTCTCATATTCCTTCACACACTCTCACACACACTGACGCGCCGAACTCTGCAGGTCTGCCTCACACTGAGCTGGTGAATTTGTGGCTTCTGCTTCTCTGGAAGTGGGAAAGGTTGATTGCAGGTCACAGCTTGACGTTTTCACACTATAGTTTTAAGGTGTGTGTGTTTTTGCCAGCGTGTTAACCCTTTTATAGTAATTCTGGGAACCATGCATGCCGCACTTAGCCTGTTTTGAAAGTGGTGAAGTAATTTATTTGTGAGCGATCTGACAGAGGAGAGTAAATTGTCTAGAGTGTGTCTGCAGGTTTATTATACAGAAGCCAGGATCTGCTCTGGTAAAGCAATGGTATTCATGGAATCCCCTGAGGGCTCTTATGATGTGTGTGTGTGTGTGTGTGTGTGTGTGTGTGTGTGTGTGTGTGTGTGTGTGTGTGTGTGTGTGTGTACACAGGGGTTATAGGGTTGAGGGGGTTATGATGGGGGCTTAGGGGCAATTTAGGAAACAATGGCCGTCTTTTTTTTTTTTCAAGCCCCCCTTTCTCTTCCTTGCAATCACTGTACATGGTGTCACCCGTCTACTTTTTATCAAGAGCAGATCAGCTTAGTCCTACATTTTTGCTCTTTCTCAGTGTTCCTGTGTCTCCTTCACTTTTCTCTTTTCTTTGTTTTCATCTGTTAGTCAGGAATGTTGGCACGACCGTCCAGCGTAGGAGGCGGACCACACATTCCTTGCAGCAGAAGTGCGGGGGGTAAAGGGGATGGAGAGAAGAGAGAAGGGGGGAAGGGGTGGGGGGGTCTGGTTTACAAAACATATGCACACACACACCTCAAACAATCCCCCAAGAATCCTCTCAGAAGCCAGCTGCAGCCCTGTCAGAAGTTACAATACACCACATTGTGAGAGCGTACGCATACCCACGAGGCAGACTTTTCCAAAAGACCCATCCTTTAAAAAAAATAAATTATATATATATAATTATATATAATTATATATATATATATATATATATATATATATATATATATATATATATATATATATATATATATATATATATATATATATATATCCAGGCCTCTGGTAGAGGACCCGAGCTTGAAGGATAAACCGCCCGCAGGGGCGTGCTGGGTGTTTTTATATAATATATATATATATATATATATATATATATATATATATATGTATATATATATATATATATATATATATATATATATATATATATATATATATATATATATATATATATATATATATATGTATAAGGGGTGCAACGATACACAAAATTCACGGTTCGGTTCGGTTCGGTTCGATACTTTGGTGTCACGGTTCGATATTTTTTCTATACAAAAAAAATGTTCATGCCTTTTTAATTTGTCATTTATTAAAATTATAAATATATATTTTAACTCAAAAGTACAGTTTTTAAATTTAATGTTGCTGAAACAAAAGTAATTAAAAAAATAAATATATCTCAGGGCTCTCAAAATTTCAAAATCCCTGGTAGCCCTTCGGGCAGGGACTCTTCAGTTTTTGGTAGCCCAAAATAAATGTAAGTAGCCCGAATAAAAAAAGAGAGCAATTTTTTGATTGATGTTTTGTTTCCTGTTTTGTTTCCTTTACAATATTATACATTAAAGTATAATATTGTAAAGGAAACAAAACATTAATCAAAAAATTGTTGAAAAACAAATTACAACATTGTATAAAAATTACAATCATCAACTCAAATACTTGGTTCTAATTGAACAGAAATTTCTATGAACTTGTAAGAACTGTGTAGAACATGAATCAGTCTGCGTCAGATCCTGAATTTGAAATTTCCGCTGAAGTCACGGGTAAGAGACAAGTGGAACCAAGATCTAGGCCATTTGCTTTTTGAAGTTTGCAAAGACTGCTAAATTTTGCCAGTGGTAGTTCACTCTTTGCAACATAGTACGCTGTTCTAAACAGATTTTTCAGGTTTATTTTTAGTATGTTATTTTCAATTGGTGTTCTGGGAAAGATATTGCAGACTGAGCAATAATGCATTTCTCATGGGTTCTAATGGGGGCCTTTCTTAAAATGACTGGTCCCAGTAACAAAGGCGCTTGTCGACTCAGAAATCGAGAGAAAACCAACAACACACCCGGCAGAACATTATGTTATTTACACGGGTGCACACAAGTGGTCCGCATGTGCGCATTCGCTGTCAAAATAAAAGACGCGCACCAGATAAGAAGTTGCAACGCGCGTTTGCGTCCATATAAAAAGCACTGTTTTTGTCCGCTAGAGTGGGATTTTCACGGCACATTCCGCACCACATCTCTGTGCGTTCATCATTTGTTTGAAGCCAGCTCACCTCCTGCAACCACTTTTCTGAGAATACGTGCTTCTTTTGTGGTTCGGACTCCTGACATTTCTTTGGAGGTGGAGGAACACCAAAGTAATTGCTTAAAGGAGCTTCTTCGACATCTTTAAGAGTTTTAAACAAATGTCTGTTCTCCTCCAGAAAATCTTATGTATGCAAACACGCGTTGCAACTTCATATCTTGTGCGCGTTTTTTTATTTTATTTTGACAGCGAATGCGCACCTGTGGACCACTTATGTGCAGCCCCGGTTATATAGCTCGTCATATTGCAGCCACAGAAATTCTTTTGTCCATGAAACCATAAAGCTGCACTTTCTTTTTGCCTTATAGTCTGATTTGTCATAACTTCTCTGTTTTGTGGTAAGCTTTTCTTTGGCTGTCACTTCTTCACCCTGACCTGTCTTATTTGGCTCAGCAGAACTAAAATATATATCCTGCTGCTTTTACACACACACTCACATAAGCTCAGCGATTCTCTGCGCGATCAACCTCTCACATGTTTAAGCTGCGGGAGATTTCACATGTCATGTTTGCATAGTAAGCTAATGATTGATAAGACGATGTCAGAGGAATTGGTGCGCAAATTATCATCACTCACCAATCAGTACTGTCGCTCTCTATACACAGTTCGCGCGATTGCAAAGTGAAAGCAAAAAACAAGCACAAATTCAAACGCGATTTCAATATGTCACATATTGACAGTGGCTCACCGATGCCAATGACATAATTACCCAGCTACATTTCCGAAAGAATGCAAAAGCATTGACATATATTTTTCCTTCCTACAATAGCCCGACGGGCAGAGCAGAGATAGATTTTGGTAACCCGACTGGAAAAATCGCTAGCCCCGGGACGTCGGGCTAGCGATTTTGCAAGCCCTGTATCTGATTGAGGAATCACTCATCTTTGGAAAAGAGAGTTTATTACAGAGAAATGGCTCTTTCCAAAATAAAAGCTATACTATACGCTTCTTCTGGGCTATATTCTCAGCGGCATATTGTAGCGGGTCAGGGCTGTTCGGGGTTCTGTTTGTACAGTTATGTTTTGTTTATGTTGCCATAGTGACGGGTGACGCCCTCTCCCTGCGACGGTGTGTCCTTCCGGGGTCAGAGGGCGCCCTGTGTGTTGTTGTTGTTGTTGCTGTGCGATTGCCGCGCTGAGCAGTTAGCTAGCGGCAGTGTTCTTCTGCAGATGTCAATAAACGGCTGTGCTCCCTGGCTAGCTCACGGGAAGCAAGACCAAACGACACCTCCTTCTCCTCGTTGTCTGAGCTCGCCACATTGGTGTCAGAAGTGGGATGATGGTGGCACCCCATGTTCTGACCCGAGTGACTTTTCCCCCGCCGGTCGTGACCGGCCGGTGCGCCAAAAGAAGGCACCTGGACATTTGCAGGACTTTGTGTGGGGCAATGGGGTCGTCGGGGACGACTGACCCCTTAGGTGGGGGGCTATGTAGCGGGTCAGGGCTGTTCGGGGTTCTGTTTGTACAGTTATGTTTTGTTTATGGTAAATGGTAAATGGCCTGTATTTGTATAGCGCTTTTCTAGTCCCTAAGGACCCCAAAGCGCTTTACACAACCTGTCATCCACCCATTCACACACACATTCACACACTGGTGATGGCAAGCTACAATGTAGCCACAGCCACCCTGGGGCGCACTGACAGAGGCGAGGCTGCCGGACACTGGCGCCACCGGGCCCTCTGACCACCACCAGTAGGCAACGGGTGAAGTGTCTTGCCCAAGGACACAACAACCGAGACTGTCCAAGCCGGGGCTCGAACCGGCAACCTTCCGATTACAAGGCGAACTCCCAACTCTTGAGCCACGATCGCCATTATGTTGCCATAGTGACGGGTGACGCCCTCTCGCTGCGACGGTGTGTCCTTCCGGGGTCAGAGGGCGCCCTGTGTGTTGTTGTTGTTGTTGCTGTGCGGTTGCCGCGCTGAGCAGTTAGCTAGCGGCAGTGTTCTTCTGCAGATGTCAATAAACGGCTGTGCTCCCTGGCTAGCTCACCGGAAGCAAGACCAAACGATACCTCCGTCTCCTCGTTGTCTGAGCTCGCCACAATATTAAACATATCAGGTCCCCATAAGGAGAATCATGTGCTAACGGCTGTCTAAATGACTCGGGTAAAGTTTGTAGCATGCATGCTTGTTGTTTTTGTCTGCTTCCACTTGTCTTTGCACTAGGATGATGTCTGCGTAAATGTGCAGTCATATTCGTTGTGTTCCCACTAGTGCTGTCAGCGTTAATCTCGTTGAAATGACGTTAACGCCACAACATGGCAAATCTCCGTTAACGAGCTACCCCTGCATGGGGCTAGACGGCCAACACGTTAACGAGCTAACTGCTCTAACACACTAGTTCCCACCCATGTAATTGAGCATTGCGTGGCACATCCAACATACTGTTTTACTTTAGTCCATGATGCGCTTACCTTCAGGGTCATACGTCACATGAAAACCAAAGTAATTCCAAACGCCAGATCTGAATGAGGGTGGGGGAGGTTCAATTTGCCATGTTGCAAGGAGAGCTTAACTTCTGTCTCGCTAGCTTGCCCTGAGCTCTTCCTTTTGACGATGCTGTCTGTGTTGAACGCTCAGTGGATCTGCGCTCGACAGTGCAGCCTAGGCGGAGTAGTCGAACGCAGATTCACTGAGCGCTCAACACAGACAGCATCGTCAGAAGGAAAGTTGATAAAATAAATTACAAATTTTGTATTGTTCGATACATATGCATACCGAACCGAAAGCACTCTATGAACGGTTCAATATCGATACGAGTATCGTTGCACCCCTAATATATATATATCGAGCTGTAAACGATCTCCTCAACTCTCAAAACATCTTTATTATCCAATACGCCTTATGATGGGTTTTACTAAATTCAAATCGCTCTGTCCTTTGAGAAATCAGCCAGTCAGCATGGGAATAGGCACAGTCACAGCTCCCTTTTTAAAAAAATACACGACATTTATTGTCTGAAGGTTGATCGGGATCAGATCCAGGAAGGCACATCCCTGTCATTGCTTCTACACACCTGGTCTGATGAGGGTGAGGTGGGCGGGAGAATGACAAAGGCAAAGAGGAAGAACAAGTGGGGGCAGAGAAAGTAAAAGCTTGGCAGCAGAACTCAGCTCACGTTTGAGCCTTGTTATTTATGTGGTTTGAGCTGTCTGCCTGTGTGTATTTATCGCAAGACCTTTTACATATTTATGTATCCACGTGGTAAAGTCTGTTTGTTTGGGAAAACCGTGTGAGACAGAGTAGATCTGGCATTTTAGGTGTGGTGCTTTGAATTAGTTTTATTTCCCAAAACCATTATTGAGAAAAGTTAAATTAAAGGGCAAAAAAGGTTATTATTTTGAATGCATGCTAACTCTTTCACATTCACTAAGGTAAGATGTGATGCATTTTGGTGCATTTTAACAGCAATTTAGCAATACGAAAACATTAAAAAAGAACAAGTAGAAATGAGACGGGCAAGACATTTGTAGACGTTATCTCTTCTGAGAAGGTAATGTATGGTGTGGTCAGGGCTTTGATGTTCAGTATTTGGCTGATATGTAGCCTGATATTGGATCTCCCGCTCTTCCCATCCGTAGAGTCATCTGTTTCTTCCTCCCTCGCTTCCTTTCTCTGCAGCGGCAAAAATGAGTCAGAGCAGGGGAAGCTGGGGTCTCTGCATCCATTACTGTATATACTTACAAATTCACCATGCAGAGTTCTCCAATATACCCTATAGTCATAATATTTAAATGTTTGGTCACTCCTACTTCAGTTTGTAAAAACACAGACTCTTTGTGCTTGTGTGATGAAATATGTCCATAGCTGTTATAATGTTTTTCTAGGCGTCTATCCAAATTGTTGTCGGATATATATATTTATTTTAATACGTTGGGGGCATTTCGTCATATGTGTCCACTTTCACTTGGAATGAAGGTTGAACCCAATAGATTTTGGTTACAGCTCTCTGCGATCTCACTAAACAATTAAAATATTTCACACTTAGTCAGATACTAAATTGGTGATAATTATCTTTGATTTACTCTTGTTAAATTCCCCATGAGCATTAATTTTTATATATTATCCTTAAATGACGTGGATGTCAACAGTACAGTTACTAGGCAGCAGTTACAGATATACTGTACAACTCACTTGTAAATAGAGCACTTTTACCTGTTGTCAACAAAAACACATCTTACACTCTTGCATAGAGTGAGGAGGTTAAAGCCTTCTGCTACTTGTATGTTTCTGATAGAAAGGAGAGAAAAGCTGGCTCGCAGACTGAAAATGAGGAACCTGAACGAAGAGCCGTTGACTGGAGCATGGCCAGCTGGCCGTAGCAGCCCCTAAGGCTAACAGCACCAATAGCCTTGAAATCCTAGCTTTGTTCAGCTAGTTATCACCAGTACACACACGCACGCACGCACGCGCACACACACACACACACACACACACACACACACACACACACACACACACACACACACACACAGCTGTACTCGGTGGTGCCCCTTGCTGATTCAACACATTTCAAAGTGATATTCTCCTGCCTCCCACACAAATCGTCTAGACGCATCCTGGGGGCTGAGGGGGTGGTCACCTTACCACCACCAGAGGTGGTCGAGATTGAGGAGGGGCTGAAACATATGTACACACATACTCACATTCATGCATGCAAACATGCGCATATGCTCTCAGGCCTGTTGTCCAGACTGCTTGGACATCTGGCAGCATGTCTTGAGCAGGGTTTGAACATGCGTGGGCATATAAAGGGCTCTTTGTGCCTGCGAGGCTGCCTGGACTGCCAGCAGAGCACTCTGCCATAGTGGAAGTCCCATGAAAAGCCCTAGTAAGGAAAGCGCTACCTCATGTCCATCTATGTATATTCACCTGCTGTTACAGCATTGTGATGTCATTCTGACATACATGCCAGGTGCGTGCTACAATAAGGGTTTCTTTGTGCACAAGTATGTGCAAGCATGCAAGTCTTGAACGTCATAAAATGTTTTTCTCCTGCTAGCAATTTTATGTGATGTTTGTCTTGTTCTATGAAAACACAATGAGCTGATTTTACCACAAATTTGCTCCCTTTTACTACAATTTCAGCAGTAGTTTAATCCCCTATTTAAAAACTGGTATCATTAAATGCAGTTGAGTGTTTTAACTCTTTATTGAAGCTCCTACATTTTATACTTGTTTGGTAACCTTGGAAGTTTCTGGATCTGATTCTAAAATCATTTTGTGGTGAGTTTTGCATGTTTTATTTTGTAATTTAGCTAACAGTTAACTGCCATTCAAAGACAGTGCCTACAAAATAGTAACATTTGAGGACTGTTGTATTTA
Source organism: Rhamphochromis sp. 'chilingali' (assembly GCF_963969265.1). Lineage (NCBI taxonomy): Eukaryota > Metazoa > Chordata > Actinopteri > Cichliformes > Cichlidae > Rhamphochromis > Rhamphochromis sp. 'chilingali'. The sequence goes on along the minus strand of NC_137932.1, from coordinate 10,485,832 downwards.
TTTTAATAAAGATGACTATTTCAAATTTGTTTAAAAACCCTCTTGAAATGCCACAACCTGGGTCATTAACATAGTTTTTTAGTACTTGCTGTCTGATGGTTTTGCTGCAGTTCATTTCAGGTTTTATTTCAAAGCAACATTTTCAGCTCTGCAGATGAAAATGCACCCGGGGCTATTAATGAGGAATTTAATTTCATGCCATACTTGAGTCAGAAGATTTAAAAGCACTGAAGCATGAAAATGAAAAACAGTGAAAAAAAATACAGCTGTCAAAATATGCAGATTTAAGCTAGTTAGGACTGATGAGACAAACTCATAAAGTGACCTAAAGGCAGATGTTTGTATATGAATATGCAAACTCTATAGGCAAGGAACAAGATTTGTGGAAGCCTTCTGGTTCTTCTTATCTGTTTGGTCATTAAAACCCAGACTATAATCATGTTTAAGCAGGTTGTAGATTAGGATGGAAGACATCAGTGGAAATGAAACCTGGAAATCACTGGCTATCCTTTGAATACACCGAAGCTTTTTATTAGCTTTTTAAAATTAATCTGCATTCTTAAAGAGTGACACGGCATCTTGGCTTGGATATGCGTTGGATACACCAAAAGCCCCCGCCCCCCCAACTTCTCTAATGTACTTTTAGAAATGTACCAGTAGTTTTCTATCTTTGAAAACTGGAAAATCCAAACCCCTCCTTAAAAAGCCAAGACACATGGCGTAAAAGCCTTTGCCACTTTGAGTGAAGAGCTTCCAGAAAATGCTGGAGATGCCTCATCTGTCCAATTGTGGTTGGTCTCAAAACACTGGAAGGATGTGCTCTTTCTAGAATAACCATACTGTAATAACCACAAGCATAAGACTGTGATTAATGAAAAGTGCTGTATGACTCGTATGGGTTTTATTATTTGTGCAGAATCAGGTTGTAATCATAAAACGGGTCAGTCTCTACACTTCTTAGACTCTCTGTAGGCTTATTAACCTCTGAAGCCCCAACGCCCCCTGATACGGGGGCAAAAGGCAGGAGATCAGGTAGGCTTGGGGCTTAAGAGGTTAATGAATAAACGGTTCCGAATTTTAATACATGGCAAAAAATATTATTGTGCTTATTGTCACTGTTACACTCTTAAAAGATTAAAAGCCATTTGATTTTAATAATTCCCTTAATCTGACTTAATCAGTTACAAAAAACTGCACTTGGTAGTTAGAAGCTTACCTCTGCATAAAGGGTAACTAATTTTGGGGTCAGTTTTTGTCAACCTGTAGAGGTTTGATTTCAAGGCCAGAAGCCAAAAATACAGGAAACCACAGCTCCATAAGATGTGGCTGCGTTTGTGGCTGTTCTGTGTAAAGTGGACTCTCCCATGAGGGATGCTCTGAGACTTTTACTGTCACGCTTCCACTTGTTCAGAGTTATTTCAACAGTTTACTGTCCGCCTCACCACTGCTGGCTTCGCGTATGTATAAACACCATCATGTTGTTACCATTGAACCTCAGAATGAGAGCCAACCTCTGTTGACCTCAGCGTTCCTCCAGACCCCATACAGCGATTGCTGGGAAAACATAGAGAGTTTTTAAAAGCAAAGTCCACAATCATTTGAAGGGTTTTGTGTCCCGCTTGGCTCCTCCCCTCTAAACCGCATCAGACTCCGCCTCTCGCTGCAGCCACTGTGGTTGGGGTTGGCTAATTAGAGGGTTGCCACGGGAACGGAATGGCAGCTTAGCCAACGGGTGTAATGACAGGGTGAGGGAGGAGGGCGGGGTCAGATTATAGGCCCAGGAGTATGCTGAGAGGAGCTCAAAAAAGAAGGAAGAAGTGGGGAAAAGAATGCCAAAGAGAATATGAATCATGAAATATGTGAGGAGATAATGGCGGGCATGAAAATGAAACTGGGGGGTGAATAAAAAGATAGGTGGGAGCTAATGTGCAGGCGAGGAGTGAAACCAAGTTTTTCAAAGAAAATGAACTAAAACTTGTGAAGAAGAAAAGTGGGTGAATGACTAAGCATGTAACTTAGTGGTTTCCACATAGATGTTTGGTTACTCTGGCATGGACTTGCATACTCTTTCTGACTGTGTGTGTGTGTGTGTGTGCACATCAGAAAAGGTGTCTCACAGCTTACACTCGGTCTGTGGTCGCCATGGCAGCCAACAGGAAACGGCGTGTGAGTTTTTATGCGGCTGAGCCTGGTCACCCTGACAGTTCTCTCTTTCCTCTTGTGTGGCCACTCCATTCTTCAAAAGACAAACATCCAGCTGGACCACGACTAAAAGTGGACAAAAGGAGCACAGAAACTTTAGGAGCTTGGTGTATTTCAGCCTCTCGGTTTTGGGACTTTTACCACATTTTGTGAACGCAATCTGAGCTGTGTCATCATATCAGCTTACGCTTGGCAAAGCTACCACTGCCTAAAACCACGGTGAAATGACTCCCAGTTTGCCTCACATTTGCACTGCAATTATAATGGTCCACTTTTGTCAAGCTTATGTTGCTCCTGCTGAAGATTAAACCCCGAGTTAGTTGCGTCAGCCCCGTGTAACATGCCTTTTATAAAATCATATTGTGCAGCCCCATTGGCATACATTTGGCATTCCACTCAAGTCAAAAATGACTCACTGCTGTTTCAAATAGAGGTGATTCACTCATTCCTCACTTCAGCAACAGGCTTACTGATATTGTTTTGAGCAGCTAATGCTGTTGCCAATACTTTCTTGACACATACTTTCAGTTGCACAGACCAGAAGCAGAGGAATACATCTCTGTGGTGTCTCAGCAGATGTTGGCCATCTTTCAGTTGCTAATGTGCAGAGCCTTGAGCACAGCTCCTCTTACTTTCTTTGGACAAATGTGTCAAACTGGAACTCATCATGTTTTCCAACTCAATTTTATATAAGTGGTGTTTGGAGACACTGTGGCTTATATGAAAAAAAAGGGTTTTTGAAAGCGAACAACAGTGCCAATGCTGCCACCCACTTAGTCAGTGTTTTGTGCAGTTTGGCTATAAAATGCATACAGATGCAGTCTGATTTTAAAAAGTTATGGTCTGTATGCTTTCTAGCAACTCTGCAAGGCTTTGAGCTAAAAGCAAGCATGCTTACTTTTTAGCAGGTATGGCAGTTTTACCGTGCTTACAGTCAGTTTGCTAATTACCATAAAATAACATGGGGTCACTCCCAGTTTAGAAATCTGTGAGAAAAAGATCATAATTTTCACTTGGTCTGTGACCAGTATAATTTTTCCAAATGATTTTTATGGTCTCAATTTAGTTTTTCCTAGATTTAAAGCTTCCACATGAAGGTATTGAGCTCAAAAGTGACCACTCTTATTTTTTTTCCAAGGGCTCTAGAAGTGAATTTCCCATTCATTTGCTCCACTGATATTTCAGAAAATCCTTATGTTGGATTTTGCAGTCAAGTGACTGCCAATCATGTAAAGTTAACTTGTCTTCTATTTTGAACATGTGACTATGCAGCCAAGTGAATAAGCCTGCAGTCACACAGGCCTAGGCCTGATTGCTAGCAGAATACGGTGGTTGTTTATAGTTTGCATTAAAGACGTTGAGTTGTCTGCAAACACTTCCCAACTACTTTCCAAGTGATAGCAAAATAGGGAAATGTGCAGCACACAGCAGAAATGGAGACTTTCAAATCAAAAGTTGCGCATTTTGATATGTGTTGGGTACAGTGCTGAAACACAGCTTTTATTTTGAAGTTTAACATGCTCCGTTTTCCGGTTTGCATTGCTACGATCATGTACAGACCTTTTTCCCCGACTGCAATCAGTGTTCAGGTGGTTTCTCGACCTGATGTTCGCAGGTTTAAAGATTCCCATGGTAACAGCGCCTTTGATGTTGCTGTTTCAGTTTAGCTTTATGTGTCGAGTTTTGTCAACGATCGCATATGTAACAAAACTGACATTATATAGTCGTGTGGTTTCAATAGGAGTACATACCATTTTGTATTTAGCTTAAAGTAAGTCTACTTTGGATGGTTACAACATAATGGCTCATTATTAAAATCCCTATGGAGATAAATAAATCATAAATCAATGCAAATTAAAAATTTTACTTAACACGGTCTAGGTATCTTTTTATCCCTGTTGTGTGTTTTTTTTACCTTCCTTTCCTGTTTTTTTCTGTAGGTATCAGTATTACCTGCAGGTAAAGAAGGAGGTGTTGGATGGACGTCTACAGTGCTCTGTAGAGCAGGGGATCAGGCTCGCTGGCCTGGCAGTACAAGGTAAGACTACACGAACAAGTCTCCCAATGAGAGACAGACAGCAAGTGAGAGTGAGCACAAACTCACACTTTCTCAGGTCATCTTGACTTCACTACCTTGTATGGCTGCATACCGCAGGGAGAACCCAGTCCACTTGAGTTCCTATGGTATCAGTCCTAACACATGCACATACACACACACCCACCCTCGCTCCATCCTTTCAGTTCCTGGGTGCTGTCTGTGTCCCAGGGGAATGTAAACAGACAGCTTGCTTATCAGCTGCTCCAAGGTTAGCTGTAGCAGCATCAGGAAGGCTCTTATCTGTCGGGAGGTGAGGATCCTGTGCTAGACCTCCTTTTGCCCGGCAAACAGCAGAAAGCTTTTAGGTACTTAGTACAAGCAATATCAGGAGAACTGTACATGTTATAGAGATTGTGCAGGTGGTTTTGTTTCTGTTATGTAGATATTTGTTTTTGTTATCTTTAATAGTATTGCACAGTACACAAGTTCAGAAATATTTCCATCTAATAAAACAAGAAACACTCAGAGACACTTTACGACTCAATGGACATGTCCACGGCCTGAAGAGCACATTTGCTGCAGGTAGCTTCATGTGATTTCCCCTGGGTAACCATGACAACAGCATGACAAAGCATCTACATGGATGAAACCTGCATTGCTTTGACCATTGTGGATGCAGTTGAGTTGAGATGACAGTTGAGCTAAAACAGACTTTTTTCTAATGTTAAGCATTTGCTTTTCTAGTCTTGAGGAGTAATTTTGCAAAGCGAGCTAGCAGAATATAATAGGTATTTGGACAAATGAAATTGCCTTAGTTTTAACTGGAAAGTCTGTATTCATCCCGACTTTTTGTCCTATTGGGTTAGCACCTTCATAACATAAATTTATTTTATTTTTAAATCAGTAGTTTTTTTCTTATTAGGGAAACTGTATAGATCGAAGAGAAAGGCCAACCAGGATACCCATTGAGAACCCACGCAAGAAGCATTGCAGGATGAACACAGTGAGTCCATATTGGACTGTACCGATTCCTTTTTTCTACTCTACTTGACCACTCAGAACTGAGAATTGGCACGTTCTGATTAATGCATCAGTTCAGTATCTTGCCCAAGGATACTGAGCCAGTGCTAGGGATCAAACCACCATCCTCCCTATTAGTAGATGACCTGTTCTCCTCCCTCTGTTACAAGTTCCCAGCTGACCTGCGAACCCAGAACCTTCTCGCTGTGAGGTGGCGCTAACCCTTGCACCATCATGCCACCTCAATTGAACAATATCAAACACAATAACAAACTCACAGTCAGTTTATAGTGTAAAGGCTGCGCATTACAGTGTAAAAATGAAATTCATTGTTTTTGTGTAAATAAATGTGAACATCTGTGTTTGTAATTTTTAGCTGACTTTGGAGACTTCACTCAATTCCTGTCTCAGGACTTCCTCAGGGAGTACGTGCTTTTCCCAGTGGTGAGTCCTCGAGCCTTTACCGTTCAAATACTAGCAGTGTTTGTGTGTGTGTGTGAGAGAGAGAGGCAGAGAAAGTCTGTGTTTGTGTGTTTTTCTGTGTATGTGCTGCCTGAAGGCACACATTCCTGTGACATCTGTGTACCTCCTCCCTCTGCATACCTGACTGACAGGCAAAAAGCAAAAAGAATAAAGAAGAATTTGAGTTGGAGGATGGGATGAATTAATATGAACTGATTACCAAATAGAAACAAAATATTAAATTATGGAGCATTATTTTTTTTTTTAAACATTCCCAACAATATGATGTTCACTTGAACCTATAGTCATAGGTTGCTTTTCCACAGCTTTCTTCTGCATTGCTCTTATTTGCTGAATAATGTATTTTCTCTCAGAACTGGCGTAATGGAGAAGAGGCGCTAGAAGAGTGGACCCAGAAAGTTGCTGAGGAGCACAAGAGTCACTGGTACTGTTAGCTACTTTGTATACTGTATGCACATATATGCATGTATCACCAAGACAAAGTAAAATAGAAACAATAAGATTCTTGGTACCATTCTGTGATTTCCAGTCGAATGCAGGCCGCTGAAGCAGAAGTGCTGTACATCAAGGAGGTAGAAAAACTGGATGGGTTTGGCCAGGAGAGCTTTCCAGCTAAGGTAGATACATTACATCACCCTCAACCTCTCAATCAGTATCCTTTGAGAGATTTTAAATGAGTTCTTGTGTAATACTTTCTTCCACAGGACAACTATACCAATGACATATTCATCGGTGTGTCTTTCATTGGAGTGTTTGTTAAACACAGAAATGGCAGATCCATCATGCTCCACAAGTAAGTTTCTCCTTTCAAAAAAGAAAGAAAGAATTGTCATAATTTCCTGTACTCATGAGGAACCGTTGTTCCTTTTTTAAAACATTTGTTTGCATCTGTGTGTTATAAAGGTGGAAGGACATTGGTACCATTGCACACAACAAGTCAGCCATCACAGTGGAGATAACGAGCAGAGACGACACCATCGTCTTTCACATGGTGAGTGTTGTGTCTGCAGACACAGAGGTTTATAGTGGGTGGTTAAACATGCAGGAAAAGCATGCGTCCACAAAATACCTGTAGAGGGACAAACGAACTGGGGAGAGTTGATTCTTGACTTCACAGAAATACTCATTTTCTGTTCACCTTAAATTTTCGGTGTTATTATTAATTTTTTTCTCTGTTTGTGTCTGCAGGAGGATATGGAAATGGCCAAGTACATCGCCCGCCTTTTCACAGCCAGACACAAATTCTACAAACAGAACAAGATATGTGCAGAGTGAGTTTCAAGGCCACACAGAGAGGCCAGCTGAAGGCCATTAAAACACTAAGATATCAATTGTCTGTCATTTATTTTTTTTAATGGGTATTTCAACAACCTGTTGAAGGTTATACAAAAAAACCCCAACAAAACATATGCTATAAAAGACTGTGTAGCATTCACTGAGCTTATAGTACATGACCTGGGTGCATTTAATAAAATACTAATTTGTCACATAATGTGTCTGTTTCTTTGTAGGCCCACTCACTCACCTGCACCAATGAGGAGGAGACCCACCTGGACTCATCGCCTGTCTCTGGTATGTTGACAAGCATTTGTATGTTTTGAAGTGATTTGATACAGCTATTTAATATTGCCTCTGGTCAATATAAAAGGGACGAGAATGGAGGACAGAGGGGGAACACAGAAACGTCCACAATTAGCAACCTGATCCGCTCTCCCACTCAGGGAAGCTCTTAATCGTCCAGAATACAGACATACAGACTAATAGTGCCTTCCACTCCAAAACTTTAACTCTTTACCCTCTGAAAGCCTATTAGGAGTAACTCTGAGATGTTTCTGTCATATTCAGGTCCAGAGCAAAATGAATGGGTTTGTATCACAGGTTTATGAGAGTGATCTATGCCTATGCAGCTACCCTCGAAACTGTTGCATTGGTCATCAAACCACTGAGGTGTCAAAGCCCATCAATTAAGGGTACTAGGGTGGTCATTTAATGTCATCTTCATGAGGAAAGAGTTTAAGGGGAAAAAGAGAACACTGTGACACCATCAGAACAAATACTTGTGTAAATACTTGTGTACAAATGTGTACATTTCCACAATAAGTTGCCACCAGGTAGATTCCAATACTGGAAAGCATTCTACACAATAGCAAAACCACTTAGAAACATACTATATATATATGTGAAAAGGCTGTATATGAAATATCACACAAAAGAAGCATGTAATCCCCCAAAACAAAACAAAAAACAGCTTAGGAGTAGTTTCTAATTCCAGCCTTCAGGGCTTTCTGTATGTAGTGCATGAATCCAATGTGAAATGATACCTCTTCTTAAAAGAGACGTCGATCGAAAGATTGTTGCTATAAAGGGAATACTACTGGATTCATGCACTACAAACAGAAAGCCCTGAAGGCTCAAATGAAGAACTACTGTTAAGTTCATAGCGCATGTCTGCTGCTTTTGGCATGGTTTTCTATGCAGATGTTTTTCATCATGCAGTTAGAGCTCTGCTTTCTGATTGTTGGAAATTGGAATTTCACACTGATTTTTATTGTGATTGTTGTTTGTCTTATATTGTGCTGATGGCAGTTTATTACTGAAACATGCATCTTTTTGCCCTTTAATAAATATAAAGAAGCATTTTTTTGAGAGTTCTGGCGTTTTCCTTCTATTCTATAAGCTCTTAATTGTGCCATGGAGCCTTGGTTTTAGCATGCGTTGGTGGTGTGGTGGGTGTTGTTGGAAAGTTAGAAAGGGTGTTGCTTGCTCTGATTTCCGGTGCGACAGCGAAGGCTGTGATTTCTGCGTCTCCCTCCCTGCTAGCCAGACAATGGTGGGGCTAAATGTGGCACAATAGATGTTCAGTCAGACCACTGGAGTGCTCAGATGACTGTCTGGAGTACCGCAAACTTTGTCCAATGACAGATGCGCAGCACTAGCTTCAATCTGGCTTGGTCACAGTCAGCCATTGTGATTGATGTGTTAAGACAGAGAAGTAAAGTGATGGTTTCATGTGTGATGTAAAGAAACTGAAATATCACTTTGAGGATCAGGAGATCTTACAATGTCACACTTTATAACCGTTTTACAATTTCTTCATTTAGCCACGGCCACAGTCCTGTAACTTCCAGTCAGTGCATTCCCAGTTTGGAGACCATTATCAAGACACACAGAGCTCTCAAGGTAGGTGTTACTGTTTTAGAGTGGCTTTCCTCCCCCTGCTTTAACCACAGTGTGATTTAAGATTTTTGCCTCCCTGACAATAACTCAAAACAACAGTCCTCCTAATTGTGTCTTTCCCATCAGGCGTGTGACTCACAGCCCATTCGCATTTTAACAGTCTCCCAGCCAATTAGAGCCCAACATTTGGGGTGCAGAGCAGTGACCTCATTTATGCTTCACTCTTTCATTGACGTGTTCACACACTCAGCCTGCCTTATAATCCGAAGAACTTCACTCATGTCAGCTTGACAATAAAAAGCGAGCGAGTGGAAAAACATTCTGGGTGTGCTACTGCGTGTGGGCGTGGGATCGGTCTCGAGTGTGACCTCAGGCATCATACTCCGATTGTGCGGACAGAGATTATGCTTGTCTTCCTTCTCCTTGTGAACATGGGATAGTTTCACACGGGAGAGCGCTCTGCTCAGCGGGAAGGAATAACATGACATATTTTTCTGTGGTGGTTGGTGCAGCTGTGAAACCAACAAAACAGCAGTGATCATTTTTCCCACCTTCGGGATGCCACAAAGGGTGTTTATTTCAGCTTGTTTATAACAGCTTAGACAGTTAAACTGCAAGACTGGAAAACCCCCAGTACCACCTTCACCATACCACTGGCAAGATTACAGGAACATTTGGTCTCCCTTCATTTTTTTTCTTTAAATTTGTCAATGTTCCTTTTTGATTTTCTTTCTTTCAAGCTCCAACACGGTTCATTGTGCAAAGCGTGTGTTCTTTTAAGTTTTTATATGAAATACTGAGGTACCAAGTATTTGAACAGTCATAGAACTTCAAAGATCAATAAAATCTTTGTTTGATTAAGTTTAGCTTTAGTGCACAAATTGCTTAAAAATGTTTGCAGCTCAGATTTTCTTGTGATCCTCTTTACACATTTTTCCATGCCTCCTTTGCTGTGCAGACAGTATCTTCCACGATGACCCGTATTACAAGTCAGAGAGCAGCCTGGATCGCTGTACAGTGGACTTTACCTACCGAAACGGTAACGTGCCAAACGGAAGCATGTACAGCAGCCCCAGCCTGAGCTCCCTCAATCGTTCCCAGAATTTTGTCCCACCCTCGCCCATGTCCTCCAACCTCAGCATCCCTGGCAGTGAGCTCATGCGGCCTGACTACATCCCCAGCCACCGTCACAGTGCCATCATTGCACCATCCTATCGGCCCACGCCTGAGTACGATGCTGTCATGCGGCAGAAGCGGTGCATGCTCCCTGCTCACCATGACCTTCACAGCCAGTCGCTACGCAGTCTCAACATCAGCAATGCCTGTGCCTACAGGCAGCCTGAGCCTCTAGTGTACAGCCAGCCAGAGATGCGAGAGAGGGGCCCTTATCATGGTGTGGCACCCAGCCCTGCTCCGTATACACCACAGGTAAGGGTTAGGATGCTCTGAGATTATTATTTAATTAATTGTAATTAGCTTCCTAGTTCAATGCATCTGTTTGTGACTGTTCATCTTGCAGATCACATATAGTAAGCCGGTGTCCCATGGCCCTCATCAGGGAGGACCAGCCAACAGCCAGGGTCCATGCCATTCACCCCATGTTAACGAAAGTGGAGGCAGCAGCAGCGGTGGAGGTGGAGGAAGCTCCATCTCCCATACAGTCAGCACACCCGAGCTGGCAAATACCAAACAACAGGGGAACAACATTGGAAACTATGCAGCTACAGCCAACATGCTGAGGAACCACATGTCGCGGCCCCCTCCACCTTACCCTTCCAGCTCTTTTCGCCCAGCCACCAGCACGCCAGACCTAGCGAGCCATCGGCATCGCATTGGCGGCAGTAGTCCAGAACTGGTTACCCGCATGGTGCAGCTGTCAGTCAAAACCTTCCAGCCCGACAGCTCAGCTGTGGTGCACCAGTCCCTGCAGGAGGTCAGTGAACCATTAACTGCAGCTGCTAAGCACCGGTCCACGCTGGGCAAGAGACACAGCATGGAGGTTATAAGCAGCATGAGAGGAGCGATGGAAGGCCTTATGATGAAAGGAATGAATGCTCCTCTTCATCGGCGGAATACTCTGAGAGAACCTGTGATGCCATCTCAGCCTCAGTCCATTCCACAGCCCCAGCCTCAAAACTCTCAGTCACAACCTCAGCCGCAACCTCAGCCTCAGCCTCCAACTCAGCAGCCAAAAGAGTTGCCCATGAAGCCTGCCAAGAATGCACCCGAGGCAGTGACTTATCAGCACCAAAAGACTCTTTCTAATGCTACCATGCTCATACACAGCAGTGAAAGTGAAGAAGAGGAAGAGGAAGAAGAGGAGCGGCCTGAACTGGACGTTCAAATTCCAGGTCTCAACGAGAACATTAGCATCAGTGCACAGCTCCAGGCTGCTCTGGCCAAACTTCCCAATAAACCCCCTCCAGAATATCCGGGCCCTCCTAGACCTGCAAGCAATGCTCAAGCTCGCACCCACACTCACAATCACAACAACACCCACCACACCAACCATAATCAAGGACCACAGGGCAACCAGGGACCAGTGGACCAAGGCCATGGCTGCGCCTTAAAGACTGGACAGAGCCAGGGTGTTAGTGGGCCTGGGGGTGGTGGTGGTGGGACACTGACCCGGGGGGATCAGAGTGTTGTGAATGGAGCAGTTTTAGGTCCATCCATTTCAGAACCAGACTTGACCAGTGTTAAGGAGAGGGTGAGGAAGGAGCCGGTCAAAGAGAGGCCAGTATCAGAGATGTTTTCCTTGGAAGACAGCATAGTGGAGAGGGAAATCGCTCAAAGGGTAAGATACTCACTCATTCTACATCTTCACAGCCGTTCCCTCAAATTTTAGAACTAACACATTTCTACATTTTAACACAGTGTAACGATGTTTTTACGTAAAGCAATGTAATGCATTTATTACTTAATATTACAATATAACACATTTACTCAATAATACAATTTAACACATTTTTACTTAAATATAATAATACCATGCAAAACATTTTCTGTTTAATAATACTTTTTTTTAACTTAATAATACAATGCAACATATGATGTTAAATTTTATCTATGTTTATAACATTCACAATTTTTTTCTATTACCTTTCCATATGGAATAAAAATGTTTAGCATGAAATTATTAAATATAATGTCAGTGCCTGACACCTCTGAAGCCATTGTACTGGTATAGTTTTAAATATTACAGTCTGTTGTCTGCTCACTAGTTTCAAAGCTCCTGATTAGCAGTAATCTGGAGTTCAGCACCTAAAAGGGCAGCACTGGACTCTGAATTCCCCGAGGCAGCTAAAAGCCTTACTAAGCCTTCCGATTATTCTTCGAGTTGGGTGTTTTTGTGTCGGTGGGCCTTCTGTTAATATGCAAACATCTGACCCAGCACCAGTCCAGTCATAAATAATTGCCTCCTAGAGATAAACCTGTCTGTCTGTGATTGCAGGTGTGTGTGATTTTAGCCAATAAAACTTAAAGAATGTTTTCTTCTCACTGCTGTCCAAAGCTGCTAAAGCCCTTTTATGCCAGCTGCTTTATCTTATGCATAGAGGGTACCCCTTATGACCCCCAAGCTGTTGTTTTGACTGCCCCATGGGGGATCAAGAAGGTGGAAAGGGGAAGGGCGGCGCTGTCCTGGAGGTTTAATAGCATCAGAGATTAGGAGAGGTAATCCTTCGAGGAAGGAGACGGTGCAATGTGGGTCAGTGTTTGGAAGCGAGAAAGAGAGTCAGGATGACAGAGGGTGTGTTGTAATCAAACAGAAGCTGAAGAGGTAGGTGGGAATAAACAAAGATGAAACAATTAATAACATGTAAGAAGGACAAACGAGGATGAAGGCAACCAGATGGATAAGAACTCTTTCTTAATAGGCTTTGTGTAGTGGGCTTCCTGTTTCTCACCTTTGGACTTATTACAAGGGGATTGGTACGGGCAGTTTATGCACATGCACGGGAAATTCTCCCCACCCACTACTGCTCATGCACATCTGCGTGAACACTGTACTTGTGCAATGGCAGGTCAGTCAGTCTTGCAAACCTGCTGGTGCCTGTAAGCATGACAACAGGATTTTTCTCTCTCTTGAAGACGCTGGAGAGACAGAAGATGTCTGTGGACTCCATGAAGAGGCCGCTGATGATGGCCGCACTCAACGGGCTCTACGTCGCCCGGATGCCTGTCCCCGAGAGTCCAGGGGAGGAAGGCGCCAAGGCGGCTACTGATGAAAGGGTAGGATGCTTGCTTTTTGTACAACATATACATTATTATGGTTAAAGTTTAAGGGTTTCATGACTGTAACTTTGTATTATTCTGTATATTTTGTAACATATAGTAAAAAAGTCCTGCTAATTTACAGACAACCTTTAAAAAATATGCTGCTGGGAATTCATTTTACTCATCTGTTTTGTTGCTACTTTATTACTACATTTACTTTACCCAAAACCTTTGGGATTTACTGACATGTATGTAATTGGAAACTTATCATATTAAAGATAGAAAAGGCTTTTTAAGCTCTTAAAAAAAAATCACAATTACTAAAACGAGTATTTAAAGAACTGATATCAAGAATAACATACCAGAGTTGATGTTCAGGATTAGGTCTTATTTAAGCTTATTTAAACCGAATAATCATAAAAGCTTTAAATCTCCCCAAAAAGTTTGTTTGGTCATCGTCACACCAAAACTCACAGTCTCTATTAATCACATCATTTTAATGAATTCCACTGCCCAAGTAGATCCCCAGTGTGTTTGGCTCCCTTTTGAGCGTGGAGGTGTGAATCCCAGTCTTTGTCCCAACTGTTGCTAAGCTAATGGGGGCAAACCCTAAGTGGGCTGTGGAACGTGTGGCACGGTAGTGCTTATCGCCTCTGGGCCTGCTGGTATGTTAAGAATGTGACCTGAGAGAGAGCGAGCCAGACAGAGAAAGAGAGACAGAAAGAGATTCTGGCCTCTCAGACATGACTGGCCTAATAAACACCACTGCTGCTGCGTATTCGGCTCTTTCCTGACTATATTGATTCAGTATGAATACTTGTGAGCATCATGAGGAGACTGAGGAGAATTTAAAAACGTGAGTGTTATACGATAACAGTGTTGGATTCGAATGCCTTTGTCGGGGTGTGATGTAAATGAATGAGTGCCTTTTTGGGGACTGAAAGAGAGACTTCTGAATAATAAACACCCTCTACTTTTTCTCTCCCTCTCTCTCTCTCTAGTGTAAGACCTTGGAGTTGAAGCTAGAAGAAGAGCGGGTCTTTACAGAGTATGAGCAGGTGCCCAAGAAGAGGGCAGACTGTATTCTCACAACAGCAACTCTGCCCGAAAATGCAGAGCGCAACCGTTTCCGTGATGTTGTTCCTTATGAGGAGAATCGAGTTGAGCTTGTACCCAACAAGGAGAACAACACAGGCTACATAAATGCCTCGCATATCAAGGTATACACAGCCATGCTTATCTGTGTGTGATCCAGGCTTTTGCAGTACTGTTTAAAAGTCTTGAGTTTCCCTTCATTTCCTTTTCTGTAGTCTTCAATAATACTTCTCCATGTTCCTTAATGGATAGTCAGAGGTCTTTTGTTGCCCCTGACTTTCAGTCCAGTTCTTGTGTAACTGGACATACCTCAGGTTTTTCTTACTGTTTAGGCTTCCTTAAGAATGGTGTTTCCTCTTTTTTTTTTTTAAGGTCACACTACACATTACACCAAGATAGCCAAAGTATTTGGCTAAGAGGTTTTTGGGAACCACCTTCCTGTTGAGAAATTACTCAAACGGAAACAGAAAATATGTGTCAAACTGAAACTGTGGAAGTTATCTTTGTCATATTTCATAGATTCAAATATATATCTGTATCTATACATATCTATATATCTGTATCTATACGTATCTATATACATATTTTGTTTCTTTTTTTTATATACACACAAAAAAGAACAAAAAAGATGAGTAATCATGACTCCATGACTCATGCACAGTGCTGAGTTTGACAGATTTAATGCCTTCTGTGTCTGCCCATTAAATTTGTGCATTTTTAAGAGTGATGTCCAAAGAAAAGCTCAATCCAAACTTAAGAAGCTAAACTCATCAATCAAGATATCTTTATCCAAACCAAAATCCGAAGCACATGTTTTTCATTGGACAGCGATGATAAGAGATATTACCCCAACTAATGTAGCTGTGGCTTTCTTCGGGTGGCTCAAATAATGTCAGCTCTGCAACTGTGACTTGATTGCTGGTTGGTTTCAATTTAAGAAGAAATACTTGAGTAATAAAATATATCACAAGTTGTTTTACAATACTTAGGTTTATCTACATGACTCTTAAACAGAATAGCTGTCTCAAAGTGCTTTGCAACACCCACATCATACAGCCTAAATGAAAACAGAGTATAAGGTTGATGCTTTCAGTTTTGTTCTAGTCTTTGTTGCGGTCATTGCTAAGCAGGGAATGGCTCGGAGGAAAGGATGAAAGGCAGCTATTGAAGGCTGTTTGTGCCTTTAAGCTCCCAGAGCTTGTGGAATTCCCAAAGAATGTTGTCCAAACTCCAAAACCCTCTTAAACAACCTGAGTCGCTCTCACTGGCTCTTTATTCATGTTTAGTTGCAAACAGCATGTGTATGCAAGCTTGTGCATACGCGTGTGTCTGCATGCCATGTGTACGTTGTGCACCAAAGCAGCACTGAGTCGCTGCCTACCACAGTGTAACCCTCTTACTCCCCTGTCATTTAAGGTGGTTGCCGCAGAACAAAAAGACCTTGTTTATTCCCCATCCGTCTCTTAATACAGTGTTTATAGTCACGAGGTGGCCTGAGAAATCAGCTGAGACATGCCCTTTATGTAATAGTACTGAAGTTTCTGTGGTCGGAGTGAGCTAAAGATTGGACGTATTTAAGTGTTATTTGTGGTCTTGTGGTTATCAGGAAGGGGAAATGGAAGAAAACTAGAGATAAGGAGTTAATAGAGTTATAAATGAAAGAAAAGCGATCCCGCTGTGGATAAAAGTAACAGGTGTTTACACTGCCCTCCAGTGGTTGTGAATATTATAGATGTCTGTAGGTGAGCTGAACTTCTGTGAGGAGGCAGCACTATTTTTTATTTATAGTTTATATACAGTCATTGACTTTAATACATTGGTTTCTGTCAGTTCTGTTCTGCCCTGTAAGACAGACTTTAAACCTGACCTGGACTCCTTTTAGCTTGCCATTTACTCTGAGCAATCGCATCAGTCTGCCATTAATCATTTACGATAAACTGCGTTAGCTGTTTATCAATGAGTACCGTCTTTTCAGCCATTAGCTTTCATCAGTTATTTTTACTTCCACTGTTCTATTAATCGACCTTTATTCTATTTAGCAGCTGATTATTATCAGTCTAACATTTTCAACAGTTAAACTTTACTTATACTCAGCAATTTTAAACGCTGGCTGTACTTTTATAAATAAATAGTTTTCACTAGACTCTATACAGTTCTGTGATATTCTAGGTACATCTCATGATTCAGTAGCTTGTAGAACGAATGTAATGATTTTCTGTATGGTTTTAATTAGTTGCTCAGATTGTTGTGGAGGAATTTAAGTCCACTCTTTTTTTTATAATGCTGCTTCAGTTCATTCAGGGTTGTGTGCATTCATTTATTCACAGTTCTTTGAAGGTCTTACTGCAGCACTTTAGTCGGTTTGAGTCTGGACTTTTGGCCATTGGAGCGCCTTGATTCTTTCCTTTTTCAGCCATTCGATTGTAGATTTGCTGCTTTGGCTTTTTGTCACATTTGACCCAGTTTTTGGCCAAGCTTTAGCTGTCGGACAGACTTCAGATTTGACTCTAGAATACTTCTTTTCGTGTGGCTGCAAAATAAACCCAAATCATCACCTCTCCTCCACCGTGCTTGACAGTGGGCAGTGGTGTTTGTGCTGGAGGTGTTGCTGCATTATGGCCAAACATCTCCACTGTGGTCTCATCTGTCCAACTTTGCAAACCTAAGCCATGCTTCCATATTATTTTTTTTAGAGAGATGAGGGTCTCTCCTATCATTCCTTCCAAACAAGCCATACTTATTCAGTCTTTTTCTAATTGTACTGTTGTGAAGTTTAACATTAAAGGCCTTAGTTAGCATGTTAAGAGTCTGAGATGTAGCTCTTGGACTTGATGATCATTTAATCAAATGCATTTGATCAGCAGCACCTGGCTGCAACTTTCCAATTTTTAATCTTACTGAAGCAGTGTTGGTGTGCTTAGTTTTTTACATGACTGTATGTTGAATATCTAAACTGCCAGTCATTTACTTTTAGCTACCTGTCAATGTTTCCATTTACCCCATGCTACTTGCAGACATTGTTCATTACTAGACCTGCTCCTGTGTTTGTTTTCTTTCATTTGGCTTAATTTCTTGATAAACAAAAAAGCGTTTGTTTGTATATTTGAGGCTGATTGCATATGCACTGCATACTGTAATATCCACTAATTGATTCTGCATGTCTTCCCAGGTCATGATCAGAGGGGAGGCATGGCACTACATTGCTACCCAGGGTCCACTAGCCAACACCTGTGCTGACTTCTGGCAGATGGTCTGGGAGCAGGGGGTCAACGTTATCGCCATGGTTACTGCCGAGGAGGTACACTGACACACACATACACACAGATGTGGATTTTTTTTTAAGCTTCCTGTCTGTGAGAGAAATGACACTGTGGTGAGTTTGTGTCACTGTGACTTTAGGTTTATTTCTAAGGGCCAGGACTCGTTGTTGACATCTAATTTGCCTCATCTGCTTCTTTTCTTCATTCCCATCACCCACGAATCACTTCTCATCTGGCGCTTGTCGTCCTTTCATCTAGGAGGGCGGCAGGTCCAAGAGTCATCGCTATTGGCCTAAACTGGGCTCCAAACACAACTCAGCCACTCACGGCAAGTTCAAGGTGACCACCAAATTTCGCACGGACTCAGGGTGCTACGCCACTACGGGGCTGAAGGTTAAACACCTGCTGTCTGGCCAGGAGAGGACGGTCTGGCATCTGCAATACACAGACTGGCCTGAGCAGGGCTGTCCTGAATATGTACTGGGATTTCTCTGTAAGTACGGCCGCCCCGTCATTTATTAAAAATATGCTTTATCAGATATGTGTAAGGACAGAGCCAGCATAAAGACTAAACATGACATCAATGTGACTTTTCTTATCTGAAGCATATCTGGAGGAGATCCAGTCTGTGAGGAGACACACTAACTCTATGCTGGACACCTCAAAGAGCCTCAATCCACCTGTGGTGGTGCACTGTAGCGCCGGTGTAGGTCGAACTGGAGTGGTCATCCTAACTGAGCTCATGATCAGGTGTTTGGAGCACAATGAGGTGTGTGGATGATTTCCTTAAGGGGCTGCAAATTTAAAATTTAGTGAAGGTATAGAACATTTTTAGAGTCCCTGACTTTCTTTGACAGTCGCAGGATACATGCATCCCTTAGAAGCATGTTTTTAACTTGGTAAATTAGGATATTTTACATGCAAGATATACATAATCCCACTTTTATCTAATTTTATTCCTACATAAAGTTACACCTCAATCAAAAACATTTGACCGGCTCTCACTGTTGTCCTTTTCTTTCTTTTTTCTTCTCTCCCCTTCAGCCCGTGGAGGTTCCCACAATGCTATCAGAGCTGAGGCAGCAGAGGATGCTAATGGTACAGACCATATCCCAGTATAAGTTTGTCCACCAGGTTCTTATCCAGTTTCTCAAGAACTCCCGCCTTATTTGAACCCGAGCACCTATCGGCTGCTCCGGAGTACTTAAAGTCAGCATGAGGACAGTACAACAAACACAGTATACTGGTAGCTGGAGGGAAGGAAGAACAGAGATTCGTGTTTTCTGTGTGGCACTTCATCTGTATGTAAATTCTAACCCAAAACTCACCTCAAGGGAGGAACGGATCTGGTGGGCTTGTATAGAAACTGACAGCCATTTCTCCTAATCGGTGTATTTCAAATTTTGTTCCTTCTCCCCCTTTGATCTTGGACTTTTTGTGTGAAACATGCATATTCCTTCAGGTTTTTTCAGCTTCAGGTTTCTAAAGAAGTATCTAGAGAAATTAAATCTCAGTTTCAATTAGGAGATATCGCACCACTGGTACATTTCTCATTTAGCCATCATTAGAAATGGCATTATGCTGCATGAACAGTAGGTGGCAGCAGTATTATTGCTATACTCTGAAAGAGTTTGCCAAACAAAAGTATTCTTAAATCGCTGTTCTAAAATGATCCTATTCCTGTATTGATTTAATACAGCAAGTATTTACTTCAAATTTGTAAGAAATTTTTTATTTATTTCTATAAAGGCTGTGGTCACCTTTGCCATGGCAACCATGTTGATCTTTTGAACTCTTTTTAAGTTTTTGGAAAAACTCCAATGTGTTTTTGTGAGGAGGCATTTCAATTAAGTTCCTTTCAGGCAGACAAACAAAGTACACTTTAGCAATTCTTTATCATCTAAAGAATTTTATATATATATATATATATATATATATATATATATATATATATATATATGTGTGTATCAAAACTCTGGAATTGGTGATACAACTTTGTCCATATGCAGCAAGTGCTGTGTATAATGTGTCATTGTGCCTTATTGTAGTAATATGTAACTACGGGGAGAAGCTGATGGGCTGATACACTCTTTGTACTGTTTAGGTTTTTGGCTAAATTCATTACTTTTTAGGTTTCATTGTAGAAACAAAGAAATTCTAATAATCGTATCCAAACCCAGCTGAAGAAAAATGTGTTGCCATGTCCTGTTTGTAAAATTGCGTTCTGAATGATTTTTTTTCCCATATTGCATTAAATATGTTTTCCTGCTTCTCTGAATTGTAATGCAAAGCCAGCCATGTCCAGCATAACTCTGTACATAATGGGCGTGTGAAAAAAGATTTCTGCAAGTGTTTTTATAGTTTCCTTCCTTGACTTGGTACCCTTAAAATACCGCAACATAGTAAACTATGCATGGATTAAAAATTTTTTTCAATGTATATATTCTCTGATAAATATAAGCTTCGTGCTCTCTTGACATTTAAGTGTTTTATTGCACTCCTGTTCTCTTTGACAGTATTTTCTCACACAGCATTCCACTGTTTGTTAATATTTAATTTTTCCCCTCAAGTTGTCTTTTTTAATTTTTTTGGCAGAACTTCTAAATACATTTCAATATGTGTACATATGTTTTGTATATGCATTTTTCAGTTTTCTCTCCCCAGACATGTTTGAAGCTGTTGTACTTGCTCATTATGCAATAAAGCCTTATTTTCTTTAAAAGTGCAGCATCGAGATCACAGTGAAACATCAACATCAGATAAAAGGAGTTCTAGGAGGTGCTGAAGCATCCACCATCACAGGGATACATTAATTTTATTTAACAGGCCCCATATGGTGATGCAGCTCTCCTGATTGCATGACGCATTGATCCTCCTATTTGCGTACCTCCATAAACAACTCAACTCTTGGGTTACAAAGTACAGCTGTAGTCTCAAGCCAAATCAAAGTTATTTACTTGATTTAAAAAACAAAACACCTTCCACAAAGTCATATTTTCATGCAAATTCCACAATAAATACCTGCTTGTTGCAAAAGTATCCTGCGTCTAACTGATAGGAAGATGCAGGATAAATAACCGTGAAGACATACTCCTGAAAAAACCAAGATAAATTATTTGGATAAGACAAAGTTTGGAAAGTGTATGCAGTCCTTATGGATCAGTCTTGATATTTCTCTCTTGTTCTCTTTATTTTTGTGCTATCATTTTACGCAGCTCTTCAATGTAAAAGTGATCCTTCCCATGAGCCACCTCCATTATAGCCATTGCCTGTAGAAATGCAAGTAAATTTATTATTAATTAACATCACACAATTGCTGTATGTATGTTATTTCAATGTGTAGGTATACTGAAGGTGAACACTTTTCTATATTCAGGTAGTCAGCTGACCTCATTTTTTGGGCACATAATACCTGACCAACTCAAGTAAACCCAATCCTAACACTGCCCCCCACAGGCTTGTACTGTAGGCACTAGCCATAATGTGTGCATCACTTCATCTGCTTCTTTTCTTATCCTGATGCCTCATTACTGTGGAACAGGGTAAAGCCAGACTCATAAGACCTTTATTGTTCCAGATCCAATCTTTTCTAATTAACCAATTGATAAGTGGTTTCCTTAGGCCTACACAGCCGTTTGATTCCTGTTTCTCTCTTCACATTGTGAATGTAGAAATGCGCTTGATTTTACTATTAAACATAATTATACATTTCCGACCTGGTTGTTTTAAGAAATAAGAGTTAGTTAGGGTTAGCCTAGACATTTCAATCACTTCAAGTAATTATACAGAGATAAGTGCTTATCTGTTTAAGTTTATTTAAATCCAGCTGGTGACTTTTATTTGGCCAGGCAGTGTAATAGAAAAAACATTGCTATTACCTTATTAATAGTTGTTCACTGGTTAGTATTTATTTCGTATTTAGACAGTCTAATGTTACCTTTTTGAGAGCGCTGGTGCACGCTGATTGCCTCTCTAGTCCCAAGTACAATTGGCCCAGTTTCAGGTAGACGGACGAGACATTAAGGGAGTAAGGTGGATAGAGATGACTGCATTGGACCAAGATCACATAAGCAAATGAAAGAAGAAGAAAAAAGACACATCTAAGATAACACCGATCTTTTTAGATGCAGTACAGTTAGTAAAAAAACACACAGAAAACCCCCAAACTTTGCAAATTTTCAAAATTATACCAGCTTTTGGGAGATTGGAATAAAAATACTACTTGAAAAATGCTTTTAAACATGAGCTAATATCATAACGGTTGATAAAATGCAGCGATTTGAAAAAGGCTGATTTTAAGCTGAAATTATGTATTTATGTATGGTGGCTTATTGGTTTTAGTTGAGCATAATTCATTCATATTTAGATTTTTCTGATGTAAACAAATAGAAGATTAAGGCACAAATAAACTTAGATGAACACATTACCCAGAATAAAGAAACCTGCAGGAATACAGTCTGTAATATCTGACTAATTTTAAGTACCCAAAAAACAACAACAACCCCCACCCTCCAAAACAAAACAAACAACAAAAACACAGCAACAACAAATACATTTGGAAAGAACAGCAGAGGGGGGGGGGGGACATGTTTTTATGTTAATACCTGTAAGGTTTGAGAAGCTTCTCGCCATATCTGATAGCTCCATCTAGATCTTGCATGTACATGCAAATCCCCATGGCTTGGTACATCATGTGGAGCATGTACACATTGGAGTCATCAAACACGGCTCCCATTTCCTCCAGGCTCTGCTCGCACATCTCCAGCAACTCACTAGGGGGTGGCACTGAGTCAAGGTTACAAGCTCATAGTTGGCAAAGGATTCAAATGGGCTTCTGTGGGACAGAAGAATTCCACCTCAGAAGGTCACAACTCAGTACTTGTGTAAATCTCCAATCCTCATTTTGTTCCCAGTTAAACGCTTGTTAACTTTTGTGACTTTATCTTTGATATCAGGGTTTATCTTTATGGCAAACAGTCATATAAACGTGTTAAGGTACAGAAATGTGTTGTTGTTGTAGTTCCCGTCGGTCATGGTGTTGCTGCTGGTAAAAATGTGCAGTAGCTAAATAAATTATTTAAAAATGATAAATGTCAAGCAGCTATTTCATCTGTAAGACAATAATTATAATATACTGACTGGAATAAAGCAGGAAAATGTGGAACTTAGGCTTGAATGCTGAACTATTGCTGATATGTTTCAACTTGTTGACAGTACTCTGACAGTTCTCTTCACCTTTTGGTCCTTATGAAGTTTACGATACAATGTAGAAGGCACAAAACGATATCTATTGATACTGAAGGATATTCTTTGTGTGTTTGAATTCCCGGAACTCTCTGATAGTTTCCTGGGCGTAACGAACCATGTTGTTGATGACATCTGGCTCAATGGAATCACTCTGCTTACGTACTTTTAACTTTGCCTTGTCCTATAGATGACGACAGGAGAGAGAGCGTGAGAGTCAAAACAATGCTTTCCAAATTCCTAAATTATACTCTCACTGTCCACTTTGTTAAGTACACCTCTTCACCTGCTTGTTAATGCAGATATCTTAATGATCCAAGCACATAGCAGTAACTGAGTGCATTTAGGCATGTAGACATGGTCAAGATGCCCAGCTGAAGTTCAAACTGAGCATCAGAATGGGGAAGAAAGGACTTCTTTTTGATCTACTGGGATTTTCCTCACACATCCATCTCTAGGGTTTATAGAGAATTGTGTGAAATGGAGCAGTGCTCTAGGTGAAAATACCTTGTTGATGGAAAATTGAAAAATGTTGCCTGGTCTGATGAGTCTCAATTTCATTTAGATGTTTTCGTCAGAAATTAATCTAAACAACATGAAAGTAATGGTTCAATGGTTCAGGCTGCTGGTGGTCTGATGGTGTGGGGGGTAGTTTCTTGGCACACTTCAGTCCCCTTAGTACCAACTGAGCATTGTTGCTGATCATCTCCATCCCTTCATGACCACAGTGTACCCATCTTCTGATGGCTGCTTACAGCAGGAAAATGTACCATGTCACAAAGCTCAGATAAATTCAAACTAGTTTCTTGAACATGAAAATGAGTTCCCTGTATTCAAATGGCCTCCACAATCATCAATATCAGTCTAACAGATCACCTTTAGACATGTGGTGGAGCAGGATATTTGTATCAAGGATGTGCAGTGGACACATCTGCAGAAACTGTGTGTTGCCATCATGTCTATATGGACCAAAATCTCTGAGGAGTTTCCAGCACCTTGTTATGGCACGAGGAATTGAGGCACTTCTGAAGGAAAAAGGAGATTTAATCCAGTACTAGCCAGGTGTATCTAATAAAGTGGCCGGTGAGAGTACATACCTTGTGGCATGTAGCATTTCCCAGTTCTTACATGTGCACCCATCCAAATGATGCATATTATTAATTTTTGGCTTTAATCTCCATTCTACATATTACCAGGTCTTACCTTTGACTTGCTTTTACATTCCTGGCAGTCACAGAGAAAGTAATAGGACTCTCTCAGCCTGTTATTGCGGTCATCTGTTGGGTAGAGGAGGTCTATGTAGCTGATAAGCACCTATAAGGGGATTTAACACACACATTCAAAATAAAGCACACTCTCTGTCATTGACATTGTTTTTTCTCTTCCTTGTTGCCACATAGCTCCTAAGACGCAGGGCAAAGGTTTTGCTAAAAATAACCCGTCTGAAATCTGCTGCTGCATCCCTCCTTCAAACCAGATCTCCTGCTTCTCTTGACACACTGACCTATCATTGACATGGTGCTTTTCATTAGCGATGTTGCTGTTCTCTACCTTTCCCTTAACAATTTTTAGACTGGTGTGTCAATCACATTGTTCTTCTTCTTTGATCTTTTTTTAAGTAATGTACTTGTAACTTGTCATTCTAAGAGTTTTATGCTGATAAAACAAACAAGATGAGTTCAGTTGAAATAAACTTTATTGTTATAATTGTACCTTTTCACCTTTGCCAGGCTAGCTCTTTTCCCTGTTTCTAGCATTAATGTTAAGTGATTATAATAAGTTGCGATTGCACAGTTTAATTTTTAACATAAAAAAAAATCAGTTTCTCACCAACTTAAAAGTTGTTCAGTCAATCTTCCATTGACAAATAACTCTGACATAACTAGCATGTGCTGCCCTAGCATAGGAAGGCCAGCCAACTCCTCCACACACACTTAAAAGAAAAAAAAAAGATCAAAACCCAACCCCCTCTAATAGCAGCTGTCTCTTTTCCTCACTTCATCTCCAGGTTTCATGTCCTGCACTGCCCGAACTTCAGCCGATGTCCCTTTGTACGTGACTATGACGCTGGGAAGGCAGCTGTGGTTTATCAGGGCCATGCTGTGCAGAGAGAAAGATATCAAAAGAAAGAAAGTGATTTAAACAAAAGCGAACCCTTCTTACTATGGATAAGAAGGAAAAACTGAGGCTTAGTATTACTCCTAGCATTTGCATGATCACTCACTATTTTTAAGTGGTATTACTACAAGGCTAAAACTGTGCTTGCACAGAGCTCTTGCATGACACTGACATATGTTATTACCAGGGCTGCATGCTGGAAAAAAGCATATAACAATAATCAATAATCCAGCTATTCATCAGTATCATGAACAACAACTGCAGTCAGAAGTCAGGGCAACAGACACATTTTTTTAAGCCTGTGCCACAAACTCCCACCATTTTTTTCAAATAGGTTACCACAAGCCAAAAACAGATTTAGCTCGCTAAAGTAAAATAAGGACAACTGCAATGTCTGTAAGCATGGAACAAACCAGAGAAGCCCGTAAACCGCAGGTCCTTGCAGACTGACTGGATGAAGTCACTGTACCAAAGAAGCCCCATCCTAGAATTCCCCATTCAGCAATCATTTCCAATTGACCAGCTTCCTCATGTATTACATATGCGCATATTACAGTACGAGTGTTCAACATGTGGTAACAATATTTAAAATCCTTTACAAAAACACAAATTACTCGCCCATCAGAACTTCATCTTTTGGGTCTTGCACTCAGCAAAGTCACTGACAACCCTGCTCAAATGAAAAGTCCTGGCGGTATACTCATCCTCCTCTCTTCTCTCCTCTCCTTCTAGCATCACATTGTTATGCTGATTTGGTTTTCCGAAGCTAATTTACATATTTTGGGGATTTAAGCTTTTATCCTATAGACATTAGAGAGAGGACAGGTAAGCTGGGAGAAAGACAATAAGAAAATGGCTTTAGTGGTGGATTCAAACCCAGGCCTCTGCATTATTCTTATGGCATATTGGTTGCCTGCTCAATCCAGTGAGCTAAACCAGCACCACTCTTTGCTAATCCTAATTTTTAAGCCAGCTGCACTGATGAACTACTCTACAGTATAAATAACTAGGTGAACTGACATTAACAGATCATGCATATTGCTGCCTGTGGACAGTTAGGCCTTTGGTGACTTCAAACCAAACAAAGTGCCTTTTAAAGCTAAATAAAAAGTCTGACATCCATAGAAGTCATTAGAAAACACAAAGTGCAGGAAATCAAAAACAAAACAAAACAAAACACTGAGACACAACAGTAGGTAGAGTTATGTAAGGAAGTACTTTGCAGTATATGTGCTGCTGAAACCTTACATGTGTTCATAAAACCTTTCATGGTGTGGGGGTTGTATTTAAGTCAATTCCTGTTTTTAAGGAAATCCCAAAATCAGTTTCACTTAGCTCTTCTACTTCCTGTGTTCACTTTTCCCCTCCAGTTGTCAGCACGCGCTGTTGTAACACTGTCTCTTCGGACTTTAAAGCTCATTTCAATTCATTTCATAGTTTGATTACTTCCATATGACCTTTGAGCCAGTCTCTTGGACTTTTGCTTTCTCTTCCTATTGTCATATATTATTGTTTTATGAAGAAAAGTTATGCCCATTCCTTTGGGTCATCAATCAAAAAGTGCTCATATGCATGTGCGTGACATTTCTTTCTTACTCTGGATAGACTGCAGTACCCAAGTGGGAAAGTTCATCATCCTCTATAGTGAAACCATTGCAGCCAACCTATTGTTTAAGACAAAGAGAAGAACAGAGAAGAGTTATGATAAAAATTAGACTACAACTGTGTGTGCTGGCTTGGCTTAGCTATCAGCTAACTAGCTGGCGTTTGACACGTCACCCAGAAGTCAGTAAAATCCAGTTTGGATCAACAGACCGTATTGATTCCTTCCTATACTGATGCAGAGGTAACACAAGTGACTGTGGAGAATGGCTGTGGGTAATTAATGGGTCCTTACCACCAATGTTCCCTCTAATTTTTCACTTGTCTGAGCGAGCACACAAACTCCCTGAGCGGTCCCTTGGACCACTGTGAGCAACAGCAGACGTGTGCACTGTGGTCACGCCGGCATCTAATCCATCCAAGTTACATGGTTTATTAAAATAATCAAATTACAGCATTTACATTTATGTTAGATTACTTTTAATTAACTGCTTTAGCCCACTTACCATGAAAAAAAAATCTATTCATTGACCTGTGTAGTGCACAAATTATTTGTGCCACTCCAAAAAATTATTTCTGTCCACTATGAGATAAAGAAGAACAACAGCCTGATACCTGCAGGCCTGACAACAGCAGATCACTCCTGTAACACCTGTAACATTCAGTAGTGCTTCCTTGTTCTGACACAAACAACAAAACTATTGACTACACTACACACTAACTACAAAAGATTTGCGCTAAACGTCTCAAATCTCTCACATCTCAAAACACCGCCGTCACTCCTAAAACTTCACCCCGTTTCTTAACAACTAGATGCCACGTTGCCATATCATTTTTTGATTGGTCGACATCGTACTTTTTTGGACGAATAGGAAAGGAAGAGGGGGTGGGGGTTGTTTTTGCTCACAGGTGGAGAGCGCTTTCGAGTCTTTTTTTCTTATAAAACGCCGTTTTTATCGTTTCTTCCCGCAGTAAATATAAACAACGATAGTATTCAGGAAGAAAACCAAACATTGCATTTTTTTTTAATCACTACTCTGGTTTTACGTGGCCTATCAACACAATTTAAAAACTGGTATAAAGTCTACACTTTTTCCATCAATTGTTCCGTCTGTCCTGCTCACATCTCCAATGGTTGTACACGTTGTCATTAACGTGGCTTCACTCCACATCAGCCACGCCGCTTTGCCAGCTAAAACACCGGTGTCGGCACATAAGGACGCTGTCATAGCCTGTCAATGGCGTTGATTGGCTGCGTATATACGCATTATTGGCTGAACTATGGGATAAGGTGGCATCGTTCTAATCCCAAATGGGAGCAGCCAGTCACTCACTGACTAACACTGCAAAACAGGATTGTTGAAGTATTAATTTTAATTTCAATTCAGGTTAGATTTTTTTTGTGCGCAACGCAGATTTTCTGTGCGCAGAGACCATGCCAGCAGTGCGCAATTGCGCACGTGCCCAGCTTAGAGGGAACATTGCTTACCACCCTCTGCACCACTTTTATAACACCCCTTTCAGCTCAGTGGCCACAAGGACAGATACAGAAAACTTTTACTACTTCATACCACAATACCTGCATTTATTTTTGATATTTAAGGTCCTCACTGTATCAAAATTACATGGTGTAACAACGCATTACCTGGGAGAAGAGCGTGAGTAGCTCTTTGTAGTCCGGCACATCCAGATGTTTGGAGTAAAAGCGATGGAATCTGGCAATGTCTGCCTCGGTCATCTCTCTTTTCTCATTATCTTCATCCTCTGTGTCTGTTACAATAAAAGAATTTGGTTTCATTTAAAATAATTTATTGTTTCACTGGTTTCACGGTGCTGTGCTTTTTTCACCCTAAGATTTTCTTTTTTGTTTGGTTATACATGTTGATGGGTCTAGAGAGGTCTAAAGTGTGTGGATTCCTATTATTTTCCTGTCTTATCAGTAATGTCGAGGCTTAAGTCTAATATATTTTTGAGCTCTGGTTACATTTGAGTTTTTATTAAATATTTCTTTGAACTCTGAACTAATGTTCAGCCCAGTCCTCGTACCAGACCATTTTTTTTGTTTGTTAAGCCACTAAAAACGGATCCACTTGTACTGAACTCTATTTGCGTTTACATGATTTATTTGGATTTTCACATAAATTAACTAAATGCATTTTTAATGGTTTGCACTGCACTAAGAACTATAAGTTTCTTCTTGTTAACTTGGTCAAACATCATTTGACTTGAGAGACACTTATGCAATCTGCGCTGTGTTCCCAAGAGCTCCTATTTCACGTTCAAGCATTTACACTTGTTATGTAGTCTGGACACCACTTGACCCACATCTATAGGGTATATATAGATGTGGTTGAGGGTGTTTCTCAGTGGATTTTTCTCTGAGATATCTTGAGGGTATCTAGGGATCTCTTGGACTGACTTGTAGAGTGTTTCTGCACAGACACTACACAGGTGGCTAGATAAGTGTAGTTCATAAAGAGCAACCACAGCCAAGTCACCATCAAGAAATCATGTATGTTTTTTCTCCTTGTGTTGTAAAGAAATAAGTACTCACGTGATTGCATCTCTCCTATGAGCAACATCTTCTCACAAACGCATCGTTCTTTCTGCATTTTCTGCAGAAAATAGACATGTTTAGCAGAAATGACCTTAAGAAACTCTGGACAGCGATTAAAAAAGAGATTATTGTATTTTATGTATTATTAACTGCCCAACCTTCTTTGCAAGGATTCGCGCCACCAGCCTGGATATCTCTGACGGGCACCAGTTCTCTCCAAAAGCAACCATTGCCGAACACTCCAGCTTGTGCATGGCCCAGTCCCCTTTCTAAGGAGCGCGTAAATGCAATAATAGCATAAAAAAACAAAAAGCCCCTCTTTACTTTATGGCCAAGTGAAATGTGAGTACATTCAATTCAGTCAACTATTGACAGTTTATGTCCCACTACAACAGAAGGCCTAACAGTTGGCAACCCCTAAGCGACACCACCAGCTGTGGCATTAAGCTGTAGCATGGTGGCATGCTGGCACTCTGTTAATCTAATGTTACCCTTGCTTCTTCACTCCTCCAACATGGAATGGCCCACTCAATTATCTGCTTAGTCCCCAACTTTATAAACAACACTGCATCCTACACACTCCATAATAGAGCATGCTATGCATGCATATAGAAGTGCATAGAACAACCAAGTTCAGCTAAGCTGTACATCTGCTGAGACTACATTAGAAGACACATGAATGATATATTTATGTCATTGGACACTGGATATGAAAACTAAATTCTAATTTGACAGGTCTGAGAGAGAACTAGACGAGTACACCTGCTCTGGGATCTGTTTTCAGGCTAAAATAATTGAGCAAATGTTGGGAGACTTTGGCCAATAGCAGGTCTTTTGAGATATTTAACTAAAGATCGTAGAAATCCTTTCAAGATGTAAGCTAAGCTCTCATGGTGCAATGAGTTAAGCTGATGACTTTCACCAAGGAGAATCAGGTTTCAATCTTACATAAAATCAAATGTTATAATTGACTTACTTTGTTTATATGTGCACATGAAGCATCTGCAAATGCCTGCGTTTGTCTGCTGGGAGGAACATTGAGAGCAGAGCTGCAAGAGCAGGATAATTTGAAAATCTTTTTGGCTTTTATCACTTATTGTCAACTGTACCTTTAGTAGTACTGAAGCAGAAATATAGAGCTTAGCTTGATGATGTGTCGCCACTTGTTTGTCCTCTCTACAGTCGCACATTTTTTTTTTGTCATTTTACACTTCTTAGGATTTACATTTGAAGAGCCTAAAGACATTGATTAGATGTCATGTTTACCCATAAAATAATGATGACATATGTAGTGAATGCAGTGCATGGAACAGTGGTTAGCAAACCAAGAGGGTTCTGGGTTCAAATCGAATGATTCAAAGAGGCCCCATGCCTGTGTAGGTTTCTTCCCACGGTCCAACTGGTAGATCTATTTTGGCTGTAAGTATGAGATGTGAGGGTTTGTGCTTGTGGGTTTGTGCTTTCTCCATGTGTTGGCCCCTTTGGTGGACAGGCGACCTGTCAGCGATGTACCCTGGCTTTATGACTACTGGAATAGACTTTTTAAGCTCCAAGTTTTAATATAGATGTGTTTTGTTTTTTTTAATTATTGCGCAGTGCACTTTAAAGAATTCACACAAGAGCTGTGACTTTGCAGGATGTTTTCTTACCTGACATTTCACATTGCAGTAGAAGGCTTTCTTGCACTTCCCACATCTTGCCAAATGCTGTGTCCTATAAATTACAAAAACAGTTTTTTTTTATTACCCTGCAGATGGCACTGAGTTGATATAAAAGAAATCACCCTGAGACCGTACACATCTTTGCACCATTTATTTTCAAAGGGCCAACATATCCACAAGAATGCATCTGGTTATGTAATACTGAATTGTAGTAGCATAATAGTATTCAGTTGTGCATGTATAGACATTTAAATGTTTGCTCCATAACTTTGACACATGAAATAGCAGTTGCTAGTAGCTTGTTGTAACTGATAGCAATGGAGGGCTTTAAAACCTACTGTGGTATTAATAGAGCAGACCCTCTGACAGGCCAGCTGTCTTTTTAACACACTGAATCAGTAAAGCTGCCAAAAAGTTCACCAGTATAATTCTGAGGCTCTTACCATCCGCAGTCACACTAGGTTTACATAAGGCACTTACGGGCCGGAGCAACCAGTGGGAAAGCATGACACACTAAAACTACCTATTGCAAAGAGCAACTGTAACTCAGGGGTCAACTTACCACTGAACTGTGTAAAGTTGAGCAAGTCACAAAGGACGTTGTCTCTAGGATGCTGTCTTTTGCTCAATTGTTGAGTTAAAGCAAGCTTTACACAACTGATTTTAATGGTTCTTGATCAACAATGATCTTTCAGTATGTCGAACCAATTTATGAACAGATCTGCCTCCACAGGTTCTGTTTCCAAACTGAAAGTTAATTAAAAGCCTTTCCAAACCCCTTTTCTTCTACTTTTCTGCTAGAATATGTCACACATCTCTTAGATTGACATGATTAAAGCCCGGACACTGTGATAACATATTACCAGACTATATTTTTTCACTTTAAATTGCATATATGTTGCAAATTTGTGGAACAGGCTATGTATAATGTGGCATACCTTTACTCTTGCTACTTTACAATTTTAAGTGCCAAAAACTAAAGTTAAAGGAACTTCCTGTGTTACAAGAAGTTTGACAGACTTTCAAAATAAAATTCTAGAAATAGTAAAAATATCTTTTTAATTCCTAAAACACTTGGCAACTGACCAACAGTCTCTACATTTTGTTAGCCAGATCTTACTAGACTGTCAAAATAAACACAAATATTAAACCTGCAGCTTGGGGCTTATATGAGATGCTGGCTTTTGAATATGGCATAACAGATTCTGGTGGTTGATTTAGGGTCTCTATTTATGACAATTATTGTGTAAATAGGATGTTAAAATGGCCATTCAACATCTGTTTGTAACTGTGAAGCTAACTTTTATGATCAAGCTACATTTTCTCCCCAATACGTCTTGCAACCTGGCAGCTCAGAAGATGCACTGGCAGTCATTTATTCAAATTTCTTGCATGCAGAAACAAAAATGTCAGACAGCACAAGCACCGATATTTGTGTTTAAATATGCAGAATTTATATGATCCTGCAGGAAAAAGGAGTAGTGCATTAGTTACAATTCACATCGTCCTAACTACTAATAAGCACATTTCCAGTAAAAAGCAAAACAAAACATCACAGTGGCTTTGTAATTTCCTAAGAGAATGCGCTTATATATGTATACATTTAATGAGGTGAGCAAAAGATGCACTGCCAAAGTGTTAACCTGGTGAAGCAGAACTCGCAGTAGCAGCCTCTCTCTTTCACTGACAGCACGTGGGAGTAGGCTGGGCAGGAAAACAGGAGCTCTCCAACTTTAAATGGTCTGGTTACCCGGAGCCCTCGTCCCTTCCCCGGGCTGTCAAACCTCTCGAGTCCTTTGATGCTGCCCATCATTGTGCCTTCTGCCCGGGGTGTCTTCTCTCAGAATGAGCCCAGAGACTTGGAAGAGAAGGGGGATGTGGCATCAAGTGTTAGGGCGTTACCATCCCAATAATAGTTCACAGTGGCATCCAGGCACAGAATGGACCCAGCAAACAAGCAGCCGATGGGTTTTCGGAGCTACACAGCGATTTTACAGCTATTAAAGTGTTAAGCCTCTTGGCAAAAGTCACTCATGCCCTCACAAGTGTAAATGTCTTCATCACTGAACTTGTCCACCCCATCCTCCCCACCCCCCCAGGTTTTTGAAAGATATGTGGAGCAACCAAAAATGAGTGCAACATCGCCCCTAGTGGACACGGAGTTAAACGAGTAACAATCGACAATCAACATTACAACATTACACCCAACAGGAAATTAGTATGATTAACGTGAAACATTCCGCATTCCTGCAGGTGTGATGTTGAGCTCTTCATCTCCGTGAAAGGTATGGATTCTCTTTGGCGTCAAGTAATGTTTTACAAATTCACCGATACATTTCTCTCTGATACATCTTCAGTGCCGTTGAGCTTTCTTTAACCCCAGCGTTGCTAAGTTGCTGGAAACATTGCTCACAGACTTTTGTCCCACGTTTCTTGTTCTGGTGTTTGTGGAGAGCATCTGAGTATGCCAGGGAAAATGTCGCCCACATCTTTACAGCACTACCATGAGGCCGAGGCGTTAATAAAGGGCAGGATACACCACATTCTTCTTTTGTCCAAATTTGGTGAGCCTGTGCCAATTATAGCCTCAGTTTCCTCTTCTTAGCTGGCAGGAGTATCATCCAGTGTAGTCTTCTACTGCTGTAGCTCATTTGCCTTGTTGTGCATTCACTGATGCTCTTCTGCATACCTTGGTTGTAACAGGAGGTTATTTGAGTTGGTGTGGCCTTCCTTTCAGCTCAGAGCAGTCTGGTCTTCTCTGACCAGTGTTGATGAGTTGTTGAAGTGAAGTGACCGGTGTGCGTAGATCAGTTATTTACTTAACTTTAAATTTATAAGTGAGAATCATAACCAATTTATTTTTAATTTAGTTATCAGAGTGATTTGGCTCCTTCTGAAAGTAAAAGGTAAAGTAATGTTTCATTTATGTATCACCTTTCAGTATAAATGGCACAAATACCACAGAGTCAAAAGTTCTTAAGCTCAGTGGGAGAGATCCTGCACAGCCTGCAGGCCCCAATCACATGATCTCAGGGACCTGCTGGGTACGTATGAATATAAAATTTCTCTTCATTAAGTTTGTTAAGTCTCGTTTAGTTTTGATTTATTAAAAATATTATATTGGTCAGTGTTTATTTTCTTTTAAGTTTTTATTTTTGATTATCTAATTATTTGAGCTTAGTTTTAGTTAACTATATAATAACCACGACTGGTTGTTCAGTCACCTGTGCAGAAGGTGTTGCTTTTAAGAGTTTCTTAATCCTTTTAATTTGTGGTATAGCTAATCATTGTATTGGAACAATAACCAGTTCTCTTATTTTCAGTTATTTCACTATTTCAGTTTTTTCTTTCCTGTGCTGCATATCTTAATGGACTATGAATACACAAGAAAGGTGTAAGACATATGTATGGCCTGCAGTAGATCCACAGTGTTATGTTCTTAAGTGCAATTCAACAAGGCCATCTGGTGGTAAAGGCCAGGAAGGTCTTGACACTTGATGCTCACGCTGTGGTACAGGTTAAGTCGTTGAGTTGTGGGCGCTGTTTTTTGAAGTTACCATAAAAATAATAAAGTTAAACATTTAGCTATAATAATATTTGATTACTTTGTGTAATAAAAGTGGGACATTATTCATCTTGGAGATCATGAATGCCCAGATTAAGAGAGAGAGAGTTTTCCTTTTCTATCTGGCATCCACATTTGTCACATTGTGCCATCATGTGGTGCTTTATTGTAAGCACAGCCTCAAGTGATTGAGAACCCATTCAGGAAGCATCACAGTCCACAAGCCACCTTAGATACAGACAGATTATCTGATTGGACAACTAGGACTCCTGTGGGGTTTTTTTTTTTTCGGGGGAGGTTGTTTTGTTTTTTCCCCACTAGTGCAGACAAGCTCAGGTCAGGTACTTGATCTTGAGCAAATTGAAATATTTCATAACCAACCATTCCCAAACATTACAGTACATGTGCGCGTGCCTGCTCGCTTTCTCGTACACATGCACGCACATACAAGCACAAACCACTGTGAAGATTTGCCCCTCATCTGTATCTGAAGGCTTTATCCAACCTTGCCCCAGATTCCCCCGATTTATTATAATTCCATTTTTCCAGTCTTTCAATCTAAAGATTTGTTCCTCCTCATTTTTTAATAACGTGGCAAGCAAGGGAAGCATGTCCCTGGGAGATTATGCGGTCGTCTCTGGCGTCTCGTCTTGATTACATCAGAGGAACCTGATTTGATTTGGAAGAAACCCCCTTGTTCCAGTACGATATCTCTTTAGACCTCCCCGTTGTGCTGATTTCTTGCTCTGTCAGAGGGGATGATCTTGATGAATATGATCTAAAAGAGAGGGAGGTAGTAAGAGATTAGGTGAATGGATTATAATTTTCCAATGATGAGGAACAATAAGAAACAATAAATCCTAAGTAGATTTAGTTCTCAAGAAAACCCTGTTAGGGCAAATCAAAAGACGAGACAGGACAGAGGTATTAAATAGATACAGTAGGTCTGACCTGTTTGGCCTAAAACAAGTTCAGTTTTTTTTTATCTTGCTGTCAGGAATTTGATTGAGCCCACTTTGAGATATTTTACTGATACTTTATGATAACATGTCTCCTGGTTGTCTACCATCGATCTAATTCGTGTGAACGGGAGATCTCTTGAATGCATTTCTGGGATTTCACAACAAACTTGAATAAACTCAGTTTTGTGATCAAGGGCTGAAGGTATTTATGACCCTGTGAAACACATTTTTGGCCTCAATTTGAGTATTTATTCAAATAATTCAAACAGCACTTGATTGATCATATAACTGACCATGCAAATCAAATCAAATCAAATCAAATCACTTTTATTGTCACATCACATGTGCTGGTACATTGGTACAGCACATGCGAGTGAAATTCTTGTGTGCGAGCTTCACAAGCAACAGAGTTGTGCAAAATACAATAACGTAAACAGGCAAAATATACGAATGGCTAAATCTGAAACTAATAAATATACACTGAACAAAAATATAAACGCAACACCTTTGTTACTGCTCCCATTCCCCATGGGATGGACGTAGAGACCTAAAATTCATTCCAGATACACAATATAACCATCCCTCCCAAACAGTGGTCACAAATCAGTCCAAATGTGTGGTAGTGGGCACATCTGCTATATTGAGATAATCCATCCCACCTCACAGGTGTGCCACATCAGGATGCTGATCTGACATCATGAGTAGTGCACAGGTGTACCTCAGACTGCCCACAACAAAAGGCCACCCTGGAATGTGCAGTTTTTTGCGCTATTGGGGATCTGGGGACCCAGAACCGGTCAGTATCTGGTGTGACCACCATTTGCCTCATGCAGTGCAACACATCGTCGCATGGAGTCTATCAGATTGTCAATTGTGGCCTGTGGAATGTTGGTCCACTCCACTTCAATGGCTGTGCGAGGTTGTTGGATATTCGTGGGAACTGGTACACGCTGTCGTATACGCCGGTCAAGCACATCCCGAACATGCTCAATGGGTGACATGTCCGGTGAGTATGCTGGCCATGCAAGAACTGGGACATTCTCAGCTGCCATCTGCCCTGAACAATGTGAACCATGATTCATCCGTGAAGCGCACACCTCTCCAACGTGCCAGACGCCATCGAATGTGAGCATTTTCCCACACAAGTCTGTTACGGCGAAGAGCTGGAGTCAGGTCAAGACCCCGATGAGGACGACGGGCATGCAGTTAAGCGTCCCTGAGACGGTTTCTGACAGTTTGTGCAGAAATTGTTTGGTTGTGCAAACCAATTGTTCCAGCAGCTGTCTGGGTGGCTGGTCTCAGACGATCTTGGAGGTGAACCTGCTGGATGTGGAGGTCCTGGGCTGGTGTGGTTACACGAGGTCTGCGGTTGTGAGGCCGGTTGGATGTGCTGCCATATTCTCTGAAACGCCTGTGGAGACGGCTTATGGTTGAGAAATGAACATTCAATGCACGGGCGACAGATCTGGTTGACATTCCTGCTGTCAGCATGCCAATTGCACGCTCCCTCATTGCTTGTGGCATCTGTGGCATTTTGCTGTGAGACAAAACTGCACATTCCAGGGTGGCCTTTTGTTGTGGGCAGTCTGAGGTACACCTGTGCACTACTCATGATGTCAGATCAGCATCCTGATGTGGCACACCTGTGAGGTGGGATGGATTATCTCAATATGGCAGATGTGCCCACTACCACACATTTGGACTGATTTGTGACCACTGTTTGGGAGGGATGGTTATATTGTGTATCTGGAATGAATTTTAGGTCTCTACGTCCATCCCATGGGGAATGGGAGCAAAAACAAAAGTGTTGCGTTTATATTTTTGTTCAGTGTATGTACAATATATAATAGTATATGCAAAAATAAATAAATAAAAAAAAAATTCTGGATGTGTATACTAAATGTTTTTCTACGTGTGTGTGTGTGTGTGTATACACATATTTTACAAATTAAATAGAGTCAACAA
This sequence comes from Rhamphochromis sp. 'chilingali', assembly GCF_963969265.1. Lineage (NCBI taxonomy): Eukaryota > Metazoa > Chordata > Actinopteri > Cichliformes > Cichlidae > Rhamphochromis > Rhamphochromis sp. 'chilingali'. The sequence goes on along the minus strand of NC_137932.1, from coordinate 10,448,665 downwards.
TAAATAAAATATATAAAAATATACAGAGTTGAGACATGTGCAAAACAGTGGCATTACTGTACAGTATGGAGTGCAAAATGTTGAAGTTCCAGTAGTGGAGGTGAGGTGTCTATGAAGTGTTCAGCAGTCTGATGGCCTGGTGGAAGAAGCTGTCTCTCAGTCTGCTGGTACGGGACCGGATGCTGCAGAACCTCCTTCCTGATGGAAGTAGTCTGAACAGTTTATGGCTGGGGTGACTGGAGTCCTTGATGATCCTCCCCGCTTTCCTCAGGCACCGCTTCCTGTAGATGTCTTGGAGGGAGGGAAGCTCACCTCCAATTATCCGTTCAGAGCACCGCACTACTCGCTGGAGAGCTTTGCGGTTGTAGGCGGTGCTGTTGCCATACCAGGTGGTGATGCATCCAGTGAGGATGCTCTCAATGGCACAGTGATAGAAGGTCCTGAGGATGCGGGGGTTCATGCCGAATCTTTTCAGTCTCCTGAGAAAGAAGAGGCGCTGTTGCGCCTTCTTCACTGTTTTGTTTATGTGTACTGACCACGTAAGATCCTCAGCCAGATGTACACCAAGGAACCGGAAGCTGCTCACTCTCTCCACAGCAGTGCCGTTGATGGTGATGGGGGTGTGTACTTCTCTGCACCTCCGGAAGTCCACTATCAACTCCTTTGTCTTTGCGACGTTGAGGGTGAGATGGTTGTCTTGGCACCAGTGGGTCAGGGCGCTGACCTCCTCCCTGTAAGCCGTCTCATCACCGTTGGTGATAAGACCCACCACTGTAGTGTCGTCCGCAAACTTCACAATGATGTTGGAGTTGTTAGTGGCTGTGCAGTCGTAGGTGTAGAGTGAGTACAGGAGAGGGCTCAGTACACACCCCATGTCTTTGGACTGTGGGAGAATATCGGAGAAAACCCCACGCAGAAAAACACAGTCAGGGCTTAAACCACTGACCTTCTTCCTGTGAGATTAGAGTGCTAACCATGGTACCATCCCATAAAGATGACATTTGTAACCATTAGAACAGTTTCTGGGTTTTTCCAAGGGTAGCCCTAGTAAACTGTAGAGGCAGAGATCACTCTCACTCTCTGATACCCAATCATTTTGTTCTAGAAGCAGACCTGAAATATGACACAAACTGCTGAGTTCAGAAAAGAAAAACAAGGGTTATCCCTACTTGTGTCCAAGGGGGAAAGAGTTAAAGTTAGAACAAGATGTTGTAGACTCAAGGCCTGTTTGGCCCAAAAGAAAGTCTTTTGTATAAACAGGTAGATTTTTAGTCCTTGGGTTAAACCAGGGGTAGGGAACGTTGGTCCTCGAGAGCCGGTTTGAGATCGCACCCTGGGTCACCACACCTGAATCAAATGATTAGTTCATTACCAGGCCTCTGGAGAACTTCAAGACATGTTGAGGAGATAGTTTAACATTTAAATCAGCTGTGTTGGATCAAGGACACATCTAAAACCTGCAGGACACCGGCTCTCGAGGCCTGGAGTTCCATATTCTCTGGGTTTAACCCTAAAGAAAATAAAAAAAGGCTGTTACTCAGCCTTCCCAGTTTAAACAAGACTGGGCCAGTGAATTAAAGAGTGTGTTTTCACGCTTTGGAGATGTGGACTAGGTAAGAATATGCAATTGTGTATAGTGTCAGTGCTGGTTTGTGTAGTTTTTTCCAACCTGATCAAACCAAAAAGGTTATAACAAATCAGTTTTACCATCTTCATATCACCAGATCTCTTTTTCTCTCTCACTTCTTCTGTTGCTGTTTTCAGGCTCTTATAATTGTGGCCACACTATTAATGGAAATATGCAGTATAGCGTCGCATTGTTGAGCTCGTAAAACAGCACCGGCTAATACCTCTTTACAGTGAGGTCGTGGAGGAGGGTTGTGTGTGAAATCCATTGTGGTTAAAGACCTTTCCTACTTTCGGATTTGGAGAGGCAGTGACCGAGCCCTCGTCACCTCGTACTCGTGACCTTGTCATCGCAAGCTGTTTCCAGGCTGCTGTGCTAACTACAGGTCAACAGCAGTGCACGGCTTGAGAGATGGACAGTGTTGTGTGTTTGCATGTAGTGGAGAGAAGTGAGGACAGAGTAATTGATAATTCCAGGCTGTGTTTTAGAAGTGGGTACATGCCAAGACCCTGTGTAATTGTCCCTATATTCCCCACAGCTGAGTTGAGGCAGTTTACAGTAATTCCTCAGTCTTTCTGATGAACTCGTTGACTTGACTGAGACAGTGTCTTTCATCCTACTTTGTCCTTTGTCTTTCAGCTGGGGAGCCAACCCTAAAGCCTTAACCACACTGTCTCCACTCCTGGATAGGGGGGGAATGCAGTCCCTGCTTGCCTACTCTGCCGTCTTAGCTCTGTGAGCTTTGCAGGCGCAGACCCTCATCTCCCACTGTTTATCCATGTGTCTTTGCTTTGGCTCTTGCCTTACACTATAGGGCTGATTGGGGTCTACTGCCCTGTGTCACCCACCTAAGCTCTGCTTTCACTGTAGGGCTTAGCGCCTCAGCCATCGGCTGCTTTATGAGCAGACAGCTGGGCTATTCTGTCTCAGTCTTCCTCTTCTTTTACCACTTGTGACAATGAGACCATTATTGTTTTTACCTTCTGAGCCTGTCCGTCACTGTGTGTGTGTGTGTGTGTGTGTGTGTGTGTGTTTGTGTTTATCAGTAGCATCAAAACCATGCAAGACACAGTCAAAAAACTTTAAAGCCATCTGGTTTGTTCAAAAGTAAGTAAATAAAGTACTTACTTAGTACTGTATACGCTAGTTGAACTCAAAACAGAGGATCTCTCAGAGGCATAACCTCTGAGTTCATGGACTTTGAAGACAATGAAGATAAATATAAATAAGGTTAGATATTATGCAGATCAATTTAATCATTTTAATCTTATTTGAATTAAAACCACTTTAGGTTACAGAACACAAAATTCATCCTAAACAGAAACGATTTAGGAGTTTTTGAATATTCAATTTTATTTGTTTTTAAATACAAAATGGAGCTTTAAATGATGATTTCATTTATTAAAGGAAAAAAGTTATCCAAACCTTCCCTCTCAAATAATCAAGTTCCTCACCCTGTCGCTAGTATTAATAATTTTCAGTCCGTCTTCCTGAAGTCTACAACCTATGGGCATTAACAAATACTGTGTTTCTTCCCTTGACATGCAACAAAAGAATTTCTCGTGTAAAGGAAATGACATCTTCTTCAGTTCACGAAACTGATTTGTCGACTGGAACTCCATAATATGAATATCCTGTTCCACCACATACAGATTTCTGACCCAGCTTTCTGAATGTGGCGACAGAAATTGAGATTCATCACATCAGGCACATTTTGTCCAATCTTTTTTGTCCAGTTTTTGGTGAGCCTTTGTGAATTGTAGCTTTAGTTTCCTGTTGACACTCCTGTTGGAGCGGCCCTCGATGTGGTCTTCTGCTACTATTACTGTTACCCTGCTTCAGCACGAAGCTGTCCAGCTATTCTCCTCTGACCTCTGGCATCAATAAGGCATAGTCACCCAGAGAACTGCCTCTCACTGGGTATTTTCTTCTTTTTTTTTTTTTTGCTTTTCTTTTTTAGACCATTCTCTAGAGATGGTTGTGTGGGAAAATCCCAGTAGATCAGCCATTTCTGAAATTCTCAGACCAGCCTGTCTGGCACCAACAACCACACCACATTCAAAGTCACTTAAATGACCTGTCTTCCTCTCGTCCCCATTCTGATGCTTGGTTTGTCTTCACTAGGTCGTCGTAACCATGTCTAAATGCTTAAATGTTGCTGTGATTGACTGATTAGATATTTGGTTTAACATTCAACCGAACATGTGTACCTACTTGTAACATTTATTTTTTATTTTTTGTATTCTCTCATCCTTCCGTAATTCAGGCTTTAAATCAAGCTTGAGTTGGTGTTTAAACTTCAGTATTTAATGTTAATTCAAAGCACTACTGTCTCGGGTTTATTGAGCCCATATGCTCTGGATGCAGTATTCAATTTAACCTTGGCTGTACCAAGCAGCTTTTGTGTTGCTACAGAATTTCCACTGGCAATGCAAATGCAAGAAAAAAGCCCTTGAAGGTTTTTAGTTACTGGGGAGCTCCCAAGTTTGTAGGGAATCCACAAAACTGTTTGGTTCAAAACTGTCTTCAGTTCCTCCCTATCTTCTTTCTGTCCTCCATCTTTCCCTACCCTATTCCTATCCTCTTCCTCCTTCCCTCCTCCTTCTTCTCTTCGCCGTCCTCTTCAGCCGTCCAGCTAAACTTAGAAGTGACAACAGTTGCAGGGTGACAGCAAGGGCTAAATAAGACCAGAACAATAGCTTCTCCCCCTCTGTGCTTCGTCTCACCCCCTCATCTTCCCCTTTAATAGACTGCCATTGTTCTCTCCCTCCACTGTTGCTCTTTCAGGGAGTTTGTTAGCTATGCTAATGAAGGTTGGGCTTGTGTGGGTTTAGCGAGTGGGGATTTGATGCTCTTTAACTGGGCACTTTTAGAAAGGAGAGGCGATCATAAGTGTGGCTGGGCAGCTATTCACCGCCAGTCAAATGTCACAGGCGTGTTGATGTGACACAGCAGAGCAAGTACGTAAGAGATCTGTTACATTTCCTAAGCACTTGCTTCTAATTAATATCTGTGCACTGAAAGTGTCACAAAACAAATAAATAAAGGATGTATAAACAAATAAAAAGGGAGTATTATGGAAGAATATGTACCACTCATCCTCTAATGTACATTATACTGTATTCATCACCAGTCCTTGCAGAAAAAAAAAAGAGTCACGTAAGACAAGATGCAGAGACTACAGTTAAGTATAGTGCAGTCAGTCATCCAATCAGTCAGTAAGTCTGTAAATAGCCTGGCCGATGGCTCCTTTGAGCTTTCCTCTAAGAGGAATTCTCTTTCTCCTTGGTGTATTAATAGTGCCTGTGCATTGTTTCCTACAGCAGCACTGCTGCAATCAAAGGAAGTTGGCCTGCCAAGTATACAGATATTTTCCTTTGTCCCTATGTTTAGCAGGCATGTAAGAGTCAGATATGTGTGTGTGAGAGACTCTGCCTGGATGAAGGTGCTGTGTGGCTGCAGAAGCAAGTGCATGCATGCTGATGGGATTATGTTAGGATGTCTGTTTATTTATGTGTGTTATCATACATGTACGATGAGACATCCTGGAATGATTTGTGTTTGTCAGTTTGAGTGTGACACACAAACTCTGTGACCTTTTATTCGAGAATTCAGGTGCATTAAATGATTGTTGGGGTATTTCTGTTAGATGGACCACATTAATACATTTTACAACATGCTGTATTGGTCCACAGGTATGCGTTATAAACGAAGGAGATTGGGTACAGTGTGCATGGTCATTTAAAGTTTTGTTTTCACATTTCATCTAACGTTCTTTGAGCTTTTCTGAATGGCTTTTAAGTGCTTTTTCTTGAAAATGAGATATTGGAGCCAACATTTCAATAAAGTAATTAGGTTTATTTGAATGGAAACCATTACATGCTAATGTTCTCTGTGGCCCTTTATTCATTTTAGTTGAGAGTGTCCAATCGAAATATGATTGTCTGATATTTTAAATGTCACAAGATTGAAGTCAGTAGTGCAAGTCTTTGCAGTAAATTCATTAAGTGTTCAGACATTTTCACTTTTTCCCCCAATTATTTTGTTAATTCAAAGGTAAATTAATAAAATTGCCACTTTTTGCCCCCCAATCTTTTCTCAAAAGTCAAACCTGTCATTTATAAAAATATTTGGACAATTTATCACAGCACCGGCAAATTTTGTCCATTTTGGCACATCCTATTTTTCTTCCTTTTTGTTAATTATCGGGAACTTTACTGGAATTTGCTAAATCTCACTTCATGTCGGGTAAATAAATCAACTCCAAGAAACTTGCTATAAATATTTAAAGAAGATGTGGCAAAACAGACTATTTCTAAATTCTGCAACCTCAGTAACTCTGAAATGGAAGTTTAAAACTAACTCTCTAAGCTTTTGGACAAAATAAATAACTAAAAAATAAGGACTGGTCAAAGTCTTGAGCAGTCAGTCGAACATATCTTTGGAAATCCTTTGCAAATATGGGCGAAACCTGCTGGAAAGACCACCATCCCACTAGTGCTTCCTTTTAAAAGGTCTTTATGATAGAGTAGCTACAAAGAAACTTCCTTTGAGTCAAAATCTTACGACACTGGGAGTTTTCCAAATGGCATTTAACAGCTCTGAAGGCACGAGGGAAGGGATTCTTTGGTCTCATTCAACAAAAAACTCTACTCGTTGAGCACAACTCCGAGCACTATGTCTACCACGTACACCATCCACTAAATACCCATGCATACCCTGTCATACCCCTGCAGGCATTAAAATACTCGGGTTAATCATCCCCCATTGCACACACGCACATTAAATGTAAGACATGTGCGGTTATATCCTAAGTGAAGCTGGTTGGTCGTCCAGTGGCCAAGTGGTGGCGTTGAGGCATCATCAGTCACTTGGAGTCTGTCAGTGACTCACCAAGGGCACAATGGAATTAGTGAGATTCTCTGCAATGTGACAGCTTGCTCTGGCTAAATGGTGTAATAATCTACCCCTCCTCTCGCAAACCTCCAGCAGCACATGCACTCGTACACACACTCATTCACGCACCCCCCCACCCCCAATTTGCCCTCCCCATACCAACTGGCACAGATAACATTGTCTTAAGCTATAAAAAAAGATTTTTTCTCCTGCCTCCATTGCGGTAATTATTGAATTAATGCAGATGGAGAGAGACATCTGCATGTTAAAGTGTTGGCCTCTCTCTTATGCACAGCAGATGTTCCCCTGTCATTTACTCAAATTATGCTGCTTAGATACAGAAGAGAGAGAGAGGGAGCGAAAGAGAGGATGCAGGAGGGAGGGACAGAGTGACAGAGAAAGTTGCTCGACATTGTCTTACAGTCCTCCAAGTGTCAGCTACCGAATTCATGTTGGATCTGTCCTTCAAGTAAAACGCCTACTTCTCTCACTCAGGCAGTCCTCACAAAATATTTGCTACTTCTTTTATTATAAGTTGTGGCACCGTAAATTGAGCAGGATTCACACCTACAATTTATGTAAAAGGAATTTAGAGAAAAACACTTGATTTTAAACTAAAATCCATCAAATCTAAACACGTTTAGGAGTTACGTACGACTATAATAGCTATTAAATGCACGCTATATTGATGTCAATATTCACTTTGATAGCTTCACCCAGCAGTTGACCTCTTGACCCTTGCAGTAAAGATGAAACCGAAAGGACAAGATCCTTTTAAGATTATGAGTCGATTATTTGAAGCGACGGCGAGACATAGAAAGAGACTGTGTATTAGCGTGTGTCCATATGTGTGTATGGGTGTGTGTCCCTGATGACAGATAACCAGGGGACCTTCTCCTTGGGATTATATTCCAGGTTGGTTTGGCCTCATCTCTCTGGATTATGTTGATAAAAACATTCTTGTATTATATTTTCTGTGCTTATTTTATTAATACTCTCAGGCAGTTCCCAGAAAAAGCTCCGTCCCACGCCTGCTTTAATGTAATCTTCTTCCACTTGAGCTTTTAAAATGTTTTTGGGGGGGGTTAGCTGTCTTTGTAATACCTATTCTCTCCCACTCTTGAGGTTATATTTACCCCTTGCTGCATCATTGCGCACTGTAAATGACAAAATTATTATAAATATTTGGAATCGGGAAGTCCCTGACTGGGCTAAAGCTTTAGAAAGTTTCTCCTTAAACACAAGTTATTTTAGGATATCTTATTGTTGTTCTGTAATGATAAGATTTAGCTGCTTTTAACAGTCAAACATTTCAGATGACACGTGTAATAGAAAAAGCAAAGCATTTCTATTACATTTTTTGAGAATGTGAAATCAGTTTTCAGCATTTCAGCTTGAAAAATCAAACAATTCCCAAATTATCAAAATTACTTGACAGTTTGTTTTTTATTCCAGTTCACCTTGTGTAGCTCTTCCATTCATTGGTGCACAGCATGTGACGCTTTTTAAAAAATTATTATTATTCCTACTCACAAATGTAGCTAAATAGCAAAATGCTGCCATCCAGGCTTAGAGAAGTAGGATGTTACTTTTCCCAAATGGGCTTTGGAGATGTACATCATGAAATAGGTGCAGCCTGTAAATTGTATTCACCCTCATCTTCAACTTGAGGCAGCTGCTCAGTAGCGCACAAACATAACCGAAATGCATTATAAAGGTGGTGTTTAGACATTTTAAACGCATGAGTCAGATTTCCAATTAGCAGGCAGTGCACTGAAAACAGACCTCATCGTGTGAATTTAAGCTGTTTTCTCTGCTTGTGCATTATTTCCTGCAGTTTGTGGCACTGAAAGAGGTTTTGACCATAAGTTAAAAAAAAAAAGTCAGGAACTTACATCATTTTCCAGTATGTTTAAAAATCATCAGATAACAGGATATCAACCCTTTTTGGGTTTTTTTTTTTTCACTTTTTTCCACAATTTTCTTTGTAATTGCTTTGATCCATTTTTCACTTTATTAGCTTTTTTTTTTTTTAATATACATCCATGATTGACTGGATGATGGTGATTTAAACCTAATGGACCTCATTAGGTCTTGTAGAAATGTTTTCGTGCTTTTCCCTCTGTGCCTTACTTTGGCGAACTACATACTAGTGTTAGTGTTTTAGCTTTGAGTGCTACAGTGTAATTTTCTTGTGCTGGTTTGCCTGCAGTGCACATCCAATAAGTAATATGCAATCAGACCTGCATGAGGCTGACTGACCAGTCATTGATCTCAGCCCAGATCAGTGATACGTCAGTGTTTTTTATATCAACCCTTGTCTGAATGTTGAGTGACTATCAATTTTTTGGGGGGTTTGTTTTTATATCACTGGGTTTTTGAGGGTCAATCCTAAATACATGCTTTTGGAAATTGACTTTCTTGGGGTTTGGGAAACTGCAGTGCCTCCAAAAGTTGTGTTTTGCAAGTTCTACAAGGTCACATTAGTTTTTTTTGTGATCTACTTGCAAATACACAGTGGACTGTGCTTGCTCTCACATGTTCTCATGGAAGTTTTACTTTATTTTCCCGAGAAGCATTCTATGAATCAGCCCATCCACACACACGTATACGCGTACTCGAAGCCCCTACCTCTTTTCAAAACCCAGCAATCCAATGGAGTCTGTAAAACTTCTGTTCTCAAACCAAAAGCCTTAAAGCCAACAGATGCCTTTTCGTTATCATTGCCAGTTATCACTCTTAGCTTCCTCTGATAAGACTTTACTTTCTGACCCACATGTTAAGGAGTTCAATTTATCAGATGCACCAGAAGCGCGGATGGGGAGGTGGAGGGATGAGCGAGTCTCAAAAATACCCAGAGGCTTGAGAGATGAGACGTAATATGCCTTTTTTTCCCTGCCAGGCTGGTGGTGTTTCTGAAGCGGCGTTAGTACAGTAAGGAGCTCAGCATCTAAAGAGGCTTTGGTACATGCGGAAAGATGGGACATATTACAGCGAGGCTAGAAGCCTGCTTGATTAATGGGCCAGGATAATCACCTCATCAAATCACTCTCACTTATTAAATCTTGTTTAATATCGTAATGAGGGCCCTCCCGAGCTGCTTTGGCAAATTCCCCTCTCTCCCCGACTCTCCACTGCTCTTGCTTTTCCACTTCTGCCTTTCCGTTTCAGCAGGAAGGCTGCCGGTGCCAAGTTCCCCTCTGTCCTTGTCTGTCTCGCTTCCTTTTGTTGTCTTAACTTCCCTTTTCTCTGTCTTCACCTTTGCTCTGCTCCTTAATATACAGAAAACTGAACCTTTAATTTGCTGCTGTAGCTTTCGAGACTGTGCAGTTACAATACATCATCTCTAAAGCTGGAATTGTTGTATCCACAGCCTCAGTCTATTCACCTAATCTCCCTTATTTATGATGGATGATGTGCTAGATTGTATGATCATAAATCAAAGTATGTGTGGGTCAGGACCTGATTGAAGAGTGATGCTACTTCCCAAGGCTTTGGTACACTGGAGTTTATGGAAACACTTCAGGTGAGGTAATATCTCACCTGTCTCCTTCCGCATGATTTGTGATCTATATCTGTAGTATCACGGCATTCCTGAGGTTACTTCTACGTGTGCATAATGTGTGTGAGGTTTCTGGAATGGGCTGGCATCTCCTTCACTTGACCTCCGAGCGAGACGATGTGCCTCAGAAGAAAACAACATGCCATTGTCTTATTTATGGTGTTCCATGTGTCACTGTGCAATCTTGGTCGCACAGCTGTCACTTTGCAATTCTTCCAAGGAAATAAAAATATTTCTCCTTCCCTCTTTTGCCCGCTCTCTCTTGTCTCTCTTGCGAATTATATATGCCTTTCAATATTCATCCCCCTTCCACTAACTTCATCTCAAAGTTGTATTCTGGTTTGTCGTCTCGGAAGGCTGGCAGGCAACAACTGGCTCAAGGTGACCAGTTCAGGCTTGGGATAGAGGTTAGGGCTGCATCTTCTCCCTAAGTGCCTTCCATTTTTTGCCTTTATTGTTGGGGAGCAGCTGTTGTGTACCTGGACCCCATGAGTGGCGCCTGTGCTGGGTATCTTGGCAGCCAAGCTCCCTAGCTTTGGATACCAGAGTGAATCAATTCTTAAAGATGACTGTCTGCGTGCCGTGTCACATGGACAGGCCCAGAGTGAAGGGCTTAGGGGGCTCTGGAGCTGGAATGCTCTTTGATGGAGGGGCTGGAGAATGAGGAGGGAGGGGAGGAAAGGAAAATATGGAAGGGTATGGTCCTATTGTTGTGCCAAGGAATGCCCTTGACGGAGATAGAGGGGTATTGTTTTAATGTCCATGAACTCTTTTGGACATGGAAACCTAAAGGTGAAGGAACTGCAAGGGTGATGAACATCATAGCATCTTTGCTGATTTCATACATGCCTGGAGAAGTTCAGCTGTCAGATCCTGCTTTTTGCTCTTAACTACGTGCTGAAAGTTTCTCTGGGATGTGGCATGTGCTAGCAGCTTAGCATCAAGCAGCCATGTGAACGTGTAAAGGTTGGCCAATTATTTGGGGGCTGATATCGCCCCTCTGCCATAATACCCACAGAACCAAACTCATCCTAAGCAGCGACTGACAACAGCTGACCAGGACCTTGGTGATCTACCTGGCTCATAAGACTAACCTGTCTAAAGTCTGCTCAGAAACCTGAGAAAGTGAAGACTATAAAGGATGATAAAAACACATTGCCACATAGCCTGACCTCCCTCCCTCCCACACTCTATCTCTTTTTCCTTCTTCTTATCCTCCTTTGGAAAACAATACCATTCGGACCGCCCCCTCCCTACCTTTCTACCTTGGAAAAAGCAGGTTTATTAATAGTTCATAGCAAGGTGCTTGGGGCAAACTGCACTAGAAGGTTAAGGATGAGGTGAGTTTGCAGTCGGTGCTCAGCAGCCATAGCAGCAGCAGTAGCGGTAGCAGTTTCTTTTTTGGAGAAAGAACCTCATGGTCATCCCGTGTCCGTATCCATTTCATGACAAATGAAATACCACAGGCCCTCGCCAGAAACAATGGCTTGTTTGGCTGGAGGCTGTGGTTGTGGAACGGTGTGTGTGTGTGTGTGTGTGGTGGCGGTTGGGGGTAGTGGGGATGGGTGAAGGGGGGATTGGAATAAGATTGGCTTCCAACCCTTGCAGCTGTCCCGGTTGTCACTCCTTGTCTTAAGGCTCACTCCTGGCTCAACGCTCCAGCCCATGGATCAAGGGGATGTGTGTGGGTGTGTATGTGCATGCATCCCGAACCCCAAGAGATACTGCATGTCGATTCTCGGTACTGAAAAATGGCTCCAGACACAAAAGGCAAGTTGTACGGTGTTAAGACCCCTTCGGTATGGAGCAGACCCCAGGCATGAGGTCATCAGCCTTGCTTTAGCAGCCTTTGTCCTACTGCTTGATTGACAGGAGGGGTGGCTATCAAAGACAATTGTGGGATCAGTTACAGCTATGGGTGTCGCTCAAGATACAGCAGATCTCAAGTCAAAACACTTGTGAATGTAGTTTAGAAACGTAAAACTAGAACCACGTAGACTGTGTGCAAATGCGCTGCGATGTTCAAGCATGATAATGGTTTCGCACCTCAGCCCTGGTGGGCTCACCTTAATGTCAATTATAAAGTCTGTGAATCTTTTAATCTGCGTTGATAACAGGTGATGAACTTTAATACGCAGCTAAAATTCCATAAGCAAGCCTATGTGTGCATTACAAAGAATAAGACAAATTTCCCCCCCACCCTTTATCGCTCTCTCTCTCTCTCTCTCTCTCTCTCTCTCTCTCTCTCTCTCTCTCTCTCTCTGCCTCTCTCTCTCTCTCTCTCTCTCTCTCTCTCTCTCTCTCTCACCCTTATGTCTCAGAGATTAGCCTTTGCTCAAACACCTCCTGTTCATCTAAGTAATTAAAACATTAGAATTACTAGATTATAAACTGCTTTCCATTTAATCCAGCACTCGATGCTCCCATCATCTTGCCAAATGGGTCAAAAGGAAATATAATGGGGCTCTGTGATTTCTGTTTCAGGGATCTGGAAGAGGCAAAGGATGCCAATAATGGCTATTAAAAGAGATGTGTGTTTGTGTGTGTGTATGAGGGAGTGATGGAGAGAGAGAGAGAGAGAGAGAGAGAGAGAGAGAGAGAGAGATCCCAGACTGGCTTTGCCCCGAGTGCCATCTGTCTTGGACCCACTAGACCCAGTTTAGCCTGGAAGAAGCCAAACCAGTTCAGCTTCTATCTCTGCCCCCAATGCACAGTTATGTACACACAAACACGTTCCCTGTGAACGTATCTTCTTTAAGTGATTAAAGAGCTTCTTAATGAAGAAAAACATCTAAAAGGGAGTCTTTCATCATTATTTGAGAACTCTACCAAGGTTGGGTGTTTGTGTGTGCGTGCTTCATAAAACCTGTTAACAGGTGTTTGCCCTTGGGACACCCACCTCATCCTCACGGCCTTAGTGGGTGTCTTCAGTGGGCTGATATGTTTTATATATAAAAATTTCTTTCTTTTTCTTTTCAACTGGCTACTTTTAGCACATGTTCTCACATGTGCACACATTCACAAACATTCACTTTTCTTTCAGTTTTCAGGGAAGTCCCTCCCTTCTCACTTCGCCCCCTGTGACATTTCTTGGCAGCTAAAATGAAGGGGTGCTGCGGGGATTCACAGTTGCTGTCTTCTCACCTACACTGTCTATACTAATTTGGATGATCAGTATGTGCTTGGCATGTTTTCTGTTCGTGCGTGTCTCTGAGTTTACATCCCATATCTTTGTGCAGCCTTTTTATTTATTTATTTTTATTCTGTGGTTATGGAAGCACGCGCGTAGTCTCCTCCGCAGCATGTTTTCTGTCGGTGTGTGTGTGTGTTTTGTGCGCTCGTTCTTGATGGTTTGTGTTTGTGCTCCTCGCAACAAGAGGTCCAAGTTGACACAGTGACAGTTCCTCGCAGAGCGACAGTGGGGCCCTGCCATCCAACAACAGAGGCTTTGTTGCTTTGCTCCTCTTGGCTTGTTACGGACTTCCTTCTTTCTCTCTTTCTGTCGCTTTCTCTCCCTTTTTTATTGAGCCCATTTTCTTGTCTGAAGTCTTAATTTGGGGCGCTGGCCAGTGGGGAGAGGGAAGAGAGGGTAACCGAGGGAGGGAAGAACAGGGGGAGAAAGAGAGGGAGAGAGAGGAGAGGAAGTGCAGAGTGGTGATAGCTGCAGATGGACGGCACTTTGTTCCTTCTTTCCCAGGCTCCTCTCTTGAGCCTCCGAGGCTCCAGTTGCGTTCAAGCCTTCCAGGGAGAGAGAGAAAGAGAGGGAGACTGGGAGGAAAAAGAGGCCACAATGAGCTGCCCAACTGGAATCTTCCAATTGCACAAACGAATTTGCACACATGGAGGAAAAATGAAAGCAGAAGAATTGAAGAAATAAGTGAATGAAGAATAAACAGAAGCGCGCAAATAGGGACAAGATGGGACATGCTTAAAAAAAATCAGTGAGTCTAAACTGTGCATACTAACCACTAGGTGTCCCCATCACTGGTGCCAAAATGTGGGCAGCCCAGAGTTAATCCCATGATTCTGCCAGTGGCTCTGGAGCAGATCGGTGTGCTGCTCCATCGACAATAGCTGAAATCCAGTGTTAAATCACCAACACATGCAGAATGAATCCATCAATCTGTGCACTGCAGAAATCGCTTTTCATGGTTTCAGATTAAACCCGAATCATTTTTTCTGTTTAATTATAGGTCCAATAATCAAATAAAAGCACAGATGAGCAAGAAAAGGTGATGCACAAATGCGGGCAAATGTCCATTATCTGTATAAGGACGGAATTATTCTACGATTCAGGCTTTTAGCCCGCAGTCATTTTGCAGGAGTAGGTGTCAAAATGTTTCAAAGAGTGGACAGCTCATTTGGTCATTAGTAGGAGGACTGCACAGAGAAGAAATCGAAATGAAATCCTAAGTCCTTGTGTTTCTTCATCACAAAGGTTCCCCAGTACGGGGAATTACGTCAGCTCTTGTGTGTGGTAATATTTACTAAAAGTTCTTCTATTTGTTGTTGGGTCGGCGTGCTGTAAATCCCTCGCTGCCACAGAGCTGTAAAACACACTTTTAGACTAAATGCATGATGAAAGCTTAAAAGAAGCCTTTCCAGCTTAAAACAACACTCTTAACTAAATGGAAAATGTTCTTGAACCTGAGTGTGTGTGATAACAAGTGATCACGAAGGGAGGAGGGACTTGGATAGGGACCTTGGGGACCATGTCAACGTTTTGTGTGCCAGAGCAGGGACAAACATTGGACAAACATTGGGAAAGGCTGGCAGCCTTTGAGATAGTGGGCCGTTGATCTAAGACTGAGGAGCTAAAGTCCACTATCTCCTGTGTGATACGGCAGCCAAGGTCTTTCTGACACACAGAACAAACATGGATACCTGAAGACAATGACCTTTGAACCCTCAGCAGGGTCAGTGGAAAAAACAGGAAGCAGGGAAAGTGACTCTAGTGACTTCCTCTCTGCAGGCCAAGAATGAATCAGGTGGAATGATTGTAAGTACACGGGTCACTGTACATAAACCATGCGCGCACACATACACACACAGGTGCACACACAATGTTCAAGAGTAGGAAGCACAGATGTGGTGTGTGTGCATGTGCCTGCTTGCGAGCTTGTGTGTGTGCGCGGAGGAGGAAGCGAGAGAGTGAGTCTTCAGATGTAGCGACAGATGGTATTTGATTACAGAGCAGACGGTCGGTGTTGTACAAAGATGCTGTCTCAGCCCAACCTAAGGAGCTGTAGCCTCCGGTTAAGGCGAGCGCAGGGAGGCAGGCAGAGGACGAGAGGGAAAAAAAGAACACGAGAGAGAGGGAGAGAGAAAAGAATAAAAGCAAGCAAGCAAGAAAGACACAAAAGAAGCAACTCCAAAAATGAGCATCAAAGCAAAAAGAGTGAAAAGCAGTCAGGCAAGAACAAAGGAAGAAAAGGAACAGCAACGGGCAGGCGTGGTGGAGAGTACAACCGAGGTCACCATAAGAAAAAAGCAAAATGATACAGAGAGAGCGAACCGTGCCTTTAAAAAAAAAAGAAAAAGTCCCACGTTCTTCGTAAGTGATTCCTAAACTCACAAACACATATTTTTAGAAAACTAACAAATAGGGAAAATATAACGGGATGAGTCATGCATCTTCTTGTAAAATGATTTTTTAATCAGCGTCTCTTTTTTGTGGCCAAACATTATTGTAATTTGAAGAAACACGCACACACGCACATAATTTATTGGTTAAAACTGCAACGATTACATGGATAATTGCCCGATGGACAAATAATGAACATTAATGATGACACATTTTTGAATAAAAACATATACAATGCGTCTCATCTTCATTTCTTTTGGATTGTTAGCCGATCAATAGAAACGCAACTGCTTCACAGCATTTCTCACTACTAAAAAAAGCGTGACAGAGACAATAACCACAGATTAATAATGAAAACGACGACTCCTCAGCTTCAGTTGTGAATTCACTTTCAAGAGGTTTGTCTCTTTGCTCGGTCCTCAGACTGTTTTCTAAACATTTATAATCCCCCTTTTCCCACTTTACAAAGTCTTTCATAAATCCTTTAATTATTTCCTGCAACCCTTTTTTCTAATGAGGAGAATACTTCACTGTGTGTGTGCGCCTGTGCTCGATTGTTGCATTTAGCCTGATGAGGCAGCACCTGCAGTTGTCTCCGGAGCCTGTAGAGAAACTATGATGGGAGGACGGTTCTCTGCAGCCAAACTCCTAATTAATGATCACTCTGCGAGCAGGACAGCTCTGATTCACTCAAACAGGACAGAATAAATTGCACTGTCGCCAGTGATCCTTTGATAACCAAAAAACCTGGGAAGCAAGGTAGTAAATTTCAAGCGAATACCATTCACCATTAAATTACAGTAAAGTACTGACAGATTTCCCAGCATGAAACGGTGTACCTTCGATAATCCATAACATTTTGTTACTCTAAAAAAGATTTGACTGTTATCATACCGTTATTCTTCTTCTATTCTTCTATTATTTTTGTCTTTCTTGACAAGATATCCCCTTTGTTGCAGTTTTCCTATCCCTTTTATCATGCGGTTAAATGAATTTGTTACATTCAAATTTTAAAAGCTACCCTGAAGCTGATTAGTCATTACAGAACTCTCAACTATGGCCATTACTAGCTGAACCCTATTGCTTTTTGGCCACAGAAACCCAATAAACTGCTTTATACACCCATCAGCTTATACAGAAACTAACTGAAATTACCACAGCACTTCTAAATTGATCACTTGATTATTTCAATTTCCATGATTCTTTTTTTTAATGCTTGCTAGCGGAACAAAATAGATTTCTGCTAGTATGTTCTTCACTGAAAGCACCAGCTTTTACAGCATTCATGTATATCTCTAAGTATAGATATCTTTATAAAGTCAGATTCCCCCCCCCCCCCCCCCCCCCCATGCTTTAAACACAAACACAGAAAACAAACCACAAACAGCTGCCACTTTTCACTCTCTTTTTCATTTTTATTTCAATTTTTTATTCATTTTGCACAAGCTTGCATATATACTGCACATACATTCAGTTCATAGAGGGTGAAGGCACGAAAGGCAATTTGACTACTGGTTGTTTTTGGGCTGGGCCAAAGCAATACAAGGGAAAAAATCTCAAGAGAAAATACAAAACTGCTTCAAACTAGTTTCGGCTTTCAAGTCCACCCTCTGCCCTGTCAAATCCAGTTTTTTTTTGTTTGTTTTAACTGTCCAGTTTCACGTAGCTGCCAAAATCCCCACTCATCTTTTCTGTCAATTTAACTTTTTTCTTTTTTGAAATTGTAAATTCGTTAAAGTGTAAAATCTTTTAAGTTGGTTCTACTTATTCAAATGCAGTACAGCCTTCCCTGTTTGAAAAAACAAAATGAAACAACATCAAATAAATTAGGATAAATTAAACCAATAAATTACACAAAATCTGCAAGACAAATAGACACCGATAACAGGAAAAAAAAAAAAAAAGCAGCCATGTCATGAGTTTTATTTTTACAACCTGTGTAACTATTCAGACTGTATCTGAAAAACATGGCTGTTCCAGTTGGAATTACTGCACTAAAATTGAATAATAATGTCATACAAAAAGCATCAACAAAACATTATTTACATAACATATTGCTAAAGTTATACAAAGGCAGTATTTATCACTGTAAGTCCACGTCATTGATATTTACAATAAAAGAGGAGCAATGTGATAATAATAAAAAAGGAATTACTACTGAAAGCATCGAGAAACAAAAACCTCTTTCAAACAGGTCAGAAAACAGATCAGAGGAAATTATCGCAACACACACACACACATGCGCACACACCAAACACATGTTGCCAAACGCTTAATGAGAGTCATTTACATGTCAGGATGGTACTCCCAGGGGTGGGGGAGGGGCCACAGTGTTGAGAATTGTGTCACACACTGGTTCACAGGTTCTCATAATCGGTCTTTTCTCTCACGCAGACACACGCAGTCATATACAGTGCACACACACACATGCGCACGTACTGCAAAGCATACAGAAATTCCACAAAATTCCAAACTTTCATCAACTTTTAAACCCAGTGAAAAGGGGGTACAAATCGCTGTTTTTTTTTTCCCTTCAATCCGCAATCTGGTTTTTTTTTTTTTTTCCCCTTTAATCTGTCACTGTACAGTGTTCCCCATCCATGGATGG
Source organism: Rhamphochromis sp. 'chilingali' (assembly GCF_963969265.1). Classification (NCBI taxonomy): domain Eukaryota; kingdom Metazoa; phylum Chordata; class Actinopteri; order Cichliformes; family Cichlidae; genus Rhamphochromis; species Rhamphochromis sp. 'chilingali'. The sequence continues at coordinate 10,430,388 of NC_137932.1, read as the reverse complement.
CACTAGTCTTCTGATGACAATGAGTTCCTGTCTGTCTCTTGGGTCAAATCTAGAGCTACGTTGGCGGAAATCTGCCCTTGTTTTTTTGGATGACACAAAGAGCACAGGCTGCCAACGGGCCGCGCTGTGACATCACCGTTACCCCACCGTTACCCCACCGCTCGTCTGATGCATCGTTCTGTTCGGAAAATTAAAGAAATGAATGCTGGTGCAACTTCAAGGGCACTGCCGATGGGAAACCGTTTCCCGTTAAAGGCATGGCAGAGGGAGGGGGGGAACAAACAAACCAAAAAAAATACCCCACTCCTCTGTGGATATTTCAGAAGAGTGCTTATGAGTCCAGTTGGAGAGTGGGTGAAGTCTCCTTTTTTTCCTTTTTTAACCACTCACCCCTCTCTAGCACTCTGAGTGATAATAGAAAAAAAAATCTGTACAGCTATTCTTTGTTTCATCCTGACAGTATTTACAGCAGCGACAACAATATTTCATACTCTGAAAAGGTATTCCAAGTTTATTTTTCTTTTCTTTTTTTGATCTCCAGAAGACAGCCATTCAGCACAATACAAAAAAGGTAAAGAAACCAAAAGGAAAAACTGGTCACAAAACCTGCAAAAAACCTACTACTATTGCTCCTAATCTACCAACAACTCATTCAGAATACAGATTGCAACAAAACTGTCACTAAAAATACCCTCAGGATTTCTTTTATGAAACAGTTTCTAACAGTGCCTTTCAAAGAACTTCCACTATATATTTTTTCCCATAGATTTATACTTTACATTATAAAAAAAAGGCTATATATGCATTTCAATAATGTTATCCTAAAAATTAAACGACCCCAGAAAACAAAACCTGACAAAAATATTCTCAACACGGCGTTAAGGTCTTGCTAATCCTTATTTTATTTATTTATTCTTTTTTTTTTCCTTTTTTTTTTTTGCACACAAGTTCTTCATTATCCTGAATTAATCTTTTTAGACGCAGGAACTCTTTAAGTTTAGGGTGGAGTTGCAGGAAGGGAGAGGGCATGGAACGATAATAATCTGCGCATCAGATAAAAGTGTCCTTTCCTTTCTTTATCCTTTGTCTGTGGCGCTTTAGAGCCCTTGGCTGGTGCTTTGAGACTGAGACATGCAGGGCCTAGCCCATCCTTCAGTGAGAAATGTGCGCCGCTCGCTCTCTCAGGGCTCCGGATCTTAAGAAGAACACTGTCCGGGGAAGAGAAGGGGGACATAATGAAGGGAGTAGCTCTCTGTCTTTCTCTGCCTTCTTTTGTCAGGCCTTTTGTCTCGCTTAGACAAGTCAGCAGGTTAAGCAACCTGCCCCTTTTGATCTTTTGTGCCGCACACACAGACACACTATAAGCCAATGTCGCAAGGTGAGATCACCAGCTAGCTCGCACGCACCAAGCAAAATATCAAAGTCCACTCATTGCTTCAAACTTACCTCTTCAAAAAGGTCATCTAATATCTAATACTTACTGCTTCGTAAAATCTTAACAGCCTGAGAGGATGGGTGAAGGTAAAAAACAAATCAAAAACAGTACATATAGAAGTTCAGCTCAAGTGAAAAAATTTGGGATTAGAACTTCAGGTAAAAGTGAAAGGAATGCCGTTTAACAAACTGGGCACAGTGGCTTGAACAGAGACACACTTTGGGTCTTAAAAGCTGCCGGTGTGGGACGGCAGGACAGAGCAGAGGGCTTCAGGTGCATGTTGCTCCTTGCTCTGCGCCTTTGTCCCTGGTCTTTGTAGTGCTGAGAGCTTCTCCGTCTACCCCCTGGGGGAAGAGTGCTCACCTCTAACCTCATGTTGTTGCACTGAGAGAGAAGCTAAATCACTCAGCAGCAGGTGAACATAGAGGGAAGGAGCATTGTGTGTGTGTGTGTGTGTGTGTGTGTGTGTGTGTTGTCATCAGGGTAAGTTCTACTTGAGGCAGAATTAATAAACGGCTGTTTATCAGCCTCAATAGATTCCTTTTATCTTCACGTCTGTTCAGTTAACAAACCGGTACTTCAGGTTTTGATATATTCAAGTATCGACTGCTATTAAAGTAACTTCATAATGCCATTTACACCATATATAAGCTAACCACATTAAGAGCCAGCAGTGTAAATATGTTAACTTCTTTCACGTGAGCTGTTTAGTGCTATAAAAATTAAAAACAAAACAAAACAAAAAATCAGACTTGCACTTATTATGTATGTTCACTAATTCAGAACACAGACGTAGAAAAATATTTTGTTATTAGATGAAGAAGTGCTCTTTAAGGGGGAGCAGATTAGTTTTCAAAGGTGGAACAGCTATAGTAAATCAAGAAAACACACTTTTACCAAATACTTCTTATTTACTTCATGTTTCTTTAGACTATGTTGGTTATTTTTAGCATCATTACTGGACTGATCCTGTGCAGGATGAGCTTGTCACTACAGGTGAATAGAGAAGCCAACTCTAATAAATTCCCTGGAATAAAATCCAAATCCAGCAAAGTTGCCCCAGCAACCAAACAGCGAAACAAACAAAACAAAACCAAAGTCCACGCCAGTGATGAACAAACTGAGGAAAGTGAGTAAGGAGAAGGAAAATGGGGAATGAGGAAGGTGGAGGAGGAGGAGGGGGGAAATACTTCAGAATCTAAAAATCTTTTGGAATAATATTCATAGCAATAATTTATTTCTTTCAGCAACGGCATCAAGGGACAAACAAATCTTGAAGTGCCAATCTTCAGCAAGCAGTAGTGACAAATAATAATCATAAACAACAACAATAAGAATAGTAATCAAAAATAATAATGTACACCCAATAAACACAATGCCCCTATTTGCAGGGAAAACACACTTCAAAAAAAAAGAAAAAAAGAAAAATGGTAGAGCTCAGTAGCTATTTGAAACTGGTCCAAGTCTCACAGACCAGTACCAAAAGTCCAGTTTTAGTCCAGTCAACAACCTCACTAGGCCTTGCTTTTTGTGTGCATGTGTGCATGTGCCTGTCCTGTTAGGGACATCTTCAATAGCACAGTCTATTAGGCACCCACTTTGTATTAGGGAAAGAGGGGGTAGGGTGGGGCAGTTCACATGGATACCCCCCGAATTGGAGGGGCCTCTGTGGGTGCCACGAGTCAAGTCTTCAGGGAACCCAGCCTATGTTCTTAGCAGTATAAATGGGAACTCGGGAACTCTTTCCACACATGGAGGGCGCCGTTAGTGTTGATCACAGAACAGGCCAAACAGAGTGTTCACACGGTCCAAGAAAATAAAAATAAAAACACCCAATAAGATCAGAGCCTCTTCAATTCAGAGTCATAGAAAAACAAAACATATAATAACCAGCATAATATAAGAACAAGAACACAATAGCTAGGTCATTTAGGAACTGCCACAAGGGGCTTTAGATTGGGAATGCTACTCCATAACTTTCATACATTCAAAAAAAAAAAATAAAAATAAAAACAAACAAACAAGAAAAAAAAACAGGAAATCAAAAGTAAAGTTGAAGAAAAGGGAAAAAAACAAATCATAATATAATTTTGAAATTCTATGAAATCAGAAAAACAAAGAAAGCGCAAAGCGGTAAGCAAGGAGGAAGAGGAGGAGGAGGTGAAATTTACTCATGTAGAAGCTCTTGGAGACAGTTTGGGGACTTAAAGATCTCTGGGACCTCGCTGTCCAGTTTGCAGATGACCTTGTAGATGGCCTTCTTCCAGGACGGGTCCACGTCTTTGCCGGCCACGATGGCATTGAAGAACTCTCGCAGTGTGATTTCTGCCACCTCCAGGAAACGATCAGGGACCTTCGCGAACACAGAAAGGAAGGAATGAGCAATTGTGTAAACAGATGTGAGGAGTACACGGAGGAAATCCTATTTTAAGGTATTTTAAGTCTCACTGCAAAGTTTGCGTCCTTTATGTCACTCGACACAAAAGCACCGTTGTAGTGGTTTGATTTTAAGGCACTTCGTTATAATGCCAACCCTAAAAGTGTTTCGACCACTGAATACTGAGGAAAATGGGAACGAAACTTGACCGACTGCCAAAACCCAAACCAACTTTCCCAAACAGCGACAGTCTTCGCCCCCCCCAGTTGTAGAATATGTTCATATTTTCAAAGTGGATGTAAAACCATAAATCTCCTGTCTCTTGAGTCGCTACTTCCTTAAACGCCGGTTGAGGTGTTGGCCTGAGAAAAGTCACTTCTTGCGAATTCTCAGGTTTCTCACACCTCCCACTTCCCCCACCTTCCACCAGCAGCGTGGCGGGCGTGACATGTTTATGAGTCCCACTGTAAATCTGCGACCAAACAAGAGAGCGGAGCTGAAGAGCGACAGAGAGGTGCTGGCGAAAGAGGAAGTACTAAATGCTTTGGGAACGGGGAGACACGCTGCCTCTTTAGTGTCCCTGACAGCAGCGCTCACCGACACCATGGAGATGATTAGTCTGGCAAAGATCTGTGACACCTTCCCCCAAGCCAACACTCTGTCACACACAGACACACACGCTTATGCTGGTGTGAGCACACACACCAGCGGACACACCTCCTTGTGCCAAGGAGATGACACATCCTGTACTGTGACAGAGCTCTACATAATGCTCGCTGCACGCACGCACACACACATACACACTCACGCACCGGGTACCCTGGTGTATTTGGCTGAGTCTCTTTCCTCGACTCAGAGCTCCAGGGCGACGCAGCCTTCAGGGGTCACCTGCTTGGATAATGCTGACTGTCTGCCTGCCCGCCTCCCTCGATGCTCACACACACAAACACATATTGTCTCACACACATACAGCAGCAGCCTGCCCAAATGCCTGACAGTGCGTACTCCACTCCTCTCCTCCAGTGTCCTGCAGATACTCATCAGGAGTGTCAGGACACAGCAAGGTTAGTGGCCACTGGAACACACACACCGATGGACAAGGACCCACACACACCGACAGGCCTCTTCAACCACACACATATGCACTTAAACACACATGGGACAGCTACCAACCCCCCTCGGGGTGATGAATGGAGGCTAAGATGCCTGTGTGTCTGGTTGGTGTGTGTGTGTCTGTCCACTACTCAAGTGAAAAGGTGAGTTGTGAATAAGGAGCTTGTGCACTGTGTGTCTGTGTGTGTTTGACAGAGAGAGAGAGAGAGAGAGAGGGAAAGGAAAAAAACGAAAGATAACCCAATTCCCCAAATATTGAATTCCCGTCTGGTGGGATAAAAGTGGATATAATTCATTGTTTGGGCTGCTTGTCGTTCACGGAATACTGGCACAATGACCCCGCTTTGAGGCCAGCTACAGTAAGTGTGTGTGTGTGTATGCCCGCGTGCACTTTTCCCGAAAGACCTCGCTAACGGGACGGTGCCGCGTAGCGCCCTGGTGTTAGATGCAGGGAGTGCCGCATTACTAAGAATATTCCTGCATGGAATTTCTCCTGACGTTTTGACTATAAAAGGACAGCAAAATGCTGACTGCAAGGAGAAAGCAATGTCAAGGAGAAAAGGGTATTGGTATTTCAGATCCTCTTGACTGAGAGAGTGAGAATGGGAGGGAGGGAGAGATGGCGAGAGAAGGAGGGGCCGAGAAGAGTCTAAGGAGAGAGAGCGGCGCAACAGAACAAGGGAGTTATTCCTGTCCCACAAGCCTTTGTTTTGCGAGTACATGTGAGTTGTGTGTGTGTGTGACTGAGCTTCCTCCTGACCAGCAGTGAGCCTAAACTGTTTGCACCCCCTTCCACCTTGTCCAATTCTAACCCCCCCCCCCCCCCCCCCCCCCCCAAACCGCCTCACTGCCTCCCTCCCTCCCTCTTCATCTTTCTATGTCTCTCTAGGGTCAGCTGTTGGGCCTTTGTTCCAGAGGCATTGTGGGGGATTATCCAGTGTGGCCGTTCATTCGCTCGGCTGTCCGGTAAATGGGGCCAATCGCGTGGCTCACAATCCTTCATACATATTTCATAGGGGTTTTTAACAACTTCTCAGCAGAGCCCAAAATTAAAGGACAGATGTACAAACAGAGAGGGAGGAGAGAGGGATGGATGGAAAGAGGCAGCGAGGTGGTGGAAAGGGAAGGATGTGGAGGTGTGTGTGTGTGCGTGTGTGTGTGTGTGTGTGTGTGTGTGTGTGCGTGTGTGTGTGTGTGTGTGTGTGTGTGAGTGAGAGGAGTGACGCCTGGAAAAGGCAAACAAGGTGACTGAGAGTGAATCTATTGCCAAGCAGGCTAAATCTGAAAACGAACCTTTTCTCTTTGACTTTTGGTCCATTTTTCAAAAGTGGAGTAAAAAAGTAAGCTTAAATGTAATGCCTTTAATTTGGACTAGCAAAACACGGAAGGGGTAAACTTTCTTGTCTTGCTCATGTTGAATTTTGGCTGGCAAACGCGTGCGGCAGGCAGCGGCAAAGCATTCAAAAATCAACCAATAAAGAGCTCTCATGAAAATGAATGCTCTCGCCCTGTGTAACACAATATGAAAAGCGGAAGACGGAGTGGGAAAAGGGGTGGAAAGAATCGGCAAAGATGATAAGGCTGCAATACCCTGACATTTACATTGTGCTTGGTGTTAGGGGGCCTTCTAATCAAGGAGAAAGGCAGGGTGGAAGAAAAAGGAAAGTAGGGTTGATAGCACTAAGGCGGTAAATCAGTCTTTTTCAATGGCTGCCCCCTCTCCCCCACGACACTCTCTCCCCATTCTGTCCATCTCTCTCTCACTCGTGACAGGTTGCTTTGAGACAGAAGGATAAGCTCTTTTTCAGAGAGAGGGAATCGGATTTCCTGCTTTTTGATGAGATAATAAAATATGACGGAGGACAATAGGAGCCTGTGGACGGCTTGCTGGGAGCTATTCACTCGAGCAGCAGCCCTCATCTTAAGACTGCTTAGACAAACGTTTAAAAAGGTAGCCAGAGGCCCAAGCCCTCAAAATAAAGGCTACTGTTACACACTCTGTGTGCAAGTGTGTGTGTGTGTGTGTGTGCGCGCGTGCACGGGCCTGTGTCTTTCGCATGTGTTTCGGTAAAGCCTGAGAAATCTCTTCTCTCTCGGTGACTCAGGGTTGGCTGTTTGTTTGACCAACGTGTTTCTCCCCTTTGCTTTTGGGAACTGTCAGGAGATGTATTGCACCTTCTATTTGCACAGTGTTAGCCAAACAAGACAAGACCCTGGAAGATAAGGCTGTATGCGTGTGTTTGTGTGTGTGTAAGTGTGAGTGAGTGTTCTAGCAAGCTTTTGCCTTGAAGGATGAAATGCAGGGACACAACATAAGCCCTCGCTGCAAGCCAGGTTAATTCCTAACCCCAACTCAGCCTGGGAATACCAACACTTCCCATGCTTTTTTGGTCACTGTGTTTGTGTTTGTGAGACGTGGAATTTATAGATTTTGTAGCGCACTCAATGCCACAGATGGGGGGTTATCTGACTCTGATATCCAATAAGTATTTTTGTGATACCCGTGTCTTAAGTAATCTAAAGTTTGCACACAGTAAAGGGTCTGAAAACAAGAGCTGAAACTGACATTTGAGCGAGTCAAGCCAGAGGTTTGCAAACCTCGAACATGCACTGGCCCATAAGCCTCCCGTGCCTCACATATCTGCTCCAATCAATAATCTACAAAGGTCTTGATAAGCCCCTGGTCCATACTGTCATTTTGGACAAACACAACCCATGTCCCCTCTCTTCCTACCCCTCACCACGCTTGCCCCCCCAGCCCCCCAAGCCTCCCATCCGATAAGATTGTGCCACAGCTGAAGAATCTGACCAATCGGGAAAAGTCACAGAAGATCCGTAGTTAATTTTTTTTCTTCATTTTCGCAACATTGTCCAAAATATAATTTCATTCTTGACATCTCTCATTGGAGAGGTTTGCACCAGCGTTTAGGAGACTGCTGGGACGGGAAATGGGCCTCAAAGCTGAGCAAACATCAGCCACCCTCACTCCACTGATAGCCTTGAGAACAGGGAGCCTTGAGGGTCTGTCGTGCATACATGTGTGTGTATATCTTGCTGTCTGGTGTGCTTATGTGGACACGAGCATAAGCGTCACATGGACTTTTCTCAAGGTGCACCTCTGCTGGCGAGTCAAGGGCATGCCAGGGTCAAAGACACTGATGAAGTCGCTCTCCTATCCCATCCACAATGGTAATTTTTCTTTCCTCTCCTCCTGCTGTCCCTTCAGTTTCAAGAAATTGTCAATTGTTTGAAGGCTACAATCGACAAAACGTGGTGTGTACAAAGAATAGCTGCTAACAGCAGGGGAGCTCTGAAATCACAGTTTGTCCCATGTCTGGAGACTTAAAAATTCATCGACTCAGCTTGCATGGGTGAGAGAAGCCAATCTGGGAGGGGGGGGGTCACTGAGCGCTGTAACAGGGCCTCCTGAGGTCAGGAAGTCAGCTCAGCTTTGAGAGACTGAGAGCGCAGGAGGCAGAAGGGAAAGAAAGGAGCAAGGGAGTCTGGAAGATAGGAACAGGACATCTGGAGAGGAGGAGAAGAGGGGGAGGGAGGGAGAGGAAGAATAGAAGGGTAGGAGGAAGGAGGGTGTTGGGTGGGTGAGTGGGTGGGCAAACAATAAAGGATGGAGCGCAAGGAGGTGCGGCAAAGGAGGGAGGATAGAAGATGGATGGACGGATAGGAGTAGATGGAATGGAAGGGCAAGTGAAGGAGCAAGATGGCAGGAGACGAAAGAAAAATAATAAACTGCAGATTGGATTGAAGGAGGGAGCGTCTGGCATCAGTGGGGGAAGCATGAGTGTGTGTGTGCGTGCATGTGTGTGTGTGTGTGTGTGTAAGATATTGGGGGGTTGCTTTGACACATCTGCAGCTCTGATGCACGCCCTGGTCATTTTGGCATGCGTCCCTTTGCCACGCTTCATTAGCCTCTCTCTCTCTCGCTCTCTCTCTCTCTCTCTCTCTCTCTCACACACACACACACACACACACACACACACACACACACACACACACACACACACACACACACACACACACACACACACCAAGGGAGACCAAAATGGTCCAGAAATAATGACATAATCAGCAGCTGTGCCACAGAGCAGGCTGCCCCTCACAAGGTGACCAGGGACAGAAGGAGGAGCGAAAGAAGGAGGGAGCAGAGGGGAGAAGAAGAGAGGAAGAGGAGGATGAGGTGGGTGTGCGCTGTTGGAAAAAGCAAGCTAGCACAACAAGATGGTGTGTGTGTGTGTGTCTATGTGCACGAGCAGGTGAAAAAGGAGCAAAGGGATCATGTAGTTCTTTAAGTGATTCCTTGCTACCCCTGTTGCCCCAGGCTCTACACGCAGCTCCGGTCATTTAATCGGAACACAGAATAAATCTGTAAATCACATATATGCACACACACACACACACACACACACACACACACACACACACACACACACACACACACACACACACACACACAGCCTTCACAGTAAAGAAAAGACCTGTCAGGGTGTGTCAAACGGGGGTCCTTAATAGCCCCAAGCTATTCAGCGAGAAGCAGATGATCACACGCTCTATTCTTTTCTTTCTCTAAGTCTTCTCCGTAAGAAAAAAATTCAAAAGTCATGAGACAAGTTTGAAGTGGCGCTCACGGTTCAGTAAAGGTCTGGGTTGATATCTGAAGGTTTGTTAGAATAAGATCCATTTTGTAGATGCGCTTACTCCTGCCAGCAGATACCACCTGGGAACAGTAATCTTGATGCAAGTCTCACTTTGAACAATTAGCACCACAACAACAAATGTCTTCACTTCTTTTTCGGTGGTATCTTGCCAGCTTGTAAGAAAGCAGAATTGAAGTGAAGAATTGACGAACAGATTATCCAAAAGGTAAGTAAAGTTGTTGCTTTTTGGGGAGATGCTGATTTTTGAGCTTCAAACAAACAAACAAACAAAATTCCTTCCACCTCAATTCCAGTGACACGGCAGAGTGTAATATCCCTAATTCTATGACGGCAAACTTTGGAAAACGGACCATTCGAGCCTGTTATCGTCACCAAGTTATTACATCTCACAGTCTTATTTATCTCAGCCCGAATCTACGAAGGTCTACCTGTGACTCAGTTCAGGTTTATTAAAACAACAAATATGATTGCACAACGCAAGACATTTCCCGCCCTCAGGTCAGCATCGTTGCCTTAACTCGAAGGCTTTTCATCATCTCTCTGAAAAGCAAAAGGCAAACATATTCATGAATATGTTTACACAAGACGAGTGGATTATTTTACGTATTGCCGCTGCGCGTGACGCATTGCTCTGCAGATTTAAATGTTCAGGAGGAGAGGTGAGATTTTAATAGGCAGGAAAGTAAACCAAAGTAGATGCTGTGTAGACGAGATGAGGGAGAGAAGAGGGCGATGGGAGGTGTGTGTGCATGTGTGCTGTTGACATAAACCCACTGGCAAATTGTACTGGTTGTATTTTTGGCAGGTCTGAACCTAAATCTATACCGCCAGCTTCTCATCTCTCGTGCTCCATCTTCTACCTCCTTTTGTCTTCAATCGCTTTTCAAAGAGAACCCTAGAGCCGTTTGAGTACAAGCGCTACACCTGTGTGAAAGCCTGTGTTTTTAGGTACTTATGTATGTTTATACTTGTTTGCGTCACTGTGCATCCAATGCAGTGACTCTGACCTTTTCACCTCAAATTCCCTGAGGTCAAATGCGGTCAATGCCACCCCATCCCACCTCCGAGCCCCACAGACACACACAAACACACCGTAGCGTATGTGGTGAAGGAATAGGGGGAAAAAAGGGGGTCAGAAATGAAGGAGTGCAAGACGGGGAGGGGATAAGCAACAGTGGCGGCAGGAGGAGGAGAAAACAGACATTAGCCTCTCTGGGTGGAGAACAAATGGAGCCCCGAGAGGGACGTGAAGAGGAGGAACGAGGGAGAGCGGGGGGAAGGAGAGGTGAAGCACACAATGCTATGGGGCACGGCGGTTGGACAGACAGCATCTGCTCTCAGCTCTCTGTGGCTCTGGTAATGGATGGAGAGACACTCAGAGCACGGGAAGGAGGGAGACGCTGGGAGGAGAAGTTGGGGAAAGGAAGAAGAGGATGGACTAAAGAAAGTTTTGTCCCTTAGCTTTAAGAAACAAATAAAAACACAGCAGAGAATCTCCATGGCAGGATGTTATCAATTCAAATAGAGAGATGACAGACGGACAAAAGGGGAAGAGAGAGAAAAGGAGTGAAACATCTTTGCAATAGAAAAAAGAGCAGCTGATAAGGGAGGACACATGATACCCGGGTGTGTGTATGCAGACGGGGGCTTCTCACCGCCTTTGCTGGTACCTCCCTCTCACATAGAGATCACAGGGACTTCCTCTTTAAGCGCCCAGGTGTGTGTATGTGTGTGTGCCCTCTGTGGGAGGAGTGGTCACTGACAGAGAAAACTTGGCCTAGGCTGCCTTATGGAAATCTGAGAGTTTCCCAGAGCCATCATAAAACTGCCTCTTTATGAGACCCTCAAACTCTTTCTCTCCCCCCGCTGTCTCTAACCCATTACCAGGTCACACACATTCCTGTCTTATGAAAGATGATGTGTGTTGTCATTGGAGGTTCAAAGACAGGCAGAGGGGCTGCAGAGTAAAAAGAAAAAGGACACTAAGTGAGAATTTTCACTTGAGTCCTCACATGAAAGCGCTGCTCGCTCAAAGTCAAGGCTTTGGGAGGCCGGGTGTGTTTCGGAAGACTTTGATGGCGATGGACAGAGCGAATGAGAAGCGGAGAAGAAAGAGAAGAAGAGAGGGGATCAGGAGGGGGGTTTGAGAAAAGAGGAAAGTAGAGCCGGGGTCTAGATAATTAACGGCAAGCTCTTTAATTACTGCTGGTGTTCATTGTGCCAGAAGGAATGTGACAATTATGCCATTAAAACTTCCTAATAGGGGGGGGGGGGGGGGAATGGGGAGGGATAACGGAAGACATGCAAAAAAGAAGGATGAAAGAATGAAAGGAGGGAGGGAACAGAAGGAAGAGAGAACGACGAGAGGGAATGAGGGAGGAGGGATATGAAAGGAAAAGGGGAAACAATCGCGACAAAAGAGAAGCTGGGAGGGAGATGGGGAGCGTTTTAGGCCAGCACAGTGACAGAGCAGATTAGCATCAAACAAGAAAGGCCACAGACGTGTGTGTGTGTGTTAATGTGTGTTTCAGTGTGCGATCACTGAAACAGAGGACATATTCATTCCAAAGACGCCACCAAGGTGGATGGAACTTTGATGATGCAGAATCTGGCAAAGGAAAAACTCTGTGTGTGTGTGTGTGTGTGTGTGTGTGTGTGTGTGTGTGTGTGTGTGTGTGTGTGTGTGTGTGTGTGTGTGTGTGTGTGCTTGCTGAATCTGCGTAGGCTCCTGTTTCAAGTGGTGGTGCAGGCAGGTAGGGGAGGAAGAGGAGGAGGAGGTGGAGGAGAAAGGGGAGAGATCCACAGAAAAGGGCCTTGGGGGCATCCTGATACACATCCAGTACATTTCCATCTCCACATTACCTCTATGACTCACACACACACACACACACACACACACACACACACACACACACACACACACACACACATAAGACGGGAAAAAAAACATAACAAATGTGTCCGCGCACATATGTAATACACACAAACACATCATTCCCACACAAACATCAAAAAGCAAAAAACACACAACCCACGCACCCGCACTCACACACACACACACACACTCACACACACATTAATAACACCCACACATGTGCACCGAAAGCCACACACTAACACTCTTGCACGCAGAGTCTTCGTGCTCACCAAGGCGGTTGGTTTGTCAGGGGGGTTAGAATTTGCATGGCTGGGCAAATTTTCCTTGTGCTAAACTCTAATCAGCTCCTGTATCTCTCAGACACCTGCCCAGCAAAAAAAAAAACAAAAAAACCTTAATATGCAAAACACCTTCCCACCCTCCTCCACCGCTGCAACTCCTCGGCCAACAGAAGACTTATTCACCTGGCCTCTCTCACTCTTTTCCTCTCTGTCTGTCTTCTTGCAAATTTTTACATTTATGTATGCAAATAGGCTGTTCCCCTTAAGCCTGTTTCAACATTAACTTCCTGGTTCCAGGAGAAGAATGATAGTCTTGTCTAAAAGGTGCCTCATCTAATTTATGCTTCAGAAACAAGGGGTTTTGTCGGGGGAGGGGGTGGCATGTGAACGCTGTGTGGGCAAGTACGGGATATTCACTGGATGTTGCGTGCATAGTTTTTTAGGATTTGCAAACTCCAGTCATGGCGATTACGTGAGTCACGCAAACCTATCCAAGAATGTCATTTCGTGTGTTTTGTATGTATGGTGCCATTTGTAGTGTGAGCTTGTACGCTGTGTGTGTTTACAGGTTCACTTAGTTACATTTTTCAAATTTACTTACATTAAAAGCCAAAAAGCCAAACCTACTTGAAATTTAAACTCCATCTTCAGCCAACCTTTACTAGTTTAAGCCATTAGTAGTATTAATGTGCAGTCCACATATGAGCAACTATATAATTAATATATATCATTCTGCATAGAGCATCTTTTAAAAGATCTCTGTCGGCCTGACTGTACACCCAGCAAATTTCTGGAGTGGGGTGTTTTTTGGTAGCTCGTTTCCCAAAAGGGACTTCCATTTCCTGTTAGGGGTGTCAGGTGATTCCTCACAGGGAGAGCATAATTTGATATGAAAGCTGAAGCAGTCTTCTGGAAAATATCAAATTTAAGGGAAAAAAAGAACCCTTAATGATTAGAACACAATAAAGACATAAAATAAAATAAAATCCTTACCATTGTCCTGTCAGAGTAGGTAAAGCGCTGCTGTTGTTTTAGTTTAGACCCGAGTCTTACTGACTCACGCAATAATTTCTGCGCTCCTCACGAGCAGTTGAATAGAAGGACTTTCCTTCTGTTTTGCTCTGATGGCCTTTTGCCATATTAAGACCTCATATATATACAAGTGCCTGCTACACTCTTTCAAAGCCTCCCTTAAGAGGGTTGAAGATGGATGTGGGGAACTGCGTGTGTGTGTGTGTTTGGGTGCACATAGAAGAGCCCCAGTGGACAAATAATGACAGAGAGAGATAGACGGAAACACAGAGAAAGAGAGTGAGGCACTTTAAATGTGAGTGCTTGCAAAACTCCCACTGCTCGCAAGGGCACTTCGCTCCTGCACGTCATCTCTCTTTCTCCCCCCCATCTCTCCTTCCACCCTTCTTTCTCCCCTTTCCATTCGCCCCTCAATTCCCTTTTTCCATCCCTCCCTTCATCGCTTTCTCCTTTGTCTCTAAGCTCTCACCCTCTATCCCCTATCTATCCATCTCCCTCTTCCCCCTTACCCCCCTCTCACTCTCTTTCTCTCCCCTTCCCCTCACTAAAACAGTAGGACGCTTAACCTTGATAACAGTGAGATTTTTCCCCCCTCAAAGTGACACACACACACACACACACACACATATGCTGGAGAAGTGCTTTGCCAGCATGCCAGGCCGGTCCAAGGGACGGCCGTACCCTTCGAGGTGAACAGGACACTGGGAAATGCAGCAACAACAAAACCCTCGCATACACAGGCTCAATCTCTCTATAACAAATACACAAACACGAGTGCTCACCTGCATACACACACACATGCGCGCACACACCCCAAATCCAACTCTCTTCAGGGCCATCTTAAAACAAGCTTTTAAAAGGTCTTTTGTCAGCTGACATTGAGAGAGTTCGGGTGATCCTGAAACATCATACACACACCGCCACACACGCACGAAGGTAGGCAAAAGGAGAAGTGAGAGAAATGAAACACATTAAAGGTGAAGTTGCCTGCTGAGAATTTATGATTGCAATACGCTAGAAGATACACACATAAACGTCACGCCACAGTGACAGGTAAATGAATACGGGGAAGTAAAATGTCGTTTTTCAGAAACAAACCTGCAGACACACACACAGGCGCCCTCCCGAGAGGAAATTAACAACGATAAATGCAAAACTGTTAAGTTGTCAGCGAGGCTTCTTCCTCATTAGATGAGTTTCTCACGAAGACTGGAGTGAAAAACACGGATCTTCCGATCTGGTGATTCGGAACTTTCCCTTCACACAAACCCTGAGAAAATGCACCGTCACAAACAAAAACACTCTGGGCTTTATGTGATGGCGCAAAAGCTACCTTATACTGTGCATTACAGCACGGTGTCACAGGATGTATAAGACACTTGAACTCAGCATTGAGGACAGTTGCAGTGAGACAGTGTCAGAGAGGACACGGTGTCACAGTACCCGCCTACATCACCAGGTATCAGGTGAAATTCAGCAGTTTTTTTTTTCTGCTCATAAGGGCGGCATGTGTACTCAGTTCCTCCTTAGGAGCATGTGCAGTTTTTACGGTGTGGCGTGCACAGAATCGCTGAAACCTGGCTGGTGTTTACCTCAAAGTCGTTGGCCTTGTTGTAGTGCATGTTGAGGGCTCGGAAGAGCTCGCAGTCTCGGCTGACGCTCAACTCCTCTGCTCCGGTGACTCCGTCATTGATGGACTGCCGGGCAAACTTCTCCATCTGAATGTAGTAGAACTCCCGGAAGTTGCTGAACCACTTTATCAGCTGGGAGGTTATGCAGCGGTTAAACTGGAATAAGAGATGAGGGAGGGTTTAGCACGTTTTAGGAAGACTGCTTCACACGAAATTCAATTCAAAGACATTTTGAAATATGCAAATACGCTTCGTGCAAACTTTACAAAGACAAGGCTGTCTTCTGTAGACCTAATTAAGCTGTTGGATTTGAGCGTGAGGGGAGAAGAAGTGTAAGGATGACACAGTGTCTTTTCATATACGAGAGCTGAAGCGTGATCTGAGGTGGCGAGAAACCCGGGTTATGGAGTGAGGGAAGATAATAGAGATATTAACTAAGACAGCAAGCCGTGAGGGGGGCAAGGCGAGAAAAGAGGGAGTGGAAGAGAGTGTATGTGTGTGGCTGTGGTTCATCTTCCCCGCTGGGAGCAGACCTCCCCCCTATCATAACCCTGAGAGTGGAGGGAGAGGTGGAACAGAGGGGGTGAGACCGCAAACACATAATTGACCAGAAAAACGATTAAGTCATCATCTGAAGCGCCCTGGCCCGCGGGGGGCTCAAACATGTACTTAACCCCATTCACCAATTACACTCTGATCCTCCTCCCCTTTCCGCACCTCCCGCACAGGAAGAAAGGAGAAGAAAAAGAGCAAAGAAAGAAGGAAAGGAGGAAGAGAGACAGAGATAAGCACTGTGGCTATCTGATCTGTGCCACTCGGCTGGATTCAATAGGGCGAGGTAAACCTATTAAGAAGCTCTACGGGTCTCCCAGCTCTTTTTTCCGGCTGGCCTCATCAGTGAAAACACACTGTCTAAACATCCATACAACTAGATAAGGACACCAGGGGCTCAGGATTTTGCCTAACCATAAAATGTTGCACTCAAAGTTGTAATTTAATTCCTAAAAACACATACACACAGAACATTTTTGCTTTGCTGCTCAGACTCCTTGAAACTGCTTGAGCTCAAAATTTTGAAAAGCTTGTACCCCTAAACCATCGCCCACATCCACACACACAAAAATACACACACACACACACTCACAGGCCTTCACTCCTCCCTCCTTTCTGCTCTTTCTGTGGTGCTTGAAGAATAGGAGGACAAAACGCTACTAAACGCTGAGCGGACTGCTCGCTGGGGAGGCAGAGCGGTTTTGACATGGAGATTAGACTCTGGCCATTGTTCGACAACACAGACACACAAACACACAGACACACACACTTTGTAATCTGGGATGGCAGTCAAACACACGCAAGCGCACCAAAATGGGAGGAACCAAACGGGCAGAAAAGTTGGGGAACCAGAGGTGGTGAAACAGCCGCACCAAGGTGGAACAGGGCTAAAGGAGTGGGCCGTGCCTTTCTGGAATGATCAGCGGATGACATAATGGCGGAGTGGAAAAGAATAAGTCCGCTCGACATTGTTTGGCAGGGGTTTAGGAGGGTGTGTGCAGAGAGGAGGGGTAGCATGGCGGCTGTCCTAAAGTGCAGGGTGAGCATAAATGGGGTGGAGGGGAGGGTTGCAAGAGAGGAGGATGGGTGCAGGTCAGTGCTGTCGGACAATGGCGTTTCACTGGGGGTGGCGGTGCGGGGGGTAGAGGGTAGGAACGTGAGCAGTCAGCAAGCTGGGGTCGTGACATCAGAGTGTCAAACAAACAAACTACTGACACTTACAAATACCTGGGCTGCACGGGGCTATTCTTAAACACACATAATGCAGCAGGCTGGCGAAGTGTGACGGTGCACAAACGCGTTGTTTCACTTAAGTTGTCAGTGTAGCGTAAAGCATTTCTCGCATTCTATTGGGGGCAAATTAGTGAATTGGTGTTTGTTTGGCGAATCCACGAGACCGTGCGTGTGCGTGCGCGCATCTGAGCACATGCACAATTGAGGACTACATACTGAGATTGAAGTCAGTGAAAGAGTTGCCATCGCTCATGCAGGAGACCTTAGGTGTCACTACAGCTGAGTGACGGACACATTTGTCACTTCGGACAAAGATTACTTTATTATACCGACAGCTTGGGAGAAGATGTATTAGGGCTCGACTGCAGTAGCACAGGGCATACAAAAAAAAAGATACAATATTTACTAGAGTGCAGGTAAATACACTAAATTATATTATAGCCGCATTAACTGCACTCAATACACTCAGGGATTTAATTTTGGCAAGTCCCCCTACAGCTTCCAGCAGTCTTGGTTCATTAAGTTGCTGGTGGGGGGACCGACACCCCCTGATAGCAGCTAAGGACGAGTGTGTTCAGTGTAAAAGGAGGGAATCGGTTCAAAGGAGCACATCACTGCAGCTCCTTAATCAGAGCTGGCAGGGGTCAGCCAGCACAGACATGAGATGCAGTGAGGAAAACGTCTGTGTGTGCATGTGCGAGTCACACACACACACACACACAGCATATAAGCATATATAAAGGTGTGTGTGTGTACGTGCACTCACTTGGCTGAGAGGCAGATGAGAGAGAGACAGTGAAAGCGTGTTTCTCACACTCACACTCGAGAGCCTGTGAAAGGTCAGCGCTTAGTGTTAAGAGCACAAGATAGAAAGCGCCGCACACACGCTCACACGCATGTTGTGCTCATGCACAAACGCATACTTAAGACCACAAAAGGAAAACACTGCAGTATCTTTAATCTGAACCATATTAGTAGCCTGCCAAAAGTATTCCAGTGCTTTGACTGTCACTCACAAACTTCACACGCACATCATTCATATTTATGTAGACTGTTTTAGATTAGATTTTGTTTTTTGTGGTGTGGGGTTTATTCAGATGTTATTCAGATGCTGAAAGGCATGCAGATGAAAGGCCAAACTGTCTCTCTCGCCAACATTTTCTCTGATATGGTGGTCAACAATGGAGCAGAAAGCACACAGATGACCTCAGAGCGCTAAGCTACCATCCAGAACAACCGGAGAGGAGAGCAGAAAGACAGAGAAGCCTGTGCGGGCCTCCCTCGCTCTCTTTCTCGTTCTCCCGCTCTCTCTCTCGTAAGCCCCTTCACAGTCATCAGGGCTTTCCAACGTTTCCTGTTTTCGCAGGAGTGAATTGTGGGAGATAATCTCTGGCTGCCTATTGGCTGACTGCACACAAAAAGCGGCCCTGGAAAGCAGGCTTTTGTTACTGCGGTGACTCAAAATCCAGCCGCTGGCTTTTCTTTCTCCCCGGCCCCGCCGAGGCGCACATACCATGCCACACCATCAGCGAAAAAAAGAAAGGAGAAGGAATGACATATAGAAAAGAGAAAAACCGTCCTGGCCTCTGCTGCCGCCACAGCACATGACTGGCCCAAATGCTGAGGCTTGTTGCTAAAAGCCACAGAGAGATGGACCAGAAAAATAAAAAGTGCAGGTGAGGGAGGTTGTGGCTGCTTGAAAATGAAAGCGAAATGTAGAAAAAGCAGCAAAATCAAAGCTACCTATAATTCATATACTGTAAAGCCAAAGTACAATAACTTTAGCTGACTTTATTAATTGACTGAATACGTTTATCTAATATTTCATTATTCGCCAATCATTATAACAATATCCGTAACAATAACAGAGATGTCTTCGAGCTAGTGAGAGGATATTCTGTCATATCAACAATGGAATCATGACAAAACATTTAAAAAAACACCTCAAAGTAAAGAAAGAAAGTCATAAAAGAAGCTTAATGAAGGGGAACAACAGTCATGGCGTCCTCCACTTGTTAGGGCAACCCACTTCCCACGTTCACAGGGTTCTTGACAGTCCAGACTTGATTAGTCAGGACCCGATTAGCCTTCACGACTTTTTGTCTGAAGACAACCACTCGCTAAGAGGCTGCGTGGGGTGAATCTAATTAGATGGTCTCATTCCCATACATGTCTTCTAACTTACAGCTCGAGTCTATTGTCCTCCTCTGGAAACAAAAACAGACCAGTGTGTGACTCATAATCCCCTTAATTATCTTGACCTTGTTTAAGTATCTGATGAGGCCATTCATGAGGAGAGGCCACCTCCATGGGAATGATTAGTCACTGGAGCAAAATGGTTAAAAGCCTTCAATATTAAGTGTTTGCGCTGTTTAAAAAAAAAAAAAAAAATAGAACAGGAAAATTGAAATCAGTCTGAAGCTGTAATGTTTTGTTTTTTTTTTTTGTTTTTTTTAAATGATGTGAGAATTTCCAAACATCCAAAGAAATCACGAGTGAAAGTCAAGTGAACCGCGAGTCACGGTTGGTGGTGACAGCACACAAGAGCAGAGGGGAGAAAAAAAGGGAACCGTTATCTTCTGATTTGAATGAGAAAACCTGGGTCTGTCACAGTGTTTACTCCTCTGTGTAGTCCAAAAAGAAGCATACATACATAAAAAAAAAAAAAACGATAACACAAAACGACCATGTTATCTACAACGGCCATTGTGTTACTGGTCCTTTTTTTTCTTGTGCAGTATTGTTCTTCCTTTTCCAAATTTTTCGTTAAACTCCCAAGTGGCGCTTGCACTTATCCCTTCCGTCTTCCCCGACTGAACTTGTTTGCTTCGCCTCTCCCTCCATTAAACCGTCCTCCTTACACCTGCTCAGATAACCACTCCTCTGTCTCTAGGCTCCATCCTCCTCTCTGCCCTCTCCACCCTTCCATTACTCATCCCGGTCTTTATCTTTAGAATACTTATAGGCTCTACAGCTCCCTCACGTAAACCCATTCCACTTCCTCTTCTTTCGTCTTTTGCATAAAGCCAATGCCTTAGTAAAGGAAACAACATCGTTTTAAGGGAAGACAAGTGTACATTGTTCGTGGCAACCGAAGCTGGCATATCACAATTAACAAATCAAACTTCCCCTTTTAAAGCAGGTGTGTTGGAAGTAGAGAAGAAACTGGAGCAAAAGACAAAGTCGGAGAAGGTGTCTGCCTGTCTTTCATTTGTTACACACGAGACAGCAAACAGAGAGATCGTCAAAGCAACATTAAAAGCAAATTATTGAAGGGTGTCTGGCAAAAATGGAAAGGTTTGTAAGGTCAAAGAAAGTCTGTAGATCATGAGCATGTTTTGGACTCACCTTGACATCAGAGAAATACATCTTGAGCATGTTAGAGCTTGGGTAGCGGGTATAGAAAAACATGAGCTTGGCCTTCTTCAGATGATTTGGGGAGAGACCTTCTTGGATCTGAAAACAGCTGGTATTAAGGAAAACGACAGTAGTTTGAGGGGGGAGAACATCAAAAATAAACTTCTACATCAAGCAAACACAGACATTGCCACAAACTAGAACTTGGTAATAAATGGCAGTAATTTTGGCAAGAAATAATCATTTGGATGGTGGGTAACCAAATTTCCTTTTAGGCATGAGTGCGGGGTTACTGCAGAGGGGGGTTGAGGAGGCTGAAGACAGTGCACCAAAGCAGAACCATTTGCTTGCAATTAGCATCGTGTGTATCAGGTGTGAGAGCGTCACGGTAAATAAAAAGCTGGCCAGCACTACAGCTCTTGCTTTTACATAAGGAGGCTCATTTCACAGTCAAAGCGAGCAAACGCCTTTGCCTACACCCTGTGCTAACCTCCGCCCCCCCCTAAAAAAAGGAAGAAGAAAAAAGGAGACATTTGCATATCACAGACAAAGACAGCAGTTAACGCCAGTGACGGGCAAGAAGGCCTAATGGCTTGGCGACAGCACATGCCAAGCCTGAATATGACTGTCTGATGTTGGCTTCATATCAGTGACAAAACAAGGTCTAGGAGATAGTCCTGAACACCGGCACAAAAACCCAGCTCGTGCTCACAGAGACTATATTCAAATACACGTCAGATTCCCTCGTCTTCCTAATGGATCGCCTGGATTGAGCAGCAGCGAGCGGATGGAGATGGGTTGGTGGGGGCACCTTGAGGGATAGCATGGTTCCAGCCTTCAATTACATCCCCCTCCTCCACCCCCTTGCTCCACCCCTGCCCCCCAGCTCCTCTTATGCTGCCAAACCCTTGGAGGAGCAAAAGAAGGAGGAGGAGAAGGAGAAGAGGGGCTCTGAGGCTTTGGACTCAGCCAGTGATGGGGAGAATGAAACACATCTGCGCCACCGAACGGCCCAAGCCATTTCCATGGTGAATTAACGGCCGTATAATGCAACTGATAATATCAATCTGGAGGATAAGACATTGAAAAGGGAACAGGGGATGGGGGGCGGGGGAACGTGTTAAAACCCCGGGCTGTTTCAACAAGGGTTTTCATCAGCGAAGCAGGGATTTATATCACACAGGAGATACAGCTCTAAGTTTTCCCGAAGACTGTTTACACTTGAGCGGACAGGATACATTGCTCGACATAATTTATGATGAACCGGGGTGACTGCGGCCGTTAAAATCAGTCAAGTGTCCAGATGTAGCTGTAACTATAGAGCGGGAAGAAGGCATCAGCTGCTCGATTGGATTGCCCTTGGCCTCGGGGTTACACGGCAAAGCCAGCAAATGCTGAACCACGCTGGGTTGGCTCCTTAAAGACCCTGTCTACTTTGTGTGATTCAGTAAGAGAGAGAGAGAGAGGGGAGAGTCAGTTGTATACGCAGCGAGGGTCTTGTGGGGGAAACCCTGGCAGGCTGGTGTTACTCTGACAGGCCTGGCCAAAAGAGCAGCACTTCACTTTCCACACCACACCATCTGCTCCGAGTGGAGGGGATACAATGGGATCTTCAGACAGAGCGAGCGAGAGGGAGAGGCAGAAGGAAAAGAGATCTCTGTTGCAATAAGGCAAGGTGGGATTTGTTTGAAGCCACGCTTTTACACTTAGATTAATTTGTTTTTGCTTTTTCAATTAGTATACGGGTCGCTTCATCCCCCCCCCCCCCCCCCTCTCTCTACGTCCTTATCGCCGAAATTAAAATTTGTTCTAAGACAAAGATGTTAAGGTCTCACCTCTCCGGTTATATCACCATACCACCTCCACTGAGCCACCAATTAAGAAGCTTCATATTTCCTAATGAGACATTTCTATTTCCAATTCACTCACAGCTTGCAAATGTAATTGTGATTGGACTTAGGGGTGGTGTGCAAGGCTATTATTTTGTCATGATGGTGCACTCACACCAGCTGGCCCACTGTTCGCCTGCCACATCTGACAAGACATCATCATTCTCACAACACTTCCCCAAAGCCCAAAGTCATGAGAGGAAAATAGCTGCTCTACTTCCTAATTCCAGGTGTAAGGACAAGAAAATTTGGAGTCGGACTGTGAACAAATGAGGAAATTGATAGCAGCCATCTGCTCCACAATACTGCCGAGACCTGGTGAACTTGAACACACCTCGCAAAATGTCTGACAAGCTGTCCCTGACTTCTGAGGCTTAGGGAAAAAAAAACACACTAATGGAAGCTGCTATAAAAACAGATGCAAATTCAAACAAACAAATTCATACATGTCACGCTAATTAAAATAAAGAATGCGCAAAACTATATCTCGTAAATGGCCAACTTTGCTTCGAAACCTGTGGATTGAGAAATAAAATATGAAAAAAATAAAAACAAGCACATGTCAAACACATGTGGACATGTTCTTTCGATTCTTTTCCATTTAAGAGTACATCTGTTAATGCCCTGAATTTATAAATGCTACAATGAAAGCCACAGCATCTGGCATACGTGGTTTGATTGTTCTCTACGTTCTCTCAGTCTCTGTATGTCTCTCTCTTTTCATCCCTCCATCGGGAGCCTGTAGAAGCAAAGGATTATGGATCTCTGGAAAGCGTTCACCCTTGGGTCAGAAGACAAGACAAGGCGAGGTAATGAAAGATAAACAGCTCGCTGCAAACACCTGTTAACGTCCGCTTCAAAGAAAAGACAGAAAGGAGGGAGGAGGGGGGTGTGGGGGGTTGCAGGGAGGGAAAACAAAAAAAGAAGTATTTGGCTGCCAAGCAACAGCCGAAGGGCCCCCCGGGCTGTTGACAGATCTTTATGAAATGAAAAAAAGAGAGAAGAAACGACAATGATTGTGGGCTTTTTACAACAGCGATGGATGATAAGAGGAACACAAGAGAAAACACAAGCAATCATAAATATACATCTTTCCCGAATCCTCGGGCAAACCTTTTGTGACACGCACACACAAAAAGACACGCACACACGCATCCATGCACACAGACACACAAAAGGCTCTGCACTCAGGTGTGCACAAACGAGGGAACCAAAGTGTTAAGTGTACATATTCACTCGCTAATAATATCGACAACAGGTACAAAGCGGTAGGATTAATTAGTTAAGCACATAATGAACGTTAATGATACGAAGACAAAAAAAGGTAGTGTGACGCCAATCAAACTTTTATGAGGGTTAAGGGGTGTTGAATACTTAGGGACTAAGGAGGTACACAGGAAACGGAGAAGGCACTGAATGTTTAAGCTATTAGTCCCGTGTCCCCAGGGGATTCAATTTGAGCCTCCCATAGGGGATAGCCTCTTTATCCACAGGGCATGATTGGGGCACACAGGGGTTAAACTATAAGGCAGGCTATATAACACTATTGTGTGCCAAGTTCCAGGAAGCTATTCCCCTCCTTGCTCTTCCAGGCCATTTTTATAAAGAGAATTGGGGTGGTTAATGTCGTGGGGGGCCTAATCTTTTGCGAGTAAGCGATATGTGACAAGAAGGCTTTTAAAGCACTTAGGTTTGAAGATGGAAGAAAAAGCTGTAGGGTGCTGTGAGAAGGAAGAGGTATGAGTGTAAAAATAAATACAACAATGCAGTACAATGGAGAGGAGAACAGCAGTGGGAGGAAAAGTGATTCATCAACAATTTCTCAGTTTCTTAGGCTAGTTTCAAACATACTCAAAAAGATTTGATTTTTAACTCTTTGTGGCTCAGATGCAGTGTTTCGAACCTGTATCTATGGGGAATTACCACCAGAAATCTGATTTTTTCCCCCCCCCTGGCTTACAGAGGCATGAGATAGTCTGATGCCTCTGTAAGTTGGGACCACACAATGTTAAAACATTTATTTATTTGGCCTTTCAAGCGTCAAACGCAGCTGAGACCGATAACACGCGCACACTCACACGCACACCACCCTGATTTGTTAAAGGATACATTGCTGCCTGAGTAGGGTGAGATGTCAGCCATGTCCTGGAGATCACTGCACTCAGACTTGATGAGGGACAGGGAGAGCCCCTCGGCTGTGCTGCCGGGGTGTGCTGGAGAACAAGAGCGATGGTGGTGCCCCAGGTGATGACCTGACGACATCTTGGTCCTCAAGCTGGTGCTTTCCCTGGACAGGTCCATGGAGTCTGGTGAATTACGGTCCTTGCCTGTATAACTACCTGGGGGTGCGCCAAGAGGACTCTGGAAAGGGTAGCCCATGAGAGGCAGTGGAAAGGGGTGTCTAAATGATGGGGGGCTGAAGCCCATGGAGGCAGAGAGTGAGGAGGGGTGAAGGGCGGGGTGGTGGTTTCCACCGTGGGCACCCACAGCTGAGGCCTGGTGGTGGTGCTCACTGGGTGTTTTCCTCACTACTAAGGGCAGTGCCTCAGTTTGGTCATTGGTTGCGCCGGGGATCCCGGGCATGCTGGTAAAGGAGTCGAGCGGATTGGGAATGATGACATCGCCAAAGCACTGCAGCCTCTGGTTGGCGGTGTGAAAGTTGGGGTTGTCTCCATTGACAGCAGAAGGAAATCTTTCAGGAGGTATGGAAAGTGTAGGAAAGGCTTGCTGAGGTGTAGGGCGTGGAGGCTTTGCAAACACCTTAACCACTGTGTCCACCACCTGGGTCATGGCAGAATTGAGTTCCTGCTTCAGCGTTTCTGCCAGCTGTTTGCCTTCAGCATGCATCGAGGAACCCGGACCTCCGTGTCCTTTGTTCCTGCTAAGCCCTTCTCTTCTTGGCTTCTCTCCGTCAGCCAGCAGGGCTTGCTCCTGAAGCAATGCCCTCGCCCTGTCTATGAAATGGCCCGGATCCAGGTCAGACATCTCATTGTCTGAGCGCAAGTCATCTCCACCCCGATCGTCACCTCCGTTATCAGACCTGGCTGGGCTGTCCTCTGACATGTTTCCTATGTCATTGTGGAGGTCGTTGTGTTCTGAGTCATCAGTTGAGTCGTATATCTGAAAGAACTTCTCCTGCAGCTGCCGTAGTTGCTTCTGCATGTCCTCCAGCTGCAGTTTGAGCTGCCGTCGCTCTTCCTGCTTCTGTTCCTTTCTCTGGCATACCAGCTGGGTGAAGCTCTGCTGTTGCTGCTGTGGCAAACGCTGTTTACGCTTGTTCTCTCGGCTACTGCTGCACACCTCGCCTCCCCGTGGGCTGCTGGGGGCCTGCTGTTGAGACTGAGGAGGTGGGCAGTCCAGCTCCATGTCCCGTTCTCCATCCATATCATGGTCACGCTCATGACGGGTAGCAGCAGGTACTACCACGCTGGGGGAATGGCTCATGCCACGGATAATGTTCTCTACGCGAGCTCTCTTGGCACGCAGGTGTTCATCATTGAGACGTTCTATGTCAAAGGTGGCCAGGCCAGGAGGACGGCCAAATGGTGACAAACACTCTTGTGGGGTGCTGTCCTGGGAGGAGTTACTGCAGGCATCCTCTTGGGGAGCATCAGAACTTGCATTAGAGAGCCCTGATCCAGGGAAGCCAGAGTCCCCTCTATCACCCCGGTCCCCTCTTTCTCCCCTCTCGGGCCCTCCTCCATTTTTGGCGATGTTATTCTTGAGAAGCTGAGAGATAATGGTGGTGCCAGGGAAGGGCATCATGGTGTCCTCGTATGAGTTGGCCCTCTTCAGTAGCTTTCGGAGTACATTGGACTTGGACTCACTGTCACTAGCTGACACAACGCCAGGCCCACCATGTGGCTGCACAACGGAGCACTCCATGGAGTCGGTGTCTGATCCGTGGTGAGAATGAGAGCTCAAAGAGTTCATGGCACTAAAAATGGCTGCTTTGGCGCGGGCAATGTTATCAGTGGTGGCTGTGGTGACTGCTGCTGTGGAGGAGGATGTGCTGCCCACGGTCCGCTTAACACCAATGTCCACACGTCTTCGCTTGGTCTGTCTGTTCAGGAGGGAGTCGCTGTCATGGTCCGGCATCACGGGCTGCTGCTATTGGGCCATATCCCACACACCCAGTCCTCTAGGATCAAAGCCTCTGAGTACCTGGAGGGGGAAAAAAATCACAGCTGCATGACTCACCAAAGTGAAAAATATTTTCAGAATCTAACTCCCTCACTTCGGCCTGTCCTTAAGCAAGAACCAAAGCTGTACCAAAAAAAAAAAAAAGAAAGAAAGAAAAAAGCTTAAACATTTTTTCATATACTGAAAAAGTCAGAATCCGTTAACCTCTAGAGAATTGGAGTAGCCGATTCGATGGGTCTAACCTAAAGATATTTTTCTCAAAGCAGCAGGGAGTACCTCGTCTTAGTTTCTGCAAGTGATGAACGTTAAACATTCATGATTACATTTAGGTAGTAAGGACACAGGGCTAAAGGGAGACGGGGTCAGAATTAGGCCTTGGCTCGACATTCCAGGGCAAAGTCCTACATTTTATCCTGTCCCATGTTACATGCTGCGCGACACTGAACCAATTCCCACGGAACACAAAGCTGCATAAAATTATGATAATTACTTAAGTACTTGTCCTCATTTCCATGATTGTGCAGTGAGAGCCAACGTAGGAGCTCACAAAATCAAATAAAAAGAAACAGGGTTAAGATCATCAAAAAACAAAAAAACATGCAGGAGGATGCCGTACACATTCTACATATCACTGCACACACTTTACTGAAGCCTAAAACGCTGTCGGTCAATTCAACAAGAAATTTCAAAATATTTAAAACCACGTTTAGTCTTTGCGCAATTGTAAAAGTCCTGCATTCACATTAATCAATATGGCCATCATATCGTACTCAATGGGAAAAGTGACACAAAAAAGAAACACAAAATAGGCCTATTGATTATGGTGCCAGCATGAGCTCACTTCTGTGTTTTTTGTTTGTCTTTTCATCTGGCAAGGGCAGTTAATTCTGCTCAAATGAATAGGTCACGCGGGTCAACTCTGGCAAGGAGCAACTTAAAGCGCTCTTACAAAAAACCCTAATGCCCTTCTGAAAGCAAAACGTTTTGTCAGTACAGGGCTGCATCAATAATGCTATGTAAGCAGCGGTGGCAGTGCCTCAGTCAGAGCCATATCAGATGCAGCCTATCTCAAATGTTATTGTCAGAAACAATTTAATATTTCTGTAAAAAAAATTACATATTTTGAGGTGAGTAATTTGTGAATTGTTTCAGTGTTTTCTTAGGATAAAAGTGTAGGTGGACATTTTTATTTTTATTTTTAAACAAGACAGTTTTTGTCAGGACTCGCAATGGCTCAGTCAGAAAATGATAAAATCTAATGAATTTAAGGTAACTTAATTTTTTATAGTGTGCAAACATAAAAAATATTGATTTGGCTCACATGGAAATGCAGCTGCAGTCATGTCACATGGCGGATTCAGATCTATGTTTATAATTTAACATTCAAAGGCATTCATTTCAAAGGCTCTCTTTGAAGTGCAAGTGAAAGCAAACAGCAGGAGAAATTTCTCTCTTTTGATTCAGGAATACTTTTTCCTCAGCTACAACTAAAAGAAATGTATCATCTTTACATTGTCAGTGCATGTGAAAAGACTTTTTAAAAGACTTCTGTCTTGCCACTAAGGCCCACACTTTCACACTGCATGCACACACACACACACACACACACACACACACACACACACACACACACACACACACACACACACACACACACACACACACACACACACACAACATCGCTGTTGGCTTTGTTGCAAACTGTGCAGTGTGGTGCACATGTTGCACATGGTATTTGATGTAATTCAGGGAGGAAAAATTACATTTTGTAGCAGATAAAACTGTGAAAGTACAGACTTACTGGATGCACACTGGGTTAAACTGTGACACCAGTATTCTAAAATAAAACATTTGATAAATGCCTTTGGCTCAGGTCGTGATAGCCATATCCAGGCATACAGACAAGACCTGATACATCCACACGAGTAAAAAAAAAAAAAGAAGAAAGAATGAAAGAAGAAAAAACGCACTTCACTGTCTCGGGAAACTTGCTTGAAATAGTCACCAGCACCTGTCTTTGCCGAACACGCACCTGTCCCCTATTGCCCATGCGCACTCTCACACTCTCCCGTTCTCTCTCTTAAAGAAAAAAAAAACTTGCAACAATTTTAAGCATCTGTCATACTCACATACAGAAATTCACTCAAACTTAAAGGATACACCTTAATTAAAAACTCATAAACAATACACGCATAAAAGGACCATTTAAACCTCTCACGGAAAAAAAGGAAAATGCAAAAAGTTTTTTTTAAAGGAGCAAAGTTCAAGTTTTAAACTCAATTAAAAATAATTCTTTAAGGTTTGAACTAAAAGTCCGGCAACATTTCTTCAAGTGAGACTGAAATCTGTTGGTTTGGATATCTGTTTAGTTGCCAGCGAACAGACTTTGATATCAAAAGAGTTGCGCACACAATCGAAACACTGCGCTTTATCACATCTGTCCTAGAGAGCTACCGCACAAGATAGAAACCCCATTTACCAACCGGGAGGGCTGAGTACCTCGGTAGTTTACTGTGCAAGACTCTTTGTTTGACTTATCAATTAAAAAAAAAAAAAAACCCGTAATGAGTCGAAATAAGACTTAGCCAATGGGACAAAGACAATATGAGGTCATAGCAAATTCACAGTTTACAATAAGCGCGGAGGAGAGCCAAACACATGAAGCCTAAAAAAACAAAAAACAAAACCCAAAACAAAACCAAAAAACCAACCAAAAACAGCCCTTGTTAGAAATCACGATTCCTTTCGCACAAAAACTCGCTTCCCAAACTTACTTTTTTAAAGTTGGGAAATCAACTTGATCTCTGTGCTTTGATGAGGAAGGCTGGGCTACCGCTCGCAAATCATCCTCGAGACAAACACGGGCTGCTCGCGCAACTCTCACCACAGATCAAGATGAGGGTACGAAACAGAGCAAATAATGTCGTATCGAAATGATTAGCAGTTGATTACCATAATAAATTTCCCCGTTAACGATGTTTGATTTGTTTATTTTTTCCGCCCACCGTGCGCAGGCGAGGCAGAACGAGAACAAGAGAGGGAGGTATCCGAGGACAAGGTTACTTACCCTTTTGATGAAGAGGGGGACAACCTGAACTCCTGCGGGGGGGAAAAATGAGAATACGCGCAGGGCACCGAGGATTGTTGTATGCTGGAATATAACAGTGTCTCAGAGAATGAAGAGCTGGAATAAAGTCGGCGACGCGAGCGAAAAGAACAAAATAGGGGAAAAATATAGAAGATGAAAAGAGCTCTTGCGCGTCGGTCTCTCCCTCTATCCTGTGCTGTGTGAAAGAGTGAGAGACATAGAGAGTATGCTAGAGAGAGAGAGGGAGAGAGAGCGCGAGACCGCGTGTATGTGTGTCTCCGAGGCGCACTGGATGCAGAGGACTGGATGCTGGAGCGCTCCTCCGCCACTAAGATCCACTTTAAGACACGGCTGAAGGAAACAGGAAGACGTGCGCGTCATGAGCGGCGTGATGTAACGGTCGCAACCTACCAATAAGAAGCGTCCGTCGGGTCCGGAGAACAACTCGCTGAACTTGACCAGAGAATGGGACTTGAGCATGCTACCAAAGAGAGAGAGAGAGGAGGAGAGAGAGAAAAAAAGGAAATAGCAGTCTTACTAATGTTTCTTCACAAATCACCGACGACGCGAGTAAGAATCGTTACACACTTTGACATGACACTTCTTAAGCAGCGGGGAAAATCACAACACACAGACACACACATACACATGGCTATGTTATTTATTTTCATGGTTATTCTTTAAAAAAAAAAAAAAAGAAAGTTTCTGTAATAAACGGTTTAAGTGCTGCGTAGTCCCAGGAAATGTGGAATAAAGTGTCAGTAGCTTCAGCCAAGAATTTTGAATGTTTTTGAAATAATAATTGTTGGGAATATGAATCAAATAAATTGATTCATTTCGAAACGGATTAAAAATCATATTAAAGTTATTGTTAACAGTAAACGTTGTACCGTTTTTACGCAAATGTCTCCAGACATCTTTCAGCCTTCGTTTTATTTGTTTGCAATAAATTTCAAATTAAAGGTCTCTTTTGGAATCCAGTTTTTTTTAACCCTTCTGTTATTTCAAGTTTCGATCATACTCGATTAGGCATTCTTTCAAACCCAGCCATCTTTAATGATTGGAATATAATAATATTAACTGTGTAATTTGATCCTTGTATGTCAGAGGAAACTATGCACGGCGTTTTTTTTTTAGATCAGTCATGGGTATATACCGCATATACTTTTTTGTTTTATTTTTATTTTTCCGGCAAAAACACTGCCACACGTTTAGACCGTGCATTCTCGTGGGGGACAAACAAGTTGGGGGTCACTTGAGTATTGGGGGATAAAAATGGCATGTAGAGATATTTTACGCACGCGGGTTTCTCATTGGTTGCACCCAAGTCTGATTAATGGACGAGTAAAGCAAAGCAGCACATCACGCTTACAGCTCTGCTTTTGAATTCAGATTATCCAGAGAAGCCACTGTCTGAAGAAAACTAAACATCACTTTTGTAAAAAGCTCAATTAAGAGCCGAATATCGTCACGAAGCTTCTGTCAGCTTGCTGTCACTAAAATATCCCCCCTAAAGATGAATTCTAACCTGGTGGTAAAACGAAGAAGAATAAAGAAAAAGAATTTACCTGTATGTTTGCAAACCAAATGATTTTCAACACATTATTAGTTTTTCCACCCACCTGTAACACAACCTTGCGCACAGTGACACCTGATCCTTTCCACGAGGCTTCTGATTTATGAAATGATGACGGCTGCTCGCTCTCAGTCCTCCTGCTTTCTTACAAACTGGATGCTTCATCATAACACAGCCGCTTTTGCGCGCGGCTAAACAAATGTTTTAACCTTCGACATTTACAACAGGTGATATTCACAATTTTTTCTTAATATTACGAACATTTTACTGGGGCTGGATTTAATGTTTAGGATGGAGAGAATTATTTTATTCGATTGTTTTTGAGGGTACATGGCACATTCATCTATACTGCTGATCTTACGTTCCAGGTTGGCAAATAATAGTTTTCAGAAGAAAATTATTATTATAATTAAAATTATTATTATTATAGTAACGTAAAAACTTGATTTTTCATTTTTTTTCTTTCTCAAATTATATTTAACAAATGTTTTTAAAACGGTTTAAAAAGTTCTTGCACAATTGCTCATGAAATCAGCTATTTTTATTCCATGCTTCTCGCTTCGGATCCATTTTGTTGCACGTTTTTCTTTTTTCTTTTTATTTTTCCTTCTTTCTTCTTTCTTTTTTCTTTTTTTTTTATCCTACTGAACAAACAGGATCCTAAAGTACTTAACGAGAAATCTTATTTTCCATATGCCCCTCTGTCAGGCGCCAAAAAGGAAAAGGCGAGTCTCTTTTCCATGTCGCAAGCAAGTGTTTTTTAGGACGAACGAATTGCAACGAAGTCAGCAAAGTTTGGTGTCTGGAGTGGCTTTTCCAAAGCAGGTGTCCCGGCCCCCCTCCTGCTCCCTAACTGGCCTGTGGCTGATTTGGCCTCGGCTCCCCTGGGTGCCGTCGGTGCGCACACAGGCTGGAAAAACAGGCCGGGACATTAAAGAAAGCGTGTTTGGAAAAGGAAGACTCGGATGAGGTGTAGAGGAAACGTGTGGTTTAACACTGGCTGCTCTTATCGCGGCCCATTCCAGGTGGATCAACCCGTGGATTTGTTTCAAACTCCCTCTCTCCTCCCCACCACCACCACCTCTTTTGGATCGAGTGCGACACACCTCGATGCCCAAGACTGATAATACGCTCTGACATTGCGCACTGATGGCCGAATTTACTGACATATTTATTAGAGCTGTGCCCAAATGCAGAAGGAGGGAGGCTACAAAAACAATATTTCTCCCAGAGGTGTTATAAAGCCACATTTTTATCTCGTGCTGAGTGGTAATAAGTGCACGCACTCGGCGCATGGTATGTCGAAGTGGAGAGGAGCCAGTGGATTTTTCCTTAGTATGAATTTTGATCAATGTCGCATTATTATTATTATTATTATTATTATTATTATTATTATTATTATTATTATTATTATTATTATTATTATTATTATTATTAAGCCGGTGGAGATTTCATGAATTTAAGTTTCCTGAATTAATGAAAGAATGAATATTATTTGGCAGAAGAAGAAATCTCTTGAGCAGCAGTTATAAAATGACCTTAATCAGATAATGACTTGATGAGCTCCTACAACAGCTCATTTCTTTTCAGAGAGACAGTTTTTGGAGAAATGAGAGAGCGACACAGAGAGAGAGAGAGAGAGAGAGAGAGAGAGAGAGAGAGAGAGGGGGGGGGGGGGGAGAGAGAGAGAGAGATTTGCGAAATCATAAGCAGGGCGAGATGGTAGCGCTAAAAGCTGTTTTGTTCCGGAGAGGTCTCCGGGTCCCTGAATAAAAAGGTTTAGGAGACAGGACAGAGGAGAGGAGAGGAGGATTTCGGGATTCGAGTGTAATAAGTGAGTAGGAGTCTGAAGTCCTTGTTGGGCCTCATGTCCAGGACTTAATGTATTCAGCTTTCACGGCGGAGATGAGGATGCAGGAGGAAAATGTGCACTTGTTTTTGTGGTCAAGGTAAAATGGAATCTGAAATATAAGAAAGCTCCATAAGGCCCCAGCGCTGTAGTAAAATAACAGCAATTTACACATGTTTATTAATGATATTACTCCTTGGCTACCGGGTTGTGATAACTGGCACAGTGTGTTTACCCCCCCACTCCGCAACCACTACCACCCTCCGTGACCCACATCTCTCTTTCTAGGCTACAAGTAGTGGCGATTATGGAGGCGTGTGCTTGTGCGCGTGCGTGCAAGAGGTGGCGGGGGTTGGGGTCATCCTCTATCGCCTGTTTTATGGCAGTTCACACGCACGCACACAAAACACACACTATCTTAAATTCAAATATGCTTTATTTGCATGAATGGGTATTGGCCATAGCTGCAGAAGCAAATGTATGACACAACATAAAGAGAAGCTAACAGGGAAATATGAGATGCATGTGCAAACCAAACACGGAGCAATGATAAACAGTGACACACACACACACACACACACACACACACACACACACACACACACACACACACACACACACACACACACACACACGAAGACTGCACATGTAAAAATATTTCCATGTATATATATATGTTTATTCTGACATTCGGGATAAGGTCTGGGGGATAAAACACACCTTTCTACAGATTAACCTAGTTTCCAACAGTTAGATATGAACCTGTTCGCTCAAACATCTCATGGATCTTGTCAGGCCTGCCTGAAAATAATAGCCAATTAAAAGAATGCTGCTCAGTGAGGCTGACGGGAATATGGCTGCAGTCGAACTCATTAAAATCACAGATGCCGCATATTCCGAACATCGTACATCTGCTTTGGACGCGTAAAATCTGACTATAGCTTTACGTTAACGTGTCGCTCTGATTTCTGTTAAGTCTGAGTAAATTATTTCTTGGAAGAATCTTTTTCTTTTTTTTTTAAATCATTGGCTATGACGGGAGCTGGGCTAAAGTCAACAGGAACGAAGGGCGCACTCACACATATCAGCACACACACCCACACACACACATACAGAGGGGCACACACACAGCGCCTTGGAGGTGCTTGGGCGAACAGACATGCTGGGAAATCGCCTGGAACTGTATTAAGCCTGACGTCCTTAAAACAAACAATGGCACCATGAAATAAGGGCTTATGCGCTCAAAGTCAAAGAGCCCCTTTAGCAACTCTCTCTGTTTATCTCTCCCTCTGTCTGACACACACACAAGCTCTCTCTCTCGCGCGCGCACGCACTCACTATTTCTTGGGGGGTTACACACTCAGGCTCGCAGCTCCATCGGGAGGGGACCAACTTTGCTCCTATGAACTCTCACCTGTCAACATGGAGCAGAGGACTTTACTTGGTAAACATGAAAGGACTTTAGCTGTTTACTTCTGGCGGTGACTTAGCCTGATTTATCCCACTGCAAAGCCACGGTCACAGCTAGTTATGCGAGTGCTTTTCAAGGCGAGGTTAAATCCACACCGATCCCCGTTCAATAATGGGACGATTTGAATGCGTAGCTGCATTTTCAGCGACTTCAGTTATTTCCACTGGTCACCTGTCTGTGCTAGTCCAAGCTGATTTGACTGGATTAAAGTGACACATCCAGGTAAACGTTTGGTGTGGCTTAAGATGCCATCGCCCCATATAAGTTATGATTACACTAAAAATCTCGTCATTTTTCGAATTTAAAAACAACTCTTTACCAATGAACTCTGATCATATGTTTTTTTTCCCCAAAACATGGTGGCCCCGTGTCCACAAATAAAGCAGCATCACCTTCTATGTTTTTCGGTGTAGTGTGGCATCAAGCTCTGCATCTGCACCACCTCTGCCTGCAGTTCTTTTCTTTTCCCCCCATTTAAAAAAAAAAAAAAAAACTTCCACAGCCACAGAGCCCCCGTCTGAATATGCTGTTTGAAAAAAAAAAAAGGAAAGGCAAGAGCTGTAGCAGATAAGCGGCGGTCTGTTTTCACTCCTCTGATCAGCGGTAATTATATTTGTTGGCGTGGAGGCAAGTGGTCCTCCCCGGGGGGCGTATTGTACTCGACTCACTCCATGTCATAAAACAAAATTACAAGGAAAGGAGAAGATATCCTACAATAACAGAGGCGAGTCATGAAATCAAAGAGGAGCTAAATTAAATCTGAAGAGGGGGGGGGGAAGTCACGGAAAATACATTAGTGCTATGAAGGACAAGGGCAGGGGGCCTCAAATAAAACGCAGGTTAATGAGTTTTTAATAGCTTCTACGACTATATGGTTGGTTAACAGGCACACACACACACACACACACACACACACACACACACACACACACACACACACACACACACACACACACACACACACACACACACACACACACACACACAAAGCCTTCTCCACCTCACTGAGACGTTTAAGAGTAATTAGTGATCATTTAAGCTTACCTGTGCTTCAGCCTATCCGCACTTACCCAAATACTATAAAGAGAGGCGTCTATATGGTCTATAGTGACAGGCTTAAGTAGCTTTAAAGTGCCTCTCTCACCACATATTAGTCTCTGGTTATAAGTTTAGCTCTTTGAAACAGTCTGCTCTCCTGTTACAGTACTGGACATTCACACTTCTCCTCCTACCTGTTGGCACCCTCTTGCCTGCTTTATGTATCTGTGTAACCTCTGACCTGCAGCGTGGATGTCTGGCCTGCTTTACCCAGCAGGACCTCCCCAGCAGAGTGGCCTTTCGCTGGTGACCTCTCACTGACCTCTCACACCAGAGGAGCTCAGTCTGCCTTAGCAGAGGTCAGCGGGAGGGTAAGAGTTATAATTGGCCTGTAAACACATACATGGAAACAGAGACACACAT
This sequence comes from Rhamphochromis sp. 'chilingali', assembly GCF_963969265.1. Taxonomy (NCBI): domain Eukaryota; kingdom Metazoa; phylum Chordata; class Actinopteri; order Cichliformes; family Cichlidae; genus Rhamphochromis; species Rhamphochromis sp. 'chilingali'. The sequence continues at coordinate 10,394,349 of NC_137932.1, read as the reverse complement.
AAACACATACACAGACTAACACTCACCTTTGAGGAGAGTGCTGATTTCTGGTTACTCGTTACCAGCTTATCAAAATAAACACAACTCAAATAGGGAAATATTGTTATTCTTGTGCTCCTCTGTGTGTCTGCTCACTGTAGTTACTTTGCAAATTAAGATTTGACATCAAATTAAATTTACCTAGTTTATGGACTGTGACGGTCCATTCTTATGTATATTACCCAGTACATAAATTTACTATACTTAGATCACATTAAAATGCAAGGAGATGTTATACCATTGAGTTATAATGCACAATGTAGGGGTCATTTTTGTGACTTTTACTTAAGTAAAGGATGTCACTACTTGTTCCACTAGTGTGAATTTCACCATGACATTACTTTACTGTCTCCCATAGTTTTTCTATTAGTTACTGTGTTTTACATTACCTATAGGATCGAGTGTTAATGTATGCATGTAGCTTGTAATTACGCACCATCTATCCTCTGTTGGGCCATGCATGAACATGCCCCAACCACAGGTTAAAAACCAGCAGCCTCAAACTGCTCATTTAAGTTAATGCACACACACACACACAGAGGGCACGCACACTCGAGAATCTGCTGTGCATATACACGGGCTCATGTTAATGCAAACGCGTACACACGCACACGGCGTTTTCAAAGACTTCCCTGTGGACAGAAGCGTCTGCCAGCGCTGCTATAAATCACATTGAGGCTGGTGCTGAGGGCAAGGCGCACCTTGTCCACATCGCCCCCACTCCTGGGCTGAATAAACCATAACATCCTGCCTCTCGTGCTGCCCGACGCCCTCTGAGCATGACCCTAGAGGAGACCCCCCCCCGCCCCGATGCCCTCATCTGCCCTCATCTGCCCTCCTCCTCCTCACTCCATCCCCGTCATTGTTCCCCCCTCCTTTCCAGTCTAACTTGTCTATCTTTAGGAATTTTAGCTGTTGCTGTGGACTTTTGGGCAGGGCTCTGTTTACTTGGAACAATACACAACCCCCTCCTCATCTTAATTTAGGACCTTTTTTCATTCCAATGACTTCCTGCTAAAAGAGTGGGATTAGTGAGGGGGGGAGCAGAGAGAAGGCGAACACTGAACAGCAAAACAGCAGGAAGCAAGCATTTATGGTGGTGGGCGGGGGGGGGGGTGGGGGGGGGGGATGGGATGCTGACACCCTCATCCTGTCGTGTGCCTACTTGGCACAGGTGTTCTCGGCCAATCAGCTCCCTCTGTTCCATTTACCTCAGGGTGTGCCGAATTTGGCTGAGAAGGTGCACCTTCCTTTCATGACCCTCTCTGGAGGAAGTATAATGTTTCTGGAAAGAAGGAGAGGATTTTGCAGACCGGTCAGGAGAGCCAAGTGTACAGGCTTATAATAGAGCAGATAGCAAACAGACACATAAAAGTGAACAAAGACCTTATGAAGTGTTGAGTTATCTACTGACTATGGTTCCCTTGATTTTTATGGCTGCAGCGGGAGAAGCTAAGCAAACAATCCACGCAGTGGTTGGTTCTTGGCATTCCAGTTGAAGGTCTTACAGTAGACAAAACCCACATTGGAAAAGAAAATCTCGGCTGTGTGTTGCTTGGCATGAAACCACCGCGCTGATTACTTCCTCTAAAATTCAATTTCTAAAATATCTCAGAGTTGCCAATAAATCCAATGATATGCAAGAGTGTGTTTTAATTTAAAATGCTATTTTCTGAGAGAAAGGTGGTTGAGATGTTTTTGGGTTTTTTTTAATACTTTGTTGAAGCACAGTTACAATATGTTTGGGGAAACTAAATAAATATAGCACTGTATTTATTTTTTTTAAGTTGCGTGGTGTAATGAAATAAAATGAAAATAAATTAAAGTGCAACAACTTTCAAATGATTTAAGCACTAAATCATCACATGACAATGTAATAAAATGTTGCTTTCAGTGAACATGTTATCATTTTGAATTTGATTGTCAGTGTTTCAGAAAAAGCTGCTACATGGATAAGAAACGACTGGAAATCTTGTATAGTGTTAAATTCACACATGGGCAAACGTCACACAACTACTTTTTAACCCAGTAACAGCTCAACAACATGACTGGGTATCAAAGGGGTCTTTTTGAGGGAATGTTGGGGAGGAGGTTTGAAATGCTGACTCCCTCTGTGGAGGCCTTATTAATTACTTTACAATTAATATAAATGACAATTGGGGAAGCTAGAACATGTATAGAGGCCATGTAAATGGTAAATAATGCATATGTATACAGGATTTGGAGAAATATATGTTACTGTCTAGACAATACTTCCAATCCATCCATCCATCCATCCATCCATCCATCCATCCATCCATCCATCCATCCATCCATCCATCCATCCATCCATCCAACCAACCAACCAACCAACCAACCAACCAACCAACCAACCATCCCTTTAATGCTTATCCAATTTAGGATTACAGTAGCCTGAAGGTATCACAGTCAGAGGGTATAATCAATTTAGAATACATGATAACTCATGCATGTCTTTGAACTGTGGAGGAAGCTGGAGTACATGGAAAGAACCCATGCATGCATAGGGGGAACATAAAAGCTTCACACACAAATATCCCAGCTGGTTGGTGGATTCAAACCCAGAAACATTTTCTGCGGGGAGACACTGCTGGCAGAGGGGTTCTTGGTTATGTCAGCATGGTAATGCCAAACCAAATTCTGCATCTTGCATGGTTACATAATGAATAAAAATATATGACAAAAAGTTTCTAAACCTCTGAACGGAAGAAAGAAATGCTCGCAAATGCTTGTACCGTGTTAAACAGAAGTAAGAAACCCACAGTTTGAAGTTTACACACTAATATTTGGTAAAATATCTCATAGCAATTTCCATACAACCAGTTGCTTTTGGTGGCCATCAACAAGACTCTGGCGTAATTTTGGCAGGACCACTCTTCCTGGCAGAATTGGCAGAGGTTGGTTTCTGGGCTTGGTTCACACATTTTAATAGGGTTGAGTATTTAGTATTTATTTATTTATTGTCATTGTCAAGAACAATGAAATTGCGTTTGGGGCTTCCATACAACCCCAAAAAAAGAAGAAAATAATAAATACCCCTTAAAACCCAAGTGTACATATTTAACCCAGTGTGACTCCAATGCAATAAGACAATCCTTAGCAATAATGTTCGTAGAAATTCAGACAAAGACCTGAGAAACATGACAAAATACAACAATGCAACCCATTCAATATTATTGTACTGTGAGATATGATATCAGATATGATAGTTATCTATTTAAGAAAGAGGGGGGGGGGGGGGGGCAGGAGGGGGAAGAGAATAAAGATATGATGCACCAATGCAGACCAGTTCATTGCTATTAAGAAGTTGGATATGGTTATTGTCCGTGAGAGGGGGGCAGAGAGTTCAGGAGCCTCACAGCCTGTGGATACAGGCTGTTGGCCAGTCTGGATGTTCTGGCCTGTATAGACCTGTACCTTCTCCCTGAGGGCAGCAGATGGAAAAGGTGGCGCGCAGGGTGATGTTGGTCCCGCAGGATACTGTGCACCCTCCTCAGACAGCGAGTGGGGAAGATATTACTGATCTCTGGCAGACTTGTTCCAATAATTCTGCCAGCTTCTTTCACCACCCGCTGGAGTGCTTGCTGATCGGCCTTGGTGCAGCTGGGGAACCACACTAGAAATCCATACGTCAGAACGCTGCTGATGGCACAGTTGTAGAAGTTCAACATCAGCGATCTGGGAATGTGTGCGCTCCGCAGTCTCCTCAGGTAGTAGAGGCGCTGTTGGGCCTTCCGTACAACTGAGGTGATATGGTTGCCCCAGGACAGGTCCTCGGTCACAGTTACCCCCAAGAATTTAAAACTGCTCACCCTCTCCACCGCCTCACTGCCAATGAAGAGAGGCAGATGGTTGTTATGACCCCTCTTCCGGAAATCTACAATGATCTCCTTGGTCTTTTTGGTGTTTAAGACCAAGTTATTGTCGTGGCACCATGACTCTAGTTGTTGCACCTCTGTCCTATAGTTTGTCTCATCATTGTTGGATATAAGTCCGAGCACTGTAGTGTCATCTGCAAACTTAACAATGAGATTGGACGCGCAGGAGGAAATACAGTCATGGGTGAAGAGAGTGTATAGCAGAGGGCTCAGAACACACCCCTGAGGGGCACCGGTGTTGACCACAAGGGTGGAAGAGGTGTTCTTACCCACTCTGACACTCTGTCTACGGTTAGTGAGGAAGTCCACAATCCAGTTGCACAGAGAGGAGTTAAGTCCCAGTTGGTGGAGTTTGGGACGGAGTTTGTATGGCCGGATGGTATTAGGTCAGGGCTTTAGGAAGGCCATTTCAGAGGCTTGATGTTAGCCTGCTGTTGTTTATCTATTACAAAACCAGTTTTGATGTATGTTTGGAACTGTGTCCAGGTTTCAACTGTCCAGCTGCTATTTTGAGGTGAAGTTGAAGAATTGCAGAACTTTTAGTACCACTGGCAACAAAACAGCCCAAGATCATGATACTAACACCACCATAGTTTACAGCTTCTGTAGTGTTCTTGAGCTCGAAAGCCTTTACTCATCCAAACACCCAAACTCTTATTTTTGTGGTCAAAGAACTCAATCTTTGCCTCATCTGACCACAAAACTTTACCAGAAGGAATTTGACTTGTCCGTGTGGGCAGCTGCAGTCAAACTTGAAGGTATCAATTGTGGAGCAGAGGATTCTTTCTTGGTCATCACCCTCTTAGTCCAGGACATTGTAAAACTCACATCACTGTGCACAGTGATGCTGGTGTTCCAGTATTTTCCAGATCATGCAGGCTTGAGCCTGCATGAAGAATTTCACCTTGAAAAAAGAAAGTTCAAAGAAAACATTAAAAGCCCAAACCTACCATGACATTCATGCCCATGATGTATATCTGTAAAACAACAAAATATAAAAAACATTTCTCACTTTTAACATTTGATATGTTGAGCTTTTGTGTCTGTACTATTTATAATTTAACATGGGGGTTTGGATGATTTGTAATTAATTGGATTCTGTTTCATATATAGTTTGCACAGCAGCCCAACTTCTTTTGGAAACAGGTGTATATTTGATTATTGATGTGCACATATTCACACATAGATCCTAATCTCTCCCTAACCCCTTGTATGCTTGGATACATCCACCAGAACACCAGAGGAGTCCTGAGAGGACAAGAATAGTGAGCCATGTGCCTATTTGTGGCATCATTGTGAGCGAGATAAAAGATCTCACTGTTATGCTCGCACACACACACACACACACACACACACACACACACACACACACACACACACACACACACACACACACACACACACACACACACAGTTGCACTCTCACACACATGCTTGAGCAGCTATGCACTATATTCATTAATGTAACCTTCAGCAAAAGAGAAATATTTACTTATCACAACAGTAAGATATAACCTGAAAAAGGCAAATGTCCAACTGTGCAAGTTTCTTAACCTCTCAATCTCTCTCTCTCTCTCTCTCTCTCTCTCTCTCTCTCTCTCTCACTCACAGATGCAATGGGTAGTTCTTAGAAGAGACAGTAATTTTCTTTTTATACACCCATAAGCAGCTTCTTTTACTCTGCTGCCTGCAATGTGTTCACTGTGTGTGTGTGTAAACAACACACCGCGGCTCCATGCCTTTACCATGGCCTAACCTGACTATAAATGAGTTGCAGTGGCACCTGTGCTGGTGCAGCTCCAGTGTTCGGACAGAGGAAAGTCCCATAATAGGACACAATCTCTTTTGTTCTGTTGGTATGAATAGCTCTAGGAATAAGTTCCCCTCCTCTGACCTATAACTGTTCTGAGATGGACCGTGTCAGTCTTAAGGTGCCACTTGTGTTTTACACAGCAGATAAAGACACCTGAACAGATCGGTATTATAAAACATTCAGCTGTAAATGTGCTATAGCTCAAGGTCTCATAAGAATCAGATCTGAGTAACTGGGACACAACATTTCTTTTTCTTGAGCCTTTGTTGCTTTTATCCTTCCTTATTCTTGTCAAAGTTTATGGGATTGTCATAAACTTTATTGCACATGAATTTGAAAAATTTTGCTAAGCTAAGGTGTCCTCTCCTGTCATTATCAGGTCAATCTGATTGATTCCCCTTTGTAAATCCATTAATTTACTCATATGTCTGCTAAACTTCAGCCTTAGGAGTCGCTCTTACACTTTTATCCGGTTTTAGCTTTAGTTTTCTTTGTGGCATGCAGTGTGATGAGATCAGTCCGAAAGAATGAATGTTACAAAAGTTTGTGCATGCCACTGCACACACTGCTGTTTTCTGTGTCTTTAGCTAAGCCAGGGGACAAGTGATGCCTGAGGCCGTTCCTGATCCTCCTGGCCTTTTCCTTGCAGGAATCTCCTCTTCCTGTACGGAAGTTTATTGTGGCCAATCCGCCTGTCACTGACGTTTCCCAGAGGAAAGTGACAGCGGCTTTATTCACCCGCTGACCTGTGAAAAGGATAAAGGGGAAAAAACAGCTAAGTATGTGTCTGCTCATGGGGGTGTAACCTGACTAAGGGCTTCTTTTCTCTCAAGTAAGGAGACAATGTGATTCTTCTACAATCAGCACAACCTCTGCACATGTGTGTGTTATGTGTATGCATCCAGTGTGGTGTCCTTTAACTGACTTCCCTACTCCTTTCGGGGCTCTTTTGTGTGTCCAGACAAATCTTTGTTTTTGCCAAGTGATACAGTTTAATCTGCGCTCTAAACAAACAGTCCAGTTCCTTTTTTTAGAATTTTCTTTTTTTGTCTTTTCATCTGAAAGTTGAGGCCACACAGCTTGAAGGGAGAGAACAAAATAGATGGATAGAAGGATGAAAAGATGATGTCCATCTGCTCTCATGATCTCTCTCCAACTTTGACTGGCATCAGCCTTTTCTCCATCCCACTTTGGTCCCATCAGCCCCACAGGACTTAGGCACTGGCCTTGTCTTGACCCAGTTCAGGGCCTTCATTCCGGGCTAGCTGATCTGTTCAGCCCCCCTCCCTCTTGTGCTAGGGTTCAACCGAGAATCCTGAGATTACCAGATGGTCACTTAAGAGGGACCGAGAGAGACCGAAGTGCTGTCCACTTAGCTGAAGATTATCCTTTAAAAGGAAGGGCTGACGGTGGAGATGGAGGAGAGAAGGAGAAAAAAGGATGTGCTTAAGAGATAGATATAGAGGGGGCGGATAGAGGGAGAGATTGGGAGGACATTCAGAGATATATAGAGAGGGCAAATGAATCATATGGAGATAAAGTGTGTGTGGGAGAGGGTTAACAAAAAAGCGAGGAGAGAAACACGGCATAGAGGGAAATGTCTAAACGAAAAGCTGAGATGGAGGTGATGCGATTGAGCGAGAGAGAGCGGAGGAAGGCTGACAGAGAGAGGCAGAGATGGAGAGATAAAGTAATAGGGAAGCAGGACAAGAGCTGGATTAAGCTGTAAAAACAGTGACTGTGAAGAGTTCACCACCCAAACTGAAGGCATTTAGAAAGGTTTTTCTGGGTTGCAGGGTGCACTTTCCAACTTATTTGTCAATCAACAACAAAACAACTGCATGCTAGATTTGATTTATTCAGAGTGGGGATACTTGTGATTTAATTTCTATGTAGTCTTTGTTATTTTTAAGTCTGTAGACCATTAAAGATGTTGCACATTTGTTACATGAAGGAAAGGAACTCTTAATTTCTCCAAATCATTTCTGCTAGTTATTATAAAATACAGGGAAATAGGGGGATGCTGGCTATCAACAATCTGTTGATACACAGAGTTTTTCTTTAGATGCGAGCACAAGATTTGTCGTCATGCAAACTCATGTAGAATGAGCTTATATTAATAGTCGACGGCTTCCTGAGGGAAACATCTGACTGCTAAATGCTCTGCACAATCATACTCGATTAGATTTGGATGTCAGGTTGACGCTTTGGGTTATTTGCCCTAAGTTGACCCTGAGCATTTTTCGAGGTTCTGTGTTCTTCATAATGCAAAAATCAAAGTTTTAGCAACAAAACATTGCAAAATAACCAGACAATCTTTGTATTTCCTTCACCTGTTAGTGGTGTGCCTGATCAGTGTGTCCACTAATTATTAATTGTTTGTCTTTTTGGTTCAGTGTTTGGGCCTCCTTTGGCGAAAAAACTAAATTGTCTTCATGGGAATAAAAATGGCCTTTTGAAAAATAGAGTGAACCGTGACCAGTGAGCTGAAAGATAAAAAAAAAAAAACTCCACCTACACTTACTGACCACTTCATCAGGTACACCTGCTCAGCTGCTTGTGAATTAAATACCTAATCAGCCAATCACCTGGCAGCAAACTGATGCATTTAGGCATATAGACATGGTGAAGATGGCCACCTGATGTTCAAGGAAAGAATCTAGGGCAGGGGTGTCCAACTCCAGGCCTCAAGGTTCCTGCAGGTTTTACATGTTTCCTTGATCCAATACAGCTGGTTTAAATAGCTACATGACCTCCTCAACATGTCTTGAAGTTCTCCAGAGGCCTGGTAATGAACGAATCATTTGATTCAGGTGTGTTGACCCAGGGAGATGTCTAAAACCTGCACGACACCAGCCCTCAAGGCCTGGAGTTGGACACCTGTGATCTAGGGTTGTAAGTTTAATGTTCCCTTTAATTTTCTTTCTTTTTTAGCATATCCTTTTGGTCAGCTTTAGCAAGCTGTTGTGTCAAACACACTTTCTTTTGCTAAGAGGAGCCCTATAAACGCTCTATAAGCTCCTCTTGTTAGTCAATTTCTTTTTATTTTATTATTTTTGTTTCTATTATTGTTTTTTTTTTTAATGATTATTCACATGAATGTGTTTTTAATCTTCAGTCCCACTAGCACACACACTTTACAATCAAATTTTGAAGTGCCCCTGACCATGCATGAATAAAAATGAAGGCCTTTAAACAAGCAAGTCTTTAGGAATACTACTACTATTACTAATACTAATAATAGTAGTAATGATTATTATTGTTTTGATTATTGCTTTTTGGTTGTTACTTACAGTTTTCCAAAACACACAACTTACAAATTGCTCAGAATTATAGTTAAATTGCAAAAATGTAAAGAAAACAAAATAATAAATGGAAAAGTGTAAGGCTTGACCTTTTAATTTAAACATATTCCAGTATTCCATATACAATATCTTAAGTTGTGGTAAATTTCATTAGAGTTTATATCACTGCTGGGTTTCTTCACAAATTTCATGGCGCTATCATATGGATCATATGGGTGTAGTTCTTTTCCCCCATTTCATTTCTTGCCTCGGGCTGACACCTGTTATTCTTTTTTCATTTCTGCTCTAAAATCCAAACTTTAAAAAAAATTGAGCCATAATGAATTTCTCTTTTTTTGTTGTTGTCATTTTTGTTTTGTTATAAGCGCTTTTTTTGGCTTCCTCATTAGATGCATTTGCTTCAGTTTCTTCAGTCGTACTGTCTTCTACCTTTTCGTCTTAGAGGTGCAAGCTTCACTCATTGACAGTTATGCAATCGCGCTCGTTTCTCACAAGAAATTTTGTCCATAGCTGCTCATATTGCGGCCCAGTTGTGTTGTGTTGACCGTGTTTAATCATTCATTTGTTTTCTCCAATACTTTAAAACTCAGCACCATCGATTCATGAAGTTAAGTCAGTGAATAAAGTGAGTGAGCTCATTCGCTCGTCTCATCAGATCAGTGGCCTTTCCAGTGCCCAGTTATTGCATTGCCCCAGTAGACAGGATGTGCGCACATACACAACGGGTAAACTGAAGGCTGAAACTGAGTGTTTCAAATGGGCCACACGAGCTCTGTGTAGCTGCCCCTCCCTGAGCATGACGAGAGAGATGACACTCTCATTTGAGGCAGCAACGGGGATTCAAGGATGAGAGGTAGGGAAAAAGCGAGAGAGTGAGAGAGGTGAGTGCGAGAACAGAGGAAGAGGATGGTAACTCAGCCCCACCACCACCTCTACACACACACACACACACACACAAACACCCCCTCACCCACCATGTTAATCTCCTCATTTTCATTTCTCTTACCATGTGGGATTAGAATGATTTTATTTAAAGTGTCAGCTTGAGCCTCTGGATTGAGAATTCTGGATTTTATAGGGATTAATATTACAGAGAAAATGCACACACACACACACACACACACACACACACACACACACACACACACACACACACACACACACACACACACACACACACACACACACACACACTTTCACACACATTTCAGATTTGTTTCTTCTCTGCCACTCACTAATGAACTGCTTGACCAACAAATGTTATTTATCCTCGATATCAGTGCAGGGGAGGTGGATGGACGTTGTGATACATGGTGAAGCATGTGCAGCTCTGTTAGTGTGTGTGTGTCTGTGTTTGTCGTGTTATTATTTGTTTCGTTTTTTGTTAAGTCTTAGGAAACAACACATTAGCTCTTTTTTTAGACTCTTCAAATTCAGACCCCCCTTTTTTTGACCTTGATATATATGTAATATACTCACATATCTATATTATTGCTAATATATATTTGTAATATATCTATATCATGGCTAAAGCACTTCTGGATGGATGCAAACTGCATTTCGTTGCCTTGTACCTGTGACATGTGCAATGACAATAAAGTTGAATTCTATTCTATTCTATATTCTTTTATATGACCAGAACATCACGCAATCTCCTGTTAACTTAGGCCAAGCCAAGTGAAATGAGGTGAACAAACTCTAACGAAAGCTTCACCCTTCTGTGCGTCAGATTTAACATCTAATCTACATTAGTATAAGGCTTTCAGGGGAAAAAAAGAAGAATAAAAAATGGCATCACCTTTTTATCCTAGGGCCAAGCCTTTTATTCCGCCTCTTCTCATTACATTAAAGGATGAGGGCGGCCGTACAGTGGCTGAGCGGTATTTAAAGACACCATCCCCTTCATCTGTTTAATTTCTCTATATTTAAGAGACTCCCTCATCCCTTCGCTGCTGCCTCCCACTGTTTAATTTCTCTTTATGTGAAGACTCCCTGCCTTCATCTCACTGATTGATCGTTGTCTCTGTAAATGACACAGTGGAGTTAGTTACCACAAGATACAATCTTTAGGACAACCAGGATGATGTGTCTGTGCAGACACGGAGCGACTTTAGGTTTATACACCAAATCTTAAAAGCTCAAAAATGTTTTTACACCTTTACCACCTTCTTTAACTGTTTACAGTTCCCTTAAATTACCATATTTTGTATCTTTTTATTTTATAATATGTGCTCACCGAAAATCCTTTTACAGTTGAATCTCTCCACCTTTAACTGGTAGTAGATACAAAACAGCATTGGCAAATGATCAGAAGGATGATCAATTTACATTATTGGGGAAAAAAAATGATGTTCAAAAGAATTCACTATCAAAATACACACGGTAACGGTTTGGTAATACTGATTTTTCCAGTGCGCATCAGATGAGCTCTTTCATGGTTGCTACTTTAAGACGACATCCCAAGTGAATAAAGTCTTGTGAGTTTGATCATCAAAAAAGATGAAATTAAGAGTGATTTAGGGTATTTTTTATTTTTCTGTCTGGTTGTTTGTGCTTTTGCTGTTTAATATGTATTACAATATTCTGAGGATCTTTTTTAATCTTACAAGAGTTGACAGAATTGATTCCTATAATGTTTTGCCTATTTGTTGTAAGCTCTTGTGGTTGGCGTGGTCAGCCAATAACTTCAAAGATGTTGACAAACATTTTGTGCTTTAACCAATCATTATTCTAATTGCTGATTGACTTGCCAATATGTTTTCCCATCAGCTGATGAATTGCTCTGTCTAAGAAATTGTGAGATTCACTATAGAGTTATAAATCGCAGGCTTTTCTTCAAATGAAGAGAAGCACACACACACACACACACACACACACACACACACACACACACACACACACACACACACACACACACACACACACACACACACACAAATCAAAACATGAATAATTAATGCTTTTTATAACCCTGAGATCAGTCAGGGGTTATGCTGCAAGTCATTTCCATTACATACACAACACTTCATACCGTTACAGCAAAAGAGCTCATGATGTCAAAGTATACAAGTATTCAGAGGTTATCCTAACGCATAAACACTGATGCACTCACACCCATTTAAAGAGCCAGGTCTTGGGAAGTAGGTTAAGCATGCCGGGTTCACCTCTCACTGCCTCGTGGGAGGGACGGGTGACGGAGGTGGATAGAGTGGGAGTGCTTAGAAAAAGATGGAGAAATCTTCCAGAGGACATCTGTCACTGTGAGCAACTTGCGAGCTGCTTTTTTCCAGCCTGCTGTGTGACCCACAGATTCTCTTGCATGACTGACCAAGAACTATGAGCGTTTTTAGAGGGGCCCTTAGCCCCTGAGCATGGCCTGGGAGACCCCGTGTGGCTCTAGATAGGTTAAATCATATGAGGCAAACATGATACTGAATGCTCAGTCTGAGTCTTTGGATATTTACCAGAATATTCAAAGCCTGTTTTACATAAACACACATTTTTATAAAAACACCATGTAAGACTTTAGATGTTGATTTTGTGGCCATGTGCACATCTAAGGGCGGCCTTGGTCCTGAATAGAGTGCTGCGCATTGCTAAATTGAATGCATGAGAAGATTTCTCTCCCTCTCGCAGGTGTTTAAGCTGTACAGTAAACAAAAAACGCTTCACACACATAGACACACAAACACAAAAGGCTCATTGTGTGTAACAGTGTGTCTGCTAACCCATCCTTTTTAATCTGGGATTATGGCATTCCCATCGTGATGGCAACTGAGGAAACAATGCTTTATTTCATGGGAGCAAATGTGCAATAATGATGTTAACACCTCAATCTGCCTTATTTAACCATTACATGGGGGCTCTCTGTTGTATATATACACACACACACACACACACGAACACACACTGTCACACACACTTTTTTGTATTTGTCCCTTGCTTTTGAAATTAAATCTCTTTTGAAATTAAAACCGGTCCAGGTATGAAATACAAATTAAACTACAATTTGTCAGCAACAAAATATTTGTGCGCATGTGTGTGTGCGCGAGTGAGTGCCTTTGAGCCTTATTGTGAGCATGTAGCATGGCTGGTCCCGTGGGGTGTAATCCGACACTAAAATCATCCATTAACACACTATCGCGTCTATTCTTCTCTGTTGTGTCACACTTCCATGAGCCATTTGTGGCTTTATCGCTGTGGCATTGCAGCCTCTTAAATGCAGCTCTCAGTCCAGGGTGCTGAGAAGTCTTCTTCGTGCATGCAGAATATTAGAAATCTGTGTTGCTTAAGCCAGAACGTGGACTGCGTCAGTTTTAATCTAGTGAAGACATCAAAAATGTATGTAATGTTTTTTTTTTTTAAAAAGTTTGTTTTTGATTTTATGTTTTTTGATGTGCAAGTAATCAAAGCAGGTTTCATGAGTGAAGCAGCGATTAAATGCTGTCTGGATTCAGAGATCGGGGCCAGAGGATCATACTGGTCGCTTCTGTGTTTGAGAGGTAACGGTGTGCTGGTCTGTGAATAAGACTTCTGATGATGGCTGTATTTTTATTGTGAGGGCCCCAGGTGCTGCCAGCGTCACACATGGACACTCATGGCACCGGTGTCCTGGCACACGCATACATGCACACTACCAGGGAAGGGGCCAAAATGTGGTGTGTGTGCTGAAAAAGTGAGTGTTTACATGTGTGTGTGTGCTAAAACAGGTCTTGGTGGTGCATGCATATATGTGTGTGTGTGTGTGTGTGTGTGTGTGTGTGTGTGTGTGTGTGTGTGTGTGTGTGTGTGTTTGTGAGACTCTTTTGCCAGAGAGATAACCAGTGTTGGTCTGGAATAGAGATGAGTATAATCGTGACACCCTATGCTAATGCTAATCCATCGCTGCACTTTGTCATATTTTCCCAAAGGTGTTTCATGCAGGAATTTAATTTTTTTAGGTCATGCATTGCACTCAGTGCCTGGTAAAATAAGTAAATAATGATGACACGCAGCAGAAAATCTTTTTTCTCACAGCGTGTCAAGAAATAACCCGAGTGCTTCTTAAAGCCTCGTAAAAATTAGCTGTTTATCTCTGAGCATTTACATTAGTGCTTTTTAATTTCAGGAGCATTTAATTACTTGCAGGTTTAAGTGCATGCAAATGTGCATGTGTGTACATATAAATGCATGCTGGCATGTGTGTGAATGTGTGTGCGTGAACGTACCAGCTGTCTGATCAGTTAGCAGTGGGCTAATGCAGCCTTCTTAACCCATGGGCCTCATAAGACCGACTCTGGCCCAGCCCCTCTCTCTGCTACTGACAAATCCATTACCAGGACATCAGATGTCAGTAAACACACACTTGCATGCAGAGATTGTCTATACATGCTCCAAAGTGTATTTCATTCATTTCATTTCATTCATTTATTTATTCATTTTCAGGCACAACAAATACCTATATTGAACATAAAATACACAAAACAAAAAACAAAACTTGCCTGAAAAAGGAGTGGGACGAAGAAAACTTATTAAATCCCACCCCTATACTCACTCATCAACAAAAAAAACCAATAAACTTCCCGCAGCTACGCCCATCATTGCATACAGACCCATCAACAGCCCCGGGCAGATACAAGCATCTAAGCGGCAGCTCGCAACCAACAATTAGAGCCTTCATAACTGAATACAGAATATATAAATTATAAATTGCATTACCACAGGTAACAGGCAGTAATAACTACAAGTAACAGACACACATACATATACATACATATATATCTACACACACAAGTACATATATGTACATACATACGCACACTTTATTTTTTATTTTTTATTTTGGAATCCATACCAGCAATGGTAAGAGGACAGACATTACAGAGCACACTAAAACCCATCATTGAGTATACTGTGACCAGACCAACTGTTTGTAGAGAAATTTAAATCTATGAATATTTTTGCATTGTTTCAATTGTAAACTCAGACTGTTCCAGATTTTCACACCACATACAGACACACAAAAGCCTTTACGGGTTGTTCGAGTTCTGGGTAATTTGAATTCTCCAAAGCCTCTCACATTATAAATCTTTTCTCGAATTTCAAATCTAGTTTGTAAATTTGCCGGTAAAAGTTTAGTAAAAGCTTTATACAAAATTATGGATGTATTGTAATTAACCAGATCCTGGAATTTAAGTAACTTTGCCTGAAGAAAGAATTTGTGAGTATGATCTAGATAATTTGACTGAGGTCATGAAAGGAAAAATGTCACTAGAAAGAAGAATATTGGGTAATATTGGGTTTCGTTTTACTTTCAGTGCCAAATTGGTTGCAGTATGGAAATATGTACTGTGTATACATTTACGTAACTACTTACATCTTTAATCCTCCAAAACTCCACTCTGACTCACAAATAAGTTCTTAGTTTTAACTTAATCTTTCAGAAAAGAATAATTAGCCAATAATAAAATTTTTAAACAAGGGAAGCAGCCTTTGAAGGAAAAGGAAAACCTCTCTAAAGGGATCCTGGGCATTTTGTCAAGGCTCTGTGACCAAACTGCCACTCTACAAAGGCTAACATAAATAGCACATAAACTACACTGAAAACAGCCCCTTAGAAGTGCCACAAAGACTGTGGTGGTGGCTCCCCAAGGGCCTGATGGTAAGCAGCAGCGTTTACATATCAGCAGCCCTTGTGGCATGTACGTTGATCTGGCAGGTTGGAGAGCTTTGATGCTCTGTCACCCAGCAGGTCGGGTGTATCGATCCCCAGGGCGGTGCTGTTTTCTGGGCTGGCCTGCCTGGGTGACAGGGCCCCCTCCTGGAAACCTCCCTGGTGCCCATACCCAGCAGATGGCCTCAAAGAGGAACTAGAGACGCAGGGCCAACATCCAGCTCTCAAACAGAGGAGCAGAGCAGCAAATGGCCTGTTAATATTTCATACAATCACTCTCACTCATCTCCGCGCGAGGAAACGGACAGGACTGAGAGCGTAGCACAAGTGTGTGTGTGAGAGAGACAGAGAGAGAGAGAAAAGGGGCAAGTGTGTGTGTCTGGGAGAAGACTTTTTAATGAAATATGGATAGTTTTCCCACTCAGAGGCGCTTCACAGATCAGCTTCTTGTGCAATCATCACTCACTTATTTGGCAAACATAAGACTTTGTGAAGACTTTTACTCAAATGTACGAAACTTCCTTCCCAGTACATGAGAGCCTCTTCTCTCTATCACACGTGCATTCAGACAGGCATTCACCTCCCCATTTACTCTCAGCACCAGATCCTTCCTCAAGCCTCTGCCGTATCTTCCGAGCGTAACCTGTGTGCTAATAGCCCATAACCTCTGTGCAGATCAGTGGAGGTTATGCTATTTGCTAGTCGGTAATTGCCCTCTTCATCAGTACTCTGTGTGCGCAGGCAACAACGTGGCCAGCCCCGGGGTCCTCCTGATGTCATTAATGTGTGATTAGGGCCGGTGGGGAGAGGCAGTTAGGAGGTTAAAAAGCCCCTGACAGCCCTCATCATCGGTGAGGAAACCCTGAGACTGATGCAGGGGCCGCGCAGATGGGCGAGAGCAAACGGCTGCCAAAGCTCTAACTTGTTATTCCTCCTCACCTCCAAAAATGAAGCCATGCTAATAAATGGTGCTGACATGGGCGTGCATGTGTAGAGCAGTAATCGCACAATTACTGTATACATGTACTGTGCGCAATACGAGCACAATATGTATAGACACAGAAGATTTCTTAATTGGAGAGAAAATAATGTTTGAGTAAAAACTGCTGTTAGGAGCTAGACCTAGAGAGAGTTAAGTACCCTTAAATGCACAAAGGTTTGCCATTCTTTTAAACTTAGTGACAGTGATTGGACTTGAAATGACGAGCTGGTCTTGGGAATAAAAAGCTGACAAGTTAAACTTGACATAAGCAATCTAAACTACAACCAAAAGTGTCTGCCTAAGTGCTCAATCATGTCAGGGCTTTCAGATTCCTTTAAGTTGTCATCTTTAATGCATGAGACAATTTCCAGCCCGGAGTGTGCAACAAAGTCATTAGATTGGGAGGAAAGATGAAATATAAATCAAGCGTCCCTCTCTGCCCCCTCTCCAGTGAACAGGTGGCTGAGTTGAATGAGAGGGTGCGCTAACTTGGCTGTCACCGTGTTTTCCAACAGAACCGCTGCCTTCTAAAGCCAAACCACCGTGAATTATACATCTATGGCAGTAATTCTCTCTGAGGAGAAAGCGGGAGAGAGAGAAAGTGAGAAGGGGAGCTAAGAGAGTTAGAGAGATTAATGGCTGGAGCAGTTGTTTTTGACGCAGCGATCCTTGGCTCCGCATCCCGCCCGCCGCTTATTGGCTTTTCAGAGCACATTTATTTATTTCGTTAACAAGAGAGAGTGGCCACATTGCTGTCACTTTTTTGGCTCGCCCAGCGTCACAGCAGACTTGTCATCTCCTACGCTGTGGCGTGTGCCTTTGAACCCTGCCGTGGACTACAGAGTGAGAATATTAATAGTGCAACAAAACAGGACTTTAAAAATAACACGGTTTTGTCAGAAGCCAAGTGTCAGCGACTCTTTTTGTCTGGCAGACTGACCTGCAGGAGAAAAAAAAGTGTCGAGGCTTAAATGCGTCACATGTTTTATAACACGTTTTCTAGGACTTGTGAGGGAAGCACTAGACTTATGATCTCATGTAAACATCTAGACAAATGCTTACTTTTTATCATCTAAATTTACTTTTAAAAATATACTTTGATTATGTCTTCAGTTTGACACCAACAAGATTTTTTTAATTGAAATCGGAGCCTATTGCAGCCCTTACTGGCTTTCCAACAAGATGTTCATGTTGATGATCAGCCTTGACATCGATAAGATAAAATTTCCCATTTGTTTCATAGCTACGATTTAATGCTTGGCACGTTTACTGATAAAATGTATGCATTTGGTACACCTACAGATGCTTGGCCGCCGAAACCCATGCCATGAAGCTCCCAGTGCACAGTTTTAGCACTGATTTTAATGCCAAAGGAGGTTTGGAAGTCTGTGGTGACTAAGTTAGCAGAGTTCTGGTGACTTCCACGTACTGTGCGTCTCAGTCCTCAGTGACTCTGTAAATTTACTTGCTCTGCTACTTTGTGGCTGAGTTGCTGTGGTTCCTATAGGCTTCCATTTTGTAATAATAGCATTTACAGTCGATCGTGGGATATCTAGCAGGGAAGAAATTTCACAGTTTCACAGACTTCATGCAATGGTGGCATCCTATTAACGTATCATAAATGTCCCATTCTCAAATGTGCAAGCGTTTGTAAAGTCTGGCTTTAAAAATGTTTGTAAAGGCAGATGTGCTTGATTTTTATACACCTGCGGCAATGGGAGGGAATTCAAAGTTTAAAAAGTGTAGGCCAATAGTTTTGTCTGTATACTGTACATCAAGTCTCATTCACATCATTAATCTCAGTTAAAAAGAAGAAAAACAGAAACCTAAAAAAATGGCTAAAAAAATCTGCAGATAGCTTTTGGCAACATGCCATGCTGAAATTTCAAAATAAAAGGGACAATTCACTCCAAAATGAAGTTTACATGTTTTCCCTCTGACCTGTAGTGCTATTTGTTATTTACTTAAATGCATATGAGGTTGTTTTTTTTAAAAATATTGCCTCGTATAGCCATCTATCTGTCCATTTCTTAACTGCTTACCTAAAGGCCCTTGTAGTGTTACAAATGCCAAAAATACCTCTGAAAGCTCAACAATAACGTCTTTTTCCAGGAATCATAGCAAAGCTACTTAAAAAAAATCCACAAACCTTATTGTAGCTAATGACTATGACATGATGTAAACATAAAAAGTGCCCTCCTGGAAAATGAACTGTAATCTTGTTGGATGCATGCTTCTTTTGTAGACAGCAGAATGGGAGTAGCATCTTACCAAATGCTTACTTTTTTGGCCATGTAATTGTATAAATATCAAACAGGTATTGAAATCCAGGCTTAACTTAGTAAGACTAAGCTAAAGCTAAGACATTTAATTACAGTCAAGTGAAAGCAGACATTTCTATAGCTAGTACAAGGATAAATGGCATTACAGGCAAGAGATGTGTGCATTAGATTTTGGGTTAAACTGCCACTTTAAAAGTTCTAAGCAATAGACATTAAGTAGGCTGATGTCAGATAAAACTCAGGTGAAGTACAATCCAATATGAATAGTCAATCCATGGACTAATCTGTATTCAGCCTCCCAAGGGAGTTCGCACAAAGGGCCATCACCGGCTTAGCCAATAAACTTATTCAAGTCAGTTTCAACACGGCGCGGCATGTTCCAACATAATCTGTCCAGGAGGTTGTGACCTCCACATCCCCTGCCTGTGGAATAAAGAGGACCTCAGGTCGGGATGACAGGAGAAGTCTTCCAAGGAGTTCATGTTACCACATGTCATAATAACAAGAAGCTACTGTTCCCCCGCCAGGCTCCTTCCCCCTTTGTCTTGGAGGGGCTCTGAACAGGGGCAGACAGGACGCGCTGGCAGAGCTGAAACTGAATATTATCATTGGGGGGAATCTTGTTTCATGTTACAGTGCACCCTGCTAGCTGGGTGCACCGCTGCTTCACCCAACAGGGAACGGGTCACTTTTAAAATCTCGGACACAAGTTTCACATGCAAGCATAAACACCTATTCACACTTTCCAGTTAGCATGCCTGAGCTTCAGACGTATTGGTGGGTTCTACATAGATCTTGCTGCATGTTCACCTGCAAGCTTTGACCGCTTAACTTTCCTGCTTACCCTCCATGGTGATTGAGAGGTCAATATCTCACTTTACCGCCAGCTACACTTTCCTCTGTCACTCACAGCTCCCACTCCATTCAAACAGCAGGTTAGCCCAACAAAGGAGACCGCAGGGGAGCTGCCCGAGCCTTCCACTTGCGCACACACAACACAAGCTCACATGCACACAAACACACACTTAAAACGGACAGTGCATGCCGCGGTGCTGCTTGGAGCTTGACGGGCGCTTTGTGCTCATCCGTCAGCCAGCCCCTGGGTCCTGAAGATACCTTCAGTCAGCGAGACTGGCTCCCTGAAAGGAGGGATTCACACGGCTCTGAAATATTGATGCCAGGAGGGCACCTGGAGCACGCCGACCTTTTGACCTCTCCTTTACATTCTTAGAGGAGGAGAGGAGGTAACAGAGATGGAGAGAGGAAAGAGGAGGAGGCTGGAAGTGTGAGGTGTGGCTAAATGAAATAGGCAGTAAACTTTTTAGGGGATTTTGTTTTGCTAATGATAAAAACAAAGGATTACTACATTTGATATGATAACCATATGATTACCATTATTCAGGAATTTAGTCTGACAAAACAATTATGCATGAATTTTTAAAGATGCATGTAACTGAAACATCTCAAAAACACTGGAGAACAGATAGCACAGAGTTAGCCTTTGACTCTAGGACAGAGAAATGAAGCGACGATTGAGAAAGATGGATAGGGAGGGAGTGGGGCAGACAGGGAACGGGTCGGAAGTTTGACATTCCTGTGGGCGATGTGTGTCTCGTCAGTGAACGCGTTTGGATTCTTTTAACGGGAGTCGATACCCCCTTCCGCTTCCCAAGCACTCACTGTGAGCTGAGCCAGGGTAATGCCATTGAACAGGGACAATGGGACCTCTTAAAAGGCAGCTTTTAACTGGGCGTGTGCACGTGGATATCAGTACAGCTGATAGTTTTCCATGTAAGAAGATCAAACACAGAGACACTGGGTGGAAGCTCAGTGAAGAAGTAGATACATAAATAAATAAAATGACTAGAGGGAGTTTGTTTAAAAGAGCAAAAAAGTGTTGCTGTTTGGCTGTTGTACAACATACAGCCGTTCATTCTCCATCCCCTCTTTTTTCCTCTTTTTCTCTCCGTCCCCCCTTTTTATTTTTGCACAGACACACATGCTCCAGCGTAAGCTCTTCAAGTTTAAAGCATGAGATTCAAAGGCGCTTGGGTGCCTGTATCAGTGCTTTAGACAAAAGGGCTAGCTCTTAGGAGATAGAGGGGACATCTGAGGCAGTGAGAGAGGGGGAGACAGGAGCAGCGAGAATGAAAGAGAAAGAACGAGGAGGGTGAGCAGGGTTAGAGAGACAGAGGGTGAGACAGAGAAGGAGAGAGTGAGTGAGACAAGGGACGAAGAGAAGGAGGGGGCGCGATTGCACGCTTTCAACTGCCTTTTGTGGGCCTCGCTGCAGATGTCACCAGCTGTTCCCCTGCACGGAGGGTTCCAGAGCGTGGAACATCGCCTCCGGCCCCGTCCTCGGCCACCTTTCAAGTGTCAATCAGACAGGAGGGGTTGGGGGATGGTGACTGAGGGGTGGAGGACTGGCTGAGGGAGGCAGGAGAAAGGGGGAGTTTGGTGGAAGGGAAGCAAAGGGGGCTAACAGACTGGGCTTCGGTCACTGTCCTGAGAACAGTGCCAGCGATTTGCCATTGATTTAGCCCCCCTCCAACCCGCTCAATAACAGAGAGAGGATAGAGCCAGCCGTGTGCGGCGTGCAGACAAAAGAGGCCCGTGGGCAAGGTTAGCTGGAGATCACACGGCTGCTAGGCTACTACTTCCACAGGGCTAATGTTAGCCATAGTGGTAGTGATTAGCAATAGTTGATGCCCTGAACCCAACCCCTCCTCTCCTCCTTGGTTCAACACATGCATAACCGTGAGGGTGACCTACGATTAGTTGTGTGTGTTATAGCGCGGAGGAGAGGGCACAGTGGTGAGAGCAAGAAAAGTTGTCATTGCGAGTGAACAAGCAAACATAAATGAGGCTGACATATGGTGTGATTGACACTGAGACCAACAGTGTCTAACAAGGAGGAGAAGGTGTGCTTAACACCGCTTAACCTTGGAGCGTCTGGTCGGGTGACATAACTCCAAGGCACTTTTATTGACAGCATCAATATCTACTGTACACGGCCGCGTGTATAACCTTCTGATCCAGCCAAGGATGATGGAGCCGAAGCCTGCAGCACAGAGCTATTTAATCACCCAGACAGGGTCAGTCGTAGAAACTCACAGACAGGAACCCAAACGATTCTTCTGCAGTTTACATTGGCAGACACGTCGGCATCAGAAAGCGGTGCTGCTGTCACACTGATGAGATATAATTCAAAGCCTGAAAAAACACCCTTATTCCCTTGTTTTATTGACAGCCAAAAGTGAGAGTCGCAGACTGTCACTGTATCTTATCAGGGGGTGTAAGTAGGTCTATTATACACACTATTGCTGCTGCCCTGCTGATAACCTCTGCGCCGGAGCTGTAAAACAAAGGCCTTTGAAGAAGAGCGGAACCGGTAGATTTCATATGATTTATGATCTCTGAGAACAAGATGGCTGAGCAGAGGTCCCAGACCATGGTTGACCTGAGGGGTTCCTGTTGCTTCCTCATGTGTCTGCATGCATTGCCCTGGCTTGCAAAAACAAACTCATGTACATTAAGGATTACAAATGTTTTACATATGTCATGAAGAGTAAATGCTATTAAGGGAGACAACAAAGGTGGGAAAAAAGGGATTATGTTCCTAAGAATATAAGAAAGCACAGATTAAGGTTGAGTTGTGCCACTCAAGATAAGCATCATGATTATTATAATAAGAGAAGAAATCACAAAATCTGGTGCATTGTTTGTATTTTGAGACTCCAGACTGACTGTCTAGCCTGAAGAGCTGCAGCATGAATGAAGGGAAACTGTTTATTTGTTTGTTTGCTTGATTTAGCTGCTTGTTGTGCATTTAACATAATTTCAATGATTTGCACTAATCTTAAACCACAGCCTTTCAGCAGGGAGCAGATATGTGCAGATTAAGGTGTTGTAACATTTTTATTTTAACAACAATTTTAATGATAATCTCATCAAAACAAAACTTTTTATATTTATTATAGTAAACTAATAAAGGATTCTGCGTTATATAGATTATTTTAAGATATAATTTTGATTTTTCTAACCAGCTTGCAATTTTTATGTAAGTTTGATGTAGTCTGGTTAGACTAAAATACTCTTCACAAGTCAAAAACATATTTCCTTGCTTGCGAACAAGAGATGACCCCTCTTTAAAATGTCATCACAAAACAAAGAAGGCCAAATCGCTCGTCTGCCAGACATGTAGCAAAACACAACTTTAGTGGAGGGGCCAGCACTTTTTCCAAGGGGTAATATCCTTTGGCATTAATCACCCCTGTCATCAATCAGAAGAGCGTGACCGTCCCTCCTTTGAGCCCCCCCTCCTCGTTCCCTGCCGCACACTTTGCAGTCTATCACCATTAGAAAAAGTTGAAAATTCATAAATCAAATGAATGACCTCGGCTATCCTGCCACACGCCATCACAACCCCCCCACTCCTCATCACATCCCCTGCCCCCCCCCCCCCCCCCTCCTGCCAGACCGTACCCCTTTCATCCTCCTCGACCTTCTATCCATCAGAGTTCATCAAACGCGTCAGAAATCAAGAGTGGCTTCCTCAATATTTCCTCATCATCTACCCTCCATCTCCCGGATTTAAAGCCAACACTGACCAGGCCCCACACCCACCTACAATCTGAGGTCACGGGGTCACTGCGAGGTCTCGTGGCTGGTTGGCTGATTGTGTCTTTGTCTCTGCTGGTTTGAAGTTCTGCTAACTTTAGGAGCCTGCTTTCTTGCTTATGTAGGTGGCCCCATGGCCACAGAGTCCTGTGTTTGTCTGATCCCCTCCTGCAGAAGTGAAAAATAGCAGGAAACGTATATCTGTCATTGTCCATTCAGGAGATCACCTGTAAGGAAACGAAGCGGCCAGCAAGTGCTGACACAATCATCCCTGCGCCTAGCAACACATCCTGGTTCCGGCCCAGACGCGAGGGACCGTACAGTACGTCTGAGCTGCTTCACTTCCTGTCCCACAAGGCAGGGGTAGGGGCGGGTTGATGGTAGGTTATCACAGGCTGGACGGGGAATTCTGGAAAGAAAACAAAAAAGTACAGGCTTTGGTGTTAGATATACGATTGAAATTACGGTCAGATGCATTGAGTCAGATCTTATCTACAAGTTTTCCCGAGCTAAAGTCGGAAAACAGACAAACAAAGCAATGGCAGAAAAAAATTTGATCTGTGGATATTGTTGCATGCCAGATTTGAGCAAGAAATCGTTAAGTGTTACATTGCCAAGCTATAAAGCAGGTGTTCCACATAGAAAATGATCTCATACGATATTCTCGACACCTGCTTTCCATTGCTACCTTTAGCCAGAACTCGCGCCGCTAAATGACCTCCTTCAGTCACGCATGTTTTGTGTTGACTGGTGGTTTTTCTTAATCCTGACTCAGCAAATGACCACTGTTTGATCCGCTTTGTTGTTGTGATGTCGTGTTCCTCCCATTACAAAGAGTACCAGGAAACAGTGGCCCCTGGAGAGATGAGAAAGAGACCCTGTTTGTCATGAGCAGAAGTCATACTCGTGATTACAACCCAGCCTTGCACCTGGCGCCCACTGACATGCCAAGTACACACACTTTGGTATCCTCCTCAACCGCACACACACACACACACACACACACACACACACACACACACACACACACACACACACACACACACACACACACACGCATGCAAGCTACAGTTAATATCACAAGATGGACAAAAATAGAAAATACACAATGAATCCCACGCGCTACATGTAATAAAACGATTACATTTTAAGAAAGTTTATGGCGACCCCTTGTGAATAAGGGAGCAGAAAGTAGCTTTCTTATATACAAGATTCTTAAGAAAGCATTTGAAGGTTTTACTGCTGTATATAACATAACATTTTTTCTGTGACTTGTATTTATTGATTTATTTTACCACTCTGTAATTTTAGAATAATTTTCCCTGTATTGCCAGAAATATTTTAAAATTCTCTTTTAACAGGAGGTTTCTTCCTGTTAAAAGAGAGTTTTTCCTTCCCACAGTTGCAAAGTGCTTGTTCTTCAGGGATCATCTGATTGCTGGGAACACCAGTCCCCAACTGTTGGGTCTTTACCTTGCAGTAGAACTAGCACTGAAACAACTATTGTTGTGATTTGCCACCACGTAAATAAACATTAACTAATTTTTTACAAATCTTTGAAGTATCTTTTTCATTTTTTCTTTTAGATCCAATCATTATTGTCCAAGCCTTAAATGGTAAGCCGTTCATAATGCCCTCAAGAATAGTACTATGCTCTACTGCGATTTTGTCAGCCAAATGTATTACTACTAAGTTCCACATTCATCATATTGGCTCCAAAAGCATCTTTACTGCACAAAATCATCAGAATCATCAGTGGCTATATAATGGGGATAAATACCTAGTTAAATTATCCATCCATCCATTTTCTTATGCTTATCTAATTCAGAGTCGCAGTAAAGCTGGCACTTATCCCAGCTGCTATAGTGCAAGATGCAGTGTACACCCTGGACAGATCACCAGCCTGTCGCAGGGCTAACACAACAGAAATTACATTTTTATACAGTCAGAATTTGATCTTTTTAATTCAATAATATTTTTAAAATCTAGAAGATCTATGTATTTACTGATATTTTATTTAAACTCAGAGTAAATTGTCTCGGCTGACTGGAATCCTGGTCTTATATCCCCTATGACGTCAGTGATTAAAGATGCTACTATTACAACTCTATGAGCTGAATTGTTTGCAGTTATGTGGAACATCCAGTTATTTCCTCACTTAAGTTTGGAAAAACATTTTCAGAGTATGTGTCACTGAGCTTTTTTCCATCTTGTGTCCAGGTCTCTTAGTACATCATTGCTCAGTATTAGGCAGAATAAGATGTAATTTTAGAGGGTTATAGAAATAGCTGTATAAATAGGGATACCAGCTACTCATTTTGTTGTTTGTACCCATTTTCTGACATTTGTCAGTAAATGTGGTAAATGCAAGTAGCAGGAGGTAAAGAGTCTTAGCTGAGTCCATAAAGGAGCTGCGCTTCTGAAATTTCTATCAGCTTTGGAAACATGTTAGACTCTCACCAAAACACATGGAAATAAAAAAAAATGGCTCACATTTGAAAACAAATGCCGAGTGCCTCTGTGCATGAGCAATGCTTTCCAAGGATTTTAATGGGTGAGGGGTCGCATCTCTGAACTTTATTCAGGGGCAGACCACGGGCCAAATGGGAATTTATATTTGTATATGCGCTCACCCAGGAAACATACATTACACTATTACTAAAAATACACTCCAGAAACCACCAAGCATGTTGAATCAAATCCAATTTGGCAACAGCAGATTGTATTGTGTGGTTAAGGCGTTAAAAAAAAGAGAAGTGCTTTGACATCTCGTTTTTGTGCTCACGAGGAGTCACATTGCAAACTGGTGGAATCAAAGACTTGCTGAAAACTTTCAACAGTTTTTTGTCTCCTTTTGAGTTGAAAGAACCGTGAGCAGGGTGTAGCTCCGTATCTTTCATGCTCCTTTTTTCTTTTACTTGCCTCTCCTTTTCTTTGTAGGATTTAAAGTTCACTTAGTCTCTTTCTCAATGCCACGGTGTCTTAAACTCCTTTTTCACCTTTTTCAAACCTCTTATTCTCACCTTTGAATTCAGGCAAAACTGCAGAGAAAGAATACATTTGGAAAGTGTCTATTATGCTTCTCCTGCACACAGAGTTACAATTGCCTCTTCTGTTTCTGTCTCTGGTGTGCTGGCTGCCAGCTCTGGAGGAGCTCCATTGTCTCTTGGACCAGCACCTGTCACCACAGTGTTAAAATGCAGAGAGAACGGGGCTGTACGGAGAAGGACGCCCTCAGCAGGCCAGTGGATCTGTGTGTAAATGCTCCAGTTTGCACATGCACACACATAAACACACGCACGCGCGCATACTCACGAGTTATTCCTTGTTAAATTGGGGAGGGGTGTGTTGGAGGTATTGTGGAGGTCACCGAAGCTGTGTGTGTATGTGTGTCAGTGTGTATGTGCGATTAATCCACTGAGCAAAGACAGTTTGAGCTGTTAAACAGCTGAGTGTCAAAGGGCTTTTATCAGGGTGAGTGGCGCCTTGACTGACACATGCACACACATTTTTCACACCACTCACACATTAAAGTATAACACAGATTTATCCAATTAGACTCCATTAGCACATATGCACACTCACACGCGCGCCACATAGGCGTCAGAGTGGACGGAACGGATACTTAAAAGAGAAGACGCAACCTCAAAATTCCACATCTGTCTTGTACGTCCAAGACACAGTAAAGCCAGTTGTTGCTACTTCTCACTTTCAGTGTACATGACAAGGGCATGTGATGAGGACATGAAACACCAGTGCATGTGTGTATGCCATCTTAAAGCCTTATTATTAAATGTAACAAGGCTTTAAAATGAGTGTCACTGCTTGGTGGCTACACTGCAAAAAAAGTTCCTGCTTTTCCAGTTCACCGTCTCAGTGTTTAGTTTGATCTTTATAAAAACTGCCCAAATTTCAAAAATGATTTTTTACTTTCATCACACAAACATTCTCCAGGAGTAGGTAATGGATAATCGGTATTATTTAAAGATAACTGGACTTCAATAACTTGAGCTGATTCTATAATATTACACAGCAGTATATTTTTTATCTTTTCACAATACTTTTTTTTTTTAAAAGATACATGCATCTTGGGATCAACTTGAAAGAAAGGCAGATGTGAAATGTAAAAGTGAGATCAGAGGTCAAAGGTGACATGAATAACAGGAAAATTTCATAAATGTTTCCAATACAAATGAAGTCAGTAGAATTTTAAGCAAAGTTTTAAACTTAAAAGACATTATGTGAAGGTTTGATCTTTAACCTTAGGGGGTAGGGACAAATAAGTAAATACTTCAGCCTACTCCTTTTCAAACAAATAATGGAATGATATTTTGTAATGATTGTGAAGGCACATGTTTGAAATGTTTGAAATAAAAATGAACTGAACTGAACTGAACTGAACCTTGACGAAGAGGTCAGACGCCCAAAGTAACTTGAAATTTAAAATCCCTATATATTAATCCTCATATGGCGATATATATTGTCAATACAAACACTAGAAGTAAGAAACATAGTTTTAAACAGTGCTAAATAGCATTATTATTAGTTAGCTCTTCAGCTCAATCTGTTGACCTTGAAGAGAGGTCAGAGGTCAAATGTGACATGATATTTTAAATCTTTATACGGTACTTTCTATATGTTTACAACACACACCTCACTTGTGAGAATCATAGTTGTCATGCAAATAAATCTCATAAACATAAGTTTGAGAGTGGGATGAATAGAACAGCAAGTGGGAAACCAAAGACATTTATTGTGGTTATGTGTGTGCATTAAATATTATTTTTGGAATAACCATAAACTCAACAGTCTTTTTTCTTGTAACACTTGTAAACTACAGTTTCACTGACTGGTAAACTGCTGTGAGTTGTAGTAACTCTGCAATAGCAAGTGTTAGCTACATGTCCATACATCCATGGACAGGAGTCCCTTTGTACATCAGTGCATTTCTCATGTCTGCAACATGCATACATATGTTTACAGAGATGCATACAGCTGAACACACTCTTGTTAATAAAAACACCCTCCTCCCCCAGTGTAACCTACATCTTTATCTAAATAAAGGCATGTTTCAGATTATCATGCTAATGCAAAGCCATTGTTTACCAAACCACTTTCCTCTGCCCCCCCAAGACCCTCCTCCTCCCTCCTTTTCTCCGTCCTGCACCTCCCTCCCTACCCCCATCTCCATCCGGACCTCCTGATTGTACATTTGCAGCCCCCAAGTCCTCCATCCAGCCATTATCTCCTCTTATCTCTTTCTAAGTCCCTGTCGCCCATGCCCAGAAAATGCTCTCATATTGTTACTCAGGAGGAGTTAAGACGCTCTTGGTTGTCCTGAAATGCTCCCAGCAGATGTTTTAACATTTGAGCGCTTTTTATTGCCTGCACTTTCTTCCTTTGAGGGGTGGCGGGAGGGAGAATAGGATAGCAGGGAAGAGAGAGGGGATGGATAGATGGAGGGGAGGTGGTTTTAAACAGTAGAAGGCCAACAGCTGTTTGCTTCTCCCTCCCTGGGTGCATTAACCTCTTTGGCCTTTTTGCAGCAGTGCCAGTACAAGGAACCTCTCAGCATCTGGAGCTTAAGTAGGGCGAAAATATCACTGTTGCTACGGTGAGGGGACAGCAAATCCTGGAAACAGGCTCTAAGATAGGAGAGTGGGTCATGCCACCACAAACGGAGAAGTCACAGCAGGTTGATGAATGTCTTAACATGGGATTATAGGCATTTGCACAAAACAAACAACAAAAAAAAGAAAGAAAGAAAAAAAACCACTTTCAAAATTTAAACAGGCTTCGTTGTACTGCTTCATTATAGAGAAACATCTACAAACATGTAGCTAGACAAAGAAAAAAGAATTGCCCCAAAAAAGAACTTGTCTATGTGACAGAAGGTGTTGAAGGGTTATCGAGATTCTTGTCACATTCATTAATGGTTTCCACTAAATCCACTGATGCCATACATTCAGTGCCTGGAATGGGCTTTATGTGAAGTCAGACAATGACAGTCAAACAAAAGAATAACTTTTATCAACATTTAAAACTATAAACATGTAAGACAAACAACTCTGGCTGTTGTTCATCTGTAGCGAGTGTAGGCTGCCAGGCTGCTGTTTACCTGAGCTGTTGTTCACGTCTATTTACTGTGGAGGATTCTGTGAAACGTGTTGAAAGGAGTCTGATATGAGTCTATGAGTCAGTGAAGCTCACTTCTCTCCATTGGCAGTGATACTGAGGTGCGTTGTTAAGGATATGCTGAACTTTTTTCTTGGTAACCGCTGCTGTTTTTGCTGCTTTTAGATTCAGTTAGCTTCTGTTAGTCTCTGTTAGCTGCTGTTAGCTGGCATCAGAGAAGCTTTCTTTGACGTGAATGTGATGTTGTTGGACTCTTAAATAAACTCTTATACAATGTGAGAATCTAATGAACATAATGAAAAACTGTTTATCAGACAGAAAGTGTGATTTTTATTTTTTGCTCAAGCTTAACATTAGCTGGCATAATGTTATTTTATAACCAACTGTTTAGCTAAGCTAGCTTGTTGACAGCTGCCTGGAGAAGGGAGGATCGCATGTTTAACCTGCTGTCAATAAGCAATTGCAATAATTTTGGAAATAAATAAGCATTTTTATGCATCTTGTATAAACTGATGCACACTTCAATGGATTTTTAATGGATTAATTCTAAGTTTATGATAATGCAATCGACTTGTTGGAAGACATAATTGTATGCTGTATTGTATATTTATAAGTTTAACACAATTTGTTTCTTTTAAACAGTATCAAAAAAGGACTGGCTGTACCTTTAAGCCATGTGCAATGTGACAGTTGTCACTTTAAGAAGCGTTAAAATCGAGCACAGTGTTAGTTAATTTCAAAAAGTAGAGCAGCAGCAGAATACAGCTTACAGTGAGAAAACAAACAAAATGAAAAATTAAGTTGTTCTCCTTTAAGAATCACACAAAGCAATAACTGAGTAAAAGTTCTATGTCTTGTCAACATACCTTTTATTTGCATGTAATACGTGAAACAGGTAATCAGAGATGGGCAGTAACACGTAATCCGATTACTTTTTTCAAGTAATGAGTAAAGTAAGGGATTACTGTTGCAAAAACGGTAATTAGATTACCGTTACTTTCCCGTAGGAACGCTGCGTTACTGCGTTACTAAAACCATGATTTTTTTTGCGAGAATGTCTCATGACGTAAGCGAGTGCGACGTTCCTGACAACAGCTGTGTGCAGATCAACAATGGATCACATATCGAGTGCGGGAGAGAGTATGAGCGTGCAGCGTTTAAAGCGTGGAAGTACTGACCTTACTTTGAGTTTGAGTCCATAAAAAGTGACAAAAACATTAGTGGCTGTTGTGCGTGGGAAGAAAACTTCTTTTTACAGCGAAAAAAACCCCTAAACTTCCAAGCAAGCACCGAGTGCGCAACAACGTAATGGGAAACTCACAGAGAAACTGCGGATTCTTCCACTGACCGCTGCGGCACACCTGCACCAGGGTAAACCTCCGCCTACGCCACTCCTGCTTTACAGGTGAAAATAGAGCAAAAGGACCGCTAGTCTTTGATTTTATTTATTTTCTGCTGTGTTTTACTTGCATCTATTTGAAAGATTGAGTGTAAACACAAAAAATAAATAAATTATGTGCTGGAATGTGCAGAAAATAGGTTTAAATATTAAACAAATTTCTTCCAGTCAGTGAATGTTGCATATAATTACATTTTTGCTTGATGCATAAAGTTAAAAGATTAAAACTAATAAAACAAGTTTTAAAAAGGGACTTTTCCATTTGATTACATTTTGTATGATGGATTATGTAGAAAAAGTAGAATTGGGCTGAAAGATCTATCGCTTTATCACCTATTCAGGTTGTAAATCGTGTTTTTAAAAAGTAACTAAGTAACTAAGTAATTCATTACTTTTAAAAATAAGTAATCAGTAAAGTAACAGGATTACTTTTTTGGGGAAGTAATCAGTAATTAGTTACTGATTACTTTTTTCAAGTAACTTGACCAACACTGCAGGTAATTTTCCCATAATATTGTAAAACCACAGAAACCATAATACTATGTTAGATACAGTGGGGCAAAAAAGTATTTAGTCAGCCACCGATTGTGCAAGTTCCCCCATTTAAAATGATGACAGAGGTCAGTAATTTGCACCAGAGGTACACTTCAACTGTGAGAGACAGAATGTGAAAAAAAAATCCATGAATTCACATGGTAGGATTTGTAAAGAATTTATTCGTAAATTAGGGTGGAAAATAAGTATTTGGTCACCTCAAACAAGGAAAATCTCTGGCTCTCACAGACCTGTAACGTCTTCTGTAAGAAGCTTTTCTGTCCCCCACTCGTTACCTGTATGAATGGCACCTGTTTGAACTCATCATCTGTATAAAAGACACCTGTCCACAGCCTCAAACAGTCAGACTCCAAACTCCGCCATGGCCAAGACCAAAGAGCTTTCGAAGGACACCAGGAAAAGTATTGTAGACCTGCACCAGACTGGGAAGAGTGAATCTACAATAGGCAAGCAGCTTGGTGTGAAAAAATCAACTGTGGGAGCAATCATCAGAAAATGGAAGACATACAAGACCACTGATAATCTCCCTCGATCTGGGGCTCCACGCAAGATCTCATCCCGTGGGGTCAAAATGATCATGAGAACGGTGAGCAAAGATCCCAGAACCACACGGGGGGACCTGGTGAATGACCTGCAGAGAGCTGGGACCAAAGTAACAAAGGTCACCATCAGTAACACACTACAACGGCAGGGAATCAAATCCCGCAGTGCCAGACGTGTTCCGCTGCTGAAGCCAGTGCATGTCCAGGCCCGTCTGAAGTTTGCCAGAGAGCACATGGATGATACAGCAGAGGATTGGGAGAATGTCATGTGGTCAGATGAAACCAAAGTAGAACTTTTTGGTATAAACTCAACTCGTCGTGTTTGGAGGAAGAAGAATACTGAGTTGCATCCTAAGAACACCATACCTACTGTGAAGCATGGGGGTGGAAACATCATGCTATGGGGCTGTTTTTCTGCCAAGGGGACAGGACGACTGATCCGTGTTAAGGACAGAATGAATGGGGCCATGTATCGTGAGATTTTGAGCCAAAACCTCCTTCCGTCAGTGAGAACTTTGAAGATGAAACGAGGCTGGGTCTTCCAACATGACAATGATCCAAAACACACCGCCCGGGCAACAAAGGAGTGGCTCCGTAAGAAGCATTTGAAAGTCCTGGAGTGGCCTAGCCAGTCTCCAGACCTCAACCCCATAGAAAATCTGTGGCGGGAGTTGAAAGTCCGTGTTGCTCGGCGACAGCCCCAAAACATCACTGCTCTCGAGAAGATCTGCATGGAAGAATGGGCCAAAATACCAGCTACTGTGTGTGCAAACCTGGTAAAGACCTATAGTAAACGTTTGATCTCTGTTATTGCCAACAAAGGTTATGTTACAAAGTATTGAGTTGTATTTTTGTTATTGACCAAATACTTATTTTCCGCCCTGATTTACGAATAAATTCTTTACAAATCCTACCATGTGGATTCATGGATTTTTTTTTCACATTCTGTCTCTCACAGTTGAAGTGTACCTCTGGTGCAAATTACTGACCTCTGTCATCATTTTAGGTGGGGGAACTTGCACAATCGGTGGCTGACTAAATACTTTTTTGCCCCACTGCATGTATTAATATGTTTAAAGCAATTACATTACTTCAGTTACTGTGTCATAGTCCTCTAGTTTGTTTTGTTTTTATATACAAGCCCCCAGTTAAATGGCAAACAGAAGGTGAAGAGAAATCCACCTGAAGCAGTAATTGCAGAGTGTGTGAGACGAACATGAAGGCATACATATACACACACACGCAAGTCAGTCACCATTCAGCAGGCACCACTTTGAACGTCCAAAGTGTACCTTTTCTTGAGTAAACAGGCTGATTGTCTGCGCTTCTCTCATCCCCTCGGCAGCTGCTTCTCCTTAAGCCTCTGCCATCGCCGTCATCATTACCATCATCATCATCTTTATAATCACCCCGCTTAAACACAAGACAACAAAGGTTGAGGCACACAATGGGCCCCAGTGGCTTTGAGGAACATATCAAGGCTTAGTGAGAGAAAAGACAGAACGTTCACTGTCTTTATTTGAATAGGTAGCCTTTGCCTCATGCAGGGCTTGGCCCTTTCTTCATCTTTACTCAGTATTGGGTGTTGTATGCTCAAGGGAAAGGTGTGCGAGTGTGGGTGGGTGAGAGCATGACAATAGGGGCAGGTGCTCCTGAGTTTACCTTCATACAGTTTGTTAGCTCAGGGAAAGGACACACAAACACACAATGCTCAAGGAGACGCGTTTTCTCTTGGACATTCGTCTGTCGTCTGTGTCATCATGGCCTCTTCCTTTTGAAATGAAATGTATGTGTATCATATTGCTCATATCTGAAAGTGATAGTGCTTTCTAAGCTTCACCGTTGATGACAGGAGCTCATTTTCTTTGTTGATACATGCAAGTTAAATCAGGTTATTTAATGTTTTGAAGTGACACTCAGTGGTTTATATGTCAAAAAACAGCTGCAAAGATGTCCTAAGTGTTTCTGGTTAGAACTTAAAGTCTGGAGTGCATGAAAGGTACAAATATTAAAAGACACACTTTTTAAATTGTGTAACATGTAAGATTCCACGATTTTGGACCATACTGTACAAAAAAGTCAGCAGCATCTCAGGCTTTGCTGGGCCAGTTACAATGAATCTGAATAAACAATTTGAGAAAATCGCCAACTCTGTGTAACAACTAACAGGTTGTGTAAAGCAGTAAATTAAGTCATATTTCTGTACTTGCTAACTTGACAAGAAGCAGAAATATTAAACAGTTTGAAAAAAAAAAAACAGCCAGAGAGTGAAGTTCAAACCCTGCCAGCTTTCATACTTCTGCACATCTGGCCAGTTGCTCTGTGAAGTTGGTTTTGAGATTGTCAGACACAGACTCCTAACTCCAACTGTTTCACCATCGGATCCATATTTATGATGGAGTTCTTCCCAAGACAGCGTTTAGATTTTTTTAAACTACTACTGCTGTCAATTTTTGAATGCACAAACCAGTACCTTTCACCCAGTTTCTATAAACCATTGTTTATTGTCTTATTGTGCCACAAGTTGAATTAAGAATCGTTAAATGTAATTAGTGTGCGCATTTTAAAGACAAAATCTCTATGCCTTTTTTTGATGGTCCTTATTTACCTCTACTTCTTGAAAAGCAAGTAGCATTGAGTCATTTTCTGGCAGCCATAGGAGATGAGGCCTGAAATTGCAGGAGTACACACTTCTAGGGCCAAGTCTCATACGGCAGCACAGCTAGAAATTAATTAAAAAGGGATGACAGTGAGAGAGGGCAAGGGAGAAAGAGAGGGAGGGCAAGAGAGAGAAAGTGAGAGGGACTAATGGAAAGGGATGACAAGAAAAATAAAACCATGCACAATAACAGGGTGTTGTGCGAAAGCATTGCTACATGTGTGCGCCTGCGTGCTGGTTTGCATGGAGCAGTTGTCCTGCCACAGACAGCACGATCCTGACACAAATCCTTGGTAAGGGTCCTTTTCCTGCCCTCCCTCTCTTGCTCTTTTCTCTTTGCCATCAGTAAATCCGGGTTTCACTACAACTTAAGCACTTAGCTGTAATCCCCATGAAGAGGCGATAGCCCTGCACAAGTCACTTTTCGACCATTAAAGGCATACAATAGGGGCGTGTTAGGGACTCACTTAAATGGATTGAGCACAAAGCCTGTGCTTGATAAGTTTTTAGCAGGGAAGAATCCGCCATTTACACCCCTCCTTTTGTGCATTCTCTTAGATGTACTTGTCTCAGCAGTCTAAGCCGATTTTATCCCTTTTTTTTGCATTTGTTTAAATCCTGCAAAACAGAAAGGCTTTAGAATATGTCCTATTTCCTTCTTTCTCCCTCTCCCAGTTTTTTTTAAACAAATGTCACGGTGAAAGATTTACAATGGAGTATATCTCTATCCACTTCCTACAAGCTAAACACAGGGGAGGATGGCCTCTTCTTGATATTTCCAAAGCACTCCCTTCAAATTAAGCCACTGTTTCTAATCTTTTAACATGGAGCGTCAGTCGGACTGAGGGGAAGAATTTTGACACGCTTCTCCCCCTTGGACGAAGGCTACAGAGGAAGTGGACTCCAGACTCTTCGGAAAACACTAATACCCATCATCCCATGGGGACATGGAAGAATGTGTTCTGATGCTGCTTATCAAAGCAAGAACACTGAAACGCAAGCAGCCAAGTAAAGAGGCCAGGGACAAAACAAGCATTGTAACTGTCCCTCATTTGGACACTGACCATAAAAGAACACTCAGGAAGACAATCCACTGTTCTATGTAGTACGTGAAATCAATTAAGGTTAGGGCCCATGGAAAACTGGAGCAGAGAATCACTCTGGGTAAGCTCACTGTTCCAAATTGTTGGAAAGAGGGAACACTGAATACTCAAGGACAGGAGGATACTTTCTGGGATGTCTGGAGGTCATTCCATATAACAAGTCTCTCCTCAGTCTACCAGCATTAAAGTCTAGTTTAATGGTAAGCAGCGAACATAATGATAAAAAAGCATAACGTTTATTGAGGCACGCTTAGCCTCAGTCTCAGTAGATCAGTCCACTGTCAGTGCCTGGTTACCTCAGGTGATGGCTCTGCAGATACCCTTTAACACATTTGGCAAATGTATCTGCAAACCACTTTGCAACCCACCTCCATCCCCCATCTCCTCTTTTCCTGTCAGTGCCATATCAGCTGTCAGTGGTGCTGCTGCTGCTCTCCCCTCCTCTGGCCAGTGGTCAGTGGCCCTTTGGCACCAAATATAAATGACTACAGATGGAAATCAGTCACTGTTGTCTACAGTGGTTCTGAATGAAGTTTATTATGCTATGTTTGTACTTTGCACTTGCTTGGTTGCATTTACTCTAGGACTCTTAAAAGGAAAGAAGAAAGTGCTTTTAACCGAATCAGATAAAGTGTGAGAGAGCAGAGATAGGGGTGGAAGCTAGAGGGAGATTGCTAAGTCGTTGAGAGCCTATCTAATCCGGAGGTTTCCCACTGCCACCATGTCTTAAAGCAGATCTCAGTAGGAGGTGATGAGATGCTCCTTGGGGCTCAGGACCCTAATGGTTTGATTAAGCTCATCCAGGCTTGTACTGAAGCGACTTAACCTCCATTTAAGGACTAGACAAAGGCGGGGCCGCAGGGATGAATAAGAGTATTAAATCTGACTGCCAGGCTCAGAAACATACAGATGTAGATCATACACAGTGTATACAATCACACACAGGGATTCAAGCATTGTACAATGTGTATATATATGTGCATCTACAATATATGCAAAGCTACAATGCCTTTGTTTACTGAGCAAGTTTTAGTGAGTAAAGTAAAGTAGAGTAAAACCGTCTACTTTAAGCAATGTGTTGGCACATTAAGGGTTAAGGCTGCCATCTCTCTATCCCTGACTTTTCTGGCTGGGCTATAAGGCTACTAAGTAGCAGCTGTCCACCTGGCGAAGGAAGAAGCTTCTACTGACACAGACTCGCAAACAGTTCACGCACACACACATATCGCAAACACGCTAACAGAGACATAGACATATATGCCCTCTTGAGGAGAAAACAGTGCTGAAACTCCACCTCATACAAGCCTGTTGGTTTGTGCACAATAAATAATAATAACACAGACACTTTTTGCGGAGGAGAGGCCCAGATGGTCAGGGAAGGGAGCAGTGCCCATGTCGGTGAGAGAGAAAAGAGAGAAAGCGAGCTAGGGAAAGAGTGAAATAGCTGGAAAAAAAGAGGCAAGGGGACACGTGCCAGAACCAAGTGGAGGAGCTGAAACAGGAAGACAACATCACACCAGCTTGGCCAGCCAGAGCTGCAGACAGAGAAAGGGGCCATCTATGTTTTCAAACACACACAGTCTGTAATCACATGCTTCTGCTAAACTGCAGCCTTTAAGGTCTTTAGGGCAACAGTAAAGGATTTAAAGGAAGAGCTTAGCATTATCTAAAAATTTAATTAATTTATTTTCATTAGTTACACGGAAGGTGAATACCAGTAAAGATACTGATACTGTGCACAAAAGCGGAATACAACAGGAAATAGCAGTTTCATGTCCCAAAAAAAAGGAAAAGGAACCGACCAATACACTAGACTGTATGCTGAATTGTATTCAAATAGCTATGCATGCATGCAAAAAACAAAACAAACTCCTCCCCCCAAAAATCCCAGCACCGTGATTACGGAGGGATCATAGATTGCGCAGAACTTCAACAAGTTATTGTTGAAGTTCTGCTTGTACTTTTTTCCTACTGCTGGATGTCTAAGGCTGCACCTAACCCTCTTGTACAGGAACCTCAAAGATCTTCTTTTGGTCTCTATCCAGAGC
Organism: Rhamphochromis sp. 'chilingali'; assembly: GCF_963969265.1. Lineage (NCBI taxonomy): Eukaryota > Metazoa > Chordata > Actinopteri > Cichliformes > Cichlidae > Rhamphochromis > Rhamphochromis sp. 'chilingali'. The sequence continues at coordinate 10,356,319 of NC_137932.1, read as the reverse complement.
TCATAGCGAATGGAACATAAATGAACTGGTAAATTGAAAGCTTCAGCTTGCATCTCAGCTCTCAGCTATTTGCTATAACACACCATTGCTAACATTACTGATGCTGCACAGATCATATTGTTCATCTTACGCTACTTCTGAACAAGCTACAGAAGTACTTAAACCTCTTTGCTTGGGGCAGCAACTCTCTGCCACCTAGCCTGGGTTTGAGATCCATGAAAATCAGAAACAGCACCAGCGAGGGGCAACTTAGCTGAGCCCAAGACCAACTGAAAACATACACACTTCATATAAGGACTGGATAGCATGTAACACATGCCCTGAAATCTCACGGTCCCAAATTTCCCTCAGCAGGGTCTCTGAGGGCACATGAGCATAAGCCTCCTCCAATTCCACATTACATGTCTAGACTGGATGCATAAACACCCATGACCCTCATACCAGTTCCATAAGTGTATGAGATCCGCTGTTCCACAGTGAGCTTAAGATGCACAGTGTAAATAACCTTTGGAGTGGTTGCTTTCAAATCTGGACAAAGACAACACCTGCTTTTCTTTATGTTAAAGTAGGCCAACAGTTGCTCTGACTCCAGCCGTGAGCTAAAAGTGAACACGAAAAGGCCGGTCGTCTTAAATAACAATTCTTTAAGTAGACAAAGTGTATTTTATTTATGAAACTAAAATGAACTACAACATTTCCAACCAGTGAGCGATATGAAAACAAGAAAATGTTTGTTCAGCCTACATATTGTACAAGTATTCAACCGATGAGTGAAAATGGATTTAAAAAAAGGGGCAAAAAACAAAGGCAGGCATCTGAGCAGTGAGTTGTTTCTGGGATGTGAAACCCTTCGTCCAGATGGCGATATTTTTTTCCAGCTTTAATTCATTTATTTCATGTCACAGTTGTGCTTTGATCGCTCCTCTCTAATAATTAATGTGGTTTTGCTGCGCGCTGCTCTTGAAGTCATTGTTCCAGTCTCCGCTGCACCAACACGAGCTGGCTTTGACTTCTCCACCTGATGGGAAAATCACGGCACTCTCCCCGTCACTTCACCTCACCCTCCCTCCTTCTGTCTGTCTAATTATCTATCTCTCTATTACTTTTCTCTTTTTCTCTTAGCTTTGAATTGTCTCAGAGGGATCTCACTGCTGCATTCACACATTAATACTTAGATACACACACATTTGGATTGACTGGTGTCTCTCCAGAGTGGTAGGGATACAGTGGTTGGCATGTGTCATTCATCTATTATTGATCAGATCCAGATGCCGTCATCTACTACGGCTCACTTAAAGATAAACCACCGTTGTTCTTTCCTTCTCACACACAACTGCTTGGGTGTGGGTTTCTGCTGTTGATATTTTGACACCGTCAGCACACATCTTTTTTGTTGGTGTTCTTTTCTTATCAACTACCGTTAACACCTACAGATATCATGTCATCAACAAGATACTGATATAATTCCTCCTCCATGATAAAAACTTGCCATCTTGCCATGTGGATGTTTAGCTTCTAATCATGTGAATGGACCTACAACATGGGTATCTCATGTTTACTTAAAAAACAACACCTTTATATTTATGGGGTTTTCAGCTATATTACGATATTAACTTCCAGTACCATTAGCATTCACTGTTTTAACTTCATGGATCATGAGCAACAGTCTTCTTGGCCACCCTTTGTTTTAGCTGCACTCCCAGTGTCTTTTGTCATTATAAATGGAGATGTGTTGTATTAAGGTAGCAAGTCCCATCATAAATACTTAACTGACCAGATAGCATATGTTAGCAGAATGCTAATGTTTTCTGGACAAAATGTACCTTTTTACTGTACTGTTAAAACTTTTCATATTTGTTCATTGTTTTTTCTGACCTAAAGCCAATAATACTGCATTTTTGACAAGTAAAATCTAATTTTACTTTTTTTGTTTAAACTAGGGGTGTATTTTCTTTAGCTCACAAGTGACTGCTTGGCACAGAGTTAATATGTCCTAGAACAGCGGTCCCCAACCTTTTTCGCGCCAAGGACCGATTTATGTCCGACAGAATTTTCACGGACCGGCCTTTAAGGTGTCACGGATAAATACAACAAAATAAAACCAGTACCAGTACCAAAAAAAAGAAGATTTATTCCTAATACATGGGAAAAGACCCAGGGAAACCGAGTTAACAATAAAAACAATTTTAAAAAAATAATGATAAAAACCGATAAAAAACCTGAAAACCATAAATTTCACACCCGAGCCTCAACACTTACAGCCCTGTACCAAACGACTCACAGACCGGCCTGGAGTTTGAGGACCGCTGTCCTAGAATAAAATCCCCCAAAAATGTTTATTAACAATCCAATAAATATCTTTTAACTCACAGTATTTATGATAAATACCAATCAGATTTCAAAACCAATCAGAACACAATCAGAACGCTCTTATAACCTGAACAGAAAAGGCAACTTACAGAAACTTTCAGTCTTAAGGCCTTTGCAAACTGGTGAATATTTTTCTGACTCACCTGTTCTTAATGCAACTGTTCACACCAACTGTGTAATTTTACTGAACAAATTTGCGGCATTTATTTTTTTCTAACCTAGCTCGATATTTCTGATTTGTGACGCAAACAAACAGATCTGGCCAATCAAATCACTGCATCTGGCAAGGTGCAAGCTGTTTTACCTCAGACACACAGTGAGATGCTCTGTAATAACCGGCTCTCTGAAATGATCTCTCTGCCTCCTCAGATCTGTTCCCAGCTATGCCAACAAGACCTCAAACTGCCCAAATGACATCCTGAAATATGTACGAAAGTGGCCGTGATACAGGTTCATCCTCAAACCATGAAATGCAAAAGGTAGCAGATTAATAGATCAAACCAAAATCTAATATTTTTTTCCTTTTCTTGTTTAGAAACATCAGGACCAGCTCTTCATCAATTGATGCTGACTTCCTTTTTTCCACTGCTTTTTAAAATGAATTTTCTACAAAAACGTAATGCATTCAGAGTGTAAATATGTTACACGACAAGTTTGCATCAAAAAAAATTGAAATTTCATGTCGCCTTTTTTGCACCATGCTCAGTGTATACTGGCCTCAAGTTGATCTCGCTGTTGCCTTCAACACTCAAGATTATGACTTTTTAATTAAAAGGCAATTGATTCTCAATTATTTCAATTTTTGATATAGAGAAATAAAAAAATCAATCAGGGGTTCCTCAAGGGTCTGTTCTTGGTGCATTAATCTTTAACCTTTACATGCTCCCACTATCAAAAACTATCGCAGTAAATCCTGTCATCCCAATGCAGATGATTTTTTGCTGCACTTATCATTTTCCTCTGATCGTCTAAGCTCTGTTCACAAATTAATGAGCTGTTTTAATCTAATTAACTGCTGGATGTCTCGAAACATTTTAGAACTAAATAGATGGAAATATTTTATTTTGTTCCAAAAAGTCAAATTCAGAATACTTGTTTATATTTATCATCCCTTTTGCTGGAACACAGTAAGCAAGTTATGGACAATGATCTCTGACATTTTGGACAATGATCTCAGTTTTGATAATCATATTAATAAAATAACCAGAACTGCTTTCTACTTTTTGAAAAAAATAATAAAATCTTATCTCAAACTGAGTCTGAGAAATTGCTCAATGAATTCATATATTCTGTCAGCAACGTATAAAGAAAGTTGACCATATTACTCTGGTACTGAAGTCACTTCATAGGCTCCCAGTTCAATACAGAATTATCTTTAAAATCCTTGTATTAGATTAAGCACTCAGTGATTTGGCCCCCCAATGCCACCTCTGACTTACTCAGTGTGTATAAACCAGTCAGACCTCTCAGGTCATCAGGTGCAGATTGTTTAACTATTCCCAGAATTCGATCTGCGTGTATTGAGGGGCTTTTAGTTACTGAGGTCCTGTTGTTTAGAACAGGGCTGATCTGAAATCAATTACAACCATGTGCCCATTCAAAACCAAACTTTTTTATTCTTAAACTTACACTTATTAGCTGTGTGTGTGTTTGTGGATGTGTGTTAACTTTTATTTATGTATTTATTTGTAGTAATGATTTATTTTATGGTATTTGTTGCTTTAAGGCAGAGTAAAACTATAGGTTCTATGTATTTATCTTTTATGTTAAGCACATTGAGTTACGTGTAATGAAATGTGTTATACAAATAGAATTGAGGATCTCCATAGATGAACTCAACTGTTTTGATTAGATGAGTGCCTGGCAGTTGTGTTCACGCTCTCTCATCCAATCAAAAGCTGCCTTACTGGGTAGACATTTATGTGCAAAGTGTGAAATAGTAAATGTGGCTGGGGAGACTTTGTTATGATGAATCAGAGAATATTGGTGCGTTCTTTAGTCAAATGGCAAAAATACCATTATTTCTCAATGCAAACCAGCAAGTATGCAAACCAGAATACTTTTCAGGAAATTGTGACACACAATCCTTTGCCCTAGCTACACTTATTGGAAGAGGATCCAAGTTCAATCAAGTTCAAAGGGCCAGTCTTATGACAAAGGTATGCAACAGTGTGTACTTTGTAATGGCAGCTCTGGTCTGTCCTGAAAGTTAACAAAAATGCACTTTGGATTGTAGTCATTGAGCCAAAATAGCTCTCTTAAACTCACTACGCTCAACTCATCTTAAGCTGTCAGATAATACCTGTTTTTAAAAAAAATAAATAAATTGAAAATATCTGGCTTTTCATAAGGTAAAGTTTTGCATTTGGATTTATATTATTATTATTTAATAATTGAACTGTGTCCAGGTTGGAAATAACTGCCCACTAGCAGCAAGACACCAAATCCCTTCAAGCATCTGCAAATCCAAAATGCTAACATAAAGCTAGATGCAAAAACATCCAGGACCCAGAGTGGTGTCCAGATGGAGTGCAAGCTGACCCTGAGCAAATAGTCAAAGCTCAATTTTCAACAGTTACCAAAAAGACCGATAAAAAGGTCTGTTGCATCATATGGGGAAGAGGAAATGAAGCCCATTTTAAAAGCAGAATTACTATTGTCACCAGCTGTGAGGTTTTTGTTAGATTTGTGGTAATGGTGAAATAGTTTTTGCTTTTGTCTGCCTTATGAGGATAGTTTTGATTTATGGGCATATATACGTTTTAATTTTTATATTGTTAACTACAAGTACGTGACAAGACATCACAGGTGTCCTTTATAATCTAAACAATGAGAAATGTATACATCGCAGCACATCTCTACAAGGAGTACAAAAAGTAAAGTAATTTATTACTTTTTAAACAGATAATACAGTTGTTTTTAATGGGAATAATGTATTTATATATATTTTTTTACTTGTTACAGTTTATGATTAAATTATGGTCTGACTATAATAATATCATTATTATCTATTTACCACAAATATAACAAAATGTGATGGTCTGGACTATAGAAAGATAAGAATTGACATCATGGTAAAACACAGTTGACGAAGTGTCTTCAACTGGCAGTGCGCCCCAGGGTAGCTGTGGCTACAATGTAGCTTGTCATCACCAGTGTGTGAATGTGTGTGTGAATGGGTGAATGACTGAATGTAGTGTGAAGCGCTTTGGGGTCCTTAAGGACTAAGTAAAGCGCTATACAAATACAGGCCATTTACCATTTACCAGTATTGGAGGGATTAGAGTTTTTAAATATTTTTGTAATTTAATAAATATCTTAAAATGTTCTTACAGCCTCGCTGCACGGTACCTCATTAGTGCATTTTAAATTTTAGCAATAAAATTTGGAGACTTGGTGTTTGTTCTGGTTGAGATTCACTTGTTGACTTGTTGGGTGAAGGGTTGTGACTGACTGAAATGGAGGAAGGAGGGAGATTTTGCCCTCAAACGTATGCACTCAACCATAAATGTTCTCAACACCACCCCCCTCTAACTCTCTTTCTTTTTTTTTCCAAATTCAAGTCACCGTGAAAAATGTGCTGGTCCAATATTTGCACAGAAGTGGTGCTGGGACAGCCAGATAAACTATCAGTATTTGAGTTTGGCTTCCCATGCTCCAAATAGCCATCCTCCGCCTGTTTAGCTTATTGATTGGCTTGGCAAGAAACTAGGTCCCCTCAGTGGTGACCAAGGTCATACAACACATGGACTCTGTGCCACCCCCCCTTCCCAACACCATCACCACTACCACCACCCCTTCTATACCCACTATAATCTCTTCCTCCACTTCATTTCTCTCTCACACACATATTGTGAGCAGATGTATGTGCAAATGCATTTGGATGTATTCACGCATGCATTCTGTTTATCGGGCATAAACTTTCTCAAAGGGAAAGGCATTAATAATATAATAAAGTCTTAAGTTTGGGAGCTATTGATATCTCTAGAATTGCAGCTGATCACGAAAGCAGTGATGGCTCACTGATACTCTCGGATGGTTCTGTCCACATCAAATTGGAAAATGTATCTAAATAATTATTTTTAATTCTTAAGTTTCACACGTATCGAACTATTGTGCATGGATTTAGGTAATTTGCACTAGTACTGTAAGGGTTTTTTTGCATGTGTGTGGTTGTGTGTGTGATTGTGTGTGTATGTAATGCGACTCAGGGCATGGACCAGAGGCGGCGTCCTCCACTCTTCTGTGGGAATCAATGAGATTGAATTCTGAAGGTTTTCTCAGGGGCATCGGCCCCACTTGTCAATACTGCTTTGTGTCACAAGTGCATTTTGTGCACGCAGACACACATGCAGACACACATGCAGACACAGAAACACTTCCAGTTCCTGTTCCCAAGCCAGACCTCTCCCTTCTCAACACATCCCTTCTGGTGCTCTTCCAGTCCTCAATTAAACTTGCCCCATTTTCCCCTTTTTTCACATCCTGTCTTTTTTATCAGCATCACCCGCTGCGCTCAGGAATGGAATGGAAACTAGATTCCTTTTTAAAAAAAACAAAAAACTTGGCCCACACTTTTTTCCTCCGTTCGTCCTCATTTCCTTTCTCTTTCTACCTTGATTTGTCATTCTGCAGGAGTTCTACAGGAGTGTATCAGCACTGATTAGTTAATGTTTTGCTATGACTCAGTCACATTAGAGTAATTTCCTTGCAACTAAGAAAAATTCAGTTGTTGCTTGGTGATTTGCATTTAATTGTTTTGTTTTGTTGCATTTGTAGACTGATTGTAAGCATTTGAAATCACCAACTGGTCACACAGAGGTTAAAGAGTATAACAAATTCAACATCTCGGTGACCACTTTCATTTGTAAGGCCAACAAGGCAATCACACCGATCACTTGGTGGGAGGCAACCTGCCTCCATACAATCACATTGCACTTCTAACTGACTCCGCTCACTCTCAGTCAAATTGGTGAAGGTTTGCAAGTACTTGCTATCTAATTTACAAATGCAGACCGATTGCCAGCTTGTTGCAGTTATTTGGAGTCAGTCTGTGTCAATGACTGCAGCTCATCTGCCTCTTTGCAAAAGGGGAGTCAACTCAACTGGGTGCCAGCTTACTGTATTCTGGTTAGATTCCTAAATAAAAGCATGTTGACTGAGCACCTATTTAATTTTGCAGTTAAATCACTGTCCTGCAGCAACTACATTGCTATTTGTGAAGCAATTTCTAAACCTCTGTTTCAAATCTATGAGATTCTGGCTAGATTGAATGGAAGTAGGCCATGTGGATTTCTGTTTAATGTGAACTTCTTTGAAGACAAATTTTTCACAGTTCGTTGCTGTAATATCACAGACGGATTACACGCATCTTTATCAATACAGTTCAATTTAATTCAGTTTCATTTATATCACAACCCGATCACAACAACAATTCCCTCAAGGCGCTTTATGTTGTAAGTTAAAGACCCTACAGAAATACAGAGAAAACCCCAACAGTCAGATGGCCCCCAATGAGCAAGTACTCTGGCAACAGTGGGGAGGAAAAACTTCCCTTTAACAGGAAGCAACCTTCAGTAGGGGTGCCCATCTGCCACAACTGGTGGGAGGTAATGCAGTCTAATTAAAGCTTGCTTGTCTAAAAGCGATAATGATGCCATTTGAAAGAAGCTGTTTGTAACCTGATGACCACTGCAAAGAACTGTCATCAGTTTAAAGAACTTTAATAGGAAGTTTCAACTTCAGCTCAGGTTTTTGGTCTGAGACAACAGCCTGGAACTTGAACTTAAAGGCCTGCACATTTATGATTTTCCTCCATGATTTTTACAAAACGTATTTATTTAAATCCTATGACAGCTTATAGCTATATAAGAAACACGTTTGAGTACCAGGCATGCTTCATTTTGGCTTGTGGCGTGTTCAGTTCTATTTCAGCACACTTCAAGGAGTCAGTTATTTAATTTCCACAGTAAATAAATGTTATTTTAGGCTTAGTTTTTGGCAGCTCAAATAAGGAGCCCATTAAATATCACAGTGAAGCAGGAATGCATTTTGCTCATCTAGCTAGCTGTCCTCTACTAGCAAAACTGATCATTCCCCGGCTCTACCATCTCATCTAAATGTTACAACTGGTTTAAAAGAACATCCAAAATGTCAAAAGTGTGGTTTCAGAATAGTAATCCAATCTACGAGCTTTTCCATCTTCTACATATTGTCAGAGAATGAACACAAGGGTTTTATTCAGCAGCTAGCTGCTAAACAGCCAGAGTCCCTCAGGGCTAGTAGAGCAACAACAGAGCTAAAAGAGAGTGAATATTTTTAAATGCACCAGTTGCCAGGAATGTGACTCCAAATGAATCACATAATCTTGATCAGCAACTGCTGTGTCAGTATGATGCAACTCCGACCACATTAGAATAAAGGCTGATATGCTACTATTATCCTAACAACTTGTTTTGCTGCCCACAAGTGGCAAGAAAAGCAAAAATTAGCAATCAATTAGCTATAGGGGATCTATTTTATTTTATTTTATTTTATTTTTTAGCTAAGCAAGCTGGAAACACTGGGCATTTACTAAAAGTGTCTTTTATAAGTGTCCTCCAGATAGGGTTGCCAACCGTCCCTTAAAAAACGGAATCGTCCCGTATTTCGAAACAAAAGTACACGTCCCGTATTGAGCTAATAAGGGACGCACTTTGTCCCGTAATACAGTGAGAATCAAAAGTAGTCTATAAATGTTTATGGAATTAACGCTTTGTTTGAAAACATAATTCCCAGCCCCTCTCCTACTTTGTGACCAATGAGCTGACAGCACACTTATGACAATTCGAGTATGACAATTCAGATTACCGCTCATCTCATTGGTCGAGGAAAGGTCGCTTACAGAGAAAATACCGGAAGACAACAGGTGACCACAACAAGAAGCATGGCCAACAGGGAAACAAACGCCGACACTGCGGTGCAAGTCTCGGATGACAGTACACCTAAAGCTGGGCAAACACTGTGCGATTTTTTCAGTCACGTTATTCAGCTCCTGCTCAAACTGCACGATTGACTCGCAGGGGTTAGAAGTTGGTAGGTCACGATGCAGGTCTCACACTATACCGCCCGATGCTCTGATGCGACCTGAGTGCTCACACTGTGCCTCCATAAAATGAAGGTTATAACAGAAAATCTGTCGCGCTCTCTCTCTCCGTCTTTCACTCACACAGACACACCACCACCATCAACTTTGCTAAATTGCTAATGAAAAACATGATCAGGCAGCTGTGATTGAGCAGCAATGTAGATCCAACTATTTTCACAGTTGTTGTGGTCGTGATAATTTTGTGATGCCACATCGAAAAGGCTCGGATGAGCTTTCCAAAGTTCTACAAGTTGTGCCTCCATCGCTTGTGTCCAGATCACAGGCTGCACAGCCGTGCTGCTCCATCTTTTCCACCAACGTTTACGTGTTTGCACGTGATGATCAGGAGCTGGTCGTGAGGTGTTAATCGCTTCTCGTTACCCCACGTATACTACACGATGCACGATGAAGGCCAAAATCGGGCTGATCACCAAATCGGTCGCACGACTCAAAAATCGTCTCAAAATGGGCCAAAAATCGCACAGAGTAAGCCCAGCATTAGAGCAGCAATGTTTGTTGCTCAGAGAAAGAAAAAAAAAGGCTGCAAAAGTACAGGGAGGAATGGGAAAAGGAAAACACCTGGCTGGGAAAATGCACGATAACACCTTTAAAGCGCACTGCACTGTGTGCCGGCGCACTTTTTCCATAGGCATGCTTCTAATGGTGGGCACATGAAGAACATGAGGGGCGTGACAGCTCGGGGAACCCTTAACCAATTTTTTGTCCACCAGGCCACGGCAGAAGCAGATATGGTATGTAAACACTGGTTTGTTTTTTTTAAACAATATTGTTTTCTATTAATTTATATAATTTTAAGTTAAGCAGGACAGAGTTCTTTTAAAGAAAGATTTACTTATATTCTCAAAAGTTAAGCATGACAGGCTTCTGTTTAAGAAAGAGACCTGTTTTACTGTGTTAATGTTGTCATTTTGAGCTAAAAATAAATGGCTAAATGATCATTTGTTTCCCATATGGTCATATCACAAAGAAGATGCATCTGCTTAAATCAAATTCAAGTCAAATGGTTAAAAAATAATTTCACACAAAAAAAAAGAGCTACAAAATTCACCACACTGGGAAGGGTGAACTGGGTTGCCCGGCCCTGGCCACGAGGTGTCCCTTATTTATTTTTCAGGGAGTTGGCAACCCTACCTCCAGATGGATATCAGTCTGTTAAAAAAGAGCATTTCTAGAACTGATAGTGATTCAGAGTCTTGCTTGTAAAAGAGAATAGCAGCTATTTGTGACTTAAACTTCAACTGCTTCAGGCTATTCTATTCTATTCTATTCTATTCTATTCTATTCTATTCTATTCACAGACAAAGCAACCTGTGGTTGGTGGATGATGATCAGGAGCAGCTGAGTGATTTATGACTGCTGCTGTGATGTTTTACCATGTTCTGCTGTGACAGATATGTGTGATATTCCCTGAGTCCTTGCTCAGAAAGCCACTGGTCTCCTCGGGGAATTGGCTAATCCCCCCATTTCTAATTTGAAAAAGCCCTTGGATACCTGCCGTCTGGAGGCTAAAAGTCACGACCACACAAAATACACAGATAATACACACATAATCACTTACTGTTGCACTTAAATATAGCTCTTGGGAGTTTGAATGTCACTCCGGGAGGAGTGAGGGCCCCTGGGCCACAGCTGTGTGTGTCTGAGTCCGATCTGGTATCCTGCCACACAAAGAGAGGCCTCGGAGCCCGAGGCTTGCCTGGAGGCTGCAGCCAGGCCTTGAAGGACATGAGATACAGAAAGAAGAGAAGCTGCCTCTGACTTTAAGTCAACAGATTTTGTTACAAAATAGACATGTCTCTTGTCCCTTACTCCCAAAAATCACACAGAGATAGGCCTGGACGCACACACACATACAGGGCGTTAGCCCCTGTTGCTAAACAGCTGTCTGAGATGTGGTGGTGTGGCACGCTGATGTTTCATCATTGTCATCTCCCCATCACCTGCATTCCTTCTCCTCCTTCTCCTCCTGCGCCTCCTCCCCATCCATCAGCATTTTTAGACACAGGGCTCTGACAAGGGCACATCCATTCCCTGGCCATACATCACCTTTTAGGGGGATTATGTGGGGGGTATTGAGACGGGGGGAAGCAGTGATGTCCCAAACTCCTTCACAAATTGGGATAGTGCCAGATTTCTGTTTGTCGCTTTCCCCTTTCTTTTGCATCAGAATACTGATTTTCTTTCTTCAGAGACAACTTAAACTTTTCTTTTTATTTTCTCTTTTCATCTCTCTTTGAGGGCTTCCGGTGTTTCCAGTGAATATCCAGACCAAGACTTCTTGTTCTGTCCGCTGGTCATAGCGTATGAGAAATAGAGATATATTTTAAAACAGTTACAAAAGAAGCTTTCCATGTGAGCTATTATACCGAATTTTGTAGTCCAGCAGAAGAAGCGTTTTTGAAGTCAGCTGGCAGTCGGGAGATGATCTGTCAGCCTGCAGAGAGCTCTGTTGCCAGATGAAGGCAGTGTACAAAGTGTGTGGTACAACGGGTCTGTGGGCCACTCTTGCTTCTGAAGTTGTCGATTAATCAGCCTGCCGTGGAGAAAAGCAAAGTTATAACATTGGAAGAGCTGAAGTGAAAATGAGTTGGGAGCTGTTGCTCCCTTCTCTATTCTGACTAACTTATCAACCAATCAGCAGGAATTTCTATGAGACTTTAAAAAAAATAAAAAATAAGAGTAGAAATCAAGTGAAATACTAATGTAGTGGTGAGAAAATGTCTTGGGCCTGATCCTACGCAGAAACTATGGGATCTACTTCCACAGTCATTTTGCATTCAATTTGCTTTGTGAGTACAAATTTACTTTTTAAGTCATGTCTTATTATCATTGTGCCTATATCTGCCGCTGCATCACTCTGTTGATGATGGTGACTGGAACCTTGGTGGCTGTCTGGCACACCCATCAGTAAATCCTTCAAACTCAAGAGGTGATGCAAGGCTGCGAAACCAGGTGAATCTGTTTGTGAACGGCAGCCACCACTGTCCTAACTTTCTGAGGTTTTATGGCCATCTAAATTATTACCAAGTATATATGTTATCCAGCCTAATGAGACAGTATTTCACAAAGCCACGTGGATGAATTTGTGCCACCTGCTGATAAAAGTCACTGAAATCTGGTGCTTGCCTCCTGTTTAGGACATTTCTTTAACTTCTCTTATTGCATGCAGCTCATCATCTACTGATATGATTATGGATTTATGTACAGAAAAAGCGTAAAATATTTTCGGGTTTTCCTTTTGTATTCTTCTCCTCTGATACACGGTTTTAACTCGGATGACCCCGCCTTGCTCCTTCAGTGTTCTCCTCTAAACCGTCCTTTCTATCCCTGCCTCCCACCTGTTTCTTCACTTTTCACACCTGGACTCTATTCTTGGCTTTTTGTTTACTGCTTCTGTTTTTTCCAAAGTCCTGTCCTCCCTCCCTCTTCCTCTGTTCCCCCTCTCCCTCTGCACCATCTATCACTCACTCCCTCCTTCTCACCTCTCCCTCTCTCTGCTACCTTCTCTCCGTCTGTCCTTGCTCTGTTTCTCCTCTGGCTCACCTCTCATTAAGCCCCTTTTGCCTATTGCCACCATGCCCAATGTCCACCCACACGTCTAACACCTCGCTTTTTTTTTTTTTGTGTGTGTGTCTCTTATCTCTATCCTTCTTTCTCTTTTTTGTATTTTAGTTATGCTCCATGAAATTCATACCTGGACTCAAGGACCTGGACAAGATTTAACTGATGTTTTGTTCTCTCCTCATGCTGCAGATCGTCACTGTAGTAAAAAAATATTGTGGCAAGAAAGTAGCAAGAAAAACTGAATCCTTCTTTCCTGGCATTTTATCCTTTGAGTTTTTGCATATAGCTCGGACAAAACAGAGTAAGCATTGCACAACTGTGTGTGTGCATGTGCACAGGGCTTCTCTCATGGTTTACAGACATTATGGGGACGAATGCAACATTACCTGACAGTATCACATGCGGTCAGTTACTCTTCATTTTATCTTTGAATAACATTTCAAAGTTAATCATAATTTTTGACCCTGATTTGATTATCTCATTGTTTTAGGTTTATAATTAACCTTTCTCCTGTGATGCCACCTGTCTCACAGCGATACTCTTATGGCTTTAATTACTGCCGGATGAACGTAAATCAATCGTCTGTTATGATATACACTCCAAGCAGCAGCTATAAATGCTCTAATGGGAATCCACTTGTACAAGGTCTGCACAAACTGGGGCGAAGGCGGAGGGTAGCCACAACCACCACCCAGAATTGCTGAAGTGTTAGGAGGCTTTAAATACTCATAGAACTGGAGTAATTATTTTTATAGTGCCTTGTAACAGAGCTGATCTAGAGGAGTCAGTTTACCTAGAAGGTACCTCTGTCATATAGGCTAGAGACACAAACTGAGAGTGACACAAAAACAGCAAAGCAATGATGCGATCAAGAAGATCCAAACTTTAAAATAGCTTCTTCTGTGTTTGTTGCCTTAACTTTACTGTCTGCCATTATCTCTCAAACTATGTGCGAGAAATGCATTTTATTGAAGTGTTTCACGTGAATAAGCTGCAAATGAGCAATGCATTATTTTCTATAGCTATATATGAATTTTGCTCAAATTTGTCTTTCATATTGAAATTTTAAGCATAATCATTTGTCTTATTCAAAGTTTTCATGAAAATACTACACAGTTTAATACTGTGTGAAGTCTGCAGTGCTGGATTGATGCAGGGCAGCCTGTGGGGTTGCATAAAGGATAGCAAACAATTTAAACTAAAGATGATTTCTCTGCTTAAATCCACAAAGAGCAGTAAACTTTAGAGCACAGGTCAGCAGATCACAACCTTTATGAAAAGGCAACAAATCTTTACATGTCGTAGGGCCACACCAGGCATTACAGTTCTCTCAAATCCACATATAGAAACAGTAAGTAACAGTCTCAGCCGATGAAACACAAAGCTAGGGTCACTACAGCTGAGACTGTGGATGAAGTGTTGCCAGTCCAAAAAGTATTGGTGCCAATCAGAACCCAGTATTCTGTGTCATAATCAGCTTTTTTAGTCCAACATATCAAACATCAGTATCTGAGTCAACATAGCCTCCCTCTCCCTCCCATGTTTGCATGTGTTTAGATCACACAGCAGCCTTACCTTGACCGTACGGCTCCTCCATTGATTACTGCCTATACTTCTTCACTCAAACACACAATGTATCAAAAAGACCAAACTGTCCGTGAAGGGCTAAAATAATTGTTTATAATAGACCCTCCACTTGCAATCACAAGAGTGCTATGGTGTGTTTTAGGGTGGAGATAAGAGCTCCCGCTTTGTGCTCAGGTAATTTTCTTTCCAGGCGTAAGTGGTCAAGGTCTGGCGTTTTTAAACGCATGCGAGTGATGTGGTGTGGGGGAGCCGCATTGTTTCAGGAGATGCGCCAATGTCCATTTGGAGAGCAGCAACACTCGTCTCCCCACTTGAGGAACAATGGAATACACTTCAGAGATGCTGCATATGAAGTATGTTTATGAGTGCGCTCAGACAATGGGGGACAGTGTTACACAACACAAGAAATGGGTTTGGCTCTGAGAGAAATGAGATGGACCCAGTAGACATCCTTGACATTCACCAATAATTAAAACTCGCTGACATGGTGAGAAAAAGGCTGATTCACTGGCAGTGTTTACAGTAGCATATGACTGCACGGAGAGCTTTGGTCACGTTGAGTGCAGGAGAAAGTGGGCTGGAGTCATTTGGGGTGGGGAATTGTTGAGGTATAGTGAGAGAGAACACATTGTATTGGTGTTTTGTTTGACATAATAGCCTGCTAACAACTACTGTAAACCAGGAGCTCTGCCAAGGCTCACAGGTGTCATCGGGGATCTGGCTTCGTGCCACAGAGAGAGATGATCCAAAGGCCCCGAGGCACACATAAAGGTGTCATCCTGCTGCAAGATGTACCAATACATCAAGGAAAGAAGTCAGGAGGGGATGGAGAAAAGGAGTAGGCACATCCGAAAAAGAAAGAGAGAGTAGATAGCCAATCCCGAAATACAGATTGAAAGTTATCTGCACCTCTCTGTACTGTATGTAATGTTTAGAGAGGTGAAGGGAACGCGGCAAGAAATTTTTCATGCTAATTTGTTGGGTGATATAATGACATGTTAATGATCCCAGCATCTGGCCATTCCATCAGAGGTGTATATTTATAAGAAGAAAAGCATTAAAAAAATACAGCATGCTGAACAAATGCCTTTGGTTAGGTCAGAGTGTCTTCTAATGACCTCATTTACTGACAACAAACCCTGCAACCAAGCAGGCAAACACACAGCAAAGCAATACCTCTCCCCTTTGTCGCTGTGTGACAGTGGATGGTGAAAAAGAGGGACGGGAAGGGAGGAAAATGAAGACAAAGCAATAAGGAAATTCTAAGAGAAATCAAAGAAAAGCAGTAATGGAGGTAAAAGTTGAGAAAATCTTGGCAAAGAGACAAAAAGGAAAAAAGAAAAAAGTAGATTAAAGAAGAGAAAGAAGCCTAAAGGAGCAATGCAATCAAACAACACAAACACAGTCTCCGTGTGACTGCTCAACCTTGCCAAAGAAAATAGGTTACCTCTGTTTCTCTGGGTGCCCAGGGGAGCCACTAACTGGCAAGAGTTGTGCCCCTGTGTCATCCTGTAAACATTTAGCCGGAAAAAGTAACATAAGCAGAATATGAACTAAGTTCATTTATAAACTGTCTGAAAATTAGACAAGAAGCAGCAACAAAACAGCTGGAGCAAACCAGAAAATATCATGCCATCAAAGGCTGTGGAGGTGGATCTTGTGCAGGTATTCTCTCGTGACAGACATTACACTAACTTGTCACTTTTGACCTGTGAATCTATCTAATTGGACCCTGCGCACCTACTGAAAGGTCATATAAAGAAAATAAGCTATTGGCAATATAGACCGCTGTGGATTTTCAGCTGGCTGTCTATCTTTTATGTTGTTATGGCAGGTGAAGGTGGACAGCTATCCAAAGCTTCACCAGTGTTAACGTTTTTCTTTTTTTAATCAGCTACAACCTACCTTTAAAAGACCGTTTGTGCTAGAGACAGACAAAATTAAAAGATTCTTGAAAGATGACACATATTTTGTCATTTTACAGCCAAAATTACAAAATAAGTTCAGGCGGCCTGTATGATAATTGGTTGAAACAGTGCTAACCAGTGTTAAGTAGAAAGAGAATCCAGGTTCGATATTGCCTTTTTTCAATGGTATGTTACATGAATAATTAACACAATACAGATATCAACAGAAATAATTAAAAGTTATAATATTAACTGAGCATTTGTTACCTCGGCAGCCTTCAAGACATTCCATGCTTACAGAATGTGCATATACTGGCTAATGCAATATATACATTATCACCTACATGAGTAAAACTTACTGGATTTGTGGGGAATATGGACATAGATGGGAATCTTCAAAAGCAAACAAACAACAACAACAACAAAAGATTATTTTTTGGTCAGAAGGCAAAGATTAAATCAGCCATCAACATTAACATGAAGCTCCACACAGCTCAGGCTTGGAGCAGATTCAGCTGCACAGGTCCACGTCTTTTCTTGACAGTGAGCACAAGTGCATCCATCCGTCCATCCCTCTTTCCTTCCATTCATCTGAGCATCACTAAAGCTCATCTTAATCTCCCTCTTCCACAATCACGGAACAAAGAGCAGAGTGCTGGCAGATCCTTGTTTTTCTAACTAATGTCGATTACATATTTGATAAACATGCATTTGCATTAGCATTAGCTGAGGTCAGGATTAGCAGCGTTCATCCTCAAACTGTTCTGTCTCTATGCTTCGCCTGTTTGTTGATCTTTTTTTTTTCCTGCCCCCCCCCCCCGTTGTTTGTGGCCATCTGAAATCCTAAAGGACACGACTCCGCACACAAGCGACGGCACAAATATTTGAAAGGGTGATTAAAAATCGTTTGGGAAAACAGATTATTGACTGTTTCTTTAAAAAAAAAGTCAATGTGTAAACACAAATAGGCTGCTTTAAGGAGCCAATAGGAGTCATGGATTTCACCTCAGCTTAGAAGTCTTCTGAATAAAAAGTGATTTTTGGTTGTATTTTAAGTCTTTGATTTGTTGGATCCGTTGGCTTCGTCGACAATCATCCCTCGATGTGTAACATTTTGCGGCAAAATATTTCAACAAGTGCGGAGACCCCCAACAAAGTAGCTTTGCAAGTTTTTCAAAAATGTCCTTCTTCTGTTTACCCCCCTCATCTCTGTACAAAAGCAATAAAAAGAAAGAATAAGCTCCACACAGCTGGGGCTCACGAAAAGTTTCAAGTGCCTCTGTTGACCGCACACAAAGACACTGATCTGCTTAGCAAGCTTGAAACTGTCTCCCTTCCTCTGCCGCTTCTCTATTTCTTATGTCAGGCTCTCCGTAAAACCCTTCTCATTCCCCACGTACACACACACACACACTGAGATGCCTAAAACACTGTGGGCCAGATCACTAGTCCTGAATGAGGATCTTAAAGACCTCTCCCAACCACCTATTAAACAGCTTAGAGGCATATAATTGTCAACCAGACGTTTCTCTCCAGAATGGGTTTTTAAAAGCCACATTGTTCGTCTCCGCCACCAAAGGTTGAGTAATCCTGAGGCTTAAGCAGCCGAGAAACGGTCCGTCTCATTCTGTTTTTCTCCAGCTAATAAGATCCTTCCCGTTATGAATGCTCCTGCTTTAATTGTTTGACATTAATGCTAAGCAAGCTTTTGTCTCTCTTTGTAACTTCTCTGCCCGACTTACATATATTTGCCTCGCATTTGCTCTCTGTTCTGCTTGATATTTTTCGTGGCATTTAAAGATTTGTTCGACATTTCTTTGGAAAGCGGAAGGAATTAATAATGGGAACTAATTACAGAATATTTAGGAAAGAATATTAAGATGGAAAACGAATGCAGTGGCAATGAAATGCAGAGCTACATGAGTCTAATTATGTCTGTGGAAAACAATATCGGACAAGAATCAATCAAGGAGCCCTGTTGCCACCGCTAATCAGATTTTATTAGTGTCCTTATTGTTCACTCATGAATCACAAACAGAAAGAAATTAGGCAGTGACTTCCTCTGACGGTCCTCTTCTTTTAATTGGAGAAATGACAAAACAGCTGCTTCTGAAGTCTCAACAAAAAAAACCTACTCGCTCCTTAATTAAAATTTTTTGGTCTCCTTCCGCCCTGACCACACGATTGCCATATTAGAGCCCTATTAACCTTGTAAATGCAGGCAGAAGGACTCAGAAGATTCTGTCTCTAATAAAGCGAGATGAGCAATGGAAGACATTTGGTTTATTAAACTAAGCAAGTGCAATCATCAGTTCTCTTTTTCTGTGTCTTGGTTTATGCACTCATTAATTTCTATCTATGTAAAATGCATACATGAATTTAAAATGTAAATTTCTGAAGGTTTAGCCCTGTGACAGAGTGGCAACTTGTCCGGGGTTTGCCGTACCTCTCCACTGGGATAGGCTCCGACCCCCAGATCTGAATGGATGAATACAAGTTTTTCAAAGGTATGTATTAATTGAGCCAGATTTAAATCAATAGGTCACTTCTTTTCCAGTTAACTCTGGAAATTGTGTCAGAGTCAGAACAAGATGAATTGTGGTTCCTTTGGTTTTCCCAAGAATCATAACAGTCCATTTGTTCTGGACAACTCAACAGTCATCTCCACACAAAGAGATTTTTTTTCTAACATTTCCATAAAGACAAGTGCACCTCCAACACTGTTATTTCTGTCACCGAGAACTTAAACCAAATAAAATTATTTGAGAGATCAGAATTGTTCAATTAGCTTTCATTGAAGCCAAGTGATTGGTGGAAATGAAATCCCGGCTCTCCCGCTGGATCTCCGGGTCCCTGGGTCGAGGATTTTTAGAGAACGTGATTGGTTGCTCGTCCCTCCGAGAGTCGTCCAATTGCTGGTCCGTATGGACCCCTCTGACCCCTCCAGCCTCCTCATCCTCCCAACTCCATGGCTCCATTTAGCAAACAGAAGCTGCTAAAGGACTGCTAAGTTGTACTTCAGCGGTCCTCCAGTCCAATCACTCATTTACCTGAAGTGATTTTATCACTCTCCAGAGATAATCATGGAGAGTCTGACACAAAGTGCTGGGTTATTGAACTGACAACGAACAATTAACAAAGTTACAAACCTTGTCCGTGTACTGGCTGTGTGTTACGAGTATTTTAATAAGGCATTACCGGGTTGAGTTTGTGGTGTAAAATGTGCTTTATTTAGATGCTATGATGTAAATAAATACCGCTGAGTTAAAACTAGACATTAGTCTCTAAGTAATGGATGGTGGATATCCTCTCCAGATGGATTTCTCTCTGTCAAGTAGCTCTAAAAGGTTTTGGGATTTGTGGAGTGGGCATGGCTGCTGGTTTTTGCATTTTGGGTCCTGCACTTGCAGTGGTTGGTCTGAGGGGGAGATTTTAAGAGGGGAATTATCAGGAATGGAGAGGGTGGAATGAAGGCGATTTGTGTGTGAGTGTGTATGTGAGAGCGAGGGAGAGAACATGCTTCAGTGGTCCCGCTGGTCAGCGTGCAAAACCCCCCACAGAGGAGCCTGAACGCATGGGCCGTTTTTGAGAAGGCTGCCTGCATCAGCTTTGCTCAGATCTCCCCTAATCCTTCCCACTTGAACCTTAGTCCACCACAATCTGCATGCCAACAGATTAACACAATACGCAAAGATAATTCAGCCAGCCCAGGACTGACAGTGATCTCACAAATCTCTGAACGGCCAAGGGAAGATACCTCCCCAAAACCCAGATTAAGTCCACAGATCTGAAGCCTTAGACCCTCTTAGGGCATATATTAGCATTACTGCTGGATGCTTTATTTATATCTTTATCTGATTTTAAAAACAGATAATGCTGCCTGGTCAGTTTGAGTGTCACAAAATCTGCCTTGCGTAGGATGGAGAGATGAGACCATATCGCAGATTGAGGGAGAGAGAAAAGAGGCAGAGGGCTCTGTAATCCATATTATATGCTGTGGAGAACGGGGGAATTATTTAAGAAGCTCTTTGTTGTACTCTTTTTCAAAGTGTTGTTTGGGGAAGGGATGAGGATGGCGAGTCCTATTCTGTGACAGATTATGTGATTTCAATTAAGAGGATGAAGATTGAAGATTGGAGAATTATAATTTCCATTTTAAAAAGATATGAGATGTAGGGGGAGAATTGGAAGAGAATGGCGGAAAGACAACAGTTTAAGGACAAGTCTAGTTACTTTCAAATGTGCTAAAATACTCCAGAATCTTAGTTATCGAAATGTATTTGACAAAGGAGCTCTTTGCCCTGTAGCGTCTGTCCAGAAACAGAGGACTAAATCAAAACATTTCTTTTAACGCCAAAAGAGGTCTAAATTCATGTGGGCTCATGTGGTCTTCCAAAGAGTGTCTTAGCTGCAGTGAAGCAGTAGTTTCTGTAAACCTTTACATTATCACCAGGGGATTAATACTGTTTTGGTTAAGTTTTGGATCAACACGAATATGTGTTTTCTGTCACTTGTCATTTTAAAAAGGACTGCAGAGGGAAACATAATTATGGTGAATAGTCACGCTTTTAATGCATTACGTGTGCACTACCTGAGTACTCAAATCAACTGCTAGACACTGACATTGGACAAGTCTGCAAAATGCACAACAACGCCGATGAAATGTTTTATCATGCTTTTGTATTCACATATTCATGCTTTGTACAGAACTATTAACTGTGGCATGGTTTCAAGTGAGAAACATGAAATGAGAATTTCTCATTCACTCACACATATATGCAACTGCATTTTACTGATTATGTTGTAACAGGAGTACTGCACAGAAGATTTTTGAGTATTACAAACCTGGTAATCAAACTGCACTTGATCCATATTTGCTATGAAATCCTAATAGCAAACAACTCACCACCGCTAACATAAGTCCTTGTTGATATTGTGCCAATGCTATATTTTTTCTTCATGAAGATCTAAATGACTGAACTTTGTCATCAGAGTGTGTGTGGGAGTTTTGTGCAGATGCTCTCTCACCACCCTCCATACTTCTCATTTCAAGACACGCAAAAGCACGTCTCGGGCTCATTCACACAAGTGCAGAAATATTAGGTAAACAGACAGCATCCAACTTGAAAAGCCACCAATTCGAATCTCCACCACACACTCAACTCAAAACTTTTTTTTTTGAGTGGGGGGGTGGGAGTGGGGGTAGTTCTGGTGGAAGGTGGGGAGAGGGTGTTGCCAAACTTCTTCCCTATTGTGTTTTTCCCAGTGCAGTGCTGGGATAGTTTGGAGAGGTTGCTCTGTTCCCGCGGCGACAGACTGCGGCCCCTCTCTGCCGCGCTCAAGGGCCCTTGAGGCGGCCATTATCTGGACGCCCGCCTCGCCGAGGCATATGGGTAATTACTGAGCTAATAGAGTGATGGAGGGAGAGGCAGAGGCAGGAGCCTAGGCCAATTAGATGATGCATTAGTGCTCTGTCTTTTGTAAGCACCTAATGTGTGGGGAAAGGATGGGGTAGATAGAGAAAACGTGTCATTTCTGAAGGGTCAGGATCCTTGAGCAAATGCAAACAGTCTCTCCCTCTCTCGCTCTTGCACACACACAAGCACACGGGACTGCGCACACATACAGGCATGTGTGCACGAACACACGCACTGCATTTGCACTCCGAATGTAGCAAACTGTGCATGCATGTACACACACACACACGCACACACTGATTACTGGGCTTTGTTTTGCTCTTTTCTCTAAGTGTCTGAAGAGTGTGAAGTTGTAATTATAGCACACTCTGGCTTTACCTCATGCCTGCATGCACACATACACACATAAACACATAAACACACGCACGCACACCAAATGCAGATGAGTCCAAATAAACGAGGAGACCCTGCCCAGTCTATTGAGGTCTGCTATGAGAATCCACTCCATCAATTACATTAAAGAGGCTGCCTAATGACGGCCACAGCTGTAATCACGCTCAGCTGAAGCATTTTACACCCCGCTTCTTTGTTTTCACCTATTATCATCCATCCCACAAAGGAGAGAAATTCTATCTCAAGCATCGGCACAGTGTTTTGAGTTAAGAATGTGCTTTTTTGTCATCATCCAGTTTTGTCAGATTGTGAATCAGTGTTTTGGCAGTTGCAGCTGGAGTCATTGAAGTTGGCAGGAAGCAGGAGCAGCGGAAAGTTGTCAGTTTGTCGCAGTTTTCATCTTTCAGTTTTTTGCTCTCACAGGTTGCAGCAAAAAAAAAAAAAAAAAAAAGCAAAACAAAAGAGATTAAACCCCCACCAAAAAAACAAAACAACTGGTTACGCTTCAACCATAGATGGATTTTGGATGTAAAACTGTGATTTCGCTTTGGGGTTTTTGCATGAGAATTTTGCACATGCCGTACAGAGATTCAACTATATTGACTCTTCTTCACAATGTGCACTGTAATTATCGCAGGGAATTACGATCTCGACTTCTCCAACTTTTGTAAACAGCCGGGCCTGAGTCACTTATTATGCGTGCCAAGCATTCCCAGTACCACAAACATACTCCCTTAATTCGCAGGTAAAGAGCTCCGCGCTATTAACTTAATTATTAGCCCGCTGTACAATTAGCATCAAAACAATCTCATAGCAAGGTGAAGAAAGCCAGGACGAAAGCGCATGACAAAAAAACTCCAAATCGTCTACATTGTTACACAGGCAACAATAACTTCAAGGACCTTTGCTTTCCTCCCTGTGTTGCTGGACTGAGGTGGCTGGCCACTTTAATATCAACCCCTCAATTACAGACACACAGAATATGTGTGCTTTAGTGTGATGCTTAATATTGCACCAAGCATTGTTATTCATTCAATCCCAACAGATGAAACTATAATAGCTATGTATTATTATTTCCTATCAGAAATAGCAGCTCTCATTATCAAACAAAAGACTCTATTACTGATATCATTATCAAAAAGGGAAATGGAGGAGGGGGTCTGTAGCTTTCAGTGTTTAAATGACTTTGTTTCACAGCCCCTTAGTCGAATTTTACTGTTTTAGTGATTGGCGTGTACGTTTTTTTTTTTTTTAAACAGGTCAGCTTCACATCTTTGACCTTGTTGCTGCTGAGAGACAATGTGTGAAGTTAGTGGGCGATTATTGTTAATAGTGAAGCCGCAGCTCCGCTGTCATGCGGTTTTTGTTTTATGGTGGCTGTGGAAATACCTTAATTGCACCTAATTCAAGCTTATCTTTGATGAGAAGAAGGGGGGCGAGGGGTAAACTCAACTGCGCTCGCAGTTTCGCAGACGCATTGATCTTTTGTGCAGGCAGGAGTGGCTTCGGGGAGCTTCAAAGACATTCCCAGACTGAATCACCTTGAGGATCTTGCTTCTGGTGGTCTTAGCATATAAAAAAAGTGTCACATGAATGAGAACTGCCATGAAAATATGTTTTAAAGAACCTTTAAAAGATATTGTGACCACTCAGCACAACTCTAGTACAGAGGCACTGTGTCATTCATCAGCATCAAATCTATGTAGGGATTTGCATGTGGAGAACAAAGCGTTGAGGTTCATTTTGAAAGACATTGGTGGCTGCGCTGACCAGACCCAAGTAATGGGCGAGCATGGATAAATATTAAAGGAAACCTACCTTAATTAATAGTCAAGACCATTAAAAGGTTTTGGCATATTTGTTCTTTTTAAACAGGACATTATAATAGAACCCTGATCTGGGTAACAAGACATTTTATCTGCAGTTAAAATGACCTGGTGAAATCAGGTGCACATCTTACCTTATTCAGTTCTCTTGGTGTAAGCTAAAAGGACTGAATATGTCCTTTTCTTTAATATTTCCTTTTGGTTTCAACGCAGCTTCTCTACAACACTGCCTATCATCATTGCAGGGTCCAAGCAGTGTCCACAAGGAATGTGAAAAGAAATTATGCACCAAATTGTACCTGAAACCACTTGATCTTATAGGTAGCTAGTTATATATATATATATATATATATATATATATATATATATATATATATATATATACACTAGATTGGTCAGAATACAAAGCTTGATGGTTTTATCATGACAGTCATTAAACTTTCTTTTACAGTTTTATCAGAACTATATTGAATAAGGTGGCAGTTTAGAATTCACAGCTACAAAAGTGCTACAAAGAGACAAAGCTTGACAGCATACACTATATTTATACGTAGCGACATTAAACCAGTCTTTTGGCTGTGTGCTGTAAATGTGTGTTCTAAAGATTTCCATAAGCCTAACACGCTGTGTAAATACGGCTCTACAAACAAGACGGCTTTACCCTGCTCTACATCCCCCTGTTCGTCAGTGATACAACCGAGTAACGGACTCTGGGACGGTCGAGCCGAAAACAAAACACATGCTAATGCGTGACCTGGCTCTCGAGTCTCACCTCCTGCGATAGAGCACCATAGTTCTCAAGTACAGCCAACCTGGTCCTTAATCTATCAATGGGAGGCCCTCTTCTCCCAACATTCAGACACTGAACCATCCTTCCCTCCTCCAGACAGAAAGCTCTCTCCTCTCCTCCTGTGCCACCCCTCCACACACACTTTGGCCCCTGCCCTGGTAAGACCAGTCCCCATCTCCTCTGGACTGAAGAGCCCTTCAGACGTCTACTGAGAAAGAGCAGAGGGGTGGGAAAGAGAAGGACAGGAGCTGAGCAAAGAACAGAAGAGACCGGAGAGAGGGGTGAAAATGTTCTTTAAAAAAAAAAGAAAAGAGATGTGAAGAGAGAGAAAGAAAGAATGAAGGAGGAGATAGAGGAGATGCATATTGGATCGGGCCCCTGAGGGTTATGGCTATAGTTCATGTTGTGTATTAATGTGTGAAGCGCTGGTATTCTCTGTCATGCTAATCTCACTGCTTTTCTTTGTTGTGTTGGCTGGTGTCTGCTAGTGTCACATACACTCATTGCTCCTCTCTTCCTTTGCTTTCTTCTCTTTATGCGCTTCCCTTTTGGAGTGGACGATCAGAGGGTGTAATAGGGGGTAAACAGTTCTGTTGTCTAAAAGGATTACATTTGAATAACTAATACATCGTTAGCATTAGCATACATTAATTATTCAACCCTGCAAAGGTGCTAACCATTTTCCAAATAAGCCTCAGTTGTTGTTGTTGTTGTTGTTGGGAGGGTTTTTCAGATGCTGTTTACAGAAAGAATGCTTCCAGGAATCAGGACACATAAAAGAAAAAACAAAAAGGAGAATGTTAAAAGCACCTCAGCTTGCTATCATCAGGTCTGTCAACCCTGGGGCTTAACAGTGCTTCATCCAACCTTGTTGCGTTTTTTTTTTGTTTGTTTTTTTTAATAGCAAGCTGTTTTTCACTTTCCTCCTGATTACTTTATCGTTTTGAAATCTTGGATAAGAAGAGTAATTGCGAGAGCAGGTCGAGCCAGAATTTCCTGGAGGTAGCGTATCTCTCAAGTCTCAGTTGGTGTGGATAGAAGAGAGGGATGTGTGTGTGTGGGGGGGGGGATCTCCTCCTGTGTGTTTATCCACAGTAATCAGGAGTCTGTGGAGCAGGAGCGGAGGCTTGGCAGTAGGGGGACACTGCCACATTAGACAGGAATGAATAGCAATGTGCCAAGCCTGGCACACAAGACACTGTAGACACAGCATCCTTTTTGATTTGGTCAAAACTTTAGGAGGGAGGGAGAACGAGTGAGAGAGAGAGAGAGAGATGCTGAGACTGTTGAGCTGGAGCAAACTGGACCAATGTTTCAGTTTTGTTGTGTTGTTTTTTTTTCTTTTTTCCTCCTTCTCTCTGCCCATGAACTTTTGCAGCAAAGCAATGGGGAGGAACAAAAGAAGCCGTTCTGGGTTGACAAAGAGGAGAATAGATGGTATGCGAACGACAAGCCACCATCTGCTCTGGAGGACGACCAAAATCTTGACACACTTCAGCAATCCCACAATCCCCTGCTCCAGGAGCGTTCCAGGCACCCCATTCATACTCTCCCCTCCGCTCCCAGAGTCTGTGTGATTTCCCCCTTTTTCTCTCCTCCTCAATTAAGTCATTAATGCCTTTCTTCGCCCCCCTCTTAATGACCGCAGAGGCACAAACAAGCCCTGGTTGCTTCCTATTGAGGCCCTGTGATTGGGCATAATTGCTGCGAGGGCCTAAGTATGGAGAAACGAGAACGAGGGAGGAGGGATGCATTGTTTTTTTTTCTTTTTTCTTTTTTTTGCCAGTAGCAAAGAAGAGAGCATAGAAGGAGATGCACATTATGTAGAACCCTTCCTATGTTGACCTGCATGACAGTAGTGTCACTGACCACTGCAAGTCTTCAGTGGACAGGCAGTGGAAAATTAACTTGAGCTGGAAGGCGATAAATAAATAAATTAATGCTCAAATTTAGCTTCACAGAAAGCACAGGGGACTGCATAAATTACCATGTTAAACAGCAGGTCCTTTGTCCACCTTCTAATTATTATGAAACAACATGTCTTCATCATGCAAGTTTCAAGACCACCGTATGTTTTAGTGCTTTGGGCGAGGGAAAGGTGCATTTGTTCGCAGTGTTAGATGCAGAGGAAGAAAACCTACCAAGCAAGCAGAATGTCCATTGAAACACCAAAAACTAATTAGCATGAGCTGTGCAAGAAATCATCTGCTACATGCATGGCGCTCGGCACGTTATTCCTGCGGTCCAGCTACACTAACTCAAGCAGGCGAGCTCTTCTTCGATCCAGTTTTTGGACTGCAGCTTGTTCCAGTTACAAGAAGCTTTAGGATTGGTTGTGACTGCTGCTGGCTCACTGCATACGGCTAGCATCTAATGGCTTCTAGCTAGCAATGTCCACCAAGGATGCCCTCCAAAGGAGAGGGAGTCCAACTTTCCACCCGAAAATCAGCCGTCTTGTTTGGCTGATTGTGCATTATGTGACCATCTGCAAAAAACTGCGAGAATGTGCATGCATGTGTGAGTGTGTGTGTTTTGCTGGGCCTTGGGGGGTGGGGCTGAAGTAGCTGAGAGATGCGCGAGGAATTAGACGGTCTTTAATAACACATTTTGCAGATAAATGCATTTTTGAAATACTCACAGATTGCTCCATTTATAGATGTAGAGGAGTAGGAACAGAGAGAGGAAGAGAAACAGAGGGAGAGGGGAACAGATAGACTAAATCTCCAGATTAGAGATTAGCCATAGTAGCAGATTTAAAGGGTTGTCTGGTCCTCTGCCAGCCTGCTCAGGCATCTATCTGGCTTCTGCTGCCCAGGCCTGCCATGGCCCTTCTAAGTAGATCACTCAACCCTTATTGGAGATGCCATGCTACCGCTGTTGTCTCCTATAGTCTTGCTTCCTTTTCCCTGTCAGCTCTCAGAAAGGGCTACAAAAGGTTCTGCCTGAATAAGTCCTAGAGAGGGGAAAGGCTTGAGGCAAAGCATTTTGTCCATGCTTCCTAGTACCTTTCATGTGATTTATTCCCTACTCAGAATAAAACTCCAAAGCTCCTGCGCTAATGTCCAGATCAGAGGAGCAGTTAAGCACCACCACTGACAGCTCAGATTGCTGCTTTCTGAAGGGGTGGGGGGTCTGGGAAAAAAAGGTGCTGTTTGGATATTTACTCCTTTTTAACATGTAATAGTGAGGATGTGTGATTGCGTGATGCGATGAGTGATGCTCCCCTTGGCCTAATGATTATCTTTAATGTTTTTAGGCCCTTTAAGCATGCCTTATTGGGAACTAATTCCTGTTTTTCCACGGGTGTAAGTAATCTGCTGTAATCGGCAAATTCACCCAGACACACTCACATATGTATGCACAGAAAAGCTGTCGGTCAAATAACCATTGCACAAACTTGTGCAAATCCCACTGAGGCTAAGCTGCACAGCTTGGGTTCGGGGGTGGCTCCAAAGGTAAGAGGTTAAATATAAACTGCTGGAACTTTTACCGCCTCAGTCATTTAACCCCTTTATGTATTTATAATCGGTTTTGGAAAATGCCGAGTGCATTGTCAACAGCTGGACGGCTGCAAGTGCACTGATCCATTGACTTCACACAAGCACTGTGTTTTAAAATGATCAAGAACATATGTGCGACAATAAGCGCAGATGCAAATGTGATTAAGTTGAAACTTTTATGGTGAGACGTCAGCGATAAATAGATTGAAATAATGTGAAATAAGACTTTGTACTGCAGTTTTTGACAGCGCTTTAAACAAAGACTGAGCAGCTACATCTTGCCCTGCATTATTCTTCTCTAAGCTGCTTACAACCCAGTTGTGGTCTGATACAGAGATGAAATCTTGGAGAGGCGTGTCTCTGGATCCAGGAAGCGGTGGCCACTGATTTGAGAATAGAGCTCTTGGATGGAGGATGTGCTCTGGGGGTATCACACACACCCCAAAAGACGGTGGGACACAATGAGAAATCACAGCTCTTTCACTTTTCGTCCATCTGCCCGCCATGGAGCGTGCTCACTGTGTGCCACTTGGCTTAATTCTGTCCCATCAGCCACCACAAAAGCCCCCCGATCCAATCACAGGGATCAGACCCGGGCCAAGACCATGAGATGGGGAGCCAAGGAACAGACCAGAATCAACAGCCCATTCTCTCAAGATCACACACACACACACACGGAAAATATGGGGGCAAGAAGAAACGCCGGGAAGAATATGGAGAGAGGAATGGCGTAGAAAGCATGGACAGAAAAGCGAGCTATGGTTCCAGCTACTTTCTTTCTTTCTTTCTTTCTTTCTTTCTTTCTTTCTTTCTTTCTTTCTTTCTTTCTTTCTTTCTTTCTTTCTTTCTTTCTTTCTTTCTTGCTTTCTTTTTCTAAGTTCAGTGAACTCCAGCTTTGCCTTTTGGGGATGAATGACGAGATGACAAAAGTCAAACAAAAATGAGAGCCAAAAAGTTACCATATGTTCCATCTGTAATGCCATTTTTTTTAAAGGCCAGAAGATCAGGCTAGAAAGACGAGCACAGAAAAATGCTTTTCCCAAATACCACACATTCCCCTCTCTCTCTCTCTCTCTCTCTCTCTCTGCTTCTGCCTCTCACTCGCTGATTGTTAATTGTGTGAGAGCAGGTCATCAGTAGCAGTGCATTAGAATAATGGAAATAGATGGCAGAGACCTACGGATGGCAACACAAGCCATCTTCCCTATTTGCATGGCTGTGTGCTCTGGGACAATTATGTCATTATCACAGACCTCTGTGAGTGTGTGTGTGTGTGTGTGTGTGTGTGTGCGTGTGTGTGTGTGCTGGGTGACAGGTGGGCAAACGAAGCTAAGTGCCAAGGAAATCTGAACTCACTCTCTTTCACTTTCTCTGTTGCCTGTTAAAATCTCTTAATAGCATGTTCTCAGTTTGTTTCAGCAGGTTTTTCTTTTAACTCGGAAATCTTTTCTCACTAATTTCATTCATTCAGTAAATGGAATTCCTGCAATGAGTGCTCCTGCTAAGCTAAAAGTAAGCGTCAAATGTATTTGGGCCCTCTTTCTGAATGTTAGGTGGCGCACAGACAGGAAGAGATTAGCTGCGATGTGGCAGCCAGGACTACACACTGTAAACCTGAATGTTCAAAGCTATATAGTTTAAGCTGTGCAAACTTTAATATTTACAATTCTACTTACTCAAAATTTTGAGTTTTCGTGACTCTTTTTTGAATTAATTAAATAGATTGGTATTGAATAAGTAGGCAGCACTTGGAAGTATTTAATTGTGTGTGTGTGTCGTTGTGTCATCATGTTAATGCATGTGGCCATGCATTATAGGAAAGTACTCGTGTTAGCCTTTGTCAGGAGAGTATTAGCATGCAATTATAGATTATGCTATGATCCAGAAAGACAGGAGAGAGGTGAGGAAAAGTGAAGACCCACCAACACCATGTTTGCCAGCTTGTCATTAATGCGGTAGTGCAGAATGGGTGGGTCTGGAAAGTTCCGGATTTGCAAGTTCCAAGTAGCAAAGCTTGCACGTGTTAGCTAAAATAGTTTGCATGTAGCGCCACAATATAGTGTGTAAGTACAATCCCCAAAAAGTGCTCACGGGTTTGGTTAGTTTAATAGGTGATTTACAAAAGTTGCACCGTTTTCTAAGCATTAAATATCAGAGCAATTAGCAGTATACTCTCCAACATATATTTTGCAACAGGGTCAGTCACAAGGGTTTCTACCTCTTACACACAATCCTGTCACTGCGCTCTGTTTGTAAAAACCAGTGATTTTGAAAAATGTTTTAAAGCCAGATAGTAAATCTGGTCCTAGTTGTTTTATGTGTGTTAGATCATTGTTAAGGTTTTTCAGGTTTGTTTCATTTGGCTTCCTGCTAGAAGCTGCTGAGAGTGTGCAGAGAGATTCAAACAGTGAACTTCAAGCTTCTCTGCTCAAGTTTTGGAAAGAAACGCAGGTCCTGTTAGAACCGAATGAAAAAGAATTCAACTGAACATACACTGTGTGAGTTGATTTTACTTTAACTGTAATCTAAAGGTTTGTGTAGACACAGAAAATAAAACTGCAGTGAAAACAAAACTAGAGAATAAGAATAATGTCCACGCCACATTGTTTTAAACATTGTTTTAAACCAGTGGTTCTTAACCTGGGTTCGATCGAACCCTTGGGGTTCGGCGAGTCGGTCTCAGGGGTTCGGCAGAGCCTCCACCGTGACATGCACGGCTCATTTTGTGCACCAGTAAAAACATATCTATGTCTTGAATTTGAAAAAAATCCTATTTTATTTTTCAGTGACTGCGCATATGAAAGTGGTGGGGTTCGGTACCTCCAACAAGGTTAAGAACCACTGTTTTAAACATTGTTAAAAAATTGTGTCTATTCGAGCTATAGGGCTTTGTTTAGCAAGAAGACCAAAAGTAGGTAACAATTTCATCATGTGATACCCAGTAAAATCACGATGTATAATTTTTAAACCTATTCTTAATGCATTTATTACATTTACACACACACACACACACACACACACACACACACACACACACACACACACATATATATATATATATATATATATATATATGAAAAGTGGTATCTTTTTTTGACATTCTTGACAAGAAAACACAAAATGTCAAGCTACTTCCGGGACCTTGATTCCTGATTTCATACCAAAAAGTATATATTCAACAGAGAGCATACATCTTCTGCCAGCATGGAAAGTCCCTCTTTTTTTTCCTTTTTTTTAAAACAATATACCATTAACCAAACCTGACTACAAGGGAATCCCCATCTTAGCACCCACCGCCTATCACCCTGTGACCTTTTCTAAGCTATATTAGGATGCACCCCTCATTTCCAGTCTGCTGGTGAAAAAATACAGGAAAGACTAAAGAAAATAGTCAAAACTCAATGATAACATCTGTCCTCCTTCCTCCTGTTCCTCCTATACATCTGAAATAAGTGAAGGGTGTCAAAAGTACCGGGACCTCTTCCGATATGCGAGACTTTAGAAGCCAGTGCAAAATATCAGAGGGCTGCCCTTTGACTCAAACAAGTGTCCGCTGCCTCTCCTGTACAAGGCTAACACTTCCTGGACTCATTAAGACAGGGAAGAGGAGGCCACAAAGGATGCACTGTGTGTTTGTGTGTCTGTCTGCTCTGCACCTACTTAGATTTGATCTCACTAAAATAAGTAATAACCTATTGAAATCACCACCAGCCGGGCGCTTTTCACTCCACTTTCAAAACAGCCGTAAACACACAAAGTACTGTACATGTTTTGATGGTGGCAGCTGGATCACAGCGCTGTCTGAATTTAAAAAATTAGTATTGACATGACAAATCTGAGCAGTTATGAACATGAACAACAAGAGGCCATTAAATCCATCAGCAGAGTCTTCAGGCTGTTTCAGTAGCGTCAGAGATGTTGGACAACATGCATTTATCTCACTAGCAGCAGGCATTGTGGAGAAAAGGTGTGAGGTCTTTTTTTTCTGTGAAACCTCTTAGCGTCCCATAATCAGGAGTGATAATGTGTCTCATTCTATGCTAATGTGTGTGTTTTACAGCTATCAGGCGACAGGTGATGATAGCACACGCTCAGAGATGTTCTGCTGTGTGCGGGTGTGTGTGCTAGCGTGCAAGTGTGGACGCAAGGCACCATTAGTGACTTCCCAGGTCCTCTTCAGGAATACAATGGGCGTCGAAATTGCTTTAATGGAAAAAGGCTAATGTGAGATGCACACACACATGTACACGTACACACACATGAACACACCGCCTTAGCAAATCACTCAAGCCGTTGAGAGGTAGAAAAAAGGGAGGATATTATCACTTACACTTGAAAAAACTAGAGATGGAGGAGAGAAAATAGACAGCGAGGAGAGAGTTGGCACTGCTCTTCTTCCACTTACTTTGTGCTTCCACCCACTAGAGTCAGTAGTTTTCCAAAACAGAGGCATAGAGTCTGTAGTTAAGATATTTTTTTCTAACTCATCTGCCTTCCTTAAACATGCAGGTGTGATTTGCAAAGGGAGTCAAGAATGGTTAGGACTAATATATGTTACAAATCCTCTGACAGCGCTGCCAATTTTTTTTGTTTTGTTAATAGAGGTTATTTCAAAAGTAGGCTCAAAGAGTTAGATTTGACAAAGGGAAAAAACTGAAAACTGATATGAATTAACTGAGTAATCTCTATAAATCAAAGTCAGCATATAAATATACTTAAAGAGTGATATGCTTTTTAGTAGCAGACTCCTATTGGGTTCTTGAAGTCCAAGTTCCAAGATGACCAATCATCAAGCAAAAGAGGGACTTGCCAGCATCCACTCTCTAAACCATTGGCTATCATCCAACATAATTTTTTTATTTATTACAATTTTATCTACATTTGTAAAAACTGACTAAACCCATCCTCCTGGGTCTGGTCCCAAGGCCGGATAAATGGGTAGAGTTATGTCAAAAAAGGGCATAAAATCATTGCCTAATTGAACTTTTGGATTATCAATAAGATTTGATACTAAATCGGTTGGGAGATTGACTAAAGGAGACACCAAAAGTTTCTTCCACTGAAAATGTTACGTCCAGATGAACAGAATCAACCTTTTGAGATTGGTGGATGTAGTGAAGGAGGACATCCAGAGGGTTGGTCTGATAAAACTGGATGCTATGGGTAGGGTGAGATGGAGGCAGATGAAGAGACTAGCTGAAGAACAAGTGGTTTGCCCTGCACATCTGCTGAAACTCAGTAATACTGCAGGATTTGCAGGATTAATGAAGAACACACACAGGTCCATGTGAAAATCTTCTAACAAGAGTGAGGAGAAAGACGATGAAAAAGTACTGCCATGCTGTAAGATCTGACCAAACTGACCAAGAGAATTCCTTTGTGGAACAGGAGGGAAAGTGGCACTAAGAAGTCAGAGGAAACGATGATTTGACAAGAATTCCGCAAATACTCGAGCCTTTGGCCACTAGTAGCATGGCATACTGCCAGTTTAATGATTCCATCAGAAAAGTTTCTAGATGCTAATCCAGCATTTTTGCATTTCACATAACACTTTGGCTAGGAAGAGAGGGATTGTGCGGATTTAAGTTAAACAGAAGCTAGGGAGACACAATTGCGTGTAGTGTTTCCAAAGGCCGACAATGAAGTTCACCACCGAGTAAGCAAAGCTCACTTCACAGTAGCAACTATAAATACTGATGCACAACCATGCAGGACGCTTAAGCTAGCACACAGCTAACTGTAACAGTGGTGATGTTTGTTTTTCTCAGACATCATAAAGGTTCAGCCTTTAGTTTGCACTCCTGGTGACCTGCAAATGGGTAATGATGTGTTATGTTGTCACTTTAAAAGAACTCAGTACAACAGAATAATTTTATCCTGCTCTTTTCTGCTGACTTAGCCACCCCAAAACAGAAGACATGCATAAGATAAATGTGCCAATTTAAACATATAACAGCACAATATTAATATGTGTACCTAGTGAACTGGAACCTTCTATGAAAACTAGTTCCTGTTAGCAGCTCACTGCGAGGACAGCATGGAATAAAGCCGCTAAATATACAAGTGAAGAAAAGTGGGCTCATTAGCATAACATCAGCAAACAGCTCACACTCTTCTTTTTAGACAGGTCCACACTCACAGACACGCTCCTGCACTGCTCGGTAAGACAAGGCACGTTCCTCCTTTGCTACTAATGGTCTCATTTGTGCCCTGCTCAAGGCTGGCAAGGCCTGCAGCATCTGTTTGACTGGAGGCCATGCCATAAGGTGCCAGGACTCCAAGGATCCTCCGCACTCCCTCAAGAACACTGCTCTATGTCCTGCTAACCTCACCCCTTTATCACCCTTTTTACACTTCACCCTCAGATGTTGCTCTCGTCCCCAACCTTCGCATCATGATGTCCAGTTAACTCTAAATCCTCTGCTCAGTGCTTCATAAAATTAGCTCTCCTCTCCCCTCTTAGATGTTACTCATCACTATAGACTTACATCTTCTTCACAGCCTCTGGCACATCAAAGTAAAACCTCCCACCTGGTTTCTTCTTTTTCCCCCCCCCTTCTTTAATCGCTTCTGCCCCCTCCCTTTTCCTTTCCATCTCCCTCAGATCCCTTCCCCTTGTTTCTGCCCCCCTTGTCCCAAGATGTGTGAGATGTCATCTACCTCCCTTAACCCGCCCCCCCACCCCCCCCTCCTCTAAATCTCCTCCTTTGCTCTTTCCTCTCTCCCGCGAGGGGGAGCGAGACATCATCTGGCCAGGACTCTAACTTCAACTGCGTGTGTGTGTGGTAGCAAAATGTGTCTCATCGCCAGAAAGACTTGCGCCTTGGAGGAACAGACAGATTAGCGAGAAGAGTCTTGCTCCCAGCGTGCCATTCAAGCTACATTCCCAGGAACGTCTCCTCCTTAACAAGCATCAAATTCCCCTCCAGGTGGCCTGTGGCAATCCCCTCCACCCCAAATACAAGGAGCGCAGAAAGTAATCTGATGGCACTCTCCTGCTTATTTTTCGTTATCTCTTTTTTCTTTACTGGATAGTCAAACAAATTTCACCCCCCTGACACGGTACATCCCTAAGATGCTTTTGCATGCGTTTGTGGATGTTTGTACGCCACTAACAGGAGCCCCCGCTGAGACCTCTTTAGCCCGTGAGAGAGAGAGCGATAGTGGAGAGAATGAAAGGCGAAAAAAGAAAGAGTATAAAGGCCTAGGAGGAGACATGGGTCAGGGGGAGGGGGAGAGAGGAGGGTGGTCTTATGACAGAGGGGGTCTGTGGCTAACAAGCGGCGTGGAGCCACAGAAGGTGTGTGTAGTCGAGCGTGAGGAAACATTTGAGACAGCGCAGGCCCACTGAGATGACCGTAGAGCTAATGCTATGTTAGTGAGCTGCTAACGGCATGCCTGGGCCCTGGCACGGTGCCCTTCCACACAGATCACAGAGGCCCAAAGCGCAATGAAAAGAGACACCTCGGGTCTCGAGGGGAAGTATTACTAGTGACACATCTTTTGGGCACCGGTTGGGACTCCTTTACCATCTGAGCCTCCCGTACCATGACTCACATGCAGGCATGTGGGTTAGATAAAGAGACCCCTAAATCTAATGTGGCGGCGAAGGTGAGGTAGAACAATGCTCAGAGCGGTAAAACTAACTGGCACTTCAAGTCGAGGTATACAGAAAAGGCTTTATGCAGCAAGACACTCTGAGTAATTTGACTTGAAGCGAGATCAGACATTTCCCAGGGCTGTACTTGCTCTCTTACCCAGCTGAGTGTATGCTGTCTTGATATAACACAAAACGTACAAGTCTGATGTTGCTTTCATGCCATATTGTTCAAATCGTTAACTATGAGTGACATAGGTAGAACAAACTTTTCCTGTCGTGTTTCAGCTTGTAAGTCAGAGATACTTACTGGAAATTGCTGACATCCCATTAATGAAAAGAACTGGAGACATGTTACCAGACTCTCAATTTCAGTGGGTAACAACCAGCTACAACAATATGCCACACAGTAAAAGAACGAAATGTATCTACTTTAACTTGTTAGTTAGCATTAGCCCTAAAGGTTAGCCTTAATGCTAACCACTTTGGAGAAATATGTGAATAAGGAGTGGGTTTTTTCTGTTCTCGCCATTAAACCCACAGTGTACGAACAGTAAGGACCTAACAGTCTTTGTTCTTCCATGGAATTTGAAAATGCCTCCATCCTAATCAAACATCAAACAAGCCTGAATGCCCAAAAACAAAAAAAGAAAAAAACATAAAACTTGATTTCATGATGTAACAGGTTTTTTTTCTTTTTAGGTTTTGTAGTACCCAATTTACCCACCTTTCAATTCATCATATTTTGTTATGAAAACAGTAAATAGGTGCAATGATTTATTGAAACGTGACAGTCAATATTTGGTATTTGGACCAACTTTATTCTTCAGCACAACCTGAACTCTTTGGCAAGCTTTCTTGTCATATCTTTAAGTAGTCTGCAGGAATAGTTCTCCGGGCTTCTTGAAGGACATTCAAAGATCTTCTTTGGAAGTTGGCTGACTTTTGTTGTGTTCTCTGTCGAGATGATCCAACCCAACACTGCTTCAATATCGTTGAGTTTCAGGCTCTGAGAAAGCCTACCCATGACTGATAGTGCTTCATTTTGTGTTTTTTCTATCCAGGGATGTTTTTATCATATTGACAATATGTTTGGGATTATTGTCGTGCTGAAACATTAAACTTTTGCCTATCAGATACTTTCTAGATGATATCAATTTATATCTGATGGTACTTTTTGCATTTATAATTCCATCAGTTTTGACAACATCACAGTTTTACAGATGGTTGTAGACACTTGTGTTATTCCTTCCTCCTGATGACCTCTGTACTTTGAGGATGGTTTCAACCAAAAATTCCATCACTCCGTAAGACCTGTTGCCACTGATTTTTAGTCCAGATTCTGTGTAATTACATACTTTAGCCCTGTTCTCCTTCCTTAAGAAGAATTGTGAACAGTAGGTTGATCAAATAAAGGGCCAGATGCATCTCCGGTCCTATCTCTAGACGTCTTACTATTGACAGAAATACTTGCAACTTTCCATACATTTTCAATCCTGTGTAGTAATGTTGGCATGACAGTAATAATAGAAATTTTGTTAAAAGGGTAGAATCTTTAATTGTTTCTCTGCAGTTTTCACACTTTATAAATTCATTCAGTCCACAGAACTATGGGACCTATGCTTGACATCCACAGTTTATGTCTTCTCTTCTTTGGGGTAAATGTTTTATTTCTTACAGCGATTTGGGATTATCTTTGAAAATCTTTTATCTTATCTTTAAAAAAAAAAAAGGATCTCAGGAGTCAAAAGTCAAAGGATGCAATATTTCAAGGTGGTGTCTGATGACCTGATGACCAGACCTACAGTGTTTCCAGTGGCCTCTCACTGACCCTGGTCATTATCTTAAGGCAGAAACCAGATCATTCAAATCTGCAGCAATACAGCTAATGAAGGACCACTGCAGGTGGAGGGAGTGGTGGTAGTGGTGCACACAGTGGGTCAATGATCTGTTTCCAAAAGCCTTAAGGCCAATTGGTGGTTAATCTCGTGGCTGTGTCTACACTGAACTGAAATCATGATTGTGTGCAGGCGCAGGAAATGTTTTGTACAGTTAGAACGCTGCTACTGCAGAGCTTCTTTTTCTCAGGCTAGTGAAGGAGCTAGGGTAAGAGACAGAGCTGCTTTGTGCTTTCTGATCAGATTAAAGTGTGAGACAGCCCAAGGCAGAAGGGCAGTGACCCCGCTTTAACAAGTAGTATTACAGCAGTTAATTAAAGTCAGACCAGGAGCAGATTAAGTTAGACCTTTTTATTTTTATCTTTAGTGGACCACTTTTGCCTTTTTTGAACTCGGTAAAATCAGAGTTCACCTTCTGTGTTATCTGAAATAACCTCACTAAAAGCCACCCAGCTACTGTAAACTACAGCAGATGGTACAAAGTTGAAATATCTTTTTCTTAGATATAAGATCCTGTTCTTATGATTACACATCTGTATAATTTTTATAGAACTTTGAAAGGAAAAAAAAAAATTCTGCTGATAACTGAATGATAGCTGTGCACACCTCTGTTTGTTGGGCCTTTTGCTTTTATTGGTGATGGCCTCCCCAAGGACGACACTAGAGACCATCGTAGTTTACTCTTTATTACAGGGCACCTCGAATCTATATTCACTTCTCCATAGATAAAAAGCAATAGACATGCTTTGTTGGGGTATGAAACTTTTCTGTTATTTAGATCTAAATATAATAAAAACTAAACCTGTGATGCATCATCCAACAGATGCAGTACCATCAGAAAATAAAGCTAATTTGAGAATGTACATCAGAGAACACAGACTTGCCGTCTGCATTTTAATTATTGTTTTTAATCCTAGAAAACGCAAATTCTTAAAAGAGCCCCTTAAAATTGAATAAATTATTAATTTTTACCACCTGTACCTGTTTTCACCTGCGCCTTGGCTTCTATAGCTGCTGACCACGTAGTGTATGTGTGTCTGTGCAATGTTGAGGGTGTGTGTGTTTGCGGGGGGGGATAATGAAGAGGCATTGTGTCTCCTCATAATGACATCATGGCTCTGACAGAAGCTGGAGAAGATGCCTGAGGTCTCGGAGCGGAACTCTTCAGCTCGGTGTAAGTGTATGTGTGAGAGAGTGTGAGCGTGTGTGTGTCCATCCCCGGGCGATCTGAGTCCTCCTGGGCTTTGTGAACGAAAGTCAAACCGTCAAAGACAAAAACAAAACCTGACCACCAGCAATATGAAGCAGAGGGCAGGCCATTTGGCTGCTGCCCGCACACTGGTGCCTCTGTGTGGAAGCCATGGGTGCGAGAGCTGAAGGGAGGTACATTTAAGGAAAGAGAGAGGTGGGAAAAGACAAGAGAGAGAGAGAGAAAGGGAGAGAGGGAGGTGCAGGAAGTTGCAGAATGGGTTCAGGGGTCAATTCAGCCTGCAGGCCAGGGTGATGCTTTCGGGGCTCAGAAAAAGAGGCCTCTGTTGCATCACGGGAGTCCTTGGTGTGTCCTCTTAATCTTGCCTCTGACCAGACGGGTCTCTCCCTGTGGCTTTGCACACACACAAAGACACATATAAAGCACATGCACCTTGGTTCTTTGTATGTTGGGAGCAACACAGAGAGAGCAGAATAGTCAAAGTATCAGTACAACAATTTTAAAATACTGTGTACTTAAGGTGTAATAAGCAACTGGAGGTGTGAGGTCCTCCTTAACTAGGTCACAGATAAATCTGAAGGACTGAAAAATGATTAATGAGGTGGGAAAGAAGACACAAACCTCTCCTAGATAAATCATTTGGAGTTTTCTTTAATCTTTCAGTTTTTATGAAATATTGGGTTATTTTATCAGCTACAAGCTTCCATCTGAAAAGTATTTTTTTCTTCTTGTGATTTTTAAAGTGGTCTTGTTCTCCAGGCTTTCTGAAGGTCTTTCAAAGTTTTTCTTTGGACATTGGCTGTGTTTCTTCTCACTTTCAATCTACTCCTAGTATCTGACCATTTGGGGATAACGTTTTTTATTGTTAAGACACTTAACACAAGCATAAAAAAACATGAACGAGCATTGTGTCTACACATAAAAGTGAAGTAAAAATAAACACTAAGTGAAAGTTCTGAAGCAATAAGGAAAAACAATTACGCCCTGCTGGATCCACTGAAGACTCATGGGAAATTTTCTCAGTGAAAAAGTGGCTGTCGAGAAGCCATTGATAAGGAAGGGACGCAGGACGAAAAGTCTGACATATGTCAAATTACACAAGAACCAGACTGAAAATCAGTGGCAATAGGTCGTACACAGTGAGCGTCAAAAGCGGTCTGTAAAACACAAAAACTGCACTCCTCTCACATTTTTCTACAAATAAAGTACAAATAAATAATGGGCGGCTCAGGACTTTTGCACAGTACTATCGTCGATTTTGTAAAACAGTTGGGTAAATCCTCAGAAAAAAAGAAGTTGAAAAGGTACAGAAAATGACAAATGACCCGGTGGACCAGCGAGCCCTCTAAGACTGCTCAAGGATGTTCTCCAAGACGTAGGCGTACATGTTTCCTTGTCAACAACCCAGGAAAGACTTCATGACCAGAACCTGAGGGAATTCACAACAAGATGCAAACCCCCCGGTGAGCCTTAAAAACAGAAAGGCCAGGTCGCAGCTTGCAGAAAACACAGAAAAATAAACTGGTTGAGTTTTGGAACAAAGTTCTACAATGGAAAAAAAAATTCTTCCTTTTATATCAAACAGGATGGAAAGCAAAAAGCGTGGTGACAACAAAAAAGAATCATCCTTTTATCTGTCAAACATGGTGGTGCTTATGTTAAGGCTTGGACACGCATGCCTGCTAATGAAACTGGCACGCCAGCATTTGCTGATGGTTTCACTGCTGACGGAAGCAACAGCATGAATGCAGACGTATACAGGCACTTTCTGCGTGCTCAGATTTAGACAGCTGAGTCGAAACTAACTGGACAACAACTCTAAACTTAGAGCTGAAGCAACCGAAGAGCTTTTAAATAGACGAGCAGGTAGACTAACGTGTCAGTCCAATCACCAGAACCAAACATGAACTCTAATGATCAGACTGAACCACCAAGAACTTAAGAAAGCTTTGAAGCTGAAACTTCAACTACACTAAAACTTTACATTTGTAAGTGAAAGTGTCTCACTGCAAACAGGAGTCATTTCTGAGCTGTAGCAGTTGTTAACGCCGATCACACAATCTGATGAAAATGTAACCAGGAACTAGAGAAATCATAAAAATATGCTTGGAGGGATCCTGCAGCTATTGCGAACCCACTGAAGGCATAACTCACATCTGCACTGAATAAGATTGACAGGCTTCTTCTCTGAACTGAAGTGAACCTCTTGCCCTGAGTGTGTGTGTAATGTGAGACAGGTCTTATGACAAGCACTAATAAGCCCAGACTCTTGACCCCGTGGCGGCTAAGCTGACACAGAGGAATGCACTACGACACTGCTAACAAACTCCTGCGACCTGTGCGTGGATAAGCGTGTGGCACGTCAGGTAATGGAGACAAAGCGGGAAATGCTTCGCATTCAGGTCACTGCGCTTAGACTGTAATTTTTTTCCTCAACATGGAAAAAGCCAGAATATTGATCTCTAAGAGAATTCTCTTTGATTTAAGATGTTTAATAAAAGCATCCCTTTGAGCATACATATGTAACTTCAACTCACATTTTAAACTAAACTTATGATTAATTAGTTTTCTTCTTCTCCACCTTTCAGGTCAAGGCACGTTAAGGACACTGATGTTGCTCTCATTTGTTTTAGCTAGAGTTTATGCTGTAGCTAAATTACTTCCTTCTTTCATCACAGTCCTTGTGGGCCTTTTGAAAATAATCCAATCATTAACTGCATGAGGTA
Source organism: Rhamphochromis sp. 'chilingali' (assembly GCF_963969265.1). Taxonomy (NCBI): domain Eukaryota; kingdom Metazoa; phylum Chordata; class Actinopteri; order Cichliformes; family Cichlidae; genus Rhamphochromis; species Rhamphochromis sp. 'chilingali'. Next base: position 10,314,387 of record NC_137932.1, on the reverse strand, counting down.
TGTTTATAGTAATTATGTACAATACTGTGCAAAAACCTAGAGCCACCCATCAAGTCTTTCAGTTTTTCTTTGGACATTGGCTCTTGTATTACTCATTTTTAGTTCCATCCTTGTACCTGACCATTTTCAGAGCTTTGTTTTCTTTCTTAGTTTTTTTTTTTTTTTTTTTTAAAGCCAAGTAATACTGACCTATGAATCATCCAAGCATAAAAAGGTACCTACCTCGAGGGATGAACCCCAATTATGTCTACAGATAACAGACAACTTAGCAAACAACCAATTTTAGCAGCCAGTCACAAAAATGTACAATTTGTTTCCATTTATTTAGTTCTGCACCAACAAGGTGATTCCCAAAGTGCTATTAGTCAAAAACTTGGCATATCTCAACACGGGGTCAAGTCTGTAAAGAGAAGCCAATGTGAAAGTGCCTTAAACCTGTACTCTTTCTTTTATCAAGGGATGAGTCTGTGGGAAAATAAACTTAAGCTCTCACCCTGCATGTGACCTTAGTGACAATTTTCCTTATGATTTAATGCTTTTGAGTCTATATACATCCCCAAAGTTGAGCCTTAACAGTTTATATGGATAACTTAATCAAAACAATAATTCCCATGCACTTATGAAGAAGAAAATTATTCATTTATGTTGTAGTGTTGGCAGTTTAAAATATCTGTGCTGAGTCTGTGAGGATTGTCATGCAAATTCAACGTTAAGGGGCCATTCAAGAAACTGCAGCTTTTTGGCTCAATGTTTTTGTTGTGCTTTAGCCCTGGAGCCTGATTTCCACACAGGTGCAACCTCAGTAGTTTGCCTTTTTACTGTGAAAACTGCTCATTGTTGTCCCAAGTGTACCTCTATGTACACTCCTGCTTTACAAAGACTCTGATATTAATTTTATTGGAAAAATTGTAGTGGCAGTTTTAAATAGCCGTAGAAGCAAAATGAGGGCAGAAAAATAGTAACTGGACCCAAAAAAAAAGGTCCCTTGTGCATTAGTGACTGCTGGGTATTTACCATACTGTGTGTGTGTGTGTGTGTGTGTGTGTGTGTGTGTGTTGGCATGTCTGTGTGCCGTCTCATATTGCGCTCAACATGACACTCAGCAGGCGTGACATCAGCTTTCTAGGAGTATCATGCGTCCAGCAGATAAGACAGGTTGTAGCCTCAGAACAGGAAAAAACAAATGAAATACACACACAGCTGCTTGCACTTAATGACTGTGTACACACACAAACACACCACTACTGTACATGTGCTCATCCAGGTATGTTTATTGTTTTCCAGAGTGCACTGATACGACACTGACCACAGACAAGAGCGAGCATTAGAAAAACAAAAAAAATGTCACATTTATGTTTATGTCTCATCAAAATGGTTAATAGATGGATGAATACTGCAAAAACAGAGTGCAGCATCTAACAGCTGAGTGATTATCCGAATATTGATTAGACAAATGTATTAAATGTATCGAAAATGCTCCAATAAAGCCTTGTATGATTATATCTGATACATGGCACGTGACCATAAAAATGTAAATCTGTCAACATAGGCAGCGCTAACGTATCTGTGGCAAGTTAGTAGACGTGTTGCTCAACCACAAAACGCACACAAAGAAAAAGGATTTAACTGAGCCAAAATGATTGACAGCTTGAACGTAATCACAACTTTGACACCTGGTGTCCTTTTGTTTATCAGTGGATCCTTAAAAATGTATATTTACATGATACGCATTATTTATATATTTTTTTATAGTATTAAATATCCTAATCCTACATGCACAAAATGCAGTGTTGTACAACACAGAGAGAGTTTTCTCTGATAATCATAAAAACAACCTTCTGCAAAAGGGCTGGTTTTAAATGTGTAGCTCACGCCTCACCCTTTTTCATTCTTCACTGAAAGCGTTACTGACCACACAGGGAGGAGGCTCAAGCCAACCGGCCCTTACAGAGTTACAGTCTATCAAATAATTTAATCTCATGGTAACTAAATTCTCCATATAACAGTACCACTCAACTCATATCACTTAACTATTTTGTTCATTCGCCTTGCATAGTGTCAGTCTATTTTACATTTACTGTTCTTGGGCTGGTCTTCAATAAAAGGATTTCACACATACACACACACACACGCACAAAAAAGTAGGTAATCATATATTATACAACACACAGCCTCATGTCAGCTAATCTCAGTGGGCTCCATGAGGAATGATGTAAGTGTCGTCTATGGAAACAAACCGAGCGTATTGCACATGGGTCTTTAAGAAAGCTGACTCAAGTGACTGAATAGCTTACAGTACTCAATGAGGGAACAAAAATGTCACCTCTCACTCTCAGTTAGATCATTTTGGCTTACAGCTACTATGCGCAGAGTGGAAATGCAACAGTGTTGCAGTGATCATCGCTCTGTACAAACACTTACTGCGTAAATTATTGCACCACACGTGTTAAGGGTTCCCTGCACCAAACGTTACACAGTAAATGAGATAAAGAAATGAGCACTGAGCAAACTCTCACTTGGCAAAACTCAGACATGGGGGCTGCGTGGCTGTAGTGAGAGGGAAAAAAAGGGGGTCAAAGTTCAGTTTACTGTATTTGTATTTGTGTGTTCGGTCAGAAGGAAGTTAACTGAGAACAGCCAGGTTTTTTTTGACGACAAGCGACTCTGCTTTCCACAATGGGGTGAGTCTATTTGGGCCACTCCACTGTGGCAAAAAAGGGGTGGGATTTGATATCGTCCACACCTCCCACACCTGCCCCCAGTCTCTCTGTCGGGTTGTACTGGAGCAGCTGCACAGGAGCACAAGACAGAAATTGAAGAGAAAAAAAAAACATTAATGAAACTAATAATTTAAATGACACAAATAAACCATATTATTCCAAAAGCCTTTCTCAACGTCTGAGTTAAAAACAGTACATCTGACAGTTTCAAACTACCACTAGCTGTTGCCTATGAAAGTATAAGCACTGTATTGCATACGATGATACCAAAATCAAGACATCAGGCAGATCCAATAAATACGGTATACAGTCTGTATATGCTGTCACCTTGTAGGCATAGCCACACTGGCTTACTGTTAGCTTCATGCTACATTAAGCAGAGAGAAATCCAGGCTGACCACATTAATATATATCCAAAGATTACCAAATTTTGAGGATTTGCAATTAGCTCTAAGATATTAGCACAGTGCCAGCTGTGTTATTAAGGACATGTCCATCATCAGTAGTGCATGTTCATCTGCCATAATCTGACTGACAAATGCATACTGTATATTCCTTATCATTTAATGACGTTAAAGTGAAGCTTGGCTTTTTTAAAAATATATTTGAAGATTTCACTGTTGTGTCATTGCACTTCTCAGAGATTACTAACATGTCTGGTGGAAAACATCAGTGAATGTCAACCCATTTCTTCCACTGTATTTGTTGCATACTAACCACTAGCACTACTATAAGAAATTATTAGTTGTTCTTCCTTTGTTCCTGGGAAAGCCCTACTCAATATCTGTTTAGGAGGGAAACCTAATTCTGTGTACAGCATTTAAGTTAGTAGTAATCACACTAGACTCTCACCTGCTCTAGCAGAGATCTGGCCTCATCCGAAACAGACTCGGGGATGTTGAGCGCTGTGTGACGACCGATTCCTGCTGGATGGCAGCGCAGCAGAGACTGTGCAGAGGGAAGGAGGAGTGGAAAGAAGAGAGGTAGATAACCATCATGTAAACACACAGAATATACAGACACCCGCAGAGCACAAGTCAATGTTAAAGCACCAGGACTGGACAAATAGGGAGGAGATCAGAGAGCGAGAGCACCTGAAACAACACTGATCACACCAACTGCAACAAGCTAATGATTTCAGCACTGTTGCTCTTTCTTGGAGCCGTCCCTCTGTGTGTGTCACATGAAGTGAAAATCACAGGAAAAAGAAAGAATGACAAAAACATTATTGTGTTTGGTTCGTTTGTTCTTCGCTTACACAGAGAAAGCTTCCTGGAAGGGACAGCAGCTCATCACCGGTAAATGCGAAACGTTTTTTTATATTTTGAGAGGTAAAACCTGATCAGGTCAAATTATCAGTTCACTCAGAGGAAAATAAAGCAAACCTAATCCTGCAAGTGAGAAAAAGTAAGCAGTAAGACCTCCAAATGCTTTCCTAACCACAGTATATAGCCCAATTGTTGAAATAATTGACAATAATGAGTGTAATTGCCGCTTGTTGTAAAAGCACTTTTCTCAGTGCATCTTCACTGACAGGCTGGAAATGCTAGAGCAAAATGTGTGCACCAAGCAAAAGCCTTAAACTGTGTGTGTTTGTATGGGGGGGGGCCTGTGTGTTTTTTCCATCAGTTAGGTCGGTTGGCTCTCTCTCTCTCTCCTGATACGTGCTGCAGGAGTTCTGGCTGCGTTCCTAGCCGCAGTCAAGACTGCTCCAGGCAAGATCTTATCCTGCAAGGATCAAGAGACACTATGTGTGCCTGTGTGAGTGTATCCTTGCCAGGACTGTACCAAGACATAATCATCAAAGGAGACATCTGTGTCACTCAGTTTGCTTTTTGTTTATTTATTTGTTTTGGGATTTTTTTTCATTTTTTTACCCAGGTAAGTAGTTGTTTATTGTTCCAACACAATGGCCCTAACCTAACACCCCGACTCATGTCTGAGCCACTGAAAAGAAGCGCTGATGGCTGATATGAAAATGTGCCCACTGGCAATCAGTTAGAATTTATTGAAATTTAATAGACAATGAAAAATTGAAGGGACGCTCTGCACCTGCACTGGCCGTTTGTGCTTGCATCCGTGTGCGAATTTGTCCTTCAAGAGAGCAGCAAGTTATAATTAGCATGCGTTTGTGTACATGCATAACAGCTATAAATGTATCCATTATCTTCAAAACAAAAGGCTCTGAGATTCTCCCCTTTCTCCCAAGCTGGTCCTAAAAGATGGTCCCCTCTGATCCTGGACCAGCCGAGCTGCAGCACCTTGAGAGCTGCCCTGGTCTTCACCTTCCACGGCGATCTAAGGTCGGTGTGCTCCAAGCCCAGCGCTGCTCTAGGAGCCAGCAAAGAGGCCCGGTGAGAGCTGACCCCATGGCCCAGCAGATGGAGCTCAGGCTGGGGGAGAAAGTCACACCGACACCCCTGGCACTCCCTGAGAACCAGAGTAAGAGACTGCAGCCAAGACGCACCTCGCACAAACACGCACACACCAAAACAACAACCTCCACCTACTCAAACACATACAGACACGCGCGCAGAATCACACACAACCTGGCACGACCATAAAGAGTGTGAGAGAGTTGAAAGCCAAGACACCTACAGACATCCCACAACACCTTCGCAACAAAGATAAAAAAACAAAACAAAACAGTTTTTGTACTTTTTGACTCACCATGCCTGTCAGGAGTTCAAACAGGATGGCGCCCAAACTCCACCAATCACACGATGCCGTCTCCTCACCAATACCTCCCACCTCTGAAGCGAGAGCGAGAGGAGAGAGACAGAAATGATCAATAAATTAAAAAGCAGAGAAATCATCTGTGTGTGGGAGAGGAACCCAGGTAGCAATAATAAACTAGTGACAAATGTGAAGTCGGGATATGATCAACCATACAGACGTGGAGTCGTTGATCTTAAGCCTACGATAAACTTTAAGGATCTTGCTTTTGTGCCACCGTTTCAGAGTAACAACTTGGATTAATATTTTGCTGAATTGTTGCAATCAATTCGAAATGAGCACAAAAACGTGGCCACACTCACACACAAAGTGTGTGTCTCATAAAAGGGTGATTTGCATAATAAAAAGCAGTTAAATTGAGGAAACCGTCTGTGCTGCAACTTCACGCCATCTGCATGACCTGACCTCAAACACAAACACACACACTCATGCAACACACAGACACTCAGGCAGCACATACACACACACACACAAATCAAGAAAGATAAAGCAGGAACACTTGAGGAAAAAAAAAGAGTAAAATATGTTGTTCATTTTTCTTTACTCCCACATTTTCTTTTAGTTGAGCTCAGGGCTAAAACTAATGACATCAGCTTGTTTGAAGAAAAAAAATTCTTCATTCAAGTATTTCTTTGCTCCGTAAAGTGTCAGAAACTAGTTTCCTATTTTACTTACATCCCAAAATTATGTATTTTGTTCAAAAACCTGACAGAAATAACTGATCTACAACCCATCTGGCAGGCTCCGCAGCACAAGTCTAACTAAGACACAGAGAACAAGAGTGACACTTGTTTGCAAAAGTCAAGCGTGTACGGCAGCTCCATTGGGTACCAGATGGCCTCTTGTGCCGCTTAGTGTCCCTCTCCTCTCCTGTCCAGAGGGAGGGGGTCTGGTCGCCCACTGGGCCGGGACCCAGGGTCATGGTTGTGTGCGCCCAGGGACCTGGCTCCTCAGCTGGAGGAGGATATTAGACAAAGACCCCTCGTCTCCTGGAGGCTGCTGAGAACTCCAGGGGACTGTGCAGCTCTCTTGCAGCCAAGGTTAGAGAGGGCTATGATACGACTTGCATGTTTCATATACTCACAAACACACACACGCGCGCGCACGGCCAACTGAGCAACCAGTCTTCAGGGCTCCCCAGGACTACTGTTTTGACAGCCAAGGAGAGAAGATCGTCATTGAATGGACCAGTGATACCTGTGTAGTTATAAGCTGGAGGGAAAATACTGGACACACACACACACACACGCGAACGTCTCAGAGCAAGGTCGATGTCATCACAATGGATTAATGTCTAAGGAGCTGCAGGGAGAGTACAGTGGAGCTGGCTACACTTACCGCTCTGTCAGAGCGAGGCAGGAGAAAGGGAGATGCAGAAAGAGAGGAGAGGATGGGCGAATTAACTGCATCCACAGGCCATGGGTCGTGCAAAGCCCAGTGTTACGGTGTGCTACACGATGTGCACATTTTCCACACTGAGCATACTTAAACTAACTTTGCATTGTATTTCTTCAACAGCTCAAAGAAGAAGAAGAAAAAAAAAACACACGAGAATTCTAAGACAACAAAGGGATACAGACAAGTTCAGCTCCAACGCGACAACAATACAGTGTGTTCACCTCATGGCCTCTTCTTCCCTTTCCCCTCAACAATGAAGTTCCCTCCTACTTTGTATCTTAATCACACTTCATCTCCTCCCTCCTGGGGGCCATAAGGAACTTTCTCTCTTCTCCTCTCGGTCTGACTTCCCTAAAAACTTAACCGACAGTCATTACCAAAAGAGGAAGTCAAGTATATGCAGGTAGGAAGTAAGGAAGGATTGATGTTTGCTGTTCCAAGGCAAGGCGAGCACTGTGTGTAAAGGATCTCTCGACAATTTAAAACAAAGAGATTTACACAAGACATGCAAGGTATAAATACATTTGTATAAAAAGATTCCATTATAAAAACGATACGACGAAACCACAAAGAGACTGTGAATAAACTTCAAGTTTATGGGAAAAACTAAAGAAAAGAAAAGGCCAAGACCCTACACCGTGCATGAATGGAATCTCTGGATTAAGAAGGAACTTTAGATCAACACGAACATCTACAAATATACACACACTTGTGAACTTTTGACCAGTGTCCAGTTTTGCCTGCAATCTCAATGATAAACTAATTGAAAACTCCTAATCACGTGTAAGTTGGGCCAAGCAGATAAAATCCTTTAACTAATCTGACTAACAAGCAAACAAATCTTAGGATGTCTTTCTGGGAGTTCCTTTCTCAAGGTATCAACGCACAAAAAGATCTACTAACGTTTGCAACTACCATTAATACATTTAACATTGGGAAAAAAGGATATCTTATTTTTTGCACTTGATAATGAAATGAACTGACTGCGCCATTTAGTAAATCTGACCCTTAATTTTATGATGACACGGGTCCAAAGCCCCGACCAACATTTGGAACCAGTAGCTGTGAAGTCCAAACAACTTTGAATTGATTTGTAGTGAAGGTTTCTTCTAATTAGACAAGATATACTCAAATGTTGCCAGTAAAATGACCCCATATCACAACAAAGACACCAGATCACCTCCACTCTAGGGGGCAGGGGGTGAATTTCTTTTTCCATCTGCATGTACATGTATAGCCTCTCAGCCTGGGGAAACATTAGCAGCTGAATTATTTGACATACATAAAAAATGTGAGCAATGACAGTGTCACTCAGAATCTGGTCTTTCATCTGACTTGTTAGAGTGACATACCAAGATAAGGTAAATCATGATATAATCTAGAGGTGACTGGTCGATAAATTTGCAGTTGCCTTAATGTAGCTCAGAGTTCATGTCCACATCAAGATTCCTGGCATATTTACAAGCAGAGTAAACACACTGAAATAGTAAAGCAGAAGTACTTTAAGGCTTCAGGGTACATGTTCTTCTTTGTATAACCTTTCAAAAAATAATGAGATGATGGCTCTGTGTCAAAAGGAGAACTAAACTGTAACTTCAATCAGATCAGGCGTGGCTGAGTAGGTAAAAGGACTTAAAAAAACAAAACAAAACAAAAACAATAAAACAAACAGTGGTTATGATGATCGTGTCCTGAGGAACTGCCTTGTCACCTCAGAGAGGAAGAATATTTAATTTCCCTTTTCTTAGAAATCGAAGACAATCGGTTTTGGCTGTGCTTCCTTCTCAGCAGAACAATAAACAATTCCCATTTCTGCTCAAATCAGGTCGTGTTCGCGCAAAGGCGTTTTTTTTTTTTTTCTTACCAGGAACAAAACATTAGCCATCTGATGTTTATCAGTAAAGAAAAAAAATGGTGAGAAAATAAATAAGCAGAAGTGCTGGACAAACGGATTAATGCCCTGCTGCCGATGCATTTTCCAAGAACACTCCTGTGTTTTTTTGGGTGTGAATATGTGTTATTTAAAAACATGTTTCTCTCCTTCTGACACACACACACACACAGTCACAGCAGGCCCCCTGCTAGCTTTCTGGCAAACATTCATAAATCTGTCATCAGGAATGAAGCCATTGCATGAGTTGACCCTGTCTGGATAAACAGCAATGCATAACAAGGGCAGGACACACACACACACACACACACACACACACACACACACACACACACACACACACTGGTGTGACATAAATAAATAAACAAAGTGTGTGACAGCTTCTACATTTTAATGTGTCTTTATGGATGAATTTTAAATAAAGATGAGGCAGAACGAGACGCTAGAAAGAGAGAGAAAGTTGCCAGCGTTTGAGTAGGACAGTCGATATATGTCGAAGCAGTCTTTTCATTTAACAGCAGCGTAACACACCCCCTGTTGGCAGCTAAAATGCATTACATCCTTAAATTCACATGGGATCAACTTGTTTGACTAACTAGACCTTTCACACTTAGGCCGAGGTGGGTTCAGTTTCAGCTCAGTTCACAGGTCATCTGCCTTTTATCACAGAACCACATTTTCTTCCCGGTCACATATTGTCGTAAAATGTTTTTGATGCTACGGCATGAATTATACTAATGTGAGCCAAACACATTATTTTTTCAGGAGGAACTGCAGATGGCTTAGATGAAGTAAAGGTGTCATTATGTTGCTGTCTCCTGCGCCTCTTACCATTGAAACACGCTGTCAAGGATGACTTCCATTGAACTAAAAACTGTAAATTTTGGTTTAACTGAAACATTTTGATATCATTTTAAATGAAATATATTTATGGGTACCAAATATGTACCAAAAATACATGAGGATAGAACTTAAAAAGCTTGCATAAAATACAATGCATTAAAAAAATCTTTTAATGAGGCTATATTTACTGGATAAGCATCATCCGCATATTACAGTTTACTCATCAACCACGCATTTGAGACTAGTGTAAAAATTACCACTGCTTACAATAACTGAAGAAAAATAAACAAGTGGGATGTCTTTGCTCACCATTTAAGAGTTTAAGCTAGCTTCCACATCACTCACAACACATGTCTCAAAATGTATGCACTTCTATTAGTAAGCTGTTAAACAAGCTGCTGCCAAGGGAATAAAAATGAACACTTTGGATATTAAAGAGAGCATTTGTTCCTTTCAGATTTATTACAAAAGTGAGACACTGTACGTTCTAGACAAAAGGAGGATTTAAATCTGAAGTGACCTTCCTGACTTGAGCGAGAGGATGAATATGAAAGAATAGCTAAATATAAGTGTGTGGGAGAGTGAATGGGTGTGAGGGTCATTGTGAGTGTCTCAGAATGCATCCAGTGTTTTCAACTAGCCGCTAAAACATTTTGAGAAGATTAAACACATCACGCACACTCTGCCTGACAGCCTTAGTGTGAAGCCACCTGCTTAAAGGACCAATACATTAGACGGCACACATACATGTACAAATGCCCAACCACGCATGCTGAAGGGCTAAGTAGGGACTCGGTGCTGTAGTCTAGCACCAGTTTGTTTTAGGCAGCTTTTAAACAGCATGCCAGAGCTGCCACAAGCAGGCCCGCCGTGCTACCAGTTGACTGCTGCACAACAGCGCACTCTACAGGACATCAGAACAACTACAACGAGATTCAGCAACTCACATTTGTGGAGGAAGAGTTAAAAATGAATGGCGTTTCTTATTTATTCTTAATATACTGACCAATTAGACAGGTAAATAAAATGAATAAGAAGTATTTTAACCCCATGAAAGATTTATGTACATTTATTTTATTTTGTTAGTTTTTCAATACTTCATATTTCATTAGTTTATATAAAAAGGAGCTTTTTTTGCAAGCTCCTTTGAGTATTATGGTGGTGGGAATTATCAAAAGTCAGCATATAATTAACTGCAAATATACCCACTAACTGATAAAATGAAAGAAATCAATAGAAAAATGTACTGAAACCTTTGCATATGTCTCACCTGGCGCACAGTACATATTGGCAATGGCCTGTTTGTCACAGGATTCCTCCACATCACTCCAGCTGCAGAAGTAGGTAAGCTGAACGTGACCTAAGATGAGAAGAAAAGACAGAAAGCGTTCAGCTTGGAGTCTGTTAAACATAAATCTGTTGCTCTGCCTCTCATCAAACCCACACGTCTAGTGTCACCCAGACACTCAACTTTTCAAACTGTTCACCCCACCTTTAAAGCACTTCCTTCCTCCATTCCTTTCTGCCGCTCTACATCCCTCTGAACTTTTCAAGCACACAGCCCCAGCGATTACTCCTGTTTAGCGGGTACCCGTTAACGCTATCATTAGAACTAATGGTGTCATTAGGTAGCCATGGCCATTAGCCTGGGCTAGCCAGACTGATGCACCACACTAGGCCGTTGATGGGCCCTTTAGAACAATAATTACCACCAGGGAGACGAAAACAGCCACTCAGCTAATTAGATGCTTGTTGATAACGAGGTGGAGAGAGATGATTGTAGGACGACAAAAGAAGAAGTTGAGGGGGAATCTGTGACCTCATGGTAAAACAACGCTTTCGCTTCTCAGAGAGACTTCATTCTGCTAAACAGATTAGATCACGGCTGACTGATGAAGGCTGTGGACTGTATCTTTACAATGCAAGTTATCCAGTTTGGGGAGGGAAAAAAGGGCAAATTAAACATGACAACTGTTATATACAGTAGCTGCTTCATGGTGATTTATTTATCTCTTTTTAAACCTGGTTTTGTCCAGCTTCTGGTAAATTTAATCAAGATTAGATTAATCAAGTGCGCATTTAATTTTCATATTGACTGTTAGAGGTTTAAATTGCTTCCCTGGTTTCTTGTTTTAGTGCATTTTATCGTTTCATGTAGGGCCGTGCGATATGACTAAAATCTCATATCCCGATATAAAACATCTATCGTCCCGATAACGATAAAAATCACATTTTCTGTAAATTCTGTGAATCTCGGGTAGCTGAAGTGTTTCCAGCTGGGCGTCGTGTACCTGGAGTCGACTGTTTCAAATGATGCAAGAAACTACACATTTTTAGACATAGGTTGTAACGGCCGCTGTTTTCTTTGTGAGTATTTATTACACGCCGTGCTGCAGGGAAAAGCCTGTTCTAACGTTTGAGTCTAAGGTTTATTTTTTAGCACCTGACGGCTCTTTTTTTTGCTTCTCATCCGTAAATACTCTGCATACTTTTTCACGTGATTTCGTTTATTTTGAAAAGTCTCAACAGGATCTTGAGCTTTATTGTGAAGGATTTATGTGGAAACTAAACAAGCGGACATGCCATGGTTTTACCATCGTTGTTGCTAACGACAATGCATAAAAACAGGCGCTTGTCCGTCAGTAGTGTGGTTATATTAAATATAAGAGAAAGAGAGAACTTTAAGAAATTAATATAGCCACTACAGTAGGGCTGCTCGATTATGGCAAAAATGATAATCACGATTATTTTCACTGAAATTGAGATCTCGATTATTTGACGATATTTATTTAACAATAACAATGTATTGAATAATGACTTTAAAGATTGTCAAAAAATAATATAAAATAGTGTGCAAATACTGATAACAGTGCAAATGTTTGCAATATAAAAAATAAATGAAAAATGTAAACATCTATGTTTAGTAAACTTTGCATTGTTGCTCTGTGGTGCAGCTACGACACCGTAGCAAAGTTTACACACTATGTCTACTTGATCCACGTCTGACTCCGCAAACCCATAATGTTTCCACACCACTTTAGTTTTTTTTTTACCTCTCTTTTCAACCAACGGCAGTCACTCTCCTCTCCAAATAACTTCTGCTTAGCTTTCCGAGCTTCCCTCGGGTCCTCTTAATCAGCGGTACCCAACCTTTTTTGCGCCACGGACCGGTTTATGCCCGACAATATTTTCACGGACCGCCTTTAAGGTGTCGCGGATAAATACAACAAAATAAAACTAGTACCGGTACCGAAAAAAAGAAGATTTATTCATAACACACGTGAAAAGACCCAGGGAAACCGAGTTAACGATAAAAGCGATAACAAAATAACGCTGAAAACTGATAAAAACCCTGAAAACTATACATTTCACACTTGAGCCTCAACTCTCGCGGCCCGGTACCAAACGAATCACGGACCGGTACCGGTCCGAGGCCCGGGGGTTGGGGACCGCTGCTCTTAATTATTGTGACACGTGTTCGAAATGCAGAGAGGTGCGCTCGATTTTCCACACGGAGCAGCGCGAGAGTAAAGCACGAGGGAGGGGCTAATAATCGGCTCAGTCATTTTTAATGATCGTTGAAAGCCCAGATCGTAATCGAGATTAAAATTCGATTAATTGAGCAGCCCTACACTACAGTGACCATCAAAACGATGAAAAAACTGTTTATTTTGCGACACCACATATCGAACAGCCCTAGTTTCATGTGTAAAAGTCCTTAACATACATGTTACCCATGTACCCAGTAATCCACCAAGAAGTGACGGGAATGATGACTTGGGGTAGCTATTACCAAGGTTGGAAAAGTATGGTAAACTAGACTAATTATTAACATTCTGTCATTAAACTGCATATCCTTCTTTCTTTACTTATCAAACATAACTAAATATTAATTTTGATCTTATTCCCCTTTAAGGACTGATTAAATGCCCGACAGAATAAAAACAAAACCCTTAACACAATTATAAAGGGTATGGACAAAAAAAAAAAAAAGTCTGACCTTGGTGGTCAAGCAGGATGTTATTGGGATTTAGGTCCCGGCAGATGATCCCTTCTTGGTGTAGAGAATCCAAGGCTGTCACCATCTCTACTGCCCAGCACCGTACAAACTCCTCCGGGATACGAGCTTGGGAAGCAGCCAACGACAGCTTGTCCAGCTCGGCAAACAGCCGGGATACTTCTTTATCAAATTCGCTGCCACCTGTATTACTAATAACTCTTGATGATTCGTCATCAAGTCCTAATAAATTCTCAACCGCTCCACAGGCCTCTGTGCCATTTGTGGCCGAGTCAGAGCCTGTGCTGTTTGGAACCAAGTCTGTGTTTACTCTTGCACTGGGCTCTAGTTTCTCACTATGAGAATCAGTGTCTGGAATGCCTGTGTCAAGAGGGAGGTCATTATTTTGGCGTTCAGAGTGGATAAACATTTTGTCAGAAGCCTCTTGTCCCAATGCCAGACTGTAGTCATCCAAAAGCGAGTTGAATGGAGATGGAGATGCAACACTCGTGTCACAAGTTGCAGAGGCTGTACATAAAGATGAAAGGTCCTGCTCCAGTGGCTGTTCCTCCTCTTCCTCAGGCTGAGTATGAAGCTGTAAGACATCTGGCTGGATGAACTTTTGAGGAGAGGCCGTGACCTCGAGGCCCAGACACACTCCTGAAGTCTCCAATTCCTCCTGTAAAGAGTCTGCAGTCCCGCTCACTACAGGGAGGTTCACCAAAAGGTCTGGTGGATGCCCCTCATCCTCCACTACTGCTTCTTTAAATGAGATCACTGGCACTGACTCATTGGAGGCTTTATCACTACAGTCCAAACCCCAAAGATCCAACCCGGGACCTTTGACCTCCTGAGCCAGCTCTGGAAGATCTTCAGTTACACCTGAGTCCAGGTCGGACGTAGAAAAGAAAGGGACTTGTTTATGAGAGGGACGCTGCTCTCCTAGTTCAAGGCACATAACCTCGCTTGCACTGTCTTTGCTGTCAATACGAAAAAACTCCATTGGCGTGTTCTTGGACTCATCTAAAGACAGAGGCACAGCGGGGGAACGTAAAGGACTAAAGACTTCATTGTGATCCTGTCCCTCACCGCGGTTTTGATCGCTGTCTTGGGCATTACCGCTTTTATCAGACAACTCACTGAAGAAGCCAAGCTCCTGAGAACTGATTGGTGAAGAAAGGCTTTCATTGCTGAGAAGTGAGCGGCTACGTGACGATGTGGTGGTCGTTGCATTAGGTACCTCTAATGAGAGCATTTCCTGCTCGCTCTTCTCTTCCTCCTCCTGCAGTGCATCCGGTTCTACTTTCTCCTGTTCATACTCATTGCAAAGGGTCAAATAGCTGTTGGTGCACTCTTCTTCAGAAGTGGCTCCAGAGTCAGTTTGCTCCACAAGCCTGGGAGGAAGAACGCTTTTAAGAGGAGAAAAGAGGCTCTCGGGTTCCTTCTGTAGCCCAGAGACAGACTCTGAATCAGCAACAGGCACCGAACCACAGCTGGCTGAATCTACTTCCAGCTGTGGCATGGTATGTTGAGGAGAGCGCACGGCAGTTGTGTGACTTTTCTGGATGAAAGGGATGTCAAAGCTGTCCTCTGGGCTGGAGTTATGCATGTATTTTCCAATGTGAGACCACAGTTTCCCACCTGAAAAAAGCAGAGCATTAAAAAGAAAACAGTGCACAATATGGGGAGAACCAGAGGTATCAGAAGTAGAACTTAGGGAGCAGACAGAAACAAATGAGCCAATATTAGCTAGATAATCACTTTCCTGTTTTTCTTTGTGATTATTATCATGAACACATAATCTTGTTCCTAGGAAACAGTTTTCTTTATCTAAAACATTTCTGCTCCAGCGTTAACAATAACAACTTATCTTCCTGTAGACCAGAGGTCCCCAACCATTGGCCTGAGGACTGCTACCAGGCCGCAAAGACAGAAGAAAATTGCTTAAAATTGTATGTATTTTATTTTTTATCAGTTTTCCAGACATTTTTACTTTTCCAAACAATGCCACTTTCGAGTTGGACTTAACTCCTGCACTTAACTTAGTTCTGAGATTTTTTTCTGCCCCCATGCATCAGTAACTCTGAAAGCTAACCCTCACAAAAAGCTGAGGACAATGGAAAGAAAACTGTATTTAAAAGAAAATGTCAAGAATCCCATTTAAATTGCAGCTTCAGGTGCAACTTTCGCAACAGGTGATTCACACGCTCCACATCTACTCTGTATAATATTGCCCAGCTAGCTAATAAAGCCATGAAACAAGCTCTGGGCTCCCACTGATTCTGCATTATGGCGAATTGGTATTGATGTGATAATCATGTAATAATTATTGACAGTGCATAATATAAAGTGCGATAGTTATATTTGCATTACAAGCTGCCACCCTCTAGTTCATGATAAAACAGGGGCCCACTGCTCTAGAGAACACATTACAGATCGTCTATGTGGAGAGGTCAGGTGACTAAGCTAACCATAACATCAAATTTTACATTGGATGTGAAACACCTTTGATTCTACGCCTCTACACTCTTCTTCCATTCTTCACTTAAAATTTACTGGTACTTGTTAACTACTTAACAAGTACTTAGTGCGCATGCGCCAACCAGCGTGCAGCCTGTTACAGTCGCTCCTGCTTTTCTCTTAGTTTAGCTTTTTTTTTCCTACGTATCCTCCGTTTTCTATCTCTTACTCAATCATGTGGATTGAGAGAGTTTTTGTTCTTCTGGTGGCCGTGGAACTGTTACTTTTATCAAGGAACGGGACCGCGGCACATCTCCTACACGCACGGACTGTTTACTCCAGAGATCAGCTGATCGCCCTGATGCCGGCCGGTTCGCTGGCCAGGCCCGCAGAAGTACCAGCTGAAATTTGGAGGAAAACACATCGGGGATGCAGAGGTCAAGGACAGAAGAGAAGAAAAAAGGTGACGGTGAGACAGCGGAGGCTCGAAGCGAGGAGGAGGTTTAAACCGTGTCTGCCGTCTATCGTGATGGGTAATGTGCGATCGTTGGCAATTAAAATCGACGAGCTCTCAGCACTGGTACGGAGTCAGAGGGAATACCGAGAGTGTAGCCTGATGTGTTTCACCGAATCATGGATGCACCAGGACATTCCCGATGAGAATGCTTCCGTGGAAGGCTTCCACACTGTTCGGGCGGACAGGGACAGCATCGCTAGCGGTAAGCGGAAAGGAGGTGGGCTTGCTGTTTTAGTTAACAACCGGTGGTGTAACCCTGCCAACATAACAATCAAAGAAAGGATTTGCTGCCCGGACACTGAACTGTGTGCTGTTGGACTCAGGCCGTATTATTTACCCAGGGAATTCTCTCACGTCATCTTGGTGGCTGTTTATGTACCCCCCTCTGCTAACCCCACAGCTGCATGTGACACTATCCACTCTGCCATAGCTCGGCTACAGACTCAGCACCCGAGTGCCTTTATTGTGATCTCGGGTGACTTCAACCATGTATCACTGGACAATACACTACCAACATTCAAATAATATGTGGACTGTCCCACCAGGGGAGAGAAAACTTTAGACTTACTGTATGCTAACGTCAAGGATGCATACAGCTCCTCCTCCCTCCCCCCACTTGGTAGGTCAGATCATAACCTGATTCACCTCACCCCCCGCTATGTGCCAATTGTGAGGAGGGAACCTGTGACCACCAGGACTGTCAGGAGGTGGTCAGAGGAGGCCTTAGCAGAACTACAGGGCTGTTTCGAGGTGACCGACTGGGAAACACTCTGTGAGCCTCACGCCGAGGACATCAATGGGCTTACTGAGTGTATCACAGACTACATAACTTTCTGCACCGACTCCATTGTTCCAGCTCAGACTGTTCATTGTTACCCAAATAACAAGCCGTGGGTGACTAAGGACATCAAAGCCCTCCTCAACAACAAGAAGAGGGCTTTCAGAGGGTGCAACAAAGAGGAGGTGAGGAAGATCCAGGTGTTACTAAAGGACAAGATCAGAGAGGCTAAGGACAATTACAGGAGGAAGCTGGAGTGGAAACTCCAGCAGAACAGCATGAGAGAGGTGTGGAGGGGCATGAAGACCATCACTGGATTCAGGCCAACCAACAGCAGGGGAACTGAGGGAGGTGAGAATAGAGCCAATGAGTTGAATCTGTTTTTCAATAGATTCGACACCACAGTGTCTGCTCCTACCCCCACAACCTCACCTGTAGTCAGCCTGGAATCCAGAGCCACACCACTGTGCCAGCCTCTCTCTTCACATGTTGCCTCCTGTGAGATTCCTGACACCCCTCCCCCACCCATCACCTTCACTCAATACCAGGTTGAGATGCAAATGAGGAGACTTCACTCAGGCAAGTCTGCTGGACCAGACGGAGTGTGTCCCCTTGTCCTCAAGACCTGTGCCCCCCAGCTGTGTGGAGTCTTTCATAAATGGTCCCGGTGATGTGGAAGACATCATGCCTCGTCCCTGTACCAAAGACGCCACGTCCCAGTGGCCCCCAGGATTACAGGCCCGTGGCATTGACCTCCCACATCATGAAGACCCTGGAAAGGCTCATCCTGGACCAGCTGCGACCCATAGTAAGACCACACCTGGATCCCCTTCAGTTCGCTTATCAGCCTCGTCTCGGAACTGAGGACGCCATCATCTACCTGCTCAATCGTGTCTACACCCATCTGGACCAGCCGGCGAGCACTGTGAGGGTCATGTTTTTTGACTTTTCCAGTGCTTTCAACACCATCAGGCCGACCCTCCTGGGTGATAAGTTAGCAGCGATACAGTTGGATGCTTCTCTGGTGTCCTGGATTGTTGATTACCTGACAGGAAGACCACAATATGTACGTCTCCCACAGTGTGTGTCTGACAAGGTGATCAGCAACACAGGGGCACCACAGGGGACTGTCCTCTCCCCCTTCCTCTTCACCCTCTACACCACAGACTTCAGCCACTGCACAGAGACATGCCATCTTCAGAAGTTTTCTGATGACTCTGCGGTGGTTGGATGCATCAGCAGGGATGATGAGACAGAGTACCGGGCTGTGGTCGACTCCTTTGTCACGTGGTGTGAGCAGAATCATCTGCAGCTCAACGTGGCAAAGACCAAGGAACTGATCGTGGACTTCAGGAAGACCAGGAAACACTTGACCCCTGTTTCAATTCAGGGGGTCAGTGTTGACATTGTGGAGGACTATAAATACCTTGGAGTACACATTGACAATAAACTGGACTGGGCTAAAAACACCACAGCACTTTACAGGAAGGGCCAGAGTCGTCTCTATTTTTTGAGGCGACTGAGGTCCTTCAACATCTGCCAGAAAATGCTGAGGATTTCCTATGAGTCTGTTGTGGCCAGTGCGATCCTCTATGCTGTTGCATGCTGGGGGAGCAGGCTGAGGGTCGCAGATGCCAACAGACTTAATAAACTAATCCGTAAGGCCAGCAATGTTGTGGGGATGGAGTTGGACTCCCTCAAGGTGGTGTCGGAGAGGCGGATGCTGTCCAAGATAAAGACAATGTTGGATAACACCTCCCACCCACTCCATGACATGCTGGTCAGTCACAGGAGCACGTTCAGTGAGAGACTGAGATTACCGAAAAGCACCACTGAACGACACAGGAAATCATTCCTGCCTGTGGCCATCTCCCTGTACAACGCATCCACTTAACACACTGTTTGCTGCTACAACTACACATGTTTCTTTTCCAACTATTTATCTATGAGTGACTTATGTATGTATGTATGTATATATATGTATATATTGTACTATTCTTAGTTAGTGTATTGTCTGTCTTGTCTTAATGTTGGTTTAAAATGGAGCACTGTAACAAAAAATAATTTCCCCCAGGGATCAATAAAGTATTCTGATTCTGATTAATTAATAACTGACTTAAGTACAACAAAGTATTGGCACACAAATGAGTTTGAGAGTTTGGGGATTTCCATGCAGGTAGAAATCCCCATTTTTTTGACACCATTTTCCAGATGTGCATCTACGGAGCCCCGCAGGGGACATGGGAGAAAAAAAAATTAGTTAAAAAAAAAAATTAAGACGGACTTTTGCGAGATCTCGCAAAACAAACTCGGGATGTCGCAAAAGTATTGCGAGATCTCGCAAAAGTTTTAGCCGCATTCTTCGGAGGCCGCCAGCTCGAAGCCGACCGGGAGGTCGAGGCACGATGTGCCGGGAAAGCG
This sequence comes from Rhamphochromis sp. 'chilingali', assembly GCF_963969265.1. NCBI lineage: Eukaryota > Metazoa > Chordata > Actinopteri > Cichliformes > Cichlidae > Rhamphochromis > Rhamphochromis sp. 'chilingali'. The sequence goes on along the minus strand of NC_137932.1, from coordinate 10,294,626 downwards.
GTGTTCCTCCCGGCTGTAGTAGGTCTCGACCTCCCGTTAGCTTCGAGCTAGTGGGTGTCAGATCTCCAAAAACGTCGGAGCACTTTTGCAAATATGTGATGTCTTGTAAACCGAGCAGGTATCTGACGTTTACACAACTACATTCACGCCTCAAAATATCTTAAAAGTGTATTTTGTGACCCAGAAAGAGTAATATTACAACTAAGTAGCTGCCGCCATTGTTGGAATTCAACTTTCGCGAGAAAGTTTTGCGAGATCCCGAGTTTTTTTTTTCTTTCTCCTATGTCCCCTGCGGGGCTCCGTAGCATCTCACTTTTCTGAATCTGAAAATGCTACATCAAAAAAAAAAAGAAAAAAAAAAAGAGTGGCTACATATACACAGGCATACATACGTATCACACGCAGCTGTAGTGTAAGTAATTGGGAGCTAGCATCTGCTGTGTGCAATTAGAATGAATACGAAGTTCACAGTGATGATAATGATAGCGGGGCAGCTCGATGGCTTAGAAAGTAAAACCATCCACATGTTGTTTTGTCCAATGTCACTCAGGTCACTGCCTCTTTCCGTCTGCCCGTCTATCCTTATTCAGCCTAATCAAATCAAATCAAATCACTTTTTATTGTCACATCACATGTGCAGGCACACTGGCACAGCACATGCGAGTGAAATTCTTGTGTGCGAGCCCCACAAGCAACAGAGATGTGCAAACACAACAACACAAATGAGCAAAATACAAGAATGGCCAACCTGAAACTAATAAATATATGTACAATATATAATAGTGTATGCATTTCTGGATGTGTATACTAAATATTTTCCTACGTGTGTGTGTGTGTGTGTGTATACACATTTTTACAAATTAAATAGTAAAAAAATAAAATAAAATAATAATAATAATAATAAAATATATAAAATATACAGAGTTGAATATGTGCAAAACAAGTGGCATTTATATACAGTGTGGAGTGCATAATGTTGAAGTTCCAGTAGTGAAGCTGAGGTGTCTATGACGTGTTCAGCAGTCTGATGGCCTGATGGAAAAAGCTGTCTCTCAGTCTGCTGGTACGGGACCGGATGCTGCAGAACCTCCTTCCTGATGGAAGCAGTCTGAACAGTTTATGGCTGGGGTGACTGGAGTCCTTGATGATCCTCCCCGCTTTCCTCAGGCACCGCTTCCTGTAGATGTCTTGGAGGGAGGGAAGCTCACCTCCAATTATCCGTTCAGAGCACCGCACTACTCGCTGGAGAGCTTTGCAGTTGTAGGCGGTGCTGTTGCCATACCAGGTGGTGATGCATCCAGTGAGGATGCTCTCAATGGCACAGTGATAGAAGGTCCTGAGGATGCGGGGGCTCATGCCGAATCTTTTCAGTCTCCTGAGAAAGAAGAGGCGCTGCTGGGCCTTCTTCACTGTTTTGTTTGTGTGTACTGACCACGTAAGATCCTCAGCCAGGTGTACGCCAAGGAACCGGAAGCTGCTCACTCTCTCCACAGCAGCGCCGTTGATGGTGATGGGGGTGTGTACTTCTCTGCACCTCCGGAAGTCCACTATCAACTCCTTTGTCTTTGCGACGTTGAGGGTGAGATGGTTGTCTTGACACCAGTGGGTCAGGGCGCTGACCTCCTCCCTGTAAGCCGTCTCATCACCGTTGGTGATAAGACCCACCACTGTAGTGTCGTCCGCAAACTTCACAATGATGTTGGAGCTGTTAGTGGCCGTGCAGTCGTAGGTGTAGAGTGAGTACAGGAGAGGGCTCAGTACACACCCCTGTGGAGCACCAGTGTTCAGTGTGATGGGGGATGAGGTGATGCTGCCCAGTCTGACCACCTGGCGTCTGTCAGACAGGAAGCTAAGGATCCAGCTGCAGAGGGAGCTGCTCAGTCCTAGATCCTGCAGTTTCCTGTCCAGCTTCGAGGGAACGATGGTATTGAATGCTGAGCTGTAATCTACAAACAGCATCCTCACATACGTGTCTCTCTTCTCCAGGTGTGACAGGGCAGTGTGTAGTGTCAGGGCTATGGCATCATCAGTGGACCTGTTGTGGCGGTATGCAAACTGTAGAGGGTCCAGTGAGTCAGGTAGTGCAGAGCAGATGAAGTCCCTGACCAGCTTCTCGAAGCATTTGCTTACGATGGGGGTCAGGGCTACAGGTCGCCAGTCGTTCAATGAGGAGATGGTGGAGGATTTGGGTACAGGGACGATGGTGGCCATTTTGAAGCAGGCTGGGACTACAGACAGAGAGAGGGAAAGGTTGAAGATGTGCGTGAACACTCCAGCCAGCTGAGCCGCGCATGACCTGAGGACGTGGCCGGGAATCCCGTCCGGACCAGTAGCTTTGCGTGCGTTCACCTTCCTGAAGCACTTCCGCACATCCTCCTCAGACACAGTGTGCGCACTGACGTCATCCGCGGTGCGCACACTGTCCGGTCTCATGGTGTTCGCTGTGTCGAATCTAGCGTAGAATACGTTTAGATCCTCACACAGAGAGGCCGTGGTCTGCGGTGTGCTGGTTTTCCCTCTAAAGTCTGTGATCGTGTTTAGTCCCTGCCACATACTCCGAGGGTTGTCAAACTGTTGTTCCACCCTGTCCCTGTACTCACGTTTGGCTGCTTTGATCGTCTTCCGGAGTTGGTAATGTGCGTGTTTGTAGTCCGATGTGTTCGCGGAGGCAAAGGCGGTGTTCCGTGCCGCCAGTGCCGCGCGAACATCTCCGTTAATCCAGGGTTTTTGATTTGGGAAGGATTTGACTGTTCTGGATGGGACGACATCTTCCACGCATTTCCTGATAAATCCACAGACTGAGTCTGTGTATTCATCAATGTCTCTGGCGGCCACGTGAAACATTTCCCAGTCCGCGTGATCAAAACAGTCCCGCAGCGCAGACTCCGATTGGTCCGTCCAACAGTGCACCGCCCTCCGCCTATCAACTACCTCCATGTTAATACTATAAAAGCAGGACTACTACGGGATTTTTTCGTGTAACAGGAGTGAGTCATAATGAGTGAAACGGTTTCTGATTGGCTTTATCAAATCCTGCTGAACATCCCATATGAAATTCAGTACTGTCCACTAATATTAGCACAGGATGGTTATGGAGTACACCAGATTGAATAGGTTACAGGGCGTTAAAAAATATGGCTGCCATTCATAGTATGCACTCACCCACGCACACAGTCTACACACACATCCTAGAGTGAGTGGGATGTAAGGATGCCCAGGTGTTGGCATAGCTAATGAAGCATGGCGCCACCTGGTATTCAGAATAATGACCTGTGACACACACCCATCTCTATCAAACATCTGTCTGGAACAAGGGCACAGAGAGGGGCAGGAGACCGGAGAGTCAGGAGAAGGAGGGGAAAAGAGAGGTGGAGGTAAAGAAGACAAATGAGGGAAGATGAAACAGATGAGACTGAAATGTGTCCCTTACCTTCAGCATACTGCAGCAGAAGAAAAACTGTGTCTTCTGAGACAACAAACTTTCTCAGCTGCACCATGTGGGGCACAGAGCGAGGCATGATGTTCGTCTTCGTCCGCCCACAGTCACTGCTTTTCCTCAAACCCTGCAATAAAAAAAAAGAAAAAAAAGATGAGAGGTGAGTCATTAAAGGGAACATATGCACTGATTCAAATAACAAGCATTTAAGTAGAAGATAAGAAAAGAGTGTGCATGAATAGGAGGAAAAAAAATGTGGCAAAGGAGAAACTTCCCATTAACCAAGTGCTAGTTATGCCCTGTGGCAACCCAAAGTCACCGGATTCATCAAGCTACATACAGCACAAGAGCCACACAAATCTATCAGCGCTACATGTAAAGTTCACATCGGGTGTGAGAGTGTGTATGCATGCATGCACGTGTGCGCACGCGTGTGTGTAGTCATTTATGCCTGCGCGGTGCGTTGGCATCTGGCACACGTCTCACACCTGAGAGCAGAGGAGCTGACAGGGACAGGCCCATTAGAATCAATTACACCAGTCACACACAGGGGCTTCTGGCACACTTCACACTTACAGTCAGGACGAGGAGGATGCAGGGCAAAAAACCCACACCACAACATAACGCGCGCGCACACACACACACTAGACTTACTTTCAGGATGAAAGTCTCTTGTGTTCTCTTGTCCATGACCAGAAGAACCTGCAATAGAAGAGTACCATTAATTGCAGGACACGAAGAGACATATGCAGACTAAGATGATGTAGTGGTTATGTCCTCCAAAGCAGTTTTTTTTTTTTTTAAATGACCGGGTCAGGACACACATAAGGTTTACTAAGAGATTAATGCAGGCCCCTAAATTACACTAAATTGACACTACTATGTCAGATCCTGTTGTGCCAACCAAACAGTCTCAGTGATATTATACAGAAAAACAAGAATCAACAGAGCTTTAAAGGATATAAAAGACCTAAATATTCTTGGAAATATTCTAGCAAATCTGGCCATTCCTTGGTCCTTAAAAAAACATTCAGAACAAAGTGAGAGTCACTTATAACTCTGTTTATATACAAGACTGAGCATCAATTTTAGAGAACATGTGCTGTCTAAAACATGTCACCACAGAGCTATGCAATTTGTCATGACAGAGGCAGTAATTACTAGCAGTGTCATCACTAAACTGTCAGATGTCAACAGAAAGGGAAAGCAAATCCTTTTTTTCCCCATTTAATTTCCCTGTTCTTTTTCACTTCCCCCCTTTTTCCTTCCTGAGATCTTCATTTTCTCCCTTCTTCCTCATTTCTCCTTTCCTCTCTGACATCTCCATCGCTCGTTTACTCCCTCCCTGTCTCAGGGGAGAGCTTGAGCATATGTGTGCGACCCAGTGTGTGTGTGTGTGTGTGTGTGTGTGTGTGTGTGTGTGTGTGTGTGTGTGTGTGTGTGTGTGTGTGTGTGGTGCATGTGTATGTTTTGAGAGTGCGTTCTCTCCATGTGACCCTGACTGGGACCAAACAGGTGCAGGCTAAATGGATATGAATGGAGCAGTGAGTAAACAGAGTGGCGGTGCTAGCCAGGGTGCTAATATAATTAAGAAACAAACATCAGGGAAGGGGGGAGATAGATAGGAGGGGTGGGTGAGGCGGTGCTGGTGGGGGCAGCAGGGTGAGGACCTCTCTCCATCTGTCCCCGCTGTCCCCATTTAAAGTAAAAGGAGGAAGGAGGAGGGGGTGGAAATAGATAAGAGGAAAGAAAACACCACTGCTGGATAACTTCATCTTTGATTGAGGTTTTTTTTTTTTTGTTTTAACGCCTCAAAGACTTCTGACATATTGTGTATTTTGAGTGCACCTCAGTGGAGTTATACATGTTGGTATTGTGTCAACGTTTTCCTTAGGGTTTGTTGTTGTGTGTGCGTGTGTCTGAGTGAGTGTGTAGGATGAGCATCATTGATTCAGTGTTGTGTGTCGCTCTCTGAGCTGCTTGCCAAGTCATTTCATGGCTGAGTGGAGAAGTTGCTTCGCCGGCAGCTGGTTGAGAGGACCAGCAACCCAAACTGACCTTGTGGTAGTCATAACTGATGCTAAACATACACACACTCAGCCCTTACCATACATCCAGTAAATCTACTGTGTTTTATTACCCCTGATAAAAGAGATGGTCAAAGAAGTAAAGGACACACAAGGAAGAGAAATCTGGAGTTGGATAACATCCATACTCTGGGTCGAAGTCATCATTAAATTAACGAATGTCTGCTAGCCCTGAGTGTAATTATTTTGTGAGAATTCTGCTATCAAATTACATGAATGTGTATTTTAATGAAATGTGTTTTCATTAAAAAATTACTTGGTAGAAAAAAGGCAAACTGGTGATTGGGTGAATGAAACAACACTTAAATGAAGTCATACAGTCAGCTTGGAGGATGCAACACTTGTAAATTGAAAGCATACCTTATCTATGACCCCTAACACCCTGTAAGCTCTCAGCTCCTCAGATGGACTCTGCTGCCCTCCTCTGTTCAAAGAAGAGCAGCACTGTACCCCAAAGGCCTTGAAAAGAAAAACCTTTCAGTGTTTCATACATATGCAATTAAATCATTCATTCAAAAAGATAAACTTATTTCCTTTAATCATTTAATCAATTCATTCACAAACTTATGATGTTTTCACTGCAGTGCGTGTGAGGAACCTGGTAGATGCATGCATATAAAGAACATTTGTGTAATACAATACAGAAAGCCTATGAACCAGCATTTCACTCCCACTCACCACTGTTTGTGTTGACCCTTGACCCATGTTGCTTCTCAGATACTGACTAGATATTTGCTCTGCACGCATCAGATATTCGGCAGTCTTCTTTTTCACGGCCTCTCGCCGTGTAGCACTTGGCTCACCTAAAGAAAAAAATGTAATTAATATTTTTTTAACAAAGTAGATCGAATAGAGTGGAGTCTAAAGTTAAAAGCATGGAATTTAAATGGCTTACAAAGTAAAAATGACGCATTTATGCTTAATAGATCCTTTTTAAGGTACATTTGTAGTGAAATTTTAACAAATTGGACGGTTTCTGGACAATGCTTTTTCTGCATTTCAATAACTGCCAGTCTACAACATCAAAGCAAGAGTTCTAGGTAAGTTCCTGAGCCCAAGTGTCACTCAACTACTATGAGACCATATAGAAATTTATTGAGCTCTTGGTCAAACTAACCTTGCACGCCTTGCAGCAGCAAGTCAACTCCACTGCGATAGTATGAAAAAGCTGCCTGGTAGTCCTGTTCCTTCTCCTTTTGGACAGCAAAACAAATGAGCTCACTGGCTTTGTCCAAGTAGTCTGAATTAACGTCCTTAAGGTTGCCGCCAGTGGATTTTTTCAGACTGCTGGGGAAGAGCGGTGCTCGACCTGGCCAGCTAACCTCTGGGTTAGGGGCTGAGGAGGCAGGGACCGGGGCAGGTGATGGAGTGCGATGTACATGCAGGGAGGGCAAGCGAGGGCTGCAGCTGCTGCTAATGTTGGTGGCTCCCCCTTGTGGCTGGTTTGGGGAGGTGTGACCTGAGGCCATGCCATCATCCAACTCAGCCAAAGAGTCTGTGTCCACCGCAAGGGAGGTCAAGTCGCTGTCACTGGATGGGCCTAGGAATAACAGGAATCCCGCAGTCATAACGGACAGCTACAAACATAAACCTTTAACAAAACTACATCATCATCTTCCTCTCTTTAGGGGTAGCCACAGTAGATCACCTGTCTCTCCATCTCACCCCATCCCTAGTATCCTCCTCTGTATGTCCTTCTTCACTACATCCACGAACCTTCTTTGTGGTCTTCCTGTTTTCCTCCTGCCTGGCAGCCCTATATTGATTGTCCAAAATGTCCACTATTCCTTCTCTGCACATGTTCAAACCATCTCAGCTCTTCCTCTCACGTACTCATTTCTAATCCTGTCTCTTCTGGTCGCTACCATCTTATAAATCTTTAGTTTCACTCTTCTGTCACAAATCACCCATGCTCACCCTCTCCATCCTGTCTTGACTCTTTTTTACACTCACCATTTATTAGATCCATATATATCCCAAAATATTTAAAGTGTGCAAGTTTATTGTACATACCTCCATACTCTGATGTGAGAGTCAAATCTTCTGCCCCACTGATATCTCTCTGAACTGAAAAACATATCCAGACATCGCAAAGCAAATTTGAATTAGCACCTACTAATCAGCACCTAAGCTGAAAGGAAGACTAATAACAGGAAAGACATTCTGTGTGCAACCCTACCATCAGAGCTACAGTCTGATAGAGTGTCAGCCAGGAACTCAGAAAAGGGTTCCGCTGGTCCAATGAGCTCTGAGCCGTCATGGACCTCACCACCCTGGACAATAAAAAATAATTCAGTCAAAAGTTTTTTGCGATTATTCTTGTGTTTCTGTCAATGTGTACTAGAATACCTTGAAGAAATCTTGGATATGCTGGCTATTGTAAAGAGCAGGGATATTAGCTGAGAACTGCAGGAGATCCTCAGAGCACTGTCTTCTTTCCTCAATCACCGAGTCATCAAAACGACCTACGACAGGCACACACAGATGCAAAAAAACATACATAAGTGATGCTTCCATTACGCAAGTGATTATACTGTATTTATTATAACTAGTGCCTGCTTACAGTATAATAACACCAAGCTATCTGAAGTGGGCAAATCCATCTCTACAAAGCAGGGCTGCAACGATGCGTCGATATAATTGATGACTTCAACTATGAAAATTTGTCACCGTGGAATTTTATTCTCGACGCATCATGTTCTAAAACCATGCACTAAAGACGTTACATATAAAACGCATGGAAAAATCTGGAAATCAGTTTTTGACACAACACCGGCACCCTGGAGCTGTGACGTCGACTCTGAATGGGTCAGTTTTAAGCAGTCAAGTTAGTGCATTGCGTTAATACCTTGTTTGTGTTCATGTGTGTACAGTAATGTTTATATTAGCTTACCTGTCGGAAACTTTTCATGGATGATGCTTGCTAAGCGAACACTGTTTCAGTTTTGTTGGCTAGTAAGTGAAATGCGATAGAAAACCATTAAACAGCAGTAGCTACACTGTCTCCTAGTTTCTTTCTCACATCAATATCAGGATTAAACAGTGTAATTGGTATTGATCACTACACCATCTGAGAAACTATGAAATAAAACCAAATTTGTGATTTGGTTTTATTTCCAATTCTGTTTTGTTCAGCTTTCCTAGTATTAAGCAAAGGCGTATAGATGAGTTTGTCCTGAGAAGAGGCTCTTGCACCTCTCAAATGACTGAAGTCATGACAGAGAGGATCCTCAGCATGATTATCAGCAGCTGGGGACATCATCTCAAAGATAACAGTCCAGAGCATTTTCACTGCAATCGTGCATTCATGAATTAAATCATCTGTGAACTTTGCAAATTTTTTTCATTTTGGACTGGAAAAAAAATCTTTATGATTTAATTTTAAGCTTTATTTAAACTTATGGACAGAAGCCATTTTTAGTTTCCTATTTGCACATAACTTTTTTTTTGCCAAAATACTACTAACACTTTAATTTGTATTACCTAATTTTTTATTTATTTAATTTTTATTCTCACAGAGTTCCTCTTGAGTAATGTTTAAACACATTTGATTATTTTCAAAATCCTTTGTTTCCTGTGTCATTATTTTAATTTGCTTTGGGACGAGACAACAGGGTAACAGCGGGAATAAGAGTTATTGAAATAATTGTTGACCGATTAACTAATCAAAAAAAAAATTGGCAGATTAGTCGACTAACAAAATAATCTTTAGTTGCACGCCTACTACAGAGTCTAACATTCACATTTTTCTTTGTTCAAAATCTCAACAACTCAAAGATGAGGTACTGTAGAATCGAAAGAAATCTCACAGAAGGACAAAACTGTAGAGGAGTAATTCTGTCAATCAAGACAAGCTTTCGCTCTGGATAATTTTAGGGCAAATGTGTGACACAGGGGAATAGAGAAAGTCATCTTCTTACCAAAGACCTTGGCCTTAGCAAAGGGAGGAAACAGCTCTGATTGGCCACATGCATTCTTGTGCAGCTGCCAGAGATTCTGATGGAGTTTCCGGAAATCACTGTATCTCTTCCACACTGTTATCTACAGAAAGACAGACACAGAAGACACAGATAAATCAATCATTTGGGGTTTAAAGATCTATCTATCTTTAATTGAATGGATTATGATTATTATCGTTGACTGAACAAAAAGCAGCTGATTTTCTACTTGTTTGTAAATGCAAGCTCATTGTCACCGATAATGCTATCTTGTTAAACTCAAAAATAGCTAACATAACAACCAGAGTACTCCACAGCCTTTAACTCCAGAGACTTTTCCCTCATGTGACTGCTACTAGGCCAAAACATAAATCAATGTAGTCCACATTTTGCTGTCATCTTGTGTTTCGAAACTTTAAATACAAGCCACAACAACCAGAATGAAGCAGTTACTTAGTGGAATAAAGAAAAGCATAATGGCCACATATTGAGATGCTACTGTGGTGTGCGGAAATTTTAGGCTGCTGGATGGTGTGGGGAAAAACTAGGCCAATCACATCCTCCAAACAGGAAGATTACTCAGTAATGGAGGTATGTGTGTTTCTGGCAAAACATCTCTCTGTCTCTTAGAAACACATACAGTAATTGACATCATGCCTGTTGCATTAGCACTGGTTGTGGGCTTAACTGCATTCCTCAGTGTGTTTGAAATGTAAGACAGCATGCATGCACAACACAGACAAGTATGGTTGGTTTAAATACTCTGTAAAACCGTGTAAAATGAGCAGAATAATTAATGAGTAACTTCGGTGGATTTCTGTCCATACCAAGGCATATATAGATAGTAAGCATTTAGATTAAAATAAATAGTGCAAAAGTTAGATATGAACAAGTTTCCAGGTGTAGGCCTAATTATCTGTAAACTACATTTCACAATGTTTCTGGTTAAAAGACCTAAGCTTCGGTTTCAGGATATAATGTGTAAAGAAGCCATAAAGCCAGATTCTGAAATTCATGAATTAAAACGAGTAAAACGAAATATCTGAAACTGAAATATCTCCTTGCCATTATTTTTGGATGAGAAATACAGTAGCCCTTGTCTTGGTATTTCTCAGTTGTCAAAGGTAAAGAAGCATTGACCACTCAAAAAATGGATTGAAAAAAAGCTGCATGTCTTACCTCCTGGACATCCTCTGGATTCTTCCTGGAGATTATCTGTGTAAAAGAGGGAGAAGAGAAAATCCATGTGAGTGATCCCGATCTCTTGCTAGAGCAACTTCCTTGCAGGGCTGTCACAAGTATGAGCAGGGACAAGGCTCTGAGTGTCACAATGACGGCATTATGTACAGTGACGGAAGTCTCGAGTGTTAGAACGAGACATCACCCAGAGTCATAACAAGGACAGCAGCCAGACAAAGACACTCAGCCTGCCCCAGTCCAGTTTTTACAATGCGAATGTAGCAATGTGATCGCATAAGTGCTGATTAATAATCAGATAAACTCAATCATCAGTAGGCACGCTGCTCTACGTATCTCACCCTATTCCTAGCATCCTCCTGTCACACTAACCCTCTGCATGTCCTCCTTCACTACATCCATTAATTTTTTCCTGTAGTTTTCCTATTTTATTCCTGCCTGGCAGTTCTAAGTTAAGCACCCTTTGCCCAATATATCCACTATCCTTCCTCTGCATAAGTACAAACCATTTCAGCCTTGCCTCTAAACAACCCAAGCTAGTCAGTCCCTGTGATATAATCATTTCTAATCTTGTCGATCCTGGTCACTACCAATGAAAATGTTAACATCTTCAGCTCTGCCTTCTCTCTTTTTGTCAGTTCCACTGTCTCCAAACCTAAACCTAATCTCCAACTTTCTAAACCTTCCCTCTGACATTTACTGCTATCCTCCTGCCAGAAATCTCCACTGGCACTCTCCACCCACTCCACCCAGCCTGCACTCAGATGCTTTAGATGGTTGACCCCAGGTATTTAAACTCATCCACCTTTTACTTCACTGTTACACTTGCCTCCTCCTCATTCGTACACACGTATTGTGTTTCGGTTCTGCTCAACATGCGGATCATAAAGTACTTCGGCTTTAACACAGAAGTGTTAAATAGTTTTGTTAGCTGAAAATGTAGCGAAACAAAAGAACGAGTTGCCACCTCCTGAATATCTGTGTATCACAACACTATACATAACATTAACTTAGTTGTTTAGCATCAAACCATTAACACCCGGGTTAACTCTGGGTCACATTCAATTCGCTTCAAATCGACAGTGTAAGTTAGCAAATAGAAAGCATGTATTTTGAAACAAGAGAGGGTATGAATGCGCCCATTAGCTACACATATGTTCTCAAAAGCTGTCGCCACTTTTAATTCACCGCCACACGGTTAACCTGACGTTTTTATTTGGGTCTCTTTATAATCATAACAGCTTGGCTAACACTGCTAGCTATTGACACCTAGCATTAGCCTAGCCTTCCCAGTGCTCATCGTCTATTTACTTACCCTTGCAGTGACTTTGTACACAGTGTAGCCTTTCTGGTGCTTCTTGGGATCTGTAACAGTATAAAACCGAGCAAGTTCTCCTCTGTCCCGCTGCGATATCATTCTGATATTGACAACATTGCCGAAGCTACCAGCCGGCTAGCCGTACACATTCATTCTCTGACTGCACAGTCAGTAACATGCAGACAAATAAATCAGAGCGCCCCCTTTAGGAAAGCAACTGAACTGTAATCTTTGTCTACGGGAATGGCAGTTCAATTTGCTACCGGTGAATTTCTTTATTCCGTGAGTGATCAGATTTTTTTTAAACACAGAAATTAACAATTAGACATTAAATCAATAGAATATATGTCACCAAACAGAAAGTCATTTTTTGTGCAACATGGGAAGCATATTATGTCATGTACACTTGATCTGTAATTAACTGTTAATCTTAACAACCAACATTTGGATTTAATAATACAGAAAGTTCTGATCTACTCAATTAGCAAATAGTAATGCAATAAAGGAAAAAAAAAACTGCATTCATACTGAAAATCATGCAAACTTTTATTATTGCCATTTCAGAAACAATAAATGTTTTTATTGCTGCTGTGGTAGAGACAGTATCCCAGCTTACAAACTGAAGTTGTGCTTCAGTATTAATGGCTTAATATGTGTAATGTAAATATCCCTGTCCCTGTGCTTAGTATGAAAATCAATCAGGTGCTAAAGAAAATGACTGTGATTAAAATTTAACAAGAAAGATAAATGATATCATAAAAAGAGAAACCAAAAGCTTGGAAAATCTGATGTAATGTCGATACAGTAAAGATTTGAACAACTCTGTCTTCCTTTATAGGGATTGGAACTGGCTCTATTGCCAATGCCTGGGCTACATTAATATAATCCAGAGTAGCACAAGTATGATTCCTGCAAGATTCACAATCCAGGATGTGCTGAATCTGTTTGAAGTGTTTCTAATCTGGCAAGCAGCAGGTGTCTTCATCAGATCCCTTACAGTGCCATTTGGGAAAAGGTTTGCATTGTGCTGCAAATAAAAAAAAAGATAATCACAATAACACTTTTTTTCTGCAGTTAAAAAACAATGAAATATCTTGCTTTTTTTGTCAGTGACTTCCACTTAAATGCCACATACTGTAGAGAAAGACAAATAAAAGCTCCAACTTTGTGATTATGCTGTGTTTATCATATTTTGATCATAAACCATAAGAACCATTTATAAAATCTTAAATACGCATGCATAGATGTGTGTGACAGTATAGAAGCCTGGCTTACTGGCCAGTCAAATATTATTATAAAAATTTACACTCCAAAGATGCTTAGCATAAATGCAAAATGGCAACAATACAGAACAGATGTAGAGGAGGAAACAATGTTAGATAAAAATAAATACATGTAAAAAACAAAAACAATAGGTCAAATGTTAATGATGGGATCACGTTCACATTCATATTATTTCCTGTACTTTAATAACCCAGCCACTATATGTCTGAAGTTGTAAAGAAACAAGCTTATTGATATAAACATTTTATATAACCTATAAATAATAAAATATAACGTGTTGTCGGTGCCAGTATCTATCTTTTAATCTTCAAAAACATTTGATTAAATCCCACAGGAAAAAAAGAACAGTATCAAATAACTAAGACTGATACTTACATTACTGTTTATGATTGCTTGATATTGCGGTGCCTTCTTTAACATCATTTCATACTCAGTGATCTTATCCATGGGTATTCTGTCAAAAATCAGTATATAGCTAGTTTACTCAAATGCATATGTATGGGGAAAAAAATCAAAAGGGTGGCTGAAGCATTGCATCAGAGCTTACTTCTCTGCGTCTATCAGCACTCCTTTGGTATCTGGAATGCTAACGCATGAGGTGATGTTGATCACAGGGTAGTAGAACAGGAAAGCAAGGCACATCTCATTGGTAGTTGCTAACCCCATCTGAAAGGAGCATGCATTAGAGATTCAATGCAGTCTAACTTGCTTTCATGGTGTAAAATGATTGCGAGATCTTCTTCTTCCAGCTGCTCCCTTTAGGAGTCATCACAGTGGATCATTCTCCTCTGTCACACCAACCCTCTGCATCTCTTCTGAGGTCTTTCTCTTGTTCTCCTTCCTGGCAGCTCCATCTTCAGCATCCTTTGTCTGATAAATCAACTGTCCCTCCTTTGCACATGTCCAAACCATCTCAGCCTTGTCTCCAAACTGTTCAACCTGAGCTGCCTCTCTGATGTACTCATTTCTAATCTTGTCCAGTGTGGTTCCTGATGAAAATAATAGAATCTTCAGCTCCAGCTCTTTTCTTTTTGTCAGAGCCACGATCTCCAAACCATACATGACAACAGGCCTCATTATGATGTATGGTTTGAAGATTGTGCTTTTCAAGGTTTACCATCCTGTAAACTTTCCCTTTCACTGTTGCTTCAATCACAAATCATTCCTGACACTCATCTCCACCCCACTTGCCCTCTATTCCTGGTTAACCCCAGGTGTTTAAGCTAGTTCATTTTCACTACCTCTACTCCCTGCAGTTTCACACGTTACAAATGTCTCCCTCTCATTTACAGATATTTTTTCTTTTTATTCATCTTCGCTCCAGAGCACACCTCCAGGTCTCCGCTTGACTCCCTATCCTCACTACAGATCACATATCTTTTGATATTATTATAATGAATAGGAAGGAACACTGTGTTCATATCTGTATGCTTCTTGATACAAGGATTTTGCTGCTATGGGAAGCAGTACATATTTAACAGTCATAATCACAGCTGAACATTGTGCATTACATGTCATTTCTAAGATATGGATGCAAAAACTAGTAAACCACTTGTTTGTTTAACCCTTGTGTGGTGTTCGTATTTTTGTTACACAGCCAGTGTTCATGGGTCTGGTGGACCCGCTAGAGTTTTGGCTTTCCAAATTAACACTATCAAACAATTTTATGTTAAATTACTCAACAGATGTTTACTTCATCCCAATTACAAGACATATGAACAGCAAACATGGTTAATTTTTTCCCTTTACCTTTGTTAGATCACATTTATGAATTAATGTGCTTCTCGTTTTTCTTTTATATAAAATGTTATAAATAAATCAGTTATAATCAAGTGGAGTGAGTGGAAAGACACAACACATTTACACGTGAAAAAATAATTAATTGTTTAATTTTTCTTTTGAAAAAAACTGAACACGGGTCTCACAGACCCGAACACCATACAAGGGTTAAGATTACTTGTGCTACATTTTTTTCTGGTTTCACTCAGGCAGTCTTGATTTCATTCAAGCCATATGATGACACAAGGTCATACACTACTAACCCACCTTAGTGACTGAAGCACGATTGGTAGTATTGTAGGTGCACTCCACTACAATTTCATCCCCCTGTAGTGGAAGGAAAAAACCATAGACAGCTAATTGTTTTCCATTTTTCTCTATTGTGTTCATAAATGTGCATGGAAGTAATGAACCCTTACCTGCTTGATTGTCTTTATGCTTCCCAAACTGACAGCCTGTTGTAGATCAAAGTTGTAGTTTTCATCTATGCCCAAAAAATCTATCTGTCGTTCATTTCTGCAGTGGGATGCACCGGGAAAATCAACTCTAAATTCATGCAGACGACACTGATTGCTGTTGAGCTGCATAGAGTCTGCCTTTTTTTGTTTTTTACCTGAAGTGGCCAGCTCTGACTTTCGTCCCAGCCAAGTGAGTGTGCAAGAACACAGCAAACACTTGAAGATCAGGCACAGGGTTCAAAAACTATGGGAAGGAGAAAAAAAACTTTTACAGACTTTTTAAATACATCTTGGAATCCATATTGCAGAGGTGCATACCTTTGAAAAGTAAGCAGTGTTGCATATGCCGTAGGTGTGGAACTGGTTAGCTTTTGGAGGGATATCGTACTTCACGCTTCCTGGTAAGACACCTGTAGTCATAATGCCCACATCATGCTGCCGTAGCTTTGCAGTATAGTGTAATCTTAATCCTGAGCTGTCTTTAATGCCTGTAGAGAGAAAAAGAACAGTCAAATACTACTACTACTACTACTAATAATAATAATGATATTAAAGTTAAGTAAATAAATTCAAGATCATAGGAAGCATATTAAATTTTTGACAAACATAGTTGGATACTGGGTGTCAAAGTGCCTCAACACTTTAACTAGATCGCCAACCTAACTGGGTGTTTTGGTGGTGGCAATGGAAAGCACAGCATAACACATCTGTGCCGCAGTATTTAAACATGGCTCCCCAGGTGCCCCCCACTCTAGCTGGGAGCCGGTTTTCTCCCAGCGTTGGTATGTAAGATTAAGATTAATGCTACCCGTTTTAGTCTGAGGCATCTATCCATCCATTTGCTTCTGCTTATCCTTTTCAGGGTCACGGGGGGTTCTGGAGCCTATCCCAGCTGTCATGGGGTGAGAGGCGGGCTACACCCTGGACAGGTCGCCAGTCTGTCACAGGGCCAACACACAGGGACAGACAACCATTCACGTTCACACCTATGGGCATTATTATAGATTTTTCAATTAACCTATCCCCACAAACTGCATGTCTTTGGACTGTGGGAGGAAGCCAGAGTACCCATGCAAACACTCCACAGAAAGACCCTGGCCTGATGGTGGAATTGAACTCAGGCCCTTCTTGCTGTGAGGCAACAGTGCTAACCACCGTGCCACATAGTCCAAGACACTTTCAGAATAATTTCTAAATCTCAAAATTATTCCTTTCTGGTTAAATTAAGGTTAAAACCAAAAATGGTGTTTGAAGGGGTTTGTGGCAAAAATTAAGGCTTCTATCAGGCCAGAAATGTTTCATCATAGTGAAAGATGAACATTTTGAACAACTCTGGATTAATTTTCAGTGACACTTTAAAATAATCCAGATCAATGCGGCAACCTCACTGCAGAGGTCAAGGGGTCATATTTCTCTTTTAACTTGTCCTTAGTTTTAATGAACTCACTATTTACCTTCTTTCCTCTCTGGGTTATTGTAATGGATTTCCAGCCTATAGAATGCATCGCTCTTCTCTCCTCCAATGGGAATTCCCACATTTTCCGGAAGCTCGTACACCTGAAGATTTAGAGATGAATTGTAGGAGAACTGATGTAACACTGGCACAGAAACAACACACACAAGAAAAAAATGATGTGATGTAAATTTAATTAAAAAAAAAAAAACAGTCCCACAAACTCAAGTTAATCCAATATTTTCTCTCATTTTAGTCAGTTCAGATGAACTTTAACTATTTTGGATATTAAGTACCCGCTACATATAAAAATATAAATAAACTTTACATTTTGTCTGACTTGTTTTTGAGTTTTCAAAGTTGATGTTTGACTTTTGTTTATTTAAAAAAACGATTATAAAAGTGAACAATAAATATTGAGTTTTGCTAAACTGAAACAGTGACTCTGTTGTACTCGTTCCTCGTAAGTTATGTCAGCTTATTCACACGGGAGTCATAAACGAAAACTAAGTTCTTGTTACTAAATATTTATGAATTCAATTATTAAACAATTTTACTTTTATTTTAGACAAAAGGTACATGTCAAATGCAATCAAAATATTGGAGTTCTGATAAGGTCCAACTGTTAAGTTAATAAACTTCTGCTAACTTCTTTAGGTTTACAGTGTACAGTCTCTCTCACCCCGCCTCCCACTCCCCAAGAAGCCACTATTCCAAAGCAGCTGTCTCCTATGTCTCCAATGTAGCATGGCTTGTCATAAGGCTCTGTCACTTTGGGGGGACAATGGTACAGCAGCATATGATGAATGAGGTCAAGGTGCTCGATCACGGGCTCGATCTGAGGTAAATTAGGAGAACGAGGTTGAAATAAACATAAAAATCACAATGACAGCATATAAATTCATAAAGTCTACTTGGTTGTGACACTTTTTTTATTAGTTTATTTATGCTTACACATACATCAATGTGGGTGTGCTTTTATATGCATTTTAATTACCCAATCAGACACAAATGAAAGAACAGTGACGACAGAAACATAAAGAAATAATGCTTACCTGGTAAATATGATGTTTTGTATTTAACTTTGGGAACTGCATAACTTTGCAGTGATAGTAGGTAGTGTTGGAAGGGACTATGATCTGTAAACAACAAATATAAAGGTAAATAAACAACAAACAATACGATATTTCTGATCTGACTGTTATTGTCAGTAATTCTTACGTTGTCCACCGTAGCACTAAGATAGCTGGAGTTGGTTGGGATGGACTTTGGCATATAGTTCAGTAGATTTACTTCTTTGGTGCCTCGTCTGGACACGTGGTAAGAGATCTCATCTGTTTTCCCATAGGCAAAGATGAGTTTGATTGGCTGAGCCTGAGAGAGAGAGATGGTAATTTAGGTCAGGCAATATGATCCCTTACACATAGAAGCAATACAGTAATATATACATTCTTGTGGAAGGTGATATTGTGAGACGTTTCTGATTATTAATATCTTTTTATACCTTGTAAAATAACTTAACATGTTACATAAAGTGGTTTAATGCGCTGACTGTGTAGATTTCTGTGCTACTGCAAAGGTGTACTATAGTCTTTGAGTCTTGTTACTAGGAACTGTGTAGCATTTCATGTGTTCAAAATGAAATATTCTTCTGGAAACCCAGGGCAATGTGTGGAGGAAAAAAAGCCCGGGGAGCCTAACAAAAGAACTGGAATTGCAGATTGTAGACTGTGAAACTTGAGCATTAGCCAGAGAATTACATCTATGGCAACAAAGAAGGAAAACAGAGAAAAGGGTACAACAAAGAGACTTAACTTGTGTTTCAGGCCTAGACAAAAGTCTAATTGTGGTGTCATATGAGACCTATAGATGTGGTATGAAGAGAGAAACGTTGCACCTCTTCTCAGCATGATTCACTTGTTTGTTTTTATGTTTTTATGGGAACTATTTTGTAAAACAAAACCAAAAAACCAAAAAACCTTCATTAGACAAAATAAAAATAATAATTGTGATGGCTGTGTCACACTAATCCCACACATGCAGACTGTGATAAGGGGAAAGAAAAAAAAGAAAGAAAAGAAACAAGCAACAAAATAGTTACAGTGATCTGGAAGTCTTTATCATCACACGTTTTAATAGGCCTCTTAAAGGTCATGACGGTTTGCCCCTCATTTTCCCGCATAGAGAGGAGAGTGTAGCTCTGCTGTGCATCCTCTAGAGGCATGGAGTTGCCCGTGGCGTATCGATCCTAATGGAAAAAAACAACAGCAGAAAGCCAGACATTAGTCTCTGGCACTGTTAGGTGTGTCCTTTTGAAAGATCACTTACAAAAGTTGTGTGGTGTGAAAAAGGGTTTGCCCACGTCTTGATTTCTTTTTTTTTTTTGTATGTTTGTCACACTTAATTGTTTCAGATCATCAGACAAAGTTAAATATTAGAAAAAGATAACACAAGTAAACACAAATGCAGTTTCTAAATTAAGCTGTTTATTAGTAAGGGGAAAATCAAAACCTGCATGGTGATTCCTCTCTATAAACCTAACAACTGGTTGGGCCACCCTTAGCAGCAACAACTGCAATTTTGGCCCACTCATCTTTGCAGTATTGTTGTAATTCAGCCACACTGGAGGGGTTTCAAGTATGAAATGCCTTATTAAGGTCATGCCACAGCATCTCAATCGGATTCAGGTCAGGACTTTGACTAGACCATTCTAAAGTCTTCATTTTGTTTTTCCTAAGCCATTCAGAGGTGGACTTGCTGGTGTGTTTTGGATCACTGTCCTGCTGCAAAACTCAAGTGTGCTTCAGCTTGAGGTCACGAGCAGATGACTGTAATTCACGGTTCCATTTACCACAGCAAGTCTTCCGGGCCCTTACGTAACAACACAACCCCAGACCATCACACTACTACCACAGAATTTACTGTTGGTATGACGTTCCTTTTCTGAAACGCTGTGTTACTTTTACACCAGATGTAACAGAATACACACTTTCCAAAAAGTTTAATTTTGACTCATCAGGCCACAGAATATTTTCCCAAAGATCTTGGGGATCATCAAGATGTTTTCCGGCAAAACTGAGACGAGCCTTTCTGTTCCTTTTGCTCAGCAGTGGTTTTCATCTTGGAATTCTGCCATGAAGGCCACTTTTGCCCAGCCCCATTTTTAGTGGAGTCACTAACCTTAACACTGACCTTAACAGAGGCAAGTGAGGTCTGCAGGTCTTTAGATGTTGTTTTGGTTTCTTCTGTGACCTCCTGGAAGGGTCATCAGTGCACTTTTGGAGTAATTTTAGTAGGCTGGCCACTCTGGGGAAGCTTCACTACTGTTCCAAGTTTTCTCCTTTCGTGGCTAATGGCTCTCACCATAGTTCACTGGAGCCCCAGAGCCTTAGAAATTCCTTTATATCCCTTTCCAGACTGATAGATGTCAGTGACTTTGTTTCTCAGCTTTTTCTTTGGATCATGAAATGTTTTGTTGAGATCTCCTAGCCCGCTTCAGTTTGTCAGACAGGTTCCATTTAAGTGATTTCTTGATTCAGCAGGTCTGGCAGTAATCATCCCTGGGTGTGGCAGTGACACTGAACTCAGCTTTGTATAACATGTGGTTAATCACAGTTAATTTGTGATTTAACAAGGTGTGGGCCATCACTTTTTCACACAGGGCCATGTAATAATAAGAAAACAGGAAGGTGGCAAGCACTTTTTCACACCGCTGTATCTATTTTTTCTATTTCTGTCCTTGACAAATACCGAACAGGACACAGTAACACTAAAAACTAAAACTATGCAAATCTAAAAACTAAACAAAAATTAATAATTTTCAATAGAATCCAAACTAAAACAACTGATATGAAACTGAAAAGAAAACCAAAACACAAAATTAAATTAAACAAGATGAATGAGGATGAAAGCTTCCAGCTGTTTATACTAAATAAGTAAAAATACAACAGCTGCTCATTTATAATTATTTCATAACTAACCGAGAAGTAGCTTCCACTGGATCCAACTCCTCCTATGACGATGTCTGATCCTTTCATGTCTCCGTTCGGGCTCAAACCAAAACCCACCCAGCCTGTGGTGTTGACCGCCAGCTGGAATGTAATGTCACCTGCTGGATTGTCAAAGCCCCACTTCAGGCACACCAGTTGCTCCTGGTCCAGGTACTCCATAAAGGGCATTGTGACATCCATCGCCCATGACCCTGTTGCGCAGATCAGTAGCAGGGAGAAAAAGGGAAGCGGAGAGCACATGATGCCTCTGCAAAGCTGCAAAGCTGAAATTCTTCAAACTGAGCTGAATACTAGCGGGGCTGCCAAACTCCCTCCCACCATCCAAAGACACACCTGCGTTTCGAGATCAGCTCAAGTGATAGTGGGGGGGGGGGGGGGGGGGGGGGTAAAGTGCTCAGGCATTTACTGTTTGCCCTTGCTGAACAATAAAAACTGGGCTCCCTGTCACATTCTCATCCTTGTAAAACCTCACAAGAGTTTCAAACTCAACTTCTTTAAAGCCTTAGTATTAAATCCGTAATTGAATCTTTTATGTACTAGCAGTCTCCAGCCACAGTGCTTTTCATACAGCACTAAAATGTCCACAGGTAGGCTGAAGATTTCACCTACACTTTGTTTTGTTTTGTTTTGTTTTTTAACTGCCAGGCTCAGGTGATTGACATATGAATGGGTGCTAAGGAGAAGTGAAATGTATAATACTTTCTTCTCACCTACTGTCACGTTCTCATATGTCAAAGGCTTGAGTCGAGTCAAAAGAATTTCATGGCGCAGGAATGTGAATTGTGTAGTTAGTCTCTGCGTGCTGCATTCAGATCCTAAGATACAAAAGTTTTAGGTTTATTTCCTTGTTCATGTGTTATTTTTTACAGTGTGCAATCTTTAACCGTCTCATATTCTTTAGCGAACATTTCAGAGAGATTCTTCTTCTATGCAGTGGCTGAACAAATATCTAATATTTTAAGGAAAAGCACTTCACTTCAAGTAGAGTTACAACTTACATAACAACTGACTTGAGTGCTCTTACACATGACACTTCTTTGGTCATTTTACTGTGCAACTCATCCTGTTCACAGGTTCAGTTGCACAGTCTAGGTTTGTTTTGGTTTTTTTTGGTTTTTTACCAACATATGCAATGTTTTCTTATCTTGAACACATAAGGAGAGAGGAAGATTTCTTTAGTCATCGTCATCATTGTCAGTGATAAACTGGTTGACAGCAATGATCATTGCAAACAAATATTCATAGAAGTTTTTGCATGCTAGAATTTATTGTTTGTTGGACTTTCTGTACCTCCCCCCACGCATTTACATTACATACAAGGTGTTCGGGTCCACTGGACCCAGGTCTAATAAAAGTGTTGAAAGTGTAGGTCCTGTGTTCCCACACTCTGTCTTCCTCCTCTCTGGTGCTGCTGATAGTGTTTTCTTCCCCTTCTGCTCCCGCACAAAGTTGCAACATTGTTGAAAGTTCAACTATCAACACCGTCTGCTCTTACATTCCCACACATTTTACCCTCTTTCTTGAGGGATCCAAATTTTATTTTCTCATACCCTGTCCCACCTGCAAATTAGGGGCATAATACTATAAATAAGACTTTGCCAGTGTGGTTCCTTATCACAACTGATCAAGATGGCAAAAGATTATCTGCTGCGAGGGCCATCCAATTGATTTTGGAAGAGAGAGGGGCTTCGGATGATGATGTTGACAAAGAGGTTTCAGAATATTTCACATTTCTGAAAATTCAGTCTGACAGTGACTTTGAAGAAGAGGATGAGGTTGAGCACCATTTAGTAACAAAATGAAGACGAGTGCCCCATCAGCAGCCAGCTCCAGGACCAGAACAAGCCCACCAGACAGCAAGTGAAGAAATATGGATGTCAATAACTGGTGAAATTGAATGGTCTTCTTGTGTGTGAATGTGTGTGTGAATGGGTGGATGACTGGATATGTAAAGCGCTTTGGGGTCCTTAGGGACTAGTAAAGCGCTATATAAATACAGGCCATTTACCATTTACCATTCTTGCCCAAGAAATGAGCCACCCTGCAGAGCTGCTACTGTGATAAGCCAGGGCCAACACGGCTGACAGTTACTCATGTGCAGGACATCAAGTCTTCATTTGAGCTTTTCATCCCAGATTCCATCCAGAAAATTATTCTGGATTGCAGTAATCTAGAAGGAAGGTGTGTTTTTGGAGAGAGGTGGAAGGAGATGGACCAAATTCATCTAAGAACCCCAAAGGCCTACTTTGGGGTTCTTATCCTTGCAGGAGTTTTCAGGTCCAAAGGGGAATCCACAGAATCCCTGTGGGATGCAGAAACCGGCAAGAACCTTTCCATGCATCAATGTCTTCCACCAAATTTCCAGGATTATCCGTTTTGATAACCGAGACGACAGACCAGCTCGACGGCAGAGAGACAAGCTAGCTGCCATCAGGACAGTGTGGGATAAGTGTGTGCACCGCCTCCCCCTGTTTTACAACCCTGGGCCTAATGTCACCATTGATGAGCTGCTGATCCCATTTAGTTGTGAAACATATTGCTTCACGTGTAAATGTGCTGTGTCTTTCCACTCACTCCACTTGATTATAACTGATTTATTTTTTTATAACATTTTATAAAAAAAAACACAAAAAAAACGAGAAGCACATTAATTCATAAATGTGATCTAACAAAGGTAAAGGGAAAAAAATAACCATGTTTGCTGTTCATATGTCTTGTAATTGGGATGAAGTAAACATCTGTTGAGTAATTTAACATAAAATTGTTTGATAGTGTTAATTTGGAAAGCCAAAACTCTAGCGGGTCCACCAGACCCATGAACACTGGCTGAGTAACAAAAATATGAACACCACACAAGTGTTAAAGAATAAAGGTTCAAGTGTATTAGAACTGTACAAGCTCTGTTTTTGTCTTTTGTCCTGTATTTCTATGTATGCTTGCACTTGTTTCACTGCAATTTCTGAGAAAAATATATAAAAAAAAGACTTTTACACAGTGCTGTAAGTCCATCCATCCATCCATCTTCATCTGCTTTATCCGAGGCCGGGTCGCGGGAGCAGCAGCCTAAGCAAAGAGGCCCAGACCTCCCTCTCCCCAGCCACCTCCTCCAGCTTATCCAGGGGCACACCAAGGCGTTCCCAGGCCAGCCGAGAGATATAATCTCTCCAGCGTGCCCTGGGTCTGCCCCGGGGCCTCCTCCCGGTGGGACATGCCTGGAACACCTCACCCAGGAGGCGCCCAAACCACCTCAGCTGGCTCCTTTCGATGTGGAGCAGCAGCGGCTCTACTCTGAGCCCCTCCCGGATGGCCGAACTTCTCACCCTATCTCTAAGGGAGAGGCCAGCCACCCTTCGGATGAAGCTCATTTCTGCCGCTTGTAACGGCAATCTCGTTCTTTCGGTCACTACCCACAATTCGTGGCCATAGGTGAGGGTAGGGACGTAGATCGACCGGTAAATTGAGAGCTTCACTTTTACACTCAGCTCCCTCTTCACCATGACGGACCGGTGCAGCGTCTGCATTACTGCAGCTGCAGCCCCAATCCGTCTGTCGATCTCCGGCTCCCTTCTCCCATCACTTGCAAACAAGAGAGATACTTGAACTCCTCCACTTGGGGCAGGAACTCATCCCCGACCCGGGGTGGGCACTCCACCCTTTTCCGGCTGAGAACCATGGTAAGTCTTTACCAATAATGATAACCCAGGAAATCAGGAGACAAAATAAAAGATAATTGTAACTGACAGGTATCAAAAATTGAATTGAATTGAACTGAAAGCCTTTATTGTCATTATGCACAGTATAATGAGATTTAAAACAGCTCCATAAAAGTGTACAAGTGCTTAGCATATTATAAAAAACTATACAATAATATAACTATACACATAATATAAATACGCAGCACCGAGACAGAGTATGGTGAAGAAGCTATCTCTGAGTCTGTTTGTTCTGGCCCATATGGATCTGAAGCGCCTGCCAGAGGGCAGCAGGTTAAAAAGATGGTAGCCGACGTGGGTGATATCCTTAAAGATGTTTCTGCCCCTGCTGAAACAACTGCAGTTATAGATGGTAGACAAGGAGAGCAGAGGCCAGCTGACGATTTTTTGTGCTGTGTTTACCAACCTCTGCAGTCTCTTCCTGTCTGCCTCCATGGAGCTAGCGTGCCACACGGCATCCATCTCGACGATGGATATGTAGAAGGTCACCAGCAGTGGGGTGTTTAGTTGCTCCTTCCTGAGCACCCTTAGGAAGTGTAGCCACTGCTGGGCCTTCTTGACTAGCACCGTGGTGTTGACTGACCAGGAGAGAACTGCAGAGATGTGGATGCCAAGGAATTTGAAGGATTGCACTCGCTCACCGTTGATGGGCAGGGGGGCAGGGGCAGCTTTGTTCCGCCTGAAGTCCAGGATGAGTTGCTTGGTCTTGGTGATGTTAAGTGCCAGGTTGTTTAATGCACACCATTCTCCCAGTTTCAGGATCTCATCTCTGTAGGCCACCTCATTTTCCCCTGTGATCAGCCCCAACACCGTTGTGTCATCAGCAAATTTAATAATGATGTCCTCTGGGTGGGCAGGACTGCACTCAGATGTGTAGAGGGAGTAGAGTAGTGGGTTAGTACACAGCCCTGGGGAGAGCCGTTGCTGAGAGTGTGGGAGGAGGAGAGGCAAGGATCCAGTTTCCCCCGCTGGGATCTGTTGACTAAAAAGTCCTTTATCCAAGAGCAGGTGGGTGGGGGGAGCCCCAGGTTGAGTAACTTGGTGATCAAAATGTCCGGTATTATTGTGTTGAGGGCTGAGCTGAAGTCAGTGAAGAGCATTCTGACATAGCTCTCCTGTTGCTCCAGGTGACTCAGTACTTGTTTGGAGAGTAGTGGCTATGGTGTCTTCGGTGGATCTGTTAGTCTGATATGCAAATTGGTGTGAGTCCAGAGCGGGGGGGAGACAGGTTCTGATGTGCCCCAGAACCAGTTTCGTGAAGCACTTGGTGATGGCAGGGGTTAGTGCAATTGGACGGCAGTCATTGAGACTGGTTGTGGGTGACTTTTTAGGGATGGGGATGATTATGGCAGATTTCAAGCAGGTGGGATGTTCCAGAGACAGGTTGAAGAAGATGCCAGTGAAGACCTGCGCTAGCTGCTTGGCACATGCCTTGAGCACCTTCCCAGGTACTCCATTGGGACCTGCAGCCTTCCTGGGGTTTACTGCACATGCCTCACATCCTGTGTCTCAAGAGTCAGTGGGGGGTTGCTAGAGTCTGGTGTGGGTTGTAGTGGTTGTTGGAATGGTGTGGCTGAGTGCAGTGTTTGAGACTCAAAACGGGCAAAAAAGCTGTTCAGCTCCTCTGCTAGCCCTGCATCTGAGTGTCACAGGACAGATGTCACAGGACATCCTTTGTTGGTAATAGTCTGTATGCCCCTCCACACCTGTCTGGGGTCGTTAACATGTTCCTCTATTCTCCTCTTGTATTCTGATTTGGCAGTACTGATGCCCCTCCTCAGGTTAGCTCAAGCTCAAATTACAAAACATCAGCTGGACAAAAAGAACAAACCATGGGTTTAGGATTTGTTTGAAAATCTATTAAAGCTGAAACTCAGATATTAAAAATAAAGACATGAAGACTTACTGTAGCTGAAATTTTGAATAACAAAAACTCTTTGTGGCCTTCAGAGATTAGGATTTTAATACAATACTCAGAGAACAACCACACTATTCACAGTCCTGAACCACGGAATTATTTTGGCTCGAATAAATATTTGATATATGAGAAGGTGATAATGGGTGAGAAGGACTACAGATGTCATGCTGTTGGCATGTGCTAGGCGTTTGAGCTGTTATTGAAAACATTAAGAAAAACCCCACCAACAATAAAAACGCACTTGCACAATGAGGCCAGCAGAGGGAGACTTAAACAAAAGAGTAAACATAAGTTTAGGTTCAGGGTCACTCCCTCTGAGCTGTCAGGCCCATAGTGAGTAAACACACAATTAAAAAACGCACTGGAAAATGTAAAAAAAATCCCGCAAATAGTAGAAATTCTTTTATTACTACTACTATTTTGATTATTATTGTTATTACTTATTTTTTCCGACAAGTTAAAAATTTTAGTTACCACGTTTTATTTGTATTGTATTTTTTTTAATCATCGTTTAATTATGAAGTGTTTTATTTCTTCATATTGAAAAAAATTTATTTGCGATTTTAAACAGTCGTGTAGTCTCTCTGGAGGAGCCACCATATCGGACCTGGACTACCTTTCCGGTTTCTGTGCGCGTTGCAGGTCACTCCCTCCTCCTTACTGTCAGCAGCTCTTTACGCGCTTCAAACTTGGTAGTCGCACTCAGCTGGTCTCCTTCCCACCTTTCGTTTTCTCGGATTTTTGAGTTTTTAAACGACCTACTGTTTTTAAGTCATGTGTTAATGCATTTGTCGCGGCGGCTTTCCACCGGGAGGAGTTATCGTGTTTGCTTCGCCTCCAGTTGAAGAGAAGCGCGGAGGAAATGTCCAGCTGAGGACTGGAAATCCTGAAAACTACAGGGCCTGTTTTTGTAATGATTGATCAATGCTTCGATAATGGCGCAAAAGGTGGGTTTGACAACTTTCCTGGGCTTCTCTTAAAGCCCCAGCACGACTACGCTGGCTTCTTGGGTTCCCCCTGGAGCTTGTTTTTCCACCAATACTGAGGGCTGTAGACTTGGACAGTCAGAAGTGTAGTTTCTCGCATTAGTTTTACAGTGAAGACTTCACTCGGTGAGCTCCGCATTAAGGCTGAAAGCATTTAGGGAGTCTGCTTTAAAAGCGTTATGGCCGCTTGTCGCACATCTGTATGCGCTCAGCGAGAAACGAATGCTTTTGCTATACATGGAAAATGTGTCTCATTAACGAAGTGTCTTGTGACATTTTACTACCTTTCCACTGTGGGTCATAGCTGCCTCCGCGGAATTCTGGGAAATGTAGTCTTTTCTCAAAACACTGTTCGTACCATATGTGACTACTGTTTACCTTAGGTGAGGACTACAGGGCCATAAATGTAGCTGCAGCACTGCAAACACGATAATTTTGCTCATAGTATTGTTCGCATTTGGACCTAATGAGTGTTCTTTTAGGGGAACCGGAAATGGTACGTGAAGCAGAGTGTGTATAAAGATAAACCGTACGTAAAACTAAGAACTTAAATATCCCCTCTACTCTAGATATGGTTTATGATATGCAAAAAATCCTACTGAGAATAATAACACAGGTCTGCTTTTTATTTTAAGTAATCCTTAATAAAATAAAATAAAATAAATGGTGTTAATAAAAAATGCAGCAGTCAGCACAGTAAAAAACATGTATGTGAGGGACCAACGACAGAACGACCTGATAATTCAGTTTGATTTTTTTTTAAGATCATCAGTAGACATGAAAACATTTATTGTCATTTTCTGGTAATATGCTTCTGTTCAAAAACCTCATTCAGCTTCCTGGACTGCAGGGTGGTGGTTGGTGGACACTGAAACAAATGTTATTTTGATGGCTTCCTAATAGCCTTGCATTCCATCTCAATGGTTAATGAACAATTTCCCCACACACTTTGTTTGTGGGTTTGTGCTTATTTAACTTTCAACATACTGGAAAGGTTTCCGTCTACTGTCTCAAATTCATTTGAGTATAGATGAATGTGTGTGTGTGTGTGTGTGTGTGTGTGTGTGTGTGTGTGTGTGTGTGTCTGTGTCTGAGCTTCTCTGGGGCCATGGAGGAATGACAGATTAGTACATGTGGGTCACTGTGAGAGACCTTGTTGGCTCCTGTATTAAGCTGAACTGGGTAACGTTGTGGGTCTGCCCGTGTTTTGGTTGATGCAAGAATTTAGTTGAGAGTAAGCATACCATACCAAGAACAAGTTTGGCCTGTTTCACTATGGCCTCATATAAGTCTGAAGTTTGTTAATCAGTTATATAGTAAACCTTAGAACTTTTTTGTTGTTGTTGTTGTCTGCAGGCACAGGTTTTATACGACTTCACTGCTGAGCCTGGAAACAATGAGTTGTCAGTGAAAGAAGGCGAGACAATTACCATCACCAATCAGGTAAATAATACAAACACTGCTCTACTTTTCATCTGTTTAGCATCAGGGGTAAAGTCTCACACTCTCAGCTGTAAAGAAGCTGTCTAGATGTGACGTGTACGATATGAGTTTTTTTTTTTTTTTTTTTTTTTTTTTTTGCATCTGCCTGTAATCGTTAAATCATAAAACTTGCTTGTGTTGTGGATACCATCATTTTTTAATTACTTTGCCTACAACAACATTGCAGACATTAGTCCAGGATCAAATGTTTAGTGCGGATCTTCCAATTTAAAAACAAAAAACTTAAAGCACATGACCTCACGTTGTCATGTATGTCACAAATGTGGACAAAAGAAGGAAGGACAAGAGGTGAAAAAAAAAAACTAAACCAGAAAGCAAACATGATGTCATTGCTGCCAGCCACAAACAGTTCAAAGGTCACTGGTTAAGTGCTGTCCTACATAGTTTTCCAATCGATGTCTCTGTCATGGCTATCAAGGACTCAGCGTATCAGAACTTTTATTTTTCATCAACTTCACTGATGAGGAATTTGTCTCAGGTGTGTACATACATACCTGGCTTACGTGTTTATTTCTTTTTTGCTTGGTACTAAACATTAAAATGATGTTTAAATGGTAAGCTCGAGATCTGACTCACAATGAGTCAAATCCAAGTGTGACTGATAAACAATCTGTTGGGTTCCCACAGGTGACATGTAGTTTTTGTGTATAGGCTGTCACATATGTACAAGTTATTACTGAGCCTGTTTTAGTTACCATACAGCTTCCCTTAAAAATGTAAGGTACAGGATAAAGTTTTTGCAGGACAGCTTTGTAAGCAATGAAGATATTAATCAAAGCAATTTAAAAAAAGAAAAAGTTAAGGATACATATGTTGCCACAATAGACACAAACACAAAAAATAAGCAGGAGGCTACCAGGCTTAAAATATAAATAGGGAATTGAAGATGATGCAAATGACAGTATTGACATTACGAAAACATAACTCAAATATATAAATAAATATAAATCAATATAAAGTTTCACACACTATTGAGCAGAGAGAAAATATAGAGATAATATGGTGTCTTTAAAGGAAAGCCCCCGTCACCTGTTAAATCTATCTGGAGTATTTGGTTTATGGGTAAGTGATTCTTCCATTTGTATATAAAATAACTTCTCCTTAATCCAGTGCGCAAAGGTAAGTGGAGAGTTAGACTTCCAAGTTAAAAGTACACGTTTTGTCTGTGGGTCGAGCAGGACTGAAAAAAATGTGCGAGCTTCATATCAACCAAGCAACATTTGTTGCATTGAAAGGATATTTTTAAGGAAAGATGTGGTTCTCTTTGTTTTTTTTAGTAATACGACCTCTGCAAGAAAAGTAAATCAGAAGCCGTTCAGAAGCTATGTGCTACATTATTACCTTCGTTTTCAGTTTTTGGCATTGAGGTTACTTAAAAATGTGAAGCAGAATTTCCTTAAATGTTGATACCACAACATAATGTT
Source organism: Rhamphochromis sp. 'chilingali' (assembly GCF_963969265.1). Taxonomy (NCBI): domain Eukaryota; kingdom Metazoa; phylum Chordata; class Actinopteri; order Cichliformes; family Cichlidae; genus Rhamphochromis; species Rhamphochromis sp. 'chilingali'. The sequence goes on along the minus strand of NC_137932.1, from coordinate 10,264,122 downwards.
CTTCAGAACTTTATGTTGTGGTATTGTGGCCTCAGTGTAACAACTGACCATAGGACTGGACCTTATTACACAAATATGTGGCATTTAAAGAAGTAGTAGTCGGAGAGAAAAATTGTAGACAAAACATTTTGTACTTTGAAACATTTCTTTGTAAATGTGATTCAAATAATTTCCAGTAACTTAATACAAATTTTAAAAAGTAAGTAACTAAAACATTAACTGACTTAGTAAAATGAAAAATCTATCTGATTATTGGCTATTAAACTAATATCCTGAAGGGAGAAATACCTAAGTACATGCCTTGTATTTTTTTTCCCTGTAACTAATATGCAGCTGGGTCTCTCTTTCAGAGTATTGGAGGTGGCTGGGTGGAAGCACAGAACTCAAGAGGGGAGGTGGGACTGGTTCCTGAAGACTACATTGAAGTGAGTTATATTGTGTCTGTTGATGTGAAGAGTATGGAGGAGATGCCAGCAGAGCTTTCAAACCCCATAGAATATTCAAAAAGACTTTAATTCACATAAAATTAAGCAAGAAAAAAATGAAACGAAAACAAAACATTCTGTACCGAGGTCATGATGTACCGTGGGTGCAGTGGAACATTAATCAGCTAGACATTTCATAGACACCTCGTCACAGACAAAGATGTATCTGCATACTGTGGTGCCATCTCTTATGTGAAACTAAAGTCACAACAGGATGTGCCTCATTCAGGGTTTTGCTGATTTGGGTGTTTGTGTGTGCGAGCGTGCGTGCGTGCGTGTATGGCTCGATCCAGTAACTCTGACTTCATGTGGAGGATATGATTCACTCTGAAGAAATTTACAGACACAGAAAGAGTTGTTTAAAACTAAAGTCTGTGATGTTAACAACTTAACATCACTGTAAACACTTGCCACACAAGAGCTAACGATTGTGTGTGAGGGTGAGAGGCATTGATATTAAACATCTGCTTAACTTTGCAAATTTTGGTGGGTGCGTGCTTGTTTGTCTGACCTTGAGTTACCTCCCCAGCTGCTCCCGGACTGTTTTGATTCTGTGTCCAAATCATATAAAACCCACAGATGACAATTGCACTTGTAGCTTATGTAATGCCTCATGAAAAACACCAGAACTCAGTCTGTTTTTCAATCACACTGCTGTTTTTTGGAAAGATTGATAAAATTAAAACCCTGTTTCACAAAGCCACGAGTGAAAAATGAGACGATCACATTACCGCATGAGGATGCACCTTTAAAAATCATTAGATCATGCTGGAATGTCTGGATCTGTTCACTAATGGGAATTTTTTTCTCTCTCTTCCATTGTCTTTTTTCTTTTTTTCTTGATTTGCAGCTCAATAAGCAGTTTTCTGTGTTCCCATCAGCTGCAGCACCTACTCCAAGTTTAGGAAATGTTGCAGCTTCAGACCTGTCCTTCTTTGATGCATATGCACCTGCATCAACACCTGCACAAAACCAGGTAATGCATTCAGCCAGTGAAGATTTCTCAATTTCACAAGTCTAGTGCAATGCTGGGTAAGTAGGTGTACAAAATATAGAGCGGTGCACCTGTCGTGCTTTCATTCTCCTATTCAAAAATGATATATGGTAGGGTTACGCTACAGAAAACAATCAAAAAGCAGAAGTGAGCGATGGCAAAAATGTACTGACGTTAATGCATCCCGTCAACCCCAGAGATGCAGAAGTGAGACCAGCTGGTGTGGGAGATATTAATCTTTGTCATGTCATTTTTAAACGATATGCAGTCCACCAAAATCTTCAGTTAGCAGGCAGGAAGTTCCACAATAGTGAACATACTGCTGGATCAGTAAAAATATGTTGCGGCTCAGCAAGTGAGGTAAAGCAGGAAATGTGTCGGCTATTGTTCCTCTGACACATCTATATCACTTTAACAAAAAGCACTGCACAGTGTATACTGTCACATCTGGCGCTTTGTGATGATGTCACCTTTGTTTCCCCCTCCCCCTCCCCTCAAGGTGGATGCTGGGGGCTTGAGCCCCCAGCCGGAAACCCCCGACACCCCAGTTTCCCCCTACCTTTCGTCCCCTGATGAGGTAACCGTGAGTTTGGGGTGGTGGGAGTGGCCTAAAAGCATGAACCCAAGCCCTCCCGCCCTCACTCATTCTTTGCCCAAGCGATCCTCTCTGATTGGTCTGCTTTGGCAAATTCCCCTGCAACCCTTACTGCCTGCAAAAAGCATGAGCTCAACTTCTCCATTCACCTTGCAATTCAGCACAAGACAAGACATTCCACCAATCAGCACCCACACACTGTTAAAAAAGAAAAGAAAAACTGTATGAATCGGTGGTAAAAGAGTTCATGATCCCCACATGTATTTTACTAATCACACTGACAAATCATCAGGCCAGAACACACGCTTGTACCAGAAATCATGATGAAAATTATGCAAATATCAGTAATAATCACTTTTTTTAAGTGCTGCTCTGTAATGAGAAGTATAAGAGCTGCAAAATTTAAAAGCACATGCTCTTAGAGTGTTGTTCCTCAATGCACTTGCTTGTTAATGTCATTTGAGTAGTTTGCCTGTTTATTTTTTTCGGTGATTTGTTTTTTTTTAACCTACAGAAGAGAAACGCACAACAGCAGTGTTTTTGCATGCCTTCGAGTTGTTAGAATTGTGTATATGCCTGCCTTACAAGCATGGCATGCTGCATTTTGAGCATTTTTAAATACTGTAAAAACAAAAACAGGTTGTGTAAAAACACAAATGGAAGTTTTTGTATGCAAGCATGTGCCTCTTTCTCCAGATTATCGGGTATTATTTTGATCTTTTCAGTTAACCCTTCTGTACAGCGGCATATGCAAACTACACACTCACTGCCGGGCTGCTTTATCTCTCAGCAGATTCCCTCAGAGAAGCCCGGTCCTCATCAAATGTTTGGAAAAGGATGTTGTTTTGAAACTACTGTCAACTTCTCATTAAACAGACTCCATACAGGACTGGACTTGACTCTGCTCCTTCTCTTCTTCTCGCGTTTGATCTGTTATTACCGCCCGTCTTCCATTCCTCACAAGTTCTGTTTCACTCTTGCAGGCTACTAATGGTAATGATCCGTGGTCGGCGTGGAACGCGGACCCATCAGGGGGCTCCACCAACAACTGGGCATCTAATCCAGAGGGCACACAGACTGGGAAGAGCGCTCCTGACCCCTGGCCCCCTGTATCACATGGTCACCCTCAGGCTTACCAAGGCCCAGGTAAAAAAACAAAAAAAAAACCCCGAGATAGCTTCAGGAACCATGGTTGTCCTATTATTAGAAGTATAATGTAAACCTTTTATTATCATAAAAATCACTGTAATATCTTTCGACAGTTTGAAATTTCAACTTTCTTTTTTGTAGCAATACTCTCATACGACTGTGTTTATGTCATTCTGAAGTATGTAAGCTACATTTTCAAAGCAATTTTTAACGTCTTAATGTGGTTACAGGAAAGGTAAAGTCATGCAATGGTTTTGGCTCATCACACTACCTCGTGAAATAGTTTAGCTCACTCTTTACTTGTTAAACTGTTCTTCTGCATAAGCTGTACTGTATATATGGCTGCAGGGGAGGGAGCAGTTCTACAAACACGAGTGACTTCAGAGTCCCTCGCACTTAATGCATCAAACAGTCAGGCTCACGTTGACTAGTTAGGTTGTTTTGTTGCAATCACAATTGGTTGATGTGATAAAGGTTGTTGCTTCAAACAGCCTTTGGTGCTTTTTAGTGATTCTGCGTGAGTTTGTGAGCTCGGCTGACGTTTGGTTAAAGGTGTTTGAATTACAAACAGACAACAACTTGCGAGTTTGAGAATGCCTCTGTGGTAATACAAAAGATAAATTAAGCTTTGTGTTAAATTTTTGATTCATGCTTGATATCAAGTGTTTTGTTTTTGAATCATGCTTTCTGAAAAGCTCATTTTTAGATATGCAAGTGAGGCTTTATGTGTTTAATTTAGCATATTTTTTCAGGCCATTGGATAACATGGTGTTTAAAGTTCTTTAACTATTGTTGCGACAAATTGATATACCAAGTGTTTTTATTACTCCACAAATCACAAACTGCTGTCAGTAGTTGGAAAAAGTCCATTGACTCTTTGTTTTCAGTGATAAGATGTTCAAGAGGTCAGGCTTTTTATATATGGAAAAAGTCCTACTGTGAAAAAAGTGCTACTGAATAAGGATTTCTGGCTGAGTGTATGAGGAAAAATCAATAATATGTGATGTAGGAAGAACACCCAGATGTATATTTTGGATGTTTCTTTTCCCGTGTCGTGAGAAATAGATGTTATGGAAACAAATCTTAAAATTGCAATTATGATTTTTCATTGAGCAGCCAGTGAAAGGTGTTTGCGTCATATATATCCTGTCCTTCATGTTATCTGATATGAACAGAAATGCATGCTATGTACAGTAGGACCTGTAATCTTGAACTCCACATACTGTATTTGAAAATACTACGCGACTCAGATTTTCACAGATTTGCAGTGACTGTAACTCCTCGATGTGGTTTTTCTTACTTGTGCAGTCCCGCCACAGAGAGAAGCTCCAGCACGGGGACAGAACGGTCAAATCATGATTCTGTTTTCTCTAGACTGTGGAAAATTGTGCCTCACTCATGACTCAGAAGGATATATTACTTGAGCTGCTTTTTAAATTCTTCACTTTCTTTTGTAAAAAAAAAACCCCAAATACATAAAAAAAATTGTACATTGGAAAAATGGTCAGAGGGGAAATTAACAGACTTTTCCTCTGTTTCTCTCTTGCTAAAGACATCTACCCATATCCTTACCTTATTGATTACACAGGTATTCCATTTATTGCTTTTTGGAAGCCTGTTGCTCATTTTTGTGTGTGAACTGCCAATAATATGAAGAAAGAAACATTTCTTTTAAAGCATGTGTGTACAGTTTGACACTAACAATATTATCTTTGTATAAGAGGAGGTTGGAGGAGCTTTGTTAGACGCCCTGCACAGATAGAGATCAGTAACTAAACAGAGATATAGTTTTCAGTTATAGACTTTGGTGAGTGGTGCAGGAATAAACTTTTAAACATTTGTAGATTTATACAAGAACACTTTTGGCAGGACTACCTTTGCTGCCTTTCTTAATTGTTTACCTTTATGGCATTTTAAATTTACAGATAGATAGCGGAGGAGAATGGCTGAGGCTGTGGCTTACTAGCAGGTTAAATATACCCCAAGTGTTTACCCCTAGTTGGTCAACTCGCTTTGGAGCAGGTGGCAGACCACGGCAGCACATTTGCTTTGCCTTTTGTAGTGTTTCATTTTCAGTTTGATTGTGATCCGATTGCAGTAAAAAGGAGTTGAACTGGGTCTGGGCTTGTCCTCCTGTGCTTGTCTGTGTGGGTTGGAGCAGTAGCAGTGAACAGGCACACATACACAACACACGTCTCAACTAACTGATCAGACACAAGGACACATATATTTAAAAAAACAAAAATGAAAATTAATGAGTAAATGTGATTCGGCAGGCCAACATGGAGATAGAATGAAAGTTGCTGTAATTTATGGGGGATTTTTGTGTATTTTCTTTGCTGTTTTATCCAGTGTGATTTGTTAGTATAATATGATATTTTACATGCCAGTTTCAGTTTTAACTAAGTTATTATATAGTCTCCAAGTCTGGCTTTGAAAGGCAGTGTTGGAACAGTGCAGCTATATGTATATGTGGAAATATTTTCTCTTACCGCCTGCTGCCTGATTCAGACTTTAATGGTTTGGCTGGCACCAATCCTAACAAATCATGCTCAGCCCTTTTTGCTTTGAACTGTGTCAATGCGTTTTGAAACCTGCTTTGAAATGAAGTGTGCAGCTTCTGACAAAAGCAATGATCTAGATATCATGTCTGGTTCAGTATGCATGCACTATTTTCACAAATGAGACGTACTGAAGGACAAATTTAAGCTTTGCAGTGTGTAATATTTTTAGCCATTTAATTGAAAAAGAGAGTGATGATGCTTAAAATCTTAAAGCATGAGAACCATTAATAGATTTGCATTGCTTCTGATATAGATGTGTGTTGCATGCCCTCATGCTCAAACAACTGACTCCTCTATCTCAAGAAAAATCTGTTATGTTATATTTAGACCCACACTAAGTAAAGCTCAGTGAAGCATTAAGGTGTGAATTTTCACACAACTCTTGTAGTAGGAACATCTATAAATGCAGTATAATAGTTGTACACAGTGCTTTTTTTTTGTGCATGTGATCTGAAAACAAACAACTTGGTGTACACGAATCTTACCTCAGGGGCAGAGGATGATGAGTGGGACGATGAATGGGATGACATGAAATCCACTGGCGGTTATGCTGAGTCAGAAGCCGGAGAAAGTGGAGCACTGCAGAGGGGCGGATCACATGCAACTTCAATGAAAATCTCCCTCAACAAGTAAGAGTTAATAAGTCAGTAATGTGCCTGGCTTCAAATCAGCTTTTAACATAAAATAAGCTGCACTGTACAGTTTGAGCTGCTGATCAGAGTTTGGACAGCAGAATTTACTTCAGCCAAAGTGTGTTCAGGCTCTTACTGTAGATAATAATAAACGGAGTTGCAGCAGCACAGAGTAATCTTGTTCTAATAATGGTAACATCGTATCAAATAACTGCTCTACACAAGACTAATCAGGAAATTTTGTCTTGTGTCTTTGAGCAGGTTCCCTGGGTTCTCCAAGTCGGGTCCGGAGCTTTACCTCCTTTGCAAGCAGCTTGTAAAGGGCAAAGACAGACTTCCAATTTATGTAGGTCATCTCCAAAAATGTTTTTTTTGTGTGTGTTTTTCTTTAGTTCTGTTAGAACATCAACGTGCTTCTTATTAAGTTATTACACAGAAGTCACCAGTCATAATTAAAAACCTATGGCTAAATTATTTCTGTCAGAATATTCGCCTTTATATAAAGTAGTATTGTAGCATCTTTTGCCAGCTTGCCATATGTTTGTCTGGCGCAGTAGACTTCTGAACCTTCATGTTTTGTGCTCAGATGGGAGAAGTTGGTCCAGTGTGGTCTTACCCAGAAACCCAGCTAGACTGTGTTGTAGCTGATCCCAAAAAAGGCTCAAAGATGTATGGCCTCAAGAGCTACATTGAGTACCAAGTCACACCCAGTGTAAGTATCCAAGAGCTATTTTTTAGGTTATCAAATCAACTAAATGCACTAAGCTAATCTTTAGACGCATAAATAAATATAAGAAGGACTGAAATGTATATCTTTACTTCCTTTAATGGAAGCTGTACTTTCCCCCCCCCCTGGCATGCAGACCACAAACCGACCTGTCAATCACAGATATAAACACTTTGACTGGTTGTATGAAAGGCTTCTGGAAAAATTTGGGTCAGCCATTCCCATCCCTTCTTTACCAGATAAGCAGGTTACAGGTAGGTAACTAGCCAATAAATGCGTATGGCTGAATATATTTGTTTTTTCCGTTCTTTACGCATTGATCTCTTTTAAAAGGCCGTTTCGAGGAAGAGTTTATTAAGATGCGTATGGAGCGGTTACAGGGTTGGATGACCAGGATGTGCAGGCACCCCGTTATTTCCAGCAGTGAAGTATTTCAACTTTTCGTCACCTACAAGGATGAGAAGGTAAACTGATACATCCACTTCCCATCTTTTAAGGTCTTTGAGTATGTGTTCTAAGACTGTGTTGCTGAAATCAGTCTTACATGAATGATTTGAGGTGTCAGTTAGTTATTTAAAGCTAATGTAACAAAAGAATATGTAATATATAACTACAGAATAACTAGCTATTGTCAGTTGACTGAGTTGACGTGTGTCCATGTTGGTGTACAACTAAAAAGGTACTCTTGGCTGAGCCCTTATTTCCCAAGTGATGGATCTGCATGTTTGATTTGGCACAGATTTTGCACTGGATGCCCTTCCTGACACAATCCTCCCATTCATCCAGGATTGGGACCTCCACACAGGAAGGCATCACCTTGTGGTGATGTTCAGCAGTTGCATTTAATCAGTTAATTGCTCACAGATGTAAATTCTAGACTAGACAGACTGCCTAACTAGCAAAAACTAATGAAAATCATGCAGAAACAGCTGGATATGGACTCCCATAGTTGTCCGGTTGCCCAGCCTTCTGTATGGAAGTCTTGTCTCTGGAAAGGCATGAAGGAATTTCTTTAAAATTGTCACAAATATTAATTGTGCCCCAAATGAACTGAATTTGCCGGTTATGATTTTGACCATAACTTGATAATTATTACGCTAATTATTACAACACCAGACTGAAATGTCTGTTCAAAAAGTGCAAACTCAGCTTCAGTTTGACTTTATAAAGTATCGCAGAAACCCTTTTCTGGCCACGACTATAAACTGCAAAGCAGTAGCAAACAACCGCAGGAAGTTAATTCTACTTTCTTTCAGCCAAATGTTGCCGAGCAAAACTAAGATTGTTATTACTAATAGTTTAGGGTTGGGGCTTATTTTGTGGCATTAACTATTTCTTTTTTAATTAAAACAATTGATTGTTACAGGACTGGAAGATGGGCAAGAGAAAAGCAGAGAAGGATGAGACGGTAGGAGTGATGGTCTTCTCCACAATGGAGCCTGAAGCTCCAGACCTGGACCTGATAGAAGTGTGAGTTTTACCAAGAGAAACTATAGCACCAAAAAGTGTTTATGTAACTTGTGTGTAGTACTGTATTGCGTAATTCATGCCACTGGTGTTCCTCATTCACAGAGAACAGAAATGTGAGCAGTTTAGCAGGTTTACCAAATCCATGGATGACGGGGTGAAGGAAATCCTCACAGTGGGGCATGAACATTGGAAGAGATGCACAGGCCGTATGTTCACACTGCACTCAAGCTAAATAAGTGTTTAGCACACCTAGGCCACACCTTAAGTCTGTGCTGTAATTACTATTTACATTAAATGTTCATTATTCTGAATATTTTGTCAACTTAGAAAGATTGGGGGGAAAATGTCTTTGCTACTTTGTTCATTTGTTTTACCATAGCTCTGCCCAAAGAGTATCAGAGAATCGGCAAAGCCTTCCAAAACCTTTCCTCTGTCTTCACCAGCAGCGGATACCAAGGTACGGAGTACAAATATCGATTCAGCGTCATGTGTAATTTGGAGCACTTGAGGCATTTTCCTGGGTGTAAGGATTTGGGTTTGTCACACCGATGTCTCAGGTTACAGCTGGAGACATCTGGAGCAATCAGAGCTATGCTGTAATGTGGACTTTGGTTTTGAAATCGAGTGTTCGTTATTTACTGTTGGGAAACAGTAGGATGTATTTTAACAGTGTTTCTCGCTGCAGGTGAGTCAGCCCTAACTGATGCCATGACAGCAGCTGGGAAGACATACGAAGAGATAGCTCAGCTGGTTGCAGAGCAGGTACGTACTTTGACCGCTGCTGTAAAATAATCTAATGTGACTGCTATTAAAAGTAAGAGAAATGTGTCTACCCTTACTTTTCCTCTTGTGATTATGTCTGGAAACTCACACACAGACCATAAAGAGAGAGGGGTGGGGCAACATCTTTCTGTGGCCATTATCTGTGTTCACTGCATGTCTCAATATCTGTGAGCATTTCCCAGTTCCCCTGTTGCTGACCTCTTTGACCCAGCGTCCTGCTCGTCAGTTTCTATCTGTGCAGGAAGAGGCTTATGGCAAACTTATTCCTAGTGCTTCCTTAGTTTTGCTTTGACTCATGTATCAATGTGGCTTTTTTGTTTTTTTTGACTGAATGACCCGATGAGTGTGCAAAGTAATAAAGTCCATTCTTGGCCTTTTTGATGTCCTAGCAGCTTCCAGAGGAAGGATTTGTCTGGTAAGCTCGTCCTGCTCCAGGCAGACTTTGTTAGTGATTTGGTAGAATTCTGATTTTAGTTGAGTGAAACCTGTGATGTGGTTTAGTGTTGGAGAAATACGATCACTAGACACGGATTCATCTCAGGGCACAAAAGGAACCAGTCCAATTTATCTGATGTTATCCAAAATGGATGCAAACAGCACTCCCCTGCAGAATAAGGTCAATAGTGAGCAAAGGAATTGGCACTACAATTTAAAATGATAGTTTGGCTAAATATTGTTTTATTTCTGTGCCATCTCATCCCAGTGTGTCTCCCTGTTGGATGTTCCTCTGAATACATGATGTTTTATATATAGTACTGCTATTTAAAAAAAAAAAAAAAAAAAAAAAAAAACCACAAAAAAAACCCTACACTGAATTATGGCTTCATTGTATTTTCTCTTATCAGCCTCTTGCATTCCTTCCTGCTCTGTTTTACTTTCTTCTATTTTTAAGTACTGGTGACTTTTACCTTTTTACATTTATAGTTCATGTTTGTGTCTATTTTTGTTTTCTCTCAGCCCAGGAAAGACCTCCACCATGTCATGGAGACCAACAATGAATACAAAGGACTACTTGGATGTTTTCCAGATACCATTGGAGTCCATAAGGTACACTAACATCCATGCCACAGGAAATGGGCTGGAATGTGATAATTTGCCGTTATGGGGTATCTGATAGGAACAGAGGTGCTGTGCGTGCCACAATATAGATAGTACAGACACCATACCAACATCTTCCTTTATTTACACATTTACATATACACACACCCCCACATGCTAACACATACACTTTCAACCTTCAACTACAGTATAAGGATACCTGTTTAAAATATGTCACCGCCTCTATATCACTACTACACCTTTACAATATATGTCAAGTGTTCAAGTTAATTATTATCCCTTTTCTTTGCCTAAGATTACAAAAAACTTGGGAATGTGTATGCACACACATTTTGCATGTACAGTCTTTTTGAGGGACCCAGTGCTTTTTTAAAAAGTATTTTCTAAGTAATATAGAAGGAAATTGCCTATGCACTCCATACTAAAGTGTGAGCAATTTCTGTTTTTCATAGTTATTATCATTGCAAAGTGAAAACTCTGAAGCCCCTGACTGTTGATGTCTGGGACCTGTACTATTTGCAGAAATCACTATAGCGGAAGTTCCCAAAACTGCTCAACACACACTCAAACAATCTCTGATAGGGTAAAAATAGCACAGCAGGGGAAAAACATGCATATCTGATTTTATGGTTGAACTGTCCCTTTATCAGATAGAAGCAAAAATTAACAAGTAGCAGTGTGTGCATATTATTATACAAGGTTTAAATAGTCTAACTAAAGTGCCTTCTGTTTACTTTTGGTCCCTGCAGGCAGCCATAGACAAAGTGAAGGAGGGTGACAAGCTGGTAGCCGCCAGTAAAATTACTCAGCAGGACAAAGTCACCATGGCTAAACGTGCCAGCACCATGTCTTACGCATTACAAGGTACAGCACGGTCACAGATACTGAAGTAATTTGCTTTATCACTGCATGCAGGCTGATCACTGTGGTTTCTCTTGTCTTGTGCTGCAGCTGAAATGAACCATTTCCATAGCAACCGTATCTATGACTACAACAGGGTCATGCAGTTGTACCTGGAGGAGCAAGTCAAGTTTTACGAGACGGTAAAGGCATTTTAATAGAGCATTTCTCACAGTAAATTTGACTGTGAAACAGTTTGTCCTTTTCACTTCCTTATTACCTGGAAAGAAAGTAGTTTCATACCAAAGTGACGATATGAAGGCGTCACATGACCTTTTTGTATTAATGCTCGTTTGTCTTCCTCTGCACCCCCCCCACCCCCCCACCCCCACCCCCCACCCCCAGATCGCAGCGAAGCTGAGACAAGCGCACAGTCAGTTCACTACAATGTGAAAGCGGCCGCTGGCTGTCTTGCACTAAGAGACGAGAAGATTTAAACCAGCTCAAGATCCAAAATAATTTTGCTTATTTTGCATTTTTCAACCCCTGTCCTCTTTAATTTAAATTTCACTTCTGTTTTTCTCTTACCTCATCTCCTCTTCTTACAACTCATCCCAGCAGTCCCTGCTTTGCGGTATCCGCTACTTCGATGTTAAAGAGTACGAACGACATCTGAAAAGGCTTCAAGAGTGACAGCAGCTGTAATTCTTAACACAGACAGGGAAAAAAATCCATGTTGTAGTTACAGTGGCGATGAAATCAAACCCTGGCAATTCTTTAACGTGATACAGTTTTGTTTTTTTGTTTTTTTTTGTACAGCTTCACGTGCAAACATAACCATCTATCTCAAGGTAACGCTCTGAAGCTTTTCACTTTTATTCCATGTTAATAGTCATATAGGAAAGGGCGCCAAATACCAAAGCTATTCTCCGCTCTGCCAATAAGGACAGCCAGGATATATTCAAGCTTTACTGTAGCTTCATTTGAATAATTTTGTTACCATATATAGTATTTATATGTAAAAAGAAATTTTCACTATTGTTAGCAGAAGCATTCCTTTAAGGATTCAAATCTTGAAAGAGTTAGCAAAGGCAGTGTGTGCGTCCTCCCTGTGTATGACCGCCACTCGCAGCTCCCAGCTCCCCTTCATCCCACACTTCCTCAAAAGCGAACAGGAAGCTCCACCTTCTTCCTGTTTTCCCTTTTGACAAAAATCGAAGTGGTCAACCTGGTTGGCACCCCAAAGCTCCTGCATACTCACACACTGCAGTTTGCATTTTAAGAAACAGAATCTGGAATGAGTCTTTTTTTCTGTTCTTCTTTTTTCCTTTTCTGTTCTTTTCTTTTTTAAGACATTTAAACTAAAAGTCATTGGATCAGTGTTTCCCTGTCACACTAGTTAACTTTCTCTCAGTACTTCGAAAGAATATTTGCCCTTGTTTGACGCAGTCATTGTGTTTGACATGATGGTACAAGAATAAAGTCATCTGTAAGAATTCGTACTATTAGAGGAGTTTGGAAGAGCCATGAATTATGTGTTCTTGTTTTTGCTTATCACCGCCCAGTTTTCAAATCAGTCTGTAATCTTGTTCACTCTTTGTTAGAAAATATAAATTCTACTGCACCTATCAGGGGTTTCTTGTAATTGATATGTTATGTATAGAACTATTTGCAATACACGTGTCATTTAAAAAGAAGCAAAAGTTCAGTTTGATTTATTAAACAATGATTTGTACTCATTAGGATGTCATTTATTGCGTATGTGTGTGTGTCTTTGTGTGTTTTGTGTTCTGACTCGGAGGGGACGGCACACTACGCACCCGGATTTCCTCACACTAAAGCCTTTATTCGCTGCAGCAGATTCTTGCGTAGATATGGACAGGAATGGGAATGAGCTGGCAGCTTGTGTGAAGAGTGCATTTTGTGAATTCTTGTTGTGAAGGAAGTGAAAGAGCCCTTTTTACCCTGCTCTCATTTCACGCTGCCATCAGGTGCAGTTGTTCATGTAGGCCACAGTGGCCTTATCAATGGAATCACCCGCAGTGTGTTTGTTGCTTCACAAGACCATATAGAAAGCTTACAGAATTATTTTCCAGTTTTTGCAAGAATTGAACTGATATTTTGCAATCCCGAGGCTTTTTGGGAATATATCTGCTAAACACATACCATATTATCATACTATAGTAACATCAAATGCTATTGGTCTGTGGAAACCCCAGGTTTAAATCAATACGATGTAAGTAACTAACACAGATAATGTGTTATGTGTAGAATGATTATACAGCAATGAATGCCATGCCATTAAAAATATGTCTATAGTCATGCATAACTTACAAGACATAGAAAGTGCCGTGCATTTAGTACTCAGTGCTTTAAAGTGCCAACTGTAGGAGTTTGAGTCCTGCATTACACAGTCTAATTTCCAACTCGCATGAGCTACATCCTGCTCATGTGCTCAGCTGCACATTTGCTGCTCAGTACTACCTCTTTCTGGCACCATGACCACAGAGACTGATTTGATTGTGTCACTTTTTTATGGCATGTGGTGTGAAAACAAACACTTGGCAATTACATTATTTTATTTTATTTTTTGCTGTAATTACTGCATCCCCCCCCCCCCCCAAAAAAAGAAGTGTAAGCATTCATAACTGTGTTATTGACAGCTTTTAATAAGCGCATACAGTGCTGTCACTTAAAGCTGACAAAGTCATGTAATGTCTCTTCTAACTCCATATAACACTATTGCATGCTATGCAGAATGTTTGGCATGAAGGTATAAAGCATTATAAAGTTCTAAAAAAGTATGACCCACGATGGTAAATTTTTTTTCTAGACCTCGTTAAAAGCTGTCAATTTAAACACTTGTGGAATGTGTTATAAATGTATTATAATGCCCTGCACATGATGTAAGATGCTTATAATGCATTACAGATAAGACCTTGATGGAGAGTTGGGGAGAGGGGATGCTCTGCTTGTAGTTTCTGAATATGAAACATGTCTTTAAGCCACATTTTATTAAGTATATATAGTGTTTATTGCACAATTAATACATTAATGTGTATTTATATGGAGTCTTCAGATAGCACATGACCTAATACTTTGAGACAGTAGCACGTATCAGATATTAAGTGACTTTGTTTAGTAATATCAAACCCTTTTTATTTCAATGATTTTTTTCCCCATTGATTAAAACAGTAGAAGAACTCCAAAATAATAAAACTGGCAATAGAGTGATTACAAATAAGCACATACATGCAGAGTGTTCAGCAAACTGTGTCATGTGATTCTTTCCAGTTGCAGGTTGTCTCCACATGGTGGCTAGAAGACAACCTTGTCATCACACAAATACATTTTGGCTGGTATTTTACACGTCAACATTAACAAACTATAGTACAAAAAGAAGTATAAAACAAGGAAGAATTCACTTACCAGGAGTGAGTGGGGGGAAAGAAATAATCAGTGAACAAGATGATGTTTATATTCACACAATACAACATGGATATCAGCCGCAGTCACATAAGATTTAAAAGCAAAGAGGTTACCGGGTAGGTCTGCTCCACACACAAAACGTTTCCTGAGCATACAATAAAGTGTAATCATCATCGTCCTGATCATCAGATATCTTCATCCCTACAAATGCTGCCAAGGACGCCAGTTCCCGTGTCCTCACCATTGTTATGGTGACGAGCGGCTTTGGAAGCTGCGTGGCCGGATCATCATGCTGACTTTGCGTAGGGAATAATAATCAGAGTCTTTCCAGGAGTGCCAAACAATTCCATCTGGACCCAGCGGCCCTCGCCCTTTGGGAGTGTAATGGCCTCCCTGTATGATGAAGAAGAAGATAAGAATTTGTCTTTAAAAATGTAAAATGCAGGGTAATTTGTGTATCCTTACCCTGTAATAGACTCCATTAAGGTTGGCGTAGAAGCACTGGTTATACCACCAACCGCCATGTGAGATCTCAGCGCAGATGTTTCCACTGTCTGGTGTACTGAAGCCCTGCTTATTGTGGTACCAACTGAAAGAGTCCTGAACCGTACCACTGAAACCTGACACATGGAGACGGTACTGATGCTCCTCATCTTCCACACTGCAAGAAATTATGTAAGGAACACAGTTGCTTGTGTATGTTTTGGAGTATCCAGCCCAATGTAAGTCTGCACAGTTGGTTATCTGACACTAACCTGAAGCTCTGGTAGAGGGCATGCTTGTGCTTGCTGGTCCAGTCTTCCAGGTCAATCCGCAGGCTGTAGTCTCCCTGGGCACTCAGATCATGTATGTGGTCATTGCCTAACCAGAACTCTGAGTGCAGCTCACCAAATCCATCCCTGTAGTCCCTCCAGTTGCGGTCAAAGCTCACTGAGCCATCAAATCGCCGCTGAATCACAGTCCAGCCGCCACCTGGGAGAAAGTGTAAAATTCATTCCATGTTTGATGGGTTATCATCTGCTCAGCTGATGACTATAGGTCAGGTACAGAATACTTAACAATTTGATGAAAACATTAAGTAGCTATTATAAATGGCAGTGCATATTTTAACTCTGGCCATTTTTCTGATCTCAGTAATCGGTCTGATATTAAATAAAGTGACTGTATCAGCTCAGAAAGCCTAAATCCATAGACAAACTGTGAAGGCTTCATGCAAGTGTACCAAGTAGAACTGGTTTTAAAGGAGGTTTGGTCACAAAAATGGTATTGCATTTATGTGTTGGATGAAAATAACTAATGGATGATCTATGGCACTGCTTTTGAAGTTATGCACATGAACAACAATATTTGGTGTTGTATGGTCACATTAATCATGTCCAAAGTTTTCAAATAATGAGGGTTTACACAGTTAAAGCTCAGGCTTTAGACTGCTCCAAATACTCTGTTTTAGTCAGGTATTTCTACCCTTGGCTCTGTATGATATCACTAAGAGTAGACATGATCATATGGTCATTTCAGGCACACAGCTCTGGCTGTCAGCACAGACCTGCTGTTCGAATCTTTTGTTTTGAGGGGCAGCAAATCAGAAGAAAGTTGGCTTAAAGAGAGGAGGAAGTGGGGGTTAAAGCAAACTGTTTTAGACAGGAAATGAACTCAGGGACTTTGCCAAGGATGAGCGTGAGATTGTAAATCATGCAGTGCTACTGCAGTAGAGTCCCAGAATAATAACATGGAG
This sequence comes from Rhamphochromis sp. 'chilingali', assembly GCF_963969265.1. NCBI lineage: Eukaryota > Metazoa > Chordata > Actinopteri > Cichliformes > Cichlidae > Rhamphochromis > Rhamphochromis sp. 'chilingali'. The sequence continues at coordinate 10,247,660 of NC_137932.1, read as the reverse complement.
TTGAAAATTACCACCATAGCTTCCCTTTAATCAGGACCGCTTGCACATGACTTACCATCTGTGTCCATATCGCAATAGACTTCCACAGGCATCCCTGCCAGTGATGGCACCACAGTGTAAAGGCCAGATCTCCTGACACCATTGTGGTAGATAGAGGCACAGTCTATAGGACAGTTCCTCACATGCTGGATCTCTGAAAGAAGAGTAAAACAGGCAAGAAAGTGTCAGAGAAAATCAACAAGTGGTATTTGGCACCCTCTGCTGGAACATCATCGCTTGAGTATGTACCTGGGTGCAGCCGATCGTGAGCATTCATGAGAGGATTGGGTCGGACAATGTTGATCAAACAGCCGGGGCTTCTTTTTACTTTATCCACCAAAAGTGTCAGATTATGTAGTTGGTTCTAAACATAAATACAAACAGAGGCCAACACTCAAAAACACTTTTGCTAACATTTATGACAAAAAAAGAGAGAAGAAATTCTAACAAAATATCCCCAAATGGTAATAACCTGAAGGTCTAGGATCAGAGTCCCCTGTAAGTGCAGCAGGGTAGTGGCTTCAGCGTAGTGCAGCTCCAACTCATGAAAACGCTGCTCCAAGGAGATGTTCAAGTGGACCCTCTCTTCACTCTGAAATCATTGAAATAGAAATACACAGACTCACATGTGAATGAAAGGACGTTCAACAACTGAGACAAGTGCATTTTTAAATTAGTTAAAAATAAAGGAAAGAAATCATTCACATTCCTGTGACAGATATACCAATCTGTTACAGGAACCCTTCATTCACATGTTAAGACATGCAATATCTGCCAAACCAACATCTAGATCCATCCATCCATCCATAAAGGGTCATGGGGCCTGCAGAAGCCCAGACCTCCCTCTCCCCAGCTACCCTCTGCAGTTCATCTGAGGGAACACTGAGACGTTCCCAAGTTAGCCAAAAGATATAATCTCTCCAGCATGTCCTGGGTTTGCCCCAGGGCCTCCTCTGGGTATAACAGGCCCAGAACACCACACACAGGAAACGTGTGGAGCAAGTCCACTTGTAATACTTAAAGACAGATTAATCTATTCAGAGCTCAGACACACCACCACCAACAACTCCCATTACCACAAACTCCAGAGCCCTCTCCCCTGTCCTGTGCTTCCTGTGCAACACACAAGGCACGAGCTACTTCATCTGTGTCCACCGACCAGTGTCTCTGTTTAAGCTCACACTGAGACGAATGAGGCAACACATGCAAGAGTAGAGTAATCCTGTTAGTGACTAAGGTCAAGGGCATGCTGGGAGAGAAGCCAGTTTGATGACCAAGCACCACATCAGAGTAAAGAACTGCAGCACGTTTCCTGTCGTAGGCGGACATGTTTATTTCAAATAAAACTGCAATCAAGGCTTATTTGATCACATGTGGCTATATTTAATACTACAGACAGAACATATTAAGTTATAATAGCGCAAAAAAAGTGAGCCACTACAGGTATAGTCTTAAAAATAAAACAAGAAAATATGTTTTCACACTGTCACAATATTCTCCATGTAGCTATCAAAGCTAAAAGGGTTGCTGCTGATGGTTGACTCAAGTCTGCTAAGTATAGCATCCCCTCTTCTCCCACCTACTTAAGTATAAAAATGGAAATCACACCTGCAGCTCGAGGACTTTGATACGATGCCGATGGTTCCTGAGCTCCTCCTGCAGCTCAGAGATGGTCTCTTTCAGCGCCATGATCTGCTGCGTCCTCTCCTCATTCTCATGCAGCCAGTAAGAGACCTCGTCTGTGCAGCGAAACATATCGGGGCATCTACGCTCGTCCAGCTGAGGCAGTGTGGCCACCAGGCGACACATCCCATTCTCCATCACCTGTTGAGGACAGGTCCAGACAGCCGAAACAACCGCTGTCTTTGTTCACTTGTTTTTGTCAATGCTCTTATACATAATCTCAGATTTATATCAACTCTTAACAGTGTTATCTTTTCCTCACTTAAATTATCTGATTTCCCCCCCTAAAATCTCTTAAATATATATACTTAAAAAAAATAATAGGTGTCTTGCCACCTTAGTGTATTATTTTTTTATATTTTTTATGCATTTCAAATGTACTTGATGAGAACATTATTCTGATTTCTGCTCAGATGGAAAGCTCCTTAACCTAGCTGATGGATCTCTGGTGTACGGTAAAAGTAGCAAGCTGTTGCAGTGATAAGGCTGTGCTACTATTGTCTGGAGAACATCACTGCAAGATGGTTATTGTAATCACCTGGTTTGTGTACTCCCCACACTGGGAGCCCCCACCGTTGCGGATAATGGTAGCGTTCAAGCTGTCTGTTTTGGCCTCTGGGAGCAACACAATGAGGATATAAAGAGCAGAGCACATGCTCCAGCCGGGAGGGGCAGTTAAGGACAGGAGCGACATTGCTGCCACGGGTTGTTAGTCTCTCCCTGCCTTGTCAGCAAGAGTGGGCGTGGGACACCCAGACTGTGCGCTTCACCATGTGAGGCTCTGTCTGCAAGGAGCGAAAGAAAGACAACACGGGCATTATCATTCCACGAGAAAACAGAAACAGAATATAGAAAGGAAGGAATATATATTTCACAAAGCCATAAAGACACTTTAAGCTCACTAAGATATGATTACTTTGACAGACAAGCAACAGTCAGACAACTTAGTGTACCACTCATTAAGTGTCTCACTTACAGTGGATAAGTCATAAAGTTATCCACTATTTTTATAGACATAACCTATAACTAAAAAGAAGATATGAAAAAACAAACAAATAGTAGCACCTGTGGAAAAGTAGATGTTCTCACCCTAGCTAAACACCACCTTCTACCCCATTCCTGGCTTGCATGGGGCCAAGGGGTCCTTTCCATTGTCTTTGTCTTTTTCTTCTTCTCTTTGTTGCGTGTTCCTCTCACTCTGGACGCTTCATGCTCCTTTTCTCTCTCGCCATCTCTCGCCTTCGCTTTCCTTCTCGATGTGGACATCGTAGTCCAGTAATCCACCTCTAAGAGGATTCACATGACTGAGGGGTGGGAAGGAGGCAGGCATAGAGGGAAGTGATAATGGAATTATGGGTAAAAGCCAAACATGTGCCAAGAGCTGAAAAAATGTCTTTTAATTTACTAGAAATATCCATGTTTTCTGTTAAATTACTGTTTGTCCTGATTACATCAAACAAACTGTGGCAGAGCAGAATGTGCGCTGAACTGTTACATTTAATGGTTATAGATTTTTGTTTTTAATTATTAAATAAATAAAAATGATCATCTTATAGACCCACACGGTCAAGGATTGCTGTAAGAGGTGCACATAATGACTGTTTGCACTTTAGAAGAGAACATAATGTAACTAATATGCATCAGCACACACAGTAAACAAACATCACCCACAAGTAATCCCGCTCTGAGCTAGTAATAAATGATGATGCGCGTCGAGGTATGATGGGTGCTGATCCTATTACAGTATCAAAGTCTTTTTATTTTTATACCTTTGACTGCAGCTCAGCATGCACGGTCTCATTAAGAAGAAAATGAACTACAAATCATCCCCTCTATTGCATTTTCATTAAGCTGTTATTCAATTGAAAAAATCTTTTCCCAACAGTCTTCGCAACTGTGTTATACTGTATCAGTTGAAGAACTCGTGCATTGCAAATTGTCTGATCAGTCATTCACCTGGTCTTTTCAAAGAATTTAGCAAATCACACAGAAGAGAAGGCAGTGTCTTAACCTCCAAGTATAGATGTAATAAATGCAAATGAATTCCACATAGAAACTCTCAGGAACTAGATGTGTCCCTGCTGTATATGTCAGCAAAATGATGTCTGTAAGGCCACATGGTGGTGCCACTTAACCACTTTATTATCTGCTGGCCTCTCCAGAGCTCACTGACCTTTCACATGTCAAACTAAAAAAAATTACTCAGAGTTACAAAAAAAGGGCAAGATGGGAAACATTTTACAACATATACAAGAGATTAGGACTGTGCACTGAAGAAAGAGATAAGCTACAAGCGTAATGTAAACAACAGAACACTAAGCATTGCAAAGCTTTTAAGTGTCCATTCATCACCCTGAAAAGGAGTTTTTTTCTTCTTTGTTTGCAACATACAAACAGTGCGGGGTCAGCAGATTTACAAAGTGTGGAAAGAAATGCAGACAATTTCACATCATGCTCTCTAATCTTCAGGGATGATTAAGATTAAAGAGGAATCATTCTATCAGGGCAGGCAGGAAGGACTCAGGTGCAGACTTGAGAATAACAGTTAAACAGTACTTTATTTTCAACACAGTGCTCTATATACAAGTGGGGGGAAAGCCACTTGTGGCCACGCTGGGACAGCTGGGCAGGCACCGGGACCCCAACACATTCACAAGTACCGGTACTAGCTGATACAAGTACCACAATTGTCACATATATTCTTTTATGATTTACTATATATAAATAAAAAAAATATTAATACAATAAATAAAAAAATACCTAAAGCTACATAAATAAATCATCATCATCATATGATTGTTTGGGTTTTTTCTGTTTTCTTATATTATTGTAGGGCCTAAGAAATACAGCAAGCTGTCCATACCTGAGGCCTTGGAAACTGCCAAGCAAAGACTCACAGCCTTGGCCAGCCGCTTGAGGAGGTACACCAGAGAGATAGAAGGCAGGAGAATAAACCAGCTGTTCTCCACAGAACCAGCAAAGGTGTACTCTCAGTGGCAAGGGAACAATAATAATAAGAGAACAGCACCACCAAGGCTGGAGACGGAGCAATACTGGAAGAGCATATGGGAGAAGGACGCAACCCATAACGGCAATGCTCAGTGGCTAGTGGATCTGAGGGCAGACCACAGCGACCTCCCTGAACAGGGTCCAGTAACCATCACAGTGGCAGATATCCAAGAAAGGGTCTCCAGTATGAAGAGTTAGACAGCACCAGGGCCCGACATGGTTCACGCCTACTGGCTGAAGAAGCTGACTGCACTCCACGAGCGTCTGGCAGCACAAATGAACCAGCTGCTAGTTAACGAGAGACACTCGGAATGGCTAACCGAAGGCCGATCCCCAAGGACCCCAAGAAGGGACCGGTCCCCTCCAACTACCGACCAATAACCTGCCTCAGTACTACATGGAAGCTCCTGTCAGGCATCATATCGGCTAAGATGAACAGGCACATGGGTCAATACATGAGCGGGACACAGAAAGGAATTGGCAAGAATACCAGAGGCGCAAAACACCAGCTACTGGTAGACAGAACAATCAGCCGAGACTGCAAGACCAGACTGACCAACCTGTGCACTGCCTGGATTGATTACAAGAAGGCCTATGACTCAATGCCCCACAGCTGGATACTGGAATGCCTAGAATTGTACAAGATCAATGGGACCCTAAGAGCCTTCATCAGGAACTCAATGGGGATGTGGCGTACAACACTAGAGGCCAACTCCAAGCCCATAGCACAAGTCACCATCAAGTGCGGGATCTACCAAGGAGATGCTCTGTCCCCACTGCTGTTCTGCATAGGCCTGAACCCCCTCAGTGAGATCATTAACAAGACTGGCTACGGATACCGACTACGGAACGGAGCAGTTGTCAGCCACCTCCTGTACATGGATGACATCAAGCTGTATGCCAAGAGTGAACGAGACATCGATTCACTGATCCACACTACCAGGCTATACAGCAATGACATTGGAATGTCGTTCGGACTGGAGAAGTGTAGTCGGATGGTAACAAAGAGAGGGAAGGTAGTCAGAACTGAGGGGATTGAACTACCAGAAGGCAACATTGCAGACATAGAGGACAGTTACAAGTACTTGGGGATCCCACAGGCGAATGGGAACCATGAAGAGGCCGCTAGAAAAGCTGCAACCACCAAGTACCTGCAGAGGGTCAGGCAAGTCCTGAGGAGTCAGCTGAATGGTAAGAACAAGATCCGGGCCATCAACACGTACGCCCTGCCCGTGATCAGGTACCCTGCTGGGGTAATAGGCTGGCCAAAGGAGGAGATAGAAGCCACTGACATAAAGACAAGAAAGCTCCTTACCATGCATGGAGGGTTTCACCCCAAGTCCAGCACCCTGAGGCTGTACGCTAAGCGGAAGGAAGGGGGCCGGGGACTGGTGAGTATCAGCACCACAGTCCAGGATGAGACAACGAACATCCAAGAATACATTGGGAAGATGGCCCCAACTGACCGAGTGCTCAGTGAATACCTCAGGCAGCAGAAACCCAAGAAAGAGGAGGGAGACGAGGAACCATCATGGAAGGACAGGCCCCTGCACGGTATGTACCACCGGCAGATAGAGGAGGTGGCTGATATCCAGAAATCCTACCAGTGGCTGGACAAAGCTGGACTGAAAGACAGCACAGAGGCACTAATCATGGCAGCACAAGAACAAGCTCTGAGTACAAGATCCATAGAGGCTGGGGTCTATCACACCAGGCAAGACCCCAGGTGCAGGCTGTGTAAAGATGCCCCAGAGACAATCCAGCACATAACAGCAGGGTGCAAGATGCTAGCAGGCAAGGCATACATGGAACGCCATAACCAAGTGGCCGGCATAGTGTACAGGAACATCTGTGCCGAGTATAACCTGGAAGTCCCGAGGTCAAAATGGGAGATGCCCCCAAGGGTGGTGGAGAATGACCGAGCTAAGATCCTGTGGGACTTCCAGATACAGACGGACAAAATGGTGGTGGCTAACCAACCGGACATAGTGGTGGTAGACAAACAGAAGAAGACGGCCGTAGTGATCGATGTAGCGGTTCCGAATGACAGCAATATCAGGAAGAAGGAACACGAGAAGCTGGAGAAATACCAAGGGCTCAGAGAAGAGCTCGAGAGGATGTGGAGGGTGAAGGTAACGGTGGTCCCCGTGGTAATCGGAGCACTAGGTGCGGTGACTCCCAAGCTAGGCGAGTGGCTCCAGCAGATCCCGGGAATAAAATCGGAGATCTCTGTCCAGAAGAGCGCAGTCCTGGGAACAGCTAAGATACTGCGCAGGACCCTCAAGCTCCCAGGCCTCTGGTAGAGGACCCGAGCTTGAAGGATAAACCGCCCGCAGGGGCGTGCTGGGTGTTTTTATATATATATATATGTATATATATATATATATATATATATATATATATATATATATATATATATATATATATATATATATATATATATATATATATATATACATATATATATATATATATATATATATATATATATATATATATATATATATATATATATATATACACTGTTTTATATACTGTTGATTATAAGATGAAATATCTATTTAAAAAAATAGAGAAATTATCCCAGTAAAATGCAACACAGTCCCTTCCCTGGCAATCTTTCACCATACACTCAAAGAAATGATGTACCCTGAAATCCTGACTCATGCCTGTACTGAAGTTGTGCACAGTTCACTTCTAAAACAAAAAAAACCCTTTTTACATGACAGTCAAAGCTGTGATCATAAGATGCAAATATTAAACCCAAAGGTTACCTGAATGAATTTCCTAGTTTGAGTTTGTCTCCACCTGCTGGGCATCAGAAGTGTTTAGGATGGAGGATGTATTTGCAGCTGTCCTGCAGGTGGAGGTGGTGTAGGACAAGCAGAGCAGCAGGTTTGTGAGTGTGTTTAACGTCAATTAAAAAGACAAAGAAGGACTGATGAGGTTGCTGTGTGAGGTAGAGACAGGTATAAGGGTGTATATAAAGATTGGGTCTAGCTGTATTGCTCAGGCTGCGCTACAGCATCTATTCATGCACAGGCACCATCCCACTACTGAGCGACACGGGGGCTTTGACCTGCTCCGTCTCCGACCTGGGCCGGTGCACCCCTCCTTAGGCGACCTGGTGGTCCCGGGCTCCCCCAGGATCACCATACCGATGCCGAACTTAGTGTGGACACCCGATCGACATAGCTTGCTGCAGCTCAGAGCTCCTGAGCTCAAACGATCCTCCAACCTCAGCCTTCCGGTAGCTTGGATTACAGGCACGCGCCACCGCACCCGGCGAGAAGTAGCTACGTTAACAAGGATTTTAACTATGTCTGAGGTGACATCATCACATAAACTTCCTGCCCATCATTAGCCAAGTTGTAATGCAATAAGTTATTAGATAGATAGATAGATAGATAGATAGATAGATAGATAGATTGATTGATTGATTGATTGATTGATTTAGTTTGTCTCCACCTGCTGGGCGGCAGGAGTGTTTAGGGTGGAGGATGTAGTTGCAGGTGGAGGTGGTGCAGGACAAGCAGAGCAGCAGGTTTGTGAGTGTTTTTGACGTCAATTAAAAATATAAATAAGGGCTGACGAGGCTGCTGTGTGAGGTAGAGACAGGTATAATGGTGTGTATAAAGATTGGGTCTCGCTGAATTGCTCAGGCTGCGCTACAGCGTCTATTCACAGGCGCGATCCCACTACTGAGCAGCACGGGGGCTTTGACCTGCTCCGTCTCCGACCTGGGCCGGTGCACCCCTCTTTAGACGACCTGGTGGTCCCGGGCTCCCCCAGGATCACCATATCGATGCCGAACTTAGCGCGGACACCCGATCGACACAGCCTGCTGCAGCTCAGAGCTCCTGAGCTCAAACGATCCTCCAACCTCAGCCTCCCAGTAACTTGGATGACAGGCACGCGCCACCGCACCCGGCGAGAAGCAGCTACGTTCACAGGAAGTTTTACTTTCATTCATGTGAGCTCATCAGGTTAGTGGCCATCATCAGCCAAGATGAAATGCTGTAAAAATAAAAAACCTAATCATTTCAAAATGAGGAAGTCAGCACAGTAATAACAGGTTGTTGTTTTATGTTGGCCTTTTCTTTTTTTTTGACAAAGCAAAAACATGACATAGCCTTTTTACAGTTTTTCTCAGTCGCTTTGGTGCGTTTCTCAGAACACCATTAACATTTGCACAGCAGTTAGTGCATTTCCCAAAACAATTAGTGCAAACTGCAACACCTAGTGGATAGCCTGCAAAAGCACGTCACATGCACAGAATTGATTATCCATACCTCAAAAGCAAGTATCCATGTCAATGAAACTGTCAGTGCCATCAAAATGAAAAGTCTTGACACCATCTTTATGAACAAGATAGTCAAATGGCATTGTCATGTTTCCACTATGACAGTTTATAATTTCAGTGTTTCCCATTGCAAAAACAATTGGTGACACCTGAAAATGCTGACGACAGCACTATGGCCTACCTGTACAGCCATCTGAAATGTGCAGTAAAGTCACTGTAGATGTTATGGGAGTCTTGGGAGTAACTGAGACACTGAATACGTACGTTTCACATTTCCATTGTGTAGAAGTGTTTGTAATCCTACAGAATTGTGCAAAAGAAAAATATGCTACAGTCACTTGTTCACTGTAGAATACATGTAAACATAAAATCACCAATTTGGTAGAGCCTCCTCATGAGTGACAGCTGTAATTCACCTGAGATCAATTGTTCAATTTCGGAGACATTTCCAGGAAAAATGATACAGAAAGGTATAGGATTTGCTTGACAGATGGCCAATATTTGGCATGTGATAACTAGTTCAACAATTTTGTGTGTGATGACTTAAGCAATGGATGTATGACTATTAGTTTTATTGGGAATGACTATTCAGCATCCATAGGTATGATTACTTTTGACTGACATGACATAAGTAAATGGAAATGTCAGAAAGCAGCAGGGAAATGTATGGAAGCAACTGATTCATGTCCAAAATCATTTGCAGTTTGTTCAGAGAGAGGAGAAATTGCTACTATGATGTGCACAAATGACTGAGTGTTGTGGAGGTTGAACTAATAGTTATGAGAATTTCAATTCTGATCTGAGAAACGCACCAAAGCGACTGAGAAAAACTGTAATAAGCCGAAGGACAGCGTATGTGTACGTGTGTGTTTGTATATTATTGTTTTGTGTGTACACTGTCAGAAATACAATAAAAATGTTGAAGAATTTTTACTCAGTGTTTACAATTTTTGCAAGTATCTGATTGAATTCATGACAGCCTGTCATATTTTCATGCCATGACATGGGATGGGACCAGTCCTTATTTTAGGATAATTGGAGTAAATAAGAAAGATTGTTTCAACTTGCTGAAAGTTTTGACTTCACAAAATCAGGTTTTTAGCAGATCAGTGTCAATGTGAGCACATTCAAAGATGCACCAGTAATCAGCTTCCTGTAGTGAATTTTATTAGAATTATGTAGAATGTTTTTACAGTGTACATCATTATAAAATCCACTACAGTTCAGGGATGAACGGTGCACAACTGTGATAAGCAAGTTGTGAGAAACCTCGTGGTTCAACCAAATTTCAAGTGTATGTTGTGACAATATCAAGAAGAGCAAAGGGAGAGGTCAAGGTTTGCTGCTTGATTTTATATTTATATAGCGCCAAATCCTTTGGCGCTATATAAATTACATATTGTATTGTAAGGTAGTACACTCATTTGTCGAAACTTTAAACTAATGTGCCAGCCTTTAAAATGACTGTATATCAGTAACAACACATGAAAAAACAGTTTTAATTACCTGACAAAGACAGCTTCACATTTGGCATAATGCTAAGAAGCTTTTTCCAGCATGTTAGCATGAAGCTGAGAGCTGAGACTGAGTGATGTGACAGTTTGACAGGATGCAGGGTAGGTGTTGATGGTTGAATGGGGTAGGTGTTGATGGTTGAATATGGTGGTGGTAGACAGGAGGTAGTGTTGGGAGGTATGTGACTTTGTGATGTGAACATGATGTGTTTGTAAAGCGACATGAAAAAAGGTATGAAAGCAAATATAGTTTGTAAATATTTATGCAGCTCTCTTCTTCTAACTAACAATAAAAGACCTTTCCTTTAAAAGCTCTGTGGAGATCAATCACAACACTGTCTCAAAGATCCTTTGAAAGCAGATGAATATGTTTTTTCAGCTTTATATTCTTCTTCAAAAAAATCCAGTGATCTCTCGCCCTCAAAGAGTGATTTCTGAATAAATGAGTAAAGATGCATGATGTATGCAAATGCTGCTAGACTGGAGACATGAGGTCACAAGAAGGTTTGATTAGTATGGAGAAAAAAAAAGATATGAAATTAAATGCTATGGCCTTCACAGCCATTCAGAGGATTCCTCTGCTAATTGGAGTTTAAAAATAGAGGACATTATGGCCATCATGTCATGATAGCATCCCTACCACCTGAAACAGATTACATTTCTTTTAAAAATATAGAGCCTCAGAAATTACATGTTTTTTTTGACTCTGTAATTATTTTTCTTAGCAGCTAATAGCAGGGTTGCAGTCTATCCCAACTGGCACTGAGACGTACCCCGAATAGGTACAATTACAGATTATAAGTGATTAGTGTGATTAGACTTCAACATATGTGCCTATGAGTGCCTATGATTGAACTTGCAACTCTACCATCTGGATGGATGGATGGATGGATGGATGGATGGATGGATGGATGGATAGATAGATAGATAGATACAAACAACTTGCATGGGTGAGTGAATAATTTTGACAGTAAAGTGTAGTTGCCATCATACTCACCTTCTGTAACAGGTGTAACACCCACATTACACTTACAACTGTGTCATGACAGTCCTATAATAATACAATACAATGATTGGCAGCAATGGGAAAGAAAATCTCTCTTTTAACAGGAAAGTGTAAGGTAATGTGAAAAATTATAGGCCTAAGTTTCCAAACAAAAGCTTGGTTTTGGCTATGAAACGTTAATGTGTAGCTTGTATTTTTGATTTTTGAGTGACCAATGAAATCTGACTTTATAACGTCATAAGTGGGCAATCACACCTGAAGAATGAAGACTGTGAAGTTTTTATAACATGAAAAATAAATCATCGTTCTTTGTGGAGTTCATTCCAGAAATAAATTGCTGGTTCATGCTACACTGATGTAAGTGAATAAAATGCTGCGGTTGAATGGGCTGACATTTTCTTCAGAAAAATACAGCATGACATGATCTTCATTAGCAACAGGAAGGCTTTTAGTATCAGATCAATGCTGGACTTGCCTTCCATTTAAAAAGCTTTATATCTAACCGCATAAAAATCACAGAACAGTGGATAGATGGATTGTTATTAAGTGCTGCCAGTAGTGTCCATTTCCTTTGATTTCTTTCTAATGTGACTGTCATGAAAATCTCATGAGAGGCTTTGAGTGCCCACATCAGTCCATCAGTAACAATCATTGTGTATCACTCGCTACGGGCTTATGTATTTAGTGATCTCGGGCAGCTCAATAATAAGGGATTTAATTTGTTCCATTCATCATGTCTCATGTAAAAAATATTACCAAAAAGCTCCATAGAAGAGGTGGGTCAGTCTAACAGACAGTTGCCCTCTTTGATCATAACAGCGTCAGGTTTCAGCCTTTCAAGGGGGTCGCGCAGAGCAACTGGATAAGTCACTGTGCGGTGATGCAGTTTGTTTTTCCAACATGTCTAGGAGCTGGGAGGACCTTTGACCTCCAGCCATCGGCAGTGAGTTCTTCTGTTCTTCTCTATTGTCTTTCTGAATTATTTATACGACGACACTGACGCGTCAGCAGATTCATCAAGCACACCATTGGCTGTGTCTCATTGTTTAGCCTGAGGAAAGACTTACTCGACCCCAAACGCCTCACTCTCTGTTAACCTAGGTCTCTTAATTTGATATAGCACAGACAAATGACACATAACGCACTAAATATTGCTGAGCTAGATCCAATCAAAAAACAACTTTGAATTTCAGTATTTAAAAAAAGTAAATAAAGAGCTTCTTTTGTTGCTAAATACAAAGACGTAGATGGTATCTTGCATATGATGTCAAGCTAAAATAAAAGCCAGTCATTCATGCCCCGTCCTCTTGACCTTCACTTCACATCACAGAAAAAGCATTTCAGACATAGTGTGCATTTCATGCATTGGTGCACCAGCGCAAAGTGGGGTTATATGTGTCTTGATGTGCACATCTGTGTGAGTGTGTGTCTTGCACAGTGAGAAAAGACATGGCTGACAAAATGTGCATTAGCTGGAAAATTGAGTCCCTTGTACTTTGCAAGTGCTGGTACAGTCACCTCAACATTTTCATGCCTTATTACAGAAAACCTGCTCAGAGCACCGAGCGCAGAAACACATGGCTGACATTTTCTTTGATGTAAACCGACAAAGAATAAACAACGAATGGCCCGAATCTCCTTATAAGAGAGCGAGGCATCAAAACCATCATAGCCAACCATACATTACAGAGCATCACAAGTGGTATATACAACCCTGAAATTAGACACAGTTTCTAAAGGTTACCTGCTGAAATCTCGAAAAGGTTAAACAAACAGCACAAAGTAAAAATTCGATGAAAAGAGACACTTTCCATACTGATAAAAATACCATTCTTGACTATTCAAAAGTGCCGTCTACCACAGTCGAATTTGATTCCTGATAACTGCTGTCACATTTAATATCAGACGTCTGAGACGGGTCTCGCTCTCATGGCATTTGAAAGTTAAACGTTTGTTTTACAGCTGATTTGAAATTAAAGTGTTGGGATTAAAGCAGAAACGAGCTAAGGCCAGTAAGTGGTGTGACTTTCAGAAACAGTTTAAACAGTTTGAAATTACTAGAAGGTTTCATTAAGGAATCAGCAGAATTTAGAATTATTTCTAATGCAGGATTTTCAGGTGACTCAGGAGGTTTTACTCTCGGTGAGATGTGCTAGCACAAAGCACGCACTCTGTTCAGTGTTTTAGTCTGGTTTAATAATGAAGCAAAACAACAAACATATAGTAATCCCCATAGCCATGTTGTGTTCCTTAATTCCTAGAAATTGGCTCTTTTTTGTTGTTTTTTTTTTTTTTTTTTTTTATCTCAGATGTTCTGTTTTTAGCATTTCTTTCTCAGATTTGATGGCACCTGCTGATTGAATAAATACTTGTTTTCTCAACACTTAATGTTCCTGTGTCTACATACCCTCTGGCTACCTGCAGCATGGGAACACTCAGAGACTGAACAAGACATAGGCACCAATACACTTACGAAAAGAAAAAAAAAAGCCCACGCTGTTTCTTCTGCAGGTAAGTGACAACCTGCTGCTTACACAGCTTTTACACAACAGCGTTTACACAACCTGGATCACAGGGAAACATATTGATTTTAATAAATGTAAAAATTACCTAAGTTCTCACACTCCTAACAATTTTGACAGAAATGGCTGAGCCGATGAGTCACAATTATTTAGTGACTTTGTGTTTTTTCTAAAATGCTGAACTAAAATGAGCTGCATGAACATTTCTGAGGCCACTGCTGCTAACACTAAAGTGAATCAAACTCCCTGCAGAAGCACACTGTATTTGACAGCCTATTTCACCGTGTGTGGCTGCTTTTGAGCAGAATGAAGTGCTGAATTAATGTTTTATGAGCGTGTCTTCGTGACCCTCCTCTCCCCCTGCCTGTAATGTAAAAGGGGATGCAGCTTCCCATACATTATCTATACAGAGTCTTCAGCTCTGGTCTCCTGCTTCTCCTGATTGTTGAAAGAAAACAAGGCTGCCGCCATCATGAAAACACTCATGAGCAGGTGTAAAATAGGAGGTCAGTTTTTTCCTCTTATTTATGATGTTTGTGTTGTCAGTTTTATATGAGAAGACTAAATATATAAAACTGTTACTACTGCTAAAACATTAATAGTATTATTTTTGTTTGTTTACTTTAAGCACATAAGTACATGCAATATTAATTAAATGACTCACATCCCAGCCATTGCCGACTTTTTTGTCACAATGAAAGAACCAAGCTCAGCTTTTTATTTTTACTGCCATCACTACTTAGAAATGGCTGTCTGTTAGCATGGTTATGTTTTTTATATATCAGTATGATATATGACCCTGATGGGTCATGGGGTACCAGGAGTACAGTGGCTACATTGGTAGTCCTGAAGTAAGCTTGCATAAGCCCTGATGAAGGCCATCAGAGTTGGCCTTCCTGAGGTGGAATCTCATGGAACACTCATGGGGTGGAATTCTGGTAGTTCTTATGACATCACTGCTATTGCACAGTTACAGTGCAGGTTTAAATGTTACAACTGAAACATATTTTTGACTCCAGCAACAAGCAGATACACACACAGCTGAACTAGGACATTTTCATAGAGCAGTTTCTTTGAAAAAGAGGTGAGTTTTGGGGGAACTGCTTTATAAGTGAAACTTACTTTTGACGCTGTAACTTTGATAGCTGATGGTAGATATTTACAGTGAGATTTTTGAGCATGCCCAACAGTACAGATGGGAAATGTACTGCTTAACTTGAATAACTTATGTCTTTGTGGGATCTTTAAAGCTCAGATGACGGAACAAGGAGATGGGGCCCATGCTCAGCCTAATGAGGGTAAGAACTTGATCTGTTATTGTACAAAAGAAACATAATGCAGTGTTGAAGTTTCTTTTGATTAGCTGTGACTTTGCTAACTGAACTTTCATGTAGAGCAACCACTCTTGGCTGAAGATGGTAACTGGGGAGATATGGACAACTTCTTTGAAAATGGTGTGGAATATGTTATAATGTTTGCACCACGTATCTTTGAAGTTGCGAGACTTTGGGAGCCAGAGCAGCTTAACAACAACAATGGTGATCACATCAATCAGAATAATTTCTTCAACATTCATTTTGAAATTGATGACAACAACTCTGATGATGGAAATGATGGCAATAATGCTGGCAATAATGCTGATGATGAAAATGACCACAATAACAGAGATACTGAAAATGACCACAATTATTGCAATTATAATTTTGCCGATGATGATCAAAATGCTGACAGCAGCAACGATGAAGAAGAACGCAATGAAGCTCATCAAGATGAAAATGACCTTGCTGCTGCTGAGGTTGACTATGAAGTCAACCCGGATGAAGGAGAAGCAGCGGAGGATCTGCTTCCTGGAGGATTTGGGAGACAGTTTAGAGAGGAAGACAGTGATGATGAGAAAAGTCATGCCAGCGAACAGTTCCACTGGTGGGATGAATTTGCTGACAGCGCCTCTGAAGAACAAGACTCCCTACTTGAAGGCAATAAAGAAAGCGATGAGGGTGATGAAGACGAGAGGTGAATCCAAAAGTGACATGCCAACCGTCACTCAGAGTGACTGAATGGAACCTCTTTAATAAAAATGCATCTTCTACTCAGTTGTCCTTTGATTAAATACGAGCACTGCAACACACTTGTTTTTAAAAAGATATAAAACTGCTTTTGTAAAACCAAATTACTCTTGCAGAATAGACGTACCAAGGTATGGCAGTATTCTGATTCTGATATTTAAACACAATCAATGTGCCATCCTACCAAAACAACTTAACACATAAACTTTAAAAGTGTAACAAGATGCTGAAAAATAGTGCTAAAACATCAGTCCTCAACCACAACATTTACTGTAATCCAGATGCTGATATTTTTTTAGATGTGACATTGACAGGATAGGTTAGAGTGTGATGCAGAGTCCACAGACTACTAAATGTTTAACATGTACAAGGGAAACCAGCAACATGACGAGATACTATGAACATCTCAGGAGCAAAAGGTAAACGGACTGGTACTTATGCAGCACTTTACTACTCTATTTGAGCACTCAAAGCCCTTTTTTTTACTACATTCACACTAAAAGGGCCAACTCTGTATGTAGTAACATGCCCAAGGATACTTTGATTACAGGACTCAAGGGGTCAAACCAGCAATCTTCCAAATGTTGGATGACCTCTTCTACTTCCTGATCCACAGTAACTGGGCGGTTACTGGTTATTTTAGTGGCGGTAGAGAGGATGGCATGACATGACAAGAGGTAACAAGAGGATGGCAAGACATGACAAGAGGTAACAAGGAAAGCAGAGACAGTATGGGAACTAAACACAGCTGAAAACAATCACGATAAACCGCTACCAAAACAAAACAGGAAGTTAGCCACAGCTAATCAGGAGAGCAAGAAAGAGCTTGACACAAAGGAAGACAGGTATTGGACAGAAGAACGATAGACAAGTACAGAGAGAAAACAGAAGGAACCGAAAGGGAACACAGAGGGAACTAAGTAAATAGAACAAATAGAAACAATAATGGAACGAAATTGCTATAAGAAATAAGGGGCTCACAACAACTTGGGAAAGAAATCAAAACAGGAATAATAGTAATAACAAAACTGTGAGGGACCAAGCAGCCAAGGCATAGAGGACACAGGCAAAAAAAAGATATCTTCAAAAAGGGTTTTCTTTATTTCAACCCTCAAAAAGTTCAAAAAATGACAAAGTTTTATTAGTTTTAATCTTTTAACTTTATGCATCAAGCAAAAATTTAATTATATGCAACATTCTCTGACTGGAAGAAATTTGTTTAACATTTAAACCTATTTTCTGCACATTCCAGCACATAAAATAAAACATTTTTTTGTGTTTACACTCAGTCTTTCAAATAAATGCAAGTGAAACACAGCAGAAAATAAATAAAATCAAAGACTCAGCGGTCCTGTTGCTCTATTTTCACCTGTATAGCAGGCAGATGTTTGCCCTGGTGCAGGTGTGCCGCTGCGGTCAGTGGAAGAATCCGTGAGTTTGTCTGTGAATTTCCCATTACGTGGTAGCGCACTGGGTGCTTCCTCGGAAGTTAAGGTTTTTTTTTAGCTGTAAAAAGAAGTTTTCTTCCCACGCAGTGAACAGTGGACACTAATGTTTTTGTCACTTTTTACAGAATCAAACTCAAAGTAAGGTCAGTACTTCCACGCTTTAAACGTTGCACGCTCATACTCTCTCCTGCACTCGATAGATTATCCATTGTTGATCTGCACACAGCTGTTGTCACAAACGTCGCACTCGCTTACGTCACTGTCATGAGACACGGTTTTAGTAATGCAGTAACGCGGCGTGCTTACGGGAAAGTAACAGTAATCTAATTACCTTTTTTTGCAATAGTAATCCCCTACATTACTCGTTACTTCAAAAAAGTAATCGGATTACAGTAACGTGTTACTTGTACTGCCCATCTCTGTTGTTGACAGACATTAACATTAACATCAGGTTGTTTTTGTTGTAATGATGTATGTTTCGGTGCAAAAACCTGTCATTGCCAAAATCTCAGTTTTTCTTTGCAAAGTAAAACTTTGTTAGTTTAGTAATATTGAAAAATCTTAAAAATAAACACACTGGTTGGTCTAAACAGTGTAAGAATGTTGAATGTTCACAGTTTTGCTTAATCATTTTAGGATCTGGATAATTTCATTATAAAGTTGTTAAACTTATTGCATAATTTCTCTTCTGGAGGAAGAAGAATTATATGCAGAACTAGCTGTTGACTGATTTTCATGGTGAGGGTGTGCAGGAGGTGCTATGATGAGGCAACATAATGACATTGGATGAGCCCATTAGAAACATGGGTTTTGCAAGTGATTATATTTTCAGATCAGCATTGCGTGAGGCGCATGTGGTTGTTATTCAAGGCCATGAAAAATTTGTAATTAAGATGTATTTGGTACAATTTAATAATCTAACTGTAAAACGTGTGTCTGTATGACTGTCCTCTGTTTTTCTTAGTGACTCATCATCCAATCTACTTTACTGTAGGAGGCCAAGAAAGTACAGTGTTAAGAACAAAGTCATTTGGCTGAGTAGGTGGCTTACTTTCAATGATGACATCATGATCCTTCACCATTAGGACCCACTGACAGAGCATTCACAAGAGCTGACTGACTGCAGCTTATTCTGTACTCAAACTGTAACTAAATGTATTATTACCCTCCACCTTCTTTTCCCTCAATGTCAAGTTGTTTTGGATGCTATCTCGGGAATTGGTTCTGCCACTACTTCTTTTAAAAGCACAGTGGTAAATGGAAGCGTGATGAAGGTAGGGGCCTGATTTCAGTACACAGTTACACAGTGCTTTACAGTTTGAATAAAACCACACATTGAAGATAAGTAAACATGTTCCAGCATAGAGACAAAGTCAAATGGGTGAAAGACTGAGAAAAATGGACCTATAAAAACGAGTTTTTAGTAGTCTTTGAAAAACACCACAGATTTAGATGGCTTGATAGGCAGAGACAAGTTGTTACAAAGTTTAGGCACTTCATCCTCAAAAGCTTGATTGCCTCTGGATTTAATACTAAAGAGGGAAACAGTTAAGAGTTAAGAGAGGCTAACTGCTGGAATAAGGTCTCTGCTATATATGCAGGAGCCTGACCATCGAGCTTTTTATGTTTTTATTAAAATTTTTAAATGGATAAAGAATTTAATTGGGCAGTGAAGAGAAGAACGAAGAGGAGTGATGTATGAGTGTCAGCTAGTTTTTAGATGGGCCATCTCTTCGAGATGGAAGAAAGTTAAAGCATATATACTCAAGATTCAAATTAGAGGTTGGATTTTTGCAGTGTTTCTTAGACGAAAGAAACAAGATTGGATGAACTTTGAGATGTGAAATGTGCATTTCAAATGCTGGTCAAAAAATATACCAACGTTCTTGGCAGATTTGATATTAAGCCGATGTAATGACCCCCCACCCCCCCACCCCAAAGAAGCTGTCGGGGTGAAAAAGAAGAAGCTTAGTTTTGCCAGGTTTGATTCTGTATTCAGCTGTTGTATTATAGTTAATTCCTCTTATTATACTTAATTATACTCTGTTATTCTGGCAGCTTTTTTTCTGCATTGCTGATAAAAACAAGAGTGTGGATGCTGATTTAGTAATTGGCAAAAATGAATAAAATAACATGGAGATCATTTATCCGAATTTCAGGAGCAGGCTCACACTTCATGCATCCCCTTTCCATTCTCTGTTGATATATGACCCCCCTGCACTATAAGCAGTTTGTTCTCATTTTCATGCCCCAACCTCCCTTGGGCAAACATGGGGATCTGCCCTGTCCGGAAGCCATCTCCAGTCCACTTAGAGACCTTTTCTAAATCGTAGACTCAACTCATTTTCATGCCATTATCTACTAGAAATGCTGTGAGAAATAAATGAGGATGTGGTCTCAGCCAGTGAAGCGTCTTACTAAGAAAATGTGAGATAATTGCTGTTAGATCCTCCTTCTTCTTTCAGCAGTTCTTAGAGCTCACCACAGCAGATAATATGCCTTCATCTCACCCTGTAACTAGTATTCTCCTCTGTCACACCAACCCTCTGCATGACCCCTTTCATTCATTCATTCATTCATTCATTCATTCATTCATTCATTTCTTTAAGTAGTCTTTAGGAATAGTTCTAGGACGTTTAAAGCTGTTGTTGAATGTGGGCTGACTTTTGTTTTGTTAGTCTGTCTGCCTTTTGATGCCGCTTATTGGTTCTTGCAATTGGGCTACCAGCTGATAGTGACACAGTGTAGAGTGAGGATATGGACATTTATTTTTATTGTACAGAAGGGTGACATAAATGGTAAAGGGGAAAACTGCTTCCAGGACAGAAACAACCACATTATTCTGCTAACACAACTTCAGTTCTTTGCAAGCATTTGTGCAGACAGCATGCTAACGCTAAGCTAGCCAAGATCCCCAAGTGCTCAGCGAATGCCGACCCCAGCAGCCAGACCCTTAATATCAGGTAACAAACAGATGAACAGTCAGGCTGTAGCCTCTCTTTAACATGCTGCATTCCTTTTAAGAAAAGTTTTCGGTGTAATGTCTGTGAAGGTTCTCAGTCATCCAGGTCATCATAGTGTAAGGAGCTTGGAAACAAAAGCGTCCGGACTTCTTTAAGTTTCCTTGAAGACGTTTCACATCTCATTTGAGAAGCTTCTTCAGTTCTAAGAGCAATTGGTGCAGAGTCCCAGATTTTAAGCCCTATGGGAGTGTCCCCAAGAGAGCCATGGACCCCTTTTGGTCCTACCTAATCACACGAGGCAAAGTGTGGAAACGGGTGTAGTCACAAGCAGCCAAGGTTTCGGGTGAACCCATTGTGAAACCTAGCCCCACCCTATCATGCGATTTACTGAGGTGAAATTGTCCATGTTCTGTTTAAAATGTGTAATAATTACTTTTTTGAGTAATGACTCCAACACTGATCTCAAAGAAGAGGGGAAATACCTCAACAAACATGAAACATTTGACACACAGCATGCAATTAATTTGCATTAATGTAATTTCTTTATTGCTGCTTAGAGATTGTGGTGACTCTCAAAACAGAGCCAATGAGAAACCAATGACAATCCATAAGAGAATCAATAAGGAATTGAATCGATAAGTGATATCAATAATGGAGTTTTTGGAATCTCTGTCATGCTAAAAAATGAAGCTGTTGCCAGTAGGAACTTTTATAGATGGTATTGCGTGGTGGATCCAAATCTGACAGTACTTTTCTGAGTTCATAATTCCATCAATAGTGACAAGCTCTCCAACACTGCTGGCTGCCCCAAGCCATGACAGAGCCTGCACCATGTTTTGCAGAAAACTGTTATATGTCTCGCCTGACCTCCTTCAAACATGGTTTGAATTAAAAATGTGGATAAATCACTCTCTGAGGCCCGTTGCCACTCATTTTTCAAACATTAAACCAAAGAAATGAAAACAAATTATGTATTTTTGTGACAAGCTGCTGTTAACAAAGTGGCTAAAGATACAATTTAAAATTGGTTCTTTGCTAAGTTGTCTGCTTAACACCGGTTCATCCCCTGAAATAGGTAAAATTCTTGAATTATTCATAGGTCAGTGTTAACTGTCTTAGTAAGCAAAAGAAACATTTCTCTGAAAATGGTCAGGTACAAGGACTGGACCGATAATGGGTAAAAAAAAGAAGGAAAAAAAAGCAATTGGCTTTGTTTTATGATTGTTAGAGCATTGAAATGAAATCAGTTAGCGGCACTTGGTGTGTCTTGTCCACTTTTTCTTATGTTCTTGGGGCATAGCAGGACATTGTCATGACTCACATTTGGAGAGTTTTATGTAATCAAGTGTCAAATAATTATGTATTGTGAATAAAAATGTTTAATCACACATTCACAGTATGAATGTGCTTTATCAAATGGCAGTGTTTTTCACACTGAATTGCAGCAGCTGCATTAGCAGCAATGATTTCTCTGCAGACAAAGAAATGAATATTGTGCTAATGTCATTGTAGGTGAAAAAAACTTGTATCACTTATACTAAGGACTTGGAGATCTAAAAGATATTACACTAACCAAAGTGCATTAAGGGGTTGCTGCATGGGGGTATACGGCACAAAGTACAGGAGATATTCTGACACTTTTGTAAATACAGAAAACAAAATATTGTAGTTAAAAGGGAATAAATAAGTTTGGGGTCAAAATACACTTCATCCCACACTACACATGCATTGAATACATATGAGTTCACACTATCCAGCCCTCTTCACTCAGGTGCCCTGATAGTAAACAAGGTCATGGTCTGTCATGCATGTGCGTCCCACACATGAGCACAGCTTTTGTGGCCAACGTAAAATCAATAAAACGCTGAATCTGATTTTATTGTTCTCCACAACATCCAGTCAACCCCACCTAAAAACAAAAATAAAACATAATCAAATTGGAGGTATGAGGTTTTCACATCATTTAATAATAACAGCTTCACTTACTGATGCTCTACAGTAAATCTGCACCCGATATCAGTTTCCTCATTGCATAGTAACATGTGTTTGTCATGACATTTGTTGTTTGGGGATCCATTACTATTACTGTGATTTCATTATACAATATATTATATTACACAGAATTGTGTTTCTTGCTGACAGGCATGGGTAAAACGATAACAGAAACAATATCATTTCACAATATCACCAATTTATTACCCATTACCTTCGTGCCTCTCCAAGAGTGGCTCCACAGTGTCTACGCAATACAGTGACAACATTTATTTCTTTTGTTTTTACAAATCGCCTGGCTCTATGGACATAGATGTGCATAGAGACAAGTTTGACTAGATATGCCACTATTTTTGGACAGGTAGTTGTTGGAAGAAGTGTAGTAAAAGATCAGAAATGTCCCTGAACATTTTTGTGGCTACATAAACAGGATTTTGTCCAGTAGTTGAAGGTGAAAAGCTGGTTGAGTTTGGTTGTGAATGAAACAAATGTAGTTAAGTTGTGTAATACAAAGCTGTCAGGACCTGATATGTGTATGCTGCTAATAACAAACAACAGATACATGTATCTGGCTCATTGTTTATTCATTATTGTTCCAAGGAAAAGAAAAAGAAAAGGATCTAATCAAAACACTGCAACACAATAGTTCATGGAGAAAGGAGGTCTGCCGCTCTGGATTTTATTCATGAGGCACACTGGAACCTGTGTGTGTCTGATGCTGCAGATTACCCTCTGACAGGTCTGCAGCCCTGGGAACAGAACAACAACAGGGACTGCACGATATCAACAAAACATGCTTCCAACAAACTGTTACCTACTTACACGGCAATGTCCTGATAGAAGGAAAACTATTACATATCTGATATTTTACATTCTAATATATCGTTTAAAAACAGTGTTTCAGAAGCCTCTTTTTATTTGTTGCCTGCTAATGACAATACTCTGCGGAAATTTTTAAGAAGTGGTTGTCTCCCAAATGTCATTATTCTAAAAAAATCATTTATCCGCCTGCATTATCTTCTTTGCTTTTGTTTATTCCCCTTATGCCTTTACAAAAACCGAATAATGAAACGAATTTCTGCAACAAGGAGGTGCAGTGTCGTGTTTTAAGTTGTTTCTCATATTTTCAGTTGTTACATTTTTACAACAGTCATTTGCTAAGTCACTCCACCGGCTAATAACCTACAGTAATTACTTGAAGTGCCAATAAAGCCAAGGGAGCATCCAACTGGTAGAACTTCAGTATTCAGTTGTGACCTGCTTGTAAACAAGCCCCTGAAGAAGCCCACCTCACCCCACCCCGTTAGAGTGAATGAGCTGGAGTATGGACGGGTGTTCCCCATAATGCTCATGTGCCACCATAACAGCCTTTCCCATACAGTGCAGCAAATGTTGGCATGACAGAGTTGCAAATAATGCAGACCTACAGTACAGTTCTTGGTAATATTTGGTATGACCACATTTATTTTTCAACACAGTTTGAGCTCTCTCATGCAAGCTTTCTTGTCATTTCTTGGAGTAAAAGAGTCTCTAGGCTTCTTGAAGTACATTTAAAGCTCTTCTTTGGATGTTGGCTGCCTTTTGAATTGAATTGAATTGAATTGATATACCTTTATTAGTCCCACAAGGGGAAATTTCATAAGGCTGCCGACCTATTGCACGCAATGGCGGCGCCATCTTACCCTCTGACCATACATACATTACACAAAACATCACATGGGGAAGACAGGTCAGAGAGGTATAACAATGGAAAATACACCACATGAGGAAAGATAAGGAGAAAAAAATAACTCCCCCCAGACTGAGCTCCAACAGGGAGATCAGTTTGAGAACAGAAAAAAACACCTCTGCACATAGCCCATGAAAAAACTCTTAATACACCAAAGAATCACATGACAAGCAACAGGGGTGGGTAAAGGGTGAGAGACAGCTGAATTAGACAGTACATCCGAGCCTGCGTGCGCTGGTCTCCTTGATCCACCGTCAGCATCAGAAGGGAATAAGCGTCGAAGGCGTTTGGAAAGGGAGGGGGGATGAGTGTGTGCATATCAGTGTATATGTATGTGTGTGCGTGTCCAGAGTTCAGCTGAGACAGTGTCCTTCGCCCTGCTAGCCTAAGTAAACAGTCTTCCAGCCAACCCAGGTGGCCTTGCATGGAATGGGAAGGAACAGACTAAACACAGTCGTTACCAGGGTGTTGTTGTTCAGCTCCAGCCTTGAGACCGCAGCTGGCGCCAAAGGGGTATCCGCATGAAGTGATGGTGGTTTTTACTTTAGTGCGAACAGCTATGAATTTCAAAGCAGTTCTACAGTCCAACACTGGTCTCTCAATCTCCCGTTGGAGAGCCACGAGCTTCGCCATACTTGCATTCTGTGATGCTGTTATTTCTTGTGCTCAAGGAGCCAATTCTGAGAACTCATGGCAGTGTGCCTCCCCGAAATGTCATCCAATTTGCGCCCAGAGATGTTATTCCGAGCTAGCCCTTCCGAGATGTATCCAGTCTGCAGTCAGAGATCTTATTCTGAGTATTCACAGCAGCCGTAGCCTCTCCAAGATCTTATTCGTGCTGCACTCAATGAGCCCATTTTGAGAAACTCACGCCTCTCCCATCGTTCCAATCCCAGCAGGCAGCCTTGTGGGGGTTTGAACAGCCGGTTCCGCTTTCTTAATTCTTCAATAAGTCAGGGCCAAGCCAGCTCCGATCCGCCAGAACCCTGTTACCATGTTTCCGAATAGGTAGATATCTTCAGCACTCAGGCTCACCCAAGCCCAAACTTCTTGTTGAGAAAGGGGTGTCAATTGCATTTAGGGACCAGTTGATCCAATCCATAATTCCTCTTTTAGGTTTTAGAGAACAGACTGTGAGAGAATGTTCCAGGGAAAAGTAATACAAAAAACACGAGACTAGACAAGGACATAAGAGGCTAAGCAGGGAAGCTAAGGGAGAGGAGGAGGAGGAGAGGAGAAAAGTGCGACCGCCTTCGTCTAGCTCTCTGTTAAGATGATCCCACACTGCTTCAATAATGTTGAGTTCCAGGCTCTGGGGAGGCCAATTCCCAATAACTGATAATCATCTGTTGAGTTTTTTTATCCAGGTATGCCTTTGCTGTATTGCCAATGTGTTTGGGATCATTGTAATGCTAAATAATGAAGCCATTGCCAATGTCCAGATGGCATTGCATGGTGGATCAATATCTGACGGCGCTTTCCCTTTCTGTGCTTTGAAAGATCCCCAACACTACTGTCTGAAATCCAGCCCCAAACCATTAGAAGTGATGGATCAAAAATATTTTTTCATGTCTGTCAAACTGTTTTATGTTTGGCATTTTTCACACATTCACATTCAGCCAAAGAAATGGGAACGTGCCTATATATACAATTGCCGATTTTTTTTTTTTTGCTAAATTGACGTTATGTGTAGATATATCACTTTATTCTTGAATGATTCATAGGTCAGAGTTAAGTGGTTCATCAAGTTAACAAAAATAAATTTATAAAATTCCTCTAAAAACAAGCAGATTCAAGACTCGTGCTTTGCATCCCCCCCCCCCCCCCCACACACACACACACACACACACAAATCTCAAACTTTAGCTCCACAACTAAGTAGAAAATATGTGAAAGGCATAGTGAGACACAAACATAAGCAATATTGTGCAACTACCTTGTATTCAATGCACCATTTTGAGAAGTCTGCCACTCAAACGAGAAATTCTGAACTTAAAGAGCTGCACATACTTTTTCTCTCTTGCACCCTGTAATTTCAAAGTCTCCAAAGGCAACATGACAGGCCACTCATTCACACTGGTTCTGTTCGGTCTTTCGAATTTTGAATCTAACATGAGGAAATTGATTTGCTATGAATAAGGAGCCAACAACGGCAAACAGCTAAGTAAATACACGCCAGGCAAACCTGATCAAGTCAGAGGCTGCCAAACATTACACCGAAGAACATGTGCCATGTGTTCATGAATGCAGCATGCAGCCACAGATGACATTTTGCCCTCTGCGACCTGGTAACCATGGCAACAACACATGCATGGTCATCGTAGCAGAGTAAAAGTCACCCTCCTGCTCAGATGAAGGGAACAAGAAAAGTAGATGGATGAAATACAGTGAGGGGCCAATAATGGATGCGTGCAACAAACTACAGATGCATAAAAACAAGGTTCTGCTGCTGCTGTGCTCTGCTCTTGTGACTGACAGTGTGTAATGAATTGCCATAATCCCTCAGACTGCATGTCACTACATAACTCTATCCTCCCACTCTGGGTTTTTAACTTATAGCTCACTCAGCCTACTTTGTGTGCTAATCGCACTGCCATGCTTTCTTTCACATTTGCATTTGCATAATGACAATGACAGGAGGAATGTGTGCTTGTGTGTGCGAATGTGTTTGGGGAATCTAAAGTGTCCCTCTGCTGCATCTGTTAGGACTGTTATACAGTTTTTCTTGGGTATTCTCATTCAGCGTCATGAGACTAATTCTGCCATTAAGCTGGAGATCCTACAAATGACTCGCTATTCATTACCGCATCATCTACTAATTTGAAAGGCAATATTTAATAGTCATACACCAAAAACAATGAGATCATCCAGGCACTCAACTACAGGAGCCCTGTGCTCACATTAAAGTGATAAGATCCATCTGCCAGACAATATATCAGAACAAGATTTAAATTAAATACCCAAAAAGGTGTCATGGTCCTGGCAAGCCCCACTCTTCTTTCTCTTTCACTCTTCCTCTAGATTCCCCTTTTCTCTCATTTAGTGTTCGGAGCAGGTTTTCTGGTTCTCAGCTCCATCTCTGGGCAGGGCGGTGCCGGCCCCTCTGACCCAGCTGGCACACAAATCCTTACTCTTCTCATTACTCCTTAGTTCAATGGATTTAAGGCCATGCTAATTTATCATCTTTTGCCAGATTATTGTTGCCTCTATGGTGGTAAATTGGCCTCACAAGGTGTATGCCTGTTTCTGAAATCTTACCTGTTCCTGACAAAACTCTCTTGGGCCTCTCTTAGTTTATGTCCCTGCTTGTGCTTAGATGGATCCCTCAGAGGAATCGATTTACTTTCAGCTAAATCGCCTGTGATCTTCTCAAGCTGGTCTCAGTAAGCCATTCATCATTTTTACCTGTAGTTACCTGCCTACCCACTTCCCACCTTTTCGTCCTCTGAATTTATCCTGGCAGTTCTCCTCCACCTTCAGCCTAAGGAAAAGATTTAAGCGGCCTCCCTGGAGAATAGCTGCCCAGTCCCAGAAAAAGCCTTGCCTGACTTCAATCTGTCAGCCTCTGAGTCCAGATTCCTGAGGTCCTTTCAAATGAAGTCTTTTTAAACTAGTCACTGGTCTCTTGGGTCGTGCTTTAGAGTCCTTCTGCTTTGATATTAGACAAACGGGTAAAAAGAAAGACGTTTCCACCTGTTCAGTGTCTTCTTTTAAACCCTCTATTTTTTATAGCTATAGACTTTACCTGATCTCACACAATCTGCTGACTGCTAGTACTTTAATGAAAACAATGACTTGCTTTACTGAAATACTTGAAGAAGCTATTAGAAATACAGAAAAAAAGCATTGGTTAAAGCAATGTAAAGAGGGCTTATTAAAAATGTATGCAGTTTGATTCAGATCCACTTTCATAAAGTCATTAGATAAAGTCAGTACAAAGTTATTAGTATAGTTGTTTTCAAAATGGACATGATTTGTTATTACCACATTGTCCCCATTTAATAGCAGCCCTTCAAAAAATACTAGTAGCACCACTTTGTGTTTTAAAAGTTTCTGATGAAACTAAGGTGTCTTGTAGTTTACTCTTTCACACATGGGCAAACACACACAATGCTGCCAGCTTGGGCATTTCAGCAGGGAAGTGCACAATATAGAATAAAAAGTGTATTGGCTCTTGTCTTCAAAGATGGAAACTGTCGATCACTGATCATGACACCATATATAGTGGCATGTGCATTAAGCATCAAACACGAGGAAGCTGTCAAGGTTTAACTGTGTGGGAGGCAGAGTAGGGCCAAATTACAGGACTTAGAGACAAGGGATTACCTAAAAGAGGTAGTTTTATTGTTGTTACTACTCAATTTTACACAAATTCAGACAAAGAATGAAACTAGGTGCAAAGAACAAAGGAACAAATAACTAGGAAGAAACTAGGAGGAACTAGGAGATGAGGAGATTGGAGACATCTGGTGAACACAGCTGAACAGAATCTAACAGGGGAAACCAAAACAAAGGACAAGAGGCTATCATAATAATGAGGAAATCACTAACAGTGAAACCAGGACTAAAATATACAAACTTGAGACAAACACAGAAGATAAGAAACAAAGAAAAAAGAGTGGAAAGACAGACTAGGAAGACCAAAAGGGGAATAATCATCACCTATCAAGTAACAAACAGCACAGAAAACTGAATCATCATAAGCCCAGGAATGTAAATATAACATTATGACCAGATGACTAAATAATACAGAATATAGGATCCAAAAAATACAAAACCAGAAAAACCCAAATTTCCCAGGAATTCAAAACCCTCATCTAAAACCACGACAGAAGCAGTGCATTCCCGTCTTTCCAAAAACATGGACACGGACAGATATACCTCATTGTTATTACAAAGACATCAGGGCAATGTGTCCTGAAGAATTAGCTGACTCAAGAGCCTGGTGAGATATTTGTAAAGCAGGCTTCATTCATTCATCCAACAATGTCACTTATCCAATTCAGGATATCTGGAGCCTATCAGAGCTGTGGACAAATTGCTAGTCTATCACAAAGCAAACACGGAGAGCTAAACAACCAATCACGCTCACATTCACACACATGCAAAATATAGTTTCACAAAACTGACCAAACTGTGAGAGGAAGCCAGAGTACCTGGAGAAAACCTCCACAGGAACATGCAAACTCCTTGCCCTGTGTGGAAGCATCTGCATTCACTGTGTTTCTCCACTTATTCTGCATTCTTCTTATTTGTAAGTACAGCAGATCAAAGGTCACAAAGAGGACAGCAGGGATTCACATAATTCTTGCTTTTAGTGAGTTAAGTTCATGCTCATTTTCCATTTTCAGAATTTTATGAGATGTCGTTTTCTGAAAGCCTCAAACCTGCACCACTGCTTACAGGCTTGAGACAGTGATAAAGAAAATTGTATTCTTGAATTAAATCAAGGATTATATTCCATCCAGACAAGATGGATAATTAAATCTCTCCAAATTCAAGGGTCATTCGTGGTAACAAAGAAAAAAATCTTCTCAGGCTGAGTCGCCGTTCCCATGCATTTTATGTGTTTTGGTTTTGATAGATCCAAATAAAATATTGATGTGTGTTTACAGACATTTCTTAATATCACAGTTTTGTTCTTTTTTTTTTAAATTTTCTGCTAGTGCCAAAGGGTTTCTTTCACACTGCAGAGGCGGTTGTGAGAACAGGGCATGCATGGGGAGAGGTTATGTAACAAAGAAAGCAAAGTGCTGCATGTTTTAGTGCTGCCTCAGCATTTTGTTTTTAAGATGTTTTTGCCCAGTATGTGTTGCAGTCCCAGACAGTGACAGCCCTGAGTGATATAATCCAAAATATAAACATTTAATTTTCTGTTAAAAATCCACTTTTTCCATTAGGGTTCTGGAAAACTGTTTCTTATCTCATCTGTTTCACACAGTTTAGGTAATTACAGGCTGCTGCATACCACCAAATTACCCAAATCACTTCTCTTCTTAGCGCCTGACAAATTGCAGCATTGAGAAAGGTAGGAGGTTCTCCTTCCTCTGCCTTAATTTGGGGTATTTTTGTGGCACACAGATATTTGTAAGGTGAATGTTCAATACATGGCTGAATTATTGATAAATTTGATGAATTTTACAGTGGAAAGTTCAGAGTATTCCAGGTCAAAAAATTCAAAATGCATGCCCATCATAGGAGAATATATGATGTCCAGCACCTAGACTATGAAATCACATGTAATATTGGAATGGAGTCTGAACTCTACATGAGATGAGTTGTGTGGAGTTGAGGCAAATCTTGAATGTAATTAGTTAGTTAGTTTATTTGCTTGTTTTAATCAATTTTAAATCATGCTTTTTATTTGTTTTTGTTTCTAATGTCTCTGTAAAGCACTTTGAATCACCTTGTTGTTGAATTGTGCTATACAAATAAACTTGCCTTGCCTTGCCTAATTTAAAAACCTACCTAATTTTAACAGCATAATATCCAATCTTATTGCATATCCAATACAGCATTAATGGGATATTATGCGCAAAAATATTGCAAATGATTGCCATTTAAGTGGCTTTTATGATCAATTTTGCTGTCGCCTATTGTGGACTCTGGATAGCCGACAGCAAGTGATTGAAAATTAAAATAATAACCTAATAAACCAGAGAGCCAGGAGCCTTGTTGCTCCTTTGCAGTATTGCACTTCATTGTTGTTCAGCCTCAACATTGTGCCCTGGTTCAGCTAATGCAACTTGTGAAGCTATCAGTGTCTCTGAAAAGAAGTGCTTGAAATTATAGTTCAAAACTCTTCACTGGAAAATATCTTCTTGGCAACTGGAGAGCCGGCGTCATTAGTTCCAGCATTCGGGTCTCACGGGTGGAAAAGTTCTTCTCCAGCACCTCAGCAAACGGCATTTGAGGTACCAGGTTCATCTGGCTGTGAAAAACCTGCTGCTGGATCTGGTTAGCGGCTCCTTGACAGCTCTATGCACACTTGAAAAGAATGAATAACCCTCAGTAGCGTGAAGGGATTGTGTAAGCAAGCTGTCTACTGTGGCAAACGGTGCTTGTGCAGTTATTTTTATATCGTTCTCTGAACTGCAGAAGTTAGAGAAAGTTGCTGGAATAGGAAGATACTTTAGTACAAACATGAAAGACATATTATTTCTGGAGCACGTTGATGTTCTGAACAGATGGTCATTACTAACAAGTTAATTTCCATTTACTGAATAAAAATGTTGCCCTTCCTAAGCACCCTTTTCAATATGAAACCTTTCGTGTTACGGCAGTTCAACTGAAAGCTTGATTTTTTTTTTTTAAAAATGTCAGCGCCATGCCATTCTTCTTCGACTTCCATGTGTTAAAGTGAGGAAATACCTTCTGAAAAGCGTACAACAGATGCTTTGTGGAGAGTTCTTCCACCACAATTTGCTATTCCTGGTATGTATGTCTGCAATTTGGACGATGGTTAGTTGCCCAGCAACACAAGCTGCAGTTATTGTGATCCTTTTAACGTGATGCTGGCACACAGGCACTGAAGATGCAAATACAGGTCAGTGAGTCAAGGTCCCCTTCCCGTCTCCTCTAAATTGCGCATCAATTAGGAACGCATATGAGGGAATCATATACTAGAAGTCAAACATGTTCTCTGTTCACTGTTACATAACTTAAAACGAGGGAGAAAGAACCTGTTGTAAAACTTCAGCATCACTTTTTTAAGCAAGAGTTCAGATTTCTTGCCAAATTCAGAATCATTGTTTGTTTTTGTTTTTTTAACAGTTTCGCTGCCAAAGCAGAGCCTCATATATGCACAAAATTTTACACCAAACATGCCCACAGGACTAAATGGGTGAAAAGCTGAATTATTTATGAAGGTTTAGCAGCAGATTTATTTTTTGATTGATCATTTTTACTGTAGAAGTCAACAGACTCTCTGCAATATACCATCTGGCATTCAGTTACACAAGAAAAATTAATGTGAGATGATGTGTGCAGGGAGCCCCACAGGACCCACAGGACTGCATTTGATTTCAAGAACATAAAAGAACAATAAGCTTTGTGGAGAAAAACACAGACAGGGATATTTTTGTGTCAACATCAGCATTTGTCTTGAAAGGCTTTGGCCTTTAGCATCTTGCCTCATTGTTTGATGATGTTTAAGTAGATGTGGGAGCTAGAAACAGAAAATATTGCAAGCAATACTTTAAAACATCAACCTGCTAATAACTGTCTATTTGTGAACTGTTTTTGGTCAGCGTTCATGTCAATAACATGGTTTCCACTTTGCTTTCATAGCAAGCTGTGATGGAAAAATACATCTAATTTCCTGAAACTGCTGCTAATGATCATCTTTTCATCAGGCGAAAAATAATAAAGAAAAGAAAGTATGCATCAGACTTTATTTCTATTATGAGCAGCAAGCTGATGTAATTTGGCAAGATAGGAGGTGCCTCTGTGGCGAAGGCAGACAAGTTAATTCTTGATTAGCGTCACATACAGAGTGTTGCAGGTAAACAGGACACCTTGTATTAACATCTAGCTGGCCGATATCTATTTTCTGACAGTTTCATTTCCACACAGGTGGCACCTGCTTTCTGGCGAGCATGACAAGATAGCAGAAGCACCTGGACGCGAACTACAAATATATCAGAGTCATTTCCCCTTTTTAGAATTTTCCGTGTGTGCATGCGTGAGTGACAAAGTAAGCAATATCTGTGTTGTCCTACATGGCAGGGAGCATGTGATCTAACACCCCCACTACTCATCGACTGGCGTGCAGCGCAGCGAGTGTTTGAAGAGAGCAGCAATAAAAATGTCTTTGCAGCAGCACAAGTTGAGAATGTAAAGCACGTTTTTAAACGAGAGGTGCTGAAAGCACCAGATAAAAAGCCAAAGTGAATATTTCAGCATAAAGGATTATCTTTTTTCTCTCTCACAAAAACCGTTAAGAATAAAGGCCTAATCGCAGGTTCGAAAGGCTTCAGATGGCGCAAATGAATTCACATGCACACAAAAAGCTGCCTTCCAAGTATAGTATTTGCCACTGAGATGAATGTTATCCAACTGATAATGAGCTGTTGGGCTGCAGCGAGTTGAAGTCTCCAAAAGGGAAAATGGGTAACCACAAAGTCAATGTGATAGGAAGCGAGGGAGGGCTCTTGTGGGGGTTTTTTTCTTATCAAAGCAACGCCACATAATCATATCCTTGGGCAACAGCTTATTATACAAGGTGCAAACCCCAGTGCTTCAGCAGACGCACACACTCACACACATTCAAACATAACCGTGAAGAGCTTTTTGTTTTCAGCTGAATTTCTGTATTAGTATCTACAAAAGCATCCTGTTTGTTAGAAGTAGGAATCAGGGGATCTTTTGTGGTTTGGTGATGTTGTTGCTCAGTAGTCGTGTTTGCAGGGAAGGACACAGTGGGAGTTAAATGCGAGAGCTCAGTTCACTTGTATGGATTACCTTCTTCAGCTCTCAGACGTTTATTGATCGGTCCATCTTTGTCTGACTGCTGCGTGTCACTCTCCTGTGAAGAGAGAGGGAAGTGCACAAGGAACAAGGAAGGGGCAGATTCCCCCATGTGCACACGTGTTTGTGCACATGTACTTAACCACATATAGATATAGAAAGAAAGTGGGCACAGAGGGGGAGGGGGAGCAATAGAATCTAGAGACAATTATTAAAACCGTCACTTCTCCAAAGACACCCGCTTAATTAATCAATCAATCAAATGCCAACAGTAAAATCCAAAGCAACGGAGAAAGATATCAGATATCACACACACACACACACACACACACACACACACACACACACACATATATATATATATATATATATATATATATATATATATATATATATATATATATATATATATATATATATATATATATGTAATAGAGCTCCTAATTTCACCACACAGATTGTTATCTAAAAAGCTCTTCACCCCTGTGTTATTTGTCCTGCTGCTGCTCCGTATGTGAGACACAGGTAAGACTCAATGTTGTGGGGACCTAAAGTTTTATTGAGACTAAAAGGTAGCACCACAATGTGAGTCATTACATTGTAAAGCGAACGAATGTTTTAATATTTTGGGTAAGGGTTAGTATTGGGCGAGTAGTGAATCTGATAAAGGTTAGAATACACCTTAGAAAACAAACATAGGAAGCTGTAATAGAGACTAAAGTCGTGCATCTAAGTGCTTGAGAACCTCCCCGCTAAATAGGTCTTCTCTCCCCGAGGAGAAGTTCCCCTTTTTCGTGACAGAATGCTCCACCAATCCCATAATAATCTTGAATCCTGCAGAAGGAAGAAAAGGCTGACAAGAGAGTCACAGTTAAGTCGAGGACACACCTACGCGGTCTATTATCTATGAGTAATATTGTGAAGGTACCCTTTGTGATATTTCTCTGGAAAAAAGAACATCTAATTCTGCCATGTGCAGTTGTTATGTATGTTTGGCACATCCCATTCTGAACAAGCAGCGTTCAATAGCTTACACAACTTCAGCCCCACC
The DNA here is from genome assembly GCF_963969265.1 of Rhamphochromis sp. 'chilingali'. NCBI lineage: Eukaryota > Metazoa > Chordata > Actinopteri > Cichliformes > Cichlidae > Rhamphochromis > Rhamphochromis sp. 'chilingali'. The sequence goes on along the minus strand of NC_137932.1, from coordinate 10,212,867 downwards.
ACCTGCAGCTCCCTGTGAGCACCTGTCATTGTCCTCGTTGGTTTTCTTGTGCTCCTTTGTGTTTCTTGTTTGTTTCAATCATTTATTTATGAGTTATTTATGATATTTATGAGTTTATTTTTGTTTTTTTCCTATTTTTCAATGGATGTTGGCGTCCCTGTGTATCTAATTGTGGTTTTCACTTCCTGCCTTTGCCCCCCAACATCACCAATGCTTCATTTTCTTTAATTTGCATATCTCGCCTTTCTGTCTTTGTTGTATTATATATGCATTTCCCCAGTGTTCCACTTTTTGTCCAAAAAGGAGAAGTGGCTGACAGAGATACAGCCTAATAACTGCCATCTGCATCTCATTAAATATAATATGGCTTTTCCAGCTTTTTATTATTATTACACACCATCTCAGTAAAGACACCAAACAGAGCATCAGAATGGAGAAGAACAGGGATTTAAGTGACTTTGAACATGACATGGTAGTTGCATGACAGGCTGATTTGAGTATTTCAGTAACTGCTGATCTACTGGGATTTTCCCCACACATTCATCTACAGAGAATGGGCCAAAAAAGAGAAAATCTCCAGTGAGGGTAGTACTCTGAGTGAAAGTGCCTTGTTGGTGCCAGAGGTTGGGGGAGAATGGCAAGATTGCTTCAAGCTGATGTGAGGGTAACTGTAACTTGATGGGACAATGGGACAAGCTTGGAGTGATGACTCAATTTCTGAAATATCTGCTATAATCGTAGGGTCGGAATTTGGTGCAAATAACATGAAAACATACATTCTATACTTCTTTGTATCACCAGTTCAGACTGGTGGTGGTGTAATGGTGTGGATAATATTTTCTTGGCACACTTCAGTTCCCTTTGTCCCACGTGAGCATTGTTTAAACACCATAGACTACCTGAATATTGTTGCTGACCACCATGTACCCATCTTCTGATGGCTGATTTTAGCAGGATAACTAAGTAAAACTAAGCTAAGCAAAGTCTCAATTTATTATGAACCATTTTCATATTTTTATTAAATAGAGTTATTGCAGGTTGGGGCATAAATGCGTTCAAGACTGTAGTAAATTAATCGTGCCCTGTGTGAATAATGTGATGGGCGTTAGAAGGCATGATGAATAAAGTGTCAAATCCAAGATTTTCAGAGTTGGCTTTGTATATGGAAGAAGATGTAACAAGGCAGGTATTGTCACACCTGCTGATTTTATATGCAGCGTTCATGATCACAGATGCAAGCTTAGTCAGCGATGCCCTTGTCTGCCACCACATTAATCTGAATTAACTCCCTCTTGCTGAGGTGTACAGGTGTGAAAGAGCAGTGTGGAAAAGATCACACTGAGGGAGGGGGGGGGGGGGGACTATAAGATAACAGGAAGGATATGTGAGGGTGAAAAATCTAACGTATGAAGGGATTATCTGACATCCATAACTTTTCCATTACAATGTTTTTTTCATTAAATATTTTAAGGTTTAAACATTTGTGAATAAAATATGAGTTCATGAGTGTTGTGGAAATTTTGACACAAGCAGGTTGTCGTTATTTAGCCCTTTCAAAGGGGGTCAAACAATACAGAGTACAGCAGCAGTCTGCATGTTTCCTGATCCTCCAGTCCTCCTCTCCTCCCCTGTGTCTTTCTGTGTTCGTGCTAATCACACCTTCTGTTACAGCTGTTCCTCCTTCTTTGCTTCCCGCTACAGCACACCTGTGATAATTAACTCACCGGTTGACAATTCTGTGATCAGCTGTTGCTAACTACTTAAGGAGAAGGAAGCCCATCAGCTAATGCTGAATTGTTAAGCTGGAAACAGTCTGTGTTGCTGGCGCTTCTTACTAGATGCTTTGTGGTATTTTGCTCCTGTTTCTTACCTGTTTTTTTTTCTCGTCTGCACAGGACTCCTGCTTCTCCATCTGACGCGACTTACTGAGAGACAGAGAGAATATTTTCCTGTAGGAATCAACTCTGTGGGTTTACCTGTGGGAGCCAAGAAATCCTCTGACTACTATTGCTTGCCTTTGCATTACTGTTGAACAGCCACTGTAAATAACCGCACTGAACTTATCATCCTGAGTCCGCATCGTGTCCTGCAGAACTCTCGAGTTATGATAGCATGACATTTGACATAGAAGAAAATCAAGCATAGAACCATTGGACAGAGCTGGGGTAATGAGACACCGTTTAACACAATCATTACAATAAAGAGACAACAGACACAAAAAACTGGTACAGGACATAAAAAACATAGACGACTGGTATAGGCCTGATTACTAATACTTCTCAAGATGTATGAGAAAAGGAAACCCAAAGGAACCAAGAAGTAAACAAAACAATAAAGAAGAAAACAGAAACACAGAGAGACTTTTACTGCTACAATTACTACTATTAATAATAGTAATAGTAAGAATAAGAATAATAGACAATTAACAAAACCGGAGACTAAACAACATTACAAAAGTCAGCCTGAGTATTAGAATCATAAGGGAAACAGGAATTAAAAACTTTAAGTAGTAGAACAATAGAAAAAAATCTAATATACAAATATATTAACTAAAGATTTCTAATTCAAAAACCAGTCCCAGAGACCATACTGAATATAAGTGAGGTCTGTGGCATTGATGATCGGGTAGTTTGTCCTATGTGGGATAGTGCGGATCGATACTGAAATATCGATTCCTCCGATACCAGTCATTTATGTTCTAGAATCGATTCTCACATTAAAATATCGATATTTTAGTAATTTAGGGTAAATTTGTAGTTTATCATTAACAAGAACACAGTGGAAAGAAACTATATCATTCGGATTGTCTACATTGGAAGGAACTACTTCCTCTTCCGCCTTTCATAGTCATGTGCGAAATATGGCTGTATAAATGTGTCGCAGCCCCTTGGCGTGCGCACTCACAACAATGACTGAGCGTAATTGGAGTCATGTGCGGACGTATTTTACATCCACAAACAGTCGAGACGTGGTTTGCAATACATGTGGCAAGAAAGTGAGGTGTTGTGGCAACACCACAAATTTGTCAAACACCTCAGAGTAAATCATATCAGAGAATCGACGAGCGTATATTGAGGCGAACTGAAGAGGAGGAGTGGACATGAACAGGTGCTGCTAGGGCGAGACAGACGTCTCTCACGGAGTCCTTTAGTGCTGCAGGCAGGCAAGGTGTTCAAATAGCGCACAACTTCAGGTTTTTTATTTCTATATGATGAACTCTGCATTATGAAGTGATAAGAACAAGTAATCTGATGTCCTGTAATCATTATGATGCTATAATTTGAGATACAATAAAAGATACAATAAATAAAATACAGTTTTGTACAAAGTATCGGTATCGGATCAGTATCGTCGATACCACCCTGAATTTTACTTGGTATCAGATCGGAAAGGAAATCAATGGTATCGCACATCACTAGTGTGGGAGAGCTGACTTAGTGTTTTTTAACAGCAGTAATGATCAGACTGTGTTACTCTTGCACCAAACTATCTTCAAAATATTCTCTTCAAACGTACAAAAAGATGATAGATTTGCTTTTTGCTTTCCAGCAGCCTGAGACATTATTTTAGACTTAGTCATTCTAACAGTGACCTTTGAGAAATACTGTGATTGAAATAACATCAGCATTGATTCAAATCCAACAGTTTCTTAAAACAACTAAGCCATTACAGCAGGTCAGGCATGGACATTATTTTTTCTGCAGAAATGATTGTCAGAAGGTTATCAGGAAGTAGAGCAACCCTCATTTATTTGAAATGCAAGGGAAATATTGTTATTTAACTTACCTTATTCATTTAATTGACATTTTATTACACTGAAATGCTGCTCTAAACTGCATTGTGTGTTATAAATGATGTTCTTTGTGACTTTGGTCCCCTGTGTAACAAGCTTCTCCCATGTATTTTTTGGAATATCCACCACCTTTCTCATGATGATCATTATCCCATGATTTTCATGGAGCTCCTGGCCATGGGTGATTGATGGTCACCTTATTACAAAGGTTCATGCTGATGATCTTGTAGCCCATGCCAGCACTGTGCAGGTCTACAGTCTTGTCCTGAATGTCCTTTGACAACTCTTTTATCTTGCTCTCAGTGGTGGAGATGTTGGAATAGGACAAAGTGATACTGTGGACATGATAAATTTAAGTTACTTCAATTAAGTTTAATTCAATTTGATTTATATAATGCCAAATCACAACAACAGTTTCCTCTAGGTACTTTATATACTATGTATAAGATAAAGACCCTACAATAATACAGAGAAAACCAAACAATTAAACAACCCCCTTGAGGAAGGACTTTGGTGACAGTGGGAAGGAAAACTCCCTTTTAACAAGAGGGTCTGCTTTTCAGGAGTATCTGTAATTGATTAATCCATTGTTGATTCTTGGTTTTTGTTTGATATCCTGTCTCTCTACATTAAAATTAAACCACAATGAAAATTAGAGACTTTATTTCTTTGTAAGTGAATAAATATACAAATTCAGCAGGGGGTCAAATAAGTATTTCTCCTAATATGGGCGTATTATGTGCATGCATCTGTGTGCACCTGCAGGTGTTTTGCATGAGCAGGCGCTTTTGGACAAGTTCATTTCGCTCAGTTGTTCATGGTGATTGATTTTTGCAGGGCTCAGTTGACTGAGCAGGAAATGAAAGACTCCAGTCGACGGATAATGCAGCCTTTTTCCTTTTGAGCTTAATTATCAATCAAGAACCAGTGACTAGAACAACTCGACCCTACAATGAACATGAAGCACAGGGTTAATTAGACAGATGCTTGAGAGCAACATCAGTTATAAAGATTGTTTCCACACAAATGCTAATCGTGTGTCAAACTATGCATTATTGGCTATCCCCTGAACACAGTGAGAGTAACTGATACAAAAACAATGTGCAAAAAGGCTGCAATTAACTGGACTTCACTGAATCCCAGAGAGCAAGGCTGTTAAAGCATTGTCCCATGCAAGATGTATAATTCTCCTTTTTATAAGTTGTTTCAAACAGACTTTCTAAAATGTGTGCTGTCTTCATAGTAGGGGAGACCGGGGATAGTTGTAACGTGGGTCAGTTGTAACACTTCCAATTTCTCCAATCAGGGCTAAGTTTCAAATGATGTGACTCATCCTGTGCATGCCCAATTCAGTTCTGCTATCACATGTGAAAAATCAGCACATTTTGTCAAACACAGACAATTTAACACGAAAAAAAGTAATTTGTATGCCAAAAAGTAAGTTTTTCTACTTTATTTCAATTTCTAATAGCATTATCTGCTTTGCAGTTAAACTCATCAAACTTGAATTATGTTATTTGTATGTCTATGGGGATATATTCTGTGTAGGTCTTTAGTGCTAATGTTTTAGCCGTTGGCTGTAATGTAAGCTAGTTCATGGCTATAGGAGTCTGGGTCAGTTGTAACAGCAACAGTCTGGGTTAGTTGTAACAATAATGCAGATGTTACAACTTACCACACTATTACTTTAACTTATATTAAACAAGTTGGGGCAACGACATCAGCAGAGAGAGGTTCACTGGTCACATTTGTATATGCGGTTAATGCCATTGGCAACACAATTCCTCCACTGTTTGTGTTCCCACACATACATTATGCAGACCACTGTGTCAGAGATGGACCAGTAGGAAGTACTGGTAGTGGAAATAAGTCAGGATGGGTGCAAGAAACAGATTTCCTCATCTTTCTGAAACACTTTGCAAACCACATCAAGGTAAACCCTGAAAAAAATAATGGAATTGCGATGCTGGTGAACAACTACATTTTTTCAGCTTCATTGTTATGTTTAAAATTGGTGCAAGAGCTGTAGGTTATAATGCCCACTGAGCCAATGAGGCCAAACTCAAGGAAGACCAACCAAAATTAATGAAATATTCATTTGCAGAAAATTCCATAATTTGTCTTTTTTGGGGGGTTGGAATATGCTCAAAAGTTAGATTTCTGCATTCTGTCACACACACACACAGCTACATAAATGGCTCTAAGTGCATTCATGTGTTGAATAAACAAAGATTACATGTTAATGTTTTGTTAGTACCCTTATTTCATTGTGTTACATTTTACCCCAGGATATGTTACAACTAACCCAGACTATGGGGTTAATTGTAACATTTCACTCTTTGTGTTTGAGACCATACCATGCAATGGGTAACTGTGCTGCAGAGAAAATAGCTGCACTATTTAATAGCAGAGACATGTAAATACTTTGCATTACATTTTGAATCCACTACCTTTAAAAGAGCTCCAATTTACAGACAGAAATGTCAAAAATGTTACAACTATCCCTGGTCTCCCCTAATTCGTTTTTAATGATTTTTTTTTTTCAATAGATTCAGTTTACTTTCAGAACTTGTTTGTGTTGGGCTTTCATTAAACCTACCTAAAAGAAACATCAGTATTTCATTAATACAAAATGACAATTTCTGTGGATACTGACATTGTTGTATATATTTTGTAAAATAATGAAGATCAGAAAATTGAAGATCGATCTAAATCTGATCTTTCTTGTTTTTTAATTCAAAAGGCTTGTGCTCCTAAAAACTGCTGATAGATCTCTGCAGGATTTAGAAACTGCAACCTCATTAGAAAAGATTCAGGTGTGTATTCAGCAGGATTGGGGGCAGAGATGCAATTCATTTGTTCAGCACTAAACCCTCTGAGCTTTTACAATGCAAGTTTGCAATGAAGACTATATTATACAGATTTAATCACATGAAAGTATAAGCATTTCTGTTTGCTGATGTTGCTAATTATCTGTTTCCAGAGCTTTTTTTTTTAAACATTACTGCAGTCACATTTTTGACCAAGGCAATATTTCTGCATGTCCTTGCATCTCTAAGCATGTGGGAATAACAGCGAGAGTTGAAGCATTTAGAAACAGATCCTCAACCATCTGTTCCTAAGATACACTTTTTGCATCTCTACCAAATATGAAAAATATGCCCTCAATAATACACCCCATAATGTTGATGCACAGTACACTCAAATTACCAGATGCAAAACATGCTATCGGGTTCATTATAATATAGGTAATAGAAATACAATGTGCAAAAAATACATTTGAAATGTAAATCTTTAAACCTTTGTGATTAAATTTTAATCAACAGAAATTTTATGTAAGCAACTATTACGTAAGAACCTTTTGTAACGGGTCATGGGTGAACTCTCAAGTGGCTTACTACAACAGCATCATTTCGCTGCACTATTAGGAGAAATTACTGTGGTAATATGGCCCATTAGTGCAACAATGTCACCCATAATAGGATTACTATCCTGATTGCTGTCTGTAACAAAAGCCATATGTTCCAGTTACAGGTGCTGTCCAGCTTGAGCGAAACAGTCTGCAAATTACGATGAATTAGGAACCATGTGCTCATATTTCATGGGGGGACTCATAATGAGATGAAAAAAAAACCTCTTCGTGTCCAGAAATATCTAAACAGCTCTACTTCAAATTCCCAAATGATCCTCCTGACTAAATACCATTACTGCAAAGTTTAAAACTTAGGCAACACTGGTAGTGAACACTCACAGACATTTTATTAGGTATACCTTGCTTGTACCGGGCTGGTCCCCCTTTTGCATTCTTTAATTCAACAAAGTGCTGAAAACCTCAGAGATTTTGCTACTATAGATACTGATACGAAACTATCCCCCGCACTTCCATCGATCGTGAGCTGTTGCTGCAAGGCAGAATGGATCTCTGCTTTTATGTTGTTCGTGGCAAATTCTGAGCATTATCAGAATGTCACGACAGAAATCAACATTTATTGGACCAGGCGATATTTTTTCAATCTTCTGTTACTCATTTTGGATTAGCCTGTGTGAATTGCAGAAACAGTTTCCTGTTCTTACCTAACAGGAGTGGCATTCATGGTCTTCTGCTTCTGTAGCCAATCTGCTTCGAGGTGGGACATATTTTGCTTTCAGAAATGTTCGTCTACCTTTTCTATAATGAGAGATTTTTCTAGTAACTGTTGCCTTTCTATCAGTTTGAAGCAGTCTGCCCATTCTCCTCTGACCTCTGGCATCAACAAGGCACAGAAAACTGATGCTCACTGGATATTTTCTCATTTTTGGGCTGTCCTCTGTAAACCCTAGAGATTGTTGTGTGGGAAAATCCCAGCACATTCTGAAATACTCAGACAAACTCATTTGGCATCAACAACCATCCCACGTTCAAGTCACTTAAATCACCTTTCTTCTCTATTCTGATGCCGAGTTTGAACTTGACCAAGTCTACATGCGATTGGCTCATTTGTATTAATGATAAGTTGAATGGTGTACCTAATAAAGTGTGTTAATGTCACATAAAGCTGAAGCACATCACTACATATGGTCTCTTACCTCATTCATTTAACTTGGACGTAACCTTTAAATTTCTTCAGGTTTGCAAGTAATCAGAATGGCAAAACCATGAAGAAACAAATGTTATGTTTCAGCAGCTTTATACACTAAGCAGTGGTGAGATGGTCAAAAAGGCTTGCTGCTTTTACACTAAGAGCAACAAAAAAGATGACTATAGCCGAGGGTAAAACAGCTTTAAAGCAAAGTCAGAAAGATTTACAGCCACTCATAACCTACAGTGACTGATACCAGCTCACAACAGCATGTTGACAACTAAGAAATAATTTGTACTGACTCATAGTCTCTCATTTATTATGGTTCAGACAATCAATGGCAGTTCTCTTTGGGTAAACTGGAGTTAATATTTGATGAGTAAATGCAATCCCTTGAGCCTTTCAATACACATTGCTGATATGACCGCATGTGAGACACAAAAGCCACAATGTAAGTCTCTCATATTTTATCCAGGAATGGGTTTTTCTTCTGTTGAATGATAAATGAATGGAGAAATTAATGAAAGTGTCACACATGTACAGTACCTCTGCGATTAATGCTCTGAAATGATTAATCGCAGATTACTTGGATCCTGACAGTGTGACCAGCATCCATCATAAACAATGAAACCACGACTTACCTAGAAGTCGTGTCCTGGAGGACCTAAAAAAAAAAAAACCCTCCCAGATTCTCTGAGCATGTGAGTGCAGATTGGATGCTTGAGTGAATTAAAGTAATTTAGAGAAGGAGAAATGAACAGATGGCCAGAAAAAGATTATAATGGAAAAGGAAAGGATGGAACAAATGGTTGAAAATCTATGAAAGAACACGCGGTTATTAAGAGCAATCTAAAGCATTTTTAAAGTGCGGTTACAGACTACATGTTTACAATTCTTTTCATTTAGCGTTTTCCCTTCTTTAAATGAAAATTTTGTCCTCTTTAACCTCAACTACTGTCCCAACAAAACATAAAAAAAAATGCACAAAATAGAAAAAAAGTAGAAATCAATCATGTATGATATCATTATGACTTGTATAATTTATGCATTGGTTAGAAAATGAAATAAACATTTAAAAAAAAAGGAGAAAATCAAATATCTGTTAAAGGGATCACGTTTTTCTTTCAAAGACGCCTTCCTGATTAATGAATCAATCTAATGCCAGCAGTACATCAGTATCAAAGCATGAAAGAAAAACAGAACTACTCCAATTCAATTAGCTGCAGCTGATCATGCATGTAATCAATACTGTGGTCTCATCTGCACACACACAAACACACACACAAGGGCAGGTAAAGGAGCTGATCAGCAACTGACCATCAAATTACTGAGAATCCTTGTCAGTGTTGGTTTTCATGTGGAGGTCACGTCTGCATGCCAAGGTAAAGATAACAAGCAACACAGGGGACATAAACCTTACAGACAGTCTCACAAATTCAAATTAATTTAATTAAAGCCAGGCTTCAAAGCGTGGAGCTGCAACCTGGCTTTTTCCTGGAGGTGAGATATGGCCCGTTGACTGGGATGTTGCCAGTTTAGTCCAGTAAGAAGACAGCTCTATTTATTTATTTATTTATCTATTATTATTATTATTATTATTATTATTATTATTATTTTAACACCAAAATGGTATTTAAAATGGCCTATTTTGGTAAAATTCATGCTTTTTAAGGTGAGTATTCTGTAGTATTCTATATGCTCTTCAGCTCACCATCTACCAAGACGTGGATGTCAGACAGGTCTGCTTTCTGGTTCTGAAGCTGAATTGTACATTTGGATGATGCTGGAAGGAAGAAAGTGGTGATCCTTTATAATATATGAACATATAGAGGGTTTTTTTAATGGAGTGGAGGTTTTAAGGAATCCACATCTCCCTTAGGAGGAAGTTTCTCTCTCTCTCTCTCCATCTCTCTCTCTCTCTCAAAAAGAGAGCACACGGTCACTGTGAGCGCAGCCGGAATGCGCCACAGCGCATCCAGCAGTGTCACACTGATGAAGCGCGTCTACTGACCCTGACAGCCCAAACCTTCCCTCCGTAAAAGCACGAAATGCCTGCAAACACCTGGCTGGATTTCGCGGAGGCGGTCTGTTCTCCGTGTTCCTTTTACGCTCTGTCTCAGCGTTGCTTTTGCTAGGAACGCGACGTCCTGGATGCGTTATCTCCAGTGACGCTGATGTGAAGCGCAGTTCGCTGAAGCCATGTGAAGAGCGGACATGTCTCTTGTCGGGAGCACCGGAGGCAAAACGCGAGTCCAGTAGAGGAACAGTGCTCGCACTTTATTGGAGAGCAAAAAAGATCCATCCATGAGGAGACGAAGAGAGAAGAGATGGTAGAGAAGTAAGTACGCAGACAAGTTGGAAATATAAGCCTAGCAAATGACGATTAGCTGCTTTTATTCTTCGTGACTTATAACCTGTTATCAAGTTTGCACTTTAGAGAAGATGTTAAGGGGGGAAGCAACCGTTCAGTAGGTAATCGGTTCACTGATAATTGATTGAAGGTTAATACCAGGGATATTTGAACTATTCGTATTATTGTTTTGAACTTGATGACACTTTTACTTAATTATAGACAAGAAAGCGACATTTTTAATTAGGTAGACCCATTAAAAATGGACTAATATAATAAAAGTGCTTACCGCAGTTGCGTGTATGTGCAAATAACCATAAAACCTAAAACAGTCCTTTTGGTTTTCACTGGATTGTTTTTGAGCGAGTGATCCTCTCCATGAGTTGTTTACTATAAAATTATGTCCAGGACCTCTCGGGGTGGTTATGTAATTGCATCTACTGTAGCAAGCTGTTTAGGAAACGGGTTTGTGACAAAGAGTTATAAATTTGTAATGAGCGTCCATTCAGTTGCTTTGCACATTTATACTATGGGACAGCAGCCAAAATAAATAAATACATGCATGCATGCATACATACACGTATTTAAAAAATATATAAAGATATAGTATTTTAACTCATGGAGTGCAAAGGGTTGCATTCTTCTTTCTTCATTCTTCTTCACATGTTTTGCATGCACAGATTGATTGATTAACAGATCGATTGAAGTGATATTTGGGAGTTTTATATCAGTCTCACATGTATATTTATTGGACATAATTCGGAAGAGGATCGAGAGATAATGATGCCGGTTGTAAAATTAGGGCTGATGCATTGTGTTTTTTTTTTTCCTTCAGTGTGAACACAATGTGAATGAAAAGTGTCCAACCTCATGCTGATCGCTGGGGTTGAGGTGGCGCTGTTTCTTAAGAAAAACATTATAAATGTAATTAGACAAACCAAGTAAAAAAAACATTATTACTTATAACAGCATTAAAAAAAAACTGCCATTCCTACTGGACTTCCATTTTTAAGATTTAATGATCAGCTTTTCTGCCAGGTTACTGACATTTTAAGAAGGTGATGGCATTAAAATACTGCAACAGAAAGTTTCACTATAATATCTAATATTAACGTTTCTGAAATATCTTTTTTCTTTTTTAGCAGCCAAAAAACAAAAAATTGTTAGCTATATGCCACAAAATTCAGAAATTGTCTGCACAGAGGTCATCTTAGGTGATTCCAGTGATTCAATATAAAATACAAAAAAAAAAAAAAAATGCTGTATATACAGTTTTTGTTCTGTTTTACATATATATAGTCAGTCCTCATGTATTTACACTGTGCATATAGTAACTTATTATCCATCCCTTATCTATTCCACTATGTATTACATCTTTGCACCATTGCATCTTAAACATGCTTTAATTGTTTTTGTCTGTCTCATTGTGTCTGTGTCATGCTGATGTCATGTAGTCAGTATTGTCTGTTACATGCAATGAAAGCAAAGAAAAAAACGGAGCCTAATTCCTTGTATGTGTACAAAGCAGATTCTGATTCTTATTATTCACCAGATATAGATATTTGACGTTAATCAATCAGTCAATTTAAGATTGTTTTTCAGAACTGTGCAGCTTCCCTGGTAAAGTCTAATCTTTCTCTTTCTTCAGTGTAACCAGTAATTTGAACCTTGTTGTAAAGTTGTTCTATTTCCAATCATGATGTCTCTTCATTGTAAACTTTAAAAGTGATCAGCTATCTCCTCGAGTGTGCTTGACTTGGTTACTTCTGCAGTTCACACCTTTTTGGCTCAGTCAGCCAGTGCATTCATTCTTTTTAAGAATTAACCAAATTGTTGATTCAACTGCTCCTTTGTTTTTTCAGTCTAATGATGTCCTCACTTGCACTGACATCTATTTGGGCATCATATTCAGAATTGAAACGAAGGCTACCAGAGCTTTTATTGGCCTAATTTGTCATGAAACAACAAATTAACAGCCCTCACCTGCTCATGAAACCGTCTGTCAGTCAATTGTCCAATTAATTTTGAGTATCTAGAAATGGAGATCGTGTATAATAACGTCTGATTCCAAAACAAAAAATGTGTAAAAGCCTTGAAACAAGGCTGAGCCCAGACTTTGTTTTATTTTAAATCCTTTGTTTATGTGAAGAGGAAAAAATTTAACTGTCAAAAACTTAAGGACCCAACTGTATACATTGAGAGATAAAACATTACAATTCAACCCTGCTCTTTTCTTTAACACATTAGTCCAGATTTTCTTAAATATACATGTGAAAGAACCTTTTTCCACATCTGCTCCATGCTTGCCGGTCTTCTGGACCCGACAGGATCCTGGTAGTTGGTCAGAAACTTTCCATTTCCTTAAGGAAATGAACTCCTCCCTGTGCTTGAGGAATTTAGAGTAATGTAGGGGGAAGGATAATAAAATCCTGGGATGGTTATAAACCACTTCGTGACTGGAAGAGAAGGTGTTGAAATGCCTCTTCGACCCATTACACAATTATAAAGTGTTCTTGAGACTATCTCGCTTGCCCTGACACAAGTTTCTCAGAGAGGTCACAAAGAAATGGTAACTGCCGCTCAGTGTTGTGTAGTATATATCAATTTTGAGTTCAAGACAAGTTAAAAGTTTTATGCCTTTTAGGATATATATTTGATCCACAATAGGCAGTTTAAACAGAGTATGGGTTGTGGTTGAGTTTGAAGTTGAAAGCAGCTCTTTGAAGTAAATTTATGAGTCAGAAATGCCTGTAAACCATTTAAACAACAATGTTTTGAAGTGTCAGGTATTTAAAAATATGAAACTGAAAATCATTTGTACTCGTTTACATTTTAAAGACAGATAATTAACAAAAGCAGTTATAAATAACAGTCTGCAATAGTGTTCCGGGACAGCCAGTCCTGGAACATTTTATGAGTTTAAAGGGTGGTAAGATTTCTAATTATCTCACAAACTTTTTCCTTTATGTGATGAAGAAGCAAACAGTAATTTAAACAGTTAGTTAAATGACAGAATCAATAACTGGCAATTATTTTGTTGACTAAACCATCTTTTTAGGCAGAAATATCACAGCTCCTTTGGTCCAAGCTTCTTCAGTGAGAGCTCCTTTTTTGTTTGACACATTTGTTAAAGGTTTATTATTACATTTAGCCCTGTTTAGTTGGAATGAATAAAACATATTATGATACTGCACTGTCTGGATGGTGACCATGGGAAATAGTTACTCGCAACCCTATTATATTATATTATGCAAATCTCATATGGCGCATATTGTTTCCTGTTTATGTCTGTGATAAAAAATAGCACAACCAAGTCTAATCATAGGAAAGGTGAATGATGTGATAAATGAGGAAACATGTAAAGACACTGATCCACGTAAATCATTTGTGTCCTTGCAGTGGCTGCACCTGACCTTCTTGACCCAAAGGCTGCCGCCCACAACTCCAAGCCTCGCCTGTCGTTTTCAACCAAACCAGTGGTGCTGAACACCCCAGAGGACGAGTGCGACACTCGGACTACGGTCATGAGGTGGAAGACCGTATCAGCTATCTTTTTCCTGGTGGTGTTGTACCTTATCATTGGGGCAACAGTGTTCAGAGCGCTTGAACAGCCTCACGAGAGCTCCCAGAAACTGGCCATTCTTACTCAAAAGCTGGACTTCTTGGTTGCGCATGCATGTGTAAACTCCTCGGAGTTGGAAGAGCTGGTCCGGGTAGGTGGAAGCTTTAGTGCCATAATAATAATCCTAATTTATTCTGTTGTGCAGGTCTTAATGTGTAGCAAAACACAAAATTTGTCTGCAGATTTTTAAAACTCAGGGAGAACACTGAGCACTGTGCAGTTTGTACCTGGCAGCTTAATGTTGTTTAAGCACCCCTGAAACCCTACCCTGCCTCTAACATTATGCCTTGCAGAAAAGTATAATAACTGTAAATAGTTTTTACCCCACAGCTGTAAAAGTCTGATGGAGTATTGTCGTCACCCTGCCGGGGAACGACCAGGGGGTGTCAACACCCAAGTTTGCAAATGTGATAACTCAAGAACAAGGCGACGTAGGATTTTGACATTCATACCATAGTTACAGCTAAGAATCTCAGAAGAGTTTGAATCTCTTGTTATATCCATCACCATCTTTGTTCCAATGCAGGACTCTCTGACTGCCATGTGTCTCTGTCATAATGTCTTTGTTTTAAAGCTAAATAATACCATTCTTTAAAGATAAGCAAATTTGGGGTTCTTTTGTACCTTTTCTTATCCATGAAATGCATTTTTCAACAGTGATTTGTGAGGGTTTTAGAAGCCTTAGACAATTGATACAGGGTTACAAATCATGAAATGCATCTGTTTTGCTAAATGGAACTTTAAAACAAAGTTTCATTCTAGGGAATTCCATATCACAGCATATCTTTACTTACTTTTTATCTGCAGTTTCATTTGAAGCAACAGAATCGAACCATGCAGGGAACTTTTTATTTTCTTGAGCTCACCATATGCCAAGCACCGGAAAATTACTACTTGAGGCTGAGACTAGCGCGGGAGTACCTTAAGAGAGGCACGTTTAAATGTTTTTTGAGCTGTAAACTAAATGACATGGAACCCATCATTGCTGGAGGCTGATGCTAATTTTGACATTTCTATTAAAGCTATTACAAATTAGCATGGGATGAACAAAAGGGCTCAACAGCCCATCTACTGTTTAATCACCCCAAATCTTGAATGCTAGTGCTGATGTAAATCTAACCATTTTGAACTGCTCTGCAAAATAAAATATACAGAAAACGAATATAAACTATGAATTGCAGCAAAATAAAGCACAATACTGCCAAATTACCCATCTGGGTCCTCAGGTTTGTGTTATGTTTGCCCTTTGGGTATTCAATGTTTGCTGAAAAGAAAGTCAAAGATGTAACTACAAATCAAGCCATGAAGTCTCAAGTTGAACTAGTAAATCTCACTAAATGAATCCAATCCGTCAACTTGTAACTGCACATCAGTCACTAAAAATAAAAATGCACTAAAAAAAGATATATTGACGGTGCAGCCGTTTAACTCGTGAAGTCACGACTGTTTCTCTATGGATTAGTTTATCTAGCAGGCAAACTTGTCAGGGTTGATTAAAAGCATTTCCTCTTGGGGAATCTTGTTGGAGCATTGCACTTGTGGATGATGATTACTTTTCTAATGTGCCAAAGCTGAAAGGTCTTAAATCTCAAGGGAAAAATGATTTTCTACCTTTTCTAAATTTGGCCGCTAGCTGCAATTTCTCATTAAGAGTCTGCCACTTGGAGCCAAGAAAAACACCTTCAACTATCAAAATGTGCAAGACCAACGTTATGTAGTAACATGAAAAATTAAAAAGGTAATATATTAAAAACCAATATATGTATTTTTTTTCACATAGTATGGTAGGATGCCCTAAAACATTGCAACAATGACCAAATGCAAACAAGTAATGAGCCAGCAAAGTAATGAAGGTCTACAGAGAACATAAAGCAAGTTTATTATACAATTTCCAATCTATGATTTCTTTTCATAGTATTCATTTTATTTATTTTTTGTCTGTTTGCTTTAACCAAATCATCGTGTCACAAGTCAAATTAAGCTACTGGCATAAACATACAGTTTAATGGCAAGGATGATTTCATTGTGAGTGGAGCAAACATTTTTAAAATAATAAAAAATTCTAAGCAAACACTTCAAGTGAAAAGCCCATCGTATACTATAGCCTGCAAACCAAAAGCTGTTTTAACGATTGTTTTTAGTTACTAAATTATAGAACAGCAGCGCTTGAATCATTGGTGCACGCTCTGATATGGATTTCACCTCGTACTGAAAAAACCCCTCTTGATTTAACAAGCAGGTCTTCTCATTCATAACATGAGAACAGGAGAAAACTTTCACAATATAACAAGATTACTTTTCATATCACTCTGGGTTTTATTGTTTAATACTTTAAAGGGCTTCAAAGTGTACTTAATGCGTATTTACCTTTTGTGGCATTAAAGTAATAAAAGTATTGGCATACGCTGTTTATAGTACATGTGTGCTCTAACATAATTAAAACCAATTTCACGCTGAAAGGATTTATTACTGCCTGTATTGAAAAATGTGTCGTGGCCACAGTTGTAACAGATGGCGGTTATTTATCTTTAAATTGCCGAGTTAATGTTTAATGGTGATGGTGGTGCTTTCAGAGCCGAGATCATCCGTCTTTCACATTGTTAGAGTGAAACCTGAGGCTCTGGACAATGGAAATCATCCTTCCAGCTCTCTCTTTCGGTCCCACTACCTGTTACATGACGTCCAACAATAGGGCTACGACTATACAGTGAAGCTTATTTACGGTTAAGACATACTTAAAAGCACATCATCAGGAAAACAAATGGAAAGCCAGCAGTAGCAACAGTTGATTCTGCATCATCGTCATCTAAAAGTAGGAACCCACGTAACAACTTACATGACAAAAAGCAACTTTTTTTGACAATATGCACTGAGATTGGATCAGTCTGTAACAAAGTAGGAGTTTTTTTGACAGACCATCAGCTGTAAAACTGATAAACAGGATGAGGATGTTTTTTGCTATACAAGTATGTCTCTTGTCCTGCGTGTCCCTTTTTCTGCAGACTGTCCTCTGTCTTTAGATGCATCTGAGCTCTATGGGTTTCCTGGACTTCTGGAGCAAATTGGAACTAATTACTTGCTCAAGAACTTAACCTAAAAATCCAGGGCGAGTTGTCTCTGGAAGCATTTAGAATCACTTTAATGTTTGGTATTTTGAGGCTAATTGTAAGGCAGATAGCAGTGTTGATATAAATCTTTTATTGTGTTTTCACGAGACTAGAGTCCAGCCAAACTCTAGTCTCGGGCAGAGGTGGGCAGAGTAGCTGCAGTGAGTACACCAGCCTTTCAAGCAACTATTACTCTTCTGATCATTTATTGATAGGCAGCTTCAACTGAGGTCCCCCCTCCCCCTCCCTCACACACACACACACTTTTACTTAATGATGTATACAAACACACACACATGCACACACCTTTGCAGGTTCCTGCTGATAAAACACTACTCAGCAGAGGATTGAGGAGAGATGTGCTCTCAAAGGGAGTAATTAAAAAAAGTGAGTGATGTTAAAAGCTCCAACTCTTTCTCTCCGGTCTATTTGCCTCAGCTTTGAGACGTCCACTGCGGTCTTCACGTCATCCTTTCTTATCTTTTATTAGTTTGCATATAGCTGAGTGCCAAAGCGGTGAATTAGTAAGCTCACTTGGCTGGGACACAAAAGGGGGCTGACTGAGCCAGGGCTTTCTGATCTAATGATTTGCTAAATTGTGTTTTTAAAGCCACTGTGAATGTAGTGGAATTAACTTTGACCTCCTCCTCCTCCTTCGGTTTATTTGGGAATTATGAGGTTTAGACAAAAACATGATTAAAAGCTAATCTTGGTACATGTATTAAGTCTCATAATACAGCTGTCCTCCAGTGGGCTCTACCAACTCTATTATAGCAGCTAATGAGTGGAGAAAACTGTAAATCAATTAATTCTATGCTTTTGTGCTTTTCCTAATTGTCGTCATTTGAGCTCGTTCTAGTGACTGATGAGCAACATACGGTGTCTTGTACACTTACTATATTATAGCAACGTAACTCCAAACCTGAGGTCTATTCATATTAAATCCAGCTGATGGAAATAATTAAAAAATTCTAACTCTTTTTGGTTCTCTTTTTGGTTCTTTTTAATTCTTATTCTTATTTTTATATTTTTATGACAGTATGTTTGCACTGAAGCACCGCAGCAATTTCCTAATGTTGTAAACCTGCTCAACATTTGGCAATAAAACTCTTTCTGATTCTGATTCTGATTCAATTCTTACATTTATTAAAAGAAAAGCCACTCAAGAATTAGATCCTTTTTAGATCTTTTTTCTTGGCCTCAAACTGAACAGAATGCATAATCACAGGGGAGTAAAATCTTTAGTCCAGCGAAGTATTCCTCTGCAAGTTAATGGCATCAGATCTGTAGTAGAGTATCTGCTCCCCTGTCGTTTCAAAGTGTTTCTCTTTCATTTTGTCTCAGTAATAATTCTAGCGAGTCTCTTTAGTTGCCACTTGGGCCAAAAATGCTTTTTTCTTACTGCAGTAAATTAAACTGTTCCCCTGTTGACCTGAGTCTCTCTCTCTTTTTTTTTTTAAACCTGGTGGGATCAAGTTAATCCAGCATTCAGAGGAAATGACAGTTCACTAGCCTTGATCTTTTATCTTTCTTGTTTTATCTTGATGCTGTAATCCTTGATACCAAACAGCCAATACGATCCTTCCTCTCCATCTCCTAGTAGCAGAGAGAGGCCGGGGTTTGTTTGATTAATTATATTAGCTGAGTCTGCCGTACTCATCGATGTCTTATTTGGCTCAGGTTTACTCAAGCTGGAATCTCTGTCCATGGATCTGAAACATCAGTAATCCAAATGAATGCGTCATGATGAATCTGTGACAGTTTCCATGGTGCTGTATGCGGTAGACTGATTTTTTAATTGTGCCCTTTTTCTCTCTTATTACACCTTAGATCTAAAATCAGAGTTCTCAGAGTGTGTCCTTGGGTAACTTTTTGTGCAGTCCATGAGGAGGAAAAAATTAGTAGACTAAACAAGGAAATTTTCATAATATTCATAACAAGGAATTCAAACATTTTATTCACATACACATTTTTCTCTAGCGACCAGTGGTTACCTGGGCAACTCTCAGCTTTACAGCTTTACCTACATACTGTAATATCTGTGCAGGTTATACACTAGTGATTAGAGATCGATATAGGTTAAGTAGGTCAGTTGAACTAGTCAACTCCCCCAAAAAAGAAAAGAAAAACAGTTAGAAACAGGTAGCAGGAAGAGCAGGAAGATCACAGACACAGACTGTTGTGTGCTATTGTACAGTACTGTTGTAGTATTGTTATTATATTCCATTAACACACTTTAACCTCCTAAGATCCAGAAGACAAAATGTTCTTTTTCAAAATTGTAATTTTTTTACGTTTTATGTTCTGCTTCTGTCCCTTGAAGTGGACATCAGGTCTTGTTTGATCACAGAGTGATATGATGGCTGAGTTGAGCAGAAACATTTATGGATATATAAAGACAGATAGAACTATAGAGGTGGAGTCAGGAGCTGTCAGCTGTCATTTTGGAAGGGGCAAAATGATGACCCCCAAAGTTGATCACGGATAAGACGTATTGCATAAGCAGGGGCTCTGAAGTTTTGGGATGTGGTTTGGAATTATTAGGCTTGTTGCATTCTATTTGGAAGTAAATTTTTAAGTTCAAGTTTTAATGCTTCCTTTGGAAATGACCATTTCCACCTTGTTTGTGTGCTGATTTTTTTCTAAAACCTTATTGTCTGTTTTCTGTTTGATGGAACCAGAGGACCACCCATTTGGTGGTTTTGGGCCGTGTCGTCCTGTTTTCATGTTTCATGCTAAAAACTATTTCAGCATGGTATTTATGCTATTTTCACTTTTGTAAGTGCTGACATTTTTTTCTTCTCAAACCCGGTTGCCTGTTTTCTGTTTGATGTTATCAGAGGACCACCTGTTTGGTGGTTGTGTGCAGTGGCGTCCTATTTTCATGCTTCATCGTGAAAAAATATTTCAGTCCAATTTTAGGATGGTTGAAATTAACCTGATAAAGACAGGAGACGTACAGTTTAATGCACTTAGCATGTATTTTATTAATTACATAAATCAGCAGGATAAAAGGAGAAATCAAACTCTTAGCTGGTGTGTGTCTGTGAATTACACACGTTTATACAAATAGATTTATTTGTTAGGTTTAGGAAAAGATCATTTTATGGCTAAAAATAGATATTTAACATGCTGACAAAGAAGATGAACAAATTTTAACAAGCTGTTTTCATAAACTGTTATAAAACTGGATGTGACATCACACACTGGTCTTAAACTCATTGTCACTGTGGAAATTTGGAGTCCGATATTCCCTTCAGTTTGCAAGCTGCATACGTAGCTAACTGCTGAATCCTAATTAGTGCTTAGTAACAGACTTATAAAATACTGGAATTTCACTCACTAAAACTAAAGAAGAAACTCGTGCTGCGCAGCAAACTATATCATTTGTCAGGTCATTGCAATTAAATGCTCCCAAAGGCAGAGACACTACAAATGGTTGGATCTAGCAGCATGGAGGTAAGGGCCTAGCAGACGTGACTACAGCTTCCTGTTGGGCACATGTCAAAGTAGCAGCACCTATAATTCAGCTGTTAAGAAAATGTATCTCGTCTAGAGTTGTTGTGAAGTGGCGAAACTATCAATAGAGGGCAAAACCATTTTTGTACCAGTCTGTAAACATTTTACTGCAGTAAAGTAATTTTGTTATAAAAGTAACATATGCAGATTGATTCGCTTATGAAGTTGCCACTGAAAGAAATAACATTTTTGGCACTTTTGGCACTTCATTTTTTTTTTTTAAATACCACTTAAAAGTATTCTTGATGCCAAGCTATGAATAGCCATCAGGAGACCAGTCACTTATTAGGCCGTATTATGGTGTCTTAGGCGGACATCTATCACGGTAGCTGAATTCTGCAATCTCCCTGAATTCAATTTTTCCCTCCTTCTGGAACACATCAGACATTTTAATGCATTAGCTTTCCAAGGCATAATCTATCATAAAGAAAGGCGATAATGCCACAGCTGTCTGCGTCTGGCTATATTTATCCAGTATGCAGTTTGCCAGCAGGGTGAACTCACTGTAATCAAATGCCCAGTGTTAAGTATAGACTGAGCAGACTCTATGCAAATAGGTGAGAAAAGAAGCAAGTCTACATGTTGCATGAGAATTTCAATAAGGAGAGATCATTTAGAAGAACTGAACATGATTTGTTGAGAGAGTAAAATTAAATAATGTATTTGCCGATTAAACTCTGATGACCCTTCATGGCAGAGCAGAATCCCAGCATTGATTTAGGACAGGATCCCTAGATGGTGGTGAAGATGTAGATTGAGGCTTGGTGGATAGAGCTCTGTTGGGTGTGGTGGGGATGGGGAGGAGATGAGCTGCACGAATGAGACTCTGAAAGAGAGAATGACAGAGTACTCAGATTTAACAACACAGAATGGAGGCAGATTGGCTCAAAGGAGGCAGGCAAGAAGATGATAGGACTGTAATGTCAGTCAGTACTGACTCAGACAGCGTGGGAAACTGGTAGTGATGTAAAGAACAGACTAGTAGCCGAACGTCCAGGAAAGAAGGCAGACGATTACATTATTATTCAACTTACACATAAACTTCATTTTGATGTATAGAAAAAAATGTAAAAGCGATTTTTCAAAACATTGGCATGGAAAATAGCGGCACATATTTACTGTATTATTTATTTCATGCTAAGGCTGTTTTTTTTTTTCTTCTTTCTTCTGCAGCAAGTGGTTATAGCAATTCGAGAAGGTGTGAACCCTTCGGGAAATTCATCCAATCAGACGAGCCTCTGGGACATGAGTTCCTCCTTTTTCTTCGCTGGGACTGTTATCACCACCATCGGTAAGCAGAGAAATTTCTCGTTCGGTTGTGAAATAAAATGGAAATGCAAATAAATTGTAAGAACAATGTGGAAGCATTTTGGATACAAGTGGATACACTTCAGTCCCACTACCAAAAAGTGTGAGCCAGTGCCTGAACAGGCCTTAAATAGTTGTTTTAGTTGAATACTTGACCTGATCCAGTTTGGTCTATAGCAGCCTCTCACTTGAGATTATCCCAGTAAATAATTTTGTACCTCATTTGCAAATTGTGCCCTCAATGTTAGCTACTGTGCTCTTTATACATAACAGAACTTAAATGTCCAGCTTAAATATGTAGTAATGTAATTTGGCTTCGTACAAGCAAAAAAACAGCCTGAAACTCAAACACACTTCCCTTTTTTCCATCATTTACACCATTTGCTCTCTCTCTGTCACCTCCAGCTGTAAGAGCTTGCTAATCAGAAAAAAGGAATGGCACGCACACAAACACCCACACAACCGGTTTGACAGCTCATCTGGCTCTTCCAATTGGACCATGACAGTTCGCCGTGTCTGTTCAGTGGGCTGTTGGGCTCCATTTCACATCTGTTGCACCTTTTCGGAGCACACCCTCCTTTAAAAACACCCTAAGTGTGATCTTGATAAATATTTTAGCGTCAGACTTTGTTTGCTAACACTAAGACTTCTCCTGCAACCTCTTTCCAGATTTCTAGATTTTGGTGCACTGCGCCAGGCTTGTGCTTGCAGTTCCGCTCATGAAAAATTCCCCTCCACACACACACACGATGGGTATAACATATCTGTGTGGTGGGCTGTTGAGCTTCATTTCATATTTCCTGGATTCTGTCACAGCTCATCCTTGTGATAAAATGTTGCTAATGCATTGCATTACCATAACTTGATTTTGCCTTCTGGCTTTAAAATATGCTTCCCCTCGAATTTATTGCGAAAAAGCAAAGACTGCACTGTGGGTTTTTCGTCTGCTCACCTGAGACTGAGTATGTTGACTCTCTCTTTTATACTCCTGTGCTCCAGTGATTTACAGATGTCGAGTTTTCTCAGTACAAGCAGGTTTACTAGATTTTCTATGCAATGTGAGTGCAGTAAGTGATGCAGAGAAATGAAAGAGCTCTGCTTTAGTTTAAAAACTAATTAAAAAAGCATGAAGCATCCAAAACTGTCTGAAATTAAGAATTGAAATCTTTTTTGGTAGTAAACTGTGCTTGAAATTAGATTTTGCCACAGAAGTCTTGATCCCGGGTGGTGATTTTGTTTGTAGTATCTCTGATGGTTGTTCGTGCAAACAACATATAATTGCTGCTCTCTCTGTTGGCAATCATTTTAATTTTGCCTTACTGGAACAAAATGTTCTGTGGCCTTTGTGCTGCTATGCAAAGACATCTTGCTTTAGAGAAGCCATTATGTCATTTCTTGTCAGCGCACAGCCTGTAAAGAATCTGTAGCATCCAGTCGAACTGAGAAGGCCAGAACTGATGGTTGTTGAATGACCTTTATTATTCCTTGCCGTGTATCAGACAACGAACCAACGTAAGAGCTAGACAAACAAATAAAACAATTACCATATTATTCATGTAACAGCATCTTAACCGCTCATTACGCTGGTCTAACCGTTTTCTATTAAACTATATAATAAATATTATGCATTTCAGATTGCTCAAATTAAATCATATACATTACAAACCTTGTTCCCCTGTCGACTGTAGCTAGAACCATTCGTTTTCGTACAATTTAACTATATCCCTCTCTCCCTTTTCTCCGTTAGCATTAATTTTTCACCTTCTTCCGTCTTTCTGCACATCAAGCCGTTTACCGTTAAAACATTCACTTCCGGTCCCACAGGAAGTTACCAAAACAAAAGCACAAACGTTACATTACGTGAATGTGGGCCAGCTTTACACATCCGCCGCTACACTCCCACCAAATTATTTGCTGTTACAAACAAATAAAACACAAATAATTTCTAAACAGGTAACTTAACAATGATAATACCTTTGTATATGCAACAACAAATTCTCATCGCATTTTAACTGCTTAGTGCATCTTGTTTTTCACAACTTTCCAGCAGTAGAACCAACTTATGAACTGGGCGTTCCACTGTAGACATCTTATGCAAACGTTCACCCTTTTTACTAAGGTTTCTGTCTGCAAAGGTTACTTTGACCTTTCTCACAAGTCCATCTTCGTCTGTTATGGTGTCCACAACCCTACCAAGTCTCCATTGGGATCGTGGCAGTATTTCTTCCTTGTCCATCACTATGTCACCTACTTGCATATTCCTTTTAACAACATGCCATCTCTGCCGGACCCTGATGTTGTGCAGATATTCTCCCTTCCATCTGCTCCAAAATTGCTCCGTTAGGTATTGCACCTGACGCCATTGCTTCCGGGCGTACAGATCCTCTTTAACAAACTGTCCTGGAGGAGGCAAGGCTGTTGTGGTCTTCATAGTTAGGAGATGATTTGGAGTTATTGGTTTCAAACTGTTTGGATCATTGAGATTGTCTGTCGTCAATGGGCGGCTGTTTACTATTGCAGCTGCTTCATAGAGAAAGGTTCTGAGCGATGAATCGGTGAGTCGTCTCTTTGCGAGAGCGAGTGTGGCGTTGAGGACGTTTCTCACAGTCCGAATTTGTCGTTCCCATACTCCACCTGCGTGGCTAGCATGGGGTGTGTTAAACACGAATTCACATTGTTTCTCAGATAGAAAGATTGTCAGTTTTTCAGTGTCTATTTCATTCAGTGCTGCACACAGTTCATTTTTGGCACCTACAAAGTTAGTACCTCGATCACATTTTATTTGTCTGACAGAGCCTCTCAGAGCTATAAAGCACCTTAGTCCATTAATGAAAGCGTCCGTAGTCAGGTCTTCTAACATTTCTACGTGTACTGCTCGTAAATAGAAACAAGTGAAAAGGAGAGCGTACCTTTTGTTTTCTTTTCTTGCTTGTTTGGTTAGGAACGGGCCGAAAACATCCATACCACAGTATGTGAAAGGCGGAGAATGCTCGACTCTTTTTGTGGGGAGATCTTTCATTTTTTGTCCTTCCACAGCTCTCCTTAGTCTCCGACATGTCACACACTGACGGATGTAGTCTGATACTGTTTGACTTAGCTTGGGAATCCAATAACCGCTGGACCGTATTTCGTTCATTGTGAAGCTCTTTCCTTGATGATTTATTCTTTTGTGACAGTGAGCGATTATGAGTTTTGTAGTATGATGGTCTCTTGGAATGACAGTTGGATGTTTGAATGTGTTAGGAAGCGATGAGTGTTGTAGCCTTCCTCCCACCTTGAGCACATTGTCTTCGTCCAAGAAAGGATCCAACTTGTAAATTTTGTTGCTCTCATGTAGTGCCTTTCCTTTGCTTAATGTCTTTATCTCATCTGAAAATGTTAGTCCTTGTAGGTTTTTGATAATCACCATTTCAGCGTTTTGTCTTTCAGTTACAGTGCTGAGTGACTTTGATTTGTCTCTGAGTAGGAACCGCTTGAGACGTGCTATGGCACTGACAGCATGTGACCAGGATGAGAACCTTGTGAGACGGTCACAGAGACTCCTGTGTTCTGTAGTTTGGCTGTTGAGTGTTTGCACTTTTCTCACCTCTGGATCTCCCACCAAAAGTTCAATAGACTCTTTAGTTGGAAGATTTAACTTCCTTTCCCATAAGAACTGAGGGCCTGTGAGCCAGTTTGATGATAGCAGCTCTGCTACTGATGTGCCCCTTGAAGCTATGTCAGCAGGGTTTTCACCCGTTGGTACATAGAACCATTGCTGTGGTGCGGTATTGTTACGTATTTTTTGCACTCTATTGGCAATGAATGTGTGGAAGCGTCTTGCTTCATTGCTAATGTACCCCAGCGTGACCTTTGAATCTGTCCAAAAGAACTCTTCCACATTGTCATAGGGTAACTCTTCCTTTAGCATGCTGCTTACTGTGATTGATACTGCAGCTGCAGTCAACTCCAGCCTCGGAATTGTGGTAACCTTTGTTGGAGAGACTCGAGCTTTGCCCATTACAAAATTACAGTGTACCTCTTTGTTTTTGTTTATCAGTCTTAGGTAAGTGCATTGTCCATATCCTGTCGTACTTGCATCAGAAAAGTGGTGCAATTCTCTTTTTACCACATCTCCAAACGATGCAGGAACATAACATCTGTTTATCTGCAACCTTTTCAGGTTGTGTAGATCTTCTTTCCAGCACTGCCATTGCGGGTTGAGATGTTCAGGAAGTGGATCGTCCCAGTCTGTACCTTGGCGGCACATTTCCTGCAGGATTCTTTTGCCGTTAAGAACGTACGGAGCAATGAAACCCAACGGGTCGAATATTGCTGCGACTGTGGACAAGATGCTGCGTCTGGTTGGGGGTTGATCCTTTACAGCTTTGTTGAATGTAAAACAATCCTTTTCTATGTTCCAATACATCCCGAGTGCTCTTTCTGTTTGTGATTCGCTGAATGTCAAGTCCCTTGTTTTTGTGTCTGTTGCATGTTCTGAAGCAGGAATGTCTTTGAGTGCAACACTATTGTTAGACACAAACTTATGTAACCTTAGCCCACCTTTCGCACATAGCTCACGTGCTTCTCTTGTGAGTTGTGCAGCGTCTTTCACGGTCTCAACGCTTGTTACCCCATCATCGACATAGAAGTCTCTGGTTATAAACTGTGCCGCTACGGGGTACTTGGAGCTGTTCTCTTTGGCTAAACGTTTAAATCCGTAATTTGCACAACCAGGTGATGAAACAGCACCAAAGAGATGTACGGTCATTCGATAAGCTTGAGGTGGTTTGCTCATGTCTCCTCCTTTCCACCATAGAAAGCGTAGGTAGTCGCGATCGTTCGTGTCGACTTTGAATTGGTGGAACATTTTTTCAATGTCGCACATTAGCGCTACCTGATGTTGTCGGAAGCGGACGAGCACGCCGATCAAGTTGTTTATCATGTCGGGGCCATTTAGTAAATGGTCGTTGAGACAGGTACCCTTGTGTCTGGCTGAACAGTCGAACACCACACGTAACCGTTCTGGTTTCTTTGGGTGATAGATGCCGTGGTGCGGTATGTACCATGTCTCGCCTTCAGGTCCATTATCATCGGTCTCTTCGGCGTCGCCCCTTTGTATGATGTCATTCATATATGTGACATAGTCTCTTCTGTATTTTTCATCGCGCGTTAGTTTACGTTTGAGCTGATTGAGTCTGCTCTCGGCGAGTTGTCTGTTATCTGGCATTTGTGGCCTTTCCTTAAATGGCAATGGCATTTCGTAATGTCCCCTTTCTGTTTGTGTTATGCCTTGTTCAAGTTTCTCGAGAAACCTAAGGTCGTCTTGAGACACCCTCTTTTCGTTTATTTCGTCTTCTTTAAAGTCCCTTTCTAGTGCACGTATTGCATCTGCGGGAGTACATGGAGGCATTTCTTTAACAATTATTCTGTGACAGACTCCTTGTTGTCTCTGATGCATTGCATGGCGCTGAGTTGCCAACGATGCTCCATCCTAAATCAGTTTGGATGGCATATGGCTCATTGTCTTTACCTAAGAGTACTTGTCTGGGCGCCAGAGCTTGGGGACAAGTATAACCAATCAGGAGACTCACCTCACAACTGAGGAGCGGTGGGATCTCATCTACAATGGACGACAAATGGCTCCACAGTTTTGCCGTGTCACATGTTGGTATGTGTTCTCTATTTGCAGGTATGTAGTCCTTTGTGTAAGCAGTCGGGAGCCTTAGCACTGTTGCTGAATTGTAACCTCTCACTAGAAGATCACACACCTTTCCGCTGCTTACTACTGCATTTTTACCCATCATCGTGGTTAGTCTGAGTTTCACAGGGCACACATTTGCTTGCAGTTTCTGTGTTACATCCTGATCTATAAAAACAGTGTCGCTCTGCGTGTCTAGTAGCGCATAGACTAGTTTTTCCCTTTGTGGATTAGCAGCCGTTGAGACCCATACTGGGACTATCATGGAGGTGCTGACTGTGTGTTCTGCTCTAGCGACATTTAACGCTATGGCTGTTGCACTTTCAGGTGAGTTCCCTTGTGTTGCGTTGTCTATACTCACTTGAGCTTGCTTTTCTCTTTGCAGACTAATGCTGTAGTTCTCATCGTGAAGACAGGTCGGGTGTCTCTTAGAGCAGGTTTCACAAGTGAGGCGCCGTTTGCAGTCCTTAGCACTATGACCTTGCTTTAAACAACCATAACAATGTTTATTGTCCTTTACATGTTTCTTTTTCATTTCCAGGGTCATTTGCAGAAAGTTTGGGCACTTTATAAGTGGATGCAACTCTTGGCACAGTGTGCATGAAGAACTGTTGTATATTTTAGTCTTTGCATCTCTTTCAGTTGTGTTAATGTTAAATACACTTGCCTTGTTTCTTTTGACTTCTTTTGTGTTTCTTTTGTCATCATTTGTTTCCGGGGAGCGAAGTGCATGTATGGAAGTGACTGGGTTACATGCTACTTCTGCTTCAAGCGAGAGAAAGGAGGCAAATTCACTAAAGCTGGGGAATTCACCACCGCCCATGAGTATCTTTGTTACATGCCTGTTCCATCTTGTGTTTATCCAGTCTGGCAATTTATGCAACAGTTTCTGATTTTCTTCACAGTCATTGAGTATTTGCAGTCCTTTCACGTGAGGCATAGCAAGTGTGCATGCATTCACAAAATCAGCAAAGTTCCTTAGCCCATCAGCATCTCTCGACTGTATTTTAGGCCAACTAGATAACTTCTCTCTAAATGCCCTTTGTAGCACGAAAGGCTGGCCATACCTTTGGTTTAACTTTGCCCAAGCATCGTTATACGCTTCTTCATCATTTCTGAAGAAAGTCCCTTCAAGGCACTTGCGAGCTGAGCCAGTTACATACCTTTTCAGATAGTACAGTTTATCTGCTGCTGACATGCCAGTTTGTTCAATAAGTGACATGAAAGTGGATTTCCATTCAATAAATTTTATTGGCTCACCACTAAACATCGTTGGTTCTGGCGTGGGGAGTCTATTTATTCTTATGCTGTCTTGTACCGCCTGTGCAAGCTGGCTGACACTAGGAGGGGTTGTTGGCGCCGGTATGGAGTATGATGGTACAGTGTGTTTGGGTGTGTGCTCTGGGTTCACCTTTTCCATCTTAACTGAATATGCATCATCAAGTTGCGACAACTCTCTGTTGTAGGCGTCCAACCTGGCGCGAGCGGCTTCCACCTCCCTTTCGGCTTTCAGGCGTTCCAACTCTGATGTTTGAACTGCCATTTGTTTCTTATGCTCCTCTTCTAGAGCCTTTATCTTTTCCTTCTGTCTTTGTTCCTCTTGTACAATCTTGTACTCTGCCTCCTTTGCTGCTAGTTCTGCTGCTGCCTCTGCTTGTTTTGAAGCAAGATGTGAGGCTGAAGACAGTTGGCTACGTTTCGATGCTGCAGTTGAACCATAGATGGATTGGGCATAATCATGTTCTAATAGTCTGCGTAGACGTTTTCTTTCATATTCTCCATCAAAATCTCCATCTACACCGCTTATTCTTTCCAGGATGACTTTCACGATGTCATGAGTAACTGCTTCACATGCATCGGTTTTTCTTCGTATGTCTGATGAAGGTGCAATGTGACTTCTCATTTCAGTGTACAACTTTAGCAGTTCATCTTTTCTTTGCTCTACATCATCTGCAAGATCTGCCATTTCTTTCTCTGAAATGTCCAACTTTAATCTTTCTCTTGTTTCTCGCACTCGTATTTTCCATTGTTCATAAAGAGTTAATAGTCTTTTTTCTTTTTTACTTATCTCTTCTTTCTGATAAGTTAGCATTTTTTCGGTTGGCACCTTGGCTCTTTCTGAACGCCTTGGAATCGCAGAGTTACTTTGAGCTTTGTCTTGTGGCTCATTTAATATTTGTTCTTTGTTTGCAAACTGTTCATTAATGTCTTCTTCTGAATCCTTCATTTTAACTTTATTTTCCTTATGCCTTTCGCCGTTTTGTTCTCTGACCTGCTTCTGCCATCTGCTGGACGTTGTGGGAATTGCCGTTAAACCTTGAGCCCTCGTGGTGTAGCAAAATGGCGGCGGTCAAGCTCTTACTGTAGCATCCAGTCGAACTGAGAAGGCCAGAACTGATGGTTGTTGAATGACCTTTATTATTCCTTGCCGTGTATCAGACAACGAACCAACGTAAGAGCTAGACAAACAAATAAAACAATTACCATATTATTCATGTAACAGCATCTTAACCGCTCATTACGCTGGTCTAACCGTTTTCTATTAAACTATATAATACATATTATGCATTTCAACTTGCTCAAATTAAATCTTATACATTACAAACCTTGTTCCCCTGTCGACTGTAGCTAGAACCATTCGTTTTCGTACAATTTAACTATATCCCTCTCTCCCTTTTCTCCGTTAGCATTAATTTTTCACCTTCTTCCGTCTTTCTGCACATCAAGCCGTTTACCGTTAAAACATTCACTTCCGGTCCCACAGGAAGTTACCAAAACAAAAGCACAAACGTTACATTACGTGAATGTGGGCCAGCTTTACACATCCGCCGCTACAGAATCTATTAAGAGTCCAGACAGGAAAACATTTCTGAAGCCATATCAAACATTACATTTCATACACACATACTCCTTTGTTTATGTGATCTTTAATTGGATGCCCATTATTGAAACATAGCATACCCCCCTTCATCGTTGCCCTTTATCGAGGTAATGAACTGGAATAACTTTGTGGGTTCGGTTGCCTCTCCTGGCTCCTTCCTACCCTCTCCTGGGAGCAAAAGAATAGTAATCATTGATCTCACAGCATTTCTCCCCCATGGGATTTCTTTGTTAAGACTGGTATACTTGGAAATTCACATTTCTACTGTATTTACACCAACAGATCTCAAATGATTCATTATTTATAGACTGTAGAAAATTTTTTATTATTCTCTCATACAACTTTGCTCCTTTTGGACTCTGTTGGAAGTTTGTGTTTACAAGAACATGTTGCGACACGTTGTGCAATGGTTTTCCATAAAAAGGTATATTTTTTATATATTTTTGATACCACCTCAAACCCACTGTACCAACATCTGATTCAAGGAAAGAGAAAGAGCAACCAAACCCGGAGCCTGTGTCTTTTTGAAGTCACTCTGTTAAATGTTGTGCAGCTGGTTTTCTCTCCCGGTGTCACTTAATGAGTTTAGAAGGAAGTCATTAAGCTTTTACTGTCCACTGCAATTGTCATCGCTCCTACGAGAGATTGAACAAGACCTGACGTGTTACTATATGCAATCATCACATAATCCACTCAACTGTGTCGGGAAAGAGGTGATCCAGGGCTCCTCCTTCTAAAATCTTAAGGTTAATGTACTGTTCATGAGGCAATGCTCTGAAACTAACTCAAGAATACCTTTCATGGTTTTTGAAGTCTGATATATTGCAAGTCCTGTAGGACAACAGCATCTCGGTAGAGCAGAAGGCAGATAATGTATTTTAAATGCATGACTTCTTATGTTTTTAGATATTTTTAAGAAAATATGTGATGGTTTAAAATTGGCTGTGTTTGCCCAGGGCTGTCACACTATCAGACTACCACATCACAGTTACAGTCACACAGTAAATCAGTATATTAACAATGCTGATATCTGCATAAAAGTGTGAAGCCAGTCATTATTTCATTATATTTTGCTTCCAAGGACCCAGACTTAAAAAACATTTCAAAGTGGTCTTGAGTGGTCAATTTCAATCCAGTACTTGTATGCGACAACCACAGAATAGTGATTAGCAAAAAGCAATGAGCTGAACACTTGGTATGTCTCAGCATGGTGTAGCCTTAAATTTTTGAGGTAACCGGATAAGTGGAGGACAGAAGAAGAAGTGCTAGGACTAAAAAAATATCTACAGATGGACAGTATCTGAAAATCATGTCCTTTAAAAATCAGGAAAAATAAAAATCCAACAAGGACCTAGCATAGGACCTGTTCGGGGAAACCTCGTGAGAAATGGTCTCAGTGGAAACAGGTTTGCCAAATTACTAGAGCTAGATTGAAAATAAGTGGCAACGAGTAAAACTTTTGTTTCAAATCATTGTCACTATCCACAGAGGTGGTCAGGAGAGAGGCACACCAATGAGTGTGTGTACAGCCATCTTAAACACATGGTGGAGGTGCTGTCATGGTTTGGAGCTCAGTCAGTGGTTTTGGAGCTCTTGGAGATCAAAACTGATGGAATTAAAAACACTGTCAGATTTTGATCCATATGGAAGTCGCCTGATTAGATTCATCTGAGTTTTTCAGCTTTCCTGCCAGTGCAGTAAAAGCATATCTGGTTAGAAAAACATACAATGGACATGATCAGTCATGGATTGGCCTCCCCAAAGCCCCAAACTCAGCATTACTGAAGTAGTGTGGGATCATCTTGCTAGAGAATGAATCAAAAGGCATCCAAAACTAGCTTTGAATGCTTTTTTTTTTAATAAGAACTATTCCTGAAGATTACTTAAAGAAAAAATGCAAAAGCTTACCTGAGAGAGTTCTAGTTGTGTTGAAGGATAAAGGTGGTCATACCAAATATTGACTCTTAAGGTGTTAGAATTGTATAAGCTCTGTTTTTGCCTCATACTCTATACTTATACTGTATTTCCATGTATGTTTGCACGTTTCAATGACAAAACTAAAAAGAAACATTTTTTTATTTATATCTGTCATGATTTTAATCAATATGTAGTCATCATGACACTCCTATTAACTATTTATTATTTGATTATTTATGCATAACGAGGTAACAACATCGCTTAATGAATAGACAGATGAATGATTACCACAGATGTCTTCTGCCACATGTGACTAATACCCTTACCGTACTAAGCTTTTATGTCTGCTATTGAAATAAAACAAAAGATGAGCTTAGAATATAAACTAGAATTAATTCAGGAAGAAATGAATTAAGTACAGGTTCAAAGTAGAGCGCTCCTTCTTCTCATTTGTTTTGCAATGTCACCCGCAGGTTAAAAAACCTAATCCGACATCCTGTCTCCCATTGTACTGATCTTAAAATTACTGAGCCATGATTGACAATTGTTCTCACATTAGGTGTCACCCTGCTCCAATGTGATCATGGAAAGTTGTTAGAAGACACCCTGCAGCTCATTTCCTGAGACAGATGACTACATTAATTAAGAAAAGTGGATGTAGTTCATTATGCAGATGCCTTATTAAACGTTAAATAATGAAATTGATATTGCATTTTGATGGGTGTGTGGGGTCAGGAGTACGAGAGGCGCAGATTTTGTTTTTAAACACGATCTTGACTGATTTTCTAGCTGCAGCTAAATATGGGTTTGGGGATTAAAACAAAGGCGTTAAACCTGTAATAGACTCATATTTTTGTTTCTCAGGTTTCAGAGGTACAGCTCAATGTTCATCGCTTCATTTTCCCCCCATTTTTCATTCATGTTAGAGTTGGCTGAGAATAGAGGGTGAGAATAATAAGCTTTTTTCCGAGTCAGAGACGTTACGCAGCTTCTACTGAAATTTCTCACAGCTATTCTTTTGTGCCTCTCAGCAATCATATCATAGCACAGTCAGACTTCGTGAAAATTTTCTTGTCTGGCAGGTTTTGTTTTGTTGCAGCCTGTAATGAATGAAGTTCTGAAATTCTGTTTTTTTTTCACGTGAATATTTTCTCTGCTTATTTATCCATTTCTATTTGTGTTATTTCAGTAATTGCAATATATGTGGTACAGTATAACAATGTCTAAGGCAGGACAGACAGGAAAAAAAGCACAATGTATCGCCAACTACAGCTCTTGTATAAAAAAAGAACAGACATACAGCACGTGCAACACAACAATTATAAAATACACAGATACATAAATCAGCAATCTTCTTGTAGTATGAGTGTGAGACAGAGAGAGCATGCCCAAAGGCAGGCAGAGATGGAACCAGAGTCCCAGAGGACCAAAGACAAAAGGGAATCAACCCTGATAGAGGCCTGTCACTCTGGTACAATTCAAGAATAGGGTCCCAGGTTTCCAGGCACTCGAGAACCTGGTGAGCAAATGCTGCCCCGAACCAGTGGCAAACTGGTACTGCAAAGACCCTCAATGTCTAACTTACAGATAAAATGAGGGTCAGTGAAGGGGTGAATAGGGCCACTGCAGCAGCCCCACGAAACAGCCTCTGGGTACTGCACTGCCCCCCATGGCCTATGTGTGTGGTTATATGTCGTGAACCATAATTATTAGAGTTACTACTCAAAAGGGGGGTTGGGGTGAACTACATCAGCCATCCGCAACCCCCGGGCCACGGACTGGTACGTCGTTTGGTACCAGGCCGCGAGAGTTGAGGCTTGGGTGTGACATTTATGGTTTTCAGGGTTTTATCGGTTTTTATTGTTATTTTTTTGATCGTTTTATTGTTAACTAGGTTTCCATGGGTCTTTTCCCGTTTGTTCTGAATAAATCTTCTTTTTGTGGTACCGTTACTGGTTTTATTTTGTTGTAATTATCAGCGACACCTTAAAGGTCAGTCCGTGGCGCAAAAAGGGTTGGGGACCACTGAACTATATGATTCACCCCTCTCCCCAAGACCCTAAGGGAATGAGTGATGTGATGTATGGAGCTGGGACATGGAAGACCAAGTAAGAAAAGAGAGAACCAGCAAAGACTGGTTCAGTAGGCAGCCCCATTCCCAACACCCTGCCAGAGGGCGGTAAGAAGTCAGACGTCAGGCACACAATGACAATGACAACGGTCCTGAACACCGCCATGTCTAGGGCAGCACCCAGCACCACCACCACAAAGAGTAGACTGGAGTGTGCAGATGAGTCCTGAGGCTTGGAGCTCATCTGCACATTGCGTCACAATAGGGATGAGACAAAATGGTCTGGACAAGCTCCCTGAGACAAGATGCCCTAACCCACCCAATTGGCCTACAGGCACCCACGAGCCCTGGAGGCACAGACCGGACATTCTAACATGGGTCAGCCCACCTTACACATCAAGGTGGCCGGTGGGGGGGGGAGACCATCCCCACATAAGGAGGGATCCAGCCAGTGACCAGGCAACGATTTGGTTGCGTTGCTTGTCGTGTAGTACTGCTTCTCTGCTCATTTGCTTGCATATTTCTCTGACCCTCAGGGTTTTGGGTTTGGATTTTGGACTTTGCTCATCTTCTGTTTAGGACTTAAATCTGAGTTTTTAATCTAAATAAACAGTGCCTTCTGTTTAATCTAACCAATGTCTGTTTTCTGCATTTGGATCCTTCACTCTTCATGTTCCTTTTCATTACAGAAGAAAAACCAAACACTCGTTCACACGATTTTTCATGATTTAAACTGACAAGCGTGATATAGCAAAAGTAGAGAGCAATACGATTTTTAAAAATGTGCAATTTCATGAATGAAAGCTCAGAGAAAAATAAAACAGATTCAACTATGAATCAACAATCGCCTTTAATTTTTATGTTAGAAAGTATGCAAATTGTACATTAAAACTATGTTCTGCTCCAGAGGATAGAATAATTTGGAAACATAACATCACTGAAACTGTCAAGATCCACTCAACATTCACTGTGTGTGT
This sequence comes from Rhamphochromis sp. 'chilingali', assembly GCF_963969265.1. Lineage (NCBI taxonomy): Eukaryota > Metazoa > Chordata > Actinopteri > Cichliformes > Cichlidae > Rhamphochromis > Rhamphochromis sp. 'chilingali'. The sequence continues at coordinate 10,177,083 of NC_137932.1, read as the reverse complement.
GTCATTTCTCTCAGGATTTGGGAATATCTCTCCTCACACAGAAGGTGGGCGGATCTTCTGTATAATCTATGCCCTGCTGGGGATTCCCCTATTTGGATTCTTACTGGCTGGTGTCGGGGACCAGTTGGGAACTATTTTTGGGAAGGGCATTGCCAAAGTAGAGAAGATGATCGTGGTAAGATATGTTCTCTATCCATCAGTGACATTATACATGAATAAAGTTGTAAAAAGTGAAATTTATTGCGAATTTAGATTAAAAATGAATACAAATCTGTTGATAAGGTAGATAGGCACTGACTTTTATTACCTTGAAGAGTGTAGCATCTGGTAGATTCCTAGAAGAAAGACAAAAAAAGATGAGGGCCTAATTATCAGATGTTTTTCATTTCCTGATGTACTTTGTTTATCTGTAAAAGTCAGCTGAACTCATACGTCCCCTCAAAAAGTAGTTTAAGAGTCTCCTGTTTCAGTATAAAAGCACTGACAAAAGCATTTTGTCAGGGTACTGATTTTGATGTATAGCTGGCTCTGTCCCTCCCCGGGGAGGAAAAGACAGGTTGGAAGGTCATGGAGACAATGGAAAAAGATGGACTGCCACCTGCTGAACTCACTGCCGTGCAGTGAAGGTGCTGAAAACCATCAGCTTCACTGGTCCCCATGGAAATACAGTGATGCAGTTTTAATTTGTTTCTATAACATTCACTGTAGATTACCTTTCAACTGTGCATTGTTGTACTATGCTTTTTTGAGAGCGATGCGGACATAAGACATCACAGACAGAGTGATCTGAGGGCTGTCTGCTCTTTATACTTTACCTCTGAGGTGCTGTGCTTTGGTCTTACATAACTGCAGAGGAAAAGGGCATGATACCAAGAGACCCAGCTGAAAGCAGTCACCATGAGTGCAAGGGCAGCACAAAAAAGGACAGCGTGCAGAATATAATGCACAGTAACTCAAGCAAAAGACGAACTCTGGGGATAATGAAGAAATGAAATGTGCATGCTGTTGTTGAAGCAGTGCAAGTGCTGACTCTAATGTATCAATTAGCATACAGTAGCTGCTACTAAAAATGTAGTAAATCTGTTATTAGAGCATTTCCAAGGGATGTCAAGTCATGGGTGGGCGTTCCATCTGAGAGTGGAAATGATGTCGCTTGAACTTCACAGCTTGAGATGTTAGAAAACATACAATTTATTCCTAGGAAGAGGTCAAAGAAAGTGACTCATTACAATATTCAGATCCATCCATCCATCCATCCATTCGCTTCCGCTTATCCTTTTCAGGGTCGCGGGGGGCGCTGGAGCCTATCCCAGCTGTCATAGGGCGAGAGGCGGGGTACACCCTGGACAGGTCGCCAGTCTGTCGCAGGGCCAACACACAGGGACAGACAACCATTCGCACTCACATTCACACCTAATGGCAATTTGGATTTTCCAATTAACCTATCCCCACAGATCCAAATAAATAAATAAATAAAAGCATGGGTTGTTGTTGTTGGTGTTTTTTTCAGTCATTACATTATATGTAGTATACATATTGACAATATCTAACGCAGGACAGGCAGGAAAGAAATTGGATCGGAATCGGAATAAAAGGATAGCATACAAATAAAAATTCACGATGTATCGCCAGCGGCCGCACCTGTAAGGAAAAGCAAACATCTTGTTTTATTAGCACATCAGAAACCAAAGCACATGGTAACTATTCATAAAATTCAGCCGCAGTGTTTCCATGTAAAGCTTCTGCGCTGTTTGAATTCTTTCAAGCACTTCCCTTTCGCTCCCACAGATTGAATTTAAAGTTTTAGTCTCCGAAAGTGCACATCATGTATTCTTCATGTGAGCTAATCTCCCTACAGAAGTGGAAAGTCAGCCAGACAAAGATTCGCGTCATCTCCACGCTACTCTTTATCCTGTTCGGGTGCCTCATCTTCGTGGCCCTGCCAGCCGTCATCTTCAAGCACATCGAAGATTGGAGCACTCTCGAGTCCATCTACTTTGTCGTCATCACGCTCACCACCATCGGCTTTGGAGACTTTGTCGCTGGAGAAAAAGGTCACTTGAATTTTTCTTTTGTCTTTCATTTTTATGTAGAATCAGTGTATTTATAGTTGAATGATTTATCGGCCAGCCTGACTCAAAGGATCTGCGCAGCAGTGATAAGCCTCCCAGTGCACTACAATTATATTCTGTGCCTCACTTTAATTTACAAGCACCTTAACAGTAGTTCTTATGAACACCGATAACATATTTAACTGTAAAGACCACCAAGCTCATAGCCACTGATTGTGTGAGTCTCTGGAGCTCTACCAGAACATCACATTAGTCTCCCAAATGTTGTCTTCATTTGGTGCTTTGAAGATGTTGATGGGAATTACTTTATATCCAAGCAAGCATAACAGAGCCACTGGTCAGATTATGTTTCTAAGGAGCCAGACCTTCTAGTAATTTTTTACATTAGTTTTGGACAATAGTTTTCCTTCGGACATTGGCTCATTTCACAATAATTATTCCCATTTTGTTCTACCATATTGTTTCATCTTTGTGAAACAGCAAGCTTGTTTTACAGTTGTTGGGGGGTTTTTTGTGCAGAATAAACAATGTGTCACACTGTGTCTGATGGACCAGTTGGCATTTTGTTATCTTCAGATATACCCTGCTTCCTGCTTATTTTCAAATTTTATACAGCTGCTGGAAGTAGATTCATTCTCCTTCCATAAATAAACCCGAGAAGAGCACTGATCATGACTCACCACAAGAAATGTAATAAGCGTACCGCATTTCTTGAAATGTCACACTATTTCATGACGCAAGTCTGTAAACACCCTAAAAGAATAATTATAAACAATTAACTAAACACACTGTACATAATACAGTATGTCTGTGATAGAAAAAGTAAGAGGGTGTACTGTGCATTTTTCGTAGCTTGTGTGTATTTGTGTAGCAGCTGGTATTAGCTTGATTTGACCTTCTTGGCAGATAACAAGAGAGAGGCAGATGGGACAAATCACAAACACTTAGACTGCTGGATTAAACTTCCCTGAACAGGCCTAATGATTATAGATTAGATTGTGGCACCTGTGCCAACCCCCAGTAGCTACACTAAGCTAATCAATGTGGACTCCCGTTAGTTAAAATGTTGTTGTAATGGGAGATTATCTAACTGCACACTGAGCTGGCTGGCTCTGACTCTTCATCCCTGCTGATATTTTACGGAGTCATTGAAAGGTAAGGACCATAATGGGGGCTGAGGCGGCATTTAAATGGGCTTAAGGTAATATGTTCACAATGACAGAAAACCAGAACCAGCCCATGAACTGATGCAACATGGATCTATTATAGAAAAATCATTATATAAAAGCCCCTATTCCTGGGTCATTCATAGAAATAGATTTGGGTGAAGTCAAGCAGAGCGTTGTGCAAAAGTCTTTAGCTACCACTCATTTCTTCCAAGGAGCCAGACACCTTTTTTTGAAAGTGTTCAAGAGACTTTCTTAAAAGTTTTTCTTTGGTTTTTCACTCATTTTCTGTCCATTCCCTGTACCTGACTGTTTTCAAGGCTGACCTACAAATCATTCAATCGTTCAAAAAAAAGGCCCCTAACTCAAGGGAACAACCAGTTTGGGAAAGAACCTATTTTAAATTTTATCTTTAGGCATTTTGTTATTAGCAGTCTGCTGCAAAAACAGATGTCAAATCTAACACTTTTAAATGCATAAAATAGCATATTTGCACCAACAAGATGATTCCCAAGAATCTATGAGCTAAAAAAAAAAAAAGCTTTAAAAGGTTGGGGACCAAAGAAATGTCAGGCCTTAAAAAAATATCTACAGCAGATGAAAAGTATCTAAAAGTCATGTACTTAAGAAATTGAATTCAGGTTTAAAGCTTTTTTCTACCGCCAGCTGTGAAACATGGTGGCAACTCTGATTTGGGGCTGATTTCAGCCAGTGCTGTTGGGGATCTTGTAGTAAATATTGGCACACATATATTTAAATTAATATTTGCAGCTATTTCTCATTTTCCAAGCAAAATGTAAATGAGAAATGACAGGCGGCTCGAGACTTTTGCACAGCACTGTAAGTATCCCAGAACGATGTGACCGACTTTTATAACACAGTTTTGTTTGTTGTTCTTCAGGTGGGTTCGAGAAACCAGAATACCTTGATTACTATAAACCCGTGGTGCTCTTCTGGATTTTGGTGGGCTTGGCATACTTTGCTGCAGTGCTAAGTATGATCGGAGACTGGTTTCGGGTTATCTCCAAGAAAACTAAAGAAGAGGCAAGTAGTGCTGTTAAGTTGGCTCTTTTGTTGGTTTTACTGACAACATAAAGCATGCAGATATGCAGAATCTGAACTGGAGTTGAAGAAAGAACTCTGTCAGCCCCTCGAATCCCAAAATGTATCTTAGAGTCTTATGCTAATAGCATCCCATGCTTGAGGAACCAAGCTCGTGGTTGGCACTTACTGAGAGGTCTATTAGCATTTTTCATTTTCACGTTTTTTTTTTTGTTTTTTGTTTTATTGCTGTTTGGCCTTTATTTCACACAAAGTATCCAACAAGTTTGGAACATTTTCCAAAGCCATCCAGCAGGCTGGATTAGAGTCTTTGCTGGGTAAATTCTGGCCCCCAGGCCTTATGTTTGACACCCCTGCTCTACAAAGTATATTGAGAAGTTAGTATTCAGTGAATTTTCACTCTTTAAGTAGCAAAGCCAACAAATTTGTAGTTAATGCATTTCTTTTCCAATGACAGAAAGGTTCAGGTTACTTTTTTTGTACCTGTGAGTACAAACATTTGGTCTGCAGTAAGTTAATAGTCCTGCACACTTTTAAAACAAACACAAGCCTAATCCAACCTAATGAATTGAATAAATAATCATAAAAGAATTTCCACATCATGAAGCATAAATAATCAATATAAGCAAAACTATGATCTGTTCATCTGAAAGATGGCAGCTGGAAAAAAAGCTGTTTTTAAGCCTTGTTGTTTTACACTTCACCCAGACGGAAGAAACTAAAAATCGCTGTGCAAAGGGTGGAAGGCGTCAAGTAAAACTGAAGCAATGAGTTGTTGTAACTGTCTAATATAGAAGGACACTGAGTTCAGCTGTGGCTCACCAATCAGCCTTTTAGATCAAGCGCTTTGTCTCAGAAAATTCTCAATCATTTCTTTCAAATTACAACCAAACAACTGTACATGTGTTAAAGTGTTTCACAATGATGCTACAGATTAACTATCCACAAATATAACTTTGTCAATGGAGGGGTTTCTTTACAGTTACTGAATATGATCCTATTTGTCTCGACTTTTTTAGTTTTTTCCTCACACACAGTTGAAAGTGAAATGCTCAATCTCCATCCTGGCCCCACCCTGTTATGTAAAAATGCCATTTTGTGCAGGACTTGGTCAAAATCTTTGGTGTGTTTGCAGTGGCTGGTGCTGATAAATATGATACTGTGCTGCTGTGGCAGGTTCATTATTTATATGTAGAAAGAATGGGAAAAGCCACACATTCATGCACACATTGAAGGGCATATAGCACTCTATAGTGGGAAATCCTTTCACAGCCATAATTAGGAGTACAGCTGTGTAGGCTGTGAGCTCCGCAGGGAATTGCATTACTGACAGACAAAGTGGGAGACTGAGGGAATGGATTAGGGGAAGGGAAGAGAAAGTGAAAAGACAGCAGGGAAAGCGTGCAGTGTTTGTGCTCCAATGTGCACCATCATTTTCAATTCAAGTGTACCTTAGAGCCTAATAAATAAACAAAACAGCCGGGAGAAACGGGTCTAATTCATAATGAAGGTGGGATCAATGATGTGTTGGCCTAACTCCCTCTTCCCTGTCACTATTCAGGAACCATAAATAAGCATACTGTGCAAAGCACATACAGTATATATCCGCCAGAGGCCTGTTCAGTAGGTCACACACAGCTCAATGACAAAAACTCATTTTTAATTCATTGCTTTAGGCTCCTGCATTAATATTCTTTTATTGCAAATAATGAATGAATGTTAAAAAGGTCTGTCGTGCTCATTTGTTAATTGGAGTGCTGGTATATTTTGTGGAAGAATGCTCTGGATAAGAGCTATTAAACAGGGGTTTGCACTGATTAACAGAAATGACATTTTATAAACCATGTTCATGTAACACATCCAAGTTTTTTTGTTTTTCCTGGATTTAGTGCTTCAACTCCATGTTCTACATTAGATTTATAAAAAATTACTTTGTCTCTTCACATGAATTAAATTTTAATCTGACTGTGTGACAGAGGATGGCAGTAAAAGTGTCTCTAGTGTAGATGCTTAGAACTGTGCCAGAAATAGAGAAGCCTTGGGGTTGCCATGTCGGTGTCTCAAAACCACCCTTACAACCAGCAATAAGAAGACCAAAACCAGCCTAATATGCTGCAATGGGATCCCCATATTAGTACGGCAGTGTATGTACATGATGAGTAATGTTGGTAGGTTACTGAAGTTAACAAATTTAATATGAATTTTTATTTGTAGATATTTGATTTATTTATTTATGACCAAATTTGGCACATGGGCACATTTGGGACCCTAAAAAGTCTTATCCATATCGGATATTATGATCTCATCCGGTTGTCTAGCAACCTCCTGTCAGTTAAATTTACACATTTTAGCTTTTATGAATCTTTAACAGCCATTTTAACTTCAAGACAACAATAAATTTATGTCAACAGAATTTGAATACTTGGATATTGAACAATATGCTATTCTCATGGTCCTGTGTTTTGGAACCCTAAGTTTTGGAAAGTTTTTGTATTTTGGAACTTTGTATTCTTGGTTATTAAGTGTCCTATTTCAGTTGTGACTGGTTGTTTAGGGTTCTTAGTTTTTTATTGTTTTATTATACTGCTGCTGTGTTTGGTCTTGACAACCTTGGTAGTCTGTTTTTTTTAGTGTTTAGAGAATATTTTTGAATGCTTTACATAGTCTAGCCTCCCAAGTGTCCTTAACTACTTGTTTCTGCTCCCCTTTAGTTATTTTCTGTTTTATTTTGGTAGCTGATTGTTTCTTGTTTTTAGTTTTTCTTCCTTGCCCTGTTTTTAAATTAGGTTCAGCTGTGTCTCGTCACCCTCCTGTATCCACTTCCCTTGATAAACTCAGTGTACATATTTAAGCCCAGTCTTTCCCTTCAGTTGTTGGCAGAGCATCTTATGCCATTCCTGTGTTTGCTGCCTGTTTCTGAGTTGAGCGGATTTAACCTTCTTTCACCCCAACCAGTCGTGGCACATGGCCACCCTTCCCTGAGCCTGGTTCTGTCGGAGGTTTCTTCCTGTTAAAAGGGACTTTTTCCTTCCCCATGTTGCCAAAGTGCTTGCTCGTGGGGGTAACTGTTGCTGGGATTTGGCGCTTTATAAATAAAATTGAATTGAACTAAACTACCTTTCATTTTTTCATTGGCCTTCAGATTCTGGATTCTACAATCACCCCGAATAAACGTTCACCTTGTGTTTAATTTTGTCAACTTTTAATGCTATGTTAAAAGTAGCCCAAATCTGTGGGAAACCCACAAATCTGGCAACCCTGAAGACAGCTTCAGCTCTTTGTCCAAAACGTGCACACAAATTACCAACAAGTGCAACTGCACAATCTATCATAATAATTTTATCACTGTAAAATACCAGCAATGATATAATTCACACATGTTACCCAAACACAAGTAAACAGAGACATTTAGTGTAACTAGACTTTTCTAACACCAGGTGTAGATAGAGAAACTTAGAATCACGTGTTTGATCGCCTTCAAACATCAATCTTCATTCTTTTTCTGCAGGTTGGGGAGTTTCGTGCACATGCAGCAGAATGGACTGCAAATGTGTCAGCAGAGTTCAAAGAGACCCGCAGGCGACTCAGTGTTGACATTTATGACAAGTTTCAGCGTGCTGCATCCATCAAGCGCAAGCTGTCATCTGAGCTGGGTATTAATGCGTCCATCAACCAGGAAATGACCCCTGGCAAGAGGACGCTGTCAGCTAACTTTTGTGAGGACAGAGAGGGTTATCCCACAGTGAATCTTTCCCTCAGTCCTGTCCCGGGGGCCCTGGCGAGGAACGGCAGCCTTTATCTAAACGGCCTCAGTCCAGAATACGCCGACCGACAGGAGATCGCCATCATCGAAAACCTCAAATGAGGAGCAGCGTGAATAATAAGATTTGGGGAGCTGTGTAAAATACATCTAGCCACTGACAGAGATTACAGATATAAACATGCTTTTGTGTTCATTCACAGAGCATCGCTGATGACATACCCAAACACATTTGTTAAGTAGACTGTGTTCCAACCATCGCATAAATCAGTCATGAAGCCATGTACCTTCATGTGTGTGAGCCTCACACATAAAAACACACAGTTTGGATTTAGTCTGTGAAAGAAGTCTGAAGTCTTTATGTCATCAACGTGACTGACTGACTGCTGTGCTAGTGACTGAGCCAAATAAAAATAAAAAATAAAAAAAATTGTTCCAGACTGGAGCAAATGATTGTATTGGAGGCATGAGCTTGAAGAAAAAAAGAAAACTCCTCCTGAGCAGAGGAAGGAAATGAAAACCCTGTACCGAGGTAGCAACACACTGGGCATCCTGTCCTCCTACCCCCTGCAAACAAAGACCAATAAATTCATCAAACTTCGGAAGCAATAGACGTGTCTGTGCAAAGCTCCTGCTGAATTTTTCAGAGGCCCTGAAATCTGCATCAGATCGAGAGGATCCTCACTGATAAAAACACTGCATCATAAACAATGAACACGTTCTCTACAAGGCAGCAGCTCTGTGCTAACACAAAGGAATGTCCCTCTTTCTTTTGCATTACGCTTGTTACAGCATGAATTTATATGCCTTGCATCTGCCGGTCAGTCTGCCCTCGCTATAGAGATGAATGTTGACATATTAGTTCCTTTGTGACTGACATTCAGTTTCTCATTATGAGGAATATTCCACTTGTGCCTTACTAAAAAGTATACTGAACCTTTGAGGATGACGGTGTGTGAGAGACTGAGCAGCGCTGGTGCGAGCTCTCATACTACTTATTTTTGAGAACAGCAGTGATAATCATGTGTTTGGGATGTGTCTTGGAAAATAAGTGGACTTTTTTTTTCTTTGACTTGAGGGAGTTTGCATGACAAGGGAGGAGAAAGCATTTTGAGATATATTTGATTACTTGAGGTAACATTTGAGAAAAGGTCACCGCTTTATCAACTGTCTTAGTTTTTTTTTCTTTAACCATCTTAATGTGCCGACAGTTACATTAACCACAGTGCCAGGCTTTCTGATCAAACCCTCTAACTCGAGTATACCAAAGCTATGATCCTGCTTTCCTGACAGAAGAATAAGATATTTCTAAAATCTAGCATTTCAGGGTTTTGAAAACTGAATTTAAATGAACTTCTGGCATTTGAGGTACTGTAGTAGTAAAATATCCGAAGCTGTGAGGCACATCTCCACCTTACCGCTCTCTGTGATTGAGCTGGTTGGGGAATAGTTCCTCTATTCGTAACGATAAGGTCTGTTATGTATTGTTGTTAGTGAATGTATACAATCAGAAATCCTTATTTACTGTGTGTCACATTAGTGACCCGATTAAGGCTTTACAGATATACTAGGGGCATCATATAGAAGAAGAAATTATTTAAATAAATGCTGCTCACTTACAGGTTTGGGGATGATGAAAATTTATACTAATGGCAGGAATGTTATTCAGGCACTGCCTATATCTCACTTCCACTTATAATTACTCTATGAATCTATGAATATGAATCTACTTCTTCTTTTAAATTATTAAAATATAAAAGTTAATCAATTTTTAAGGGATATTTTCCATTTTTGTCTCTCCTAGTGTATAGTGCATCTTGCTTGTCTGATTTTGTTCAGTGCATTTAAACAGCAACAGCTGGCACTGTCCCATTCATTTAATAGTGCCATTTACAGTTTTGCAGTTTGTCTTATAAGATGATTTGTTATGCCATATCAACCTTCCTCCATTCTGCTGCCATTAAATACTGCTAATTTGTCAAAGCTGTTGGCATCTTAGAGGTACCCAAAGTGTCCTTTGTCTTGACACTCCAGTTGTGGCAGTAGTGAGGCCAGTCAACCCTTTAGTTCAAGCACACCAGTTACCCTTGAATGCCATTTAACATGCAGGGGTAATGTAAATGAGGATGTTTTAGCAAAAACCACAATCTGGAAATTGAATGCTAAGCTAAACTGAGAGCACAAAGGCCCCAAATGGGACACAAATGAAGTTTCATGGTTGATAGGTTTGTGATTTATAGCACCTCCCCCTGCATCCTTATATGGTCTTTGTTGTTCTTTCACACTTTACAGTTTGGCTTCATCTAATATTCCCATAGCTGCTTTGCCAAGACACAGACAGTGATGAAATTCAGGGAAAAGTAAATTAAAACAGCTTGAACCAACCAAACAAGGTCTTATATAAGGATTAGTTGTCAAATATGTATGTCCATGAACTACCAATTGTAACGTTTAACTAACTTAACTCCAGCTTATATTAGCTTGATATTTCATTACTCATTTAGACGACTTTGGGGGAAAAAAGTAGTTTGTGATATGGTCAGCAAAAGTGACCTTTTAATCTGACCTCAGGATTATGCCAGTACAGTTTTTCCTATGTATCTAATATGTTCCAGTTCATTTAAATAAATAAAAATGCAGACATATGTTTCATTTTTGTATGTATAGAAATCAAATCTGAAGTAATTCTGCTCTTACAAAAAGAAATCATAACTATTGCTGCATATCATCCCATCTCCTAAAGGTGTAAGAAATAGTTTTAATATGTTTTTATTTTTGTATGTTTGATTTTTGCCTTTCTAAGATCTTTACAGGCTAAGACATTACTTCAATTTTACTTCCCAAGTGACATTAATCCCCAAGTGTGACTCAGTTTAGCGGGCACAACATAATCCCTGACATGTTTTCTTGGTTTGAGCAGAGTCTGGTCGTGTGTGTTCGTGTATAAAAGCCATTCGCTATTATGTGTAATAAAATCAAAGGGGCATCACTGAGGAAAATAGAAAGGAACTTTAACAAATAATACTGTTACTTCTCTTTATGTTTCTAAAAAGCAATCAATATCATGTAAACACTTACCTGTACCATGTGCTGAACTGCAATACACTGGGAGAAAGACTATTAGTACATAATTGCTGAGTAGTCTGAGGAAAGCCATCCCAGCTTTAGTGTAGCTTCTCAAAGCAAAGACTGTGCTGCTGCTTCCCTTGTCAGATACGTGATTAACAGCCTGTGAGTGCTGCAGAAAGTCAAGGAGGACCGTCAATGAAGTATTATATAACATGTCAGGACACGTAAGGCCACATGCACATGGTGGTTTGTATGACCATTAACGACTGCACGACTGAGCGTGTGCTTTACGTTTCCTTCTCTTTTCCCGAGGTGACAGTTTTTAATTAGGTCTGTAGCTCACATCAGAATCCTGATTCGAGCATGGTGAATGTATCCACCCATCGTTGACAGCTGAGAGGAGCCTCATTATAGACGTTAGCACATGCATCATTTAACGCAGCGATAAATGCTTGCAAAGGTGTTCCAATAGCTCATGTGGGTATGCTGTGAAAGGCCTTTTAAAGCTCCAGCCCTCATTAATTCAGAATCAGAATGTCGTAAACAAGAATCATGTATCAATCATAGTCATAATAACAACTTGGGTTTGGAAGATGCATGAGAATTTTACAATTTGTGATGGAAGGACAACACAAATAATTTTCACTGTATTTTTTTTATATATTTCTATTTGTTGAATATATGTGAAGGCTTCATGGACACGTGATCTTTTTTTTTTTTTTTTGAAACATGACATCATCAAGTGTTGCATGCTATTTTAAATGTTGTTTATTGATCATGAATTTCCTATCCGGGGCTTTGTTTGGTTTTTAAAAACAATATAGCATTGTATGTTTCCAGTGTGTTAATGTATGGTATGTCACATTAAACCATGACCACTTTTTTGAATATTTAGAATAAAAGGTTTTATATGAAAAAGGTCATTTTGTTTTTGTTCTAAAACATGATTTTTTTTAAAGCACAATTTTTTTTTATTGTAACATTTTACAAATCCAATGATAAGACAAAAAAAGACTGTCTCACTGTATATCAGCGATTTCTACTAAAGATGTAGAACTTTTTAAAAAATGAATTATATGGTTTTAGCTTAATATGATTAACCAAATAGCTGAGCACTGTAAATTTCACCAGATTAACACGGTAACAGTAAATATTGTATTTGTTAGTGATGCATGGGGCACATTTAGTGTCATTATTCCATTATTCCTGCAGCAAAACAAATATTGCTGTTAAATTACAGTAAAGTGCCTGAAGCTAGATTTCTTTCTGGTAACAGTATTTTAAATAAATCCTGCAGCAGACTGATAAAACGGGACTAATGAGCTCTGAACTTTGCTGAAACCTTCTGTTAATGTTTTTGGGAAGTCCAGCAAAAAGAGCACTGCAGTAATCCAGTCTACTGAAAATGAATACATGAGTGATGGAGGCTCATGTCTTGGTTATATTCCTAAAATGGAAGAAGGCTGTCTTTATGATAAAAATCAATGTGAAGTTTAAGCTCAAATCAGAATCTAAAATAAGACTTTTACTGTGAGCTAATGTAACTAACGTATTAATTAACATATCATGTCTGATTTTAGGCCCAATTAAAAGAACTCACATTTTGTCTTTTGTCCTTGTTAAGTTTTAAGAGGTTTGTGGTGATCTATTTGTTGCTGTCAGTCAAATACAGTGTTAGAGAGTTCGTCATCTATCTCAGATAGGTATAGCTATGTATCATCTGCACAACTATGGTAACACATTATGCTGTGTGAACAGGTTGCCAAGTTGTAGCCCATATAAGGGCAAAAGTAATAAACCAATACAACTGCCATGTGGAACACCACAGGAAAAGTCATGAGTGGCTGATACCCAATCTTCCCTGTCAGTGATATATGATCTAAACCAGGGATGTCAAACTCATTTTACATGGTGGACCACATACAGCCCGCTATGATCTTAAGCGGGCCAGAAGAGTGAAGAAAGTCCCTTTCTCTAAGTGTAAAGAAGTTTAACTACACATTTACTTCCTGAGATATTGGGCAATTTCAACAGTAGGTTTCAGTTTTTCTACATGATAAAGAAATTTAAGAAATTTAAGAATTTAAGAAATTTAAGAAATTTAAGAAATGCTGCTGTGGTACAGCAGCATTTCTTAAATTGGGCTTAAATTGTAAGAGGCAAATGTGTAGACTTATAAAAGAGGTTCTAGCAGCTCATTGCCCAGACTCTCCTGTAAGTATAAAGCAGGAGGTTTCTCTTAATTTACAGGAAATGCCCCTTTTTTTCTTAGAATGGTAATTCTATAGTAGATTATCTAATTGGCTATTCAATTATCTATTGCTTAGCTATTTTGGTGTAGTATGAATGGCAGTGAGGGAGGTCTTAATTCGTAAGATGAGCTCTAAAATAAAAAATACAGTTAAAAGACCAACATTTACGGCCTCATTCACATTTTCTGAAGATGTCCAGTAGTACATCTTTAGCACGAAAAGGGAAGGTTTAATCTGTAATGAGTTTGAAGGTTTTGGTCTGTAATTAGTTAGTATACTAGTATCAAAGTTTGATTGCTTTAGTGGTTTAACTGTGGTTGTTTTAAAAGTGGAAGTAAAAACTCCAACCTCAAGTGATGTGTTAAGATCATTGCAACAGACTCAGAGATTCAGCAAAAAATGTGTTCCAGAGAAGGAGTGAGGACTGGATCTAGTTGTGAGGTGGAGGACTTGCAAGGCCATACAAAAGGTATATTGCTTTACATCAGCAGAAACACCATCTTGAATAACTGCCAACTTGTCCAGAATGAACTCTGCTGCATTTCTTCTTGATAAACAACGTGTGTTTTCTGTGCACCTCAACAATAAAGGACACAGTAGTGCGATAATCACGTAAGTAATGACGCACACCGTCTGATAATGGACAAGTGCTGACAAACTGATCTGAGTCACAAGCTGCAAAATGCTCGTCATGGTTCACAAGCACAGCATGGACCGAGAAGCCTACTCATGAGTGACTGCACTGACACCTTCACTTACCTCGAACGTTTTGTATTGAGAACTGTTTGTGCAATAATGTACAATTCTTCTCTAGGTCGTCCTCGACTTTCTTCTGTGCTAAATACAGAAATACATAAAGCAATTTGCAACAAAAGCACTGACGCCTCTCCGTAGCCTACTACAGTTTCCCTTAATGAAAACTGACAGGTTACTTAATGACTTTCAAGATGGAGAGTGACATTGCACATCACCTTCCAGCCTCTGAGCTGTCAACAGACAGACAGGACTATAAGCACATTCTCGAATGCTGCATTTCACCAAGAGGACACAGCTTCTGACTCTGCTCTTTTAAGAAAGGCTATGATTCACTGCTCCTTGCCTTGCTTTTTATTTTGTAGACTGATAACAAAGTAAGTATTTAAACAATCATAATCCACAGGTTTTATAACTTATTTAACAAACAGGTTGTGTATACAGGAAAACTGCTTTAGCTAGAATTCTGTGAAACCCTTTTTTCAAAGCCCTCTGATCTTGCAGCTGGCGGAAGACTTTAACTGTATATAGCTGTTGTGGACCTTTGTAGTCACTCCACTCTGAAAAGGCTGCTTGTGATGTACTTAATAGCAAAGAGGTAGACTACGGCATCCTGAAAAATGCAGCCACAGAGCCAACTTGGTTGGAAATTCGTTCATTAGTGATTCTGTCTGCAGTGACATCAGAGACAAGCTGTGACTCAGCCACCAACCACAATCGTCTGTAGTTGAAGAGGTACATGTTGAGGTTACCTCACACACTGAAAGCGAGCTGGAACTGTGTGTGGGTGCGTGGGTTGTGTGTGGAAAGACTTTGACAGGTCCTTTGTAGACTTTCAGTTCTACAGTTTTTTAGATTATAATTGGCCTCATGATGACTTTTTCTTAGATATTTCTGTTTCTTCGCACTCATTAAGCGCCGCTGAGTTGTGCAGCTGTGACAGCAAAATAAAATAGAAGGTGGAAAATTGTTTTTAAGATACACAATGTAACACACATTTACTTTTGTTGTTCCACTGTTGCGTTGAACACTGGAATACTCACCTTTTCATTTGGCCTTTAGTCTGTCAATGCTCAATATTCCCAATGCACAATATCTGTAATAGCAACGCTGTAAAGCCTTTTAAGAGCATGCAACATGTTGCATTCAAGACTTTGTTTTTTCCTCCTTTGTCATTCTTTCCATTGTGCATTACACATTGTGAAATGATCAGGACCCACACAGTGTTCAATTGTCACACTGAGCGCCTTTATTTTTTAAATACAGCGTTCCCACTGCTTCAGCGCTCGGAAGCCAGCTTTTCAGCTCCTTCCCACACCCCACGCCACTCCTTCCTGAGTCCAGGCACTAAAAAGGGGCAGATTTCATTAGTTCTAATTCCTCTCACCTGTCACCTTGGTCCTCCCGGCACAGCCCCGTGAGCTTACTGTACCACCCCTCCATTGCAGCAGAGCCAGAGACCACACCCCTGCCACAGACATCCTTTCCCCACTAAATTAAAATGCACTTTGCAGCTTTAAGAAGCTAAAGTGCAGACAACAGTAGTATTCTACTAGTAAAAGTAAAGTTTGTGAACTGTATGCAGTGTGATTCCTGTGGAAATTTAGCCCAGAATTGAGAGACAATTTTCAGAAATATTTTCAAAATTAATTCTCAAAAATACTTTAATGGGTGAGCAACAATGCAGTACTCTGATATTGAATCAGTTTGAATGTTTGTTTGTATTTTATCATATTAATGTATTGCTGCTACTTAACACAACAAATGTAGCACGGTTGTATTGTACTAGCTGACTTTTCAAAAGAGTGACCTAACAAGCAGTTAACTAGTTAGCAGTAGGTGCTGCTAGCATCTGACAGAGCCATGCTAGCTATTTCCTCATCCACCTTCTCAATACACTATTGCAAGCAGCAGGAGGAAGACGGCACCCCCGTGCATTTTTCAACAGGTTGCTCTGTGCTGATTATGAAATGTAATTACATTTTACCAGATACTGGGGAATGTCATGGTCCTGCGACCATGACTCAGTGACTTTATGTTTATGTACTTATTGTTATTACTTTCATTATTATTCATGGCTGTTTTGGGATGGTTTGTGTTTGGGATTTTAGACACTGGGTTCTGGGTTTGTGCTCCCTCTGTTGGTCCCTGGTGTTAGTGTTCCCCTGTCTCGTCAGGTTAATCAGGTCCAGCTGTTTCCCCCATCTGTGTGTGATTTCCCAGTGTCTCTTTGTGTATTTATAGCGTGTGATTTCCTCTGCTCGTGGTCGCGTCGTCTGTGTTCCTACCTGGTGTAATCCTCTGCGTGTTCTCCCTGCTGTTCTCCCTTCATGTTCAGGTTTGCCACTCCTCTGTGTAGTTTATCCCAGTTTAGTTTCGTCCTTAGTTCTGTTTGTCATCTCCACTTTGTGTTTGTTATTAACAATAAATCACCCTCACATCTGAATAAGTGCTGCGTTTTGGGTCCTCCTTCCACTCTCCACACGGCCGCTGCCCCGGACCGTGACAGTACGACGCGACCACAAGATGGACCCAGCAGCGCTTAACCCGTCCAAGGAGCTACGGGAGAATCTAATCGATGCCACACAGGAGCTGATCGACCTGTGGCTGGAAAGCCCGGGTGGCACGTCCCAGCGCGCTATAGAGAGGCGGCTACAGCGTCTGGTGACCGGTCTCCCATGGCTTCTGGGCTCGCTTTGTTCGTGGGAGCGGGAGTTCCTCCTTTTGGACCTCGGACTTCACCCCCCGTCTGCTTTTACTTTCGAGCAGCCCGAGGCGGTGAGCGAGCGACATGTTCTGGCTTCCCCAGTTTCCGGGACTTTGTTTTCTGGGGCGATTCAGAGCGGGATGGGAGACTGTATGGATCGCTTACCCACCTTCGTGGTGACTGATCCTTCCCAAGTGGGCGTGTACAGACCCTCTGCACGACTAACAGACTGTGTCTCTGCCACCCCTTCTGAGCCAGGACTTTATCGCCATTCTCCGGCTCAGTTCAGTGCTCGGCCACAAGCTCCCCAGTCAGTAGCTCAGCCGTTAGCCTCCCTGGGGGCGCAATTGCCTGTTCTGCCGCCGCTCCAGTTAGCCACTCAGCCGCCACCATCACCGCTAGCATCGCTACAACCCACGGTTCCGGTAATAGCTGAATCACAGTTTTCACACTGTTTTTCCACCGCTGTTTCTAGGCAGGGAGATGAACTGTTACATTACGGACCTGTTCCTCAACAGCTGGCAACATTAGTGACTGTTACTCACTCCGGGGCTTCCCCAGAGGCGGGGTTACTACCCTCAGCTTACTCTGGACCCCTGGTGGCCAAGATGCCAGCTGTGAACTGCACTGGGCTGTCACTGCCTGAGCAGGGTCAGTGCTCTGCGCAGCTGCAGCCCTCCTTATGTGTGCCAGAGGCCCACGTGCCTACTGGTTTTGTTTCACATGTGCCAGAGGCCCACGTGCCTACTGGTTTTGTTTCAAAAGTGCCAGAGGCCCACGTGCCTACTGGTTTTGTTTCATGTGTGCCGGGGGCCCCGGTGCCCACTGGTTCTGCGGCTGTTTTCGCTGGGGGGCCCGAGGAGCCCGTCCAGCCTCCTGCTTCACTAGCTGGGGGGCCCAAGGAGCCCGTCCAGCCTCCTGCTTCACTAGCTGGGGGGCCCAAGGAGCCCGTCCAGCCTCCTGCTTCGCCTGCTGGGGGGCCCGAGGAGCCCGTCCAGCCTCCTGCTTCTTCGGCTGGGGGGCCCGAGGAGCTCGTCCAGCCTCATCCCACACCTGCTGCCATGTCGGCTGGGGGGCCCGAGGATCCCGTCCGGCCTCCTGCTGCTTCTCCACCTGTGGCTGCTTCTCCACCTGTGGCTGCAGCGCCGCCTCCTGCAGTACCATCACCTGCAGCGCTACCACCTGCTACTGCCACGCCTCAGCCTGAAGCTTCATCCTCGCCTGGCCCGGCTTCATCCTCGCCTGGCCCGGCTTCATCCTCGCCTGGTCCTGGTCCAGCTTCAGCCTCGCCTGGTCCGGCTTCAGCCTCGCCTGGTCCGGCTTCAGCCTCGCCTGGCCCGGCTTCATCCTCACCTGGCCCAGCTTCAGCTTCAGCGTCTGCTTCGCCTAGCCCAGCTTCAGCTACAGCTTCATCCACGCCTGGCCCGGCTTCATCCTCGCCTGGTCCAGCCTCCGTGTCTGCACCCTCGCCTGGTCCAGCCTCCGTGTCTGCACCCTCGTCTGGTCCAGCCTTCGTGTCTGCATCCTCGTCTGGTCCAGCCTTCGTGTCTGCATCCTCGTCTGGTCCAGCCTTCGTGTCTGCATCCTCGTCTGGTCCAGCCTTTGTGTCTGCATCATCATCTCCGCCTGCTGCGGTCCCGGCTTCCGTGCCCTCAGCCTCGCCTGGCCCAGCCTCGTTTGGGTCTGGAGCTAAACGGCCGTTTTCTGGACCGCTGGCTAGGCTACTGGCCGAGCGCCGTCGCCTGAGTGGCCGCCGTTGCCTTCCGCACGGCCGGCCCCCGGACCGCCGTCGCCTGAGTGGCCGCCGTTGCCTTCCGCACGGCCGGCCCCCGGACCGCCATCGCCTGTGTGGCCGCCGCTGCCTTCCGCATGGCCGGCCTCCTGAACTCTTTACGCGCCGCCGTTGCCTTCCGCACGGCCGGCCTCCTGAACTCTTTACGCGCCGCCGTTGCCTTCCGCACGGCCGGCCTCCTGAACTCTTTACGCGCCGCCGCTGCCTTCTTCGTGGACGGCCTCCTGAACTGTGCTTTGGACTCTGCTCCCCTGTGGGTTTTGTGTTCATCTTTGTTTTGGGACTCTGGGGCCTCCGTCCGTGGTCGTGGTCCGGTCCCTCCGTCCTGGGCCCCCTGCCGCCCGCCCGGATCTGGTGGTGTGTTTCTGTGGCTGTCGGGGGCCAGCCCTTGAGGGGGGGGGGGTACTGTCATGGTCCTGCGACCATGACTCAGTGACTTTATGTTTATGTACTTATTGTTATTACTTTCATTATTATTCATGGCTGTTTTGGGATGGTTTGTGTTTGGGATTTTAGACACTGGGTTCTGGGTTTGTGCTCCCTCTGTTGGTCCCTGGTGTTAGTGTTCCCCTGTCTCGTCAGGTTAATCAGGTCCAGCTGTTTCCCCCATCTGTGTGTGATTTCCCAGTGTCTCTTTGTGTATTTATAGCGTGTGATTTCCTCTGCTCGTGGTCGCGTCGTCTGTGTTCCTACCTGGTGTAATCCTCTGCGTGTTCTCCCTGCTGTTCTCCCTTCATGTTCAGGTTTGCCACTCCTCTGTGTAGTTTATCCCAGTTTAGTTTCGTCCTTAGTTCTGTTTGTCATCTCCACTTTGTGTTTGTTATTAACAATAAATCACCCTCACATCTGAATAAGTGCTGCGTTTTGGGTCCTCCTTCCACTCTCCACACGGCCGCTGCCCCGGACCGTGACAGGGAAACTGACAAGGTGAGCTATTAAAAAACAAACAAAAATGTCCAGTCATAAGGTATTTAAATGAGATTACGAAGCCAATTATAAAAGTCAAGCAGGAAACAAAGAGCAGCTCTTTAAAGCCAGATTAACAATATTTAAACTCTGACCTTTCTATTTGAATCTCATTTTCCTATCATGTGCTGGCTGTTGCAGAAAGGATATCCTCCCATGCTGGGAAGATGAATAACATCCTGACCTTTACTTCAATACTTGCTGAAGAACACAAATAGATATCATTTAAAGAAGGTGTCCCTGATAAATAGAAATGACAATTATAAAGCTTTTAAAATATCTTTAAAAATTATTCTACAGTGAGCTGATACATTCTAGGATACGACAATTATTCAGTCCAAAAATAGTAAACTTCATAATTTGGATCATGAATAGCCATCAACCCACATAGCAAAATTGGTATGGCCCCGATCTGGCCCACACAATGTGCTTACACGTAGCCCACATACCGCAAAGAATGACGGCCCTTTGGTGGCCCAGATCTGGTTTGCCAGAGGTGGCCCACACATGGGCCAGCACAAGGCCAGTTGCAGACATACTGGTGGTCCTGTGCTGGCCCATGTGTGGATTACCTCTGGCAAACCTTATCTGAGCCACCAAACGGCCATCATTCTTTGCGGTATGTGGGCCATGTGTAAATTGTGTGCAGCCACGGGCCATTTGCAGACACACTGCTGGCCCTGTGCTGGCCCAGAACAGTTTCAGCTCTGGCCCCAGATGTCAGCCTAATGTGTACCTTAATTAATCCATGTAATAACAACGTGCCGGAACATAATAGTGCAAAAGCAACATGACGGAACTCTGTTCAGACATTGAATGGACTGAGTGCTCTACAGCACTTTTCTACTGTCTCAGATTGCTCAAAGTGCTCTATACAACATGCCATAATTACCCAATCACACACACTTTCGTTAAACTGAGTGCTTCCTAACGACATTTATACACATTCAAGCTCTTGAGATGCAAACTTGAGGAGCCAGGGATCGAACCAATCACCTTGCAATCAGTAGGTGACCTGCTCTACCTCCTGAGCTACAGCCACCTGCTGGCACAGATGAGTAAACCGTCACTAGGTTTTGGATAAAGTGTACACTCACAAACCTGTCAAATCTGCATTTGAAACGTTGGCTACTATAGCAGTATAGTATTGCAACGTGGCATTTGGATCTTCTAACTAAAATAGGAAAATAGGAACATAAATAGTGCCATCATTGCCAGACCTGGCCCACATCTGGTTGACATACACCCTGCCATGACACCGGTCAGTCAGAAGTGCCAGCTTGATGCCAGGGGCCCGTTCTTCGTACGTCGCTTACTACATCCAAGATCAAATGACACATCCAAGATCAAATCATCGCGCTAACCGTGAGCTCGCTAATCCGGTTCCCCGAACACACCTGCTGTTGACGATTAGTACAGCTGGACGCAGTAATGTGACATCACTGGGTGTCATAAAAGGGGCTACGCATCGATAGTAGAAACATTGATCGGCAACCCTCTGATTGGTCGGCGAAAATGTCGAAGGAGCGCGCTCGGCTCGGTATTTTTCGGCAGCAGAGCAAGAACTCCTGAGTGAGGGATTTCAGGAGTTTCAGAGTTTAATCAGAACGCAAGGGAACACTGCAAAGGCTGCAAAAGCAAGGAGAGAGGGCTGGCAGAAAGTTGCTGACAAATTAAACTCGTAAGTAATTTAATAATAATAATAATAATATATTGGATTTATATAGCGCTTTTCAAGGCACCCAAAGCGCTTTACAATGCCACTATTCATTCACTCTCACATTCACACACTGGTGGAGGCAGCTACGGTTGTAGCCACAGCTGCCCTGGGGCAGACTGACAGAAGCAAGGCTGCCATATTGCGCCATCGGCCCCTCTGGCCAACACCAGTAGGCGGTAGGGTAGATTTATTATATTACACTATATTATCCAATATTATATTACATTATATTATATTGTTATATTATATCCTCTTTCACATTAGAGCCACAACAGGACCCACTAGAACATGGGAACAAGTAAAAGTGAAATATAAGAATATTCTACAGAATGGTAATATTTATCACTTATATTGCTTTTCGTCTCTTGGAAAGAGAGCCTGAAATAATCTGTTTGTTTGTTTATAACAGCAACCAAGAAAAGGGCAGAGCAAAAAAAGACAGGTGGTGGTCCTGCACCCCCTCGTCAACAAGTTGGTTAAGTAAATAATATCCTCACGGGAAAATCGATATCTCTCAATGAGCACACTGTCGCGCTGAGCTAAAGGATCCTGTCTGTCCCGCAATATACGCTGAATTCTGAGGACTCTCCTTATCAATCTTGCACCTTCCGCAATGGGTTGCTCGCGTAAACGGACAGGACATGGCTGCGACAGGCTTCCCAAATCCACCTTGGCTTTTATAGCCGTGGTCTCTCATCTTGATTACACGAAGTAATTTACAATTACTACTCTGAAATATGAATT
The DNA here is from genome assembly GCF_963969265.1 of Rhamphochromis sp. 'chilingali'. Classification (NCBI taxonomy): domain Eukaryota; kingdom Metazoa; phylum Chordata; class Actinopteri; order Cichliformes; family Cichlidae; genus Rhamphochromis; species Rhamphochromis sp. 'chilingali'. The sequence continues at coordinate 10,155,020 of NC_137932.1, read as the reverse complement.
ACATCTGTAATAATCACATACATGTAATAGAATGTTAATAGTACATTTCCCTTTTTTAGGAAATGACCTGTATGTATCTGTGTGACATCAATAAAAGGATCAAGTGCTGCATTATCTTCAGTTACATTGATGTTATTTATTTATCGCTGTTGCTTTCGTATAAATGAAGCGGACATACCTGCGTGGCTGCGATCTAATCCTGTTTACATAAAGTAAACCTGCTCCCGAGCAGGTTTACGCTTACGGCTCTGTTGCTATGACAGCAAGTCCCGGATGAGCTTCGGGGAACCGACTGATCCAGGATCACGCGAAATCGTCAACAATCTAATCCGGCTAACCTACTTAGCGAGGTACGAAGAACGGGCCCCAGATCCGGGCCAGACCTGTTTGTTATGGGCCTGGGCCACATAAACCAAACCACAATCGAGCCAGATATGGCATGTCATCACATAGACAGTACCATCTATGCCAGGCCTGGCCCATATCTGGATGACATACGTCTTATCATGCCAGAAGTCAACCAGCAGAGCCGGCTTGATACCAGATCTGGGCCAGATCTGCTTGCTATGTGGGAAGGAAGCCAGGGCTTACTTTGCATTCTGTTGCAGCCTTAAAGTTACGCCTGTTTATGAGAATTTCATCATTTCTCTTCAAACTCCTACAGATGTTACTGAGAGGTTAACATACTTCTGAAAGCTCTGCAGCAGGAAGTCTTTGCCCTAGGCATTAAAACAAGATTTCACAAGGTCTGCAAAGATTTTCACTCCATTAGACAGGTTTATGATTTGATACCACAGCATAGATGTCAAGGAGCCTCAGTGACCTTGAAGGTTTTTGTAAACCTGTGTGAAAAAGGCTGAAATGATAGACACTGACAGAATGTCCAATCCCAATTTATAAAAGTGCTTTGGAAACTTTGGAGTTCATCCACCCAGTGCACATAAATACACTGATTATGCTACCAGCCAAAAAAAAGAGGAAACATTGTAGCAAACATTGTTGAACACAGAAAATGTTCTTGCACAAAACATCTGAACTATTGAATGGATAAAAAAAAGTAGTTATTCTGTACCATATTTTTATGATGAAGTGTGTGTGTGTGTGTGTGTGTGTGTGTGTGTGTGTGTGTGTGTGTGTGTGTGTGTGTGTGTGTGTGTGTGTGTGTGTGTGTGTGTGTGTGTGTCAGAGAGCTGTCAAGGCTGATGTGGAAGTCAGGTGTGGAGTCATAACAGTTGTCACGGTTCATATTTTTCAATGCTTTGTACCACCTTCCACACCAGCTAAGCTCTGCACGTTGAATGGATGGCCTTCAAAAGGTGAAAAGTGCAGTATCAATGGCTGCCTCCATCTGAGCTCCAACAGCTCTTCATGTCTATTTCTGCTCAGCAAAAAATTTCTAGCTAATGAGAAATGTATTCAATTTACATGGAAATGTCACATGATAGTTCATATTATTATTCACAGTTCCAGCTATCTTTCAGAAAAAGAAAAAGAAACTACTCAAAAGAGAGCAAAAGACTGATAATGTTCTCATTATATTCTATACATTGTTATAGCAACTGTTATAGTATAAGAATGAATTTCCTCTGAAATGAACCTATTTCTCTACACATAGAGCAGTCCAGTTTCAGTTCTCTGTTAAAGCCAAAAATATGGATACTAAAAATTCTCCACAGGTGTATGTTGGCTACAGTAGGCTCCAGCTCCCATTAACGTTTCTTAATTCCAAACTGGACAACCAAAGAAAGAGTAAACTGAAGCGGATTTTTGAATTTGTGCCATGATGAGTTCTTAACAACCTCACAACAATGACAAATCTAGAGATCACTGTTCCTATCTGTTTGCCAACAAATTGTTACAATATGTAATTAAACAAATGGGATTCAACTTGTTAATTATACTGTATCTGTGGAGATAATTACAGATGTAACTGTGGGTATATGTTTCAAAAATTATCACAGTCAGGTTAAAAGACTTTCCTGGGTTTCCATTGGCTATATTCAGCAAACCTAAGCACTCCATGCACACACACATTCTTATATTTGCTGAACAGTGAGGACTTGGTAAAAATACCTACAAAGTGGGGTCACATTTAGGGTATAAGACATTCCTGCTCTTATACCCAAGTTTTTCTAGGATTGTGGGAGTGGCATGTACAAGATCATTCGTTTCTGTAATGCTGGAAGTGAGGATGATGAGTAGAGTAGGATCCCTTCTGATAAAACTCTTTTAGCCACAGTTTTCATCCTTAGCTCAGTAGATGCACGTGTCATAGCAAGTGGCTGGGCATCATCTAGTTCCTAAGGCCATTCTCTTCTACCAAGGTCAGCTCATTATGTCCATAATCTTCTCATAAGATTGTCACCTTTTTGAAATACATTAGGGCTTTTCACAGAAGATGTCTTTCCTTGCCAGAGCAGGTTACCTGTTTTTAATAATGTCCAGTACCATGTGATGACTAAAAAAAGTCCTTTATATTCTGCTTTTTGAACCGCTCTCTATCCCACCAAACACTTATGCACATACGCATGTACCACATTTACACCTACTCAGCTCCTGTATTTATAACTATAATTGGAGTGTGCTGAAGAACTGAAATGAGACATTGTAGGTACCTATAAGTGCAGCTGTTTCCAAGGGCCTGAAGGGCATTCATGCATAAGAGCAACTCATCGCTGAGGCCAAATTAGGAAGGAGCGTTAAATCCATCTGCATACAGAATTCATGCACGACCACACTCAAACTGTAACTTTGATTGCTGTTTTAAAGCACTTGTCACCTGGGAAATTTAAAATAGCTCTTAAGGACAGGAACACATGAAATGTTGGCTTTACTCTGTACATATACAATAAAAAAGGCAACGCTGAAGTTTTAAATGTGCAGATACTGAGTCAGTGCACACTGTTTAGCTACTGGCAGTATACTGTATTTTCAGGTAAATTTCCCAGTCATTTAGAAAACAGGAGATAAGGGGTAAACGGATATGAAGAAAGTTGTGATATAACCTATTACACAAATTATGGTCATTACTACTCTCATTGTGAATAATCAGCATTTTCATCAGAGATAAGGACCTACCTCATAATAGCAGAGCAGGTCAAGAAATACTCAAAGAAAGGTGACTCAGTTATCGTGCTCAGTGTCTGAGGAGCAATAATTTCTTCAAAAGTCAAATAAAATCATGGACAAGACAATAACTCATACATTGACTTCCTCAATTTAAATGTTATATAACTACAGTTATATAATGGTTGCTGGCAGGAAATAAGTGCATGCTGTGGCTTTAAAATACACACAGTATGCTTCTGCATATACCATTATTTTCTGCATACACAAGCAGCTACATTTGGTAAATTAGAGCCAGTCATCACAGACAGACATTATCAGGATATAATTAAAACCATATACTCAGTCAGGAAGCAGCTGAACTATTAAAGGTGAATAACAGCAGTTAATTTAGCAGGATTTTAAAAGTTATACAACAGCAGAGCTTCGCTATTTCTGGCCTGCTGCAACAGGTGTGGAAGAGTCTGATAAACAATAGTTTTTAGCACATGTCATGTAAAAATAAAAAAGAAGGGGGCAAAAGGGAAATCTCAAAGGTAATCTCACACATGAGTTAACATGAGATGAGTCCTGCCTCTAAACAGGAAACACAGGAGAGAGGTGGACACTGAGGAAGAGCTTTCATAGTCCATCACATCAAATGTTAGCTTTCAAGTTCTATTTTTGTTTGATTTTTTTTCCTGCACACACCTACTGGCTGTACCCAGACACATGCAATCTTGTCAGAGAAGTGGAATTTCTGAGTTATTTTTTCTCTGCTTAGTGCAGCTGTACATTTATTTTTATACTGGCAGCAGATCAAGAGTAGTTGTAAACTAGAGTTACAATAGGGAAAATGAAAGAATAACCAACGGACTTAAGTTCCTAATTTTAATTTTAGCTAACTATTTAAAGGTCGTGTTTATGGTTGGTGTTTGTCCCAGCTGTCACAGGGTACATCCTGAACATGTCACCTATCTGTCACAGGGCTAACAATGAGACAGACAACCATTCATCCATCCATCCGTTTTCCTCCCTTTATTCCATTCAGGTTTGGGGGGGGAGGCTATCCCAATTGTCATAGAGCGAGAGGCAAGATTCACCCTGGTCACGTCGCCAGTTTATCACAGAGAGACAACCCTTCGCATTCCCAAGTTCACCAATTAGCCAAAAATGTGTGTGTTTTGGACTGTGAGAGGGAGCCAGATTATCCAGAACTCTGTACAGAAATATCCCAAGCTGGCAGGTGAATTAGCCCTAGGACCTTCTTGCTATGAGGCAACACTGCTCTCCACCACATCATCGTGTGGAGAAATGGATGGATGGATATAGCTTGAAGCTTAGTATGCGGGTTTCCATTAGGAAAGCTACTACAAACCCATGCATGCTCAACACTAAAATAAAATGAAAAATGCCCTTAGTTTTAGTCATTTCCTGAAGAAGCTGTGGGTGCATATGTATTCATTGAGACTTGTCTATATATGAGAGTTGACCATGTTCACAAATTGTTGCATGTGTACTGTTTTACCTGTTCAGAACTTCTTAAACCAGCCATACAAATATCAAAAACTAAACTAAACTAAAAATGAGGTTGAAAAAAAAAAATACATAATGGAAATAATAATAAAAAAGAATTAAAATTAACAAAATTTGCGGGACCTTTCATTCAAGCATGAATGCAATGATGCAATCATTGTCCAGAATATGACTAGCCAAAGCTGTGCAACAATCATTTCAAATATTTTCCAGTTCTCAACTGGGTACAATCAATCAGAGTACATAATGTTTTACATGTTCTGGGTTTTGATGGTTCATTGGGGTATAGGAAAAAACACACACACACTAAAATCTCCAGACTGGAGTGCTTTTAATAGAGCATCAAGTAGTGGCTCCTTTATGATCCCGTTATGGGAAATATAATACCTGCATGGAGAAGTCAGATCGAGAGTGCTGATTGAAGTGGTTACATGTTTCCTGCACTTTTGTATTCTTTCTCAGGGCAGCCAATCACTCATCAGGGCTGCCTTACGCAGAAACAGATGCCCACTCAGACCTCTCAAACATAAGTGACCAAACAAAGCAGCAAGCAAAGAGAGGGGCTTAAGTAGACTCAGCACAGGTGCAAACAATAATTAATCAGCACAGGTGTTAGCACTGAGCCTAATTAACTCAAGACTGCTCAGTGGAGAAAACACAACCGGGAAGGACATTTAGTGAAAGAACACAGCGAGGCGCAAATGTTTGCTTTTCCCTGGTGTTTCTTTTTTCTTCTTTAGTGTTTCAGGTTAAACTTCAGGCTGCATGAGACAATCCTCTCACATGGAGCTCAGTCAATATTCCTCGCAAGGAAATGAGCTTGAAGACAGAGACACTCACAGACAGGAGTCAGGATAAGACCACATCAATCAACTGTGTAAATGTTCGTTTGAGTCTATCAGCCTCAATCCCCTTTCTGCTCAATCTATCGTTTATAATGAGTCTGGAGATGCATTCAGTGCAGCTGAAATCTATGGCATCATTGGAAGAAATGGGGCTTCAATACACATGAATGTTACTCGAGAGAGTGACAAGAAATCAGAAAACTGTTATGAGTTACTGGGATTGGATAAACAGAGTATATTGTGTTTGCTCTGTTAATCATACCACATGCATCACAGGTAAAACAAAGTGATCTGCAAACAGGAAGTCACGGTTTACTGCTGTGAATAGGAAATACTTGTAACTATACTGTGCATCCTCTGGGCTGCTTCTGTCATTGCTGCTGGGGTATTAGAGTCTATGCTTCAATGTGTTTTGGGTCTTCTGTAGGAAGGAAACATCTGGCAGCGGGTATTTTCCCTCTGGAAGATGTGGTTTTTATTCCTGTGAAGTTTGTGTCGTGATGTGGAAAACTGGTCTCAGCAGGCACATCGTGCGCATTAACAGGAGGGGACAGGAAGACTCCTTCCTCCAGCCCTAAAACCTGCTGCCACATCAGACAGCTGTGCCTTTCCAGACCCAAACAGTCAGCTGCAGCCATTGTCAAGAACATGAGATTAAACCCTTATTATGTCACAGGCCACTTTCCACCCTGATAACATTCTTAAAAACGCATTTCCACCATGCATTGTTATCTATCATAAATCTAATCTCTGAATACTTTGGTGTCAGCAGGAGGAAAAAAAGTAAATCAAATCGGCTCGGTATTTTATTGCAGCACAGTAACAAATTGAGCTGAATCAAGTGTATAAGGGCAATTTTTCTTTATTTTCAATCAAAAAGGTATTCTTCATCATGATGTTCAGTTATCTTTTTATCTAGAAATCAAGGCCTAACACCACAAGAAAGTAACAGTGTAACGTAAACAACTTTATCAAGAGGATAAGCACTTTTTTTTTCTTTAAAACTTTAAAGATTCAAAGGAACAATAGACACAGACATACATTACAGCTATGGCATTAGAAATGATTCTGTTTCCAGGTTTGATAAGGACAGGGTTTTTTTGTTGTTGTTGTTTGGTACAAGTTGTACAATATGACAGAAACTCTCCACTAAACACAGGGATGGGTGTTTTTATTGGAATCAGTAAAAAGTGTTATATAGATGTTGTTATTGGCACTTCTCCACCAGACACCAAATTGACTTGGACTGTATTTGGAAACAAAATGTTGTACCATGTTCTTGTAACACATTTACATATTTTGGCCCCTTATCCACCTTTATGGTTGTTTTAGAATAGCAAAAGAGGAATTTCGGCACACGTCTAAAGTGCATGATTCGATACAGTTTCACTCCAATAATCAAATTTAAATCAACTTGGTTGTTTGTTTTGTTTTTTCCAAACAGGAAATTCTTCCCACCCTCATATGACTTTAGCCCTGTTTTGGCCCCAGCTCAGGCCACCTACAATTATCCTATATGGGGATCTCTTCTTGATCCTTTAACATAGCAGAATCAGAAGTCACAGTCCCAGCCAGAGAACTCCTCTTCTGCCTTCGTCTGATCAAGAGGGAAGCGATCAAAGTTGATGTAGCAGGGACCCTGAAAGAGGATGAAATGTTAATGAAGCTCATAAAACAGCCTATCCCGTAATCTATTTCTAATCAGTAATATTAAGCACTCTTAAATCCCCTCATTTTAACAAAATTCGGCTAGTGACGAAATAACACCCACATAGTCCCAATGAAGAAAATTCAACATTTTTGGGGAGTTGATCATTTATTTTAAAGAAGCATTTACTTTTGAATGAAACATTTAGTAAAAATATTTTTAAATGTTCATTTGAAAGCATAATCCTACCGGGGTTTTTTTTAATCTTAACACATGACTAGGAAGAGGATGAGGACAAGAAGAGCAAGAAACTGGAGCAACTACGATAGGCTAATTTCCTTTCTGGGGCCAGTAATGATATGAGGGTGAAAAACTTAGGGTTGTTTTCCATTTGGACTTTCTATTTTTTCATGTTCATGCAGTGTGTAATAACCTTTCAGACCCAGGTTTTGTTAATATAGTCTGAATACACAGTGGGTTTCATGTATCAAAACGTTCTTTAGCCACTGCGAAAACCAGTAATATTTGTTCCACACAATCCTGCCTGCGGTCCTTCTTTTGTTTCACTTTCTCTAAACATAAAAAAAGGTTCTGCTTTCCATGTAAGAGTAACACTGGTTTGACTTGCCTTGCGGATAAGCCGTGCTGTGGGAGCCTCAAGCTGACCCACACGCAGCTTGTGCCAGTTCATACTGCTGAACCACCTGAAGGTAAAAAGGGAGATTTTGTCATTACTATTACTATTATTATTATTAAACATGGTTTTATAATCATAAAATAATAACAAGGTAAAAAGGCTCAATCAGCAGTGTAGAAACATAATCTATAAAGACAAAATCACCATGCTGTTTTTCTGTACAAAGAACTTTAGACTGCTAATCACTTCCCTATTTTTCACATAGTATATATTTATTGTAGTAAATGTACTCACTCTATAGTAATACCGCTATAATAATTACGCAACATCGTATGTGCTATGCACTTGAGGTGGAAAGGTGCATAATGTTTATCATTACAGATTAGTAAATGTATAAAATTACTGTTGCCTGTTCAATATAGGCAAAAATGCCTTGTTGATGCCAAAGGTCAGAGGAGAATAGCTGACCTGCTTCAAGTTAGATAGGAACTCTACAGTAAATCAGATAACAACTGGTTACAACCGAGGTAAGCAGAAGAGCTCAGGAAACTGACATTACAATTCACACCAAAATTGGATGATGGAATTTTGGAAAAAAGCTTTCTGTTCTCGATTTCAGATGCAACATTTGTATAGTAGATTCAGAATCTGGCATAAACAACGTGAAAGCATGGATACATCTTGGTTGTACCAGTGGTTCAGACTGGTGGTGTAGTGTAATGTACTACAGTACAGGCAGCAGTAGGTGACCAAAGAAGAGAGTTTTGCCATGGTTACCTGTGATGCCGGATATCTTTGATCCCATTTTTGGTGTTTCCTAATCTCTGACCAGGCCGAGGTCTGAAAAAATGCATCATTCAGAGAGAAGGCAGTTCAGAAACTGCTTTTGGTTTCATGAGCTTTCATTTTTCAAGAGGTGTGTTTTATTACAAATATATTTCTATATAAATACAAATGCATCTAATGATGGAATGCTTTCTTTTTCAGACATTTTTGTCATTTTTCATTATTCACACTGTACTTTGAGGCACTGTGGCATTTCCAAACAAGAAAACTCACCGACCAGATTTTGGGGGATTTTTAGTTTTTTTTGGTACACCTGCTTAAGTGCTTGTGAATTCTATTTCAAATCAGCCAACGATATGGAAGCAAACCAATGCATTTAGACGTGCAGTTCAAGCTGAGCATCAGAATGAGGAAGAAAGGTAATTTAAGTGACTTTGAACGTGGTTGTCGGTGCCAGACGGGCTGGTCTAAGTATTTCAGTAACTGACAATCTACTGGGATTTTTTCTTACACATCCATCTTTAGAGTTTACAGAGAATGGTCCAAAAAAGAGAAAATATCCAGCGAACGATAGTTTTGTAATAATTTTGTGTTTAAACCAGGTTGTCAAACATAAGGCCCGGGGACCAGAATCGGCAGACTCCAATCCAGTCCACTAAAAGGCATAAATTTAGAGACTTTTAAACTTTTAATCTCATCAGTTTTACAGCTTATGATAAAGACCTTCCCTACAGCCATCCATACTATACTTAAGTAATTAAATCCACTCTTCTATAGAAATATCAGTTTTTACATTGAATTCACAGTCAGCAAAAACAGACAAAAACACACATTGACAAACTATATTGTATACTTACGGGACAGTGTGTGCAGTGAACTACTAGATATAGTTTTCTGTAATTTTACACATTTCATTGGTCCAGCCCACTTAAGATCAAACTGTGGCCCACGATGTGGAAACTACTTTGAAATCTCTGTTTTAAATGCTAAAGCCTACCTGACTATTAATACTACCCATGTCCATCCCTTTAACACCTCAGTGTACCAATTTTCTCATGGCTGCTTCTTGCAAGCTAATATGCAATAATGTCACAAACCTCAAATCATCTCAAACTGATTACAGTGAGTTCACTGTGCTCAAACGGCCTCCACAGGTACCAGATCTTAGTGTAAAAAGCTCTTCTGGGATGTGGTGGAACAGCAGATTCACATCATGGATGTGCAGCTGACAAATCTGCAGTAACTGTGTGATGCTGTCATGCCAATATGGACCAAAATCTCTGAGGATGTTTTAAGCACCTATGCCACAAATAAGACAAAAAGGGGTCTAATCTAGTATTAGGATGGTGTAGATAATGAAGTTGCCACTGAGTGAAATTTTCATAAGGTCTAATTCCATTTTTCTTTTTTGTACAATTATCAGTGACCTATATGAAAATGTAATCTATGTGCTCTCAATAAACTCAGCTGTTCTTACCTGCACAGTTTACTGATAATGGACTTGGCTGCTTCGCTCATATAAGGTGCATAATGGAGCTCCCCATCCAAAATTTTGGCATAAATCTTCTGGGGCTCTGAGCTTGAAAAGGGAGGGCTGACCATTTGAAAACAGAAAAAAAAAACGTGTTGTTAATAAATGTTTAATTTTTATTGAATGGTATTAAAAAGACTGAAACCTGAAATTGTGAGACACTGAGCTCTGAAAAAGCCATACAGTGCTGCTGCCATCTGCTGGTAAACATTAAGGTTATTTTATGTCTCTGTTGGTTAAAAAAAAAAAGTATTATTATTATCATTGTTATTACCTTCCCGCCAATAGTTCAAAAATCAGGATGCCAAGAGACCAAAAGTCAACTGCAAAGTCATGTCCCTGGTTCTTGATGATCTCTGGAGCCATGTACTCAGGAGTACCAACAAATGAGTAGGTTTTCTCGCCCCGAACCAGCTCCTTTGCAAAACCAAAGTCAACCTGGATGATGACAAGCACCCACACAAGAATCAAATGTGATGATAAAGTCTTCATCAACTGAAATTCACATTAAAAAAAAGTTTGTTTGCTTTAGAAACTTGTTTACAGCTAAAGACGCACCAGTTTGACGTAGCCCTTCGCATCCAGCATCAGGTTCTCAGGCTTTAGGTCTCTATACATGATGTTCTTCTTGTGGAGGTAAGCATAGGCCTCCACCACGCAGGCAGTGCAGAACACAGCGACAGGCTCGTCAAAACGACCTCTAACATTCACAAAGATGCAATAAGTTGGACAACGGTTTTCTTAAAAATTTCTGTAAACTTCCATCTGCTACAGCTTCTACAAAAAAGTATGTATTTTAAACTGGGGAACTCTAAATATAGAGCATGATTTCACTTTTCGTCTTACACTTCTTTGAGTTTGGTCCAGATTTCCCCACCACTACAGAACTCCATCACCATGTAGATGTATCGTGTGTCTTTGAAAGCTCCATGAAGTCTAGAAACAGCGAGAGCAGAAAACATTTTCAGGTGCTCTGCGCTCAACCGATGGATTTAAAACACTGCAGTCCACATATCTTTGATACCTGACAATGAATTCACACTGCACAGCTTTAAGGATCTTCTTCTCAAACAGCATGTGCTCTTCCTGTCTCTTGGCAACAATGTGCTTCTTGCTGACTCGCTTCACGGCGTAATATTTTCCATGGGGCAGGGTGGTCATCTTAGAAGAGCAAAAACAGTCATCAGTGCTAAATATTTTACAACCCCAGTTCCAAAAAGAGTCAGGACAATGTGTGAAATGTTTAAGTTCTCATGTCAGGTAACAATGTAACAAAGTAATATGGTTGGGTATAAATCGAGCATCTTCGACAGGGAGAGATTCTCAGCAGGGTAGAGGGGCAGAGGGGCAGTTCACAAGGAGGATGGGGTTCAAGCGCTATCATGGAAAGAGTAAGCCATACATGAACAACATCCAAAAACACCAGTCTTCTGCAGGACAGAGCTCATTTAAAATGGATAAAGGAAAAGTGAAAAACTGTTCTGTGGTCAGACGAATCAAAATTTAAACTTCTTTTTTGGAAAACATCCTGTACTCTGGACTAAAAAGGAAGCAAATTATCCCAACTTTTTCAAGACACATTGCAGCCATGAAATTCAAAACAAGCTAATATTTTTTTCTGAAAGTCGTACATTTCCCTATTTTTAACTTTTGATATGTTTTGCTTCTTTTATATCGTGATTAAAATACAGGTTGTGAGATTTTCAAATTATTGCATTCTGCACTGCATTTCACACAGTGTCCCCACATTTTTGGAACTGGGGGGTTTGGATTTACTGCAAATGAGAGAAATATCCATATATGTTAAAGTACATAAACGTTTAGTGGCTAATGCGACCGTAACTAAAATGAGGGGTTAGAGCTGAGCACAAGTTAGCTGAACAACAAATTATAAATTTTTTCTGACTGTGGGAGTAATTACCTTTAGCAGTTCACAGACTACCTTATACATCACATCAGTGTTTACAGTAGGCTGACAGAGCCTCTCTTTACAACAGCAACTTCCACATGCCAGTGCAGGGTAAACATAGCTATAATTATTATGTCCTTTTTCCATTTCGATAGCTCAAACGGTTGTGACACATGGGACCATAATACATCATCCATTATGACTGTGTTAACCCTGTTCTGGTGTGGTGGTGAAAACTACCTCTGTAGTTTCTACCTTTCTAATAAATGTTTAAAATATATATATATATATATATATATATATATATATATATATATATATATATATATATATATATATATATATATATATATATATATATATATATATATATATATATATAGTGTGTGTGTTTTTAAACCCAGACAAGATGCACAACTGACCAGCGACACACGGCCAAATCCTCCAACTCCAAGTGTGACAGGATCTCCTTGATAGCGACCCTCCTGATAGAAGACTGGAACCAGATCCTTCAATCTCAGAGTGGAGCTGGGGCTGAGAAAGAGTGGTGATTTTATTTTAATTTTTTAGATTTGTTTTCACTAATAACTGCTTATTGAGCTTATTCTGGTGACTGATTGTTGGTTTTGTAACATATTTTAACCTTCACCTTCAACAGCCCCTCACCTCAACTTTTCTGGAGGTTGCGCCTCCTGCATCACTTTGGAGCTGGAAGTGAAAATAAATTTGACAGGATATGAGCAGGAAACTAACTGGGGCAGTCTATTTCACCTCCACGTCACACTCTCGGTAAGGTGGAGGAAAAAACAAATTGTGGTTATGCAATCAACAGTGCTTTTTTTTCAATACATACTCATCAAAGAGTTCCAGGTGCTCTACGGGAATTGTTTCTTCAAATACCCTAAACAAAAGGCATCATTAGTCAAGCTGTGCATCTGTAAGCAAGTGGGAAAACACAACAGACAGCAAACAGACTGTAAAGCAACCGAAGAATTGTCCTCTCCAGGAGCAACAGCTGTCACTGCAGAGCCTGAGCGAACACACTATCACATTCGGTTACTGTCGGAATTGAGTGCTGGGTCAGACTCACTCCTTGTCAATGGAGAAGCAGGTAACAGGGCCGTCGGCAGTGCAGGTTGCTGTCCTCAAGACCTCGCTGCAAGACAAAAAGCATTGCCAAAATTCAAGTCTGTGGAAATGCAGTGAATACAGCTGCAGAAAGAGAAGCTCATAGAGATATTTTAATTGAATAACATATATTAGCAAATACTAATATGTAGATTAAAAAATATGCAATGTGAAAAAGTACTGCATTATTTTGAGAAAAATAATTCCCAGTGAAATTGCAATGGTGCTGCATGTCCTGCAAATTAGAGGCAGACAACACAAGCTAGATGATATTTGATATTTATTAAAAATCCAATATCCTCCTTGTATAATCAAAACAACCTCTGTTATTCCACCAGAGGATCACACACACACACACACACACACACACCCACACACACACAGTGTTTCTGTATGCATGCACCTCTACTGACAGCCACAGCAATAAATTTGCTTCAATGGCTCATTTGCATCTTAGCAGAACTGCGCAATTTAGGGAAAAACGTGATGTTTCCGTCACCAGAGAGCATTCGGAGGATAATCTGAAGAATCTGCAAAATAAAAATGTCACAGCTGACAGCAGCTGAGGAAGGCGCGAGGAGCACATCGTGCTGCACGAGGCTCTCGCAAATGTCCTCAGGCATGTGTTGTGTCTCCATGGTTACCGTATGAGGGCCTGTTCCCCGAAATGCTCCCCTTTTCCCATCCTGCGAATCTGCTTCTGATGACCGTTCACGTTCTTAGTCACCAACACCTGAAGGGGAAACACGCACACAGGCAAACAAACGGAAAGAATAAATGTTATGCACACAAGAGAAATATGGGTTTGTGAAATAGGCTGGATAAAAACTCTGGGTGTGACTGGCCAAAGACGCACGTTAAGATATCGTTACCTCTCCTTTGAGGATGATGTAGAATGCGTTTCCTTCTGTTCCCTCTCGAACTATAACATCTTTGTCCTGGTACTTCACCTAGAAGAGACAGAATTAAAAATAATATTAAGAAAAATGTGTACTTTCAGATTCACTCCAAGAGCTGAAAGAAAACATCCTTGTGTTCAGTGTATTTGATTCTGTTGTGTCGTAGCAAAAAAAGACATCGAGGTGCACACCTCCTCCATGGAGTCAATGATTTTGGACAACTGGACATCATTCAGGTCCTTCAGAGTGTGGGCCCTGAAATGGCAAGTGGGAATTTAAGAGAAAATTAGAAATAGGGGAAGCATTTGCTGCATTAGTGCAGCGAAAAATACCAAAACTGTTATGATAGAGTTACAAAGAGAATCCGAGGAGTCGGGATGAAAGTTTTATCATGGCTGCTGAGTCTAGAAACTCACGTCTTCAGGAAGCCCATGAGCTGTTCTCGTTTCTTCTTGGACTTGTTGGTCATAATGCTTCTGTAGGTCTGTCGCTCCATGCACCACAGATGCACAGGTGTCTTTGCTGCAATATGAGCACACAATAATAGAGATAAAAATAAACAAAAATAAAAAGAGTAGTGGACTCAGTTAACTTTGAAGCATATTTTACGATTAAGACATTTGAACTCTTGAATTAATTTAACTACAACTGTAACAAAAACTGATTGAACCTTTAAAATTATTGGGGTTTGGTTTGATTGAAAATTCACAAATACTGTTCAGATGTAATAGATGAAATCTGAAATAAATGACATAAAACCATAGCCAGATGCACTCTATTACCATCGCAGAACTCATATGACAAAGTGAGATAAATGAGAGACAAGCTTGCTGCAGATGGGAGAAAACTGCCTTCCCACGGGTGGATTGCATTGTAAAGGGATGTACTTGAACACACTGTTTTTTCTACATTGAATCAGGCACCTTTGTTACAAAACTACTGTGACTAAAAAGCTATTATTTTTTTCTGTCACTGTTATGTTAGTTAAGTTATGTTATTGTTTTGGTTTTGTCACATTTTACATTTCATTGTCCGAAAAAGCTGCTACCTTTCATAGCACAAGGCATGTTCATTATATCAAAATGCGACTCCAAGCGTTTGTGATAAGCAGCAACATCCTCCTTCACATGTTTTCTGCATCCATTTTGGGGATTTTGGACAACCAGTCCCAAAACCACACTAAACCAGTTTCAATCAGGATACTGTTTGGGTCCTTTCAAAATAAAAGTTTCTTCTTTTTCAGAAGTGTTATTGTTAGTCAGTTTGTTCTCCCCTCAGTGACTATAATGTGTCCAAATACCAAAGCAAACTATGATATTCTCCCCACCATGCTCTAGAGTTAGGTTGATGTTTTGTTGTTAACATGCTGGGCAGTTTTCCTCCAATGCACTGCTATGTATTTCTGTCAAAAAGTTCATCCATTATCTCATATGTAGAACATATGTGGTCATATATTATACATACATACATGTCTCCACATAAATTACATTATACTATATAATACAATCACTACAACCCTCTGCAAAACCCTCCAGGAGGCATCATTATACAGGCTGACCTTTGACTGTTGCTGTCCTTTTGCAGTTGTACAGAATCGCCAGCTCTCCAAAAACATCACCACTAGTAAGAGTTCGGAGGTCACGGCCAGACTGGCTCACAGAAAGCTCACCAGCTATAAAGAAAGGGCAAAAAAAAATTGATATTAAAATTTGCTTATTTGTGAAATGATGCTGTAAGAAGTTAATAACCCAGTTTTAAAAATCTTCCGTATATACATGGAGCAATCGCAGATAAAAAGACAGACATTCATACTAAGGTGTGTGCCTACCTGCCACAATGTACATGCTGTCTCCTTCAGAGCCTTCCTGAATGACTTCATCTCCAGGATTGAAGTGAGATACCTTTAACAGGTCCACCATCATGGCTATTTGCTCATCATCTAACCGGCTCAGGAAGTCATTCTTCTGGATAGCTTTGACAATTAGGCTCGTCTCACTGCCGATAGAAAGTTCAAAGAAGTCATCTACAACATACAAACTGGGTATTATATAAGTTGTTGGAAAGGTGCTGATGCTGACCTGACATTTTTCTTCACCCTCGCCCGTTTAATCTCCAGGTTCTCCGGGATTGGTTCTGAAGCTATGACAGCTGCACGGCTCTTCCTGACCTCAGGTTCAATCTCATTACCGGTCTGAGAGGGAAAGTCTGTAACAGAAACAAATGGATGGTTACAGATCGCCATTAGAAATCGCATCATTCATGTGTGTAAGTAGATAAGTAGATGTGTCCCTGTTCTGTGTTCCCGTGAAGAGCTGCTTACCGAGATCATGATACTGAGTCTGCAGTTGTTGCAGGAGTTTCTCTTTCTCGGTGAGTCGTTTTTCTGTGAATGTGAAGAAAAAAAACACATATTAAATGTGCAAAACACATTAAAAGTAACGATTTCTGTGCTTTGTATATAAAAGATGGATATGGGTCTGAAACATAAGCCAAAGTAAATTCTCTCTAATGGCCTGCAGGGATCCACTCCTCTGAATGCAAACGTAATGAATCACCCTAGAATGACCCTAGTTGTCTCTTGATTTATGACTTCACTAAATACCTTAATAGTGAGTTTATTTTATGAATCACCCGTTTCGAGTCTTTGAGTCACATACTGATGTCACTTTTGTCAATTAAGATCACAATCAAAGACAAATAACATAAAGCATACATTGGGCATGGATACATTTATGACTGACAAGTCATAAATGTATGTAATGTCATCCATTCATGAGTATATAATGTCATCCACTTATCAGCCTGATCCATCTCTCATTGTGGTTTAAGCCCATAAACCAATGAGTAACTGCATGGTTTTCTACATGTGTACTCCGTGTTTTATGTACAGTGGGGCCATGCTAATAACTGATCCATGCTATTAACTGATCTCTGGCCATGATCAGAAAAAAAAAGTCTAAAATTTTAGTTGCATCCCTCCAACATTTTACACTCATCAGTCACATAATTAGGTACATGTTGCTAGTACTGGGTTGGATCAGAGCTGTCTTAATTCTTCATTACATAGATTCATCATGGTGCTGGAAACAATCCTCAGAGACTTTATTCCATATTGACCTGACAGCATCACATGATTTTGTCACATGTCATCCATGGCATGATTTTCCCATTCCATCACACCCCAAAGGTGACCATGCGAGACATTTCAGTACAGTGAAACTCTCATGTTCAAGTAACCAGTTTGAGATGACATGAGCTTTATGACATGCCACATTAGCCACCAGAGGATGGACATGTGGTCATAATAGGATGATAAGATCTAATACTAAGGCACCCAAAGTGTGCCAAGAAAATATCTCCCATGCCATTACACCATCATCACCAGATCATGGATCCATGGTTTGATGTTGATGTGAAATGTTGACCATCTACCATCCAAAACAAGCAGCACAAGTGGAGACTTATCAGACCAGGGAATCTTCTCTAATCCAGTTTCTGTGAGCACATGAAGCTTCCTGTTCAAACTGCTTCAGCCGTTTGTCTTGACCATGTCTACCTGTCTAAGTTCCACTGATTCCACATCTTAAGTAAAAGTCCTGTGAAGGCCTCATTCTGGTTCTCTAAATTTGAACTCAACCTTCAGAACTTTAAGAGCTCCACCTTTAATTCATGTGTTCGTATATATCCCAATATTCACCTCAATGAACCTGCTATTGCACAATGAAGTCTCTACAATATTTAAAGCTTATATAGTTATTGTTGTACTCACCTAGGTCCTTATTTTGCCTCTGCAGCTCCTTGTTGATCAGACATTGCTTTTCTAGCTGCTGCTTCAGCTCCTCTATTTGCTTCTCCATAGCTACAGCGGGAATAAGATTTTTTTTAAAAGGAAGATTTATGGGAGAATTTCATATAACAGGAAAACGAGAAGTTGTATAAATTATGCACCTGAACACAGACATAAAATGTAGCCCCAGTTGTTGTGATATTTGTGGAAACTCCTACACACAAAGCCATAAAGGGTGATATTTAAACTGTAACTGTGTTGATACCTTTTTCTCAAAGCACTGAACCCTACTTCACTGGCAGCACACAGCAAGAGCCCTGCTGAATAATGCAGACTAATGATGGACAGTCAACGGGGTGCTTTCTGAGTGC
Source organism: Rhamphochromis sp. 'chilingali' (assembly GCF_963969265.1). Taxonomy (NCBI): domain Eukaryota; kingdom Metazoa; phylum Chordata; class Actinopteri; order Cichliformes; family Cichlidae; genus Rhamphochromis; species Rhamphochromis sp. 'chilingali'. Next base: position 10,136,898 of record NC_137932.1, on the reverse strand, counting down.
TGTCACACCCTGCCAGCATTTGCTGAAGATCTGTTACAGTTTCTGTGACTGATAATGACACAAAACCTGTCAAAGCTGTATAAAAACCCCTTTAAATGATAGATCGCTTTTTCCAGGCTTTGCGTTTATATGCAGATTATTTATATTTGCTGGTTGTGGGTTGTTACACTAATGTGAGACATAAAAAACCCTGTGACTATGCATAAGCAGGTCATATTAACTGACAGATTCATTAGCACTGCTGCATGAGATTAACAATGAAGTTAACCACAAGCCAGATCCAATACCTCTCTTAATCAAGGTGACCTGTTTAAAGAACCTCTGCAAACAAGATTCCTTTTCTGTTTTCTTTTTTTAAACACTCCAATCAATACAAACACACTTGGATATGTGCCCATTTTACTAAACACACAGTAAAAACCCTGGAGAGGCTGTTTGCCTGTGTTCACGGCACACATCGTATGACCCCAGGTTACTGCTGCCTCACCCTGAACATTGGACAGGCCTAAGATTAAACTAAACTCATAAAGTCATTTAGTAAAACACCAGCAGAATGTGACAGGGAAATATAAACAGCTCCTGTTCTGCGAGGGAGCATGGGCACTTAAAAAAGACATGTACAGCGGCCTAAACTAGATATTTTTCCAGGGATTTCAGTACAGAAAGCGACGTGACTGCAGTGCACATAGCTCATAAATGTGTTACAGAAAAGAAAAAGACCTTAATGGTCAGTTTACACAGATCATAAAAATATGTCCCTACATGCTTACTTGAATATCAGATTTGCCTCAGGATGGTTCGTTAAATTGTCACCAAAGCACACACTAAGACAGAGCCGTGCACAAACACAATTTGTAAACTTTCTAGGAACTTGTAGCTGTTGAGAAAGACAATCTGAGCTGATTGAGATGATAACCTTTAGTGCCTGCAGGCTGACACTCAATGGGGGAAATTGCTCAGTTATTCTTCAGCCCTGGGGCAACTGATAGGTAGGTGGCTGTATTTCTGTTTGAATATTTGCTGTTTCATTGGTCCATGTTTGTTATTTTTGTTACAATGGTAAAAAAAAAAAAAAATCAAAAACAAAACAGGTTATTATTTAAATACTGAATGAACTTTAAAAGTGAGCAACATTCATTTAACATGCGTATATTCATATATTCTGTAAATGATCCTGGAGGATCCCAGGAAACATGATATTAAAGCAGACAACGCCAAAAAAAGGAGAGAGAAAAAGAAAGAAAAACAGATATTTGTGTCTGCTTTTCAGCTGCACGCCAGGAACATGATGCCAGCTACCATTATACTGACACAGCCAGCATACAGTCCACTTCATACTGCTTCATTATTAATTCATGGCCATGTGTAACTACAGCTGAATTCTCATAAGATACTCTGTAATAGAAACCTGGAAGGAAGTCATGTGCTTTGTCTTTATTAGGCAGCCTTTTCTCAGATATAACGTTTTGTTAATCGCTGTAGTAAATCAAAAACCAATAAAACTTAAGCTGAACCAATGCTGATCTGTACTTTAAACACAGCGGTAATATATTTAAAGAACCGATAAACGCCTGAAGGCGGCCTGTCTGACCTAATCTACAACTCTGAGACACTATTTGCACGTAATCTGTGGACGAATAGACTGAAGCCACACTCACCTGCAGGCATGGTGTGATCAGCAGACAAGGTGATCTAATGTCCTGCCTATGAAGGCCGCATGGATCACAGGAGCCAAATAATCACCTTGAGCTGCTCAACGATATCCACTTTTCCACTGCAGAGAAGTTTTTTGCTTTCTGTGCAGTTTTTCTGACCTGCTTGAACCCCAGATGAGCTACAGACTGGACACACCTGAGCAGACACACCGCATGCAGCCTGCAAACTCTCTATCAATACTCCTTCTTCTACTTTTCCTGCCACTGCATACTTTCTCAGCTTACATTTCCCCGTCTACAGCTTTACTATTTTTACTTCTCTCCAGCTCTCTCTCTCTCTCTCTCTCTCTCTCACTAAATCTTTCCTTCTTTTTCTGTATCTATCAATCTCCACGGCTCTGGTGTTGAATCATTAACCATAACCTGAGGCTCCTCCTATCACACCAGGTAGAGGAATACAGGCAGCAGGAGTACGAGAAGGAGAAGAAGAGGAGGAGGAGGGAGGAGGAGGATGAGCTGGAGAGAAAGCTGGGCTGTAAAAATTATGCTCAGTTGAGAAAACACACAGCTAAAGTGTGATGTTGCAGCACGTTATTCATCCCGAAAGAACACATCGGGCAAGTAGAAGAAAAGCGTACCAGGGTGCTTCTTTTATACCTCATTCACATTATTTTGTTACCTTAAAAAAAAACAGGAACTGATTTGTGATTACTGTGACGTTTATTAGCAGTAATTGTTTCTCACTGACGCAGATGACAGAGAAGTGAGGAAATTAAAGTGGGAGCACAAGCAAACAAGTCACTGCAAAAGCTGCCACAAAGCTGAAGTAGAAGCATAAAAGCTGCACAAGTCCTCACTCTTCTACCTTCATATTTTTGTCTTTAGAAAGAAAAAATGTGTTCGCAACAAGCACCTTTCTTCCAAATGGCTGCATTCACATAAGAGCTGGGGTAGTGTGGAACTATTTTAGGGTAGATTTTATCTGCCAGATTCGGAAAGTGGCTACTCCTTCAGGTTCCTGTTTTTCCACAGAGTAAATGCCACTGAATGTTTTCTAGGCCACAAATGACTCTAAATGAGGTTAGAGGGTCAGCATTGTGACAAAGGGCGTGGGCCTTTATTGTTCACAGTTAATTATTGATATCTTCCTGGTTAATCTGCAACATTAATGACTCGAGCGCTCAGAGATTAAAGGCCTCGGATTTCAGCGGTGCAAGTGAAGGGTAACTCAGTGACAGGCAGCATATGGGTTATAACATTTTTCCACTACAGGTCAAACCTGGTGATACGTGCTATAACAAAATAAACCTGCTGCGACTTGCTATCGATCACAGTGAACGGCCACTTGAAGCCTCCAGACAAACTCAAGATGTAAAAATCACCAGTCGATCTTTATCACCCTTTAATTGTAGTGTAATTACAAGATACACCATCGAACATACAATGCCCAAATATTGCACCATTACATGATATTGCAATAACACCGTGATTGTCTTTACAGCCCATACATAAAGTTTATAAATAAGGCGTGAGTTTAAAAAAAAAAGATATTAAAAGGCAGGTGAATGTGGTAAACATGCAAATAGCTGATGGATTCATGACATTCATGAAAAGCCTCTTTTACTTCTGAAAAAGCAAAATTAAATTCTCATCCACCCTCACGCTGACAATTAAAAGCCACCAATTAGCACCATTATCACCTATTTTCTTCATGCCGATGATTGAAAACACTTCCTTTTATAGCCAGCAGTGGCGTCATTTAAAAATGGCATGAATCCTACACTAATACCACCTAGCACAGTAAAGCTACATATTAATCAGTGCACTGTTGGTAATACAAAAACAAAGCTGATGTACTGTCTACTGATAATAAAAATACATTCAGTACATGTACATGCTGATCTGGTCCTTGTGTGATGCTTACGATACTTAATTACACTTTATAGCAGCAGATACTGAAGCACCACACAGGGCGTTAATGGTCTTTACCCAGTGTCGGCTCATTTACCACTGGTGTCGTTTACTGTACAGCATGCAGCGTATAAACACAGGAAAGTTTCATCCTTTAAGGCATGCCACAAACCCCGAGGAAAACACTTCTTGAAGGCTCAAAACTAAATAAGCATTTGATGCAAAAGGGAAAAAAACATAATTAGCAAGAAGAAAACAACAATAATGCTGTTTTTAATTTTAATAACCAACTCTTCACTTTTTTTAAATAGCAACAAGCAGAGCACTTGAACTCTACAGTGCAGTCTACATACTACAGGTGTGCGGTGCACAGACGGCCTTTGTGACTGAAAGTAGGTAGCAATCAATTGATCAGCAATATTTTCAAATTGACTAAAATGTATTAAATACTTCAAAATAGCTTTACTGATTTTACTTCACTGTCATTTTTTTATTTCTACATGACTTGAACATGAACCTGAGGTCATGAGGTAGATGAGCAGAGTTGCAGCTGCAAATGTTGTATTACTTCAGTGTAAGTGCCTTCATATTGCTCGTTAGTCCTTCATTTGCTCCTCTCTGATACCACAGGCTTGCTTCATTTCCTCCCGGTGTTCAAAGACTGCGTGCAGAAACTGGCCAAACAAGCGCTCCATATAGCTCTCGCCTAGAGGAAAAAAACCCTGCAAGAAGGCAATGTGTCCCCCGTGGGCCGTCAATACCAGGGCGACGTTAGGAAGATCCTGAACTACGGACACCGGGAAGGCTGTGAGAGCAGGAAAGAAAAAGCCCAAATGAATATAAACAGACAGCAAAGTAGACACAAAGCAGACACGTGAATCGGAAACCTTTTGTAACCCGGAGACTTCAACGTCCATGATTACATATAAAAAAGGAATTGTGCTAAAAAGAATGAGACATTTCCTAATATAATAGAGATAAATTCAATCATCTGTTTTGACGTCGCTTCAGTCCATCTTAAATGAGCTCACACACAAAGATGAAAGTGTTTGAGAGAGTGTTATCTTGCATGTGTGGATGCAGTATTGAACTGTATTCGCTTACATATGTTTTCAGTAGTGTTCCTGAGTCTGTGGCAATGAACCCACTGGCACCTAAGGGCCTTAAGATATCAGCCTTGGTTTTTAGCTTTGTCACTTGCATACAGAGAGTTTGCTTGATTCTCTAAAATTCCAAGATCATTTGCAGCTTTATTTTGAGAAACTTTACTGTCAACTATTTTTTCGTGTAGTCTTTAACAGAGTAGTAAACGCTGCCCCCACCTTTACTTCTGAGAAACCTAGACACTCTTGGATGCTCTATTTATACCCAACCGTGTTACTAATGTTCCACCAGGTGTTTTCTTTAGCAGTACACTTTTAATATGATGTCTTGTACAACTTTCAGTAAAGCATTCAATTTTACACAATGTTCCCAACTTGTTTTTTTCGAATAGGACCATAAAATCTGAAAAACGTCACATTTATGAGTAAACCATTACAGCTGTTATTTCCCCTTTGCAGTGCTTATACTGACACACCTCTCCTGTTGTGTACTCACCAGTTTGTGGAGAGAAAGGGTCATCAGCAGCATTGAGACACAGGATGGGTACGGCTGTATTGGGGAGCTTTTTGCCTGGGCTGGCATCGCGGTAATAATCCATACATGAGCTATAACCAAACATCAGAGACGTATAGCGTTCGTCAAACTCACGGATGGACCGAGCCTACAAAAGGGTGTGAAAACAAGATGACGATGAATGGAAAGTCAATTATACATCTAAGAAACTGACAAACTGTGAGTAATATTGTATCATACCTTCAGGACATAGTCAACATCCACCACTTTCTCTAAAATCTTCCTGTGCCTGTGAGAAACAGATTTTGGGGTTTTATTTAACTGGATTTACAAACGCAAAACTGTTAGACAAAATTTATGAACCCAAATGTATCCAACCTGGTGACAGCGCGGTGCAAGCATCTCGTGATGTGCCTGTTGAAGAGCAGCCAGTTGAGCGGTTCCTCCATCGAGTCAGAGGACTTACGTGCATCCCAGGGTACGGAGATGGTGATACCGGCAACCAATCCTGACTCGGTGTGCTTACGGGCCAGGTAGTTTAACAACACCATGCTGCAGCAGGGTGAAAAGAAACGAATCATGCAATTGTTAAAAATCAATAAATAAAAGAAATGGAGGAAAGACACAGACGACAAATCTAGGTCCAGAAATGGAGGCCAGCAGAAACACTATGCACCAACTCACCCTCCCAAAGACACACCAGCCCCAAGCACAGGAGCACTGGGGTAGAGCCCTTTGACATGCTGCACCACACACTCAAGATCTGAAGTATTGGCAGCACAGTAGGTGACTGGTGTCTGAAGCAAGCAGAGGGATACAGGAGGGCAGTTACATGCAGCACTTAAGCCTCAGATCTTCTGTTAGTGTTATTATTGGTCTGAAATGGTGTATCAGTGGAAAAACTTAAATTACTACTTAAACACACAGAAAATACTTTCAATTCACTTTTTTTGTTTGTTTGGTTTTTTTTTTTTAATCTGAAACTGTTTTAAATTGGGATTAAATACATTGGCAACCCATCTACCAAAGGCTAGAATCCTTGCAGGGGGGATCAGAGTTCAAGACCACCACAGTTTCCTACTTCTCATTTCTGTCCTCCCGCTCTAAAATCCTCACTTTCCTCGCTCAACTGGGGTCCTTCAGAGTGTATTGACATGTTACTTACAGATTTTTAAAAACTAATTTGATATTATTCTAATTTATTAGGTATTCATTGTACTTACCAGCAGCTCCTCCCCTCCAAGACCTCTGTTGTTGAAGACCACACATCTAGGAAGGAAAGTATTTATGAAAACTGCTTCAAATACCGGGCACAAGCTACAATAAGCTTCCTGCTTAATGTAAACTTTCCTGTTAGCGCTGCTTCAAGATCACTTCATTTTGTGTGAGGAGTGCAGCTGACCTGTAACCGTGGCGTGTGGCCTGGCTAACGGCGTGAAGCACATAGGACTGCTGGCTGTTTCCTGTAATCCCTGGGAGGATGAGCACTGTGGGACGCGTGGAGGATTCTGGGTAGGTCACACTGGCCTGATTGTCCAACCAGTCAAGAGAGATCTGACCACCATCCACTGTACGGATCAGCTCACTGGGAGATGAAGGGACGAGACAAGATATTCATTATTTAATTAAATGTTTAGATTAAGATTTTTAACCCTCTTGTAAATAGTGGTGAACTGAAAAAAAGAGGGTTTCTTCCTACTTGCGATAACTGACAGGGGGTCTGGATTTGAGGGCAGCACAGACCAGCGTTTGAAGTCGGCCTCCCCAGCACCACGGAGTGGGACTGAAGCGCTCAGCTACCACAGGACAGTGCTTGTAGAGGAATGCACTGAAAGCCTCACTGCAAACCAGAGCTGGTCTCTGAAAGGACACAAGACCAGATGAAGGCGTTATAAAAGCACAGCTGCTAATACATTCACACCTGTGAGAGACAAGAAAACATCCAAAACACACCAGGCGAGCAGAACAAGGTACAAAGAAAATAATGGCAGTATCAGTGGTATGTAGATGTGATGTGACCAGCTCTGCAAGAAATACATCACTTGGAAACTTTGATGTGATGTTACACAATAGCATTTGATTAGCAAGTAGCTAACAATGAGAAAATAACTCTTACCAACGTTTTAGATATTTGAAAATAGTATTCAAATATAATCAATTCAAAATTCATATTGTCTTGTTTACAGTCTGTGAAGATATTTTAGATATTTATTTTTTCTGCATTTTCTACATAAACAAATTCTACTATTGACCATACTTTGAAATTATCCTCACTTTAGCTGCTTAAACTTAAGTAAAACACTTATTATGAATAAAGCTGATATACTGCTTATTACCAAATGATCACTCATAACCATGATCTTCTTCCAGTTTTATTTATGGAATCAATAAAAGAGAGGCTTTAATTTTGTAGAATAAAAGATCATATCTCATACACAGATGATACACATATTACAATATTATAACCTACAGATTTAATTTTATACAAAATAAAGTTAATTTTTTAAAAAAAAAGGTTCAGAGCTTTGAGTACAAACCTCTGAACCCAAACACTAAAAACTGTAAAATTATGGACCAAGAAATGTTAAATAAGCTTAAAAATGTAAATAAATAAAACGGAAAAACAGTTTTTTAATTAATTAGAAAAACAAAATACCACAGATAAAGTCGAATAGGAGTTAATAGGATATAGTGATCTTCATTTTAAAGGAAATAAAACGCTTAAAAATCCAACTAAACTGTAAGTCAAAGCGGGTATGGCGGAGTCTTTGCCGCTAACTTCGACCGCAGAGACTGACCTGACACTCGCGGCCCCACAGATAGTACATTGTGGCTGTGAGGGAGCAGATGATCACCGTGTATGGCCTGGAAACACACTCCCAGTATGTTCTCCATACCTCCGCATGAGTCAGAAACATGACAACGGTCTAAGTGCGGTTGACAGCTGAGCTGCTAGCCGACGACGTCGTTAACCGACACAACGGAATAACAGGACAGAAAGAATATGATATTTAATGCCCGACAACCTGCCTTCATCAGAAACATCTAACGTTCAATATGTTGTACTTCGACTCTTCCCAGCAGCCTTGGCGATATTACGTTAGACGCCGGTAGCCATCAGGTAATAAGTCTGGTGTTTTCTCCGGGAGCAGCTGCTTCCTAGTTCTCACAGGCGAAGCTCCTGATTGGACAAAAGCTCCAACTTCAACGTCATGGCTACGATCCATGTAAACTACAAATATGGAGATATAGTTTTTCTTTTACTTTCTATGGGGTTATTGAAAATGAGTATATATACGTGTATGTATATATATATATATATATATATATATATGGATAGATAGAAAGATAGATATACATTTTTTTAAATACACGTAAAATATAATGTAGTTGTAAGGAGGATTTCTGTAGTCTGTTGATTTCCAAGATAGTGGAAAAGGGGGTGGGATTAAATAAGCTTATGTTTCTTCCTGCTCCTTTTTGAGCATGAAAGTTATTTGTAGTTGTGGTTGCTCGTTTTCCTTTTGTTTTTCTTTGTTTGTTTGTCTCGTTTTAATTCTATGTTGTTATACTGTTTCAACAAGTTCAAAATAAAGATTCAATCAAAAACAATCAATAAATGATTGCATTACCGCCACGAGCTGGTGTGGAGCTTGGATCGAAACTTTTGTTTATTTACGGCTTTAAAAACAAAAATAATTATTTTTATCAGCTAAGTTGGCATTTTTAAAATATTTATTAGATCTATTTTTCGTCTGAGGACTTGAATGAAATTGAATTGCCTTATTTCTGCCTCATATTTCTAACAGTGTATCCTGTGCTGATCAGTTCAGTATGTACAAATGTATCTCCTTTTCCCTCCTCACCTCATTTCTCCTTTTGTACACTTCAACTTACTCTTGTTTATCCCACCTTTCCCTCAGGTTGATTTATTATCACCATAAACGTTTGTTGTGGCCTTTGCTCCATTCTCCTCCTTCATGTCTTTTGACACCAAATATACAAGTACCCATAAAAATATTGCCACTAGCCCTATTACGTGAATTAACATTCACTAAAAATACTGGTGGTTGGCAGTGCTAATCCTCAGCCTCATATTAGACATCTACGATATCAATTTCAAAACCCTATGTTAGCTTGTTCTCAACTAGTGAAATATTTAGCAAATTATTAGATTAATTAGCAACAGGTCAGGAATATTTCTGCATCTTAGGGAGGCAGAGTTTCTCCGAAGTAAAGATGGGCTGAAGTTCACCAATGTGCAAAAAATTGTGAAACAATTTCAGAATAACATAAAATCGCTGAATATCTCATCATAGTATATCATCAAAATATTCAGAGAATCTAGAGGAATCTCTGTGCACAGAGAACAAGTGCAAAAAGTCAGTATTAAATGGCCGTGACCTCCAGGCCATCGCGCGGCACTGCATTGAAAACAGGTATGGTTCTGTCATGGAAATCACTGCAAACAAACAAAAAACTGATGTTCAGTTTACTGCTAATAAAAATACATTCAGCACACATACATAGTGATCTGGTCCTCATGATACGCTTACGATTCATTATTACACTTTATGGCAGCAGATACAATTATCTGAAACCCCACACAGGGTGTTACTGGTCTTTACACAGTGTCAGCTCATTAACCACTGGTGTCCCATCCACACTCTACAGCATGCAAAAGTGTAATCATAGGAAAATTTGACTGTCTACAGAACATGAACCTGAGGTCATGAGGTAGATGAGCAGAGTTGCAGCTGCAAATGTTGTATTACTTCAGTGTAAGTGCCTTCATATTGCTCGTTAGTCCTTCATCTGCTCCTCTCTGATACCACAGGCTTGCTTCATTTCCTCCTGGTGTTCAAAGACTGCGTGCACAAACTGGCCAAACAAGCGCTCCATGTAGTTCTCACCTCGAGGAAAAAAACCCTGCAAGAAGGCAATGTGTCCCCCGTGTGCCGTCAATACCAGGGCGACGTTAGGAAGATCCTGGACTATAGACACTGGGAAGGCTGTGAGAGCAGGACAGAAAAAGTCCAAATGAATATAAACAGACAGCAGAGTAGACACAAAGCAGACACATGAATCGGAAACCTTTCATGTGACTTCAACATCCTTGATTACATTTTAAAAAAAGGAATTGTGTTAAGAAGAATATAAATTCTCAACAATTACAAAACTTGATTTATCTTTTGTGCGCCAAATCTGACAAGGCCTACTGAATCAGCATTTATGAGTAAACCATTACAGCTGTTATTTCCCCTTTGCAGTGCTTATACTGACACACCTCTCCTGTTGTGTACTCACCAGTCTGTGGAGAGAAAGGGTCATCAGCGGCATTGAGACACAGGATGGGTACGGCTGTATTGGGGAGCTTTTTGCCTGGGCTGGCATCGCGGTAATAATCCATACATGAGCTATAACCAAACATCAGAGACGTATAGCGTTCGTCAAACTCACGGATGGACCGAGCCTACAAGGGGGTGTGAAAACAAGATGACGATGAATGTAGAGTCAATTATACATCTAAGAAACTGACAAACTGTGAGTAATATTGTATCATACCTTCAGGACATAGTCAACATCCACCACTTTCTCTAAAATCTTCCTGTGCCTGTGAGAAACAGATTTTTGTTTTTTTATTTAACTGGATTTACAAACGCAAATGTAGATTTAGCAACCGTAACTTATCCGACCTGTTGAGAATTTGGTGCAAGGATTTCGTGATGTGCCTGTTGAAGAGCAGCCAGTTGAGCGGTTCCTCCATCGAGCTGGAGAACTTCAATGCATCCCAGGGTACGGAAATGGTGATACCAGCAACCAATCCTGACTCTGTGTGCTTACGGGCCAGGTAGTTTAACAACACCATGCTGCAGCAGGGTGAAAAGAAACGAATCATAAAATTGTTGAAAAAAAATAATAAAAGAAATGGAGGAAAGACACAGACGACAAATCTAGGTCCAGAAATGGAGGCCAGCAGAAACACTATGCACCAACTCACCCTCCCAAAGACACACCAGCCCCAAGCACAGGAGCACTGGGGTAGAGCCCTTTGACATGCTGCACCACACACTCAAGATCTGAAGTATTGGCAGCACAGTAGGTGACTGGTGTCTGAAGCAAGCAGAGGGATACAGGAGGGGAGTTACATGCAGCACTTAAGCCTCAGATCTTCTGTTAGTGCTATTACTGCTGTGAAATGGTGCACTGAGGATGACGTTCTCCATATTTATATTAAGAAAAACACTGAAACTAACTATGCCTGAAGAAATTAATCTTAGAAAACTGGTCACAAATGCATTGTTTTGTTGGGTCAAAAGCTTGAACTTTTTGGCCTCAATGTCAAGCTTTATGTCTGGAGGAAACCAGGCAGCCAATACCATGACATCAAATTTAGCGCGGTGGTGGCAGCATCATATTGTGCGGATGTTTTTGTGAGATTAGTCAGGGTCAAGGGCAAGATAAACGCAGTAATATATCAAAACATCCTGCCCCAGAGTGCTCTGGAACTCATACTGGGGTAAAGGTTCATCTTCCAACAAGGCACACAAAGCACACAACCAAACAAACAAAAGAGTGGTTTCCACTCTGCAAATGTCATTGACTGGACCAGCCAGAACCCAGACTTGAACCAATTGAATGTCTCTGGAAAAAAAATCAGAAAATCGGTGTATGCCAACCTTCCCCCTCCAACTGGATAGAAGAATGGGAGAAACTGCCTAAAGGTTAGCGTGCCAAGTTTGTAACATCATACTCTAAAAGACCTGAGCTGTAATTGCTGCCAAAGCTGCTTCTGCAAAGTATTGAGCAAAGGCTGCAAATTCCTATGTACATATTATGTTTTTATTATTAAACTCGCAAGTACTTGGGTGTTCTACTTTGCAAAATTTTGTGGTGAAAAATAAAAATTTTGGAATAAGGCTGTAACATGAAAAAAGTGGAACAAATGAAGCACTCTGAGTACTCTCTGGATACACTAGAATCATTCCATCCACATTGTTTAATGTGCCCGCACCACTGGCAGGAAAACAACCCCAGACAGTGTTTTCATATTTGAAATCCTCACTTTTACTCCTCCAAACACACCTCTTGTCATTATGGCCAAAAAGCTAATATTTGTCTCATCTGACTATAAAGTTTTCTCCAGAAGGCATTTAGCTTCTCCACGAGGGCAAATTTCAGTCAAGCTTGAATGTGTTCATTCTGGAACATGAGCTTCTTTCTTAAACAGTGTTTTGAGAATTAGATTTTACTTAACTATAAATTATTAGGTATTCATTGTACTTACCAGCAGCTCCTCCCCTCCAAGACCTCTGTTGTTGAAGACCACACATCTAGGAAGGAAAGTATTTATGAAAACTGCTTCAGGCGAATACCGGGCACAAGCTACAATAAGCTTCCTGCTTAATGTAAACTTTCCTGTTAGCGCTGCTTCAAGATCACTTCATTTTGTGTGAGGAGTGCAGCTGACCTGTAACCGTGGCGTGTGGCCTGGCTAACGGCGTGAAGCACATAGGACTGCTGGCTGTTTCCTGTAATCCCGGGGAGGATGAGCACTGTGGGACGCGTGGAGGATTCTGGGTAGGTCACACTGGCCTGATTGTCCAACCAGTCAAGAGAGATCTGACCACCATCCACTGTACGGATCAGCTCACTGGGAGATGAAGGGACGAGACAAGATATTCATTATTTAATTAAATGTTTAGATTAAGATTTTTAACCCTCTTGTAAATAGTGGTGAACTGAAAAAAAGAGGGTTTCTTCCTACTTGCGATAACTGACAGGGGGTCTGGATTTGAGGACAGCAAAGACCAGCGTTTGAAGTCGGCCTCCCCAGCACCACGGAGTGGGACTGAAGCGCTCAGCTACCACAGGACAGTGCTTGAAGAGGAATGCACTGAAAGCCTCACTGCAAACCAGAGCTGGTCTCTGAAAGGACACAAGACCAGATGAAGGCGTTATAAAAGCACAGCTGCTAATACATTCACACCTGTGAGAGACAAGAAAACATCCAAAACACACCAGGCGAGCAGAACAAGGTACAAAGAAAATAATGGCAGTATCAGTGGTATGTAGATGCAGTGTCAGTGTGCTGAATAATACCAGCTCTGCACTTTAATGTGATGTCACACAATAGCATGTAATCAGTGAGTGGCTGACATACAGAAAATAAGTCTAAGATCAAAACTCCCCTTTTCCTTTTGATACAGTCTGTGCAGAGATTTGTTATATTTGCTTATTTTTTGGCATTTTTAACATAAAATTCTTAATTCTTAAATTCTTCAGCTGCCAATACTTAAACTTAAAGTGCTTAAACTTTAGCACAATGCTTAATATGAATATGAACAGGTCACACAACAAAGTCAATGATAAATAAGCTCACAGAAAAAGCACCCAGTTATAGAAGTGCAAACATGTCCGTCTAATTGCAAAGAAACAGGAGAGACATTAGGTGCAAAGGGTGATCGAAAAACTCTTCACAAACACATTTCCTTTTGTTTGGCAATTTTCGAGTGGAGTCATTGCTTTTAAACATTACAGATTACAGGAAGTATGAAAGCCATGAAGCTCCTGGTACGCATTTTTTGTGATGGCACAGTCAGTCTGCAGCTTTCGACTTTTACGCGACCCCGATCTCTAATACCTGGACGGTAACTTCTTGGCTGCGTTGTTGTGGTTCCCAAACACTCCCACTTTGTGTGAAACCCACCGATTGTTGATTGTGGAATATATAGGAGGAAGGAAACGGCGAGATCCCATTTCATCACTACGCTTGAGTTCACGAAATCTTCAGAACGACCCATACAGGTGCTTTATTTTATACACCTGTGCCTGAAGGAACCAGCATACAAAGATTAACATAACTGGCTACCTTTGTCCTTACAGTGTTGCTGCACAAGCTGAAGAATGACCTCTTTTTAGTGCCAGAGAAACAGGAGTACTTCCAAAAGTTTGATCTGCATGAGCTCATCCACTGCAAAGTCAGGGTCCTCCCCAGTGCTGCTGGTTACATGATTGCTGGAGGCTACTGTTGACTGATGACTAATTTGAGCTTTAGTTGTGGTCGGTGGTGTGATCGGTTTAATTTTTTTTCCCTTTACCAAACAGACTTAATTCTACATCTCGCAAAAGCGTACAAGACTCAGCTGAGGGGTAAAGTAGAACTTTTTTGAAGTAAACATATAAATTTTTGTAACTAATTGGAAAGTAGCATAGTGAAAAGGAAACAGAATAAAGTAACCACGGAATCTGACCTGACACTTGCGGCCCCACAGATAGTACAGTGCGGCTGTGAGGGAGCAGATGATCACCGTGAACGGCGTGAAAACGCACTCCCAGTATGTTCTCCATACCTCCGCATGAGTCAGAAACATGACAGGACAGAATGAAGTGCACTAATGTTTAATGCCTTCATCGCCAGCATTCAGCGTTGAGCTCTAGAGCGCGCAGGCGTTCTTCTTTTATTTTTGGTGAACAATAAATTATTGCATTACCGCCACCAGCTGGTGTGGAGCTTGGACCGAGACATTTTACTGTTTCATGAAAAAATGTGGCTCATTTTTTATTTAATAGACGTTTCAAAAAAGAAAATGAGAAGGCGAAACTAAAAAGAAACAGCTGGAGAAACACTTTACAGCTAATTAGGTTAATTAGCAACAGGTCAATAACATGATTTGGTATAAAATGAACATCTTAGAGAGGCAGAGCTTCTCAGAATTAACCGTGGTCCGAGGTTCACCAATCTGCAAAAAACTGTTTCAGAATTATCATCAATATAAAACTGTAAATATTTAGAACATCTCACGGTCTACAGTACATGATATCATTAAGAGAATCTGGAGAAATCTTTGTATGCAAAGGATAATTCTGATGTCTATTGGATGTCTATGATCTTCAGGCCCTCAGACAGCACCACATTAAAAGGCAGGCATGATTCCGTCATGGAGATCACTGCATGCACTCAGGAAACTTCCAGAAATGATTATCTGTGTTCACCATGTCATCCACAAATGGAGATTAAAGCTTGTACCATGTAACCATGTAAAGAAGAAGCCAGACGTGAACATTATGGGACGCTGCCATCTACTATGAACACAGTTCTTTTAAATTGGACTGAAGCAAAGTAAAAAACCGCTGTGTGGTTAAATGTCTGGTGGCATGAAGACTCCAGCGACACTTGAAGCACTATGGAAAAACTTTATTAGCTGACCAAAGCGTTTCAGCTTGTGGCCTTCATCGGGGTCATTGCAAAATAAACGTTTGAGTTTAGATAAAGGAAGAAATCTTGGTAAAATTACTTCAAATATTTGAAAAGATATAGACGCTGGACTAAAGAGGGAAGGGACCATCCAACTTGCTGGCTTTACTCAATGCTTAAATCCTGCTTCTCTGTTGGTAAGAAAGTGAATTAGGGCCGATGGAACTGGCAGCTTGCACATATAGACAGGGTCAATCAGTGTTGACATGTATGTACAGATTTTAAAGCAACACACGTTCCATCCAGATAACATCTTTTTTCAGAGAAGGCCTTGTATGTTTCAGCAATACAATGTTAAACTACATTCTGCAGCTATTATAACAGCCTGGGTTTGTAGCAGACAAGTTTTGGTGGTGAGGTTAACCGCCTGCAGTCCAGATCTTTCACCAGCTGAAAACATTTGGTGCATCAAAGAAGACCGAGGATTTTTTGTTCCGCTAGAATCCTTCATCAACATTCCAGAGGTGGTCTCCTCAATTCCCAGATATTCTATCTTTTATATCTTTTATATCTTTTATTAAAAGAAAAGGGTATGCTATAGTGGTAAACATGACGGTGCCCCAACTCGTTTACTGTCATCAAATTCAAATGACCTTGTTTTGTCTTAAAAGGATATTTTAAGTGTTTTTTTCTTGTGCATAGTCATAAACACTGCTCCTTACTTTGAGATGAAACTTCAGAATACTAAATGCTACTGCAATTCTATTCTTTTATACCTCTGCACACATCAGTATGTGAATTATAAAGATAAGTGAAATCTACGGTGTTGTCATAAAGTATCCAAGGTTGTATTGCTGGCAGTAGTACAGCTGGACTAAAGTTTAACTGAATAATTTAAGTAGTTGTTGCGTTCTGTGTCACTAGCCGCCCACAGCTTTTTATTTCTCTCCGCTCCCTCTGCCAACAAGTGCCTTATGTTGTGTAATCCTAACTTTACCCCTGTAGACATACCCAGGGTTAGCTGCATCTTATTGTATCCCTTTTTTTTTTTTCTTTTAATGCTACTCTTTTAAATGCACTTGTTCCTTATTCCTGTTTCTTAGCACCTTTCTGCATCTTTTTACATATAGGTCCATACTTTGTTGGGCAGACACAGTGTACACCCCCACAGTGGATTTTAAATCAGTCATGTGATTGAAGTGCACAAAGGAATGATTGTAGACTTTGATATTTATGCCTCGTCAACAGTTTTCTTGACTATGCGAGTTCTTGTGAAGGTGTTTTCATTTCCATGGAAATAATTCTGTGATCATCCACTTTGGTGGTATTTTGTGCTCTTTCATGCTTTTTTGATGTTGTTAAGCTTTCCAGTAAACTCCTTCTTTTAAACAATGAACCATATTGTTGATTCGACCACTCCGAAGTTCTTGCTTTTTCTCTGATTGGTTTAGTTGAATTTTGATTGGGTTTCTTCAGCCTTATAACGGTGCCCCTCACTTCCACTCGCATCTGTCTGATTGTTTGATTTAAAATCTTCCGTAGTAGTGTGCAGAGGCAAAATTACACACACACGGTCCGAACTGTATGTGCATTACCACCACCCTCTGCTGGGCCCTGCTAGAAACATGTCTTGACATCAGTGGCGGAGCGGGGGGTGGCTTACTGGGCTTAACCCCGGGTTGTTTTTTTCAGAAGCCCGGGGTCTTTTGGAGTGTAATTTTTTCATAGCTAGATGCCTGTCTGACAACTGTATAAAACAAAAACTACACACAATATTCAAAGCACATAGTGCACACTGTGGGAATTTACGACTGTGCGTAAATCCCCCCTAATATTGGTATGATCCGAGCTTAGACACTGAGGGAGGGGGCGGGGGGAGCTGCTGCTTGCAAGTGCGCTGTTGGAGAAGTGCAGCCAGGCAGACAGAGGGGAGAACTGAAGTTCGACCAGGTACCAAAGAAAATCATTCGTACTGTACAAATAATGTAAATATGACGGTGTATCACGAAAGATTGATATCAAACTGATCACTTGACCCATATTACGTTACTTGCTCTTCAAGTGAATCAACAAATGGCGAAATGAAAAGCCGAACAACAACAATGCTGTTTCTTTAGAGAGTCTTAGCTTACATGTATGTTTATTTCATACTTTCAGTTGTTTCCCTCCACGTCTAAATAAATCGGTTTCAGTAATGTACTGATATACAAGAATGGACATAAGGGGCTTCTTTTAAAGAAAAAACTCTGGTAGATGTTATTTTATATATTATGCTTTGTATGTTGTTCAGTATATTCCTATTCAAAACAAGAGGAATTTCAATACACAGCAGTATATTCACAGTTGAAACCAGATATTTACATACACTTTATGGAAAACACAAGAACATTTTTTTTACTGTACAACATCAATTTAGAGTAAACTTGTTTTGTTTTGGATAAATAAATATTGAAATATCTTTTGAATTAGTTAAATGTCAGAATAAAGACAGACAGAGCTGTCTCTTTTTATCTCTTTCATCAAATTTAGGAGTACATGTACACTAAGTTTATTGTTAATTAATAAGAAAACTCCAGACGATTCCATTCTGAGCTGAAGAAGCTTCTGATAGGTTAGTAGAGTCCATGTCCATACAATTTGGTGCCATTTAAAATTATGAAATACAGATAGTTTCTCTCTTTACTCTTAAAATTAACAAATATGTTTTTTATATTTATCAATCTAAAAAAATAAACATTTAGTCTGATTTGATGTTACAATTAAAAAAGTGTTTGTGTTTTTATCTGAAGAGTGTGTAAATATCTGGTTTCAACTGTATATTTGATGATGTTGGTGTTTGGTTTGATTGTCAGCAAGTTATGCAGGCTTGTTTGCACAACAATGCTAAATAATTATATAAACTTTTCTCAATCTAAATAGTGGACTTTGGTAGAATTAAAAAATAAGTGTAGTGCAGGTCTATGATGATTTTTAGTGCTACTATCATCTAGTTCTGATTCTGGTTCTGTCTTGGTTAAATCCTAAGTAGTCCTGATTTGAACTGTTGTAGTCCTGTTTTAATTCCGGATCAGTTCTGGGTCTGGTTGAATTGGGGTTTAGTCCTCGAGTCTTGATACAGCCCAGACTTTGTTCTGCCTTGCTGCTTAATTAAAAAACTAGTTTAAGGTGTCCTGCACATGTGATATATATTTTTCCCTATATGAAGTAATTCTTTTTTGAACAAAACTCAAAACAGAGCCTATTAATCTTTCAGTCATTTCTAACCCCCCCCACCCCCCACCTCCCACCCAATCCCACATGCATACTACCCTTTAGGGCTAAGCCCCGGGTGTATCAAATGTCTGCCTCCGCCTCTGCTTGACATTGTCCTGTAAGTCACAGTTCATTTAAAAGTTTGTGTTGTAACCTTTTCAGCTTTTTTCCTTTAGTGTACAAAAGGAATTGCCATTGGATGGATCTACCACAAATTGTGAAAGAAGGGCATCCAGTAAAATTTAAAACATCTTAAATCTTGTCAGGCACATGCTTTTTAAAACACTGTTAAGACTGTAGCAAATCACATTTCTCACCACAGTCAAAAATAAGCTGCAACACCAAAGGAGGACTAATTTACAGTGGCCCCTAAAGAGGACTATTTGGATATGTGATTTTTGATTTTCGTTTGCTGTAGTATCCTGTAATTTAAGGAGTCATGGTATTATATTGATATTATCATTATTATAAATTACTGATTCAGTACATAGTATATGAAATCAGCAATGTCATCATCCCAACTAAAGCTAGAATGCTAGATAATATGTATATATCTCTAAATATAATTATCTAAATTTTGAATGCTAAAACATATAATCTCATCTACCTTCCCAATGAAGTTTATGCGCAACTTCAATTAGGCAGATCCGCAGTCACTCATCTGCCTGCTTTCCTGGGTTGTTTGGCTGCTACTAGTCTCTTCTTGACTCCACTACTTTTTCCCACGTTGTCAAACTCAGTACTGACATCATTACTCTAATCCAATCACCTTCTTGCCCACATTCTTTGAGCCAATTAGCCTCCACTCTACGTGGTTTAAATCTCTACTCTTCGTCTTGATGCATGCTCGATCATCCAGGTAAGTAAATCCCCAAAGTTGGATTATGTTCATGTGCTAGTTTCAGTCATTGTGCGATGTACTGTTTATAAGATTGGGGAAACCTGCAGTCAGCTGATAGTGAAGAAGTCACTTGGATGAGTGACGAAACGTTTCTCCCACTGAAAATGCTACGTCCAGATGAATAGATTCAAACTTTCGGGATCTACTCTCTGTCATTCTCGCTTTCAGACTCGCATTCATGCAACCCACCTCCTCCCCATCCTCACCTCATAGACATATCAACTGGAGCTTCATCCAAACCTCACTCATCTTCACCACCACCACCATCTAGATTCTGCTCTGCCATGATAGGTCATCAGAGATTAATCGCCAAATACATTCATTTCTCTATGTCAATGAATAATGCTCAATTCTCTCCGTAATGAAATGAAGCTGTAAAAAAAATTTGTAGCTCACTTGTGGGAAAACAAACCTGCAAATCATGGTAAAGAAATGCAAATGAAGACCAAGACACAACAATTTATTCCCTCTTTATTGCATGAAATCTGTCAAAATCTGCCCCAGAATGAGGTCTGTCTTTTCTTCGATTTATTTCTTGATTGTCTGCTGTGATGATTATTTCATCTAGTTAAGCGGGATTCCTGTAACCACCTCTGACTCAATACCACATTCGTCATTTCCACGCTTGATTTTGAAGAAACCTGAAATAAGAAGACAACAGAGGACGACACAGTTTTAGGCCAGCATTCCCACTCATCTTCAGCACTTTGTGTGACGTAGGCCTGTATGTGACACCGGCTATGTGCCTTACACTTTCATCCATACCTTCATCTCCCCAATCAGTATTCCAGGAGTTTGCAGCCAGCCAATAGGGCGTCCCATTCTCATCACCCCAGCCCAAGATCTTAATGGAATGACCGCCCAGCATATCCCCTGTCACATGCTGATACACACCTACAGCAAAAAAAAAGCTCATTAAAGCAGAAGAAGGTTGTTCCTCTTTTGAATAATACCCATTTTCTGACAGGCGTTCTAAAGTGTCAGTGGAGCTTTTTCAGATTAGTGGTCGACTTGCTTGCTCTCAAACAGTTGCCCAATATTAAACTGAGACAAAGAAGTACGTTACTCATATAGAGTGACATTACTGGAATTAAATACATAAACCTCACCACTCTTATACAGCAGAAAATCTTCATAAACAGTGAAAGATGCCTCCACAGGCCCGTTCTTGTACAACTCCGTCATGATCTGATCCATGTCCGACGGGACGCCGTATGTGTGTCTACCTGAAGAGGGACATACAGGAAACTTCAAGGACTGCAACGACAAAGTAAACCAATGCTAGGAGGGTGCAGAGTTTATTTTAATTCTCTGTACCAAAGTGTTTGTCCTTCTCATATGATAGTGAGTATCCATCAGTGCACTGCTGCACACACTTAGGAGTCTCTGAACTCCCACACGGAGGACGACTTCCATTCACATGATGCTCACAGGGGGCGATGGTGTAGGGTAGACAGCCTGTAATAAACAGTCACGGTCAGTCCATTTAAGTCAAGTCTTTTGCTCCTCCCCAAAACTACTTAAACTGAATTCAGCAAGTGGATAATGGACTTACCAACTTTAGAGTCATACAAGCCTCCTGTGACAAGCCCTTTCTTTGCCCAGAATTCCCAAGCAGCAGAAGGATAGCCACCATAACAGCTACATCAAACACAAAAAGACATAATGTGCACCATGAGTTATGTTATAGCTGTTTTACTTCATTTGATTTTTGAAGACTGTAATTATAAACCATCACGGTTTCTCCAAAAAAGCTTTTCCATGAAAACTTCATGAGTAGAATTAATGAACAGCCCATTTACTTATATACACGAGCCATTACTAATGCTCACCCCATGCCGCATTCATCACAGCAGGCCAGCAGATCTTCAGCGGAGATCTCCACAGAGATCTTACCACCACTTTGGATACATAACCTGTCAGATATTGCCTCAGCTGCCCCAAAGGCCTGTGTAAAAATCAAACCGGGAACACTGAGAACATGGAAGTTGGTAATGATTTTTTTTAATGTCCCACCCTATCTCCTCTATTTGGTGGTGGTGTATTTTTAATTTCTTGGTGTGTCATACCCAACAGGACCCACAGGAGCCTTGATCTCTGATCTGTTGGATTGTGGCACAGTTGGGCCACTCTTTGCGTGCGTCAAAGCTGTCAGGAAGTTTAATGCCTTCAATATTATGAAGCCTAAACAAGAGAGAAAACAGAATCACTGCAGATTAGCTCAACCTGCTGACTGTCACATGTCATCTCATGTGACCAGCTGTCCAAACCACCTGATAAACTTACACCTCTGGTAGCTTGGGTCCATTCAGTATGGTGCCACACAGCTGTTTAACATAGGTGGCATCGATATTCTGGAAATTCTTTGTGGCCTGGAGCAAATAAAAAGGAAATTGGAGCAGAGAAATCATCGCTTACGGGTTGTTAACAGCTTCCTAAGATGTGGAAATATCCATAAAAACTGATTGCATGGTCTCACCGTCCAGGTGGTGTTAGCCTTGTTAATAAAATCAACCATCTCAGAGGAGAGAAGGGAGTGGTGAGGGTGTGCCCAAGTGGTGGACACCATCACCACTACAGAGAGGAGGAACAGTGGACTCATCCTGCAAAACAGACATCAGTGATCATAGGAGGTGACCAGGAAACTGTTTACATGCACACAAAAGCACATCTCAGTGGAGCGTTACAAGGAAAGGGAATAAGGAAAGAGGCCATTTCCTTTATTTATAACCAACATGTGTTTTGCAGTAATGTTGCAAATACATTTCTGTACATAGGAACTGGGTCATGTATGAATGCAATGAACTTGGTTATTAGAAACATTCTTTCTGAAATATATCTAACACTGACTTTAAGAATTAGATCCACAATTAATGATAAATGATACTTTTATTCCAATTTATAAAGAAAAAAAAAGTTTAAAAGAACATTCATATTATCAGATGAATCAGAACTGCAGCTAGATTTAACATATATGTACATTGATTCAAGCTAAAAACAAAAAATGAAAACTTCAGCTTAAGACAATCATAAAGTATTAATCCACATGCATATTGAACTCATATGTGCAAAAAAAAAAAAAAAAAAAAAAAAATCAGCATATTTGCCAAATGTCTTAATTTTTTACCTGGGTTGCTGTTTTAGTAGATCTTTTTCGTCGTTCTTCTTCTCTCTGACTCAACAAACCTTACAGTTACCCTTCTTATAAGACTACAGTTGTTGATCACATGCCTGTGTAATAAATGCACCTGCATGTCTCATGTGACTAGAAGCCTGCCATTCCAAAGGTTGACCAAGCTCTTAAAATTATTATACGTCAATAACGAGATGCAGCTTTGTTTCCTTTATTTAACAATCAACCTTCTGATTCTTAATTTTTTGTTTAATATGTATGAACTTCTCCCACACACACACACACACACACTTAAACTCTGCATCAAAACATGAAATCACTCAAAATACAGGATTAATTGTTATTTATTTCTTCAAATATGTACAAATCAAAATGTCACATTACATAGCAATGTTTTTAGCTCTCCTTTGGTTCTGTACAAAGTTACTCTGTGCTAGCCTTTCAACGCACCAAAGCAGTGTTAAGGACACTTAGCTAGCAGTCTCAGTATGCCTTTTTCTTCCCTCTTTTGCTGATGCTATAAAGGACCTGAAAATACATCCATTTTCCCCTTTTCATCTGTAATAAAAACTACCCTGATATTGCACATAATTGTTTTTCCTTAATTTTAAAAAAAAAAAACACAACGATGAAACAGATTAACACACAGAAAAGGACCGAAAAGGTTCAACTGTGATTGGAAGCCGTCGAACATACAGCGGAAGCGCTGCAGAGTGCACCAATGTAACTTTTTAGTGTTTCTGCTAGAGAAACACAAGTGGAATATGGAGCTAGGTTTGATGTGATATGAGAAAAGAAAGAAAAACAAGTGGTGGTGGTGGTTGTTGGTAACCCCCCCCCCCCCAAAAAAAAAAAAAAAATCCTAGTATGTGCAGGATTAAACTGTGAACGTTTGTTTTCAATTATTCAAATACGATGAATAATTACAATTCAAACAATGTTTCAAACAAACTATTTAAAAAAAAAAAAAAAAAAAAAAAAAAAAAACACCCTGAACTGTGGAAGTGTACCATTTATGGCAAATATACCCACACACACCAATGTGTGTATATAATTTATCTAGACACAGGATGGACTGCTACAGATCAAATCATTTAATGACACCAGCCTGCTAACAGAGTCATACTTTAGAGTGTCCATCATCCTGTAACAGCCACAGTGAATCTGTAAATTCCTCTAGAAACAGACCTTCAGAGGGGGCACAGGGGCTTCTTTTGTATAGAGGCTCAGGAAAGGAGGGGGTTAAATTAGTTCAAGGTCTCTGCATGTCACTGGTGCCTTGGGCCTGTGCCGCTGTAGTGCTAAGGTATTGCCAGCTGAGGGCAGCGAGCACCATAGCAGCAGAAAGGTACATGGGCGACAGGTGGTGGGTCCTGGAGCGGAGGCTGGACTGCGACAGGGCGGACTTTTCACGGATTACAGCCAAGATGTGGAGCGTCTTTTCCCGAGACGGGTCGGTGGGGGACACCTTGTGTAATATCTGGAGAGAGAGAGCACATTCAGTACACCAATATGGTGGAAGCAGTAGAGAGAGACTGAGTTTAAAAATAAATAAATAAAAATAACCCACCTCCTGGCTGTACTGGGCGATAATTGTCTGCACAGCACTCATATTGGTGGCTTCCATCATGAGAGTGACTGCCTGCCCCTTTCGGATCTTCACCACTCCCTGAAACACCATGGGGTTGTTGTAGCACGTTGACAGTGTAGCTATTGCCATCACCTGGTCAAGAGAGAAATGACAACATGTGAAGTGGAAGTGTTTGATCATTTCTCATGAGTCAGTATTCATTGGTCTCTCTATTTAAGCGCAACATTTTCCATCGTTTATCAGTTACAGAAAAAGTTATTATTAAAACAAAATATTAAAATGTTTCGCAAACTTTAAATGCAAATCAAAACATGTTCCAGTAAGACCGTAGGACATGGACAGAATGGTTTGTTTTCTGAGCTTGAAAAATAAATAAAAAATGAACAGGTTTAAATGTTATGGTTTGGAGGAGATTGTGACGCAGCGCATACCTGTGGAATGGCACAGAAATTAAAGACGCTCTGGTTGCGCAGGCGGGACAGGTAGGCAATAACATCCGGGACGTGACGCAGAGCATCAGTGACCAGCAGGTTGAGACAGGACAGCGCCGACTCCAGCTTCTCAGGCTGGGCCAAATCCTCAAGACGGCCTGCAAACTGGCTCCAAGCCTGCACACAGCATGTAACAAGGATTTTATTTATCTGTACTGGCACCAGCCTTGGCTGGATTCTGTTCGTTATGTACTTCTTAGAAGCCTTGAGCAAATTTCTTCAAATTTAGTACAAACACTTATCCCACAGACCCGAGAATAAGTTGATTAGAGATTGGAGGCCAGGGTGAAAGCATGGCCACATGACTGTCCTTTTATTGTAAAACTGCAGGCTTCCTGAGGGACATCTGAAACTCTTCTTTGGAACGTTGACCGCATTTGGTCCATTTTCTGTCAAGACAACCCAACACTACTATCATAATGTTGAGCTCCTGGCTCTGGAGAGGTCACTATCCATGGCTGATAGTGTCCTCTCTGCGTTTTTCTATGCAGGTAGGTTTTCAATCTGATGGAATTATGAATGCAGAAAAGTACCATCGATTTAGACAATTTCTCCAACACCGCTGGCTGAAGTTCAGCCCAAATCTTGGGGGCATGACTTTCATATACCGTTCACCTGCTGTAGATAATTTTTGGAGACCTGCTTCCTCTTCTGCCCTCCACTTGTCCAGTTTCCAGTTTTAAGGACACGCTGCTAAAGATATGCCAAGTTTTCAGCTAATACCTCTTAAAGAATCACTTTGTTGGTACAAAAGTACCATTTAAAAAGCTGTTAAACTCTGGCATAGACTCAACTAAATAAATGGGAACAAATGATGTGCTTTTGCAACAGGCTAGTTACCAAATGCCCAAAGATACCATTTAAAATGGGTTATTTGCCAAGTTAACCGTTATTTGCAGACATCCCACGAATTAGGTGGGTTTGTTTTGGGGGTTGTTGTTTTTTTTTTTCTTTTCTCTCCATAGGTCAGTGTTAAGTGGCTTAACAACAATAACAACAACAGTCAAGGGCTGAGGCAAAATGAGTGAAAAAGCAGCCAATGTCCAAAGACAAACTCTGAAATACCTACAGAAACCCTGGAGAACTCTTGCTTCTGACCACTTTAAAAGGAAAGAAAGTCTGGGTCCTTGGAAGCAAAATATAAAAGAATGATAGGTGCATCAAGATTTTTTTCATAGTACCACATTTTCTAGTGTCACAGTGATCTTAACCTTTGACCGGCAACATAGATTTTCCTAGAGCCCAAGTAAAGGTTTGCACCACATTCTCAGAAATGTCAGAAAGGCCTTCTGTAGCCAACACAAACAGACGTTTGTACAACATGAAAACACTACAAATAGGACCACAGCCGTCACTAGTGTTAAGCATAAATAAATTAAAAAAATTTAAAAAAAAAAAAGACATTAGACAGTATAAAGCCCCTCCTGCATAGAAACAAATGTTACAAAGCACATTTTGTATTATGAATATGGCAGGTGTCTGTGAAGGTTCTCAGTCATCCAGGTCATTGTAGTCTAAGGAGCTTGGAAAGAAAAGCGTCTGGACTTTTTTAAGTTGCTTGAAATATGGCAGATATTGCTAAGTATTTATGACTGCACCAATGAGTTCAGTAGGAAATAGCATAATTCCTGGAAAATTGCCCCATTCATGTGAACATGGTCACAGCTAGATTAGAAACCCCTGGGCTGACGTATCGAGTTGATAACCTCCTTCGTGCGACTGCTTGGCCCGATTAGGGTAAGCAAACCCAGATAAGTGAAAGATATCTTGGGTATTCTAAACTTGCTTCATAGTACCGGACCCTGGTCAGGCACACTGGTATTAGACAAGAGACTTTGTTTCTACCTCTTGTGGCCAGAAGGCACGTCCCTCTTGTGTGTCCTCTAGATAGTCTCGGATGATGTTAGTCTTTTGGAGAAACAGGCCCATGGAGTTCGCAAGTTCAGTGTCCTGCCCAACTTCAGGGTCCTCCAGCTGAGACGCAGAGAACAGCCGGGACAGGCCAATGCCAACTAAACCGGCAACATAGTGACAATACTGCACAAAAACAGAAAAACAAATCACAGTGCAGGACTTAAGAGAAACAAAATCCTGGCTTATGATTAAACATTCATATTATGTAATATTCAGAGCTGAATCATATAGCTACATGACAAGATTCTTTAGATTAAAAATCTCTTCTACAGGAGTGTCCTGGCCAAGAAAGACAGCAGTACAATCAGAGGAGTTTTATAAAACAGTAGCACGCACACGCACGCACGCACCCATAAAGCAATTAAGTACAGGCAATAAAAAAGAAATATATAAAACCTCTGTCTCAATAAATAATGAATAAATTAGTCAAAGCAAAATTGTCTACTGCCATAAATAAAGGAAACATTTAAAATCACCTTCCTTAAGTTCTGGTTGATTCTGCAGCTGATTTAAGAAGTAAGGAGCTGCAAATCTGAACGCTACTGTAGCTAATTCAATAAAATTGTAAGCTTACTATCTGCTCCTGAGCTGTACCAGTGAGTCAACAGCTAGTTTGTAGCTTACAAACCTCTGATAACATCCATTCAGTTTTTAATCAGAGTGATGACATTTTATTCAAAATAAAAGGCTTTTATTTTGCAATGTAATAATTATTTTGGGTCGTTACTCCAGTAATTTTAGAACTTACTCTTTATGTCCCCCCCCCCCCCCCAACTCAAAGCAGTCATTTATGTAGTCATTATGGTGCTAGAACAACTGACAGAAGCATAACATTTACCTGGTCCCACTCCTTCATAGATCCCACTTTCTTCTCCAGGAATTCAGCCATTCCCACTCCCATACGGTGGCAGATATCCGAGATGACGTCTCTGTATTCCTGAGCGAGGTTTCTGAATTCCAGCGATATCTGGTTTTAGAGGACAAAGGTTATAGTTACCAATTAGTCACTGCCTTAATTTGCCCAAACTTGGTAAATAACCCTTGACAACCCACTGACCGTTGGGAAGTCTTCCAGGACCTGACGATCTTTCTCCTGGCTCTCCATGAAGCACCACTCATCCTGGTACAGGAAGGTGTGGAAGTCATTGAGCATGGGAACCTTCTTGTCCAGAGGAATGGTCATGTCATCCTCCACTGTGTCCAGTGCACGCAGAACCAGGTAGAAAATGCAAACTGCATGTCTGGATCATAGACACAAGGAGGATTTACACAATGATAAAGGTAGCAGGTATGTCAAGTGTCTATATGTGAAAAACTCCTGCATGGCTGCATCAAAGATATTTTTATATTCCTATTAATACTACTCAACAATAAACTTTAAATGCAGAAAAAGAAAAGGTACATGGCAGCCTTCACCTCTGCAACCCTGAAAAGCCTGCAATGGAAACATTAATTAACACCCATTTTATTTATGGAGAGTCTTTCAAGTACATAGAAATGTAGTTTGATATCAAAATTTTATTTAAGATTCGTGTTTAATATCTGGCTCAAAATGAAAGAATTAAACTAGGGTTCATAAAAGGAATGAATGCCTGTCAGTCTGTCTTAGATTACAGGGATATTTCATCCCAAATAATGAATTGGGAAGGTCCTGGTCCAGGTCCCTCTCACAGACCAAAGATATGCATGTTAGATTAATTTGTGATTCCTTTACCCGCCATGGTATTTTGCTTCACATGATGCTGGTAACAACATCACACAGCCAGGACAAAAAAAGTCTGTCATACAAAAACCTAACATGTACTTTTTGAATGTATATCTTTAGTTTGAGTACTTGTTTATAAAGTTTGTCATCATAACTTGCCTGATGACGCTTTGGTGCTGTACTGTGGGTCAACTGCTCTCAGCGTTTCTATTATTTTTGTAATACTCATCCTAAATGTTGCCTCGAGCATATGCCCTCCATACAACTATAGTTAAAGACTAAAACTGGCACTGAAACGAATCCCAACTAAAGTAAGACATTCTGGAAATAAACACTAAACGGAATTAATAATACTAAAAAAAAGTCAAAAGTCGACAAAAAATAGAAACTTATGAGATAAGTTGAGGGATTTTTTTTTTTTTTAAAGGGGGAGTGTTTCGGCCAAGACCCTTTGTTTTGCTCTAAAGAAAACAAACCGTGTGCACGCACACACGTGTCCTCACCTGGAGCCAGCTCCAGTAAAGTTTTACTCACCTCAACTCACCGTCCAGCGCCTGAATCACAGCTGCAAAGCTGCGACTGGTTTGGTTCAGGTACAGGTAGCAGGTCCGCAGACTCTCAGTCATGGACTCCTGACAGGAGAGACAGAGAAAAGCTGTTTGTCGGTAGAAGCCTGCAGGTCTGAGGGCGCTGGAGGGTCGGGCGGCCTCTTGCAGGCCCCTCTCCCCGAGCCTCCACCCGTGCAGGAGAGAGCGTGGAGCGGAGCCGCAGCCACGCGGAGCCACCGAGAGAGAGCGCTTGAACACGGACAGAGACAGCGGACACTTGCAGCAAGCTCCGGCCATACGAAAAACCGACAGCGAGAACGACTCTGCAGCTATGAAACCACACTATCCATGTTGACGCCACGCCTGTTGAGGAAGCGTGAAACATGAAGTCCATGTAGAGGACAAGAGAGGTGAACAACGCTGTGTGGACGACGCTGCGTGGAGTTAAATAAGCGCCCCGCGGATCTTTAAGCACTTTAACCTTGAACCGTGGCTGAGCGTGGCCAGTGCGCAGCGTTTGTAGATCTGCTGTTATGAGCAGGCACACTCCTCCCACCCCTGCCCCCAAAACAACGCCAGCTGAAGTTCACTTCCATAACCTACTTCCCGCATGCTAAAAATGGGGGGGGGTCCGATTTGGGGTTTTTGCTGCACTAAAGCCTTTTTTCGCTAAAGGTGAGCAGTGTTTTCTTTTTAAAGAAAGCACGCATTAGCTGCTATTTAGTTGTATCTCCATGCACGCATGCAGCTAGATAATGTTGGCTGTGCGCGATAAGCAAACAGTCAGCTGTGGGGTGTCGACTGCGACTTTGTGCAATATAAAGCCTTCATTGCAATAGAAAAACAAACCTTAGCACGTTTGAACACCCCTCCCCCTGAAAAAAGCAGAACTCATGAAAACTGTATTTTGCTGACATCTGGTGGGAGACAGCGTGAAGGACGGGAAAATTCGTGACCTGCAAGTCTGTGATACTCCAGGAAAAAGATTTTTAAAACAAATATATGAGACGTATACTAAAACAAACGGACAACTCATTATAACCTTTATTTCTCTTTTTAATGTTTACATCGATTGTGCTCAGACATTACTGCACTTGTGTTGCTTTTGCACAACAATTTGGCTTTTAATACAATCAGATGACAGACTTGAGCTCTAACGTTTGACATCCGGTGCAGGTTTGTTCCTCGGGTGCTTTAATCCAAATCTTAAATGAAGAATATTTTTACTGTGTGTGTGTTTTGTTTAAGTAATGCTGCCAATCCGAGCACGAAGCCTCGTTGGCATGGTGCAGTCTGCAGGCTCTCCGGGTCCTGCCTCTGGGTCACATTGGCGTTAAAACAGTGGGATTATCCGTCAAACACGCGCACAGCATCTCTCCCCACCGGTGCGCCCTCCAAGCTCATTATGTAAGGTAAATCCCAAGTCAATGGTCATCTCTGCCTGTGTGAGTAGACTGTGTGAGCGCAGATCTAATTTGACAAAGTCCAATTAGCTGTCTTTGTTTTCACCCGGATCGTTTGGAGCAAAACTAAGGACCGTGTTGCTCAGTTAGGTTTGAGGTGTAAAGTGCCAGATATGGCTATGTGCTTTTTGTTTTGGTTTGTTTTTTTTCCTCTGCGCAGACTCACTGTGATGATGCTCTGAAAAGAGGAACGGCTATCTGCTTTTTAATCCGCGCAACATCCTTTCTCTGCGTGTGGCTGATGTGTTAGTATTCAAACGAATCTATAAATATGAGCTCAGACTGCGTTTTCGAGTAGATTTTACTCACATAATTCAACTTTGGCATGACGGCTCTGCATCCACCCATCTTAAATTTAAACAGGTTGAATATCTCCTCCGGGTGACCCAGCGACTTCAGGATGTCCATGTTGCTTCAGGTGTTCAGCGGTTACTCTGGCAGACTGACAAGATGTAGCCCCATCAGATATTCGTGTCTCTGAGATGCGGCAGCACCACAAACATGAGCGAGGACACGGTTTGCGGCCGGGAGCCTCGTCAGATCAACGGAGCGTCTGATTGGCTGGCGAGTCATGGGCTTAGAGGTTAACGTCCAATGAGCGGCCAGAGTGACTGGTGTGATGCCCCGCCCCGCCCTGGGCTGTCAGTGGAGCCCAGCTGCTGATTGGTCCGTTAGTTAATCAAGAAAGAAACTGTCTGCTCAATGAAATCGTGGTAATCCCGGCCAGGTCTGATACCTGTTGACTGTTTATACACAGCAGCACCTTGTATGTTATAAAAACAAAGGCACTGGTGAGTCTTTTTAACCAGGAAGGAAGTGTTGTAGCTCCAGTTAAGGTTCTCGGGTACTTCTAAAGCTGGAGATCATTCTCACAGCTGCTCATCCAATGTGCAGGTTGGTTGGGAGTTTCCATCCCTCCTGAAATCCACAATCATCTCCTTCTGTTTTCTTGACACTGATGCAGAGATTGTTATCCCATGCATCAAAGCATCAATCGCTTTACCCCCATCCTGCAGTCAGACTCATCATTGCTCGTGATGCATCCCACCACTGTGAAGTTGGAGC
Source organism: Rhamphochromis sp. 'chilingali' (assembly GCF_963969265.1). Lineage (NCBI taxonomy): Eukaryota > Metazoa > Chordata > Actinopteri > Cichliformes > Cichlidae > Rhamphochromis > Rhamphochromis sp. 'chilingali'. The sequence goes on along the minus strand of NC_137932.1, from coordinate 10,105,454 downwards.
ATACTGAAACTACTGCGAATACAAAAATTGGACAAGGAAGCTGTCCTATGATAAAAAAAAAATCAAAATCCGACATTGCATTCGTGTTGAAAATATATTTCCCTGTCAATTAAACGACGTGCTTGTAAGGTCATTTGCTCATTTGCAGCTAAGGAAGGCCGCAAAATCCGTGATAATCTGAACCGATTCATTGCCAAGTAGATCATCAACAGTTCAATAGAGGACACCTAATGGCCAAAGTCAAAACATGGTGAGCACACAGCCAAGTGTTTCTCTGCTCCTTTTTAAATTTAATATTTTTACATTTTCCCCTCATTTATAGCCTTTGTCTACAAACTAGACATATACAATGTATGTATATAATATATATTGTTGTGCATATTTACAGCCAGCTGCCGACTGGCCTTCGGGCTAACCAAAATTTATTTTAAGCCAAAATGAAACCAAAGAGAATCATGCCCCCTCCTCCCAAAAAAATCATGTGGCTAGACGGTATTAACAGGTATTAGTCAGTGTCCACAACAACACCATCTAACCTCACTTAGCTTGTTTGTGTATGTGTGAGAAGTTGTTTCCTGATGCTTTAAAATACCCGGTTCACTCTGTAACACATGCTTATATGTTAGTGCGTCCCTCTGCATCAGTGTGAGCTGTAACTGGTGTATTCCAAGTTTTCAATGTTGCACTTGCACATTTTACATGCTTTGAAAACTAAGGCTCAGACAAGCTTGTCTGTCAGTCCCACACTTAACCTTTAACTGATTTCCTCTGTATCATTAAATGTTTATAATTATTAGGACAAAAACCTATTGCTGTTATTATTTTCAGTAATTATATTGTGCAAAGTTTCAAATAAATCCTTTACATTTGATATCTGTGTATGAACACTTTTAAAGTTTACTCTATATTAGATCTAAACCCTCCACGCTGGAAGGCCAGTTTCACTGCTAGCACCTGGCACCCTCGGAGGGGTTTTATAAATATCGGAAAATAGTTTGAAGTGATTTGACTGAAAACACTAATGCGATGCTGGACCGTGTGGAGGAAGGTGAGAAATCGACACATCAGTCTGCAGTTTGGGGAACTCAATGAGCAGAAGAAAAATTAGAGGGCTGTGCGCTGTGTAGACCACAAGAGGAACACACAAACTTCTCAATGTTGCACTGCTCACACAAGGGCCAGAGTCTCTTTGTCTATGACAGGATAATTCAGGCGGTATGAATTAAATCCCCTACATGACCAGAATTATGTAGAAAGGTGTCAGCTGAGCTAATTGTAGACTCGACTAAATACCGACTTATCCAAAATGTACCATGTACGGAGGAGCGAAATCTCCAGGCAAGCCAAAAATGTCTGAATGTTATTACCAATATTAATCCCACCTGCCCTAGCTCTGCTGTGTTCCAGAGTGTAAAGAGATGCAGCAACCGCTGATGTTCATGGTTACTTCCTCTTTGCAAAACTGGAAAACTGCTGGAGTGTGACACAAAATAAGTAGGTTTAACACTTTCTAAGGGAGATGTCACCTGTATGGGTGAACACTGGGGCCTATATATGGACTGGAGCCATAGTTTCTCTTGCTTTCTTAAAATTTCTTAAGATGACAATCAATTCATTACATCTATTACAAGACAAGATATGCAGTCAGTGTGAGAGGAATTCAATTTAATGTGAAAAATATACAACAAGACAAACAGCTTTTGTAGCCATATTACCAAGTTACCTGTAATTTGAGTTTTTGTATGTCATACTTGCACTGTTCTTGTCTTGTTCTACTTGCATAATGTGTATGTTTAAGCTGTGGACCCTAAGCTTCACAATTTCATCTCTCTGTATACTTATATACAACTGGGATGACAATAAAGTTTCCTTTGACAGTTTGAAATGTGTCAGATCTTAAACGTTACGTCTCAAATGAAGATACACAGATTTCTTGAATGAGAACGCTGCAGTCTGGCACCTCTGGCTGTGGCAACATGCACCATATGAGTTTACTGACCTTGATGATCTAAGACAGAACCAGGAAAGGACTTTTTACTTTACTTACTCTCTTCCTCGATTTTTTTTTAAGCTTTGGATTTTGCAAAAAATACTTTCTTCCATTAAACTCGGAAGCTTTAAAACTAACAAGTTGTATGAGCGGCCTGATAGCTGAGTACTAAGAGTGAAGGCCAAAATCTATCAGCAAAAAAAGAAAGAAAAAATCCCCCCAAAATTAAATGAATAATCTTGACAGGCGCTCAACATGAGCATATTTCCCCAGTCTTGGCTCATTTACACTGGCTTCCAATACGTTGTAGAATTGATTTTAAGATTTTATTGCTTGTTTTTTGAATCTCTAAATGGATTAGCTCCGTCATACCTCTATGATCTGTTAACTAAAAATACTCCTAATAGAACTCATGTCAGCTGATAAGTTGCTTCTAGTTGTCCCTAGAAGCAGGCTAAAAAACAGAGGAGACCAGGCCTTTGCGATTGCTGCATCCAAACTTTGGAACAGTCTGCCTCTTGAAATTAGGGTCTCTCCAACACTTGACATTTTTAAAACCCGTTTGAAAACACATTTTTACTCTGTAGCTTTTAATTTTGACAGAGTTTTGTTTTGTTCTTTTTGTGTGTTTGATCTACTTTTTCCTTTTTTACTATGTCCAGCACTTTGGTCAACCTGTGTTGTTTTTGAAAGTGCTTATAAATAAATTAATTGATTGACTGATTGATTGATTGAATATTTTAAAAAATGTCTTCTGAAACACAGTTAGAAAAGCACCACACATAAAAGAGCACATATGCAAATTAGTTCTAAAAAAAATCAAGTTGCCAAGACAAGTTGCCTCTACTCGCTTACCTCCGTCAACTGAAACCACAGGAAGGAAAACACCTAGAAGACAGATTAAAAATACAAATACAAAATATGTCAGCGTTGTTTAAAATTACACAGTGAAAAGCACCACACAGCTGTTTTAACTGAAATATATCATAGATGGGAGCAGACTTCATAAATAACTCTGTCCTTTTATGAGGAAAGACTCCTGAGGGCTGATGTTTAATAAAAGAAGCAGCTCTTCAGCAATGTTTAGGTCATAGCCACAAAGGCCTGAGTATTACTGGAAGGAGGAGCTACGTACTGACAAATGACAGCCTGGCTGAAAAAATGTAGTGCAACAGATCAGGTTATGAGGCTTTTTCTGTCTGGAGATCCTAAATTAAGACAGAGCCTGGCAAAGAAGGGTTATAAGTTTGGCTGAGGTGAGAAGACTGGATGGATTTTCCAATGTGAAATATTTTCCAGGTGTTGTAACAAGACGATCACAAATTGTTGTGTGTATTTGTTTTGTTTTAGGCAATAGTGAACCAAATGTAGTCACACAAGTAGTTCAATAATATGTTACCTGCGGGAAATGAAGAGTTATTGAGTCAAGTAGTGTCTGTTTAGTTAACTACTAAATCTATATATAAAAAAGAAGAAATGTGACCACATAATACAGGTCGGTTCATCCAACAATATCAGCTATAGCTGGTACAGTTTGATAAAAACGTATCCAGTGTGTTATCCTGCTGCAAGCAGCCATCACAAGATCAGTACACTGTGGGCTTAAAGGGATGGTAATGGTCAACAACAAAATTCAGGCAGTCTGTGGCTTTTAAATGTTGCTAAATTGGTACAAAGGGGCCCAAACTGTGTCAGTAAAATATTTGCCCGCACCATCAGCACCACCCTGAACCATTGATACAAGGTGCGAGTGATCCATGCGTCCGTGTAGTCCGGAATTCTTATCCTACTATCTGAATGTTGCAGCAGAAACGGAGAGTCCGCAAACCAAGCAACATGTTTCAAATCTTCTGTTGTGCAGTTTCGGTGAGCAGGTGTGAAATGTGGACTCGGTTTCTTGTTCTTAGCTGACAGGAGTGGAACCTGGTGTGGTCTTCTGCTGCTGATGAAGCCCATCTGTTTCAAGGTGCTGTGCATTCAAGGATGCACTTCTGCATATGCTGGTTGTAGCAATCACTTATATGATTTACTGTTGCCTTCCTATCAACTCAGCGCAGTCTGGCCGTTCTCCTCTGACCTCTGACATCAACAAGACTTTTTCACACAACTATTTTCTCTTTTTCTGACTGTTCACTGTAAACATTGGAGATTTTTGTGTGGGAAAATCCCAGCAGCAGTTTCTGAAATATTCGGCTGAGCTCTTTTGGCATCAACAACCATCTCATGTCCCTGAACCAGGTCACTTAAATCACTTTTCTTTGCCATTCACACAGCAAGTGTCCAACAAGTTTTAGCTCTTCATCAGTACCAGACACAGTTCCCATAAAACTACAGATGTCCTTAAAAGAACCGAGGTTTAACATCGTCATTGTCCGGCTCCATCCATCCATCCATTCGCTTCCGCTTATCCTTTTCAGGGTCGCGGGAGCCTATCCCAGCTGTCATAGGGCGAGAGGCGGGGTACACCCTGGACAGGTCGCCAGTCTGTTGCAGGGCTAACACACAGGGACAGACAACCATTCACACTCACATTCATACCTAGTGACAATTTGGATTATTCAATTAACCTATTCCCACAAGCTGCATGTCTTTGGACGGTGGGAGGAAGCCGGAGTACCCGGAGGGAACCCACGCAAACACGGGGAGAACATGCAAACTCCACACAGAAAGACCCCGGCCTGATGGTGGAATTGAACTCAGGACCTTCTTGCTGTGCGGCAACAGTACTAACCACCGTGCCACCGTGCTCATTGTCCGGCTTTTGTGTGAAATTCATTAATAATGGATATATTTGCATCACAGGACAAGCTGTGGTCACCCCTGGACACGTGAAGCCTGTGCAACTAGAAGGACCAATCTCCTCTTGGAGCTGACATCATCCTGGGCTAACGCACAGCAATCTGGGATGAAAGTTTTGGAGTATCTAAAATTTAATCAAGCCACAAATCATTTTTTCCTCAATGACTCAGTGAACAGTAATTTTTTAGTTTCACCACGACATCACTGATGAATGCTGTGAAGACGACAAACAGCATTCTTGGGCAGTGATTGAAAGACAGGAGGAGATTATCATGTACGGGCCTTATTATCCTAACTATAGAGAACATAGTGAGGACCTCGTTATCAGCCAAACCCAGGAACTTCTGGAGTCAGAGAGTTTCTCTGAAGACATAAAGGGCTACATCTTCACTGTGAACAGCCCAAGTTTGGCAAGATATGCCAACCCGTGCATGCTGAACTTGGTTCATAAGGCTCTGGAGAGGTGGAATGCACTTGGAGTGAAGACTCATATTGGCCATATGAAGTGCTTGGGCTTTAGAGGAACCAGAGAAAATCTGTTTCAGGGTGTTAACTACAAACAGGTGGAGTGCCTAAATCAAACTGTGGACTATGAGAGTTATGTTAAAGCAGCTGAAATGAGCACCGATCTTAATCTTTTGTGTGAAACTGTGTTTTCTCTTCTTAAGCGCTTGCTGGGGCCTCAACAAGAAAACATCCACTTTGCAGCCACCATGCAGAAGCAGGACAGGAAGACTTATTTTAAAAGCATGCGTTCTATATTTGAAAGCAAACCAGCGCATGAGAAGAAAAAAAATCCTGATGCAGAGGGTGAAGGCACTGATCGACTCTGCAGAAGTTCTGCTTTCGATGAGTACCGAAAGTCTCCAGGAATATTTAGAAAGAGGGCGTGTTTTTGCACTTGGTTACACATTTAGCTCACAAGCATGTGATGCTGGCCTCGAGGATATAATGAGACTTGCGTTTCAGCAGTGTTGGAGGGACTTGGTACAGGACAAGTGTGCAGAGGTCATCAGAGAAAAGTTGACTGAGGACTTTAACCACTGTGCCCTTCAGCTTTTTACCAAAAACACCGTGAACATCACAGAGCAATTTTTACAAATTGGGAAATTAAGAGGACTCAAAGGCTCCACGTGCTTTTGAGAAGAAGATGAAGTTATTGTAAGACACTGTCATTAGAAACAGAATGAATTCCACCACCTTTGCATACTGTTTGCATTATGTCAAAATGCTGTGTCTTTATTAGTGTCTTTGTCTACAATATGTCACAGATCATACTGGAGTGGAGTTTTTACATAGAAGCAGTAGCAATATCCTACATTTACAATGGTTGCCTCCATGCTTTTAGAAAGCAAATTGAAGTAATGCTAACATACTGTACAGTTAATCCTTTATACAGCTTATTGGTCAGTCCTTATATAGTAGATGGTAATCCGATGATGACGGTGATGATAATGATGTGGTTTGGCGCTAAACCTTTTAATTAAAGTCCAGTGGTTGCATGCCTGTGCATCTGTCAGCAGGGGGAGCTATGTGGCCGCCACATCACAATCATCACGTGCACTCTTCCTGCGCAGGTAGTTTATCATGTGTTGTAAGAGATGCCAATACTGACGTGTATTTTTCATACTTTGAATGGAAGAAAGTGATAAGGAGCTGTTATTATTGCACTGAGTAGTAGATCGTGTAGCGATCGGATAACTGGCACTGGGGAGTGGTGGATCCCATAAAGTAAGTTTAGGGGGGAATAGTCATTCAAAGGTTAGATGGGCTAATTACACAGTTGCCTTTTAACTGCAGATTCTTGTCAGCAGAAATACCGATCTGCCAATGACAAAACATACTGTTGTGCAGGATGGCCCACTGCCGTGGATCCCTGGGACACTCTATATAACCTGTTTTATATTTGCTTTACCTTCTATTGCAGTTTGAAAAGAGTATAACAGATCGCTCATTGTTTCAGTTTGCTGAATTTAACCTGCATAGAAACACTTAATAGTTTGCGTCTGCTGCAATCTTATTACATTACAACTGAACTACAAAAAAGTACTCGTTTAATTAAACCTGCAAACCCTAAAAGGCACTGTACTTTCCCCTAAACAGCGTGCCAGTTTCTTTGGATGAATCCAAGGGAAGATTTTATCCCACACAGTTAAAAAAAAAAAAAAAAAAAATCAAAGCTTTAAGCACCATGAAGAAAAATGTGTGGAAAGTCTATTGTTGAATTGCCTTGATACAACCAGTGGAAAGTGATCAACTCTACTATATTTCTGGTTCTTTTATATACATGTATCTGAGCTGGCCTTTAAATACACTTTCTGTAAACCTGGTGGTGCAACTTTTTACATTAAGTTTAAAAATTGTGATTTTCTTTTTAAACATTTTTTGTGTATTTTAATGTTTTTCCTTTTTGGCAAAATATCCACAATCATATGCAAATTAAAAAAAAAAGTTAATTTAAAAAAAATGACTATACCGTAACTATTATTGTCATGTATTATGTTACAGTATTTATCTGTCGAGGAGGGTGACGAAAAGTTTTCTGTCGTGTTACTGAGTGAATCTAGTCACTGCTCTTCTTTCAGATTTCTATAACAAAGTCCATTCAAGTCCTTGTTTGCTCTGAGTTCACACACAGTGTGTGCAGCACTGTAAGGCCTCGTTTCTTCTGTAGTAGCTCCCAGATTTCTGTTCCTGCACTGACAACGCTGCACAGCGGGCAGGAAACAGATGGTCTGAACCCAGAGTCTGTCAGGAGACTTTAATAGGTATTCTGTGGTTAGGTAGGTTTTTGAGATGTTGGGTTGTAGGTTTTTTCTAAGCCAGGATTAGGCTGTTCCAGGGTTCAGCTTTGGAGCCAGAGGACCCGTTGTGCCCCCCAGGGGACATCTTCAGGGGAATGGGGCCTCCTTGAGTTGCCATGTAGGCTGGCAAAGCAGAAATCTGGAGAGATAATGGAGAAGGTGATGAGAAGTGGAATTTTTGCCATCTTTCTGTTCACTTCCCACTACCTCTGAGTGACACGTGGTTAGGGAGGCATTGATTTTTACACTAATGTCTACCAAAAATCTGAGTTTATCGTAAATTTCTTAATGTCCTTCGAGATTTCGCCATTGAGGTGTCTCACCTGTGCATGTGAGCTGTGATGTGTGTACAAGCTGTGATTTTCTGGCTCCGTCTTTATCTGGCGAGTCTCCTCTGCAGTGGTGGTAGTGGTGGAGGTGGTGGAGGCGCGGGGAGTGCTGCTGGGTGTAATCGGAGCCCCCTCATTGCCTGGTGTCCCTGCAGGGTACAGCACAGGTGAGGTTACAGGTGTTGTACACATGTGATCCGTCCTTGATACGTAAACCTGTATCACATTTGCACTGATAAATCTAAAAACGTTTATTTCTTCGGTTTGAAAGTACAAAGGACAACAGGTGACAGCAGAAAATTATCACTCTAATGTAGAACACAGGGGAGAAACGACATTTACGGCTCTGCTCCTGCTTGCTCTTAAATAGAAACACAAATATAATCAAGTGTGTTTTTGAAGCCCACCAGTTTGGGATTTATTGAGGTTCTTAGGTTTGCGTTTGCGGGTCTGGATCCCCTCTTTCTTCATAGCCAAAGGTCGAGGGACCTGTCGAGACACAAAGACAAAGAAAGAACCTTAAAGAAAACGCAGGTTGTATTAATATACATTAAACAATCAAAAAGGCTGGAAAACAGTTTTTAAGGAAAAGTTGATCACTGACTTGATGCAGTTTCTTAATGTCTTTTCATTTAGATGTTCTGCATTAATTTTTATTTTGCAAACCATCATATGTGCAAGTTTAAGACAAAGTTAGAGAGGCAAGGCTGAGATGGTTTGGACATGTGTAGAGGAGGGATAGTGGAGCTGCCAGGAAGACCACGGAAGAAGTGTGACAGAAGAAGATACAGGGATAGGTTGAGATGGATGCGACCCCTAAAGGGAGCACCCGAAAGAAGAAGAAGAGTGCAAGAGTTCTCCCATTGTTCTCTCTCTTACCCCGTGGAGTTTCATGTAGAGCCCACAGGCGTTGCAGACCGGCTCTCCCTCTGCGTTTCGTCGCCACAGGGTGGTGGTGGTGGTGTGACAGTTGGTGCAGGACAGGCCCACCCTCCTCGAGGCAGACTGCCACAGATAAAACATGTCGGTCGTCAGTGGAGTGACATTTAGCAAAGAGATGAAAGCATCTGTTTTACAGGACTTGCTAAAGGAGAAGATGAAATCGTGGGTGACCAACCAGCCGTCTCTGGGGTTTGATAAGAGGTCTGTTGATGCCGTTCATCTTATGGTACAGCCCGCAGGCGTTACACAGGTAGTGACCGGTACCGTCTCGCCTCCAGAGGGGGGTTGACATCGCTCCGCAGTTCACGCACTCTCGGCCCTCAGCGAAGTCATCAAACAAATCTGATAAGAGATGACAAATATAAGCCAAAAAGTTCTTTTTCTTGAGATGGGGCCACTGGTCATTTCTAACCTTTTGTAAGTAAAATACAAAATATGATCTGAAGTAACACTCAAATATTACTGGAACAGTTATGCTACAATACTTCTTAGAGAAATTAACCTCCAGCCGCTCTGATACCGCAAATATAAATCCATTGCTTTCCTTTTTTTTTTTTTTTTTTTTTTTTTTTTTTGGCTGATAAAAAAAAAAAAAAATAATAATAATCCATTGCTTTCCTGTACATTCAGACCCTGACAGTGATCAAGCAGTACAGTGGCATTCATGCACCAGCAGGAGGTGCAGGCTGGATCCACTCAGGGGCCCACACAACCGCAACCTGGAGTCCTTCCTTAGCTCGCAACCCCCCGACCCCCACCCCCATGAGATAAAGGGTGGCTGGAAATAAAGATGGAATAGAGCTCAGTCCTACTGAAATGTCTATCATACCTCTTTCTCTTTTTCTTTTTCACTTAGCGGGACATCTGATAAATGTGATAAATGTAATCTTCACTCTCTCATCTGGCACATAACAAAGTGTCTCCCAAGAACCTCTTAACTATTTGGGATAGGAGACATCAATCTTTGGAATAGAGGTGAGAACACTACTAGTCCTTCTTCATATTTCAGCAATGCCACCACCAGCACGAGCTGTAATCTAAAATACGTGTCAGGTCTGAGAGCACCTTGATAAACAGCAGAAAATAGCAACGTATTAACTGTGGACGTCCCGTTCAAATCCTAATGTGTTTTAATCACACACACTTCGCTGTGCATAATTGCTCTTCTTCAGATAGCGTAAATCTGGCCCACATGTGTTCCTCCCTCGCCGCGCTGTGCAACCGGACAGGCAGTTGCACACATGCAGGCCTCCTCAAGGCTGAGAGCCAAACAGACACGACAGGGCGAGCTAACCTTGAGCGAGGCAGCAATTGTAGCCAACACAACGCAGCAACATGAGACAATACACAAAAGAAATATCTAAATGGAAGTTTTCATGCCCACTGTTTATATGTCAGCGTTTATCATAGTGCGGTTAAAAAACCCAGACACAAATGCTTTAGGAGGCCAGGAGTGAAAATAGAAATACAGAGTGTACATGGTGTCAGCTGTTACAAGGAAAAGGCTAAAGTCAGCAAGATAATGATTGTATCTGTAAACTTATTTTTAACATTAAAAGATTTAACTTTAATAGAATGAGTATTTTCTGAGTATTTTCTTGGGATTTTACACTTTTGCATTTTGGGAAACATAACCAGATTAATTAATCAGATTATCATTTAAGTCATAAATCTTTCTGAAATTTCAATGAAACTTCAATTAAGAAAAGTGATTTAACTCAACATGCTGGCCAACACAGCGTGATTAGCTACTATAAGAAACAATAATAATTATAATAATGTACTGCTGTAAATTAACAGTTCAATTTTCAGCAATGGCAAAATTTTAGGGTACATACTGTACTAAGTATTCCACTCAAGTTTTCTGATTTAAATTCTGATTTTAAAGTTTTTTTAAAAAGATTTTTTTTAAATGTAAAAAAGGGGGGCCAGCATGCGAAATAGGACACATTGTTACACATTATCCAACAACACTGTTTAATTGGCCCCATGAGTGAAAGAATGAAAAGACTAAACATGCCTGAATGCATAATAATAAAATATTTGTATTAAAATATCACCTCTTTCAGGGTTTATTTTTGATACCTTATTTAAGCCTTCAATTTGTTCTTTTTTTTACCTTGCTGTTCTTGCTTTACCTAGTAAAATACATTTTATTATATTAATATTTTATTAACGCATATTAATTATTACAATTTAACCTGATTTTAGGGGTACTTTGTTAGATTTTACTTTAATAGAATTTTTGTATTTTTTTCCATGTTGTTCATACAAATTCCACCTAAACTGCTTTCATGACTTCCAGGAATTTATCAGAGTCATAACATAGATATTAGAATCTGAAATATCGATGAATTATGCTGTCCTTTAGTTGAAAAGTTATCTCCCCCCCCCCCCCCCCCCCCCAATCTAATTAAACTTGAGCAAAGGATTGTTCAATTTAAGCATAAATAAATCCATGCATTGTATCCCACACTTAATAAATGCCAATATTGTTGTTTTCTACAATCAATATATTTATGGTTTGCAATTTTAACACGACCATGATAGCTTTGCTCAAAAGACAAAACTAAAGTGAATTTAGTTGTTCCATTTGAAGATCAAAACTGATTTTAGTTTAGTGCCCTCACATCCATTCAAGCTAAATGTCACTGAGCATTTCTGTGCGTTGATTAATGAATGAATTCTGATTAGATTTTATTTCCTCTTTTCCATCTTTACGGAACAAATGAGGGAGTTTCCCTTTCCCCAGAACAATGTGCTTTCGGCACCCGGCTGAAAGCCTCTTAATTAAACACAGAGACTTGATTAAATTTATTGAGATTGCACAACAGTGAGGTGTTACTGTTACGCTTGTAAACCAAATCAGAGTGAACACAGGGGTCTTTGTGACGAGTGTGATTGTAATAAGATGAAGAGCTCCGTTTGGATCAATGCTGTTATCTCTCTTTTTTAGAGATAATTTGAGAGATGCTTTTTTTTTTCTCCATGAAACTTTTGAGGGTCGGGGGGTGGGGAGGGGGGATGTGGCAGATGGAAACTGTACATGATATTTAGAAATGAGGAAGTAATGAGCTGTTAATCAGCTGTGAATAATAACTGATGTGGTGAAGAATGAGCGATAACGACTGGTTACTTCTGAGGATACTGAACTGGAAAAGTGGCCAGTTGTGCACGTTTGAATTAAAAGATGTTGCCCACCATCGTTCTGCATAAGTTCAGAAACTTTAGATGTAGGGGGGGAAGACAGTTTAAACAAACACAGTGCTTATTGGTGATGCAGACTATGCAAAACGTGAGCCACACAAAATCTGACAGCCTAAGCAAAATGAATGTGTTGTGAAATCTCCGTCATCCATGGTTCAGAGTACACTGCAGGCTGCAGCTACAGGCCAAAATCACATCCAGTACATAAAGGTCAGATATTAGATTAATCTGTTCACCTTAAAGTGACTTCTAACATGTCTTTTTAAATAATAATTAAATTATATATATATCTATATATTGATTGATGATATGTGACGCATGGATGAGATTCCCAGCAAGTAAAATCTGTCCTGATCCAAAAGGCCACAGTCAAACACAGCTCATAAACCGCAAATGGTGTTATCAACTCCACTTGTGTTAAATACTAATTTCAATCTTACCAATAATATTGCTCAGATTCATTCATAACTAATAGATAGCATGTTTCCTGTATGTTGTTTATGTTTAACTATTGTAAGTCTAACTTTGGGTGTTTGGATTGAGCCTGATGAGTGTTCATATATATATATATATATATATGTGTGTGTGTGTGTGTGTGTGTGTGTGTGTGTGTGTGTGTGTGTGTGTGTGTGTGTGTGTGTGTGTGTGTGTGTGTGTGTGTGTGTGTGTGTGTATAGATAGATAGATAGATAGATAGATAGATAGATAGATAGATAGATAGATAGATAGATACATACATACATACATACATACATACATAGATATATAGTTAGGTATAGATATATATAGGGATTTAGAGATGTGTGCCACACATTTAAAACGGCTTATAAAACGTATTATTAATTTTGTTGAATTATTATAGATATAAAACTGTGTGGATTTGCACTCAAATGCATCTCAATTTAGGTTGTGTGAAAATGTTCATTTGTGATCAGCATAAATGTAAAAACGTGAACTTTTAGAAGATTTTCCCGAAGTCTATATAATTTTATATCTTTATAAACTATCAGAAATTGTACGTTAAATGTGTAAATATGAGTAAAAACATATATTCTTGTTCATGGTGTTAATGTTTTAAAATTCAGTTACCCTTTCTTTAAAATCACAATCTGCCTCTTTACAACCGCGTAAAAGTAACAAAATGGAGCCAAAATTGATATTGACCATTAATAATTAATGCACGTTTTTATATTTTTTAGTTTCGCCGATTAACTCTTATTAATTCCAACTTTTAATCTCTAAATTAAACAAATAATTGTGTTCTCCCTTTTGTAATCCATTTCATTTGTGCGTTTTTCCTTCTTAAAATACTGAAACACTGTATTTGTGTAAAAGTGTATTTTATTTCCTCACCTATGTTGGGGTGTCTTGTTGTCCCAGGAGGAGCGCCAGTTTGGAGACCGTGGAGAACCGGACTGTCGAAGGGGGACGCCGGCCACGTTCCGCCCACGTTAGGGCTCATGTAGGCCGAATAAGGGCTGTGATACGACCCGCTCAGACCGCGAGCGCTGTAGTGATCCCTACCGTTAGCGGAGATGTTCAGCGGACTTGTGTAAGAAACTGCCGTCTCCCGGGCCGTGGCCACCCCGGAGGACAGAGGCGGGCTGGTGGAGAAAGTGAAGCGCGGAGACACCGGGGAGTGGTTGTATGAGGGCACCGAGTCTGCCCCCGGCTGTGCCCACGCAGAGTGGCTCGACGCCGGGCTGCTCTGCTGCGACGCACCGGGCGCCTGAAGGTAAGGAAGCGCAGGAATCATGGGTGTGACGACCCGGGTGGTGGGGACATAAACCGGAGAGGTGCCCGCCGAGGCGTTATGAAGAAATCCGGCCTCGTATGAAGAGGGTCCGTGGTTGCTTGTCATTATGCCCTGGTACATATCCTCACCTTGAAGCTGGACATCCGCGTCGGTAGAAGGTATGAAGGCTGTGTGGATGCGGTTACGCACGGAACTACTGCGTGTTACCGCAAAACATCTGGTTTAAAGCAGCTCGCGAAGCTGGCTTAAGTCAGGCTACTTGTTCAGATCTGATCAAGTCAAGCAAAACAGCGCAACACTCAGAGAAGTGAAAATAAACGCATTAGTGAACACACAAGAGAGGAGGAGGAGTGACAGACCCTGTGATCAAGATCCAGCTGTCATTATCTCTCTCGCGCTCTCTCTCTCTCTCTCTCTCTCTCTCTCTCTCTCTCTCTCTCTCTCTTTTTGCCAAAAACAAATCCAAACATTTTTTCTAATGACGTTTCCAAAACTGCACAGTATTTATTTCATGGATTCCAGATAGGCCTATCACATGGATTTGGCGAAGGCCGAGCACTTTTTGGGGGGGTCTATTTTCTTTCTGACCTATTATCTTTTGTTTAGAGGTGATTTTTTTTAAAATGTTGCTGTTTTTAAATGTTGCATTTTAATGTAATAAAAACATAAATATAAATAAAGACTTTCAAGTCTCCAAGGGAATTGGAGACTCGCTGCTTCACGTGGATCTTATTGGAGTCTAGCGGTTTCTTTTTCTGTCCTTATCGATTTTAAAACATCGCTATAAAATCATTTTTAGCGCTAGCACAAAATATCCAAATACTTTTTTTTTATTAAATTAAAACCTGGCTGAACTCATTGAACGCCGATTTTTTAATTGCTGTTTTATTATTTATTTTTCGCTTATCTGAAATGAAGAATCGGGAATCTAAAGATCTAAACTTTGTGTTTCTTTTTTTTTAATGTTTTTTAAATCTATCAGATTTCAATTCTCGATTTTAGTCTTCTTTTTTGTTCTGTAATTATTCTGTGTGCTTTGACTTATATATTTTATAGGCTATTATTAAATATTTTTTACATCTGATAATTTCTCTCTCTCGCTCTCTATACAATAAAATAAAATAAAATAAAATAAAATAAAATAAAATAAAATAAAATAAAACTGGAGGCAGAGATATTGGTGTTATTGTTCTAATAATGTGTTATAATTACGATTAGCAACTTTCTTTCTGGTAATTCGAAGCGTCTTTTTTAAGGTTAATATCCGTTATTTACGACAGTTAAAAGTGCACATGCATCAGGCTATAACCTGTTGGAGGACGCATAGATGTACTTAGATGGATATTGCCTGTAAATAAATGAGCTGTGACCTGCAGGGGTCCCACGGGCCATTTATTCATTCGTGTTTTCGTCACAGCACTTCTCCACAGCCAGAAATGATTTTTCTTTTGTTGTGTGTTTTCATATTATTATTATTTTTGTTTTGACAAAATGAAGAATTGCGCTACTTTAGTCGGAAGTGTCCGGCGGCTGTTGTCCTCTCCAGGACAGATTTATACCTGTCATCAACACCAGTAAACCTAAACACACGAGGCCATTTCATTGTGCAGCCACTTCCCACTGACATCCCCTCACTGAATTATGTACTTCTACAGTGTGTGTGTGTGTGTGTGTGTGTGTGTGTGTGTGTGTGTGTGTGTGTGTGTGTGTGTGTGTGTGTGTGTGTGTGTGTGTGTGTGTGTGTGTGTGTGTGTGTGTTTGAAGAGACCAGGGATTCTGCTGTATGATGTGTAGTTTAAGCAATTATTAACTGTGGTTATTCATAATAATTCATGATGAATGAACCAATAAAACTATCTGTTTGGTATGCAAATCAGTGCTTATTCTTAGAATTAATTGGCCCCGCTGTAATGAATTGAAAATACCCTATTAATATTCATGAAAACACAATCGATCTATCAGTCTGTGCATAAAGCATGAATAATAACCTCTAACCTTCGTACTTTAGTATCGATTTCCCCCCCCCCCCCCCCCCCCTTTTTTTTTTTCTTGAACAAAGTCAAGGCAAACAGTGCAATATTGCCTGAGTGGAAACGGGCAACTGTCATCAATGTGTAACCATAGGCTGATAACAGAGCCACCAATTGCTGGCTAATAATATCTGGGCGTGGGTCTGTTAACCTGAGAAAGCATAAAGTAGCGGCAAAGTCGATTCATGAAAGAGACGCTTCGAGTTTTACAGCTCCAGTCACAGCGTGGAAGTTCGTTTTGTGACGCGAAATTTCTCCGTTCGCGTGTTTCGAGCAGGAGAAGAAGAAAGTGGAAAATTTCTGACGGTTGGTTGGCGGGGAAAAAAAACCCCCAAAAAATATGTTGGTGTCGTTCTTCTTTAAAGCTGCTTCCAGCCGCAGCATAATCAGGCAAAATGTGAGGTAAAAAGTTTAGAAAAATACCGAAAAAGTGGCGTTCATTCTTTTTCTGCTGTTATTGGAGAGTACAGTGTGTGTTTTGATTGGTGTGTTTGCATATGCCAAGCTGAAGCACTGACAGTGACAGAGGCCAGAGCTCGTGTAAACTGTGCGTGTGTGTGTTTATAACAATGATTCTGTGCAACCGTGTGTTTCCCAGTGTGTGTTCGCTGTCAGTGTGTATGAATGAAGAGGTGTTGGGTGAGGGACTAGATAGAGATGCTGGTATGTGTTGGACAGCAGCAGACTGTTGCTGAGGAAGGTGTGTGTGTGTGTGTGTGTGTGTGTGTGTGTGTGTGTGTGTGTGTGTGTGTGTGTGTGTGTGTGTCTGAACCAGGCACCAGGAAAAGTGTCCCCGTCTTGGCTGGGGCCACGACTCAATCATTCGGGGGGTCGGTGACTTATTTTGGCCCTTCTTCCTCACACACACAAACACGCACACACACACAGACACACACACCGAGGGTATGGTAGACTTCTGGCTCCAGGAAGAACACTTCAAATGGAAAGGCAGGAAAACACAGGAGGAGGAACGATATGAGGCCAGTGAAACGCACACAGAGACGTCACTCAGCTCAAATTCTCGGTATTCCTCATGGACATTTTGGTTAGCAAAAAACGTCTTCTTCTTTTTGTTTGTCAGAAGGGCTTTCATCTGTTCAGCATCTGCTCCTGAAGACGTCAGCTGTTTGTCTTGTTTTATCTGATGCACAGTAATGAGATAACAATAATGATGACAGCGCAGATCAATAGAGGTTTAGGTCTACCTTTGCTGTCACTTGAGAAACCCTCATGTCGTCTCCAAAGTTTAAATTTAACAAGTGTCTCCAGGAAGAAAACAATTCAGAATTTTTTTCCCCCAGCGTTGGCTTTTTGAATGCAGTGTAGCCTGTAATTAATTGTGATCGGGACTCATCCTCACCAGCGGCGTTTTTGTTTGGACAGAAAATGTGGGAGGCATTATCCTTCTTTCTTTCTTTTGCCGATTATTTATGGGTATGGCTATGAATTTTTGTAACTGCAGAATCCTCCAAACTAAACAACCAAACTGACATGAAAGCTCCGCTCTCTCCAACGTCTTCCACCTCCTCCCACAGCTCATCATCTGCAAACAGAACATTTTTTATGATATTTGCGTAATTCAAATGTTTTTCATGTTTTGCGTTTTTGTGTATTATTCAAATTCATATCTGGGTATTGTCACATCGCTTGCTTTTGTTTCTACTTTCCGTTATGGTCATTGTCATGTGCATTGTAAAGCAAATCCCTTGCACTACTTGGCAGTGTAAACTTGGCAGTAAAACATATTCAGATTGATTCAATGTCACACTGAAAGATCAAAACTGGATTTTTGGAATATTTGTGGTGTTTTTACTGATGCCTCCAGTAGAATAAACTCACACATATGTGTCTAATGCCACATGCAAATCACAGTTTTAGTGAAAATGTTTCATTTCTTTAGTATGTTAAGCTTTGATGTGATAAAAACACACACAAACGCTCAGTCAACATTTTTCTTTCATATTTACTGCTTATTTTTATGAACGAGTGCAATTTCCTTGTGCAGTCATTCTTGTAAGTGTGTAAATGTCCAAGTGTGTGCGTTCAAGTGTTAATCTAAGGTGTCTGTGTTGTTCTTGTGGATTAAGTGTGTTTGCACAGGTAAGGTCAGAGAGTCACTCTGGGGAGACACAAGTTTTCCCAGCGGGACACCTGGGCTTCAGCAACGCAGTCGTTTCTCTCTCTCTCTCTCACACACACACACACACACACACACACACACACACACACACACACACATGCACATTCTCGCACCATCTATGAGGAGTGTGTTTTGGAATAAATTATTAACTCCTCGCAGGTTCTCATATGTGTGACAGACTCGAGTGCTGAATTGGACTCTTGATTCACGTAGCTTGAAGAGCAGCGCAAACACGTCGCACAACACTCAATTATGCATGATAAGAATTCAATTATCAAAACGCTCTTTTGTCCCAATGACTTCCACTGTTTGTAAAACTACTTCACCAGCAGAGGTTTGATCGTTGCTCTGATGCTTATGCACGTACTTGAAATTCTGCTCCTTGGGGTTATAGCCTGCTGTTGAAGCTATAGATCAATTCTGTAAGCAATCGCATCCAAAACAGACAGTTAACTTCTGTTAGCCATCACAAAAAACATAGTGGGGTGCCCTGTGTCACTGAGAGTGTGCATGCAAGCATTAGCAAGTGTATTTTTAGCAGTGAAGACCAAGGGATCCCAGGACCTCTCCCTGTGATAAGCAGTGGCCAAAGTCCGCTGGCTAGCAAAGGCCTAAAGAGCAAATAGGGAACACACACGCACACACACAATGTTTAATACACTCATACGTGGGGCTTAGTTGCAGTGTGATGTTGCAGGGAGAGGGAAAACCTGTTTGTTTGAATGCAAGGGGCAAGTTAGGGGCAAGAAGAAGGTTAGGTAAAGGTGAAGCGACATCATCAAAACAATGGCGTTGTTTTGGTGTTGATGAAGGGTTCGTGCAGAGTTCATGGAGAGATGGCTAAAGAGGTGTAAGGTGTGGGCAAAATGGCACTGAAAGAGGCTTGAGATCAAAACAAGAGGAGAAATATTCACAACATAAGCGGGCGAATTCTTTATCAGTGCCTAAAAACTGGCTGCGCCTGTCAGTCAAAGGCAGGCGTCCCCCAACCACCTCCCTCCACCCAATCTCTGGAAACACTGTAAGAGAAAATAAAAACACAATGAGGAAGCAAGAGGGAAAAAAGGTCCCTCAATCCAGAGGCTGTCATAGTGCATATTGCCTGATAACAGCAGGAATATTTCTGTTTGGACAAAGAGAGGAGGGGTGGCAGTGGTGGAGGAGGAGGAGAAAGGTTTAACAAATTGGGTAAGGCTGAGAAGGAAGAAAAAATGTTGAAAATAGATGGAGAAAGAGAGCGGGAATGTTGGAGAGGAGAAGGGAGATGCCACCAGACAGGAGGCGCACTGGAAAACAAAAGAGGCTCCACACTCTGCTCCGTCTTATCTGTCTGAGGGGCTTATCCACCGCTGGCTCTGTTAGTGTAACCCCATTCCCTCCCCTCCTTGCCGCTCATCCCTCCATCTCCAGCTTCAGCACCCCCCCTCCCTACAACTCTGTACTGCTAGCTGTGGACTCCGTTATCAGGTCAGGGCTGACGTCAGGGGGCCCGCTGGTGCTGGGGGGCCGGAGACGGAGGCTGATAGCGCGGCAGAGGCAGCCTCCACACAGCCTGTGGGAACCACGGACCCAGCCCACCTTGACCCAGTGGCCCCGCACGTCCGCCACAAAAACACACGGAGGTGAGGATGTATGGGTATTTCGCGAAAGCACACACATGCACACTTTTTATGAATTGTGGCATGTTTAGGAACCTGAGGAGAGTTTTTACACCACTACTGTAAAAACAGTCACATAGGACTATTTATTCTTCACAATGTAGTGTGGAGCATGGTTTAGATCTTTATATGGGCTTACCCATGAGAGTAGTGTTTCTAAACTCCTGGCAATGTCACTCTGCAACCCTTTTTAGAGCTTCTTTAAAATAAACCAAAGGATCTGATTGACAGTGGACAAAATAAAGTGTGCAAGTAGAACAGATTTGCTTTATGCATGTTTTCAAGCTCACTCTTAAGAAAACAGTTCCCCAAACACCCTCTCAGGCTGATAAAGCTGTATATGCAGATACAAGCTGCCATTTAAGTTCATGATGAAGCTGAGGTTACTTTTTGTGACATCTGTCGGCTCATGCATCTCCAGAAAAGACACCAGGCCTGCAGCTGCACTGCATTTGACAGATTCTCCTGTCGGGGTTGGTCTTAGTCCAGTAGACATGAATTCACTGGAGACGGGGATGCAAAAAAAGAAAGAAAAAAAAAATCAAGAAATTAATTTCCTCTGATTAGGTTAAGGAGGCACTTAGCCCAGAGTACTGAGATGGTTATTGTCTTGCCAAATCTTCAGAAGAGCTAAAGAGAAAAAGAGAAAAAGAGTGAGAATATGTGTGTGTTTGTGTTGCAGGTCCACAGGTGTGAGTTTAAAGTGTGGAGAGTTAGTGCAGCCTGGATGGCAAGTTTCACATCATTAGTTGCAGGTGCAGCACTCCCACAACATGCGCAAAAACACATATTCACACACACGCCCACACATCGCAAGTCATCTGAACCTTGCTCACCCAAAACCACGGCTGTACCTCTGCTCAGCTCTGATTTGACTCATTAATGAGCGACGGGATTCGGTTGAATCATCAATCTGCCATTACGCACATTTACGTGTATATACTTCCACATTTTCCTACGGGGTGTCACAGATGTTTTCGGAGATGGATCTGTCGGATGGGGAGTGGAGACATACTTATCAGTGTGTTGTCCTCGATAAGGCCGGGAAGATTTGTAATGGTTGCGGTCGGTCAGTCCTGGATGTGTGCATATGTTTGTGTGTGTGTGTGTGTGTGTCTCTCTCTCCTATTCTCTGACCTCTTCTTGGCCGAGTAAAGTAGGAGGAAGAAAAGAATGGCCTTGACAGTGTGAGAGGAGGGGTGAGATGTAGAATCAGAAGAACTAAGAAGAAGGAAAGCGTTGTTTCTCGCCTGCTTATTTCTTCTCCTCCACCCCTTGCTGTCATTTTCTCTCACTCTCTTTGTCGGACACCTACTCCCTAAATCTCACCAATGGCCTGCGTGCCCTTGTAAATAACTGTACAGTAAGACTAGAGAGAGAGTAGGGTTAGAAAAAAAAAGGGGGGGGGGGGGGAAGAAAAGTGGTGAACTTAGGGTGCACTCTTACTGTAAAATGAAATGATGCATTAGGAAAAGAATAAGATAATATAACCTGGACTGTGTATTCAGTGCAAGTCGTTTTTTTATGGTTATAGTAATTTTTTTCATCATATCGTAAAGCATGCTATTAATATAGTTTGATGTAATTTGGAGGGTTTAAAAGTTTAGCTATCTTCCAGCAGAAATCACTGACGAAATCGGATCTAGTCTTTAACTTTTGAGGATATTTGTGTTATCATTTTTCCCCCAATTAACATCTCTGTCCCTCGTTAACAAGTGGTGCAGTGTGCCTTTGTCTGAGTTCTGCTTATCCAATTCAGGGTCGTAGAGGGAGCTGGAACCTATCCTAGCTGTCACTGGGCAAGATGCAAGTGGTGAACCCTGAACTAGCATCAGCTATATATAGCCATTGTAGCACAGCCTGCAGATGTGGTTGCACACACGCTTGCGCTAAAACACCAAGTAGGTGTGCAAGAGCAGTGAATGCTGCTGTGGGCAATTATTAACAGGAAAACACCACCACTACTCCCAGACAATTTTTGGCTATTTTCATCCTTTTCCTTGCAGATCACTTCAAGTTCTGGGATATTTTTAGACAATGGCGAGGGTCACTCCAAACTCTTCAGCTTGTGTTTCTTGAACTGCTTATAAGTTAGAGGTCTGCTTTGGATCAGTGCCCGCCGTTGTACAAGTCAGGGTCTTTTCAGTTTCTCTGTCTTAACTCAATGCTTGATATTTGTAGCCCAAACTTGCTTATGGGCTCTTTTATTTCCTTCTATCTGCGTTTTCTGTGCCTCTGGCTTCCTCAAAAAAAGATATTATCATCTGCTCCTTTTTCTTCAAAAGAAGAAAAACTATTTGCAACTGAAAGAAAGAAAGAAAAAAAGAGAGTGCTCAGTTTGAACTTAAACCTAAAGCACTTGTTCAAACAACTGAAGATACTACTTTCACATTTATGATTAGCCTCCAGATAAAGCTACGCTGGCTTCTATGACTGTGCCATGTTCCAAAGTTTTGTGCACTAATGCTGCAGAGTGGACAACCACCACTCCACTCCTGCAGCTCCCGTGCACTTGTGAGGATTTTCAGCCCAGCAAATGTTCAGTTTTATTGAAAAGTTTGCTCTTCATAGATTCAGACTGTCAAGCTTTGGAAAACTGCATCCCTGGTTATCCATTAATATGTGTTAATAGCTTTTCCCTTCGTTTTAGGAGTTAGCAAACTTTATTTCAAATCGGCAGTAAGTTCTTAATGGAGCCCATGTTTGATAAGCTTTGCCACAAGACTCAGATAATTAAGCAGTCTGTCCTAAGGAGCTGATTTAGTTTGGCGCATACATAAATAACAAGACCACGGCCCACTGCAACTGACCCATACATGAAATTTTGATGTATTTCATGATATGAAGAGACAATTACTAATATGGCTCTGTGGCACCTTATGTGGTCTTCTGCTGTTGTAGCCCCTTTTCTTCAATATTCACTTTGTTGTGCGTTCAGAGAAGCTCATCTGCATATTCTGTAAACCCTCTGAGATGTTTTTGTGGAGAAAATCACAGTCGATCCACCAACAACCATGCCAAGTTCAAAATTATTAAATTCATCTTTCTATCCCATTCTGATGC
Source organism: Rhamphochromis sp. 'chilingali' (assembly GCF_963969265.1). Lineage (NCBI taxonomy): Eukaryota > Metazoa > Chordata > Actinopteri > Cichliformes > Cichlidae > Rhamphochromis > Rhamphochromis sp. 'chilingali'. The sequence continues at coordinate 10,082,736 of NC_137932.1, read as the reverse complement.
TCAGTTTGAGCTTCAAATCGAAATCTAGCAAGTTGCTAGCTAAATATATGCGTTTAAACAGTTGTACCTAATGAAGTGGCCATATTTTGTGAAGTGATTCAGCTGTTAGACATGTTTGTTTGTTTTTTTCCCCCATAATTAGTTTTATCTATCCTGAGAAAAATTTACTTAAAGACTCCAGAAAAGGTTGACCGCTTAAAACCTCTGTGGGAAGCTTTTGGTAGCACAAAAGGTTTTTACAGTACACTGTATGTATGAAGTATTTGTATGGCAAGTTATCACCACCTGCACTCTCTCCACTGCAAACCTCTCTGGCCTTTGGGTGACATGATAAGCGCAGGCCTCATTAGCCTTTTTAACTGGTCCAGCACAGTTGCACTGGGCCGGTCTGTGGGCTGGCTACATGCCAGGCTAAAGTAAACTAACCCAGTGGAAACACTGTACAGGCTGACCAACAGATCACAGAGTGCAAAGACTCTATTTGATGGGAAATTAATCAGAATTTATGGTATAATTTTGGCAAAACTACTCCTTCAGTTTAAAAATCTCCTGTCTGACTATTCTTAGACTTGCTCTCTGTATAAAATTTACATCTTTAAAAAAAAGTTACCCCAGGAATCCTTCTCTAAACACATCTACTCCCTCCATTTGACAGCTTGATGGCCTTATGCCCACAAAACTTTAACTGTCTCCTCAGTGTTAAATCATTTAAAAAACACTTATTCATTAGCTATTCAAGCAAATCTTTTTATTCCCAGACTGATGTGAAAAAGAGAGCAATTACAAAGTTTTTGCAATCTTTATGATTCACTGTGTTTGTCTTGTTTTTGTTGCCTACAAAGTATTTTTTTTATTTGCTTTTCTCATTAATGCTTGGAGTTTTACACTGATGCCTTGAGAGTGACTTGTCAAATGCAGCTTTTACTTTTTGGTCAGCGCGTTCTCAGGCCTGCATGTGTGAATTAGACGGTTTGTGCATGTGCATCGAGGCGTCTATAGTTTTTGAGAAATCCATCAAAGCTTATCATTATAAGTAAACATGACAGAGTGGACAAAATGTCTTGTGCGCCGCCAGACCTGCTATCTAACCACAGGCCATATCTGCGATGATGGACTGATGTGGCGCTGGCTCGGACTAACCAGAGTCTGAGTGTGAGAGTGGGAGTGCATGTATGACATACACACACAGGAGAACACACACATCAAAAGGCTACACATAGCTCATGTTACCTTATATCTTTTTTTGCCTCTCAAAGGAATATTACCTTTGCCGTACATGAAAACTTGACTTATCGCACAGTCACAAATGGGCAGACTTGGTCATAACTCATATAGGAATTTATAGCTGTTATTTATTGGCCGGTGTTTACTGGGGCTCATAGTTTTATACCTATAAGCTGAGCAGAGACAGCAATTTTTCTTCCAGATACTGATCGTTACTGTGCAGGACGAGCCTCTTTTTATGGCAGATGAGATCAGAGGAGAGTTAAGGAGATTTATTAGTAATGCTAGCTAATAGTCCATGATCTCTGCTCATTATTGTGGTTTCACTATGTGTTAGAACACAGACAGCTGCTCCCACAACTAACAGTATGTCAAGGAAGGTTATTAAAAATCCTAAATAATTTGTAAAATTCACAATTTCAGTTTTCAGAGCTTTTTTTGTTTGTTTTTTCATTTGCCCAAGGTAAGGTTCCTTGCATTTGTTTGCGTGTGTGCGCAAGTGCTGAGGTCAACCTGTGTGTTCCTCTAGTTGTTACAACACCACTGATAAGCAGAGTAAACAACCATGCACTGTTTGCTCCCCTGCCACGGTCACATGATCGAGAACTCTGATGATAGAGAGAGTGTGTATGTATGTGTGACTGGAAGGGGTAATATTCTGTTTTGCTCCCATCTTTCCTTAAAGTTTCAGGCACTGTCTGCACCGTATTAAAGGTGTAGCTCCTGTGCTGTCTGGATGGCTAGCTTTAAGAACCAAGACCCCAGCTTTGATAACCTTTCCCCTGCTGTTCAGTTCCTGGGTCGAAGGTCATGGCTGCAGAGCCTCAGCTGACTTGGCAGATTGACAGTAGGTGTAGTGGCACTGGATGGTATACAGTATAGTGCGGTTTTAAGCCATATCTCCATCACCCGCATTCTCCTCTTTGTCTTTGCTTACTGGACTTTGTTGGTGGCTAGTATGTGTGCAAGCAGAGGCTGCATGTGTGTGTTTGTCTGTGTGAGGGGTCATTAACCTCATAGTAGCCTATAGGTGGTCTTTCAATCACTCTGGACTGTCCTAGACCACCAAAGGAGTGGTGAGTGCCTCAATTACATCTAAACAACTTGCAATGACTCATACAATGTTATCATTATTATTTTAATTATAATATTTCAGCTCTATCAGTCTATAGATTACCCCGCCTAACACTGGCTTGTACCATTGATTATAAATCCATTACCAATGTGTTACCACTTCCTAGAGATACTTTTGTATTTTGACTTGGTTATCTGCTAAAGTCTATTAATTGTTGCAGTAAAACTTAAATTATCTTAAAGACTAATTGTAAAATAAGCAGTTTGTCTGTGTATCCTGCTGTGCTTAAACCTGAGCTTGTATAGCTAGCTGGAAGAATGAGTAATTATGCTAAGCTAAGCTGACAAGCCACATAGGTACTAGCTTCATAATTACAATTACAAACAGAATAATTTCATTTAAAAGGTGGCTTTAGTACTTTTTTAACCACTAGGCTGTTGGTAACATGTGTTTGCTACTGTTTGCTCGCCTTTAAATCAACATCCTCACTGCTAACAGGTCTGGCAAACATTAGCTTCAGTAATAATTTGGCTAGGTAACTTTTAAACTTAGCAGATAATGGGACAAAATATTAATTAATCTACATAAAATATATTTAAAAATTGCAATATAATAACTCAAAAATTTTTAAATTACATATCTCTAAATTTAGACTTAGACGTAACAGGAAATTCCAAGATACTCAGCCAAGAAGTCAGAATTTCAAGTTATGTACCTCGAAATAACTCAAAATTTAGAGTTACACATCCTGACATTTTATGTTGAAATTTCAGGTTGCATACCTTGAAATTAGAATTTAATAATGCAAATTTTTCAGTTGCACATTCCAAAATTTAAACTTACTCAGTAGAAACTAAGTTACATTTTTTAGATATGGATCTTAAATTTGTAACTTCTTCAGCTGTAACTGGATACTAAGTCAGTAACTGAAAGTTTTGAAATAGCTAACTCAAATTTTTGAATAAAGCAAAAACTGTCACATTCATGAGCTTTGTTTCAGCAGACTCTTGAAAGAAAAGTCATGATATCTTCCTCATTCTGAGCATTTTTTGTGTCAGCCTCATGTAAATCTGTCAAAGCTGTTAGCTGCTTGTATAGGGGACCCTAAATTATACTTACACAGCATTTTTTTTAGCTTCCTAACTAACAGCTAATTGGTTTATGGTACAACAATGTCAGCATTCTTACATCTTCCCATAAACTTCAAGATAAAAATTCACATTTTTTTTACACACTTAAGATCATTATATTACACGCCACACACATCTCCATCAGTTATCATTTGTGTGACATATCCTTTTCCCAGTGTTTAGGTTTTGTGTCTTCTTGATGCTATGCCGTACTTGACATTATCAGCGGCTGTAGTCTAAGCTAGAAGTGTGACGTCCAAGCAAAATGATTCAAAATCGCTCCAAGGCCTGCGCTGGTTCCGACCTTTGTGCCTACAACTGTTTGAAAAGATAGAAGCAAGATATTATCTTTGTTTTCTCTGACTTTGTAAAACAGTGCACAACAAATCTGTTTCATTTTAACCCCACACACATGAACCTTAACATATACCATGCCCTAACAATGTGCCCATCCTCAGAGATTGTGTATTTTTGTATGTATGTGTGTGTAACTTTAAAGTAATTTTAACTTTAAGAAAGCACACACTGTAATAATACCAAGCTGTTTGCTGACTCTGATGTAAGAGTACCGTAAAAATTCTAATATCAGAGGCTGAAATGAAACTACCTGTCTACTGTACAGATCTTATATGACTGTATGGACAGAATTAGACTTGTATTATAGCTCTGTCTGTGAAGCACATCTTGAAAACATTACTCTGTAAAGAGTCAAAAGTTTACTTCTGGACATCCTTGGCTTTTTTAGTGCTTAAAATTCTGACAGTATGCTTGTGAGTCTTCTTCCATTTTGCTTCCTTTCTCTCTTTTGATTCGACATCAGGAAAGAAAAAGAGAGAAAACAAGAGACATAGATGTTAATCCATCATTTAAAAAGTAGGAAAATTAAGAGAAAGATTCCAATCAGAAAGCCTCATTCATAGACAGTGTATACGCAGATGGTGGGCAATATTTTGAGCTGTACTATATCTGAGTCACAAGAAGCTTTTGATGGCCCTGCAAGGGGACGATGATACCCAGAGCCACAGGGTCCCTGCCAACACAAATCCTGCTCCCCTCCACCCCCCACAATCCTTTGCTTCTGAGAAGAGGAGGGGGTGGAAGTAGATGAGTGGGTTGATGAGAGGCTGAACAGGCCGGAGGAGGGACACACAGGCGCCATGGCGATCCCTAAGACAACTTATCTCGTCTCTCACAATGATAGCGCCTGTCAAAATAACTGCCAAGATACACAGCCAGGCAGGAACTGGTCAACTCACAGGCCGTCCAATCATGAGGGCCTTCTCGCTGGGGTCCCACCTTAGAGGGCTCTCTGGGACTACAAGCAAACGTTATCTCTGTCTCATTGCTCACTAATAACTCAGACAGGTTGGGTTTAACTTGGCAAAAGCTTTATTGTGGGAATGGCAGGAAACAAAGCAATTAAGTTTAAAACCAAATGTACGTTGAATCAAATACCAATATGTCTGAGAAATTAATATAGGTTGAAGACACCTTGAACATTGATAGTGACTTTGATGTAAAATGAAGACAAATTAAACCTTAGGGAAGACATTGTTTTAGTCTGTAAGAATTTTTATAATATGATACCATATAGCTGCCATTTTCCTACTTTTGAAGACTTGTGCCATTTATTGTGAAGTGTCGCCACCTAGTGGCACAGTTTCTAGTGGGTGGCAAAATAAAATGTACATCTCGTGCAATTACAGGCATTAGAGACGTCTGTGAAAGTATTTTTGCTCTAACAAGAGAAGGATCCCCTTTCCATGTATATTATAAAGAAAGATTACATTATCTGTGTAACCAATACACGAAACAAATTATACTGGAACGTTAAGTTTTCTTTAGAGAAAACGAAAAGTATCTGTTCCCTGACCGGGAATCGAACCCGGGCCGCGGCGGTGAGAGCGCCGAATCCTAACCACTAGACCACCAGGGAGAGATAGCAATGGCTGAAGGTCTGTACCTTTTGTCGTCAACACGGTATCATGATTCGAGGTAAAGTTATGATAATATACGGACAGACAACCTGGGCCCTGTGCTTCGTACGTCGCTTACTACATCCAAGATCAAATGAAACATCCAAGACCAAATCATCGCGCTAACTCTGAGCTCGCTATTCCGGTTCCCCGAACACACCTGTTGTTGACGATTAGTATAGCTGGATGAAGTAATGTGAGATCACTGGGTGGCCCAACAGGGGCTACGCATCGATAGTAGAAACATTGATCGGCAACCCTTTGATTGGTCGGCGAAAATGTCGAAGGAGCGCGCTCGGTATTTTTCGGCAGCAGAGCAAGAACTCTTGAGTGAGGGATTTCAGGAGTTTCAGAGTTTAATTAAAACGCAAGGGAACACTGCAAAGGCTGCAAAAGCAAGGAGAGAGGGCTGGCAGAAAGTTGCTGACAAATCAAACTCGTAAGTAATTTAATAATAATAATAATAACAATAATAATGGAGTGGATTTATATAGCGCTTTTCAAGGCACCCAAAGCGCTTTACAATGCCACTATTCATTCACTCTCACATTCACACACTGGTGGAGGCAGCTACGGTTGTAGCCACAGCTGCCCTGGGGCAGACTGACAGAAGCCAGGCTGCCATATTGCGCCATCGGCCCCTCTGGCCAACACCAGTAGGCGGTAGGGTAGATTTATCATATCACACCATATTATCCAATATTATATTACATTATATTATATTATAATATGTTATATTATATCCCCTTTCACATTAGAGCCACAACAGGACCCACTAGAACATGGGAACAAGTAAAAGTGAAATATATTATATTGCTTGTCGTCTCTTGGAAAGAGACCCTGGAATACTCTGTTTGTTTGTTCATAACAGCAACCAAGAAAAGGGCAGAGCAAAAAAAAAAAGACAGGTGGTGGTCCTGCACCCCCTCGTCAACAAGTTGGTTAAGTGAATAATACCCTCACGGGAAAATCTATATCTCTCTATGAGCACACTGTCGCGCTGAGCTAAAGGATCCTGTCTGTCCCGCAATATACGCTGAATTCTGAGGACTCTCCTTATCAATCTTGCACCTTCCGCAATGGGTTGCTCGCGTAAACGGACAGGATATGACTGCGACAGACTTCCCAAATCCACCTTCGCTTTTATAGCCGTGGTCTCTCATCTTGATTACACGAAGTAATTTACAATTACTACTCTGAAATATGAATTACATCTGTAATAATCACATACATGTAATAGAATGTTAATAGTACATTTCCCTTTTTTAGGGAATGACCTGTATGTATCTGTGTGAAATCAATAAAAGGATCAAGTGCTGCATTATCTTTAGTTACATTGATGTTATTTATTTATGGTGAAACAGTGGTGGAATATCGCTGTTGCTTTCGTATGAATGACGCGGACATACCTGCGTGGCCGCGATCTAATCCTGTTTACATAAAGTAAACCTGCTCCCCAGCAGGTTTACGCTTACGGCTCTGTTGCTATGACAGCAAGTCCCGGATGGGCTTCGGGGAACCGAACGATCCAGGATCACGCGAAATCGTCAACAATCTCATCCAGCTAACTCACTTAGCGCGGTACGAAGAACAGGCCCCTAGTCTCCAGCCTAGTTAAATATTGCTAACACAACTTACCAAGAGCCAACTGGAGGTGAGCTGTCTGTGCTATATGTATACATATATATTGTTTTTTATGTTTTCCACTGGTTGTATATTGTTTTCTTTTCTTTACTTTTGCACCTTTGTGGTCCAGCTACCCAATTTCGCTGTGCAAGAAACCGCACAATGACAATAAAAAGCTCCAAGTCTCTCTAAGTCTAAGCTTTACCGCGCACGCGACACAAGAGGGCGTTGTAAGTGGGAGGATGCATACAAGGTATGTGGGAAATTTTAGGTACCTGTTTTTATGTCAAATATAAGCGTTTCGAGGCGTCGTTGCAAATCCGTGCTTGGCGTGAGAGGTTTATCTGGATGCATGAACAGGTATGCGCTATTTTAAGAAAGCGAATTTGCTTAATGAACGACAAATATATTCTTATTCTCACCACCAGGTTGCTATTGTCTTGTAAACAAAGTGGCTAACTAGCATCGTTAGCATCAGCTGTCTTGTCAGCTGGAGCACCTTTCACTTCTCCCGCGTTTGTTTGTTTGGTTTAAGCACATCAGGGATATCTTTTCTCGTTGTTGCACTGTAAAAAGAGGCCGAAAGCCTCTTTTTACGGAACCATTTATGGAGGATTTCAAATCATGCAGGCTGCTAAAAACTGAGAATGTGGCTAAATGGGATCGTAACGTTGCTTCGGATTGAGCTTTCCCTCAGTGGTTAGCCTCTCACCTGTTATGTAACGCCTTTAGGCTACACGTGGATGAACTGCTATACGTAAACCCGCTAAACTGTGCTACATACTACAAATATTAGTTTCGCTTTTATTTAACTCCACGGCGTTGAAGCTAGCCGGTAACTTGATACAACCATAATGCTTTGACTCTTTACATCAGCTGCTGAGAATAGACTTTATATTAAGTAGTAAAACAACCGTTTACAGTGTTTCCGTTAACCAGATGCAGGTGTGATTGTGTTTTGTAGCCGAGCGCTCCATTTTCCACCCTCTTCGGGTTATTGTCAGCTGACTGAGCTGACATGCCTATTATGGGATGCTTTCATCGCCATCCACTTAAGCTGATGGGGCTTCGCGATCGGTTATTGGGCTCTTGCAGTGCACTGAGCGTTGCTGAATGAAGAGATTAATCCGGTTTCTTCTTCACTCTGCAGGACAAGAAAGACGTGTGAGAGGTGATCTTCCCAGCCTTGTGTCTCCGCGCTTGGATACACACACTGCGTACGGATGTAAGAAGGTGGTTGTTTGTATGGATGCACGTAAATACATGCACATTTAGCACCCTGGCCTGATGGAAAAGAGAGACAGGAAGCCTGGATATTTTGCCAGGTAAGGGACTCTAGTTTTTATGCAGCTGTCATCTTAAGATTTGCATTTATTTTTTACCTCCTAAAATCGGCCTCTCATTTGTTGTGAATCACCATGTTTGGTGCTCAATGAGTTGATGTAATTATGTAATGTTTTTTTGCTGAACAATAATGATTTACCCATAGTTAATCACTACAAAGAAGCACACCCATCCCTTTGTGTTTAAAGGCTCAGGGAACAGAAGCTATGAAAATCTTTACGCGAGAATGATAGGTTGAAGGTGTTGGAAACTTTCAAATCTGTGAAAAATCTTAATGAGAAAATAGTTTCTTTAATCCCCTCTTTGTGCATTTAATGTAACTTAACTAATATCTTTATTTTTCCTCTTTGTTTTATTGTCGAGGTTGTCTTTTGGAAGGCATGTGATCGTGAGATGTCCCTTCACACACTGAATAAACTAGTGCCACGGTCTACTCTGTGGCCTGGGTTTAAAGCTGTGGCTTAGCATGGTTGATTGATTGTAGACACCTGTGCCCTTGCTGGAGTAATGAACCTTGCTCAGCTGGTATGTACTGTGCTGTGAAGAAGGCACAAGCTGGTGCTCTTGGAAATTTTTAATGGTTCAGTTCAGTCATAGAAATCCAATAAAGATAATGTAACTCTGATTTCCAGCTGCACGGTTTTTATTCTAAGATTCTCCCAGGGTAGCTCTGCATGATTCATATGTCAATATAACCCTTATTTATCTCATACTGGGCTTTGGTGCAGTTACTACTTTCTTTGAGACCACCCTCCTTTAAAGCCGGCTTTTGCATGATTGGAAAGTTTGAGAAGCAGCTGCTCATAGCCAGAAAGGCACCCCAGAGGTGATCATGTTAGGGTATTGTATGTGTTCCTTGATATCGCAGAGTACCTGAGTCAAACAATATTTTTAAAAAATAAATGTTTTTTTGCTATGATGCACTCCTCCAACCCAGCCGTCTCTCTAACATGATGCCATCTATCACTACAAATCACTGTGCTCCTCTATTTCAGTGTAAACACAGCAATGAAAGGCATTTTAATTATGTTGTGGAGTTAGCTATACAAGCTATCATGTGATGCTTTTTTTTTTTTTTTTTTTTTTTTCTTGTGAGGATAAACTAGTGGTTCTCAAACTTTACAAGGATATAAGTTGATCTGAAGCAGCTACTGATTTATTTCTTTTAGAATTTATTTATTATTTAATATAAATGGCAGTCGTGCATCACACGTGGGGCCGTGGCCTGCTGACGCAGTGTCAACTTTAGTAACAGATTTTTGACACCGTGTGAAACATGATATGAGGAAATGTGTGGAAAGAGGCTTACCGCAGTTGCGGTGTATAAAGTGACAAGAAATCTGCAGGTTGTCAACTAGGGCTGCCACGATTTGTCGACTAGTCACGATTACGTCGACTATCAAAATCGTCGACGACTGATTTAATAGTCGACGTGTCGTTTGAAGCTTTGTAAGATCGCAAAAGACGCAGGAATAATAGCAGGATTTAAGAGTGTAATAACGGACTGAAACAGAAGATGGCAGCACAGCATGTACAAGGATGCCAGCTGCCGTTAAACCCCGAAGAAGAAGAAGAAGCAGCTGTGTCCCAGAATTCATAGCGCGGCCCAGCTTAGTTTCCAACAATGGCGGTAGCTAGTTAGTTTTAATATTACTCTTATTATTCTTTCTGGGTCACAAAATAAACGTTTAACATATTTTCAGGCGAGAATGTAGCTGTGTAAACCTCAAATATCGGCTCAGTTTATCAGGACACCACATATTTTCAAAAGCGCTCCGACGTTTTCGGAGACGTCTGTTACCCACTAGCTCGATAGCTAGCCGGGGGCTAGGTCACTAGCGCCGTGAGAACACCGGACTCCCGGCAAATTGTTTTCAAACCCACCGCCATCTTTCGCGACTCAGGTTAAATATATATGAGTCACTTAGATAAATTAAAAATGTTATTGTTTGGCTTTTTTTTTAGTATTTTATTTGTTCCTGAGTAAATCGGTTTGGCTGAGATTAAAGTTATAGTTTTTACACAGCTGAATAAACGTCAAGCAGACAGCTGATTATCAGAAGTGTGAGATGCTGGAGAATATACTCCGGTGTCCTGTTATATTTTAGATAGCAAGGAGTTTATTAAACTTCACCGAAACAATCTGCAAATTTCATTAAAATTGAATAAACTATCATCTTGTCTTTATTTTTAGTTAGCACCTTAAAAGCTTAAAGCTGTAAGCTAATGATAGTTATATAAGAGCAGATGCTGCTGGTGCAATAAGCTGTAGTTTTATGTCCAGTGGATGATGATCTGATTAGTCGACTAATCGCATAAATAATCGGTGACTAGTCGACTATCAAAATAATCGTTTGTGGCAGCCCTATTGTCAACACCTGCTTTCGCGGATGTCGGAACAAATGAGGTGTGTCATCGAACTGCATGGCTGATTTAAGATGGGTAAACATTATTTTGGGGGTGTACTGCTTGTGCACTGAGGCTCACTTGCTGCTGGAAAACCCTCGCTGCACAATACTGCTCTTATTCTGCCTTGTCTAACCTGTTCTACAAAACAGTCTTATCATAGTGTAGAAAAAATATAAACCTTGTTTTTTCTTTTCTTTTTTAAAAACCCTTACAAACATGTAAACTAATGCATATGGAAGGTAAAACAATTAAATGCTTCTGTCATTGGATATACAGTAAAATATAAAAACTGTTTAATCTTGTGTATATGAGGTCATGCTTTATAGCTTAGTGAGCTTAATTCCTTCTTATGGCTCACGTTACTCACTAAGACTACACAGACAGTCTAGTGCGATCCAGCCATTTGTCATGTCTGTATTTCTTTTTCTTTTTCCCCCCATATGATTAGGTTATGTTGGAAATATTATATTATGGAGAAAAATGACTGTCATCACAATCCAGGCAGCCTCTAATTATTAGGTAGACAGCATATTAGATGTTAATGGGGGTTGCAGGCTTCAAACTGCTCATGCAGAGACACTGTGCAGTAGCACTGGTGCCTGTTTGTACAGAAAGTAGAACAAAAATAAGCGTTATCATCTAACACAGCCACTCCTGTAATGCGTATCTCTTCGGCTGCTTTGTGCCACCTCGCTTCCTGACAAATAGAGCAAAGGTCAATGTGAGGTGCACAGGGACAGTATTAACCAGCCACGGTACAAATGTCAGATTGGAAATGAAGATCAGTAAATTAAAATGCTGGTGGAATGGAACGTAAATCCAGGCCTGCCTTCATAATGTGGCACTTCACAGTTTTGTTTCCAAGCAATCCAAAATAAATTGAATTGAGGCATTATGAGGATATGAAGGTGGGAGAACTTTAATATCTGCAAAAGTTCCATCAAAGGTATTATTAGTCTTGTTAAATATCACAAGGTCTGGTATAGATATATGAAAGAATATGGCACAACTGTGCATAAATAGTCACACAAAGAGGCTCATATCAACTTATGTTACTAAAGTAACTGTTACTTTATTCTTACCAGTCAGACTTTAATTGCTTTTTGAGAAAATCCACACACTGATGACCATGTTTTCCTTTACACTATAAACTGCTTTGTGGCTTTTTTCTTTTTTTTTAAAAAAAGGTGGTGTATTTGCACTAGTAGTTTTTCCTCATGCATCTTTGTTTCAGACTGTCTCACTTGAAGCATTTTAATTTGCATTAACCTATACAAAAAGTGTTATGAAGTTTGATCAATAGAAGGAGGCCTTCTGCTGTCTGGAAGGTTTCATTGCTGCTCTGGATACAAAACAAAATAATTCCTGAATGCCCTAAAAAAAAAAAAAAAAAAAAAAGTAGAGCAGAGCAGAGCTCAAGGTTTTCAACAAGCTAACATATAGACTGGCTGTGTCCACACTGGGCCAGATCCATAGACTGAAGCCGTATTTGCCGCATGTTTAAGGGATATGAAAATTAATATTATTAGTAATTGTGTGTCTGTGTTATGCAAGGGCTGTTGTTGTTGTTCATGCCCTCTTTCATGTGTTTGAGTGAGCCGGATTGGAGTCTTTGCTGTGCCAATTCTGGCCCTCGGGCTTTATGTTTCACATTGCTGCTTTAAATCATTTAGCATTTGTTTGGATGTTCATTATCTTCATTGCTTATACTATACAATAAACCATAATTTGTCCATTCTCATTAATAACTTTAAAACATCCTGGGGTCTGTTTTGTGTTTAATTTTCTTTTTATTATGGTAGGAAGCAGTCACTGTTTAGAAACTCAAGAGGGAGATAAGAAGGGTTAAAGAGGAGATGAAGATGATGTAAAGATGAAGGCTGTGATGGAGAGCACTGAGAAATGCCCCTGAGTGAAACAGATGGCGTGCTGTTGAGAAATGCATCAGCAGATTCTTGAGTCCGCGAGCAAATGTGCGCCTGAGCTCTGTCTGGCTGCTGACTTATCGACCCAATCCTTCCTTTCCATTAAAGCACTTGAACACTTAAGTCGAGCCTTTTGCTTTTTCTCGTTTGCCCAGATTGTGCAGAGCAGCCTAACCACTCTCCCTCAATGCTTGTGACGAATCAGTTTGGTGCTGTCTTTTCTTAAAGTACTTAAGCTCTCAGCACGCCTCTGAGAGCCAGCATAATCCTTAAGTGTACAGCTAACCTGTGATTTCACTGCACTGCAGTGGCCCCCTGTAATGCACCCCAACACAATCTGGAGGCGGTGTACTTGATTCCCTTCCCTATTAATGATTAAAGAGGGAGAAAAGGCAGCGTCACAAAACAGCTGAAGCAGCAAAGTAAATGGAGAGAAAAGTTGCTGCTCATTATTAAAAACTTATTGCAGCACCTCTGACAGAAGGAATTAACAGTTAAAGTCTGCTGCATTGTCGATGCTAGAAAAGAAGTGTGGGCTCCCTGGTCATTACACATTATTCTGGAGCTATTCTAGATTATTCAGTAAACCTGATATCTGAAGCAGAAGTTCTGAAGGGTTTAATTTATTATTTCCTCTGCAAGCTAGCAGAATACTTTAAGTTATGGACATGGTTTTAACTGTAGGATTTAAATTCACCATGTTTCTACTTGATCTACCCCCCGGGGCATCTCATCAGGCTGAAGAGGCGGAAACAGCTCAGGGGGAGCCAATCGGAGAAGACTGTGAATGAACAGAATCCGGAAATCATCTCCTGTCCCGACATTCCAAATGACAGTGACGCCAACAAAAAGGCAGAGCTACAGAGAGCGACAGGAAAGCCAGGTAAGATGGTGACAACACACATTTCAAAGTTGCTTCTCTGAATGTTGGAATATACCCTAAATCTAAGTGGCTGCTTTTCCTGTTGAAAATGGTGGATGGTCATGTCAAACAAGGCAAACATTTCAAATGAGAAGGTCATTGTATACGCAAGTAATCCATGTAACGCAAAAGCTCTAAAGAGGCATCCTTAATATCGGCATCTTGTGAACGCAGAAGCCTCACCCACCTGCTGGCCAAATCCTGGCCAATCAGATGAAAGTTGGCTTAAAGGGAGAAGAGTTAATAGTTTCGGAATATGAATGGGCTCAGATGGCACCGATACAGTAAAAGATGAGGAGTCCACGAATACAAATATGGAGTTGGAACATAGCATTTTAGTTACCCTCTGATAACATAAAGACTGAATAATTTAACATAAAGACTGTGCAGGCTGTGTGCACATCTCTGCTTGGGTTAGTTCTGTTTGGGAGAATAAGATTGCTGATCTTAAGCCCTTTACGCACTGAACACGTACAATCTGTGAATATTTCATGCGTTAAAAATATTTTTCGGACTCTCTTGCAGCTGTTCATGAGGGCCACGTCATTTCGGTGGAGGAATTTGCAGCGCTTTTTGTTTTGTTTTTTTTAAACCAAGCACAAATTATACCAAACAGATCTGACCAGACAGATGCACCTGACAGCAAGTGCACTCATGGCTCAAAACACACACAGAGAATGATTATACAGTGATATGGAAATGATAAAATAATACTGTTTTACCTCAGGCACACAGCTAGACTCTGCTTCAGGTCAGTCGGCTCTCTGAAATGATTTCTCTGCCTCCTCAGATATGTTCCCAACTCTGCCAGCAAGACTCAAACTGCCCCACTGACATCCTGAAATATGTACGAAAGCAGCCGTGACACTGCTTTAACTCAGCTGTGCCCTGCCATGACAATTAGATAAACCCAAAATTTCAGTTTCTTCCCTTTCTTTAGAGACATTAGGACCAGCTCATCGTGGCTTGATGTCAACTCGATTGATTTTATTTATATTTTTCTACGGTGCAAACGCAACATGTTCATTGTGTATGTGCATCACACTACAAGTGCAAATCTGAAAAATTCGTAATTTTGTGTGGGTTTTTGGGTTTGTTTGTTTTTTGCAATGCACTTGGTATATAATGGCCTTTCTCAGTAATGTTTATCATCTAATGCCCTTCATCAGAATCGGTGTAAATTTATTTATAAGCGCATTTAAAAACAACACAGGTTGACCTTAGTGCTGTACAAACAGGAAAAAAGAAAAAAAAAACATGTTGTGTGACTTGTAAATCAGATTTGTGGAAGTCTGTAAAACAAATGGTAGCCCTTTGGCTGACAGAAGGCTTTGTGGCACAGATGTGATCTTTTGAGGGTAAAGAATTGAAAATGCAAATAAAACTAACCTTGCATGTCAGCTTTACAGTTGAATAACAAAATCTTATACGGAGGAAGTTAAACTTTCCCTTGCTTTTACTAATCATAATTTGAATTGCATTTTTCCAGCAGCTTTCCGAACTTATTTTTAAAAAAAGATTTATTTATTTTTAACTAGAGTTGTTTTACACTTGCAATATACACTGATTAATATCTGAGGATCCTCTGTGGTAAAACAACCTCAGCAGTTTTAAACGGGAAGTTGCATAACCTTTATCCTGTTCTAGTATACCGTTAAAGATGATATTCAGTACTCTGTATTCACAATGTCATTTAGTACTAAGATTTGACGCTACTCTTGGAAAAATGTCATTATTGATCAACAATATTGTGCCACCCATCATTTCTTTATATTTTGCTGGGTAATCTTAAGGTCCAGGCTCTCAGGAGGCCAGTCCATGACTGACTGTGATCCATTGTATGATTTAATTTTCAGGTATGCTTTTACTGCAATAAAAGTGTGTTTAGGATCAGTATCACACTGAAAAAGATTTTAAACCCAAAATTTTAAATTTATAAGTCGTTCTGTAAGACCTGTCACTGATTTTCAGTCGGGTACAGAAACGACCCTTGCACCGAGGCTCTGATGAGGCTTCAGTAAACAGTAGATGTATCAACTGTAGATTCAAGTAAAGAAATAGAACCAAATTGTTTTTGCAACAGGCTGTTAGAAACAGAGTGCCTAAGATAAAATTTAAAACTGGTTCTTTAATTTGTCTTCTATGTGTAGGCACAACAATGGTTCATTCCATGAGTTAGGTGTCGTTTTATGCTTAAATAATCCAAAGATCATTGCCAAGTTTAAAAGATTAAAAAAATCCTCTCAAATTGGTCAAGTGCAAGGACAGGAGTGAAAACGAATAGAAAAAGCAAGAAGTATCTGAAGAAAAACTGAAAGACCTTCAGAAAGCCTGAAAAAACTATTGTTCAAGCCCACTGAAAAGATTATGAGGTCTGGCTGTTTGGAAGCAATATTGAAAGAGGGGTGATTTAAGGCTGTCTTTCCCCCCCCTAAATTTAATGGGCATCAAACTTTTTGCATGGTCGAGGTAAGCTTCTTATTAAATTATTATTGAGTCATTAAAATGACTCAGTTGAATTGTCGTTGGTGTGGCTTTTAAAATATGCCAGTCAAAAAGTTGCGGTTGTTAATATTATTTTAACCAAATAAAACAATATTTAATAAGTGTGTACACTACAGATTTTATTACAAGACATCCTGTGGGCCAACATTGTCTTGTGTAGAAACCCATTATGACCTGCAAAACAAAAAGTGACCATTGCAACCATTATGGGCAGTGCGTGTCATGCTAGCATGTTTTGCTGGGTTTCTTTGGCTGTGAAAGAGCAGTGATAACTCCTGTCACAAGTTCAGTGGGTCAGCCAGCTGTAAAAAGCCATTTCTATTATAATACATAGTGCAAATGTGGTATTCTTTAGTGTAAAGGGCAAGAAATACACACAAACTGTTAAGTCCCATTGACTAAAAGTCCTGCACAGTATAATATCAGTCACAGCCTGGTACAGGCTCGGTGAATAAAGTGACAGCGGCCTTTTCTTTGATGCTCTGTACAGTAAAAAGAAGCAGACGCAGCTGGAGTCTGGCCAGCTAATGCTTACTCATGCCCTCTGTATCCATGGCGGGGGCGGCAGTATAATGAGGCAGTCAGGGAGTGGAGCACTAATAGCCTGTGCTTTCCCGGCAGGAAGAAACTGCTGACTGTGGACCTTCTCTGCTACAAGGGTCAGATTATGTGTGTGTGTATATACAATAACCACTTCTGTGTTTGTAGTGTTTTGAGGCTGGATAATGATAGGAGATGAGCAGCTGGTACTGAATCACAGTCAGACAACTAAAGGCTTTTTAGAGGGTCCTCCCCCCCCCCCCTTTTTCTTTTCTTTTTTTTTTCCTTTTTCTAACCCCAACCCCTGAAACATTGCTTTTTTTCTTTATTAACACAATTAACCCATTTATAAGACCTATATAACCCATTTATATAGCTCTTATAAGAAGTTTTTTCCTAATCATACTGTTATTTTACAGTCGTCCTTAGTCTACAGTCCTCTTTCTGTTCTGTTCTGTCAGATGATGGCTGTAAAGTTACCAACAAGGCAAAAATGGAAAAGACAAGGCCGCCGGGGACAGTGGAGTTCGTTGTGAGTAACATCATTTTTTTTGTTGTTGTTTTTTTTCCTTTTAAGTAAGGTGCTGTAGACTTGCAAGGGAAGAGATAAAAAATTTCCGTTGTGTAGCATTTTGAGCTGTTTGCATTTAAAATGTCTCACATTTTTACAGAGGAGATGATTTGTGTTACAGGTGGGACGTGATGATTCCCTCAACAGCATCGCACTCAAGTTCAACATCACCCCAAATAAACTGGTCCAGCTGAACAAGCTGTTTTCTCGCAGTGTCTACCCCGGGCAGGTGAGAAAGCTGTGACACTAAGCATCAGCTGGATAATGTGTTAGAGCGGGTTTTCCACTAATTTCCACAAAGGAACACTTTGAAAACGCATATCTTGAAAGGGGTAGGGCGGCGATATCGGCTACACTGATGTGGACTAGGAATGAAAAGAATCTTCATCGTTTGATGGAAATGAAAATGATCACTGAAGGTTAAAAGCAGATATAGAAGTTTAGCCCATTTATTATGTCATGCTGCTTTTTTCCCCTGTTCATTACTGATCATCTAACTATTGGTTATCTGTTATTACTACAGAAACTGTTTGTCCCTGATGTGACTCAGTCAGAAACTGAACTCAAATCTCCGACTTCCTCTGATCCCATCGCTAAAAACGTGTCAGAGAAGTCATCACAAGTAAGTCAAATAACATTCATTATATTACTTGGAGTACTGTGATCATACACAGGACTTCGGCATGAACCAAAAAAGCTAATTTAGCCTCTATCATGTGACATACCATACACCCCGAGATAAGTATTCCAAATTATAGAACCTTTACCCGTATTGTGGCCATTCAAGGACAAAAAGATTGTTAAAGGGTATTTGAAGGTTTTGGTAGCATGTGCTTAAAATGCACTGTAAGATGTGTATTTAGAACTACATTTGCTTAAATTAGTTATACTTGAGGTAATTCTTGAATTACAGTCTTGTGCATAAGTCTTGAGCTGCTCCACTTTATATTTTGCTTCCAATAAGTCAGTGTAACCCTGTTTACCCTTAATTAATAACAGTAAAGACAATATCACTGGGTCGGCAGTAGTGCGAGGTGTAAAAATCAGCAATGAAAAGCAACACCATAGTAAACTTTGCACAAGAATGCGTATTTGTATTTGCAGTACATCTGTCATACAGCAATTTATAATACAGACTTTCTTAATAAGAAAGTCCTTTCTAAAGTCTTTCAAGTTATCAAGAAGTTTTCAAGCTGCTTTTTTTTTTCCAAGCTGCTTTTTCACCCTATTGCAGTTCAGACACTTATACCTGACCATTCAGATGAATGTTTTTGTTTTTGCTTTTTTAAGCCTCTTAACTCTGTGACCTGTACATCATTCAAGCATAAAAAGGCACCTACCTCAAGTGCTTAACCAGTGTTGTCTACACACAAGAGAACTTAGCAAAGTTATATCTTTAGGCACTTTGTTACTAGCAGTCTAGTGCAAAAACATGTAATTTGTTCTGATTTCCTTGGTTGAATCAGTTTTAAAGGTATAAAGATAGTAACTTTGTAACAACAAGGTGACTCCCAAAGAGCTGTTAGCAGAAAGCTTACCATATCTCAGCATGGTGTGCAGTGTGAGATTTGAGGAAAAATGGACAAGTGGAGGACAAAAAGTGACAGGCCTAAAACACTATCAACAGCAGATGAAGGGAAGTCAATAATTTTGGGGGGCAGAGTTATTGAGGAGTGGTAGAAGACCAGCAGCAGCTTCTGGTCCAAGTTATGTTTCCTCAGGACATGGAAGTGCAGTCTTTACCAAGACGTTGGTGTTGTGGGTCCAGGTGAGGTTGGTGGAGATGTGAGTGCCCAGAAAACCTTGAGAAACCTGAAGGCAAAGACAGATCCCACCTATACTTTATTATGAATTCTTTTGTCTTAAGGACGCTCAGCTTCACATTATTTTCTAAACACCAGCGGGACAAGTTCTCTATCTCCGCCCTGTATCTCTGATCTCTGATCTCCTTTAGGGATCAGCCCAACGTCATTGGCATGCTTGACAATGAGGTTGGTTGGGTGGATTGATGTGCAGTCTGATGTGTACTGGGCGTAAAGTAGGAGGCTGAGAACACAGCCCTGCAGGGATCCAGTGCTGAGTAACATTTGGGGGTCTGGTCACCTAGTCAGACTGATTTGAGGCCGGTTGGTGAAAAAAGGTGGTCACACCAAATATTGACTCATTAGAATTGTACAAACTGTGTTATTATTTTATTATTAACCTTTATTTTACCAGGAAAAGTCCCATTGAGATTAAAAACCTCTTTTCCAAGGGAGTCCTGGCCAAGAGGCGACAACATGTTAAAATTACAAAGTTACATACATGATTATAAGTAACAATCACATTTTAAAAAACATTTTTCTCTGGCTCTCTCAATTTGGACTTAAAAGCATTTAATGAAATAAGATCTGCTATCTTCCAGTCTTTTTGCATCATGTTCCATGTAAAAGGGGCAGCATAAGAAAAAGCCCTCTTTCCCAGTTCAGTTCTGGCAAATGGAACATTGAGCAGAAGAAGATCGCTTGAACGCAAGCTATAAGAAACAGTACTCCTCCATGTGAGCAGATCGCAAATATAGGTGGGCATTTGTCCAAGCAGGGCCTTGTAAATAAAGATGCACCAGTGATCAAACCTCCTGGAGGACAACGAAGGCCATCCCACTCGAGCATACAGATCACAACAATGGGTCAAAGCCCTACAGTTTGTAATAAACCGTAAAGAGGCATGATATACTGAGTCAATCTTATGAAGACACTAGGCGGAAGCATTCATGTACAGCAGATCACCATAATCTAAAACAGATAAAAATGTGGCATTTACAAGACGCTTTTTTGTCTCAAAAGAAAAGCAAAATTTGTTTCGAAAGAAAAATCCTAATTTTAGTTTGAGTTTTTTCACAAGATTGTCTATGTGAGATTTAAAGGTCAGAGAATCATCAATTAAAAAGCCAAGATATTTATACGTATGCACCACTTCTATGAGGTTTCCCTCAAGAGTGGACACCAAAGGGACAGTTTGAGGAAATCTCTTCATGTTTGAAAACAACATTAGCTTTGTCTTTTCAGCATTAAGAACCAATTTCAGCTCCAGAAGTGTGTGCTGAACCACATCAAAAGCTTTCTGCAAAGATTCTATTGCCTTTTCAAGGTTTGAGCCAAAGGAATAAATAACTGTCATCAGCATAAAAATGCATACTAGCATTTGACACATTTTGTCCCAAATCATTTATATACATGATGAACAACAGAGGTCCTAAAATTGAACCCTGTGGCACCCCAGTGTGAATATTCAAAAGTTCTGAGCACAGATTTTCACATTTAATGCATTGAGTCCTGTCACTCAAATAGTTAGTGAACCAGGAGACAGCATGTCTAGACAGCCCCAAAGAAAGAAGCCTATGCTTCAAAATGACGTGATCCACAGTGTCGAAAGCTTTTGACAGGTCGATAAAGAGAGAAGCGCAGTGCTGTTTTTTATCCAGAGCAACAAGTATGTCATTTATCACTTTTGTGGCAGCCGTAACAGCACTATGCTGTTTTCTAAACCCAGATTGCATTTTTGAGAGAACTTCATTAGAGTACAAGAACTCTTTTAATTGCTCACTGACGAGAGACTCAAGGACTTTTGCCAAGACACACAAGTTTGATATTGGCCTGTAATTAGTCAGAATGGCTGGGTTGCCTCCTTTTAATATTGGCGTAACAAAAGCAGACTTCCAAACAAGTGGAATTTCTTTAGTTTGGATTGAAAGATTAAAAAGGATCATAAGAGGTTGTGCAATGTAATCAGCTGCTATTTTCAGAAAATAGGGCTCTATTAAGTCTGGCCCTGGGGGTTTCCTGTGATCTAAGGCTTTAAGAGCTTTATGCACTTCCTGGACAGAAAAAGGAGAAAAATCAAAAAGCTCCCCAAAATATGTTTGGGGTTCTGTACAGGGAGTCATGGGGGCTGATCCAACAGAGTTAAATAAAAAACCAGTAGCTACGAAGTGCTTGTTAAAGCTATTTAAGACCTCAGTTCTGTCATAAACTGGGACAGAATCTTTTAAAATGAATTTTGGAAGAGCCTGTGATATTTTATTTATAGATAAGGACTTAATTACTTTCCAAAATTTCTGAGGGTTATTGAGGTTTTCTGTAGTAACAGATAAATAGTATTCTGACTTAGCCTTCTTGATAAGTGTCGTGCATTTGTTTCTTAATTTCCTAAAGTCTAACCAGTCAGTCAGGGAATCATTGTTCCTAGCTTTTGCCCATGCCACATTGCGCTGATGGATGGACTCTGATAATTCCGATGAAAACCAAGGGTTCTCCTGTCCCTTGACCCTAAATTTTCTGGCAGGTGCATGCTTATTTAAAATCTTCATAAAAATTCCTTTAAAATAAGCCCAAGCCAGATGGATGTCTGGTATCAGACTCAAATTCAAAGATTGTGTTCTTGACTTATGTACAGTATATCCTTATGTTTGTACCTTTGAAACAAGCCGTACTAAATAAAAGCACAACATTAATCTCTCTGATCTCTGCCTTTCAACATCTTTCAGTATGGCGTTCCAAACTGTAGGTCAGCAACGGCCCTTCGCCGCGAGCTCTCCCCAAGCTCTGAGGACGAGAGTCCATTAACGGTCAAATTCATAAAAATGAGCTGCAAGTACTTCACTGATGGCATGGTAAGAAGGAAAATTCATACTGGGTTAACAAGCAGAAATGTCCAAACTGGTGAATTATTGCATCTCATGTATGAAGTTAGACTTATTTTAATTTTTTATAATTCCACACTGGGGGAAATTTCCTTGTTACAGCAGCACAAGGAACAGTAAAAAAAGGGGAATTAAAGATGTAGTAGAAAACAATGGTGTACAAAACAAGACAAAATACTACACTATATACAGATGGTTACTATATAAAGTAAAATGCAATTGGAAACATCAATATTTAGTTTTGTCTTTGATCAAATTGTCACCATCTTGCTGCCTCTTTGTGCATTTTGATTTTTCCAGGGTGTTGTTGGAGGCGTGTTAATTGTGACGCCCAACAACATCATGTTTGATCCGCACAAGTCGGACCCCCTGGTGATCGAGCACGGCTGTGAGGAATACGGCCTCATCTGCCCAATGGGGGAGGTCGTCTCTGTAGCGCTGTACGACGACGTGTCGCGCATGAAGCTCAAGGACGCTCTGCCATCGTAAGACCTCTCTCCGTGTCACTTGCCACATTTCCTCCTTCGCTAACCGTTCCTCTCAACTCGATTCTTATTCCTCCTTTTTTGTTCCTCCTTCCCGTTTCTGTTTTATGAGAAATAAACTGCAAACTAAGATATTACGAGCCCTTCAAGCTTTTCAACGTGTTTCCTAACATGCTCCTGAGATTGTCATCTTAGCTTTGTTTCACTCTTTCCTCCATAGCTGTTAATCAAAACTCTCTCCAGTGCAAGATCAGACTTTTTACTTTCCCATTTTCACCTTTTTTGTTCTGTTTAAGCTTTAAGTTGCTGTTTCACATCACATTTACTACTTTTAAGTTGTATACCACATTAATTTCTGTTGGGCATTTTTCTTTTTTCTTTTGTTTTCCCATTTCTTTTTTTTTTTCTTTTTTTTTTTTTCCCCCCGCAATTCTGTTTGTTTGTTTGTTTGTTTTTTTCCTCATTCTTAATTGCGGTGTGTGTGGTGCCACACCGTGAACTCACAGAGACCTACCCCAGGATCTGTGTCCTGTGTACAGGCCCGGAGAGTGGGAACAGCTGCCATCAGAGCAGGAACTAAACCCCTTCAGTCGCTATGAAGCTCTGAATCCCAAACAACCAATAGTTCTGGATGACATTGAATCAACCCTTTCTGAAACTGGTAGGATATGAAGTTTGTGTTTGTGGTCCACTTGTGGTTGCTTTTTTGTCTGCTTTTATGGTTAACACAAGCTACTTTTCGTTAGCTAGCCCATTAATGAAAGGCAGCTTGCGAATCTTGAAATCCAAACCTGAGACCAAATATTAATTTATTTTCAACGATGCTCAGTTGACATTAAAAGGCTCAAAGTGTGGGGGGAAAAAAATACAAAATTCCCCACACCACCAGCATCATCCTAAACTGTTGACACAAGGCAGGATGGATTCACGGTATCGTATTGATTACACCAAATTCTGACCCTGCCATGCAAAAGAAATTGGGATTGGAAAAATGTTGCCTGGTCTGATTAGTCTCCAGTCTTTTGCTGAGCTTGTTTGTCTCTTTTTAGCTGACAGGAGTAGCACCAGGTGTGGTCTTCTGCTGCTGTAGCTCCTGACTTCAAAGATGCGTGGCCATTCTCCTCAAGACATTTTCATTTTCACCCAGAGAACCGCTGCTCATTGGATACTTTCTTTTTTCATTTGCCGTAAACCCAAGAGAGTGTCTATATGTCTATGTGAACTGAGCCTCTACCATGTGATTGCTTTTTTTTTAGATATTTTCTAATCAAGAAATTAAGGATTTTACTACCCGTACTGCTTTACTAATGTTGAAGTATAAGGAGGGGGGTTGTAGTTGGGGCATTTGACACTGATTTCTGACATATGCTAAATTTAATCAAAACCTGTTTTGATAACAGTGAGTACAGTGGGCGAACAGACAGAGAAGTCTCCATCAGATGAAGGCTTTACCGAGCTGGAGCCAACTGTCAACGGGAGCACAGACGAGGCAGAGGGGACATCCTGCAGAACACTCGACAGACACCAACATGAACTCCTAGGACAGAGTCCAGGCCAGGGAGACCATAAGAACCAAACTCAAGGGAAGCTGGATGATGAGGAAGACGAAGGTGTTGCTCAGAACACCTCCATCGAGGATGGAGAGTCGATACAGTCCTCCTCAGAGGCTGAAAAACAGGGTGACTTGCATAATAAACCTACAAACCAGATGGTAACTGAAACCAAAGACGCAAACTGTGAAGGAACTGAAAAGCTGCTAAACGGTGTTGATGATAAAATAACAAGTGCACCAGTGGACCAAATCAGGAGGCAAAGTCTGAAGCAGGCTTCAGAGGTTGATGAGACGTCTGGCCCAGACAGACCAGCAGAGGAGGACGAACTCAGTGAGGAGGAGAGGCAGAAGAAAACCTATGAGTTGGAGATGAAATCCTGGCTACTGAAGAGAATGCAAGCTCCAATAGAAGGTACAAGATTTCAGACTTCGATGGGACTAAAATAAAGTTTCAGCATGAAATAGCTAAACTCTTTATTTTCTCCATACCTTGCAGACATGCTTTTCTCATCAGAGGAGAAGAGCAAAAACCCACCAATGTTCCTCTGCTTCAAAGTTGGGAAGCCAATGCGGAAGTCCTTTGCCACCTGCATGACCTCTAGCCCCGCCCACTCATTCGGGGGCCGGGAAAAGCAGCCAGAATATTGGTTTGCTGTGCCACAGGAAAGGTATATTTAAATGTTTTATATAATCCTAGTGCCAGTTAAATGCTGCAAAAATAACTGTGATGTAAGCTGTGTTGAAGGGGCATTGGTTTACTAATGGTATATTTGCGGCTACACTAGTCGGCAGTCTCCTGATTTCGTGTGTGTGTGTGTCTGCGGTAGGGTGGACGATCTGTATGCCTTCTTCGTTCAGTGGTCCCCAGACGTGTACGGGAAGGAGGCTCGAGAGCAGGGCTTCGTTGTGGTGGAGAAGGATGAGCTGGACATGATTGATAATTTCTTCAGCGACCCTGCATCTTGCAGCTGGGAGGTATGCTCGGGCCTCCAGCTCACCTCACCTCATCTATTTTCTTTTTCAAGCTAACACTACAGTGGTGTTTTGCCTTTTTCAGCATTTTAAAAGCACCTTTGTCTTGCAATCATTTCTGTTCTGTTTGTGTACTTGTGCGCTAGATTATCACCCTTGATGAGGCTAAACGTAGGCAGAGTTTTGGCAGTATCGATGTAGACTTCTCTATGGATGCACTCCCCATGCTCATTGATACAAGTGATCTGCTGCAGGATACACACATTGAGAAGGTAATCTTCAAATATCCAGACATGCGGCTGCTTTCTGAACACTTTAACATCTCACTTGGTGAAAGGAATTTAAGGAAATTCAGTTTTTCAGGGCTAATGGTGTGTACGTTTCCCCAGCTGGCCTGTCGTTTGCCTGCCCGTGTGCAGGGCTATCCATGGAGACTGGCCTACAGCACAGAGAAACATGGGACCAGTCTGAAGACTCTGTATAGGAACCTTGCAGATGTTGACAGTCCTGTGCTGCTGGCCATCAAAGACATGGATAACCAGGTAGACATAGTCATCATAGATGTGAAGTGTTTAAATAACTGTGAGCTTTAGGAACGTGACATCAGCATTAGGTGAACAGAATATGAGACATCGGGAGGTGAGTAACTTCAGATGGTTTGACTCCTAAGCACAGTGTTGTTGGCTTGTGTTTTATTGCCTGTATAGATTCATATCTGTTAACCCTCAAGCTGACAGTGACAGTCACATCATCTTAGCGTTTTAAAACCAAACCAGTGGACACTGCATACTCATATGGTTTAGAGCTACTGAGTCTATAAAGTCAGCAGAAGAGTGTTTGATGAGGTCATAGTTTTCACTTCCACTTCATTTTGAAACAAGGGGCCCCCTGCTGGCCAATATAAAGAGTGCAGTTTTAAGGCATTACTGCATCACTCTGTTACTTTCCAGACTTTGCCTATCTTCTTATATGGTTTAACACTTTACGCAGGCCACCTGGAGTTATTTTATAACTTTGGGTGTAAAATTGCAAAATAATTCTCATCTTTCAGGAACCATTTGAATTTTCTCTTTTGCCCAAAATGCTTGAGGAGTTATAATAATGAGAAGCACACATGGGAAAAATCTAGGCGGAGCTGGTTTTTCTGTCTGCATTCAGACCGCAGTACCTTGTGAATGATTTGTGCTATTGCGATGCACCAAATTTCTCCATGAAGCTCGTCTGCTCTGCTTTTCGAAGCGTTTGATTTTTGTGGGTTAAGACTAATTTCAAATGTACTAATTTGATTTATGCTATGGCCTGAGAGAGTGGAATCTGTGTGATTATTAGTCGTAAGGAAACTTGATTTCAAATCTAATCTGACTCTCGTCACAGATCTTTGGGGCATTTTCAACTCATCCTTTCAGAGTGAGCGAGCACTGCTATGGCACAGGAGAGACCTTCCTCTACAGCTTCTGTCCTGAAATCAAGGTTTGCGTCCAATCAGTTCACAAGCTCACTCTGGTTAGTTCACCCTTAATCACTAAAAAGATCTCAGTAGCGACTGTGCTGCTTTGCTACTTGCTTTCAGGTGTACCGCTGGACAGGGGAGAATTCCTACTTTGTGAAAGGCAATACCGATTCACTGCAGATGGGAGGAGGAGGGTATGTACAGCTACCTTAGTTTCAATTCAAGCATCAAGTTGTCTCAATAATCTAAATCCTTGGGACAGAAGAGTAGAGACAGTAGAGGGTTTGATAGTTGTCAGTAATCAGCACTGCCTTCCTCTGCAGTGGTCAGCTGGGTCTGTGGCTGGACGCCGAGCTGTACCGAGGGACCACCACCAAATGTGCCACCTTTAACAACCAGCCACTGTCCTCCCAGCAGGACTTTAACATCCACAGTCTGGAGGTCTGGACCTTCGAGTAAACCCATCTTCTCAAACTACATTCACTCTCCCTAAAACCTTTAACATCACCCATTTCTATTATGCACCACTTGGAGGCAAACCTAGCTACCCACAAATGACGCTAAATGTTATGTGAATGAAGTTCAGAAGCCCCTCGTGGAGCCATGTTGACCGCCGGCCGCGCTGTGTCTTCTGTAGCCTGTTTTTGAAGTGAGTGTATTCAGCAGGTAGGCTGGCGAGTTTGTCTGGGTCACCGTCCGTTCAGAGGTGAAGATGTAAGAAAATGTTTTTTGCTCTTGGTTCATTGGCTGCCTTAGACATCAGACAAAGCCTCCAGCTTCCCCCAGCATGCAGACTGCCTTACCACCATAAGCTTGTGAGGAGAGATTGAAGGTGAGGATAGCTGCTTTTTGTCTTTTTCTCTTTGTTTGTTTTGACCCATGTTGCTGTGAGGGCTAAAGAAGCCAATCTGCTGACGATACTATTGAGGTGATCCCTATAAGAGCTGATTTTTAAGTCTGCGTGAAAGAAAAAGGAGTCCGACAATACCACGTGTCTATTTGTTAATAAATAATTGTTAATATAATTTGTATTTTGGGGAATGTACAGATGTGTGTACTGAAAATACTTAGTGGCTTTTTTTTTGCTTTTTTTTTTTTCAAATGTTCAAATCACTCGCCATCAAATTCAGTTTGGCTGGAATTGTTTACAGTGAAAGAGTTCACTTTCTGTGAAGGACATCTTGTGAACGCCGTCTTTATCTTTTTATTTTGAGTTTGTTCATGTGAAATGAGTGAATTCCTCACAACTGCGCACAATGTTGGCATTCCCTGTGTCCAGTCCAAAAACCGCTGACGGAGCCAGGAAACACTTGCAGTGACCAAATATGTTCTGTTTAATTAAATAATTTCATATTTGTCGTGCGCTCGTCTTATTTTATAAATATATTTTTGCATTCTGCTTTTACAAAGAATGTTTGCTTTATTTTTCCTTTTTTTTTTCTCTCTCCCTCTCTCTCTCTCTCTGTTGACTTTTGCCAGTATTGAATTCCTGCCTCTAAATGAGTAATGTAGACTCTTATTTGTGGTCTGTGTTGTTCAGAGACTTGCAGCCTGTAGCAGTTTAACATGATGTCACTTTGCACTGCAGGATAAATTGATGGCCCGTGCTGTGTTGTACCCTGAAGCTTTTCTACAATGTAAAATTGTTACTGAATGTCACTACAGGAGGGAGTCCAGCCTCCTTAAAAAGGGATGGGAAAGGGATACACTTTTTTTTTTCAATGCACATTGATATGCCACTAACTAAACAATCAGATCTACTAACACAGGGTGAAAATGTCCATTTGCGCCCTCTGTATCTGACACAGGCTTGTAGTGCATGAATATGCAATACTGCAAACATCTGACACCACTGACAACGATCCCTGCCGTACTAGTCACTATAACGCTGGTTAGCGCTTCATGTTGAATTGAGCTTGGTTGTCGTCGGCTGTTCAGTGTTGTAGCTGTGAAGTATTATTTCTTGTGAATCCAAAACTGCTGTGTTCTGTGATATCATGATCTATTTATTGTGTTGTCACTGCAACTACATTTAAAATTAAATGTTAAATATATACAAATAAAATATTGGCAGTGTGTGGTTTATATCTTCCACCTCTTCAACAATCAGTGATTATTAAAGAAGATGAAACACTTGGAGCTTTTCAAGCTTGTGTCATGTTTTAGACTCATTCTCATCCTAATCACACACTATGTATTAAAACACAATATTAACCATAATTGTTTTAGTCGTACCTTTTTGGATTGCAGTTTAAGAATTCTCAATTATTTTGGTAGGTCAGAAGCAGCTTTTTTGGAAGTCAGTCATAATTTACATTGTGTTAAACATTCTTTAAGAATTGTGAATATTAAAATAAAATTATGTTGAAATATAGTCCCGATCAAAAGTTTAAGACCACCTGAAAATTGCAAAAAATCCTATTTTGCATGGTTGGATGGATAATAACACTGCTTCACTGCAGCAACATCAGGTAATCTCCATATACGGATTCCTGGCTTTAAGTTTTTGATCTACTGCAGAATATTTTTAAGGGTGTTATCTACTATAAAAAAAACCATGCCAGCAAAATCTCCAAGTTTTTCTGTTTTATCCTGTTACTTTGACACAAAGGCATCTGCTGTGATGCTTACACATCTGATAAAGTGGCAGCTTAATTTTTTTTATACACAGCCTACAAACTCAGTGCAAACTAACTGCAGAGAAATAGTCAAATAATTTTGAATTAAATATTCTTAATTTACAAGGCTTAGAGGGTTCTTTCGACAGGACATATCCTAGATAAATGGACAAAATTATAATATTTCTGACTGACTCAAAATGGAACAAAATCGAATCGGGACCTTGTGAATCAGCTGCAGAAATCAGTGACGATAGTAGTGCCTGCCCGACTGCCTTCATTTCCACAATGTTTATTAGGAGGGCAGAGTTCTCAGAAAAGCATTGAGTAACCTCTCTGCACGTCATAGAAGATCTTCGGAAAGTGTTCAGGAAACGCAACAGAGAGACCGTCCTCAGGCAACATGGAGGACACAGCGACCAACTGGTCAAACTCAGATGTAAATAATGTTGAAACGTGTATTTTCTGTTTAATAGCGAACAAAAAAGACGAAAACTCAAAGATAATAAAAGAGGTGAGATGCTTTTTTTTTTTTTTTTTATCCCATATAGAGCGATACAGGTGTTATAGGAGGAAACTGTACCCGGAAGTTGCGGATCCGAGGTTTTGATATACTATTAAACACACACATAGTTAGTTGGAGATTTTAGCACTTGACGGCAGATGAAGTTTAAAGCGTATGGCAAATCAGCTATTTAATAGAAGAAACAGACTACAGCAGGGAAACCGCGGGGGCGGCATTTCACGACGAGAGCTGTTTTGCAACTCTGAGCCAAAACAAATAAAACTGTATGAAACAGGGCATTTAGAGCAGTCTGAGCTCTTTTGGCTGTTTGTAATGTGAGCACCCACCAGCCCAGACAGGTAAAAACCTGTCATGTGACAGAAAATAAAGAAAAGCACAACAGGTCCACTCTAAAGTGTGTAAATCTAAAAATGCACTTTGTTTAAATCCAGATGCTTTAACACCTGCAAATCACCAAAACGTTAAAGGGTCCCTGCGCAGGCACAGGTCCATGCATGACTTCTTATTTGGTTGAGGACTGGTTACATCTTAAGTAATGATAATACATTTATTATTTATATGCACCTTTCAAGACACTCGCGGACCCCTTACAATGCCGAGGCAAAGAGAGTAGCCAAGCATCAAAAGATTTTAAGGCTGGTTTTAAGTGGTGGGTTTCTCTTCATCTATGTGCAGCTAAATTAATAGTTCAAAGTCTCCGCACACCTGAATGAGTGACAGGTGGAAAAGTTCCATGACAATTTAAATCTAATTCCCACACGCTGCCTCGCTTACTGCAAATACATTTAAGCCTCAGTGTTTCAGTCAGTCTGACATTCATCAGGTATGTGTAATAATGTATCTACTCAGAAAAAGTGAGTAAAATAATAACAATAATAATAATGCTGTATATTTTAAAACTGAGTCCCACTGCCACCTTTTCATGTACTGTGCAGAGTGGGAGTTTGTGTCCGGGGTTTCCTGGTTCTTTTATGTGCACAGCTGGAGTAGCGCTACCGCCTCCAATAGGAAGAGTGCCTCGACACGGTACTTTCTGATCCACCAGGGAAATATACTGTACTGAGTCTTGATAGTGCTGCATTCACAGCTTGAATGACTCTTTCATTTTTCTGCCCCGACTACAGACTAAAGACCTGGTGTGTTTCAGCGACATTTTCCCAGGTGCGCCTCACCACTACCTGGTTGTTCCCAGAGAGCACATACTCAGCTGCTTCTCACTGCACAAAGGACACATTGATCTAGGTCAGTTAGTCCTCTGTCAACTTACCATACTATCTCCTAACACTGTGGCTATCCTGTCGTCACTACTGCTGCAAGTTTTCCTTTAAATACTTTAAACTAGACTATTACTGCTGGTACTATAGACTTCTGATACTCTTATTTTTCCAACTATTTGAGATTATCAAAACTATATCACATAACCCATAAGAAATCATGTCTCCAATAGTTGAAAGGATGGCTAAACTGGGGAAAGATGTGCTCCACGCCCAAGGGATTACTGACATGGCGGATATAAGGTTGGTGGAGACGGTTCTTGGAAGTACCGGAAAAAATATTCATACTAGTAAAAAGGCAAAGTCTGCAAACTCAAGTTCTCTCGTGGGCATTCAGGAATCATTTACAGTGGACACCCATTTTTCATCCATCCATCCTTGCATTCATCCATGCATACATCCACCCACTCACAGGGCTAAAGCACAGAGACGGACGATCATTCACGTTCACGCTCATATGAGGTTAATCAGCGATCCAAAATTGGCCGTAGTTTTGAATACGAGTGTGAAGTAAAATCCTGCAGTTTCTGCTGGGTGCATTGTAGCTGCCCGAAGCCAAAACTCAGTAAAAATCTTACTTTTAACATTAAATTAAAAAAGCTACAGTGTATCTTAAAAAATGATATTAAAGGGAGGGTGGATGAATCTTTTGCTTTAAGTAACTGCATAAGTAATCTTCGTGCTAATGTAATCTATATAATTATAGTTTAACATGGAGTGAGGGGTCTAGTTGCTCTGTTGTTTGTAAGCGTTTCATCCCTGCTCTGGGCGGCTGAATTTCAGTGCTGATGTGTTTTTCTCCACAGGCTGGGGTTCCACCAGCCGCCCTTCATTTCAGTAGGTCACCTCCACCTCCACGTGCTCGCCCCAGCCAGCCAGATCTCAAAGTACATGTTGTATAAGTTCACTCCAGAAACCAACTATTTTGTTACTGTGAGTACTGCAGGCGACTTCTTTCCTCATTCTGTTTTTTTTTTTTTCTTTGATTTTCTTTATTAGTTTTCTTACACTACAATAACTAAACCACTGCAGCGGTTTCCATGCAGTCACTGTTTTTATCAGGCTACTTCTGTTACTTCACATTTGAACTGATAAACTCATAATTTCCCCTTTGCAGGAAGAAGTTTTACGCAAGCGTCTTAAAAGTATCTCCCCACCACTCCGGTGTCATTATTTAGAGAACTGCAAGTTATTTCAGTGCATCAATTGTGCTCAGACTGGACTTTAGATCAGAGCAGGGAAACAAAACCAAAAAATCTCAGAAGAATCGCTGAGGCAGAATGAAGACTGGAGACACTTTTGAAATGCCTTTGTAATTGTTTAGAGCGATATTTACCACTTTAATATTCATTAGCAGTGACTGACCTCTGCACGGGCCAGTGCAATATAGAAAATTAACGGTCAGATTTTATCTATAGTGTTTTGTGCTCGTGCACTGTAACAGTGTCGTTTTTGAATGAATGCACGTGGGAAATGAATTGTACTTTTATCATAAGAAGAGACAAGACTGATTCCACTAAGTATTTTTTAAAATAAAATTATTTATTTAAATAACATTATTGAGAGTTTTCTATTACTGACAGTCACTGTAAAGAAGAAAAATGTGTGGAGATACTGTTGCCTCTGTATTGGATGTGTGTCTGCTTGTTTGTAATGATATTAAAAAATAAACAGTTTTTTAAATAAAATAAAAAATCATTCATGGAGAACCCTTTAATAAACTAATAATTAAGGTAATTAAGTTTTAAGGCCAGTGTTGTGACTTTCTAATGTTAATTATTTTAGCACAGTGTCATAATCCTGGTAATCCTCACTGGCAGATATGTGTGTATAGATAAATATAGATTCATCAAGTTGCTGGATACATCACAGATCTTGGTTAATATTGACACGATAGCGTCACACAGTTGATGCAGATGTGTAGGCTGTACACCCATCTTGCGAACGTCCCCCCATCCCAAAACCTCCCAGTGAATGAACGGGACACGACTCAAATGCAGATATTACACAAAAATAAAACCTACAAACTGTATCAGTGAGCCAGAGTTGGAGGGCATAGACCAATGATCATACACCTCTGAGAGTGAAATATGACTTTAATCCAACATATTTTAACTTAGAGTAGTAATTGAAACTACTGTTTCAATTATGGAGCTATACAAAATGAGTCCTCTGGGCCTTTCTCTCCACTTCACAACAGTATTTTTCACCAAGCCCTATAACCCTGCACACAGACATGCACATTAGGTTCATTCATTATATCCAGTAAACCTGATATATGACAATCATGCCTGAATATTACTACAGTAACCTGCTCATGCTTACCTGAGCTCCTTTAGTTTCTTTTCCTTTATCTCATTCAGGCGCATCTGTCGCTGCTGGGCTTCCTCCAGCAGTTTGTCAGCCTCCCCGAACCCCTCTCTATGCTCAGCTTTGGCAAGCTTCTTGCGCTCATTCACCTGCTGCCTGACGGCCTCAGCGTGGCGCAGCACTTTCTGACGTTGCCTCTCCTGCTGCTCCTTTTCTTTGGCCTCTGCTTCCTTCTGAGCCCTGTGCGGAGGAAAAATAGCAATTTCATGCAAAAACGTGCAGAAAATGCACACTGAGGTGGGAAAAACAAACAAAAGCCCCCCAACTTTCTTACTTCAGCATCCGATCAAACTCTTCCTTCTTTATGGTGGCCTTCACTGTCTGGTAGTGCTGTTTGCTGTGAACTTGCTCCAGCCGAGCAGCCCCCAGCATCGCCTCCTGCTGTGCTTTCCTCACGGCCTGCTCTCTGTTTTTCTCCCTCCATTTCTTTTGTAACTCTTCTTGATGCCGATGGGCACAGAGTTCATCCTTTTTAAAATCCGCAGAAACACCAGCACAAGTGGCCGAGAACAGTTAAAAGTCATATTAATCCACGCTTCAAAAACAATTTCTGACCTGCTCTGCCTTATAGTTTCGATCTTTTTCTTGCTGGGCCCTCAGCTTAGCAATCTCCATCTCCTTCTCTTTCCTTATCCGCTTTTGCTCTGCTTCACGTTCCGCGTCCCTCGCCTGCAAAAACAATAAAATATCAGCAGAGAACAAACATCTGTAGCCGATCTACAGAGTTCAGTTGCTTTTCCAGCTGACCTGTTTCTTTTTAATGTATTCCATGGCTTTAATGTCCGCCAGCTTCTCCTCCTTCATCCTCTGCTCCTTGACTCGGAGGGTCTCAGCATTGATGTGCATGATCTCCTCCTGCATACGCTGCTGCTCCATCCTATTCTTCTCTTTAGCCTGGAACAAAGCAGCCGGTCAGAGATGAAACTGACTCCCGTACACTGCACTGTGTTCACGTTAGTGAGTTTAAGTCTGCACATGGGCCGTGTGTGCACCTTGAGGTCATCCTTTTCCATCTTCTTCTGGTTCTCCTTTATTTGCTGTTTCTCTTGCTCTCTCATCTTTCTCTCATTTTCCTTTTCCTCTAGATGTTTCTGAATTTGTTCTAAAAGTTGCGCTCTTCCTCTGAAATGTAACACACACAAACAGAGTGACAGATCTCCTAATGGCCTCCTTTTTGGATCAGATAAAGTGCATAATTTAACGTCTTCCCATCCTTGGAGTTATTTTAAGAATATATAAAGCATTTGGTGAAGAAAAAAAAGGTGCTCTCTTTACTCGTTCCTGTGCTGTTTCCTCAGCTCGTCGATCTTCCTTTCAGTCTCCAGACCCTTTTGGCGCTTTGCCTCCATCACCGCATCCAGGCGCCTCTCCTCCTCTTCCATCTCTGCCTGGATCTGCTTCTTCTCCTCCAGCTGAGCATTGATTGTGGCTTGACATTGAGCATTCAGAATAAGCTGAGGGAGTGACAAAAACAGAAGCATTTATATGTGTGTGAATTGACACCGCCTTTGTTTTCTTCATCCACATACTCCCAGCCAATTCCTACCGTGTTCAGCCTTTTGATTTCCTCTTCTTGCTCCATCCTTAAAGCGTTAGACTGCTTCAGCAAGCTCTGTGAACGTTTCCGGGCCTCTTGCTCGAGCTCAGTCAGGGCCTTGTTGTTCTTACGGGACAGATCTGCTGCCTGGATCTGCTGCTTCCTTTCCTCTGCGGATTTCTGGGGAGCCATCATATAGATATCATATTGCAAAATCACAGGAACGAGCCTCTTGTGTTAATGTCCAAGAAAACATCATCAGAGCCATGAATCCTACCGTTTCCTCTTCCTCCTTTCTCTGATAAGCCTGGTGAAAAGCCTCTCTCTCCTCCTTGAGGTTAGCCTGGGATGCTAAAATGATGCGTTTATACTTAGCTGACGGGAGAAAGACTGACTTTCCCAAAGGACTGTTAAGTGGGATTCTGGCATAACGACAGGAGGAATTATGTTGTGGTGAGGATGTCCATTTTGGGTTAAAACATCATTATCATCATGACATTTGTTTTTAAAAAAATCTAATTGTCTCTCTAAATCACTTGAAACGATACCAGGTCATACATTAATGGAAAACTGTTAGGTGCACCATTGTTTTTTTTTAATTCATATTAAATGTAATCAAATTGCTTCCATTTCCATGTTTTAAAAATGTGCATTATGCTTTTTAAACCAGCGGAGAAACTCAACAGGTTTGGGACTACCTGAGATTGCGGATGAGGTCTTTAGAGATGATTTGAATGGTGTCTTTGTCTTTTTTGATCTTTGACGGAGCTTCCTCACAAGGATCGTCTTCACAAAGCTGTGATGATATCTTAGCAGTTGTTAGTTGATAAAAACCCGCAAAATAGCACCATAATTAGTGAACTCAACACACAAGTATTTTCA
Source organism: Rhamphochromis sp. 'chilingali' (assembly GCF_963969265.1). NCBI lineage: Eukaryota > Metazoa > Chordata > Actinopteri > Cichliformes > Cichlidae > Rhamphochromis > Rhamphochromis sp. 'chilingali'. Next base: position 10,047,142 of record NC_137932.1, on the reverse strand, counting down.
GTTTTCTTTTTGGGTTTTCTTTTTTCTTACTTGTGATATCCACTCACTGGCCACTTCATTAGGTTCATTTGCTCATTAATCCAAATATCTTATCAGCCAATCACTTGGCAGCAACTCAGACACTAGGTACACTGTCTCCTTAATACTGTCTGGACATCAATTAAATGCCACAGCCCACCTGAGTAGTTCTGCTGACCATCTCCAACCCCTTATTGACAACAGTGTAACCATCTTCTAATCGCTGCTTCCAACAGGATAACACACCATGTCACAAAACTCACATCATCTCAGGCTGGTTTCTTGAATATGACAGTGAGTTCACTCTACTCCAATGCCTCCACAGTCACGAAATCTCACCTTTGAGATTCTTATGGTGGATGTACAGTCAATAGATCAGCAGTAACTATGTAATGCTATTATGCCAATATGGAGCAAAAATCTGAGTAATGTTTCCAGCGCCTTGTTGAAAATTTAAGGTAATTCAGAGGGCAAAAAGCGGTGCTAATAAACTGCACCTAATAAATTGGCCGGTGAGTGTAGTTAAGATGTGACATTTCACTCTGTGAGAGTAACACTCACCGGGTCTGGGCTCCCAAAGAGGATGTCGTCATCATCCACCTGAGAGCTTGGGCTCAGTGGGCGGTAGCAGCTGCTAAAAGAGCTAGCTCTGGAACTGGACGGATGTCTCTGCTGGCATTGAAAACAACAGTGGATGAATATACAGGGACTTTTTCTAGCGTTAAATACAGACTTTATAGAATAGTATCTTTTGCATTTAAAAAACAGGATCTAGCATCTAAGGCAATATGAAAAGTGGCTTGTCAGTGCTCGCTGTAACATATAGACTTACCATGATCTGCCGTTAACAAAGTCCAGGCAACGGAAAATAAATGTTTCTAAGATTATCCAGTTTTAAGACTAATATAGCTGCAATACTCAGTGTTATTCTCCCATCTATAGACATGCGCTTAGCTTCTTTAAAAACTTTAAAAACGTAGCGACACGGATTTTAATTGGCGAGTAATCTGTTGCTATGGTGACAGAAGGGCAAACGTTAGACATCCTCTACTCCTTTAAAGTCAAGCGTATCATATTTGATACATGAATTTTTGTGAGTTTTTGAGACTTCTACATCATCAGCGTGACTTTTTTTTACCCTCAAAAAAATGATAGAAATTGCATGACACATTATTAATGACTAAAGTGCAAAAGTATGGCCTATGTAGCAAATGTGATACAAATTAAAACTCATATATGCAGATTAAAATTTGATATATTTTTATAGATTTTGTCTAAAAGTTCAACCAACTTTCCATTATCAAAAAATTAATCTCTGACTTGGGGTTCAGACTGAACCTGTTCAGCTCTCGTAAATAAAATAAATAAAATAAAATATATATTTATTATTTTATTTTTTTTCCTAAGACAAATAATTTGACGGTGCACTCTGGGCTCGACTAGCTCTGTCTTCGGGCGATTGTCCTGCCTTTGTCTCTGGGCACACCCAGGAATTATATTACAGCATTTACTGCGCTCTATATAAAAGACGCTTTAAAACTCACGAATGGGGATGCTGGAGGCTTCTGGGATTGATGACTGTAAATTCTGTGAAATAGTAAACAACAAAACTGACACAGAGATCCTGCTGAGCGTGAGTAAAACAACAACAACATTCATTCATGTTTAAGGAGAAAAAAAAGTTAGCCACTGGAAATTCCTGTCTCTCTCTCTCTCTCTCTGTGTGTGTGTGTGTGTGTGTGTGTGTGTGTGTGTGTGTGTGTGTGTGTGTGTGTGTGTGTGTGTGTGTGTGTGTGTGTGTACAGGACGATGAGCTGGTTTGCTTTCGTGACATGAAGCCTGGAGCCACCCATCACTACCTGGTTATTCCCAGGATGCATATCAGCAACTGTAAAACCCTTAAGATGGACAACATACCTCTAGGTGAGGAAACATGAACTTAATCAGTCTGTTTGTTTGCTTGTTTGTTTGTTTGTTTGTTTTTCCTGGTAGCAACTTCTGCTGACAAGACTTGGTCAATGGGAAAATATGAGTCGGTAGTTATGATTGATTACACAAAAGCACCCCACCCTTTAAAGCAACATGTTTCCAAGCAACTGATTATTTATATAGCACCAAATCACAATAGTTGCTTCAAGCGGCTTCATATTGTAAGGTCATACATAGCATGTAGATGACCCCCTATGAGCAAGCACTTGGCGACAGTGGAAAGGAAAAACTCCCTTTCAACAGAAGGAACATTGCACAGGGAGGAGCAGCCATCTGGTTAATCAGTACAAACTATTTTAATAATAGTTTATAGTAAATTCAGGTTAATGAGTAAATTGTTTTGTTGAGTCACCAGTATGACCTCAGTGAGCTTAGCTTTGTAGTTTGTGTCTGTAAAGACAGATTTAAAAGCGCCACCATGACCATGAAATGATTAATTGTGTCTTCAGAAATCAGCTGCACACCCATGATACAAATTTCCTGTTCCGCTACGCGCCAAATGAGCTCTACTGGACTGAGATCTGGTGACTGTTCACAAACCATTTTTTTAGGCTTGTGCTTTCAGAGATGCTCTTCTGCATACCTCGGTTACAAAGCGTGTTGATTTGAGTTCCTTCCTATCAGCTCGAAGCAGTCTGGCCATTCTCCTCTGACCTCTGTCATCAACAAGCCATTTTCACCCAGAGAACTGCTACTCGCTGGATATTTTCACATTTTCAGACCTCTGTAAACTCTAATGATGGTTTTATGGGAAAAAAAAAATCCCAGTAGCTCAGTTTTTGAAATGCCTACAACAGCCCGTTTGATAGCAGCAACCATGCCACATTCAATGTCACGTCAGTCACCTTTCTCCCTCATTCTAACGTTCTGTTTGAACCATGTCTACATACACTGAGGTGCTGCTATGTGATTGGCTGATTCGATATTTGTGTTAATGTTCAGGTGTGCTTAATAAAGTGGCTAGGGAGTATATGTACATATGTGTAAAACTGTCTTGCATAATCTTGACTTTCTGATCGCACATCGCCGATAAGTTTTATTTGTTGACAGTGGAGCGGATGGAACAAATGGGAAGAAGTATACTGGAGAAGAACAAAGTCTGCAGCCTCGATGACGTCAGGTAAAACAATCCCTGTGATGAGCTGCGACTCTTTATCACTTAGAATTTTATTATGCTTTCAAATTAAACAGGTTTTTTTTCATGTTGTAATATCTTTTTGTTAATTTTATTTTGTAGGCTGGGGTTTCATCTCCCTCCATTCTCGTCAGTTCCCCACCTCCACCTCCACGCTCTAGCTCCAGCCAGTAAGATGAACTTGAAGTCTCAGCTTCGCTACGGGCAGCAGTCTTACTGGTTTATTACAGTAAGTCAGGGCTGGATTGAGCCAAGGAAAATAATTCAATTGGGACTGTTTATTTTTAATATCACTAGACAGACATATGGCATGGTAACATTTGTTTCTCATTTGTTATCACGGTCTATGCTTTAAAGGAATTCAATAAAAATCAGATCAGAGATTATTGCAGATTATCACTGACGCCATTCTCTGATGTCAAAATGAGAAACAAGCCACATCTTCTCTCCCATGTTAGGTCTTTTATGTGTGTTGTGTACACCTTTAAGTGCTACCTTCTTTTAAAGTGAAGAGCTTTTAAAATGAGTGAATTTACTACATGTGAATACTCTTAACCCTCAGTTTTGCTCTGTTGCAGGTAGACAAAGTGCTTTCACAGCTGAAGACTCATGGCAAAGTGAAATGAACAGATGCAGGTGTAGCAACCTTGTTTGCTGCTTACAGGTTATTTAATTAGCGTCCACCGCACTGAGTGCACTTTGCATGACTTCTCCAGCCTGTTTGGCATTCTGGTGCTAATACGTTTGAATATTTTCCTCCATGCCGCATGCTGACTTGGTTGTGGAGAAGAGTTCTTTGTATTAATTTTTTTTACTTCTGTTTTCTTTTTTTTATAAATGGTATAGAATTCATGAATATTAATAAAAAAAATCTTGAAAGGCTTCAAATAATGGAGATGATTTCTGTTTTAAAGGTTGCTCTTCCAAATCTCTCCTATTACAAACATAGGTACAACACATGCAGCCCTTCAGTATCCTATACTGTAACTGCTCAACTTTCCATTAGTGCTTTCACGATCATGTTAATTAGCAGAATATGAAGGGTTTGTTGGTTAGTTCCTCTTCAAATCTGTAAACTTGACCACTCAGTAACACATCTGTGTCTTTCACTGAAAAGAATTCAGTGAACTAACTCTTTAGTCACAGTAGAAAGCCAGTTATTGATTGGCATGCTGGGATCTTTTTTGGAAGAGCCCAGCATGCCAATATAAATGCTTTCATGAGTGTTGGATTTTAGCAATGCTAACTGCATGACTCCAGCAATGTGGTTGGACAAGCCAGAAACACTGTACCTAGGAGGCATCTAGGAGACGTTCTAGCAGGTTGCCTGATTCACCTCAAGTGACTCCTTTTGATGTGGAGAGGACATTATCCCCAGAGAGTAATCCTCATGACTATTTATCTGTTTCATTTGTGGTGCACATCACAAAGTTTTTGTCACAGATCAAAATGCAGGGTTAAATAAACCTGCATCAGGCTGTATGCCAAGTCCAAAAAACAGGAAGCACAGGGAAAGATGTGTAGATTTTATGACAAAGACTCAGGGAAAGGACAGGACTATTTATGCACATAGGATTAATAAAGGAACTGGAAACAGCTGGGGGAAAAATACACAGGTGCAAACTAGGCAGGAAGTAAAACTCAAAGCAGGAACAGACGACAACTTTCATATTAAAACAGGAAAATAGCAAATAACTAAATACGGAAACAAACAAAAAACTCAGTGAACGGATAAGCAGAAAGGAACGATAAGCATCTAACAACACAAAAAGCATTACAAGAATTATCTAAGCAACACAAGAATCCAAACTGGAAAATGAATGCAAACAGTTTCAGTTTAGCTACTATTTTGTTTATCAATACATTATATCTCTAACTCAAAAATATCATTCATTAATAGAATAAGTCAGAACGCACAGCGGGTCAGACTTTTTCTAACCGGATCAGTTCTTTCTCTGAGCCACTTGATGTCAGTAATGCAATAGGAACTCTCACAATGGCAGATTACATGGAGGGTCCACGTGCATCAACAGGCCTCATATGGTGACTCGCAGCCTGTTTTTTTTACTTATTTAAAATGATAAAGTAGGAACCATCAAAAAGTGTTAGCATGACATCATTTGCCAAGGGCTCCATTCCTGTAAACTGGTGAGTCACTTCAGTCCATGCATTTTCAAAACTGTTCACACAGGACACTGACATGACTCCAAGGCAAATATTCAGCAGTAAGAGTCCAGTAAGAGTCAAAACTATCTCCTGGTGAGGAGGAACAGGAGCACTTGCAGAATTCAGAGCTCTGCAACACTCCCTTGTATGTCTTTCGCATCTCCAAACTTTTATCTGCTATGAGTCATTTTTACTGTGTATTATTGTGTATCGTCATCATTGTTTCTCACATACATTTCTCATGTGTTTCTTGGTTTATATTATGATAGTGTTGGCACATCTGTCTGAATACATGTAGGGACCGTAACTTTCCATCTAAGGACTGATGTAAGAGGAGACATGATGTAAGGAGTATTGGGTTCCTGAGCTCAACTACCTTATTGTGCTGGCTATTGAATATGTTATATGATTCAACAGTGATGTAGTTTGAGAAAGATATTATGTAACACATGCTTCATAGAATTTGTTCCTCTTTGAAAATATTGATACTGTGATACACAGAGATATGCATTTACGTATGCATTTACAGCTAGGGGCATGATTTATGATGTCATGAAGACCTTGAATAGATTTCCTTGGTGTTTAGTTTCCTACATTTCTCACCAGCGACATATAAAGACAATACAAAACAATTTCATAAATAATATTTTAATGGCAATATGGAAACAGTTAGAGCCATAAGTTTTTGGACAATTAAACTTTTTTGTGTGTGTGTGATTTTTGCCACTGCTACAGTTAATTTTAAATCACTCAGGATGTGAGTGAAGTACAGACTCTGAGCTTTAATTAAAGGGGTTTTACAAAAACATTGTGTTAACTGTTTCGGAATTACAGCCTTTTTTATACATAGTCCCTCATTTTCAGAGGTTCAAAAGTAACCGGATACATTAACTTTATTTGAAATTGAACATTTTGTTAATCCTTTGCAGTTAGAGACTGCCTGAAGTCTGCCTGCATATCCACTGTGGTCATATACAGAGGCAAAATTACAAAAAAATGTATCAGTTTAAATATACTTATGGATCTAACTGTATTCAAATTACCATTAAAATGTTATATATGGAAATGTGTATATGTTTTATGTGTCTCTACTGAGAAATACAGGAAAGTAAAAAAAGAAACTCTATTTAAGGTCTTCAGGCCATCTTAAATTTACTATAACAATAAAGAAAGCGCCCAAAACTACAACATCATGTCAGAGTCAGGAAGGGACTCTCATGCATCATTCATACCAAATGACATAATTTCTCAGACCAAATGCTTTTGTTTTTATGTGAATTACCAAAAAAAAAAAAAAAACCTACAACAACACAACTTCCTGGTGTGTTAAAATCCTTTAAATATACTGGTATAGTGCTGTGAAAAAAAAAATCGATCCCTTCCTCGTTTCTTTCTTTGCTTTTCTTCTCTTTTTTTCTTTTCTTTGCTTTTTTTCTGCATATTTTTTCCATGTTTTGATGCGTGCTCAATCATCCAGGTAAGAAAATCCCTCAAAAATTATTCTATTCATCTGGACATTGCGTTTTCAGTGGAAAAAACATTTTGTCGCTCATCCGAGTGACTTCTTCCGTATTTGTGGGATTTCAGTCATTATGCAAATGTACTGTTTATAAGGTTGGGTAAACCTGCAGTCACCTGAGACTGAAGAAGTCATAAGGCCAGACATTCTCCTTCAGAATTTTCTGCTAGAGAGCACAATTCATGGTTCCATCAATTACTACAAGTTGTCCAGATCCTGAAGCAGCAAAAACCTTCACACTACCACCACCACGTTTGTCTTTTGGTATGATGTTCTTTTTATGCTTTCAATCTGGTTCCCAAACATGTATAAATTGTTTTGTACCCAGTCCCAGGCTGATGATGTCAATTAAGACTTCGATTTTCATTCTTTATTTTCTTTAGATTGTGGCATGATGTGTTTTTGATATCTTTTAGCCTACTTCACTTTGTCAGGTTCACTTAAACATGTTTAGTGATTTGGCGGTAATTGGGTTAGTGAAACTGAACTCAGTGTTCCAGAGCAAATGGTTAATCACAGTTAATTCCAAAGTTAGTTTAACAAGAGGGAACTACTTTTTCACATAGAGCCATATAAGTTTAGATAGATTTTTTCCCTTAATAAATGAAATCATCATTTAAAAACTTAATTTTGTATTTACTCGGGTTATGTTTGTCTAATTTAAATAAAAAAAAAAACATATGTAATGATCTGAAACACATAAGTGTGGAAAATATGCAGAAAAGTAAGAATTCGGAAAGGACGCAAATACTTTTTCATAGCACTGTATGCTTGCAGTTGACATGGCTGGTGGTGACGTCAGATTCCTGACTTTCTACGTTGCCCCTCCTACCGTCAACAACTGGATTCCAGCTATGTGTATTTTCGTGAACTAGCACTGCTAACCTGCTTGTGATGATTCGCTGCCTACGTAGAAAAAACGAACTAAACCTTTATTTTTGTTCCTTTGAAAAAAAAACCCCACCCTCTCTGTCGACAGCTCGTGCCGATGTTCGGCCAATGCAAGCTAAAGGGCCGACGAGAGCGGAGACATCGACGTGCATACCGTCCTCTAGCCATCTCTGATTCCAGCTAACACAGCTACCACCTTACCGGGGGAGATAACGCTAGCTGGCTGGCTGACAGCTGGTTGGGTTAGCTGCGTGCCTTTCACTGTAGCAGAACTGAGATTTTTTTCGCAGAAACAATGACTCGTCTCTGACATTGGTGAGTATATTTGCAGACACTGCGTAGTAATATCATGTAATTGCCTTTTCGTTTGCCTCGGCGTTGCTTTGCGAGCTAGCTTGTTTGTAGCAGCAGCCGCTGCACAGAGCCACGCCTGGGCAATTTAAGTTGATACCTGCGGCTGGTGACATTACATATTATTTTTGTAGTATGAGTCAGATGTCTTAAAGTGTTTGGCTTTGTAGTACTTCAAGTAATTAGCTGTTTTTGGTCTACAGTGAGGACTGAGGCCCATTTGGTTGTAACATTGGAGTTAATCGGAGCCCATAACTAGCAAGGTGGATCTTTGCTGACTCTCCGTTGGTGCCATAGAAGATAAGCGAGGAAGTCAAAAGTCAGCTTGCCGATGCCCGCTGATTGTGATCCCGCAGAGTTGCCAATATGATGCCGGTAAGTGCACATGTAGCGTATCATTTAGCATTTAGGGGACTTCATGAACATGTAAGAGTGGGTCTTTTCCTAAATATGTTATTATAAAAACAGAAATATGGTTCACTAACCGTCCATACACACACGTTTCAAGTTCTAACCGACTGATATGAGTTTGTTTGCTTTTCCCACTGCTGCTTAGATAATCTCAAGGCAGATCAGCTCCTAGTCATAAAAGTCTTTTCTTTTTTTAAATGATCTACTATGGCTTTTATGATTTCACAGCAGTTTTTTCGTGAGAATAAAAGAGTGACGCAAACCTTATAAAGGATCCTAAATTATAAACACAATGTGATCAGTTTTTGAATTCTATCAGAATGTGACACATCTTATCAAGTGTTAGCAGGTAGATTTATAACGCTGTGTGTCTCAATAGGGCAGGTCAGATTAGTATGATTGACTATCTCTGTGATAATCGTACTGTAATTCATTCGTGTTACAAAAAATGCTCTTACACAATGGATGATGTATTTAAAGCTGTGGGTATAGTAGGTGTGCTAAGCCAACAAATATTTTCATTCTATTGTTTTTTTTTTTGTGTGTGTGTGTGTGTTTGTTTGTTTTTTACCTTGGTGTTATTGTTCAAGAAGCTCTGTGTTGCAAGGAAAAGAATACCTGACTGGCAACCCTATTGGAGTAGCGCATTGTTGGGACCTCTTTTGTTGTCTTTAGTGCTGAGAAGGCAGCGACTGTGGGAATCGAGAGCGGAACATGAACTCGTGCAAGGGATAAATTTACAGTCAGTTCAGTGAGATCTTGTCATTTAAAAAAAAAAAGGGGGGGGGGGGGGGGGTGATTCACTCTTGGTATTATGTCTTTCCAAACAACTATTGGTTTGAAGTTGGCTGTAAATTTGTATAGTTCTTGATCACCATTCCAGAGACGCTTGTACATTTCCAGAAGTACCAAGTATAACAGAAGCAAGTCCATATTTGCGGCAGTTCTCAGGTTCAGTTACTACCATTGCCTCGGTGGACAGCTGTACCCTGTGGCACCAACAGGCTATCAGAGTCAGAGAGCCAGTCGAGCAGAGAGGCAGCGAGCCGCTTGGTTCTCGCGTGAATCCAGCAGCCAATGAGACGTTGGCAGATCTAGGTCTGTGTGGCTGCGTCGACTAATGCTCTGTTGTTAAGGGGAACTTTTGAGCCGAGTAGATTGTCAAGTGGCATTAATCTCAGGCGGTGGAACCAGGCAGAGCCTGACTTACAGGAAAAAGTAAACAATGCATATTATTGCTGCATTCACATTTTTGTAGATATACTTGTTTGAAATAATAAAACAATTATCATTAAAAAGTAAAAATATCAAGTTTAATTGGGTATGACTATATCAAAATTGATTTATTTAACAAGTTCCCTCCGTTTGGGACTGATAGATCTATTTTATTCATTTAAAAAAATACACTTTAAAAACGACTCTAAGTAAAAGGAAAATAATAATAATATTAGTGTGCATTATCACAGTTTCAAATAAAATTTAACAGTGAAGGCTTTTGCACTTCGTAAGTATTAGACATGTAAGAGCCATCTACATAAGTCTGTAAAAGCAAAGCCAGATAAAATTTGTTAAACCAACATGAAACACTGGGTGAGTGCTGAAGTCCGACTAAAGGAACGTTAAAAAAAAAATAAAAAATCTTGATAATTTTGTAGTTTGCAGGAATCACGGTTACTCAGATGTTTCAGTTTGTTTCACATCATTTGTCTCGTCTTTCCTCCGCACGGTTGACGAGTGGTTTTTGGCAAGTTTGGGCAGCATGAGATGGACTATTAGTCCAGAATGTCAGAGACAACTTTGACAGCCTCCTTGGGTTTAGCTGTGATTAAGCTGTGTGTTTGTGTCTGACCAGATTACCATACAGACTCATGACCAATACTTATCATAGTGTGTTGTTTACCACACATTTGGGCTTCTGCTGGGTTACAGTTACTTGTGTTTTTGGTTACAGCTGGAGTATGTAAGTAGTATTGTATTCCAGTGTCTTACATTTATGACATTTAAGGATTGTTTGAATGGTTCAAGTTTATAGACAAAAAACAGTAATGTGCTTAAACTTTTTTCCCTCCACTCAGGGCCCATCTTTAAGAATAAGTAAGTAACTGGATTTATGTGAGGAAATGTTTGATGTGTGCTGGAGATCAGGGCACTAAATGATGCCTTTTCCCTCTCAGAAGTTAAATGATCTCCAGATGGTGCCCACTGTAGCATAATGCATTGACTCCTTTGAGTCATGCACAGCCCAGTATAAGCATAATCTCTTTCTTGGCTCTGCATGATGGTGTTGACCTGCCTGCCAGTCACAGCTGTGGCCAAACTATTCTCATTAGCAGGGAGTTGTTGGTGCTGCAGCCACAGGCACATCCCAGGGACACTTTTCCAGTAATTACTACCCATCACTTTCCTCCATCCATACCCACCACCCTGTGACACTCTCTTATTCCCTTGCTCTCTCCTTCTTTCGCTGGCTGTTTGTTTCACACAAGCTCTCTCTCTCTTCCCCCCTCCCTGCTCGAACTGCACATGCAGCTTGTGTTTTTTTCCTCTCAAGTCTCCTCTGCAGCACTTTTCTAATGCACGCGTCACTGTCGGGTTTAGAGGTCTGCTCGGGATGGCATAACATCTAAGTCTCGTGCCCGCAAAAGCGGCAGTGCCACAATGAAGAGATTTGTGACTATAGTGTTACGTGGCCTCGTTAGCCTTTCCAAGGAGAACCCCATCTGGGCAAAGGAACATCACCGGCCACCAAAGAGGGAGATCAAGAGGAAACGGAGGGCGGCCAAGAGAGCCAAGAGTATGGGCAGACGCAACTTAGTGAGGGTGGTTCGTATCCCCAGTGATCACTCAGCTGGATCAGAGTTTCTGTTTTGTTTTGGATATATCTAGTAGTTTCTAGATTTCTGTGTAGTTTAGTCTGCAGGTGCTGTGATTAGTTTAAATTTTCACCTCATATTGTCTGATTGATTAATTATGTGTTTTTAATCTTTAAAGGCTTGTTTTGGTATGCTGCCAAGGATATTCAGAATGCAGGCTTGTGGTGTTGTCATTTTAAAAAAAAGAACTGCAGATTTTGATGGATCTTATAGTATTTTTCTCCTTTTAGTTTAATCTATAAGGGATATTAGAAGCTGTTGTATAACAAATACAAATAAGAATGCCTTAGTCTTCTTTATATTCAAGCTGTTGTTCTTTCTAGCAGCCTAGTAGCCTCAATATTTTATTTTATTTTTTTTTTACTGTATTGTGTTGTATGTCATTATGCAGCTTGTAGCACCCCCTGCCACACTTTTAGAAAAGATTTTCTTTCTTTCTGCCATCCATCCATCTTAACCACTTACCCATTTGAGGTTTCATTCAGATCATTCAGATTTAATTTCTTTCCCCCAGTAACGTTGTTGCATATGCAGTCCCAAAAAGGTCATCCATTAGCTCATATTAACACTGTAAGAAACAGCGCAGAGCCACAAAGGGATTTCCTGGTGTCTCAGCATTAGTTCTATGTTTTTACCATCCTTGTCTGAAAATGCAGGTTGTTGATTCTCATAGTCACTGAGTGGATCTCTAGGACAAGAGATCATATCGTTTAATTTTGGCTGCTGCAGAAAATGTCAGTGAATCATGCAGTTGCATCATTACAAAGGATGAGTCACTTTGTCTTGGAGAAACTCCTGGAGTAATTATCTGTAGGTAGGTTCAGTGACTAAAGCTAGATTATATATGACAATAGTGCTTGCTGGCAATTATTGTGAAATTGAAAATGCACCATGAAGCCATGTGTACACAAAGTATGTACACGGAACATTTCATCTTATACTTATTTGTAATTCAGCAAAGTCAAAGCCAGTCAGCAAAATCAGTGTTGAAAAATTTGTGATCTCTTCACTTTTCCAGTGATGTATTAGTTGTTTCACTTTAGAGGTTTTTTTTTTTTTCTTTTTCTACCTCTTTTTGACACTGAGGGCTTTAAATTGGCATTTTGAACCTTATTGCATGTAAATAAAAAGCCTTTTTGTCTAGAAGTCAGTCATAGCATAAACACTGAGCATGTTAGATGGCCCCATAACTGACAAGAAGAGATGGCTGCAGAATAAGGATGGAAATGTAAAAGCTTAACTTGCAGGGGCGAAATAAAAGACAGAGCGAGTGTCAAAAAATGTGTCGGAAATGAAAGAGAGGCGAATAGAGGTCCTCAGTGCATTATGGGAGGTCCCCTGTCAGCCTAGACCTCTAGCAATATAATTAAAATGTGGTTTAGTGCAACCTGAGCCAACCCCAGCCGTAATCATTTTAGTTTGTTTTTTTTTTTAAATCAAGAATGAAAGATTAAAAAGGGCTGTTAAAAAAAGAAATAAAGTGGGAGGTGGACTGTGATAACTGAAGACTCTGCCTCCCATTGTACTCTTGGAAACTCTAGGAGTTACAACTAAGCCATAGTGTAGGTTTTTCCTTTTTTTTTTTTTTTCTTTTTTCTTTATCACACTTCAAAAGTTTCTAGGCATAGGCTGTCCCTGTTTTGGTGTTTTTTAAAGCAGTGAAACATGTATAAAAATTGCCGAAGTGGGATGGCTTGGAAGCAAATGCTTTTCTTCTTTGTTTACTGAGAAAGAGTTGAAATTGAGTCTAGCATGCACCAAGCAATCCTTTCAAACACGTTTACGTCATTTTGAGCATCCCTGCAAAACATTCTTTGTTACAGAAGTTTTTCTTTGGGTTGTTTTTGTTCGCTAAACTCCTCTCAGTGTCGCTTTTCTGTTACATGCCACAGAAGGCGAGGGGCGAGTGAGGCCTGTCACATGAAACAGGAAGGCACTCCTCAACACTCGAGAGTGCTTTGTCCCACAGGAAACAGTGGAAATCTGCCTGACGCTTCAGGAGGGGGGAAAAAAACCCATATTGTGGTGATGTGCAGTAGCGATGAATATAGAGGAGATTGCCATAATCAGTGCAGACATGTGTCACCTCCCGCAGGGCAAAAAAAGTCTTTTGGTTTAAACAAGGTATATAAATGTTTTTGTCAAGTAAAATATTCAAACCTATTGCGCCTCTTATCCTGCTGTTAGTTTTATTCTACATAGATATTGAATAATCTGATTATAGGATCCAAAACCTGCTTGCCTAGAAACATTTTGTCAATTTATGGAAGAAAAAAATGTTGCCCATAGTTAGCAACCTAAATTCATAGATTAACGTGCCCTACAAATGTATTTAACCCGGTGATTCAGTACTTTGCAGTGACCGAATCGTCTTAGAAATGATTTAACATCTTAGACGATCTGGATTTTGGGATTTATTTATTTATGCATTGGCTGCTTTCCATGCCCTTATCCTTGAGGGGTAGCACTGAGTGTTTGTGTGACTGTGACCATGGCTTTTTTTTTTCTGAATAAATGGATTGTCTGTTGATTTGCATGAGGGGAAAATAACTAAATCTTAACTACAAGAAAGTCCAAAGGGGGGTGATCGTATACCTGTGAATGGGTTATGATTTAGGTAGACTGTGTGAAGCCAGATCAGATAAAAATAAAAAAAAAATCACTGCCCAAGATATATTTTCTTATTATTTTCATGCTTTCGTGTAGTAATAAAACGAAAAGTAATATGACATGTCTTTTTTTTTAAACAAGCAACAACAACATATTAAGTTTACTGTGTAAATGTGAAACTTAAATGACTAGTTGAATACTCAACTGCTGAGCTGCTCAGTTTCATTCTTAATAGCTTAGTCAAAAGGTGACATGCACATTGCAGACATTGTGATGTCTGATTAATGCAGGAGAACTTGAAGCAGCTTGAAGTTTACTCATAGCTCATTATAAAGCGTAAAGATGATAAATCGGCTATGTTTTGTTTCTCATTCAGTCTTTTCAGATTTAGAGTTTTTTAACCAGTCCTTTAGAGTTAAGAGTTTGGGCTATCATTTAGATCATACACCCATCAAGTCGATATGATTTAACTGCTGGTTGTTCAAAAACTGGTGGAAGCTGAGAGCCGACACAGACATGTGAAGGCATGTATTGATATGTTTTACCTTTCAGCTCATACTTTATGTGTTCAGTGCTATGTCAGACACTAATCATAGTAAACAGAAATTTGGCAGGCACAGACACGAGTCCAATGCTAGCTCCAACTCACAGTCTGGGCTGGTCAACAAGGAAATGTAGTGTCAGCAGAGCAGGCTTTGTAGCAATAGAGAGGGTAAAGATTCATCCATAAACACTCCATTGTTTTTATTGTAATCTGTGTCATTCATATTTCACTGTTGAGCACTTGTATTCAGTTTTCCCCTCACTGCCTTCCTTCTCCTTTCAGATGATATTGACGGTGTACCTCAGCGACGGGGAGCAGGCCGTGACTGAGGTGCCCATCACCCCTGAAACAACGTGCCGCGATGTCGTCGAGTTCTGTAAAGAGCCCGGCGAGAGCGGCTGCCATCTGGCCGAGGTGTGGAGAGGCAACGGTAAGACCCATTTGAAGCTTTCTCACGGACCTGCTGAAGTGCTTAATATTCAGAACAGGGAGCGCTGCCTTTCTTATAGGAAGCAGCATCCAGTTGGCTGCCACGTTAAAGAGAAAGAACAGCGGTTGTCTCTTGTAAATGCCTGAAGGTGAAGTAATCTGAAACCCCATTATTGCTGAGCCAGACACTTCATTTGCATGCACAAGAATTTCATTTTCTCAAACAGTAGCCTTTAGCTTTCTTTATTAATGTAAAAACAAGCACTTTAAAAAAAAACGAGTTGAGGGGCTGAATGAGGCCGTGCATGCTTACCTGAATGGAATAAAATAATTCACATAGCAAATTTTAATATGAGAAAAAGGGTTATGTGCCAGTGTACTTCACGCCCCTGTCACAACAGATTCCACTCGGTCCCATCACCATCGCTGTGCTGACACACCCTTTGTTATCAGCGGTTTTTAAAGGCCTACTGCTCAGTTGAAAACAGCATTCCAGTAAAACGCTTTATTGACCTCACGTTATGCAGTCATGTGAGGCCTGACAATGCAACTGGCTGCCCCAAAACCCTCCTAAAACCTCTCTACCTACTGTCTCGGTCTCAATCTTTTTCAGTTCTGCATACACATTATGCTGTAAATATTCATCTCTATCAGTGGACTCTTCCTCGGGGTATCATCATTTTAATTCTGAGATTGTCTGTATGGCTACGATGTAAACAGAAATAGCATAAAGTGAATTATTCACACACATAATCCCTGCAAATGTATGGAAGGTGGCATCACACTCAGAGACAAGCAGTTTGATGCCCTGCGTGATTAAGAAGCCCAACTAAAAATGAGGAGTCTGGGAGAAAGAAAATCTTTGAAGTAGGAGAGACTAGAAAGGGTTTGTTTTTTTTGTTTTTTTCAATTGCTGTGGTGATTATTATTATTATTTTTTTTAATTTGTGCTTCAAGAAATAATTTCACAACTTGGAAAAAATGCTTTTTTTCCCTGAATTTAAAAGTGTGTTAATGTGTAAAGTAATACTTAGTTTGGGAAAGTGAGAAACAGCATACATATCCAAGAAATTATTTACCACATACCCTGCAAGTAAAATATCCAGTGAGCAGCAGTTGTCTGGATGAAAGTGCCTCGTTGATGCCACAGGTCAAAGCAGAATGGCCAGACCGCTTTGAGCTGATAGGAAGGCATATCGATATGGAGCAAAAACTGTGAGGCATGTTTCCCGCACCTTGTTGAATCTGAGCCTTGAACATTTAAGGCAGCTCTGAAGACAAAAGAGGGTCCAACCCAGTACTAGCAGAGTGTAACTAATGATGTGCCGACTGACTGTATAACAAGTTAATCACTGAGCTTTAGAGTTAAGTGTTTTTTGTTCATTTAAGTACCAGGCTAGCTGAAAATCAGTGTACCTATTGTAAATGACTGAACCTGGTCGACCTTTCCTTAACTTTTCAGAGCGAGCAATCCCCTTTGAGCACATGATGTATGAACACATGCAGAAATGGGGACCTCGGAAGCAAGAAGTCAAATTCTTCCTCCGACACGAAGATTCACCAACTGAGAGCAGCGATCAAGGTGTGTGCTGTCTGCTGCTTTCTCTGCTCTGTGTGCTTGTTTTTTCACACAGAAGGCTGAACAGTAGAGGGTGGAGTCGATAGCTGTCGGGAAATTCTTGGCATCTGTTCTGCCTTCCTTGTAATGAAGACTGGTGTCACTTGGTGTTTTTTCTTTCTGTTTTCTTCTGCCACGTCTAGTCTAGCCAAGCCGTTTTCAGACTTTACACATCAAAAAAGCCCAGATTTCTCTCTGTTTTTGTTTTCTCCTTTTTTGGAGCTTTGTAAATATTAGTTTAGCCTTTCTTAAAATAGGTGAAGTGTCGTTATGTTCTTAAAAGCTTTGTAGAATTAAAAAAGCAAAGGTTGTTCAGAGGGGAATATCAATGGAATAACTGGTTTGCCAGCTATCCCACGCACATTAATTACATTGTCTTTCTGTCTGGATAGAGCAGAGCCACATAAACAGCTATGTGTAACATCCACTCTTAAGTATTATCAGCCTGAGTCTGTAATGTTTTAACTACAAGTTACCTGGTGGTCTTCCCGATCATGTTTACATTGGCTATAAACTACCAAATAAAAGCTGAGGTCATTCTTTCCTGTTTTGTTTTTTTTGTTTTGTTTTTTTTTAAATTACAGAAAAGAGGGCAGTTTTCTGTCCTCTGCTGTGAATTTTTATACATTTATTAAAAGTATGAGGTAGGTGGCTTTAGTTAGCAGTGCTTGTCCCAGTTCTTAAAGCCCCCTGTCATGTGCAATCATACCAGTGAACTTTAAGACGATTTCAGACAATGGTGGTTGTCTCTGAATCTTCACTTGCGTGCGGTACCTTCGTCTTTGCACTCCTGCACTCTTGAGTGTCGCACTAGTACACTGCATGTCTGTATTGGGTTTTTCGGATTTTATTTATTTATGGTGACTGCTTCTTCCCCCCCCCCCCCCCCCCTTTTTATTTCAGGGAGTCAGCAGTCTCAGGAGCAAATGAGTCGCAGAAGTGGAAATACTGGAGACAAGCACAATGAGAATGGGGTGAGAATTAATGTTGAAATATCTGTCTCTGTGTAGTGTTCTTTAACATTTTCCCTATAGTTCACAGTACAAGATAGAAGTATAAAACACACTAGAAATGAAACGGGAGTACATGTGTCTTTGTTTTGGGGGTTTTGGTCATGCTTCACCGTAATAATATGATTTTAACTCCAAACTCAGAGGATCATCTCTGCTCTGGTGTGGCAGGGCTGTTCCTTTTCCACACACTGTTGGCGTTTTCCTGTCAGGTGTACCCATTGATGTACTCTTTGGCTTAAGGATGTGTGTACTAAGAGATGTGAATGACTTCGATAAGAGCAGCCTCTGGGAACAGCTTTCTCTCTCTGACCATCTGTCCCAGATTTCTCAACAAGAAAGTGTTGCGGTCAAGAAATTGTAACTAATTCAACCTTCAGGGTTGAAAGAAGGCTTTGTTTATTTTGTTTTCAAGAGCATAAAAGCACCCAGAAGCTATCCTCTGTATATTCTCCTAGAAAATGTGCAATTTTTAACTTTGTTTTTGTTGAGAAGATCTGTTTTGTCATCCATAGACTACATGTACATAGCCCATTGTACTTAAAAATAAATTCTACAGTGAAATATCATTTCTCAGATTTAATTTGAGGTTTTTTGTCAGTATTAAAAGAACCGTGTGAGGTATAGTCCTTTTTACAGAACCAGTATTCAAGTATTTAAAAGTAACTGGACACTGGGTGACTAAATGTTTCCTGCATGTTGTTTTATGCACAAAAGGCCGGCTTTTTTTTTCTTAGATGTGTTTCCAGTTAGACCTAGATGGGTTTGAATGGATGTCAGTATGTGTAAAGAAGCAGATAAATCAAAGTGATTTGATTAGCCAGAATTAATGGTGAATTAATTACAGTCAAGAATGCACCAAGATGGAGTAATATCATGACAGAAGCTGAGAGGATTCGTCTTAAGATAGAAACCCTGGGTGAGCCTTAAATAATAGTAAGGCGGGTACAGTTTTCAAAAAAGCATTAAAAAAAAAGCTTCTTTGAAAATGATGGATAGAAGAAAGGAACAACTCGAGCTCTGAAGCATCACCTCATCTGTCAAACATGGCGGTTTTGCTTCTGTTGTGATGAGGCTGCTAATGAAAGTGGCATGGTGGCGTTTATTGATAGTTTCCCTGCTGATAGAGGGAACAGGGCGAACGCAGATGTGTACCGAAGCTTTCAGATTATCTCTTTGGACAAAATGTAAACATTCAGCAGGTAAATTAAAATCTTCAAACAGCCCAAACATCTGAGTAATGAAGGACCTTTCATGGTCACGAGGTGAAGGGGGTGTTTGTGGATGGTTGCAGATATTATTTTTAAAACTTTGAGCACTCTGTGTTTAAAAGGCGTGTATTTCCTCCACAGCTCTTTGTATAATAAATAAACCTAAACTTGGCGCTTTAATCTACTGTGCTTTATTTTATTTCACGAGTAATGTGCTTAAGGAGAGAGCCTCAGAAATAAACAGTGTAATGCTTTAGAGTGTAGATATAGAAATTGACTATTGATCGGCACCAAATGACACACTCTGTATCATTAGTGTCACCACTGACCGAAAGAGACACTGAATGGCTCCTCCCATTCAAAGTACTGAGACTAACTTGTGTCCAAGTTTCTTCTTAATATCTGATTTAGAGGATTATATTAGTCGGCCCTCTGGATGATATAATGGTTGTTAAGAGGATCAGTGCTTTAGCTTTTCCACTTGCTGCTGCCCAAACCCCAGAGGCTTTCAGTCAGCCCAGCAGAGCTGATCATCATCATCATCTTAAAGAACAGCGATCCCTGTAGGGAATACTACGATTACAATTCATTTTTTTTTATATCACCATTTTAGCTGCCATAAATGATAATTACAGCTCATTGGCACTACCCAGAAATGTAATTGAATTAGTCAAGACTAGTAAAATTACTAATAATTTCAGTGATTTTATTTTTTTCTCCCAGGCAACAATATCAAACTGCCTGTGACGCCAGTTTCTCGGTTGCTGTTTTTCCTTTGAAATCTCTTATAATTAATAGCTTAGGATTTGTAGGTTGTAGCTCAGGAGGCAGAGTGGGTCTAAGAGAGAGAGCCTTATCCCCGGGTGGTGTCCCGTTGCTGTTGGCTGTTAAACATATTGTTCTTATTTTATTAACAGACTAGTATTTCTGGGATCGACTAGCAAGGACAGCAATGTTTAAACGTCCAGACAACTAGTCGCACACATCCCCAGGAATTACTCCAGTGTTACCCTGATAAGACTTTACATTTGCAAGCAATTACAGTCGTAGTGGGCAAATGTATACAATTTGCAGATGGGTTTATGAAATCCTGCAGAACGGCATCCCTCATCAGCGTGCACTTGGCTGCTTTCGTCCCCTCTTCCTGCCGTCTGCTCAGTTGGGCGTTTCTCTCTCTTCGCCACACGAGAGAGTCGATTTCTCCCTCAGAGGAACTGTCACTGATGCAGTGTTGCTTGAGTGCATTTGAGCATGGCCGTGTTCATGTGCCAGTGGCTTCCCCCACTCTGCCCATCTCTATCTCGATTGAGTCATCATGCTGCCCTTCCAGCCTTTATGAGGCTTTCTAGACATCCTTATAACTAAAAGTCTTAACAAATGCCAAGGAGTAAAAGATTGTCTATGTGGGTGCACTACTGTTGCATTCTTTGAGTAAAGTAAAAGTTGAATTTACTCCCAGCAAGACGCATGTTTTTTCACGTCTCCTCTAACCAAACAGAGCAGTAGTTACAGGTATTGTTGTTGGTATTATTGTCCTCCCCACTACTTTAAATATGTGTTGGATCCAGCATCCATGCACTTGACACACGATATGCCTCTTACTAAGCTCTACTCGAGCCAGGATTCTACATTTTTCAGTCTGTTGTTGAAGGAAAAAAGGCACCATGACATTTCCTGCATCGTCTCCTCCCTCTCAGTGCTCTTTCCAAAGGCAAAGGCTGGGAGCATTTCAATATCGCTTGTAGTTTGGTGGAGCGTGTTCGCTCAGTATTCTGTTTAAAGGTAGTCGTCAGTGTTTTGAATCTAGAAATCCAAAACTCTGTAGGGAAAAGCCAGCCTGCCTTTATTCTGTGAGCTCTTGAAGAACACATGGGTGCCGAAATTTCAACTTCATGAAAACTCTTCTTGGAGGTGAAACCTTTTTTCTTTTCTTTTTTTTTACCTCTCATTTAAATTTCTGTTCAGGCTCTCCGTCAGTAGTCGACAGTTTGCTGCATGGATCTATGTCTCGGGTTTGGCTGCAGTAGCGTTTGGTTGTGCAGGGCTCTCTTCCACTTATCTTTTACAGCTGTAACACTTGGTTGAATAGCGAGCTATGATTTGTTACTTTTATATTTAAAAAAAAAAAAAAACTTAACACACCACATTGCTCTTTTGCATCTTATGTGACGGCGATTGTTTGAGAGTGAAAAACACTGACAACAAACATGAGCAATAAGAAAACAACACAAACACACAAGTGAATTGCAGACTTCAGCTCATTCGATTGTGCTATGCATGTAAAATGTAATGGAAAGACACAGGCTGATCAGTCATTAAAAATGATCAATAGTACCGGCTTGTGTCGCCGCTCATTACAAAGCTTTGGGCTGACAGCTGACTCGAAGTTTCAAGAAGGTTTTCAGCTCTGAGCTTACAGACTTGTGGTGGTAGTAAACAGAAGTCTGAGTTACTAAACAGAGGGCAAAGTTGTATGTATTTATTTATTTGTTAAGGAATTTGATTATTAACTATTGGACACTAAGTTAGAGCAGTTTCAAATTTATAAACATACACATCTAAAGGAAAGTAAACGACTGAGATCTACAATTTTGCCTCCGGCTGAAAAGAGTAGGGCAAACACAGTTAATTGATGTTCTTCATTCATATTCATCTTAAATATAAATTTAACATTTCCAAATTTGCCACTGCTAAACTGAACTTGTGCTTTGTGGGAATTAAAATGATAAAAATGATTTTTAAAAAAAAGATGGGTAAACATATTGGGGGATGCGAGGGGTACGTGAGGCATTGTGGTCTCTAATCTTTTCGTTTTTTTGACACATTGTAAGGATCTGCAATGACGCTGATTGGATTTCACTTTTTCCCCTTAGAGCTTCAGTTTCGTACACTTCATTTTCTTTTAAACTTTGTAATGCAATGAAGTAGCAAAGAATGAAGTTGTTTGTTTGTCTGCCAAACAATTCATTGTGCAGTGATGCCACAGTGACGTCAGTTACCGAGCTCTGTTTAACGATGAACATGATCAGTGTATTAATATAACAGCAAAATAAGAGCTTGTGCACATTTACAGTCCACCTAGTCATCAAAGAGTAAAGCTCTCCAGTGTTACTGGCCATCAACAACAGGTTATTTTATGTATGGAAACACAGCTTCCTCTAGCTAAACCTCTGGAACTCTTTGTTCTGGACAACCAGAGCTAAATGTAATAAACTGATTCATGTTTTTGTTTTGCTGTAACAAAACCGACTTCTGGTAATTTTGTGTGCTTGAGTAACGTGGCAGCCTCGTGTCTGGTCACAGCTCCACTCTTTTACTCCAGTAATGCCTTCATACGATACGAAGCTTATGCTGTGTGTATAAACACCAAATGACATGTTGCCCCTCAGAGGCTCGGGCCTACTGCCCACTAACTGATTCTCCATCATAATTAAGGTCCCATAATGATGCTGTTTTGGAGAAAGAGTCCCCAGCTCTCAGTACTGTGCAGTCTACTGCAGTTTTACCCTCTGGCTACTGAATCCAGACAGCTTTTAAAATCATTTCTGCAAATGGCTTTTTTTTTCTCTTTCTCTTCGTAACCTATTTCTCTGTGCTTAGTTTTTCAGCTTCTTTTTCTTATATAATATTTTTGGCTTATGTAATGTTGCAGGCCCGTATTATTCTGCATTTATTGACTTGAACTTTGTGTTATCATAGCAGAGTGCTATCAAACATTTACCTGAATATTGGTGTAAAAAAGCACAAAGGTATTTCTTAGAGATGTTGAACAACTCTGCTGTTAAATGTTAATGTTTTGGCTGAGAGTCGAGAATAATGTAATGTAATTTTGAGTCTGAATCAGTCACCTTTTAGTACAGGAATTATAAGTCATATTTTTCTTGTCAAATTAGCCTTTTTTCCTGATTTAAAATATTGTCATATGTGAGTTTTTATAAGGGAAAACCTTCATTAAACTCATTATTAATCATCAGTCTCAGTGGTTCAACATCAAGAGTAGTTGGGAAGATTTCAGTGTATTGACCAGTTCCTGTGTTGGTGTGTAGGTGGGCAGCCAGCGTGTGGAGCTCACGCTGTCGGAGCTGCAGGAGATGGCCACACGGCAGCAGCAGCAAATCGAGGCTCAGCAGCAGATGCTCGTTGCAAAGGTATCAGCAGCTTCATTCTCTTACCACGAATCCTTCCTCCAAATACAGTCATGGTCTTTTATGCAAAGTTTGTTTTATGCTAACAAAATGTGTTAATTGGAAGCACAAGTGAGTCCATGTTTCTCGTCTTTTTGCAGTTCATATTATGTTTGTGTTTCGGTAAAGTCGGTAAATGTTCTTATGCTGGGATGTGTTACTGAAAAATTGTTGCAGTAACTTAACTGAGTAACATAGCAGACCTGACAAATCATAGCCTTGGCCAGGGTTTGGCCTGATGGTGTGTCATTTAGTCCGATGCCACAGACGCAGCCTGGGCATTAGTTCAATCAAGTTCAGGACACAAAGCAGCCTTGGACCGCTCTGTCGGAGAGAAAGTGGAATGTTGTTGCACTCGTCTCATCCAAAGAGTCTGTCGTGACCTGAAATGGGGGCAAACCATTATGTAACGAATGAGATTGGATGCAGTGTGAGTCACGGTGCCAGGATTGTCCAGTCGGTCAGAAATTATACTCAAGTCTTTGCAGGAATTAGCGCTATTCACTAACCAGCTGCAGCTCCACATCATCAGGATTTTATCTGGAGTTGTGAAAAGCATCCTTGTGAATAATTATCAATAAAGACCTGCTTGACTTTCAGACAAGCAGGTCAAGTGCTTAGCTGAAAGTCCGTAGGGTGGAGTCAAGTTATTAGCTAATGCAAGAAAGCTTGGATAGTAAGCTGTAACCATACATTATATGGGTGCATCACACAGAGGCAGCTAGCTAGGCCTGTAATTAACCACAATGCGAGCCATATAATGTTGTGACATACTGATACCAGTATAACAAACACAAGTTAAGAGGCCCATGTCAGTACCCGTTTGTGAGGTGTTGGTAATTTGGCATTTATTTTATAGTCCAGCTATTTGACAAATTACAGTACTGTGCAAGTCTCAAGTTGCCCATTATTTCTTAATATTTATAATTAGAAAGTGGTCTTGCACATTAGTGTTCTAGACTTTCTGAAGGGCTTTCAATGTTTTGTCCATTCCTGTACCTGACCATTTTCATAATGTTTGTTTTGTTTGAACCACTTAACACCAACTTGTGAATCATTTAAACATAAAAAGCCACCTACAGTGGGGCAAAAAAGTATTTAGTCAGCCACCAATTGTGCAAGTTCCCCCACTTAAAATGATGACAGAGGTCAGTAATTTGCACCAGAGGTACACTTCAACTGTGAGAGACAGAATGTGAAAAAAAAATCCATGAATTCACATGGTAGGATTTGTAAAGAATTTATTTGTAAATCAGGGTGGAATATAAGTATTTGGTCACCTCAAACAAGGAAAATCTCTGGCTCTCACAGACCTGTAACGTCTTCTGTAAGAAGCTTTTCTGTCCCCCACTCGTTACCTGTATGAATGGCACCTGTTTGAACTCATCATCTGTATAAAAGACACCTGTCCACAGCCTCAAACAGTCAGACTCCAAACTCCGCCATGGCCAAGACCAAAGAGCTTTCGAAGGACACCAGGAAAAGTATTGTAGACCTGCACCAGACTGGGAAGAGTGAATCTACAATAGGCAAGCAGCTTGGTGTGAAAAAATCAACTGTGGGAGCAATCATCAGAAAATGGAAGACATACAAGACCACTGATAATCTCCCTCGATCTGGGGCTCCACGCAAGATCTCATCCCGTGGGGTCAAAATGATCATGAGAACGGTGAGCAAAGATCCCAGAACCACACGGGGGGACCTGGTGAATGACCTGCAGAGAGCTGGGACCAAAGTAACAAAGGTCACCATCAGTAACACACTACAACGGCAGGGAATCAAATCCCGCAGTGCCAGACGTGTTCCGCTGCTGAAGCCAGTGCATGTCCAGGCCCGTCTGAAGTTTGCCAGAGAGCACATGGATGATACAGCAGAGGATTGGGAGAATGTCATGTGGTCAGATGAAACCAAAGTAGTTTATAAGATGGCGCCGGTGAGGTCGGCTGCCGTCACGACTGCTCCGACCACTTTTTCTTTGTCTTTGTTTTTTAAGTTAGTTTTCAGCGTTTCTAAATCGGCAAAATCATCACCATTGGGTACATTAGGTATGACAGTGACACTCTTGTTTCTATTGGTATACAATGTACTCACAATTCGAAGTTTTTAACTCCGGATCCGAGCTGGCCGAGTGAGATCTCGAGGGAGAACAAAGGGAAGCGACGGCGGCCTAGAGGGAAGCAAGCCGGCGTCAGGAACAGGCTGAGAGCTCGTGCACACCGCACACCTCTGCCTAGCATCCTGCTCGCCAACGTCCAGTCACTGGAGAACAAGCTTGACGACCTCAGGGCCAGGATAAAGTTCCAGAGAGACATTCGGGACTGCAATCTCCTCTGCTTCACCGAGACATGGCTGAACCCAGCGGTGCCGGACCACGCCATCCAGCCGGCCGAGTTCTTCTCGGTTCACCGCATGGACAGGACACGGGACTCGGGGAAGTCAAGGGGAGGCGGCGTGTGTTTAATGGTGAACAACAACTGGTGCAACAGTGTGAACGTTGTTCCTCTCACACGCTCCTGCACACCAAATCTGGAACTACTGTCCATCATGTGTCGTCCTTTTTATCTACCTCGGGAATTTACATTGGTCATTGTAAGTGCCGTTTATATTCCACCACAAGCGGACACGGTCGCCGCCTTATGCGAGCTGCATGAGGCACTCACACAGCACCAGACACAACACCGGGACGCTGCGCTTATTGTGACGGGGGACTTTAATAGCGCCAACCTCAAACGCGCAGCGCCGAACTTTTATCAACACATCACCTGCCCCACCAGGGGTGAAAGGACACTGGACCACTGCTACACTACGGTCAAGGACGGCTACAAGGCACAATCCCGCCCCCCGTTTGGCAAATCTGATCACGCCGCCATCTTCCTCATGCCAAAATACAAACAAAGGCTGAAACAGGAAGTTCCGGTTCAGAGGAAGGTCGCGCGCTGGACGGATCAATCGGTGGCCGCGTTACAGGACGCACTCGATGACGCAGACTGGGGCATGTTCAGAAACAGCTCCGACGATGACGTCAACGTGTTTACGGAAGCGGTTGTGGGATTCATCGGGAAACTAGCGGATGATACCGTGGAGACAAAGACTATCACAACGTTTCCCAACCAGAAGCCGTGGGTGGATAAAACCATCCGCGACGCTCTGAGATCCCGCACCGCTGCCTACAACACGGGACTCATGACGGGGGACATGGACCCGTACAAAGCCGCGTCATATAACGTGCGGAGGGCGGTGAAAGAGGCGAAGCAGCGCTACGGGAGGAAACTAGAGTCACAACTCCAACAGAGTGACTCTAGGAGCCTGTGGCGGGGACTAAGGACAATAACGGACTATAAAGCACCAACAACCGGTATGACGAACGCGGCCGTGACTCTGGCAGACGAGCTGAACACTTTCTATGCTCGCTTCGAGGCTGCAGCTAAGGTCTCCAACAATGCTAGTGTTAGCGGCGCTAACGGCTGCAGACAGGAAGATACTGCCAGCACCGGAAACGTGCTCGTCATCTCCGAGCATGAAGTAAGGAGAGCCTTCAAGAGAGTGAACACCAGGAAAGCAGCAGGACCAGACGGCATCCCAGGTCGTATCCTAAGAGACTGCGCATACCAGCTAGCTCCTGTGTTCACTGAGATATTCAACATCTCTTTATCTCAGTCGGTGATCCCCCACATGCTTCAAAGAGTCCATCATTGTTCCTGTCCCGAAGAAACCCCACCCTGCTTCTCTCAATGACTATCGCCCTGTAGCCCTCACCTCAGTAGTGATGAAGTGCTTTGAACGCCTGGTCAGAGACTTCATCATTTCTTCACTACCAGACACACTGGACCCACTACAGTTCGCTTACCGTCCAAATCGTTCCACAGACGATGCCATCTCTCATCTCCTCCACACATCACTCACTCACTTGGACACTAGAAGGGGGAATTATGTTAAAATGCTCTTCATAGACTACAGCTCTGCATTTAACACCATAATTCCCTCCACACTCACCACCAAGCTGGAGCATCTGGGACTCAGCTCATCTATGTGTCTGTGGATCTCCAACTTCCTAACTGGCAGACCACAGGCAGTAAGGATGGGCGGACATGTCTCAGCCTCCACCACTCTCAGCACTGGAGCCCCCCAGGGGTGTGTTCTGAGCCCCCTGCTGTACTCTTTGTACACATATGACTGTGTGGCCACTACCAGCTCCACCACCATCATCAAGTTTGCTGACGACACCGTCGTGGTGGGCCTGATCTCTGATAACAACGAGACGGCCTACCTGAAGGAGATTAGGAATCTGGAGAACTGGTGCCAGAGGAACAACCTCCTTCTAAACGTCAGTAAGACAAAGGAGCTGATAGTGGACTTCAGCACTAAGCAGGAGAGGAACTACCAGACCCCCGTCATCAACGAGTGCCCAGTGGAGAGAGTGGACAGCTTCAAATACCTCGGAGTTCACATCACGCAGGACCTGTCATGGTCCTGTCACATCAACACCGTGGTGAAAAAGGCCCGACAGCGTCTCTACCACCTCAGACGCTTGAGAGACTTCCAACTGCCCTCCAAGGTGCTCAGGAACTTTTACTCGTGCACCATAGAGAGCATCCTGACGGGAAACATCTTAACCTGGTTCGGGAACAGCACCATGCAGGACAGACGAGCTCTACAGAGGGTTGTGCGGTCAGCTGAGCGCACCATCCGCTCCGAGCTCCCTGACCTGCACTCAATCTACAGTAGGCGGTGCCGGACCAAGGCCAGGAAGATCGTGAAGGACCTCAGCCATCCCAACAACAGACTGTTCTCTCTGTTGAGGTCAGGAAAGCGATTCCGCTCCCTGAAGACCAACACAGAGAGACTGAGGAGGAGCATCTTCCCGCAGGCGATACGGTCTCTCAATCACACCACCACACAGTACTGACCCACACATATGGTTCTTACACACACACTGGACTTTCTGGACTTTGTTTTTGCACAACTCTGGTCACTATATTCTTCATTTCCGGTTAATACTTGTACAGCTGCTGTTATTGTGTATATATTTATTTATATTTAGATTTCTTCATACATTCTTATATAGTTCTATATTGTGTATTTTGTTGTACAGTTATTTTATTTTCAACTTTAATTTATATATTTTATCTTATTCTTCCCAGTTAAATTTACCCTTCATTCTAATTTGTGTTGTACAGTTATTTCATTTTTAACCTTAATTTATATTTTATTCCTTCCTAGTTAAATTTACCCTTTTTAATTTTTCATATTTATTTCCTATCTTATTCATAGCCTTTTCCTTTTTTGTTTTCTTTAGGTCACGAGCAGTTGTCCAAGCATTTCACTACATATCGTACTGTGTATGACTGTGTACGTGACAAATAAAATTTGAATTTGAATTTGAACTTTTTGGTATAAACTCAACTTGTCGTGTTTGGAGGAAGAAGAATACTGAGTTGCATCCCAAGAACACCATACCTACTGTGAAGCATGGGGGTGGAAACATCATGCTATGGGGCTGTTTTTCTGCCAAGGGGACAGGACGACTGATCCGTGTTAAGGACAGAATGAATGGGGCCATGTATCGTGAGATTTTGAGCCAAAACCTCCTTCCGTCAGTGAGAACTTTGAAGATGAAACGAGGCTGGGTCTTCCAACATGACAACGATCCAAAACACACCGCCCGGGCAACAAAGGAGTGGCTCCGTAAGAAGCATTTGAAAGTCCTGGAGTGGCCTAGCCAGTCTCCAGACCTCAACCCCATAGAAAATCTGTGGCGGGAGTTGAAAGTCCGTGTTGCTCGGCGACAGCCCCAAAACATCACTGCTCTCGAGAAGATCTGCATGGAGGAATGGGCCAAAATACCAGCTACTGTGTGTGCAAACCTGGTAAAGACCTATAGTAAACGTTTGACCTCTGTTATTGCCAACAAAGGTTATGTTACAAAGTATTGAGTTGTATTTTTGTTATTGACCAAATACTTATTTTCCACCCTGATTTACGAATAAATTCTTTACAAATCCTACCATGTGGATTCATGGATTTTTTTTTTTTCACATTCTGTCTCTCACAGTTGAAGTGTACCTCTGGTGCAAATTACTGACCTCTGTCATCATTTTAGGTGGGAGAACTTGCACAATCGGTGGCTGACTAAATACTTTTTTGCCCCACTGTAATTCAAGGGATGAGCCAGGGCTGACAACTTAGGAAAGAACCAATTTTAAATTGTATCTTTAGGCACTCGGTTACTAACAGCCTACAAAAACAAATTTGCTCCAGTTTCTTTAGGTAAATCCATCAAAAATGCCAAATATTACACAATTTGACAGTGATAAAAAAGCACGTTTGCAGAAACATGATTCCCAAAGAACTATTAGAAGAAAATTTTATATATCCTGTTCAGTGTCCAGTGTGCTTTCTTTGAAGAAACTGGACAAGTGGAGGACAAAGGAAGTGGCAGGCCTAAAACACGATCTACATGCAGATGAACAGTACTGCATCAAGTCATGCTTGATGAGGAAAAGAATCCAGCAAAGACCTGGCACAAGACCCGAGAAATGCAACTGGATCCTCGGTTTATCAATCATGATTCACTGAAGCCTAATCAGAAATGGTCTTAGTTCACACTGCTTTCAGTCCATAGTGCTGTGCTTGGTGGCCGTCAAGAAGCCACTGTTAAGGAAGGAAAAGAGAAATTGCCAAATTACAAAAAAAAAACAGGACTGAAAGTGAGAGGCAACGGTCTTATGGAATGATGAATCCAAATTTTAATTTGTCATTATTTCATTTAATTTTCCATGGATTGGTCTCCCAGGACCTCAACGTTATTGAAGCAGTGTGGGACAGAACAGAACAAAAGGCAGCCAACATCCAACGAAGAGGTTCTAATGTTCCTCAACAAGCCTGGAGAACTATTTCTAAGGATTATTTAAAAGAAAATTGGCTAATCAATGCCAAGTATCTGCGTCTGTGCATCTATGCTAATGAACAAAGCACTATAGAGTCACTTTATACTCCAAAAGCAGTGTGCTTCTAAATATGCTGCTAAAAATCAAGGCTTTGGAAAAGGACCTCACAAACCAATGGTGGCTGCCCTCCTACTGTCTATTATCAGGATTTCTCCTTCAATGGAGGAGGAGGAGCTGAACGTCGCACAAACAGCCTACCTTGTCACTCTGACTTTTCATTGCACTAACTCACTCTGACCACCGTGCTTGTGGTATGCTGATCAGTCATGCAAAATAAAGCCCGCTGTAGACTCACTGATAGAAAGACTATTTATTGCCTTTGTTGTGGTGTCTGAAAAGTAGGCCCACTTGAAGCCCTGCAGTCATTTGGAAACCTGGCCCTGTCATTTCCTATTTTAGGACTTTAACTGGAGCAATTCTCAGTTGGGCGGAGATGAAGTCATCTGACCCTTTCTTCAGCCTTCAGACCGTCTTGACACGGCACAGAAATTCACTTAATGTACTCAGTAGAACGATTTAGCCTAGTTTTAGATTTCCTTTAAGCTTTGGGTGGTGCCCTGCTGATTTTTTTTGATTCGTGTGTTGGGATTTTATGTTTTAACCTATAAAGATATACAAATTGTACAGTTTAATACCACCATTTTATGAAGGTTTCCCCTGTGACTCAATCACTCTTTGCTTTGCTTTCCAAAGGAGCAACGTCTGCGTTACCTGAAGCAGCAGGAGCGACGTCAGCAGCAAAGCGTTTCAGAGAGCGAGAAGCTGCAGAGGCTGAAGGAACGTGTAGAGAGCCAGGAGGCCAAGCTCAAGAAGATTCGCGCAATGAGAGGCCAGGTGGACTACAGCAAGGTCATCAATGGCAACCTGTGTACGTATACTTAAAATATGTGCATAACTTTACCACCACTCTTTAGAGACGATTATATTTGAGTATCAGATAGATAACTGTTTCACAGAAAGGTTGTCTGCGCTCGGCTCGAGCTATTTCACAGTCTATCAGACACTGAAAGAAGATTTATATCTCATATCAGTGCATACTTTATATTCAGAACTCTTGACTTTGGACGAATAAGAGTTCTGAAACGTCTTGGTCTTGAGGATCTTTTCGTTTCTTTAATAAAAGAATAGCATTTGATTTTTGATGAATGGTTTGGAGTATTTTTTCCCCCCAAAACAAAGAAGCTGTCTGTTGGTGCTGATCCAGATCCTTTTCCTTCCCTCCCCCCCCCCCTCCTAAATGCAGCGGCTGAGATCGAGCAGGTTAGCAGCCTGTTCCAGGAGAAGCAGGCGGAGTTGCAGGCAGCTGTGTTGAGGGTGGAGCAGCTTAGCCTGCAGCTAGAGGACCTGCGGAGAGGAAAGCTGAATGGCATACAGGCGTCCCTGGGTGGCCAAGTAACCGGTGCTGCAGCGCTGGAGCTCCGCAAACTGTACCAGGAGCTTCAGGTAATGCAGAGTTAAAATTAGTGCATCATGTCGTGCATACTCTTACAAGGTCCGCTACGTTTACAGTGATAGCAGATTATCTTGGTCCAGTCTTTCTATGCATTTGTTTATGTCTTCACTCATCATCAGATTCGAAACAAGTTGAATCAGGAGCAAAACAGCAAGCTGCAGCAACAGAAGGAGCTTCTGAACAAGCGCAATATGGAAGTGACGCTTATGGACAAGCGCATCAGTGAGCTGAGGGAGCGTCTCTACAAGAAAAAAGCTGAGGCACGTCAAAAAGAGAACCTCCCTGTAAGACTAGGAGCCCTTAACATCTCCTGTTTACATATTTTTGGGGGCGGGAAAGTTCTGAAAGTTTTATTGTTTTGTTTTTTTCCCCTCTATCTCTCTGTAAGACATCAGCTTATACACTGCAGGGTTTTTTGTTTTTTTTTTATTTAAAATGAAACATTTAAATGCTGTTTTTAAAGTTTTTATAGATACTCAAAGAAACGTTTTCATTTGTCTTCTTAGAGGAGCTGTAAAGCCCTTGGAGTAGTGAAAGTTTTATACAGTTTTCGCTTTTCAGCTGTTTTGACATCTCAAACATTTCTCATTCTCTGTTATTATAGCTGAATAGAGCCAATGGGCCTCCATCTCCCCAGCCAGCTCCCGGCACTCTGGGTCGTGTTGCTGCTGTCGGGCCATATATCCAGGTTCCAGTACCGGCTCGACAGGAAGGCGGCTACACCATACCACCAGATCCACTGAAGCCACAGACTCTGGGTGTTAATAACCAAGCTAACCATGGCCGCACTAAATCAGGTTTGTTTAAACCCAAACATTTTACACATGGAGATTTTCTATTTTTTAAATTTTTTATTTTACAAAATGCAGAAATGTTTAAAAAACACTGACAAGTTTAGTACATGTAGTCTGAGAGTGCAGGTCCTATAGAACAGCGGTCCCCAACCCCTGGAGTGCGGACCGGTACTGGTCCATGAGACATTCGGTACTGGGCCTCGAGAGTTGAGGCTCGGGTGTGAAATTAATGCTTTTCAGGGTTTTTATTGGTTTTTAGCATTATTTTTTTTTAATTGTTTTTATTGCCAACTTAGTTTCCCTGGGTTTTTTCCCCATGTGTTATGAATAAATCTTCTCTTTTGGTACCGGTACTGGTTTTATTTTGTTGTATTTATCCACGACACCTTAAGAGCCGGGCCGTGAAAATATTGTCGGGCATAAACCGGTCCGTGGCACAGAAAAGGTTGGGGACCGCTGTTGTAGAGCCAGCTGGTCAACGAAGCCATGAATGTCTGAAAGTGAGATCACTGATTTCAGACTTTGGACAGTATCAGAAACCTCCAATCATCCAGGGTTCTGTTCAGATAGATCATAAATCCAGCATTTCCAGCTACACACTTTCTGCATGCTGCTGAAGTTCCTTCCTCTGCCTGAACTGATTCCTTCCTACCTGACATCTCAGTTGATTCTCCACCTGGGCTTGATTTCTGTGATTGCTTTTCTTTCCTCCCTTCCTCTCTAACCTCACTCTTCTCCTGTGTTGTGTAACCTGTATTTCCCTTCCTTGTCTCTCCGTCTCTCTTTCATGTCTATCCTGTCTTGTCTTTGTGATGTCTGTCTCACTGGGTGTGGGGGTTGGGTGGGGGATGACTCTTCTTGGGGCAGACGGTGTGCGAAAGCCTCCCGGCCCTTGGAAAGTGTCTGATTTAGACATCGTTGTGGACCCGGTTCCCCCGTCCCTTCCAGAATCACACCCGGGCCCTGGAGCCTCCACTGGCTCTGACGGCACGTCCCGTGAGTGCACAGCGCTGCATAAGCAAAAGGATGGCACCTGCAGAACCTTGTCTTGATTGTAGCACAGGATCCACAGCATGCCCCAGATTTCATTTTTTCTCCCTCCATATTACAACAATGTAATCCATCATACAATTTTTATTCCATCTAATCGAGTTTCTTATTGCGTGGACTAATTGAGTATTTAAGAACTCTCCCCAGTAACACCATGAGCCACCCACACTCTAATCACTCACTGCTGTGATGGGTAAATTGCTACAACTGTCTCAGGCTGAATCCATAAATCACTGACTGGTCATTAAGATTCCTCTGTGGATTTGGCCAGTGACTTGAAAGTACTGGGGTGCTGTTTAAAAGCATAAGCTGCACGAAGTTGGTGTTGTTGATTGTAGCTGATATCATGCCTCACATGACTGATGGCAAAGCGCTGCTGGTCCTGTGTGTTCTCGTACACTTCTGAGAAGGTTCGCTGAGTTGAGTGCTTCGTCAGTTTAACATGTAAAGCAGTCCATAACATCGTGGCTTTGTTCTAACTTCACCTCATTCCCAGGCCTGCGGCCACCTTAACCTTCGCACCAAACTCTAACAGCTAAGCTGTGAGAATCACTTTTAGCTGTCAAACGCTTTACATGCACGAGGAATTTAACTTGTGCATGTTAAAATATCATAGGATTCACTCTTTAAGTGTCACGCCTGATAATCTGAGAAGAACCAGACCCAGATTTTCCCTTTTAGACTCTGGATAGTGTTGCCTTATTGTAACTGTTTAGACTTTTCTTTCATTGTAAAACATTTTGGTTTTTTATAGCAGGAAAAGCACAGCTGTGATTTATAACATTACAAGTAGTGCATTTGTTTTAGGTGTGCCAGTTCAATGGCTTTATCGTTATGCATGTTTACACACTCGTGGATTACAATCACAGCTGATGGAATGATTTTTGACAAAGTTTCTTCTACCTGTTCTTTCCTACTATAACAAGTCAAAATCTCTGGTCTACTAATATATGATAGCACTTATGTACATCTTTAACACATCACTCACCAGCATTATTGCTGTGTGACAGATTGTGACGGTTATTATAATTTGTGTGTGCAGCACTTATTTCTGTTGTTTTTTGTCATCTTTTTCTTTCCTTTCACGCTGTCCTTTCTGTTTGAAATTACTATTTTTTTAATTGTTTTTATTTTTAATTTTGCATATTTTCTTTTTAGTTTCACATTTTCTGCAGTTATTATTATCTGTTATTAGCCAGATTATCTTAACTTTCATTGTAGTTACCAATAATAGTTACTAAGTTAAACACTACGTGACTAAAATCAGCAACATACTAATATGCATAAATTCCTTCCTCTACCTAACGTGAAGGCTCGGGATTTTGATCCTATTGATCAGCGGCGCCTCTTGAAACATTTAATTTGATGCAGTTTGTACTTTTTAAAAGAAATAAAGAAAATCTCCCTTCTGATGTGTGAGAGTGGGGGAGCTCATGGGAAAGATCTTCTCCTTGGATCGATGTCTATTTGTTATCAGTGATGGACATAAATGTAACATAAAGCGAGCTCTTGGTTTCTTTATTGTGTCTGGTTAATAGGATGGGCATCTAAAAAAAAAAATCCTGACCTCCAGTTGATACCGGTCAAAACAGTATAGTTGTTTTATGTGTTTACAACATTATATTTACTAGTGGTCTGGAAATGTCATCACTAATATTCCACACAGTGCACTTAGTCATAAGAAAAAGCTGCCGTTTAAGACTAGTGCTGATGGACATGCTTTTTCAAGTCACTTGTGTGATCTTTTCTTTCTTTTGCTCTCCACTAACTGTGTCCTGTTTATGCCATAGCTAATGAAACTGGTTGGCCTACTCTAGGCAAGCCCA
Organism: Rhamphochromis sp. 'chilingali'; assembly: GCF_963969265.1. NCBI lineage: Eukaryota > Metazoa > Chordata > Actinopteri > Cichliformes > Cichlidae > Rhamphochromis > Rhamphochromis sp. 'chilingali'. The sequence continues at coordinate 10,012,113 of NC_137932.1, read as the reverse complement.
GTGCAACTCTAAAACCTCCTGAGAGAAGAGACTCAGGGACTGATACCCAGGGCAAAAGTGCTCCCTCAGGCTCCCCCGGTGCTCCAAGTGCAGAAAAGGTACGTCCTCCTAAACTCCTTTCATTGAAAGCAAATGGAACCGAAAATGGAGAGCATTTGTCTTTAAAATAAAAAAACATTTTTTGAAACATGTTAGCTTCAGTTATAAGGCACAACCTTCACTTTGAAAGTGAATGCTCTCTGCTTTTCATCTGCATTGCACTTTACTGAGTTTCTATACAGCTTGGAGAGCAAAATGGCTAATTTTTGAGACAGGTCGGCATGTTTCATGCAAATTATGGGTAACCACGGCAACCTCCTAGGCCTGTATGATACCAGTTGCACATATGGTAAATTGGCTGCTGAAGATGGATTTTTATTCAGTGGGAAGGAGTGAATCTTTCAATTTTTTCTGCATATAACAGCTGTTTTAATGATAAATGCCTGTATGCTTCTTCACAGGTGCTAGACTCCAAAATGGCTGTGTCCTCCCCAGCCATCAACAAGCCGCAGCCACCACCATACGGATCCCACCTCACCTCCGCAAACTCAGCCAGCTCCTTGGAGCGCCGTAAAGATGCACCTCCCCCACCTCGCCCACTCCCAAACCCACCAGCTCCCGCTTGGCCCCGTGTGCCCCCCGCCACAGGCTCGTCCTCCCAGCAGATCCAGCAGCGTATTTCAGTGCCACCAAGCCCCACCTTCCAGCCTAATGCACCGCTCTTTCCTTCTGGAATGAGTGAACGACTGGATCCTCCGCCAGCTGTGGCAGTGCGTCCCTTCATCCCAGACAGAGGATCACGGCCTCAGTCTCCCCGAAAGGGCCCACCTACCGTGAACTCTAGCTCCATCTATCACATGTACCTCCAGCAGTTGGCGCCAAAGAGCCAGCCACTAAAGCCTGCTATTAAAGCAGGTAAGAACTGAGATTTTGGGACAGTTTTCTATGAATCTTTTGCCCAGAAATTGAGAATATTTAGTTAGTTGCAGTCTGAAATGTGATGATATACTTATATCATATAAATCAAATTCTTTTAAGTTTTCAAGTGTGAAAAAATAAAAGGAATTTTAGGGGCGACGCAAGCTTTGAGGACATATGATAGACAATTTTAACTTTGGTATTTCAGACTGCCAACTCTTGTTTATTATAAGCAAAATGAAAAAGTGAATTAATAATGAAAGTAATGATGGCATCAATGCCCTCAACTTTAACTCTACCATGTCTGCTCTCTCTTAGTATACGGGAAGCCTGTTCTCCCCTCCAGCTCGACGCCTCCCTCGCCTCTGTCTTTTGGTCAGTCAGGAGGGGCCTTCCCATTGCTCCAAGGCCAACCCAGTGGTGAGGACACATTAGACGGAGAATATGACGATCATGAGAGCTTCCAGCACCTCGAGCCGTCAGCACCTCCTCCCAGTGTGGAGAACATACCACGGCCACTCAGCCCAACCAAGCTGACGCCAATGGTACATTCCCCGCTGCGCTACCAAAGCGACGCTGACCTCGAAGTGCTCCGTAAAAAGCTGGCCAACGCTCCAAGACCACTGAAGAAGCGCAGCTCCATCACAGAACCAGAGGGTCCCAGCGGACCCAACATCCAGAAACTGCTCTACCAGAGATTCAACACTCTTGCAGGAGGCATAGAGGGAAATGGAGTTGGTGGATCTGGAGGTGGGAGTGGTGCAGGTAATGGAACACCATTTTATCAACCAAGTAATCCTCCTGGATACCTAGGAGGTGACCCTCTGGCTGATACAGACAATGGGAATCTCCTCTCAGAAACTCCGCTAGCGCCAACACCAGGCGAAGAGGAGCCGGGCTCTGACGCTCCCCCTGCCACTACTGATGCTAATGACAATGAGCCAGTGGCCTCACCAAAAGGAGGGCACATGGATCCTGCTGAAGCTGAGGGATCAGAAGACAACAGCAACAACAACGTGGGAGGCTCAGAAGCGGCGCTGCCCAGCCCTGTGCCGGAGGTCACCACTCCAGAGGAGAGTGGCACAGGGGTCTCACAACCACTGGTGAGAGACACACATACACAGACTTTTATTCAAAGAAATAAAAGTGCTTCAAAGGCTCATCCCTCCTCTCTATTATTACAGGAGAAGCGAACAAACCTAAAAAAACCAAACTCTGACCGCATTGGTCATGGCTTCAGAGTGAAGTTTAACCCTCTGGCTCTCCTGCTGGACGCCTCGTTGGAGGGAGAATTTGACCTGGTCCAGAGGATCATCTATGAGGTGTGTTCTGATTCTATTTATAGACTTTGTTTTATATGTGAATGTAGTTTAAGCACTCATCTTTTTTTGTTCCGGTCCTTCCTTTTTCCAGGTGGAAAATCCCAGCACTGCCAATGACGAAGGCATCACACCCCTGCACAACGCAGTGTGCGCGGGACATCACCACATAGTCAAGTTCCTGCTGGATTTTGGAGTGAACGTCAATGCTGCTGACAGTGATGGATGGTGAGTCCTCATACGCAGGAAAACTGGATGATGACGCAAAATGCAAAGGTTTATGTGACCTGTTGTATCCATATTTCGTGTTTGTGTGTGCTTCAACAGGACTCCTCTTCACTGTGCAGCTTCCTGCAACAGTGTTCATCTCTGTAAGTTGTTGGTCGAGTCAGGGGCCGCCATCTTTGCTAGCACCATTAGCGATGTGGAGACTGCTGCGGATAAATGCGAGGAAATGGAAGAGGGCTACCTCCAGTGTTCCCAGTTTCTATACGGTGAGAAACATCACACCAATTGGTGTGTACAAATTCTAGAAAGACTTCCAATCCTTTGAGTCCAATCGCTGAGGCTGTAATAAAAATAATGTAGCAAATGTAAGATTATACTTAAATATCCTGATTGTATCCTGAACTGTAAATTATACTAACTGTTTGTTTGGATTCTCTTACATGCAGGTGTTCAGGAGAAGCTGGGCGTAATGAACAAGGGGACGGTGTACGCTCTGTGGAATTATGAAGCCCAAAATCCGGACGAGCTGTCGTTCAGTGAGGGGGACGCCATCACCATCCTGCGACGACAAGACGACAGCGAAACGGAGTGGTGGTGGGCACGACTCGAGGACAATGAGGGCTATGTTCCCCGCAACCTGCTGGGGGTAAACGTCACTCCTCCCACCCCCATTTCAATTTTTTTTTCAATCAAATTTCAGCTTTGTTATCCAAATTTAAGTTTAAGCAAAAATGAAAATTTACCCTCGAGCTGATTGACTCTTTGACTTTTTAGTTAGATGCCACTTACATGTACCATTGCAAAACAAGAATTCATCAAAGATTTCAGTGACTAATAATAATAATAAATCATTTCTCCTGTTGTTTGCTTTGCAGCTCTATCCTAGAATCAAACCTCGTCAGCGCTCCCTGGCATAGTGTCTCACTCCACTGACCTGTGGCTAACAGCTGGACTACTGACACGACCAAGAGCAGAGAACAACAAAAGAGCCTGGTGCTCTCTCTTCTCCCTGTGGCCATAACCTCCCCCCTGAGCCTTGTGCTTCTCACAAAAATCCTTTTTTTTTTTTTTTCTTTCTTTCTTTCCTTCTATGAAGCAGTGGGCACAGAACTCGTGACACATATGCTTACAAGCTGCACACACAAACACAATGAAACACAAGCACTCCGATGTTTATTAAATGACTTCATCCCACCCACAGCCCTACCCCACCCCCACCTCTCTTCAGCCTGTCGCTCTGATATTGTCCCGACTTGGATTTGATCCCGTTTCAGTGCCAGCTCTGTAACTGACATCAATTTGAAGAATCAAACACTAATCCTTGTCTCAGTATTTCTTGCAGTGTTCACACTTGTTTAGCCATCTCCCTACTGAGGTCTGTGGTGGCAATGGTTTACACGACACTATATTGATAACTGGAAGTTCATCTTTAAGGTTGGGAGAAGTCGCTGATTTTTTTTTTCCATTTTATTTTATTTGTTAATGTAATGTAATAAGAGTTATTGGACATGAAGTATTTTTTTAAGGCTAATTTGATCCCTGTGACTAAAACACTAATGCAGAAAATATGTACTTTAATGAAGGCCTAACCACCAAAGATGAAAATGCATCAACTTTAAATCTATTACTCCCTGTGATCTTGCAGAATTGTTGAGTGAGATAATCAATTGATTTGCTGCTATCAGAAAGGATTATTAGTTCTCAGACTTTAGAGTCCTTCGAGACTATGCTGTAAATCCTGAGTATTTTTGTCAGACAGGCCAGTGAAATTCCAGTGTATTCAAGAAAAGATGAATATAGATTTGACAGTTCGCACATTGCCATGAATTGCATTTCACAAACATCGTTGCAAGATGTGATTTCTTTATTTATTTTTCTTCCGTTAGTGTCATCTGTTCAGAATGTGGATGCAGGATTGTTGCGGATGTGTGGCGAGAACATTAATAAATTATAAGTGAGCCTTTGAACAATAACCCCTGTGAGCTGGTGTGCGTCATTCTGTGTGAACCAAAGTTACATCTATATCTATATATCATTCTACTCTTTTAGCTGTTGGTTCTCAAACTGTGGAGCTACGGATGGTCAGATATTGGCAACTATGTGTGCAATATAAAGGGAACCTAACGTGACTTGGAATGATTTTGGAAGAGGAAATAATAGTTTTACTGAAGCTTCTTTTGTGTTTAGCTTTGTTAAGATAAAATTCAGAACTGGTCCTTTTTTTTATTATTATTATTATTATTATTATTATTATTATTATTATTATTATTATTATTATTATTATTATCATTGATTGATTGGAAACACTGGGGTGTGAGGGTTCAGCTGTTGGTGGGAACTGTTGGGGGAACATAACCTGCACATAGCCAACGTGTCAAATAATGAGGTCAGGTTATGTCTATTGTGAGCATCCACAATTGTAACAGTATTTTTAAGAAAAAAAGCATAACATGTCCCTTTAAAGATCTGATATAACAAAAATAATGAGCCAGGCCAGAATCAACTTCTCATATTTAGTTATAAAAGATTCATAGCATAGGGTGGGTTTTTATTGACAGCTTTCATTAAAAGTTTAATCTAGCCTCCAAGGTCAATATGAAATATGAAAACAATCTGCCAAACCATCTTGCTTTGTTTACCCTTCTTGAGGAAGTGGAGTTTGAACTGATTTTAATAAACTGTATTAATAATCTATATTCAGTCATTTCATTAGAAACCCCCCACTGAGTTAGGTTCTTTTAAACAGGATTATATGTGACAATACCCTAAATCTCAGGGTTTAAAATGCTGCTGATGGGAAATTTTATTTTAGTTCTTGTGTAATTTTACAAAGATGGAAATATCTCTCCGAACACCTTTCTGTTCTCAGATGAATGAAAATGCATTCCATGAAAGAGTTCAGGTCTTAGGAGGTTAAAATTCAAAAACCATATCCAGAGAGAATAGAAAGTAGTCTTTCTTTGTAAAATTGCTATATCACCATGGATGAATTATGCTTAACTAATTGCCTTTGGTTAATAAGCATTTAAAACAGTTTGTCTTATAAAATTCAGTTGTGAATTGCAATAAAACGGGCATCTGCAGTAGTACACTCCAGATGTGCACGTGCATAAGATGTGACAGTTGTCAATCAACTCCATGATGCCTACAGCAGTTGTTTCATTAGTGGCAAGGAAGAGGTTTGCTTAGCAGCAGCGTGGTGCTAGATCGAGTCTGCAGTGCCTTCAAAGCAAAGCCAATGAGATATCCTCATCTCAAAAAAATAACTTCATGCTGTGTATCAACTGAGACTTGCATTATGCAGTTTAACTTTGTTTCCACCGGAGGGCAATAAACCATCTCAGATGACTTGTCTTCTAGCTCCAATCTAGTACTAAAGGGTTTTTCATTTACATGAAATTAAAATTAACTTAATAAAACTATTTCCCTGTTACTACTATCACACAGTACTCAGTTTACAGCTGTTACAAGGACTGTTATGCCAGGTTCTATTAGAAAAGGCTTACAGGAAAGTGTGCATTAACTAATTAATAGCCATGTTTTAAATCCACTGCAAAGGACAACACTATCCCACAGAGAGAGCTACTTAAAAACAGATCAAACTTTCTTAAATCCATCCAGCCTGTGAGCTGGTGCCGGACTGGTTTATAAGGTCACAAAAACCAGCAACCTTCTCCTGTAGTTCCTATGGAGACCTGGCTATAGTCCAGATATCGTGCTGAGCAACACAGCTGCTTCTGTAGAGGCCCAGCTTGATCACCAGTTTGATGAAATGCGTCCTAAGCTTGCCTTTGTTCACTGTTTGTAGGTGATGAGATGGAGAAGGGAGGGTTTTCTGAGGCCAGAGTGACCGTGGCAGCTCTGGATTTTTCTAAAGTTTGGAACTGACTGCTGGGAATAGTAGGAGGGTGAGAAGTATGAGAAAAAAGGCACAAGTCATACAGGACAGATAATCTCATTGTGGTGTGAAGTACATTATAAAGAAACTGCTGATGGAGAGTTTAGACAGTTAACTGTAGCTAAACTGGGAGATGTTTTCTAAAAACAAAAAATACATATTAATATAATTGCTGCAGTAATTTCCCAACTGTAAGAAAAAACCCATTTATTTAAAATATTTAAGGCTTAGAGTTTGAGCACCTTAATTTTTCTTCTTGATTGTTCCATTGGCTATTTTTCAAAGACAGGATGAAATCTTCACAATTAATAAACTGGAACATGGTCATTGTGTCTAAATTAATTTAATTTTTTTTCTTTTTTTTCTAACACAAAAATACAAATCAAATAGAAAATAAATAAAAGTAAAGTAAAAACAACAAAAGATCTACACCTCCAGAGCATTTAAAACCTAGCTTTGACCTCAACCTTCAAATGACAACGATATTTAGGCTACTAATTAAAAGGCAATGGTGAACAGCGCTCGTATCTTTCTACACTACAACTTCCATGAAGCAGTGGACTACAGGTTTGGAATAATAGAGCGCATGCGCGTTACCTGCTCGAGTAAATCGATGACCTCATGAGCAGCCCGGACCAACCAGTCGGTTGAATTCTCTGCCTGCCGTCTGCGCTGAATGTTTTTCTTGCGCTATACCTTTTCGAGCACATGAAGCGCTTACCAGAAAAAATGTTCACCGTAACGAGGTAAGCGGACTGTCCTCAGACAGAACTTTACCGTTAACAGCTAAACCATTAAACCGCCCGAGAACCCACACCGCCGGTTGGGCTGCGTTGTTGTTGTTGGTGGTGGTGGTTGTGACCTCCGTACCGGTGTGGCCGGTCAGTGCTACAGCCGTCGTTGACATGACTGCGGTGAATTTACTCGAGCTGTCTTTGTTGAATTTTCACTGATGCAGCTATTTACTCTGGAGCACGCGAGTATCCAAAAACCTCGCCCGGACAAGGTGAGAGTCCGGTACTATTTGCATGTGTTTTGCAAATTGCTTTTTGTTGTGTCGCCTCTACCTGTTTGTGGAGTTTATTAAAAAAGAAAAAGAAAGGGGGGCTGTATAGGCTAGATAAACCCACTAAAGTTTGAAAAAGTAGGTCTAAAGAGGACCTTGGCAATTTCCTTAGTGGTTTTTGCCACGTTTTTATAATATCTCTTATAGTGTAACTTATTTTTTGGACAGGACAGTGGTGTTATAATGTATTAAAGAAAATAAAGGTTAATGTCTGAACTCTAACCTGTGCTCATAATTAACTACTGAACCTGTGTGACCAAAACTAAACTTACACCAACTCACATATCCACGTTTAAGAATCTAAATGGAAATTTTGGCTAATATTATTTAGATTTTTGGAAAATTGATTACAAGAAGGCCACCTTTACTATTTGGACAAATGAATCACAAATTAATTTTAATAAGCAGATCTTTATTGTGAACTTTGGCCAATGTGTACAGAGCTGGAAAGTAAGCCTGTCAGAGTCTTTAGGCACAAAGGTCCGTGCATGATAACGTTTAACTCTCTTTCATGTACATTAAGTTTTGATTTGAGTGCAGAGACATGTGAGTAAAGTACAAATATCCTTCAGAACGTTTCTTCCCTCTTACTGCCCAGCTCTAAGACTTTGCCTTTCCTGAGTTAATATTCACTTCTATCAAGTAAAATCACTCTTTTGAGAAGTCATGAAATCATAGGTCACAACACAGAGATTAGCACAAATCACCACGGTGGTAAGCTTATTCCCTGTTGGATGTTTATCAGAAAGGACTTACATTCCCGAGAATGAAAATGCTCTAAATCATTTTGGGGGGGGGGGCTGTGTGTGCTTGTAATGGGCCGCTGCTGTCTTGTGAGACGGCTTACTGCTGTGGTGTGATCAGCAGACGTGTTTTCACTGTAAACACTGGAGAAGCCTTACATGATGTACCATGCTGTTATTTTGTCGACAGCATTAATGTGCAGACAGGGAGTCGGCTGGATACAGATGAGCATCAACAGGCCCTGACATTCAAATTACAAGGTTTTTTTTTTTTAAAGGGGCACTTTGCAAGTGATTAGTCTGTGTTGTAAGCACATGCTTTCCCAAGTGGGAATGTTTATCCAGTGGCTATGATATAATTGGGTAGTATTAACAAGCACAGATATATTGGTATTTGTGTAACTATACAGATTTGCAAATAGTGTCTAACTAAAATCACTTTGAGGCTTTTTGATTCAACTGTTTCTTGTGGTGAATCATCTCACCTGGCCACCTTAGACTGTGTTTACCTAATGTGCTTGTTGGGTCCTCTTGCCTGACTGATGAGCAAACACAACAGTGATGCATGCACCTTTACAAGCCTTGCTGCTCTGTGTGAGTTCAGTTTATCAGTTGCTGTTAGCAGCTATGTCAGGTCAGCTTTTGGTGATCAAAAGCACACCGAGTGGTGCATTATGACATGTTGTGATCCATCCCGATCTCATAGCAAAAACGTGAAATAGTCACTCAAAAGTAATCTATTTGATCATGTTCGTGGACATGTATTGTCACACTTTTAATGACATTTGGTACAACTCATTTCAATAGGAAGTACGTTTCATTTCTGCAGCACTTATGCTGTCCAGAATCATCAACAGGAACACATCTCTATGGAAACCAAGGAAACAAAACTTCATAACAAAGGGCAGCCATAATCGCTGTCTAAGTCTAACTCAATAGGTTTTATATCTTAAACCTACAATAAGTAAGTTACTTTTAATCCCTGAATAATAGGGCTGTGACTCCTTTTGTGATATATTTCAAGCTTTTCTGTTTTAATTTTGATTATTAAGACTGGCAGGTTATGGAAATTTAGAAATACAGAAATCTATACATGCAGATCATTACGTATGATCTGTATTTTAAGTTTAGTTTCAACTGTAATTTACTCAAACTTAGTTCATTACACAGAACCACAATCATGGGGAAGAATCATGCTAACACCTTTTCATATGAATGTTTATCTTTTTGAATTAAATCACAGAGCAAGTGAACTTTTTTTGTAACTGTTTTAATTTGAGTTTCACAAGAAAATAAAAGTAGGAAAATTGTATCCATAATGATGATTCAGTAGACTAAAAGATGTGTCTACTTTATGAAATACCTTGAGAGTTATGCCTTCTCCAGACGTGCGCAGAATTCAGTCACTGCAACTGCAGTTGTGCTGTTTTTGTTGGCAGTGGTCAAATGTTGATGTTTCATGTCATCCTCCTGTTGTCACAGACGCAAACACACTGCCGTGCTGTTGGAAACAGACTTTGACAAAAGCTGTCCCTGGTGAAATCGACTGTGCCATTGTGAATGTCGGTTATAGTTGGCAGCAATCGGACTTATGTTCTCTGTCCTTAAATTTCCTCATTAGTGCTCTGAGACCAGCAGAGCATTATCAATGTGCAAGTAAATGAATAAAATCATGCTTGTCTCAGCCCAGATATGCCTCTAATTTTCACCAACTGGAGTACAGAATTAATAGAGATGTGAATAGCACAAGTATCTGATAATGTATGAAATGGAATGTGACAGTTTTGTCATGCTGTATTAAAAACTGGGAAAGCGTTTGCTTCAGTTTGTGCTCTACAGAGCAAACTATCAACATTGAGTGTGCCAACCCACAAACTGCAGTGGTGTATTTTATCTGCTTTTCTGTCTGTCAACACACACACACACACACACACACACACACACACACACACACACACACACACACACACGGATGGAGAACTAGGCTAATGAACTGAGTGTTACGTTTCACAAGACCGTCTACATAGCAGCTGGGTGGGGGGACCTCCCTGGGAAGCTCACATTAAGTACTAAGGGTGGAAGAGTAACTGACAGTCCTGACAACAAGGATGGGGGAAGTGTAGACTAATCATTTTCTTCAATGCTGGGTGTCATTCAGGAGTGGCTCTGGCACAGCTGAGCACCTGAGGCCACCATGTGTGCGTGAAAGTGCATGTGCATCCTTTAAGGAAGGATATGAATGATATTCTGTGAAGTAGTTACTATAAATCATGGCATCTGGGAACTGGTTTAACTTTTTCCCATACACTACATTAAATGTACTGTAATGTCTAATAGCCTTAGTTAAGCTTTTAAAAGATAATTATTTACTGGAATAGTCAAAGTGACTCTCACAGTTACTGCAAGCAAGGTAGAAAGTAGCAAATCCAGTTAGCACATACCATAGATGGTTGACTTTGTTTGACTCATGCTAAATGTTTCACATCCTAATTCCCTCCCTGTACTGTTTCCACAAGGGTTGGGCAGTCTGACTGCAACTGTGAGAAAACAGAAATCCATCTGCTTTCGGTGAATTCCGCTGTCATTACTTCATGGGATTAGTGAATTGGTGGGGTTAGGTTAATTGGTGATTCTAAATTGCTTATAGGTATGAATGTGAGTGTGAATGGTTGTCTGTCTCTTTGTGTCAGCCCTGTGACAGACTGACGATCTGTCCAGGGTGTACCCTATGGTTGCTGGAATAGGCTCCACCCCACCACCCTCACTCATCATGTTGATTTTATTACCACACCTACTTCATAGGGGAAAATTTGAATTTTAAGTTGATCTCCTGTTTTAAAACTGGAATAATAATTGTATGTTTGTATTTTCGCATTTTGCTGATCTCCACTGGTCTAATCAGTTCCATCAACTGGGCGGAGCATGAATGAAGAAGCCAAGTTTCTGGTTTAATATTTGACGGATTTTTATTGACGAAGTGACCTAAAAGTCTTTCCTTAATTGGTTCCTCTGGGTAATTATGGTTCCTACTCTTCCTGTTGGTGCTAGTGCATCATGCTCTTAGATCAAGCTCTCTCTGTTTGACATGTCGTGGATCCTGTGGGATATATGTGGACCTGCAGCACTCTGCTCTCCCATCACAACAATAGGCCTGTATGACTGTTTGAATGTGCCATTCTTTGTGTGGTGTGCTTCACTTGGGCCAGACAATGGCTTCATTTAGCATCCCTTCTCTTTTTGAGGCCTGCTCTGTCACCATGACACCCCTGCCATGCCACACCCTGCCCCCAGTCTGGTTTAGCTTTGCACTTGTTTTCTCTCTTAGGACAGCTGGGCTTAGACAGCCATTGTTGGCCACACCCGAGACCCAACCTCACGTTTTCAGGATTGTTGCTCTGTGGCCATGTGTTCACAGCTTGCTATAGTTTTTGAACTTGAGAATAAACTAAGGCTGCCCTCAAGGTTGGTGCAGACCTGTTAAAATTATCTAACAAAGAAAATCAAACACAGAAATAAATCTATGATTGAATGGTTTCCTGCAATGCTTTATGCTAGAGGTTAGAAAACAAAGATCACCTCTGCCAACAAGGATTGTGGTGTTGCAGTATAACTGTGACGTTTAAAAATAATATCTATATAAAGTTTTTGCCTGTTACTTTCTAGTTGGCACTTTAGCAGAGTTGATCATGGTATTGCATAGCCAGTTATATTTATTCTTTTAAGTTTCTACAGATATTGCAATAATATTGTGATAGTGAATTATTTTGTTTATTAAAGTTGGCAGTAAAAAATCTGATATTGTTACAGCCCTTACTAAAAACATTCACATCTTTGTGAAACAAAATATAAACTCAGTGGGAAAGAGCTAAGCTGAAGATCAGACATTACATATAGTATATCTGCTTTTTCGGACATCAGCCAAATTGATCACAAGATGAGGCGTGTCAGAACCTGGCTGGATTACTACCTCAGCTAAACAATTTACTGAAGGAAATCCAGGATTACAGCTACTGATGTGTGATTTGTCTTTTTGTTTTAACTAGAAAGAAAGAATGTGAAACCTGCCATCATCCTTTTAGTGCAGAAACGCACGTATTTCATGACCTGGAGGCCGAATGCTTTGTTAACTTCTCTTTTTCTGGCCTCTGCTTTGCAGTTTAATTCACATCAAGCAAAACAGAAAGAAACTATAGTTCTATTAGTAATCGGTGCATTTTTGTACCATGAGCTCTTCATTACATATGGTTAACATTTATATTAGTAGATGAGTTGAGATCGTCACACAATGAGTGAGCACTGATTGTGTTTTTTCCACGACCTCATTGACACTTGACCTTTGAGATTGTCCATAGTTGAAAGGGCAGTACACCCTGTTTCTAGCTCAGCCTCTCAGCTGCAGCAGATTTTTCGTTAATGTGTTTCAGGCTGACACACTTTGGACTTCATGGTAAGTAATGGATCCCTCATGGAAAGTCATTCAGTTTTATTAGCAATGAAAAATGCATCACAGCTACATAATGTAAGGTGGATCAATAACAGCAGTCACTGCAGGTGTCTCAAACTGTCATGTTTTACTTGCTGTTATTACATTTAGAATAAGAATATAAATTCTGAAGATTATTAGCCTCCATCTGCTGAACGCAGTGTAAATATTGGGCATGGTGAGTTCGTCCAAAGCCCTTTATAGTCACTGATTTTTGCAGCACAAATTATCTCCAAAGAGCAGCTTCCCTCAGAGAAACCAGCCTTGATCTAGAGTTTTGTGCTTCTATAACTAGAACTGGGTGACCTATGAAATTATATTTTGGGCTGATCTGAACGTGTTGCAGTTGTGCCCTGGAGAACACAGTACAAGCTGTGCTACTTCTGGCTTCCTTTTTGAGATTTAAAGAGATAAAGACTTTACGATTATGATACCTGCAATGTTGATGTTTACACGCTGATGGATGCAACCTTCTTATTGCAGTCTGACCAGAGGAATGTGGAAACATTTGTTTTAAAAGTGAGGTTGAAGTTCTGTACTGCAAATTTCATCCACAAGAAGGAGATCACACCAACTTTAATAGAATATAACAAACTGTTCTATGACTAAAATTAACATTTGTGATGTAGTTTTTCTGGGTAAAGGGTCTGTAATTTGAAATAATTGTCTCGGGGTGTATGGTATGTCACATGATGGAGACTAAATTAGCTTTTTTTGGTTCATGCTGAAGTCTCAGAATCACTTAAACTTTTCATCTTGTGTATTTTTCTAATTATATAATAGTACTGCTTTGCTTTTGGAGTTCAGTTGTAGTTAAGTTAGAAAATGACTGTTCTCTTGCCAGGCTGAAAGAAATAAGTCAAACCTCAGATTATCATGACAATGAGCTTCAAAATTAATCAAATGTGTGTCTCAGCCACAAGATGTGGAAAGAGTATATCCACGGTCGAGTTCAAACAAAGGCAGCATGCAGTCCTGTTCTCTGTATATGTGTGTGTCTGTGGGGGAGTCCTTTATAAGCACGATGTTGGTTGGGAGGGTAGGGTGGATTTTATAGGCCAGGAGGGATTCACGTTTCAGCCCATGCTCGCCTCTCTCTTTTGTCTAGGTCACGTTAATAATGCTAACTCCCAAAAGCAGAGATGTGTTAAAATTAGAATTCTGTATGAGTGTGCAGTTTTGTCAGAGAGTAAGCAACCGGTTGGATGCCAGCATTTTGTCTGACAGCAAATTCAATCAGTTCAGGTTGCAGCTTGAAGTTCTGCTAATAGCTGTTCAGTCCCTGAAAGCTGACGTGCATTTAGCATATCAAAGTGAATCATATCACACACTATGATGCAGCTTTGTTTCTTGCACAAACAGGTCTTGTTCTCTAGCGTTTCACCATCAAGTATTAATAGTCACAGCATTTCTTTAATGTTCTAACTTATAAATCATTGTAAATGATGAATGTCTACAGCTGGAAAAGGTGATTGATGTAGGTCCTGGAATTTCTCAGGGTGTGGACTCTATCTAAAAGTAGCAAAATATTAGGCTTGTTTTTATATTTGTCTTAGACAAACCCCAGCAACAATGCTGTTACCTCATGAAACTGAATTTCAAGCCTTTGGGATACATATTCAGTTTCCCATTTTACAAACAACGTGGATTTGCACATTATGCTGTTTTTCCTGTTTTCATTTCTTCAATGGATGAGGTCAGATGCCAACTTGTTTAAATCTTCCCCAGACACAAACCAAAGCATGTGTGACAGGCTTTGAAACAGCAGACAGATATCAGATTCAGCCCCAGATTGTGCCAGAGCATGGCATGCTTTATCCTGCTCTTAAAATACTGCCCTACCCCTCCAGAAAGCAACACTCAAGTTTGAACAAGTTATCAAGCAAGAGAACAACGGGAGAAGAATGTTTGGGCTATGCCATTTATCTTTCTGTTATGCTGGATGATGTAACTTTATCAGTTTAGACGTTTAAACTCAGGAAAGGATTAAGACTCTGCCGTTGTTAGCTTCTTTTGGCCTGATCATGGATGGACTTCACATGATCTGCAAACTATCACTGCCTCGATTCAGGATAATCCTCATAATAATTTATGTGATGGAAAAAAATGTCTCCTTTGTTGCATTAATGCCTCTTAAGCTGAGATGTTGTTGGTATATTTGACATAATGTAATTTCCAGTTAATTGAGTTGGCATGTCAAGAGCCAGTAATGTTAGTCATGCACATTCTTATTGAATTAGAAGTATTTGCAATTGTTTTATTTTTAAAAGTTCCTTTGTTTCTTTGTTGTGATGCATATTAAAACTTTTGACAAATTACAATCATATGATCTTAAATTAGTCAGAGCATGGTCATAGATTCATAAAATATTTCCAGAAACAGTATTCAAAGATTCTTTGTTGTTAATAGATAGTCACTTAACAAAATTCTGTGCAGTAGTTCAATATACACAATAGGGAAATGGTATATACAATAGAGAAACGTTTAAATGGAAGTACTGTATTATGAGTTGTGAAGTTTAGTCTTTTAAAGCATGAGGTGTGTATGTTTTTGTATAGAGTTCACAGGTATGTGAACCACCTCAGTCTGGGGGTTCTTGTTTTTATGGTCAGAACTAACAAAATACACACAAACCACTAAAGAGCTTATAGCACCGAGTCGCTACACACAAAAGTACATGCAGACTAATATGAAACGTCTTTCTATATAAAAGATAATCAGAGGATCTTCTTTGTTACTTCTGGGAAAAGAAGGCATCCTGATTTTCCTTGAAAAAGATTTCAGGCTGCTGCTCGAACAAGCAGGATTCCCAAAATATAACACATCTGTGTGATAACAGCAGTGTACAGAAGTGATGAAAACAGCCATGTAGTCAGATGAAACCGGTTAACGGTTAAAAATGTTCTTGAGCAGTGATAGTTTTACAGCTGCTTGTTTCAGTGTTGTAGCCACAAATCTGGCTAGTAATTCAAGGCTTTTAAATCTCCTTTTTCTTTTTTTTTCTTTTTTTTTTTTTCTCTAAGCAAAATTGCAGTAGTGTTAGCATAGCATATATATCTACTCAACAATCATTCAGTTGTACTGCTTCCCTGAGCACAGTGTTGTTTTCCAGGAGTTTGCGTTGTGCAGCTGATAGCTGTGACGCCACAGGGCAAAGGCTGTCAGGTCAGTCCTGTTAAACAGCAGGTGGCCTTGTTAACGTCCACAAACATCTTTTTTTTTTTTTCTGCTGTTTATATTTTGGCTTCATTTTTTTTTTCTTTACAAGGCCCAGCTCTGAGGAGAAGCTTCTCCAAAATATTTCCTAGTTTTAGTTTATTGTTGTAGCATCTAGTTCTCTGGTTGTTTTCCCCCTACTGTTATCATGGCACACTTTAAGGTAAGCAGCTTTGTAACTTAGCCATCCTGTCGTGCAAGATGGCCATCTACTGTATGGTGGCTTAGTTTTACTTCAGACTTTGCCTCTGTGCCAGTGAATTAGTCATGCGTCCTGCTGGCATTAAGCCAGTCTCACATCCGTGTTAATGGCCATAGAGGAGACTCAGACTTTGAACCTTTTCTCATGGATTTTCGCCTGGTCATGTGTGACACACACTAATGGACCCATGTGCTTTGAAGCTGTCTTCACCCACGGAGCAGACTGGATACTGATTAGATTATGCTGGATTATCATTACTTTGTTTGATTTGATTTGTTTACTTATATTTTACCTCTACAGTAATATTCAGTGCACTGGGCTGCCTCCGCTGCCTTATCTCTCTGCACGAAAACTTAACCACTGATTTCTCAGCGCAGTGCCAACATCTGGAGGGATCAGCAAGTTAAGCCATGGCCTTTTAACCCTCAAGTTCAGTCAATCCATTACAAGCACGATCACTGCAGCTGCACCATTTCACGTCATAATATTTTTGCAGCAGTGTCTTCCACTTCTTCCTGGAAGACTTTTTTTTTTTTTCGTTGCTTTGCTGTAGCCATAAATTCTCCAGGTTTGCCTAAATAAAGATGTTATTTTACAGTTTGAGGGCAGTAGAGGTAAAAAGGTTCAGAAAGTACCCTACGTGTAGTTTAGTTTTGATACAAATCCACACTAAATATAAGATTAGGGACTGTTTCATGGCTGAAAGATAGCTTTGTTTTTTATTAGATAAATGAGCAAGGAAACAACTTGAAGATAACAAGTACTTTGTCAAAAGTCCATTGAAGCTTTAATATGAGTGAGAACATCTTGAACTCCTGGTCCTCTTACTGGCTTTTTCCAGAACTTACATTTCAATTCACTTATCTCAACAAACTCCACAGAGAGAAACTTTGGGATTGAGTTGAATGGGCCGTGAAAGGCTACAGGAAATAAAAGCTCTGTCTTAACAAGTACGTCATGATGTATAAATGGAAAAACACCAATCTCTATGCTTTTTCCAGTTTGCTACATGTATCCTCTTTTAGATGCACTTTCACATTTTTTCTTTTTTTTTTGTCTTATTTCAGAAATACAACTCCATTCTTCATGTCGAAAGTGTTGTATCCAGCTGCTTGGCTGCGTTCTGCAGATTAGTAGATGTAGAAGGTTATGCGGGCCTTCTGAGATGGACCTGGTTGAGGGAGTAATTACAAGCTTTCCAAAGGGTGGAAGGGACCAGTAAGACCCTTTTTAATCCTGGCATTTAATTTTGTGAATGTTAGGAGGGTCTCCTGCAAGGGAAGGGCTGCATGGTTGGAATTTATAGATATAGCTCCACCCTGAATGAAACACATGCACACGGTGAAGCGCTGTAGCCTTCCACCACATGATACGAGCCATAATATTACGTTCCCCCTTCACACATTCCTTTGCAGTAGTTGGAGAAAGTGTTTTTTTTATTTAGCGGCTGTCAGTCATGATTCAGCTCAGACATCCTTATTATTACTGTGCAGCTGAACCTTGGGTTTATTTTTTTGCACGTAAGGGGGTGTGTGTGTGTGTGTGTGTGTGTGTGTGTGTGTGTGTGTAAATTTTTTATTTTTTTTAAATCTTAATTTGTGTGTGCTTTTGACTGGCTCCAATGATTCACACTGTTATCTGAACAATAAGCTATTAAGTTATTTTTTACATTACCATCACAGCTGTACTTTTCTGCAGCCAATCAGGTTTCTTGTTTCACAGCTGATGTGTTGCACATTGATATTCAAGCTTCAGCAGCTTGAATATCTATATATATATATTAGAGATGGACCGATCCGATATTACGTATCGGTATCGGTCCGATACTGACCTAAATTACTGGATCGGATATCGGAGAAAAATAAAAAAATGTAATCCGATCCATTAAATATCACGAAAGCACCTCACAAAACTTGCAACACGCCGTAACTCACCTCAGAACGTTAGCACGTCAGAGCAGTATGCATCACGTGATAGAGCGGCTGTGGCATGCGGGACCTGTCGGTGGTCTGGATAGCATTTGGAGCTTCGCTAGCAACCCAGCATTTCATCTCCGACAAAGTTATCCCTAGAGAAGTAAAGCAAGTGTGTAAGTCCATCTCTGAATGTTTGTAAAGCATTCCTGCGTTAAGCTTAACAAGCGACTGCCTCTCCTGCTGCTACTTCAATCATGAAACTGCTTAACGATCAGCTGATCGGCTTTTCTGTTGCGAGTCCGTGTCTCTAGTTTGCTTTTGGCCCACTTTGCACCAGAAAGAGGAAACCAGCGGCTGAACAACAGCAGCACGTTTAAGCTTGATCAGCTGTTGTTAGAATGTATTTAATATTACTTTCTACTCCAGGATCTTTTTCTACGTAGCTGACGCTGGTAACTGTGCAGGGGCGGATCTAGCAAAGTTTAGCCAGGGGGGCCGATAGGGCATTAACAGGGAAAAGGGGGCACAAAGACATACTTTTCTTTCTTATTCTCATTTAAAATGTCTAGCTTTTAATAAATAATTATCTGACACCCAAAGTTTTAATTTGATGTAAAATGAATAGAAGTCAATTACTGTATATAGTAACTATTAAGTCTAATATATATACCCTAGTAAGCTATAGTACTTTTTCCTTTGGGAAGGTACCATCTGTGCAGTCTGCAATTTTGTTGAAGAAAGATGTTGAATCTATTTAATATTTCTTGAAAAATAATTGATTTCTGTGCATTTTTTTTCCACACTGCATCAAATTAAGGTTGATTACGTCGATTAAGCATCATGAGGTGGAGCGTGAGGGGTGGTTCCCTATTTTTTATTTATTTATTTTTGTTGTTGCTGGGAGTTGGAACCCTATTAGTTAGGTTGCTTAATATTTATGCTAAGTACTCTTTAAAATACCAGAATAGGGAGGATGGTGTAGGTTTAAGTTTATTAGATTGATCAGTATTGCTGAACTATGAAAAAAATTTTTTTGCATACAGGTATAACAGAATAGCTTTAGTGTAGTTGTTGTTTTAAACTTGAGTATGAACTTATACAAAATGCAGCAAGATATTTAAAAAACAGTTTTGTTGATTAAAAAACACTATATCGGATTCATATCGGTATCGGCAGATATCCAAATTTATGATATCGGTATCGGACATAAAAAAGTGGTATCGTGCCATCTCTAATAAAAAAAAAATATATATATATATATATATATATATATATATATATATATAGTAGCCATAATATGTACTTTTGTTTGTTGGAAGTCATAAAACAGGGTAAAGTTTAACTCTGTGCTTAAATGATTAATGATTAACAGAAAGGTTCAGTGGAGTTGCTGCCAGAGGATGGCTGTTCCTGATAATTCTTAACCTGCAGGTGTAATGATGCAAAACCCTCAAGCTAGTGCTGTCATAGATTGTCATTCAAGCATGCACATGCTGCAAGATGAGCAGTCTACCAAAGAGAAAAACTACTTGTTAGTGACACACCGTTTTATCCATGATAGTTTAAGCTCATTTTTCCAGACTCTCCTCATCCACATTATTCTATTGTTGTCTCATTATCCTAAATGTTCAGATTGCAGGTAGAAGTAAGGATGGTAGGACATAAAAATCTTTATTTTATAAACTTTTCTGGATTTCCTTTTTAAAGAGGAGTTCATAAAAATGCTACACATGAAAGAAAGCTACACAGTCTTTCTTCATAGATTCTAGTTTAACAGAAATGCAGGAGAGTAATACCGAATGTTACTAAAAACATTGCCATCCTCAGTACACCAAACATTGGCCGTTACACGTGGTGCACACGAGGTCAACAAAACATTGGTCCTGGCTTTTTATCGACACAGCAGATCCATCCCATCAGAACAGGAGCCGTCCATGGGAACCGGACCTGTCTGTTGTTCCAGCTGCACGGCATTCTTTTCAGAGGCAGCTACCCAGCACTGTACAGCTTCCACTGTTATCCATTCATGACTGCACCGGCGCGGCCTGCCACTGATGTCTGTTACCCCAGCCCTGTAGAGATAAACTGTTTCACACAAGCCCAGCTATGTGGATCAACAATGCAAACTCAGACGTGGAACTATAAAGTCCGCAGTGAGAAAGTTGAAGGGCTTCAAAAGATAACGTTTTCTATCATCTAGCCGTAACATGTGACTGGATCAGAGATCTAAAAGCTGCAGACGGCTTTACATGCTGGCATGTCCAGATGAGAGGGAAAGGCAGCTGCTGGAAAGCTGAACTTTTGAAAACCCTGAAATCAGGGAAAGTGACATTACTAAACTCTGACGAAGACGGGCAACATTTTTAAAGCTTGCTTGCAGCTGTCAAGGTTTAAATGTTGCTTTTAGGTTTGATGTGCGACTTCCTTTTGGCAGGGGTGTGTTTAGAATCAGTTTTCTTGGCAAGCAGAGTAAATTCATAGTCTCGGTTATAGTTTCACTTACAGAGCATATAATACTCCTGTGTTTCTGCCATATTTCTACTTATGGAGATTCAAAATGGTGTTGAATAACATAATATACAACAAAAGCACCGAGAGATTTCACTCTCATGAAGCGGCTTGGTAATGCTTCACTCACCTGTTTTGTTTTGTAACGAACAAAAGTTAATAAGTAGGGGAGAGCGTGCTGGTGTGGTGGTTGCCTTGATTCCACTGTTTGGTGGGTTCTTTCTGTGTAGAGTTTGCATGTTCTCTGTGTGCTTGTGTGGGTTCTCCCAAAGTACTCTAGCTTCCTTCCACATTGGATAAGAAGAAAATAAATGGATGAATGGATAGATGTTACTGACTGATGACACTTAATTTGTCTACACCTGCATGGAACCGGGTGTCTAAATCAGGTAGATAATTTTCTCTTATGAGAACATGTCTGATTTTGTTACCTTCACCATTGAAGAAAACAGATGGACAAAATAGTCATTAGTACAGATGACATGTTTTCAAACATTACGTCAGAGGTGAATCAACACGCCACAGTAAATTTTCATATTGCGACATCATATGCTTATTGCTGTTGGTTTGGAACATTTGATTCTATTTAAACAAAGCTTAGAGTGAGTGTCCCTTATGCGGGGAGGAAAAAAAAGCAGTGTTATTTTATCTGAGATCATTTTATGTCTTTGATCCAAAGACTGTGTATAAAAATAGACGTGGTCACTGTGATTCGGTTTGTGGACTACCATTCTGAAGCCTCGAGTTGCGCAATTTGGCTGAAGCCATCTTGTTTTTGTTAAAACCAGATGTCACAAGCACAGGTTGGATCGTAGTGAGTAATCGAGAACACTACACACCCATACGGTAGTGGTGTCAATCAGTAGGGAGCCACACCCTAGCACATACGTAGGTTTATTGTCTGTTGTTCTAAATGGAATTTCATTTACATAAAGTTTGAAACTAGTGATTTGGAGCATAAATTTCATAAGTGAATAAGTGTTTCTTTGCGTCATAAGTGAGCAGTACGGTCATTTTATCATATAAATGTGTGCAATCAGACTTCTTTTTGCAAGCAGAGATCATCAGTATCAGAGGAGAATCATAATTAAAATGTCAAAACAATCAAGATGATGCTGTTCTACATGTTTCACAAAAGTCTTTTTTTTAATACTTAAGAAATTTGTCAGTCACTTTGTAATAGAGTTTTCTATTAAGACTTCAAATTTTTCTGACTTCACTGATGGCTGACTATTACTTTTTTACGTTAGTGAAGGTAAAATTCCTGTCACACTGTGTTCTGACTGTATGTGCAATTGATTGTAATTTCATGAAAGTCATTCTCAGAAAATTCCATATGCAATTTTATTACTTTGGTGTCTGAAAAAAAAAAAGTCACAGTGTTGCAATTCAGGAATGTTTATGGATGCTGGATTTTGTTAAGCAGTAATTAGCTGAGATGCACTCATGATACATGTGCAGTAAATCATGTGGGAGTGTCTGACATTGTTTAGATTAAAATTCTTTGGGATGTTATCACCGTTTCGAGACTGCAGTGTTGCATATTCTGAAGGTGTTTTATTAAACACAGGACTTCAGAATAATGATGAGAAGCAGTTCAGCTCTTCTGCTTTCTTTCGTTTGGACATTGGTTTGGACATTGCTTCATTCCTCCAGCATCCCTGGCACACGTGAATAGCATCCTTCTTCTCTCCCTGTCACACATTTCCACCACACAGCCTTCTTTTCTTCCTACAGCTCTTCAAACAAGCCCTCTTCAAGCAAACCCTTCAAGAAGTTGTTCACAGCCGGTAGGGGTGGGGGGGTGGGGAAGCAAGCTGGGCGGTGGCCACGGCCCTCCTGTATCCTATTAGGACTAGGAGTGTTGAAAAGGGGTGTGGCCTGGAGCCAGTAACATCTGTGCCTCTCCCCTCTGCCCCCACGGCATTCTGCAGAGAAAGGCAGAGAGAAGGAGGCTAGGGAGGGAGAGAATACGAAAGAAGTACTCGCCAGCCAGCTGGCTGTGTGCATGATCTCAAGCAGCAGTTCGTTCTATGTACGGCGAGTTTATCCCTTGTTTGCCCTGCAGCCATCACAGAAACACATCCTCAACCTAACTGGGATTTTCCTTTGACAGCCTCTGAGAAGGTGCTTATTAGCCACTTAAACCTCATCCAGATGACTTTGAACCTGCGTGGACTACATACCTTGTGCAGGAAATGCTCCACTGCATGCTGTGTACAGGCATAGTTTTTTCTGTCGACAGTGCAGAAAGCTGGATACTGCAGTGAGTTGAGGATATAAAGGGAATGCTAAGAGCACAACAGAGGGAAGCTCTCTCCTGGACAGGGTAAGACAAGCAAAATGCATCTTCCAATTCTACCCTATAATTAAATGAATGCAAGGAATAGGAGCGAGGAGCCGAAGCCGGCTATCTGCTGGCTGAAATGTTTGAGTGTGGACTGCATGTGACCGGGAGATAGTTGGAGGCTATCAGCGTGTGAGTGAGGGGAGTCGGGGCTGCTGGTGTGCTTTATCATTCCCCAGAACACAAGCTGGATTGGATTCCTCTCACCAATACGTAGGTGAATGTGTCACGTCTGTCTAATTAAGAGGTGTTGGTGCAGAAAAACAGTGTTGCCGTAGTAACCGAGGGGGAAGGGGAGGATGACAGGTCGCTCCTGCCGGGGCCCACGGCTGATTTCATGGTGGGAGAGTTGTCCTGTGTATGCGGGGAATGCCCCATAATGACAAGGCTGCTCTGGAGATAGGGTGAGGTGCTGGTAGAAATATGTGCTTACACACACAAACACACACACACAGACACAGTGGCTACAGGGTGCTACCTCCCACCAGCTTCTCTCCCTGGTTTGCTGCCCATTATCAGTATCAAGTGAGTGAGAGAGGGAGAGGATGGCATATTTTTTCCATGATGGGAGTGGAGTGCAGATAATCAGGTCAATGAAAGCAATGTCACCTTGAGCGTAGAGGGGTCCGCTGATTCTCCTCGCTCGTTTCCTGCCACTGCCCATCCTTCTCAGGTTCCAGTCTCACTTCCGCAGCGCCTCTCTCTCTCTCTCGAGAGAGAGAGGCTGCACACTACACATAACATAAATACTATATGGACTCATGGATTACAATAGAGTAGTTGTAATTTTGTGTGGATTTTACAGTGCGTCTGGGTGATGGCAAGCTAGATTTTTACCCTGTAATCCGTAATGGTTTTGTTATTTGTTTATGTCTGCTGAATTAGAGCGACAATCCTATTTTCTCCCTTATAAGCATCCAGAACAGATTAAAAAGGAGGGTAATGTGCACTGGAAAGGGCTTACATTAAATCACCCTCCCACCCAGCTTGCACCGGTCACCCACCGCTCTGGTTGCCATGGCAACTGAGGAAGAGGTAGGGATTTTTAAACTGCTGCAGCTCAGGGTATCCTGGAAAATATTACAGCGCAGTCCCCACCCTGTTATTGATGATCTGTGAGTTTGTACATTTCATTACTCAGGAATAAATATGTGATTGGTGTTGGACTGTGCCTAGCTGTGGCACACATGAATCTTTCTTTTGCAGTACACAGAAAGATCACGATGACAGCTAGCGGTCCTTATAAGGCACCGCTAGCTGTCTTTCAGACTGGGGGATTTATATTTGTACTCGCCAGTTGTTTATTACTTGCTGTTCTCTCTTCGATCTCACTGCTTATTTACAGTGATGCAGTTGTTTGTGATACTGATGCACGCGTGGGAACTGTTTCAGAGATGGCACTGATTGTCTGCCCTTGCTGCTCATAATTGAGGGCATATTGATCCTCCAGTTTAATGATTCTCAAGCTCTCGACCTCTGCATGTCTACATACAAAAGAGCTAAAGTACTCCTTCATCCATTGGCCAATCAGTTCTTTTCACAATAAAATCATTTCTGGGAATGCTGTAATTTCCAACTTCTGAGCTGTCACCAACATTTAAAATAACAATTTACGACTGAAAGCTGTTAACTCACACTTTTCTTTTTTTATATATATATATATATATATATATATATATATATGGGTGTGTGTGTGTGTGTGTGTGTGTGTTTATAATGATGTCAGTGATAAGACATGGTGTAATCCCACCTTAGTGCATTGCTTTGATTTATTACATGCAATACTGTGGATACAAATCACACTGGTGCATTAATAGGGGCATGAAGTGGGTGTAATGAGCGGCTTGTTTTATATGCTATTTTTAAACTGCGCTGTTCTTTTTCCTTTTATCTTGAATGTAGTCGATAAATAGAATTCGAGATGACAGCAATGAAACTCTGGCATACTGTCGCATGTTCAAGTATTTTCCATCTTTGCCCCGAGTCTAACCTCCATGAAAGCCTGGCCTGTTCAAAAATGCTAAGATCTTAAGAGTGGGGGGTTGAAGACTCTGTCTGCAGAACAAGTTTGGCAACCTTGCTGGTGGAAAGTGCAGTAGCCTTTTAACCTGCTTTTTAATCTCTGTCCTCCCAGCATTATCTGCACACTCCCAGTTTCTCAAAGTATATTTTTTTGAATTTTTTTAAGAGCTGTGGAAGAGCTTGGAATATATGTATATTTGTAACAGTAATAAACTGATACTAAAGCCTATTTGGTTAATATTATTATAGTTTTTGCAACTATTAAAGTGTCAAAATATGGTTTGGTGAGCATCCAGTCAGTTTCCCTGTTGGAGTTTCTATAAAGGAATACAAGCTTGTATAGAACTAGAGGGTACCACATGTTAGATTCACCAGTGATTTGAATCTTTCCAAGACCATAGAATAATTTGGTGATAAACAGCTGCTTATCATCACTGGGTGTGCACAACGCTTTGTTCATAAAATAATGCAGGTCAGGTTATCAGTCTTCTAATCAAATATTCACTTACAGAGTTTATTGTTCACACTTTATGTTAGTCAGCCTCAACGTGAGTGTATATATCTTTCTCTTTCTGTTTTTGAAAGCAGTTGTGGCTTCAGATGCATCATAGACTATGACTAGAGTACTGTCTCCAGAAGTGTGTGAAGATCATGAGCCTGTGTACTGAAAACAAACAAACAAAACAATTAGATTACCTTTATGTAACATAGGTAATCGAATTTGCTGGAGTTTTTTTTTTTTTTGTTTTTGTTTTACCCCAAGCAGTTACAGCAGGGTCTCGGAGTACAGAATAGCATTTACTTGTATTGTTTACCATTAGTTGTTATATCCAGGGTTATAGTATTAATATGGATCTAATTTGCCTTAAAGAGTCCACTGACAGATTTTTTTTTTTTTTTTTTTTTTAACTGTTTTATTTATGCACATAAGCACGTCATCATAAAACAGGAAAAAACTATGGCAACAATAGAGTCGGATTACAATTCTTATGGTCACAGCCCTGACTAACTTTGAAACATTAACTTTCACTACTTCAAAGTGCTACAAGAGCTTTTATAACCCACAGCCCTGTAAAATGACTGTAAAGTGTATCACCCAATGGAAGAATCGCTTCCTTTGTCTCTGTGTTATCCCTTTCTCTTCGCTTTGCGTCTCTCTATGTTAATCCTGTAATCTGAGAGCCACTTCAGCACTGCTCCCTCAGCCATGTGACATTAATGCTCCAGAGGCAATGCCTTTGTCATATCTCGACATGCAGTCGTGTAATTTAAATGCACATGAGCACAAACACATCAGAGCAGAATAGCTCTGCTGCTTTAACACTGCAGCTTTGACACCGACTTTCTGATGGCTCTCCATTGACTGGCAGCCAATGGGGACCGATTGATTTTAATCTCCATTAAACCTGCCAGTCAACATTTCTCTCACGGCCTAGTTTTTTTCTGATAAGTGTCCAAGTTATCATCTGTTCACTCATTGTGTGCTCAGGGTGCTATTAAGTAATTGGCACAATGATAGCTATGTATGGTATCCAACTGTGCAAGATACCACTATGCCATTTGTACCACATCTAAACCAGGGAAAATTAGTCACACACCATTTAACATTTCCTTCTTGCTAGGAGAAAAGCCTTAGCAACACACACTAAAGCTACATTACAAAATGTTATTAATGCCACTCTTAATGCTGTTAATGTTGTGACTGTGACCAAATGTGCCTCTGATGTTGAATCATTTTTCATTTGCACAAGTTAGGCAAACTGTTGAAATACTGGTTTGATTGCTGGTTTCTAGCTCAGCAGCTCTGGGCTAAGGTTGTTTTTTGGCAAAATGACTTCCTCCAACCTTATTCTATGTCCTCAGCTTCATTTGCAGCTGTCCATACAAATCCAAAATATTTTTGTCAGTGCAGGGCACAATAATCCTTGGGCTTTTAGTTAAGCATATTGCAGAGAGTGCACTTGGCAAACCATGAACTGTGCCTCCAGTATCAGTGGAGCAGATATAGTTTTCAAAAGAAATGTTGCTGTGTGCAGCAGCATCTTATAGCTGGGTCCATGACCTGGAGTTGCTTTGCGTTGAAAATACTTCGACAAGATGATCATCAAATCGTAAGTCTGATCCATCCCAAATCCTAAATCGGTAAAGAAGATTAAACTTCTGTGCACCAAATACCTTTCTGCTCCGCCCATAACACTGCTACAGCTATACCCTGTATAGCCAACCGTGCTTCTACCAGCTGTGCCATTTTTTTTTTTTTTTTTTTTTTTTTTTTTTTTCCCACAAACATCTGATGAAATTATTTGGGCTCTTTAGATGTTGATGCAACAGATGTTTGTGGGTTAGTGGAAAGACATTGTGTAAGAACAGCATTATACTGATGCAATTTTTCTAGGAGAAATACTATTTTTATTAACACCCTGTACACGCTGTAAGGAGTTCAAGAACACTGTTAGATGGATGTCCCTGATGCAAGGAGAGATTCAATGTTTCTCTGAAGGACAAAGGTAGATTATAATTATATTACATATTGTTATCCTGTTGCCAAATCTCCTTAACCAAATCAAGGTAGACGGTGTACAGTGCTGCCAAATATATTCTGTGTATTGATTCTGAGTAGAGTCTTAATACATATGTTGTTCAAGGTTTCCTTGGCCTTACTAAAGAAACACAGGAGAGATTCTCATCTCTTTCAGCATGAATGCAGCCTGTGATTTAGGTCAATATTATTCACTGTAGAAATCAAAAAATTAAAACTACATCTCAAAGCTAGAAACTCCTGAGAGATGCCAGCTGTTGCAGAAGAAGGTATTTCACACATCTGTTTTCAATACACTGCTGTCCACTGTGTTCTCGTTCCAAGGTTGAATTCCTTCTCCAAGTCAAGCACAATCTGGGTTATTAGCATCAGCTTAAAGTTGACCTCTTTTTGTGTGAAAATTAAACAAGGCTACTGATTTATAACAATTAATTTTGGATCGACTTCTGTACCTGTCACTCATGTAGCATCAGGAAAATCTGGCACACTGAGCCTTTTACGGTTAACGGCAGAGAATCCTAAAGAGGTTAATAAACTGACGGAACAAAATCAACAAAGAAAGATGTGACAGCTGGATGAAGTGTCAGGTCATCCTTAAATTCTTTAGTTTTCCCTGCACATGTTTAGTAACGTGAACCTCTTTGTGTTTAGCTTAAGATGCTCTTCTTACTTCTGCCTTTTCTCCAGTGGACCTGACAGTTGTGCAGGTTTTAATGGAGAGGTCTTGGGCAGGCACCATGGGCGGGCTCACACTCACTTCGCAAACACTGGGATTGTTTTTACAGTTTGGACTCATGCCAGGTCACCCGCCAAACCACATGGTCAAGAAAACAACGAGACTATCCACAGACAGAAATCTCCTTCACACAAAGAGAGAAGTGTTTGTTAGGAAATGGGTGGGCGGGTCTAGTTATTGGATGTGTATGAATGAAGGAGTACAGAAGAATCTGGGTTAATCTGTATGCATCTGCCTACAAAAGGCATGTTTCTCTGTTAAAGTCCAGGACTTGATTTATTTCAGGATGAATAGCATTCTTCTTGATCATATGAACAATGGGACTGCTACATGGCACCACCATCAACTTTCAGACTCTTAACATTTCAGACATACTACTACATGGATAATTACTGGATATGACCACTAATTTGGCTGTTACTTCTTGGACAGTTAAGATCAGTTCAGCTGGCTAGGCTGTACGTGACCTGTAATTAAAGATAATCTGTTGCTCCCTCTCAGTTAGAGCAGGTGACAGTGGAACGTGTTGTAGTGTGGGTGTTGTTCAGGGTCACAAGACTCACCTGGCTATGAGAGGAATGTTGTCCTGTTGCAACAAGCCTCTGTTAGGTTCGACACCTTGACCGTCTGACAGACAGCCTCCGGGGACTAATGTGAGCGCAATCAGGTCTCAGAGGGTAAACAATTCCAGCACAAAGTCTTCACAGACATCAGATGGTCTCCATGTTCAAACACTCCCGGTGACCTTCTTCGGATGAGTGAGTCGTGGCATATCCTCTGGCTACTGTAGCTGGATGGGGGACCAGCTTTGTCCCACTCTGGCTCACAAGTTTAAACATAGTTTAGCTAATGGAAAAAAATGGGCAGCTTTGTGTACTAATATGGTCAAAGAAGCCTTTGAAAGGCTTCTTCCCTTCATGCTAGAATAGATGGTGAGTGTGAAGCCAAGCAGCTGCTGCCGAGGCCTCCAGTAGTCAATTTAGAAAAGTCAAGGATGTGTCAAAATAAATATACTATTCAGTGTGTTAATAAAAGAGAGCTGCTGTGTACTTTATCCCACGTGTGGCCATTTGGCCTCAGGCACCGTGTATTTCTAGTGGTACTGTATGCTTTTCATTCACTCTGTTGTATATTTCGGTACGTTTGCTTTCTTTTTTTCTTTAGAAAAGAGTGATTATTGTTAAAGTGGAATACATGTTATGACTAGTATTGTTTGACAGTTTGTCCAGTTAATTGTAGTCTGTTGGCTTTCAAGAGCAAAAAGCAGTGATGTGGACAAGTATCTAGTGCTTCGGATTTGTCAGAGTAGCAGTTCGTTATAAACGCAGTCTGCCTTGAGACAAAATTTTAAAAACCAATTTGTTTAAAAGTTAAATTATATCTTATGTTACTGCTTGTGTTAATTATATCTCTTTTAGAGGTTTGCTCCTTTTGTTGTTGTTAGAATCGGCACATCTTAAAGGAGTTATTTGGTGCTTAAGAATAAAAATAATAGAAGGCGACAAATTTTTCTGGTGGTTGGAAAAAGTTGCTGACATCCGTAATTTAAAAAAAAAAATAAAAAAATAAAAATACAGCTGCTGGATAGAGGAAACCCATATGAACCAAAAGTGCCAAAAATGGGACAGTGATGCTATCGGGCCCTATTTAGGTTGACCAAAGACATTGCTATAGGAAATGCCCTCACTTTCTCCTTTGGAAGAAATAACTAGTTTGTTTCCTCGGCTCGCTGAGAATAGCGACCCACAATCTTCGATTACCGCTAAGGACGTGACCTGACCAGACTAAATTTAAAAATGCTTCACACTGAACTTGATGCATTCAGTCTGTGTGGAGCATTTGACTTATAGGAAATCACTGGAAAAGGTCAAGTGAACAGGGTTATAATCTGCTGGGCTATTGGTCACCACGACAAGACGTCCAGACATTTCTGCAGTTCAGCACAACCTCTGTGGTTTATGATGCTGAGCCTCACACCACAGTGTAGGGACAGTGTAGAGATATTTTTGTGGTATGCTGACGACAGCATACTTGCGGATATCTGGACATCTCTTTTTTTATTTCCCAGACAGCAGATATGTCCCTTGTGCACTTGATTTCCTTGTTGAAGATAAACCATCGGGTTAGCGAGCACACTCTGCAACTTTCTTCTCTCTTTGTCACGTTTAACATGATTATTATACTTGTACATGTGTTCCAGGTTGTTCTGGTTTTTTTGGGGGAGGGGTTTCCTAGTGAGTTTTGATGTTTGTTTTTCTTTTAAAATCTTACCTTATGTTTTACTTTGAGGCTTTAGCAACAACCTTAGCATCTGTCACCCTTGGCTGAAAGCAGAGAGGCAAATGTTTCAAGCACAGTTCAGTCTGGTCACAGGTCAAAGTACAGTCTGAGTGAGATGACTGAAGGGCTCTGGTCTTAACCTCCTAAGACCCGAACTCTTTCATGGCATGCATTTTTAATTTCTCTTTGATATTGGGGCTGACTGGGACCTGATGAATGTTAAAAACAAAGAATTACCTGATTTTATTTTTATTTTTTTTAATTTTTATTATTTTTCTGTTTTTACCTGATTTTTACTCCTGAGAAAAATGAGATCCACATATGAAGACATTCGTTTGAAATTTTGATTGAACAGTGTCAGTATAATGTCCTCGTAAGTCGATATCAGGCTTTTGTAGAGCAAAGTATTTTGGTCCAGGCAACCCCAAATGTGATGTCCACATATGTGGACACCAGGGGCCTGTTCTTCGTACGTCGCTTACTACATCCAAGATCAAATGACACATCCAAGACCAAACCATCGCGCTAACCGTGAGCTCGCTAATCCGGTTCCCCGAACACGCCTGCTGTTGACGATTAGTACAGCTGGACGCAGTAATGTGACATCACTGGGTGTCGTAAAAGGGGCTACGCATCGATAGTAGAAACATTGATCGGCAACCCGCTGATTGGTCGGCGAAAATGTCGAAGGGGCGTGCTCGGTATTTTCCGGCAGCAGAGCAAGAACTCATGAGTGAGGGATTTCAGGAGTTTCAGAGTTTAATTAAAACGCAAGAGAACACTGCAAAGGCTGCAGAAGCAAGGAGAGAGGGCTGGCAGAAAGTTGCTGACAAATCAAACTCGTAGGTAATTTAATAATAATACTGATAATAATGGATTGGGTTCATATAGCGCTTTCCAAGGCACCCAAAGCGCTTTACGATACCACTATTCATTCACTCCCACATTCACACACTGGTGGAGGCAGCTACGGTTGTAGCCAGGCTGCCATATCGCGCCATCGGCCCCTCTGGCCAACACCAGTAGGCGGTAGGGTAGATCTATCATATGACACTATATTGTCCAATATCATATGGCATTATATTATATTATAATATGTTATATTATATCCCCTTTCACATTAGAGCCACAACAGGACCCACAAGAACATGGGAACAAGTAAAAGTGGAATACAGGATTATTCTACAGAATGGTAATATTTATCTCTTAGATTGCTTTTCGTCTCTTGGCAAGGTAATACTGGCCTGTAATACTCTGTTAGTTTGTTCATAACAGCAACCAAGAAAAGGGCAGAGGAAAAAAAGACAGGTGGTGGTCCTGCACCCCCTCGTCAACAAGTTGGTTAAGTAAATAATACCCTCACGGGAATATCGATATCTCTCTATGAGCACACTGTCGCGCTGAGCTAAAGGATCCTGTCTATCCCGCAATATACGCTGAATTCTGAGGACTCTCCTTATCAATCTTGCACCTTCCGCAATGGGTGGCTCGCGTATACAGACAGGACATGGCTGCGACAGGCTTCCCAAATCCACCTTCGCTTTTATAGCCGTGGTCTCTCATCTTGATTACACGAAGTAATTTACAATTACTACTCTGAAATATGAATTACATCTGTAATAATCACATACATGTAATAGAATGTTAATAGTTCATTTCCCTTTTTTAGGAAATGACCTGTATGTATCTGTGTGACATCAATAAAAGGATCAAGTGCTGCATTATCTTTAGTTACATTGATGTTATTTATTTATGGTGAAACAGTGGTGGAATATCGCTGTTGCTTTCGTATAAATGAAGCGGACATACCTGCGTGGCCGCGATCTAATCCTGTTTACATAAAGTAAACCTGCTCCCGAGCAGGTTTACGCTTACGGCTCTGTTGCTATGACAGCAAGTCCCGGATGAGCTTCGGGGAACCGAACGATCCGGGATCACGCGAAATCGTCAACAATCTAATCCAGCTAACTCACTTAGCGCGGTACGAAGAACAGGCCCCAGGTCCTAGGAGGTTAAACAAGACTAAAGATTTAAACTTTGAAAGTTTAGCTGTTACAGATTGTCCCTCAGAGCCAGAGTTTTAACATCACAATGGCACTTGAGGAAGTGTTGGGGAATTTCCAATGTCATCAGGTTTTATCTTGTCATGATTATTAAAATTTGGACAATAAATCTGTCAGTTGGATATTTTTGTCAGAACCAAAGTAGTCAAACAGCAACCTAAAATATACTGTATCTGGTATTTGGGGGGAGGGGTTACTTAAATGATCCCAGATTTGTATTTATTTATTTTTTTAAATAATCTTCCTCTTGTAAAACTTTCATTGATATGCTGAGACGGTCGTCAGCAATGCTGCTCGTTTGGGACAGCTGAACTCTGTGTATTTTTATCTGTGATAGACAGGCAGGGCAGATAGTTGAGTAGGATTGTGCACATTTCCTACGTTACTGTGGAAACTTACAGCTGCTACAGACCAAACCAAATGTGTAGCTTGTACTGCAGCAGCCAGAAAGTAGAGTCACGTGATTGGATCATCAGGAAGATTGAAGCATTGTATATTCCAGTTTGACATAGTCTCTAAATGTTTTAAATCTCCCCCATCATTAGGTCAGTATGCAGACTGATTTGTACAGCAGCTCAGGGATTACTAAAAGGCCTGCTTTAGCTTTCCCCCCTTCACTGACCAAACCAGTCTCTAAAGACCAGAAGGTATCACACACTGCTCGCCACGGTCATTGTAAACACTCCCTTCTAATTACTACTCGTTAGATCTTCAGAGAAAAGCCAATCCTGAATAGGAGGAATTGGACACGAGAAGACCTGAATTTGCTAATCCAGTCAAATTATCTCCCCCCTTTCAAGTGTCACACTCTCATTGCAGGGCTCTATTGAGTAAATGATATAACCGAGTCTTTTGGGGGCAGAGGACATTGTACTTTCCTTTCAAAAATCATGACCCTACCTCATTAAACATTAGCAGAATCAGAGGTTCATGTTGTAGTACAGTACAATTGTGGCTGGAAGCTTGCTGTGGTTTAATTGAAGAGAACAGAAATTATCAGTCTTTGTTTTTAGCACTTTTCAAATTGTCTTAATTGTGTTTTATTCTTTTTGAAAAGCCAGTTTAACTATGCAGCACAGTGGGGTGGTGGCTAGCTCTGTTGCCTCACAGTAAGACGGTCCTGAGTTTCCTAAGCTATACTGAGTTTGACTCCACCATCTGGCCAAGATCTTTCTCTGTGGCATGCACTCTAACTGGGTACTCTGGCTTCCTCCTTCAGTCCAAAAACAGTAAGCCACTTTTATGCAGTTAGTTGGGTCAGGTTAATTGGTGATTCTAAATTGCCCACAAAAAATTGAATTGAATGTGAGTGGAAATGGTTGTTTGCCTCTCTGTGTTATCCCTGTGTCAGATTGGCAATCTGTCCAATGATAGCTGGGATAGGATAAGGATAAGTGGAAGAGAATGGATGGATGGACAGTTTAACTAATGTGGTCAATACGTCACTCTAATTTGGTCAAGACTCACTGTCCCCTCTTTGTGTCTACAGTGCTCTCTGACGGAGACCAAACTCTGAGGTGGAGGAGGCTGTAAAGAGGTCCTGAAGGAGCCTCCCCCCCTCCCTGCCTGACCAGTTAGACATTGGATCGCCATGCCTCCTCGGAAGCGTGGTGGGGGTAGCGGTGGTGGCGGCGGTCGCAGCGGCTTCTCCGCCATCTTCTGTTGTTTTAACAACAGAGACCATCCAGAGATCACCTACAAACTGCGGGATGACTTTGCTCTGCAGTCCATGGAGCCATCACTGCCCATGCCGGGAAATGATGAGCTGGATAGCATGTTCGCCGAGTTGGTGGTAAGACACTGTTCCATTTAGTTTTTTGTTTTTTGCACATCTAAACACTTACAGAAATCAGTAGGTAATCCTGATGTGTCTTATTCAGGATTACTTACTGGAACTTTTATTGTCATGAAAGTATTAAAAATAAAGGTTTCTAGCAAGTTTGAATTCCAGCGCTTCTTTAAAATAAAAGGCCAGTACTTAGCACTGTATCACTGGGCCACCTTGGGATAATTATGACCTTTAAAAACCACCCTATCATACAAATCAAGACAATTTACAATGAAATACTTGAAATATTTTCCAAACTGACTTAAGTGGATGTTTTAAATTGGCTCTAAAATATATTCTTACTACATTGTTTACCCTGTCTGTTACATTTTAAGGCATTCCCAAATAAACTGCCACTTCCTCCCAGTTTAAACTTACACTAACTTGTGAATAACAGGGCCAGACTGCCTTTTTTCCCTGTCTTATTGTCACTTCTAATTTGTCGTGCCCTCCTCTCGCTCTCTCTTCTGGCCCCGTTTCCTCTCTCATGGTTGCCACAGTAATCTAAGCATGACATTTTTGCACATCAATAGGCCTTATTCAGGAGCTCTTAATGCCTCGGCCTCCTCCATCTGCTAATTGCTTGTTTTTGTCTACCACTCTTTATGAAGACATAATTGAGTACGTTGAGTGTAACGACAAAGAGGCTTTCAGTTGCTCTGTTTACTAGAAGAAAACAGCCACGTGCTTTTCTTTTCACCCAGTATGAGCCACCATGTGCTTGTATAATCAGAATGGGTTTGCTGGGGGGGAAAAAAGACTCATGTTGGGGAAACAGATTTTGAACATCTGCTCTGTTACGATCAGTTAAACTCGACCTTTGAATTTGAAATTTACTCAGACAGTCAGGTGAAGCTACTTTTCCTATCATGCGTTCATACCCAACATAAAACACATACATGCTTTTTATGATTTAGGGAGTAATTGAGTCATTTCCCCAAACACACGTGGCCCTTTTACTGAGGATGTCAATAGGGACTTGATCATTGCACATATTGATTCACCAGGCCTACATTCTTTAGCAAATGAAACCCCCAAAGGCACATCCCATGATGACTAGTTGTCATTAAAATATTTTGCAATTATTCTGTTGGGTAAACTGCGTTAACATAATCTCTATTTCTCTATAACTTCCACTGCCTCTTTCACATATAGTCATTCAGCTACAGTTCAGCACAAAAAGCCCATAAATCCCTCAGATAAGTTACAGATCTTGCTGATAATGTCTCAGTCAGTTTTTTTTCCTGGTATTTAGTCAAACGCTTCCCAAAAGCACCCTTTACGCGCCTCTGTGAAATGTCTTTTATGCGTTGTGACACATGTTGTTTCCAGATGTTTGTTACCACATATTGAGCAGGCAAACCACACCTTATCTTTTCCCCATTACTCACACATCTAAAGCCGGGAAGACATCTGATTTGTTTCAAAATCGCACTGAATATATGATGAGACCATCCAGTGATACTATGAAGAGATTGAGCTAAAAACAGCTAACAGAGCTGCTCTTCACTTATGTTTTGTTTGGTTTGATGTCAGTTGTTTGTAAATTTGCAGGATGATGGTTTTGAGAAAGATGCTCGATATTTTAACACTCGAGTTATCAATACGGGTTTCATAATCTAACGTTCAGCGATTTGTTACTGTGACTCAGCACCAACATTTCTTAACCTTTTTCTTCTTTTTCATCTTCATTTTGCAGGATGAGCTTGATCTTACAGAGAAACACAGGGAAGCCATGTTCGCACTGCCTGCAGAGAAGAAATGGCAAATCTACTGCAGCAAAAAGAAGGTAAACAGATCTCTGTTGGCTGCATAGCACATTACACTGTATCAGCCTTCATAGACTCGCTGCTGTCTGCCTTTTTTTTTGGGGGGGGGGGCTACAAATATCCCAGTAGCCAATTTTATGTAATCTCCTCCCTCATTGATTTGTTGATCCCTTGAGCTGTGTGTTTTCTGAGTCTTTTATCGCTGGATCCCTATGCTTACTGCAGACCATTTTATTTTGATGTAGTGAATATGTCACTGCTTACAGTAATATTCAGGACAGCATTGTGAACCACCTTTTGCTAATTTAATAGTGTGCCTCCTTAGGAATTCAACTTGACAGATAATTAAAATATAAAGGGTAGCTGAAAGGGTGTGTTAATGGAAACTAGCAGTTAAAGTTGACGTACGTCTGTACTGGTTTTAATCTCTCACAAAAGAGGGAAGTGGCTAAATAACATGAGGGAAGTTTGATACTACGCCAGTGCAGTATATTTAAGGCTTCTGCCAGAAACCGGTTAGTCTGCAGTGTTCTCATCTAAATTATCAAACCATTCCTGTAATGTAGAGGCTTCGGTACTATGCCTTCCCCACAGTACTGAAGTAGTTCTGGTATCTGCAATATTTTGCTTTAAGAAATAAGTAACTTACATTTCAGACTTTATTAGGATCAAAACTTGGGCTCATTTTCATTGCATCTGCCTACTGTTTGTATAGCCAATTAATGTATTGCTTATGCAAGCCATTATCAGTCAAACAGATAGCTAAACATTTCAAACAAAGCACATCATTCCCATTCCACAAAGTGCTTGTAATATCCCAGCATTAATCCCCTGTTCTGTTATACATCTCTTGAGTTACAGTCACTTTCTCCCTCGCTACAAAGTAAATCTTTTCTACTTAAAAAGAGCTCCTTTGTGAATAACTTCCTTGAGCGGATGCTACATGAGGTGCATATAAAAATAGTGCGTAGAGGGAGTAAAGCGAAAGCTAAATCTGGCCTCCTACATTAGATAATCCACTAACAGGGAAGGTACTGTCAGAAATGATGAAGTTCTGAAGATTTCAAAGGTCCTATTTTTTTCCCTTTAAATTTTGACAGCGCATTTCCTCCCACACAGCGTGGTTTTTCTCTTCTTCTCTTCCTGCCTGATTCAAAAATGAAGAAAACTTGGCATATTTTTGATTTAATTTTTTTTTTAATTCTCTTTTAGGTAACACACCTATCCCATCAAAGCATTCATGTAGACACAACATATACTCTACTACTCTGTGATAGTGTCGTGTTTCATTATGGCCTTCCGGATAAAAGGAACGTCAGCTGTTTCTCCACATAATAACAACTCATCCTCAGTATGCAGGAAAATGCAGACGCCTGTTCTGGTTTAGCTCAGTGCAAGTTCAGCTACCTCTTAATGTGCCCACACATTTTTACAGCAGTGTTTCAAGGCCAAAGGTATGAGGGTGTAGGATATCCTGTCCTGACTAGTATGCAGACGGGCCATGCAGATTTATTAATCTTTTCCTACATCTGGTAACAAACTGGATGGTGAGGAGTACTGGGATTTAGCCAGATGGATTGGATATTTAGATTGTGTGTGTGTGTGTGTGTGTGTGTGTGTGTGTGTGTGTGTGTGTGTGTGTGTGTGCGTGTGTGTGTACTATATAAATCCCCAGATAAAACAGCTGCAGAAAGGCATAGATGTTATTAGGCCAGAACAGCAGAGCAAAAAAAAAAAGTCACCGTTGTTTGAAATGTCAGTTTTCTTCCTGAATGTAAATGCTTTTGCTTTAGCCAGCCCAGAGAGTTTAAATATGCATGAAACAAATGTAGCTCTTGGCAATGAATTGAATAGGTGCGTTTCCCAAAATGTCAAATTACTCCTTGTAAAGATTTGTGTTTGAGCCAAAAGTGTGTATTCATGTTGATGGATAATTTCTTTGCAGAAATGGTACGTTTCCAGCACAGTTAAGTTACTGGATATGACGAGAAGCTCGAGGAGCCACGTCAAATTTTCCTCTTTCACTGGACACATACTTTAAGTATAGGTACACTTATGGCTTACTTTAGCTGCAGACAGCATCAACTAGTCAGTCACAACAAGGCAAGTGATGGAGAGTGCTGCATGCTCCTGCATCTACTGTGCCCCAGTTAGTGGCCTTATTTCAGTAGCATCACAGTGCACCTTAAAAATAAACCTCAGAATCGTTGCTTTACTTCTTTTGTGTTAAAGGGAAGTTGGGGGAGGATTTAGGTGAGTCAACCCTTTTTAAATGCAGTGTGGACCTACAGAATAAGGGTGAGGGAGGAGAGACAGAACAGACATCAATATTGCTGACTCTGCAGCAAACTTTGGCTCCAACTCAGATAAAAACTCACCATCAGAGATTCAGAGAGGAAGGGTGTGTGTGTGCGTGCGTGCGTGCGTGTGCGTGTGTGTGTGTGTGCGTGCGCATGCAGAGAAAAGAGGAAGCACTTAGTTGTCCAAAGCAAACAGGAAGGCTTCACTTCCACAGGTGCTTCTTTTGTATGTGAGCAGCGGGTGGGTGAGTGAGGGGGTGATAAGGAGGAAGATGGGTCATTATCGGGGCACTCAAAGCCCAAGTGATGAGGGTGCTCTTTTTCCACCAGTTGCTTCTTGGCTTCAGAAGTCAAGCTGGATGTGGAGGAGATAAGTCATTCAAAGCTTTAGCTGTTTAGTTTGGCCAGACACCTGAGCTGATGAAATCATGCTGTAGAGAATCAATCTGCTTCCTGTCTCTTGTCTGTCCATTTTCTTCAAGGCTACATCATCTGCCAAGAAGATGATTTACTGATCTGGTTGTCAGCAAAGATTTTTTTTTTTTGTTGGGTTTCAGATTTTAACGTGAGGAAAAAAGAAAAGTTTAACTTCTAACTTCTTGAGTTCTGAAACGGGCTAACTATTAAATGCACAGTTTAAGATTTCGTAATGTGTCTCTGACCTTTATTTTTTTCAAATGTGAAAAAAAACAAACCCCTCAAAATACACTCCTAGCCTGTCATCATAACTCTAAATAAACTGTGGGTATTTTATATTTTGAAGACCGCTGACTTAGAAGTTAAAGGAGTAACTCTTTAAAATGTAAAAGTGGTCCCACCTCTGCGTCTCCTTCGCCTCTTCAAACTGACTGGACATTTTCCAGGACCCATCTGGTCAAGCTGGCACTGGTCTTGAGTGGAACAGCAGGATCAGTCCTTCCTGTCACAGCACAAACCTTGCAGACCAGCCAAGGCCCACAGTTTCGACCAAGAGCGGCCAAATCTCTACAGGCTCGCTTTATTAACCGACGCCCAATTAGTTTCTGATGGTCACAGTTCACTTGTGCCTAATGGAGCATGAGGTAAACTGAAAGCCAAGAAAGCTTTTATGTACATGCCAAGGTTAGCTTCAAGTCACTTTAACCTCAGTGCTTTAGTAGTCTTTTTAAGTCAAATATGAAATCATCTCAGAAGTGCCTAGCAAGTTTTTTGTTTTTTGTTTCCCTCCCCCTCCTTTAAACTTGCAATGCAAACGTGCCCGTGAGCAAGATTAATCTCACCATAAGTCAGGCCATGTCCTTAATCCACGGTTTAAACATGCATTTGCTAATCTCACGATTTTCTCAAGCAGCTGTGCACTCGTGTTTTGGCATTTTTCACCACCTCCTGAAACTTAGTGAAGCTCTGGAGGATAAAATAGCTTGAATATCTGTGTCGCCCTACTTTGAGCTCTCGATTCGTTTTTGGCTGGTGGCTATTTAAGCTCCAGTCCGTCTGTTCCCTGTCCATTTGTCTGTGTTTGTGTGCATCGTGTCTTTCAAAGCCAATCAATCTGAAAAGTGACGGAAAGAGGGGGAAAAAAATAATTTGCTTTGAAGTTAGACTTCAGGGTATTTGAACATGTGACATGAACCAAATAACTTTTCTTCTCATGTGAAATATGTCCTTCCAAACCACATTCTTATGTAACTTTGAAAAATGAAAATCATACCCAGTTAATATTTATGAGCTAATGCCTCATGTTTTCCTTCATTTTAATTTTCTTGTCTACTTTAATGACAGTGAAATGTATTTCATTTTTCTGTTTTTCAGGAACAAGAAGAAAACAAAAGTGCAACTAGCTGGCCAGAATATTACATTGATCAGCTCAATTCAATGGCAGCTGTAAGTAGTAACATGAGCGAGATGTCTTTTTTTTTAATTTACTAAATGGTCTTTTCTTTTATGTAATGTAGTGATGAGATATGATGACTTTTAAACATTTTGCACGTTTGTGGTGCTGAAATATCACGACCAGATTTTTACACTTTTTTTTTTTTTTTTTTTCCTTATTGACATTTGTTTTGTTTTTTGTGACCTGTTTATCATTAAGAAAATTAACTTTATTTTGGCCTCAGATCTTTATGATGTTCAATCTTTTGCTGAACAGAGAAAGACGCTCCTCGCTCTGGAGAAAGAGGATGAGGAGGAGAGGAACAAAACTATAGAGAACTTGAAGACGGCTCTGAGAACCCAACCTATGAGGTGACCAAAAAGTTTAGAACAGCAAATAAATACACTCACATCCACATTAAAAACTATGGCAGATCCTAGGGATGAAAAACAAATGAACACATTAAATTATAACAGCTTGTGGTATAGAGCCTCAGTTTTAAGGCTACATGACTATCAGGTAAGTATCTGATGTTGCAC
This sequence comes from Rhamphochromis sp. 'chilingali', assembly GCF_963969265.1. Taxonomy (NCBI): domain Eukaryota; kingdom Metazoa; phylum Chordata; class Actinopteri; order Cichliformes; family Cichlidae; genus Rhamphochromis; species Rhamphochromis sp. 'chilingali'. The sequence goes on along the minus strand of NC_137932.1, from coordinate 9,971,302 downwards.
ACTACCAAGACGCAGTAAATAAACTGGAGGTCTGTAGCGTGCAAGCTGATAACTGTTGATATATTTTTCTTTTTCATGTGCCCAGATAGTTTATGTATCTAAACTCACCCCCCCCCCCCCTTTTTTAAATGTCACCTGTCATCATATCTCCTGTTATTAACCTCCATCGCTGCATCTGTCGCTCTTTTCAGCTCCTCATACTCGTATGGAAATGCACCCTTTAAAAATTGAACACCTGTAAAGGTTTTTCATTGATATAAAAGAACATTAAAGGAGACCCTCTCATTTTCAACACTTACTGAATATGAATTCATTGTACTGCAAGAATACACAAGGACACAAGGAACATTCACTGCAGTTTTAACCCAAAAACTTGGGTATTATCGATGCACTATACTTCTATGGTATAGTTAGTATTTCCTTAAGCGCTAAGATCATCTCTGTAAACCGCAATGACGTCTCTGTTCAGGTTTGTGACTCGATTTATTGATCTGGATGGCCTGACGTGTATCCTGAACTTCCTGAAAAGCATGGACTATGACACCACAGAATCACAGATCCACACGTCTCTCATCGGCTGCATCAAAGCTCTGATGAACAACTCGCAGGGCCGCGCCCACGTCCTCGCTCACTCCGAGAGCATCAACATCATCGCCCAGAGCCTGGCCACAGAAAACATTAAGACAAAGGTGGCGGTCTTGGAGATCATGGGTGCTGTATGTCTGGTGCCTGGCGGGCACAAAAAAATCCTGGAGTCAATGCTGCATTACCAGCGTTTCGCCTGCGAGAGGACACGCTTCCAGGTGGGTGGGAGGCGTAAAGCAATTTAAAAGCAACATTGCTTGAAAGTATTAATCATCTGTAATGGATTTTCATCTCTCAGACACTTGTAAATGATCTGGACCGGAGTACGGGGCGGTACAGAGATGAGGTCAGCTTGAAAACAGCCATCATGTCCTTTATTAATGCTGTGCTGAGTCAAGGAGCTGAAGAGGTAATATATACTGTTTTCATGCATCTTTTCACACAGGAGTCACTTATTCAAGAGGCTCTTTAAAGCACTGCTTGCATCAGTATCTTACTGCTGTTTTTCCCCCCGTTTTAGACTAGTTTGGAATTCCGTATTCACCTCCGATATGAATTTCTTATGCTGGGGATCCAACCTGTGATCGATAAGCTACATTCTCATGAAAACGCCACGTTAGACAGGTGAGGTGCAACTTCACTTTAAAACATAATCTCTTCCAAAGTGGTGTCTGTAAACATTTACAGATCAGTCGAACAGCTAAAGAAGTACACAAGCACACATACTGTGAGTCAAAACCTCGGCTTTAAACTCTACACATTATCCTGGAACTCTACCCCCAACAACAACAACACAGTAGATTTCAAAGTCTTTCCAACTAATGCGTGTCAACATTAATACTCTGATCTTTCTAAGCTGTAAGTGTGCGAGTTCATCACTTAATTCTCTGTGACACTTTCAGGCATTTAGACTACTTTGAGATGCTGCGGAATGATGATGAGCTGGCTGTGTCAAAACGTTTTGAGTCGGTAAGGAAAAGAAACATCTCTCCCTTACTCATCATGTGAGGAACAAATGTTTATTCATTTGGGGTTTTTTTATGCTTCTTATCCAGGTACATGTAGACACCAAAAGTGCCACGCAAGTTTTTGATCTCATCCGGAAGAAGATGAGCCACACTGATGCATATCCGCACTTTATGTCTGTCCTGCATCACTGTCTGCTCATGCCACGTAAGTTTAGTTGTTTGTGACTGGACAAACAGGCTTGATAAATATTATATAATAAGAATGTTGACTTTGTCCTGATTAGTCAGTCCAGAAGGTGGATTAGCACATTCCCAGCCAAACTAAAGCTGTATTCATTCAGACGCTAATATTTAGTTCCGTCAGAGGTGTGGACTCGAGTCACATGACTTGGACTCGAGTCAGACTCGAGTCATTAATTTTATGACTTTAGACTTGACTTGAAAAAATGTTCTAAGACTTGTGACTTGACTTGGAATTTTACACCAATGACTTGGGACTTGAATTGGACTTGAACCGGTTTACTTTAAAAGACTTGATATTTTACCCCAAATATAAAATTTAACATGCATATTATATAGAGATTGAAAATGTGACGTCATTCACGGGTAGAACCGCAAAGGATTCTGGGAACTCGTGGCAAGTGGTACTAGCTCACGCAGGCTTTCAATTAAAATCAGTCACACAGCGATAAAAAGAAACACAAAAATGTCAAGAAGCTGTTGTATTATTAACTGCAATAGCCGGTCGCATGACAGCCACGGGAAGCCGACGGGTAAAGAGATCGGTTGTTATCGGATTACGTCGTTGAAGAGAAATTGTTCATGTTTCCGAAGTAACAAAGACGCGACAGATGGCCTGGATTGCAGCCATTCAAAGATCAAATATAACGTCCCAGAACACTCCAGCTCACAGGTTAGTCTGCTCCAAGCATTTACACGAAGGTCAGTGTTTTTTAGTAGTTAATACGTCATTTTCATAACATAATTGGTGATATAGGTTACAAGCAAGTCTGGCGCTGAACAGAAATTGTCGCGCTATGCTCCTTTGTTTATTGTGCATAAATAGTGAATTGTCCTGACACAATATTGCGTTTCGCTTCTGTTATTATGGTACATTGACAAAAACATATACTTTTATTCACAGGATAAAACAGTTTTTTTGTATCACTAATTGCCCAGTACGATTACAGCATACAGTATTATTGTCACTGCTACATTTCTGACTGTGATGCTACCAGAAATTATTTCCACTACTAATTAATTACCGTTGAACTCAAAGGTCCTATTAATAAACGGTTAAGGAATGTGTATTTATGATGACGATTTGTGAGACTGGTAAACTTATGATACGTACGATGGTCTTTCGTTCTACACGGTGCAGTTCAAGGTCCTGCACCCATCCGTCGGTAAACTGTACCTGGGCTTGTTGCAGTGACCTGAAGTTACTAAACTTCATGAGTGTATGCACTCACTCCAAGAACCGTATGATTATAAATATGCATATAAATATGCTACGATGAGATGGCTGACTTCATCTAACTAGCAAATGTTGTCCAGGCTACGTTGGTGATACAGTTTTTTTTAATGTGTATGATATTTTTGTCATGCGATTTTAAAGCTGGTCCTACAACCGCATCCAAGAATAACATGCAGCTTATCTCAGAACTGTCGGTGAAAATTATTCTTGGAGCTAGGTTTAATTGAGCTGCATTTTAAAGAGGTGCAATTTCACAATTTGTGTATATTTTCTAAGTTCACTATTTTGTCATGTGTTGAGAAAAACACAGATTTTAAAATTACATGGTCTAATATTTACATTTAGCATAACTGCAACATTATTTTTTCGTTTTTTTTTTAAAGACTCGAAAGGACTTGAAATTCAAAGTTTCAGACTTGTGACTTGACTCGGACTTTTACACCAGTGACTTGAGACTCGACTCTGACTTGCCTGACATTACTTGAGACTTGACTTGAGACTTGAGGATAAAGACTTGAGGATAAAGACTTGAGACTTACTTGAGACTTGCAAAACAATGACTTGGTCCCACCTCTGAGTTCCGTAACTATTTTCCCTACCTCTCACTTTCAATGGATTTGAAGTGAAAGAGCCACTAAAGACACGACTGCGCGAGGCTTTTTGCTTTAACTCTCACTCCTCTATTCTGTGTTTTTCAGGCATTTTTTTTGAAGAAATGAAAATGGGAGTGAGCCGCAACCAGTGATGTGGTTTCACCCCAGTGTTAGCAATAATCTGCAAACTTAGGAAGGAAAAATAAAACAATTATATATTAAATTTGATGCAGTGCACTTTTAATTTCCACAGTAAAGTATAACAGCAGTACCGCATGTTGTGCACTGTGAGTTTATAAGGCACCAGTTAACATCTTGTCCCCATATGACTGATGAAATTTCACCAATCAGTAAGAAATAAATTTGTCATCTTGTTGTAGCCTTTAATTATTTTGCCTCCTTTAGGCTATCTAACCACTGTGGATCCAAGTGTAATCAGTATTTTCTCCGATAACACTGAATGGAAGAAACATGAGTAATGGGAAATTTGCTTTCTTTGCTCTCTTTCTTTCCGTGTCCAGACAAGAGAAGTGGAAACACTGTACAGTACTGGCTGCTATTGGACCGCATCGTCCAGCAGATGGTCTTGCAGAATGATAAAGGTCATGACCCTGACGTCACACCACTGGAGAATTTTAACGTGAAGAATGTTGTCCGGATGTGAGTGCACCGATTTTCCTCTGCACAGACGGACACGTAAACATGGAACGGATTGAAGAATGTAGAACAGGGCTGAAGTAGAAATCCATGTGTTTGACAGCGTTGGTTCAAAAATAGCTCCCCTTTTATGTTCAGAAAAACAATCAGTGAAGTCGTTCGCGGAGACGCTGTAAGTAATTACGTGTGTCATTCTCTCTGCAGGCTGGTCAATGAAAATGAGGTCAAACAGTGGAAGGAGCAGGCAGAGAAAATGAGAAAAGGTGTGTGCGATTATAAATGCAATGGGACAATTTTCTTACCAATGAAAATCACGTTTTAATAAAATCTTGCTTTAATTTCCCCATCACAGAGCACCATGAGCTGCAACAGAAGTTTGAGAAGAAGGAGCGTGAATGTGACGCCAAGACCCAGGAGAAAGAGGACATGATGCAGACTCTCAACAAGATGAAAGAGAAGCTGGAAAAAGAGAGCAACGAGCAGAAAAATGTCAAACAGCAAGTGGCTGAACTCACCGCACGACTGCATGAGCTCAGCACCGTATGTTTCCCTTTAAAGTACTTTGCAATTACAATTACCTTCAAATGAAAACCTTAATGAGTAGGATGATGGACTCTGACAGCCAGCGGCGGTCCAGAATAATCATATGACCTAATCTAAGAAGTTAGGAGTAGTCCTTTAGATATCACAATGTGATCTAAATTTATTAAAACCTCAAAATTAAGCAGTTTAAGTTTTTTTGTTTTTTTTTTCTAGATGAAAAGCAGAAATGAAAAAATGAACCATTTTTAACTTCTGTCTGATTAAAGGTCAGGTTGAAGGGAACACTTCTGTTTATTTTCATATATTTCATATATACTGTTACTGTGGCCCTGAGTTCAAACACATGCAAGCCCACAAATTACAATGGAAATTGAGTAAAACATAAAAGAAATAGAAAATGTTCACAAAAAACCTTATAAAACAAAAGTGTTTTCGGGGTGACAACAATGTGACAGAACAGCTCTCGAGGGGACAAGCTACTGAATGACTAATAGCAATCACCTATCTATGCATGAGTCATGCGATTAAAATGCACATTACCCGCATCTTTTTGTTCCTCACAACGATGAAAACTGTTAAGAAAAAAAAACAGAGCTTCCTGTCATTTCTACAGTTTTTATGTCACATTGTTGTCTCCCTAAAAACATGTCCTTTGTATTTTGTGTGCTTTTGCAGTGTTTTTCTATTTGCTGGCATTTTCATAAGTCCAAGTGCGTTTAACCTCTCACGGCCAACATAGAATGCTGATAAAAGAAGATGACAGCCGATGGTTTTGAGAATCCATTTCAGCTAATGTGCCCCTTTTCTGCTGGACTATAATCAGAATTCAGAAAGCACCCAAGACCAGGAATCTTGTTTCCTGTCTATAGTGACTGCAAGTCTACTGAAATGGCACAAAACTCTCATAAAAACTGTGTTGTTGAAGGCCAAATGTAGGTTTAAGAAACTAATAATACACATCTACCTTACTTGAGAAAGAAACTCATGAAATTAGGAAAACCTTTTGCTTTATGATAACAAAAATTAGACTTTTAGACTGGTATCGTTTTAATTATGAATCAGTGTGGTATGGTTTGTGTTGAAAAAAAGCATAAAATTTTTTTTTGTAGTTACAATTCCATTGAATGTGCAGCAATACTCTTTCCATGAGAATTGAACCCCTCTTGTGTTCCCATGTGTCTCTGCAGAGGCAGGCAGCTGTTGTTCCTGGCGGCCCTCCTGTTGCCCCCGGCCCCCCTGGCGGCCCGGTGCCTCAACCAGGCTTTGCAGGAATAGCCCCACCTCCTCCACCACCTCCTGGTGGTATGATGCCTCCTCCGCCACCCCCACCGCCTCCGCCAGGTGGCCCTCCACCTCCCCCTGGGCTCCCGCCCATTGGAGGTATCCCTCCACCACCAGGAGCGCCCCTGGGATCATCGCTGAAGAAGAAGAACATTCCTCAGCCATCCAACCCTCTCAAGTCCTTCAACTGGTCCAAGTTAGCTGAGGTATGAAGAGCAGAGGCACAGGAGGCCTCCAGATATTCCTGCTCTTTGTTAAAATTTGACATATAAGATGTCTTATTTTCCTCTCAGAATAAGCTGGAGGGTACGGTCTGGATGGAGGTGGATGATGCCAAGGTTTTCAAAGTGCTGGATTTAGATGACATTGAAAAAACCTTCTCAGCCTATCAGAGGCAGCAGGTACTGAGAATGATGTAGTTCACCTTTCAGTCTCACCACATGTTGCTATGTTGTCTATCATTAGATAAGGCCAAGGGTAGATATGTGGGTTTGGGGTGGGCAGAGGGTTCAGTTTGCTTGCAGTTTTTTTTGGGATTTAGACTTGGCTGCTGTTTAGTTCCTTGGATTTTTTTTACTAAATTTATTATTTATTTTTTTTACTGTTGTACAACTTTTCTTTCCTAAACACAGTTTGGTCATGGGGAAGAGGTCAGATCAATAAAAACAGGAGAAAGGAGATATTTTGAGATACACTTGGCAGTTAATTAGATTCCAGACTTTCATGCTTGAATGATTTTAAACTCCTCACATTTCGAATGGAACATTTTTTTCTTTTTTTTCCTAATGGTTTAGCTCATTCTGCCATATGTGATTGAAAATGCATGAGTGCGCTGCTCACAATCAGCTGTTCCTTTTTTCTTTCAGTTTGCAACTGATGTAGTTTCTAGAAATTCATAATCGGTAGTTTCTGGATTAGAAGGGCATGTCTTTTTAAAGATGAAACTGCAGACAGCCCAGTATATAAAATGTGATCTAACGCATGTTGAATCCACACACATTAAAAAAAACAAAACAAAAATGTGCATTTTAGATACTCAGCATCAGCCTGATCAGTTTAATGATTAGTTATGTGCACAGCATGTGAAGAACAAGCATGTAGTGATAATCTGAACAGCCACTTACAGTATGTCTTACTATGCTCACGTCATTGCTGATCCATTGTCATTGAAGTGCTGAATGATTCATTTGTTCTTATGGGCTGCAATCACATAACTGCTTTACTTATTCTAATGAGTGCTTACATCTTCCCTGCTTCTTGCCTGCATTTTAGGACTTCTTAATGATCAATAACAGCAAACAGGTGAGTGCACTTACAGTACAGTAGTTTCTACAGTCACTCTTTGTTCATATATTTGGCGTCAGCTGTCTTGTCGTGTTTGTGTGTTCTCGTGAATTCCACAGCCACTCTCTCTCCTTTCAAATGTGTTTTAAGCTCTCCTTCGGGATGCTGGCACATGTGTCATCCAGTCCTAATTGTTATGCGTTTGTCTGTGACTGTAACTGAAACAAAATGTGAGCTTCATGCTTTCTAACCTCTTAATCACTGTGCTAACAGAAAGAGGCGGAAGACGACACGCTGGGCTCCAAAAAAGTCAAGGAGCTGTCAGTGATTGATGGCCGTCGAGCTCAAAACTGTAACATCCTGCTCTCACGGTAAGTTCAGTTCAGGATTTTTTTTAAAAAAATAAAAAAAAACAAAAAAAACCCAGACACAGCAAGATGTTATTATATTCTATCTGTTGTGCACTGCAGACTGAAGCTTTCAAATGATGAGATTAAGAGAGCCATCCTAACCATGGACGAACAGGAGGACCTTCCCAAAGACATGCTGGAGCAGGTACGGCTTTCATGCAAACATAAAACAGCTGTGCTTTCATTAATGCACGTCAGTTTAAATCACAAGTAGTTAAGAAGTGAGCGGCAAACGTCATGCGCCTTGGAGCAAGAGACAGTGGAAGCAGAGATTCAGGCATGTTCACTGACGACAAAAAGCAGAGGTGTCTGAGTATTCGATATAATGAAAAGTCTTTTCCTTGTCCTTTAGTTGCTGAAGTTTGTCCCAGAGAAGAGCGATGTGGATCTCCTCGAGGAGCATAAACATGAGCTCGATCGAATGGCCAAACCCGACCGCTTCCTTTACGAGATGAGCAGGTGAGTTTCTCTTTATGTGCAGCGTATTATTTCACTGTTTACCAGCTGATAACCACAGAGCTGACAGCATCAGGGCAGAGCAGCTCAGATCTGCTGACAAACAATAGTCTTTGTTTCCTCTTGGTCTGAGTAGATAAACCCAGTGACACATGGTTTTCTACTTGACGGGAACAATAGCCGTCTGTGTGAAACACTGTTTTGGAGAAAGTGAGCCGATAATTTAATAACTTTTATTGCAGTTTTGCAAATAAAGTCATGTAAGACAAAAGAAAGGAGTGTGGTCACCAGCAAAGGTCAGGTCGCTGGTGGGTGAGATCCTGCAGCATAGCAACAGCAGAAATGTATGTAAAGGAAGAATCACACAGTCCGTTTTGTCTTGTTTCCTCTAAGAGGTGCCGCTGTAGTTTCCAGTTTGTCGTCTTACAGGCTGGACTGGAAGACAGATGCCACTGTGGTATTCATTAAGTGCACAGACTGTGCTTTTATAGGTTTAAATCATAAACACAGCCAAAAATAAGCTTCAGTACCACAACTAAAACTTTGATATGCTTATATAAAACTTATATAGTGTGGCGATTTAAGTGCAATGTTCATGATTGTGGCTTTTGTCTACATTTGTGGATTTCCCTGTTTATAATTTATTATTTGTATCTTTTTCTCCTTCTTCTCTGACACGTTATTTCCATCCTCGGTCCAGAATAAACCATTACCAGCAGAGGCTGCAGTCTTTGTACTTTAAGAAGAAGTTTGCAGAGAGGATAGCTGAGATCAAACCCAAAGTTGAAGGTGGGAAATATGTGCTTTATACAATAAAAATGATATCTCAAATATGATTGCTATGATTTATCCAAAGCAAACATATTTATATCTCCAACTTTGTCCATTTTCCTGCTGCTTTAGCGCTGGGTAAGGCGTCTAAGGAGGTTTTAAACAGCAGAAACCTGAAGCAGCTGTTGGAGGTGGTGCTAGCATTTGGAAACTATATGAACAAAGGTCAAAGGGGCAATGCTTATGGCTTCAAGGTGTCTTCACTCAACAAGATCGCAGATACTAAATCCAGTATCGACAAGTAAGAACATTTTTCAACAGTGGTATTAAAACTTTGCAGGCAGCAGTAGCAAGAATGGCATGCGGTGTATAAAAGTCACATCTGGGAATATTATAGTGATGAAATTTCACCATATTCATATCTGAAAGTCCATCATGAAAGCCCTATATTGCACATTTGACACATTTTGCTGTGTGTTTGCAGAAACATTACTCTGCTGCACTATCTGATCACCATCCTGGAGAAGAAATATCCCAAAGTCCTGAAGTTCCAGGAGGACCTGCAGAGTATCTCAGAGGCAGCCAAAGTCAAGTAAAGGCCGGGAGCAGTGATTCCCAAGTGTTTTCCTAATTTTTGTTTGTAAAATATGCCACCAATTGTGGTTCAATTGTTGGCATATAAAGAGAGTTTCTGTAAAGGGTGAATCATCTGCATGGGGAACCTCATTTTCAGCTACTTCCTTTTTAAGTGAATGGTGATGACCTTTCTTTCTTCCACGCAGTATGACGGAGCTGGAAAAAGATATCGGCAACCTGCGCAGTGGATTAAAAAGTGTAGAGAGCGTAAGTCATGGATATTTATTTGCAAACTCAGCAGAGCTCTTCTTTATGTTCTCTTTCTAATTGCTCCTTTTGATTTCCACTTGCAGGAACTGGAATACCAGAAGAAAGGGCCGCAGGAGCCAGGTGACAAGTTTGTGTCGGTGGTGAGCCAGTTCATCACCGTGGCCAGCTTCAGCTTCACTGATGTCGAGGACTCTCTCATCGAGGCCAAAGAACTGGTGAGTCATTTGGCCTGTGTGGTTTCTCCAGAAAACCCGAGGGTGTGCACGTGCGTTTGAGCAGACCGGACAGTGTCGCAGTCGCCTGCAGACACAGGCGCTGAAAGCTTGCATCCCATTTCCTCTCCATGCAGCTGTTTCTACAAGCCTTACTGACCCCACCAGGGACCTTTCTAGGAAAGCGACCAGCAGGAGAAGCGTTTCGGCTTCCTGCTGCAGTGCCACCGACACTTTATTGTGCGGCCTGCTTGTCGCCATGTGTGAGGGCCAAGAGTGCAAACAGGAACATAGGCTTTAATATTATTTCACACTGTGGACATCAGATTACACCTGCCAACTTTAAGATGTCACTTTATGTTGTGCAAACAGAATCACAGCATCGAAGCAAACGAAGACAAAGCAAATGTGGATTTTATGGGGACTAAACTCCACTACCAGCAGAAACCTGAACATGTTCACATTTCAAAGGGCCGTTTGACACGCTAACATGGGATTTATGTGTCTGTCTTCCTGAATGGCAGGAAGAGGTGTTTTTTCTTTATTATTTTTATATGTCCCACAGTGTGTGCCACATTGACATGAGGACTCAGCTGGTGACATGGGAACCATTAGTTGCTGTTAATCATTTACAGTATGCCACGGTTAAATATTTGAATGTTTACAGCGGCCGTCTGTACTCACGACTGGGAGCCAGATAACCTCGTGACCCTCTAAGTGGGTCACTGCATCAGCTCTGTGCATATAAACAAAACAAAAGCAGAAAAAGGTGACTGTGAAATAGAGTTTATTGATTGTTGCTGTGAGGAAGTTGAAAAGAAATGTATTCTTTTTTTTTTTCTTTCTAATGGGGGAAAAACAAACTTCAGCATCTTTTCAGCTCATAGTTTCCCTGTCTATGCCATAACTGCTGTTAGCGGTCACATTTTTTGAAGCTGTATCTTCCCAGCATGATCTTGCATCTGGATGTTCTTTTTTTTTTTTTTTTTTTTTTTTTTTTTTTTTTTAAATTTATTGTGAAAAACACCCAACAAGCACATTGCCTTAATTTGAGCTCTGGCTCCAGTCTCTGACCTCAGCTGCAATCAGTAGCCGGTGAGATCTGGATGAACACGGGCTTCAAAGCCCGACCACTCCTGCCCTGCTCTGGTTTCAAAGAGCTGGGGCCGAATGACTCTCCTGTAAAGCAGTCAAAGATGGAATAAAACGCGGTTCTGCTGCGTCCTGCTGTAAATCTAATCCCGTGTGCCCCCTCCTCTTCTCTTTGGTCCCGCAGTTCCTGAGGGCAGTAAAGCACTTTGGTGAGGATGCCAGTAAGATGCAGCCAGATGAGTTCTTTGGCATCTTCGACCAGTTCCTGCAATCGTTCACAGAGGCTCAGCAGGAGAACGAGAACATACGAAAACGAAAGGAAGAGGAGGAACGCAGGGCCAAAGTAGAAGCTCAGGTATGCGACTGATCTCTCTTTTCATCCCCTGAGATTCTCAGTAGAGCTATAGCTGCTATTAAACACTTATTTAGCACCTTTAATTTATTAAATACTACAATGCCTTCATTTAGCAAAAGTTACACAGTCATAGGAAATATATTTGATCTGTTTTCTGTCCTACGTGAGAAGATAGTATGACTCACATCTGTGCAGCTCATTAGGTCTGATTAGATTAGAGCTGAAAAATGGCTTCCTAACCTTTGATCAAAGGTGCCAGCATCTGCCCACTAACTCCTCTACAGCTCATTGCATTATACAGTGCATTGATATTATATAGTCAAATTGGATGTTATTACGTGACTGCTTCTCTGAGTCATAAATAAATAAAAACCAGGAGGGCTCAGATTCCCGTATCCAAGCAAAGCTAATAATGCTCTTATCCTCTCACCTCTTCAGATATTTAAATGACAGTTTTCATTTGTGTCCCCAGCTACGTGAGCAGAGGGAGAAGGAGCGAAAGGCCCGGAAAGCAAAAGCGAACGGAGAGGAGGATGGCGGTGAGTTTGATGACCTCGTGTCAGCGCTGCGGTCGGGCGAGGTCTTCGATAAGGACTTGTCCAAGATGAAACGTAACCGCAAGCGGATCAACAACCAGAACACAGACTCGGGCAGGGAGCGACCAGTCACAAAGCTGAACTTCTAAATGGGCTCGATCACTCGCAACCCCCTGCTCATCAGCCTCCTTCTGGGGCGAACTGACATCCACATTCCTCTTCACCCTCCTCCACTCCCACCCACCTCGGCTCGGGTGAACCACAGCATTGCGTCATCGCAGCAGGGCCACACACAGCACAACATGATTAGACCTCTCATCCTCTAAGATTTTGATAAGAAATAGAGCAGAAGCCAAAGGTTGATACTCTTGGACCAAACAAGAGGGTGGAAAAGAAATGTTTTAAGTCATGCTGGAGAAAGGTTTTCACGGGTGTTTTGACAGGATCCGTTCGGTGCCGTTTTTGTACGTGAATCTATGCACAGAGTGAAATGTGCATCTGGTCGAGTGTTTCCGAGGCTGGAAGCTCGATCAAAGCAAGAGGACTATTCCTCTAAATGGGGCCATTTTGTACAGACTGAGGTGTGCTGCTTTCACCTGCCTGGATTTTCCGAGAGATCATTTCTGGAGACTAGACCTAAGCTTCCTCTTGATGCTGCCGCTCTCTTGCAGTCACAGCCATCACAGGACTGAGAGACTGTGTTGTATAGATGGATGTGGTTTTAATTGCAAGTGACACAGCTGAGGGTCGTTTTTTTTGTTTTGTTTTTTTTGTGTATTCACCTTTTTTTGACGTGCATCACATATATATATATAAATCTGATCACTGTATGTTTTTATTTGAACATTTTCCTGTTACGAGCTGGCCTTAACTCTGATTTGATTTTGTTTTGTTTCTTTGTTAAGTGGGTACTCTCAAAGGCCTTGGCCTGATCTGCAATTCTTAACAGGTGTGTGGACACTCGTGTCATACATTGCATACATCTATAGTATACAAGCGTGTGTGCTTGTTACACATGCACATAGGAATTCACAATGCTAAATACCATTGAAACCAACAATTAATGCAATACACTTGTCTTTCCCCTTTGAAGAGAGTGCCCTCCTTAAATGTTTTTTTATTATTTGAATAGATGAAATGTTTGCTCCATGCTGGCTGGATTTACACTGCATCAAATGAAAGGGCAGAAAAAAAAAATCTGCTCCACATGTGATGTTTTCATTCTTGTGGAAAACATCACATGTGGACATGCGACGTTCCCCCTTCAGCCTTGTGACTCCATCCAGCCGACACCTCCACCGAACTTTTATAATTTAAACTGCCTTCCATTGTACAATGACCTAAAGATAATAAATGGGAGAAAACTACTGATGAGTTTGATTATTTAGTTTTTCAACACATGCACTTTCGCGCAGCATTGACTCTGGTTTTATAAAGTTGTTTATTGCTACTAAAAACCTTGAACAGGAAGTGGAAGCATCTTTTTTTATGGCTGAATTTTAAACTCTAGAGGTAACCAGCATTGTGGCTCCATCTAGTGGTCAGTAAATGCAACAACATTTAATGTACACTCCATTTAATGTACACTTCAAATCATCAAAGCAAAAATCCCTTTTTACATTCAGTCATACACGATAACATATTTATGTTTATTATCATATACAATCAAAGTTCACTATCAAGAATATTTTAGTAGATATCTGAATGGCAGTACATTTCCATTTAGCTGTTCTTCAGATTTTATCTTTAGTTATAACCATCCATCCATTTTCTACTGCTTATCTGGGGCAGGGTCTAAGCAAAGCAAAGAAACCCAAACCTTCCTCTCTCTAACCCCTCGTCCAGCTCTCTTGGGGGGATGGTGAGGTGTTACCAAGCCAGATGAAGAAGAGTACCAGTGACTGAGCTCCTCGCAGTCTCTAAGAGTTAGTTATGTACTTTGCTAATCTATTAAATATAATTTAGGACAATTTAAAGAGTCACAAGATGTATAATAGTTTTTGTTTTTCTTAAAACAGGTAAGGAAAACTATTTCTTCATTTACTACTCAGGTAAACCAGGCCAGAAGAAAATAAGGTCTTATTTTCTTCATTACAGATCCAAGTCTTGGCCACCTAAACATTTTCTATTCATAAAATGTGTTTTTGTCTTATTAAAAACCACCATATAACCTCTGTTTTAATTTGCTTTTGTATAGAAAACCTATACGTCTTGCTTACTTCAGCAGGAAACCATGTGTCAGCTTGTCATCTGCCTCCTGCACAAAGCGTGAAACTCCAGTGTAAAAAGCTCTGCCAGCAACTTCCACCACTACAGCCTTGAAGTCTCCACACTTGGTCTCCTGAGCATTAAGACAGAAACACAATAAATGCTTCAGATCATTCTATGATGAGCTGATTCAAAAGAATAATTCAATTCATATTTATTTATATAGCACCAAATCACAACAACAGTCACCTCAAGGCACTTTATATTGTAAGCTAAAGACCCCACAATAGTATAACATCTTGTATGTGAGGCGAAGGATTTTAAATTTGATTTTAAATTAACAGGGAGCCAATGTAGAGAAAACAGTCTGGGAGAAATGTGCTTTCTCTGTAGTTACTCTCGCTGCAGCACTTTAGATCAACTGAAGGCTTTTCAGGACATCCTGATAATAACCATCTTGTAGAAGTAGGAAATTAGAGGTCATCCAGGTCCTGCAGTTTTATTAATTGGTATGTTCTCTGGCTTCATGAACAGATAAAGTTGGGTATCATCTGCATAGCAGTGAAAAGCATGCTATGCCTTGAATTAATTTAACACTTGTGTGAAGATTAATCTCCATTTACATGAAGAAACTGTAGTCTCAAAACAAACTGGAGATATGATTCAAACCGCTGCAGTGCAGTACCTTTAATACCTGCAGCATCCTCTAATTACTGTAATAAAATCTTGTGGTCCATTGTCAGAAGCCATAAGATCATTTGTAACCTTCACTAAAGCTGGCTCTGTGTTGTGATGAGGTCTGAAACCTGACTGAAACTAGAATAAACTATTCCTCTGCAGATGATATATGCAATGAGTAATTCTGACAGCAAGTAGTGATTTGTTTGCTGTCAGTCCACACATCAGCGCGCTGTGTTTTGATGTAAGAGAAACCCGGAGCATCTGCTTCATGGTGACTTCACTCTAAGACATTTAAATACAGGATTTCAAATCAGTATTTTAGAAACTGTCAACCTGAGGAGCCAAACAAAGCGATGTTATATTAAATTGCACCAAAATCCTACACTTAGGATTAAGTATTATTAACTGTATTACTGTTTAGAAACAAAACACACAAAACATGTCTTCTTTTTAACTTGGATTAATCCTGTACATTTCAATACATCGTAAATCCACTGCGCCATAACGTCTAAATATTTACTTATTCTTTTGGTCTTTTTACAAAATGCACTTCTTTCTTTTCCCACTCTTTGAACAAGAGGCGATCACCCTCATTCCACAAGAGAACAGAAATCGTGATACCTCAACAGCCTTTCCTGTGAACTGGGACCCAGTGGCTCCACTCTGGAACGTCCTGGTCTGGTTCAGCTGGATGAGACCTTTGTGATACTGAAGAGCTACTCGAGCCGTGACACCAGAACCAGTCGGGCTTCGGTCTACCTGAGAAGCACAATTTAAACCTCCTATTACATGAAGTTAAGGTGACACCAATGAACAAAAGGCAGACCTTTTATTGTCTTTTGTATGATTCCAACACTTGAGCACTTAAAGAGGATTCAAATAATGGAAGTAAGGACAAAGACTTAAGAAGTGACAACAAATAATAAATGTCCCTAAACGCGTTTTCTTGCAATATGTCTTGTTTTTCTTTCATATTTCATCTGAACAGTTGCTGTGTTTGTCCATTTCATTTCTGATAAACTCTGCAGACTGCACAAATAAAAGACGATGTGACCACTTTACATAATGCTCATTACTCATTGTAAAAGGCCGATCTCCGGCACTGTCAAACTGCTGGCTGTGAGCACAGTCACAGCTGCTCTTCCTTGGCATTAATGGGTGTAGCTTCAGCTAATACAGCTGTTCCAAATTGTAATGTGACTTGTTAAATTGACCAGCTGTAGCACTTCCTGGAATCTGCAGCCCTTCTAAGACAAATGTGCTTAAGTGTACACTTAGAGCTACTTCAGGACTAAAGACTGTATTTAAAGTTGGATGTGGATTCAGGGCCTAAACAAAACAAACAAAAAAAGGTGCTAAGAAGTGCCTTATCTGCATTATTTTTAATGACCAGCAGGGGGACATTCCTCATTTTCCATCAAACTCTGCTGCTTTTGTCTCTCTTATGATCTCTTTAAACATATTTCTAAAAAGCTTAGGATTTCAATCAGTAGTTTGAAGTCTTTCTTGTTTATTTTTTATTTTTATTTTTTTATTGTAATCAATAAAACGTAGTAGACGCCTCTCACTATAGCGTTACCCACACCCACACTCAGGCTTCATGACAACGGTTTATCCTTCCACCAGCAGGAACTAACATACCTGAGCTTCAGCAAACACACAGATATTGGCGGTGGGTTCAGGGGAGTAATCGTCTTTCCCGTCTGTTAGTATGGTGCCATACAGGAAGGCCAGATCATCGCTGGCTGGATGATGCAACTTCACCTAAAGGATAATAAGAATAAGGTAGAAAAAGAAATCAGTTCACACTGTGGAATATGGTTGGGAGCATCGTGTCCAGATACTTTTGGGTGACATCAAGCTGAGAGGTCATGTAATGCTCAGATTTTTTGCTATAAGCTCTACAGGCATGCACTGCATCCCATATAAGTACTACCAGATGTTTCTTGTGCCCTCTAAAAATATCCTGTGCATACATTTGAGCCATAATTTGACAACACCCTAAAAGCAGATGTAATGAATAAAAAAAGAAGCTGCCAATTCAAAGCAGCTCTATATAAGATCAGGCCTACTTTTTCCCCTTTTTAAATTAAAGTATGGATTATTTAGACTTTTAGATTACTAGAAATTTAGCAAGTGATATTCTCACTGTCTGTGTAATAATGCTCTTTTTTTTTAATTTCCTGTCAGCTGATCACCTGAGATTTGACAGCTCTGGTCACAGCTGTGGCTGCGTCGACAAGATCGCGAGTCCTGGACTTGGACACATCCAGACCAAACCTCTGGGCATTCACAAAGGCATAAAAGGCTCCTCCGTAGCTGATGTCAACCGTTACTTCACCAAACCCCTCCACCAACACTGTCACATCTGGTAAAAAATATTGAATTAGTCCTGGAGAACATTCAAATACCTGAGAACTATTACAGTCGTTTGTGCTACCTGTAGCAAATGCAAACGCTGGCACGCTGAGAAACCTCACTCCTCCTGTTTTCCCCTCAGAGTACTCAACAAAGGCCTTCACCAGGCCACAGGGACAGTGGATGTTCACTTGTGTCTCTGGCGACTTCGGCTCTTTCACTAGTTTGTAGTCCACAGCGAAGCGTCCCAGTGCGATGACGGCGTGGCCGCACATGGTGCTGTAGCCCTCGTTGTGCATGAACAGCACCGCCAGGTCGGCCTCGGGTAACTCGCTGTCCACGATCAGGGCCCCGTACATGTCGTAGTGTCCTCGCGGTTCATACATCAGCACCCTCCTGAGGTGGTCCAGATGTTCCCGGACGTAGCGACGTTTGGAAAGCACGCTGTCGCCTTTGACCTCTGGGTAGCCACTGAGGATGATCCGCAAAGGCTCTCCACCCGTGTGCATGTCGACCACAGACAGCTCGCCTCCCTCGTGAGGTGGAAGCTGCATTTCCATCTCAGCGCTGATCTCAGAAATCAAAACAATCCCTTGGGTTATAAACTCATTTATATTTTAATACACCTTTTTTTAAATGTAAACACTTGCATGGGAAAACTTTTGAGTCTGCCAGCAAGCTTTGTTTGGAAAATTATCCCTCAAATCAAAACATACATATGGAGCATCGGTAACAAATACATTTAAAACGATTTATAGCTCGGTGTCTGTGTCGCGTGTTTAGTTTATGAATGCTAAATTCTGCTTGAAGCCAAATTTGCTGAGTGATAATTCATCTGTAACATTGAGGCCACAAGATCAGCTAAAAAAGTAGGACCTTTGTCAGTTGATACCAGCTTGAAAATGAGCTTGAAAGTTAATATTTGGTATGACCGTCTTTATTCTTCAGCACATCCTGAATTCTCTTAAACAACCTTTCTTGTCATTTCTTTAGGTAGACTTCAGGAATAGTTCTCCAGGCTTTTTGAAGGACATTCAAAGCTCTTCTTTCGTTCTTTGTGTCCGGGGATGAGCGTCCCAGTACGCACCGGCTCACTCCTGGTGGCTGCTTGTCGGGGCCTGGAGCCTGGGGCTCGCTCGGGCCCCTTCGGGGATGGGGTGCCCTCAGCCTCTCGGCCTGGAGCTCAGTCACCCTGGCACAGCTGGCCGCCGGCGGAGCTCACGGGCGCGTCACTGCAACCCCCCCTGGCTTCTGCTCCGCGGCTGCTGAGTGACCCCTCATCTGGGGCTCTCCTCAGCTCCTTCCGGGAGAGTGGCGCGGTTGCCCCTCCGTTGGTCTTCCTTGGTCTCTTGTGCTCTGGGGGTCTCTGGATGTCTGGAGCCTTGATCTCCTCCATACCTGCTTCATGCCCTGGAGGACGGGGCTGTGGCTCCCCACACCCTCTAGCAGATCATTACATGAAGGAACCTTTTAAATACAAGCACGCTCACGCTCACAGGTGTACAAACGGGTGCTCACAGACATACTGTAAACTATGTCTGATGAGGGTTCAGTACAGTAAATGGATCAGCTAAAAGGCCAGATCCAGCACTCAGGTAATGTGTCAGGCCATGTTGGATTTTTTCCATATTACTTAAGACATGACTTCCAGATATCATTCCTCTGCTGTAAATAGATGATGTGACAGACCTAAAAGTCTGTCCACTTGTCCAGTTTTTACAATTTAAAAAAAAAAAGAAGAAAATACCGCACACCATGGTGAGCTATGCCAAGTTTTTGGCTAGTAGCTCTGTAAAAATACTATTCTATTTTACAGCTATTAAACTGTGTTATCTTTGGCATTTTTGTAGATTCAGCTAAACAAACGGGGACAAATTGTGGGGTTTTTTGTGACAGTCTGTCAGTAACAAAGTGGATAAAGATACTATTTAAAGTCGGCTCTTTGTTACTACTGGTTCATCAAAAGATGAACCAGTAGTAACCAGTAAGTACTAGTACAGTTATAGTAGTAGTGTCCTTTTTATGCTTGAGTGATTCACGTTAAGTGGCTTGACAAACAAAAACATTCCTCATAAAAACGAGTACAAAAAAAGCAGCCAATGTCCAAAAGAAAAGCTCTGAAAGACCCGAAAGAACTATTGCTCAACTTCTAAAAAGTACAAGAATAAGTCTTTGGAAGCATAATATGAAGAATGAGGAGGGGTTCAAGACTTTGCTGTATCTTCTATGATCAGTGTGGAAGCTGTTGAGCATCTAACTCCTGTAAATTATGTGTTTATTCATACTTTAGATCAAAACATTCGTTAACATTAAGAAATGTGAGGGTAGATGCAGTAAACATTGAACATGGATTCGCATTAAATTTGACAAAACAGGCACCAAGGCGAATGTTTTGCAGGCTGATCTGAGGTCATCGTAAAAATGATTTATGAGCAACAGTTTTGCTTATATTCGTTTTTGAAAGCAAACAGGGGTTTATAGTGGGAACTTTATTATTATCTTTCTCAAGACATGCTGTGCCGTGTTATTATTATACAAACTTTTCCCAGTTAAACGTTTGGATGCCTGCAGTAGGTATAACGGAGTGCATGCAGCGCAACTCTCCAGTAAAAGGCAGCAAAACCCCAGCGTTGACTTACACAACTGCAAAGAGGAAAAGAACTAAAGCGCTGGTAAGTTTACTTACCTGCTGTAACTTTTCTCTGTGCTCAGATCTCAAACTTGTGCAGCCCTCCTACTTTTTTTTCTTTTCTTTTCTCTCTGTGTTTGTTACACAAAGACACTAAAATGAAACATTAGTGCCACCCGCTGTTCTGGAGGGCTGCACGAAACAGCCTGCTAGTACTGTACACAGTTTTATATTCACACAGAGATGCAGACATATGTTTCTCTATATGTTATATAACCCTTCAAAAATAGGCTGAAACCGATTCAGTGTTTCTGATTAAAGATCGTATCCAGGAGAAGCCCCCCCCCCCCCCCAAAAAAAAATAAAAAAAATAAATGAGGTTTTTTTTAAAATAAATTAAAAAAAAAGCGAAAATTCTTACATGTGTATTTATGTTCTGCACAGCAGTTGTAATACTTTATAATACGACCAGTTTATAAAGGTGTAATTCCCCTGTAATTAAATGCGGTTTCTTCGTATGTTATTTGAAATTACATTGTAATTATATTTAGCTACAAATACTTTAGGTAGGTAGGATAAGAGCATCTCCTTTCCTCTAAAATAGCTGGAAGTTAGGCAAGTTTATGTCAATCCACAGCATGACCTGCACCTTGAAAAGTCCAGTGTTCTTATAATGTAAGAAATACTGTTTGTTTTTATGCCAAATTATCAAGAAATTACGCAGTACTTACAGCATAATTTGTGTCTCCTTGACTTATCTCCATGTGGGCACCTACAATTAAGTATTTGTGATCTATCCATCCATCCATCCATCCATCCATCCTTCCTCCTTATTAGCACTGATGTTTAAAGATGATTCAGAAGTCAGTGCAAAAGTGTTGCTTTGTTTGTCAACTGCTAAATAAAAATCATATTTGAAGAAAGTCAAGTGTAAATCCACTGTAATCGGTATCCTCCTGTGACTCACCTGGATTAAACAAAACATTGTGACATGAAACCCGCTTGCGTGTTGCACTTTCCAGTTTAAAGGCAGACTTTTGTGTTACATAAGAGAAGAAACTAAACAACAGATGGTGAGCAGGCATTACTTTTCATTACTCATTTCACAGTTGACAGGCTCCCTCGGATGCATGCAAGGTCGTCTCTGACCGTAACATAGAACAGACATACTTAACAGTCACATGCTTGGACCCTTACAGTTCACACAGAATTTCCCCAGTGGTTTCATAAACCACCAAAAAATATGAACAAACTGAGTTTAGTGCACCTTCCCTTTAGATATGCATAGTGAACCATCATTTAAATGATTAAAACAGGATATGCAGTACCATTTATCCTACAAAATGGCTAATAAATAGAAATCGTTCAAATTCAGTCTGAGAACAAAGATACCTGAGCAAGATGCAAAGCTACGTGAAGAAAAATGCACAATGAGTCTGCTGCAAAAACCTGGTGACATGTTCACATCCTGAAGGAAAAGAAACCTTTAACAAAAATGTAAAAGTGGCATTATTGCATTGCTGTCCTTTATTTTTACATGCACAGGAAATGAGTTTTTAAATAAGACAATGCATATAGATTTATATGTATATATAACATTAGATTTCATCAAAACAGCTCGCAGTGAGGCTTTGCTATTGTAAGGCACATTTAATTACCTGATAATTAACTCGGAAGGTAGTCGCTCCACTGAGGATGAGCAACAAAAACTCTGGATTTCCCTCCTAAATAAGATAAAGCTGTGTATTTATAATACACTGTGCATGATGAAATGCTCACTGAGCTTCAGCTTGT
Organism: Rhamphochromis sp. 'chilingali'; assembly: GCF_963969265.1. Lineage (NCBI taxonomy): Eukaryota > Metazoa > Chordata > Actinopteri > Cichliformes > Cichlidae > Rhamphochromis > Rhamphochromis sp. 'chilingali'. The sequence goes on along the minus strand of NC_137932.1, from coordinate 9,949,566 downwards.
CCACAAAATAGAAATGTGAACTTCAAGGTTTTCTACCAAGAAAACAAACAAAATAAAAAACCTCAAAACTGTAAACTGACTTCCAGAAACGTAAAGAACTACTCCATCTTATTTTCATCAAACTTGCATGTTTTGCCAAGCACCTCATCAAGCATCATTTCCTTTTTGTGCTTGTTGTTAATTATTTGTCCCTGCTTCCTCTCACACACAAGTGTCTCATAAGTTAAAAGCTACAGTATAAGATAAATCCCTGGATCCTTGTGGTGCTAAGGTAACATTTCTGCATGCAATCAAGTATTAAAACTTGTAGTCCAGCAGGACATGCACGATGCTTATCTAATCCTTTTATTTTTTTTATTAAGTGAGAAAATTTAAAGATCCTCGTCCTCTGTTTTGGGTGAAGCCGGCCTGGAGGCGGTGACCGAGTCTTGACTTTTCCGTCTTGCTTTTGGAGAGGACGCTGGCGGCAGAGAGAGTCTTTTTACCGACAGCAGCCTGAGGATCTCGCTCACCTGAGCCTCGAGCAGCGACAGTCTCCCGCTCAGTATCTGAATGTCTGCTTTCAGCTCCAGCTTGGCCGCGTGGAGCGTCGCTTGAAGCAGTGCTTGCTCAGACAGCGGCTGCACGAATGAGTGTCTGAGGGAGACCTCGGCGTAAACCCCGAGGTTGTGTTCGAATGGATTTCTCTCCATGGGGCTCCTTTCCATCGGGCTTCGCTCGAAGGAGCTTCTTGAATCTCCTGCTCGGTCGATGCGTGGATCGCTCTTTGTGATACCACTGTCGCAGGAGTCGGTTTTGTGCAGGGCGCTTGTTTCCTCACCTGCGCTGTTGCTGCCCTCTGTGCTTCCCCTCTCTCCGCCTCCCCCTGATTTGTGGTTCGTTTTGGGGGCTGCGATCTGTTCTGAGGACTGCGATCCTTTCGGCCACTCGTCTGCTTTCTGAGTCTGCTTCTCCTGCTCGACAGGAGGACGTGCTGGCTCAGCAGATGTGGCGTTTCTAAACTTTGCCCAGCCTCTCACACCTCTGCTGCTCCCTGCGTTACCCTCTCCACCTGCACCACTGCTCTGGCCAAACCGGCTCTCTGGACAAGGCTTTGATGCAGACTCCACCGCCTCCATTGTGCGCCTTTGCTCTGACTTTTCAGGCATGTTGCAACTGTTCCCCCCTCCTGCTGAGGTGTTCTCCTGCCGCTGCTGAGGAGATGCTGAGTGACTGGGCTGAGTGTAAGAGTTTGAGTCAGTGTGGTGCTGGGGGTGCTGCTGCATCTCCACCTGCACGCAGTTGTGATCTAAGTAAGTGTTGGACTCTCCCGTTTGAGCGTCTCTGTGCTGTCTGAACTTCTGGAACAGCTTGCGAACCGGGTGGTCTTCGGGAATCGACAGAGTCACATCACTCTGATGCGCCTGCTCCCTCCTCACATCGGCAATCTTCCTGAAGATGACCTGCAAGAGGGAGAGTGCGTGCATGAGGACACTGATACAGGACACACTGTAAATTGTAACTTACAGTGTGCATGCTCTAGTGCTCGACCTGGACGAAGCAAGTTGTACAATGTCCGTATAATGCAGCTTCAAAGCAAGGACAGCTGCCTGCAGCTGTTGTGAATGCTGAAATATTTATGAGCTGAAAGCAGTAATGCACAAGGGAAACCGTTAATGGAGCAACAAGTCAATAATGGAGGACAATTTAGGCTCTGAGTCTTTCCTGATTCCTTCTGAAGACAAAGAAAAGAAATGTCAATAAACTCCAAGCGTCTCACTACCTTCCGATACCACTCTGGTAGAAACTTTCAGTGCTGGTGTACCTGAGAAGTTAATCTGTGAAACACTTACCCCCATGAATCCCAGGTTAAAGCCCACTGTGTACAAAGCTCCCACTATTTCAACTGATATATTAATAGTGTAATAGTTAGCATCAACTTCTTTAATATCATTTTTGGATTAATCTGAAACTGACTAGTTTAGATGATTAGAAATAGATTAGAAAACCAATGTAGAAGACAGCTACTAATGGGCTCGGCTGCCCATAAGTAATCTACAAAATGTCTAGGACCTGTTATGTTATTAAACATGCAAAGAACTCTTAAGTCACTGTTTATTTCTTTATATTTTGCTTTAAAGAAGTCAGACTTCCCTATTATTATTTTTTCAAAGTGCTCTTGAGCAGTGTCTCTCCAGGCTTGGCTGCTTGTTTACTCATTTTCAGTAGGGGTGCAACGATACACAAAATTCACGGTTCGGTTCGATACTTTGGTGTCACGGTTCGATATTTTTTCGATACAAAAAAATGTTCATGCCTTTTTAATTTGTCATTTATTAAACTTATAAATATATATTTTAACTCAAAAGTACAGTTTTTAAATTTAACCCTAACCCTTGTGCATGTTTTTTATTTTGACAGCGAATGCGCACCTGCGGACCACTTATGTGCACCCCTGGTTATATAGCTCGTCATATTGCAGCCACAGAAATTCTTTTGTCCATGAAACCATGAAGCTGCACTTTCTTTTTGCCTTATAGTCTGATTTGTCATAACTTCTCCGTTTTGTGGTAAGCTTTTCTTTGGCTGTCACTTCTTCACCCTGACCTGTCTTATTTGGCTCAGCAGAACTAAAATATATATCCTGCTGCTTTTACACACACACTCACATAAGCTCAGCGATTCTCTGCGCGATCAACCTCTCACATGTTTAAGCTGCAGGAGATTTCACTTGTCATGTTTGCATAGTAAGCTAACAATTAATAAGACGATGTCAGAGGAATTGGTGCACAAATTATCATCACTCACAGATCAGTGCTGTCGCTCTCTATACACAGTTGCACGATTGCAAAGTGAAAGCAAAAAAACAAGCGCAAATTCAAAAGCGATTTCAATATGTCACATATTGACAGTGGCTCACCGATGCCAATGACATAATTACCCAGCTACATTTCTGAAAGAATGCAAAAGCATTGACATATATTTTCCCTACAATAGCCCGACGGGCAGGGCAGAGATAGATTTTGGTAGCCCGACTGAAAAAAATCGCTAGCCCCAGGACATCGGGCTAGCGATATTGTGAGCCCTGTATCTGATTGAGGAATCACTCATCTTTGGAAAAGAGAGTTTATTACAGAGAAATGTCTCTTTCCAAAATAAAAGCTATACTATCCGCTTCTTCTGGGCTATATTCTCAGCAGCATAAGGAGAATCATGTGCTAACAGCTGTCTAAATGACTCGGCTAAAGTTAGTAGCATGCTTGTTGTTTTTGTTTTTGCACTAGGATGATGTCGGTGTAAATGTGCAGTCATATTCGTTGTGTTCCCACTAGTGCTTTCAGGTTAATCTCGTTGAAATGACCTTAACGCCACAACACGGCAAATCTCCATTAACGAGCTACCGCCGATCGCCCCTTGCGTGGGGCTAGACGGCCAACACGTTAACGAGCTAACTGCGCTAACACACTAGTTCACACCCATGTAATTGAGCATTGCATGGCACATCCAACATACTGTTTTACTTTAGTCCATGACTCGCTTACCTTCAGGGTCATACCTCACATGAAAACCAAAATAATTCCAAACGCCAGATCTGAATGAGGGTGGGGGAGGTGCCCTGCGCTCTTCCTTCTGACTATGCTGTCTGTGTTGAGCGCTCAGTGGATCTGCGCTCGACAGTGCAGCCTAGGCGGAGTAGTCGAACGCAGATTCACTGAGCGCTCCACACAGACAGCATCGTCAGAAGGAAAGTTGATAAAATAAATTACAAATGTTGTATTGTTCGATACATATGCGTACCGAACCGAAAGCACTGTATCGAACGGTTCAATATCGATACGAATATCGTTGCACCCCTAATTTTCAGTCCAGTACTTGTACACAGGATGTTAAGCCACTTCAACATGTCCTATGAATCATTCATGTTAAGACCTGACACAGGACCTGAAAGATGCATCTGGCCCTTCAATGTTGACTGAAGCCTCCTCAGAAGTGGCCTCAATGGAAGTGTGTTTGTCAAGGAGCCATTCTCAAGGAAGTAAAACTGAGGCTGAGGTATGCCAAATTACACAAGGACTGTGCTGAAAGTCAGTGGCAATGGTTCCAAACACACTGCCAATGCAGTAAAAATATACCTGGATAGACAAAACACACCATCAAACACTATCAGCATGGATTGGCCTCCCCAGAGGCCCACACTTCAACATTATTGAAGCAGTGTGGGATCATTTTAACAGAAAACTGAACAAAAGGCAGCCAAAATCCAAAGAAGAGCTTTGAATTTCCTTCAAGAAGCCTGGAGACTGAAGACTACTTAAGAAATAACAAGAAAGCTTGTCTGAGAGAGGCCGTGTTGAAGAATAAAGGTGGTCATACCAAATACTGTTTTTAAAGCTCATTAGGAATTGTACACACTGTTTTTGCCTCATATACTGTATACTGTCCATGTATGTTTGCACAGGTTTCAATAAACCACTGCACCTATTTCCCATTTTCCTAACAAAACATAAAGAAATGAAGAGGGCTTGAGACTTTTGCAAAGTCCAAATACCTGCCACGAAACTGTGCCAATTAATATTTACTACACAGCACTTCCAACAATTGCTCAAACATTCTTAAAAGGCCGATCTGCTTTGTTACAGCCAGAGTTCGAGCTGTTATGAGTCTGTTTAATTCCTTCAAATTTTTTAAACCTACATCCTCAAAAGTATTTCATACATCTCAGTCCTGAACAAAGAACACAACAGACTACGTGCCCTGGGATGACTTGACGCGATATGAACATCCATTAAGAACTTAAAAGATAGTATTACAGCAGAATGTATAAGAAACCTACTCTTGTGGCTGGAAAGCAAAGCAGCTCCGTGCTGTAGTGGGATCAATATGCGTAGCCAGGAGAAACTCTATGAAATATTAGAGCCTTAGTTTGGACCGGCTAATTGTTCAGCTTTGAACTAATTTTTTGTCACTGTCCTTTTCACAGATTGGGGAAATCTGGATGGAGACAGTGTGCATGTGCTGATTTATTTACATTTATCCTCTTCACATTTGAGCTGTTCACTCTCAGTTTGTAATTTGATAAAAAGGCTTTCTGAGCGGTCGATACAAAGACAATGTGCTATATATATATATATATATATATATATATATATATATATATATATATATATATACACAATCCATTTACCATTACACACTTTATGGAAAACTGTATACAACTCTGCATCGCACTCAGGTATTCCATGCTGCCTAGCTCAAGGCCACAGCACATGTTGTATGAATGAAGTCTCATCTGCAAAGAAGGGATTTGATTCTAATTTTTGTCTATGATTTACTGCTGGCACAAACACCTTTTCGTTCTTTATTTCTCCTTTTATTTTAAATTTAATGATCATTTAAGTACTAAACACACATATAGATATGTGTGTTTAGCATATGCATGGCAAGACATTGCAAAATGCTTTGCAATACAAACAAAATAAGAAAAAGTGTTTTTTATTCATACTGTCAGTTGGTGAAAAGTTGTGGTTATAGATGTTCCTGTGCACTGGGTTTGGTTGCTCAGCTCTTGATGATGTAGGAGTTTGTAGATGGAGAGTTTATGTTGTAAAGAAGCAGGTTTGGTTGTATTGCATTTGTTGTAGATTGTAAAGACTGATTCACTTGCAGTCCATTGCACCTTGGTAATTTTAGTAGTGTAATGTACAATGTTGAAGTCCAGCTGGGTGGGAGCTGTGCACCCTGTTATCTCTTTTGCCTATGACAACAAAATGCAATCAGTAATCCCTTGCTTTAAGATGACACTAACATCCTTTACTAAAAGACAGGACAGTGAAAGTTTTACCCGTTTTCGCAAATTACAGGTGAGGATGAGGTTGCGGGAGAAAGAATTGGCGAACGCGGTGTAAAACTCCAGCACCCGCATCAGAGCCTCTCTCCGGATGACGTGCAGGTCGCAGTACGTCAGAGCGCGCACATTCGCACAGGCTCGAGCCAGCGTGGTCTCTTTCCAGAATGCATCTCCAAACACGTCACCTTTACCTGAACAGGGCCAGATATCATATAAACATCTGTTGGCTCAGATAAATATAAATAAAATGGGATGAAGTCGAACACATATAGGTTGTAAAGCATAAAAAGGACTTCAGAAAACTTTGCTCTAACTTCAACTGAGAGCAGCAGGTACAACTTTGCTTGGTCTATTTCACAATATTGCCCTGGATTACCTAGTATTGCGATGACCTCGTCATCTTGGATGACTTCGAGTGAACCCGAGACTACAAAACAGAGCGTATCAACGCTCTCCCCGATGTGGAAGATGAGGTCTCCAGGTGCGCAGTGTGTAGTCTGAAACTCCACGGCGAGAGAGCGCAAACAGCCGTCACTTGCCAGGCGAAAAGCTGGATGGTCATTGAACACCTGTTTGTTGAGGTGGACGCAGATGTCTGCACGCATGTCTTTAGGACAGATGGAGAGAACCTGAAAGACATGGTGAGATTTGTGCAGCAAACACTTAATGCATCATCACTGGAGGACATTAAATATGTAGCACATTTCCGCTGCTCATTTAGCAGATGTATTACTAAACGTTTTAAAAATAGAACTGCAGAGACATGAAAGCTGCTTCTTTAAATAATCTTTAAACTCCAGATGTTGGACCATGTGATCGGATTTACTTCATGAGAACAACAATGGTAATGTTGTTACTGACTGCATGGACTGTAGAAGTTCAGGACCTAAAAGGCAGATATGGGAGGCAGGCAAGATTTAACCAAGGGCATAAACTTTAATTGGGTTGTTGGGAAAGCCAATAAATGAAAACATGAAATCCAAAAGATAAATCTGACAAGTAATGGCACATCAGTTTTTGAAAGCACCCCCTGAAACTTTTGCACAGATTTGTACCTTGTCTGTGTCAATGCCCTTCGACATGGCCCAGGTGGAGACGATGAAGTCCATGACCCTCTCGCTCAGACCTTTGGGAACCTGGTAAAGTTTAAGGAAGTCACGCACATTGTTGAGCATCTCGTGGTAGCGATTTGTGTTGGTGTACATCTGCTGGAAGATGGTGGTGACGTTTCCAAAGATTGTGGCATATAGCAGCGCTAAAAGAAAAGACAGAAGAGCAAGAGTTCATCTTATTTATTCGAATCTAACGTTTTCATTCATCCGCCTTCTTACGCTTATCCGAGACATGACCATCTCTTCCAGCTCATCTGGGGGGACAAGTCATTCTCAAGCTAGCCAAGAGAACTAATCTCTCCTGTAAGAGATAAATGCTTTTAGATAACAAATAATCATATTTATGGGATCACAGTATCCAACTTTCATACCTCAAATTTAGAGTTAAATATTGTTGAGGAAACTGCCTATGACAAAACGTTTCAGTGGAATATATGCGTGATTAATGGAGTATTTAACATGAAAAAAATATATATTTGGATTAAAGATTAAATAATTAATTGAGATCTAATCCAAAACTTTATTCCCTTAATTTTTTCCGCTTGTCCAATTAAGGGTTAGAGTCCCAGCTGTTATAGAGCAAAATTCCAGGTGAGGTTACTGGTTTATGACGGGAAAAAACCGGAGCATGCTGATATTTAACTGTCCTTTAAGTGTTTTCCACGCTACCGGCTTCCACACAACCACGTGAAGACTTTTTCCCTTCAAATGACATTCTAGGAACAAACCAGCTCATCTACTTGCCTTTCTAGACCTTCGGGGACTTTTGTGACTTGTCATAAGGTCAAAGGTCATTTTCCCACCTGATGAGGAGTTAACCTGTAGACCCTGTTCATGCAGAACAGTTGCTCCTCCAGGCCACTCTGAGGGAAATCTTGTTAGCGCTCATTCGCAGTTGTATGAAGGCTGGAGTAAGAGTACAGCACCATCAAAGACTCTTCTTTTTTCTTTTTCTTTTGATAATCACCAAATTATGCCATTTGATTATGATTGCTCAAACCTTTGCTTGCCTCTCTTTATCACAATCCCCTGATTTATACATGACTAACACTTGATCAATGATGCTGTAATTACATAATCGCTGGTGCACAAATGAAAGTAATTTTAAGATTTCAAAGATTTTACAGTGATAGAAAAACGAAAACCTTAAAAACAGTGTGGATGTCCATCTGACGTGATGCTGTATAAGCACTACAAGCATATAATCATTATATCTTGGTTCTACAATAATATAGTACTTTTTGCATTTTACATTTTGGATAAACTCTTTAGTGAATTTTATTTATTTGTTTTTAATAATTTTGTTTGTTTTGTTTTGTAATTTACTGAAAAGTAAATGTACACAAAACAGCACTGCTGACAGTGCAGTTTTCTTAAATACATGCATGCATAGCCTGATATACACAACGAGGGATGGGCTAACTCTTTATGATATAATTTCTAATCCACAGTTCCTGGGTAGGAGTGCCGTGCTGCAGTGACCTCAAAGTGTCACTCAGCATCTCTTACTGTGAGGTTTTATCCACTCAACGGGAAAGCTTCATCTCCGGTCACCACAGCAGGATCACAGAGGTTAGGATACATATCTAACGTGATGGCTCATTGTCCACTTACTACACCCGAGCCTGCAGGCAAACTGGCCCTCTCTTCGATTCCTTTTCCACTCAAATAATTACCGTATCTATAGCAGGAGATTTATGCGCCATAATTGAAGCCGACACTGCAGTGTGACTGAATGATCATCGTGATCCAGGCGCCATCAGAATAATGGGTGTTTACTTTCGACTGTACGAAGCTTGAAGCGTGGCTGTCACTTTCTGTGTTCTCACTGGTTTTATTGCATCACTATACATGCTGTTTTAGAGGGATGGGCCAAAGGTTAGTGCACAAAGGTGAGTGATGACCAAGGTACTGTACAGGCACTGAGATCAAAGGTGAAGCTATTACTCTGTCTGCAGTGTGTGATGAAAGCAGCAAACAGGCTGGAGTAAAAATAGGCCTTTCTATTTTGGTGAATTGGAACCACAAAAGATTACTAAGACACCAAAGATATAACTTAGAAACCACTAATGTAGTTACAGTACTAAGTTCTAGATAGTTTTGAAGTTAGCTAAGGAATATGGCGTGACTTATACGTAGACTTATATAACATAATGTATCATTTCTAAGTTCATGTTATAAGCTTCATCCTCATCAATTTGACAGTCGTGTCCCATTAAATACTGAAAGTCACGCAACACAGGGAATGTAAAGAAAAAATATCTGTATTTGCTGAAAATTTAAGGGTAATTTGGGAATAAATGAAGTCTTTAACTTTGACTTTCTTCATGAAGTTTCTACTGACCATGAGAAATACAGAAGAATGCAATGACATTTATTCCCTGCATTGAAAAAACGACTGACTGAATTAACATGCAATACTTTTCTGATGTGACGACCGGCCCTCAGACAGACATTCACAGAGCAGGCTGTGATGGGCGCTGAACATGTCACTTTTGATTATTGACAAAGCCGAAACTCAGAGTGGTTCAAGCACCGAGGCTGCAGCTAAACGTGAAACCATGACCAGAATGAAAAGAGGAAAATGTTGTCTGTGGATCATTTAGCTCTATAAGGAATAAATACTTACTTCACTTTCTGAATATTGAATTCTGTCATTATCGAAATGTGATTTTAAATAATAATTAACTGTCCGTTTGGTCAATTAGGGTGGCAGGTACAGATAGACAACCTATTTACATCCCTGATTTAGAGCATGCTTCCAGACCTTTAGGAAGAGATTTTCTACTGAAAATGGTTTTTAATGTTTTAAATGGATGTCTAGTTGATGTTTCTGTGACGCTAATACACACACCAGCCAATCACATGACACCAGCTCAGTGCATTTAGGCACGTAGTCATGGTCAATTTGATGTGCTGAAGTTCAAACTGAGCATCATGATGGGGAAGAGAGGCGATTTAAGGGAATGTGGTGTGGTTATTGGTGCCAGACGAGCTGGTCTGAGTTTTCCAGAAACTGCTGATATAGTGGGATTTTCTCCTTCAAACATCTCTAGAGTTTACAGAGAATGGTCTGAAAAAGAGAAGAAATCCAATGAGCGACAGTTCTCTGGGTGAAAAGGAAAATTTTCAGGGCACACTTTGAGCCGCTCAGTCTACATGAGTATTGTTGCTGACCATGTCCATCCCTTTAGGAACACAGTGCACCTGTCTTCTGATGGCTGCTTCCAGTAGGATAACACATCCTGTCACAAATCATCTCAAACTGATTTCTTGAACATGACAATGAGTTCACTGTACTCATAGCCACCATATCTCAATCCACTAGAGCACCTTTGTTACAGTATATGGTGTAATGGGATGTTCAGGTGTCAAATCTGCAGCAACTGTGTGATGCTATCACGTCAGTATGGTCCAAAATCTCAGAGGAATGTTTCCAGCGCTTTGTTGAATCTATTCCTTGAAAAATTAAAGCAGTTCTGAAGGAAAACAGGGGCCCAGTTCAGTCCTAGCAAAGTATTCCTTAATAATGTCCACTGAGGATATGCACATTAAAAGGTTAGGAGGAAGTTGCAATAAATAAAGGTAAATGGTTCAAAAATATTTTGTGAAAACTAGAAATTCAACTGATTTGCAATGTTTCACTTTCACTTTGTTGAAAATGTAAAAAGAGACAGCAAAGTCAACTCTCCCATGACATTTTTCAATAGTGGTTACATAAATATATTAGTGTCTAAGCAAAGTCATCTCTAAATACATCAGTAATGCCATACACTATGTTAACTATGGGTAAAAGCAGCCATGTATTGATCACAGCGTGCTGGGACTTAATATCCTGCACAGATCCTCCTCATGTTTTAGAACACGCGTACCATATGTTGCTTTACTGGCAGCTGGTAAATAGCCAGCAGGACTGGAGAGCACGTTATCTTGACTAGCGTGCAAGGAAGTGTAACCAGACTGTTTCATCTCCTGCAAGGTTCAACTACCATATTATGAATGGATGAATGCATGAATGACATCAAAGTATGTATGCTTTGTTTAGTGTGGAGTGATGGGGAGACAGGGCTGTTTTTGTTGTTACAGAGCTGTTGTTCTGGTAAACACCCACAAATGATGCTACTGAATATGGTTAAAACATCCTTTCCCAGCTCCAAGTACAGTTTAAAACTCATGGATCGTTCCATTATATGGCTGTATTACTCACATTGTGGCTGCTAGTTAAATGTTTCCTGTGCCATTTTCAAAGGTTTTGTGAAACCTTTGGAGAAACTGTTAAATGTGATGCATGTTGGAAATACAGTGTGTGGTGACTGGGTACTCACAGCCCACCATCATCATAGCCACGGAGAAAATCTTCTCGCCATCTGTTGTTGGAGCAATGTTACCAAATCCAATTGTGGTCAGGCTAGTCATGGTGAAGTAGAGAGAAGAAATGTACAGCGTGTCTTTGGTAGGACCTCCTTCCCACCGGCCATTACCGCTAGTGTTGTAGCGGTAAGGAGTTCCAATACTCAGTGCCAACTGGTAGAGCCAGCTGTCTGTCTTAATGGTGTTGGTGGTCTCATCAATGACCTCGTGGTCACCAATGCTGTACCAAATGCAGGCAAGCCAGTGAGCCACCAGGCCGAAGACACACACCAGCAGGACCAGGACCGCAGCTCCATACTCCAGGTAGTGGTCCAGTTTTCGGGCTACGCGGCCCAGACGGAGCAGGCGGATGACTTTAAGGGAACTGAAGAGGCTGCTGAGACCCTACAGAGAAAGAAAGTGAAAATGTGAACCAGATATCCAGATTAAAACATACAATACATTGTACATTGTACATCAGATGAAAGCTGCATTATTATCTTATGTTATAAATTTACACTGGTTTTCATGATTAAAATGATTTCACCTTAAGAGAAGAAAATATCTGTCAAGTCAATAAAACAAGTTTAGAATGTGTAAAATCATTAAGAACAGAGGATTCATGTGACTGGTGGAAGACAATCCGAGAGAGTATGGCAACTTAAAGAGGTGCGCTTTGAGAGGGAACTCCAGAGTTTAGGAGCAGAGCATCTGAAAGCTCACATTGTATTCAGTTGAGGGGAAGGGACAGTGAGATGGAAGGAAGAAGAGTGAAAATGGGTGTGTTGATGTGCAGAAGTTAAGAGTGGTACTGCAGAGCGATGTTGTGGTCTCAAAGGTGATGAGCAGAATCTTGATATCATTATGATATGATATTAGCCAAAGAAGCTGCTGATGGGCCTGTATGTTGTGACTAATGGAGGCAGTTCTGGTAATGATCCGAGCACCAGGAAGAGAGAAGACCTGAGAAGAGTCGTCAATAGGGAGGGAAACATTTACATTTACACAAGGTGAACTGGTGTCAGTGAGGAGAACCTTGGTTTTATCACTATTCGATTTGATAAAGTTTACAGGAGTACCAGGATTTGATTTCCTGGAGGCAAACACAGAGAGCAGTGGTACGAAAAGTGGTGGAACATTTGGTGCACAGGCAGAGCTGCATGTCATCAGCGTAACATTGGAAACTGATATTAAATCTATGGAAGACATGGCCCAGAGGAAGTAGACAGATGATAAATAAAAGAGGCTCCAGGACAGATCCCTGTGGGATGCCAGTGAAATTTAATATTTTTGAGTTGAAAGAACGGAGTGCGACTAGAGTTGTTACATTTTGTTGTACAAAGAGATGTTACATTTGTACATATGAAAAAACAACAACCATATCTCCTTAAAGGGTGAATATTTTTCATTGCTAAAATTGAAAAATCATGCTACTGCTTGGTTTTGTTCTCGGGAGTCATGATTGTTTTTGGCTGCTTTTACATATTATTGCAACACTGATATTGTAAAATAAATTATTTACATACAGTTGAATACAGTTACAATTACATACAGTTATTTAAATTAGAATTAGTCTTATTTTGGCTCTCTCCTAATGTAAATAGAGATCATATATATAAGATGAATGAATGAACTCATCATGATATCACCTACCGGTTAGTGGACTGATGTTTTGAAGCCTTGAGTTTACCAGTTTAGCTGACTCCACCTTATTTTTTAAAAACTTTAATGTGATCATAAGGGGTAGGTACAAAAAAAACAAGGGCCATATGGAGGTTTTGCAGTCAGGTGACCAATAACCACGTGACATTAACTTGCCCACGATTTTAAACATGTGACAGTCATGGTGATGATGTAGAATCAAGTGAAGAAGGCCACAGTAACACTAGATACTGGTCAAAAATCATATGGGAATCACTGTTGGTGAAGGGAAAAATTAGTATTCCCTTACTGGTTGTGTGTGGTTGGTCACTCGCTTTTACACCTAAGACCATTTTAGAATCATCAATAAACCTAACCCATTCATGTCTTTGGATAGTGGGAGGAAGCCCCAGCCTCCTCCTGGATTCAAACCCAGGACCTTCTTGCCGTTAGGTCACGGTAAACACTGGATTTTGTAGATATCATTGTTGACAATACTAATGTTCTGGGTGAAAAACTCAAAACAAAGAGCTCAAAGACTCTGCAATGTGATTATTCAGTGTGGTTTTGTCACCATAAGGGATCGATAATATGACCTGATTTCCATCCATTCATCCATCCAATTTCTTCCGCTTATCCAATTCAAGGTCGCGGGGCGGGGGGGCTGGAGCCTATCCAAACTGTCATAGAGCAAGAGGCATGGTACAAACCATATTTATCACAGCATATTTAAAGAAATACAGAAATTTACTTACTGGGAGAACGGAGTCTTCAGTCCGTGTGCTATTTCTGTGGAAATGTGACTCACGAAGATGACCCGTGGAAGAGGCATGTGTGAGGATATCCTACATTAAAAAAAGAACAGTAAAGCAGAAACGTTTTAATGTATACGTGGAAAGACATACCATTGTCTGAGCAATTAATCCCGCATTAAAAGAATTATCTTTATTAAAGTTTACTCACATCATCACCGTTTTCAAAGGCATTGATGATATCATAGGGCAGGCAGGACAGCAGGTCGATGACAAACCACGTCTTTAGGTAATTCATTCTTATGAGCTTAGCATCTGAAATCACCTCTCCAGCTGGACCCACAAAGGTGGTGTGGAAGTTGAGCACGATGTCAACCAAAAAGATGACATCGACAACACTGTCCACAACCAGCCAGGCCAAGTTGTTCTGCTTGGTCCTGAAGGAAACATTATAGGGTACCATGATGGCAGTGTAGAAGGTGAGGATGAGGATGATCCAGTCCCAAGTGGTCTTGAAAGTGCAGTAGTGGAGGATGATGTGTGGAGGGGTCTTAGGGGCCTCCTGCTTGTACTGAGGGAGAATGTCTGATCCCAGCTGGAGAGCCTTTCATTGAGAGGAAACATTTGCCGTCATGATACAAGAACCTCTAAGCCATATTTAAAAGATACAGATTCTAGAAAGAAAATTCTGGGTCTTGCTCACCTCAGCCAGTCTGGAGGGCTTGTGGCTGACCTCCGACTTATTGAGTGGTGTTAACTGCTGCACCAAGTTTCGATTGTTGGCCAGTGCTCGTGTGAGCCTGGCAAACTTTGTCCACCCTATCCACAGACAGCAACACAGAATGCACAGGAAAACAGCACGGCATCCGGCATTATTTAAGAATTAAGAAACATTTAAGAGCATTTAATGTTAAGATGTTTACATTTTACTGGAGTTTATGGGAGTATTAGGTGACGTTGATTTTCTTTGTTAAATGGGCAATAGATATCTTTTGACTTGAACTGAATTTGTGCAGTTGGATAAAAACACCATCTGCGTTTAGACTGGTTGCCTACTAGCCTTGCTTTAACTGTGCACTGCTGTCTGCTACCTGCCACAAGCACGACTGCTCAGCCAAAACAGGAAGAGGAGAGAGCATTTGTTTCCTGCTATATGAAATTAGGAATGTTCACAACACTTCAACACTTGGAAACTTTACCCAGCAAAAGAAAACCTGGTCCACTCCCAGAGGAAGCACAGAAGGAAAAGACAAGTGACAGAAACTGAAGGAAAAATAAAAGTGATCCCAATTTCAATTGACATTATTTCTACAAGATTTATAATAAACAAGTCCCGTGTACTTGCATCGACTAAATCAAAGAATCTCTATGTGCTTGTCTCTTTTTCATCTGTTTTGACAAAGAGTCAAACTTTGAAGGTATCCTGTTACATACACAAACAAGTGTGGCGCCATATTTGAAGTCAGTTGCATGAGGGGCAGTCTCATTTTCTTTTTGTAATTTTTCCCACAGTGTTTTGTTAGCCAGTGAATGGAAATAAACAGGTTTAGGCTCTCATACCTGTTGATTAGTATCACCATTATGTTGGTATTGACCGAGTGCACCATTCAGTGCTGTGACATCATGTCTGATCAATTACGTCTCAGAGATGTTGGGGATTATCTTACTACAAAAATTTGTTTTTGTTTTTGTTTGTTTGTTTGTTTGTTTACATTTTTTCCTGCATTTTTGCATTTGTTATGATCTGTCTCTTTCACATTCTCTTTATGTTTTGAATTTTCACGTACTTCCTTAGTTTCTTATTTTTTGTCTTTTAGTTCTTTGTTACAGTTTCTGTATATTATGGTCTATTTGTTTTATTTGTTCCTCCTACTTTCTTGTGTCTATGTGTCCCTGTTTAGTTATAGCTTCTCACTTCCTGTTTTAGTTTGGCAGTTATCTGTCTCCTAAGTCTTGTTACTAGCTTAACTTTTGTCCTCTTGTCTTGTTGTCTGGAATTGATTCGGCTGTGCCTTGTTACCCCTTTGTTTCCACTTTCTCTGATTACCCTGATGTGTATAAATAGTCCTGCCTTTGCTTTCCCCTCAGTCATTGTCTAAGTCTCTATGTTATCTCCCTTGAATGCTCCCTGTTAGTTTTTTTTTTTTAATTATTATTTCTACTGGCTCCTTTCTTCAGATTTTTGGTGACTTTATTAATGGACTTTGAATTCAGTTTTTTTTTTTATAACAATCCTAATAAACGGTTAATTACGTCAGTCTCCAGCAACTGCATTTGGGTCCACTCCTTAAATGCACCATGCATATTGCACCGCTGCAGATTCATGATATAAATAAATCCTGACTTGAAAAATATTTAACTATTAATATATGAATAATAATATAATAGTATATAAAATCAATCTTCAGAAACCTGCCACACCCTTTTTTACCTCTGTGAAACAGGATTATTCATACAGCTACCTTCTCCTTGTGCCCTCACTGTCATTTAATTCTGCTTGGTGTATGGAAAAAGTCTCTGTGGCACAATTAATCCCCAGGGATATGGCACTGCATAGACTCACAGAGACCACTGTTCACTGACCCGGACACACAACACCTGGACAGTTGTATGTTACACACCAGGAAACTAATGTCTTATAAGTCAAAGCCACTCATGTGCAATCAAAATCTATAACACTCTTTGTCTTTAATTGTAATGGCTGGACCTTTAGCGATAACTCCAAAGCTTTCAATGTGAAAATCCCAGAAATACAATGAAATACAGAATACTATCAGGTGGAAATTATTGGTACAGTAACATAAAGTCTCTCACCTCTTGTGGACTCATCGTCAATTGGCTGTTTGAACAGGGTGATGTCTCTGAAGGTGCAGAGGAAAAGCACCACCTTGTCATTTTCATTTCTGATTGGGGCTATCTGCATGTAAAGCCATATTGGTGTTTCTGTGGGAAGCAATCAAAAAACAAAAAGTAAATGACCAGATATCACTTCTAATCGTGCGTTTCTTTTTCTTTTTTAACATTTATTCCTTAATTCATTTTATTTTTGTTTTTTGTTAAAATCTTGCGATTCAAATTTACAGTACTTACTATTCTTTGTATACAGCAGCACCTCATAGAAATTAGACTCATAGCTGTCAAATGTTTGTTTGATTTTGTCTATCGTATTTTTATCAGTCAGATCACCATACATGAAACTGCAAAATAAGACAAAGAGGGAAGAAAACATAGTGAAATGTGAATAACAGATTATGAGTTTCCATAATGTAAGGTTTATATATATGTTTTTTTTATACTTCAGGTTTGACTATTTCCAGGTATTTAGATTAGTTCCCCTTTTGATAAATAAAAAGTGGAGATTCAATGTATAAAAAAAAAAAACAAGAAAAAAAAAACACACTAAAATTGTGGATTAAAGCTTCCAGTCAAGCACCAGAAAGAAAGGTGCTGCGTGCTTGAAGAGCATCTTACTTGCATGTGCTGCTCTTGTGCATCACATCTGCTCTGTGGTATCCAGACAGCTTGCAGAATCCATCATTGCTGTAAACGACTGGCCACTCCAGGACCTGTGCATTTCCCAACAGGAAGCTTGTTTCTGAGACAAAATACAGGAAATTTTAAACACCAAATTACAAATAAAGAAAACATATGTAATAAAACATATACCTTTTATTATTTATCAAATCGCCATACATTATTAAATCACCATAATGCAAGTTTATATTTACTACTGCATATAATGGAAACAAGATGCAAAAGTCATCCACATTTGTCTACCAGATGAGACGGAGAAAAGAAAAGCTGTTTAGGTTCCACTCATAATGCGAATCAAATATTGATGAAGAGCTGAAAACTTCTTCCACTTTACTGCAGTTTCAGAGCAGTCTGCAGTCTTCAGACAAAAGGGTGACTGAAATTCTTCCAAATTAAATTGCACACTTGAACTTACTGTACATGTTGTTCATTCTGCGGGCTTTTGTGGTCAGACATTCAGACAATAGAGACTGAATTTCAGATAACCACCACATTACTGAGGTGAAGAGTAAAGTTTACAGACACTGAATCAATGTTGCACCCCTCCATCTACGTTTGTAAGAAAAGCCTCTGGGTCTCATGAGAATAATGTCTGATTGCCTGCTGTGCACATAGTACTTTAAATATTTACGCCAGTAGTACAGTTACTGGCTGTTTTGCTGACATGCATTTCCTTTCTGGAACATAAAAAAGGTATACAGCAAAACTGCGCTCTACTCTCTGGTATTTGTAGCTAAGAGATAAAGTGCCATAAATCAAATTATACATCCCTGAAAAGAACATTACGACCTTTAGGATTGGCTGCAAATCCAGTTCTTGTAAAAATGAGACTATATGTTCTCACATTAGCAGAACTTTACTCCTTAATACCACTGAACAAACACCATGCATCAAATCTGGAGCTGCAGATGGCCTAGATTTCATTCGTTTATGAACTTTAGCTTCTGCAACAATGCGCATAAATAAGGAACAACCTCACAAATCCTCAAACAAATGCTTTAAACTCCTCATATTGTGAAAATCATAATATATGGTGGTGTAAAATTGCACTCATCACATAAATAATAATCTTTACTCTTACTTGATAAGTAAGACAAATAATTAGTGTTTTCCTAATTTTATTTAGAGCTAATTTAAAAAGCCTTCCATAAGAGCAAACTATAATTTAGATTTTTCATTATTTATCCACATAATTCGGATAATGTGACTGTTTTTTGTTTTCTATATCAGAAGAAATGTGTCAGTCAACTTTCAGGTAAAAAAAAAAATGCTACTTAAAAGAAAAAAAAATCAGTGATTGCTGATTCTGCTTCCCAGCAAATGGCACAAAAATAACACACGTCGGTATACTTCAGCATCCCAGTCCTGTGTGGTTCCCTGGCTGAGAAATAAAATCGAAAGCATCACTTATTTCTGTTTCCATTTCAGAGTCAAACTCACCGCTGGACCGCCGGACTATATTCTCCAGGAAAGTGTTCTGCGGAGCCACCAACCCTCTCTTGCCCCCATGCATTATGGAGGTTTCAGGTCAGAAACTCGGTGCTGCTCGGTGGTCGTGCTGGTACTAACTGACCCTTCTCCGTTGTCTGCCCGGCGGGAGCCTGGTCCACCGGAGTCAAGATCGCCACGATGGAGCTCTGTGTATCCGGACTGAGGCTTCAAAAATAAAAGCCTCTTTGTAATCATATGGAGCTGGGCCAGATTTGGAGCTGGTTGGGTGCACAAAGTCAATTGTAATTAATATCCACCGATGCTTACACTGTAGCCACACTAATCTACACTGGCCCAACACTGGACTAACTGTTAGTTCTTGATAAAACAAACTTTTATTTTTAAGGTCTTTTTCTAGAGTATTGCTGGTATTATTGTCTCAGGTTTCCACTTTATACATAACTCCGTCCAGACGCACGAGCTGGCCTGAAATGTCTGATTTCTTTCCGCATTAATTTAAATGCTGGGGTTGGACGCGTATTTGTATTTAAAATACGTGTTAAAATATGGGGTTTTATACTTTTTCTTTTTAATACTCAGAAAACGTGCATGATGATGAAACATCTGATATCAGGAATTTGTTCAAGTATAATTCAAACAGGTCATCCTTTCATGGGTTTATTAGGAAGCTGGAGATGCATAAATGTGCAAAAGTCTTCATTTCTTTACATTTTGCTTCCAAGGAGCCAGGCTTTTTTTGTTGTATTTTTAGTCAAAAGCAATAATTCTCCAGGCTTTCAAATAGAATAGTAATTAATCCAAATGTGAAATTATTGGCTCAAATCATTGACAGTATGTATAAACAACAGTTAGGACAGAGACACAACAGTGAGTGTCTACAGTCATCTTTAAAACACAGTGACGGCTTTGTCATGAGTGGGGACAGCATTTCATCCAGCAGTGTTGGAGATTTTATCAACATTAATGGAATTATGAATGCAGAAAAATAATTTCATATTATGATCCAAATCCCAATACTATGTGGACAGCACCTGACTGGCCAGAGCCTTTTTCAACATGACAATGAACCCCAAAACACTGACAGTACAATAATGACATAGCTGGAGAGAAAAAACATTTAATGGATCACCATCAGTCATGGATTGGCCTTCCCAAAGCCTGAACCTCAACTTATTAAAGCAGTGTGGGATCATCTTGACAGACAACAAAACAAAAGGCAGTCAACATCCAAAGAAGAGCTTTAATAGTTCCTCAAGAAGCCTGGAGAACTATTCCCGAAGACAACTTAAAACTTGCAAGAGTTCAGGCTGTGTTGATGAATAAATGTGGTAATACCAAAAAATTATTTTAGAGCTCATTAGAACTCTATTTTTGCCTCATACACAGTATTTGCACATGTTTCAATAAATGAATGTTTCTTTTTTGTGTATCAATTTCTTAAGCTATTCAAATCTATTCATACCTACAATGAATCTCTGACAGGTGTGTGTCAATAAATATTTGATATAAGCTAGTGCTATGCAAAGAACGCAAAAAACAACATGTAGTAGTGTGATCTAACCTAACCAAACTACAGAGGAAGTGTCTTAATGTATCTCTTTAATCAGTCATCATCAGACGGGATGCCTCACATCATCATCGTCTTGCAGTCATGTGGATCATGTGTAATGTGCAACATGTTCAGCAGGGGGTGCTAGCTGAACATGTGCATTGGCCTGACAACATTAAATCAGACGATGAAGAATCCTAGCAAAACGAGGAATAACGGCCTGACGCAGTTAGTTGTTGTTTGTATGAGTTCGCGTTACATACCCTGCAAAGTAATGGTTAACTGTCACGGATTTTGTATGCTCGGGGCCAGAGTTTCCATGCTGTCATTCAAGGTCGGTGCTTTGGTTGCAGGTAGCAGATAGAGGCGTTCCTAGCCGCTCTGCTAGCTCGGTTTGTGGTATTTTGTTTGAGAGGAATGCAACGGCCGCCGAGCTGCACTTCTGTCTAGCTTCCTGGATAATGAACTTCGCTTTTTATGACTAAATAGAGTTAACTCCTGTTTGCTAACTGATATAAATTATTTTAAAATATGGCGAACTTTGTAAAGACGTTTGTGCAGATATGTAATTATCTACAGGACCCAGAACTTGTAGCAAGGTTTCAACATTTCTGCGGCGTTGAAGGAACATTTCCGGATGCACCGAAAGCACCGGACAGCGGGGTGTCTGAGCCGGACCGTCCGGGGCTGAGGAAGCGGGTCCAGCAAGGTGCAAAGAGCTCAGATGCAGGTGTTGGAAATGGAGCAGCCGGAGATGGTCCCACGCCGCAAGTTAACGGGATGCTGGGAGACGACACCACCGGGCCCGATAGCTCATCAGCAGCAGCAGACTCAGAAACCACCATAGCAAAACCCCTCCGGAGGAACTCACTGACCGGAGATACCGGTCAGGAGTTCCTGATCCACAACAAGTTTCTGTTCTACCTGTTCACGTTTGGCACTGAGCTGGGCAACGAGATGTTCTTCATCATCTTCTTCCCCTTCGTCTTATGGAACATCGACGCCCTGGTCAGCCGGAGACTCATCGTGGTCTGGGCCTGGAACCTGTTCGTGGGACAGTCCACCAAGGACATGATCCGCTGGTCCCGACCGGCCTCTCCTCCTGTGGTAAAGGTGGAGGTCTTCTACAATTCCGAGTACAGCATGCCATCCACGCACGCCATGACGGGCACGGCCCTGCCTTTCTGTCTCTTCATGCTGACCTACGGACGGTGGCAGGTGAGCATATGTACACAGTCCAGGTGCTTTAATCGGATTAAAAAAGTGTAATAAATATATATGTCTGTGAAGGTTCTCAGTCATCCAGGTCATCGTAGTCAAAGGAGCTTGCAAAGAAAAGCGTCTGGACTTCTTTAAGTTGCTTGAAGACGTTTCACCTCTCATCCGAGAAGCTTGACTAATAAATATATAGCTAGACAGACCCCAGAAGAAAAAAAAAAACCAACTAAATTACAGTGTCCAGTAGAAGTTTTTCCCCACTGACCTATAGGCGACTAGATCAGAGCTTCACTGGCTCAGTTTGTCTGTAGCAGCAGTTTGATATTTTACTATTATAAGATATGCAATTAAAAAAAAAAAAAAAAAAACCCAAAAAACTTTTTGTTTGATTTGTTAGAGTTTGACAGTGGACACAACCCCAAAGATCTTTGTCTCCAGCGGGGGTATTTTCTGTCCCAGAATGGACAATTAGGGAGTTGAATGTTTCATTGTGCATGGTGGTCAGCATGATCAATCCAAATAAAACTATGATTACTGTAGTTAAAGTTGTAGAGAGACTCCAGTACTCTCCGACTGTCTGTGGAAAAACAGAGATCCCACTTGTCCCAGTTTCATAGCAGAGTGTTCAAGGCACAATCCACACAATGGCTTTCCTCTGGACAGGAACAGGCCTGAACAGGATGCATATGCTTTGTATGCACACTGTTACACCCCTGGAGTTTGAATCCCCAGTGTTGCTTTATGTTTTTACTACAAAGTGCTATTTGATACATCTGCTGGTCCTGCAAAGTGGATCATCCTTTAAAATTATAATCATCTTTCAGAAAACTGAAATAGTAAGAGAGATTTCTATAGCTTATCAGAATTTATCATTTAAGACCAACACATAAGTCTGTATTCTGTTAAGGGGGAAATTATTGTTCAGCTATGGCAGCCTGTAAATAGTCAGTTGGCAGTTTTTTGGACTGCCTGTCTCTCTGCTGAAGAGTGTTTCTTGTCAGATTGGGCAGTGTAAAAAAATATGTGGTGCAACCGGTCTTAGGGCTACTCATGTTTGTGTTGTTGTCAGTCCACTAGCCAGCCGTGGAGAAGATTGAAGCTATAACATACAAAGAGCTGAAGTGAAACTAAATGTTAAAAACAATTTAAAAAAATGTCCACTGCAGCCACTGCCTGTATGTTTTATACTGTATTTTTGTTTTCTTTGATGCTTTTTTCACACTTCTCACATTCCCGGTGAACTCTGAAGCACAGGGTCATCAACACTGATCACTGTGCAGTTGGGACTTTGGAGGACTGTACAAAAGGATGTTTGCATTTGCAGGTGCACTAGATGTTACTTTCAGCTGTATAGCAGAACTTTTTGGCTTAGAATAGACTTTTGTGATATGACTGCACACAGGTGACTGCTTGTTTAATCTGCATATATTCAAGGACATGAGTCTGTGTTGACTTAAAAAAAAAAGTTAATATATTTTCCTGTTATTTTATTTGGACATTTGATAAACAAAAATGAATTTTAATCCAGTACAGGCCACTTATGAAACCTTGTTGTAAATTGCACTCTTAATGATTCTACTTTGCAAAGGCAACATTTTTATTTTTGGTTGCTCAAATATAAAATATGCGGGATATGCAAGAGAAATGCTGCGTAAGCATGCCTTTTAGCAGTTTCAGTTCTTTTTGTGTCAGGGTGACACTTGGTGAACTTTTTTATTTTGTAATATTTCAGCCATAAAAATGATTTCTAAAGGTTGCAGATGCTCATTTTGGAATATTTTCAGAGCATCTGTCAAATACTAGCTTGCTTTACTTTTACTGCGATCTCAATACAAAGCTTTTCCAATTTTTATGCTACTCAGTGAAACATGCTATCTTCAGAAATGATTTGTAAATGTGGAATTCCAGGTCAAGGCATGCTCTTTGAACACCATTGTAAATGCTTTTCTTCTTCATGTTGCCTTAGATTTCAAAGGTCTAGCTTTAACACAGGATATGAGGACACTTTGATAATTCACGGCACAGGTGGGCAGAGGTGCCAAGTTCCCAGATGGGGTCCAAATGTTTTCTTTTTTGTTTAGTTTTTTCTTTTCATGTAAACTTGACATTGAAAAGCGCAAACCAACAGAAAGCCCAGCATACACTATTTTGTGCAGGGCCCCTCGGTCTCAAAGAGCCGGCCAATCCGACTGAAGGACTGCCATTTAAATCCCAGTTAGTCTTCAGTGACCAGTCTTTAATGAAGAACAGCACAGCTTAGATCAAATCGTAACAAAAGCTGTAATATATCAAGCTTATGCTTTGATTTGTGCCCCTAACAAGACATTAAAGAAGTGGACTGACAGCTGGATTACAGAGGTTCACATAAGGAGAAAGAACCAAGCTGTGTTTTGTTTTTATTTAAATGAACAATATCACAATATCAGAGCAAGTGCAGGAAGCAATGAATGCGCTTTGGGAGGAGAAAGTGTCAAAGGTATCCTGTGATTGAGTCGGTTTTCTAGGAAAGTGGGCGGGGAAGTCCAGTTCGACCAGATCGAAGAACACAAAACATTTTTTTTCCAGCCTTCATGCTCCAAACAAAAGGGATCCACTGCCTGCATAGTCAGTTAAAATGGTTTGAACTTAAAACGCATCAATGAATACAGATAAACATGTGTCTAAAGCTATGAATGGGTTATATTGAGTGATGAGAACTTTTAATCAATAAATGACCAAAAAAAGAAATGGACTCTGTCCCAAAATAGAGGTGGCAACAACTCTTAAATGCAACTTTGAGTAGTGAATTCATCATAAAACTACAGTTAATGCTTACCTAATCTCTTTTTTGATTTGAAAGACCTCATTTTTTCACACCTGTCTTTCATTTGCCTCACTATGTTTTCCTTCACAGTGGTACAGTAAAACAAGCCTAAGTACACGAAGCAAACATAACAGGGGTCCATTATGTCTCTTCTTAAACTGTTATTTCTATTTTGTGGACACAGCAGAGACAAAAACAGGAGCTGCCTAAGAATTTGGCCTGTGTCGTTTCTTTGAGCAATGGCAGAGACAAAAGTAAGGAACAGAGAGGGAGAGGATATAAAAGGGGGGTTTGTGCCGAGAGATAAAAAGAATGGAAAGAGAGAGAAAGGAAGGTCAGCACCAGGGAGGAAGCGCTCAGTACCTGATTAAGTGTGTGTTGATGGTACACCTGCAACCAGGCCTTGAACTGAATGAATGTAGCTCTCTGAACTGCATGAACCTTCTTCCGTGTTAAGTTGCTGCAGTGTCAGGACTTCAGAGGAAGAGGTGAAAAATTTCAGAGAAGGTGGTTACAAAAGGTTTCAAAAGATAAGATATACGCCATAAAAGCTGTCATAGTATGGCGGGAGGGTTATCTAAATATATAGATGACAATTTGGCTGATAGCCAGTGCGGCTATTTGGTTTTAATTTTTGTTTTTTGGTGTTATTTATTATCCGTTTTGTGCCAGAGGTTTTATGAAAATAACCCAGCTGGTGTAAAGACTTCCAGCTTTTCTTTGCACTATTTTTAAATCTTTAGCCAAAGCTAATATGGAACAAGAGATAATCATTGGCCACTGCCATTGGTAAATGGCTTCTTATTTGCTGATAGGCTGAGAGCCATCTCCAAGGCCAATATTTGCTAGAATTGATTGTTGGTTTTTCAGTCAGTCCAACTGATTGGTTCAGAGGATGAAGCAGCTAATTTTTTTTTTCGTCTTGCACCACGGTGAAGCTGACATTTGTGGTTCTGAATTAAATATCTCAACAACTTTTTCCAGGAAATCTGTAACTCTTTCACGTCCACCCACGATAAATATTGATCAAGCTTAACTCGAATTTTCGCACACAGATAAAATCAGGTCGTAGTTTACTCTACCAATAGTTTAGTTTACATTTAGTTTACACAAGTGATGCCATTCTCAGCTGATAGTCGTGTCATGTTACTCAGGAAACGCTGAGTAAGGTGCTAATCATGGTAAACAGATGTCTCAACATTGCTGCAATTGTGAGCATGCTGATGTTAGCATTCAGCTTTTGATGCACTACTGTGACAAAGGGCAGACTAATGGAGACTCAGAGTTGTTTTCACAACACGTTTTCAGTGACCCTTGCATCAGTTTCAAATACAATATGCTTTAGGTTGCTGATCACAGCAGTTTTTAAAGCTGTGATTTCCACTGATGGTGAACATCCTGGGTAGCTTGGCTTTGTTCCAATTAAGACATCTTCTCAGCTTTTTTTAATGCATTCTCTGTTTTCTCTTATAGTATCCTTTCCTCTTGGGCTTCTGTGTGGCTCTCAGCTGGAGTGTCCTGGTCTGTGTAAGCCGAGTCTACATGGGGATGCACTCCGTTCTGGTTAGCAGCTGCAGTTTTTAACCTGAAATTAAATGTTCTCAGTGGTGATCCTCATTCAGCATCTTTTACTTCCATTATAGCCTGCAGGCATTTGCCTTCTTATACTATAGTCTTAGTGTAGCCTCAATATGAAACTTTGGTAAGGCAAAATGCATTTCTGAGAACTTCCACTGTCACGATACCTGCTGCGAGTGGCGTGCATATCTCAGATATCACTTGCATGCATACTTAAAATTACTTTCGGTCCAACTGTTGCAGTGAGAGGAGCTGTCAGATGACTTTTAGTTGAAAACAAAACATTATTTTTCCAATTGTTAGTATCAAATTCATTTTTTTCTGATTACTTAATACATTTCCTGTTGCGTGTAGCAGTTAGAGGAAGTAAGTGCTTTTTTTTCTTTTTTCTTTTTTTCTTTTTAATCTGCGTACCATACTGCTGGGTTTTGGAAACCTCTGATAAAAAACATCTCTTGGCCTTTGGTTAATGGTCTTTCAGGCTGGCTTTTTAGGGAAAAGGTAAAATTTATTGTAATTAGGGAAACCTTGGGAATTTGGAAAAAGAAATAATCCTGAGAAGGGTTTAGTAATAATTGTTATTACTTTTTCCTGGATTTATTTAAATATAATTTGAAGATGCAGTATTTTAGCATTTCTGCATTGTCACTAAAACACAATGCTAAGCCCATTAACAGATTTATAACATAAGTATGAAGTTGACATTTATAATTCATGGAACATGATGTTAACAGAGCCAATAAACAAATTAAAGCGCTGAGATTAGATTAGATACTGTGACCTGCAAACCTGTGACCTGGTAGCAGCTCTATGGAGATACTGCTTCCTCCAATGGTAACACCTGCTCATCTGTCAGCACCTCACCTGATCCTAACTGGACTTTTTTATGACTGTGGAGTAATCTGCAACTTAAAGGACATGTTTCATGGAGGAAAGTGTAATTGTAGCACCTCCTACAGGACAGGTAGCAGCAAAGCATTTTTTATTTGGTTGTTTATTGGATGTGTGTACTACTGTTACTTTAAAAAAAAAAAAAAAAGTTTAATTGTTATTAAACATATATCATCAGCCCTAAATATGCTTTGTCAGCACTCTTTCCTTAAATGCTACCGAAACTGTCTTGCTGCTTTACAATGATTTATGTCCCTGTGTTTCAGGAGGTAATCACTGGCTTCCTGTACACCCTCCTTATTCTCGCCTTCTTCCAACCAATTCTGGGGAAGATTGACAACTACTACATGATGGGCAGCTACGCTCCACTTATGATTGTCATATCACATGTGGGCTTCGGACTTGTGGCTTTCTCTCTGGATTCGTGGAGCACCTCTCGGGGCGATACAGCTCAAGCTCTGGGCACTGGGGCAGGAGCTGCTTTAGCTTCCCACGTGAACTATCAGCTGGGCCTCCAGCTGGATCCTCCACTGTCATCGTTTCCTCTAACATTGCCATCACTCAGCGTTAGCTTGGTGTTGCGCTCCATGCTACGCTTCTTCATCGGAGTCGCCGTACTCCTCGTCACGAGGATGATTATGAAAGCAGTGACTATTCCTTTCTTATGCCGACTATTTGGGCTGCCCATGGACGATGTAAGACGGGCGAGACAGCAAATGAAAGTGGAGCTGCCGTATCGTTACATCGTCTACAGTGTTGTGGGTTTTAGTTGTGCGTGCTTTGTGCCTCTCCTCTTTAAGATCTTAGGTCTTGCCTAACTGTTGTGTGCAAACTGCCATGTCCTGTTGATATGGTGAACATGCTGCTTGTTTTGACACAAGGGAAGGCTCTGTTTCTGCATGATTAAGGGCGTTTTAAAGGATAAGTCCTATGGTATTATGTGTTTCCATTATCGTTAAATCCCATCAAAAGACTAGAATCGGTAATGAATCGATTGACAGTGCGGTGTGTATCCAGCCAGAGGGGTGTACTACAAAGTCATATTAATGGTTTAAAGTGCCGTGTCGAGCAGCTGAAAGTTTCAGAGGGCTCACTCAGCACTAAAATAATTAACTTGAATTAAAATGTTTATTTTATGGCTCTGGGATAAATCCCAAGATTAATCATTTTCTGCAGCATTAATCTCTTGTCATTTATGTTATCTTCATGCATCACCAATTTATCATCTGATAACATCTCTGATCGACTAGGCAACAGACATAGGGAACCTTTTGTGCAGAAGAAGAAGAGTCACGTGACCTGTGAAATGCCCTCTTTGTTAGCACTCAGAAAACCTCGCCTAACAGAGAACGATAAGAACCACTGTTGTCATATCTGTTATCTCCAATTGTGGTTTTAGGTTTTGTTGAGCCAGCAGAGGCAAAGAAAGCCTGGCTATGGGGAAATTTGTTTGTACTACACCCCTCAGCTGTGACGTTTCATTACCATGAGAACAACAGCTCACGTATGCAGTCATGCTGATACAGACAAAACCACAAGTATTAATTATTTATGAATAATTACTTGCTAAAAACTGCAAAACCCACTGGCTTAAGTTTATGAGCTGGCAGCCATGCTCTGGAGGAGTTTAAAAGTAATGTCTTTTGGTTTTGATCTTTTTGGGGGATTTGTTGAATTATTAAATGGATGGGATATCACCTGCCTTATCCTTTAAGATCCACCTGTGCTCAACACATTTAAGTGTTAACTGGAGCTACTTAAATATAAAGTACTGTAATGATGCTCATATTCATCATTGTGGAATCTATTGTTCAAATATAACTTTTTTTTTTTTTTTTTTTTGGAGAGTTTGACTCTTTGAAATTAAACCAAAATATGAATCTGTAAATCAAAGCGATGAAAAATACTGTAAGTATTTAAGCTTCCAGGCTTCAGGACATTTAATGATCTGTATGTAAATACGGAGGACTCTTTACCTTTTAGTGGGTCGTATATGTCATCACTATTTTTCTACATTTCCATATTCAGCGTTGTCCTGTGTAACTTTGGCCCAAATTTAGGTTAAGTCGATTGATAGTAGAGAATTAATGAAAAACAATATTTTTGATAAATTATTTTATCATTGTATTTGATGAATGGTTGTATTGGGAAACAAAGGAATATATTATTCATACTTTATTGCTCTGAATGCCAGAGACGTTTCAGTTCTCCTTACTCTCGCAGTCTGCAAAACCTTAGACCCTAAAAGTTGTCTGATTGTTGTAACTGTTTGTAATTTCTTGTGTTGTTTTAATAATCAGTCCGAATATCAATGCCCGACTTATATCAGAACATGTAGGGCTATTTATAGATCTGCTATTTCCATCAGTTCTCCCATTTTTTTTTTTTTTCTCTTGTTGTCTGATACCTGTGTATATTTAAAACATTTGGAGACAATAAAAAATAAAATATTTTAAAAAGAAAAAAAGAGTATTTTATTTTGTTGTATTATAAATAAATTCAGGTGAAGCCACTCACAACATAGATGGGAGACCTGTCCACAATGTACCCCATCTCTCACCCAGTGATGGCCAAAACATGGATCTGGATAAGCGGTTAAGAAAATTGATGGAAACCATTTAGTGCATCTGGGATTTTTATGCTAGTGTGTTGTGTTTTTTAATATTGTAAATATTGTGGCCAAATGGACAAAAAAGAAGACATATGCACTTAGAGACTGTAAAATCTTAGATTTCTGTTGAAATTACTTTGAAGGCTCTCAAGACATCATCTCTCAGGAAAAATAATAAATAAATAAAAGAATTTCACCAAACGTGACTCTTGAACTTGTCATTCCACAATGGAAGCAATTTGTTTTTGTGCCATATTACAGTTATTTCATAATTAAATATTATTCCAGAAACATTAGAATTTTTAAGTTGCTTCTATGTTTATATAGTTAAATTATTTTAAAGACTGACTTGCAGCTACATCTTTTTATTTTCTTTATTTTTCTTTATTTTCATTTTTTTTTATTTTTCCATTCACCTGAGATGGTAGTGGAAAAGCATTTATATATGATTGTACATTATCTTTTAATTGTACATTACCTCTTTTTCAGCAAAAAGTGAATCTAAAAAACTTAAAGCAGGATGGAGTGTGATTAGGCTTTATTCCCACCTAGGTGTCCCTGTGAAGTATTTTTTGCTTTTTTCCAGGAATAAATGTTTTGAACATGTCAAATTGGCGCTTGATACTTTTTAAAATAAAAAATAAATAGACTAATTATATAGTGCACGTGCACTCGTGTAGAATCGCTTTCAATTTTTTAAAAATTCCGCCTAAAAGCTATTTGAGCTTTTATTTTGAAAACTGCTGGTCACCTGATAACCCGGAAGTCCGTAGTTTGACAGTTACCGTCCAAAACATTTTTTTCCTCTACTCCTGTGGTTCACAGTGGAGCAGCAGGATAGCAGGATTTATTACATTAAGGTTATATGACGTGTTGGTTAACTAATGTAGCCGTGACAGCAGTAAGTGAAGTAGTTATTTTAGAGATTTTTCGTTGAATTTTGTTTCCAACTTTCTTCGCTAACAGTTAAAAGTTTTCCTGTTGCTAATCTTAGTTTACCTTGACCTGCCGGCTGGATCGGCTTTTATGACACACGAACAACTTATGTGAAGTTTTGTGTACATAAGCAAGTCATCTGCCGCCCGCGCACATGCCTCGTTTGGAAAAGACAAATCTCCGAGGCAGGGACAGGTAGGAACCTTTTCTGCACTCACTCTTTGGGTTTTAAGGTGGTGCTGGGGAATGAGGAGTGAAGGTCATTCAAAATAGCTTGTAATTTCCACTCTTTCTCTGTCTGTTCACACAAATCAGGCCACAGTTAGACTGGAGGTTTGTGCAGAGGTTCTGCAGCATCCAGAAGGTCTTGTTCCCATCATGGACCAGTCAGAGTGTCCTGATGTTTGGGACGCTGCTGGGCGTTACTCTGGCAGGTAACAGCTGGAGGAGTGTAATAGAACAAAAAGAGGAGGAAACTGTAAACTTAGACTGTGGTCTAACTTTGAGGAACTTCTGATAGCATCAGAAAGCTTGCATTGACTGCAGTCAAATGAGCCCTGACCACAGGAGGCTTTGTCTCTTTCTTGATGACCTTTAGCTAATCATTTTGCTCTTTTATGAGTCACTGTTTGAACTGACTCCTTCCTCATGATACAATGTGCTAACACGTGTTTTTCTGTCATCAGAGCAGCTGATCATTTACCAGGTGGGAGTCCTCCCCAGCCACTTCTACAATGTGCTGGCAGACAAAAATTACTCAGGCTTCAGGAGTCTGGTGGGCACTGCCATGGTGCTCATTTTATTCAACTCCACAGTAAGTTAAAGTAGCAGAGGAACGACAGAAGTCAACATACTAACACAGTAGCATTTATCCTGCAAAGCAAATAAGATTAACACCCTACAGACACGCTGTCTCACGCGTGTCCAGTATTTCTGTTTATGCTTTCTTGGGCGAGTCGCCCCTGAAAAAAATTTATTTTAAATTTTATTGAGACACATACCTGGTCAAATTAAAGCTATAGTAGAAACCCATCTCATATTGATTGGTATAGGTGTAGTCATTTAAATCATTTATATGATAATTTAATTGCTGTTCATACATTTGGAAATAATGTTAATTTTCTGCATCTTTCTTTTACTACTGTATATTTTACTAATATGTGTATTTATGGTAGTTTTGTATTTATAGTGTATTGTGATTTTAGCTTGACAAGGGCTGGAAATTAACAATAGGTGTAAACTCTGTGTGCAGCATATCAGTTTCACGCACTGTATCAGAAGTATGTCAAACTGCATTTTCCCTTTTAAACGCTTAAATGAAATACGTAGATTTAAGGATTTAAGGAAACAGAAATAGCTGCTTTTAGCTGCTCCCCTATTCGCAAGGGGTCACCGCAGTGGTAGCTCTGTGTTTGATTTGGCGCCGTTTTTATGCCGGATGCACTTCCTGAAGCAAGCCTAAAGGGATTTGTTTCTCCTCTTGGGATCGAATTAATTAACGCGAGTCGTGCAGGTTTGGTTTGTGAAATATACAGTTTTTATAAGATTAACACTAAGTCTCTGCAACTGCATTTACTTTATTTATCAGAACCTGTTTAGTAGTGTACATTATCTGTTACATTCAGATGCGCATTTCAAATACCTAAGTCAAAAGTTTGATAAATAGTTTCTTATGTTTTACTGCATGGCATCACACCTTTGGATTGATGCTGTAACAGTAGCAACTTTATAAGGTCAGGACAACCTGACATGACCATTTTATAGCCGCATGCATTTGGTCTTGATTGTGTTTGCTTGGATTTTGAACCTAAGAAACTAACTTTAGTCAGCTTATTTAAGCATGTTGCTTTTTAAAGGAACTTCTGTGGCAGGTCTTTCCTGATCTATAACATCTTTATTTAAGTTATTGTCACTTATTGTTACTTTTTCTCTCTCCCCTTCTTTGTTGTTCCCCTCCCATGCAGTTGAAAAGTATTGACCAGTACATTTGCAATCAGATGTATGTCAGCTGGAGGAAGACGCTAACAGAGAGCCTCCATTCGGCCTACTTCCAGGGAAGAGTCTACTACACGCTCAACGTGCTCAGAGAGGACATAGACAACCCGTAAGCATGAATGCATTTCCTGGTTGGTGTATTGTTATGCATGAAAATGTTTTGCTGTCATTGTCTAATTGCGTTGTTGTGGGCAGAGACCAGCGGATCAGTCAGGATGCAGAGAGGTTGTGTAAGCAGATGAGCAGCATGGCGAGTCGCCTGATCATCTCACCATTCACCCTGACTTACTACACCTACCACTGCTTTCACAGGTGAGCACGTTGTGCTGTATGATCAACCCCATCACACACTGTGGTAGAGATCATTCAGCTATGTCGGGGTGCCACAGTTTTACAGCCACGTTTCTGAATATCTGTCCTTTAGAGAGGCCCAGAGTACATAAAACAAGGGATGGAATTAGAAAGTTAGAAGAATAAATACCTGTTATATGTAATTTAAAGCATTACATGTGCTCTACAAAAGGTCTGCTGCAACTTTGACCTTATTAAAATTCAGGCTAAATTGGGGCTTCTTGTTAACCCCTAAGCTCTGTTTGACATTTCCAGCTGGAAAAAAAGAACAACCTTAAATTTAGTAACAGGCTGCAAAACAGTGAGGGCAAAAGAACAACCTCTACTATGGATGGGAAGCATATTCTGACATACAATAAACCTTCTTGTCCTTATCATCAGACTGCAGTAAGATTTGGAAAAAATGACTCTGTTTGCTTCCACTTTATCAAAAACTGTCAGTTAGAGAGAAGATAACAGCCTTGTAAAAATAACAGACCCCTTTAACCCTTTCTAAAAAATCCTGGGCTCAACAAATTCTACATCAGCCGTAGTTGTAGTAATACCAGGTGGTCTTTGTTGTATTCGTGCCATAGGTGGTGACCTTTGAAAATGGCGCTGGTTGCATTTATATAACATGTACAGCCTGGACTCGATATGCTGGCCTCCAGAGAGGAAAAAGGTTAAATGTGAGCTGTAAAAGCAGCAAAATGACTCTTTGAATATCACTGCGTGCACTTTAAGTGTTGTGTTGTTGATGTATTTTGATGTAACGGGCTCCTAAAGTTGTTTTGCTTTGCAGCACTGGCTGGATTGGTCCTGTGAGTATCTTTGGTTACTTTGTAATCGGGACTATTGCCAATAAAATCCTCATGGGGCCGATTGTGTCAACTCTCTTTGAGCAAGAGAAACTGGAGGGAGACTTCAGGTAGGTTCAGCCTTTATAAGTTTGTAAATTTGTGCTAACAGCAGATTGATTTAACCTCTAACAGAGTCTTTGGGTATTCTGCCAGCTTTGTTTGAAACAAATCCTTCCTGTATTTGTTGTCAAAGACACTTGGGTTCTGTTAAAAGGAAATATCTGTAGGCTTTGGCGCAATGCCTTCTGTGTAGGGGTGGGTTCTTATAATCGATTCATCGATTAAAATCGATTCTGGCTTGGATAACGTAAAATCGATTCATTAAAATCCTGAATCGATTTTTTAATATAAATTTATTTTGCCCAAAATGCCAGAATCTCAGGTGAAATCTCACAAAATTTCAAGAACCACCAAACAGTTAAGACAGTAAATGAGAGCAGGAACACGGATTCTGCACAAAGACTTAAACACCCGCGGATCAGAATCAGTTAGATGTCGCTTTTCTCACAGTCGGGGCTGAAAGCCGACAGCTCGCTGACTCTGATCTGTCGGCGGGTCTGCGCTTTGTGTGCACGCCCTTTATGCGCCGATTCTAAAGCTGTTAGTTTGATCTCTCTCCAAACAATATTGACCGAACCAGCAGCAAAAGAAGATCCAAACGCTTCACATAAACATCGTCATGAATTCACTCAGACTTTTACTGTTTTGCTTCCACTGCGATGCACAGCTCTCTCTCTGTACTTCAAGAACAGTTTCCCTTTCTTCATTATTCGCTTGCTTGTTACGCACAAGTCTACTGTTGTTTACAGGCTGTCGGCCGCTGTTTTTTCCCTTTTACATTCTTCCGAAAAGAAAACCTCATTTCTGCTGTTCAATACTGAACAAATTTAAACTTTTTAAAATTATTCAAAATGCAAAACGCTGTGTCTGTAATAAAACCGCTGTAACTTCAGAGGTGATGTTCATATGTTGATTAATGGTTTTCTTTCGTTTTTGATGTACTGCAGAATATTTTTATAAAATCCCAGGCCAGGAAAATCACCTACATGTTTTTCTGTGTTTTATCCTCAGCTACTTTGACACAAAGGCCTCTGCTGTGATGCTCACACCTGTGATAAAGTCTTGCGTGTGTCAGCTTCCTTTTTATTGATACAAAAATATGTAAATGTACTGATCTGAATTATAATATTTCTGACTGTCAAAATTTCCCAGATTTAAATCGAATCGAATTAAATCGAATCGTGGATCGAATCGATTCGGGGCCTTGTGAATCGGAATTGAATCGATTCTAGAAATCAGTGACGATACCCAGCCCTACTTCTGTGTAACACAGGATATGCATCAGCTTGTTTTTTTTAAAAGAAGAATCTATCACAAGCTGAAACAGCCTCCCTTTGTGTTCAGAGAGGAACAGATCAACTGGTTTCTGTTAAAGTGGATCTTTTATGGTTTTCTTTATTTCCTGTCATGTGTATACTGTCACAACAGCATGCAATGATTATATTAATCATGGAGAAATCCTCAAATAATGAGTTCAGGGTACACATGATCTCTGTAAGCCACCAGCTCAGGTTTCACACTGCTCTAAACAGTCAGATTCAGATCTTTATGAAATCAGTGAGAGTAGACAACAGAAGCCTCCTGAGGGGTATACTATGAAGTGAGATTGGTGGATTATTGAGGGAAACTGATCTGTGTGCTTTTCTATTGTAAAAGTGATGCTATTTGTTATATTTTCATATTCTTTATAGCTCTGTATCATCTGCTCCTCCACCTCTGATTGGAGTAGGTTGTGCTCTGTAGGTCTATTTTGTGCAGAAGGAAGCATTACATGACATGTGAAACGTGCGGCTGTTCCTACAGTGGATGAACTGAGAGGCTGTTCATCCACATTGCTTTGAACTGTGAATCATGCAAATATACTGTTGTGGGTAGTCTAGTAAGGATCTGGAAATGAGCGAGCTGGATCTCTTTTAAATTGCAATTGATGCA
Source organism: Rhamphochromis sp. 'chilingali' (assembly GCF_963969265.1). Classification (NCBI taxonomy): domain Eukaryota; kingdom Metazoa; phylum Chordata; class Actinopteri; order Cichliformes; family Cichlidae; genus Rhamphochromis; species Rhamphochromis sp. 'chilingali'. Next base: position 9,914,135 of record NC_137932.1, on the reverse strand, counting down.
CATTTTTATCACACATGTTTTTTTCATGTCTAGATTCAAGCACATGCAAATCCGTGTCAATGCAGAGTCTGCAGCTTTTTACAGGTGAGACACAACCACAACATTACTGATGCTGCAAAGGTGGCTGTTATTGTTGCCAGACAGTTTGAGTTTATCTTCCTGTATTGATAAGATGTATTGATGGAGCTTATTCAGAAATCGAATGAAACCAGAGAACGAAATGGAAAAAAAAAAAATCCACCTGTCTCTACTTGCAGAGCTGGTAAAGTGGAGCACATGAGGACGGACCGCAGACTGCAGGCTCTGTTGTATACTCAAAAGAGGCTCATAAACAAAGAGCTCTGGCTTTATAGTAAGAAAGTTCTATACCTTACTGTTATCATGCTTATATAACACTACTTTGTACACTCAACCTCTAAACCTGTAATGTCTCCTTTCACAGTTGGAGTGAACACATTTGACTACCTTGGAGGATTCCTGAGCTACATTATAATCGCCATTCCCATTTTTAGTGGTGTTTACGATAGCCTCACTCCTGGTGAACTTAGTGCTCTCATCAGCAAGGTAGACATGTTTTATGTCTTTTCTTATTTAAATATCTCTTTTTATTTATGTCAAAATAGAACTTAAAACAGAGCTATATAAACGATTAAAAAAAGGAACTGTGTACATCCTGGTTAGGCAACAGTTTGAGCCATTTGTATTATGTTGCATGATAACCTAATACCTCAATAAATGTAAAAGTACCAGCCACCTTATTAGGTACACCTTTCTGGTACTAGGTTAGACACCCTTTTTTCTTCAGTGCTGCCTTCATTTTTTCAACAAGTTTCAGCAAGATTCAACAAGGTGTTGGAAAATTCCTCACAGATCTTTGTCCATATTAAAATGATAACATCACACAGTCGCTGCAGATTTGTCAATTTCACATCTATGATATGGATTTCCTGTTTCACCAAATACCAAAGGTGCTCTATTGGGTTGTGATCTGGTGAATGCAGAGGCCATTTGAGTACAAGATTTCATGTTCAAGAAACCAGATTGAGATGATTTGTTCTTTGTGACGTGGTGAATTATCTCGCTGGAACAAGTTTCATTGGAAGATGGGTAAACTGTGATCATATAGGTATGGAGATGGTATGCAAGCTGTGATGCTTAAATGATGCTTAGTTGGTACTAAGGGACTCAAAGAGGAAGGACCCTCCTCTGACCTCTGACATTTAAATGCATTTTCACCCAGAGAGCTGCTGCTCATGGGATATTTTCTCTCTGTTTTTTTATTTTTATTTTTTTATCATTCTCTGTAAAGCCTAGAGATGTTTGTCTGAGGATAATCTCAGCAGAGGCAACAGTTTGTAAAATCCTCACACAAACCAGTCTGGTACCTAGAACCATCCCATGTTCAAATCCACCTTCTTCCTCATTCTGATGCTTAGCTAAAACTTCAGCAAGATGTTTTGACCATGTCTGCACGTCTAAAAGCATTGCCATGTGATTGGCTATTTCAAGAGTTGCAATAATAAGCTGCTGAACAAGTGTACCTAATGAAGTGGCTACTTCAATATGTGGGAGCCAGATAGTTCTGAGTATCTGTGCATATTTTTAACCTGATGACATCAATACTAAATTAGAAGATAAAATCCAAAACTGCTGTCTTGCATGAGTGCACACTGTCCTAATGCTTTCCTTACAGTGGGGCTGAAAGAGGAAATCCATCATGTTTGTTAGTAGAGTAGTTTACCCACTAGGTGGCACCAAAATCCTTTTTATCCCCTCAAAAAACGTAAACGCCATCTCTTGCGCTGCACACAGATTTGACTTCTGAATGTTTTGTTGTGCATGCAGACCTTTTGAAAAAACAAACAAACCTAGTCTCTTATTGACTCTCTGCTTCTTATTCCCTCTCCTTGTTCACATTCAGAACGCCTTTGTGTGCATCTACTTGATAAATGGTTTCACGCAGTTAATAGACCTGTCAACTACTCTGTCAGATGTGGCTGGATACACCCACAGGTATCAGGCTGCATATTTAAATTCACCTCTTTGAGGACAAATGATGACAGCAGGATTTGTGTATACCGTCCACCTTTGCATAACCGTGTGTGTGTGTGTGCGTGTGTGTGCGTGTGTGTGTGTGTGTGTTGCGGTCAGGATTGGGGAGCTGAGGGAGGTGATGGATGACATCCTACGCAAGCAGTGCGACTACGACCCAGCATCAGGAGAAAGCTACGACTTTGACAGGTTTGTGTGGGCACATTATTCTCTGCTGCGTTAAAAAAAGAAGCACAGTGTGATGATTTGAGAAGCAGGCTGCATGTGAGGAGAATTTATTAGATTACATTAAACATACAGAAATGGAAACGGGAAAAGATGGTAAAAATTCATGTTTATACCAAAACCTCTGAGCCTCAACTACATCACACATCACCACCTCTCCACACAGTGACTTCAACATCCACGCAGGCCCAGTGGACACGGCCTTCATCGTGGACCATCTTTCATACAAATCCCCTTTCTCCGACGAGCTGCTGGTGGAGGACCTGAATCTGAAAATCAGCCAGGGAACTCATCTGTTGGTGGTGGGGAACACGGGCACCGGCAAGACTTCACTGCTGCGGGTCCTCAACCGTCTCTGGGAAGCACACAGCGGTGAGAGCAGAAGAACTGAGACTGTTTGGCCTAATTTGATCTTTTTTTATTATTGTATTAACTCTTTAGCAAATCGGGAGAAGCGAAGACGGCACAAAAAAGGGCAATAATAACAATGCATAACATGGGGGGGGGGACTAAGAATGACGGGAAAAATACATAAATAACAAAGAAACTGAGTCTGAGTTATTTAAAGAGATTTGTATATGGCAAGTATGAACATGAAAAACAGATCATAGTTTTACACGGATGTTGTCATGTATTGTTGACAACTCATCAGTACTGCACTTCACTGACTTGAGGAACAATAGCAACAACAAAGGTTCCATTACGTTAAATTTTATGTTTTTAAAAAGCCACGATATGGGGGTAAATAAATTTACTAGCTTGTTTTTGTTTATTTATTTATTTTGATTGGGAGAGATATGAGAAGGCAGTGTAAAGCCATCAAATAGAAACTGTAAAGCACAAATACATTCATTCAGCTGTCTGTCCTTCATTTTCCCTCAGGCTTTGTCCAGATGACCACGTGCTTTGGGCCCAGAGGAACGCTCTTCCTGCCACAGAAACCCTACCTGACCGATGGCACTCTGCGTGAGCAGGTCTCTTCTTATTGTGCTGTTTTTCTACAAATTTCTTCTTTTATATAAAGCGCTGATATGTTTATATCTAAAAAAGAAAAAAGAAAAACTTTAATTACTGAATTTACTGAAACACTTGTTTCCAACAGGTGATCTACCCACTGAAGGATATTTACCCTGCATCAGGTATTGTATTAAATGTGATCAACAGCTAATTAGCCAGAGGAAAACTACTCTATTAGTTAATCTGTGTGTGTGGTGTATTTTGTTGGGACAGAGACAAGCTCATCACTGTGTTACATCTGCCTTTCTTTTAAAACAACACCTTTAAGTGTGTCAAAACTGGGGAGAACGGTTGCTGCAGTTTTGAATGTGGCAGGACTCATTGTCCCTGTGCCACTTAGTGTCTCAGCTGCTCAGCGGTTTGGGCCTTTCCTTTGTTGTAATCTTTGCTACAAATGCTGTCGGTGGCAGGCAGGACAGCACTGCACTCAGTTCCTTTTGCTTCAGCTTTGTCTTGCTGAAATCATCAAGATTCAAGATTCAACAGCTTTATTGTCAGTACAGTAGTATACACTGTATACAGTGTACCGAAATGCTGTTTCACCGTAAACCCCCCATGGTCCATTTATAAATATATAAAAGATATATCTCCAAGAGATATAAAACTAGGAATTACAAATAAATAACATGCTAGGATTTGATAAAATTAGGGCTAAAAAGGTACTAATTACTAACTATACAATACTATAATGGTAACTATACAATATTAACTGCACGATAAACAAAGACAGGACAGAGACAATACAAAGTGGAATGTGCAGTAGGTATTGAATACCAGTTTCAAGTTATCATTAGGATATTATTGACGAGGCATGACAAAGACGTGCAAAATGTGCAAATATATTATAATTTAGATGTGTGTTCAGAACTATGTGACTGAGTGTTCAAGTAAGCATATTGTTCCCAGGTCCAGTTTGTAGTGGATTTGTGGAAGTTTTTGTTTTTGAGTCTTTTGATGAGTATTATAAGGTGTTTGTAGAGGTGTATGTTTATATCAGTCCTTTTATGGTAGTGAGTTGAGGGCTCTGACTGCTTGGGGGAAGAAGCTCTTGCAGTGTCTGGTCGTTACGGTTTTAATGCTGCGAAACCGTCTGCCAGATGGAAGGAGGGAGAACAGTGCATGTGAGGGGTGGAAAGTGTCCTTCACTATGCTGTTCGCACGTCGGATGATGGGTCTGTCATAGAGATGGATGTGAGATGGATGTGAGAGGGCCTCCAATGATCCTCTCTGCTGTCCTCACTATCTGCTGCAGAGACTTCTTTTCAGTTAGGGTGCAGTTCCCATCAATGCGTTCCCTGCAGTTCTTTTTTGTTTTTTTTGACTGATTACACAGGACAGTTTGTCTGTGCTCTTTGACAACAGTTTCCATGTTTCTGAGCACATGAATTTCCACTACACTTTAATTCTACAAGTTCTTAAGTTGTTAAGAAGAAAGCTCAGCCTCTCTAAAGAGCCCTCTTTAAGTACCTCAGGATCTTCTATTGTAAATTAACCTCTTTAGCAATGAACTGTTCGACCAAATCAAGAATCAACATATTTTTATTTTTTACAAATATATTGTGTGTACGTGTGCGCGCGCGTATTTATCTTACTGAGGATCGTTGATACTAAATGGCAGTGCTGTAGAGAATTCAAGAAAAACCAGAATTACATGTCATGTTTTCAGGGTCGGTGGATGATGACAGAATTATACAATTCTTGGAACTAGCCGGAGTGGTGAGATAAATTCTGCTTTCATCTCCAATGCATGTTATTTCATGAAATTACTTTTCATTTTCACTCATGCTAAATAAAACCTTGATGTGTGTGCAGTCCAGTCTGCTGAAACGGACGGGCGGGCTGGATGAGAAAGTGGATTGGAACTGGTAAGAAACAATTAAAGAAGTAAAAGTGTGTAATACTTCCTCAAGCTTGTTTTTGTTCTCTGCAGGTATGATGTTCTGTCTCCAGGTGAAATGCAGCGTCTCTCCTTTGCACGACTCTTCTACCTGCAGCCCAAATATGCAAGTATGCTCCTCTGGATACTCGCTAGAGCATCTCATAAGAAAACATGCATGCACTGATGAAGTTTTTAGTCGTGCTGAGTGTGTGGTTCAAGTGAGCTGAGGCTGTTTGCTGTGTTTACCGGACTGATGTGTTCTAGTCTGCAATTTTCTGGTGTTTGAACTTTAGTTTTAGATGAAGCCACTAGTGCTTTGACCGAGGAGGCGGAAGCACAGCTGTACCGAACTTGCAAACAGCTGGGCATGACTTTGGTCAGTCTGGGACATCGCAGCAGCCTGGAGAAGGTAGGCCAAACATCCTGACTCCAGTTAGGATAACTGGTGGAAATTACAGCCTGCACACTCAAAACTTTTGCTGTTCTTGGACACATCTTTTGCTTTAGTCACTGTTGTTGAGCCAAATCCCAGTAAGTGGGTTGCTTTGTATGACTCTTCCACATCTCCAAAAAGAGTAAAGTTGATCAGCAATACATTCTTGTGGCTTAGTTTCACCTGCCTTCTCTTACCTTGTTCTCAGATCTGTCCAACTGTTACTACATTATGTGAAACTTTGTTTTTCCAGTACCATGATGTCCAGCTGAAGCTGTGTGGAGAAGGCCGATGGGAGTTAACAAACTTAAAAGGAACTAGCGGAAACCTCAGTCTCAAAGATGAAGCAATGTGACTGTGGCCATCTATTTGAAATGCTTTAACCAGTGTTTATGTTTACACAGTGTCTTTAGAAGAATGTGAAAATTCTTCCTAGAACCAAATCAATCAAACTAATCCACTATTAACTTTTGATTTTTAGTGTGTGGACTAAAAAAAAAACTGGAATTTCACCCAATCACTTCTTGGTTCTGTTGCTTTTGTGTACGCCATCTGTTATCCCCAAAAATGGCAGCTTCTAGACTGACCTGGTCTTCAGTGGAGACGGTGCTTTTAATCTAAATATTTTTAAGAAAAAGATAATAATCGAACACATGCTGAAGAGATAAGGTATATAGATGTGGGGTGTACTGTAAGGCTGTAATTACATTGTATTAAATTATATACTATTGACTCAACATCGTCTATCAGTGTGGGGAATAAGGAACGTAAAGGGTCCTCGCCGTGTCACTCGCTAACATTCCAGTGCTCTCAGACAGCACACTTTGTTCTGTTAACAGAGGTACTTTAATAGTTTGAAGAAGGCTCGTGTGTCACACCACTCAAAAAGTTCTGGTCCCACATAAAGTTCACATTTTAAGATAAAAACAAAAACAACTCTGTAAATCTTTAATGCATTTATGTGACTTTACAGTAGCTTAGTGTACAACATTTCCAATGGGAAAACGTTATTACTGTGTAATAAACAGACTTTCACACAATATTCTTTTTAATTCCTTCTAAGAAATGTCGGTATGTCTGCTCACATGAAAATTGGTATATTTGATGAAGGCAAACAAAATTATGCCTTCATACTATGATCCCAGCTTGAAGTACATCAACATTTTGTGCTTTTTAATTCACATTATTTCTTCCGGCATGTGATGGCTCAAAAATGCCATCTCCTACCTGATATATGAAATTTGAAACAATAGAAAATTAGTTTTGACCCTAAGAATCACTGATAGAAAAATCATCCTATCAAAATGTAGGCTAAAAAGAGACCTCTCATATGTAGTAAATTCTTTCAGCCAGACTCTAATCCCATATGGTGATACGACCCTTTAAAGTTTACCTAAAGTGCACATTTTGAGTTTCTCTGTAGCGAATTATCACCAAGCAATGCTTTTTTCTCGTTATTGTGTCATAGACAATAATTTGGTGCAATTTTTTTTCTCTGACTCTATACCACCTCTTGTGACATTGAAGCTCAAGGTTAGAAAATTGTGCTGAACAAAAACAAGATTTTGGATTTAGAGTTTGAATTTTTGTGTAAAATTAATTCGTTTGCAGTTTTTAGCCCTCTGAATCTGTTCAAAATCACCACCCTTTCAGCTTGTTCATGGCCACAAGTGGCCAGGATAGGATTCAGAGGGTTAGATTGTCAAATTTGACATTGACATTTGTTTTTCCAACCCTGAAAATTCCATGTTTCCCTTTCTTAAAGGGGATAGAACTTGTAAAATAGTCCAAAAATTGAAATTTCATCTGGCTTCATGAAATAACATTATTTTGTAAAAAGTTCTGGGAGGTTAGGTGGGAACTTTTTAAAGGTTTTGTGGGTCTGGTTTATCTGGAGAGTGTAGACAGATTTTAAAAGAGCCTATCGGAATGATCTGGCTATTAAAAATATGTGTTCATACAAAGGCACAGGTCTGGTTCATGAAAATGGAGTGCAACATGCAAGCTTGCCTTGTGCACTCTTCTCTCCTTCAGAAAACACCTTATGATCGATTTTTACTCAAGAGTTTCTCGTGACCTTGAATGATCTCCTGAACTGCTGCAGGATCATCCAGAGTACTCAGGTCGCCCAAACCCTCCAAGTCGCTCTCCACAACTTTACGCAGCACCCGTCGCATTATCTTACCCGAGCGGGTTTTTGGCAGACGCTTGGCAAACTGTGACGAACACCAACACAATGAGAAGTTATTAAATAAAGTCAGATCATGACTGCCAGCATTTTCAAGTCAGCACTACAAAATTACCTGGATGAAATCCGGAGAAGCGTACTTGGCGATCTTTTCAGATACCATGCCGTTTAGCTGCCTCGACAAGTCTGCCTCTTGTACATCGATGCCTTTTTTAAGCACCACAAAGGCGTAGACACCTGACGATGCAAAAATCACACATTTATCTGCTACATTTAGCAAAACACATTGCTGACTGATTTACACTGAAAGGAACTGTGCTGAGTTTCTTACCTTGTCCTTTGATGCTGTGTGTATACCCTACGACAGCAGATTCAGCCACTGCAGGACACTGATTCTGTTTACAGAAGTCACAAACAGGATAAATTCAGCATCTTCATACTTTGTGGTTCTTCTAGAAAGACATTAAACTATTGCTTTAAAACAAAAAAATTAAACAACAACCATATAGTGCATCTGATACATCAGCCAATATGTTTTTTCTTTCAGATACAGTAAACTTGAACAGATTTATAACATTTGTAATATGTAGTAATTTATTTACTCATTTTGGCTCCGCCCACCTCCACTCGAATCGGCTGTTTATTGCATTTTGGGGCTTTCCAACTGAGAAGTTGAAGATTGCCCTCTGGTGGACACAGTGTGCAATGTCAACAACATGTTTGAAGGGCGTCTTCTTTTGTTTTCTTTTTCTGACCGTTATAAATGCCAATATTTATAGATGGGCAAATAGTTAATATTGATCTGTAATATCAGCGAAGTGATGAGCTGATAAGTGAGCTCTACAGCGCATTACTATTTAGGCTGTGGGCTGTAGCCGGACCATGCTCCCATTAGCAGTGATGCTCCTCAACATAAAAGTCAGGTCAGTTTTACAGAGAAATTGAAGATTGCTCTGGGGCTCCCAGAGAAAGATGCATTGTGAGCTTAATAAGGACTCAACTTTAAAGATGACGTGGTTTTTGCTTTTTAAGCTCAGAGCTGTGAACCTTGTTTAATCAGGTATCTTTGAGCTTTTGAAATGCAAGACATTCAAGTTAATCAGTTATTGGCCTTACCACTACGTCCTCTATCTCTGCTGTCCCTATCCTGTGACCGCTCACGTTAATGACATCATCAAGGCGGCCGGTGATCTGGTAGTACCCCTCCTCAGACCGATAGGCACCGTCACCAGTAAAGAAGTAACCTATATTATGTGCACCAGTACAGAAGGATTTAGAGACTGTACATTTCTCTTTCTGTGAAAACAGACATTAAGAAAACAGAGGCGGTCTGTTCCTGAACTCGTAAAACTGTACCAGGATAAGGCTGGAAGTACGTGTCAATAAATCTCTGGTGGTTGTTATGAATGGTTCTGGCCATACCAGGCCAAGGTTGAGCCATACACAGGGCTCCGGATGTGTTGTTGGAAGTCAGCACTTCGCCCTGAAGAAATCCAAAAACAATGCTAAATGTTAACCAGAAAAAAACAGTGTTACAAAACTTCTAAAACATTCCTAGGACACACAGAAACGCTACATTAAACCTCATTTAGCTCATTGGGTGATTTTTTTTTGCTATGTTTTGGTTATGAGAAGCAGGAAAAAAAGACTGGCTCAGGGACATCACTCCAACTGTCAGCACAATCTGTGCTTTGCAAATGCTAAAGCAACCTCAATCAGCACAAAACAGAGCGACAGATTTTTAATAGGGAGTTTGGCATGCACACACTTGGCCTGATCGTGGGAGTGGGAGGAGTATCAAAAGTGACACAGCTGGTGGCTATTTTATAATCCTAATCTGACCCCATCTCCCAGGTCGTTCCCAGCCATCCAACATTTGCAGGAACAGCACACACACACACCTCAGTGTCCATAAGCACCGGGTTAATGCCAAAAAAGGGTCGCATAGCCATTCCTGGGACAATCTCTGCGTCTGGGTCTGATGGCCTTGGTGCGATGCAGATGCCACCCGTCTCTGAGAACAGAGCAGAGCGAGTAAAGTGTGAATATATTTCAACATTTTTCCTTCAGATTACTCTGCCCTGTCCCTCACACTCAGCCCCATGCCAACTGGTTAGTGTATATAAAAATCTTTAATAAGCTTTCCAGACAGACACATTTAGTAAATTTAATAGTACAAAGGAATAAATTACATCCCACTGTTAGCTATGGCAATTATTATTAGTTTTATTATAAATTTTATTTGAAACTTGGTAGAGATGTTCCCCAAAGATCCGCACTTGGCCCAGCGATGTGTTCAGTATACATTGTATTTCTCTGCTTAGCCACATTGATTTAAACAGTTTTTGCCAATTTAATGTTGCTCAGAGGATTTTGTTTTGTTTATTAAGCCACTTAACACTGATCTATGAATCATTCAAGCATAAAAGGTACCTAACTCAAGGGATGAACCAGTGTTGTGTCTACACACAACAGACAAAGAACCAATTTAGGCACTTTTTAGTAGCAGCATACCAAAGTTAACACACTTTGACACACACAAAACAGTATTTTTAAACTCCCAAAGAGTTATTAGCTGAAAACCTGATATTTATTGCCATAACGTGAATTATGTTCTTTAAAAAAATTGAGGAAATTCAAAAGGAAGACCTGACATAGACCATTTTTTAAAATCCAGGTGCTAAGTGGAAGGTTGAATGTCAAGAGGTCCTTCTTGGGGAAGGGAAACCTCAACATTATTGAAGGCGTGTGGGATCATCTTAACAGACAGCAGAAAAAAAGGCAGCCGACGTCTAAAGAAAAGCTTTGAATGTCATCCAAGAAGAAAGTTTGACGAAGAGAGTTCAGGCTGTGAACTGAAGAACTGAAGAATAAAGGCGGTCATATCACTTGTACGAACTCTGTTTTTGCCTAATATACTGCATTCCCATACATGTTGTCATAGTTCAATAAATCGCAGTTTGTGAATCTACTGTAAGCCCTTCTCATAGCTACAGATATAGATTGTGGAATTACAGCCATACTAAGTAAATTAAATGCTATTAGGTCTGCGTGGACATCAGGGACCTCTGGTAATCCTCCTGGTGGTGTTGGTAGCAACAGAGGGGACTTTCTACAAAATAGGACACAACAGATGATTCGACAATAGCATTAGCCACTGGCATCCTGTTTACATCAGCTGTAACTGTGAGAGTCGTTGCTTCACAGTCCCAAGAAACAATGTGATTAACAAAAACAGTCCAGGTCGAGCACACAGGCAGTTAAGTATAAAAACCGGAGACAGGAAGCCCGGCTTCCAGTTTGAATTTTGCTGACTTTGGACACAACTAGGTTATCTCTTTTTCCAGTGATTAGATGGCATCATGTGTCTGAAAGTTTAAATACACTAAGCTATTTTTCCCCTTCATTTGCGCTGATTGAAGCTACTTTTCAAGCTCCCATCATCCTCTGTCCTCTCACCTCTCCAGTCCTGGATCATCCTACATGGAGGCTGTACGCCAGCAACGGCTCAAAATCCATTTTCCTCTCTAAACAGGCTACTTGCTTCCAGATCAACCAAATGGCATTTATGAATAATGCCACTTAGCCCTAATTGAAAACACTGGACCATGAAAATAACATAACAACATAATCCTTTTTACAGAAGTAGGGTATTTAGGTCATATCTGTGTCTGTAATTCTCAAGCTCATGATGCTCTAATGTTTAATTATCGTCAATTAATTATGGACTTTTGCCATTTGTATGGTAATTAACCCTGCTCTGCACCATTAGGTCATTATGCAATCTAATGAAGAGATAACTGACATTATTAGCAAAATCAGCTGATTTCTAACATGATGTTATTATGTCCCATCCAATGCTACACTTGTGCAGCATTTTGGAATCTTTCAGTCATCAAACGCTGAAGGACACGTTTATTTTGCAAGTTCTTCTTTCCAGTGGAAACTTCTGCATAAATTCTGCAGTCACAACATGTGCATCCTGCTGTCGAAACAAGCTAACTGCCACAACTGACCAATAAAAAGGAAGGGGGTAGACGTTTCTGCTACCTTCTGATAACCCTATGTAAAAGAAAATAAAGATAAAAAAAGCAATTGTGTGAAAGAGTAGAAAAGAAAACTTATGAGAACATTTTGGTTTGGAGCTTTAATAAATAATAAAATATAATAAATATGATGAAGCAGCAGTGCCTGCCTGATAAACTGGTTCTGGCTACATCCTAGCTTCCCGTTTGTTTGTCTGTTTTTTGTATATTTGTCACACTTACATCTTTTAGATCAAACAATTTAATATTATACAAAGTTACCTTGAGGGTAAATACAAAAAAATGAGGTTAATCACAGTTAATTCATGATTTAACAAGCCGGGTGCAATTGCTTTTCAATACAGGGTCAGATAGTTTTATTCCTTTAATAAATTAAATCATCATTTATAAAACTGCATTTTGTATTTATGATGGTTTTATTTGTATAATATTACAATTTGTCTAATTATTTGAAGCACTTAATTGTGTCAAATAGGTAAAAAAAAAAAAAAAATCAGGAAGGGGGCAAATACTTTTTCCACAGCACTGCAAGTGTGTTTTAACTGTGTGTACACAAACAAGGAGGATGTACAAAAGCCAGTACAAAAGCAGCACTTTTGTTCTGATATCTGCCAGAATTACAGAACCGAGCGTAGGCGGGCTGGTGAGACCTCTGTGTGGGAAAGGTTTATCTCAGCATTCCAAGTAAGGCCACAAGGCAGACAAGTTAGCGTGTTTGTTGATGTGAGCAGAATAAATTGGTGAAACGGAGACTCGTCACGTTTATCCTAACATTTTGTGAAAGTCCAACCTGTTTTTACGTTTGGATACTCAGTGCTGGAATCACATGATTTTGGTTTGGCACCACAGACTAGTCCACAGGAGAAGTGCATCCTCTTCAGATCTAAATGTCCTTATCCCCGCTTTGGTGGTGGATGACTTGAGTGTTAAAGCCACTGAATTTTCTTCTTTTTTTTCTTTAAAAAAAAAAAAAAAATCTCATTCCTTTGGTTTCCTGAACCGCTCCTGAAATAATCTTTAAGTCTGAGAAGAAAACACGTGGTTTGATTTTTAACTCCTAAGAGAAGAGAAATGTCTCTCTCCCTCTCTCTGTCTCACACACACATTACGTAACACTGTTATTGCTACAGGGACTCAGGCAGCTTCTCTCCCCTTTAAGATGGACTGTTTTAGTGTCTGCAGACGTGGCTGTGTTTGAGGAGGAGTTCATGACCTTACAGTAAGTTTCCATTGTGGAAGGATTAGGAATGAGGAATGTTCTAAGACTCACCGTGAAGCATGAAAATTCAATGTGAGCACAAAAAAGGAATTATTACAGATCAGCTAGAGAATACAGGGCAATATAAGGAGAGTAGGACAGACTATAGACTACACATCTGTATCTTATTGTTCTATACATCATTTGAGAAGTATGATCAACGTCTCTTTACAGGCTGGGATTCTCGCCGTTTCTCTCAAACGTGCTGTAATCACATCGCTACGCAAGAAACAATAACTTCAATCCACTGATTGTTAATAATTACCAGTTATTAACTGCAAATAACTTGGGACACCAGGGTCCAGCTGACTCACTGGTATTTTAACCAGCCTTAGTCTCTTTGGTTGTTTTATGCAGACAGCTGCATTAAAAAATAAAATAAAATACAGAATTTTGTAACTTTACTCTTTCCAATAATCTAATATTTAAATTTCTGAAGTATCCAGCTGAGTTTGTGCTACTGTAAAATGTAGTGTAGTGTTGTAAAATGCGGTGAATAAACCTGTCACTTCTGTGTGTTCGGTTACCGGTCTGCCACCAGGTGTCCACCACAGGACAGCGTCCGTCCCCGACCACTCTGTGGTACCACTCCCATGCTTCGGTGTTGATCGGCTCGCCCACTGCAGACAGACAAGAATAGCTTAAATCATACGGTACTGTGCAAAAGTATTCAGCCACCTGTCATTTCTTTACAATTTGCTTCCACAGAGACAGACTTTCTTTGGGAGCAGAGCGGTTCAGTCCAGCTCTTGAGTCATTCGGCAAACTTTAGCCTTTTCTCCGTGTTTCCCCTCGTCTTGACTTACTTAAGGAGGACATACTACACACCATGCTAAGATTTGGCAAGTTATTGGCTAATAGCTCTTTATGAGTAATCTTGTTGGCGCAAAAACAGTATTTTATGCCTGTCAAAGTGTGTTATAGTTGGCATTTTAGATTTGAATAAACAACCAAAAAAGAAAATTTCCTCGAAAAATTGTCAGGTACAAGGCCCGGACAGAAAATAAGTGAAAAAGCAGCCAGTATCCAAAGAAAAACTTTAAAAGACCTTCAGAAATCTTGAACTATTGCTCAAGAAAAAAAAAATGCTGGAAAGTCTCTTTCAACACAAAGAAATTAGAGATGGCTTAAAACTTTTTACACAGCAACTCTCTGTCTATAACCGCCTCATGGCTTCATGTCTTTTGCTACACAAATGAGAACCAGGTGAAAAAATACTTATTCTTTCTAAGCGTCCTGTTTCACATACCAGACCCGAGGGTTTTGAGGGTGGAGCGGTCGTACTTGTTCACCCACTGATCTCCATACTTGAGCAGCAGGCGGATTGCTGTGGGGGCCCCATAAAACTGGTTGATCTTGAGTCTCTCAACCATGTCCCAGTATCTTCCTGTGAACAAGACAAAATGTTGATTTATTTTTTTAACTTTTGGGTTTAGGATAAAGCAGTAGCCTAAAAACCGAACCCTTCAACTGTTTTTTAGATTTATTTTTAAAAACCTATCACTTGAAGAAGCTTTGCCTTTTTCTGTGCCAATAACGGCTCAAACAATGGAAAACTTTGCAGATTGTCATCTACATGTTGTAGCTGTTTACTGTCACCAGGGGGCAGTGTCACAAACAGTCTGCACACTACTCTTGTTTGTGTTTTTATCAGTCCTTCAGCAAGCCATAACCAACAAAGAGCCGAGTGTTAAACCAATCACTTTTCATGCTACTTCTCCCACCATGTGAGACACTCGGCTATCACTTCCTGTTCTGGCTTACTTTTCAGTCAATCAGCATTCAACCTGCATACGGTGTCAACCATGGGAAGCTACACACTGCTGGTTTTTCATATGACTGCATATCAATAATCCTTCACTCTGCACAGTCATAAAGTTATGCAAAGAAACGCAAACACGGTATCATAAATCCCTCACACGGCAGTTTGCTGCACCATCTTGTGGTGCAATCTGGAATTACACAAAGGTACACCCCAGCTCTAGTTCAACTTCAGCTGATCTCTCTTTAAAACAATACATAGCATGAAATAGGAGCACTTGTTTCTTCACATAAGTTCATTTCGTCAGGTTTTAAACTATCATTAAACACAAAAATTTACAATATTGTCTTTCCATCAAAGAAACATTTTACTTTTTATTTTGTGATAGTGTATTTGGACACCTCAAATCATAATTTCCATTTTGTTGTAATCATGTTCATACCTGGGTCTGGGTAAATAGGAGTGCTCTCAAACAGCACAGTGGTTGCCCCGTTGGCCAGCGGCCCATAGACCACATAACTGTGTCCCGTTATCCAGCCAATATCCGCCACACAGCCAAATACATCACCATCGTGGTAGCTGAAGACATACTGGTGATGACAGGGAATAATTAGAGGATTAGACGAGACAAAAACATAAAAATACTTTGAATATTCACTACCACGTGGCTCAATATTATACTAATATTTGACCCTTCTGAACACAGCAAAAATCTTGAACTGTCCCATCATGCAAAAAACATTTCAGAGAACCTCCTCATTTAATGTGCTGCAAACCAGGCTGAGATTTCCTCTCACACATAGTCACACGGAATTAGACATCACATTTTTGCCATTTATGGCCTTTGTTGGGAAATGGGAGCTAAACACTGTGTTTGCCGATAATGAAAACAGTGATTGTTTACCCTGTGTGTGAGCGCAGCATACAGAAGGTATCCAGCCTGCGTGTGGACAAGACCTTTGGGCTTCCCTGTGCTGCCAGATGTGTAAAGGAGGAACAGGACGTCCTCGCTGTTCATGACAGCTGGCTCACACACAACATCTTCCTTTAGCATCTCCTGTACGATGCAGTGAATAAACACAGTTACAACACCATTTATATTTTTAAGGCCAGATCACAAGAAGACACAACAACCCGTGTTTAGATTTTGTATCTGTCACTGTGCCAGGAGGTCAGTAGAGCCTGTGCACAGTTGTTATACCTGACAGTCACTAGTCAATCTCCTGATTAGTTTAGCAGAGGCTAGCTAAGAAAACTGGTTTCAAGAGCTAACATAGACACACATATTCCAGCTGTTCAGCCAGAGTCACTTTAGGTCCTTGTTCGTCATGAAACATGAGTGTGAGATTTCTTAATTTCTCATTTCTAATGTTTTGTTTGCTCACTGCAAACAATATAATATAAGATGCAAAATGCGCATGCTAGTATTGATTGTTTTTGTTTACTGATCAGATTTAAAAGAAACTCACATGAGTAACTGTGATTTTTCTTCTTTTGGTTATTTGTTCAAAAATACCAAATTCGCCCTCTACAGCTTGTATTTGGATTTTAAGGATTTGATTGGCTTTCTGCTCCCTCACCTCCTCCATGGCAATGTCCCTGGCCGTCATGGTGACCGGATTGTCTGTTCTCATTGCAACAAAAACCTGCTTTACTGTCGGACAGCTCTGCACTGCTGTGTCCACGGTTTTTTTCAGCTCTGTGACCTTACCACCCCTGACCCCCTGGTTCACCGTGATGACTGTGCTGGACTGAGCTGCAAGAAGTTGAAAAAAAAAAGAATAAATAACACAAAGAAACAAACAGTTTAAAATCGCCTGTCTGATGTTTTGGAGTATCCAAAAAGCTCTGATGTTTGGGGTATAGGCATGGCCCCTTTGCAGGTGTTCTGGGTTGTTTTACACTGAGACATTGGTAGTTAATTAATAAGTTCCTTATGGCTGCCTTAAACTATGATTGCACTTTGCAACCTGTTTCCCTTCACTGTGGGGCCTCTTGATTTAAGAACTAGGTTTCTTCGAATGATTCCTCAGTCAGATTTCTTGGAACTGGGGGAGCTGTTTCAATGCCATGGACTGTTTGCCATGCTCCTTGAGACAAAGGGAGTTTTTGTAGAGTGGTGAGCTGCATTTTGAATGCTCAGTTGGTAGGCGGCTGTTATGTGGGGAGTCTATGGACTACAGTGGGCAGCATGGGTAACAGTATGGATGCTAGGACCCAAAGTCTCACAGCTAACCACTGCACTCGGTATGCAGTATGATCAGTATTGATCACTTCACTCAGTGTCTTTAACTTTGTGACTTATTTGATGTAATGTTATAAATGCAAACATCCCGCCCTGCCCCTTAAAGACATAAGTTACATATTGATTCCTAGTTTTTAGAGCCGTTTAATAAGACAGTTGCAAAATCATGGATGAAGAACCAAAACTAAATCACAAAAATGATTAAATATAAAATATTGGGGACCTTGCTGAGGGGAACTACAGATTGGGTCGATGAGTAGTGCCCACTGGCACAGCACATGATGTCATTTGCTCCGCTGTGATATTAAAATGTTGACAAGTGCAGCTCTAAGGCAGCTTTAGGAGCTCAATAATAACATCTCACCATCCCTGATTCGCTCTGCCAGGGCATCTGCGCTGAAGCCCGCAAACACCACGTTGTGGGCCGCACCAATGCGGGCACAGGCCAACATGGACGCCACGGCAAGCGGGCAGGTAGGCATGTAGATGGTGACGCAGTCCCCCCTCTTCACACCATGCCGCCTTAACAGGTTGCCCAGTCGACAGGTCATCTCCAGCAACTCTCTGCAAACACATGCTCATGAACTTCAGGAACCAGAACCATCAGTGCAACACCAACTCCAAACTACTTACCCGTACGTGTACTTCATCTCTGACCCCCTTTCATCTCTCTCCCAGATCAGAGCCACCCTCTCAGGACAGGTGTGCACATGGCGGTCCAAGCAGTTCACTGCAAGAGTCCGGAAGGAAGCACGCAGAGAGATGACAGATGTCTCCTTGTGTACTAATCAGCACAGTGCCATGAGGATACTGTATGTGCAGATATATGACATACAGTAGTACCTGGCTTTGCTTCTCAACACAAAGGGAGCACAGAAAACTTTGTGCGATGGCACACATGCTTATTGTATTCTACTTAAAAGTGGACGCAATCTCACCGGACACATTCAGCTTTCCTCCCTCGAACCACTTGATCTTGCCTCGGCTTAGGTCACAGTCCTGCACGGTGTGGAAAGGAGTGCTCCAGCAGAGCCTGTGGCGCGCCACAGCGGCCCAGAAGCTCTCACTGTTGGAGACGGACAACTCCCGCAGCGCCGCGCGGCCCGACACCCCCTCTAAGCCCGCAGCCTCCGGCATGAACGCCGCGACGTTGCACCGACTTCGACCCGAAACATGGAGATAAGAAGCAAGAGTCCGACGAGCGAAAGAAGAAGCGACGTACTTGGAAGTGCAACCGCACAGCAGCCACATATTGTCAGTGAAAGTGCTCTGCGCTTGCTGGACGATGTTCCCGTCACGTATGAGGTCGTTGAGATATCCTGGAAATTACACAGATTAAATTTCGAGAGTTGAAAACTTGGAAACTCCGAAGAGTTCAAAGAGGAAGGGCTTGAGGAGTGATGCGTTAAAGGGCGGTTACAAACTAGTGAACATATCAAGAAAATAAACCCACCCCCACAGAGTTTCAAGTTGTTTTTCACCGTGAAGTTGGGTAATGTTGAAATCAACCTCATTAAAGTCTTTTCAAACATTGCTCACCTCTGGGTACAAACTGTTTCTCAAATCCACCACTTTCAACAATAAGACTCACTGTTTACGTTGCATGCTGGACCATCATAGCCACGTATGTTAGTTTACATCTACAAATCTTTATTATTTCACATTTAAACGCTTTAAACAACTTCGCTGAGCTTCCCGGATATTAACGAACATCCGCAGTACAGTTTAACTTTGGCTTTGATGTCTTCACTTTACAGACTGCCACCTACGATGCCAGCTGCAGCCGCGTACAGCTTGTACTTAACTTCACTTAACAGTGTTTTCGTATGTAGCCACCAAGTGGAGCTGCTTTGTTTGGCTCAAAAGAGTGGTATTTAGGGTGAGTAAAGAAGAGCAGTTGGTATCGATCCAACACCAAATAAATACCAGTTTGAAGTATATTTGTTTATTTTCCCCAAAATATTAATTTAATAGAATTCATTGGGTTGCATACACAACTTAAATATAGAAACATAGTATTAATCATATTGTGCTAGTATAGATCCAATGCAATCAATATCTGGATCAATCAGCCCATTAATGAGAGCTTAGACAGAGGCTTTACAACAGTGTAAAGTTCTGCTTGTTGTATTTTACACATCACTGTGAGGATTGCTTTAAAGATAAAGAAGTGCTGAGATAAACTTTATAAAAGTAAAACTTCCATCATACCTAATTCCAGGTTCATACTTTTTTCTTTAAGTTTACTAGAGAAACTTTGTGTGATTCATAATTCAAAATAATCCTCTTTTATCTTCTACTGGGCCTTTCTTCTGATTGGTATGGATGATCTGCTTTACATGACATCATGTAGATCCAGGAGAAGAAAAAACTGCCTGGGACCTTGGCTCACATGGACTGCTTGCACACCTTATTCTAAAGTCATGTTTTATGTACCTCCATTCACCATAACGTTCAGTGTATAACAAAGATGAGCACAAACATAATAGGTCTTGTTTATTCAAGCTGTGTTGTACAGGTTGTGTGTTTTGGCTTCTGTAGCACACTAATTTCCTAACTTTTGGTATAATTAAACTTTATCCAGTCTTATGCAACTGTGATGACATGTGTCACTACAGCAGGTCCTCAGTGGGTTTTTTAAGTAGGTTGGTTAGTCATTTCTGTACTAAAAAACATGTTTTATTCTAAGACCTTAACTCACCAGTTTTTTTTAATATTCATCCATTTTCTTGACTGCTTATCCTATCCCACCTTTCACCCCATCACAGCTGGACTGGTCAACAGACTGTTGCCGGGCAAACAGAGAAATAGACAACCATTTACATGTACAGCTAATTTAGAATCAACCTGACAGGCATGTGTTTGAATTGTGGGAAGAAGTCTGCGAGAACCCACACAGAACATGTCCTCGAACCCAGGACTTGCTTGCTGTGTGGTGTCAGTGCTAACCCCCACACCACTGGGTCATCTTTAATTTTATATGTAATATTAACACTATATGTAATAGTATTTATCCATCCATCCATCCATCCATCCATCTTCTTCCGCTTTATCCGGGGGCAGCAGCCTAAGCAGAGAAGCCCAGACCTCCCTCTCCCCAGCCACCTCCTCTGGCTTATCTGGGGGAACACCAAGGCCAGGCCAGCCGACAGATATAATCTCTCCAGCGTGTCCTGGGTCTGTCCCGGGGCCTCCTCCCGGTGGGACATGCCTGGAACACCTCACCCAGGTGGCGCCCAGGTGGCATCCTTGTCAGATGCCCGAACCACCTCAGCTGGCTCCTTTTGATGTGGAGGAGCACATCACTCTCTACGGCTCTACTCTGAGCCCCTCCCGGATGGCTGAACTTCTCACCCTATCTCGGGATAGGCCAGCCACCCTTTGGAGGAAGCTCATTTCCGCCGCTTGTACCCGCGATCTCGTTCTTTCGGTCACTACCCACAGCTCGTGGCCCTAGGTAAGGGTAGGGGCGTATAGTATTTATTTTAGTTCTATTTTCTTCTCTGTTCTGCAACTCATACAGACCTCATTAAAAGAGATTGAAGGCTAAAAGGCTCCAGAGTGTCGCTTAGTGCATTCTGCAACAGGTTATAAAGAAACCATCCATCTGTTTTCATAATCGCTTGCTGTCAGTGTGAAATTCCCATTAACCTCTGCCCTAACGGTTATAGTTTTCAAGTACCAGCAGCTTTTCAGAGGTTGATTAACCTGCAAAATATGCCTGAAACAGATGCCGAATGACCTGCCTGCTGATTTTATTCAGTGCTGTCTTACAGAGCTAAACCAAGCGTGTTTTACACTCAAAAAAATGAATGAGGTGGATTGTTCAGTGTATATTAATTATTTATTTTCATTTTACTTAAAATATATGTTTTTGTTAAGTTAACATATGTTTTTCTAATCAAGTCTACGTAATTGTGTCTATTATTCAACGTACATAATACTAATGTGTTACTTGATCGCATAACATTTAAGTTAAGTCAATGAGGATCGATATACCTTGTATATCCACAAGGTGGCAGTAATGCAAAAACAGTTGTAATGAAACCGCGCAGAACAAGAAGGTTTCACGGCTTGTGCCTGCTCATGCGCAAGACTTCAAATTTAACTGAAAAAGGCTGTTTTGGCGCCAAGCTGCTGTTTCTTTGAGAGGTAAGACCACTTTTTTCTTTGACTATGTTGTGTAGTATCTATATGTCCAGCATGGTTATATTTTGCGTTTGTCTTACAAGACATGTTATATCGTTTGCGTGTGCTTGTTTTACATTAGTTTTACTGGGTCCTGGACATGCTTATTTTGTGGACTGTGTAAGAAACATTTTTATTGTTTTTTGTTTTATTAAGGGATTAGCTACAGGGGTTCATGGGGTTATTCTTTCAAGGGGTTATTTTTCCATTTGCTTTCTTGGGATTCCTTTTCTGTAATCCGAGAGTCGGAAATATCGAATAGGATAGCAAGGATAGCATAAAGTGACATTTAAAATCCAAAAAGTCAAGGGCGAAAGCCACTGTGACACCATTGTTCTGCTCTATCAGTAATCTGTATTATGTAAAAATGGTCTGTAAATACAGCATGTTTCCTAGCGGAGTTATACATATCAATGTAGTTATAAATTACAGTTTGTGAAAGTACACACTTAATTTTTTTAATAAAATTATTCAAGACATATGAGTGGACAGACAATGGAGGTCGACAGACCTGGTGATAATTGCTTCTATAGAAAGTTAGCACATGGCAGTGTCAATCTCTTGCTTTTCTTCTGAGTAGTATTTTATTTAGTTGTAATTCAAACAATAATTTGCTTCTTGAAATTAAGTAATGAATTTCTTGTTTTACTTTATAAATCTCAGATCCTGCCTTTACCTGCTCCCTCCTATACTGATGTGGTGTATGTGGTACTGCTGAGCTTGTATGTGGTATGTGAACTGTTATACTTTTAAAAACAAAACTGTTTTATAAGTTAAGTTTTCTTTTGTGACCCATCCCATGCCCCTGTTATTTCGTCTCCACATCTGAACCATGGTAAAGGTTGCAGTTCAAGGGCCTGAGGCATGAAATTCTTTTCAGATCAGCTGTGATCAATATTTTTTGGAACTTGATAAATAACAATAAAAGCTGTAATGGCTCCATTAGCATTTTGTGTAAATGTTTGTGTTAAAATTATAGCTTTAATGAGGTCTTTCTACATTAGTTTTAGTTTGTATATGTGTACATATAGTATGTATATTTACAGTACAGTATGTTGTGTTTGTTGACATATTTTCAGGTGGAAGCAGAATATGTGAGGATTACTACTGCTGCACATGTTCCAAGGCTTTTTACACAACTTGACCAATACACTGACCAGCTCATAAAAGTCTTCAAGAAAAAAGGAGGCGTTGCAGGGAAGAAAATTAGACAAACTTTGGCCCCAGCCACACAGGTGCGTTATTCTGTTGGTAGCAAAATATTATGGCTAATAAGATCATTTTCAAATTTAAACAGCTAGTGTATGGTAGCTGCACAGTGCACTTACATTTATATTAAGCAAGACAAAGTTTGGTACTCAAAACGTTGGAAAATTTAAATTACCTAAACATATGTAAAATCTGATCCCTTGATTTAGGTTAAACCAGAAGTGAATGTTTTTATGTTATGTTTTGAATGCAAAAAAGATGATGTATTAGTTTGTCTTTACCTCCATTATGGACATATATAATGTGGTGGAAACCCTGCCCAACAGGTTAACTATTCATGTCCATGTGATGATTAGTTGGTCTTGTGTACATGTCTATCTGTGCAGTGGCTATGTCATTCATTTTGCGTATAATGTGAGTTTCTGTCATCCTTAGGGCTGCTCGATTATGGCAAAAATGATAATCACGATTATTTTCACTGAAATTGAGATCACGATTATTTGACGATATTTATTTAACCCTTTAAGACCTACTATAGAACCAAGTCCACCAGAGCTTATATTATTTTTATTTATTTTTTTTACATGCTGTAGTGCCATTTGTGGGAGCATTTCAAGTTGCTATACATCAATACAACTGTTATAGCCCATATTTTAATAATATGTATGCATTAAGTCCATAGTAATTACATAAATTGCAAAAAAGTGCAATAAACTACAAAAAAAAATTGAAAATCGCTTTTGTTTTGTTTACATATATTTCTACTTGGAGAAGTTTAAGAGGTTTATCCCTCAAAACTTTAAATACAATAATGTTGCAAAAAATAGTTTCCCACCACAGGAAATTTATTTTGAATGTCTTCATAGTTTTATTTTGGAGATACAGCAATTTTTATATACTGCAGGAAAAACAAAAAACAATCCTATGATGCAAATTTGCAAAGAAAACAGCATGTGCATCATTTCACTGTGGGAAGTGTTACGAACAGCTGATAGGAACGGCGAAGCGTGTTTCTGGAATATTATGTTTTTGTTCCTGCAAGCGCTTTTTATGCAATTTTTGCAAAGCTATATGTGGAACGAAACCGTGACCGAGGACAAGCTGATGGCATCAGATGTAAGTACAACTCCTCCGGTTTCATATGCAAAACAAATTATTGCGCTAGCTTACACGGTTCAGGTTCTACAGGGATTTAAAAATAGTTACGCAAAACGGAGCGTGCTGCTCTGACCGGCTTTAAAGGGTTAACAATGACTTTAAAAAATAATATAAAATAGTGTGCAACACCACTGAAGTTTTTTTTTTTTTTTTTTTTTTTTTTAACTCTTTTCAACCAACGGCAGTCACTCTCCAAATAACTTCTGCTTAGCTTTCCGAGCTTCCCTCGGGTCCTCTTAATCAGCGGTCTCCAACCTTTTTTGCGCCACGGACGGTTTATGCCCGACAATATTTTCACGGACCGGCCTTTAAGGTGTCGCGGATAAATGAGGGAGGGGCTAATAATCGGCTCAGTCATTTTTAATGATCGTTGAAAGCCCAGATCGTAATCGTGATTAAAATTCGATTAATTGAGCAGCCCTAGTCATCCTAAAGTATTTCTGTTTTCTCTTCCTGTATCTCTGCCACTCTCTACAGAAGGAAACCATTGAAAAGGGGAGGGAGTGTGTCCTCAGGGCACTACCTTTTTACCTGAATGAAGACTCAAGCATCCTCTTCAAAGAATAATTGGTTGGTAATTTTAGTTTAGTTTTTTATCTGTATTAAACCAAATTTTGAATAACTAATGTTGTTGCATGTTGTAATGTTGTTGTTGTTGTAATTTGCATGGAACCTGTTTAAATGTTTTGGGAAATCTTCTTGTATACCCAAACTATTTATATTTATCGTTGAATCTGTAGTCTGAAATAGTGGCGCACTGGGGTGCATGTTCCTAATATTGTGTTTACGTCATTAAAGGGTAGCTTTGGCCCTTTTTCTTTCTTTTTTTTAAAACTGGATGCCGTTTTTCTATGTTTTTGTGTCTAAGCTACAGCTGTTCAGAGGGAGCTGGAACAAATTACCCTTGCTATCTTTACCATCGAAAGAGCTGATGCCAGCACTCCTCCAGCCGATGTGGGTATAACCATCTAGTGTGTCCTGCATGACCTGGAAGACCTGGCCTCTGCATGTGCACTCTTAATGGGTGGGATATATGCACTGAATCTCAGTTAACCTCAAGACTGAAAGCTAAGAGACAATCAAAAGTATTGAGATTTAAAGGATTTAATTGAGAGATGATACTGCACCAGAAATGTTGAAGGGTGGTGTGTATATTAGCGTTCAAGGCATATTGTTATGAGGTGGAAATATGTTCATATTCAGTTTGTGTTACATTGTGTGCATTGTAAAGGTAATTGCAATACATACTAAAAATAAGGGTAAGTTAGGAGGTTGATCTGATATCCCCGTGTTGGTGTTGTTCCCAGATCATCATACTAAATGTTGTTCCAGGATCAACATTGCAAGTGACCAATCAGAATGTTGTGACGTCATACTTTTGCGACTTCGGGAAAAACCGGCGTAAAACAAAAAACTGTACTTAAGCTGCGTGAAACCGCCTCTGTCCGCTGATCAACTGACCCTAACCCTAACCCTTTAATAAACAGTAAGCAGAATTGATATTGTCCTTGCAACATTGGAATTTCATAAATGCACGAATGGCTTGGAATAGAATAACGTCACAGCAATGTGATTGGTCACTTGCAATGTTGAACCTGGAACAACATTTTCATGATGGTCTGGGAACAACACCAACACGAGGATATCAGATCATCCAAGTTGGGAATGCAGGATGAATGTATATTTTGTGGACTTTTAAAGACGAACAATTGTTTCCATGTTAAAATGTTTACATCTGAAGTTTTTTGCCCAAACACTAGTAAAATAAATGTTGACAGTGGCAAGTGTTAAATGGTTACTGCTGTGCTGTTGCAAAAAAACTGAACGCTGACAAGCTGTTTTATTGTTAGACCATAATGTTGGCATGTTTTGTTAAAGTTTTATTTGGGATGGTGATGTAATTTTCTTTGATTGCTAATATCAGTGGACTATTTATTATTATTATTATTATTATTATTGTTGTTGTTGTTACATAATTTTTTTTTTTAAAATTGTGGCTGTTGAGGTGGACACTTCACTTTGCATTGTTAAAGGAAAGCACTTCATTGGCATTGTGTTACTGGACTGACCCTAAGCAATCATTGCAAATAGCAACTTTGCTATCCATTTTAGACACTAAAAGAAAAAAACACTCACAGACCTTACTAGCATCACATGTGCATGACTCAAGTGTCATCTTATCAATGTGTTATGTGATCTTCAATGCGTTTTTTTTTTTTCCTTCTATTTCTGGCAGATACAGACATTTAATTTAAAGTCTTGATGTTGCATCTGTCTACATACTGTTAATTACTAACCCTAATGAGCTGTTGTGTTTTATTTTGGACTGGGTTTACACAAATGCTCACTGAATGTGTTGGCAATAAAATACATTTTAAAAAATAAGTTGGATGTACTTAATTCATTTGTGTGGAACCTGTTGACAAAATAGATTTATGTAAAACTAATTAATAAAGCACAAGGTGGCTGAAAATATAATATTTGAATTAATCTAACTTAAATTTAACATTTTACTGCCACAAATAAGAAATGTGTTGAAGTAACTAATCTAAACTATCTAACCTGAAAATATATCATCTATGTTCATACAACATAACTTGATTTAGTTAGTCTTAAATATGTCTTGTTAATCTTAAGTAGTTTTTTTAAATTAGATGAACTAAAGATTTTTGCTTTAAACTAACATAATTCAATTTCGTGGAACCTGTTGACAAAATAATTTTAATTAAAGTCAACGTTTCATTTTTTTGAGTGTAGATGCAGGACTTAGTGATGCAGCAGGTTAAAGGACATGTCTTTGACAGACGGTCATTCCTGGATTTATAGTTAACTACAGTATATTAAAAAGATTTGGATTTGCTCACCTTTCAGCATCAGCATTATTTTAATTTAGGCTAAAGATCATTTTCTATCATTATATATGATCCCAGTACGACTGCTTTTGGCCTTATGACTTTCATCCTCTCAGTTTCAATTGTTTTTTTGTTTAGTTTTTTAATGTTACTTCCAACCACCTAGGTTTTATTTTGATTGCATTATAAAATCTCCACAGTGAAACGTACCTTTCTCAAACTCTGCACACGAAGCAACAAAAAGCACATTATTTAAATACCAATAAGATTTAATTGCTACAATTACATTTATACAGAAACAAACACACACTTGGTGTTAACTATACATAACGCCATATTACCTATGGGGCATGTTCAAAATTTACACCACTTATTTAAGAGCTGAGGAAACCTTTTTACAGGATTTGGTATCGACTGTTTTTAGTGATACCTGTGTCAGTTACCGAGCCGAGATGTGGGGTCACAGAAAAGTCAGAGGTCAAAGTTATATAAAGTCTCTTGAATCCAGGCTCTGCTTACATGAAAAGCTGCCAAGCTGTATGACAGAAGAATGACACACTACATTTAAAAAAAGCAACACAAAGTTTTTTTTATATGGTAATGTGCTGCCAGAGCAAGTTCAGCGTGCCGTAAGATTGATTGAGCTCCACTGCAGTGATCAAAGAGCATTCTTCAAAAATATATTCCCTCATTTGGTTTAGACAAAACGAAACCTGCCACTGCTTTACGGCTATACACAATTCACATGATCTTACTTTTGAATAATTAATCACGATCCCTCGTGTCCTGTGTGGACAGAGGCGGTGTCATCCAGTAGGACAGAAACGTTTCATCGTAGCATGAAAGCGATCGCTCAGATCAACTTTGCATCGATTTCCAACAAGGTTTCCATCCAAAGGGGTCAAGTGAATCCAAACCATGTCACAACAGCACAATAACAACATCAAAGCCACTCGATCCTCTAACTGTAGATGTGGGGAAGTCAGGTTTTTCCTTTTAATTTGCCACCTGGCATTATGAACTCAAAAGAAAACATTTCTGTGCTCCTCCCTTCCCTTCCTCATCAGCTGCAGGAGAAGACATGCACAAATGTGTTGTGCATTTTTGGTTAGCTGTACAAACATTACAACATTTGAGTTATTGAAGCTCAATCAGTCAGCAGAGCTAAAGACTTGACTTCAGACATAAACCTAAGGGAACGTATGATAACACAAAGTGACTCCGCGTGCATCAAGATTCAGTTTAACCAACACAATAAGACTGCCGCCTCTGAACATTAGAACTGCCACTCTGCAGAGCGCATCCCGTAGCCTCTTTCAGTTTCTCCTCACTTTCGCCGTTTCCTTCTCCGTCAACTCCTCCTCAGCCTCCTCTTTACGAGGTACGTGAATGTTTGTTCTGTCAGAAACTGTCCCGAGCATCTTAGCGCTGTGCTCCAGCGCCTTCGCTCGCAGCGCAGCAATACTGTTCTCCCTCAGTTCCTCTTTAGAAATCGGTGAACCGGTGTCTTTATTCTGCTTCGGCTTATCCTCCTCTATCACTTTATCCACCAATTTCTCTTGTGCCGGTGAAGCTGGTGGCGGTGTCAGGCTCTGGGCTTTTCCTGGAGACGTGTGGATATTTTCAAGAGACTTCTTGTGCATACCTGGACAGGAAAACAGTATTTTTTTAAAGAAGAGAACGGAGAAGTCACAGATGAAAGAGCTTTCCTGTTGTGATTATTTCTGTGAGTTTAACGAACGTACTGAGATGTTTGACAGTGAAGTAAAAAAAAAGGAGCGTTAAGGAATGATCCATACATAGGGGATAGATTGGCAAATAGAACCTATTATTCAATTAGAGTTACGTAACTGATTTAAACTAATCAATTGACATGAGGTGAGAGAGGAGATCTGGTCTAATCTGCCCTGATGAAGTAGGATTATCACTGTATTGACTTCTACCTTTTTAATGAGATGCTGAGGCTTTTATTGGCTCCTGATTTCAGGCAAGCTAACCCCCGTCCTCGTAGGACACAACTCAATCTCAAACACAGTCCACAAATATATAGGGTTTTTTTTTTCTTTTTGCATCAAGAGACTTTTTTTGGACAGATAACTTAAAGGCGGATTCAACCAAAATAAAAGAAGATTGTTTTAATTGTTTAGCATTTGATTTATCAGTCAAAGAAAGGAGAGTGTTAGCAGATTTCTGCAAAATGTGCTTCTGATGTGTATTTTTTTAAATGCATATCAAATGATGGAGGATGATTCATAATTAATAAGAGTTGTGAGGGAGGCGATTGACATGTAGTACCCATGGGACTCACCCAGTAACCACGGCGCGTAAGAGTCTGTGCTGCCCTCCTTGGCTGACTTGAGGATGGACTCGGGCAGCGGGATGGAATGGCGGACCATGGCTCCATACAGGCCGTACTCTGCCATCACACTGCTGCGCCCCCAGCACTTCTCCCTTTTTCTCCATTTGGCCCGACGGTTTTGAAACCACACCTGGACAGATAATTTTAAGTGGTGAGGATGTTTTATGTAATCCCTGAGATTTTTTTTAAATGTAAAATTACAAAAAATTCTGTTAGCTTATCACACAGACTTTTCTCTATTTATTCAATGGAAATGTTTGATGGATTTTTATTCTGGTTTTTAATAATAATGGATTGGATTTATATAGCACTTTTCAAGGCACCCAAAGCCCTTTACAGTGCCACTATTCATTCACTATCACATTCACACACTGGTGGAGGCAAGCTACAGTTGTAGCCACAACTGCCCTGTAAGAAATTTCACGCTCATGTGTCCTGACGAACAAGGACCTAAAGTGACTCTGGCTGAACAGCTGGAATATGTGTGTCTATGTTAGCTCTTGAAACCAGTTTTCTTAGCTAGCCTCTGCTAAACTAATCAGGAGATTGACTAGTGACTGTCAGATATAACAACTGTGCACATCATACATTTCTAGACTAGACGTTAAAATACAGGGCCTTTCTGTCATTTCATGGTTTATCTATTACTTATTTACGTTGTTATAGTATGAATGGTCTCAGAGGAGGTCTTTTTCAGTAGGAAAAGCTGTAAAACGTATGAAAATAGAGTTAAAAGTCTAAAGTTTATGTCCTTCACATATTTCTTTGGCGGGCTGATTCTAGCCCCTGGCCCTTATGTTTGGCACCCCTGTTATAAAGGCTGTTTATGCATGTGGGAGCAGAACATGTGATATCAGAAGTGGAAAATATTGTCTAGCATGCAATTAACATGTGCGTGATATGGAAACACATTTGGAGACATTCTGCAGAAATGACAAATATTGTTGCACAATGGAAAATTCTGAAGCTCTGAAAAAAATTTAAAGAGTCATTTTCCTTTAATTTCAACGTTTTGCAGCTTTTTGAACTCCTTATAATACAATTCACGTCAGAGTGCAGTAATATTTTATTTGTTGCACTGGGATATGACTGGTAGATTGGAATGAGGCTTAAAAAACATCTTCTTAAAAATGTTTTCTTTTGCACATGCACGTGTTGCACAGTATGAGTCTGAACACACAAACTGGACTTTAATTTTCAGTACAAATGTGTTGAGCCCGTGCATGCTTATCCTGTGTGTGTGTGTGTTTCTGTTTCAGGTGCCTAAATTGATTTCCACCAGGCCAGACCGTGTAATCATCTCAGCCTGCTTGTGAATATGGATGAGGAAAACAGGGGGGAAAAATGAGCATCCTAAAATGGCCGTGGATGCAGGATGAGATTGTAAGAAATGGTGTGTGGAGTGCGTGTGCCAGTGTGTGTGTGGACATGAGCATGCGTGTGTGTGTGCGTGCATGCGTTTTGCAGACCTGGAATTAAAAACGATGAAAGCTGGGTCTGGAAAGCTATTCAGGTAGATGTGACGATAACCTCCATCTCATAAAAAGATGGGCCCCAGATGAGCAATCATGCTTTTTGACAGCAGCAGTGTGAGTGTGCATGACAGCGTGTGTGTCTTTGCTTCCTGCGAGGTGACCCGAGGGGGGCAAAGAGGCTGATTGAAAAATAAGTTAATTTCCAGGCCTGGTCGATGGGAGACAGGCGCTCAAATATCACGGGAAATTAAAATGCTCGTAGCAGCCGGGCACTGGCCCCTGCTCAGCCGCTGACCTCTGCTAATTAATTTCTATGTAGTTATCATTTCATTTCAGGGCTGCGGCCTGCCTCTCCCAGGAAGAGACGTGATAAGTTCTCCTCTATTAACTAATTACAGTGTGAAGGTGAAGTGCCTGCTAATGTGAAGACCTTGTGAAGATGATGATGGAGCAGGTGACTGCTGGCTCTATCTGTCTGCTATAGTGACAGAAGATGTCACCTCTGAGGTAGTGTTCATATTGCACCAAATAGCTGAATCACCTGCCCACATTTTGATGTCAAAGACATCAAGATGTTAGCTGATGAAAACATCTTCATGTGGAAAATATAAGATATCAAATTGTGGATTTCTGCTTTCATGCAGAGACATGATCCCACCTGTATTCTGTCTTCTGGTAGCTCAGTCTTCATGGAGAGCATTTCTCTGGCATAGACGTCTGGATAGTGAGCCTCATTAAAAGCTTTCTCCAGCTCCTCCAGCTGATAGGATGTGAAAATTGTTCTGCAGGAAAAATAAAAGACCAAAAACGATTGGATGCCTTTTTAGTCTTTTTAAAATCAATCATGCTTTCAGTCTGATTAGTTATCAGTGATGATGGCTTTTCTTGTGCCTGTTCATTCATTTCACCTGGTTTTTATTTTTCAGGAAATATCTTTTTATGAAAAAATATCATAATAAAGTATTTTATTATTTTTAGTTGATATCAGCTTAGTTACATTTTTAATGTAGGCACCACTTAAAGCAGAAAATGGTGACTTCAGATTTAATCACCTATAAATATGAATATATCTTGTGTCTTGTGAATAAATACAAATACAGAAAAAAACAAAACGAAAATAAAAATATATATCCTTCATATTTTTATAAAGAAAAAAGCAACAAGAACACGTTAAAAAGAAAAGTCAAAAAGAAAATCCAGAAGGAAATCAGAAAAATCTCCTTATTCTTACGCCAAATACGGCATTAAATAAAACACCGTAAGCTCACGTGAGCTTCACCGATCATATATGACAGTCACTGTGTCTTGAAGGCCAAACCGACAAATAACGACCTAATATTTCTTTCGGGTTTTTTTGTTTGTTTGTTTTGTTTTTACCTGTGTCGTCTTTTCTTTCGTTTCTTGCTCTGACCCATAGAGGATTTGGAGAATTTCTGATCGCCGGAGGAGCTCATATCATCAGAATCTGTGGATGATTTTAAAGGTTAAAGGTTAAAAAATATTATTACTGATAACAATACTACTACTACTGCTACTACTACTAATAATAATTAGAATAACAAACTGGAGCCGATTATTTATTTAAATTATCATATTCATCTTCTTTGATGACAAATGATAAATAAATATAAAAACAACACAGATATTATAATGGAAAATTGAAAATGTGTCACATCACACCTGGAATAAAAAAAAAACCCACAGCCATGTTAAAAAAAAACTATTTTATGAATAATTTAATAATTTAATAAATATAAATACAAAGGCCTTTTCCGTTCGACCCTAACTTGCGCATTTTCAACACAACTTCTCGTTTCTTCTTTTTCTCATTTGCTTTTAGTGAGACATTTTTTCCCTGTTGCCTCACGTTGGTTCGGGGATTTGACATGACATTTTAATCTTCACATAAACTTAAATATTACAAACACTCCGACTGACTGAAACTATCCTCGTGCTTCAGCGACATGAAGTCTCACCGGAGCTGGTGGAGTGCTGCGCGTCCATTTCAGAGTCCACGCGCGTTGTCCTGTGCAGCGGCTGCAGGTGCACATTTTGCGCCTCTGACAGCACCTCCAGAAAAGCAGGCTGGCTGTAAAACGAGTGTATGCTCTCTGGTCGCAATAAGCTTACGCCGACCCCGAGGCCTCCATGTCCCAGGGCTGACCTGGCGGCCAGAATGTGCGCCCTGTGCGGCAGAGCTTCCAGCGGTCGCCTCGGTGCCGCCGGCGGCTCTATGTTTAGGCCGAGCAGCTCCTGGATCCCAAAGCCGGTGCGCCGCTGCGCAGTGGGGGCCATCTTCCAGGTTGCAGGCGGCTGTTGGTGGGCTCCCCCGTGGCTCACGCAAGTCTGTGAAGCTGATTTCTGTTTATTCTCTGAGTCTGAATGCACTGCTCCCTCCTCCCCCGTCATGATCCCACTTTTTGTTCCGCTCCCTCCAAAAAAAAGAAAAGAAAGAAAAAAAGCTAGAGTCCCCGGTGCAGTCCGCAATGTGACTCTCTCTCTTTATCTCCACTGCTCTTTTTATTCAACAGGCGGCAGCCAATCACAAGAGAGGAGAGACTGCATACTAAGTTTGTGGTTGCTCCGGAGCTTTATTATCGCACATACGGAATATATTTTCATGGATTTTCTGTAAAACAGCTACTAGCCTGGTGATGATCAATCACTACTACAGTTTAAGGAGCTGCTTTATAGACCCTCATCGGAAAAACTTTGGGTTTGAAATGACAGCGTATACTCTTTTCCCCTGTCTTACATCGAGAATAAGGCTTACTTTCACTGCAGCTCTTGGCATTTCTATGTGTGATCATCTGATCCGACTGATTGAGTTTAAACAGCCGGATTAACCCATCAAGTCCAGGAAATCAGCATCAAACGATGTCAGTATTGAAAATTACTGGCAAAATAACTAAATAACAAACAAAGAAAACAAGAATATATATGAATATAATTTAATGTAACTTAAACCTGGATAAAATTGTGCTTCTACCCTCTTTAATAAGCCCGATATTTGTGTTTGTTTTCTTAGAACAATAAGGGTATTATGAAGGCCCTAAAAGCTGTATTAATCGATAAACACTACATTTCACAAAGGAGGCCATAATTAGTTAATTCGTCCGTTAAAGACGCGAAATAATCATGCTATGAAATAGTTGTTCTGACGTGCAAATTCATCTTAATAACAGCCATGCTTTCTCATGAATTATGCCAATAATAAATAGAGGGACCAATTCTCTTTGATATAAAGAACAAAAGGAAGGAAAAAAGGAAATCTTTCATAGGTCAAATTTAAGGAAGGGCTCATAAACTCACATCTGGTCAACACCTCCTATCAATTAATCAATTAATTCATCTCCTTCTCTGATTGATCCGTTAGCAGCTCCAAGCGTCCCACATAACTCACACGGTGATTTGCATATTCTAATTAGGGTTGCGCACTAAACGTTTTGTCTTTGGTAGCGGTCTGCGCATCTGTTGATAGGTTATTAAGCCTCCCCTCCCCTCCCCTTTTTTTCTTCTGTGGAGAGCCACATGATAAAGAATACACTGTCCCAGTTCGGGGGTATTTAGGACACACCCGGATGGCAATTATAAACGAGACAAACAGCGGACCAAACGGCAGCGCACAATACAGCAACAGATTGTTTCCCAACAACACCCACCCAAGTGTCTTTTTTTTTTTTTTTAGCTTGAGGTCTGATATCACAAACCCGCGCAGTGTTTCAGTGGGTTAATCCGATTTCAAAAGTGAGAGCAAACGGAAGAGGTCTTCAGGATGTCAGGGGAAATCTTCTGCAGCTTCCCTTCATTTGTCATAGAATAAACCTCAGATCAAATCCAAAGCCAGTGAGTTGTGAAATGGAATGAAAATAGTCCCGTTTCCCCCTCTTTTCCCTCCTCGAACCTAATCTGCTCTAATCAGCTATTAATCAATTATTGCCGGGTTTCAATCGTTCGGAGATAATTTGAGGCACACTTTCGGACATCTGGGCGGACAATTACGCAGAGGAGAGTTTATGGAGATGAGTGGACGCGTTGCGGAGATGCGGTATTGTCAATGGGACATGTGGTGATGAATAAATAAATAAATAGGTGGTTCCTGTGGGACTGTTTGGCACCAGAGCGTCAGGCAGTCAACCCCAGGTTTGCTGTCGGTTATTGTTGGTTGGTTGGTAATGGGTAATGTGATCTCGAGATGTGGCATCAACCCGATCAAGCCGATTATTGGCTCACTGTCGTCGCCCAGAGCGTCAGGTTTTAACGCTGCGCGTCACCCTGCAACCTAAGAGAAAAGCCTGATGATATCAGGACTCTGCACTACATCACATTTTTATTTAGTTTGAGGCACAATGTTTAAAATTTTTAAAATGACCCAAATATCTTAAAAAAGTTGGGAGAGAAGAGAACAGTGAAAATGAGATTACCTTCAGGGACTTCAGGGACAATTTATTAGAGGTGAATAAAGAGATCAATGCCATACCAAATAGCCATGGTAATAAGGTTTCTCTCTCTCTCTTTCACACACACACACACACACACACACACACACACACACACACACACACACACACACACACACACACACACACACACACAGCAGATAGACAGACATTTGTTGTATCATTACAGTACATCTCTAATTGATTCAAAAAGAGAAATAAGACACATGGAAAAAAAACTTAAAAGTAGTTTGGAATAAACCTGCAAGCAGATTAAGTGTTATGACGAAATTATTATTATTTTTTGACGTTGTTTGGTCCAAAAAAATAAAAAATTATTATTATTATTATTATTATTATTATTATTATTATTATTATTATTATTATTATTATTATTATTATTATTATTTTGTCTTCTTCTCTGATATTAATTTGTTCTGTTATTTTAAATAATTTTAGTTGTGTTACAATAATATCAAATTTTTTAAAAGAATTAAAAAAAAAGATGTTTCCCACCTTATGTGCCACAATCTGGGTTAAAATACTGGCATTCTCACCAATTTAATTACAAAATGTGAAACAAACTGCATGGCAGGCCTAATCTTACTGTCATTAACAAGGTTGATAAGCCAATTAAAAAAAGAACATTCCTAAATAATGAGTCAAAATCTGTTTTGTGATATCTTTATACCTCTATGTAAATGTTCACAAACATGCAAAAAACACTCACTAACGCATGGAAGCTGTTTTCCAGCACTGATAAATGGATAAATTGTTATTTTTTCATATTAACATGTAGCACACAGACTGCTATTTAGCTGACACTCGCTGAAAAAGGAGAGAATAAATGAGGCATTTTGAGTGATAGATTTTATAGTTGTTATCATCCAGACAGCATGCTGAAAAGAAAAGAAAAGAAAAAAGAAAAGAAAGAGAAGGTAGAAGATGAGAGAAACTTTAGTTGAGTACAGGGAGACACTGACACAGACAAATGTCTGCTTTCTAGCAACAGAGTGGCATATACTACTGTTCTAATAATTTAATGCTATGCAAATGTTTTATTACATTATGTTCTCAAATTATAGTACTGAAATGTTTTTTTTTACTCTTTGTAGTTTAATATCCCATTTTATTTGAACCCTTCGTATCTCAAAAAATGTGCAACAACTGATGTTTGATAAAACTTTAGGGCCAGAATAAATACATTTTATTATATCAATACAACACAAAATTATCAAAAAGAAACTGCATGAACATAGTTTAATGTTACACAAAGGGTTTTCCTCAGTGTCCCAATTGACTAACTAAAAAGTGTCTCAGTTTACTTGACAGTTTAGTTGACTGCACACTGTTACTTGTAATCCCTTCAAATGTAGTTTGTTTTCTATTTCTGTATCTCCGATCCCTGAAAGGACTAAAGCAATAATATGCTGTAATTCTACTGAGATAATTTTGCAGACACTAATTAAATCTGTGAAAATATCCATGTACAATGACAAGTAATGATTTGGTTATAAATAAAAGTCAGGACTGAATGTTGTTGGGTGACATGCAAAAATTTACTGTAATTTATATATATAAATATCAGGCATGGTTTGTTTTGTCATGTTAGAGTTTCATCTGCCCCTGTCTGATCTTTGTCTATGTTTGAGACTCCCGAAATGGCTCTACTAATCTAGCTAATTGCCATTTCCCAGAGCTTGGCATTTAAGAAGAGGAGCTGGGTCACCAAACAGCCGTTGATCAAAACATCCCATTAGAGCAAAGAAGACAAAAAAGCTCTCACAGTCCTAACAATGTGGCACCAGTGCATCAACAGTTTGCTCTGTGGGCACAAAGCATTAATTAGGGCAATAACTTTATGCCATTGCCATTCTATAGTCTCCATTTCTGAATGAGTGCATCTATTTACGCTCTGAAGTTTGTCGGGGACTTGCCGAGTGTGCCGCATTCCCCTGTTGCATGTGCAGATGTGTTATTGGCGTAATGAGGAAAACACTATGAGAAACGTGGGAGAGACACCCCCCCCCCCCCCCCCCCCCCAACGCCAAAAGTTTCTTGACAAAATAACATTACACATTGTGGCTGCTCCTAACAAGAATTGACATAATTACTTGGGCCCATTTCTTGTCTAATTAGCACATGTCCACAGTAGACAGGGACTAGCAGTTAGGCAGGTGAAGGGAACTAGACAGGCATGGCAGCAGCAGCAGCAGCACAAAAAGGGGCCCATTTAGTGTAATTAGGTGAGACAATGCCCCTGACTGTTTTCAGCTATGGCAGTGGCTCAAAACTGGGGGCAAACCGGCAAGCGGACGCCCCGTGAGCTGCATCGCCCCAAGACCCTAATAAGCCCCTAATTGTCTTTTTGTGATTCACATGGGCAGCACCAGCAGACATGAAGACAGCCTATTCCTGGTTTCCTGTGGAGAGTGTGGTGCCTGGCCCAAGGAGAGCCTGCAAACGTCTCTCAGGGAACTCCAGACAGACATTCATTTCATTTTAGCAGTAACATAGATGCTGAAAATAATGAAAATCCCAAATAGAGTTACATTTTTACCATTCTGATAAATATCAAGGATTATTTTAAATCTTGTGAGTAAAGTGCAAGAAATTCAACACTTGCAGACATTTAAAAAATTGAAACATAGAAAAGAACAAATAAAACTCTTGCCAGTACAGCCCATGACAAATAGTATAGTATTCCAATATGTTTCAAGTTAGAGTCTTATTATGAAGTATCCAAATTTCTGCTGATCTCGTCTGTAATTGGAGTTAAAAGAGCTGTAAAGGTTGCTGATGGGAGGATCCACTCTTCTAATATTTATCTTCTGTTTTTACATGACCACACAGTGTAAATACAGTATCAAACATTACAGTCAAGCTCCTCTAGTACCAGTGACAACACTTTATAGCAGAAAAACCTAATGATAGCTAATTGTAAAAAGATAGTATGCTCTCTGCCATTGTTAAGATTTTGCATATCAGGATGTATAAAATCTCACCTGGTCTTTACCCGGCCTTGTAATGATTTAAATACACCTCATCATTATTTATTTAACAAAAGCAGTGTGTGAAATTCTATAGAACCACATTTAGCAGTAATAACATGAGTGTTTGTTTTCTCTGTGACTTTATCAGTCTGTCATATCATTGTGGAGAAATTATG
Organism: Rhamphochromis sp. 'chilingali'; assembly: GCF_963969265.1. Taxonomy (NCBI): domain Eukaryota; kingdom Metazoa; phylum Chordata; class Actinopteri; order Cichliformes; family Cichlidae; genus Rhamphochromis; species Rhamphochromis sp. 'chilingali'. The sequence goes on along the minus strand of NC_137932.1, from coordinate 9,876,181 downwards.
GACCACTCTTCTTTACATGTCCATCAGTGGTCTTTTATCCATTGTTGTATAAGAATTGTAAACTTTACATTTTAAATCTAATGTAGATTTTGGTAAAACATTTTTTTCTGTTTCCAGAGCTCAGTTTGTTATGTTGGTGGGCAGAAGGTGTCATTTTTACATTTCTGAGGGTACTTGCTTGTAAATCTTTCCTGTTTGTTGATTATACAGCATTTTACACCAATTCTAGGTCCTATTCGCTCTCTTTTTTTCTAGCAATCAATGAAGCCTTGGCTCATAAGCAGCTGGGCTCTACAGGCTGCATTTCAACACTGTAGGATGAGCCTGTTTAAACACTCACAGCCTCACAGACTGGTCCATATGTTTGAGACCTCTTCTAATGGCAGCTGGTTCTCAGAAGATTCAATATTCCATAATATGTTCTCCCTATGATCATCCGCAGTCAAGGCCCAGCTCAGAGGGACATCAGCTTGATGTGCCCTCACTCCTTTAATTAGCTGTCAATTAGTGCAAATGAATCAACTGTTCGCCTAATTAAGCAATGCCACCAGGCAGCTCCCGTATACAGGCCATTGTGTGAGCAGCATGAGAAATCCACAGCTAGCAAACTCATTTTGGATCACGAGTGCAACTTAACGATCGCACTGACAAACCGCGTTCATCGAGCTGGGAGTGTGAGCGGTGTTTGTCTGGTCAGGGTAAAGGTCAGTGTGTTAGTGTGATCAGGCAAATCTTACCCGTATACCTTTTTGTCTTTAATGTCAGTTTATATGTGCCAAACACATATATGCAAAATGATCCGATTTCCTTATTTGCAGCACACTGACAGATTCACAAACATAAATACTATAAAACACTATCTCATGAGCACTCAGCTATTTAAACACAAACTATATTGCCAAGTTCACAAAACATGTAAGTCAGTATTCGCACTGATGTTGGCAATAAGATACCTTTTCTTCATATCAAGTGTAGATGTTTTTAGTCTTTCTAACAATTAAATCAATAAAATAGTCACACTTTTGGGTCATCTTCTCCACCGTCTCCTTTTAGCCTCCTGATTCGCATGAATGACCATTAATTAACATAGTTGCTATTTCAAAGCCACTAGAATATTATTTTATTATGCAGACCACATATTTCCTTTACAGCTGGAGTGGAAATGTAATTTCCTCAAACATCTGTTCACCCATTTATTTTTACATTTATTTATTTTATTACTGTGACATGCCTCTTCTTATGAACGTTTCCCATAATTAAATAAAAATACTGGCAACACCATTAACCGAATCCAAGTTCAGACATTGTGTGCTTACAAGTGAGTTCAGAGGTCACTGAATTAAATAAGCTATAAGGCTGCAGAGCCATAGGTGCGCTTGCATCATTATCATTTATTTTGGCACTTTGTAATACAGCTGCCAACTTGTGGTTTGATTTCTCTCCATTTACCATTAAATTAATTTGAATTCAGGATGCGCAGAAGACAAATCATACTTTAAGATCCTTTCATTTAATGAGGACCTTTGAGGCACTTTGGAGGAAAGAACAAACAATAATTCCCTTTCTTACATCATAAATATTTAGCATTTTAAGTGCTACAAGCTATATCATAGAGTATCTTTCATTCATTATGTCATTATCCGTTACTTATCCAGGTGAAAAGACTGATTGAGATTTAAATCTCATTTCCAAGAGAGAGCCGGCCAACCTAACATACCCTCTTGCATAATGATTATAGGAGGAGATATCTTCCCAAGGTGTGAGCTGTAGCATGTTTAGACTTGAAGTGTTCCTTTTTTCCATTTAAAAGATCACAAGGTCACAAGCATTACCTGTATTAAATACACTAAATCAAACACAGTGATAAATACTTAAATGTCATCTACACGTGTGTATATAAGTGCAGAGCATTTATGCATCCCCTTAAGGTTATAAAACACCCCAGAAATCACCTTAGTGTTAAAACAAGACACATGTATTAACTTGAGAGCATTACAGAGAATCTATGCACATGTTATTAGTCTTACATCTTCATTTTGTCTGCACGCGTATGCCGATAATCGCATTTAATGGATGCACGCTGTTTAGAGGCTTGTGAACAGTCCAGCTATGTTTCCTCTCTCCCTTCTTCCACCAGCCTCTCTGGACCATTACAGGCTGTAATTGTTATTTAATGGATTAAACATTCATCCTCTCTGCGCAAAGTCCGCAGAGAGCATCACCATGTTCACACAGCTAAACATGCCTCATCAGACACACACACACGCACACACACGCACACGCACGCACACACACACACACACACACACCACCACCACCACCACAGCAACACTCATTTGACAGCAGTGTTTGTGCTTAAAATTCAATTACCCACTTATTGATAGCTCTCTGGGGTGCAAAGGAAGTGGACAACATGGTGCTGGTGGAAGTGTGGATGATTTCCCAGGAGGCCTCAAGCTCCTCTGCACATCTCCAGCTGGATCTATTTCATGGCTTTACTCATCAGCGGCAGAAGCAGATGGAGCATAAGCAGCAGTCATACACCTGCACACACCAGCGCACGCAGACACAGAGACTGGGGCTGTAACACTCACACACACATACATACACACACACACAGTGGAAACACAAGTCATTTATTACAGTCCATTCTAACAGTGAAAACATGATAAGACATTTGCTGGATTTTCAGGAGAGAACAAAACAAAACAAATTCTTCATAAAGATTAATTAAGTATATAAACAGTCATTTCATGTCTTTGACACCATATAAATCCACACAATTTTAATCTGGATTAAATTAGTGTTAGTTTATGTGTTAGTTCATTTAGTTTATCCTCGTCCTGTGTAAAAGAAATAATTTATTTCCCTAAATTTATGATTTTGCATGAGGACACTCATCCATTCCTTTTTGCTTCTGGTCTTGCACACTGATTGTCTTTCTTTTTTTTCTGCTGGCAATATTCTTGTAATTCTTTTTAACATAGTCTTTGTGACAGCATACAGGTAAAACACAAATATTTTTCAGCATTACTAGTAGCTCCCATCAACTGTGTCTGAAGCCATGCCAGTATTTGACATGCTGATTTTATTTTTTCCACCTCTGCTTTTCCAACTGGGACAAATTTAAAAAGCGTTGTTTTTACAGTACTATTCCAAATTCTTGAATCCCTCCTCATGTCCAAAATTGAAAAGTTGCCTTTTGCCCTGTTCTCTGTCAAGATGATCCACACTGCTCCAATGACGTTGAGGCTGAGAGACTGTGGAGCCAAATCCATGAGTAAAGTGCTCAGTTGTGTGTTTTTTCTATCCAGGTATGCTTTTACTACAATCAATGTGTGTTTGGGATCATTGCCATCCTGAAAAATGACATGGAAATCAGACACTTTCCAGATGGCATTACGTGGTCAATCAAACTCTGACAGTACTTTTCTGCATTTATAATTCCATCAGTTGTGGAGATCCCCAACACCAGTGGCTCAAACTGTCACTTTGCTATTTACAGAAATACACAGGCAGTGTGTAGTCTAACAGCACAAAACCTAAAATAAGGATAAATAACAATCAAACAGTTATTTAACAGACCTGACGCCACTCATTTTCAGTTCAGTTCTTGTATAATTTAGCATACCTCATCCTTTCACCCTTATTTCCTTTCCTTAAGAATGGCTTCTTGACAGCCACCCTTCCACTGAGGCCATTGCTGATGAGACTTCAGTGAACAGTAGATGATCAACTGAAGGTCCAGATGTGGTTCTCAAGTCTTGTGTCAGGTTAGGTGGATTTTGTGTGTGCAGAACACTGGTTCTTCTCTTGAGTTATGGACCTTTTTTTGTACCTTAATGATTCATAGATGAGAGCTAACAAATAAAAAAAAACATATATCTGACATGCATTGAAAATAAGTAAAAAAGCAGCCAATGGCCAAACAAAGACCTTCACAAGTCCTGTAGAACTACTACTCAAAACAACTTTTTAAAAAAATACGAGAAAATCCGGCTCCTTGGAAGAAAAATTCAAATAAAGGCACTTTACTGTGTGTCTAACACATCAGCCCTCAGTGCCACAGGTAGTGCACCACAGGTTAGCCACGCGTCTCAGAGTCCCCAGAGGCCAGAGGGGGCCCCACACAGACGCTCTTGTTGCTGCTGGCCTCATTCCCCGCTAATTACAGCACTCATCTCTGCTCTCCCATGAGACGCCACAACACTGATGACAACACAGGGAAGGTTCTGCATCACCAGCAGCTGAGGCTGCCGACTGCACATCAATACCCAAGGGGGCAAAAGGAGTAACGATGGTGTGATTGCATGTTGGGGGGTTTGTGGTTAGAGTTATGCAGGGCCAGTTTTGCTGCTACTATCAGTCTGGCACATCCTAAACTGATTTATTAACTGCAACTTTATTGTGTTAATCTGTTGCAATTCAGCTCTGATTTAGAAAAACACATGAAACCTAAAACTACAAACTTACAACATGTGGTGTTCCGTCAGAGACACTACACCACATGATCTAGCATGAGTACAAGTCTGAGTAGAAAACAAAGATGAATCTTGTTGTCCTTTGGTGCCACCTTGTCAGACTACAGCTTGCACGTCCCTGAAGATGACTCTTGATCGATGAGCTCCAAAGATACTGTACCTCTCAGTGTGATTGTTCATTAGCAGGACACAGGGATCTAATGGCCAGCACACTTCTGGCAGTCATAAATCTTCAGACTCCACCCAGGTTTGCTCCCCTGTCTCATCAAGGCCCGTGAAGAATGGAGTCAGTGTGATAAAAAGGAGTGTGGGATTTATATTTTCCCTCTACCGCCTCCTCCACGCACCGAGATGAGCTAACAGGCACAGAGAAATGACAAGTGGGGCTTGACAAGACACCCCCGTGAATGTGATGATGCCGCTAGATGTGTTTTAGATGCTGATGAGCCTGCTGGACAAAAAGAGCATTTTAATGTCTCTTTTCTGTTTATTATACATTATACTTAAGAGTGTTTTGAACCCAAGCAGAACAGCTGAGATGAAAGTGGGGTTTACAGGGCCCTAAAACCAAAGCAACTAAATGGGGTTTGACCGTCAAAGTGACACATTTGTTTTTCTTACTGTGACTTGCCAAACGTCTTGCAAGAAAACACTTATGTGTGGTAGACAGAAATACATTCCGAGTGGCTGGTTTGTAGTGGAATGAGAGCAGGTGTATTGACAGGTGAAAGTCAAGTGAATGGAAAACTGGGTACTGCCGAACAGGTGAGGAAATACGGGGCTTGAAATTGTTTAAACTTAGAAAGATTTCCTTGTAGTCTTTCTAATGTGTGGCCTTAATGTGACCTTGACTGTGCCTCTGAAAGCATGTTGCCTCATTTATTACATCCTTGTCCTAGTATGCTGTGTATACAGTGATTGCTCTGAAATACAGCTTCACATTTGTGAGTACAAGAGGTTCTGGTGTTCCTTGGCCTTTTCCTTTATCATAACATTTATCATTAACTAATCAGTGAATGCATATTTTGGAAAAGTTGCTCCAAAGCTGCAAAAATGAGGAAAATGAGATCAGATATGCTCATTGGTTAACATCTTTCCTAAAATGCACTTTCCTAATTAGTCTTAAAATACTTTTTGACAGTTGGATGATGTCATAGTCTGACCAATTTGTGTGGGGCGGTGGAGAGTGAATACATTGCTGCTGCGTCCAATTCCCTCTGACCTTTTTTTATTCTGCAGTTCCATGTCATGAAATTTAGGTCAGAGAACAATGCACGCTCTCTGTTAGAACTAGTGGGGTGCCAAAACCCTAGCTACTCCCCTCTGACCCTCATCCCAAGCTTTCACATTCATCCACTTTCCACACAACGTTTCACTTCACAGACTGGAAGATGTATAAAAAAAACAAAGGTATTTTTATCTGGAAAGATGTTCTATCTAGATCTATCTATCTATCTATCTATCTATCTACCTGTCTACCTATCTATCTATTTATTTATCTCATCAAATACTGTGTTACAGCTTGGCTGATGATGGGCACAGCTCCACAAATGTAACAATTTGTGATTATTATCTAACAGTATTACAAACACTTGTCAATCACTATGTGGTATTAAAGAGCTGTCTGAAATTCAGTTGTACACCACACAAAGTTACAGAGTGGGGTGTCTGAGTGCTGAGGTGCGCTTGTGCGTAAAAGTCACAAACACTCCCCTGACTCACTAACTGCACAGCTGACTTCAAAGTCAGCACAGAAAGTGGGCGCCACGAGTATGTGTTTCCATGGCTGAACAGCTGCTATATGTGTTATGTGGAGTATAACGTTTGTGTCGTCCCAACTATCTAAAGTTGTAACCTCCACGAAAGTCCCATGTAGTACGTCAGGATGGCCGAGCGGTCTAAGGCGCTGCGTTCAGGTCGCAGTCTCCTCTGGAGGCGTGGGTTCGAATCCCACTTCTGACATTCAAGCTTTGCTCTTCTTCATATTGTCACAACATACACTTGAAATTTGGTTGAACCACGAGGTTTCTCACAACTTGCTTATCACAGTTGTGCACCGTTCATCCCTGAACTGTAGTGGATTTTATAATGATGTACACTGTAAAAACATTCTACATAATTCTAATAAAATTCACTACAGGAAGCTGATTACTGGTGCACAACTAAATGTGTGCATCTTTGAATGTGCTCACATTGACACTGATGTGCTAAAAACCTGATTTTGTGAAGTCAAAACTTTCAGCAAGTTGAAACAATCTTTCTTATTGACTCCAATTAGCCTAAAATAAGGACTGGTCCCATCCCATGTCATGGCATGAAAATATGACAGGCTGTCATCAATTCAATCAGATACTTGTGAAAATTGTAAAGACTGAGTAAAAATCCTTCAACATTTTTATTGTATTTCTGACAGTGTACACACAAAACAATAATATACAAACACACACGTACACATACGCTGTCCTTCGGCTTATTAAAAAGGCTGTCATGTTTTTGCTTGGTCAAAAACAAAAACCCAACAAAAAACAACAACCTGTTATTACTGTGCTGACTTCCTCATTTTGAAATGATTAGGTTTTTTACTTTTACAGCATTTCATCTTGGCTGATGATGGCCACTAACCTGATGAGCTCACATGAATGAAAGTAAAACTTCCTGTGAACGTAGCTGCTTCTCGCCGGGTGCGGTGGCGCGTGCCTGTCATCCAAGTTACTGGGAGGCTGAGGTTGGAGGATCGTTTGAGCACAGGAGCTCTGAGCTGCAGCAGACTGTGTCGATCGGGTGTCCGCGCTAAGTTCGGCATCGATATGGTGATCCTGTGGGACCCCGGGACCACCAGGTCGTCTAAAGAGGGGTGCACCGGCCCAGGTCGGAGACGGAGCAGGTCAAAGCCCCCGTGCTGCTCAGTAGTGGGATGGCGCCTGTGAATAGATGCTGTAGCGCAGCCTGAGCAATACAGCGAGACCCAATCTTTATACACACCATTATACCTGTCTCTACCTCACACAGCAACCTCGTCAGCCCTTATTTATATTTTTAATTGACGTCAAAAACACTCACAAACCTGCTGCTCTGCTTGTCCTGCACCACCTCCACCTGCAACTAAATCCTCCACCCTAAACACTCCTGCCGCCCAGCAGGTGGAGACAAACTAAATCAATCAATCAATCTATCAATCTATCTCTCTATCTAATATTTCTCTCTATCTAATAACTTATTGCATTACAACTTGGCTAATGATGGGCAGGAAGTTTATGTGATGATGTCACCTCAGACATAGTTAAAATCCTTGTTAACGTAGCTACTTCTCGCCGGGTGCGGTGGCGCGTACCTGTAATCCAAGCTACCGGAAGGCTGAGGTTGGAGGATCGTTTAAGGTCAGGAGCTCTGAGCTGCAGCAGGCTGTGTCGATCGGGTATCCACACTAAGTTCGGCATTGATATGGTGATCCTCGGGGAGCCCGGGACCACCAGGTCGCCTAAGGAGGGGTGCACCGGCCCAGGTCGGAGACGGAGCAGGTCAAAGCCCCCGTGTCGCTCAGTAGTGGGATGGTGCCTGTGAATAGATGCTGTAGCGCAGACTGAGCAATGCAGCGAGACCCAATCTTTATATACACCCTTATACCTGTCTCTACCTCACACAGCAACCTCATCAGTCCTTCTTTGTCTTTTTAATTGACGTTAAACACACTCACAAACCTGCTGCTCTGCTTGTCCTACACCACCTCCACCTGCAGGACAGCTGCAAATACATCCTCCATCCTAAACACTTCTGATGCCCAGCAGGTGGAGACAAACTCAAACTAGGAAATTCATTCAGGTAACCTTTGGGTTTAATATTTGCATCTTATGATCACAGCTTTGACTGTCATGTAAAAAGGGTTTTTTTTGTTTTAGAAGTGAACTGTGCACAACTTCAGTACAGGCATGAGTCAGGATTTCAGGGTAAAGTAAATGTTTTCTTTACATCATTTCTTTGAGTGTATGGTGAAAGATTGCCAGGGAAGGGACTGTGTTGCATTTTACTGGGATAATTTCTCTATTTTTTTAAATAGATTTTTCATCTTATAATCAACAGTATATAAAACTATATATATATATATACATATATATTACATATTGGCTGAATACTTTTTGGCAGGTTGCCATGATCAGGCAGTTCACACACTCTCACAGGGGTTCCATGGTGTAATGGTTAGCACTCTGGACTCTGAATCCAGCGATCCGAGTTCAAATCTCGGTGGGACCTGAGTTTTTTTATCCGCTGATTGGGATGTGAAACATTTGAGCGTCTTCTCTGGGACACCAAAACTGTGCTATAATTGTGTTTTCAGTGAGAGGTGTATAAAATCAAGCAGCAAACCTTGACCTCTCCCTTTACAAACACTTGTCAATCACTATGTGGTATTAAAGAGCTGTCTGAAATTCAGTTGTACACCACACAAAGTTACAGAGTGGGGTGTCTGAGTGCTGAGGTGCGCTTGTGCGTAAAAGTCACAAACACTCCCCTGACTCACTAACTGCACAGCTGACTTCAAAGTCAGCACAGAAAGTGGGCGCCACGAGTATGTGTTTCCATGGCTGAACAGCTGCTATATGTGTTATGTGGAGTATAACGTTTGTGTCGTCCCAACTATCTAAAGTTGTAACCTCCACGAAAGTCCCATGTAGTACGTCAGGATGGCCGAGCGGTCTAAGGCGCTGCGTTCAGGTCGCAGTCTCCTCTAGAGGCGTGGGTTCGAATCCCACTTCTGACATTCAAGCTTTGCTCTTCTTCATATTGTCACAACATACACTTGAAATTTGGTTGAACCACGAGGTTTCTCACAACTTGCTTATCACAGTTGTGCACCGTTCATCCCTGAACTGTAGTGGATTTTATAATGATGTACACTGTAAAAACATTCTACATAATTCTAATAAAATTCACTACAGGAAGCTGATTACTGGTGCATCTTTGAATGTGCTCACATTGACACTGATGTGCTAAAAACCTGATTTTGTGAAGTCAAAACTTTCAGCAAGTTGAAACAATCTTTCTTATTGACTCCAATTAGCCTAAAATAAGGACTGGTCCCATCCCATGTCATGGCATGAAAATATGACAGGCTGTCATCAATTCAATCAGATACTTGCGAAAATTGTAAACACTGAGTAAAAATCCTTCAACATTTTTATTGTATTTCTGACAGTGTACACACAAAACAATAATATACAAACACACACGTACACATACGCTGTCCTTCGGCTTATTAAAAAGGCTATGTCATGTTTTTGCTTGGTCAAAAAAAAAAAACCCAACAAAAAACAACAACCTGTTATTACTGTGCTGACTTCCTCATTTTGAAATGATTAGGTTTTTTACTTTTACAGCATTTCATCTTGGCTGATGATGGCCACTAACCTGATGAGCTCACATGAATGAAAGTAAAACTTCCTGTGAACGTAGCTGCTTCTCGCCGGGTGCGGTGGCGCGTGCCTGTCATCCAAGTTACTGGGAGGCTGAGGTTGGAGGATCGTTTGAGCACAGGAGCTCTGAGCTGCAGCAGGCTGTGTCGATCGGGTGTCCGCGCTAAGTTCGGCATCGATATGGTGATCCTGGGGGAGCCCGGGACCACCAGGTCGTCTAAAGAGGGGTGCACCGGCCCAGGTCGGAGACGGAGCAGGTCAAAGCCCCCGTGCTGCTCAGTAGTGGGATGGCGCCTGTGAATAGATGCTGTAGCGCAGCCTGAGCAATACAGCGAGACCCAATCTTTATACACACCATTATACCTGTCTCTACCTCACACAGCAGCCTCGTCAGCCCTTATTTATATTTTTAATTGACGTCAAAAACACTCACAAACCTGCTGCTCTGCTTGTCCTGCACCACCTCCACCTGCAACTAAATCCTCCACCCTAAACACTCCTGCCGCCCAGCAGGTGAAGACAAACTAAATCAATCAATCAATCAATCAATCAATCTCTCTATCTCTCTATCTAATAACTTATTGCATTACAACTTGGCTAATGATGGGCAGGAAGTTTATGTGATGATGTCACCTCAGACATAGTTAAAATCCTTGTTAACGTAGCTACTTCTCGCCGGGTGCGGTGGCGCGTGCCTGTAATCCAAGCTACCGGAAGGCTGAGGTTGGAGGATCGTTTAAGGTCAGGAGCTCTGAGCTGCAGCAGGCTGTGTCGATCGGGTATCCACACTAAGTTCGGCATTGATATGGTGATCCTCGGGGAGCCCGGGACCACCAGGTCACCTAAGGAGGGGTGCACCGGCCCAGGTCGGAGACGGAGCAGGTCAAAGCCCCCGTGTCGCTCAGTAGTGGGATGGTGCCTGTGCATGAATAGATGCTGTAGCGCAGACTGAGCAATACAGCGAGACCCAATCTTTATATACACCCTTATACCTGTCTCTACCTCACACAGCAACCTCATCAGTCCTTCTTTGTCTTTTTAATTGACGTTAAACACACTCACAAACCTGCTGCTCTGCTTGTCCTACACCACCTCCACCTGCAGGACAGCTGCAAATACATCCTCCATCCTAAACACTTCTGATGCCCAGCAGGTGGAGACAAACTCAAACTAGGAAATTCATTCAGGTAACCTTTGGGTTTAATATTTGCATCTTATGATCACAGCTTTGACTGTCATGTAAAAAGGGTTTTTTTTGTTTTAGAAGTGAACTGTGCACAACTTCAGTACAGGCATGAGTCAGGATTTCAGGGTAAAGTAAATGTTTTCTTTACATCATTTCTTTGAGTGTATGGTGAAAGATTGCCAGGGAAGGGACTGTGTTGCATTTTACTGGGATAATTTCTCTATATTTTTTAAATAGATTTTTCATCTTATAATCAACAGTATATAAAACTATATATATATATATATATATATATATATATATATATATACATATATATTACATATTGGCTGAATACTTTTTGGCAGGTTGCCATGATCAGGCAGTTCACACACTCTCACAGGGGTTCCATGGTGTAATGGTTAGCACTCTGGACTCTGAATCCAGCGATCCGAGTTCAAATCTCGGTGGGACCTGAGTTTTTTTTATCCGCTGATTGGGATGTGAAACATTTGAGCGTCTTCTCTGGGACACCAAAACTGTGCTATAATTGTGTTTTCAGTGAGAGGTGTATAAAATCAAGCAGCAAACCTTGACCTCTCCCTTTACAAACACTTGTCAATCACTATGTGGTATTAAAGAGCTGTCTGAAATTCAGTTGTACACCACACAAAGTTACAGAGTGGGGTGTCTGAGTGCTGAGGTGCGCTTGTGCGTAAAAGTCACAAACACTCCCCTGACTCACTAACTGCACAGCTGACTTCAAAGTCAGCACAGAAAGTGGGCGCCACGAGTATGTGTTTCCATGGCTGAACAGCTGCTATATGTGTTATGTGGAGTATAACGTTTGTGTCGTCCCAACTATCTAAAGTTGTAACCTCCACGAAAGTCCCATGTAGTACGTCAGGATGGCCGAGCGGTCTAAGGCGCTGCGTTCAGGTCGCAGTCTCCTCTGGAGGCGTGGGTTCGAATCCCACTTCTGACATTCAAGCTTTGCTCTTCTTCATATTGTCACAACATACACTTGAAATTTGGTTGAACCACGAGGTTTCTCACAACTTGCTTATCACAGTTGTGCACCGTTCATCCCTGAACTGTAGTGGATTTTATAATGATGTACACTGTAAAAACATTCTACATAATTCTAATAAAATTCACTACAGGAAGCTGATTACTGGTGCACAACTAAATGTGTGCATCTTTGAATGTGCTCACATTGACACTGATGTGCTAAAAACCTGATTTTGTGAAGTCAAAACTTTCAGCAAGTTGAAACAATCTTTCTTATTGACTCCAATTAGCCTAAAATAAGGACTGGTCCCATCCCATGTCATGGCATGAAAATATGACAGGCTGTCATCAATTCAATCAGATACTTGCGAAAATTGTAAAGACTGAGTAAAAATCCTTCAACATTTTTATTGTATTTCTGACAGTGTACACACAAAACAATAATATACAAACACACACGTACACATACGCTGTCCTTCGGCTTATTAAAAAGGCTGTCATGTTTTTGCTTGGTCAAAAAAAAAAAACCCAACAAAAAACAACAACCTGTTATTACTGTGCTGACTTCCTCATTTTGAAATGATTAGGTTTTTTACTTTTACAGCATTTCATCTTGGCTGATGATGGCCACTAACCTGATGAGCTCACATGAATGAAAGTAAAACTTCCTGTGAACGTAGCTGCTTCTCGCCGGGTGCGGTGGCGCGTGCCTGTCATCCAAGTTACTGGGAGGCTGAGGTTGGAGGATCGTTTGAGCACAGGAGCTCTGAGCTGCAGCAGGCTGTGTCGATCGGGTGTCCGCGCTAAGTTCGGCATCGATATGGTGATCCTGGGGGAGCCCGGGATCACCAGGTCGTCTAAAGAGGGGTGCACCGGCCCAGGTCGGAGACGGAGCAGGTCAAAGCCCCCGTGCTGCTCAGTAGTGGGATCGCGCCTGTGAATAGATGCTGTAGCGCAGCCTGAGCAATACAGCGAGACCCAATCTTTATACACACCATTATACCTGTCTCTACCTCACACAGCAACCTCGTCAGCCCTTATTTATATTTTTAATTGACGTCAAAAACACTCACAAACCTGCTGCTCTGCTTGTCCTGCACCACCTCCACCTGCAACTAAATCCTCCACCCTAAACACTCCTGCCGCCCAGCAGGTGGAGACAAACTAAATCAATCAATCAATCTATCAATCTATCTCTCTATCTAATATTTCTCTCTATCTAATAACTTATTGCATTACAACTTGGCTAATGATGGGCAGGAAGTTTATGTGATGATGTCACCTCAGACATAGTTAAAATCCTTGTTAACGTAGCTACTTCTCGCCGGGTGCGGTGGCGCGTGCCTGTAATCCAAGCTACCGGAAGGCTGAGGTTGGAGGATCGTTTAAGGTCAGGAGCTCTGAGCTGCAGCAGGCTGTGTCGATCGGGTATCCACACTAAGTTCGGCATTGATATGGTGATCCTCGGGGAGCCCGGGACCACCAGGTCGCCTAAGGAGGGGTGCACCGGCCCAGGTCGGAGACGGAGCAGGTCAAAGCCCCCGTGTCGCTCAGTAGTGGGATGGTGCCTGTGAATAGATGCTGTAGCGCAGACTGAGCAATGCAGCGAGACCCAATCTTTATATACACCCTTATACCTGTCTCTACCTCACACAGCAACCTCATCAGTCCTTCTTTGTCTTTTTAATTGACGTTAAACACACTCACAAACCTGCTGCTCTGCTTGTCCTACACCACCTCCACCTGCAGGACAGCTGCAAATACATCCTCCATCCTAAACACTTCTGATGCCCAGCAGGTGGAGACAAACTCAAACCAGGAAATTCATTCAGGTAACCTTTGGGTTTACAGTTTTTTCTGATTGCTTAAGCACATTTTTTGTAACTATTGGCTAATTTTGCAAAACTCTTCACACAAATAAGAAAACCTGTCACCCAATAATCAAAACATTGTAGTTCTCTTGCAAAAGCAAACACAGCTGGATTAACTCTTCACACCTTCGTAAAAATGGTGTTTCCGTATCAAACAGTACACACAAGCCATCATCTACTAAGCACACAATGCGCCAACTGCACACTGATGGTATGAATACAAAACACATCTGGCTTTTGCTTTCTCTGTGCACAAGGTAGGCTATGTCAGTTTGAGCTCATACTTCTGTCATAGATCCATAAGCATAGAGGGATCCAAACTTCAAGTACTGGTGTTTATTCAAACACATCAAAACAAACACAAGTGTTTATTTCCAAGTATAGGATTATTTGCAATCGCCATAATGACTATATGGGTTACTTGGTCTGCAGTGAACATGCTTCCTCTGCCCCCAGCATCTGGTCATCTAGCAATTCTGTAAAGTAACAATTTCAGTATTTTTACATCAATGGTATTGGTGTGTTTCTCATTGGCATATGGCAGTGCTACAAATCTTTGTGCGAAGTGACTGTACTAACCGATTCTCATTTCAAGATGTCCTTATGGTACTTGCTCCAGTGTAGCGGCTCGAGTTAGGCTGGACCCGTTGGCCAGCTACCCTCAGGGTCATTCCACGGTTGATTACATGGTCCACTATTGTAGCTCTGATGTCATCAGCAATTCTATTTCTTACTCTTCCTACCCTTCCTCTCCCCCCTCCTCATCTTCCTCTCCCCCCTCCTCGTCTTCCTCTTGCTCCTCCTTGTCCTTGTTGTCCTCTTCATCCTACTTCTTCACCTCCACGTCCTCTTCCTCGGCCTCCTCTACTTCTCACTCTTTCTGCTCCCTCCATTGTACTCCGCACACACAGCTTACCTGTATTATAGTGCTTAGGCTGATTGCAAAGTGAACTAATTATCTAAAGAAGTTTTCACATGTGAAAGTGTGCCAGACAGTTGGCAAATTAATGTTAATGATAGCCATACATGTGTATGCTTTTGCTAGGAGTGTGTTGGAAATTTGGTAATTGAGTGTTGTGCAGTGAATTGTGCCTACAGTTTTGCAAAGTGTGTGTTACAAAATTGCAAACTGAGTGCAAAGCAGTTTTTGTGCTTTTAGTTTTGCAAACTCAGTGAGTGGTTTTGCTATAAGTCTGAATAGTTTTAGAGATTGTGCTACAGGAATCACAGTTAGGGTTTAAGCATTCAGAAAAAACTGTAAAAAGACCAAGACGTGCTGATGAGGTTGCTGTGTGAGGTAGAGACAGGTATAAGGATGTGTATAAAGATTGGGTCTCGCTGTATTGCTCAGGCTGCGCTACAGCATCTATTCACAGGCACCATCCCACTACTGAGCGACACGGGGGCTTTGACCTGCTCCGTCTCTGACCTGGGCCGGTGTACCCCTCCTTAGGTGACCTGGTGGTCCCACGCTCCCCCAGGATCACCATATCGATGCCGAACTTAGTGCGGACACCCGATCGACATAGCCTGCTGCAGCTCAGAGCTCCTGAGCTCAAACGATCCTCCAACCTCAGCCTCCCGGTAGCTTGGATTACAGGTATGCGCCACCGCACCCTGCGACAAGCAGCTACGTTAACAGGGCTTTTAACCATGTCTGAGGTGACATCATGACACTAACCTGCTGCCCATCATTAGCAAAGTTGTAATGATGGGCAGCAAAGATGAGGAATGAATGGTGCACAATTGTTATCTGCAAGTTTTTAGAAAGCTCGTGGTTAACCCAAGAGCATTTTGTCACAATATCAAGAAGAGTAAAGCGTCAATGTCGGAAGTGGGATTCAAAACCACGCCTCCAGAGGAGACTGCAACCTGAACGCAGCACCTTAGACCGCTCGGCAATTCTGACTTTGCAGTGTCAGTTTGGTGGAGGTTACCACTGTTAGATACTTTGGAAGAAACAAACATTATCCTTCTCATAACACATATAGCAGCTGTTCAGCCATGGAAACGTAGTGCCAATAATCTACAATGTCATCCATACTGATCATTTGGCTGAATACTTTTATGCAGGTTGCCATGACCTGACAGTTCTCACGACTTTGCATAGGTTCCATGGTGTAATGGTTAGCACTCTGGACTTTGAATCCAGCGATCAGAGTTCAAGTCTCTGTGGGACTGTTTTTTGACAGGTGAAACCATACTGCATGTCAGGTAATGATAACTTGTGCAGGTTTTTGGTCGCCAAGCGGTCTAAGGCACTGCGTTCAGGTCGCAGTCTCCTCTGGAGGCGTTTGTTCGAATATAGCAGCTGTTCAGCCATGTAAACACATACTACGAAGCTCGTGGCGCCCACTTTCTGTGCTGACTTTGAGGTCGGAAGAGGTTTGGAGCTGTGCGGTTAGAGAGTCAGCAGAGTGTTTGTGACTTTTACTCTGTAACTTTGTGTGGTGTGCAACTGAATTTCAGACAGCTCTTTAGTACTACTCTTTAGTGATTGACAAGTGTTTTGTAAAGGCAGACGTCATAGTTAGCTGCTTGATTTTATACGGCGTTCACTGAAAACACAATTCATACAGAAATTCAAAGTGCCGGAGAAGACACCTCCCAAAAATCAGGCCCCACCGAGATTTGAACTCGGATCGCTGGATTCAGAGTCCAGAGTGCTAACCATTACACCATGGAACCCCTGTTGCTGCAATTATACTGTCAGGTCGTGACAACCTTCCAAAAAGTATTCAATCATACTTTTTGCCAGGTTGTAATGCCATCTATTACTGAATGAAATTGTATATTGTATTTTAAAATAATTACATTTTTTTTAAATCCCAGCGCTGTATTTATCATGTCAATTGTATTTTATACTACTGACAGTGTGTATTTCACAACGCAAGACAGTCGTCCAGCAATCGTCCAGCTGTTTTTTTATGACTAGGGTAACCTGTAAGAGCTATTTGAACTAATAAAGAATAAAACTTCGACTTTTATATTTACTGTTTCACAAACGTAATGTCCACTATTTATACTTTAATTAATGGAAGTTTGATTAAAGCGATTTAGCAGGAGCAAAGCAAAATCAAGTAAAATCACAAAACCATAATCATTTAAACTACACTTATGGTGAGAAGAGAATGGAGAAAGGATGAGCACTACAGGACCCCAAAACGCACTTAATTCCGTGTTGATGAAAATCACCCAACAGGAAAGCAGCTGGGCATTCAGTGGAAATCAATTCACAGGTTGGGCTGTGATTCCCCATCTAGTGTCTCTGCTTGAACTTTCAACTGTGAACCTCTTACATCCAACCTTCCCGACTGCTCATCTCGCAAAAGACAAAATGATTTTACCTAATTTTTATACTTGCTCACGCTTTTTCACGCTTCCTTCACAGGACGTCACATTTCACACTTTGGCCATCCAATCAAGTCGTTGACATCTAATCATTCCTGTCCACCCACACCTGATCTTTCTATTTCGATGTGACTTACAACATTTAACACAAACTTTTAAATCAATGTATTTTCTTTGTAATTATTTTTTATTTGCTTTCGTTTATCTTAAACATACATGCGCTCAACATACAAGTCAGCAGCTGCTCGGGATTATTCAAATACTCGTGAGCTTAGTATGTCAGGATGGCCGAGCGGTCTAAGGCGCTGCGTTCAGGTCGCAGTCTCCCCTGGAGGCGTGGGTTCGAATCCCACTTCTGACAGCGAAATTTTTCCATGATCTGTCAGACCTTCAGGTTGCTGTTTGTAGTCTCCCCACCCCCCCCCACACACACACAAAAAGAAAAAAAGAAATCACTTTACTACTGAAATCATCAACATCTGTGTTAATTCCAAATATACCTTAGTTGTGTGCTTGTAATCTCTCTACACTTTTGTAATCATCAACACTGTGAAGTCCTGAATAATTTGAAAAAAATTCACCAGAGGGAGAGGATTACCATTGTTCCACTCTCACCTCTCTTTGGAGACGTTCACACTGAGACTATTGTGATGAAATCTGACTTTCTCCAAGTCTTATTCTTCTTATCACCATCAGAAATACTCACAAACCTGCTGCTCTGCATGTCCTACACCACCTCCACCTGGACAACAGTTGCAACTACAGTCTGCTGTTCATCAGGATCATGTGACTCTGTTTCCACATCTTAGTTTGAATCCATTGTTCCATTAAAGGGAAGTCAGTGTTATTCATTATGATATGATGAGCGTTTATCTGTACTGGTGTTACACAATAACCTCAGCTGTTCTTAACAGCTCTCTCTTTATTGTAAGGGACTTCAGGTACAAAAAATGAAACCACATCAAAAGAGACACAAACTACACTGCAAAATCATTCATTTCTATTTATTTGTTAAATACACCGATTAAAGTTCATGGTCCTCTGGGTGGTAAAGTTCACTCATCAGTCTGTAGATGTATGACGGTGCGTGTCCTCCGATGTTGGAGATGAACAGTGTGATGAGCTCGGGCGGGACATAGTCAAACACAGGACAGTGCACATTCACCTTTGAGAGAATCTCACCTGAAATATAAACAGAAAAATGTGAGTTATTTTAAAAAAAACCTGACAAAGAGGATATGTCCAAATCTGAAAAGGATTTTCCAAAGGTGGGCACGTGGTTGAGGTCAGTTTTGTTGCAAATGTTACCTTCAGTGAACGGGAGCACCTCATGTGGGGAGACAAACTTATGGAAGGTATCCTCTTCATTTGGAAACTGAAATATGACATATCATGTTCACAGAAGTATGAGTTTAATCATTTATGGGGGTTGAAAGGAGATAACTCGGACTTTGGAGTAATCTCTTACCTGAGGTGAGAGCTTGAACATGGGAGCACAAACAATCAGAGGTGTGGAGTGATGCTTAGCTGCAAGGGCCAGTGTGTGTGTCCCGTTGATGGCCCTCAGGCCTCCATTTGCTAGAACGGTCTGTGTTCCAATGATGACCTGCAAAAAGATCATGACACAAGTTCACCTGCATGCTCTAACATGACTGCGCTAACGTCTCCTTAAAACGTTAAGTACCTTATTAACTCGAGACATGACTGCAAATATGGCAGCATCTGTGATCACAGTTGTTTCGATGCCAGCCTTTGAGAGGTTTGTAGCCATTTCGTGCCCCTGTAGAGAGGTGAAAAAATAAGATTAGGAACTGTGTTTTCTATCTAAAGTTAGACATTTAATATTTCCTTTATGACTGATGTAGATGAGCTACCTGGCAGAAAGGAGCACACTCTGCCACAATGACGTGAAACTTGCGTTTGCGTGCAGCATCTTTGAGGAAAGCCTCCACGGTGCGCGAGCGGCCGATCGTCATGATGACCTCATTAGAGTGGATGTGCTCCAGGGCCTGCATGGCAATGTTGTCGGTCGTTCCCTCTGAAAAACAGAATGATGGGCACCAAGAATTGGAGTGATTTAAAATACAAACTGACGCTATCTTGGTAATAACGCAACTTACCCAGTTCAGTGAGTAGCTCATTGATGGCCTCGATGACGTTGGATTTGAGGAGAGTAAAAGGTTGCCTGAAGTTCTCCTCGCTGAGTCCCCCAGAGGTCAGCAACTTGTGGAGGGATTCCTGGTCTGCTTCTTCACTGCTGCCCCGAGATCTGAAAGAAAAACACAGTTAAGCACAAATCTCACCAAAAACACAAAGTATTTCAGCCGTCTGTAGCTTAAGTATTTCTAAGCAACATACTCTCATCCTTTAATATATGGTACGATTGTACTTCAACTGTTAGGTCAAATGGTTTTCTGGGACAGAAGAAAAAACTTGAAACTGCAGCTCATTAGTTTGTTTTCAATTTGAGGGCAGCAACACATCTCAAATAGGTTGGGACAGCGACATGTTTGTAAATAGTTTGTAAACATCTGGGAAATGAAGAGAAAAGCTGCTGGAGGATGCTGGAGGATTCTAGCTGTTCGATAGTCCTGGGTTTTCTTTGTCACATTTACTTTACTTCAACATGCATAAAATGTTTCCAGATAGTCAAAGGTCTGGACTGCAGGAAGGGAAGCTCAGAGCTGAAGCACCTCTACTTAGGGCTGTTCGATATAACGATATATATCGGATGACGATATAAAAACATTTATCGTTTCATTTTATGCTATCGTTTGTTTCGTGGTGTCGCAAAATAAACTCTTTACAGCAATATTTTTTCATAGTTTTGATGGTCACTGTAGTGGCTATATTAATTTCTTAAAGTTCTCTCTTTCTCTTATATTTTATATAACCACACTACAGACGGACAAGCGCCTGCTTTTATGCGTTGTCGTTAGCAACAACGACGGTAAAACCATCGCGTGTCCGCTTGTTTATGTTCCACATAAACCTTTCACAATAAAGCTCAAGATCCTGTTGAGACTTTTCAAAATAAACAGAATCACGTGAAAGAGCAGATTATTTACGGATGAGAAGTAAAAAAGAGCCGCCTGGTGCTAAAAAATAAACCTTAGACTCAAACGTTAGAACAGGCTGTTTCCCGTGGCACACTGTGTAATAAATACTCACAAAGAAAACGGCAGCCGTTACAACTTATGTCTAAAAATGTATAGTTTCATACATCGGTTAAAACACTCGACTCCAGCTACATGACGCGCAGCTGGAAACACTTGCCGCAAGTCGAGCTGCCCGAGATTCACAGAATTTACAAAAATGTTACATTTTTGTGATTTATATCGTTATCGGGACGATAGAATTCTTATATCGGGATATGAGATTTTGGTCATATCGCACAGCCCTACCTCTACTACAGAGCCATGCTGCTGTACAAGATGCAGTTTACCAATATCTGAATGGGAACATATGTTACTCTAAAACCTGTAAATAGTTTTCAGCACTGATGATGCATAGAAGAGTTTTCCACTTTGACTCACTTCATTTGGTTTCTTCTTTACATGGTATAGCTTTAACATACACTTGTGGATGAACACAGGTGAACACAAACAATAATTTCTTTAAGTGCTCTTGATCCCATGCAGTGAATTTCCATGACAGAATCATGTCTGTTTTAAATGCAGTGCCATATGAGGGCCTGAATATAACAGGCATCCAGTCCTGTTTTTCAGTCTGGTCCCTTGCGCACAGAGTCTTCTCGAGTTTCTCAAAATCTTTTCATGATGCGATATTCAAAGTGTTCACATTTTTACGTTGAGGAACATTATTCTGAAATTCATCAACAATTTATGGAGGGCTTTTGCAGACTGGTGAACCTCTGCTGATCTTTACTTTACTTTGCCTCTTTAAGATGCTCTTTTATACCCAGTCATGTTAATTCCCTGTTCCCAGTTCACCTAATTGGTTTTAAAATGTTCCTCCAGCTGTTTACTTTTAGTACTGCTTACTCTTCCAGCTTTTTGTTCTCCTCATCCGAACTTTTTTGGGACACGTTGCTATCAAATTAAAAAGGACCAAATGGGTGTTTTTTTTGAAAATGGTAGGTTTTGGCGTCCTCACCTGGCATATTCCTCTCTGATGATCTTCAGCACCCGTCTGATCATGTTACCCACTGTGGTCTCTGAGGGCTGAGCTGCTGTCATCCTCCTCCCGTCTTTGCGGATTATTTCCATCAGATCACCTGAAATCGAGAAGATGTTTGCAAAAGACCAAAATCTTGGGATAGAATATTTTTTGTGTATGATTTTACATCAGCAACCATTTTTTCTACATGTTCAACATTTTACATATGTATATTCTGTATTGTTTAGATGTAAGGAAAGCTAAAGAAAGCTTATTTGTCATGTACTACAGCGTTATACCAGATTTAAAAACAAAGCCTGTTTGACTACAATGGCAGCTGTCGCTGCAGTTAACTTCACTGTGTCGACAACAAACAGCATTCAGCACCTGCACTGCTCCACCGAGCCTGGGCTGTAATTTTGCGGAGCAGGGCTGTCGTTTCTCGGGCTGTCTCCGCAGAGCCCCGGAGAGGTCCTGCCCCGGTCCCCCCGCGCTTCAGGTCGGACAGGAACGCCTCGACCCTCTCGGTTAGGTCTGTTTCTTTGTATGGGCCCGGCATAGCTGTTTTAAAAAGCTGTCACTGTAACACTTGAGTCACTCAATAGTTCCACCATGCCAGTGTTTTGACGAGGAAGCACTTCAGGAGTACATCCGGGTGGCTGTGGGCTCGCCGTCATCTGATTGGTCTGCCGCTTCACGTGCGTTACAGTAGAGTGGGTCGAAATTACAACAATTTCCCATTTCTACAGTAAAATGACAGTCTGAAAGTGAAATGTAAAACAACGATATATTATTATTATTATTATTATTATTATTATTATTATTATTATTATTATTATTATTATTATTATTATTATTATTATATCGTAAAAAATATCGGGTTATTATCTCAAAACCCGGACTTAATAACTTGATCAATTTTTAGTTATTTTCTCAGAAGATTGAGTACATAAGCTGAAATTTTGAGACAATAACTCCAACTTTGGACTTATAGACGAAAAGTTTTTAATTTTAGTTTTCCTAGTGGCAGAAATTAGATTCCATAATAAAAGTCTTGCTTGCTATTTATGAAAATATGCTCTGTATACATTGGAGATAAAACAAGCTTCAGCTAAAGCATACACCTTTCTGGTCAATGCTTTGTGCTATTTCCATTTAATTTAATTCTTTGTTGACAAATATTCCTTTTTATGGCCATTTTGGGCCGTAGATGCTGGATGAAAACCAAGAGAGGCTGAAAGAAGTGTATTTTTAAGAGAAATGGAAAACAGCGCAAGAAAGATTAATTATAGTAATATTAATAGTTACTATCATAGCAATAAAAAATAGTAGATATTTATCGTCTATGTATCGTTAAAACATTTAAATTGAGAAATTAGTGAACGGGCTGGCTGCTCGTTTGGTTTCAAATTTTATAGAAAACATATGTATATTTACACAAAGTTGACAGTTTATTAGATCTAGTCCACTCCTGGTTAATTTATACATACTGTAAAAAATGCAACAAAATAATTTTAATAAATTATATACAATTAAATAAAATATAAATAAGACACAAACACAAAGACACAAACACATCACAAGAGGCTTTTCTTCTTCCTGTCATTGTCAGACTCATTGAAAGTGATCACGCTGCACTGTTGAAAACATATATTTCCTAAAGAAGTGTTTCCCAACCTTTTGGAGCCATGGCACATATTTAACATTAGAAAAATCACGCGGCACACCACCAAACAAAAATGTCACAAAAGGCATATTGATCATTTCCCCCCGCGCACCAGGCATAGAGGAACTGGCTCGGTTTGTCCCCAGTATACCTTTTTTGCTTTTTCTGATCACTACTCATGCTACGGCCTTCGTCTGGGTCGCAATTTTCTCCAGGACCCAGGTCAGATTTACCACTTTTTCTTTTCAAATATTTATCTATTGCTATTACGCGCTGCGTTGTCTCACTGACAATGTAATTTCCTCTACGTCATATTCTATTTTACTGGCAGTTGGCAACCCATTAAATTAGAGCAGATAGTTGTACTGCCCTCTAGTGGAAGAGAATGTAATTGTTCTGCTAGTTACTCACGTCGATCGCTTAGTGCACTAATCTGGTGGAACCAGATAATCTTCCACGGTACTCCTGATCATTTCTCGGTCACAGTGGTTGGAAAACACAGTCCTAAAGAGTAGGATTTTACATGTGTTTCAGTATGATGCTTGAAGCCAAAAGAAATCATCTCCCTTTTAAAAAAAAAAACTTTTTGTATCCTTGTCAGCTGTTTAATAGGGGGTTATATTCTCAAGCAGCCCTTGGTTACTTGAGTCTGAGGCTGAGTGGAAGTTTGGCCTTGATATTACAGTTTTTTCTGAATGCTTAAACCCTAACTGTGATTCCTGTAGCACAATCTCCAAAACTATTCAGACTTATAGCAAAACCACTCACTGAGTTTGCAAAACTAAAAGCACAAAAACTGCTTTGCACTCAGTTTGCAATTTTGTAACACACACTTTGCAAAACTGTAGGCACAATTCACTGCACAACACTCAATTACCAAATTTCCAACACACTCCTAGCAAAAGTATACACATGTATGGTTATCATTAACACTAATTTGCCAACTGTCTGGCACACTTTCACATGTGAAAACTTTTTTAGATAATTAGTTCACTTTGCAATCAGCCTAAGCACTATAATACAGGTAAGCTGTGTGTGCGGAGTACAATGGAGGGAGCAGAAAGAGTGAGAAGTAGAGGAGGCCGAGGAAGAGGACGTGGAGGTGAAGAAGTAGGATGAAGAGGACGACAAGGACAAGGAGGAGCAAGAGGAAGATGAGGAGGGAGGAGAGGAAGATGAGGAGGGGGGAGAGGAAGGGTAGGAAGAGTAAGAAATAGAATTGCTGATGACATCAGAGCTACAATAGTGGACCATGTAATCAACCGTGGAATGACCCTGAGGGTAGCTGGCCAACGGGTCCAGCCTAACTCGAGCCGCTACACTGGAGCAAGTACCATAAGGACATCTTGAAATGAGAATCGGTTAGTACAGTCACTTCGCACAAAGATTTGTAGCACTGCCATATGCCAATGAGAAACACACCAATACCATTGATGTAAAAATACTGAAATTGTTACTTTACAGAATTGCTAGATGACCAGATGCTGGGGGCAGAGGAAGCATGTTCACTGCAGACCAAGTAACCCATATAGTCATTATGGCGATTGCAAATAATCCTATACTTGGAAATAAACACTTGTGTTTGTTTTGATGTGTTTGAATAAACACCAGTACTTGAAGTTTGGATCCCTCTATGCTTATGGATCTATGACAGAAGTATGAGCTCAAACTGACATAGCCTACCTTGTGCACAGAGAAAGCAAAAGCCAGATGTGTTTTGTATTCATACCATCAGTGTGCAGTTGGCGCATTGTGTGCTTAGTAGATGATGGCTTGTGTGTACTGTTTGATACGGAAACACCATTTTTACGAAGGTGTGAAGAGTTAATCTAGCTGTGTTTGCTTTTGCAAGAGAACTACAATGTTTTGATTATTGGGTGACAGGTTTTCTTATTTGTGTGAAGAGTTTTGCAAAATTAGCCAATAGTTACAAAAAATGTGCTTAAGCAATCAGAAAAAACTGTAAGCCATTGAAATACTGCTGACTTTTCTTGGATTTCTACTAACTATAAGTTTCTGAGAATATGTCGGGACTGTTGCTTTATGCAGGGGGATTATTAACAGACTTAAAAACTCCTTTGTCCCACACGCCATCAAACTGTTTAACTCCTCTCTGGAGGGGAGAGGGAGGGGAAACAGGAGGACAAAGGAGGGGGGAACAACTAAGCTGTAGTGCCTCTTCACCTCACTGTACAATACCTTGTGCAATACTTTTTGTAAATAGTCAACAGTGCAATAGACTCAATACTTGAAATGTGCAATTCACTTGTATTTTTATTTTTTATTCCTATTTATTCTATTTATCCCCTTTGCATATTTTATTTATATTTGTTTCTGTATTTATATATGTGTGTGTGTGTGTGTGTGTGTGTGTGTGTGTGTGTGTGTGTGTGTGTGTGTGTATATATATATATATATATATATATATATATATATATATAACAATTCTGTAACTGTAACTTCGGTCGTTGCTGTGCTTTTTTTGGAAATCGAATTTCCCAGAGGAACCCACCCGAGGGATTAATAAAGTTCTATCTTATAACAAAGCAATAATAGAGCGCAGTCCCATGATATTCCATCACCTTGAAATTAATGTTGAGGTTATTGTCTGTCACAATCATATGATTTTGTATTGAGCCTGGTGGATTGTGATTATGGTGCAGGTATCCTGTGGCACTGATCTGGGAGTCTGAATAATTGATAGCAACTATAAGTGGAATCTCTAACTAAAGTACACCCTGGCGTCTCTGTATTATCCTCCAGTAACAGTCGTGACTGTCAGCCTTCCTCTTTCAGACACAAGTATTTTATTTGGATGCATATAAGACATTATAAAGTATTGCCTCACAAAACACAAAGATAAGAACACAGTTGCTCACTTTTCATCTTTTGATGGCATCTGCCTCTTCTCACTGCAGAGGTTCAATCTATTGGAAATTGTTTGGATCGAAGCATCTTCCACATGAGGTTAATGGCTCCATCATCTCTTCAGATACGCTGTGTTGCATGCATCCTAGCTGTGTTTAGATGGTTATCATCTTCTGGACAGTTTGATCACTCGCCTCTGTCAGTGCGCCCCAGGGCAGCTGTGGCTACAATGTAGCTTGCCATCGCCAGTGTGTGAATGTGTGTGTGAATGGGTGAATGACTGAATGTAGTGTGAAGCGCTTTGGGGGTCCTTAGTGACTAGAAAAGCGCTATACAAATGCAGGCCATTTACCATTTAATTGGTCATTAGTGATCATTATTCACGTGCTTTAAGGCATGCAAAAAGAAAATTTATTGGTCGTTACTGTGATCAACAGAAAGAGTTGTTCTAAAAAGTAAGATTAATAGGTTAGTGAGGCAGGTTCTCTAGCCAACCTAGATAACTGCTGTTATGGTGATGGGATGTTTGGATTTCTGGTTTAAAATCATTAGTGTGACAGGAAATTTGAATGTCATCAGGCTGTGACACAGAGGACACCTGTTTTTCTGCTTGGTTTTAATTTGTTAGCAACACTGTTTTTCCACTAGATTTTAGTCTATTTCTAGATTGTTTGTTACTAAAATTATTTCATTGATTTTTTTCCACTTTGATCTGGCAAAAAATACATTTAAAAGGTGACTTCCACATCTAAATATTAGGCTACTGGAAAGCATCAAGTCACTTTAACATGATGGCTTCATGTTAGAAACTGTAGCACTCAGCAGATTCAATAACAGTCATAAACAAACATAAACACACTTCACTAGCACACCCTTTTGCCTTCAGAACTGCTTTAATTCTTTGTGGCAAAGATTCAACAAGATGCTGCCAAAGAAACATCCCCAACTTCATTACATCATCACTACCATCCTGAACCAGTGATACGAGGCATCCGGAATCCAAGTTTTCATGTTCCTTAGTCCAAATCTTCTTTTGTCCAATTCTGGTGAGCCTGCGTGAACTTTAGCCTCAGTTTCCTGTTGTTAGCAGACAGGAAATACACCTGGTGTGGTCTTCTCCTGCTGCAGCCCATCTTCCCAAACTTCTGTATGTTGTCCATTCATAGACGCTGTTCTGAATACCTTGGGTGTGACAAGTGTTTTTGAGCTATTATTTGCTTTCAATCAACCAACAGTAACAGAAGAATGACAGTCTAACTGAAGTGACAGTTGCCATTGTAGTCAAACAGGCTTTGTTTTTAAAACCGCTATAAAGCATTAGTACATGTGAAATACGAGCAGAAATTGCTCTTTAGCCTTCTTTACAGCTAAACAATACAGAACATGCATATGTAACATGTTGGAAACGTGGAAAGGCAAAAATAAATAAATGGAGGTTTCCGATGTATTTAAAACGGTAAAAACACAATAAAAACATGACTAAAAATGATTAAAACAATCTGGTCATTCTCTGACCTCTTGCATCAATGATGGAGTTTCACCCAACTTGCGAGAACTGCTGCTCACTGGATATTTTCCTTTTTCTTTTTTTTTTTTAACCCATACTCTGGAAACCCCAGAGATGGTTGTGTGGAGAAAATTCAAGTGGACAAGCAGTTTCTGATATACTCAGACGAGCCCATCTGGCACCAGCAAACAGGCCACATTCAAAGCCACGCAAATCACCTTTCTTCGCCATTCTGATGCTCAGCTTGACCTTGAGCAGGTTGTCTTGACCATGTCTACATGTCTAAATGCACTGAGCTGCTGCCATGTGATTGATTAGATGCATGCACTACTTGGCAGTTGGGCAGGGGTACATAACAAATCAGCCAATGAGAGCACATGCACTCTACATGCGTCTCCTACTTTTCAAAAATGCCTAAATAGGCAATTCAAAGGACAAAACAAAAATAATGTAAATCCATCCAATAGTTTATTGAATAAAAGCCCAACACAAATTTACAAAATTTAATCAGTCAACATAAAAATCAGTGACTGCGCACAACGTTCACTGTTAAAAATGTACCCCATGACAGATGCTTTAAATTATCCCCATCAAAAACAATCTGCAACCACCCCGAGCCAAAACAATTCTGCTGGAAAGAAGCATGTTGGATGGATCTGCACATACTGTAGTTGGGAACTGATATTTGTGAAATTTCAGAAGAATAATTAGCTCTACCAGTGTCAAGAAGAAGGGCCTGTGACTGAAAATGCTTGGACAGCTTTACATTTCAACACCTCTGTCCATTGCACTCTGACAGGAGAAGCTTTCACAAATATATATATAGATATATATAAACTGTATAATAGAAATCAGGAGGGTGTTTTTACTCATAACCATATACATAGGATGTTACAAATTCCTTCCTAGGAACAAGGTTTTTGGTTCCTTGCTTCATTTGATAGGTGATGTTAATGTTCCAAAACAAAAATCTATGCAAGAGCCCATAGAAATGACCTAATTTACAACTAAGAATATTACTGAAAACTCACAACCCCCAAAAAGAAAAAGAAAATTACCAGTTGAAAGAACTAAGTGGTAATTACAATATGAAAAAAAAAAAAAACAGTTAAATTTAGCTACCAGACATGTATGCAAATTAAGTGACAAAACACAGAAGTTCAGTGGTTGCCAATTGTCTCATCAAAGTAACAACAAACTGTGTTTTCAAAGAACCTTCACTCAATAAAAGGGCACCAAGGATCTAGTTTACTTGGCATGGCAAAGAATGAGTGTATAAACAGGAGGGCAAAAGACATTCGCTCATGGCACATCCATTCAAACTGAGCTCAAAATCAAACATTGCTGTTCAACGAACGCTCGAAGTTCTTATTCAGTGAGCTGCAACATTCGAAACAGTGCAGACAGAAATGTCAACCACAGAGACGGACATCTCCCATGTTTTACAGTGCATTTCTCCCTACAGCGCTTTTCATGTTTCCAACCACTAAATAAGCAGGTGATATTTTTTTTATTTTTACTTTTATTTTTCCCCAGAAGAAAACCTTGGTACTCTCTCTCTCAGCCTTGAAAACTAGATTTTGAGCCCCCACTTGCTGTTGTTTGCTGAAGCTAGTCCAAGGAGGGTGGATGTTTGGATGTGTTGGCTGACCGTCAGGCAGCGTCCCGCGAGGTAAGGAGCTGGGAGCGGGTCGCTCTACTCAATCAGCTTCTTAGCCTTGAAGAAACGCCTCAAGTAGAAGACCTGCCATGTGGCCAGCCCAATCAGACAGCACATGGAGAATATGCTGAAGTACAGCACGCGTGTGTTGGTGGATTCTGTAGACAGATGACCGAAAAAAGGGTAGCCGTGTTATAGGACAGTGATGCAATACTCCTTGTTCATCACTGAAGTAACCACTACAAGCAGACAACTTTACTCTGACGTCTTTAGCTACTTCCTAAGAAAACAATAACAAAGGAACATTTGCAGCAGATGGCTGCTCCAGCCCGACAATGCTTCTGCTAGAGGTTTCTTTATGCTAAATCTGAGTTTTCCCTTCCCACAGTCACCAAGTCCAAGTTTATAAGGAGTTGTGTGACTTTTGGGATTGTTGGATTTTTAACTTAAAATACACTCCTTGAGGTGACAGCTGCAATTTGCCACTATATAAATAAAATTAAACTGAATTCAGTGAGAGAGCTACTGAATAGCTATGTGCTGGGTTGTATTACCATTGGTGTCCCGCATCTCCTCTTCTCTTTTTTTCATGTAAGCAAAGTCGTTCACGATGGACTCCGAGAGGTCTTCCAGGCGCCTGAGCTCAACCTCAAGAGGCTTCAATTTCTCCACCTTGGCAATCTGGAGGGACAAAAGAAAATGATCAGAGGGAAATGGCAGAGAAGGTTGTACAACAGCTTGAGAAGAAGGGTCATTAAATAATTTGTCCAGCAGGTGTCAGTCTAGTGTCGTGTGTATGCCAAAGCATTCCTGTTTACACAGGTTCATGAGAATCTGCCATTCGAACTCTGGTGTGAACAATTGCACCTGAGAAAAGCCTGGGTGTGGTTGGCCTTGTTCCGCAACCACAACCAACCACAGCGTGTTATGATATCAATGCATGACGTGTACCAACTCAACTAGCGTCAGAAAGTTTCTTGGTTATGTGGTAGCTCCTGGTTTGTTTTTTTTGTGCATGACTTGATGTAAGCCACTAGAACAAATTCTCGTCAGTCCAAGAAAGGCCTGGAAAACTGTCCGAAACAGGTTTGAATGTTTCTACTTAATTTCTCTATGCATCCTTTAGTCGTGTGAAACAAAAATAAATAAAGTAAAATATATATTTATTTATTTTTCAGGCCCACTCAGCCATTAGGACCTTGGATGTAAAAAACCCGTGAGCTGCCAAATGATCAAAAACACAGCACACTACAGCCGGCTCTACCAAGCACACATTCTCAAGTATTCTGCAACAGTGAGGAATTCTTCCAGTGTTTTTAACCACACCCCCCACTGAACAGCTTGCAAATTTGTTCAATAAGTAACATGTCCATCTATGTAGGTGAATACATGGTGGGTGGAGCTGAAATTGCAGCTACCCACAAACAGGAATGCCCACTTGGAAGTCTCGGCGAACATCCATCAACACGCAAAGAACAGCATGTAATGTTTGTGCGCTGCGTGTGGGTGGGGAGGGAGGACTGATCATCAGCTCACAGCTCTTTATCACGCCTAAATTTCTAAAGTGTTGCCTAAGGCAGTCACAGTTAGTGGTAATACATTTTCGGGAAAGGAACCCAAGTACTGTGACAATACACACGTCCCTATACAAGAAAAATTGAATGATGTGAAGCCAGGGAACCTCCCGCACACATTACCAAAGCACCCTGAGGTCAACACTGTCCTTCAACAAAAGACAACTACAGCAGTACTTCCAGGAAAAAAGACAAGTTTTAAAAAAGGAGGCACTGAGGTCACAACTGCCAGATTATGCTTCCGTAACATTTGATTAACATGAGACTAAACCTATATGTAACAGTGAAGATATTGTAGGCTGCTTCAAGAAAACCTACTGACCTGATCTCCAAGACACCATGTGCATCATCTATATGAAAACAAACAAACATTTCAGACTGATTCTGACCTCTTCGTAGTTTTTGGCCTCAACACCGTGCTTCATGTCCAGATTGACCAGCTGGTCAGGCACTCTTCCAGTTCCTGATTAAAAGAGCAAAAAACTTTAATCATCATATTCAATTTCACTGAAACATTTAAAATGAGCATCATTTATATAATTTATCCTTTCTAGCACTTTTTTTTTTACCAAGCTTCACAAAGTGCTGTAAAAGAATACTCTTTTACAGCACTTTGTGAAGCTTGAACTAAAAATCACTAACTTACACACCAGGAAAGACAAGCATTGTAAAACTTTAACAGTCACAGTGCAAATAGGAATCAATACATAAAACGTATAGATAATTGATGTATTTGTAGCGATGCCCTGATTTTGAAACATTGGCTTGATGTGATGATGATAATTTTGGCCTTTCTTATTTCTTCCCCCTATCTGAAATGTAGAAATCCCCATACAGGGCTCGCAAAATCGCTAGCCCGACATCCCGGAGCTAGCGATATCTCCGGTCGGGCGACCAAAATCTATCTCAGCCCCGCCCGTCGGGCTATATGATAACCCGACGGGCGGGTTGAGATAGATTTTGGTCGCCCGACCAGAGATATCGCTAGCTCTGGGACGTCGGGCTAGCGATTTTGCGAGCCCTGCCATATAGTAAAGAATCAATAAATGTAGTCTTTCAGTTGTACATTATGTCATGTTGAACATTTAGCACTAGTTGTTGTCACCAGCCACCTTATAGGCCAACAGTGGCTGGAATATCACTTGCATTCATTTATTTTATTAATCATTTTCATTAATTACACTTTTCAGTTTCATGACCATCTATCGATATAACCCAAAATCACTGCAAAATCTACTAAAACTAATAAGTAATAGCGGATGAAGACAGCGGGTTAAATGGTTAATCAGAAGATTTGACAGTGACTAAGGCATAAAACCAAGTGTGCGTGAACAGCAGCAGCTGTCCATAACACACATGGGGGGTTGGCATGCTTACCCATGGGTGATTTGCTCTCGAAGCAAACCTCAAACATGTCATAGTCCTCTGTGGTGAATGCAAACTTTCCTTTTGAAGCATCTTCCTTGGAGTAAAGAGTGTGGCCAGAGGAGTCTGTGATCTGCAAAGATACACAAAAGCAATAAACAACAGTCAAGAGCCAAAGAAACAGCAGAATATTAACTGAAATATTTAAATCAATACTGAATTACTTTGCTCTTTAATGTGGGAATTTTAAATCATTGACCAGTATTATCACTAATAATGGTATTTTTATGACACCAACATGAGGATTTCAGACACTTCAACTGTGTCGTTTTCTAGATAGTTATAGGCTGAGATTGTGATGATGGTTGCTTGTCATCCTTACATGTGTCTGAAAATGCAAGGCTGCAACACCCCACGCAAGCCATTAAACTGCCAGCTGTTAGAACATGAGGGGAGTAAAAAAAACAAAATAACTTCGTGAGGACGCAGTGCAATCTGTAACAGTATAAATATCGGTCATTTTCTTTGATGTGAGGAAAATCTTTTAAGATCTTCATTTAAATAATACACAAACCATCACTGACGTGTTGGAAGCTAATGTGCTAATATGGCTAAGCTGTGCTTGGCAGCTGAATGGACCCTAAGACTGACGTGTAACAGCAGCAGAGCCCAGACGAAGTCACCGGCAGGGTCGTTTCTCCAATGTTTTAATATAAATACGTGCACTGTGTGTTACAGCGAGTGCTCACTAGTGTCAAGGTATCTTAACTAATTTTTTAAAAAAGTAAATTACCCCTCAAATTAACCTGAACGGGAGTGTTAGCGAGCACTGACTGTAGCCAGCTGGCTAATTAGCTTCTAAAACCAGGAAGCCGAGGTTTTCTGGGCCTGGGCTAGCTACAATGCTAACAACAGTAGACATTTTCGCAGCAGAAATTACTCGATTTAACATATATAGCCACGAGAGTCACTTGTAAGCGATGCATCGGGTCATTAAAAACCAGATTGAAGCCATTTCGGCCCCGACAACAAACTTGGTAATGGTGAGGGTAGCTAGCCAGCAGGTCTGCGCTCACCTTCAGATTAGTTTTCGTGTTCGCCTGCTCGCTTATGTCATACTCCCCCGTGACTAGCACGTCTTTGTGGATCTCCTCCCGTAAACACTTTCTGGTGTTGACCGGTAAAAAGAAGGAAATTGATAATACCGATTCAATAAGAACCGGTAAGAGCAGTAGCGCAGCGACTCGAGCCATGGCTACCATCAACCGACCAACCAGACCGTGCCAGCCAACCAGCTTAACACCGACTTCCAACTCACACTACCGGCCTCCCTTAGCACTCCAGCGCCGCCGCTGGCCTGGACGTGGAACTCCAACTGCAGATCCTGTGTCCGTGAAGTTCGGGTGAGGTCCAAGTGTTTTATTTTTTGTTCATTTTAGTTTATCTTAGTCCCTTTACAGTCATTTTATTATATTATATCCAGGCTTGCCAACTGGTTAAGAGCAATATTCATGGAATTAAGAATAAAGCATATAAAAATATAAACACTTTGTCCAGGCAATTGTCTTCTCTGTGTACTTCCTCTTTTCGTCCTGCCTCGCAGCAGCGCATGTTTAAAACCTTTTGTCCAGCATATCTATTATATCTAAAACTAAAGATATTTGTATAGAACCTGGTATTTGCCAATCACAAACCCTGTTTTTTTTTTCTTCTTTTTTCATAATTTGGGGTTATTATCTGAACATACTGAACTTTATAACTTGACATTTTAAGTTTTATGTTAATTTTCTTGATGTTTTGAGTTAGTGAGTTGAAATTTTGATTTATGGGTGGCAAAAAATGTTTTTCTAAGAAATATTTTTTGTTTTGTTTTGATTGGAGTGGCGGAGTAAGCTTTAAATTACATTTTTAAAGTAGCTGAAACAGTTTTGCACCTAGTTTTAGTCTTTTGTTAAGTTATGGTTTACTTTTATAACTTTGGTGCAAAGAGAAGGATGCATTTGCAGTAGGCATGACATTGCAGATCTGGTTTGCACTCAGGCAATTAAAATACTTACAAGGACTCTACCTTGACAGAATCACAGCAAGACTTTTCTATGACTAAACTGTTGTAAAAATAACTGCTCAGGTCACAAAGAGCCCTTACCACAAAGCATCCAACACCTAAGAAATCTGCTAGTGTATCATCTACAAAGGGAGGGACTGGTACATGCATATGTGAAAAACTCTAAATTGGTGTAAAGGCAGCGATCAATGACAAGTGGCATGGACACCAAACAGACAGCAGCTGCAACAGAAGAGGAATCAAAATTTTGGCCAGTGAAAGCTGAAGGAGGATTTCTTCATCCTTTGATCATGTGTAAGCTAATCCTGACTGCCTTCTGTACCACTCACTGGGCAGGCAGGGGAGCACTTTCTATATTCTATTTAGTGAAGCCCTCAACTACAGAATCTTTTCTACTTCATATAATAACGCTCCACATCGTCATTACATGAAGTAGAAAAGTAGATTCTCCAGCAGAGAGTCAACTGTTCTCCATTTCCACCCTGTACTGTCACAATATTCAACTCTCTGCACACAATAAGCCACTTTGTTGCATTGTCCAGTACATTTTACACACAGTTACGCTGAAACATCAGATATTTGCATTTCACAAACCAAATATAATCAACCCCACAGATAAAGAAGAGGGAAAGATAAGGAAACACTTGGAGGGGGGGAATTAATGATAAGCATGGGGAAATTTACAAGATATACTCAAAATGGTAAATGAGCTTTAGTGCTTTGGTGTGACAAGCACATATTGTATGTTAAAGGACTAAATCATACTGTATATAAGTGTGTCACAATGTGTCAGAGGAATGACTACAACTCTTGAGTTATTTGCTAAATGTTTTCCTAAATTAATCACAACTCCAACTGCTCAGAGCTTTACTTTTTGTGTATATTGGTCATAAACGGAGCATTTAAGTGAAGTGCGTAATTTCTTCTTGGAGCATACTGTATCAGGTTGCAGGGGTTTTCCTGGCTAAAACCAGTTCTTTCTCACTAAAACTGGAGCTCAGACTTTTGTACTGTTTGTCAAGTTCACGCAGATCAATTGAAAAAAAGAAAGAGAAAAAAAAAACTAACCATGTAGCAAACCATGTTATTTGCTAGATATTGTCATTTAAAATTTTCATGTAGGCACCAACAGAGTTCAGTTCAGTTACTGACGACAGTTACAGAGACGTGAGAGGTTCAAAGCAGACAGCAACCAGTCAGCGTTCACCTTTCAGTCAAACTTTACTGTGCGCCTGCTGTGAAAACATAAAAAATCGTAAAGAAAAAAAAGGGAACTTATTATTTACTTGTTATTTAGTGGAATACTAACAATAAAAACATGTACATGTCGAATATTTATTGGTTTATTTTCTTCGTATTTTTGTGTCTAACAGGTTAAGGCTGTTGTTAGTAAAACGATGAAATTTATACCCTTCTTCTTTCCACTTGTCACATTTTGCAGAGCCATTCAGTGGGTTACAACAGAACCTTTGGTGGTCTGGTTCTGGTCTTCAGGACCTGCCTTAACATGATGATTATATAAATTGTATAAAGCAACCACACAGGCAGGGGCAGATCTACTGTGGTGGCATGTGCCATCCTAAAATAATCCCTTGCCATCCCTAGTGCAACCATAGTTTTGCATATGACAGTGTTGTTTATAGCATGAACACTTTTACCCTAGCTACAGTTAACATTGAATATAAATTCTAAAACTTAATATATTGCAAAATGTTACCCTTGCATTAAAAATGTGTTACCCATAGTGTTGAGCTGGCTTTATTTCCTGTTGTCAGTAGTGTTTGACAGTACAGATTTCTGACCTTATGTGTAAATTCAAGCATGTAACAAAAAAGTGCCAAAGAGAAGTTAGACTTGCATTTCTAACTGATCCACCTAATGTTGTGTAGCTTTCAGGAGTTTATACTTATTGAGCTACATGCTTATTTATTATGTTGGCTGTACAGTACATAAGATCGAACTGAAATGTTTAATGATTTGGAATAAAGCCAATAAGAAAGTTATAGACTTTGTTATTGTTATTGTTTATATGAAACGTGTATACTTATTGCATTTGATGTATTTTCACCATTTATATATAATGCATATTACAGAATGTAACTACTGTATGTGTCTAAAGAAATGGCTTTGCTTTTGCCACCCCCTCTGATTTCCATGCCACCCTCATGCCACCCTAAGAAAATTTCTCTAGCTCTGCCCCAGCCACACAGGTCTTGTTAAAAGAGATACCTTAGCTTGAAAAACCAAAACAATTTCTGTACCGGGCTGTTAACATGTTTACTGTAATAGCAGAACAGCTTACTCCTACTTATGACAGGAAAATCTACCTGGTTTCTTTTCTTTTCTTTTTAAGCCTTTTGGAAGGATCTGTAGGAAATGTTCTTCAAGCTTTCCAGTGTGTTTTAACCAAAGACTGCATATGAGACGGAAATGACCGCTGTGACACAGGCGTGTTTCCAAGATTGTTTAAGAACCGTGGCACAGAGGTACTAATAAGTCAGAATATTTCATCAGAAGTAAAAGCATTGTAGAAAACTGGTGTAGAAAACGTGATTTTTAGGCTCTCACGAATGCCTGTATCCAATTTATTAACTTAAACATAATCTTGCACTGGATAAAATTGTTTCAAAGTGGAAAAAAGTATTTAGACTTTTCATTTAAGTAAAAGCAAACTAAACGTTAAAATCCTAATCAAGTAGCTTAATAGTTCACAGGTTCATTGTTTAAATTTTAAAGCTTTAAGCTAGTTACTTAAAGCTTTAAAGTAACTAAAGTAAGTGTACTCATTATGTGGAATGGCACCTTTAGAATTATATATCTACTGATTTGGGGGATTATAAAATTAACAGTAATGTTATCTAATGCCCTCATTTTAGGGGGCACAAATCATTTGTAGGGGGGCATCAGTTGGAGCTGGTGCCATCCGATGCCCCCCTGGAGAACACACCCCTGCTCTGACATTAGTATCATCACTATGCTATCATCTAGTGAGATAGCTAGCTAAATATACATATATTTTTTAAAGGTTTATTCTTATTCATCTTTATAACAGGTATTCTTATTGTATCATCAGATTTTTACACATTGCTTTTTCATTTCTGCTTATTTATTTATTTATTTATTTATTTATTTTTTAGGCCCCTTTATTTATTTAAATTCCATTTTTCTGCTTAACTGAGCTATTCTCCTTTACTGAAGTCATTTTTACACATTCTTTTTAATTCCTTGGCTGCTGTACCACTGGCATTTCCCTAGTTTTGGGATGAATCAACTATATTTTATCTGGCCATTAAGTTTAAATTACTTTGCTGAACAAAGTGCAATTTTTTTACCCCTGCCCCGGTAGTGGTCTTGTGTGGGATGGAGTGTTTACATCAGGTGTATTGTTCGCTCTGTAGAGTGCTCCAACTCCAAAAAAGGAGTTTCCTGGGTACGGAGACAAGGTGACCTTGCACAATAAGCTAAATATATCATTATAAAGATCATCACTATTCACACTATTCATTTATTCAAGCATCCTATCACAATATAATATATGCAGAGCCCAGAGCTGTAGCTGCAGTTCACAGAGCAATGAATAACAGTCATTAGGACAAAAATTGTTCTGGACTTTTATGACTCTCAAAAGGATGTGACCTGAATGGCTGCCTCTGTCTCCCTGTTAGCCCTCTGTTCAACTAACACCACTCAGTAGACTGGTGGTCAGTTTCCTATTAAGACTGGAAATATGGGATGTGCAGTAAACAACAAGAACCCCGCACTTTAACTCACACAGCAGCAGCTGTATTTACAAAAATAACTCTCAACTTTCCTTTGAGGGAGCTATCATTTTCAGAAAATCCTTGTGTTAGTGTTTTGCAGACCAGAGAATATTTTTAACCTGGGCCCCCTAGTGGGTCAGAGAGGCTACATATCTGAGACTAATGTTAGTGGCAGAGCGTGGGAAGGCTTGTGCAAACAAGCCAGTTCAAGGTGGAGAGAAGCACAATAGATCGATCAGGGACTTTAACTCCTTTCACTGAATAAATAGCAGTCTTATAGTTAGAAGTCTTTTAACCCCCCACAATCTGCTTATTGATATCTAAATATTGTCACTAAAATCCCTTTATCATTACAGTTACTAATAATCCAGATCTATCCTGTAATCGCTGGATCTAGATTATGAAAAAGACATATTACGTTCAGTGTTGGCTTGGGTCTTTTTGAAAATCCCAAACGCTATTATTTTTCTGTCAGCAGCTCAGGGATTACCCAATTATATATGATAGAGCTGTCCAGTTTCCAGGGAAACATCCTAGTTACTGATCCCATGAGACAAGAAGAGGACACGCTGCTGAGTGGGGAGTCTGGCAGCAGGTGAACAGTAATTATTGGATAGAGAAATCCCTCCAGTTTTGTATCTTATTGCGTCAAAACCTCTAAGAATAGCAAGTCACACACACTCCTCTGTGCCGCAGAGGAGCTTAGGCTACAAATGAAATTCACAAAACTTTACATCCAACAATAATGAGTAGCCTGTATTTGAACTAGTTTCAGCTGTTCTTGAAGTGTGAAAGTCATGCTTGTTCAGAAAAAAAATTATTTGCTTCTGTTTGTTAATTCCAACCCTTTCTGGGCACATTTATTTATTGATTGTGAATTAAACATTTCAAGGAGTAGGATGAGAGCTTCTTTTGAAATCTTACACCTGATTGACTGTAACCGTTTTGTCACCTCTGGGCACGGTTCCAAAATTTCATTTAATTTGACTCCAAAGAACAGACACTTCCTTAAAGAACAAGCCTGCTGACGCAAATGCACACACCCTTTAACTAGCTGTTGTTATTTTATGAGTTATGCTCCTTATCACTTCTAAATACTGAGAAGACACATTCACACAGCAGTAATTCATCATAAAAAAAAGGGCCTCAGGCAAACTCACAATAACTCAGACAAAGAGTTGTTTCAGGGCAAAATTGGATAAAACTGGGTGTGCTTAACATTGATTACTATAAGTGTTATTCTGAGTCAGCTCTTGCTCTGTTACTTAGCCATGACTGGCAGACTGATGTTTTGTAGTTTGTTAAAAGCTTTCACATCCCTTCTCAGCAGCAGAAAGCTATCAGGGGGATGGCTTTCTGTGAATACAAAGCCAAGCCAAGCTGAGCTGTTGTCAGTGTGGCACGTAGGCGAACTCAGCTGTTTCATCATCACTGTGCTCACAATTACACCAAGGCAGGGATCTCTGTCTGTCTCCCTCCCTGCAATCCTCTCATCCTCATCATTGTCTCCCTTCCTCCTCCTTCTCCTCCTCCTCCTCTCTTTCTACCAGGCGTATGCTGCCTGGTTCCTCCCCTGGGTTGCAGCACCGACGCAGGTTGGCGTCACAGTGGTCTAATTTTACTGCTGTTGATGCTGATGTTAAAAGAAGCAATAGGCACCTGCTATTTCTGCAGCTACCCCATCTCCCTGAGCCCGCAAAAGGGGTATTAATAAACAGAGTTATTAGATGCTGCATGGTCGCAAACGGAAGCTTTATTGAGGAAAAGAGGGGGGGTACTGCTGAAGAGTAAAGGAAAACAGATACTGAGAAATAGGCTGTTATGCAACGGCACTGCAAGGACAAAGCAAGAAACCCTATAAAAGCCAATCTCATAAAGAACACCATATTTTGCTACTTCAGTGCTTTGAGCGATATTAAACTTGTTCCTCATTTGAAAGCAGGCCCTGAAACCAGGAAGCAGAGCAGCAACAACTGCTGACATCTTGTGTGGCTTTACAAAAAAAAGGGTGTGACCACACTGGAAGGCCTCCAACGTCAGAGCTGGTTGGTTATTGTGCGACAGTAGTCTTCCACCAAGCATGTCTTTTACACAGACACACCACGCATTTCCTGTGTGAAGCCATTAGGCAACCTGCCTTTTGATGATTCTGCACATGATGAAATAGTGGTACAAGGGGAAATGAGCAAATGAGGTGAGAGAATGACATGCAGACAAGATGAGAAGGCTGGGAGAGGTCTGATGACACAGTGAGGAGCAATAAAAGCAGAATAATTAATCTGCAGAGATGCCAATGGAAAAAACACACACACAAAACACACCACCGAGATTTATCTGAAATAATCAATGATTACTGCATAAGTGATGCATTTATTGCCTTCATGGTCTCCTGCGTAACAAGAGGCAATAGATGCCCCCACCCCCAGACCTTCAGTTTTAATTCATACTGCATACACAAATTATGGGGGTAAGGATTGGGGGAGATTATACTAGATTATATGAAAATTTCATTTCTAGATCTTCCACATCAGGTGACCTTTTTAACTAACAAATGGCATTTGGATGTCATGCTGTCACTTCAGCATCCATGTTGGCACAGATGTGCTTCAACAAGATCCACATTTAGCATACAGTCACAGCATAAAAATAAACCCTTATCGCTCATGCAGAAGTTCATTTAATAGGTCGACAATGCTGTCTGTGCCTTTATGAATTATTTCTGAGGACTCCTCTTTTTCCTTTTTTTTTCCTTCCTCGAATTATGCTGTAACTCGCACGTCTTTTGTTCTGTGGGAGGTGATGTTTTGGCTAATCGGGGACCTTCTGATGCACGAGAATTAATTAAACCATCGTATATTGTGGCTGAAAACGTCACTTTCAGATCCTCCTGCGAGTTCCCTTGCACAACTACAGATCGCGTGCGTATGTCTGTGTCTGCGTGTGTGCGCGCGCGCACGGTTGGACGTGAGAAACGTGTCGCATCGGTTACGAAAGCAGTGTGCAGCAAGCCTTTTTCATCTTTTTATCACAGATGTCGGTGATTAAATCGGCTCTCCCTGAGACCGGCAGAGGGGAAAAAGCCGAAAGAAGAGAGCGTATATCTGTTTTAGCGGGGGGGAAAAGCGCTGACCGAGCTGCCCGGTTACTTTCTGTTGGCAGGCGGCAGCGAGCAGCAGACTCCTCGCAGAGCCCTATATTTGGGCACGGAAGTCCAAACGTCATCGCGCACGGCTTACGATTAAAAAAATGGAAAGAACGCACTGACGTAAGAGCCACTGACATAGTTAACCCTGGCAACAGGCGGAACAATAAATAGAGCAAGTGGAAGTACAGGGAAAAAAGATGGCTATGCCTTATATAAGCTAATTTTAGCATTATTTTAATAATTTTTGAAAGCATTTTACTGGAAATGCTTTTAATTTACTACTCCTGAGAATATTCCCCTCTTTTTCTCTTCTCTTTCATCTTTTCTAAAATTATTTTTCCTTTGCCTCTCTTCCCCTAAACACGGCGGGAGGTTTCTTCCTGTTAAAAAGAGTTTTTCCTTCCCGCTGTCGCAAAGTGCTTTCCCCATGAGGTGACTGATGAATACACCTGACTTGAACTGAATAAATATGTAAATACATATGTGTGTGTGTGTGTGGATATCGTGAGAGGAAAGCAACACACCCAGCCAGCACAGATGATTGAATTGAAATATCACTATCTTTTTATTTACATATTTTACAAACAACATTCTTCTTTACTATCTCTTTCTCTATTCCTCTATGTGTAAAAAAATAAATTTAATAAATTAAAAGGACTAATGTTTTCACAGAAAACTTTGGATAGACCACTCAGACCATGGTTAAGACAATGCACGTGTTTCTTTTTTGTTTGTTTTTTTTTCTTTTTAAAATTTCACAAACAATTCACATGTTAACTCTCACATTCCATTAACCAGAAAACAAACTGGATCAATAATAACTATTGCTCTGAACATACATCGATAAACAACAAGTTATGTTATCTAGCACCATATAAATCATATACGAACTCATATAACGACTAGATGGTATTAGTTGAAACATGCGGGGAGGGTTTTTTTTGTTTTTGTTTTTTAAACTTGCTACATTGGTGTTATAGGCAAGTATAGATAAAGGCAGATAAAAATCATAAATAATTTAATATAAGTCTGTTCCATAGCCCTGTGATCGGCACATCTACGTAAGAAAGTGTGCTTTGATCGGAAGAATCATTGTTTCTTGTACAGTCTTTTAGAGGGCCAGCAGGGTGGGTGAGCTGAGGGAGTCGGAGGACTGCTCATTGCTGCTGCTTCCTCTCCTGTGGGCGACGCCGCAGGTGGGGACGGTCTCTGCCTCTGGGAAGGTGAATACAAATGAAGACGTGTAGGTAGTGCAGGCTGGGGTGCAGGTTACTACAGGTGTGCACAGGGGCTCGAAGTCATTGGTATTAGCTGAGGTGTGAAGAGCCTCCCACTCCTGACCCGTGTAGAGGGAGCTGGACAGGTCGACCTCTGGCACAGACCGTGCCGTCTCCATCTCCGTCTTTGCCAGGAGATCCAGAGACTCCTCCAGGACAGAGGACTCCAGGTCTGACATCTTGACTGTGCTGCTAGAGACGGTGGCTGTGGAGAGGGTGGCGCTGGCGCTGGAGAATATGGAGTTGGAGGTTGAGGTGAAGGTCGACTGGCTGGAAGCGATAGCGGGTGTATGAGAGACGGTGATCTGTGGCTGGGTGGACACTGCAATGGAGTGGCAGGAGTGGGTAGGAGAGAGGGAGGTCAGGGGGAAGTCTGTGCCCAGCTCAGAGGGGATTTTGCAAATGGGCTGGTGGGCAGCCAGAATGAACTCAAGCCTCTCCTTCTCCTTCAGCAAGTTGGCGATATCATTCTGCAGGTTGGATTTCTGGTCTTCCAGGATATCAGTTTCCTGTAAGAGAGAGAAATGGAGGAAGTTGCATCAGCTTGGCTGTTGGATAGCTCTGCTATAGCTCTGACAATAAACATGTTTCAATGAGTGATGGTAAATCTGATGGGATACTTACAGCTTGCAGAGTGTCTGTAAGCTCTCGCCTCCTGTTGCGGCATTTTGCTGCTGCCTGCTTATTCCTCTCTCTGCGAATCCTTCTCTTCTCCTCTTCCTCAG
Organism: Rhamphochromis sp. 'chilingali'; assembly: GCF_963969265.1. NCBI lineage: Eukaryota > Metazoa > Chordata > Actinopteri > Cichliformes > Cichlidae > Rhamphochromis > Rhamphochromis sp. 'chilingali'. The sequence goes on along the minus strand of NC_137932.1, from coordinate 9,833,162 downwards.
GTGTCATCTGCACATGATAGAAGGTAAAAGTTAGGACCCCTGCTCTTTAATAATCTTAGTCTATATATATACATAACACTTCATGAACGAATGATAATTACCTGTTCCACTTTGCCTCTCTTGTTGTGAGCCCTGGACATTGCAGATTTCATGACTGCTCTTGAGTATGCAGGGCTAGGACTGGAGGTGTAAGGGTGAGCTCCGTGGGAAGGGGCCACTGAGGAGACCACAGGCTGGACCATCCACTGAAGATCTGGGCTTGTGGAAATGGCTGTGACTGTGGGGATGAAGGAGGCACTTGATGCTGTCAGGTCTGTGAAATCCTGGAGGAAATGAAGTAAAAAAGGAGATCGTCAGGACATTTGGTACATTATCAGGAGGGGTGGCAGCATTGCAAGATGTCTATGAATGAAGCACGGAGGGTCTATAAAAAGCTGGATGGTTTAAAAATATCCTTATGATGTCAGCTATGACGTTACATTCTCTCTATGGAGTTTCCAGGTGGATGAATGAAGCTTGCCTTGCACTGTGTGGTGCGCAGGTCAGAGTTATTTTTTAATATATATATTTAAAAACTCAATGGGTGCTTTTCTTAATTTCCAGCCAGCCTTTTTCATTATTAACATTATTATTATTTGAAAACATCAAATTTAAGCTTTGTCAGTTTAATTTAGTAAACATTCAAATCTCCAACAGGTTCTTTCTGAGCTGAAATAGCGTGTTGTAAAGATTTAACAATGTTTAAGCGGACATACCTGAGACTGGGGAGATCCCATGCTGGAGTAAGATCCCGCTGGTGACGGGTAATATCCCAAAGTGTCCACGGACGGGGAAGCGGTGCTGCAGCGAGAGGAAGAGTCGCAATCCGCGTTGAAATTGAACATCATCGTTCCTTTTTTTCGAAAAAAAATTTAAGCAAATAAGAAGATCCGGACAAACTCTACTAAGGACGAATGTAAACTTGAGGTCAGGATAGTCCTTTAGTGGGTTTGCGAGAAAACTCTTCAAGCGCTGCTCCCGATCAGTTCTCTTTAGTCGCTGTTCTGCTACTCAAAGTTAGACTGCCAACTCTCCGAGCTGGGCCTTTTTTATAGTGTGCCTGCTGACGTGGAGAGGGGTGTGCCGTTCACCCGACACCAGGAAGGAAAAAAACACCAAAACACTGACTTAACAACGCCGTAATAACACCGACTTTTCCTCGCGCTCCATTTAAATTCAATACACTTTGTTTGCACGAGTCACGAATGAGTCATTTACAGGTGATAAGTGACTATTTAAAATGTTTATTTCTAAAACTCGTCTTCAAGAAATGGAATATTCCGGAGCGGGATCCCCGATACGTAGGTATCCATATATGGTGCATCCTGTGAAGGAGGCGGGGCCTGATGGGAAATACACCTTGAGAGTGGCGGACAGCGGCATGACGTTATGTAAAACAACAAACACAGACGCTGTTGTGAAAACTTGAAGAACTGAGATAACAGTGAGGAAAAGTGCGTCCTACACAGCAGGGACACAATTAAACATGTAAATGTGTCTGTGCTGAACAAAACGTACCAAACAAACACATTAAAAAAATAAAAATCTGTTTCTGTTTTTTTAACCCCCTCCCCCAGCCGTGCGCCTCCTTTTTTATTTGTATTTTTGAAATATAGAAACTCAATTTTATCGTGCAAACTTGTAGTTAAGCACTTTGTGATATTCACCTTGAAAGGTGGTATATAAATAACATGTTATTTAAGTACTCGCTAACTTCACTCACTGACTCACTTATCGACTATTTTTAAAGTGTTTAATTTGATCAATTGTTACACATTTAATGCAAGACAATTCATACAATCACAGGAGGCCCATGTTTGTATGTGTAGGTAGGTCACAAAGTACAAAGAATAATTTGAATAAAGATAAGAATAAGCGAGAAAACGGTGGGTAATTGATTTTCACTTGATTCTGTGGTCTGTCTGTTAAACCGACTTTTAATTTACTTATATACTTAATTTTATCCATGTATTTTTCTTATTTAATCCCATGCGTTTATATCCAGTAAGTTACAATGGAATTGTTTCATAGAATTGTCTAAAATATCTCTACATAAACGTTACATGTCAGGACATGGGTGACATGTTCTCCACCCTCAGGTACTATTTGTACTTTTCTCCTGCAATCCAGAACAGGGCGTGTTTAGCTGCAGAGCGAGCTGATAACTGGTTTTCTGTGTGTACGTTTCCTCGACGACAGTTTACATTTCTCAAAGGAGGGGACGGGGAGGGGTGGCAGTTAATTGTAAAGGTCTTCCCCAAAGCCACTAGCAGAGGGAATCCTCAAGATTTACGTAAGAAGCTATGAAACGAATTCATGAAATGCAGGCTTAACGGTGAGCCAACATTGCGACTGCATTTGCTGTTTAATAACTGTTCATTCTCTGACATCAGCACTTTTTTTTATTATCGTGTTGACTTGAGAAGTAGGTCTGTGGAACAGGCATCGTGACTTTCGTGCAATATTACCAAAGTCAGCAACATTTTGCTGGTGGTTTTGTTCATGGTTTATTCTTAATAAAGGCGATACATTCATGCACATAAAAAAACACGAGCAAAGCATTTTATGAGTTTTATGAAACACAATTCATACTTTTCTTCTTCTTTTTTTTCTCTCTCTCGTGAGTCTTCCGGGAATTCCCTTCTTTAACCAAACAAGCACAAAACAAGCGCCATAAGTGCTCTCGTCCCATTAAACAAACCATAAAGACTAAACAAAGGTGTCATTGTGTCAAAAGACCCTAATTCAGGCTATAGGATTTTGCGCTTTCTTTCCCGCGCCAGTGTTTTGTTGAACATTCCTGGTTGTCATAGCGACGCCCAGCCCCTTTCGCGTCAGTGACGTCCATTTAGTTTTTATTTTTTCATAGCAAAGAAGATCGTGTGTAATCATGAGGAGGAGCCACATCAACAGAGAAACACCAAACCGACTTTTTCGGCATCGCCTGTGGAGACGGAACGTGCACACGAACACGTCAGGGGCCGTTCCCGGAAACGACGTCGGAGTGAGAGCTCTGAGTGTTTTCAAGTCTCTGACAGTCCTCCCCTTTCCTCGGTGTCTGCGGGTCAACGGAATGGAACGGGACACCAAACAAGCCGTTTACCTTGAGCGGTGTTTGAGTTCTGTTTGAGTGGTTGGCATGAAGGTTGCTGACCTGCACTGTTTGAGTGACCTGGTTTTTGCTAGTGTTATTTCGTGTTGGAATGATAATTTAATCGAAATAAAATTATAATAATAACAATAATAATAATAAGAAGAAAGAAAGAAAGAAAGAAAGAAAGAAAGAAAGAAAGAAAGAAAGAAAGAAAGAAAGAAAGAAAGAAAGAAAGAAATGCAATTTCTAAAAGAAAAAATATTTTTTTATATTGCTGCTTTTGAAAGTATTTAAACTCTCCGGTTATCTAATAGCTGAAGTTATTTATTTTTTATCGCTGCTCTTTGGCTCCTCAAAGGAGAACAGTTCACTAAAATGACCGTGAACTTGGATGCCAGTGGATCTAAAAATAAACTCCACAGTCTTTGCGCATTCACGCTCAAGTTGCTTTGAAGAAGACAACTGTTAGAGATGTGCTGAGAGGTGAGTATTGTTCGACCTTTGAACTTCGTTTTGTCCCAGGCCGCTCAAGCCGACCACCAATAGTGATGTGCCGGTAAATAGGGCCCAAGGCGGGGGGGTTGCCACTGCCGGGAAGTACCCGGGAGCACAGAGCAAACAGGGGGGGAGCCTCTCACTCTATCCAGCGCTTATCCCTTTCACTTGGGTGGATTCGTGAGGTCACATGAAACCTAAATATAGCCCAATCCAGCCCGCAAGTTCTTGTTATGGGAGCAGAATTAGGTTATGCGGGAACATCAATTAAAGCCCGGGCTTTAATTGGTGCCGATAAACTGCATTACAGTCTGTGAGAAAGTAAGTCACGTTGCTCCTGTCTAGAAATTATATCAGTCACTGGCCTTCTTGAATTCTCCGATTCCCTCGTGAGTGTGTTTTGCACATCTGCGGCTGCACCTAATTGCCACCCTTATATGGAAAGGTGGGTCAAATCCTTCGCATCCTCAAACTAACGCCTGTGCGGCCATTCTTGGCGCAGCTGATGACGCTGATATCAGGTACAACATAGGGTCAGTCTCTGAGAGCTTGTTTTACTTTCTTTTTGCGGCAGTGAGTGAGTGGGCCACACACAGCCCGGCAGCGTCCGTCTGCGCGCTATCCTTGTGCCACAGCACGCCCCCCCTCTCCCCCCTCTCCTCCCGGAAATACCATATATGGCTCGACCGGTCCATCGGCGATTGGCTGCTTGGCTTCAGCGACAGTTCTGTTGCTGGAGCTCTATTCATATGTAGAGACAGGTGAAAGGCAATGTGATACGTGAATGACACTTAATTTTGACGGCTTATAAATAATCAGACAGTGTGCTGGAAGCTTTGTGAAAGAATTAAATTAATGCCGGATTTTATTTTGTGTCTATAAATAGAAGTTGGAACATTAGTGCATAATCATTGTTCTAATGTGGACAGTTTGGAGGAGAAAGAATCGGGGAAGCACCACACTGGCTATTTTAAAACCATTTATTAATGAAGCCTATTACACTGCCTCCACTTTCCTTCTAAAGCATTGAGAGCTCGTGTTACCGTGAAAGCCCAGAAGCATTAAACAAAGGGTAAATGTCGAGAACATCTGAGGGCATGACGGGAACATATAGCCTGTGATGCAGATGCTGCATACATGAAGTGACGTAGTTCATTCATGGCGGTGGGCACCTTTTGGAGGGAGGGGTGCCACTTTCTATGTGCACACTTTTTAAAAAAAAACATTTGAGTTCTGATAATAAGCTGAAATGAAACAATGGGTTAGTGTTGATTTTTACGCACTTCAGTGATTTGATTGTTGAACTGTAAAAAACCCCATCTGCTAACCCCTTTCTCCAGTCACTTCTCCCTCGGTGAAATGGTTCGGTCTCACCACACAGATTTCATTCATAAAATTCCAGCTCACTATAAAAGGCGGGCCTCTCCACTATGTGCACAGTTATGAACCTGGCAAATGGAATATAGGCGTCCGGGACATCCGTTTTCTGTCTAGCACAGACTGACTGTTCAGTCTCTTATGCGGTGATTTAATTTTATTTTGAATTTTTATTTTTTAATGAAACCATGCATCCAGACTCCAGCACTGAGTTCGACTTATCGTCCAGCTGTAGCACAGCATCGCCTGGCGGGGACACCCCTGGGTGCAGTCAGCATCCTCCTGATTCGCTTTCATCATCAGTGGACAGCACCAAGGTAGAGCCGGATCTCATCATTACACACACAAAAACCTGATCACAAAGCATAATCTTGTGTTTGACGCATGCGGGTGATAGAACTGCATTCCTCAAATTCTTCACATTTTTATGAAGTCCTTTTCATGCACTGCATTTCCCCTAGCAGGATTACTATCCCGTGTTGGAAAAATGACTAGAAAAACATGCGTATCTCTGTAGAAAATCCCTAAAAAATACCCCAACAAACAAACAAGCAAAAACAGCGCAATGATATTATTATTTAAATAAAACTGTTTGTACTGCTGTCTGCTTCACAGTCTTCGTTGCAACCTTTTTTTTTTTAAATCTATCATAAAAACTGATGAGGATGCGAGGCTGGTTCTGAGGTGTTTACAGAGAGCAGATTTTTTTTGTCTTCTTTGACATTCCTTGGACAAATGATTGATGTAACATTTAAACATTGCTAAAGGTCAGCCAATAACGTGGTCACCCATTCGTCAGATACGCTAAATTAGTATTTTACTGCATGCATATGCATGTCTGTCTGGTGTGGGTTTTTCCAGGATACTGAGACCAGTGCAGCAGCCTCCTTTGTTCCGACTGTGACTGCAATCTCAACATCGCCAGAACTAAAGTGGATTGTGCAGCCTACAGTCATCACATCTGCCTCTCCGTCGCCCTGCCGTGCAAAGCCCAAAACTCATGCAGCGACCCAGTCGTCTTCCCGGCCAGGTGCAAACAAGGCGAGAGCCAGCAACAGGAAAGGGCCGAAAGAACAGGTAAAGAGAAGAGAGGGGTGGGCGGTGATGCTGATGTGTCAATCAACCACCAGTCAATCAATCAGTCAGTACAGCGAGCAAAAGAGCACTCTGCCCCGATCCCCACACCATCCCCAACCACCTCGTTTCCACTCATTAAGCTTAATGTGAAAACTGAGATATCGCGATATTTTAGCGGGACGGGACGCAATTAACTGCTTTTTTTCTTTCCCTGTCATGGGGAAATAAAGTGTTAGCGGATTGATCTGAATATTTTGCTGCGGGGAGTCAGTCATAAGCCGATTTGATCATGTTTAATTGGTGCAGAGCGGTTACTTTGGCGGGGGTAACGAGCTCAGCCTTGTTTATGTGCGGGATAGGAAATTGCATGCAATGCGCGTTCACGTGACTGGCTAGACCGTGCCAGTGGTGCAGCATTTTAACGCCTGAACTGAGAATCTTCACCGACCACATCAGCATTCACTGCATAGGAGATTTTCTCTCTCTCTCTCACTTTGGCACAAGAAACGGTGTTTAAGAGCCAACTGCCGACATGGCAAGACCTAGTGGGATGAGCGTTTAAATTAATGGGCTATTTCTGATTGATTTTAGCCTTCCAAAGAGGAGGAGGAAAGGAGGAGGATCAGGAGGGAGAGGAATAAAATTGCGGCAGCCAAGTGTCGTAACAGGCGGAGGGAGCTGATAGAGACCCTTCAAGCTGTAAGTAATGCTTTGTTAAATCATTATAGAGGATTCATTCTCACAGAATACTTTGCATACTTCCAAAGATGAATAATGTCTCAGTTCACAACAGCGAAGCAGAGCGGTAGAGCCACATAGGTTTTTTTTGTTTTGTTTAGGGGTTTTTTTGTGCTTTGCTCATGCTCTTTTCTTTTCTCTTTCTCCATCTTTCCCTCAGGAAACTGATACTTTAGAAGAAGAAAAGTCCACCCTGGAGACAGAGATTGCCAACCTGCTAAAGGAGAAAGAGAGACTAGAGCATGTCTTAGCTTCTCACCAACCGTCCTGCAAACTCTCCTCAGATGATGACGGCAATGGTGATGATGATGAGGGGGATGATAAGGAAGATGATGTTGACACAATGCTGCAGGATCCACCGGACTCCCCGCAGCTGCTTTCCATGTTAGAGAATGGAAAAACCCCAGAGAGCAGCACAGCTGGAGAAGCCCATATTGGTCAAGACATGAGCAGTGTCCCTTGCATCCCTGCTGCAGCCATCTTGGGAAACTCCAACATCCTTTTGTGTTCCAGCGCAGAAGAGGAGGCTCTGGAGGAACTGAAAGGAGATGACTTGGATGACTTGGTGCCCAGCATACAGATGGAAGTGACGCCCGAGACGGCCGCATCTGTCCCTGACATACTACAGAGTACTGACCTGAGTGGGCCCTTCTGCCTCTCAGACTGGGAAACCCTGTACAAGTCCGTGGCAAGCGACCTTGAGTCTCTGAGCACCCCAGTCATGTCTTCCAGTCCCACTTGTAGCAATTACCGCACAGTGTTTTCCTTCAATCACTCCGAGATTGATTCCCTGGCTGACGGTTCCGAGTGCCTCAAAGGCAGCCTCGGTGCATCCGAGTTAATGAAAGATAGTCTTAACTCGCCCACACTCCTGGCCTTGTGAATGCAAAGAAGTTATGCAACAATACTGTATTCTAACCAGCCAGCAAGCTCCAGTCGCTCTCAAATAACCTTTTGTAGTGTGAGTTTCGATGTCGTGCATATACCTGAAAATCAGAGATTGTGTAGACGCAGTGTTTTTCTGTGACTGTAAACACGGTTGAGTTCTTCCATGCTGTTGCTGCAGTTGTCTGAGATGAGACCTTGTGCTAGTAAAATGCATGCAAATACAAGTCATCTGTAATCCAAGAAGAGATGGTATTGTGTTGTTAAAAAAAAAAAAGCTCTGCGTGTGGTCTGAAACGAGATCCTGCTGAGTAGCTTAATATATGTGTAACACTGTTTTTGACAAAGCTGTGATGTAACAAGTGAATTATAGAAGGATACTAATATGTAAGTGTAACATCTTGCTGTAAGGTGCCCCCCCTCCCCCCGCCTCCAGACCTGAACTGACATTTCCTTTTACATTTGTTTTCCATGAAAAACAAGATCATGCCATGTATTTTATTGAGATGTATTTTATGACATAGTTTATTTTTTTACTTATGAAAATATAGAGATGCAAAAAATCAACAACAAACAAACAAAATCAGAAACAAAAGAAAACTAGAAACTAGATATTGATAAAATATGCTGGAAATAAAATACCACAACTGCAATTAATGCTGTGCTGCTGTTGTTATTGATTTAGGAGCATTTATATGAATAGATAGTCGGCACCACAGCCTTGCTTAGTTGGTGACTTTACATGAAGTTCCTCAGCAGATGAAGAAACCATGAGATGCCTTAGAAATGTGGTGGGAGGGGGACGAAGAACAGCTGAACACCTTCAATGCAAACTTCATCTGTAATAAAACTGCTTTAAACCCAGTTTAAATATGAATCTGACCTACCAAACACTCACTAAAACGTCAGAAGAAGAAAAATCCTAAATTTAAGGGTGGTATTAATGATGTTCTCGTCTCAGTATCAATCCATAAAGACGGCATTGCGCCTATTTCTGGCTTCGGGATTACATAAAGGAGACGCGTCGTGGACGGAGACGTGTTTGAATTGAGTGGGAAGCAGCGCAAACAGCAGGTTAATTATTTATTCACAGCCTTCTCTCTGCTCCACTATTGTCACGGTCAAGGGAATCCGAGCGCACACACGGCAGCGCAATGCGTGCTGTGCGTGACGTCAGCACGCGATTGCCGTTTCGTTTCAGTTCCTTTGACCATATTTGGGTAGTTGCAGTTGTTTTGTATCCATAGCAACGGGTGTTAAATTTCGGAGCTGGAGAAGAAACAATCCAGAGGAGAGCGCGAGCCTCATTAAAGACCAAGTTTCTCATCAATTAAGGAGCGGGTGGTCACGTGACTGACGATAAGCGGTGCAGTCGGTAATTTAGAGGTGCTGAGGCATTTCTCGGAACAGCAAACGAAGGGTTTAATGAGGGATAAACCTGCTGGGGTTTGTCCTTCAAGGAGAAGATAGTGTTTCAAGCTTGCAGTAAGCATGTTCATCCCAGAGGATTACTTTTTATCCTTTTTTACTCATAACACAAAGTCCTTTGCAACAAAGCACACGGCTTGCATGTCCTGCCTTAACAGTGAACGGTGCAGTTCTTCTTTTCATCAGTAGGGGTGGCTACAGCGAGAGCAACAGCAGAGCAGAGAACTTGTCATGTAATGAGGGCTGCAGGGCTTTCACTTCCCCCTTTGAATACCTCAGTTGTTACGTTTGCACAAACAGACCTAACCAAATCGAGTTGTTCATCTTTAGAAGTTATCAGTGATACTTAGGAAAGCATGCGATCTGCCTGATATATAAAAATTATCCTTTATTTAAGTCCTCTTACTGTAATCAACATAGCTCAGTTTTAGTGTATCTGCTAGGGTATTTGTGGACTTGAAGGGACTCGGTTTACAGCATGCATATTTGGTTGACTGGTAAATCTAAGCAGGCCACAGGTGTGGATGTGAGAGTGCAGCACATCTCAAAAGTATTCGCGGTGCTTCACTTGTTTCACATTTTGTCATGTTGCAGCCTTATTTAAAATGGATCCAATTCATTTTTCACCTCAAAATTCTACTCTCGATATTCGCTTGAAATTCTCGCAAATTTATTAAAAATAAATGTACAGAAGTATTCACAGCCTTTGCCATAACACTTAAAATTGTGCTCAGGTGCCCCCTGTTTCCACCAATGATCTTTTAGATGTTTCTACACCGTGATTGGAGTCCACATGTGGTAAATTCAGTTGATTGGACATGCTTTGGAAAGGTACGTGCTTGTCTATATAAGGTCCTCCTACAGCTGAAAATGAATGTCAGAGCACAAATGAAGCCGTGAAGTCCAAGGAATTGTCTGTACACCTCCGAGACAAGATTATACCAAGGCACAGATCTGGGGAAGAGTACAGAAAAACTTCTGCAGCAATGAAGCAAAGGCTGTTAATATTTGTATACACGTTATATTTTTGTCTTCTGTTGTTAATAAATTAATAAATTATGGGGTGTAGTGTAGAATTTTGAGGTGAAAAAATAATTGCATCCACTTTGGAAAAAGGCCGTAACAGGACAAAATGTGGAACAAGTGAAGCACTGTCAATACATTCCAGTTGCACTGTATACGAGACTTAGACAAATGTAGACAAAGTCCACATATTGGCACTGTGAAACTGACTGACATGGCATTAAGGATGAGTTATTTTATTTTTAAGATATTTTCTGAATGTTTATTTGCAACAGTGATGCATTTAAGCACAAACACTGCAATAAACTGAGGTCATTTCTCAAGAAATAATGTACATTTCAAGCTTTGCCTTGAATATGGACATGCCTGATCTGCTGCTGATGAATTGTTTGTGGCTGGTTCCGCTTTTTTAATGGTGCATAAACCAGTCTAATTCATTTGGAAGTGCCAGCAACATTCACCTTTGCAGATATTAGACAAAACTTCAGTTCAGTGTTTCTGAGGGTCCTGTGTGCTTTTCTTCACCATTTATCTCACGACTAAACTTCTTGTTCTTCTTTTTATATATCAACTGTGTGCGTGTGATGTCCTGGCGCATGGCTATTTCAGAGCGCTGACGGATGGGCCCGTCAACAGCTCTGATGCTTCGTGACTCACTCACTCCGTCCACTCCACTTGTTCCATCAAACTATGTGTGTCCAGCAGCGTGATGCTTCTCACCTCCCGAAGCCTGTTTCACAGTTGTACCATATCAGAGAGCCAGAGTTGTTCACGACCAAACTTTGTGTGTGAAATGTGAGCGGTAGGAGTTTTTATTTTAAGAGTGGGATTGAGGCCAGGGATTGCTAAGTGAAAGAAGTGGTTTTTTGCTCTCTAACTTGAGCTAAGAAAAAGTAGCAACGTCATCAGAATGAGAAGTGGTGACGCTGCAAGCATTAAAATATGTTTGCAACAACAACAGTTTTTTTAAGCATCAAATGCAAGCACAGAAATGAGCCCTTTCATTGTTATATGTTGTTTATTGGATATTTATTACTGATGCATCATGTAGCATACTGTATGTTGTACAAGCAGCAATCTTGGGAGCTTGGACAGAAAGACTTCTTTAAGTTTCTTGAATACATTTTTACATTTGATGGGGTGAGACAGTAGTTTCACCCGAAACCTCTGCTGATAACGAACCACGCCTTTTTTACACTTTGGTTCATGTGATAAGGCACATGATTAATAGTGAGTCAAAGAGCAACTTAAAGGACTGTCCGTCTTTTGGTTTTAGAACCGATGAAGCCTGTTAAATAAGAGGTGAAACATCTTTAAGAAACTTGAAGAAGTGCAGTTGCTTTCTATCCAAGCTCCTTAGACTACCATGACCTGGATGAGCACTTAAACAGACATTAGCAGTAGTATTATAACACTTAATCTGATCAAAGGTGCCTATTTATCTGCAGCACATTCATAAACCCATAATATATTTTATAAACTGCTTGATTTTGTGTAAAATCTCAGTCTATACAGCAGCCACAATGATCACATTAGAGACATTTAAATGTAGCATAAAATTCAACCCCCTTAATTCATGCATCCAAATCATTGAATTCAGGGGTTTCAATCACTTCCATGGCCACATGTGTTTAAAATCAAGCACTCAGGCATGCAGACTGCTTCTACAAACATTTGTCTAAGAATGGGTCGGTCTTAGGAGGTCAGTGAATTCCAGTGTGGTGCCGTGATAGGATGCCACCTGTGCACCAAGTCTAATTGTGAAATTTCCTCACTACTGAATATTCCATAGTCAACTGTTCACTAACAGTTGACTATGGAATATTCAGTAGTGTTATTGTTATTTGTTATTATAACAAAGTGGAAGCAATTGGAAATGACGGCAAGTGGAAAGTTTGGTAGAGGGGGGGGATTATGTTGTGTTTTTATTCTTTTTAGAAGTTGCACTTGACCCTTAACTAAGGGGTCAACTCTTCAGCATACCAAGAAATTTTAGACAACTTCATGGTCCTAGCTTTATGAGTTTGGGAAAGTCTCCTTCCTGTTCCAATATGACTGTGCACCAGTGCACAAAGCAAGGTCCATAAAGACATAGATGATCAAGTCTGGTGTTGAAAAACTTGACTGGCATGCACATTCAGCCCAACTTTGGGATGAGCTAGAACAGAGATGTTAGCCAGGCCTTCCTGTCCAACATCAGTGTCTGACCTCACAAATGCACTTCCCATAAGAATAGTCAAAAATTCCCATAAACACTCCTAAACCTTGTGGTAAGCCTTCCCAGAAGAGTTGAAGCTGTTATAGCTGCAAAGGGTGGGTTGACATCATATTAAAGCCTTTTAATTAAGAATGGGATGTTCCTCAAGTTCATATGCGTGCTTCTCCCGTTGGAGAAGAGGTGGGCGTGTACAGGCAGATTCAGTCTCCTCTTGCATCACCTGTAAATGCGAGAAAAGCTTAATCCTTAAGCTCAAGTTCAATAACCTTACCGTCAAACACGTAATCTTAAACTGTCCCTATATCTAGGTGGCAAGCATAAACAAAAAACTCCCACCTGAGTGTACAGCTAAATATATTATTCACACCTCTGCCTTACTCTGACTTGTTTGAGTGTTTCCTGTGTAAAAGTGCCTGCAGGCATGTGGTTTGTTTTTAATATACTGCATTTGGGATTTGATAATAATCAAATGTTTGCATGTTAACAGATTTATAAAGACTTAATCCAACATCTGTGCACATTTTTCAGCTCAGCTGCAGGCTGGTTAGCTGCTACTTTCCACTTATATTGCTTAGACAAAGTCTCCACTTTCAAATCTTTTCTTTTAAAGACTTGAACAGATTTGTGGAAGCCTTGTTTTTTTTTATGTGGCCATGTGGTATTTATATATGTTTCTGTGTGTCTGTGTTTATAGTTGAACTTAAATGAATTGAGCGAAACATGAAGAAGCTCGAAGGCTTTCAGGTTGGACTTATTTCCAGCGATATCAGCCCCCTGTAGTATGTCTCACATCGCTTGCCTCGGTTCCAGATTTCCATCTTTCTGTCATTCATCACGTTGCTCAACGTTTCCAGCTCTGTTATCTCACATACCTTCTTACCAATCTGTTTCCTGCTTGCCGTCATATTCCCGAGGAAGTGCTATATTTGCAGGGATAAATCAATGTCATGTGCTTTTTGGGAAAGGTTAGGTCACCTGATATGGGTAACGCTGCCAACAATGGTGCTGGTACGTGCGTGAACTCACCGTCTCCTTCCAACTGCAAGATGGCACTTTCAGTATTACATCAGAAAGATCTTGTGCTGATTCAGGAGTTTATGTTGAAATGGCTGACCTGTTCTTTTCTTGAGTACCAAACGAATAAGTTGCCACACATACAAAAATTTGGATTGTTACAGGAAGGGAAAAATGTGCTTCTTGTAGGATTTGATGCAGCATGATATGGGAGGAAGAGTAGTGTTATGATAGATGAGTCTGTTGTGAAAGAGAGATGAAGTGTGTAGTTGGCTTGATTTCTGTGAATGGAGTCTGCTAAAGCACCACATGTAAGCATTTCTGTGTGTTACACCTGCTGCTGCATTGTAAATGCTTCAGCTAGTGTACTCCTAAATGTTGGCATGTCGCCACAAGAGTCAAAGTATGAACAATGTGACGCTCGCTGAATAAACTGTGACAAAACAAGAATTTCCATTTGCTCCGGTGCTGTCAGAAAATGGGAAATGTCATTCTGTAGTAACACAGTATTTCCAAAGGCTGGCAAAACTCAGGACATCTGTGATAAAGTTTTAAATAACCTGAGCTGTCGTGTGAGTCTTCGCACAATTAATAGACACGTTATGATTTAGTCTACAACTGTCTGAGATTCTTGGGAAAGAAGAAGAAAGGAAGGAAGGAAATCAAATGGAGTAGTGTTAAAAATAACATTTAGTGTCTGCAGCGTGGAGGTTAATGAGTCAGATTTTGTGTCTGGAGGTGTCTGGTTCACTGGGTATTTCCCAAAGATGTGCTGTTGGATAATATTACAGCAAAACATTTAACCTACGGAATTTATTCAGGCCAAGGGTTTGGAAAAGATAAAGAAGTGTGACTGAACTTGTTTATCAATTTTAGAATGTGATGAAGACTTGGAAATGTACCAAATGATTAGAAAGACAGAAAAAATAAATAAAAATGTTTACTTGCTTTTGGCAAAAAATATTTGGTTTTGCTTTACCTTGACTTCTGACACCCACGTATTATGAACTCTGCACGAGTTTGGCAGAGCAGCAAAACCACAAACTCCACTCACTCTCCATTAATCAGGGTGGCAGCTGCTCAAAAGTGCACCCGAGCTCGTGCTTTAATGCAAAGCAGGATTGCAGCAGACAAATAATAAAGCTCTTTATAGGCAGGCGTTGAGGTACGATTGCAAAGGTTTAAACAGGAAAGTAGCTTTAGAAACTTTGTGGTTTACACATCCTGAGACAGACCTGGATTTTCTTTACCAGCACCCTTTTTGGTCATTCCTGTGCACTGTTACACACTCACTAAAGATCTTTTTCCTTTAACTAACGTGCTCTACACACTTGCCTGTATACCACGCTGTGTTATTTTCTTAGTTTCATTATCAAGGCTCATTGTTTTCGTGAGTAACGGCTCTGTCTTCGAATGTCAAATGTGCACCATGTGTGTTCATGTAGTGAGTGACATTTCTGGCTGCCTCCCTGCAGGCACAAAGGAACCCGGCTGAAAGCCTACACCTGCAAAGGGAGTGCTACCTCTGTTTTAACCACAGACGTCCAGGACCCTCGTGTTTTATAATAATCCGTCTGGTCATGGACTCAGTTCTGCTTTATTAACTCCACATGTCTCCCCTAAAAATTTGTCATCTGCGTTAAGAGCGACTCTGACGCACAGTCGGCCCCGACCTGCCGTCAGATGTGAGGCATAAATCACAGCAGAGAACCAAATTAGAATCTAAAAAAAGGAACAGAGCGGGGCATTTTGGTGAGCCTCCAATAACTCAGCCGCTTTTTATAGGTCGAACAGTTGAGCTGGCATCGTGCAAAACCAAAACTGAGCCTAAGCTGATGTTGAAGATAAAAACATGACACGCAATAAGAGACAATGAGGACGGCTTGGTGTGTTAAGATAAGGTGCTTTTAAAGCAGTTTGAAGATTTACCAGAAAACAATAGCAGTGTTTGGGGGTGACAGCGCTGTTTACATCCATTTTCAAATTGTGGCACAACTTCTCAGCTGTATCTGCAATATATAAAAGGAGATGCATAACTCAACACTGCTATAAAGTGAAAGAGGGCAAAAAGCAACTCCTTGTAGTGGCAACAGTTTGTTTGTAGCCTTTTAAAACGATAACTGCACGTCCCTATAAGTAGAAATGTCCAGTTACATGTAGTTTCTGTTGCCCACAGTAGAGGGAAGCATTAGGATGAGGCTTTCAGAACTTTCTGGAACCACCTTTAGAAATATTTCAGCACAATTTTGTTCACGATTGTTCACAGGAATGAATAAAGAAAACAAAAATGGTCTTTCAGGGTAGCTATTGTGCAAATACCCTGCAGGACCGACTGTATTATTTGTGCAACAAACTTCCTTAACCACATTTTTTTTTACCTTCGTGTTGAACTTTTCTAAGAAAAGGTATGCTGCAGCTGCAGCTGTACCTTTGAGAGCCAAAAGGGTAAAGGGTGAAAAACAAGGTGAAAGAAGTGCAGTGAAACTGTGGTGCCAACTCTCCAAAAAACACCTTCAGATGTAGTTTTGTTTATGACACAACAAGGAAACTAAAGTAGAAACTTGACAACTGAAAAGCAAGTCGTCAGATTAAATTGAAAACAACAGGAATTACCTTAAATATCCCCTGAATTATACTGCTGTACTATAGTTTTTCCCTTAAAAAACATAAATCCCCTAAAAATATGTATGTGTCCTCTGTAAGTAGTGTACTTTATTGAATAGGTAGATCATACGCAATACAGGCTTCAAGTTTCCACATGACAGAGCCTAAAGAAGCCTATTTACAAACTAAAAGTGAAGTCAGAGATTCTGCTCATTAACATGCACGTTAAAATCAGATATGAGGTTGGCACAAACTTTCCACTTTCATTCTCCACAGCAAACATGAGATCTTAGTTTTCAGTGGAAGAGTTCAAAAACATTTAATCTCCAGATGTTCAATTGAGACTTTTTTTTGTTTGGTTCTTTGTTTGTAGGCTGCAGAACTCCAATGTCAGCATTCCCTTTGTGAGGCTATGCTCAGACTAGGTTTTTCCAGGGATTTGCATAAAAATATTTTTAAATCTATGCTCAGTCAATTCTTAACACTTCTGCAAAAACACTGCAGGCTTATGTGATCTACTCAGCAGTAATATCACTTTAATAAAGATATTAGTACATGCAAGCAGTGTATATGCGCCACGTAGGAATGCCCAGGTTAAATAAGTGCTCCCACAAGATTAGAAAGATTACTTTAATTACTACGTTTAAGTTTTTTCCTTCCTCTTTCTTGTGAATACTAGTTAATGCTCATATTTTTTGTAGTCATTTTTATTTTCATTCATCAAGTGCAATCATATAATCTAAGAGATACGAAACAGGAAGGAAAGGCTGAGGTATGTCAAATTACACAAGACTGAGAATCAGTGGCAATACGTCTTATGGACTGATAAATCCAAATTTGACGTCTTTGGATCAAATCATTGTTGACGTGTGTTGAAGAGGTCAGGAGAGAGGTGCAACAGTGAGCGTCTACAGCCATCTATAAATCACAGGGCAGGTCTGTCAGTCAAAAGTTCAGACTGTGCTGAATAAAAAATGAATATTGTGTTTCACTCTTGTTAGAATTGCACAAACTCAATTTCAGTTTTTGCCTTTTAAAGTGCATTTCCATTTATATTTGTGTGTTTCAATAAAACAGTGCACATATGTGCTGTTTTCCCAGAAAAATATAAAGAAATGGGAGCTCCTTCAAGATTTTTGCACAGTAGTTTATATCTTATTTATATTCAAATGAAAAACAACAGAAGGAAAGGGGAATGTTAGAGGCCTTAATGGTCACAAATCAATACATTTTCATATGCACTAAACTGGTAAGTCATAATTAAACCATGCATGAATTGCTTTCATATCTTTGGGCCTCTAAAAATGTCTTAAATCAGGGATGTCAAACTGATTTTACATTGTGGGCCACATACTTTGATCTTAAGTGGGCCAGACTAGTGAAACTCACGTTCTGTCAGAGTAAACACAAATTGAATCTAAAGATCTTAGAATGGAAGAAGCTTCTCGGATGAGAGGTGAAACCTCTTCAAGAAACTTGAAGAAGGCCAATCAAGTTTCTTAGATTACCATGACCTGGATGACTGAGAACCTTCACAGACATGCAAATGGAATCCTTAAGATATCCTAATATGAGAAAAACAAGTGTGATTTTAACAGCAGGTTACAGTTTTCTACCTGAAAAAGAAATGCTCCTGCAGTACATCTGTCAGCACAACTATATGGACTTAAAATATAAGAAATAAATGAAAGATAGAAGGTTCTGTAATTTGACCAGACTGCCCTGTAATTATATAAAAATGTGTTGTTGTTTTTTTGTTAATTTCCAAAAAAAAGCAGATGGTGCTATAAAAATCTAACTTTACCTTTTAATTGTATTATTCTATTATTATATCTAGTAATTATATTGCTTAATTACTCAGGCCAGTCTGAATGGCCATGGGTGGGGTCGTTATTAATGGGAAAAGCTGTAAAACGTACTAAAATAAAGTTAAAAGTCCGAAGTTTGTGATCTCTTTCACGTTGTTCAAAGCCATCCAGTAGGCGGGACTGAAGTCTTTGCACAGGCAGTCTCTGCCCCCCTGGGCCTTATGTTTGACAACCCCTGTCTTAATTTAACAATGACTATGAAAATCTTTTTGTGTGTGACTTGTTAGCGCTGCACGTACTGATATAGTTGATAAAAACTGTCACATTGCAACATAACCTTTTTATTAAAGGCTATAAATAACTTACTACTTAGACTGGTAGTCTATATTTTTGTTGTTGGCAGTGCCAAACACCCGCAGCTAAGATGAGTGCGGTGTGTTTACAGTCACAATTTTATTTATTGACTCGTTTATTGCCGTGGCAGACGTGTATTTACCCGGGAGTGCGTATCTCTTTCTCTCCGTGTGTCCCCCGGGCTGAAACTTTCCTCTCCGCAGTCTGTGTATGTTTTCTTGTTGCTATGGGCGGGGCCTCAGTCGTCCTCCTATTTTCATCCATGCTTACGTCTGACGCAGCAGTTCCGCATTCCTGAGCGAGTTCAGTACTTAAACGGGCTGATGCAACGACCTCACTTAGTCCCAAAACCCCGCATCCGACTCCTGACTCCCACACGGTCCTCCTAATACTGCGGATTTTTTTGGACCTACAACAGGTAAGTGTGTTAGCGAAGCGTCGAGATATGTGCTGCCGTTGCCTCCTAGTCTTTGTTTCTGTGTTCGTATTTAGCTAAAATGCCAGGCTTCGTGTTTTTGCATTTTTCTCACACTTTTTTTTACTACGTTGTAGACATTTACCACAGTGCATTTTTTCCTCGGTATGTATTACAAATTCCCGTGATCATTTATGTACGTATTCCTATATTAAAACCTACTGTCACTCAGCTGCTCGAGAAAGTCCTAGTTTCCTTACAGTTTTAAAGTTTTCCGTGCTCCTACCGCAGAAGTCAATTTGTTGCGTCCGCAACCATTAAGCCCGTTGTTGTTACAACTGTTGTAGCAACTGTCGCTTTATAGCTCGTTATTTACAGCCTCGTTAGCTAAATTATAGCCCGCTTGTGTCAGGGTGTATTTTCATCTCGGGATTCTTCCTTTCTGTGTTGCTAAACTCAAGCGTCGGTTAGCTTTCTGAAGACAGTTATGCAACGGCTTACACTCATTGAGAGTTTCAAAGTTAACCGCTAGCTACGCTAGCCTGTTACAGCGAGCTACATGGCTCTGCAAGGCTGTACCCTTTCACTTTCAGCAAACATGTGTCTGAAAAGTTTTTGTACAGTCATTCTGTGCATTGGCGTTAATATCGGACTCTTAGTCCAGTCCAGCTTCTCCATGCAAAAATTTTTGCAGGGAGCTGTAAGATAAGACGTGCAGGTCAGGTCTGCAGAATTAACACCCATTATTTATTTTATTCCTGTTTGGTTTGTCAGCCCCAAAGTTATTACATTATAATAACATAAAACAGAAACAAAACGGGGGAAACGAGAGAAAAGGTGTTTTTTTTTTTTTTTTTTTTGTCGGATCCTTAAAAACTGTCTTTAACATGACATTTTAACAACAAAATAAGGGGTCCATTGGAGATTGTAAAACTTTCCAAACAAAGTTGCATCAATTTAAGACAAATCTAGATGCGATTTATCAGAGATGCTCTCTTGAGAAGAAAATATCTTGGTGCTGTTAGCTCACCGTGAAATATAAGTAATGCAAATGAAGTGTGAGATTTCTTTGGGAGCATGGGAGTACAGCCAAGAATGTGTGTTCCTATTGGCTTACATTTGTAGTCTTTGCTTTGGCCCCCAAATGCTTGAGTATAGTTTTCTGGGAGCTGAGAGGAAACTCTGTTTGTGTGTAGGGGGGTGGGGGTTGTGTGTGTGTGTGTGTGCACGCGCGTGGTGCTTAGATGTATATTTGCATATCAGATAAACATACTCCAACCCTTGACTTTTTTTTTTTTTTACTACAGCGACTGTTTGTTTTCCTCTTGCTGATGGTGTGAGCTACTGAAAAACACGCCCTTATCAACTTCTTCTAAAAAGATTTACTGTATATGTAACTGTATCCAGGCCAGCTTATCTGCCCTTGTTGACCTCAAGGTTAGAGGCCAATCGTGGAATTGGAAAAATGATTGGTAGGGGATGGTTGTCACTTGCAAGTTCATAGGTTCAGCTTTTTCCTATATGGAGGTGCATACCGTTCAGCGGGTGCAGCGTACAGCTATATGCCACGCAGGGGAAACTATTCGTGTGTGCTCTTTATATACTGTATGCTTCCTTTGTGTCTGTGTCTGTGTTTGTGTGGGTCTAAGTGAATGAGCATGTTGCAGAGGGTTTAAATGCCCCAGTGCCTGCCTGGGCACATCCGTAGGATGGTTTCTGCATAAATGGAACGCTGCAGTGGATTAATGGGGAAGGGCTGGCGAGCCGACAGGCAGCGCGGGGCCGACGGGGCTGTGAGGCTGGACGTGGGCGCACAGTTTATTTTAAGTAAAAATGCCTTCCAGTGTGTCTCTGGAGAGCTAGAATTGCCAAGCTGCACCTCAGTACACTCAATAGACAGCAGACGCATTGCAGGCGAGCGAGCCAACTATGCAACAGCCAGGCTCAGTGGTGCTAATACTAAAATGCTGGGGGAGCAGCCATTCACTGCTATGGGTATCACATTATCAGTATCACATTGTAGTCCCCCATAAGCCTTTCCACATGGTTTGTAAAAACCTTTTTGCCAAGGAGACTAGATGCAAACTGTGGAAGCAAACAGCCACATGTCCAAAGGTGTTACTGAGAGAAACACTGGTGTTTCTTATAAAAGGACCCTTTAGAAAAAAAAAAGATTAATGGAACCCTTTGTGTTAAATGTGGAGCTAAACATAAACCTTTTAGCTTCTAGTCTTTGAGAGGAATAAAAGCACTGAACGGCTTGTTTGATCGCTCCAGTGTCTGCACTGTACAAGTGTATGCTTGACATGAGGCGGATGAGGAAACACTAGAGGACAAAGTATGAAACCTCATTAAAGTGACAACCACAAGTTACATAAGAACTGAGATTGTTTCAACAGGCAGCATTAAATCTAATTTTCTGGACTTGGTTGGCCAATATCATGTTGTCAGAGATTGCACAGGACTTGTCTTGGATTTGTCATAGATGTGAAATCCATACGTTTAAAAAGGCTTTTGCCAGCATTTTGCATTTTGACTCCTTTAATCCGTGTCTGAGCCAAGCCTAAGCTTTGTGCCATGCACAGTCTAATCTTGACTTACAGCATGGAGGAAAAATAGTAACGTTATAATAACTCGACCAGGACCACCCAGATGCAGAATATAGATGTGCGACTGTTTGAATGGCACGAAGCAGACCAAGCAGGAACACAGCCAAAGATCACATACTAATGTTTGAATGATGGCAGCCACAGCCTGCATGCTTTGTGCATATCTGCAGGTGTTTAGTGTTTGGATTTGCCTGGAAAAAATGTCGTTCTCAGGTCAAAGTCTGCAATAAAATGCAGCAGTTAAATGGGCTTCTCTTGTGTAATTTCAACAAAAGATAAGCTCTGCATGTGCTGCACTCCATCCCACTCACTCCAAACTGTAAAGGAAAAGTATTGCTATTACTAGCTGTGGACTGAATTGCTTTGGGAGTATTAAGTCAATTCCATAAGAGGAATTTCTGGTAAAGTTAATTTTGTCTCGGCAGCTATTTAACCCACAAGAATACCCCCCCCCAAAAAAAAGAAAAAAAATCACTTCCACTCATCTTCCATCAGACCAGCACCTATTAATCCCATGTCTGCGTCTTGTCCTGTCCCTCCAATGAAAATATAATGAGGGCTTGGAGGAATGTTGACACTGTATATTTGGACTGTCCTGTTCTTGAGGAAAGCTGGTGCCAAATTCCCTGGTTTCCTCAGAGGATTGCGAAAGGCTGTAACTCAACACACAGCCTGACTGAGTGCAGACGGTAATGATGATCTCCTAGACCTTGGCCGGAGATTGAGAGTGTTCCTTGGCCACAGCCTCTATGCTCATTGCTCATTTTCAGGGCTCATGTTGAGTTTGGAGCTGTAGAAGCACTTTTGCAAGGTGTGCACTGGTGTGTGTGGCCCGTGCAACGACTTAATAATCCAAAATTAGACTCTAATAGTGTGCTGACAAATGGTGGCAAAATGGCATCAAGGGAAGCATGCATGTCTTTCCCGTAATGCAAGCAGTTTTGACTTCTGTTTTCAGTTGCCATAGTGGTTGCAGTATTATGTACAGGTAATGAGTAGCCTATGAAAACCCCTGTATCCTTGCTCTGACCATCTCAGGCAGTCTTTAAAAAGAATGAGGATAACGGGGCCTCCAGTCATGCTGCTGGTCTATAAGAGCCTGAATTCTTTGGTACTTCTAATTGCTTTCAGGAAATGGACACATTTGGCCTAGCAAAAGACGTGAGCACGCACACACCTTCAGCTAACTCGCATGCAGTTAGATTGGCTCTGGGCTAATGCCAGAACCTATATTTCATAGCTAATACGTGATGTTTCCGTTCACCGCCCTTGGCTTCAGCTCACGTCCCCTCAGTGAGCTAGCGGTGCCCACACTGCTGCTGGTGTTGTGTAGGTGTCTTTGTCCGAGGCTGCAGTGGACCTAAAAGCTGTGGCACTGGCTTTTCTGCTCGACTGCAAAAGCACAGTAAGGCCGTTGCATCATCAAACGCTGACCACTAATCTTTGGCTGCAGGCTGCTGCTGACAGAAGAAAAGGAGAAAAGTACCCTCTTTTTTGAAAAATGTAAAATTCACTTTGACTCATGCTTTTATGTATAATTACACCCCGCAAGACATGCATCAGCAAACTTTCCCTGTGTTGTACAGATGAAGCTTCTGTGAGGTTTCATGTCTTAAGGCTTGAATGGGTGTTGAATTTGCAAACGGGGATTTTTTTTTAGACACTTGTGTGGCAGACGGAACAGATTAAACACAACAAACTTTCTACTCAACTCAACTTAAAAGTCATGTTTAACTCAGAACCGAGACACATTGAGTGCCTGTTATGTGTTAGAGTTTACAGTGGAGCTTAATTGTGTGGAATGGTGTATAACTCAACTTTCACGTCTCCTACTGATAGTCATCTTCTTTTATGCATCATTTCACCTTTGTCCTAGAGGCTGCTGGCAAAAACTGTCTCTGCACACTTTTGATTTGTGTGATCTCATGTTGTGCAGTCAAATGTGAGATTTATTTAAGCTTATATAATCAGCGCCTGTGTATGTCTATATAAGAGCTGACTTCAACTGCATGTTTCAACACGCCGTACTGAGGAATGGGGGATTTTCCTTGTAACGTATCTAACAGTGCAGAGTTAGGTTACACTAGGGTGTGTTGAGCCAGTCCAATCGACATAAAATAAGATTATACTTGAATTAACATATTTTCTTCAATGTCAGCTTCCCTTGAAAAATTGTTTGTCCAGGTTGGAGCCTAATTTGAGTCTGTAAACCAATCCTCACTGTCTGGCCAACTTTGATATTAGACTCTATTTTGGCTCTAAGAGCAGTTTGCTCAGTAATTCCTAAAAGAAGCTTCAGTTCTTGTGGCTTTCCTCTCAATCCGGAATTTAGTTTGGATCCCGTCTTTTGAATTCCATTAAAGTTATTGATCAGCAACTAGCTGTGCAGCGCTACTATTGTCTGTATTTCCTTGTTCTTACACACTCTTTCTTTAGAACGAGTTGGCTTTGGCACCCTCCACTCCACTACAACACTCCTGTGAGTTTCAGAGAGGAGGAATTTTGTCTGAGGGTTTTTTTTTCTTAAACCAGGGCTGTCTTGTTCCTTTCCTCTCCAGCAAAAACAACAGGCTGCTGCCAAGTGCAGTGTAAATGGGAGTATACATAGGGCGAGAGAGAGGGGGCAGTTGGGATTTAAGTAATAAAATGCCTCATGAGGGACTGGCTCCACACATCAACTTGTCCTTGGGTTTAATACATAATGCAGACTTCTGAAAAATCAAAAGAATTAGCAAGATTAGCTTATTTTTACTGTGCGTGCACTGCATCTTTAGTTTAAATGTGATCTGAAGTTTTAGCTTAACAAATTTATGGTTATAGGGCTGTTTTAGACCTGACCTCTGCACTACACTTGATGCAGATGGTTAAATGAATGAATTCTAGTGCAAATTAGACAGACAAAATAATTTGATTTATTTAGTTCATATATATCTCAGAGGTTCATATTGATTGCTGGATTCGGTCTCCGCCATGCACGACAGTAAACTCTAGTGAGCCTGTAAAAACACTTTGGGACCAGCCCATGCATAGGGTGGAGTACGTTAGAATAGAGTTACATAACCCTGCTTTTTTCATTACCTCTTCCATGGCCTTTGTAATACAGAAAGTCTTTCAGCCCAGCGAAAAAGGGGTAGCAATGAAAGAAAAACTTTAACTACTTTAACTTTAAATACAGTCAGCCTGTCAGCTAGTTACCCACCAGCAAAGTTAGCTGTTTTTGTAGCACTTCACAATACACGTCTTTGTTGGTTTGGTGTGAGAGGTGCTTTGTTCAGTTGGTGCCTAACCTGTGGAGGTTCGGCTACGGCTAAATGCCGAAGAAGCAAATGTGAATTAAACTGTTAACGCCAAAGTTGCATTGATACCATCTGATACCATTTGCAAGTTTGGCTGTTGAGCCTATGTTTTGTCAGTGTACCCAAAGAAGTTGAAGTATCAGGTGTGCAGGAATTTAGTCAAATAGATTAGATCTACTTGTAATTCCCTCTGAAAAGGTGAAATAGTCTGCCAGTGTTTTGCTTACAATTGCCATTTTTTGGGTGCCTTTATTTTCTGCTCGAATGCGGAACAGTAAGAGTAAAGTCAGTGGGTCTCAGTTTGCCTCTCCTCAGAGATCGCAGGGATGGACAGAGTAGAGTCGGTTCATGTTACACTGTTCTCATCTGGAGCATTTGTTTTTTATTTGGCCATCAGAAGTTTTCCAACTCTCTGCCTTACAGTAATTAGAGAGACGTCTTAATTCTCCAGCCACTTCCTTTATGCCTGCGTGAATGCTGCTTTTTCTCCTCTGTCCTTCATTCCTGCCTGATTACATTAAAAAGTACTGTGGTCAAACCCTCCAAAATACCCCAAATTGTTGGAAGAGGGGTGGTGATGGAATGCATGAGTGTTACCCAGCTCTGTTTTGGCACAAATGCTTTTCATAACTTTTAAAACCTTTTCATGAGGAAACAAAACAAAAAAAAATGAACAGAGATCAAAACTTCTTTGTAAATTATCTGACGGTAAAAGACGATAGTTAAGATAAGATGGATCTGTGTTTTAGATCAAAAAGCTTCAAAAGCTTTTTGAAAAGTTTTATTCGTTGCTTCCTTTTGCATGTGAAGCTACAGCAATGAGTATGTCGCTGCTTACACTGTCTGTGTGTGTGTGTGTGTGTGTGAGTGTGTGTGTGTGTGTGTGTGTGTGTGAGTGTGTTTGGGTTTTTGTGTTTTCTTTTCTTCACCCGCTGCCTACTGAAAAGATAACACAGCTGTCAACACAATCATTTTGAAATCATTCTTAGAAACAGCAGCCAGTATTTACAAAGATATTTGATGACGAAGACAAAAAATGGTGAAAAACGAGTGTGTCAAAGGCAAGCTGTATAACATCATAATAAGACAAAAGATGCTGTCAGATGGCTGCAGTATAATAAGTATAAATGTTTATGTTATCATAACGGAGTCAGAAAGGGGGGGGGGGGGGGAATCCAAAGAAAAATGCATGCACCCATGACATGGTTTTTGGTATGAATAAAACCGTAGCTATCAGTACAGATGCAGGGATAGATCAGATATAAGGTAGTGGGCTGGAAGACTTAAAAAAATTAAGTTAGTATTTATAATCAATATTTCTTTTCCTTTGTGAAAGTGAGCAGAAATTGATAACAAAGCATTATGATTAAATAGAAAAAATATTAGTATTGGCACCATGAAGTCTTAAAAAAATTTGTTTTAATTAATTTCATTATTTCTTCTTTTAGAAATAAAGATTTACAGACTCAAGTATTTAAAATAGGTGTGTGCACTATGCTTCTCTCTGTGGTGGAGAAAAAAAAGCTGAATTTTCACTGTCAGCGAGTTGTTTTTAGGCTTGACTCTCATCCTAATCATCCCCCTCTTCCTCTTTTCTCTTTTCCTTCCTCTCTTTACCCCCTCGCCTCTTCCCCTCCCCTCCCACAGCGGCGGTGGTGGCCGGGTTGGACATGATGCCGGGACAGATACCTGACCCTTCGCTGGCGGCGGGCTCCCTTCCCAGTCTGGGCCCACTGGCGGGCATCTCGGCCACCACGCTCACCGATCAACTCAAGCTGGCTGACTTCCGCCAGCTGGGCACCATGCTGTCTCCGCTGCACTTCCTGGGCAGGCTGGGGAAACGGCCGTTGGCCATCAAGACAGAGGTGAGGAGGAAGAGAAAAGAGGAAACAGAGTGTGTGAAACGTGAATGTCATGGGAGTATTAGCCAATCAAGTCAGGCTTTATCGTTTTATCATTAAGAGTCATTTTTGTCTGTCACCCAAGTATGGTCACAAAAACAGAAGACATGGTAGCAGCCAAAGTGTCAAACTCATGGCTTCAAATCAGTAAGCCAAGGGGTAACCTCAGGGTGGCTGTGTCCACTTTTTTGTACAACCTGTGATTGAAATGGAAAAATAAGAACAGTAAAATGTAAAAACCTCTTCTGTTTTAATATTAATGATACTTTGTATTTGCAGATGGATGAAGATGAAGAAAGGAGGAAACGAAGACGAGAGAAAAACAAAGTTGCTGCAGCACGATGCCGAAACAAAAAGAAGGAACGGACTGACTTCCTTCAAAGGGTGAGTTCATGATTCAGCACTGCACGCTGAAGAGCAGAACAAAATCATTTTTCATGATCTCAAACCACTTATTCATGTTTGTGGTTAGATTAGTTTTTGTCCTCAAATTTCAATATCAACTCATTAAGCGTAAGATTGTCCTCTGTGAGGTGTTTTTTTCCAGTAGTATGTACTAATTGAATGCCTTTGTCCAGGAATCGGAACGTCTGGAAATGGTGAACTCGGAGCTGAAAGCCCAGATCGAGGAGCTCCGTCTGGAGAGGCAGCAGCTAATGGTGATGCTCAATCTCCACCGGCCGACATGCATCGTGAGGACCGACAGCGTCAAAACACCTGAGAGCGAGGCCAACCCACTGCTGGAGCAGCTGTCCTCTGAAACCAAGTGAAAAAAGAGAAACCAGGGAAGTTCCTGAAGCCCAAACTAGCACCACCGTGGCTGCCGTTTATATGTTAACATAACTGGCAATACATTTCTAAAGAAGCACTTGAGCTCCAAGCTGGAGACTTTTGGAGACTTTGTCCAAAGATCTGAGGTTGTGGGGCTTCCTCAGTACTGCTACACGAGCTGGCTCTGTCCATTGGAAGACTGGAAATACCCAGGTTCATCTCCACATTAAGTGTTGTTGTTGATACCCGCTGTGCCTCGTTGTTACTTCAACCATCTCTACAAAAAAGGGACCAATGGAAACAGTAGAGTATGACTGGAAACAGCGCTGAGGAAACACACTAATATCACTATGGTGCTCTGTTACAAAAGCCCTGCGTAGATTGTGTGGCATTGTTTCAGTGCCGTGTTCTGCAGTTTTCCTAATGTATGCTAGCTGAAATATACAGGTGTAGAGTTATTAGGATAAAATACTCATTACAGATACACCAAATGGAGTAGAGGTTTTTTTTTTTTTTTTTCAATGTTTATTTCTATACCCTGCCTCGACGATGGCAGTTACCGGTTGATCCGATTTGTGGTGACGCTGGCGTCATGAAAAGCACATATACACAAAATGTTTACACCCTTATTTTTTGGACTTGTTGTCTGTCCATTATTGTACTTGTTTTATACTGCTTTCTATACATAAACATATATGAAATGCTTGTGAATCACTTGATGTGATTTGTCTTTCAGTCTTTGCAGTCTGTCATGTTGCGCTGTCAAACAGCTGTGAAAAGGAGTAGAGGCTCCTCAGCTGAGCAGTATTTCAGTGTCTGTTCTGCATCTCTCTTTATGTATAAACTGATATCCTGAATAGATTAAATTTTATTTTCTAACTACAAGAAAGACCTTTTATGTTTTCCTTCCATTACGTTACACCTGTAAAAATGCAATATTGCAATATACTGAAGTTGAATTTGCACCAGCCGGTCATGACACTAGAATTACAGAATACCAAATGTTGTGCAATCACGTTTTCTTCAGCGCTATTCTTCAGTATATTGCCAAAGTCAGGGCTTTACTTTTGTTTGCGCAACTCTGAAAAGGTCACTCATGCTTTTATTTCTTCGAGCCTTGATTAACATAGAATCCCTTTGTTCACTGCTCACCGCGAGAAATGACAGACGGCACAGAACTAACCCGACAGCAGACGCCCCAGTACCTGCTGACGATCACTGGCTGCCTCTTCATTGTAGAATTTATCCTAGTACTTTATTACTGTTTACAAGTCTGGTGTTTATTGGAACATGTATTTTATTAGTATATTTATTAGAACGGACTCTCTTTTTTTTTTTTTTGTGAATATGATACCTCACAAACACTTGGAAGACATTTCTTTAAATTTAGCACAAATATGCAGTTGAGCTCAAGGATGAGCTAATTAGATTTTCATGGTCAGAGAGGAAAGGACACTGTGACATATTGCCTTGAGAAAATGTTGACTTCAACTAAAGAATGAACTGACTAGCAAAGAAGTGAAATCATGAATGGACTTCTCTAGCTTCTCTAGCTCTTGCTGGGACACATAATCTCTCACTTAGATTTCTGAGATGCCAAAAAGCAGATTTAGTTACAGCTTTAATGTGGTCAATGAAACTAATCCTTATCCACGGTTACACAGAGATTTATCGCATGAGTTCTTTAGCGCACAAGAGTCCACAGTCAAATATCAGTCACTCTAACCTCATGACGATAACATTTTACACAGGATAAAAAGGATACACAGGATACCCACATGCGTGTCTACTATAAACAAAATCAAATCAAAGCTCTGTGAGAACATTAGAGTCAAATACGTGGTGATCCTTTCCTACAGCCTTTGCACTTAAGTGTTAACAATTAGTAATAAGAAGCAAAAACACGTCTAAAAAAGGGTGCGGGAGATTATTGCAATAAAAGAACAACTCATATTTGTGGTTATATTTTACCCCATTTGGTAGAATTGGTAGTCTGACTGTATAAAGGAGTGCTTTATACAGTCATTGGTCTCTCCCACGTTACAACCATATCCGGTCTCATCTCGATAGGGATTACGGTGAACAGCGCCATCTAGTGCTTATCTATATAAACGAATCAAAGTCTTCACTATTACCATACTTTAAACCATTATTAATTGATATAGGGTACTTTTCTTTCTTTCTTTCTTTTTTTAAAGATGGAAATGGCCGTTTCCAGTGTGCTTCATTTGTTTTTATCGATAATTTTCCGGCCGCCCTCGGATCTTTCATAACTTTCCTTCTCCTGATCAGCCGTTGGATCATCTTCTTAACACTAGAAAACGACAAATTTTTTCCCAGGTAGGCGGATTATTCCTCTGCTATGAACAATAATAAAGGTCTGACAAATAGGATTTTATATAAAAAAAGTAAGTATTTGTTTTAATTCCGAATAAAACAGTGTTTCCCCTCTTCTGCTGATCTAACTGTTAACTGCTTGATAAAATGCAGTAGTAGCTAGTTAGCTGGCAGCTCTTCTTCTACCTCACTGTTAAATAAATGCGCTGTAAAGTAAGTCATGTTAAATTCAGTAGATCTTTAAACTTCATGTAAAACTATCCGTGTGTTGTTTCTGCAGTTTTCTCTATCAGGTTCACATTGCTCATGGAAGTAGTGCATAGCCAGGGGCGTTTCCAGGATTTTTAAATGTTGGGGAAGACAGGAAGTCTGAATATTTAAGCTGATGGAAATACCAGGAGTGGGTTTTTCATGCAAAGATATTTCAAGATTAAGTTCAGTTTTCACTGATGATTGTTGTCTAAAGATTGCCCACAGCCCAGTGTGCTCTCTGCTACTGTGGATAGTGGTGGTAGACTCGGTAGCTTTAATTGTGCCCCATTTTTATATATTTTTGAAGGGGTGCCACACATAACCTTTCTGACAGTTGTCAATATCTGTACATGTTTAGACTTTCATCTCACTTTGTCGGTCGAGTCTGGGTACTTTGCATAGTTGATCACATTTTCTTCTTTTATTGTAGGGCAGTTAAATAGAACTCATCTGAATATTGTAAATCATGCACATCCCTAATAAATTCAGTGTAAAGACTTTCATGTGCAGCTCTTTGCACTCATATAGATGCTAAAGCCTAGAAAGTGGCAGTGCACAGGAGTTTACAAAAATTACACAATGTTGCTTAAACAGTCTAATAGCCTGCAGCAGTGAATCCTACCTGTCTGCTCCTCTTATGTTGTCTTCCAAACATACACTTGAGGTTGTCAGGATCTTGTGCCGTGATGAATAACATCCATGAAGACAGTGTGGATTTTCAGTCCAATTCACAAGAGGAAAAGCAGCAGCTCTCTGTTCAGTCAGTCCTGTCCAGAGGATCCCAGGAGGAAATCAAGTTCACTAAGGGCCAAGCAGGGCACAGTGATGATGAATGCAGTACTGACCTGGAAGACGATAGTATGTTCATGGAGCAAAACAATTCCGTAATAGTAGATGTGTTTTTTATTTACCCGTCACGTCTTCTTATTTTCATTTCAGTTTTCACCTCCAGCAGGAGATTGAATTTGTCCCCATCAGACGTGTATCTAAAGGCCTGCAAGCAGACAGGAGCCGTTCCTGTTTCCTACATCCTCTGCCACTTGGATGATGCTATTCTAGACCTGAATTACTATGGGCTGGGACCTCTGGGGGCCAAAGCTCTGGCTATCCTTCTGAAAGTAATCCTTTTTTCTAGCTATTCATGCAATCCCCAAATTAAGATGGTGTAGGTCATGCTGGATCAAGTTCTGGTCATGTAATGAGTCTGTAACATATTTCAAATGAGTTTGTACTTTTTAAACAATATTGTATCATTTTTTATTAATTTATTTTTTAATGTTTTAGAGTCACGGTGTAGTCACCCACCTCGAGTTGAAAGGGAACTCACTTCAGGCTGAAGGGACACAGTATCTGATGGCGATGCTTTTTGAAAACATCAGCATTCAGAGTCTAGTAACGACTTTAAAAATATCACATTCAAAACTACAGTTTTGTGTAGATGTAATCCTCTTGCTGTATGTGCAAGAGAAATGGCCTTAATGTTATTTAAAAAACAAAAATCTCAATCTTGTCTTTTCTTCAGAATCTTTCTGACAACAAGCTGGGCCTTAAAGGAGCAGAGGTTATCTCCAAAATGCTGTCAGACAATCGTAAGCTCAAATCCATCAACCTCTCAGGTGCTCAGCCAAGTCTTAAGCTATGCTGACATGAACTTCTGTCTATCACTGTAATACAGCAGCGAAATGAAGAAGGTAATTCTCTCATTTCCCTTTGTTCTCTTAGAAAATGACTTTAGTGACGCTGCAGCTAAATGCTTGGCAGAAGCATTAAAGGTGAGTGCAGACTGCCGAATGCCGCATAATGAATTACACATGTCTATATGTGTCACGTCTATATATGCTTTAAGCTGCAATTCAGAATTTTGTTTCCTATCTAACAGAATGATTTTGTGGTCAAAGAGCTTGACCTCAGTTACAACTGCATCTGCGATGCAGGAGGAGAAGACTTGGGTGTCATGTTAGGTACAGATCATCTCTATTTCTGTTCACATTAGATCCTTCAAATTAATGCAAAGCTTTACTTTTATTTTTTGTAAATTAGAAATTCTAATGATGAAGCAGCTTTTGACAATTTTGGAATAGCATCTGGGCTTTAAGCGTTAGGGTAGAAACAAGCTATCCTCACTTTGGAACATCCAGCTGTAAATTTCTCTCTCTCTGCATTGGCTCCCTGTTAAGTCTAGAATTTAAAATTGTTTTCCTTACAAACAGCATTTTGAATAATCAGGCCGTATTAGGACAATATGGACCGTGTAGTACAGCGGTCCCCAACCCCCGGGCCTCGGACCGGTACCGGTCCGTGAGTCGTTTGGTACCGGGCCGCGAGAGTTGAGGCTCAGGTGTGAAATGTATAGTTTTCAGGGTTTTTATCAGTTTTCAGCGTTATTTTGTTGTCGTTTTTATCGTTTACTTGGTTTTCCTTGGGCTTTTCAGGTGTGTTATGAATAAATGTTCTTTTTTTCGGTACCAGTACTAGTTTTATTTTGTTGTATTTATCCGCGACACCTTAAAGGCCGGTCCATGAAAATATTGTTGGGCATAAACCGGTCCGTGGCGCAAAAAAGGTTGGGGACCGCTGGTGTAGTACCATATTGTCCTAATAGAGAACTTCACTCTTCACTCTCTGGTGTTTCTCTACTTTTAAGATTTGACTTTTTGATGAAGTTTATAGTTAGGGCTGAATCAGGTGACTCAGAAGGATCCCTTAGTTACTTGTTATAGGCACAAACTGCTGTGTGACTTCCTGTGATCCACTGAGCATTTCCTCTCCGCTCACCTTGTCAGCACTCAGCATGTCATTAGATTCGGCCTTCTCTCTCTGCGAGTTGTGCTCTCTCTCCCATCACCCACAATCAGTTGCCACTGATGGCTACCCCCTCCCTGTTTCCGTGAAGATAGGAAGTACCTTGAGGCAATTTTGCACCGTATAAATAAACCTTCATGTGGGAGGACACCTCTGTAGTGATAACAAAGAATATTATAGATCATGCAATGAGAGTCAGGGAAAGAAAGTTGCTAAAAAGCTGAGGATTATAGCTTCTTATTAGTAGATATACTGTGAAGGCTGTTTGAGCATTATTGTTCTTGTTGTTGAGTTTCCTTCCATTATGAAATATAGTCAGTGTGCCCTTATGATATTATACTATATCATTGTAGTAGTTTACGTATTTTAGAGAAAAAGACAAATTCTGCTGCACGGCATTGATTCTCAAAGTGGGTGTTGTAGCCTCCTGGTGGGCTGTGGAAGTATTGCAGGTGGTTCATTTTGTGATTTTAACTACCGGTAAAAAGTCACATTATATATTTACATACATTACATACATTTCCATACATACAGCTACTATTTAAATAAGAAATAGAACTGAAACAAAAAAAAGGGGATTTTAAAATAACACATTTTTTAATTTTCTGACTGTTTTTGGTCTTGAACTCGAACTTGAATTTATATCTCGTCAGCAGTAGGGAAGAAATAAAACTGAAGCAATGGCTGTCTGGTAGTAGAAGTAAAGCCAGCAGAGCAAATTAGCAGGCAATCAAAATGCATCAACAAAACATAAAGAACTAAATACTATATACTTCATCTTATTCCGTGTGATGATCAGATGTACTTTGGTTGGGCAGCATTTGATTTTCAGCAGTTTGAAGTCCTGGATTGGCTGCTGTACAGACTTTCTAAACTAAAGTAATTATGAAAACAAACAAGCAGGCCTATAAAAGAGAAATGTGACCCACTGATATATTACTTAATAGTAAAGTATTAAGTATTCCTAAAGTATTTCTTGAACTTGAGAAAATTTTACATGTAGCTTGTAGATTAGTCTCAAATGTATTGTGACTTTGTAAAAATGTGTATTTCACTTCCTTGTAGCAGAGAACATCGGTATTGAAGTCCTAAATCTGAGCTGGAATCACTTTCTTATACGTGGCAATGCGGCTCTGATTGCTGGTCTAAAGGTGACTAAAATGACACACTCGAGCAAAGAGTTCAGTTTTGTTAACTCTCGTTGCTGACCTTCTCTCCCCCCTTTTCTTTCCTCAGGTAAACGCAACACTGAAGCAGCTCCAGCTGTCGAACAGTGGATTTGGCCGTCCAGAGGTACAGCTGATGGCTGAAGTGCTGCAACAAAATGACACACTTGTGCTGCTGGACCTCAGCATTAACTGTGTGGACGATGAAGCTGTAAGGCTGCTCTGCCAGGGCCTGGCCACCAACGAAACCCTCGAGGTTCTCAAAGTGAGTAAAAGACTCCTGCAGCAATACTTCATTGTAACGATTTTAACGTCATTGCACCCTATGAATTTGAGATCATGTTTGGTCTTTGCGTGTGCGTTTCAGCTCTCTCGCAACCCCATAACAAAAATCGGAGCCGCCACGCTGCTCAGAACGGTTAAAAACAACATGAAATCAGCACTGGAGGAGATCGATATTTCTGTAAGTGCCGCGAAAGAATATAAGCTGAGGTGTAAATAAAAGTAGTATCTGTTTTAATTTACAGTCTGTTTTTGGTTAATGACGCATTTGTTGTAATTTTGCCTCTGTACACCACCGCAGTGGAGTACATTTTTGTACACAAGCCCCCAAAAGTAATTAGATACACAATCACAATATTATATGATCATAATATGTCTGTGACTGTGTGAGTGCAGAGTGTGCTTGTCTGTGAGACCTTTGTGGAGCTGCTGGAAGAAACCCGCGTGACCCGCCCTGCTCTGCGGTTCCAGTATTATATTCTGCCCTCCGTCACCAAGAACTTATTGGCACTTGGGATCTTTAAGGTACATTGTCAAGAAGGCTGAGAAAACTGGTGATGGGAAAAGATGGGAAAATCAATAAAATCATTTCTGCTTTTTCAGTTCATACTTCAGAAGTCTTAGCAGCCTCTTTAACATGCTTTCAACTGTAAAACAAGATCTCTCTCTATATGTTTTTTTCCGTAGAAGTTCTTTGAAGAGCAAAATAAGAGCATCATGGATTTCTTCCAGGCTCTGGACAAAGAGGGAACCATGAAAGTCTCCACCTCTGCCTTCAGGAAGGCTGTAAAGGTCAGGCTAACGGTTTGTCATGCTGCAGTGATAATGTAATAATGCACCTCATGAGCAACGATAGCAAATCTATGACAGAATGTTAACTTAGTAAGTTGTAGCTCCCACTCTTGCGTGAATGAGCGATTGGGAAATTGAACTTGTCACACATGCAGGAAGCTAACATACCTCTGGATCAACAGCAGCTTGGCTGGTTGGTCAGGAAGTTTGACAAGAACTGCACGGCAACCATAGTGTACAGGTTAGTCTGCAAACACACAAACAGCAGCACATGATGACCCCTGATGATGTCTTTAACAAATGCAGTTCATTTATTCTAGTTTGCCTGGGTTTTTGAAAACCTGGACAGCACTGAGGTTAAATAAAAAAAGTTTATTTTCTTGTTCTTTTCATTTAGAAATCCAAGTTTGACAGAATCATCTTAACTTGGGCTTTTTTACCCCGCAGTATTTTCAATAATATTTTTATTGTCTTCATTTGAACACAGAGTTCAGTGAGGTTGTTTTTTATGTGTGGATGATAGACTGTATATAAATGATGGACGTAGGCACTGTGCTGTCATTGGTTAGTGATGTCCCATTGTGAAATCTCAAACTAAGCTGCTTTGCATCCTGTTTCATCCATACATCCATTTTAAAAACAGTCTGGGGTGTGAAGTAAGCCTTTAAATGTAATCAGGGGTGTTTCAAGTTAAACACTTACTAACTGAGAAATATCTTCAGAACGTCGTCTGTCAGCCATGAATATAATGTCAGGTTCTCTTTAAACTGTGTCTCTATTTTTGCAGTCAGCTGACTGAGCTGTCATAGACGTGGAGACACAGTATCACTAACAGGAAGATTTGGGAGGGCTGTTGACATCTTTAAATAAATGTTGTTGGAGTTTATACTTGATTTTCTCCTTAATATGCAGTAGTTCCTTCATTGATTTCTAGTATAACTTTCAACTAAAAGCACAGTTTCGCAATTTTTTCACAGTTTTAGCTAAATCCAAATCGGTCCACTTCAGTGTGTACACTTGAACCTGTGACATCAACCAGCTGCACTAACCTCAGTGCTGTGAGCTGTGGCTCGGCCGGCGGGGTCCTCTGCCTCATTCTCTCCATCCAAAATAATCTTCTGGTATGACAACAGAACAAGAGGAGGAAGAAGAAAAGAGCTGGGGTCCATATCAAAGGACAGAGGCGACACAAAGAATAGGGCCAGATGCGAGCCAGTTGTTTCACCACATTCGTTAGCTTTGAATGAAATGGCCCGCAAAGGAAACGGTACACTTATGAATATGCATGCAGAGCATTACTTATGCAGGCCCTGCCGAATGGGATTACTATTATTATTAAGAGTGTGCAGAATTGAATTGTCTCAAGGTGCGATATCGAGCAGCGCTATCGGTTTCTGCCAGGTGGCTCCAGATGCAGCTACAGAGGAGACAATGACACAACGCACGGTCTCATCTGCGCCGGCTTTTTGTGTCACAATTAAACGGCTTTTTGTGATACAACTATGGGTGATCAGAAGATGCGTCACCCTTTAAATTGACAGTTTAATTATCATTATTCTTTTGAATATTTTATCAGAGATTTAGCTTTGTTTTGAAACCTTTAAGTGAAAGGAGCCCCAGTTATTAGTTTTTTAACAGGCATGTGTTACAAAGAAACTTGGAGTAACAGTTCCATAGATTTGTCTACGAGATGAGCTACAGGTGTCAGCAAACCACCGTCTGTTTTGGTTGGTGCTTCTTTCACTCTTTCTGGATCTTCCTAAACATGAATGTTGACCTCTATGTCAACACCTGGGCTTTATTGTCAATGCTGCTGAAACAGGTTTTGTAGAATCCAGATCCAGACTGAATCCAAATTTGAGCCCATCTGTATGCTTCAGTATGCAAACTATAGGGACTAAAGTACTGGGCCACACCTCTTCGTCTTTGAATTTAAGGGGGGTTTCAGTCCTTTTCCACATGAAATCAAGCACCCAGCCTTGCAGTCTACGTTTGCAAACCTGTGTGAAAGAACGGGTCGTTCTAAAGAGCTCACTGAATCCAAGTGTGGTGTTGTAACGGGATGCCCTTGTCAGTTTGTGAAATTTCTTCCTTCCTAGATATTTCACCATCAACTATAAGCGGTATTATTGCAAAGTGAAAGCATTTAGGAACAAGTGCAACAAAGGCATGAAGTGTATTAGAAGGTAGGAGGCAGTAGCAAAGGCAGGAATGTGGACCTGAGAGTAAGGGATCAGCTGTGGAGGTCCCTGGAGGGAGCAGCAGAAAGGAAAGAGTAGATTTTTCATGCATTAGTGTGAGGTTGCTTAAAAAAAACCTAGAAAAAAGTCACAAAAATCATAAACTGTATTAACAAACAGTTTACCTGCATCTGGTGTTTTGCAGCTGGATTGTTCCAAGCAACATGAAGAACTTGCCACAGGTCTTTTGTGGGCTTCAGGCTTTCACTCCTTTTTACAGGACACTGTCTTCTTGTTCTAACTGATTCTGGCTCAGTTTGGCTTTTCTGTCATGCTCATTGATGCTAAATGAATTTGGGACCAATCAGAGGTTTCGCCGATAAGACTGGAGGATGAACTGAAAAAAAAAAAAACTAAACTGAACTAAACATCTTAAGTGCTTCAATCTTTTATGCAGTACTGCTCCCAAAAAACCTGTACATAGAGTGTACTCAGCTTTTTAAATCAGCTGTCCAGTAATGGACACATTTCTCTTAATGTACTTTTTCAGCTGGACTAAAATATAATTCTTTATATAACAGTATTGCCACAATGAGCTTGTTTTGAAAGCGAGAAAAAAAATAACAGAATAATTTAGGTAAATTATCTCTCTGATGTGGCTTAATCAAAACAAACAGCTAGCTGCCAATTTCTAATGGGCCATCTTTCATCTGAATGGACACAAAGACTTGAAACCCACGTCTTATTGAGCAGTCCCATTGGAAATTCACAGATTTGGCCAAATTTTGAAGACGAAACATAAAACCTGCCAACAGGCCCTTCAGATATCTATGCACCCACTGGCATACGCTGCCAATTATCATGATCTCAAAAGCGCTAATGGAATCTTGAGCGGTAATAAAAGTAAATAATTAAATTAAAGGAGCTCTTGTATCATTGTTTGCTGTATTCAGGCCCATTAGAACCTCCAGTATTCTCATGGTAATGTAATGTTTTGGTTTTTTGTGCCCGCGTAATGAATTCTGTGTTTTTCCTCCAAACAGTGTTGTTCAGACATTTGTGTAGGTGCTGGCAGAGAAACAAAGACGTACATTAGGACCCATTGTGCCCTGTGATTATTAAAGTAAACAGAAATACTGAAGAGGTATCATACACAGCTGCAAACACTTGAGCCTGTTTTTGTGAAGTGGGAGAAAGGGCCAAGCAACCCTCAAGACTTTGTCAGAGATGATCCCATTATTTGGAGCTTCTCAAGAGCTGAGCGGCAGGCTGGCTAATGAGGCTTTGAAGATCCACTGCTGGCACACAACTCACATGCGGCAGAGAATTCGGGGAGCGAAACAGAATCTGGCACGAGATAAAATGTTTTAGCCAAGATCGGCCGCAAAGACGTCCATTACCTCGGCGCTCTGCTTTTATTTTGCCGGCATTGCTTTTCCAAGACCTTTTAAAAAGAGACAAAGACTTTCCAGGAGATGAATGTGAATGTGTAATGTCCAGTTCATCTGCAAAAAGACAAGGGTTTTTTTGAAAGATCAGGAGTAAAGTTGGGATAATTCACTAGACTTCTTCAGAGACTTCTTGAAAATAGCATGAGGAGAATAGAACACCTATGTATGAACATGAAGAAGAAAAGTGTGAGACAAGTTTCAGTACATATAAATCAAGAGATTTAATGTTTGAAATTGTTTCTTTAAATAAGTAGAAGCATTTCATATACGAGACTGGACAATGAAAATGAATGTTCCAGCATAAAAACCTGCAAATTGTGCACTTTGAACTTTACTTCGAACATATTTTTCATAAAGTAACAAATTGTGTGCATCTAGGTAAAAAAGCATGAGGTTTTTGTTATGTACAGTTTCTGCTGAACAAAAATGAAATGTTCGTTTGTTTTACTAAATAACTGATAACAGTTGGATCAGCGCATGTAACCTTGACAACAGTGAGCGAGGCAAGTTTATACTAGATCGCTATATACAACACAGGACAGGCAGGAATATGATTAAACCAAGTCAAACAGAGAGTTGATGTGGACTTAAAGGCATGGCACTGCTGTACACACAAGTTCCATACAAAGACCTGGTTTCCTGGTTACTGACTCATTTTCTCCAGGCTGTTGCCGGTTACAGTGTCTAACCAAAGCAATCTGTGAAACCTGTGTTAACATCAACATCTTGAACTAATCTGAATTATCCCTGTTCGGCCCTACTGTGGAAAAAGTGGCGCAAGAGCACTAATTAACAAGCGGGGGGGAAATGTTATGCAAGCAGCTGCTGTCTGGAAAAGCCATTCTGTTTTATGATTATACAACTGTGATGAGAGTGAGTTTGCATACCGCTTCATTCATCCGAAGGCTTCATAACGCATCTTTAGACAGGCTTATGTGGAGTTAAAGCCAGAGTTTTGTCTTGTTTTTGAAGTTATTTCCATTTGATTAATTCAAACGTCGTAAAAGAATTACTGATCAAAGTAGCAAACTTTTAGTTTCATCAATTTAGGCAACTTGACAGATACGTTACAGGTAATGTCATGCATTTAAGTGCAATGAGCATTGGAACACAACCCCGGTACGCCCCTGTAGTATCAACACTTGTAAAAAACAATAGTGGTACAGGCTATTTTGTGCGTTTTCTGTGATGTGGAGTTCATTTTTATGCAGCCGAGTATCTTTAAATAAGAATTTAGTGGCGGAAACGTCACATTCCCAGGAGCAGGACTCTTGGATCTTCCACCACCGCTTTGATCTTGCGTAAAAAGGTGACGGCTTCTCTGCCGTCAATGAGTCGGTGATCGTACGTCAATGCCACGTACATCATGGGCCGGATCTCAACCTGCCAAAGCAGACAGTAGTTAGTAGTCTTAAAAATATTATATATGAAAAACTGTATACTGATTCTAGGATTATAATTTAAAGAAAGAAGAGCTCTGTATTTCATCAGTTAACACAATTCTCACCTTGCCATTGACGGCCACAGGTCTGTCAAAGATGCCATGCATGCCCAGGATGGCAGACTGCGGTGGGTTAATGATGGGCGTGCCAAACATGGAGCCAAACACGCCACCGTTGCTGATGGTGAAAGTGCCTCCGTCCATATCCTCGACAGCGAGCTCGTTTTTACGAGCCTGAGGAACAAAACGCAAAGGAATTACTCATTTATTCAGGGGTGCACAGGAACAACAAATATCTGAAAGACTGCTTTTCCCAGTGAGAT
This sequence comes from Rhamphochromis sp. 'chilingali', assembly GCF_963969265.1. Taxonomy (NCBI): domain Eukaryota; kingdom Metazoa; phylum Chordata; class Actinopteri; order Cichliformes; family Cichlidae; genus Rhamphochromis; species Rhamphochromis sp. 'chilingali'. The sequence continues at coordinate 9,792,990 of NC_137932.1, read as the reverse complement.
GAAATGGTTCAAAACGAAATGATTCTAGGACGTCTGTGCTGTCTCTCATCATTTACCTTTTCTCCCAGAGCATTAATGGCTTTCTCAATGTCAGCGAAGTTCATGGTCTCAACATTCCGGATCACAGGTACAACAAGCCCCTAAAAGTCAAACCTGGTTAATGTCTGATCCATGTTACCTGGAGCAAAAATTGAAGGAGTCAAGAGATCTAACAGTTTACAGAGACTCAAATCTCATACCTTTGGAGTGGCCACGGCAACGCTAATATCTACATAATCTCTGTAGACGATCTCTTTGGTTATGTCATCAATAACTGCAAAAGCATTTTGTAAAATAACAAAAAGAAGTTTTAATCAGTAAAGTTGGCCGCTTGAGTGTGTGAGAGTGGAGATGTTTGTGTGTTCTTACCAGCGTTGACGGCTGGTTGGTCGATCAGAGCGTGTGCAGCAGCCTTAACAAACGCCGACATAAAACCCAGTTTGGTGTCGTGCTTCTTTAAGAAGGCGTCCTTGTGGAGTTTTCTCAGCTCGTGAATGTTGCTGAAATTTTGAACATTGGAGAAAAAGATGGAAATCGGGAGCCTTAGGTACAGCTCAAAAAATCTGGACTGATGCTCACCTCATGTCTACCTCATTGAAGGTAGTCAGCATGGCGCAGGTGTTCTGAGCCTCCTTCAGCCTCTGAGCGATCCTCAGCCTCATGCGGTTCATCTTCACCTGGACACGGGAAACAATGGTCGTCGTTATGCTGCTGTATTTTGAGGCCAAATTATTACAGACGTTGACGTAACAGAGGAATATATGAAATGTTGTGTCAACGAGTGTGTTACCCTGCTTTCTCCTCTCACTCCTGGAGCTGCTGTGGGGGCTGGAGCTGCAACAGTGGGTTTGACAGCAGAAACTAAGTAAAAACATAAAGACATATTAATAATTAAACAAAAATCATTCATTGATTAATACATAGCTCTTGTAAAACAAAGGTGTGAGAGCCAACATGAATTGATTGTAACTAGTGCTGTCAATAGATTTAAAAAAATTAACTAGATAATCGTACAATTTTCTGTAATTAATCGCATTTACTTGATCAATAGCCTGGTTGCAATTACATTTTTTCAACTTTATATTTAAGCTTGTAACTGACATTCATGCAATATAATGAAGTAAATGCAGAAAGACACAAAGAATGTGTGCTTAAATTCAAAGAGAATTGGAATAGTTTTCTTCAGTCTTTTAGCACAGGTTCTCTCCTGTGAAATACACCTTTTAAAACAAACCTATATGCTAATATATATTAGTGCTGTCAAACAATTAAGATGTTTAATCAGATTCATTACACAGGTTACTGTGGATTCATTTTGATTAATCATGATTAAATATCATTCATTTTTATTCTATATTAATCGCATTTCATTTTGCATGAGCAAACAGACTCGAGAAAAAAGGGAAAATATACACACTTAACATGTTTATTGAACATCTTGAACATTAATGTTAACAAAAAACTCTCTCTGTCACTCTTGGGGAGTCACTTCAAGTCCTTAAAACGAGGAACAAAAGCTCTGTAAAGCACGTGTTCTCAATTATGTTAATACGTCTGCAGTTTGTCGCAACTTGACAATTGTGTCAGTCAATATGTCCGAGGTAGACTTACTGAGCCCCCGATGCTGCGTGAGTGATTTGTCGCAAGCTGGGTGACGTGTTAGAAGCCCAATGTGCGTTTATAATCTTCCATATTGAGTTGACTGGTTCAGCTGCCCGTCACCACCAGATCTACTGCCCATTTGCGCATGTGCGAAGGTAACTCTACTTGGACAACCTGCCCAAAATGCGTTGACAGAAACATTTGAGGGATTTTGAGTCATTCTGCACTCCAGATGCGTTAAAAATTTTAATCGTGTTGACCGTGATGGCGGATTAACTTGTGTTAACGTGTTAATTTTGACAGCACTAATTGTAACCTAAAAAGATGCAGAGGTACACATGAGTACACAGTCAGCAACTACATAAAACTACACACCAGGCTTGGGTTGGGCGGGCTGTGGTGGTGGTGCTGGAGGAGTGGCAGCTGGGGCTGCAGGTGGAGGAGAGGTTTCGGCTGCTGGAGGTGGTGCATCTGTAGCTTGGGAGGGGGCAGCTTTGGCAGCAACAGCTGAGAAGAAAGAAGTAGAGAAGGACAAATACAGTATAGGTGCAATGATTGCCATATTATATTTTGCTTCCAATTTCCATAACATTAAAAATCCGATTTTTTTCTCATCCGTAGGACATTCACAGCAAAATTTGCAACACACATGTTTTAAACACCAAATAGAACTAATATTACATGTTCTGTCTTTGATTTTTCCCATGTATTGTAAACTGGGCTCAAGTTACTGAAAATAAACAGGCAAACCTCCTTTCCGGAGTTTAAAGAGAGGCGTTCCTCCTTCTACCTTCCCTCCGTCAGGCACCAGTAACTCCTCGATGACACCGGCTGCAGGAGCGGGGACTTGCACCGAGGTCTGGAAGCACAAGACAAAGAAATCTGTCGTAATTTTAACAACACCCCCACCCTCCAAAAATAGACCGTCTCACGTTTCCTCTGTCACACCTTGTCAGTCTCGATTTCGCAAACCACTTCATCCTCTGACACGGAGTCGCCCACAGCTGGAAATGAATCGATAAAAACAATCAATCCGAAAGCATGCATCGCATGTGTTGAACATTTACCACCAATATTCGGCTTATTCTCACGGTCAGTCATTTGTGGCATATTTATACACACCAACCTTTCTCCCACCTCACATCCCCCTCTGTAACTGATTCTGCAAATGCAGGAGTTTTGACTGTGACCACTTCATCCCCTGTGGAAAAAAAAACAAGCAAATGCAAAAACATTTTGCAGTCAGTTAAATGCAGAACAGATACAAAGCATGATGCTGACATTGGTTAAAGACATAGATGTGATACATACTGTGGTGAGCAGATGTCTTAAAGTATCTTATTTGGTAGATATTGGCTGATGATGGAAAATCACATCTAAATGTCAAGAAGAAGGGATTTATTTTGATTGGAAAAAACAAAAAAAATACATAGATAAAAGCATGTATTAAGGGATTCAGTGTGTGGTATTATTTATCACCCGGCTGATCTATTTTTGATTAGGTCTAGCTCACATTAAGTGTTAAATGACGGCGTTAAAAAGCACATGCAGCACTGTCACACTTAAAGATCAAATATTTCGATTCATTCTGTACAGCGGACGACATTTTTGTGTACATGAGAAACAAACTTACGGCTGAGGTTTCCTGTAAACGATCTGGCTGCAGATGGTGTGGCCTTGAGGGGAACAAACAAAAGACACGGAAAGAAAATCAGCACAAACTGCCGCTGCTTTTCCTCATGCTCTAACATAAGATATGAGTGGAGCTTTCTGAAAGCTGCAGTTAACCACTTGTGGGCTCCTCAGGCATCTTCGCCATTCAGCCAGCATTACTTATTCTGCTTCAGACAACCCGCTAATTGAGCATGGTTATTCATGAGAGACCGGATAAAAAGAGTGGCCCGAAATCCAGGCTCTAAAATCCACCTGAACGCTCCGTCCACTCAAGCATGCTTACCTGATGTTTTCTGTCGGACCAGCACATCACTGAGCTGTAAAGATATGAAAAAAAGAATTAGATTAATTAGAGCAGCTGTAACTAGGAATTATTTTCATCCTCTAATAAACTGCAGACTGTTTTGCTTCATTTCGATTTAAATTTTTTTTTTTTTTTTTTACAGAGGCTGTGCTTTTTTTTTTTTTTTGACCAGAAGATATAACTTCGCAGTTATCCACCCACTCACTGTCCCATCCATCCACTTATTCGATTAAGGGTGTAGAGAAAATTTAAATCTTGCTTCATTTTCAGTGAATTACTTGATCAGGTGTTGCTATTTTACAATGTGTTAATCACCTTTTACGTTTTCATTTATCTAAATGAAATAACGACATTTGGTCTCTCTGTATCGATACAATATTGCCAATAAAAAACATCTACTGCGCTGTAATGATTGATTCTCTTTCATTCTTTCTTCTCTCCCTTTTCACTTTTCCCCAGTGGAAGATAAACAGTCTGAAAATCCTTCATACTTTTAAATTTCAGCTATAGCCACAAGATTTTTCCAGTGCTGACAACACAGGCTTCTGTAAGGCCACTCCGCTGCAGCCTGATATAAGTCGTCTGTGTATTTTAGAGGAGAGGTATGTCTAGTTATGACTGCTTTTACAGTAATGTTTGTCTGGCGGTGTCACTTGTGCCCCAGAGCTAAACTTGCTTACTCTGGGCTTGCCGGAGCAGGGTGGAGTTGTCAGAAAGTACTATTCAAAGTACTCGGAGCACGCAGCCAAGTGTTAACAGCTTGATAAACCACTGGCTCATCCTGCGTTACCGCTTTCAGTGTGTCCCCAAGCGTTTTTCCAGTAAAAATAATATATGGAATTAAAAAATACAGATCTTTTACGTGATTACACACCCTGCTTAACTGAATGCAAACTTTTCCAGATGTTACCTGGTGGACGTGCACGTGAGAACACAAATGTCACGCGTGTCTGATCGGACATTAAGTGGATGTCCCGTTTTCCTGCACGCCCTATCCTGGCAGCACCACACCTAAACCAAATGAAGCCGTGGGAACATGGCTCGAGTGGACTGTTTCCCATCTGAGCTAGATATGAGAAAGAGAAACTTTGAAGACTGTCATAACTGGATTCACCACACATCTGTGCGACATCGGAGTTGCACGCATGAAAACAAATCTAAATAATTTCCCCTAGGGATCAATAAAGTATTCTGATTCTGAAATTAATATTTGTATTTGAAATGGCACAGATTTTATGCAACCAGCACTAGAAGTACACCAGCTTGTTTTGTGTCTTTTCCTGCTCTTGAATAGGGCTGCCACGATTAGTCGACTAGTCACGATTACGTCGACTATCAAAATTGTCGACGACTAATTTAATAGTCGACGTGTCGTTTGAGGCTTTGTAAGATCCCAAAAGACGCAGGAATAAGTAGTAGTATTTAAGAGTGTAACAACGGACTGAAACAGAAAATGGCAGCATTGCATGTTCAAGGATGCCAGCTGCCGTTAAACTCCGAAGAAGAAGAAGCAGTGTCCCAGAATTCATAGCGCGGCCCTGCTCAATTTTCAACAATGGCGGCAGCTAGTTAGTTTTAATATTACTCTTATTATTCTTTCTGGGTCACAAAATAAACGTTCAACATATTTTCAGGCGAGAATGTAGCTGTGTAAGCCTCAAATATCTGCTCAGTTTATCAAGACACCACATATTTTCAAAAGCGCTCCGACGTTTTCGGAGACGTCTGTTACCCACTAGCTCGATAGCGAGCCGGGGGCTAGGCTCACTAGAGCCGGTGAGAGCACATACCTTAAACTTAAAGCTGTAAGGTAATGATAGTTATATAAGAGCAGATGCTGCTGGTGCAATAAGCTGTACGTTTTACATCCAATTGATGCACGATCTGATAAGTCGACTAATCGCAAAAATAATCGGTGACTAGTCGACTATTAAAATAATTGTTTGTGGCAGCCCTACTCTTGAACCACCTCACTAATGAAATTTGAAGGTACAGTCAGTTTTTCTAGGTTATTAAATGGTAAATAAAATATTGTACTCATAAATATACAGTGACTAGTGTGTAATTACGTCTTCCAAGAAATGAATCCCTTGTCATAAATGTAGAATGAATGCAATAAAAACACATGCCTTGCCATTTTATCCACAGTGGACGAGATAAACGTCACTGTTCCACCTTCTAGTGTTTTATATACATGGCTAGAGGCTAGCCACATACATAATAAACCGATTTGTACACCATAGTACAAAAACAGAATTCAGTTGACTGCAATCTACTGACATCTAGTGTTGAAATTTCCCACACTGTACCTTTAACTATAACTTAGATTGACTAATTAAAACAACAATTCATCAGAGCCCTACTTGTAAGCGTGGGATGTACCGATTGTGAAATTCTGGCCTCACGTGTATTTTTAAATTAATCATTTGGCAAATTTTTGTTTATTTGTTTTGTTTATTCTGTTACTGTATTTATTACCTCATGAACTAAACTGCCCTAATGTCATCTTTAGACACAAAAATGTTGTAACACAACAAATAAAACATTTGTTAGTGCCAACTGCTGGGAAACTTATTTTCCCATAGCCCGCTATCATTTAAAAAAAGTCAATGAGAGCCTAAAAATCTGTGCATTCCTATTATAAAAATCCAGCTGATGTGTGTGCAGTATTAAAAAAAATAAGCATGCAGCACAACTGTGTCATCGCAAAGCCACCAACATGACTTAAAGAGGAGTCCACACTTTTTTTTTTTTTTTGGAGGCTTCAGGGAAAATGCCAGCCTTTAATCTGCACTCCAAGTAACTGATAACCAACACAGCTCAACCAGGAGCTGTGTTGATAGCCAAGATAACCATTATCAGCACAGCTCTGCAGACTGAACTCACTGACAACACACTCATGAGAAGTACAGTTCAACTCTGAGGAGACACTTAGTACCATCCAGCTCATATTTCAGCACATGCATCTGCACGCACTGCTGGACTTGTGAAGGAAAAGCCATGCTATCTGTTACACACACGTCGGACACGGGCTATTTCTACACACAAACATCATCCTATTTCAGACTGTGCCTGTCACATATAGCAGTGTACAGCAACTGCTGGGCTTTCAAAACTACCAAGAAACAAAACAGTTAGCGGGACAGTGAACGGGTGGGTGTGCGGGACCTCTTCACAAACTTGTGCTGCCTCTCAGTCAGTGTGCCTGCAGGTCTGTCCCTGGTGACGAGGCCCTGCGTTTACGAGCTAACAAGCTAGCCATGTTGTAACTCCTCGAAGCGCTTTTAAAACACAGACTCGTTTGGCTATTTCTTCCCAGCCTACCTGACGAGCCGCTGACAGGGAGCGGCACAGCGTCCGGTAAACACGCGGAGATCGCGATAACATAGCGTGGCCGGGGAGTGTCTGCTTGGTCCTGACAGCGGTTGAAGCGGCTGTACGGAAGCCCGGCAGAGCTCTAAGAATGGGAGGAACCACTGCGGCTGGACTGGAGGGGTCCACCGTAGCGGGCGGTGGGAGCAGACTGGATATTACTCACACTCCGGTCATAGTTCGCCTCACCATGAACTTTAATCATTTAAATATTGTCATTAAAATTAAATAAATTTAGCTTTTCTTATTATAACATAATGAAAATAATTTATTTAACAGGACTGTACCATGTCTGCATACTATACTAAAACAACTTATAATTGATAACACATCATGCAGACCACGGTGTTAGAGAAACAAGAAAACAGACACAATGAATGAATACACTCATAAAGAAGTAACAATTTATTCATTACTAGCCTTCAAAGATTCATATGTTTATTAACAATGCGGTAGGTTACGGGGACGGGATAGGCTGACATGTTAGAACACACCTCCTGCTTTCTGGAGCGCTCTCTGCTGTACCACTACAAATAACCGAGTTTCCTCCTCCAGGACCCAGACCTGCACCCTTCCTCTGAGCTGTAAGACAGGTAAGTTTTATATTGCATATCGAGTAAAAAGGATGCCATGTTGATGATACTTTAATATCTGTTTGTATTTTTACTTATTTAGTTTGATTTCAATTAAATAGACACTTTTTAAAAATGAGGTAACCTGCAACCTAAAAAGGGATATCATGTATATGTGAGAAAGATGTCTCCACTAGCTGTACCAAGTTCTCTTTCCTGCTATTACTTGCATGCATTTTATTATTCATAAGTGGGGTTTTTTTTACTTTTGTCTTTTTAACCCTACCAGAATGAATCAGAGTGTTTGGAGCAAAGCCATGTATTCCTCCAGCAACATCTGCCTGGATGGCTGTGCTGCAGAGCATCTCTCCTCTTTTCAGCCTGACCTCATGCCATCAAACTCAGATTCGTCAGGCGTTTCATTGACCTTACACAGAGAAGGTGAGAACATGAAAACACTACCAGATAGTGCTCATTATAGCAGTGCAGTTGCTGGTTTGATGTATTCCAGTCAACTGGATCTTACTTCATCCAGAGGCAGCACCAGTGGATCTTTATTCATGGGAAGACACCCGTCTCCCGCACCCACTTCTTATGGTCACCATGACTGGAACCTGGACAGAGGCCATCAAGCAAAGCGTGCGAGAGTAGAAAATATAATCAAAGGTATGACCAGCCCTACTCATATGTACGACACAGAAGTGAAAACGAAGGAGCGTAAAGAGACTGACTGCACGCACAATGACGAAAAGATCCAAGAAGCACTTTTCCTTCAGAAACGCATGGAAAGCACGGCTCAAAGCCAGGTAACAAGAAAGCAGCTGGAGAGCCAGCATCAGCACCCCAGGCAGCTCAGAACAAAGGTTACTCACCTGGATGGAGTGAGAGAAGCCCATGATTCCATCAAAACATCTGGTGATGCGTTTACAGATTTGTACAGTGAGTTTGAGAGCAGTTCGAGTCTAAAATATCAAGGATGGAAGAAGGTTAAATTGATGAACTACTTCCAATCCAAACCGGCCAGAATAAGGCTAATGGCAGATGTTCTAAAGTATGAGTTGTCCAGAGTTGTCAGCAAGAGCGTTGACTCCATTTTCAAAAGTGTGCCGCTTTTACAGACATCGCCATATGAAGTGGAAAATGTAGAGACTGGTACGCCTCTTCAGCCATCGGTGAGCAGTGATGATGATAAGTTGAGACTTCCATGTTGTGGGACTCCAGAGGTGCAAACCCCAGATGTTCAAACAGAAGCTCTGTCTCTGGTTGTGCAAAAACACAAACTGGAAAGATCCAGGTTACCAGCTCACCACCGTCCAAAATCTCCAAATTTCCTCATCGTTGACTCTGCCCTGCAGGAATCTCAAGCATCAGAGAAGAATCACCGTGCTCTCAAGAGCCTACAGGACAGTTACTCAGAAGAAGGCTGGAAGTCAGTTAAAGTGAGATCAAAGGTCAATTCCAGATCTGTGAGAAGCCCACAGACTCACGCTGTGTCTGCAGATCCGGTGATTTTGGAAAGCACTGGTCTCCGTCATGTGAAGACAGAGTCTGATAGCCTGGTGAAAAGCAACCTGTACATGCTGAATGTATCCTTTCTAATTTCTTGTGTTAACCTGTGGCTTTAAGTAGCACTTAGCAATGACAGAACACCTCCAATATATCTGAATACTGTAGCATCTCACGCAGATGTCTTTAAAGTCTTTACTGTAAGTACTATAAGTCTCATTTAAATACTTTCTATCAAGCAGAAACACATCAATTTAATTTGGGGTTCAGTATGTTAAAAAGGACACTGAGGCATGTGGACTTGATGAGCCAGGGATTGAACCACTGGCCTTCCAATCGGTAGGTGACCCTGTTTTTAATACCTCTTTTAAACACTTTGTGACTGGTTTTGTCCTAAAAGGCACTTACAAATAAACTTTATTTACTTAGTAAATGATCTGCTGGACCTCCTGATTCCCAGCCACCCCTTTTAAAGAAAAAGACAATAAACCTACCCATTGTGGAATCAACATTTTCATCGTATATTGGCTATAAATGAATCAGTTTTGGAGAGAAAATATCTTGTTTTTGCGTTTCGTCCTTAACGCTGGTGAATTTTAGGAGGGTCTGACCACAAACCATCTGAAGAAAGCAAAGCTTATGTTTTTCTACACTCGCTACCCGAGTTCACTTGTGCTGAAGATGTGTTTCCATGATGTACAGGTGAGAGATGGCTTGCAAGTTGGATTCTTGCACACGTCGTGTTATCGTCCTTCTCACAGAGTAGAAAACATGTTACATGTGCTGAATTTACAGATTTATACAATTTCTTTCATTTTGCATTTGAGCAACAGCGATGCTACTTTCCATTTTGGGAGAAAAGTCTCAACCTGAAAACATACAAAGAGTCCTCTGTAACCTTTGGATTTATTATTACATCGTTTTCAGCATCATAATCCACAAACCAAAGACATCATCATATAATTCACAGTGTGTTAAAAAAAAAAACAGAAGACAGTTAAATAGCTTCATGGGTGATTTTATTTGCTTCACATATTGTAGTGTGCACTGTAAAACATACAAATCAGAAAACAACAACGTTCATTGTCACATTTGACAAGCTCACTTACCTTTCTTTCCTCCTCAGTTCACGCGCTCCATCACCTCTCAGCTCATCAAGTGGTTCAGTAACTTCAGGGAGTTTTACTACATCCAGATGGAGAAGTTTGCTCGACACGCTCTCATCGAAGGAGTGGCAGACGTAAGGGGTCTGACTGTGGGGAGAGAATCAGAACTTTTCAGGGCTCTCAACAGGCACTACAACAAAGCCAGCGACTTCCAGGTGAGGAACAACTGAGGACTTGTTTTACTCTAACACACTGATTGCTTCCTAAAAGCGAGTCGTGAGGTGTCACTCAGGTATTCCTTAATTTATAGCCTCATTTTTGACCATGCATCATCTTTATTTTAGAAACACTGTACTGTGTCCACTGTATCTGCAGCTCCTCTTTTTTATGTCGCCGTATCGGTTTCAGAAAAAGTAATAAAGGAATAGAGCTTACCAAGATTCATTACATTATTATGACTAATATTGTGTAGATGTTACGTAATTCTCATTCTTTCTTTTTTAACCCCTTAAAGCCTGGTGTTTCATATTTAATACATGAGATTTTTTTATTTGCTAAAAATACAAAATAAAAAGCTTTTCTAAGTATTAAATTGGAAAACAATAAAAATATTAAAAGCAAATACAAAACAAATTAAAACTCAAAAATATACGCAAATTAATATTTAAATTCAGTTTAAAAATAAATAAATAATAGATTCGTTAAATACCCCAGAATTTTGTAAAAAAAAAAAAAAAAAATTAAATTTCTGGCAATTATTTAATCGTTCAGGCTTTGAAGGGTTGAGTAAAATGTTTATTTAACCTTTCCAAAATGTGAACTTTACCTGAAAATGGTACAAATTGTGTGAAACTGCAGCAAATACGCAATAATTAGAAACAACCAAACAAAAAAAAAACCCAAGAAGCATGTTTCAAAGTAAGAATTTTCTCTACAGTCTGATTTAACCCCCATGTGGAGAGGTCTTTTTCACCTATGTATAGTACAAATATAGTGTTTTTTCCTTTATTGAACAGTTGACTGCAGTGAAACAGGATAAGAGAGTAAGATGTTAAGCGTTATGTTTCACCCAGTTAATGTTAAGTTTGCAAAACTGTAAACAACCTAATAATTTGTAACTACTGATGAAGAGAAAGCAGAAATTGACCTATTCTGATCTTATGGTTTCTCTCAGACGGTCACGATGATTATTTTTCTAATTCATAATGTGCCCATGTTGAGCTGTTAATGCACAGAGATCATAAAAGGTCAAATGACACAAATTATTTCATAGAGTTCATATAAAGAAAGGTTTAATATGTTATATTGATGTGAGTGTTGCACTTCGATGAAGCAGCTGTGACAAGCTTTACTGAAGAAAAAATAAGTCAGGGCACTTAGTAATATATTAAATAAAGATTTGCTTTGAAAATGCACATTTATTAATACAGAGTAAATGTCAGCACTGTGAACAGAGCTGATCAGTACAATGGACTAAAACGTCCTGATGATGACTGTTTGTACTGAGAAGCTTAAATCACTGGTAATTAAATAGCAGATTGTAGTCATTTATATGTGCTCAGTATGACTTAAACCATTAAAAACAGTGATGAGTTTTAATGAAGCAACATGATTTCCCACTTCTGCAAATAAAAACCATTATTTTTCTTTATTGTCCAACTTTTAAATCAAAACACATTTCCGTGTAGATCTTAAAGGCTGAGACAATTTCAGCATGATTTGATAGAAATCAGAATCAGCCTAATAAAATCTACACCTTCATGTGATTACCAGAGTTGTTAGGCTTAGTGGAATTGTTGAAAATGTTTAGTTATTGTTTGTTTCAATGTTACCAAACAAACATATACTAAAATACAAATACTAAAAACTAAGAACTTTCATCTATATTTTTTATTCATTAGTTTTCCAGGAACTGAAATTGTTTTAAGCTTTAACACGAGTATTCCTCTAATTTCCAAATGAGTAACAGAGAAATTAAACCTATAAATTGTGCTTTGAGTGGGAGAAGACAAAGACAGCACGGCAAGCATAAGAGGAGCTACAAGTATGTCAAACAGATTGGTTAAGAAAAGGAAAAAAATGATTCGTCATTAGACATACTTGTGCTAGCTGTGCAACTGGACTGAGTAAACCTGTAAAACTAATAACTGCCATTCGAATAGGGAGGTTTTTTTTATGCACAATGAAATTTTGTATAATTTAGCACAGTCCATATATGGTTAACACTAATTACACAGCAAGTATTGCAATTCCATCTCACATATTAGTGTCAGCTGTTAGTGACATAAAGTACATCAGCTAGAAAAAGAAAAACTGATGTTATACATACATCCTAAACCTGTTCATTAAATCCACCAATAGAACTTATTGAGTGTTGTTGCTAATAAATACATTTCTTTAAACTCTGGACATGTTGTTCAAATACTCTTGGCGTCACAAATATATTCTCATGAGTTTGTGCAAAATAAGATTTTAATCTTTGTGCATATGTTTTAAATGTTAAAAAAAATATCCATACCAAACCCCACCGTTATTATAATCACTTATATTCTCGCTGTACTCATTTGAAATTTCACCAGATTTAACAATTGCATATCTTTAAATAACATAACATTGCTTATCAGGTCCATTTTGGAAAATTTGTGTATGCACTTTTATTTTGTTACATGACAGTAGTTTAAAACACTTAAAGGTTCACATTGCAAAATAAGAAAAGCTGATTACAGCACAGGTAGTTGTATACTCATTGGTTCAGTTTCCCAAACATAGATTAATCCTGATCCCAGACCATAAACCTTAGTTTGGGACAAGGCTGAATCAGTGTCAGGGAAACTTGCTAAAATAATATTTGTTCTTGATCATTTCACTTCCTTTAATTTTGTTCTCAGTCTCTGTGCTAAGACCTGATTTGTTACTTACCTGAATTTTCTCGGTTAGAGTCACATCTAAAATATAGTGCCATATACAATTCACACTATCTGTCGACGACAGACTGAACAGAATGGCAGCAAAGGACTGATATTCCCTCTCTCCCCCATTAAAGAAATTCTTGTGTGGATTCACAGGTGCCCGACAGATTCCTGGAAGTTGCTGAGATTACACTGAGAGAGTTTTACGTTGCCATTTCAATGGGCAAAGATCGTGATCCATCCTGGAAGAAGGCAATCTACAAGGTGATCTGTAAACTGGACACTGATGTACCAGCTGAATTCAAAAGTCATCACTCTGTATAAGAACCAGGAGACGACATGATCATGTGCCACAGTGACCGGTCACAATGTGGACTTACTCATTTCTTCATGGGGAAAAAAAAAAATACTTTTTTAAAATTATTATTATTAAATTAAAAACAAAGATTGGCCATCTGAAAAGTAATGTAGATTCTGCCATACTGATGGCAGTGGGGTGTATATATATCTGTCAATCGTTTTTGTTTCATCATTGGCTGGATAGATGCATGTATTTTGCTATATTATATAGCAACAATACATATTTTACATGATTAAAAATATTTTATTGTTGACACAACGAGTCACAGATCACAATTTGTTTTCTGTAAAAAGCACAAAATAAATTCCAAACCAGGAATTTACAAAATCTTTAATATTGATGGAACAGAACTTATTACTGTACATACAAACAAAATGACAAAAATATATAGAACACAAACCATTTCAATTCTACAATTACAATGTCAGTGAACCAGTTAAAGTATTAATAAAGGATTAATACAAAAAGGAATAGTTTCTTGCTTTCTTCCATACTTACCACCTGGATCCATCCATTCATTTACCACATGGCACACTTCAACCAATGGTCCAAAGCCAATTTAATCCTTCATCAGAAGTGATTTGTCTGTTTGTAACCGTCGATCCTTGTTGTGTCCTTCAGTTACTCCAGTAACAATGTCGGTAATCCAGATTAAATTTATTGTAAAAAAATAAAAAATAAAATCCTGATGTGCTTGATTTCAACAGCAAACAGGGGCCAAAAAAAAAAACAAAATAGTTTGGGAAACTATACATTTCACACTAAGAAGCCATTTTACTAGGTACAACTGTTCAACTGCTTATTATTGCAAATATCTAATCAGCTAATTGCCATGTAGAAATGGTCAAACCTGCTGAAGTCAAAAATGTGAGTGAGAAAAAGTGGGATTTTAAATGTGGCATGTTTGTTGATGCCAATTGGGCTGGTCTGAGTACTACAGAAACTGCTGATCTACTGGGGTTTTTAACACATAACCATCACTAGGGTTTATGACGTAACCCCAAATAACCATGTGTCAAAACCAAGGAATGCAGAAAAACATCTCTGAGCACACAACACATTGAACCTTGAAGCAGAATGGCTACAGCAGCAGAAGACCACATCGGGTGGCACTTCTTAAAGTCAATAAAAGGAAACTGATGCTACATAGGCTCACCTAAATTGGAAAGGAGAAGACCAATGAGTCCAATAAGCCTTGATTTCTGGTGCGACATTGGGATGGTAGAGTCAGAAGTTGGAGCTTGACAATTTGTTTTCCATGACAACAGAGTACCGTCTGATGTGCGTACGATCATTATACAAATTCGGTTGAACGCCATTTGTATGCAACACGGAATGCCACAACAAAGGTGGACATCAAGACAATGGTACACCTGCAGTCAGTCTGTGGCTTTTCGTTAGACTCTGAGTGTCGTTTCTGTGTAGCCATTTCCATCGTTGCTGGATTTCAAAAATGGTGGGTTTGATTTTCGTGAAGGAGTTTCTCTCATGACTTATCAAGTGACGTCCCTGTCTAGCCAATCAATGGCATGCAGCGTGTTGATGTCACATTTTCAGATCGCTTGGAACCCCAGTTGAGTAGGTACTAAAAAAGTACCTGATACCAGGTACTATGACCTAATGGCAAACCCTAAAAAAATAAATAAAAATGTTGAGTTGTTCTGAGTAGGTACTTATGGAAAAGGGCTATTAGAACTAAATGAGCACTATTCATATGCCAGACATACCTGAGTACTGTTACTGACCTTGTCCTTCCCTTTATGACCAAAGTGTACCCATTGTGTGTTGGTGGCTAATGCACCATGTAAACAGCTCAAAGCATCTCACACTGGTTATGGAACATGACACGTTTACTATACTAAAATGACCTCCACATTCACCAGATCTCAATCAAATAGAGCACCTTCAGAATGGGAGTGGTAGAACGGGAGACTCCACTATGGATGTGCAGCTGAAAAAATGTGCACGAACTGAAGGCAAATTGAAGCCCAACCAAGTACTAGTAACAGGGATGAGGTGGCCAGTGAGGGTATAGTAATCAAAATGTGGTACAGGCAACATCTTATTTTGACTTTGAGTGCAAAAAAATAATATTAGAATTGTTTGTTTTGTTTTTCTAATAATTAAAAAAGAAAAAAGAAAAAACCCCAACAAAAAACAGTAACAGAAATTTTTTAAAAACGGGACATCTAAGAACCCCAAACCCAGAGTGGACTGATTTTTCCCTTACAAAATGTTCTTCCATATTTTGACAATTTGGGTTTGTTTGGTTTTTTTGTTTGTTTCAGGGTTAGGGATGCACTGTAAACCATTTCAACAGATGCTGCCAACAGTCCAATTTCAAACTGGTCATCATCTATTTCTAAAGATGTTGTAAAGACACTGGGTAAAGCAATCCAAAGTGTTAAAGCTTTTGTGTGAGAAAATGCCATGTGAAAATAAAAGTAGGTCAACTGATCTACATGGTAATTTCTAACAAAATACAATTTTATACAAAATATGTAGATCATAAAACCCACCTGATAAATTCAGTAAGACTCAGAAAGTTTAGATTGTGTTTTTTATTGTCCCTTTTAAAACTATGGATGGACCAAGAAACATTGCTACAGGTATACAGTACATGAATTAGGAAGAGTATAAAACAGCAAAAGAACCCAAACATAAGAATAATGATAGGATGCAAGACTAGACGTATCAGAGAATTATAAACTACATATTGATTTGATTTATATCCAGAGAAATAAAAGCCTCTAATATATGTAATAATGAATGTAATAAGAAACAGATAACAGCTGGTGAAATCACCCTGATCAAAATTTCATCGCCAGTAAGCTTCAGCAGTTTTCACATTCTGGGCACCTGCAGAAAGAAAAGCATGATATTGGTAATTTCACGGTTAAATTTCACTCAAGTTTATTTGTTTTATGTGACAATAAGGACTGCATTAAAACAATGAAATTTCATGTATTTTATGGCATTCTGTTAACTACTGTTAAATACAGAAGATAATAGTGTTACCTGCATTCTCATATAAGTCATTCTTAATCTGTATGCTCCCGATCAAACTCAATAAGATTACTTTGGAAATGGTAAGTCGAATCTTTTTCGGGAAAATGGCTGGCTGATTGACCAAATGTTTCTCTCAGTATATTTTCCAATATTACTGATACAAAAGACGTTCCCTCAAACTTCTCATTTGAGTCATTAAACATTCTGATTAAAATATTTTAAATTGTAGAATATTATGACTTAATAGCCACAAACATCATCTACAATTTTTCTAACAACCTGAACAATATGAATAGGAAAAATACGAACCTTTCACTGAAACCAAAAAAAGTGTAAGATTATCTTCTTAGAAATACTTGGTACGGTTGAGAGCTCTTTGTGCCAGCTGGCCACTCTCGTCTGTTATTTTCTCCCAGTCCGTTTGACCCACCACGAAACCGATAGCACGCTTTCGATCTGCATCCTTTTGCTCTTCAAGATCAGCCCATCGAACCTTTGGAAAACAAACAAAACAAACAAAAAAACCAGGGAGAAACCCAGGATATCATGTTATGAACAAGAAATGGGTAAATGATTTCAGATAATTCAGTAACATCTTTGAACATTCAGTATCATAGAAACTACTAGGGACACACCAACTGTGAAATAAATGCTAAAAATAATTCAGTTTTCTGTTATATTTCTTTTTTAATTAATAGTGAACTGACGTTCACTGTTTAAATGCATGTTTAAACATGTAGCCAGCTCACACCTGACATAAATATACATATCAGCCTCTGATATTGATAAAGGTCATATTTGCTGATTTGCTAGCTGTTGTATCAATGCATTCTTAGAAATGGTAAGGAAAAAACAACCTTGAACTTTTGGTTTTTCCTCACTAACAAACAAATGCACTCATAGATGGTCAGGTCAAATTTTACCCTCTTCTTTCCAGGTTCGGACATGCGTGTGGCATAGTCATCTGGCAGCTGTAGGTAGTCTTCGAGGCCTGCCATATGTTCGCCTTCACGCTTCCTCTTCCCGCCACTCCCCAGACCATCCAACTTGTCTGTTTAAATTGAAGATTACCGTTCAGTTTACCTCTACTCCCCCATAAAAACAACATAAAACCTCAACAAGGTATCACTCATTTATCAAAAAATAAAATAAAATTATGAGACAACTAGTAACATCTGTTTTATCATTGCTCCATAAAACGATGATCCAGGACCTGATCTTTTTTATACAAAGAATTAGTCTATAATGTGTCTTTTTAACTTAAAGAGAAATGAGGTCTTTATTTAAAATTTAACCTTTTTTTTTTTATTTTTATTTTTTAAATTTACAGTCACAATAGAAACAACTTAAGGCGCTTTCCTGGTGTTCTTACAGAAACTGCAGCCCATGTCTCATTCAGTAACTGACTGTTTCCTGTTGACATGCTAACAACATAAATAGCGGTTTGTACTAGATCTGATCAGCCTGGAGGTACTGTGCTGTTATTGATTATAACACCATAAGCCTCATCTAACAAAACACCTGCTCAACTAAATGAAGAACAGCTGTACAAGTCCTATCAAATCATTTTTCTCTCTCTATAAGCATAATTCATAAACTGGTTTATGGTTTACAGTGTACTCTAATGTACTAACAGGCGCAAAAGATCCCCAGTTCAATGCTGGGAGGAGACTCAAATCCCTTTGGGAGATTAAACAAATTAAACATTAGGTAGCTACTCACTGTGGTGACCCCTCATCAATAAAGGAGCAGCCAAAAGAAGCTTTGACTCAAACTTTTTCTGAATAAATCCCTTCAGAGCACCAAAATTGTACGCTCCTAAAGAATTATATGTAGATATAAAGCTAAAACACCCGTTTAACCCCCCCCCCCCCAAAAGATTTTTAAAATATTTTTTTATTTGCTGTATCCCCTATATGCAGTTTTAATAATGATGAGGTTTGGCTGTTGGTTGGTCTTTAGTGGGATATAGAAACCAGTTGAAACTATTATTGCTTTTCATCAGCAACAAAGCATTAGACCAGTAACTTGACCAAGTCCACCAGTGACTCAATCAAAATGCAAAAGAATCGCATCAATCAAACAAAGTTCACAATAGGAACAGAAAAAAGAACACAAAACATACACACACGACTTCACAGATCTCGCTACATGACACTTAAAACACATTTTAATGATGCAGAAGGCTCTATATGACAAAGGCAAGACTGAATCATCATTAAAAAATAAATACCTACCAAGTTTTGCCTCTGATGTGTCCATCTCCCATTTGCTTTTTGGAATGTAGCCCTATATTACATAAAGAAACACTGCAATGGTTAAACATCAGGGTGATACAGGGGGAAAAGGGAAGGGTGGAGAAAGTAGGGAAAGGGGTTGGCTGAAAAGACAGGAAACTGGTTTATCAGAGGTTATAAGACACAAAAACAAGCACAACTGTAGGGTGAAACTTGGTACAATACTTGGTAAAGACATACAGTAACTACTAACAATGGCATGCACAGAGTTTAATTTAATTTGATTGCAAGGTGAGACGTGTTCACACTGAGTCTTTTGTTTTCTGTTACCGGCTTAAAAATGGACAACTGTGCTCTGCTTTGGTGAAC
Source organism: Rhamphochromis sp. 'chilingali' (assembly GCF_963969265.1). NCBI lineage: Eukaryota > Metazoa > Chordata > Actinopteri > Cichliformes > Cichlidae > Rhamphochromis > Rhamphochromis sp. 'chilingali'. Next base: position 9,773,930 of record NC_137932.1, on the reverse strand, counting down.
ACAAACTTCATTTAACAACAGTCAGAGCGCTACTGAATCTAGAGAGAGAAGTTTGCTAATGATCATGTGATTGGAACACATTTCACATGTAATTTTTTCAAATCAATTCAATTCCACACACACTGATAAACCTATAACTAAATTTACAAAGAACAAAGGTTCTTGATTCTTAGATTGCAGTAGTACTACTTGTGAAAAGGCTTTAGTGTGTAGAGATCTTTCGTTACCAAACATGAAATCATCATGAATGAGGTTCCCTGCTGTAACATCACTGTGTAGTTAGCTGGCCTTTAAAGCAAAATAAACAAATTAAAAAAAAACAAAACATTAAAATAAAAAGGATATTTGGTTAGCAACAGCAAATTGCTCGAACTCCACTATTTAATTATTAATTTCAGGATTGTTTGTTAATCTCTGAAGGAGTCATTTCTGTTAGACTGAACAATAGCTCTTATAATGTTAGTATATCACCTAAAAGAGACTGAGAGAGCATCTTTTTACTGCTTAACTTTATAGATGACAAGAGGTAAATTATTTAATATAAGGCATCGGGAACTTGTTCAGATCATCTTCTCTAGCATGAGATTGTGAACTATGTTTGCCATTTCACTAAAAAAATGTAATGTCTGAATTTTGAGGGTCCTGAGATCATGAGGCGCATATTTAATGCATGCTTTGTCATTTTAACTGATTGCATTGCTTTTATTACTATATCAACCGTTTTGAAGGTCCTTTACTTTTAAGCAATTTATTATCCTTTATTTATCCAGGTGAAAGTCTCATTGAGATTTAAATTCCATTTCAAGAGAGAACTGGCCATCATGGCAGCAAAAGTTACAACAAATACAACAATAAAAACATGCGTTTTTAACCTTGACCAACCATACGTATTATAAAAAGATAAAGCATCAGAATTAGTTCACATGTTGTGAATACTGCGTTTAATGATTGTACAAGGTGTTTTTTAAGTGGTTTTTCTATTTTCAAAAACATAAAATGTCAAATCCATTATATAAGTGTGGAAATCACCCTGCAAATGAGTATGATAAAATCTGACTGTTTAATTCCACATGGCATATGCATGACAACATTGGCATGTAGGAATTTAACATGTGTTATTTATTGAAGACACTTGGTTGCTGGCTTGTTTGGATTTCTTTATCAGAATTCACCTCTGCAAAACTTCAACAACATCAACAAATGTGTTAAAACTTATGTGTGTAACTATTTAACTGCAAAGTTACAGGGACCAAAATAACACCAGCACTCTGGTGCAGTTTTTTTCTCCCACAGAAAATACTGCTTGAAAACATCAGGCTTTTCTTTTATGACTTTTCTACTTCAACAGGGAAACATTTGCATAACGCCAACAAACTGAACTCAATTCTGCTCAATATCAATTTCATCTCTTTGTAATGTTATTGGTGATGCCTTCCGCAACAGTTCCATGGGCTCCATAGGATACTTTTAAGGATTTTACCAAACATACAGATTTTGTTTTCTGTGAAAATTAATCAAAAACACCAAAAACATGTTATATGCGATTGATTACCAACATCCTCAAGTATATTCACCTACGAGATCAAGTTTTCGATCACTGCAGACTTGTACAAATCCTTATCTTTTATTTATTTTGCTGCATTACCCTGTGAAAGGCCCAAGTGCCGTGGGTTTTTTGGAAAAGTTAAAATGCAACTGGCACACTGATGGCTTTAGGATTAGTATCATTTTAGAGGAACCTCTTTTTAATTGAAGATTTTTTTTAACATATCCCCATCATCTCAAATATCACAAAAAAAAAGAAAAACGTGACAAAATATACATATTCCTTTTGTTTTAAATGTGAACGTATTCCTTGTTCGACGATTAAATTAGATAAAATATTTTTTTAAAAGAAAAGAAAATAGCTCAGGTATTTGTCTTCATTTGATATGATGGCATTTGAACATGTCAGCTTTCTGCAGGGTTTTAAGATAATTTGGCCTTTGCCCAAAAGACAATCATCAGTTTTACAAAGTGATTTTTTTCCCTTTACATTTCTGGTTAAAGTTGACGTTTAACAAATAGTAAATAAGAGGGAAATACACAAACCTCTGTTGCTCAACCTAACATAGGCACATTGCATTAACCATTTTAGGGTCAATTTGAGCTTATATGCAGTTACCCCAAAAAGCCTATTTGTGAAATACAAAAGACCCTGGGGCTCGATGTCTTAAGGCAGGGGTCGGCAACCCACGGCTCTTTAGTCTTTATTTTGCGGCTCCGGGTGGTTTGGGAAATTAAATTAGAAGTATTTAGCTCAAGTGTATTTTATTTGTGTTTAGTTCTTTTTTTTAACTTGTACCGGTAGTTCTAAATTGGAAGATTATTGTGATTTTGAAATATAAAAATAAAATTATATCTTATTATTTTTTTCATTGCTCAAAATAAGCGGCACACTCGCGGAAGCCGGACCCCGGGTAGCTGGATCTTCAGATCCATATTATGTCGGCAGCTGTTCTCCTCCGTGAACTATGTTAAAAACAAACACCGCTCACGCCCCACAGATGACAGCTCACAGTCCTGCGTAAAGATGAAAGCCCCGATTTGCAGGCGCTGTGCGCAGAGGTTCGGGACCAGAAGTCCCATTGTAAACATATCGCGGCAGACTCGATGATGTTTACATGAACATGCTTTTCAGCATCTCTTTATTGACCACTTTTCACCACGGTTGCTGTACGCATACAGCCGGCTGTAGCTTTTCAGCTCACAGCCCGACAACACAACAGCAGAGAGAGCACAGACTTTAAGGCGGCGAGGCGTGATTGCGGGTGCAGCTCAGGTGCGTCCGACTCCCATGCAGCGGCACTGCAGACCACGCCCCGCCACACACATTAACCAGGTAAAATACATATTTAGGCAGAATTTTGCAAATATCTATATTTTTTTTTTTTTAGCAGCATAGTGCTTTTTTTCCCCAATTATTTTTTAAAAGTCAGGTCAAGGCTCCAAAAGCCCAAAGGAGATATAAAGGTGGTGGCTCACAACAGTTTTTGTTTGCTACATGGATCATTTTAGTTCAGCTGGGTGTCTCTCCTTTTGTTATATTTCTTTTAAGAGTTCAAAATGTGTTAATTACATAAATAAAATTAAATTTTCTCTGTAGCACTTCATGGATTTCACAAGCAACACACCTTAGTTGCTCTGTGGATACTTTTAAAAAGCAGTTAAAAACTTTTCTTTTCAAACAAGCCTTTTGTTGATCTACGTATTTTATATTCTTTACATTATTTACATTTGATCTTTTACATTGTGTATAATGTCTATTGATTGTATTGTTTATTTTAATATTTGTGTACAGCGCTTTGTGACTGCCTGTCTGTGAAAAGCGCTTAATAAATAAACTTTACTTACTTACTTTAGTTGTTCACACAAAGCATAAAGGTAAAAAAAACAATTTATACAGTGTTATCTTCATTTTAGATTTCAAAAAGTATTTGCGGCTCCCAGCCTTTTCTTTTGCGTGGAAACCGGGTCCAAGTGGCTCTTTGGGTGTTAAAGGTTGCAGACCCCTGTCTTAAGGGATGTCAATGTTTTCTTCTTGTTTTTTTGTTTTTTTTTAAGGCACACTTGCTCACATCTGTTTTTCACAGTACCTCCACAAGAGACCAATCCAACAAGAGACAGCTTGGAAATCCAAACGTAATTCCAAACTGGACTTGAGGTTGCCCTCAATTCTAGGAATAAACTGACAACAGACGGATGAACAGGAGAAAAAATGAGCACTCAAGTTAACTGTAGCAGCTACAGTTAACTTGATGATGGCCCAAGTATCTCCAGTGACTGGAGATACACATGATAAAAAAGCGTCATCAGTGAATCACAAGTAAAAAGCACTTTTGGAGTACAAGAATGAGATTAAGAACATCCATCCATTCTCTTATGCTTATCCTTTTTTCACCAACTATAGCTTTAAATACACATTAGCCTAATATTAGTTGTTGCGTGATGATCTGATGTCCTGGTTTTACTTATATAATTGACAGTGGCAGATATTCTTCTGTAAATGATGTCTTTCATAATAACAATGCTTTGCAGCTGTTGTATAATGGTTGTGTACTTTGGGTATGCTTGATATCAGAACACTGTTGGCTTTGCCAAAGTGTGAGTCATTGCAGGTAAGGTGTGGGCTTTGTGTGGAAGCTTATCAAATATTGTGTACATCTGGCTTTCCTATGAGCCAGTACCCAGCCTCTATAATGTGTGTAGAGTACATTTTATCTATGTTTTGTTAGATGACTATCCTTTCATAGCAAATTGTATTTGTATGATTGAAACTGGATTTTTATGGCTTATTTTAAGGAAAACTACATTTCAAATACCATTTATACAAAGAAGTTTTTTGGTGCTCAGGGTGGTAGCCACACTTCACACATAAATCCTAAAAGCTCCCCCAACTTGGACTAAATTCTATCAAGAGGACCACTGTCACCTGCATCTCAAGATGCTTGAAAAAAAGAACAAGAGGGGGGAAAAAAATACAGTAAAACACTCGCATATGGCATCTGTAATCTCACCTCAAAGCCAGGATCCTGTTATATTAAAAGATAAAATTAAGAGACAATTTTTCCCCTCATCCACTCTGCTCTAGAATTCTTACTATTACTGTTTGAATTGTCTTTAAATCACAAGTTACAACACCATACAAAAACAGAGTTTGTCACAGGTTGAATTAATGAGTCTGTTAAACTGTTGATTGGGCTACAATCCAAAACTGAAGTTAGCTGGTTGCTTCCAGCTTTTTAAAGCAGTCTTTGACCTTTTCTTCTTAGATACCAGCAGCAGGATAAATCCCACCAGGGTTTCCAAACAAGAAAGCTTATGTTTTTGCACAACTGTAGTAACTTCATTATCTATTTATAATAAATTATATTTAACATGGAGACTAGATGTGTCAGAATTTTGTATACTTCCCTTTAGACAGGTGAGCTGTCACACATAGTTTGATATCTGAGAAGTCTGTTAAATTTGATTAAATACTTTCCCATAGCTACATCTTCTGTACTAACATCGCAATATATAATTTAAGAATAAAATCTAAATAAAAAAATGTTAGTTGTACATAGCACATAATGTACCAACAACACTGAGCAGAATGAAGTGTAAAGTGCAGAAAAGCTAAAATGTGCACATAGGGTCTCAGGAGGTTAAGTAAAAACAATTTAAAATGTTTTGTTTATTTCAAATTAACTCTGAAGTTTAGATGTCTCACATCCAAGCATTTATCAACAAAAATGTAAAGAACTTAATTTTACAGTGACAGCTCTGATAATAAAACAAACATGGCGGCCCTTCAAAGTGACCCAATTTGATTCAATGTCAGAGCAGTTTGAGACCTGCAGTTTACATGGACTGTTAATCTTAGTTTGACAAGACAGCAATAAAAGATAACACAGGTTTTGTGTGGGACTGCAGGACTGAAGTGGTCAAAACAGCCTTACACATTAGTGTTTTTTTCTGTTTGTCCTATGACAGACTGCACATTTCTGCACAATCCATATTTTTATCTTTTAATCTCATAAATAATAGACCATACTCAGATAAATCAATGACCTGGTGGTTTAAGTATCAAACAATATTTAAATAAATAAGAACAAAAATAACTGAATATAAATAATATTTCGTAAAATGACATAGTCCTATATAACATTGGATTTTTTAACTTGCTGCATACATGCTAGCATTACAACAACTGCAATAGTGTCCGTTACTTTAATATTTTAGAATTTAAGGGATATTTAGAATTTCTTTTTTTCTTTATTCATGAAGTTATTTACATAAATTAAAATCATCTCAGTATCAATAAAATGAAGCCATATGCAAAAAAAAAAAAAAAATCTGTCAAGTTTATAATTATGACATATGCACACAAAGGAGAAAACACCTGCATAAAAATGGTCTGCACTGGAAATTTTTCAATATGTAATCACAATACATATGAACTAATATTAACAATTCAGCAGGATAAATCTCTCATAATTCATTTCATAAAACTACTAAAAGCCATAAAAAGTACAAAAAGGGTAAATAATAAAACAAAAACCACTAAACAAAAGATTTGAAAAAGTAGTTTGGAATGAAATAATCCCCCTAAGCCTGCAAACTGCTCTAACACCACACATGTTAACTGTCTCAGTTAACAACATGGGACAGGAGCTCATCTTTATATTATAATGGAAGAAATTAAAAAAAAAATTAAGATACTTTTATGTAATTATTAATATTGACTGTTTTTAGTGTTGTTGAATGAGCTATTTCCTACTCCAAGCAGGATAGGTTTAGTTGGGAACTTTATCATGCCATTTAAAATATATTTAACTAAAGTCAGTGTTTTTACCCAAGACTGCCTGTGCTACTTCAGAAAAACCAGCATGAGAGAATACACTTGCAGTCCGGACCCAAATCCAGACCTATTACTAAGCTGATGGACTGTTTCTATTTTACTCTGTGTAGCTTTTCTTGTATTTAAGTTAAGGCTATTTTAAGATGCACATTCTCTTCCTTTGTCTTTATAGCAGTCAGTTTATGCGCACAGAAAAACAGACGTGTGCTTTCTAATTCATCCCAGGTGATGCTACTTAGTCAAGCAAACTGTGTGTGTGTGTGTGTGTGAAAACAGAAAACTAAGCAAGGAGACGAGATGCATAAGTCTGAAGAAGTAAGTCAGAGTACTAGACTGAGAAAAGAGGGGTTGAAGCTGAGAAGCGAAATGTAGTCAAATGTAGGAAAAATGAAGAAAACAGGAAAAGCAACTATAATTTTTTCAAAAGCTCTATTTTTTACATTTATGACTGTAAACCTTATTTTACTTGAAATGAGAAAAGAACATTTTACTATTATTATTATTACCATTTTATTACTAAAACTCCCCCCAGTTCATTGTGAAAATTAATATGATGTTTAATATAATAAACATATATAAACATTGTTGATTTGTACTTTATGTTATATTTAAAGAGATTTTCTCAAGTGGACCTCCTTAAACTTTAATTAAATACCTCTGCACTATATGGACAAAAGAATTAGACCAAAACTTACTGAATAATACTATGGCTTGTTTTTCTTTCTCTCTCAGTGAGGGAAAACTTAATGCTGTTTCTTACCAAGCTATTTTGGACAATTCTGTCCTTCCATCTTTGTGGGAATAGTTAGGAGGAATGCCCTTTTCTGTTTCACCATGAGCATGCCCAGGAATGCTCTCGTGAAACATCAGTGCTCAACCTCACAAATGCTCTTCCAGAAGAGTGGAAGCTGTTACAGATCCAAAGGGAAGACAAATTTTGCATGGAATGCCATAAAATCAGCAGCAGGTCTAATATATATAGGTGGCCCAATATTTTTGTCACTATAGATTAGATTAGATTAGATTAGATTAGATAAAACTTGATTAATCCCTCGAGTGGGTTCCTCGAGGAAATTCAGTTATTAATTTATTTAAGATTAAATAAAACTTTATTAACCATCAAATATAGTGTATGTTTTAAGAACGTGTTGCTCCCGGGATGTTTTGCGAATATTAGAAAAAAACAGAAACAAAACATAATAGTTTTAATTTAATAAATTGAGAGTTTAACTTGAAACTGGTTTACTGAATTTTTATTCATGAGTTCATAAACCTTTTCCCAGCAGTCCAATGTGGGAACAAGCCACTGAATTTGATACTGTATGAAACACGTTTGGAAACTTTTAGACGTTGGTATTTTATGTGGTACAGCTTTAAAGGCTTCATCAAACAGTGAAGAGAAAGTTTCATTTTACCATTCTAGATAGAAGAAAGAAAAAAAAAGTCCATCACTCAAATTTGCCCGGGTTAGAAAATCTTTACAGCTGTGTTACCTCCTTTTAAAATATAACTCAACTCCACTGCATTTCAACAGGCACTGTTGACCTCGGGTGCAAAATTTGGCAGAAAAATTTATGTCAATTCTTTCTTGAAAAACTTTCAACTTTGTAGTAACGGCATACAAAATAAAAGCGGGTGGTAAAGAGTAAAAACATTTTGCACAATGAGAAATTTTTTATAGGGTTGTGTTACGTGTGATTTGTCTAGATAAAAGTGTGCCTTAAAAATAAAAGGAAACCAAAACTGAGCAACTGGTTTTGGTCTCACCAGAATCATGACACTGAAGTGAGACAGTTTCTCATGAGGTAGCAACCATTTAAAGCCATTTTTTAATCCCTGACATTGAGTTGAGAATGAAAATTATTTTGAACTAAGTCAGTCATGGACACCTGAGCAAATGCTAGAAAAACTAAAAAGAAAACCATGACACTAAAGGGGTACTTTCCTCCTTTAGTTAATGGACTGCTCCAGCTATACATATCATATATATGTTTCGGTCTTGGTACTATTTTTCCTGCTCTTGTTTGAGCTTCACTGTAAATTTTCTAATTGCTACATAAACACAAAAGAGCACGAGCCTAATTATTTTGAATGAACCTGACCGTTTCCATGAATTTCACATGTTTTGCTTTTCATTTGAGACATAAAACTCACCTTGCTGAAACAAGAAGTGGCGAGATAACACTAATGACTTGTGTAAAAATTACTGGATAAGCCAGATGGGAAAAAAAAATAGTGGAAGATGGGAAAAAAAAATAGTGGATATGAATCTAAGAACCACGCATTTATGAAGTGAAACTTTTCATGTCCTACCAGATCACTCTCTTCTTCCTCTTCTCTCTTGGGTTCCTTGGGCTCGTCATCAGGGTTGAAATCTTCCATTTCAACCTAAAAAAAATACAACAAGCACATGTTGGTTTATCTTAATTAGTAACAAAGAAGTGTAATTTTCTGATTTTTTTTCAAGACTGAAAAAATTCACCTCCTCTATAGCAGCATCCTGCAGCAGGGACCGGACATCCAAGCGCACCATGTGACGTGGTGAAGGCTCCCAGTTATTAGACATCTGTATACAGAATGTATCATTGAGAAGTGAACGCTGCATCTATACGTTTAGTAAACATTACCCTTTTTGCAGTCCAAACAAATATCTCTGTATTTGAGATCAGCTAAGTGATCTTATAGACCTTCATTATATCCTTAAGCGTGCGCCCATGGACATTCCGCTTTGCACAAGTCTGAGTGTCTGCAGTGATTTCAGCCAAATACACCTTGAAATGAGAGAAACAAATCCTTTTTAGCACAGGGCAGACATGAGTGTTTTTCTGGCTCTCTCATTAATATAACTCACCTCAAAGCCTTTAGTTTTAGCTGCACTCCAGAACTGATCAAAATGTTTAACCCTGTCATTAATAGTGTCTAAAATAATGAAAGGAAAAAAGCCATCATCCAAGGTTTTCTTAAACGTTTTAAGCATGCTGCTCCGGTAAGTATCCTCCATCTCCAGCTCATACTCGTACTCCATAGCCTGCAAGACAGGTTTTTCTGCATTACATCGTGCATGTATTTTTCTTTACTGCATGTTCTATGCAATTCATCTGTCAGACTTACCTTTTTTTTTACCCTCTTCCCAGTGTCTGGGTCCTTCTCAACTTTCTCAACCTCTGTCATGAAATAATCATCTAAAACAAGAACTCGGGGAGGTGCACCGCCACATTCAACCTCTTTGTCCTTAACATTGTCCACAAGACAGAAAAGAGTATTTAAGATTTTGTGTCGTTTACAAAAGAGCATTTATTATGTTGAAACCTAATGACACATAAAGACAGTCTATAAGTAAAGGTTCTACTGTTTGTGCACTTATTATAAAAGTTCATTTAGCTTACAATCAAATTACATAACCCTATAATTTGCTAGAAGGACTCGACTCACCCGTATGAGCTTTGCAACATGGGTTTTTCCGCTTCCTGGAAGCCCCCTCATGATTATGACAATCTGTTAAAATAGAGAACTTCAATGAGTGCTGCTCATTTAAAGAGTGGGGTATTGATGCATGAATTAAGATCGCAGTGATAGCTGGTACCCTTTCAGGGCGAGACAATCTGCCAGGTAGTTTAAGGATATCGTCGATATTCTTGATTTCCGGCTTCTTCTCAACACGTGGGGGAGGTTGTGGAGGTGGGACTGGTGGTGCAGTGGGGGGCCCTCTGTCATCTGGATAACTTCTTCTGTCCACTATAGGATAAAAAAAAATCTTAAGCTTAGATTTTCTTATTTGATATTTACTTTACCAATTTACCCTGAGTTACCTCATGTTCAACTTACTGTAAGGTGATGGGCTATGGCTGTAACGTTCAGGCCCAGTACGCTCAAGTATAGCACGCTCATATGGAGGTCTATCATAACCTGGCCTCCCATAATGTTCATCTGGATCACGGCTGCCACTACGGTCCCTATCTCGAACATCCCGGTCCCTCTCCCTGTATCCGGAGCGTAGAGAAGATGCCAGTGGAGATCTACAGAGAATGGGGGCATAATAAGTTTCATTTCATCAACAGAACTTCATATTTCAGACTAGCACAAAGGCACAGTGAAGACTTATCACAGTGTATGACACAATGTCATATAGTACCTTTCATCATTCATGGCCTGAGTGCTTGAATCAAAAATACAGACAAATAAAAAACAATATTATATATATAAAGAAGCAGCACACTACTCCATAGGTAGGGAAAAATGCTGTCAGTAACGGTGAAGAAGCTTCTTACCTGTCATCTCTTTCTCTCAGGGGGTAGCGCTCCCTGTCAAATCTTTCTCTTTCATATTCTGGCTTCTCTCTGTATAATTCCCTCTCTCTGCTGTACTCCCGGCGGTCCATGTAAGGGTCTGATCGTCTTTCGTAATATGAGTCTCTGCCGTAAGGATCTCTGAGTGGTTCTATGAGAATCAAGTAGTTAATAACCATGTATTAGAAAATATAAAATAAAATCCTGCATATATATATGCAGGACTTTAGTTAACTTCTCTATTGATGCATGACACGTGTATGGCAGCCAGCTGACTTGTTTCTACTATTGTTTGTGCATAAAACATGATAATTTTACAAAACATTATATTTCAAATCATTTGAATAAAATCACAGGCTCTGGCTGGTGTTTAGCTACACATTTTAGATGGTCGGATCACTGCTTCCATTGTGTCCATGATCATTTACTCTAGAGGAGGGTGTAAAGCAGGGGTCCCCAATCCCAGTCCACGAGGGCTGGTGTCCCTGCAGGTTTTAGATCTCACTCTGGGTCAACACACCTGAATCACATGATTAGTTCATTACCAGGCCTCTGGAGAACTTCAAGACATGGTGAGAAGGTAATTTATCCATTTAAATCAGCTGTGATGGATCAAGGCCACATCTAAAACCTGCAGGGACACTGGCCCTCGTGGACTGGGATTGGGGACCCCTGGTGTAAAACTTTGTGAAAGGAGTGTAATATGAGTCAAAGAGACAGAGAAGCTCACTTCTGTCCAATGACAGCAATACTGGACATACCAAACATTTCTGTTGGTAAGTGGATTTAATGCTGTTAACAAATCAGACACTGACAATGTGAGAATCGAATCAACCTGTTTTTGTTTTTTTAGAGGGAAAGCCTGATTTTTAGGACACGCAAGCCTAACATTAGCTGGCATAATGTTTGCTTGAAATCAGCTTTTGTTGTTTAGCATGCACCAAAGCTTATGCCTATGGTGGAAGTGAGAAATAAATCATCATTTTGTATGTTTTTCTCAGAATTGTTTTGCTGCTGAATTTTTTTGTGTTTCAGTCACACAGGATTAGTGGATCCTGATTGGTGACCCATCCTTCCAGCAATTCTCTGTGATCCCATGTTGGGACAACAGGAAAATTAAGACTATTGAGTAAATCGCCCAACCTCACATTATACAACTGAAACCTACCCTTTTCATAGCCCCGGTCCGATGGCACTGGGTCAGGCCTCAACACAATCCTCTCACCATAAGAGATCCGCTCAACCGTGGTTCCAGGCTCTAAAATATCAAGTGCACATCAGCATAAATCCAAAACATCATTTGGAAACAAAAAAAAAGGTACTACAAGCTGCTCATACCATGACCATGACCATAATCAACCGTCTTTGGAATAACCGGCACTGCAGGTGCAGGGAATGACGGCTGATAATGTGTGGCAGTAGATTTTATATCGCGAGGCACAGATTCAGCTGCAGTTGTCTGAGTTGTTGCAGTCATACCCTGGGAACATACTTGATATTAGAATGATCTAACAGTAAAACTAAAAGAAAATGGAGGAAAAAAATTCTATGTATTGTATTGTATTTTATGAGAAAAGAGAAAACATGGAAAAAATATCTAAATAGATGAAAACAAAACAGACGGGATTTGAATCGACATAATCAATTATCTTGGTCTTTTTACATCAATGTAGTCACACCAAGCAGACTAAAATAATAAAGTTGATTTTTATTTACCTTCAGAGCATTCCTGACTTCTGGTGGAATCTCTAATCCAAGAAGACCAGCAGGCAAATCTGGCAGAACATCAGTTTGTGCAGGCTTGGATTCACTACCAGAGGTTTTACCCTCCTGCAATTCCCTGTGGACCCGAAAGGAATTACTAAGTTAAAACAGATGATTTAACCATAAATTAAAACAGAAATGAATGTGTGAAATTATGGAGTTTCAACAAAAAACCAAAGAAAATACATTTTTTTCAATCTATGAAAATAAAATAATTGTAAATCACATGGATAGATGCTAGTTTTTGTTTGCCTAATCAATGGTAAATGTTTAGAAATTACCTTATTAGTTTAAGCTCTTGAGCAGCTTTCAAGATGATCTCATGTTGGCGTTGGGAAAGGGCAAGTACATTTGCTCCACTGGCTGCTTCAACTGAACTCTCAGGCAGGTTTGTGACAGGTGCAGCTGTAGGTGGAGGTATATGCAAAGGAATTTCTTCTCTTTGTTCCTCATAGCGAGGTCTACGATCTTCATAGTCTATTGGATACCCTCTCTCTGGCAGTGGAGGACGTCTGGAAGGCCTCTCCCAGTCTGAAGGAGGTGGGTAAGATGTTTCATCCTTCCGGTAAGGTGGCTCATCCCTGTATTCACGAATTCTGAGTTCTCCTCTCCCCCGCTCAAGTTCATCATATTGATATGGGTGACCTCTTTCTCTTTCCTCTTGCCAGTGGGGTTCTCTGAATGGCTCTGATGGTGCCTTGCGGGGGGGATAGTCCCTCTCTGAGAGAGCATGCTCTCTGTCCCACTCAGACTCATGATACCTGGCATCACGACGACAGTCATCAGGATGATAGTCTGGTGGTGGCCGACAGCGATACCCATCTTCCCCATGATCATAATCTACGGCATAACCCTCTTTATAACCTTCTTCATAATCCTCATGTGTTGGACCTGGCGGCCACATACCTCTTCCTATTCCCCGACCCATAGGTCTCCTCCTCAGTCCTTCCCTATCTAGTATCTCATGTGGAGGTGGTGGAGGACCTCTGCCAGGTGGTGGCTGCCAATCTAATTCTCCTTCCGTTCCCTCATCGTATATTGGCTCCTCCAAATGATCTATCATTTCATGAGGTGGTGGTGGCACACGACGCCTGCCTCGTCCTACGTCAGGATGCATCGCATGGCTAGGGGGTTCATGTCCATGGTACATGGGATGCATTGATGGATCCATATTGGAATCATCAGATTCCATTCCGTGGCCTAATGGCTCGTGATCTATTGGCCCATGTGGTGGGAAATGGGGGCGGCCTCGTCCTTGAAGCATGAAACCAGGGTGACCACGTGGGGGACGACCCCGACCAGGAGGAAATGGAGGTCTCATGCCTCTCATTGGTGGTCTCCTTTCAATCCAGTAAGGGTCTTCATCCTCTAAGTACTCATTTGATTCAGCTTCTTCCCAGTGTCTGTCCACTGGTTCTTCCTTTCCCATAGGTGGTCCTCCTCTTCCCATGGGTAATCCTCTTCCCATAGGTGGACCTCCTCTGGCCATGGGTGGACCTCCTCTGGCCATGGGTGGTCCACCTCTACTCATTGGTGGTCCACCTCTGCCCATTGGTGGCCCTCCCCTAACCATTGGTGGCCCTCCCCTAACCATTGGTGGCCCTCCCCTACCCATTGGTGGTCCTCCCCTACCCATTGGTGGTCCTCCTCGACCCATAGGAGGACCTCCCCGACCCATAAGGGGTCCACCTCTTCCCATGGGAGGACCACCTCTTCCCATGGGAGGACCACCTCTTCCCATAGGAGGACCACCTCTAGGCATTGGGGGCCTTCCTCTCATCATTGGAGGCCTACCTCTCCCCATGTGGGGTCCTCCTATTGGCTCTTGATAGTACTCTTCCTCTGTGAAGTGATGTTCTTCTGGCATCCACATTTCTTCTGGGGGCATTTCTGATTCCTCACCACCAAACTGTTCATGTGAAGGATCTTGCCAATAGTAGTTTTCTTGTTCTTCTTGCATACCCACATTTTCTTCAGGGGGCATGTAATCATAAGGCATTTCCCCCATCTCTTCCCCAATTGGTACAGTGTTTTGTCCCTTAAACTCTCCACTGCTCCTCTGCCCACGTCCTCGTCCGCGCACCTGGCTAGGCACTGGGGGCTGGCCTCGTCCCCGACCAGGGGGAGGTTTTGGAGGATCTAGTTTTGACTGCTTTTGTGGCTCTGGTTGGATTCCTGAGGACTTTGGAATCTGTGGTGGTTTGCTGTTTCCCAGTGGTCCATCTGGTTTTTGCGAATTTTGTGTTGTAGTGTTTGATGTAACAGCAGAACTAGTATTTACAGGGGGCTTACTGTTAACAGGTTCAGATTTCTCACCTTTGTCCAAAGTAACACTGCTATTTGAATCCTCAGGTTTTGTATCTGTTTGTAATGTCTGAGGAATTGGTTCACTTTGGACAAAAAAACCCTCAGTTGAAAGTAAGTTGTCATCTGTCATATCTTCAGAAGCGCTCTTATCAACCAATTTCAATTTATCTTTTTCATTTTCAGATAGCGGCTTATCAGACGATTTTTCTGGAGTCTTAGAATCTGGAGTTGGAGGTTGCGGAGTGACTGGTTCCACCTTAGGCAGCATTCCTTGCTGCTGTTTTTCTTGAAGGTTTGGTGGACATTCAAGACGAGGTGAAGGGCCAGTGAGCCTTGTGGAATCAAACCTAGGTGGCTGCCCAAATCGAGGTTGATCAAATCTGGCCGGTCCATCAAACCGTTGCCGTTGTTGATCGAATCTAGGTGGACCATCAAAACGATGCCTTGGTTGGTCAAATCGAGGGGGACCATCAAAACGGTTAGGTGGTTGGTCAAACCTTGGAGGACCATCAAAGCGTTGTTGTGGGTGGTCAAATCTTGGAGGCCCATCAAATCGCTGTTGTGGTTGGTCAAACCTTGGGGGTCCATCAAATCGCTGATGTGGTTGTTCAAATCTGGGGTTGTTTACCCTGGGAAATATAACAAAATAAAAACAAAAATTGAAATAAAAATAAAAAAAAACACCCCATTTAAAGAAAACAATAATTACAATTAAATATGAAGCAATTTTATATAAAGATGTGCTTTTAAAAGATAAATATAACCAAATGTATAACTGAGCAAAACATAGTAACACATAGTAATAAAAGACAATTACAACTTACTGTGGACCCCTGACATTGTTGAAACTTGGTGGCTGAACAACTGGGGGAACTGGGGGTTGGACTCCTATGCCACTAGGGGCACTTCCTCGAACTGAGGGCACAGCAGGTGATTCTGAATGTGTTACAAAACCAGTAGGCTGTGGACCTTGAAGTCTTGGACCAACAGTAACAGGGGTCTGCTGCATACCTGGGTTTACTGACTGCTGCAAAGGCGTGTCTTGTACAGGGTACTGGCCATACTGTCCCATCATTCCACTATTATATTGGCTTGACGCAAACGGTACCATGGCAGTGAGAGTAGCCACTCTTTCTTGAAGGTGGGCATTTGTTGCATTCATCTGTTCCTTCCACTGTTTCCACTGATGCCCATAATCCTGCAGTTGGTCTTTATGAGGATAGCTCTGGAATTGCTCATACCACAGGGTGAAGGAGTGATTCCAGTCTTGGAATAGAGGTGTGAACTGTTGCTGTTGCATTTCGTAGTGCCTCAGCTGCAATTCTGCAGACATTGACTGCAAAAGAGAATTTTGGTGATTATTTATTGCTTAATTTTACATGCAGATAGGATAAGTATTTAGAAAAACACATTTGAGTTTGTACCCAAATTGAATGAAGGGTTTAGGGCTTTGCTTTTTAATAGGAAATACATTCTTTTTAGGAACCAACATAACTGGGTTAATGATTCAAAAGATATTTTATGGACAGAATTGAGCTATTCTTTAATTCTAAACTAATTAAGAAGGTAAAAGGTTGGTGTGAAAGCACAACACAATATCTAACAAACTATTAATGAAAACAGATCATCCTTAGGCTGCAAATATAAAACAAATCCCATGTGATATGCAGAAAGCATTAGTAGCAAGTTTTTAAGCTGCTCTGCAAGTCAACAAGGCCTGGAGATTTACTACAGACAACAGAAGTGGATGATAACACATGAGCTTTTCCGTGGTGAAGACAAAAAACAAACTATCCCCAAAAAACAGCCAAGTGTAGCACAAACTGCAACAGGTAAACATATAATTTTACAAGTCACCAAGAGAAGACTTTATAACTGTAAATACAGAAGGTTTAACACCAGGCGCAAACTATTCATCAGCCTTAAAATGGAGAATGGCTGAACCTGCCAAAAAACAAAAAGCCAGACAGAATACAGAATAATCAGCAGAAAGCACAAAGAAAGCTGGGACCAGCTCATGATTCAAAGCATAACACCACCTATCAAACACAGTCGAAGCAATATGATACATGGGCATGCTTCACTATATGTTTAGGGATGATGTGAATCCCATTGACTTCAGACATGTATAAGGATATGCTGTGCACTCATATTAAGCCAACTGTAACAAAGCTGTTGCACCCCAAGAGTTTTCCCACAATACCGTCTCTAGAGTTTAAAGAGAATGGTCCAAAAGTGCATAGGAGGAATCATGGAAGCTGTGTCACTGCTTAAATATTTCCAGATGCAACTGTACATACAGTTATAAGAAAGTAATTACAACTGTACATAAGTTATAACAAAGTAATTACTCAGACATTACACATGAAACTGAAAACTTATTGGCCATCAAGATGCCATTGGCCATTTACCTACCTGTAGGTTTGCAGGCTGTTGAATGAGGCGTTGGTATTGCTCCAGAATCTGCTGAAGCTTCTCATGTTGTTGCATGAGAGCCTGATATTGTAAACCGGCTCTCTGCTGTTGAACTTGTTGCCAGTGTGCTGCTGCAGCCTGTAACTGCTGAAGGCGAGCAGCTTCCTCTGGGTCTTTTGGTACTTCAGGCTTTAAACAGAAACAAGAAAAAAAATTATAGCACAGTATATCACTGTAAATCACAATTTTTCTTTAAAAAAAAAGTGTATGCAGTTTGTAATGAAAGGAAGGAAATTACTTTACGATGAATCCAAGACACTATTGAGAACAAAAACATTTTTAGGTAAGAGTGCCTTAAAATACTGCTCATATTGCTGAAATATTGGACATGGGATGAGTACTATAACTGGGAAAGAGCCATTACAAACACTATTACAATTACAATGGGAAGGATGAATGAAAGTGGTTGATTCCTGCACACTTAAGCCACTTAATTCATATTATGGCAGTTAACACAAACAATGGGATAAAATACACTGACCCGCTACTTCATTAGGTATGCCTGTTTACCTGGTTGTTAACGCAAATTTCTAATTAGCAACTAAATGGCAGCAAATATGTATTTCAGTATGAGGTCATGGTCCAGACGACCTGCTGAAATTTGAACTGAGCATCAGAGTGGGGAAGAAAGGTGATTTAAGTGACTCTAAATCATGCATTTTCAATCATTTTCTTTTTTCTAGGGTTTGCAGTGAATGGTCCAAAAAAAAGAAATTATCTAGTAAGGGATAATTTTCTTCGAGGTGCCTTGTTGATGCCAGAGGACAGAGGATAATGGTCTGATTGCTTCAAGCCAATAAGAAGGGAACAGTAACTTAAATAACTACTTGTTCTTCCAAGATATGCAGATGAGCATCTCTGAATGCACAACACTTTTAGGCAGATACACTATAGAAGCAAAAGAAATGACAACAAGTTCACTGTACTCAAATGACCTCACCGCTCACCAAATCTCAATCCAATAAAGTACCTTTAGGATGTGGTAGAATGGGAAATTCCCAACAATGATGTACAGCCACCAAATCTGCAGCATCTGTACGATCCCATCATGTCTATATGGACCAATATGTCAAAGGAATGTTTCCAGGAATTTGTTCAATCTATCCCATGATAAATTAAGGTCGTTCTGAAGGAAAAGGTGGGCCCAAACCAGTACTAAAAAGGTGTACCTAATGAAGTATCCAGTGAGTTTATCGAGGAACACTACAATAATGGCAGAATGGGTAGTGTGACTTACTGTGTCTGTAAATGTAGGTGGTTTTCCTACATTTTCACTCTGTAAATTTATGTAAACAATATAAACAGTGTTTAGATTCAGGAACAAACTAATTTCTCTTAATACTGGTTGTGGTGTGTTCTTAGAGGCTATTGAATAAAACACTGGTAATGTTAACACTATGCAACTTGCTTAAATTCCCAGGCAAACGGACAAACATTTTATCTGTGACTGCTTCTTGAATAGTTGCTGGTAGAGGTAAAGCCTTCATTAATAATTTGCAAAAATAAATAAATAAATAAATGATCTCAGATATCCACAGAATTCGGTGCAGCCCAGGAAATTTTAATTGTCCATTACAGCATTCAAATGCATTATTATTTTATTATTATTCATATATTTAGTTTGACAAACCTATAATATAAACTTTGAGCACACACCAACGTTTAATTCACAGAGAGCAAGCCATGCTGTTAAAATGTATTTTATGACTTATGCAACATTTTAATAGTATGTTGTATCGCAAATTATTTTAAAAAATTATCAAATTAGGAAACTATTTATGTGTTAATTCTTATATATTATCCACAATGCAAGTCAAATTTTTAACTGGAAGCCTTGACATGCTAGCCTCAAGCAGAAATCCGGATAATCCTACAGAGATGTGTGGGTTAAGCTCACTTTTAGAGTTCAGCTCTATTGAAAACCGATATCACTTACAAATTCCAACAGATTTTGCACTGCTTTCATTGTAGCAAACTAATAAGATATTAATGTGCAAATTGATGGCGTTCACTGTTTATGCATCCAATGGTGTAGGAATTCTTACCCTTACTTCCTCAGGTAGTGGTGGCGGTGTTGGAGGTTCCTCTTTAGGCGGCGGGGGTGGTGGTGTGCTTTTTGGTGGTTCTAATGGAGGGGGCGGAGGAGCTGTTCTGCCTGGGGGTGGTGGCAGGGGAAAAGAGCCATCTCCATCTTTCTGATTCTGTTTGGCTCTCTCTTGCTTCAGTTTCTGCAGATTCTGAAGATGCTGTTTGTACCAGAGCTGCTGCTGCTCCTTGCAGAAACAATTACAAGAAGATCTGTTCAGCCATTTTCACACAATAATCTTGGACAATTACAGGAGAAGTCGAGTCATACTTAGAAACAAAAACAAAGGAGTAGGATTTCTTTATGCTGTACCTTCTTAAATTAAGAAGGCTAGGAAGTTAAGAATATGTCACACTTCTCTTAAATTTATACTTCAGATTAAAAAGCTCAGGATATTTACTTGGTGGTATTATTAAGAATCAGGTGGCTTAACAGTAAAATATCAAATTAGGGTCCAAGCTTCCCTAGCTGAAAATTACATTTTAAAAATAATAATATATTGTACTCTTCACTAGCTTGGGTTGAACGGTGTTTTCCTGTTAAATAGTGCAATGTACCTTCATATGTCTTTGTTATTTACTAATTTCATGTATATTATTAGTAATTCAACACTAAAAGCCATTACCTGCAACGGTAAGGATTTCTCGTCTTCTGCCGTGGGGGCCTCCTTGGGTTTGGGAGGACTGCTGTTCTCTGGTGGCTTTGATGGCTGCGGCTCTGGAGGGGGAGGCACAGGCTGGGTATCGGTGGGATGCGGTTGCGGAGGAAGTGGAGGAGGCTGCTGGTGACCCTGTTTGGGAGCAGGGGGTACTCTCGTCGCTGAAGTCTCTTCTGGTTTAAAGTAGGACTGAGCGCCAGCGCCGCTGTCTACATGTGCAGGTCCTTCTGGACGCCACGACGACCCCATGTACCCACCAGCGTGTGCAACGCCGTATGCAGGAGCAGCAGTACTGGCATTGTTGCCGTGTTGTAATACAGACTGGAGCTGTTTCTGGTGGAGCATCTGCAGCTGCTGCATCTGCTGGAGGTGCTGCTCCTGCAAGCTGGAAAACAACGAGCCGCTGGAAGAGGCCTCGAAACCGCCGAATCCGGGAGCCTGGCCAGTGTGGCTGCCAGCCAGTGGCTTACGGGGCCCAGCACCTCCATAGTTTTGGGACTGAGGTGCACCGTAATTTCCCCAGGTAGGATACATCGTTAAAAACAAAGCAGCACACGGCCTTTGTGGAGGCACATACAGCCTAGCTCGGAGCGGCTTCCAAAGCTAACAGCTAACGTCGACCTACGTTTTTTAAACAAAACGACGGCTACATTCTAATTTCCCCACTGAGCATCAACACATTAAATAAAGATATCAACACAGATTAAATAACAGCTATCCGTTGTAGGATATGATGTAACGCTGTGAAACTATATTAGAAAAATGTTCATACGGTTTTGCAGTTGAGCGACCGACATTAGACGGCACACTGCTGATGACGGAAACACATCACACATTAGATGATGACATCCGGTCAAGCGCTGAACGTTTAATAGCGATATATTTTTTAAGTTATCTGCAGTATATACATTTTTAACTTAACAATACATTACATTTTTTGTCTTTTGTTTGATCTGTAAAATAGTTTTTTTTGTTTTTTATTGTTGTTAGCGTCTGCTTCTTTTTTCTGATCATTATTGTTGTTGTTGTTGTTGTCGTTTTCGTTGTTGTTATGATCTATAATAATGATTATATATTATCTGTATCAGTGTTGCCCATCAGTAATCAAAAGGTCTTTAGTCAAAGCATCTGTTTTAATTGTTGATATCTACCTAATCAAGCATTTGTACCATAATAGAGAAACAAGTTATTATTATGGATGCAAAACACTCAATTAAATACATAAATAAATAAATGAAAGGCGTCTGCTTTGTTTCTGATCACTTGCTGAGTTTTCATGCCATCTCGGAACAAATACGTTGCTGTTTTTGTCCTATTACCACAAGAGGGAGACATTTACAAGCACATTCCCGCGTCGTCGTCCCCCCCCCCCCCCCCCTCAATAAATAAACAAACAAACAAAACAAAATAACATACAAAAGTACAAACAAATTATTATTATTATCATCATTATTATTATTACTGGAAAAAATTGAGCACTTAACGATTTTGGACTGAAAGGTCACACAATGCAAATTGCAAAAGCCATCACTAATTAGAAATATAAACCAACAAGAAGTATTCACAGAAATGTTTTATTACATTGTACTGAGTAAAAAATTCTATATGAGATGATATGAAAATACTTTTTTTATTATCAATATTATTCTGCAATGTGAGTTCCATCCATCCATCCATCCATCTACCCGTGTGTGTGTCCACAGACTGTATGTACAGTCTATGAGTGTTTTCATATAGTTCCGTAAGTTTTATCCATTGACTGAGAAACCAACTGTGGGAGTTCAGGCTGTGTTTGAAGTGGGTTTAGCAGCGTACAGGATGAGATCTGTGGTGGGTAAAGGACCAGTGACTTTAGGTTGCCCTTGAGGTCTGATACACATAAGAGTGTTTTTTTCTTAAGATCACCAGTAAATCTGTATTAATTTTGACCAGAACCACTTAAAAATAATCGTTAAAGCGGATTAATCAAGCTGGTCCTGTTTAATGTCTCCCGTTAATTAGTTTGTCAGCAGTGTTTTAATATCGCCTAATGACTTCATATTTCACTGATGACATTCAAGGGGTGTTAAAAGAGGGGAAATGGCCCATTCAGGATTCAGTTCTTTCACTTAAGACGCCCTCGATGAATAAGACAAGGTCACGGAGGCCTAGCCTTTAGGGAGAGATACATTATCAGGGGATGGGGGTGGGAGAAATCCCATAGAGGAAGTTCTCTCCCCTCTAAAACAGCATGACGGGCACAATGTGATACAGTTCTGTCTTAGGACAATACACCGCACAGAGGATTCATGATAGAGCTTAGGGCAGCCACACTGTATTGGATGGCAGAATAACCCCACAGTACACAATAATGGTGACACTAGGGACCAATGCTTTTGGATAGGAGAAACGTTTGACGCTTATTGTCATATATATTTTTATGGTGCGTTGAAAGCTGGGTTGAAACTATAACATTTAAATATTTATCGACTTTTAGACATGTAAAGAAAAACACCAGTGAAGAAGTTAGCCCCTTTTCGATCTTCATCAGCAGTTTAGAAAGCTTTCTAAGCAAGAACAAAGAAATCAGAAATCGTAAAGTTGTAGCTCACAGTATTGAGGACACGGCATTTTCTCTGAGATGAAAATCCTATGTTAAACAAAATGCTCAATGGAGGCTAATGGATCCCAAACAAGTCCATGCACTGCTTCCAAAATGCTTTGTTTGACAAATCAATTTTCCCATAACCCGGTGAGGAGAAAAGTGATGTGGATTGATCGCCCCCCCTGACTTTGTTTCCAGAATATTGTTTGATGGCTGGATAGATTAATTGGTATGACATTTGAAAGCCTTCTCTTGACTGTCAGCATCCGAGCCTCGATATGCCGATCGAACCTCTGTCTAATTGTCTCCTCTATAATACCTCAATTCACAAATTAGAGACGGTGCCTCTATAAACTATTCCCCATGTAAGGCCCAAACAACATCACACTGCTCAATCAAACACTGGTTTGAATAGGAGCGATGCTGTGGACTGATAAGATAGAGTGCATTAAAGGGCATCACCTAAACCGCTGTGCCAGCACATCTTTCCCTCGGCACGGAAGATCCGAAATATACAAGTCAGATCCCAGCAGCAAGTTAACAGACTCTGGACTCAACAGTCTGTCAAAGCTCACACTATCTAAATCTTTATTAATATCCTCATTTAAATTAGGACTATTAAAGAACAGAATAAAAGGGTAAATCATGTACATCACTGACCTTGTAGTGTAAGCATGTAGTTCTCTGATTTGCTTTGTAAGCGCATGGCCATGTTTTTGTGAGGTAAAGGTCAGAATTTTAACCTTTACAGCTGACCCATGTCCATTCATATGACACTAAAGTAATTAAGTAATAAATATACCAAGGGTGTCAAACTCTTAAGAAGTTTAACTACATGCTGAATCCTTCACATGTCTTAGTAAAAGAAATAATAAGTGTAATTTGAGCAGCATGTCTCAGTTTTTCTACATGATAAAGAAATGCTGCTGGACTTAATGGAAGAAATCTGTCAGCATAACTATTTGGGCTTAGAAAATTACAGTCAAATTTTCTGGTAGCTCATTGAGCAGACTGTCCTGTAATTGTTAAAGAAAGTTTCTGCAATTTGTTTATTTTCTTGATTCATTTTGTTTTCTTTTTACAGAGGACTCACCATAAAACTTAAATTCTATTGTAGATAGTTATTTAAATGTTTGTCTATTACTTAGATACTGTGGTGTAGTATGAATGGGCTGTAGAGCTCATGAAAATACAGTAAAAAAAAATCAAAAGTCTATGCCTTCCTTTACATTTTCCAAAGCAGTACGTGGGTCTTATTGGAGTTTTTTGTGGGCCAATTATGGGACCCGGATGAATAGTTTGACAGCCCTGATATAAACAAATAAATGACAAAAAGGTTCCTGCTTTTTCACTATTTACTGTTGAAATCTGTTTTGTTTTGTTTTGCAAAGAATGTTTTCTGTAATTTTATACACATTTATTTATTTGTGCTTCCAAATTTCTTTCATTTACAACTTAGAGATCTTGTAGAAAAACTAAAATGTACCATCGAAATTGTACTTCTTATTCTTATATTAAGTTATCTCAGGGAGTTGAATGTCTGTAGAGTGACAGAAAGGGAAGTTTCATTGGTCTGGCCCACTTAAGATCAAATAGGTTGCACGTGGCCCATGATGTAAAGTGAGTTTGACCTTCCTGGTGTAAATAATGAAACCGTGTTTGATGAATTCCAGTTGTCCACTGTCCCATTGTCCCACTGTCATTATGGTATTAATGGTTAGAAGATAGTTTTTTTTCTTGTGAAAATGTTAAATTAAACATCAGATAATATGGTTTTGTGCAATCTTCTGTTGCTTTTACAGTGTGGAAGTAAAGAAGAAAATATACACTATATAGTGGGGTTTTTTGGGGGGGGGGGGGGGGGGGGCTTACACTGACCTTTGGGATGTTATGAAGTGTTTTTGGATTTCACAAAACAGTGTGACTGTCTGTTCCCATAACAATGTAAAATACTGAATCTGGCCAAATGCAGGTTACTTGATTGGCAGTTGTACATGCAGTCTTTACCATTTTCCTGATACATTTTCCTTAATGATTAATTATGTGAATAAGTAAACCTTTAAATTTAAACATTTCAATTGCATTTAATTCAGAAATATTGCTTCATGTTTATCAGTGCCAAGACTATTTTTTTATTGCATCTGCAAATGCTTATATAGTTGTGATAGGCTAATATCAGCAGATAATAATGTGTTGGCCTGACTTTAGTATACAGTAATGGCAATTTTTACAGTAATCCTGACTTATACTAATTAACAAGGCATTATAACAGCATCATTAGTTACCACATATACAGCAGTTAAAGTTAGAAGCACAAAGTCTGAATCTGTTATTTTCCACCCACTATAATCTCTGATACTTTTATGTTTACAGACTGTGCCTCCCCCTCCAGAGCTGCAGCCATCAAAGCTACCGCAGAACAGCGGTCCTCCCAAAAAAAAAAAAGGAGACAGGCTGGTTTACAGTCCTAAAAGCACCAATAGTCTGTTAGTTCTCTGAGGGAAAGCAACATGTTTCATTAAATCAGATCTGTCGTTGGTGGGATGCCTGCCCACGACATTTTATCACCTTTTATTTATCATTCAGAATGACTAATTGTCTTGACTCCAATTTTATGGGCTGGGCTCCTCACAGAGCAAGCTGCTCAGACGCCCTCCTCCCTTCAGCACCTTGCTCCTCCCTATCACCCCAACACACCCACTTGCCTTTGAAAAAGTGTAATTGAATGAGTTTACGTCGTCAAATTGATTAATCATATTAATTTGTACTTATTAGTGGGATGGTTGAAAGCGATGACAATTAGATTAATGAAATTAGTTAATTCTTCCTACCCACGCCACACTCCCAACTATGAAGAAAGGGGGGAAAAAGGCATACAAAGGGAGACTGTTATGACAAAATTGGCAATCAAGATTTGGCTGCTAATTGAATGTCTGGTTTTTTATTAATGATGAGCTTTATAAGAAGACCTTGAGAAGAGAATATTAATTGATTAATCAAAGTCCTCCAAATTATGCGGGGAGTATACAAAGCAGAGGTCTGACGAAGCCCCCACCACCACCATCACCACCACGTTACATTTAGAAGAATGTCCGGTAGTTAGTTTCACTGGAACATAGACCTGTTTGATAAACTGTTCACTGACGTCTGAGTTTCTAGCTGCTGCTTACATTTGTTCATGTAATTTACTTTTAATCTATTTGCTTAAATAATTCAAAGTGATTAAAACCTGATTTTGCATCCATATTAAGCGTATATTTTCCATCATCAGCCCACTGGTTTAAAGACAGAAGTCTTTATTTTTGCATTGCAATACAAGGGGAACCTCCCCACACTTTACTGTAAAGCATTACAGTTGCCTGATCACAGATCATTTGCAGGGAGCCACATGTCCCAGCAGTACCGCAGCCAGACATTCATCATAACTGTTTGCCTGTGCTGGAAAAACAAAATATATGTAAATATAAGTAAATGGAGTGTGAGATCCCTCAAGCCGATAGAGTGCTTTGAATTTCATTAAGCAACAAGCTGTCCGCCTGTTATAAACGATACCGGTGAAAAAGAAGTGATTGTTGGATATGATAAAGGTGAAATGCAATAGTTTATGCCACCATGAATCTGATTGTAACGCTCACACTATTAGAAAGGCTGATAAGAGCATTTATGACTATTTGCTTTGTGTCAAAAAGGGAAGTGGGCTGTTTGATTAATACAAGCAGCTGGCTGCTTCCAGGTCCTGCAAGAATGCGTTGTTGCATATAACTTACAGAGGCAGTAATGGGCTGGTTTATATACTAAAATGTGACCTGCCACACATGTGAGATAAGCAGAATTATGACTAGCACATTGTGCATTTACAAAGTGCTATGCTTGATATGCATTCTGTATAAATGTGGGTGAGTAATGTCTTTGTTTTCACTAAAGAAATATGTGCTTAAATGACAAGATGCTATCTGCTAATGTGGTCTGTATAAAAGTGCAGGAATGGTTGCTTTTTACATTTAAAAAACATATAAATCTTGCTCACACTTATGCAGCCAGAATGGATTGCACCAAGTTTTCAGCCATTCAATCAACATATCGGGGCACTTAGCTTTAGCTTATATCCTCAGATAGTAAAGGAGGCTGTGTGAATTCATAATTGAAATAATAAAGTTTGTGTGGCTTAGCAGACCCCCACTGGAGGTTTATCGGCTCACATAACGCACCCACCCACACACACACACATTATTTCCTAGATATTTAATTACACTCTGGGTTAAAATTGTACAAAAAGATGAATAGTTCCTCTAAAGGGCTCAGATCTGTTATTAAGTCTAATGTTGTTCAATCTAACAGAAAGACAATAAATCTACATGGCTGAGAATCTGAACCTGAGGAGACATCAGTATTTTTATTTGATCCCTTGTTCATCCTCAGCGGTAGCAGGAAGTAATCTACCAATCGACCACTCAAATATCTGCATATTTCATGATCCTGATGTCCCACTGAGAAGATCTAAAATCTGTCCTGAAAGTACAGACGACAGCCATCAATGCTAGACTTGATCAAATGCTACTGCACTAGTCAGAGGCCATCAGTGGTCAAGGCACCCTCGTTGGCAGGATCTATTGTCTCTGTTTACACAGTCCATCCTCTTTAAACTGTGCTATCGATCTTGGCCTAGGTCATGGGTTTGGCATCAGGGTAGCGAGGAGGTGGAGAGGTTGGATGGAGGAAGGGTGTACGTGGGAGAGTAAGGACAGAGAAGGGAAGAAGAGAATAAGGACACAGAGGAAGACGCTTCCCCAGGGTGTTTCTTGTGCCAATTTCCTCTTATTTAGCATTTGACCCTGGTCTTGGCTTTACAACTCAATGCAGCAGCCTCATGTTCAGCATATAGTCAATGCATGCCAATACTTTAAATGAAGACTTGCCACTGCTTGCAACAAAACCTTAAAAGTACTCTAAACTGAAAAAATGTTTTTCATCTGAGGCTGGAGGTGTGGGGATGTCTTTTCTTCCCAGGTCAATATTTGAGCGAAGGTGATGAAATTCAGCCATTCTTATTTTTCACAATAAGGCAGGGGTTTTGCATCTACAAATGTGTTATTTAGTTACAAGATTTTATTGGTGAGGTCTGTTGCTGTTTTACTCCACACTCCAGTCCATTAGCAGCATTGCTGCCAGAGCAGGGCCGATAAACCATCTGGCCAGGCTCCTGAAAGAGATAGCAGCATCTTAATGGAGTGAAAAGGTAAAAGCAATTAATGTCACATTAGCACATCACTAATAAGGCCTGACCCTCAGTATGCTGCAGAGGCAATAATTGGTTTGTTCACAGTGGGCCTAACAACCGTGTTGAAGCTGATGCTGAGTCTTGAAAAAGAATTCCACAAACCAATCACTTTCAGCACACTTGATGGACTGGTTCTTATATAGCGCTTTGGTACTTGTTAACACTTTATAATACAACCCATGACTAAGGCTGTGATTCCCCTGTAAAAACATGGAGTACTAATGTATTTTATTTGAAATGTGCAATCGATCAATAGGAACATTCTCTCTGGTGTCTGGGAACGATCTAAATCAGACTTATCGTCTCTTAATGACTCTGCATAAGGCTGTTATTTCACTCTCTGGGTGGTGGCTACATTTTGCACCCTGTGTGTTATTAAACAAGACAATTGCTTCGGCCAAGACTGCTTTCTCTGTTTACATATTCAGGTAAATACATTGTCGCATAATTACAATGTAATTATATTTACAGACAAATACTTAAAGCTAGGCACACTAGAATATGGGGGTAACAAGTCGGGTTGTTACACGAAACAAATAAATAGTAGTAATACTAATGTTAAGAACTGCATCTGTAATTTTAAGTACTGCATAATTTCCTGGTAAATAAGTGGAAAGACAGATAATATTTCCTCATCTTATACTGTAAGCATGCTTTACTTTCGGGGGCGAGGGCCATATGATGAAATATTATGAAAATTGTAAAAAGGCAAGCTTAACCCACTCCATAATATAACCCGTTGTCCAAAAAGTACAGTGTACTTACAATGTAAGATGGGGAAATATTGTTTGTTTTTCAACTAAATTACTAGGAAATTTGTTACGCTGTACCTAAAATTACACTCAATATAACTGGTGTCTCCTTTCCTGTAAAATAACTGGAGGTAAGGCTATGGCACACCATAATATGGTGTATTTGTGATGTAAGATTTTAAAATATTGTTTGTTTTTCCAGTAAATTGCCAGGGAAAAATGTAGCTCTTACTTACATATTACTTAAACTTAATTCATAGTATAATTATTTCTTTATTGCCTGGCTTGTTACCCACGTAACAAGTGTACCTACCTAATGTATTTTTATATAAATACAATTATGTTGTAAAATCAAATAAAATGTGCCAATATTTCATTTAATTACAGGGGGATTACACCCTTAGTCTTTGGCCATATTTCAAACTGTTACCTTCTACTCGAGCTTTCAAAGCATGCTATACAACATGCCTCATTCACACCAGGACTTTTTCCTATTTCCAGGTCTTATCTATCTAAAATTCAGAAGCAACTCAAGGTTCATCATCTTGCCCAAGTACACTTTGGCATGCAGACTGGAGTACCCAGGGATCGAAACCCCAACCATATGATTAATAGATGTCGTAGTGGACCTCCTAAGCCACAGCCAACAATGTACTGGTGCTGATATTTACAATATGAACAGCAGCGACTGAGTTTTTGGTTACGCAATGGCCTGTCTGACTTCTAATGAGTATTAATGTCTCATGGAGTTTTATCTTGGGTTTAACTAAAATAGATGTAGGTCCTCTGGTTGTTTGTTGTTGTGCCACAACAGTATCTCGCCATATGGAACATTAATCTGCACTGAAACTTTATTCCAGTGAAAAAGACAAAATAAATAAATCAAAATCAAAAATCAGCATCCAAAGTTTCATGCAGAAACAACGTGCAGAAACAAAATTGTGAAATTTACAACAGACACTGGTCTGTCCTCTTTAACAAATTGTATATAACAAACTATAATCCCACGCATTGTTGCCATGACCTCCCCCACTTTCAGCTCCTGCCTTTGAACCGTAATTCAGACTTCACGCGGCGGTGGCAGCCGGCCTCATCTCTAGAGCTTTCCCCAAACAAAACATGTCCTTTCTGGCTTGAATGGGATTGGGAGGGTTTAAGATTTGGCTTAATTGTTGTCTTTTCCGGTGTTTAATTATAAAAACACCAAAGCACTGTCATTGCTGCCGTCTAATTCCACCATGTTCCGCTAATTATGCTGTGTTAATGTAGGCTTTTCTGTTACAGCGTCACACTCATTAACTTAGCGGTGACACTGCCCTTAATTGGATAAGAGGCCATTTAACTCACTTCTCTTTGATTAAAATGATCGCCTGCTTTGAAACATCAACCCAGAGAGCATGAAACAGCAGCTTCCCTCGTAAAAGACTTTGAAAAGTTTGACATCTGTCAAATCTCTGAATATAACTCCTCATTAGAAAATGCTTTCACTGGAATTGCACATACCTGCAAAGTAAAATGGCCCCACGCTGCGCATGGGGTGTCACTTGCTGCAGAGCATGTGATTGTTGCAGGATCAGTCTAGAAAGAGAAGCTCTGCAAACCTCCAAAATGTCAGACACTGCGGTATCATCACTCACAGCAAATGGGCTTCTTCCTCCAATTTCCACCTTTGTTTCTTTTTTGTTGTGATCCCCTGGGATCTTGTGCATAGCAGTAATGCTCTGAACTGTCCTGATGATAGAATATAAGACAAGAGGAGCAACAAGCTGATCTGGATTTCTTCTCTTGGAGCAGTTTTATAGAAGCACACTAAATGCATGTAGAATTCAACATACGTTACTTTAACATTAACTGACAACAAGTCAACTTTCTGGCTGCCATGTTTAAGCAGCTCACAGTTAATATCAAGCAGACCTCCATTTAACTTTAGGCCCAGTAAAGACAAAAAGCAGGATGAGAGCGGCGTTGCTTTCCAATCTTCCGTACCCCTGTTCCCATACCCACACATGCCCTCAATTACCCTATGAGCACCGCATGTGCAACATCATTAATAAGATCCACTAATAATGGTGGCGAGCTCCATTGGCCGTGAGTGAGATTTGACTAATTACTGTAATTGTATTGGAGTCATGCTCATTAAATATGAAAATTGTGTTCTGTGAAATGAATGGGGTTTCATGATCACTCTTGTATGGACAGGCGAGAAATAAATTAGAGAACCGGTTCCCGCTGCACAATTAACCACAGTGCAGACAGCTACCTGCCACACCCCCCGGTCTGGTAATAGAATGTGTATGTGAGACTGTGTGTAATGCGTGGATATTTACCATTACTTGTTGCTAAGATTCTTTTTAATACAGGCAACATGCATGACCTGCTTCCTTATGAAACGAGGAGACGTTAATAATTCACAGAGCATATAATTGCAATTATAATGTTTTTCTCAGAGACGTTTCTCAGATGGATGATAATTTATGTTGTTTTTTTTTTGTCATTTGATTTGATATTAGCTTTTATCAAGTGCATTCCCTTTTCTGGTATATTTATGCTATATAAATGTTAAACATGACACCTCCACAGAATAATTTGCTGAGAATTTTATAAATATAAAAAATATCATGCTGTAATTATGCTCTCAACACATGGAGACCATTATCACCAACTAAGCAGGCATTTTGTGTCCATTTTGAAACACGTAAACCTTGAGAAAAGTAAAAATATGCCCCCCCCCCACAAAATTCAAAATTCTTATAAGGTGTTCTGGGTGCATAAATGCTAAAAACAAGTCATGTTGCTAAGTGGTTGCCAGCTAAAATGATTGTATCAGAATATATCATGGCTAACTGAAGTTTTGTGGATATAAATGAGATGTTACAGCGGTGACAGAAAATGCTAGGATGCTATTATTAGGTGCTGCGGGGAAATAATGCTAAAAACAGGTCATTTTAGCCAGTTTGTTAGGCGGTTGCTGGCCAACATGGTAAAATCATAGCATCTGCTATAGATAAGAACCTGCAAGGGACTACGATGTAGAAAAGGAAATAGAATGTTAAAGTTTGAAAAAGATCTTTCCGTTTGCCCTTCAACTTTTCATATGGAAAGTAGGATGTTGTCGATGCTTGTAATGTAGATGTGTTACATTTATGGAGGCCATGGTAGTGTAGCCATAATGTACTTAACATTGCTTGTGTGAATGGCATATTCATATTAATCTGCCCTGCACTTTGTTCTTTCAGTACAAAAACAAAACAAAGAAACAAAAACACCTTTGCAGCTGAAACATTCTAATCTTTGGATGACAAATGAGATTTTACAGTTTATGAAATAATTACTAATAAGCCTCCTTTAAGAAGCAGGGCAGTGGCTGCAGTTTGCATGGAGATGGTTGTTGTACCAGCTCATGTTGAGTGTGGGGAGCTCTCCTAAATCACTCAGATTCTGTTATAAATATCTTTGCATTTTCTATATGTGCTTATTAATACCAACCAGGTTATCTTGTGTGACGCATCATTTCATGCATCTAAAATATATCAACAGTGATTAAACACTGATTGAGGATCTGCTTAATCGGTGTTGGAGTTATGTGTGGGTGCTCTTTCCTTTCACTTGTCCCCTAAAAATTAGAGAACCTGAACCAAACTTTTTTTTAAATCACAGATGTTGTAATATTTATTGGCTGGCCAAGATCAACATGTGCACAAGCATAAACTGCTAAATTCCATCTTACATCAGAAACGTACGACCCATGAGCAATTAGTGAACAACTTCCACTCTGAGCACAACAGCCCTCTCTTCTACTCAGAAAACAGACTGTGCTGGTGACTCTTTACAGTAACTTTATTTCTTTCCACCATCTCTTGGGATTTAAACGGCTGTCAGAACTCCAGATCCTAGATGACGGTACCTGGGAGTGGCTACGTCCCCAGGGAGTGGAGAATTTTTTTCACCCCCTTGTTTCTGCGCACTCAAGCTGCTTGAGAAATCTTGCAATGCAAATGTGGTGCTTACCTTTACCGCCCAGTAACAAAACTGTGTTACAGTTAGAGGCTTCTGTGAAAGCCCTGATTTTGTCTGAGGAGATATAGAGGTGAGGAGCAGCAGGTAAACAAAGCATAATGTGGAGGTCAAATGCTAATGAGAGCTCCATTTGTTACATCTGGCTCTCCCCAAAGGCAAAGCAACAACGTCAAAGGCACCCAGACATAATAAATCATCCAAATAAATAATAAACTTCAGAGAAGATTCAGAGAAGACATCACGATATTCATTGTGGCTCATGGAATGAATTCACAGCCAAGTCCTGATTTCTCTCATGTGGCCTTATTTAAATTGTCCCATTTTAAGCTGCATGTACTTGAGACAGCATGACGCTTACAGGTCCATTTTCAGGCCTAACACCCTACCATATAATTTCCATCTGCTCACTGGTTAATAGGGTAAGACCAGCGAGAACCACATTATGAATTGTAACTTGCTTTAGCAGAGATAGAGGCCGTGAGAATTGAACAGATGCAGTGCCATGCGGGGCTTGCAGCTGTTGCGAGGCCTTAGAAAACCCACAGCTGTCCCCCTCTCTGTCTGAGTCCTTAAGTAAAAGGAGACTGCGAGACAGATGTGACTGATGAGGCGATGAAAAATCCAAAGAACAGGTGGAGTAACACAGGTAGTACAGTGCACTTGTATAATGTGCATCTAATTCTTTCTGTCTACACTCTCGTCTTTCCTTCATGTCAATCAGTTACTGTGGCTACCCATAGATGGCGCTCAACTCATTTTGAAAAGCACCGGCCTTCCTCAGGGCTGTCCATCACAAAGTGCCACAGACTGCATGGTGTTGGGGATGAGCTGCAGAGAAAGGCACCCTTACCTGTCCTTGAGCCAGGCGAGTGAGCGGGGGGTGGATAAAAAAGAGTAGATTCAGCATGTATGTACAATGTAGCCAGGAGCCATAAATCATGACCTTCTTCAATTTACACAGGGAGCATATTGATGGTTTCCTATCTCCTTCACTCACTTTCACCCAGTTACATTGTCTAAGACAACACCGCTCTGAGTACGTAACTGTGACTGACACTTTACAGCCTATTCTCAGTGGACTCTCACCTCAGTCGATGAATAATCTTCATGAGGCAAAGGAAGGAGTCCGGCTGCCCAGCTGTGGAGCTGAAGCATTTGTCGGTGGTACACGGTTGCACTAAGAGTGTGATTAAAGATTTAATAAAAGACCTAAGCAACAAGACTGGTTGATAAACAGACTACAGTGCGATATTGTCAGTGCCCCTTGGTAAGTACAGACCGCCCTAACAACTTGTGGTGACTTAAGGTGAATACAACAGGGTTTGCAGGATGGAAAGTCACTATAAGGACAGTGGGCCATGGCCTAATTCCCTTCTATATGATAGGTGAAAAAAAGAAGATCTGCAAGTTCATAAGACACATTTTCTGTAGCTTCTTTTACTTTGCTTGCAGTTTTTTTTTTTATCAGTCAAACGTCAGCGAGGAACACCTTCACATAAAACTTCTACACATAAAAAGGTCTGCTGATATACAGTATAGACCAAGTTAATACACAGTTATGATTTGCAGCAATAATATGGATTGGCGAGTGCAGCTTATGCCAGCATAATAAATAAAAAAATGAAAAAGTGACAAGCCCATTTATCTGTTTAATTCAGTCTTCTGTTGAGACATCTTTTCGCTGGACATCATAGCTGATTTTGTTTAGAGGAATGCTTTGTGGCAGGCTGATTAAACACAGACTTACCCCCACTCCACTCCACCCCACCCCCACCCCGACTCCCATATTGGCTGAAGTTGAAAGCCCAGTAAATGAAATGACTTCCACAGGATTGCACCACAAAGGAAGAGAGTGCGTCAGATGTGCATTCAGCCGGCGTTGTAGCCAACGCAAGGTCAAAAGGGACAGCGTGTAGACAGTTAACCAACTGACAGTCGGGGGGCAGGAGGATGCCGTTACACCGTCTTGATAATATCCAAGCGCGCATAGACACATACACACGTGTAGACACTCAACTGGTCTTCCAGGCACTGCACATAAACTACCAGTTTTATTGCTTTACAACTTGCCTAAGGACTATTTATTTTGTGTGCATCTGTGTGTAAGTTTGATGCGAATTTCATCTTATATCTAGTGCAGGTTAAGCATAGGCTGCAATTATATTGTTAGTAGGTTGTGCAAATAAAAATGTATATACTGTGATAGTGTAACAAACCTCATTGTTGCTCATTTTGTAGATGTGGTTGCATCCTCGCTTCAACAAAGGATGTTACTGTTGCACCCAGAGAGGCAACTTTGTTACAGAAGACATCTGAAAAGTGCCGGGTGACAATTTGCAAAAAAAGAAACAAAGAAAGTTATAAACCTAAACCACGATAAGCTTACATTATCAGTAAAAAACACTGAAGACCAAAACTAAGCATAGCTATCCAATAAAAATCATGTGCAGCTGTTACATAAACCATGTGATTTTATTGTCACTGTACATTCAGTGCACTGTTAGATTTGACTCACTCCAAAAAAAAAGAAGAAAAAGAAAAAAAAGCATATATTTACACATGGATACAGTAGGCATGAACACAACAAACGAAACACAAGAAAATGCCACACAATACTGTCCAGTGAAACCCAGCTGTAGTTGCTTCTAACTTCCAATATTTTCCCTTTGTCTTCCCAGGACTGTGCGTGCATAGTTAGCCTGTCCTTTCCCAAGCATAAGTGTATAATCAAAATGAACCAAAGCTCCCTTTTATCTTGATTCATATATTACAAATGCTAACATATTGCTTTTGAGAAGGGGAGGGTTAATCCTCTTGGGTAATCACATGTCTGTGGTACATACACCTAGCAGGGTCCTTTATACACCGTGGACCAGAACGGCCAGGGAGGTTCCTCCATGTTTTATGTAAATCTCGTCATCTCAGCGTGCGCGGAGTTAAGGTAAAGTCCGCAAATGGAACAGCGAATAAGCAGCTTTCTCCTCCGAGGAATGTGTTCCCCAACCGCCGTAAGTTCATCTACATTTTTTTAATACCCAGCCAGTGATGTCACTTTATTTCTGTGCCACAGATTCCCAAGAGGAACCCATGGCCCGCTTCCAAACCCAGTGTAATTTTCAAAAAATATGAATTGAGGTATAGGGTCTAGACGACTTTACTCACTATATGTCCTGCTGTGCCGATAAGCAAAATCGATGGTAACGCAGTGTGTGTGTGTGTGTGTTTCAGCATTGAGATACACAAAGATACAGAAGAAAAAAAAAACAGAAAATAAGACAATATCTCACCAAAGACTTACTTAAATAATTACCCATTGACTCAATACAGTGACTTGTATTATACAGGTTTTCAGTGGGCTCTAAATTTTGTTGCTAATCCAACATGAAAAACTCCCTAAATTGGCAAATCAAAGGATCATAGTTATAGTAACGAACAGCAGTCGTAGTATAGTGAAATATGCACATAATACATTTGTACAGCATGTCCACAATGTAAACAAAGAACAAATAAATGTCAGTCTGATGCTCCACAACACAAGGAACATAGGGTGGCCATATTTGCCTTGCATAGCCCAGTGATCGCTCTGTTATGAAACTATTACAGAGACTCATGAAATCGTCTTTGTAAAGGTTTAGACAAACCCTTCCCACCATCAACCAAAGTAAAACGTCTCTCGTCCCCAAGGTAGAGCCAAAGCAGAAATTTAATTGCTCCATTTCTACTGAGAATTTCAGCTTAGGAGACAATTAGAGTTAATTGGATGTAGTCGAACCGTTTTAGAAGTCTGGAAATAAATTAAGCATTTTCTTTTATTTTCTTATATTAATTTGGGAGAGGGGGGGGGGTGGAAGTTGGGAAACAATTAATCTGCTATCAAGTCTTCAAAGAGCATGGAGGTGTGTAAATGAACTCTGATCAGGAGGGAGGGTCAGTTTTCCTGTTTTGGTCGAGCTGGATTGCAGCCATTTACAGAAACACTCTCCTCAAATTAGTACAAAAAAATAGAAAAAGAAAAAAAAAATCCTTTCACTTTTTAGACTTGTTTTTATCTCAGAGTGAGACTTCACAGAACTAATGATCGATCAATGCCTCTATTGAGCGAACAAAAGAAGATAAAAGATTTCCAGCATGTTTTGTTGTTAGGTTTAGTGGATACAGAGCAGAAAGGGTATGCTCACCATTAAAATCTGTATTTATGTGGAAACAGCAGTCATGTCTGCCTAATACAGCAGCTTTCATAACGTGTATTAAAAAGACAATAATGCTTTGGCTTGCTACTGTACAGAGGTGATGAATCCCTCATTTCAGCCGGGGACAGAAAAGCTGGTTAACAAGTGAGGAAGTGCATCGTGGGAATTGTATTCTCTAATGTATATGGTTATAATTATCTATGCATTACATTACAGTGAA
Source organism: Rhamphochromis sp. 'chilingali' (assembly GCF_963969265.1). Taxonomy (NCBI): domain Eukaryota; kingdom Metazoa; phylum Chordata; class Actinopteri; order Cichliformes; family Cichlidae; genus Rhamphochromis; species Rhamphochromis sp. 'chilingali'. The sequence continues at coordinate 9,736,931 of NC_137932.1, read as the reverse complement.
TCAGGAGTGTTCCTGTGGGAATCGTCAATAGTTACTGGCAGCTTGGCTTTATGCTTTATAATTGTTTGGGCAGAAGCTAATGGCACTTGACACTTTAAAGACTACTTTAAGTGTTCACGAGGGACAATATGTGTCTTACTAAAACCCTAAGAGCAGCTGTTTCATTTATTATTAGTATACTGTTTTGATCATATGGTAACATGTTCCATCTAACCTGCTCAGGTCATCAGGACAGGAAATAATATGTTCATAACTCTATCACTTTTATCCTAATTGAGTAATTTGGCAACTGGTTTATCACTGATAGATATTATGCTCCAAAAGACTACCATTACTTTTGGAATATACAGATTTATTAACTTAGTCTGTACTCCTTAATGGGAGTATGTTTGTACACAGTGCCTGTCTGAATATTAGCACCTTCATTAAAAATGAGCTAAAGACCAATAAAACTACAAAACATCCGAAAGCTGCATCTGGTGGTCAGTGAGATATATAATTTTCCACTATTGTTGCCACTAAGAATGAACTCGGAGAGCCTTTCAGGTTGTTCTCAGACAAACAAGTGTCATTATTGTGATTTGGATGAAAAGAGAAATTAAGACGAAAGAAAAGTGAGGAAAGTAAGGATCATAATGATTCCTGACCAAAAAAAAAATAAATTTGGGTATAATTTAGCATGTTGCATATAAACTTTTTTCTTCCTTCATCTCATTTGCAATATGATCTTATGCTACAACCACAAATTGGTGTCTACAAAGAGTCTTTTTTTAAAACTTTATCAGTTATCCTGATAAAAAGTCATGTAAAGCATCATTTTTTTAGTTTAAAGCTCCTACATTCCTACATCAAAGCACGTGATGACACTTCAGTTGGAAAAAAAGACTTCCCAACAAACCAACTGGGACATTATGACAAGCATTTGAACGCACAAATTAATAATATTAATTGACTGTAGCCTTTATATCGACACAGATGATGTTAAATTAAATAGCAAATAATACTGTTCATACTTTACAGACATATTCAGCTATGGGCTATCAATATAGTGACACTTGTTGTGTTGAGAACAAACTAAAACAAAGGTGGGCAGAGTTTCACAAGAAAAGGCAAAGCCTGTACAAAATATCACAATCTAGCGCACCATCGTCAACAAAAAGCTTTCGAAACAAACTGAATGATATTGTATAGTTGCTGAGGTCTTCATATTAGGGGTGTCAGTTTGCATTAAAGGGCGTATTACATTGCATTCATTGTGTTTAACTTCATTCTTAAATATAGCTTATCGTTATCACGTGCAGGTTTCACAGTACGTTTAGTTGCCAATAGATGTGCATGAGGACAAAGAGAAGCGAGGGACAAGTTTAGCCTCTAAAAGCAAAAAGGACCGAGAGAGTGAGCTGATACAATACTCATTATTGCCACATTATTCATAGCTGCTCAGTGCAAACTCTCAGTGAACTCTGATCACCAGCCAACCACCGTCCTTCTGCAAGCACCAAGTTGACCGAACCACTGAGCTGATGAAGCTTCTACGAGGTAAATATATAATGAAGAAATGGAGAATCTTACTGTAACGAGTACCACTGTCTTCGATGGTCAGTACAAGAATATGTCTAACAGTTCTCCCTCCCCCAACCCCACATGTCCAGTGCAATTTCACACAATATACAGTACACATATTATATGTAGACCAGTTAGAGACTATTGCTTTAACAGCTTGCGATGAGAAAACGTGAGAGAAGGAAATAAAAACATGTGGCTACGTGGCTGTACAGTTCTTGAGGACATTTATATTATCACATTTCCATTTTGAGATGAAAATAAGATAAGAAACAAATTCACAGAACCTTCAGGTGATATAGAGCAACGGGTCTCTGGTTATAACAAGACCTCGGCTGCCTGATTTCTGTACACAACATCTTTATATACATAATCGTGATCCCCTGTCAATCAGTCTGATAATTGCCCACCTTTTAAAACTATTTCAAGTCCCTTTAGTTACCTTTAAGTTTAGTTTTGTTTAAAAGTGTTAAAATGACTCCAAGCTTCATCCTTCCATTGTCAGTTGGCACCACCTTTATTTATTGATTTATTTTTTAATGGGCTGTCCCTCGCCTCGGATTGGGTGATGCAGCTGCACGTCAAACACCCGGCCCGGGTGTCAAGCCTTGGCTTCCAGCATCTCGAGGAATAGTTTGTGCATGGGGACTTTGCCCTGCATTTTGATGCTGTAGAAGTGCTGAACGGCCTTGGTGGCAGTCTGACGGAGCAGAGGCAGGGTCATGAGCAGCTTGCCTGCCCGCCGGGGGTCCTCTGGGTGCTGGGAACCCTCAAAATCCTGCAGGGCCTCATGAAGAGAATCCTGGAGCCTTTGGACAGCCTCGATATTCTCTATGTGCATGGAGTCTGGAGCGAGAAGAAGAAAGTCGGAATGACAAAAATGCCTAAGACAAATCAGATGTTTCATATCTACATTGACAACAACTGCATGTTTTGCAGCTGCATCATCTGGTTTTAAACTCAGTAGCTTGTATATGCAAACGTGCAATTTTGCTTCTTAGTGCTTAATGACGCTCCTTAAATAAATGACTATGCATGGCTGGGAGTCTCGGGAGACATAGGAAGAGAGGGAAGTACAGTAGGTATATATAAATATACAGCAGGAGAGGAAAAAAAAGATTCATTTCTTTTGGTATCATGGACCACATACATCCCCCCTGCTAATGAATTCAGATGGCTGCATTACTAGGATATCATTCAGCTGAATGATGGTGGCAGATGGGCTTCATTTCCATAAGAAAGAGCAGTTGGCCCCCTTATGTATAGGCTCTAAAATAAAACCAGTTGAGACTTATTAAAAACTGCTCTCTACGTATAAGTCTACATGTTGGAGGGGAAAAAAGAGAGAAAAAAAACCAGGCTTGTCCTCCGAAGGACGAGCTGACAGCGAGCATTTTAATGGACAAGCACTGGTTTGCTTTCAGCCAATTTCACTGCACTGACATACTGTGTCAGGTCTAATCTGTGTATGCATCATATCCACAATTCATTAACTCACAGATAAAGCAGTGCACGACGCAAATGCGAATTCAATACAGTATTATAATCAAATCTCACAGACTGAGATAAACTCGTCCTACCCTGGTAGTAATACGGAGTAGCGCTAAAGAGAAGGCAAACACGGCTGCTGATTGAAGTGTAAGTGAATGAGATCAGCTCTGCTATGTGTCATGAAAGTTGTGGCGTGAAGTAAGACCATGTATGAACATGTAAATGAGGCAGAAAAAAGGGAAAGTACAAGGCTAATTATGTTCCTAACTGACTGATTAAGTCTCTTTTACCAGTCGCCTTCTGTGTAAATTGCATTTCTATCTTGGGAAATTAACTAGGCTATGTGGACCGCACATGTGTTCCAGCACTCTTCATTTGAAACCTTCATGTTAATGCTGATCTGATCCTCATTAGGCTGCACGATCATGTGTGTGCGCGCACTCAGATGTGAGAAAGAGAGTGGAAAATAAGCAATATGTTTTTAAATGGGTGCACGCATAAAGCATGAGTGTGTGTGTGTGTGTGTGTGTGTGTGTGTGTGTGTGTGTGTGTGTGTGTGTGTGTGTGTGTTTAAGGAGGCTGGGGCTGGGGGAGGAATGCAAAACTAACTTTGAAGAAACAATTTCCATGTAATCCGTCAGCAGCCTGGCGTCAATCCCGTCGATACTTTGCTAATTACAAAATCAATGGCCATGAATTTCCACAGCTGTCACACCCAGAGGACCACTGGAGCCGAAGCTCGCCGAGACTGTGTTCAAACGAGCCGAAGTTGCCCCCTCGCCCTCCCAGAGCAACCCCTCTGAACCCTAGCCTTCCTCTCTCTCTCACACGTCTTCCTTATACCTTTACCTCCCTGTCTTTCCATCACCTCCCCTCCTATTTATCCCCAACTTTCCCATGGAGTGTTTGTCATCAGGAGACTAAAGCTCTGGGCTCAGCATTTTTCATTTTTTTCAGTCAGGCAGGAGAAAAGACTCCTAACAGGCATTGATTAGCGGGGGACAGGCCCAGCCTCATGAAAAGCAAACTGTCAATACGGGCGCAGCATCTTCACACTGGAACAAATGAGGCCCGTCGCTCCCCGACGCTCATTCCACTCCACTTAACACATTTTATTGACAGCCCCTGTTTTTCTAATGAAATGCTAAATATATCTCCCTCGGCTGTGGCGCGCTGGCAGCTACTGTTATGGAGATGGAGAGAATGAGAGCGCAATGTGACAGTCACACACACACACACGTGCACATGTATCTGCACACAAATTAAAATATAGCTACACACACAGACACAGACACAAAGTTAAATTAAAAAAAAATCTTGATCTTGACCTTTATGTCCTCTCTTATCGGGGATCTTTCATTGTGGGGGTGATGGTGCCACAAGATACCGATAACCACTCGACATTTTTTATCCCTGTGTTTTATTTCTTTGTCTGTTTAATTAAACGCCAACTGCCAGGCTTTACTTGAGATTTTATATAAAGATGTACCTTCCTGTCTATGTCATTACTGCGGAGAAAATAAAGGCTATTTGGCAAAAGTGACTAATCGGTTTTCGATTACTTGATTACAGTATTTTAATTTACTTTAATTTTATTTCTTTAGCGATAAATCACAGTCGCCTCAAGGTGCTTTAAGTTGGAGGGAAAAGAGCCTCCAGAGAAAACCCCAACAATCAGATGATCCCTGTACAGCAGTTGGCGACAGTGGGAAAGAAAAACTCACTTTTAACAGGAAGAAACCTCTGGCAGAGCCAGGCTCAGGGAGGGGCAGCCATCTGCCGTGACAGGGTGGGGGTAGTAGTCAACGCAAGTATGCCACTGAGCCACTACTATCTCTGGGAGTTTTAAATAGATGATTTTTGGAAAACTTAAACTCTCTGGAAGCCAAATACAATAAACAGAACTTGGTTTAGGATGTAATCCCATCATTTTGACTTGCATTCAGCAACACAATCCTGCTCTGCCTACTTATTGATGCACTATGATGTTTATGAAGATCCAAACCCACTACTCATCCAACGTTTCTATGAATTTGAGCCTACAATATTTGTGCTGTTCACAAACTCATAGATTAGGATTGTGAATTTAAGTCTAACAGGTGAATGGAAGATTACCTGAGTTAGAGAGTGCAATGGCTTTGAGCGTAACAAACTCCTCCTTCTCCATACGCAGCTTCTTGTAGCGTCGGACCAATGGCAAGATGGCAACATGAAGGTCCAGCAGGCCTGAGATCCTCGCCTGCTCCTCATCTACCACGTAGTCCTCCGCATACATTATCTCATCCTCACAGGGCAGTGAGCGAAACACAATGCTCAGCACCAGGATCTCCATCCAGGCACTCTGCAATAGACTCATCTGGTCTGCCAGCGAGAGTGTGGAAAAGCCTGCAGGAGTATAAAGAAAATATATGTCACATTTGAACATTTTCTAGGTACTGCTGAGCCCTCACACAGAACAACCATGTGACATAGTAAGAGGGCAGCCTATTAACCCCCCTGCTCAATTGTTGCCTCTTTCAGTCCTCTGTGTGCTTTATGGGCTATGTACAATTGCTGCGCAATCCTCAAAGAAGTCCGACTTGAAACAGAGACCGACTGCTGTATGCAGTGGCTTTCAGGGAGCAATATAAATCAGTCAGGAGCAGAGGCCTTTGAAACATGAGCCAGGGCTGCCTCAGCCATCAACTCAGTCCTTCTGCAACCCACTGCATAAGCACATGAGACCCTGCTTAGTGAGGACAAATCCAGACTTAACACTGATTATATCGTATCATTGTCAGAGTAAGGACGGGTGAATAGACATTCACTTCTTCTTTACAACAACTTCAAAGTTAATTCTGTCATTTAAAACAGACTAAATTAATGTACTGAAATTCCAACTGAGAAAATAGGAAGGAGAAAAAAAGAAGATCGTGTGGATTTATAATTAGACTTCACCATTTTATAGTTTTCGCATTTTCTAAGAGACTTTTGTGGGATTCCTCCACCCTTTTCATAAAAGGGTAAAGAAAAACCTTTCAAACAGTAATCAAAACACTTCTGAATCAAAAAAAAAAACCTCTGTTTGCATCAGAAAGACCATCTGATGATTTTTTTTTCTTTTAAAGGAAGCAAGTGAAAGTACCTTTTATCTATAAAAGATATAGCCTACAGGTTTATAATACTTATATACATAAAACATTTACTACAACAAGAAACTCTAATAGTACATGCCCATGTCACGGTACTTTCTGACCCTTTTTTGCTGATGGCCATTAAATTAAAATGATCAATGCTTTATAAATTGTAGCCCCATAAATGCACAAATTGGGTCATTTCAGCCCACTGCCAGGTGGTTGCTATGCAACATGATGATAATATATCATGTGTAATTCCACTTTTGTGGATATAAATGAGATGTTAATGTTGTGAATTGAAAACAATAGGTGATGATGATTTCATGAGGTATTGTGGATTGTTGTACATTCAAGGTTAAAAAGGTAATTTTAGTCATTTGTAATATGGTTCTCATGGAACCTGAAGGTATCATAACATATCATCCATAACTTAAATTTTGTGGATGTGTTATTGTTGTGAAACTAAAACTATAAAATCCTTTTATAAGTTGCTGCAGCTTCAGAAATGCTAATATCATGTCATTTTAACCTGTTATTAGCTGGTTGCTGGGCATCAGAATATCTGATATAGACAACAACCTTCAGGTGTATCAGATGAGCCTGCGTACCAAGTTTGGTAGCAAAAACATATGGACAGACATACACAGATTTGCGTATCATAGTAAAATGTCTTTTTTCCTGTTCATGCACAATCATTCCCTGTATATGAACATGGTGTCTCACTCTAATCCTGTTCCTTCCTATCACATTGTTCATATTCTTTATTGGCATCAACTTTCAACTCACCTCTTCTGGCTGTGGACTCTGAACTGGTATTTATTGGTTAGTTCATTCACAGGAATTTTGAGCCACCATGATTAAGAAACTGGATCTGTTCTGTAGCTGTGGTGTAGTTCTCCCAACAACATTTACCATCATGTATCACAAGTGTATTAATGTGCTGATTTTCAGTGTGTGAGAATTTGTTTAGAGTTTTGCAACAGGAGAAATCAGGTCCGTACATATACTGAATAACATATTCACTGGGATTGGGATGGAATTATGAAGGGGAATGCTTTAAACGCAGCAATGTTAAGATCCAAAAACAAAGCACACATGCAGGCTTCTTCCTGTGTTGTTCAACCTTTTGAACTTGGTGTGGCAATTCATCCAAATCTCGAGGTCGACCCATCAACTTTCACCTCTAACATTCACACACACCACATCAAACACCTGAAAGGACCTCAATGGCCACAATACCTTTCACTACTCTATGGTGAATAGGAAGGTGATTGGGGGATATTGACCAGGGCCTTGAACTCACCACGCTGCTTACTTAAATCTTGAAACTTGTATGGATCGGAATCGGACAGGTTGACTTAAAAGGGGTCCTCCCGATGTTTCTTATCAAGCAAATAGAGGAACGGCGGGAAGCGAGAGAATGAAACAGAGAGAAAAGAGTGCTGGGGGTGTCATTGATTAGTAGATTGTAATCAGTCCACCAAATGCGAAAGGGTATCGATCCAAGCCTCAGATCTGACAAACAGACATTTGATGGAGGACATCCGGTACATGTTTAGTGGGGGGAAGAGAGGACCACAGGATCACTGAATGTAGATATCAATGCTGTGTCAGGAATTCAGATTCCCCAAAGACACTTCTGCAAGAGAAATGAATGGCCTAAATTTGGTGAGGCTTATTTAGAATAGTGAGGCAGAACTAGGGATGGGTACCGGTGTCCGGTGCCATGATGGCACCGGTTCTGACATAAACGGTAGTAACCAGACCGAAAAGCAGCGCACATTTCGGTGCTTTATTTCGGTGCTTTTTTTTCCTGAGCTGTGATACACTTTAGATTCTAGCCAATCATTTTACGTTTCCGAGGATAGTAGGCGGGGCCAGGTACGTACGTTCTGTTAGAGCAGAGCTACAGATTAAAAATGTCCAAGGCGAAGCGGTCAAAAGTCTGGCTGTACTTCACAGCAAAATATGCAAACTCAGCAGCCTGCAACAAGTGCTTTAAGCTGATACTGTGATACTGTCAAAGGAGGTAACACCTCAAATCCGATGAAACACCTGGCGACGCATAGCGTTTTTTTTTAAAAGCCCAGAAATGCGCCGTATTTGATAGCTTGCTGCGAGACCTCACACCGAGCACATCTACTGCGGGTGGGTTGCCTGTTATGCAACATCCCCCAAAAACACGAAGAGGAGAGTCCTGGCCCCTAGCCCTGCCAGTGTAGCAGAAATGATGACAGATGATGGTGGCAGCAGCCGTTCTTCTCTGCGTGAGTAGCTAATTTACGTTGAGTAGGCTAACCACGTTATTACATTAATGCATGTAAGGTGAACTAGCAAACATCATCATAGCTACATGCGGCTGTCCTCTTGTTTGATGGCAGATACTCCCTTCACCCTGGCTAAAAAGGCTAAAATGACCAAAGAAAAAGTGGAAAACAGTTAAACATGAGAGGTTTAGGACAAAGTTTGTGTTTTTTCCATTGTTTAAGCACTGCTTCCAGCCAAGAGTGATACCATATATGCCCCATAGCTGCAGAAAAGGCTAACATTGTTATATTTTTTACAACAGCTGAACATGAGAGGTTTTTGGACCAATTTTGTGTTCTCCATTCTTTAAGCACCGTTTGAGCACCGGCACCGTTTCAAAAGTACCGATTTGGCACCAGTATCGGATAAAACCTAAACGATACCCATCCCTAGGCAGGACAAAATAAGTCTGACAGTTAGAAAAAAGTAGCATAGTTACATACAGAAACAACCCGTTTAAATAACTATAAAGCAAGAACACTTAAGGCTAAAAATCATGCTTATTAGCTCCATTTAATGTAGCATACCTTTAATATACTGCCTCAACATAAAACCACCAATTGTGCAGAATGCCCTCCCTTTGTGATGCCAAAAGCTTGCTTATCATGGGTAACCTGTAGTGTCAGGCATCAGGACATTGGTAACAAATGCTTTGAGTCTTGAGAGCTGCTGGGTGTGGCCTTCGTGAACCTGGGCTGTTTTTGCATGTGGGACAGATGCTCAACTGGACTTTGTAAATAAAGTTTCGAGCTCTTTGTAAAATTCCTCCAGTTGCTCCTGTGCAATTTTGGAACTTGTGACATGTCAAAGTAACATCTGCATGGAGGCCAGGACTAAAGGTTTTCCCAGCAGAACATTGCACTGTGCTTTTCATTTTGTGACTCATTGGTGAAGACATGCATATATTTCCCTTATTTTCCCCCAGCACTCCTGGCCACCTTTTTCTTTTCTCTTTTTTTTTAAACACTCAATTTACTGAAGCAATTTAGTGACTTCCTGGTTTCCCTTGGGTTAGCCTGGAGCTGGATGTGCGTCGCCTGGAGGTGGCTGAGTTAAGTGTCACTGTGGAGGGTGAATCCCCCTGATGAAATATCAATATTTCACCCTAGTGATTTGATGCCGTTTGACCAAACATGACAACGTCAGCATCTCTGTGTTTGCAGTCTCTCTGCATGGAGATGAAGAACATGAACAGCGACGCTGTTCTGCTAAACTACAGGGTTTTAGAGTATTTATGTTTTACTTGTTAGCTGAATAAATCAAAATCCTTAATTTTACATCCTATAGGCTTTATCGCTATGCGTCTTCATAGTGTAGTGACTTAGACATTTGCTTCACAAACAAAAGGTTGCTGGTTCCATTCCAGTTGAGACAGAAATCCCCTTTAGGGTTGCGTCAGAAAAAAAAACATGGGGAGCTATCAGCTGTGGTGACCCTTGTGAACAAAGAAGCACCCGAAACTAGGTTTAGGTAAAATTATTTTAAACTTAAAGTGATTTCTTTAAATTATTTTAAAGAAATCTAGACTATTGGAAAATGCCTAAAAGACACTTTGAATAAAAAAATGTCAGTGCAAGAGTGCAAATTACTACTTATAGGGCTCAATGAAGCCTAATTTTTGGAGGTTACAGTTCACTTTACTTCAACTCAATTTTATTTATATAGTGGAAAAAAACCATCATCTCAAGGCGCTTTATGTAGGAAGACCCTACAATAATTCATCAAAAACCCAACAATCAGACAAAGTGCTATGAGCAAGCTCTTGGCGACAGTGGGAAAGAAAAAAAACAACCTTTTAACAAGAAAAAACCTCCGACAGAACCAGGGTCAGGGAGAGGCAGCCGTCTGTCATGACTGTTTGGGGGCGAGGGGAGGGAGACACGACAAAAGATATTATTAATCTCTGGCTGTTTTCCAAAGCATAAGTAATAATTAGATGCAGAGTGGTGTATAAACACATAGTAAGTGAAAAAATGTGAGTGAAGAAGAAACAGCAGCCTACAGCATAACTATGGGAGGATATAGGGTCACCTGATCCACCTCTAACAAATGCTTTATCAAAAAGGAAAATTATGACACTAATCTATAGAATCTAATCTAATCTATAGTATAGAGGGTCGCTGTAAAAAAACTGTAAAAAAAAGACTGAATACATGTAAATAGAGGGCTACTCAAATACCCATAAATGCCTAAAACTCAGAAGTTACTGCTAACTCTTTTAAGCTAAGTTTTGCTAACGAGGCCATTTTTCACCAAAGTATGTCTTTTACCTCTTCACTCTGTGCATTATTGCCAAAATTAGGAACACCCTGTCTCAGATACTAGAAGAACTAGTCCAAACATTTTTCAATTCCAGGCTGAACTCCTTGTTACAAAAATGCCACAGCAAGTATACCAACAGGGACTGGAAAGAGACACATTCTCTACTTTTATAACTAAGCTTGACAATTTTCTTTTTGATAATTAAACTATCTCAGTGACCCTGAAAAAAGCATTTATCTGCCACTACTGCATGCCATTAAATTTGAATTCTCTCTCCTCCAGCTTGTGCTTTGTACTCTCTCTTTGCACCTCTCTGCACAAGCTACACATTTATGATCTGTAGTTACGAGCCCAACTAACCTGTTCAGTGTTTATAGTGTGTTATTGCTCTGCGCTCATCTCTTCTCTCGCCACTCCCCACAGCTGACTGAGGCAGATGGCTGCCCCTCCCCGTCCCCCTAGTTCTGTCTGAGGTTTCTTCCTGTTAAAAGGGAGTCTTTTTCTTCCCATTGCCAAGTGCATGGCTACAGGGAATAGTAAGGTTTGTAACACTGCAAAATTTTGATCCAACTATGTAAACTGCTGTTTTTTTTAGTGATCAAATACATTTTAATGCTAATAGTTACAAAAAGATTTACTACGCTGACAAAATGTAATCAAAATGAAATTTTTTAGCCATAAAGAAAGAGACAGTAAGTTATATAACAAAATGTCCCTATTTATTTGAGCATTAAAATAAATAGGGACTGTTTTTTGCTAACTTTAAAATCAAAATCAGAAGTATTTTTGTTGCTTTTACATCTATCACACTGTTCACTGTTTTAAAACCATGTTGTGCTCTGCAAACTGTGGGGCAGCTTTTGTAGTAATGCATTGACCTGCAGGGGGAGGCTGTTGTTGTTGTGTGTGTGTGTGTGTGTGTGTGTGTGTGTGTGTGTGTGTGTGTGTGTGTGTGTGTGTGTGTGTGTGTGTGTGGAGAGGGGTGTTGCCGTTTCACCAAACACATTACAATACTGTAACACTGTAAAAACCCATATTTAGCCAATGTAGCATGTTAGTCAGCAATATGTCTATTTCTTTAAAGGTCCCCAGGTCCCCAAAAAAAGAACTGTTTGGCAGAGTTCTGGTAATGCAACAAAAAAATACAGGTGCGTGTAAGATAACTGAGGCCCTGCTCAGTACAGTGAGGAGACTGAGTGGTTGGCAGTGAAGCTTGAAGCTGTCATTGAGAGCGAGGTCTAAAACAGACAGCAGTTCACTCTCTATTCATTTAGTATCATTACAGGCCTCCTAAGAGCCCTAATGGGCCTAATAAAAAGACAGAGGTAATAATGAGACTTGAGGGCCCTATATGAGCAGGAGGAGTAGGAGAGGGAGAGCCAGGGGAACAGGAGAACAAGGAAGCCAGAGAGTGTGTGTGAAAGATATTATGGCAGAGGGTGCGCGGGACAGAAACAGAGAAAAAGAAAGGAAAAAGAACGAGCATTAGATAAAGTGAATAGAGGGCGCTGTACGCTTTTGACTTGAATGTAGTCTACGCTTTGTGAGGTGGTCTGTGTGTGTGTGGTTACAAATCAAGGGCCACAATAACATGTCTCCTATCATGTTCTTGAAGCCAAAATGTGTGTTTTTGTTTTATTTTTTAAAAACTTCAATATTTTTAATTGGCTCCTTTGCACACAAAAAAACCTAAAGCAAACTAAACTGTGAGGATTAAAAATTCATCAAATTACTTCTTTCCAGCTGTAAAACACAAATATTTAAGCCTTCACAATGAACACGTGTACCACAATACCTAAGGAGTATTACATGTTTCTTCCCAGCTCTCCACATGTGGATGCTGAAGGACTTTCACATTAATGGAGCGATCTGCGCTAATGACTCCTATTACCTCATCGTTAAGGCCATTTGCGCAGTGGGCTATGAGTGTAATGGAGGGAGTGGACTGTTAAACTGTAGGGACCCCTTTTGTCTTAATCGTTACTTGGTGACACTTTGACCCAGTGGCCGCGGGTAAAATGTCTCCAGAGTGTCACGTGCTGCCTTTAATAACTCTGACAGATCTGGATTTAGATCCTCACACCATACAAGATCAATACTTTTTTATTTATATTTATATATATATGTGTATATATATAAAAAAAATGTAATGAGAATAAGGCAGTGGAAAAACATTACAGTAAAATTCATTACAGGCCCCATGGGGCTCCATTAAATTGAGGAATTTGACTGTAGTTACCCTATTTGGCTCTTTTATGAAAAATACACCTGAATTAGATTTTTTCCCTTGTTCACAAGATGTTGGATGGAAAAGAGGTCAGGAGTAAAAAACAAAAAACAAAACCCAAAAACTGTGCATTTGGGTCAGGGAAGCTCCTTTTGTTCCTGTTAACGCTTGTTTCTCGATGTAAACTCGAGAGTGGTGAGACAGCATGTCTCAAACCCCAGCAACCCTCCATTGGCTAATCGTTTAATAAGGCTTCTCTTTTCCTAAACATTCATGTAAAGTTCAAAGGGCTGGTTTGGGCTCAGCTCATTTTGGCCCACAGTCCAAACAGATGATGTAAGCTTTCCCCAACAGGTAACTTCCTTCATGTTACTCCACTATGCAATCGATGCTGTTTTCAGATGGTTGCCCACTTGGCTGACTGTGGATGAAGTGGCTAGGTGCCCCACTAGTGGAACACAGCATACATTTGAGAATCACTGGTCTACAGCAAATTGACACATAATGTGGAGGAGTTGTCTCCTAATGTCATTCTCCATTCCTGAACTTTTCTTACTGCTAAGGCCTCAATCACACGAGCCTGTCAACGACCATCTGGCAAACAAAGGTCATAAGGTTGTCAGGTAAGGTCCCTAGTTAGTTGCCAGGGTTGTCAGTAGTTTGCATGGAAGTACTGCAAATACTTGCAGACATCTCTCTGAGCTTTAGTTAAACTTAAAAAAGTACAACGCAAACCGGAAATAAAAAATATTTACCATTAGAGTAAATTTTCCTGCATCAGCCAATGCATTTCAAAAGCGTCAACTTTTACTTTGAAGGCAAACAACAAAATGACATATAAGTGTCATTATTTATTAAACAAAGCCAAAATGCTAAATAAATACGCCCCATGATTCAGTTGTTAGTAGAACCGGCTTTAGTGACAATAACTTGAAGTAACTGTTTTCTGTATGACATCAAATCATTGTAACCTTCTTTACGCCACTGATTTAGCCCATTGAGGTTTGTTTATGTCAAGCTCTCTTAAGGTCCCCTGTATTTCAGTGAGATTGAGGTCTGGACTTTGACTGGGCCATTACAACACCTTGATCCTTTTTCCACCCGTGAATAAGCTTTCTCACTGGAGTTCAATTAAAAAAAAAAACAAACTTTAACTCTTACCAGACTGATGTGCAAGAACATTGGGCTCAAATTGTGGTCATAAATATTTTGTACTACTGAGTTTTGTAACCTTGTAAACCAAAATATCTGAAAATTTTATGTTTGTGCATTCGTAGATGAGAATTTGTTTGTGTGTGTAAAAAAGATTTGTGTTTGTAAAAATATTTACACAAGTTACAGTTTTTTTTGTTAAGGTCTGCTTACAGATACAAAACAAAAAACTATGTGTAAAGCTCTGCGCTCAGGTTTCCTGGCTGTGTGTGAGTTTCAACATACAAGTACGAATTTTGACCCGTTTTTTCTTCCTTTCAGCTGATTGGTCAATGTCATCTCAATCACAAATTTAACAATCCAATCAGAGAACAGATGGGTTTGGCTGTTGGAGTGGCGCTTTCCATATAAAAGTTTCAGATATTTTGGTTTACAAGGTTACAAAACTCAGTTCACAACTACGCATTTGATTTACAAGTACAAAATATTTATGACCACAATTTGAGCCCATACATTCCTGATATCTTTGCTGCTTGGCATTACATTAACACACATCTGAATACCGCAGACCAGCAAACTGCCAAAACCTCAGTTTTCACAGAGGTGCTCACCCTCGCTGATGATCAATTAATTAACTTGATTAGTAGCAGCTTGCTGCCACTTATCTTTCTATTTCCTACAGAAGCAGTAAGGATGTACTTTGTTTACACACTTCTACATCTTTTAGTTTTTGTCAAATAAATAATGACACAGGTTACATGTCATGTGCATTTCCTTTGAGGCTTTATTTACTTAATTTTAAACAGATAATTTTTATTATGTCCTGATATGTAAAGCCACAAAATTAAAAGAGGATGTACTTTCTTTTTCCCATAACCGTATTTGCCATCGTCCTATAACTACTCTGGGCCACTGCTCAGCAAACGATTCATAGTCTTGCTTTAAGTGTGGACGATGAGTCAGTAAATGGGACAAATAGGACAGCACTGTGCCAGCCCAAAAGGAGACAGAGAGAAAAAAACTCCATTGTTTTGGCAAAAAATCATTTTTTATTTACTCTGAATAAATTCATTTTTGTTTTTACGACTAATTAATTGTGTTTAAGCAAGCATGAGACCTTTTTTAGTTCCTTACTCTGACGTAAGGATTTGCTTTTTTTTGTTATCACCTTGAAATAAATGCACAACAAAAGACAACTGAAGATAAAATTTGTGTCCTGACTGCTGCCATTTATTTTAATCAGTTAGGAACCCCTTTAAGAAATGCATCAGTGAAGAATATTACTAGCTTTAATTGAATAATAATTGAATTGACAACACGTGTGTCTTTTACATGCTTTATTTAACCAGATCAATGGCTTGCATATACTTTGAAACCAGCCAGTGCTCCTTATGAACACGCGGAGGTCCAAAGTGTCTCCTTCAGCCGATAAAGATGAGAAGAACGGAAGATCTAAGAACATTTGCATAGCAAGTCTTATTTAAGAATTCATCAACAAGGAGAAGGGAAATCCATCAGTATTTCCCTAAATAAATCAATTTCACCACAGGCCCTGTGTAGTCTCCTTAAGTAAGTAAGAGGATTGCTTTCTTTAAGTCTGGGATTGAAATGGAATACATTGACATAGGGGCGGGTCCCCCCCACAGACTCTCCCACCCCACTCCACCCCACCCCAGTCAAATCAAAGGTTTCAGCTGCTCTTTATTGATTAGATTTTAGAATATGGGACTAGCTTCTCCCTTAGGTGCAGATGAGTAGCAGATGTTAATTATCCTGTGTGTGTGCATGCGTATGAACGGGAGGGGGTGGCGGGTTATGTACAGCAGTCGGTGAAGTACTCCAGTAATCTCACACTGTAACATTTGAGCAAATCAAAGAGCAAATGGGAGCAGTTTCTCCTCCGCTTTACTAACTGCACAAGACCACACGTGAACCTTTTTTTTTTTTTTTTTTTTTAGCAACTTAATAGATGGCCTGTATAAAAAGCACCTATGTCTGAAATTTCACATTAAGACAAGTGTTTGGAAAGCCAGAGCCCTGATGACAGGTTCAGTCAAGAGCAGTCACATGTTTCTACCTGGGATATGTTTGGCCCAGCCAATGATGACCACCAGCTCGCGGTCAGCCAAGTCACAAAGCGTTGTCAGAGCCTTGATGTCTCCGTCCGGCATGGTGGGGTCAGGCATGGCATAGATCTTCTCTGGCTCCACCACCAGCAAATGAGAGACGATCTTTGTCACTAAGAGGGGGAAGAGACAGAGAGAGAGAGAGAGAGAGAAGGACGGAGGGCGTGAAGGAATATAAATGTACTGTGGTGTGCGACAGTTTTAGGCAACAGTGTTTGCCTAAAATATGATCATATTGTGCCACATCAATCTCATCTTTGGATGTAGATAACAATGCTCTCGCCATATTCCTCAAGGGGATTCATTTCACAGCTTTATGTCCCATCATATTAACTAATAAAGTTAATGCTTTTTGTAATGCTCAGGTAATACACACATTGTTACTGAGTGAGATTTTAAATGAAAAAAAGAAAAAAGCAACAAAAAAGCAACTCACGTGGTTTTTTGGCTGGAGGGGGGAGGGTGAGGCCGAGGTAGGCGCCGTTTTCGGCATCCAACCGCCGCTTGTACTTCTGACGCCCCCCTCTCACTCGATCCAGACGCACACCTGCAAAGAAAAATAATTAAAAATATCACGTATGCATAAGATAAACCAAAGCCACTCTGACGAATCCACAAAACGTAATGATTACGTAGCAAAATAAAATAAAAGGGAACTTTTCACTTGTTATGTTTGGAAGTAGGCGTTGCTGCTGACTTTCTCACTTTCTTTTTATATGCTTAATTTTTGAAAGTTACATTCAGTTATAACGACCTATTTTATGGCATCGTATTTGCTACAGCTTATTATAAAACTGTAGCCTATTTATTGGGGGGGAAACTTGACCTATTTTGCTGTGTCATCAGACTCTCACGAGCATTTCAGGGTTTTTAATTTTCTACCCTGTATATGACAAATACTATATAACCATTCTTCATATAATATACAGTACAAAAATTAGGATAACAGCATTTTTCTGTCATTTATCTACATAAACAGTTACATTCCTTTATTTTTAACCTTTCAACCATCAAGCAGGACTTCTGAGTGGAAGTTTAAGCATTCACATGCAGGATTATCTTCAAAGCCATCACAGAGGATGCGGGCTGGATGCACCTTGTCTCCTGAATTGATACGTTTGCATTAAAAGTTGTTTGAGCACTGAGGGAGAGCAAACAGATTTTACATGGTCAAGTGGAATTAAGTCGTGTGAGATTTCCCAGTGACTCATATAAATTCCTTTGATTCCCCTGGAAACAAAAGAATCCGATTAGGATGGTCTTTCAATTTCCTGACACCGACTATCCACTAACCTAATTACCCACCGTGCCCAGAGGGAGCTCATTCTTCCCAGCAAACACAGTGAGATCATTTTATGCCTGGCAGATTGAAGCTAAATCGAGAGCCCCTCTCCTAACACAGCTTTCCATTTGTACGCCTTAAAGTAATCAATAAGGCTTGCAAATAGACTTCTTGTTCTTTGAACACATGTGGATGCGGTTTTAATTAGTCAGTTAGGCAGGCAGGAGCTGGGTTTGCGATAGATGGAGCTTTAGTGGTTGTTTTTAGCATTACTCTTGGTTAAGTTAAATTTAAAATGATAAATTGGGCTTCAGGAAACAGTGTGCATGTACTCCAGATATTAAATCAGTTCAGGAGCCTCTCTCTCTCTATTTAATGGTACACAGAGGCCTAATAAAGGGTTATGCAGTTAGTTAAGCCTTTCACAATAATAAGCTTGTTTAATGCATAAATATATTAAGAAGGTACCAAAACCGAATTCATGCAGCATGTTCTTGTAAGGCTAACTGACAGTGAATTGTTGCTGCTTTTGCCCCTAACATTATCAAGACACACACACACTGACACACACACACACCAGTTTCCCTGCCGTGGGCTGCTAGGTCATGTAGCTACAACAAGCGACAAGTGACCAAACAGCCAGAGTTAGAATTCCAAGATCCGCGGGGGCTGTTTGAACTCGAACATCCAACTGGCCCATAATTAATAGACGCTGACAAGAATTAAGAGCTCAGCGCTAACCAGTTTCAGTTTACAGCTTAGCGGCGCTCCAAACAGCAGAGACCCGAGGCAGGAGGGCAGGGACAACGACAAGGGAAAAAAACAAGGGTTAGATAAGGCTGAAGAGTGGGAGGGTTGGAAAATCAAACAGAACAATCTGCTGTGCTTGGATGAATATATCTGTTTTCTGATGGTTTCTTCTTTCTCAATTTGTACATCCTCTCTCTGTCGGCCCTGCCTGTCCCAATGACCACCTGATCTCACCAGTGCGGGATTATCTCCTCCCCATGTGATATGGAACAGTACTGAGAATATGACCACAACAAGACAGCTGAATGAGGCCCCTGGAAGAGGGCCGGAGAGGGTGCGAGGGGGGCAGTGTGTGTCATCGTCAGCACCGCATTCCTAACCTCAGGCCCAAAACCACATCGGCCTCCGCGCTTCAAGACAATGCGGGTCCAGACGAGAGCCTCTGACATGGGTTGGGGGCGGCGGGGGCCAGGCGGGTCCACAGATCATCTTAAAGGCATCCAGATCCTTTTTTATGGTTGCTGGCCTTTCATAAAGTGTGACAGGCAAAGTATGGATGCATGGGTGAGGTTATGGGGTAAAAGAAATGTGTGTGCTGGATAATATGAATTCACATACTACAGCACGTTCATAACTTTGTGCTGACTGCGAGAAAGACGGGCTGAGATACTTGGCTGAAAGTCTATTCTTGCTATGTGAGTGTGTTTGTGTGCGTGCACATGTGTGTGGCAAGACGATGAGGCATATTTACATTGGAGCAATCTTTACAGCCACCTGATCTGTTTTGCTTTCACATACACAACATTTATTGACTTGTTAAAACGTTAAGGCAAATTTCTTATTAAAGTGACAGTGTTTCGCTTCATGCGCTGGCCGCGGGTGCGCCGGGTGTGTCCTGCGGATTATTTTGCTATGCGTTTATTATTTGCACATTAAATCGACAGATATCTATTTCACCATAGCAGCTGCCAAAATATTCATTTTATGCCCACAATGAAAAAAATGACAAAAAAACGGCCCTTAAGAATACATAATAACATTTTTAAAGTCCACCTTAAAACACAAACATCAAAATGAAATCTGAGTTAAGTATGTGATTAAATTTTCGGCCTAAAGCCCTCACCCAAATTGTCTAAATCCACATTCTTCGCAATGTGGTCAGAAACATCGGTCTATATGCTGAAAAACACCCACATCAGCAGTGTCTTCAATGTAAAACTGAAGCCAGAAAAACAAAAATACACAAAGGAAGACAGAAGGTTGAGCAAAAACAAAAAAAAGTGTCCAAAAAAAACATTCATGATATAAATGAGATTCATTCTTCTGGTACAAAAAGATGCTCTACAGAGCAGCTGTCATCACTGAAAGGTGCATGTGTCTCATATCGAGACTGTGTGTTACTATGTGAACATGTGCTCGTGTGTACATGCGTGTTTAAGCTTCTCACTCTCAACTATTTTCAGCCTTTCACCTGTCAGAGGCGCTTCTTTCGAGAGAATGTGTCAGAATTGGCTGGCTGGCTAACGCTGCCAAAGGGAGATTAGGAGCTCCCTATTTTAGCTGGGAAAAATCAGAGGGATGCGGCGTGCAGCCCCCTCCGACGCAGCCTGCTCACCCTTTGCAAAGCGCAGCCGCTCTGCCCTTTCAGGGCTGCCTCTCAACATCTGATCTGGAAAGTCAGAAAGAGCTACAGTAAAGGCTGTCATCGGGTTTTTTTCTTAAGTCTGGGTGGGCTGAAAATAAGAAGGGAAAGGCGAAGAAAAGACGACACAAAAAGTTGAAGGGAACTGGATTGGGTTGGGTATTAACATGGCGCACCATCTGCTGCAACCCCCTCCCGGTGGCCTGGCAATGCTGGCACTGCTTAACCGTAACTGCCATGGCACTTGTATCACTCTTTATCATGTTTTACACTTACATAAATCTGAGCCAGCGTGTCCACAAAGGGCTATTATTTTGTCTCGCAGTGCCGCCCTAACCACAGATGCAGCTCTAATAAAAAACATCTGCAGAGCTCGAGAAGGGCCGAGATCATTCATGAAGTTGAAGCTGGTGTAGTGGACAAAATAAAATGTTTTTAAAAAGCTAGAACGGTGTCAGTGACAAGCATGGGACCTCAAGGAGCGATTCTGAGCCCCTTGTCAGGGGTGATATACATTTTAACATGTGTGTCGGGAAGCGAGTACATGTATAGAAGGGTTGTTATGAGGTCAGCGCTTCGCTAAATCCTTTTCTTCGGAGGAACACGTGTTAGCCTCCGTGTCTGATCTATCACCTGCCAGACAGTGAGGACAGGCCAGTGCAGAGCCTCTGGGTGGGCGCTGACTTTCAGCTGCATTCTGCCAGCTACTCTGACACCCTAAAAAGCAAACAAGCCCCCACACATGTGCTGTTAGATAGACAAGTTTACGGTACAAGAAAAAACAAGTGGCAAGAAGGGAGGGGTCCTTCTCACTTATAGTTTAAGTACTTCGAATGGTGCAGACCAACACATGCTAAAAATTCTGGTTCTGAAGACGCCCACAGAGTATAGACTTTGGGTATATCTTTATTATGGTGATGTAATCTTAGCATATAGATTGGTTTCTGATTTAAGCCTATTGATTTGGAAGGGACCTGACAGTCTGTGATATTGGATATGGCTTTACTAATCTTTTGTGTATGTGGCCGGAGGAAAATAAGGCTGTAACATTACCCTGGTAGCCACGTTCGCTCAGGAAAGACTGCTGATCCCTATCTGTGGTTAGGAGAGGGCGAGACAGCGGTGTAGGTTGCCAAAATAGTCTGGCAGCTTGTGTTCATCCACCACATTACAGCGATGTCAGAAAATCCCAGCATGCAAAGAATAAACCACAGAAACACCGAGCTAACATCACTGAACTAGAACCCACCAGTAGTGACTAAAAGACCAAACTGTAAGCGCCTTTTATGCTCAGACCTGCTTCTTCCAGGACAGACACTCAGTGGGTATAAGGCAATATGCTTCTGTTCCAGTGGGACTTGGTTTTTGAACACGATAATTTGTTAACATGATGATCGGACACCTGTTCAAGGACCAACATAGATACCCATGCTTACTGGCACAAAAAGAAAAAAAGAATCCATCTCTCTTCTTCAGCAGGATGTGACTCAAAGCGGAAATTGAAAAATGCACACGCGGTAGATTCTTGCATCATTTAACACCGTACAGTAATGCTATGGGATATTAGCGCCGCTATTAGCTGGGGGCACTGACTCCTGGCAGTTGTGACTGACACCATACCTTCCGTGAGTTGTAATTACGTGAAAGTTTTTCCACTGACCTGTGACCTTTCATCAGTCTCAGCTGTACATTTGAGGGGTCAGTGAATGAGGCTTCCTCGAACAGCTGCCCTTCGCTGCCGTCCACCCGGCTCATCCAGGTGCTCTGCTTTGACAAAGCAATAAAGCCGAACCAGGAGAGAGGCCTGTCATCTATATTATTTATTCGATTTTCTTGGAAAAATAATAATCTGTTACATCTTAAACAGACAGCTTAGCTCAACATACCCTTAAGCATAATCCATAAATTCCCTTTGCATTATGTTGGCACTGGCCACAGCTAGAATACCTGATTTATTTAGACCCCTATCACACCTGAAGCCACCAAACCAAGTTCGAAGAAGTAAAGTCAGCTGATTAGTGGCAGGTGGCGCACAGCAGAAGGGTTTTCCCCACCCACTAATGGGGCTCAAAATCCCTGGCAGCTACCCTTTAAAAGTCAGGATGGCACGACTGGCACGAGGAAGAGAAATATTGGAAACTTCTAGAGCAACTCATCACAATATATAACTCTCACAGCACCCCAAGGGAGGCGTTTTTTAGGAAGCCACTGCCAACGTGAGGGAAATTTGCAATGGGAACAAATGAATAACTTATGAAACTTACAATATCCAGTTTATGTATTTATCAATGTTTACCTGTTAATAGCTGAAGATTATAATAGTTAAAATAGAAACGTATCTGGAAACATTTTATTAATTAAAAAGTTAAAATGGTTTCATTTCAAAGGAAAGAAGTAAAAAAAACACAAGCCTGCTTAATATTGACAAGGATTGCTACGAAAAATGAAATTTGCTCAAATGTGTAAACCTTCAACATAAAACCATTTTTCTGTTTGGACACCACAATCATGAGTTTACACCTAAAAAATCTGTTTTTAAGCTGGAAAAGCTTTCAGTTCATCCACATCAGAGAGTCAGTCAGCTATTTTTTTATGTCAAAGATCAAGGTTTACTGCGATCTCACAAAACATATTTGGGCCAAACTGATTAGGTCTGGCTTGGATATGGATATAAAACACAAGTTAACTGGTTTCTGGTTTCTCTGTAATTATTAGGGCTGGGCCATATTATACCGTTCACGGTAATACCGGTATAATGTTAGGCAACGATAGGAAAATGAAATATCGCGATAGAATGGGAGTAAAACGCGCATGCGCAGTGCCTTTGTTTTCATACGCACATGGCCGATTGTTGAGTGAAACAGATGAACCAGAACTGGTTTGTAAAAATGGTGCAACTTCAGTGATGTGGAACTGGTTTGGTGTTTGTCCGTCAGATACACAACAAAGCACATTTTTTTGCAGAACATGCAAGCGGCCGTCGTTATTGTCATATTTGTCGGACTAAGATGCTCTTAAATCTGGGAGTAATCTGGGTCCTAAACTCCGTATGCTTCAGGTCAAACAACACTGCAGCATCACTGAGAGTTAAAACCTGTCTAAATTCTTTCATCTTTAATAAAATGATCAGCATTGCTGCTTTACCAGGTGTAACTATGAAGTTTAACTTCCAGGCATCCATGAAAACAAAATTTATTACATTTAACGGAGTTAGAAGTTAGCAGGAAGCTAGCAGAAGTTAGCGCGCTAGTTTCGCTAGTTACCTAAGCATGATATTGCATGTTCTGACGGAGAGATTTCTGAAAAAATTCAAACGTACAGCTCTGCTATCACTTCCAACATAAATGAAGACAGGAAACTAAACAGCAGTGACGTTTGTAGGGTTACTGAAGTTGGGCTAGCTGGTATATAATGATGTGCTACGTGATCGCTAGCGACACAGCTATGTTAGCATAACATAAACAGTGAAGCTGGAGGACGAACACTAACACTTTTCCACTTATAAAAGTTAACGTGAAGGTTCTTCATGGTTAGAGACAAATGCAATCGCATGGCAGGATGCTGTAAACGGACCAAACTTCAGTCAGGAGAACAACTGAGATAATCCATCCACAATACGAGGTTAGTCATTAATATACTGCAACAACATGGGAATAGAGCAGCTGCCAGAGAATTCAACATTAATGAATCAATGGTACAGAAGTGGAGGAAGCAAGAAGAATGAGTTTAATAAAGTTTGATTTATCTGACTGCTTTGTTTCGCTTAATGTGCCATATAATCCCGTGCACCTTATGGTCCGAAAAATACGTACTGCACACTGCAGTTTAATGTTGCAAAGCACCTCTTTTTAACTTCAGTGGATATTATACATGGTTATGCTCAGGATATGTCAGCCCATTTCTACTGGAAATGCCTTTGGGTTAAACTTTCAGCAAGGAATTTGCATTTGCACTGTTACATTTTTATAAAGCTTTAATGTACATAAAAACCAGCTTCTTGTTTAAGTGAAAATAAATGGAAGGTTGTCTTTTTGCGCGAGTAATGTTGTGGAGTTGTATTTTGTTTCGCATCAATTATATCGTCAGTTATATCGTTATCGCAAATTTTCAAATATATATCGTGATAAATATTTTTGGCCATATCGCCCTGCTCTAGTAATTATTGTATTTAGGTCTGGACTGTGGAGGCATCACTACAAT
This sequence comes from Rhamphochromis sp. 'chilingali', assembly GCF_963969265.1. Lineage (NCBI taxonomy): Eukaryota > Metazoa > Chordata > Actinopteri > Cichliformes > Cichlidae > Rhamphochromis > Rhamphochromis sp. 'chilingali'. The sequence goes on along the minus strand of NC_137932.1, from coordinate 9,712,813 downwards.
TGTGGGTGTCTTCAAAATATCCCTTCAGTAGACGCTCAAACATTCGTCTTTGTTGGTTTAAAAGATTTGCGTTTCAAATCTGAGTCTGGATAATTGTGAGGATAATAGAAACCTTCTTTATTAAGCGAATACTTTAACACTACGCTTCCTTATTCTTTTCAGTGTATCCATCTCCTGTTTGTGGAATGTGCTGTTGTCTTTAAGTCCTCTGGATTCATTCCACGCTGCATTAGTTATTATTAATCTCTGGCTTTCTTCCACAGTGTATCTTTTGTCCTGTCTCCCTCCCCTTAACTCAAACCAGTTGCAGCGGAGTCCGCAGGTTTCTAACCATTGAAAGGGAGTTTTTCCTCCCTGTCACCGACTGCTTGCTCATAGGGAGACGTCTGATTGTTGGGATTTTATCTGTATTATTGTAGGATCTTTATTTTACGGTAAAGCGTCTTGAGGTGACAGTTGTTGTGATTTGGTGCTATGTAAATAAAATAGAATAGAACTGAATTGAATCTATGAAATAATCCTTGCTAGTGTTTCCTAGATTTTACCCACAATGTCACTCTGCTGCTTGCAGTTCAGAGTCTGCATTTGTGCCTTCTGTTATTAGTCCTCCGTGTTTGAACCTGTTGATGATATAACTAACCTTGTTAAACACCATTTAAGTTAACATTTTAAGAAATTACACAATGTAATTGTTCCTTGTCGGTGACCAGCCCTTGGTCACTTGTTGCAGGGTGATCTCATAGCATAAAGTGAGGCTAGCCGCTGTCCCCTCCCCCCTACTGGTTCACTGATCAAAGTCCCCCTTAAATCTGTAAGAGTCCACGCCACTGCAGTATGCCATGATTAAGTGTCCTTTTTACTCTTAATTGAACACCATCACTTTTAGAAAATCGCCTACTGTGCCACATATTGCGGTGGCTGTGACGCTGCGCCTCGCACACACACTGGCCGGCTTAGCCTGGCTCTCCGCTGACAATACCCCACAGTTTTTCCTTTAAGCATGCACTAATAGTTTCAGCTTTATTTCTGAAGCAAATGTGTTGCTATTTTTTTTTTTCTTCTGGCCAAGAGTCAAAGGCTCAGTGTGAGATATTTTGGCCAGGATTAAGACATAAAAAATGGCTGCATGTATAAATAGTAGCGTTATGCCAAACAGAACGGATGGCCCCTCTGTCTGAGAGGAACAAACGCAGCTACGTCACAGTGAAGCTGGGTCAGTGAAAGTGAACTAAAAGAGAGACACGCAGTCTTGTGTTACTGGGACAAATTGCAGTCAACTTGTGCAGGCTGCTATTACCAGATGTGTACAAAACTATATGGCCATGGTTTTATTTTTAGGAAACAGTTGTTTTTCTCTATGTGGAGCTTATAAATAAATTTATAAATCGTATGTTTCTTTAATTTAGGATTCAGTGTGGACTATGAAACACATACACACACATTAATGCTATCAGAGCACATATTACGTCCTAATAAAATGTACGATGCGGTCATTCCTCTAATCAATTACACTTAATCTTAATGTTGGTAGAAATAAAGAAATCCTAATGTGTGAATGAAATATTTAAAAAATTCCTTTGCTTCTTTTTCTCTAAATCTTTATTTTCTTATATCTTTTATGCCATCAACACCTATGGAAAGCCTACACTTCTGCCTTTTCCAACTATTTATTTATAAGTGACTTATGTATGTATGTATGTATGTATGTATATATATGTATATATTGTACTATTCTTAGTTAGCGTATTGTCTGTCTTGTCTTAATGTTGGTTTAAAATGGAGCACTGTAACAAAAAATAATTTCCCCCAGGGATCAATAAAGTATTCTGATTCTGATTATTTCAGCACATTATTCAATTAATTTACTGTTACTGTCAGTGTGCATTTATTGTCCTATACAGCGTTCGTACCACAGTTGCTCAAAAATTATTCTTTGTTTCAGTATAAGACAAAGAAATGTAATTAAAATAGGCTGTATTTCAGCAATTTGAGATTTTGTTTTTTCTCATGGACATCTGTCCAGAAATGTTCACTGAAGTCCAAGCTCAGCACAAGCCCTCTGCGTATAAATAGCATGATTTAGACTTTTCATAGACTTTGCATTGGTGTAGGATAGTTCTTCTCGCTCTGCAAACTGAAAAGATAAAAAAAATGCTCTTCCCGTGGAAAGAAAAAAGAAAAAAAGAAAATCTATCGGCTAGATTTTCCCTCTGTACTCCCAGAGGACTCACACTGGAGGAAAAACAACACGTGCAGGAAGTGAGGTGGGATATTCGGAAAGCATTTAGTGGATCAATACGGCAGGCAAGAGAGGGGAAGGGAGACAGACAGACAGACAGAGTGGGAGATGGAGAGAGAGACACCCAGAGCCCAGGGGAGAGGGAAGTCTTGGGGGAACAGCCTGTGCTTTTTAAGAGTACTGTTACACATCTCAGTCGGTCTTGGTAAGAATATCCAGCTCAGCAGCTTTTTCCACCCAGCTGAGTTAAACACTCAGAGGCTCGGCAGTGTGAGGAGAAGTAAGTAAGGCTTGTGGGTGATGTCACCGGTGTCTCCCTGAGGCCACAGCTGGCTTTAATATCACTGACCATCCTCTAGACCGGAGTGACCATCACAGATCCACAACCATTGAAAAACAGACAGCTTACTCTAACATATAGGCAAACCTCCTGATTTCAGCTTGATCATAAAATCTTTACACCATCTCATATATTTTAAAATATAGAATCACAAGACAATTTGGTGCCATAGAGGAGAGTCTAAAGTTTATATACTAATAAACAGAGAAAGCTGCCTAAGAAGCATATGATCTTTAGGATTTTGATGTGACAGTTAATTAATCTAGACAGATGCTATTAGCACCAAGGTGTCAATAGCCAACAATGCTATTTGCACCAGTGGGTGGAAAAGTTAATGTGGCTATTTACACCAGGGAGTATATAGCATGGCATATACGGCATCACAGAGACAAGCACCGGGGTGTCCGTAGCCAAAAGTGTTACTTGAACCCAAGCACTCACTGCCAGAAAGGCGTTCTAACACCTCAACTATAACCTTTTCCTGCACATAAAGAGCTAGTTTTGTTACCCAAGCTTAGCCACAGTGTGACTGAAATTAAGTCTAAAAATTACATGTGTGTGGTTTTATAAGGGACACAGACTCCAGACAAAAGTCTTTAAAGCATTCATCCACCGCAGCCCTCGTCACTCTGCGAACTGTGAACTCAACTGCTTCACGCTGCTTCCTATGTGATATACAACCATGGATACAACAGTACTTAGATTTTTTCGTAGTGCTGAGGAGCAGCACTGAACAGAGACCCCAAATAATGCAGCTTTGCACAAGGGGCAGAGTAAAAATAAAAGGATAAAGCAAACACACACTCACATATATATATGTTGTGTGAGCTTGTGTGAAAAACCAGTACTCACCCTCTTTTAGCATGCCAACTTTAAGACATTTCATAAAGCGGCAGGCCTGGCAAGACTTTCGTCTCCTTTTGGTGATCTCACACTCATTGGTAGCCGGACAGCTGTACTCGATATTCCCTGGAAAAGGATTGGAAAAAAAGGACTCCATTATTCTGTGTGCTTAAAAGATATACATCAGCAATTAGGAATAATTTGTTTTGGAATTATTGCGCTGGCAGGAAGATCAAATCACACCAGGCGCGGAGTGAGAACACTGCAAAATACACAACACGTGTGTGCACATGTGTGCCTGTGAACGCACACACACCTGTCCCAAGGTGACCCCGTGTGACACTCCTGAAGGAGAGGAGGGTTTAGTGGCATTTTGATGGGGCATGTAAAAAGCACCTACCCGCCCCGCAGTCACACTCAAATTTTGATTCACAGATAAATTAGCTTCATTAATGCAGAGCGTCCTCTCTGCAACGCTCACCACGACCCTTTCCAGCCCATCCTTCTTCACCTAAAGGATGATGGGAAAACTGCCCTCCCTCAACAGCACGGGGCTAAGAGACGGACGCACAGCTGAGCACTCTGCATAATGTTCTCCAGCAAAGACCAGGAGCTGCTGCTAGACTGGACAATCTAAGACTGCGATATCATGTAGCAAAGCTCGATGTATTATTCAAGTCGTCTTGACGGTTGTTGGCTCACTATGGAAATATTTCCTATGCAATTTAATCACTCAGATCCAAAAACAGCCAGAAAATGCAGACATATTGAATCTGCTGGAATTTAACCGCTGCCCGTCTTTCTCACCTGATTCCGGTTAAGAGTTTTTTTTATTTATTTTTTCCCCAAATCATTACGCACACACTTCAAAAGTTGACACGACACCAAGAATCCAGTGACAAATCCTCTTTCCCAAGTATCCGTAACCCCATGATTGACTGTTTGAACAATGTCCCGTAAGTCCAGAGATGTATTAATGGTACCTAAAAACAGCAAACCAGGTGTTGTCTGTTGCAGGTCTGCCAGAGGAGCGCGCACACACACACACACACACACACACACACACACACACACACACACACACACACACACACACACACACACACACACACACAACCCCCTGTTGGTCAAGGAGAAGGTGCCAACATTTGTCAGGATCCCTGGCATCGAAAGTGCCAGCAGGGTCACACGCACAGTTAGGGGCCGAGGGCACCACGCCAGCATGTTGGCAGAGGCTGCTGCTGGATTCGGGGTAGGTAAAGTCTGTTAAACTGAGAGGCATTAGCAGAGGGGAAATAAAGTACACTGCAGCGCTCGTATGTAGAGATGCACGCCATGTACCTTACTGCATACTACACTGCAAACTAACTGCATGCAGCAAGAGCGTTATAATATTTGCAGTATTAATATATAGTACTTTAGTTTTATTCTCAGTGCGAATACTAGAGGGTAAATTCTTATGGTAAAAATTACATAATCTAATGAGTACACTTAATACTTTTTAATGCACAGTAATGTCCCACAATTCACACTAGAGACAATTAAGAATAAATGAATAACTAAAAGAATATATATATATATATATATATATATATATATATATATATATATATATATATATACACACACATATATATATTTATATATATATATACATATATATATATGTATATATATATGTTATATATGATGCATGTTGTATACATAAAGAAAATCTAATTCATGTTAAATCACATAACCACATTTTGCACAAGCACAAAATGATGAAAATGATGTGATATGTTGAAAGGCATTAATAAATCTGTGAGTATAAAATTCCGGTTTTACAAAATGAAACACAATAGTTTTCATTTTTTTCATCTTTCTTCAGCTGCCTCCTTGACGTCTGCTGTTTGTTCTATTGTTGTAGAGCACCGAGCAATATGTTATTTTTCACTAACTGAAGGCAGTGATTCTGAGCTTTGCCTTAACAAGCAGACAACATTACAGTTTGCTGCATGCCTGAAATGTTGAACTTATTCTCTGTACTACATACATGCAATATTTCATGACCTTCTGAGGTTGATGAACTTGCTTGGATATCAAATTTTCTTCCTTCAAAATCAAACAGTAATCCAAAAATAACAGGATAGGTCAAATATGACCTGCATGTGTGTGTTTTTTGTTGGGTGTGGGTGGGTGAGACGAGGGTCCACAATAGACTTAAATTGCCTACCTCTAAAAGCTCACTGTCGGCAACCCTCTTAGTTAATCAGGTCTTGTGTCCACCTTTATTTCTCAAAGGACATTTCAACCACTCTAATAACCTTCCTTAACCTCTCTTATTTTCCCTCTAAATTTTGATATATTATTATGCTATGCTATTATCCACGTGCATCTCCACTCAAGTTGGACCTCTTCCTGTCCTCCTCCTTTACCGAGGCCGGGACCCCCTTCCTGATTACCATTCCATTAAAGCAGCTTCTCCTCTCTGTGAATGACCACCTACCCCATCCCTCGTCCCACCGCCTTTATTTAGAGGACTCTTCAGCGTCTCTGTCTCGCTGTTCCCTTCCTCTGTTATTGCCACCACAACACGTGCCTCTGCTTCTAATTGGACCCCATCTCCTTCCCCTTGGGTGAGGGCTTGAGGGGCCTGGGGGCAAAAGGAACGGATCCACACCTCCCACCCTCCTTTCTTGACTTTCTCCCAATGAAATGCCTGGTTCTTAATTACAGTCACCCAACACTGATTGTTATTGACTGAAACTCCCGTGGCTCAGGTCGAATGACGGACAGATTAAGCTCATTACAGGCCTGTCCTCCAAGAAGGAGAGTGAAAAGAAGAAGAAGAAGAAGACTACAGTGACGAGGAAGAAGATGAGAAGGAGAGAGAGAGGTCTCGGCAAGACAATGCAAAGTCACACATCAGCATTACTGGGGCACGAGCAGCCTTTTAACTACCAATGATTGATCATAAACAGGCATGCAGGATTTGGACAGAAGGCCAAAAACATTCAGTAAAACCCAACAAAGTGTAGCATGCGGACTGAACAACAGATATTGTGCTGATGACTTGAAAGAAAGTAGGGGTTTCCTACATTTTCTGATGCTCCCGATCCAAAGATGCTTTAGCCTCTTGTACATGAAAAGTGAAAATTCTCCTAAGATAAAACAATCCAGCCATTTTCATATAGGCTAATTAAGCCAGGAAAGGCCTTCCTAAAAATGGGCAGCCAAAAAAATGTAAATAAATAATAAGTTTTGGAAAATATGTCTTTGCTGTCTCTATTTTTTGTGTGTGTTTTTCTTTTAGAAATGTCTGATAATTAATAATGAGAAATAGGATATTTTAGAAAATTTTAGAAAAAAAACCTCGCTGCCAAAGAAAAAGAAAAATTATATATATCAGGATGAGGCTTGGTATATTTGTCATCATCACATTAAGAGTTATTAGAAAAAGTCAGAATTTTGTAAACATGTGATGTAATTAGAGAGAGTGCCGAAGAGTTTCACTCTTAAGACCAAGTGAGGTAACCAGCTCTCACATCAGTCCCACGTTTTCCATCTTTATTCTGACAGTAATGCGCTGTTTTGGATTTTAACAAAAGCCAATAAAATAAAAGGAAAAAACAGTGCCGAAAGATGCTTCTTCTGTTTCTTCGTGCTTCAGTAATTGAGAGGGATTTAGGCAGAATACTTTTCAAATTTGCCTGACTTAATGTGCCCTCACTCTGACTCCATGTATCCAGACACAAATGCTGCAAATCAAATAAAAAAAAAAAAAAGTGGCGCATTATCTCTGTCCAAAAGATTACTCTGGAACGGATCCCACACATGGCAGATTCGGTGCCAGATGTATGATTCGCATGCAAAGACATCAAAAATCACAAACTAGAGCAGATTTGCGGTCTGGGCCTAATGCCTGCGGTAGACACCACATCGTATTAGCCCCATGAAAGCACTGAGGAACCTGTGACACGCACGACCACGTATTCAAGTGAACGTAAAGTATTTAAAATCATTAAAAAGTAGCACTTCTCTATTGTGACAAGAGTGAAAATACACCTTGCTTAAAAGTACTGGTGGAAAGTCAGGAATTTATTGTTTTAAGTATAAATTTATGTTTGATTAAAATTCAGTTTCACTAAAATTATTCATCTCTTTACTTCAATGCTTTCATGTAACAACCTTAGCAATAATTTACTTTTTAGAATAAAATATTAAGAAATACAAATCATTGTTTTTTTATGGCCACTTTAAGGGAAAAAAAGATAACAATGTAACATTTTTATCTGGCGCTGTTCACCTGTCGCTGTTTTGATGTCTGTGAGTTGGTAACACCTATCGACAAGTGGTTTTCTTTTTTGCTACTTATTTTGAAAATCCAAAAAACAGAGGCCGTCAATATCGATTGATCTGATAATCCACAGAAAAAAACCAATAAAAAATAAAATGAAAAATTTTTAACGTGTGTGGGTTCTTCATTTCTCTTCTATCGATCAGTTCTCCACATCCTCTGATTTATCTGGTTAGCTGTGGTGTTGTGAATGAATATTATTGTGTCTAATGTAGTTAAAATAAACCAGTACTTAAACAGCTACAAACAAAAAATGCAAAAATGCAGTGCATGGTCTAAGCAGTAAATGGGAGCACCACAGAGCATTTTTCTAAGTATTCACAAGTTATAGTTAATCCAAAAAGCAGACATTTTTACTCATATTTTCTATTGCTGCGGTTGTGCTTTTACTTGTCTCCAATTGTAACAAAAATACAAAGAACCCATTACCTAAAAGACAGTTTTACTGACAGCTCAGGTGAGTCAGTGAAATGTGAAAGGAAAAGTGGGAAAGGGGGAAAATACCTTGTATCGTTCTTTTGAAAAAGGCTTTGCAGGCCTCACAGGAGGCCACTCCGTAGTGGTACCCCGAGGCAGTGTCGCCACACACCAGGCACAGCCTCTTGGGAATTCCATTGAGCATGTACTCGCACTTGATTGGCGAGTCATCGGCCATGCCGCCGGAGCACTCCTCGTAGCGGCGTAAGCAGGCGCTGCCGCCTCCCAGCATGCCTGGGTTGAACATTGGGGGGGAGTCCAGGGTGTGTGACCGTCCACTGCCAACGTTAACGTAGCCGCCGCTGGCGTCAGAGTTGCCACTGGGGCTGTGGTGACTGCCAGTGTCTATGAGCGAGGAGGAAGGACTGGAAGGCTCAGTTTTGACATAAGAACCACAGCTCGAGGATAGGTGCCGGTCCTCGGAGGGCATTCTGGTTAATAACCTGGAGAAACACAAACAGAGTCGGAATGGTCAGTCAGTTTTGAAACTGAATTTACAGGGAATGCAATGGTTTTCCAAATTTTTGAAAAGAAATGAATGCTTAATTCAGTTCAACTGAATTTTTATAATGTCACCGCAAAATGCTTTATCCTGTCCAGTAAAGACCCCACAGTATAAGAGCTAAAAACCCAACAATCAGACAACGCCCCTATGAGAAGGCAATTTGCGACAGTGGGAAGGAAAAACTCCCTTTTAAGTGGGAGAAACCTCGAGGAGAAACAAGGTTAGAAGGGCAGCCATCTGCTTTGACTGACTGTGTGTGAGGAAAAAGAGAAAAGAAAAGGACAGCATTGGGTGATATGGTGGAGTTCAAACCACTTGTTTTAAAGCACATATATAAGTAGGCAGAAGGACACCATGGTTTGTGTTGTTTTCAACTTTTGTTTCCACGAGTTGTTTGGTTGGATTTAGGAAAAAAATTGTGATTTGGATTTGGAAAAAAACAAAACAAAACACAAAAACTGTCATATTGGCATAGAAACCACATCAGGGGACACTGAGCTTTGGCATAAAAATAATATTTTATTACACAAACTAATAACATAAAAGTAACATATCTCAGTATTAATAATTAGCAAACTTTTTAAAAATATTAACCGTTTTACCGCATTTTCTTCACACATTTTTAAAACTTTTTCTTTAAATAAAAAGAACGCAATGGCTCTCAAAAAAAAGAGGACCAAACAACAGAGCACAACAGAGCACAAAAGCTTCGCCGTGACTGTACCGAGTCTTGCCTGCTACCATCATCCGCCACTCATTCTGCGAGAAATTCATCAGCCCGTTCACCTGAGTTTGATAGATTGCCTTACACACACAACCATTAATGCGCCGGAATGCCAAGTGATATAGTGCAGTAGCTCATTCCTCTCAGGCAAAATGGTAACTAACGACCATGTCAACAGATGCCCCATACATCTTGCAAACAATGCCCACAATTGGTCGGCTGCCAGAAGTAAATGAATGAATGAAACTTCAGAAGGCTGTTAATGGACAAAGAGAGGTGTTACACTCAGCATATGGAGGATTGTGGGTAATAGATAACCCAATCAATAGTCCCAGTTATTTTGCCAGTGGAGGTGCTGGGTTACAGCTGGCAGAGGAAGTGCCTTATTCCAAGAATTTCATCATAAAGATTACAAAGGTAGGATTAAAGAAAAAAAAAAAATCCTCATAATGCAGGGTAGAAGCTAAAGAGAGTATTCTTTATTTGCCTTGTTAAGCTTTATAAGAAATTATACACTTTGCTTAACGGTGATGTTATAACTCCATAAGTATGCTTGTTTACTTAACGATTACTGCTACTGGTGGGTAGTCATTTCTCTTTGAGGCCGCAAAGCCAGTGTATGTTGCGCTCCTTGCTGTAATTCAATAATATTCTCTCAAACGAAGCATGAAATGAGGCCCGGGTTGGTCTTAGAACTGCTGGCTCTGTCTGTCACAGTTGGTGTTGATCTTACAGAACTTCAGCCCTTAAATTCTTATGAGTCATAAATATGGGGTGAGAGTGGCGGAAAGGCGTGATGGGAATGTCTGAAACTAATAGCAAGCTAATGCTGCTTTACAGTCTGAACTTTTTGGCTTTTTTTACTGCCAGGAGCTGTCTCCATTTTTTTTTTTTTTAAATATGGTGTTGTGTTTCCGAATGCATTTTCCTTCTTTTGCCTCCTTTGCACAAGTGTTTATTTAAAGCCAAGAAACCTCTTTTTTTTTTCTTTTTTAACTGCAAACGAGTAGTGAGAAGAAGAGAAAAAGAGGAGGAGATAGCCTCTACCCCTGGGCCCAGATCAGATCTATTGATCCTCGGCTTCCTTCCTGTTCCAGATGAGGCATGAAAAAATAAACCCTCCTCTTACGGGCCCCAGACATTCCTTATGCATTTTTAATCAGTCGAGACTGTTAACATAGTGCGAGATTGAGAGATACAGCATTGTGTTAGCCTTCATTCTAAGGATATTGTGGCTTATAAAAGACTCAGATGACTCATGTTAAATCTTGTTAGCAATCAGCATTCACCTAGAGTCAATTGGACGATATATTTTCTCCAAGCTGAAGTGGAGAGAGACCAGCCTGGTAATAGTTAATACATCATTGCAGCCAGATAGGGGGGGATTCCCTATGGAATAGCACATTGTGGCATACGTAAAAAGTAGTTCATTCCACACTTAGCACACGGCAACGCTGGGGAGATGTTTTTTGTTAGGTTTAATGGAAATTTCTAATGGGCCCTTTCAAATCTGTCGAAATGAAATAATGGCACGAACCACCAATTCGTGCAGACAGAAATAGCTTCATAGTTTCATAATTTGGTCGCCCCCCCCCCACCAGCCCCAATATAAAGAGACATAGAGTTTTCAAACCACAGCCTGACTCTCCTCAACCTGTCCCACTCCCTTGACAAAAAAACACACACACACATGCACTGCACCTAATACCTAATGGGGTAGTGTTTGCTCCGCTGCGCAGAAAAATTGTACAAACGGAGCAGACAAGCAGGACTCATCAGACAGACGTGAAGGTCACCTGCCTTCTCTGTTCTGAGAGGCCCACACAGTCCCACAATGGACACCACGGAGCAGCAGATGCACGCGTTCCAGTCTGTCCACCACACGTCAAGAGACTACTCTGTACGACAAAATACAGTCGTCCAGAATGTTTAACGCGACAGGACTGTGATGCACGCTCAGATCATTGACCATTTTTTCTTTTTTGAAGCTAACATGAGATAGGTGTGGAAAATGTCCCGACAGAGCAGCTGAAATCTCAGCTGTTTGCATGTGCATGTGTGTATTTTGGCATGCCTCCTCATGCTGGCAGAGCCGCAGATCCCCAGCTTCCCAACATAAATCCCGAATCCATCCACCTCTTCTACATGAAATATGTTGTCTAGCCTCCTGAATTTCAGCATGATAAATTTACACCGCCACTCAAACACGAAAAAGAAAATGCATATTTAAAACAGTTCTCCATAAATGACCTCATGCTGTCCTTGTCTTGGGTGAAGGAGTGAATATATACGGCTCTCCAAATTTTTACCGTGTACTTTTCCGCATAAAGGAAATATTATTGTTGAGCTTGGGGTTAAGCTTGTAGCAGGGAACACAGCGTAAATCACGGTGCTGAACACACAGTCGAACATGGAAGGACAGAGGCAAGGAGCCATGCATGAAATTAGTTCATTAATCTTTCTATGATAGGCTGTCCTTGTTTGGGGCAAACTCTATCAGCTTTAAACGGAGTGCCCCTTCCCGCCTGACACATAGATTACACTGTTAGTCAGTGGCCGCGGTGTCTGGGAAATGAATGGTCATGCAAGTGGGAAAATGGGGGTAGCGTGTGTCTCCAAGTGTTAAGTGGTAACAACAACATGCGGGTGACACAAATGAAGGTCATCAAAAATGTGTGTGTTCTTAAATTTCGCTGCTGCGAATATCGCTTTTTTCCCCTCATATATTTATAATGAATACACATTTAAAAGAGCTATCCCTGTAATGTGCTGATTTGATAGAAGCAAACACATGAAAGAGGATTTCTAATAATCTAATAATCATCTGCTACAACGTTGCAGATTCAGTCAAGGAAACGCAAACCTACAGTTAAATGTGACAACAACAAAAAAATCTACCAACTGAACAGAAGTATTTATTGTATTTGCCTTTAAAGGGTGAAGGTTTCTTCTTTTCGGAGCATCTTATTCCTGAAGTCGTTCGGATTTTCTTGCATTGTTGTGTGACTGATTTATCTATTCCCTCTTTTTCGGATACATTTGAGCTTATGTTTAGTGTACTTGCATGTGTATTTAATATGTGTTTATGCTAATGTTCGACTATGTGCATTCCACACACAGACTTGTACATAATACTGAGTGATTCTGGTTTAAAATGGATCAGATTGTATTCCTTTGCAACTGCTTTAAAACCACAGTTTAAAGCTTGATGATAAGTTTGTGGAACCAAGCATATCCTTTACTTGTGCTGCAAAGCTGGAAAGTCATTCTGTAAGTTATTTTGCTCTGACACCTTCATTTTTAAAAATATTTGTTTTAATGTTGTTTTATCTCAGGTAGTAAGTCCCAGCACTAGTTTTGCATCACATAGATATACTTTGTTTCTTCTTCTCTATCTCTCTAACACACACGCATACACTCACACACATGCACATACCATACAGAGAATTTCCAGCATATGGCCTCTTCAATGTCACTGCCACGAGGAGAGACTGCATAGATTTCCCACATGGATGATGTCTCCTTACCTGGAGTATCAACCCCCATCTACATACACATCCAGCACCTCTAGGAAATTGCTCTCTCTGCAAAGTCAAACACACCCCTAACTGCCTTTTAAAAAGAGACAGAAGAAGGAGGTTACGGGGGGAGAAAGAATAAACGAGCAGAGACTTAAGCCGTCATTGGGAATCAGAGAAGGACTCATGAGGGACAGTTACGATATTGATTTCATAAATAAACAGAGATGGCCATCGATCCTAATGTTATTTTGCATTTCAATTACTGCCCAGAAACATAACCTTCAAACGTCTGCTTCTCCACAGTAATAACATCCACTGATAATCACAAGCGAGTCTTGTTCGGCACAAATTGGCTTTTCTCTCACCCCTCCTACCCCTTCCACCCCCCACACCCCCTTTTTTTCTCCCCCAAATGTGTAAATGACACAACTTTGCATTTGCCTAATGGTATTAGAGCATGGACTGAATTTCAAGTGAGACTCAAGCTGATACAGTAAGCGCTCCGGTCAATTGACACAATGCAAATTAACGTGGTGAAGAGGAATTAAGTTCACAATGTGAGACCTCGTGAAGCTACGATGAGGCCCATTAAATTAAACATGCCGGCTGACCCGCACTCCATGATTAGACGCACACTGCTTCTTTCCTTGTGTGTGTGCGTGTGTGTGTGTTAATTTCATTTGATCAATAAAACAAACTCCTTCTAAGAAGTCCTCTCACTGCTGCTTACACTCAGCCTGAGCACTTGAAAGGCACATTCATGTTTGATTGAACAGCAGGTGAAGAAAAAAAAGGTGTCCATCTCCAGCCTGATGAACTCAGAGTCTTAACAGGCCACCTAAAGGATATATCTATAACAAGAGGGGCGGTCATGACATGTGATGAAGCTATTTCTCCCCTCATGCCATCACACAGAACCAACAAAGCTCGGCTCGTAAGGAGTAGCCACTGCTAACAGTGAACGCGACAGTCATGAGAAAACACAGCAGCGACTTCACACGTTCAGAGCTGTTTTTATCTCGGCCAGTTTTTGTCAGCTTTATGAAAACTCAAAGCTGGTGGTGAAGTTGGAAGGAAGCAGATTGTTTTCCCCCCCTCACCACAGTTTCAACACAACGCAGCACTTTCCCACCACCTGCTCCCTCCATCCGTCAGTGGATTCTTTTGGCTTTCCAGTCAGTTCTGCTGGTCAGATCAGCCAACTATCAAACAAAGTTGGTAGAGATCACAGCCCTCGTGTAAGGTTTGGATCCTTTTCAAGCAGTCTGACACAAACCAAACGGTGACTGGTGAAGTGCGAAAAGGTGGCCGGGAGCTGTGAGTACACATAAAGTGAAATATTCAAACTCGAACCTTGGACAGCACACGAAAGAAGCAATGAGTGCAAGATCGATCACGAATGGATGGAAATAAATCTGCCACTACATGTTCTATGTTGCAAAAAACACTGATTGCAGATAGTGAACTGCACTCACTGCAAATTTGTAATGCTTGAATTCCCCTAAACAACTGGCAACTCCAGGTACTATTTTCCTTATGTTCAGGGTTTTAAATACTCCGTTGCAATCAAATTAATTTTACCTCAAGCATCCGTACGTGACACCAAGTGTTAAAAAAAAAGAAAAAAAAAGAATAAATTGCGGGTGCATCTTAATCACAGCAAGACCTGTGTGTTAAGCGTAACAAATTACAGATGCAATGTATGATAAGATGATGTGCTCCTCTTTAACAGACACAGTCAGGTGTTTCTATGTATCGGACGGCTAAAATTAGATCCCAGGTCAGTGTGTGATTCTTTGGTCTACATGTGTGTGCATATGTCTGTCTATCTGTGTCTGCATACATTTGGTCGCTTATGCATTCCTGTTTGTTTACTTGGGGAGGACACCTGTGGGAATAGCAGGTAAAACAAGTTGAAAAAAAATTTGAGCAAGCAGTATATTTAATCTTCATGTGACGCCTTTGTCAGTTAATAATAAGTTAATTAATAAGTATTAGAATTTCTATAATTAAAAAAAAAAATGCAGTTATTGTAAAAGAAGAATAAAGCAATATGTGTAAAAAAACGTGTCTAATGCGACTCTTAATTCAAAACTGCCTCCATTAATTTTAAAGCAGATGGTTCTGACTGACAAGAAATAGTGGAGAGCACCTGTGGAGGCTGATGCAAATAGTAGGTCATATGCAATTATGTACAGCTGCATTTTATTGTGATTTTGGTCCACAACACGCAAACACGATCCCGACGTGCACATTTTCATAAAGAATAAATCACTAGATGTAACTAATATTTTGGTCTCTTGACAAAGCAGGTATTTGCTTTAGCATCAGAAATGTGGTTT
Organism: Rhamphochromis sp. 'chilingali'; assembly: GCF_963969265.1. NCBI lineage: Eukaryota > Metazoa > Chordata > Actinopteri > Cichliformes > Cichlidae > Rhamphochromis > Rhamphochromis sp. 'chilingali'. The sequence continues at coordinate 9,697,483 of NC_137932.1, read as the reverse complement.
GACAGCTGGGCACTAAAATCCTTTGACCTTTCACCTCGGGCCAGTATGATAGTTGTAAGGCAAAAGTCTCCAAGGGTTTGAAAGCAGAGGCAAACCTAACTAATCACAGATATATGTGACACTGAGCACACAGATTTTCAGCGTGCGACTTCTCGATGTGGGAAAATGTAGGACAACATGGTTAATGCAACTTTAACGCTTACAAATACATTTTTAAATAAAAAAATTCTAAGTGTAGAATCGTTTATCTCAAGCAGAACCAGTAAAAATATGTAGAGTTGTGGTGTTAGTGTAGTGCTGGCCTATCAAATATGACCTAACAAGTATTTAAGGATGCAGGTATAGCATGCATAACCAGCTACTCACTTGTCAGCACACGCATGCATATTTTTTTATCTGCATACATAAATGCAGACACACACACACACACACATAGATGGACACAGACACAGTCTGGGGTCACGATGGGTTAATAGCATCATATCGTAGGATTTGTCATTTTTAATCATTTCTATTTGGCATAGTTTTTTTTTTCTTTAAAGATGTAATTAAAACTTCAGAGTTTTCATTTGAAGGTTTTTTGAGTGTAAAAATGAAAGCCTTGCGATTGTGTGTTTTAAAACCACCACGAATTAACTGTGATATTAAAAGTTAGAGCCTTCAGAGACGATGCTTGAAACAGATGTATTTAATTGTAAAATATCAAAACAACTGACAAAACTGTGGTTGAAGTTTCCAGCCTGGAAATGATTTACATCCTTTTTCAAAAGGAATTTTATGTGATTCATTTGATTACAGTGAATAAATCAAATTTATGTACATCCTTCAAGGTGTGCATGACACCTTTGACTGAAGTGTTGAAGCGCTTTGAATCATCGTCATCATGAGCAGCAGCAGCAGTGTATACATTTTATTTCGTGATCAATAGAACTACATACACTTAACACCAAAATGAGCTTTTTTTGATGCATGTGCAAAGTGCATTAAAACGACACATACTTCTACTGAGCGAACAGCTTCTAACCAAAGCTGCTTTGTCGTTTCACTTGCTCAACCAATACAAACCGATAGGATCTCATTTGTTTTGATTAGGTGCAGTGGCAGCTCTGATGCAGTTAGAATAAACACTTGTTTAACACTTCAGGAGATGCTCCCCCTTTTTTTTTCTTTTGTGGAGCCTTGCAGAGTTGGAAATATCCTTAATCGCAGTCCTGTAAAAAGTGCTTAGCAGATTAAACCTTTCCAATCCCATCTACAGATTAACATTAAGAGGATCCCAGTGAATCTTTCCAGGTATCCAAGAACTGTAACAATGATAAAGACTGGAGCTCCAAATGAGATTTGAGAGTTTCTTTAACTTCTCATTTGTTAGGGAAAAAAGCTGCTTGATCCCTGCCTTTGAGCTAAGAAAATGCACAATAACCATATGCATGCGCAAGAAAAAAATAAGTTTTAAAGTGCACATTTTGTTGTTCGTATTAACTGCATTTTACTCACATACTGTGCCACATTTGGAGGTGACCAAACTTACTAAACTCTCAGTGTTATTTAATCATAACCACCAATTTTATATAAAAACTATAAATGACAATAAAATGAGATGAGCTGTATCAGTAACACAGACAGACATGTATCTACTTCTTCAGTTACACACTTTTCTGTGTCACGCTTACACAGTACAGTCACAACTAACTTTCCCCGGGACACCGGCTGGTGCTGGAGGACAGTGCACGGGATACCGGCTGCATTAATCTGCCTGTGACTCTCTCCTACGAGCTGAGTTTAAACCCTGCAGAAGCTAGAGAGCTGTACAGAGACCAGCTCCCCGGTCTCCCTGCAGGCTACGCCACAGCAGCCACCGCTCAGCTCTGATGTCCTGTACATGAACAAGAGCAACTCCCTGTCTTTGGAAATAGTTTCGTTTGCTTTTTTTAAGAAACAAATTATAACATTTTTAAACAATTTTTATCAACTTAGAGAGAGACAGAAAAGTTTAGATGAGCTAACCAAGAAGGGAAAAAAGGGATTTGTATAAAGAAGCACCTACTGGTTGTGGTAGCAGAGAGGGTCAGGGATACACAGTTCGGAAACATCCATCAGTCCTTGTTAAGCATTCCAGATGTTGCAATTTTAAAAAAAATTCAAAAACAACAACAGATAAACAGCTGGGGAAAAGCTGAAGCAGGAGATCAGTTCCTAAATCTCCTCATATTCTCAATAAATATTGGTCAGGTGGTCCCGGGTGCTGCTTCCCCTCCCTCCTGTGTTCAACCTGCACACTTAAAATAAAAATAAAAAGAGAAGAAGAAAAAAAAAGAAAAACCTTCTGCCTCGGCCCAACAAACTCCAGTCTGCACAGGTGCCGCACGCTCGGGCTCAGGAGTACGGCCGGTGAGAAGAAAAGTGGTGGTCCGAGAAAGAGGAGAGAGGAAAAAACAAAAAAAGAACCTCAGGAAGAGATGAAGAGAGGAAACGGTGAGCAACGAGAGGAGGTAGAACACAGATGATGGGATTGGTGGACAGAGAAAGAGAATAAAAGATAAGAGGGATGGATGGAGAGCAGCAGCAGTGAGAGCGCACTCAGGCTGAGTAAGTCGGCGAGGGGGGATTGAGTCTCCATTGAAGACAAGGGGGCTCTTTAAGAACAGGAGGGAGTGGTTTAGGTGCATATGGAGCGACCACTATTGGCTGGATTCAGGAAGGTTGTCCTGCCAGCAGCCAATGGTGATGAAAGATTACTGAGATGAGACGGGCTAATGGGCCACTAGTCGGCCTCCATTCACAAGGGAGCGCTGCAAAACAGAGAAAGAAAGAAAGAAATGATAGATAGATAGATAGATAGATAGATAGATAGATAGATAGATAGATAGATAGATAGATAGACAGATAGACAGATAGATAGATAGATATTCAAAGTAATGAGGTAAACAAAAGTGGACAGCAGTAACTGACAAGAAACAGAAGTAGAGGCACGTTCGCTGAGGGTGATTTGAACAGGTCTGTTTACGGTGCTTTAAAGGGCTCAGTGCCAGATTATGGAGCTAAACGGTTCCCTTTAGTCTTTTATCCTCTCCACCATGGATCTGGCTTTCCACAGCCTGCCCTCCTTTAAAGTAATGACAGCTGCTTCCCACAGCATTCCACCAGTCACGCTGTGAAGAGAGGGGATCTACCTGTCCTTAGCGAGGCAGGATGTAGGAAAACTGAGAGTGATAATGACCTCGGCAGGAATGATAATAATGATGACGACGACAGAGAAGTTTGAGTGGATCTTTACCACGTACGTGAAATGTGGCAGCCCATCGGAGGAAACCCAAAGCCCCGCCACCCACCCCTCCAGCCCACTTCATCAACCCACATTTTCCCGATCGATGCAAAACCCATCACACGCTCCTATTGATCACAGCGTTGCCGTGTCGCCACAAGCCTCAGGACAGACTCCCGTTTCCCAACCATCTTTTAAATGAAAAGGAATTATACATTTGAATGTTTTCTTTTCATGTCAGTCCATATCAGAGTCACAGGAGCAAAAGGCTGATTGCTTTATTAAAGCAGCTGTGCATTCTCCATTTCATTTTTGATCAATATTTTAGCATTTAATGTACTTTCCTGCGAAGGAAAATCCGGCTATTCCCGCTGATCCGATTAAGACATCCAGACATAATCAATAGGGGGGATATGTTTATGTTTTTAATGAGACCGAGAAGATGAGAACTGATGTTCAGATGACATGTATGATTTCACATGCAGAAAATAGAGCCAGTGCCAGTCAAACCAAAAAAAAAGTGGTCTTTTGGTATTTTTAAGACTGAATAACTTTATGCAAAATATAAAGTGTATGTCAGACTACCTTAAAATAAAACACATTTTTATTTGGCAATGCTTAATTCAAGGCTAAATTCCACATTTCTTGCATTTTCCCGCTCCACTCTTGTGTTGCCAGCTTTCTGAGGTGGGTACATACTTGCGTCCAGACCTAATTTGTCTCCCTTCCTCTGCGCGGCCTGCTCACACAGAGTAGAGACACAGGGTTTTGTGGCATCTGACAGGAAATCTATTGAGCGCACAGTCTGTGTAATCCCACCATCACGTTATCTTCAGAAGAAGAAACCGTAATCCAATCATTAAATCTGTATTTAAGCAAAAACAGATTTTCGGCTCTATGACCGTGACTGTGTCTCTTTAAGGAGATCAGTGCAGACCAGCCTCGCACCACCCTGCATTTTCAGGCAGCAGTTTAGGCTCTCATTATAGTTTTGCTCTCATTTGCCGTTTTACATTCTCAGCACTGTAAACTCCCAGCACGGCTGCAATTTAGAGAAGAACAGCTGAGTAGGAAAGGGAATCGGGGTTTATTTTTGGAGTGAAATCTGGACTAGTGTAAACAGTGAGTGTTAATGAATGAAAACAAAGATGAGAAGGATTGTGAGAAAAAAATTTCTGTAGAGGACCAGAAATTTGCAGATTTCTCAAAAGTGCAAAAAAGTGCAAAAAAGGACAAAATTGTTACGTGTTAATAAGTAGTAATGACATATTGTAGTGGGCTGAGGGACACGGTCTTCCTGTCACGCTGCTTGTATGTAATTAAATTCTTGATTCACGAGCAAACTGCCTGTTATGGCTGACCTTCTGACCTCGCCATGAAGAAAGTGTATCAGCAGGAGGAAGTTCACTCTGTACACCTTCCTAAATGTTCTGGGCATTCAATTCAGTCTCCAGAAGCTGGTACAGATGAAACCGTTTCTTGTTGGTTCATTTATGCAGGGAACACGAGACAATACCTTCAGTTCTTGGAGCCGGTGTTTTTAGTTTCACTTCGGCCACACACCACTCGATCAGCGGCCACTTTGATGAACTCAGTGCGTTGCCTGAAATCATCAGTTGCTTTAATCAAATTACTGACATAATGAGCAATCAGTGACACGGAAAATAATCAAGGTGCATGAAGGTAGAACCAAAAAACTTGTGGTTTTCTTTTAAAATATAGAATTGTTATTATATTTATTTTTGCCATTACATTTGAGATTTGTGCATTTTAATGCGTTTGATTGTTGTCATCAAGCACTTTGTGATTCTTAACTGGAATAGTGCAATATATATACATATGACTTTTTGATCACGTTGCAAAGCTGCTTTATCAGTGTACTAGCATTTCATATAAATCTGATAAAATAAAAATTCAGTGTTGCATTTAAGTGCATATCATTATTTGATTCACTTTATACTAGTTAAAAGTTTGTTGTATGTTGCTGTCTGAAAACACACATACTGTTATCTCTTTCGTCTACATGCAATAAATCGATACATTTATTTTCATCTATTTAAACCCACGAGGAATTTGTAACTCACTCCAGACAGACATTAAACTGCTGACATTAAACTTCTGCAAGTGCAAAACCTTCAACTCCGCCGCCACAGCAAAACCGAAACAACAAACCCCGTGTCAACATTCGACTTCTTACACAAAGCTCACGAAACAGACACTGAGTCCCACAAATCCATCATTTGCACATTTTCCTTTCGCTGCCGCGTACTTGTTTGGCTCGTCTGCCGGAGGAGTGTGGAGAGGGATAATTACTATAGCCACAGGGCTGCATTAATCAGCTGGGTGCATTTGTTGGGCTTTATTATGTTCCACTCCCCTCTCTGGGCTGCGCCGACTGAACCACCAGGACGAGACAGGGCTGGTGGAGGACCGCTGTCGCCCCGCTGCCCGCTCACGCTGGGTTAATAAATGCTATTAGCCTCTATCTCTTGCCTCTTAATTTCTCATTTTACTGAGGGCAGTTAAAATAAAACTACGTGAGCGCTTGTGTAAATGAGAGACTTGTTGCAGGGCTCCGATATCGTTGACTGCGAGAGCCGGACTCCCACAATGTGACTGGATTCACTTTTCTTCTGCTGGTTCGTGCTGTTAAAAATGTCCATGCAGTCAATTCAAGATTGATCATTTACTATTGTGGGATATTGATGTGACATCACTGATAGTAAGCAACAGGCTGAGTGTGACCAAATGTGAGCATACAGCTTCTCCAAAAACATCTTTTAAGGTCCTGCGGGAGTTTATATTGTGAGCAAATGTATTATAAATATGTAAGGCTGAGAGGGATGACACCCAAATTAGCTAAGCAGCCTCCATCAGACCTTTGACTAAGTATTCAGTGCAGAGTCTGCATCATAATTAGAGAAATCCGCTGTTATGAACTCTTAAATCACTGCCTTGTTGGTGCTGTTACGTATTGTGCTCTTTGTTAAATGTTTTCACTCATCAGAAGTCACTTTGGTTAAAGGCAATCACCAAATGGCATATATTAACTTAAGGACATTTCTCCAACCTGCACTGCATCTTTGAAAGCCGCGATTGTGATTCCAGCGACAGCAAACGGTCTCCGCTGTGTTTAATCACATCACATATAAACAAAATCAATTTTACCCCCCACGCTCTAATTTTAAACGACTCCTTGACACCGCTCGAATCCTCTGCGACTCGCCCACGTCAACTGCATAACACAAGAGGGTCTGGGATGGAGTCACCTTTGAAGCAAAGCCAGGTTGTGTCATTGTCGGATCAATACATTCATCTCAAGTTCATTCCAATATGGAAGCTGGCAAAAAGGGGAGCCTGGTGCCGTCAGCTTTTTAAAGCCTTACGATGCTTGCGCGCATGTCCGTGTCTAGACCCTGCCGATAAAAACGGCTAGCCCAAAGAGAAGTGGGTAACACAACTGATTGGACAAAAATAAAACACACAGGAATGCATACGAGCATCTAGATCTTCATGATAGCAAGTGTGCACATTAGTCAGCCTCACCGAAAGTGTCTGAAAGAAGAAAAATATAGCACGTTCTCAAATTCATGTCACAGAGCTGCCATTTGGGCTCATACTGACTTCAACGTCTCAGAACACCCACAGGGCACTAGTGACTCTTCAATTACGAGCTTCCCTCTGAGGAACGGTTAACTTAAGTGCGAAACTTTCTGTTTTAAATGAGCGCGTTTGATAGGGAAATTATCCTCTTCGTTCGTCCCAAACCCACAAGGAAAGAAGCTCTTTGTGTGAATGAATTACCTCCATGGGTGAAAGAATTATCAAAACGGTTAAGCGGAGATTTGGTGGCGTAGCCCGTAAAAGAAGCTCTCTGAATATTAGTTTAGCTGCCGAGAAATCATCAAGTTAAAATAAATAAATAAATAAAAGCAAACATTTATGCAAAGCAGCCTCATTGGCAGCAAATCTCATTTCGGAGAGAGAGGCTTGGTATTCCAGGCTCGGCTCCCCCAAGATCCAGGGATGACTTTCATTTAGTCTCACCTCTCCCTCCAACTGGGGTCACCCCTGTTGGTATAGCAAGCACAGCAGTCACATTGCTCCGCCATGCACACAGATTGCTTACTAGACCCGCCTGGAACCTTTCATATTTCCCAGTCAGCATTTTTACAGGATAATTTTGGCAGCCTTTAAGGATATCGCTGCCTTAATAGAGGATAAAAATAAACGGGTGGTGGAAGGGCTATATCAGGCCGGTATAATCTTGTATTCTACACTGTGTGGAGTTAAACGTCTGGCTTTGGCTCCATTCAATGAGATTAAACTTCTCCCCAGCTGATTCCAAAAGACCATTTGTCCTATTTTTAAAACTATAAAGAGCATTTTGAGCCAACTATATCTAAAAAGGCCAGTTAAATTGATTAAAATACTATGGTGTAAATGGCATTATAGAGCAGCTTCTAAGAATGTCTTTGGTCTATATCACATTGAGCGACTCTGGTCAGCAGATTTCTACAGATGGTTTGTCAGATTCAGTTTGCATTTGTAGTCGTGTGCAATCTTTAATGTGCGCTGTCTGTGCATATACATATACAAACAGTGGTGAGCATGTGTGTGTGTGCTGTATGTGCCTATAGCTTTGGGCGTTTGTGTAGTTACAGCAGTGACTGGCTGCGGTATAAGAAAGCTAGTCAAAGTGTCTCAAAGAAGGAAATAGCTTAATTCAATCAACGCTACTGCTTTCAAGACCACAGGGGAGCCGGCTAATGGTGTTAGAAACTTGAAAAGTTGGAAAAATAAGCATGAGGAAGTTCTGACTACCTGGGAAAGAAGTCTGTTCCTTGAGGCTTTCCTATGCTGTATGATAGTAAAAGCTCCACTCTTCAGGGCCTTGTTGCTTCTCTGTGAGCTCAAATGCTGGATTTTAGCTTGTGCTCCTCCCATGAGGGGCAAAGCTTTGCAGAAGTTGGAGGAGGGTTATGTGAAGTTCAGTGGAAATGTTTTTCGAGTACTCAGCCAACTTTTTAATAAAAGACAAGAATATGGATGGTTGAGTAAAAAAAAGAAAGAAAGAAGTAACCCTTCTTCTAAATAGGCATCCTGTGGGCATTGCCTTATAGACTTATGAGAAAGAGACAAATATTATTGCAGAATCCTGAGAAAACATGACAGCCTGCGTCTAAGACTGTGCAGTGCAGGAGAAAAGCCGTGGCTCGATAAGGCGCGCACCTGGTTTGTTTTGTGCGCCCTTCCCCCTTCTCCGACATTCACCCGCATTAATTCTGTGATTGTGTCTTCCTCTCATTTTCTCCCTCGTTATGCATTTAATGTTTCCAATTTGCCATCATCACAGAAAAACGCCACAAGAAGCAATAAATTCTTTTCTAATTCAAAATAATTAGGATTACACGGACCAGTGGTTTTCAATCAGTGAGATCATCTCGGTGATAGATGGCAGGATAACTGGTCATTGCCGAGACATAAATATTGTGTCGTTCAATTAATCTGGTCTAATGAGGTGTCAAAGCTGCCACTCATCCATCAAATACAATTAGGAATAAACACATATGCATGGAGATGGGTAATTAATAATTAGCAAAGCAAAGAAAACAGTATTGGTTTCAGCAGCCACATTCACAGAGCAATTTACCACAGCTCTGTCTTCATCTGATTTTTCAAGTGACTGAGACAACGCCACATCAAAGGAATTTGAATCAGTTTTTTATCCATTTTCGTGTCCCATGTTTGCCCTGTGATTTTGCTAGGACGTATGTCAGTTTGCAAAACAGCGTCAAACCTTTAATGGGCATTAAACGACAGTTTAACCTCAGAAAAATCCACTTACCTTTCAGCCAAATGAGCAACATCTAGCCCTGGAAATAAGAGCATGTTTTCTGTAGGCGTGCTCTGAAAACTCGATGATGGATAGAGGTCTATTTTTTTTCTGGACCAAAAAAAGGGAAAAACATTTATTCTAGATCTTGGGAATTAGGGGCTGTCATCAACAGTTTGTCTTCATATTTCTCTAAAGCCCACAAGGCTCATTGTCCTAAAAAAGACATTTCATGCAGAGGGCTCATCGTCTTCCATTTTCAAAAGGCAGCCAAGCATCCTGACAGAATTAAAGTGTACTGACGAGTCCTCAAGTATGAAAATAGCGGTTTATTCTGCTCTGTTCAAAACACAGTGTCAAAATTGTTCACCAATATCCGAGACATAAAAGGCAAAACTATTTGTGACCTGAGCGTGTCACCTCTCAGGGAAAAGGTCCTGCTCATTAAATCTGTCTGTAGCACCAAAAGCTGGCACCTGTCAAACAGGAGCAGTGAGGCAGTGTGCTTCAGACACATCGCAATTATCGGGCTTCACCTCCAGACTTTTACTCATGCTTGTTAAAACCACTGAAAAACATGACAGTTACATGACATGTAAGCTACTGTGAAGCACTGATCTCAAAACACAAATAAAAATTTAGATTTTATCTCCACATTTATTTGCATTTTTTTTGCCTAAGATTTTTTATTATCTCAAGAGTTTGAGGTGGAAATCACATTTTATCCTCAGCAGCAATGACATGTTTATATTAATTTTTTTTAAACTTATGTTCTGCATCTGAAAAGTGGTAAAGTATTCATACCAAAAAATAAAGCTCAGGAACAGCTGACCAGGAAATGAAATGTACAAATTTCTCTAAAGTTGCCCGCGGTGCTATTTATTCATCTAAATCAGCGGTCCCCAATCTTTTTTGCGCCACGGACCGGTTTATGCCCAACAATATTTTCACGGACCGGCCTTTAAGGTGTCGCGGATAAATACAAGAAAATAAAACTAGTACCGGTACCGAAAAAAAGAAGATTTATTCATAACACACGTGAAAAGACCCAGGAAAACCGAGTTAACGATAAAAACGATAACAAAATAACGCTGAAAACCGATAAAAACCCTGAAAACCATACATTTCAGACCTGAGCCTCAACTCTCGTGGCCCGGTACCAAACGACTCACGGACCGGTACCAGTCCGAGGCCCGGGGGTTGGGGACCGCTGATCTTAATTATTTCACCGTGTTGCCTGACTTGTGGAAACAACTGCTATAAAAATATTGGCCTTCTCTTTAATATCCTGACACCAAGTAACCATTAACCTAGTACTAAATAAATGATAAATAAATAAATTGGTTTTGAACTATCGGCAGCAATTCTTTCCAACCATCACAACCTCAACAACATCACTTTGTGGTGAGTGATTTAATGCCGTTGTTCTGACAAACCATCCTACTCAACCAAAGCTGCAAATTTGATAGTTTTGTGCAAAAAGCAGATGGCATTTCCACTTGAAAATTAACAAACATTCACAATGGCATATTAAAATCAAGTACCCGCGTCAATAAAGTGCTAATACTTAGCTATTTTCTAAATATGAAAAAGGCGTTAAATCACAGGCGGATGCTATCAACTTGCGCTTTTGTGTTGTGCACATGTGCAGAAGCAATAACTTGAAACTAGACTTGACCAAAGCTGGAAATTTGATTTCAATAGTTTTCTGCAATAAGCAGATAGTTTTTCACTGTACAATTAACAATCACAGTGGCTTAAAAAATACAGTGTCCATGTCAATAAAGTGCTAATAGTTCAAAATATGAAAACGGAGTAGTGTTAAATCACAGCCAGATGCTAGCAACTTGCATTTTTGTGTTCTGCGCATGCGCACACATATGCAGAAACAAGGGGTAGGATGGTTTGTGGGGTAGGATGTATTCCCAGAACACCGGGGACATTTTCTTTTTACTAGCCATAAGAAATGTGCAGGTCATTAATGTAACAGCTCAGCCAAGCTGATTGGTGGTGCCACAAAGTGACGTTGTCATACTGTCATGAGCCTCTCTTTATGGGTTGAGAGACCCTTACTTCTGCAAAGTGATAAGACAAGTAGCTTGTTATAAAAAAAAATTGTTTCTACATAAAACTGTAGGCATCTGTGCAGCTGTCGATCTCCAAACTAGATGGCTCAAAGGCACACAAAAAAAAAACAGAGGAAAAACATACATATGATTTTGAGGTTTTTCTTTAAAAGGATGTTATCAGTTGTTATTACTCTCACTGTTATAGCTAACACGGTTTCTCTTCTACTGTTTACTGGGCTAAGCTTACTGAATGGAGATGGCAGCACAGATCACGTACATATGTTTGCTGAAGTAGCAAAAAATGACACCTTAGATGGTGGTGTTGGTGGTGATATATGCCACCGGATGGAGTTTTTTACTCATAGTTTCTTGTCCAGGTTTTCACAGTTATCAGAAACTGTTTAGTTTTTGCAAAAAGAAAAAAAAGAAGAAAACTTTTAGGGAAAGATCGTACTTTGGGTTCAAGTTGTTGGACAAAACCTCTTTTTCACACCAATACAAGCTCAAAACACAACACAAGGTACTCTAGTGAACCAGTAGGATACTTCAACAAATGCTTTCAATGATAGTACGGTGGCCAACACTGGACATGTTATGCGCACTTGTGCCCTCCTTATGTGATTGTCAATGACAGAATTAATGATAGACACCTCCTGGCTCAGGCCTCATGCATACAGGCCTAGACACTGGCAACTGACCAGCTGATGAGTGGTTGGTGTCTGTCTGTGGGTGAAATTGGTCACTGCAAAAACCTAATTGTGAGTGTTTTGGTTGGTAGCACATAGGTGATTGTACTTGTGGCTTGAATGGAAGAGGCTGCAACAATAAAAAAAATACATATATACTATTTATACACTATTTACATGAAATAACAGAACAACAACCTATCCTTCAACCACAGTCCCGGAGATTAGCTGCTTAAAGACAGTCACAGTTGACCTTTGTCTGAGGTCACTTGGGAGATCGTTGCGGAGTGCATCGTGCAAACCCCTTTTGAAATAAGCTTCCCAATCGCTCTTCACCATTACAGGATCTTTAAGAGATATTGGGGACCTTGTTGTTCTTAAGAGAGTCTATGGACCCAGCATGTAGGTATGTAACGTGTAGGTGCAAGAACATTTAAGCCTCTAAACACTAACAGTGCCACTTTATACTAGATTCTGTGATGCACAGGGACTCAGTGCTAGGCTGCCAACACTGGAGCAATATGATCTCTCTTCTTTTGATCCAGTCAGTAATCTGGCCAAAGGACTTTGGACTAATTTCAAATAAGTAAGAGATGATTGATTAAGTCCAGTGTACAGTGCATTACGGTAGTCCAGTCTAGATGTAACAAAAGTATGCATTATGCTTTCCAAATTTAAAGGTTTTGAAAAAGATATTAGTCTAGAAATCTCAATTATTCTGGCCTCACTGATGCATGATTATGGGAGCAAAAGCAACAGTTATTTACTGGGCTGATTGCACTCAAAAGAGGTGGCAAAGCAGGTTTCCATCCACAAGTTATTCATTTTATAGAAATGAATAAAAGTTGCACTGATGAAAGAAATATCTTGACCAATAAATCAAAATATAGAAAAAAATATTTTATTTCACCTCTTAATATTTGCTGATAGTGGATAAAAAAAAGTGCAAGAATTGTATATTTACAAAAAATATACAAAATATACATGCTAAAATTTCTATCAGAATTGGACTGAAAATAGAGGCCATATTCAGAAAACACTTTGTTAAAAAATAGGACCAAAATAACGAAGAAATCTAAAGATGTTTCTGATCTGAAAGTAAGGAAAAAAATCTAAGAGATGACTGAAGAAGCTTGCCGGAGTCCTGGGACTGTAAGATCTACTTCCAGTCAGTCAAACTGTGCAGGAAACTTAACTGTGTTGGATAAATATGGAAATAAAATCAACACTATAAAAAGAAAACTCAATGTTAGAACGTGGTTTGATCTACTTTGTCATCTATATGACAGATTCAACCCCCTTCATTATTTAGCGAAGCAATATTTAGTAAAAGTTTCATGCAGCATGGTTAGAAATAAAATAATAATTAATAACTAAAACTATTCAAATAAAAACATACACTCAACAAAAATATAAACGCAACACCTTTGTTACTGCTCCCATTCCCCATGGGATGGACGTAGAGACCTAAAATTCGTTCCAGATACACAATATAACCATCCCTCCCAAACAGTGGTCACAAATCAGTCCAAATGTGTGGTAGTGGGCACATCTGCTATATTGAGATAATCCATCCCACCTCACAGGTGTGCCACATCAGGATGCTGATCTGACATCATGAGTAGTGCACAGGTGTACCTCAGACTGCCCACAACAAAAGGCCACCCTGGAATGTGCAGTTTTGTCTCACAGCAAAATGCCACAGATGCCACAAGCAATGAGGGAGCGTGCAATTGGCATGCTGACAGCAGGAATGTCAACCAGATCTGTCGCCCATGCATTGAATGTTCATTTCTCACCCATAAGCCGTCTCCACAGGCGTTTCAGAGAATATGGCAGCACATCCAACCGGCCTCACAACCGCAGACCTCGTGTAACCACACCAGCCCAGGACCTCCACATCCAGCAGGTTCACCTCCAAGATCGTCTGAGACCAGCCACCCAGACAGCTGCTGGAACAATTGGTTTGCACAACCAAACAATTTCTGCACAAACTGTCAGAAACCGTCTCAGGGACGCTCAACTGCATGCCCGTCGTCCTCATCGGGGTCTTGACCTGACTCCAGCTCGTCGCCGTAACAGACTTGTGTGGGCAAATGCTCACATTCGATGGCGTCTGGCACGTTGGAGAGGTGTGCGCTTCACGGATGAATCATGGTTCACATTGTTCAGGGCAGATGGCAGCTGAGAATGTCCCAGTTCTTGCATGGCCAGCATACTCACCGGACATGTCACCCATTGAGCATGTTCGGGATGTGCTTGACCGGCGTATACGACAGCGTGTACCAGTTCCCACGAATATCCAACAACCTCGCACAGCCATTGAAGTGGAGTGGACCAACATTCCACAGGCCACAATTGACAATCTGATAGACTCCATGCGACGATGTGTTGCACTGCATGAGGCAAATGGTGGTCACACCAGATACTGACCGGTTCTGGGTCCCCAGACCCCCAATAGCGCAAAAAACTGCACATTCCAGGGTGGCCTTTTGTTGTGGGCAGTCTGAGGTACACCTGTGCACTACTCATGATGTCAGATCAGCATCCTGATGTGGCACACCTGTGAGGTGGGATGGATTATCTCAATATAGCAGATGTGCCCACTACCACACATTTGGACTGATTTGTGACCACTGTTTGGGAGGGATGGTTATAATGTGTATCTGGAATGAATTTTAGGTCTCTACGTCCATCCCATGGGGAATGGGAGCAGTAACAAAGGTGTTGCGTTTATATTTTTGTTGAGTGTATAAACTGGCTCCTAATGGACTGATATTATACCAACAAACAATTTTAAGGTTTCATCTTTTAAATGTATTGTTTTATAAATAACATTAACATTTTTATTCCATTAATAGAACCTGAAATGTTTCCTAATGTTTAAGTTAAAGAGAGATCTGCAGTTGTCCAGCTGATGGTGGTGGAGACACATAAGCAATGTGAAGTCGTCAGGGTTGTCTTCCACGAGTCTACATAACAGGCCAGAGACACTGAGACACCCTGATGGTTCAGTTCAGCTGTAGCAGCAGCAAAGAGGCAATTATCCAGAGTCATTGAAGCGAAAGACAGGAGGAAAATCAATACATAATTTCAGCATTTCAGAGGGTGTTTCCTTCAACTGAATCAATGTCTCAATTCACCACTCTGACTTAGTTGTTTTGTGAGTTAAGCTCTTTTTGTGTTTCTTATTGTACAATGAAAATAGTTGATAATAAATAATGATTTACCTCTACTTCCTGTTGTGGGTTATATAAAGTCACCTTAAAGCTGCTGGATGCAAATAGAGTTTGAATTTGAATCTGCTAAATGTGAGGTCTAGCATTACTAAGAACTGACAGCACACTGCCGTGAATTTTTAGTCTAAAGTCACAAAAAAAGGTTAAACAGACACCTCTGTGCATCCTCTAAGTGGCCCAGCCGAGAGAAATTCACTTTACCCGACCCGGGGTTAAGCGTCCGGGAGGAGTTTCATCCAGTCCTAATGGCGCAGGAGCGTGGTGTAAGTTCACGCAAAGTTTACGGCTTCCACGCTGTACCATTTTATTACACTGTCACACTGTATTATGGAGGGCGGGCAGATGGGCAAGCCCTGCTTACACCGCACCAAGATGCCATGGTTAAGTGACAGCAGCCAGACACAAAAATGAAACAAATCAATAGTGGCGTCTCTCATGGAGAAGACCAAACCATGGCACAACATGATAATGACCACAAAGCCACTGAAGCGTTGAGGCTACCCTCAGAGAGGCACTTGTTTAAATGAATCTAGGTTAGTATGATTGACTAATCGCCGAGTAAATTAGAAAAGACAATATCATACAGCTCTGTGCTGCATATCAGAGCTTTGTTCTGCTCTTAGCACCCATGGCCCACGATGGTTGTCTAACATAATGGTACACCTTCCTCCATAACCTGGCAATTATGCTGCTTGCAAAAACTTCAGGCATTATCTCCTTACAAAACAGTAAAAGACCCATTTTTAGGATTAGATATGGCTAACTTTTATGTTGTGAATTTGAATATGAAAAGAGACTGGTGGGGCGCACAGGGAGCCCATGGGACCCAAACACAGACTTCCTCTAAAATGTTAATCGTTTAGCTAATTGAAGGTATGTTCTTTGTCGGCGCTGCGTTTTGGAGGGTCTCTTCTATGGACCGAGCGAGCACAAGGTAGCAGCGCTTTTAGATGTTATTGTATTTGACTGCTGCTGCACCAGGGTGCCAGTGGATTTAGGTGCTTTTAAGATAAGTTACGGGAAAAACGCACCCATACCCACAGATGTGAATGAAGACACACAAAAACCTGTACGTATACCCACCCACACACCCACCCGTGCAGCGACACAGGCACACACACACACTCGCACATGCCATCATTTGCATTTCAAAAGAGCATAATTGCCCAGGGCGGTGACAGGGGGAGTGTGGCCTCAGGATTCCCCGAGAGCGCCTGTGAAGTTAACGAATCATAAGTCGAGATTCAGCCGAAGCTCCTCTTTCATACAAGCACATTCACACCAGCGTCCTCCGGAGTAATAGGCTGGTAGAGCAGCCGTATACCGTTATTCAGGCAACACATTTAGTGCCTTTTGCAGTTCAGGTAAAAACCTTGAAGTGATTCTTTTTTTGTAAAAAAAAAATATATAAAAAGCTTTTTTTAAACATAATTTTAAGTTGTCTAAAATTTTGAGCCCAGTTTATATTTGAGCAGACCAGCACAATAAATACATGTAAAATGAGACATGCATTAAATTATTGCATTTTTTTTCTGTTAAATGCAATATTTTTTTTTTAAATGAGGCTCATTTTTTAGGGTTGCTTTATTTTATAAGTAATAACATGACAAATTTACTTGCAAAATTTTATAACCAGTCTTTTGTTCAGCTTTAGAAACATGCTGCATTCATTTCAGTTTACATCAGATGTGAATTGCTCTGGATACAGCTCTGAGTAATGGTCTTCCATTTCATCCCTCAGCACTGCTGTCAGCGAGGCATTTTCTGTGCGATTCCCATGGTTTATTGTATACGCCTCTGCACACATTCATTTTAATGCTTCCGTACAAGGTAAAATGTGTAGTAGAGCCAGTCTTGAGCCAAAGTTTGTTTTTCTTATGTTATATTCAGCACAATGAGACCGCCAGAGTTATGACACAAGAAATATATACACTAGTTTTAATGATTTTATTATAATTTTAGTCACATGCAACCCAACTGTCAGTTTTAGTGAGTTTTTATCCAGTGTGGAGAATCAAATGTGAGACTGCTCCTGAACAAAAGGAAGAAATTGCACATTTTTAAGTTGTAGAAGTTTAAGGAAGGCCACAGAAAAGTGGCCTTAGGTGAGAAAGAAGGTCCTATCTTCCCGCTCTTCGTCCTTGCAAACGTAAAGCAATAATTCTAAATAAAATGCAACTGAAATATATAAAATCAAAGTTGTTGTATTTGTTTTTTATTAAAAGAATTAATCCATCCATCAAATCTTCATCTTCTTCCGCTTATCTGGGGTCGGGTAGCAGGGGCAGCAGCCTAAACAGAGAAGCCCAGACCCCCCTCTCCCCAGCCATCTCCTCCAGCTTGTCGGGGTGAACACCAAGGCGTTCCCAGGCGAACCGAGAGATATAATCTTTCCAGCGTGTCCTGTATCTGCCCGGGAGCCTCCTCCCATTGGGACATGCCTGGAACACCTCACCCAAGAGGTGCCCAGGAGCATCCTTGTCAGATGTCCAAACCACCTAGTGATGGGAATTCTGTCTCTTTTTGGAGAACGGGCTCTTTCGGCTCGGATCACTAAAAAGAGCCGGGTCTTTCGGCTCCCAACCGGCTCTTCAGGTTGTTTTGTTGCTTTAATTAATTGATTATCAACAACAATATAAAATTATGCACAAAAGAAATTACTAATGTAAAAAAAAACAACGTGGATTTATTTATATGTTTACCTATATATATATATACGGTGGCCCCTAGAGTCAAAGCATGTACAAACTCCAAAACACGTACAAACTCCAAAACACATCGCTAGCATTAACTGACCTTCCAAAACAGAGCTACCTAGATCACTTAAATTACACAATTGAAAGGATATGCGTATTGTTTGTGTATTTATACACAAGCACTCATATATATTCAAATAATAAAAAATAAAAAAAAGTTCATTTACCTGTTACTACCACACACCAAATCCGGTCGTTGGTACTTCTTGGCTTGTGTAGCCACTAGGTAACAAAAGCTCAACACTGCCCCCTAGCATCCTGGAGCACTTCCGTTGTGTTTTGTATGTGTTTTGGAGTTTTTACGTGTTTTGGAGTTTGTACGTGTTTTATCTCTAGGGGCCACCGTAAATATACTTTTATTTATTCACTCCACATACAATGTAATAAATAAATCATATAATACAAAAAACAACTATTCACATTTCACACCACCTCAACTGGCTCCATGTGAAGGAGCAGCGGCTCTACTCTGAGCTCCTCCCAGATGGCCAAACGTCTCACCTTATCTGTAAGAGACACGAGAAGAGATATCTGTGAGAAGACCATCGAGGGAACGGTTCACCCTGCCCGGGATAGGGTTACTGGGGCCCCGCCCTGGAGCCAGGCCTGGGGAGGGTGCCCGAGGGCAAGCGTCTGGTGGCCTTAGTCCATGGGGCCCGGCAGGGCACAGCCCGAAAAAGGGACATGCAGGCCCAACACCTGCAGGAGGCGCCATAGAGGTCGAGTGCATTGTGAGTCAGACGGTGGCCAGCAGCGGAGGTCCTGGCGGACCGATCCCCTGCTACCAAAGAATGAATCATCAAAGAAAATATTTTTGGTCAGGCTACTTGATTGCCTTCTGACAAGTTTCTGTGGGGAGAACTCAGCCGATTTATCAAGCCAATATTATCACCTACCCATTCATCCTCTTATCCTACTCGAGCTGGTGGGGCTTAAACCCAGCTACCATAGAACAGGAGGCAGGGTACAGGTCTGCAGTCTGTTTCAGGCTAACACGGGAAGACACACACCTATTTGCACTCACATTCACACCTGTAGCTAACCCCTCACTGCATGGCTTTTAGAACTGTGAGTGAAAGCTGGAGAGAACCCATGCTGGCCCTGATTAGATGGTGAATTCGGATCCAGCGTGAGGGAACAGTGCTAACCTCAGTGCCCCTGTGCTGCCCCAGTATGACCTATTAGTTGGTACGTCAGCATTGGCATTTCTAATGGCTAGTACATAAAAAAACAAAACAAAAGAAACAAAAAAAGAAAGAGATGAAAGAAACACCATTCAAACATCTGAATATCAGCTTTTGAAATATCAGTATTGGTTTTACAAACCTTGTGACCTGCAGAAAATACACTGTTTGAGTAATATATCATACTATGAACATTTATATCATTGAGCTTATTGATTACCATAAACTAAAAAGCATTTTATCATAGTTCTTGCTTTAAAAGACTTCTATTTATCTTGTTTTATGTTGCTGATTAAATGTTATTACAGTCATTGTAGTGAAAATCAACAGACAAAAAACATAGATGTCTTGATTCAGCCCTGCGCATTCAGGCAGAGCACCGGGGACAAGTCAGTGAACAAGAAGCTGAGGTGATGCTGAGTCTGATACTACATGGACTATAGTCAAGTGAAAGGTAAGCTGCCTTGTTGTTGGAAAGAGTGATGGCCTGGCAGAAGTGTTATTTGTCTTGTATTGCTGGGTGAGCCCTCATGTCCACTCAGGAAGAGATGAAAAAGGGATGGACATTCTGTCTGGGAGAAGTGCTAGCAATGTGGTGGAGGACAATCTGTCATCAGCAGTCATCACTTAACTCAACCCAGAGCTGCACCACTCACTCAATGAAAATCTCACCAGACTAAAATGGGAATGCTGGGCAGAGCCAGAGAGAGATATGATTAAAAACCCACATGAAATGAAATGCAAATCCTTTTACTTTACTGCTGGCCTCAGAAATCTGAGCGTAAGTCACATTTAGACAAATCTAGAAAACATTTAAAAAAAAACAAGAAGAAATATTTAACCTGATGAGCTGCTTCGGAAACGTATCCTACGTTTTCACAAATGGTCAAGTCTGCCATCCATGTTGACACCTGATTGCTTAAACCCAAACACAGTGTAGTGCCTAACAGAGGTTGGCATTGCACGTGGAAATGAAGGACATGCGGAGTGGTTGCCCTGTCTCATGACACAATAAATGACTATGATACAGATTCCCGCAAAAACAAGGACTGCTTTTCAATTCCACCTTTTTTACGCCGATGAAAGATGAACCCTGGGTAAAGTGTGCAGAGCTGTGGTATTAATATACATCACAGGGCAGAGTGCCACACTAAATCAGAAGCCCCGGTGCATTTGTTATTCTAATGACAAGCAATGGCTGCTCAAAGATGGGAAATCTGAAGTTGGCAAGAAGATGAAAATTTTAAAAAAGACTAAAGGGCTTAATAAAAATGCAGAACCTTGTGACATTAGCCAGGTGTTGTTATTGCCACATAAATTTCAGCAGCTTTTTTACTTAACTAGTAACTAAAAATTGGAAATTAAACGAGTCCAATGTTACATTCATCTATTTAAACCACATACAAAAGGAATGTATTAAATTCTTAATTAACAATTTCAAACAAGGGAAGCCACTTTTTAAAAATCCCATTCGGGCCTCGTTACTTCATATCTCTTTTATGCATGTCCAAGGTGTCTTAACCAGCAGCTGCTCATCTGACCCAAAAGATCATAAATCAGCTCTCAGAGGAAGATTGAGTGAAAAGGGGAGGAGAAGATAGATGACTCTGCTGAACTCTCGGGATTGAATAATCAATACTGACAAAAATAAATGGCTTAACTATTTATTAAAGTCTGTGGTTAGCGCCGCAGCCCAATTCCTGTAATGTATATTTCATATACTTTTATACCCATTGATTAGCTGCCTTGTAGTTTGTAAATTACGTGTATATTGATTTGCTCATGATGCACTTGTGACTTTTACTGTCACCCATTTGTGCCACTGATAGAGAGATCAAGATCGAACTCTGTAACATAAATATTTAACCATTTTCTTCTTGGTAAAGTAGGAATTTATGTGGCATTAAAATATTCTATATGTCTAGAGATTAGAATTACTATCAACAGCACGTTATTATTTGATTACTTACAGAAATGCACGAGTATGATTATTGTGAAAAGCCTTTAAAGAGGAGGTAGTAAAGTTTTTTCATGAAAAGAATATATTATTACACACACACACACACACACACACACACACACACACACACACACACACACACACACACACACACACACACATATATATATATTGTTACAAAGACTTAAAATGTGTATAAATAAATTTTACAAAATGAAGTCAACTTGTTATCAGGTACCTGATGTGTTACCTGATAATAAAGACATTAAACAAAAGAGCACTGATATTTTCTCCCATTATCAGAGCTTACGTGCATATTCCAGGGAGGGATATTAGAGTCAAAAGATGTCCCCCTGAATCCAAACAGATTACAAAAAGAAAGAGTGGAATTGTAGAAGGACAGAGGCTAGGCTAGGTTGGGATCAATGGCGCCAGATCAATTATCAATAGGCCGCTCACACCAATACACTTCCTGCTGACGCTCAGGGCTCTGGTTACACAGATGAAAATGGGTGGGCAGGTCAAGAGTGTGATGATGATTTATGTTAGCGGGGCAGATGTGTTATTTTGTGGAGAGAGCGTCTGATAGAGATGCCTGAATGTCACCGCATGGACTTTGGGAGAGTGAGCGAGTGTTTCATACCAATGGACTGTTGCTGGCATGCTGGAGATACTTCAAAAGTCCACAAAGTGGTAGAAACTCACAGGGATGTGAAAAACACTGTTTAGCAGGTTTGGAATATTTTTTTTTATCGTTAGCCAAGAACTAAGAAGGGAAAAACACTCCAAAGACTTCTGAATTATTTTTTTTTATTATTTTTAAATTATTTTTGTGCTTTTATGCTAGTTATCCTGAAAACATCAGGTTTAAAATCAAACAAGAGGCACATTTTAAAAACAAAGCTGAGCCTCAATGCGTACCAATAATGACATAATTTTTTTATATTTGTATAAAATAGTGCAAGTGCAAAAAATAAGATCAGTTTTATCAGTGCTGTCTTTAGATGATCGATAAATGCCGTCTGAAGTCCAAAACCAAACGGCTGTTTATAATAGTTTAACCTCATTGTATGATCATATTTATATTTATGACTTGGTATGTGACGCTGGAAAAGCTGCACACTCAATTAAAAAAAATTTTTTTTAATAAAAACATGGTAACGGTGTATTGTGGTAGTAGCCGCACTGGTAAATTTTTGTCAGACGATTAAATGTAAAATAGTGTCTCTTTAAAAAAAAAAGTTTTTGAGGCTGCAGAGGCAAAATTCAAAATGTGATTACCCATCCTTTCATCACACCACCACGACAAACACGAACGTTGAGGTGAACAGGTACCACATGTGCACACTCCCAGACACGCAAATGAGATCCTGGTTTCGACCTGTCAGTCACCCATGCCACTCGCAGCCAAGGTCTAGTGACAACTGTTAAATCAGAGCATGCCTTAATCCCTGCCATGGATAATGCTGTTAAGCGTAGAGGAGCATCTTGTCTAGCACACCCTAATTACCCCCGAATGAGTCCAGCTCCTCCTTCTACCCACATGGTGCCCAACTCCACATCCTGGTGGCGAGAATAGACCAAAAGAAACCACTTAGCATCACTGAAGAGTCTCTTTTTTTTTTCTTTTCTTTTCTTTCGCAAAGCAAAGCAAAGAGCTAAACTCGCCTCCTGAGCTCCCTAACCTCTGAGCTGCTGTAATTGGGGTAGAGCTCAATAAAGATGCGACCTCCAACCCCCTCCTCTTCCTCCTCCTCCTCCTCCATACCCCACCTCAACTTACCCCTTGCAACTGTGTCCACCTGGCTCTCAGCCGTGGTAAATTGGGTTAACGCACACTAAGTGTCCCATCGTTAGCGTTGTTAATTGACTACTGCGTGTGATAATTAACAGGGAGCGGACTGCCTACCTCGCTAATCTTATTTAGGTCATTTGCATTTAAAATGGTTTTGGTCTCTCTGGCAAGTTGAAAAAAAAAACAACTTGCGCGTGCAAATCATATTTGATGGGTGAGTCTGACTGTGCAGGCACTTAACATAAAGTGCTGTCAAACTAGGACTTGTGCTTTTTTCCAAATGGTACATCTAAGTTTGAAAACTTTCAGATGACTGCACCAAAATAACACACACAGAAAAAACAAAAAACTGTGCACCAAAGGCATGATGTCCCGTAAAAGTTCATCCCATCCCACTTCTCTTTCTAGTTGGAGTTGTGAACTCTTAATGTATTTAGGTTGATTTTGTTGCCACGCTGCGATACCTCCAGATGAATGTTTCCTTTGTTGAAGCACCTTCTGTCCTATTTTGGCAATGACACGAGCGCTCGGTAGCTACGGGGGAGACACACGACTGAGCACTCCTCCTGATTCACACAAGCATTAACACAGCACATTAGCTCAGCGGAGTTGTGGGAATGAAAGATGGGCGAACACCGCTGCCCCAGGCAAAGTGAAGACGTACACTAAAGCCAGCTGCCATCTATTATGGATAGCCAGCGCCGACCCCTGCTGTTAGTGTTACAGGGGTGATAGTACTGTCCTTGCCGAGGCGGTGACCTTCGTTGGTGGGGAGAGGGTGCTGGGCAGATTAAAAGTGGACTGGCTCACCGTGCAGTCCAGGCGTACCCCTGATGTTCTGCCCAGATGGCAACCACGCACACTCACATGAGCACACGCACACACAGACGAGTAAACACACACTCTGCTGCATCCTGGGAGGGCAGATGTGGGGTACGAACATAGCCGCTCCTCAGGGTGCTCAGCCTTCAGAGTCTATACGCTACATCTACATTTTTTCCCTTCGCACACACACACACACACACATTTACAGAGCAACACACACACCCAGCATGTAGTCCTCAGAGGTCTAACCAACCCTCACCTCCTCCACTCTGCGTCTGAGTGTTTCTCCATCACTTAATTCTGGCTGTATGTATGTGAATCATCCATCACTCACTCAATCAGTCCATTGAATTTCATTTAGTGCGGTGTTACACAGGGCATGTGATTGATTCACTGGTACCTTTTCACTGAAGCTTGAATGACACACAATGCTGGTTTGTGTAGAGGCTCACACACACACACACACACACACACACACACACACACACACACACACACACACACACACACACACACACACACACACGTACATATCGCTTGCTTATATGCTACTGCACTGGGTTTCCTCTGCCAGGGGGGGAGAGTTGGTGCCCATGCTGCCAACGAAGACCCCTTTGAGATTTCCTCAAGGTCGCCATGTCCAGCTGGCTGTGCCAACATCTGTTCAGAATGGCCTCAAGACTGGCATGAGAGAGGCCTGTCTACGCTGCTTGACCTTGGCTCGGCGGCCGCGGTTTTGGGAAAAAAATGACTGTTACAGCAGACAGACTACAGCGTGGATGATGCATACATGTGGTGTAGTGCACCTTCTTAAATGTAAACGTGTCGTCAGACTGTAACCCAGATACGCTCTCTATACTAATTAAATGCACAGGCTAACATTTAAAGCGACTTCACGCAGTATGCCATCCATGTGCTTCGCTGTAATCAACAAAAGCAGCAACATCACCATCGCGGTGATAAAAATAGATCATAGCAAGGCTAAAAAACATGTTCACATTGTTGCAGCTACACAAGTTTATGCACAATCCCAGTTAGGGTTTGTGTTTGTTACTCACAGTGTTAATGTGGACATCTATTTTGTTTTAGTTTTAGTCGAATAAATATCCCTCACACTCTGTCAGCTGCAGATAACCTTATGACACAAGGAGATTACTTTTGATTGGATCACTTCCAAACTCATCCCGCCTTTCTCCACAACTTCATTCGTTCTGGTTGGATCTCGTCTCTCCAAAACATTTTCATCTCCTTTTTATTCACTGACTAGAAGTTCAATACATTTTAGCAAAGTTTTGGTCCTCTTATTGTCTTGTTTTCATTAAAAAAAACCCCACTAACAATCAGTAAGAAAAACAAAACAAAACAAAAAAACACAGTAAAAATGAAATTAAAACTGGTTAGTCAGTAGGTTGTTAAAACCCCATAAGAGAACAAATTTTGGCAAATATATGACAAATATAAATATATATATATATATATATATAGGTGTGTGTGTGTGTGTGTGAACTACCCAATGCGTCCAGGACAGGACGGTTTCATGGGTCCTTGGCAATAATCCCACCAACTCAGGCTGGAAAAACTAACAAAAGAAACCAAAAGGCAGATACAGACACACACACATTTACACACACACACACACAGTCCTTATAAAAAAAGTTGATAAAAGTCCAAACTTAAGGTTGCTGATTTCATGTGACTGATGTGCAGTTTATATTAAAGCTACTTTCAGCTGCTCACTCCTTCACACAGAGGTCACCACAGAATGCAGCTCCAAATGTTTGAATTGGCAGATTTTTGTGTCAAATGCACGTCCTGATACAACATGAAAGGGATTTGCATCTCCTGCTGGCATCTTGCATTCGTTCGGCAAACATACAAACCACTACACTATGGAGCCACTATGTGTAAAACAACACTGACAACCTAATTAATAGCAGAGTGAAGCCAAATTGGACAAAATATCTTGAACGACATTAGCTTAGTTATTTCTATTATATTTTTTAATGCTTGCTTTTAAAACATAATTTATTAGTCTAGATTTTTTTTGCACCTCTGTTTGCCCAGTGTGCTATTTAAAAAAATACTTGACTTTAGTTGGTACTGGTGTATTATCTGTTCCCTAATATGTGACAAAAAGTTGTGAGATATATTGATGACACAGTTTACACACCAAGCATCTGCAAAAAGACTTAACACTGTAAAATATCTGACTCATCTTAAACTGTTTTCACCCATGAAGCAGGTCAGAGACATTTTTCACAGTTGTCCTTTTTGCAGATGTGTAGAGAAGGCAGCACATAAACCCACTCAGCAGCAGCAAATGCACTGCATTTCTGTAAACCAGGATAACATATGGCTATAATGCCCGATCTAAATGACCTGATATATACATTTTCACATGCACCTCTACTGGCTAAGAGTCCTAGAAAAGTTGCAGTGTTGCAGTGCATGCTTGAACATGGCTTGGACACAGATGTGATCTAATGAATGTGAATGAAACTGTTTCCCCCTGGTTACACAAATCTGGTCTAAAAAGTCCAACGTCAATCAAACTACAAATCATGTAGCATGTTACTATAAATGTAAAAAATCAAGTGCAGCTCCAACTATGGGAAAATACAAAACATCAAAATAAGTAAACTGCACAAAAAGAACAAGAACACAAAAAACAATGAAAATGAAAACTAAACAAAAAAACAACAACTAATGCTTACATAAAACTTTAATACTAAGCTGAAACCTATAAAGAGCATCAGCAGGGGTCAGCAGTCACAAAAATACTGCTCTTTAAAGCAACATTGATCAGTTTTATAACAAAGAACTGGAAAAAAAACTGTGCAAATGTACACCCAACTCAGCCGCTCCCTTTGTAACAGATTTCAGCCCATTGTTTACCTGTTCCATCCACATATTTAATTTCTGGGGCATTTTGGTAAATGGCCTTTATTTGTATAGCGCTTTACCATTCCTAAGGACCCCAAAGCGCTTTACACATCCAGTCATCCACCCATTCACACACACATTCACACACTGGTAATGGCAAGCTACATTGTAGCCACAGCCACCCTGGGGCGCACTGACAGAGGTGAGGCTGCCAGACACTGGCGCCACCGGGCCCTCTGACCACCACCAGTAGGCAATGAGTGAAGTGTCTTGCCCAAGGACACAACGACCGGGACTGTCCGAGCCGGGGCTCAAACCAGCAACCTTCCGATTACAAGGCCCAACTCCTGAGCCACAATCGCTTTCATCGCTTTCATGTTGCCATTTCTGGAAACAGAAGTTAGCTGTGTTCAGTTAAATGTGAAGGTCTGCACCATAAAATCAGTGAACATCTGGAAGCAAACTAGACTCACCTATAATTTGGTAGAGACCAAAAAATATAAAATAAATAGAAAACAATTTGAATTAACATATTTCTCTATGATGGCTGAATGAGTAAACAAGCAAATTTTTCCTAATAGGTTGTAACTGTTCTGGGATTTATAGCTCCGAAACTCATTACTGGTCCATGCAGCCATAAAAGTGGTTAATTTTTCAAATAGTTTAGTGCATGTAAGATTCAGACCACTGACTGACCTCAAAATTTTTTACCAATACCCAGTTGGATGTCTTCTATGAAAGGCGAGTCTTTTTTTTTGTATTTTTTTTAGCACTGCAACTGGCAACCAAGTAAAATCTGGCATTAGTTCAAAAAATAAGATCGATGCACATTTCAATATCTGGTAGCCTTCCTAGTTGACGCATTTGTGACTCAACTACAGCACAACAAAGTCCACTTCTTGATCAAATATGAATCTGAGGCTAAAAAGGAATTGACTTTCCCATCCAAGAAGAGCTGTCCAATTTTTTGTTTATCATGAGATGAGGAAAGCTGACATGAAAATATAAAAACAAAAATTGAAATTAGTTCAATAAAAATATATTTTATTTATATATGAGCATTTACAACAACAGGTGGCTTTGATTTAAAGTAAAGACCCTGAAATATTAGAGAGAAAAACCCTAGCAAACACAGGACCCCGTTTAAACACTTGGCAAAACTGGGAGGGGAAAATTCCCTTTTAACAGGAAGAAAACCTCCAACAGAGCCAGGCTCAGAGAGAGGCAGCCTCTACTGTGACCAGCTGGGGGTGAAGGGAAAACAGAAGAGGAAAAAAAGGCGAGTATACAGGACAAAAGCGAAGACCTAATGCAATCACATGCAGTAGTGGAATCTAAACACATGTGGAGTGTAAAGATGGAAGTGGAGAAGAAGTGTTCAGTGTGTCCTGGGAAGTCCCTGTGCAGCCTGAGCCTAAAGCAGCATAACTAAGCGATGGCTGAGGGTCACCTGATCCAGCCCTCAGTATAAGCTTTATCAAAACCGACATTTTTAAGCCTAACCTTTAAAGTAGAAAGGGTGTCTGTCTCTTGAATCAAAACTGGGAGGTTGGGAGCCCTGACAGCCAAAGGCTCTGCCTCCCATTCTACTTTCGGAAACTCAAGGTCTCTAAGATATGATGCTCATCCTGATTATTAAATGCTTTGTATGTGAGGGCAAGAATTTTAAATTCACTTATAGATTTAACAGGAAGCCAGTGAAGAGAAGCCAAACTAGTTGAAATATGATCTCTCTGTCTAGTCCCTGTCAATACTCTCACTGCAGTGTTTTGGATCAAATGAAGATTTTTTTCAGGGAGCACAATTTTATAATAGTGAATTGTAATAGTCCAGCCTAGAAGCTTGTTTTTCAGCATCACTCTGAGAAAAGTGCAGAAAACAGGGATGAATATATTTGCATTGAGTTAACATGGTTTGATGACAATTCATAGCTTTGAATTAAGATCGCAGCCATTATGAAGCCATTCTGTCTTAATCTAAGAAAATACACAGTGCTCTTCTGGAATCAACCATATATTTCAGAAAAATATTGCAGAGAAACGACTGACCACTACCAACACTTTTCTTGCTTTAATTCTTCATGGAGGTTGTTCTCTGCCAGTAAGCCTATCGATTTTTCTATCAAATACAAAAACAGGCATAGTGGAGAGGCCACAGAGGTCAGTGTGAATTAGAGCAGAGGTGTGTGTGTGTGTTTGTCCGTGGATGTGTGTGTATGAGAGCGTCCCCTCCTCTTCCCCCTACATCCCCGTTGTCACTCCCCAGAGGCCTCTCTGTTAAATTGGCTGACAGATAATAAGATCATACACGAGAGTACAGACACAGAGAATTTGTCCCACAGTCCGAGAGTCCTGCTTCTGGTAAAGCTCTTGGTCTGGTTCACAAACCCTGAGCAGAAGTATTTGTGGTGATGGGTGAACCTGTTTCACAAATATTTAATGTTAATGGACTCCAGTCCACCCATTGCTTCATTTTTCATGACCTTTCCACATCATTTGACCTTGTGCATATTTATGGGATCATAACATTGACTCAACAAATCACTCTAAAAGTAATTGATGAGAAATCCTTGCTTTACACACAGCATACATGCACTGGATACTTTGTTAGGTACACCATCCTGGTACCAGGTTGGACCCCCTTTTAATTAAAAAGGCGCTGCAAACATTTCTCAGAGAAAACCCCAACAATACTATGACCCCCTATGACCAAGCGCTTTGTTGACTGTTTGGTGACAGTGGGAAGGAAAAACTCCCTTTCAACAGGAAGAAACCTGCAGCAGAGCCAGGCTCAGGGAGGAACGACCATCTGCTGCGACCGGTTGGGGGGGTGAGTATTTCCACTGTCACCATCTTGGTTTAAAGAAAACCAGATGTGACAAGGAGGGGCAGGTCTAACTGTGAAACTACATCCTCAATGGCTACCAACCAATCAATTACAAGTTATTAACCAATGAGCATTCCACAGATAAACTTTCATCTTTTAAAATTTCAAGCATATTAAATTTAACGATTTAAAAATAGACTTTGGTATGATCCGAAATTAGTGACTGAGCCCATATACTCAGCAGGAAAGTATTTACAAAAGGTCAAGGCAGCAGGACAGAAAGCCCTTTCCCCATAGACCTTAAGTCTTCTTTCAACCATGACTATCGCCATCTGGTGGCTTTCAGATCAAATGCAGGTTTACAGCGCTTCAACATTAGTTTCATTTTTGCAGCCCAGAAACTATGACCATGCTTTATACTGTCTATGCCTGTCGCATTTAAAGAATCTTCTACTGTTAATAACAGGCCCAAAGTATGCAAAAAAAAAAAATATCTGCAACACAAACATCCCAACACCACCAGCAGCCTTAACTGTTGATACAAGGCAGGATGAATCCATGCTTTCAAGATGTTACACCATATTTGAACCCTAAGAGATGAATGCTGCAGCAGACCAACTTATTTTCAATATTCTATTGTCTAAATTTGTTGAGCCTGTGTGAACTGTAGCCTCAGTTTCCTGTTCTTAGTTGATGGGGTTAGAACCTAGTGTGGTCTTCAGCTGCTGTAGCCCACGTGCTTCAATATGTTGTGCATTCAGAGATGCTCTTCTGCATACTTTGGTTGTTGTCATTCACCTCTGACCTCTGAGGCACTTTCACCCAAAGAACTGCAACTCACTGAATATTTCTTTACTGGACCATTCTGTGTAAAAACCCTAGAGATGGTAGTGTGTGAAAATGTCATCATGAAATACTATCACCAGCACCTCTGGCAACAACAAACCTCCCACATTCAAAGTCACTTAAATCACCCTTCCTACCAATTTTGATGCTTTGTCTGAACATCAGCAGGTTGTCCTGTCTGATGCTGGCATGTAGTTGGCCGATTAGATATTTGTGTTAACAAGTGCATGAGCAGGTGTACCTAATAAAGTTACCAGTAATGTTTTCTCACAAGCAGCCTGGTTTCTTTCTCAGAAACACCATTCATTCACACATTCAGGGACAATAATAGGCATACTATAACTTTGCCAGCTGCTGAGATCAGAAGGCTTAGAAGCACCATTTATTTTTCTCAGTCTGTGGATCGTGTGTTAAAATGCCATTTTCTAAAAAAGCCAACTGACTATAAATTGCCTTTTCAAAAGCTCCAATATTATAGGTCTTCTTGCACATCTGCTTGTGGTCTAACTATTTATACTGCAGTACCTTTTTTCCCATTATCTCTTAATCTCTTTGCTAAAATCCCAAATGGGCCAATTTTATTCAACAACTATCTGCTTTACATTTATCTATAGTCATCATATTGAGATATTCAGCTCTCCTTTTTTTCCCACAACACCCCTCAATACATCCCCACAGCATGTCCTCGGGCCTTCTGCCCCAAGGGCTCATGGGATACGAATATTCCCTGGGGCTGCTGTTTTCACAGCCTGTGAGAGAAGCACTCGAGAGAGAACAGGAGTGAGGCGGCAGCAGCGTTTCTCTGTTTGCTTGATGTCACTATAATGGAAATATGCATAAGTGAGAAAAAGCATAGTGGGCCTTTGGGGCCCAAAAAGTACAAATATTTTAATAACAAACACTTTCACTGTTTGCCTCCTGTAACGGCACCTGGGTACTATTTCACATTGAATGCAGTCAGTCGCTGCTGGATTGTGTATGCATAAAGATATAGATGTTTTCTTCTTCTTCTTCTTCTTTTTTACTGGAAGTGATTTTCATGCTGTGGAAAGTTTTTGCTGGTGAGATGTCCTTTGGAGAACTGTCATTAATCAAAAGTCAAAGTCACCTCAGATCTCACATTAGAAAAGACCAGTTTAGCTACAGCTGAAATTGCAGCTGACCCCTCTTGCCCTGAGCACTTATTCAAAATCAGCAACACGGCCATAGGGGGCTAAAACAACTAAATTGAGTGAGGTTGCAAGAAGCTAGTAAGAGTACTGAGGGAAAATACCCAATAAAGCACTGCCAACTGGCACTCTCGGGGGTTTCTTTGAGCTTTCTAGTGTCCTCATGGGTGACTTATAGCTTTTTATATGATTTAAATGTAAATGACAAGGGGGTTATACAGCAGTGAACAATGCAAAAAAAAAAAAAAAAAAAGAATGTTCCTGCCAAAACAATAACCTCTGTCCAGCTCAAACACCTGCTCGTGTGATTAAAAACAGACATGGAAAGTATTGAACATACAGAAGGTGGAAACCTTCAAAAGCTGGGTGAGGTGAGGTTGATAAAAGTGGACCAATTAACCAAAAACAGCAACCAGTCCTGAAATCTGGTTGCTTGCCACCGATGAGTGTAAAAAAACAACGCTAAACTATTTGTGTTTTATTAAACAAGACTTTCAGGTTTTGCTTAAATTTGACTAGAATTTCTGTTTTTCCTCCTTCTCAGACGCCAAAAAAAGAACATTTCCAGATAACTAAAAGCACTCATATTAGTGCACATTTGTGTCTGCGTTTTGTGCATTTCAAACGGGGAAAAAGACAAGAAAACACAGTAAAAAGGAGTGGCTGAACAAGTTAGGTTCCCTCCTTGGATTTTCATAATGAGCTGTCAGTCATTTCTCACTGCCCAACAACTTTCATCTGCCCTGATTCTTTCCAACCTCCCTCATTTATCAATCCTTTCTCTCTTCTGCGACGCTCTCCTCCGACGCCCAGTGTCGTTTATCACGTCCGGTGGAATAGAGTTTCTCCAGCTGTCAATTTAGGAAATGGAGTGACGAGTGAGACCCCAGGGACCCCTCACTAATCTCGGGCTGCAATGTTACACAAAATGATATACAGTACGTCTCCAGCAGCCGGTTACCCTTGCATCCACTGAAAAACACCCAGACATCAATAACCCGTGCTCCCCAAAAATTCATCCCGTTAGAAAACAAGCGCAAATAAAATCAAATATTGTGTCAACGAGTTCCCGTATAGCTGCGTTGTTACAGCTGGTATTTATTCTGAAGCTTAGCCCTGCTTTAGCCGACTGCTCTTTCACCTTGATGGCATTTAATAAAATGCTTCGTGTGCCATGGTTTTAGCGGCCAGTGCTGCTGTTGCTGTCAGAGCCAGTGAGGGATGCCGGTGCTACACTGTTACGCGTCTCATGGGGAACGGGTATCACACTCTGCCACATGACAGACGTGGTGGATGAGTGGTGAGTGAGACCTCTGCTCGTCACTCTGCTGACCGGTTAAGACGGCAGCTGGGAGTTTGCTACGTGTGCTACCTCGCCTGCAAACACATAAACACCTCAAATCCACTGACACCAGCAACCTAGTCTTGTTATTTTGGAAAATTTGAGGTGATGAACTGTATCTTTAGGGCCAGTTACTGTTACTGCACATCAAAGACCAGAGTTTGTCTTCATGTTTTAAATTTTCCAGTCTGAAATAAATGCATAACCACTGCATAAAGCAGTAGCAGTTGGACAGCAGGGTGAGGTTTGAGTGCAAGAGAATGGTAACAGTATAGCACTTACTCCACTGGCTGGCCACTTGTAATCACCCTTGTGGTTTAAAAGGTCGAGAGGTCAGAGGTTATGAGAGATAAGGACCCCGAGGGAGCGTCATAAAACACTTGCGACACTTCAGCCCTCGTTTGTCAAGCTAGAGCTCGATACTGCTCATTCATCTTGTTTAGGAAAGTCTTTTCCTTCAATAGACGTCTTACATCATAATCCTGCAACGCGCCCACAGTCTACACTCTCTAAGGCCAGTTTTCATTTTATTTTTAGTATTATGGCTAAATTTAAATGTACAGAAGATTTATTTCGAATAGTTCTTCCTCTGCGTCTCTTGCAGTGAGATACGCTTGGTGCTTTCAAGGGAACACACTTCCTTAGATTGGGCAGTAACAGCGACTGCTCCCCCTTGTTCACATCTGCATTGTGTTTTTTTTTTTTTTTTTTTAAAGTTTGCCAGCAGAGAAAGGCACAATCAAACGTCGCACACAAACCAAATGTGATTCCCTTACATTAGGCAACTATGTAATCACATTTCCCATGTTGTCCCTTACCTTGAACGCTACATCCTGTTGAAACTGGAGCCAGGATGCAGACGCTGCATCAGGAGGGTCACAGTGCAGCCCGGTGCAGGCCTCCCTCTGTTAGCTCTGCATACAGAGACGCTCGCTCCCGCTGAGACATCTCATTTAGTGCATCTGCAAACAACATTACAGGTGGAAACACTTTAGGAGATGTCTTGCAAACATTAATCCAATTTGTGTCCAAACCCATTTCGAATGTGTGTTCGGCTGCACTCATGAAATGAGAGGGATGCAGCCACGATCAGATGGATGCAACACAAACATTTCCAAGGACTTCAGTGGACACACAAAGGATATGTCATCACTATGAGGCTCTGCATTCAGCGAAAGGGAAGGAAACTGATGTTTTAAATTGCTGAGAGGCTGGGCTAATAATTTGTATACGTGGAAGCTAAATGTGGGGTCAAATTTAAAAGCCTCTAGTAAGATTTCAACAAAAGAAGACAAAAATTATGTTTATTAACTTAAAAAGTCTCTTTTATGTTCTACAAGATCGTAATAGAGGAAGAAACCGGAATAGTACAAAGCGTGTAAACACAGCATGAGCAGAAATCTTAAAATTAAATATTTACAGCAGCAGGTGGTGACAGTTGGGAGTCATATCACGCCTTTTAAAAATATTGGGATTCTTGCTCCTGATTAAGTAGTTTCACATGGCTTCCAAGTGATTTTGAAACAGCAGTGATCTGCTTTAAATCAGCAACCAGGTCTTATTTGTTTCCATTTAAGTTCACGTAGGATGGATATTAAAAATATCAATGTTTAGTGATACAAGATGTTTACAAAAAATAAAACCAAAACAAGAACTATTTGGGATCATTGGACAAAAACACGCATAACCGTCAGCAGACAGAGGTTTCTTAAATACATGATTAAGAATTTTTAACAAAAGAAGAAATGTTCAGTGTTTTGTGAGAATAATAAGCTTTTAAGTGGGTCAATGATTGTGGGAGAAAAAGGTAAAGAATTTTACCAAATTCCAAAAACAGACACGCATGCAGTAGACAGTGCAGATAGTTTAGAATTCAGAAATAGATATTAAATACTGCCTGTAGTTAAATACTACCCTCTAGTGGGCGTTACAGCATTGCTGGGTGTCTAGTTATGATCCAGTTCAAGGAAAGCAAAGTCTCCATTTCATTACCAAATGATGTTGTTGTTCTAATCTCACATTCAGAGCAAAACACTGAAACGTGATCTTCATAAAGGCGTGAGTAATCCGAACATGAGAATATCAGACGTAAGCTAACGGTCCTCGGTATTTTAAAATGCTCAAAGTCAAATATTAAACATGAGAAGCAGCTTTTTTAACAAGTGAGGCATAACGTTAAAGTTCATCTGTTCATACAGAACTAAAGAGATCGTGCAGGACAAGAGCTAAACATGGAAACAGTCATTTTCAGTAGTACGTTTAATATTTACTGTGGCCTTTACAAATTGTGAATGCAGGTTTATTTATTTAATTATTATTTACTTATTTTAATATTCGATACACTAAATGTGTTATATATAAATTAGAAAAAAAAATGAGCAGACAGGTGAATAATATTATAGTATTACAGCTCTATGGTCTTCTTTTTTCCCCACCTTTCGCTTCACTCTTACACTTCCATGCTGCGAGCTAAGCTACTGCCAGCATGAATGACATACGGCACCCTAGTCTCCATCTCTGCCTGCTCTTAGCATTCCCCTCTTGGTCACGTTCAATTAGCTATCCCCTAAACACTCTTTCTCATTAGTCTACCCATAATCCACTCATCGTGCCTTGATTTGGCAAATAAATCACACTCTGAGTTTTTTCAGACTCTTCCTGTCTTCCTGTCTGTCTCTCCCTCGTTAACCCTGTCCAGAGTTTCTACGGTGACAGTCTCCGCCAGGCCTCCTCATTGGACATGGCAGCCGGCAATTTGCATGCCAGACTATTTCTCTTCATCATTGGGCCTCTTTCTCGAGCTCTCTCATTCTCCCCCTCTCTCTCTCTTTTTCTATGCTAGAAGAATAGAGAATAACTCAGCAACTGACGGCAGACGGCATGCACGTCCTTGTCCTACAAGGTTACGAATCCATTTCATCTGTGCAAGAGGGGAGTGAATTAAAATAAATGATGGCCGGACATTTATTGCATTCCGGGGTGAAGGAGGGATTGGGGAGGAGAGGCACAAGTTGCGGAGTGAGACTCGCGTCTCATACTGAGCCAGACTGGCAGACAGTTTGATATCGACTGGCATACAGCGTTGGCACAAAGAATGAAGACAATGCGAGGACAATAAAATTATCCGCCACGGAGCAGAGTTTGAATCTGTTTGTCTCCGGGCAGATTAGGCTTCAGGCTGAGCTTTACGTAGCACAGCAACTCATATGTTACCAGTCAAAAACGGGACAAGTCTCACACCACACACGTGTGTGTGTGTGTGGAGGGGGGGGTAACAAAAATTACAGGTGTCGTTACATATCTTCTTGATATATATATATATATATATACACTCACCCTCAACCGGTCGCTACAGACCCTCCCTGAGCCTGGTTCTGCTGAAGGTTTCTTCCTGTTAAAAGGGAGTTTTTCCTTCCCACTGTTGCTAAGGCGCTTGCTCTTAGGGGAAGTCATATGATTGTTAGGGTTTCCTCTGTTTTCTTTGTACTATTGTAGGGTCTTTACCTTACAATAAAGTAAGTAATAAAGTGCCTTATGGCAACTGTTATTGTGATTTGGTGCTAAATAAAGAAATTGGATTGGAATAATTTAAATATAACATGCAACAACAAGTTTCATTACAACTTTACATTCATGACGCTATTGTGGTGACAAAGTCTGTCCACAGAGAGACATAAACACCTACCAAAACACTCAAAACCACACACACACACACACACACACACACACACACACACACACACACACACACACACACACACACACACACACTGTGTAAGCAGATTTAGATCCCCATTATGAGTAACAGTCATGGTTTGTCCCACAGATTTTCTGTGCCCCTCAAGGTGGTTTTATTTAGTAAGAGGTAAAACCAGACTCACCAGCATTGTGACAAATATTTTTTAAACAAATTGAAGTTTAAATAACTGTTGTTTTAATGACTCAGTTGCAACAAGTTTATCATATTGATCAAATGCTCTGCAATTACAGGAACGTGCACACGTTATTCATCACCTTTCCAGAAAGTGGACTACGTCATGCTTGCGTTTGCGGTAGCCCCAAAAGGCCCATTTGGATTGAAGGAAAACCCAAGTGTCTGGACCAGACCACACACACCCCTACAGACACACATGAGCAAAAGAAAGCAAAGGAAAAATCCCATTTTTAGACAGTTTAACTAAACTTTTAGAAGTTGGTTGCTCTAAGGTAAAAAGTCCAGTTTAACTATATACTAAGAGAAATAAAGGCAGCATTTATTTCACTTTGAGCACTTTTTAAAATCAACCTTAAATATAAATGCCACTGAATTAATGATATTTTTTTACTTCTGTGAGTTGTATTCTCTGTTAACCTGAGGTCTAAGATTTGGTTGTACAGATTCGCTTATTGTAACACTGTGGCAGTAGGGTCAATCAGTGATTAAACCTCCTCTGCTCTGTTTCCTCTGTGTGAAAATTGTTGAACGAGGTATGTAGAAACTATATTTCCTTGAAGCATTTGATAGCCAGTATAAGTTCAAATCTAAAATAACAGAACAGTAAATTATCCAGTCATTTTCTTCTACTTATCTGCAGTTGCTGGTCGCGGAGGCAGTAGTCTAAGCAAGGAAGCCAAGACCTCCTTCTCACCAGCCACCTACTCTAGTTTATCCGGTTAAAAATAGAGACGTTCACAGGCCAGCCAATAGCTATAATGTCTGCAGCGTGTCCTGGATCGACCTTGGGGCCTTCTCCCTGTAGGAAATACCTGGTTGGAACACCTTACCCAGTAGGCGGGCTGGCTCCTTTTGATGTGGAGCGGTAACAGCTCTACTCTGAGCCTCTCTTGAATGACTGAACGTCTCACCCTTTGCTAACGGAAAGCCCATTCACTCCTCAGAGAAAGCTCATTTCTACTGCTTGTATCTGTGATCTCATTCTTTCGCTTTTAAAAGAACAATCAAGCCGAGAGTAACAAATTTATGGCATTTCTCAAAGGTTATGCAGGCATCTAATGACAAAGCAAATTACTGGCATTGGGCGTCAATTGAAATGTTAACAATTAAATAACCAGTATATTTGGTATTGACTAGTTAAAATAGCAGCGATTAGTCGTGTCGTAATCTAGTTGATTAGCAAGCCCATCCCTACTTTCTACACACAATAACCCACCTACAATTTCTCCAGTAATTGCATAGTGTAGTACAGCGGTCCCCAACCTTTTTTCCGCCACGAACCGTTTTAATGTCTGACAATATTTTCATGGATCGGCCTTTAAGGTGTCGCGGATAAATACAACAAAATAAAATGATACGACCAAGACAAAAACTGTGGTATTTTGTAAATATAATAATAAACGCAAATTCACTGTGTAATTGTGTAACTTTATTAGCAGCGTCCTCCTGAAATGCGCCAACAACATTGAGAGTAACATCCTCCTCTCTGCCCCTTAATGCTCTCTGGTCGCTATGGTAACGTGTAAATATTTCACACAACTACAACACGGGAAAAGACCCAGGGTAAGCGAGTTAACGATAAAAACTCTGAAAACCATGAATTTCACACCCAAGCCTCAACTTTCGCAGCCCGGTACCAAACGACTGGTCCGTGGCCCAGGGGTTGGGGACCGCTGGTCTAGTAAACAGCATAATTTAAATTATGCTATTCTGGGTTGTGATTTATTTAAAATCTTAACCCAGTCGGAGGTCTTTGAGAATGTACTTTTTAAAATTTTGAAGGTTTTCTTGCACTAGAATAAGTTCTTTATCCTGGAGTTCGCCTCACACTTCTTCTAGAAGCCAACTGTGAATGTTCTCTGAGCATCCACAAATGCAAGCCATGTTTAATTGCTTAGCTTTATGGCAAAATGAAGGAATATTTTAATTTAAGCTTTACATTAAAAGTCACGTACTGCATGGGAACCTGCAACTGGGATGCATTTTTATTAATTCTGGATCTTTTATCGTCTGAGTGCCAAGAATTGCCCATGTTACGCTGACTATGGCTCTCAGTCTGGGTACCTAACCACAATCTCATGAGCGCCAACAAAACCTTTACTTTTACCTAAATATAAATATAATATAATATAAACAGAGTGGTGTTGTGTGGTGAATCATATTCTGTTGTTAAAGGTGTTTTCCTTCTGAGAACATCAGGGAGAATTTCAGGTGCCTTTGTGAACGCCAAACATTTGCCCACTGAAGCTGATTTAAGTGTTTCGAGCTCACAGAGCTCGCAGGCTGAAGCAGAGAATCAACATCATCAACAGGTTTCTCCACTGATTCACTGTTTTTAACTTTGCTCTGTCTGTGAAACTCAGCCCTGAGGAATTGTTGTTTTTTGCAAACTGCTTTGTAAAGTTTTTCTTTGATCTGCAGTTTTTTAGTGACTGCTCAAATTTCTTTTTACATGCTGTAAGAGTGATTGCCACTCTCACATTGATCCTCAAATGAAAGAGTGAATTTCTCTAAAATATATCAGTTCTGTTTGACTGCAACTTTTTCAGTAACAAAGTCAGTAACAAAAATAAATTTGTGACAACCTTTTGAATGAAACGTTGGGCAATTTTTGTCCTGGGAGCCTTTTTTGGCCTTTTTATTGTCTTCCTCCATTTGTTCCTGTGGGACATCTGTAGTATCTGTTATTGAAGTGTCTAACACTTTATAATACGGCCCCCCGACTATGAGTGTAATTAAACAGAATTTAATTGTCTCTCATTTTAAATGTCAATGTAGTAAGCAATAGTATTACTTAAAGGGAGACAGATTAGAATGAGGTTTTTACAAGAATGATTCTAATCGCTCTAATCACTCAACATCCAAGTGAGCATCTGGTTTTAGTATTGGTAGTTGATATATTATGTATATGGTGTTTGAAACACTTTTCATCTTCTGTATTTTCTTTTTCACAAAATACATTTTCAGGTAGAAGTTGTAGCACATGCACAGTCTTCGAAGATGTGGGCTTATGAATGTGTCTGTTGTATTGTTATTGTAGTAAAGGTGACCCTTTGCAGTATGCAATCATTTTTTACATGGGAAAATGTTTATAGTTTGATTATTATACAGTTTGAAATGATTTCTGTAAAGCGTGCTGTGCAAAATGTGTAATACACAACATAGACAGAAGAAGAAATCCTATGTTGTAATTGAACTGATAATCTTCAGTATACAAAGCCATAGGGCTGCTCGATTATGGCAAAAATGATAATCACGATTATTTTCACTGAAATTGAGATCTCGATTATTTGACGATATTTATTTAACCCTTTAAGACCTACTATAGAACCAAGTCCGCCAGAGCTTATATTATATTTTTACATGTTGTAGTGCCATTTGTGGGAGCATTTCAATTTGCTATGCAACTGTAATAGCCCATATTTTAATAATATGTATGCATTAAGTACATAGTAACTACATTAATTGCAAAAAAGTGCAATAAACTACAAAAAAAATTGAAAATCATTTTTGTTTTTTTTACATATATTTCTACTTGGAGAAATTTAAGAGGCTTATCCTTCAAAACTTTAAATACAAAAAAGTTGCAAAAAATAGTTTACAACAACAGGAAATTTATTTTGAGTGTCTTCATAGTTTTATTTTGGAGATACACCAATTTTTATATACTGCAGGAAAAACGAAAAAACAATCCTATGATGCAAATTTGCAAAGAAAACAGCAGGTGCATCAAAATAAAATATTTCCAGCAGTGCAATTCGAGTTCTAAGCATCCCAGCAACTATTCAGAAAAGTCAAACATGACCAGTATAGGTTTTTAAGGCCTACAAGTAAAAAAACTACAATTTCCGCGAAAATGACGTCACTTCCGGTTTCGGGCAGGAAATGGCGGACATGTGACAGTTCGAGCTGACGTCTGTTTAACTGTGGGAAGTGTTAGGAACAGCTGATCAGATCGGCAAAGCGTGTTTCTGGCGCTTTTTATGCAATTTTTGCAAAGCTATATGTGGAAGGAAACCGTGACCGAGGACAAGCTGATGGCATCAGATGTAAGTACAACTCCTCCGGTGCAAAACAAATTATTGCGCTAGCTTACACGGTTCCGGTTCTACAGGGATTTAAAAATAGTTACACAAAACGGAGCGTGCTGCTCTGACCGGCTTTAAAGGGTTAACAATGACTTTAAAAAAATAATATAAAATAGTGTGCAACACCAGTGAAGTTTTTTTAACCTCTCTTTTCAACCAACAGCAGTCACTCTCCTCTCCAAATAACTTCTGCTTAGCTTTCCGAGCTTCCCTCGGGTCCTCTTAATCAGCGGTCTCCAACCTTTTTTGCGCCACGGACCGGTTTATGCCCGACAATATTTTCACGGACCGGCCTTTAAGGTGTCACGGATAAATGAAGGAGGGGCTAATAATCGGCTCCGTCATTTTTAATGATCGTTGAAAGCCCAGATCGTAATCGTGATTAAAATTCGATTAATTGAGCAGCCCTAC
Source organism: Rhamphochromis sp. 'chilingali' (assembly GCF_963969265.1). Lineage (NCBI taxonomy): Eukaryota > Metazoa > Chordata > Actinopteri > Cichliformes > Cichlidae > Rhamphochromis > Rhamphochromis sp. 'chilingali'. The sequence goes on along the minus strand of NC_137932.1, from coordinate 9,656,369 downwards.
AAAGCCAAAAGGGGAAAGGTGAGAGAGAACTTGCCCTCAATTCAAAATGAATGGAACTTTATCATCAGAAAAAGTAGAATAGTTCAGAAACAGTAAAAATTTTTGAAAGTTTAAATAGAAGAACACAGCATATGATTGAGGCAGTCATTTTGAGGTGCGAGCAGTCTCTCTACAGACAAACGGCATAAATAAATATTCGGAGAAGAAGAGGAAAAATTGTAGATGACAATAACACGTAGTGGGATTGCTGCTTTGTAACAATCCAACCAATTATTTAAGCAACACTGAGCGTCACATTATCATTTAGTTGATCCAACACGCTCAAACATGCAAGGAATATGACACATGGGCAGGTCAGAAAGTGTTTAGAGTTGCGTTGCCCCCAAAATATGTCTCTGTGACTCTGTTAGTACCTGTGTTAATCAGCTAAATGAACTTGCTATTACTGATCGCTACAGTGTGCACCAGCTTTGAAGTGTCTGTTTATAACCACAATACCACACAAACCCCACAGCTTCAATTACGTGATATAAGTAAAATTAGAGTATTACTTTACAGCGAAAAAAAAGAAGCTTAAAATGAGTTTTATTTGTCTCTTACCAAGACTAGTATTCCAAGTGGTATTCCACTGCTGGATGAGTGTGTAGGTGAGGGAGAAGTGTTGCTGCTGGGCGGAAATCGAGCTAGAGGCTAAAATCAAATGTTAGCCTGTTTGCTCAATTTAAATCCGCTTGTTAAGTGATGACATGCTTCCGGATCAAATAGAGCTATTGGATTTGCTCTGCTAATGTTGTTATATTATTATTCTAACCATAGCTCAGTAGGTAGCCACCAGGTAGCACACCATTATATGCCAGCTAGCATAATTTTAATAACCCTACAAACATTTCTACTGTTTAACAGTGTTGGTCAAGTTACTTGAAAAAAATAATCAGTAACTAATTACTGATTACTTCCCCAAAAAAGTAATCCCGTTACTTCACTGATTACTTATTTTGAAAAGTAATTAGTTACTTAGTTAATTGATTACTTTTTAAAAACACGATTTACAACCTGAATAGGTGATAAAGCGATAGATCTTTCAGCCCAATTCTACTTTTTCTGCATAATCCATCATACAAAATGTAATCAAATGGAAAAGTCCCTTTTTAAAACTTAAACTTGTTTTTATTAGTTTTAATCAGTGTTGGGAAGGTTACTTTTAAAATGTATTCCGTTACAGAATACAGAATACATGCCCCAAAATGTATTCTGTAACGTATTCCGTTACGTTACTCAATGAGAGTAACGTATTCTGAATACTGTAACGATGGTTAAGTGTTATTGTACAGTGACATGTTGGTGATCTCTGCACACTGTTGTTGTTCCTTTAAGATTCATGTTTGGTTGTGGTGTACAGGAAGGGGTGGGTGGGACCTGGTTGTTCTGTGTGTGTGCCAGGCTGAAGAGAGGTGGAGTTCGAGAGCGCTTCCCCCTGAGTTAACAACCCGCTGGCTTATGTGCCAAATAAACGGACAAACTGAGACCCCAACCGTCTGGTTCTTGTGAACGTTACATTGGTGTCAGAAGTGAAGAAAGAAAAAAGAACCCCAGAACGCCCGACACCCTGTTGCTGGCGACGCTTGCCGTTACGAGACGAGGATGTTGCCGGGCAGGATTAAGAAGGAGACGGAGGAGAGGGAGGTTCGTCCGCGCCCGCCCGCCCATGGAGTGAGGGAAACGGCGCTGCGGCTGTCTGCCGAGGCTGGATTTTCTCCAGGTTTGACTAGGCTCGGGAACTGTTCGCACAGCGGCCGCGATTCCGGCGGGAAGGAGTCGACCTCACTTGGCGCGCCGTCACGTGATGTAAACAAACATGGCGGCGCCCAGCAAGCTGCAGCGAATATAAAAACGCCTAAGTTCAGCGGCAAGACGCCATGGGAAGTGTTTATCGCACAGTTCGAGCTGTTAGCTGTTGCAGCTGGCTGGTCTGAGGAACATAAAGCTCTCCAATTGGCTTTGTGCCTGTGTGAGGATGCAGCTGCATGCCTGCTGCTGCTGACCGAGGAGCAGAGGGGAGATTATAATGCTCTGGTCGGAGCACTTCAGAGGCGCTTCGGGCAGTATAACCAACCAGTGCTGCTGAGGTCGGAGTTCCACAACAGACGCAGATTGCCAGGTGAGCCCCTCCGCATTTTGGCCCATGAAGTCGAGTGCCTTTGCCGGAGGGCGTATGACAGCATGCCACCATCAGTGCAGGCGGAGTTAGCTCGGGACCAGTTCCTGCAGGCCCTGAGCCCTAAAGAGCTCCGCATGCAAACTCAGCTTGCTCGGCCGGCCACACTCAGTGCAGCCCTGGAGCTAGCGTTGGAGAGGGAGATGCTTGCAGGATCCTCTGGGGGCGCTGACGACGCACACGTGGTGAGGGCTGTGTCAGCACCTGTGGAACAGATGGAGACGCCAGCGGGCCTGTGCAGTTTGGTGCAGACAGCTTCGCTGCAGTCGCCTTCCCCTCGGGCTGGCCCACACCGCCGACCTCAGAGCTGCTGGGGATGTGGACAAGTCGGACACCTCATCAGGCAGTGCCCCAAGCTTGCAGCGGTTCAGGGAAACGCCCACGGGCCCGTGTAGGCGGGAGTACACGGGCCTGGGAGAACGACATCCCCACACCACCGCCACCTCCACCCGGTGCGGCCATCACTGTGGGCTGGACCCAGGTTGGCGGCTTTTGCCATGTTCCAGTGACGATTGCGGGGGTGTCCTGTACGGCCCTGCTGGACACGGGATCCAATGCAACGCTGGTCCGACCCGATATTGTCCCAACCGGAGCTGCTGTACAACCGACTAACGTGCAACTTAAGACTGTGACCGGTGATCTGGCCCCAATGAGAGGGAAGGGAGTGTTCCAGTTCAAGGTGGGGGACCTCGGTGTGTCTTATGCTGCCTGGGTGGCTGACGTGCAGGACGCCTGCATCCTTGGGCTGGATTTTTTACGAGCCATTGGTGGTGTACTGGACTTAGGCAAAGGCCTCCTCGTACTCCCTGATGGGAAGAAGGTGCCGCTTATTCCTCCCCCGGTCTGCACAGCATCTGCCGCGGCGTCCACCTCCACCGCAGAGACCCCTGCAGACCCGCCAGCAGAACAGCGAGCGGAGGAGGAGGAGGAGAGGCTCTCAGCAGTGAGGAGTATCTGGTCAAAGAACTGTGAGGGGCTGACTCCACAGCAGCAAGAGAGTCTATGGCAGGTACTAAAAGAGTTTAGTGACATTTTTGCCCTGAAAGAAAGTGATGTTGGCTTGACACACTTGGTAGAGCACGTCATTGAGACCGGGGATGCCCAGCCTATTAAAGTGCGCCCCCGCCGCCTGCCCCTGGCTCATCAGGAGGCTGCAGACAGGGAGCTGTGTGAAATGATGAAGGCGGGCATCATAGAACCATCTGATAGCCCGTGGGCCTCCGCGGTGGTGATGGTGCCTAAGAAAAAAAGTCCTAGGATGCGTTTCTGTGAGGACTACAGACCACTCAACAAAGTGACGAAGAAAGACTCTTACCCCCTTCCCAGGATTGATGAGTCCCTCGACTTAGTAGCCGGGTCCTCCTGGTTTTCCACCCTGGACCTGCGGAGTGGCTACTGGCAGGTGCCACTGTCCCCGGAATCCAGACCGAAGACAGCCTTCTGCACTAACAGGGGACTATGGCAGTTCAAAGTCCTGAGCTTTGGTCTTTGCAATGCTCCTGCGACCTTCGAGAGGCTTATGGACAGTGTGCTGGCTGGCGTCCCACGGCAACGGTGTCTGGTTTACCTGGATGACCTTCTAGTGCACGGGAGCTCCTTTGATGCTGCCCTGGATGCCCTGAGACAAGTGTTGGAGAGGGTGGCAGCTGCAGGCCTGAAGCTGCACCCCGACAAGTGCCACTTCATGAGGAGGGAGGTGGAGTTTCTGGGCCACAAGCTGGGTCGTGAGGGCATCAGCACGTTGGAGGAAAAAATTCACACCATTACCGAGTGGCCCACACCAGCAGACCAGAAACAGCTCAAAAGCTTCCTAGGACTGGCGTCTTATTACAGGAGGTTTGTGAAGGGCTTTTCCTCCATAGCCGCACCACTCTTCCACCTGCTGCAGAAGGACCGTGACTTCATCTGGACCCGGGACTGTCAGCAGGCGTTCGACACCCTCCGCAGATCGCTGACAGAGTCTCCAGTCCTTGCCCCCCCTGACCCCGCCCTGCCTTTTGTCCTGGACACTGACGCAAGTAATGTGGGGCTGGGAGCGGTGTTGTCGCAGGTTGGGCCGGAAGGGGAGAAGGTGGTGGCGTACTTCAGCCGGGTCCTGAACAGGAGTGAGCGGCGCTACTGTGTCACACGACGAGAGCTGTTGGCTGTGGTGGCGGGGGTGAGACACTTTAAGTACTACCTGTGCGGCACAGCATTTGTTATCAGAACTGATCATGCTGCCCTTCAGTGGCTGATGTCTTTCAGGGAGCCAGAGGGACAGGTGGCTCGCTGGCTGGAGGAGCTCCAAGCCTTCAATTTCACTGTGGAGCACAGAGCAGGGACGCACCATTCTAACGCAGACGCCCTCTCTCGTCGCCCATGTGCTGCAGCTGGCTGCCGTTACTGTGAGAAGCGAGAGGAAATAGAGCGGGAACTCACGACAATAGACGGAGCAGCACAGCTCGCCTGCAGGGCTCTTCTGATGGTGGATGCAGCGGAGTGGAGGGCACGGCAGGAACAAGACACGGACCTGCTGCCGGTCCTGCAGTGGCTGGAGAAGGGGGAGCAACCCCTTTGGGATGAGGTCACTGGGTTTTCCATCTGTACCAGGGGGCTATGGGCCAAGTTTGCAGCTCTCAGGCTGAAGGAGGGGGTGTTGGAGCGTGCCTGGAAGGATCCTGCCACGGGGGAGGAGAGGTGGCAGGTTGTGGTGCCAAGGTCGCTGAGGTCAGCTGTGCTGGAAGCCTGCCATGGGAGCACTGGCTCCGGCCACTTTGGGGTCTCCAAGACTCTCCGCCGCCTCCGCCAGGGCTATTACTGGGGTCAACAGCGGAGGGACGTGGAGGACTTTTGCCGCAGCTGTGATGCATGTTCCTCACACAAAGGGCCACAGGACCAGTCCCGGGCTCAGCTTCAGCAGCAACCAGCAGGAGCCCCAATGGAGCGAGTAGCTGTGGACGTCATGGGCCCATTTCCTCGCACAGACAGAGGAAACCGCTATGTTCTTGTGGCCATGGACTATTTTACCAAGTGGCCGGAAGCATACGCCATCCCAGATCAGGAGGCTGAGACGGTCGCTGATGTATTAGTGGAGGGGATGTTCAGCCGCTTTGGAACAGCAGAGACCCTCCACAGTGACCAGGGGCGTAACTTTGAGTCCAAGGTATTTGCTGCCATGTGTGAACGCCTTGGGACTAAGAAAACCCGCACCACCCCACTTCACCCCCAAAGCGATGGGCTGGTGGAAAGGTTTAACAGGACGCTGGCCCAGCAGCTAGCCATCCTTACCTCAGAACACCAACGGGACTGGGATTACCATCTTCCCCTTACCCTCATGGCCTACAGGTCGGCAGTACAGGACTCCACCCAATGTACGCCTGTCCTGCTCATGTTAGGGAGAGAGCTGAGAACTCCTGCAGAGTTGGCTTTTGGGAAGCCCCCGGACGCGCCAGAGGCACCACCGGGCCGGGACTACGCAAGGAAGCTGCAGGACCGGCTGGATTCTGCACATTCCTACGCCCGAGAGCAGCTGGCGAAGGCAGGCCTGCGCCAAAAGAGGAATTACGACATCACCACTAAGGGGAGGCACTTCCATGCTGGGGAGCTGGTGTGGGTCTACAGCCCAAAGAGGAAGAAGGGACGGTGTCCTAAACTGGATAGCAGCTGGGTGGGGCCTTGCAGCGTCCTAGAGCGAGTAGGGGAGGTTGTTTACAGGGTGCAGTTGCCTCCTAGGGGGAGGATAGTAGCGCTGCACAGAGACCGGATGGCCCCCTACAGAGGGCAGTCCCTCCCCTCCTTTCCAGAGGGACGTGTACAGAGCGTCCGTGACCCTGCTCAGAGGGACCCCCGACCGGGGCTGCGTTCCCCTCCCTCGGACTCTCCACCCCAAAGCCCCGAAGCTCCGCGTCCACCTCAGGGGCTCAGGAGGTCAAGGAGGGAACGTAGGCTACCACCCCGCCTCAGAGACTGTGTCGTTCCCTCGGGGACGAGGAACTTATTGCTGGGGGGGCAGTGTAACGATGGTTAAGTGTTATTGTACAGTGACATGTTGGTGATCTCTGCACACTGTTGTTGTTCCTTTAAGATTCATGTTTGGTTGTGGTGTACAGGAAGGGGTGGGTGGGACCTGGTTGTTCTGTGTGTGTGCCAGGCTGAAGAGAGGTGGAGTTCGAGAGCGCTTCCCCCTGAGTTAACAACCCGCTGGCTTATGTGCCAAATAAACGGACAAACTGAGACCCCAACCGTCTGGTTCTTGTGAACGTTACAATACTTTGGATTACTTAATATATTATCGTGCTTTTTACAACAACGTGAATGTACTATTGCTGTGTGATTTATTACTATTACTGAAGGTCCGCGACTCCGAACTGTAGTAAAGGGACCTCTGACTAATACGGCGGGGTCCCTGTCGGCTCATAGCCGAAAAATAGCTTTACTTTGTTGTGTGGGTCAATTTTTCTTGCGAGAGACAGAGAGAGGCGTTGAAAGACTGCTCCAACGGAACTTATTGTTTTCGGAAGAAAACACGAACACGGTGTACAGTCGAGTCTTAATAGCTTACTTACAACTGGGCTCGTCAGGCACTCTTCTTGGCTGCAGTGGTTATTATTATATTTACATGTTTCCAGCTCCCGTTTTTCCTCGACGACAACTCGTACCTTTCCACTCGCCTTTTTCTCCCTCCTCGCGCTCACAGACACATAACGTGTATGGCAGTCCATTCTCCCTGCAACACGGACTATACTGCCCATGATGCTACATTCTTTAGAGCTATGCTTGTAGCATTCTGCCTGTTAGCTTAGCACAACAACAACAACGAAAAGGCGCTCTCTCACCCAGGAAACACACAGTCGCAGAAAGAGAGAGAGAGCGTCGCCCTGTAACCATGGCAACCGTAACGCTGCCGCCTGGAACGAAAGATCGTAGCTGTCAAACAAAACCCAAACAGTCCTGACCCGCGACAAAATGAAACAGGAAAGTACCGCAGTGTAATCCATTTATTTCAACAAAGTAACTGTATTCTGAATACCACCTTTTTAAACGGTAACTGTAACGGAATACAGTTACTCATATTTTGTATTCTAAATACGTAACGGCGGTACATGTATTCCGTTACTCCCCAACACTGGTTTTAATCTTTTAACTTTATGCATCAAGCAAAAATTTAATTATATGCAACATTCTCTGACTTGAAGAAATTAGTTTAACATTTAAACCTATTTTCTGCACATTCCAGCACATAAAATAAAATATGTTTTTGTGTCTACACTCACTCTTTCAAATAGATGCAAGTAAAACACAGCAGAAAATAAATAAAATCAAACACTAGTGGTCCTGTTGCTCTATTTTCACCTGTAAAGCAGGAGTGGGGTAGGCAGATGTTTGCCCTGGTGCAGGTGTGCTGCAGCGGTCAGTTGAAGAATCCGCGAGTTTCTCTGTGAATTTCCCATTACGTGGTAGCGCACTCGGTGCTTGCTTGGAAGTTTAGGGTTTTTGTCACTTTTTATGGAATCAAACTCAAAATAAGGTCAGTACTTCTACTTTAAACGCTGAATGCTCATACTCTCTCCCGCACTGGATATATTATCCACTGTTGATCTGCACACAGCTGTTGTCACAAACGTGGCACTCGCTTACGTCACTGTCATGAGACATTCTTGCAAAAAAAAGTCACGGTTTTAGTAACGCAGTAACGCAGCGTTCCTACGGGAAAGTAACAGCAAGCTAATCTAATCTAATCTAATCTTGCAATAGTAATCCCTTACTTTACTCGTTACTTGAAAAAGTAATCAGATTACAGTAACGTGTAATCCGATTACCCAGCTGAGATGGGCAGTAACGCGTTACTGCTGTTTAATCCTTTATGATCCTTCGTTTATGTTGAAAGACTCCAAGGTTTTCAGAAATCCCTCATTCAGGTATCACCTTTAAATTGAAACTAGCAAGTTAACTTCTAACTCTGTTAAACCTCGCAAATCCTCTTGCATGAACTGAAGACCAAGGTCCATACTAGAAGACCATCAAATCTGGAGGAGCTTGAGAGAGAAGAATAAGCTGAGATTGCTAGAGACCCAACTGACAAATCAAATCAAATCAAATCAAATCACTTTTTATTGTCACATCACATGTGCAGGCACACTGGCACAGCACATGCGAGTGAAATTCTTGTGTGCGAGCCCCACAAGCAACAGAGATGTGCAAACACAACAACACAAACGAGCAAAATACAAGAATGGCCAACCTGAAACTAATAAATTTTTAACCTTGCATTTTTTTAATTAATTTCTTAAAATAATTTTGTTTCTGTGCGCAAAGTAAAATAATTTAAGCACCCAAAGTAAAATTAGGATGTTTGGAAAAGCTGTTTTAAAAATTCCGTGCTCTGTTTAACAGGACTTGGGAAATACCTCAAAAGAATGAAATGTTCATAGGAGGGCCTAATAGTCCTCATCTGAATATTATAATTCATCATATAAAATACATATTAAAGTGTCAAAGACCACAATGCTGGCAGTTGACAGAGGACTGTAGATAGCTATTTGGTTTAATTCACTGTTATCACATGCCAGCACTTCTTTTTCTTTATTTATTCCTTTTGTTTATTAGTCAGATGGCATCTGCACCCAAACTTAAGTATGCATCTATAGATGACTATTAAGTAATTACTGTTGACATTGAGATATATCTTGAATCTTTGTTTTATATAACATGGTAAAAAACGCTTTACATCTTGGATTCTATCATTAAAGCTTCAACGCTCTGATGGGAGAATTACTTTAAATAAGCTCTTGGCCTCAGTCTTAATGTTCCAGAAATACATCCTCTGACCCAAAGGATCCCTATGTGAAGTGGGTTCTTTTTTTTTCTCCTGCTGACCACAAAGCTATCGATATGCCTGCACTTTCTTGACACTGCCATGTCTCTCTCTGGACTTTGAATGCTGACTGCTGCTCGCTCCACAACTCGCCTGGACCTTTTCCAGGATACTCAATTGTAATACAGTTATTTTTAGACAAGCTGACGCAAATACATATTTATAGTTGTTTGCAGGTCAGGTGTCTCAATGAACCACAGCATGGATGGAGTGTATGAAACTGTGTAAGCACGAATATGGCATCAATAACTAATGGGTTCTGAAGTGAGATATTTAAGGCTTGGCGATTCCTCTTACTTTAAAATGGAAAAAAATACGTACATAAAAATTGTGATCTATGGCGCAAAATTAAGGTTGAGTCCATATCTATCAATTCTAATTCTGGTTAACTTCACAATAACCTAAGTGGAGAGTTTCCCAGTGCCTTATGAGGTTATTCATTGCAATGTTAGATTTTTGCTCACACTTTCCCTAAATGCAGCTTTCTCTTTTTCCTTGACATGTGAATGCCTGATGATAGCTCTGGCTCTGATCACTTTTACATTAAGCCTTGGTCTCAATGGAGATGTGTGTCATTGGAAATTATTACACTTGTCATTTCAATCCACTTCCTTTCAAATTTATAATTTAGAGAGGATATTTCTATGCAAAGAGAGTGGAATGACCTAGACAAAGCCTTGGCCTGGCTGATGAAGGAGTAGCACAGGAGAGGAAAATTTAAGGCTCAAGGAAATGTGGAAATGCTGAAGAAGCCAAAATGGTGATTGAATGGTAACATTTTCTTGTGGTCTCCCCTCCAACCAGAATTTGGACTGAAAACGGGGGGAATATTGTGTTTCTGTCATTGTTCGTCTAGCATAACTTTCAGTCTAAATATAGGTTATGTAAGAAAGCCTCAGGCTACACACATGCACAGCAACACACGCACAAACAACAGAGTAAGTAATTATTGTGAGCTTTTACTGTTAAATGATGCTTATACATATCTTTTTGAATGTTATAATTAGTAGAGTTACATCATTATTAAGTTAGTAATTGTCTTCATTTTTAACATGGACATCATATTACTATATGAAGAAAGTTCTTATCGGCAATATCAATCAATACAATCAAAGAACTGTATATAAAGGATGTAGCCACTGTGATGTCACCAACACTAGGGCTGTGCCATATCAGGCCATCCACAATACCAGTGTTGGGGAGTAACGGAATACATCCTATGAGGTTCAGTTGGACTCTGGAAGTGTCCTGAGGAGGAATCGGAGGCACCTGAGACATGCAGGCGTGGTGGATCAGGAAAATGCCATAACGGACACCGGGGCACTGACCAGGTCAGTGACAGCTCCCTCAGACACTCGTGAGCGGCAGATCAAGACTGACGAGGTAACAGGGGGTGTCAGGACAAGGTCAGGCCGCAAAGTGGTTCCACCACTTAGGTACAAAGACTATGTTGCATAATGAGGATTTATTGTTTATTGTTTGAGGGGAAGAGTTGTGTATTCTGTGGATATTGATGTTCACTACAGCTTACAGAAATGTACATGTTTGAATAAGTGGAATGCTTTTGTATTCTTTGAGTGTTTCATATTGTTTTCACCCTCAGTGAGAAGAAGGACAAATCAAAACAAAAGGACTTCTGTTTTTTCCAAAAAAAAAAAAAGAAAAAAAAAAGAAAAAGAGAAGGGATGTAATAATGTGAATTATTGTTTGCAAGATGTTTTGTTCCACAATAGATTGTGTTGCTGCACGGACGTTTTAGAGTGTCACACAAGTAAGGATTGCTAGGCTGTATGTTGCTGTTGTACATGGCAGAGGACCAATCTGAGTCGCATGACTTGTTAATAAAACTTACTACCCCGTTGGGTAGGAAATAGATATTCTGGAGTCTGTCGTGAATGAGACCAGAATATAACACCGTTGGAGCAGTCTTTCAACGCCTCTCTCTGTCTCTCGCAAGAAAAATTGACCCACACAACAAAGTAAAGCTATTTTTCGGCTATGAGCTGACAGGGACCCCGCCGTATTAGTCAGAGGTCCCTTTACTACAGTTCGGAGTCGCGGACCTTCAGTAATAGTAATAAATCACACAGCAATAGTACATTCACGTTGTTGTAAAAAGCACGATAATATATTAAGTAATCCAAAGTATTCAGAATACGTTACTCTCATTGAGTAACGTAACGGAATACGTTACAGAATACATTTTGGGGCATGTATTCTGTATTCTGTAACGGAATACATTTTAAAAGTAACCTTCCCAACACTGCACAATACTACATGTGATTTTCATGTGATTAAAAAAATGTCATCTCATGATATCCATAATATAGCTACACGGTGTGTTTAACATTTTCTAGCACAAATACATAACTCTGGTTCTCTGAGAGCAAGAGCCAAAGTTATTATAGTCTTGTATTTTTAAAATGTTTCAGTGTTAGTTTGAGACTTTTTAAGTACCGCAATAAACTTGGTACAGTTACAGTTGACAATTTAAGAATATAGATTTTTAATAACTAAAAATTTGGAAACAATAGGAAGCAGTAGAAACAAGTAACTTAAACACAAAGATAGAATTGTGGCGGGCCCATCCTGTATGTGGTATGGCTCTTATCATGAACTAGTTACAATGATTGTTCTACATATCTTTTCTGTTACTTCAAAACGTTGATCTACCACAAATAGCTGATTTACTGCTAAATTATTATTAAAGATGACTTGGAGCAGCATTTAAAACTACACATTTATACTGTCAGTAAATGAGGAAAGGGTACAGCTTTCAATATTTTGCAACAGGTCAGAAATTATATTTTAATTAATGATTAATTCATATTAATCCATTATTTAATTTTAATTGTGAACACAGAAATTGAGACTGAAGTGACTGAAAAGGGAAGTCAATACCTTACCTCAAAGGAATGACCAGCCACACAGTTCATGGCAAATCCTTGCAGACTTTTAAGGTGATCATGGTTCTTTGTATGTAACATGCAAATGTCTAGAAAGTTTCCCTCTCTCTGCCATCTGCTGTAACCATCTTTCAACCTAAGTTAATGGTCTAGAACAGCGGTCCCCAACCCCCGGGCTGGGCAAGATGAGGCTCGGGTGTGACATTTATGGTTTTCAGGGTTTTTATCCATTTTTATCGTTATTTTTTTTTAATTATTTTTATCGTTAACTCTGTTTCCCTGGGTCTTTTTCCGTGTGTTATGAATAAATCTTCTTGTTTTAGGTACCCACACTGGTTTTAGTTATCCGCAACACCTTAAAGGCTGGTTCATGAAAATATTGTCGGACATAAACCGTCCGTGGCGCAAAAAAGGTTTGGGACCGGTGGTCTAGAATTGTAAAGCATGCCAGATAGGAAATTAAAACTGCAAATTCGTAAAACTTGAACTCAATAATGACCGTTAAAACGTAAGTGTAATGTGCGCATGAACGTGCAAACATTACGTTCAATTTATATTTGTAAAAATGGCATGCGTTCACAAACTAGCCTCAGTCACATAGTTTCTATGTACAAACAAAAGACACAGGAAAAGCACTTTCTATTTGAAATAACAGTGGTGGATCTACTGTGGTGGCAAAATAATAAAATAATCTCTTGCCACCCCTAGTGCCACCATTGCATATGACAATGTTGTTCATTAAAATAAGCTAGCATTAACATGTTAAGCCTATTAGTAATTAATATTGAATGCAAATTCTTAAAGTGAATATACCGCATAATGGCCCCACAATTAAAAAATGGTTCACCCATAGCTTCCTTATTTCTTGTTATCAGTAGCAATTAAAACTTATGTTAGACTTGTATTTCTAACTGAACCACCTTATGTTGTGTAGCTTTCTAGATTTAGTACTTATTCGGCTACATGCTTATTTGTTATACAAAAAATTCAAATTCAAATTTTTTTATGTAACTGAAATGTTTAATTACTTGGGCTAAAGCTATTAAGAATGTTACAGACAATGTTTAAATGAAACGTGTATACTTTCTGCATTTTATGTATTTTAACCACATATAGTACATATTCCATGCCACCCTAGCAAAATTTCTCTAGATCCACCCCTGTGAAGGAAATATTTTAAACCCTATAGGGATGTTAGGTATTCCAGTTAGTTTTCTTTTTTTTTTTTCAAAAGTCCACTTTAAATTTTTATTTTAGTTAACTAAATGTATTTTCCCACTTTGCTTTTAGTTTTAGGTTTTTTTAAGTAGCGTATCAGCACGACTTAGTACCTAAAAAAGAAGCAATTTCAATAGTATGGAGGTGGTTTTGCAACAAGAGACCAGACTTCCAAAAAACCACAGTGCTTTGCGAAAAATGCAAACCATTCGTGCTAAACCTTGAACACCACTGTCAACAAATTCTGCTGGAAGCAAAAACACACTATTGAGTACAGCCAGTTAATGAAGGCCAGTCAAGTGAAGATACAATCATCTGGTGATGTTCACTCCAAAAGTAAAAACAAATGCCTAAACTGAGTAGTTGCACTCCACATAATTGGATGAGCAAAAAGCGGATGGAAAATACTGATGCAGTTACATGTGTTTTGGCCAAGGATATACTGCCAATCCAATTGGAGGAAAAGAAGGACTTTAACTAACTGGTTGAAAAAGTTAGACCCAAACACTCCAACATGCTTCTGCTACTTCTGTGCTTAAATATATTTTATGCTGTGTCAGTACTATTGTGCTATACCTTCTACCACCAACATTTTGTGTCATCAATGACAGTAGCTCATTGGACAAGAAGAATGGAAACTGCCTTTGTTTTTGTTTGCAGTAGTAAACTACAACGTCTCAAAACGAATAGCAGCCTTATATCTACGTTACTTTACGTATACGTTATTGTTTGTAAATGCATTTTGTTAAACTGTTTTTAGTGCAGCAGCACTAAAAAGAATTAATTTAGTCTTCAATGAATACGTAGCTTGCAAAGAACAAGAACAACCCATATGGAAAAGATATATATAAATCTTATAAAGTTTGTATCTGTCTTGTGTGAAACTTGTATGAAAAGCATACAAGAGTGAAAACAGATATAAGATCCCTTGAAAAATTATATAAATGAAACTCGTATGTTTTGGATACTTACTCAAACAATATATGAAAGTAATGAAAATGTGGCCACTTTCATGAGTAAATCATATAAGCCTTACATGATTCACTATATGAAGCAAGCCAAATCTTATGCAAGTCTTTTATACGTTTTTTCTATTTATTTTCCATATGGGAATAAAAACATGCATTTATTATTGATTTGTTTTGGGTTTGTGAACAGCGGTTTATGCCAGCAGTCTCACTATATACTGTAATATAAGGAAGATGAAAAAAATAATATGATAAATCAATTTACATATCTGTGTTTTGATGCATGAGCAAAGTGAAGAAGCATTAAAGGCCTACTAAAAACAGTTTTTTGCTAGTCATCATAAATATCATTATTACTAATTTTCTTAAAATATGGTGATATAACTTTAAGACTGTAAATGTCCACCCCTAGTGGAGTAGGTTTTTCTGAAGCTTAATTAATGTTTGACCAAAATATCTTGACTTGTCATCTATTTTACTCTAAATAAGACCATAATTTACAAAAATAAAAAGCATTAGGAATTAGGGAAGATTTTAAACTTGTGATTTAGAACATAAACTATTTACTGAGGTCACACATCGGAGGAGCCCAGGATGTTTTCTCATAGACTAATTTACAATCAGCAACCCTCTGATTTACTCCTCTTTGAATCCACACCAATGTGGGTTAATGATTAATAAACTTACATACACTTACACTCTTTACAGAGAATAGATGACTCTAAATGGAATGGGGTAGATGAAGAAAAAGTCTAACCTGAACACTGAACCAACTGATACACGTAGATCTTCTGCAAAAAAAATCCAAACACAGAGTTTCATCTGGTTTTGTCTCCATTATTCATCATACAAGAGATCGCCGTCAGATTGTGCAGGCAGTCAGACAATACAGAGAATACAAAGGAGTCGATTTTAATTTCTGAAAGTAATGGTGTAAACCTCCGTCTCTGAGACCACGTGCACCCATAATGGATCATATTTGTCCTTTGCCTTTCGCAAATTCAGTAAAGAAGAAAATAATATGGTCGACTGTCCAATCAGCTTTTCAAAATTTGACATGAAATATCTCACAACTATTAAAAGTCTGTAGTTCAGCAGCCCAAACTGTGGCACATTTTGACCTTCCTACCCACCAACCCAGCAGGCGTCCGCTAGTCAAGGCTGCACAAACAGTGCTGCTCAAACACTTGTCATCATCCCTCATCAGCATCTTGATTGTTGAGGAGTACAGATTAGAGGGAATGTCCACATTCATCCAACGGCCTCTGATATGACAGCAAGGGTTTATGGGATAGCAACGCACGAGCCCTTCCCGCTTCACCTTGACCCCGCCACCCTGTTTCTACCACCGCCACTCTTCTCGTCTCAGCCTTTTTAGTCTGACCTCGTCATCCCAGGGCCTCTGGCCTCGCCTCTGACAGCTGAGTTATTACCATAATTACCCAGGAGGCATTGCAGGGATCGGCCACATGGCAGAGGCCGTCCATGTTTAACAGAATATTTGGGTGTTTTATCGGCTTTATTTCAGCCCCCGGGGCAGGTGATAGGAGACCTGGATGATAAGAAAACCACTCATGTGGGAAATGAAGAGGACCATTTCGTAGACAGAACCAAGAAGGGGATGACATATACTGTTAATGCAGCAGTCAGCAGTGCACATTTGTCATATATTCTCTAAGACAAGGTGCAAATATACTCATATATTAAATTTTCAACAGGAAAAACTTGTTGGCAATAAGTACAGTATCACTTAAAGCTTTAGAGAGATGTATATTAATATATACTCATCACCAGCCACTTTGTTAACTGCATCTGTTCAACTGCTCATTAACAAATTAAACAAAAAACAAACAATCACATGTGGACGTGGTCAAGACAACCTGCTAAAGTTCAATCTGAGCATCACATTGAGGAAGAACGGTGATTTATGTGGTTTTGAACATGTATGGTTGTTCCTGCCAGATGGACTGATTTGAATATTTCAGAAATTGCTGATCTACTGGGTTTTCCCCCACAACCATCTCAAGCGTTCATAGAGAACAGTCTGATATTCAGTGAGAGGCAGTTATCTGGATGAAAATTACTTGTTAATGCCAGAGGTGAATGGTCAGATTGTTTTGAGCTAATAGGAAGGCAAGAGTAACTGATATGCAGTAGAGTATTTCTAAATTGACAACTGTGACGCATATAGGCTACAGCAGCATTGAATAAGCAAAAAACTGGAAACCGAGAGTGGATGAAAATTGAAAGAAGATTAGAAATATGTTTTTGTGGTCTGATGAGTCTCAATTTATGCTGTGATAGTTGGATCATAGGTCCAGAATTTGGTATAAACAACAAGAATGCAGTCAAATGGCCTATTATTCATCCATCCAACCATCCACCTTTGGGTAATAGCCTTTTTTTTCAGTTTATTGTGCTTACAGCCTACTGAGATGGCACTGAATTCCCAATATCTAGATATCGGTCACAGATATTCCAGATATGCTTACCTCCACGCTACCATGCTGCCCATGGGAGGGAAGGATGGTGAGCAATTAGTTTCAAAAAGGTTTGGACAGGAACAATAAAAGTAGTGATAAATGTTCTGTAAGCCAAAACAAGCAGTCAAAAAAGTAACACAACTTTTTATGGTCTTTACCTTACACTATAAAGCACCTTGAGGTAACCGTTGTTTTGATTTGGCGCTGATTTGATTTTGTTCAATTCTGCAAAAAGCCCAGAAATGTTGACTTTTGAGAGGTGGGCAAAATTCAAACATCTAAAAAGTTTTAACTGTTTCTCAACAATATATTGCATAGGAGTTGAAGGTTTAGCCATGTACAGTGTATGTTAAATGAGTCTGTACACAAAGAAACTAATGCAGAACTGTCAAGAACTTTAGGCCAAAGAGGAACACAAACATGATTTTGAAGTGGAAATAACTGCATGGGCTGAGACATTTTTTTTTTCAAACAATTGTTGGTGGAAACAGATTGTCATAGTGCCCACAAATACATGTCAAAAAAGCACCAAAAAGACAAAAACATATACAAACAAAGGGAAAATGTCTTTTTTGGGCCTGTACTCATTTAAAATGCACTGGGGTGAACAGGATAATTGTCCTGTGGTTGGACAAGTCAAAATTTGAAAGTCTCTTTGGAAATAAACACAGCGGTTTCCAACATAAAAGGCTGGAGAGGGGGGGTTATACAGCTTTTTATCAGCACATAGTCCAAAAGCCAAAGTCAGTGATGGAATGGGTTTGTATTAGTACACATCAGACAGGTGACTAAACGTTTGGCTTTTAAAACTACAGCAACTGGTCTTGTGAGTTCCCAGTGATGTAAAGTTTAAAATTTTAGGGGAGTTATGGCGATTGGGACAATTTTTGAAATGGCCTCAAGTGGTTATCACAGGAGCTGCCACTTGTAGTAATCTACCTCCATCCTAATGTTACTGAAACGTGTTGCTGGCATCAAATTTAAAATAAGTAGACTGTTAAAAAAATGTATTAGACCGCCTGTAATAGAAACATAAAAACAAGAAAACTTTATTTTAGAAACCTGTCAACAATCTGTTTAAAACTTAAGAATTATGGTGTTATTTATTAGACTAATTTGTCATCTATTTATTTACTATTTTCTAGTCAGGAATGCAAGTATATGACCGTAATTTGGATTCTTTTTTTTGTAAAAGCGTAAAGTTGAAAACTCATGGATATCAGCAGTAATTGTATTTGAGCATTAAAAATAAAATTCTAGTTAAAGAGCTTGAGAATATTGGTAGATTCACTATTACAGAAACATAAAAAATAATTTTAGCAATTACCAATATTTTTACGTCAGCTTATTGGTGTGGTCCTCCACAACAGTCCCAGTTTCTAATGTCGGAAAAGTAATTGCTTGGCTAAAATAATTGCAAATTATATTTTTATCAGCATTTATATTCTATTTGTTTTCAGGATAAGGAACTTCCGGTCTGTCTAAAATTCAGTTTTTAGCAGATTTGATATTAATATTATAGTACTGTTTTCCTTGTTACTTACCTAAAAAAAATCACAAATACTCATGTTTCATATGTGACACAGGGTTAAAAACAGCAGCTCAGGTTAAACTGAACAAGTGTCATAAAAAGGTATTAAATAAAAACAGTAAAATTCCCCCTAAGGCAAAAAACCCCAAACAAAGAAAGGAAATCTTTGACAATGGCAAATAGCATGACAATATAAACACATTTTGAAATCCAGGTAAATATAAAACTATTTAAAGGTGCAGCTATATGCAATATTATTTAAAAAGCTCTTTTCCAAGCCATGTCTACACTGCCATTTCTAATGAGCCAGGAGGCTATGCATATTCATACTGCCAGAGTGAAAAGTACAGCACATCCTGCCATAGAGGGGGCACAGAGGTCACTGGCCTCAGGCCAATAACACACAGAGAGACAAAGATTATTACAGTAGGCGGACTTCTACTGGTGTTTGTATTTACGCTTAAGAGATCAGTCAAACTCACGGAGTGAACTATAGAAATGTGCACATTCACACAAGACTTCACCTGCTCAGGAAGGTCAACACATTAGCAATTCAGTGCATACAGTATTTAAAATTTTCTAGTCCGATATAGCTACCCATCAAACATGTCCGAGATGGCACTTAGCCGTGTGTGCCCGTGTCTTATTATGCAGACCCATCTGTGTGGGTTCAAAGGTCATGGCCAGGCCTGGCAGGGGCTACAGGTGAGCAGATGAGAACAGCAGGGGCTCGGTTTAATTTAGCTAAGCACTACAGGATGCAGTGCGCCCCTGTACCTGAGAAGGACGAGTTGAACTTTTCACACTGAGCCTCAGACTCATCATTTCGAGGAAAAACGAGTAATCGAGCCGAAAAAAGCTTCTGACATGGAATCTGTGTTTCTCCGTTGGCTGAGTTGTTTTGTATTTTGTGTGCGAATGATTCAGTGACAGACAAGCATATAAACACAAAAAATCTGTGTACACACAGGGCTCTGTCACCAAATTGCCATCCCTTTTACCTCCCTTTCTTTCCTACTTTCTTTCTCCCTGTCTGACACACACGGAACCACAAAATACACACAGATGTATTGAAAGAAGTGTGTGTGTGGGTGTGTGTTATGGTGGTGTAAGGGTGTGAGGGAGAAAATCCCTAATCTGGCATGGACCAGCTTCCTGTCTAGACTCTGCATGAGGAGGCCAGCACTAACCTGGCCCATGCTGTGTGTGTCTATGTGCGTGTGTTACCATTGTGCTTGTGTGCAAGTGTGAGCACAAACCTACATTAGCTCTGTGTCTTAGAGAGAGTATTTGCACACTATCATTGCTTTTGTCCAAACAGGGAACAGTCGTTAACCTTTGGCCTGCCATATCTACTGTCCAATGTCTGTTTTTAATTGGCCTGTTTCCAGTAAAGCTCCTTTTTGTTTTCGCTATTATTTTGACACTTTCTTTACCATGTATGCCAAAACTGCTACAATTCCAAGAGCCAATTTCCTCATTATCCAGCTTGCAGCATTTACGGGAATACAGAGGTGGGGGAGTGGAGGGCTAAAGTTGGAGGGCAGTAGGGGGGGAAAAAAGCCATATGCGGTTTTCTCTGAAATTCCATGAAAATAGCAAGGATAAGCTGGTAAAGGACTGGAGAATTCCCTTTCTTTCCTTATTCTTTGGCCTTCCTAATACAGGTGATCAGCTTAAGAATGGTAAATGTGGTAACTTTTGTCCTAACTGCACAAAAACTAGGCTGAAACATAAGAAAGTTAAGTCACTGAAAAAGAATCCCTTGTGGTTTTTTGTAACACAATTAAACTGAGCTGAATCATAACTGGAATCGCTAAGAGCTTCTGCCATCAATCATTCGCACAACCCCTGCCATTAGTAATCACAACAAACATCACTGAGCACAGCAACTTTGTGCCATCTTACTCTCACAGAGTGCTAATCCAGAAATGCTAAGTGTGTTCAGCCTTAACCGTGACAGTATTTGTCTGGAGTGTGAATCAACATGCCGGGCGCTGCTATTTCATATTCATGCAGTGGCCCAATGACACCTTGTCCTTTGTTTTGCAAAAAGGTCTTAACTCAGCAGATCGTTTCCCCCTTTAGACCCAGATGTAAAGTGAACAGTCTTCACCTCTGTGACATCAGACCACCACAATATGCCATCTTATGGGAGCAAGCCGTCACAAAACCCTGCCAAAAACAAAAAACAAAAAAGTGACTACAAGAAGGGATAAATAATGATAAAGGTGATTTGTATAAGCAACAGAGAGACAGTTAAACGGAATAACTTGACGTGATGAGTGTTATTAGAGCAGTTTCTTAAAAAACAAGCATTTTTTTGATTGTTTTTTGTTTTATAGATGCCAACTTTTTTTTGGTTCTTGCTTATTCTTCAGGTTTTTACCAAATAAGATTAGAGAAAGCACTGTTTGTACAACACAGTTCAAACTGGAAAAGGTTTATCAGGTGGAGGTGCCACGCTTCAGTAGTGGGCAAAACAAAAATGAATAAACAAAAGCAATAAAAGGACTTACATTCACAAGGATGTGGGAGGCTGAATCAGATCTGTGTCCTTCAGCAGATCAAAACCTTTTGGCTAACACTTTGGTCACATCAACAAAGCCATGGCAGTCAGCAGATTTGACATCCTCTGCCCCTTAGTGGAGAAAAAAATAATTAAAACGTGGATGGTTACTATAAAAACAGAATGAGAAATTATTTAGTAAAAAATGAATTTAACTAAATAGCTTCTTGTTCAGAAGTGTTTTTGATAACTGCATTTGGTCCCTAAAGGAATAAAAGAAAGATGTCACCAAAACATTGAAAGCCTATAAGGTGAGACTATGTCATAAAATCATTATAAAGTCAACAAAGTGGCTTTGTAATGTTCTTTATAGACCTAACCCTAGCAAAATTAATTCTGGAAACCTCCAGGGGAAGCCACCAGAGTTTTAGGACTTCCTGTGCAGCCACTAGAAATCCTCACCAAGACAGAAAGCAGTGAACTGAAAAAGGGGAGTGAAAAGAGAAATCATTTTTCCTGAATGGTTTCCTGTTGGTCAGCTTGTTCCTGTATTTTTCTCCCCAAGTGGACTGTTTACCTGCGTGCAGCCAAAGTGTGCTCTAACACGACTGCTTCCCACAGATTGCTGCATGTTCACATCCAGATGTGTGTGTTTATAAAGATCAGGCAGACGTTAGTTTACATTAGCTAGGATTTAAGCAGCCGTGCTCGTATTGAAGCAGCAAAACTCCTCAGTGCCTTGAAATGCATGGTGGTGCGTTTAGCGTTTCTAAATAAAATAAGCGTGTTACTTATTTTTAATTCGATAATTTCCCACCACTTGGAGATGTCAGTACAGTAATTAAAGCCGCCTGAAACCTCAAACATAACACAGACATAAGCATTTAACTTGTGTGTTTTAAGTACTGTACGCCATAAAAAAATAAACCTCAGACACATCAGTGACAAAATGACAGACAAACGTCTGCTGCTTCCACGTGATCTCACTTTAAGTCATCGTCTAGCTGCCATGTTTTTCCCTTTCTATGGACGTGTAGTAAGAGGGCTGATGACTAACACAGATGGTGGACAGATTAAATGATTCATTTGAGTCGTATGGCTGTGACATATACACATCATTGTCTCTACTGGTGTGAGTTTTAGGGGTCTCCTGTAGCATTCCTACACAACTGACTCTCTACGTATGACTCATAGACTTGTAACCTCCAGACGAAGCAGACTTTACTGTGCTGGCTGGCTTGTCTGCATGCTGTAGTAGGGAAATCTGGCAGGATGCTGCTTAGTATTTGGGGTTTGCCTGACTGTCTAGCCAGTCTGTGTGCGCGTGGTCAGATCAGTCTGTCTACAGAAGCATAATGAATCGCCACTTCACTCACAGAAGAGGTTACAAAGTTACGTTCACCACTCTGACAGCTATACTCAGCAGGAATCCCACCTACGTGACAGCAAAAAACCCCACAAAAAACAGGGCATACTTCTCTGTGTGGCTAAGAGCATGTGTTTTTATTTTCATCCTCGGATCTGTAGCTGCATTCCTTTTCCGTGTGTTGTGCGAGACGGAGAGATTGCCTGAGAGTGACTCACTTAAACCTGACCCAGCGGTGAGGTAATCACTGGAGGACGCTTCGAGTAAAAGTGAACTTTGATGATGGTGTCTGGGATTGTGTCTAAGAGTCCTACCCCGTCCAGACAGTTAAAATACTACAACGTGCATGTATGTATCCACATGTGTGTGTTTTAGGGCTTTAAGGTAATGCTTTTTGCCTCCTTAGGGAGTCCTCTCTTCACTTTGTTGTTCTCCATGTTCATGACCCTCTGATATAGACCCCCATATCCTCTCCACAAAGACTTAAGGAGCGCTGGAACCTATTTCAGTAGGTGGGGTGCACCTGTGTCACTTCAAGGGGGCCAGAGAGACTGAAAACCACACCAACAGGCAATTAAGAATCACCTGAAAGAACATATCATGCATGTCTTTGGATTACGGGAGAAAGCAGCATCTGGCAAATCCATCCAGGCACTGAGAGAGCATGCAAAGTGCACACACAGAAGCCTCAGGCAGGTTGAACCTACTGCACCTATCATCTCAACCCATTGTTATTGGTTTTGCTCTTGTTTGAGGTTCCATCAGGTTTTTGTGATACATTTACAGAACATCTAAATAAATCCTTATGTGAGAGCACAGTTTAGAGCACAGGTCTGCCTGTTGTTACATCTTCACTTAAAAATGAGTCCACTATAATTTAGATTTAGCTCTGGGGCTGTGTAAGATGCTTTCTTTCCTCCGCTCTTGTGTGTGGATTCAGACACTAACAGCAGATATTGTTTGTTATGCAGCATCACCTGCTGGCTTAATGGAGAATTGCCAAAGGATGAATAAGACAGCAGTGGGAGAGTTGCACAGCAGAGAGCTCCTTCAAAGCCATCAAAACAGGGAAAATGCTGAGATTCACCAGAGCATTATGGACAACAGCAAAGAGCAAAAACAAAGTCAAAAAATGCCTTTTTGTTTTGTCACAAATATCTCACATTCTCCCCCAAAGTCGTTTTCAAAAGTTCTTCTGATAAACTTGAGTCTTGTGCATTAAAGTATGCATAGAGCACTGTGGGTAAGCGGCTGAGAGAAACCAGAGACCTGGGTGTCTGCCTGAAAATACTCTGACAATAGCTATAGAAAAACTCTGCTCTTTTTGGGATCATACAAAAAAACCCAAACTCCCTCATTTAAGTTAATTTTGGGTTTGGATTGCTTACATATCGCTCCCGACATCAAGTTATAGATGAAGGCGTTTCAGCTGGAGTTTGGAGAGACTTTAGTTTGGAGATGGATTCAAGTAGACACAAAAATACATATATTTCTGTGACTAAAGTATCAAAAGCAGCAAAGACAGAGAATCTTGGTTATTAATGGACAAACAAAAAAATCTTCACCACAGTTAAAAGAGTTAAACAATAACTGCGATTCAGGGATACTTGGCATTCCTAACAAGTCAAAGAGTAAATGGAAGTCAGAGTTATTACATAAAGAGTATGAGCCATGTTTTTCTGAGAAGACATCTGGCTGTAAAAAATAAAACAGACAGTAAGTGGATTCACATCATAATTATGTTTTCACTATAATCTGCATATTTACCCAATAATGCTTCCCTGCAAAGTCAACCAATAAATGTGTATATGATACACCTGAGCTTACTCTTAATGCCAAATATTTACCAAGTTTGGCAATTGTATGAAATTATTCTTGCTATGCAAACTGGTGGACAAAATAAACACGGCGAAATGCCATGTTTGGGTACGGGGCCTCCAGTGTCTGACTGAGCTTCGACTTAAAATAGGTCTGAGAAATGTGAATATGCTCTATGAAAAGAGATAAAACAAGCTGGGTGAGGGGTGGAGGTGGGGGGCTGTAAATATATAATAACTTACAGGCTTCCAAGGCCTTCAGACATCAGCACAAAAACAAAAAAAAAATTCTGTGTGGATGGCGGTTTGCAGAGGGCATGGGAAAATCTGCGCTGACAGCGAGGAAACTTTGGTTCTTTTCAACAGTAATGTAATCACGTTGCCTGAAAGTGACGTTTCAAAAGGATCTATGTAATCTGAGTGCAACCTTGGACAACAACCGCTGCCCTGTTTTGTGCTGGTCTTTGTGGGAAGACTCCAACATCAGACAACAGAGCAAAACAAACACATACAAAAATACCCAACAGTGAATTATCACTTGTTATCTTTATGGATTTTTTTATGTGTAAACTTTGTGACCTCTATTTATTGCCATTGTTAAAGCTGCTACCACAACTTTCCTCCGGGGCTGTTTAGAGGGAAAGACAACACCAAACGTTTGTATCTGGACAATAAACACCACACAGTATTACATCCTTTTCAAGTGTAAGGCTCTTTGAGCAATTTGTTGGGGAAACAAAATTGGCAACTGCAAGTGGTACAACTTGCCACTAGGGGGCATACGACAGCAGACAATCAGAAGACGCACCAACTGAGATTTCAACACGGTTATAATTTACAGCGACGTACGACTATAAAGACACACGCGAACTCACACTCACACAAACGGGGACCACAAGACCAGACCTGAACACCACTTCAAATACCTTCGTAAACAAACAAATGTGGGCTGGAGCTTAAATTGTCCCTGCTGTTTGATGGGCCTGCCCGTGAAACTTGCTTATTATGTCAGAGTTGATGACTGGAGCGTTGCATTCACTGCCCGCTTACGTTTTGGGCGCTCCCGGGGACCCTCCTCCATCAAAACGTCAGAAACGACCGCTATAAAGCTCATGTGAGGCCATACCGACCGCTCAGAGTCGCATATACCTCGTTAACGGGACAACCTGCGGTCTGCCTCCTCTGAGACAATAAGGCGGCTCCACATTTAAGTGATACAGACTTAGAGGAGAAGTGTGCCAGGCCACCGGATAAATCTGCTGGAGTGAGTACAAGTATGCAAAAGACCAGATTGCTTGTTTCTACGGATCAGTTTCATATATGTGGGAGAGCGTCTTTTTCGGGACTTTGAATTGAGTTGTGTCTAATGGGCGAACACAAAATTGGATTTCCGCAGGCGAAGGGGACAAGAAAACGAATCAAGCGAGGAGTTTTTAAGCATTAGTTTCCAAGGGAAGTTTAGAGAAGCACAAGAAGAACCATAGGTCACAGGACTGTGATTTTGACGGATAGTTGACACGGACCCTGGTAGTCCTCCACACATTTCAACCATCGAGCGAACAAATGCAGAGAGAAAGATGCATTTGGGCAAGGCTTTACTGTTTGTCATCCTCCTCAACTGCGCAACTTTGAGCTCATCCCTGTCAACTTGTGCCACTGTGGATATTGACCATGTGAAAAGGAAGAGGGTCGAGGCGATACGGGGTCAAATTTTGAGCAAACTTCGGCTGACTAGTCCTCCACAATCCCTTGGACCGAGTAAAATCCCCTATCAAATCCAAGCGTTGTATAACAGCACCAAGGAGCTACTGGAGGAGTTGGGGAGGGATCGGCAGCAGAGTTGCGGTCAAGACAACACAGAGACAGAGTACTATGCCAAAGAGATATACAAATTCAACATGGACAACGGACCGCCGGAGAACAGTAAGTATCGCACTTTTTCAGACAGCCAAGCTGTCTTTCTCCAACTTGTGCCAGCCACCAACGTGTCCATAGTGCGTAATTACGCATCAAACGAAGAGTGTACGCCTAAACCCAGCGGCACAAGACTCAAAACAACAATTATGTAATTCCGTTTCATTGACAGTTTTAGATTGATAAAATTTCTAGCTGGCAAAAGACTCTCTCAATTTTATGATATTATTTTTTATTATAATATATATATATTTATATTCCACGTTTAACTCCATTCAAGCCGTCCTCTCTTTTACAAACTAAATCCTCTTTTTTAGTGTTTGTGCTGGTAACTGGTTAGTGTCACATAATCATCGCAAACATAGAAAAAACAAATTCCCCTTTGGCAGATTAATGTTTAATTGTATAAAACTCTTCTCTGAATTTTTGTAAAACTAAAAGGCGAACAGAAAGCAGTGCCCTTGTGAATGATGTGCTTTATTTCTTTTGTGCTCGCCAACCTGTTTTATGTCTGAACCTGTGTTCCAGGAAGGCCACTCTCCTCCCACTCCTGACTCCGCTCTTATTCGCTTTGTTTTTTTCCCCTCTCTATGGTTCATGTCTCCCATCCCAGATGTTCCCATTTCCTTTCCAGTCAGGTTCAAATGAGAGGGACATCTGCACAGGCAGATGGGGATGCCTATAGAAGAAGGAGTTGGAAAAGTTATCAGAAATGAGCAGGAAAAGCTAGACAGCAGGACCTCCCCATTAGCTGGGATAGAAGGACTCTTTTCTGGTTTAGAGTTTCTCTGCATGGGAGGAGTTGGCTCTTCTGTAGCCCTCATGCTGGTGCCACCCACTTGCCTATTGAGATGGCAGTGACCCCACTGGCCGTCTTGGCTAGTTAATTATGCTCGCGGGTGGCCCACGAGAATGAGATCACATACAGGACAGCTCAGGTTTAACTTTACTAAACCGTGTGTGAGGCTGAGCCCTAAACCCAATTAAGTCTAAAGACTATGCCAGCATCTCATATTGCCAGCAGGTATAGGTAACAAGTCATTACTTGGCTTAAAATGAGTTTAAATTTATATGTGAAATATTTGTTAAAATAACACATAAAGACTGCTTAGGCTCACATTATTTCCTCTACATGTGTTAAACCCATATTTGACTTTCTCCTCTATAGAATAAAAAGCTACGAACTGTAATTGGAAAACCTGTGCTGGAGGGACATGTGTCAGCACTTGAAGGAAATTCAAGTGGCATGTGGTCCGACTGAGTCTGGATTACCGAAAAAGCAGAATAGGATAACTGCTGTGCGTGTGCGAGAGGCGAAGCGGGCCTCATGGTCTAGAGCAAAGCCAAGACCATTGCATCACAGTCCCTTTGAAATCAACAGGTGTTTCTCAAAAGACCTACTTTCCCTCAGCAATGTTCTGTTTCAAATCTCACAAAATGTTTTTTGACAAAAACACCAGGAAATAGGCGCCTTGAGATGGTGGACTCGTAGCTGGATTTGAGAGCCACGGATGGTCTCGAGGTACGACAATGTGACGACAAAGATTTATATACGGTGTCCTGTTCACTGGTGTTTAAACAGAATAACACACGCCGATTGATGACAAAATCTTAAATACAAGAGTTGTATGTGTATGCCAGTGTTTTTTTTAATATGTCCAGTGTGATCTCATACTTGGAAATATGCATTCTGTCAATGCCCAGTATATCCACTTGTATTCATTCAGCCCCTAAACTGAGAGTGGGTAATGTGATTTTCATATGATGGAGAAGGAAAGATGATGAACTTTCAGATTGGTTGAGGTCCACTTTTGAATTTTGCAGGAAAGGAAAAAAAAAAGCAACGCAAACATCTTTTAGATTAAAACAACATTTAAAGCAATGTATTCTCCATGTTTATCCAGTTTACTTCTTCATACAAGACATACAAAACTCAAAACATAAGTTTTACCTCAATGGGAGCAAATGGGTAAGGTCCCCTCTGTTTTAACCCAGTTCATCAACAACTCAAGCAAATTTAAAACATGTCTTCTCCTGCAGAAAAATGCAGGGTTTTTTATGTATTTACTCAAAATCTATGTAACAGATGGAGACAAATCCCCATCTTCTTTAAGGTATGATGATGTGTCAAACTCTCCAACAAATCTTTCAAAATAAAAACAAATTACATCAGCTTTCATTGCCCTCGACACATACAGACGAAGCACTTTTTGATCTGCCACGCCTATCACCAGGATACCTTTTACAAAGCACCCCTAATCTCTTTTGTGTAATGATAAAGCTACAGTTAAAGTTAGATTAGATTCAGGTGCAGATAAGACTTGGGAAGGTTTTACTGAGAGACTGTTTTGTGTAATGTTGGGTAGAAACACTGTGACCCCTCTTAAAGTGACTCGAACACTTTGTAGCTCTTAGTGAAGCTTTGTTGTTGTGGTTACACCATTAGCTGCCCACTGACTGGTTTGTCCCACAATCTGCAGTCCATAGACAAGAAATAAAAACTCACTTTTGTGGCTAAGACTCCATGAATTTGATCCATCGTATTTAACAGTTTTACAGATGTCTCTTTTGATAATGGCGGTCTACGGGGAAAAAATGTTTTCTGGACCACAGGGACTGTTTTCAATTCAAATGCAAATGGGTACTTGGAAAGCATAGCAGCAAGACTGAGCAGTGGTGCAGTATCCGGCCCTGTTAATGCATTCATTAACTATACTCCCAAACCTCTACCGTGTCAGTTGTTTTTTCTTTTCAACGTCACATGACTTGTTTGTATCCAATTACGCTCTAGAGGTCTGTGTTATTTACCCTTGATTACACTTTAGAATGTACTGTCATTCATTAAAGGTGGCCACAGATTTTATTATCATTCCACAATAGGCACATGCTTGTGAATGACATCATGTATTACCACACGCCAAGAATACTGCATCTAGCTGCCAACATTAGATCCTATTATTTTTTGAGAATGAAATGACGTGTGACTAGCTGTTAGCTCGCGGCATCCTTTTTTTTGGGGTGGAATTCATAGCAGTGATGTCACGTTTCTCACGTAACCTACAGCGAGGAAGTGGGAATGTAAGTTTTACAAAATATCAAACCACTCCTTTAAGACAGTAGACTGTCAGTGATTACAAGCCACAGCGCCAATGGTGCTCCCTGCATGAGGCATAAGAGTGCTTGGAGGCTGACTTTGTGAAATGAAAATTTGAGTCTGGGCCAGTGACATCACGCGCTTTATCTCATTTACATACATTAGCTTTTTGATGGGGTTCAGAGGTAATAGGTTGACCTGTCAGTCTTGTGGCAGCCTTCTGCTTCATTTACACCTGCCACGGCCTCGAGTTGGTTCACAGAGCAGCCTTAAGGTCATTCAAATTACTGTGTTGAGAGTGTGGACAACAAGCATCGGAAAGATTTCCTTTTAAAGCATGGTACTTATACAGAGTCTGGCATGTCTCAAGGACTGAGGTTGGGCTGTGGAGAAGTCATCATGGTCAGAAAGGGTTCAGGTCCAAAAAGTTGTCAGTGGGACTGAGGATAGGAAGGTTTTTGATACCAGATAGGTGAGGTCATACTTATCTAAATAATGCTATTTCAGTGACGACATTTTCATTTCCACCAAATATAGACAAAATGTGTTAGAGAAACACTGACAAGTTCTGATTAAGGTGTGCAGCAACACTAGTCGTTCACTGTGATAAACGTAGTGCCAGACACCACAGAACCACTATGGCCAAGATCGGATTTGAACTGTGTATCTTTATCTATACAAGGTCCATCTGTCTTATCTATCTACGGACATAAAATGCTTCTAAGCATGCTCCCTCACAAAACATTTGTTTTATTCTATTTGTTCCAGACGATCTGTCTTACTGCCCAAAAGGCATGACTTCTAAGGTTTTCCGTTTTAACATCTCCGCCATGGAGAGGAACGCCACCAACCTGTTCAGAGCAGAGTTTCGAGCGCTGAGAGTTCCAAACTCGACTGCCAAGAGGAATGAACAGCGGATTGAGCTCTACCAGGTGCGTAAAGGTACCGTTTCCTTGTCCTTCTACCTAGATAAAAGGCAGACCGCAAATACTTTTTCTGGATGTAATCTTTGTATACAAGGAAAAACAAACAAAAGAAAAATACCACTACAATTCTGAACTGTTGAGAAACCGGTCTTGAAATAGCTAGTCAGTTCTATTGTTATTTCAGGCTCCAACTAACAAAAAATAGACAATTATAACTCGATTGCAGTTAGGCTCTAGGTAACAAATAGATGAACAACTGAAAGGTTCAGCAGGCCTGCAAGATCTTTGCAGAACCGGGACAGTTAGCCACAGACAGTGTTATCGAAGAACAAGTAGTAGACATCTACAAATGTCTATAATGATCTTAATTATAGTTATGTGTAGATCTCTAGTACTGAATATTGTAGTTAATGTCCTTAATGCAATATTCTGTTATAAGGATCTAAGATAGGGGTGTCAAACATATGGCCTGGGGACCAGAGTTGGCCCAGAAAAGACTCCAATTCGGTCCACTCTTTGTTTTTGGAAACTGTGAAAAAGTTTTAACTGTAGCTTCTTAACTTTTACAACTTTTCCTGCTGATAAGGACCTCCCCAATGCTACACCAAAGTAACCGATACACAATTAAATGACAGAAAAATATACTATTAACATAGTACCCAGAGTTGGTATTAATCTTGGCAGTTAAAAGCATCATAGCAATCTGGTGTGTGTGCAGGTGCTTAGATACACATGGTTGGCATGTTGGTATTTACATGTATGCTGTGTTCTGTGGTTGGTTTTGTAAGATTTTGGTGTAAATAAATGATTTTGTTTAAAATCTGCCTTTTTATTTTCATAAAAATAGATCTGCCCAACCCACTGACCGAAAAACACCTCCAACATGGATTCAGATTAAACTTCATTGTCACACCACAGATTAACAAGTAAAAAGTGTGTGAAAAACCTATGGAAAAAAAGCTCTAGATTAGAAGGTCACAAGAAAAAAAAAAAGAATAATTTAGATGTGTGCAAAATACAAAAAAAGAATGTCTGTCAATAAAATTAATAATAAATAAATAAACAGGTCATAACTTGTTCAGTGACTTAATAGCGGTTAGAAAAAAGCTCTTTTGCATCCTGCTCTGGTGACAGAGGAGGTATTTATAGCATGTTCTAGCCAAATAGCCAAATTCCACAGAAAAACCAGGGACCTGTAGCAACCTTGCCAAAAGTTAAGTAAATAATAACAGAAATAGTCAAATGTAAATTTATAGATCTTGTGCACATTCCCACATGTCTTTAGTTATAAAGAAATAAATACAAGCCAACAAAAATGGAAAGACAAGGTTTAGTCTGATTTTATCAAATGCAATGATACAGTCTCCTGGAACACTGCGAAAAGCAGCATTAATGGGGAATTTAACTAAAAGTAACTGACAGCTGTTATAATAGCAGAGTTGGCCTTTTGTTGATTAAAAATACATCTTTTGTTTAAGATATAGCACCATTAAATTTTAGCATATTGAGTCTGGCTGATGTAAGAAATGCATATTTTGTCATTTTTGTCTTTTGCCACTTCAAACCTTCTTCATCATTTGAACAGTTATGACATGATATGACTTATTATGCAAAGGTGGGAATTTGCATTTAGCTTAAAAACACCCCTTGCCTGCAGTCCGTCTACGTGCACACACGTATTTTGATAAATGTAGCTTTTCTATAGCTTTTAGCCTTTTCCAACACATAAATGGCATTTTACTGTCATTTTACGGTCACTGAAATTGGAGCTTTTGAAAAACCCCTTCCAGGGTGAAGATTTAAATCTAGGCAGGGAAATGAATGAGGAAAGTCAGATGTGTGAGTGTCAGTTTTGTGTGTGCAACTTCATTGTTTGTCAGCTTCTGATTGGTCAACATTTCCGTATTGTTAGAGTTATGCTGTAGTGCCACCCGGTATGCTTTTGACAGCCCTGGACATTGTTTTTTGCATTTTCACGTGAAAAGTGATATTTCAAGGCAAAAACGAAAAACTCCCATTTTAAATAATACCCATGTACATGTCGACATAGCCTCAGTGTAGTGTACTTTTTCTGTATTCATAGTTTATTAATATATTGAATGCACTCTTTCCTCCACATGATTCACTATTATTGAACAATCAGAACAAGAACAACTAAAACAGTTGAGAAAAAAGGCTTCAGACCAACTATTTATTTTTGCTTCACAGATCGTGAGGCGAAATGAACACATTAGAAAGCAGCGCTTCATTGGAGCCAAGAATGTGCTGACCAAAGGTACCGCAGAATGGATTTCCTTTGATGTGACCGAAACAGTGCGGGAGTGGCTGATGAAGAGAGGTGAGCCTGAGATCTCCATATTTCCTCATTTCATAATAACTCAGAATTGTTATCATTAGGAATAATAAAGGATTACCATTAAGGTTAATGAAAGCTTGCCTTTTTTTAATTGCAGGATCTAATATGGGTTTGGAAATTAGTGTCCACTGTCCATGCCACACCTTCAGCCCAAATGGCGACATCATTGACAAGGAAAGTGAGGTCCTGGAGGTCAAGTTTAAAGGTGAGCTACAGTGAGATTTTGTCACATCAGTTTTTATATATACCCCCCCCCCCCCCACACACACACACACACACACACAAACAAACAAACAAACAAACAAACAAACAAACAAACAAAAAAACAGTATATAGGATGGACATAGCTACTAGGGGTTTGTGCAAGTCATGTTTTATGCTCTGTGTGAGTTCTTACCATCCCTGCAATACATTTACATGGCAACATTTCATTGAATTCAATACACCTTTATTTATACAGCGCCAAATCACCAATAGTTGCCTCAAGGCAAAGACCCAACAATAGCACAAAGGAAACACAGAAAACCCCCTAAATTATATAACCCCTGATTAGCAAACGCTTTGGCGACAGTGGGAAGGAAAAACTCCCTTCTAACAGGAAGAAAGAAAGAAAATGTAATCTTCGTAATAACCAAATCACATCTTTATTGTGATAAATAATCAAAGGTTATTTACATAGAAATAATTTTTAAGCATAGATGCTTCAATTTGATGAATTGCAATACAGTACAAGTGCTCTTATATTATGGTGAATAATATTTAAGGTCTTTCTCAGATAAAAAAGGATGGATTTTTTCCACAGTTGTTAATAGTTGTGCACTTGGATCATGTTTATAATCAAGGTATTGATGAAGAGGAGGAGCACAGTCGCTTGGATCTGGATCACTTGAAGAGGAAAATGGAACAGAATCTCCCTCATCTCATCCTCATGATGATCCCGCCCCACCGCCTGGACACTCAGTCAACACGCCGACGCAAGAGAGCGCTGGACACAAACTACTGTTTCTCGTAAGGGGATTCACGCCAGTTTTAGCTAGTCCTTGAAAAATCTATTCTTAGTGCTGTCAAGTTTTAATGGTACTTTCATGTGCAGGAGCTTAAATATTTGATACAACAATTAAATATTAAGAGAACCTAAATGTTCCACTGAAAACATTTCTTGAGACTGACTATGTTTTTGTTGTTCCTCCTCATCACAGAAACACGGAGGAGAGCTGCTGTGTTCGCCGGCTGCACATTGATTTCCGCCGTGATTTGGACTGGAAGTGGATCCACGAGCCCAGTGGTTACGATGCCAACTACTGCTCTGGGCCATGCCCTTACCTGAGGAGCTCAGACACAACGCACAGCTCGGTAAGTGGGATTATGCTGAGGGAGTTTTGCACAGTAGAATTTACAGCAGCAGAAACAAAAATACCTTTAAGTACATCGTAGATTGCAGAAAAAAAAGCATCATAAATGTCAATGTTTTATATGTATATTCACTACAACTATACATGGTATTTTAAATTACAGTGTAAAAAACAAAATATAAAAAACTTGTCCATTTGATCACAAATCAATATATCTGATAAATATATCTGAAAGCTATCTTTCACAGTCAGAGTATAGGTATTGCATTGATTAAAATAAAAATGCCTTGGGCTGTAACTCTTCTAGCAGAAACTCTAGCCACTTTGCCACTGAATCTCCAGGCAGCTGTTTTGTGTTAACAAGACTGAGCCCTGTATTTAAACATGGGGAAAGAGCTATATTCTTTATTTGATATGTAAACTGAATGAATCCCCACCTGCTGGGGCATCCAGTCAAAAGAAAGTTGACTTTAGGGGAAAGGAAAAGAGCTACAGCTATGTTAGCCAGAAATTGGTTCCTTTCATGATTTTTTATGGTGGGTTTTTTTTTTTTTGTGTGTGTGTGTGTGTGTGTGTGTGTGTATCATGAACCTCATCTGTGCACTTGCATCAGTAGTAAACAAGGTATGCTTTATACACTCACGGGCTACTTCATTAGCTATACCTTGCTATTATCAGGTTGCACGCAGTTCTGATTCAACAAGGAGCTGGAAACCTTCCTCTGACATTTTGGTGGATATTGACATGACAGCATCACGCAGTTGCTGCAGATTTATCGCCTGCACATCCATGATGTGGATCTCCCATTCCACCACATCCCAAAGTTGGTTTATTGGATTAAGACCCGGTGACTGTGGAAGCCATTAGAGTACAGTGACCTTATTGTCATGTTGAGAGATACCTTGGTTGTAACAAGTGGTTTATTTGAATTGCTGCTGCCTTCCTATCAGCTCAAAGCAGTCTGGCCATTCTCCACTGATGTCTGATATAAACACAGTGTTTTTGCTTTTTTGCGTTGTTCATGTATAAAACATGGACGTACCTTGTGGGTCGGAAAACTCCATCAATGCAGAAGTGTCTTAAACGTGCATTCTATCTGAACGTCACCAGATGGCAATAGTTGTGGTTGCAAAAAGACTTCTGGCCCTATAGATGTCTGTGGGAAAACAGCTTTCTGTCGTGACTTCCATAGTCACTTTTCTGCTAAGCTTGTAGGTCACTCTGCAGTCACTCTTTTTTCATATTGTTATTGTTTTTTGCCAGTGTACATCGTACCATGTTTCATGCACCATATGCATGCTATGAAACCACAAAGACATTGGCTTACGAGTTGACGAGTTGTCAGTCACAAGTTGTTAGGCGGTAAGCGTTTGGTTTCGCAGTCAGACCTGCCCAGCCTCGTCATGTCCAGTTTTTGCAACCAAGGTGGCGACATGGGAAGCCCTCGTCACGAGGCTTCAGAACAGGACTTCACAAACCACTGGGTGATGTCACTGTAGCTATGTTCATCTTTCATACTGATATTTGCCCAGAGTTGGTTATTTTCTCTTTTTCCCTTTTTCGGACTATTGTTTTAAAATTGTCCTAGAAATGGTTTGGTGGGAAAATCCCTGCCGGCCAGCACATTCTGAAATACTCAGACTAGCCTGTCTGGCACCAACAAACATGCCACGTTCACTGTTACTTAAATCACCCTTTTTCCCCCATTCTGATGCTCGGTTTGAACTTGAACAGGAGGTCATCGTCACCATGTTTACACGACTAAATGCACTGAGTTGCCGCCATGTGTTAGGCTGATTAGATATTGGCGTCAATGAGCAGTTGAACAGGTGTACCTAATGAAGTGGCTAGTGAGTGTATATTTCTCCAGTTTGGCTGTGAAAAACCAGATGTTTGGCTCTCTGGTAGAGGGGCAGAGGCTCTTTGCTGTTACTACTTTCTCTCATGGATTTCTGCGCAGAAGTCTTTGTGTGCCATGTCTCTGCCATGTAATATCACATAGGAAGAGACAGCAGAGATACACGGTACACAAAACAAATGTGAATTTTATAATTATTTAATTTCTATGTCCTATTCAATAGCTGCTGAGCCTCTACAACACTCTGAATCCAGAGGCATCCGCCTCCCCCTGCTGTGTCCCCCAAGACCTGGAACCCCTCACTATACTCTACTACTCTGGACGGACACCTAAAGTGGAGCAACTCTCCAACATGATTGTCAAGTCTTGCAAGTGTAGCTGAGAGGACATGAATGTGAGGCAGTGTGGCAGGATTTTACTCGGTACAGACCAAACCCATGCATGACTTTTGGACTTTTAGCTGTGACAAATACTTAAACTGTGGCCTCATGGCTTAGATTTGAAGACCACTCAGGAGGTGGCACATTTTTAACGATGCAGATTTTCTCAAAAAACAAAAAACCCCAAAACAAACAAACTTGATATTTTGATACTAATTTTTATTGTTTCCCTCAATTGGTTCTGGTTGACAAGTAAAGTAGTTTAATTTGAATCTAACTAAAAAAATAGTCCCAAATAAGACTTGAGCTTAAAATATTTCCCCCTATATTTGTGAGGATGGACAACATACTTTAGAGGCTAGATTGACAAGGGCACCTATTTGTGACAAAATGAAAGAAATTAAAATAAAAACAACAAAAAAACTAACTATAGCTGCTTCATTGATAATTACTCAAAGAGGGCTACGTTGTAGTATTTTTGTGTAACTCTTTCTTGAATCTAGCCTTGATTTTACATTGTTAGTCGTCACAAATATAGACAGGTCTCTTCTTTCAGGCCCAATTTTCCCTTAAACTTGCCTTAAATTCCCTTCACTTCAAACAGTGGGCATTATCTTCAAACACAAAAGGAGAAAGGACAGACTTGCTGCTGTATCCAAAGCCATAGCTGTGGTCAGGGAAAAGGAGAGCTGAGAGAGAATGCCTGCTGGATTTGCAATGGAAAGTCAATGAACAAAGAAGGTTGAGCCAAGCTTTTCTTTTTTTGGCCAGCCAGCAGCAATGGTCTCGTTTTTATTTTTTTTTCTCGGTGAATCTATTAAAACGAATGGAAGAAGAAGAAGAAGAAGAGGGGACCTGTATGGAAGGGAAGAACTGTGATGGAAACTAGCCACGAGCACACTGCCATTCACTGGAAGTTTTCATCTTTAACAGGTTCACATTATTTTTGGGACATCAAAGAATATACTGGAAAAGAACACGTGTTATGCAACAGGTTTTTATGAGACTTCTTTTACATTAATAGCAGATTTAGTCTGTTATGCAACTTGTCGTATAGTGATTGTTTCACTAACTGGGAAGAAGATTGACGTGTAACAGTTTTATATTAAACTGTGGGTACTGTTACATTTCCTTTGTGATTTAGAAAGAATATGCAACATTATTGTCCATATAGGAGTTTAACCTGTTATGTGGAATCCCCTTATTTGTCTGACTAAAGGCCATTTTTTTAGTGCAGCTGTTTTCTTCTATTTCTTTTGTCTCCTGTCAACTCACCTGTCACCCTTCACTCCAGCCCGCTGACAAGGAATTTACATGTGCAGTCTGGGCTTCCCAAAACATTGCAGTCTTTCATTCCCTTTTGCTCTGTCTCTGTTTGTTTTGGTGCTCTCTTACAGTGTGAAGTCCTAATGGAACAGAAATGAAGAGGGAGTGGAGGAAAAGTTATAACATGACAGTGGCCTGATGTACAGTTAGACCTCATTTTCTCCAACTCATTTCTGAATCCCTGTACTGTTTGACATTTGCCCAATCGCAGTCATCTAGCTTTTAGGTGACATTTACATCATGTTGTTGTTTTTTTGTTTGGTTTTTTTGGCAGTCATGTTGTTTGATAAAATGATTGTTATTAAAAAGACATCATGCAAAAGTCTATGAGCCCCTTCTTAAAGCGTAACGTTCAAATCTGTGCAAACATTTAACTCCAAATTAGGAGATGATGAATGTATGAACTGTTCTTGTCTGCCTTATTGAAATGTCATTTAAAATGCTATTTTCACATAATGTTTTGGCTCCATGCAAACATCATTTTTCTTTCTTGAATCTCACCAACCCCACCTGTTTCCTGCAGGCGCATGCACAGCCTTTTCTTTCTTTTTTTTAAACCAGAGTGATAAATTCAAGTTTCTCAGGGGTTACTGCTTAACAGCTTTCCCAGGCAAAAAGCAATTACTCTTATTTTAAGAGCGTATTACTGCACAGGCATCTCTTTATTTCCTTGTTTTTCATAAAATGGATAGCATAAATCACGCAAAAAAACTGAAAAAAAGGCATATTACATTCAGTACCGCCTCATACCTAGGTATGTGTTCTCCTCAGAGTTTGATACTTGCTTTCAGTAGTAGAGCCAGACACTTTTTACAGCGGTGCCTAAGCTCATGCTATTACTTGCAGTACTGTGTAAAAGTCACACGCCACCCCTTATTTCTTTGTAGTTTACTAGGAAAATAGGACATAGGTGCAACAAGGTATCGAAACACACAAAAACATTATTTGATATAAAACCCTTTTTTATTCAACACAGCCTGAACTCTCTTAGTCAAGCTTTCTTGTCATTTCTTTAAGGAGTCTTCAGGAATATTTCTCCAGACTACTTGAAAGACATTCTTTGGATGTTGGCTGCCTTGGCTTCTTGTTCTCTGTCAAGATGATCCCACTGCTTCAATTATTATTAACATCCAAGTTCTGGGAAGGTCAATCCATGACTGATAGTGTTCGTTTGTGTGCTCTTTCTATCCAGGTAACAAAGCTGCTGCCAATCTGATACTTTGCAGGTGGTATAACATGCTGGATCAAAATCTTATGGTACTTTTTTGTGTTCATAATTCCATCAATTTTGACAAGATCTCCAACACCACTGTCTGAAATGCAGCTCCAAACCATGACAGAGCCTCTCCCATGTTTTACAGATGACTGTAGAAACTCATTGTTAAACCTCGACCTCCTCGATACATATTGATTGCAAATTTAATCAGACCTGCTGCCACTGATTTCCAGTCAAGTTCTTGTGTAATGTATCATATCTTAGCCTTTTCTCCATATTTTCCTTCTCTAGGAATGGCTTCTTGATAGCCATCCTTCCATTTTTTCCTATTTCTTAAGGACATGATTTTCAGATACTGTCATCTGTGATAGTTTTTTAAGGCCAACTTTTTCTTTTTATCTCCACTTGCTCAGTTTCTTTAATTGTTTTTAAGAACATGCTGCACACCATACCGAGATATGTCAGGTTTTCAGCAAATAACTTTTTGTTAATCAGCTGGTTAGTGCAAAAATACTATTTATGCCAGTCAAGCGGTGCTATCTTTTTTTTTTTTTTAGATTCAGTTAAAGAGAAATGAGAACAAATTCCATGTGCTTGCAACACAATGCTAATAACAAAACATATAGATACATTTTAAAAATTGTTCTTTTCTAAGTTGTCTGTGGTGTGTAGACACAAACTGGTTCATTCCTTGAGTTAGGTGATTTTTTAAATACTCTAATGACTCACAGGTCAGTGTTAAATACCTTGACAAACAAACAAGGGAAAAAGGTGTAAAAGCAGCAAATGTCCAAAGAAAAAAATTGAAAGACCTTAAAAAATGTTGGGGAACTTTAGCTCTGCTCGAGACCAATTTAAAAAATGATATGAAAGTCTTTTGAGCAGCACTGTACATTAGGGTAATTATCTTGGGTCACTCACTCTCACTATTTACTTATGTGGCCATGTCAACACAGTTTTAAATTTGCTGATAAAGCTCAGAAGATTATTACAGTGGAAATAGGCTCTTTAAAAGACATATGATAGAAATTGTTACTAATAATACTAATAATCAGAATCAGAATCAGAATACTTTATTGATCCCTGGGGGAAATTATTTTTTGTTACAGTGCTCCATTTTAAACCAACATTAAGACAAGACAGACAATACGCTAACTAAGAATAGTACAATATATACATATATATACATACATACATACATACATACATAAGTCACTTATAAATAAATATTTGGAAAAGAAACATGTGTAGTTGTAGCAGCAAACAGTGTGTTAAGTGGATGCGTTGTACAGGGAGATGGCCACAGGCAGGAATGATTTCCTGTGTCGTTCAGTGGTGCTTTTCGGTAATCTCAGTCTCTCACTGAACGAGCTCCTGTGACTGACCAACATGTCATGGAGTGGGTGGGAGGTGTTATCCAACATTGTCTTTATCTTGGACAGCATCCGCCTCTCCGACACCACCTTGAGGGAGTCCAGCTCCATCCCCACAACATTGCTGGCCTTACGGATCAGTTTATTAAGTCTGTTGGCATCTGCGACCCTCAGCCTGCTCCCCCAGCATGCAACAGCATAGAGGATCGCACTGGCCACAACAGACTCATAGAAAATCCTCAGCATTTTCTGGCAGATGTTGAAGGACCTCAGTCGCCTCAAAAAATAGAGACGACTCTGGCCCTTCCTGTAAAGTGCTGTGGTGTTTTTAGCCCAGTCCAGTTTATTGTCAATGTGTACTCCAAGGTATTTATAGTCCTCCACAATGTCAACACTGACCCCCTGGATTGAAACAGGGGTCAAGTGTTTCCTGGTCTTCCTGAAGTCCACGATCAGTTCCTTGGTCTTTGCCACGTTGAGCTGCAGATGATTCTGCTCACACCACGTGACAAAGGAGTCGACCACAGCCCGGTACTCTGTCTCATCATCCCTGCTGATGCATCCAACCACCGCAGAGTCATCAGAAAACTTCTGAAGATGGCATGTCTCTGTGCAGTGGCTGAAGTCTGTGGTGTAGAGGGTGAAGAGGAAGGGGGAGAGGACAGTCCCCTGTGGTGCCCCTGTGTTGCTAATCACCTTGTCAGACACACACTGTGGGAGACGTACATATTGTGGTCTTCCTGTCAGGTAATCAACAATCCAGGACACCAGAGAAGCATCCACCTGCATCGCTGCTAACTTATCACCCAGGAGGGTCGGCCTGATGGTGTTGAAAGCACTGGAAAAGTCAAAAAACATGACCCTCACAGTGCTCGCCGGCTGGTCCAGATGGGTGTAGACACGATTGAGCAGGTAGATGATGGCGTCCTCTGTTCCGAGACGAGGCTGATAAGCGAACTGAAGGGGATCCAGATGTGGTCTTACTATGGGTCGCAGCTGGTCCAGGATGAGCCTTTCCAGGGTCTTCATGATGTGGGAGGTCAATGCCACGGGCCTGTAATCCTGGGGGCCACTGGGACGAGGCGTCTTTGGTACAGGGATGAGGCATGATGTCTTCCACATCACCGGGACCCTCTGCAGACTCAGACTCAGCATAAACAGTTTATGAAAGACTCCACACAGCTGGGGGGCACAGGTCTTGAGGACAAGGGGACTCACTCCGTCTGGTCCAGCAGACTTGCCTGAGTGAAGTCTCCTCATTTGCATCTCAACCTGGTATTGAGTGAAGGTGATGGGTGGGGGAGGGGTGTCAGGAATCTCACAGGAGGCAACATGTGAAGCGAGAGGCTGGCACAGTGGTGTGGCTCTGGATTCCAGGCTGACTGCAGGTGAGGTTGTGGGGGTGGGAGCAGACACTGTGGTGTCGAATCTATTGAAAAACAGATTCAACTCGTCTGCTCTATTCTCACCTCCCTCAGCTCCCCTGCTGTTGGTTGGCCTGAATCCAGTGATGGTGTTCATGCCCCTCCACACCTCTCTCATGCTGTTCTGCTGGAGTTTCCACTCCAGCTTCCTCCTGTAATTGTCCTTAGCCTCTCTGATCTTGTCCTTTAGTAACACCTGGACCTTCCTCACCTCCTCTTTGTTGCCCCCTCTGAAAGCCCTCTTCTTGTTGTTGAGGAGGGCTTTGATGTCCTTAGTCACCCACGGCTTGTTATTTGGGTAACAATGAACAGTCTGAGCTGGAACAATGGAGTCGGTGCAGAAAGTTATGTAGCCTGTGATACACTCAGTAAGCCCATTGATGTCCTCGGCGTGAGGCTCACAGAGTGTTTCCCAGTCGGTCACCTCGAAACAGCCCTGTAGTTCCGCTATTGCCTCCTCTGACCACCTCCTAACAGTCCTGGTGGTCACAGGTTCCCTCCTCACAATTGGCACATAGCGGGGGGTGAGGTGAATCAGGTTATGATCTGACCTACCACTAATCACTGGATATTACTT
Organism: Rhamphochromis sp. 'chilingali'; assembly: GCF_963969265.1. Classification (NCBI taxonomy): domain Eukaryota; kingdom Metazoa; phylum Chordata; class Actinopteri; order Cichliformes; family Cichlidae; genus Rhamphochromis; species Rhamphochromis sp. 'chilingali'. The sequence continues at coordinate 9,614,707 of NC_137932.1, read as the reverse complement.
CAGTGCTGTGTATGTGCATAGTCCCCACACAGGCTTCCCCAGTGGCTGCATGACTCTGGCTGTTCTTACTTTGTCATCTGTAAGAGTTTGATAATGATTTATTAAATAGTTAAATCTAAGAATAATTAACTTACTTTACTACTACTTTACTATACTATTAATTACAATTTTGAAGACACAATTATAAAGTGGGAAATGTACACGTAAACGTTTAAGATTGTATTAGCATTAGTAACTGGCATATCAGACACACTATGGAGTAAAATGAATGAAAAAGAACAACAGGCAGATCTTGTGCAATTCTTACCCAAAAGTTGGTGTTATTGATGGCTCATTACCAAATGTTTAGTTGCTTGTCTAAAGACTGGGTGATCAGAGGTTGCTTATATTTTTTATGTCAGCTCTGCTAATGGGTTACACCGATTGGAGGGGTTGTTGGTTGAGCTAATACGGACTGACAAGTAGCCAGAAAGAATTCCGTTTCTCTACGTGCCCATTATTGTTCCCTGTCACAATTAATCAGAAATGAAGCACATTGATGGAAACACAAAGACCAGAGGGCATGACAAGGTCTAAAAACAGGGGTCGAGGCTTTAATGGGTTTACAGACAGCCCTGTACCAACAACACACATTACTGGTACAGAGCGGCTGTGCCCCATGCATGAGTGACTTTCAACCATCAACGAAAGCCAGCAGACGACATGTTACTTACTTGTGTACAAGTCCGCAGTTTGGCCCTGTGAAAAAAATTCAGTATCACAAAAATCAGGGCTCTTATTGCTTCAGTATACATAAATGCTACATATACATTAAAAGCTCTGCAACTGGATTACCTCTTTGACTTCTTTATGTGTGTGGATAGAACCAGTGAACCAGCGGACTCCCAGGAAGAGTAAAATATCCGAGTATCTTTTTCTCATGTCAGTTTAATGGAATGAGCTGCGGAGTTAGCCACGATAAGGCGTTTCCTAACAGAGGCGGCACCTTTGCTTGTGTCTTCTTATTCAAGCAAGGGCTCATTTAGGGCCACGTAGTGGCGAGCCACATTGTTGAGCACAGTCAGACACTGAAACACATGAAGGAAATACACTAAAGCGTCTACTTCAGTGAAAGAGTTGGCAAGGAACCACAGTTGAATGTGTTGCCATCGACAATATGAGCAGCAGCCTGGTAATAACAACAAATAATAGTCTTTCATTGGTTCACTAGCTAAATGGATCCAACACAAGAAACTTCACAGGTAATAATATTTCTTGTGGCTTCTTCATTTTAATTGGGTAAGTCTTTCGAAAATCACTGAAAAAAACCTGATGTATCTGGATTCTGCTAAGCCTTGACTTTCATCTTTTATGTTCGAAGGTGTAGATAAGAACATTGTTTGCTTCTCTTTGAGGAAAGCTGACCACCTCAAACCCAAACCTGCAATAAACCTATTTCAAGTTCTCGGCTACTGGCTGGATGAGCAAACCATAATCTGATTTGAGTTCAGGGTCCTTTTCTGGGTTGAAGTCTGACTTTCTCAGAACTTGTGCTCATCCAAGACTTACCAATGATGAATTGCATGACACGTAAATGCACAGAGGTTTGGAAAACTGTGCTGCTATTCCCTGAGCAGATTAACAGATGTGGAGGTAGAAAAAAAAATTAGAGGGGGAAGTGAGAGACAGAGGGAAAGTAGTGTGTGTGTGTGTGTGTGTGTGTGTGTGTGTGTGTGTGTGTGTGTGTGTGTGTGTGTGTGTGTGTGTGTGTGTGTGTTTGAGTGTGTGTGTGAGGGAGAGAGCTAGAGAGAAAGAGTCAAAATAGACTGCTGCTGCAATAAAATCATCAGGTCACATCAGACTAGTTCTCAGGCCCCAGGGTGGAAAGAGTTGTGTAATTCAGCGATGGGAAGAACACACACACACACACACACACACACACACACACACACACACACACACACACACACACACACACACACACACACATACATGCACGAGTCAAGCCAGCAGCCATAGTTACTGGAAAAGAGTGAAGGGGTGAACAAATATGTAAACATGTATCAACTTCATAGACCTTTATAGCTAAACAAATGAATGGGAGGTCTGGATCAAACTACAGCATTATATTACAGCAGAGTGTGCGTTTCCGTGACAGTATTCCAATAATAGGAGAGAGGAGAGACAAAGAGAGGAGGGAAGCAAACTGTAGGAAGACAGACAGTGTGACATTATAATTTGCACGCCCTTTAAAATTAGCACACACCATTACACAAAACTCGCTTCTCTGAGGAGTGAAGAAGTGAGAATTACTCAAAATGGCCATTTTCCCTTAAACTACACCATAAGGTTTAGAAGAAAGAAACATAATCTTCCTTCTACAAATGATAACTCTATAACAGGAGTACATGCTCTACAATTTAGATGGACAGTAGCCCTGGATGGAAAAAACAAAACAAAAACACTGAAGGCAAAAACCAGTATGCACAGGGCAGGGAGTCATCCAGACTTTCAAGCACCTCCAAAGCAGCACATCAGGTCAGAAGCGTGACTAGTTCCATATGTAGCATGGATATGGGGAGAAATTGTGCTTATGGACCAAGGTCCCTGCTTATGCTTCCTGTTTGGGGAACAATTTCCCAGTAACCAAAGGAGAGAGAGGACACAAGGAAATATAAGGTGACAAAATAAAAATGGCCATCTCATACTTCCTTGTGTGAGGTGTTTGTTCTGATATACTGCGTTTGTTTTTTCTACATGTGTCACTGTCCATTATGACCAAACATCTCCACAAATGACATTATTCCAAATGTCTTGTGGTTTGTTCACTTTACAAACCCAATGAATCAGCCCTGTTATGAATCAGATTGACAGTTGGGATAACCTTTGCCTAACCCAATAGGTTGCCACGGACTTTCATATTTAACACATTTACTGAGGTGTGAAGTTAAATTTCTACTCATGGGAAGGTTGTGGCATTGCGCTAACACCCACCTGAAAGCTCCAGACCAGCAAACTGACAAATCTTCTGCCTTTACAGAAGTTCTCTGTATGAGCAGTGGGGGTGATCTTAGTGTTTTTTACTTAGCTTTGCTTGCTCAAACACAACCATTTCTGCATTACACAAACTCAGTAATCAATAATTGTATAATTGTGCAACCCTATTACATTTTTTTTTAATAGCGGTTGAGGTTTTAACATTTATGACATGATGTCAAGCTCTTAGTTTTAAATCATTCTGAAGACTATCAGTATATACATGAACATCACACACAGTCATACTGTTCATGATCCTGACTATAAAATTATAAAAGGACTTCTTTGTTGAAGGAATGCATGTAACACTGCCAGAAGCTGAGTTTAAGTTTCCTTTAGAACATTTATTTTGTCTCTTCGTAGCTGTAAACACCTTCTCCATTTACATCAAGTTATAGGCCCTGATGCTTTACCTACCTACTACTTTATAAACGCTCAGAGAAACATGAGGAGTAAGGCTAAAGTAGGACATCTGTGGGATATTTAAAGCATACTTTGATGCATTTCTGTTTGCCTTGGCTGATATTTTTCTGTGCTCACACACATATAGAAAAAAGAATCTTAAATCAATTGGATTTTTAAGCAGTAATACTTTTTAGATTACTCTCTAGGTAATGGTAAGACAGGCCTTTCCCCCCCCTTATAGTCATCCCAAAAGTGCAAATCAGATTGATGAGAGTAGTCATGTCTTTAACAGCCTCTTATACAGCTGCCACTACTCTACCAGGTAATGGAGACCGGGTCAGCGGGGTGCTTTCTCCTGCACAAGCTCAAAAACGAGGACTCAAGTAGTTTTGCTAAGTTTATTATCTTTCTGCTTGTCTGGGCATACTGTATGCTCTCACAGTAAATGAGGATCAAACTGGTGAAAAAAGCAGTTATACAAAGGTCTCACCACAAAGAAGGAATTTATGCTACTTGGATAAAAGCTAAGTAACACAAATCTTGAAGTTGCGAAGTCAATGAGCTGAAAGAGGCCCCAGCAGCTGCAAGAAATGCTGAAAATATAAGTTTACTTCATTTTCAGTGGGCACCTTTGCCTTAAAAAATGCTAACAGTACCAATTCAGGTAACATATGCCATCTGGTCATAGTTTGAATCATTATATATATACTGCTAATCAAGAGAAAGAAAGAAAATTGCAGGTATTTCATGTACTACAGCACTTGAAATATAGGAAAAACAGGTATTTCATATTCTTTTTCCTATTAAAACCTAGTATAAAATATAATCTTCATATATTCTCTAGGCCTAGAGTGGAGGATGTATCCTTTTCAGGCCAGTTATTATAAGATATACATACATTTGAAGCAAGAAAATTAATCTGGGCTTTCCGGAGTGCATGAAAGATAGACTTCTAGCCTCTGTGATGTGATCCTTCACTGCTTTGTGAAGGCAAATTTCTATCTTGGTGTTTTGAAAACAGATGTCTTCAGTGAGGGGTGAAGCTGAGAAAAGCAGAGCACACAGCAACAATTGTGACTTATCAATCACAAAGTAACCACACTCTGCTTATTTTACTTACTTACTCTAAATCTGACCAGAATTTAGCAAATGAGCAAATTTTGCAATAAACAATGCTCAAAACTAGAAATCAAGATCATAAACTGAGCAGAAAAGTGTTTACAGAGGGTGAGCACAGGGTCATTTTCTCATAGAGATCTTTACTACCTATCTTTGTGCTCTAACCATTAGAAGAAAATAAAGCAAATCTATGGCTATATCCATGTTTTGCAGAGACAAAGTTGATGAAGATGGCACTCACAATCAATGTGCTTTTCACACAAGGACTTGGGAACAAGACTTATGTGTCAGGTTTCCAGTAATGCGCAACTAAAATTGAGTGATATCATTGGTCTGGCAGAATCTGATGAAGTTAAATGCATGTTTTTAACAGAAAAATAACTTCATGTTTTAAATCTCTAGCTGCTCTTAAAATGACATTACCATCAGTTACCTATGGAAAGAGGAAACTGCATTCTTGGACTGTTGCTTAATGCCAACATTACACAACAAAACTGGAAAGTATAAATTGTAAATCTCTAATAGCGCTGTAATTACTCTTCTATTAGTAACAAGATACCTTGGCCTCCGTGTTTCCAAGTAACCAGGAGAAGCAAAGATGAGCAATTCCTCCACAGAGTCAATGAGAAACATGCTTGGTTTGTGTCTCCTCATTAATCTACACGGGACCTTCTGATTCCTCCAGCTGGCAGCGCTCCACAGTCACTCTATGTCCAACATAATGTGCGTGTGTAGAAATGTACAGCACGCCTATGGTCCCAATGTGAAGTTTGTATCTGCATGCGTATACGTGAAAGTTTTGTACCGTATACGTAAAGCTTCATTTTAATTTGTAGCGCTCACATCCCAAACCGCAGGGAGCCATCGTGCTACGGTGCCAATACTACTGAAAACCTAAATATATGGCTAACATACAGGATTTTGTAAAACTACTTACAGACTCACCACTTCATTCAACCGCTTGATAATGGAAATACTGAATCAGCCAGTCACATGGCTGAGGCTCTGAAGAAACTGCTGATCTGCTTGGATTTCTCTACACAACCATGTTTAGAGTTTACAGGGATTGATCAGAAAGCAAGAAAATATCCAGTGAGCAGCAACTTTCTGGATGAAAAGGCCTTGTTGATGCCAGAGGTCAGAGGAAAATGGCCAGAGTTGTTCAAGTAGGCAGGAACTTAAATAATGATTCATTAAAGTGTGCAGATGAGCATCTCTGAACAAGCAGATGGGCTACAGCAGCAAAAGACCACACCAGATGTGACAATTAACACACAAAATATTAAAAATGGAAGATTGGAAATCCATTGACAGGTCTCAATAATAATGCAACAACATTCAAGCAGTAAGGTCAGATTTGGTGTCCCATCCTATTTATCCCATCCTCAGATGGCTGCTCCCAGCAGTGCACCATGTCACAACACTCGAATCATCTCAAAAAGGTTTCTTGAACATGACAATGAGTTCACTGTACTCGAATGGCCTCCACAGTCACAGATCTCAATCCAATAGAGCACATTTGCTTTGGAATGTAGTGAAGCAGGCGATTCACACCACTGATGTGCAGAAACTGTGTCAGGCTATCATATCAATATGGACTAAAATCCCTGAGGAATGTTTCCAGCACCTTGATGAATCTATTCCATGAAGAATTGAGGCAGTTTTGAAGGCAAAAGGAGTTCCAACCTGGTGTTAATAATGTGTTTCTAGTAATCATTTCTGAATGAAGAATGAACTAATTGCTATATTTTATTTGTTAGAAACTATAAAAAGAGCCTATTGACACTGACCGTGGTGAGTCGACAGACTTCTTCTCAATTGATTTCACTTTAGTTGAATCCACTTGGTGTACCAGTCAATGGGCTGCATAGCAAAGGCTTGGTCAAATGAAAACATAGGAACAACTACACACACACACTATGGAGTAATTCTGAGCAGTCCCTTGTCAGCAAGTAGCCCTGAATTGGACAAACTATGAGCTCTTAGAGCAGATTTGTGTTACAAATAACATCTTTAGTGAAGTGGATGCTTGTGGCTTCTACTAACAGCAGGACTCTCCCAATCTCACAAATCAGCCGGCTGATCATCCACTTTTGCGGGTCTTTTATAATCAGCGGTGTGTTATGTGGCATAACAAAATGATATAAAACTTTCAGTGTGAGAGTGATGCTTTGGTTTGTCTTTGAGCACAGTAAGAGGACACGGTAGTGTCACGGAGGACTTTGTACTTGGGGGCTGGCTTACATTCATACAACATGTAGGATTTATAATCTAAGTCACTCGGATATTATAAACAAACACAGCATAGTTTTCGGGCCACATCCTGTCGTCACTGTAAACAAAAACTGATATGGACAGTTCCCTCTCGTGTTCCCAATACGTGCACCGACAGAGCACACTAGTAGTTGCTGTTGACATGCTTCACTCTCAAACACAATCACTGGTGTCCTGATGAGAATGGCCTCACAGAGCTAAACCGTTTGTCTTTTGTTTATGAGGGTGTTTCCACTGAAATCAAATTTCTCTAAACAAACTGTTGCTGGTTCACTTTCTCTAATCTTTAATGCTTAGATAATCTAATTTGTCCAGATGGCCAACTAGTATGTATAAACATACAAAATAAGACGGCTTCTTCCCCTGTCGCTGTTCTTCACCCCTTTTTATATTCCCTTCAAAATTAAATCGTGGTTTCGCTGTGGTTGTAAACCGAGCTGATCAGCTGTGCTTTGTTATGTTTGCAAAAGGCAAATAACAAACATCCTTGTAGCCAGGCTGCGGGCTGTCCGATGGTCCACTTCTCCAGAAAAGCGACTAACATGTTTCTTTCATTACACGGGCTGCATTCATTTTATCTTTTCAGCACCGCTAACATAATCAGCATAATGGGAACCAGAACCCCATCCTGACCTAAAAACAATTGTTTTACTATTAAAACTTCCAGCGATGGAATACGAACTAACGTTTGCAGCTATTTTAATTAGTTTCTCAAGTGAATAATTTTAGGGTTTTATGTTTTTACTTACTTATTGGCACATTTAAATGGGATTCATTAAACAAGAAACATAGAGCTGCCAAACGTAAACTGTAAAGCTACTAAACATATTAACGTGGTGATGTTTTGCAGTATCACGCTCAAATAGCTTCACTGTTTAACGAGACAATGTAAACCAGCTTGTCAGCTGTCAAGCAACAGCTCACTTTGTAGATAAATATCTGTTTTGAAAAAAGTGCATGCCAGATCTTAACCAGAATAATTAATGATATGCTGCTCTGAACCAGTTTTCCACGCTGCTTTGAGTTTCTCTGTGTGGTGTTTTGTTTGTGGTCTTAGCACAGCTAATTTCCGTTTTTCAGAGAAGAGAAAATACTTTATGTAATACTTCTAAACACACATTCATGCGAAAAAGAAAGTTTCTATGTACACCATATAATTCAGTAGTTTGTTTAACCATCTTTAGCAGCAAGTATTTTAAGTAATTAAATGAATTTCTAATTTTCTCCCATCATTTTGAATGAATTTTGGCCCACTCTTCTTTACCGCATTGCTTCTGTTAATTAAGATTTCTAAGCACTGGTTTATACACAGGTCTCTTAAGGTCCCACGGCAGCATTTCAGGTCTCGATTCTTGTCTTTTTCATATTTGCTGATGTGCCTCGAATTATTGTTTTAGTTGTCAGACAGATGACCTCACATTTAGAATACTTTAGGGTACAGAGGAGTTTGTGGTCGACTCAATGACTGCTAGGTGCCCAGGTCCTGTGGCTCCATAATAAGCCTCAATCATCACTCCTCCCTCCATCACAGTGATTGACAGCTATGAGGTGTTTGTGCTGACATGCTGTGTTTGGTTTTTACAAAATGTGGTGCTGTGTTATAGTCAAACATCTCCGTTTTGGTCTAATCTGTCCAAAGGACATTGTTCCGGAAGGCTTGTGGTTTGTTCAGATGCAGCTTTGCAAACATAAACTGTGCTGCCATATTATTTTGAGAGGAAAGAGGTTTTCCCCTGGCAAAACTTCCAAACAAGCCATACTTGTTCAGTCTTTGTCTAATTGTGCTGTCATGAAAATTTAACATGCTAACTGAGGCCCGCAGAGTCTAAGATGTAGCTCTTGGGGTTTTTGCAGTTTCTCTGAGCATTACAGAGTCAGACCTTGGGTTTGCATTAGTTGAGACATCCACTGCAAAGATTGGCATGAGTGGCGAATGTTTCCCACTTTTTCTCTGCAGAATGATAGACTTCAAAGAATGTGAAAATGGTGTTAAAGAGGACATGAAACACAAAAAATATAAAGGCTCATCATTTACATCATGGAGCCCTGCTCTCAAAAACGGACATAGCTGGAAAACCATTAGTGGTGTTGGATTTAGGAAATAAGTTTAAAAACGTGTTTAGCGCCATCTTCTGCAGTAGGGAACGCGACATCATGCGCTTGGTGTATTGGTTGTGGCTAACAAACTTACATTAATTTATGTTAGCTAACTAGTGACAAAATTCAGAGGAACTCAACAGGAAAATAACAAGACTAAAACTAATACCCAGTCTTAGAGGGTACAACCAGAGTTAAGAAACCAAGGGTATATTGTTGAATTTCACTGTCAATCTCTTGAGCAGTAAGTGGCTCTACGTTGTTTGGCTAGCTGAACTTAAGAGTTTCTTAATGTAAAAATCATTGTTGCAGACAGGGGGAGCCCAGAGTTAGCACTTCTGTCACTAGTTAGCTAACATAAATTACAGTAAGGCTATTAGACGCAACCAACCAACCACATGACGTCATGTTCTGTACTGACAGAGGATGGCACTAAACGTGTTTTTAAAACTAACTTTAAGCACTTATTTCTTTTTCTTGTGCCTGTCCCATTTTGTTCTTTAGCCGTCAGAATTGTTGTCTGAAGACCAACAAGGATACCCAAATGGATCATCACAGCCTTGCCGTATTGGTCCATTTGATCGACCTTTGTTGTTATTATTTATTTTATTTTATTTTCAGTTGCTACAGACGGGACAGACATGACTGAGGGATAGGAAAGGGAGAAAGAAAGATGAAGGAAAAGAAAAACAGAAGGGAAGAGGGACAGTGAGAAGGGGCACTTAAAAAGAGAAGAGAAAAAAAATCTCCTGGATCACCTGTTGAGAGAAAAAGAAGAGAAAACAAGCAAAAAAAACCAGAGCAACATACTAAACACCATCGCGTTTATCTAGCTAAGTGTAAACAGCAGTAAATACTAAATATTGAATGTTGTTGTGCAGCAAGCAGGACCGACAGCGCACAATGTGCTTGGAAATAGCAGCCAGTAAAGGTGTAGTTTATGTCTATGAACAGTGAACACCTGTATGCACACCTGTGTGGATCAGCGCGCTTGTATTCAAAAGGTTTCCCCATGTAACGGTCTGCTAGAGGATGTAGAGAGCCATAGCCCTGTCCCCCAGGGCATGAAGCAGGCATGGAGGAGATCCAGGCTCCAGACATCCAGAGGCCCCAGAGTGCGAGAGCCCAAGGAGGACCACCGGAGGGGCATCCATGCCACCCTCCTGGGAAGAGCTGAGGAGAGCCCCAGATGAGGGGTCACCCAGTAGCCACATACCTGAGCGCCCAGCCCCGGACACCAAGAACTTATTTTTTGAATCCAACTTCACAGACGGTGTTCCAGCTATGTCCGTTTTTGAGAGCAGGGTTACATGGTGTAAATGAGCCTTTATATGTTTAGTGTTTCATGACCTCTTTAACCCTTCCCAGTCTGAAGGGCAGTAACAACTCCTTTTTTTTTTTTCAAGGAAGTTTGCTGATGTCTTTTCTCCTTCCCCCTATGGTTCACATATAAATTCTCCAGACCTGCAAACTGCCAGTATTTCTGCTCTTATATATGTGCTCACACACTGATAATCGTTTGATCAGGTACATTTAATTAGCATTACCTGGGTGCTACTTACCCTTTTAAATTTCTATGGAAGCAGTAAAGCTGTTTAGTCCTATTTTGTCAACCATCAGAGTAAGTTTGTAATTAAGTGAGCTCAAAGACTCCTTTATAACTACTATAATATTCAGAGGCCATTTATATTCCTGGTTTGTGCACTTGGTACATTTATTGTTAGATTTAGAAAAATAAAATAAAATTACAGCCTATTACAGCCTACTACTGAGAAAGACAGTTTTTCAAGTTTTTTGTTTAAATCATGGTGCATATTCAAATAAACATGTGCATTTTGACGTCAGCAGATGCTTGTGGTAGCCCAGAATGTTGCTTTAACTTCTGTATCCTCACAGCACAGAACGTGCTATTAGCCATCAAACTTTCCGTTTCTATTCATTTACTTTACATCATTTTACGTGATTTACTGTTCACGTCCCAAAGCTGTTATGTGTTGTTGTTGACAGTCTGGATATTTATGACTGCCACCAGGAAACATTTCCATTGCACTTTAAAGATACTACTATTTATCATCCTCCAGCAAGATTAGTAAAAGTAAAATTCCTTAATCTGGATCAGGGTTTGATATGCTTTTTAGGCTGGACAGTTTCACTTTGTCTCCCTTGATTACATCAGATTGTTCAGATAGTCTTTCAACAGTTCTTTAAATGTAGGCAAACACCCTGGGATCTGACTCGTTTATGGTCCCTTGACAGCTGCAATGTCTACTTCTAGCTAATATTTTACTTCATTCGTAGCAATCTGATAAGAAATCAGTGCTGCTACAGAAAGGATGAAGATCTTCTTTTCAGTCCAGAGATGCCTAAAAAAAGACTTTATGATGCTGCGTATTAGGGAATTTCCAGAAAAGAGTCCCCTAATCTTTAGTTTATTGTACAATAGTTTGGTTTGTCCAAGACATGTTTTTGAGATAATGTCTTCACATCTTTTCATTGAGCAAAATTCAGTGTTTGAACTGTTTCACCAGCCTAAATTGCTTTAAGTTGAATATATGCTCTCTTGGCAGGGTCGCAACAACATCTGTTATCATTTTTTACTTTTAATGACATAATGTTTTAATGTGGGGTTCAGCCTTCACCCACTGGAGGGGGGAGCAGTGCACAGTGAGCTGAATCACGAGCATTTTTTAATGAACAATTTAGCCAACAGGTCAACCATCAAACACAAAGAAAATTACAGGCTAACTCTACAGTAATGGAGAGCGGTGCCTCATTTTAAAATGGGTTTTCTGAGCTGATTAGTGAGCTTCACTCTGTTATTTTACATAAGATAAACCCAGACTGAAAAAAAGCAGTAATGATTTATTTTAACTTTTTAAACTATAGCTAGAGGCAACCAACCAACCAGTGCCATGAAATTCAGTCTTTTCACCACACCCCAACACACAAACTCCAAAGCATGAGTCAGAAATAAAAATCTGTATCTGTGCTAAATTTCCCAACACGGGAAGGTGTCCCACACACCCTGGATATCTGTGACAGTCAGGCGTCTAGCGGTTTTGCTGATAGTTTGCTTAATAATACCATCAAACAACATTCATCATATTTATTTCACAAATTAATCCCAAGTCTGAACTTGTCTTCCAAGTGCTAGGCCTCACACGAAGCCTGCTGTGCTTGGAGGCAATCGACTGCAAACATGCTGTGGTTTTACCGATGCATTTGAGTCAAAAATGTGTCATCTTGTTAATACGAGTTAAGATATCAAAGAATATGAAGCCAGCCTTACATAATCGTGTTGATCAATCACAGCTATTCAAATGCATCTGGGAGTAGATCCCAGATTAGGTTGCAGCTTCAGCCTCAGACACTAACAATTGCAGCTCCACGGTGCCAGAGCTGCTGGGAAGAGCGTAATCTGGCAATACTGCTCTCCAGCTTTTTCTTGAGAAATAGTGAATGTGGCAGAGCAGGTTTGTCTCTTCTCCCAGTAACGGCCCCTCGCTGTCTAGCTGTGTCACTGGGCGCTTATTAGCATGTAGCTGTTCCCCGTGAGCGCAGTTGGTTTACCTCGAGGGATCAGGGGTGCATAGCCCCTCATCTGGTTCTTATTTACGAGAATAAAGGTGGAGGGGACTTTTTTTCTCTTCCCTCTTTTTTTTCTTTTAAGGAGAGCGAAATCTTTTTGTTTCTGCACTGCTTCTGATTTCGGCTTCTCAGTTAGCTTTCTTGGATTGTCAGCCTTTTGGATGCTTTCTCTTGAAGCATTTTACATGAACTCAAGCATGCAATTGTCAATTTAATCACAGCTCAAGGCCAAGAATTTACAACAAAGAAAAGTAAGAGGAATACAATTTCACTTCCAGCTTTCATCTTCTGAAAAGATCTATTACTGTATACAAAAGTCAACTGCACAGGATTATGTGACAGGACACATGATTAATGCATTGCTTTGAGAATAACCCTGTGAGAAATTACCCATTTTCTCTACTCACTATAGTCTAAACCCCCTCACATGATATCTGAAATTTTAGCGTGCTCTTTCTTTTTGTCGTCATATGGACAAACAGGCCTTGCTACAAGGAGAGTTCTTAACTACAACTTTTTTTTTATTCTTTTGGAGAGACACTTGGTTGCCCTCCACTTGTCTTATGAGCCCAACTCTAAATTGTACCATATGTTCCCAAAAATCACTTTTTGCAAAAGTACATCCAGCAGGACTTTGAGTTAAAAATAGACACTAGGGAAATTTGGAGGTTGTTCAGGTATGTTGTTGGTTAGCTTCATATGGTAGATCAATTGAAGACTCTCTATTATGATCAAGTATAGCTACAGATGTGGTTGGAGAACAGATTTATAACTGACTTGTGTTAGGATTCTTTGGCTGAAATCAGATCAAATGTTAATCTTAAGCTCATAGCCATTACCTGGAAAAACGTGGGGTACATTAAAAAAATATTATTGTGACCCCCCCCCCCCTCCCCCCCCCCCCCCCACACACACACACACTTATTAGTCACATGAAGCCAAGTCTGAAAGTACAGGATGCATTCCAGGTGGTTATGTAAAGGCTTTTGTACAGTATGCACACACACACACACACACACGCACGCACACGTACACAGACAGACTTAGACTGAGAACTTATTTCACTTCTAAACAATCATTAAGTGCAAAATATTAGAATATTATGAGGGAGCATTTTCACTTCCTTGCCAGAAATTAAATAGGAAGATATACAACAAATTCCATTCGTGAGTCAAGCAGAGGAATACAGCTGGTCCTTTAAAGATTAAAAATGTCTAGCAGCAGGTCTAAAGCTCACTAAATGCCAACTCTTTGATTTGGATAAACAAACTAAAGAAAGTGGAATTTTAAATTGGCTCAAGCTAGGTGAGCAGATTATACTCCTGGACTTGTACTTGACCTAATACGTCACCTTAGGGCTTGGACACTGAGGGCTCTTCAATTGAAAACTGCTGTTTAGTTGGGTTTGGTTGCTGGTTAGAGATACGGCTTAGATCACCAGTGACGATCTTGAACATTAACGTTGGGTCAGTTTGACACAGAAGCTGACGTTTGCTCTCTGTGGAAATTTAAAGTCCAGGTTAATCCTGGGAATGGGCACATATAAATGTTCAGTAGGGGACTTGCAGGGAGCAATCTAAAAATAGTACATGGCTGAAAGTGGTGCAGCAGACTTTGAAGGGGTTATTTTAATCAGATTTTAATCAGGTATGGTTTCTTTTCTCCTTTTTTTTATGGGTGGAGTGGCGGAAATTTGGCTCTCACTTTGGAACTCTAATGAGAATCAGTGCTTTAAAGTGCTCTTCATTATCAGAGATATTCAGTATACTTTAGGTATGCCAAAGTGTATCTAATGTAACTGCAACTAACTGGCTCCATGGCTTATAGTCATTTGAAAAACAAAGGTTTTACTGTCTAGCTATGTCAGTAGTGAAAAACAGAAGTAGACTCTTACTGCACTTGATTAACTGATCATCAATGATATAAGTAAACTTTATAAAAGCAACAACTTTGACAGTTTGCTGGTCTGGAGCATTCAGGTGTGTCATAAGATGATTTAATCTTCCTAGGAGTGAACTTTCCAGCAAATTCACCCCAAGTTCAGACCATGCAGTAATCTGAGATACTGCAAAAAAACAACCCTAAAAATTTTCAGATTCTACAGGCCTCAGTTAGTGTACTGCAGTAAAAGGATTTTTGTTTATATAGTGCCAATTCACAACAACTGTGTCATGGTCCTTCTGTCCTCGCTGTTATGGCTCACCATTTTCTGCCTGTATCTCTCCACTTAGTAGTAGGGATAGGAATCAATAACTGGTTTCCTGCGGTTCAGTTCCTTTGAATTTGTAGTCTAGATGCCTGTGGATCGGTTCCACTTGCACTGATTTCAGTTTGTGTACCAGAGGAGAAAATTACTGGTGCAGTCTACAGTGTGAATATGGATATTTTATTTATACTTATTTCACAAAAAGACAAGAATATGATGGCATATGAAGTGGAAACTGCATCCACAACAGAAACAACTGCATTATGCTGCTAACATGAACTTCGGTTCTTTGTAAACACCTGCACAGATAGCATGCTAAGTTAGCCAAGAACCCAGAGTGATGATAAAGCTGAGTGAATGCTAACCTCAGCCCAGCAGCCAGACCCTGAACTTCCAATAGGTAACAAATGGATGAGTCAGGCTGCAGCCTCAGTTTCTACCTGTTCATGTTGCTACAGTAGAATCACTTTTGTGGGAGTAATGACCCCAACACTGATCACAACAAAGAGGGGAAATACCGCCAACATGCACAAGCATTTGACCACACAGCATGCAATTAATTAGCATCAATGTAATATCATTGAAATGCTTCTTAGCGATGGTGATGACTCCCAAAACAGAGGCAATGAGAATCCAATTGGAATCATTTAGCAATCAAACTGATAAGTGATATGGATAATTGATAATTCCCATCCCTACTTAGCGGTCTCTCTCTCCTCTATCATGTCTGTGTGTGTGTGTGTGTGCATGGGTTTGTTTTAGTGTAAAAGTGACCATGATACCAAGCATAGCTGCAAATCTACAACAGACTAACTGAAAAAGAACAGAATCAAGGTGTGGCAATGACCCAGTCAAAGTCCAGACCTCAACCTGACTAAAATGAAGTGGCAGGACCACAGCTGTGCATAAATGCCAACAAAATTCAATGGAATGAAGCAAGAGTGGATTCAAATTCCTCAGCAATGTGAGAAACTGATAGGATCATACAGCAAATAATTACTTTCGTTTATTGCTTCTAAAGATGGCTCTACAATGAGCTGAATAATGGGTTTTACCAGGCTCTATGAAGTCATATGAAAACCTCCTTTTTCACATGACTGTACATATCCCATTTACAGGAACATCAGTTTTACACTTTGGGAGAGTTTGAATAACCCCCAAACAGAAGTAAGAACCAATAATAACAGGGGTGTCAAACTCCATTAGCATTAACTGTTCTCTGCAGCGCTATAAATATTTTCTTGAGGCTCATAAGTCCCATCAGCATGCTTCTTATATTTCACTCGTAGTGTACAAATCATGTACAAATATTTATCCTGTGATGGAAACTTGTGGAGAAACAGACAACAAAATGTCAGCTATCTGAAATAATGCAGGGAGTGCAGTTGTATAAAAACCCCTGAGATAAGGATTAGGTAACAGCAAAGGTGAAGCTGTATCTACAGATAAAAACCTGTAAACACATTTATTACTTACTACTGCATATGGTCCTGTGATGCACAGCAGAACAGCATAGCATATAAAAAATTTAATTCATTAAACAGCAGTTTTAAAAGATGAAAAACAAAAAGGAGTTTACAGCCAGATATCACAAAGGGAGCATAGCGGGTAGCCAAAAATTCATTTTTTTACTGGACCCATTTCTTGGATATGCTTTATCTAAAATCTCATATTTGATTCACTGCATTATTTCTTGTATTTTTTCTTCCAAATACCCATCAAGCCCACATCCCACATTTTAAATTCTCCTGTATTTTTCCTCTGATTTTGGGGAAATTGTTTTATTTTTTTTTGCATCTATAATAGGCACACAGGCTTGAAATGTTTCACTGGATGCCATTTGTTCCACATAATGTTTTAGATCTACAATTTCAAGCTTGTGGGAGATAAAATCCCCAGATAACTGAAGGCAAAAGTAAATATGAGTTCAGATTTAGAAAAGCTTTTTTCCCCCCTCTTTCTCTTTTAAAAGAATATTTTCAAAAAAAAAATCACATTTCCAAAGATTAGATCAGCCTTTTTTTTTTAAACCTTAAACTTCAGAGCACCTTGAAACTATTACACTTACCTTTAAGTTTTACTAACTGTGACCCAGTGTCCCCAAAGTACATGCACATAAAAATGCCACAGAAATTAATTATAAGGAAAGCTGATCTTCCCATTGTTAATTTTCCAGTTAAATGTTGCCATCCCTGTGGGAGTATAGAGAATGCAGGAGGAACAAAAAAAACAAAAAACCCCAAAACTCATCAGCAGAGGTCATTCTCGTGGCTCAGGCTGTATATGGTTTCAGTCCAGGAGGCAGCAGGGTTACGGCTGTAGCTGTTAACACACAGACCAAAAAAATACACACATAACACAAACAAAAGACAGCGGTTTAACTTTATTCCGTAAGATACAAGAGAGACGGCCTTTTTGCTTTGATGCTCTGTCTGTGTTTTCTCAAGAATGAATACCATTATAGAAGGTCATTAAGATTCCTGCCTAGCAACTCAATGGCATCAGACTGCATTATGTTGGCTGTAAGCCTAAAAGGCAAAGAAAACATTGGCCCAAGTGATGATCCCAGCTTGGCTGAAGAAGCAGGGAAGATATATTTTCAGTAACATGACATCAGTAAGTGTGCAGTGCCAGTGTGTTGAATCATATGTTAGTGGATGTCAACTCGAAGAACTTTTTCACTTCATAGCGTAGTGCCAAAGGGCTACCTTTACCTCTAGTGCTCATAAAACATAGCCTTACAATTCTGCTGCAGCTAAAGGTCTGCATTTCCAATATATGCTCCTTATTCCATATTTGTATAGCTCATGAACTAACCTAGGGAGGATATGCAACACTCTGGGTAAAAGCTAGTGATTGTAAACCTGCTGTTATAAGATTAGGAGACATGGTTCTTAAAATGTCTAACTACAGGCAATCTTCCCTGGTCTGTCATAAAATTGTCTTTGTATCTCTCTCTCTTGCTTTCTCTAACCCTTTCTTTCTTTTTGGCTTCTGCAGTGAGTTTCCATGAGCCAGTGATGCCTTCCTCTCTCAAGAGCCTCTAAGATACCACATAGTAAATGTAAAGCAATAATTCACAGGGGGAAAAAATGACTGCATGGCTAACTGGTAAAGGCATGGTTGGACTGGAGGACAATGAGAGGCGGATGACAGATTGATAACGGAAGAGATGGAGCACGTACTTCTGTTGGAGCCATTATTGTTTGACTGCAAATACACGCTGCGGTACGCCTGAAGCCAAACAGTATTTTGATAGAGCAAATTCAAACCGCTGACTTTTACAGAAGCTGTAGGAGTTTAGTGTCTGGCCCGGTTTGGATTCACTGTGCACCTGAGAACGAATAGTTCAGATTAAAGGCATTCACTACTCTCATGGCCATTATTTATGTTTTTATAGATCCAACTGTTCAGGTTGAACGTGAACAGTGTTTAACTCTGTTTAACATTAGCATCTTTTCTTTAAAATTAGAATCTGTGATTTTATAGTATGGTGCAAAGGCTGACCTATTAATATTTCAAGCATTTAAAAAGGTACCTAACTTAGGTAATTCCTAAAACTTGTTTCTGCTCATCTGGACATAGCATTTTTGACTAATCATGGGCAGTAACTTCAGTTTCATGATCATCAATTAATTTGCATTAATGATCATGAAACTGACATTATTGCCCATTGTTAAACAGTGGTGCTAGTTACAGACATTATGCACATATACTTTTTATAAGGTTGGGGAAACCTGCAGTCAGCTGAGACTGAAGAAGTCACTTGGAGGATTGACGAAATGTTTCTTCCACTGAACACACAATGTCCAGATGAACTGAATCAACTTTTTGGGATGAACACGTTACAATTTTTTTTAGCTGAAATTACAAAAATGCCCAAAATAACAGAGTTTGACAGGAATAAAATATTACTTATGTGTCAGGTGATTCCCAAAGAATTATTAGCTGAAAACTATCTCAGCACGGAGTCCAGTCTGTCCTTAAGAAATATGAAAACACCGGACAAGTGGAGCACAAAAATCAAAGTGGAAGGCCAGAAAAAACTGTCTGCAGCAGTGAACAGTATCTGAAAGTCATGCCCTTAAGAAATAGAAATAAATCCAGGGAAAGCCTTGGAGATCTATCTAGCTTTTCGGTTGATCCATTGACTTTTCGTCAAATGTCATCAGAAATGGTCTCAGTGAAAGAGTGACTCTCAAAGAGCCATTCTTAAGGAATGGGAATGGGAGAAAAATTATGTCAAATTAGACAAGAACTGTAAAGTTCATATACATACAGACTTTATGAAGTTCTTCCATTTATCCATTCATTTTCTGGGCAAGAGTTGGGGTGCCCCTGGACAGGTCTTTATTAAGTTGTAAACAGTTTTACTCAATGATGGAAGAGCATCATTTAATAAAGCCACAGTTCATTACATAAATCTTTATCTGTCCAAAAGAAAATATGCAAATATACAAAGGACAGAGATCAGGCAATGGGAGAAGCCATCAGCTAATTGCTTTATTACTAACCTTTTTCCATGAATGCTGAATTTCCCACAGTCTTATCTTCAAATAAAACTGAACAAATACAAAAATGAGTGCCCCTGTGGACTTTGCAAGCCTGTGATTGTGTTATTTGGCATTACTAACACCTCCCGGTGAGCTATTATTGGGCTGAAATTTTGCACTGATGGGGACAATTATCTGGTCTTTTCAGCCCATGAGGATGATGTAATTAATTGCAGTTTTATTCTCATGTTCAGCCCTAGAGAATTCTGTACGGTCAAGTAGCAGCAACAGCAGCAGCAATTTAGGTCATGGACACAAACTGCATCGTAAACTGGATCGTAAAGGGAGCTTAAAAATAGAGATGCAATAGCTGTTTTTCACAGATTCGATGACTTGGAGGACCACTAATTTCAGGGTTGCTGTGTTGGGAAGAATGAGAAGAATGAAGAAAATACACTCTCTCTGATGATTATGGCAACCATTGCTTGCTTTGCACTTGTGAGTTTAGGAAGAGAACATAAAAATCCTGAATGGGTGTCACGATGAGAGAAGATCACATCAGGACACAGAGTAGGTACCAATGTCCTGTGCTGAATTACAAACTATACACTTTTATTGATCTTTTCCCAATAAGAGTATTTTTGCATAAGCTTTGTTGATATGAGTAATAAATGAAACATTCCCACACCTCGAGCTGTTAGCAATGCATGAAATTATTTTCTAAAATAGAAAAATGTGCAAAAATTGACTGGCTGACCCCAACTTGATTTATAGCTGCTGGAGAGTAAATTGGTTTCCAATGGGAAAAAAAAATTACTTTTACCCTTCACTTTTAGCCTCACTTGTGTCCATAAAGCAATTATTCATGAGAAAAATATGTTGATATTTTTTTTCCATCTCTGTTTGCATTAATCAAACCAAATCTCTCAAATGAAACTGTCAGACATCTTGTAAGTTCAGAACCAGAACAGCAGTAAAAGGAAGTTTCCAGAGTGGCTTTTTTACGATCAGAAATTTAGTGATGTCCGTCAGGTGATTTATTTTCTCTCTTTTGCTCGCCTGTCAGGCTTCCGTTTGTGTCTCCATTCATTCCATTTCAAGTTCATGTCATCCCTGATATGCACAAAGAAAAAGAAAAAAAAGCGGTTCTTTTCAAACATGAACATTTGACAATGCAGGATAAAATAAAACACCCTTTGCAGCAGTCATCCAGATGTTCACTGTCCCAGGGTTGGAATGTGCTGCCATGTGAAGCCCCAGAAGAAGACATTCATTAAAGGATTAAGGCCCACACTTTGTACTGACGCATGAATGAGGGCCACTGAAAGGAGAAGAATGAAATGATCAAAATGATATTCAAGCACCATTTTGCGCATGACGGGAGATGCTGGCGGTGTAAGTAGCGACAATCAAAACAAAGTGCAAAGATCCTCCCTTTTCTGAGGCAGCGCCATGCTGGCAAAAACAACAACGGAGGTGGAATCCTGCTGAGGCTAAGCCTCTTTGATGCACTTTTTCATGTCATGTTTTAAGGTGTCAAACAGGCTGAGATCAAAGAAGCCATAATAACGCCGGCGGTTCTTTTTAATGGAGCAGTGATCAACAGATTCTCAACAGGCGGGAAAGGCGCATTGTTTTTGAAGCAGCAAGTCATCCACAAGATGTATTCAGAAATTAATTCAGGAAGGCAATGTTTCATGGGAATCTAATCTTCCAGGGTCTTCCAGTAAGACCTCATTTTCAATTTAAGATCTCTGAGTTCTCAAATAGTTCATTCTTTGGGGTCCTTAAACTGATCTTAAAGTGGTTCGGCTGTAGTTCCAAGCCAAACAAAGGCATTACATTTCTTTGCTTGTTTATTGAAAGTTTCAGTAATAGGCAATTTGGCAGCAACAGAAGGAATCCTCAGCCGAAAACCATAAAAGTGGCAGTATGTGTGGTCTGGTGCTGCCGTTGCAGTGAACTCCGAAGAAGTGAGAGGAGCAGGGCCAGCATATTTCCCGTAGCATAACACATGCCGACAGCAGGCAGACATGGCAAACTGGACTCTTCTTGTTCTCACACTCTGTGCCAAATTGGAGAAAATTCCTCCAGTGGCAAATATCAATTACTCACTTTAAACAAACATCCAAGGCTTTTAAATATCAACATGGTGCGTGCATGTCTCTCTATAGGGCATCTGATACGGGGAGACCACACACATGGGGTCGCCTTTCAGTATCACTTTTCTCCCCGCAGTCACTTTTTCCCCCACATTTATACTCCAAACATGCTTTTGTTGTCAGAATCAGAATGAATTTTCCTCTGATCTTAATCAAGGTAAGAGGAGAAGATGTCAACCTCTAGGCGAAAAGAAAGGTTACTTTCCCTCGGGTGACTGTGACTGATGCTGTCGAGCTGTACTCGCCTATTTCTTTGAAGTCTTGTCACATAAAGCATCAGCAGGAAAAAAAAACACATCCATCATTTTCATTCTAAAATGTCTCACTTGTACATTGCACATAAGTTAAGTAAGTCCAACTGCTACGCCTGGCACTAGCCCATCTGGTCCAGATATATAGGCAACTTCAAATGGTCAGCTTCAACCTTAACAAATATGAAACTGCAGCCACAAAGCCACATGGTCCTTGTAAAGCCATGCAGATTAGATATTAAAGTGTATAGCTGACGTGGGTGGACTGCACAGCTTGTGGTACAGAAAATTCAACTCAGCGTCAAGCACATAAAAATCTGCAAAGGAGGGATAAAACCTGCTGCTAATAATTTAAAGTTCTGGATGAGGCAAAACCACAAGAAGATGATGTTTTATTGGCTCTATGTGAATGTAAAAACAGTCTGCATGCACAAAAGAACACACAGTACGAGGCACGCTGTATCACTACACCCTGAAGAATGATTGTTATGACAGTAATTTGAGTGACAAATTTCTATTTTCAAAATCTATTTTTGACTCGGTAAGAGGGTCTATACTCGAGTGTGAATACCATGTTCAAATGTGCACAAATGAACCACACCAAAGAGGCAAACACCCAAAAGTCCCATTTAAAAGGACGAAACAAAAAAGTTATAAACCCTTAGTCACCGTGGTGATTTAGACAGGTAAAAAGAGAAAGTGAAAAGTAGAAGTAACACCAAGGTGCCAAAGGAGATACCTAATTTCTGTGGCATCTATACCGGATGTTTTTTTGTTTCGTTTTGCTTTGTTTGTTTGTTTTAATGTAAAACTTGCTATTATAATCCAAACAGGTAGTAGAATTGAGTTAAACAAAGGTTAAACTGAATCAAACAAAGGTGTAACCAAGGAAAATGGCTGACAGTTTTTCTAGCAGGTATATTTTTTTTTGTTTTTTGTTTTAAATCCTGGGGGATTTTTTTTACTACAAAGATTTATGGTGCATTCCACAAAAAGTAGAAGTCGGAATTTGTGAGGTTGCAGTCGCAAATCAAATCTGGAACTCTCCCTCAATTTAGATTTTTTAAAAAGCAACGTCAGAGAAACGCCACAAACCTCGAGTCAACAATCCAAGATGGTGGCAGAGAACATAAACAACAATAAAACTTTTAATCTGTACTGTCATTGTTTTATATTTGTGACTCACTAAAAAAGCCATGGCACCTTGGTGTTACTCATACTTCTACGCAGACCCGATGCTATCCGTGAATGTGCTGTTGCGGTGTTTTTAAGCACAAAAAACATGGATTATGCTGTACTGCCAGTGATACCTGGATTTATCTACCTTGGTAAGAAGCAAAACAAACTCCAGTATCTGGAATGCAGAATTAGCATTCATTTAACAAACTACGATATCACTGGAACTTGCTAACCAAGCTAGCTAGCTAAAACTAACAAGTTAGCTCCCCAAGTCTACCCACTTTTCAGATAGTTCTTTTGAGAGTGATACAGCATATTTTTATTGTTATTGTTTTATTCTTTTAGTATTATTCTTAGAATTGTAGAAAATAGTAACTCACCATACTGGTCATTTGCTAGCTATGATGTGGTGATCTTAATCTTGAACTCTTACACTGTACAGATGTTAGCAGCACCACATGCTTTAACTTAGTGCACAAGATTCCTTCATTAGAGGAGGGCTTTGTGTTTGTGTGTGTGTGAGAGAGAAAGCTATTGTGAAAAGGAGTCAAAAGTCCACCACTCACCAGGAAATTGAAAACATCAGGGCGTTTTCACACAGGAAGGGGAAAGGAGGCTTTAATTTCTTCAAGTGTTGACAGTGCAAGGACACCTTATCCAAAAACCTCCCTCCCAATGGCTCCTTGAGCAGCACCCAATGCAGCGAAGACTTCAAAAGAACTGCAGGTCATTCAGTTTAATGGCAGCACGATGGGAAATACTGATATGATGCAATTCCGTCATTGATCATTCGGTCTGTTGTTATTGTAATTGTGATCTGGAAAAGAAGGGCAACGGCTCGAGTGTAGTGAGATCCAAAATCTCAGTTTACTGTTTAAATTATAGACAAAAATGAGATGCAGTTGTCACGCTAAAACTATCAAACGGCTGTTATCTGAACTTTGGGGTTGTGGAAACCCACCCTACTGTAAATCCAAAATAAATCTTTTTGTGGCGTGGTAGGCAGTGGCTGATTTGAGGCAGGCTGCAAACGGGAGGCTGGAAATATCACACGGTGAGAAAAGCTCTCGACTGTGAGAATAGAGATGAAGCTAGGTTTTCATATCAGACTAATAAGAGTCATATGGCGAGAAAAAGCCACCAGCAGTCCACATTAGGGCTTGATGTGGAGAGGAGAGTGAGAGATGATGGCAGCGCAGTGTTTTTCTAGGGCTGTTGCGAAAACAGACACAAGGATTCAGTGCAAGTAGCAGCCACTTCATAATGTGTGGTTTTTATAACCAGTTTTGAGTGTGAATGCAGACACAGTGTATTAGAACTAAATACAACAATCAGCACAACGGGAACGTGTCGAAGTATTTGATGAAGAACTGGAGTTTTAAATCATGTGCTAATTATGATGCTTATAAGGAAGCTATTGTTATGTGTTTTATAAACTAGCAACCTTGTCTTTATAATGGTTTGTCATTACAAAGACCTTAAAGATGATCGGAGTCTCTCTCAGACTACCTTTCACTGGGACAGCTGGAATTGGAAGAGCCTATACCAAAAGGTCTCACAGGTTTCAAGCAAAACCCTTATTTCCTTGCAAATCTCTTCACCAATATTAGCTTTAAACTAGCAAGGCGTTTTTTATTTATCTCGAGACTGATGGTGTCCAAAAGTGTAAAAAAATAGCTACAGAGGGATTTAACTTCTTCTTGTGGCTGTTTCCTTCAACAGATCACCTGCTTCCTATTACGATTATCCAATGGGTATTCTGGGCATGTGCCCAGGAGCCCTTGTACAGTTGGTGGGCTATCCAATAAGAGTGGAAATAATAATTATAATATAAAAACTGAACAACTTTTTTACTTTCAACTTAGTTCCTTTTTTGTTTTGTTTTATTTTGTTGTTGTTGTTTTTCTTTCTTTCTTTTTAATTTTTGGTGCACTTTGAAAAATCACCTCAGCTGTTGATTTGTTGATTGCAGGGTTGAAAGCTTGGCCACCACATGTCAAAGTCTCCCTGAGTAAGACATTCAGCATCTAATTCCTCACTGCATGGCTTACCACAGCTCGTGTGTGAAAGAGTGGCTCTGAGAGACCTTTGGCCTGCTAGAAAACCTATGTCGTGTAGCCCGTGCACATTATCTAAATGTTTTATCTACCACACTTCTTGATTCTTACTAATGAAGTAACCAAACTTCCCCTCGTGGACTAACAAAGTCTCACGTTTAGCTTGTGATTAAGTTTCGCTTGTAGCAAACTCAGCAACACAAAGGGGGGGGCAGCCAACTGCATGCAATGCATTATCAGCTTGTATTGCCCCAAGAACAACATTTGTTGCAACACTTCACATTTTTGCATGATGACTTCTGTTTTGAAAGGAATACAAAAGGCTCAGACACAAGCAAAGACTATTTTCTGTGTGGGATGGGAATAAAAGCTTCACTGGCACTGAGGGAAAGTGTATGTCTATCCATAAAACCTGAGCTGCCAGGGGCTTGTTTGACCCTTTAAGCTCCTATGTTGTGTTTAGTGATAGAAGAAGGCACACATGCATCCCCCACTTTCCAAAAATATAATGCAGCAAACCGAAATACACTTGGTCCCCTTGAATGCTAGCCAGACACAAGGTTGCTGGGAATATTTCTTTTGAGCAAATCAGAAGCTTTAGAGGTGCTGGGTTCAGTAGTTGACTTAACTTTGCTGAAGCCAGCTCTTGCTGCTGCTGCTACATATTCACTAGGCTTTGTGGAAGTCTTTGAGTATGATTGATCATAATTCACAATTCACCCAGCTGGCTTTTTGTAGCAGTGATGTAACTTCCCTTTTCACGCTCAATGATCACATTTGCAGTTGACCTTTTCTTGCCAAGGAATTGTTTCCAGAGAAATGACTTATTTTCTTCTTCAAACATATTAAAATTCAAACATGAGGGGTTTACATAATGTGCAGCCAGCAGGGCAATAAGGGAAACAGACAGACAGCTGATCCAGCAAATCAGGGATCTGCATGCTGATTCACACACCTGTTTCGTCCAGTAGTGAGCTGGACAAATGAGAAGCAGACAGAGGATCCGAGGGAGGCAGAGAATGACTGAACAGCAGGATTTTGACACGGAGTAAATCAAAGACTAGAAAGAGTGTGCACCGTGGAGCAGCAGAATAACAGGTTCCTTAAAGACATATGAATAAATCTTCTGTTTTTTTTTTAGTTGATTTACATACATGTTATCCAAAGGCAGAATAAATTTGGAGCAGATTCTCACATTCTTACTACACTGTGCACAGACACATAGCTTAAAGACACATTTACGTTAGCTTTTAGCTACACGTTGCAGTTTCTCTGAGAATTGCATTTTTTGACCTTTGGGGTGAATTTGCTGTGCTGTGTCCATTCATGTGAAGATCGGCAGCTGTCTTGAATGTTCTTTCTCATTAAGGTCATTGCTGGTGTCTTTCCTGCTTGGCACTGGATTAACACACACCTGAACGCTCCAAACCAGCAAACTTCCAAAAGATCTGCTTGTATAGAGGTGCAAGCACTTGCTGTTTATCAATGAATCGAGTACATTGTGTCTACGTGTACTCGTATGACTTTGCTGCTTCTTTCCTTCTTCCCAATTCCTGTGGATACAGTAAGAAATTTTCCACATTTTGGCTTAATTTTTGTTGATAAATAATGACACAGTATAATATCACATGTGTTGTTACTCATCTGAGGTTGCATTTACCCAATTTTAAGATCTAATTTTAAAGACCACATTATTTTTTATTATGTCCTGAGGATCTACTTTCTCTTTGCCATGAATGCATTTTTTAGATCCAGCAGACTCAGAGTAACACTGCCAATTGATGCTCAGTGATATCTGTGACAGTAAAACAGCAAAGCAAAGTGGCCTGAAAGATCCTAAAATGCTACCCTGAGCTTTTTCAGTTGTGTACTTACTGTACTGTGCAAGAGTGTAAAGGCTGGATCGGTGCCTGTATGCGATCAGCCAACAGCAGCTGTGTTTGTTTGGTGAATCACAAACAGGGTGTGTTGGGAATATAACTCTCTGTGCCTTAACTTTTGAACATCCACGATGACGACTGTCAGTTCAATGACAATGAGTTTGCTTGGGATCTCACAATCTGTTTGATGGATCAAAGTTAACGTGGAGGCGATATATTTCTTTTTAATGGCAGGTGATATTTGCGTAAGATGTTCTCTTTGAACACGTGCCGATGGGCGGTGGTGGCCAGCAGTGCATTGGAACAGCGAAGCATGATGTAGTTGTATAAAAAGAGACCTACAATGTGTTTGGCTCTGTGTTTTCTCAGGCTAGTGCGGGAGTCAGAGGAAGAGAGCGAAAGCAAGATTTTTATGATTGCATTTTAAAGCAAAGGTCCTGGCAGGTGACCTCCCACTAAATTCACCAGTGTAGACAGGTTAAAACCTTTCTCCAAAGCTGAACTCTTAATTGAGGGTTTCATTCACTCATCAGAAACAAAAATGCCAAAGCACAATTGATTATTTTTTGTTTATACCTATGAAAACATTCAGGTTTTTAAGGAACGGGAGATATAAGTGCATGCAGCTGATTAAATGTTAAATGCTTCAGCTCAATGGGTTGTGAGGAGAATGAGAGCTGTGAAGCAGGTCTTATAGATATAAAGACACTATGGAACCAAAGACTGTATGTAAAAGATGGGAGTGGGATTTGGCAAGTGGGGGAACCCTAAGTTTTGCTGCAGCAGTGCAGTGAGGTTAAATGACTCACTTAGAAATAAGTCGGATAATATTGTCTATTGTGAGCTCCAGTAGATTTGTTTTCCTTGTGGACAAGCTGTGGTCGGCTGACCTGTGCTGCTGCTGGTTCAGAGCCTTACCGCTCTTTGTGGATTTGGACAGCTGCACACTACAATATATAAGCAGATGTTACATGAGCCATCATGACTTCAGTCCAAACCGGTAACCAGTATAAGGCTAGTGTAAAGGTGGAATTGGCACGTTTTACAAATTGAACTTCTTCTAGAAGCCTGTTTCACAGAAGCAGTATTGACACCTGATCTGGGCGTGTATTTGTAGAGTTATTTTGAAGCATTATAAAAAAAACAAAAACAACCTTTAATTTCAATAGAGGGCAAAAGATAAAAACTGCATTTGGTACAAGCACTTTTTCACATCATGGAGGTAGTTAGTATATATTCCTATTGTGTATATTAATATGAATATTTATATAGAGATGTATATATTACTTAATGGTGTCTCCCTCATGTTTCTGCTGCTACTCAGGACCTTTCCTAATGGTGACTGAGTTTGCACCAGTGGAAAAATTCTTATTTCATTTTATTGTCAGAGATTTTAAAACAAGATAATATCAAGTGTACTTCATGTGCAGATCCAAATAGTAAACAGAGATTAGGACATTGCATTTTACCATATTTACATTCCATATCATAGCTTAAGATATTATCTTGTCTTCCTCTCCTGTCCTCTCTTTCTTATATCTGAGACTGAAGTTATTAGAGACTGAAAAATACAAAAACTTTATCTGTGATTGCTTTGGTAGCAAGCAAATTAACATGATTGCCCATAGTATGCATAGAAGATGCAGACCTATATGCAGACGCTTGCTAATTACTAAACTTGGAAAAAGTGCGATGCAGACTGTAAATAGCCAACATTCGTCTTCAAAGTTGTGTCACGGTTTGTGGAGACAGACCGTGCGGAGGTGTGTGTGTGGTGGACCCAGGTGCGAACACAAGTGAGGAGACGGGAGGGAACTTAAACAAAAAGCGAGCCTTTTATTGTTGCTGATGAACATGAATAAAACAAACGAGAACGAGAGCAGCACAAGAGCAATAACTAAACAGAAACCTAAACTGGGAACAAACTATGAAAGCTAACTATGACAGTAACCGTGACTGTGGCGAGGAAAACAGACGACCTGACAATGACACACTGAAAACAGAGGACTTAAGTACACAGGAGGTGATTAGGGGAAGAGGAAACACACGAGGGCAAACAGCTGACATACATGAACCTAATGGCAGGACAGGGGAGAGTACAACTAAGAACATGAACACAGAACACAAGACCTTTTACAAAATAAAACAGGAAACTAGACATGACACAAGGGGAACCTGATAAACCATGAACTAAGCTGCAAACTAGGCCTGACCGAATAACTAGATAACTGAAAAGAAACTGGAATACAGATGAAATAACAAAATAACATGAAACTCAAAAACACTGGGGCGCATGACAAATGAATTCACTTGATATCATTTTGTGTTAAACTGCTTGTGTTGTATTAAACTGTCACTTAATTACACATTAACTAAAGATACCAGAACACCACGGTGGGTCACCCACTGTAACCCCCTGGGGATTCCACCTCCTCTTGAGCTTCATGGCCATCACTATCTTGTTGCTTTCTTGTACATGTCAGTGATTAAATCCAATGTGTTGCATACAACAGGTTGAAACAAGGACTGGACAATATGTCAAACTTTTCCAACAGTCCATTCTCTCTAAAAATGTGATGTAATACAATCCACGTACCTTACAAATCAGAGCAAAGGTAAACTTGAATGAGTTTGTCACAGAATCTTCAACATTCACCTCGGACATATTCAGGCATTACTGGTCCAGTTCTGATAATTTCAGTTTTCATGCAGGCAAAGTGAAGTAATTATGGGTGTGTGGCACTGTTTGGTGAAGGGGAAGAAAACAGGCACCTGCTGGTCTTCATTAAAACTGAGGTCATTGCCGCTGGCTTATAGGAAGGAAAGCAAGCAAGCTTGTCCTTTCTGGGCAGAAAATGCAAGGTGGGTGATTCGAAGCAGATAGAACTTTGCCTGTAGGCAGGGTGGGTGAAAAATATTTCCTTCAACAATCCTCACATTTGTCCTGATGGTTTTTCTGCTAAAAACACTAATAAATGGTGGTGTTATGAAACAAGCACAGAAATCAGACGCAGTGCTTGACTGCTACCTTTGAAATGGCTTTAATGAGCTTTTAGATATTATTTTTCCACACTTTTTCAGCTTTAAAATCGAACTACTTAGATGTGGAAAAAATTATAAAAACATGCCAGATAATAAACCAAAGACTGTGTTTTTCTGATAACAGCTCCAAATTACGGGTGCAGAAGTTTCCATCAACAAACAAGCCACAAGAGCTAAGACCTAAAGCCATTTGCCGACTGTGTTATCAGTGTGTTTTATCGCTTTTATTGAATTTTATGGCGTGAAC
Source organism: Rhamphochromis sp. 'chilingali' (assembly GCF_963969265.1). Lineage (NCBI taxonomy): Eukaryota > Metazoa > Chordata > Actinopteri > Cichliformes > Cichlidae > Rhamphochromis > Rhamphochromis sp. 'chilingali'. The sequence continues at coordinate 9,584,692 of NC_137932.1, read as the reverse complement.
TGTCCAGGATCTCTGCAGTGATGAGCACTTTGGCTCTGGAGCTCTGCACTATTGGATTTGCCCACGAGTAAACGGGAACAGTGAACGTTTCATTATGACAGAGCTTTTTGCCCATTTCCAGTATTGCACTACCTTCTGATTTACTGGATTCAAACCCTAGCCTGCATATTAAACGAAATGCCTTAAACCTGTATGGCTGGAAAGGAGGCTACTTGAATAGAAGTTTATGACTGAGTTTTCACTCAATTTATGACCTCAGAAAACACCTACCTAATGACGATATGGACTTATTTGCTTAATTGAATTTTTCTTCAGTACAAACATTAATTTCATTTCATAAATCATGGTCCCATTTAGAATGAATAAAATGATAAGCAGGAGAGGATTTGTGGGTATGAGTGTGCACAATTTACAGTCAGATCTCGCTCCCAGTGCAAAGACAGCAACAACCAGAATGTTTAGCTTGAGGCTTATCTGTTGAATTCAGACCTAACTAATAACTCTGTTTTTTGCAGTGCTGTTGTTTCTGGAAAGTATAATTACAGATGTCAGGAAAATAATATTATTTGCCACTTTAAAAAGTGCCTTATCAAGCTATATACCTTATCAACAAGCATGGAGTTGCAGAACATGTTACATTAAGTTATTTCAGCAGTTTATTTCCCTCTTTGGACCCCAAATTAAAACTACACATGGCAGAAAATGTGTCTTTTAAGAGAAAAGGTTGAGGGTCATATAGATGTAGACTGATTGTAACTTTTTTTCCCTCCAGACTGAGGACAAATGCTGCATTGGGTGATTAAATCCAGGCCCTACGCTTAGACGCTTCTGGGGCGGATTTTCCGAGAGCAAGGGACTTGGCGCCGGGGATCCTGTGCATTTTCCACCCTGATCTCTGCTTGGCAGAGGCCTAAATAATAAAGCTCTTTTTACTGAGCTGCCCGGGGTTCCCTGTATACAAACACAAGTCCCCTGCCCCTCCACCCCCCTTGTCTATGCTGTTTTAACATGACCTGCTGCCACAGGGGTTTACCTTACACCCCCACTAAGCCCCTGTCCTGCAGTTGTCTGAAAGCCAACCCCCACTCTATCCCTGATTTTCTAACTCTCTCTCACACACACACACACACACACACACACACACACACACACACACACACACACACACACACACACACACACACAGACATGCTGGGGTCAAGCCATTTTGGTCTTGAGGTAATTTTACTTGGACCATGGTTCTCAATCCTGGACTTGATCAGAGGAAGCAGCAAACAACCTCACCATCTAAACCAAATCACACGGTTGAAAAAAGGTATGGAAACCCTCCAAAAGTGAAAAAGTGAAGGTACATTGCACCCATATACCTCCCTGCAGGTCAGCATTTCACATATGGTTTTGCGCTTGACTGTTATTTTTAATTGCATCATGGAGTACAGTCGAGTCCAGTACTATCACGGAAACGTAGCGAGCGGTGATGAAACGTCCATTCATGCGGCCATGCGTGGATGTGTGTTTATTTAACTACTGTGCAGGTTAATCTTGAGCCTCAAAGCCTGGTGCTGTGCGTTAGTGCCAATGCTCACAAACCTTGCACGCTCTAATCAGCCTGCCAGCTTTGAAACCTGAAGCGCCAGAGCAACCTCTTCTCAGAGTTATGACCCAGGCCCCTTAGAGGAAACGTTAAAGGTAAATCAAAGAGCGTTTGCTGCAAGCCTTTGCATGAATACCCCGCTTGTCACAAAATGTGTGCTTTACAGTAGAAAATGTTCCACGTGTCTAACAAGACTGTTTGTCAATGTGTCAGTGACAGGATTTGGTGGGACCGTCACCTCTACATGCCCACAAACATAAAGCGTTTAATGGTGACCAAGTCTGCGAACGACTGTGTAGGCGGAGGGGTGAGCTCTAAAAGCCAAAACAGTAGCTGAGTTGTGGAGGAAAATTAAGTGATTTTTCCATTTTTATATCCACTGAGCCATTTCTCCCATGTACAATAAAATTAAAACAACACATAAGCCTTGGGGAATACTGGAAGAAATTAGTCCCCAACTGCAGTAGCTAATCAACACAGCCACAACACACTGTGTAAACGCCCATTTTTTTTCTTTTTTGCATGACAGAAATTTTTAAGGCAAGTGTTTTTTGTGCTTTAGCAGACCACACAAAACTCGCCATGATGTGATGTTATTGAAAAATTGCAGATAATTATAGAGTAGGGATGTTTAATAAGATTGTGTAAATGTTCTAGGTCTACTGGAAAAAATGACCGTGTTGATAAAGGCTGTATGCCTGAAATTTAAGTCGTCTTCATCTAAAATAATCATCTATACCAGTCTGAATACCTTCAGAGGCAACTTCTGAGCATAAACTACTTCACTAGATTTAGGTTCATTTATTGAAATGAATGGAAATATCGTACTTAAGGCAAAAACAGACTTTCGTATTTGATAGGACTGGCTTAATTCTTCTATGTGGCCTGAACTATCTTTGGCAGATTTCCTTGCCCTTTTTTTAAATAGACTTCAGGAATAGTTCTTCAGGCTTCTTGATGGGCATTTAAAGGTCTTCTTTGGATTTTGGCTGGGGTCTGGGTTCTGGGGAGGCCAATCCATGACTGATTGTGTTTCGCTTTGTCTTTTTCTGTTCAGGTGTGCTTTTACTGCATTGGCATCATTGTCACACTGAAAAATGAAGTTGTTGGCAATCAGACTCTTTCCACGTGGTACTGCGTGTTTAATCAAAATCCAGTGATGCTTTTGTGTGTTCCTAATTTTATCAGTTTTGACAAGATCTCTAAAATCACTGGCTGAAATGCAGCTCTAAACCACGACAGAGCCTCCACCGTGTTGCACTCATGGCTGGAGACCAGAAAGCCTATAGAACTATTGCTCAAGACCACTTTAAAAAAATTGTAAGAAAGTCTGAGTCACTCAAAACGTTTTGGATATTACTGTGAGCAACACTCATTAGCATTCAAACAGACAAACTCTCACTCGTGTTTTTAAACAACTAGAGGAGGCCACACACATACACGCTCACATTGGGTAAAAAAAATGACTGAACAAAGACAAACAAGACTGTTTTTTATCTTCTCTGTGGAGTGAAGAAGAAGAAAACAGTGGTACCAAGCGCTGCTTTGCTGGCGCCAGGCCAGTGTTAAATATCAGGACTCAGTTTACAGTTTGACTTCACAGCAGCACCTCCCTTCTCTGCAGTCCATCTGCGAGCGAGTTACATTTCTCCAGAATGTGCAGGGATGAGGTGCTCGCTGAGCAGCCTCTCCAAAACACGCAGAGTGGCCATCTGTGAATGACAAAGTCTTTAGCACACTTGCTTGAATTTCACTTTCAGTACTGGTAATACTTTCATCTCCCAAGTTTCAAGATTCCTCAAGGTCTTTTTGTTGCCATTGTTTTGATATCCCTGTTGTCAGCTAGACCTTCTTGTGTTTTAGTGGCCTGTCTCTGTTTTTCTCATTTCTCTTTTTCTGACTTTTGTCTATCCTTCTTTTTTCCACCCGTGTGTCAGCGCTCGGCTCCACACCGCTCCCTCTTTACTACTGTGTGTCAAATGTGGCCAGCAACATCAATCTCCGCTGCTGTTTGAAAAGGTAAGACAAATAGGAGGCACTGTGTCATGCCGTGATCGCCGCGGCCTCCTCTCTCCACATCTCTCTGTCCGATCCATGCTTTGTGAGTCTGATGGTTATCTGCACTCTTACGCTAACCGGCCGTGTTACTGGCAAACTGATGGCTTATTTCAAGTTTCTAACCGGCTGTGATCAGGCCTACAATCTAGTCCCTAAACCTCATTTGAAATAAACAACTGCTTACAGAATGCTTGCCTCCTGCTACCTCTCCTGCACAAGCTAAATATAGTGTAGAATTTAAACTGTGTATTTTTGGTTTTGTGGGTGCAGGATGGATCATGGTGTGGATAGCTGATAATATCTGTGAGCTAGCACTCTCGGGGTAATGACGCACTTTACCATCATGCACTGCAAAACAAATCATCTTGCCACAGAGTGAGGTACACCATCACCCATCCTGTGGTAATGCTGGTAATACTGGCAGTTTTGTAGTTCCACAAGGCCATACTTCAGCATGTCTAGGAGCGGGCCATATGACGGTATGCACCATGAGGTGTGTTACAACAACGGCTCAAGGGGGGAAAAACAGGAAGGTGCCATTTATCTTGAGTTGGCTCTGTTTTAAATGAGTATTGCTGTTGGATGATATGATTTACTTCCTTGTTGAGACTTTGATAGCATGATCTAGCACTCGTGTGTGAGGCCAGCACTAACCTGGCCCATGCTCTGTGTGTGTGTGTGTTTATGTGTGTGTGTGTTTTAAGTATAGGCCTAGCTAAAGCGGTAAGCTTAGTTTAGCATGAGTTCTATTGAAAAGAGAAATGCCTGCTGGCATCTCTAAAAGCTATAAGATTACAAGATATCTGTTGTTAGAAAAAAAGGAATGTCGACTGTGATTGTGACTTCTAAATTTGGTCGCTCGTTGCCATGGTTGCCCCACGGCAAAGAAGGTCTTTGGGTTTGAAGCCAATGGCTGGCTGGGTCCTTTCTGTATGGAGTTATTGCAAATACTCCGTATGCCTGCGTGGGTTCTCTCCGAGTACTTTGGCATCCCCTCACAGGCGTGTTTAGTTAATGTTTGATTCTAAATTGGCCATGAGTTTGAACGGTTGTCTTTCTCTCTGTGCCCTTTCATAGATGGTGACCTGTCCAAGGTGCACCCTGTTCAGACCTTGTGACAGCTGGAATAGGCTCCAGCACTCTAGCCTCCAGTGGTCCTGAACTGGATAAGAGGCTGGATGGGTGCTGCACAAAAGTGTTGGTCTGTTGGGTTGTTCTGAGCAATTTCCTACATTCTCATTCATCCAGGTCAAGGTATCTGAGACTCTCCACCGTTTGTTTTTAGAATTGAAATAGCCTCATGGATGAGAGGTGAAATGTCTTTACAAACTTAAAAAAGTCCAGTTGGCTTCTTTTTTCAGGCTTATTTTTAAATAACATTTAGAGAGATCCAGGAGAGCATTTACCACTATGCAATATACTGTTGTATAACAAAAATGCATTTACGCAAATACATATAAACTGCATCTACACTGCTTGGTAGATGGGTGCCAATGGTGATCAGGGTGGTTTTAATCTCCCACTACAGACTCTTCAGATATTTGTCTGTTGCACCTATTTACCAGTCAGAAAGGCCTGGAAATTCAGCCTTGTATAGATTCTTTCAGAAGTTTTCTGTGCCAGAGTGGAGATGTCTAACAACCGTCTCTATGATACTGAGCCCCAGGAACCTAAAAAATGTTCACCTGGTTTATTTCAGCTCCGCAATGTCACACCTGTTATTTATAACCCAGTATAAAATTACATATCTTAGCTCACCCAATACAGTGTTGCGGTTTTCCAACTGTGACAGGCCCTGTTTTATGAACTGGTAAGAAGAAAAAATGTTTCTACCTCCATGCAACTTCAATCCACTGAGACACACACTTGTTGGTATTTAGAGGAGAAAACTAAAGCAACTAAAGAAGTGACAAAAGACAAGCAGAAGCACTCGGTAAGAAACAAGTGACCCAACCTTCCTCCTGCATGTACAGTAAGTTCTTCCAAGCAGCTCTGAAATGTCATACTGGTACAAGGGGCCTTATTCAAACATCCATTTCTACACGTGGGTGGGCAGGAGTTTCCCTAGTGAGACAGAGGTCACACCCTGCCTGTCCTCATGCTTTTGTGACCTTTCTGCATGCGGTTCATGTATTCCACATTAATAAAACTCCTAGTTGTGTGTCTACTGTGTGGTACATGGCAAAAATATGAGCCCCAGAAATTCTCTCTACAGCTTCTCTTCTTGACAAATTTGATAAAATCTTAAAAGCAGCCTTGCTGGGGAGTGAGTGACAGCAGAACTGATATACTACATATTTATAAGCTGATGAACCTGTAGCACCATGAAAAACCCATGACTCAAAATCTAGAAACATGTCTGTGCCAAAGGATCAGTCACAGGCTAACTAGAGAACAATGAGATCATCCAAGAACGGCTCTCTCAGTACTGGCCTTAAGTCAGGATGATCTCATAACAAAACTGCTCAGAGGCCAGTTATCTCTTCATGCCAATGAGAAGTTCACCATTGTCATCTTGCTTTATGCATAAGATAAATATTATCAGGTTAATCTGCACCAGACACTTTTAAAGTTAATTTCATTGCAATCAGTAAGCCCCCAAAATGTAAATGAATTCTCTTTTTGCTCCCCCCCAGACGATCCTGTGCCTGTCTTTATGTAACACTGCTACCACCGTGTGGTCGAATGAGGTACACAAAGCCTTGCATGTATATTTGTAAAGTGGAATTTGGATAAACAATGGCAATCTGTGATCCAGTTGAATCCTATATTCATCAGAGCAAACAGATGGGTATGATGTGCTTCCCTGTTTCACTGAAGGACAGAAAAACATCATGCTTTTGCATTTGGAATTTAAATGCAAAAGGAATTTAAATCTGGGACTCCCCACCATTTGACCTTAGAACTGAAGAAGCTTCTCGGATGAGAGGTGAAACGTCTTCAAGTAACTTAAAGAAGTCCAGACGCTTTTCTTTGCAAGCTCCTTTGACTACGATGACCTGGATGACTGAGAACCTTCACAGACATTTTGCATTTGGAATCATTTGTACCTGCCACCTTTTATCATAGCAGCCTTTTACGTTTGAATTGCAATTTTCAAACAGTGTCTCGGTTTAGATCAGACCAGGAAGAATGCTGGGCTCTGCCATGTGCTGTTTGATTTATCCAAGATAAGTTAAAACCCACATATGACTTCATCTTCTCGTCAGCAACTTAGACTATAGTTCCTGGGGAACCATAGTCCCAGCGTGTGCGTGTAGATTTGTGTACTGTAAGACAGTAATGTGTTTATCTTTAAACACAACTCAGTACCGTGTTATCAGTTCACAGGATCCAGATAACAGAATGACACATTTCAATAGCAGATTCATTACTATCAGTTTTTACGTGGCAGTTAGTTTCACATGAATGGCACCAGCTCCTCTATCAACTTAGGCTATCTCCGTGTCTTATTCCCGTTATTGTAATGCCAGACTGATGTCACAATGTGGAGATAAAGGCTACGACAAAAAGTCTTCTTGGGTCATTCTTGTCATTTAGACGAGTACTTTACTTCTGGCTCCGGCTGTATTTTGATGAGATCTTTGTGAAACTGCAGAACGAATTTGGGTCTAGTCAGATGCCTCCATTTAAAAATGATTTAAACACTAAAACTGTGTAACAGTAACAATACTGCATGTCTCTACTCTCAGGCCTGTGATGGGTGTGGTGCATTTGTGTTTGAGTTATGCTGTAACGGTGAGCACATTGTGTTTCTGCATGCAACAAGCATGAGGAAAAAACAAATGAATCAAAATGTTTATGCAATGCTTTTATTTCATGTTAAAGTAAAACAAGATTGTTACAAAAATACTACACAACCTTAATTCATCATATTTTTCCTGTTCTTCCCTCACAGTAGAAGCTATGGATTAGAGAACCTTTCTAAATCTTTCCCTGAATTCTAAATAAATAGTTCCCTAATTTCATAAAAAAAAATCTCTCCCTAAAATTTCTAGAAATCCTACACTGTATTTACATATTGCATATAGTGAAAAAAAGATTTTTCATCATATACATAATCAGCAGTGCACTATACCAATAAAACTGTTGATGCACAAAAGTTTCTCAGATTTGTCTCGCAGATTCATTCATAACATTTATATTTAAATATTACAAAAATATTTCTGATTAGTGACATTATTTTCATTCATGTAATTATACAGATCAAAGAGCTTTTTTTAGCCATCAAGTTGATCTAAAGGCTTCCTTTGCACTATAACAGGGATGAGATCACGGTCATTTTTGAGGCTTGTTAGTGTGTTTGTGTCTAAAGCTTGGCTTCGATGATAACAGAAGATGCACTCAGGCTTCCATTGTGCCACTCGGAAGATTCCTGGAAATCAAAAGAGATGGGTCAGATCAGTAGGTTTTTTTTAATGCCTTCAACACAAAAAACACAGTTTGTCTCTGTAGACTTTAGTCTGTTTGGGCTAGCTTCCACCAAAAGAGTCTCTGGAGTCATGACAAACTTTAGCCTGACACATCTGTGTACATTCTCAGTCATCCAGGTCACGGTAGTGTCTTGAAGCTCAGCTAAACGTAATGATAGCTTATGCGCATATTCATACACACTATGTAAAGAAACACCCTAAGCCAGATAAATTAGCCTATATATAGCTGAATTTGTTAAATGTGAAAGAAAAGAGTTGTGCTATGTGTTAGAGCATATCTAAGCACTGCAAAAATGTCAGTGAATATAAATAAATATAAATGTTTCACCTTTCTGTCCTTTGTTGTGTTAATACACAACAAAGGACAGAAAGGCAAAAGATGAGACGCTTCAAGTGTTAATTTTCTTTTTTGTTTACCCTTATATGTACTGTAGAAAACAATCTATGATTGGGCCACGTGCAAAGGTTTTATCACATTCCTTACTTGTAAAATGAACCTTAATTAACAGATAAGATAGGTTCAAGAGCCGTAAACCATCTGACTCTTCAAAACCTTTGTGACACTCGAGTCAAAGATGAAGCTGACTGAACACTATTATCATAAATGAGAGCAAATTTCACCGGAAACCAACAGTAAAAAACCAGCTGTGGAAATCAAGAAATACTCTCAAAGATCAAGAAAACTTAAAGATAAAATTATGTGTCTGCAGGGCAAAAAAGGGAAAGAAAATCCTCATGGCACTGCACAAACAGCAGCAGAAAGTGCGCCTCAATCCAGTGTACACTTTACATGCAACTGCAAAAATCAATGTCTGAAAGTTTTTCGCCACAATCACAACGTACTGGGAGGCAAAAACGATGCAACTGTTAAATCAGTAGAAAAGATTTCATACAAAAAAAAAAAACCTTCACAGGTTTGATTTTCTCTTAAAGAAAGGCAGAAGATCAGTTATGAAGATGGAAGATACAGGGAGTGCAGAATTATTAGGCAAATGAGTATTTTGTCCACATCATCCTCTTCATGCATGTTGTCTTACTCCAAGCTGTATAGGCTCGAAAGCCTACTACCAATTAAGCATGTTAGATGATGTGCATCTCTGTAATGAGAAGGGGTGTGGTCTAATGACATCAACACCCTATATCAGGTGTGCATAATTATTAGGCCACGTCCTTTCCTTTGACAAAATGGGTCAAAAGAAGGACTTGACAGGCTCAGAAAAGTCAAAAATAGTGAGTGCAAAGCTTCTGAAGCGTGATCATCGAACAATCAAGCGTTTCATTCAAAATAGTCAACAAGGTCGCCAGAAGCGTGTGGAAAAACCAAGGCGCAAAATAACTGCCCATGAACTGAGAAAAGTCAAGCGTGCAGCTGCCAAGATGCCACTTGCCACCAGTTTGGCCATATTTCAGAGCTGCAACATCACTGGAGTGCCCAAAAGCACAAGGTGTGCAATACTCAGAGACATGGCCAAGGTAAGAAAGGCTGAAAGACGACCACCACTGAACAAGACACACAGGCTGAAACGTCAAGACTGGGCCAAGAAATATCTCAAGACTGGTTTTTCTAAGGCTTTATGGACTGATGAAATGAGAGTGAGTCTTGATGGGCCAGATGGATGGGCCCGTGGCTGGATTGGTAAAGGGCAGAGAGCTCCAGTCCGACTCAGACGCCAGCAAGGTGGAGGTGGAGTACTGGTTTGGGCTGGTATCATCAAAGATGAGCTTGTGGGGCCTTTTCGGGTTGAGGATGGAGTCAAGCTCAACTCCCAGTCCTACTGCCAGTTTCTGGAAGACACCTTCTTCAAGCAGTGGTACAGGAAGAAGTCTGCATCCTTCAAGAAAAACATGATTTTCATGCAGGACAATGCTCCATCACACGCGTCCAAGTACTCCACAGCGTGGCTGGCAAGAAAGGGTATAAAAGAAGAAAAACTAATGACATGGCCACCTTGTTCACCTGATCTGAACCCCATTGAGAACCTGTGGTCCATCATCAAATGTGAGATTTACAAGGAGGGAAAACAGTACACCTCTCTGAACAGTGTCTGGGAGGCTGTGGTTGCTGCTGCACGCAATGTTGATGGTGAACAGATCAAAACACTGCCAGAATCCATGGATGGCAGGCTTTTGAGTGTCCTTGCAAAGAAAGGTGGCTATATTGGTCGCTGATTTGTTTTTGTTTTGTTTTTGAATGTCAGAAATGTATATTTGTGAATGTGGAGATGTTATATTGGTTTCACTGGTAAAAATAAATAATTGAAATGGGTATATATTTGTTTTTTGTTACGTTGCCTAATAATTATGCACAGTAATAGTCACCTGCACACACAGATATCCCCCTAAAATAGCTAAAACTAAAAACAAACTAAAAACTACTTCCAAAAACATTCAGCTTTGATATTAATGAGTTTTTTGGGTTCATTGAGAACATGGTTGTTGTTCAATAATAAAATTATTCCTCAAAAATACAACTTGCCTAATAATTCTGCACTCCCTGTAGTCTTATTGTTAAAGACTGTAATCAGCTTAATGTTGGTTATTGCTATAATGTCATTTTTAATTTCTTTTCACATACATTACATGTTCATCATTTTAAATAACTAAAGCAAAGATGGAGTGAAAAAAAGGATTAAGTAAAGATCCAACTAGCAAGGACTTTATTCCATTCATGTTGAGCGTCCATACTTTTAACTAGATGAAATCTCTGGTGGTATTAGTAGGATATAGGACAGCGCTGTAAGCAAGCAAAGGCAACAACATGCAAGAACAGGAAAATTAGCAGTACCGCGCTGACTTCATCTGAAAAATCACAAACACTACGCTGTGATTCAAATCCAATCAAAGCCATGCCGCGGGCAGCAACTTCACACACTGGCCTCCTAAAACACAAGAACACTAAAGTGAATCACACAGCATGATGAGCTGTATGATCTCGTTCTTGATTTCCTACTGTGATAAGCCGCGCTGTTTTATTTCTATATGGAAGTGCCATTCGCATTTATGAGGAAAGTTTAAGCCAGTCAGCTGTTCAAAAATAGGATAGTTAGAAGTAGCTGTAATCCAATGTGAGGAAGTGTTTTGGAATCAACAGGTTCATGCAGGGGTTAATGATTACCCCCAGCTGACTTAATTGTCCTTAAGTGACTTTAGCTGATTTTAGTAGAACTGCTACTGAGAAAATCACTAGCAGGGCTTCATGGGGAAGAATCAAAAATCACATGATTTTCATGATTGTGTGATCATGATTTCTTTTGCACGATCCTCAGAAACACATAGAGACAGTAAAACAGGTGTAACAGTGAAAAGGGTGTACAGCAGGTGCTCTTGATCAGTGGCAGTGTGTGGTGATTGCTTTGTGCTCCTACCTTTGTGCACCTTTATGATGAGCTAAGATTTGAGATTTTTTTTCATTTTTTATTTTTTTTGTGGAAGCAGAAAAGTTTTATTGATCAGGCTTGAGAAGAAGTCTGCTGCTCGGAGATTAGCGATGTGGCTCCGTAGTCTTGTCCTGACTTGTGCCTCTCCGCCTAAAACAAATGCTTTTGATCACTTCTCATTCAGTGTTTATAGAGGAGTGGGGCTCCAGTCTGGAGTGAAGTTCACCAGAATCTGATCACACATATATGTTTAGTGGTTGCTCGTGCTAATCAGCTTCAAATAGTGAGGCCGGAGTATGTACACAAAAAGCTCAGGCTTCACTGTGTTCTAAGTGCTCAGTTTTCACAAAGCTTGGCTCTGTGTTCATAATAATAATAACATAGTCATCTTAAACAGACACCTGCTATTTAAATGCTCCATTTGTGAGGGGCAGCCAATCAGAAGAAGTCTTAGTAGAGTCCAAGTATAAAAATCTTGAGCTAAAAATTTGTTTAATTTGACTCCTTTTAAGATGGCTTGAGAGACTGAAACACATTTATATATATGTGAGGAATTAAACTTTAAGCACTTATCAGCAACTTCACCACAGATCTTGGAGACCCACCCAGAAAGAGAAAGAAATGTATGGTGACAGAATGACTTAAGAACAGAAGAAAATCGCAACCATAAAGTCATAACGGCTGACAAGTTCCATAAAAGTTTACATAAGAATATTTAAATGTGCAGAGTGCCAACAGAGTCAGTGAATATTCAACAGCGTCTTTTAGCTAAACTGATGCAGACATGCAGGATCACAGAAGACAAAGGCAAAAAACAGTCCTCCTCTGTGGAGCCCGGGATGCACAGGTGACTTATCGCTCACGACAGACAAACACTTAACACATGGATCATTTTCACAGTAGACATTTTGACACACTATTAAAATATTTTATTTATGGCATCTGTTGCAGTACATGGTACTAGCCAAAGGATGAAGAATAAAATGCTTTTCCTACACTGACATGTCAAAATGTCTTCCGTGAAAAGGCCTATTTGACTTCATAGTACCACCGCTTTTGTTTCATATCCCCAACAAACAAACAAAGCGCTACACCCTTGGCTTGCTTCAAAACTTACGGCTGCTTTGGCCTGCAGGTTAGCATTTTGCCTCCTGAGATCAGACTTGATTAAAGCTGTAAAAAAAGAAAGACAGAGAGAGGGTAAGTCTGCATTAGCTGATGGATCCTCCACTGCAAACACAGAGACGAACACAAGCAAAACAGGATCGTATTACTTCACACAAGTTAAACAGTTTATTGAAACAAAGTAATAACAGTGACTATCCAGTAGGTGGCTCCTATGCACAGACACGTTCAAGTCTTAATAGTGGCATTCAAGTTAAGACACCTTGTTAACTATTTTCAAAGAGTGTGTGGCTACCAATGCAAATCTAAAAACAACTAAGCCTGCTGAGAAACTCCGGTCAAAAGCAATTATTAAAAAAAACAGCGTGATTGTAATTTAATAATTAACTTCAATTTTCATGGAAGGAGGAGACTATTTCACAAAAACAATCACAGCCTTGCCTTCTAATGGTGCCTTCATGTACGTTCATACAAAGGTTTATCACCAATCGGAGAGCAGGACGGATTTTTTTTGTTTGTTTGTTTTTTTACAAACATTTTGTTTTTCTTTTAAAACTTCATGACCACAACAAGAAGTTTACTCATATGAACAAAAAGCAGTTAGTGAGTCAGTCTGTTGACCTTTAAGAAGTGTCATTAAAGGTTAAGGCATTTTTAAAAAGTTAAACATTGCTGCTAAACCCATCGATGGGTCATGAAAAATCTCCTAAGTGGTTTTGAAATCACCTTTATTACCTGAAAACACACCCCTGCCGAGTGCGTGTCTGTAGAGCTATGCACTGTCTTTACTAAATGGTTCCAGGGCTTAAGAAAATGTTCACCACTCCTCCCTCTGAACAGTTTAGTTGTATACAGCTTTGTTGTTCTCTAATTTCAAAGAAAATCTCTTCCTAGCGATGATGAAGAATGACGCAGAATGCCACCTCAAGCCGCAGACTCTGTTTTATCTGAGCTGCAGACAGCCTTCTTGTAAAGAGGTGACAAATTTGTCTGTTATGTGTAAAGTGCAATAAAAAATAGCATTATGTTCTCAAGTATTCCTCCAAATTACACCATAACTAAGTCCTGCTTTCTAGGAACGTGACATTCTTACATAGGAGTATTAGTAAACTCGTAACAGGATAAAGTGACAGCAAAGACAATTCTTGTGCATTTCTGTATGTGTGACATTAAATCAGTACTCTATTATGACTCAAAACTGTGTATTTTTCACAGTCACAGAGGTCTTACCTGTCATTATTGTGCCTATCAGAAGAAAGACACACAAGAAGATGTTTCCTGCCAGCGTGCCGTAATTGTCAATGATCTTGCCTTGGCAAATGGTGAATATAATTCCGAACACCTGTGTGTGGGTGCAGAACATGGGGTAGTTAGGATTAAAGCTAGCGCTTGCACGCACCCGGGAAGGATAAAGAGCAAACCCCGTCCTTGAACTCGGTTTTTATTTTCATGCATCTTGGATCTTCTGCAGCTGGCGAATATGTTTATGCACCAGATGAAGGAAGCTCAACTACACACTGAGTTTTTGCAAATATATCACGCACAGTTGCCGTGATGTTGAGAGAATCTGTCTTGCCTGCTTATGAACAGGCATTACAAATGCATAAACAAAACTACGAAATAAATATATAAACAAGGAAGTCAAAATTGCCTCATAATGCCAAACCCCCCCACAAAAGCACGTTATTCCAAAGCAACGCCAGCCGTCAACAAAATCCCATTTTATTGTTTATATCCAAAATTCCCGTGAAAACCTGCATTTACAGTATAGTGAGTCAATTCCTCCAGAGCAACAGGCTGAATGACTCACTTTTTCCATGGAGGGAACACAGCTTACATCCATCATTTCATTGGTTCTTTTCTTCTTTTTTGCTATCACACTGAAAACATTGATCTGTACCTGTGCTGAGCAGTTGAGGAGGCCAGAAGACGTTCCCTCTGACTCTGGGTATGTCAGTTCGACTGCAAATTCAAAGCCCAGTGGCAGGTAGCCCGTCATGAAGAACCTGGACACAAGGATCCACAAAAGGGATAAAAAAGAATTTGTGAGTTTATTTAATTGCTGCTCGCTTTTTTGCTGCACTGTAGCTTTTTTGCTACAGTGTGTAAATGCGTAAACAGGACACCTGCTCCGTTCAATAAAATGCCCCTTATCATGTTAGCTGACAAGTGCATGGACACTTTGTACCTACAACATTTGATTGTTCTTCCAGGAAATCAACACTCATGTTGCCTCAAGTTAATAACACTGGAGAATTTATACAGGAACAGCAGGTTTTTCAAAGCAGTCCAGTCACATCAGATTCTTTTTCTCATTCAACAGCAGGGTGTTGTTCTTCCACTAAAGTGACAGCAAGTGAAACTCAAATCAAAAGCCTCTGACATGGCTGCAATAGCAAAACACATCAGTCTGAGTCAGTAGACAGACACATTTCTTCTCTTCTGTCAATATGATACGGAGACTACAAAGCAGCAGACGCGCTGACCTTTAATGTCAAACACATTTCTTTAAAAAAATCCTGTTTAAAAAAAACAAGGCTAAAGTTATGTCTGCCATAGATCATGCAGATGCACTTCCAGAGGAAAGGAATTCCAATTTGGAAGATCACTGTGTGCTGCTGAGGGTGTAATCATTTCACAGCCACATAAAGGTTAAACTGGATGAACAAGATTGTTTTTTAATTCCAAGAAGAGAGAGGCAACCCAGAGGAAACCTAGTAGATGATTTCCCCCATAAACATTTAAATGGTTTGGTTTTCCCAGTTCATAGAGGTTATGTATTTTTATTTTTGTGATCTGAAATAATCCTGCACCATTATTACTATATGACATACTCTCGCTGTCTCTATTTTTTTGTTTTGCTTTGTTTTGCTCTGCAGCATGGGCTTCCAGGAAAACATCACTGCGAGGGGGTTTTCTTGATAAAACACATTTCAGTTAAGTTAAACTAATGCACATATATGCACATATTTATGTATTTACATAAGGACATTTTTCCTTTTCTCATGAGTTTAGGTGCAAATGCAGGCCTTTGTCTAAACTTTGTAGGGTCTACATGTTTGTAGAAGCTGAAACAACCAGGGCTGTAAATTATTATTGCAAATGTCAACAGAGGTACCGGGCCAAGGGAAATGACCAGAAGCAGAATTTAGGACATGACGGAAGATTTCTGCATGGTTTAACGGCTGAATCGAAAGTGTGCACACATACTTTTATACATACTTTTAAAATGTACAAATACAATAGCCCACTCACTTGCCTACTACAGATACATTCCATATTTTGTTATTTTTGGGTTTTTTGTTTTTTTTACAGATCCACAGTATCTATCAAAATTTTTATATTCATGAGGGGCGTTTGTTCTCTCTCGATTCACAGAAATAAAGGTGTTCTGAAGTAGAATCAAAGTAGTAAATGAGTAGAAATAAAGTCCTTTAATGACATTACTTGTGTAAAAAAACAACAACAAAAAACCAAAATGTTAGAAGAAACAATAAAAGAATACCCAAGTACTCCAGCAGTGATGAAAACCACCCAGAGGTGTCCCAGGCTGAGTGTAGCAGCATAAACGATCATCCCCACCAGAGACAAGAGGTAGACTGCAAGGGTCGTCTGCCTGGGGAAAAGAAGAGCATGAGTAATACATGTCACTGTGAGCACAGCAGTGATCATTATGACTGCACACACATATGTAACAGTACGTAGTGCGGCAGTTTTGCAAGTAAAAGAAACAAAACGTAAAGCTGCAGCAAGTATTTGCCAGAAATTTAGAGAATTTCGGGTCTCTGGGGGTGGGGGGGATGGGGGCTAGAGTGTATCCCAGGTGTCATCTGGCGAGAGGCACCAGCCTATTACATAAGAGACAGGCAACCAGTGTACAGTCACCAATTAACAAACATGCATGTCTTTGGACTGTGGAAGGAAACCTTTGCACGCAGAACATGCAAAGAAAAAAAGACACCACACAGAGAGGCCCCAGTCAGCTGGAGGGTTCGAAACCAGCTCTCTCTCCTTCACTTTTTCCTCTGTGCTCCACCCACCAGACAAAACGAATGCTCCTACCTACCCTACACAGCTAACCACAAGTCATTTTTGGCTTTTAGCTTCATGTGGGCTGGCTAACTTGCTTTTCCAGGAGGGAAATCCCTCAGCTTATGTTTGTAGCACGAGGGTATACTTTTTCCCTGCATTTCATTTAATCTGTGTCTCCAAAATCTTTTATGTGTGGGCAAGACTGCTTCCTATCCTGTTTCATGTATGCCACATTTATTAATCAGAAATCTGACATAAATCAGACAAACAAAGAAAAACGGAGCAAAGTCTAACGGGCAAATGTCGAGGGATAACATTTTTAATGCCTGAGAAAAGAGGAGGTGCAAGGGTGTAGCTCAACCCTACCTCAGACAACCTGTATTAAGGCTGAACGGCTGTTATCATTTTTTTTTGTCCATTGACAGCAAAAGATTGCTGCCTGCATGGGCGTCAATGTCAATATTTTGCCACTAGGTGTGCTGTGGAGTAATCTTTTCAATAGCAGGTACCCTTTTCTGTTTGCCTTACTGTTTGTCACACAAAATAAGGCCTTTGTAAATGTATTGAGAGGAAGGAAGTGGATTCCACACCTCGTGTGAGCCCACATCTCACAGTTCAATACAATGGGCGACAAACACTGAAGGTAAACACCACCTCTGTTTGCTTCCCCTAAACACACAGTCTCAAAGAAAGCTTATTTTATACATCCAAAGCTTCATAACAAATAAATACTAAAGCATGAAAAATGCAGTCCTGTAGAACTGGTAATAATATTCAAATATAAACTGACATAAACTTATGAATGAACACCATTCATAAATATTACAATGTAATAGCATAATTACAATGTGGGGAATTATACAATAAAGCTAAACATTATTGCTTTCCCCCTCATTTGCAATACAAAGCTGTTGTAGCTACAACAGAAGGGAGTCGACTGGGTGGACACTGCTGTCACCACACAGCCTGAGAGCACATGGGGCCGGAGGAAGAGTGCAGAGGTCGCTGCCGTAGCAGGATGCTGCACCTGAATAAACAGATATAGAGACGCAACACAAGATATGCAGGACGCCAAGTTCAGAAGGGAGAAGACAATAAACAATCAGGTGCCGATTTAGCAAAGTGTGTTGAGCGGGCGACCACATTCCATACGACTGCGAGCGGCGAGCCCAGGTTCGAATCTGACCTGCAGCCCTTTGCCACATGTCCTCCCCCATCTCTCTCTCCCTCTGCTTTCCTGTCCTTTCTTCACCATGTCTGTCAAAAAAGGTGAAAAAGGCCCAAAAAAACAGCACTCATTTGGCTGCTTTCTGGTGGCACGGAAAAAGTGGTAAGTTTTTAGATTATCAGCCCATCGCTTTGTTTTTTTTTTTCAGTTTCGTTACAAATAACGTTTGATTTTTATCTCCTGCTCTGCACGTCCCTTTGTCTTCTTTTTCCCAAAACACAACACCCCCTGTGGAAGAACTGCTGCTAATGTACTTTCCCTTTTCGATGTTCGCCTTACTTGTACGTTTTCGTTCTGTCCAACCAAACGCCGCAGATGAGGGAGCCGACCATCCCTGCGATGACGATGGTGAGGCCAATCCTCCCGGCGTTCACTTCTTCTCCCTAAAAAAGCCGAGAACAATGAGCAGCGCCCAAAAACTGTATATCTACAAGCATTAACTAGAGATCCACACAAGGAGGTTGCACACACCTTTTTAGTACTACAAACAGAGAAGATCGCTCCCTTTTCCTGTTGTTTAACTTATAAAATGATTTAAGAGAAATGGCACCTATGCCTTAAATATAGCATTGGTTTGAGCTTGTAAGCGAACAAACTTCCAAACTTGGTTTAGCTGTGATAAATCTGTTATTACAGTGTTGTTTATTGAACTTAAGTTACATTAGTTTATAATATTAAACCTTATACTTGACTATTTAAGTCTAACTATTCATTTGTTGAAGAGTCACTAGAGTTACAGGCAATAGAAATGATTTGAGATGAGTGCAGAGGAAACGGACATACAGGGTAATGCACGATGATCATGCGGTTCAGCAGGGTCCCGACAGCATAAAAACAACCAACGTTCAGACCTGCAAAATAGGGAATAACATCAAATAAAATCTGAAATCAGAAAAAAACACAGGACAAAAATATCTTTCACCTTCCCACTTTTCAGGAATCATGAAACTAACATCATTAACTGAATGATGAAAAAGTTTAGTAGTTGTTTCTAATAAACCTGATCGGAGTAGTTTCTAAAACGAGGATAAATGTGTACTGAATGCGTCCCCACCTAAAAAATAAAACACTACAGCAGGCTTGGGGGAACTCCAGGCCTCAAGGGCCGGTGTCCTGCAGATTTTAGACGTGTCCTTGATCCAACACAGCTGATTTAAATGTCTAAATGACCTCATCAACATGATTCATTCTCCAGAGGCCTGGTAATGAACTAATCATCTGATTAGGTGTGTTGACCCGAGGTGATATCTAAAACCTGCAGGACACCGGCCCTTGAGGCCTGGAGTTCCCCACCCCTGCACTACAGCTACAGCTCAGTTAAAGTGACAGGGACAGGTGTGATAATCAGAGAGTCAGAAACATATTAGTAGAAAGATTAGACACATGACAAGAAAACCCCAACAAAGAATGCACCTTGGGATAATATTTGTACTTTTTTTTTTTTTTTTTTAATTTTTGTATTATTTTTGTTACTAGTATAAAATAATGAAACATATCCCTCCCAGTTTATCCAATCTCAAGATTACTGAGTTACTGGTTAAACTGTGTGCCAAAATGCAACTACATTCAATTTCCAGCAACATAAAACCTAGATTATATTTTTTTTCTTTATCTCTTCAAAAATACACTTTATCATTCCGTTTTTTGTTTGCTCAAGTAACCAAGAGCTCCCAAAAATAAATGAATTCCTATCTCAGACTCCTTCCACTTCATCAAATCTTTGATCTTCGGGATCTTAAGGTCACATTGACTGAACGCACGTGTTAAAAATTGTCAGGTTATAAATGAACTTTGGAGCTCTTAGGGTAAATCCAATTTATCTTCTCGAGGAATACTGTCATAGCTGATGACTGAGGACTACGTAATCTGCGATAAGATAAACACCATTGCACTACGAAGGGAATTTTCAGGTGTGATTCTACCCGATATCTGTGGAGGAATCACCACAGATAACATCATTTTCACTTGGGATGGCTTGTTCAACCATGGTTATGGGAATTTATACTACCTTAGTAAAAATCCGCCTTCTAAAAACATTTAACATATTTTCATGAATTTCTAATGTTGAATTATGCAACGTACGATTTAATGTCTTTTAGCCCGTTCTAAAAGGTTAATGACAACATAATTTAACAAAAATTTGGAGAACAGTAATGACAAACCATAGGTGACGACGAGGAGCATGAAGGGCTTGTTGCGCAGCAGGTTTCGGATGGAGGCTATGTAGGAGTACTGCTCTGGTGGAATGCTGCGAGCTGTGGCCTGGGCCTGAGTCGGTGGAATTTTAGGACGCTCCTGGAAAACTGACATGTGGAAAGATCGACAACAGTGTGAAACACAGTAAACAGCAGCAGTCTGCACACTTACAATGAAAACTGGAAAGCAATAAGAAGCAACTCTATTGGTGGATACGTCCACCTGTAATATTCAAAGGATCAATCAATGCTAAGTGGTAGAAATAAGTTCAGGGTTATATTTCCTCCCTAGGGCCACAGGCTTCTTCCTGGAAGGAGCCAGTGACACATTCAGGCAAGACTGGACAGGCTCTAACGCCTCTATGTAACCCACTATACTCTCATTTGCTCCAGTGAAAATCAGCTACTGTCTGGTGTTGAAGACATCTTGGTGGAGCTACGTGCCCCCGGCCTTGTAGGGATAAACAGATGTGTGTTTTTGTATTTCTTGTAACTGAACCAGGGACACCTTTTTTCCTTCTGGCAAATCTCACATGAGGGTCTGTGTACAGTAAGCTGTTTTCACTAATCCTCCAAAAGTGTCCTACTCTTTTACACAGTTGATCTGCCAATGGTGGTGATGAGACTGAAATTATACCGTGATCTCAGCTGCTGTATGCGTAGTCATCACTGCACATGGAAGAATGCAAATTTCTATTCAAATAACCTTTGGAGTTCTCAGACTGATCACAGGTAAAATTTCCTATATGGCTTGGATTTCATCGTCATGGTAATTCTCCTTTTTCAGTGAACAGTAAGTAGTCATATGTCAAAGCAGACGGTCTCCAAGTTTAACTTATACGATTGTTTTAAAGAAAGGCAGAAGCTAAGCATCTTCTCTCACCTCACAGTTTATGCAAATTTCTCAATCCTGGGACTCTGTCTGCCCTGCTGACTCACAGCCCTTTTGCAGGACTACAGATGGTCCTGCCAGCAGGACAACCCTCACACATGGCATCTTGCATATATGCATGAGGGTGAGCTAGTATATATGTGTCATTAAACTACTGCAGCCACCTGGTGTCAAGTTTCACACTAGAGTAACCAGGAACAGCATAAGTCACATCCCTTGCTTGCTAAAATGTCAGCAGATCCAAAAATCAAGGCCCTACAATAAAACATTTTCCTTTTTTATAACTGTGCACAGTGTTGCCACTTCAGGCCTCCAAAAATATATATATAATGGGAAAAAAAAACCTCCTCTGCCACCCTGGGATGAGTTATATGTGTTGAAATCACATAGCAACATTTGTGACTCAAAAATTGAGCCAGTACAGAAGTGCCAAATCACAAGCACTTCACAAGTTATAATGTTGTGAAATTGTGGGTAATGGGTAACTTGTAGCAGAAAAAAATGACCCCATTTGGGTGTAAAGTTGCCAAACTTTTGAAGCATTTTTATTAAATATTAACAGTTATTCAAAGTATGCAGTTTTTATGTTCTGGTGGCCACTGAAATTAGAATTATGGCACTTTCCACATTCAAGTAGATAAGTCTGGGTTTGAGGCAACATGTCTGCCAAGCTGTACTGCTTGTGTCTAGGCCTTTGAAACTAAAAGGCACTGCATGGAGCTTAGCTGAGTTTTTCCGGGAAGAATATTTGTTTTAAGTCTGTTTTTTGATAGCCAAAGGTAGGGGCTCAGGGGGTTGGGAAGCGTATCTGTAACCGGAAGGTCGCCGGTTCAATCCCTGGGCTCTCTGTCCTGGGCATTGTGTCCTTGGGCAAGACACTTTACCCTACCGCCTACTGGTGTTGGCCAGAGGGGCTGATGGCACGGTACGGCAGCCTCGCTTCTGTAAGTCTGCCGCAGGGCAGCTGTGGCTACAATCATAGCTTGCCTACACCAGTGTGTGAATGAATAGTGGCATTGTAAAGTGCTTTGGGTGCCTTGAAAAAGGGCTATATAAATCCAATCCATTATTATATCATAATAACTTTTAAAGTTAGCTTACTTCTGCCACAGAAAAAAGTTATTTCTAAGTACGTTTAAATTTCAAGGTACGCAAGTGGAACTTTTTGAGATATGTAACTTTGGGTTATTGAGTCAAATTTTCTAGATAGGTAGACAGTAAGTCAAAATTTTCATCAACACCTTATGAAGCGAGCTTGCAAGCTAGCTAGTGCTAGCTCAAAAATATGCATGTCCTCTTATCCAAATATGGCCATATTCATCTTCAGAACCAAAAACAAAACTACAGTGTCACAGTAATAATGCCAAAATAAAAAAGCTGCAAATATAAAGTTTTTCACAATAGCTCGCTTTAAAAAAATGTAAATGCTAGCCCACAAACAAGCTATTTTTTTTTTTTTTATATATAAGAGATTTATTGTGTGTTATCATACACATAATACTTGACAGTTGTCTTCATATTGAAAATGATTTAACCACTGGTCATGAGGAATGTGCCCACATTGCTTGAGGGCTGTGTGCTATATTGAATGTGATACAACCACTGGTCACAAAGAATAAATTGCATGTGGTTGGTGACTGGTTCCTTAAGGTTGCTGGTTCATGGTGGATGAAATCGATCACAAAGACAGTGCTGCAACAAATCCTCCTTGGCAGTGATTTGGGTTCCATTAGTTACAAGGAAGATGTCAACTTGTCTGACAAATTACACGCTAACTACTAGTTAAGCAGTAGCACTATTTTACAAAGTGCAACACAAACAAGAAATAGGAAATCTTTGCTTTATATGCAGAAGTTGTGCCTCTGGGCTTTATGTTTTAAAAGGAGTAACTTGTCCTTTGAAGGGAAGCAGTCTCTCTTTCCAGTTTGTGTTGCACCGTTTTCTTTCCTTGGAGAGTAGCTGGAGAGTGTTTACAGACAAGTTGATGTGTTTCGTGCAAACTACGGCCCACTGAAGCATTTTTCTAGTGACCAAAGCAATTGCAAGAAGGTTTTCTTCAGCCAGTCAGGAAATACATATTTCTCCCTAGCGATCAGAGTTTGTCAGGTGGTCACAGGCCAGTTCCTAGGCCTGTGTGACTAGTGTCTAATTCACTTGACCCTACACTGTTGCACATGTCACGTAGTTTGCGGTCATGTGACTGGAAAACTTAATAAGCTACACTAATAATGGTTGGATATTTTGAGAATACACTTTGAGAAGATGAGATGATCAGTGTCACTTGTGTCTGTATGTAGCTGAAGCAAGAAAACAACCAAACACAAGTACCTGTAAGAAATGTTAAAAAAAATAAATAAAACTGCAATTACTGACCTCAACTGAGCCAGTTCAAGCACATTAAACACAAAAATCCCTCTGAAACGTCAGATGACATTATTTGGGCAAATAATAATGTATAAATTAACAAAAGTGCTGGTAGGGGAATTTACTCAACTTGCAGCCATCTTGCAGCTACACATTCACCCAGTGATTAACCTAAACTATCTACCTCCAGCCTCGTATTTACCATAAACAGAGGCATTGTGAGTCCTCCTACCTTACTCTAGGAACCATAAATAACTGTTTAGTGGGTCACAGGCAAATTTGACACAGCGAGAGTCAATTATGTAGCGTACTTATGAACACAAACACCATGTGACTGACCGAACAGTCACATAAGCACTGAATAAGCTGAGGTTTGCATTTCATAGTGCTTCATTAACAACAGCAGACTATAGCCAAAGCACTAACACTGACTGTATAGTCAGTCTAAATGCTGTGCATGGTACTACTAGGAAATTCCTTCACAAGCATCCTTTTGTGTTTAGGAATGCAGAATGCTTATGAGGAACGCCAGCCTCCGTCGTTGCCCCCCGCCCCTCCCTACCCCGCTGCAGGAAAACAGCATATTCATACATGCTCCTTATAGCAAGTCAGTGTTTTTAAAAGTAAAAGATATTTATTGCATTTTGATTAAACACTCGTACTGTTATTTTATCTTATCCATAAATGGCACAGCACATGATTCTGGGTTTCACAACAAATGCCACATTTGAAGGGGAATCATATATAAAGACACAGCAAAGCATTTTTTCCTCATCAATCACATGCTGTTTGTCATGTCACTTCCTTCTGCCACAAAGTGCTGAGTTCTCTTTTTCTTATGTCCATAGCTCAAATGACTTATGATGGATTTCAGTACACTTCTGACGACCTTACTTGTGCTACAATAATATCTTTTTTTATGAAAGTCCCCTTTTAACTAAGGTTTTGTGTTGTACGTGCATCCATGTCAGCACTTTTTTTGGTCCACTGAATGGTGCTTCTTGTCAAGAGTGTAAGTTTAGTGTAAATTAAAACCTTCATGAGGTCAGCCTACTCAATAAGAAATTCCCACGGGCATGAAGTAGGAAAAAACCTCATACAATACATGTCAAAATGCCCGAGCTTTTTATAGCAGACAGGAGCGAAAGCACCACCGAATGTCACTCTTTAACCATTCACAAAAAATCCTCGGTTACACGGTACAGTAACATCATTTTCATGCAATTTTATGTAAATTCGAAAACCTGACGGGAAAAAAACGCTTCTGTGCTTCATGATGTCTAGCCATGCGGAAAGTTTCATTTTATATGCAGAGGCGTTGAGGACACAGTTTTTACTACGGTGGAGGTTGTGTAGAGTTTCTTTCGTGCTGCACAAAGCAGCTAGAAATTGTGTTTGAAATAATAATGAACCACAGGCTTCAACTCTTTTCTTTGAAAATGCATTGTATCAAAAACCCTGACCCCCATCGGAAGATGAGTATTAAGGGTTTCAGTGCAACCAACATAATATACCCAATAATTTGGTTTTGCTGTGAAGACACCAAGAGATTACACATATAACCCAAGCTGTCTGTGTAGCTAGAAACCACCGGAACGAAATAAGAAAGTACCATCTTTGTGATTTTTGTTATTTTTTCGTGATTACCTTACCGAAGACAACAAGGATGAAGAGTAAAGTAGCCACTCCTGCCGTTATGTAGAACATGATTCGGATGTGGTGAGCCAGCTCATCCATGTCGTCCACATTAGGCACCAGGATAGGAGGCACAAGGAATCCGATTGCAATACCCAGCTGCAGGACGATGGAAGAATTTAACAGAATTAGAAGAAAACAAGTGCCACAAACAGTTTTCACTAAATTAAAACACTGAAAATCTTAGCTTTTTTAGCCCATTATTTCCATGTCTTCTACATGCCTTGTAACTTTACACAGTGCGTATTAAAAAGTTTTAATACTTGTTATTTGCCTTGAATGATTCTATTTAGAACAGGCTCCTCTATTCCAGGGAGGTTTTTTGCTGAGTTTGCAAAATGTCACATATGGTATACCCCGCTTTGCTGAACCTGATGACCTGAGTCTGCAACTGACCTCAGACCTCCTGCTCAGATGTTTTCTATTTGTGTCTGTAGAGGACTTCTTGGGTTTTCTTTTTGTGTGATTTAGGAAAATAAGATAAGGCCTCGCTGTTTCATTTTAGACCGAAGGCGAAAGAGTTTCAGTCGCCTTCTTGAGAAGCAAAAGTAGACTGAAGTAATTGTACACAGAGCTGGATGACATCACTTATGACATTGATATCAAAGCTCCAATAAATCCGAAGAAGACATTTGAGCCTAGAATTTTATTTAACTAGTTACATTATAACTTAGTTTAAAATCAGATTTAGAGCACACAACTTGAAGATTTGGACGACCTTTAAAAGTGAATTGGTGCAGCGATTAGCAGTCGTATGTGACCCTGACATCCAGTCTGCCCTGCATAATTTACAGGCAGCTGTCAGACAGCTCTGACCTCACTATACAGACCCTCCTGTGGCAAAAAAAAAAAAGAGATGCTGAATACTGACAGAGTTCACACAAACCTGGTTTCCCAGAACTCCTATGGAGCAAGCGGTGGAAACTTCTTTCTCTCCAAACCACACAGAGGCAAGGTATGAAGGAATACCGAGGATAAACACTGTGGCTACTGAGCACACAAACTGGCCAAAAAAGGTCACTGGGAAAGTATCTGGACTGGCACTACCGATTTTTATCCAAGCGCCAATGCAGTTAAAGGCTGACCCGACGAGGACAACATCCCGGATGCCCCTGTTGTCCAAGAACCAGAGGATGGGCAGAATAAGTGGAATGTAAGTGAGCAGATAAATCATGGCCAACCAATCAATAGCCAGAGCATCAATGTTGTAGAAACGCATGAATATGTTGCTAATAATGCCATACTGTAGCCACATGAAGGCATTGCTTGCTGAGACAAAACTGAAGAGAAACAGCATGAACCAACGACGGTGATACAGCTTGGTCTCAACTTTTGGGGCCAAATCCGACTGGTCACCCAAAGTCTCCATGTGTAAGCAGGACCCTGTGGAGACCGCTCTGCCAAAAGGCTCTGGACTCCATTGCAGTGATGAAAAGCCTGGAGCAAGATTCTTTGCAGCCTTGGAACACAGCCATTCTTCACCGCTGAGCTCCGAATTTGCACGGTCCCCTTTCAAAGTATTGTTTTGCGGCATTTCAACTGTCCTGAAACGGGCCCCCCGAAATGTTCGAGACCAGAGGTCTCAAGATTCAAGAGCTTGTGTCCTAACAGCCTGCCTGCAGTAGAGAGATGCCAGAGAGCGAGAGCAGCTGGAATTAGTGTTGCCTTACTGGTGTCCCAGGTCCCTTCGCATGTGATGACACTGTGCTCCTTTACCCCATGTCCACATATTTATTACACCCAGTCCTGTCATGTGATGTTAATATAGGATGTTAATATCTTCCATTAACTAACTAATAACTGAGAAAAACATGTTCCTCTGTTGAACTTTAACCATTTTTCTTGTTAAAGTTCACCCATTTCAGTTTTTCGGTTAATATTTCAAAGTCTTAGTTATTGTTCACTCTGAAGTATCTGTTTTCTGTTGGGGAAAATACCAAGAATTCTCCAATCTTTCAGGTTTTTTTGCATGCAAACTGTTTAAAATTTATACTGCAGAACAGACTTGGAGAAACAAACTGCTCATCCAGCATTGCGGGCACTAAATGTGTAACCTTATGTAACAAACCATTTAGATGATTATGATATTATGATATTATGATGATTATGATGATTATGAATATGATTATACTACTGTGATAGGATGAAAAGCACTGATATCCAGGCAGTTTAGAATGAATCCAATTAAAAGTATTGGAGGGTTAGACAGTGGTCTAATCAGGTTTTTAAGCATCTGTTATGTTTGTGTTTTATAAAAGAGACAAAAAAAGTAAATTGAGTTTATTTGGGAGGTGTTTGCAGATTCCCAGATTGCGAACAACAGTTTGTTCTTAGTTATTCAGACTGTATCCAACTGTTTCCCAGTAAGAAATGATGACATTTCAGTGATATTTGCTTGGAGTTGATGTTAATGTGACTCAAGCGTTGCTTGTTCAGAAACTTTTAGTGTTAAGTCTGATACTTTGGTATTTCATGATACCAAAGGCACACTGCTGATCTTTGCACTCCTTTGTGCTGATTTGACAGCTCATGTGATTTTCAACTGCCCTGTTGCTCCTAATTTATAGCGGTACATCGGCAGCTCATGAACTCTTTTATGAGGGGGTATATTTTTTGTAAAAAAGCAAAACAACATTAAAACAAAATGGAAAAAATATATATAGTTGGTTAACTCTTGCTTACATGAAGTGCTCAATATTTATTATTTCATATGTACATTCACATTCAAAACAGTCTCCTCGTGAATGCTTCTACACCTCTGAATTTGTTTTCTACACTAATGGATTTTTAGCTCATCTTTAGTCCAATGCAGTGCTATCTATCTATGCATGCGTTCATGCCGCTGAGTACAGTACTTTCTGACCAGACTTTTGCCCTAGGTTTATCTATTACATAATGCACTGCTGTCTGAGGGTAATAGTAGATTCAACGGAGCTTGTAATTCATGTCTCCCCTAAGTCATGCCATTGGACACATAAAGGCAGATAAAGGTGTATATATATATATATATATATATATATATATATATATATATATATATATATATATATATATATATATATATATATAGTTGTTGTCTTTTGGGATGGGGATTACTATTACTATTACTCTCCTGAAAGTGGAAGAGTCTGGGAAACTTTTTGTCGCTCATTAAAAAGTTACATATAAATTAGGACACATAGTTTTTGTTGTTGTAGCTCTTTGTTTTGTCTTGCATGTCAGTCCACGCTGTGTGCATTGTTGCTGTCCCACATCCCCAGCATCCAGTACTGTTGCTTGGTGATGCACTATGGTCACTTAAACGAGCGTAATTACGCAAACGTGCTTGGAGATATGGCAGGGTCCAAGTTATTAGCATTATTAGCCTAAACATAGGATCCATACATTCTCAAGTAGGTTAAACGTTAATTTAACCTACTTTCCAACTATAGGACGGCCTTTGCATCGAACACCCTACCTGATTCCCGAAGACTCCGATGGAGCATGCAGTGGACACTTCCTCTGAACCAAACCACACCGACGCGATTCTAGATGGCATCCCGAGGATGAAGACCTGCGCGAAAGAGCAGCAAAACTGTCCCAGGAATGTCACGTAGAACAGGTTGGGTCTGACGCTGGCCACTTTGATCCACGTCCCCGCGCAGTTGAGCGCCGTGGCGACGAGGGCGATGACCCGGAGCCCTTTTTTGTCCAGCAGCCAGGTTACCGGGAAGATGAAGGGAATGTATGTGAGCATGTAGATCATAGACATCCAGTCTATGGTGAAATCATCGACGCTGTAGAACTTGGTGAAAATGTTGCTGATAATGCTGTACTGTATCCATTGGTAAGAGTTGCTCAGCGAATATAAGCTGAACAAGAAGACGATCACCCATCGTCGGTGGTAAAGACGGGTAGCTTGCAGTCCTTCGCTGCCGTTCCCTTCACTTGAGACGTCGCTGGGCTTCGCAGCGTCGCCCCCCTCCAGCTTGACATGGTTGTCAGAGTCCGCCTTCCACACACTCTGATCCTCGTTTGGTTTAGTGTCTTCCAGCGCTTGTTTCTCACTCATGTTCCTCTAGGTCTCCTCAGTAATACTCATCGGGAATAAACTTGGCACTCAGCTGCTGTGGTTTTGTTAACCCACACTCAACAAAAGTGAAAGAACCTGAATTCGCTCTTTTTTCATTGAGGAACATTCAGCGCTTTAGGAAAGTCTAACCTACCGTAAAAGAAAGTCAGGCCTAACACGATATGTATTCAGCAGCAGAAGCTCCCTTTCCACTCTGTTTTACATAAATATATATGCTTAGAAAGAGAAAAAGTTTTTAAAAGAGGCGAGCTTCCAATGTTTTTGCGGCTGTCTCCAAAATCTATCGGTTCATTTCCTCCCGGCTGAGCACTGAAGATATTTTTGGTACCCGAACTTTCACCCAGATCCTGGGAAAGTTAACAAACTTTGAGCTGCAGATGATTTAATGCCAGTTTAATAGTTATCTGAAGTTTAGTTTCCCGATCGGTACCACGTGTCGGAGAGCCGGCTACTATAACCCTCCACCCGGACTTAAAAGACCGCGTTGGGATCTTGAAACGAACTCGGTAAGCTCATGCACAAGGGCGGAGTTTTAGATAAAACTCTTCTCTCTCTCCGTGGTATCTGAACACGCTGTAACATCGAGATTATAGACACTAACGCGCATAATTGCGCGTCATTTGTTCTCTGGTATCTTAGTAGTGTGTGAACTATAAAACATGCTGGTAATCATCACTTTTATTGCAGTTGTTTACTCTAAAAGCATTGCAGATAACATCATTTATTTTGGGCAGGCAGTTATGAAATAACTGGCTGAGAGGTGACACGAGAGGCTCAGCTGTGCTCCAGGACACACACTCACACACACACACACTCACAAAGTTTTTAAAAAGTAAAGTTATACAGGGAAGGTTTCAAAATACTATGTTCTCCTTAATATAAGCTACTTTAATCGTGCATCTCATTCTGGTAAACAGTGCCATCTAGGGACCTCCAGGATGCTGTCACAAGCTCCTGTGACACCACAGCACCACTGGTGGTGTCACACACTCTGCTGTCTTAAAGAAAAAAGAGGTCACAGTGATCATCCTAAAAGGCATTACATTTAATAAATAGATCAGCTGGCTCTTCTCACATATCAGCTTTATCAACAGAAGTCAAGACCTTTTGAACGCCAGGTTCCAATTCTTCATCATCAACAATTGCTTCTTTTTTTTGGTACACAGTCTGAAAAACCTCTTTTCTTAGGATCTTGACTTTACATTCTCTTTGTCCACAATCAAATCTGTCAAAAGGTCCTGAGAATTAGCAATCAACAGTAACACACTAAAACAGTGAACAACACAAAAAACAAAACGAAAAAACAAAAACAAAACAAGGTGGGTGAGATGATAAAGGTGGCTCTCCTTCACACTAAAAGTATGCAATTTACAAAAATATCGCCTGAGTCACTTCAACATTTATATACTAGGTTGGTTCTTCACTCTGTGTAAACATGGACTGGCTGATAATTCTACTCAATGAGCCATTTAAGTTCACAGATAGATTACTGATAATAAATCAGAAAAGCAGAGAGACGAGCAGAAGCGAAATAAATAATTACAGTTTGGCTGCCGTGTGTGGCAGACACGTTGGTCTGTCATGTTACTCTGTGATCAGGTTTTTAACACTGATTGAAATATCTCCAGTCAGTCTCTCTCCATTGAGGTCAGTCGTCTGTTTCGCAGTACATCTTCAGTAGTCAGTTGGGAGGGGGAGGGGGTTAGCGCTGGTAGTGTGGTACAGCGATTTGCTGGCGGTGGTGCAGTGCCAGTCAAAAGTTTGGATACACCCCAAACTTTTGGCTGGTGCTGTAGCTGCTGTGATGAGGAGGATAGAGGAGGTCCGGGGTCTGAGGAGCCAGGCCGGTGCACAGAGGTTCGTGGCTGCTCAGCACAGACGACAGATACTTGGCCTCCTCTGTCAGCTGCTTCACCTCCTTCCTCAGGGCGGCATTTTCCTTCTCCAGGTTCTCACTCTCCTGGAAACACGAAGGGAGGGGATGTTAGAGCAGAGCTGCTTTATTTACTATAAAAGTGCGTGCTTTTTGTGTGAGGTTAAGTTGGACAGCATAAAGGTGATGGTCTTTACTACTTGTTCATGAAAAAGCCACAACCACATATCCTGCTTCCGCGCTGGTGTTTTTGCATGTTTTAGTGCACGGTATATTTTAACCCCAAACATTTCAAAAGGATAATGCAGGCCATTTTTAATAGTCCATGTATGAATGTGCTGGATGGTTTGTCTACCATTCGATGTAGAACAGAAGAGCGCAACAGCTTTGCAGAATCATTGTCCACAGTGGATGGCCTGACTTTAAATCTAAGCCACGATTAGATTGTCATTTAACTGACATACTTTCATACATGCTCAGTTTAGGGAAATTGAATAAGCTTATTGATTCCCTTAGGCCAAGGGTGTCAAACCCAAGGCCCAAGGGCCAGAATCGGCCCAGCAAAGACTGCAATCCGGCCCACTGGACAGCTTTGGAAAATGTTAAGGAGGGCATACATTTTTAAACTTTTAATCCTTTTTTTAATAGGTTTTACACCTTTTTCTGCTTACAAAGACCTCCCCACTGCGACTCAAATTACACCAAAGTAGTTAAATAATAAATAAATAAATGGTAGAAAAGTTCCTGTTTGTCACTGTTTATTGTAGAAATTACAGTTCTTAAAAAAATGTTTTTGAAAATCCAGTCACAAACACAAATATAAATATTGGATAGTCTGGGCAGTGAGCCCAGAACTATTTCTGTAACTTTACACATTTATCACATAGTGTGCTGTTAAAATTACACTTCTTTATCTATATTTAAGATATCTCAGGGATTAAATGTGTAGTTAAATGTCTTCCCACTAACAGAGAGGGTTAAGATCACAGTGATGCCTTACGCCATCATCAGGTCAGAGTTGGAATTTGTTTAATTCTTTTCTTTATGATCAACTTTTATGTTAAGAAATGATGCCTGGATTAAATATGGTGAGTAGTTGAATCATTAAACTATTTCAACCTTTCAACACAAAGACTGCGAGCACAGTGAAGCAACGAGTCCACAGTTCAAGTAGGAAAACAATTTTATATTATAAAAAATGCTAAAACTATGGCATCCCTGCCTGTTTCAGTGATCATTTGTAATGGGCCAGTCAGTAAAAGTGTAAAAGTAAAAGCATGTTGTTGCCACTTGAGATAAAGTTGTCTCTGTTTCAGTACTGAAATGAATAGCTTTGGTTACTTAGGAGTTAGTAAAACATGAAATATCTACAACATCTACATTGCTTTGTTCTAAAAGTAGAAATATTGGTGGCAACACTGCAAAAAGGAGAAGGAAAATAGACAAAAATACACATTACCCTGTTACATTGCCCTGCAACTATTGATTGAAACTGTGTGCAACTTGCACCACAGTGTGAAAAGGTACATTTCTGACATTTTTGGGTGCCACATTTTCCAAAACAAGTGGAAAGAAGGTGTCTTTCTAACCGATGATCAGTTTTTAGCAAGTAGAGCAAAAGGTACGTCACTGCTTGATACTTTTTTCTCTCTTTCTTTTCATTCGTTCTTTTTTTTCACCTTTGTGTGGGAATTGTAGGAGAGAAATCTTCCACTTGGTTAATTAAAAGGTCATCTCACCATGGCCAAAAGATCACAAAGCTGAGCTGTGAGTCCTTACTGTCACAGAACCCTTGGGCAAACCCCTGTACTTGCGTCACTTAGCCAAATACGGCCCACTGCTATCAGTGTTTTACAAGAAGTGACTGCCTTTTTCTCCCCTCCTGCCCACGACATGTAGCACTCGAGCTCATTTACAAAGAAGAAAAAAATACTACTGAAGAAACAGGAAATAAGCCACAGTGTCAAAGAGAGGGAAAATTCACCTTCCTGTTTATCTAGCGAGACGATGAAAGTAAAACCACAGGCTATATTCTGTGTGACTGACGGGTTTAAAGAGATTGATAATGTGTACCGTACTTCACAGGAAGGATTCTCACATATTCAAATCAGCTACACTGGATCTACTACAGCCTACGGTGTGGCTTTTTTTGAAGGTCAAAAATCTCTTCTGCTCGTCTGATAAAGTTCACTGAAACAGCTGCTCTTGACACATTACTGTGAAAGAGCTCAGTGCCGCACGCATCTTCTTTTCTTGAACGAGGAAGTCACATGGCGAGTGGTTACGTGATCAGTGTTTTGAAATATAGGTTGATGTAAGAAATGACACCTTGTTGAGCTAGTGGAAGTGTTCAATGGGTCACTGGTTGCTTTTAACATAACAGAGCATCCAGCTGCGCATCCAGCAGAAATGTGCTGACTACCCACTCTAACGTTAAAAAGAAAAAGAACTATAAAAGATCAAACAAATAAAGCGGTGAACAAAAGGAGTCGAGCGTGAACGCACTCCTGTCGTCATACACTGTGCTGCAGTCTCTGATGCTCGTTTCTGCTGTGAAAAGGGAGTGATTGCCCACACGTGCTAATTTATTCCTTAAGCTTCTGAAAACACACCGAACAGCGTCCAAGTGTGCAGCCCAACAGAAGCCATGACACATCGCCACATGGTCAGGTAGCATTTTGTAAATATAGTACAAATCCACTCCCAGAGGCTTCAAAGAGCTGCACGGACACTTAGAAAGCGCTGCAGTCTGTTGCAGTACTCAAAATTTCTTTCCATTTGTGCTATGGAGTTACACTGGAGGTTGAACAGTTGGCAGGGCATTGCATAGCAAAAAACACCCCTGATGCTTTCATCATTATTCACAGAGATAGGCTGAATTAGCAGCTCTGACATACAAGGAGTGTTAAGTTTATCCAGTCAATCTGCAGTTATTGATTTGAAACCAGCATGGCAGACTTGTTTTCAGCATGTCCTGCTGAGACATCTGTTCGCGTTGTGTTGCTTTGAGGGTGTTAAGTGTGGTGGAAGGTGTCCTTACCAAGTGAAGGCTGTCAGCTTTTTGAGTTTGCCTCAACCTGCTCTTCTGGGCAGCGATTCGATTCTTCTCGCGGCGCATCACCTTCTTTGGGTCGTCTGAGCTCTGAAACAAAACAGCAGGCCCTCAGTTAGTGTGTTTGTGCAAATGACACAGAGGCCACCAGACGTCTCCTGAGCCTGAAAGAGTGAATCTGCGAGAAGCTCGGTGAATAGTTTGTGCTGGACGCTCTAGCCGGGGTGTGAAAATGATAGTTCAGGGAAGACTTGCCTAACATCACACCTAATGTGCAAGGGCAGGGTCGGGGAGTGGCTGAGTCATCGGTTAGCTATAACGCACACCCTGTTTCATGTCCTGAACACTCGATTTTCTTGGTATCATAATAACTAATCAATTTCAAAATGCTGAGTCGGTTGGACATCAAAGAGATAAGAAATGTAGTATCTAACCTCGTCTGAACGTCCGTTAGCACCTCTCTGAAAATCCCCCAGACAACCAGCGTTGCTCACAGAAATAACTGAATTTAGATGATCAAAGTTATTTCCATGCCTTGTAGCGTTAATACGTCGCTTGAGCGCTCTATTTCCAGAACAGGTTTGAGCAATAGTGAACACTAGAGACTGACACATGTGAAACCAGCCAGCACCGAGGGTAATGGACAGCTTCTCCCATGCACAGAAATGCACAGTACATACTGTATTTAACACGATGTCTGTTCCCAACAGCTCTCAGCTCTCATTCGCAGTTTGAGGACTTGCAAAAACAATGGAGTCCCACTACTTGGGCAAAGTGGTGCTGAGTTTTTTTCTTTTTTTTGCAATTCACAAAAGCCTACACTTGCAGCGAGTCATGCCTCCAGCCCATGTGTGCATGTGAGACACTCTGAGAAACTGTGAAAAGAGCCAGCAGAGACAGGATGGGTGTCTCTAGTGGTGGCCTTGGTTGCTGCCCACAAAAATATGCATGAAAGAATGCAGCCAATCAAAGGTGCGTGTTTAAAACATACCCACACGAGTACATCCAGAGATGTTAAACTAAAATCGCTCCGACAAAACCGGGCACATCCTCGTAAAAGTAAACGAACCATGCACACTTACCTGTCTGCTTCCAGGTGATGGGGACTTGTAACTTGTGTCATTGCTGTCAGAGCCCTGCGCCATAGCCGACTGTAGCGACTGAAACTTTGTGTCTTTGTCCACTTCTGCTTTGTGTTTTTGAGTGTGTGTGATCTGGTGAAGTGTGTGTCTGTCTGTGTGTGTGTGAAAGAGAGAGAGACAGAACGAGAGAGTGAGAGCCTTTGTAGCCGTACGAGCGCTAAGAAGAACTTGGCTTACCACGAGCACTGAGTCGCTTTCTTCCCTCTTTTCTTTTCTTCTCTGTCCCTCCTCCCTCGCTCTCTCTTTCTCTCTCTCTCTCTTACTCTCTCTCTCTCTCTCTCTCTCTCTCTCTCTCTCTCTCTGATACTAGCTGTCTACCTAATTAGACGTACTGATGTAGTTTCTGGTAAGTTGCACTAGACTGGAAGTCACATGTCTGTTGGAAAGTTAAGGCGAGCAAGGCAATTGTGTAAAGTCCAAAAAAATAACACAACCAGAGCTTAACT
Source organism: Rhamphochromis sp. 'chilingali' (assembly GCF_963969265.1). NCBI lineage: Eukaryota > Metazoa > Chordata > Actinopteri > Cichliformes > Cichlidae > Rhamphochromis > Rhamphochromis sp. 'chilingali'. Next base: position 9,549,114 of record NC_137932.1, on the reverse strand, counting down.
CACTCCTTGAATACATTATCAGTGGATGCTCACAGCCTCACAAATGAATTACCCAGTTTGACAGAACTAAAAACTTGTTTGTTTGGAAGCAGCACAATTGTCAGGTTATCACAAAAATAACACATTAATCTTTACACAAGTGTGATTATGTCTGGGTAGTGGGGATGTGTGTGTTTGTGTGTGTGTGTGTGTGTGGGGGGGGGGGCGCACATGTGTGTTAAGCTGGCATTATGGGCTTCCTCTTTTTTTCTTTCTTTTTTCTTCTTATTTCTTTTTGTTTAGCTGTCACAGATATGAAGTTTCGACTTAGTCCTCAAGAGACTGCATCCCAAAACTCCACATGGATGACTGGGCTGTGAGTATTTACACATGCTTCATGGTAATTTCCAGAACTGTGCAGCACTTGCTGGCTTGCGGCTCACCAGCTGCGAAATAGGTAAGGTGATGTCAAGTGTACTGGCAATGAGAAATGCCCAAGGGGCTCCCCAATGCCCCACTCAGAATTCTCTCACAGCCTTTTACTCTAAACGAAGATGTTTATGTGCAAAGAGTGGGGGATCTTTGAGAAAATGTACAATTTGAGGAGGGGGAACATACTGGAAGTAATGTTTTTTTACTCACACTATTACTGTAATAGAAAAGAAAAAAAAATCACACACGCTTTTGTTTAAGTGTCCAACGCAATCCATTTAAAACTGAGCTTTTGGCTCATTTAAGGCATGCGGTGCCCTTTACTCGTTAGTCCTTTTCTTGTTTGCCCCCATCACGAGACAGCATTTGGTCGTGCAAGAACAAGATTTTCTTGTGAGAAGAAGGAAAAAAAAAAGGAGGAAAAAAAAGAGAATCAGGACTAAAACAGCTTTGCTTGGCAGAACAGTCCTCCCACACAAAAACATGTTCCACCATCACAGGAATTTTGAAGAGCTTGGGCAAGGGCAGACATTTCTAATACTTGGCATTTAACGCTGTCCAAAAGAGTTGAGGCTGCAAAAGAGAGAGAGAGAAAGAGAGAAAGGAGGAAAGCTGCTTTGTCAAATTAGGCTTAAACCAGGGTGAACACATATTAGTTTAAAGATCGTTTTTCACAGCCCGAACCCTCAACGACCCACTGTTGCTGGGAGTGTAGGGATGCTCAGAACCACCCCCAAATCCCGCCCGCTCAATTTTTAAACATTGAGTGAATGATTTAAAAAATGTGTAAAAGCTTTTGAAATATCTTTATAACTGTTGTTTGTATGTCTTGCACTAATTCTGCTGCTCGGTGAGGCTCACAGAAGTAGCAGAAGGCTTGATGGCGCCTGTATTAAACTCAAGCTTTGCACTTGATCACATAACATCCAGTGTGAGTAAGAGTTTGTAAAAAAGAAAAAGAAAGAAAGAAAAGTGACAGCTCGTAAGGACAGTTTTGATGAATTTTAATTACTGCTCTAAACAATACTCCCTCCTCTTCATCGGGACTCCCTTACTTGGAAAAACCCCAGACAGGCCATTTATTTCAAATGCAAACTGCGATACCCTCATTTGTGGTCTACCTTCCTTGGAAATGACCGTGGGAGGTTTCTAATAATCACGAAATACATGTAAGGGATAATTAGGCAAACGACAAACGTGACAAATAACGGTTAAATATTTAATTCAGAATAAAGGCCGATTATGAGTCATTTCAGTGAATGTGTCAAGTCCAGTTTGAGAGAAATATTGCTCTTATTTTCTTGTTCTTTGGCCCACTCTTTCTGAGTTTTACTGTTATGCAGGCGTGAATTGTATCAGCCACTCGTTGTTTACTTACTTAGTAACTTTTTCGACATTTGAAAAGTAAAGGGCTAAAAACAAGTGAGTTTTGTACTGGATTTCTGTTATGTTACAAGGATTTGAGTTTCAAACATATTCCACCTGTTTGCCATGAAAAAATAAAAAAAACATGGCGATAATACTGCATATACTTGAGGCTGTTCTTTGTTTCGAAAAGACTGAACTATGTAATATTGTATTTTTTTGAAGGGGTGGAAGGGTAGGGCAGTTGTTTTAGGTCATTCGAGACATGAGTCAGTCTTATAAATCAAGAACTGCCTAAAAGTTGATGCCCAAATATTGTAATTTTCCATCTGTCATAACTACTGTGCAATACAAGTGAAATCATAAAATGAGGCGATCACTTCCTCCTGCTGGGAACTGACACGAAGGACTGTCAGTCGCTGTTGTTTTAAATGAAAGACGTGTGGACAACAATACTGTCAGTTAAGGTAGGTATTAAAAAAAGAAGAAGAAAAAAATAACAATTTGTTCTTCTATTTCCATCACTGTCACTCATCGTTATTTTTAATTAACTTAATTTGTTGAACAGTTCTTTAACTGGAATCGTCTCACATGGATTTGTTGCAGTACTGATATTTGCGGCTAACCTCCAGGTGGAGGTGGTGTAGGACAGGCAGAGCAGCTTGTTTGTGAGATAAAAGAAAGGCTGATGAAACTCATGAATGATGGAAAATGATGTGTAATGATGGTTTTTGTCGTGTGAGTGGTTTAAAAAGACCGGGTTTTGCTATCTTGCTCAGGCTGACGCTGCTTGTGTGATGTCATCGGCACCCCGCAGAGAAGAAAAAACAAAAGGGTAAAACAGTCGCAACATCCAAGTCATTAATTTGTTTGTGTGCTGATCTCATTGAGAGTCCATGTTTTATTCAAATACAACAAATACAGCTGAAAACGAAATATTTAAAATGAAGCTCAAAGGCCACACCGCGCCCACATAGGAGATTTCAGAGGCTCGCTGGGCTTTTGATGTGTTAAAGGTTTAAAGTGTCCCTCTCCTAACAAACGAGCACAACTGGAAGTTGACATAAATGTCAAACAAGCTGTTTGTCCCTCATGGGAAGATTTCTGGTCAGGTAAAAGTCAGGGAACTTACTTGCGTGTGTGTATGTGTGTGTTATGCCAAGGTATGTGGGTTGTGCCCATGAAGATTATGCCAAATCTTCTCTGTCAGTGGTGTTTAAATGTTATTTATAAGTAACTGTTATTTAGTGGAGTTGAAATGTTGAATGTTCAATGAGTGGGTTAAACCCTAAAGGGTAAGTAAAGTGCAGTTCACCAGACAGTGAGGGTTTTTTGTTCTGAAAAAAAAAAAAGTTTGTGCGCTGACAGAAACAGAATAAAACACAATGAAGGCGTTTATAGAAAATGATTACTTAATTAATAATGACCCCAGAGCACTGATGAGACTCAGCACTAATGTTATCTGGTAGTTTATGAGGGAAGTCACCAAGCCCAGCTAAGAACAACTGTAAGGTGTCATCTAAGAACTTTTCAAGTGATCCTGAATCATCCATTACTTATGCTGCTGTAGGCTCATGCTACTGCAGGACTTAAAGTTTTGTCTTCTCTCTGATTTAGTCTGTCTCTCTATGCTTTCTTTGCTCTTTCCTCTCACCCTCCAGCTGGTCACAACAGATGGCTGTGGGTCCCTGACCCGGGTTCTGCTGGAGGTTTCTTCCTGTTCAAAGAAAGTTTTTCCTTCCCACTGTCGCCAAGTCCTTGCTAAAAGGTCATTTAAAAATTATTTGGCTTTTTCTCCACAATAAGGTGGGATCTACACCTTACAGTAGCAAGTGCTTTGATGCGACTGTTTGATTGTGATTTGGTAACTCAAGCATCTGAGATCTTTCTTAGGTTTTACACCTGATTTCAAGACTTTCTTTTGAACTTGTGATTAAAGGCTGCAAATCGCAGAATTGTGTACAAGTAATTTCATTTCTAGCGGACCCATTTTATGTTTCCTCAATTGAACAGATGTTCCAGACAAAAAGTTGTGAGAATAAATTTTCTACTTTGAGTTTGTCTCCACCTGTGGGCCAGCAGGAGTATTTAGGGTGGAGGCTGTAGTTGCCGCTGTGCTGCAGGTGGAGGTGGTATAGGACGAGCAGAGCAGCAGGTTTGTGAATGTTTTTGACGTAAATGAAAAAGACAAAGAAGTGCTGATGAGGCTGCTGTGTGAGGTAGAGACAGGTATAATGATGTGTATAAAGATTGTGTCTTGCTGTATTGCTCAGGCTGAACTGCAGCGTCTATTCACAGGCGCGATCCCACTACTGAGCGACACGGGGGCTTTGACCTGCTCCGTCTCCGACCTGGGCCGGTGCACCCCTCTTTAGACGACCTGGTGGTCCCGGGCTCCCCCAGGATCACCATATCGATGCCGAACTTAGTGTGGACACCCGATCGGCATAGTCCGCTGCAGCTCAGAGCTCCTGAGCTCAAACGATCCTCCAACCTCAGCCTCCCGGTAGCTTGGATTACAGGCACGCGCCACCGCACCCGGCGAGAAATACACACGCTCACTGAGCTTTTAACTGTGAGTCATGTGACGTCATCACGAAGCCGCGACAGAGCCGGTGTTGTACCAAAACGTGATCGTCTGCCATAAAGTGATTTCCGGTGTCTCTCTGTCTCTTTCATCTCTCTCTCTCTATATATATAGAGAGAGAGATGTATATGTGGAATGTCTTTGTTTATATTGTCACTATACTGTATTCAATAGTATTTATAAAGGGATTGCACATAAAATGAAGAAATCCCTGTTCTGCAATTTCCTTTATGACTGTGTTACGGAACCTACATTATACTCAATCCAGCGCTTTTTTGGTCACTTTAATGCAACTTCAGCTGCCCATTAATGTCAACGACACATTCTAGCTGATAAATAAAGGAAACAAAGCCACAAAAGCCAAAAACTGATTCCAGGTTATACCTTCTGCAAGGAATGTTGTCTTAGGCTCAATGTGACGCCATATTATTCCTTATTGATATGTTTGATGTATGTTTCACAGATTATAATTCAACAAGTCATTCACATGAGTGCCACATCTCTGATCGAGAATCATGATCAAAAACATTGATGTTTATACTTTTCAGAGTCACAAAAATTATGTCTCATTATTACTGGTTAGTCAGCTTGTTTTCCACAATCATAAATCAACCAGTACATCTATACAGACGTTTTGAATTTGAGACATTGCCAAATTTAGTTTAAACCTTAAGAAACACCCAAAGCACAATTACTAACAGGGTAATCTGTTAGTAATTGTATCTGCATATGAATGTGCACAACTAAGATTGCTCAGTGGCACCTGTAATGCAAGTTTTGGAAAGAACTCTAGAAACACACTTAACTTTAGAAATAAACCAATTGCACAGGATATCCTCCACCATCCTGCTATAACACAGGCCAAAAGACACAATCATAGGTCTATAGTCACCAGGTGAATGAGAGCAGGTTTGGGACTATTTCTATATTTAAATGATTGGTAATAAGTGGCTTTCACACTTTAGAAGGATGCAGGTGTTATTGCACACAGCTGCAGTGCTGAAGGCGTCTTTAGCTCACTGACTGCATGTATAGATTTTACAGTCTGGTTGGATCCGTGTGTATTTAATAAAAACAACTGCAGACTTTATAAAGTCACTCCAGCAGAATTTTGATAAGCAAAAAAAGGTCAAACATGTTCGCGTTTTATGCTTTTTCAGTGTATGTTACTTACCTTCAGTTAAACCGATCAAGGTCGGTGTCCCACCAAAGTACACGAATAGCATGAGCAAAATGATGATGTGAAACAGATTTTTATATAACTGTATTTATTATTTTGACAGCATGACCCACAAAAAAACTTGACTCCTCAACTTAAAAAACTATTTCCTTTAAAATCACTCCAAACAATACATTAAAATAAACTGAAACATTCGGTAAATGAAATATTGACAGCCCACAGACACAAGGACTTTCCACAGCTTCAAACGCTGACCGTCGGGCTTCTGCCGTAGTCTCTGTACTTTAGCTGCGAGGGGAGAAAGACCGTATTTATTAGGTGCATCATCAAATTAAACACATAATGCTGAATTAAATATTAAATGATGGTCTTTATCTGAGTTGCATTATCTGTTCACCTGCTCTGTGCTTTTGTCCACTTCAGGGCGTGCCTTGGAGGCACGGTTGTGGTCGGGTGGTAGAAGGTACACCCGGCTCGTTTACACATCGCAGCAAAGCGACACGGCTGTAGTTAAGAAGGAGAGAAAAGAAAAAAAAATCTGATTCGCTGTGAATCTGAAAGCGATCTGTCTGCGTTGTACAAAAACAGCTCTTGTGCAGCGTTTTTACCTTGGGATGATAAAATGGACAGTCCATCTTCTTGCACTCTGGGAAGAAGCGACAGATGCTGGTAGGCTGGGTCTGCTGCACTGCTGCAAACATAAGGGTCAAGGATAAGCTATCAGGATGATTATGATAGTTTAGAAACATGGAAGTGCTATGGATACGTAAAAACAGTGTCACATTAAATGTCTTTGAGGGAAAACAATAAGGACTTCTTTGTTGTAACACTGACATCATTAAAAACAATTTTTTGGGGAGGAAATCAACAATGATTCATTCGAATACTGACGTGGGCCACTGTTCAGTTTTTGTGAGACAGTTTTAAATTCTGGAATACAACTTCAGCAGATGCCAAGTCAGCTCAACACCAAGGACAACAGAAGTGAATGTACTGTCACCCAGTTCTCAGGGCCGTCCTCCCACAGGGAGGAGCATTTAAATTCTCTGCCCTCTTTCTAAGCCCAACACACGCTTTCACCTTTAGTCTAAAAGGGAACAGCAAGGTCCTGTCTTATCTTCTCTAATCAGATTTTTTTTTTATAAAAGCACTGGGGGTTTCCACAGACGCAAGCACAAGATGCCTGATAGAGAGTCGGGTCAATGCACTTGACAAAGATCTACTCTGCGTGATTATTTTAAACCTTACCAACAGACTGACCTGATGAATAGATAATCTATATCACAGGTGTAGATTAGCCCGGCAAAGACTTCAGATCTGTATCATTTAGGTTAGGTCTACTTTATTCAGAATAATGCAACAAAACTGGCTGAAGATTCAAGTGTTTTACATGAGTAAAAGGTAATAGTAGGAACGCATTCTTCCTCTGCTAACTTTAAACAGATTAGCTTCACTTTCTATCTGCACACCACCAGTTTTTTGTGTTTTGTTTTTCATCAAGTAACCGTATGTGAACTTGCTTGAGGTAATTTAGGGAAACTTTTAGTGGATCCACAATAGCTGAAAATGTTTAAACTACTAATCGCTCTCACAGAATTTAGCCAGAATCCCATCAGTGAACAGGAGGCTAGAAGAAAACCCAGCATAGGTCAAGCTGGCGAGAGAGTACCTGGTCTGGGTGGAGGAGGTGCAGCCGTGCTCCTGCGGCTCACATGAGTGAAGGGACAGTCTGGCTTTGTACACCTGGCGTCATATTTACAATTTGGATGCACAAAAAGGCATTTATCCCCAAATTTGCAGTTTGGAAAAGTCCTTAAGGAAAAAAGCAAAACACATGTAATCAGGACTTATGACTGAAAGTGAAAAAAAATACCCTAAACAATCATTCTTATTGCATTTAACATAGCTACTTACTTGCACTGTGTTGTTGGGTGATGATACAGACACTCATCCCCACTTTTGCACACCGGCCAGAACTTGCATCGCTCCATGACCTTTTGTTTTTTCAAAGGGACCGCATTCTCCTCTGCCATGTCAATGTCCATCATCTCATCTGTCAACAGGTAAAAGGACAGGACTAAAGAGGCTAAAACTTGGCTTTAAAATGCAAAACAAAAATAAAATAGCTGATTATCATATCACTTTAATAACTCCGCTGAGAGCACACACACACCTTCTGATGTGATGCCTCCCTGTAACCTCTGAAGGACGCTGACTTTGGGCTCTCTGTGGGCATGGCTCGCTGCGTCAGGTACGTTCGCAGGTGGTCTCACATCTTCCAGGTCAGTTTCACAGTCTGCAAGGTTACCAAGCGGGCTCGGTACCCCATCTAATGTCACTATGAACTTCGGGCTGGCAGAGTCGCCTCTCTCCTTGCTAGGGTAAGTCAGAAAAGCAGAACAGATGAAATGACAATCCAGTAATAGCACAAATGTCTCTTTATTTATACAAAGACACAGGCCTGTACTATGAAACAGGATATGGTCTTATCTTCGTGGTTAACTCTGGGTTTTCTGTACTACAAAGGTGGTTCACTTCTTTTCGAGGTACATCCTCGTAACATCGTCAACAGAAACAATGGCACCACCTACTGGCCAATCAATAGCATCACCATTAAATAACACTAATAAGTGATCCTTAAATAGTAAACTTATTTGCACTTCCTGCTCACCTTACATCGCACTTACATGAGCCTACATTTGAATTCTGTTTTCATTTATCATTCATTACTCTCAGACCATTAAACACCACCAAGACTGCAGGTGAAAGAACAGAAAATAAAACTGCCCTTTAAACATTAATTCAATGAGATACTTGATTATAAGCCACCAAATTCTCCTGTAACTTAATGATTTTTTTTGAATTTTTGCTGCTTTTCTTTCCTGCTTCACACATCTATACAGTATGGATAGTACCACACTTCTATAAGTGCTTTTCCTCTCGTGCACACACACACACACGCTGCTGCTTTGTCTGCAATGTATGTTTCAGATCTTCATATTTTTGTAATGTTATAGATTTATCATCATTTATAAAATCAGTCGCTCTGCTGCCAGGACACAACGATTGATCAGATGTCAACAGCACCTGTTTTATGAGAACTCATTGCATTGACAACCAACTTTGTGCCACTACTCAGTCCATTCCACTCATAATGGAAAGACACCTTGTGTATGCCACCTCAGTAAAAATACAAACATACAAACCTGGTCTGGACAGTGCGTGGTACAGCAGACAGGACTTGCTGCTGATTTCCAACTGGAGATTCTCCCACTTGTGGTCGACTCATTATGAAAGAACGCGTATCAAATGTCTTCACTTCACCGCCTGCAGTGACCTCCACCCCTAGAGGCATGACAGATTGAAAAAAATATGTAAATAGAATTTTGGGAGCTATCAAGTGTTTTTGGGAAGACTCATTACTTCTCAATAGTTTTGAAACTTTCTAAAGTTGCATGGAATATCATTCGGAAATCGCTTGTCTAAAACTAAAACTCACCATATTCATTTGGTTCTCCTCTACCGCTGCTCTCCAACTGAAGCCGCGATGCTAACGATCTTGTTGGAGCTGGAATAAAATGTATTAAATAAATAAATAAATAAAACAAACAAAACAGCACTTTGAGAACCTCACAAAGTTTTTTAAAATTGTTACTTGCCTGCCGAAGTCAACACACATCTAATTATACAACTATTTCATTACTATGCTGTTCAGTTATGATGATCCATAGTTCTGCTATACACTAATCATCCAAATAAAAACCATCCGGGCTTGTGACATACATAAAATATATATATATAGACATAAATAATTATGGTCATCTGCTCCTTCAGCTACAAAACATCAGACATAGGTTGCAAACAGACATATACTTGTGAGCTAATGAGACTATGTGATCATCTGTGCGCATGAAACTCTATTATATATACCAGATGTTCTGGAGGGAGGTAGATCTGTGGCGGTGTAGGTCTGCACCCGGGGCGCCAGGCTGTGGAGGTGCTCCTGGACTAGCTGGATGGCTGCACTCATCTCCTCATTGCTGGCGAGACGAGTACGAGGCGCCACAGGAACAGTCTGTTTCTGTGGTACTGCGGGGAAAGGTCAACGTAAGAGAATGACACAAACAACAATGGAAAATCAGCTTAACTTACAGGATGTTTGTGGTTAAATGTACGACAGTGGGAACGCACTTGTTGGGTAGGTAGTCGTTTTGGTGATTGAGTCCTGTGCCTCAGAGATGGCTTTCAGTATCAGATTTCTGTTGGCTTGCTTGGCTGGTGGGAGAGTAGGTCTGAAACAATACAAACCTCAAAACTGTTAGAGCTCAGCAAAGCGCAAAATTGATCATCTGTGACTCACTTCTTAAGCTTTACTGCAAGAAAACACACATGTGGTTTGGGTACACACGACCTACAAAAGTCCCATAAATAAAAGCATCCACGAGGCAGATAAACATTACCTTACTTAACCGTTTTCTTTCCACAGTATAAACCCAACCCTGAGGTTAATATGACATCAAGTGTTCATACTGACTTCCGTTCTGGTTTGGAGGGGAGGGACACTCTACTGGAGAGGCCTCTGCCACTGTAGCTGCTTTCGTCCTCGTCCACATCGTCGCTGTCCTCGTCTGCATCTCGGTTCACTCTTACGACAGAACTCACTACCGGTGCCTTCCGCTTCCTTGAAAACTCTTCTTGCTGAACGGTGAAAGCAAGGCATTATTACTATATCCAACTACCTAACACACCGTCACCAGAAAGTGAGCAAAATAAGCACTCTGATAATACCTTGTTGGATCCAGTTCTAGAGGTTCTGCTGGTTCTGCTGCCCTGCTGTCTAGCATGAAAGGACGCTTCCGCAGAGCTTACTGATGTGAACTGGCCCTGACCGGGTCTATAGATATCAGCGCTGTGTCTGCTAGCTGCTCCGTGTGTACGACTGTGGTTGGTGCTGATTTCTAAAGGCTCGTCAGCGATGAGGTCGTCGTCCATCTCTGGTTTGATGTCAAGAACTGCCTCCGATGGGAGCGGCTCCACCAGGGGCCTAACACTGGAGGAGAGCTGTGAGGAACCCTTTTCCAAGGTCCCCCTCCTGATAACAAACAAACAAACAAAATACAAGAAAAATGTAACCACACTCAAACACACTTCTTGGTCTGCTCTGACCAAAGACTTTCTTTGTTGATGAGTACTTCTTTGTTCCAGTAAATAGTCATTTTTAACATCATAATACTTTCTGGGGGAAATCCGGACATGCTTTTGTGTTTTGTGTGAATTATCACTGACTTGCATCATAAAAAAGTATAACAAAAACCTTAAACAGTACAAATAATACAAACACACAGAAGAACTGAGCCACCATTTATGAGACCTTCCAAAGAGGAAATGGATATTACCACAGTTAAACTTGGAAAAATAGTGGTTGGAGACCTCAGCATGAGCAAAATTATCCCAAACAATGAGCAATCAATTCACAATTTGCTTTAAGTTACTACATAGTAGGGGTTAGGCAACGATAGGAAAATGAAATATCGCGATAGAATGGGAGTAAAACGCGCATGCGCAGTGCCTTTGTTTTCATACGCACATGGCCGATTGTTGAGTGAAACAGATGAACCAGAATTGGTTTGTAAAAATGGTGCAACTTCCGTGATGTGGAACTGGTTTGGTGTTTGTCCGTCAGATACACGACAAAGCACTTTTTTTTTGCAGAACATGCAAGCGGCCGTTGTTATTGTCATATTTGTCGGACTAAGATGCTCTTAAATCTGGGAGTAATCTGGGTCCTAAACTCCGTATGCTTCAGGTCAAACAACACTGCAGCATCACTTAGAGTTAAAAACTGTCTAAATTCTTTCATCTTTAATAAAACGATCAGCATTGCTGCTTTACCAGGTGTAACTATGAAGTTTAACTTCCAGGCATCCATGAAAACTAAAGTTATTACATTTAACGGAGTTAGACGTTAGCAGGAAGCTAGCGGAAGTTAGCGCGCTAGTTTCGCTAGTTACCTAAGCATGATATTGCATGTTCTGACTGAGAGATTTCTGAAAAAAATCAAACGTACAGTTCTGCTATCACTTCCAACATAAATGAAGACAGGAAACTAAACAGCAGTGACGTTTGTAGGGTTACTGAAGTTGGGCTAGCTGGTATATAATGATGTGCTACGTGATCGCTAGCGACACAGCTATGTTAGCATAACATAAACAGTGAAGCTGGAGGACGAACACTAACACTTTTCCACTTATAAAAGTTAACGTTAAAGTTCCTCATGGTTAGAGACAAATGCAATCGCATGGCAGGATGCTGTAAACGGACCAAACTTCAGTCAGGAGAACAACTGAGATAATCCATCCACAATACGAGGTTAGTCATTAATATACTGCAACATGGGAATAGAGCAGCTGCCAGAGAATTCAACATTAATGAATCAATGGTACAGAAGTGGAGGAAGCAAGAAGAATGAGTTTAATAAAGTTTGATTTATCTGACTGCTTTGTTTCGCTTAATGTGCCTTATAATCCCGTGCACCTTATGGTCCGAAAAACACGTACTGCACACTGCAGTTTAATGTTGCAAAGCACCTCTTTTTAACTTCAGTGGATATTATACATGGTTATGCTCAGGATATGTCAGCCCATTTCTACTGGAAATGCCTTTTGGTTAAACTTTCAGCAAGGAATTTGCATTTGCACTGTTACATTTTTATAAAGCTTTAATGTACATAAAAACCAGCTTCTTGTTTAAGTGAAAATAAATGGAAGGTTGTCTTTTTGCGCTAGTAATGTTGTGGAGTTGTATTTTGTCTCGCATCAATTATATCGTCGGTTATATCGTTATCGCAAATTTTCAAATATATATCGTGATAAATATTTTTGGCCATATCGCCCTGCTCTACTACATAGATTTTCCTGCTGAAGCATAATTTGGAAATTAGGGGGCAACCTGAGAAACTACTGCGTCAGGTACCTGCTCTCATGTGCAGAGCTGGATACACGGGCTTCTGTCCTATCTCCTCTTAATTCCTCCGCTCGGCCGTTTTCACCTACAGACGATCGGCTCTTCCCGCTCACAGTAGCGCCGTCTGACTGCAGCTGCTTGAGGGATGCGGGCTCTGAGAAAAACAGAAACATGAGCAATGCTAAACTCCTGAGCCTCACATGTTCATAAAAAAGACAAACTTCACATTGCTCGTTAAAAAGTGCAGAGATGTATTCAACGCAGCCGGGCTTACCTGCTGCAACAGATCTTAATTTCTCCAGAACACCATGAAGCCTAAAAATGAAGAAACAAAAACAAAGTTAAGGCAAAAAGGTACAACTTTCTTTCATATTTTACATATTCAGAGCGCTCTGAATACTCCAGGAGAGTAGAAAAGCGCCATATAAGAACCAGTCCACAAATAAACAATATAATCGCACCAGCTTGTGAATTTCATCGTGTTGTTTCCGAGGAAGAGCGAGAGGTCGTCGGCCATCTGTTGGGAGGTTTTCTTGTTTGCCACCATCACCATAATATAATCTGGGAGTTCTTCATCTGTGAAGAAAAAGAAACACGCACATCGTGTATGGTAAGACTACACAACCAGGTAACTGCTGTCTCAGAGGTAATCACTGAATATCATTCACGTACCAATATATGCACCAAGCTCCTGAAGCTTTCCTTTGATAGCAGCCTGGAAGAGATTAAAAGTACAACCAGAAGATGTTATTTCAACAAATTCTAGGTAGCGTAGCTAGCTGCGCTGTTATCATTCAACAACCCAAGGATTAACTTAACGTAGCACTGAGTTTATGCTGTGGAAACTGTTCAAATCAAAAAGAAATTATTGAGTCTATGACGATGCCTGCCGGAGTGAGGTACCAATCCCTCGGCCTTGAAAATAAAACAATAAGTTAGGCTAGGCTGACACATTTAAGCTAGCGAGTCAGTGTTAGCTTGTAGCTCCTTTGTTACGCAAACATTAATCACGCAGACCACTCAGCTTCAACCCGCACTGTTACTCACCCTTATTTTCTTACTAATTTCTGTACCGATTTCCATTATTGTTGTTTGAGTCAAGCGAATTAGTTCTAAAAGAGGCAACTGTTTTTCCAGCTGCACCGCTAAACACCAGGGACAAATGTGACGTAGAATCACGTGACAAATCAAATCAAGGCAACCGAATAGGGACAAAAAGTCTATCGTATGCGATGTCTTTTTGTCTTTGTTTAGCATTTAGAGTAATCACTTTAAGTTGATGCTGGAAAAAGTAAACTTGTTAGTAAAATGTTCCAATTAAAGGAAAGGGTTTGAAAGCGCTGGGTGACTGAAGCTGGGGTGAACCATGCCTCAATCACAACACCTCTCAGATGACCTGGATGGTCATCAGCAATGTTCCCTCTAATTTTTCATGTGTCTGAGCGAACACACAAACTCCCTGAGCGGTCCCTTGGACCACTGTGAGCAACAGCAGACGTGTGCACTGTGGTCACGCCAGCATCGAATCCATCCAAGTCACATGGTTTATTAAAATAATCAAATTTATGTTAGACTACTTTTAATTAACTGCTTTAGCCCACTTACAATGAAATTTAAAAAAAATCTTGTTCATGACCTGTGTAGTATGTTAACACTATTGGAAGTAAAAATAACTTGAACTCCAATTTTGAAAATACAACTTTCTTTTTTTTTCTTCTTTTTTTAAATAAAGCTCTGACTTGTATTATGAGTATGAGTCTGTGATCTGGGAGAGAGTCATGTAAATCTCTGTCTGCAAAATACAGTAAATAATAACCAATGATGGGCAATTAATTATATAGTTACTTCTTCAAAAAAGTAACTGAGCTTTGCAAACAACAAAGTTTTTTGCAGCTGTTCACCTAAAAATGCAGCCAAGGCGGTTTTTAAAATAAACTTCAAACTATTTACAGAACAATCAGCTGTTCTGCGTCAAATTTGATGGCACACAAATTATTTGTGCCACTCCAAAAAATTATTTCTGTCCACTATGAGATAAAGGAGCTGGGGCTCGCTCGGGCCCCTTCGGGGGTGGGGTGCCCCCGGCCTCTCGGCCTGGGGCTCGGTCACTCAGGCACAGCTGGCGGCCGGCGGAGCTCACGGGCGCGTCACTGCAACTCCCCCTGGCTTCTGCTCCGCGGCTGCTGAGTGAACCCTCATCTGGGACTCTCCTCAGCTCTTACTGGAACAGTGGCGCGGCTGCCCCTCTGTTGGTCTTCCATGGTTTCTTGTGTTCTGGGGGCCTCTGGATGTCTGGAGTTTTGATCTCCTCCATACCTGCCTCACACCCTGGAGGACGGGGCTGTGGCCCCCCCACACACTCCCTAGCAGATCGTTACATGGAGAAACCTTTGGAATACAAGCGCGCTGATCCACACAGGTATGCACACGGGTGTTCACTGCTCGTAGACCCAAATTACACCTTTCTTGGCTGCTACTTCGAAGCACATCTGTCCTGCGTGCTGCACAACAACATTGAATATTTAGTATTTACTGCTGTTTACACTTAGCTAGATTAATGCGATGGTGTTGTGTTTAGTATGTTGCTTTGTTTCTTTTTTTTTTTTTGTCTTTTTTTGCTTGTTTTCTATTCTTCTCTCAACAGGTGATCCAGGAGATTTTTTTTTCTCCCCCCTTTCTCACTGTCCCTCTCCCCTTCTGTTTTTCCTTTCCTTCCTCTTTCTTTCTCCCTTTCCTATCTCTCACTCATGTCTGTCCCGTCTGTAACATCTGAAAATAAAATATAATAAATAATAAAAACAAAGATCGACCAAATGGACCAATACGGCAATGCCACGATGATCCATTTGGCAAAGTAAATCCATTGGGTATCCTTGTTGGTCTTCAGACAACAATTCTGATGGCTAAAGAACCAAATGGGACAGGCGGGAAAAAAAAAAAAAAAAAAAAAAAAAAGAGATAAAGGAGAACAACAGCCTGATACCTGCAGGCCTGACAACAGGAGATGTATCACTCCTGTAACACCTGTAACATTTAGCAGTCGCCTCATTGTTCTGACACACACAATAAAACTACTGACTACACTACACACTAACTACACAAGATTTGCGCTAAACGTTGCAAATCTCTGTCACTCCTAAAAATTCCCCCCTTTCTAAACAACTAAATGTCATGTTGCCATATCATTTTTTGGATTGGTCGACATGGTACATTTTTCGACCAATAGGAAAGGGTGGGGGTTTTGGTTTTTGCTCACAGTCAGAGAGTGCTTTCGAGTGTTTTCCTTATAAAACACAGTTTTTACCATTTCTTCCCGCAGTAAATATAAACAACGATAGTATTCAGGAAAAAACAAACAAACATTGCATATATTTTTATCATAACTCTGGTTTTACGTGGCCTATCAACACAATTTAAAAACTGGTATAAAGTCCACACATTTTCCGTCAATTGTTCCGTCTGTCCTGCTCACATCTCCAATGGTTGTACACGTTGTCATTAACGTGGCGTCACTCCACATCAGCCACACCGCTTTGCTAGCTAAAACACTGGTGTCGGCACATAAGGACGCTGTCATAGCCTGTCAACAACGTTGACTAGCTGCGTATATATGAATGTGAATCGCATTATTGGCTGGACTATGGGATAAGGTGGCATCGTTCTAATCCCATACGGGAGCAGCCAGTCACTTACTGACTAACACTGCAAAACAGAATTGTTAAAGTTTTAATTTCAATTCAGGTTAGATTCTTTTGTGCGCAACGCAGATTTTCTGTGCGCAGAGACCATGCCAGCATGCGCAATTGCGCACGCGTGCAGCTTAGAGGTAACATTGGTCATCAGTCCACTCTAAGACGAAAAAAGATCTTAGTACTCTTCCAGGGAGTGCGTGTTCTGCAAAGGTTAGTTTATTCAGTTTTTACACGTTATGGTACCCAGATACACAGACAGTATAAACAGTATGCACAAGGTCCTTACTCTATGTACACAGGAGTGACCAGATACAATGCTTACAGTACAGTGCAAAAGTAGAGGCAATATTTTGTCTTTATTTGTTGTTTGAAAATTGGGAAATAGGTGCAATGGTTCACTGAAATTGGCAAACTTGTAAGGAAATATAGTAAGGCAATCTAAAAACTTAGTTTAGTTTATATACTTCTAATGAGCTCAAAGGTCAATATTTCTTATGAACAGTGTGTGTGTTTTTCCATCCAGGTATATATATGCAGTGTGTTTGGGATCACAGTCTTGCTGAAAAATGAAGCCTTTCTCAACCATACAACGATAAGTTGCAATGCCAACTTTACAGGTTGTATTGCATTGCTTGCTGCTTTGCTCATTCATAATTCCTATTTAAGTCTGACAAAATCCCAAACACCACTCGCTGAAATGCAGCCTGAAACCATGACAGAGCCTCCATCATGTTTTACACGTAGCTGCAGACACTCCCTGTTGTATTTCTCGCCTGACCTCCTCCGTACATACTAATGGTGATTTGAACCAAAAATGTCACATCTGGATTCATCAGACCTGTTGTCACTGATTTTCAGTCCAGTTCTTGTATAATTTGGCACACTTGAGCCTTTCCTCTCTGTTTCCTTATAAATGGCTTCTTGGCAGACAAATTTCCACCGAGAAGCTTCTGACAAGGTTTCAGTGAACAGTAGATAAATATAGATCAACTGAAGGGTTTGGGTTGCATCTCTTAGGTCATATGTCAGCTCTGTGCTGGATTTATTCCCATTTCTTTTGGATTTGCTGTAGATGTATTTTAGGAGTGCCACTTCTTCTTTTGTCCACTTGTCAAGTTTACTCAGAGCTTTTAAGGACACACACCATACGCCAAGCTTTAAGCTAACAGCTTTTAGTAAATCATGCACAAAAATACAGGTATAAAAATTAGATTTTATGCCTGTTAGACTTATTTAGGGCGTTTTTCGTAGATTCGACTAAAGAAATTGGAACAAATCATGTGTTTTTTAAATACGCTACTAGTAGCATAGTGCCTAATGGTACAATTTAAAATTGCTTCTTGCTAGTTTGTAGTTCTTTCCTTGAGTTGGTGCCTTTTTATGATCAAAATGTTCAAATGTCACTTTTATTGACAAAGAAACAACAACAAAAACACTCCTCTAAAAGTATTCATGTACAAGGACTGGACTGAAAATAAACTGAAGTCATCTTGCTAAGAAAAAGTTAGCAAGATCACCTTAAAAATAATAACTGTAAACTGAGGAGTGGGTCAAATCTTTGTCACATTACTTCAGTGGTTCCTAAGGTGGGGGGCACGCCCCAAGCTATTGCAGTGGGGGTACGGTATGAATAAAAAAAAAGAAAAGAATGCTTGGACACTGTGCGCATAATGGACAAGTTTTTGACGGGGCTCCCACACAAACGCAAAGCAGAAGATGAAGCATAGTGAAATATGCTTCCAAACCAACTTCCTCCCAAGCCAAAGAGTAGAAAAAGTGATGAATGAATGATGAATGATAACTCTCCTTTAGCTTCACTTGCACAACGGTGGTGCCAAGGTAGGTATCCCCATCAGAATTTCCCCTGAGTCGGGAGCACGCGCTGGGCTGTCCAAATCACGGACAAACAGTATCCCACAGCTACAGTAAAAAAGCAACAACAACTACACGTAAAATAATTACAGCATAAAGATGGTTTGTTTTTCTGTTATGTAAGAGAGGTAGGATTTCATGTTATTGCAACCTGTAATCTATTGCAGTTTACTTTTATTTGTTTAATTGTTTTCAAAAATGTTTAAGGTGTGAAATAAACTGCAATGGAGTTTGAAAAGAAAGTATGGGTGGGGGATTTTCTTGTTAAACAAAGGGGGGTCCAGCAAAAAAAAGTTTAGGAACCACTGCTTTATATAATCTTTACAATATAACAATCAGGCGTTACTTATTTGCTTTTATAATGTAATAAAATGTAATTATATTTGAATCTGTGGTTGGTCTGGCTAGATCAGATAAAGAAGCCATACATTTTGTTGTGTGCTGAAGTGAAGGCAAACACTTAAGACAAATAACCCTCCCCCAACAACAACAACAACAACAACAACAACAAAAAAAATCTGTATCCACAAGATGGTGCAAGAGACCATTATGAACAAACACCCCACTGAGAAGGGAAAATCAACCAGTTTGACACACTGAATACTGAGCTAAGCAAATACCTACAGTTGTGGTCAGAAGCTTATGAAGAGTCATCATGGGCATGAACGTCATGTAAACTTTGGTCTTTTAATGATTTCTTTGAAGTGTTCTTTTTCCAGGGTGGATGAGTTTAAAAAGCAAGAACTAGGTGCACAATTTTTAGAATTTTTTCTAATCCACACGTGTCAAAAATATACATACAGCCTCACATTTTTCCATGCACTTTTGGTAGCCATCAACAAGCTTCTCGCATAATTCTGGCTGGATATTTGACCACTCCTCTTGGAAGAACTGGTAGTGTAACCCTGCTTTATCCATTCCAAACTCAGTTTTGATGTGTGTTTGCGAACATTGTCCTGTTTCAGTACCACTGGCAGCCAAACAGACCCAGAGCGTGATGCAACCACCATGCTGTGTTTTTAGGTTTGAAAGCCTCCCGTTTACGCCTCCAACAATGCCTCAATCTTTGTCTGGTATGACCATAAAACTTTTCTCTAGAAGATATTCGCCTTGTCCATGTGGGCAGTTACAAATTTCAGTCAAGCTTGTCGACTTTCGAGCAGAGACTTCTTTCTCAGTTGGCAGCTTCTTATTTCATAATAATGTAAAACTGACTTCCCCATAGATAGTGACGCTGCTGTTCTCTTCATTAGCTCGTCACTAAGTTAATAGACCTTGGCCATGTCACGTTAACAGAACCTTCAACACCACTTATTAAAATATTTAAGTCAGTGTATTTATATAAATAAATTCAAACTTGTACACTTAATTCTTGGTTTTTAAAGTCATTAAAGATGCTGTACGATCATTCCACCCTGGAAAAAGGGCAGTTCAAAGAAATTATTAAAAAGCATTCTGATATTCGTGGCAAAGATGAATGAATGCAAACATTTGACCACAACTGTATAGGGTTACGATCCTTTTTTATCAGTCTTGTTTCCGTCTCCTGGCTGCACTTCATCTTGGACAATGTGTGGTGTTTTTCATGCAGCGGGTGCAGGTGAAGCAAAACAAAGAAAGAAAAGAAGAAAGATTACCAACCCCCGCATTGTTAAAAGCACCTCTTTGCATGTTCAGAAAGAGTAAAAATGTAATTTAGTTTCAAAATAAATATCGCAAATGCGCTGTTTACTGCATTTCTCATTGAATTTCTAATGTTCTTAGCTGTATGTTTTCCCTCGGAGATTGCTTCCTGTTTTGCAGCCCCTCAATGCCAACCAACAATGACGGGAAGGATCTCGCTTGCAGTCTAGACGAGCGCCTAACACACTCTCAGCCGCGACTGTCTGTTTCTTTTCTGCGCGCTCTGTTTACGCAGTCTGGCTTAATCAAGCTGATGCACACATGTTTAATATTGTTGCTTTTGTCCTACGGTTTCTTCTATAAAAATATGCCTGTGGTGATTTGCATTTATATGCTAATCAAGCAAGTTGCTGTGATACTCACCAGTCACTTCACTAGTTTGTCGCACACATCACAACAGAGTGTAGATTCCATTCATCTTCAAGGGCAAACAGAGGTAGATGAGTTTGAGGGTGTGAGGGCAGCCTTTTCTATCCATTTTCAATGGGAATGAAAGGGAACCTTGAATGGGCTCAGGAGAAACCCTGGAGTACGTCTGCAACAAATTCAACTCAATGCGAAAAAAAAAAAGAGGCGCTCTATTTCACTGTTGTTCCTTTCACTGTTGCTTAATTAGATCAAGGGAGAGGCAGGACCTCCGCAGTGACCCCTGTAACAACAGCCGCGCAATAACATCCATCAGCAGAGCCATAACAGTTCTTGTCTTGCACCACCACACATAACCTGTCTACTGCGTGTTGTGTGTTTCACACTCTTGTGTTAATGTCCTTGTCTGTCTGTGCTGCATGCATAAAAAAGTAGTATACTTTTATATAATGTGGCTTGGCAAACGTTTTGAAAGATTATCAGTTGAAGCAATAACAATTGCACACATACCAAGAGCAGCAGAAAGACTGTGAGAAACAAACTGCAGTGAATTCCCTCATCTCTTATCTTGTTTGTCTTTTCACTACCTATAGCATGATTACTACATACAGGTTTTTATTTGTTTTTTTTTTTTAGAAATGTATGTTAATCTTTTGTACTTCTGCTTAAATTAAGTTTGTGATATTATTAAAATTTCCAGGGTATAACCTATATACATCTGCATGAAACATTTGCTAACGAATCAGTTGTACCACACAAGATAAGAGTGTGAAAAGCATTTCTGAGAAAATTCTATGTTAATTCCAACTGCAGCTGCTTCGAGTCACTACGCAGTACGCCTGTGACCACAAATCTGCTATTCTGTGGCTGTCATTGGCCTCCCTCTCACACCTACACAGAGGTAATTGTACTTCCCTTTTCTCTGAAATGTTATCATAAACTAAGACAATTCAGATATGAATCAGCTGATAAACTTCCGCTAATTCTTAAACCGCAAGTGCGGTGATGACGATAGCACTGCTGCCAAGACCTCTTAGCTCTTCCTGACAGTAAAGTGCTGTCAGCGACTCTGAAAAGATGAGTCAAGAGCTTGAATTGACACTGAAAAAGGAGTAAAAGTAAAGCCAAAGGTGGAAGGTTACAGCAAAAAAGGGGAAGTAATTCATTGCACCTGCTCTGACAATGTCCAGAAACCCTACACTGCCTTTCCTCGAGACGAGATGACACATGTGTGAATGAGGCTGTGGCATCTGGGTGTCAGTGCACAACTGCACTGCGCGTGCACACACACACATGGGTAGATGAAGCGATATATTCTCAGACAGATACAGACAGAGTTAATGTCACATGAGTTCTAGTGAAATTAGTGGCTAGCTGCAAGGACAGAAAAACAAAAAAAACAAACTGCAGTTTAAGCTTTTTTTGCAACCACATGTGCAACGGTGCGGGCTCTCTTTCCTTAAACTCTATTGTGTGTTGGAGCAACTCGTCAAATCCAGAGAGCTTTTGCTACAAACAGCATAAGAGTACGCACAGATGTTTTAACAGTTAATCCATTTTTTGATTCACAAAAATTCAACAGTGAAGCCTTCACTCAACCACTCTGGCAAGGAAACAAACCCATTAATATTTACAGCTGCTCTAATCACTGCTGCCAAAGCTGCAGGAGGTTCAGCTTAGGCAGTTGGCGGGTCACTGACGCCTGGATGAGTCAGGGTTACGCAGCTGGAAACATTTTCTAATATCCATCTTTATGTTGTGTAAGAGAGCGGGTCAAAGACTTGACTTTGTGTTGAACTTGGAGAATGATGCACCCTAGAAAGTGTTCTCCTGACCAAACTTTAGTTTAAAGAACTTTGTGAACTCTGGGCTGCTGTAGCCGTGGCATGCACTCACATGCAAGTAGAAATACATGCATGTGAGCATGGGTTCAATCGGCTGACTAATAGTAAAAGCAAATAAGCTCATATTCTGCATGATGCATTTATATTCTTGCAAAGACTCTGATGCAAAGAGTGATATCACCCTTACGCTTGAGTGCAAACTGAAACAGCAGCAAGCAGCCAGTTAGCTTAGTTTTGATTAGAAAACTAGACACAGCTTGGCACACCAGTGCGTGTAAAGCCCCCCCCCCCATGTGTAATGCTTACAAAAATCTAAAATGACTGAATGGATGAAATGTGCTATTTTTTATAAGTTGGTTGTGTGAATTTTGAATCAGCCCTTTTACCTTTAGGCAAGAAAGCAAATATGTATTCCCTGAAATGCTGAGCTGATCTCATTATTTATGAAGCTACCAAGCATTACATTTAGATTCTAATTTGACTCATGTCCCCACAGGATTCATCTATGGTTTTGGTTTTCTGTTCTCTTCATGTTGATGCTGCAGGCCTAGTAAAATGTGTTACACCAACAACTGTAGAAGAAGAACTGTAAACCTCAACATCAACAGTTTTACCTGCAGAAGATGCAAGCACATGTTTAAAACTAGAAAATTGCCCCATCACAGTTCTATCCTTTTGCGCTTTATACATATATCTGTCCAGACTGATGTCATAGTAAAGTTGACCTTTGACCTTTTCAGTGTAAAGTTAAGAGCAAAATCAAGACTGAAGTGCATACTTTTGCCTTCAACTCAATAGGTTTAACAAACGTATTGCATTAAATATAAGCACTATAATTGAGAGGCCATAATTAGGCTGGAAACAAAAAATATCATGGAGAAAGAAAAACTTTAGGAGCGTCCCAATCTATAGTCTGCGCAGCAATATCAAAAAGTCTGAAAAACCACAGAAGACAGCTAAAGTGATGACAGAATTCCATGGTTAAGAAAAACAACTTAAATATCCAACCAAGACAGCCCGTTCTCACTCCCGAGGCGTAATATACTGACGATTTGTCAAGGCCCAAGGCGTTCCTGAGGAACGCGATAGGTGACCTTCCGCGTTATTATGCTACGCGGCGGGTTATGAATGAAATCCAGTAGAATGACGCTCCCGTGGTAATACACGTTCCAGCCATGTATTCCAGCTCTAACCATAACCTTATCCCTAACCTTAACCAGCACTTTAATGACGTTAGATAGCGTTTTCCAAAGCAATTTAAGTAAAACGAACGTACATGTGTAGATTCATTCCAAACGGTTCTCATGTTTCCTCGTTTTTCCGATCTCGTGATATAGGGACATGTTGGGTGCCCGGACCAAGAACACTGTTGAGGAGGTAATTGCATTACGGTCAAAATATACAGGGAGGCTATAAGAAGGTGCAAAACACTGGTTATACTGAGGAACATGTAGGCTAGATTAGACTTTATCAGAAAATACCTGAAAGAACCTGCAAAGTCCTGGAAAGTCTTTGGAAGGCTGAAACTAAGGCCTTTATACCCAAGGTGTGTAAAATATAGTTATGCAAATATTATTAAATAGCTGGGGGGATCAGCCATGTGTTTTCCAACTATAAGAGCAACCTTTTAGTTATTAAATTTCAAAAAAGAAATGAATTCAGAAAGACCAACAAACAAGCATTAACTGATTGTGACTGTAGTGACCTAGCAGAGCACCTGAAGGGAGGAAATGCAGCATATGGTGACGTTCATGGTTCTAAA
Organism: Rhamphochromis sp. 'chilingali'; assembly: GCF_963969265.1. Lineage (NCBI taxonomy): Eukaryota > Metazoa > Chordata > Actinopteri > Cichliformes > Cichlidae > Rhamphochromis > Rhamphochromis sp. 'chilingali'. The sequence goes on along the minus strand of NC_137932.1, from coordinate 9,525,389 downwards.
TTAAACTGCACAGTTTGTGTTTTGTAAAACCACAGAGACGAACACGTCTGCCGTGAATCTAAGTGGTTCTTTGTGTAATAAAACTGCCTCATGCCTCAAGTCATCAGAAAGTGATAGATGAATGAAGGGACAAGCTGAGAGCTGAATGTAGCTGAAAAATAATAGAATGAAATGCAATGTTTAAAATATCATCAAAGCGTAGGAAATATTTAAATAAAATGGTAAATGGCCTGTATTTATATAGCGCTTTACTAGTCCCTAAGGACCCCAAAGCACTTTACATATCCAGTCATCCACCCATTCACACACAGGTGATGGTAAGCTACATTGTAGCCACAGCCACCCTGGGGCGCACTGACAGAGGCGAGGCTGCTGGACACTGGCGCCACCTGGCCCTCTGACCACCACCAGTAGGCAACAGGTGAAGTATCTTGCCCAAGGACACAACGACCGAGACTGTCCAAGCCGGGGCTCGAAGCGGCAACCTTCCGATTACAAGGCGAACTCCTAACTCTTGAGCCACAATCGCCCGTATTTACATAAAGAGAAAGCACTACTGAATACACAACAGGAAGTGAATATCACAATCGTGCCTGTCACATACAAATTTAATGGTTTACAGGTACAGCCAATAAAAAGATAATATTAGCTCCACCTGACATGTTTACATGGAAATGCACTGATGTGTTCATTCTGGTAATTTTAAGTATAAATTTAAATGAGACACCACCACCCATTTGTACTCCTGCCTACCAAAGATGCAGTCACACAATTATTGAAATGAAACGTAATTTGAGCCATGACAGCAGCACGAAATGGTTGGCAATGCAAAAATAATCACAACAAGTTTAACATCTCTAACCGAGATGTTAAATAGTCAACCATGTGGTTTTCTCAGTTCTTTTTTGCTCTGTCTATTTGGATCTTTGCATTGCATTGCTGTCATTCCTTTAGTTAGGGGGAAGAACGTTTCTTTTCTGATTTAACTTTGTCATTATATTTTAAAAAGGAGATTAACTGCATCATAAAACTATCTAATAGTGTGCATGCTGAAGATTCAGGCACAGATGATCACCTCTGAAATGTTGCATTCACTTTCAATATGATTTGTCTTTACCACTGGGACATGTTTTAACCTTGTTTTTTTTTCACAAGACTGCATGCATGACATGCGTGTAATTACAAGAGCATTTGTTGAGAATGTGTTGGATCAGTGGTAGTGAGAGGTTCAGTTTGCAGTGAAGCCTGTTAAAAAGCTTCACAGCTTGGCACGCCTCATCGAGTCGTGTAACAACCTCAGCTCATTTGATTTGCAGCTGGTTGGCTTCAACGAGTGCATTTTCCCGTTTGAATAGACGGCATATGTGAAATCTCTTTGTTTGCAAAGACGCTAAATCCCCGAGAGGGCTGACATTAGGTGCTGAGGTTCTTAATATTTTAAAGAACCACACAAAATAGGGGTCTAAAATGACACTTAAGAATATGTAGTCCAGTAAAATCACCACTGAGTGTAGCTATAAGGATTTTTTTTAAAGCTAATACTGTGCCTAAGGTTTCCTTTGGCTTTTTAAAACAAATCTTCTCCCACCTCTCCTGCATCATAAAGCACATTTGGTGCAGGCTATTCTAATTATAATCGTCCTATAAAGACAGAATAAGGGAGATAATACAAGTTATTGTGAAATTGAATCTCAGTGAAGGGCGGGGTGACTGATTATGTGGTGGACCACGCTGTGTTCCTGTTTGACTTTAATTAGAGCAATAGCAGGAAGCCGAGCTGTGCTTTTCATCAGTGGACCAAAGGAGGAAGAGAAGTTTCACAAGGAGACACCCTGCAGAGTTCAGACATATTATTCACTGCAAATATTACAATAATTAACACAGTGCCTTTGATTATATTTGGAGATGCTATTATGCTGCAGGACAGATAATTATTTTTCATTTATGGTTGCGGGTATGTGGTCTCTTGGCTGGCTGCGCGTTCAATTTGACCTTTGTCTCTGATTTGGAAAAGACTAACGACTATGAATGCAGTTTTTCCTCTCTGATGCATTGATTAACAAGTTTATAGTTTTCCTTAAAATAAATATTAGTGAATACTTCATTACTTGGATATTTACCTACATCCACATGGAAGACTTGCAACGGGAAACATTCATTTAGACAGATCGGCTGGTGGGAAGTTTCTCTCTGTGAGTCACTCACTTTGAATGCATTAGAAAGTTTCTTCACACTTCCCAAACAGCTCTCAGTGCATTAGCCTTAAAAGCTTTTCATAGGTTTATCCTATAAAAACCTGTTTGCTTTGCATGCAGGCTGATGACCTAACAGCCTAATTAACTACAGAGTGAAATTATGTATGTGTCTTTAAAGACTATAGAAAAGCTTGCACTGCTGAGCCAAAGCATAAAGTAGGTTCAAATCTGCCATTCAGGTGGAGCATGTCTGTTTGGAGTTTGCATGTTCTCCCTGTGCTTGCATAGGTGTAGTCACTCTGGTTTGCACGGTTAGATTAACTGGCAATTGTAGAATGACCGCAAGAGTAAATGGTTGCCTGTTTCTCCAAGGCGTTCATAGCTTTGATTGAACCGGATAAGCAAAAGAAAGTGGATGAATGGAATATGAAAGTGAGTCTTTAATAAGTCACTGAGTCATATTTAAAATGCATATTGTCAAGCATTTATAAGAGCATATTAAGGATGGTAAATAGTCACTGGGAATAAACATAGTTAAAAGTAGGGCACTGAATAACACTCCTGCTCCTACATTGACCCTGAAATTAGTTGGTTTTGGTTTTGTGTCATAGAAAAGTTTCACGGTTTCATTCCTTTTTGTCTACGACTCTAAGGAGAAGCCCCAACATGACCAAGGATGACCCATTGTGAGTAAGCACTTGGCAACAGTGGGATGGAAAAAGTTAAAATAAAAGTACTTTGCCACCGTGAAGTCACTCACTGGTTTTTGAATAACTTGCTATGAAGTCTTGGTGTCACATTTGAATGACAGGAGTTAAGCTTCATGCATGATCTGTATGGGTGCATCACACAGACAAAGAACTGGGGAAAGGAAGCGTTTGAAGAGAAACCTGAGTTTAATATTCATATTCATAGCCAATAAGCCTCACAGCAGTGGTTTAATAGCAGCTGCCTTATGTCAGACTTGTTCACGAGCAAACAGAGTCTGATCCACAGGGTAGGATGCTGTTTAAGATCAGTTGCTGGCTCACAATAATACCACATGCCTGTGCACTCGTTGTGTTACAACAGCTGTCTTTTAAGCAGTTATCTTTATCCAAACAGCACTTACAAGACACCTGGGCTTTTCAGTATCTTAATGTCTGGCTGATGGATTTGAGCTGATAAAGTAATCCCACAGATCTCGAGGACTGTCCAAGCAACAAATCTCTTTAAAATGGCCATTTCTGTGGTCATGGCCTCGAGGCTTGAACTGCGCCCTGGTGCTGTCAGCCTCATCTATCAGCACCCTCATCAGCACTGCTCCACACCTGCCCCACCCCTGAGTTCCTACCCTGACCTTTGTCATGAGAAATATAGATGAAAGCAATTGCTTAAATTTGTGATCTAAAAATCCAATTTTTCACTAAATGTTCTAACAAAATACAGATGAAAGCCTTTTTTGTTAAATGCTTTTCTCACAAGAGCAGCTGAGAAGAGAAGATGAACCTAGAGGGTTCAAAAAAATTAAATACAAATGTTCAGTCTTTTATTTAATCCTGTCTTTCAGTGCATTCATTGCCCTTGTAGACCTAAAAAGCCTGTAGCAATAATTATGTATCTAGTCTGTCGTGAATGGGGAGTAACCTTAGGTTTCGAGATTAATTACCTTTGTGTAAATTTCACTGCATGAATAAAGATCTCTAGCATGGCACCTGATGGAGAGGCTTACAATGAGAAGCTAGATACTTAAACTAGACTTTGTGGGTAGTGCTAAATAGTAATTTAACTCTGTGCTTTTTCCACATTGCCTAATAGACAAAATAGGGAGAGTTCAGTTAATAATTCTAATTGAACCTGGCTTCCTGATGAACGTCAGGCTTCAAACATGGCAGTGATAATGGGTGATTATTTAAATAGTTTGTTTTGAACAGCCCAAAATCTAATTTCACAGGAAAGTCATTTTTTATGCAGGCAAATTAATTGACACAACATCAAATCCGTCTGGGCTTTAAATAACTTCTAATCACAGAATACAGTGGGGCAAAAAAGTATTTAGTCAGCCACCGATTGTGCAAGTTCCCCCACCTAAAATGATGACAGAGGTCAGTAATTTGCACCAGAGGTACACTTCAACTGTGAGAGACAGAATGTGAAAAAAAAAAATCCATGAATCCACATGGTAGGATTTGTAAAGAATTTATTCGTAAATCAGGGTGGAAAATAAGTATTTGGTCAATAACAAAAATACAACTCAATACTTTGTAACATAACCTTTGTTGGCAATAACAGAGGTCAAACGTTTACTATAGGTCTTTACCAGGTTTGCACACACAGTAGCTGGTATTTTGGCCCATTCCTCCATGCAGATCTTCTCGAGAGCAGTGATGTTTTGGGGCTGTCGCCGAGCAACACGGACTTTCAACTCCCGCCACAGATTTTCTATGGGGTTGAGGTCTGGAGACTGGCTAGGCCACTCCAGGACTTTCAAATGCTTCTTACGGAGCCACTCCTTTGTTGCCCGGGCAGTGTGTTTTGGATCATTGTCATGTTGGAAGACCCAGCCTCGTTTCATCTTCAAAGTTCTCACTGATGGAAGGAGGTTTTGGCTCAAAATCTCACCATACATGGCCCCATTCATTCTGTCCTTAACACGGATCAGTCGTCCTGTCCCCTTGGCAGAAAAACAGCCCCATAGCATGATGTTTCCACCCCCATGCTTCACAGTAGGTATGGTGTTCTTAGGATGCAACTCGGTATTCTTCTTCCTCCAAACACGACGAGTTGAGTTTATACCAAAAAGTTCTACTTTGGTTTCCTCTGACCACATGACATTCTCCCAATCCTCTGCTGTATCATCCATGTGCTCTCTGGCAAACTTCAGACGGGCCTGGACATGCACTGGCTTCAGCAGCGGAACACGTCTGGCACTGCGGGATTTGATTCCCTGCCGTTGTAGCGTGTTACTGATGGTGACCTTTGTTACTTTGGTCCCAGCTCTCTGCAGGTCATTCACCAGGTCCCCCCGTGTGGTTCTGGGATCTTTGCTCACCGTTCTCATGATCATTTTGACCCCACGGGATGAGATCTTGCGTGGAGCCCCAGATCGTGGGAGATTATCAGTGGTCTTGTATGTCTTCCATTTTCTGATGATTGCTCCCACAGTTGATTTTTTCACACCAAGCTGCTTGCCTATTGTAGATTCACTCTTCCCAGTCTGGTGCAGGTCTACAATACTTTTCCTGGTGTCCTTCGAAAGCTCTTTGGTCTTGGCCATGGCGGAGTTTGGAGTCTGACTGTTTGAGGCTGTGGACAGGTGTCTTTTATACAGATGATGAGTTCAAACAGGTGCCATTCATACAGGTAACGAGTGGGGGACAGAAAAGCTTCCTACAGAAGACGTTACAGGTCTGTGAGAGCCAGAGATTTTCCTTGTTTGAGGTGACCAAATACTTATTTTCCACCCTGATTTATGAATAAATTCTTTACAAATCCTACCATGTGAATTCATGGATTTTTTTTCACATTCTGTCTCTCACAGTTGAAGTGTACCTCTGGTGCAAATTACTGACCTCTGTCATCATTTTAAGTGGGGGAACTTGCACAATCGGTGGCTGACTAAATACTTTTTTGCCCCACTGTAACTGCTCTTTGCTCTGGACCTTCTCTTTTGATTACATATTTTATTAGCTGCTCAGGACATCCTCATAAAACCAACTGTGAATATTATCCTTTGCAAATGCAACTTTTGAGCTCTTGCTGACCCAATTTTGATGTCAAACCTTTTTTTGCAGAGGGTTTCGTCTAAGCAGCAAGAGCTGACAACTAAGGCCATAGGTCCCTAATATTGTCCTCATGCCTTTATCCTGGTCTTTCGCTCTGATAGAAAAGCCTCCAGGGACAGCCCCAGCAAAGTCTTTGCCTAATCGATTTCATGGGACTTCAAAGGGGAATTCCTTCATTATCTCGTTCCAAGTTTTCCCAGAATAAATCACCGCTGAGTACCTGGATGAAAAGTCAATTAAAAGCACATTATTATATTTTTATATACTAAAGTCATAATTTGCAATTGATGCTCTTTGTAAAAAGGTAACATCAATCACTGTTTTTGGTGCCTGTGGTACCATGAATGTTTATGAGTCATAAAGTTGGAAATCTCCCAGCCAGACATTCAGAGGAACAAAAGGGCAAAAAAGAGAAACCCTTTATAAGACATGACTTATTTTTTCTTACCAGGCTTGACTCTTAGAAGTATTCACATTTACACGAGAATATACATACATGCCATTCAAGGTCTCATTAAAGTTAATAACACTCAAATATGTGACAGCTATGAACTAGGGCTGGAAGGTTTTTTTTTTATTTGAAATTTGAATGATATTTTGAATGTGGGTTAATATCAATACTGTTAACATGCCTCTATCTTAAATTCCTTTTAGTGCTAAATTTAGCAGAGTAACCTTGGACCGGTGGCCAGTTGTTGTCACTGTGCAGCAAAAACTATTTTATGGCTGGTAGTTGTAATGTGGTAAAATCCTGTGTTAAAGATTGTTGTTGCCCTCAGTTCAGTTTTTTCACACTGAACATATTACATGATGCACAGTTTCAGTCTGAAACTCATTAACTTCAGGGTTGAGGCCAATAAACAAAGTTTATCTATTGTCAGAAAGGTCTTTAAGCTTATGAGGTCATTGGCTATTTGATTTACATACATCATTTGTGAGGATTGTATGATAATTCCACCACTTCCTATATACTAAACCACCACTTCCACTGTCCTTGGCATTGACAGAAACAGCAACAACCGTATTATACTGTTACAAGAAGTATTCGTGTCTTTGCAAGCATCTGCACAGACAGCATGTTAATGCTGAGCTTGCCAAGAACCCAGAGTATTGTTAAAGCTAAGTGTTGTCTGACCCCAACCCAGCAGCCAGACTCTGGACTTCAACAGGTAAATGGTAAATGCATTTGTATAGCGCTTTACTAGTCCATAGGACCCCAAAGCGCTTTACACTACATTCAGTCATTCACCCATTCCCACACACATTCACACACTGGCGATAGCAAGCTACATTGTAGCCACAGCTGCCCTGGGGCGCACTGACAGAGGCGAGGCTTCCGGACACAGGCGCCACCGGGCCCTCTGACCACCACCAGTAGGCAAACATGGGGTTAGTATCTTGCCCAAGGATATTTGGCATGCAGCCAGGAGGCAGCCTGGGATCAAACCTGACCGACCTTCTGATTAGTGGCTGACCCTGCTCTGCCACCTGAGCTACAGTACAGTAACAAATGGATGTGCAGTCAGGTTGAAGCCTTCTTTTCTACCTGTTCATGTTTCTAAAGTAGAATCACTGCAGCGATCGCTTTTGAAGTCTCTTTGTGCTGGTTTGCATCTTTGCTTTGTGCTGTCAGCTTTCTGTTTATACCTAAATACTAAGCATTTAACATCTGTATATATGTAGCACACCTGTATTTTTATTCATAGCACATCTGTATATCTGCCCATCTAGCAATATAGAGCATCTGTATGCTGTACAGTTCATCTATATATCTGTACATATGTATACCACAGTGCATCTGCACATTTGTCTGTAGTTCATCTGTATATTTGGTCTCTGTATAGCAATATAAACATCTGTATACTTAACTTATTTGTACATAATCTGTTCATAACTATCCCTACCTTTTTTGCTACCCTTATCTGTATATAATCTGCTCCTATTGCACTTATTGCTCTTGATCTTCTGATTAGATGCAAACTGTATTTTGTTATCCTGTATTTATACATGTGTAATGACAATAAAGTTGAATCCTAATCCTAATCTTCCAGCATGACAAAGCCAGGATTCACCAGACTCAACTTGTGAAAGAATGGTTCATAAAAGCATGGCACAACATTTGCACACAGGGACTGGCTATCAGGCCTTAACTCCATTGTCCTGAAGAAGACTTTACACAGTGGTCAGACATTCCCATCATCAATACAAGATCTTAGGCAGAAGTAAATGATGGCACAGGAAATTTATCTATCATCAAAGGTAAAGACAGTCCAACTAAATGTGTGCAATTGAGTTTGTGACCATTTTTTGCCAGGCACTGTGGTAAGTGGATGAAATGCAAAATTTGAACATGTCCCTTGTACATGTAGTCATATATCTATTAAAGCGTCAGTAATGGCATCAGAAAAGTTGTGATGCTATACCTTTAGGTTTAGTCTTAATGCAGAGTATTAAATTGTGTGTCTGCGTAACCTTGTGTATGTAGCCATTATACTCTTTGTGACAGATGTGAGTTGAAAGTTATCTTGAATGAAGCGTGAGAAAGCCTTAGGCTATTCTCTGGGGACTTTAACAACCTTCAGGGGTCACTGCTTTGTCTCACTCTGTGACACATTAGCAGGTAATTACAGAGCACACACAGCTCAGCTGTATGAAACATGTCTGTGCATGCAGACACAAGCACACAATTATAAGTGTATTCTTCATACTGGATGTGAAGAGTATTATGCATTGCAGTTCTTTTCAAAAATACCAAAATGTGCCCTTTGTGTCACATAAAAGTGCACAAACATTTTTTAGATATTTCTCTTGTTGAAATTAGATTAACTTCTTTCTCAGGGCTCATGTAATTATGGTTGTGGATAAGAAAGGTAAAAGGGAGAGGTGTTGTTTGATATTGCCCTCAGGTTGCCCACTCAGTTCTCATTGTGTGTGGTTTTGCCTGCCAACACAGAGTGGAATGACTCATTACTTACTCATGTGACCAGTTTTTATGTGCTAGGAGGATTTTCTTTACCTGCGTCTTCAACCTTTCTTTAAAAAGAAAAACCAGAATAAAGCGTACAATGTTCATTTGCAAGAAGACGAACAGCTGTGTGTTCTCTTTTGACTCACATTGTTGCATTTTGATTTTTCTCTTGCTTTTTTTATGTAATCACCTCAGTCACATGGGGGTTGGATCAACATACAGTCGATCTATGATGCACACAAAATGTGAGTCAGAGGAGTCATAGGAAGTCATCACCGTGATCTGGACCCTCCCTGGGAACAGCACAATCAGAGAACTCATTGTATACGTCCTTCCTACAGAGGAAACAACTGTCAGTGGTTATTCACAGTATTTTAACCTCATCTATCAACATCATGCCACAGGGCCAATAACAAACGAGTGTAAGATGACTAACAATGGCACCAAAGGCAGATTCACATCTGCTCTATTTCCTAGCTGAACTTCAGAGTGAGTTTAAAGACAGGAGGGGGATGAGCATATGACTCGCTGCATTGGCGTCAACACCACCTGTGACCCCGAACATGAGAATCGCAGTGTGAAAGATGGATGGATAGAAAGTAAATAGGAAAAAAAGGAAGAAAAACTGAACTTTTGCACTTCTACAAAGGACATTTATAGACAGGAACTGATACAGTCCAGTATCACACACAGAAAGATGTACTACCACTACTGATTAAAAGCTAAAGCAAAACCCAAAGAATGTTAATAAAATTTGCATCATATTTTGTTGTGCCTGCTGGAGTCTTAACTTCTGTTCATGTTCTGTATAATCACAGCAGGACATGTGGCCTCATGCTCATAATAAATCAAGTATTTTTTTGTACGTTTCAATATTAGAACATGTTCTGTTCCATGGACATGATCTCAAACTAGAACTGAGGGACTGAGCATGTTCAGTTTGATGACATCAGCATTACATCACTGCTTTTTGCTGGCTGATGTGGCCCTTCTAGAGGTGTCGTGATAATCAATAATAATCAATATAGTTGAGTATTCATTGTTGTACTATTATGGTTACAGACGTGTTTGCCACCTTCGTGTACTAAACAAAGCTTGTGTGTTAGCTCGATAAGGAAGATCTGTAATCACTCACCAGCCCACTTTCACAGGTGTTCGGCTGCTAGTCTGTTTTCTATGTCACTTCCGCTTTCCCACACTGTCAAACTCAATACAGACGTCATTACACTAATCCAGTCATCATCTTGCTCACCTTCTTTGATCAAATTAACCTCCACTCTTCTCTCATTCTTTCTTTCGGACTCTCATTTGTGCAATCTACTTGTCCCCATTTCCGCCCCTCCCAAGCCTCAATCTTCATCTTCACCACCACCAGTGGCTCGACTCTGGAAGCCCTGTTCTAAATGCTAAATTTCCACTTGCATTTTTTTCTGCCATGATGGGTCATCAGAGTCTAATTACCAAAAAGATTTAATAAATAAATAATGTTCTATTTTTCCAAATGATTCCTCCAGATTGAAATCATAACATTATTGTTATTTTTTCTACCATAGTTATCGAGAAATAGACGTGGTGCCAATCCTTCATCCTGGCTGTGGCCTTCAGCATGTAATAGAGTGGTTCGCAGCTGAGCGTGAGTGTGGGTCTGTTGAACATCAGGTCCTGGTTCTTTGCTGGGAAAATAGAGGGCTGTCTGCTCCAAGTTGGGAGAAAGATGCCGTCCCAGGTTAATTGCATTTGCGGTGACTTGCTTGGTGTAACTGTCTATCAGAGTGAAGAAAAAGCAGCAAATTTACAAGTCAATCATTGTCAGTATCATCACCAAAGGCTATGAGCTCTGGATCATGAACAAAAGAATTAGATTTGGGATCTGAAAATCTCACCAGGGAGGTATTCCAGGTGCATAGGACTATGCTGTCCTCCCAGAAGAGCTTGTTGAAAAGAGGTAGGAACTGGAACACCTTAGCTACTTTGCTCGGACTACTTTCTCTGCATGCTGAGTCTAGATAATCACATCTTCTTCTTTTTCCTTGAGTTGCTCAACATAGCAGATCATTTGCTTTGCTCTCACCCTATCCCCAGCATCCTCTTCTATCACACCGACCCTTCTCCTTCAGTCTTTTTTACGCTCTTCCTCTTTATCTGGCAGCTCTATCTTTAGCTACCTATTCTAGAAAAGGACATGAATGAATGATTTGGTAGCTTTTAATAGGAACAATTTAATTCCTTCAGTAATGACTGATAAAAAAAAGCTTTGGGTTACAATAAAAGGTTTTGCTTGAAGTGCCGAAGCAACACTGTGACAGGACATGGGTATGTCATGTAAAGATCCTTAGTTTTCTTGTATAATCTCAGTGTGAAGTCTAACAAACATGTGAACCTTGATTTGGACTTTATTCCAGGGCTGAAAACTCTCAGTACTAAACATTCTATGTGTTACCTTTAATGTCTTATTTGAATGCATTAGCTGCACATCTTCTGGCAAACTGTAGGTAGTAATGTTGAGCTATAGCTGTAAACAAAGGAAGAAACTGAAGTCTTGTGAATCTGAAAAAGGTTTAATGTATCAATAAACTATCAATAAGACAGCAGATTTTCTGTCCCTGTTACTGAAGTTATAGTTAAACTATAAAGCACCCACTTTCCTTTTATCTGGTCACAAAATGTGTCACAGTGGGGAAAAAAAAAAAAGAATCAACCTTGAGCCTGCTGTGCAAATTCACCCTGACAGGACTGCTGAGATAGCTCTGCGTCCACAGCAATGCTCAAAGAACTGTCTACTTTGCCGTCCGCACGGCAACAAAGCACACACAGCGGGCCTCGACCAATCAGGATGCCGTAAAGGTGACAGGCCCGGGCCAGGTCTTCCTTTGCTCTCTGTCGCTATGGCTGCTGTGGTTTTTTTTTTTCTTTTTTGTTTTCCTGAGTGAAAAAGCTGTGGACAGAGGAAGAGAGAGAGAGAAAGAGAGAGAGGTTTCCGTGACAGAGCAGAAGTACTGTATTCATCGTAAACACTTTCAGTACACACATGTACAGGGGGATGGTTTTGGATGAGCTCGTTTGCGTGCAAAACCTGCAGCTGAGAATGTCTTGTGGATAGATGTGTGATGTTCTGTGGGTGGCACATTTCTACTGAGTTTGCACCTTTCTTATGTGTGGTTTCCACAAGCATACTTTTTTTTCGATTTGAATTTATGTGAATGTCTGCTTCTGTTCATTTGTCTAGACATTAGTACCACAAAGAGATACTGTAAATATGACAACAGTTTGACATCCAAGTGGCTGAAAGAGCACCCTGTTCGAGTTCGCACAATCTTGTACCAGCAAATGACAGATTTTTTTTTTGTTGCTGCAGTTTTTAGAGGGAGCATTTAGATCAGCATGTTAAATAAGCTCAAATTATTTAATCCTCTGCACAGAATAAACAAATCAACCATCAATGAGCTGAAGCTGCAGCTTTTTTTTTTGCTTTCCTCTTTTGTAAAGACTCTTTAATGGAGCAGTTCCCTTTAATAGCACGTATCTTTCAAAGCAAACAGAACAGAGCTGGCGAGAGGCGCTGATGCCAAGCTTAAGAGGGTAACAGTGACTGTATCTCAGCTCCTCTCATCAACACATTCAGCTCACTGTGTGCTTTTAAATTTCCACTTATGCTGTTTTTTGAGGACCTGGTCTCTGTTGTTTGAGGCTAATTGTTCGCAGAGTAGTTCTTCTCAGTGTGCTGAGGTAGATAAGGTCTGCTAGCAGTGAATTGTCTTTGAAAAGAGACAGCCAGTCGCAATTGATTTATTGTGTGCATATCCTGAGGTGACCTCCATTCTCCCTCAGTGTGTGTATTATTGCTGGAGCCTGTTGGAGCCCATCTGGGTGTTTGGATTTGGTCGCTAAAGTCCATGCCAAGAACAATACTCCTTCCTCTTGTGGCCTGGCTATTCTGCTGGCACCGCTTTACAACTTCATTCTCACATAGCAACTTGGCACAGCACTCTGACCAATTAAGAGATGCTGTCAGAAAAATCTACAGTTACTTCAGAGTCATAACCTGTGGTTTAAATTCTGTGTTATTCCTTGGTTTGGTTCAGAGCTTTGCAGAAAGCTGTTTATGAATCCATTTAGATTTAGATTTTCACCCTTTTCCTTCCAAAGCTGACTTCTTGACTCATCCTGATTTATGAATACTCGTGATAGAACAAAAAGGAAAAACATTTTCTTTCCCCCAGCACCGAGGGATTACATGGACATAGGTGGGAGTGTGATCACAAACAGTTTTGCCAGTTGACAGTTTGAATTAAAAAGGTGTGCATCCTGTTTTCATATATGCTGCAGATATTAGCAAGTTTAAACTGTGGCAAGTTTAAACTACATTATTAGAAAGAAACCCCAACAATTAGATGACCTCTTATGACCCCTTATCTATCACACTCTTGCTATGGAAGGAAGGAAAAACTGCCTTTTAATAGGAAGAAACTTCCAACAGAACTAGTGGGAGGGGTTAACCATTTACTGTGATTGGGTGGGGGTGACTGGAAAGGAAAGAGAGGGCAAACTATAGGAGAGAGAGGCGACATTAATAATGCTAGTGGTGTATAAACATGCAGAGAGTGTTTATACCTGCCTAAGCAGCCTAAGCCTATTACCGGTATAAGTAAGGGCGGATTCAGGATCACACGATGCAGCCCTAACTATATACTTTATCCAAAAGAAGAAGTGTTAAACCCAATCTTAAAAGAAGATTATTTCTGTCTCCCGATTCCAAACTGTGAGCTGATTCCCCAGAAGAGAAGTCTGAAAGCTGAAGGCTCTGCCTCCCTTTGTACTTTTTTTAATATTCTTACTTTATTTTTTACTTTTTACTATCTATCTATCTATCTATCTATCTATCTATCTATCTATCTATCTATCTATCTATCTATCTATCTATCTATCTATCTATCTATCTATCTATCTATCTATCTATCTATCTATCTATCTATCTATCTATCTATCTATCTATCTATCTATCTATCTATCTATCTATCTATCTATCTATCTATCCTAATCAAAATAATCAATGACAGATGAGGCAAAACTATGCCTTGAACACAAGACAGACTTACAAAATAAAACAGGGAATAACAACACCAAGGATTTAACAGAGGGGAGAAAAGAATAAACTGAAACCCCAGGAATGAAATAACAGACAATAACCATAAACAAAGGTGTAAAAGATGGTGAAACTAAAACTAAGAAAACCAGAGAATACAGTTTTTCTCAGTCGCTTTGGTGCGTTTCTCAGATCAGAATTGAAATTCTCATAACTATTAGTTCAACCTCCACAACACTCAGTCATTTGTGCACATCATAGTAGCAATTTCTCCTCTCTCTGAACAAACTGCAAATGATTTTGGACATGAATCAGTTGCTTCCATACATTTCCCTGCTGCTTTCTGACATTTCCATTTGCTTATGTCATGTCAGTCAAGTAATCATATGGATGCTGAATAGTCGTTCCCAATAAAACTAATAGTCAAACATCCATTGCTTGAGTCATCACACACAAAATTGTTGAACTAGTTATCACATGCCAAATATTGGCCATCTGTCAAGCAAATCCTATACCTTTCTGTATCATTTTTCCTGTAAATGTCTCCGAGGGGAGACATGCGGATGCGGGGAGGAAGGGGAAGGGGAAGAGGGAGAAGAGGCAGATATAGGCGGATTCCTAATGAAATAAGGGCTACAATTGTGGACCATGTTGTCAATCACGGCCTCACCATGGAGGAGGCTGGTCGAAGGGTGCAACCCAATATTGGAAGAACTACTGTCAGTTCAATCATTCAAACATTCCGTAGGGAAAACAGGTATGCAAACAGTAATACACTGTACTGTACTGTGCCATCTCAGACACATCACATGTTACTGTACTGTATTTGCAATTTCACAAAAAGTTCACTCTGCACCACATAGGATTGTAAGACAACCTCGCGGAGGCGGAAGAGGGCCCCTTTTTACCCCACAGCAAGAAGAAGCCATTTGTGCAATGGTCATTGCAAACAATGCAATAAAGCTGAGAGAAATACAAAGCACTGTCATAGAGAATTACACGGTATTTGGCAATATTGAATCTGTTTCAATTTCAACAATTGACAGAGTACTCAAGAAAAATGAAATCCACATGAAGCAATTGTATAAAGTGCCATTTGAATGGAACAGTGACAGGGTGAAGGAGATCCGTCACCAGTATGTGCAGGTAAAGCTGGTCTTCTATGTTCTGCACTGCAAACTGTTTTACAGTACTTCGTAGTTTCATGCAGTACACTTGCAATTCCACAGCACATACTCTACAATGTGTTTTACCAAATGCATACATTACTGTTTGTTACTGTACACAGGCATATTGTGACATTGCATTTCTGTCTCTCTCTAAAGCGTGTACTGGAGCTGGAAGCCAGGGAAACACTGCACACATTCATATATGTTGATGAGGCAGGTTTCAATCTGGCCAAAGGCAGAAGGCGTGGAAAAAATCGCATTGGACAGAGGGCAACCACTGAAGTCCCTGGTCAGCGCGGAGGGAATATTACCATGTGTGCAGCCATCTCAGACAACGGCGTCCTCACCCATATCCCCCTTCTTGGTCCATACAATACCCAACATCTCCTGACATTTTTAGACACTCTTTACAGGGACCTAGTCCCTGAGAATGAGAGAGGTGGAGGCCAACTCAGCAAGTATGTTGTTGTCTGGGATAATGTCCGTTTTCACCACTCCCATCAGGTCAGAGAGTGGTTTGCAGCACATGACAGAATTCTGGTTGAATATCTCCCTCCATATTCCCCATTCCTTAATCCAATAGAGGAGTTTTTCTCTGCCTGGAGGTGGAAAGTTTATGACCGGCATCCACATGAGCAAATGGCCCTGCTAGCAGCCATGGATGCAGCATGTGACGACATCACAGCAGGGTCCTGCAGAGGATGGATTCGCCACTCCAGGAGATACTTTCCTCGCTGCATTGCGAGGGATAACATCTGTTGTGATGTAGATGAAAAT
This sequence comes from Rhamphochromis sp. 'chilingali', assembly GCF_963969265.1. Lineage (NCBI taxonomy): Eukaryota > Metazoa > Chordata > Actinopteri > Cichliformes > Cichlidae > Rhamphochromis > Rhamphochromis sp. 'chilingali'. The sequence goes on along the minus strand of NC_137932.1, from coordinate 9,509,433 downwards.
ATGTGGCCAGACAGACAGGAACGTCTGGATGTACCAGAATGATTTACTGTACTGTTACATGTGCTGTTTATTGTTCACATTAGTGTACAGCTCTACTAAATGGGTGATTTTATGTTTACATGTATTCTACAGTGAACAAGTGACTGTAGCATATTTTTCTTTTGCACAATTCTGTAGGATTACAAACACTTCTACACAATGGAAATGTGAAACGTACGTATTCAGTGTCTCAGTTACTCCCAAGACTCCCATAACATCTACAGTGACTTTACTGCACATTTCAGATGGCTGTACAGGTAGGCCATAGTGCTGTCGTCAGCATTTTCAGGTGTCACCAATTGTTTTTGCAATGGGAAACACTGAAATTATAAACTGTCATAGTGGAAACATGACAATGCCATTTGACTATCTTGTTCATAAAGATGGTGTCAAGACTTTTCATTTTGATGGCACTGACAGTTTCATTGACATGGATACTTGCTTTTGAGGTATGGATAATCAATTCTGTGCATGTGACGTGCTTTTGCAGGCTATCCACTAGGTGTTGCAGTTTGCACTAATTGTTTTGGGAAATGCACTAACTGCTGTGCAAATGTTAATGGTGTTCTGAGGAACGCACCAAAGCGACTGAGAAAAACTGTAATATCACGGAAAATAAAACAAGGTTGATTCCAAACGGTTTTTCCAATCTCGTCATTTAGGGACGTGTTGGCTGCCCGGAAGCGAAATATGTTGACGATTTGTCACCTAGCGTAAAACGTTAAGCTTTGGGAGTGAGAACATGTTGAAGACAAGAACTAGAGAGAACTTTAAATGTAGAAGTCAAAACACAGGGGCACAGACTCAGGATGACATATAAGAGACACAATTCCTTAACATTTTTTGTACATAAAAACGGAAAATGTTATCATGTAACAGGATGTCTTTATTGGTGTCATGACATGTTTGAAACAGAAAGTAACATGCAAAATGGTGCAAACATACTCCATTCATTTCAGTCGTATCAATACTAGGCAGTGTCCACTTAAAGTGCCACATTTGAAAGTTAGCACCATTTGGTTGTTTTTATATCATTTGTGGATTTCCAAGGAGGAGGGGAATTTAAATTAAATGGAAAACTGACACGTGAATTAACAGTAAGGGGGCTTACCAACTAGGCTGCTCTGTACTAACACAATCTGTTGAAGGAAATAAAGTAACTAGTATAAATAAATCATGTAAACTTGCTGAGTGATCTCACAATGAGACACTTTTAGAGCAACAGAGATATCAGTCATATTGTGTATTGCATTGTGCTGCGGGGCACATGATGCCTCTAAACATTTCCTGGAGTTCTTAAAATGAGATGTGCAGAATTCACTTGAAGAGGGTGGGTCATCACATGCAGTCAAAGTGAAACCCGTCCACAATCAGACAGTGTGGGTGATGTGTGAGACATGCTATGCCAAAGCATTTCAGCTGTTCTCTCATGGACCACATAATAATACCAAATAACGCATATATAAGCCCAACAATGTACAGCTGTTTATAGTTTCTGCATGACTTCATTTATTATTATTTACCATCATTTATAGTTTAATTTCTTTTGAAGGGTTTAAAAGCTACAGGAACTTTTTTTTCATACAGTTGTGTTGTTTCTGCATTCATACAAACCTAGATAAGCTTTTTGTTTTTCCTCTTTTTTATCTTTAAAAAGGTGACAGGCATGACGGCACTCAAGACATGTTCCTCTTCTTCACAGATATCTCTGTGTGTAAATGTGAACCCAGGTTAGGTTAAACGAATTCTATTAAAACGCAGTCCTGGCTAGTCTCTGACACGCAAAGCTACGCCGCTTTATAGCTCGTGAGATGGGCTCTACTGCAAATTCAGCCCATAACCCACAGCTGGCAAAGCACCTCTTCGCTCAGCTGACGCAGACTAACAAAACATCACAGCATTGCACACCCCGAGTTTTCCCACGACCGTCTGTCCACGACAGTTGGCCCCGACAGTTAGCGAGACAGGTGCACATCTTTCACTATGTAGTGCATTCAAGGTCATCCCCGCCCTGCCATCATAACCTTGAGTCAAGTGTTATAAAGTCTTTGACTAGCTGAACACCGCAAAAGGATGAGGTCATGCTTAACTTTCCATAAGTTATGATTTCATGTCTTTCTGGTGTTTCTCTGCATTGCCTGTGTTGTAGAAATGTAGCCATGCCATCAGCACACAACATCCAAATGATAGCTGGGCAGTCTGACTCATGCTTTCACCCACAACGGTCTGAATGGGACAATATTAAAATTGGTTAAAAAGTGTTAAACTGGCATAACCTTGATGTTAAAAAATAACCTCTATTATCTGGAAACTGTAACCTCAGTTCCCATGGCCTCATTTATTACTCATTTCGAGTCTTTCTGTAAATCAATCATGGTATGAATTATTGTGGCTGACAGTAGTAGATAAGTGTGTGGTTTCTATCCTGAGTTGTCACATTTGGCCAAGAAACAAACATAAAAAACCCCAAGATGATGACAAACTGCCATTCATGTGGCTTCATAACAGGGCTCCATGCTACAATTTCATGTCAGTCTACTCAACTAGAAAGCAGATAGAGTAGCAAAACAAACGGTAACCTGACGCAATCAGAGCCGAGAACAGAGCATCTATTGTCCCGCAAGAATAAAGATGGCACTGAGCAAACTCTCCAGAGCAAGTGAGGCTTCTCCACCAGGGATGAAGGAATGAAGCTGCAGCACCATCCTGCCCTACATCTGAAAGTTATGACCTTGCTGTTAAAACCGGTGACTTTTTGACCTCAGCTGAAGCTTGCCTTGAGTCTTGCACAAGTGCACAATGACTCTTGCTCAGATCGGGTAGCATGCCATGCCACGAATGCTCAGAGCGAGGGTTTACTTATGAAGCGAGGCATGCCAGCAGCATGCACATAAGCAGAGCTGCAGCTGCTGTGTAAATCTGCCCGTTATGAGACTGTGATACTTCTGCATACCAAACCATCAGTGATGGTGGATATGAGAAGTGGCACGCTCAGTGGAGTGACACAGATATGGGTGTAACTGATGTGTGAACGTGTCTCGTGTGTGCATGGTGTTGCGTATATGAGTGCACAGGATTGCTACTAAGTTATGGCATGCGTGTGCACAAGGCGCATGTTAGTTTGTGCATTCTGCTATTAATAACATCTGACACATCTCAAGTGTTTATCAGGAGTTTAGAGGCTCTTCAGCAAAAATTGTTGTGCACATGCGGCTGCAGCAGTCAAAGAGTTGATGAGATTGTGTTGTTGGTGTGTGTCTGGAGGCTGCATGTTTGTACAATACACCCTCCTCCACATGCCCGGGCCACTAAAGATAAGGTTGCAGGCGCGGTGTGTGTAACACTAGCTGAAAATGGAGATACAGCGTCTTAATGAGGCAGGCGAGGGCAGGGGGAGAACGGCGGTGATATCAGGAAGTAAGTACAAGGCCCCCTCTTAAACCACTTCACCCCTGAATCTGAATCTGAAAGGAAGCCTGAAAGAAAACAATGCGCAAAGTTTCCTTGCCACACAAACCATTATAAAGCTGGCTCTGATAACAGCGATAACAGCCGCTCTGCCATGCAGTGCTATTCTGGGAGGAGTGGGCTCTGGAAAAACAGGAAATCCCCCTTTGTTTTGGTTGATGTTAGTGATGGTTAGAGCATGCGTGCATTCAAAACAAAAAATGTAATCTTCTATTTTTTTTTAATCTAATTTGTGTTTTTAACAATTATGCTAGCCATTAAATACTCAAGAGCTTCTGCTGGTTGGAAAGTGGATCTGAGTATTGGAGGGGTCAAATGTAGGCTTACAGCTGGTGGGCTTAATGTCTACCACCACTTATGCACATAAGCAAATGTTAAAACCACCTTTGATGATTTTGTTTTTTCCCCCACAATGTGCAGTACTTGGGTCACATCTTGTTTCTTTATACTCTGCTTTCAAGGAGTCAGACATTCTTTGAATTTTTTTTAAAGCGGTCTTGAGCAATAGTTCTCCAGGCATTCAAAGCTTTTCTTTAGATACTACTGCTTCTTCAATCATTTTCAGTACAGTTCTTAGGGGTTTTGCATTGTTGTGTTCCAATGCTTCTCTACTCACCCTGAGCACTTAAAGGGGTTTATACATTCATATAAGCAGTCCCCCCCCCCATGTTAAATAGATTTTTTGTCTAACATTCACACAGTAGATGCATTGGAGAACAACTTGGAGATAATATCTTGCCCAAGAACATTTGACATCCAGACTGGAGCACCCAGGGATAAAATAAATAGGCTTCCGATTAGTAGATGACACGCTCTACCTCCTGAGCTACAGCCGCTCAAAACTGTGCTCCAAAACTGATAGAACTATAAACTCAGAAAAATAATTTATTCCAAACATACTACCGATGAAGTAAAAGAATACCCGGGTAGAAAAAAGCACATGGTGTGTCACTATGAGTCATGGATTGGCCTCCGCTGAGCCTGGATCTCAACATTACTGAAGCAGTGTGACATCATCACGATGGAGAACAGAACAAAAGGCAGCCAACAAAGAGTTTGTATGTCTTCAAGAAGTGTGGAGAACCAATTCTGATGAGTACTTAAAGAAAGAGAGAGAGAGAGTCGGGGTGTGCTGAAGAATAAAGGTCGTAATACCAAAGATATCGATTTTTTTTTTGTCTTATATACTATATTTCCATGTATGACTTTAGATGTTTCCATCTATTTCCCATTTTCAAAATGGGGCAGCTTGAGGCTTTTGTACAATACTGAAGACATGCCAGACATTCAATAACAATAAGAATACATTTCTTCTCTTTTCCCCTTTTATTATTATCTTGACTCTATAATTTGTTTTTCTCTCTATAGCTCCTTGCTCCTTTTCTCTGTTTTCCTCTGTAGTTATCTGTTAAGGGGTGGGGGATGGATGCTCATAAAACCCTCCCTGAACTAATCCACCCCACTCTCTTTAATACACACTGGCAGTGCTGGAAGGATTTGTTTTTCTGCATCCCCCCCGCCCCATCCCACTCCCTTCATCTTCTGATCTCAAGTTACTGTGAATGTTTTACTGTCAGCTTTGTTTAAAAAGAAAAAAAGAAAAAAAAAGAAGGAAAGAAATCCCAGCTGAGAGTTTGGCCTGGACTGCGAGACACAGCTGGTGCCCACAAACAGTTTCCCCAGCTTCTCTCGGCTGACACTGAAATTATAACCTGTCACAGTCTCTTCATTTGAGTGCTTTTCATATGAAAGTGACTCGTGAACACATTTTGGTGACAGTCTAAGCTCCTATAACTTTCAGACCTTCACAATTACACACACAGACACATACATGTATATATATAGCTACACATATATTCTTAGTGATCTGAACCCGAGCGGTGTTTTGTTATTGGACTTCTGTGCAAATCACACTTTGGCCATAACAAACACCTTGTTCGAACATAAGAGTGTCCATAAGTGCACGTGGCACCAGGACGCTCTAGGCCGCAGGTCGATGATTGATTTTGTAATCGTATCAGCAGACCTGTGACCATATGTTCTGGACACTCGGGTGAAGAGAGGGGCTGAGCTGTCAACTGATCACCACCTGGTGGTGAGTCGGATCAGGTGGTGAGGGAGGACGCTGGACAGACCCGGTGCACCTAAACGCGTAATGAGGGTGTGCTGGGAACACCTAGCAAAGGACCCAGTCCGCGAGATCTTCAACGCACACCTCCGGCAGAGCTTCAACAGCATTCCGAGGGAGACTGGGGACATTGAGTCCGAATGGACCATGTTCAGCATCTCCATTGCCGAAGCTGCTGCATTGAGCTGTGGCCGCAAGGTGATTGGTGCCCTTCGTGGTGGTAACCCCCGAACCAAATGGTGGACACCAGAGGTGAAGGGAGCCACCAGGCTGAAGAAGGAGTCCTATCGGGCTTGGTTAGCGGCTTGGGCAGTGGCTGAAGCAAAAACTTGGGTGTGGGAGGAGTTTGGAGAGGCCATAGAAAAAGACTTTCGGACTGCCTCGAAGAAATTCTGGCAAACCGTCAGGCGTCTCAGGAGGGGAAAGCGGCGCTCTACCTGCACTGTGTATAGTGCTTGCGGAGCGCTGCTGACGTCGACTGAGAAAATTGTCAGGCGGTGGACGGAATACTTCGAGGACCTCCTTAATCCCACTGACACGTCTTCCGAGGAGGAAGCAGAGTCTGGGCATGAGGGGTATGACCCGCCAATTTCCAGGGGCGAGGTCACTGAGGCAGTTAAACAACTCCTTGGTGGCAGAGCCCCTGGTGTGGATGAGGTCCGCCCTGAGTTCCTGAAGGCTCTGGATCTTGTAGGGATGTCCTGGTTGACACGCCTCTACGCATGGAAGTTTGCCCAACCAGTCTACACGTGTTTTGTGGACTTGGAGAAGGCATTCGACCGTGTCCCTCTGGGTGTCCTGTGGGAGGTGCTACGGGTGTATGGGGTGTCTGGCCCATTGCTACAGGCCATTCGATCCCTATACAACCGTTGCAAGAGCTTGGTTCGCATTGCCCGCAATAAGTTGGACTCGTTCCCGGTGGGTGATGGGCTCCGCCAGGGCTGCCCTTTGTCACAGATTCTGTTCATAATTTTTATGGACAGGATTTCTAGGTGTAGCAAAGTGACGGAGGGCTTCCACTTCGGTGGCCTCAGAATCTCATCTCTGCTTTTCACGGATGATGTGGTTCTGTTGGCTTCATTGGGTGATGGCCTCCAGCTTGCACTGGAACAGTTCGCAGTGTGAAGCAGCGGGAGTGAGGATTAGCACCTCCAAATCTGAGGCCATGGTTCTCAGCCGGAAAAGGGTGGAGTGACCACTCTGGGTCGGGGATGAGTTCCTGCCCCAAGTGGAGGAGTTCAAGTATCTCGGGGTCTTGTTCGCAAGTGATGAGAGAAGGGAGCTGGAGATCGGCAGACGGATTGGTGCTGCGGTCGCAGTGATGCGGACGCTGCACCAGTCCGTCATGGTGAAGAGAGAGCTGAGTGTAAAAGCAAAGCTCTCAATTTACCGGTCAATCTACGTCCCTACCCTCACCTATGGCCATGAGCTGTGGGTAGTGACCGAAAGAACGAGATTGTGGATACAAGCGGAGCAAATGAGCTTCCTCCGAAGGGTGGCTGGCCTCTCCTTTAGAGATAGGGTGAGAAGTTCAGCCATCCGGGTGGAGCGCAGAGTAGAGCCGCTGCTCCCCCACATCGAAAGGAGCCAGCCGAGGTGGTTCGGGCATCTGACAAGGATGCCTCCTGGGCGCCTCTTGGGTGAGGTATTCTGGGCATGTCCCACTGGGAGGAGGCCCCAGGGCAGACCCAGGACACACTGGAGAGATTATATCTCTCGGCATGGCCTAGGAATGCCTTGGTGTTCCCCAGGATAAGCTGGCAGACGTGGCTGGGGAGAGGGAGGTCTGGGCTTCTCTGCTTAGGCTGCTGCCCTCACAATCCAGCCAAGGATAAAGCGGAAGAAGATGGATGGATGGATGGATGAATGGATATTCTTAGTATATGTGTAGCTATGGTTTAAATGCTACAAATACTTCATGAAATCAGAGAACAGAGAAACAAAGACAATAAAAGAATGATATATGATGATGTGGGTGTGGTCACTGCTGACCTCTAAACAAGTATACTCTTAAATCGAGTCCTTTCTGCCACTGATATTCTATTATTTGCCAGTGCGTTATTCTCACAGTTTTGCAACTTAAGCCTTTTTGTTGTTTTACTTTCTATCTTCAATGTAAAGATCTTTTTTTTAAAAAAAGGATCTTCACAGTATAACACGGAAAGGAGCTAACCTTTATCTTCCTCATTTTTATGCTGTCTTAATGTTGTAAAGTTGTTTTGTGTGACCACGATCGAAGAAAGTCTTGCAGTTTAAAAAAAGGAGAGAAAAAACAGTTAGGCTCGCATATTTAAAAGTCAAAGAGCAAAATAAAAGGGAAATTATTACTCACATCTAAGCTTTTAGATATGACATAATTAAAATAAAAAAAAAGATAAATCTAATCACAGATGAAAATCAACATGTGACTGTGTCATTGTTTATTTAACAAAAACTTAGCCATAATGCATAACAGTTGGTCATCAGGATGTGTGAACACCTCTATACAGAGTAGATGTTTTGGCTGTGTGGAGCATTTGGGTGTGTGTTTACACAATACCAAGGAGGAAAGACATGAGCAGGGACTTTAAATAAGCAACTGTCACCATCCATCAATCTGGGAAGGTTTATAAGGTCATTTCCAAGTAGTTTGAAGTCCATAACTCTCCAATGATAAAGATTATTCGCATATCCCATAAAATTCATTACAAAGGCAGAGCAAACCCATATGGAAAAGAAATAGTAAAAACTTATATGTGATTACTCATGAAAGTGGCCACTTTCATGAGTAAATCATATAAGGCTTACATGATTTACTCATGAAAGTGGCCACTTTCTCATTACTTTCATACATTGTTTTAGTAAGTATCCAAAACATACAAGTTTCATTATATAATTTTTCAAGGGATCTTATATCTGTTTTCACTCTTATATGCTTTTCATACAAGTTTCACACAAGACAGATACAAACTTTATAAGATTTATATATATCTTTTCCATATGGGAAGAGCTACACCTCAGACTCTACAGGCCTTAGTTAGCATGTTAAATGTAAAGTTCATGACAGTACAGTTAGAAAAAGACTGAACAATTCTAGTTTGTTTGGAAAAGCTACCAGGAGAAAGCCTTTTCTCAATAAAAAGAGCATGGCGTTTTGCAAAATTGCATCTGAAGAAACCACAAGATTTCTGGAATAATATCTTGAACAGATGAGACCAAAGTGAAGATGCTTGGCAGAATGCACAGCTCAGTTTTTGGTTATGAAACACAGCATATCAGCACAAACACCTCAAACCATCTATGGGCCATTATATTCTCATAAATATCATCCTAATTTGTCTGTTTTGCACTTTAAAAAAAATCTAAGAGCACTAGTTTACCCAACCCTGTTGTAAAACCTCAGTTGTGAGGGTGACAGCTGAACCATGGTCATCATGACAATCTCCTAGCAAGGACCGAAACTCCTACAATGCCCTGTCATTAAGAAAGCGTCTCCAAGGACAATGATGTCATCTCTCTGCCGTTAGATAAGAGCAACCTAGAAAGTCCCATCTGTGTGACCGTCAAAGGTCATTTTAATAAACTGGATGGGTGAGGTCTCTCATCAAAAAAGTATTCACGCTCGCACTTGTTGTCATGTTTTAGCTGTGCACAGTATACAGACATGCACCGAAATAAATAATCACGCTGCTTACTGCTTCCTTAGAAGAAATACAAATGTGTGTGTACAGATGTGAAATTTGAGTCACCAAAGTTACAACAAAATGCACAAAATGTCATTGCTAACAACTTTGCATCAGATGTGACATCTGCAAATATCTGTCTATGCACAAAGCTTGCAAGAGAGTGCAAGAGTGCTCTGTGAAAGACACATTAGGAGAAAAAAGTATTGTCACGCTTAAGAAATTATCTGGTTTAAATCTCCAGAGCTGCAATAATGTTTTTTTCAGACTACCGAGGTGTGTTGTTTCAGAGTGTCTGTGCGCCAGCAGCTGGATGTCATTACTAGCAATGCTTGTGCGTGTTCTTCTCAGCTCCCCTTTTGGCCTTTTGTAAGTGTTTGTGGTGCCAAAAGTTGATTCCCTGTGCACCGCTGCTCAACCAGAAGTTACCCACGCAAAATTAGTCCTGTGCCAAAACGGACAAGCTCCCCATCATTCACCCTAGTGACAGTCAGTGCAGTTTTTTGGGACTAATCACACTGGGGAAGGGTAGCTTTGGTGTCATTTAGACATCATGGGGTTCAAGTTAGTCAGCTGTCAGAAAGGTTACACATGGTGTATAAAATGCTAATTTTATGAGGGAGATTTTCACTTACTGACCACATTGTTTATGACCCTGGGAAGGTGGTGGTGATATACAAATAATTGAGTCTTTGAACATATGGTAAACAGACTGCTGCTTATGCAGCGCCTTTCTGCTCAAAACTAGCATCATTCACTTTCATACAATTGCTTTTTTTTTCTGTACACAATAACCTAACCTTCACACAGTCATGATACATCTGGGGCAATGGCTTCCCCAAGCTCCTCCTGGCTCCTAAGGGTGACCCCTTAGGAGCCAACACCAGCACCCTTCAGCACCCTCTGAGCCACAACTACACAGAACCAAACACTACAGAAAAAGACTAAAATGTAAGGTTAATGTAATTGACTTCTTATTTCAAGAATTTCAGATGTTATTTGAGAGCTACACTATATTTCCAAAAGTATCCAGTCACCCATCCAGGTGCTCCAATCACTTCCATGGCCACAGGTGTATAAAATCAAGCCCAGAGGAATGCAGAGTGCATACAGTGGGGTCAGCAGATGCTAAGATGGAAAACGCACAGATGTTGCTAACTTTTCTCCCACTGAAAGCGTTACATCCAGATGAACAGAATCAACACTTGGGGATTTACTTCTCAGGAGTGACAAATCATGCTTCTCTGTCTGGAAATTCGATGGAAAAGTCTGGGTTTGGCAGTTGCCAGGTGAACGGTACTTGCCTGACTGCCTTGTGACAAGTGTAAAGCATGGTGGAGGGGGGATTATGGTGTTGGGTTGTTTTTCAGGACATGGGCTCAGCCCTCAAGTAAAAGGACCCAAGATGTTTTAGACAACTTCATGCTCTCAGCTTTTTGAGAACAATTTGGGGATGGTCCCTTCCTGTTCCACCATGACTGCATACCAGTGTACAAAGCAAGGGCCATACAGACATGGATGAGGGAGTTTGGTGTGGAAAAACTTGACTGGCCTGCACAGAGTCCTGACCTCAACATGAGCTGAGACAGTGAGCCAGCCTTTCCTGTACAACATCAGTGTCTGACATCACAAATGCTTTTCTGGAAGAAACACCTTCGTTCTGGATTATCAAAGTAATTGGGATTCATTACCTGGGGATCATGTATGATTTGACACTTTCAATATCAGCTAGCAAGAGTTAAGATTTTAGCAATTTAGTTTTACAGTATAACATTGAATTTATTCATTCATTCATTTAAATTAAATTCATTCGTTTAAATTTAAATTAAGCCCTCAAACAACAAACCACAGAAATATTTTTAAAGTTCAGGTCACACTACTATAATTTCCTTAATACTAACCATGTGGGCAGGGCCAGTTAGGGCTAGTCGTGACTTATAGGTGCAAAAAGAGGGAGTGAAACCAGAGTTTGCGTGACTAGGATTTTTATCTGACAATGTGTGAAAGAGACACAGACACAGCAACTTGAGCACAAACATGTGCATGGCACGTGGGTTTATTTCTCTCTCATATCTGTACATATCCCTTTTTATTGCTATGGTCTAAAACCACAACTTTATCAACAGCAGTCAATGTCTGACACGAGGTTTCCATGTCTGTCTAGGCTGTGGGAAAGTGTCTGATGGAAACAACTATTTACACTCTAGTTATGCATGTGACAACACATCCTCAGTGTGAAAAAGGCAACATCTCATACAAGGTGATACTAACAGAAGCCACCGTGAGAACAGCATATGCTTTGCAATGTTATGGCCATGGTACACAAAACTCTGATAGATATTCAATATCGGTGTGCAAATCTGCATTTTAAGGTTATTCTTCAATATCACTAACACTTGGTCCTTTATGTAGTTATGGTCAAGTTTTCATTTTTCTGAAAGAAATGAATGAAAATCCAGCTTCCATCAGCCTGCTACAGTGTACTAGTAACCTCCATTCTCATGGTTTGGCTTGGTTTTCTGAGAAATTAATCCAAAAATATCTACAGAGTAGCTGCATAGAGTTGGGTGGGGTGAGGGGGTTGCAGAGGGAAACCTTCATAAAGTAGCATGAAGCCGCCTTTATTTACATTTCTGGTGTAATAAACACTTTGAATGACTTTTAACCCGGAAACTGGGCCACTAACATCATGACTGTTCAGCAACTTGAGTCCCGCTGTCGTACCGCACTTAACAGTGGTTGTGGCTTTATGCTTGTAACTTTGTTTCTCACACACAACAGAAAAAGAAAGTTGCTCATTTCCCACAACAAGGGCTCACAGCGCAATATTCATAAAGGGGAAACCACGACTGATATCACACGCCTCTGTCGCCACGCCTGCGCTCAGTTTGTGTCTTTTCCTGTATTATGAGCTCTTTTTTGATAACTTGATTTTGATCTAGACTCTATTTAATTAGAGATCAGTGATTTTACAAACAAATACCACTCTTAACTTTAAAGGTCATAAAAGTTTGAATGGTATTGTATAGTATCACCTTTTTATCTTAAACACATTTAGATATGGCTTTTTAAAACCACATTACTCTGCCATCTTTGCAATCCCTCTCAGGCTCTAACCTTGGGACCATGCCCCAGGACACCCTCGGTTTGTGTTAAGGCCTGAATGTTTACAATGTCCTGGCCCTGCCGACAAACACAAAAGCAGCGGGAGTCATCTCTGCAACAGACTAAAATTGGGCTTGCACAGCAGAGCAAACACAGCTGCTCAAAGAAACAGTGCATACAAACTCAACTGAGCACTGAAACAGAAAGTCGAGGAGAGGCGATACGTGTTTAACCAGTTTATCATCTTAACTAATAAACAGTGTATCAAGCAGAGCAATAAAGCGACATTCCAAATGGGTTTCTTATTCTCACATTGTGATACACATTATGGTGGCCTTTCAGTACACAAAGAAAGACACTAAACACCTGTGTGGTTATACAGAAAATGTGCTCTTATTTACACAGTGGATAAAATATTCACAGCAGAGTTGAAAAAGTGACAAGAACATTTGAAAGACTTTCACACTAAAAAGAATGTAAAACCCTCAATCACTAGTTTTATTATTATTATTATCATCATCATCTGCCCCATTTGCTTGAGAATTAGTCACAGTGTGACACAGTCCATCAAGCGCGGTGCTTTCCCCACTGAGTAAAAACCCAGATGTTGTTTCCTCTGGAGAAAGGCCAAACTACTGTGTCTCCACTGACACAAACCAGAGCCTATGATGTGTTATATGACTGTCAACATCAGGGCCAGTGGTTGGACCATTCTGATGTTGTCTGGTAGGTTACAGTAAAACGGCTCTTTCATTTGGAGATCATAACAAAGCTGTTTTTTCCAGGAAGCTCTTATAGACAAGTCTTGCATGGAGAGATATGCCAGTTGCCCCTTATGTAAAGAGACTGTAGCTACAGTATAGTGCTTGTGTGTCACATTTAAGTCTGCTTAAAACTAAACATTCCTTGACTATGTCTTTATCGATGTATTAATGTGGAAACCTGAATCAGCTTTGTTTTAAATGCATGGTGCTTCCATTGTTACATAAGCTGTGTCATGGTTTGCTGAGGCAAAACAAAACAGGAGCACCAGAAAGACAAAAAACAAAACACAAGTCCAGCACCAAAAAAAAAACCAATGAAACGAAATACACCATAGCCCAAGAAAAATGGAGTCCAAAACAGAAGAGTTCAGGGGGCCGGCCAGGGGGCCGACAGCACAGGAGTCCAAACAGTTCAGGGGGCCGACCGTGCGGACGGCAACAGCGGCGACGTGGAAACAGTCCGGGAGGCCGACCGTGCGGACGGCAACAGCGGCGACGTGGAAACAGTCCGGGAGGCCGACCGTGCGGACGGCAACAGCGGCGACGTGGAAACAGTCCGGGAGGCCGACCGTGCGGAAGGCAACGGTGGAGACTCAGGTGAAGGGAGTCTGGGGGCCGCCCACGACGGCGATGGCGCCTGGCCAGTGGCCTAAAAAGTGGCCGTTTAGCTGCAGACCCAAACGAGGCTGGGCCAGGCGAGGCTGAAGACACGGAGGCTGGGCCAGGCGAGGCTGAAGACACGGAGGCTGGGCCAGGCGAGGCTGACGGCTGCGAGGCTGGGCCAGGCGAGGCTGACGGCTGCGAGGCTGGGCCAGGCGAGGCTGACGGCTGCGAGGCTGGGCCAGGCGAGGCTGACGGCTGCGAAGCTGGACCAGACGAGGCTGACGGCTGCGAAGCTGGACCAGACGAGGCTGAAGACTCTGAAGCCGGAGACGGAGGCACTGCAGGCGGCGGCGTGGAAGCCGGAGACGGAGGGGATGCAGGCGGCGGCGTGGAAGCCGGAGATGGAGGGGATGCAGGCGGCGGCGTGGAAGCGGCAGCGCTGCAGACTGGACGGATCCCTTTGACCCTCCAGCGACGACAGGAGATGAAGGCCGGAGCGGTCCTACGGACCCTCCAGCAGAAGTCATCACTAAGCCAGCAGTCATGGAGGCCACTAGCTGACACAAAGGCGACTGGCAATGCACTGAGCACTGGCTCTGCCCAGGCAACGCTGACATGGTGCAGTTCTCAGGTGGCTGCTTAAACGTCAGGGGTCCAGAATCAGCTGGGGACTGAGACCTAGCCTCTGGGGAAGCCCTGGAGCGGCAAACTGTGCCAATGGCGGCTAAACTATGAAAAGCACCTTGAGTTGAAATTAGACTTTCTCGCTGCATGGAGTGAATGAGTGAAACTGGTAATACTGCAGCCTGAACTGCAGGTGACACTGGAGGCGCAGGGGCCTGAACTGCAGGTGACACTGGAGGCGCAGGGGCCTGAACTGCAGGTGACACTGGAGGCGCAGGGGCCTGAACTGCAGGTGACACTGGAGGCGCAGGGGCCTGAACTGCAGGTGACACTGGAGGCGCAGGGGCCTGAACTGCAGGTGACACTGGAGGCGCAGGGGCCTGAACTGAAAGTGACACTGGAGGCTCTGGAGACTGAACTGAAGGTGACACTGGAGGCGCAGGGGCCTGAACTGCAGGTGACACTGGAGGCTCTGGAGACTGAACTGCAGGTGACACTGGAGGCTCTGGAGACTGAACTGCAGGTGACACTGGAGGCGCAGGGGCCTGAACTGCAGGTGACACTGGAGGCGCAGGGGCCTGAACTGCAGGTGACACTGGAGGCGCAGGGGCCTGAACTGCAGGTGACACTGGAGGCGCAGGGGCCTGAACTGCAGGTGACACTGGAGGCGCAGGGGCCTGAACTGCAGGTGACACTGGAGGCGCAGGGGCCTGAACTGCAGGTGACACTGGAGGCGCAGGGGCCTGAACTGCAGGTGACACTGGAGGCGCAGGGGCCTGAACTGCAGGTGACACTGGAGGCGCAGGGGCCTGAACTGCAGGTGACACTGGAGGCGCAGGGGCCTGAACTGCAGGTGACACTGGAGGCGCAGGGGCCTGAACTGCAGGTGACACTGGAGGCGCAGGGGCCTGAACTGCAGGTGACACTGGAGGCGCTGGGGCCTGAACTGCAGGTGACACTGGAGGCGCTGGGGCCTGAACTGCAGGTGACACTGGAGGCGCTGGGGCCTGAACTGCAGGTGACACTGGAGACGCTGGGGCCTGTACTGCAGGTGACACTGGAGGCGCTGGGGCCTGTACTGCAGGTGACACTGGATGCGCAGGGGCCTGAACTGAAGGTGACACTGGAGGCTCTGGAGACTGAACTGAAGGTGACACTGGAGGCTCTGGAGACTGAACTGAAGGTGACACTGGAGGCTCTGGAGACTGAACTGAAGGTGACACTGGAGGCTCTGGAGACTGAACTGAAGGTGACACTGGAGGCTCTGGAGACTGAACTGAAGGTGACACTGGAGGCTCTGGAGACTGAACTGAAAGTGACACTGGAGGCACTGGAGACTGAACTGAAAGTGACACTGGTGGTGACTCTGGAAACTGAACTGAGGGTGACACTGGAGACAGAACTGAGAGTGGCTGCGGGGCAGCTAACTGAGCTGAGAGTGGCTGCTGAGCAGCTAACTGAGCTGAGAGTGGCTGCTGAGCAGGTGATATGCTGTTCACAATATCATCTGCCGCACAGAACACCGCCCCTGAATGAACAGTCACACAGTCCGAAAACAGAAAAGAGTCCTCACTCACCACAGCCGGCGAATTAGAAGCCCGAACGTCCGGCTGTGGGGTGGCGCGCCGCCGGCGCAATCGCCGTTTCCTCCCCACAGACGGCTCTGACGGGCCGGGCAAGATCACATCTGGCGGGTCGGGCAGCGAGGCAGGAGTGGCTGAGAGAAGGTGAGGTGTGTGCCGGAGAAAAGCCTGCATGGTCGGAGGAAGCGACTTTAGAAGCCATGGCAGGCCGGAAAAGAGCCGTTGTAGCCGGTTTTCAACGGTGCGGCGAAGCTCGTACGGAGGATTCTCCAACCACAGCCCGAGGAGGATCTCCACATTGTAGCTGATGTCATCCTGGAGCTCCTCGGACGGATTGAGTGCCGCAGGGTCCATGCTGGCTGGTTCGTACTGTCACGGTTTGCCGGGGCAAGCCGTGTGGAATTATTTAGGACCAGGACGCGGCAGCTCTGGTGCAGGTGAGTATTTATTAACGAAGGAAATACAAACAACAAAGGCACTGGGAACATGAAACTGGAACCTAAACTGGGTAAAACTAACAAAACAAACCAGAAACGAAGATGCAGGGAGGTCCGGGGAAATACACATGGAGAGATGCAGGGAGACCGAGGGGAAACAACACAGACGAACCAGCAACGACTAAGACAGAAGACAAGACTTAAAAACACTCAGAGAACACAGGGAGATCACACACAGGTGGGGGACACAGCTGGGAGTGATTAACGTGACGAGACTAGGGAGGCAAACTGAAAGCACTCACATAAGACGCAGACCTTCAAAATAAAACAGGAAACACATACACCCAATGACACAACGCAAAAACTTCACACAGACTCGGGAACACATAGGAACATGAAAACAAAACCCAGAATAATAATAACTACTAAAACATAAACACGGAGTCACAAACTCCGGAACATGACAAGCTGTTGCCAGAAATATGCAGTTTGACTTAGTAAGTTGTTCCCAAAGGTCACATCGACTATGTAAACCAACTTTGAAATGAAAGAACTCAAACTGAAAACATGTTTGAAAATGCTTTTTAAGTATGCACCAACATAACGCCTTTAGAGTAAAAGATTTACACCTAGAAAGTAAATACAGACAATTTCAACACCCCCGATGTGGGTTTGAAAATAAGCCCGAGGACACATCAGAGACCTCTTCATATATTCTGTCTGTTCCTAAGCTCATACAAGAGATCATCCAGCTTTTTTTTTTTTTTTTTTAAATAACTTTCAGTTCAAAAATCAGCATCTTTGAGATATGCTGGTGTAATTTGCACATGACTGAAGGCACATTAATGCTTA
Organism: Rhamphochromis sp. 'chilingali'; assembly: GCF_963969265.1. Classification (NCBI taxonomy): domain Eukaryota; kingdom Metazoa; phylum Chordata; class Actinopteri; order Cichliformes; family Cichlidae; genus Rhamphochromis; species Rhamphochromis sp. 'chilingali'. Next base: position 9,492,168 of record NC_137932.1, on the reverse strand, counting down.
TTTTCTCCTTCCCTTAAGTTCAAAATTAGCATATACTTTTATAAACTTTAAAAAAAAAAGGCAAAAAAGTTCTAAAATATGATATTTTGTCTTTATTCAATTTTCAGTTGGGGTTTAAATCCCAAAGTCAACCTTTCTGTCAATTCTGCCATCGTTCCACGATATAAATAGAACCTGACTCTCACTCTCTGTAGTGTGCAAAGGCATGACTTAAGAAAATTAAAAGATATAAGCATATAGATCGGGTGTGGCTCCTAAGTGTAGTGGTTAACACATTTTCATAACATTCAAAACATCTTGTAGCCAGGAGGTGACAATTTCCTGGGAGGTTTGCACCAAGAAGGGAGTCCAGTGTAAAAATCTGCCAAATCTTCAACTTTTTAATTTGAATTTTGTCCCTGCTTTTTGAAAATTGTATTTTTAGAAGTACATGCTTCAGTATCTACTGCTGTGAAATTAAAAGAGGTCCATTGCTTTTTTCAGACATTCAAAGTGGATAAAGCCTCAAAAACGGGTCATTTTAGCTCTTTGCTAGTTTGCCAGGCAATATGATGACATCATATCAAACTTTTGGTGATATAAACCAGATGTAACTGTCAGGAAATTAAAACAATATGACGCTTTCATAAGGGGTTATAGGTGCATAAATGCTAAAAATGGGCTGTTTTAGCCTGGTTGCTAGGTAACATGATGATATGATAAGATGTGATCTAGATAAGAACTTTAAGGAGCCTGACAAGTGCATGCTGAACTTCTGCTTGTATTTTAGGAGGCGTCTTACAGACAGGCAGGGATCTGGTGGAGATTTATATGGCAATTTTCAAAATAATAGTCACTCTTGCTATCAGCACAGCACATCACGATGGTGCATCGTTTCCCTATTTTTAAGGTTTCCATATAACATCTCACAGCCTTCATTTCTCTTTATATGTCACAGTATTGTCTCGACTTTATCTGAGGAAGTCCAACACACAACTGTTCTGTCACTGTTTCCTTCCTCACCTCCCCTTAGTGCAGCCGCACGCCGTCCTTTCCGTCAGATAGAGAAAGGCCCTCACAGTGGCAGGCCGCATGCACAACATGATAGAAAGCTTCAGGCAGAGCCCTGCGTGTAAACAAGCGTGAACAATAAACCAGCATGGCGACTCTATCAACTCCTTTCCTTCCCTCTGCTCTCACCCTGTCTTCTGAGGGCATTAGATCATAGCCGACACCTATCAAAGCTACTACAGGGTGCTTGGACCTGTTGTGCCTTTAATGATACATAATTAAATGTTGCCATAGTGATATGATGTAATGCTATGCTTGTTTTACTTGATCTTGAGCTCATTGTACTTTCTTGTGTAATGTTAGCCAGAGCCTCTTCATGTGTAGCCTCATAGGTATTTTCCACGTGCACTCTGTAAAGTCATAAAGGCATTATATAATTTTTAGTATGCATTTAAGAACTAAAAAAAATAAAAGTCCAGTGTCTTGTGAGAGTTTATCGGGATAATGTTACACTTGTGTCTCTTAGCTTGTCCGTTCATGTCAGAGTGCCAGGTTCAGGTCATATAATGGTTCAGGAAGGGGAGTAAAAAAAAAACTGATGCAAAGGCCATTGTCTGATAAGAGTCTCTGGAGACGGTGTAGGTTTCTCTCTCACCGATGCTGCTGACTGAAATGGAAAATCAGCACTGCTGCTCTTTGGGGGTGTTGAAATGTCAAGAGAACAGATGTGACAAGTGTTGCAGAGAAGAAAAAAAAAGGATCTGCCTGCTCAACTTGAAGCCAACTTAAGGTGCAAACAAGAAAGTTTATGTTTGCATTGAATTAAATGAATAAATTACTAGTGAGTTGGTTTCGTGTACACAAAGCATGGCTTTTGGGTGTAGATGTTTACATAAATGCTAACATATGTTACAGCTTTTCATTTTTCACAAAAAGACCAGGAGAGCTTTCCAAGGAATAAACGTGTAATAATCAGATCAGATACGAATGTTTCTTTTTCTAACCACAGTTTATGTTCTTCAAGGTTACAGTGTTATTTGTAATGGAAACTAACCAAGATCAGCAGCTAATCTGTGCGCAACAGACATTATATGAACACTTATTCTGGAATTTCTGGAGAAGGTATTGCTCTGCTTGTTTTTGCTTTTATGTAATAAAAATAATCTGGCCCTCTTCAAAATAGGTAAATACAACCTTAGATGAACAACAATGCATGCCATATTACACCGTGTCATTATTTATTTAAGAGAAACTAGGCAAAAAGCAGAAGCAGTGTGTGGAAAACTATGTGTACCCTAGTTGTTTCCATAGGAATTAAGAGGGAAGATAGAAGCACTTGATTAAGTGATCATCAGCAAGTTTGAGCACCTCTAAAAAAGTCTCTATAAAAGCTGCTTTCTCACCCGTAAGGTGAGATTGTGCAATGCTCCGAAAACCTGACAAAAATCCTGAGCTACATCTCAGACTCTGCAGGCTCAGCTAGCATGTTTAGTGTTAAAGATCATGACAGGACAATTAGAAGAAGACTGAACAAGTGTGGCTTTTGTATGTATGTTTAAATGCTCTCTGTCAAACATTCACACATCAGGGTTTAGCTAAAGTACACTTTGGCACACAGACTTGGACAACTAGGGATTGAACCAAAAACCTTCCAAACAGTACACGACTTGCTCTACCTCCTGACCCACAGCAACTCCATATAGGAGTAGGGTGTATTTAGCTTTTCTACGACCTGCTAAAGATCAGATCATTTTTATGATGTGCTTATTTCTTCCCAGAGTATTTGTTAAATCTGGAATAGTCATTGTGAGATTTAAGGTCTGTTCATTACTCCTTGCTGGCACTGTGCAGTTCCAGGCTTGCATATCTTAGGAAATACATATAGATCAGCAGTGACATGGTATTAAATGAAACAGAGAGGTCAGCGAGACAGATTTCTGTCCTCTCTCCGACACTGTGAAGATACATTTTTAAATATTAGTATACTTCTTTGGGGTTTTCTGCTGCAATAGTGATCCGTACAGCTGGAGTAGTGTTGTGTGTCCTGTTTGATGCTTCCCATATTTATTATCTTGGCTATGCTTTTTTTCCAGGCCACAAAATCTGTGGAGAATATTACACTGTTCAGTAATAATCAGGTGGGTAAACACAAGCAAATATGATTTTTAAGACAGCAGACAAATAAGCAGCAACAAGAGCCAGTGCATGCCTTTCCCCCTGCCAGGAAAACAAAGACAGTGATCACACTATCTGTGTCATGAAGGCAAAACATTAGTGCTCATTTCCTATAATTTTCTGTTTCGGTGAGCAGCTATCACGCTGTATAAAAGCAAAGAAAATGCAAAACAGAAAGAGAGAGCCCTTACTCTCGGCTTCCAAATCAAAGAGCCCCTCTGACTGAGTGCACATCCATACAGCCAAATCTCTGAGTTGGTGAACTCAGTGAACTACCTCCTGCTAATTTAAAGAGACAGGTTCCGCATCATCGGTAAATCTTCCCATTAAGTGCCTCCAGTTGGAATACCAGCACACACATGTGCTCTCTCTTGTAAGTGTTCTCTTAAAGCACATTGTTTCCAGCTGATCCCCTCCCCTCTTCTCAGAGCTGGGCAATGCCAAAAGTTCCCCTCGCAGGCCCGTTCTTACTGGGCTTGTTTGGGGACATCTGCTGCCATGTCCAAATATTGTTTTTGGCTGAGCCGCTCGCTGCCTCTGCTGCGAGAGAATAGAGCTGTGAACTATTTTTACCTCAGCGGGATCGACTGTGTTAACATACAAAACAATGCTTCTCTCCCTCTCAGTCTTCCAGCTGCAGAGCAGGGCAGCGACGGCTGGAGAGTGCGAGCTCATGTTCAGGTGGCGAGTGGGTATTAATAACAGTATGCGTGACCTTTTAACCTCTTTCTACTCTCTCTGGTTTTGACTTGCGCTCACCGAGTTTTCGGGCACTTCGGCAAAAAGAAAGCAGAGTAACGGCGTTGGGTGGAGGGGGTTCGGAACTGACTCAATGTCTTGTTTAACTCGAAACTGAATGACCTACATTGGCAGTGAAACGTGTCCATGAGCAGCTGAGGTTCAAGTAAGGACAATAACCGAAATGTACACATGTATACATAATTTTCTTTAACTTATGACAGAATAAGCATCGTGACACTCCTCTACCAAATGACTTCCATCAAAAATTAGGCTTATTATTTATAAGCACCATGCATTGGTTTGAAGAGAGTTACCCAGTTAGTTCTTTCAGACACTTCAGTTTGGCATTAAACAATGAGTGTCTGACTCAATTTCTTTTTGGGATTACAGTGGACTCCTTTAGGCCCCACTTAATGCAGAGACCTTAGATGTTTCGGGGCACTCAGAGGAAATTATTCTTGGGCTAAGTGAAATGAAAACACTGGAATAGGAAGGATCTGTGTTTTAACTGGAGGATATAACGACTCGTTTGTCCTTCACATCATATTCCAGTATTAATAGATCTCTTCTGGTCCAGACGGCAATGGAGGAAAGCTACAGAGTACAAAAATAACAATTAAGTCAAGGGGGGAAAAAAGGAAAACTAAACACAAAGATATTCATGATGGTAAAGGCGAGAACAGGCACAATTTTAAAATGCTATCTGTGTTTCAGAGACTTACAGATTAGTGTTTTCAGTTTAACATCTTTATGGGTGTTAATGTCTCTTTTATTCAGATGCAATATCTCAAACATGACTGACCTGATCTGACCCCATTCAGACTGATAGCAGCTTACTGCAATATGTTAAAAAATCGTATCATGAATGAAATATTGTGACAATATCATATCATGGGGTGTCTGAGGATTCCCACCTCTGTTGGGTATGTGAAGGAATTGAGCTCAAACATGCAGCATACACTTGTTAGTTGGTGAGGTTGAATCACATTGTCATCCTAAAAAGGAGTTTCTCATAACATTTGATAATGCTTGTCATTACTGTTTGGTCACCTATTACAGATGCAATATATATTGGATGTATTGCATTGTATTGTATCACTTTGCATTATGTTCTACTGTGTCATATTTTATTGCGTTTTACTGTTTTATTTATTATTTCAAACACATTTGTATATTACAGCTGTAAAAATCATTATTCTATAAACACAGAAGCTACAATAATTGTTCTTTTCCTCTGTTCGAGTTTGCATTGCATGTACGCATATATGCAGCAAGAAGCATTTGTCCCTTGTTGCATGAAGCACACCTTCACAGGAGAAGTGTAATTCAGTTAAATTGCCTCAAGGTGGTTTATACTGTAAGGTAAAGACCCTGAAATATTAGAAATGACTCCCTAAAATCATACAGCCCTGTATGAGCAAGAACTTGGAAACAGTGGGAAGGAAAAGCTCAATTTTAACAGGAAGAAACAGGCCGGGGGAAGGGCAGCCAGCTGCCCCAACAAGCTGGGGATGAGGGTAAAGAGAAGAGAACATTTCTGGTCTCTAAGTTCGAACTAAGTTGATCCTAATGGCATCCCAATGAGCTACTGCGTTTTTTCTGAAATGACAAAATATGACATTTTACAACAATCTTCGCTAAATAGTATTGACAATGTGAAGGAAACAGACCTAAACGTGTAAAACAAAAACTTATAGAAAATGAAAAGATAATATTTTTTAAATACACTAACCTTAAGCACATATAGGCCTGGTATATTTGGAGTACGGGCCAAAGCACTACACCATAAATTCAAGAAAAGCAATTTGTGGCTTTTGTTTACCCAGCAATAAGTCACTTAGTCAGTTCCTTTGTTCTTACCCCATACTCCATCATTTCCACAAAGCTTATTGCTACAAATATCTCCATGCAGAGCTTGAAAGTAACATAAAAGTCCCTGCTTTATGTCTATGGGAACACACATACATAACTGGTTTGGTCTTTTACAAAAGCGACTTTATCACACCTATGATTCAAAGGTTGACTGAATGTTAGCTATTGTTACCATTCAGTACGCTCTTCGTACACAGTTAGTAACTGATTGCAAAGCGCATTATGTTACTGAGTCAGTATGCCACTGTGCAAACTGATACTGCTTCTCTGGAAGTATTCCTGGTTGTTTGCCAAGTCAATAAACAGGATTATAAGAGCTTGACACTGAGCCAGCAGTTCGACCGTGATAAACAAAACTTTTTTAGAAAGGGACAACCAGGAGTTTAGATGACATCAGAGAGTGGAGACCGATTATGCCATTGTAATCAACAGACAACAAAACAGGGGGAATAAACCCAACAACCCCCAAGTACATTTGATAAGTGATCATGTAAAGTATGATTTGAATATTCTTAGAAAAAGATGCTGACGTCCAGTGTGATTTCATAGTAAGCAAAACTCAAAATGATCCTCATTGGTTTTCCTTCACAATGAAGTCTTTGTGATGGTAGTTAGGCTGAGATCAGGTGAAGTGACAGCATCACAAGGCTCTCTTCTGTGTCTTTTTGTTATTGGAATTTTTATAACGTTGTAATGCAGATTTACAAAGTAATGTAATGAAGAATTATGCAAGTTTAATGGGGAGAAAATAAATATTTTTCTGTATCACTATCTGCTTTCCAAGAACATTGTTTGCTCTATGTTAGCTGACGCTTTTTTCTTGTCAACATAGATGTTCTTGTTTTAATAGAGTTTAATTCTAAATAAATAAATAAAAGCTTTTATGAGATCATTTATCGCACACCATTAAGACAAGCTTTTCTAAAACTCCCACTGTACACTGCAGTCCCTGGCACACATAAAACAGTGGAGCTAGTCTTAAGAATAGGTGCATCTGTGAAGACAATTAACCTCGGGAATATGATTTCTTAACAGCAGGTTCTATTTATTACTAAACCTGTGTTGTGGTGGGTATTATACTTTGTTACTTTCAGGCTAACTGTTAGCATCCATTTTTATTTATTTATTTTTGTAAATTGAAAACAATGTGTTCTCCCTAAAAATTTCTAACAGACATTGCTGGTGTGTTTATATTAGCCTAACAATACCAGTGTAGCTAGCCTTGGCATGGTGGTTCAGTATAAAAGATGGACATAGATACGTTCTTATAGAGAACCAGTTCACCGTAGTCCAGTTCCTTGGATCCTGCTTATCGGTTCCACTTGGGTCTTGGCATCTGGGCCTGAAACGTGGCGCCAAAGCTGAATGGAATTAAGCCTGTTCTCTATTTAATGTCCACCAGACGGCGACTCTCGGGTGACAAAAATGAGGGGCTGCTCATTTCTTTCTAAGTGAGCAAACGTACAAATTCAGCAGGTTTGAATCCTGGTTTGTTCTGTCGGACAGTTCAAGTGTGCTTGAACTACAAAGCTGCGATGTATCGTTGGTGGTAGTGGTTGGGTGTTAGGGTTGTTGTAGCTAAGAAGGTAGAGCATGTCAGCTACTAATTGGAAAGTTGGTGGTTGGATCCCTGGCTGCTCAAGTCTGCAGGCCAAATATCCTTGGGGAGGATACTAACCCTGAGTTTCTCTGTTAGATAGAAAGCACTTAAGTATACAAAAATGGTGCATCATTGGTCTGTGCTGTGTGACTGAATAGTCTATAATAAATTATATTTTTATGCAATATTCTTTTAAGAAACTTTCACACCAATAAAGCACACTTTGGACTGTACTGGACTGACTGTGTGTGTTATAGAAACTTTTTATTGAATGGTTAAAAGTGGCTTGTGGTCTAAAGCACTGTGTGTGCTCAGTAAGACTAGAAAAAAAACACTATTGGGTCCATTAATATATCTCAATGCTAACCCCCAACTACCCTCAACCTCATAAATCCTCTTTGTTATAGATGCCTGAACTCTAATTGATTATACTACCTAGAAGAGGAGCTATACAGATTTAAAAGCGTTTATAACATTTTAAATCTTCTCTGGTGTCTCAGTGTGTTTGCTTTGGAGAATTCAATGAGCATTTAGAGATTTAGCCTTAGCACGCAAATAGTTTTTGTTAGATACTAGCATCAATTTTAAGTTGAAAAGCATATCTTGCTGTGGCTCACTCTCTTCCTTCCCCAATTCTGAATCAGATTCTACTCTGTGATTCTACTCGCTGTGATTTTCAGCGTGACTATATAATACTGAATGATCATTTTTATTGCATATTGCCATCCCTTTGTCCAAGAGATACAGGGAAAACGAGCAAGAACGAGACTCTTCAGCTGACAGAAAGCGTTTGGCCGTGCTGCAGCTCTTCTCATCTGTTTTAAATTAGAGAGCAGTCACCACAATATAAATACCCTGTTATCATGAAGTAGTTTAGCCTCCCCCGATACAACCCTGAGATGACAGAGACAACAACGGACGCCCAATACACCAAGTCCCCCTGGGGGCATGTCACGACTCGAGGACTGCATTTAACTTTTATTACCCAAGGAGATGAATTGGCTGCTCCCCACCCTTATTTGGGAGTGTGGTGTGTGTATACGAAGGGTTGCGGTTCTAAAGTAAAGGCAGCATGGCTCAGTCAGAGTGGAGCCAGGTAACTGAGCAGGGCTCCAGTGTGAAGTACACTCGGAGACATCATGACTCATGTCTTATTTTGTTGTTTAAGATTTTCTTTCTTTTTCTTTCTTTTTTTTTGGCCTAGTGTCAGAGAAAGCTGCAAGGCGAGATGGTTTAAATGAAAATATACAGAGACCCTAAAATCCCATAATCTGGCATACAAGGTATTTATCTTGTGTGTTCAAGCAGTTCATTATTAAGAAAAACTACTTAATTTACTACAAATTTAAATGCATCTCAAACACATTGTGACATAACCCAAACCTGGATACGCGGTAGGAGATGAATGAACACAAGATAAAAGATATGGTCTTGCAAGAGTGAAAATAAAGAGCTGCATATGGTATAAAATGTGCAATGACATAAATCAAAACAGCTACTTTGTGAATCAGTATCATAGTTAACAACCAATACCAGTAGACCAGCATACCTCAATAGCATCATTTGCCAAGAAGCAGGTTGGCGTTATGGGTAGGTGTTGGAAAGCATTAATGACTGTATGGTAGCACATACAAAATTTGCTGCTATTTTGTAGACAGTTGTCGACAGTTGGCTAAATCCACAAAAAGCAGAAAATCTTAGAGAAGCCCCCACCCCCGACCCCACCCAAAAAATCCATGACAGCAGCACAGATCAGATGATTCTCTTATTCTGAGGTGAGTCATTTTTCCCCATTTTCCCATACCCTACTGCACCAGCATTGTCTCATCTGCAATGGATTAGCAAGCCAGAGAGCGTGGACTATGGTGTGATTTGGATCTTAGATGTGTGTGAACAAATTTGGTGCCAGTAAATTACTTTCGGATCCATTTTGCCCTAAAATGTGGAGTAGCTGTAAAAACTGAATGCATTGAATTAAGATGACTGTTGTTGTGCATTGAACTGTTTCCCTGACGCAACTGCAAGAAACAGAGAGTACTCAAAAGGTGATAATTGAAGTGTCATCACTCTGTGATACATGTCAAGAGAATGCTCTGCGGATTCATAAACTGCAAAGTTATAAAAAGCTCTGTCCTCAATTTCTCTTGGTTCACATCAGCACATCAAAGCATTAAACGACTGAAGAAGAGTGATGGAAACATGGTTTTATTATAAAATGGAATTTATGTGCTTATGTAAAATGAGTGCAAATCATAAAGTACTGTGTAAAAGTCTTCAGCCACCTCTCTTTTCTTTATGTTTTGAAATGTGCCAACTTGAATGGAAACGTGGCTTAAAAGGCAAAAAGACAGCGAAGGTTCTTCAAAACAGCTTGAACTCTCTTAGACAAGCTTTTCTATAATTTCTTAAAGTCGTCTTCAGGAATAGTTCTCCAGGCTTCTCCAGACATTCCTAAAGACATATGGTTTTGCATTGTGGATCAAAATCCAATCAGTTTTGACAAGTTCCCCAACACAACTGGCTGAAAAGCAGCCCCAAACCAAAACAGAACCTCCCCTGTGTTTTACAAAGGGCTGCGGACTGTAATACCTCTCTACTGACTCCATACTTACAAAGATTTGAACCAAAAATTGCTATATTTGTATTTATCACCCTTTAGGACCTTTTCGCACTTTTGTTCAGTCTGGTTCTTGTGCAATTTGGCTTACCTCAGCCTTAGGAATGGCTTCTTTCCTCACTGAGAACATGTCTGATGAGGTTTTGAAAAACAGAACATGAATCTCAGGTTCTATGTCAGGTATTGGCTTTCTCCTATTCTTAAGCACATGACTTTCATATACTGTTCATCTGTTATTTCATTTAGGCTTGCCACTTCTTCGTTTTCCTCAATTTCTTCCTCAAAACTCAAAGTTTTTTAGTTTTTGGCTAATGGCACTTTCATAATCACCTTGTTACTGCAAAAAATGCTGTTTTATGCCTGCCAAATGTTACCGTCTTTGGATCCAACTAAAGAAATGAGAACAAACTGTGTTTTTGCAACAGGCTGATTGTAACAAAGTGCCTAAAGATACCATTTAAGATTCTTTCTTTGCTAAGTTGTCAGTTATAGACACAACATTGGTTCATAACTAGGTGCCTTTTTTGTGGATAAATGATTTTTAGGTCAGATTAAACTGGCTTAACAAACAAAAGCATTCATCTGACAATGGTCAGGTACAAGGACTGGACTGAAAATGAGCGAAAAAGCAGCCAGTGCTTAAAGAAAAAATTGGAAAGCCTTGCATAAAAGCTGGAGCACTGTTGCTCAAGACCACAAAAAATTACAAGAAAGTCTGGTTCATTGGCAGCAAAATATAAAGAAATGAGAAGTGGCTCAATACTTTTACACAGCACTAAATATAGATAAGATTAATGCAAAGAAAGTCCACGAGCAAACCCCAAATCTTCCCGTTGAGGCAATCTCGTGTTTCTCAGGCTACAGATAGACACCAAAGGGTTAATGTCTAGTGCTCCCAGGCAGAAAGCCAGAAGTAAACAAAAAGAGCCAGAGCCAGGCACTGGAGCTTCTCTTGCTGCTGAAGTTGAGGCGTGACCCTTGAGATAGGCACCGAGTTATCATGAGGGCGTCTCTAAACGTGAGTGGCCAGGAGAACAGAGAAGTCTTTGTCAGGGCTGTTTGTAAAAAAAGAAAAAAAAAAGAACTGCTGAGCCTAGCAGACACCCCCACCCCCTCCACCACCACCCTCTGCACATATCTACCCCTCCCATCCTACCTCCATTTTTTTTTTTTAACTCCTTCTCCCAGAAGTCATACACACACTTGTCTGTATTTACCAGCAGTCCCAGGAGACAAGGCTTCCACTCCAGCTGGTGAGAGGTTGAGGAGCAGAGCACAAGGTCTGTTTTGTCCTAAAGAACCCAAAACTGTGCAGTTGCCACAGTGAAAATTTGCCCAAAGATGCCTTAGAGGTTGTTTACTGTCAGGACAAGATGAAAATGTTTCACCGAATCATGAAATCAAATTACTCTGAAATGAGAACGAAAACACGTCAGCAGGCCTATATGGAACAATTTGGTGTCCTTTGAGAATCATAACCAGCGTGGCGTAATTTTCTTTTTTGTCTCGTAATGTTCTCAGATGTCTCGCTCTGTGCGAACTGAGGACGAGCAGTCTGCCTGTGAGTGATTTGTGTTGCGTGCTTGCGTTCGAACGCACGCTCACTCTCACTTACCTCAACATGCTGTTTGCAAAAAGAAGAAGTAGGCACATGTTTTCTATCTGAGAAGTACAGAGAAATTCCCCAAACCTATATCTGCTTTTTTTTATTACCTTAGAACATCAGCTCATGTCAGCTCACCCCACGGCACAACGCTGCAAAGAGTTAATATGAGGAAATGGGAATACTCTCAGTTTTCCCGAGGCCATCTGTTTCAGCAACACCCAACTCCACACACATATCCATGCACTCCTCTAACCTTCTGTGGTGCCCCTGTCTACACAAAGCACCTGCCTGGGGGAGATTGCTTTAGAAACCCGGTGACAGAAAAGTGGATCACAGTTTATATAAGGTTGAACCTTCCCTTCCCCAAGGGAAAAGCATTTATATTGGAAAAAAATAGTAGTGGTGAGCTCCATCGGTGCCTTCAGGTCTTATGAAATGCTTCTATTTTTCATGCTAAATTAGTAAGTGACTTAGGGACATTCAGTGGGGTCAGGGGGGTGGGGTCAGTCACAGAAGAGGTTTTTATCCAGGGATACAAGTTTTTTCAGATTGTTACTAATTGTGGTAGCAGAAGCTTGTGAAGTGATGCACACATGACTAATTACACAGCTTACAATGTGTTTTTATAAATGCAACCATTGTATCTTTAAGGATGCCAATTCAGGTCTACTGGCTAATCCAGCACTTTGATCCAGCACTGAATTAAATTATCTGAAGAATTGCTGGACAGACTGAGAATTGCTGCAGACATTCTTTGTCCCCAGCGATTAACTCTAATAACTTTAGTCATTCCCAGACCTTTTAGACAAAACCACACAACTGTCCAAGTTTTCTCTTTTCTCTCTAAAAACACTTTAGCTAACGAAATGACACACCACATATATTCATGTTTACTGGATATTGACTCCTACGGATGCTGGTGGTGTAGTGACTTGATTGAATTGAATGGACTGCAGTGATGTGTATTTATTGACACTACTGACCATTGCATTAACTGTTTAGTAATTACAGACAGCTTTATACACAGGTATCCATTTGCAGAAGTTTAAAAGTAACTGAACAACTGACTGTTTAGCAGTTTCGTGACCATGTTCCTTTGTTATTTTATGACAAATTAGGCAGAAATCTGAAGTTGTCATGGTCCTGGGTCGTGCGACCCAGTGTTTTGTGTTTAGTCTATTTTGATGTTTATTGTTTGTTAGGTTCATTAAGTTATTCCAGCTCATTTGTAATTCTATTACCCTTGTATTAAGCCTCCCTTGCCCTTCATGTGTTTATGTCTGTGTGTCTTGTGTTGTCAAGTTCATGCTGTCGCTTCTGTCATCTTCCCCTGTACTCCGTCTCCCTGGTTCGTGCGTCTACCTGTCATGAGTCATGTCTGCGTGGTTATGTTTAGTTCATGTCATGTCTAATCTCCATGTTTCCTGTTTTACTTTGAAAATCTGTATTCAATGTCAGTGTGTTTAGTTTCACCTCTCCTGTCCTGTCGTTAGGTTCATGTGTGTCAGCTGTGCTCCCATGTGTGGCCACTTCCCCTGATCATCCCTCATGTGTATTTAGTCTTGGTGTTTCATGCAGTCTGTGTCGTGTCGTCTGTGTTCCCACCCTCCATGTTGTCACAGCCAGTCTTTTGTATTCATAGTTATGATTTCCTGTGTTTATCCTGGTATCACTTTCCCAGTTTAGTTATCGTTTAGTTTTGTCACTGCGCTTCTGCCTTGTTTGCACTCCTTGTCTTCAGCCACAATAAATGCTCGCTTTTCGTTCAACTCAGTTTCATGTCCACGCCTGTGTCTTCACCTGAGTCCTCCACACACTCTCCACACGGTCTGCCACTGCGACCGTGACAGAAGTTGACTCTCTGTGTTGAACTTGGTTTGGTAGCTTTTCACTGCAACTCTCAATATGAGGTCTAATGGGGAAATTATGGTTCTGCACATTGGTAGTCTGTTGGCAGTCCATTCACTGCCCGTCTACATGCAGAGAGCTTTTGTCGACTGATATAGGCAGTGGCAAAAACATGCGCTGCGACATGTCTGTGGGCTAGTCTTGCTTGTGCTGTTGTCAGCCCATTAGCCAATGCAGAAAAAAAGGAAGTTATAGCATACAAAGAGTGTTAAAAACAAAGAAAAGTGTCCACTGCATGCACTGTGTGTACTTTTTGATGTCTTGAGGCGTCTCCCCACTGTCACTTGTGTTCCTGTTCCAGCCCACTTGTTAACCAGTCAGCATTCTACTGATGTAAAGCATCACTGTCAAACACTGTGTACCTAGGATTCTGAAAAAAAAAAAAAAAAACTGCACAGGAACACATTTGTGTTGGTTGTCGTCCACTGTCACCACTGTAAACAGACATAACCATGCTAGCATAAAAATATATTGATATAAGTGAAGGAGGTCATCATTAGGCTCAAGACCTAATTTAAAGCTAACAGAGAGATAACAAAAAATCCCCTCTCTGGATAAAAAGAAACTATGCTTCCACTAGTGCTTATATGACTGTAACTAGTGTGACTGATGATAGAAGTAGCAGGAAGAATTATGAAAGGTACAAGGCTATACTGTTTTCTCAGATTTAGCAAAACTGAGCAGACAGCACTTCAAAGTCCAAATGGATAATGACCAAAGCATACTGCAAAAGTAACCCTAGAGTTCCTTGAGGTTAGTGAAGGAGGCCATCCCCATGATGAAAACCAAAACAAACAAAAAAAAAACCATTATATATATAAACCAAAACGCTTAGGAGTGGCCAAATCAATAGTCAGTCTTATAGATATTTACGCTCTTAAAAAAACATGAATCCAATGGGATTCAACACCAAAAGTCCCAAAAGACCATTAAGACAACTAAGGAACATGATGACAGAATTATTTCCATGGTCAAGAACTATAACTTCACAGCATCTAACCAAGTCAAGAACACTCTCAGGGAGATCATTGTCATGATCAAAAGAAGCCTTTTTTAAATGGAAATACAGAAGGTTTACAACAACGAGCAAACCACTGATTACCCTCAAGAACAAGACGACCAGGTTAGATTTGACCAAAAACATCTGAAAATGTTGCACAATTCTGGAAAACCCCCAAAATATTTTGGATAGAGAAGACCAAGATTAAGTTGTATCAGAATGATGGGAAGTGACATGTATGGAAAGGAAGAGAAAGCATATCACATCATCTGTCGAACATAGTGGAAGCAATGTTATGGCACGGGCGCGCATGGATGTGTCATGGTCCGGAGTCTGCGACTCCGTGTTTATGTTTAGTCTATTAGTATTCTGTGGTTTTGGTTACCTTGGGTGTTTGTATTCTTCTGTTCATGTTCCTATGTTCTGTGTCCCCCAGTCTGTGTTTAGTTGGTGTGTTATGTCATTGCGTGTATGTGTTTCCTGTTTTATTGTGAAGGTCTGCGTCTTATGTGAGTGTTTTCAGTTTGCCTCCCTAGTCTCGTCACGATAATCACTCCCAGCTGTGTTCCCCACCTGCGTGTAATCTCCCTGTGTTCTCTGGGTGTATTTAAGTTGTGTCTTCTGTCATGGTAGTTGCTGGTTCGTCTGTGTTATTTCCCTTCCACCCTTCTGTGTTGATTCTCTGGTCATTCTCCCTGCATGTCACGTTTGTATTCCGGTTAGTGTTTTATTTAGTTTTCCCAGTTTAGAGTTTTCACCGTTTTGTTCCTCGCCACCCTGTCTGTTGTACCTTTTAGTTGCAAATAAACTCACCCTCCACTTCAGCAGCCTGCAGTTGGATCCATTATTATTCACACGGCTTGCCCCGGCAAACCGTGACAGGATGCCAGTGGAACTGGGTCACTAGTGTTTATTGATGATGTGTCTTCTGATAGAAGTTGTGAAGTGTACAGGGCTATACACTTTGCTCAGATTCAGCCAAATGCTGCAAAACCAAACAGACAGCTCTTCACAGTCCAAATAGATAATGACTCAAAGTATACTGCAAAAGCAACCCAAGAATTTCTCCAAGCAAGGAAATGGGATATTTGTCAATGGCCAAGTCAGTTACAGACTGTAGATCATGACTGACTACAAATTGTTACAATCTTAAAAACAGTCCTTACATTTAAAAGGATGTTAGTCTGATCAGTCAATCTTGATTTAAAACCCACCCAAATCTGAGGGACTTAACTGCATGTGTGTTTGTGTCATCTCACACACGCAGACCAGAAGCTGTTTACAACAAAAGCAGGAAAATACCCCACAGCAGTAACTGCTTAATTCAAGATGTAATATGATAACATAAAATAAAGTTGCTTGACTTTTTATCATCATATCACGAACTCATTGTGTCCATAAAGTGGAAACAGTCTTGCAGCAGGATCACACCAGCTGTGCCACCTGTCTACATAGACAGGTTTTGACCTATGAGCATTTTACTAGTTAGCCTAAAATAAAGATATAACAGTAGCTCTGGGTACTTTAAATACACTGGGAAGTTCACCAATAAGTTTTAATCTCAAAATCATACTAAGCAGATGTGAGGGTGTCTTGCAATGTGCCTTTGATGCCAATGGTTGTGGTGATCTCCCTGCAGTTGAAAATATCAGCTAGGCACTCTTAATTATTGCAAAATGATCTATCTGGGTCATCAGGACATCTCACATTAACTTTAAAACACGCTAACTAAGTCCAGAATAACCATCTTGGGGTGATACACAACCAATACAAGAAACTTTGGCTGCCACTTGTCATAAATTAACATTTAAAGGAATGCTTAAAACTGAGGCAGATGGTGCCCCAAATGACATACTTATTTTTAAAACTATTAACTCCAGCTCTGGAAACAGTTGCATTTTTAGTGTAGTTTAGTTTTTTCTGTGTTACCCTGAAAACACAAAGAACTCTTTGTACTTATTGTACTATGTGTAGATGGCTTGCAATGCAGTTTATTGTACTGCAGCCCATCCAAGAAGTATATGCTTAGTTTTTTTTTTTTTGGTGAAAGAAATTCATTTTATTGATATGTTGGCACTGTAATGACTCCTCATAGTGGTTAACATGTTTGCCTCACATCCAAAAGAGTCCTACTTTAAGGTTGACAACCCAGAATAAGGTGGCCAAGAGCTAGTGTACTCCCAATCCCTAGCCCAGATAAATGAGAGGGTTGTCTCAGTAAGGGCACCTATTAACTTCTGTATGATATGTAGCATCTTGCTAGACATACCTCCACCTAGTTTGGATGTGTGTACATTGGTCTTTTCTATCAAATAATGACCAGACAAAGAAAGACAACTTTGGGATGCTTAGTAAAAGAAAGCAAACACAAGTCATGTCAATTATCCATAAAATTTTAATGAAAAAAACAAAAACAAAATGGCAATGTACCCATTTAACAACAAAAGAAATGGAGAGAAATCGTAAGATCTTGTGAGCCAAGCTCTTATGTACAGCATATTGCACTAGAAAAAGAAAAAACAAAACAAAATATCCCCCATCCTCCGTCAGTGCCTCCATCACACCAATATCCTGCACTGTTTGAAAACTGTTCAGGAGAAACAGAGCAGTCCCAAAGATAACACAGCCAATGCTTTAACAAAAACTGCTACATCTGGACTGGGTCTCACTTCATAGGACACATGAATGTGAAATCCTTGAGACCACTCTGAACATAAAGAAAGCAATGTAAAGACAACACAAACTCTGTGCACCGAACCGAGCACAGGAGTCTGAAGTAAGTCCCACTGTTCAGTTCATGTATTAAAAGCGATACTGTGGTTTTTCACTCCATTAAATTACATTCAAACCCTTAGGATACAGATTTTTTTTTCAGGAATGTTGGACATGCATTTTTACTCCATTTACATATTATCGAAAAAAGCCCTTGAACTGAGAGTGACAGAGCAGACTTGGCAATATCCAAAATCAAAAATGCCTCAACATTGAAAAAAAAAAAAAAAGCATTTGTAGAAAAGCAAAGGTTGTCTTGTTCTAGTTCTTACAAAAAAAAAAAAAGTGTGGTAAAATTTTGACTTTTTTTTTTATAAAGATAGCAACAATAGCTCAGTCAAATCATGTCTAATGTATAAAAAACACCAAATCACAGCACTTGACAGTAAAGATGTACTCTTTCTTGGATATACATTTTTTTAATAAATTGAAAAATTTTGATATTAAAGACACTGAAGGTCAAACATATAAAACAAATGTTTCACGTGAGTCGAGGTTGCAACAGTGGTTGGTAACAACAGGCTCAGATAAACATCACACCGACTGAGTGGATGCTCTACCCAGCTCACAAAAGAATTCTGGGCACCATGGTGGCTCATTCCTCCTATAAACGTAAACCCCTACTAGACTGCAGATTTGTTTTTGTTTAAAAAAAAAAAAAAGCACAAAAACCCAGACAAGCTAGGCCTATCCAGCATTTTACAGATCTTAAAAAGTTTCAAGCATCTAGAGGGGAAGATCAGCGCAGGAGTAGAAAGAGAGAGGCGCGAAATACAGTATACCGATAAAAATAGTTTTTTTTACAGTGCACATTGATTGCAAACAGTCGTTTCTGATATTGAGAAGGTCTGCATGGTGAAACTCGCCGTTCGTGCTGAGAGATGTCAAAGGTTGAGCCTGTGCCTCGCAAGCTGTTGTGAGAAGTCAAACTGATTTTTTTCTTTTTTCTTTTATTTTTCTGGAAGTTGATCTCACAGAGCCCAAGTGAAACAGGAGCTGTGACCAGTGACTTTGAGAGATATGCCAAGTGTCGATGGTGAAGATGTGGCAGGTCGGTTACTCACAAGGCACATTTTGTACATTTGATTGTCTGGTTTTCGCATGATTTGTAAAGACTCGCACCGCTGGTGTGAGGACGCACGAGGCACATGGCTTTAGTCCAACCTCCCCACACAAAGGCATCAAACACGCAACTGAATGCACCTCAACAATGAGAAGAAAAGGACTGTACACACTGAGATAGCATTTATACAGTAGCACTGGGCAAATATACATAAAATAAATTAGAATAAATTATCTCTCTCTCAAAAAAGCTAAAGGAAACTTTTCTTGTTAAGCGCAGGGAGTAGTTAATGAAAGACAGCAAAAAGCTTTGGACTGAAGACCAAAAAAAAAGTGTCATGGCTATCTGATTTGGCTCAGCGATCAGTGTTTGCAGGAAACGTTTAAATCAAAGACAAAAACCTGACAATCTGAAACACACTTACAGGCTGATGTTGAGTTAAAACTGCTTTGGAGAATGTTTAAAGAAAACCAAGTTTGCTTGTTCGGTGTTGAGTATGACATCAATCAAGATTAACTGGCATCAAGTGAGTGAGTTCTTGGCATCGTGTCCTCATTCAAAAAAAAGTTTTTAGCACAACGCAAGTGTCACAGAATTAACTACTCCCTGAAGAAAAAAAAATGAATGAAGAAAAAATCTGACAGTGTCTTCAAAAATCTATATCATGAATCTGCAACAGACTGAGAAAATACAGCAAATGAGTCCTTTTAACTTCATATTTAAAGTCCTTAAAGACTTCATTGACGGAACAGTGGTTGCATTGCTGTAAAATGTGTCACTAAAGTAGCAGGTGTCAAGTGAGGATGTGTAGCGCTTGCCCTGCCCCCAGATGCGTCTCTCGAGCTACTAAAAATGGTTCTTAAACTGTACAGAAGCTGTTCCTACTAAGTGAAGCTGAATGTACCACTGACAGAGATATAATGCGTATTAGCACATCAGGTGCACCTGGAGTGAAATAAAATAAAAATGCATCTCTTTAACGTAACCCAAAAATGTTTCTGTAACAAAGAAGTTTGCAAAGCGGCATGTTCAGGGGAAGTCTGACTGCAAATACTGCTCATTATTGACAGCTGAAAACTTAAAGACGGTTACTGTGTCCACTGGCTTGAATATTGCTCACCCTTTAAAATACTCCCAAAGCGATGGAGCAAAGGGTAAAAACTCAGATTGTCAACCCAGCCAGAGAAATACAACCTGGAATCCTTTTTTTGGGGGGGGAATGATGATTTTTTTTTCCCCAAAGCTTCTCCGCTGTCTGATTGTTTCCGTTTCCCTGATCGTAATCCCATGAGTGAGATTTGTTTGACTTTGTTTGTGCTCATTTGGTTTCGACACGCATCACAAACAGAAATCGTAATCACCGTCACTATGTCAGGTCTTGAAATATTTTCTAGTACACCTAAATTCAAGTATACATGCGTTACAAAAACAGTGTCTGAATCTCCACAGTTTTTGTCGTCACCTCCAGCTTGAGTGGTACTCAGGCGTGTAACGATACCGTTCTGCAAGTGTTCCTTCAGCATGAAAGTTCTTCGGTTTGGTGTGCTCTCTGATGTTTGTCTGCACACTTTTCAAGCAAGCTGCACTCAACGCTGCACTCCGTTTAGTCCAGTAGCTAAAGCATGCTAACACGGTTAGCCTTGAAATGAGCCAAGCACTGTGGCAATATTATTATGCAGGATTAATGTTGTGTTAACTCTCACTACATCTTGAGTTTGTGTTGCACAGCCAATCAACTGATGTCTTCTCAAATTCAATAGCTCTGTCAAATGAAATTGCACTGTTTCCTTTCATGATTTGTTTAAATGAATGACGATCAATCAATCTGTCTACAGCGCCAAGTTTCTGTGTACCGTTACGCCCCTCGTGGTACTCGAGATGCAGATGATGTCAGTGAAAGACAGGTTTTTATAGCATCCTATATCTACAAATTTGAATCTGAGCTGACCGACATCGCAGTGATAAATTGCCACAATGTCACAACAACCTTTTTTTTTTTTTTTTTAAATTAGCCGATGTGGAACACTAAAAGGATGAGAAGTTATTTTGGGAGGATAAACAAAAATGTGCCTTGAGTCCTCAAGGTTGAAAGTCAGTATCTTTAGCACACAGAAATGTCCACATCCACAGTCTGTCACCATCATAGTGGCCTAATCTTAAATGTAATCATTTTTTTAATGATTTACTTGATGCAAAAGACTATGCGTTGTGGCAGGAGAGAATAAGGCATTCCCTGGACTGATGGAGGTCCTTCAAGACTTTAAACACCAAATAAAAGAGCTGTTTACTGTACAAAATAGGTAATCTTACAAATATTTCGAAAATATCTCTTCAAACAGAATGGCTTCTTCTCGGAGAGGCAAAAAACAAACAAACAAACAAAAGCAAGAAAAAAATTGATCAGTCTCCGTCCAGCGGTGACCAGTGTCTTCTTCATCTCATCGTTTTCTACTAGAAAACAAAAATCCAAACCCGTGTTCCATCTTACAGTGCCGTCCAGTCCAGTCCCTCATTTCCTGTTCGGAACGTAAGGGGCTGAGGTGAGGGCCAGGAAGAAGTCCCTTCATCTGTGCTCCCCTCTCAGATGGGGAATGACAGCCTCTCTTGGAAACAAAAAGCCAAACAGGGCCATGGTAAGGCGCATCCAAAAAGGCCGGTTTTGTCTGTGGTGCCTCATAAACTGCAAGGGGACAGACAAAAGAAAAGAAAAGACATGTTGTCAGCCTCAACAAGAGCCGGGTGTATAAAAGCTTCCTGTCATATCAGAATCACAACACTCGACAGTTGTGAAAGTCAATACACACACACACACTGATTTCAATTGAAAAGGTTTCTGAGGTAAAGCATTGTGAACTGTGGTAAACCCTGTGAGATGAAACCATATGACCGACTAGACTGGAGGTTTCCACAACATTAGCTTGTGTCGAGAAAACCTGGCTGTCACACGCATACCAAAGTGCCTTCAATCCCCACCCCCCCAGGAAGTTTCATTCTCCTAACAGAAAATATTTATAATGATTTACTTGGTTTCAAGCGAAAAAGTTGATTGAAATATTAAAAGGTTTTAGCTCCCAGAATCTGACAATCATCCCAGCAGCATTACTTCATCTGCCTTTCAAAGATTTTAGTTGTCCCTCTAATTAAAGATTGCACTGCTGACTTCAATACAAGGAGCTCTAAGTGAAATGCTTTCAAAGAAAGCGTGGCTGCAGCTCAGCACAGCTCTCCTTTAATAGCGCAGTCAGCAAAAAAAATAAAAATGGAAGCAAATTATCAAAACAAAGCAAAGCAAAAATGAAACCGTTCCCTCATATTAAGCAACCGTCTCATTTTCCGTTGGGGTGCTCGTGCCTTGTGGGCTACAGACAGATGAAGGGGTTCTTGCTGCATCCTGAAATCTCCTGTCTCCACCTCCTCGTCTCTAATCCTGCACCGCTCCCTCTGGCATCCTGAACAGGCGCGCTCAGACCTTGCAGCCTGTTGCATAAGCATTCTTGTTGGGCAAACCCCCCACCCCCCCTGCACTCTCTTCACCAAGGTCTCTACCAGGCTAGCAATCAGAGCCAGCCACAGGCTATTTGATGCAGAACTAGCAGACTGAGCTGAACCAGCACTGCTAAATGTAACCCTAATTGTCCTTAATTGCCTTAATTTTACACTGCTGAGCTTATTTAAACACTACCCTTGTGTTTCACATGAAGCTCATCTTTATGCATTCACTCTCGTTGGTAGTGAGGAGTATTGTGTGTTTTGTTCGCCACTTTTAGGGACAATATCCGCGCTCACCTCCCCGTTTCTTCAGTGTAACAAAGGGTTAATTTTTACCCCCTAAGTGACGCCTGAGCATTTAAGCAGCCAGCCACCAAAGTAGTCAAAATTGATGGACAAGACTCAAACCACAAACACAGCGTGCCTCACACTAACAAAAAACCCACACATTGGCCCACACTGGCAACTTCTGCTTGGAGAAGCAAGTGAAAAAGTCTAACAATAGCAGCAGAGATGGTACAGACAAGTGATTGGATATCATACAGGAGCACTTGTGATTATTCCCCCTTTGGAATATTCCTACAACAGCAGTATCTGATCCTGTATGATGAAACCATCTCCAGCGCAGACAGCAGACAGAAAAAGAAAAAAAAAGTCTCTTATCTCTCTGTCACAGAGTTACACACGCAAACCAAAACACACGGAGAAAACACACACGCCGAGGCAGGCAGCGGGACAACTGAGGTATTGTGGGTAGCCGTCATGTTACTGGCTGTGTCTATAAGTGTGTGAGTCAGACTCTATTTTTAGATGAGCATATAAACAGCCGACCGAGTCTACCCAGACACAGACTCGCTTCTAACTCCCATTTGTGACGGTCTCACCTGTCCTTTCTCAAACCTTACACCAAACTCAAAACCGTATACAGCTTTTCTTTTCATCAGAATGCTTCTCCAAATGCATTACCCACACCTTGCTGGCAAAGCAAATCCTCATGGCAGCAGATAAGAAACTTGCCTGTCCCAGTTTATTTGTACTTATTAACTAAGCCCATGAGCAGTCCACTAACTGCTTTGCAAATATTGATGCACAATTAAGTGCTTATCTTGAACTACATGACATGTGTTCACAGATGAGCTTTCCAACTTGAGCCTTGTGTTTGGGAATTTTTTTCCAGTATAAAGAACTTATTAGGAAATAAACCCTAAAGAGTCCTAGTTTCAGGTAACCTTACAAGCAACAAAGCTGATTCTCTTTTAGACAATAAAGAAATTTAGTCACTCCCGCATGAGGTTTCAGTGTTTCAGAAGACAGAGATGCCTCTGACCATAGACTAACAATAAACAAAAACACTGAAATGGGTTGTTTATATAGATATCTATTTATAATCTCCTTCTTGGTTTTGTTCCTTTCGTGAAGTTGCTAAATCACGGCTTAATAGTCATTTAAGAGTTTTCGTTTTCTCGAGAAAGTGTCTGAATGACTGTTCGGGCTATTTTTAGCCGATGTGGGCTGCAGTAATTTAAGCTGGCAAA
The DNA here is from genome assembly GCF_963969265.1 of Rhamphochromis sp. 'chilingali'. NCBI lineage: Eukaryota > Metazoa > Chordata > Actinopteri > Cichliformes > Cichlidae > Rhamphochromis > Rhamphochromis sp. 'chilingali'. Next base: position 9,468,800 of record NC_137932.1, on the reverse strand, counting down.
ACTTCTCCCTTTTACCCAAAGAGCGAGCCACAAATTGGCACAACTTAGCTTTAATTAGTGTCTCTAATCAAGGACACATGTATAAAATTAAAAAAAAAAAAAAAAAAAGGTAACACAATATAGTCTGAGTTTTAGCAGCTGTTTAGAACTGCTGTTCCCTGCTGTCGCTAGATCTCACTGGCACGCACAAACTGTGGTTCAACAACCTAATTGAGCATTTAGATATTATTCACTTCTTCTTTTGTGTAATGTAAGTTAAATGATGTTCAGAGAGTCTCTACAAGTTATGCCTGGAAATGGATTTGAGTTGCCGGTGTTTGAAGGTAAGGGTTGCTATGGATCTGCTTCGCCACTCGGGAGCGAGGCTTACCAGTTCAACGTGATCCTGTTGGAACTTGTCTCCAATTTCCCGTAGTTTACGACCAACTTGCACCTCAACACTCAGCTCCTCGGGTCTCTCTGCCACGCTGTCAATGTCTTCCCCTCTGTCCTCTTCCTCCTCCTCTTCAATATCTCCCCGGTCTTCCATGGGCTCAAAGTGAACAGGAAAATGCAAACGCAATCCGGCGTAGCCTAAAAGGAAAACATCAAGCTTCTTAGCACTTCAGTTGTTGCTAGGTTTTTTAAAAATGGTGAGAAGTTGTGGTCAGTGTTACTGCCAAGATCCCTACATAAGTAATATAAGCAGTTTTTGATTTGAGTAGGTAGTAGTTTCAGTTCAGTAAAACTGCTAATGTTTTGCTTATGAAGTTAAACTAGGCAGTTAAAAAAAACGGGAAAAAAAGAAACCTTTTGAAACCGAGGTTTACTATCTTGTTTACTATTAGTGGCCTCAAACACAGTTGTGTCTGACTCGCCTACGCAAATATACAATATAAATATGATGCTATAATAGTCTGTAAAACTAAAACAGGTTTTTATCAGATCGTCTCATGACTGGGCAAATTACAAAGTACATGAAGTACAAGTGAAGAGTTCATAATCAAGAAAAGTGAGCAAGAGTGACGGCAGGTGGAAAACACCTTATTAAATCAACAAGATCCTCAGTGATCCGCCGCCTCTTTCTGGGTCGTGTCACTGAGTTTACTCACTGCCTGACAGCACGTTTTCCTACAGTCGTGCCACTTGAAGAAAAACAATTTTTTTTAATGTTATCATGTGTGCAGAACGCTGTGACATTTCGCCCTAACAGAACAACGCAATATCTTTAAGAAACACTGTGTGGAGCGATGGCATAAAGCCAAGTGCATGACATCCATTACATTGAATGACAAGGTAATAACAGTCAGTGGTGTTTATGCATTGATGACTTTAAGGCGGAACAATAGGCACCTCTCAAGCACTGATACCGAGTCAACAAGCAAACAACATTCTACTTCAGCGTCTGTTTAATTCACTTATCATGATGTCATACTGATTTGATTAGATGTTGGAAAAAACTATTGGATTAAAACTGAGGCACATATTAACACTGGTATGTCGCTTTACGTGCTTTACAATTATTGTTGTCTATTTTTATCTTTTAAAGAAATGATCATTTAAGATCCAAAGTAAAACAAAACTGGATCTTCTGTAATAACCACTGATCAAATTCAGATTCATTTTTTTCTTCGCATTATGTCACAAGCATATGCCTAATACTGTACTGAAGACAGTTACATAGAGAGTTAGTCTTATGAATATTATAGCACAAAGGGATCTCACAGAACTGATTTCTAGGCTTATCTGTTTTGCAGTGGTATTTTTAAATAGCATTTTGTTTGTCTCATGCTCCAAGATTTGCATCTCCTCATACAGCACCCCTGACGAGAAACCCAAGAGATAAAATAAACTGCTTGTAGTCCAAAGTTAAACCGCATTGTTTCTAAAGCTACAAGCCCGCATAACCTTCAACAGGCTCACCCCCTCCTTACCGTGAAACGGTAGGCAAGGCTGCCGTTGTAAGCTGCAGGGCAGCGTGTTGACGCTGTTGTTGCTGTGGCTCTGCGACGTGGACATGGCGGCGGTGACGGCGGCGAGGGCCTGTCCGGCTGCGATCTGTGCGACTCGGTCTTCGTGTTTGACACCCCTAAAGGGAGTTCCCCACAGTTGCGAGATGGGCTGTGACATATCCTCCTCCTCATCATCCATCCGACGCCTCAGCGGTAAACTTCCTGCAGAGAAAGAAGAAAGGTACATCAAACTTTTCGAATGAGATCAACCGGCATTTGTGCGCACAAGTGTTTTGCTAGTGTAAATACAAAATGTTTCAGCAGGATTAGGTTTGACTCTTGGCTATGTTTACGAGCCATGGCGTGCAGGTAATTTGGGTGTGATTTGTTTTAAAACAAAAACAAAAATTGCCAAATGTCCCACTGCTGTCAGTGGCAACTTTGCCCTCTGGCAGATGGGCATGCATTGCACCCTATCTGTATTAAATGGAAATAAATCATTAGTCATTATAATCTGCATTAAGAGGCTTATGTTGCACGTGGTAATACTGAAAACAAACAAGCAGCGATGGCTCGGTCAGAAGAAAAGACCGATCTGTAAACGTATGTGTAAAAGAAAAATAAACATACAACCGCCAACTGTATAACCTTGTTTTTATTGCAGTGATGATTAATAAGAGGAAACAAATGTATGGAAACACCCTATATAGGGGGACCCAGTGGGCGGCTAAAGACGTTACACCAGAGCTGCTACCCTCCTGCAGCACATTTTGCCAAGCTGTTCCTCACAATATGCCAAATTGTAATTGAGTGCCAAAAGATCCACAGCAGAGGCTTCCCCCCACCCCTCTCCATCAGAATTACTTTAATCTGAAGAGTGTGCCTCACAGAAGAGCACTGTCAGGGAATTCAATTCTACTCCTCCATATTAAGACCTTTACTTCATGTTCCAGCTCACTCAACCACTGGATAGCCGCCTGTCCACACCGTTAACCTGCGCTGCACAGAGGGCAGAGTGTGAGGGAGACCACAGTGAAACCACTGTTCAGGGTAGACTGTTTTGCGCCACATACAGTGAGTGAGATAACGAGTTTCACTCCATCCTCAAATATGCCTCCTGAACACATACGCTCACGCTCTCTTCCTTGTTGGCAACACGCCAGTCTGAACTACTGTTATATCATTTTGTCAAGGGTGGCTGTCTTTTCCCTTTGTTGTGTAAGTGGAGACAAACAGGCTGAGTTGTCGTATGCAAAAAGTTGAAACTGGATACACTGGTATTGTGTTTACCGAGCGAGGCGGCCGCAGCCATATAGCTCTCTTTGCATGATGTCATATCACATGGAGTCAAACAAGGAAACTGCATCTTTAACTGCAGTGGAAAAACACCGTCACTTTGTCTCATCCGATTGTTTACTGGCAGAGGAAAACAGAATTATTGACCAACACCCCCCCCCCCCCCCCCCCCCCAAAAAAAGGAAAAAAAAAACATTTAACAGGGAAATTTGTCAATTCACTTGTGCTTTAATACAGCTACAAACTGCTCAACTCTGTGCCAACATCTCCTCCGGACCAGTTAAGCAGTACATTAATTAATGTTATGCAAGCAGCAAGTTTCACTGAGCTCAAATGTGCGCTTGTGTATCAACTGCATTGCAAGCCCTGTCTTGAATTTCCACTGGCAGTCATCATGAGGGCTGGCAGCATTACCATACTGTCAGACACATAAAAAAATAAAAACAAAACCCCAAACATAGACAGGGAAATACACAGACTAGAGGCAGACCCACACAAACACACACACAAACACACACTGCCTGGGGGCTGCAGGGAGGCCTGGCAGCCACCACAGTGCTGGTCAAAAGTCTCAAAGCTCCAGTAGAAAGTGGCTCCCTCTGCTGCACCATCTGTGCACGGGCTCTGCTCAATGCAAAGCTGGGACTTGGGGAGCACGAACACTGAACTCGACTGCTATGCGACCTGCTGCTTTCATGCAACTAGGAGTGCTGGATGCATGGTCTGGTTAAAATAAAACCTATTAAAATGGGAAAAAAAATAGGAAAAGAGTAGTCTGGTGTTTATTATTATTTTATTTAATGACCTACTTTTTTCATTTTTTGCAGTTTTTCTGGTGATCTACGTTTGGTTTTGTCATGTGGAAGTTAACACCTGGGGTGCAAGTGCGATAAAACTGCACAAAAATAATCGACTTTAACCGACATTTACGTCAAGGAGGTTCAGCTCGACCACAAGGACTCGACAGAGGACCGCCGGCAATCTACTGCGATTTATCCACATCAGAAGGACCATATTCCGGGCAGCTCAGAGCGTAAACACGCCGAGCTCGAGCGCTTGCGTGTTTACGCATCTAGAAAACTCGCAACCATCGCATCTCCTACCTTAAGAAGCTTGACAAAACATCACGCACAAAACGACCATTGACAAACGCAGATAAAGTTGACTTTAGATCACTGCATTTTTGTTATGTAAATCAGTTAGAGACAACTTACTTTAGTCTTTGGTCTTACTTTACTTTAGTGTTAAAAAAAGAAAAAGAAAATAAAACCGAAAACGCACGACAGCTAACTAGTTGTATTAAAGAATAAACCAGGACCGCGTTTATTTGTATTCCTACTATTGCTCCAATTATCCGGCGCTGACACGTCCTCCCGAGAAATAAAACCATTTAAAACAAACTTGAAAAGCGTCTAAAAAGACGCCAGTCACGTTGCCTTACACACAAAACCACTTACTTTTAGCGTCCGCAGTCATTCGCCGGTAATAAACCTTCGCTAAATTACATGTAATATGCGAACAATAACGCCTGTCGCTTGTCAAACACCGGGAGCAACCAGGAGCCCGGGACGTGGGGAAAGCACGCGCGAGAGGTGACAAATTCAACCCGTCACTGTCCCCTCTTCACCGAGTCCGTTAAAGAAAACAAGACAAGGAAGTCTGGCTAGCATAGAGAGACGGACAGAAACACATGTAGAAGCGCTCACTGCCACACGCCAGCCACCTGACAGGTCCGCTCCTCCCGTCGCTGCCCGGGCATGCCCGAGCTGCCCGCACATTTGTTGATAAACTCCCACAAACAGGCGGCACGCGACAGCTCAGCGCGCGCAGATAGACTCGTTCTCCAAATCAGAACAACCGGGCGTTACACTCACCGCCAATATACGCGTTTTCCGTTGTGATCGGTGGTATCTTGACAATTTGCTGTTATCTTGTTTCCTACAGATTGCTGTGATGAGCCTCGGTACCTTCCTCGCATTACAACTACTCATGAATGTTTGCTGACTAGAGTGAGGGGTTGTTTTTTTCTGTGTCAAAAAAAAAAAAAAAAATACGGGGAGAAGGGGCGGATCCGCCCCCCGGACCCGCCCCTTCTTAATAATGTGAAAGGACCAGAGTCAGCCTGTTTATGCAAACATAATACATCGAGAGGATATGCTTTAGATATCACTTTTTAGCGTGTGAGTAGTGGTAAAGAAGCATTACATTTTAATCAAGTCCAAGTAGTAACGGCAGCCTTTGAAAATATTCAAGTAAATTATTTATTTATTTTTTGTTGTTTGGTTTTCGATGTTATACCTGATACGGATTAGTGCATTTCTGACATAAACTCATATTATAAGCTATACGCAAAATCTCAGGAGGAAAAGGCACATGAATGAAGCCTTTTGAGTTACTTCAGTAATTATAAAAAAAAGCTATTTAGGTGCAAAGCTAATTTACATTTAGTTGTTTTTTTTTCTTTTGTTGCATGGTTTGTCGAAATGAATAATAATAATAATAATAATAACATAATAATAACCACAATAAAAGGTGACTGGCCCTTTAAGAGAACAGCCCTCTTGCTGAACACAAGCTGGTGACTAGCTGCAAACCAATCAGCGGGTTTGTTTTGGTCACGCCTTCTCCTCCGTGTATCTTGACACGTGGAGGGCAAAAAAAAGAAAAAAAAACCGCAAACCGAAATCCGACATGTGACTGCTTTCAGCGCTCTGCTCAGCTGATTGGGAGCTGCTGCTATAGAGTGGATGTACCCACCCAATTGCTGGGGTCCATATGACGATGAGCTGTGTACTGTCAAGGCAACAAACAGACTCGCAGATGGCACGTATGGATCTCAGTGAAATACAAAAATACAGTAGTATCAAATGTATGTCAGCCTCATATGATCTATCACATTGGAGTAGTTTTGTATTGAAATGTGTCATTTTTAAAGAGACACAAGTGTCTGCTTTATACCTTCTGCATATATCATAGTTACTTGTAACATGTTGATTTTACAGAATAGTCTGCATGATGACTTCTTTTGTACTTTTTACAACAGGATTCAAATGCCTCTAATGCCTTCCTTCCTTGACAACAATGGATTGAAATAACCATAGAGCCCTTTTCAGTCCATCCCCTGAAGGCACCCGTAGTGTCCTCCACTGATGAATGCACAGTGACACTGGTATAAACAGCAACAAGGACTGTTGACCCCCATTGCAGGGTGGGGGCATGCCTACGCATGGCATCACTCAAAAGATGAAGAGGGGAGAGAAAAAAAAGTACAGTGAAAACCAGTCTGCTAAAAGGGGTTGCTGAGTGCAAAACAGCTAAGCAAGAAAACCGAGACTTTTTGATCATCTTGTGAGTCAGATTTCCCCCCAAGAGACCATTTCTGGATGACAACAGATGCTGTGGCTTTTGCGTACAGTCCTGGTCAGCCTGTGCACAATGTTATGTTTTCACACTGTCCTGCCCCTTTGTTGTGCAGCTGCTAACGTGTGAATTTCTCAACTATTCACAAAATTCCCATGCAGACTTGCTGAGAAGAACTAGCAAACAACCGCGCCTCCGCCTTGTTTAAGCTGCAGTTTGACAACTCCCAACCCCCCACCCACACCAACTCCCTTTCACAAATCCTTGCAGTGAAAGGGACCCCACCCAAAATTTAAAGAAAAAAAAAAGAGCGAGATAAGATGGTGGTTGTTTTTGCTCTCTCTCTCTCTCCCTGTCTCTGAGTCCATGTTTTTTAACCTCAGTAAATCCCATCAGTTGTCAATCAGTGAACATTCAAGCAGACTGCAATGGCATAGATGATGATAACATCTGAACCATTTCTCTCCAAATCCCATCTCCTGACAGTTGTGAATTAAATCTGTACAAGGTCTTACAATACCAACCACATTGAGTTGTACAATTTAAATTGCATTAAAGTTTATTTCAGCGGCACAGAATAGTCTTTATGAATTCAATGACCCAACAAGGTCATGAAAATGAAAATAATTACTTATGAATGCTTAATTAGGGCACTGAAAAGTAAAAAAGTCACATCTCTCTCTCTCTCTCTCTTTTTTTACAGTTTGATGTGGGTGCAAAAATTTAGTATTTGAAAAACAAAGAAATCCAATCGCCCATAAGCACTTCATCACTCAGAAAAAAAAAATTACCCTCACGTTATCAACAACTAATTAGTGTTTCCAAACAATAGCTCCAAGATCTGTGCATTTCAGTCACAGTCAAATCTTTCTGCCAGAGGACTCTTGGGTATACGACAGCTTTTCATCAGTTAAACTGTGGTTTGGTTGGAGTCTTGTTGTTCTTTTGAACACAGAGCTGTTAACCACATTTGTTTTGCAAATCAGATTTTTTTTCTCTCTCCCTCTGTTTTGGCAGAGAACGTAACATGACGCGCTGTCAGTGCGACAGATTCAGAAACACAAACCTTGTGTATTGTGCAATCTCATCTACTGTTTTAAGTCATTTGCTTCTATTTTGCTTTCAAGTGCTCCGCATGAGACCCTTTTGAAGTGGGAAAACAGCCTTTGTGTCTGAGCTGAACTCAGAACTTGTCATCTAAACTCAAACTTCCACTGCCTCTAATGTGTCAGCTGCGGTGGCAGACGACGTGTCCCAGCCCATTTTTGTCGGAGCAATTTCTCCCTGCGAGGCAGTCAAAAATTCTCCACAGTGAGTTATTTCTGACTACGTGCTGCCAGCCGAGGTGATAAGACCGCTGAATGTTGAAATTTTTCAAAGTTCGCTGCATAATGATACAATTTGCTTTGTGGCTTTTTCGCTAATGGTACCTGGCATACAGACACTTTGTCTTCGATCTTCAATCCTTTCTGCGCCCAAACAACTCCATCATTGTTTGTGCTTGTACCAGTATGCACTTTCACATCCCAATTTCACGCTTTCGATCCCCTTGCTATTCAATTATCTGCTTAAACCCCTGTTTTTCACATAAATTGATTGTGAAACAAGCGAAAGAGATGCCAAGGTTTTTTTTTGCATGTTATTGGAAAGCTTCACCCCCCCCCACTCCGCCCTCATATTCCCTCCGCCTATTCTGTCAACACCTCTTGATTTTAACCGCAGGTACAGCAGGGGCCCAGTGAATGAATGCTGCTCTCTCAGGGTTCATCCAAAGGTAACACATTTGAAGCCCAGAACCGCCCGAGGGAAAAACACTTCCCTGACGATTATGTGGATTTTGACACGACTTTCATGTCCTGGAGTAAATGTAATCCTATACATAAGGACTACCTGGGAAGGCTTGAGGGTGAAAATGAACTGTTGCATTGTGTCTTTCAATTTGTCGTCCCGTACTCCAGCTGCAATGGCAAGTTTGTGGTTAATGAACACTTAATGATTACTGAGTGGCAGCAGCAGTCGCAGCTCAGGTGGTAAACAAACCATTTGTCAGGCAGAGTGGCAGAGCGATGACACCTGTGCAACATCCAAAACAATTCTTGCATCCAATTTGCAGGTGTCCCTGCACTAGTGCTCGGTAGCAGATTATTGCTGTCACGCTATTGTTGTGTGGTGTACTTATTGCTACCCACAATTTTTTTTAATGTTTTAATTCAACGGTGAACAAATTATGACACTCGTCAAAACACCTAGAAGTAGGTACCCCCAAAAAGTTGATTCTGTTCACTGGATGTAGCGTTTTCAGTGAGAGAAACATTTTGTCACTCATCCAAGGGACATCTTCATTCTCAGCTGACTGCAGGTTTCGCCAACCTTATAAACCACACATTTGCCTATTGACTGAAATTGACAAACAATGGGCTGTGAGGTTAGTTTCTGTGATGTCGGAAACCTCAGCGTTTCTCCCACTGAAAACGCTACATCCAGATGAACTGAATTAAGGTTTTCGGATTTCCTTACTTCTATGATAGAGCATGCATCAAGACATTAGATGTAAGAAGTCAAAAGAAACTGGACTTATTATGTCTTGACCAATCAAGTGGAGGTCTAGCTGTGAACTAGATGTCTAGATATAGACATCATCTTTCCATCCACATGACCCAAAAAACTGTTATAAAACTACACCAGCTGGGGTGTGAGGTTTCTTTAGCAGTAAAAAGCTGCTAACTGAGTTTTGATTTACATGCAACTTTAAAGTGTCATGTATAGAAATGTAGGAAGTGTGTAACCTATTTTTGGACCTTGAAAAGATAACTTGTTGTATTTTGCAGGAGAATGAAGTGCATGCGCTTGCTGCTCTCCACTTTAATTCTTGGAACTCTGTGCGCACTCAAGAGGCAATAATGGGATTTTGGGAAGTCCATGTCAGATGTGATGAGCTGCTTCCCGCAGCCCCCTGCGCAGAGGAGTTCAGGGGGTGGGGGAGATAACAAAGTGGTGAAAGAGATGTGTGAGCTGTTTTTTTTATAAGGTGGGGCACTCCGAGCTTTTCTGCAAGGCATTAATCTTGTTACCTCATTGGCATGCTTGACAAAAGTTCAGGTGTCACTGTACAAGCTGTACAGCGGCATTTGCTTCTGCAGCTCTTCGTCCCTGCTTTTATATGGATCCTCTTCAGAGATGTCCCACAGTTTTCTAAATACTTCACTGGCTGCTAAAGTGCTGGTAGGTAGGTGCTGTGCAACGGATTAAAAAAAAGAAAGCAACGATAAATCATTGAAGGAAGGAGACATGGATGGAAATAGAGTTGGAGTTGGTCTTGTTTCTACGGTAACTGTCGACGGGGAGGTACCAGGGATGAAAGTGGAGAGAAAACAAACCTCCCCGCTCCGATGGCAACAGCACAGCAATTGGTTCGCGTTTCCTGCGAGGACAGGAAGAAAAAAAACATAACAAGGTCCCCTAGTAGCCCAGGAGACACAGTTCGATGTTGCATCAGAAAAGCAAGAGGCAGGGCAAAAAAGATGAACACGCGCTCGCAAACATGCACGCTCAACTTGTACACGCACACACACACTTTGCTCTCACACATAATCACATGCTCCACTTCACCCTGCAGCTGCCCCTCCCGCTACATATCTCCCACTCTCCCGCCAAAACATCTACAGCACGTGAAACCTGCCTAGAAACCGAGGGGAAACTTCCGCCTTGCCCTGATTGGCTGAGCTCCCTAGCAACCGCGTATGTCTAACCAGCCAGTCAGGCGCATTGTGAGAGGCACACTGACCCAATGAAACAGATTATTCAGAGGCGCGGGGCAGGCACAGTGACCTGGTAACAGTCAGGAGAAGAAGTCAGGGAGACGCTGGAGGGAGAGAAGAAAAGCTCTCTGCGATTGGCTCATAGATTTCCTCTTTGCTCCGATTGGTTTGCTGCTCTCCTCTTTGCAGTCATTCATACATTTTCTCTGCCTGCCTCAGCATTAGCACCCCTTTTCCCTCCGCCCTCAGCCAGTTCGTTCAACTTCCAGAGTGGCCACCCTGCCCTCAAGGAAATCCACTGCCGAAGGTCAATGCAAAGATTGTGCTGCTCAAATGGGATTGGTTCAGACAGGCAGGAGCAGAATGACATCCTAGTAACAAGTCTACCTCATCATGTCAGTGCCAGATTAAAGCTTGTGATCAACAACTTGTTAAACAACACAAGTGCTCTTGCTGTTGCCGCCGCTGATGAGCTTGTTATTGTCTTGCTTGTAATGGACATGGGCCAGTGAAAGGCATAATTAGCTTTTCACTTAATAATGCAGAATTTGACAGGGCTGTTCTCCAGGCAAGTAGCAAGACACAAATTAGCAAGTGGTTAGTTTGTTTTGAAAAACGAAGCTTTTGAAGGCATTCTGGACGAGGACTGCGAAAATCTTTTTAAACATTCCAAACTGCTTGTTCCAATGGTGTGGGGAATTAATGTCAATACCCTGCAGGATCAGGAGTTCACATTGAATAGTTAATGAGTTGGGGGAGAGCACGATTCAAATAGTTCTGCGAATTGAGCATGCCATGCATACAGCCTAATTTAACATAACTGCAGGCAAAAATTCACTCAGGCAGCAACATTATACCACCATGATTAGTAAAAACAACATTACCATCCAGCTTCGAAATAGCTCATAGCTCCATAACAAATTAGTTGACTGGGGTTGGAAGATAAACTAAATATATAATTGAAAAATTGTTCTTTGCTTGCAACAATAAATGCGTCACTGTGTTACTTATTCTACAGTGAATGTTTCACTTAAATTGCTGTTCAGAGCTAAAATGTTCTTTACCAATGGCACAATGCACTGAACCTACCAGAAAGGTTTTCAGTTCATAACAATGTAAAGTATCACTGCCTACATAAGTTTCAGAAGTCAAGATCCATCCACCCATCCATCGCTTATAAATAAACAGTTGTGGGAGGGTGGGGATAAAACCTATCCTAGCTATCACAGGGTAAGAGGTGCGGTAAACCGCTACTGGTCACCAGCCTGCGTCTCTACTTAGAGGTGAAGGTCAAATTTTTAGTGCAACTAAATGTTTTGTGAAGCTATAGCTTAAACTGTGTCAACACAAAAGCCCTGCTGTAAAAGCTTTCTTCGCACTTAGGGGAAATAAACATTCTGAGATTAGCGAAAAGCTAAGCTTATCACAAAGACAAACTCCTGCAAGAAATGCAGGAGCTTACATCTTACACGTGTCACTGTGCAGCTGGTGCACAGTGTTAACAGTTTGGAGACATTGAAAAGAATGGGTATAAATAGGATTGGAAAGCAGTGGTGGAAATATCAGTATTTTTTAACTTGCAGAAAGTAAGGCGAGAAAGACAATTTGGAAGTTTTTTATGGCATCCCGATGAAGTGTGTCAAAATTTAATTTTACCTTCTTTTTGGTTATGGTGTCCTTGATCCCATTAGAAGCCCAAACCACCAGTGGCCAATGTATGGTCAGTCATAATTATATACTTTGTTAGGTACACCTAATAATCAGTTGATCATTAACACAAATATCTAATCTAATGCTGGGTACCCAAAAAGATTTGGCATGTATGGTTAAGATCACTTGCTGAAGTTCAAACCAAGCATCAGAATGGGAAAGAAACCTGACTTAAGTGACATGGTTGTTGGTGACAGATGAGCCAGCAGAACATCATAAACTGCTGATCAACTAGGAGAAAATGAGGAAGAGGAGGGGGAGAGGAGATTGGTCACAAAAGAGAAAATACCAAATAACCTTCGTTCTCTTGCAGAAATGCCTTGTTGATATCAGAGGTCAGAGAAGAATAGCCAGAAAATCATTGTATGCAGAAGAGCATCTCTCAGTGCACAACATATGAAACCTTGAAGCAGTTGGGCTACAGCAGCAGAAGATCACACCAGGCTCCACATCTGTCAGCAACATAGAAGGTCAGTGAGAGAAGGATGTTAGCCAAGCTAATGTCTATTAAGGATAACAAACTTGTCACCCCCCACATGAGACGGTGGAGGCCCTGAACAGCTCCCTCAGCAGTAGACTGTTAGAGCCACGGTGTACGACTGAGCGCTATCACAGGTCCATCATCCCAACAACAGTTAGACAGTATAATACCTACACAGGATAAATAGTTTTTAAAAATACATGTTTATTAGTATCACTCCCACTGTACCATGTGTGCAAATAAAAAAGAAAAAAATCCTGGTGTATTTTACTTTATATAGTAACCACCTGTACATAGTATAGTTTTTGAGTTTTTTTGCACACTGTTGTTCTTTTTTTTTCTTCTATTTTTATGTTTCTAATATGTCTCTGATTCGCATTTTCTCCCTGTCAAGTAAATTTAGTCAGAGTGGGATTAAATAAAGTCTATGTCTATGTCTAAGAACGAGAACTCGAGACTACAGTTCTCATGGTCTCACCAAAAATGGACAAGATTGAAAAAATGTTGCCTGCTCTGATTAGCTTCAATTCCCGTTAAAACCTTTGGATGGTAGGGTCAGATTCTGGCTTCATCAACATAAAAGCATGGATCTATCCTGCCTTGTATCAAAGGTTCAGGCTGGAGGCGGTGGTGTATTGGTGTGGGAGATATTTTCTTGGCACACTTTGGGCTCCTTAGCACCAAATGAGCATCGTTTAAGCACTGCAGCCTACCTGAGTATTGTTGCGGACCAAGTAAATCCCTGTGTGTCCACAGTGTACCCATTTTCTGATGGCTGCTTTCAGCAAGATAACGAATAATGTCACAAAGCTTAGATAATCTCAAACTGTGTTTTTGAACATGACAATGAGCTCATTGTATTCAAATGGCCTCCATAGTCACCAGATCTTAGTCCAAGAACATCTTTGGGATGTAGTGGAAGAGTGGACTCACATCATGGATGTGCAGCTGACACATGTGCAGCAGCTGTGTGATGCTATGATGTCAATATGAACAAAAATCTGTGAGGATGTTTTGAGCACCTTGTTGAATTAATGCCATTAAGCTCTAAAGGCAAAATGGGTTCTAACCCATAGCAAGTTGCACCTAAATATACATATTAGTAAGTTTATGTACCTCTACAATCATGTAATCTAACATGGTTACATTTTATTTGGACACAAGTTTTGTGCTGTTTGAAACTGCCATAAAGCAGATTAAAAAAGATGTTTCATCTTGTTTGTTGTTTGTCTAATAGCAACTCTTGCTGCTATGTGTGTTATGTGTTCATTCATTTATTTATTTATTAATTTTTTTTTTTTTTTGGGGGGGGGGGGGGGGGGTTTGAAGGTCATGTATAGTGAATAAAATCACACGCTGAAAATTCTAGCGCTAAATGAAATGGTGGCAGAAATGTAATGCGCTGTGTAGAAAATAGGAAGTGATTTCGGAAACAACTGGGGAAGTCACTGTTTTTTCCACTCCAGCTTTTGTACAGATAAAACCAATAGATATAACTAGGGTGTGATTTGTGATAAAAACAAAGGCTGGGACTGGGGGTCGGGACAGTCCCAGTGCAACTACTTTTCAGCAAGAAGAGATGAGTTGCAGAACTTGCCACTGTGGGAAATTCTGATGTACACAATCAGGCATGTTGTTGACAACATGCAGGAGTATTTCTAGTGTTTTTGGTGAGACTCCGGTAGAATATGACATTCTGAATCCTTTCCATTTCTCTTTTATTTAGTTAGCAGTAGTTTTCACTATGAAACAACTGTGTCTTTCGGCTTAATGAAAAGTTGAAACAGAACATAATCCAGGTTCCCTCTGCGCAGTTTCATCACTATTGTATCTCTACCTCTATTGGAATCAAATCAGCTTCTTATTTTATTGTTGTTTCCACTGTAGACTGTTACAAGCCTACCACCAACCTACCAATTTTGCAGAGGTGGAAAGATGTAGATAGACCGATATCTAAACCTTCCATTTATTTCAAAAATTCTTTAAAGAGTAGTTTCAAACAGTTAAATGATAATTTGCAAATGAATGTTTTATTAGAAGAGTTTCAATCAGGATACAGTGTATCATAGCACAAAACAACATCTCTGTACTTGTGTCCTGTACCTGTCAGATCTTAGCACAGCATTTGATATTGCTGACCACAGTATTTTACTACAGATAGTAGAACACACTGTTGGTATTAAATGAACTGGCACTGTTAGATAGATTCCAGTCTATGTATATAAATATGGATCCTTCCTACACACAAAAGTAAGTCTCTGAGTTCCACAGGGTTATGTTCAGGGACCAATAATTTTTTACATTATACATGCTTCCCTCAGGCAATGCTATTAAAAACATTGCATATATATTCAATGCGATACAGATGAAGCCAGTATTATCTAACCAGATGACACACACTAATTAGTTAAATTACAGGAATTTCTAAAGACACTTCTAAATTCAGAAAAAAATAGATCATTGTAATTGAAACACAGTGTCTAACCAGATATTTACGTTAGATGACATTACTCTAATCTCCAGTAACACCATGAGTAACTTTGGAGTCATTTTTGATCAGGATATGTCCTTCAGTGTGAATATTGAACAAATGTATAGGATTGCAGTCTAGCATTTGTGCAATTTGTTTGGATTGCAAAGACAGATTTGACTGATTCTGGCGCTCTCCAAGAGCGTGTCTTTTGTCCTGTCTCTCTCTGCCCTTATCTCACTGCCCTCACCCCCAACCAGTCACAGCAGAGGGCTATCCCTCCCCGAGCCTGGTTCTGCTAAAGGTTTCTTCCTATTAAAAGGGAATTTTTCTGTCCCAATATTGCCAAGTGCTTTCTCACAGGGCCTTATGTGATTGTTGGGCTTCACTTCCAATATAAAGCACCTTGATGTGGCCACTATTGTGATTGTTACTGTGCTATATAAATAATTGAACGGAATTAAATTTTCAATTCTGCATGATATTTAGTCAAGGAAAAGTTTGAAGAGTTTCCTGATAAACTAGGATTATGTTGCACCACCTCTCCTGCTCTTTGCATTGTTTTTACAAATTCATTTAAGCTAGCATACTTTCTGTCCTGTATGATATAAGCTGACTGAGCCCCCAGAGATCTTGCTATCCCGAGGAAATATAAGATCTTATGGTGCTTAGCAATCAGAGAGTTTTTCATAGGGGAATATTCCTTTGTGAAATCTTAAATGTGAGGTCATGCACGTACCTGAAAGCTTAGCTGAGTCTTTAAGAAGTGTAAAGATTGAGATTAAAGGAAAACTAGCAAAGCAAACCAGTTGTTAAAGTCTTTACTTCCTGCCGAGAATTGTAATTTTTAAGTTGCTAAAAGTTGGCAATCTTAGTTTTCTCAGTTTTTGCGAAGGCCTTGTTAATGTCAGAGGGAATGACTTCAAAACAAATAATGCTTAAGGGTCTTTCCAAATGGTCTTGCTCATTGATGACTCACCCAGTTTAAAAGCTTTCATTTTAAAGAACCATAAATCCTCCCTGTCAATAATAAACTCCATCTTCAACTCAGGCACTCCTTATAGGCAAATAGGTGTCATAATTTTTAGATTTTATGTTTGGCATTACGTCACCCCTCAAAGCTACAGGGATTTACATATGCTTCAGTTTCTGCCAGGGATCAGCGGTACGCCATGCTCATCCGTGAAATGACCTATTCAACTTTTTTGTTTGGCCTGCAGAGGATCTTCTCTGCTGTCTCTGTGAAGCTAATTGGATACAGCAGAGCACCAAGCCATGTTTCACAGCCAGGGGGAATCAGTCCAGGAAATAAAACATAAAGGTATTGTCTCCTTGAAAGCAGTGTGCATTCAGCATTTTAAGCACATCACTGTCTCCGGAAAGGACTGGCAGAGAGAGCCGGAAAAAATGAAAGATGTCGGACAGGTCTGTGAATAGACAGTGAAATTCGGTCTTTTTTCTTCCAAACACAGCCACACAAATGCACTGGATTCCACAGGATGTAGTATTTTCATGCAAATAATTACTTTAGGAGGAAATGCAAAGTAAGGGATAAATATGTCTATTCATTTTAAAATAATTCTGTGATGTTTGGCCATATAATTCTTTCAAACACTGTTAGTACTTCATCCTATCATCTTGAGACTCTAACTGCACGGTTATTATTATGGTATAATTAAAAGCTGAGCATGCTGGAAGAGAATTTTTAATTATACAAATGTTGGGAACTTTGTAACTTTAATTGGTTCTCATTTATTTATTCAGCTCTGACCTACATAGAAACTTTCCCAAAGATCATTTATCAACCAAATCAATTATCACGTCTTGGATCAGGAGACATAAAAGACCCGCTAGACTTTCAGAGTTACAGCAAGTGAAATCAATGAAGCAGCCGCTCCTTACTTTGAAATCTATCACACTTGTGCAGCGTCCTGGGCAGCCGTGGTGTATCTCAGGGGGGTCAGCAGCACTGAAGGATCTCCACTGTGCTGCTAAAGACTGCCTGGAGGTGTGACAGCCGCCCTCTGATCTGTCAGCGCCTCTGAAGATCTAACGACAGTCTTTGCGCCCCTCACATTAAGTTGCAGCACTTAAACAAGCCACACAGACACACAGCATGCCAGCGATTTCCACCATCTTCCTGAAAATAAAGAGCTAGGGAATACCTCCAAAGGAAATGAGGCAGTCCCAAGCATGTTTTGAATAATTTTAAGCTTGTCTTAATTAGACATTCATTATCCAATGGCTCAGTCGGTGCACAGTAGAGCCTCAGCGCAAAACATTTTAACTAACACCCACCATGCTTCACACCTCAAATGTTAGAATACACTGAATGCCATTTTGTACCCCTCAGCAGCAGCTTTGCTGAAATTTGTCAGTCAGTGTTAAGAAATGATCCAGTTACCACGCAGGAATTTTATGCTCGCAAAATTCTATTTTCTGGTCAATTTAGGAGAAGGCTGCATGACTGAGCTGCGAATTAATTTTACTGTCTTTGCACTGGCTTCCTTCCTCATTTCCCAAAGGCTTTGGGTGACTGAACCTGCTACACACAGCACATGGGCAGCAGATGTTACATTTGTACCAGGTTTGTATTGATATCATTATAGCACTTGCGTCATGCCAGCACACGAGGCTCTATTTCAGACAGACAGTTTTGGGAACGCACCTGTGGCCAAGGACCATATGCATTCGACGACCACCACATTCCTGTTGCTCGCAACCAGTGAAGAATAATGGGGCTGTTGTTAATTCACTGAGTGCATCCACATGTGTCGGGGAATGGGGGCGGGATGGGATAAAGGCAATAATTCGCAAGACTACCCAGCAAACATGGTTGACCTGACGTCATCTCCCTGGTCAAAACTGGATGCAATAGAACCGCACAATGTGATGGAGTTTTGTTGATGTTTCTACTTGGAATAAAGATCTAATTAGACCACAGTTCTCCTCTCCACATGCATATAATGGTACAGGTTGTACCAAAAAAAAAAAATGCACGTCATATCTCTATACGATAGTTAGACTCGTCCAATACTTTTGTGAGCATGTGTGGAGTTACTGCAGCCACTGCAGTTGTTATGCTACCTATCAGCAACCATGTAGAACTCTTTAATTCCCTCTTTCTAACAGTACGCAATCCAATCATTACCGGTGAATGGCAGATGAATTAAATGGCCTGGCCTGGCCTGTATTTGTATAGCGCTTTACTAGACCCTAAGGACCCCAAAGCGCTTTACACATCCAGTCATCTACCCACACATTCACACACTGGTGATGGCAAGCTACATTGTAGCCACAGCCACCTTGGTGCGCACTGACAGAGGCGAGGCTGCCGGACACTGGCGCCACCACCACCAGTAGGCAACGGGTGAAGTGTCTTGCCCAAGGACTCAACGACCGAGACTGTCCAAGCCGGGGCTCAAACCGGCAACCTTCCGATTACAAGGCAACCTCCCAACTCTTGAGCCACGATCGCCCTTATTAAAGCACTTTGAAATCACTTTAGAGCCATTTAGGTTTATCGACACCTAAATTCAGTGTCATTTGTTGCATGGTGAACTTAACATTTTAAACTGTTATAAGAATCGCCTCTGTCACTGATGTCAGCGTCATAAGCCTGGGGATGTCACCTCTTGAGTGTAAAAGTAGTTAGCTTAGTAAAAAAAATGAACAGTGTTAGGTTAGCTGCACATTCAAAACTGTGTAAAGGTGTGAACACTTATCTGTCACTATGTGTGAACAGATTAGTGACCTTCTCACTCTATGACACCTTGGGTGAGTTGCAGCACGTTCCTCCCTGAGCTGAAGAAGATGGATGGATTCAGGGTATGTGTTGCTTTCAAGAAATCGTGCCTCAAATAGTGGCGCCAGAGAAAATATACGGTTATCCAACGGGATTTCTCCCCTGAGACATTTCACAGCAATCCACCATTGGTACACACTTATAAAAGTTTAAGATCAGTGCCTAAAAATTAAGAGAAGATGTAATGCTGGGAGCATAAAATATGACAACTTAATGAGCAGAGCAGCAAGCCATATGAAATATTTAAAGATGTTTCCATGGCAGGGGTTTTTAATTGTGAGAGAATTCTGTTCTGTCTAGTTAATAATAGAGTTACTAGGTAGGCATGTGAATAGCAGCGACGGCTGGAGATAATGTCTTTCTGCTTAGAGCATTTTCATACGGATCATACAGCCACCATCCAGAGCTGTGACAGTCATGCATTAAACTGAGGAGTTCACAAAGGCGAATGTGTCTCTGCTGACTTGAGAGAGGATGTGCAGATTTTGGCATAGTGAATATGAGCTGCAGCTCGCTGGTCCATACATAGCCGGCAGTCACAGTCAGTCTCCTCATCTTCCCCCAGTAACCGTCCCAAGGGAAGCAGGAACTGACGTGCCGTTAAAGAGACTTTGAAGAGAGGCAACTGTCAGCATAATTGCTTCTGCTTTGTAGCAGTGCAGAAAGGAAGTGCAGATCTGGGTGGGATGAGGACAGAGTGTACAGCTGTGGAAATACATCTCTATGCAGAATGTAAAAGAAGGGATAGGTCGGGCTGTCACTAAGGCAAAAAACTGTTAAGGAATGTGCAGTTTTTTCCCCCCAGAAACATAACAAGAAAAACAAAATTGCGACTGTGACTGCTGATGTTTTACACTGAACTATCAGAGTAGATGCAATTAGCAGGAATATATTTAAAATGTTTTAAGGAGTCACATTATAAATACTAATATTTGAGTACAGTAGCTGTATAAGTAGTGAAGTATAAGTTCATCTTTGACTTTAGTGATAATAACACACACGAGGGGGGGAACCAAGCGTGAAGAAACCTTCAGTGATCTCATGTGCTCGGCCATTGCTAAAATGACTCCGCAGAGGAGAAGACCTCATTTCCTGTGTGGCTGCAGTAAAAAGGGACTTTTGGGGACTTTTTCCTTTCTGCCTTAAAGTTGTTATTAAGATTAAAATTAGATCCCAAAACAGCAAGATTTATGTTCGTTTTCTATGAGATTGAATGTTTCTTTAAAGCAGACTCGGTTTCAGCATATAAAAGGTCTGAAAAAAATGTCAAAGCTGTGACATCGATACATGTTACAAATACATTTGCCTAAAAGCCTTTTTGTTCGATAAGCGCACACTCAAACACTTAGTTGCACAGTTCACAGCAATTTTCCACAGAAGCATTCACACTGAAATCTTCCTTGAATGATTCTTGTTATTGTCTATGAATAAGCGCGTGCCCCACCCTGGTAGCACAACTGGTGCAGGATCAAAAGACTCATGTAAACAACCCATGAAAAGGGTTATGTTACGGATGACACCATCACTTAATTACAGTGTCTTTTACACAAAGCAGATCTTGCTTGTAACTTCCTTCGATATACAGCCATGGCTCCAGATGATTCCTGCTTTTACTGGGATCCAGTTTATTTAATAGTGAACCCAATAACACTGTTGAAAAAAAGCAGTTTTACCCATGTAGTAAGCTGCTGTTTGTATTTTTGTAAATGTATTACTCTGCCTCAATATACAGTGGGGCAAAAAAGTATTTAGTCAGCCACCGATTGTGCAAGTTCCCCCACTTAAAATGATGACAGAGGTCAGTAATTTGCACCAGAGGTACACTTCAACTGTGAGAGACAGAATGTGAAAAAAAAATCCATGAATCCACATGGTAGGATTTGTAAAGAATTTATTCGTAAATTAGGGTGGAAAATAAGTATTTGGTCAATAACAAAAATACAACTCAATACTTTGTAACATAACCTTTGTTGGCAATAACAGAGGTCAAACGTTTACTATAGGTCTTTACCAGGTTTGCACACACAGTAGCTGGTATTTTGGCCCATTCCTCCATGCAGATCTTCTCGAGAGCAGTGATGTTTTGGGGCTGTCGCCGAGCAACACGGACTTTCAACTCCCGCCACAGATTTTCTATGGGGTTGAGGTCTGGAGACTAGCTAGGCCACTCCAGGACATTCAAATTCTTCTTACGGAGCCACTCCTTTGTTGCCCGGGCGGTGTGTTTTGGATCATTGTCATGTTGGAAGACCCAGCCTCGTTTCATCTTCAAAGTTCTCACTGATGGAAGGAGGTTTTGGCTCAAAATCTCACGATACATGGCCCCATTCATTCTGTCCTTAACACGGATCAGTCGTCCTGTCCCCTTGGCAGAAAAACAGCCCCATAGCATGATGTTTCCACCCCCATGCTTCACAGTAGGTATGGTGTTCTTGGGATGCAACTCAGTATTCTTCTTCCTCCAAACACGACGAGTTGAGTTTATACCAAAAAGTTCTACTTTGGTTTCATCTGACCACATGACATTCTCCCAATCCTCTGCTGTATCATCCATGTGCTCTCTGGCAAACTTCAGACGGGCCTGGACATGCACTGGCTTCAGCAGCGGAACACGTCTGGCACTGCGGGATTTGATTCCCTGCTGTTGTAGTGTGTTACTGATGGTGACCTTTGTTACTTTGGTCCCAGCTCTCTGCAGGTCATTCACCAGGTCCCCCCGTGTGGTTCTGGGATCTTTGCTCACCGTTCTCATGATCATTTTGACCCCACGGGATGAGATCTTGCGTGGAGCCCCAGATCGTGGGAGATTATCAGTGGTCTTGTATGTCTTCCATTTTCTGATGATTGCTCCCACAGTTGATTTTTTTCACACCAAGCTGCTTGCCTATTGTAGATTCACTCTTCCCAGTCTGGTGCAGGTCTACAATACTTTTCCTGGTGTCCTTCGAAAGCTCTTTGGTCTTGGCCATGGCGGGGTTTGGAGTCTGACTGTTTGAGGCTGTGGACAGGTGTCTTTTATACAGATGATGAGTTCAAACAGGTGCCATTCATACAGGTAACGAGTGGGGGACAGAAAAGCGTCTTACAGGAGACGTTACAGGTCTGTGAGAGCCAGAGATTTTCCATGTTTGAGGTGACCAAATACTTATTTTCCACCCTGATTTACGAATAAATTCTTTACAAATCCTACCATGTGGATTCATGGATTTTTTTTCACATTCTGTCTCTCACAGTTGAAGTGTACCTCTGGTGCAAATTACTGACCTCTGTCATCATTTTAAGTGGGGGAACTTGCACAATCGGTGGCTGACTAAATACTTTTTTGCCCCACTGTAATTCAATTCAATTCAATTTTATTTATATAGCGCCAAATCACAACAATAGTTGCCTCCAGGCGCTTTATATTGTAAGGTAAACCCTACAATAAAACACAGAGAAATAAAACCAACAATCAAATGACCCCCTATGAGCAAGCACTTTGGCGACAGTGGGAAGGAAAAACTCACTTTTAACAGGAAGAAACCTCCAGCAGAACCAGGCTCAGGGAGGAGCGGCCATCTGCTGCGACAGTTCTCACATCCAGCTAGTGTCCCTCGCTACTCATAAGCCATTTAACTTAAAAATTGTGAACCTATAAAGTATTTGCCTCCTTCCTGATTTTGATTTTTTTTTTTTTTTTGTTATAATATGATAAAAAAAATATATATATACTGCATTCTGTATTTAATCAGTTTATTTTTTGTCTAATATTTGTTTGAAGATTTGAAACATGTAAGTGCTACAAATATGCCCAAAAAAATATATGGAAAAAATCTGGATGGGAGCAGTAGGTCCCATGTAATGCATGACCTTTGACATTATTTCTGCTGTTTTTCATTCATAGCACTTTTTTTTCATTAATGCTTGAATGTTTTCAGTCCTTGAGATTTTAGGGTTTCTTTTTCCAAAAGTGTACCTTGTTTTCTTTCCAGACTAAATTACTGCCATAACATTCACATGCTGACTTCATTTTCCTGAGAAACCCTACAGGTCATGGATGTTTTTAGAGCCATCGCTTTGAAGTTCTCACCTGATTTAGACGAGGAAGTTCATGTTTGCTCGGGATTAAGTGAAGGGAGAGGCATGTGGGTTGGCAGAAATAGCTTCAAACACTTTCACCCATTTTTAGGTGGGTGGATGAGACTTTAGGGTCACCGCAAAGAAAAACAATGACATCAGACCCCACCCCACCATCACCACCACCACCCACACACTTCGCACTGGTCAGCCACGGCTTCTGTGATGAATGGGACATGGCCACCTAAAATGATGTCACCCCCTAAGCCGCTCTTTCGTTGTGTCCCTCTGGGACCCCTCTGGGACTCTCCAGGAGCATCTGCACCTGTGGTTCATAAACACCCACACACATATCAAGGGGAAGTTTCACAGAAAAGGCCACAACTCAGATGTTAATGTTGGGTGGCATCATGAATGGAAAGGGCCCAGACCAGTGCATCACAGCATTCCTTTTACATTAAGTCAGAGTTTTCAGGGGAACTCCACTTCAGGAATGTCAGTGACCTTAGTGGCTAAAAAAAACTTTGTCAATGAGTTTGAGACCTTTTAACATGATGACAGCCTTACAATTGTTTTTGCTCAAACTGATACTGTTTTGAACTGCTATTAATAACCTAATATTTCATAACTTAGAAAATAAGGACCAAAATCTGTACTTATACATACAAACACACAAAGGGCATGTTAGGAAACTCACTTCTTTGCTTTCTTGCCAGGAGTTTCATGGAAAGACTGGTTCCCTCTGATAACCCCATGGGACATTTGGGGCTGTTTTTACTTTGCCGGCAGAAACACTACAATAAGTCTGAGGACATTGTGATTAGACCCGAGTTTCTGCTGTGTCATAGGTTGCATGATAACAACAGAGCTGGAAAGGAGATGTATGACTTCAGGCTATGGGGTTGAAAGCACCCATTTATGTGCTCTTTTTATACAAAGGCACACTAAGCTTAGACACAGGCTTCCTCTGGCAGACTACAGCTCACAGCACTACTGATGAAAACCTCCAAAACCCCGAAGAACAAATCCTTTGTAGCTGCCTGCATATTCGCTTTGGTTGTTTTGGTCTTTTACTTTCTTGTATTCCTATTTAAGCCTCATCATTTTCTCTCTGCATTGCTTCCTTGTGTGTAGATAATTGCTTGTTTTTAAAATCATTTTGCTTTGCTGTTTTCAATAAAGGTTGAACTTCAGATGCCCATGTTTTAGTCCATTTTAGAGCTATCTACAGTTTACATGACTAAAGTCTTTTTCAAATCTCTGTTATGACTGTTTTTCACCACCTCGTGTTACAATACCTACATTCATTTTAGATTCAGATTTATACATTCTTTTCCCCCCCCACCTTTATATGTTTGCTATTTCACTGAGTTTCTTCTTTAGTGTAACTTTTAAAATGACTGCAACACAGTCATTTATCAACTTTGAGGATAAATAAAGTATTTCCTATTTTTTTATTCTGGTTCCTTTTTTCGTTCTGTTTGTTTTCCTCTTATTCTTATCAGTGTACACTTACATCACTCAAAGTTCCTTTTTTAGCACTTTCTTAAAATTTTTTATTAGGTAGGAAAACATTTAAAGCATTTATAATTTCTCCTTTAGCACATGCTAAAGTTGCTAATTGAGTAGCTATAAGTTTTAGACAGCACAACATGACAGCTTGGCTTTTTATTTCACAGGGGTAAGAGATGGACATCACCCACTGGTTTGCAACTTTTAAAGTTTTTATTATACCTTTATGAAACCAGAAAGTGGTATTTAGGGACAAGTAGGTAAAGTGCTAAGTCAAACTAGCTAGTTAGCATATTGCAACTCAGTATAATGACAGATACTTGCTAATTAATGCTAAGTTAATACAAATAAAATGCTAAAATTTAGTAGAACTTACCAAAACCGAGGCACAGACTTCATGGACAGGCTGTAGGAACATGAGCTATAACACCACAAGGTATGGAAGCTTGTTTCTGCCACCGGAGATTTAAAAAAACAAACAAGAAAAAAAAAAAAAAAACACCATCAGAACAAAGGCAAAATTTAGAATTATTATCTCAAAATGTTAACTGTTTTGCAGAAACATCTGACTAAGTCATAATTTAAAGTTTTAGGACAGTAACCCATAATCTTGAGTAAAAAATAAATAAATCTGTGGTGGAAATAAGTTATGGATCCATAGAAAAGGGATCCAGTTCATGTAAATTAGCTAAGATGACATTCGGAAAAGCTGTTTTTGGTACTTGGGAGCTGGGTGTATTTTTTAGCCCTGAACACTGCCGCGTCACTTTAAAGGTGATCTGTGTGGGGTTTTTTTTTTTTTTTATCATAATAGCCATATATGTCTTAATTCTTTGCTTTTTAACCATATATTAGTTTTTAGATGAGTAACAAACACTTTACAAAACCATAGCTGCTAGGGATATGCAAGAGACTGGTTATGTATTCAAAACGTCCCTGAAGCCTTTGCTCCATGTTCCTCAGTTTTGCCTGAATCCTGTCATATTGTTAGAGTTACAAATTTAAAAAAAAATACCTGGAAGTACAACCAAAACTGACTGGGAAGAATTTATTGGAAAATCAATAGGCATGTGTACTTCCTCCAGTACCATCCATATTTCTGACATCTTTGATGTCTGTTTTCACATGTCTTCAAGTTAACTCTATATTTATTTATTAGAAGTATATGTATTTCCAACTGATGATATGATTACGTCATGTGTCCAGTCAGCAATGTTCTGAGATAATAAAAAAGTAATAGCTTGCTTAGTTTCTAAAGGGTCATCAAGGGGAATCAAAAAGCCAAAAAAAAAAAGAACAACAAAAGAGGAAGAGAATTTAAAAGCTACACTGTTTGAAGCTGTGCACATCAGTAACTGATTAACTAAAGCCAGTAGCCTTATTAGACAGTGGCACAAATTTTCTGTCTTCACTTACTTGAACTGATTACCTAGAAAGTTCCCCCAGAAGCGTTGTACCTGTGCTGTGACTTATTAGCATAAAGTACAGGAAACCTGAGAGTGCTTATGTGACTCCTCAGGTGCTCCAGAATATCTATGCATCTTAATCAGCGCTCCTGCTATCCATCCAGCGTGGGGAAACTCTACTGAAAACAGCTCAGGGGTGATAGAAACAAGCCCACTCCTTACAGACATTGATGCGTGTCTAATGAGTCCATCAGCCTGACAGTGCTACATCCCGGGGGACCCTCCGTTCATGATTACCACTGTGTCACATACCAATGTTCCTAGATTGAAAATGCCATCTGTCATTACATCTGACTATGTTTACCAAACAGGGGCGCGAGGTAATTCATGTGCAAGTGCACCTGTTTGTTGTTTTGGCAAATTAAAACAACCTCTCGTCACATGTCGCACCACTCTCATTTCCTCTATATTCTCCAAAAGTCAAATCCTGTAATTTTATAGACCCAAAGGAGTGCATAAATGTCACAAGCCACCAGACTATGAATGATTAACCAGTTTTACCTCAGGAGCACATGCTGTACATTAGTTTGAAAAAAAAAAAGTATCTGCATGCTGTTAGTCATCAGCACAATTTTCACACATAGCATGAGGCAATCATGCTGAAAATGATGTATATGTCAGAATTGAAACAGGATCCCTGGGGAGACACGGTGATGTGGAACCACTCATATAATATAAAAGGCTGTTGCACACCACACATCAAAAACCTCTTCATTTCACTTAATGCTGAAAGGTTTTAGCACTTTAGATTCCGTCAACACTCGAAAAAAGCAATTTCCTTTCGCTCTGAATACGGTAAATATTTTCACAGTGTCTCCTTTGCTATGAATCCTCCCCCCCAAGTCTGAAGAGGGAAAGCTTTTCTG
Source organism: Rhamphochromis sp. 'chilingali' (assembly GCF_963969265.1). Lineage (NCBI taxonomy): Eukaryota > Metazoa > Chordata > Actinopteri > Cichliformes > Cichlidae > Rhamphochromis > Rhamphochromis sp. 'chilingali'. The sequence continues at coordinate 9,442,089 of NC_137932.1, read as the reverse complement.
GAAAGCTGAGACAACGGCAGCCACATAAAGAACGCTTTGCACATCGCCGTTCAGTAATTTACTTTTATCTCCCACCACGTACAGGTGCACTTCTCCTGGTGAGGTGAAAAAAAGCAAAACGAGGTCAAAAGAGGTGAGAAAGAGTATGTGCAAGAGTGGGTGGCTGTGTTTGATTTGGCGAACTGGATTTAACGTAGCACACTTAAGCTCTTTGAAAACATAATCGTCAACTTTTTGCTGCATAGGAAGTGAAGCCTGCAAACCTGCTATTACACATTAATTACCATGTCATTATCATGTCATATGATGATGTCAGTGTTGATGATGTAACAAATTTTATAATAAATGTTACATAAAAAGTCACAGCTGAAATGGTCAAGCAGCTATAAGGTAAGTCTTCCTTATTGTGTTGTTATTTACACACAAAAACTTGCTCACATGGCATTTAAATGTGAACATCTAAAAAGGAAGTGGGACTAAAAGCTTCAGAATTGAGAAACACATCATGAATTTCCACAGCTATACAGTGTGAGAAACAAAGTGGCGTGTGTTAGACTTCAGCAGTGTTTAGCTGCCATGCTGCCTTGTTATCGCTCATGTTCATATTCCACTCTCAACCGTGGACAGTTTTTGTCTTTCTGCAGTTTGTAACATGTGCTCCTGTTTCTGGTCGACTTCCTCTAGGTGTTAAGGGAAGCCTTCTGTGCCCCGTGATTCAAGTGTGTGACATACAAAAAGCAATCATATGATAAGACAGACGCTTATGGTTTCAGAAAGCTCTTTTTGCCCAGATACAGCCTGAGTGTGTGTATGTGTGTGTGTGTGTGTGTGGCAGTGTAGGTGGGGGGTGGGAACTTGTTTACAGCTCACACACGCTGCTTAGAGTCCTCTCGACAGGGGAAGAAAGACGGCGTAGCAGAACTTGGCAGAGTGAAAGTGCAGTGCACTAGCGGTGAGTTTTCAGGGATAAAAATACTGCTGGTGAGCAGCCTCGAGCTCAGCGGTAAGACTAGAGGAGCAGCAGCCTCTGGGCTTTGAAGCATCACTTATCTATGGCAATCGGCCCAGTGTGCTCAGGCAGGTTCACCAAATCTCCATAAAAATGCAAATTGCCTGTAAGTCTTCAGATTAAACTTTCTGGAAGTAAAGTTGAGGGTTTTTTTTGTTTTGCTTTGCTTTTTTATAGCACTGAATACAGCGATCACGCGTTACACCGGATGATAGATATTGATGTTTTGTTTTTCACGGGCATCTTGTTTTAGAATAAAACTCTCCCGCAGTGCACTTTATTTTTCTTCTTCTTTTTTTCTTTCTTTTTTTTGCAACCAGCACAGGGCTTTGGAGAGGATAAAACCACTTAAGCCATAGCTGCTCACTATAATACACCACATATTACATTTCTGGAGAAAAATGAGGGTTGTGTGAAGCCAGGGAAACCTTAAATGAGCAGATCCTAAGGGTGAGGAGCTCAGTGAAGGACCCATTGCCAACCAGCCCTGCAGCCTGGCAGCTCTGTGCTTGATTGGTCTCGGTGGGAAACCGGGATAGAGCGAGGGCAGAAATCTTCATCTTCATGCACGTGCATGCACACAGTCGGCATAGACATGCGAGTCTGTACCCATGCTGGCAGATGCACACATTAAAAGTGATGTGTAGGTTTTAACAACATAAACCACCACTCATATACAATCTGGCATCTTAAAAAAAAATCCCAAAGAGTGGGGAAAGAAAAAAAAGACAGGCATGTCCATATCAAAATCCAGACACACACACTCCCACATATTAAAACACATGACACCCACGTTCAAACACATGACACCCACACACATTAAGAGTTTCACACATCACAGCTACAAGCACAGCATGGGGGGTGGGTTCACATTGCCTCTTTTGCTCTGTGCCTATTCAAAAGCTAATTCTCCTGCACTGGGATTCAAAGAGCCTGGCCAGCCACCTGCACCGAGGATGGGGAGGGGAGGGGAGGGGAGGGAGGAGGCCAGGAGTGGAAGGAAAGCAGTAGGAGGAGGAGGCGGCAGTGGAAGAATGACATCACCTTTCCTGAAATGTCACCATTATCTCAAGCCTCAGCTTTAGCTGTCTACAGAGGTGACATCATCCTATTGGTGCCCCTCCCCCCTCTGTTCTCTCCATAGCTGTGTGGGGAGGGAGTGTGTTCATTTGCGTGCATGTCCAAGAAGCATTGTCGAGAGAGAGAAAGAGAGAGAGGAAAACATGAGAGGATGTTTGTCTGCGCTCCTTCTTTCACGCTTCATACCGACAAAAAAAGTAAAAACGCTCATCGCTGACAATTTAATGACTCTTTTCCTCGTCTGCTGTTGATGATATCACACTTACTTATGCTTGAAAAAAAAGAGTTCAGTTTCAGGAGATATGTTGCTTTTATTGTACATACAATGCGAGTGTACAAGAACAAGGGGAGTGACTGAATTTAGCATCAAATGCACAAGGACAGTGACTTAGCCATCATTGTGGTTTGCTTTGATTTCATTGCTAAGAGAAGAAACAACCTTACCCGTGCATATTCCAGGAAGTTAATGAGTATTTTCTTCAAACTACCTCTGGTAGTTCTGCAGGGAAGGATGATTTTAAGAAATTTAATTTTGCATGTTGAGTTCAAGCAGTCAGAAGGTTATCAAGTTGAAAGAATTTAAGTGCAAAGGTGGTCTGAAAAATCTGTTTTTATATTTTTGAAATTGCATCACCTTGACTTTAAGAAAACTAGACATTGCACTCACCAGACACTTTATTGGGTACACCTTGCTGAAAGTGGGTTGGAACCCTTTTTCCTTCAGAACTGCCACAGTTCTTCATGGCACAGATTCAACAAGGTACTGGAAACATTCCCCAGAGATTTTGGTCCACATTGGCACAATAGCATCATACAGTTACTGCAGATTTGTCAGCTGCACGTCCATGATGTGAATCTCCTCTTCCACCACATCTCATAGGCACTCAGTGAAATCTGGCGACTGTGGAGGCCATTTGAGTACAGTGGCAAACACTGATGATCTGAGCTTTATGACATGGTGTGTTATCCTACTGGAAGCAGCCATCAGAAGATGATTACACATAAAGAGATAGGTATGAACACCAATGATACTCAGGTAGGCTGTGGCATCAGTTGGTACCAAGCTCACTCAAAGACCATTCTCTGTAAACCCTAGAGATGGTTGCGTGGGAAAATCCCAGCAGATGATCAGTTTCTAAAATAGTCAGACCAGTCCATGTGGCACCAACAACCAAAAACATGCAGAACTACCTTTTCTCTCCATTGTCATGTTCAGTTTGAACTAAAGAGTTCTCTTGACAAGAAAGTCTGTCTACATGCCTAAATACACCGACTTGGCCGAGAGAGTATATTCACTTTTAAGTTGAGAAAAGATTAGCTGAGTGTTCACTGACAAGACTCCTAAAGACTATTGAGATTCATTTGAATCTGTCTCCCTCCCCTCACCCCAATTTGAGGCTGGTTCACCTGGAGGTTTTTCTTCTGTTAAAAGGGAGTTTTTCTTTCCCACCTCCTTCCCATATAAAGGGCCTTGAGGCCCTTAAATACAATTGAATCGAAATTGAATTAAATGTATATATTTAACTTCATAACTATATTACTCTCACCCATTAGGATGCGGGACCTGCCTTGGTCATATCTCTTGGTTTACCAGTGCAAAGATTGACCTCTGTCATGGTATTACACCATTCGATGCCCTCGGCAGCTGCCGCTACTAAAACACACCAAAGCATGCCAGTCATGCCATCACTCCCCTTTATACATGTCCCAACACTCCCTGAATATGCCCCCTCTGGATGACATCCCACAAATGCCTTTAGACCTCGTCAAAGCTGCAGCGAGGTGACAGGTAAATATGTCAAGTCGGTTCTCGTGTGCAGTTGAATCCGACTTTTTCATTGCTCTTTACAGCTCTGTTATTTGGCACCGAAGAAAGGTGGAGGAGGGTGGTGATTTTACATGCAACCAAAGGTTTTTTTACACCCAGAATAATTTAATATTTAATCCCTTCTAACACGTGTGTGTGACCAGGAATTATAGCAGTGAGTCATCTCACTAACATATTATGAGTCACAAAATCAGTGCCCCATTCATTCTGGCTGGACTCGGAGCAGTTCGGGTTTTATAGCTCAATGAAAGCAGTGATTAATATACACGTGTTGGAAACTTTGTGCTAATGCACGGATTTACATTAGTAATGGAACCAATGACTCCTTAAACGCTCTGCAGTAGGGCAGCTAAGCCAGTTGGTCAGGGGTTAAAAACTGAATAAAAAAGAGAGCGGCTAATTGCATTCATCAGATGGACTGAAACATGACTTCCAAATGAATGCTAGTGTTGCTCCCTATCTGCTGGATGTGTTAACGGCATTAATGTGTCAATGTTTGTTTTTTTCAGAGTAAAGTGCAACACTTTTGCATTTAAGCACGACGTCTTGGTCACACTGCCAGACTTACCAAAAACACTTATGTTTGTGGCTTGTTCGCTTGAAATACTTTTTTTTTTTTTTTTTTTTTTTTGTAGAACAAGCCACATAAAATCCAACTAATCCTTATTTATGAGTCTGTGTGAAAATAAAAATAGTCTTTTTTGTGTGTTATCAGCCCATTCTAAGCCATATTTCTTCCTAGCCTAGCCTATCTTTAACACCCTGCTGTTTTTGGATGTTTTTATTATGGGGAACCTATAGCTATTTAACCTATTTAATCACCACTATGACCCTTACTCTCCTCCCCTGTAGGCTCTTAATTGTATATCATTTTTAAACAACAGGTCTCCATTCAGCACACTACTTTAAGGACATGCATGGGAGTGTTCTTGTGCAGTTTAACTTGTTTGCTAAAGCTGTTATGGAGGGGCCCCCCACTGCTTCTCACCTTTATTGTAATGCGGGGCCAGCTTTATAATCCAATCCTGGCCCAGGCCACTTCACACCTCAGTGAGAACTGTGACCCCATGCTGAGTTTGGATGGGATTCAATGACCAGTTCTGTACAGGGCACACATACTCCCACACACACATAAACACCCAGGACCTACACACCTGCTACCCAAATCAAACAACACCCCCTTTTTCTTTTTCTCCTCTGCTGTTCTCTTTGTCTTGCAGATGTTCACTCCATGAGTCAAAAGGTGAGCAAATAGAGAAATAGGGAGAAGCCAAAGCTGACCATTACTCAGAGCGGTGACATCAGGGGTCACAAGTGGTGGAATATGGGCTTGATGACCATCAAGGGAAAGATAAATATCTCAGACGTTATTAAACAGACAGAAGGTAGATTTAGTGTTTCTGCAAAGGGCCAGAAAGGGGGAGACCTGTAACATCAAAGCATTCTTTCTTAACCATATATATGCACAGCAAGCATTCAGGGTGGGGTCTGTGGTCATTAGAATGGGATGCTTGAACAGGAGTGGGAGTCATTAGAGCATTTATAACAGTTCATCTTTCATAAAAGAGCAGGCTCTAAAAATAGGGGCAAGTCAAACAAGTTCAGCCTGTGGAGAAATATTTGCTCTCCGGGCAGTCAGATGTTCTGGGCAAAAGTGTGAACGCTTTTAAATATAACTGCCTGTACTTCAGGAATCCTGTAATGTGTGTTATGAAACCCCGTGTGGATGGAAAAGTAACTGTAAGTAAAAAATAACACAACCGAGACTGCTGTGCTTCCCTTGTGTAGACCTCCAGTGTTGTCCAAAAACTCTATAAGACATTTCAGCGAGCATTGCTGATGTCCCCTCTTATGGCAATGCTTTTGCTCCCTATACAGCATTTTGAAAGCTGGCTGTGAGTAAAACTGGCTCAAAAAGTTGCTTCTCAAACACATTTTTAAATATCAACATTGTCACCAGCGTGAACGCTGAATGAACTTTCTTTAGGTTTCATTATATTTGACACAACGCTCATCCTCACTGCTGCATATTTATCAAACATATACATTTTATCACTTGCCAGTGACATCTTTTATTCACCAAGCCCTCCCCCTTTTTTCTTCTTTGCTGTAGCATCCAGTCCTGTTTTTCTGTGCCTGAGGGTTTGGAATAGCTATGTGGAACAGTGACAGCTGTAAGGGAGTTCAAGTCTGGGGCAGAACGGGACCAAACCACACCCACTATCCAGCAGACTGGAACAGAGTCAAGGGCAAGAATCTCCAACAGGTGCCCATTAAGCTCAGATTTGTATGTATTCAGACAGTAGCAGCCACCGGTGGGCAGACAGGCAGTGGTAAGAGTCAGCAGTTACAATGGTTTGCGATCATTAACTCTGACTTTTTAAGATTCCCCGACTCCTGCCATGAAATCATTACCATCAAAGCTCCCGCTTCCTTTATTTGTGCCCTTGCTGGGTTGCCACCTCTCTGCATGGAACTGTGCCAGTATTTGGAAACAGAGAGCACACAGCTGGCTTTCTGACATGCAGAATAGCTTTTGCACAACTCCCTTGGGAGTCAGAGGTGTGAGGGGGAGAGTATCGTATATGTTTTGACAGTGCGCAGCAAAGGAGCTAATAATATGATTCCCTGTCCTAGTCAGTGTTTCTCTGTAAACATGTAATGTGATATTAGAATTACAAACCTTGTGCTATTTTTTTTATTATGTATTAAAAAGCTGTATTTTGTTATACTGTAATGACAACTGAATAGGAAGTTAACCTTCATTATATATGTATGACATGTATGCGTACATATTTTTTATGCAGTGTCAACAAGCAGGAAGTTACTTTCAAAAACACATCACTCATGTATCTAAGTTAACTGGCCATTTCATTAGACATAACTGATCAACTGTTCATTAACTCAAATATCCACTCAGCCAATTATATTTAAAGCAAATCAATGTATTTAGGCATGTAGAAACGATTGAGGCAACTTGCTGAAGTTCAAATGGAGCATCACAATGAGGAAGAAAGGAGATTTAAGTGATTTTGAAGGTGGAGTGGTTGTTGGTGCCAGGTGGGCTGGTCTGAGTATTTCAGAAACTGCTGATCTGCTGGGATTTTCCACACAACCATCTCTAGAGTTTACAGAGGATGGTCTGAACAAGGGAAAATATCCAGTGAGAGGAAGTTCCCTGAGAGAAAATGCCTTGCTGATGTCAAAAGGCCAGAGGAGAATGGCCAGACTGCTTCTACAGAAGTTTAGTGCAATTGCCTTTAGCTACAACAATGGTGTGATCACTAGCCAAGCCATGCAGAAGACACACAAAGCATTGAACTTTGAAGGAGATACGCTACAGCAGCAAAAGATCACATCAGGTGGGACTCCTGTCAGCTAAGAACAGCAAACTGAGGCTACATCATATCTGGACAAAGACGGAAAAACATTGCCTGGTCTGAAGAGTTTTTATTTCTGTGTTAACACTCAGATAGAAGGGTCAGAAAGTAGCATAAAAAAGATGAAAGCACAGATTTAAAAACTGCCTTTTTTTTCTACGGTACAGTGTGCTGCTTGTGTAATAGTGTGGGGCATATTTAACCACACCCTACCTGAATATAATTGCCAACCATGTCCACCCCTTTATGACCACAGTGTACCCAAGTGCAAAAGTAAAATGGCCGGTGAGTATATTTGTTTAAATATAAATTGTATTTGCACTAATTTGTACAAGGATGGAACAATGTAACCATTTATAGATCGAGCAACCTTATAACGCCCGTCCCTAGATTGAATTACCTTTCCAAAGAAAATTATAGGTAAGTGGTAAACACTGTTGGCTCATTTGCCTCATTGCGGCTGGTTGGCTGGGACCTCTATGTGGAGCTTGCACGTGCTCTGGTTTCCTCCAGCAGTCCAACTGGGAGGAAATTAGTTAAATGGTGATTCTAAATTAGCCCTGTGTACCCTGGATAGGGGCCGGGATAGGCTCCAAACCCACCGCTATCCTGCTAAGAAAAGTGATGCTTTGGACTGTATGTATGCATTAACTAAATAAAGGGTTTAAAGGAGATAAACATCCTTCAAACCTGCATTATCCTAAAGACTGGCCTTCTGCTTATAATCAATGAAATCTAAAACCTCAACAGGAAAGTTCAGTGTAGATGAGTCCACTTTTTTATAACATGAGCTATATAAGGAAAAAATAATAGCTGATCTAAGGTCGCATGAGACAACTGCATTCAGGACTTGAGTTATATCTGCTTATACAAATAGTTGGAGGTTGCAGGTTGGCGCTTAACGTCAGCCCGATATTTTTGAGCGTACAGCGCCCTCTGGTGTTCAGAAGATTTAGCTACAACATAACACCAGTGAAGGTGACTTAACGTAGAGGAAAAAGTTTGTTAGACGGGAGAGAATAAATATAAGAATATTTCAGGACAGGGTTTGTGCAGATTTGATTTTAAAGAACTCGGTTTCTCTTTTTTGTATTATATTCCAAAAACCATTCCTGGGTCGTAAACAGTTCAAAACTGTTGGGGTTGGTGTTTATTTATCCCGGATCATGAAAGACTCCTGAAATAAGGAAGTGGACTCACCTTAGATCAGCACGCCAGAGGTGAGGGAGTGGCTACCTGCCCCTTCTGCTCGACTAACAGTGCGAGAGGCGAACTGACGTGCCCAGGGCTCTCCGGGAGGAATTGTACTCTCCATAAAGCTTTTATCCTCAGGGAAGTTCAATCAGAATCAGGTAAGACTCAAAGATTAACTCGTGTTTATGTTTCTGTGAGCACAGGGGTTTCCAGATACTGCTGAACAAACCATTATGATTAATCCGAGTGTTTGCCATAGGCCCAAATGTACTGTACAAGTTAATAAAAGACTGATTGACCAACATTTATACGATCTCACAAGCATGCAAATCCAGAATTTGTTTTATTCATTTTCATTCTTTAAACTATCCACAAACGTGAGTTTTACAATATTTTCTTTGACTGATAGGAAAGAGAAAAAAATGTGAGGCTTGTGCAAGTGTGTTTTCAGGATAAGCAGCTGAGTGTCACGGCAGATTGTGGAGTCCTAGCTGCTGTTTTTTCACATAGAAAGAAAACTTTGTTCATTATCAAAGCATGTCTGTGCAGGTGAGGAGGCAGCCCGCCGCATTCCAGTGCCTGGGGTCATGACGTTGCAATATGCAGACCCTCAGCACAAATGTGTTTAGCGAGTAAGCCTGCCTGAGTGCCTGCCTGCGCTGTGTTTCCACCAGGAACAGAGGTTACACAATAACTGCTGTAGTTTTATCATCTCTACAGGAGAGCAATTAACTTTTTTTTTTACTGTCAGATATCAAGAGTAAGATTTGTTTCTAATATATATACACACACATAGTAAAAAAGGTAGGTAAGATAGGTAACATAATGACCGGTGAGAGTTTTCCGATACCAATTCCCAGAAACACCATGTGATGAGACTTGTCCAAGGAATGGATGTTACTGTCAAGTGTGCATGTCATGACAGATTTTGGGAAACACAGTGTCTTCCATATACACAGCTGTCTGGCTGCTGCTGCTGCTGCTTTAGAAAGAAACCCGAGAGGCTGTCAGAGGACGTGCAAAATAGAAAGCCTAACTAATATCAATACTAGATTTTTTTATTTTATAACTTTTCACTTAGGCCCAAATAAATGTCAGTAAAAGTGAAGGATTCAGTCATTTGACTGAAAAACAAAATAACCCTATCAGAGAGTTGCAGAAATTTCAGGAGCGGGCAAATCAACAGCCTGGTACATTCTTAAAAAACAATGAATGCACTGGCCACCTCAGCAACACCAAAAGGCCTGCAAGTCCACAGAAGATGACTAATGTGTGTGATGACAGGATTATTTCCATGGTTAAGACAAACAACTTCACAACATCTAAAGAAGACAAGAACACACTCAGGGAGATAGGTGTATCATTGTCAGTATCTACCATGGAGGCGTCTGCATGAATGTAAATATAGAGAGTTTGCAACAAGGTGCAAACCGACAAGTTATTCAAGGCAGTGAAATGGGATATTCTGCAACGGGCAAGTCAGTCAACCGAGCATGCTTTTCATTTATTAAAAGAAAAGATGACAAGCATCTCTCAGCAGTAATTTAAAACATATGGTCATATCTTTAAATACATGTTTGCTTTAATGCAGGAGTCATTTAGATGGATGCTGAATAGGAAAGTTTACAGCTAAAAGGAGAGGTTGAATGTAGTGAACAAACTTTAAATTACTGCAAATTATACACTTGAAAACTTGAACTTTGTTCAAGAAAGGCAGTGACTAAACTCAAGATCGTGAAATAAAAGCATCAAATATTTCATATGAGGATTGGTATCTGGGTGCTGCTCCCTGAGCCTGGTTCTGCTGAACGGTTCTTCCTGTTAAAAGGGAGTTTTTCCTCCCCACTGTCACTAACTGCTCGCTCAGACAGGCTTTTTTGATTGCTGTTTCCCCCCCCCCCCCCCTGTTTTTTTCAGGGTCTTTACTTTGCAGTATAACGTGCCTTGAGTTAACTGTCCCTGTGATTGGTGCAAAATAAATAACACTGAACCGAACAGCAACTACTGATATAATACTTACTAATGAACAATTAATTAAGGACTAAAAACCTACCATTATTTTTTCACAATTATATAAAACAGATCACTTCACAAGCTTGAACAAAGATGTTTAATCCTTAAAACAATGAAGAGAGACTGTTTTTATTTCAAGCAACTAACTGATTAATGAACTTGGAGTTGCAGCTTAAGTGTAACTGGTCTCACTCTGATGGGAGCTTTCCAAATAGAGTAAAGTTTTATATGCAAGCTTAAACTTAGCAAAAAGCCAGGTCATGGAAAAAAGTAAGTTTTCACATAATAAATGAAGGATAAAAAATAATCAAAAGAACCTTACAGTGTGTTAGACATTCCCCAGCTGCGTGTTGGTGGCCATTATTTCTCTGAGACCTACTGCATTGCAGAATCAGTTTAGCGTTTCTGTACACCCTCCCCTGTCCTCTAAGTGCAGCCTTGTTTAAAGTTTCTGCCTTGCCACTCATTTTCTTGTGGAATTTCCTTCTCATTTATCAGCGTCCATACGCCCTCCTCAGTTGATGCTGTTTTCATTAGATCCCAGCAGAATAATAGCGGAGACATACAGCAGTAACTCCTCTAGATAATTGTCTGCGGTAATGAATATTTCCACTTATTGTCCCGCTGAGGCCTCTGTTGTGGATGAGTGTTGAAAGAGTTAGTTCACTCCAGCTCGCTCTCAGTTTGTGTTAAAAAAAAAAAACTCCCTGGAGAGAACAGTCGTTACCATAACAACTCAAGTGCCAGCATGACAGTGTGTGAGTGGCAACAACGCGTGTGCCTGGCAAGTGTCACTTTTGTTCACTTATGAACCAAAAAACTAAAAAAAACCAGTGTTTTTACAGACAATCAGAAGAAAAGACTTCATGGTTGTCTGTGATTTTGTGATTTTACTTGGGGATTTTTAAAAAGTGTGTGTTTGTGTGTGTGTGTGTTGACTTTTTTTGAGAGCTCATTCTGCCTGACATTACTGTCCTTCTCTAGAATTGGATGGCTCTTTTCCTATAATCAAGAGAGCTCACTGCCATTAAAACACAGGACCTTACTTTGAGGTATCTGAACGTTATTTCTAAATGTATTAATTCATCATTGATATATTAATCTAATCTATCTGATTGTAAAATGAGCAAAGAAAGGCAACAAATCTAACCTGCCATTTTGTGGGAAATTATTTTTGTTAATGATTGAATTGAGACTTGTTTTCTTCATTACTTTCATCACAATAATTCAAAAACCTAAAAAAAGCATAGTTTTTTTACCATCAGTCTGAAAGTCAGAAGGAAGTAATCTGCAGTTACGTAAGAGGAACTGAAATCATTAAAAAGCGATAAATTGGTCTATCTGAGTGACACAAGTGCTCAGTTGACTATATTTGTGTGTTGTCAGGTTTTTGTTTCTTTTTTATTAATTGTGACTCACCGCCAACAAACAAAAGGTTTTTGTTAACGCTCGCCTCTTTCCAGAAATAGTTTGCTTGGCTTTTAAAGCCAGTCTTTATACTTGGTAAGAAGCCCAGTTTAAACAGGGACCTGTCCATGTCTGTGCCTCGTTGTTCCTGATTTGTGTGTTGAAGTGTTAAAAACTAAATCTAGTCTCACACGCTTGCCCAACAGCGTGTTTAAGACCTTACGACAACCAGTGGTCTTGTTTCGATGATTTTTTTTTCTGTCTTGTTGTTGCTGTTGTTGTGGTTGTTGTTGACCCTATGACGTCAAACCCTTCATGGTATACTGTGTAATAAGCCTTATGCAAATATTTTGTCACAAAGGATTTTGCAATGGTGTTTGGCCATTTGTAGCAGTATGTAAGGTTTAGGTTTACTGAGAGCAATCAGTGGAATCCACATGTTCAGTCCATGGATGCTTTTTCTTGGAAGTAATTTTAAACTTCACTCTGTCTCCTGGAACCCCTCTTTCAGGCTGCCCACACCCAGGTGATGGTGTAACATGCTGCCTTTGCTTCACACTCCTCTTCTCTTTTTCTTTTCTACACATACACACGCACACACACACATACACTCTTACACACAAACACACCCACTCAGCCCTGCTGGGGAATTCATGGCCTCAGGCTAACAAACACAGTCGAAAAGCAGCAGAAAGCCCTGAAAGAATTAACGCTGCTCGGCTCCCTCACGGACTAACAGCGTGGAGTTTCATTTGTACGGAAACACCTCATGACAGACAGAAGACACTTTTCCGATCGACAGTATTGTGAGGTACGCATGTTGCAGCTAGTTTCTTTTGCTCTGTTTGCTGAGCCTTCAGTTTCTGATTGGTCAGGCAGAATAAGACGGTAAGAGCTTCTGTGCATTTATTTATTTAGTTTTTGTTCACACGGTAATTCCTGCCTTTATCTGTGTCACGTAACCTGTTTGGTCACAGGGTGTACAGCACCCTTGCTTTTCAGAACAGTGAGCAAATTATCGTCTAATTCCAAAAGTGTTTTTATAGCTGTTATTTTATCACAGCCATAAGAACTGTTAAAATCTCAGATCACCAAATGGTCAGTGCAGAATCTCCTGTTGCTCGAATGCATTTAAAAATATTCCTATCTGCTCTTGGAGGATAGATAAATATTCCTACATGAAAAAGAAAGGATTTTTTTTTTTTTTTTCATCATCGCATGTGGTTTTAACAAACCATAATTTTAATTCAGGACAGCACAGCGGTGCAGTGTTTGGGACTGATGCCTCACACCAAGAAGGTCTCAGATTTGAATCCGCCGACCGGCTGGTACTTTTCTGTGTGCAGTTTACCTGTTCCTCTTGCTCTCTCAAGGTACACTGTGGATTTCTTCCAGTCCCAAAATGCTTGTTAGGTCAATTGGCGATCCTAGATTAGGGGGGAATATGAGCATGACTGGTTGTCTGTCTTGGTGTGTTAGTCATGTGACAGCTGAAAAAAGCTGCAGTGGCTTCAAAACCATTAAAATTGGTTTAAGAAAAAAACACTAAAAAATGAATTAAGATTTAGTTAAATGTTATGTATATAGTCTATGCCAATCTCGTGAGCAAATCATAGTATGAGACTTAAAGCCCTTACTAGATTTAAACAAACATATATAAAACATTAACAATTATTATGAAGGAGGGGTCTTTATTGATTTTTAGTATTTTGGATTTAGAATGACAGGTCTGCATGCTCAACGTAATGCTGAACCAGGAGGCAGTTAGCATATCTTATCAGTTTTGGTGGTAGGCAGATTTTGAGTCATTGTACCAAACAGAGCATCACTGGTGCTGGGTTTTTGGGTCTGAATCTGACACCTTTGAGTCTGTGCCACCATCTATTCAGCTGAGATGTGTGCTATGCTAAATGTGCTGCAGAAAATGCACATTATAGAGTCTGGCCTGCTGTGTCAGACAACTGCAATATTTCCAAATTACTACAAGTATTTGTGATGTAAAAGGTTTTTACATCTGAAATCAAAAGACAACTTATACGGCAAAACTGATAGTTTTGTGACAGGCCAATATATAGCTCTAAAGCTAAGCTAACTGCCTGCTAGCTATAGCATACTGGACATAAATGAGAAGAAACCGAATTCCTAGAATTTCAAATGACTAAGTTATCCTTTAATAAAACTCAAAGAAGCCAATTTCTTATACTTAAAAACGACTCAACAGTCGCTCCATTAATGAAGTACTATGTCAGACCTCCTTTTGCCTTTAGAATTGCCTTAATTCTTCATGGTATAGATTCAGCAAAATTCTGGAAATGTTCTTCAGAGATTTTGGTCCATGTTGACAGAATAGCATCACACAGCAGCTACATGCAAATCATTAGATCAGATAATATTTTTCCAATCTTCTGTTGTCCAGTTTTGGTGAGCCTGTGCAAGTTGTAGTCTCAGTGTCCTTATCAGGAGTTTTAATGTTCAATGTTTTGTTGTTTTATTATTATTATTTTGTTTAAAGAGTATACCAATGTATGCATACCAAGCTTATGCATAACCTTGGTATTCATACCAACAGTTGTGTTAAAAACATTGCTACATTCCCCCGGTGAGCTAGTAGTCTCTGCAGTTGGACCGCAAATGGCATTTAACACCAAATTAATAGAAAGTTTAACTACAAAGTTTATAATGACCATAAACACGAGATTAAAAATGTATGTTTGAACAAAGCAACATGAATTATGTTATTCTTTTGCCTGACAGATTTTCTGTGTAGGTTCTCAGTGATCCAGGTCATGGTTAGCCTAAGGACCTTGGAAAGAAAGCAACTGGACCTCTAACTTTCGTGACAGTGTTTCACCTGTCTTACTTTGATATACTCTTTGAACTCTTATCCAAAAGACGGCTCATTCAGCTCTGAAACCAAATGGTCAGGAGCTCCAGGTATTTAAACCCTTAAGAGGGTCCAAGCTCCATAAGAGGGTTGTTGACCCACTATGAATCATGTGCGTCATCACATGAGGCAATGTATGAAAAAACATGTGGGTTATTACCACCAGAGGTTTCACATGAAATCGCTCTGAGACCTCGCCTTACTCTATCACGCGACCTATTGAGGTCACCTGACACAAGATGTGAGTTGGGGTTTTAAGCTTCTGGGAAGTCATTTTAAAACTGCATTGTAGGTGGCTGAGAGGTGTCGTAAGCAACCTCCTCTTTTCAGTCATGGTCGTTCATGGTGGGTTGTGGTGTGTTCCCCACAAGGGGAGCTAGGATGTTGGCAAGGAGCTTGGAAATGTTGTAGGTGGTTGAGTTTATACTGCTAACTAACTTTATACTTCTAAAAATGTCCTCTTAAGGGACTCTCCACTATTTTGGTTTTAGAACTTCCACAGCATGTCTTTTATCCTGTCTTCCTTCTCTCACCCCAACCGGTCGCGCCAGATGGCCACTCCTCCCTGAGCCTGGTTCTTCTGGAGGTTTCTTCCTGTTAAAAGGGAGTTTTTCCTTCCCACTGTCGCCAAAGTGCTTGCTCATAGGGGGTCATATGATTGTTGGATTTTTCTCTGTATGTGTCTACTTTAGAATATAAAGCGCATTGAGGCGACTGTTGTTGTGATTTGGTGCTGTATAAATGGAATTGAATTGAATTCAATTGAATTGAACTGAGGCAGCCTCTTGGATGAAAGGTCAAATGTCTCCACAAAGTCGAAGAAATCCAGTCACTTGGATGAACTGGTAGTTAACAGGTGGCAAAAGGAATGCTGTTAATAGAGAAACAGCGTTTAGTAGCAAAATATTATGGAGATGAAAATGCAAAGAATTCAATATTTCATTGTACATTTTTGTTGCATGTTTGTGAATGGCTGCTCTCAAAACGGTTTGAGAGCAGCGATTAGTTTTACTCCAAAACCTTGCAGGTCCTCACTTGAAATCTGGTTGAGAAAGAATGTAATCTGGATATCTCAGAAAAAATGATATGAATCATAGCAGCCACATGGCAAAAGATCACAGCTTCAAAGTGAAGCATCGCACGACTGTAGTAGTATAATGAAGCAACTCACAGAACAGTGTGTCCTTTTCTTTTGAAGAAATTATTATCACTCAGTTCTTCCAGTTAAACCTTTTGTTTACCCAGATGTCCCATCTAAAATAAAAAAGCACCATGCATATAAAGTATCGTTTTTCTTTTCTCTGTTTAAAGGATGATTTTGATGTGATGATGCCAACCCAGCTTTGACAATGTATGAGGTGATGTCCGGTGACACCCTGTCCTGGAAGGTGCCCAGTCCACGACAAAATGAAACAGAGGCTGGCCCTGAAGAACAATTCTCTGGGGATGGTGGACCTGTCAAAATCCTTAAAGTGTGCTTCAGCACCAACAACAACCTGGGCAAGAATTTCAAGCTGGTGAAATGTGACAACTCCTGGCAAATTAGGGTGAGAATGTAGCCCAGAAAATATGGGGAAGAGAATTTCATTGTCAAAAAAGACGAAAAGGGAAGTGCCAAATCGTGTTTCCGCCACTTAATGTTATAATTTTATCGCTATTACATATTTAAACGAGTTTAAACCAGAAATTTCAATAAATTGAAGGATGACCAAAAATCTTTTCAAAAAGTATTTTTTAAACTTCTTTTTTTCTCCTTCAGGCTATCATTCGTTCAATTCTGGTCAGCGGGCGTTTAGGGCCAAACGTTCAACACGCAGGATGCTATGGCCTCATGCTAAAGCACCTGAAGTCAGAAGAACTTCACTGGCTCCATCCAGACCTGACTGTCGGAGAGGTGGAGAAGCGCTATGAGAGCAATCATCTGGAAGCCGAGTGGAGGTACTGATGGACTATTAGGATATTAATCTTGTAATTAACATATGTACTTTTTGTAAGCTTTATTGTATTGAGTTTTATTTGTAAGCTGATATCTATATTTTCCTTTCGAGCACAGATATGACCTTCGTATCAGATACATTCCTGTGAATTTTGTGGAAAAATTCAAAGATGACAGATCGACCTTTGTGTATTTTTACCAACAGGTAACTGTATTTGTTATCCTGTCATAAAAGCTTCCTGCCTCTATTGTACTTGTTGTTGTTTAACTGATATCCTGTGCATCATTTTAGCAAATCTCGTGTAGAGTGTGTTACTTTAGTTGCTTAAGCCTAGCCAAATTTGCTGCTGCCTTTGCAAGTCGCTTTGCAACCTAACTCTACTAAAGAAGCCTGTTGTCATTGATGACAGATTGGGTTGGTGCTGCAAAGTCAAGTAAAAATCACTCTAGGTGGAAATGGTTTTCTTTTGATTTAAAGAGTCCTGACTGACTTTGTTTGAAGTTCTATTTAGAATTTTATTGTTGGTATTCACATAAAACTCAAATTTTTGACATGTTATTATAGGTGCGTAGTGATTACATGCAGTATCATGCCAGTAAAGTCAGTGACGGGATGGCATTGCAGCTTGGTTGTTTGGAGATCAGGTGAGTCACTGCATTCCTTACCTCGCTGTGAGTGTGAGGTGACTGAACTGGGTGTATTTACTGTACACTTTCCAATTGTCTCCCTCTTGCAGGCTCTTTCATAACTTAACCCGTGTTGCTGTGCTTTGTATTTAATAGAATGATCAAAAGCTATAGAATACTTAAACTGCTATTTTTATTAATCATTTTGTATCTTTATTCTCACTCTGTTTTCACAGGCGGTTCTACAAAGACATGAATGCAAAAGGTCTTGAAAAGAAATCTAACTTTGAGCTGCTAGAGTAAGTTTTTACTTTCTGTACACTACAAAGAGTTATCGCTCTAATATTACATTAAGGGCTTTTAAATCCAGTTTAACTGGTGTTGTTTAATTACGTTACCCTAAAAGTGACACTTCATGGGTTGTGAACCCTCAGCTTCAAAACATGATTAAAAATGCCTTGAATTAAACTAAAAGACCATTTTTTAAATATTAAATCAGAATCAGAATACCTCATTAATCCCTAGGGAAATTATGTAATACTAAGCAAAAGACAAAGAAAAAACGTCACAGCATGAAGGAAAATCAGGACCAATTCAAACAGGCTGCATACCGGTTGATGCAAGCTCAATATAAAATTTAAATGACATGATGATGATTTAAAAAGCCGATACATTATTATATATTACATTTATTTATTTCTTTGAGACACCCTAAATATGTGTAGCTATTTATTGTTCCTTACCAAAAAGCTTTAACCGAAATTTTTATTTATATTTATTGGCCATTATAAATGCCAGTACCAACAGTTTGACAAACAGCTAACATCAGCAATAGATTGCCTTTCAAGCTCTAGAGTATGTTTTTAATTCTGAATATTCTTCTAAGGTTTTTTGTTTGTTTTACCAATTTAGAAAAGAAGTTGGCCTGGACCTTTTCTTTCCACAGCAACTGATTAACAGCATGAAGGTAAATTTCTCTAAACGTGACTTAGTGTGTCCTACCTAAACAGGCACCCACAATTTATGAGACTTCCTTTGCAAATTAATATTGAGTCACTATTGTGCAAAAGTGCAAGTTTTACCATTTTCAAATCTCTGTGGCTGTGATCCAGCCTAGGCCCCTGCGGAAGATGATTCAGCAAACATTTCAGCAATTTGCAACACTCAAGGAGGATGACTGCATGATCAAGTTTTTTGAGACGCTTAAAGATTTCGTCAGCTACGATGAAGAGGCCTTCCCTTGTGAACTAGTGGTGAGCAGGAACATGATGTTCATCTGGAGCAATGAATCATGTCTTATTCATAAATAACAAAATAGACCTCGTTAAGCTTGTCCAGAACTCCAAGATCTGTAGATTTACTGTTTGAGGTATTAATGTTTCAAATGTTTTTATTTGTGAATAGCAAGGCTGGAGTCTGTCTGTGGAGCTGGTCGTCGGTGGGAGAGGAATTCGCCAACGCACACAGAAGGATTCAGCTGTAAGCGTGATTAAGATTTTGTTAATCTTGCACACAGGTTTAACTTCATAATTTAATCATTGCATTCATTCCTTTTGTGTGGCAGGCTGTGTTTTTAGCTGACTTCAAACAAATTAAGAAAGTACAATGCATATCGCAGAACGATGGCAAGGCTCTCCTAAATCTTGACATAGAGGGCGCGAAGCAAGTAAGTGTAATATTCCTCCCTATAGTTTGAAATATTAGGGAATGTCACTCAATAGCTTCCTTTGTTAGGTACACCTCGTTGGTATTTGATTGGACTGTCTTTTCTCTTCAGCACTCCCTCGAGTCTTTGTGGCACAGATTTGGGAAGGTGCTGGAAACATTGCTCAGAGATTTTGATCCATATTAACATCACAAAGTTAATGCAGATTTGTCGGGTGCACATTCATGATGTGAATCTCGCATTTCACTGCTCTAGTGGATTAAGATCTGAGGCCATTTAGTACAGTGAACTCATTGCTATGTTTAAGAAAGCAGTGAGCTTTGTGACATGTTGTGTTTCATCAGAAGATGGGTACACTGTGGTCAGAAAGGCATGGGCATGGTTAGCAAATGTGTTGGGTGTTGAAACTATGTTCAGCTGGTGCTAGATCAACATGTACCAAGAAAAGTTTCCCCCACACAATTACAGCATCACCAGCAGCATGAACAAGGCAGGATACATTTATGCTTTTATGTGAGTTAGACAGAATTCTGACCCCCACTAAGCAAATGTTGCAGCAACATTAAAGATTCATTAAACAAGTATTTTTTCCTATCTTATGTTGTCCAGTTTTGGTGAGCTTGTGTGAATTGTAGCCTCAGCACATAGTGTGGTCTCCTGCTGTTGTAGCCCATCTGCTTTAAGGTTCGATGTCTTGTGCATTCAACACCTACTTGTGCCGTTCTATCAACTCGAACTCTGGTGATTTCCTTCTGACTTCTAGCGTCAACCAGGCATTTTCGTCCAGAGAACTGCTGCTCATTGGATATTTTCTCTGTTTGGACCACTCTCTGTAAAGTTCAGTGTGTAAAATACTCAGACCAGCACGCTGAGCACCAACAGCCATGTTGGTTGGCTGATGAGTTATTGGTATTTTCTAAACTGGCCATTCAGTCTATGTATTTTTGTGACATGCCATTGTGTCCTCATTGATAGCGTCTGACCATCAATGTGGCCACGGTCGCTACGGCTGAGAACATGATTGATCTTATTGACGGGTACTGCCGCTTGGAAAACAACACAGATGAAAGTGTTATCCACCGACCAAATAGAGGTGTGTAAGATTTATCTATTAAATAAAGGGCAACATATTGTTTTTAAAGATTGACCATTGTCTTAAAAGCTGTTTGAAATATATTCTTAAAAGTCAATCTGGATTCTCATTACTACTTCCTATCCTAGATGCCAATGCAAGAACCTCCCTACCTGAAATTCCTACTGGGTAAGTGGCTGTTTTACTGACTTATGCAGTCAGTGCTCTAATTTGAACATTTCTGACTTTGGCTTTCCCCCATTTTGTCTTTTCCTTGGAGCAGCAGAGAGACGAGCTCGCTCAGACACAGTATGGGTGAGCTCAGAATTTTAACAACCTATGCTGTACACTTTTTAATAGTTAAAAACCAAATTCCTTTTAATAGTGACGTTATTATGAAGACAATAAAAATGAGATCTTTTGCATTTTTAGGTTCAGATATCTACTGTGAGATTGATGAAAGGCCAAAATCAGGTTCGGAAAAGTCTATATTCAATTCTGTTACAGGATCATACCTGTGAAAACTCACTTTTTAATGTTCACTGTTACTGTTGCTCTGCAGTTGTGAAATACGGCATCGACCGAAATGACATTGTTCTCGGCCGAATCCTCGGCGAGGGTTTTTTTGGGGAAGTCTACGACGGAGTATACAAAAAAGCTGTAAGTTTAAAGGGTTTAAGCGCGGTGTGTTACAGAGCATCTATAAAATACATGATTGCATTAGAAATAAATGGCAGCACACAAAGTGAATGTGCAGTAACATGTGTTTAATTGGACAGAATGGTGAAAGAGTTAATGTGGCAGTGAAAACCTGCAAAGACTGTTCACCTGACGTGATGGAAAAATTCATGAGTGAAGCAGGTACGCAGAGAAAAAGATTTCTAAAACAGCTGCTACGTTCACCACAACTGTGCCAGCAGTAACTGACAGAGTTGTCCTGATAAGTTGTGATGTTTGTGTTTGTCAGTAATCATGAAGAACCTCGACCATCCCAACATCGTCAGACTGATTGGAATCATAGAGGAGAATCCCGTGTGGATTGTCATGGAGCTTTATCAGTATGGGGAGGTTAGTCCTCATTTCCTGATTGGTTATAGAAAATATGCATTTAATATATGTTCTTTTTTCTTTTTAAACTAGTGTAGCTTCTGGATGCCACAGCAGATGTCGCACATGTGAATTCCTGACTGATTAAACGCATTATTGACTTTCTTGCAGCTGGGACACTACCTGGTTCAAAACAAAGAAAAGCTGACAAATACAACCTTAGTGCTGTTCAGCCTGCAGATCTGCAAAGCTCTCGTCTACCTCGGAGGGGTTAACATGGTACACAGGTACATTTTTTTCTCTTCTTAATTAAAAAATGAATGCTTTTATTCAACAGAAAGGTTACAGTGTTATAAGCTCTGCCTCCTTTGAGCATAAATGATCATGGTCTGACATAAAAGTAGCACCAGCTTAGGCGGGTATTTCAGATATCCTTGTCCCCAGCATCACTTTCCAGTTCCTCCTGGGGAATCCCGAGGAGTTTCCAGTCCAGGAGGGATTATATATCTCGACTCTCGACAGTCGAGATATATAATCCCTCCTGTGGCTTCTGGGTCTACTCGAGGGTCTGCTTCTAAAATGTAATCCACACTTTCAGCTTAAGAATTACAGCCATTTTTACACATAGTCCTCCATTTCCAGAGGTTCAAGTAGTGACAAGCAGTTTGATGGCCAGGTGAGGCATGCTTCTTTGTTAATTCATGGCAAACAAAGCGGACATAATATCTCAAGTTGATTCAAAGAGTTGGATTTGTATTGTTGGGTTTTCTCCCTCAAGGCATCCTACTCAGTCGCCTTTTGATTGAAAGTGGGTGCCACGCAGGCAACACAGTTGGTCTGCAACTATTTGCAATCGGTCCACCAGCTAAAAAATTGAATGCAGCCTTTTTTCCTAGTTGCAAGGAGAGGAGCCTACCGTCGTATTTTAACTCTAGTGTGACTGAGTGATGAAGTCGTCACATTTTGGAAAAACTTTTTATTTAATCTTAAAACATTGAAATGAGGAAAGTTGTACTGAAACAGCAGAACACCATGTTCCATTGAGTTGTGTCTGCAGACTGTTTAAGTGCACAATTTCAGGTTTTAACATGCATTATTTACATTTCCCCTGAATCTTGCCTACATTATCCACCTGTACCAACATAAATATCAACCTTTCCTCCAATCCTGTCCGCTCACAGAGACATAGCAGTTCGGAATATATTAGTCGCCAGTCCGGACTGTGTGAAGCTTGGAGACTTTGGTCTATCGAGGTACATAGAGGATGAAGAATACTACAAAGGTAAAAGAGACACTCATGAACTAACACAAATGTTTCATGCAATAAACATAAAATATCAGCTAGATTTATAAAATACTTTAACTGTAAACGCTTCTGTTATGTTTTTCCTACATTTTGATCTTGTTCACATTATTGTTTTAAGTCATGTACGTAATAATTTTGACCACAATTTTAGATTAAAGGATCTACACAGTTAAACCACAGTCTGTTATGTCTCCTTGTCAATAGAAAAATAAAAGAATATTTAAAACAAATGCACAAATTAATCAACTTATTTGGAAAAATCTTTAAAAACCATGGCTTTGACTATCTTGACTATAATGCAGTGTGCTAATTTCTTTGCAGCATCTGTGACCCGATTACCAATCAAGTGGATGGCCCCAGAATCCATTAATTTCAGGCGTTTTACCTCAGCTAGTGATGTGTGGATGTTTGGTGAGCTTGTTACGCATTTACCTTCAACAGCACGGTGACATTTTGAGGGTTTGGTGCACAAGAGACTAAGAAACACTCACACATAGAAAAAGGTCAGGTTACTGGTTAATAATCAACCGAAACAAGGGCTACACAGTTTTATGACGAGGCAGGGATTATTTAAGATGATATGGCTCTACATTACAGATAACGTGCACACAAACACACATAACAGTGGACTGTTATTCTTCCTTTCTTTGTTTTGCTTTTTTAGCTCAAACACTGATGGTTTACATGGGGGAATTTTAAGCCTCAGAAGGCTCAATATCCCAACCTAACAGCCTTTCATGTGTATTTACTCCTAGTGCTTTTACAAAAGTACTGAAACACTGGCATCCTCTGACCTTTGAGGCCTAAGAGAGTGAGGAATTACCTTTATGATGCCTGACTATTTGATATCCTCCCCTAAGGTAAATCAGTTTTTCTAAAACATAAACAAACACAAGGCCCAGGCCTTGTGACCCTGAATAAGCCTGACAAAGACTCCAATCTGGCCCACTGGACGACTTTGGAAAATGTGAAGCTGATAAATTTTAGCCTTTTCCTTCCTACTGATAAAGACCATGGCCATTCACACTAAACCAATGCAAATAAGTAATAGAGTTCCTGCTTTTTCATTATATGCTATAAAATTTATGATTTTTACAGCTCGTCCCCGGAAAAAAAAAGATATATCCTGTTAATTGATTTTAAAAAAGTTACGTTTTCCAATTCCAGGTCAGTCTGTGCAGTTTTCTGTAATTTTCACATTTATCTCTTACAATTTAAGCCCAAAGCAGCCATATAATGACTAAAAACTGATAGGTGCTGTTGAAATTGCACTTCTTTTTCATGATTAAATATATTAGAGATTAAATGTGTAGTTAAATATCTTTACAATGACAGAAAAGGGAGTTTCTCTCATCCGGCCCACTTAAGATCAAACTGGGCTGTATGTGGCCAACAATGTAAAATGAATTTGTTCTGCACTGTGTGTTTTCATGCACTGAATTCAACCATACTTATGATTTCCATTATGAATTTTTAAGCATGAACTAAACACTATTATTGACCCAGATCTGTAATATTTTCTCACAAAATACATCTTATTTAGTTCATGTATTTCTTTTTGCAACAGTGACTGATACAACTGTGGACATAAAGTGGACTGAAGGCTGATATAGCTAAAATAAAGCTATAGGATATGCATTAAAAACATGAGATATATTACCATACCATAATTTATTTATATATCACTTTATTATAGCACTATATTAGGTAGATTCTGACCCAACAGCTGCTTCCTGTCGGAGAGCCATGGATTGTTTTTAAGTACAAGAATGAAATATTCTATTTTACACGGCTTATTGTAAAATAAAGCAAAATAAAGCTTTTTGAGCTTCATCTGGTGGAAAAATAACTTTTTTGAAAACTGCAATTAATGAAAATAATCAAAAACATGAATAATGAATAGTTATAATTATTACTAACTCCATTACCAAGCACCACAATGACTGCTTCAGGTGGCATTTGTTTGTCTTTGTTTGCTATTGTCAATGCGTTTAATTTCATCCTTATTGCCTGATATTTTCTATTTGTAGTCTATTACACAATCTGAAAATGAATAATGAACTGGAGGGTGAACATTCCCAAGCTTATTTTTGTTTCTGTGTTGTTTTCAAGCTGTGTGTATGTGGGAGATAATGAGTGGTGGACAGCAGCCGTTTTTCTGGCTTGAGAACAGAGCTGTGATCAACCAGCTGGAGCAAGGCATCAGACTGCCCAAACCAGATAACTGCCCTCCTGCCCTCTACTCACTCATGACCCGCTGCTGGTCCTACGACCCCAGTGAAAGACCCAGTTTCACTGAGTTGGTTATGAAGATCAGGTAATTCTTTATGCATTATTAAAAGAAGTGATTATGAAGAATACAAATGGATTGAGATCCTTTAATTAAGGCTTGGTCAGTGGGCCCAATCTTTCTCAGTTGAAGTTTGTGATTATCTGCATAAGCAGATATTGGCCTCATAGTGCTATGTTAAAAAAAAGGTTTATTTTACTCATTTCTAGTTTCATATTTCTATTCTTGACTCCACTAGAGAAGTTTTTTTTTTTAAATTTTATATTCTTGTAGCCCATCACTTTAGCCATTAACTGAAGCAATCATTGGCTTCTGATTGGCTACAAGTTTGTAGTAGTCTGAATCTTGAGCAATTGGCTCATAGGGATTACATGATGATGACATCATGATTAATATGAGAATATATCCTGTCTATATACATGTGATGGAAAATAAGGAAAACCATCAACCCTTTACTGTGTAGTTAGGTTCATAATCTGTTAGACAAAGACACCATCATACTTCTGAATTTTCAACAACAGTAAAACTGTTAAAATCCAAAGTTGTTGGATTTTAAATCAGACATAATTATTTCCATGGGTAAAAAAACAACTTTACATCATCTAACCAAGTCAAGAACACTGTTAGGGACGTGGGTGTATCACTGTCCCAGTCAAGAGACGTAGACCTCAGTGGAAATAGACAAGGTGCAAACCACTGGTTACACACATCTGTTTCCATGACTAGAACCACATCATAATCCAAAGCCTCACAACAGCTGTCAAACATGGTGGAGACAATGTTCTGGCATGGGCATCTGTGGTGGCCAGTGGAGCTCAGTCACTAGTGTTTATTAATGATATGACTGTCGATAGAAGAAGCAGGATGAACTGTGAAGTGTACAGACCTCAGATTCAGCCAAATGCTGCAAAACTAATCAGTAGGCAAATGGATTATGACCCAAAGCAAATTCAAATTCAAATTCAAATTTATTTGTCACGTACACAGTCATACACAGTACGATATGTAGTGAAATGCTTGGACAACTGCTCGTGACCTAAAGAAAACAAAAAAGGAAAAGGCTATGAATAAGAAAGGAAATAAATATGAAAAATTAAAAAGGGTAAATTTAACTAGGAAAGCATATGTTGGGTCTGTGTTTCCACAGGCCCCACTAGTTTAGAGACTTATTCCTCATGAAGAACACAAGACAAAACAGAACATCTTCAACCAGTCTTTAACTCGCTAACGAGGAAAGGCTTTGGTCAGAACCAGGCTATGGAGCTTAATGCTCCTCACCTATCTCTAGCCCAAGTCCTTCAAAGAGTAGCTTCCCTCGCAGCTATTTATTCCCATGATAGTTACAGTTTACACAATACAACACAACACAAGCACCTCCCACCGTAAAACCCCCCAATGGTTCTAAGATAAGGCACTGTGTGTGTGTGTGTGTGTGTGTGTGTGTGTGTGTGTGTGTGTGTGTGTGTGTGTGTGACCTCCTGCTCACCAGAAGGATCATAAAAGCAGGAAGCTTACAACACAAGAAACAGATCTTCCAGATAGAATGTATCTACAATAAAACCTCAGAGTGGCTGGAGAGGTGGTCAGGATCAGAGGAATCTCTTTGATCCTACTGCTTGAACTAAGACTTTACAAATTTAAGAAACACAGTGACAACATTCAACAATTTGACTTAACAGCATACTACAAAAACAACCCAAGTATTTCTCAAAACAAAAAGATTGGATATATTTTGTCTGTGGCCAAGTCAGTCAAAAGAGCATATTTTCAGTTACTGGAGATAAAAGTGAATACATAGCATCTCAAAGTAGGTTAAATAGCATTTTTTGATGTCCATGGGTTCTAAACTTCAGGCACTGACTGCAAAGGATTTTTACACAGCCCTTAAAAACATTATCTTTAACTTAGATAAAACAGTCCGATTATTTTTGAGTCTCTGAAAATAGAGGACACCGGATGAAATTGGCCGTAATTCTCAAAAGGGTCATGTAAAATCTGTGTAAAACTCTTTGAGTTAAAAGCTGAAAGTCTAGACTTAAATGCCAACTTGATGGTTTGATGTAAAACAATAACTGGGGTGGTGCATAAAAGGAAAATGACAAAAAATGTATCTTTGTCTCGCAAATTATGGACTTAGTTCTAATAATTCACTGGGTTTTCAGAGCTGGCTTGACACAAATAAAGTTGCTACATTATTTAGTGACTAACTGAAACTACACGTTAAGTTTTTGTGAACGCATTACAAAGGCATGATGTAAAATGTGTCTCAAATTTAACAGTGATGTCCACAAGATGGAGAAGGAGCAGGAAGCGGAGAGAGAGAGAGACAGAGTGCGTTCCACCAAATTTTTCGAGTCCAAGTTCAACATTGACCCCCCGCCTAAGGTATAAATTATTTTTAAGTTTACCTACTGCTCAGTCTTAAAATTTGGTTGTAACAAATGACATTTTTATAATCTTTTACATTTCCTGAAGCCTTCAAGAATGAAACCAGCCCGGTTTGGGAACACACTCAGTATTGGTCTGCACATTCAGGTACTTTTAAACAACCTCTAGACACATCCTTTGAGGTAGCTTTAATTTTTTTCCATATATAAGTGTGTGTCTGGTTGTATCTGTGCAGCTCAATGAGGCTCTGTGTGCCAGCTCACCTGACCTAGCCAGCCCATGTGACTATCAGTCTCCTGTCGACTCCAGCAACACTCTCGCACTACCTGCCAAGTCGCCCCGGCGCCGCAGCATGGGGGTAAGAGACACTAAGCACTTCCTTTAAAGGTTTAGCTGCACAACCTACTAAAGCACTGTATTATACTGTGTCGAACGAGGATACTCATGTGATTGTTTTAGTAACATTGTAATTACACTTCTCCATCGTTGTACTTGTAGGAGAACGAGTTTTTCAGAGTGGAACGCAACACCGAGGAAGACGCCCAGCTCCTGTGGCAGAGGGAGAAACACCAGATACATGAAACGCTCCGCAAGCAGAAAGAGCAGATGATGGAGGATAAAAAGTGGCTGAAAAAGGAGGAGAGACTGCTGGTGGGGAACAGAGCATCCTTTACTTTTGTCAAACCCCTCTCTGTGTCTCTGTCCTCCTCTGGGTCCGAATGCAGTGTAGCTGTGAAGGCTACATGGAATGAGGCACCATTAAATAATACCAACCTACTTGTCCATCCAAAAAGCCCCACTAGTCTTAAATTGAATGTGCCCTTGATAACAGTTCCAAAGAGAGGGTCTATATCTCTGTTGTATGAAATGAACCTGCCTGTTTCTTTTCAGGACCCCATGGGACTAGAAGATACTGCCAATCCAGAGGTAGGTGTGCTCCTGTACAGAGTGTAATTTTAATTACAGGCAGTTTAGTGAATCAATTTAGTTACAATGGAGACATAATTTTTTTCAGATACCTAAAATACAAACAAAGTAAATTAAATGTAAAGTAAAGTAAATGTTTGGGGTTTTTTTTTTACATTGTTGTCAGTCCAGTTGTGACTGTTTGTGATCACTGAAAAATGAGCTTCGTCATAGGTCACACTTCCTGCAGGGATCAGTATAAACCACTATTAGTCAACTTAGTTTAAATCTTTTATTAGATATTTTATTAAATAGACTTCAGGTGCATAAGTTTCTATCTATCATGCCATTGTCTGATGTACGGTGGCCCTGTGAGGCCAAACGGACTGTAAGAAAACACCAGCAATAAGAAAAGTGCTGCAAAACCACACAAAACACCCACGGAAATAGGAAAAACGGAAACGAAAAAACAGATTTCCAAAAGCACAAGGGAAGGTTTTCTGGGGAGACAATAACCCGACAGACCAGTTGCAGAAACCAAAATATGCTAGTGTGTTTTAATCTCATGATTAATGTATGGATTTTTAGGCTAATAATTAGGCTAACACACTTACCGCTCACCTTTTCTTTGCGATAGATCCTCCACTTCTTTTAAGAGTCTCCCAGCACAAATCTTAGCATAGTTTGGTTCCTGCAACTGGTCCGTCGGGTTATTGTCTCCCCAGAAAACCTTCCCTTGTGCGTTTGGAAATCAGTTTTTGCCTATTTATGTTTTCGTGTTTTCTATTTCTGTTTTCTTTTTCCTATTTCTGCTTTTTCTATTTCCGTTGTGTTTTGTGTGCTTTTGCAGCGTTTTTCTTATTGCTGGTGTTTTGCAGTCCATTATGTTAGGTATGTTGGATTACACAGATGGATTACGTGGCAGAAACACACACGGACGCAAAAAAGTTTGTGATGCAAGCTTTATATACACGAGTGGGGGGAATATTTACAAGGGAAGGGGCTATATACAGTGATGGATAAAAATGTGCCAGGAGATAAACACCGAGGAGATGAGACGGAGCCGAAGTATGCAGGTAGGCAGCAGACGGACCGGAGCTACCTGACAACAGGGAACAAAACAGAGCTTATGGCGTACCGTTGATAGCCGAACGTTAAACACAAGTGGACGGAGAGAGTTGGAGAGCTTACTTGACCACCCAAACCACAGCCGCTGTGGTGATCGCCGCCTGATGGTACGTAGCACTCCGTCGCGGATCCACAATAGCCAACACAAAATCCTAGGTAGGCAGGCAGGCGATGGAACAGGCTAAGACAAAGAGAAGCAGGCGAAACATGGATCCTTTAAAACATACAGCTCCACAGCGTAAAATCAACAGATGCAGCCTGTGCTGACTCGTTACCACTTGTGACAGCGACAATACTCCGACACCAGACGTCCGTGACTCTGCTCCCTAAAAGCGCTCACTGATGACGTCCGATGCGTCGCAGGTGTGCTGGAATGCCATCAAGCCCCGCCTCGCCTACCTACAACCAAAAGGAAAACAAAACCCAAACAACAACAATACACCTACCCACCACCTCCTAACAGTATCCCCCCCTCAAGGAACGCCACCTGGCGGTCCTCCAGGCTTGTCAGGATGCCTCCTGTAAAAATCCACAATAAGCGCCGGGTCCACAATGAAGCCCCTAGAGACCCAGGAGCGCTCCTCCGGGCCATACCCCTCCCAGTCCACCAGAAACTGGAAACCTTGGCCACGACGGCGCACATCCAGCAGCCACCGGACCGAATAGACAGGACCCCCGTCCACCACCCGGGCGGGCGGAGGAGGTTCCACGGGTGGGCACAGCGGGCTGCGAGAGACTGGCTGCAGTTGAGAAACATGGAACGTAGGATGAATCCTCATGGAGGCCGGTAGTTGCAGCCTCACCGAAACAGGATTGATGATGCGTTGGATGGTGAAAGGACCCAGGAAGCGAGGGGCAAGCTTCCTGGCCACGCACTTCAAAGGAACATTTGCAGAGGACAGCCAAACCTGTTGGCCCACGGTGAATTGAGGCGCAGGCGTTCTCCTCCGATCAGCAGCCCGGCGAGTCTGAGACACGGTCCGGAGCAGCGCCGCCTTAGTCCGGCGCCAAATCCTCCGACTGCGACGTAGATGATCCCGCACGGCCGGAACCGCAATCTCCGCCTCCTGAGAAGGAAACAACGGCGGCTGATATCCCAGACAGACCTCAAACGGAGAAAACCCAGTAGCTGCCGAGGTGAGAGAGTTATAAGCATACTCAATCCAAGCAAGATGACCACTCCAGGAAGCGGGGTCAGAGGAGGCCACACAGCGCAAGGCGGACTCCAGCTGCTGATTGGCCCTTTCAGTCTGTCCATTAGACTGTGGGTGATAGCCGGAGGAAAGGCTCACCCCCACCCCCAAAGCAGTACAAAAAGCCTTCCACACCCGAGAAACAAACTGAGGCCCCCTGTCCGACACAATGTCCAAAGGAATTCCATGTAACCAAAAAACGTGATCCACGAGCACGCGAGCAGTTTCCAGGGCAGAAGGAAGTTTAGACAAAGGGACAAAATGCGCCGCCTTGGAGAACCTGTCCACAATGGTGAGGATCACCGAGTGACCAGTGGAACGCGGCAACCCGGTAACAAAGTCAACTGCAATATGCGACCAAGGTCGACCAGGGACAGGCAGGGGATGCAGCAACCCGGGAGGGGCCAGGTGACGGCTCTTATTGCGCGCACAAGTGTCACAGGCCCGCACATACTCGCGGGCATCACTCGCCAAAGCGGGCCACCAAAATAAGCGCCGTAGCAGGGAAACCGTACGACGCACGCCAGGATGACAAGCAAAACGAGACGCGTGCACCCAGTGCAAAACGCGCGCGCACGGCCGCCGGAACAAACAGTTTACCCGGCGGGCCCGAACCCGGGTCCGGATCCTGCCGCTGCGCCTGGCGCACCAGGCTCTCGATCTCCCATGTCACGGCCCCCACCACGCAAGACGAGGGGATGATCGGAACCACCCCCGTAGACTCAGACGCGGGGGGAAACTGACGGGACAAGGCGTCCGGCTTAACATTGCGAGAACCCGGGCGAAACGAGACCGTAAAATGGAACCGGCTAAAAAACAGCTGCCACCGGGCCTGCCTGGAGTTAAGCCGCTTCGCACTCCGAATGTAAGAGAGATTCTTATGGTCCGTCCAAACCACAAACGGCTGTTCCGCCCCCTCCAACCAGTGACGCCACTCTTCCAAAGCCAGCTTAACCGCCAGCAGCTCGCGATACCCACGTCATAGTTCCGCTCAGCCGGTGAAAACCGCCGCGAAAAAAACGCGCACGGATGGAGACGGCCATCATCGGGCGAGCGCTGCGACAACACCGCCCCCGCACCTACATCAGAAGCATCCACCTCCACCACAAACTGTCTGACACCATCCGGGTGGGCAAGAATGGGCGTGGAACAAAACAACTCCTTCAACCGAGCAAACGCCTGTTCGGCCTCAGGAGGCCAACTGAAAACTCGAGCCGGGGACGTAAGCCGGGTGAGCGGAAGGGTGATCTGACTGAAGTTCTTAATAAATCGGCGATAAAAATTAGCAAACCCCAAAAACCTCTGCAGGTGTTTGCACGAGGAAGGAGGCGGCCAATCAGCGATCGCTCTGATTTTGCCAGGATCAGGCCCCACCCGCCCCTTAGCAAGGACATAGCCCAGGAACGACACAGAATGAGCATGAAACTCACACTTCTCCGCTTTCACAAAAAGTTTGTTTTCCAGAAGGCGCTGCAAAACGCTGCGCACCTGCTGAACATGATCCTCAAAAGACCGCGAAAAAACACGGATGTCATCCAAATAAACGAACACACACCGATTCAAAAAGTCCCGAAGCACATCATTAATCAACGCTTGAAACACTGCCGGCGCATTCGTCAGGCCAAAAGGCATCACCAGATATTCGTAATGTCCACGGTGAGTGTTAAAGGCCGTTTTCCACTCATCTCCCTGGCGCATGCGCACCAGATGGTACGCATTGCGAAGGTCCAGCTTTGTAAAAATGACCGCATCCTGTAAAGGTTCAAAAGCAGAAGAGATCAGGGGAAGAGGATATTTGTTCTTCACAGTAATGTCATTAAGACCCCGAAAATCAATGCAGGGTCGGAGAGATCCATCTTTCTTATCCACAAAGAAAAAACCCGCCGCCAACGGCGAAGACGATGGATGAATCAGGCCCGCCTCCAGTGACTCCGTAATATACCTCTCCATGGCTGCCTTCTCCGGACCAGAGAGGTTATACAGCCGGCTGGTGGGCAGTTCAATGCCACAATCATAAGGACGATGGGGGGGAAGTGAGAGCGCACAGCGTTTACTGAAAACCGCCCCCAGATCATGATATTGTTCAGGTACAGACGAAAGATCCACCTCCTCGGCCGCCAGCTTAGACGAGCAGACAGGCGAAGGCGGAAGAGCAGACTGTAAACAGTGAGACAAGCAGTGGCTACTCCAACTCTCAATGCGACGGGAGGACCAATTGATATGAGGATTATGACGCTCGAACCACGGGTAACCTAAAACGATGGGAGACTCCGGGGAGGAAAAAACAAAGAAACGAAGAACCTCACGATGATTACCAGAAAGAATCAGCGAAACCGGTTCAGTCTCATGAGTGACGGAGGGCAGTAACTGACCGGTGAGAGCCACAACGGAGACGGGAACCTGCAGGGGTTTCGTCTCAATACCGAGACGCCGCGTGAGACCGCCGTCAATAAAATTCTGCTCAGCGCCAGAATCCAAAAGTGCGTTAGTGGAGAAAGTGCCAGAAGCGGTGTTCACGATAGCAGGAAGTTGCATGCGGGGAATTTGGGAAAGAGAGGAAGTGCCACCCACCAGTACCCCCACAGTTACTGGTGGGCACCGCCTTTTGACCGCAATGGGCAGGTGGACACAAAATGGCCCGACTGGCCACAATACAAACACAACCGTCCCTCAAACCGCCTCCGACGCTCCTCCAGCGTCAGCCGTGTATGACCCAACTGCATAGGCTCCTCAGCGGCGGGCGCCGGAGGAGACCGTGCGCGGGCCGGACCGGGGGGAGGGGGACGGGATACTGCGCGCACCGCGGCGCGCTCACCACTCCCAGCACGGACCCGGCCACCCCTCTCCCTCTCACGCTCGCGAAGGCGATTATCGATACGAATAGCCAGGTTAACTAGAGCCTCGAAACTCTCCGGTTCGTCACGAGTGGCAAGCTCATCCTTCATGCGATCGTTCAATCCGATGACGAAAGCCCCGCGCAACGCGTCATCACCCCACCCCGTCTCCGCGGCCTTAACCCGGAAATCAATAGAAAACTCTATTGGCCACCGACCGGCCCCCTTGGCGGAGGCCGTGCAGTTGCCGCGCGGCCTCATCCGAGCGCAGGGGGTGATGAAAAACAGCCTTAAAATCCCGAACAAACTGCTCATACGTGACAGTCTCCACGGGATGCAGAGCGAGATAAGACTCGGCCCAGTCCAAAGCACGATCACGAAGGGCACCGATAACATGAGAAATCTTAAAAGCATCATCGGAAAACGCTTGGGGATACCGCTGAAAAAGCAGAGAAACCTGAATCAAAAAACCCCCGCAACGGCCCAACTCTCCCGTAAAAGGCACCAGAGCCGGGGGAGCGGGGTCACGAACAGAGCCCACACCCCGTGAGGCAGACGGTACGGGCGGGGGGGCAGGAACAGCGGGAACAGTAGGAGGAACTAACCGAGCCAAAGTCTCTTGAATGGCCGACAGGGTCTCATTAACCCGGCCCGCCCATTGCTCGGACGCCGCCAACTGCCGAGACAAGCTTGACAAAGACTCCTCGTGTTTCTGGAGTAAATCGCCGGACGCGGGACCTGTGTGTTCTGCCGAATCCATCAAAATGGTCGGAGTATTCTGTTAGGTATGCTGGATTACACAGATGGATTACGTGGCAGAAACACACACGGACGCAAAAAAGTTTGTGATGCAAGCTTTATATACACGAGTGGGGGGAATATTTACAAGGGAAGGGGCTATATACAGTGATGGATAAAAATGTGCCAGGAGATAAACACCGAGGAGATGAGACGGAGCCGAAGTATGCAGGTAGGCAGCAGACGGACCGGAGCTACCTGACAACAGGGAACAAAACAGAGCTTATGGCGTACCGTTGATAGCCGAACGTTAAACACAAGTGGACGGAGAGAGTTGGAGAGCTTACTTGACCACCCAAACCACAGCCGCTGCGGTGATCGCCGCCTGATGGTACGTAGCACTCCGTCGCGGATCCACAATAGCCAACACAAAATCCTAGGTAGGCAGGCAGGCGATGGAACAGGCTAAGACAAAGAGAAGCAGGCGAAACATGGATCCTTTAAAACATACAGCTCCACAGCGTAAAATCAACAGATGCAGCCTGTGCTGACTCGTTACCACTTGTGACAGCGACAATACTCCGACACCAGACGTCCGTGACTCTGCTCCCTAAAAGCGCTCACTGATGACGTCCGATGCGTCGCAGGTGTGCTGGAATGCCATCAAGCCCCGCCTCGCCTACCTACAACCAAAAGGAAAACAAAACCCAAACAACAACAATACACCTACCCACCACCTCCTAACACATTTGGCCTCACAGGGCCACTGTACTAAACTACTATACTACAACTAAAGCTTTACTACATATTTGTATCACCAAAACTACTATAAAGGTCCAGAGCCGCATAAAATAAACACATGATATACGTTATTACATTTTTAATTATTATATATTTAATATTAATAAAATATTTATATATAAAGTGTTATTATAACCCTAGAAAATAATGTATGTTTGTGTCATTTGACTGTTATTTTCTTTGATGAGGCATCCACATGATATATCCTGCAAAGCCTTTCCCCTTTTTCTTAATTTGAAATATACATTTATGACAGGAAGTGTGTTATTTTAGAGTATTGTCACTTTAATTAAGCATTTAAAGTTTAACAGTATTAAAAGGCTAATTTATCAAGTCTAGATGATGTGCAGTGTTTAACAAATTAATTAGATGACCTGTCATAAAGAAAACATGCAAATATTTTAGAAATCTGTCAAAAAATTGTTAAAGCTGAAAGTGACATTCTATGTGCACGTTTGAGGCAGCATACTGGACTTCCCTGAGGAGTCAAATTAATCAGGCATAACATTCAACCACTAAAATGAATTTTCCTGTTCATGAATAACTGACATCTTAATCAAAGAATAATAATGTCCCTTTAGAAACGAGCACCTCCCTGCTTTTTATGAAACAGTACATTTAAAAATTAATGGATAACGAGAATCATTTAATTTTAGCATTAAAAATATCAATTTGATTAAACACCTTGTTCACACTGGTGTAATAATCAATACAGAAACACAAAAAATGATTTTGGTAATTACCAATACCGTTAATTTAGGGCAGCAGGGGCATAAACCTAATACTGGGTTTTTAAGCGCTTTTCTCTGCTTAAACTAACCAGCTGATTGGTCTCATATAACTATCAGCAGCATCAATTATTATGATTACTTTTGTGCGTTGTTGTCAATACATAATGCGAGCTGTTGATTAGAAAGTGTAGAATTGTAAAAATTCCTCATCTCGTCCTCATGATATCCTTCTTTTGTTCTTTTAGCCGGCTAACATCGAGATTGGTAAGCACTCAAAGCAATTCACAGATTCACATCTAAAATGATCTAAAGATGTTCCTTCGCTCCTTATGTATTTGATCTGCTATTTCTCCTCATCTGTCATATTTTTCATCTTTCTGCCATACAGCAGTGCCTGAGAAGCCGCCACGACTCACAGCAAAGGTAAGCAGATTTAGTTTTCTTAAAATTATTTTTAGGCCATAGAAAAACATGATTTAATTTAATAGCTTTGATTTTTGGATGAAAAATTATTCATAATTTGTCCTTTTTTTTGAACGGGCATCGATGCCACTGTTTTATCTAAGTAAGTGTCTTGTGATGTTATTTAGTATTTCAGTTCTTAAAACCTATTTACTCCTTTTTCAGCCTGCGCCCACAGCTGAGCTTGACCGCACAGATGACAAAGTATATCACTGCGTAATGGACTTGGTCAAAGTAGTCGTCCAGCTCAAGAATGACATCGCTGGGCTGCAGCCAGAGCAATGCATTACCCATATCAAGGTACACTGAGACAAATGAACTGCTTTGCACTTCAGTGTTACAGTTTGTTGCTGCTTTAATGCCACATTTTGAAATGCAAAGACAAAGCTCCTGAGTCATTTCTGTATTGATTTCTGCCCACAGTCTGTTGGGATGGCATTAAGAGATTTAATTAGCAGTGTGGATGAGATACTGCCCACGTTACACGGGTCTGTGAGGACTGAGGTACAGTATGACAGCATTATTTTATTATTTCATTTCCTTTCTGTGCATTTTTATCCCTTTAAACACAAACAAAGCAAAAACTATACAACTATCCCTTTAAATCCCGAACCATGAAAAAATTGCCAGAAAATTCAATTTTCTTTTTAAAAATAGTGTTCGGTGAACCTCCTGACATAACAAAGAACATTAAATATGATTTTAAATATATGCATTTTGATTTATATAATATTTGCTACAAAACATTTTTTTCAGTTTATTTCTTGAAACTTTTTACTTTAAAAAAATCGCACTGATGTAGAAGTCACAAAAACTCATCAAATATGATACACTTGCCTTTAAAGTTTACATTTTTGGAGGGGGACACCCAGAATCCATATTTTTGCATCACAAAAGTACTGACGCAACGCCAGATTTCCTCAGCCGAAGAGCTGGCAAAACGTAAAACTCAGTCATCAAAGCGCCAATCTAAACGACTGATCCATTGGTCTTCTGTAATATCGCAGATCGAAGGCACCCAGAAGCTGCTGAACCATGACATGGGGGAGCTGATCAGCAAAATGCGGTTGGCTCAGCAGAATGCCATAACCTCTCTAAAGGAGGAGTGTAAGAAACAGATGCTGGCTGCCGCACACACTCTGGCTATGGACAGCAAGAACATGTTGGATGCTGTGGATCAAGCAAGAGTCAGGGCCAATTTAGCAAAGCCGGCTCCCCCCTAAAAGACATTAGATTTTTTTTTTTTTCAGTTTCACATCAAACTAAATAGGGACTTCTTTTTTTTTTCTTAATATGTGAAAGTCAAAAATAACATTTGTGCATTGTAAAGCATGCATTTTTAGTTGGATCACATCGATCAATCAGTGAAATGAATCCTGCAGCATCACCGGTACTTTGGATAGCCACTGTCACGTTAATGAGAGTTTAGTTTAAATGTGATGCTACATATGGATGCATGTGTATTTTTAGGTAATGCAATAATACAGAAATGTGTCATTTTCCTTTTGCGGTCCCCTTGCATCATGTTTAGGATGTCAGTTATGCTAAATTTTAAATGATAACTGTACCTGTGTGAAGTGTTGACTCAGATATTTGCTTTGAAAGTTGTATTTGTAAATATAAAATGTGTTGCATGGGAAATGTTTCATGCAAAAAAGAAAACACATGTGAACAGTTTACTTTTGTCAGTAGTGAAATGTAAATATAGCATCAATGGCGTTTTGTTGTCGTCTTTGGTTGGCTGTATCGCACAAAGTCATGGGAATTAAAATCCACCGACCAGTGAAGGAAGCTCCCAAAAATCATATCCACGACAGATCGACCTGGTTTCACTTAAATCCAACCAAGATTGTAGGATAAGTAGCGAATTTTGTGAACGCTGAAAACTGCCTTTAAAATGACAAACACGACGTGGAGCTTAAGCACAGTTTGGCTGAAGAGTCATTAGGTGATCAAATTACTGCAAATTCTGAGCCATACTCTAGAAGGATGAGTGATTCTAGTGAACTGTAGAGGGAGGAGTGGATGTGTGCCTTGGCTGGATGAGATAAAAATGACCATATTAAAAGGTTAGTTGGCCATTTAAGTGGCATGACTCACACTAAACCAATGAACTAAAGAGCACAGTATTATCCTCACAAAGACCCAGCAATTCATTGTTGTCCTCTGTTAGGGACATGAGTCTGAGAC
The DNA here is from genome assembly GCF_963969265.1 of Rhamphochromis sp. 'chilingali'. Taxonomy (NCBI): domain Eukaryota; kingdom Metazoa; phylum Chordata; class Actinopteri; order Cichliformes; family Cichlidae; genus Rhamphochromis; species Rhamphochromis sp. 'chilingali'. Next base: position 9,403,979 of record NC_137932.1, on the reverse strand, counting down.
CTCTGCATCAACCACAATTTATGCATCTGAGTCATACTGTAGTGTCAAGAGGACATACTGGGATTTCTATTGGTGGCACATATGTCGGGGTTGGGTTAACAGAGCGCATGGACTTTCTTTTCAAAATGATGGGCATTGCAGCTCCAGATTTATTTAAGGGAGATTAAATGATACGATATATACACACACATATAATTCTTTGATTTAGTTGGATTTCATAATTTTAACACTTTCAAAACAGAACTTTCATTCCCAGTCCTTTGTAGTGGACAGTAGGACTTACCAACTTCCATTTATAAGTGAGACGAAGAGAATTTTACCCAGAATTGTAGACAGGGTCTCAGGCGCATAGCTGTCTGGGGATGAAGTGTAGGAGGGCCAGGTATTAAAGCAGAAAGGTGAAAGTTCAAAGCACCTACCAGCATTCGAGAAGCGTCACTGTCCAGTTTTACATCGCCACAGACTGAGGTTGCCAACCAAAGAAGAATCAACAGATATATTTCAAGACAAAGATTAAACTATTTGGCCACAAAAGCAAGAGGTATTTTTGGAGGCATCAAGGTGAGGCTTTTCAAACCTAACGACGCTGCATCAACTGTCAAGCATGGTGGTGGTAGTATCATGCTCTGTAGCTGTTTTGTTGCCAGTGGTACTGGTGTGTTGCACAAAATGGATAGCCAAATGAAGGGGGATTACCTCAAAATTCATTAATCCGCTAGACCAGTGGTTCTTAACCTGGGTTCGATTGAACCCTAGGGGTTCGGTGAGTCAGTCTCAGGGGTTCGGCAGAGCCTCCGCTGTGACATGCATGGCTCATTTTGTGCACCAGTAAAAAACATATCTATGTCTTGAATTTCAAAAAAAATATCATATTTTATTTTTCACTAAAGAGGGGTTCAGTGAATGCGCATATGAAACTGGTGGGGTTCGGTACCTCCAACAAGGTTAAGAACCACTGCGCTAGACGGTTAAACTTGGACACAGTTGAGTGTTTCAGCAAGACTGGTTGTGGAATAGGTAATGCAGGCTAACACTGAGCTTCTGGAATAGCTTTCCCAAAGCCCCAACCTCATCAACTGAAAATTTGTGGATTATGCTTAGAAGCCGCGTCTATGCAAGGAAACCAACCAATTCAAATGGCTTCTGTCGGTTCTGCAAGGAAGAGTGTTCAAGTATTCAGTCACAATTACACCAGAAACTTGTTGATGGCTATCAAAAGTGTCTGAGGTGCAACTCTCTAAGGGACATTTCACCAATTATTAGTGGAAGTGCATATATATTTAAACCTGTATGTATATTTTTGACTGTGGATTAGAGAAAACATGAAATAAATTCAAAGATCTGCACCCAATTCTTGTTTTTTAAAGTCATGAAAGATGTATGCTGTATAACCCCCCCACCCATCCCGGAAGAAGAACAATTAAAAAAAAAAAATCATTAGAAGCCAGCATTACCTTGAAATTCATGCCCATGATGACTGTATGTAAACTTCTAAATACCACTGTATAATTATCTACATAATGAGGTCATCTTAAAGCACAAGGAGATAGGAACATTTACATATATTTCAAGTCTTTACTGATGATCATTAAGTGTAGTTTCAGAGTCAGTTCTTTTATAAAAGAATACAAAAAATACTGTATAAGAAATTGTTTTTTTTTTTCAAAGGTCAGTAAACAGCGTGCAGACAAATTTTCAAATTTGTTTCATGGGTTTTTATTGTATAGTACGCTCAATCAAAAATACTACAATTGTTGCAGCATCGCCAGAAGGAAAAAACCTGTGCTGATGCATTTTTTGTCTAAACCAAATCACCCCAACGTGTATCCAACATAGTCTATAATAATGGGTGTTCATCCCACCATACACAAAGAGAACAGTGTCATCAACAACTTTTAATCTGATAAAAAGCAACCCAGATGGCATTGTTTACATATTTAATTCTCCCTATTTTTTTTAAACGTTCACTGGTTTACCAGTATCATGGCACCTTGAACGGATTGTGATAAATTTACATGCATTTGTTGGCTCCAGTGGATGATAATAAATCTTGCAACGCAGACTAAGTTCTTCATTTTTCAGTTCATGACTGGAAACCTTAAAAAGTAGCAAATGAATTCAAAACTTCATGAAGCAGTTTTGAGCATCACTACTGACCAATGGTGGCAAATTAAATGGAAAATGATTATATTTAGTCATTTGTCCAAGATCCCCTTTGGAGCAGCCAGTCCAGTTACCCCTGCTAAAATCAGACTAGGGATGCACTGAGGAGTATATCACATTTGAATGCCCATTTCTTGAAGGATTATTCACCACCATCCAGAATATGTGGTGAAAGAAAACTTTGCTTAGAATCAAAGAGAACAGATTCATGACAAATATTGTTAAAATACAACTCAAATGTAGAATAGGCTCTAGTACTTAGTTTACAGGTGACAGCCTTCAGTGGCGTTAAGGTCAGGAAGGTGAATTTGTACATGTGGTTTAGCAGTCCACACTCTTGTATTGCTAATGTTTGCTGATGCATTTTCTGGACATATCAATGGTCAGACAAAAAGACAGACAGATAACCATGAAGTAAAGAGCATGAAAATAAGACGAATTTAAAACAAGCTTGTTTTCTTAATGTTTTAATCTCCATCCTTGAGCCTTTTACAACAAGCTAACATTGGGATGATAAACTGAGTTTGATTCAGAGTTTGACTTCTGCTAAGACAGTAAGATGACAAACAGCTTTCACTGATCCCCCTGCTATCAGTGAATGCAATGTTATTAAGTTGTTGAGTTTTAAGCTGCAATCCCTGAAACTATAGGAAAGAAAAATATGATCACTGTGACACCCTACTAAGACAGCCGTTGGCACTATATATTTAACTAGCATGTTATGCTAACATGCTAAAAAGTGATTAACATTTGCACATTAAAATACCAACATTAGCACAGTTTTCAACAGCCATGTTAACTTTAGTGAATGTTAACATGCAAATGTTTGCATTCAGGTCAAAAACAACCTGAGAAATGTTACAGATGATGCTGAAGGAGTAAACCTGAGGCTGACAAAGTGCATCTGAGATGAAACTTGAGCCAAGACTTTATAGCTAACAGTAGGTTACTGAGTCTGATCTTCCCTTAAAAATGTAGATTGTAGTTGATTTTTATCCAACTGGGAATAAGAATCTGAAAATAGCAGAGTTGTCTCCACTATTCATAAGTTATATTTGGTGACGTGTAAAGAGCACAACGGCCTTTTGAGGACACCTGGGTTGCACCGAGTTACACAAAGTTGAGTCAGATTACCCGACTTGAAGAAGAGTTCAGCCACACTTTAAAGTATCTTTCAAGAGGAGGTGACTGTGAATTCAACCCTTTCCCAGAAGCCTTAAATCATGCCGGCTAGCCACGGTGGCAAGAACAGACCAATTGTCCCAAGCAGGCAGACAATAATGAACATCCACAGGAAGATACGGTCAATCACCATAGCAACATACTTCCAGTCCTCTTTCACCTGTGCAGAAAGAAGTAACAGAGAAGGTGGGGAGAACAAGAACAGAAATAATATCATGAATTTAAATAATAATTCACATCATGGGTGGTATTGTTTGCTATGAAAAATATGGTTCATAAGAAAAACTACTCATCACACAAGCTATGTCATATATTCATGCACATTTCTGCACACTTTTGCTGACCTGTTCCTTCTATTTTCTTCAGTCAATGCGATTTGCTACAACCTGTCTGTAACCAATCAAACTTTTAAACAGTTCTTTCTTAGCTGCTCCCAACAGTAATTTCAGTGTGATGTTAGGCATATAATGGGATTTAGCTCCATGCATTACTGCTCCATGTATCTGCCCTTGAAGTTTAATATCTGTCTCCAGAAAAGCTCTCTTCAGTCACTCAGCTGCCAAAGCCAGTTTTTATACCTCTTCAGTAACTTCCTATATATGACAATAAAAAGAAAAGTTGTATTTTTTTTTATTTAAAAGTTACTTTTCTAGGGCAGAATGGTGCCTCACAGCAAGAAGATCCTGAGTTTGAAATAATAATTTCCCCTAGGGATCAATAAAGTATTCTGATTCTGATTGAGGCTGAGGGCCTTCTGTGTGGAGTTTGCATGCTCTGCTGTGTTTGTGTGGGTTCTCTCCAGGTACTCCAGTTGCCTCCCACAGTCCAAAGATATGCAGTAAGTGGGATTATGTTCACTCTATTATTCAAATTTGCCCAGAAGTGCGATCTTATCCCTGTGTCAGATGGTGACATATCCAAGGTGTGCCCCGCCTCTTGTACTATACTAGCTGGGATAGGTTTGAAGGATAAGAAAAAGTATGCTAAATTTCTTATGCTTGCTATTTTGTCCATGAATACTCTGCAGGCTTTCTGCCCTCCTGTCTGGTTTTTCAAATGCAGTAAGAGGCGCAATATTGATAAAAATCTGAATAATATTTTTTAACAACCAAAGGGAAGATGTTCAAGTTGTTTTGGCAGGACAAAGTCTTACTGAGAGACTACGGACTGAGACACTAAAAGACTGAGTTATCAAACTTCAGTATATACTGCTTATTTTGGTTCTTATTGTCAGGTGTCATGGTAAACTGAGAGCTTAAGAATTTATTTTTTTTTTTACATGTTCTGGGTATCAGTATACAGTTAGGTCGGACAACACAAATGCAGCTTTGCTTTTGCAAACCATCTCAGTGGATTTTAAATCAAAGAATCAAGATGAGATCAAGGTGCACACTTTTTTTTTTTTTACTTGAATATTGTATATTGTATATTGCATAGCTTTTTTTTGTTATACGTAAAATTGTATTGTATTTATTTAAATTTTTACTTTTTAATTATTTTATTTTATTTGCATTTTTCTAATCACTAGGGTTTGAGAGTAACGCAATTTCTATTCTGTGTATGTCCTGTACATGTGGCAGAATTGACAAATAAAGTTGACTTGACTTGACTTAACTTATGGGGTTTTACAAAAGTATTGCCCTAACCTTTTAGGAATTATCTACATTTTTATTCACAGTACCCCAGTTGCAGTGGCTCAAAAATAAATGGACAAACTCATAATTAAAAATATAAAGATTATTTTCATTCTTGGATGATTCTCATCTGGAGACTCTCTGTTAGGCCTCTACTGAATCTTGTGAAAAACCTGAAGTTAAAACTGAGATTTTATTTTCAAAATAAGTTGTGTTTCTCTTTTAATACAAAGAAGCGGCTTGTTGCTGCAACATTCTTGCCTGTGCTGGATTATGGTGATATTCTATATATGAATGCTTCTGCTCAATGTCTTCGAATGGTTGATTCTGTGTATCATGCTTCTCTGAGGTTCATCACTAACCGTAAATTTCTGACTCACCACTGTGAGTTAAACTCTCAGGTAGGATGGCCTGCTTTGGTAAGTCGGAGGAACTCTCATTTATACAGTTTTATATATAAGGCGATACTTGGGTTGCTGCCTTCTTATATATGTTCCCTGCTTCTAATGAAACATGCTGGTCGGTATTCTCTTCGTCCGCATGGCTACTTGTTGCTTTCTGTTCCATTTGCCCGAACTGAACTTTGTAAAAGAGCTTTTGTCCATTTAGCACCCTCGGCTTGGAACAAACTGCAGAAGGAATGGAAAATGACTGAATTCATTTCATTAAGTGCTTTTAAATCTAAACTACGAATCCTTGAGGCCAAGTCCATAACATGCAACTGTTTCAATTAGACTGATTGTCATTTTAACTGACTTTTTTATTTTTATTTGAATTTTATTGAATTTTATTTTCTTTTATTTGTATTCTTTCACTTATTGTTGCATGTGTGTTGTTGCTGCCTGTGTTTGAGTAATTTCTGTAACTGTGAGACATCTGCTGCTGCCTATCTTGGCCAGGTCTCCCTTGAAAGAGAGGTTTTTAATCTCAATGGGATCTTCCTGGTTAAATAAAGGTTAATAAATAAAATAAATACTGCAGCCACCTTCAGTAGCTGCTTGTTTGTGAGTCATTCAGTTTTATCTTCAGCTACAGGCTCTACTGCAGTGACTCCAAAAGTGTAGGATGGGTCCCCCTGTGGGCTGTGAAGGTATTGCAGGCCTTAGTATTAAAAGAAATTGCGTTTGAAATAGAACTATGTACAGTTACGTATTTATATAAATGCATTTATTTATGTAAAAAGTGAACTTCTGTACAGAGCAAATGGAAACATCTGTATCAAACCAATTTAACAAACATGCAAAGGACTATCGCTGATATTAAGAGCTGGGTCTCCAGCTATGGCCCGGAAACTAAGCAGCATTGTTCAGTGAAAGAATCCTGAAGGATGGCCATAAAGTCCATAAGGTCACGGGTGCACTCTAAATCCTGGTTTGCCATTTTTCAACATTCACAGGATTGTGAATTGTTGCATGTACCATCGACAGGCCATGCCCTAACACTGCTCACTAACCACCCTGCTTACTAAACTCAGTTCCATGCAACTTCTTTCTCTTTCCTAAAATGAAATTCAAGATGGAGCCTATTTTTTACACACGAACAATATTCAGCACTCACTGAACAGCAGGCGGTCAGGACAAAATTTCCAGGGTGCATTTCAAACAAGTGTATGGCAGCCAAATTTAACTCACGTATGATTTTTAATTTATATAGAATAGTAGGAATTGTGATTGCGCCTTGCACAGGTATTATCTAATCAACATGCCCAGAGTATGATTTTGTATCAAAACTGAGATAAATGTAAATTGGAATACCATCAGTAATACAAATGACCAAAATGCCATTCTGCTTTTATATTAGATGCATTATTTCCTTGATACTCACACTGAAGTCAGCATCCTCAGCCCTCAGGTGGTCTGCAATGTAGTGCACCCCTTCTAATGCACGCATGACACTTGGTGAAAGCAGGAAAGCTGACTGTGACACTTTATTGTCAACTTTAGCCGGCCGAGGAGTGGAATTACCTCTGGTTCCAGTTAAGTGCCTGTTCCCCCCTGCCACCACCTCTTGTCGGCTCTGGCTGTTCTGTGGGGTTTTTTGTTGTGGTGGAGGAGTTGACCCTGGAGGTCTGGGAGAAGGAGGACGGAAGGAGAAATAGGATGTCAGTGTTCCCAGCTCCAAGTCCTCATAACAGCTTCTCTCGGGGTCTTCCAATGTGGTCCCATCTCTTAACCAGTTAGCTGAGGTGCTAATACAGTTGCCTGATTTATACCCGGCTATTCGGAGCTGGCGCCGCTCTGCCACCGCTTCCTGTTGAAGGAGCAGCAGCCTGCGACGGCGGCCATCCGGTGCGGGCCGTCTCATGAACAACCAACGTGGAATCAAGTCCAGGAACACAGAGTGAACCCAGTGGGGCATCTTGTGAGTGCTGGGAGAGCGGTGGTGGACGTTGAGGACAAAGACAGTGATAACGATGGACAGGGTGACAAAAATCATGGTGAAGAGGAGATACTCGCCGATGAGAGGGATAACGAGGGATGTGGACGGTATGATCTCTGTGATGAGTAGCAGGAAGACAGTGAGGGATAACAACACGGAGATACACAGGGTGATCTTCTCACCGCAGTCTGACGGTAGATAGAAAACCAAAACCGTGAGGCATGAGATAAGCAGACAGGGGATGATGAGGTTGATTGTGTAAAATAAGGGAAGACGTCGGATGATGAAGAAGTAGGTGATGTCTGGGTAAATCTCATGGCAGCAGTCATATTTCTTTGTATTATACGTTCCCACGGCATTGATGATGGCCCATTCGCCGCTCTCCCAGTAGTTGCTGAGATCCACAGTATTTTCAATCTGCTCCAAGTCAATTTTGGCTTTGTCGTAAGTCCAGGAGCCAAATTTCATTTTACAGTTTTGTTGATCGAAGGGGAAGAAGGTGACATCAATGCTGCAAGAGCTCTTGTAAATAGCAGGAGGCACCCAGCGAATTTTGCCCGTGTAGAATAGGTGAGCTTTTGTCATGTGGGTCACAGCAAATTCGCCATCAGCACTGCAGAAGGAGAAGTTTGTCATATAAGTCATGGAAACACACAAAAGACCTCATCTTAGAGTGAAGGCTACATCAGATAAGAAATCATAACCTTCACTGTGATCAGTTCTATTCCCCTTCTTCTTTCCTGAGATTTTATTTCCTTTTTTTTTTTTCATTTTGGAAACTATGTAGTGAAAAACTGTCTGCAATCTCCCCTCCATTCACCACTTTAATGGCAACACTAGCTTCAGCAGAAGACGTAATCATACGTCCTTATCATTTAATCAGTCTCACCTCTTTTAATTTCACATACGGACTGTGATTACACGAGCGCGCTGGAGCAGAAACCTATCATCAGCGTGCTCGGTTTAATCTCCAGGAGGTGAATTTAGGTGACGGGAGAGGTTTCTCAAAAGTGGTTTTTGCAATCAGTTTCCCACTGGAGCGATAGACATGTAAAGGCTGCCTTCAGTTCGATGAAACGAAATGCACTCCACCAATTTTTACTAACAGACGTGCAAAATTTAAAATGGAGTATCTTTTTCATTTTGCTAAATGAAACAGATAATAAAGAGCTGTGTTTACATCAGCGTGTAAACTATACCGCACATATCTCAGAAGGTACAAATAAAACCAGCCACCCAATCAGGACTGGAAGAAACATGAGAAAGCGGAGCAAACCATTGTTTTCACAGACCACTAGATGGTGCCATCTTCTTACACATACTGTTAAGGCAACAGGCGTGAGTTTGGACTCCTTTGTCATGCTACAATAAGAGCATAGCTGTTAGACAGCCCTAAATCTGCCATTACAATCCTCTGAAGCATTTTGGCAAACCTTGAAGTGTTCAGCAGCGTCTCAGTACGGTAGAGAGAAATAACTGTGATTGGTTATGTAGTTCAGAACTGAATAGACTCAGAATCAATTGTTTGACAGTATATTAATCCGAATAAAAGATTAATGAGTTTAGTGAGTTTGCTAAAAAAAAATGCAACAAATATCAGAGTAAAGCTGTTTAACTGAATGTCAGATATTCGTTTCTTGAACAATTATAGTTATTTTACTCTCATACGCTCATTTGCACAACTGAGCTTTACTGTAGGCCTGAGTGTTTAATAAAGAGTTAATTAGATAATCAAGAAAAGAAATGCAGTAACCATTACATTTTATCTCAGACTCACTTGTTATAGAGGACGATATCTGGTACCCATATGAGCTCTGACGGCACTCTTATGGATGTCACGTTGTCATAGTCAGACGGTCTCCAGCGAAGCTTGTAGTCATTCCACTCCTGCGAGACACAAACAACACGAATCAGTCTGGAGGGCCGTGGCCCCATTTGTATTCATCATATGAGTCATTCACTTCAACAATGCAAATGCTGTTTTGCATTCCTAACATTTCATGTCAGCATATCCCCTCCTGAATATAAAAAAAATAAAATAAAATCTAAATAATAAATCAACACTGACACTAGATTTCCTAACCTGTTTAAGCCACACGTTGGTTGTCATCATTTGGTTCTTTTCATCCTGAAAGACAGACAGATAGAGAGCGAGAATGATGGAAATATTGTTAAAGTTGTCAACCGGGGGTTCAGACCAGAGAAATATGTCTGTGTTTCTTGGTGTTTTGTCAAAGGAAAACTCAAATATAACTTTCTGCTACTTTAATGACTTTATGGAAATCATATACACAGCTTCCTTCATAGCTGTGGGATGTAGTGTACCCATGAACAGGCCTATACTGACCTTGAAACCAAAGTTTGAGTATATGCTGTACAGGCATCACTGTATTTAGTCAATGCACAGAAATATCATAACCCTATCATCACCGATCATGAGGGTTTTGGTGATGAAGACATCTGAACATTGTTGTTGTTGTTCCTTGAGTATTTAAAAGTAGGATGGGAGGGAGAGCCTTCAGTTTTCAGGCCCCTCTTCTGTGGAACCAGCTTCCAGTTTGGATTTGAGAGACAGACACTATCTCTACTTTTAAGATAAGGCTTCAAACTTTCCTTTTTGCTAAAGCATATTTGGGGCTGAATCAGTTGAGCCTGAATCCTCCCTTAGTTATGCTGCAATAGGCGTAGGCTGCTGGGGGATTCCCATGATGCATTGAGTGTTACTTCTTCAGTCACCTTTCTCAATCACTGTGTTAATAGACCCCTCTGCATACTTGTTATTAATCTCTAACTCTCTCTTCCACAGCATGTCTTTGGCCGCCCCTCCCTGAGCCTGGTTCTGCTGGAGGTTTCTTCCTGTTAAAAGGGAGTTTTTCCTTCCCACTGTCGCCAAAGTGCTTGCTCATAGGGGTCACATGATTGTTGGGTTTTTCTCTGTATGTATTATTGTAGGGTCTACCTTACAATATAAAGCGCCTTGAGGCAACTGTTGTTGCGATTTGGTGCTGTATAAATCTAATTGAATGGAATGGAATCGAACAATCATTTATTTTTTCTGAATGACACTAGAGCAGGGGTAGGCAACTCCAGGCCTCGAGTGCCGGTGTCCTGCTGGTTTTAGATGTGTCCTTGATCCAACACAGCTGATTTAAAGGGCCACCTCCTCAACATGTCTTGAAGTTCTCCAGAGGCCTGGTAATGAACTAATCATTTGATTCAGATGTGTTTAATCAGGGTGAGATCCAAAACCTGCAGGACACTGGCACTTGAGCCCTGGATCATCATCATATGTCACATCACCAGCTCTTTGTGGCAAACGCAAGGCAAACACTCACCACATCAATAAGCTGGGCTATGGAGAGTCCAAACTTGACAATGACGACGTCGGAGATGTTTGGCACAGGTCTCGACCACTTGTTGTACCCAGCGAACAGGGTCTTGAAAAGGTCATCTTCAGCATGTGAGTGGGTCTTCTCGTCACAGAGGGCTGTGGATACATTACTGGTGTAGTTAGCCATTTATAGAAGACAAATGCAATAAGTGAAGTGGGTAATTTAGGAATTTGTAATATTTCTATTCTCTTGTTCGTTAATAAATTTATTCATCTCTCTTGGATCTGCATCATAGAGTTTGTTAACATTTAAATAAGCTAACATGGGGCTGTTAAAACTACAGGTGTATGTGATAAAGACCTCGCCTGTATCTTGACACTAAATGCATTTGCACTTTTTTAATGCATTAATATTATTGGTGAATATTTAATGGTATGGCATTCTAAGACTGAAACGGGATGAAAGAAGCGGAAGCTGAATGGTATATGTTGGGATCACATCCATGTTCTGTCATCTGTGTCTCTCCTAATCTTCACTTAACAAATACTAGTAAATCTGGCTGGCATCTGGGTTGCTTTTGGGAGCAAGAGAGAACTGCGAACATGTCGTGCTTCATCACAGAAGCCTACTCTAAACATCTAAGACTTTTCTTTGTAAAGTCTTATCGACTTTTCACATCTTAGCAAATCTTTTGATCTCTTGATCTCGGCTCCCCTTGAGGGCTGCCTGCTAGAATCTCTCAAGCTGAGAAGGTGGAGACAAAGGAAGCGTCTCTCCTCCCCTCGACAGTAATACCATTTCAGCTATACAATCTCTAAAGTCTTATTATTATGTATGTAAGGCCTCGCAGTGAGAGGCGGCTTGATTAAATTGATTCTGAATATGCACTCTAGTCAGATTTGTGTACAAGCTGGGACTGAGTCACCGTATTGTTTCTGCAGAATGAAAAGCATGGAAATAGACAGGAATCCCGTCCCTTGGGGATTACTGCTTCCACCTTCATCAGTGTAGTCAGAGTCAATTACACACATCATTACTCGCTACTGTTAAGTGGAGGTGAGCTAATTTCTCACCAGTGAAGGGTGTTTATTGTTGAGCTGTCTGTCACTCTGTGTTACGTCTGATGCATGAAACAATTAACTGATGCTTCTGATTTGGAGTGGAGGCTAACGGTTGGGTATATTTGTCTAATTTTTTTTTCACATACTGATGCTGGGAGATTAGGCATATATATAGATTAGGCATCAAATCCGATTTTTTTTTTGTCTGGTTGTTCACTCTACAAATAACATGTGACAGCAAACGCGTTAGTGTGAACAGTTCACGGCCCTCAAAGCGGCCCGCATGCGCAAAAGAAGACATCACACACAACGTGCTCTGTTTACGGAAGTAAAAACAGCGGCTACAGAGCTAGTAGGTGTTGTTGCAGCAGTCTATCAATTTCTGCACAGTCGTAACCAACAGAATTTTGATAAATTAATTAGAGAAAAAATGACACTGAGAAAAAAGAGAGCCCGTGCTTTAACGATGGCCGCCATGCTTTCTCGTTTGTCTTCTCCGGCGCTGATAATTGGCGTCTGTCTTGTGTCAGTGACGTAAAAGGCGGATTTAATGCGACATGACCATTCAAACAGCAGTCGCTTTCTAAAACATCAGATATGTATCGGATTCAGTACCACATGCGAAAGTGACCCAGGTCGGATTTGAAAATATCGGATTTGTGCTGTTCACACTGTCATACCATGATCGGATATGGGTCGCATAGGGTCAAAAAAGTCGGATTTTATGCGCTTTTGCCTGCAGTGTGAACGTAGCCTAAGACTCATATCGACACCAATATTTGGTTATTTTTGAAAAACACAAATTTCTTTATTTTAGAAAGGTAGCAGTGGCTGGAGCCCATCCCAGCTGTCATAGTGCGAGAGGCACGGTACATCCTGGACAGGTCACCAGTCTAATGCAGGGCTAATACAGAGAGACAGACAGACAACCAGTCTCACTTACATTCACACCTATGGGTAATTTAGAATCATCAATCTACACTAATTGCATGTCTTTGGACTGTGCGACAAAACTGGAGAGAACCCGCACAGACACAACCCCTTTAATCAGGGCCATTTGGTTGATTTGAACTCAGACCCTTTCTGCTTTGAGGCAACCTTGCTAACCACCGCACCACCGTGCAGTTAAAGTTCCCTTATATTTATTATGTGTGGTTGTTTATTTAGTCATTTACGATTCGTGTGACTGCGCTCGGATCAGCTGGTTGTTGTGTTTATGGCATGCCAAACGTGTTGCTAACAGGGAAGTTGTAGAGCGCCCTCTGGTGGACAAAGTATTCAACATCAACACTCACAATATAGTTCGAAGTTGCTTCTCTCACCTCTACTTATTAAAATTAAACTTATCAGCCTGTGTAAATGTCAATACTAATAAATCTGCAAAATCTGCAAATAGCTAATATTTGTCAATAATACTGGCTTTCTGATGCATCTTGCATCTAACTTGTATTGAGTGTGTTTTATATTTGCTATTACTGTACATCTACCTGCCTAGGTACTGGCACAATGCACCTCTTAAACTGTCACTTTAATGTTTGCGATGTAGCTGCACTCATTCGGTCCAAAAATGCCAACTAACGGCTTAAAAATATATTGTTTTGTTCATGCTAAACTACCCACTATAAAGTCTTTACAGAATGGCAGATTATAACTTTTAGATGGTTTTTGTATGGTTCTCATTTAGAATTCAGTAACAAAGAAAATGCGTGTGTGTTCAATAATGTCAAAATATTTAATGATGTGGCATTTTTGTTTACTGATATATTGCCTTATTGATCAATTAATCAAAGCAGAAAAAAATTAATTGTATCAAAATAAAATAAAATAAAAAACTCAATTAAGATGTGATTACATCTACATGTCACTAATACACCAATGTTTCTGGAGCTCTGTTTGTTAGCATAGGTTATAATAGGGTGCACTCAAGTGTGCTACCATCAAGGGACCTTCAAATGAAACCTTGGACCACCTTCATCTGGCAGCAGTCATGATTGCTTAGCCAAGGACACATCACTATCTGTCTATGGGTGAGTTGTGGCTCTGTTGACAGAATTACCATGTATTTACAACCTGTAACTGTAGGACAGGCCACTAGACGATGACCACTTGATGGACTTACATGTTGCACAGAGCTAATCCAAGCAAAGCATGCAAAACTGCTTCAGTGAGATTTATTGCCTGTGCTAACTGAATGGCTTGGTTTGGTTTGGCTTTACCAACAAAAGGCTGCAAAGGATGCAAAATTTGGCAAGGTCCTTCTTCTCGTTGATGCAGTAGTTTGTAGAAAATATACATTAGAGGTGGTAATCAATATGTGAATTCACTTTCAATTTGCCTAAGGTACACCTGGGCTCATGTCTTGTTATCATGAACTAATTTCAATCTGGCAAACAAGCAGGCACTAGAGAATTCCTATCTGCTATCTTGACAGTCGGGGCAGTGCGTATTCATCTGTCCGTGCATCTGGGAAAGACCAGATGTGGCGCTGGAAAAAAGCCTCTTGGGTACCACATATCAAACCTCGTGCCAGGGGAGAGTTGAAATGAGGCGACACCTTCAACATCCGGCACACTGGGCCCAGTATATTTGGACCTTAGCCAAGTCACTTGGCAAGGTGTTTAAAACACTGACCAGTTTGGATCATCGAGTCAGCAGCTTCTCTGGCCAGAGGTGCTTTTCATGAAATTGGGCTGTCAAATAATTACAGTAAAAATTTTACTAAAAGAATGCTGCAGATCTTTTCTTTGTGTGTGTATGAAAAACTGCAGGGTTTAAGTCAGAAAGCTGAAATCTATCTATGTCATACCAATAAGCATATGATTATGTAGTCTACCTACACATTTGATAACTGAAGCATACAGAGACAGAGTATATTTGGTGCTTTGAAACCCTTTTCAACAAGAACTCATTTTATCCTCGATCTCTGTATGGGAATGCTTTTTGTCTGCACATAAGTTGTGACTGCAACTGATAATTTGTGATTGCAAATTCTGACATCCATGTCAAAACTGGACTTCCAGAGTAGCTAACTGGGCTTCAGTGTCAATCTTGAATGAATCAAACCCTGTTTCCACAGAAGTATGCACTAGACCGTAAGAAATTGTAGCTTAAATCATTTCACAACAAAAGCAACAAATTGAGGCACGATCTGGCATCGACTGCTCCAGTCGTCTCTCAGTTTCTTCCTTTAAAGATGTTTCCTTCTCTGGTCCCTTTGTAGCTTTTTTGAAACAAGATTAACTTCCTCTGAAAATGTAGCAGCATGACTATCAGTTGTTGCACCAATTTGTGTGGCTCATTTTTCACACTGTTATGTTGTCCGCTGTACTGCTTTTGTACAGAAAGAAGCAAATGCCTTCATTCATCTCTTACATTTCTTCTATTTATCTTTCTAACAACAACTTATTTTCTCATAAGCTAAATAGCTGCTTCTCTGGAGGTGAATGTGTTAAATGAAGAGGTAGTTCCCAATGCATGAAACAGACATCCAGCTAAATGTGAAAATAGGACCGTGAGCCTTTTAAGTAGTCATGTGTGAGACTGCAAATTTCTGATACCAAGCAAATACTGGGTTAATATTGCAGATACTGATACAAATACTTTTAACATAGAAAGGTATTTATTTATAAACTGCCTTTTTTCTCCTTTTTTATAATGCATGTTTGAGGTATATTTTTCCATAAAAAACAGATAAATAATTTATTTAACACAATTCAGTGGGCTACACACTAAACTTAAAGGAAGGAAACAAACTATCGAACGTATCGCGCTAGTATCGATCCAATACCGATACTAGCAATGACATCAATACTATCCCTGTTTGGATCCATCGATCACCTTTAATTTTGAAAAGTGCCGAGCATAACTGAACAGTAAGGTTAGAATATATTTTTCCAGTCTGTGACTTACTTCTTTGCACTTGCTCAGTTGCTCATCTCTCAGAACCTCCATGGTTCAAACACACCTGCTATTATTGCTGTCATTAACATTAGCCCACTAGAAAACATAGTTGTAAAAGTACTTACCGGCCGGACTCAAGAGTAGCGCCCAAATAAAAGCCGTCCCGGCGGAGAACAGGTGGTTGGATCCCATTTCGTCCTCTTGACAGCAAAGAAAACTTCACAAGAAAGCACGGAGCAGCTTCCGTCCACTGTCGAAACGCTATGTGGAAAAGTGTGAGCAACATCTGTCATCTTCGCAGCTGAGAAGCACGTCAGGACCACATCACAGCTACTGTCACGATAACCGCTTTCAAGTCTGTAGGCGGGGAATGACAGTGACAGCGCTCTGACTGACTTACTTTAGATCTCAGCATAGATAAGTCTCCGTCTCTGCTCACTGTCAGCGCTGTTTGGACCGGAGGAGAGCGAGTACCGTGCCATCAGTTTCCGCGCAATGAGCGCTATCCATCACTGGGTGCTGAATCAGGGAGCGGCACTATAACACTGTGTGTCCCAGCTTTGCTGTAATTGCTCATACCAGCTCATAAAAGTAGCTCTATAAATCTGTTTTCAGGAAATCAATTCACGGAAAGTAGTCGGATTTTCTTCTGCGTAGAGAGAATCCAAACAAATGCGCCTGTTACGCAGGGTGCCAAGAATTTGGCGTCCAATGCGTCCAATCCTGTGAGTGTGTTCTGTTTTAAAATTCAAAGTAGTAGTTTTCCATGACTGGCAGCTGGACAGTGTAATAAGTGTAATATGTAAGGTTGCCGAAATAACAGGAGGAGATGCAGGGCACGTCTGAGCATTTGCCTCTTTATTTGGCACCTAAAGCGACTCGCTCTCTCTCCCTCTCTCCGTGTGTGTGTGTGTGTGTGTGTGTGTGTGTGTGTGTGTGTGTGTGTGTGTGTGTGTTTAAGAGACACACATACACAGAACCCGTGTGTTTAAATGCTGACCAGCTATTCAAGAAACCAAGTTAAAAATGCATTTAAAAAAGTTATGAGCCTCGACTTTAATACAGTAATTATTCTTTGAAAGATCCAAAGAATGAGTGACGAGTGACGTGAAGCTGAACACGGCACAACAATATATTTGGAAAACAGCTAGAGGGCAGACCGGGTGAGTGAAGTTTGTACCCCAAACTAACTAGGAGCTGTGAAAACACCATAATGAATATTTTTGTTAAAAAAAAATGTAAGTGTAAAAAACATCAAACAACAAGGTGCTTTATTTATGTAAAATTTTGCCGTTTATAGGATTGAACATAAATCTATTTTCTAAACTCGTAATAATATAATGCTACATATTTTATTTTAAAAAATGAAAAGGCATCCCCCTCCAGGAAGTCCTACCGGGATTAAAGAGAAACCTTGTTTAAATAAGTTGCTTAAGCCAGGAAACTGTGCAAACATATCATGCATAGACAGTTTATCCCCCCCCCCCCCCCCCCCTAATCATAGGATCTGTCTTAATATTTATATAGAAACTTATCCCCCTGGATATTTCTCTTAAGAAAACAAACCCTTTATTAGTTGTTCCAGTCCCCTCCCTCACTTATTGTTGCAGAAACAAAATCTCTGTTACCACATAGTCATTATAAGTATATCCCAGACTCCACCCTTACCCTGGAACCAGATGGCCAACCCATAGCTTCCCCTGGAGAAGAGTAACAGAGTCATTATGTTTTGTTCTCCGAAGGCCCATCTATTTTGATCCATAAACACGGAGCTTAGCTCAAAGCTGCACTGCATGCTGTTCCCATATTTGACCTCACAAAAATTCCACGAATAATGCATGGATGGAAAATCGTATGTCATCCGTCGTGGAGATATTCAGTGAAAGGGAGGTGTCAACAATCCATCTTCGTTGACTGCTTCAGTTGATGTGAAGTTTAACCTTAACACACTGTTGCATCCCAGAACTGCTCAGCACATGTACATAAAAATACAATTATAAAATGGCGAGAGGGTATATTTCTTGAATTTGGGACCTCACGGAATGCCAAACATCATTCACAAGTTCAAGGATGATGCGCAAACACTTTTCAAAACACTTTTCAATGCTTTCTCAGCGATGGATTTTCACAATGTCTTTCATTTGCTTGGTGAATGAAGCGTGCAGGGCCTGTGCTGAGCTCTCCAGCCTGCTGGCGATGTCCGCTGCAGCACGAAGCATGTCTTCAAAGGCCAAGGACTCCTCTCTGATTCTGCTCCGAAGGACCAACAGTCCAGGTGGCCGGCCGAGTGAGTGATGACAAGGAGAAAGCACCGGACACAAGAAGAAACAACAGCAGAGGGTAAGAAAAAGAAAATGCGAGGGCATGAAAATATAACGGGGGGTCACATGTGCTCAAGAAACTATCACTTATATGCCATCGGGTCTCTATGTGATACTTTTTGTTCTTTGTTCTTCTCCTGCCCTTGTTATTGTCTGATTGAGTTCATCTTCGCCTTGTTACCATAGTTCCCTTGTGTGTATTTAGTCCTCAATCTTTTTCATTTCAGTGCATTTTTCCCTGTGTCACCTGCTGATTATCCAGAGATGTATTTCTTCTAATTGCGGGGTGTTTAAGTACTTCCAAAAAAACCCACCTGTTACTCTGTTTCTCTTTTATATTAGAAATAGTTTTTTTACACAGTGCGTCAGCTTCAGATACCTAAAATGAGTCTCAGTTTGGTAAACAATTACTATTTTATTATTAATGATTAATGTAGTTTAATCTAGTTTTGCTTTTTGTTTACATGGGTAGTGTTTTAATTTATGATTGATGGAAATGATGAAAAATGGTTATCAAATTTTTCCAACGCTTGTATTTATCAATTAAAAATTCCAAACCTCAAACAAAGCCCATTTAACATAAATCATAAATCTAAGAGAGGAAAAATATTCAGAATTTCACATTTCAATAACCAGCAACTGCCTGGTGATAGACTTAAGTCAACCTACATCTTTTCTTTTTTACATCGTCTTTCCCCACAATATCTTCAGTATATGTGCTACCACAGTTAATTAATCTTAACAACAGAAACAAACAGCAGGTTCTTTTTCTTTTTCTTTTTAACTGTCGTCTTTACATTTCAGCTGTTAACTTTATGACGTTTGGCACAAACACATTTGATTTACTGCACTCACTTGTGGATCCCAGAGAAGGAGTCCGGTACATCTCCCTCCAGCTGCTTTTTTAGATCCTCTTCTGCTTTTTCTACCACCTCGTGCCAGCTCTTTTGGTCCTCTTGAATGCCAATGACATTTTCCTTGATCACATCTTCATAGCGCTGATCTCCCAGCTCATTCCCTACAAATTGCACCAAGTTTTCCATCACTGCCTTGTTCCCATGCTGTATGGCCTGCAGGTAGGCCAGCTCCTCTCTCTGGGCCTTCAGCCTTCGAGCTGAAGCAGTGTTGGTGCTGAAGTGGACCGAGCACCTGTCCGGCTGGGGCTCGTGGTGGAGCACAGGTGTAGGTGACGGTGAGGATGCTGCCGATGTGGTCCAGTCGTGGCTGTTTTTGACCTTCGCAGGCTCATCACCAACAGCCTGCAATGTGTTATTGGTGGCCATTATCACAGAGTAGATGTCAAAGCCTGAACCCCAGTCCCCATCTCCACTTTGGCACAGTGCTAGGGTTGCCATGGATACCAAAGCCAAGATGACGTTTGTCCAACAATATCGCATGGTAACCTGAAAAGAGGTAGAAGTGTGTGACTGTGAACTTGGCCAGCTGGTGAAGATAATAAAACTGAGTGAGATAAATATGCAAGTGGGCTGGTTTACTTCACTTACATACTTAATTAATAAAAAAGCTGGGGTACTCTTCATGTTGTAAATTAGAATTCATAACATACAATGCATGCATGTAATTTGTATAAATGGCACAAACACCATGTATTCAGTGCTGAAGTTGAGCTTATTTACATCCTATTTACATTTAAGATATTTTTATGGTCTCACGTTTGGCGGAAACATTTCTAAATATGCAGCTGCGATAAGCAAAAATGAGTTTAAAGCAACACTCTGCAGGAATCTGGAAACTGAAGACTTCATTTTAAACGTGCTGCGCCTGCTCTGTTGAATTTTTAATTTCACAGTGTGCCAGATGTTTTCATTGTGTGAAAGACTGCACTAATTTGGTCAATCAACCGTTGTGAACAGGCAGACACGCCACATACGTGGACTAGTATAACTGGAGGCTGTTTTTTTGTTTTTTTGAAATAAATAAATCAGCACTTCTAAGTATTTTTTATAAATGTAAATTTGGTCTCATTTGTTGTTGCTGTTGAACTTAACGTGCCTGGGCGGTCTCAGATGCAACGCCTCTGCCCCACAATGTTTTACACTTGACGTGTTAACAGCTAACTCAGTTAAGCTACAGGTCAACAGCTCAGGTTCGCTGCGTTCTCACCCTCGTCTGAAGTGAGAATGCTTTCTTTCATTTTGTTCTAGTCGATAAAAAATGATGTCTTCCTTTGCGAGAAGGCCAAACAAGGACATCCAGGTGATGCTGAAAAATTATCTCCAGCAGATAACGAGTTTAACAAGTTGGAACTGTTTTTCTAACTAAGAGTTAACAGCAAGAAAAGCCAGGTGGTTATTCAAAATGTTATTCAAAATGTTCAAAATGTTCGAAATGTTTGCTGCGTCATGCCATGTGCACTCATGTCCCCCGATTACTGATGCTGATCAAACTGGATAATCCCTTTTATCTGTAGCCCAGAGGATGATTTCCAAACAGAATTGAAAATTTTTCTTTCAGACCCCAAAAACAGTTTGAACAGTTTTTCATGTTACCTCAGTCCTTAAACAAGCAGAGAGTTTGTGGATCTTGGCCATGTATGAGTGTGCTTTGCATGGCATAGTTTTGACTTGTGGATGCAGTGATGACGATGGTTTGGGGAAGTGTTCCCGAGCTCATGCAGTGATTCTACTCCAGCAGTGTCTCCAGCTATTGGCTTACAGCCTCGTCTCTTACATACAGAGATTAGCTGTAGATGATCCCACCATTTCTGATACTGATCATCTATTTGCCCACACGATTTTTCACAGAATGGGAAAGCCATCCTCATCATTCCATCTGGAAGACTCTGCTTCTTTGGATGCTCCTTTAACTGTACGTCCATTTTTTTTGAGCAAAGGCGTGTGTGCCCTCATTCATCGTGTTGTTATGTGTGGCCGACATTTGTTGTGATTCCTTCTGTCACGCTCAGTCTGACAAAGTCTGTCAAATTCAGTGGTGGAAACTAGATGCATCCTCTCAGATGTTCAAGTTTTTAATTTTAATGCTCAGATTGCACAACATTTTTTTGTTGTTTGTGTACTTTTTTGTAATGAATAAATAAATAATAAATACTTTTAGTCCCTCAAATGTTTTTTGATTATTTCAGCTTTGCCTGTGCCTTTAAAGGGAAAATGTTCAATTCAAATGTGATGGGTTAAACCAAACAAACCCTTTCTATGCTCTGTAAATGCTGTAAAAAAGTATAAATAGGGGAACATTTTATGTGGCTTGGGTTGTGGTTATTTACTAGAGCGTGCTTTACATTCTGTGGTTGAGCCACGGCATGGAGTTTTGTCACGCTAGGGTTGTAAGAGCTGACAATAGTACCCTTGCAGCAGGGTGTGTGTGGTTTCTGGTAACCAGCGGTTGTCTTGGGATCTTTCATGACATCTATTCACCTTGTAAACACAAGAGTAAAGGCTTGTTATCCCAAGCTCAACACATGAGAAGCTCTTCCTTCCCATGTGTTGCAGTTTTCAGTGAAACAGCTGCATTGTCACTTTATCATGTCCCATTTAAGGTTCTGTCTTCTCCATCTGGAAATATATATATATGGTTGTTGTTTTTTTCAAACCGAGTCTGGTCTGAGGTTGAGGCATTGCAGACCTTTTTCTGCTGTCAGAGCACATTTGGTTTACTTTCACAGCAGCCTTGAAAGTATTTTAGCTCCCAACAGCTGAACTAGAAATCAGAGTTGCTTGACTTCCACCTATTACTCTGTTACAAATGTCCACTCCTGCCAGCTGCACACTGTAAACACTGTCTCCTTTTTTTTCTCTCTCTTTTTTTAAAAGATGAGCTGTTGCAGGGCAAAAGCCCATCAAACGACCAACTGTTGTCTCCTTCTGTTTGTGATTAGTTTAAATGGTGACCTCACACACTGCTTGCTGTGGCTGCTGTAAGACAAGTAGCCAACAGAAACCTTGAGGCACAGACACAGAGCCTGACGTCATTATGTTAGAGTAAGGAGAAAGCTTTCTTTTGACTGACAAGCGCATTGTAACAGAATTTTGATCAGGAAAAATCTCATGCTGTACAAATGGGGTTTATTATTTTGACTATTTGAGTCCTTGCAAACAGCTGTGCGATAATGTAGATATCCTCCAATGTTGTCCTCAAACTAATTGGTTGTATATTAGAAAAAGCCCTGCATAAGTCTACACTTTGTGTTTAACTTCTGTGTAAGCTGACTCACTCCAGCAGATTAGATTAACAAGCCAGAGAAACTAGTGGGTGAATTCAATGTGAAACCTGTGATAAGCGGAGAGCACTCGTTCAAAGACATTTAATGCCCTGCAAGTGTGGAGATGCAGCATATCCAAAACTTTTTATCACCGTGAACTTCCACTGCACTCGTTTGGATGTTAATAAATCCAAACCTTATGGCCAAGAGTGACAACTTTCAGCCTAATGACATAATACAGCCAAATGGAAATGCAATTAATCTTGAAAAATGCATTATTTCATTCTATTAAAAACCCCGCTGACCAGAGGCACATGTGCTCCCGTCTACATCACAGAGTGGCGGCAGCAGTTGCCTTTGTCTTTGAAAAATGTCTGAACAGTTTCCACGCTGGCGTCTTACGGTTTTGAAACAGGGTTTGTGTTCGACTCTCCGTGGCCCATAGTGACCTTTTTTTGGCTCTGTTTTTATAGGCTGACTTTTCTTTTGGCTTAAAATAGAAGAAGCTTGTCTGCAGAGGGAAAGCAGCCATAAGCTCAAACACCAGCATTAGGACACTTTAGCTGTTTGTTCTATGCATTAAGCAGAGTTTTTGTTATGCTGTTCTGCTGATTTAAAAACTGATTTTAATTCAGTAAACCCTTTCAGTTACCCTCATAATCAACTGGTCATCACTCTTTTCTGAAGTGCATGTCGGCATCTTTAAATTGTCTTTTTATAGAATAAAATGTAGCAAATCTACATGAAATAGCAGGGGAAAAAGGACAAACAGATTATTGAAATTTGAATTGCTGGAATCAAAGTGAAAATGATGTAACTTGCAGAAATGCATTTCCAATCAAATCTCTAAATGTGGCCGTGCTCTCTTCCATGTCTGTGGGTTAAAGCAAACCTGTGTTTTTGGTGTCCCTATAATTCAGTCTTGTTGCCCCCCCGCCCCTCTTCTTAAAGCCTGAACAGGTGGGCTTCACAAATGTCACAACACACAGACTTGCTACAGTGTTAGTGGGACAAGGAGTCGTAACAGTGAGGTAGCAGAGCAGAGACTGTAGTGTTAAAGCCTGGAAGTTAGAGATGTTTTTGTTAGTATAGTCATAAAAAGTGGAGACATTTTTGCATGCACACAACTACGCAATATATGAATACTATGATGTGACCTTTTTATATGCATATGCTTTTTTTCCTGACAGTGAAAAAAACAAACAAAAAACATCTCTTTAAATTTCCGTTCAACTCAAAAGCAGCCGTCCACACCAACAGCAGCTCTTTCACACAAAACTTTATACAAGTGCCATGAATTCAAATTTATCTACTTCTGCCAGGGGGAGTACACAGTGAGAAAGCAGCGCTTTCCCATTAATACTGTACACTAAACTCAGATTTTCATAAATCCAATCACCAAACTTACCTGCGTCCGGGAATTTATTCGGATAGAAAAATGCTAGATTCTGCCACTTCCACTCTTTCAGTTACGCAAATCAACTCAAAAGCTCCAGGACTACGATTTCCAAGTGGAGCGCATAAATACTTGCTCTGCTCCCCTTCTTCATGTCAAGGGGAAAAAATGCAGACACACGCACACACAATTAGGGTTTGGCTAGAGAGTGTGGTCGTCTGTGTGCCCCTGCCTGCTGTTGGGAGGGGTTGGTAGGGGAAGGGAAGAGGGGTAGGGGGGCTGGGGGGGGGGGGGGGGGGGGGTATGTTTTCAAAAAAGGCCAAAATTGAATGATTCTTTGCAGTGGAAAGAGGGGCTGGCAGAAGGAGAGGAAGTGAAGGGAGTGTGATCTATTTCACA
The DNA here is from genome assembly GCF_963969265.1 of Rhamphochromis sp. 'chilingali'. Taxonomy (NCBI): domain Eukaryota; kingdom Metazoa; phylum Chordata; class Actinopteri; order Cichliformes; family Cichlidae; genus Rhamphochromis; species Rhamphochromis sp. 'chilingali'. The sequence goes on along the minus strand of NC_137932.1, from coordinate 9,380,032 downwards.
TCTGGGGGCTCTGCATAGGGGTTCCTCAGTGTGGGGGGAATGTCTTTTACGACCATGCAAGATGCACATTTCTTATTTATTAAAGTACGGACTATACTTTTAATATGTAATAAAGTCAGGTCTTGCACTGCTGTGACGTTATTGTAGCTTACAATGCCAAAGAAGCAGCAGCGAAAGATGGAGGGTTGAAAACATGGAGACAAGTTTGTTGTATTTTTAGGGGAAAACAATTAAAATCAGAATATGATAAATAGCATTTACTTTAAAATGATATCTTCAGCATAGAAGCTCTGCCCCAAGGAGTCCCTAGCATCAAATAACAGAGCAAAAAAAAAACCCAAACATTTTAATTAATCATGAAAGAAATATACCGGCTGTTAAATGAAACATTAGATATGCATTCAAAAGGCAAATATTTAACTCATATTGCAAGCTTTCTGCTTTATAAACGACAAACAAATGAATTCCAGACAGACATGAATATTTTATGGTTATGCAGCCCATTAGTTCAAAGAAAGTCTATGATTATTTTAATTAGAACAGTGTGGTTACAAGACTGAAGCACATGCTAGTTTGGATGTTTTAGATGGGAATGATCTGTCCCCGAAGAAGCAAAATTAAATGTATCCAAACAAAGGTCATGAAATCTTTAATTGAATAAAACTGTAGTTTTATTGTCACTGTTATTTAAATTAAATGTAAAAACTTCCTTGTACCACAGGTAAAAGTGACAGGTTACTAAAGAAATCAGTTTTTATGACCTCATGAAAAGGTATTCAGTAAACAGGTCTATTAGGATTTGCATATTTAGTTTTTATGTTGTTAAAAGTGAGCGGTAGTGTTAATTGTGAGTGTTTAACATCAGTTGCAACAGCTGTAACACAATCTAAAATGTCCAGCTATCTATAATGCGATTAAAAAAGTGATAACAGAGAGTTGCAAGGGGTTGCCACATTTCAGCACAGCACCTAAATCAACTAAATGTTAATCTGATATGTCATAAAATTATAAACAGTCATCCTCTTTCAAGACCCTGTTTGGTGATTTTGAATAAAGTCATGTTTCAGGAAGTCAGCTTTTTCCCCTTTTTGTGCTCTTGCTACATCACAGACAATATTGATCCTTACCCTGGACATTGAAATGTGGCTTCAGATGAGCTGGAGCAAAGATGGACGTTCATTTTTAGACACCCGAGGAGATTTGGTGTGACTGTGATCTTTCCCTTATTTAAACCAGGGGATGCATTCAGCTAATTAGCATGAAGGTTCAGAGAGTTGCATGAATAAAAGTCACTGACTTCTTGTAAAGTTACCGTCGTCTCCCGGGTTTGTTATAAGGTTACCGCAATAATGAAATGGGTACTCACTCATGGATGCTTGTAAAGGATCGCTATAAAATACATTGGCTAAGGATAAATTGCAGGGTAAATATTGTGAGTAGATGTATCAAACGCATATTTTCCTAAACTTAACCAAGTAGTTTTTAATGCCCAGATCTAGTGAGTGAGTGAACAACTGGAACAAAGTGAAAAACAGAAAACTGCTAAAGTAAGGTCACAAACAGAGGTCCCCCGCTCTACAAATTTGTGTTACAATCAACAGACAACTCCTGAACCTCCAAATGCAGACTTTATCACTCTTTAAAAGAAGATCCCTTGGCATCCAATAGTGCCTTGGCAGTTGCATCAATGAACCTTTTCCAAGGGATATCTCTGCGTGTCTCTGCTACACCAGTATCAGCGTTTGATGCTCTTTCATGTGACAATGTTGGTTCCTGGGAAATTTTTAATTAGTCACTTTGTGGTTTAAGAGAATTTATATCTGGTAAAAACTAGTGTAAAGAATCTATTATGTAGTGAATGAATAGGACAATCAGCAGATATTGAAGCCAAATACGTGAACAATGTTGGATTCTGGTCATAGTACTTGACTTCTTTCACGTGTCAACGGATAAGCATCAAAACACTGAACCTCCAGCCTCCCCACCCCCGCCGTACCTTTCAACAGCTTCTGGACTGCTGGTGTTAGTTCAGTCAGCTCATCTTACTCTTGCTCCCTCAGGGCTGCTGATCCTGTGTTCCTGCTGCTGATGAACTTTCCATTGTCTGCGGACCTTGTTTGAGGGGTTTCATAGCTGCACAGTACAGCTTGAAAAACTGACATAGTTTTTGATCACTCTCACAAAAAGAGTCATAAAAGATTTTTACTTCTTAAAGTAACACAAGTTGAAAATGATGCAGTTAGTGATCAAACCATTTGTGTCAGGTTGCTGATGCTGGCAATGCTGACAGAGTGCATTTTAACACCAGGTATCAATGATTATGTGCTCTCGCCCTAACTTTACTGAACTTCTTGTGTCTTAAATGCAGATTAGGCAACAAATTTTTAAAAAAGAAAAGAAAAATCTTTCTGGAATGATTAAAAAGTGAATAAGAGCAGGTGGATTCACTGACAGAAATATCAATCTTGGAAGTACGACTAAATCTGTGACAGCCGCTGATGGCAACAAATAATCCGAATCCGTTATGGTTTCTGTGATTCATGATAACTACTGCAGCACAGTTTTTGACTCAAGGGCAAAATTTAAAAGGGCAAGAAAGAGATCTATGATTTTTATCTACATCTAAACTCCAACCATGATGTAACTACATTGACAGCTCCCTGATCTTAACATTTTAACTCACCTCCAGGAAAAGATAAACACATTTTTAATCAAAGATAATCAGATATTTACTTCTGGTTTGTGTCATGTCACAGTTTCAACACAGTTTTGGTGAAAGGACGTAATTATGTTTGACCTTTTTAATAACATAAAACACACATATTGCTATTTAATTGTGCTTTTTCAGTACTGTGATATTAAACTGTATTTTATGGATGTATTTTTTTCCTCTCTTAACAGCGTATTTAATTTTATTTCAGTTTTGTAGTAAATTTGATTTGGACAGAGGGAAGGACACAATGTTGCACACTGCACACTGATGCCACGATGACAAACTTTATTCTGTATATTACAACACCTCGTGGTTATTTCAGTGCATCAGTTTGAGGTGTGGACTTTGACTGAGCCATTGCCACACCATAATTCTTTTCTTTTTCAGCCATCCTGTTGTAGATTTGCTGCTATTTGGAGTCACTGTCTGTATACAGAGGAATTCAGTGAGCACAAGGTGCTCAGGTCCTGTGGCTGTAAAAACAAACAAAAAAAACCAAAACAAATTATGACCCCTCCACCTCCGTGCTTGACAGTTGATATGACGTGGCGTGATTGTGCTGATATGCTGTGTTTAGCATGGGACTGTGCATATAGACAAAGGACGTTCCAGAAATCTTGTGGTTCATTCGTACAAAACTTTGCAAACCAAATCTTTTCATGTTTGTTTGTTTGTTTGGGTTGAATTTGCATGGCATGTCCATTCATGGGAAGATTCACAACCATCCTGAATATTTTCCACTCCACTGGTACTCACCCTGAGTTTCATTGTTTGTTTCTTTGTTTTATAACAAAGCATTTTCATTTCAGTTTCATTTTTGTTTGAAAAGAAATAGGGACACAGTGAAATTTTTCAGGTCTTGTTGTTCATTTGAAGTTGTAATATATTATTTTAATTATGTTCTGATATTGAGAAACTTGTATTTCAATGTTTTTGGCACAAAGTTATAACCCTAACCTCCTTAGTGTTTGCTGATCCTTGGAACTCAGCATTTGGGCAAAAGAAGAAATTAAACATTTGGCTTTCAGTGCTTAAATTATATCTGCAGTGTCACACAGTACCGTGCTTTTCAGATGCTGTTTTTTCTGAAGCCATGACCATATGCATATTTGGTTGAATCAACCAGCCAACGAGTATTTTAAACAAACCAAAATCATATATAATGCTGCAGAAGTATTCTAAAATCACAAATTCATATAGCTCTACACTCATCACTAAAATGAACAATCTACAATCTTTCATAAAAATTATAGTTTTTACTTTTTTATCTGCCTACTCCTTACAACACTTTCAAGAACCTTGAAGAGGTTTGGAAAAACAACAGCACACGTGTTAGCCCTGATACTGCACAAATGCAGATGGTCTTTGTCAAACGTAAAAGCCTTTAGCCATGTTTAAACATGCATGCAGCATGTCAGGGATGATCTGTATTTTCTACAAAGGTCAGGCAGGAAACATATGGAAGGTGTTCTTCTTCTTAAATGTAAACTATGTCTAAATCCTTGACACCTCCAATGAATGTTACATGGTGTGGCAGTGAGGTGAAGCAGCTTCCCTTACACGGGAAAATGTTTTAGAGATAGCTTTTTAAAATGTGTATGGCAGGCAGAAAATCCAGTCATCCATAACTGGGATTTTTAGGGGAGAAAGTAGAATTTTACACACTGTCTTTTAATATTCTTCCTTTTTCTCTGTAAGCAGATACACAATAACATGGGTTGTAATATTATATGTAACAAAAACAAATAGGTCTTTTTTTAATCACTCTTCATTCTCCGTTTGCTTTTCTCCCTCTTCAGTTTAACCCACACGTTAAGATCACCCAATAAGAATTTAATTTCAAGTGAAAGTACAACGTGAATCCACTGGAGTGTTTGCAAAATACATAGTAGATTAGACTGTGACCGTGAATACATCGACCAAGAAACTGTTTCAGCATTTTCTAATTGACCAGCACCCCGTGTGCCCCGAGGGCTGTTATTGACCAAGGCCAAGGACTCGGTGCTCTCTGCAGTCACTTATCCACAGCAGTTTGCAACCAATGAGTGCCACTGTGTGCTGGTGCTGATAAACTCTGCTAATCCACTCTGGGACCCAGATGCAGTTCAAGCTTTTCTTAGTGCTCAAGCCCAGCATGCTCTGCCACTTTGTCCATGTTTCTTTTTACAGCACAGATTTGGAAGCTTTGGAAGTACCAGGCGGGGATTCGTGATAATGTTGTTCGCTTTTTCATTTTATGAAGGCTGTTTTCTGTAACAGTTGCACTTTTTGAGGTCCCTGACACAACACTTACCTTAAATAACAGCAATGAAGGCTCATTAGTGAGTGACATTCACATATGCTTGCACTTACTGGCACGTCATGCAATATCTGTGTACCTCCATAAAAGGCAATGCATGAGGAATAGATGAGTCCAGATATAACTGAGGAAAGACATTTATTTTTGGCACCAGAATATATATTCTATATATATATTCTATACATATATATATATATATATATATATATATATATATATATATTCTATACATATATATATATATTCTATACATATATATATTCTATACATATATATATATATATATATATATATATATATATATATATATATATATATATATATACATATGTATATATATATATTCTATACATATACATATACATATACATATATACATATACATATATATATACATATACATATATATATACATATACACATATATATATATATATATATATATATATATATATATATATATATATATACATATACATATGTATACATATATATATATATATATATATATATATATATATATATATATATATATATATATTCTATATATATATTCTATATATATTCTATATATATATATATATATATATATATATATATATATATATATATATATATATATATATATATATATATATATATAGAATGTTTCTTATTAACTCCAAACTGAAGGGGAAAGGGGGAACTGGATTTATCCATTTATTGAATGTACATGTTTATAAGTACATGTTGTTGGCCTTTATCTACTACAGCTCGTACACAGCAAATTCAAAAGTGTTAAATTTTTTGGTGTTAATAGTCTCCTTGCAAAAGTAGAGTTAATTTTACTCTAAGCAGAGTCACATTCTTTTAATGTAACTCTGAGGTGTAAAATGATAGTAGTTAAAATCGAGTGTTAAAAATGAGTGTTTCTATTTCAAATCTGGAGGTGTTACAATGGAAACATTAACTCTTGACCTCTTAACTCTGAACTCCTAGAGGGGCTATGACACCAACAGAGTAAATTCACAGACTCCGCCCCCAGCACGGCTCCAATCGAAGCTGAAGTGAAGCCGTTTCAGAACATTTTGCTCTACATATTTGAGTTGTTTGCCATGCTTGGTAAGTCATTTTTTCAAAGATTGTTTCAATTGTTATGAGCTTTTACTTCTGTGGCTCTTTGGAGTTGAGACAAAGCTGTGTGGAAGGCAGTAGCCATGTTGCTCGCTGATAGCATAATATTCTGTTTTAGCTAGCTGAAAGGTATTGTTTGCGGGCAAATACCACAGCCTTGAAAAAAAGCTTGCATGTGAATTTTCAGTCAAACTTTTGGTCAAATACACCTAAAACAATGTCTAGAATGTGAAATGTTGGTATAATGGTGCTACTTGAAGCCTGAAAACGATCGCCCATAAAAAAAAAAAATAAAAAAACGAGCAAACAGCAGTAGCAGACGTCCTGACTGGATTCTACGGTAGCATTTAGATCCCTCCAGAGTTTTGTGCGCACGGTTTAGGTAAAAATGAAAAAAAGTTGAGGTTTTACATTTAGTTCAGTATTACCTGTTGCCTGTGTCTTTGTCTTTTGGGAAAATACTTTACACAAGTAATGGCTCAAAGAGGATTCCTTTTTTTTTTTACTGTGCTGCAATTGTTTACTGGATTATTTGTGCCGTTAATTAGTGTCAACTAATTTTTATTCAATCTCCGCACAGGATATGCTTGTGAAGATGGAATATGGGGGAGAGCAGAAGTGCGTTGAAGTTCCACAAAGGGATGAATGAAGGACATGCATATTGTATTGAAGAAATAAGTGATGAGAATGCTGTTATTTGCATTTACCATGTCAGACCTTTTGATAAACAAAATTCTAATGAAAGTGAGAACATGTACACTGTTACATCTTTCAGAAAATGTTTTGAAATTGTGGTGCACAGTTCAGAATAAATGTTTTTCAAAAACCATTGCATCTTTTTAGTAAATGTTTATTTCCAAAAGAAATTTCTAGAAGTTCAGAACAGTAAAATTCCCGCTTTTTAGAATGAATTAGAAGATAACTCTTACGTAGTTAAACTAAAATACTCTTTGAGAGTTAATATATAAACTCTTAACACCAAGTGTTAAATTATCAACTCCAGACAGATTTGGTGTTTAACACTAAATCAGAGTTAACGTACCAACTCTCCAAAAAGAGTTAAATTAACACTCTCTGGTGTGGACCCATATAGACACTTTAATAGTGTTGAAATCAAATCCGACAGTGTTAATTTGGACATGCTGGATTTGCTGTGTAGGCTTTATGAAGGTATTCAGAAGCCTGCCTCCTTGCAGGCATTGAACAAAGATCCTTATTAGAGTGCGACACGTTTCTTTTTAAAATGAGATTATTTTCACCAAGTTCCGCTCCCTGTCCTTCAATTAATCTCACACAGGCAACGCCTGGATATTCTAAAACAACAACCCAAAATGAGCTTTTTGCAGTTCACACAGGTTCTCAGTTTATGCAGGGTAACACGTGTTGGAAATGGTAACATCCCTGACAATGGATAAAACCATCAGTCAGTAGGCTTATTGCGCATATTTGGGAATAAGGTTGGAAAAAGAGAATTTTAATTAAGGAAATACTAGATCGTGGTTGTTGCAATTCATATATTATGCATTATATTTGACCTGTTGTCTGATTACACTATACACACTTATAGTTTTCAAAGGATATCCAGGACACAGACATTGCATTACAGAAACATTTTAGCTGTTATTGACAAAGTCCCTAATGCCACAGGGTCACAGGTCGAGAATATCCAAAGTGCCATCATAGCTTCTTAAAGCTGCACCTCATTTCACAAAAACGGAAATCTACACCCTCAGCCGTGTTTAAGTGGATACTAAGAGGGTGTAAGTTGCAGCGGTGTGCACTGAAAAGACACTTGACTATGCACAAGCTGCCTTTGCTACGTTATGTGTTTCACAACAGATGCCACCCTTGAAAAAGAAAACCCAGACCTTCATCCAGACCTCATTATAAAAGTCAACCAGCAGGAAATGAGGCAGCCTAAGGATATTGTGAATCCTGATCAATCAGGCTGACAGTGATTTGGACCAATGGAAATGGAAGTGTCTGCACATGTCAGAGGCAGTGTGCTTAACATCCCATTTTCTCTTAGCTTATATTTAATGTAATTAAATGTCCCCACATAAATATATGACAAATGGTTAGAAGGAAAGCCAAAATGTAATAAGACAAACATAATTAGCCAGTTTGTATGCTTCCTGGAGACTGAGAGGACACAATAGATGACTGCATAATGGAAATCATTGGCTGATGCCATCCTCTTACAGCTATGCTGCCATTTACAGGAAAGCTTGTGAAACAAAATTACATGGAAATTAAATGATACTATAAATAGTATATTAAAGTAAGGTATAACCAATACATACATTTATACAAATATTGTCTTTGTATTAAATCTGGTTTACATTACTGTTATTACCATTCTTATTATTGCTATTAGGCAAAGTTCACATTTGCACACACAAACATTTTCAGACTAATGTCTTGTGAAACATTCATTCTGGACAGCTTTGCACAACTTTTTTCTAACTGACTGTTTAACTGCAGTATCTTTAAGAGCTTGGGCATCTTCCACAGTGTAGCTCACGATAATTAAATTCAAGGGAGATAATGCACTGTTGACTCCTTGCTCTCGCAATATTCCTGTGGTTCGTTTTATTGATTTGTGTGGCTTAGGCGAGACGTGTTGTTCCAGCAGAGGGGTGTACACTGCTTGAGAGAAACCAGAAGACACTTTGATCACCTCCACGAGACTGAGAGGTGTTAAGTAAACGGGGTGTCAGATGTTACTGATAATAAATTTTAAAGCAACTTGTTTTTTTATGTCACTGAATCCTTAAGTGCTTAAGCTTGCTGATCTACCTCAGGATCAACAGAAGGGAAGGTGTTCACTAAATATTTTTTCCTCACATTTTTGTTTAGTCCAGCATTAATTAAAAGTCTGACCCATTTAAAAATATATCCATGAATTTGAGATTAGCTCATTAGATTTGAAAAAAGAACTTTTACAAGGAAAGAGACTTCCTGCCCACCTTGCAATCTGCTTTTAGAGAAAAATAAATGACCTTTGAAACAAAAAACATTACATCTACATTGTGAATAATTTCTTGCAAAGACTATGCAGGCCCACAGCTGCACATTCATTGCAGATTCATTTTTTTTTTCCTGCCACTACTGCCGGAAGCAAGATGCGTGCATGAACCAACGAAAATTACAAATATTGTAGCACTGTAACAACATAATGCAATCCAATAAAAAATGTGCACCATGCAATATCACCTAAACAAAATATATTATATGATAATTGCCAAACCCATACACCGGGGTGTCATATACCAGTGTACTCCTACTGCCTGTCCCTAGCCCAGATAAATGAAGATGCTAAAATTGTATCTGAGCGTGACCAGGATGTACATGATTAAAAAATGAGTATATCAGAGGGACATCTCAGGTTGAAGGATTTGAAGATAAAGTTAGCAAGGAAAGGATGGGATGATTGGGACATGTGCAGGAGAATGAGTGGTTATATTGGACAAATGTTGAATATGACATGAGGACAAGAGAAAGACCACAGTGTAGTGGACAAAGTGAAGAACGAAGGATTGGTGAGACAGAGGCAGATGATCCACTGTGGTGACTAGCTCAGTAACAGAATACGTTTGATTTAGGAAGGCTACTTAGGTAGGCTATGTTCACACTGCAGGCGGAAGCGCATCAAATCAGACTTTTTTGACCCTATTCGACCCATATCCGATCATGGTATGACAGTTTGAACAGCAAAAATTCAATATTTTGAAATCTGACCTGGGTCACTTTCGTATGTGGTACTGAATCTGATTCATATCTGATGTTTTAGAAAGCGACTGCTGTTTGAATGGTCATGTTGCATTAAATCCATCTTTTACGTCACTGACACAAGACAGACGCCAATTATCAGCGCCGGAGAAGACAAACGAGAAAGCATGGCGGCCATCGTTAAAGCACGGGCTCTCTTTTTTCTCAGTGTCATTTTTTCTCTAATTAATTTATCAAAATTAATCTTTTGCACATGCGGGCCGCTTTGAGGGCCGTGAACCGTTCACACTAGCACGCGTTTGCTGTCACATTTTATTTGTAGTGTGAACAACCACACAAAAAAAAATTGGATTTGAGGAAAAAGTCGGAATTCAGCACTAAGACCTGCAGTGTGAACGTAGCCATAGACTCATCTCATCTTAGACTCCTGCCATGAACCAATAACATGAGCTATGATGAGTCAATATCGCTGCATGTAAAAGTGCGTTCTGTAAAAGGCCAAAAATCAGGAATCTGCTGTTTCCTGTCTGGCAATAGATGCATTGTTTTTTTGTATGTAATTTGTATAGTATATTTTTTTTTCTCTCATTTCTTTTCTAAATGTACTTGTATATTGTTCACATGTTGAAATAAATTACCAATCAATCAATCAATCAATCAATCAAATTCTTTGCAGAGCACTGGTTCCTTTCATATTCATATTTTTGTGCTTTTTCAATTAAAAAGTTCAATGTCTTCTTCTTTGAAAGAAAAAAAAACATAGCTGACTTAACCTTCCTGCCTTCTTGGGACCTTTTTGTGCCACTGCTATGTGTTAAATGGCTGCCATTTCCACTGTGTTCAGTGGAATATAACCAAACTTGCCACAGGATAGTTTTTACCTGTCAATGTTAATATTCCAGTGTGAATTCCTTAAATCAGCCTAAAATGGCTGAGCAGCAGAAATCCCCACACCCATCACCCTGGGGACCATTTTCTGCCCATTGACTTCCATTATAAACGCTATTTTTCAACCCCAAATTATCATCATATGATTTTATTTTTTCTTCTTTTCTTGGATGTCAATGAAGACTCAGGGCCTTGAAGTTTTAATTTTTAAATTGCAAAAAAAATGCAAAAAAAATAATGGCAGGTCAAAATGTATGTTGGTGCCAATCTTTGGTCCATCTAAAGGCCTACTTATAATGACAATCACATATTACTTCAACTGGTTTTTTGTGGAAATATTTAGTTTCGTTTTTTGGTTTTTGGGGCTTATAACACAGGGCGCTCATGTAATAACACTGGGATTTGAAGGGTTAAAACAACGAAAATATAATTAAAACTTTACATGAATATTTCAGGGAGAAGTAGTTTTACAAGGTTGGCTAATTTAAAGTGGAATAAAATATGGATATATGGTCTTTTTATGGCGTGGCTGAGAATGGTCCCTAGGGTGATGGGTGTGAGTTTTTTAAAGGATGGCAGGAGGGTTAAAGTTGGCCTCTAAAGCCGCATCACTCTTTCGACTCTATATTTCAGTTTGTCCTTGAAAGCCCCGTTCTAACAAGTTGCACATGTACATTTGCCTTACATGCTGGAAGTAGACAAAAAAGCATAGGGCAAAGACCCCAATAAGGACAAGTTTTGTGCAAAGATTGTGTTAATGTGACTGAAAATTCTTCCTTTCAGTGAACAGTAACCAAACGCATCATGGCTAGAACACAGCAGCCTCTTCCTCTCAAACTGCTGCATCATCACTGAGTCATATCCAAACACCAGGCGTTTGGCACAGAAGTGCTGGTGTAAAAGTAAAGAAGTAAAGAGTTAACAAATACATAACCTAAGACAAGAAAGGTGCTAAAATGTGAATAGAAGGGAAAAAAATTGCTATTAACTATTCAGACAGTGAATCCAAATAAAGCAAAAATGAACTCAATACGACAGTTTTGCTGATCCCTAAATATGAACTAGTTTTGCTAAAGGTCTCCTTCACAGTGAAAGTCCTTCTATTTTACTGAATATCTTGTTTGGAGTCGTTGTGCACACTCTGTGTCCCACCCACTGGCAGCTTTAGTGCACGCTGCTATTGTCTGACCTCTTGACGAGGTCATTTGTTGTCTAATGTAACAGTGTCAGTAGCACAGGCCCTTGGCCACTTAGTTTTCTGTGGCTTTTGAAGTAAGTGGGAGTAATCAGAGTAACATAGGAAGTAACTCTGAGGTAAGCAACCTTTAAGTGGCGGTTCACAACTGTCAATTCTCAAACTGTTCAGCAGCAGCAAGTTCAGTGTTCACATGTCAAGTAGATTTTTTCCCCTTATTTTTCTTTCTCAGTTTTTCCGCTGCACTTTAGTCCCAATTTTTTCACCCTTTTAAGCATTTTTTTTTCTGTTCAATCTTTTCCTAGCAAATATCCATGAAGTTAAGAATATTGTTGGAAAAATTATAAGAGACCTTCGGGCAAAGATTTACTCAGTATGGCGTGTGAAAAAACTTACTCTGTTATGCTTTACAAGCCACAGCTGGAGAGTCTGATTAAGGCTCGACACACTGATCATTTTTTAAGATTGTGTTATTTTACATCGTAGAAGACCCTTACTGTGAGAGACAGTACAATATAGATGTCTTTGATTTACTCTGTAAAAAATAATATAATTCTTAATTTATGATTCAAAGGTTTATCAGCGGGAGATGAAGAGTGAACTCTTTCCACTGGTGCTCAGCCTTTCTGGCTTTTGACCCCTTAATGCAATATGTGTTTTTGGCCGTTTATCACAGGTTCTGGGTTTGGTGTGGACATAACTCGTGTGTGGGTTTACCTCTCAGAAGGATCTTTGAGGCCAGAAGAGTTTGAATTTTTATTTGTTATCAAAACGTATTGTTATTGTGTAACTGCAATTGTATGAATACACACTGCAATGACAAAGTATTTGACCCTTCCTGATTTCTTATTTTTACATATATTTGTCACACGTACAAGGTAAAAATTACACAAACCGAGTAAAAACAGAATGCAGTTTTTAAATGGTGATTTATTAAGGGGGAAAAAAAGCTATCCAAACCTACCAGGCCCTGTCTGAAAAAGTAATTCTACCTAAACCTGATAACTGGCTATTCCACCCCTGGTAGCAAGAACTGCAATCAAGAATTGGTGATAACTGGCAATGAGTTTTTCACAGCACTGTGGAAGAATTTTGGCCCACTCTTCTTTGCAGAATTATTTTAATTCAGACACACTGGATGGTTTTTGAGTATGAACAGCCTGTTTACGGACATGCCAAAGCATCTCAACCTAATTTAGGTCTAGACTTTGACTAGGCCTCTCCAAAACCTACATTTTTGTTTGTTTGTTTGTTGGATCCATTCAGAGGTGGACTTCTTGGTCAGACATTTTCCTTCTGGATTTTCTGGTAGAGAACAGAATTTATGGTTCTATCAGTTACAGCAAGCCATCCAGAGCCTGAAGCAGCACTACCACCATCACGTTCTGCTGTTGGTATGTTCTTTTTATGAAATGCAAGTTTTATACCAGACTCAAACCTTCCACAAAGTTTTGGGGATCATCAAGATGGTTTTTGCAAATGTAAGACAAGCCTTTGTGTTCTTTTTGGTCAGCAGTGGTTTTTTCCTTAGAACTCTCCCATAAGTACCATTTTTGCCCAGTCTGTTTCGTACCATTCAATCATGAACCCTTAACCTTAACTGACGCAAGTGAGGCCTGCAGTTCTTTAGATGTTTTTCTGGGTTCTTTTTTGACTTCCTGCATGAAACTCCACTGTTCCACGTTTTCTCCGTTTGTGGATAATGGCTCTCGCTGTGGTTTACTGGAGTCTCAAAGCCTTAGAAATGGATCTCTAACCTTTTCCAGACTGTTAGATTACGCGACTCGTTTCTCAGATGTCTCCTTGGCATGATGGCTTTTTTTCTTTTTTTCTTTTTGGGGGGGGGGGGGGGGGGGGTGAGATCTTTTAGCCTATGTAGCTTTGTCAAACTGTTTAAGTGATTTCTTGATTCAGCAGGTCTGACAAGCCTGAGCATGGTTAGTAAAGCTTTACTCAGTTTTCCAAAAAATGTGGTTAATCCAGTTCATTCATAAATTAATAAGGGTTGCCAATTAATTTTTCACACAGGGCCAGGTTTGGATAACTTTATCCCTTAATGAATAAAATAATCATTTAAAAACTGCATTTTTTAAAATTTACTTTGGTTATCTTTCTCTAATTTAGAAATTAGAAATAGGGTCGGGTCAAATACTTTTTCACAACACTGTACCGCTTGAAACCTAGAATTTATTTCCACAGGTATAAAAAAGCAGTAACTTCAAGAATTCCTTTGAAATTATTTGTCATGTATTCAAAGGAGAAAGAAGAAAATTGTTTGCCGCTGCATTGTCTGTCCCTTTGCCCGTCTCCGGTGGATAACGAAAGAAGGTCAGCATGAGCATAGTGAGAATCAAGACCCCAGCTGTGTTCCCATCCAAGCAGGAACTCTTAATCAATACCAAGCAGCCAAAAAAGGCATGCTGAGAATAGTGAGGGTCAGGGTCACAAATATCTAGCCAGTCTTGTGTGCCAAATTGAACACTGGGATTCCAGGGGTGCAGAAGATGTTAAGGCACTGACCTATGTGAGTGATGACGAAGAATAGAAAGAATTTATTTTATTTCTACCCCGTATCTTCCCTGCTATGATTTGGTTTGACTTTTCAGCAGAAAGAAGTTATCAAAGTTTTTATCTTTTACTGTCTCCTGATGCAACTAAAGTCAAACGCAGACACAAAGGTAATAAAAAAAAAAGAAATAAAATAAAATTACACGCAATTCAAAGCTTCCTTCATCCTTTCTTGATGCTGCTTTCTTACTAAGCACACTGAGCTACTGCCTGCCATTGGCATTCAGATCACACCTGTGCCAAATGCACTCGAGATAGCTCTCTGAAGGAATCAGGCTGTCTGTCCTTCAGGCTCTCGTCAAAGTCTGCTTTAATAATGGGATTTCCACACATTACATACAAATTCACTGGCCTCTAATGTGGGAGAATAATATTTCCAGGAAAGGGTGCACTTCAGACCCAAATTGAATTTAAAAATTTCATTGGCTTTAAAAAGGAGCTCTGGCACATGTAATGCCCAGGAAATAATACTTTGCTCCACTGAGCAGCCAAACACCAGGCAGAGGATTAAATGATGGGTGCTGCTCTGGATTTGCCACACACTGGGGCAGTCTTAGTACGGTTCAGACGTTAACACTGATTTCAGCAGATCTGCTTACTGTAAATGGGTTGTAGTTGAACCCTTATAGTGCTAATATCCAGAAACACGCTGGGTCTGGAATTTCTTTTGTTTTGACTGCTTGCTCCTCATTTCCTTCGTCCGTTCTCTTCTCTCGCCTTTACACAAATATGCACAGCTACACAGACTCTCACGCAGTCAGACACATTATTAGATTAAGTTTGACAGTGGCTGAATTTGCTTAATGATCACATTAACACATGGACATTACCTGTCCACAAAGCTCTGTCTGAAGCATCAAATGTGTCGCATTTTAATGAGACGCCCTCGTCTCTCTATCTGAAAGGAAGCTACTTCCGGGATTGATGACTGTGAAATGAATCAGCATGCATATTGCTTAATCCAAATCATAAAGCATCTGCCTTTTGTCCTGGAAAAATATTCAGGAGCAATTTCTTGAAGCAGTTTTTTATTTTTGCTCCATTGTTTTATGATTATGGACAGTGTCACTCGCTCACTCACTACTTGTGAATTCCAGCACAGTTTTCTTTCAAGATCAAACATTTTTTTAGCCAGATTAGTCATTCCCGGTTAACTAAAACCAGGCTTAAATAATCTGACAATGTGTACATAACTAGCCTGAAAGGTCAGTTGTTGAAAAGATACAATGTAACAACACCTCTGATCTAAGTTTTACTTTACTATCTTTTCTTATGAATAAGGTTCAGATCACATATACATTACAAGACAGTAGCTATAGGTTAGATAAAATCAGACTGTCAAAATTATATCTACAGAACCTAAAGTTTCCTAGCAGTAGATTTAATTGTAACGAGATGATCAAAGTTAGTCACAACACTTGTCAGTAGTTTAACGTTGAAGATGATCCGTTGCTACTTTAAGGTGGTGGAATCACAGCTCAGCTTGCGTAAAGCCTTCGTGACTAATGTGTGATTTCTTCTTTTGTAGAAAACATTTTGTGTTTCATGCAGGTGTTTGTTCCTTCTGATTTAACAGCTGCCTTTTACTTGGTGCTAGCATATCTTGGGCTCTTGATACAAAGTTTATATAGTCACAGAAATCCGAGATGGAAGACCAAATGTAAAACATTGGAGTTGCATCAAATTTTTTTATCATTCAACATGTCAATATTCACCTTGCTCCAGGATATGTCTGGAAGTATATTCATATTTATAATACTGACTAAATCATCACTTATTGGCATTGAAAGTCAGAAACTTAGTATCAACAAGAAGTTGGAGATCAAAAATCTGGAGAAAGATCTAAGTATAATTTATAACATAATATATATAATATATGGAGCAGTCATGGTTTGCCCTTTATATCGTCACAGTTTGAACAAAATGAAATAAAACAAAAGCACAGAAACCTTTATAAATGTTTCAGGCTTTTTTTTTTTTTTAATCAGTTTGATTTTCAAACAAGTTTGGCATATTTTTTTAAATTCTAAATTCAGTTTGTTTGTCTATTTTTTAAACTGTCTGTCTTAAAAAATGTAATAAAACGTAATAAAATCATTGTGAGGAATAAAATTCCTCACAGTGGGACTATAATACCATCCTACAAGCATAGCAACCAGAAATGTCAGCACTACACATATTTTCTTTTTTAGTATTTTCTTGTGGTTTCAGAATAAGTCAGAGCAAAAGAAAAACAATTCATCATGCTCTTCCATTTGACATTTCGTGGCTCAGGCGTGCCAAAACAAAGCAAGTACTGGTGGCGCAAGATATCCTTGTCATGGCACACAGCTTGACAGTGATGACAATGGCCTGAGTCACACCCATGGCACTGATTGGTTAGTCATTACCCCCTCACAAGGCAGTAATTGGATCGATTGCTTATTCAACAGAGAAACTGCTGTTTCATTCAGTATGCCAGATGAATCAGTCAACGTGGTGGGTTGGACAGATTCAAATTCGGACGAGGACCATCCTGCTTTCTAGATTGGAAGAAGAGAAGAGAGTGATGTAAGATCATAGACTATGTGTGCATTTAAATACACATAGACTATGTGTATTTAAATGCTTTAAATACACACATAAGTCATTCTAAGTACTCTGGCAGCACATTTTAGAAACAGTTTAGAACATGGGTGGGCAATTCCAGGCCTCGAGGGCCGGTGTCCTGCAGGTTTTAGATCTCACCTTGGGTCAACACACCTGAATCACATGATTAGTTTGTTACCAGGCCTCTGGAGAACTTCAGGACATGTTGAGGAGCTAATTTAGCCATTTAAATTAGCTTTGTTGGTTCAAGGACACAGCTAAAACCTTCAGGGACACCGGCCCTCGAGGCCTGGAGTTGCCCACCCCTGGTTTAGAACATTTTGAGGTAGATAAAACAGGAAACTATTGCAACATTTAATGGCACTTAGAGTAGTAGCCTTACTGTGAGAAAGTGCATTCATCACCACCAACACTGAACTAAAAAAATTTTTTAAAAGCACGATAAATTGTGCATCTGTTCATTTGTTGTTTAAAACTGTTTTGTTGTAAACCAGTGAAAACCCAGCGGCTAGATTGAAGCTTGTCACTTATGGACTTCCCCAGCATGTAGCCATCTATCTCATCTTCTACCAGGTCATATGTTAATCCTGGGTGTTTTTCAAACTCATTGGTAGTCACTTCAATCACTCACCTGGAAGTTGAGAAAACTTTCAGACTCGGTCCCTCACACTTTCTGTCCCCATGGTTATTTCACCCGTAGTCACTGGAAGCCATTGAAAGTGATTAACTTTCTATGGTTTCTGGTCACCGAATCGCTGAAAATCACTTACAGTGTGTACACAGCTTTAGTTCTACCACCATATTCAGAATCACTTTCGTTCATCTTTAATAATTTTAGGTCAAATTCTGATTATAAGTTAAATATATATATATATATATATATATATATATATATATATATATATATATATCATTCTTAACACATGATCTAACTTCCTTGTTTTTTTCCTTCCTTGAGAGTCTCACAATAGGTTTGCCACATCGGCCTGAACTTGACTATATGAACAACTTTGGATTAGATTTCCATTAAAAAACAGGCACATTCATTGATAAATCCATCCATCCATCTTCTTCCACTTATCTGGGGCCGGGTCATGGGGGCAGCAGAGAAGCCCAGACCTCCTTCTCCCCAGTCACCTCCTCCAGCTCGTCCAGGGGATAAATCCTAACTATTCTTTTTCTCATCCCAAATTGATCGTTTTGGCTTTTGGTGAAATGTCTCAAAAAAAAAAAAATATGGTAGATGAAGAGTTTTCATCTGGCACCATCATCAGGTCAGAATTTTGATTCATACAGTAGTTTGATTTATGTTTGAACACCTGCAAAACTAAAACAGCTGAGTGTTCTGGGTTCTGCGAGTTACTTTTTTTCTATCCAAGATCAAAGAAGAATATTTTAATGTGACTTGAAGTAGTTGTTTGCTTTGTTTAGGACTTTTGTATTGGGTATTGTTAAAATCACAACCTGCATTGGTTGCCTTGACGTCTAATCTCATGTTGCATGGTCTGACACCACGTAGAAGCAGTGTATGGTATGAAACAGTTTCCATCTGCCTCTGCCACTCTTTCTCCCAAGGTTAACTGCCTTTCTTTGGCCTTGTGTAAAACCAACCTTGAACACTGAACCCGTTTTATGGTATATATAATTACCAAGTCGAAGCAGTGAAGCTGCACAGTTAATTGAACTCATGATTTAGTGTAAGAGTGTAAAGACACATGGTGTGCCTCAAGAGGTGAACCACATTGTAGAAACTTGACAGGTCAGCCTTGTCACGGTTAGTCTTTTCCATGTGAAGGTTTTCAGATTGAATGGGATGTACCCATGTGTAATATCACATCGGCCAATATCTCATCAAAGCTGACAAAGACGTGTAGTTGACAGGGTGCTCTCTCTTGAACTTTGATTTGATTCGTACAGACTAGATATTTTTCTATAGCTGTCACAGCAAAGCAACGAAAGTAAGTGTCAAAAGAAGGTTTGTGCAAATATATGTTTTCTAAATCAATGACTATGTTTCCTATTCCTATTCAGACTCATTGTTTCTGTTTCTCCTCATGCGTCTCTCCAATGACAGTTGCACAATGCAAACAGCGTGGTCTGTCCGCGTATGCTGTCCTGGGGCAAGGGCTCAGTTCAGTTCGGGACAGTGCTGCCTTGTTCCTCTCACATTACTGTGCTTAGTTACAAAACAAGCTGATGGCATGGCTTTAGTCAGGGTCAAACACTGTTGTCCATCTCTATATATCAAATTCCATGTTGGCAGCAGAGAACTATGATTTAGCTCTCATAATAGCTCTGTGCTGGTGGGGGATGCATGTACAGTACAAGGCACTTTTCCAAAAATGCTTAACAGTCAGTGACTGTCATTTTATGGCTTTGAATTTCTGCCATCATGTGTTTTTTTCTGGGTTCCTGCCCCACTTCCATTATCAGAAGCACAGCTATGGCGTGACAAATAAGTTCACATATGACAGATAATGACAATGAAAGAGTAAATCAATGTATCAGTGTCAGGCTGTAGTTATTACATTTGCATGGAAATGCTTGTTGGTATGGTAAGAGTTAATGAGCAATGTTTTGATAACCGTGAGAGCTTTCCATTTACATTCCCCATACTAGCAGATTATAACCAGTAATGGGTCCTCCTGGACAATCCCTGAGACACACCCTCTATTAGAGCAATTATTGTGCCCTGGTGTACTGAAAGGCTTTGCTTTTTGGTAGTTCTGATCAATTCTGATTTGTTATACTGGTCCCTTTACAAATTGTTCTCTATTCTAAAAGTAGAAGAGCTTTCATATTGAGTTTCTTGGTCATATGATGTAATACTGTTACATCAGATAAGCAAAGTATAATGACTTTATATATTTCCACATTTGAAAACACTACTCCATTCTACTAAAAATAGGTCAAGTAGAAAAATGAACTCACAACTGTTCAACGTGGGCACAGACAGGAAATTTAATGAACCCAGTTGTTAGAAACCAGTCAATACAAATGCACCACTGCAAAACAAGCAGTGTTTGCAAATGACTCCATCTCAGTTTATGTTTAGATATTTGGCTGATTGGTGTTAACATTGCCAAGGTTACTCTACTTTGCTCCAATGTCATTTCTGTTTAAAAAATATTTTTTCATTGCTATGAGCCCTGAGTTGGAGCCTCAGAAAATGTTCCAATTATGCAAAGAGGGCACAAGCTTATTAGTTTTGAAGGGTATGAACTGGGCTTGTTTTGTATAATGTCAAATGCTCAGACAGTGTTGTTTTAAGAGGACCAGAAGTTTGTCAACAATTAGTTATACTTTAAAAATGAAAATGGGCGATCCCTTTTAAGGGTTGACTAAATCTTATCATTATAGTTTCTACCTACCCAGTCCATATATTTTTATGAGTTCATGTCTGGTTTTGGTGTTGAGAATGATTTATGTTTGATTTCATTTCTTTTGTAATACTTATTAATTTAGTTGGTTTTCTATTTGTTTAATCATTGGTTTAGTTTAATTCCTTGTCTATATGTCCTTTTTCTGTGGCCCTTTATGGTTTTTGCTTTGTTGTATTGCTATTTGCTATTATTATTGTTATTATTTTTATTATTATGCTTTTACTTAATTCCTTATTTGTGTTCCTTTCTGTTCTAGTCTTGCATTTATCCTTTGCCTTTCTTTGCTCATCCCACTGTTCAGCAATGTCTCACTTCCTGTTTTATTTTGGCGGCTGTTGCATTCTGTGCCATGTGTTGAGTTCCACTTCCATTGTCATGTACAAATAAAACCTCAAAGACAGTCAGGTATTGCGTGGCTTCCTAGGGCACACATATGTCTGTGAAGGTTCTCAGTCATCCAGGTCATCGTAGTCAAAGGAGCTTGCAAAGAAAAGCGTCTGGACTTCTTTAAGTTGCTTAAGTTGTTTCACCTCTCATCGCCTCAGATGAGAGGTGAAACGTCTTCAAGCAACTTAAATTCAATTCAATTCAATTCAATTCAATTTTATTTATATAGCGCCAAATCACAACATAAGTCGCCTCAAGGCGCTTCAAAGAAGAAGTCCAGACGCTTTTCTTTGCAAGCTCCTTTGACTAGGGCACACATAGGCACAAGAATAGGCGAGTGCCTAGAGGAAGACAGAGAAAAGACCCACACATGCACACACACTAACAGAAAGAGAGAAAACAACAAAGAGAAACAAAATTTTAAAAAAGCAGGCCAGCGTGAGATACTCCGGGACATCCCCCCATCTGTGTTGCCCCCTATGTTACCTCTCTTCTTGTTATCTTGTGTATACATCACCTGAGTCTCCCTTTGTCTTTTGTTGTGTTGTCTGCATTTCTGTGGGTTTCCTTTGTGTTCCCTGAGATTTCTGGTATTTGGAGTCCCTGACGCTGTTCTGTAAATGTCTGGAAATCTTTTGCATATATCTTCATATCTTTTAACTAAGCTTAAAAAGCAGATTTTTTGAGTCTAACTGTTGCATTAGTTAGACAGAAAAATATAACATTTAGATTTTGTATCCAAAGATCATACTTTCTATTCCCTACGATTCTAGTCCATATTTTAAAGCCTTAGTTACTTATTAATTCACATATAAATTGTATTGTTATAGACTAAGCTACCCAGCAACACATAATTAAAATCAACTGCAGCTGCAACATTAGTGAAGCCATAATTATGATCATGTATTTGAACAAATGTCATTCTACATAATGAGCATGTGTACTTTCTGTACCTTAAATACACCGAACAGACATAACATTATGATTACTGAAAGGTAAAGTTAATAGCACTGATTATCGCTTCATCGTGGTTAGGGGGTGGGATATATTAGAGAGCAAGAGAAATGTTGTCCTCAAAGTCGTATGTATTAGAAGCAGGAAGTATGAGTAGCTGTTAGGATTTAAACAAATTTGCCAGAGGCTAAATTTTAATGGCTAGAAGACTGGGCTGGAGCGTCTTCAAAACTGCAGCTCTTGTGGGGTGTTCCCAAGTCTGCAGTGGTCAGTATCTATCTAAAGGTGATCCTATGAAGGGACAGCAGTGACCCAGGGACAGGATCATGGGTGGCCAAGGCTCACTGATACACATGGGGAACAAAGACAGGTCTGTGTGGCCAGATACAACACACGAGCTATAGCTCAAACTCCCAAAAAAGTTAATGCTGGTTCTGATAGAAAGGTGTCAGAATACAAAGGTCATTGCAGTTTGGGGATGCATATCTGCAGGCCAGTCAGGATGCTTATGCTGACCCCTGTCCACTGCCCAAAGCACCAACAGTAGCTAAGAGTACATCAGAACTGGACTGCAGTGCAAAGGAAGAAGCTGGACTGATGAATGATGTTTTGTTTTACATTATGTGGCCGAGTGCATGTGCGTTGCTTACATCGGGAACCATGATGCACTATGGGAAGAAGGCAAGCCGGTGGAGACACAGTTTGGGCAATGTTCTACTGGAAAACTTGGAGTCCATGCCTTGACAGGCCAGGGCTCTTTTGGCAGCAAAAGAAGGACCAATATGATATCATAATGTAATAACAGTCTACAGACATACATTTTAGACTAATTAGTGACTCTAAATTGGCTGTCGGTTTCAATATGAGCATGAATGGTTGTCTATCTCTGTGTCAGTCCTATTCAGACTGGTAGCCTGTCCTGTGTATACCGCGTCTCTCACTGCATGACAGCTGGGATAAGCTCCAGTACCTCTATGATCCTGAATTTGATAAGCAGAAGAAAATGGACGGATGAATTTAAGAAAAGGCAGAAGAAATGAACTGGTAAGAGTTATTATTTTACACATTTTACTGTGCCTAAGTTAAAACTAGAACCATAACTATCAGAGCCATAACAAAAGCATCCATCTGCAGGTATATCGCCTTGACAGTGGCTCACAAATCAAATGAGATAAGGTTTGTGTCTCAGTTTAATTTTTTGTTGTTGTTGTTGTTGTTTATTTGGCAGTCTTTCAAAGAAGACCTTCGGGTAGCACTCTGTGGAGTTCCTTAATTTACTTTCGTCTCAGTAAGTGAACCTGAGAAGACATTTGAGTCCCTTAAAGGGGACACCAATTAAATCATTCTTGATGGTTTATTGTTTACTACAAAATCTTTTTTTTTAATTATTATTTTACAGTTGACATCAGTGGTACAGCTTCCTCAATTATGTCTGTAGGTTTTAACGTCAAATTTAAAAATATAAATTTGTAATTCTTTTTCATAAAACATAATCTGATAATCTCAGGCAAAGTAAAGAACTGAATCAAATCAAAATACAGAAAGTGCGACACTTGCCTAAAGTGGGTTAGATAATTGATGCGCTTGTGGTAAATGTTCTAAATGTTTGTTACTATTATTCATAGTTGAAACAATAAAAAAAATAGTTAAGTAAGTTGTAGTAAGTTTATACCGAAATAGATGTTTGGTTTATTGCCACTTATGTACTTTCTTGCGTTTGCCAGATCGGTCTTTGGAAATTTTCAGTAAATCAATATCTAAATATAAATACACAGCATCACTTTTCAAAGTACAAGATTTTTAGTAGCGCCTTCTGACATCCGTTCATCCTCTAAGGCTTTTCGACCAATCATATTTCAGCAGACTTTGCTTGCATGCAGGTAAACATTTCACTTGGAGAGTTTTAGCCAAAATTCAGTTTCAGAACCTCTGGCTATTGTCTGATGAGTATTTTGCATTTCTTTTTTTCTTTATTTAAATTTATCTGCATTAAAAACATTAACTGGAGTTGAAGATATTCACTGGTTACATCAGAAACATAAAAATACTGGTCACTGTCCCCAGAGGCTAAGCCATCAGACCGGTCGATGTATCCATCTACAGTCTCACCACTGCTGGTGTGTCCTCCAATGTCACAATGGCATTAATTAGTGCAGAAGCACAAGCTCACAAAGAAAACTTTCCTTTTTGGTGGCAGGCATGATTAGGCCACAATTTGTCAACTACTTGTTATGCTTTTTTATGTAATATATAGCCTGCACAAATGCACACCCATGCCATAATGTTGTTTTAAATAGCTACTTTGCTATTGATAATTCATCATTCTACTAAATCACAGCAAAAAATGTAAATGACAAAAAGCAACAACTGTTATTTGGAAGCAGATTAATTGCAGTCCATTAAAGGCCTCCATGCTCGAGTAGGGTGACAAATGGACCTATTAGGCACTAATTAGGCTTAGATTAAGTCAAAGGGAAGTTGTGACAGAGTGATGGTTGCACTTCTACTGTGAGAAGAAACAAAGTGCATAACTAGTTATGTATGTATATGTATATTTTCAGGCCTCAGTGCTTGTTTTATGTCCATCATAAATACAAATGTTTCCAAACATACCAGGGAGGTCACATGATAACACTAAGCTCCACCACAATCACTGATATGTTTTTCTGTGCCTTGGTTGAACCTTGTTCATTTCACAAGTTGAATAACTACGCGGACGTGTGAAGGGTGTACTACGAAGCAAGATTAATGGGTTAGTGGGCTACGTTGAGCTTGAAATAGCAGTTTTTTGAGTAGTGAAAGTGACTCTTTTTTATGTAAATCAATATGGTAACTTATGCTGAACACAAAACCTGGTCATTAGCAAAGTAATGATCAGAGTTTCAGCTTAAAATCATCTAGAGCATCATGCTTTCACTCACTTTTATTTACAGTGTGCTTTAAGTGAAATAATCCTATAGATTATGCAGAGGGCAAATCTGTTTTATATTTGCAAGTAGTTAAACCGGCTACAAGATGAATAAAGCCCAGCTGTAAAGTTACAGAGGCACAAACTGTGCATGGCATTGTCACTGGCATTTACAACTATTCATTTGGTAATGGAGAAAACGTAAACCAATTTTATACTAGAAAGGTGGTTTTTGCACTTAAATCTAGAAGCTTTAAATTTTTAGGGAACATAAAAAGCAAATAAATAAATAGAATAAAATTGTTATTTACCTTACTTGCTCTTTGAATTCATGGCTAACTCTTTTTTTAAAATGTAAATCCCCACATGCCCTACATCCCTTTTTTTTAACTCAAGGTAAAAAAGTAGTGCTGACAATTAAGATTATTTATTTATTCTAAAGTTATTTAATGAAAGCATAGAAGAGTTTTTCTGGAATATACAACTGATGTTTTTACTTCTAATTTGGTTTTACCCTGACAGGATGATTCGGAACACTTTTGAAGTGTGGAAAAATGATCTTTTCTATTGCAGTACCTATGCCAAATGAGACTATTTAGAAATGTTTCTGCTGCTGAAGTGGTGCAGCTGTGCAGTGTGGTAAAGTGGCGTTGCCTTCAATGAGACTGCCTGCAGGAATTCATTATCTTGAAAGCTAGCGTGGCAAAGACCATGGGCAGGTGGTATGGGTAATTTCACATTTCTCCTGTGCCCTGTGAAGATGCCACTTTGTGTTACCTCTCTGCAGTGGAAGAGCACATTGGCAAGGTCTATCCAACTGTCCGTACATCTGAAATGAGCCAGTGTTGATAGCCATCTGATTAGACGAGGAGCTGAAGTCCACTGCAGTAATCAATCTTCACTTTTTAACTGTAACTCAGACCACAACCTTGTTACACCAACCACTTTACTGTTGGCTCTCTGGCTTTATAAAGAATTAAGATCACAAACTTGCAAACACAGTAAGACATGTCGTTGAAGGTATTACAATCACCTTTAATTTATAATCTCATGCTGCAGTTCCAACAGGCATCTGGAAAACATGTGGAGTGGTCTGAGCCATATTGATCTCATTTCTCAGCACTCGAACCATCTAACTGGGGTCACTGGACGCTAACCAGAAAGGACGCTCTTTTAACACTTTGTGTGTGAACTGATGTAAAAGAAACAGAAACTCAGAGCACTGGGTTGTGAAGAGTTACCCAGATGTAGAGCACTTAAAAATAGCTTAAATCTGCCATAGATCGTTATCTGAACCTTTATTTTACTTTATTTTCAAATATAGATATATTTTTGGGGTACTTGGTTGGTAGTATGTATTCATTATAAACTTTGGGTGAAAGCAGTGGAAGACTTTTGAGCATTCAGATGTTGCTTTTCACAAAATCAAAAAATACAGAATAGCATTCGCCTTAACATCCATCACAATGAAACCATATGACAGAAGCATTGTGACTCTTCCTTTTAAGTCAGTATAATAATCTTTATTTAATTTTACTAAGCCTGACTTTACATAGTTACATCTACTTTTACTGTATTTTAGTTTGCATTTTTATTGTGTTGTGTTTTGTTACAGATTGTGACTTTTTTTTAGGGGGGGGGGGGCCTTCATCAGGCAAAACATGTAAAAAATGTTGTAACAGGGGAGGTTAAAGATTCAAACAGACACCCACTCAAACCTCTCAAAACTAATTAGCTACTTTGATAACATGACTGGGTAACAAAAAGAGCACCCAGAGAGTCTGAGTCATGACGGGAAACAATAGCATTTCCTAATGTAAAATTGGAAATAATTTGGGAAATTGATCATGCAGGATACATAATTATCATTATAAGATTGGGGTAATGGGAAATATCACTGTACACAAGGGATAACGCTGAAAAACAATACTCGATGGTTGTGATCTTCAGCCCCTGAGGCAGCATTCATCAAAAACAGACACAGTTGTGTAGAGAAGACCATTGGCTCAGCAGGACTTTTTAGTATTTACAGTTTGTTGCTATATTCATAAAAGAGTTAAAACGTTATCATCCAAAGAAGACTCGTATAAAAGATCCAGGTATAAGGTGGACTGAGGCAACATGGAAAACCCTTGCCTGTCATCTGGGAAATCAAAATTTGAATTTTACTTGGAAATCATGGATGGCACATGATCACAGCTAAGCAGGACAATGATTATCTGCCTTTTTATCAGCACACTGGTAAAACCCTAGCATCCAGGATGTGGCTGCATTAGTACTTATTACATGCCAAGACCCCTGTAACACTGAATGATACATTTAGGTTTTGGAGCAACCTGCGCTACCATCCAGTCTTTTACATTAATGGCCTTGTGCACAGCAACAGTCAATAAAAGTAAGCTACAAGTAAAGCTTATTATACTTTAACTACGTGATGGACTGCATCTCTGTGGAAACGGGAAATGTGGTTCTTGCTTTTTTTGGCTGTCCATAAAATGGATTTCACAGCAGAGACACTCACAGTTTTCCTTAAATGGTAACCTAAACATCATGTCAACCGTACTGTCATGTTAGATGAACTCAATCAATCCCACTCAAGCCCCTCCCCATCTCATCCAAAGAAAGTCTTCTTTGTGGATTTGTTGCACTTTTCCTGTATTTATTTCTGATTGTACCCAGGTGCGGCATACAGTAGAGTGTGCTCTGAACACCAACCATCTGTGCCACAGAGGAGTCACTAATTTGCCCTTAATGGGGAATTTAATTTCATATAAATTGAATTATTTATATTGCCTCTCACACATACAACAATATGAAGGCTTTGCAGAGCACAGCAGTGCTTTACTGGTACCGAGATAAAGTTAAATGTTCTGTTGACTGCAGTTTTATTTGTGTTCTGCTTTTATATCTTGTACAAATCAGCAGATGCAAAAACAAGATCAATGAAATTAACGGTTGTAAAACACTGCCCTGCCAACAACAGATATGAGACAGCAAAGTAAACTCACACAGACCAGTGTTAGAGTAAGGTAAACTACGAGCAGATTTTTCACAGTCAAATAAAAAAAATGAATTTTAGTCATGACTTAAAAAAATAATTTAACACAAGAAAAATGTATTCACTGTATATATATTTCTAGTGAAACTCAGCCAGTTAAAATCTAACCTCAAGCAGTGAAAT
The DNA here is from genome assembly GCF_963969265.1 of Rhamphochromis sp. 'chilingali'. Lineage (NCBI taxonomy): Eukaryota > Metazoa > Chordata > Actinopteri > Cichliformes > Cichlidae > Rhamphochromis > Rhamphochromis sp. 'chilingali'. The sequence goes on along the minus strand of NC_137932.1, from coordinate 9,352,122 downwards.
GGAAAATGGCAAGCTCAGTTTCTCATTAGCAAGGTGTCCTTTCCGTACTTAATGGATATGTAAATAAGGAGCGGTGTGGAGGAAGAGCGTTAAAATAAAAATAAAATGATAACAATCAGAGCGAGCAACAGAAATTGTTTTCTCAGTGCTGTGTCACTGTTTGTTATAGCGTAATACTGCAGGCTGTAATTGAAAACTTTATAACATGCAACGACAGGTCACAGTCTCATCAGCTGTAGCTTTTAAAGTTAGGTCCAGTAAAATGTACTTCATGTATATTTTTTCTGCAACTATGTGTTATTTTTCTAGTGAATATTCACATACATTTGGGGATATAGATTCAAGAAAAAAACAGTGACTAGTTACTTGTATACATAATTATCAAAATGATTTTTTCAAATATTCTACCATCTTGAAATCAATACAAGCTGCTGATAAAGAGCCTCTTTCAAACCTGCATGCTTCTTTTCCTTGGATTAGTGGATCTGATTTGTGCAGCCTATGTATTCCTTCTAAAACAAGGTCAGTTGTTCTTGACTGATCAATAAGGATCGTCAATAGAAGAAATAGCAGCATAACCCATAAGACAAGAAATGATATGTTGACTAAAATTGATAATAATTGGTTTCTGAGGTCTGGTAAAGAATAAATTAAGCAAGGTGTTATGGGTATAGTGTTGGGATCTGTGCCATATAAAACGCTGAGCCTTTAGGGGAAGTCCAGCATATTAAATATGGGAAAAGCATGAATAAATGCTGTGGAGTATTTAATGTAAACAACTTAATAGCAGGTAAGAAGTATCTAAATCATGTGTCCTGATAACCCCAAGTGACTGTTAGGGGTCAAAGAGTAAGCACTGGCCTGTGTGTTTGTGGATTTCCAGTAAACTGCAATGTTCTGTTCTCCTCAATGAGCACAGCACCATCCAGGAATAGCAGTCCAGCTTCCTTTGTATCCTCCCTGGTGAACTTGATGCGTTTGTCCACAGAGTAGATGTGTTAGTGGAAAGCCTCTACTTCTTGGGTTTTGATTTTGGCCCAGCATAGCCAATGGATCAGGTACATGGATGACAGCTGGGTCAAATAAAAACCTGAGAAGAAATCCTAATAGCCCATGGCACAGTTATGGTGACAGAATAGGTCAGAACCAACAGCCATAAACAGTATAAAAGATGGACGTAGCTTCCACCGCCAGGAGATGACACCTGTGCCTGGGTCTTCTGATCCTGTGGCAGTCAGTGGAAACAGATTTTAAGTTTAAGCCCGCAAAGAAGATACATTAAGGGGTAAACAGTGACCTTTATATCTTGTTTCCATGTATGAAAAAAGAGGCAACAAGGAAGGCTTTGATGAATATTATCTACTTCAAGCAAATCAGCAGTTAAATAATCAAAGTTGTTTGGCAGAGTACAGTTCAAATTTGTGATGTGTGTGCCGAGTAATATTCAAGGCAATTAAAAAGGCCATACTTTCCACTCATATGGCTAAATGGCATTTCCCAATTGGTTTTATGACTGCAGTCAACACTGAGGACTAGCCATTATTCTGAATGCCACATTTGTCGGGCATGGAGGTTATAACAGCTCTGATCAAGTGGACTTCTCACTTAAACAGACTGCAGAATGTTGCTTGCAACCATAAATCTTGCCATTAATCAATAACGGATTTATTTTGCATCTCAAACAAGGACATAATGTCAGCAGACGCTCACTTGCCAAAAACTACTCGTCACATTAAAACAACTGTGCTGTTGTGATTGCAAAGGACGCTTGTTTATGCTTACTTAATGAAACACTGTTAGTGAGAGAGAGCGAGAGCAAAAGGTCAAAGGGCAGAGTACATGCTTGGAAAGTTTCCCATCTACTTGAGGGTTGTCTTATTGCCATTAACAAGGTAGACTGAAATGGCATTTTAGATAGAGGTGAGTGTCTTTCTGAAAAGCCTTGCACCTTCTTTGAGGACTGGCACTGTCTCAGGGACAGAAGGGCATGTTGCCTGTTGTTGCATGTGCAGAGTAATGCCCGTCTTCCAATCTCTCAGGACTGCAAACTACTGAGAGGCTATCTCCCGTAAAGTAGGGGCATGACGGGCAGGCCTGTAAATGCCTGTGAATCACTCCATCATAAATCTCTGAACTTCACAGGAGCGAAAGAAGATGAGGCACTATCTCATGAGTGACATGTCAATTATCCCACCCTCCCACCTCCACCTGTTTTATATGTGGCCACTAGTCATAAACACTGCCGACCAGCTCCTATCTCAGACATCTTGAGTTTGGGACTAAATCCTTTTTCAGCAGCAGGCGGAGACATGATTGATGTACAGTCCACCCCTCCTCATCACCTGGGACAGGATCACTCTTCATGTGAATGATATAGCCAATCTGTTTGTAATATTCATCACTTTAGCGTTGAAGCTGGATATTCTGTTAAATTGGTAAACCTGGGAGTTGCCTGCCACTTGCTTTTCCTCAACTTACAGACAAGGTCATTTTTAAACATTTACAGTTTTTTTTAACACGCATAGAGGCCAGACACGTTTATAATGACCATGAAGGCAGCATCACGGTCGGTCAGCAACACGCCACCGCATCAAAACTGCACCCATCTAAAGGATGTTTTAAAAAATTGCTGCTGTTTGCAGTTTGCTGTTGGTATATGAGATGCTTAGCTGTCATTTTGTTTGCAATGCTGACAAGGGAAATGAAATTCACCAAGGGGAAATTTAGTGACTTAATACTTTACCTGCTCAGCCTTGCCAAACAAAACTCGTGGTGTTCATTTCTGGTGCAGTTTATGAGCGGCACCACCCAACCTGTTTAAGAGAAGTGGAATTTGGCACCTATTTGTGATGTGTCACTTCCAACAAAGAGTTCTTGTTAGAGGTAAGAAAAAAGAATATTAGGAAGAGTAAATCTTCACTTTATGTCTGGTAAAAGAATGTCTAGTTAATATTAATGACCTCAGAAGCAGCTGTTTGATGTTATTGATTGACATTGTGTGATGTCCTGTGGCTGTGACATGACTTACTGCTAGGAGGAGGAGGTAGAAGAGGAAGTATAATTAATATGTGGATGATCGTATATTTTATCCATGGATGTATGTTCCAGCTGAGACAGTAATCAATGGCTTAGGCAGAGGCGTCATATATTATAGGGCAATCGATATCCTGATTCAGTCACTATCAGATGTAGATATTGTCAAGAGATGGATTCACAAGCATACAGATACCATTGGACTGCATATTTTATCAATGTTTCTTTTTATTACATGATCCAGGAAATACCATTTCCTAACCTGTCATTCATTTAACGGATGCACAGCATCCAGCCCGATATCCTAAACACCCAGGCATAGTCAGGCTATAGTCAGCATTAGTCACAGGCCCAGGTTGACAGAGAAAGAAGTCATCTGTATTCCCAAATGCTTTTACGAGAGTGAAATTTAATACCAAGACACTGGAGCACCTATAGCCTTGTCACTGGGATACAAATATGTCGTAAAGTTTGATAAGAGGCTTTCTGAAGTCTGTCAAATGTAATTGCAGGATATGGGAGCACATTTACGCAGAGTAGAAAAGAGATAAATAATCCTATTAACTTTTAGACATCGACTGTCTCTTTTTGGAGGGTTTGAATATTACTGCATTATCCATTATGTTTGTATTTGTTGCTCTTTCATTTGATAGTAATAGTATATAAAAAAAAACTTTGGATACTTTGGAGAATTAGTTGGACAAGTAAGAGATTTCTAGGTTGAAAAATAGGTGCCATGACCTGTTTTTCACACATCGCACACGACACACAAACAACACGTCATATCAGTAATGCCAGGATGACACGTACAGAAGATCACTGCTTAGCCCCAAGGTCAGGCCTTAGCCTTGAGTCACCTCACCTGCCTCACCCCCCAACTATCGACTTTAATTCTTCTGCCATGAACCCTGATTGGAGACCAAACTGTCACCGCATTTTACTCCAACCCACAATTCAGGAAATTGCCAGAAACGGTTATGACCACAGATGATGCTGACCCACTGTCTGTAATCTTGGGACTGTCCATACTGTGGGTTTAGAAAATATTGAATTTTTACTAAATTGAAGGAAAAACAGGATTTTCTGTATATGCAACTGCATGAATTATTCTGAGGAAATGTTTTCTTTCTGTTCTACAAGAAATGCACTGAGATAATGATGCTGAAAACGGCATGTCGGAAGCTGAACAGGCATGCTTGCTTTTTCTTTCCTCGGTGTGCATGGTTACTTTTCAAAGAACATGGGGTCACCACTTAAGTCCTGTGACCTGCATGTCTGAGAACATCTAGGAAGACAAATGAACAACTGCGTAACCCTGACATCAGTCAGTTAACATTTGTTAGTGTCGTTGATCCCACATTCATTGATTAAATCACATCGTCTCTTCAGGGACCCTCTGAACATCAGCCACTTACTTCAAGAGTTGTGGTTAGAAAAACGTCCCCTCCCTTGCATTTATCCCCATATCTATCTATGTTTCTGTTTGTTGTCTTTACGTTTTTTCTTCCATGATTCGTTTGGTATTAAATTTGGCTTGTTATCAGAGGTTAAAGTGGGATGTGGCACATGGGGGAACCAGAACATGTAACAGTGCAATGTGGGGGAAAAGATTTACTTAGAAAAAAGTCACATATTAATTTGTTAGAAGCTACATGGCTGATGTATAAAGCCTAGACACTATAAAGCAAGTGTAAAAGGTAGAATTCGGTGAGTTAAAAAAAATGGGGGACTGTGTATGAAAATGGATGTAATTCCATTTTCATACTGCTTTTGTTAAATTTATAGCTGAGGTGTGGTCGTGTACAGAGGCAAACCAATAAAAACATGTATGCCCACATACATACAACAGTGCTTTCATTATTGAGGTATAAGCTCCCTTCTTCCCTTATACATGCTTATTTTGAGGTTTGTTATATGAAATTAAGGTTCAAGCTCTTATGTCAGTGTTGGTGAATATTAGATTTAGTTTCATATAATATGTTAGAGAAAAGAAAGTGGAAAAACAGCAGAAATATAAAAAAAAATGTAGAAATGTAGAAATTCAGGTAGTTAATTTAATCAGCACCATTACCTGCTATGCCTAATGTGACCTAACATCGAGCATGAAGACCACATCCGATCCAACAGAGTGCATAAGGCAAACTTCACCACAGCACGGCAAGCTAACTGTTTTAGCCCGCATTAAGCTGTAACACACTTTCTTCTGCAGTATTTTCATGCAACCTCTAAATACCACAAAATTAGTATCCTTGAATTTGTTTTACAACACATTTTACAAAAACATAACAACACACAATATGTGGACCCAACATTGTATTTAAAAACCTACAATGAGTTAGACTAAGTAGGACTTAAATTTCCAGTTTCCCGTCTCCTTCATTTCATGACGTTTCACATGCTGAACAGTCCTTACCTTTGAAAATAAACTCTCCTCACTTTCTTAAGTCTTTCTCCATCTCTGAGTGAGGCACATTAGCATACTGTACATTTAGCTAGCAGACACATTTTGTAATAAGCTGTACAGAAACTGTTTGTCTGTTTGTTAAACCGCTTAAAACGTTATTACTGAAATTACATGATCCTAAAAAACTAAAAAAACAAAACCCTACCTTACTGAGTTTATGTTTACTTCAGTTCTGTAATGCTAGCTAGATGCTGAAGTAGCTAGCTAACGGCAACTTTTTTTTTTACATCTACACCTTGAATGTATCACAGGGATGAGAAGAATAGGGGATGCGCTGATGACACAGGCCATCGGGTACCTATTTTCATGATACTGAGCAAGTATCTCCATCCCATGACTGGAAATAATGAAAGATTCATTTAAATGAACTTATTCAACCTTAATACGTGTTAGCCTTTCTTTCTAGTCTTTCAGATTTAACTTTTCGCTCTTTCACTGTCTGCTAACTTTGTCTGCTTGTTATTTGTTCTGGTCAAGTAGCATGCAGTCCAAGCAGCAGAACTGGGATTTGGAGTGAGGTTGATGAGAATGGCAAACATTATGCACGGTGGCATGGTGGTTAGCACTATTGCCTCACAGCAAGAGTTTAATTCCAGCATCAGGCCGGGGTCTTTCTGTGTGGAGTTTGCATGTTCTCCTCGTGTTTGCTTGGGTTCTTTCCAGGTACTCTGGCTTCCTCCCACAGTCCAACGACATACAATTAGTGGGGATAGGTTAATTGGTAACTCTAAATTGCCCATTGGTGTGAATCTGAGTGTGAATGGTTGTCTGTGTCTATGTGTTAGCCCTGCGACAGGCTGGCGACCTGTCCAGGGTGTACCCTGCTTCTCGCCCTAAGACAGCTGGGGTAGGCTCCAGCCCCCCGCAACCCTGAAAAGGATAAGCAGAAGAGAATGGATGGATAGACTTTATCAATACTTCTTATCAGCCCAAGTTTTCAGGTTTCTAGCTAACAGGATTGTTTTATTATCATTTAAATACTTGGATTTGACAAGTGTGCAAAAGCTCTACTGGTAGTTTGAGTTCATTGTTATGTAATGTGCAGCAACAGGAAAAACATGCCAACAGTGGTAAAAAGAACTGACAAGTTTGGGGCATCCAGTTCTGATGGACAGGACAACTGGTACTAGACTCAATTGCACCCAATTCATATTCATACTGAGCTCACTGCATGGAGCTGACAAGCCGGTGATAATAAAACTGATTATTACATTTTAAAAACTTAAAAAAAAAAAAAGAAAGAAAGAAAAAACTTAAAAAAGACTGCAAATCATTTGCAGGAGGCAAACGTAATCTCCTTTTTTCCTGGGTGTAATAAAGTCACATTTAATGACAGCTATCTCTGCATTCACAGTCCTAAATTTATCATTTCCAGTCACTGATTACTGAGTGTGATCAATAATTGCCCCCAGCTCAGTAGCTTCTAACAGACTGACTGCACCTGAATAAAACTGGAAGGCAAGGTTCCACATCAATAGCTGATCTTGTTGTCCCTCTCACTTTATGGATTCCCTCCACCCTCCCACACACATCCATGCACTCTCTTACTCAAGCAGGAGACACCATGCTGAGTCATTTGACACGGCAATCTTTCCTGAAGTATATCAGGACTGCCAAGCAGACAATGTCATATTGGGGAAGTCTGTTCCACTCATTCAATCATTTAACAGTTTCACATTTTTCTATTTTCTATTTACGCTTGTTGCTGCAGAATGTGTGCTTTTTCAAATTAAATTATTTATTATTTATTTACTTATTTTATTTACTGTCTGGTAAAAAATGAAAATGCATATTTGATTAACATTTCTGGATGAAACAAAGAAGTTTTTACTGAATTTACAATGTGTGAGATTATTATATTATCTTATGCCACATTATACCCCTAATTAAAGATTGTGAAATCATTATGTAGCTTTAGTTTGCATTATTCTCCTGACCTAGAAGAAGGTGATAACTATTACATTTATTAAACTGATTTGTATTACATTAGACTGCTGATTTATTGTGAATGAATGATATTGTTTTATGATGCATGTTACTGCTGTTATAAGAAATATTGTTTTCAGAGAATCATGTCCTTATTTGTCTGATTAGAAAAGAACAGAACATACTGAACAGGAAGCCAAGGTCATAACTTAGGCTCACTGAAAGAGAGAAAGAATGTGGATGTTTAGGTTTAAGACTTTGGAGGGGGGCTGAAGCTATAAGAATGTGAGCAACGCTCAGACACGTCGAGATCAGGCGGACACCCTCCCGCGCTCATCTCCCCTCCGGATGGTTAATGCGCAAAAGTGTTGTATGGAATAATGAGAATTGTATGGAATAAAATGATTGTTGATTGAGCATTTATACACCGAGTGTTGTCCTTCCTTCAGCCCAAAGATGAAAGAATTGGGAGAATTCAACAAATGACAAAACCTTTTTAGATTATGAGAAACAACCTTTAGAAAGATAACACAAGTTCACCGTTATGACCTAGGTCATGGTGCCATCAGCTTAAGAACACAGTCTGAACAAAGCATAATAGAGGAAAAAAATCCTTTAATTACTTAATAATACCTAGAACTCGTCATTAAGAATCAGTGCCTAGAACTGATCACTGATAATTTATTTGTATAATATATCCCTTTAGGGCTTTTTGGATTTAAATTTGCAACTTTCAGTATTTGGGTTTTGCCACATTTTGAATTTAGAAGACAGAGTTGCTTTTTAGGGTGGGTGACAAAGATAAGGCCCGTGGGCCAGATTTGAGTCCAGTTAAGAAGACTGGAAAACAGTTAAGTTCCTGTTTTTTTTTTTAAATTATTATTCCACAGTAAATAAAAAATTCCAAAAACTGTATAATTTATAATTACAGGAAAGTCTATGCAAAGTCTATGAACTATCATTCATATCATTTTTCTGTAATTTTGCACATTTTTCATGTAGTTTCACCAGTCCGGTCCACTTAAGATCAAAGTGGGTTGCATATGTGGCCCTCCGTCTGTGGTTTAGGTTCCTCCTGTATTTTGATTATAGTTTAGATGTTTGAGTGAAGGTGTTTCATTTTATTCCACAGTGAATTTGATTCCTTTGTTATATTTTTAAAGCTTTGGTTTCTGTATTTCAGAGCAGATCAGTCTTAGGTTTATTAATCAAACTTCTCCCAGGTTCGTTCTGCATCATGTTGCGGTGTGAGTTCCTTTGAGTTTTGCGTTCTAGTTTGTGATTGGGTACGATTCTGTATTCATAGTTTTTCTTCATTCTTTATTACTTGATGGTTTATTTGTATGTAACTAGTATTGGTGCCATTATGCAGTTGATTTGTAACTGAGTGTTGCTTAAGGTTTCTGCGGTTTATTGGTGTTTAGATTCCTCCGTATTCCTTCAGGCCAGTGTAGTTTGTCTCTGTGCTTACGAGTTATCCTTTAAGCTGGTTCGTGTTTTATTATGGTAGTCAGTCTTCCTTCCTTTCCTGTGAATGTCTTGATTCTTTGCATTCATGTCTTGCTCTCCACAGCTGTCCCCACTTCCCTGATTACCCCATGGGCATAAATAGTCCTGCCTTCCCCTCACTCTTTGTCACAGCATCTGTTATTCTTCCCAGATTGTTTCTCCTCCATGTACCCCTGTGACGGTTTCGATTGTGGTTTGGACTTTTGCATCACCTTAATAAATGTCTGGCCTTTTGTTAACCCAGTCTGCTTTCCATCTCCTGGATTTCATGACAGAATGTCACTGTTCTCACTGTAAAAAGACAGTGCAACAGACAAGTTTTTTAGTTTAGAGCTTATGATGTGCAGGAAATGCTAACCACATAATAGTGGCCAAAGAACGGTACAATTGATGATTAGACTGGTTCCCTTTAAGCCTTACTTTTATTAAACAGTTCTGTTTTCCAGTGGAAAAAGAAAGCTAGATAAAGGGCTTTGTTTTCCCTGTGACTATTATTTTTCCTTCAAGTTTACAGTCTTTGCTACAGCACCTCAAATGGGGCAGAAATAGATACAAAAACTTATTTTGCAATATGAATACAAAATACTAATAGATTAAATCATAATTTTATTTTACAAATATGTAGTATCCAGTATAATTTGAAATATTGTCAGTATATGCATTTAATGATATCATAGATCTAATAAGAAAATGGAAAAGGAATCTTTCAGTTGGCGGTGTTGAAAGCTGCTCAATACTAGCTCATTAAGCAACAGTGGACAGTAGGCAGACTTGACCTCCACTTTCCTCTGAAAGCTTAATACCCAATCACGATCCTTCATCATCGTAGCACCATCCTGCTAGGATTTAACATTATTAATTTCTACAAAGTGAAGTGTTTTTTAACATGCTGATGATTTAAGACTCAGTTTTGAGTAAGGAATACACTGTCAGCGCAGAATTTTTGGATACAGTTATCTGAGGGTATTTGATGAGTGACTATAAATACTTATGATATAAAAAATTTTAAAAAAACAATGAAACTACCTTGTTTTGTTTGTGCCTGAGTGAGAACTGGGTCAGAAATAATGACTGGATATGAATTTATTGCTGTTTCTTGTGATTAAACTACATTTTATTTTTTTTTTTTTTAAATTTCTATTTTAAAATTTTTTTTTTCACAAATCATGGTCACAATACATAATGAATGCCATTATACAAAAAAAAAAGAGAAACCCCCCCTCCCTCCCCACCCGAGGCTCATGTAAAGAGAAACAGAACAAAACAAACAAAAAATGTATGTCACACATCTGGAAAATACGCTTTTATATAGTCAATAAATGGGTTCCAAGTCGCACGTTCCAAAGCACCTCCTTTAACCATATGAAGGAGCCTTATCAGACTTCCAGTGGAATAGAATAAGTCTATGGGCAAGCAATGTAGCAAACGCTATGGCATTTTCCTGAGATTTACTAATTTTGTATTGAGATGGCATAACTCCAAAAATGCCAATGCGGAAATCAAGCACTAAATTCTGCGCACTGATATGAGATAATGCTTTAAATATATTTCCCCAGTAATTATCCAGGTTCGGACAAGACCACATCATGTGACCCTCATTTGCTGGATTATGTCCACACCTGGGACAGGCAGGATCGGCTTCTGGGAAAAATTTTGAAAGCCTTTCTCTTGTATAATGAAGACGATGAAGAATTTTAAACTGAATTAAACCATGGCGAATGCAAAGGGAGGAAGTATGTATACGATTCAAACAAGATCTCCACTCATCATCAGATAAATCCACCCCAATGTCTTTTTCCCAATTATTTTTAGTTTTTTCCCAAGTAATAGGCCTTAAGCTCTGTATCAGTTTGTATATGACGGAGATTCTCCTTTTGCCAAAAGGATCCATTTCCAAAATGGTATCCACTTGATTTTTAGGAGGTAGGTAGGGGAAAGAAGGAAACAATGTTTTTGCAAAACTTCGTATTTGCAGGTATCTAAACATATGTGAGGTTGGTATATTGTAATCTCTCATCAGAGCGTCAAAGGTGTTAAAAGTTTCTCCTGAAAATAAATTGTAAAAAAACTTCAAACCATTATTATGCCAAATTTGGAATGCTTTATCTGAAATGGATGGCAAAAAAAAGGGTTAAAAGCAACAGGGAAAAAATTACTAACCTGTTGCAAACAGAAGTGCCTTCTGAATTGAAGCCATATTTTAATAGATGTTCTTACAACTGGATTTGTTATTTTCTGTTTTTGATTTAGAGCTAGGGATGAGGTTAGGAGGGGAAGTGGATTAGACATCAGTTCCATTTTTACCCAAGCCTCACCCTCGCTGTTCTCATAAACATATTTCCAGTGCAATAATTTGGTGATATTAGCCGCCCAGTAGTAAAAGATAAAATTTGGCAACCCTAGCCCACCAGACTCTTTTTGTACTTCCAAATATGTTTTTTCTATTCTATAAACTACATTTTAAAAAATATTTATTTGAGTTGGTACATAATTGCTGATTGCAGACCTGGTGACTTTTTTTTTACAATAACTTTATTATCACCTTAGAAAGTCACCATCAGTGTATTTTGTTTTCTTGTACACTTTTTAGACAAAAGTAGGAGTAAAGCTTTCAATAAACCTAAAACACTATTTTGCATATAGTACTGCGTTCTGTGAGAAGCAGGAAAAAATCAACCGAAAAAAAGCACAGTACCTCCAGCCACCATACTTGTTGATGGTTCATTCCCCGTCTGTTTTCCAAAGTATTTGTATCAGAGAATCAATTTGAACCAGTTGTTTTCATGTACCTGGTGACTTCCTTAAAATGAGAAAAAATACACATATTCAAAGTAACAACCTAGCTGCCTGTGCCCGAGAGAGACAGAGGCTCTGGTTGGATTGAATTTGTGACCGGGAAATGAGACCGGCACGCAAACAGCAGAGGCGCCTGATTGGACGACAGATGGAATTAAGCCTTTTTCCCTGTCCTTTCTGAAGCTGTTTCTTTACTTCTCAGCTCAATACAACAAAGAATCAGTTCACCTCACCTACCTTTGTCCCATTTTTTGATTAAAAAAAATAAAATGAAGCGATGATTACAAAGCATGTGTGATGAGAAGCATCATTAAGAATACTTTCGTTTTGTCCTTCGTATGTCCTCTGTAACATACAATAAAAATAGCGTGACCTTGAAATTTGTCACTCAGTTTAGTGTTTCTGGAGAGAATCTATCTATTGATCCCTCTTCTACTTGATGAACATTGTAAATCTATATGTGGGTGTTGAAGGTCAGTAATGACATTTGACTGAATGACTATTTAATCTTTCACCTGCCTTCAGAATCATTTGGTCAGGCTACAATAAGACAGGCCATAAGTGTTTCAGTGACCTGCACTGTAGACTGATAGGAATCACAAAACCAGGTTTCATGTATAGCTTATCTCAACAAGGTCAATAAATTGTATGAAGGCTTTGTGGATTTTGTTTCGATTGCCTCTTAGAGAATCAGATGTTAGTTAATTGCCACAAAAGTATTTTTATAAGTTCATGCCATAATATACTTTCTCCTGTTGCAATCTAGAACAACACATTTGTCCAAATGACTCATGACAGATTACCTGTGAAATACCTTGAATTAAAGGTCCAAGCATGCTTTTTAATCATTTAGTGTTTGTTTGATTTAAAATCCAGTGTGGTGCTTTACATAGTCAAAACTAAATAACTGAATCAGTGACATGAGTCACAAAACCAGTTTTTTTGTAGCGTTTAACTGAACAAGGTCAATAAATCCTAACAAGACAATGCAGAGTATGCTTGGATTTTCTCTTGGGACGGTTTGTGATCAATTTTATATTTGATTTATTTTTCACAACATTATTTTCTAAGCTCGTGCTATAATTTACTCTCAACTTAAAATCTGCAATAATAACCGAAATGATTCATGGCAGGTTTCAGAATTATATTCCTAAGAGACCGCTGGATAAAGGTATTATTGCTACAGCTGCTAGCTTGACTTTATTATTTGTTGATGGTCTCTGACAACTAGATTGCTATTCCCATGAAAAGCTACTGAGTTGTTAAGTGAATATAGTGTCAATATCTCAAATAAATTATGTGATATCGTCTTCCCTCCCTTAAACGAGCTGTTACATAAATGCGCAGGAGACCGCTAAACAAACAAAACCAAACCAGAAATTCTCCAGACTTCGTGCCACTTAACTTTGCTCATCAGAGTATGCTTGTAGCTCACATTCATAAAGCCAGGATGGTTTGCCACTTCATTTTACCCGTTAAAGTATGCTTGTAGGTCACATTCACAAAGGTAGCATGGTTTGGCACGTAATTTTACCCGTCAGAGTATGTTTCTAGCTCTTATTAACAAAGGTAAGATGATTTGCCACTGAATTCTAGCTGTAAAATTATGCTTCTAGCTCATATTCAGAAAGGTAGGATGGTTCGCCACTTAATTTTAGCTGTTAAAGTATGCTTCTAGCTCATATTAACAAAGGTAGGACGATTTGCCACTTAATTTTAGCTGTTAAAGTATGCTTGTACGTCACATTTACAAAGGTAGGATGGTTTGGCACTTAATTTTACCCGTCAGAGTATGTTTTTTAGCTTATATTCACAAAGGTAGGAAGATTCGCCACTGAATTTCTTCTGCTTTCCTAACGATATGGTCAACAACCTGAAGGAGAGAATTCTTCAAATTGCAGATGAATATCCAACTGTGACAAACATTGTTCTGCATACAGGGTCAAACGATGTGTCCAAACAACAGTCGGAGGTTCTGAAACGGGACTTTACTGGATTATTAAATACTGTAAACTCTCTGAATGCAGCTGTATTCATCAGCGGACCTGTACCGCCGGTCAGAGGAGGAGACGAGAGATTCAGCAGGTTGTTTACACTGAATAAATGGCTTATATCAGCATGTGCTGACCACTCAGTGCATTTTATCGACAACTTTAATATTTTTTGGGAACGCAGGCATCTGTTCAAAGCAAATGGATTTAATTTTAACAAGTCAGGGGTGAAACTGTTCACCTCCAACTTGTTTTATTCCATACGTCATCCATCCGTGCTTGGTGCCAAGGCTGAGATAAACGAGGAGTTATCTCATAAAGAGGAACAAACAGTACTCCAAGAACAGACAAAGCCCAGCAGAAACCTTGAGGAGGAGCTCCATTTGCCCCCACCCGGGAAGAGCCTCAGAAAGGAGAGACATCCATGGCATCTGAGGAAGAGCCTCAGAAAGGAGAGACATCTAAGGCAAGAAGAGGGGTCCCTATTTGCCTCCAACTCTCTCAACAACACCAACGACCAGGACAAGGGACCACGACCTTCCCCAGTCCCCCAAACCCCTGACAGGCCATCACCCTCCTCCCCCTCCCTTTCTCCCTCCTCCCTACACCTGAAATTCACTGAGGAGATGATGGAGCGGGTCAATGCTGGGCTCAGATCTACCCCCCGTCCCAATCCCTTTTTGTCCCCCATAAACCCCCCACCAGAGCGGCCAAAGGTTCACCATCGAGCCCCACCCTCAACAGAGCAATCGAAGTCACATTGCCCAGCCTCGCCCCCCTTAGTTCCTCTTCATGCCCTGTCTCCGCAGTCTGATATGTGATATGTGAAGGGTCCGGGCTGTGAGGATTATGGCAGTGATGACTTTTCCCAGGAGAAGCTGGGACCCTGTTTACTAGAAGGTTTTAAATTTTCTGTACTTTTAGGTGACAGGAGACATGTGGCCTGGTCAAAACACAGAGAGCTGCACTCTAAAAGATCTTTAAACATAGTAAACATACCTTGTGTGCCACAGACTGCTCCCAAACATGAGGGGACAAGTAATACCTCTAAAACACTTAAGTTGGCTTTATTAAACATTAGATCTCTAGCTGGGAAAACATTTTTAATTAATGATTTAATCACTGAGCACAGCCTTGATTTTATGTTTTTAACTGAAACTTGGTTGGACCAAAGTAACAGTGGAGCTGTTCTCATCGAGACGACCCCTCCTAACTACAGTTTTATCAGTGAGGTCAGGGCGAGCAGGAGAGGAGGAGGGGTTGCTGTCTTATTTAATGAATCATTTCAATGTAAGCAGCTATCTCCTGGAAGTTTTCAGTCTTTTGAATATGTGGCTTTACAGCTGAAGGCCCCATCCAAAGTTGTGTTTCTTAATGTTTACAGGCCTCCCAAATACTGCACAGACTTTTTTAATGACCTCAGTGAACTGCTGTCTGTGATCTGTGTTGATTTTGACTGTGTAATTATTGCTGGGGATTTTAACATTCATGTGGACAACCCTCAGGACAAAGGGACTAAAGACCTGAGTAACACTCTGGGCAACTTTGGGCTGACTCAGCATGTAACAGAGGCCACACATAATAGAGGACACACTCTTGACCTACTGATCTCCAAAGGCCTGAGCATTTCAAAGGTTACTGTGTCTGATGTGGGCCTGTCTGATCATTACTGTGTTTTCTTTGAAAGTAAAATCTCAGCCCACACAAATATATCAACAACAGTGATCACAAAACGGTGTATAACTGAACACAGTAGTGCAATTTTTAACCAGGTCTTCCCATTAACACCTGACCTGCCCAGAGGGTCAGTCAATGAGCTCATCAATAGCTTCAATGCTAACATGTTAAATGTAATGGACACTATTGCTCCCATTAAGGTGAAGGTTATCTCTGGAAGGAAAAAGTCTCCATGGAGAAACTCCACACTGGTGAAAAATGAAAAAAGAGAGTGTAGGAAAGCTGAGCGCAGATGGAGAAAAACAAACCTCCAGGTTCATTATGACATTTATAAAGAGAAACTTCACAATTATAATTTACAACTGAGGAATGCAAGGAGGTCCTACTTCTCTGACATCATCACTAAAAACAGCCATAATGCTCGGGTCTCATTTTCTACAGTTGACAGGCTAACAAACCCTCCTGTGTCAGTGGCAGCTGAACTTCATTCGACCATGGCCTGCAATGACTTTGCCAAATTCTTCACTGAAAAAATCCAAAAAATTAGACAAGCAATTGGTACATCAACAGCAGATCCAGGATATGTACTGTGTCCAACAAAAAACTGTTTAAACACCATGAAACAGTTTCAACCTATTAACAGCAAAGACCTGGAGGACATCTTAGGTCAACTGAACTCCTCCTCCTGCTGTTTAGATGTCCTGCCAACAAGTTTTTTCAAAAAGGTCTCAAAGACTTTAGAGTCAGACCTGTTACAGATCGTCAACTTTTCTTTATTATCAGGTGTGTTTCCAGAATCACTAAAAACTGCTGTAATCAAACCTATACTGAAAAAGGACAATCTTGACAAGACACAAATGAACAACTACAGGCCGATCTCAAATCTCCCGTTTTTAAGTAAGATCATTGAAAAAGCAGTTTCCCAACAGCTCAGTTACTTCTTAAAACAGAATAATTGCTACGATGCCTTTCAGTCAGGTTTTAGACAGAACCACAGCACTGAAACCGCTCTGACCAAAGTGTTTAATGACATATGTCTGAATACAGACAGTGGAAAAATGTCAGTCCTAGTTTTACTGGATCTCAGTGCAGCATTTGATACAGTTGACCACAACATATTACTCAAACGACTGGAGAACTGGACAGGTCTTTCAGGAACTGTACTAAACTGGTTCAAAACATACGTAGAAAACAGGAAATACTTTGTATCAATAGGTAACTTCACATCTGAGCAGACAAGTATCACATGTGGAGTTCCCCAAGGTTCCATCTTGGGACCCCTTCTGTTTAACATCTACATGCTCCCACTGGCACAGATTATAAACAACAACAAAATAAACTATCACAGCTATGCAGATGACACACAAATATATATCACAATGTCACCAGGAGACCGAGGCCCTGTACAGGCTCTTGGTAAATGCATTGAGGAAATCAATGACTGGTTGTGCCACAATTTTCTCCAGCTAAACAAAAACAAAACTGAGGTAATAGTCTTTGGCGCCAAAGAAAAACGATTACAGGTCACCAGAGAACTTCAATCTATACATCTAAAAACCACAAACCAGGCGAGAAATTTGGGTGTAGTGATGGATGCAGACCTAAACTTAGAAAAACACATTAAGACAATAACAAAGTCAGCTTACTATCACCTCAAGAATATATCAAGGATAAAAGATCTGATGTCTCAACAGGACCTGGAAAAACTAGTCCATGCATTCATCTTTAGTAGGCTTGATTACTGTAACAGCATCTTTACAGGTCTACCTAAAAAATCAGTCAGACAACTACAGCTCATTCAGAACTCTGCTGCTCGAGTCCTCACTAAGACCAAAAAAGTGGACCACATCAGTCCAGCTCTGAGGTCCTTACACTGGCTGCCTGTCCGTCAGAGGATAGACTTTAAAGTTCTGATGCTGGCCTATAAAGCTCTGAATGGTTTAGGACCAAAATACATCAATGACCTCCTGACCCAGTATGAACCATCCAGATCCCTCAGGTCATCTGGATCCGGTCTTTTATCAGTTCCCAGAGTCAGAACCAGACACGGAGAAGCTGCATTCAGCTTTTATGCTCCTTATATCTGGAACAAACTCCCAGAAAGCCTCAGATCAGCTGAAACACTCAGTTTATTTAAATCCAGGTTGAAGACTCACCTGTTCTCAGCTGCATTTGAATAAAGCACCAAATCCACACTTTAAGCTTAAATTTCAAAACTTACATTTAACTACTGATTTTATCTACTGTTCTGATTTTATCTGTTTTGATTTTATATACTGTTGTTTGTTTGTTTGTTAATTAGTTAGTTAGTTTATTTGCTTGTTTTATTCAATTTTAAATCATGCTTTTTATTTGTTCTTGTTTCTAATGTCTCTGTAAAGCACTTTGAATCACCTTGTTGTTGAATTGTGCTATACAAATAAACTTGCCTTGCCTTGCCTTGCCTTGTGCGCATGCATAGAAACAATGGGTAGGATGGTTTGTCAGGTAGGATGGATTCCCAGAACACCGGCTAAAGACAGGCTGGTGAGCTTCCAGAGCTATCACTGACTCCACACACCAAGTTTCAGGTGTCATCACGCAAATTGACCAAAAGAAACCAAAGTTACAGCCCCTCTGATTTTAAAGGGCCAGAGACCAATTAAATTCTCCATGCGCACGGCAGAAAAGGGCCATTGCCATGTAATTGTGTGGTTAATTCTTCAAAAAATATATTTAATAAAAAGCATTTTTAGGCCTATTAATAAAATTAATTAATTTCTGCTTCTGTGACTGACCAGCACCCACTCCATGACATGCTGGTCAGTCACAGGAGCGCGTTCAGTGAGAGACAGATTACCGAAAAGCACCACTGAACGACACAGGAAATCATTCCTGCCTGTGGCCATCTCCCTGTACAGCTCATCCACTTAACACACTGTTTACTGCAACAGCTGCACCCTTCTTGCACATATTCTTTTTCAGCTACTTATTAATAAGTAACTTTTATGTATATATATGCCTGTATATATTGTGCTATTCTTAGTTAGCATATTATCTGTCTTTGTTAATGTTTGTTTATAATGGAGCACTGTAACGAAAAATAATTTCCCCTAGGGATCAATAAAGTATTCTGATTCTGATTCTCTTTAATACCTAAAAAAATTCAACTGGTATGATGTCCAATTGTGTGCCAAAATTGGACATTTTTGTACAACGTCTGGATATTCATGTATTGACAGGCCTGTAATTTTTCACTGTTTCACTTTAGAAACATAACTCTTTGCATAGATGATGTTTATATATTGGTTACTGAATTTCTGGAATCAAATGTGAACTGAGGCACATTTTTAAAAGGGTTATATGCTAAAAATAAAAAATTAGGCGAGGATAAAATCTACTTACTTTTTCTGTGTTCCAGTCTCAGTAACTTTGACACAGTAATATCTGCTTCAATACTTACACGTCTGATGAAATCTCACAAGTGTTAGCTTTATTTCGATACCAAGATTGTAAGGACAGAGTTTGTAATTGCAGAGAATTATTAAATTAAATTTGGGCATTACATTTTCGAGCAGGAAGCTCAAAATGTAACAGATTGTGTTATTAACCTCTTGGGGCTTAAGAGGTTAATAACACAATCTGAATTAAATTACCCAAACTGAAGTAGATTGCCACCCAGAGGATGGTATAGCCTTTACTTTTGTCAAAAACCAAAGCCCACTGAGCTATAAATAATCACAAGTACTGCAATGTTAAGGAAATGAATGTGATCAGGCTGCTCACAACACTTCCATAGCAGTACTTTACAAAGACAGAAGCCAAATAAAATAAATGAGCAATTTGCAAAATGTGTGCATTAATTAGAAATTATGACTTTTGTTACTTTAACATTTTTTCTCTTGACTTCATGTGTGTAAATTTATGTAGGAAAATTTGAGAAATAAACGGTATTCTGAAAACGTGAATCACATGATTGATTATATGATTATAATTAGCTGACATCAAAGCTGCTTGCTGTAGGGGGCATCTGGTTAGCAAAGATAATGAACAACAAAGTTAGTTTGATCCTGATTCCTGTGCCTTTAATGCGCTCAGGCTCTGTACTACAGCAATGCACCCCCTATTACAGAAACGTTGTTAGGGAAACAGCATGTTTATTAACTGCAATATCCTCATTTGAGGGCAGAGGAAAGTCTGGACAGTGAAGCACGACTTACCTTCTCCACCCCCTTGATAGGCAAGGTGTTTATGAGAGGTGACTGCTTCAAACTCTGCTTGATACAAAAACAGTGAAGAATAGATTAACCAAATTCAGCACTTTCATTGCACAGCTGAGCCACCCTTCCTCTGTGGTTATCAGAGTGTGACAAAATGATTACCTGAAGTACGACATCACTCTTATATTAATTTCGCAGCTATGTTTAGGGAATAAGGTCACTAGAGCTGCATTCTTCTTGTGGCAACAGTGCTGTCACACTGATGCATTTTCTAATCTGAATAGTTTTTATTTAATCACTGATACTATCAAAAGAACTGCGATAGGCACAAAATGTCAAATTTTTTATTTAGACATTCAAATGCCTCAAAACAATATCAGCAGTGATCTAAGCTGTACATTATAGTTGTTCTGTAATATAAACAGCGTTATAGTACTGCAGTGCAATATATTAATCTATTTAGTTATAAAAATGACTGAGTTTTAACCCTCTCACACCACATGTTTACATGTGGTTGTGGCAGTACTCTAAAAAGTTGGAAAAAAGACACATACAGTGTCACCTGGGGAACTGTACCCCAGGAAATGTAGGAATATTAAACTAACAGGTTAATTTCAATAGTTTATTTAACAAATCATTAAATCAAAAATAGGACTGACACTGCAACAATAACTTTAAATGAACTACTTAAAACAACCAAAGCAAAAAACAAACAAACATGGCAAATCAGTAAGTTAAAAAACTGAACATTTGTGGGGTAAACATATATATACATATATACATATATATATATATATATATATATATATATATATATATATATATATATATATATATATATATATATATATATATATATATATATATATATATACAGTGTTGGGGAGTAACGGAATACATGTACCGCCGTTACGTATTTAAAATACAAAATATGAGTAACTGTATTCCGTTACAGTTACCGTTTAAAAAGGTGGTATTCAGAATACAGTTACTTTGTTGAAATAAATGGATTACACTGCGGTACTTTCCTGTTTCATTTTGTCGCGGGTCAGGACTGTTTGGGTTTTGTTTGACAGCTACGTTCTGTTGTTCCAGGCGGCAGCGTTACGGTTGCCATGGTTACAGGGCGACGCTCTCTCTCTCTCTCTGCGATTGTGTGTTTCCTGGGTGAGAGAGCGCCTTTTCGTTGTTGTTGTGCTAAGCTAACAGGCAGAATGCTACAAGCATAGCTCTAAAGAATGTAGCATCATGGCCAGTGTAGTTCGTGCTGCAGGGAGAATGGACTGCCATACACGTTATGGGTCTGTGAGCGCGAGGAGGGAGAAAAAGGGGAGTGGAAAGGTACGAGTTGTTATCGAGGAAAAACGGGAGCTGGAAGCATGTAAATATAATAATAACCACTGCAGCCAAGAAGAGTGCCTGACGAGCCCAGTTGTAAGTAAGCTATTAAGACTCGACTGTACACCGTGTTCGTGTTTTCCTCCGAAAACAATAAGTTCCGTTGGAGCAGCCTTTCAACGCCTCTCTCTGTCTCTCACAGGCAAAGTTGACCCACACAACAAAGTAAAGCTAGTTTTCGGATACGAGCCGACAGGGACCCCGCCGTATTAGTCAGAGGTCCCTTTACTACAGTTCGGAGTCGCGGACCTTCAGTAATAGTAATAAATCACACAGCAATAGTACATTCACGCTGTTGTAAAAAGCATGATAATATATTAAGTAATCCAAAGTATTCAGAATACGTTACTGTCATTGAGTAACGTAACGGAATACGTTACAGAATACATTTTGGGGCATGTATTCTGTATTCTGTAATGGAATACATTTTAAAAGTAACCTTCCCAACACATATATATATATATATATATATATATATATATATATATATATATATATATATATATATATATATTAACTGCACTTAATTAATGCAGTTAATTAACTGCACTTAATTAATGCAGCACTACGGGCAATACCTACAACCACGATTACCGACACTAACAAGCTGATCTACAATACGGCAGCAGTGATCAGTGAGATGCTTGGCTACAAGTTGAACAGCGACAAGGGGCAGTACCCTCCATGGAGAAGGAGGCTAGAGGGCAAGATCAAAGTAGCACGGAGGGAGGTTAGCCAACTAACAGAGTTGCAGAAAGGTGCGACAAATAAGGTGCCTAAGAAATACAGCAAGCTGTCCATACCTGAGGCCTTGGAAACTGCCAAGCAAAGACTCACAGCCTTGGCCAGCCGCTTGAGGAGGTACACCAGAGAGATCGAAGGCAGGAGAATAAACCAGCTGTTCTCCACAGAACCAGCAAAGGTGTACTCTCAGTGGCAAGGGAACAATAAGAGAACAGCACCACCAAGGCTGGAGACGGAGCAATACCGGAAGAGCATATGGGAGAAGGATGCAACCCATGTCTAATATATATATATATATATATATATATATATTAGATATATATACTCTAATATAATACTCTAATATAATGCGCTTCCATGTCTGTTTCTGGACAGAATTTTGTAGACTTCAGTAAATCACTGTGCTTCTTTCCTATTTTTCCAGCAAAATACAAAGAAAGCAGGGGTGGCTCATGACTTTTGCACAATATAGCTCAAAAGATTAAAAGATACAAACATGTACAAAACACATACCTGTAGGATGTGCTGGATAAACTTGGCTGGGTAGGTCCATTGGACACACTGGAGGTGTTACTAGAGAAGACACGTGTGTCACCAGTAACACTGGCAGAAGAACCCGCTGATAAGCCAGGTGTGTTGTAACTGACAAAGGCAGATGTTCCACTGGAGTAAGGCTCATCCTCATCAGTAGCAACGACAGCAGGATTGGTGGACATTGTGAGGGTGTCAGCAGAGATGGAAGATTCAACAGTACAAACATCTTGGGTTGCAACGCACCAGATGACCTCATCATCAACAGACATGGACTGTGCGTTAACAATGGGAATGGCTGAGCTTCTTTAGAAATTTCAACTGTGAGAACACAAAGAACAGGAGTTTAACTTTTGAATAACATCTCATCACATATATAGCTTTTGCTTTTCATGTATTTAGGGGTACATTTCTTCCTGCTCAAAATATTAAACTAAATTTAAATATGATTTTAACAAAGACTTGACACTTAACTAAAGACACAATGGCTAAGATGACTAAGTAACAGACACTGAACCAACTTAATTTACAGTTTATTTGGAGCGACTTTTAGATAGGAATATTTACCGCATTTGTCAGAATTCAACGTTTCTGTGAAATCCTGCCTGCTTGTATGGCTACTCTCTCCATCAGAATATGTCTGTAAATTAAAACAGAGAATACATTTCATTTTACTGACAACAAAATGTCATAATAAATATTAGTAATATGTTTATGTATTATGTATTAAAACATAATACAAGTGACAATGTTTAAGGGAGTTTAAAATCCATCTTTGCCTTTTTCACTCTCATTTTATGAACATACATACATTTGCTGAAATGATCAGGATTACTTACTGATTCATTGTCCTCACATAAGGTGACCTTGTCAGGTCTGACATAAATTGACTTCTGATGAAACAGTTTTTTCACAAGGTCTCCATTCAAAGTCTGTTTGGAAGTGAGTGATGGCTCAACTAGTTTGGTGTGGCATGCCAGCAAAATCTGTAGCCTAGGGGAGGAAGAAAACATAGTGTATATGAAATTTTTGTTAAGGCTAACAGACTACAATACAATACAATACATTAAAAGGCTTAATTTTTGTTAACTCTAAAAGATATCAATCCAGTCATCCGATCGGTGCTCCCAGATCCTTTTTGGAAATACCCAAAGTTGACCTTTAATAGTATAATAATCTAAGTAACAAAATTTTTTTTTTTTTTTTTTATAAAAAAGGATCTAATGCTTACCTGCATCCTTCAAGAACTGGCTGGAAGGCAGTCCTTATTGCCTGCATTACTTTGTCTGAGTCCCAGTCACAGCTAAACTCCAGTGCAGATTTTATATGTCCATTTTCAAAAAGCCAAGCTTTTTTGTTACGCCTTGGCACATGTGTAGTTAGATGGTCTGGCAAGAGAATCACTTCTTTGGTGAAAGACTGAGCCACAGAATGTGACCTGCTTAGCTGTGCTGGAAACCTAATGGAGGATAAAGGCAAATTAAACATTTCTGCATGTAATATACTCACACTTCTCTGATCAATGAAGTACATTTAATTAAAAAAATACACCATGCTGTACACATGTCTAATCTGCATTAATAAACACCCTCTAGCCCCATGGTAGCTAGGATAGGCTCTTGGAATCCTGAATTGGATAAGTGGAAGAGAATGGATGGATGAATGGATGGATAGATGATGGAAGATAGTGGGATGGGTGGGTGGAGAAACTTAACAATCACATAAACAAATGTCTTCAATTCACGGAGTACTTTTTGTTGCTTTAAAAAAAGTTTCATTAAATTATATACTGCCAACAACTATGTATTGTAACAACTGATGTGCTTTGCTTTTACACAATGTTTGCAGATTAAGCTTACGGGACGTGAAATATTATAGAAATTGCATGTTTCCACAATTAAACAAATTAACTGTTGTGCACAGTTTAGTCTCCACGTCCACACGCTGTCAGTCTGTCGCACAGTTTTTTTGGTTTGTTTTTTTGTGATATTTTTGTTTACTTAGCTTCGTCGAGCAATTGAAACCTACGGGCTATTACTAACCTTCCACTAGTAATTTCAGTGCATTTAGTTCTGTTCTTACCTCTTCTGCCTTGGGCCCTTTCGAGTAAAAGGTCTAAGATTGTAGATGGGACCTGTTGTGGGGCACTCCTGTGATGTGGAAGGCACATTCTCCATAACGTTAGCTGGATAACCAGGGGTTATCTGACCGGAGAGGTTCACTGCATTTGGTCTTCCACGATGAAAAAGTGAATAAATTTCTTCATCAGTAGTACGATGCGGTACACTAGTACAAATATTAGGTTGGCCAGAACATGCATTTGCCAGGGTGTTAATTAGCTCCTCATTCCTTAGAATTTGAGCCACAAAATTCCGTGCGGACCTGCTCATAGTGCCATTCCTCGCAGGTACAAACAAGGAAAACACTAGATGGCACAAGTGCCTCCGTGACGTCAAGCTTCATTCTATAGAAGATCAGAAGATCATTCTATATATTCAAGTTTCATTCTATATATTCAGAAGATCATTCTATATATTCAGACTTTGGTTGGAATATACATATAATATTTTCCTAAAGGGCATTCCATAACACACACACACACACATGTATATATATATATATATATATATATATATATATATATATATATATATATATATATATATATATATATATATATATATATGAATTTAAAAAAAATTTAATTTAAAATTTTTAAAAAAGTTTAGGCTTCTCAGCAACATGGAAAAAGTGATATGTTCATGACTGAATTATTAATTACGTACTAATAATATAATGTGAATTTGTAAATTGGGCAAAAACTGCTGTGCCACCATATGAAAAAAATAGACTCACTTAAACCTCTTTATTAATGGAAAATTAAGATTCATAATATAAATATGCTAATACTTGTAGGTGCTTGTCTTCTGGGTTTTGAAGGTTAGAAGGTGGACAGAATGAAAACAAGCGGTTGTTTTCCCTCGATGGTAATTATGCTCCATGCATGATCAGACACACTCTGCTGACGTCCAAACACTCACAAACCCTCCACAATAATGGATGCTGACTGAAGAAATCATTTGTTTTGGGATCTAATTATTAATTGTCGGCTTTCTGGGAAACCTGGCTGAGTTTGGATTTCACAGACTCCACTGACCCAGCAGGCTGACTGGCGGCGGCCTGACAGTGGCTGTTGCGGTGTGTTAAGCGCGGTCGGCGTGCTTCATCTCATCCCAGTTGTTGTGCACAGAATAAGGACTCGTCACGGGCACTGACAGGGCACTTCACCTCTGCCGACACACTGAACAACCATTATTCGTAGCTGTCTCTCTCTTACAGTCACACTCAGTTTCACAGCATCCTCTATTGCCGCTATTCTGCGTCACATTTAACAAATAAACAGCAACATATTGAAGCTTATATGCATTTATATGTACATTTATGGTAATATGGACCCAATTACTCAAAAGTTAATTCGAAAGTGATCTCATCATGCTCTGGCTCTCTAGCAAATGAGCATAATCTTTTCTGCAGATAATCTAATTATGACTAATTGTATCTGAGCAGCTCATTTTGATATCATCTAGAGAGGGACACTGTCAGTCTGAAAATGAAAGCAGTAATTTGAAAAGTTTTAACAGTAATAGAAAATTTCTCGCCTTTATTAATTTGTTACCGGGCAGAAAAAATAGACTTGATACAGAGATAACGATTTCATTATAGTGTAAGGTGCCCATGTTCATGCTCTTTAGGCCAGTTAGTGGCTGTATAGTCCTGAGTACAAACACTATGCACATCAATCATCAGTACCATCTTAATTTAATCCAAGCACAGTGAAAAGGGAGCTTTACTAACAAAAGCTGGAACCAAAAAGTAAATTAATGAATCATGTGAAATTATTAGTCCAAAATGCAAGGACTGAAAACTTCAAATTGGTTGAGTGCTTATCGACTCTATTTGAGTGCCTTCTTACTACACGCCTCGTTCCCACATGTGCCTTTTTCTGTGCTGTTGCCTTTTTAAACTTCACACACTCACACTGAATGATGAATGCATTTTGGGCTATTTGGAGGGTCAGTATCTTGCACAAGGGTACTTTGGCATGTAGACTAAAGGAGCCGGGGACTGAATCACTAACCATCCAATTGGTAGATGACCCGCTATACCTTCTTAACAGAGCACAAGCAGGGAAAACAGGAACAGTGGAGAAAAGTGAGGCAAAGGAATATACTGGGCACTTTTCATTATGCTAACTTGCACTGCTTCGCATCGTGCGATCAAGAAACTGTTCCCCCTCCGCCATCATGAAGGATATTCTAATTCCTTAAATGCACCTTAAGAAGATGAGGGGAGAGAGGCTTTTGGAGGGGAAAGTGTTTGATTAAGTGGACACTTTGCCTTTGACATGGTCAACATAGACCTTAAAAGTGACCGCTGACTTGTTTTTTTCCTTCTCTGCCACTTGTGTATAGAACTTAATGATGGAGCCAGATGTCAATTTGAAAGTGCCACTGAGTTGTATCGCAAAACAGCAGCTACAATGGTGATTACCATCTGTTAGGATTGTGCCAGCATGTTAATCTTTTAGAAAAATCCATATGGTGTTTCCAAAACAAACTAGGTTGAGCTATAGCAAAATTGGCCAACCACTTGGACAACAGCAAGAAATACCAGGGCGATTGAATGTGAAAATCTCAGTGGTATGGTTAGAGTCTATGGATTTTATTGTTATGTTTGGCGTTATGACTCTGTAATTAAGATGAATTCTTAGTCCTGCAAACCACAACAAGCACAAAAAGGAAAAATCTCTGAGTTGGAGAATGATGTGAGAAAAGACAGGACAGGAGAGGAAGATGACAGGTTAGGTTTAAAGGTAAGGACTGCTCAGTGATGCTTGATAAACTGCAGATTTAAAGCTTAATGTTGTAATTTTAATCACAAGCTATTCTATTTTTGTGTTATTCAAATGTCATGAAAATCCTGTGTAGTTAATAAAGAGGTTAGCTTGTCATACTGTGGTGAATTTCTTGTAAAGCAGTGCGCTGGACTGTTGCAGAGTGGCTGTGGTGCGCATGGTCAGTGTTGGTTTATATCAACTGTAATAGATTAAGATGCATTTTAAATCATGAAATTAGGTTCTCTACTGGAGTCCTACCTCATGTGACAAATATGGCCAATGTGATTGGCTGTGCCTTTCAGGGAGCTCTGTTTAGTTTTATCAGCGGCAAGCCTGCGCTGCAAGGACCTGCAAGGAGGAGAAGGGGATGAACCTGGATATAAGAAAGTATTTTTCAAAGAAACCTGTAAGTCACTTAAAGCCAAGTTAACTCCTAAAATGTGTCTGTCATAATAATGTTACAGGCTATGCTAGGCTTTGGCCCACATCAGTCTAAAATTGTATGTAACCATGAATAACGTGTTTTGGAAACTAACTGCACAACAGCACTATTAGTTATCTCAGTCTCAGAGTAGTAGTATTTGGAATGTCTCACTGTTATTCATCAGGTGACAGAGGCAGCTCTGCCATGTTGTAGCTCGGACAGAGGTGAAGAGTCACTGACTGATGATTTGGTGCTATAGATTAACTAGTATTTATTATCATGACAATTGTTAGGCTGCTGACGTAAATTGATTCATTTGTGTATATTTGACAAAGAATCTGAATTGACATGTCTCACTTTTTATATGGCACGAATCAATGTGTTATTTTATCAGGTAGCAATATGTCCTAGTGCAGTCAGAGGGGAAGAGCCAGGGCCAAAGGTGAGGCACATCAAGCACAGAATAATAATTTTAATCTGAGGATAAAACGCATGTACAGTGGCTATAGAAAAAAATCTACACACCCATGTTCAAATGCCAGGTTTTTGTGATGTAAAAAAATGACAGCAATTCATGTTGCTGTAACAGTAGTTCATTTAGAATTAAAAAAAATCCCAGCTCACTGAGTTGATAGGAGCAATAGTGCCTAAAATGTTGCAGAATTTTGCTGTGAGATCTTTTACTTTGTGGTAATCTTAGATGAGTAGTTTTATGGACAAAACCCACCAGGGCATTCAGTGTTCCCTTAGTGCTAATGTGTAAGAGATGTTTGTGTACTATAACTGAAGTAATGTTGTTAAGTCCTTAAAGTCATATTCTTTTATTGTGATGTCTGTATTTGAAGCTATTTTTATTTTTGTATGATACCTGATTTATATGGAATAGGGCTGAAGTAAACTAAAGCCTAAAATACTTAGTCAGTCATTTGTTTAATAGTAATTTAACATTATAAAACTATGAATTGTAAGTTTAAATGGTTTAAAAGCATGTAGAATATCATATGTAGGCAAGTATATTTCTCCTTTTTTTATCAAGAAGCAAAGACAAAAAGAAGAAGAAAAAAAAGAAACGGGGCAGGGTTCGGTGGTTGAATCATCCGTCCCCACCAATGCCAAAACCAAATCTACGCCCTTGCTTTACTTACTTTACTAGGTGTGGATGTAAAGTCACCATCTACAATGCAGACAACAGAACATTTTTTAAAATTATTTTTCACTCCATAACAGAGTCAAACTGAATACCTTCATTAGAATTAGAACTTTGATTCAAATAATATTTTTATTTTCCTGTACTAAAATTCATAATTTAAAAAATGTACATTCGTCCTTCCAGGAGTTTAAAAAGTTGCTTCAGTACGTCAACTTTTATTGGAGTATTTTTTAACCCAGTTGTCTGTAAAGAAAGTAAAGAAAGTCTGTACTTTTGTCACCTGTGCAATTCTCTACAAATGACACAGCTGGGTTAATGGGACATTAACTAGGTAAAAGTTTTAAAAAAACACTGCATACATTTATGCTGCTATGCAGATTATCCCTTTTTTTATTTAATAAAATTAAAAAGTCTTGAGCAATCCCATATTTCCTCAAAAAAAAAAGAATAGGAGAGAAGAAAAAATGATGCTGGATATCTGTACTGATGGACAGGGTAATGTGCCTGCTCGGGGTGCACCTGCTCTCATCTGTGAAAAGCACAGAGTGCCATTCTGTGCAACCATTCTATGTTCATTCTATGTCTTTTAACCAGTGGTCCCCAACCCCCGGGCCACGGACCGGTGCCGGTTCGTGAGTCATTTGGTACCGGGCCACGAGAGTTGAGACTCGGGTGTGAAATGTATGGTTTTCAGGGTTTTTATTGGTTTTTATCATTATTTTGTTATCGTTTTTTTCGTTAACTTGTTTTTCCTGGGTCTTTTCACGTGTGTTATGAATAAATCATATTTTTTTTGGTACCAGTACTTGTTTTATTTTGTTGTATTTATCCGCGACACCTTAAAGGCCGGTCTGTGAAAATATTGTTGGGCACAAACCGGTCCGTGGCGCAAAAAAGGTTGGGGACCGCATGCTTTAAACCATAGATTAAACAAATAGCTCATTCTAGCCTGCTTCCTTTGTAAGAACAGACCTGTCGCCAACTGATTCTGAAGAATTAGTGCATTTGATACTTCTAGACTTCTGGACTAGTGTGGCAA
Source organism: Rhamphochromis sp. 'chilingali' (assembly GCF_963969265.1). Taxonomy (NCBI): domain Eukaryota; kingdom Metazoa; phylum Chordata; class Actinopteri; order Cichliformes; family Cichlidae; genus Rhamphochromis; species Rhamphochromis sp. 'chilingali'. The sequence goes on along the minus strand of NC_137932.1, from coordinate 9,322,344 downwards.
TTTTCTTTCTTAAAGATGGATTTTGTGATTACAAAACTATAGTTGGAGGCAAACCCTTCAGCCTTCAGACCCCTGTCCTGTGGCACCAGCTACTGTTCAGTGTCAAGAGACAGACACTATCTTTGAGGATTAAGCTCAAAAATGTCCTTTTTGATCAAACGTGCAGGTAGGGCTGAATCAGTTTCCAAGAATTTCGAGCAAACGTTTTTCACTTCATTGTTTTGGGAGATTGTGTGTAGAATTTTAGGTGAAAATAGGTTTAATCAATTTTGGGATAAATCTGTAACATGACAAAGTGTGGAATAAGTGAAGCATTACTTTTGTCTGCTGTCTTCTGTGCTTTTTTTCATATTTTTTATCGAGCGTCTCTCGATGCTCCTGTTTCTGTCTTCTCTTTCCCCTCCCTGTAACCACACTTGTTCCTGAGACTTGTTCTGCCAAAGGTCTCCTCCTGTTAAAACCATCACTCAGGCTTTGCTTGGAGGGTATTTGAGGAGGATATATGATGTTCGAGGATTTTACAATATAAAGTGCCTTGAGTTATTTGTTGTTGTGAACTTCAAATAAAGTTCAAGACTGTGTTTTCAGCCAAATTCTTTTTGTGTCATAGATTTTCAGCTTGTGTGACTTTGCTGAAATCTTACCTCCACACCCAGCATCACAGGAACAATGAAGACAATACTGCATCAAATTGAATATTCCACTTTTTTATATTGCTTTATAGGATTTTGTGACGTAAGGGCACACAGCAGTATGTAATCCACTATTCACATCCTATGTTCTTGTTCGTCTGTTTTCCATCATGCTTGTAAGCAACAGTTGTTTGATTGTTTTTTTACTAGATTTGCTTCATCAGTCTTATAATGTTCACCTGTTTCTCATATGGGGAGATGGCCTTACATCAATAACAAAGGCTCTCCTGCTGTATCTAGAATAACTTTAAATATAACATGACAGTTCACAATGTTGGAGCCATATTAACTTCATCTTGAAGCATTGGGGCTCATCTTGTCTTAAAGACCTCATAGTAGCATATCAACCAAATAACCCAACAGATCACTTCAGACTACTGTCTTACTTGTGGTTCCTAGGGAATTTAAAAGTAGAAAAGTCAGAGAGAGTGTGCAATAATAATACAATATAAAGCACCTTGAGGCAACTGTTGTTGTGATTTGACGATATGTATACATATATATATAAACCTGAATTGAACTGAATTAAATCTCTTCTAATTCAAGCCACTACCCACAGGTTGTCTATTTCACAGTGATGTTGAAAACCTGACGAAATACACCCCAGTTGCTTCACTGATTACAAACGGCACCTCAGCACACACCTTAATCATTCTGCAACCATAATGGCTCCCTTTCTGAAAAGTCCCATTAGCAGATGTGCTCACAATAATAATGGGAGAGAGTTGGGTTGTTTTTTTTTAAATCCCAGGTCTGTCACGTTATGCCCCCCTCCCCACCCCTCTCGCTTTGATCTCTATTCAGTTTTTTCACTGGAATCTCTAATTGGTCCTTTATAGGATTCATCTTTGATCATGTCCTGCAGGCACAGAAGCTCCACAGCACTCCAAATAAAGAGGTTCTATAACAAACCTCATTAGTGTTATAGCTTTCATATAGATCAACCTTTTGGTTGATTGTAATAATTTTTATAGACAGAAAAAAAGCCAAACAAAACTGGTACACTACATGTTGTGGTTTCCTCCCTTGATCGAACTGAGTTTGGAACTCTGGGTTAAGGGAAGTCATACATCTTCCTTCCTGGGGAATGATTGCTGATTGTGGAGGGTACTTGAGAAACTGATGCGCCTAAAGCACCACCTGAAAAAGAGTTTTTTTCAGTTTGGGCAAGCTCCCCACTTTGGCCAAAAATTATTACAGCTTTATCAGAACTACTTTTGCAATACACTGTCATGAAGCAGCTCATAAAGGTTTACAGGAGGACAGAAACACTTGTGAGTCCTTCTTCCACTAGTACTTTGAAGTAACAATGAGCTGTTGGAACGCGGGCCCTTCTGTTTTGGAGAGGTATACCAGAGAAGTAGAGAGCTACTAAATCTCAACAAAAAGCAACACAAAACATATAGAAGACAAATCAATGTGGGCAGTTTGACAAGTGCATAGAGGAAAAAACATCAGTGATTAAGTAGACAGGCAAGTATAATGTGTAACAATAAGGTTCATATGAGCAAATAGCATTGGTGAGTGCAGAATTCTTTATGTGGTGACTGAAGCTAAGCAGTGCAGCGTTTTGGTGGAAAAAAGGTGTTTTAAAAGTGCAGTGCAACAGTACAGCATATACTGGTACCTTTAGAAAGCTAAAGAGAAACGTTTTCCTTTGTTGCTCTTGAAAATCAGCCAACATTTCAATATAAATCACAGCGGTAAGTGTGAAATTTATCTTCTGCAATAAAGAACAAGGTCCTGTGGTGAAATGCATCTAGCAAACAGTAGAAGTAACTTGTGAATAAAATACACTGTACCTAAATTTATTATACTTTTATTGGTATTTTTTACATACCATTTGGTATGTGGATACCGAGTTTACTGATGTTGAGCATCTGTGTATCATCAAAGTAAATCTGGAGAAAAATGTTATGCTTACATCATCTACAATAAGTTTTGCAAATTAAATAGTATCTTTTTATCTTAAAGTTATGATCACAACTATAGTATCTCCCCCTTCCCTGTTATAGCAGTGATTTAAAAGGAGGCAGTAAAATCTTAATTTGGACTGTGAAGGAAATTGGAAGCCAGTGCAACTGTGTGAGCACTGGAGTAATGTGTTACCTGCACCAAGCGTTTGTGAGTCTTGCCGCTGTGTTTTGTATGTTTACAGTGAGTTGCAGGGAGGAAATCGGCGACTTGGACTGACCTTTGCAGTATTTCTAATCTGTACAAAGCAAGACTGGACAGGGCTTTTGACATTCTGGTTGAAATTGAGACACTGATTGAAAATTATGCCCATGTTTCTAGCAGATTGCTTTGGGTCGTTATTAGTCGTCCAAGGTGGGTAGTGGCACTTCAGATTTATCAGTGCTCGGTTGTAAGAAATCAAAAGTAATCCAGTCAATTTTTGTGCGTTTGTCAGGACTAAATGAGAAAAAGAACTGAATGCAAACTGGTTACATGCCCAGGGTGTACCCTGCCTCTTGTCCTATATAGCCTATCTCAACCATTATAGGCTCCAGCAACCTGTATGGATAGATGGGCGGATGGATGTATGGACGAAGATGTAACCAAAGGACAATAGGTCCAAGAACTGAGCCCTGTGGGACCCCACATCTCATGAGGCAGTTGATGAGGTAAAACTGTGACTCTGCACCACAGGCTGATTCTGAATATTATGGTTGATGAATACAATGTGAAACAGACATGCTAACACAGACGTTCCTTAAAACAAATGCAAAAATGTGACTGATAAAAAAATATGTATATATGAAGATCATCTATCAAGCACCAGTTGACCCACCTTCACTGCTTTACCGATTGAGGAAAATAGTTTAAAGTTGGTATCTGAAAAGAGCAGTTCTGCCTCAAGCGTGTTAACCAATAAATATCAGGTGCACAGGTAGAGTTCTGAGACATTAACCAATGATAAGAACTATCCAGTAAAAAGAACATTCAAATAAAACCCAACAGAGGCTTGTGTAAATAATATAAAAGGGACAGTGAAAGGGTTCAAAGGCTGTGATGCAACCAATCACTTGCAAATTTGACTTAAACTAAACTTCTGAGCAGTGAAATATAATTACTTAATTAATTACCAAAGTTGTTGGGGGAAAAGTGCACTTTACATAGACTTGATTTTAAGCTTGTTAAACAGTCAAACATTAACACCTCATGCAAAAATTCTAAGTTGAAGAAACCATTCAGGAAATGCCACTGGACATGAAGCCTTAATCTCTATGCTTGTGTAACATGCTCCCCAATGTGGATGCAATTATATTTCTCAAGCACTTTTTCCTTCAGTTCAAACTACAACTTGAGGAGTTTTAAAAAAAGGCCCTTTGATGTTTAGCTGACGCTTCTTAAGATCCAACTGAAGAAGTCAAACTACTGACTGCAGCAGAATGGTGCAAAGCACCAATGTCCCTCCGGATAGTGTGCTTTGAAATTGTAAAATAAGTGGGAGATTATTGTTAATTAACAACATGGTGGATCATTGAAGAATTTTTTTAACAAATTTTCCTGCACCTGCTGGCAGTGCTAATAAGATCTGGTCTCAAGTTTACCAGAATTCAGCATGAGACACATAGCCCTCACTCACAGAGACTGCATAGATACCTTGTGGGAACTCCTCTTGCTTTAAGAGCAGAAAACAAAGTTTCTTAGTATGAAAAGAGACTAAAATAACAGTGTTTGTTTTACCTTAGACACATTATTATGCAAATATATGAATTTATATAGCTTTATTTCAGAGAAGTCAAGGAGAAAATGGCTGCATTTCTTTCACTAGAGCAGCATGCAGTAAAACCCAGAGGACACAGCGCTCGGTCAGTCAACTCAAACAATGTATAAAATCCTTCATGGAGACCCACTGTGACCAAAAGATAGATCAAAACCAGAAAATAAGCCTGAACAGAGAGGCTCTTTAGATCAGTGCCCTTTCAAAGCAGCTTTAGTTTGCCTCCACTGGGCAATCGAGGGGAATTAGATGTCATTCTTTTTCTCAGAAATGAAACCCGCCTGTTTCTGGGAGTTAAAGCTTTGTGGGCAAAAAAAAGTAAAATCAGCAGCAGCATTGAAACAAGTTCTCCTCTCCACAATAGGGATTATGGTGTGATAAAAAGTGGAGTAACATACATTGTTGATGTTGTGGGGGTGGGTGCAATATGTAAGACTGTGTGATGTATCCCTGAGATGGTGTGTTCTGCTTAGGTTTAACTTAGAAGTGATTGAGATGTTTTAATAACTGTTAAGGTGTTGCTATTTGGTGAGTAGCTGCTGGAGGTTGTTTTCAGTTGAATCTATTCCTTAAATATGATATACACTGTTTTATATTACAGTTAAAAAAAAGTAAATCTCTCATTTTACAACCTTATGTATTGCGTTTTGTCTTAAACATGTGCTTCTGTATCCTGTATGTAATGAAATCATCACTCATGGATGACATGTTTTTACACATTGAGTATACCACTTAAAACCAGTGTCAGAAGCACTTCCCTTTTAGTGTTCACATTCATCTTTACAGAGAAAGGGTACTGTCGGGCCCACTTTTAAAGACATTCAAAATATCTGTCAACAGACAGATGTCGGGCCCACTTTTAAAGACATTCAAAATATCTGTCAACAGACACAAGAGACAGATTCAATTTATGGTAATGCACATGTAAATGTCCGTTTCCTCTGCACTTAAGGAGTCTGTGTTTTCCTGATTGACCAAAACCCTGCTTGTTCCATTCTGAATTTTTCTTTCTATTTATTTCCAGGTTTTTCGCATTTTGAAAAGAATATAGATGGAGCTACTTCTGTTAAATCTTCTGCAATGCATTGCTATTTTATGTTTTATGAAAGCACTCAAACCTTTGTGACAAATCAGAGGATCCATGCAACGGTTTACCAAAAATAGGAATATGTTTGAATATGACAAATTTAAAACCGCAATACTTTTAATTACGAGTAGAAACCCTGGATATTAGGCTTATTAGCAATTAACTATTATGAAAAGGTCAACTTTTTAAACCATGGATAATAATTTATATATGATGTGTATATGAAGATTTCACACACTAGTGCAGGAAGCACAACTCCTAAATATTTGCATTTGAGACCATGGAAAAAAACTAAAACCTGTGATGGATCCATTTCAATCTTCGGCGTGAGGGTCAAACCCTGTAGCCACCAGGTTTGATTATAAAAGTTAATTATGCAGCCATTATGAGCTATTTGTGGATATAAAACATGAGCAACTGTGAATTCTTACATACAAGACACACAAAATCAATATTAAGCGTCTCCCTGTAAATGCAACATGCATTCCTGTTACAACACCCTCACCTCAGCTGTTGAACACAGATGTCATTTTAGTGCAGGTAAGATTAAAAAAACATCAATATAATCTAATTTTAAAATGCTGGGGTGTTTATATTAGTATCACAATAAAACCATAGATTTTAATCAGGGACTAGCTTGCCATGATCCACTGTGTACACAGTTTGAGCATTTTAAAAAGAGATTAGACTGTGTTAAATTATTCACCTTTAAATTCGGTTTTTAATTATCTTTTGTTATGAATACTCTGAATTATTTATTGATAAATAGTACATCTCTACTGTTTCATTCTATGTGTTACATAACACCGAATGAAACAGGAAACACTATACCTCAGAAAAGGTTGAGTGATTGTGTAGGTTATCACAAATACTAACAAAACAATTTCAACTGCGCAAAAACTAATCTCATTAGTTAAAAGTAAAAGATGCCGCGACCGCGGTGTGTTCTTCCTTAACCATAGCGTGTAGTCGCAGTAGCACAAACAAGTGACGAACACGTGGTAAGTGAAGTTTCAAAAAAACAGTATATGTAAAATTGCCCCTGCATGTCTGCATCACAGTTATGCTTTCAGATTATTGCATGGAGATGTCAAAGGCAAGATGAAAACACTGAACTTTTAGACACAGTATTTTAGACATCCAGAGTGTCAATGAACACATCCATTAATATCTCGATAGGGCAAGTAGTAATAACATTTTTACTAAACTTAAATACTAAAGCTGGGGTTATTTCCTCTATCATTTCATTTTATTTTAATTAATTTTCCAAGATGTCCCAAAATCATTTTATTTTGTTTTGATTTTTTTAAGTCTATTTTTGCAGCTTTGTTTTAGTGAACTAAAAGGTTTTCTCACATCTTGTTTTGGCTTTTAGTTTTATTTAACTTAACTATAAATACCTCGCTGCATAATACATAATAACACACGTATTTACTCTGAAGCTCATAGAGTATCTAGTTTACCAGAACAAAGCAACACACTGACTACAACCCTCTTCTCCCATTTTTGCCCATATGTGATTATATTACAGAGTTTATCTTGCACTTGAAAAAAAATCTAAAGGAATAACATTTATATCAGGTACAACAGGAGGAGTACTGTGAGTGATTTACTGCTACAAATCACGTCTCTCCCTCTTATCACTAGCTTGAATCTGGAGATGCCTTTTACATTCTGTCACCTCGGGTAACACTAAGAGGCAACATTATACAGTACTGTCAGATGTGCAGCTGCTGAAGCTCTCTACATGCACCACTGAAAGACAGATGGGCTGACATGTGACTGCATTTTGTCTAATGTGTTTAGGATGGCTAGTTTTGGCTGGCACATCTTTATGGAAAGAGCTAAACATGGAAAATACAGTGGTGTAACGGTGTCATATGTTTCTGCTGTAGTTTCATTCACCACTCTCCAGAATGGCTGTTGCTGTAAACACAAAGTGGCCTTGAGTTGTGGACTATCCTGATTGAATGCAACATGCTTCTGTTCACCATCCCATCCGCATTTTAGATTTTCTATACTAAAAGTGGCTGCATTAAATGCGGTATCACAGAGAGCAGGAGGTTAGTAAAAGGCCAGCTGATGCACCACTGTGCTGCAATAGCTTGTGAACTTGACAACTGATCCTGATAAAAGGCCCTTTCTTTCTATCTCTATTGTTTGATAAAACAGAAATGACAAAAAGGATAGTATGTGAGAATGATAGTGAGCAGCAACATTAAGGTAGATAGGATTGCTGTCGGAGGCATTGGCTGAACTGTTTGTAACAGATTGTGTGTGACATGTTATCAGAAATGTGTCAATGAATATGCACTTTCAGTTTTCTGCTATTTACGGCAAAAGAACAACACGACCCAAACATGTCACATCAATTGTTCAGTGCAAAAACAAAATGCTAAATGCTACATAGACTTACTGTAGCATCTTGTTGCACAAAGTGGTATATAGTAGATGTCTATGACGGTTACAGTAGATATATTTAAGAAATTTTGAATTAAAAAAATGTTTAGGTCTTTTGTGTTCTTTAAGCTTTTATAGCCACTTTATTAAATACACCGGTTAAACCGCTTGTTAACTCAAATATCTAATCAGTCAATCACATGAACTTTGGTATGTAGACATGTTCAAGACAACATGCTGAAGTTCAAAGTGAGAAAACTAGAGAAGAAAAGTGATTTAAGTAACTCTGAAGACGGCATGGTTATTAATGCCAGACGGACTGGTCTAAGTATTTCAGAAGCTACTGACCTACTGAGGCATGCACCTCTTGGGTTTACAGAAAATGATTAGAACAGAGAAAATATCCAGTGAGTGGCAGTATGCAGCTAAGTAAAAGTGCCTTTTTGATGCCAGATGTCAGAGGAGAATGGCCAGACTGTTTCGAGGGGGGTCGGACTGATTGAGGCTGATTGGTTTGGAAGATCCAGGAGCAGGCAGCAGGGGCCATCTCGAGGTGGTCCAGTTTGGGGGTCTGGGAAGTCTGAGATTATGGTGTTAACCAAACTACACAGGTCCAAACTACACTGTATTCACTAAAGCTGTTGTCTTTTCAACATTTTTTGATGCTTTGTATCTTGCTCTATCTAATCTGAACATTTAGACAGTTTTTAACTCTCAGTGATGCCACTGTTTGTGTTTGTTTGAGTTTGGAAACTGAAGAGGAGTTTGGACCCGGAAACCGTGACGTTACAGTTAAGAGGGGGATACTCATCTTCTAATGGCTGTTTCCAGCAGAATAACACATTGTGTCAATAATCTCAAACTGACTTCTTGAACATTTTTTGCAAGCTCACTATTCTCCCACAGACTCCATAGTCACCAAATCCAGCAGAGCACCTTTGGGATGGGGTGCAACCAGAGATTTACATCATGGATGTGCTGATGACAAGTCTGTCGCAACTGTGTGACGCTATCATGTCAATATGGACCAGAATGTGTGTGGTTTCCGTTCCAATCTATGCCATAAATAATTAAGGCAGTTCAGAAGAACCGTTAATTGAACTCTCATTCACAGCATCCACTGCGCCCTTTGCACTGGTCCATTCCCTGACTTATGCAGGTTAATTGAACTTCAAAGAGCGATGGCACTTCTAGGCTCTAAACGTAAATTATGTCATATTTCATGGTCACATGGCAACTATATAAGAGCATTCATGTCACAGGTAAATGAACCCTGTGTTTTATAGAGCCTTGTAATTACCAGATAGTAAAACCAATGAAGTGACCATCTTTAGCCTCTCACTCATTTGATCATTTACATTTATAAAGTGCTCGTGTAGGATTTTAGAAAGCATGTTCAATTAAGTTCTCTGCAAAATTGGTTTGATCACACAGCGTGCATGAAGTGCGTCTTTATTAAACTACTGCCTTATGTTCTGATTGCAAAAAGAAATTTTAAAACTGTGATTTTAAACTAAAGGAAATAGTTGTTCCATTATATTGGAACAATTTATATATTTTGTTGCTGTTTCTAAAATATTTGTTACAACAGCATGATGTCTTTACTGTTGCACAATTTTGGCAAAGTCCACAAATTATCAGTATGGTTCAGGCTGGGGCTTTGGGAAGGCCATTTCAGAAACTTAATGTTAGTCTGCTTTATCCATTCAAAAATCAGTTTTATTTTGTGATTAGGATCATTGTCCTGTCGGAGCACGCAACTGGGTCCAAGTTTCAACCATCTAGCTGTTGATCTGAGGTGAAATTTAGGTAGTCCTTCTTCATTATTCCTTCCACTTTCTGAAATGTGCGAGTACCACTGGAAGCAAAACAGCCCAAAAACATGATGCTACCACTGCCATGCTTGACTCCTGGTAGGTTTGTAAAATGTAAAACATCAATGTAAAACTTCACTGTGGTATCACTGCTATTCCAGCAGTTTGCAGTTCCCAGCAGGCTTGAGCCTTTGTGGTTACGTCAGACTAACTGGTCCATATGTACAATATATTGATCCAATGGGGGGGAAAAAACCTTTAAAGAAATCCTTAAAAGCCCAAAATTACCATGGCATTCATGCCCATGATCATTGTATGTACAGGACCACAATAATATATGAGACTTCAGAAATTCTAACCTACAAATTGCTAGCCGCATGTTCAAGCTCACATCAGTGTGATCAAAGGGGAAAAACTGCCTTGAAAAAATGGCAAAGAAGAAAAGTAATTTTATAGGCAATTTCAGTGAAACAGAGGGCAAGAAAGCGTGATTAGAGGTTGAGTATCGGTCTCTCAGCTAAGAAAGATGAAAGCTACGTCTTTAATGAAAGCTATGTCTTTAGTGAACGTCCAAGCTATTATTTTAGTAATAGGTACATTAGTGCTCATTCTCTGTTCATTAAAATGTGTTTTGTATTTTGTTTGATGCTTTGTGAGACATTACACTTCATTCACTTACTATTTTTAGCTTGTTCGTGCATCCTTTGCACTAGCATGTCCCCTAATATGGCTAGGGTTATTTTCAGATCTGTTTTTTTGAATGAGGCTTTGAGTTTTGGAAAGTCTGTTAATAATATTGAAACATTTCATCTCATTAGTAAGTGAATCAAATCCAGATAATTGAATTACTGCCAGATACTTAATGAATTTTTTTGGTCATGGGCTCAGGGTTATTGCTTTGCTGTCAGAACCAGCAAAGTTAAGCATTTTTTTTCCCTTTCAGTAGCCTCCATAAGCTATTATTAGACTCAACTGTCTAAAGTGACTCTGCATTTAGTTTAAGTAGTGCCATTAGAATGGCCACAAATGTGCCGACACATCTTGGCACAGCGAGTAGCGAGCTCGCCTTTGTTCATTACTGAAAACGGCCACTCTTGGCTTTGGAGCCCACCAAGCAGCCAGACAGTTGAGCTGAAGTTATTTATGCACACTCAAGCTCTTTCATTCCAGGTTTAAAGAGAAAGTATGGGCCTTTTTTCCTGGCTGGTGCTTTACAGTAGGTGTCCAGTACAAAGAAAAAAAAACCTTCAGTGCAAAGATGGTAATATCTTTTGGATAAATGATAAAGCCCTTATCGGATATAGAAGGCACACATTTCTTGCTGTACATTGTGATGGTGAAACAGATATGTACACTTTCCAGCCACTTTATTAGGTAAGCCTGTTGAATGCATTTTGGCAAGCAGACATTCTGCAGACACTTTTTCACAACTTTGTGAATCTATTTATTTGTTCATTCATTTATTTATTTAAAAGGAAACATCTGGCTTTAATATGAGTTATGATCGTATTTCACGCAGTGGTAAATGGATTCTGACATGCTCTCTGTGACTTGTAGTCACAGCATTTTTTAAGCAACATGGGGAATTAGACCTCTTTAGGCTCCAATAGATTTTTTTTTTATGTGGAATAATTAAATTTACTTCTGAAACTGTGTCTTTTTCTGTGAATGACATTTTATCAAAACATTATACTCAATGGCCAATTCTTTAGCCAAGTTTGTGGTAAAGGCCAGCGCTACTGTTGCCAAAAAACGAAGGAATAAAGCCAGTTTCAACAACAGTCAAGGATTAAATAAATACATCGTTGTCTTCATGTTCTCTTTAACTGTTTATATCTATTTCAAAGACTGGTTGCTCGTAGATAGCACAACAGGTCCAAGAAGGCAGCTTTTAACCATATTTAACCCCATCTTCCTGTATCTACAGTACTGTGATGCTCAGCCTTGACTTTTCTTCCTACAGCTCACTGGAGACAAAATGACATCCCAGCTCAGTAAGGTCACATAAAGTTGCAAGATGAGTCAATTTCCTTAAGGAGCTTGTTTACCTCCTCTGTAGCTAATAAGTCAATTTCAGTAAGTCAGATTTTGTCTCATCTTTAGGACTCATCGGTCTTTTTTCTATCCTCAGCAAGGAATGTGAAAAAGGAGCTCTCTGGTATGAAATCTGCTCTTCGCCACAGACAGCTTTGTGTTTGCCCAAGCAAGCATACAGATGCCTCTTGAGAGCCACTGTAGCATAAACACAATATGCCCAAGATAACCACAACATATTTCTGCTGCACAATGAACAAGTTTTTTTTTCTTTTATCCAGGCAGTGAAAAGACAGAGCTCTATTCCTCTGCAAAGTTTCTTTTTTGACCTGGGAGACATCAGGAACAGTTTTTATTTAATAATTCATACTGAATGCTAATCCAAATATAATTTCTTTTTGAAGTTTAAAGCCCATGTACCAAAGTGAAGTACCCCAGCAACCTTTGCACAATCTGACTTTTCCACCAAAGGAAATTGTACAGTGGAAAAGCTTGCAATCCTTAGAAAAGGTCAGGTGTGCGTTTTTGAGAGATGTATATATACATTCTTCAACATTTAATCATCAAATGCTTTGATAACTAAAAGTAAAAAGTCATTGTTAAGGGAAATGAAAAGTTTGGTGCACCAACTTGCTGACAGTCTCTTGAGTTAAGTCATTCAGATGAAATCTGAAGGCCCAGTTTTTATAAGTTTTAAATCTTCTGTGATTTGCTGGCAAACAACCTCTTTAGTCCACACAATGAGTCAAAGGTGAACTCACTTCTTTATGAGGCTGATGTCAGTCTGGTGGTAAAATAAGGAGCTAATATGTATTTTGCTAAGTGACTGAGTAACCTTGAATGCGGCCCCCAGACCAATAGTACCATCACTATCGACGGCGAGCCGCTGACTAAAGTTGCCCAATTCAAGTACCTCGGGTCCCTTGTCACCTCGGACTGCAAAACTCTACCTGACGCCAGACTCCGTGTCAACACAGCGTGGATGAAGTGGCATCAGGTCAGTGGAGTCTTATGCGACAAGAGAATGCCAATCTATCTTAAGGCGAAAGTCTATAAGACGATTGTGCGCCCAGTGGCACTCTACAGGTCAGAGTGCTGGCCAGCGACGACCAAACACAATCTCACACCATGGAGATGAAGATGCTGAGGTGGCCTCTGGGTCTCACACGACTTGACCGAGCGAGGAACAAAGATGTCAGGAAATGATGGGGAGTGACACCAATCACAGACAAGATGCGAGAGGCGAGGCTCCGATGGCACGGCCATGTTGTCCGTAGTGATAAGAACTCCATCGCAAAGACAGCCCAGCAATTAGATCTGGGTGGAAACAGGCCACGAGAGGACCAAAAAAGCGCTGGATGGACGAAATCAAAGATGATATGAAGGCTGCGAATGTTACACCAGAAGACGCCCTGGATAGGAAGAAGTGAAGGAAGGCATGCAAAATAGTGGACCCTGCATCACAGGATATAAACTACTAGGAAGAAGAAGAAGAAGAAGATGTATTTTGCTAAGTAGAGTAGTTAGTCTTATTATTAGAGTTTAATAAGGCATGTTATAATATATCTGGAGATCACCCATCCATCCAGTCATTCATCATAGCAATCCAAGTAAAGATACCCAGGTGTTCCCAAGCCAGAGAATAAGAAATATGCAGAGGCCTTAGTGCTCAGTCTTAGAGGACCTGGATGTCCATTCTCTGCTGAAAGTGGCTCTTGGAGTATCTCGAGATGTTAGGTGTTTCATTTAAAGTGCCCCGGGGTTCCCTCCTGGTGAGACATTGCCAAAGCACCTCACTAGGCATCCTTTTCATCACAGGTTATTATCACATTAAATCTTTATGTTTTACATGACAGTATTAAACTACTTTGTTATAATCTGCATCTTTCAGAAGTGGTTATAGTGACTATATTTATGGCAAAGCACTTGCAAAACGAATGCAATTTCCATCATCACAGCTTTACGCATTTAGGTAGCTATGGCTTAGTTTTCCTTTCTTTGTCAAAGATCTTTTTTGAGAGGATTTGAATCAACCAATCATCTTACATGACACCAAGCTCAGCGCCTTGAACTGAGCTTCTATAACTGCTACTTTGTGGGGCTTTCCGGACTATAGTTACCAATATTACTCTTTTTTTATGTCAGTGCACAAGAGCATCACGCGTCTTATCAAATGTAAAATTCCCTTTACAGACATACATACATTTAACCATGTTCTTCCACCCAGAGCTATGACTCGTGACGGTGTATTCTATTTCTAATATGCCACATTTCCCTTTGGTGTAAACACTCCTCTACGATCAAAGATATATGCCACGTTGTATAAATCATATCCTTCTAGGTTTGCAGGTTGGGTTTGACACTGAACTATCCAACTGTCAGGGTCATGTGGTTTTGATAAGTTTATAATTCACAGATAGACTGGCAGCATCATCGATATGCAACATTATTCATTACAGCGCTGACAGAGAGAAATGTGCCATGACAAAAACTGTAATCTATGACCAGATACAAATGCGTAAATGCAATAAATCAATGCATGAGCATGGTATCTTCAACTGCCTATTCCCTCATATTGAAGAAGGACACTACATTACAAGAATCCTCCAACTTTATGTTAAAATATGTATCCTGGAATTGAATGAACATCTCAGAACACATCCATGTTCGTTAGAAGTGCATATTTTCTGCTTAGAAAAGTTTTTTAAAAAATAGCTTTAAATGTCTGTAGCTGGATATGTTTGTGTGCACAAACTCTACACACAGAAAAAAGCAACTAAAAGAAGTAAGAGCTGACAAGGAGAGAGTGTGATGGCAAAATAATGCAGCAGTGAGCTTGAAAGAAATGATGCTTTAACTTAATTATGTTATCACATTAGACATGTTAACCTTACCCACATTGCTTTGTTTTCTATCATTCTTGACCCTAGACTAAATCTTTTAAACCTCGACCTCCTGACAGAACTTTAAGGAAGTCCTGATTAACTGGATGTATAAATATATCTCCTTAAATTAAAGTACTGTGTTATATCTTGAATGGCTTTTTCCACCGAAAGGACCGACAGATTCTGAGCTTTATGTCTGATGTGCAGAGACAGTTGTCTGGGAATTACTCTTCCTAGAGTTCACAGTTCAGCACTGACTGTCAAATATAACTTGGGTTCATAGATAATAGGATAGAAAACCACACATTTCCCTCAAATTCAGTTCTTTAGTGCTTGATATTTAGAAGTAAAACCACTCAAGCTATGGCTATCTGAGATTTATTTTCATGTAGGACCATTAAAATGTGCAGTATAAGAATTCTTCAGCATGTACGAGAACTAAAAATGACATTTTCTTTCCTAATTGGCCTTAGAAGTAAGCAATGTTATTTCCTTTGCATGCAGGTTAGATGTGACGAATGCGTTTAGTCACAGAAGTTGTTGTGTCATGAGGTGAGCGCTGCTGTTTCACTGTCTTTATTGTTTTTGCACAGGCAGGAAAAGGCTACTTAGTTGTTTTCATCTCCTGACATCCATGACAAAAAAAGAAGAAAGAAAAACAAAGTAGTGCAGGAAGTCTGGAACACAATTCATCCCTATTAGAATCAATAGCGATGAGGTGTTAAAGTGAATTATCTTCACAGTCATCTTAAGCAGCCTCATTAAACCGTGCGAGCAACGTATCTGACATCAGACGGTATCTGCTGATCTTGAAGGAGAGATAAAACATTTATTACACTCTGGAGAAATTAGAATGCTTTAAAATTCCTCCCACAATGTCCCAAATCTGCATGATCTCTGTTTAACAGCATTTCTGTGGTGTTTTATAATTCTTTAATTAGCTCTAAGTTATTCCTGGCCGATGTGATGAGAAGACGATTGCAGCCTCCATCTCAAGACATCAAAAGTAGGCTCGGTAACCCACGTCAATTCAATTCAGTTTTAATGCAATAACTCTGTGCTTCAGCAATGAATAAGCAATTGACTGTGCAGCACTTAATCCATGCAAAAGTCATAAACTTTGTTATTTCACAAAAAAAGATG
The DNA here is from genome assembly GCF_963969265.1 of Rhamphochromis sp. 'chilingali'. Lineage (NCBI taxonomy): Eukaryota > Metazoa > Chordata > Actinopteri > Cichliformes > Cichlidae > Rhamphochromis > Rhamphochromis sp. 'chilingali'. The sequence continues at coordinate 9,306,562 of NC_137932.1, read as the reverse complement.
AAAAAGAAACTGAAGTACAACAACAAGGGTTTACATTTCAGAGAACTTTTTAAATAATTACTGTAGAAAGTGGTGGATAAAAATGAGTAACTATAGTCCTGTGAAAAACCAAGGACCTCTTCGTGGCTTCCATGGGAATTAAGAGAGTAAGTAGGAGCCAGGTGCTGCTAATCAAATGCACTTGATTAATTGTCCACCAGCAAGTGTGAGCATCTCTATAAAAGCAGAATTTTTAGCAGTTTGTAGGTCTGGGGGATTCAGGTGTGTGTTAACACAATGCAACATTTTTCCCAAGAGTGGTAAATCTGGCAAATTCACCTCAAGGTCAAACTATGCAATGCTCAGAGAAACTGCAAAAATCACAAAAGCTACATCTGTCATTTTTTGGGACTCAAAAGGAGTAATAAACGATTTAAAGGTTCCATTTAACTTGTGTAGGGAATCAACAGGGCACAAGGTTAAACAGGTAGGTAATAACAAGTAGAGTGCGCCTTTCAGGGACAGGACTTCTGCCAGAGAAGAGAAAACAGGGTAGTGTTTGGCCAGAGTGAGGACCTGGAAATTGAGCTGGAATTTCTTAGAGGGTTTCTAGAGAGGGGTGAGCCATCCAAGAAGCAGAGCACTGGATGCACAGTAGTCCAATTCCTTGGAATCGTTAGCCTGCCTGCCTGCCTATCAATCCCGCTTATCGGTTCTTACGCTCTCGATCAGCTGATTTCAGTTTGTGTGTCAGAGGGGGAAAATAGTGGCACAGTATATGGGCATTACTTTTATTTTTATTACACAAAAGGACGAGAGCGCAATGGTAGAGACTGCTCCAGAACAGAAACATCTGCATTGTACTGTTAACACAATTTTGGCTCTTTACAAGCACAGCATGCTAATGCTATGCTAGCCAGGAACCCAGAGTGATGTAAAAGCTGAGTAAATGCTGACCACAGCCCAGCAACGTGATAAAGTGAGCCGTCATCTCCAGTGAAGCCAGCCGCTGCGTAACTTCAACAGGTAACAGTCAGTTGGGCCTCGCGACAGGACAATGATCCCAATCACAGCAGCAAATCTACAACAGAACAACTGAAAAAGAAAAGAATCAAGCTGTTTCAGCGGCAGAGTCAAAGTCCAGACCTCAACCTGACTGAAATGCTGTGGTGGGGCCTTAAGAGTGCATAAACAAATATCTACTAAACTAATTTTTACATGCTACTGAATTGTGGGATGTACTTATTTCCACAGATGATTTTATTTAGATAGGTGTGTACGAGTTATCTTATTTCAAAGCACAGATGGGACGTAATTCTTTAAAAATATATTTATTTTTATATCAGAACCTTATTATACGTTTCTCTCCCAATGAGGTCCAGCATTTATCTTGCACCAAGCAGCATTCACCGGTGCTGAAACTTTAGCCTAATGTGGGAATATGGCCAGACCTAAGCTGCCAACAGAACCTCTCAAACCAGTGGGTCCAATTTTCATGGATAATCACTCATTCATGTCTAAAAAGAAAATTATGCACTTTGGTTAAAACAAAATCCAGCTTTAACTTTAGCTTAACAATTTTATGACGTAATGTTTCTTAAATAAAGAATCTTTAACATATTAGCTCCTGCCAGCTTGTACATCTTGAGTCTGAATTACTATGACAGCTTGAATACGTGCCCCACCGGACATATCTAGTCAAAATGATCTGGATGTGCCCAGAGCCTGATTTAAGTTTTAATCAATAGTGCAGACTGACACAGAGAATCTCCTGCAACAGGGTTTGAATAAACAAGTGGCAAACCCTCGTCTCAAGTTCCAAATCACAAGCAAAGGTTTAGGAAGTTATAATCTCTTGTGAGACGAACGTTAACAAGCACCAAGAGATTTTGTAATCAGCTGCTGTTCTTTTCAAGTCTCATCTACCCCACACTTCCCATCGGCCATACTGATAAAGACGAAGTGCTGTGAAAGGTTCAGAGAGCCAGTGAGGAGTTGCTGCTCTATCAGGAGTTTAGACAGAGTTTAAACAGAGTACAGAAGCACGCAGGGATATTCCTGAATTTGCGTTAATAAATGCCAAGAAACCATCTTCGATAGATAGTTTATAGAAATGAGATGGCTGAGACTGATGCCAAGTAATATAGATCTGGATGTTGCTTAATAAGTTTGCGGAATTACCTCATATCACCCACTCCTATATAACATCCACTCTCCCACACCCTCACACTTTTATGCTGTTGCCTGGAAATCTAACACAACTGAAAAATAATCCTGTTTGAGTTAAAAGCTCTCCACATCCCTTTCTTAAATGGCACTGACGTTGTTGTTTGTTTGTTTTTTAAATCTGATTATGATTTTTTTTTTCAAGCAAAGCAAAGTTTTATTTTGACCCTTGCATTAAAAATTAGACTTAACACATGTGCCTGTTAGTCCTGCAGCAGAGTTCCTGCGATTATTGCGCTTAAATAGTTTGACATTTAGAGAAACTAAGCTGAATTAGATAAGAAGATCAATAAAACTTATTATCTCTGCCCTAAATAAGAAGAAACAACAAACAGCTGAGAAGCTTATCTCGCCATAAAATTTGGGAACAGGGGAAACAGACAGCCTGGCTCTGTACAAAGGTAATAAAAAGGCGGTTTGTCCATACCGATTAAGCTCACTTATTAACACAGTATGTCTGCTATTTAACAGAAAAATATGAATATGATATTGATCTGGAAAGCATGCATAATTCTCAAAATCCTCAATTATTCTTTTAGTCAAATTTAAGCATGGTACTTAAACTCTGGATCCATCCTTAATAGCTACATTTTGGTTGTTGCTGATTTACGGTGTGTTCAAAATCTGGGGGCCAAAGGCAATTTAAAGTAAGCCTCAAACCATTAAACTTTGATCTTTTTATATGTGGTGCTTTAAAGTTTTAGCATCAAGGTGGAGATTTAGTGCTGTGCAAAATTCTTGAGCCATCCCTTGTTTTTTTATGATTTGCTTATATGGAGCCACAATTTCTTGTGAGGTGTTTTTTTAAGTGGTCTTGAGCAAGGCTTTCTGAAGGGCTTTCAAAGCTTTTCTTTGGACATAGGCTGTTTTTTCATCCGTTGGCACTTAACGCTGACCTATGATTCATTTAAGAACTAAACAAAATGTCCCTAAAAAAATTTGTAACAAAAATTTAAAAAGTGCAATATATTAAAATTTAAATATCAGGGTAACATTTGTTTATCCTACACACACATAAACTATAACATACACATCTAAAGTCCATGCTTTATATCATGTATCTTAAGCAGAATATCTTTTATATGTCAACTCCTACATAATAAATCACAATACTGTTATGACACTACTACATTTCACCTTTTTAACTATATTACCTCACTAGCTTACAGCTACACATAAACTCTGATATTGATCGCACATAACTTATTACAATAAAGAAAACATCACTGTCAATCAGGTACTTATTAACACAGGCAATTCACATTTCTTTCTGCTTAGTGCATTCCCCTGTTTTTTGCTACAACTTCCTGTTTCAAAATAAAAGCATGAACTTCAAACCAAAGCCAAAATATTTTCAAAACATATATATGTGAAAATATTACCCAAATATGTCTGATGATTTAAAGGTCATTTACAATGTGTTCCCATTACCAACAAAGATTTGGTTCTCACAGTTATTAAGCAAAACTTTGACATATTTCAGCATAGTGTGCAGTGTGTCTTTAAAAAAAATCTAAGGAAACTGGACGAGTGGATGACAAAAGAGGAAGGAGATAAATGTTTATGTTCTTGCTAAACGAGGAAAACATAGTGAAGATCTGGCACAGGATCTAAGAGCTGCACCTGGACCTTCAGTTGATCCATCTACTGAAGTGGTCTCAGTGGAAGGGTGGCTGTGAAGAAGCCATTCTTAAGGAGGGCAAACAGGGAGAAATGGCTGGTTTTCAGTTTTCAGAAATAAGCTGAAAATCAGCAGCAACAGAACCTTTTGAGTTATGAACCCACATTTGAATTTTTGGGTTAAAGTCTGTCAGTATATATGAAGTGATTGTCTACAGCCATCTGTTATATGCACTGGAGGCTCTGTAGTGGTTTCAGCCAGTGGTGTTAGGAATTGTCTCAAAATCAATGGAATTATGAACACAGAAAATTACCATCAGATTTTGATCCACCAGGCAAAACCATCTGGAAAGTATCTGATTGGCAACGACTTCATTTAGCAGCATGACTATGATCCCAAACACACTGCCAATGCAATGAAAGCATACATAGAAAACTAGAAATCCAGGTTGTGTTGAATACTAAGGATAGTCATACTAAATATTGACTTTCAAGCTTGTTGGAACTCTGTTACTGCCACTGTGTGTTACTGTATTTGCTGTATTTTGTTACTTTAAATGCATACTACTGTTTGCAGTACTTTATTTTAAATGGAGTGAATGCACAGGCTTGTTGTTGGTTACAGAAGTTGCTTTTTCAGAACAATGACCGTGATCTGACACACATAATACATCATAAGGCCAGAGCAACTCAAACATTAAAGAGTCTTGGATTTTGACAAAGCATAATCGGAAATCTAAATGTCAGATGGCAAAGGATGTGAAGATCAGCAGAATGAAAAGAAGAAGAAAAAGAAGAAAATGTGACTAATGGATAAAAAAGAAAGAAAGCGGACTAAATATAATTAATTAATTAAGACCATGACACTGAATGTAGCCTCTGACAATGCAAAGCACTATGTTACCAGATCCTGGCACTCGAATGTAAATAAATGTCATGAACTGACATTTGAGCTGGCAGTGATGTTATTGGTAAAACAGTATTATGTTAAAGCAATCAAATTAAACATGAATCAAAACCAGCAATAATTCAGTTGTTTACATCTATAACCTAATAATCACTCACTTCTAGAAAGCCTACTGCTTTTTATTAACTTCATTCACAGACTGATTTTTCTTAGTATAAAAAGAAAGAAAAAAAAAGGAAAGAGAGCGAGTGTATTTGCTCATGTAAGGACCTCTATATATTATTGTCTTGTTTCTTTTCATGATAATTTCCCTCTTTGCTTTAATACCAGATGAAGTACAATAAGTGTTCAGATTTCTGATTTCTTCCATTACTATCCATCCATCTGTCCATTCATCCATCCACTAACAGACTGGAGCCAGTTTTCATGTGGCAAGAGGCAGGGATTATCCTAGACAGGTCACCAATCTATCACAGGGCTAACACAGACAGACAGACCCCTATTCCATTTGGGATCACCAGTTAACCTGACATGCATGTCGTTGGACTGTGGGAGGAAAACAGAGCAGCAGAGAAAACGTTCAAGCTCCACACAGAATGGCCCCAGTCTTCTTGCTATGAAGCGACAGTACTAACCAACATTTAAAAAACACAAGTTCTATCACATTTGAATATCAAAAATAATTATTATAGCTTAAACGTACCTTTAAAAAAGCATTCAGAAATCAATAGTATCTTCAGCTACACAATTAATGAATCACCAATGTAAACAATACTGCCTTTATCAGTAACTTTAGAAAGATCCCTTCACATTTACCCTGTCTATTGTCTGTATGTGGTTTCCATTTTAACTTTATAAGTGCCCATGATGTGAACCTTTAAAGTATTTTTCTTCTCTTTCTATGAGTCATCCTCAGTAGTAACACCTAAAGCGATGCCTTTTTGGCCAGCAGGAAGAACACATGTTGTCTCATTTTTGTTTTACTTTAATTTAATTCTTTTTGTATTAAAGTTGGCCTGTGATAAGATGAGACACTGTTGCCACCATGTGGTTTGAGAAAATAGTGTTAAAGATTTGAGTGTGCTGGAAAGGAGCTGGTGAATTGTCACGGGAGTGGAACGGACTCAGGCGCAGACTGAGGTAGCACAGTTCAACGACACTTTATTAATCACACTGGTGCACTATATACACGTGAAGGGGGGGGAAACACCAGGGTCCCGGGGATCACTTGGCTGGGGAGACACACTTCTTCGCACTCGCTCTGCTCCTCGTCCAAACAGTCTCCACACAAGCAGCTCAGCTCACTCTCCTACTCACGGGGTCCAGGGGTCACAAAAGGGCTGATCCAGGTAAACCTGTTTACACAGACGAGGGTAAGTCGAAGGCAAACACGGGAACAGTAGAATCGCAAGGAAGCCAGGCAATACTAACGAGAGTTACTCAATATTCCAGCGACGAACAGCTCAGAGCCCCAGCCTTAAGAGCCAGAGAACTGCAATCCGCTCGAGATCAGCTGCAGGTGCGTGGGCCAAGGGCGAGGGGAGGCACAGGGACCATGACATGAATAAAGAATTTTTAAGAAAATAGCCTATCAGCTCAAATCTCACTTGGGTTTATGTGAGAATCTTTGGGTTAGTCGCGTAATATGGCATTTTAGAGAGCAGAGTGACAAATTACAAGTGCAGTTTTTTGACAGCATTTGATCTAATGCAAAAAAAAAAAGTTTCTAATCCCAGGCTCTGAAGGGAAATTCAAGGTTAGTCTCTGCCTCTGCTGAATATTGCTCTGGAACTATTGACATTATTCAAACAGAGCAGAAAATCAGAACTAACAGAAAAGAAATCTTATTCATCAGAGGTCTGCAGCACTCGGCATAGTGTAGTACAAGCCAATTTATAGCTCACACACTCCTACTATCTGCTTGGGTTTCTCTGTAGTATAAAACTTTAAAATACAAGATGGCATATGGAATAGAAATGAAATCAGTTTAAATGGTCTGTTTAGAAGTCCAGTTTAAACACTGCAGTGTATCTCCAACAAATCATAGGAATATGACTTGTTGGAGATGTTTCACCCACCGCTTTTAGTTCTTCAAATTCACAGAGATATCTGGGGGGTAATCATGGGCAGGGGCTAAGCAGTCAGTTTGGGCAAACAGTGCAGCAATTTAAGAATGCAAGAGAAATCTCTGTATGCAAGAAAAAAAGACAAATCAATACTGCATGGCTCTGATCTTTGGCCCCTAAGATCAGATATAATCCTTTGCATCAGCTCAGCAAGAAGGAAAATAAACAAGAAGCTAGATAGGAGAAAGCCATACAGCTTGCTGTCAACACACTTTTCAAAACTCAGCTTCTGTAATGTGTGAGAGTGCATTTACACATTCAGAAGTATGCACACAGGCTGAAATATATATAAACCCAACCCAACCCAACTGTCCTGGTGGAAAACCCAACTTTGTTTAAGATTCCACTATCTAGCTGTTTTAAGGTGAAGTTGAAGAATTTGGAGCTAGTCTTCTTCATTTTTCTATCCTCTTTGTGTAATGTACCAGTACCATAGGCAACAAAGCAACCCCAGAGCATGATGCTACCACCACGATGCTTAACAGCTGGTACATTGCTCTTGGGATTGAAAGCCTCACCCTCCATTGTGGCCTAAGAGCTCAATATTGGTCTCATCTGGTCATAAAACAATTCTCCAGAAGGCCTTTAGCTTGTCCATGCAGGCTGCTGCAAATTTCAATCAAGCTTGATTTACTGATTTTTCTTGGTCAACACCTTCTAGGTTCATGGGGATGTAAAACTCACTTCACTGTGGACAGTGAAGTGATATTGTATACAGACCTTGAAGCAACATATGCCATCATGCAGAAAACTGCCTTTTGGGTAAACACTTACTTCCTGACTCTGATTTGACTTATTATAAAACAAAATACAACAAAGCAGCATAACCAAAATCCTGTATGAAGCAAAAATGGGTAAACAATTTATTTTAAAAAATGAAACCATTTGGTTCTATTGGTCCTTAAAGACAGAGTGAAAAGAAGAGGTGATGGAATTGAAACCTCTGCCTCTGTCTCAACACTATAGAAAATATTTGGGCAAGCATCAAATTCACAATGAGCTTATATTTTTCAAAAAGCAAAATCAGCTTCAACAATTGACATTTTCTTGTCTTTTGCCTATTTGTATTTTACTCAACCTCCCAAGTATTTGGCAAATGAAACTATAACATGAACTTAAACTGATTTTTGATAAAAGAACAGACAGCCTTGGTCCACCTGATGCCCCACTCACTGAAGCGTTTCCATGGTTTTCAGACGTGATGGACAGCTGAGTTCAGGGTGAGGTCTGAAGGTTGTAATCACTGTTCCTGTTCCACAGTCACACAATTCACAGCCTCAGGTTTTACGCATCATCCATCTTTCTCATACTGTGCTGTATTTATCATCCCACCTCCACATCTTTGCTCTCCGAGAAGCACACGAGCCTGCAACTTTAGCAGAAAGATAAATGGAAACTGCATCTATGTGGAATTAGTCACTGTCTGATCTGAAGAGCACGTCAGCATTGACACACCTGTGTTATCACCCAGAACCATAATGTAGAGCTCCATCAGCTCCTGAAATTACTACTATCATTACTACTTCCTCCCTTAAGAATATCGAAAGATGTTCAAGAATCATAATGAGCTTTGTCTATAATTAATTATGTAGAGTCCACTTCAATATGCTTTTCTCATCAAGGCTTATTTCACTGGGAGAAATTCATCTGATTTACCTGATGTCATCATAGGTAAATGCAGCACTGTGCTCAGCATGTCTTCATATTGTTCCTTCTTTGTGTTCAGCTCTCACTGTAATAATTGAGGATGATTAAAATTTTATTCAGCCAGATGGGTAAGTGTGTGGAAGTGGGAAATATTCACTGCCTACAGTTGTATCACTGACCTCACAGTCTCTGGCCACCAGCCACTGCTCATCAATGTGGATGTCTAATGAACCAATCATATCACAGCAACCCAACGCATTTAGTGATGCAGAAATGGCCGAGACAACCTCTTGATGTTCAAACTGAGCATCAGAATGGGGAAGAAAAGGGATTTAAGTGTCTTTGAATGTTGCATGGTTGTTTGTACCAGACGAGCTGGTTTGAGATTTTCAGAAATTGTTAATCTGATGGGATTTTCCCACACAACCAACTCTTGGCTTTACAGAGAATGAGAAAGAGAAAATATCCAGTGAGCATTTTTTGGGCGAAAATGCCTTATTGATGCTAGAGGTCAGAGGAGATTGGTCAGACAGCCTTTACGTTGATAGGAAACTAACAGTAACTCAGGTAACCACTCATTACAACCAAGGTATCCAGCAGAGCATCTTCTGCTGTAGCAGCAGAAGACCACACTGGGTGGCACTCCTATCAGCTAAGAACAGAAAACCAAGGCTACAATTCACACTTAGTTGAATCAATGCCCTGAAGACTTAAGGTAGTCCTGAACTCCAAAGGGGTTCCAGCGCAGTATTAGCAAGATCTACTTAAAATATACTTAATAAAGTGTCTCCTCAATGGATGTTGTCTGTTCAACTCGGGTATTTTTTGTGTTTTTTTCTGCGCTTAATCCTGCTGTTCATTGACTAGTATCTCAACAGTCATTGCAGATAATCTGGGATTAATATTCACTTCTTCAACTGTTTAATACTTTCCTAATTTTCAAGGCTTAGTAATGTGATCAGAGTCAGAGGTGGATGTTTAGCCTTTCAGTCATGCTATAATGGCAGATTTGATCAGTCAATCAGCTGATTTGCTCCAGATCAAAATAAGAAACGTCAGCCATCATCTGATGAGCTGATTTGTTAAATTTAGTCTGTCATTGTTTTCACATGTCAAAAGAAATGTTGCATATGCATTAAAGAGTACCTGCCTAAATTTTCTTAATTTTGGATAAATATCCAACCAAAAGTGATTATTCTCCAGCATAATAATAATGTCATTATCTTCCACTTGGGATGCACTTCATCACAGGTGACTAACTATGTGTCAGCATCAGGTCGATTAGGATCATCACCTGCAATTAAGAACAATTTTAAAATGAAGCCCAAAGGCAGTGGTAGCTGTCATTGAACTGATGTCATGTAACTTGATTTTGTCAGCGGGTGCAAACTGCTCTGCTGAAAGACAGAGACATGAATCAGCAATAGCGGCTGCCAAAATGACTGACAAAGTCACTCACTAACACAGCCATAGCAGCTGAAGGTTGGCGCTTATGTCACGTCAGATAAATGTGTGAGTGTGAACAGCCATAGAGAGAGGAGGCTCAATCAGAGTGCTGGCTGTAACTCAGTTTTATAGTTCATTGAGGCCAAAGAGGTGCCCAGAATGTGCAAAAAGTCTTTCGTTGTTCTCCGTGACTCTGTGATCGTGTGCAAGAAGATACTGATGTGGATTCTCATTCAAAGTGGAAAGCTGTTTAATGTGGCCTTTTAAACAGTAACACGTGTCATAGTTTGTGCTGCTTTAAAATTGATTGCAGAGTGACACATATGTTTATGTAACTGAGTATCCAAAAATAAATAAATCTGCAGCTTCTATGTGTTTTCAGAGCAAACGTGCAGCAGAGCTCCTCCCATTTCAGCAAAAATACACACTGCAGCTCACCTCAGCAGTGGTGATGTATAATAAAACATAAGAGCAGTGGACCAGTTTGTCTGCCTGCGCTTTAAATTTATTTTCTGACAGTTTCATGATTAGCAGGGGCATCATCTCAGACGTGCACTTTTTTTGGCTAACACATCCTTGTCTCTCTCATCCTTCTTACATACATTCCTCTCACTTTTGTACAAGTTTAATTCCTCTGTTTTTTTAAATCAGGATTGCTTTTAAGATCATTTTGTCCAGCGACTAACGAGCAGTGTAAACCTACAACAAACAGGAGCTTCGGTTAAATAAAAATAGGAACGGGTTTTCGGAAGAAATAGCCATAATGATAAGATGTTCTCTTCTCGCTGTCCTCTTGTCAGTTTGAGTTGTGAGACTCATGCATCAGGCTATAAGACATGGAGGTGCACTCTTCCCATTACCGTGAATCAGCAGCGTATGAAACAATCCCATCTGCTGCACCGCCTGCTCTTCTTTTATTGTTCTACACACTTCTGTAATGTGGACTCATTTTGGTATGTATTGATTCTGTATTAAGGTGAAAATTGTTGGTATGCAGAGAAAGCAGACTGTATAATACAAGCAGAGCTTAAGTATCACTTCGGTATGAAAAGAAAATCTGAAAAACAACCAGTTAAGATGAGCTGACTCACACAAGTGCTGCTGGATGATCCTCTGACTCAGCAGTTCGTCATCACTGTAACACAGCCAACCACTCACCATTTAATTAGAAGGGGTAGATAGTCAGCGGACAGGAGATGGGTGGTGATCTTCTTTGGTGTACTCACATTACTGCTGTGTAATGTGAACTAATGTGTCATAGTTTCTAAATGAGGATATCTGTAACATTTTAAACAAACAGATCCACAGCTCATTTTATGCATTTGGATGAAAATATCAGAAATGAATCTAAATTAGCTCTTTGACTGATACCATTGACTTTACGAATGTCTGACTGCTCCCCTGAGGGCACATTATCGTTCCTCAAAGTAATTAGCGGCTCTGCACTCAAACAGTATAGAGTGACTAATTACCCAAATTATCTCGCGCGCTCATTAGCTTCGGATGGCTCTTGACACTGCTAAGGCACTTTTTAAACAATGGTAGAAATTACACTGTCAAAATGTCACTCGTGGCTGTGAAATAATAGCCGTGCAACTAATCGAATGCGGAAAATTAAATCAAGGCTGATGCATTTCGCACGGTATCTTTATTACTCCCATTAAAAAGCAAAATAGCCTTCCAGAATTATACCGGTCTGTGTAATTGTTGGTGGAGATCCCACACAAACTAGCGCACCTTTGTTTTCAGAGACGTCCTCGTGCTTTTAGAGGCATTAGCTGCACGCCAGTCAATGAATGGGAAGGTAATCAGGTTTAATTCACTGTCACCATCCATCACAGTTAGTGATAACCCAGAACAACCTTTGCATTGCATGCCCGTGCATTTGAATCACAAAGTTCTTGTTACATCAAAGTGGTGAACCAAGATGTTGGCCTTATACTTGATTGGGAGCTTTCTTTGCAGGGTGTTGGTATTGGGGTACATTTATGCATTGTGCTGTTGCCTGTCCTTCCACATAAGAAAAAAGTATCAAATTTTACCAGGAAAAATGCAAACAAACTTACTAATAATATGCTATGTTAAGGGTATCAAACATAAAGCCTGGGGACCGTGTTCGGCCCAGCTCCAATCCAAATATAACTCCAGTCCGGTCCATTGGACACCTCCAGAAAATGTCAAGGAGGGCAGACCTCCTCCATAGCCATTCCTATGGCAACAAAGTAACAGATAAGCAATAATAGACATTTCTATATCACCAGTATTTCTTAATTATAATTTATTAACTATGAATTGCTCTCTTGTAACTGTAATTGCAGGAGATGGTAATGAGGTACAGAACTTTTTTTGTAATTTCACTCTTCTACTTATTTGTGCTGACAGATTTTTTTTTCATTCACTACATCAGCATTTCTTCACCACATAGAAAAACAGAGACGTACTGTATAAATGTAACTTCTTCTTTTCTATTACCTCTATTACAGAAAATAGAGTTTTTCTGTTTCAGCCAACTTAAGATGAAAGTGTGCTGCAATGTGGCCCCAATGTGAAATGAGTTTGACATCCCTGCCCTGTGTGGTTCCCTGCAGCAGGTCAAACTGTCATCATCATAAGATACCTGAATTTGTTCTTGATACTCAAAATGTAAATGGCTACTCATTATGACCCCATCGCCCTCTGTTCTGCTGCCACACATAAGACTAAATTTATACAAAGCTGTGAATGTGAAATGGGAGTAAGCCTGACATTTACTGAACTATTTCACATCTCCCCTAAGGACCTCTTTCCCATTACATGAGTTTTAGTGTCATTCTTAAGCCAATTAATTTATATTCTTTGTTTCACGAAAGGCAAAACTGCTGCAGCATTGCTCTGAGGACTCACTGCCTGCACAAGATCATCTATTGATTTTGGTCTTCCAAAGCCATCATATAGTCATATATTACAGAATATAGTGGGACACAGTGATTTCTGAAACGTTTTTTGAGCTTATTATAGCTCCTTAAAGGAAAACCTTTGCTAAACACTTATGTTGTGTCTCTCATAACACAACATTTAGAGAATATTTTAACTGCTGTAAGGCTCCAACAGTTTGTACCATGAGCAAATCTCAGAGGTTTTTCTTTGTATTCTGTTGTGAGTTTGGAGTGAAAAAAACTAGGATGCTTAACATATAGAGTAAAATACTTTGCAGCCCACCTACTTCTCTCATGCTTTCTGAACTCATTTACTCAGCTTAAATTTATTATAAAGGGGGTTTTACATTATTTTTGGCAAAGGGTAAAGAAAATATTTGGCTTTTCTTTGTTGGCTAAGTTTATTACATAATCAGGTAAAACAGTTTTGTCAATATAAATTATTGATGAGGCACAAAAGGCAAAAAAAAGTCACATCTTCACTTGACAGTAACAGTAAATACAATGCGTGGCATTTCAATACAATGTTGAACTTTCAGCTGCTCCCTTATTAGCAAGGAGTCACCACAGCAGTTAGGTCCACATATTTGATTTGTCTTCTTCACGCCTTTCCTGCTACATCCCAAACGGGATTTGTATCTCTTCCTGGGATCAAACAGGGGATCTTTTGCTTGTTAGGTTAATGTGTAAACCACTACACTATGAAATTAAAAAACCCACAGTTAGGACAGCGATGAACTCTACGCGTCCATTTGATTTCTACGCAGCATTTGGGAGGGACCCTTCAGCAGGATCTGGTGGTCCAGATGGTCGTCTCTAAAACTCCTACATACATATCCACACTGGTATTAAGATTTTCACCACAAAATAGTCACTGGATAGAGTTTAGCTGACCTCCAGACTTTTTTTTTGTTAGGGGGGGTGCTCCTGCCATTTGTTTATGTAAGCTCCATCACCTTCATGAGATAATTTTCCCTAAAAACTAGGTTCTCGCCAAAGAAATTCCATGAATACTAATGCTCGGCTCTCTCGCTTCTTAAGGCTCCACTATTGGCCTTTCTGGAATATTCTTTGCCTTTGATAGGATTAGAGTTGTGTGTTTAGCAGGATAAAACGAATGGAGCACATAAAGTGCAAAGGCTGCGTTTATGAGCCAGCCCTCGCCAGAAATTAAAAAGGCGGAAATATCAATTGGGGCCAGAGGAGTGGCTAAAGATCAATTTTAGCACTTCCCCCTGATAATGTAAAATGACAGTAACTGAAATTACATAAATCAGTCATGGAGAATGAGGTTTTTATGGAGCCAATATGAATCATTTTTAGGGCAAACATGACTTTTAGTGCTGCACAGGAATTGCAGCACAGTGTTTTTTTTTTTTCATGCTACTTAGGTAATTAAATAGGATAAAAAGCCATTTCATCAAGATATGGTGAAATACATTAATTTATACAGCATGTTCCCAGATTAGAATTTTTTAATAGGAAGGGGGATATAGAGCTATTTAAAGAAGCTGTCCTGTGTGGTTTCTTTCGCCTGGCTCTATTAGGACACAGTCCAGAAGTAATTTCTCCTTTAATAAAAAGACTAAGCTGGAAACAGATTTGTTACTAATTTTTGACAATCTTTCAGAAGTGTTGCGTTGAGCCCTCGCGGCCCTGTGTAAATAAACCCATCCACAGCTCATTACACTGACTGAGTAAATACTTTCATTTTAGCCACGCATGCTTATTCGGGGCAGTGGTCGTTCCTCTGCTCTGGAACACTTTGCACTAATGAAAAGGTGCCATGTTCGCTGAGATTGTGATGGATTGAAAGAACACAACCTCTGGAGAGATCTCTGGCAAAGCGTCTCATGAGAGGAGGAGACTGCCGCTGCCGGTCTGAGGAGAGGAGGCGCGTCTGTGCCAGAAAAAAGCCCCGAGATGTGATTGATGCCGATGAACCACAACCTCGAGGCAAACCTCAATCTGGATAAGCTGCTCTTTGTGCCGCTGGCAGCTCCAGTATCAACAATTTGCTGATGGAATCCAGACAAGCGGACATGATAACATCTCAGTGTCCCTCCCAAAGGGTTTTGTTTTTCCAAGTGATGTTAATTTAAAGAATTGAAACTCTAAAAGTTTTAAGTTTTAGAACAATATGGCATACCTTTGATCATCATTGCAGCTAATCTGATTGCAAAACCATGTTTTTTCCCACCCTAAGTTCTAAGCTTCCTAATTAGTTTTCCTGTGCTGTAACACACTGGCTGTCTCACTAAAATCCCAGTGAAAGTTGGGATTTGGCCGCTTCACTGTTGCACATAGGCTCATTTACTCCCTTGCCTAACTGAATTTGCCAGAAAAAGTTCTTTTCTTTCTCACAGAAACTTTAGCAAATCAGTGGAGAGTGCACATTTTTGCTATCAACAAAACCCAGCTGGAAACACAAGGGAGAGGTTTGACACATACAGACTGTACATAAATTTAAAGGGAATATGACAACTCACTTCTTATCTTGAGTGTCATGCATTTAACAATTGCTGAACTTTAGCAGCTGCTTTATAAGAAATAACTTTTTAAAGTGGACCTTTACAGCTCAATTGTTTTAATATTCTTGGACTTTATTAGATTAGCTTTGCATGATTCAAAATTCAAAATGATCGATCTTCCACAGGGGCTTTGGTACAGCCCCTCCTCAGTTTGTCCCCAGCTGAAAACAAGTCGTTTTTGGCATTCTTCCTTTTAATGATGCCTTCTCTTTCCTTTTGATTGGCTGCCCTTCGTAAATAGAAGTTTTGAACAGCAGTTTAAAAATCTATCTGAAACTTATGTCATTATTTGACACCTTGGACATGTTTCATATGCACCATGCATATTTTAAATGTAAAATGTTACTCATTACAGTGTATCATAGACTTGCTCACTGTTAAAATAAAAGGCTGTTGCATGGATCTTTGTTTGTTGCTGGAATAATTTACTCCTGTGTAGCATTTGGCCGTGTGCCACATTAATCACCAGGGTAATGGGAAGACAGGCCTATTGACCAGTAGTCCAATAGGACAGAGGCTCAGGACATACAAATCAAAGCTGTCCGGCTTCATATTGACAAGGCTGTCCACAGGAAGCAAGATTTATTTGCCAGGTGACAGGGGAATGAGCACAGGAAGTCATGGAGATGTGATTTGGCTCAGGATCAGCCAGATCTGCACAAATTAATGGTTTATTGTGTATTTAAAGGGCAACTGGCAGTTTGGTAAATCCCCAAAGTAAAGCCAGAGGTGAAATGTGTGTTCTGCTTTTGGTCTAATGCACCTGTGTGTAGGAGGGTGGTCAGGTGTGTGAGAGCTGCTCACGGTGAGCTTCCTCAACATGAAAAAGTGAACAATGACGAGTTTTCTGTTTGCCCCTGTATTTTAAGAAGTTTGGTGTATCCCGCCAAGTCTTTGGAATCTAAAGGACCTCATCTGCAGTACTGTGAGCAGTCATCACTAACTGACCGGGGCATAGACCATATGATGTTGCACATTAAATCTTTTCTTTCTGACAGGAACAAATGTCGAACTATCACATTAGTGAATTGGTTTTACAGTCTGAGCTCCATTCTTTGTTTGTGTGTGTGCGTGTTTTTTGTTGGGGTTTGTTTTGTTTTTTTGGTTTTTTGCAGTGTGCTTTATTGGCAGCAGATATGTCAGGAATAAATGACCTCTATTTCCACAAGCAGACCTGTAGTGTTCTCTCTGCAGTAAAGCACAAAGAGGGATGCTGTTTATTGTTCATTCAATTCATTGTGGAACCGCAGCACAGAAGTGTGATGAATGTGCACTTTGCAGCCAACTGAGGAGTTTCACAAGCAATCAGTGAAATGCAGATTTGAGAGAGAAGGGGCCTTTCTATTGTAAAGGGAAGCTTCAATACTGAAGCAGTACTGAAGTAGCATATTTAAATGTTTACAGGGTGTTTTTGTGCACAGGATGTTTTGACGTGTCAGTGTAGAGAACCACTGGAACTCAGTGCATTTATCCATCCATCTGTTCTTTTCCGCTTAGCCAATTCAGGGTTGGGGGACTGGAGTCTATCCCACCTACCATAAGGCGAGAGGCAGAGTAAACCCTAGACAGGGTCCCCAGTCTGTTGCAGGGCTTACACAGAGAGACACACAACCATTCACACTCGCATTCACACCAATGGGCAATTTAGAATTACCAGGGAAGAGAGAGCTGAGTGTAAAAGCAAAGCTCTCAATTTACCGGTCGATCTACGTCCCTACCCTCACCTATGGCCACGAGCTGTGGGTATTGACTGAAAAAACGAGATTGCGGATACAAGTGGAGGAAATGAGCTTCCTCCGAAGGGTGGCTGGCCTCTCCCTTAGAGATAGGGTGAGAAGTTCGGCCATCCGGGAGGGGCTCAGAGTAGAGCCGCTGCTGCTCCACATCGAAAGGAGCCAGCTGAGGTGGTTCGGGCATCTGACAAGGATGCCCCCTGGGCGCCTCCTGGGTGAGGTGTTCCAGGCATGTCCCACCGGGAGGAGGCCCCGGGGCAGACCCAGGACACGCTGGAGAGATTATATCTCTCGGCTGGCCTGGGAACGCCTTGGTGTTCCCCCGGATAAGCTGGAGGAGGTGGCTGGGGAGAGGGAGGTCTGGGCCTCTTTGCTTAGGCTGCTGCCCCCGCGACCCGGCCTCGGATAAAGCGGATGAGGATGGATGGATGGATGGAACCTAACCCCACTAACTGCCTGTTTTTACACTGTGGAAGGAAGACAGAGAACCCAGAGAGAACTGACACAGACACGTGGAGAACATGCAAACCCCGCAAAGAAAGGCATCGGCCAGATGGTGGATTCAAACCCAGAAAGGTTCTTGCTATGAGGCTAACCATGGTGTCTCTGCCTGACATGTAGAAGTGGTCAAGATGAGGTTCAAACCAGAATGGTTGTTGGTGCCAGACATGCTGGTCTGAGTACTTGAAGAACTGCTGATTAACTAGGATTTTCCCACATACAGATCTAAAGAGCAATTTCAGCAGCATGTCTCAGTTTTTCTACCTGCTAATTGTGTAAAATTACATAAAATTTTCTGTTGCTCATTGCCCAGATTGTCATGTATTTATGAAAGTTTTTGTTGGAAAAAAATTGTTGATGTCAGAAGTCAGAGGAGAATAACCAGACTGCTTCAATCTGATAGGAAGGGAACAGCAGCTCAAATAACAACTCACCGGAACCAAGGTCTGCAGAAGAGCATCTCTTACTACCACAAAACTATTGCTACTTAGATGCCTAAAGTATATAGTTTCACATATGTTATAACATTTGATCTTCCCTAACAGCCCTTACAACATTTTCAGAACCGCCTGACTATCTCCGCTTCCTTTTCTCAGGAGTGGGACCCATTGCGGTCTTCTGCTGCTGTAGCCCCCTCATCCTCACCACAGACTGCTTCAAGGTTCAGTCTGTGGTGTGTTCAGATAGTAGAAGTAGTAGTTTTTATGTCAGGACTGTAAACACGTTTTTTAAAGGCCGCATAGACAAGAAATTTGGAATCAGATACTGTCATAAAATATGAAATGAAATAAATAAAGTGCAACTCAGTTCGCGGTTATCAAACAAAAGTCAATCAACGCTCGCAGAGGACCGTTATTTTATTTTGAAGTTTACCTGGCAACAGCTGAGGTAATACTTTGATTTTTTTTTTTCTGCTTGAATTCAAGTACACCCCCTCATCCTCAGGACAAGAGGATGGACGCTCTAACATACACCGCTCCGCCACAGATCCGCCGTTCAGTGTGTTTACAGGAGGATGAATGAAGAGGCTGGTGGTGCAGCAGCGTGCGGACGCGCAGTGTGCTACCGGCTGTGCTCGTGTCGCTAGTATAATTATTATTATTATTAACAGTGTGTTACTGGTTTGACTGGCAGACGACACACTGGAAAAGCACCGAGGCAAGACAAAAACCCGACTTTCCAGCATCCGTAAGCCTTCAGAGATCATCTGTGTTAGTGTCCGGTGTTTGATTCATCTGCATTACAGCGCCATTCGCGTTTCCGTCATACATATTTACATCTCGTCTTTCTGTTTATGTATTTCACGGCAGTGTTGATATTTTTTTCCTATGGCCTGTGACGATGACAGTGACGCGAAAGCTGCCTATGTATCGCCAGCTGACAGATCCATATACTATGATTTATGTGTTTTTCTTCGCTTATATAACAGCCTATATGCGACTTTATGGCTTTACAGCAGCGCTCTCCACCTACATGATCTGAAGGGGGGGAGGGCTAAATAAGTTAAACAGGACGGTATAAAGAGCCCGAAGGCCTGACTGCGAACGGCTAATTCAGTGTCTGACAATCAGTGAAACCGAGAATTTATTTACATGCAATTTGAGGAAGACTTGATTTTGCAATACGTAGACAGATAGAAAAACACACATTTCAATAACTTCTCTCATCTCTCTCCTGTAGATTTGAACATGGTCTCCCTGGTCTACTTAATAATCAGAAGATGCTGCATAAACAAACCTAAACATAGCTGAGTTAACAGAGGGTGGGACCACATAATCTGCTCTCTGAAGGATAGAAGTTGATGCATACTAACTGTATGAGGGCCCTCAGCTTCTCCCACAGCTGTGTGCTGTGCTGTAAGTATGTGTTTGTGTCATATCTCTCATATGAGAGAATAACGTGCATAAATAAGTGTATTTGGATGACTCCTGTGTTGCAGAGGTCTGGTTGTTCACAAACAGTGCACAGCAGGAACACTGAGTAATTATCTCATCATTTTTAAGTCATTTAGATTGTTTTGCAGTGCATGTCGTGTAAAGAACTGGATCAGTAGACACACACTTAACATCACAGTTTCCTGTGATTCAAATCACTTCCAGTGTGAATCTTTTTGAGCTGGGAAGTGAAGAGTCATGGGCTGTGGGGGCAGCAGAACTGACGCTTTGGAGCCTCGCTACCTGGAGAGCTGGACAAAAGAGACGGAGTCGACATGGCTGACGAGCACAGACACAGATATCCCCTTGTCATCCATCCAGAGCATCCCCTCTGAGAACTCAGAGGCTGGCTTCACTTCTGAGAAAACAATCAGCCCTGGTAAGAAGAATGAATTACTGTATGGCTGAGCAGATGGGTGAATGAATACTGAATTAATCTCTTAACCGGAGCAGGCATTAATTTAACCTGCTGAAAAGAAATATCCTTGATTACTGTATGAAGAAATATAAAGGGGGGTGGGAGGCTTCCCCATCAGAATTTAATATATCTGTAACAGATGATTTTAAATCTGTTTGTTTTTGCATCAATCCATAGTTTCTAATGTTATTGTTCTACTGCCGTTTTACATGAGTAAGGTACATCCTTTAAAATCTCACTGCTGTAAATAATTTGAACATACTAGCAATGACTTGCCCATTCTTTACACTCTTTCTATCAAAGCGGAGTGGACCATCTCTTCATGTCAAGGGCTGTGCTGATGGCATGCCTGATTTCAACAAGAATCCATTATGCAGAAGAAAGAAAACAGAAACATGAGTGACAGAGGAAGTATCCACTTTAGAGACCTTTGTTCTTCTAGTGTGCAGTTAGTTGTATGTGCCTCTACATACAGGTCAGGACATCAGAAACAGATAAATCTCTTAGATGGATCCTCTTCTTTTCTTTGAAGCCAAGGGGAGATGAGTCAGTAAATGGGGATGATAGGCTGCTTCAAAAGCCACTGTGCTCAAACAGGGCTCAGCTCTCATGGCAACAGATACAGGCATGAGTGAATGCAGGGAGAGGAGCCTTGATGTAATTGTGAAGGCAAATTGACTTGAGCTTCAATGTGGAGAGATAAAACAGACCCAAAATTGGCTAAATTAATCAGCAGCTGGGAACCAAACAGATTTTTATGACAATAATCATAATAAGTTGTGGTTCAGTATGTCTAGAGAAAATATTCATTAAAATGTCCTCATTTCGTGTTTTGGTTTTGTCCAACCTGCACCATATGTCATCTGTCATCATTAGACACATGGTCACACATTAACGAGGAGATGAGGTGTACACACATCTGTAAAATGCAAACATCGACTACCTGCGAATAACTGATCACAGCTCACGCCTCCACAGTACCATCAAGTTGGTTCAGTGTAAGACAACTAAGTTGTCAATATGTAATCGCTACCGTTTCATTTACCGATGACTTCTAACAGAAGCTAATTGTGGCATAGCGGTTATCTTATCAAGCTGAAATTGATTAACTTCAAGAGAAAAAAAACGAAAATTCATAGAAATGTATAAAAGCTACAAACACATAAGCAGACATAGCTGAACCTCTACATCTTTACAGTTCCAGATTTCTTTGAAGACGGCCTCCCGCCACCGGCTCAGGCCTACCTAAAGGTCTGCTCGGCCATGTCTGAAGCCAGCCTGAACGATGTGAAGCCCAGCAGCACACCAACAGCACTGGGCTCTCCGCGGCAGGACACGACGATGCCTTCTTCTGGAACCACAGTGCAGCGCAGAAGTGTTTTGCACACTGAAGAGATTGTAAGCCTTTCCTTCTGTAATGTGTTTAAATGTGCTCGAGACAGCTCACAGCACCTTTTTTTCCCTGCAATACTGACCTACATCTAAGGTGTGGCGCATCAAACATTTCGTTTCACATTTGGAGCTAAACACATTCATACAATCACTTCTAAGATTTTGCAAGCATGTCATTGAAATTTGTTAGAAAGCTATCTGACAAATCACAGGCAGACCATTTATTTTAATAGTATGTCAAAGACAAGAAATGTGATGTGTGGAGTGCCTCAAGGTACCTGTTTGGGACCACTGTTAGTTTTGGATTTTATTAACGATTCTTTTTTAAAAATTTTAATATCTCAATTGATATGTTAGATATTTGAAGGCAGTAGAAAATTGGATGAAAGATAATAAACTGATGTTTAATGTTAGCAAACCAAAGTGTATGGTAATGCAGGTATCAACCAAAAACAAAACAAATACTTAATCTTAGGTAATAATAATATTCCCATGGAACAGTTGCAGACCAGGAGAGAAACTGATTAGGTAGAACAGTGGATTGTAAATTAACATGGTCGAAACATACTGATATTATAATTTAATAAGTAATATAGGTAGAGGTCTGTCAGTGGTGTGGTTTAAACATTAATGACATCAGAGGCTATAAAACATGTTTTAACCCTTGTGTGGTGTTCGTATTTTTGTTACTCAGCCAGTGTTCATGGGTCTGGTGGACCCGCTAGAGTTTTGGCTTTCCAAATTAACACTATCAAACAATTTTATGTTAAATTACTCAACAGATGTTTACTTCATCCCAATTACAAGACATATGAACAGCAAACATGGTTAATTTTTTCCTTTTACCTTTGTTAGATCACATTTATGAATTAATGTACTTCTCGTTTTTCTTTTATATAAAATGTTATAAATAAATCAGTTATAATCAAGTGGAGTGAGTGGAAAGACACAACACATTTACACGTGAAAAAATAATTAATTGTTTAATTTTTCTTTTCAAAAAAAAAACTGAACACGGGTCTCACAGACCCGAACACCATACAAGGGTTAAATCAATTTGTTCTGTCGCAGTTTGATTACTGAAGTGTAATCTGGTTGAGTGCTTCATCAAAAGAAATTTTAAAAAGTGCACACAGAAAACAATTTACAGAACTATGATAGGATAGAACTCCTTACCAGTTTATATTATGCAACAGAGTACTAAAGATGAATTAAAATATTTGTTAAGACATGAAGACAGAGACATAACGTTAAAAGGGAAAGACCATCTATGAATCGAGGAGGGGGCCAAAGGGTACATCTTTCACCATCTTACAATGCTGTGATGGCAGCCATTCCCCAACTCTCTGTGAATGATACTTATGGCCATTGACCAATGGTCTTTGATCAATGGTTGTTTATCAATGGTCATGACAATTTGCATATTAATGATCAAGGAACTGACCTGTCAACCTATTGTTCATTCAGTGGGCTGTTTTCAGTTACTGTGCAAATGTACTGTTTATAAGGTTGGGGTAACCTGCAGTCAGCTGAGACTGAAGAAGTCACTTGGATGCAATGAAGTAATGCAGATGTTGACTATTGCTTCTTTTGGTGTCCTTTTATAAACTAGTTTTATGTTCTGCGAAATTCAGTGCTGTCTGTATAAGCAGAATTGGCTTGTTTTACACTGACATGTTGTTGATGTTGGCTTGAGTGTGTAGGACCCCAGGAAGAATATTTACCACACTGTCAGTATTTCAGTGTTTTTTATTATTTTTTATTGTCCATTTATTCTCCATTAACAGACAAAATGGCAGGACAATCGGATGTCGACCAAGCAGGTGACCATTACAGTCACCCAGAGCATCCACCAGGTGGACAAGAACGGGAAGGTGAAGAAGTCCCTCACGACATATGAGGTCATGAAACCAGTGGAAGCTATCAAACAGGTGGCGACACAAAACGCCTGAGTGCAGGGGGACATTGGAAGAAGCCAAAAAATGAAAATAATTATGACTGTGAAAGAAATCGAACAGGTTTTGTGGTCTGACAGGTGTCGAAAGCACAAAAATCAGATTTCTAGTGCATTTAATACTTTACGATGTATGTTTTACTGACATGTTGGAGACTTTTACAAGAGACATTTGATCAAACAAGCATGGGGTAACAGGCAAAACAAAACGTGGTATGTTACAGCGAATGTCATATTAAAAGCAATTGTAGTATATTACAGCTGACAGCTTGTTTCCACATCAGTGTAAAGAAATCATTGCTTAGCACTGAACTCGAAAATAGTTTAATCCAGAGTATTTTCACATTTTAAGATGTGGTTGAACATTAACATAGGTGTAAAACTATTACTGCAATATTATTTAATATGATATAAATGTTTCATAGTTTTGTTACTTGGCATTGATGCACCATTTGTAGTCGCTGCTGTCCTACAAAGCAAAAGGCTCAGGAAACTGACTGTGACGATTGCACTATTTACAGTGAAGCCTGGACGGAGGTTTGTGATAATAAAAAAGAAAAAGCGCTCACGAACAGCATCGTGTTTTGTAAGATATTGAGGTTACTTTTTAAAATTCTGTCGTTATTTGTGTTTTCTAATGATAATAAATTACACACCGAAATGTACTGTCCTTTTAAAATGAACTCATTTGGCATGCTCAAAGACAATCAGGTAATCATGTGGCCTTCAGCTGAGGTACCTCTGTATATATGTGAGCAATAGATCAACAGTAATAGTCTTTATACTGATGATGTTGACAGCGTTGAGCTGATCTGGTGTCAGCTTGACAATGAAAGTGTGTGAATCTGGTTTTGATGGTCATAACGGATCTGCCCTGATCTAAACAATGGCTCCTCCTTTTTCATCCACTCGTCTGCACAGAAGTCTGGGAAGAAGAAAGTAATCTCTCTTTGAGCCGACTCAAGAGAATCTACAGAAAACAATAACAGAATGGAAAATCAAAAATTTGCATAGTAATTACAGGCTTCTTTTTAATTGGTCTAAAAATGTCATTTATGTGCAACCAGAAAGACACGTTACTATAAAATATTAAGATGGATTCCAAGATCTGCTATGAAAATAAACGCAAATCTTAAACATTTCTTACATTTTCATGCAGCAATACTACTTGTCACATGTTCAAAATATAAATGTACAATACTGTGCAAAAGTCTTGAGCCTTCAATTCTTTATAGTTTTTTCCCCAAATAAGCCAGACTTATAATAAATCTTATAATAGAAATAGCTCTCCATGATTTCTGCTGTTCCCTCATTTTCAGTCCAGTCCTTCTACCTGACCATCTTCTGAAGAATGTTTTGTTTGTTTTTTCATGTCCTTCAAAAAGCCTGGAGAACTATTCCTGAAACTACAGAAAGCTGTTTTTGCCTTTTATTTTCATGCATGTTTGCACGTTTCAATAAATCATTGTACCCATTTCCCAATTTTCTAGTGAAACAAAAAGAAAAGAGGAGGGTTTTGCACAGACTATGCCTATTCTGTTTTCTGCCCAATGACACCAAACACCATTATAGAAACTGATGGGCTTTAAAAGATGTGAAATTGAGTCATGTGTAAAGTTATATATAGTTATAATAATAATGGATTGCATTTATATAGCGCTTTTTGGGGCCCTCAAAGCGCTTTACAATTCCACTATTCATTCACTCTCACATTCACACACTGGTGGAGGCAGCTACAGTTGTAGCCACAGCTGCCCTGGGGCAGACTGACAGAAGCGAGGCTGCCATATCGCGCCATTGCCCCTCTGGCCAACACCAGTAGGCGGTAGGTGAAGTGTCTTGCCCAAGGACACAACGACCGAGACTGTCCGAGCCGGGGCTCGAACCGGCAACCTTCCGGTTACAAGACGAACCACCAACTCTTTGAGCCACGATCGCCCCACTATTACCTCTTGCATATGTTTAAGATAATATATTCACAATAATAGATTATTAACATTACGCATATCATTTTGTTATCATTTTTTTAGCATTATGAAGCTTGGGAGCTTTTTTACCTGAGCCATGAGTTGTGTTCCTTGTGTCTGTGAGTCCAAACTGGCCCCTGATGGAAGCAGGCGAGTTGAATCTGGCTCTGAACACTTTGGTCGGCCCCATCAGTTCTCTCCAGTGGCTTATGGCATCCTCCCTGGCTAAAATGTACGCTCGCATTGGCCCACTGAGGACAAATTTCCACAGCAGTCATGAATCTGACTTTGAACACTGCTGATGTTTTCTAGATAACAGACCAAAAAAAAAAAAAAAAACACTCTTCATACAAATCTAATCTATTCACCCCCAGGACCTCCTGGGAAGACAGTTCAGCCATAAATAAATCCGTTTTAGCTAAACAATGCCAGCTGGTGCGGCATCAAGCTTGACTGGCTGACACACTTGAAGATGCTTCCTATGTTTGCGATATCAATAGCAGCAGTCAGAGAAGGGTTGCTGTAGCAACTACTGCTTCACTGCTGTGAGCAGACAAAAAAAAAGACAAAGTAATTACAAACGCCTTTAACAATCCAATGGAGGCTCGCAGCAGGAGGACCTATTGTGAGTGGTCTGCATAGCGATATTTAGGCTACTGCACCAGGGAATTGTGTTCTAAACACGGATAACTGAAACTCCTGTTGTCCTGTTTTGGGAAAATCGTTTACTGGTGCCTTACTGAGCATGAAATTGGAGTGCTATCAGCAGAGGTGCTGATGGCTCTCCATCCATTATTCCATTTAAAATACAACACCCAACAACAATCATCCAAACACATAAAATTGTAACTCAATCACATGGAGTCAACGAAATCTGTCCATGATATAAGCATGGAGGCTTACCTTGACATGAATTCAACAAGTCTTTGATAGAAGAATCTCCCTGAGATTTGTAAAACAGAAATAATAAAGAAAGAAAGAATAAAGACCTTCAATAACAAAAAGGAGAAATCAGCTATCCTTCATTTGACAAGACATTTATTTCTTTTAACTGTCATACATACAGTGCACCCTGCTAAAATAGGCTGCTGACTCATTTATTTGGGTACATCATATACTACAGCAGTATTTTTCAGTAAAGCTTAAACACAAATGAATTGTTTCCAAACCTGAATGTTCAGCATAAAACCTCTCAGAGTCCTGTCGTCTCCAGACCAGATCTTTGCATCTAACAATCCCAAAGTTGTTGTCTAGAATTCTCTGGTGAAGAGCCTGAAAGACAGAAATCACGATGTTTGTCCTCCAAGTTGCATCAAAACATGACTGGATCAACTTTAGATGCTTTTTCCTGTGTGTAGATTTTTTTGCAGAGAAAAAGTTAAAAATTGACAGCTCTGCTTCAAAAGGTCATCCTCTTGTGCTTTAACTTGAGATGACAATAAAGTAATGCACATTAACAAGTGAAATTAAACCTATCACTGATGGAATATTTTATGATAGACACAGCTGCTATGATTTTGAAGCGTCCAGGTCTGTGAGGTGAGAAAATGCTTCTTTACCACTCGATAAAATTGATATCAGAACAGAAAACATCAATTAATTAATTGCTGTTTTATTTGACAGTGGGTTAAAAAAAAAAAAGCAATTAAACGGAAAGATATGTTCATTTATGCTTCATTAATTCCAAAAACTAATCTTTATAGATTAAACAAATAAGGAACACAGTATTTAAATCACACCATGCAAACTGTTACACCCTGAGAAAGAGCAACAAATGTTTGAAATCTTGAAAAATGAAAATAACATTCACTGGTCATTTTATTAGGTACAGCTGTTCAACTGCTCATTCATCAAATCAGCCAATCACATGGCAGCAAGTTAATAGACATGTAGGCATGATGAAAACAACCTGCTGAACTTCAAACAGACCATCAGAATAGATGTATTTCAGAAATCGATGATCTACTTGTTGGGGCCTGAGGTCAGAGAAGGATGGCCAGACTGCTTTGAGCTAATAGGAAGGCAACAGTGACTCAAACAATCGCCCATTACAACCAAGGTCTGCACAAGAGAATTTCTCAACATGTTGAACCTTGAAGCAAATGGGCTACATGAGCAAAAAGAAAACACTGGGTGCCAGTCCTGTCAGCACAGAACAGGAAACTGACTCCACAATTCACACAGGCTCACCTTAACTGGACAACAGAAGAGTGGAAAATGTTATCAGGTTCTGATGAGTCTCCATTTCTACTGTAACATTTGGATGGTAGAGTCAGAATTTTGTGTAAACAACATTAAAGCAGGGATACATCCTGCCTTGTATAAATAGTTTAGGCTGATGGTGGTTGTGTAATGATGGAGATTTTCTTGGAACACTTTTAGTACCAGTTGAACAACACTTAAATGCCACAACCTGTCTGAGTATTACAACTGTCAGAAAGCTCAAAATATCTCAAACTGGTTTCTTGAACATAGACAATGAGATAACGGCACTCAAATGGCCTCCACAGATCAGTCACCAGAGCTCAATCCAATAGAGAACCTTTGGGATGTGTGGGAACAAGAGAGTCTCATCATGAATGTACAGCCAACAAATCTGCAGCAACTGTGTGATGCCATTATGTCAATATCAACCAAAATCTCAGAAGAATGTTTGCAGCACCTTGTTGAATCTGTGGTAGTCTGTAGCTTTCAGACTACAACTTCAACTGTGTAATCTTAGGTCTTAAACTCTGTAACTTAAACATCAGGGCAGCTTACCTCTAGCATCAAAGGATGAGCCACAGCATCTGGTTTGATGACCGCCAGGGTGAGCTGCAGCACTTTGGACAGGCGAGCACTTGTCAGCAACATTATCTAAAGACTGAACAGAAAATACGCCCTCAATGATAAGATCCAACTCGCCTAAAAGTACTTACATTTTTAGTTAAATTAATACAAAACAAACACCACAAGCAACGAAGATGCGACTTCTTTTTCGATTTTTTTTTATCGTTAATTTACCATTAATATAAATCATATAAAGTTAATAAAAATACGAAGATTTTCTGCGTGACAGTTTCCAACCCATCAGTGCTAAGTTCGTGACTGACACTAACCTCTGTTGTGACTTCTGTCCAAAAAAGAAAAAACAATCAGTTTGTAACGGGGAGCAGAGCAACGGCCGCCGACATACTGTTAAATAAAAACGCTGTGCAAATACTGTTGCAAATAAAAACGCGTAATTTTTGTGGAGTTAGCGGTTATCTACAACTGTAGCGTGTGAATATAGTCTGCATCCTTGCTTGTCCAATTACACCAAAAACAATGCTAAAAATGTGAAAATTAGCTGAACGAGTCGTTGTTTGGTCTGTCCGTTCGTAAAAAGGGTCCCCAGAAACAGTGCCAGCAGAGTTTGTTCCCCCGCGAGAAGAAGTAAAAACATAGATTTCATGTCTTATAAATTTTAGTTCTAATAGAAGCTTTTTGGAATTATTTTTCTTGATTTCCACAAAATGTGTATGTAGAATAGGAACGTAACTACACGTAGGTACTGGCATACTGAGATTCCATATATAAATACTGCACTTATTATTGCATTTGGCAGTGGAATGAGACAAATACTTTCCTATTGTTCCCGTATTGGAACGCTAGGAAAATGGAAAAATGTCATCTGGTCAGAAGGCAGTGTCAGAATTTGATGTAAATTACACAAAAGCATGGATCCATAATTCTTTATATAAACTGTTCAGTGTAAACAGTATAATGATGTGGGAGATATTTTCTTGGAAAACTTTAGTACCAACTAAGCTTTGCAAAAAAGTCACAGCATGCCTGAGTATTGTTAATGTACAGATAACACTCCATGTCACAAAGATCAAATTATCTCAACAGTGAGTTCACTGTACTCAAACGACGCAGTCACCAGATCTCAATCCACTAAGATGTGGGAGAATTGGAGATTTGCATCATGGATGTGGAGCAGACAAATCTAGAGCAACTGTTTGATGCTGTCATGTCAATATGGACCACAAATTTTTGAGGAATGTTTTCAGCACTTTGTTGAATCTGTGTCCTGGAAAATTTAGACAGTTCTGAAGGCGAGGAGTAGGGGAGTGGGTGCAAACCAATACTAGCAAAATATACCAGATCAAGTGTCCAGTGAGTGTGCCCTTCTCGTTATTAATGTTTAATTTGTTTCCTAGATTATTGGAAGGAAATTCTTTGTACATATACACTAAATGAATATTGCACCTGGGTTGTCTTGTAAAGCAAAGGACCAGCAGTTCCAAGTATGTGATATAAACGATCGATATAGAGAAATTTCCCTGCACATCAAAGTGAGCAAGAATGTTTGAACATAAAACCGAGACGTCGAGTTCAGCAGCACACCAGCTACAAGCAGGGACTGGAACGAGACAGATTTTTGTCTCTGGTATTTCAACACTGGGGCAGATCAGACATACAGTATGAATTACAAACACAGCGCACATTCCAGCAATGCAAAATGGCCACACCCTTGAAGAGTAGAGATTGTGTGTGTGTGTGTGTGTGTGTGTGTGTGTGTGTGTGTGTGTGTGTGTGTGTGTGTGTGTGTGTGTGTGTGTGTGTGTGTGTGTGTCTGACATTCAGAGAGACAGAATGGGGGGAGGAGGGTAGTTAGATGTCCCACATAGGTTTCTCCCACCTGCCCATGTCATGTGACTTGGGGTGACAGGACAGCTGTTACCTCCCATGAGAGGGCTGAAGAGGATAAGAAGAGGTGCAGAGTTAAATTGGATATATTTTAAGAGTACAGACTGAAGACCTAAATTCTATGTAACCTGTAGTTTTTGTATTTTGTATGGCTTTACAACCCACACATATCCATACACATCCTCCACTGACAATAAAGGCATTCAACTCAATCGTCAGGAAGACGTGAGAGAAAAGAAACTTGGATATGAAAGTTGTGTGAGGGTGTTGTGCTGTTTTATGATCACTTGCTTTGCTGTAAATAAATTGCAAATGAAATACTGTTGCTGAGTGACACAAAATACAGGTGATTTTGTGTTTTTTACACTTATGATTTTGTCTAAGGTAGGGTGTCAAACATAAGGTGTGAGGATCAAAATCTGCTCACCGAAGATTCCAGTTGGGCCCACTGGATGACTTGGGAAAATATAACTTTTGTACTTTTAACTATATTTTAATAGGTTTTACAGCTTTTCCTGCTGATAAAGCTCTCCCCTGGAAGCTTTCATACTACACTTAAGTAGATATGTAAAAGATAAACAATAAAATGACAGACGAATTTATGTTTTTCATTGTGGAGTATAGAAATTTCATCAATCAACAAAAAACTTAATGTTTTATAAATATAGGACAGTCTGAGCAGTGAGCTACAAGAAAATTGATCATGTATAGAGACTGAGATGTGCTGTTGAAATTACACTTCATCTCATATCAAGATATATCTGGGATTAAATATGTCGCTAAATGTCTTTACACTGACAGAAAGTGCAGTTTCACTCCTCTGGCCCACTTAATATCAAAGTAACCCTCAATGTAAAATGAGTGTGGCATCCCTGGTCTAAGGCGTCATGATATCAAATCAAAAATTAACATGACAGGATCAAATGTGGCTGTTCAGCCATGCTTACACAGATATCCTGTACATTTTTAATCAGCAAAATTTTATAACCACATTGGCAATCAGCACCATATTAGCAAGTATTATAAGTGGAAGAAGATACATGTAACACATGTAAAGGTAGCTCAGTTTTACATGCAAAAGTACCCTAGTCGCCCTTTGATCTTGTACTAATGAGTGCACATTTAACACCAGCAAGAATTTTATTATCTTGTTCCAGCAGTCAACAGGATAACCTGAAATACTTTTAGGACCTTACATCCCCCAAATGAGTTTATATGGCTGAACTGTCTGGTTATGGAGATACTGCGAGTTTGATACTATCCGTGTAATATAAGCAGCATTAAATTTACACAACACCAGCGTCTTTTCCAGGAAAAATAGTTTTTTAATGTTAAACTTTTTTTAAAACATCAGTCGTTCTTGTATTTCTTTTTAAGCCACACTATCATAATTGCAATTTGGAATGATAAAAATAATTTGTTGCGACCATTTATATACCTAAACTGCTCAGAAGTGTTAAAAAATAGTGTTTGTTTTAATCTTGAAATTGTTATTGCCTTAATATGAAATAACTTGTTAAATGTTAATGTTAAAGGATTTTTTTTTTTCCACAAAGGGCTCCTTCCAATTCTGCCTGTGTCCGCTCAGCATCTCTGCAGATGATGTATTGAGGAGCAGTCACTGAGAAGTACACCAAACTGCCTGAAAAGCAGTTTTCAGATGGTAGAGCGCAACACTTGGACAGAACAGACATCATCGATGCTCACTGCTGACTCTCTCTCTTTCTTTTTTTTTCCCGTTCCTTTTTTTTTTTTGCCTGTCCCATTTGGCTCTTTTGCCATCAGAATTATTGTCTAAAGGCAAAGAAAGATGCCCAACGGATTCACTTT
This sequence comes from Rhamphochromis sp. 'chilingali', assembly GCF_963969265.1. Classification (NCBI taxonomy): domain Eukaryota; kingdom Metazoa; phylum Chordata; class Actinopteri; order Cichliformes; family Cichlidae; genus Rhamphochromis; species Rhamphochromis sp. 'chilingali'. The sequence goes on along the minus strand of NC_137932.1, from coordinate 9,274,762 downwards.
ACCAAATTGACCATCCCAGCCTTGCCGTAATGGTCACTGCTGACTCTCACTTCAAGTGTTCTCAGCTGGTCGGCTGATTCAGCTGATCCTGCACTCTTTGACCACCATAAAACTCATCTCTGTTTCATCTCCGTGCCACTGCTGCTGTTGCTTCTCTTGCTTCTCTTCCTTCCCTTGCTTCTGGCTCTCCTGCAGTTGTCGTTCCCTTTTGGTGGGAGTCAACTGACAACTGACTTACTCACGACCCCCACGGGTGCTTGGGTGTCCATAGGCTGCTCATTCTTTTGCCAGTAGCCACCGCAAAGTATCACGTGGAAAAGGAATGCTTAATGTGAGAAAAAACTGAGCTTTTGTCATGACCAACTGTGATGGAAATGTGCACAGCATCTTCACGTAGTTACACTGTTTAAAACGAGTGTCAATTATTGATTGATTTATTGAATGTATGCTTATTTTATTGGTTTTAAACTAAATGTGTTATATTTTTGCTGCCCTCTTGCTGGTTTTAATTACTATCCTGTTATTCTTTTAATTTTTAGGCTGTATCATTTTTATATCAAGTCCCTTTTTTTAATGGTTTCATGCACTTGATGATTTCTGTTTCTGTGAAAGACTTGGTTGTTTTATCAACAATAATGCATATGTTGTTTTAAATAAATATTAAAATAAACTAAATATTTATTACATACACAACATAGTTGTTAAACCTTATCCAAACTAAATGGTTCAGTTTAAGAAATTTTACGAGGAAATAATGAGCCTGAACAAGTAACAGTTTAATATCTTCCCTTATAATTACCCTTTATTATCCTCTACAGTGAGGCATTTAGTAAAAATTCCATCTGATTTACTACTATTTATATACACACATACTGTATATCGATACACAGGAGGATGTATGGTGTCACATCGCCTTCAGGTATTGGTTTCTATGACAAGAAACATTCACAAAGTGATCCAGTTATTATTTGAAAGACAGTGTTTAACAAACTTATTAGACCAAAAACTTGTTTAAAAAATCATATTTTTATTTATTAGGCAGGATTAAAACCTGAAATCAGGTTTTCAGAAACCCCTAAAACTGCTTTTTCTGTTCAGAAATGAAAATAAATAAATATAATTTGGCATCTTAATCTAAAACTAAAAACATTTTGTCAAATAGTCAATTTGAAAATTCATGGATAACAACAATAGTTACATTTTAGCACTCAAAACATTATTTGATTAAAGAGCTGGCACATACTTGTGGATTAACCATTACAGAAACATTCCAACAAGTCATTTTAGTAATTTCTAATACTAATAGATGCTATGATTTTTAATATTAGCAGTTAGATATGCTTGCCTGCGAAGTCATTTCAGCCTGTCATTGCCATTATGTAATTGAGCTGACAAAACATCCTACCATGCTTTGGTACAATAGCACAGTGAATATGATCGTTTAATAAAATTGTACTTAATTTGTCCCCTGCTATCGTCCAAAATCAGACCTCATGTGTCACCTCTGACTGCTGCAGTAGGCCCTTCTAGGGTGACACAGGCTCCAGTGTAACACCCAGAACCCTTTCATGTCCTAACTGTCGGGCTGGTGAGAAAAGTGTGGGATGTGTTTCCTGTTTTGGCACCTTTGGATGGCTTCAGTATCAGACTGAAGCCTAGTCCCAAGCACCTCGAGGCAACTGTTGTGGTGATTTGGTGCCATATAAATAAAACTGACTTGAATTGAATTACTTAGGGTGCCACATTAATAACAAGCTTTTTTCTCTGTGTTGGTGAAATGAAATGAAAACTCTTTGCTGTTTTCTAACCAAACACCAAACAATAAAGACGCTGACATCACCAACTGCTGCATTTCCTCACTCCTAAATCTCACATCCTCAGAGCATCCGTTTAAATCCTTCTGTCCTCTCCTTGAATCATGTGGGCGAGTTTCCTTCACCTCTCCATCACCTGTTCTCTCTTTCAGCATAAATGCTGCTGACCTTTGACCTTTCTGCTCCATTGCTTTGCCACACGGACCGGGCTTCCTTTGGCAGCTGTGTCAACCTCGATGCTGGCAACTGCTGTGCCCAGGGAAGGACAGAGAGCGCCATTAATATCAGACCACGTAATGAGTCAGCAGCACAGTACCGTCTTACCATTGTCAGGATTAAGCAGCTCACTATTGCTTTTTCAACTAGGCCAGCTCCTAATCTTTTTAGTGTGCCTTTAGAATACATTAAAAAATGTGTGTGAATTTTTTAGACACTTTAAGCTATTATCTGTTGCCATGATGCCAATTTTACAATCTCAAATCCCAGTTTTAGTCTTACTTCTAAGTTATTTGTTGTTAAGTTATTAAGTTATTTATTAACCCCCCCATCCCCACCTTCCACCACCACCACTACCTCCTACAGGAGCTTTCCTGCTAAAAGAGGTGGGGGTCACTCCGTGTGCGTGTGCATGCGCAAGATCTGGTCTGGTGTCAGCTGCCACTTTATTTATACCAATAGAATTCCATATTATCCGCTGTTGAAGAAACTGCTCTGGAGTTCATCATTCAAAGCTCCTGTCTGCTGTCCTGAGGGAAATTATTTCCTCCTGCCAAGTGAAGTGTGTTGTGACCTCCCCAGAAGCAGTGGGACATTGGCAGCAGGGCAGATGGGTATGACAGAGGGGAACAAAGTGATTAGCAAACGGGGGCCCCGGTATGTGAACAGTAGTTAAAAATAACCTCCCTAGCCCAATTTGAAGATAACATGCAGCTTGGGCACTTAAGCCCCTTCACTGACTTTCCCCCATGTTGATTTAATTGATCTCAAAATTGGTGAGCAAGTCAAAATCCTGTCATCCAGTGTCCATGTTTACAGTGAGTTCTGGAAGTATAAAGAATCACCAGACTGGATGACTGGAAGTCAAATTAAAAAAAACAAAAAACAGAAAAGGTGTAGACAGATGAAAAAAAAATCAGAGGGTAAGGTGAGCTCTTCTGAATGATGCATGACACATGATGAAGGAGAAACAGATGATTAGATGAGAGCGTTCGCTGGCAAAGCCCCGGCCTGTGCGCCAGTATGTGACAGTGATCAGCTGTTCCCGCAAAAGAGGAACACAAGGATTATGATTTGTGTCTTTACCATCGTGTCCGGTGCGAGCGACCAAGAATTCACTCAGCAACAAAAGTCATCTGATATTCCAAGCGCTCAGATGTAACAAGCAAGGCCGTGGCACATCGCTGGCATTAGTGGAAATGTTGCATTTGTGATACACCCTGGCTCGGCGCCATGGGAAATATTGAACAACTGTCGAATTTAGACAACATCCTGTGGGGTGAAAAAAAAAACGGGAGCCACAAAGATGCAGCCAGGTTGCTATTTGTGGACGGCAAGTGCCTCGAAAATAGCGAGAGCGTTAGGTTTCAATATAAGCCCCTCTCTCTGAGCTTGAGCTTTCTGTGAATGAGGCCCGGGTTCCTATCACACCCAACCCCGGCGCTGATTTTAGAACACAGGTGTTGACCTTAGTGGAGCAGCTTGTGCTTGCTGCAGAGGAAAATGAACCCCCTGAGCCTGGGTCTGTTTGCCTCTACACTGCTGGTGATCAGTGCGTGTAGATGCTTCAGCGCTGTCACACCTTCAGACCTGTCATTCTATACGGCAGCACGTATCCTGAGAAAAGACATATTCTTCCAGGCTTTGGATTTTTGCCTCCTAAAGTGGCTCATTTCACATCGAGTGCTTGCGTTCTAAGAGTCATGGTGGCAGAATGGTCATCTTGTGGCCACTGAAGAATTTATTGCTTTCTTTTTATGATGCCACAGGAGCACCTATATATCCTACTGGCCATGCTTCGTGGACAGAGGTTTACTTTACAGTTTGTCAAAGCATTTGCCACATTTGGTGCACTGTGAAGCATACAGGCTTCTTATCATGTGATGTCTCCCAAAGGGACCTGTTTCAGTTGCCCGAATCACCGCATAAAGGGGCCTGAAATGTTATTTTGTGAACTTGATAAGCACATACGTCACTTTTTCCTCCCCGGTAAACGATGCAATGAAGCTAAAGTGAATCAAAGAAGCCAAAGAGGGCTGAAACTCAACCTTGGCTTCGGCTGTGACTCACGGCCTGCCGTAACTGCTGCTCTGACTGTACCCCCAGACCCAGTAAAACACGCCCCTCTTGCAGTTGCTTCCTTGTTTCTCCCTGTATCCCCTTTTCTTTTCTTTTTTCTTTCCCTTTCTTTTTTTTTATCCAAAAAGGAGCCATTGACATTCGGTGTAAAATAGAGGCAGGGTGGGGTGGGGGGGGCCTGAACAGAGGAACGGCAGGGGTGTAGGATGTCTCGAGCCCAGTGTGAACAGCTGAGAGGTGTGATTTCACAGGCTGGCTCCCCTCTGTCAAAGCGCTGATTGGGCCGGACAGGAGGCGCAGGAGAGGCCCGGGCTTCTAAAGGACACCAACAGGTGGGAGGCCGCATTGGAGGGGGCCGCTCCTGGAGCCATAGAAAAGGCCGATCTGCAAGGCCTGCTGTGGGCACAATCCACTGACCAGATACAGAGGAGGATGGGTGATCACAGGAGAGCTGAGGGTGAAGCCGGGGAGTGGTTCTCAGAAAGCGGAGGGTTAGTTTCATGAGCTTGGCTTTAAAGGGTGGATAAAAGGCAGAGGACAACTTCAGGGATGAGGAGTAAGGTTGGTCTGAGTTTTGTCTGTTTTTGAATCACTCCTGTGATTTCTCCTTCTAAAACTTTAGTTCACAGCGCAGGAAGAGACAAAGTCATATGTCAGGCAACAGAATCTTCGGGTTACTGTGCTTGTGTGGTTTCAGCTTAACTTCAGCACAATATGAGTAAAAATCTGGTATCAAACCAGCTTTCTCTCACTTTTACTGAAGACACAGCACAACATGGCAGCCAGTTGTGTCAGGTGAGGGGAAGCTGAGATGTGATGCAGGAAAGAATCAGGAAATCTGGTGCCTCTCAGAGGAGTCGTCCTAGTCTAATTACAGTAGACGAGACAGACTTTCTGGTGGCCATTTGGTTCAGAAGTGTTTAGATTTATCAAGGAAGTCACCACTTGTGAAGGAGAGGTGGACTGAGGCCTTCATCTTAACCCCATTTACTCACCGTGAGAAAACCACAAGAGGAGGCACAAGGAGACCAGACGAAGGTGAGTAAAACGCATTTTTTTAAAAATCAGCTCAAGCTATTTTAATAAGAGGTTGCAATTAAAATGAATTGAATTTTTTCCGCTTTTAAGGATCACTTGACACAACTGTCGGCATCACGTTGACTTGGCATGGCACGATGTTTGGGAAATAAAAAAAGGACGATGACCTTTGTTTGATGGGAGCCGGTATTTGCCTCACCCGCCTGAGTTATTTAAACTCATTTCAGCAGCATCACACTGGCATTATCCATCAAGTATCTGCCAGTATGATCAGTCCCGTCATCTGTCAGTGTCAGAAAATTCACTTTTTATTTGTCTAATAAAACAATGGTCAGGTTTAACCCATACAAATTGCTTCTAGCTTCATGGAGATGATAGAAGCCACCATTCTGTGCCTCTCATGCTCCATTATTCCTTTATTCACTCACTCACTCTGTCACAGTTAACCGCTGTTAAGCCGGTTCTTCCCGCTACTCTTCACGCGTGGCTATGAAAGGGTGCTTTGTGTCTCGAGGAGCAGCGAATCCAGTTGTTGTCCCTTGTGAGCACATGCTTCCTTATATCCCCATATTAATACGCCACTTATGGAATGTAAGGAAGTGTGTGGTTTCAAGGGGACCTGAGCATCGACGTCGACATTTCTCATATTGTCCTTTCATTTGTCTTCATTCAGAAAATTGTGTGAGGGTGTCTGTCTACTTTATGTGTGTGTGTGTGTGTGTGTGTGTGTGTGTGTGTGTGTGTGTGTGTGTGTGTGTGTGTGTGTGTGTGTGTGTGTTGTGTAAAGAGCTATACAAATACAGGCCATTTACCATTTGGGGGGTGTCAGAGTTCATGACCATGTGTGTGTGTGTGTGTGTGTGTGTGTGTGTGTGTGTGTGTGTGTGTGTGTGTGTGTGTGTGTGTGTGTGTGTGTGGCAGGACAACAGGTGAAAGGCCTGTTCCCTCTCCTTCAGCTCAGGCACGTGTGCAGTTAGCATTACTCCCAGGGCCGCTGATCGGGTCTCAGGGACTTCTTGAAAAATTCCTGCCCTGCCCCAACTGCTGACAGTCAAGGAGGATTGACAGAGCACAGCTGTCACCCATTATAGCAACCGCAGAGCTCTCAAAAAGGGAAGAGGGGAGGGAAGGGCAGAGATGCAGGAGCTGTCACTGAGGGTGAAAGTTCACTGCCGTGGGCTGGATTTGGAAGGAAACGGAGAGATGTCACCGGCTGTCAGAGTTCTCAAGCCTCTAAATAGGAACTATTTGCTTGGTAACACGGAGGCACTTGTTCCTGTGCTGTAACTTCTCCTTTTCTCTCTCTGTGTGTTCCATCAGGTAAGACTGAAGCGGATTCAGCAGCCCTTACTGCCTGCAGATGATGTCCATCTCCTACCGTCTTTCTCATGTCCCTCTTTTTCCGTGACCTTTACCCCTGTAACCTTTCCTCCTGACTGCCCCTCCCCTCCTGCTCTGCCTCTTGCTCTGCCACTCGCAGCTGAAGCAACACGCCTTGCTGTGGCTGGTCAAACGGAACCAAGTCAGGTGTTTCTGTGAGGTTTGGTCCCCTTCAACCAGCTACTGCGCCGTGAATTCAGTCAGCACACACCGGCTGGGAGTCAAACACGCAGTGACGTTGTGGTGTAGCGCTGCTTAATCTGGAGGTGGTGAATAGAATAGATTTTACAGCACAGATGCAACGTGAATCTTCTTTAGGAGCACTATGTTGATTGTCCATGGTAATATGTGACTAGAAACCAAATAAAAGATCACTGATGATGTACAGTGTTGAATTCCTGTTCTTCTGATTCACGTTCAGTCCATTGTGTACTCGAGGAAAAACACAACGATACATTAAGTCTAGCAGTTGAGTCCACCTTATTCTGCAGAATAGACTCTGAGCCAGTATGAGATGATATAAATATGAGGCCTAAAATGGCAGCAAAGTATAACTTAGTAAATTATTTAAACAGAAAAAGAACGCAGGTGTAGCAGTGCAGGGATAGACACTGTAGAATAGATGGGAAAAGCTAATATTACAGTCCGGGCCAGAGAATTCAGTACCATGGATAGCACGCATGATGTATATATACAGTAATATGCTGTTTCTAGCTAGGTTGCCTTCTGTGTGGGTGTGGAGTGTACACATGCCTGCAGACTATTTACAAACAGGCTGTGCAGAGGCAAGCCAACAATCTAATAACCCTGCGCTATATGAGCTACACACCAAGTACCACTCGGAGGTTTAGAATATCACTGTGCTGCCTGACTAGAGCTAGAATAAATCTCTTTTATCCCAACTTCAAGCTCAGTTTTAAATGATGAGGTAGGGATGTATCAATAAAAAATGACAGATCTTTTTACTTTTAGTGTTTGCATGAATTTTACAGTTATTTTGCACTCTACTGTATAGGTCTATAAATAGCACATATGCTTATGTCTGTGTATTTTTGTTCTTGTTTCACTCATATTTCATGTGTGTTTAAACATTTTTTATAAATACAGCCTGGGTGGAAACCTGATCCAAATTTCCTACAATGTGGGACAATAAAATCTGTCTTCAGTCTATTTTGTGATGGAGGATAATATACACACAAAAATGACACTCCAGCTGTCTCCATGAAAATAAACTTCCTCTAAGCATGCAGATGTAATGGGGATGCAAATAAGCATACAAAGAACAGCGCTGCACATCCCTTACCAACTTTTTCACTTCAAACCTTTTGTCAAAACCAGCTAAATCTGCTGCTGTTATTGAAATCACTGACCAAAAGCCAGGATGCTGAAGTTGTAATTCACTGGATCATAATATAGACAGTAAACTGATATTTAACGTCAGCATTTTAATCAGGAATAGACAGGCAATCTGTCCAGGGTTTACATATCTCCTACCCAATGGATGGATGGATGGATGGATTTTCATTATGAACCTTTGCCCTTATCATTACAGCAAAGTCACCAAAATAACATTCCTAATCAGTCCGGTTGTAGTTTGTAGTTCATTTCACCCTGTTCCTTGTTAGACAAAGGAGCATATACCAGTTCTGTTGGTGGGTTAAGGACCTTCCACGACCTCGTCCAGTTCTCCTAGAGTGACTGCCTGTCTCTTGGAATCTCTTCCTTGCTGTTGAGACTGTGTAAGGAGACACATCAAGCCTTCTGGCAATGTGACATTTCAATGCCAGAATTGGAAAAAAGGTTAGTGGCCTCCATCTGTAAAATAATTAGTGTTATGGGGGTGTCTCATTGTTTTCTCTCTAGTGCACCTGTTGTGAATTTATTCACACCAAAACAGATAAAACTGATCAACAACCCCTTCTGCTACTTAACTGACCAGATCAATATTCCAATATTCACTTCAATATTCAATATTCCCTCTATGTATTGCACAGTGATTCCCTCTACTGTGCAATCACTGTGCAGTACTTAATTCTACGTGCAGTAACCAAAACTGTATATACATAACACTATTTATTTATTTCCCCTTGTAATGTTCATATGTATAATACTCAAAAGATTTTTTGTTTAAAGAAATAAGGGAATGCTCAAGACTTTTTCACAGTAGGCTACTTAATGATGTAGGAAGTTTAATAGTTTTAGATTTTATTTTATTTTTGTTGATGTAGCAAGTTCGGCCTTTAGAATCACATCTAAACATAAAATAAATAACAGTATGTCACTGAGTGAGCCTTAATAACACCCATTAAACATTAATACTATTTGGAAAATAGTATTAATGTTTAATGGGCATAAGGCAAAGATTAAAATATCAATACTATAGTCTAAATATCAGGAGAGCAAATCAATATGCTTAATATTAATGTGCACATACTCATCAACATACAACGTCATCCACCAGGGGGCGATATACGTTTCTATGGTAGTAGTTTCTACAGCAGAAGAGGAGGTGAAGCAGCATCGTAAACATGGCTGACAGTGGAGTGATAGGTGGGTTTCAGAGTGTGTAAATAGCTGTAGTTCATTTGGTTTTTCCTTTTGGTTCTTATTCTTTAGTTGCAGGAGTTACGAAGAAGTATCTCATACTCACAGCGCTTATTATGTAGACTTTGTTATTAGCTAGTTAATTTCCCAGATGCTAGACCTGCTAACGTTAGCGTCGAGAGCATGTAAACGGTACTCATGCCGTAGACAGAGAATGTATTGCATCATCTTTTCGAGTAGTTTTAAAATGTACAATACTCATGTTTCTAGTTGTCACTGTGCTGTGACGATGATGCACTACACTTGTTTTGTTACTGATTTCGTTGACACGGTGCAAACTAAAAGCAGCTAACAGACTCGACCTTAATATCACCGCCTCTTGTGGAAAAAGTAACAGAACTACGTTATAATGCTAAATAACCTAATATTATCATCCTCTGTTGCTCGTCTTACAGACGGACCCGGGAGGAAAGATGAAATCGAACGCGCAAAGGTTAGTCTAGGTGTTTTCTTGAAATTTATTACAGCCTTTTGTGTGGATAAATGCTTTCCTTAATAGTTAGGTTTTTCTTGACGCCTCTTCCTGTCACGTGACAGAGTGAAGGCAAAGACCTAACCAAGGAGGAAAAGCAACGGCTGAGGAAAGAGAAGAAACAGCAGAAAAAAATCAAAGAGAAAAAAGATGACAAGGCATCACAGGAAAATGAGAAGGAGAAGAAGCCGGTCACTTCAGCAGCTCCAGCATCCCAGCCCCCGACACAACCCACAGTGCAGAAAGGTGCCTCCCATTTAGGCAGCAGCAAGTGTTGTTGTATCTGGGTGCACAGTGTGATTCATTCTTTATCCTAACATCTGTGTCTGTTATGGTCTTTGTCAGCTCCTTCAGCAGTGCCTGCTACTGCACCTGTTTCTGTGCCTGCCTCGGAGGCTTCTGTGCCGGCGGACAAGCCAACAAAGACTAAAGCGGAGCTGAAAGCTGAGAGGAGAGCTCGGCAAGAGGCTGAGAGGGCCAGCAAACAGACCAAGAAGGGAGAGACAGGACAGCAGGCAGCCACGAGCAAACCAAAAGCTCCGCCCAGTGATCTGCAGCCAGGTACTGCTGTTGCACCTAACATTTGCGCGTTCAGTTTTATCTTTTGGATAATCTAACTCAAAATAATCAAGTCAGAACAACAGACAGCTACCTGTAGAACTTTGAGAAGCTGTTTTTGCCAACACAGAAGCTGGCTGTGATAAATACAGACTAACAGTGATCAGTGATTGTTGTAGGGTCAAACGTTGGCCTCATGATTGGCTGCAGGGAAATATGCTGAAACAAGACTGACTGGTGGTAACTTCACCAACAAGGTTTTGGTGCCAGTGAAGTGTTAAATGTAAAGGTCAAGGTCATGTGATATCGGTGGCAATGGTAATAAGTGTATCAGCAGTAGAGCGACTGATTTTGGAAGGTGAACCTGTACAGAAATATGGGAAAATATGAAGACATTAAACATGTAATACAGACTGAAAGCAATACAGCTGCTGCAGACAGACCATCAATATGAGTGTGTAAGAGGGGAAAATGACTGTAACGTAATAATATATCAAAAGTGTAAGCTTTAAGTGCTTTGGTCAGTAAGGCTAGACAAGACTTGATAAAGTTTAGCCTATTTACATGTGAACGGAGATATTTTTTAAAACTGCACGTGTGGACGGGATTTTTTTTAAAAACGGAAAATCTCAGATTCCAAAAATACCCTTGTACGTGTGAATGTAGCCTTAGTCTTTGTTCAAATTTGACAGTGCAAATACCTGGATAACATAAAATCCTGCTTCGCAGTACAGCTATTTAGCATCTCCCAAACGACCAGCAGAATTTTTTGGCTCGTCAGCAAACTGGAGAATATTAACACTCTTTGCATTTTCAGTGGTGAAGAGGCTCCCTGAACACATTCAAGTGGACAACCCAGACGTTTTAAAGAAACTTGCCAAGAAGTTGGAAAGGCAACAGGTCAGTATTGCTGTGAGGAACTTCTGAAGACCCTTAAAAATGATTCAAGACACACTGAATACACACGATACATAGTGATTCTAAGTAACCTTTTAATTTGTTGTAAGGATGGATAGATTCATCGGGAAATGTTTGACTTATTTTATGAAAATGGCTTGATCTTGGATGCTTCAAGTAACTATTTTTGTTTGAATCTAACATACTGTATTGTAAACAAATTCAGTTGATGGAAAAAAACACTGCTGGTATGTTTACAACATGTTATATTGGACAGAAGTGTGACATTTCCTGCAGGTGCATGGTTCGTTTTTGGAAATCTAAGCTTTTACTAGTTAAATCTGAGACATTCTCTAATTAAACAAAAGTCAGTCAGTTGTATACATAAATAGAATTCCTGTTATTTGTACAGTAACTCCAAAATAAAGTAACTTTATTTGGTTGAGTCATTGCAGCCAGTAACCAGCAGTTGTGATTGCATGTGACTGTATCCAACATTTCTTTCAGACACCAGAGCACTATGCTGCTAAAAAGGTATAAGCCATCGGCGTCTGGCTTTACAGAATGTGTGCCTTTAACCTTTTTGGTTCTGTTTCAGTTGCTAACCTGTTATCTTAATCCGGTTTAACCCATTATTGTTGGTTGTTACAAACTTAATGGTAGAGATGTAAAAACATCTCTACCATGTAGACAGCTGTTAAGTTGGCAAGTAGGTTTTACAGTATGTGTGTTGTTTGCTGTGGTCACCGAAACACCAGGCTGTCCGTTGCTTGCTGCTGTTCTGTTAGTCATAATTTATTATAACAGTAATTTTTAATTTTGTCAGTTTTCTTTCTATTAGGTCTACACAGAATTCAAAGTTTAATGTAACTCTTAATGAGCACAGTCTACAGACTCCCTGTTTTCACCTCATTAACTCAGCTGTAATCTCTGACCTGGTGTACATTTTGTGCATTTCAGATCCCGCTGCGCTCAGATTATGGCTACAAAGTCAGCCTGTTTTCTCATCTCCACCAGTACAGTCGCAAAGCTCCTCTAACACAGCAACTCAGGTAAACTGACTTTAAATTGTATGTTACAGTGTGTTGTTTATGTCATGTTATAAGATGTAACCTCTTAAGATTTCCTTAAATCTCTTTTGTGGTTTGCAGCATTCCTTCCACAGTGATTCATCCCGCTATTGTCAGGCTGGGTTTGCAGTATTCACACGGCATTGTTGCAGGATCCAATGCTCGCTCTGTCGCCCTGCTGCATGCTTTCAAACAGGTACAGTCCCAACATAGACCATTCATTCTTCAAACCCCACTGTTCCCTCTCTCATGGGCAAGGCTAAGGCTGACACAGTGACCGTTTGACTGCAGTCAGTTACAAAGAAGTCGGCCAGTATTGGAGAGGGTCCATGTTTTTACTTATCAGGAGACATTGTAAAAGTGAATCTGGTCATTAAAATCAGGTAGATACAATCTCAAATTCACACCAAGTTGAGAGCGTGTAATGCTCAGAGAAGCTGCAAAAAAAAAAAAATTCAAGGACTAGATCTCAGACTCTACACGCCTCAGTGAGTTCATGACAGTACAGTTAGAAAAACACTGAACAAGTATGGTTTGTTTGGAAGTGTTGTCATAGGGAAAGCTTATTCTTTCTAAAAAGAATATGGTGGTATAGCTTAGCTTTTCAAAGTTGCATCTGGGCTTGTTTTACAGCCACAGGACCTGGGCACTTTGTAGTCACTGAGTTTACTACGAGCTCCTATGTATATAAAAGTATTGTAAAGTCAATGTGAGGCCATCTGTCTGACACCTAAAAGTCTGGCCTTAATTGGGTCATGCAACAGGACAACGATCGCAAGCACAGCAGCAAATCTACAACAGAATGACTGGAAAAGAAAAGAATGTTGTAATGGCCCAGTCAAAGTCCAGTGTTTCATTTTTCCCTTCAGGTAATAAGGGATTACACTACACCTCAAAATGAAGAGCTATCAAGAGACTTGGTCAACAAGCTAAAACCTTATATCAGGTAAAGGAAGAAAAATACTGATTTTAGTCATTCATCATTATTTCCTACACTACTGACACGTTTTTGGTTTAACACATGAAATCATTCCTTTTGCTTTGTTTTTATTTCAGTTTTCTGAATCAGTGTCGCCCTCTGTCAGCCAGCATGGGTAATGCAATCAAATACATCAAGAAGGAGATCTCTAATATTCCTAGTAACTGTAAAGAAGACGAGGTTAGTGACACTCGTGTATTTGCAATCACATAATCTGTTTAAGTAGTGAGACTTTTATCACACTGTGTGGTTCATTTTAAGTTTCCAAAACTTGAGAACTCATGCACTTCCTTTTGTTTTTAGGCAAAGAACAAACTGCTCAACTGTATCGAGTCCTACATTAATGAGAAGATTATTCTCGCTGGTGTAGCTATTGCCAAGTGCGCCATAGAAAAACAAAAGATCAGTGATGGAGATGTGATCCTAGTTTATGGATGGTAAGTCTCTAAAAGCTGCGTGCATGTACTTGGTTTCAGCTGTTAAATCTGTTCTTTATTAGCGAGCATTGCTTAATTGTTTATTCTTAACACTTTCTCTTCCCTGTTTTGGTTAGATGCAACCTTCCTTCCGCATTTTTGTCCTGACATTAAATGTTCCTCTCTCCTCCCTGACAGCTCGTCACTGGTCAACCACATCCTTTGCAAGGCCTTTGAGAAGAGCAGAAAATTCCGTGTTATTGTTGTGGACAGCAGGCCTCGGCTAGAGGGCAAGGAGGCCCTGAGGCGCCTGGTCCAGAAAGGCATCAGCTGCACCTATGTTCTTATCTCTGCTGTCTCTTACATCCTTCCAGAGGTAATCATGGAGCTACACTAGAGTAAACCCCAAAATATTTGGTTCTAAGCACAATGAGTTTCTTTATTCTCTTCTAGGTGTCAAAGGTTTTCCTTGGTGCTCATGCTCTGCTGGCTAATGGTTACGTCATGTCTCGAGTGGGGACATCACAGATAGCTCTGGTGGCCAAAGCTTTTAATGTGCCTGTGCTGGTGTGTTGTGAGACCTACAAGTTCTGCGACAGGGTGCAGACAGACTCCTTTGTATCTAATGAACTCGGTATGGAAAGTGTTCAGTTGCTACATAAATGTCTGCGAGCCTTTCAGCTCAATTTGTCCTTTTGCTCAACTTTATTTCCATACACCAGTTTATCCTCATCTTTGCTTTCCAGATGACCCCGACGACCTCATTGTAACCCGTAAAGGAACGACTCCGCTGGAGGGATGGGAGAACGAGTCCTCTCTCGGCCTTCTTAACCTGGTCTACGACGTGACGCCGCCTGATTTCGTAGATCTAGTCATCACAGAGCTCGGGATGATCCCGTGTACCTCTGTCCCCGTGGTGCTGCGAGTCAAAAACGTGGACCAGTGAACAACTCAGTTTGTGTGCACCAGAGCTTGTACACACACAACAAATTGTGCTTTTAGCATGCAATAAATATATATCTGAAGTGACATATGCTTTTTAAATTGAGTCCATGTGTGTTTTTATGGTAGTATTGGCTGAATGGAAATATATTTCCTGGCCTAATGTGACAAGGCTGTTCTGTTTATTAAAAAAAAAGTAGTGCTAGATGTTATAAGACCCACTGTTTATTAGAAACAGAACAATTAATTGTCAATACAATCCCACTGAGCATCACAACACTAGTTATTAACCATGGCATGCAATTTGAAACAAGACAAATTTTTCCTAATTACAGTTGGAGTTGAAGCATCAGATAAATGTTATGGCTCCCATAAAGTTAGGTTTAATGACAAAAGAAAAGTAAGACATTAACCAGGTACTACAGTTTTTGGTAAAGCAGCTAGGAGTTTATGTTCTCACTGCTCATATATCGTCACCAAGTTCAGTTAAAACCAGGAGAAATATTCTGCATGCTGTAGATGCACTCTCTCCTTACAAGAATTATTTATTAGTTGCAATATTTAGTCAGTGCATTAACATTCAGACAACTTATTTAGCCAGAAGCAATGTATTGAACATAGAGCAACTAGAGCTGCCCTTCAACACTGAATTTTCCCAATGGGAGAACACAACATTTTAACAGCTAGAAAATCAGTTAATGTACAATTAAATCCTGTATATGCATAATGTAAACATGATACTCGAAGCATAGAAACAGATATCCTGTTTTAAAATCTTCAGTAGAACCCTGAATCTCACTGGAGAAGAGTATCAAAGGAGGTTACCCTTGAATCTCAAGACATTTAGCACATGTGGCCTATAAACAAAATGTGGCTGTAACAGACAAGTATCTTCCACATTTTGTGTTTTGTCTGAAATTGAAATTAAAGATGTAAATAAAAACATCACACTTCAAAAAGAGGTTTGTTGCAATAGAAAGGATTTTGTGTCGCTCAACTACATAGAAAAAAAAATAAGGAATTTAACCTATTGGACTATTAAAATAATTTTTAAAGATGTCAAATAAGCTTGCACCCTTAAAACAAACTTAGTCTTTGCTGTCAGTAAAGTGTAAATTCAGCACGTCTGCCCAGACAGGTTTTAGGACTGAAGACAGTATTTGTGTAAGTGCACATAGTTTCTGAAGGATTTTGTAAAACACAGTGTTTTCCCTTCTATCACATGGTGTCAGTCAAATACATTTACAAATATAATTGATGTGCTAATAGTGGTCATTTTTGACAAAAATATTTGAAATGCGGAGCAAATCTTTTCTTTAAAATTGCACTGAAACATCTTTGAGGTCAAACGTGTAAATTTCCTTGAAACAAAAAATACAACAGACCTCAAAAAGGTGTAAAATGAATAAAAACACATTTAAAAGAAGCCCTGTAAAAGTCCCCTCAGACTTTGTCAGCATTTTCCCCTATCAGTATCTTCCCTTTAAGAACAGTCAGTTTGAGATTAAAACCAGCTGACTAAGGTTCAGCTTTAGAGTGATTTGGCTTTACGTCTCTGGGTGGCCCACAGAAGAACCGAGATCACAACCGTAGAAGCTGCAAGAGGCCCAAAGACTTGCAGAGCTGGGAACTCCCCCTATGGACAGTTTTAACAAATGCACAACTTTAAATAATCGAAAAGCTTAGCATCAAAAGGTGATTTGCATAAAGCTGCTTGCAGAACCAACCTCTCGAAGACACTTGTATCCACGGAAGTTTTCAGCGCAGCTGCACTCAAAGAAGCCTGGGCCGAAGGGGGCACAGAGGGAGTTCTCTGGACAGTTCATTGCTGTGGATTACCAACAAGTATGAATAGATGTCACGTGTAACATATTTAACTGTAGTTTTAGATGGCATGTGTCACAGCAAAAGTTAGGAACTTACACAGTTGTCCAGTCTCGTTGCATATATTCCTTTGGCCTTCACAATGGCGATTTCCCTCTTTGATTTTAACCTTTTCCCAAGATGTGTTGCTTCCCGGACAATCTATATTTTGTGGTAAAATCCTACAGAGAAATTAAGTTAGAAAAAAATAATCTCAATCTAACACTGAGGAGAATCTGTCATAATTTGGGTAAAATACTTACATGTAGTTTAACTTATTAAATCCTTGAAAAGCTGTATCACTGATGTTGACAAGGGGATTGAACGAGAGGTCTCTGTAATATAAACATTTATAGGATGCATTTAAAAGAGCGACCACATAGATAAAAACACTAGCACTTTCTAGTACAACTATCAGTCATCCAGTCACACTGCACTTGTATCTATGCCTAAAACACTTTGTTTAACTTTGATACATCTTGCCCAAGGATACTTCAATATGTGAACCATTTGGTAGAGAAACTGCTCAACCACAGCCGCCCTGTGTCTTCCTTATTTGCTTCAGTTATATTTATTTTTTGTGAAGTTAAATCATTTTAGTGCTTGCCAGAAGGGGAGATAAAAGTTGTTATGCATGGCCAGAAATAGAAACTTTCCTAAACTCCTGCTGCTCAAGAATGCTTTTATGAACATGAAGATCATTCTGAGGAATTGCCTGCACATGTGTCATTTGTCTTTCTCGGTACACCAATACAGGCTTTTACTACAATTTTTCATATGAAATGTAAACTGTGGAGTAGCGATAAGAGCAGTTATTTCCTTTTGAATTAAAAATAACCTTACAATCAAAGAAAAAGCATGTGTAAGCAGGAGCTTCTGTTGTTTTGCGTGCAGACGAGAGGATTATTTGTGCAAAAAAAGATGTGAAACTGTATTTACTGTTCTTACATCATGAAAGCTGTTGATGCTCCCTGAAGATCCTGCACACAAGTTAGTGAACAGTTGGACAGATCCAACCTGACAAACAAAAAACACAAATAAAGTTCAGATAATGAAGAACTTCCTCTTTCAGCTGCACTCTTTAGGGGTCACTACCAAATTTGATCATCTGCCTCCATCTCACCCTATCCCTAGCATCCTTCTCTACCAACTGTGCATGTGCTTCTTCATTATATCCATGAATCATTTCTGTGGTCTTCCTCTTTTTATTCTGCCTGCCAGATCCACATTCAACACCCTTTGTCCAATATATCCCACTATCCAAACCATCTCAGCTTTGCCTCTCTAACTGTGTCTCCAAAAAACCCAAATTGAGCTGTACTTCCTAATGAAAATGCTAGCACTGCCAATTCTGCCACCTCCAGCTCAGCCTCCTGTCTGTTAGTGAGATTATGAAGACGAAACCTTTCCCACAAGTTAATACACAGTCAGCATTGGAAGTCACTAGAAGGAAAAAGACATTTACATTTTCTTTTTTTTTTAACAGTTATTCACAAAATAGCTTAACAAATCTTAGCTTGGGTGTAAATTCTGTTTCCGACGGACCCTGAAAGCAGCAAATCCTACCCGATGATGTGTTCAGGGTCGTTTGTGGTGTCATTTCTCAAACAGCAACGCCCGTCTATCCGTCCAGCGGATAAGAAGCAAAAGTGACCGACCTCGGAGCTGTTTAGGATGGTCCCGCCACACAGGTTACATACCTGTGGTTACACGTCATAACAAAGAGAGGGGGGGACACCTGTAAACAACAATCTTGCTGGCCATTTCCTTTCTGGCACATACAGCTACACCAGAACCTGTTGTATTATTAGTAATATATATGCGCCACAGAGTTGTTGAAGTAAAGACTACAGTTATTGCATTTAGAAAGCCCAGCCTTACCTGCAGCTCGGTCAGCTGATAACTTGCTTGGAAAAATAAATTAAGGATCAAAACAAGCGCCACAAATCTCATACAGCTACATAAAGCTTTCATTTTTAGCAACTGGAGTCACATGATCAGGCCGCAGCAGGGCACGTGACAGGAAGCGGGTCCAGCATTTTATGACGTTTGCAGGATTTTATGGGATTTTAACTAACATTACCTGCTTCTGTACGCTCTCTGTTACACACAATCACAAACAATAGTATAAAATTATGCCGTAAGCATTTCTAGCTGTAGAAAAAAGGTCAAATAAGAAATATTACAAAATACAAAATATTTTTAATATTCAAAACATTTGAAGTAGTTTTTCACGTCTTCGAATATATTTTTTAAATATAACGTTTAACTGTGTGTGTTGTAAAACTAGCGGAAAAAAACATTTTTGACTAACGAATTTTGACTGCGCGTTCACTGTCAGTTCGGATTGGACCAACTAACGGATTGGATCAAATAACGTAAAACTAATTCTAATACAAAAAATACCCTTTGTGTTATGTTTACAAAATATTGTGCCATAAAGTAAAATAACTGTATGTCTTGGGGGTGAATTTGTGTTATTTTAATTGCATAAACTGCAGTATACACCCGTGTGCCGACGATAAGATGGTTTGACCCAAAACCTTGATCTGCCAATACGTACGCTGAACACAGAGTGGCCGGACGGTGGGGTAGCCTCTGGTTTCTTACGCGATATTTGCCACATTTGCTCTATCTATATACCTTGTCGCTGTTTAAACTTTTTTACGCAAAGGTAGGACGTCGGGAAAGCAGGAAACGTTCAAGTAAAACTGTCCGCTCATATATTTCGAAAGGTTTACCATACGGGCTGTGCGGCGCTCTTGGGCTTGCAAGAACCAACTGCACCTTTTATCCAGCAACTTCATCTGGTTACGCTAATGAACTGAATTCACTGCACAGCTTGAAACTGAGTTTTGGGTTTTTTTGTTTTTTAACAAATAGGTGATTTTAAAGGTTTTCTTACAACTTGCCTAAAGTGAGTTAATAGGATATTGTAATGCTAACAGTGAAGGTGTAATTACACTTGCAACATGGCTGCTACTCGAACGGCAGAGGGAAAAGTTTAACACTGACGTGGGAGAAGTTTAACGTTAGTGCGACTTGGTACGCGAGTTGTTGTCCACATAATAAAGTCGTAAGCAGTCGCCCCGTAGTCCGGCAACAGTATCCCCCCGGACTCTCAAACCAGTGGCTGAACCGAGAGAGAGACGCCTCCTCCTCCTCTTCGTCCTCCTCCTCCTCCGTAGTCACCGACGTTAGTCACTGCAGTGGACTTTGTGGGGAAACTGTGGTGTCTTCCTCTCCATCGCAGACTGTGGTGGCGTTAAAGGACTTATCATCTGGGAGCTGCTTGTTTTTCGAGCTAAGATGCATTTTTCCATACCCGACACAGAGGTTCGTTCGGGAGAAAACGGTTCGACCTACGTGGTAAGCACGACGTTGTGTCTTTCTTTTTTGTTGTTGTTGTTGTACCCGCTTTAACCACAGACTGTGTTAATGCTTGTTTCAGCTGCCCACATGTCGAGCTAATGTCAGTGCGGCACGGGCTCCAGTGTTTACTGTGCACAAATTATTGGGAAGGCGGAACTGCTGGGTTATAAATCAGCTATAAACATTACTGTGTAATCATGCCATTTATGCTTTGCATAGGTGATTAAAAACTTGATTTGTTGTATTAAAATTTGAGCAAATTGGGCAAAAAATATTTTAGCATGATTCTTTGAGACATCAACAGAAAAGTAATGTGGCTTTTATCGTGTTCAACACAGTTTCTGCCATTTTACCTTCATCTGGCGGAGAAAATTAGTTCTACAGTATAAACATATAGCATCATTATGCCATGTCTGAAGTTTAACACACTGTGATTTACCCTCAAAGCTTTATGCACAAACTTGCATGTGTCCCAGTCTCTTTATAGGCTCAAATCAGCCACAACAAAGTCTCTTTTGTTTTAAAGGTTTGAGCCAGCACCTAAATTCTTAGTGAGATTTGAGGTTTGCTTACTATGATGTTGCCATCTCCCGTGTTATTTAGAAAAAGAGAATACAGCCAGCATTGCTTTAACTTCATCCCTTAACTAGCAGTTATATATATCAGTCTAAACTATGGTAGTCTTCAAAGCACATTGGGAGCTGCAGCATAATCTTTATGTTTATTTTCTTCTTTCTGTTTCTTATTGTGTTTAATGTTGTTTGAAACATGAATTACCATTGTGCTTTGCTGTGTTCTGAAGTGAAGGTTGATCAAGGACAGCCGTAATAGCACCATTTTCTTTGCTATTTATGAAAAACCCAGTGACTGACAGTCAGGATACATTGTATTAATGTTTGCCAGATGTAGTGTTTATTTCTCAAAGTTTGCGTCAACTCAAAAGATTTCTTCCTTGTGTTGCTTGATTATTTGGACAGAGACGATAAATATGATCTATTGGTGATTGCAAGTTGCCAGAAAACTGCTTGGGTTCAAGTTGAGATGGATAATGATTTTAAAGATGTCATTATGAATTGTGCTTCCATTCCTCATCCATTTTCTTATTTGTTCCTAGCAGTAGGCCTTTGCAGGTTTATGGCATAAGTACAACAGTTTCATTACTTCTGAACACAGAGTAGAAAAAAGGTTTGCATCTGACTCAGATGTGCAAGAGCTCCACTGCCAGGAGTGGGACGTCATTGTTTAGCAATGTGCGACTGTCAGAAAACCTTGACAGCATCGATGAATGGAACTGGAAAGCTCAGAGCTCTGATGGATCAGATCATTTGGAACCTGTTCTCGGTTCCCAAGTTTGCTTCTCCTCATGTGTTGATGTCGTGCAACAAATAATTAATAATTCAGGATTTTTATAGAAAACAGTGTCTATAGTATTTATTAAAAGTGTTTTTGTGTGTCAGGTCCCTTTGTCCTGTGTGTGTGTGTGTGTGTGTGTGTGTGTGTGTGTGTGTGTGTGTGTGTGTGTGTGTGTGTGTGTGTGTGTACTTAAAAACACAAACACTGCATCATCTGATTTTAATGTAACATTACTCTGGCTGCTCTCAGTGTCATACACCTGTAAATGAGTATTTTCCATTTTGACTGTGTATTTGGAAGAAAGTCTTGGAGTAGGTATAATAATATTTGAATTGGCACAGAATTAGGAAATAAACATAAAAAGCTTTCCAAGAGAAGTAGTGGACATGTCGAATAATTCAGAATTATTTCCCTCTTTACAGTGTTCTCCACGCGTTCCTCACTGATGTCGTTCTCTGACGTATCTCTACTTAACCAAGCACATTTTTAGCCTGTACTCCAGTGGGAAAAGCAAAGGCCTTTCACCTCTCAGCTGGGAGTCCTGTGACTGTCACTGTGACCTTCCCATAACCAGCTGAAAGGAAGGGACTTTGCTTGATTGTAACACTGAGAGATGGGTTGTGTACCTTGGAACCAGTAAGCCGCAGAATTTGCCGCGTTTGCAAAGGGCTTTCTTAGAATTAAAAAGGCCTCTTTTTTATGGCAGTGTTCCTGGGTTGTTGTTTTTTTCCGCTATTACACTTCTGCCTTTATTTCAACCTAATTTTTTTAGTGTTTGTGGATATGAGAACAAGAGACTTTGGTGTTACATTAAGTGACAATAACTCATTTACTCAGGATGAGGAACAGGTTTAGACTTAGCTCTAAACTAGTTCATTATTCATTATTCAAAGTCTGTATTACTTTGGTTTTTGTTTTGTTTTTTGAAACCATGAAAGCTGTGCTCAACAGTGTAGCTGTGTCAGTTGGCTCCATGTACTGAGCCAGATGTATAAACTTAGAGACACAGAGAGGTTCCCTAAAATGTGCTAACAGTAGCAGGTATCTTGGAAATCCTCTCACAGATACTGGTTCACAAGATTAGATCACATATGGTTTTAGGGGTTAAAGTGGGCAGTGATGAAAAAAGTAAAAACACTGACAGTTTTGTTTCTAATAAGGGCGTCTCATATTAAATCTGGTCTATCTCAGGACTGAACATTCAGTGTTTTGATCTGATTACAGCAATGGGATCAGACAGCATCTCACTCCTTTATTAAGAAACTTTATTATGACACAAATTTTAGATTAGCAGCTGGATTATGAAATCAAAAGCTTTTAAACATGATGAGGAACTAGGATCAAAATGTAACACTATTTAATACATTTGTAAGAGTTTGGGGTGCAGAAACAAAGATGAGTGTGGGAATATGGAGGAAAACATATACAGCCTCTTGAACTGTCCCCAAGTTGAACTGCTTGTAGCCACCAAAAAAAAACTCGGGTATTTTTTTTTTTTGTTGTTGTTGCACTTTTGCATTTTTAGAGCCAAGACATTCTGCATACTCATTCTTCCTTCCTGTCAGGATCCTGCCTACACAGACATTTTTTTTTTTTTTGTCCAAGCCTTCCTCTTTTGCAAGAACAACTTTTGGCGTGATATTCTTGTTTTTCCCTTTGATTGTTTGTGCAGTTCAGCAAGAGCATGTACATGTGCAGTCAGAAACTGTAAAATTCCTTTTGTGTGGACAGATGACCCGCCATGTTGACTGCAAGAATTAATTGAGATAGAAAGGGAAGAGGATTAAAGCACTACAGCAGTTTATGTCTTGATATCCAAATATGAAGTCTTCTCAGTGAGCTTGTTGTTCCCTTATCACTGTGCACAGCCTGCTGGAAGCTGATTGGGTTTTTTTTGGGGGGGGGGTTTAGCATATGAAGGAGGAAATAATAATTCTCAAATTCTTAAGAATAATTCTTCACACAATACTAATAGGATTATTCCATGTAGGTTGTTCTGTAATTGATGCATTACATTTTTATGTATATTTGGTTTACTATCGTATTTAATGACATGAAAAATTTCTTCCTTGCTTTCTGTGGCTGGCTCTCAACATGAAGGCAAGCAGATTTTTGGTCTGCTAGCTCCAAGTGGTTGTTTTGTGGAGGAGTTTTCAGTGACAGCTCCTGTCAAAACAAGCAAAGTGTCTCCAGAGAAGGAGTTAAAGATTCCACATGAAATACTTTCTCTCTATATTAAATGTCTGGATGAGGCAAACGAAGCGGTTTGGATTGAAAACTGTGCAGCAGGTTCTGTTTTCCTCTTTGGATGGAAGTCGCTGGAATATGATTGAATCCAGTTCACACTTCATTTGTTTGGTCTAAGAAAACAAAAGCCGAGGAAGCACACTGCAGTGGGATAATCAGATGAAATCAGTAGTGAAACTTGATGCTAAAGGTACAGGGTGGTAAATGCTGATTCTTCCAGCGTCTTTCAGCGGTTGTGGTTTTATTTCCTCCATGCAAACACAATGCCTCTGAAGTCACCAAATCACTGTTGGGTGTGCATTTAAAGAAACAAATTCAGCACTCGCTTTATGCTTTTTTTTACATAGTCTTTGTCCTTATGTCTGTCCCCACAGGCCTACAACATCCATGTCAATGGTGTGCTGCACTGTCGGGTACGCTATAGCCAACTTCTTGGCCTCCATGAACAGGTAAGGTTTCAGCCATGTTAATATACCAACCACACTGTCAGTGTGCTTCAAAGCACGTTTTTATGTGTGGTGCTCTGACATAAATGCCATCACATCCACCCATGGTGACCTTTTACTCGTATTTGTGTCATACGGTCGATACGCCAGCCTCCCGTCACTTTAAATCATGACTACGATGCCTTGAAGTCTTTGGCTTCCGCTTTTCCAAGAGTTCCAGCTATTGGCTGTAAATAGACAGTATTATGGAGGGGGGTGGGTGGGGGTGTGTGACATGGAAAGAATGTTCTTGGCCTTTCTTACACTTTACCTGCTGGGAAAAGGAATTTAATCTGAAAAAGAAATGTGGTGGGAAAGTGTTGAGTTGTCTGTTCTTGAGAGTTGTTTGGTCTCTGCCTCAGCTGAGCTTTACACACAGCCAGACTGATATTTCAGAGCTGTTAATAGGCAATTAGTGTATTCAGTGTTTCACATGTGTTTTTCTTTCTTGTAAAGATGTGTTTTTAAGTGCTTTGTGCACTAAAATGTATACAACAGCATAAAACATGGCCCTAAAGGAGTGCCCAATGCCCCTTTTGCTTATACACATTACAAACTAAGAGAGCTAGGGCCAAACTTTACAATCTCCATCCTCAACTCTGTGTTATCATCCTGACAGTTGCTGTTGCCTGGCAACAGGGAGTGGGAAAGACACACTCAAATCTTTAAGCATCAACCCCAAAGGGCTTCCTGTGGCATACTCATGACCCCAAAACACTCCACACTTGATTGTGGTGCACACACTCGTCTCAGTTATTGCTCAGAAAATTAGATTTTTTTTAAGTGCTTCTCATGTGTTTTCTCCTGTAATGATTTGCAACACGGCAGAATCTGTGCTAGATTCAAATCCTGTTTAAAGCAAACAGTAAAAAACAGGACAAGCTCTGCCAAAAATGCTCTGCATGAGCTCACATGTATTTCAGATGTGACAGACTTTTATGAATCTGCAACCTGTGCTCGGTGTGTGTGGCTGTGAAAGCTTATTTGTATGTGTAACCAGTTGCTGCCTCTGGCATACTTAAAATACCACAGGGAAATATGCAGAGGTGAAAATCGCCTCTTTTCCTCTAGCACTCGCTGTGGTCTGCCTTCATCATAGCATACCTGCAGCAATATGCAGGTTAAAAATTAAACCACATAAACGTGTTTGATTTTTAGATCAGACACCAAATGGTGTAAGACTTCAATCGTTCAAGCTACCAGTGCTCAGATGATAGAAAATGGAAAGAAATGAGTCAAGAAGCTGGAAGACAAAGTAAACTTGGAATGACTAGACAGTCAGCGTTCCAGATGTGTTCGTGTGTGAGTGTGTCTGTGTCTGTGTTTGTTATGCACGGAAACTCCAGCAGCTAGCCGTTGAAACAGTGCTTAAAATAAACCTGTGATTCATCTCAAACAACCTCAATGTACCTCTTAGAAAAATTAATCCACAGATCTTTAATTCAGAAGACTGCTGTTCTATAGCAAAGTTATCATTTTTAATAGTTCAAACTTAAATCTCTTTTCAGTAATTATGGCTTTGTTAAAATAAGAATGTAGCTAGCAGACTGCTTGAACAAACTCTGTTTTCTCTTAAAACCAGAGAAATACTGGTTTGCGAGGGTTTGTTTTTTCCAAGAGTGCCGACTCTTTGTTCCCTCCGAGCTTCACAACTTGTGGTTTGCATCAACAGATAAAGAAAGAATATGGAAGCAATGTGGTGCCTGCCTTCCCCCCAAAGAAGATCTTCACACTGACCCCTGCTGAGGTCGAACAGAGGAGAGAACAGCTGGAGAAATACATGCAAGCTAGTAAGTTATTCATGCAGAATAAACTTTTCACAGATGGCTTGTATTGTATTTCACTTCATTCAGATGCAGAGTGGTTGTTTAAACCAGTGTTTAAATTAGATAGTGTTTTTTAAGTTGCACACATTCCCCTCTTTAGTAGTGTGTGTGTATAACGAGTCTGTGTTTTTAAAACAGAATATTTGCAGGACAAACACGGTTTCCTTGAGAGCTTTCCCCACAGCAATCACAAGAACAAGTTTGCTTGGTGTCTGCAGGGAGTCCAAACATGCACTGTTCTCTTCATGCCACATAAGTGTGAAAGAACTGTTAATCTGGGCATAGTGTCTGAGCAGGGACACTGCTTCAGTTGGGAGTGAAATGTTGACACACCTTATGAAGAAAAATATCGAGACCCAGAATCTCAAAGCTGAAAGTGTCAGTAATTTAAATAATTTTTTATTGATTTGAATTTTTTAGTAAAGAGATTTTTGTTTTTTTTGGTTGGTTTTTTGGAGGAAAAATACCCGGCTTTTGTACCATGAAGAATAATTAAAATCTTTGGCATGGTAAAACCAAGTGGAACACCTCATGACAGTTTTAAAAGCTTATTTAGCATCAGGTCAGTAAACCCATTCAGAGTATTTCAATTCGAGAGGGTTTCGGCATATTACACGTTGTGCAAACAGGTCAAAGGTGAACTATCCAAGTACACACATACACAAATAAGTGCAACTGGCAGCAACATGGAGGGTTGGTTTTAATCCTTTCAAGCACTGGAAGTTACAGCAGAACAAGGGATCATTGTTTGAGTGCATATTTGCTCATAGTCTGGGAGCATACGCATTCAGGGTGTTCTTGGCTACAAGTTCACTAGGTTACATCATGGTTTTTGACATAGTTATGGAAAATAAACTGACGCAAACACAATATGCACTGATGCAGATGGCTTCAAAATTTCCCTTTTTGTCAAGTGGAGTTTGTGAAGTTAGTATACAGGATGACACACACATGCTCACACTAAGTCATATTGTATGTTATGTTAAATGCTCTGCTTTGCCACTGAAAACTGTGTCAGGAATAAATGAGAAGCCAAAGCAAAGGAGAGTTGCTCATTCAGCCTTTTATTTACTAAGTATGGTGTGTTGGAGCTGGTTAGTGGCAGTTAAGGTCGTTGATCCTTTGCCAGAGGCCAGCCCTTCTGTCATAAAGTTTTTATGCGCTAAGCTAAATTGCCTTTACAAATAACTTGGAAGGTATGACCTATTTCACAATAGCAAGCTCAAAAAGCAGAAAACTAAGAAATGGGAAGTGGCTCCACCTAAAAACATTGATGTTTATGAGTAACCCCCAAAATTGCATACCAACACCAGTTAGGCATTCATGTAGTTGTGTTACTTTCAATTATTGCTTTACTGTCCTTTGTTTTGTTTTGTTTTTTTCAGTCCGTCAGGATCCCTTGCTTGGAGCCAGCGAGTTGTTCAACAGTTTCTTAAGGAAGGCCCAACAGGTTGGTGGTTATTTTATATCTAACCTGCATCAAGCTGTTGTCGGTCAATAGGTCTGAAAGGAGCAATGCACCTTATACTAAAATGCTGAGGCAGTTATTTCTGCTTCACTAGTAATTACTTTGACATTGCGGTGAAATTAGGTAGTGCTGTTCTTGCTGTTTATCTATCGCAGCAGCACACATACACTTTCTTGGATTGTGTCATCTGTACTTGTAAGCTTCTGGTTAGATGTGTCAGATCAAGACTGGCCTGCATGCTGAAACATGGAAAATGAAAACATGAATCATGTAACAAGTCTTTTGTTAAACACAGCAACTTAGTTACTGTGTGTGTGTGTGTGTGTGTCTGTGTGAGAGACATCCAGCTCAAAACAAGCTTTTTCCATACCAAAAAAATCTAAGCAGGTTTTCAGTTTAACCTGATTCTATGTTATTTCAAATGGATGGTGTATTCATAACTTATTCATAGCAGGTTGCATCATTTAGTCTGTGACTTGCATTACCTGAGGCTGCAAATCCATTCAGATTCATCCATCTGCAGCCACATCGCACCCATTCTCCTGTTTTGTTTTTTTCTTCCGCCCTCTTCTCCTCTCAGATTAGCACATTAGAGTCAGTGTTTATGTCACTTCTCTCACGTACTGTGAGGAAAGCAGGTCTGGAATAGGAGATGACTTGCCTCCCAGTGTAGGCTTTTCATCTGTGCCTTCTGTGCTCTCAGAGACCCCCTGCTGTGGGAAAAGGGAAGATGATAGATGATTTAGCCAGGAAGACGAGAGAGAGAAGAAGCTGGAGTCATCCAGTTCAACATTGCACCCTTAATATAAACGATGAGATTATTTAATCATCTTATCATACGTTTTTCTTTTCTTTTTTTTAATGCAGACTTGGTTTAATTAGTGTTAGAGGCCTTTTCTTACATAATGATATTGCTTTTACCTTTTTAAGTAAGCATTTTTGTTGAATGGTGCTTTTTTTTTTATTTTATTGTTTTGTAATGTGTAGTCAAATCGTGGCTTTTTTTTTTACAAGTTTGTTATCCAAAACAAAAGACTGTATGTAGCACTATATCCAATAAACATTTCCCTGCTTTTGAATATCTTTATGGGGTTTTTCCTTTTGACTGTCGCTTGGACAAAACAAGGCAACCCTTTACTAAAGTTATGGTAAATATTTTCATATTTTCCAAACAGTATGTAGATAACAATCAATTACAAAGAAAATGAATGTGATCAGTATTGTCCAGTCCCCCAAAAAGTTAGTGAATAATTAAAGGTGATTTTAATAATTAAAAATATTTAATTACTCGTTATTGTGGACTGTTCATTGCACAGGTCCTATTCTTATATGCACTAAATAATTCCCATATGTGAGCCATTGCCTTTGTTCCTTCTCCATTTGCGTTAAACCATAACATACTTTGAACATCTTTCAAGCTTTTATGTCAAAATTGACAGTAAAGATAAAAATGATCAGACTGAATGGATTCAATTTTGTTTGAAGTGCATTATAAATTTGTGTTTGAGAAAATGTTACAGTGGAGGGTCATCCATTGTCGGAAAGGGTTTGGGGGGGAGGGGGTGGTTCCCCCTCTAACCAGACAGAGTTTTTCCATCTGTGTGGCTTGGTGTGATTTTTGTTGTTGACTGATGGGAATGAAAACATGTAGCTCACCCAGAAAGTTGAATTCAATCCTTTTGTTTCCACAGGAGACCCAGCAGATCCCCACAGAAGAGGTTGCAATAGATATCTGCCTCTGTAATGGCCAGAAGGTCACAGTCAACATTTTCACATCATATAAGACGGAAGATGTGCTTGATGTAAGTGCTGCATGTTTAAAGTGAGAGTAAACATGTTTTTACTGTTTTGCACAGTACGGTGCTTTTTAAGTGCCATGTTTGTTGAAATCTTGCTTAGACAGAAAAATATTTACATGAAAAAACTATAAGTGAATACTGCTGTCAGCTCCATATCTTGATATAGTTAAAAGAAACTAAAGTCTTAAACTTTTATCTGTTTGGTTTCAACTTTTTTTTTTATTAGTTCTGTGTGTTTGGTTGGAGAGCACATGGACAAAATTCAGCCCTGAGGGCTGGAATTGGATGAACTAGATAAGTCTGCGCTGCTATTTCACTCAATTCCAATGCAGTGTGTTTGATCAGTGACCCATGCAGTAGCGTATATACCAGGACACTACCAGAATGTAGCGTATTTTAAATATTTATGTAGGCATCTAAGCAAGTTATAAATATTTTCATTGTAACCTGTGGCCATGTTTCAGTTCAGTTATTTAAAGTGTGGCCCATTGCTTATTTCATTTAAATCGGTATGGTCATCTCTGACCTAGAGGCATTTGAGCTCTTCATAACAGATCTGATAGACACCAGGGATTTGCCTCAGGCAAGCAATATTGCTTTACAATCTCCTGTGAGCTCTGAGGCACTACATACCATAAGTCAAATTAAGCCATGTTTATTTGTATAGCACCTCCTCAGTACAGCAATATTTCACGAAGCACTTTATGAAGTCTGGCCTACTTCAATCAAAACTAAGGAAAACTCGGAACACAACCAAGACAGATGGAAAGAAAACAAATCTAAGCACACGCTAAAGACACTTGATGGCATGATGAAAATACCCATCAGGCCTATTTAAGCTTTCAGGCCATAATCCCAAAAGAGCAATTACAATGTGCCAGTGAAACAAATATACAGTATTATTATCAAACAGCTTTATTATATGTGACTTGTTTTGTTGTTGTTGTTGTTTTATTATTTTTTTAATAATCTGTGCAAGACATGGTGATGTCCAAACCATTCAGTATATGCACTTCACCTGTACTCTTTATTCACCATAAACACACACTAAAGTACACACTCTAACTCATCCCAGTAAACATGGTGATGCCTCAGTGGCGTGCACTTTGTCGATCTTGGCTGTAAATCAAACTTGTTTGAGTCTCTTATGAAAGTTTAACCACAGTTAACCTCTGATCAGAACAGCAGCTGTCAGAGCACACAGATGGTGTATATTTTAGTCAGGGTTTCTGCCTCAATGTAGTATTGCTTAATTATTTTACTAACTAAAATGCTAGATTTTTTGTTTGTTTGTTTGTTTGTTTGTTTGTTTTGTCTAGGCAGTTCAAAAACTCTACCAGTGGTTTGCATGTGGCTTTGTTTACCGTTAAATTATGAGAATTACAACTTCAAAACCAGAAATGTGTAAAATGTAAATAAAAAAAAAATCTCATAAACCCACATTTTAGTCACACAAGAGCACAGAAAACAAATCTGATTTTTAAACTGGGGCATATTGTTTCATTTGAATTGCCCATCTGCTAAGAACCACATCTACAAATTGCAGAACAATGTTAGAATAATGTTCCTTGCTTTGTGAAAACTTTGAATATCTCATCATCTACAGTATATAATATCAAAAGATTTTAAGAATCTGGAGAAATTTCTTTGCTGTCTCTGGGCCAAAGCTCGATTAAAATAGACTGAATCTAAGTGGTAAACTGTTCTGTGGTCAGACGGAAAAAAAAAAAGTAAAGTTCTTTTTTTGGAAAACACAGATGTTCTGGGTTAAAGATGAGACACCGTCTGGCTTGTTATCAAGGGTTAGTTGAAAAGCATTCATCTTTGATGGCGTGGAGGTGAATCAGTGCCTTTGGAATTGGCAGCTCTTAAATTGGGAAAAGCACCATTAATGCTGAAAGGTATAAACGGGTTATAGAACAACATATGCTCCCATCCAGATGTCCTTTTCAAGGAAGCTCTTGTATTTCAGTAAATATGTCAGCAATACTAAACTGCTTTGTGGAGTTCAGCAAAAATTCCACCACACCTGATGCCAAAAACATTAAAGGTCAAACTATGGAATGTGAGCAGTTTTATCTATTTTATAGATCTTTTAGTCAGTTTAATCTTCTTTCCTTGGTGTCCTGATACGGTAACCTGTCTTTGAAGAACAGGAACAAACTGATGCAGTCAAACTAGTCAGAGAAGCTGATTGGCAAATTGCAGTTTAACCTAGTTAAACTATTTATATCAAACAGTTGCAGAAGATGACCATTAAGCAATCAGCCAAACAATGACTCCCACCCTTAGTAATTTCAGGTTTGCAGTCTCTAAGCATTACAGAAATGGCTTTGTCCCAGCTGCTATTAATCATCCGAATAAGCTATAGCAAATTGTCAACATAAGTATACTATTTATTTATTTTTAATGGAAGTCTATTTTTTTTTCTATTGTTTTTATCTCTTTGGTTTTTTTAGTGTAGTATTTTTAATCTGCTCTTTTTTTAACCTTCTGAAAAATAAAGCTCTGATGAAACGATTGATTGAATGTTGCTGAAATTAAATGTTATTGTTTCTGCAGGCTGTTGCGACAAAGCTTGACCTCCCAGATGACCTTGTTGGTTACTTCAGTCTTTTCCTGGTTCGTGAAGGTGTGGATGGAAGTTTATCATGTAAGTTCAAAATCATAAAAACAGAGCCATAAAAGCAACTTGAACTTGTGCAGCATCCTCCCGTTTCTGTTATTGCTGGAAAGTTTTCTTTTGCGTGCTACATAAGCTGCAGAAATGTTCCCTGATAAGAATTGTAAAGTAAAGTAAATTGTAGCAAAAATCCATTTGAGCTGAAAGTGTAGTTTGCCAGCAAATGTTTTAAGGATTATCTCTCCAGCTAACAAGAGCCATAAAAAAAGAGCCATCATTTATTACTGCTGATTATTTATGTTCTAGCTGGAATTCATTTCTCAGTAACCAAAAGAGACGATTCTCAGAAGACACAAATCACACAGAAATAAATGAAAGTAGGATTTTGGTGTAAACACTTGAACTTTCATTAAGAATTGCTAGAGAGTAGATTCCTGTGGAACCGCAGGGAACTTTATTCTGGCAACAAGAATACGGCTGAGTGTGTTTGTCTCTCTGTTCTGAGAAATACTTCAGTTTAGTTGAGGAAAAAAGAAAAGCTGTGTATCGCCTCTAGAGGGTTTATCTTGAATCCAAATTCTGCTGTATTTCTGTCTCTAACTAGAATGTATAATAAATTTTTTGGGGGCTGTTCTGACTCCCAGTGAGAGTCAGCTATTTGTTGGCTGGTGCATGCAAAACATTTTGTAGTGCTGGAGTGTGAGTGCGCACAACATCCTTTTTGCAGTGTTCTTGGCTGAAATGCATGTTGTGGTTTACCAACAGTTCCAGAGTGGTACCACATTTACAGGCGTCTGATTAGTAAAGTTATTGTTTTTCCAGACTGCAAGAGGAGTGTTGACTTCCAGCATATTATAAATGTGTTTTTTTTTTTTTTTTAAAGTACGCTGTAAATGGAAATACACAATGATACTGTTTCAAGCCAGGGCAAAATCATTTTTTTGCCCATATACATTTTGTGAAGACTCTGTAGCAGTTAGCATGTGGTTTGTCCATTGTCTTTTTGTTGTCAATGTTACTTACAGGACCGCCTCAAAAGACCAAATGGCCACATCTCATGTGGCTCAGTTTCACTTGACGCACATCATTGCAAAGTATTAGCATTCACATTCATGTATACCCCAGTGACAGAGGAAGAGAGCCCTTTTAGGTCAAACCTCTCCACAGTCTGAGATTCTCATGGTTTCCACCTGTCACATGCTCGCCTCAGAGAGCATCGATACCAGGCTGGAAGTGAACCCAGATGAACTCAGAGGGGTCTGTATATTTTACAGACGTGTTGTTCATCCTGCCATTTAAATCTGAGGCTGAGTGATATGAAAAAGAAGAGGCATGTGCTAAATATGGCTAACAACGCAGCAGGTCATTGATCAAGCAGAACTGATGGTGGGATGATTGACATAACAGGATAATGAGAAAAATTCAGGCAGTAATTTCCCTGAGGTCGGAGTGTTAGTCAGGATATAATGTAAAATATTACGGACATGTTGAGAAGAGCCAGGATGTGGTTTGAATTAGTGCTGCTCTCATTTGCTTTTTGTGGCATTTTTAGCTTTCCAGAGATGATTTATTTTGCTTAAAAATGTCCCATTACATGTTAAGTATTGAGTTTGTTTCTCTTTATGCCAGATAATTTTCAACATCAAAGTAACCACTCTGTGTTTCTGTTTTCAGTACACAGCCCCTCTGCCCATAAAAAAGACAGAATACACTTTTATAAACCTAATGGTAAACTAAAGGGCTCTTTAGTCATCTCATTTGTGTGTATTTGTGTGTGTGCACTGAGCACATTTATTGATGGGTGAAAACAAAGTAGCAGCAGCAACGACCTTCAGTCTGCTTCACTCTCCTTAGGGAACTGACTGCAATAAAATAGCTGCAGATTCTGGGTGCATGTACACAAGAGCCCTTTTAAAAAAGTATTGTCACACACACACATTTTACCACAAGTTGTATCCTGCTGGGGCCTGCACAGATGGTGTCTTCCCCGTTGTAGACATTGTTATCCATGTCTTTGGTACCTGAGCTACATTTATGATAAATTCTGCTTTTTTTTTCCTCTTTCAGTTGTGCGGAAGTTGCAAGAATTTGAGCTGCCCTATGTATCCATTACCAGCTCACGGAGCTCAGAATTTCACATAGTCTTACGGAAAAGGTATGTACCTCCTCTTGTTCACATTATGAGTATGAATCTGATCACGTCTTGTTTTCTTTATCTGTGGTAAAGCTCTTGGTGTAGACATGTTAAAAGAGAAGGTTAAAGATGGGCTGCTAGAAAGGTTACCTTTTTTGTTGTCAGGGAGAATGATGATCATCACCTGACAGTAAGTGGGCTTGGTCCAGAAAATGTAATGAAATGACAATAAATTCTACATCTACTTAAATTTCACCACTTTGCAGTTTGTCTTTGCAGTAGGTATTCCTTACAGCTACAGCGTCTACAACAATCAGTTGCACTGATCCAACAAGTTAATCTTTGAACCAGAACTAAACCAAAACATTAAAGGACAAAATAACTGCAAACAAATTTATATTATATTTTATCTTGCTATAGATTTCATTTCATTCATTTACCCTTGGTGCAGAATGCCTGTTGCAATTTCTAACATCTTCGTTACCAATTAACTGGATAACCAGAGTTCTGATAAATCATTTACTCTGAGATTTAAACTTGTTCTTGGGGTTCATCGATTACCAGCTTTCGCTTTTTTATTTACACAAAATTTAGCCTGAAAATAAACAAATAGATTCAAATATTTTATATAATTGAACTTCTCACTTCACGAAAGTCACATTTCCAACAGACTGTTGTGCTGCATCAGTGTTTTGTTTTGTTTTTTTCGGGTTTATAATTTATTTGACTGGGTCAGGGTTCAATAAACATCAGAGGAAACTAAATGTCAGCACAAGAAATGCATCAACAGTGTTTTTTGCTGCAGATATCTGTATTACTTTTCAATTAACAGAAAAACCCACTGAGTCTGAGCTGTTGGTGTGGAGAGCAGTGCACCAGGAATTGCATGTGTCACAAAAACGGGGGGGGGGGGAAAGTGATAGAATTAGTCTTAATGTTGTTCTATTTGAGAGAAACGGCTAAATAAACGAGAAGATACTAACTGCTCATTCAGTTTCAAGCCTACAGTCCAGTCCGCTGATTTGTCCGCTTTTTGTCAAGATAACTTTTATCTGCTTCCTCCTTTTTCTTTTCCTTCATTATTCTGCCTCCTGTGGACTCTGGAGGTACACAGGATGTTTACTTTCTTTCTGCCTTAAGGAAAGTCTCAGTCCTGCTGACCTAGTTTCGCTGTGGAGTGTAGAAGAGTGAGGGGAAGAATAAACGTAGAACTAACAAGTGAGAAAAAACAGACCCCCAGTGTATGAGATCCAAACGAAGAGGAAGAATGTAGGGAAGAAAACTACTGAAAACCTAAAATGTATGATGCAGTTCTCTATTGCCAAGCTTTATTCAAAGCATCTACAAAATGAAAACAGGATTATGAAAAACAGTCAAGGTTAGTGAGCGGTACAATATAGTTTATATACTAGTAAGATTGTAGCTTTATGGTATTTTCAGTCTTTGTATGCGGTAAAGAAGATCCAGGAGGTGGTTTGAACCAGTCCAACAAGCAAAACTATTTCTCTCAACAGGGTCTTTAAGTGCACTTTCCATTACATCTGATGAGACAAAATAAAAGGACTCACCAAACACAGTGCTTCTGATTCCACCACCCATACTCTCTTGCTCCCTTTCACCGCCCTACGTTTTACTGGTCGTTTTTGAATTGCGGATGTGGCCAAGTAGCTTAACATTTCCTCAAACAACTGCTCTATTCAACTGCTCCTAATAGCACCCCAGCCAAGCGCCTACATGTTAAGTTTCACACCTTTGCGCTAAACTGTTGGGAAACATGAGCTCAAGGACGATTTTATTTAAGAACAAACGTAAATACAAAATGTAACTGGGGCAGGAAAAATGCCTCAGTTGTGGTGTAAAGAAAGTGTTTGCTTAAGACATTTCACAACCAGCAGTGAGGAAGTGATACATCTAAATTGTATACTGTTGTTCTGGGTGTTTTTAAAAACATAGACCC
The DNA here is from genome assembly GCF_963969265.1 of Rhamphochromis sp. 'chilingali'. NCBI lineage: Eukaryota > Metazoa > Chordata > Actinopteri > Cichliformes > Cichlidae > Rhamphochromis > Rhamphochromis sp. 'chilingali'. The sequence continues at coordinate 9,239,170 of NC_137932.1, read as the reverse complement.
AGATCTGATTCGTCTGTCTCAGTCAGATAGAATTTTTTGAATTTCTTTTTCAACATCATGTTCTGATTTTCAAGCTGGCCTCGGGCTCCCACACATCTCTTTGCACAAACGTACAAGCAGTACTTCTAATATTGCCACAGTGCTGTGTGGAAATTATACCATTTCAGTCACATCCTTTCAAACTCAGCTGTAAATAATTCTTGAGGTGAATGTTTGCATGCCTTACTCACTGACTGAGCTGATTTCTCCATAAGTCACTCATTTCATGGATGGAGTTTGACTGTACACCGGACAGACGTCTCCATTGCCTTGTATTGATAAATACATAGTCCATAGAAATAGGTTTGTTAATGGGTTAATGCATTGTATTGCATTGCATTGCTTGCTCCATGGTACAAAGTCCATGTGATGTGAATAGGGCTTATAGTAGACAGTGAATTGATGGCTAGCAGTCTTTTGTTCTCTGTCCTGCTCCTTGCACGTTTAGTTTATGGTATCAGTCTGATCTGAAACAAATAGTAGCATTATCAGTATTAAGAATGCAGCTGACTCCTTTCTGCTGCATGTACATGCATGTTAGAAAAGACCAACTATTTAAAAGCCGACATTTTGGCAGTTGACTGGTCTGGAGCATTCAGGTGTGTTAACACAATGCCCTAATCTTCCCAGGAGTGTACATCCCAGCAAAATTCACCCTGAGGCCAGATTGTTCATGGTCAGAAAAACTGCAAAAAAAACCCCCAAAACCAAGAGCTACATCTCAGACTCTCTACACCAAAGTATTCTAGAGTGTGGGGCCATCTGTCTGACAGCTAAAGCTCGGCTAAAATTGGCGAACGCAACAAGACAAAAATCCCAAGCACAGCAGTAAATCTACAACAAAATCAAGATGTTGCAATGGCCCAGTCAAAGTCCAGAACTGAAGCTTATTGGATTGCTGTTGCAGGAGGCTAATAGCGGTGAATAAACTATTGAACTGAAGCAGTGTTGTTAGAAAGAGTAGGCCAAAATTCCTTCACAATGATGCCAGAGTCATACAGAAAATGATTACTTCAGGTTATTGCTGCCAAAGCTTTTCACATGACTACAGTACCCCCCTTAGCTCTCTTCAAATCACTCAAAGTTGACAATCAGGCTGTGTTAATTCTGCTTTATTTGACACTGTCTTATTTTTTTTGTCTCTTCAGCTACTGGGACATGGCATATGATAGTGATGTAATGGAAAACAGAGTTGGCCTGAATTTGCTTTATGCCCAGGTAAGAGGCTTCATCACTTAGGTAAACCAGACACTGTTTTAAATTAAACTCCCGCTGAGATGTGCACCCAAGCAGAAAATTTAAATTAGACTTGATTGTATTTGTTTCCAGATTGCATCTGTTGTATTTTATTGAGCTTGCTTGGTGCCAGCCTCTCACCAAGAAAACTGAATCAGCAGCTGCTTCATCTTTTGGTTGCCAAATGCTTTTGTGCATCCCCTGGGATCATCCATTATCGAAATATTGGTGTCAGCTTGTTTTAACATTGCAACACCTTGAATCCTCTCTGCGTCCCTCTTTCAGAAGAGATGTCCTTCCTATTATAGTAACTTCCCTCTGCTGTAACAGTTGTCTGATTTTATTAAGCATTTTCGGGGCGGCAAGTTTGATTAGAATCTGTAACCTCTGAGCGTTGCCTCTGCGAAGCAGTATAGTGCCAACGAGCTTGTGCTTTTGTGCATATTTTGTTGAGCTGCACTGTTAACATGGCGTTTTTAGTGTTGTTTCTCCTAGCAAAGGAAACTCATTGACCTGAATTATTGTATTTGTCTGTGTAGAAAAATAAACTTCCTGTTTGTTGCTTCACCAGACAGTATCTGACATTGAGCGAGGCTGGATACTCGTCAACAAAGACCAGCACAGGCAGCTCAAATCGTTGCAGGAGAAAGGCTCTAAGAAAGAAGTAAGCAAGGGTGCCTCTTTTTGACGTTTCTGCCATTTGAATTTTCTTTGCCAGTTGTCACTTAAATCCAGCTGATGCTCAGAAATGTCCTTGTGCTAGGACAAATCTGTAGACCACGGAGAATACTCCCTCTAGTGAATTCCATGTTATGCAATTAACCTAGTTTGCCCCATAATATGAATTTTTAAACACATCCCAGGAGAGAATTTCAGAATTTTCTATCAGGGATTAGGTAAGCCTAAAAAAATGACATCTAAAAATTGTTTGGTTGTTTTTTTTTTCTTTTTTTCCTCAGTTCATCCATCTAGGCCAGACCCTCAAATATTATGGCTATATTAAGTTTGACCCTTGTGTCACTGACTTCCCCGAGAAGGGCTGCCAAGTCATCGTCAGCGCCGGAAACAATGAGCTCAACTTCCATGTCAAGCTGCCTAATGAACAGATGAAAGAGGGGAGCTTCAAAGTTACTCGCATGAGGTGCTGGCGAATCACATCTTCTGTAAGTGGAAGCGTGAATGCATGAGAGTTTAAGTGTACCTTTATTTTATCAAGATGAAGGCCCTCCTGTTTCTAAAGTGGCCTATTGGCATTGCACCAGAAACAAACCATAGTTAGTTTTTTAGCATTAACAGCTAGCTAAAAATGCTTACCTCCACACCATCCATTGTCATCAGTCCAATTACCCAAACACACAGCCCACACAAGGATAGTGCTGAATTGATCTTTTGTATCGATTAACACCTAAAACAGTATTTGAACTGCAAATTGTCTGCTGGGAAAAGCAGATTCATGCATTGAGGGGAAGTACTTCCACACCTCTGTAAACAGTTACATGTGTAGAAAAAAAGTGTAAATGTCAAGTTTTATTTCTCGCGCGTTTCTTTAATACACTGAATTCAAAGTAAGACACCAGATAGTACATGCACGCTTCAGTTTTATCTCAGTAGGGTTTTTTTTTTCATATTTCAAGCCAGTTTTTGCTTTTAGTCTTTTTACCCTCAGACATGATGCAGTCTCTTCAGGCAATCACAGAAACCACTTATTGCTGTCTCAGCCTGGTCTTCTGCTTGTTTTTCATGCCTTTGAATTAATGCTGCCACTTCCTTCAGTAAGTAATAAAGTAATATCAGTGTGTCATGTCCACTGGCTGCTATGGTATTAAGGTGGAGTACTTCTGGTCATGAGCTGTTCTTCCTCCATGCTTCCTCTTTCAGTCAGTGAATGAAACTATTTTTATCATTAGTCTGTTGAACTTTGTTAAAGCATACCACTTGTGCAGTCTCTTCTTTACCTTTTATATTAACAGAAAACTCAAAATCAGTCTAAATGTCAACTCTGCATCATCTGAGCCATCTGTGAGTTCCTTGTAAATGTTGTGATGGTGAAATCATTTACTAGCTGAGTGTTTTTGCTTCTTGGCTACTTTGGAAATTTAATGCATTTTATCCATTATCTTATTCTGAAGTGTGCTGAAGTGCAGAAAAACCTCAAAAAAAGCTATCAGACAGTACTAACAGCTCCACTAACACTGAATTAAACCCATTGAAAGTGTGTTGTTTTTTTTTGGGCGGTGAGTCTAATGAAAGTGTAATTGTCCAAATCACACACCAAAGATTTACGAGTTAATCCATGAAGGTTCTGTTTCAACTGTGACCTTAAATCAATTGATCAGCATGAGATGGTGCCAGAGTCCCTCGAGCATATGACTGGAATTGATTGATCAGGCTAACATATTGCTGGTCCAATGCCCAGCATTTAATGAGTGTTATCTGTTGCATTGATGGCGGGGGGGAAGGAACAAAAACCATCTCTTGTTGTCATTTCCTCAAATGTTACAGATGGAGGACTGAGTCTCTCTCAACTGGGCGTCTGTCTCAGCAAAAAAACAAAAACATTTGGTTTGTGTGGGCAGCTACAGATTCCAGTTTAGGTTGAAGGTATCGATTCTGGAGCAGGAGGTTCCTTCTTGGTCAGCACTCTCTCAGTCTATGACAATGTACATTCAGTTTTAACTCATTAAAGGACCTTCATTGTAGGACCTTCAGCACCACATATTGAAAGATTTAAGTGAGTGCATGTATATTTAAGCCTATATCTAAACTTTTAACCCTCTGTGGATTAGAGAGGTTATTAAAGCTGTATCCTGCATAATCATTCCACCATGGAAAAAGAACAGTTAAAGGAAATCATCAAAATTACCAATTATCATGATATTCATCCACATGATGAATAGATTTAAACTTCTAAACATAAGTTAGTTGTAGTTGTGGTAGATATTTGCAGACAGTGGCGTTAAGATAACAAAGACCGGGAATGTTGGAAAGTCTCGTGTTTGTGATTGCGTCAGCGCTCGGCTATTTTTGTGCACAGATTAGATTGATGGTCTTATACCATCTTTTCTTTGCTGTATCACAAATACTAAACAATATTTAGTTTCAGCTATACAGATTTTGTTCTTTCTGTGCATTTTTCAAAATACATTTGATCCCCTTTTAAAAAGTTACAATTTCAAATGGGCTAAATTTAACTCATTAATTGGATTTTTTTTTTTAACCTTATTTGACACTTCAGCTCTTAAGCCATCTAGAAAAACGGCTTGTTTTGGGAATGTAAAGCATCTCATTAACCAGTATTTGTCATGAACCGAAGTTCCGTACACAAGCTGGACCCAGAAGCAGAGACAACACGCACAGGAGTACGAAAAATAAACTTTATTTCAACTAAAGGTGTCCCGGAAGGGTCAAAGGAAAACACGCGAGAAACTAGAAAAACCAAGGGACCGGGGGATGAGTTACGCAGGAACGCTGTAATCGGGACTGTGGGAGGCTGCAACAGAAAGAGGAAGAGAGTTACTGGGAAGCAGGGAAATAGCAGCATATGTGGGGGAGAGTATGAGTCTTACAGTCAAAGCGGGGCCGTGGGAGCCGGAGGGAGGGGTGAGGGTCCGCGGGGGAGCTCCAGGAAAGTAGAGGTGATTGGTACCGGAGGCGATCCAAACTCCAGACGGGCAGGTGGACAGGCAGGTGGCTCAAAAACACGCCGAGCTGTTACCTGAGCGCAAAGGAAAAGATTAGCGTTTGTTCAGGTAAATGAGGGTTTTCACAACTGTCTTCCCGTGGGTGTACGTTACCGCTGTGAGACGACTAACGGACTGGCGTGGAGCAGCTGGCTGGGCTGGATCAAATAGTCCACCTGATAATTGCCTGAGATGGAATGCAGGTGTGGAGTTAACAGCCACACCCGTGGGCGTGGGCATCCCATCAGCTCCTCGGACACCGGGCCGCGGACCATGACAGTATTGTGCATGGAACAGCTGAAATATGCATTTTTTGTGTTTGCACCCAATCGTAGCAGAACAGTCTATTTTACTACTGAGAAAAGCATTACTTGAGGCTCTACCCGCACAATTTCTGCTGCCATTTGAAAGATGGAACATTTAAATATGTCATTTGAATGAGCCCCCACACTGCCAGGCGGGGTGATTAATTCCTGAGCTCATTCTCAGAGGTCAGAGTCATTTAATGAGTCCTTTCCTTAGCAGCCAAATATTCAAAACATCTCATTTGTTGTAGCTCTGCAAGACACCCCCCCCCCCCCCCCAATCTGTTGTAGCCAAATTACATTCGGAAGAACCCAAAATAAACACTTAGCATGTACATGTGTTTGTGCATCTGTGTCAGACCGTTGTTTGTCTTGCATTTCCACTACAGCTACATTCTGACCCAGAGCGGAAATGGTTTGTGAAGCAGTGAAGGGCAGACACTGCTTAAACGAGGAATGAGGGCTTATTTCTAGGGAGCGTAACACACCCATCACAAATATTTCTTTCATGTTATCTTTTAGCCTGCCTGTCATTTGTGATGCAGGAGTTCAAGAATAGCAGCTTAAGGAGAAGACATGCAGGGTAGAAAATGAGATTTAGCTCCAGCGACGGAGCTTATCCGCTTAATATTGAAAGTTTGATGCTGGTTGAAAAAATATTGAAATCGGTTTCTTTGTCATTCTCAAATGTAAACAGAAGTGGTCGATGATAACAGAAGGTGACTTTTTTTTGTCTTTGTTTTTGTCACTGCAGCAAGTTCCAATTGCCAACGGTACAACCAATCCCTGCAGCTCGGGTCAATTTGAAATCAAACTCGAGCTCTCCTTTGAGTACCTGATGAGCAAGGACCGCCTCCAGTGGGTCACCATCACCAGCGACCAGGTAGGAGGATGATGGATAGTTTCACTTTTATATAGATAAACTAGATCTTTTTTATTCATTAAAGATAATTTTTCCCTTTGTGTATTTAGAATTTTTTAGTTTCTTAAGGTACTGTACATAATCCTCTTTAGTGCTCATTGGATTACCTCAAAAATGCTGCGGCTCAAGGCTGAAAACAGCCGTGTTGTTTTGTTTTTTCATAGTTTAGCTGAGATTTTAAGGAGGTGTAACTGTAAGTTGCTTGCAGCTCATTATGTGATCGGCCATTTTTAGTGCGTTTTGTTCTTTTTCAAACTATACAGGCTTGCTGCTTTATGTCTGACTGGTTTCTGTGTGGATGTGATTGCAGGCTATCATGATGAGTATCTGCCTCCAGTCTATGGTGGATGAATTAATGGTAAAGAAGTCCGGTGGCAGCATAAAAAAGGTTTGTGTTGACTGCATTTAACAACATTATGCCATCATTTTGTTTTCCATACATATCACAGCGTTTGTAAATGTATAAGTCATTCATTTATAGCTTTGACATTTATTCTATTTCTTTTGACATCTTCTGTCACATTTCAGATGCTGAGGAAACGACACAATGGCTCCATCCACCGGTCTGACAGTCAGCAAGCTGTGAAATCTTCCCCTCTACTGGTGAGAAACGGGATAGCATGCCAAGTTTTTTATTCTCAGCTGTAGCTTTTTTTTCTTGACTGTCTTTTTTTTTTCTTCCATGCTGCAGGACTCCCCTGATTCAAACCGTGAACAAATTGTCAAACTCTCAGTGAGTACCTTCTTTGTCGTTTTTACTGACTAGCTAATAAATATTCCAATAAATTAGCATCAGCTAAGCATTAATTATACTTATATTGATTATTCCATATAGACCAAGCTGACCTCGGTGTCTCTCAGAGGGGTCAGCGCCTCCAACTTGGCAAACAACATCAGCAACTATGCTTTCGAGGGAATCGGAGACGATGACCTGTAACCCACAATTCCCCTTCCTCCCCTACTCATTCCACTGTTAACGACAAAGATTACAAGCTGAGCTGAGCCGAGCCGAGCGGTCCACGCAGGCGTCCGATTCTGCAATATTGTAGCTACTTCCCGGAGAATTTGCTGCCTTAAGCTCTCATTTAATCTTTGACGGTGACCTTTCATGATTTAGACTCTGAAGGGTAATCTTGATTTGCATTTTAGTTACAATCATCATATCATCCAGCTCTCTTATTGAACTTATCACGTCATTAACATACGTTATTCGAAGATCCTGGATTCTTCCCTGACTGGCTGCGTGTCCGTTTCCAACCAGAGAGCCAACTGTTTGGTTAGACCCGGCACTAGTGAAGATACAGCAGAACTGGACGCAGTTGTTCTGGAAGTTACCAGGCATATTTCTGAGAATGTTCTCTTTAACTCAAAATGTAGAATATTTAGAGCAACTGCTTAGCTGCGTGACGATCAATGTTCGGCTTTGCTATATACCAAAATGCTTCCTCTGATGTCAGTGGTCCTCTTGTGCGTCATGCTACATGTGTGCCAAGTTAACAGAGATCATCAGCAGGGGTTCATTTTATATTAGACATTAGAGTCACATGTATTCAGATGTAGTTCGAGGCCTTAACTTGCTTTTTTTTTTTTTTTTTTTAATATATAGTTTCTGGGGTCACCTTCTCACATGGGTTGAAACTAAAGAGATGTTAACTAGAATTTTGCAGAATTTAATGGATGGTTGATTTGGTTGAGCTGCTTGCACTTGCTGAACCCATCGTTTTTGCACAGTATAACCGGTGGAGATGAATGTTTGAGCATGAATTTATAAATGTGCGTAGGCTCTTACCCTGGGGGGCTCAGTAAATCCATCAGATTTTTTTTTTTAACAATTTTTTTTAAAGGTTTCTCATAAATGCCAAATTATAGTTTACTAAAGCATTTTGCACAAAATAAACATTTTTAAAAAGTCACTTTTTATATTATGTACATGCAATTAAGTATTCTGAACATTTACTAATATCTTTATCATCTAGCTTATTGTAATCAGATCTAATGTAATCTAAGCTGTATGGAACAAAGTTTAAATGGACCAACATTTATCATGTTTACATAATGTTTTAGTTCAAATGGAAATTGTTTACAAATTTTTGCATCTGATTTTGATTTGTGTTGTTCTTTTTGGGGGGAGCGATGGCGTCGCGGGGCTTCAGTTCATTGTAATTTGTTCGTACGTTGTTCCAGTCATCTCAGAGGATTTGGTAAAAGGTGCTTTGATGAAGCGGCTAATGTGATCATAATTGCTGGAGTGAACAAAATTTTAAAGAGTGAACATATCCCACTTTTATAAGGTGTGTTATTCCATTATTATTAATTTTAATTTTTTTTCTTTTTTTGCTGTCAACTTGACTTATTTCATGCCAGCAGATTTTAAAGACGCTAACTGTAAATCAGTGCCAACCTATCAACAGCTTTACTGTCACTTTTAGCCAGAACTGCAAACAAAAATGTTCTCAGTATAATTGTCTTGTTCTTTCACTGGTGTGATTCTTCTGTTCGGTTGCTTTCACTGTAGGGAGACACGGTCGCAGCGATTCATTTATATTTTCTCTGTTCCTGTCGATATGAAGTACACAAAGCTGCAAGGTCCTTGATGTTAGTGTATGTGTAGGTGCCAAATTTTTCTAATGTGCCGTTTTGTTTTGGTTTTTTCCTTTAGCATTGCTTTTATGAACGTTGTACCGTCTTGATACATTCCACTAATTTTCATGTTGATTTTTAGTGGTATGTTCAGTGACAGCTGTCGGTTCATTTGGTCATGATGCTTAAAATAAACTCTGAACTTCAACGATTATGTGTGGGTTTATTTTATTTATTATGTAACAGTCATCTTTTACCACTACTCCCATTTATTTTGCAGCAGCAGTTTTGTACTTTGCCACGTTATATGCTAAGAGTAGCACAGATAAGTGTCAAGATACCAGGGGGTGCAGTGTTTATAGACTTTAACTGTAGACATAAACTCACCAAGCACTTCATCAGCTACAAGTGTTCAGCTACTTATTTACACAAAAATGCTATCAGCCAATCAAATGGCAGCAAGGAAATGTGATTTAAATGACTTTGAAAATGGCATGGTTGCTGTTGCCAGACGGGCTGATGTACTGGAATTTTCCAACACAACCATCTGTGGCATTTACTGAGAATGCACAAAGAGAAAATATCTACCGAGCAATGTTTCTTTGGGGGAAAATGCCTTGTTGATATCAGACATCAGAGGAGAATGACCAGACTGCTTCGAGCTGATAGGAATGCAACAGTAACTCGAATAACCACTTATTACAACCAGCATCTGCAGAAGAGCATCTTTGATCGGACATGATGAACTTTGATGTAGATGGGCTCCAGCAGCAGAAGACCACACAGAGAGCCACTACTGTCAGCGAAAAATAGAAAAATGAGCAACAATTCACACTGACTCACCAAAATTGGACAACAGAAGATCGTCTGGTGTGAGGAATCTCAACTTCTGGTGCAACATTCAGATGATAGGGTCAGAACCACAAAAGCATGGATCTATCCTGCCTTGTATCAGTGGTTTATGCTGCTGGTGGTGGTGTAATGGTATCGGGGATATTTTCTTGGCAGTTTGGAGCCCCTAGCAACAGCTCGCCATTGTTTAAATACCTACCTAAGTATTGTTGCTGACCATGTCCATCTCTTATAACCATATTTCACCTTTGATCAGATGCAGATTAGATGATTAGTTTATCTGTATTTCTTCCCAACCAGTATATTATATCCAGTAATGGTCTGTTGATAGGATTTTATAAATACATTTGTTTCTAAACACAGTCAAACCAATATAAACCTGTTGGTTTATCTTATCCTTCTGTGGAAATAAACTCTGGTAACCAGTAAACACATCCTGATGATCCAATCAGTGAACATATACAACATTCTCAAACCAGATTATGTTTGGTTATTTTGTCCCTTTGTCTTTAGGAATGTAGATGCCTGTGTGTGAAAAGGTCACAAAGATCTGAGTAAAAATCAGAAGTCTGACATCTGACATTCAATGAAATGAATTCCATGTGTTTATTTCAAAAGTTCCTCACTTAAGGCATTTATGAGACACTGCATAAAGACACAAATGGCCACTTGTGGGATGTCATCACTAATCTAAAGGTACAATGCTCCATCATGACACGGCAAGTTGGCGACCTGTCAAACATCTCACTTGCATAAAACAGTCATTCACAAAGAGTAAATCTGAAATCACAGTTATTATTCCCATGGCAAGCAAATAACACACCACACATTCAAAATAAGACTCTATAAAGTATGCACTTCTAGCAGTGTATAAGAGCCACATTAGAAAAAGAAAACAACCAATACACACTCACATGCTTGCTAACAGTGTCATCTTTTTTTTCCTCAAAACAATAAAATAAAATTCACAGTAATCACAAGTGAGGTGATTAAGTGGTTTCCTCTAAAAAAGAAGAACCTTTTGAAAACAGTGAAATCATTTAAATCCGAAATAACTGATATGTCATTGTAATACTAGTGTTTGGGGCAAAAAAAAAAAAAAATTGAACAGCATGCTCATACATTTCATTTTCACTTGTATTTTTTTAACCTTAATCCAAACTTGGAAATTGCAGCTATGTGTGTAAGATTGTGCTTTTTTATTTTACCGCATACAGACTGAAGATGAACTTTCTACATGATTTTGAGTCCAGTTTTAGAATAAAATTCTATTCTAATCTGTTCTTTACCATAATCTGAGCATTTTAGCACCAAATCAGAGGGATGAGTTAAGTGTTTCAGTACTATTAAATAGCACTTTTATAGTAGTACATCAGTACATCAAACCAAAGGCAGAGCTTGTTGCTGAAAGCAAACAAAGCACAGTATGGCCCGCTCAAGGACTCATCTCTGCTTAAAGCTGCACTGTGTAGTTTGGGAAAAGTAGAAAAACAGAACACATGTCAAAATAACGTCTGTCTCCTAATGATGTAAGATGTGAAAAACACAATCTTGAACATTCAAAGAACTTCATCATGAAAACATTTCAAAGACTACACAGTGCAGCTTTAAAAGTCCAGGCAAATAGTTGCATCAGTTCCATGTAACAAGGAATATTTGGTAGTGTCCTCGTCAGAACGAACAATCAGATATGTATTACAGTGTGAGAGGAATATTTTTACAGTTAGCCTACTGTGTGTTAACATATAGAATTAGACAGGGAGTGGACTTCCACAGAAAAAGAAGTCCTTTAGTCTTGACATGAAAAAACAAAACAAAAAAAGGACTAGAAGACATCAACACATTATCATATTTGTGTGAGATCCTACAAACGAACAATTAGCAGCCTCAGAAGACATCTGACAAAACACTGAAAGACGGACACACACCAAAACAATATAAAGGCTCTGTGGAAATCAAAGGACAACTTGCTGGTAGCTTAGTTTTGCTGAGTTAGAATTTATACAATCTCAAGTTTGTAGCATGAGTGTATTGTCTGACTCCCCTCCCTTGGCATGTACTGCATATCGACCCCTGCTTCCTTTCTGTGAGTTTGAAGCCCAGCTCCCATCCCTTTCCTCACTTCCTGCTCTTCGTTGTTGCCCGTCATCGGCACTTTCACCCAGCCGTCTGTGGCCAGGCCGTGCTTCTTCTGGTGTCTCTTGTAGTTGTCCCAGTGGCCCGTGGTGTAGCCGCACTCTTGACATTTATAGGGCTTCTCCCCGGTGTGCCGGAGCATGTGCCGCTTCAGGTTCATGCTCTGGTTGCAGCTGTAACTGCACACGGCGCACTGGAAGGGCTTGGCGCCAGAGTGCACCCGCTGATGGCGCTTTAGGTTGGCCAGATTCCCGCACGCGTAATCACACAAATGGCACTTGTAGGGTTTCTCGCCGGTGTGCACTCTGTGGTGTCGCTTGAGGTTGTCGAAGTGTGCTGAGGCGTAATCGCACTGTGGGCACTTGTAGGGTTTCTCGCCGCTGTGAGTTTTCATGTGGCGTGCCAAGTGGTTAGGGTAGTGTGTGAGAAAGGGGCAGGCGGCGCATGTGTAAACCTTGTCACTGCGCTCGCCGGGGCTGTTGGGAGATGACGAGGAGTCTTTAGTCAGCATTTCGAGGGTACACTTGGCACAAATCTGGGCCGAGGAGCCGTCCTCGTCTTCCAGGACGATGCCACAGAGCCGGCAGGTAAAAGGGAAAAGTGACGGTGGGAGGCCGCTCCTGTCTGCTACACCTCCTCTTGATGCTCTGCTTTCGCTGCTGCCTGTCGTATCCAGCAAGGGTGGAGGTTGATGACCCGGAGCTGGATTGGAAGCTGCTATGGGGGGCGGAGATGCTCCCTTTAGGCTATCAAAGGCTGACAGGTAGTCGCTGTTCTGGGCTGCCAAAGTCAGGTTTGACGTTGGCCGTGCAACCTCTGTAACTTCACAGTCAGATTAGACAGTTATTAGGCATCAAAGATGATTTAAAGACATCAAAATGAGCTTTCATGCATCAGCACTGAGCAACTAAAGTAAAAGAAATGAGACACACCTTTGCCTGCAGCACCAGAAACCTCTTCTCTCTGCCCGGTCCCTTGCCTCTTCAGACTGTTCTGGCCACTGGTGGGTCGTGACGGTGCGTCCTGCCCCACCCCCACACAGGGTACATGCATGCGCTGGTGCCTCTTGAGGTTGCCGAGAGAGCTGCAGGCAAAAGTGCAGCTGTCACATTTGTAAGGTTTTTCCCCCGTGTGAATGCGAAGGTGTCTCTGGAGGTTCACCAGCTGAGCCGAGGCGTACGTGCACAGCGGGCAGTTAAAAGGCTTCTCCCCATTGTGCGTCTTCATGTGGCGCTTCACGTGGTTGGCGTAACGCGAGGAGAATCCGCAGAGATGACACGAGTGCATTTTAGCCGATTTGTCCTCGGCTGTCAGCGCCTTGTCACCCATCCCATTTCCCACCTCTTCGCAATCAAGCTGCATATTAGAACCTGAGCGGATACCGCTGATGCTTCCAAAAGGTGAGCAGAAGTCCGTACTCTTAGCTTCCCGAGAGGCTTTGCAACATCTAAGGCAGTACGGGCCAACGAGGTCAATGCCAGGTCCCAGAGGTTCATCACGGAGCTGTCCGCAGCCCCTGCAGGACAGGTAAGGAGGGAAACTGGGCTCAGACTGGGTCGCTCTGCCTTCGTCTTCCCTCCCATTGTCCGTCGTGCTGCGCGAGTTGTCCGTTTCACTTTCCATGCTCAGCTGGCTGTAAGTAGAACTCTCATCACCCAGAGGATACACGGAGAAACCGATCTCGGCAGCAACTTCTGTGCAGGGAAGACAAGAGAAATATTTGATTAGGCAGCTCTCAGAGCTGTGCTTACATTTACATTTGCAGCACTGCCTGTATTAATCAGTATGCAACTCTAATTAAACGGGTAATATGACTGAGCTTAAGAAATCTAAGGAAAGAGAAACTACAGAAGAAGAAAAAAGAAGACAGAAAATGAACATAGTACAGTTCTATTCTCAGGTATCTGTTATTAATCTGTATTATTCAGGCATGCTGGCTCAAAAGAGAGCATGACTTTTACAGAAATCCAATTTCATAAGGAATCATGAAATAAACATATAACTAAAAGTTTAAAATATACAGTCTTTGCAAAAAATTGTGAAATACGTCAACATAAAATGCATTATTATTCAGAAAACTTAATCCCTTAAGTTTAGAAATGTGCCGTGACTGAAAGTGTCACAGGAAAAAACGCCAATATAATATGAAACTGACTTTCGTCCTAAAATACGACACGCTCCAATAAACTTATTTCAACATAAAGGGAAAAAAATGAATGAAGTTCTTTTTATACGGCTGGGGATTGATACAAAGGAAGCGTAAGGACATCTGAAGGCACCAACCCACTGTCAACTCACTTAATCACTCAAAATTAATGGACACAATTTAAACAAAAACCAGCAATTACTAAAAAGAAGACATGCTCAAACACATCAAACTGAGGGAAGTAGTGAATCTCATGAAAACGCTTCATACTCACAGAGCTGCAAGGTTAAGTGCATTTTAAGATGTTGTAAATATCATCTGAGAATATTCAGACATCAAAGGAAAAAAAGAAAAAGGAGAGAGATATTGTTTCCAGAAGGGCAGAAAGAAAAGCTTCGGGGCAGAGCGCTCTGTGGCTTCGTCTGATACGTCGGAAAGCGAGAAGGCCAGGAGACCACCTTCCGTCAGTGAGGCTGAGACGAAGTGCGAGAGAGGCGAGAGCTGAGGCTGCCCTTTTATCCTGGCCCATGGAAACCCCTCGTGGATGATTACCGAGCCTAATGATAATGATGATGACTATAATGGCGAGGCTGCTGCTTCTGATGATGATGATGATGATGATAATGATGATGAGGGTAGATGATGAGGGTAGATGATGATGATGATGATGATGATGATGAGGGGGGAAACGATAATGGCAGTGGGGTAGTGGGAGCAGAGGCTGCAGCAGATGACGATGATGATGATGATGATGAATAAATGCCCTTTTATAATGGTGTCCTTGATGGTAATAGTCCTATTTTTATGACCCCATATAATAATGGTGTCTCAGTTCCTTTCTCTACTTTTCCATTTTTCAGATCACTCTGACAAAGAGGCATGCTGGGAAATGTGAGCTGATAGCACCCATTCTCTTACTGATTCATTGTGGGACAACACTTCATTACTGACAAACTGTACAAACCTGTGACCCCGGCACACGGGGAAAAAAAACAGAGGTGGCTGATTCTATTTAATATGCTATTTCCATGTTACGTTTATATAATCAATTGTTTTGAAACAAATCTGCTTCACACTGCTCCGCTGCTGAAATACAGTATAAAGACCAAGATGTGTGATCATCCAGTCCATTTAGTGTTTAATCAGTAGTCTAATTCTATGAAATGTGCACTGAGATCTTTATAAATAATGAATTTTTTAAAAACGACACAAGTAGAAAAGTAAAAGTCACTAAAAGAGCAAAAATTAGAGGATAAATAGATGAGCAGATACAGTGAAGGATGCTGGTGCACAGACAGTTCAGCCTTGTTGCCTTTTGAGAACATGCTAGCATTTCAGCAGAGTACTATCATTGGCTAACAACTGGTGAATGGCACTTTATTAGCCAATGAGCATCCACTGGCTCATCGTCCTTTCTGACTCTAATAATGATCAGAATTTAGAAAATTAACTTATTACTTTAAAGTCATCAAAAAAGCGTTTACTGGGGGTGATACAAGGGATATTTTCCCACAACTTCAATACAAACAGAAGCCTTTTATTACAACCAAAAGAGCACCCCCTGCTGGCCGTTACAAAGAATGCAAGTTTTACGGCATTGGCTTCACTTTTTCGACATGCAAACTACATTCATTTTACATGGTGTCTATCATTAATCACTACGATTTTTCTGAAAGGAAACCAAGGTTTTTATATACTCTGCATGATTTGTTTAATGTACTTTTAACTAACAGTTACTGCAACTCACTACAAAGTTTTTTGTTATGTGGTGGGAGGCTTATATTGTATTGTGCACTATGATCGCTGCTGCTAACCTTTAAATAAAAGCACTGCACATTTTATTTCTACGCTACATTTTATCTGTTTTATACTTATTTTAATGAGGCACCATACAAAATATAAAAGTACTGAGGATGGTAACAATAAAGAGTATTTTGGATCATTGCCGTTTGCATTTTCTTTAACTGAGAAAGCCTTCATGGTTTCATGTTCACGCTCCCAGTGCTGCATCAGACCTTGTTTAAGTTACTAACTTACTATGACTGCCTCTGCTTTGTATTAAACACAGGGGGCTTTTATTGTGAAATCATCACAAGAAATGTGGTTTATTTAAGGTTGAAAAAAAATAATCCAAAAAACAAATACACAGATCGATTTGGAATGAGCCACTAATGCTACAACCCATATTGGCCCCTGTAGGTGTACTGTGCACCATTAGGCCAGTCTAAGGTAATGCCTTTTTTGTTTCTATTTAAAACAACCATCTCAGCAATACTGAGATGAACCTGCACTATACCAACTCCCTGTGCATCATAAAATACCCTGTGGTTACATTATTTTTTTACTTCTTTATTAAATCATCATGAGTTTATTTGGTTGCACTGTGTGCAGATACAGCTGCAGTGATGTTACCAACCACAGAAACCACAGGTATCTACACAACAAGCAGGAATACAACAGTAAGGATTATAAACTTTAGATTTATTCATAAAAAAGGGTTTACAAACCTGAGAACTTTTCCAGGCCTAGAATCTTGTTGTCCTGATCAGGATCATCAAACTCAAGGTCTTGTCCTAGAAGGAAGTCTGTGTCTAAGGGGAGGTTTTCTGGGGCTTCAATGGCTACATCATCTTCAGAATCCACTACAGTCACAGAGAATCAAACATTTAATCACTAATATCACTTCTTTACAATTTAATTATATTTTACATAGATATTTTTCCATTCATACTTTGTTCCATTAGAAAGTTGAGCTGTCTACACTTTTTTATGTAAACATCCCATGACAATCATGATATCTCACTCACTATGAACATGAGCCTAGCCGAAAAAGGTTTATGGTAAGTATACTGCCTTAAATCAACCAGGGAGTGATATTTCCCTCTTTTCTTTCTTCTCTTCTTTATTATTTGGTTTTGGGGATGCTAGTTTTGAGCATTTATAAAAGCATGATACACTATATTGCCAAAAGTATTCATTCACCTATCCAAATAATTTAATTCAGTTGTTTCAATCGCTTCCATGCCCACAGGTGTTTACAATCAACACCTAGGCACGCAAACTCCTTTTACAAACATTTTGTGAAAGAATGGGTCGCTCTCAGGAGCTCAGTGAATTCCAGTGTGATATCGTGATAGGATGCCACCTGTCGTGAAGTTTCCTCGCTAGTAAATATTCCACAGTCAGCTGTTAGTCATATTATAACAAATTGGAAGCAACTGGGATCAACAGCAACAGATGCTGAGGTGCAAAGTGCACAGAGGTTGCTTTTTACAGAGCCAAACATTACAAACCTCCAAACTTCATGTGGCCTTCAGATTAGATCAAAAATGGCTTCAAGGTGTGGGGTTCCATGGCCGACATCACCAAGTGTAATGCAAAGCGGGGGATGCAGTGGTGTAAAGCACGCTAAAGCTTAACTGCTGAGCAGTCGAGACATGTTCTCTGGAGTGACGAATCATGCTTTTCTGTCTGGCAATCCAATGGACGAGTCTGGTATTGGCAGTTACCAGGAGAACGGTACCTGTTAAACTGCGCTGTACCAAGTGTAAAGTTTAGTGGAGGGGGGATTATGGTGTGGGGGTGTTTTTTAGGAGTTCGTCGGCTCCTTAGTTCCAGTGAAAGGAACTCTTAATGCTTAAGCAAACAGAGAACTTTTGGACAATTTCACCCTCCAAACTTTGGGGAACAGTTTGGGGATGGCCCCTTCCTTTTCCAACATGACTACACACCAGTGCACAAAGCAAGCCCCATAAAAACATGGATGAGCAAGTTCGGTGGGGAAGAACTTAAATGGCCTACACGGAGTCCCGACCTCAACCCAATAGAAAACATGAACAGAGAGGCCAGCAAGCCAGGCCTTCCTGTCCAGTGTCTGACCTCACAAATGTGTTTCTGCCACAATTGTCAAAAATTCCCATAAACACTCCTAAACCTTTTAGAAAGTCTATCAGAGGAGTTGAAGCTGTTGCAGCTGCAAAGGGTGGGCCGACATCATATTAAACCCTATGGATTAAGAACGGGATGTGACTAAAGTCCATATGGACGTGAAGACAGGCAATCAAATATTTTTTGGCAATAGAGTGTAGTATCTATTTAAATATGGCTTTAAAAGCCAAAAGCGGAAAATCAGAAATTTTCTACCCCACAACAACAACAAAAATATCTGCAAGCAAACAGATGGAGGTTTTTTTTGTACTACAGTTACAAGTAATGATGTGTGAAATTTTAACTTGTTTTTTTTTTTTTTTTTTTTTGATGGAATCCAAACTGCCATCGCACAGCTGTCACTCTTCAGAAAACTAGAATCAGGCCAGTTGTAGGGCATCAAGCTCAACAGCCCATTTTGGTAACTCTCCTGTACCAGCATCTTGCTACCATCTACTGGTCATTTTTGCATTTGGCACATAAACAATAATGTATGGTAACTGTGTGGGATGATTCTACTTTTACATTTTAAATGAATAGGTGGATAATAAAACATCTCCTTATGGTGTTCTGGTCAAAAACTCCTTTGTCCCACACGCCATCAGACTGTTTAACTCCTCTCTGGAGGGGAGAGGTAGGGGAAACAGGAAACAGGAGGACAAAGGAGGGGGGAACAACTAAGCTGTAGTGCCTCTTCACCTCACTGTACAATACCTTGTGCAATAATTTTTGTAAATAGTCAACAGTGCAATAGACTCAATACTTGAAATGTGCAATTCACTTGTATTTTTATTTTTTATTCCTATTTATTCTATTTATCCCCTTTGTATATTTTATTTATATTTGTCTCTGCATTTATATATATATATATGTGTGTGTGTGTGTGTATATATATATATATATATATATATATATATATATATATATAACAATTCTGTAACTGTAACTTCGGTCGTTGCTGTGCTTTTTTTTGGAAGTCGAATTTCCCAGAGGAACCCACCCGAGGGATTAATAAAGTTCTATCTTATCTTATCTTATCTTATCTTAAATAAATCAAAATACTAGCCTGTGGAAGAAAGCCATGTGAAAGTTAAAAAATGGCAGTATAATTAGGACTGTGCAATTAATCACATTTGAAGTTCAGTTATAATTTTGGCTTCTACCAGCTATCAAATCCATGCCCTCAGGATAAAATCATCATTTTGCTAAAAAAAACAAAGGTAACCTGCAATATCAATTAGAATAACTACTTACGTTATGTTATGTTGTTAAGAGAGGTTAATGCTGGTGGCATTAAGTTTATGTTACAGTTTAAACTCTTTCTAATGCATCCAACTGCTAACATATGGGTTTGTTTCATGCTAATTCAGCTACTGTTCAGAATAAGACACAGAGAGGAAACATGCAATTTTCTGCCATTAAATAACTCGAAATATCTTCTTTTAAAAACACAAAATAGCACTACATCAATGGGAGAAGCGACTTCAACATTCACACTACTACTGACATTTGTTCCAGCACCGTCTGTCAGATTTCAATTCCTTAAAAACTCAGAGGTGAGCAATAAAAGAGGATAAATGTAAAAATAAATAAATAATCAAGACACATAGACATAGATTTCATTTAAAATGCTAAAGTTACAGTCAGTGTGGAGGAGGGATGTCAAACTCATTTTACATTGTGGCCCACATGCAATTTACTTTGATATTAAGTGGGCTGGCCCAGTGAAACTATGTAATAAATGTGTAAAATTACAGAAATAAATCTGATAGTTCATTGTCCAGATTGTCTCAAATTATAAAATATAAAGTTCTTGTTAGTTCAGAGCAAATTTCATTGTTTTCTTATGCTTACTGTACAAGAAAACAAATGTAAACCTCCTTCACATTTTCCAAAGCTACCCAGTGGGCCTGACTAGAGTCTTTGCCGGGCTAATCCTTGACACACCTGGTGTGGAGTGACAAATAATTCTAGGACTGTGGCTCAGGTCTGCATCAAGTTCCCAACATTAAAAAACATCTCTGAATACCTACACTTCACTGGCTGTGGATTCTGTTGTTTTTTTCTTGGCATCTTCCAGTCAGCCTCTCTCCTGTTTGCAATGTCCTCTTGCAGACTTCCACAACTATCAGCTCATTCTTGCCTGGAATATTTGGAAAGTAGTTCTCAGCATTTCTACAGATTCAAGTACAACGTTACCATACCACGTTAATCGAGGGATATAACTAAAAACACGTACAAACCTATACAAAATATAATTAACATAACAGGAGAATTCCATTAACATACAAAAACTAACAGGCCAACTTTCATAAAGTGTGACGAATCATGGGCATAAGAAAACAATAATGGTTTGGATCAGGATTTATTTTTATGTATTTTAATAACACCAGCTGGGGGGACATTACATTGATATTAACATAATCTAAATTAGCACTTTATTCAGTTATGGTGGCATTATCAAATTCTCGTAAAGATAACCAACACTGGCAGGACACTGGTGAATCGGGGTTTGAGCTGGTGCATGTAAACAGTATAAGTAAAGACCACCAAGCTACTTAAACAAAATGGCTAGCCCATTAGCTCTGGTGCTGAAACCCGTCAGAGGAAACCATTCAGTCAGGTAACAAATTAAGTTCAAACATGCCCGTGTGTTGCATGAAGCTGGCCATGTCAGTATACAACAAGAAATGACAGTAAGATCTGAGAAAACTGGCGGCGCACAACCTTACGAGTGTCTAATCAAAGCGCGTCCTCGTCAGCGCGTAGTATGATTGACAAGTGCCATCTTTACTTAGTATTAGCCGGGAGCTAAGCATGGTAACGTTCAGCTAAATTAGCTGGGCAGCTAATGTCAACTTCACTAGTTAGCTTTCGAGCTAACTTACCTAAAAAACGTAAATATTCCTGTCGACTGAGATGGTTGTTACCGTCGGTTAAAACGCCATTAGGTGTCAAGTGTTTCTCCCTAAATGTCCAACGTCTGGAAATCCGCCATTTCTTCATGAGCTGCGGTGACAAAGAAAGGCAATTAATGGTATTTTTCATAACTTAATTGATTTTCTGATTCGCCTGTGATCCAGCGGTAGCAACAACAAAGACACTTCCGGCTTACGTCTTTCAGAATAAAAGCGGCATCTCCGCTTAATAGTAAAACTTATTTCGCCACAAACGCTCGTATATACGGGCCTTTTTTTATTATTTTGCTTGGAAAATAGGATACATGCAAATACATTATATAAGGTAAAGACGGAGCTTTGGAGTCACATTTAAATATGACCACCTTTAGACTTTAATATAACCTGAACTCTCTTGGGCAAACTTTTCTTTAACGTTTCTTCAACTTGTCTTCAGGAATAGCTCCTCAGGCTTCTTTAAGGACATTCAAAGATCTTCATTGGATGTTGGCTGCCTTTTACTCCATTCTGTATCAAGATGATCCCATACTGTTTCAACATTGTTGAGATCTGTAGTAGTAATACTTGCGCACCCTTAATAGCTGCACATCCTCTACAGTGAAAACAACAATATAACAAGGTTTTACAGTTTACAGTACAATTGTAAACACATATATTTAATTTGAGCTGTTTTTATGTAGTAGAAAAACTGAAAAATTCAGTTAATGTGGTCCTTTAGTACTAAGTCCGGAGAATCTTTGCTGGAGACATCCCAGAATATATCCTCATGTGGCATTTTACTTTGATGGTTAAGGTGGTGAGCACTTTTGCCCTTGCATATAAAAAATGCCCCATTGATGTAAAAAGGGATTGAAGAAAAGGTAATAGCATATAATTAATTTATTTTTCATACCTGTGAAACTATTCAGTGACTTCTTGGGTCTTTTTTCATACATTGTCACCACAGAGATACGCCATCCTGTCATTGTAGGAATAAAAAGCTCAGATTTCTTGCAATTTCTAGCCTTCTGTTAACTTGGTGTATTGATAAGATACGAGCTGGAGTGCAATGGCCGTTGTTTTGTACTTTTCAAATTTGAAAAGCTTAATAGCTTGATAGCTTAAGCTATCTCACTTTAAAGCAGTTTTGTCAAAAAACAAAACAAAACAAAACAATAATTCACAATATTCATTTGTTTCTAGTTCTTTTTGGTCTGTGATACGTCGATTTACCTTTTACTTTTCTGACATTTTATCAATTTATCTTTATTGTTATTATTAATTTACTGGTCTGGTTAAATTTAAATCTGCAGCACGTAAAACGGTGAAGAGCTTTGAGCCCTCTGCCTTTATTTTGAAAACCCAGGCGCATGCCGGATGTTTTATTCCTTGCGGGATGAATCTTGACTCCACACTCCATTGTAAAGGCTGCACATCTCTCGCCCTTAGACGCTTCCGTTCCGAAAATAATTTCCGGCTGCTGTACCTCAATGGATTATAGTAGTTGTAGTTCTTGTGTATATAGTTGCGACGAGGAGCGTGATGCTTGAATTGTTTTACAGTACTTAAAAAGAAAATTATGTCTGGTTACAAAACGATCACAGATCCTACTTAATACCATAAAGTTAAGTCCACTGGCCAAAGGCTAACAGCTACTATGCGACTGGCATCAAATAGAGCTTTTAGGAATAGTTATGTGACAACTAAAAATTATTGGGAGGTCTGAGGAGGCTAGAAACTGTGCAGTTTGGTGCTCTATCTGTGCAAAGACACACGGATACGCTGTCTGTTACCGATAAAAGCAGTAGTAAAACATTAGGATATAAAGTACAATACAAAGTAGGTCAATCAATCTCTCAGTTTCTCCAGGAAGCTGGATCAAAAGCCTGTAGACTTAAATGGGACTTAAATCTAGGTTAACCGAGAAAAAAAAGAATAGAGAGTACATTTGAGTACTTCCCCATCAACAGAAATTGGAACTTGAAGAAGAATTCGTGTCTGCAGAGTGGGCTGCAAGAAATCCCAGAGAACAAAGAGAGTGTGGTTTCTCTGGAATCAAAAATAGAAACAATCACTCAGTGGACACAACAGTAAGCTGTCATGTGTCACTATAAATGACCAAAACCCCATAAACAATCTGCCAGGTTAATTGGGACAAGATGTCAAAACGGGAAAAAAGGAAAAACAAAGAAAAGAAGAGGAAGGAGTCCTGCATGTAGACTGCTTTGGCTTTATATCTGAAACGAGGGAGAATGTTTTTTTGTTTTTTTTTATGGGACTGGGCATTTATGAATAGGAGATCCTGGGATTCTGCGCCATGTCATTGGCTCGCATCTCTGCAGTGTGCCTCCCCTCCAGGCCGCCGCACAGAAAAGCCATCAGGCAGCTGCTGTAAGAGGGAAGGCTTTCCTCACTGCGGATCTCCTTTCCTCTGCTCGCCTCTCAACCGGACCGGTCTGGACCACAATACCCACCCCCTCTCTGCAGCTCCGTCGGGCGGACACGGTTTGTGTGAGGCAGTGAAGAGGAGGCGACCTGGGTGGGGAGTGGAGGGAGGTGGGTGTGGGTGTGGGGTGCAGATTTCTGTGCTACTGTTTGGTCCTCAAGGGGGAGGAGCCAGTTGTCGATTCTACGCTTGCGAGGAGAGAAGGCGCCGTGCAGAGAGGTAAGATACCCTTTACGTAATAGAAATTATTGTGCGTTTTATCCGCTGCCCGGACACACTTTCAGATGCGCATTCAGACCCTTTTTATTGGTGTTTTTCACTCGTGGCCGTGTGGGGTACGTGGAGGTGGAGGTGAATACGAATACGTAGGCTGACATGCCACTCCCTGCAATAGCATACTGATGCTCCGGACAAATCCTCATTAAATGATTCAAATATTCTGTCAGCATGCCCAAATAACCCCAATAAGAGTGGTACTTGCGCTCGGCTGCCTTATAATAACCCGCTTTTTTCATTCATATAATTTCCAGATGCACTCCCAAGATGAACCCCGCAGGCCCGTGGTTTATTCTTAAAACGATACTTTATATTATTGAGTAGTTTAAGGTAATTGCGGTATAACTGCATCATTTTTAACAGTGCTTAAACATGTGTGTCAGAGAGTTAACGTGGATTTAGAAGACATGGTCTAACAGTGTTGTAAAATTCTACAACAATAGTATGATGTCTTATCAAACTAAATCCCCTATGCTGCATGCGGTTATTCAATACAGTCGAGTAGACTATAGGTTTTCACAGGTCACTAACACTGTCCGCTACGCGCCGCATGGCACAGAAGCTCAATATTTTGGTCAGGGATGCCGTGGAGCGCTTAAGTGCGCGCGCCAGTGTGTGTCTATGTGTGGGTAGGCTGAGGTCACTCTCATGCCTCTGAAACCCGCATTGCTGATGCGGGCATCTGTCCAGTGGAGGGATATTTAATAGGGTGTATCATCACGCTTCCCTCCACCGAGGCAGAACTCAACATCCGTCTGAAAACTACTATTTATTTCACTCTTTTTATTATTATTATTATTATTATTATTATTATTATTATTATTATTATTATTATTTAAAATAGCAACAGCTTATTAACAGGTGTCACATCGTCGAAAACGCCTCCAAAGCGAGAAGATACTGTAATAATGGCTGTGACAGCAAGGTTCATGCAGAGGACAGGATTCTGAAAAAAAAGTACTCTGTTTCTTCCCTGTTTGGCTTTTCAGAGGATGGGAAGCTGCTTTGGGGCAGAATCCTGATTGTGTAATAATCCCATCTGTTAGAGGTGGAGTGGCATAAACAAGTATAAACGCTAACTGTAGGTAATTATTCGTGAAGTCAGAGTTAAGAACAGTGAATTCGTTTTTTTTACAAAGTGTACCTTTGCTCACTTATAAAAAATAGCATGGGGGCATGATTTAAAAACATTGAACTCATGGTTTCACTGTAATTGTATGATGTATGATTGATGACGACATTCTTTTGACCCACAGCAGGTATCTGAAAAGGTCAAATGTCACAGCAATAGATCATTACTCCCTTGAAGTGTTTTATAGTTCTCTATATATCCCTGAGGTGACTCCGTTGTAGTCTGTGTATACATTAATGAAGCACATTTGGGATAAACATAAAACATTTTGAGTATTTTAAACCATATCTAGACATTTTACTCAGGTAATTTCTTATTGTGCTTTAATAAATTTGGGGAACTCACAAGAAAATGGTCAAAACAAGAAGCAGCAGATATCGATTTTCTTTTTTTCAGAAAGGCCGCATCCCAGATGGCCTGCATCACTACTAACAGTATCAGTTTGTGTGACCTTCCCTGCCAGTTTGCAACACAGACTTTCTGATAAAAAGTCTCAAAGTCAAAAACATCTGACATCATCACAACTTTTCTTTTAATCTTTGTAAAGCTCCTCTGAAACCGCAGAGGACAAATGGGATGACCTTTTTTGCATGTATCAGTAAAACAGCCTTGCCAACTTTGCTCACGTGTGCTTTCTGTGGGAAACTGTGTGAGTGTGTGTCACTCTTTTTGGTCACAGTAAAGGCGGTGTGAATCAGCATGCTGATTCATGTCAGAGGATAACAATACAAGACTCCTGCACATGCCTTAGTATGTTATGTAATAATGTCCAGTGATACTGTGCCCGAGGGATCTGTTTTCTTTCGCCTCTTTGAAATAAATAAAAAATCAGTGTTTGCTGCTGTGAATTAAGACTAAAATGAGGGTTTTAAGCTTTTGTTTTGCGTTGACAGGACATGAAAGGAGGGCAGTTTCACAGTATTACTTCCTTTGGCTTGCTAAAAAAGGAAGTTGTGAGGAGTTTAAACAGGTTACAAGGTGACATCTTGTTTAAATCATCTTAAGATCCTAGCTCCTTTTCACCCATTCCTCACAGCTCAAATATACACAGGTGATGGTATGATTTTATGGATGAAGAAAAAGAAATGGGCTGAAAAGTTCGATTTGGAAGTAATTACTTTCTTAGAAACTTTCATGGATTACAGAGAATTTTTCGTTTAGAACCGAAATTGGTTATTTTTCTTCTGAAAATATTATATATATAGATTAACTCCAATGGGAGTCAATTCATTGTGATTTGTTTGTACCCTGAGCTCTGAGAAAATTATAGTGGGTTGTGCTTTGAACTTGTGGCGCCTAAGCACTCAGATGGATTAAGTAAACACATAACAGCAGGTTATGGTTCACATTTTCTGGTTTCGCTCATACTTTGTGGTGTGAAGATTCTAAACCTTTAATGGTACTGACAGATTTTGAGATTTCAGCATGTTATTTATTTCAAAAAGATTCATAATAGATTCCATTCTTTTGTTAGTTATTGGCATTATTCACACAGTCTCTTTGAACTTTGAATCCCAAATGTGTGATTCACAACTTGGTTGTCATCGTATAAACTCACTGACTAATTCTCGTGACTATATTTATTCTGTTCATTAACTATATTACGTACAGTATAAAGACCTGATTTGAAAATGGTATAAATGAAAGGTGGTTTATGCTATGAATTTGTTATGAGTTATGAAGTATGAATAAGTAATTAATATTATATGCTAAATAATAATAATAATGACTAAAAATGAATGTCACTTAAGATTAATATTATCACACCGAAGAGCCTGCTAATGCGATTTACTAACAAATGGTAATCCGCTTACACTCTAGGTATAACGGAAACCCATGCCATGAAGCCCCCAATGCACAGTTTCTGTGCTGATGTTAATACGTTGGAGGATATCCTCTTAGAGCAGCATGTGAAAGCTAGAGGAGCCGCACCCTGCCGGCCGTGAAAACAGTGCAGGTTATAGATACTTCAGCTTCACAAACTTTCTAATGCCAATTCTCTAAAGCCTAAGCTAAAACACAGTTAATTGAAAATTAATTGATTCAGCTAATGGGGCCTTGTCTTTCTTTTGTTCCCATAATACATGTAATAGAGACAACATGTTAATAATACCTGGACCAAAGAGAGAGTGTGTGCTCACTCTTTATGGACAGCATCTCTGTGTTAACTGTTGTTGTCCTGAGTTTTCTGAGAGATGACAGCAGGGCTCTTCTCTCTCTTCTTGTCTCACAATATATATAGAGATGGATTGTTGATTCATTTATTAGGAGAGATGCGCAGCTTGGCAAAAAAGTGCTTGAGTGTATTGTCAGTAGCCAGAGACTGCAACTGCAGTGGTTTTGGAGTTCTGTGAATATCTCACCATGGTAACAGCACCACATCACTCATTTCTGTTATCTAATTATTCCATTTGAAATATTTAAAATGAATAATTTTTTAACTAACTATATCTCTTTAGAGTATATGTAGATATAGTATGTATGTTATAAACTATGTGTGGCATGCGTTACATAAGGTCAAAGTTGTGTTTGTGTGTGTGACAGTGTCACGGTCACGTTCATATGCTTGTTCTGATACACTGGAACCATGTGATTCCTGATTTGAAGATGTTCTTGAATGAAATTTCTCCCATTATCTTGTTGTGTATCATGTAATGCGCATTTCCCTAACGTGAACCTCATGAAGTTATTATTATCATGCTTATCTGTCCGATTTTGATGGTATTGTTGACATTGAGCTGATCCGAAAAGCAGTTTGTACTAATTCTGACCCTGTTCTAGCAACTGATCATGGAAAACAGATAGCATCTTCTTGGCCATTTCATCTGTGTATCCACATAATTAGGTTACGTATATATATGATGATGTGGGTAAATGTAAGTGTGTGCATGTGCATGTCAGTATTTTCAGTTGATGGGAGATCTGTTTCTAAATCATGATGCATTACAGTTGAAGGATGCTCTGTAGTTTGGAAAGCTGGACTGCAGCAGATATTTAATTAAAAGAACATAAGCAAGCAAGAGAAACAAGAGAAAAAAAAGAACCAAGATACCCAGAAGGATTGCAGCTCAGTGGTGACTTAAGTTTAAGGCACTTAGTTGAGAGACTCATGCAATATTCAAACTGCCTTTCTTGAATGTTCAGCCATAACTAGACTGAAAATCTTCTTGGTAGTTCTGCTAACTTGGGATGACCCTCATCCTAATAACCTGGAGCTCAAAAATCCTTGCCAGGTCCGACAGCAGCATGAATCAGCACTAAGTTACATTTAGTCATTTGGAGCCAAAACCCAGCAAACTTTACAGACACTTAGCAGAGAATTACAATCACTATATATATAATATATATAGTATATAGTAGTATAGTATAGGGCTGCTCGATTATGGCAAAAATGATAATCACGATTATTTTCACTGAAATTGAGATCACGATTATTTGACGATATTTATTTAAGCCTTTAAGACCTACTATAGAACCAAGTCCACCAGAGCTTATATTATTTTTATTTTTTTTTTTACATGCTGTAGTGCCATTTGTGGGAGCATTTTAAGTTGCTATACATCAATACTGTCATGGTCTCCGTGCCTGCCCGGTCGGCCCCACAAGGCTACAATTGCTGTTGCTGTTTTCTCCCTCTCTGCCTGGGCGGAGCTCACTGTGGGCTCCCGCCCTTGGCCCACACACACACCTGACAACACTCACCCATCATCACCGGGAGCACTATTTGAGGCTGGAACACAGATCCTCTCGTCGCTGGATGATTGTACCCCTAACGTTAGTGTTCTCACAGCTCTTGTGCTTCATATCCGTGACTTGTGATTTGTTGGTGACCTGCCTTCTCGTCTGCTTCAGATCTCTCCCCCCCCCGGACCTGCGACCTCCCTGCTACGGGAAAGTGTGTGAGTGTGAGCGGAGAAGACGTGAGCGAGTTACCCTGTGATTCCACCCGGAGTTTTTGGATCCCTTCACTGTACATATATTGCACTGCACTGTAAATAAACCACACCTTGGAGATACCTTACCGCTCTGCGTTGAATCCCTGTACCAGATCGTGACAGAATCATCCAGCCACGGAAATGGATTCAGCAGACCCAGCGGTCTCGACTCCCACCCTCGCCATTTTGGCCGCGATGCTGGCACGCCACGAGCAGATGTTCATTCACCTTCGAGCAGAGCTCGCGAACCTCACACAGGCCGTGGCTCAGCTAACACCGCTACCGGCCGCTCCTCTGGTCGCCGCTCCTCCGTTGGAGGCGCCAGTTCCAGCTGTAAGTGTCGCGCCACCTGTTCCCTCACCTGTTCACGTTGACAGATTCCTCCCTACTCCCAGGGCTTTCACGGGAGAGATTGATAAATGTGCTGGTTTTCTCACTCAGTGTACCCTTCAGTTTCGCCAGCAACCGCAAGCCTTTTCTACTGATGGTGCTAAAATCGCTTATATCGTCCAGTTACTCCAGGACCGTGCTCTAACCTGGGCTCAAGCTGCGCTTCAGGCGGAGCCGGACATCACCTTTTCTGACTTTCTGACTAAGTTTAAAGGTGTGTTTGACAGGAAAGCCACAACTGCCACCGCCGGCCAGCGCTTGCTTGCGCTTAAACAAGGTAAACGCAGCATGGCTGATTTTTCTATTGACTTTTCTACCTTGGCTGAACAGGCGAAATGGGGGGAAGAGGCCCTTAAAAGTGCATTGCTCACTAATATTAATGAGGAAATAAGGAATGAACTTATGCTCCGAGAACTACCTTCCTCCCTGGATGCGCTTTTGGTTTTGTGTATGCGGGTGGACGATCAGGTGCGCGCACATCGGAGCGCACACGCGCGTTCGGGGCATGCCCCGCTGGACTTTTGTGGGACCCCTACTGCGGCCCATGGGTTGTGTGACGCCGACGCCGGGGATGGGGAAGAGCCCATGCAGCTTGGGCGCTCGCGGCTGTCGCCCGCGGAGCGCCAGCGCCGCCTTGCCTCCGGTGAGTGCGTTTACTGCAGCCGTAAAGGCCACTCTGTCTCCTCCTGCCCAACGCTGGCAAAAGGGCGCGCTCACCAGTGATCGTGAGGGTGCTGGTGGGCGATCTGTCGAGTGAAAGCCCTCTCCCCAGACTTCTTTTACCGGCTACTCTGCGTGTTCGGACTGTTTCTCATTCTCTCTCCGTTCTCATTGACTCTGGGGCTGAGCAGAACTTTATTGACACCTCACTCGCCGCCAAACTGAACATCGCCTTGGAGCCTCTGTCACGCCCCCTCCGCGTTCACGCACTGTCGGGCCAGCGCCTGCCTGACATCACTCATGTTTCTGAATTCCTTTCATTATCTCTCTCTGGCAATCACACAGAAAGGATTTGTTTTTTTTCGTTTAAGGCTCCTCTCACTCCGCTGGTTCTGGGTCACCCCTGGCTTGTCCTCCACAACCCGCATATCGACTGGGAGAAGGGTGCCGTACTAGGTTGGAGTGTGGCCTGCCATATGAACTGCCTCCGGGCTGCGGCTTCCCCCGTTTCGCTCCCACCCACGGCCTCGCCGTCGGACGCCCCGGACCTCTCGATGGTTCCGCGGGTTTATCATGATCTGCGGGATGTTTTTTGTAAGGATCGGGCGCGGTCCCTTCCCCCGCACCGCCCGTACGATTGTGCCGTCGATCTTCTTCCTGGAGCTCCGCTGCCGTCTAGCCGCCTGTACAGCCTCTCCCGGCCTGAGAGGGATGCTATGGAGCGCTACATCTCGGAGTCGCTGGCGGCGGGGTTGATTCGCCCCTCCTCTTCCCCTGTCGCGGCTGGGGTTTTTTTTGTGGATAAGAAGGATGGTTCGCTGCGGCCGTGTATTGACTTTCGGGGCCTTAATCAGATCACTGTTAAGAACAAATACCCTTTGCCGTTGCTTTTCTCCGCCTTTGAACTGCTTCAGGGCATGACCGTCTTTACCAAGCTGGATCTGCGCAACGCTTACCACCTGGTGCGCATCAGGGAGGGGGATGAGTGGAAGACCGCGTTCAATACGCATCGGGGCCACTTTGAGTATCTCGTGATGCCGTTTGGGCTGACTAACGCCCCCGCGGTGTTTCAGGCGATGGTTAATGATGTCCTTCGTGATTTTGTTAACCGTTGTGTGTTTGTGTACTTAGATGACATCTTGGTCTTTTCTAAGACGCTCGAGGAGCACAAGGTCCATGTCCGGCAGGTCCTGCTACGCCTTCTGGAGAACCGGCTCCTTGTGAAGGGGGAGAAGTGCGACTTCCACGTGTCGTCTGTGAGTTTTCTGGGCCACATTATCGAGAAGGGGGACTTGCGGACAGATCCGGAGAAAGTGCGAGCTGTGGTGGAATGGCCTACTCCTCCTGATCGCCGCCAAGTGCAACGTTTTTTGGGATTCGCCAACTTTTACAGACGGTTCATTCGTGATTTCAGCAGAATCGCTCTCCCTCTCACTAAACTCACCTCTCCCAAGGTTCCCTTCCAGTGGGATTCTGCCGCTCAGCGAGCCTTCGCCCTGCTCAAGGACAGGTTCACCACCGCTCCCATACTCCGGCAACCGGACCTTACACGGCAGTTCGTTGTGGAAGTGGACGCGTCGGACTCCGGGGTTGGGGCAGTTCTGTCGCAACAGATGGACGGTAAGCTGCACCCGTGTGCCTTTTATTCTCGCCGTCTCTCCCCAGCAGAGTGTAACTATGACATCGGGGACCGGGAGCTTCTGGCCGTCAAGCTGGCCCTGGAGGAGTGGAGACATTGGTTGGAGGGAGCAGCACAACCATTCATCGTCTGGACGGATCACAAGAATCTGGAGTACCTGCGCTCGGCTAGACGTCTCAATTCCCGGCAAGCCAGGTGGGCACTGTTTTTCGCTCGTTTTGACTTCACTATCACCTACAGGCCAGGAACACGGAACGTAAAGCCAGACGCCCTGTCCAGGCAATTCTCCATCACTGGGGAGGACTCGGACCCTGAGCCTGTCCTCCCGGCCGCCTGCGTAATTGGAGCCATCTCCTGGGAGATCGAGGGGCTCATCCAAGAGGCGCTGGAGACCGAACCGGATCCTGGCACTGGTCCACCTGGTCGCCTCTTCGTTCCTTCAGCCGTCCGCTCTCAGGTTCTCCAGTGGGCTCACACCGCCCGCTTTTCATGCCATCCTGGGGTCCTCCGCACCTGCTCGTTCCTCCGACGTTACTTCTGGTGGCCTGCTATGACTAGGGATGCCAAGGAGTATGTAGCCGCCTGTTCGACCTGCGCCCGGAATAAGCTTTCGAACCGCCCTCCACCGGGTCTTCTGCAGCCTCTCCCTACACCAGCTCGACCATGGTCCCATGTTTCTTTGGACTTTGTCATGGGCCTGCCGCCCTCCGCTGGTAACACCACCATACTTACCATTATCGATCGTTTCTCCAAAGCTGCACACTTCGTCGCCCTCCCGAAGCTCCCCTCGGCCTTGGAGACGGCCCGGCTCCTCACCTCCCATGTGTTCCGTCTTCACGGG
Organism: Rhamphochromis sp. 'chilingali'; assembly: GCF_963969265.1. Lineage (NCBI taxonomy): Eukaryota > Metazoa > Chordata > Actinopteri > Cichliformes > Cichlidae > Rhamphochromis > Rhamphochromis sp. 'chilingali'. The sequence goes on along the minus strand of NC_137932.1, from coordinate 9,207,131 downwards.
ATCCCCGAGGACATCGTCTCGGATAGGGGGCCGCAATTCACGTCCCGTGTTTGGAGGGAGTTCTGCTCCGCACTGGGGGCCAAGGTCAGTCTGTCTTCCGGTTTCCATCCACAGAGTAACGGGCAATCGGAGCGGGCCAACCAGGAGCTGGAAGCTGCCCTCCGCTGTGTCACTTCGCACAACCAATCGACCTGGAGTGAACAGCTTCCATGGATCGAATACGCCCACAACAGCCACACATCCTCCGCCACGGGCAAGTCTCCCTTCGAAGCGTCCCTGGGCTATCAACCACCTTTGCTCCCGGCCATCGAAGGTGAGCACTCCGTTCCTTCTGTACAGGCTCACCTCCGCGGGTGCCGTCGTGTCTGGCGGACGACTCGGGCTGCCCTGCTCCGTACTAAGGAGCGGAACAAGACCCTCGCTGACTGTTGCCGGACACCGGCCCCCGTGTACACCATCGGTCAACAAGTATGGCTGGCTACCCGTTTTGTGCCGCTACGGACTGAGTCGAAGAAGCTGTCTCCTCAGTTTATTGGCCCTTTTCCCGTTGAGGCCATTGTGAACCCTGTGTCTGTCCGCCTCAAGCTGCCGCGCAACATGCGCATTCACAATGTCTTTCATGTGTCTCAGGTCAAGCCGGTGCTCTCCAGCCCGTTGTGCCCTCCCTCCAGGGCCCCGCCGCCCCCCCGGCTCGTGGATGGTCAGCTGGTCTACAATATCACCCGCATCATGGACTCCCGGCGCCGGGGTCGGGGTTTTCAGTACCTGGTTGACTGGGAGGGCTACGGGATAGAGGAACGCTCCTGGGTGCCTCGAGCTGCTGTCCTGGATGTTGCCATGCTCCGGGACTTCCACCGCAGGCATCCAGGTAAGCCTGGTGGGTCACCGGGAGGCTCCCGTTGAGGGGGGGGTACTGTCATGGTCTCCGTGCCTGCCCGGTCGGCCCCACAAGGCTACAATTGCTGTTGCTGTTTTCTCCCTCTCTGCCTGGGCGGAGCTCACTGTGGGCTCCCGCCCTTGGCCCACACACACACCTGACAACACTCACCCATCATCACCGGGAGCACTATTTGAGGCTGGAACACAGATCCTCTCGTCGCTGGATGATTGTACCCCTAACGTTAGTGTTCTCACAGCTCTTGTGCTTCATATCCGTGACTTGTGATTTGTTGGTGACCTGCCTTCTCGTCTGCTTCAGATCTCCCCCCCCCCGGACCTGCGACCTCCCTGCTACGGGAAAGTGTGTGAGTGTGAGCGGAGAAGACGTGAGCGAGTTACCCTGTGATTCCCCCCGGAGTTTTTGGATCCCTTCACTGTACATATATTGCACTGCACTGTAAATAAACCACACCTTGGAGATACCTTACCGCTCTGCGTTGAATCCCTGTACCAGATCGTGACAAATACAACTGTTATAGCCCATATTTTAATAATATGTATGCATTAAGTGCATAGTAATTACATAAATTGCAAAAAAGTGCAATAAACTACAAAAAAAAATTGAAAATCGCTTTTGTTTTGTTTACATATATTTCTACTTGGAGAAGTTTAAGAGGCTTATCCCTCAAAACTTTAAATACAAAAAAAGTTGCAAAAAATAGTTTCCCACCACAGGAAATTTATTTTGAGTGTCTTCATAGTTTTATTTTGGAGATACAGCAATTTTTATATACTGCAGGAAAAACAAAAAACAATCCTATGATGCAAATTTGCAAAGAAAACAGCATGTGCATAATTTCACTGTGGGAAGTGTTACGAACAGCTGATAGGAACGGCAAAGCGTGTTTCTGGAATATTATGTTTTTGTTCCTGCAAGCGCTTTTTATGCAATTTTTGCAAAGCTATATGTGGAACGAAACCGTGACCGAGGACAAGCTGATGGCATCAGATGTAAGTACAACTCCTCCGGTTTCATATGCAAAACAAATTATTGCGCTAGCTTACACGGTTCAGGTTCTACAGGGATTTAAAAATAGTTACGCAAAACGGAGCGTGCTGCTCTGACCGGCTTTAAAGGGTTAACAATGACTTTTAAAAAATAATATAAAATAGTGTGCAACACCAGTGAAGTTTTTTTTTTTAACTCTTTTCAACCAACGGCAGTCACTCTCCAAATAGCTTCTGCTTAGCTTTCCGAGCTTCCCTCGGGTCCCCTTAATCAGCGGTCTCCAACCTTTTTTGCGCCACGGACCGGTTTATGCCCGACAATATTTTCACGGACCGGCCTTTAAGGTGTCGCGGATAAATGAGGGAGGGGCTAATAATCGGCTCAGTCATTTTTAATGATCGTTGAAAGCCCAGATCGTAATCGTGATTAAAATTCGATTAATTGAGCAGCCCTAGTATAGTATATAAAGTCTTATCTTATCTTATCTTATCTTATCTTATCTTATCTTATCTTATCTTAATGCAAAAAAGAGTTAAACATATAAGTAGGTAAATTATTCTAGTAAAACATCAGAAATTGTACTTCAATGAATCCATAAAGAAATCCAGTATGTGGTTTTAGGCTGTAATCTAGTCAATTAGATTTTGAGATGTTCTGTTTCTTGTTGCTATAATGTTCTGTACAATCTGATCTCAAATGAGCAGTCTCTACAAAGGCACTGCCTGCTTATCTCTTCATTTTTACTTCATTTCCTCACAGTGACAACTTATCTAAGTCGTTAGGCAGCGAATTGTGTTGTCTAATTGCTTGGCAATCTGTCTCATAGTGTAGAGCAACAAACCCACCGAGCTATGCTTTAAAAACACTCAATACTACATGCATCAGTTTGCCGGCGTGCGCTTGAGTGTCTTCATTTGCATAATTATATGTACGTGAGCATATAAGCATGTGCGCTTTTGATGTTTTCATCTGTGGGAATTATTTCTATAAATAAACAGCAGCTCAGTGGTGTGTTCATCACAGAGGTTGGTGCTTTGGTGAAGGTCAGTCCCCACAGAATACGGATGATGGGGAAATTCAAGTGGATGCACATTTGGGATGCTATATTAGGATAGAACTGTGTTACTAGACTCTGGACATAGCTGGATATAGAAATGATGAGCTGGTTGCTGCTTTGTTTTCCACTGGATTGCTTTACTTAAATATTTATTTTAGAGCAAACAAAGGCATCCATGTGAAATCCAAGCCATTAGAGGACCAGTAGTAAAGATGTTTTTAAATAAATGTGTCGAAAGTAAAGATTTTGTACCTCTGAACTCCAAATTCTTTAAACTGGTGGGTTTTGAGGAAAGGATAGTTAATTTGAAATACAAAACACCCTGGTGGTTCTTGATCTGAAGCTTTTCCTAATGATTTTGAAAAAGATTTTTGAAAAAGTACCATCATATTTAGTATCTTTTTTGGGTTCTTCAAGGGAATTCCCAAGGCAGTAAGCAATCTGGAAGACTTGGGTGGACACTAGCTGTAACTGTGTCAAATGTGAGTATGTTTACAGACAACTCTAAACAACATTCGTAGTTCTTATTGGAATATCGGTTCCAACAATTATCATCTACACTGACCAGCCACTTTTTTCTGTAGACCTTGCTAGTACCAGGTTGGATCCCCTTTTGCCTTCAGAAGTGCTTTAATGGATTGAACAAGGTCCTGAAAACATTCCTCAGAGATTTTGGTCCATAGCATTACACTGTCTGTGGATTTGTTGGCTTCACATTCAAAACGAATCTTGAGATCTGATGACTGTGGAGGCCATTTGAGTGCAGTAAATTCCTTGTCATAATTAAGAAACCAGTTTGGGATGATTTGAGTTTTGTGACACGATGTGTTATCCTGCTGGAAGATCAGAAGAGGGGTACACTATGGTCATATATATCTAAAATATTAACGTGACTCTTCAGTATATGGAGAATACTTTCAAAGGGCAAGAATGTTGGTTCTTTACCCTTAAATTACCATATACAGTAATGATCTAAAAAGGGTATTCTGTTCATGTTGATTTAACACGAATGAAATAAAGGTATAGCCCTAACTCTGGTCTCAGACAGGGAGAGAGCAGTTTAGGTACTTCAGTGTATCAGAAATGCAGATCCTTTGTATATCTCTGTTTAAAGAATGATGAAGCTTATAATATCTGCAGAATTACCTCAACTCCTGTAGTCATTGAATTTGATTTAATAATAACGATAAGGCAAGCAAAGAGATAGATAGATTTCATACATTTTACTGTTTTCCACAACTAAAAAAATACTAAAAGCAGCACTGGGGAGCTTGAAATAGATGATCTATAATCATATCACATTTCAGTCCATATTCCTTGGTCTGATTTGATGTAGTTGCATGGAGACAGCTATTTTAATTGGTCTGGGGTTTCATGAATCACCTCATGCTCCCTTTGCTCTCTGGGGCTGATTATGAAAGCTTGCTGCTGCCTAATGGATGCAGAATGAGTTGTCTGTGGTGTCTGTCACCGCCTCTCTACTGCTTCACCCTCCTGTCTCCCCCAGTCCTTTTTGTCTGATCAGTCACAAGTTTCACATCTTTCTGCTCTTTGTGTCTCATAGCAATGGCCTCACTGCTTGTCTGGGCTATATGACAAACGGGCCATGGTGCAGACAACACCCTTCCATGTGTTTGCATTTTTAAATGTATCTCATACAGAGATTCGAGAGTAAAAATGACACACCCTATGTTTGAAATAGCTGTTTGTCCAACACTATTGATGATCAGTTTTTTAAATCAGATCTCTGTAATGTGTTTGATTGATTGAAATTACATTCAGTCTCATGCCTGATTAGCACTCCACCATTTATAATACTGGTGTTATGTTATTATTAGTATTTTAAACAGGATGTCTCATGGACTCAAGATCGCTTTTCAAGAGAGACCTGTGTACAAATGACATCTACAGATTAAGAGTACACAGACTAGTAGACAGGCAGAAAATTCAAGGACACATTATAGGCGTTCAGAAATTAAGAAAAGCATGTGCAAGGACAGTTGCATACAGTTTAACATATTTTAAAAAGCTGCTATGAAATCACAGAATGTAGCTTTGCAGTCTTTTGTAGTCTTTCCATTTGTTCTTTTCCAAGTTTAATGTCAGTAAGAGGCACAGCTAATCTTAAAATGTCCAAGGACCTGTCATTGTATCCATATAAACTATCACTACAATAATAATCAAGCTCAGACAAAATTGTACCTAATACAACAGTTAATGAGAACCAATATTTGCTTTTTGTATTTGTATTTGTATTTTATATGACACTGGAGAGTTTTAATATGGACTGTATGGTGGATACTGACCTTGGTGACCTTGTGAATAGTTTTCAGTTGGTTTTATCAGAATGAAAAACAAGCTTATGTTTCATAAGATAATTTTGAAATGCAAACTTTGGATTTTTCAATAGCCCGATCAACAAGGACCCAGTGGTATATAAGATGGTGTCATCTGCATAAAAATAGGTTTCAAGATTTAGGAGGTGTAGATTATACTGTAGAAGGTGAATAAAAGACATCTAGCAATGAAAACCTGTGGAATGCCTGTAGTAATGACAGGGAGACTTGACCTGAAATCTTTGGAGACTGCTGATAGAAAGATTGTCATAAAACCATTTAATAGACTGTCATCTAAACTAATTGTAACCGATTGTATCAAAGGGGGAAATTAACCATAGAAACTAAAACCATGTTTCTGTTTCAGGTCAGACATGCTGGCTTCTGCTATAAAGTTGGGATTTTAACATTGAAGTTTAAGAGGATTGACTTTAGGAGACTTGCATCAGATTGAAACACTTTCATTGTGTAAAACAATTTTTTAGAAGCTATGACTAGATATTCTTAATTTATTTCTTATTGTAATGTTATTTTTAGAAAATTGATATCCAGTGAACCAAAATGCACATCCAAAGGTCTGTAGTTCTTGCTGTGTATTATAGTCATTACTTACTTGTGTTTCCAGGTTGAAGGACTGCTAACAGTGGAGAAAAAGCCTAAAATGATGAACAACAGTCGACCAGTTCAGGACTAATTCAGACTTCTGTGTGGGTGGAGGAGGAAGACTGAAGAGAGACAAAGTAAACCACATGATCAGGCCTCGGAAAGGCTCCAAAACGGTGATGTTCCCCTCAGGCAGGGATTACCTCCTCCCCGTCGTCTTTCTCTCCATCTCACCCACTCACCCTCCCTCATACAACAGAGCAGCCGTCCAGCTCCAAGACTCTGAGCCGTGAGAGCGCACTGTGCTCGCCCACCCGCGCACAAACACACACGTACTCTAACATCGCTTTTGCATCCTGCTCATGGTCGTTGGCCTGTTCTCCTCAGCTGCTGCTCCCGCTCTAGTTCTAGACCATGAAGAGGCCCAAGCAGCAGACTGGGCCCTTGAGCTTCTTAAATTTCTTCAGCCGAAAGCCCAAATCAGAGCCAAGGGCGGAGAGGCCTGTGGAAGCCTGTCCCAAAGAGGAGGTGGCCATTACCCTGACCCCAAGCGAGCATCCAGAACAGGTAAGATTGATGCTTCGTCTGCTTGGAGTGAGCGTAAGCAATGAAGGAGTTCTTTATTTGGGTTTATACAAGTTTTGGTAGAGTATGGTAGAGTATTATGGCATATATGTATACCATTTTGAAATTTGTGTTTATTTTTGAAATTTGTAGCTCATACAGGATCATTATCCTTGCATCAGTCAGAAGATGAAAATGTCTCACAGAAAATGTCGAAAGAAAAGCAACAAAGCTATTGATCATTAACTTTAGAGCCATGCCCGTTTGCTTGCTTTGTTCTGCGCTGCTACTGAACAAATCCATTAGTGTGTTTGTACAATTAATTGATCATTTGTACAAATGACGTTGCCAAGAAACCAAATGAATTACAGCATTCCAGCTATGTACACACTTACCAATACTCCCTTCATTTCTAAGAGCCCTTCATTCTCATAAGCGTGCTGTGTTTGGATTTGGTAAATCACCATATCCTATAACTGTTCTTAGGACCTCACAGCAGAAGAGGCTGGAGAATCAAGAGTTTCTGGAGCAGAAAAAGGAGAAGGAGGAGGTCCGCCAGCATCACTGGCTGAGGTGGGCGAGAACAGCGCTGCCACAGTCGAGTGCGTGGGTGGGGTCAGCCGGGTGTCCACCGTTGTCCTGTCCCTCTCCTCCTCCAGCCAGGACCAGCTATTGGACGAACACCTAGAAGAATGCCCACTGTGCCTGCTCAGTCAACCGCGCTGCCACTTCCCGCGACTCACCTCCTGTTCTCACAGGGCATGCTCTGACTGCCTACGCCAGTACTTGCGTATTGAGATATCGGAGAGTCGGGTGGGCATCGCGTGCCCGCAGTGCCCGGAAACACTGGCACCTCTGGATGTTCGTGCCATTCTGGATGATCGGGCATTGCTGGAAAGGTTTGAGGAGTACCAGTTGAGGCGTTTTCTGGCTTCTGATCCAGATACACGCTGGTGCCCTGCGCCTGACTGCAGGTGAGACGTGAACTGATACCATCTACCAACAGGCTGTTTTAGGCATCAAGAACAGTTTCAAGCGTACTGTAATAAAACTAGAACATCTTGTTTTTTTATTGCTTATATCTAATAAAGATATAAGCAAAAAACTGTTAATTAGAAGGGAGAATAATATTTTGGAAATTAACAATAATGACTTTGTTTTGTGAAAAAATAGGTCTTTTATTGACATGATTGACACAGCAACAATCCACTACAATTTAATTACTTATTAAAAAAAACATTAGAGCTAATCCAGCACTACAATGTGGCAGCCCTTGTCAAATTCTTGTCATCCCACCGCCGGCTTTATTTTGTAAAACACAAGACTGACGCATTTGTCACTGTCAGAATAATTGACTTAGATTTAAGAGGATAATTGGCAGCATTTTTAAAGCTTTTTCTATAGTTCACCAAGTTTGCTGCAGTTTATATATTTTGCAGATCCCGAAAGAGAATGGACTGTGAATAAACCAGTCCTCTACGTATTGGTAAGAGTTACTCTTTGAGGCCTCAAACAGAAATACCTAAAAGATTTTCCTTAGTGAGATGTAAGAAACATTCACCTTTAATCGGTTTAAAATGTTATTAGTGCCGTACTTAACATTTATGGCGCCATTGTATTGTTACTCTTTTTCCCTCAGAATAACTGCCTGAAATATAGCTTTCATTGAGCTGCAAAGCTCAGCTGCAATATGATTTCATTACAAAATCGATCCTTGATGTCGTCGTAAATCTTACGAGGGAAAGATGTATTTTTTTTTCTTTCCGCTGACATTGGCGTCAATCAGCTCTCTTTTTTTTTTCTGTTGTTCAGAACTGGCGCTGACACTGATCCTTTGCTATATCAGCTTAATGTTCATGCATGGGTAACTGGATAAGGGGGGCTGATGGGAAGTCACGACGTGCGTCCATTTTTTTGTGTGCAACGTTTTCAGTGGATTTTTTGTGGTCAAAAGCACGTACGCGCCAGGGCTCAGGACCCCGTTCAGTGAAAGTCTGTCAGTACTTGCTGCTCAGCGATGATGAATGAGAGGAGCAAAAATCAATACACAGTGGTGAATTAAATATAACGCAGAGAAACAGGAGATCCTGTTTTTAAAATATCTACAACAAATTCAGTGTGTTTTGCGTTTGATTTATTAGAAGGGTGTACAAGTGTGCAAAATGGCATTTTGAATAACAGTGAATAACACTTCTCACATAAAAGAGACTTTGAAGCTGTGATTAATTATGTAAACTGGTCTTTAACAGTTATGATTGGTGCATTCCTGTGTTTCCAACATGTAGAGATTCCCTGAGGTCTTAGTGACAGAAGCTTAGCTGAAGATAATGTCGGGAGAGAGACTCTCAGAGAGAGTGTGAAAACTGTGTGTTTTTGCCCTAGGTCTGACTGTGTAACACACACTTGGGTCTATGAGGGCAGCTAATCATGTTTTATCTACATGTGTAATACAAGTAGGAATTATTTAGATATCTCAGTAAAAAAACAAAAACAAAAAACCTCTACCAGATTAAAAGTACGCTCTGGGCTTCAATTTATTTTATAACCATAATCCAACATGTTACAGAAACATACCCCACACATTTATGATGTCAGAGTAGGGGGTCTATACATTTCTGAAATTCACAGGATTATATTTAAGTGTGGCCACTGTGAACAGCAATTAATACTTTTGATTTCCAGCACTCCTTTGTTCTAAGAGGATTTTCCTTGGGGCTAACACACACAAACATGTTAAATGAGCTGACTTACCCATATCAGACACAAATTATTCATCAAAGCAGACTATTTTTAGATGTGTTAGGCCTTGTCAACACACACAAAATCATTAATTACAGTTTTGTCCTTGCATTCCTAAACATACACATTTGTTTTAATGGTTGAATTATATATGTATATATATATATATATATATATATATATATATATATATATATATATATATATATATATATATATATATATATAAAAAACACCCAGCACGCCCCTGCGGGCGGTTTATCCTTCAAGCTCGGATCCTCTACCAGAGGCCTGGGAGCTTGAGGGTCCTGCGCAGTATCTTAGCTGTTCCCAGGACTGCGCTCTTCTGGACAGAGATCTCCGATGTTGTTCCCGGGATCTGCTGGAGCCACTCGCCTATCTTGGGAGTCACCGCACCTAGTGCTCCGATTACCACGGGGACCACCGTTACCTTCACCCTCCACATCCTCTCGAGCTCTTCTCTGAGCCCTTGGTATTTCTCCAGCTTCTCGTGTTCCTTCTTCCTGATATTGCTGTCATTCGGAACCGCTACATCGATCACTACGGCCGTCTTCTTCTGTTTGTCTACCACCACTATGTCCGGTTGGTTAGCCACCACCATTTTGTCCGTCTGTATCTGGAAGTCCCACAGGATCTTAGCTCGGTCATTCTCCACCACCCTTGGGGGCATCTCCCATTTTGACCTCGGGACTTCCAGGTTATACTCGGCACAGATGTTCCTGTACACTATGCCGGCCACTTGGTTATGGCGTTCCATGTATGCCTTGCCTGCTAGCATCTTGCACCCTGCTGTTATGTGCTGGATTGTCTCTGGGGCATCTTTACACAGCCTGCACCTGGGGTCTTGCCTGGTGTGATAGACCCCAGCCTCTATGGATCTTGTGCTCAGAGCTTGTTCTTGTGCTGCCATGATTAGTGCCTCTGTGCTGTCTTTCAGTCCAGCTTTGTCCAGCCACTGGTAGGATTTCTGGATATCAGCCACCTCCTCTATCTGCCGGTGGTACATACCGTGCAGGGCTCTGTCCTTCCATGATGGTTCCTCGTCTCCCTCCTCTTTCTTGGGTTTCTGCTGCCTGAGGTATTCACTGAGCACTCGGTCAGTTGGGGCCATCTTCCCAATGTATTCTTGGATGTTCGTTGTCTCATCCTGGACTGTGGTGCTGACACTCACCAGTCCCCGGCCCCCTTCCTTCCGCTTAGCGTACAGCCTCAGGGTGCTGGACTTGGGGTGAAACCCTCCATGCATGGTAAGGAGCTTTCTTGTCTTTATGTCAGTGGCTTCTATCTCCTCCTTTGGCCAGCCTATTACCCCAGCAGGGTACCTGATCACGGGCAGGGCGTACGTGTTGATGGCCCGGATCTTGTTCTTACCATTCAGCTGACTCCTCAGGACTTGCCTGACCCTCTGCAGGTACTTGGTGGTTGCAGCTTTTCTAGCGGCCTCTTCATGGTTCCCATTCGCCTGCGGGATCCCCAAGTACTTGTAACTGTTCTCTATGTCTGCAATGTTGCCTTCTGGTAGTTCAATCCCCTCAGTTCTGACTACCTTCCCTCTCTTTGTTACCATCCGACTACACTTCTCCAGTCCGAACGACATTCCAATGTCATTGCTGTATAGCCTGGTAGTGTGGATCAGTGAATCGATGTCTCGTTCACTCTTGGCATACAGCTTGATGTCATCCATGTACAGGAGGTGGCTGACAACTGCTCCGTTCCGTAGTCGGTATCCGTAGCCAGTCTTGTTAATGATCTCACTGAGGGGGTTCAGGCCTATGCAGAACAGCAGTGGGGACAGAGCATCTCCTTGGTAGATCCCGCACTTGATGGTGACTTGTGCTATGGGCTTGGAGTTGGCCTCTAGTGTTGTACGCCACATCCCCATTGAGTTCCTGATGAAGGCTCTTAGGGTCCCATTGATCTTGTACAATTCTAGGCATTCCAGTATCCAGCTGTGGGGCATTGAGTCATAGGCCTTCTTGTAATCAATCCAGGCAGTGCACAGGTTGGTCAGTCTGGTCTTGCAGTCTCGGCTGATTGTTCTGTCTACCAGTAGCTGGTGTTTTGCGCCTCTGGTATTCTTGCCAATTCCTTTCTGTGTCCCGCTCATGTATTGACCCATGTGCCTGTTCATCTTAGCCGATATGATGCCTGACAGGAGCTTCCATGTAGTACTGAGGCAGGTTATTGGTCGGTAGTTGGAGGGGACCGGTCCCTTCTTGGGGTCCTTGGGGATCAGGACCGTCCGGCCTTCAGTTAGCCATTCCGGGTGTCTCTCGTTAACTAGCAGCTGGTTCATTTGTGCTGCCAGACGCTCGTGGAGTGCAGTTAGCTTCTTCAGCCAGTAGGCGTGAACCATGTCGGGCCCTGGTGCTGTCCAACTCTTCATACTGGAGACCCTTTCTTGGATATCTGCCACTGTGATGGTTACTGGACCCTGTTCAGGGAGGTCGCTGTGGTCTGCCCTCAGATCCTCTAGCCACTGAGCATTGCCGTTATGGGTTGCATCCTTCTCCCATATGCTCTTCCAGTATTGCTCCGTCTCCAGCCTTGGTGGTGCTGTTCTCTTATTGTTCCCTTGCCACTGAGAGTATACATATATATATATATATATATATATATATATGTGTGTGTGTGTGTCTGTGTGGTGCATATATAAAAAAAGTAGAATTAAAATCGCTTAAAGTGGTCATTGGCTTTGCAGCTGTTTCTTTCTAATTTCTCTGTATGACAAGGCGTAGAAGTTTGTACACAATATAAATAATCCAATTATTGCTTGTTTCATGGATACAGGATACTCACTGGTATCTAGAAATATTTTATGCATGAACAGCAGCTTTGTTCTTCAGCCAGACATGTTGGACTAGAGAATCAAAGTCACTTCAAATCTGGTCTGACACCGTAGTGGAATCAAGGTAACGCTGTAATTATCTTCTTGCCTGTGTTGCCTTCAGCTTGTTTGATTCATTCGCCTGTCTGACAAACAGAAAACCACTCAGAGCTGGAAATGCCAGCCTGTCAGAGCCCTCGTTTTTCACAGCAGAGTTTGATTCCCAGAGGCATTCAGATTATTTAAGATTGCTTTTACTTTTTTTATTTTTTGGTTATAGCTAAATCACATAATCTTGTGAACATGCCTGTATCAGAAAATGGAGATGGTACTGTCTCCATTCCTCATAAACCTTATTTGATTTTATTTAACAAATGTGAGGTTAAAAAAAAATCAAGAGCCCATAACTTTAACATAATCTGCAGTTTCCTAGCAACGAGGGAGGTGTAGGTTTTGCCCCAATCCTAACCCAACAAAGAAGAAAAACCACCACAACTTTAAAGTCAACACTGCACTAAATGAATGTTTGTTAAAAAACACAACAAGCACACACACATGACCAGACTGCCTTATTTTTTTATTTAGTTATTGATACAAAGTTTTAAAAGTCATATTTGGGTATGGAGCCAATAAGATTATCATATATCTGTTTATTATCAGATGATAGGTTTTCAGTTCTGGAAAGCCGTCCCCCAGAATCCCCATCAGCCAACCGAACGTCTGATATTTTTCTGTCATTTTTATCTGTAGTTTCTCTCTTTCCTCAGCTATGCTGTGATAGCTTACGGCTGTGCAGAGTGTCCCAAGCTGAGCTGTGGCCGTGAGGGATGTGACACAGAGTTCTGCTACCACTGTCGGCAGCTGTGGCACCCCAACCAGACGTGCGACCAGGCCCGGCGTCAGCGAGCCCGCCACACCTCAGGCGGCAACGATGCCTCTACACTGTACGTCTTCAATGAAGAACCTGGAGGAGGTGAGACAGGAGCCATGTGATTAAATGAAGCTACGAGTCGTTTGTGGGCCTCTTTGCTCTAAACAACCACTTGAAAAAGTCTACCTGGTTTTGCCACGAGTACTTCCAGGCCTGTATGGTTTTCAGGTCTGTTAGACAGAGAGTATGGGCTCAAAATGTGGTCATAAATATTTTGTACTTGTCTATCTGTCTAACAGATAAGTTTCTTATCTACAGACTGAAATCCTGTCATGGTTATACTGTAATTTCTTCCATAATTTCCATCAAATTTGGCAGCGCCAGTAACTTACGGTAACATTGCAACATTTCATTTTGGGAAAAGTTACGTCACTTTTGGTTCACATCCTGGTATATTATAGAAACAAGTGTTTTTTGGAGGGTGGTGAGCTTTTACAGGACCCCATGCAGTCAGGTGAAAAAATAAGTACATACCATGATGTAGCTTGTAGAAATAACTTTAGCTAACTTGAAAACTAAACAGTTTTCCATTTAGTTTTATGATTCTTGTAGAAGTCGTGGAGGAATTTTGACCCACTTTTCTTTAAATGTTACTTCAGTTCATTGAGCATTTTTTATTTTTTATGCACAACTCTCTTAAAGTCCTGCCACAGTCACTCAGGTTGAGGTCTTTACTGGGCCATCGTAACACCTTGATTCTTTACTTTTTCGGCCATCCTGTTGTAGATTTGCTGCTGTTGTTGGGATCATTGTTCAGTTGCATGATCCAATTTTAGCCAAGCTTTAGCTGTCAGACAGAGGGCCTCACATTTGATTCTGTTATATTTTAGAATACAGAGGAGTTTATAATTGACTCAATAACTGCTGCCAAGGTCCTTTGGCTATAAAACAAGCCCAAATCATCACGCCTCCACCACCGTGCTTGACAGCTGGTATGAGGTGTTTGTGTAGATGGACTATTTTGGACTGTGCATTATTAGTAAACGTATTCTCCACTTTAGTCTCATCTTTCCAACTATATTTTTCTGAACAAAATAGAGCATATCTACAAAAAATTAAACTGTTCCTTTACGATGACATATAGATATTGCTTGTTAAGTGTGTAGTAGCTGAAGTATTTCCTCCGTTGCAGATGCAGAGGAAATCAAAGCATGCCCTCGCTGTGGTGCCTACATCATGAAGACCAATGATGGCAGCTGTAACCGTATGAACTGCACTGTGTGTGCCTGTCAGTTCTGCTGGCTGTGTATGCAGGAGATTACTGACGTGCACTACCTCAGGTATGCTGTTCATGCTGAACTCACAAGAACAAGAAAACTAACAGCCAGAAGTCCTATTAAATGCTTACTCTAATGTCAAGGTTGGCTGTGTAGCAGGCAGGAGTAGGACCCAAACTCAGGACTCGGAAACATGACGGGTAAACCAAAAGCAGTTTTGTTCAACTTAAACTTAGTGCAAAAATAATGCAAGTCAGAAAACAAGGAAAACAGGAAAACTACATTTATGAATGCTCAGGAAACTCACTGCAAGAGACAACACAACCATGAAGGAGGACACAACAAAAGGCAAAGGGAAAAATGAGACAATATGTACACAGAGGGTAACGAGGGAACAGGTGGCAGGTGGGAGGGCTGCTGAAACCACTCAGATAATTAGACAGGGGAAGTAGAACTGAATAGAAAGCCCAAGAGACAAGATGTCATCAAAATAAAACAGGAAATGACTAACACTGACCTGGACTAAGACGTGTGAACTTGACACAGACAGAAGGCAAAGCAGGGAGACAACTTGGACTAAACACAGGGGATGCCCATGACAAAACACAAAGACGAGGCTCGGAAGTAACATAATGAAACAAGAAACCAACAAATAGAAACTGTAGAAAGCAAAACTCAGGAGCAAAAGGACATACTGAACTCAGAACAAAATAATCCAGAGTATGAACTTAAACCAAAGACAGAACCATGAAAAACAAACTCAAAACGCTGGGACGAAAAACCAGGACCTTGACTCTATAGCTGTAAGCCTAAGAAGCCTGATGATGATATTTTCTATTAGAAAAAAATGCTGAACATCGCCCGGTTTGAATTTCTTAGGCTTAGTTATAAGCAGCTGGTCAGACAAAAGCAACCGTCATCGGTTTTGGTAGCTGTAAAATGTTTGAGGGGGATATTCAGTGGCACAAGTTCATCCTAAAAACAATCGATTTCAGTGCATCACAACTGCTAATGCATCAACAATGCAGTAGCTAGTCAGAGATAAAAACCGTGCCAGTCAGGGAAGCATGCCCGTATTTCATAATTTAGAAGCTGCACTAGTTTAAATGGTTCATCTCAGCTTTCATTTGTTTTCACATTCTTGGAAGGGAGTCACTGCTGACTTGACATCAGTTATTCACCTCCAGTGTTTCTCCTTCCATACTCCTAAATCAGCACAATGTGTAAGTCGAGCTAAGACTGTGTTTCTCAAGCTCTTATTTGTTTGTGTTTCTATATAAATAATCTTCATTAATCTTAATTTCAATGCATATTTTAACCCCTGCTGGTTCATGCTCATCCTGCAGTAGCAGCTATACGTTGAACAATGTTATTGGGAATATATGGAATATTACCTGTGTCTTATTCATAATTTAACACAGTTAAAAACCACAAAAGCATGGTAATCAGATTGTCAGGCATATGATTAAAAACTAACCTGACTTTAAAAAAATATATATTATTATCAACTCTGTCTTAATATAGCCCTATACAGGGTAACCAATTATTTTCTCCAGGAAGACAAAGTGCTACATTTAAACTTTGATTAAACAAAAAAAATTAATACACTGTAGTTGGATACTTAATATGCACTGTATTTAATGAAAGTATTTTTTTTTGTCATGTGAAACCAACTATTTCCGATTACCTTGTTTAATTTAATTTTGTCTTCCTTTCCCCGCTTCCTTTGTTCTCTCCTCTCCCTTCAGTCTTTTCTGGCTTTCATATAAAAAATTACAGTAGATGTTGTACAGAATGGCAAAGCTTTTAAAGTCTCACAGCGAGTTCAGAATAACGCAGCCATAATCTCTTACCATAATTTCCCCCACTCATGCTTTAAAAATCCCCAAAGTGGCCTAAATGCATACTTTGAGAAAAACATAGCCCTTGGCTGCTATTTGTGTTCTTTATAAAAGTTATTTTTCCGCTTGATTAAAATCAGACAGCACTCATCACATTGTATTGCTCTTCTAGACAGTTAAATGTTACACCACAGCGTCAAAGGCTGGTAGCAGATTAAGGTAACACTGAAGGCAAAATAGACTTTTTTAGCCAGTCATATTTTAAGTAAGAGACTAGCTATTGCTGATAAACCAATCCAGGCAGCTTTGTTTTACTGATTTCTCAAACATAAATGGTTAAATATGATAAATGAGTATTTGAATAAATTATAAGTAGTAAATGATTGCACTTCAGGAAATGAAAGCAGGACTATAATAAGGAATGCATATCAAAAATGGTTTATACGACATCAGGCGTACATGATGATGCTTTGTTGGTTATAGCAAATGATTATGAGGGCATTTATTTGAAGTCTTAAAATAAAGTACCGCTCATTTTGACAGGAATTTAATTTGTTTTTGCACATCAAAAGGGAGTTACTGTAAGGGATCACCAAGTCTGCAGGGAATGTCTGTACCAAATCTTTTGTTGTTTTACAGTAACTGATCTCTCCTGATGTGTCTGCTTTGTCTCTCAGTCCCTCAGGATGTACATTCTGGGGGAAGAAACCATGGTCTCAAACCCGCAAGGTACTGTGGCAGGTGGGCATGTTGCTCGGAGCACCTGTGGTCATCTCCCTTATAGCAGGCATTGCCATCCCAGTCATCATTGTGGGGATACCAATCTACATGGGCCGCAAGGTCAGTAAAGCCCATGTCACACTGTGTAACACACTTCACATGTGACTAGTAGATCAAAGCTTACCTTACCTTAGAAACTAAAAACATGTCCTAGGGAAATTAAGCTGCAAATGAAATCCCCTTAGATATGATTAGTTTTCTTTTTGTCAGAGCCATGGTGTGTCTTATAAAGTCTTCACAGGCATGCTGCAGTGTGTGTGTGTGTGTGTGTGTGTGTGTGTGTGTGTGTGTGTGTGTGTGTGTGTGTGTGTGTGTGTGTGTGTGTGTGTGTGTGTGTTATTGGGCATGAGTAAGTGGCTGCAGAAATAGAAAATGAAAACTCGGAGCACTTTGAATTTCAGTAATGTGATTTGTGCTGTTTATTACCTTTCAGGTCCATGGTCGTTGTAAGAAAAACAATATCTCAGGAAGTAAGCACTACTTGACTGTGGCAAGTGGGGTGATGATGTCAGTGTTTGTGTCGCCGGTCATAGCAGCTGTCACTGTGGGTAAGGAACATATAATAGTAATGTTACATTTTTTATCCTGCAAACCAGAGAGAAAATTCAAAGGGCAAAATATTGTTGTTGTTGATCTTGTGTTATAAAGAATGAATTTCAGTAAAAAAAAAAAAAAGGATAAAACTGCAGAAAATGTATCCCCTTTGGAGCTCTAAGATGCTAAAAATGATAATTCGACAGATCTTTCTCTTTCGGTATAATAAGATGTAGTTTTGTCAGAGTTTTTCTAGGGCAATGCTCAGAAAGTCACTTTTGAAAAGTTTGACTAGCACACAGCTCTTTCTGGGCCATCTTGGATAGTTTCCTCAGTGATCAGAGTGAGAACTGTAGGAGCAAACCCTCATCTTTTACCATGCAATGAACTCAATTTAAAACGTAAAATGAAAGGAATAAGTAAACCTTTTGTAAAATACATTCAGTCCATTCAAAAACTGAGCGTGCCATATGATTTAGTAACTTGTGGAAACATCTTTGCCAGTCGCAAATTCAAGTAAACGCTTTCTGTATGACTGTATCAGTCTTTCACATCATTGTGGAGGAATTTTGGCCCACTATTCTTTACGGTGTTGCTTCAGTTCATTGAAGTTTGCTGGCACTTGTTTATGCACAGCTTACTTAAGGTACTGTCACAGTATTTCACTCAGGCTGAGGTCTGGACTTTGTGCCACTTCAACATCTGATTCTTTTCTTTTTTGGGCATCCTGTATTAGAGTTGCTGCTCTGCTTGGGATCATTGTCCAGTAGCATGATTCAATTTTAGCCAAGCTTTAGCTGCCACATTTGACTCTAGAGTGCTTTGGCTCTAGTGGAGTTCATGGTTGACTCAGCGACTGAAAGATGCCCGGGTCCTCTGGCTATAAAACAAGCCCGAGTCATCACGCTTCCACCACCGTGCTTAACAGTTGCTATGAGGTGTTTATGTTGATTTGCTTAATGCTGTGTTTAGTTTTCCCAAGCATGCTGCTGTGGATTATGACCAAGCATCTCCACTTTGGTCTTATGTGCTCTTATGTTCTTTTTAGAAAGATGTTTAGAAAGACTTTCTCCCAGTAACCCTACCTAATAAGCCACATTTTTCAGTCTTTTTCTTATATTTACATGTTTTCTAGTCTTTTCTTACTAGTCTTTTCTTTTTTTTACTTGTACGGTCATGTGCATTAACATTTACAAACCTGAGGTGTAGCTCTTGTTTTTTTTGGGTTTTTTTTTTCACTTTTCCTAAGCATTGCACAGCCTGATCTTTGGTTGAATTTGGTGGGGTGTTCACTCCTGGGAAGGTTGTATCATTGTGGTAACATACAACTGAATGCTTCAGACCAGCAAACTGCCCAAACTTCTGCTTTTACAGAGGTGGTAAGTGTGTTCGACTAGCAGCACCCGGCTGCTACGTTCCCTGTTATTTTTTATAAAAAGCATCAAGGATGTACTTGATGCGAGTTAGAGCATAGAGTGCTGTGAAAACTTTCTTTTTTACATGACTGTATTTTTGCTTTCACCCTGAAAGTTTGATGATGGACTGATACTGATGCCTTCTGTGTTAGCTCACACTGATATGTCTGACCTAACAGCAGCTCTAAAACATCCTGCTAAACAAAAAAAAATCCCCAAAAATCATAAATCTATTTGTTTTCTAAACTCATCCTTGACTTTTAATTAATAAGGCTGCATGTGTTACCTCTATGCAGTATTGTACAGTTTATTTTATATAACTCAGCAAGACAGTGAAGAATTTTTCCTAACCTGCTGTATTTTTTCCATAAATTCTACAGATCTGAATATGCAGCCAAGCAATCTGCATAGGGTTTAGTGCCAGCCATACAAATATCCACAAGCCAGGCTTCTGTATACAAACATACCACTTTATTTCATTGCTCCACACACACACACAGTGCAAAGTAGCATTTCAGTGACTCATGGTACTTTAGGTAACAGTCCCAGCCGTGACAGAAATTCGTAAGACTTCAGTAGCGTCTTATCTTTCCCCTGCAGTGTCACAGCCATAACTGTACCCCACTCTGACTGGTCCTTGCTTGCCGCACACAAACTCAAAGACACATTTAGCCGCATTGTACTCGTCACCGTACCTCTTACCCCTGCATGTACTACTGTGCTTGCATACTGTGCAGTTTCTTTAGCCATTTTTACTTCATGTTTTACTTCATTCCACCATGTGTTTTGTCGAACATCTTCTATTTTGTGCTCTCACTGCCCTCCAACTGTTGTTTTGTTTCTCATATTTGAGTCAAAGCACTCTGTTTTTTTTGTGTGTGTCTCTCTTGGACACAGATGCACACTGTCTTTCGCTTTCACTCCTCTCCCTGTGTGATCTGTTTGGCTGGCAGGTTCATCCTCTTGCCCTGGTTTCACCCTCTTGCTGAGTCAATAGCGCCCCAGTGTTCCTGCTGTGTTAATGATGTCCCTTTGTTTGGCTGGCACTCTTCTTTGTGTTCTCAAACTCCTGTCTCAATCACAGGTTGCATAATTGCACAGCGTAGGGAGGCTGCTGGTCACCAAGCTTGGGCTTTATTCAAAGCACTTTTGTGAAGGTTACGAAGGACAATCGAAAGAAGTACAGCTCGTTAAATAAAATTTGACTTTCCCAGCGCAGCTGTGCCCTGCAACATTCTAACTTTGCTCTGCTAATATGATGAGTCGATCCATAAGAGTGACTAATGATCTATTTTTGTGAAAACTGTCTTATTGTATCCTGACAGGGTATGTACTGCACATTTTTAGAGCTTCTAAGGAAACATTTGTGTTCATCTCTACATTCACAAATGTAACAAAGAAGACACTTTTTGTTTAGGTGTCTACTGCGCAATTGTCCGCACCATAATCAGTTCATATTAATAACAGTAATTAACCAGGAAACACATTTCACCTCTCTTTCTAATTATTTGCCTCCTATAATAAATACTACATACAGCATAAAATCCTATATATAAATGATGATCATGATCAAAAGGACGAAATAGGAAAGTTAAAAAAAAGTTTGTTATTGCTAAAATAGACCAAAACACAGCTTCTTACAAACAGCACATAAAATAGATGACTAAAGGAAGATCCAGTTGCCTGGATGTCTGCAACTAAAATTATTTTTAGAAAAGCTTGGAAGGAAACCAATGTTACTCACTTAAAGAACATAATAATTATGAGGATATAATTTCAGAGAAAATGAGTTTTTCTTCCTTTTTTAGGTCCACTCTATATGCCTAATTTTTTCCAGTTACTTGGGGCTAAAACGCCTTAAAAAAAACAAGCCTGTGTCTATAAATGCCTGGCAGCTTGAATGTGTCCAGTCCAGGGTAAAGCGGGAAAGGCTCCCCCTTGTGTTTGTTTTGTGTTGTTGTTGTGATAATAATAATAATGATAATGATAAAAAGACAATAACTGAAGTCCTTAAAGGGGCACTTTGTGTAAAAATGATTGAGAATGCATCATGTCTTGATGCATTCTCAATCATCCAAGTGACTTCTTCAGTCTCAGCTGACTGCAGGTTTCCCCAATCTTAGAAACAGTACATTTACATAATGACTGAAACCAGCCCCTTGAAGGAACATTGGGCTGGGAGGTCAAATGTACTGTTTATAAGATTTGGGGAAACCTGCAGTCAGCTAAGGCTGAAGAAGTCACTTGGATGAGTGACGAAACGTTTCTCCCACTGAAAACACTACGTCCAGATGAACTGAATCAACCTTTGGAGGTCGATCATATCATCATATTTTGATTTCAAATGCACTACCGTAGCGCACAGAGGCAAGACAATGCTCAAAAACCCTTACGGGCCTATCTGTAATCCAGTGCTTCACCATTACAAAGACATTTCGGTTATATGATTATTAACATTAAGCACAAAGTCCAGAAAAGTCATTATGAAAAATATGTTAAGAACGAGGTCTTTACTCTTTGCTGTTTTCTTTCAGGTGTGGGTGTACCGCTAATGCTGACTTATGTCTATGGGGTCGTTCCCATGTCACTCTGTAGGAACGGTTGGTGTCGACCGCAGAGTGAGCCCCCTGAAACACACAAAATCCAGCTGGAAGACTTAGCCAACTGTGAGTATCAATAATTTAATCAGTCTATAGTTCAAGTTAGGGATACTGTCTGACCGTATGAGTAGTCGGTTATGATTTGTGCCCCGAATTTTGACCCGATCTGATGAAGTTTCAACTTCTCTTATAGATCTTCTATTCTCTCATGTAGTCAGTGATCACTGGACGGGTCAGAACAACCCAGCACTCAACAACACCAGCGTCCAAGAAGTTCGAGTCAGTGTACAGGAAGTAGGCGACCTCCCAAGTACGAGCACCACACCGCCAGAGCCAGATAGATATGCCGGATTGGATGAAGCCACAAAACGCCATGGATACACCCAGCAGGACAGCCAGTCTGACTGCAAGGTGGTTATTGTGCCTGATAACAAGACTGATGAGATGCAAATGATTCCTTTAAGGTAATTATTGCCTTTACAATTTCCTCAGATGTTTACATGTTTTTACACAGGACTTTAATATTTGAAAGCAACCATTTATAGTTTCTCCTGCTTTAATGCCTATACTTAAGCTCAGTGACTTGTTTGTCCAATGACTGATGCATTAATGTTTATATAAAATAACTTGCCACTTGCACAGTATTGTGTGTAAAGGTTTTAGGTATGTTCTCGCAATTAAATTAAAGATATCTTGTGGAAATTTTCTTTTAAGCAAACAAAAGTTATTCAGAGTTAATCAAGAAAATCTTTGGCTTGAAGTCACTGCCATCTGAGATGCGAGTGGAAGAGTGGAACATATCAAGAAAGCAGAGTCCTCCTCGCTACGGAGCTGTCATTTTAAAGTAATGTCACTGGCGCAGCTGCGTCATCTGTTTTGTTACAGCAGCCGGCCGCTGCATTTTATTATCTTTGTTAGATGAGCATAAAAGTTTTCATGGCATCATTGATTTAAACTTGAAAAATGATGGAGTACTAGCCTTTATTTACACTGACAGATGGGAGACACGGCGGGAACAAATCAGAGATGACGAGATGCGGGAAGTTGAGCTCGACACAAGACACAGAGAACAAAACAGGAATTAAACAGGAGGAGAGACAGAACAGGACCGGATAATGAGATTAACTTGCAGACAGACAAGGCTAACACAAAGATGAGACAGAGGGAACAGGACAGGAATGCTAAAGGGAACTAATAAACCTAAAATCATCGATACTAAGAAGTAGAGGCAAAAATAACAAAACAATAGGGAACCAAAACCAGGGATCAAAATAACTTGTAAGACCAAGAAATTACAAAAACACTATCAACATAAACCACTTTAAAAATCCAAAAAGAATAAAGAACTGACAAAACTCTAAACTCTGGGTCAACACTCCATGGATCTTGACACCAGAATAGCTGTGTATATACATTTTTTGTTAGTCTTACAAACATATATTTGCTAAGTCTAACTTTCCCCGTGGTCCTTATAGTCTGACTTCCATAGAGGATACACCCTGTCTCCTCACTCCTCCCTCTTTGAGAGACCCTTTTAGGTATTCAGACTTCCTTTAACATGCTTAGATTCATTTTCACGTCAGCGGCAGGTGGATGGAGTAGAGAGGAGGTGAGGAGGCACAAAACAGAAAAATGAAAAGCACCCATCTCTGTTTATTTGCAAGCAGTCCTCTTCTGCAGCGGAGGCTGGGCCATTGCTGCATTTGTTGGTGCATTACCACCACTTGTTAGTCAGTGGGATAAAGCAGCTGTTACATATTGCTATTAGAGTTCAGGAGATACACCTTAAAGTTAATGGAGCAGTAACCAAATAGACAAATGCACACACAACTGAAGCAAACCACCACAGTATTCTGTATATCAGTCTTTGCTTTTAAAACAGTACTTGTGCAAGTACTTGCTTGTATTTCTTGTAAATGCATTTCTAGACTGATTCGATAATGTTTGGTCAGGACTCTGTGTGCCACTATGTCTCATCACCAATGACAGCTCTTTATGACTTGCTCTGTGAGCTTGATGTCTTCTGCTGAATAATGATTTTTGGATCGACTGGAGTGCACTATGGAATGGCAATATTTTTGGACGGTACTGTATAATGACTCCACTGTGTTTCTTCATTGTGACCGCAGGGAAAGAACGAATATTGAGGTTCGCGTTGAAATTGAGACCCACCCCAGGGGCGCCCGCCAGTCCAGCCTAAGTAGCATCCTGTCTAGCCGCAGCTTGTCAACGGAGTCACTGGGACAGCCGCAGCCCCAGTCCCAAGACTACCCGTGTGCCTCAGAACGAGAAGAGAGACGAGAGGGGGGAGAAGGAAGAGGAGGAGGAGAGGAGCAGGAAGGACAAGAGAAACCAGGAGGGGAAACGGGAGAAGACGAAGGGACGGTTTTCCCAGTCTTTGAAACGGACGGTGTATGAGGTTCTTCAATGCAGGTGTTGTGCTTGGTTGAAGATTTCGTCAGGTTTTATGGATGTACACTAATCCATCACCTGACATTGGATTGACCTGAGAATAGTTGGCAAAGGTCACCTTCTGCTTCCAAGATGGGCCCTCCAACCAGATGCCTTGTAGCTGCACCCTCTGAGGAAGATGCGGGTTTAGAAATAAAGATGAGAGTGTGTGTTTGAGTGTGTGTATGAGACAAAAAGCATGAGGCTATGATATTTTAAAAAACCCAGGAGGGCTATATACTGTAAAGCAGACAGGAGAGCATGTTAGCCGACTAGTCCAGTCTGTTTTTTTTTCCTATGTTGTCCTTTCTAAAAGAAACTACCTTTCTCTCCCTCTCATTTAAGTCTATTTCATGAAGTCCTCCCCTTCATCTGGCTCTGCTCTTTCAGCGATCTTGCCTTCCTCACCCTTTACAAATTCAGAGACCACCAGAAGCATGAATTGTTTTATGGGGGACTAAGACTCTAACAAATGTCCTGTCAGTGACTTGATGTAAACATTTTCCCAAAACATGCTGCAAAACAGGATGATTTTTTCTTTTGTTTTAATCTAAATGGGTATTTCAAGCATCTTATGATGCAGTGTTCACACATGAATTGGGCAACCTTAAACAGATGATGCATGCTGCACTGTTCGATTACGCTTCTGTCAAAGAAGTCTAGTGGAAGATTAAATTTGAAACTAAAGCCTCGAACTGCTATTTTTTATTGGATTCAGGGGTGCTCTGTGACAATGTGCCAGTGACTAGAGGGCTTCTAAATACCAAGAATTACGATTTATCACAGATCCAGTCTTCCATGAAAACAGGTGGAGGCGGGGTCGG
This sequence comes from Rhamphochromis sp. 'chilingali', assembly GCF_963969265.1. NCBI lineage: Eukaryota > Metazoa > Chordata > Actinopteri > Cichliformes > Cichlidae > Rhamphochromis > Rhamphochromis sp. 'chilingali'. Next base: position 9,182,503 of record NC_137932.1, on the reverse strand, counting down.
AGGGTTTTCTTTTGCATTGTTTCAGTGCAGCTTTCAGCTTTCAAGAAGCTGTTTCTTTTTTTAAACTGAAGAGGGAGATGATTCTTTAGTTTGTAAAAATGCTCACTCTGATGCAGGACGACGTGGGAGCGACACAACCTTCTTGAATTTTAAAACGCTGCATGGTTCTCCAACTTGCTGTATCCAGAATAGCAACACATTAACACGTGCAGATTGGCACATACTCACATGATCACATGCAAAGCAGTCAGTGTAGTTGCAGTAGTGTGTGCTGCTCAGGGCATTAAATATAAACTAAAGACTCTCTCAAATGACCACAGAGCACCAAAATTACTACAACAGCAAGCATGCCACCGCAGGCTAAACCGTAATAACTCGTTCTAGATGATTTGTGAGAAATCCGTGACTATACAGTACACGCACTGCTTAGCTTCCTGAGTGTGACATACTTGTGAGATGAGCTTAGACTTAAAATGAGAAGTTGTAATCTGTGCTGGGTTGTGGAGAGAATTTAAATAAATATTTCACCATGAAGGAAAAAAACAACAAATTTCATGTTCTCTATGTCTCAAAAATTATTTTTCTTTGGTACAAGTACTTGTAGTTGTGGTCAGAAGATTACATTAACTCATCCATGGGCATGGATGTTAGGGTAATGTGGTGGCTTTAAATTATTTCTTTGAACTGTTGTACAGCATACATCTTTAATGACTTTTAAAAAAAAAGAAAAAAAGAATTGGGTGTAATTCACACGGGGTTAAAAGTATGCATACTGGCTCAAATATGTACATACACTCACTTAATTTTTGTGGTGGTAAAGGTTCTTCTGTGTCTTTTAACTTGACAAGGCCTAATGAGGCCTAATTCGGCCCCATTAGTCTTTGTTTCTCTTTGCCAGCACAAAAAGAGTTTGTTTGAATAAAACTCAGAAAAATGAATATTTACACAAGTCATGAAGGTCTCTTGGAGCCATTTCAAAACAACTGCAAATTGTAAGATCATCAGTTCAAACTATTGTTTGTAAGTACAAATTATTTGGACCCATCAACACTTTGCCAAAGTATCGAAGAAGACCCAAACTGCCACCCTCAGATGAGAGGAAATTGGTTAGGTTAGTGAGAAACAATCCAAGAACCACAAAGGCTTAAATGTGCCATGAACTGGAAACTGCTGGAACATTGGCGTCACTGTCCATTGTAAAGCAAGTTTTACATCATTATGAGCTGAGAAAGTGCTCATCAAGAAAGAAGCCCCTGCTCCAAAACCAATACTTTAAAGCTCAAATGAAATGAACAAGCCTTCCGGAAAGAGCTTCTGTGATCAGACAAGACAAAGACTGAACTATTTGGCCACAATGACCAGAAGTATGTTTGAGGCGTAAAGGTGAGGCTTTCAAACCTAAGAACTATACACCAACTGTCAAGCATGGTGCTGGTAGCATCATGTGCTGGGGTTGTTTTGCTATTAGTGGTACTGATCCATTGTACAGTGGATGGAATAATTAGGAAGGGGGACTACTTTCAAAGTCTTCAACATCACCTCACATTAACAGCTAAGCAGTTAAAACTCGGATACAGTTGAGTGCTTCAATAGAACAATGATCCATACACACATCAGAATTGTTTTTTTGAATGGACAAAGCAGGCTAACTGGAAGGCTTCTGGAATGGCCTTTTGAAAACCTCGACTTTCAGCCCTGTTGAAAATGTGTCCACCACACTTAAAAGCTTGGTCCATGGTAGGAAACCAGACAATTTAAATGAAATTGTGCCAAGAAGAGTCATCAAATATCCAGCTAGACTTTTGCTGATGACCACCAAAAATATGTGGTCAAAGTATACAAAGCTGTATGTATACTTTTGACCCTGTGTGAATTACAGAAAATCTTCTTTCTCTTAGAGAAAAGAGAAAGCAATTCAAACTTGTGTACCCAGTTCTTGTTTTTATAGCCATTTAAGATATATGCTGTTTAAAGAAATCATTAAATTCTCCAAATTAGCATGACAAGCATGACCTTCATGCCGATGATCTGCACATATAAACTTCTGACCACAACTGTAGACCATTGTGTCTTAATATTGCATAATCACATATGAAACAAATGTTTGTAAATGTTATGATTGTTATTTGGTATTGGGAAATATATGAAACCTGGGCAGAACACATCAAAGACAGATATTTGCTTATGTTAAAGGTACACCAGTGGATTTTAGCCCCTTGCATTAAAAAATGCACAATATGCTGACTTTAACTAATTAAATTACAGGTGTAAGAGTAAGTAAAGTGTTAAATTTAATGGAATCTGGTTAAATAAAATATACGTGGTTGGTATACGTTTAGTTTTATTAAATAAAAAAACCTTTAATTTTATATATTTCGGTTTCATTTTACATTTAGAGTGCAGAATTTTTATCCTTTTGTCTTGAGATCTTTTAAAACTAAAGCACTTTCTCCGTGCCATTTAAATTTTAGTGACATTTTAATCTGTTTACAATCTTACTAAATGTTGTCGAGTAGGTGAAGATGTCACAGCAGTTATTACAAGAAAATTGCAATTTCGAGCTACAATCGAAAGATGGCGCCAGAATACCAACAAATTATTTATTATTTCGACTTTTGACTACTTTTGTTACTTTGTTTATTATTAACAAGAAACATAGACGGACATGTGGAAAAAACATTAAAGAAAACAGAAGGCAGAAAATGGTCAGCAGTAGCTAATGATTTTATCACCACCCTTAAATAAAACTGTAGGGTTGTTTCTAGTCAAGGTTAAAATATTAAACATGGTAAAGGGCTAAATGACTTTATTTGATAATTAAAAAAATAAAACTAAGAGAAAAAGAAACCATGGTAACAATGGGCCCACCACTGATCAATAACCCGCAAGAAATCCTATGAGACAGAAAGTGCAGTTGTAAGCTCATTAGGCATAAACTCATTAGTGTGTTTAAGTCCTCGGTACACACATTAGACTGTAATGACTTTTTTCATTAAGGTCACTCCCTCTCACCGAAGGAAGCTCGTGAAGGTTAGAAGGACACGCCCTCAACTTTGGAAACGGTGCAGTGGACTCGTGTGTGCCCTCAGCCGCTCACGTTATCACTTGGGAAAGAGAGAGAGAGGTAAAGACAGAGAGAGAGAGAACGAGGAAGAGAGGCTCGGGGCTGGAACTTGAATCTGTGTCCTATCTCCCTCGCCTTTTTCCTTTCCGGCGTATCCGCCATCGAGCGCAGGCTGTTCCGTCTTTTCCTCCCTGTGGTCCGGTGACTGGGGAATCCACCTGCCGGAGAGCAGACACACCTCGTGATGGATGCCCTGAAATCTGCCGGCAGAGCGATTATCAAGAGCCCGGGAGTTCCGCGGCACACATGGGGAACTTCAAAACACGAAAGTGAGTGAGATGATACAAATGTTTGGAAACGGTTACAGTTTTGCAAAGATTCTTTTTTTTTTCTTCATGTGGCGTAGCGGCAGCATCATCTGTCAGATTGGGAGTATGAAAGGAGGGCAGTGTGTGCCTCTGGCTGCTCGCAGCAAGCTAGTGGACTTGTTGTTTTATTGCTCGGGCGCTTTTGTTTGTCCTTCTGCCAAATCTAAGCGCCATAGCTGTACAGTTACAAGCTGTTTTATTATGCTGTTGACTCTGAGCTGTCACATAATAAGAAACACAAGCACAGTCCTGTCACTTTTACTGTGTGATATGGAGCTAATGCTGCCAGAAGCCCCATACCAACATAAATGGCTACTTAGAGCCAGTATTTCTTCATTACCAGTTTAAACAAGTTAAACTAAAATCTAAATAGCTGCTGTTCTTGTTTTTTAGTTAAATATATTAAAGCTTTATACTGTTTGAAACTCTGAAACATTCACTTTGGGATCTTAGGACTCTTTCTTTTCGGCATTTTCCCCATTGGATTCGCTTAATCTAGTAATATGTACAATAATTGATAGATTAATTGAGAACGCTAGCATAAGAGCTTTACAGGTTTTCCACCTAGCTGCGTTTTACAGCCATCTACACTCACCTACCACTTCATTAGGTACACCTGCTTAACTTTGCATAAATGCAAATCTGTAATCAGCCAATCACATGGCAGCAACTCAGTGCATGTAGTCAAGACAACCTGCTGAAGTTCAAAATGAGCATCTGATTGGAGAATAAGGGTGATTTAAGCGACTTGGTTGGTGCCAAACCTGCTGCTCTGAGTATTTTATAAACTGCTGATCTGTTGGGCTTTTTCCAGCAAATATCTCTTGGGTTTTATAGAGAATGGTGTGAAAATGAGAAGCTACCTAGTGAGCTGCAGTTCTCTGGGAAGTTTGCTTCAGAGGAGAATAGCTACACTGCTTTGAGCTGTTAGGATGGCAATGGTAACGTAAATGACCTTTTATTATAACAGTAAAGCACTTTTAGGGTGTGAAACAGGAGATTCACATTGTGGATGTGCAGCTGAATTAAATCTACAGGAACTGTGTGATGCTATCATGTCAACATGGACTAAAATCTCAGAGGAATGTGTCCGGCACCTTGTTGGATCTGTGACACAAAGAATTTAGGTAGCTCTGAAGGCAAAAGAGAGTCCAACCTGGCACTAAGAAGGTAAAGCAAATGATGAGGTATTTTGATTCCTATATATCTATCAGATGTTCTCTGCTATCACAGGCATATTCATAACAGTGTATTATTAGTAACATACTACAATGCAATTGTAATTGTAATGCAATCTTTATTTTAATGGAAAATATTCCAAAAAAATAAATAAAAATAAGGTAAGCTATTTGTTAATTTGTAAAGTAGGTTCCTACACAGTTCGTAAACTATGATCTCATCACTTTTATATATGTAGTTATAGATAATAAACAAATAAATCCGCTGATAAATCAATACTGCAACTTTGTACTTTGTAAAATCAGGATGAACATTCGGCCATCAATCAGTAGTGAAAACTGCAGGGATTTTATAGAGATTACAATACAGATTACTGAAACACCTAATCAAAGTTAAGCATAGTCCCAGTCTGTTCCTGAGTTATGGAGCTGAATAATGCCCGTGTTTGTAGGGACACTATAATAACACAGAAAGTTGACCTTTGACCCTTTGCTTGTAAAATCTCCTCACTTCATTGTTGTATCCTGTTAGATATTTTCATGAAATCTTGTCATAAGTAGCACATTAATTCTTGAGTTACAGTCACAATGCGTTTTGGGAGGTCACAGTGACCTTGAGATGCTAATCAGTGCTCATCCTATGGTCCAAGTTCATCCTTTGGTGCTTAATGGGAAAAAAAATCAATCAAGGTGTTCAAAAAAGTGAAAATAGGTTGGGGATAAGGGCAGACTGGCAACAGCAATCAAATTGCCTCTGGCTATGACTATCTTAGTTAAAAGTAGCATGGTATTCATTTGTTGCAGGTAGAACTGAGGACTATACTAAGATTTAATCCTACTAAGATCTAATTAAAGGTCTAGGTTAGTTTTTCTGTTGAACACACTTCAGCTGTCTAATAAGATTATACAGCTACTTAAAAAATATAAAAATGAAACCAATTTTTCAGCGAGTTTCATCCACAGAGGTCGACCAATTATCATTCGACGAAGATAAATGAATATGCAACAAACACATCTTTAATAATTGAGCTGAATTTACATCATAATTCTCAGTTATTGGTTTTTCAAAAAGTTTTTTTGACCATATTCAATATGCAATGTTGCTTAAGGACAACTACAGTGCGAAGTACAGGAGGTTTTGAGTGCTGAGTGAGGGGTCAGAGCAGCAAACCTTGTCACACCATCAGTGACAGACTGCCTTGCAGCCTGCAGCCCTGCTGTAACACAAATGTGTCAAGCGCCGTCTTGAACGCTCCCTCCTCTCTGCTACTTTGCCTGTGAGCTTCCCACTGCAATAAATGGTAGCATGCTGGTTATGCTTCATCCAAAATTCCTACTTAGTGCCAGCTTTCATTAAACATGACTGATTAATTTCACAGCCAGCAAGATGTTCTTAGTTTCTTCTGCTCTGTTGGACATGTTCTACATAAATTATTGAATGCCCGAACATAAATCTGTTGGATTTGGGCTTTCATGATTGTCTCTGGTTGCTTTAAATGCATTTTGTTTCTCAGCTCGAGCACAAAATGACAGTTTTAAGTGGTGGCTTGTCTCAAATAAGTGCTTGGGTTTGTCAGCTTCTCATAACTGCTGGGCTAAAACTTTTGATTGTGCACAAACAGTGAGGGATTTAAAAAAAAAAAAATCATAATTTTCCACGTCACAATACTCTGCGCATCAACCGCGCTGACTTTTGATGACAAACAAACCATCAGCGTGTCATTTTGAAAGACATCGATTGTGACACATTGTTAGCAGAAGCCCCTGCATTGTGCTTTTCTTCTCTTATTGTTGTTGCCAGTGAGAGAGATAAGAAAAGGCAGAGTGACACTGCCAGAGCAGAATCCAGCTGGATTTCGGCACCTGATGACAGAAGCAGTTTGTGTCTCAGAAACACCGCAGAGATCAGGCTGGGAAAACGTGTGAACGCAGCAGTGAGGAAACGGTGCAGGCAGTAAGAGCGGCTGTTGATATCCAGATGCTACTTAAGCAGGCAAAGTGGAGAGAGGACAGTGTCTGTATGGCAGCATGTGGCAATGCGTCAGAGCTGCCTGTCGGAATTTAAATAAGGTAACATCGCAGCCGGTTGGCACTTTCACACACATTAGGTGTGGTTAAGTTTGAAAGAGAGTGATGAATTATTTGTGTGCTGACAGCCAACTGAAAGTGCATGTGGAGCGTGGATGGTAAGTCACTGTGGATAAATAATCACTTTTAAGGACAATATTTAGTTAATTTAGGTAAGAGTTGGTTTTAACCCCTTAAGCCCCAGCGCCCCCTGATACGGGGGGCAAAGGCAGGAGATCAGTTAAGCTTGGGGCTTAATAGGTTAAATGAGACTCCAGTGTGAAGGTGGAATGAGACAGAGGAATTTAATTGGATGATCTCTTGTGTCTGGAGTGTTACACTGATTAATTTAATTGCCTCCTGACCTCTAATTGTCCACCACTGTAAGGTTACACTTAACTTACCGCCCCTCCCTGAGCCTGGTTCTCCCGGAGGTTTCTTCCTGTTAAAAGGGAGTTTTTCCTTCCCACTGTCGCCAAAGTGCTTGCTCATAGAGGGTCATTTGATTGTTGGATTTTTCTCTGTATGTATTATTGTAGGGTCTACCTTACAATATAAAGCACCTTGAGGCGACTGTTGTTATGATTGGCGCTATATAAATAAAATTGAATTGAAAAAACTGAATTGAATTACCCTTTTGAAATTGTGTGGTTCTCTTTTAATACACCCTATATAACAAAAATTTATTTATTTATTTTATTACAAGTGGTCAATATGTCCCCCTCTGGATATATGTCCATGTGGTAGTCAAACCCGTCCCACACTTTTGCGAGCATTTCTGGAGTCACTGTGGCCACTGCTACCTACCATCAACCATGTGAAAGTCACGAACCCCCTCTGTGAATAGCTGTGGAATTAAAGCACTTTAAAATTTTATATATATATAACATATTTATAGGTTTCTATGAAATGAGGAGTGAACACTCTTTTCATTAGTAAACCAAAAAGACAAAAACAATGCATAATAACAATTTTATTTTTAACCAGCCACCTTAATAAACCTTATTAAAATAAAGTGATCTATTTGCTCCACCTTAAATGTAGTCAGTCTTTAGTCCTTTAGCAAGTGGAAAACTGACATGTGCAGCACTTTCTAGTCGCCCACTGTGGCTGCCCATTGTCATCTGTTGAGGTCAAAGCCACTGGCAGCATGGAAGAGGACACAGCATGTACCCTGAGTACAGGCCGTCCCTTTGCATCACGTCACACAGTAGCAGTACAGACCTTTCCTGTGTCTTAGAAGTCACACACACTTGCCCTTGGCACTAAAGGATGTCCCTGCTGCATCAGTTCAAAATGCTGTGACTGGAGGAGACTGAGCTGAAGCCAAGCAAGATTGTGTAATTTGCTTTAGTATTGCATTTTATAAGTGCTTTTTGTAACGGAGCATATCTTCTTTTTTGCTGCGTAGCTGTGGGACCAATGTGAGAAGAAGAAAACAGAAGACAACAAGCATCTTTAACAAAATCTCTGGTGTCTCAAGCCCTGTGGCTTTGAAGAAACTGTCAGAATATGCAATTTGTTTCCTGTGCTTTGCAGTTTGGATCATAGCTCGATCTGAAGTTGGTGGACTCAGGAGTCATTAGGTTCAATCTCTGGCTGTGCATATAGCCCTTGGTTATATTGAACCTGACAGGGGCTTGACTGAATGTCATCCAGGAGACACTGGTGTCAGTTAACAGTGTCCTGAAGGAGCAATTATCTCTCAGTGGCTCATTAAGACTCAGGAACCCGTGACCTAGAGAGATAGCAGTGAGGAGGAAGAGGAAACATAGTCCCCCTCCACCATTAAGGAAGAATTGAGTGTCAATAAAGGGCTGAAGACCAGAATTAGTAAAGATCAATTTACAGAGGGTTCCCACGATCTGAATGTGATAAATAAGATGACGAATTAGTGACTGATTGAGCAGTCAGAGCTGTGTTAGGATCCAGAAATAAGTACTAGTAATGTAACTTTATTAGGTACTAATTACATTATATGGTGTTATCTAAGGAGCTTGCATAGACAAGCGACTGGACTTTAAGTTTCTTAAAGACAACTGAAAAAACTTCTTTAGTTTCAAGACTAAAAAAGAGCTCAGCCAGGAGGAGCTCAAAAGCACCTTGATGATTCCTAAAACTTCTGGAAAAATATTCTTTGAACCGATAAGATCAAAACTAAACTTTTTACAAGGTTTGAGTGTGGTTACATCTGCATGGAACTAACACAGCATTTTATAAAAAGACCATCATAGTACCAGTCAAACATGGTGGCGGTAGTGTGATGGTCCAGGGCTGCTTTGTTGTTTCAGAACCTAGACAGTCCATGAATTCTGCTCTCTACCAGAAAATCCTGAAGGAGAATGTCTGGCCATCAGTTCATGGCGTGAAGCTCAAGTGGAGCTTTTTAGGAAGTTATGCTGCAGGACGATGATGCAAAACACACAACATCAACAAAACAACAAAACCAAAATTATGATTGGCCTAATAAAATTCTAGATTTTATTCATGCCTAAAATAAGTTTTCATTGCACTGTAACTAAACTAAACTAGTTATATTTTAATACCAGATGTAGCCATGTGGCTATCCCTGTGTGTGATCAGGTTTTAAACATGACTCTTGACCCTGATACAGCACAACATTGGCAGTGCTAAAACTATTTATAAATTAAATAGTCAACAGCAACATGTTTTTGGAAAAAGTCAGTGTACTTGGCTTTAGATAATGCAGTCCTGACAGTAAACCAGTACAAATATGTCTGTAGACTGCATGGATTCAATGCACTGGCTACTTCAGTGTAGAGACCTGATTCATTTAACATGACATCTTTAGGAAAGGTTGTATTAGCATAAAGTACACAACCAGCACTGTCCCATTTACTGTTGCACTAAAAAACATCATCCACCCAGAAAGAGGCAAATGGAGCAAGAATAGTGCATATATTTAGTCTGATATACAGCCAGATGTTGCTGTGCTTTTGGATTTCTTCTGCTAAAAGTAGAGGCACTCTTATTTCTCTTTGCATTTACTAGGGTTCATGTATAAGCACACAGTGATTTAGAGGATCAGTTAAGCCAGTATATGCCATTAGCTGAGCTTCAGTACATCAGATGATGATTTGAGTGAGCAGATTTCCCACCTATAGTCTGCATAATTCATGTTCACTACTCCTCAGTCCCACCAGTCGCATGCTGATGATAGATTAGATGATAAAAAGCTGTTAATGAGTTTTTACAGGGCGTGCTTTAAGGCAAGAAACCTGTCTAATGGATTTTTTATTTCAAAAATTAGTACTATCTAAGTTGTGAGCTATTATTTGCAGTAAAGATTTTAAATTATTTAACCCACTGTGTGTCTAACTGAACCCACACTGTGACTGAAAATAGGATCTCATTGTGTTTCTTGTAATTTCAGCTAACGGCTTTATAAAGTCTTTGATTTAAAAAGAAATTGAACAGACATATTTTTTCTTTTTGAATGTGTTTTTTTTATTTTATTTACAACCATGTTTCAAACACAAATCAGTGCTGTTTAGTTGCATAGATAACAGCAGAGATGTTTTTGTCTGAGTGTCTTTTCAAGCATTCCACTTCAGAAGGGAAATGCACGAGCTCTATCGCCCCAGCAGTCTGATTAGTGGGATTACTGTCAAAAGCACAGAGACCTATCTCACAGTTCTGCATAGCCTTTTTCCGCTACAGTTTGTTTGAATTTTTTTTCCTGCATTGTTTTATGAGGAAACTGACAAAATATATATATATATAAATGCCATGTTGTGTTAGAAATTTTATTTTAGGCTTCTAGTAGCAAATACCCTGGTGCTTGGCGTGTGACCTTTTTAGCCATGCTTGCAGTGAGAGTCTAAAGGGACGCCTACACAGGAAGAGACTGGCAGGCATGTGGCAACCAGAGACCACAGAATGTCACTGAAATTCAGTGACTTGTAGCGACAATGGGAGAAAAAAAATGTCAGTGTCATGAAGCGGCTGGTCGCTAAATAAAACTCCTCAACTCTGAGGCAAAATAATTGAGTAATCTGAAGAGTTGTTGACTAGCAACCGGCTGTCATCACGTTCTAGATGGTGAAAAATGAAAGTATCAGTCCACTATTTTTGTTCTGGCTAAAATATCTCAATAACTACTTTATGGATGAAATGTTATTGTTCTTGGCACCCACAAGAGGATGAATCACTTTGCTGATCCAAAGCCTTTCTGTGTTATACCAGGCCATGGCACGTCAAAATTTTCCATTGTACTGTGTTCAGCTGTTTGTTAAAACAAATATCTAATCAGCCAATCACTTGGGAGCAACTCTATTCAATCAGACATGTAGACATGGTTAAGACGACCTGCTGAAGTTGAAACTGAGCATCAGAATGGAGAGGGAAGCTGATTAAAGTGACTTTGAATGGGACATGCTTGTTGGTGCCAGGCAGACTAGTTTGAGTATCTCAGAAACTGCTGATCTACTGGGACTTTCTCACAAGGCGGCTGCAGTGATGAGGACCCTGTACCTGCCTGTCGTAGTAAAGAGAGAGCTGAGTGTAAAAGCGAAGCTCTTACTTTAGCTGTCGATCTGCATTCCTACCCTCACCTATGGTCACTGTGGGTAGTGACTAAAAGAACGAGATCGCGGATACAAGCGGCAGAAATGAGCTTCCTTTGAAGCCCTCTCCCTTAGAGATAGGGTGAGAAGTAGCGAGAGGGGCTCAGAGTAGAGTCTCTGCTCCTCCACATCGAAAGGAGCCAGTTGAGGCAGTTGAGGCATCTGATAAGGATGCCCCCGGGGCGCCTCCTAGGTGAGGTGTTTCGGGCATGTCCCACCAGGAGGAGGCTCTGGGGCAGACTCAGGACATGCTGGAGAGAGTATATCTCTCGGCTGGCCTGGAAATGCTTTGGTGTTCCCCCAGACAAACTGGAGGAGGTGGCTGGGAAGAGGGAGGTCTGGACTTCTCTGCTTAGGCTGCTGCCCATGCGACCTGGCCCTGTATAAGCAGGAGAAGATGGATGAATGGGTCAGAATATGCATAAATAACATAAAATCAGGTATGCATCGTGGCTGCTGCTGCTGGTGGTGTATTGGTGTGCAAGATATATTTGGGCACATTTTGGGTCCCTCATTGCCACCTGAGCATCATTTAAATGGCTTAAAAGACAAATTAGTTCAACACAGTCTCCAGATCTCAATCCAACAGAGCACCTTTGTGATGTGGTGGAACAGGAGCTTTGATGTGTGATGCTGTCATGTCAGTATTGATCAAAATCTCTTAGGAATGTTTTCAGGATCTTGTTAAATCTCATTTTTATACTAGCATGGTACAGCTAATAAATGGGGTTGGTAAGTGGCGTGCTAATTTTGTACAAACTAGCAAATATGGGCATGATCTTTGTAAAAATGTTTTGTCCACTTAACACCAGCCTGCAGGCATTGCCACTGGGAGGATATCGGCACGCTCATTGTTTGCATTTCATTCAAAGCATTGCTTTGCCCTTAGCACAAATTTAGCTCAGAGACATAGAACTGACTGTGTAATATACTCTTTTGTTTAGTTAGTGTGCATTTTTTTATTTCTGCCTGGTAGTATTAGATAGGGGAAGTACATTTATAAACTAGCATATCCTCCATATTTTTTGCCACTTTGCTTCATCTTCTTGTAAACCCAGTTCAGGCTGCAAAGGTGAAGTTTTGGTCTTCATTTTTCCACAGCCATGAGAATATGCAGTATTAAATGGTTTTGGGATGTTGTCACATGTCACGTGTGATAACCCCCTGTTTGCGGTGGATATTTTGAAACTGAAGGAAGCCTCATTCAAAGATGAGTTGTAGTATTCCACAGCGTAATAATTTCTGTATTAATACTTTAAGGTTTGATTTTTACATATGGTATTATAAATTTTTCGTGAAAGGGTGGTACAGATGTTACCTTTATGTACATTTCTATATGTTGTATCTATTTCAGCCAACATTCAGAAAGTAAATCAGATTTTTCACGACGTTGTTTGTTCGATCTTCCACATGTTGTCTTGTGCCTGTTACATTTGAAGCAAGCAGGTTTATTTTCTTCACTGGTTCACTCCACAAATATTGATTTTTAAAACCTCAGCCTCGTGTTATTAAAAACTGCAGCATATCATATTCTATATTGATTTTCTTTGTGTTGTGTTGTGGCAAGCGTAATGTTTTCTCGTGGTCCACAGTAGAATTTTTGCTATAAATGTTTATGTTTGGTAATTCATTTTTTAAAGCCTTGGGGTTATTAACAGTTTCATCCAGTACATCAGTAATGGCCAAGAGGACATGATTCACTCCCACATGTCCCCGTTCCCCTTTATAAACAGTAACATGTGCAGCCAAACTACTGTTTTAGTGGCTTAAAGAGAGCTGAATGTTATTCTGTTATTCGATGCATTTTCTCTGGAGTGTTTTTAGCACCAGCAAGGTTCCCTGGCCTGAAGTGAAGAGAATTATGCAACAGAGAGAAACTGAGAGCCCCTATCTCGGGAGAGGTCCTTGTTCACACAGCCGCTATAATGTGCACACGCACTCACACAAATACTGCTTCCTGTTTACTGTGTGAAGTCCAAACATTTGAGTGTTCTGTCTTGTTTGATGCCTGTGACAGGTGTCTATGAAATAGGATATGCTGTCACTCCAGTGTAAGAGTCTTTATCAGCATGTTGTCGATTGTTATTCTGTGTGTGTGTTTGTATGTGTAGGAGAGAGATTAACTATTGCAGATGCATCTTGTGTGTGTGCGTGTGCATGCATGCATATCTTGCTGAACCTGTCCCTCCAGCAATTCACTGGAGAGCCAAATCCCATATCTGCTCTGTACCTCTGAAAAATTCAACTCCCCTTACCATTTCTGACACGTCATGTCCCTGCCTGAGCTCAGCACTGAGAGCTGAGGAGCCCACTCCTAAAAATAACCCTATGCTGTCACACTAAAAGGGGAAAACGCCTAACGTCAGCACTGTACAGAAATCCATTCTGTTTGCTGTTATTGAAACAAAGCATCAAAAATCCCAGTAGAAGTTTTATCATAAGACATGTTATCTTGATTTTGCAGTTTATTAAGATGAGCTGGAAGTGTTTAACCCAGCTCAGATAAGTTAGTTATACTTCAGTGGATTCCTCTGATCATACTGGTATTAATTAGGGGGCTATCTGATGAATATTGGCTTTAAAAGCTTCTGAAAATTGCTGTTTGATGAATTCTGAATTATTTTACATAATTTTTTTAGGGTTTAAATTATTGAGATCTGTTGTACATCCAAAATTATTTAAATGTTTTTTTTGGGGGGTGGGGTCTTAGAAGATGGCATCTCAAAATGCAACGTAGAAACCAGTGGCTCCTGTTATGCTAGCTACAGCTACTTTTATGCAATCTGTGGTTTTAGAGTTTCCATTTTGAAGGCTTAGGTTCAGCATCTTTGCAGTTATAATCCTGTATAATTAAGGTAAGATAACCATGTTTAGATGGATCAAAACATGGGAAGTCAGCTAATAGCAGTGCGCGCTACTTAGCATGTGTAGCAAGGTGTGTCCCTGTTCGCTGCGATGTTGATATTTTGATTCAGCACCGAATCACTACTCAAAGTGGCCATGCGACTAATAATATATACCTTTAAGCCTCAATAAAATCTAAACAAAAGAGTTGGAAGAAGAATCAACCCATCTACATTTGCCACAAAGGGGGGAAATTGCTGCTTGAGACTTACTAAGATCTGCTATATCCAGAAGGTTATTTCCACTTGTTTTTCCATCTTTGTGCTAAGCTTAGCTTTACAGCTGCTGGCTCTAGCTTTATATTTACTGTAACCATATGACAGCACTATGGCTCTTTTGAAAGCAAAATAAGCTCCAAAATGCAGGAACTGGCCGTCAGTTTTTGTGGCTGGATAATATCAGACTTTCAGCTTCTCCCTTGCCAGAAGGGGTCGCACTGCATGTTTGCTTTGGCAGAGTTTTTACTCCGGATGCTCTTCCTGATGCAACCCCAAAGGGGATTTGTATCTCATGCTGGAATCAAACCAGCGACCTTTTGCTTGCCAAGCGAGTGCACTAACCACTACACAGTTACAGGCACACAAACAAACAGGCAAACACATTAAAAAAATATGACCTTGCCTGTGGAGTGCCTGCAGCATTCTGGAAATCTAGCCAAGGATCTTGAAACTCACAAGTTGATATAAAGGAAAGGCAAAAACGCCAGGAAAATGTATACAGTTGAAATCAGTCGTTTCCAAATGCACAGCTCAAGTACTCACATTGATTATCCCTTTATCTTGTTATCCCAAAGGCGTAACACCCTAGAAGCTGATGTATTTGGTACTTGCCGGACTAACATCCATCAGTCAGATGGAAGGGTCTGAAGTGCTCCACTGCATTAGAAGGGATTCCTGTGAGATGCCCTCATCTATTAAAGGGGTGCAGAGATACACTGTCTTAAATTAGATCAGCAGCTCTCAAAGGTGACTTGTTTTGCTTTGGTGTGATAATGGATGGGAAAAGTAATGACTGCTTTGTTTGTCCCTTGAACTCAGCTTGAGATTAGCACTGGGGAATGTGGGGATTCTAGTTTTCCTCTTTTCATTTGAGTCACAGCCTTAGTCTTGAGTTGAAAACAAAATATTAAATATAAACCTATTATTTCCTGAATAGATTTTCTTTTTGGGAGGCTATTTATAGTTGATGAAGATGTTGAAATGGGAGCTCGAGGACTCCTGGGGGAACAGATTCGTATCAGCGCAGAGAAAATCACGCCCTGTTTGAATTGCTAATGAAAACAATCCTTGTATGGTGCAGAGCGATTATACTTTATGAATAAATGGCCGCGAGGAAATAGCTCCGATATTAAAGTGTCTCTTCTGTTGCTGTGTTAACTTGCCATGACTTTGGAAATGTTTACTTTCCCTCTAGTGAACGTTGATGTAAAATCATTTTATAGGTGATGACAACCATTGTTCTCTCTGTACATAATTATACAGTTAGTAGTTTTCAGTCTGTCCTTTGTGGCTGAGTTTAGTGCTTTCACAAGCAATTGCTACAATCTAAAAAGTTGTAAAGTGGGTGGCTGTAGCTCAGGTGGTAGAGCAGGTCATCTACTGATCGGAAGGTTGGTGGTTCGATTCCCGGCTTCCCCTAGTCTGCATGCCAAATATCCTTGGGCAAGATACTAACCCGAAATTGCTCTCCGATGCATTCATCGGAGTATGAATGTGTGTGAATGTCAGTTGTGCTTGTGCGAATGGGTGTGAATGGGTGAATGCACAAGTTGTGTAAAGCGCTTTGAGTGCTCAGAAGAGTGGAAAAGCGCTATATAAGAACTAGTCCATTTACCATTTACCATTTTAAAGTAATAAATCTAGGATGCAGTGTTATTTTAGATCCTTGGGTATTGATCGTAGTGGTTCAGACCTGTATGGAAATCACATAATTTAACAGACACAGCGCTCTACATGTATAAACAAGGGTGGATGCGAGTCACTCAGATGATTCAGGGTGTTTCTAATGGACACTTAAAGTGCAAGTCACCTCCATATTTAGTACCCTTCAGTCAATGTTAGACCACAACTCAAGAAACTGTAAACACCCTGTTTGACAAACGAGGGCTGCTCTGTGTTGCATAGTAAGACAACTAATTGAACATTTTAAATGGTGCTTTTCTGACCTAACAGGTGTATCTTTAAGGTCTGATTAAATATGCAAAATTAAAGCTTCTTGATGAATGTTCGGAAACAATCATGGACATACTGTTAAAAACAAAAGTGCAGGGCATGAGTTACATTCTAGACACGAGTGTATCCCATCTTCCTTTCATCTTCCTAGACCTAAGTATCATATTCTCAGTAAAATGAGTGAGAGGGGTTCTTAGAAAGCTGGCTCTAGTGATTATATAAAACAAGCTGCCTGTGAGCTTGGCCGAAGCGAAACGGGACGAAAATCCAGCAGGAGTTTGAAATGTTGAAGCACATTTATTTTCCACCAAACAACTCAATCAACCAGCCGGGGACCAGGATCGGATGGTTTTCATACGAATGTGCAACACATGCACAGCTGCACAGGCAAATCTTCTCGTAGCGAGAAGATAGTGAGACTTTGCTGTTAACAAGTTCTTTGCTGTGAATGGGGAAGGCACATAGTTTGCCAAAGTAAACTACAGGGGAACCACTATAAAAAACCGTTGCTTCAACAAACCTAATCATCTATTTTCCTTCACTTATTCAGTTCAGGGTTGTGCTGGAGCCTATTCCAGCTTTCACAGGGTGAGAGGCAAGGTACACCCTGGACAGGTCATCAGTCTGTCACAGGGCTAACACTGACACAGACAACCAGTCACGCTTGATAAAATTGGAATCACCAATTGGCATAACTCCATGCATGTTATTAGACTGTGAGAGGAAGCTGGAGTACCCACACTGATATGAGGAGAACATGCAAATTTGCACATAAAGACTGGATTTGAACCCAGGACATCCCTGCTGTGATGGGCCAATACTAACCATTGCACCACTGTTTATCAAACATGAGCAATTTAAAGAGGCTAACAAAGACAAAGTGGCTAAAGCTATCCAGAGCTCACAGCCAGCCACAAGCCATTCACTTGGAAGTGAATATAAATAAGTAAATACACTTAGAACAGTAGAACCAAACACACCTGTATCTATACCCCACTTATGTTACCATCCCTGTGAGGAGGCAGAGGTAAGTTTGTTTGTTTCTTCAGGTTAGCATGAGTCTGTAGTTAGCAAGTCTAGCTGACATTAAGCTAAACATACATACATGTAATACAATAATACAGCCGTGTCCCTCCTATGATCAAATGACTCACTGCACTCCAACATACTAGCAATCAATAATATGAAGGATAAACTGCAAAAACATTGTGTGTTCATTTATTCCCAACATGGCAATGTGTTAACGATGTGTATCAATACAGCAGTCCTGAGTGT
Source organism: Rhamphochromis sp. 'chilingali' (assembly GCF_963969265.1). Taxonomy (NCBI): domain Eukaryota; kingdom Metazoa; phylum Chordata; class Actinopteri; order Cichliformes; family Cichlidae; genus Rhamphochromis; species Rhamphochromis sp. 'chilingali'. Next base: position 9,164,890 of record NC_137932.1, on the reverse strand, counting down.
CAGTGTAGTTTATGCAGTGGTTACTTACATTATCAGTAGCAATATTTTATGGTAATGGAAGCTTGTAATTACGCTGCCCCAAAACAAGTTATAGTTAATGTATTAACATGTAAAAACATGTAAATATAAAGATAAAATGCACACATATAATGATTTTGTGATTTCTGATCAGCAAACAATCCCAACCTCTTTCCAGTACCATTTGTTCCAAATAGATACAGCATGTTGCAACATTTTACGTCTTCTTCCAGAAGAGACAACAGTTACTAGATTAAAATGAATGCTGTTTTCAGTTTTTCTGGTGCCATTACACACTGAATTCTGTATGATGGCATGAATCCATGTGGCTCTTTCTTTCTCTCTCTCTCTCTTTTTTTTAATCATTGTCTGCTTATCTGGCTCAGTCCTCCTGCACAGTATCATACCAGCCACACACCAACTGTCACTGTCTGCAGAGTAAATATTAGCACAATTTTCACACTGGGATGCCAGCTATAAATAGAGTGCAGGAAATCATCCAGGAACAAACCCTAAACGTCTGTGTTGGCTTTTAATTTGACCGTGTAATGACGCATGTCCACAAAATAACCTTAATGTTAATCCCATTTTATTCTCTGGACACTTCTGAGGAGAAAGCATCCTAGTTTTTGAGGAAAAGATAAGAGCGTTTCACTGCTGTATCCCCAAATGTCAGTTTAATGCTTTCTTATTAAGGATTCATGGAACCTTTGGAAGGCTTTGTGATGGGAGAGCTCAGGTCTATGTTTTGCATAATAAATACAGTTATGGCAATTAACATTCAGGACATAATTGGCTTTTCATAATCAAGATCTAGATGGGAACATCAATAACAGTCCCAACATTCTTTTAAGACCACAAAAGCCTAACTTGGCAAAATTTGTATGTATTACACAAACAAGATATTATGTCTTAGTTCGAGTGGTTTAAAGGCCCTGCAGATTGTTGTTTTAAGCTTTGAATACAGTCATGATTTTTTTCCCTTTTTGCTGAAACAAAGTGCTTAACACATTAATGAAGAGTGGTATTAGGTGGTATCTTTCTTTGCTAATATTTACTTTCTTATCTGTCTTTTATTACAGAGGCTCAGCCCATGTCAGTCACTCAACAGAACAGCTCCCACTTTGCTTCTGTTCTATTTGCTCAGCCATGCTAGATAATTCAATCAGCATTAACAGCAGATACAGTGTTTTAAGTAAAAGCAAGGGGTGGTGTGCTGAAAGAGACATTATGCTGAATGGGGGGCACTAGCACGGATTCACAGATAAACGTTTGGGGAAAATTGCTGGTTTATTAACCTAAATTATTTTACGCTAGAGAATTCTTACAGTTGGTATAAATGAAATTTTCTAAATTCAGGAGCTTGATGCAACTATTATAAAATATCTATGTTTTACAAAGTACAAACTGAATCTTGTTGGCTTGTATCCACTATAAATCACTCTATAGTCTTCTGATTTAATAATGTACCAAAAGTTTTCTTTTTCTGGCAGGGAAAATTAAAAGCATCACACTTAAGTGTGAATGTCAAAAGTCATCAGTTGAATAAAAAGGTTTTTCAAGCTCTCAAGAAATTTTAAATTAAACAGTAGCTTAGAAGCAAATAGAACAGTAGCTTTGTTTAAGTTGTTATAATGAAAGTAATAATAGAAACCTGAACCAGTGTCAACCCAAATCCATTGTCTTCTTTTTTCTGTTGGGTTTCAGCTTCTTTTCCGAGAAGCTATATTCTTATGCATTTTAAACTAGACAAGAGGGGTAGTGGCTAAAGCTAAAGATAGCTACTTCCCCCTTGTTAGCTGTGTTCAGCTGGATGAAAGGTATTTAAGTGTTTAATTAGGTATTTTGTTATGACAGTTGTCATGTTTCCCCATGGTTTAGTTTAGCAAACCTCACTCATAGTGAAGAACTCGCTAACAGCTATAGCCATGCTCATAGTGTAGCTGTGACTGTGCGAGCAACTATTTACCTGTGCTGCTGTGCCAGTGTTGCACAGGCATGACAGGGCTGACCAGTCCGGTCTGAGGACGCTGTGAACCGAGGGATTGCAGACCCTACCCGGCCAATCTGTGCAGCTCTAATAGATTTTAGCTTCTCCGATCAGCTGACCACAAGTTGTGATTCCATTAGAAAAGTGCATGACTAATGGGTATATGGTGCTTATCTAGTCTTCCAAGCTCAAATTTTCAGAGGACTACCTGGATACAATCATATTATTTCCATCTAGAGTACTTTTGCATAAAAACTTTGAAGTAATGTGGCTGTTGTTTTTATTAGTAAAGCTTATTTCCTTCTCCATCTTATTGAATCAGGCACTCTGTTAATAACCCTAACCCTTTTTCGAGTGAGTTTCTATTCAGGTTTGTCTATCAGTGTAAGGGCAGTACAGTGAAGAAAATCAAAAGCTGTGATTGTGAGGGTTTAAAATAGAATGACATGATGGTTTGTACTCTGGGTTGGTGAATGTGTGGGTTTTTTTATGTACTACTCAAGCCGAGTGTGCAGGGTCTACTATTCCACTGTAGTTGATCCACTTCTTTTGATGCTTAGCCAAGGTGTTTAGTAATGCTATTTGCAAGTACCACCTCGCTGCTTCAGACATCATCTGTTTGATCCCATGATTGCGTTTTCGTATCTTTTTTTTTATGCTGTCAGGCTTTGAGAAATAGCTTGTACTGCACTCCTGGCTGTGAGGAGCCCAAGCTGCTCTCATTAGCTACAACTGGAGTTTATTCTGTGCGTTCAGTTAGTGCCAGAGGAACTGAAGATGCATAAGGTGAGTTAGGGGACGGATTTAAAAAAAGCAGTTTGAAGAGTGAGAGCTTGAATGAAAAGACTTAGCTTTACTTGGTTTCCCCTCAAGGCAGAATCAGGAAACCAGTTACACCCCCCCCAATACACCCACATCATCCCAGCCAACCATCTTCCCTGAATGTGCGGCCTATTTTCTCTGTCAAGGTGGTGTCCTAGATTCAAAGTTCCATCAGATGAGTAAAACACTAAGGCAAAAAGATTACATCTAGAAGGATGTGGAGGATGGGGGTGTCAGCAGGGGTCTTAAAGCAAGCTGAATGTATCTCTACTCATATGATGATAGTGTATTCAATCCACTGGTCTCCAGTCAAGTTGCTGTGAAAAACATTCTAGGAAAGAATATCCAGTTTGCCTGTAAAGAGATGGAGGCAAAAAATAGACAATTCATTTGGGTGTCATGCTTGTTTCTGCAGTTTTAGAAAGTAACTGAGATTAAGCGTCTCGAGGAAAATAGCGTATCGGCCCGCTGTTTGTCCATATGCCCTCTACGTCTTTGCTTACTCGTGTTTATGTTATTAATTAGCCATCAGCCGAGGTGTTCAGAATTCACCTGGGTATGATTTTGACTTCTCAGAGCAAATTAAATTACCGAGCGTGTAGCTCAGAAAGACAGCTGGTGATCACGGCATGTAGCTGAAGGCGTGCAGAGCACATGGCGTCTATTATACTACAGCAGCACTTCCCAGAGTCAGATCAGCTACTGTGAAATGCTGCTCTTGTCATTTGCTGGTTTAACACAGTCTGAAATATTTTACAGTGTTCAACATCTCAAGGCGGTAGTATTATAAAGTAACTTTATACGAATACACTTAAAGCCCCGTGGAGCAAAATGTTATTAAATTGTTCTGTGCCTTTGTTGTAATGCACTGATTCCTTTAGAGTGTGTCTCCACTGTGAAGCCTTTGTGCGAACACAGTGAAATCAGTGCTCTTGCTGCAGTGTACTCGGTGTGAAAGTGTTGCCAGGCATCAATTTGTTAGAGATGCAAATGTCACCAGTGCACCGCCAAGGCCGCGCTCATACCCTAATCTTGTTTTGTCCTCATCCAAATTTGATCGGCCTTGATGAGAACTATCTCGCAAACACAACGCGAATGTATGCACGCACGCCTACTTTAAAGTTCAAATTTCGCATTTTTAGTTGTCCTGAGGATTTTCTTCAACGTGTTAAATCCAATTAGCCACCCTCTGCTTGTTCCTGCCACTCTTATCAGTCCCAGTCCTTCTGTAGACTCACATAGGATTTATTAAAAATTTAAGACCTCCTCTTTTAGGCAGATAATATATTGGAAACCCTGCAGCATCAACATAAAGCTGTTTAATAATTCATTTGTGTAGCTTGGGGAAGACACAATATGGACTGTGGCACTTCAGCTTTGTATTGCTGTGACATTTTTACAGAGCCAAACTGTGCAATAAATCTTTCGACCAGAAGCTGACGCATTGCAGCTTTGAATGACATAAAGTCATATGGATACTGAAAGATTGGTAATAAAGTTGACAGGGTGAAGTGTATTTAATTGTTTTGGATTGACCAATCTCTAAGCCCCGCCACTCTTGCAGAAGCGCCATGTGACAGGATTTCTATTTTAACACCGTGGATACAGTTTGTAGTGACAGCTGTGACAGACGGGCTCAAAAATCCTTTTAAATGGTAAATGGTCTGTATTTGTATAGTGCTTTACTTGGTCCTAAGGACCCCAAAGCGCTTTACACTATACACAATCATCCACCCATTCACACACTGGTGATGGCAAGCTACAGTGTAGCCACAGCCGCCCTGGGGCGCACTGACAGAGGCGAGGCTGCCGGACACTGGCGCCACCGGGCCCTCTGACCACCACCAGTAGGCAACAGGTGAAGTGTCTTGCCCAAGGACACAACGACCGAGACTGTCGGAGCCAGGGCTCGAACCGGCAACCTTCCGATTACAAGACGAACGCCCAACTCTTGAGCCACGATCGCCCAACTCTTGAGCCACGATCGCCCCAATGGTCCCCTTTTAAACAATGGTCCCCTGATTTTGCACAGGAGGAAACAAAAACGGACGTCTTATTTTTAGATGATAAGTGTAGATTTTATTGCCTGGGAAAAAAACAAATAAATAAAACATAGTTGTTGTTTCAGAAGCAGATTTTATGAGCTGAGCTTAACTTGTTAATTAAATCTAACTTTTTTGTGTAAAACGTTTGTGATGTAAAAGGGTCTTAAATAGGTATATGATGGTAAAGACTGAGAAAAGTCCCAGGTAAAGTCAGCTATCCCTTAACTGAAATGATGAAAACTAAACAGGAAATGTTAAAAATTTGACTCATGTGTACTACAAAAATGTGTTTTTTTTCCTCCTGTTATTTGTAAGATATTTTATTAATATTTTAAAACAGATTAGCCCATGAGCAGTGGTAAACATTAGGGCTTTGCCTGAGCACAGCTGCCGTGTAACAAATGAGTTAACTGTGAATAGGATTATAATACTAGTTTACTAATGTCATCAATTTCTCACATAGCATAAAAAAATAGAGTAACGCAACTATAAGACATGTATGAAAAACATAGTGTGCAAAAAGAGCGTAAAACGCTATTTTTTCGGTTAGGTTTAAGGTTCCCAACCTTTTTTGCGCCACGGGCCGGTTTAATGTCAGACAATATTTTCATGGACCGGCCTTTAAGGTGTCGCGGATAAATACAACAAAATAAAATGATACGGCCAAGAGAAAAACTGTGGTATTTTGTAAATATAATAATAAACACGAATTCACTGTGTAATTGTGTAACTTTATTAGCAGCGTCCTCCTGAAATGCGGCAACAACATTGAGAGTAACATCCTCCTCTTAATGCTCTCTGGTCGTTAATGTAACGTGTAACTATTTCTTTCAAAATAAGACACACAACTACAACACGGGAAAAGAGTCAGGGAAACCAAGTTAACGATAAAAAACCTGAAAACCATACATTTCACACCCGAGCCTCAGCTCTCGCGGCACGGTACCAAACGACTCGGCCCGGGGGTTGGGGACCGCTCTCTTATCTGATAGTAATTTTTATCGATTAGTATTGACTATATTTTTTTGACAACTTCACCCATGAGAGTAATCTGTTGACCAGTTTGTGTAAAAACCAACCAAACAAACAAACAAACAAAAACATTTGTATGTATTTAGGTTAATATTGGGTTTTTAGACTAATACCGATATTTGATAGTTAAAATAAGCCAATCTCAGCTGGTATTTTTTTCTTTAAGACACACAAAACATAAACTGATTTCTCCCTCGTGTCACTCTCATTTGGTGGCGGCAGATTGCTAGCCCTCCCTGAGGCTGGTCTTGCTTGATGTTTCTTCCTGTTAATAGGGAGTTTTTCCTTCCCACTGTCACCATGTACTTGCTCATAGTGGCTCATCTGATGGGGCTTCTTTCTAATATTTCCTTTAACTTGAGGCGACTGTTGTTGTGATTTGGTAATACATTCTCAGTTTAGTTTTATTTATATAATTGAATAGAATTTTAATAACACTTGTTAGATGTAGTTATTCGTGTAAACTTCCTAAGACCATAAGTAAAAAATAATTTTATACTGTGGCTCTCTGAAGCTATATTTAACTATGAAAGCTAGGAAGGGTGTGCAGCTTCTGTCAGGGCAGAGGCACAGCTTTTAAACCATACTTTACATTTATGCGCATGTCTCTTGTCTATGCTGTAGCCTGAAGCACACCACAATGATAAGTATGGGCAGTGGAAGGAAGAGATTATTGAGGGGTACAGCAAACAGTCAAAAACTGATATCAGTTTTTAGTGTTTTAAAAAACATGTGTGTGCTCTTTTTTTTTTTTTTTTTTTTTTTTTTTTTTAAATGTCCCTTCAGCATCTGCGTCTTTGGTCAGTAACATTTTGAAAAACCTAAATGCATTAGTTCAGTAAAATCTCATCGACCCATTCATAATAGAACAAAAATGTAATTATATAGAATCCTGCTCCCTTTGCCGGTGAAAGTCAATGGAATTTGTTTGTGAGTAATCCTTCCAGGGATGGAGTCCCTTATCTAATTTCTCCCTTCATGTATTTTTCTTTAAAAGCCTGAAACCCCTTTTTCCTGTCATGTAGCCAAACCTGCCCTTTGACCTTCTGTGAGAAGGGACACCACTGTGAGAAGGGGTCAGGAAATAATTCAAGTACCATTCCTAGGTAGTAGTGAGCTAGGTCACACGGGACTGTAAATATATTACATTTAAAGGCAGAACTTTCATGGAGGATAAATTATGGGACTCCTTATCAGCAGCCACCTCTCATCCAGAGCTGTCAAATGATTTACAGTAAGCTGGCCACTGCGTACCTTAGAATTTGCATTTCATAACACCAAATGTGCTTCCTGGTTCTGAAACAGCCCCCACAGTGTGATTGAAAATTAGTTAATAATTCAGCGTCGTTGGAAGCAGTGGGACGGGGATGGCGGTGTTTGCTGTTCGCTTCACAGCTGCATGGGGTCTGCCAGTGACAGATGGCTCAGCCCATGTGGAGAATTTAGTGCCAGTATATCCCAATAGAGTGTTGGACACTGTGTGTGCGTGTCTCTTTTCCCTCACCCTGCTCTTCTTGCTCATTCCTTTTGTCAATCTCACTCTCTCACTTCATTCAATTGTGTAAGCAGCATTGAATTTATATGGAGAAGAAAGACAGAGGGGGAAAGCGCTAGAGCTTAATGTTGATTGTTTCATAGTTTTATATTTATAGTAGTTTAATCACACTTTGGTGTTGGAAGAGTCATTTGAAAATCTGTAGCTCAGATGTTTCCCTTGTTCAACTGTTGGTTTTTATCACAGAATGTGGCCTGTAGCAGTTTTGTAAGTTGTTGTTGTTCTCCTGCTGCTCATCTGTAGGGTGTCCAGGTGTCTCTGAAAGATATTTTCAGCTCTCTGCATGGGTGCAGTCACTGACACTGCCTGCAATAGTCAGCTCGAGGACAGCTGGTACTACCTGTTGGGAATCGCAGAGACAACAGGATATTGCAGGCATTCTGTTATGGCATTATCAGAGCCCTGATACTGGATTTGCTTGCCAGTGGATGTTTTGTTTTGTTTTGGGTTTTTTTTTTTACTTAAATTCATACTATTTTCTACTGTAATGATGCAATCATTCAAAAGTGGTTACCCATTTCATTCAAAATTAATTTAGATTTAAAAGTGAAGTTCAAATTAGTCCCATTTAAAATATCACAGAGATATTTTAAATATTTAGAGCTGTTCATGTTTTACATTTCTAATGTTACACAAAATCTGACTCTATATTTATACCAGTATGTGCGGAGCGGTGATGTCACTTTGCCAGCTCACACGTTGCTGGGGCTGAGTACCGTAAACTGTTTGCTCAGCAATCTTTAGAATGACCACGCTGACCTAGAAACTGATCCTGAAAGAGTGGGAAAAAAAATTTCCAGAATGTGTGACATTTGCAAATGATTGCATTCTGCTTTTGGTTTTCCATTTTCCACAGTGTCACAACTTTTTTGGGAATTGAGGTGATATGCATGAGCCTGCAAATGCACTACTTTGAAAGTGTGTCGGTTTCCAAAAAGAAAAAGTAACTTAACACCTTATTTTGGGATGAACTTGTTTTTCCAGAGCTGCCAGAGAACTGGACAGACACGAAGGAGACTCTGTTGGAGGGGATGGTGTTCAACGTGAAGTACCTGGGTATGACTCTGGTGGGCCAGCCTAAAGGAGAGGACATGGCCTCTGCTGCCATTCGCAGAATTGTTGCCACGGTGAGTCTCTATCCCCCATTAGAAGCTTAAACCTAATGCATTATAATGCATGTCACTATATGAGCTGTGCTGGTATTACTTGATTTTACTAAACTAAGTAGTGTATAAATTATACCCTATTAGCAAAAATCTGTCATCAAGATCTAGAACTTAGAACGTTTTTATTGTCAATGTACAGTTGCTTATACAGTGAAATTAGTTAGCCAGACCACAAAGGTCACAATCATATTTCTAAAGTTTAAAGAGGGAAACTGTGAACATTTCAACTGCAGTGATATTTATTTAGAGGATTACTGTGACAATGTACTTTCAAATTCCAGTGCACATTATCTGAGTGACTCTAAGATGACTGATTGCTAAATTTAGATTTCATCCATGTCATCTTAATGGCTCAGGACATTGTTTTAAAGATAAGCAAGCAAAGGGTCAGTGAATTTGATTGTCATCATAACAGGAGCAAAATCACTGTGACACTGTCAGAATCATTTAAACTATAACCTTTGATTATTGTCTTATATGAGTATTAAGGATAAACAGCTCAGTTAAAGGAAATCTTTTGATTGAGACGTTCTGCGAAATATTTAACAGCTTACTGCGATTACTCTTAAACCAAGTAATCAGCATCATTCACAGGGAAATTTCTGTAATATGCTTGCCAAGTTGTTTACAAAGTTTATCTCTGTGTCAGGGTTTGCACGTATATGCATGGAAATAGAGCAGCTAATCCAGGATTATCAGGGGTTGCACACATGCAGAAGGCCAATCTCTGTTTTCATGTTTGTGCTTACCACCAGCATACTGGGGATTTCTGGGTACGGTTTTCTACATTAGTTCAGCCGGCTGGCAGTTTTCTCTTGAAACTACAAGAAAACCATTGCATTTAAACCAGTTAACTTGGAAACATACCAAGAAGCCAATTCCTGGACCGTTTTTATTCATGCAAATTGATACTCATGTTTCTGTTTCTACTAACGCTCACACTTGCACACCTATTCACTTGGCACTTTCTCAACAATGCAAATGTCTGATGTTTCTTTGCAGAATGAACAGCCTGGCACAGGCAGCAGTACAATCATAAATCCCCCGCCTCTCAATTAGAGACTGAACCAAACCTAATGGTGGGATTAAGATTCAGTTGATTTACACCAAGACAAAAAGTCTGTTCCCTCGGTAACCATTATAATTGACTGAACTGAATGGGTATATTGAATAAATAAGTGACTTTTCTGTTCACTACATGCTTCAGTAAGACATGATTAGACAAGACAGGGGAAGCAAACATAGAGAAAGGCTGAACTTGGCGTATCTCAAGCCGACAGATTGGTTTTTGCCTTGTGGCATGGCACTCGAAACATGACGCCGGCAACTGTAGCCGTTAGCGCTTCCTGCATGAAAGAGCTACCACAATCAGCTACAGCACGCTTTTAAGCGTTGTGGTTCTAAGCAGAGACTATTGTTCAATGTCACCATCTCCAGGGTATTACAATTCCTACAGCAAGCCATGGCACCATTCCCATTGTCCTTGAGAAGTCCTAGTTTTGTTTAAGCAAAGATCTCACTCCTACTGATCTTTAGCTTCTCACCATCATTCTTTTATGAATAAAAAAGTTCTTACACAATTCAACATATGGAAATACTAAATTATGTAGTTCTTTAAATGTATTTGTATTTATATGTATTTAATCTATTCATTGGTGGTCACTCTACTGATGCTTAGCCTGATATCTGTTGAGTGTCGCAAAAAACTGCTGTCATTTGCTATTTAATTGTATTATCTGGAGGTTATTGTCACTGTCAACAGTATTTTCTGGAAGTCCAGATGGTGTAAAGTTTCAGGGAGAGTCAGTGGCTGCTGGCCCGACCTGGAGTGCTCATTCTGGGCTGCATGTTGCAGCTTTTCTCCCCTCATTCTGTCGCTTTTTATAAAGCAGGCTGCTTGGTTTTGCTTAACAGCATACTGTTTACAAGTTGAGGGCTTTTAGTGTTTGATCAGAAGGTCATTTCGTATTAATGTCAGAGTGACATAGAAGGCCTGCATTTTCTTCTATGAGGCAACATTTCCTCCAGTTTCCTCATCTTCTTTCATCTATGTTTGTATACACAGTGTGCGTCTGCTGTGCAGAAGTCTTGAGCCATCCTTCCTTTTTCCTAGTTTTTGATAGGAAAATGAGAAACGGGTGCAGCAATGGCCTCCTTTATTCCTCAACATAGCCAGGCTTTCTTTTTTAAGAAAAAATGTTTAACTAGTATTCAGAAATACTTCTCTAAGTTACTGAAGGACATTCAAAGCTCTTTTTTGGATTTTGGCTGCCTTTTTTTCCATTCTTTATCAAGATGATCCCACACTGCCTCAACAATATTAAGGTAGTGTTTCATTGTCTGTTCTTTTATCCTGGTATACTTTTATTATAGCGAGTTTGAGATTGTTGTCGTGCAAAAATACTATCTGGAACATGCCATTGAGACACGTTCCAGATGATATTACATGTTGGATCTAAATCTGACTATATTTTTCTGCGTTCATAATTGCATTCATTTTGACAAGATCTCCAACATCGCTGGCTAAAATGCAACCATGACAGAGCCTCCAAGGTGTTTTACAGCTGGCTGTAGATACTCACTGTTGTACCTTTCTCCTGACCTCATCCGTACACGTTGACAGAAATTTGAACCAAAAATGTCACTTTGAATTCATCACCCCATCAGAACTCTTGCCACTGATTTAATTTGGCATAAATACAGCCACACTTCCATTTCAACCATCTTTGATGAGGCTTGAGAGAACAGTAGACGGATCAACTGAAGGGCTATATCCATCTCTTAGATCCTGTGTCAGGTCTTTGATGGATTGCTTTCTATTTCTTAAAGACATGACCTTCATATACTCTTCACCTGCTCTTGATTGGTTGTACAAAATGACTATTTCATGTCAACTAAAGAAATGGCACAGGCTACTAGTAACAAAGTGCTTAAAGATGCACTTTAAAAAGACTGCTTGAAGTTTCTTCTTTGCTATGTTGTCTAATTTTGTACATACGATACAGGTTCATCCCTTGAGTTGGGTACCTCTTTATGCTTGAAAAATATATATTTGAGAGTTAAGCATCTTAACAAAAAGAAAAAAAATCCTCTGAAAATGGTCAGGTACAAGGACTGGACTGAAAATGAGTGAAAAAGCAACAAACATTCCAAAACTTTGAAAGACCTTCAGAAAGCCTGGAGAACTGTTGTTCAAGACCACATTACAAATGTTAATAAAGTCTGGTTCACTGGACGAAATGAGGGGTGGCTCAAGACTTTTGCACATTACTGTATATGTTTTGTGTTCAATATCCACAGGCCAGAGCCGGTGCAAAGAAGTTTCGGAAAGTAACACTGACAGTCTCACCGAAAGGCATCGTTATCACAGACACAGAAACCACAGACCTCATAGAGAATGTCTCCATTTACAGGTACGGCCATCGCATTTCTATCCTGAACCTGTTAGTCCACAACAGTGATTGATTACTAAGATTTTTTTTAATACTCATGTTTCCCAGAGAACTTCCCTTACCCCATTTTCCTGTACTTCAATTTTTTGCCCTTTTCTTAAGAAAAAAAAAAAAAAAAAAAAATCCCAAAAACTGAACAATCAGCATGGTTCATAAAAGTTGACATTCATTATCAGAAACAGTTCCTCTCAGGCTCTACTGTACTGCTACAATGTACTCTCTGTCTATCTGTGCTCTAGATATAAACTGATTAAAGTGGAAAACATTATAGTGGACTACAACCTTGCAGAGGTACCAGCATTGGTTCAAACTTCCCAAGCAGCGTGTGCATGTAATATACTAGTTTGCTATCAGAGTTAGCAGATACACCTGCAGGGATTTGGAACTGAATGAGACAAACACTCCAGCAGAGAACTCATTTGTACCAAACTCAATTTAAATTCAAATTCACTTAAATTATTATTTTTTAATTCATTTTACAAGAGGTCATTGGTTTGTCCCCTCTTTTCTATAATAATTTGCTGCTATTTTATTTCTCCTTTATTTTATTCTTTGTTCAGCCATTCTTTGATATAATGCTCTTAATATAAGTCTTGTTGCTGTTGTTGTTATGATATGGCTTCATTTTTTGACCTTCTATGTAGGTCATTTTCCCTTCTGTCCATTGCCGTGCTTCTTTTGCAGCATTAAACTAAGCAGTTTTCTGCTCAGAGCTGTGGTGAGTGGGTCAATTAGGGGTACATCACAAGATGATTATCTGTTGTATCACATCAATTTTGGACTAAATGTTGAACAATAGGGTAATGAAATATCTTCTTTTGCCTGGCACCAAAGGGTAAAGGAAACCAATTACAACAAAAACATAACAGAAAGTGGGTAAATCAGCCCATAGTGTGTGTGTGTGTGTGTGTGTGTGTGTGTGTGTGTGTGTGTGTGTGTGTGTGTGTGTGTGTGTGTGTGTGTGTGTGTGTGTGTGTGTGTGTGTGTGTGTGTGTGTGTGTGTGGATATGATATGTTTGGCTGGCTTCTCTCTGGGTAGCATTCTATAATACAGCCTTGGCCTCTTGTTGTTGGGGATTACAGTCTAAATATCATATGGCTGGACTGTGATTACAGAACAAGCTTTGATAAAAGACGCATGTGTTTGAAGGTGAATCGATGTGTGTGCAGGTGTAGCTCTGGATCCCCTCTTGATCCACCTTATCAGCAGTAACAGACCACAGGCTAGTGAAACCTGCCTCGTCTTTGATCTCCTTCTTTTCTCTCCTCTTTTCCTTTATACTGTCTAAGGAAAAAAAAGCTCCTATTTATGCTCATTATCTTAAACTGAGCTTTGAACACAGGACAACAGAGTTCTTAGACTGAAACTCGAGCTTCGATTGTTTGCCGAGATATGATACAGGACTCAGTGAAGGACCACATGCTGTGCTCGGGTTGACTGAAGATTTTATGGAACCCCACCCCCACCTCCACTTCCTTGTAGCCACCCCACCCCCTCGTATCTTTTTTTTTTTTTTTTTTGCTGCACATAATCCATTTGTTGGCCAAGAAAGCAAGCAGAGTGTGAAAGAATTCAAATCAAGCAAATCAAGACTGTGTTTAGAGTGCGTAGCATCCACAGGGGGAGTTAGATACACAAGTTATGTGCACATATGTCCACACATTGTGACTTTGTGGATGTAACTTGCACAGTGAGTGTGTATGTAAATTTGTGTGTTTGTAGAATTAATTTTGGATTCACACTGGGTTAAAGCCAGTCTGTTTCCCCTCAGGGGAAGCTTAGTGGGGGTTAGAAAACAGACAGGAGGGCATTGTGCATGGCATAGAAAATAGGATCCCAGCACCCATAACCCTCCCACTGCACCCATCCACACCCAAAACAATGCAATACTAACCTGTATGGGTGGAATTTCACTTTTTACAGTTTCAAAATATCCAATAGCTTTTAGGGGGGGGGGGGTTACCTCATTGGCACTTTTTAAATGATCATAACTCTGTTACCATTTGTGCCAGAGACAGAATTAAAAGGGTTTCTGAAATGAGAGAAGACAAGCTTTATGGGGATATTCGGCATGTCATGGTAGCACAAAGCTTTCACAAGGTCCTCTGTCTGAACACAGAAAATTAATCTCAGTGCGCTTCACATTATCATAACTGCTGAAATGTTTTCGCTATAGAGAAAATTTAAGTGGTTCCTGAAAGATGATAATTATTTTGCAATTTTAAAGCCAAAATTAAAAAATAAGTCCAGGTAGCCTGTATACTTTGATGTTAAAGGGTTAAAGCTTATTGTCACAAGCTTGATGTTCCCGGATTTGCAGAGCTGCTGTTGTCTAACTGCAAACAGCAGTGAAGGATTACACCACACAGGAGGTGAATAGATGATTTTCTACCTCAGGCATAACCCTGGATTGTAATGATAATACCTGTCAGTAGTTTACAGATCAGTGATGGCGCTTATATATAAGGAAGGAAGTGGAAAACATCCATTGATATGATAATGAAGCAGAGTTCCTATTAGGGAGAAGTCAAATTTTCTGCTTCTAACAAAACACAATTTTCAAAAGTGCACATTAGGTGGGGTCCAAAGATTCACCAGATCCAGTTAATCCAAATTAAATGTCAGAACCTATTTGGTTTGACAGCTTTCTATCAAGAAGAGCCAGGTTAGCTGTTTACCTCCAGTCTTTATGCTAGGCTAAAGTTACAGCTTCTTGTTCTTAGATCAGTCTCTAACAAAGGATTCCTATAGATGTTTGAACCATAATCAGTGATGAAGAAATCTTCCTGTGTTTAGTTCAAAATATAAGTAATCTGTGTGTTTTCTGTTACTGGGTCATGCACAGATTTGCAGATCTGCAGGTGTAGGAGAAGATGTGGGAGTTTGATTAATGCAGCCACTTACTGGATCAGTAGACAAGTGGCTGGTTTGTTTTTGAGTACTGACACTCTGGAGAGGCCTTTATGTGCGCCGGTGTAGAAAAATCCAGATATTCAACGCCAATACAGTAATCGATGTTTGTCATCCTTTTAAAAACATGCTTTGTTTAAAACATGCAGACAGAAGATGCTCCCAGCAGAGAACATTGTGAGGGTGTTCAGACTCCATCTGGGCTAGCGTTGCTGATTCATATTCTGACAAGAGCTCTCAGGGAACAGCCAGCATATCAATTAGCAGAGCATACGGGTCAGAAAAGCAGAGCTGAAATGCAGACTGACAACGCACCTTGTAATGATACACGTGGTTCTGACATGTGTCTGTACGATCTCTAAGCTGAGGCTATTGGGTGTAACAGTGATCCTAAACATTCATGGAAACATGGCTTCTTTCATCATTTTATTTAAAGATGAAAAAACCCACTGCTTTTTCTTTCTTTTTTATAGTATTGCTAAGTTGAAAATTGAACAGAAGTTATCACTGTCGAATTAAGCAGCAGACCTGTTTCATTCAGCGTATGAAAGGTTTGAGGCTTTGATGTGTGAAGATCTATTCAGGCTTTGTACTGTAAATATTTAAATAATATCCAATCACGTTCTCTCGCTGCCTCACAAATACCGGTGCGGTACACAGTAAGAAGATCAAAGGCTTGCAGTCCAGACAGCCCCTTTGGAGATATGATGGCGACTGACAGCTCAGCTTCTGTTGTTCAAGCTTAGCGGGAACTATGCGATACTGTCAGGTTGTTTTTTTTTCCTGTTGTTCTTTAAACCTGAAGGCCTGTATTGAAAATAAGATCCACTGCGCCGCACGTCTGACACTTATTATCCTGTAATGACTAAAAAGTTTTCTTAAGAGTTTTTATAAATAGAAGAAACGTGTCTTTGGCACATGGATTAAATCTTACATGTACATTCACTGGACAGAGGCCTCTTTGTTGATGAATACATGTAACTATATGTATAAGTCTGACTTTTATGCTGTTGACAGTAGAAGTCAATGTGGCATGTGCTTCTTAATATGATTATTGTGATATTGGGATTTTGGACAGTCCAGTGCAAAATAATAATATTAGTAATGTGAATCATAACTGATGCACAAACAGCTTTGGGGTCACTGACTTGCAAGACATGCACTGCGTGTGCACTGACCTATTTTAATATTTCGCTTACAGCACATTGTTCTGGGAAAGCTAAAGACTTACTGTGAAAAAGTTTTATTTTTTTTTCATAATAAGGCTAAAAAAGGTTTTAAAAATATGTCAAGAACAGCTAAAGCTTAGATACTGCCATTAAATAAAAATAAAATGTCAAATGCTGCAGTTACTGATTTAAATTCTATTCATAGAACTTTTTCTGAGGTTAGCAGATCAGTCCTTAAAAAGCAAAAGAAAGAAACGAGAAAAATGCAAAAAACACAACACGCCTGATGTAATTTTTAGCTGCTATCGCCTTCAGGGTCTGCTTCCTTTAAGCCCCAGTTATTTTTAGATCACCCCTTCTGATCAGTTGCATGTGCGCTGGATGTCCGCCACTAGATCAAAATAATGATTCTTCAAAATAAATCTCATTTTGCGCGAGCCAAATCTGGCAAGTAGGGCAGTAGCTTAGTAGGGATTGTGTTGGTGTGGCCAAACAACTGTTTTTGAGTGTGGTGTGAATAGTTGCAACATGATGAAAGCATGGTACGAGACAATTTTTGGGTCACTGACAGGCTTAACTTGCATAATCCAAAATAAAGATTGCTATGCTCTTGGTTGTGCTCCGTTTGTTACCTTTAGACACAGGTCAGGATAATTTCTCATCAGTAGTGTTTTCTGTACTTGCAAGTCGATTGCGAAATAGCAGATGCAGTGTAGTGGTAAGAATGGAAATCTATGTTTGCTAGAAGCGATCCAGATGTGCACAAGGAGATGCCTTGAAGGGAGCATATTATTTAGTAAATAAAATTCTGAGAACACAAAGAATTATGAAGGCATGTGGATGCTTAAATATTTAAAATAAGTGAAATTCATCTTGTGGAAAATATATGAAGTTAATTAAAAGCACATACTATCTCAATAGGATGATAATTGAGTTGTATTGAGTAGTACTTGAGTTTCGTCATTCTTGTTTTCTAATTTTAAATAGGTCAACCCTTTCAACTTTTCCCTGCTCATTTTTATGCAATTACGGCCCCAAATATAAGTTCGCGCTTCGGGAGAGGGGGTAATACGCAAAGCTGGGTATCCTGGGCATTGCTATGTGGGTCATGCATCAGTGGTGCAAGCCAGCAAACAATCTGAGATGGAGTAGTGAGCGCTGTTGATTTCATGGTTGTTGTTTGATCTAATACATAACTTCATTTTTAGCACCACTACCCACCCAACCCCCACCTCTGAATTGGGGTAGCAAATGAGTGTCAGCCATCCACAAATCCCCTTTGCACGTAGTTTACAATTTGCTCTAATGATGGCAGATTATACAGCCATCAACCCAGAGCTTTCTCTTTTCTCCAGTGATGATGATGACAGCATGAATATAAAAAATAGCAACATAGCTCGTGTCGAAGAGTTCTGCTATCGGCTCTATGGAAGGAGCCCCTAATTGTCCTTGTTGTGCTGTTTTTAATTATAGTGAAAAAGGTCAAGTGCAACGTTTACCGTGGCTAATTTGCATATCTATTTAAGGCAACAAACAAATGACGCATGCTGCCGATTCAGGTAACCATCGCATATACACAGAGTGACTGAAGATCAATACAGCTTCTAATAGCCTGTGTAAAATCTGACAAAGGAAATTCACTGCTTTTGTTGCCTCAGTGAGCCCCAAACAAGCTGCTGTGGGAGAACAAAATGGCTTGGTGGACTTTGTCTGGATTGGGTTTTAGATAACTATTGAAAATCACAGGGCCGAGGCTGTGGCTGGATTTGCAGACAATTGGATTTCTTGAAAACCAGATAGTGGATTCAGTGTGACTGCTGGGAATGAGGTTTCAAATGCAATACAATCACAGTGGAGATCAATTTGTAATCTTAGACTTTCTATTTTCCACTGATGGTAGAAATTTAAATGTTTATATATACCCACATGATGGGGACATTTTTCTGCGGTTGATAAGAATTCGCAATATATTATGTAACTGTCAGGGAGGTTATTTCAGAAAATCTTCAGCAGATTTACTGCAGTTTCAAATGCCTTCCTGCAGTGGTTGATGCTCTCAGATAAAAAAT
This sequence comes from Rhamphochromis sp. 'chilingali', assembly GCF_963969265.1. Taxonomy (NCBI): domain Eukaryota; kingdom Metazoa; phylum Chordata; class Actinopteri; order Cichliformes; family Cichlidae; genus Rhamphochromis; species Rhamphochromis sp. 'chilingali'. The sequence goes on along the minus strand of NC_137932.1, from coordinate 9,146,661 downwards.
GAGGAACAGCAAACAGTTGATCTGAATATAATATTTTTTTAAAAAGTCCTTTACCTTTGAATAATTCTATCATTTTCATCACAAAAGTGTAAATAATGCTCCTTTGCTGAAAATTCAGGGTTAATCGACAAGCTCAGTCTTTAAAGGTAACATTTTATCAACATTCGAGTTCGGCATGAAACACTTTCTCTCCATCCAAACTCTGAAGTTCCTACAGCTTCAAGCACAACTCACTTATGGATGTCACTGCTGCTCATTTGTCTTTGCCCAGCTGTGGGACTCAATCAGCATATTATTCATATCCATTGCTCTGGTGCTGTGACTGGTGTGCTCATGCATATGCAAAAAGTAAACCGCAAAGTTACAGCCTTAATTGACATGTAGGCAGTGCAGCTTACCTTGATCTACGAGGTTTCATTCACAGTGCGGACTAGTAGGTAATGTTGTGTACTTTGTGTCGCATGTGTGACACTAAAGCCTTCCTATTTGTACTTTTTCGTGTATCATTCATTATAAATGGATGTACACTCATGGCAAAATTCAAACTCTTAAGGTTTTACATATCGGAACATAATTAAAAAACATTATATGGTCCGCACTGGGTCTGAAAATTAACTAAATACAACCTTAGATGAACAGAAACACATGAGATATTACACCCTTACCGCTTCCATAGGAGTTAAGACTGTAAGTAGCAGCTGCGTGCTGCTAATCCACTGTTAACTGGTTATCAGTAAATGTTAGCATCTCCCATGAAATCAGAAATTTTGGTAGTTCTATGGTTTAGAACATTCAGCTATGTGTTAATACAATGCCAAGGAGGGAAGACTGCAGCAATGAATGAACGGTTGGTGATCATCAATCTGGGAAGTGTTTTAAGGCCAATTATAAAAACAGGCCATCATTCTGCAGCGAGAAGGAATATTCCCAAGTGGAAAACATTCAAGAAAGCTGCATTGGAAAAAAATAGAAGACTTCTGGATAGACGAGATGTTTGCACAGCACTATGTTTGGTGAAAACCAAACAGAGCATATCAGCACAAACATGTTACACCAACTGTCAAACACAGTGGTGGAGGGGTGATGATTTGGTCTTTGGGCACCTTTTAGTTATTACTGATCATGAAGTCCTCTGCATACCAATGTCAAATGTGTCAATAATAAGTCAAATGTGAGGCAATCTGTCTAATGGCTAAAACGTGGCTTACATATGGCCATACAACAGGATGATGATTCAAAGCAAAGGGACAAATTTATAACAGAAATGGCTAAAAAAAAAAAAAAAACCCAAATCAAGTCATTGCAGTAGCCCAATTAAAGTCCAGACCGCAACCTCATTGGAATGCTTTGGCAAGTCCTTAGGTTTGCTGTGTATAAACAAAACCTAATGAACTGAGAAAACGTTGTAAAGGATGGTCAAAATTCTTCCACAGCAATGTGAGAGACAGAAAATTATTGCTTTAAGTTATCGTTATCAAATGTGGTTCTACTAAACTACTAAATCATCTTCGTTTTTCCTGCGTTCCTTCTGCATTTTGCTCCATTTTTGTCAAATAAAAATAACATGGTGTTTTATGTCATGTGTTGTTAATGATCTTAGTTTTATTCACCTATTTTTAAAACCTGGTAAGGACTAGATATTGCTTTATTTATGTGCTTGGCTGAAATATGTAGAGCCGTTGTAACTGACTGTATATCATGTGAATTGATGGAACTGCTACACTGCAATAAAATTCTGTTCTCTCTCATATTTCTCTCTTTCCTTTAAAACAGAATCTCATACTGCACAGCAGATAAAACTCAGGATAAGGTCTTTGCATATGTTTCACAGAGTCAGTTCAACGAGACTCTAGAGTGCCATGCCTTTCTCTGCCAAAAGAAGAAAATTGTAAGTCTGCAGTGCCGTGGGTTTCTTGTATATACCTGGATTTAGACTGATGTGTTGGATATATGTTGTCAGACTTTAGGAGGATGCTCAGTTTGTTTCAGGACCAATAATTGTGAACTCTAAGTGCAACATAACAATGGGTGGCGTGTGGCTCCATCTTGTGGCTGTTTCCTTAGTGATACTTGAGATTTACTTCTGTGGTTAGTATTAAAAAAATACTGCTTTCTGACAAATCTTTCACAATAGATACACTCTTATCCAAAGAAAAAGTTAAAATATCTTCTTTATCACAAAATCAAATACCCATTATTAAAAATAATTTAATTTCATCTAGTTTCTCTGTGTTATTCTCTTTCCAGGCTCAGGCTGTAACATTAACAGTAGCCCAGGCCTTTAAAGTGGCCTTAGATCTTTGGGAGATTGCTCAGGAAGGTAAGTTCCCTGAACAAAGAGGAAATGACTCTGGAACTTACGTTTATACTCAGCATTTTGTGGACATTAAATTGTCTGTGCATAAATGAAAGTTTCAAGTATAGTTGGAGTCTGTTATTTTCTAAGAGTTTGAAACAGCTTCTTGGTTCACAGACAAAAGCAAGAAGGCCAGGACCTGCTGTACGTGCGCAGCAAGCAATGGGCAGACGGAGGCAGCGGACGCTCAGTGTGTCCCAGCAGGTAACTTCATTTTATTGTGTCCTCATCCATATTGTGTCCCCGCATATCGAACAAGAAATAACTATATTAGTGAAAGGTAAAAGACAGCAGAATGTTAAATACTGTGTTAACTGTGAAGTTGTTTTAATGTGATTTAACAAATTATCTAGTTCTCAATATTAGAAATAGCAACAAATCCAAATTAAATTCATTTTCTTTGCTTTTTAACAAGTCTGACACATCACCATAAAACCGGGGGGGGGGGGATTATAAAAATTCTGTTGAATTCATAATCAATATTGTGCCAAGGTGTGTTATATTAATTATATTACAACATAAAGACCCTACAGTATTAAAAAGAAACCCCGACAACCAGACAACCCCCGACGAGCAGGCACTTGGTGACAGTGGGAAGGAAAAACCCCATTTTAACAGGAAGAAACCTCTGATAGAATCAGGCTAAGAGAGGGGCAGCCATCTGCCATGAGTAGTTGGGGGTGAGGGGAGAAGAGAGCAGATAGAACCCGGGTTTAATAGTTGCTAATGATTAAATAGTAGTGATGTATAAACACACAGAGAGTTAAAAGAGGTGAGTGAAGAAGAAACACTCAGTGGATCATGGGATAGCCTGCAAGCCTGTTGCAGTATAACAATGAGATGCTTCAGGGTAATCTGATCCAGCCCTAACTCCAAAATTTATCAGGATTCGACTTTTTCTTTCTACTGTTGAAAACTTTTGAAACACTTACTACAAATAAGCCTGCAGTCTGAGAGAGAAGTTCTGTGCTAAGATAATGAGGTACTATGAAGTCTTTAAGATATGACAGAGGCTGATTACACAATCTGCTTTCCAAAATAAGGTCATGACTTGAAAATCTTTATTATTGCTCTAATTTTATTGAAAATGGTACAAATACAACTTTTTAAATGTTGAAAAAATGTGATTTTTAATGAATTTGAGGCAGGCAACATGTTTCAGAAGATAAAAGCGTTTTTAGGGATGTGCAGCATTACGTTTTCTTTTTTAAACCACTCTGTGTTTGGGTGCAGACGACACATTAAAACAGCTGAAAGTTTTGATCTACGCTGCTCAAGCTGTTTGGGGCCTTCATGTCAGAAAATTAGAATTCATCATGCGTCACGGCTGACAGTTTCCTGCAGTTTCCACTTTTTACGCTCTGCTAACTTGCAGCTGTCTTTTTGAGTCGCACAATATTTACTGTCGAGACGAGAAAGTGGCGTCAATCTTCTCATCTATCTCTCAGCAAGAATGCCAAAGAGTGTCTTTTCTCTTAAACCCTTTTTTCAGGTTTGTTGCTTCTGTAATCAATTCTCAAGATCCGCGTTTGAAATCAGTCTGCACACGGGGATCTGATTAATGCTGAGAAAATAATATGCTGTGTTATTGAAGTGAAGCAATAATAAGATGCTGATTTGTTTCATCTGCACAAACCTATCCGTTTCAACTCATCGTGACTAAGTGGAAGTCACTGCAAGTCAGTCCTATGATGATCTTAAATGACCTTTTCAGTTATACTAAGTCTATCACAATTTTGGCTTTTAAGTTTTTGATTGACACTGCTCTCTCACAAATGTATCAGTCATCTGTCACTTGTCATACACGCTCAGGGCAAATCACCCTTCAGGGAAACAGTGAATTTTAAGCGCCTTCTAATGACTGTGACATTTATAGGTTATTCTTTATAGGTCAAAATGTTTTCCTGACCTCAGAGGGTCAGCAGACTTACAAAATGAGACTTAATCATCCATTGTTAGTCGCGGCCTGGTTTTCCCAGATTCTTTCAATTAAAATTTGCTCTGCTCCCAGTGGTAGTGGCCTGAGGACATAGAGAAAGTCTGGTGTGAAAGCCTCAAGGACCTTTGGAATAACTACACGGACAGATGCATTAAAGTTTTACAGAGATGATTTAAATTGTGCCTGTCATGAAGAAGTTTTTGAGTGCCACGGGCTGGAAATGTTGTTTCACCTCTTTGAAATCTGACAGCTCTTCCTTTCCTTTGCGTCCGGATGTGTCTGTCCTTTACCTCTCATCTGCCTGTCTCTACTCTGCCCTCTATGTTTCCTTCTTCCTGCTCTTTTGCTTTATTGTTTGGCAGCCTCTCATAAGCACCTGCCATCTCTCATAGATCCAGAGACACATAAGCCCAGTGGGATGGAGGAAAAGCTCCGGAGGCCCTTATTCTCTGCTTCGCTCAGCTCGCCCTCACCTCGTAGTAACCCTACTCGAAGGCGACCAATCAAACATGACTCTTGGGTAGGTCAGCTTTAAAGCGTTACATCATTGCTAGCTTGCGTGCTCTTGCTACCTGTCAAATACAGAATTAATGTCTGCTCCTTTTGCCTATAAATCCATGCCTGCTTCAGCATTTGGGTACTGCACATTTCAGAAGTTCTCCACTCCTAATATATCACTATGTCTGTTAAATCCTCAAACCAGCTGCTTTTAAATACTGGGGTTAGTGGTTAGTGACATTGCGCTTTTGTGGTTGCTGCTCCAAGGCTTTGCAATAGCCTTCCTTTCACAATCAAATAATCCCACTGTTAAATGTTCATACATAATATTTGTTTTTAGTTTTTTAAACCATGTTTATTTCATGTAAAATGTATCATTTCAACTTAGTTTGATGTTGTCTTTCTATTAAATGTGCTTTAAACTTTTAAACCGAATAAGTGGACTAGAATGATGAATATGGTCATATATCCATGGACCTCTTCTTTACATGAGCCAAATTTAAATGGAAAAAATTGAAACTTTAAATTTCAGTGGAAAAAAAGATTAAAATGTAAAAGTGGGAAGGAATAGTATAGCATGATTATTGGTCATATCCTGCCATTTATCCTCTATAAAACGTAATAAATATGTGCAAAGTATAAAATAATGGGAGCTAATTTTATACATTTATTGCACATCTGTATATAATCTGGTGTTCAGTTGCAGATTTTCAACACTAGGTGACACCATACCCATACGAATGTCTCCCATATACACTGATCTCATACACGGAAATCCCGATGATGCACATTTTTCCCTGATGTGCCTTTCCTCTCAGTGAGAAATGATCCTGTGGCTGAACGAGACCTGGTTCAAGCTGGTTCAAGTTCATTTTATTGCTGCAGTTGTGCAGTTTATCATCTGTCCGTGCTTATTAAGTGGGGTATTTTTCCAGGGTACTTTCTCATATTGTACTAAATATCTATTACTGTGACTGTTAATTGAGTTGCATCTGTGACTGGATTAAGAGAATCTATTTTCACAGATTGATTCCTCAGTAGCAGTTCATTTATGTGAATAAGCAAACAGGCAAGCACCTGGCTCAGTGCAGATGCACAAATGCTTGAAAGTACAGAACGAGCAGGATTATAACTTGAAGCACTTTGAACGTGGACTGAGTCCTATTGTTGTGTCTCAACAGGATGTGGAAGATGGACTTGAGGATGCATTCTCAAGGTGAGCTTTGTTCGTGACTGTAATTCTGCAGAGCGCTAATGAGAATAAAATCTGATTTTCTTGTTTTATGCACACTAATATTTAAATACTACCATAAGAAACAAATGTATTCAACACATTGTGACAATGAATATTGCCTTTTGATTACAGTTGAATAGCTCCTGAGTTACACTGAGGGCCTTTGAGTCTTTGGATGAAATATCTTTTCTTTTGAAAACAGATATTGAAAGTCACATAGAAACTGAAATAAGCAGGCGAATGTGATAAACGTGATTTTCCAAGGTACCTTGGTCTAAAAGATGGCATTGAAACTGGTGAAATAACTTGATATTCAAAGCAGCTGTCTTAAGATATTTTCACAGTGGCATGCAAAGGTTTGGGTGGGCATAATCAAAATTTCTTACTGTGAATAGTTGAGTGGGATTATCTGATCTCCAAAGAGTTGTGTGAAAAATTCAAAGCTTTAGAAATGATCTGACTCATGCAAAAGACCTTCTGCAAGTTACAAGTTACACACTCTGGAGTTATGCTGCGCTGTTTCACTTTGTTGTGAATCCTCCACTAATATGACCGTTGTGTGAGAGGCACCTTTCCACCAAATTTAGTGTCAGAATTCTGCAAATTTGTCTTTTATTTTATTCAACCTTATTTTTACAGGTAATCCCACTGAGACTTAGTGTCTTATTTACAAGATAAACGTGTTTCAATTTAAAAAAAAAAGAAAAAGAAAAAAGAAAATAGTGCTACTACTGTATAGTAATAATATAGTAATTATCATTTAACTGTTCTTTTAACTCTGTGAACTTGAGGAGACCAGATTCTGTTGTCTTGAAAAGAAAATATGTTCCCTTTCTTGCTTCTTGTAGAATCTCAGCTTCTCCGAGGCTGTTCAGATACTCTTTTGCCTTATTTTTCATTTCATAATTTATGAAATGTTTTAAAGGGGTGATAGCTCTGGACTCCAGGCTGCACACCCTGGTTCTCTTCCTGTTGAGCCGCTCTTTTGAAGTACATGCAGAATGGTGTTATCAGCATTTTTGATGAAATATTCCAGGCTTTTCCTGAAAAATGTATACACCACAGCATGTGTTGCTCCAAAAACATTTATATGCTGTTACTGCTGTACACACCAATGCATTAAAAAAACTTTCCAGTCTTTCATCACCCCTCACCCAGCTTCTGTGAAATGTGTTGTTTTCACATTAAAAGGAGGAATTTATTTCCTTATTTATTTGTGTGTTTATTTTTAATGACATGTGGCGTTTTGTTTTGAAAATCTGTATTATTATTTAGCTCTATACGCAATGGCCAACCTTTTTTGAAAAGGTGAATTTGACTGAATTTTTATTCATAGGTTTCCATAAATATACATTATTTGTTTTATAGGGCATCACTGTACAACATGCACCCTTAAAGCTGTAAGCTTGTTCTAAACATCAAGCATAATTGACTCATAGAGATCATGTGGAACAAGCAACCTCCTTTGATTGCTACAAGATCACCACTTTCCCAGACAGAGGTTTCAGGAGCACACCAGCTCAAACCAGTGCGGGAGCTCCACAATGCATCAACACCTTGTCACTGAACTAGGATTACGATACAGCGCTTATACCACGATGTGTGACAGCTTGTAAAATTGACTTTTTATAGGTGTAGGATACCTGCAGAGACAGGAATGTGAGTCTCAGGTGAAATGAGACATGAGGGATATGAAAAAGTCACACGTCAAAGGAATACCCCCAATTCTGCCTGATTGTTACAAATCCTTGCATGCAGATACCCAATTTAAAAATTGTGTATCTTTTAAATTAAATATATAAACATAGTATATTTCACCTGTTACTACTTGATGCACTTGATCACTCTGAAAACTCGCAGCTCACAAAATGTATGATTGTCTGCATGACTCTTAATTTCGTTGTGTAGCCAGCTTTCAGTCTCTGAGACTGTGTATACATCCTACAGCTCTGTAAAATCTGTCTACAAAGACAGAGAAGAGCTACAGAAAGATGGTGCTGCACACATTAAAGACATTGCACTCGTTAAGCTGTGCTGCCTGTGGCTAACGGAAGTTTTGGGGAAAGCAAATGAGTAAATTCGACGAAGGGATTTTCTGCATGTGTGTTTCTGTGGAAGTTGCTTTTACATGCGTGGAGAGCAGAAAAGGAAAGCAGGTCATCACTCAGGCACTTCTCAGCAGGGATGGGGACAGTTGTCAAATAGTGGGTAGGTGAAACTCTAGATAAACGTCTACTAAATCTGACGTCCTGGGAGTCGCACTAAAGGAGTTTGAAGTGTTTAGAGTGAACGTGCTCTGCAGGGGTCAGCAAGGATGTCAAGCGCTGCAGTTGTGGTACAGCACTGGTGAATGAGACGCGGCCTGAAACTCTGAAGAATCTGGGTGACATTGAGTTTTCATGGCTGTCACACCTATTTAATGTTGTATGTGACTTCGGGAATGCCTTTAGATACAACAGAGGAGGGTTTTATTTGTGGCTCTTCATATGTTCAAGGAGAACTCTGTTTTAAAATGTCTCTGCTGTTTATCTACTCTCTAGCCCTTTGGTTCCCAAAATGTAAGTATGTTTAACTGCCAAAGATTTACTGTTAAATAGAAAAAGCTCTTTTGTGAACTGAGTGGTTTCTGTTATATTTCAGGCCTGCTTATACAACAGAATGACTGGGTTTGCCTCAAATGTTAGTGAAGGTAGTCTCTGCCTTTACAGCTACCCTTTAAAAAACCCAGAAACTATTCTAGTGGTCTTAAACCATGTCTTTATATATTATGAGGTGTCAAAACTCGTCATTAAGGGTACTGGGGAAGCAGTCAGGGTCGTCTTTAAGGGGCAAAGAATTTTGCTAGTACCCATTAAAAATGTTTTTGGTGAAGTATTTTACTCTTGCTTTACTCTTGCTCTAACTTTGTATAGCTCATAACATTAGGTGTTTGTATAGGAATTGTCTGTTTGGTTTGGGGTTGGGTGGTTGTCTGAATCTCTTGCACACACTGCAGTAAGTTTCCATCACCAGTGCCTCTTCAGCTTCCTGGTATATCTACGAGTGCGCTTGTTTAAATATAGCATCGGGGTCACGTTATTGGTCTGCGGTTTGGCGATTCAGTTTAAATCTCTTTAATCCACTTTGGTGTAAGCAGCAGCATGACCTCTAGGGGTCACTGGTAGCACTTTGTAGTTTTGCGAGTTGAGCTGCAGCTGATACCGTTAAACCAACTTCAGTAGAATAATTTTAATTAACACTTAGCTGCACAGGTCAGGATTTAGACCTCATTAAAAAATCTATTTTTAGCAGAGCCAAAAGTGCTCACAACTATTGACTTCAGCTTCAGTTCAAACTGGTTTAATTAAAATGATTCATTTATGGTATTTAAAATTTCATAAATGAACGGCGACCCTGTGTAACAGCCGATTTAGCACTGAAGTACTTCTCCCCATTGAAATCTGAAGTGTTCTTTTTAGTTTAGTTTAGGCTTCTTTGTGTGTCACTTTGCTAACCGCATGGTGAAAGTGGGGCAGCTCACTTCACAATGTGTGCATGTACACTCCTGATGCCCTTTACCGGAACAGTTCCTATCACCTTTTCTTCACTTATCCTAACCTTTAGCACTGATTCACTTTGTCTTGATTTCTTCTGTCTTGTATCTGGCACGCAGCAACATGGAAACAGAGGAGACAGACACTGGTAAGTGATGTGATAAATGTATTGTTTTAGGACAGTACATGCTTGCTCTGCCTCCTTATTTCAGGCCTAATGTGAAAAATCCTAACTATTATTATCCCAGTCCAATCTGCTCTCTGCAAGGGGAAAGCACTGGCCTCTGGACGTATGTGACTCCACTAATAAGAAGATGATATTACGCTCAGAGCCACATTAAAGTTTTTGTTTGTTTGTTTGTTTTTACCTGAAAAGATTATTTTGATTTCAATTAGGATTAAACTATTACTTAAAATCTGTTTTTCAATATTAATTTTAATATTACATTTCCTTGGTTAGTGGTCCAGCCCAATGTAAATCTTAACATCTTCATCTCAACCTCCTGTCTTTTTGTTGGTGCCACCATTACCAAACCATACCTCAACAGGTTTCACTTTGTAAACCGTCCCTTTCACTCTTGCTGCTATCCTTCGGTCACCTGTCTCCTCTCATTCACACACGTATTCCATCTTGCTTTTACTGGCTTTCATTCCTCTTCTCTCCAGTGCACACCCCCACCTCTCCAGACTCTTCTTACTCTGCTTCTTACTCTCACTGCAGATCACAGTGTCATCTGCAAACGTCATAGCCCACGGAGACTCCTGCCTGACCTCGTCTGTCATCCTGTCCATCACCAGTGCAAAAAAAGTGACTGAGTGAATGATATAATTTTAATCATTAAGTTGCACATCAAAGCCATTGGCGTGCTGAAAAATGTTTATTGTTAAAATATAATATACCAAATAAATGAGGGTAGCGCTTCTGTTCAATTTTGGAGTTGGCTTTTGTTTTCAGTGTTGCCAGTGTTTTTCCGAACAACATCAAAAACACTGAATTTTCTTGTTGTCTGCCACTCACGACCTCACACGCTGCACTTTATCCACTAGCACTCCCTTTTCCCATTTGTTCTTTGTCATTTTGAGTCAAATCAACATCCTCTGGCGTTGTGTGTTTGTGTCTGTGACCTTGCTACATTATATGCTTCCTTCTTCTGTCAGTTTTTTAAACCTTTGTATAGACTGTAAACCCCTTTGTCTTCTGAAAAAAATGTTCTAGCAATGCTCTGCTTTTCTCTGTCTCTGTCAGACTGGCCGAGTCCCGCTCCGAACCCATCTCTGACAATGCAGCTTTGAGTCTCCCGGAGGTCTCCACTGAGAATCTGTTGCCTGTCTGCAACAATGAGTTTAAATAACATACCGGCAATAGCTGCCCGACGTACAGCACCACAGAAATTAGACAAAAAGCATACGCTCCAGTACCCAGGCTGACAAAAACAGCATGCTTTACTCAATCAGAAAGAAAAAAACATATCACCCTCCCCGGTGCACAAACTGAATGAGAAAGCCTGTATTTGATATTCAGTCACTGCTGCAGAGAAGCCAGAGTGAATACCCTGATATCATGAAATGTTATTTCTATGAATGCCTGCCTGTCAAAACCCACTTCTCTCAGTGTAAACAGCCATCTCCTGCCATCTTAAAATTTGGTGCACACAGTGTGCAATACACCACAGCGAAGAGAGCAAGGACCACAAATTTATACACAATGCAAATCACACAGGATGAAGTTTGGAGTCTCCTCCTTTTAGTAATAATTTGTGAAACATTTCCACATGTGGATTCCACTTGTAAATTACAGTAAAGACTGCACAAACGTCACAGTCCAAAGATGCGTGCACTGTATATATGCCTGCTATCGCTTTCTGAAAATGTGAGCACTCTCTAATCTTGCTGTTTGTTTTGGTGCAGTAACAGCTGCCAGTCACAGCACTTGCTGGAGGAAGTCCAGTGTTAGGAGTCATCATCAGACACTGGAGTGAACACTCTGTCATGATGCTGAATGGGTTTTACACGAATCATCCAGTTTGTTGTATCGAACAAACCATTTCTTTTGGGGGATGAAGGCCCCATTAGACACAGAGATATATAAAAGTGTGTGTCAGGTTTTTTTTCCCCTGGCAACACAGTCAATAAGGAAATGTTTCTTTAAGAAGAATACTTGTAACATTTACAAAGTAAAGTGGAGTACTTAAATTTAATCTCCAGCTAACTGTATATGATCGTAGTTTTTTGGTCCCAAATTCTCACTGCTTGAGGGGTATTCACTTCATTCACTTATTGTGACCTTTCCCAGCAGATAGATGTGCCAGGTTGTCATGGGAATGGTTCAGTTTGTTATATATCGGGTCATTGTTTGCAGTGGGTGGGGGGGTTTGGAATCCATCATATTTATAATAGAGATAATGTATGAGAAGAGGGAATTTAACTACCAATTTATTCATCCGTCTTTTGTTACAGGACCCAGAAATTGTTAAATCCGAGTGCATCTTTCTGCTGGGAAACATAAGGCAGAAAGCTTCAGGAGTCCTTGAACTTTGGATGTTGGGAAAGTTACCAGATTATTATTTTCAAGGTCAAGAAAGAACCTTATATCTATGTTTTATTTTTCCTTATAGGTAAAGTATTTTGGTATCCCTTTTGCATTTAGTGTCATTATCAGGTTTAAAATTATGTATTCACTAAGTAACTAAAGCTTCAAGACCATTAGGGATGCACACAACAACCAGCTGTTTTTATGTTAAAACAGTTACTCTGGCAATTTACAACTGTAATAAATAGAAAAATGTATGCTAACAGTGATCAAAATTGAACTAACAGAGGGTGAGATGGTGTTGTGACTACTAATTCCAAAATCCTGCCTTCCGTTTTCTACAATGCAGCAGCTAAAGTCTGAAAGTTCACCACACTACCAATTTGCACCCCAGGCTTTATGCCGAAGATCTGTAGTTGTGCAAAATAAGAAAAAAAAGATAAGCAAATTTTAATCATATGCAGCCTTTTATGGGTGAATGAGTGATCTGCCTATGGTTTGCACTGCATACATAAAAGTTTACATAGTTGTTTTTCTTTCTGTCTTAAATGCTAAATATGAATGCGAATTTACTCTCGAAAGTAACAGGCTGAGATTTCTGTAACGATCATCACGGTCCGACTGGAATACGGCGAGTTTAGCATCTCCTCATTCATTCAGCTGTCACTGTACATAAAGACAATGTTACTGTTAATGCTGTTAGGTTATGGAAACTGTGTTTCAAGCCCAAAATCAGACTAAAGAAACCTATTTCCATATGCTGTATTTTTTCAGTGTCAAAGTTGTACCTATTTACTGTATGTATACATATTGTATCATTATAAATGAAGTAGGATGATTAGAATCAGGGCTTTTCACAGGTGGGCTTTTTTTTTATCACTAATTGGGACGTGGATGTGTAGATGCTTGTGTGCTTTTGCGTTAGGTTAGACGATTGTACAGATTTAAATGACTGGGTTTTACTACTGCAGGAGTCGCTCATTTTTTTTTACTTGTTATATTCAGTTACATAGTTCACACTGTCCTCTTTAAAGGATGCTTTTCCTTTTCTCTTAAACATCTCTTTTCATTAATGGAAATGATACATTCCAATTGTTTTCTTGTTTTTTTATTAGACTGTGCGGTTTATTTATATCCACCACTCAAATGCTGTTTGTTGTCAAGAGCATGTTATATTGTGCCACAGTCTGGTTGAAGTGGTCTTCTCTGTATTCACGGCATCACGACTGAAAATAATTGTGGCGGTGGTAGGTGGGAGGTAGCAGGGAGCTCCGTATTGTTGTCATGACACCCGCTGCAGAATAATTGGATGGCTTATCAGGTTACGACATGAGGCTTAATTACACTGTTTCATTCCTGACTGTCTGAAATACCAACTCTATTACAAATTTTAAAGCGAAACTATTTAGTATGGATAACAGAAATGCCCTGTGTCATGTCAAGGATGGTCTAGGAAGCGATGTGTTCACTTTAGTATTGACTGTGAATTTGGAGGTCAGCAGAGTGCGCTGCCAGTGCGATGCTGTAATGCACAAATGATCTGTACTCACCTTTTTCAGACCCGTCATTGATTGACTGATGGATTCCTGTGTGGATGTGTCTGCTGATTCAGTGCCGTTAGATATTTTAAGATTGGCTGCTGTCCAAGAGCTGCGAAATCTGTGAAATCTGCCGTTTAAAAAAAAAAACCCCAATAGTTTCAACCTGTGGAGCCGGATAATAATAATAATATTAAATTATGATAATGTATTACATTTACACCTCAGGTAATTTAGAAACAGACGTACTACTAAAACATACTATTAAAGATATTGGGAACATTTTTTTTATGGTTTTAAACCTTTATTTTACTTTATGCTGCAGCAGTTATAGCAAAAACAGGTTGCATAGTTTTAAAAAAAAAATGGCACATTAACCATGATAATGTGCCATGATCTTTAATGTACCACTCTTAATATTTCTAAATGACATTGTAGTAATCATTAATGTAGTAGTGAGCTCAGTTTAAATACGAAATGTTGTCCTGGGCGTTGTAATAAGGACAGAGCACATCATGTACACTCATTCTCGAAACACTTTAAGTTTTATTTGGACTGTAATGTTGTTAAAGTGATAAGCTAGTGACTTTTGGCACGTAGGAAATAACAGCCGTTCAAAGCTCTGTTACTGCCTGCACAGCACAATTAATCCACGAGTGGCCAAAGACATGAGAGAAAGTGCATGGGCAGGTTTTGTTGTACAGTTTCTCTATGGTCATGGTGTTAAAGTCCCAAAAAACGTCCAGGTGAAATTGTGGTACTGTATAGGCTTAAAGCTAAATTATTATTTGTAAATTAATAAAACATAAAAAGTAATCTAATGTAAGAAGAAGAAAGTCCTGGATTAATAACATTATGACGCAGATAATTCCATCAGGCTCCTCTGAGTATTGTTTCATGTAGCTAGTATACTGGAAACAGCAAGCCATCAATGTGGCAGATTCCCAGCAAATCTTGACTGGATGCGGTTCTTTGGCACAGCTGAGATTTTTGTCTTTGGGAGTGAAGAGAGAGAAACTAGCACTTGGAGGTACAGCATGCCAAACTGAGTCTTATGTGCACTGAATACAAATCACCCTGTGAGGTTCTGAGCCCAGAAAGCATTTTAGGCTGTTAGGTTTTTAAAAAATGAGAAAGAGTTTCGACTGGGGAAGCCAAGTACTCTCAGAAAACCTACTGTACTTCTTAACCCCAAATAAACACTGACGTTTACAGTATGAATTTACTTTACCAAGGTGCTTATTTTCTATCTATGCAAATAGTGGGTTTCCAGCAGTGTTGTGATATTATGTTAATAGCAGTTTGTGTATGATTCACAAGCAGGTGTCCTAATCTGTGTAAAATTGTGTACAGAATTTTGAGGCTGTTATGGTTTGTTACATATTTATGCATAATAAAGGACTTTGTACAAACTCTGCATTTTGCTGAAATGTCATTTTAATTACAGGATTAAGAAACCAGTCCACAGAAGCCTGTGTTTTATTAAACTAGAAGCCTTCTGTCGTGCTGTTTAATTTCTACGATCCTGTTTGGACACTACCAGAATATCAAAATGATTCTGAACTTGAAGTTTTAAAAAATCTTCAGAAAAGAAGCTTTAAAATAGCTGTTCGGTTTGCAGACAAACAGCTCAAAATCAAACATTTCAGTTTGCTTTGTCTTTATTGATTTAGCTCTTTCTGCTAAACTGTCCACAGTATTTTATTCAATCTGTACTTTTCTCAAACATTTCCCAGTTTACTGGTCAATCACAACCAAGGACGTGCACTTTGGCTGTCTGATCAATATGTCTCTAAATTCTGTCGACCGCTGTTGCCTGATTAAAGGTTTAAAAAAATGCACACCATTTGTAGTGTCTGGTGATTCTTCTTGGCTATCAATAAAAATGCCTGTGTAGTGTCATTTACACGGCCATTTAAAGTACAAACTCAGGTGAAAATTGTTTTAAATACTGCATGCATGGATAGAATGATTTGTGACCCCTGATAATATTCAAAGAAGGACTTTAAGGAAAGTACATGTATATTTATCTAACTTCTAATCTTCCTCTGGCTGGAAACTCTTCAGTCTAGCGTATACAGTGGGGCAAAAAAGTATTTAGTCAGCCACCGATTGTGCAAGTTCCCCCACTTAAAATGATGACAGAGGTCAGTAATTTGCACCAGAGGTACACTTCAACTGTGAGAGACAGAATGTGGAAAAAAAAATCCATGAATTCACATGGTAGGATTTGTAAAGAATTTATTCGTAAATCAGGGTGGAAAATAAGTATTTGGTCACCTCAAACAAGGAAAATCTCTGGCTCTCACAGACCTGTAACGTCTTCTGTAAGAAGCTTTTCTGTCCCCCACTCGTTACCTGTATGAATGGCACCTGTTTGAACTCATCATCTGTATAAAAGACACCTGTCCACAGCCTCAAACAGTCAGACTCCAAACCCCGCCATGGCCAAGACCAAAGAGCTTTCGAAGGACACCAGGAAAAGTATTGTAGACCTGCACCAGACTGGGAAGAGTGAATCTACAATAGGCAAGCAGCTTGGTGTGAAAAAATCAACTGTGGGAGCAATCATTAGAAAATGGAAGACATACAAGACCACTGATAATCTCCCTCGATCTGGGGCTTCACGCAAGATCTCATCCCGTGGGGTCAAAATGATCATGAGAACGGTGAGCAAAGATCCCAGAACCACACGGGGGGACCTGGTGAATGACCTGCAGAGAGCTGGGACCAAAGTAACAAAGGTCACCATCAGTAACACACTACAACGGCAGGGAATCAAATCCCGCAGTGCCAGACGTGTTCCGCTGCTGAAGCCAGTGCATGTCCAGGCCCGTCTGAAGTTTGCCAGAGAGCACATGGATGATACAGCAGAGGATTGGGAGAATGTCATGTGGTCAGAGGAAACCAAAGTAGAACTTTTTGGTATAAACTCAACTCGTCGTGTTTGGAGGAAGAAGAATACTGAGTTGCATCCCAAGAACACCATACCTACTGTGAAGCATGGGGGTGGAAACATCATGCTATGGGGCTGTTTTTCTGCCAAGGGGACAGGACGACTGATCCGTGTTAAGGACAGAATGAATGGGGCCATGTATCGTGAGATTTTGAGCCAAAACCTCCTTCCATCAGTGAGAACTTTGAAGATGAAACGAGGCTGGGTCTTCCAACATGACAATGATCCAAAACACACCGCCCGGGCAACAAAGGAGTGGCTCCGTAAGAAGCATTTGAAAGTCCTGGAGTGGCCTAGCTAGTCTCCAGACCTCAACCCCATAGAAAATCTGTGGCGGGAGTTGAAAGTCCGTGTTGCTCGGCGACAGCCCCAAAACATCAGTGCTCTCGAGAAGATCTGCATGGAGGAATGGGCCAAAATACCAGCTACTGTGTGTGCAAACCTGGTAAAGACCTATAGTAAACGTTTGACCTCTGTTATTGCAACAAAGGTTATGTTACAAAGTATTGAGTTGTATTTTTGTTATTGACCAAATACTTATTTTCCACCCTGATTTACCAATAAATTCTTTACAAATCCTACCATGTGGATTCATGGATTTTTTTTTTTCACATTCTGTCTCTCACAGTTGAAGTGTACCTCTGGTGCAAATTACTGACCTCTGTCATCATTTTAGGTGGGGGAACTTGCACAATCGGTGGCTGACTAAATACTTTTTTGCCCCACTGTAACTGTAAAACCTCACCTTCTATTGATGTTGCTGGTTTTGATACTGTGTTCACAGACCTCTGCAGCTCTTTCACCTTAAGTTGTGTTGGATTTATAGATTATATGTTCCAAAATTGACATGAAAGTCATTTAAAATATTGCACCATACCCAACATAACACAAATACGGTGCCACCTATGTTTGATTGTCAGTGATGATAACGCAATATACAACATTATAAACAAAATCAGGTGAACTGCAGCACAAATGCTGTGAAATGTTAATAAAAGTATAGATTAGTATAGTAGATTTTATAAATGTAAGTGTAAACAATAATATACACTCCTCATTTATTTGCACCAGATAGGTGAATAACAAAGAGTTATGTCCTTAAAAAATCGGTGGGGAAAATACAGCAAAGATTTGACACAGGACCCGAGAGATGCATCTGACCCTTCAGTTGATCCTTCTGCTCTTTTGTCTCAGCATAAATGCTTTCATTGGAACAGTGGCTGTCAAGGAGAAATTCATAAAGGAAGGGAAACAAGAAGAAAATGCAGAAGTATGCCATATTGCACAAGAACTGCACTGAAAATCAGTGGACCTCAATGTTATTGAAGCAATGTGGGATTGTCTGGATAAGATAAGATAAACTTTATTAGTCCAACACGTGGGAAATTTGTTGGAAAATGGATGAATTGATGGAGAATGGAATGTCCTTGAGAAGTCTGGAGAACTATTCCTGAAGACTACTTAAAGAAATTACAAGAAAGTTTGTCTAAAAGAGCTCAGGCTGTGTTGATGAATAAGGGTAGTCATGCCAAATATTGACTTTCAAGTTTATTAGAATTGTTCAAACACTTTATGGATTATTTCCCTTTGTGTTTGCGTATTTCAATAAATATTTTCCTATCAAAATATATAGAAATGAGGAGGTGGCTCAAGGCTTTTGCACATTACTGCAGATTTTTAACAATTTATTTCTTTTAATTGAATGAAGAATGATCACACTTCTGAGAAAGCCTTTAAAGAATGAATATTTCTGTACAAGCTCATCTGAACAGTTCACTGAAGTGTCAAGGGCTTTTATCACACGTTTAAAAATCCCAATCTGATCAGCTCTGTGGGCTTGTGTTTCTGTCAGCTATCTGAGTGTTTGTTTAGACCAATTAATTATGGTTGGCAAATATTTTCATTTCCAAGGATGCATCGCAGTAGGGTGCCTCCAATCTCATTATCAGACTGTGTGCAGAAGTGGGAATGAGAATCAGCTCTGACACAAAGTGGTTTAAAAAAAATATGTGTTTAAGATAATAATCAATCACGTTTCGGGATTAAAATATTAGAGATTCATGGCAGAAGCTCTGACTCAGCCCTGACTCATCTAGGCATGGACTCTGCTAAACCCCTGAAGCTGTGCTGTGGTACCAAGATGTTAGCAACAGATTCTTTAAGTTCTAAAAGTTGCAAGGTGGGCCTCCCATGGATTGTACTTGTCTGTCCAGCACATCCCACAGATGTTCAATTGTATTGTAATCGGGGGAATTTGGAGGTCAAATCAACACCTCAAACTCACCGTTTTGCTCCTAAAACCATTCCTGAACCATTTTGCTTTGTGTCAGGGCTCATTATCCTGCTGAAAGAGGCCACCGCTATCAGGAAATAGCATTTCCACGAAAGGGTTTACATGGTCTGCAGCAATCCTCCAGTAGATGGTATGTGTCAAAGTAATGTGTGGTGCCAGGTGTTTCGCAGGTAAGTGACCTACATGCATCTGGCCATGCATGTAATGCAAGAGAAGACATGATTCATCCGACCACACCACTTCCTTCCATTGGTCCGTGGTCCAGTTCTGTTGCTCATGTGCTCATTATTGGCGTTTTCAGTTATGGACATGGGTCGGGAATTGTCAATTGTGAATTTCAGCTTCAGTAGCTCGCCTGCTGGATCTGGAAGCAGCAGGCGAGCCTACCTTCGTTCCTCAAGTACAGTACATCAGTGAGCCTTGGCCACCCATGACCCCATCGTAGGTTCACCACTGTTACTTCCTTGGACCACTTTTAATAGATCCTGACTACTGCAGATCAGGAAGATGGGAAAATCCCATCCAGTCATCTGATCATCAAACATTAATCCTTATACCTGCCCATTTTTCCTGCTTCTAACAAATCAGCTTTGGGGACAAAATGTTCAATTGATCCCTAATATATCCCACCCACTAACAAGTGCAATGATGAAGAGCGAATCAGTGTTATTCACTTCCCCTGTCAGTGGTCAGAATGTTATGTTTGATCAGTGTATAGAGAACTGACTAATCAGATTCATGAGATCAAAGAAGGCCTGTCTTCTACTTTAGATCAGAAGAGTTAAACATTTCAGAGAAAACTTCACTATGATGAAAATGCTGTATGACAGACCTGTTGTGTGACAGAAATCACTGACTCTGTGAACAAAGAGTGTGGAGTACCCGGCCCACCCTCAGAAAGAAGATCAGCTTGTCACAAGTAACAAAGAAAAGTGACAGAAAATCTCCTCTTTGATGTTTTCAGAGAACTCACTAGAGACTAAAAAGGCACACTGTGTTATTTCATTGTATTGTCACACTGACAACAACAGCATTGTTAGTGTGCTGCTTCTGCTTCCATTACATATGTGTAAACTGGGGTTGATGCAGCACAGGCCTTGTTTTGTTGATTATACTGGAGTGCATAAATCTTTCCACTTAAACTGCTCTCAGCTCACTGCGTGACGAAGCAGAGCTCACCTGCATGTCATGTCAGCAAAGTCTGCAGCAGTCAATTAAACCCTAGTGCATGAAAAGAAATCGCAAGAGTAAGAATATTCAGTACCATCACCAGTTATTTTTTTATAGCAGCAATAAATAGCTTTGTCATTGTTTTGCTTCACGAGTGGTAATCCAAATCACCTCTGGACATAGACATTAAATTAAGGTCACGTATGATGGGGAAAGAAAAAGGCTTATTTTCATTTAGCTCCGCGGGACAAAATATTACACTTGACGTAGTTAAACAGTCATTCTAAATTTGAAATTACTGTTTAACTTTCGAGGGATATGTTGATTACCAATGTCATATTTGTCCTTTGTGTCCCGGGATATGGCAATGAACAGCTCATTTAGTATTCATAAGTGTGTAATTGATTGCTAATAGCCTATTTAACACAATTTTGTGATGGCTAATTAGTGACTGATAAGGTGCTCTGCCCTGCTCTAATGGCTTAATATTGTGTATGTAATAGTTGTACCATTTGATACTGAGACTCCGGAGAGACCAGCTTGTGGAGGTCAGATAGGCTGACACTTCACTGCAGTTGAGATTGTTATCATAGGGAGGGCCATAACCTGCATTTCATTTTTAGCACATTTACTGATGTAGTTATATATATATGGATGTGCCGGCTCTTCAGTGCCTGTGAACCATCAGTCTTTTCATATTCACGTATATGCATGTGGGGCCAATATGAATATATTTATAAAACTGGAATTTTAGAACACACAATATAAACTGTAATAACTTGCAGTGAGCTTGCAATAAATGTCTTTCTATATATCTTCATTGCCTATCTATTTTGGCTCCAATACTGACAGACAGGAGAAAGCTAATATTGGAAAGATGGGGCCAAGCAATACAATAATGAAGGTAGACTCCAATGCAAACCCTTTTTTTTTTTATAGATTTTATTTATTTATAGCTTCACCATATCCCTGGATCTCTGAATCACATCTAAAATCTAACCACTTGGCCCTAACAGCCCATAAATCACCTGGACAACTAATAAAAATTGTCTGCTGTGCTGCACGGACAGTGAGTTAAGAGGGAATACAATATTACCTATTAATCCCCAGGACACTGTAATCTCTTTCTATTTTAAGATGTGCTGTATTCTTAGATACTTTAGTGTAATTACATTTTTGATTAGGAACATTCTAGTTTAAAGGCTAGATCAAATGGCTCATTGTTCTCTAAAGCACCGCAGCAGACAGTCTCATAAATGAATGCAGCAGCTGCTGGTGCACTAACCAACTGTTCTGAGCTATTTTAACGTGTAAATATTGACCATTTTAAGCAAGTAGATTGTTTATTATTAGCAGCAAATATAGGTATTTATGTGCATTCAGATGTTTGTACCATAGATTGAACAGGGCAATCATTCATTCATTGGTTTAGAAGCCTGAATTTTGAAGCCTCAGCTTTAGTCCTATGAAGTGACCATATTTTGATATCAGCTAATTCTGGCTAGCTTGGTAAGAAAGTTGCATAGACTACATGGACGCATGGCACAGGTGCTTGCTGAAAAAGTTATAAGTGAAAAATACCATGTTGTTTATCAAATATTTGCTAATAAACTTACTCTGAAATCCACCAACACCACCAGAGTCCAAGAAAAATTTAAGTCTAGCAGAAGCTAGCCTCGCAGAAACAGTTGCATGTGTTAGCATCGACGTGTCAGTAAAAGTGGTCACAGTGCTAACAATGCATAGCTTAGTACATTTTAAATGAGTCAAAAAAATTCAATTTTTGTATCTTTAAACATGTTTACATGTGTTGAGTAACAGACAATTTTGCTTTGAAGCTAAATTCCAGTGGCCATTAAAATAACTTCAGTTTTTCAGTCAGTGTTGGCTCTGTTTTTTTTTCTCACTTTGATCAGTGAATAAAAACATCCCTGAATGGTAATGCTTTGTTTGCTATGTGAATGTAATATACGGTTTGTATGACATTAGTCTAGAGATTTTTATAGAGTGTTTGTCTTATTACTTCAAAGAAGAGCTTAAGCACAGCCATTTCTCATGCTGATTTGGAGAGCTTTAACAAGACATGACTTTATCTCCACCAAGTCCCTGTGAGTACCCATAACAGTACATGATATCACTGTCCCAGCTGTATCGTGATCTTTCCTCTGGTCCTTAAACCTATTGGGGGGAAAAAAACAACAAAAAACAAAACAGTGTGTAACCACAAACTCAAACAGAAAGTTAAGTGACAAAGGTTTGGCAAAGGTTTAGAACCTGTAAAATAGTAAGTTTTTACTGATGAGATTTTTATTTATTGATTCTTTTTTTTAATGTTTTTTGTATTTGTTTTACTTCTCCAGCATATTCCAAAAGTTAGTAAGTAAAATTAAGTAAGTAAAATTTATTTATGTAGCGTTTTGGTAAGAAACCAGCCACAAAGAGCTTTTATGTTGTATCAGAAAAACTGCTGTGACAAGATAGAAATTAATCTGTCAATTTTTAAGCATTGTGCACATTTTATACCTGGAAGTGAAGAAACCTAGTTTAGATTTTGGCCACCACATCATTAACAGGCTAATTTGTAGCTCTTGGAGAGTATTACTTGGATTAAAACACGTTTTTGTGAGGGGGCTTGCCAAGCAATTTGTGCATGAAATGCACTTTCCTGGTGTAAGTCTCACTCCCGCTTAATGTACACCATGCACCTTTGTAACATTTGACGTTCTTTTTATATGTCAGAGTGCAATTTGTGCAACGTTAAAGTGATTTATGCCTTTCGGTGAGAGAAAGTTTATTACATTAGCTGCAATTTAGTAATGGGAGTTTCAAAAGAAGCTTTATTTTACACTTTAGAAAATACAATTTGCAGAAGATGTACAAGATGTGAAATAAAACACTGGATGATAAATGACAGTGCCTTTTTCTAAAAGCAGATAAAATAGAAGAATAAAAACATTAAGAGCTTAATTGTACTGCAATCATGTTTATTTCCCTATTTTGGGGCATCTAGCTTAGAATGCACATTGAAGGCTATTCTACACGCAAATAACTTGCATGCAACTTTATTAGGAAATGGATGAAGTATGTACAGAGATATCTGTTTTACATGATGTATGAAGAAAAACATCCAGACCAGGGCAGTTCAACTGTAATATTAGGTTAAAAAACAACAACTAAGAAATGTAGCAAATTAATTTTAGATTAATGTATTTGCTTTCTCGCCTTATTAGTCTACTGACTGTATTCAGAAAATAATATACATTAGTGACCAGGCAGTTTTTAATACTATTTGCACTTGTCTATAACGTGTGAACGTGGTGTCTAATTGCACATGCCAATATCAAAAATACACTGCGTATTTAAAGTCACTAAGACAGGCTTCCCAGAGATTATACGTCGTATTGTGTGTATTGTATTGCAATAATATACCAAGCACCTGGCAAAGACATCAATGTTAACTGCACCATGGGTTAACATTAATCTATGTACAATAAACCCGCAGGAGTAGAATTCTGTTGTACTTACTCTCTGGTGTTTCTGTGTGTAGGCATTTGTGGATTTCTATAGGATTACTGGATGGCATTCGGAGTGTGTCTGTCGGTTTGTGTTGCATTTTCCTACAAATACTGGGTGCATGCAGGTATTTTGTCAACACTTTTTTTTTCTTTGCTGATGACCAACAGAAGCCTTGTATATTTCTCTCCTTTTCTCTACTTTCATCCCCCTCGTCAGGGAGAAAGGTCGAAACGCTTTGATGGTAGAAGAGATGGGATTTTAAGTTTGGCTTTCTTCTTCTCAAACTTCAATGATGTTGATTGATGGCACAGAAGGGTGAAACTGCAAAAACAAAATACAAATAAGTATTAGTCACTGCTCACATGGATGCCTTGATCTCAGAATTTAACAGAGCCATTAAACGTGGAGTGTGAAAGCCTTACTGTGCTTTAGGTGTAGTGGTTAATACATTTGCCATCAGCTATGGCAACACCTTAGGAAATAAAGTAGCAGCCATGAGGCTAAACAAACTTTTTATTCAGCTCTATCTTTTGTTGAACTTGATACTTTTGATACTTTTGTATTTTGTTTGGACAGTGTTGGCTCATATGTTGCAAGCCACTGCTAGCTTACTCAAGTTGCACCGTCTTATACAAAACAACTAATTTTAATAATATATAGTTATAGCTCCAATGATTGATCAATATCAAGAAATGTCAAAATTTATTTTGCATGTAAAATACTTTAAACATGTACTTCCAAGTTACATCAGTTGATGAATTGTTAATTTTCTGCTTTTTCAAAGAAATGACAAAATGTGGCCCCACTCTGTCTTTAAGGAGCAAACTGTATGCTGTCACTGTCTCAGTAATAAATGATTTAAGACATTTATTGGGTTCAAGGTAAACCAAGTGTGCTAGTCACCAAATCTAAGAAGAGAAAACTGATCCAAGGTGTCTGACAACTACCTAATAAGGATGAGAGAACTCAGTGTCTAGCAATGTTACATTTTTGCTTGAGGTCAAAATTCTCAGTGTAAGTGACCTTGATAATTGATTGGTCGTGGGCTCTGCATTAATCTATCCACTCCAGTCTGATGCTTCTTTAAGGCTCTGCCGGTGCTTTATCTACGTATTGTTCAAGACAAGGGACTTAATCTGCACTTTTAATGACCAGTATAGTCTCAGGTTTGTACATTTTTATATGTGTAAATATTGGACAGTTGCCTACTGAAAAATGGATGATTTTGTTCCTCCAGTGGAAATTTATTAGATTGGTGTGACTCAGATCAGATTTGTGATAGCGTACAGTGTATTACTTCAGCCATCAACTCAGGGAAAGTTTCAGCTCAACTAGTATGTCAAGAGAGTGAGAGAAAATAAACTTTTGTCATAGCAGTGGAATATGAAATAGCAATACATATGGTGTGTATAGAGAGACTTTACTTGGATGTATATATACAGCTGTTTGAGGCTGGTGTGAAGCTTAACAAGAACCGAATTCAAATATTTCCGTCTCTGTGTGCCCTCAGTCCTGAGACTTCACCTTGCTCCTTAGCAGTCCTCCACTGTGGTGCTCTGGCGTGCTTCTTTCTGACGACGGCTTGGCCTTCTCCTTATTGTTGCTGGAGTCGTTGTCCTTAATGATGTCATACTGCCGGCAGAATAGGGCAATAACAGCTGCCAGGAGGTGAGACAGGGGCACATTTGCAACAAAACACAAAAGAGGATAGGAATTCAGTCGTGAGGCAGCTGTCAATCACTGTCATGTCACCAATTCCTCTAACAGCACATGCTGAAATGCCATGTGGATAATGGAATTTTGTTCCCACGGGAGGGTGACGGCTGCGCCTTTATCTCAAAGCTTGGAGGAGAGTCATTCACTATACTCTTTGCTTTCTTTCACTGCTAAATCTGCCAGATGCAGATTTGCCTCCAATTTGGATAAGTACTGTATATTCTCAATTATCTTCCTTGCTTCACTGAGGTCATGAATTTTTATGGGGGCGCTTTTATTAAATATTCAGAAAGTGATATACAGTCCTGGTAATGAGAGTTACAGAGCTGTTCTGAGACGCATTCGTTAAATTATTATTCATGCATCATGTAAGTCGTCTCCTGCATTGCAGCCACGTCATTCCCTCTGCAGAAAGGTACGAGTGGGTACTTCTGCATCTATCCTCATTGTTTTGTCGTAGAATTACAAAGGCGTTTGCGGAAGTGGAGAATGAGAGTATCCACAAAAACTTCAGCTACACAGCTTTGTATGTCTGATTGCTGTTTTCTTTACACTTTAAGTATGGTTTAGTCAGGACTAAGTTAGTACATTGAAATCTTAAACAGAATAGCAGAAAAGATTAGCACTATATTAAAAATCACTTAGTTATACCACACTGCTCCAAAAATTAAAGAAGCACTTGATCATCACAATATAAGACAGACAGTTAAATGTTAGAACATTAATTTCTCGTTAGTAAGTTTAAACTGTTATGAATCCATCTCAGCTGCTTCGGTGCAAATGAAAGTGACAACAGGTGCACTGGAGAGGAAACCCCAAGACAGCCCCTAAAAAGGTTTTGCAGGTGGTGGTCACAGACCATTGCTCTCTCCTTCTCCTTCTTGACTGATTTTTCTCTAGTTTTTCTTTTTGTTAGTGTGCTTGTCACTTCTGGTAGCATGAGACAATCCCAGAAGCCCATTCAGGGTTGCACAGGTAGTCCAGAATCTCTAGGATCACACACCTACACATGCTGTCACAAGAAGCTTTGCTGTGCCTCCCAGCAGTCTCAAAAGTGTGTGAATGAGTTATCAAAACATGGATAGTTACATAAAGATTGATGCCCTTCTACAGTTACAGCGCTGTGGAAGGGCATCAACCCAACAGTGGGACTTGTATCTGCTCCTCTGTGCAAGGAGGAGCTGGAGGAGCACTGCCAGAGCGCTTCAAAATGATCTCATGTGCAGGAATTTGACCAAACTGTCACGAATAGACTCCCACTAAAGGGCCCAGTGTCCTTTAGTGACCTGTGCTCACTGACCAGCACCATCCAGCTCAACTGGCATAACTGCCACTAGAACCCAGCTCACTCCACGAGCAAAAAGCAAAGCTAGAGAAAGATTGGTCAGGTTATATATCTGTGAAGGTTCTCAGTCATCCAGGTCATCGTAGTCTAAGGAGCTTAGAAAGAAAAGCGTCTGGACTTCTTTAAGTTGCTTGAAGACGTTTCAGCTTTCATCCGAGAAGCTTCTTCGGTCAGGTTGGATTCACGATGGTTTCCGCTCCAAACTGCACTGATTGATATTCCTAAAGTGTAGCTGACTTTGTGTTACACTGACAGAATCAATTATTCCCTATTATTTGATTTGATTTCTTTGAGCAGTGTCTTAAGTTTTAACTCTAAATGAATAAATTCAAAGAGGATCAGGTAAATCCGACATTAAGCTTGACGGATAACAAATGTGGAGTCCATTATGAATATGCCAAACGGGTTGCTTCTTGTCTTTCACTCCCGCTCTTCACAGCTTCCGCGTTACCTTGGTTTCTCTCATTAGTATTATTTAACATCTCACTCTGGTCCTCGTGGGTGGGAAGCCTTGCTCCTAGCTGCCTGACAGATACGCCACTTCTCATTGTGCCTCAACACTTCATTAATCATCGCACTACTTCAAAGGAGAACCCCAGAAGACGAGAATGCTCAGAAAAGTGTGATGTTGGTTTGACACTGCTGCGCAGTCGTCAGATTTAGTTTACAGACAGACCCACTTGCATTTTTTTGTACTTTAGCTTAAACTTGATTGCTGTGCCGCAGGTTTTACCTACTGTGAAAAAACTGTCCCATTATAGTTCTGACTTTTTTTTTTTGCAGAGCTTTCATTTAACTTAAAACAACTGCTGTAACATTTGCATTTTAGACAGTACTCAATCTCCTGTCAGACTAATGATACCTGAATATAAGAAGTAGTCTCATACTAAATCAGCTGATCCTGAATCTGATTCAGGATTCTTTGTTTTATGTTTTTTCTTACTTCATCAGTGTCCCGCCAGTTTTTACTGATGCTCTGTTTTGTATGGTGGGTGCAAGGAGGAGTGATGTTGCTGTCATCGTACAAAGCACACATTAGAATTATTATTGTGACTAAAGTGATCCTGAGTGAGCTTCACACTGAATATTTATTCCCCCCTCTTCCTGCTTATTGGTCCTTCTTTCTTTTCTTCATTCTTTCTTTTTTTTTTTAATTGAATGAAATCTACAAACTTACCTGCCCACATGACCAAGACCACGACAATTATGATCATCTCTCCAGTTTGTAGATGTCGAGACTTGTCCAGTCCCTGCACAGTGGGGTCATCTTGGAGAGAGGACAGACAGAGCACATCAGAACACTAAATATGAAATCTAAGAGGCACTGCGCATTTAAATACAATCCACTGGGACATTTTATGGAGTAGAAATAATAGTCTGGCACAGTCTGAGAGAGTCTGTCTGCTTTATAATATGAATCAAACTCACTTTGTGTCTGCACGGATTGACAAAAATGTATACTTTCTCTACCCTTCATGACAGTTATGCCATTTAACAGAACTACAGTAGTTTTGGTGGGCATTCCCACACATCAATCTTGTAACATTAATCCTCCTTTAAGTGGATTGACTAGAAACTTTCCAAACTGCCTCTCAGCTCGTATGGATGGAACTCTTCCAGAGCCCCACTCTTCCCAATTGCCTCTTTTATGGAATCAAGTTGTCAAGAAACTGGCTTCAAATGCCAGACACTCAGCTCTCTTCGCATAAAAACAGTCAGATAGTTGGGTCAATTGGAGTGTCACATTTTCCCCCATCTTGATAGTGTGAGGATGTCAGCGGCGAGAGGGCAGAAGTAGGAGTACATCGTCAAAATCAACCACAAATTAAAGAGAAAAGCAGGATGCTAATTTGCCAAAAAGACTTGGAACTACATGTAAAATTACAGATGACTGGATATTTGAAGGGATTAAAGCAAAAATCATGATAAATTAACTTTTTCCCCTTTTTTTCTTCTTTTTTTTTTCTTAGCATCAACTTCCATCATTTTGTTCCCATGGATACCAATATCTTGTTAAGTTGTGGTGGAAAAACTGTCATAGCACCCAGGATTGCTGCCAGCTCTGGTTGTAAACCTATGCCACAAAAAACAAAAACACTCATTCAGCTTTATCCAAACTTTAGTATGAGTGAAATATCGAGTGTATGTCCAGTACTGAGGCCTGTGTTACGCCTCCTCAAGACTACCCAATCAGCAACCTCGTGAGTGTGATGGTCTTTTGCTGTGTGCTATGTGAGAGAGATAGGAGTTGCAGCTGATATCCCAATCTGATGAAAAAGTTCTGAACCTTACTTTGGACTCAACATTTATATGTAGGAAGGCTTGGTGTCTACACTGCAAGATACTTCTGAAAACGTAGCCGGGTCTGTGCGTAGAGAGACTTCTGGTGGAAGCGTTGGGTTGATGACGGCACATCAAAGACCGGCTTCAGAGATGAATGCAAACTGTGAGACTTCTTACTTCTCCACTGAACTTCTCGTTCCTTTTAGAAGTTTTTTAGTTGATCTAATGATCAAACTTCACTTGCAAGAGCACACTGGTACAGGCTGTATAGTGTGCATATACTACACTGATAAACCTAACCATTATAACCTTGTATGTCTCCTTCTTCTGCCACCAAAACAACTCAGGTTACTAATGTATCTGACACCAAGATATTGGCACCAGATCTTTTAAGTGTTGTAAAATAAGACTTGTTTATTTGTTCGATGTGAGTGGTCATTACCCTTTGGATCATTGGCTTATATATGCAGAAACATGATGCTGTAATAACACAAAGATCTGAATAACATTTCCATGTGTTGTTTCATAAATTTTTTATGTTGGTGGCAGACTCATA
Source organism: Rhamphochromis sp. 'chilingali' (assembly GCF_963969265.1). Taxonomy (NCBI): domain Eukaryota; kingdom Metazoa; phylum Chordata; class Actinopteri; order Cichliformes; family Cichlidae; genus Rhamphochromis; species Rhamphochromis sp. 'chilingali'. Next base: position 9,117,198 of record NC_137932.1, on the reverse strand, counting down.
TATGCTGTGTGAATTTGTGCTAAAGAGGAATGAGTAGATTTCGCTGCCTCCTGTACACCAAATAATTTGTGCAGAGATAATTAGTCGACCCTGCTTCTGCTCGCCCCCTAATCCCGAGATGTTGGCTGTGGCTGTGAACTGCGACAACACACCAGGGATTCTGTGCTGATGCCACAATGGTGCATCATTGAAGTCTTTCATAATGTTTACTTTAGAATGAGCAATTTTATTTTAGGCTGCATTGCTCCTTTAAAAGTTTTTCCACTGAAAAAGTTTGCTTCAAGATCGGACTTATTAACTGATTATCACAATGAAAGTAAATACAATTTTTGTTGCAGCCATGTTTCCCAAAAAGTTCAAAAGTTGAATTGTCCCGCTTGTAGTTTGGACGTGTTGCCCAAACACATGAACATTGTAATATAGCAAATGTGACAAAGGATGCCCCATGCCGTTGAGCAGCTGAGTTATAGAAAACAGCCTCTTCAGTTCGCAATAACAGATGTAACATAGTGATAAACAAGCTTGTGCCCCAGCTTTTGTCATGCATGTTGCCCCCATGAAAGTCATAATAAGCATATACTTATAATGCTTATACTTACATAGTAATAATAATAATAATAAGAGTATTTCTTTGCAGCTATTTTGGTTGCATAATATTCTAGAGTAATAGCCTTTAACCTTATATAAATCACTGAATGCAGATAGAGATAAGCCCAAGTATGAATCATAATGAAGCTATTAGACAGTGTGTGGCATGCCTTTGTCTCACTGCTGTTAATAGGAGACCCTATAGGTGTAGCTTCTGACTCAGTAGAGACAGCTAAGCTCTGCTTTGAAGCATCATGCAGTAATTGTGTCTAAGGGGACCACCTGCCTAGTTAGGTTAGACTGCTCAAAGTCTTCATCCTTTGAAAATACTCTTCCTTTTTGTTACACCGTGTGAAGTGGATTGGAAGTTACTTGGTGTCAGCGGTTTCTTCTCAGTTGCTGTGCTACGGAATGATTTTTGTGTTTGAATCAAAACGTGTTAGTTTACCCAACTTTGTCTGAAAGTTTGAATCTTTTGCGAACCAAATTCATGTGACTGGAATTTAAACTAAGCTTATCTAACTAAAATTAATTCCATTCAAGCGCAAGTAATTTTTTTAAATTTGCAATTGCATATGCATGTATAGTACTGTGTAAAAATTTGAATCATTCCTCATTTCTTCTTATATATATATATATATATATATATATATATATATATATTCTTGGTATATTCTTGGTATAGTTGAAATTTGACTGAAAGGGGAATCAAGTGAAAGGCAGAACTACAGCTTACTTCTCTTGAAGGACAGGTGACACACATAAACATACACTCACACAAGCTTTCTGTGACACTAATGAAGCTGAAATAGACTTTGGAAAGTGATATCGATGCTATAAAAGGAGTGCTGCAGTCTATTCCAATGTATTTATTGAATCTTGCCAGGAAATACTTCATAGAAAATGGGAGGATGCAGAGTCTGGCCAGCCCAGGTAAATAATATACACCATGTAATCACATTATTAATAAAATTGCTTTGTTCACAAAAAAGAGAGAAAAAAACCCTCCTATTGATTCATATGTATCATAGCTCTGACTCTGGGTTGTCTGGTGTATACCACAAATCAATTTAGTTTCAATAGAAGGCACTTGGCTGTGACAAAGGACCTCTGAAATGGCTCTGTGGTGCTGGAGCCAGCTAGGATAAAATGACTTTTATGGAACAACAGTCAGCAGGAAGATCTCCAACAAAAAATATCACATGAACTCAGTGCGCATTAAGATTTCAAAAAATTATAAATTAAAAACATAACAGACACTGCGTTTTCTGTTTGTTTGTTTGTTTGTTGTTAATATGCAGAAATTTAGGGGAGTCTTTTTTTGTTATTGATATTGTGATAAATAATAAGCTAGCTGAGTCTGCTGTCTTTTCATCTGCTTGATCCCTTGTAGTGTTCAGATATTTTATATGCGTATTTTAACATTAAGACATTCACTCCTGAATGTGGAAAACTTTTTTTTATAACCCAGTTGTGGGCTGTGACCACCAGACAGCCTAGTTCTGTTTTTAACATGTGGGTGAATGCTTAGTGAAAAATGGGTCACATTGGATTCCTGTAGCTCAACCTGCAGATCTTATTATAAGAGTTAAGCTGGGACAGGTTTTCATGGGTGAAATGTAAGAATGGATGCTGTCATTGATTGGAGAATCACAATACTCTACACCCTCAATTGGTGTATGATGGTTTGTGTGAGTCACACCACGTGTGAATGTAATTCAGTCTGAATTAGGTTTGACAAGAAAATTGAAATCATAAATACTGATACAGGGTCAAACAAGAAAAGAGAAGTTGAGTAATGCGGTTCACAAAAGTTGCACCTAGAAACTTGATGTGATTGGACTTTAAAGCTTGGGCGTGAGGAGTCAGCAGTGTCGGCATTAGATTTATGGAAAGCTGACATTGATGTCTTTTACGCACCAAAACAAAATCCTACAAATGAGGAGCATCACTGAATGGGCTGTTTCTCTGACCCAGTTGGATGACTCGAGAGGCTACAAATCCTGATTAATGTTGCATAATAAATCTTTTCCAAGCGTCTGCACCGGCCGTGTCTTTGCTCTTGCTCAGCAATTTATTGAGATATATTGATGGTTATTTAGCTTTCCGAGGTCAATTTTTTTACTTAAAGAAAACTTAAGTTAAAAACACAAGTGCCAAAAAAATAATTTCCTGGACACTTAATGTAAAGCAACAGGAAAGGAATGCAATGTCAGTTCCTGCATGAGAGCAGACTCGTGTGCTGAGCAGGAATTAGTTTCTTCCTCTTTGCTTTGGCCAGGCTTGCCAGCTTAACTAATGATACGCAACCTGAGTCAGCCGAACAGAAACATTTATGATTCCCTTGCATCAGCACTTCCGTATATTCACGACTTTGACAAGACTATAAAAATTACAAAACAGTTTTTGAAGCGTCAGGCGTGTTTCTAGAGCAATGTTGCCGTTATTCTATGAGTTAATGCATTTGGCTCATCCCACAATCGTGGCTGAAGTACTGCGGAGAAGATTACCAGAGGACTTTGCTCTGAAGTATATAACAAGCAAATAGCCTTTTCCACATCTGAGCTGTATGAAATTGAGAGATACTAAACTTATTCTCTTTAGGTCATGGTCTTCATTTTTTCTCCTGCCCGCGAGCTGATCCGACACATGGAATATGAGCTGTTCTAGAGTTTGAACAGGAACACCCAGAGTGATATAGAGCTGCATAAATTCAGAGCAGTTTGGCAGCAGACCTGCTTGAAGCTTCTGTCAATAATGTGTTGGTTTCTAGGAGAAATAAAACCCCTCACCTTGAAACCCACTCCCCCCACCTGCAAGAGAGCTGCTCTGAGAGGAAGCTTCTGGTTACTTGCTCTTGTCTAACCTTTACTGCATTTCATTCTCAGTGTTAGGGTGCTTAAAACCATTCAGGAGTAAGAAGAGGCTTTAGCGCAACAGCGGGAAGAGTGCCTGTAATGGGTTGCTTCTGCCTGTGCCTGCCTGAGGCCCGTGGCAAACCGTGTAAAATTAAAAGCAAATGTGTTACATAATGCACAAAACTGGTGCTGTGGCTTCTTGTGAACTTATCAATTCTACTGCACTTAGACAAATTTGACAGCATCTTGCCCACCCTAACTGAATCGTTTATAACGATTGTTTAAGCCAATCGCAGGAATCTGGCACTTAATTAGACTTCCACATGTCTTATCTGATAGATTGGTAGATTGTTCACTCTTCCTGAATGTATTTTGTCAGGTTGAATGTGTGATTTCTTATGGCTGAGTTAAGATTGGGACTCAGAGCTCACTTCTGAATCGTGTCAATATGGGTGCTTTAAGATGTTAGAGGTCTGTTAGAACAGCTGTGACACAGTAGATCTCTCTGACACTCTGATGATTTTTTTGTTTTATTGTACTCTGTACACATTTATGCCACCATGTGTCACCAATTGCAAAAAAACCCCCATAAATAAATAAATAAATCGATTAAAAAATGGTAAAGCACAGTAGGTGTTGCATCGACAATTCTGACACAATCACCCAGTGTAAGGTTTATGCCATAGCTACCCAAAATTTTGGTAATTACAAAAATCACATTTTATGTTTAGGAATGGTTAATCCAGCAGTATGTACGGAGTCTTTATTCTGAATTATGTTTTTAATGCCAAAAAATAATTGTTGTTTCTCATCTGTAAACGTTCAATTTTTCAGTTTTACAAAAAAAATGTAAGAAAACATTTAAAATATATATATTATTTTTTAAATTAAGATGCTAAATTACAGTTATTCATTGGAATTTCTGAACAGTAAAATGAGTTTTAGTGAATGTTGAATGTTGCGCTTGATTAAGTTGCGACTTCTCAGAATCCGGTTGAGTGTGCCGCCTCACATTTGGGTGTAAAAACATGAATTCAGTTTGTTATTTTCCCAATAAATGAGAAATATAATTTTTAGCTTTAAACAAGTTTTTGACAGATTTTGTAATCTCCAAAGGGACTTATTGTACTGTTTCAAAGTTTGGTTGTCTTCCCTTCTACACATTCTAAACTTCTATTCAGTCTTGTGTCAGTTTTTCTCTGCATCCATCTCCAGATAGGATGGCTGCAGTCCTGTGGCCCTCAAACTTATTAATTAGATTTAATCTCTGGTTACAGGATTCAAGCTGCTTGGAGATGTATTGTAGTCTTCACCTTCATCATGCCTTGGAATCCTTTCTTTCTTATCTCCTCAGACAACTTGCTGCTTTTGTTTTTCGTTTTCGCTGTTCTGTGTGGAGCACACAATAATACCAAACACCTAGCCGCGTACTTCTCTGTTTAATTCGTTTAATGACTGATTAGAAGATTGAAGGCTCCTCGGACACTAAATGAAGAGCGTATTCAGTTTGAAACACAATAGCAATCCACATATTTATCTCATTTTGAGAATCATTTTGTTCTCTTTGCAGAACTGTCAAGAATTCTGCTCTTGCCACATTTTGTTTTTCTTTCCACAGCATGTCGAAGACATGCAGGTCTCAATGATTTGTAAGCGTAGCAGTAATCTTGATCATGTCTGCCTACAGCTTCAATGACTCATAGCATGTTGTGAGACCCCCCCCCCCCCCCCCTTTTTTTTTTAGAGGAATTTTGCTCAAGGTCTCAGAGTACCATACCTTGGTTGGAGCTGTTGGAAGGAAAGCGGTCTGACTTCTTAAGGGTATGAAAATGGACCTTCTTGCTGGCTTGACTCTCGCCATAGAGGCCAATAGACTGGACCTGAATGATATAGTTTGTATCCTCCTCCAGGTCCCAAAGAACGCAAGAACGGCTGGTTGTGTTGACCTCCCGGATGAATCGCTGCATGTGTCCATCCTGCCTCTGAATATTTGAATAGAAGAAAAACAAAGCGATAGTGAATTGAATCCAGTTCTCTATTATTTGGCGTGAATTCACAACAAATGTTTACATAGTGTTTGTATTGTAACGCAAGCACTATAGAATGAAGTCTTGAGCTAAGCATTTAGGCTGGCACCTTCTTGGTTCTTTTAAACCAGACATTACAAATGAGGGGTGTCTCTGCTGCCCACTCACCTTTAACAATTTATCAAAAGTTAGGTCCACCCTAAAGCATAACCTGCTCTATGATCTGTTTTCCTTGCACTATCACTTACAAACCAAACATCATGTTGTGCAAAATAAGACCAGCAACCCATTTGCTGATGGTTAGAAAGAATGCAGATTTTAGGTCGTTTTTATGTCACTCCTTAATATACACTCTGTGGTAAAGACCCACCATACATATATTCTAGAGCGAAACACAGTAATTCTCTTTGAACAAGACCTTGAGATTCGGACCAAAAAAACAGTACAATCTTTTTTAAAATATTCACTGTTTAAAAAATGCATTGGATCACCAGTCATAAAAATAAGATACCACAAATGTTTTAGAAATCTGCCAAAAACTAAAAATCTTTTATTTACTAGGCACATAACCAAATGTGACTACTCTGACAAGTCAGAAATTAATCGAGTTTAACATTTAACCACTAAAACTCATTTTTCTGTTCAGGATTGCAGGTATATAAATGTAATTAGCATCTTAATCAAAACATAATGAATAATAATGCGCTTTACTATTTTTCCAGCTTTTTGATAAAACAAAAAATAAGAAAATTCATGGATAAACACAATAATCATATTAAAGCGTTAAAAATAGAATTTGGATTAAGGAACTTGCAAGTACTGGTAGAATAACCATTACAGAAACATTAAAAAATGATTTGGATATTTAGCAATATTGTTAATGCGTGAAATCGCAGGGTTAAACAGAAAGCAAAGAGCAGAGTAGATTCAGTGATAGCATAAATACAACCTCAAAATGGCTCTAAAGGTAAGACAGTCTTTGTTTCACCTCATGAGGTTTTTTCTTTATGCTAGTGCTATAGTCAACAATGTATTTCTCTCCAGTGTCATTAAAAAAACAATCAGGGAACCAATGTGAGGTAGAGGTGACCAACCAGAAAATATTCCAGGTTCTGGTGAAAGTCATGCTGAGTATTTTATCATATTAGCAGTTGGCACTTTATTTTCACCATATGGGGTCTCGACTAGGAATTGATGTCTGATTAAGTTAGACCACAAGTGCCGGGAGACAAGTTTTCACAATCTCAAACTTTATCTTTGACTTCTCCGAACGCTATTGGAGCAATCAGGACCTAAAGCAAAAAAGAATTACTCCTCCAGTAACATGCAGGGATCTCAGCGCTCACAAACAATCTGCACTTAGAGTGACGTCAGGCCAAATGTCTTCTTATTTATTTCTATGGCCGCGCTTGACAGAGAGATTTTATTGTTGGGGGGAGAGAAAAAAGTCATGTAGCTGTCTGTAAACAATGAATAATCTTCTGATTAAACTGCCATAGACACTGAAGGCGAATGCTGATGGTGTTCAAATGCAGCTGCTATACAGGAGGAAGAAGGAGAGTGGGTGTCGTGTTCAGCCCATCAGTCACACTGAATGAAAAACAAAGTAAATGGGTGCATAATGTTTTCAGCTGCGTAAAGCGTAAACATGATTACAGCAGCGTATTGCATTCTGTCATTCGTTGTTAGCATTTACTGGCTTTCCTATTTTAAGCCTGAAATTTTTTCATTATGAAAAAAAAAATGCACTTTTGGCAGCGTCACATACTTCTGTGCATTCATGTTTTCTCTCTGCAAATTGGGCATACCAGGTTTTATTCTAGCTTCACGCTAAGAGCCATGCTCCATTCAGCCAGTACCAATTTTATGCAGGTTATTATTATGCACCACTTCACCAGTCTATCTGCTGGCATGTTGGCACCAAAAACAGGAAATGATGAAAGCTTATTTACAAATCAAAAGGGCTAAAACAACAAAAAAGAAAGAAAGAAGGAAACTTTGAATTTAATTTTCTTTCCTTTTTTTGCATTTGAAGTTTTAAGAATTACCTGCTGTGAGATGGAGAAACCAATTATTATGTCCCCCTCTGGAACTTCCCATGATATAGTTGCAGAGTCGGCTCGCAGGTGCATGACAGACACATTGACAGGAGCTGGTGGCCGGTCTGGAGGAGAGTAAACAGCAAGAGAGAGATCTGTTAATCCAGCAGCTTTTCCAGATATTTGAGTAGACCCACGCCATCTGTGTTCATGAGGGGTCTCTAAAATCGTGCTGGTACTCTGAAGTCTAAGATTCAGAGAACCCACATACTCACTTCTTTCAGTCTTACTTGTAAAATGTAATGTACTGTACTCAGGTCAGGAATAGATCTATTTCTACAGGCATCCACAAACCGTTAGTACACTCTGGACTTATTTTAATTATTTGTAATGTGTGTTTTTGAAGGGACCAGTATTTCCCTGCCTCTTTTAACCCAAAAGTTACAATAAATGACAAATAAATTCATTTAAATAACCTGTGTACTTGCATTTTAAATGAACCTGCAAATATATTTGCACTAGTCCTGACAAGCTTCTGGGTCAGCCTGACTGACTAGCCTTATAGTTGTCTATATCATGTTCACCTCTCTAGACAGGGTTATGCTTCTTCAGCCTGTCACTTTGCAGCCATCTATCATGATTTGGTTGCCAGTACACATGCTGATTGCAAAGTGGGAACAAAAGCGGGGGCAAGCGAAGAGCAGGAGAATTACAGAGTGACGGGGGGAGGCCTGAACAGCGATAAGCAATCACTCAGGTCAGATGAATAGGTAAGATGGGACAGGCTCGACAGTTTGGAACCTGGACACTATCTGTGAGCCTTTTGTTGCTACCATTATTTCTAATGGCCTCTTGGTAGCTGGTGATATGTGGAAAATGTCACATGAGTGGAAATTTTCTGCAATGACATCAAAGAAGACCTTGTAAAACATATACAACTGGCCCCTTTAAGTAATGCTTGCTCTAACGATTCACCTCAAAGTGAGCATTAATTGACAGCTATGAAGTAAATTTGTATTTCAGTCACTTTTGTAAAGTCATGCAGCATGGATTTAATAATACATAGCACAGCTGTCTTGAGATCACAGCATGTGCTGTGCATGGACCATAAAAGATATTGCTTGAAAAAGAAAGATGAAAGCCGAAATGATGAAATTGAGAGGTTTTTCAGATGATGTGCGGTTTCCTGGCTCAGTCGCGCTTATCTACATACGTCTGTCTCTCTTCTTTTTTTTCTTTTTTTTAAAATCTCTGGTACTCCTGCCTCCTATTTTATCTTTGAGAGAATCAGCAACAGTCGCTCTGTTCTGTGCAAAAGGTGACACTGAGGTGGATCCATGGAGCCCGGTTCAGACAAGGTTATCAGTCTCCCTGCCCTAGCTCCCATGGCACTACGTGGCACATGGGGGTCAGGGTCAATCACGAGCATGATGCTCGGTTTCTCTGGCTCATGACACGCTCGGATTGGTTTGTGGAAGGGAGTGAATGAGCTGAACAAGGGACCGGGCTAATTCTTACCCTGTGATGGAAAGTGCGAGAGGAAATTAATGTTCTGTGGAGATAGTCGGGGGGAGGACGGGGGAGGTGGGAGGAGGGGGGTAACACAGGCATTAAGAGGTTTGGAGGTTATATCTTCCTCATTTTGTCCATGTAATGAGAACAACTTTATGTAAGAAGGGGCTATGCAGTGTTAAGACTGACAGAAAGTCTTGTATAGTTTTTGATTTTCTTTGAACTTTGGAAATCCTTTAGGACATTGTAGATATATATATGTACAATCATGTACGACCTTCTGTTGTGACAGTGTTTAATTGTCTTCTGACTGCGAATATGTCATATTTATGCTCAAATCTTTCATCACTCAAATTAAATCCCAACATCCTGGGACTGACTGACAGTAATGGCGCCTTTTTAACAGAGCTCCACAGAAGCTTCAGTTGTTGTTGCAGCAGAGTTACCCGTGCTCGTTGTTTAGCGAGGTCACACTTGACTCCGCTGTTAACAGAGCGACAGACCATTAAGGCTTGATTGCCATCAGCACGTGCCCTAAAGTGAGCCTTCGCCAGAAGCAGGGGGCAGCATTCATCCCAGATGGGACGTGTTCATTTCTCTTTAGCTCATTGTCCTTTAGGTAACGAAGGTCACACGAAGTCGCGCATGGGTAAAGAAACAGCTCGTATCCATGATGCTCTGTCTGCGGATCATTTGGTGATGATGGAGCATGTGACAGTAAAGGGCAATCGGGCCTTGAATCATTGCTAATGTAATGCACTACGTGAAGCCCGCTTCCTATAAGGTGCCGTATCCATTACTTGCAAATTTGACTGGGACGCGCATATTTAAACCTGAAGCATGAGGCATTATAAATGAAGGATTTGCTGAAATGCTTACATTTAAAACTGCTATTCAATCATATGAAAGACTAAATAAACAAAATAGGTGTTTACATTTATAAAACTGAATCACAGCTGGCTTATTAGACAGCATTGTGTTTAATGTGCAGCCCAGAAGTTCAAATGATCCCCTCTAGCTTCTTTGATGTTCTCCACTGCAGTAATGATTGTCATGGCAGAGACTTCAGTACTTGTTATCTGCCATGTGGCTGGGGTAAGCCCCACTCAACGGAATGCATTATGTAAGATCTGAAATAAAAAGGCAATAGGTACATCCCTCTCGGGATGTGGGAGCACTGCCAGGATGAATCATAGCTTATAGCCAAAGCAGAGCACATTAGCTAGTGCCCCATCTAACCAGAGTGCACACACAGACATGGAGAAAAGGCTGGTGGATCTTTGAATGGCTGATGAGCCATGTGGAAATGAGCCCAGGTTGAGTTTATCGGAGCCAGATAAAGGGGCAGCATCTCTTATTTTGACCTCTATGTTTGCTTGCGAAGCAGAACTGCCTGTTTTCTTATTGGCTGCTCATGCTTTACACCATAAGACTAATTGGATATGTTTTATGGTCAGAAAATAAAAGTTCAGATTTACTGTATGAAGACAGCTTATGATGCTTTTTATCCCAGCAATGCATAAGCATGACACGATGGTTAAACAGGAATTTGGAAGTGGAAAATGAGAGATTATGCTTTTACTTAGTCAACTTTAAAAAACAAAAAACAAAACAGTTTGATCGCTGTGAAAAATGAAAATAAAAACAAAATTCAGTGATTTTGAAGTATTTTAAACTGCATCTTTATGTGAAATTAATACAAAGACAAAATATTAAATGTTGAAATTAAAACATTTTATAGTTCAAATCTATAAGATTTGAGTCTGTCAACACAAGACAATATTTGGAATACAGGAATTTTTAAGGCTGGGAATAAGACATTATCCTATTATGCCTTGAAAAGGGATTTCATCTCCTCAACAGCGTTTTGTAGGTCTGTCCCCAGTCAGACCCCAGACTGTCTTATCACAGCGCTGTGATTGAATGTGTGCAAAATGAGATTTGTTGTTGTTTTGCTGAAATAAGCAACGCTTTCCCTGGGGAAAAAAAGAGTTGTCTGGTTGTGTTGCTTTGTGCTGTGTTGCTTCAAAATCTTTTTGTGCCACTCAACATTAATGGTTCCTTCATTGATAACTTGAGCTTCAGTTAAGTTATGTATGCCATCAACACAGTCATGGATGCTATCTTACATACTTTCACTAGCTGGGCCTTATTTTAGGTTGGGCAGGGTTTTTTTAGTAGATAAAGGTGAATGGCTTAATCAAGAATAGAGCTGCCGTTTGGGGAAGACCTCGATGGGGACTGGAGGCGGCTCCCGGGCCTGGCAGATCCCCATGTACTAATGAGAAGTGAAGAAGTGAAGGGAGTGGAAAACCAGGAGAGAGGGTGGGGTGGGGTACAAAAATGAGAACAAACAGCTTGGGGGGGGGGGGGGGAGCATATATAAAAGAAAAGACCCAGAGGGGGCGTGTTTGAAGGCGTGGTCCTCCAAGTGTTCTGATAAGACTGATGCTCTCTCCGCTTTAGCTCGAAGAAGAATGTAAACAAATTCAAACCTAGTTTCACCTAAATGTAAATGAGCTCCTACACTGGACCATTTTTCTGATCTTTTTTTATATCTGATTTTCTTCACACACAAGAGTTTTAACTTCCATTTTTTGATGAATAGATGAATTGGGTAGTGATCGCGTGTGTTTTTGGAAGTGTTTCTGTGCCCATGCAGTGATGTCCACTACAGAGTTATAACTGCTTTTAACACACTGTCTGAGTGCCTGAAGATCACTGCCGCTCATTGTAGATATTCAGCTTTGTTCCCCATGTGTAGAGATTTTCTAAATCTATTAATGTTATTTTGTAAAAGGTTCATGAAATGACCATATATAAAAAAAATCTGCTACAGCTGGATATCACAATATCTGACCTATTTTATGGTGGTTTTCCATTCTTCCCACATTTTTTTTAAATGAATTCAATTGAACTGTATTGATGTTTTCTGCAGTCTTTCTATGTAAACGTCTACACTGCTGCTGCTGCTGCTACTTTAAAAGCTGCCTAACATGAATTTGTGTTTAGTTAAGAGGGCATAAACGGTCCAGGGGGACTGATCTGTTTACTGGTAAAAATACATTTAAAGGCAGAACAATGGCTTTTTTTTAATGTTCCTTTATTATTAGTCACATTTCAATTACCTCTAAGATAGTGACAGTTTGAAGGACTACTTATAGTTTAATCCTTATCTAATATTTATAATGTCAACCTCCCTCGTAAAATTAAACTCTTGCTGACATAAATAAAGGGAAGAACTGAGCCTCCGATTTTGACGTGTTGTCCAGTCAATCTTCAAATGGCTTCATCAGGACATATTTCAGAGTCAGTCATGGGAAGTCTAAATGTTCTCCTCTGCACAACAGGAGGTTGTCACACATCTGCTTGTAAATTGCTTGCTATCGAGCTTTTAAGCAGTGCTGTGCTGCTTTTATTTCCGCTGCAGCACCGTGCATCCCTGTATTACCTGCGAATGCCTTTTCCCTCTTGTTTCACTCTCAATCCTCTTCTTTCATACATGATGTCATGCGGGAGCAGTGATTTGATGTGATCTTAAGTCTCTCGCTTCAATCCACTTCTCTATTTAGTTTTGCCACAGCAGTCTGAAGTGGTTATGTGTGTAAGCGGGCCTGGCTAGCTCCTGCGTCTTTTCCTCCACAATTCAGATCCCCTTGACTGTAGGACCACTTAGCGCCCCTTTCTTTACTGTAGGTACCCTCTGTGTTATTACTCGCAGATCCAGAGGCTGTGAAATGGCAGTGAGACCAGATGGGACACGGCACCGCTCTAAGGTTAATATAATCACTGGCCCAACCTTGAGCCTTTTCAGTTTCAAGCGGACATCACTTTATCCGCCTCAAAGTGTAATGTGCACCAACAGTGGGTGTTTACTGGTTTCTGCAGACATCTGAACAAGACAAGAGTGACACACAAAAACACGCTGAAAATCTACCTTGCGTTTCCCCCTCGTTATGTGTGTGTGTCTGTTTAAAATAAATACTGTGTCACGGCAGATAATTATGACAAGATGGGCAAATATTGGCTTTCATACTAATGAATTCATCTGTAACTGAGAACATCTATTTGTCATGAATGTGTCACCAGGTTTATGAACAGCATATTGCCAATTTGAAGGATGATATGAGCCCGGCAAGCCAGTAAATCCAATAAGTTTTCATTTACATTTGTTTAGTGTCTGACGCTCACGTGGGATCTATTTCCTAATGTGCTTGCTTTTAGCTTGTGTGTGAATGTTAACGTAGGTACTAGTATTCAAGTCTTTTATATCACCTAGAATGACAGAAATTGAGTGTGGATGCTTGTACTGATTGATTTAAGGAAGAACTGCATCTCACTTTTGGTTTTGTCTGGAAAGTGCTGGAATTTTCTCAAAAATTGGAAGAGCAGTGATGAGTTTGATGCGTTACTTTCAAGACCGGTTTTTAACAAGCTGCAGAAAAAGCTTTTGGCCCAGATGAAATAAGACATGAAAATGAAGGAAAAATAAATTTCAGAGCCTTTGTATTACACTAACATTTGCCATAAATACACATTTTCATTTGGACTTCCAAGTGACTTGAAATGATCCTTTTCCATACCTTCACCATGCACCGAATTATCATAAAATTAAGTCACACCTTCTTCTAAATGACTGAATCCAGCACTCTCCTAGCTTAGTCTGGACTGGCGGTAATGAATCCAGCATTTATTTCAATTTACTTTAAACCTCAGAGCAGCCGCCACATTTGTATCTGTGAGTGTAACATTTATGTGTTCAGCAGTGACAAGCTTACGCTCTGGGCAAACTCCACAGAGATCAGAGATGCCTTTTTGCGTCACATGTCAGCCACAAAACATTCGAAAAAAAAAAAAAGAAGCTCTGAATAGGTGTCTGAGGCAGACAGAGCACACCCACCCACAGAGACCGTGAAGTGCCAATCTGATTCTCTCAAGGCGCTATCACATGTAGGACTCAGTTCCCTTGAGAGGCGAGGGGGAAAGTGATAGAGGTAGACAGATAAAGAGACAGAGATACTGTAGATGCATGCACACAGAGGCTCAGGAGACTTCTGTGGCAGAAATAGCAAGGATTCATACATTTTAAGCCTGAAGCGGACCTCGCAATGGAAAGAATGCAAACAAACCACAGTTTATGCACTGGTGATCTGTCTCTTTGCTGCATTGAACTTAAGGCGCCATTGGCTCTGCAACTAGTGTTGTTGTAGTGAAATTAAATGTATGGATTTGGATGTCTAATTAAAACAGGCTAAACTGAATTGTCTTTAGTAGAATTGCACATAATATTACCTTTAAATTGAGTAGAGGGGAAACAAGAATGTGCTCTTTTGATAGACTTGTTAAAATAGTTTTTGGTTTGATTTTTGTTTATCTGTAATCAGGCTATTCAAAACACCAAAGGTATATTTAAAACACTGCAAACACTATATCTGGTTTTATTAGTGATTTAGAGATAGTAAATAAGGTAAGAATAGTGATAATGTAAGGCCCAGATCATACAGCAGGTTAAACAGGTGTTATAAGCTGGATGCAACGGCATAATCGTATTTTAGCACGTATTTGATGTATATGAATGAGTTGTGGGATTGAGGTGCGTAAACCCTTCCAAAGGGCTGTAATAGTTTGAGTAATGGCGCATTTTACAAGGCTACAAGAAGGCACAATAATTAATTTGAGTCTGCTTGAGAGGCTCATACTTACTTGCTCCCACCAAGAACACATCGCTGCCAAAAAGCAACAGGACCACGGAGTTGACAAAAACAAGAAGACGAGCCATGCCTTGGTGGATGTATTTGCTCTTCTTAGATTAATGTTAATATTTTTTTAATGCAAATCTCCTATTATTGAAGGGTTACTAAATTACAGCAGTTCATCTTTTTTGCAACGTGTTGGAATTCCTCTCATGAATGGAGGGATGAGTGACTGAGATCCTGCTCCTCCTCCTGCTGCTTCTAGCGGAATCGGGCTCGATCTGCTCAGTAAACAGATAACCTGTGAAAGTACGTAGCGAGCCGCCTCCTCAGAGACATGTTGTTTTCATTCGGGCTTTTAATCCCACAAGTCCTTCATCCATGTTCCCGTGCGAACCGAGACCGAGTCTGCTGTCCTTCTAAACCTGCCGGTTGGAATCGTACACCATCACCACCGACCTCCGGATCATCGATCATCCGGTGAGCTCAGGTACGAGCAGGTCGCCGAATAATGTGATGCTTCACAGCGGGGTCGCCGGTCCCCCCACGGCCCAAGGGGACGGCGAGGGGCTATTCAAATTCAGCACCATGGACAGCGCCTAAGTTTTCCAGTTTCCGCCGAGCCCTTACGCTCTAAGGTTTTTTTTCCCCCTTTTCTTCTTTTTCTTTTTTCCTTTCTTTTCTTTTCTTTTCTTTTCTTTTTCTTTTCTTTCTTCTTCTTCTTCTTCTTCTTCTTCTTCTTCTTCTTCTTCCTTTCTTTTTTTTTAAAAACTGTTTACAGCTTCGGACCTGTACGTGTTTATTCACGCACGGCACGCGGGGCTGGTCATCCTGCGGACCTTTTTTTTTTTTTTTTTTTTTTTTTTAAAAGCCTCCCCCCACCTCTCGCTCTCTCCAAGTAGCCAATGAGACCAGCGATGTTCCTAACACTTAGCTATTCTGCCAAAGCGCGCGCATTGCACTGATTAATCCTCCACGTGTCATCAGAGGAGAGGAGCAGCTGCACGCCTACCTGTGCGCGCACACCCTCCTCCAGATGCTTTAATATTTCAGCAGCAGTGCCAGGGGCTAATGTTTACCGCAATAGGCTGGCCTGTGCTGTGAGGGAAGCAACAGGGGAGTGAGTGAATGGCAGTACAATGGGACAGACAGCCTGTCCTCCCGTTCTTTCACATGCACTAAACCGCTGATCATAAATACCGGATGATTAGCATTTCGTTCCACCATCCAGCTGCAGCAGGTCGATGTGCCTCTCACCCACCGCACACTGCACAGCGCCCTAAGACACGCCAAACAATCAGGAAGATGAATCACGTTGATAAGCTGAGTGCATTGCCTCATGGGACGAGCGTTTCAAGGCAGATTGCTTATCTACGGGGAATCTGCCAGCCGCACGCAGGGCTACTGCGGTCTTTATTCAGACAAGAGGAAAGAAGTCATCAAATATTTGGGTTCTTGTTACTGTAAAGCAGGGGACGGGTGGCAAATCTTTCAATTACTAGGAATAAAGAAGTAAAATAACACTTACTCACGTACCCTCTCGAAACTTAATCGTGCGTTTAATTCTTTTTCATAACTCTGCCAACTAAATTAGCGCTCTTAACCTTTTAGTGTCCAGTTTTCTGTGAGTCTGAGCAGACGGATGCGACGTTTTAGATATTAGATATGGAGTTGCCATGACAGCTGTCTATTTGTGGCCGACATTTCTATGGCATTTATCTTCATGAGAGCTCAGAAAAGTGGGTCTATTGTGGTTAGCACTCACTGTATTGACTGTATTCTTTTGTGAATGTTCCCTCAGCATGAAAGTCAATATAAATACAGATGTTTGATGGTAAAATTGAGGACTCTGTGATGAGGCAGACGTGTGCTGTTGTTTTTCTTTTTCAGCTTCTGCATCAAGCTTAACTTCTTTTCTCTATAGTGTAATAAAAAAGTTTTTTTTATAGATGTAAAGATTAGTTTATTCAGACCAGTTCTATCTACTATTACAGCTTCAGTGTAAGACTGGAAGTCAGGATAGTTTTGCAGTGATTTGTAAACAATGTACTAAACCTCCTTTGGCAATATTTCTTAAATGAAAGAAGCAGGAGTGGGTCACAGATTTATTATGAGAGTCAAAAGACAGAGATTGACCACAGATTATCCCAAGATCAATCTCGAGCCACTGCTCGAGTCCACTAAAATAGATCTCAAATAAAATAATAAAATCCAGAGTGACATTCCAGCACAAGCTTCACTTAGATTCACTTTTAAACATCTAAAAATAGCCGCTTGGCATCTTTCTTGGCCTTCAGACAACATTTCTGATGGCTAAAGATCCAAATGGGACAGGCAAAAAAAAAAAAAAAAAAAAAAAAACCCATCTGAAAACAGGAGACAATGAATAAAAGGAATTAGATCCCAAACAGTTGAATGTTTAATACTTGGTGATTTGGATTTTATTTAATCTATGGCAGTAGCTTCCTGCCTTTAAAAAATGTTACTGTCTCCTGTAGTGACTTTAACCCATCACAGGTGAAATGAAATCATGCTTTGTGACTTGTTTTATGTAACCAGTGCCAACTTGTGCAAACTAAGCCTGTTTTTGTGCGACTTGGGCCCCATCTACAGATCATGCCACCAAAAATGTTCACACTTCACTGTCATACTGTCCTTCCACTGGTGTAAATTCATTTTTCAGATGAGCAGTGTCAGTCAGAAAGGTGAAAATCAAACTGTGTTTTCATTAATCACTGTGGATTTCTTAAATGTGCAAGTATGAGTTTGACTTGCCATTTTCCAGGCAGTCAATCGTCATGGTTTAACAAGTAAATGAGACTCTTGTTAACCACAAAATATTTTTATATTTTTTAAAAATTACTTTCAAATTAGTTGTTTAAAATTGCAATTCTGACTAGACTTCACTAATGTTGGACTTAATATATTAAGTGCTCTAAACTGTTTTTATCTTCTTGCTTAAACTTGAAAAATTCACTATGAGTGCATTGTACACATTTCCAATGTAAATTAGAATTTACAGTATACTGTGAATGATTACATTATGAGGTGAAGATCAGTTTTGGCAACTCAGTTGGTGGAATGTATGTGCTGTACAATGAAACCGTACTTTGTAGTGATGATTCTTTTGCTTATAGGTTACAATGAAGATGAAAAAAACCCCTACAAAATCAGACCCAGGCAACCATTTTAATACTATTTGAGCTTTAATAACTAACTTCACAGTTCATTTGTCTTGTTGATCGTCATTCACACTGACTGCTTCTTAGTGTATATTTTCAAACTCATTATGAACTGTTGACTGTTTTCTGTCTACTCTCCGAACTTGTGGTAAACTCACTGAGATTCATTCCTTATACTCTGAAGAAAGAAAAAAATGGCTTTTACAAACCTCTGGCAGTATTTTTGTACCTTCACGTAACCAAAACATCTTTTTATGCAGGTGGTGTCTTAAAAGGCTCATTTTAATAAATGCATGAAATGCAGAGAACCTTTTAAAGGTAGAAGGTCACTTCACACCTTGGCTCCCTTTTGAAACCTATTTATCTCTCTCTCCTCCTCTTTACTTTGAATTCTTCTCTGTGCTATTAGGTCTACATTTAGTTGAATAAAACTTTCAGGAAGCATCTCTTTAGCATCCCGGGGTTTAAAGTCCCTAAAGGAAAGCATCACTTGACACGAGGAAGACTTAAAGTGTTAATTGCTTGGTGTTCAGTGGCCAGTAAAAGGACTTTATGAGTAATGAGATATCAGGGACTTAACAAATGACAGCAGACATAGACTCTTTATTGCTCCGCCAGGTTATTTTCAGATACTTGAAGTGTAATATTAGAAATATTGCTATGCATTAAAAGTTTTTTGGCTTGGGTATGAAGCAGTTCTAAAGTTAATGGTTATTTTGTAAAAGGACATTATAAAACACTCTATGTAGCTGTGGTAGTAAATTGCTGAATGCTATTAATAATACTTAATAGGAACACAACCCATAAATATTGCATGCAATTTCCGTCTTGTTGTTTTTTTCTTCACATTATTAGAGTATGTTCTTTGGGACGCCAGTCAAAACCAATTACGCTGCTAAAATAAAATAAAATAAAATAAAATAAAATAAAATAAAATAAAGGAACACTATAATCAGAGTATAGCATGTCTGTTAAACCTATGGGTTGATCAGTTTCAGCTGTTTTAGTGTTTATGAAATGAACACCAGGACTAGAGTGGCAACAATGAGACAACCTCCAAAACACGAATGGTTTTACAGGTGGAGGCTGCTGACATTTTTTCCCTCTGCATCTTTTCTGTTTTGTCTTTAGTTTTGCGTTTGGCTAGTGTCAGTGTGCCTAGTGGTAGCAGGAGCCGATACCTGAACCCTACAGAGGTTGCACAGGTAGTTCAACTCCTCCAGGATGGCACATCAGTTTCTGTAGGAAAGCTGCACGGGGCAGTGGAAGGTCCTTAACCAATCAAGAGGACTGGTACCTGCTTCTTTGTGCAAGGAGGAACAGGATGAGTCCTGCCAGAGTTCTACAGAATGGCTTCCAGCAGGCCACAGATTTGAATGTCTCAGACAAAACAATCAGAAACAGACTTCATAATGATGGCCTGAGGACCCAAAAACCTCTTGTGGGCCTTGTAGGGACTGTGGAGCCCAATTGGCCCTAGAATACCAGACTTGGCAGGTCCTCCACCGGCACCCTATGCTTTTCACAGATGACATGATGACAGCAGGTTCACCCTGAGCACATGTGACAGACATGAAAGGGTCTGGAAGAAGATGTGGAGATGTCTGCAACATCATTTAACATGACCTTTTTGGTAGTGGGTCAGTGATGGTGTGGGTAGGCATGTCCATGGAAATTCTGACCTCCACAGGCGATGGCACCCCAACTGCCATTAGGTTGGGGAAATCCTTGGGCTGACTCATTGTCAGACCCTACACTAGTGCAGTGGGTCCTGGGTTCCTCCTGGTGAGTGACAATACCTGGCATCATGTGACGAGATTATGCAGGCAGTTCCTGGAGGATGAAGGAACTGATACCACTGATTGGAACCAATGATCACCTGACCTAAGTCTAATAGAAGGACATTATGTTTCAGTTCATCCAACACTTTCTAAGTGTTTCTTTATTTCATTTTATTTTATTTTTTGAGCTGTCTATATACACTCAACAAAAATATAAACGCAACACCTTTGTTACTGCTCCCATTCCCCATGGGATGGACGTAGAGACCTAAAATTCATTCCAGATACACATTATAACCATCCCTCCCAAACAGTGGTCACAAATCAGTCCAAATGTGTGGTAGTGGGCACATCTGCTATATTGAGATAATCCATCCCACCTCACAGGTGTGCCACATCAGGATGCTGATCTGACATCATGAGTAGTGCACAGGTGTACCTCAGACTGCCCACAACAAAGGACAACTGACAAACCCACAACTGCCCACCAGGAAGAAGGTTGATGGTGTAGTCATGGCCTACAGGAGGTATTCAGCAAAGACAAAGTGTCATCTTTGTCCCCTATGACAGCACCATCGACCTTCTTCCTGGTGACCTGCTCTCTTCAGCTGCTTATACAACCTGTCATGGTTGGAGCAGGATGGAGAAATACAGCTAGGAATTGTTGGCTCCAGGAATCATCTGCCCGTCCTCTTCCACCTGTCCTCTAGGAGCTGGTTATTTCTTTCTGATGATAAAAGATAAGACTCTCAGACCATGTAGACTCATGGCAATGGGAAAATCCCTGTAGGTCAGCAGTTTCTGAAATACCTGTCATATGATTGACTCATTAGGTACCAGTCGAACAGTTGCACCTAACAAAATGACTGGTGAGTGTTTGAGTGCTTTAAGTATTGATTTAATAATTTGGGGGAAGAAATTAGAAAAGTCTTAACACAACACTTGGGATTACATGAAAATTTAGGGCGATATCTCTACAGCACATAAGACACAACTTAATTAGGAGAAAGAGAAGCAAGCGTGTAACACATCACTTCCTTTTAAAGCGGTGGTGGTGAGCGTGTTACTGTAGCATAGACTATCATACGTTTCCACACATATACCTGATAGACACCACGTAGGTCGCAAATCAGACTTATCAATGTAACATCAGGGCAGAGAAGCTATTATTTACATATACGTATACATGACTGGCACAAATGTGTTGCCTTATGTTTAAATGACTGTTAGTTACAACAGTTTACCAAAGTAGTTGGAATTGAACAATTTGTTTTGTTTATTGTAATAATGCGACGATATCACAATGTACATGGAAACAGCATCAACCTTTGTAGGCCTGTGCGCTCGTCTGCTGTCATAACACCCCCAGTTTTTACTGGGGAAATATTGTCTGTATTTGAACCTGTTTTGGCTGGGGTGTCTTGCTGTATAATGTTGCAATCCCTTTAAAGCTTTAGTCTGATTTTCACCTACTTGTGAGGGGAAATGTCTGATCCTGGTTCCTTTATGTTCAACAGCTAGTCCCAGGCTTTGTCTTTCTGCCTCTGTGCTGACAGTTGAGTTCTTTTATAAGCTTCTCGTTTGCTGCGGTTGTAGTCGGTCATCTTCTTGCTTTGGGTCTGAAAGCAAAATTAATGTGAAAGCAAACAGTGCTCTCCAGAACTGAGAGGCTTTTAAGTTAACAGTTCTTCGAGCAACTGTGTTTGCTGTACATGCAACGATTTGATGGATTTAACATTTAAAAATTAGCTGGATTTGTGAGAAAACACAAATCCGAGCATCTTCACCATTGAGTGATGTTACGTGAATAAGCTCTTGAAATTGAGCTTCTGAGTGTTGTAAAAGGCATCGCAGAGATATAGTATAACATTAGACATATTTTTCTTCTGCGTACCCGAGAAAATGGCCTGTTTATCTCACTTCTTGACCTCGTGCACAGCAAGTTTTTACAGATTCATTTCATACCGCACGCATGAAAAGAGCTGGGCTTCTTTTTCAAAGTATTACACATTAGTTGTTAAACAGCCCATAAAATTAGGTAATGTTTCAGGAGAGAGATGCAAGTCATTATTTTTTCATAGGTTTAATCAGAGAACACAAAATAGCTGCTATTGTGAGAGCAATTTCAGTGAAATTCATGACTACATCTGTTCACCTCTTTCCTTATCTGCACTTTCTTATCTATTCTGGTAAAATGTTCTGGAAACATCGTCTGTCACGGGTTCAAGAGCCCTCAATTCTATTAGAGCGAACACATTTGATTGATGGACTCCATCATTTTAATGACATCAAAGCCCAAGAGAGAGACCAAGAGAAAACATGTTTATGAGGAGCATAATGCCAACTAAACACCACTGAAGACATTATTGGAAGATGAAAGCACATCTCTTTTCATCTGTGGTGATGTGCTTGTTTTTTGTTTGTTTTTTTGTCCCAGAGGGCCATGCAGGGTTATCGCTATCAAATGCTAATGATGTGTTGCCTTCTGGGGGGATCACTCATTAATCTGTGTGCGAGCCACTGTTTCCCTTCATTATTACTCTAAGCCAGCAGTCATGCACAGGAGGAGGAGCGAGGATGATTTGGCCTTTAAACCTCTACCCCTCGCGTCTTGTCATCTTGCGTTAACATGAAGCTCTTTTCAGGGTGATGTTTCTTATCAATCATTCTCCAGTGTGAGATTTTCTTAATGGCGATCCTTTCAGTTGATTGGCTGACAGACTGCTGTGTCGATGTTTGGCTTTGCCTCATAACTTAATACGCTCATCCTCAGTTGATGAGTTTATTTGGATGTTGAATAGATAATTCATTCACGGTAAAGAGCGAAATTAACATAAAAAACAGCCTAAATAAATGTGTGTGTGTGTGTGTTGCCGTGTAAATGTCTTTCAACACGGCCTTCAGATGCAAAGAAAGCCAATTAGAGCGACAGAGACTAAATACATACAGATGACTGTGATAGGATCAGTGCGTGACAGAATGGTTAGCTGTGTGGATTTCTGTGTAATTGCTCAGACTGATATGTGATTTATGAAGAATTTGTGAGCACAGCTGTGAACAAGGTGGAGAACATACAGCATTTGTGAGTATATTATTTTTTGGCCATAGGCAGAGCGGCATGTTGCCTTCTTTTTATTTTATGAAAACAGTTTAGGGGAAGTTGGGAGAAACTAGCAGTATGCAAATAAACCCTTTTTACTTTAAATGCAACTTAAGACTCAGTGTTGACATTTTGTTATTAAGTACTTTGATATACACTACTGTTTCCGGTGAGTTCACCAGGACTATTCTCAAATACCTCTATGAAAAATTTCCAGAATTTTCAAAGCTATCATGCATTATACTGTAGATACATTACAGAATGCTATACTGTGTAACACTGACATCTGCAGGATGATAGGAGTATAAAAGAACTGCGGCACTGTGCCCTGTGGCCTTTCAGTTTTTCACTTCCCACTTTAATTTTTTAAAAATACACATGTATTTGCATTTTCATATTTGATTTGCATTGTCCACAAGGTGAAAAGAGTAATCTAATTACAGAGAATAAATAATCTATATAATTGATTTCCAAGACACTGCTGGTATTAACCAGTATGAACTGAAATTAAACTACTATTAACACATTCATGCTTGCAATCATTAAAAAAAACAACAGCAAGAAAATCTAAAACACTGATACACTGTCGCTGATGCTGACATAGCACCTGCCATATCTGATATTAGTATGCATGGGACAGAATTCATGGATCATATGAGAGATTAAAAATGTTGAAACGTCTTTGGGTCTTCTGCGAGGTTAAAGATTAATTTGTATTTATAAGGAAAAAGTCCAGTGGTCAGGCATATTAAAAACATTTCAACTGGCTTTACAGGCTATTTTAAAACATATTCAGTTTTATATTACAAATGTCAACATAAAATCACCTGCCATATTTTTTTTAAACAGACATGGCAGACATTTTTAGATATAATGCATGTTTATTCTCATGTGCTCTTATTGAATAAGATTAATAACAATGTTTTATATATTTTAAGAATATGGTTTTTATTTACCATCACTATTATGTTAAATGACAATTTCCCTCTCCCTCAAAATTCAGAGGCGCTCAATCAGCAATAACAACAAAAAGTAAATTTCAAACGGATGTATTTCAGGAGGAAAAATGTGAAGACAACTACTAACTTGGTATGCGAGACTGTTCTAGCTTTGTGGCATTTTAGGAATGCTGACGCACACTTCCTGTTTCCTGTCCATTCAGGAAATGGCAGAGTTTCACCCCTTGGCTAACACAGCCATTCCAGTCTCTTATCACTAACTGTCTGTGCTCCCCCTGGGAAGGCTCAGTTGAAGACTGCTGTAATTTAGTAGTTAGCTGCTTTTAAAGGCTTCCTATGGGTTGCCGTTCAAAATGGGGGGTATGTTCGGGTCAGTCACCCCTTTCATCATTTTAACATGATCGAAACTAGAGTTAGTAACTCAGTCTACACATTGCTGCCATTTGTTTTCACGAGGGAGGTGATGTACTTTAAAGTTATTTTTATTTTTGTTTCATCCAGAGTGTTAGCTTTACTTTCACACTTAAGATGTCAAACGTCTTTTTTAAAAAACAAAACAAAACACAAACGCTGCTATTTTCTCTAATGATCGGTGAACTGAGACACATCCTCGTTGTCTCAAACACCAAACTGTAAAAAGTGATAGTCACCACTAAAGCCCTACATGAGAAATGCTTTTACAGCATTGTAATTTCAAATTTTTGATTTAAATACAAGAACTGCAAGTTCTTATTTACAAAAGACATAAATGCAAGAATAACGTCTCTTTGCTAAGCACTTAAAAAAAATCTGCTGAATTACTTATTTTTTTTAGAAAAATAAAAAAAAGTGCAAAGTATTGTGCATGTAATCTCAGGGTTCTAGTTTCTGTACCATGCAAATGTTTAATCTTCAACTTTACCTGTGCTGACTTCTCTGGGTCCAGATGTTGCTTTACAACATGAGTGAACTGTATTTGTATATCCATCGTCCTAATACGCATCATACATCAGTTCTAAGAATGCAACCTTATGCTCCATCGAGAAAAGGCGCTGACATGAAGCCGCGTTGCATATCTGACTGATATCCGCTACAGACAGAAGAAGCCATGAATATCTTTAACATTCACTTAGAAGGCAGGTGTGAAAAACGTATCCATCACTCTATTTAAAAGAAAAAGTATCATCAAAAAGCTATGTGGTCCTTTATCCATTCAAGTCATGGTTTTTTAAGAGATTTCATTGTCCACAACGAAAAACATTCTCTTTTTCTGTCATCACGGCTGCATCTCATATTGTCCTTCCGTGGCAATAAAAAAGTCGTTGAGAGTGTTCTGAAGATATTCAAAAGTCGGTCGGTCGTCAGGCTTCTGCTTCCAGCACACCATCATGATATCATACAGTTCCTCTGGACAGCCGTCTGGACATGGCATCCTGTATGACCTGTCTAGACTCCTGATCACCTCTGGGTTCGTCATACCTGATGAAGAGAGAAAAAAAGCATGCACTTTGACAGATACTTTGTAACTTTTTTTTTTCATAAGATAGCAAAGCAATATTTGAGCTGTTTTCTGTGAATATGAAGTTATTTCAAATAACCCATACCTGGGTATGGTATTCTTCCGTAGGTGACTATTTCTGTCAGGAGGATCCCAAAGGACCAGACATCCGATTTGATGCTGAACGTCCCAAAGTTGATGGCCTCTGGAGCCGTCCATTTAATGGGAAACTTAGCACCTGATTATTAGACAAAAGTAAAAGGAAAAAAATGGAAGGAAGTTGTGTTACTTGTTGTTCACTGTGAAGGATATGTAGGTGTGTTCGCATTTGTGTAAATGTTTATTTTCCTTTTAATGTGGGATGATTAATGGGCAGGAAATACTCTGAAATAATGAGAAAGCTTTCCATTAGAGAATTTACAGATCATTCTGTCGCTCTGATAAATCTATGGGTTCTATTTTCTTGTTTTTTTTACAAGATTTTCAATCACTGTGACAGATTTATATGTTTTTAATTCACAGAGTTAGACAAAATGTAAATACAATTCCAAATATATATTGATATTAGAATATACACTTGTATACACCTGATTGAAAATTATGGGCATTGTACTCACACTTTTATAACATACTTTAAAAACACAATATGCTGTTTTAAAAATAATTGAAGCAATCACTCTTTACTAATTTTGGTAGGGGAGGAGGGTGAGTTTCTGCTAACAGAGGAAATGACCTTCAGCTCAAAAAAGGATTTCGGCAGCTGCGCTTACATGTGAAGTGGTGATTGAATGCTATATGTGCTATATGTGCCTTTTTCAATTAAAGTTAAGCTCAGATGATTAAATGAAATCACATTTTTTCTATTTTACACATTCGCCCTCACACGCGCACACACCAAGCAGTATATCGCTCCCGACGAGCATCAACAAGAGTGCTTTGAAACAATTTCAAAAATCTTCCTTATAATGAACGACGCATCGTGCTGCGTGCACTCCTGTGTGTACCACCGCAGTCATAGTCACAAACCCCGTAACTCAGTTCAAACATGGTTTTACTGCTTTGCTTTTTTTGAAACAAAAGTAAATATAACAAAATCTCAGCAACTATAAGCTACGGAAACCTGCCCACCAAAAATCAGCACATACCAACCAACTCATTGCAATAGAGCATGCATGCTGCTGCAAATCCAGAACTTGCCCGACACAATGAAACGAACGCTACAGTATTAATGCACAAGTGCAGGCTAGGAGAAGGACGCAATAGAAATAAGTAATGTGAAATTACCAATTTTAAGTGATGGTTTCTTAATCTGTGAAACAAATCAAGTTATTAAAAAAAAAAAAATCAGTATCTTAAACAAAAAAGGTCAAAATTTCTGTGTAGACATTTTTTTTTTAAGTTTCCACTACTTAATATGATTTAATTATCTGTTAATTATTGAGCACTTTGGTTTAAAGTTAAGAATTGAATTCTATATTCTGCTGTATATTAACTAAAGGCCCTCTTGAGACATTTATCAGACACTATTGATTGTCGTCCTTAATGTTGAAAACTACAGAAAAATACATTATATAAAAACAACCTATATTACTAATAGAAGAAGGAAAACTTGGGTCATAAATTTCTAAAGGAGATGGAAATGTGTCTTCAGACAAGACGTCAGCGTTTCTTTGTGACGCGAGTGTTTCTAAAATCCTGTTTGTGGCACCGGAGGCGCGTTTACGTCAAAACTACTGCACCTTCTTGAGCCGTGTATTCTGACTCGATGATTCTGGCCAGGCCAAAGTCTGCTATCTTGCAATGCAGCGTCTCGCTGACCAGTATGTTAGCTGCACGCAGATCACGGTGGATGTAGTTCTTCTTCTCAATGTACGCCATGCCTTCAGCTATCTGGTATATCCAAAGAAATAGCAGATTTGTTAGATCAAATGTCAATTCAAGAAATGTTGGTTTTCCATCGTAAAAACACACAAGACAACAGCACATCAGTTTGATAGGAATCTGAATGTCTTATAAAAGCCGAGCACATGCAATGAGGCCTCTACAGCGAGCTGTATGTGTTAATACTTATGTTCACATTGTAAAAAAAAATGACAGTAGAGTGGGTTTAACAGGATGTGCCAACTCTCAGGAAGTCAAAAGTTTTTTGGAGGGCCAAAAGAGTTCTGGGGGAGCTCACTGTGGATGGAAAAATAGCATGATTTCCTGTCCGGATGTTAATAATTGACGTAGGGTGAGGCTTTCAAATCAGACAAGCAAAAGCACCACCACAGAAACCACATAGCATCTGCTGACAGTTTCCGTGTGTGTGATGCCAAAGCGCATAGTATATGGTACTTTCAAAATGTTACTGTAGAGCAGCAAGAATGTAAAAATAGACATTGAGGTCAGCCAGATGGCTAGTGTATTTGTTTTTTAACAAAGCATACACTCATCTTTTAATTAAAGATTAAAGTCACGCTGACTATCACAGTCAGAAGCAGCAGAAGAGACACAAATGAAAGAATTATGGAAACACTCAGAGCAAAAAGAAATGTTTTGGCATTTACAAGATTACAGTATCAGTGACTGTTATCGCTGAAAATGTCATGCACACACGATAGTTAACTGAAATCATGTAACTGAATTTCTTTATTAGAAGTTTCCTACCTGTGCTGACATGTCGATCAGCTTATTTAGCTTTAGCTTTTTCCCTTCGTCTGTTTTTAGAAAGTCTAGAAGACATCCTGCAAATAAAAAAAGAGAAGCACATATTATCTGAAACTACTGTGGTTTAATTGAAACTTCTACCTACATATCTCCTAACAGAAAAGCTCTGTAATGTTCCAGTTGTTGTTGGGGGCTTTTGGATTGGTGCACATTTTGAAAAATGAGGATACGGCAGAGTTGTCTAGCCGTTAGCCATAATAAGAGCCGTCTGTTCAGTCTAAAGTGAGTCAGTACAACAAGCACCAGTCTAATCAAAACCCAAACCAAAGATTTTAATATTCATTTCCTGGTGAAGTCAGTAGGTGTGATATTTAAATTAGCTTGCCTTTACTACAGAATCTCATTTAGCACACCAATACACCGAACATTAAGGCCTTAAGCAATAGCCATATAATCAAACAGTTGCAAAAGACGAATATTAAAAGAGTCACAAATATTGTTGTTAATGTGTTTAGATAATACATTATATTCCTCAACTTTGGGATGAATATAAAAAAGAAAAAGTGTAACATATATCTCATGTCATCTTATGTTATCTTAATGTCCACGTGTATATATTTTTATATATATTTTGGCGTAACAACTCTGCGATCGGCCCTGGCGCAGATGTTTTTTTACGCCCCCACCTTGTTGTTACCGTAGCGGCTATGACTGTGAACTTCTCTATAACATTTGCCAAAAAATGGTTGCATAGTTGACGTCAACAGGTTCGCACACATTTCCGCAAATGATAAAAGCAAAGTCAGGAAGAACAAGTAATATGTTTCAAAGCATGTTTCCCACCAGTGATACGCTTCAGAAAAGGAACCAACTTTTAATCAGTTGCAATTGGGTAAAATTCAGTTCATAAGTTAAATGCTTTCTGCATGAGTAAAGTTAGGCCTTGGGTGACAAACATCTGTAACTTGTGCTATGGTTTATTTTATCAGCGATATCAACTGGGCGCCTCCCACCTTCCAGGCGCTGTGGCGCTGTGGTACACCACCAGCTGCATCGTTAGAAGGTTTGCATTTTTGCTAAATTTTGTATGTTATCAACACTCTTTTTGGTTTAGTACTAATTGGGAAATGTCAGGTATTACTGTTTTATTGAATGATACAAGTTAGTTGCCAGTTTATCAGTACTGGAATTTGTAATGACGACTGAAAATTTAAAATGTAAAGAAGAGAGGGGAGAAAACACCCTTCAGCAGAGAGCACTCTGCAACTTCCCTGTTGACAAAAAACAACAATAAGCTGATCCAATCAGAGTGAAGAGTGTAAATGATTAAATAAATAACAAGTGTTACGCAAATCTGTTTGTATTTCGTGTCTCTGGAAGAAAAACAATATTGGCTGATATGTTGGAATATCAGATTTACAAATCACCAAATGTTGGTGTTTGTATCAATCTTAAAAATCTTATATTTGGTTGGCCTATAGAATTAAGACTAACCAAAAAATCGCTCTTTGCCCACAGTTTCGAACTGCTTCCAAAAAGATATTTTTGTTTATTGGAAACACTTGTGTTGTTCGGACAATCAAGACAGCCCTTAATGCCACTGCGACTATGTTCTTTAATATTTTCAAGTAAATTGTTTTAAAAAACAATCATGAAAATCAGTACCAGATTACTTCTGTTTTAATTTATTGGTGAAAGTCCAATTTGTACTACATTATATATATATATTGTAGTTAATATTTAATTATTAGCAACTCTTAAAACTCTTCTTTGTTTCACTTACCATTGATCATAAATTCGGTGACAATAAGAATGGGCTCCTTAGTGACAACAGCATGAAGTCGTACCAGTCGGTCATGCCTCAACTGCTTCATCAGGTTGGCCTCCTGAAGGAAGGCCTCAGGCGCCATTGTCCCCTCCTTTAAGGTCTTAATAGCAACCTTCTGGGTGTTCTTGTAGTAACCTGCCAAATAATTCAAACAGAATGCTTTATTGACTTTGCCGTCTTGGTTTATTAGGTGTCTTCAAACAGTTTGATCGGTGGCTTTCCCTTACCCATCCACACTTCCCCAAACTGTCCGGCCCCCAATTTCTTCACCATTTTCACTGTCTCTCGAGGAATCTCCCATTCATCATGGGCCCATGGCTGCTGAGGGGCCATAGGCTTACAGGGAGCATACAGTCGCTGACATAACCCATCTGCCGTGTCTGCACCCAAATACGATACATTCAGATATAACAAACAAAAATCTTTTCCATCTTTCTTTGCACAAGTGATAAATATAGTTACAGAAACTATACATCTCATCTTTCATTAGATAATTCTAAAAGCATGTTTGTTCGTGCATTTCTTTTTCATAAGTTGATCTTTGAGACAACCTTTCTCAAGATCTGGCCTGCTTATCTTGTGGTTTAGTCGCAGGAGTGGAAAGACTATCACTCCTCTCACTCAGGAAATGCACAACACATCACAAGGGTCGAACTTCCCCCTTTAATTCAAAGTCACTGCAGATGTTTTAGAATTCAAAGCAGCAAGCTTAATATGAGTCCAATTAATGCAAGATGCAGGTTTTACAATTATAAATGCTGAATTGGAAACATGGAAACAGAAAATCCTGTGCATAGATATGGTTTCTTAAATTATACATCTCTGAAAATACAAACTTTTTGAGGGTGGAGATGTTGTATTTGTAGTTGTTACTTACGGGTATAGTATTGAACCAATTCCTGTAGGGTCGGGAACGTGTTGGAAGGGGAGATGTAGTAGCCACCTTTGTCCAAACAACGGATTTTGTAATGTTTTACTACATCTCCTCTTTCTCCTTCATAATCTTTGACTGACAGCGAGAATGACCCTGAGAGGGGAAAAAAGGACATTTGGGTTTATTGACCACAATGAAAATAAATAGAGGTAGCTGCTAAAAATGTGAGTTGTGGCATGATCTCGGAAAGATACTGATGGTGGTCACCTTTACAGGTCTCACTCTCTCGAATTAGAAAGGACCCTGGTTTATTTCCGGGTGCTAAAAGTAGCCTCTCGGTTTCTCTTCTGCCCAAATCCTTGAAAAACCATCTGCAAGAGAGAGCACCACAAAACCACAGAAGTCACTCTTCCTGAATATAATAATACAAAAACCCCGTATAACAGCATTAATCAATCAATAGATGTGTGCTACATTTCATTTCATAATATTTCAAGCTTACTTTTCCACTTCCAGCGTATCTGCTCTGGCTACATAATTCGATGGTATCAAGCCTTCTTGTCCAGTCGTCAGCAGTCGGGCCAGCCACCATTCTCCGGTTCTGTACACCAGACAAACATGCCGAATTCATTTTATTTCTCTGTGCGCTTTCTTTATTGTCACTTTCACTACTGTGGGAACCATAGAACGAGACTTACTCTTGCAATACTTTAAGTTTGTCTCCCTTTCTGAAAGGCAGATCACTGTCGTTGGTCGCTTTGAAGTCGTGTTGTGCAATAAATATAGTGTCATCTAAAGGAAAGAAGAGCACAGAGTTTCTTTAAAAGTGTATTTTTAATCTAATTTTTACCTGACGTGATCCTGTGTTCTAACATGCGCAATTTGTGGCAATATTGTTTTCATTCTCCGAGCAACCGCTGTGTTATTTTACATCTGTGACATTAACATTACTTTCATGTGTTTGCAATCTCATCTATTCCCCAGAAGAAAACAGAGGAAATTCAACCAAGATTTTGATCACAAAACTGTAGCTCTTATTACTGCCACTAATGTCTCTTAACGCAGCAGCAGTTGGGTCCGTGAATGCAGGCCTGTCACTTTCCACTATGATGGTTGATATATGCAAGGAAGTTTGTGATTACCATTATTTGTATAGGCGTTTCCACTTCGTCCCTTGAAAGAATTGGGAGGAAAAAAAGAAGACTTTGATTATGTCCAGTGTGTCAAGTAAACCTTTTGAGGTAATTAGAGTAAAATTAGTTTCACATCCGAGTAAATCTTTTTAGTGTTTTACTTACTATATGGTTTGATGACGGGGAGGCATGTGATTTGTGTTTTCCTTTGCGGAATCCTTCTTCTTTTTCTTGTTTCTCGCCACTGCAAGTGCAGCCCATCCTGCGTGTTTGGTGGAAACCTCTTTTAGCTACGTTACATGACGCTAACATTTACTAAAATCACATATCTAATTACAGAATGCACTGTTTAGTGTAGTATCAGTAAACAATGATCCAATAAGTTTCTGGAAAGAGACTCACATAGCTACAATGTGCTTATTACTTTGCTGTTACCTGATCAAACAGATGAGCTTTACTGCTGCTGTTTTTAGTCTCCACTCCTCCCACTGCAGGGCCTGCTCTTTGACTTCATGCCCGGTGCTGGAAAATGACATCTAATGACTCAAAATTGCTAAAATGTATTTAGTGAGCGTCTCTTTAGGTGTATCGCTTGGTAACAGGTGACCCAAGAAAAATAATAAAATTGAAACAAGAAAACAAAAAAACTAAAACTGGCTCTCAAAAGAGGAAGTGAAAATGTGTTTACAGCTCTTTACCATTGCATTAGCATGTACAGTTTATGGTGGGGCTTCATTGTCATGTTCCAGTTAAAAATAGAGGAAAAGAAAACGGCTAAAAATAGCTAAAAACACACTGGTGTAGAAATGTCACCAAACTAAGTGATGGTGTTAAACAAGAACTGTTGTTTATCTGAAGCAAGTTGTATGAGGTGTTAATGTTAAAAGTTAAAAGTGTTTTTTAGATCACAAAGTCAAATATAGTTGATGTAATGTGTATTACAGAAGCTAAAGATAATGACTGCACATGCAAATACACAACACTGATAAAATAATGATGTAGCAGATTTGGACTGTGTGTGTTTTATACTGTAAGCGTAAGTACCGTATTATGAATATCGATGGTTTAATTACGTCTTAAAATGGAAAATTACACCTAAAACAGCAAGAGCAGTGCTTTAATATTCAGTGGTTTGTAATAACAAAATGTCATGTGAAGAAATGCATGACTTTAGGGAGGCTTTACACAAACCGTTGACTTATGGATTTCACCCGAAAGAAAGTGATAATTGGAATGAAAATTAATAATAATAATTAGTCTTGATACTTTTGCCAATTTTCTACCGCACATATTTTATCATCCACGTTATGCGTTATGTTTTGTTTAATTTGTGATGTGTTTTACCAACATTGTACAACATTATTTAAATAAAATAATACTTACACTATTATGTTCACCACTACCTCACAATATCTAGAAATTCTCAGTCCCTGTCACTGCTCTATAACGTCATATTTTCATTCAGCAGATAAATACCTTTAGCTTGTCTTTGGCTCGTGTCTTCAGAAGTACTCCAGATGCAAAATGTCTTCAATTTCCTCATTGAAAACTGAGTGCTTGTCAGTGTGTCACTCTCACTCACTCATTTTGGTTTGGAAAGTTTCTCTCTCTCTTTTGCTCTGCTCTAATTTCTCTCTCTCTCTTGCTCTCGCTCTCTCTCTCTCTCTAACAGTGAAGACCAGGACCTCCCCTTGGGGGTTACATTCAGTTTACTGGAAACAGACAGCAGTTTGCTTTTTTATCTGCTCTCTTATATTTCTCCCTTGATTCTCAGGCAGATGATCTACCTACAGAGTGCAAAAATAATCTTCTGATTAAACTTCACTTGCAGTAGTTACTCTGCCCCAGTCCTGCAATTAGTCAGTGAGCACAACTGATAACTGTATTTCATCTATTAAAACTCACAAATGTATGGTCCTCAAAGTTATTGGTCAAGAAGGACTTTAGGTTAGTTATCAGTAGAGCTCGTTGTACTTCAGAATGTGTAGATGCGGTCAATGATTTGCAAAATTTGTGCCTGTGATCTTTTTTTAAAAAATGCAAATGACCTTTGGTATCAAATCAACAATGCGATGGAAAAAAGAAACGTCTGCACTGTTTTGTATTGTGTGTCTGGGTGATTGGTGTTAAATGTAGGTGTGGTGGAGTGTTGTCTGCTCAAGTGTATAAGATGCAAGATAAAGAAACAGGGCATGGTTTCCATGACACACATTTCAGTTCCTCTGCTGGCCTCTGCTACTCATATCTTTACCTTTCAGTGTCAAGAAACATGTTTACAGTAATACTGTAAAACAATACACAATTCGAGCCACAAGAGGGAGTGTTTAGCTACTAGTGGGATGTGCAACCACCCTGGTAATATACCCCTTTTATAAATTTTATGCAAGTTTTAATGTCAATAATTGATTGCTATTGTGTTAATTAATATTTTTATTGCAGTAACAATAGCAACAAATGAGGGCCTTGCAGCTCTTCTTTTGCCTATATTGCCTGATGACCACAGAAAACAGTAAAGTGTGAATGTGTATATCCAAAAAATGCACCCAGTTTCAGTCTGTTTCCATGTAATAACAGAGCAAGATTTCACAATTCCCATTTACTGATTTACTGATACTTTTTCATTATAAAGGCTGTATGCAATAAGTTCTATTACACAGGAAACCCCAAAATAGTTAAATATAGTCATATGAAAATGTTATGCCAGCACTCTGTGCAGTACTGTAAAAAACAAACAACACTCATACGGCTTCCATAGCAATAAAGAAGGTAAAGGTAACCCAAGAGCCACATCTGAGACTCTAAATGCCTCATTCAGTGCAGCATGTTTACAAAACAACTGAATAAGTATGGCCGGTTTGAAAAGGTCACAAAGGGGAAACGCTCTTCTCTCTAAAATGAGCATTTTAGGCTTGCAAAGATGGATCTGAATAA
Source organism: Rhamphochromis sp. 'chilingali' (assembly GCF_963969265.1). Classification (NCBI taxonomy): domain Eukaryota; kingdom Metazoa; phylum Chordata; class Actinopteri; order Cichliformes; family Cichlidae; genus Rhamphochromis; species Rhamphochromis sp. 'chilingali'. Next base: position 9,082,567 of record NC_137932.1, on the reverse strand, counting down.
ACCTAGACTACTTAAATACTGTCTTTTCAACCAACACGACCAGCATGAACATGTTTGGCCATGATGCTTTTGCCAAACAAACCAAAACCAAACACAGCATGTTATCACAAACGCCTCATACCACTGTCTAGTATGGCGGTTGGGTACCTTGCAGGTATCGACTCCACCATGAACTCACCGTTAAACCAAAGTATTTTAGAGTCAAATGTGAGGTCATCTGTCCAACAGCTAAAGTTTGGCTGAAACTGGATCTTGTACAATAATAGCTGGACAATGCACAGCAGCAAACCTACAAGAGTATGTCTGAAAAAATCAAGATGTTTTAGTGACCCAGTCAAAGTCCAGACCTCAAATGCTGTTACAGGATATTAAGAGAGCTGTGCATACACAAATACCTTAATTTCAATTTCAATTTCAATTTTATTTCTATAGCACATTTAAAAGTCACAGGTACAACAAAGTGCTTCACAGACGAGCCACACTTGCAGGTTTACAGCAAAAGAAAACAATCAACAACAAAAAATACAGTTATAGGATGGTACTATTGCAACAAGCATGAACCGGGAAGAAATTAAGCTAAGTAGTTTGAAAGGCAAGCTTAAACAAATGGGTTTTTAACCGTGATTTGAAAGATTGAATAGTTTCCGACGCACGGACATCAACCGGCAGGCTGTTCCACAGTTTTGGTGCAGCAAAAGCAAAGGCACGATCCCCCTTCGTCTTTAGTCGAGACATTGGTTGCATTAGGAGCCCCTGATTAGAGGATCTGAGTGCCCTTGTAGGGATATATAAATTAAGAAGGTCAATCAAATAACTGGGTGCCAAGTTATTTAAGATTTTAAAAGTGTATAGAAGAATTTTAAAAACAATACGGTACTTGACAGGAAGCCAATGGAGGTTAGCTAGAATAGGAGTGATATGATCCTGTCTTCTAGTGCCGCTTAAAAGGCGTGCTGCGGCATTCTGGACTAATTGTAGGCGTTGGATGAGGGAGAGTTGGAGGCCTAAGTAAAGAGAATTACAATAGTCCAGTCTAGAGGTTATGAAAGCATGAATGAGCCTTTCAAGGTCCTTGTGTCGTAGGTAAGGCATTGCCTTCGAAATTTGGCGTAGTTGGTAGAAGCTAGTTTTTACCACTGCAGCCACTTGCTTATCTAATTTGAGGGAACTGTCCAGCACTACTCCCAGATTTCTGACAGTAGACGATAGATGACTGGCATAAGAACCTAAGGTCCCTTAAGAAGCTAGTGTTAACTAGTGTTTTTCATATAAATATTGCAATGTATGAAATGAGTGTTATGACAATGTTCTTTTTCACACGACTGTGTGTTGCTTATAATGACTTCTCAATGCAATACCACCAAATACTTAATAAAGATACACTTTAGGTTAGTGAGTCGAGCATCGATAGGACATCTTTCTGCTGGTATATAAAATGGTTACTGGGCAAAAATGTGGCCATAATTTAATCTTATGTTAGTTAGCTTACTTTTAATGGTTCTGATACTATTGTTGTTTATAGCACTAGTCAAAAGGAGACTTAGGTTTGGCAGTATATATTTTCTTTGGTTTTGTTTTAATGTTGCCTGCAAATAGAAGGGCATACAAGGAATTAATAGGCAGTTCTGAAATACATATAATGTCTGTTTATTTATTGCTTCCCGATGTTCCCCAGTGTTGACACTAGAGGGTGTAACCAGACTTATTCTAATCCCAGATTGTCCTTACAGTAGGTCAGTTCAAAGTTGGGGAATCATTTGTGACTAATTCTTGGCGTTTCTATGTATATATGACCTTTACAATGACATCACCTATAGAAGCATAGTGTTGAACCGTTGTGGATTCCTCTGTGTGTTGTATGTGGTGCAGGTGTGCAGATGTGAAATCGAATGCAAACGTGACTTATCTGGGGCAAAAATTTAGCAAGATGGTGTGCGGTCAGTCTATCAAAGTACAACAATGCTTTGGTTTTTCACACCATACAAAACAGTTAACCAGGTCTTTCCTTTTTTCACCACACAATGCACTGCCAAGGGAATTCACCCCTCTTCTTCAGAGTGAGACAATAAACACAAAACAATATGTCCTTGAGTTATCTAGCAGTAATTATGACCCTTTCATGTCTCCCGTGCATGCTAAATTGCTATTAAATATTGAGAATAAATCAAAGAACCGTATAAGGAAGATATCAGTCACAGTATACTGTAACCTATAAGTGCACCGAACAATAAATCTTGCAACACCGGAAGTGTTTGTTTCCTATGGGGGGGTTTATACAACACACAACGTGGGGATATTACTCTCTGGGCAACACTTCACAGGTTTTTGTTTGGACCACCTGTGCTGTGTGTGGGGATTGTGCTATGCTGTAGTTCACTGAAGGAACAACCTTGCTTCACTGTACACACATGTACACACATTTACACAAAGCAACACACACACACAGGCTGCAGGTGCATGGTGAGTGTTATTGAGTGCGTCCTGGTTACTAACTGCCGTTTCTCTTTATACTCTTTTCTTCTAGTTTTCCATCAGCCCTTGTTTTCTTCCCAGGGCTTGGCGGATGCTCGTGTACAGCTCTGTTGGGGTCCCCAGACATTGCATCCTGCCTGCAGAAGGGTCATAAGTGGCCCCACAGGATAACCTGAACAACAGTGGGAAAGAAAGGGAGCGTGGGTCTCCTTTAGTAAATGCACTTCTGACCACCTCTGTGCCAAAAGTATACATGCTGCCAATAGATACTTTCAACTCCCATTATTAATGTGAGTGTGCACTGCATGTGACTGCAAATGTGCGTGTTTTATAATTGTGTGTTAGTGGGGGTGGGGGTGTTTTCAGAAAAGCTCTACAGTGATTTCTGTGCAGCAAGCTAGTGTTGTTTCAAATCTTACCATAGGTTTTATTTATTTAGATACACAGACAGACACACATCCACTCACACGTGTACTTTTTGTCCATTTTTGATTGTGGTCCCCACAAGATGAGTAATACCTAGATCACGCACATTCACACGCACGCACTTTCCTCAATTTTGATCCCCCTCCGCATCAGAAGTGGCCCCTCTTTGACTTCCTCTCAGTGTGGGAACCTTTTTTATCCTCTGTCACACATAGACTGAGAGAAGGTCTTTCTGTTACATTTGCCATAAAAAGACAAAGTGATTGTCAATAAAGAAGGAACAATTGAGCTCCCCCGATGTATTGAAAACCTTTTGCTGTACCTCCAGGATGTTCATGAGTTTTAGTTGAGCTTCAGTTTTCCTTGTACTATTTTCCCATATTATGCTCTTTGTACTGCAGACATAACACACCACTGGTTCAGCTGTATTATAGCTTCATTTGTCAAATTCACTGTAATAGCACTTTTAATCAGACAGTATACTGTATATAAGATAGCAGCTATAATTTGCTGAATTCAGCATGTTTATCTAGCAGTTATTTCTTCCTTTGCATATTTAAGGTGAAAATAATGCATGACTATAAGATTCTAAGTTACCAGTAGCTGCACTGCCCTTAATTAAAGGCTGCTTATGAAACTTTCAAAAAACACATGCAGTAGGATTTTGCATTAATGTACTTGGGAGCAAATCTGTGCAGCTGTTCCAGGGGCAAGTTGCTCTGAGGTAAACATAGCTGCGGGAAAACCCCTTATTATTGTGCTCCGGATGACGTTCCTCACTCTTCCAGTGTTTACTGTGGAAATTATCCTGTGCCAGCGGGCAGGTGCTTCCTCAAAAGGTCTTTGCTTTTCCAGAAGATTTGAGGATTCAGTTCATCTCAGCAAATCAAACACTCCTGCAACATTCTTGCCAGACAGTAACAAATATTTTTATTCGATAGGATTAGAATTAAATGCTGATGACATTTCGAATTGAAAACAGATTCTGCTTTCAGTGAAACTCATTTTGAAAAACAGTTGATCACATTTCCTCCTCTGTAAACAAACTGGGACTGCCCTTATCGCAGACAGCTTCCATCTCTAATCTGGAGCATGTTTAAACACATAACTATGATTTAAATGAGCTCGTTTATATAAGACTATGCTTTGCTACATATTTTAAGAAAGAGTTATTTAGTGGGCACATTGACATATAATGTAAAAGATCTCTATTCTCATCCCTGCTTACTAAATGGACAAAAAATACCTGTTGGTTGCTGGACTAGACTAATTTTTTTGACTGGTGTGGTGACATCGCACGCTTCTTACGGTTGGCATTATTTCTGCTGTTTGGTACAGCCAAAAGGCCCAAACAACACAAATGAATTGTTGAAACACAGTAAGTCAAATAAGCTCAGGTGAAGCCTAGCAAATAGCTAGCTACTTAGTCAGCACAACTGGCCACACCTCTAATAATAGAAACTTTAAGCCTTAACAGAACTTGAATGGGTGACGTATAATAAAAACCTCCATGTTCTCTGATACACACCCACGTTGGAACAGTGTCTCGTACCAGGTTAAACGTTTTTTAATTTCAGCTATAATGCTACAGTCATGCTAGGGAAAATGACAGCTAGAGACCACAGAACAACAAAACATTTTTCTTGATGTATTCAGTGAGTGTGCGATCTTTGAAAAGGTTTGAAAAGGGGACCTTGCAGACAATTGTCGCCTTCAAAGCATCTCCGGTGCATGAAGATTGCGAAAAAGTCAGTAAGACTGAAACAGTCTGCCCAGAGCAGCTCGGAGAGCGAATTTGTTACATTACTCCTTAGATTACTTTCATGTTATTCTGTAACATGACTTTAAATGAACTATCACATAATTATCAATTAAGAACAATAAAGCTTAAGCTAACATGCGGTCACAAATCCCTATGCTAATGAGGGCACGCACAATCTTTCTTTGAGGGTTTTTAAGTTTTAACTAGTGCTGTCAGCGTTGATCTCGTTAAAATGACGTTAACGCCCATAACCGTATTAACCCCGCAAATCTCCGTTAGCGAGTTAGCGCGGATTGCCCTGTGCGTGGGGCTACACGGCGTCAACGTGCTACGTGCTACATCAAGTTGATCGCCACAGTGATTTTACAGTAGTAACATGTACAGTTAAAAATTGAGGCTGCAAGCCTGACTGCTCATCAACACCTTTATTAGCTGTTGAAGTTGAGGCTCTGGTTGCTGGGCTGGGGTCAGCATACACTGAGCTTCTAACCTAACTTCACTCTAGGTTCCTTGCTAGCTTTGCGTTAGCATGCTGTCTGTCCTTGATGCAGTTTAACATCATACTCTTGTCCTTTCTTGTCCTTTTATTGAATAGAAATAAAAACATTAGGCCCCTAAGCAATTGTTCTCATCTCCACACATGAATTGAAATTTTCTGATTGTTAAACAAGAAGAGAATGCACGTTTGATGTTTGTTTTTCTTTCTATCCCCATAAACTGAAGAACCTTTGCAACCCGAGTAGTTACATCATTTTAACTGTACACACATTATTGAAAAATAAAAATGTGATTATAGTTGCACTTCATACCCAACAGTATGGGGTGCTGTTTGCAAATTGAAACATGCTGAAATTAACAGCAACATTTTTCCACAGTTTAGCTGAAAACATTGGAAGATCTGTTTTGTTGGCCATCCAAAGGTTCAGCAGTAGTTCACCCTTCAGCAGCTGCAGTCTCCACTTCACAATCGCCGCAGCATATGTGCAGCTAAATTGCTGGACATGCTGGTATGCAAGAAGTGAAGCAGCTCATGGTGTTGAGAAGTGACCAACAGGGAAGAGCAGGCACACAACCTAACCACTACCAGCACACTTTAGCCCTGGAGGTTTTTGTAAAGCTTTTATTTTGGTATTTCCAACATATACAATAAATGTGCATGTTAGCTAAGTATTTAGTTTCCCATAACATTTAGATTTAACACAAAATTGTGTTTTAAATATAAAAAGCTAAATATTTTAGTAAATTTTGTAAAAAGTGACTTGAAAAATATGGTTTAGTAAGGTTTTGAGCTAAATGTGGAAAAATGTTGCTGTTAATTTCAGCTTCAGTTTCAGTTTGCAAACAGCGCCCCATACAACAGTGACCATCAATGTGCAATCAGTCTGCCATCAGATTGCATTTGAATGGAGTCAAGTTGTCAATTACATAAAAGCTGTTTGTGATACTCAGCAATTAATTGTGATAAAACACTGACCTTTCAGTTTGCGATTGACTGTGGTTACCCAGAGGTTGAAGGTGTTACCTTCTTGGCTGATCCAGATTAGCTTCATTTTTCAGCCCCAGAGGATGAGACTTTGTTTTAGCTTGTTTAATTTTAGCTTAGTTGTATATGATGCGTCCACAGACCAACTTTACCATGCCACTGGAGATATTAAATAGATATTTAACTCCCTAGCAGCTAGCTATTTAATAAATTTGGCACACTGGTAAACCACCGGGTAAGCAATATCCTTTATTAATCATTTATTAATCAATCAAAAAATGAAAACCCTCTTTTAGGTTCAGTGACACAGTCAAATTTGCTAGACTAACTAAATGACTCAGCAGTGTCCTGGATAGGCAGAAGCTGTGCCAGCTTGTTAGCGACATGCTACACACTTGTCTGCACACTTGCCTGTCTCACTAAGGATGTGGTAAGACATGCATTTTCATAACAGTCCTACGCAGTAACCAGACTACTTGTGCTGGTCCATATTCATATTCCAGACCAGAATGTGAAAACACCCAAACACAGAAGAATTTTTAAAAAGTTGTTAAGATTTTATATGCCTATTTTTATAGCAGCTAGCTTGCTGTTTTATCTATAAGAGTGTAAGCTAGTCATGGAGGGACTTTTATGTTGCACCCATGGTTTTGTATGAGTGTATGTTGCACCCATACACCCATAAAATGAAGTTCCATTTTCAATTTTTGCATACTCAGTTATTTCCCAAAGGGTCACCATAGCTGATTGATATGCATGACTTCGCAAAGATTCAACACTGAATGTCCTTACTGATGCAGTCATCCCATTTATTTGGGCTTGCAACCAGCACTAGTAGTAGTTAGCTTGAGTGGGGTAGTATCTGAGATCTTTTGCAAGCAAGATGAATGTGTTAACCACTACACCACAGAAGCCCTCGTGTCTGTGCAAAGATAGAGGGGGAAAAAGCAAACAAACTGCACTCCACATAACTGCACTTGTGAGTGTTGCTTTGTAGAGCAAGGAACTCTTGGACACAGATGGCACGTGCACCTGGAATGACTTAAGAGAGTACAAGCTATATTCTTATTTCAATTAGCTAGATGGAAAAGAGTGCTGCAAGTGACAGCAATGATCGACTGCAAATGGAAACACTGAGAGAGGCACATCCATCCGCTCTGTTTATCAGCTATTGCCAGTTACCAAAAGTTTATTCTGTTCATCTGGATGTAGCGTTTTCAGTGGGAGAAACGTTTCGTCACTCATCCAAGTGACTTCTTCAATCTCAGCTGACTGCAAGTTTCCCCAAGCTTAACACAGAGCCATTCCCCAACTCTCTGTGAATGGTACTCATGGTCATTGATCAGTGGGCTTTGATTAGTGGTTGTTGATGAATGGTCATGAGAATTTGCATAATTATGATTAAGGAACTGACCTCCTAGCCCATTGTTCCTTCAGTGGGCTGATTTCAGTCATGATGCAAATGTACTATATAGGGCTGGATCAAGTGACCATGTAACCCTTAGTTACTCAGCAGTAGGCCTAGACTGCTGGGGCTTCCCATGATGCACAGAGTGTTTCTTGTTCACTCAACTCTTTCACTCTCACTACTTTGCATTTAATCATTAGTTATTATTAATCTCTGGCTCTCCTTTACAGCGTGTCTTCTGTCCTGTTTTTCCCCTCAACTAATCACAGCAGATGGCTGCCCCTCCCTGAGCCTGGTCCTGCTAGAGGTTTCTTCCTGTTAAAAGGGCGTTTTTCCTTCCCGCTGTCACCAGATGTTTGCTGATAGGAAGTTATTGGTTGTTGGGGTTCTGCATTAGAAATAGTCTTAACTTTACAATATAAAGTGATTTTGTGATTTTGTGCTGTGTAAATAAAATTTTATTTAATTTTATTTAATTCACAGTAAATTGTGATGACTTATTAGTATAAAGTATTTCAAACTGTACCATGCTTTATAAAAAAATAGTCATAGCAAACAATGTATATATATAAAAAAAAAAATAATAATTTTAATCTATCATAGGTAGTTCCATAGTGTAGTGGTTAACACACACACTTGGCAAGTGAAAATTTCCTGGTTCCATTCCAGCCAGACACAAATCCCCTTTGGAATGTGTCAGGAGCGACATCCACCATAAAACTCTGACAAATTAAACATGCAGCCCCACACACTGTGGTGACCCCTTGTGGTAAGGGAGTAACTGAAAGTAGTTGCGATCTATTATAGGTAGCGTGCTTATTATGTAGTGGAGATTTTTTTTTAAGTTAAACATTTTATTTGGAAGCCTTAATTTGTTGTGTGAAATCTCAGCTTATAAAAGAACAATAAAATTACTTTCAAGTATGTTTAATATCAATATGTGCAGTACACTGAGCAAAGGTAATTCCCTGTACCACAGAAAATCACATAATTCTTCATGTAATTACAGCTGAATCATCTAAAATACATAAGGGCAGGATGTTGTGATACATAAAACCCAGCTCTGGCTTTCATTACCATCTGCTTACACTGATGGCGATCATCTTCAAGTTTTGCTTTGTATATGCAACACTAGAGTACAAGAGTATATTACATACACAGCAGTACACCAAACACATAAATAAATATAATTCGTTTTTTCTAGGTTGCTGAGAAAACTTATTTTACAAGCTTTCTTTCCAAAAGAGTGTGGGTGCTGTATAAGACAGGTAGAAGCCAGAATCCATATATAATTGATTAGAAAAGGTTCAAAGACAAAATATATTGAACCTGAGAATTATATATTTCAAAAATCTGATAAATAAATAAAGATCTCAATTGATTTTTAAAGAACTTTTTATACACAGCACCCAAACAGTTTTGGGGTTATGGAAAATTACACATTTTTTTTGCATGCTTATAGTAGAATCAAAACCTATTTGGTTAAATAGGATACATTCAAAACACCCACAGTCCTGCAGAAAATGTTAAGCAGCAAAACATGTAAAAGAACTGCAGCAATTCTGACAAAAATTGCAGTATGTGTGTGCATGTGTGACATTTGTAAGTTGTTCACAGGAACGGGACCATACTGTCAAGTTTTGGAAAGCATAGCTCATAAACAGTGCCGTGTTCTGTCTAAGGCTCAGAATTGCAGGTGATATGTAATAAAATACTCTATGATTTAGTTTAGATATGCATTATATACATTCAAGTTTTTCATATTGTTGCATGAGCAGTTTGTGTTCTGCAGATACTAGAATTTGCTGTAGTATCTCATCTTGTGTGCTTGTCATGTTTAGTACTTGTTAAGTAGAGCCTAATAGTGCTACTTAAGATTTAGGATAATCTACATCAATCCTTTTGCTTTTTTTCATTTAGGAGACCTAACCTAAAATATTAAGAATACCCCTCGTTTTTTTCTCCCATGTCTCACTCTCTATCAGTCACCTTCAGCTTTGGCAGAGTCACGGTCAATTCAAAACAACTTCTTTTTCACACTCTTTGTCTCAAGGCTTTTAATGTCATCTTGGCTGTTTATTTCAGGCTCTGAATCTTCAATGTCAGCGTAAGTGCCGTCCTCAGATTCTGCGGTCTTTTTGATCAAAGTATCAAGTGGCTTTAGCGCTTCCTTAGGTACTATGTTAGCTACATCTTGATTGTCTATCTTGCTGGTAACCAAAGGAAGCTGTATGTCACCACTTTCTTCCCCTGGTTCATCTGAGTCTTCCTCTGCTTCGTCTTCTCCATCAGCTGAATCTCCCTGTTTTTCACTCCAGTCTTCATTGGGTGTCTCGGTTTCCTCATTCTCCTTTTCAGAAGCATTGGAATCCTCTTCATTATTATCATGACTTCCATCTGGGATGTTAATACATTCACATTGTGTAACATCATCCTCTGGGTTGTTTTCTCTGATTTCTTCTTTGGTTTCTGATTTTTCCTCCATCTCCTCATCCTCTTCTGGTTTAAGCTCCACTACATCATTAGTATCTTCTTGACAAGTGACATCACTTTCTGGGCATCCACTCTCTGGTTTGTTGGAATTATCCTCTGATTCACTGACAGCATTCTGTCCTTCATCTTGCTCGGATTCATCTTCTGTATCGTCTGTAGATTCCACCTTTCCCGTTTGAGTTTCTTCAGCCTCCTCTCCTGCAGATGTACCTTCTGCTCCAGATTCTTCCCTGCTGTCACTTTCATCAGTCTCATTTTCTCCTGCTTCAGGCTGTCCTGAGTCTTCCTCTGTGGTTTCATGCTTTTCAGTCTCGCCCTCTGTTGTTAAAGCCTCTGTGCAATCTTCACAAGTCAATTCATTTTCACCAGATTCCACCGCTTCCTTTCCAGGTTCTTCCGATTCATCTCCAGTTGTTTCACCTTCTACTAGCTTCTTACTGTTATCTTCATCATTTTCTTCTTCTTTACATTCTTCATTAGCACTGCTTTCTCCGATCTTTTCAGACGACTCTGTCTTGTCTGACTCATCACTGGTTTCATCTGCTTCCTCTGCCATTTCATTTTCGCTTGTGGCAGCAATTTCCTTTTGCTCAGCAATCTCACCCTCACTTAGTTTTTCATCCGTTCCCTTCACGTCCGACTCATCTGAACTGGTGTCTTTGTTAAATTCGTGCTCGGCATCTGTCACATCTTCTGCTGCCTCTTCCTGAGCGACCTCAACAGCAGCTTTCTTCAGCTCATCTTCACTTGTGACAGCACTCTCTTTTGCTTCAGAAACCTCATCTTCTGACTCAGATTCACTTGCGCTGGCGGTGTCCACCGCCACTGCTGTGTCTGAGTCATGTTCAGTTGTTGCAGCCTCTTCTGCTGCACCATAATCTTCAGCTTCATTGTCACTTGTGGTTCCTTCCACGTTTTCTTCAGCAGCAGCGCCTCTGTTAGGTTCATTCTCGGTTGAAACAGCAATCTCTGTTTCGATCACCCGCTCATCTTCGGTTGTTTCTTCAGCTGGTTCTGTGGTGTCATCCTCCTCTGTTGTCTCATCTTCATTTGTGGTGGCATCTAGGTCCTCTCCTGAATCATTTTCAGTGACAGCACCAATCTCTTCACTATTGTCAGCATCTTCTGCTTTAACAGCTTCCTCATTGTCAGTTGCTTCCACTGCAGTTTCATCCTTTGAGTCACCTTTTCCTGCTGAAGAAATCTCTTCACTTACAGCTGTCTTGTCTTCAGCTGATGCTGCTCGATCTGGTTCTTCTGACAATTTGTTCGTGTGATTGTTTTCACCCTCAGACTCCTCTGCACTGATAGCAGGGATCTTCTCTTCATCAGTGACTGTTCCTTTTTCCACAACCTCGTCTTCCTCAGATTCATGCTCACTTGTGGCCACCATGCTGCTCTCGACAGCTACATTTTCATCTTCAGCTGTGGATGCTTCGTAAGTGCCTTCCGTAAGTTCATGCTCACTTGTAGCGGCTGTCTCTCTTTCTACAAGAAACTCATCTTCAGTTGTTGCTATTTCAGATGGTTCATTTGACAGATCGTTACTTGTGACATCATTTTCCTCTTCTTCTTCATTTGTGGTGGCATTTAAATCTTCGTCAGAGTCATCTTCGCTGGTAGCATCAGTCTCTTCTCCATCATCAACCTTCAGTGATTCCACAGCTTCCTCACTCTCTGATTCATGATCAGTTGAGGATACCATAGCAGTATCTTTGTTTTCAATCTCATCTTCAGCATTTTCATGCTTTGATTCTGCTTTTCTTGTGAGACCAGTCTCTTTTTCTGCAGCTGTCTCATCCTCAGTTGTTGCCGGGTCACCTGGTTCTTCTGTAGATTCGTCACCTGTAGCTGTGTCAGTGCTTTCATCTGCAGACTCGTCTTCACTAACGGTAGACATTTTCTCTTCTTCAGGGAGTATTTTTTCTTCCCAGACTTCATCTTTCCCTTCTGTGGTGGCTTCTACTGCTGTATTTTCATCTTCAGTAGTAGTATCTTCAGCAGACTCCTCATCTGACTCATCTTCACTCAAACTGGCAGTCTCATTTTCTGCAGTAAGTTTACCTTTACACCATGCTTCTTCTTCTTCTTTTAAAAATTCATCAACTATAGCTAAGTCTTCATTCACTGCTTCCTCCTGCATCATATGCACTCTCTTCTTTACCTTAAACCTCCCTGATTTACTTTCTTCTGGCATCGGATTTTGTTCAGCTGCTGCTCCTGCAACGTGTGTGTCTTCATCTTGAACCATGGTACCTTCAGCAACATCTTCCTTAGACTTATCTTCACTTGAGGCTTCAGTGTCTTCACTTTCATCTTCTTCTGTTGGTCCATTTAGCGGTTCATCAGCTGTTGCATCACTTCCATCTGCTTTCATCAGCTGGTCTTTCCGAATTCTCATTTGCATGATCATCTGCATTGATGGCAGCAATGTATTCTTTATGGTTAACCATTCCTTCTTTGCTGCTTCTTCCTCAGGTTCATGTTTAGCATCAGATGTCAGAGTAGTCTCTTCTGTTGAAGTCTCTACTGTGTCTTCCTTAGGGTCATCTTCACTCGTAACCACAATATGTTTTATTAGAGCACTCTTATTATAATATACACCATCTTCTTGTTTTGGGAGTTCATCATTTGACCTGATAGCTTCAGCAAATTCTTCTCCATTTGTGGATACAATTTGCACAATTTTTCCTGATTCTTTTGGTTCATGTAACAATTCATCAGCTGTGGCATCCTTTTCATTAGCCCTCATCTTCTGCATGATCAGCTGCATTGATGGCAGTATTATGTTCTTTGCTATCAAACATTTATTCTTTGCTCCTCCTTTGTCATATTCCTGTTTAGCTGTTGATGCCAAAAACGACTCTTCCACTGACATTTCTTTCTGAGTCTTATCTTCGCTTGTTTTATCACCTTTTTGTTTTCGCAGTTCATCACCTATGTCATTGGCATCATTCTCCTCCTTATTTTCTTCAGCAACAGTTTTTTCAGGCATTTCTTTGGCAACATGTTCTTTTGCGTCATTCTTTTCAGAAACCTCATCACGAACTGCATCTTGACTCATATCATCTGCTTCCTTTTCATCTGCTGCAAATTCAGAGATATCTTCAGGGCCTGGATGTACTTCTCGCACTTCCCTTAAAGCTTTAACAATAACTTTTTCCACAAGGGTTTCTGCCGCTTGAGTTTCATGAATATTTCCAGGGTGAGATGCACACTTGATTGCCGTGGCAGCAGGTACAGGTGTCATCGAATCTCCCTGAAGAGGTGTCCTACACGTCATTTTTTTCTTAATGCACGATTCGCATTGACAGCATTCATCGCCGTTTTCACTGCGCTGGTCACTATAAGACGTTCCTGTTGCTGAATCGTCACTTTTTTCTGCATGTGAATCAGTCGATGGTTTGAGGTTGACCTTCAGTTTCCGTCTTCTCTCTTCTGCTTGTGTCGTTGAAACACGGGATTTTGTCTCTCTTGGAGGTCTCGGTTGGCCTTTTTGGCCTTGAATTTTCCACAGTTCTCTGTCAATACTTGCTTGGATTCTTTTGTGAACCTCAGCTCTAAGTTCATTAATCGTACTGTCAAGTTGCTCACTATCTCCCAGGTTCCATCGAGTTTTGAACTCATTCATCGCTTTGATATAATGAGTCATGAACTGTTTTTCAATTTTATTTAATAAGGTTAAGACCCAAGCAGGATCATCTTGTGAAATCATTTTAGCTAGCTCTTCTCTTTCTATGAGGAGAAGGCTCTCAGAGTTGCTGTTCTCTGAAGAATCGGTTTCAGCTTCTGGAAGTTTTTGGCCCTCGCTGAAATTTCTTGCACTCTCGTTTGAGGAATGTGGTGTTTCAGATTGTTCTCTTGGACTATCACTGCTTGCTGGATAATCTTCCTTTTGCTCATCTTCACACATTCCTTCTGCCTTTCTTACTGATGTGCTCTGAACATCTGCATCTGTTTCAACTTCACACCCTTGTTGTACCTTCTTAAACATATCCACAGTGGCGTGAGGCTCAGAAACATCACCATTCACGTCATTGCCACTCTTTACACCATCACTGCTGTTCCCGGAGCCTGTGGAGCCACTGTTGACATCCACGCCAGACGATGACGTATGATTGAAATCATCATCTGCAAAATGGTGATCATCTTTCCGTAATGCATGTTCATTTTCAGGAGGATCACAAAGCCAAAGGGACTGAAGAATACCCATGAGTTCTTGATACCTTTCATTTTTTTCATTGGCATTTTTTGGATCATGGTCTATTAGCTGCAGCTTCACAAGGCAATCCAAAAAACCTCTAGCTGAGGAGCTCAGTTTACGTCCATAAGCTGGAGAAATTTCTGGTAAACTGTTGCATCTGTCTAGCTTCGGATTTAAAAGGACTTTCATCACTTGTATGGAAGAGTTAAATACTGTTGAGGCATTGTCTGCATCAGTAGAGGCGTTATCTTCCTTTGGTGTTTCTTTGCTTGTTTCGCAGTCATTATTAGGAAGACATTTCTTTGCCTCCCCTTCTACTGGGCCTTTTGAATTCTCAGTTGGATTGTTAACAGTATCCGCTGTGTTAATTTCTTCTGTTGTGGGGACAGTTTTTGGTCCATCGCAGTTTTCATTAAATTCCTCTACGTCCTCTAATTCACCCTCTGCTGGCAGTGATTTCAGCCATTCGTTTACAACCTCAGTAGGGGATGCGTTGGGTAGGCTGGATGGGACCAGGTCAAAATCATCAACTTCGGTGCTCTTATGCAGATATTTGCTGCTTCTGTCAGTTTTCTTGTCAGTGACACTTCCACCACTTTCCTTAGTATCCAGGTCACCATTTATCTTGTGAGGAACATTACGTTTTGAGTGACTGTGTGCTGGAGACTCACACATCTCTTTGATGATATCTGAACTAGACAGAGTTTGTGACAAGTTACTTTCATTTGACTCTGTGTGAGATATGACATGTTGTTCATTTTCTTTCTGCTGCTTTGCTCTCTGACTTGTTTCTGACATTGCTGAATGTCTTCCAGAGTTTGATTTGGCAGTAGATCGGCTCTTTTCCTTTGGCTTCATTACTTCTAAATTTAGTGGAGAAACACTGGTCCGCTCAGAAGAGACATCTGTAGTTGTGGCACTTTTCTTTCCACTGATCTCAGATGTTTTGGACTTTTTTGAAGATGATGAAGCCTTGGACTTCGTTGACATGGCTGTAGGTGCTCTGGTTTCATTTTCCCCAACGGTCACGATGGGGACATCTGATTTGCTTAAAATGTCAGATTTTGTTGATTTTACTGACCTTTTTGATTTTGCTGACACAGCACTCTGTGCTTTCTCAGATATCTCTTCAGTATTCTCTTCATTAGGATGGCCAGAACTGTTTGTAGTAGTGATTTCTGGACCTTGTAATTTATTTGACTTTGATGAACTAACTGATTTGGTTGACATGGCACTGTCATCAGCTTCTTCTTCATGTCCAACCGTTTCAGTGGTGGTTGTTCCAGATATATTTGATTTTTTTGTTCTTCCTGAGGTGTTTGACTTCACTGATAAAACACTTGGACTCCTCTGTGCTGGATCTGCCTTATCAGCTACCTGCTCCAGCACTTTTGATTTCCCTGATTTTTGAGAAGTTCTTGTTTTTGCAGATACTGATGTTGCATTTGACTCGGTAGACATTGAGGTCATTGCTCTGTTCTCTGAGTCTTCTGCTGTATTTTCATCAGTGTCATTTAAACAACTTTCAGTAGATATAATGGGACCAGTTGTTTCTTTCTCCACATTGGCTTCATGATTTTCTTTGCCTACAGAGGGTTTTGACTTAGCAGTTTTTGAAGAAATGTTGGATTGCAGTGATTTGGTGGATCGGGCTGATTTTGCTGACAAGGAGCTTAGAGATCTCTGTACAGTCTCCAAATCATTGGCATTGTTGTATTCTGAAGATATTTCACAAGTTGTCGAGCTCCTTGATGACACTGAAACATTTGAATTGTTTAATTTGGCCGACACGCTGCTTGGTGACCTCTCCTCAGTTTCTTCTTCAGCATGTTCCTCAGCAGAATTTCCAGCAAAAGCTCGAGATCCTTTTGCAGATCTCCTTGAACCACTTGACTTTGCTGACATAGAACTTTGTGCTCGCTCTACATTTTCTTTGTTAGCTGATGTACAACTTGTTGTTGTCTTTGCGCTTTCTTCGTCAGCACTTCCTTCACC
Organism: Rhamphochromis sp. 'chilingali'; assembly: GCF_963969265.1. NCBI lineage: Eukaryota > Metazoa > Chordata > Actinopteri > Cichliformes > Cichlidae > Rhamphochromis > Rhamphochromis sp. 'chilingali'. The sequence goes on along the minus strand of NC_137932.1, from coordinate 9,066,324 downwards.
TGGAAATGTGCCTTTTGATTTCGTAGATCGTGTTGAGGCATGCGACTTTGCAGATCCAGCTGAAATGGCACTAACTGCTCTCACTACATCTTCTGCCACATGCTCTTCAGCAGACACATCAGTGACTTCATCAACGTCTTCAGTAATATCAGAGGCATTGGATCTTTCTGTAACATGGGAAATATTTGATTTGACTGACATTACACTTGGAGATCTTTCTTCAGTTTGTGATTTGTCATTATCTTCATTGGAGGTCTCACAATTTGGTACATGAGAACATTTTGACTTTTTGGATTTTGAAGAAATATTTGACCTTATCGTTTGTGTTGACAATGAGCTCGCTCTTCCCTCAGACTCTGCATCAGCAATCTCAGTGCTGTGTTCAGAAGGGATAGTAGTAGCTTTTGATTTCTTAGATTTCACAGAAACATTTGACTTGGTGGATTTTGCTGATCTCTGTGATTTACTGCTTACAGGTCTTTCAGTATGATCAGAATCATGAGATATTTCTTCTACTGGGGCAGCCAATAATTTTGACTTATTGGATTTGGCAGAAATAGAGGATTTTGCTGACATTGCACTTTCTGCTCTGTTTTGAGGTTCATCCTCATCATTTCCTTGCGCTGGTAATTTATGCTGTGAAGCAACTTTTGAAGCTTTAGATTTTAGAGATATAGTAGATACATGGGATTTAGGTGTGGCAACTCTCTCTTCAGCTGGAGGCTCTGCTGAACATTTTGATATACCTGATATTTCAGAAAAATTTGAATCAGCCGAATGGAGTGACATTGAACTCACTGATCTGCTTTCAGTGTGCTCCTCTTTATTTTCCTTTTCTGCAATGCGATCACATTGAATGGCAGAAGATTTAGATTTTTTTGAAACTTCTGAAGTCTTTGACTTTGCTGATTTTGCTGAGCTGGCAGACATATTGCTTGGAGACCGATCTTCATGGTCCTCCAGATCACAGATATCGTTTTCATCTGGACAATGAAATACTTTTGACACTGAGGATTTTTCAGAAATAGCTGACTTTTCAGTTTTGGTTGACACTGCACTCGGTGCTCTTTCCTCAGTTTCATCTTTAGGGTCTCCTACATCAGCAGTATGCGCAACTGTGCCAGACTGATCTTCAGAAGCATTTGATTTGACCGATATTACAGAAGCATGCGATTGAGTGGATTTAACTGACAAAACACTGGGTGATCTCTCTGCAGAATTTTTAGATCTCTCAGAAACATGTGACTTAACTGACTTGACTGATAAGCTGCTTTGTGCTCTTTCTTCCCTTTCATCATAGATCTTTCTGTCCTCTTTAATTGGAGCATCAACAGATCGTTTTGACTTATTTGATCTTGCAGAAATATTTGACTGGACAGACAATGAGCTCATTGCCCTCTCTTCAGTTTCACCCTTAACATCCTCTGTATTGTCAATGCAGTCTCCTAAAAGAGCTTCAGATATATCTGATGTTCCAGATGTTGCAGAGACATTTGACTTTGCTGATTTTCCTGATCTAACTGACAGATTGCTTGGAGCTCTCTCTGTGGGTTCCTCATGATCAACTTTATTTTCTTCCATTCTTGTTGATCTACTAGATTTTCCAGAAACTGTTGATTTTTCAGTTCTGGCTGAAATTGCGCTCTGTGATCTCTCTTGAGTTTGATCTTTGCCATCTATTTCATCAGTACCACTACACAGAACTTCAGAAATATTTGATTTCACAGATTTGTTTGAAGTATGTGACCTTGCTGATTTAGCTGATAAAGCACTGGGTGATCTGTCTGCAGACTTTTTAGATCTACCAGAAACATGTGACTTAACTGATTTGGCTGATAAGCTGCTTTGTGCTCTTTGTTCCGTTTGCTCTTTGTTATTTTCTTCATCAGCACTCTCTGACTTTTCTTTAGTTGATGCATCAGCAGACTGGTTTGACCTATTTGATCTGGCAGAAATATCTGACTGCGCAGATGCTGATCTCATTGTGCCATCTTCACTCTCACCTTCAATAATTCTTTCGTCAGAAGGGTCAACATTGTCTTCTAAGACAGCTACAGAAACATTTGATCTCTTTGATGCTGAAGAAACATTCGACTTTGCTGATCTTTCTGATCTGACCGACAGATTGCTTGGAGCTCTCTCTGTGTGTTCCCTAACTATATTATCTTCCAATATCGTTGATCTACTAGATTTTGCAGAAACTGTTGATTTTTCAGTTCTGGATGAAATTGTACTCTGTGGTCTCTCTTGAGTTTGATCTTCACCATCTATTTTATCAGTATCACTACACAGAACTTCAGAAATATTTGATTTCACAGATTTGTTTGAAGTATGTGACTTTGCTGATTTAGATGACAAAGCACTGGGTGATCTATCTGCAGACCTTTTAGATCTGTCGGAAATATGTGACTGACCTGATTTGGCTGATAGGCTACTTTGTGCTCTTTGTTCTGTTTGCTCTTTGTCATTTTCTTCATTAGAGTTCTCTGAGTTTTCGCTACCTGGACCATTAACAGAATGATTTGTTCTGTTTGATCTGGCAGAAATATCTGACTTAGCTGACTTGGAAGACATAGCACTCACTGCTCTCACTTCACTCTCACCTTCAACGATTCTTTCCTCGGGATGGTCAGCAAAGTCTTCCAAGCAAATTTCAGAAACCTTTGATCTTTTAGATGCTGCAGAAGCATTTGACTTTCCTGATTTTCCTGATCTGACTGACAGATTGCTTGGAGCTCTCTCTTCATTTTCCATATGAAGAGATATATTTTCCTCTTCGTGATCTTTTGACTTGGGAGATTTTGCAGAATTAGTTGACTTTCCAGATCTGTTTGATACTTCACTCTGTGCTCTTTCCTGAGTTTCCTCTTCGCCATATCTTTCATTGGCTTGGCAAGCACAAACTTCACAGGGTTTTGGTTTATTAGATGTGTTAGAAGCACGTGACTTTGCTGATTTAGCTGACAAAGCACTTGGTACTCGCTCTGCAGATATTTCAGAAACATGTGACTGAAGTGATTTAGCTGATAAGCAGCTTGGTGGTCTTTGTTCAGTTTCCTCTTCATCATTTGCTTCTTGAAGCATCTCAGTGCCTTCGTCTTTTGATTTAAACGATGTTGCAGAAATATCTGATGTAATTGACAATGAGCTCACTGATTCTCCTTCAGTCTCACCTTCAATATTAGTTTCTTCAGAAGCATCACCACAGCTTTCAGGAGTAACTGCAGAAGCATTTGATTTTAAAGATTTAGCAGATGTGGTTGATGTATTGCTTGGAGGTCTTTCTTCATATTCATCATTAACTGCAGCCTGTTCTTCAGCTTCAATATCGGTGGGCACGGACATATTAGATTTGGCTGAAGTGTTTGACCCTTTTGATTTTCCTGACACATTGGACTGAACTGATTTTACTGACAAAGAACTTGGTCCCCTCTCCTCTCCCTGTTCTCCGTGTTTGGATCTGCTGGATTTTGCAGAAACACTGGACTTTACAGACTTTGCTGATTTGACTGACAGTATGCTTTGTGGTCTCTCTCCGCTTTGCTCTTCAGTATTTATGTCATCTGATGAACCAACACATTCAGTTGCATCAGGAGGATCGGGCCTCTTGGATCCTTTAGATCTTGCTGATGAATTAGAGTTAGCTGACATGGCATCAGTTGCCTCCCTTGTCTCTTCTGTCTCAACGTTTGACTTTCTAGATGTTGCAGATTCATTTGACTTGACAGACCTAGCTGACATTACACTTACTGTTCTTTCAGATCTTTCCTCTGCATTTCCTGTATGTGGATCTTCAGATGCGCTTGACTCTGTAGATGTTGCTGAAGTGTTTGAATTCCCAGACATGGTGCTTTGTGTTCTCAGTTCAGTTTCATTCTCAGCTGGCTTTTGAATGCTTTTTTCTGCAGATGCCTCAGGTGACTCTACAGAAGAATCTGAAGCAGCTGATGTGACACTAGGTGTCCTCGGCTGAGCTTCCTCCTTTGTTTCTTTTTCACCTAGGAAAGAAGATGCCCTCGATCCTCTGGATTTAATAGACATCTCTGACTTTGCTGAGATGGGACTTATTGGTTTTTCTTCTTCAACATCTTCCTCTGATTTATGTTGTTGATGCTCAGACTTCACAGATTTTTCAGATTTGGAGGATTTAACAGACATGCTGCTCAGTGGTCTTTTGTGTGTTCCATTGTCATCACATGCTTGAGATCCTCCAACTGCAACATCCAAAACATCCGATTTGGATTTTGTCGAGGCATTTGAATGAACTGACATGGCACTTTTAGACCTGTTCTCCTCTTCATCCTTTGTCTCTGGGTCCTGTATTTTGCCAGACACAGTTGATCTGCAAGAGACATTAGATTTTAAAGACATGGCACTTGAACAATCTCTTTGTATTTTGCCTTCCTCTTCAGCTCGGGTGTAGATTTGTCCTTTTGTATTTTCTTCAGATACTCCACAATGACAAGCGTGTGAGGGTTTAGATTTTTTTGACTTGCTAGATTGTCCTGAAGCATTGGATGTTGTATCTTGAGGACTCTGGGGTTGATTTTGCCTAGTAATGGATCTTGTTTGTTCTGATTTCTCATTTAGACAGTTATACAAAGTGGAAGATTGCACGTTGCACTTTGGTGAGCAAGCCTCACTCCCGATGGTGCAATACTCTACAGTTTCAGCTGCCTCAATAGTCTGCTTCACACAAGTCTCTGTCTCCACCACTTGTTCAGTAAGCTCTTCGCTTGATCTAGATACTACTGTCTTTCTAGAGACCACTGTATGTGAAGATGCACTTGAGCTAGATGTTTGAATGCAGCGACTTGCCCCATGTGTTCTTGGTACATTTTTCCAGATTTCATAATCCTGGCAGTGACTGCAGCAGTGAGGACAATGAGGTTCTTCTTGATGTCTCTGATAGTGCTGACTCATGAAATGGTCATCTGGCTGAACAGCAGAGATGTTTTCAGATTCAAGATAGCTCGGAAAGTGTGGGTTATTGTTTCCTTGGTGGTAGTCACAGGTCCTGCCTGTGGTCTTTCTTACTTCCGTGGACCAGTGCACTGTTTCATCATTTTGCAGTCTAAAGCGCACTTTCATCTCCATTGATAAACTGCCATCTTTATTAACACGTACACATTTCTCTATATCATCTTCCCTCACCCCATCACCAGTGGGTGGGCAAGAGTTGACATTGTCTGGTGAATCAGTTCCATCTGGGCCTGACTTGTCAGATGACACTGACTGCCTGATAACTTTGTTTCCAGATTCCAGGTTTGGATGGATGACACTTTTCTTTGAAGGGAGTCCTTGATTTTTCATGCAGCAGTTAAAGAAAAAAGACAAATATTTCAAATTAGGCCTTTTGTTAAAGGTGTACGTTAACAAAAGTCATTTAATTTAGATGCTAGAGAACCATCCATAGCATATCTTTCAGTACTTCTACTTTGTAGTTACTACTTGTAAGAATGTAATTATCACTTTAAGAGTTTTTCCTACTCTCATGTCCGTCAGTGCAGCCACCGGAGCGTGACCTCACACTCAGCTTTGGAAGTTTATCGTCGGATGTTTTCCGAAAGTTCTCCACAATCGATGGGTGAGAAGGCTCCCGGCCGACACAGACAAGAACGCAGGGGCACTGCAGAAGACTCTGAACGCTGTCGATCTGAAACCAAATAACGAATACGTTTGTTTACAGTTTGCTGTTATCTTTAAAGGAACACAGGGAAGATGATTTAAAAAGAATGCCATCGTTAATTACAATTAATCAGCAAAAGTAAGAATTTAATGCCATCTGAAGAGTGAAATTAAGTTACCCTTATCAGTGTTGTCAGATTCTGATTGATCTCTAGCTGCCATTGTTTTGATCCAAAACAATCTAATAGCTTCTCGCTATATACTGTAGGGGAAACATCATTTCCCCCTTTAACAATCTGATCTGGCACACTAATTAGAGTCCCATATTTCAATCAGGAGTTAAAAGTTATACCTTTGGTTTTTGGGCTCTTTCTCACCTTCCCATCCGCACAGAAAGCTTAAGGTGAAGAGGACAATGATCAACTAATTTAATTTAAATTAAATCTAATTTAGAAACAGTATAACAGTGATGAGGTGAGATGAAGGTGGGCTATAGAGCGCCTTGCATCACCTGCAGAAACTCTAGGAAGGCTAAAATTACTTAAATAGCGCTCCCTGTACAAGACCTGGCGAAAGGATACCCAGATGGGCCGTGAGCTGAGCCATCAGCGGATGAGACCTGGATTTGACAGCAGCTGATGTACATATTGGGGTTACATAACAACATATTTGTGAAAATGGATGTCATACTAAGAATGGAAAATACTGCATGTTTTTGTTTCCTAACATTATGAATACATTTTAAAATATTTCAGTGTTATTTTGTTACGGTGATTTTAGTCAGGTGGGGTCTTTCTTTTATTGAGTAATGATGATAATAATAAATATCTTCATTGTGTCAGGACACTGCCACCTCTCGAGCACAGCGGCAGAGTTCTAAATCCCTGCCAAAGAAGGGTGTGAATCATGCAGTGAGTCAAGACAAAGCATCTATCCTAATCCCGGATGATCTCTGTGAAATGACGGTGCATTTGTACGATGATGAACTGCCATTGTGAGCAGCATCAGCGTGGCTCAGCAGTACTGGCAGCTTGCTGAGTGTGCAAAAGAGTTTGACTAAATGTCTGCGTAATTCATCTATATTAATAAAGCTCAGACACAAAGATTTAGTTAGTTTTAGGGTACCTCCAGCTATTATCAAAAGTTTGATAATAAAACTGGACATCATGCAAGCTAATTATCAGCATTAGGATGACTTGTCTCCTGCGTCAGAGATGATTAACCTGAAACAATTCATATTAATCTCAGGGTACAGAGTGTGTACTAACCTTTCAAACAAAGGCCTAGCAGGAGTAACCTTCTTGGTTAATATATGTTTGTTGTTTGTGATCCTTTTTTTCAGATTTCAGAGAATGCAATCTTTTAAGGTTTAAGGACTTATTTTGTTAAGCATTAATAAATGAATTAATTAAATCCTCTTATAGGCATGTTAAATATGTCTATAACAGAATTAAATGACCAAAACACTCTTAGAATATTATGAATCTGTAATATTGTTCTTTCTATGTTTTTAATATTAAATACTCATGTTCTCTACTGTCAGTCATAAAATGCTGTGAAAGCATGTAGCCCCGAAGTATTGAGTGTTTTGTTGATTTTTATCTGGCTCGTGTACGGCTCGTTGTGATGACAGTGCAGTTCTGAATTTTAAAGCCACTGCTGTTAAAGGCAGATGAATTGCTTCATCTGTGGTCACACGAAGCCCAGGTGAAGATAATTAATTGCCATGGTGGAAGACACATTTCTGAGACACCTCTGGTATCAAAGTAGGGGAGTTTCAACATTGACCTGTTTCTTCTCTCTCAAAAATAGCACTGATATGATCAAGATTAATGGGTTTTGGAGCAATCTCTACAATCTGAATGCATGGGTGAGGGAATATCCCCATTTCATTCCCTCACACCCTCATAGTATCTTATCTGGGATTATAACTATTTGCAAAGTTGATGAAATGATGCTATTTATTTATTGACTTATTATGAATGTGCCTGTTGTACAATAAAGAGGGTTATAGAGCAATTAAACACCAAGTAAAAATAGAAAATCTTGTAGATTTGAATGTATTAGTGTGCAGATTCCTGTTTTTACTGAAATGCTTTGTTGGAGGAGCAAAAAAATCTCCTGCAAGCGTTCGCTTCTTTTGAGATCTAATGGTTTTTATAATGTTTTATTATAGGAAAATCAATGCATGGCTTTGCAGGATTCACAAGCTTCGTGTGTACTGTGGACCAAAGAATTAGATTATATGCAAAAGAGTCTTGGTTTAAGACACGAATACAGTGTCAGGGGTCACAATGGTCCCGGTTCCAAGTCAGGATAAACCAGAGGGTTTCATCAGGATAATCGACATGCAGTGTAAAAATTTGTGCCTAATTAACATATGGTCCTTGGTCCTAACCAAAACTTCTCCCTGAAAGTAGTAGGAAACCATTCCTGTCTAAAATCTTATCTAACTCCTTTTATTCAGAAGGTTTGTGAGAGAAAATCAGGAAACCAAAACTTAATATGTGAATTTCTAGCTCCAGCTGTTTATGACCTCACCTTGTGCCCGCCCACAGTGTACAGCTTCCTGATGTGGTACTGCATGAGCTCGGAAACCTCCTCTAAGAAAAGCCCCAAACTGCGTAGACCCCTGCGGTGCAAGATGATGGTCTTTCTGAATGAGGGGTCACTGTTCTTCACCAACACCAGCTTCTTACTGTATCGGTGATGATGACGTTCGTGGCCCAGAGGTGTTTCTTCAGGCCTGCTCGGCCCACTGAGAACATAGTGGTGTGGATTGTGGTGGTGACATGACCGGTGAGTGTGATAGAAAGGTGACAACTGAGTCTCTACTGCTTCCAAGGCATGGGCGTGTCTACACTCTGAGCAAACATAGCATTCGGCTGTGGGTTCATGATGGGCCACCATGCCATGCTGGGGGATTCTGGGTAAGCGGGTGCTGTGGCTCTTAAAAGGAATAGAAGACCTGTGGGTGCCTTCGCCTCCTACAGCGTCAAAACAGTGAAAGTGGCGTCTGTGGGAAGACATTTTGGACTGTGGTGACGTTGATGATTGGGTTTGTGCTCAGAATGGAGGAAGGATGAGCTCAGGTGAGCAGAAGAAGGGGCCAGGTCAGCTTTGGCAAACAGTCCTGAAAGGTTGCCATGTTTTTCTGCAGCTGCCTAGGGTGAGGTGTTGCACCGCACATCTGCATAACCTCCGCTCACTAGAAACAATGTGGAAAAAATACATGAAAATGCATGCGTTGAAAGGAGATTACATTAGAAACATCTTACAAACCAGTTTTTCTGTTTTCCATTTGATCAATCACATTTGAGCAAGTAAACAGCTGGTGTGGAGGGAAAAAAGGGCCACATTTGTTGAATCTAATTTAAATCCACTGACTACTGTCTGATGATGAAATATGAAAATCTGTTAGTACAGCGGTCCCCAACCCCCGGGCCGTGAGTCGAGAGTTGAGGCTCAGGTGTGAAATGTATGGTTTTCAGGGTTTTTATCGTTTTTCAGCGTTATTTTGTTATCGTTTTTATCGTTAACTCTGTTTTCCTGGGTCTTTTCACGTGTGTTATGAATAAATCTTCTTTTTTTCGGTACCATTACTAGTTTTATTTTGTTGTATTTATCCGCGACACCTTAAAGGCCGGTCCGTGAAAATATTGTCGGGCATAAACCGGTCCGTGGAGCAAAAAAGGTTGGGGACCGCTGTGTTAGTGTAATAAGTTTGATACTGCTCTACATTTATCTTGTCTTATTTGTAAAAAAAAATTAAAAATAGCTGTTGTGTCATTTTATCCTTTAATATGTTTAGCCAATGTTCCAGTAAGGCTTTCATTTCAGTATTTCTACATGTCCACATTTATGACTGAAAAACACAGACAAACATATTCCAGTTAAAATCGGATTCATTAAGAGATTTACACCCAAATCAATTACGCCCAAACAAAAAATGTGACATTATATATTGTGACACACGCAGCATGCATGTGCCATATATACAGACTGCTTTGAAGATCAAAGAGTGCATAAAGGCAGGGATAATGAGGCTACAGCCACAAATAAATCCTTAAGTGACTTTAAATAACAAGCTTAAGTCTCTGCTCACAGTCGAAGTGGACATTACCTCAGCGACTGCGCCTGTCACTGACAAAAATAGACTCTCGAACAGCTTCTCCTGCAATTAAAATTCAAGGATTACCTAAAAAAAGCAGAAATATCTGCAATAGGCACAATGCAGCCTTACTGTGACAATACTTGGACGTAAAGTCAATTCATTGTTGCCGGATGGAAAAGGGATGCATGCCCACTATGAAATGCACATAAAAATGCCACAGATTTTTTTTTTTAAATGGTAAAATAGGCTAAGCTTGACTGACACCTATAAAGAACAGGCTTGGCTGTTATCCTTGTTCTTGTATTAGTAATTTTTTTAGTCAAACAGCAAGTGTTTCCTGAAGCTGAACATTTCCAAAGAGAAGAAGAGCCAGTTATTTTGTATTCTCACATGTCATGTTGCCATTTTTAGTCGTTTAACTTTTAAGTCGTTTAACGTTTAAATATCCATTTATATCCCCCAAAAGGTTTTTGATTATTGAAGCCAAAACATGAGTCGAAAAGGGGTTTTTTGTTGCCCACAATCAGGATTATGAATGTCCATTTCACTTAGTTTATGTGTAAATGTTTATTTTGATTCTTTTATAAATGTATTTAATCTTAATTATATCGTCTGTGTTCTATACTAATAAGTACCTCAGTGTCCTGTTATGTGTGACACTGAATGCTGCCACTGTTTCGTGTCACACATTACAGGTGTCTCCTCTATCAGTGTGAACTGATAGTTTATATGTGCTTGTATAAACTGGATGGTTTATGGAAATAAACAATTTCCAAACATAATGCACATAATATTTTATTTTTAAAAATGCCTCAGTGTAATATTCAATTTAATAAATTAAATACCAGTTATCTACCCTACAAAATTTGTTTCTTTTTCACCAAACTGCAATATATAGAAGAGTTCGTGTATGCAGATGGGTCCACTGAGGTTGATACGTAATGTTACAACATGAAAAAAAAAATTACCCAGCATATCTTAAATACTTAATGTGATCTCACACAACTGAAACTGCATTTCATCGTTGTGGTCATTGCATTTCTGCTGTGGAAATTATATTAATTTACCAGCAAGTTTAAGTGCAGCAGCTCAATCAAAATGTGTAGTAACTACAGTCAAAAGCATACACATAATCAGAGGCAGTATACTCACATGATCCACAGTTATAGTCCAGGCAATTAAAACAACTCCCAAAACTATAGAATGTGAGATGTAAACTCCCAGAGAAGTACCATGGCTATTGCAAGGAAAGAAAAGAGAAACCAATGAAAAGTCCTCCCTGAGGAAGCGGGCCTACCTGCTAATCAGATACATGGGATGCTAAGGATAGACTGAAAAGCCTTGCTAATCACCCTGAGATTGGACTGAAATCTGCTGAAGCTTTGGACACATGACTTGGACTTCACCATTGCATAAAGGGTGTTAAACACCCTAAGTTAAACACTTAGAAAGCAACTCCTGGCTCAGCAAAATTCAATGACTAAGCACGATACCCTGTTTTACCTTCATAGCAAACCCTTGTTTTCACTCAAGATAGGGACTGCACACACACACACACACACACACACACACACACACACACACACACACACACACACACACACACACACACACACACACACACACACATATATATATATATATGTGTGTGTGTGTGTGTGTGTATATATATATATATATATGTGTGTGTGTGTGTGTGTGTATAGAGGAAGAGAGAGAGCGATAGATAGATATATGAGCTGAATTGGCTCATGACAGAGCTCTGAAGCATTTTTCTATTTTGTTTTTCATCTTCCTTTTCCTCTTATTGCTTCCTTAATGCCCAGAATAGCTTTCAACGACATTGCCTGGTCTTGTTACTCAGGTTTTCTTATTATTTGTCACAGTGACAGTGGAGACAAGAAAAACCATCTCAGACCCATTACTGTCAAAACCAAATTTTTGGTCTTTTATATAATCGGGTCCATGGCAGATGAGAAACAACACATCCTGTCATTACGTATGTAACAAAAATACTGAAGCAGCGTGTGAAAAACAAAGTCCACCCATACTGCTTCCATGGGGGTTAGGAGGGTAAGTAGCAACTACACGTTCATGATCACTCAATTAACTGATCATCAGCAAGCATGAGCGCCTCTTTTTGTCTTTCTCAGGAGCACAAAACCTGCCTGTTTATCTTTTCATGTTTCAGTCTTTATTGTAGTCTGCTGTGCTCACAATTTAAATATACAGTCTCGGCAAAAAGAAAGTACATGATCATCATCAATTCTAAGGTTTTAAATATCACAGATTAACAATGCAATAAAAAATATACAAAACACAACATATTACACCGAGTCCATTTTTTTTTAAAAACAAAATTCCATGAAAAAGCAGAAGCAGTGAGTGAAATGCTAAGTCTACCTTTTGATTCAGTCGCTTATAGAACCGCCTTGAGAGGTATTAACTTGTATTGATTGTTTTCTGTTTGACTTTATCTCTCACATTGTTGTCGAGGAGTTTTGGCCCACCCCTCTTTACAACATCACTTCAGAGGTCTTTAAACGTCAGTTTATGCAGAGCTGTCTTACGGCCACACCACAAGCACATTGTGGGCTGGATTTTGATTGGGTCACTGCAACACCTGGATTCTTGTCTTTTTCAGCCGTCCTGTTGTAGATTTGTGTCTTTGGAATCATTGTCCTGTTGCATGACTCAGTTTGCTGTCTGACAGATGGCCTTACATTTGACTCTAGTACGCTAATACTTTAGTTTTACAGATGAGTTCATAGTCTGATACAATTTCTTAATATACCTTAGTATATATGGCTGTGTAAAAAACAATGAAAAAAATATTATTATATTCAACCCTTTCTTGTAGTGCTTTGAAAGTAATTTTGTTACTGTAACAGAACTAAAGATAGACCTCCAAAAAGATGATTTGATTGGACTTGTAACTTAATCTCACTGTGATTTAGTTTGAAGTCAGCCTATTATTAGCTTCAGATTCTTATTATGAGAATCTGAAGCATTTATTTGTTGGGTTTTTGTACCTTATGACTAAACATCTCCACTTTGGTTTCATCCACCCATTTTTTTAAATTATCTCTGAGTACTGCGTTGTCTGACCTTGGGATGAATGCCAGGAAGTTCACTCCTGGGAAGACTGGCAGCTCTCTTTCTGTTTTCAATCTGTTAATAATCTTTCTCACTGTTTGGACTTGAATTTTTTTTTTTTGGACATATCGGACATATCCTTATAATCCTTCCCAGTTTGATGGTCACCAACAATTGCTTCTGTAAAATCATTGCTGATGTGTCTCCTCTTTAGCATCGTATTAGCAAACAGCTGAATGTTCCTTATATGTAAAACCTTATAATTTAAAGAGGGTGTTTACCTTTACCATGACTGTATCGCTCTGACATATTGTTTAAAATATGTAAGGATATCCACCAGGTTTTGCAGGTTTTCAAATGATTTACCGGCTGAACATCACCTGTTTCACACCTACTCTTCTAATTGCTGTCTCATGATATGTATTCATTGGTACCTCCCTACAAAGCAATTAAGACATGATGGCCAGCAGAAAGAATTGTCTCATGGGTCGTGTCATTGTAAATGGCAGCATTTAAATTTCCCATTTATTTTCTGGGGCCATGTCATAGAAATACTACAGGAACTGCCCCCCTAATTAGCCTACTTCATCCCAGACTGGCAGGCTGGCACAGTCTCCTCTGACAGATTGCTGTGGCGGTGCATGTAAAACAGTCACAAGGCTCAAAACATTTCAGCATATGTTCCACCTTGTTGTATGTGCTCCACAGCGTGTGACGCTAATTTAAAAAAAATGCACCTTTCTAGTCTAAATATCCTTCTGGGTCAGATCAATCTTTTCAAGGACAAGGAAACAGCCACAGGATGCACGGCAGTCTCTCCTTATCAGGGGCTCACAGACGGCATACCAGTCCCTCCCTGTCCTTATGATGTGGGGAGAATCAAGAAGTGCTTAGTCACATGAGCACCTGTGAAGACTACACGCACATCCACGGGGTGACCCTTTACACCATCTGCTCTTAGTCTTAACAAGCTTGACAGCTCACAGTGGGGTGGAGGTGACCATTTCATTATATCCTGACTCACAGAAGAAAATAAGAGAAAGACCTCCCCTCCACATCCCCTACTGAGTCATGAGGGGAAGGAGTGACTCAGAAGCTAACTGAGGCTAATATTTTAATCGTGGGCTTTCCTAGGGAGAGTCCTCTCCTTAATCAACTTCTGTCAGGCATGCTCTGCCAGCCTGATGGAGGTTTCTAAGAACTTTTAGTCCACATTAAATGGACTTTAAAATGACTCAAATTAGGTTTGCAGCCTCCACTGCATGCGGACGTAGTGTGGATCATAGTCACAGCAGGACTCCCCGAAGCACATCATCCTTCAAGCTTGCACGTGTGCAGTGATGCTCAGGCTTAGCACTCCCCCCCTCCTGGCTGCAGTTAAAATGTCAGGCCTAATTAGTGTGCAACCTGCTGTGCACCAGGACTCCTGCTATATTAAGTCACAGTCTTAATGAAGCATATGTAGAGGAAGGTGAAGCACCGATACATGGCTCCAGTTAAAGGGTGAGGCTTAGACGTTTAAATCAAAGGTTGCCTATAAGATGGGATAAACACTCTCACTTAAAAGGTACATCAGTGGTCACACATGGTCACACTGTCAAGAAACTGGATTCATTTTGGATTCACTGATTCTTCTGGCTTATAGAGTGGAAAAGCCAACAATCCATACAGCAACCACAAATGCTGGCAACTTAAATACTACTAGATTTAGAATGGTGTTTCTAAGGCAAACCAACCAACCAGTTTGCATGTCTATACTATCTTAACTTAAAAACACAAATGGAAAATCTTTCCACATGCTAATATAAAAGCTGCCCAACAACCTCTGCCTTCAACCTGTGAAAGTACTGGAAGACGCCCTAAATCGCCCTAAATCCCTGTTTAAGTCACCTGACCTGACCTTGCACATTAACCCTACGAGCTCTCTCCAGGTGTAAATGTTAAGATAAGCAAAATATTCATTTGCCTAAGTCCTAAGTCCTAAGGGTATAAAACAATAATGATGATGGATTTGCTTTTACATGAAATGTTAAATATGTAGTTCATTGTATTTACATGTGCTGTATTGTGCAGTGAAGCACTGAAGTGGTGTATAAGCGTGCTTATATGTTTGTGTCACTGTGTTGGGATTCATGTGCAGCAAATGTCCTCACATAACATTTCTATTTGGAGCAAAAAGGGGGAAAAAGTCACTATTTTTAGAGCAGTCAGCCTGTTAGGAATGAATCCTATTAGTGACAGCTAAAAGTACTCAAACACCTTCTTCTTTTTGCATGATTAAACCAAGCTGTGGCCCTATCTTTTTATTTGCTAAGCTATTTAGCCTTTTAGGATAAACTGAATATCTACTACTTTGTCTTAAGGGTACAAGACCTGCTCCTTTATTAACCATAAATTGTTGAGCCAAATGACCATATGCTACAAATCAATCAGTGGTTCTAATAGCTTTTGGATTCATGAAAGAAAAAGTTAAAGCCAATGATAACCCTCCTTTGTGTGCTATTACATTTATAGCAATATACACACTTTGATATCTGGAATTACAAACTTACAAGAAAAAGTAAGTCAGCAAAAATCTCACAAAGGAATAGACAATCTATTTAAATATTAATTGAATTTTAAGAGGAGGAATCCTTCAGTAAGATTCATAGAAAGCCATACCTGTTCCTATACCGAGTTACCTCTAAAACAACCCCATTGTGGCATTAATGTGCGATTGCACAGCCTGTTGAGTAACAATTTTAAAAACCCTCGGTCCACGAAGGGCCTTCCCTTAAACCCTGGATCCTCATCTTAAACCCAGGATTTAAAATTTGTACCAAAGGTTGTGTGAAAACTCACTTCACTATTAAATATGCTGTATTACCGCATATGAACCCAGATACAAGCATAAATAACAGGTTTAGCACGTTGAGCCTGCCTTCTATTGAATGTTGGATTCCATACACAGGAAATGTAATCCCCACTACTTTCCTAATCTAAACTTTGACTGTTTTTTAAAAAAAAAATACATAACACTGTTTTGAGAATAGTTACAAATATGGTTGTTCAGCTTTTCTAATTTAAAGCTATACTGTGATGAAAAACCATGTTACACTGTGCTAAAAGGTTAGTGTGAAAAACTCAGACCACAGAGACTGGGAGGAGAAAATACCCTACCTTGTTTTTAACATTGTAGGGCACGAAGTTTGCGAAAAAAGGAATGATGTCAGAAGTGGGATTCGAACCCACGCCTCCAGGGGAGACTGCGACCTGAACGCAGCGCCTTAGACCGCTCGGCCATCCTGACAACTACGTGCTGTACACTCGCAGTCTCATATGAATCATAAAAGCATACTGCCTAATGCCACAACTTTCAGTTATAAATGTTTTAATGTTAACACAAAACGCGTAATATGAATCTAACAATGGCGGGAGCGTTGATGATTTACCTCTCTTGCTTTATAAGATGATTAGGGCAGACGCAGCTACAGGAAACTGACGTCTCCTCTAAAATAACGCTGTTCTTGTGTAAGCAAACCTAAACACAAACCCGTTGTTCTCCCGAACAAGGGAATATAATCTACCATAAACGAATATAAACTGCAGCATAACCCACAGGATAGACATAAACACACGTAGCCGGGGCTTCGTAGTGCTGGGATGAGCAAATGGCTTAAGCCTGCAGTACCTCACATGTCCGCTAGAGGCTGACGCCGACAAAACTACACTTCGATTGGACGCCTAAACGTCTCTGTAAATTAGCAGGTAGGTCGTTTTTTATTTGGATTTCCTCAATGGGAAGGACAGAAGCTAAGCAGATAGAAGGTTGCTATTTGTTTCAAAAGAAGGGCAATTTATTTTTCACAAGGGGGAGTGTGCTGTGGTCCAACTCGCTGCAATGCAAACAATTAGCATTAAAACTGAAGAGCCACTAAATTGGTAGAGGGGAAAAATGAACTGAGTTTTGTATTCGCTGGCTGTGTTGGATGAATATAATGCAATGACATGACAGTAGCTGGGCAGAAAAGGTAACCGTTATTAATAGCCGCCTCATCCATTTAGCTGTTACTCACCGTAATTTGTGCACTCTCGTTATTTTTGTCTGCAAAACTATGGTCCAACTAATTTGTAAATTAATTTATTTAAGATTGCCATGGGCTACAATTATTTAGTCCTTTTTATCAAAGCTCCTAACCCTTTGGGAATTCTGCCCCTTCTGAGTGTAAATGGTGTGATATTAAAGTGTGTGCAATGTGCATAAAAGAGCTGTGATTCTGCAAAAACTAGATATAAATATTTGCAAACGTTTGTTGCTTTTCTGTGTTGTTAAGGAACTGAGAAACATTTTAAGTGTCCAAGGAGCCTGCTGCCAGTTTGCATGCCAAGCTCGGTAACAGAGTTACTTCTGCATTGGAAAAAAACAAAACAAAAAACTGAACTATAGTGTAAGTTACTGTAAGACTATTAGCCTTAATGGTTTGTGACTTCCAGTCCAGCCTTTGTGTGGGCACTTGTAGCTCATAGTGGGTACGTGACTCTAGCTGCTTAATTTGCTTATCAGAGCTTTCAGCTATCACTGCTCTTTAAGTATTCTGCCATCTGTAATAAACATAGACCCATCCAGCTCATATCCTGTTTTGAACCTGTCAACATGGTACTTTAGCTCAAGTGTCTGAACTCCTGGGACAACTGTGTGACTCATTTCCATGTGTGTCATTTTTGATGTTGAGTCTTTAAGGAAACAGGGCCGAGCATCCAGCAGGAAGGGATTCCTTCAAGCTCAGACATCAACAACATCCCGAATATTAAAGCCATAGAGTAAAGTCAGAGGAATGGGAGCGAGGATGGAAATTATGCCAGACTTACCCTCTGCCAAGGTCAGTCACAAGCAGTCTTACCCAGAAATTTTGAGCACACATCAAGGCACGGGAAATGCTGTGTGTCAGAAATGACGTACTTCATCTCTGAATAAGCAGCGATACAGCGATGCTTGTTGTTCCTGTGTACAGGAACTTGCATCATTGATCAGCCACGCGAGACAAAGCTTTCCAGGCCTTGGGCGAAGGAGACTTTAAATATGATTCCAGAGATGTAGATTTGGCACATTTTATGATTTCGATGATAGTAAAGAATATTATAGATGCAACTGACCAGTTTTGGGGGTTTTTTTTGCTACTGAAAATTTTAATCCATTTAATCCAGAATCATCAAGTCCATAGGTTGTGCTGCAGGGTTGCAAACTATTTCTCTTGAATGCAAAATGTATGTGCTTGATAGAGCTTTAGACACATGAAATACACAAGTTTCTTGATTAATTTTAAAGAGTAAGAACTCTTTTTTGTGGTAGTGCATTGACAGTGATTTATACTGTTGAGTACTTATATCCTAATCCAGTGTGGGAATCTGGGAAGTCTGATGGCGATAGTGGAACTTCTTTATAGGATTATCCTGGTAGTTTTAAACATGGCTTTTATTTTTAATATTTTGTGGTGTCTTCCTTTTGTTGGAAAATAAGCCCAGACTTAACAGAATAATTACAAGACCCTCACCAGATACCATATTTTACTTCTTTTTTTTTTTTTTTACTATATTTTCTTTTTTTGCACACATTCATCATTAAAACAGCGCAAAAATGCCTTTAAATTTTTTGATTGTTACATTGTAACCACTGCTATAATGTAACTGCATGCATCTTATGAATGATAAGTGCTGAAACATCAAACCTTAATGGCTGTCCTCGTGTCTCACTAGCTGTCATCAGACAGCCTGCTGGTTTGCTTTGTCTAGCCTCTCCAGTAGCTGTTAAAAGGGGCTCTCTCACACTGCTGAACTTATAACATCACTCATCTAAATCATTACTGCGTCTGCTTTTCAGGATGCATGCTGAGTAAACTCTGTTAGCGCAAGAGAACACAACCAAAGCTACAAATGGAGTATGTGGGCCTCCTAAAATGGAAAAGATGGGGCATGATTTAAGCTCAAAGGCATGCTGCCCTTTCACTTAAAAAGAGCTATGTTCCTATGTTTGGACAGCCCTTTATATTATTGTATATATATATTTTTTTTACATAACTGTGTATAAAGGGAAAACAGAACCATAAAAATATATGCAACCAATTTCTAGGGTTTCCAAATTAGAAATTAGCCATTTACCTGGATATCACGAGTATCAATTAAGAATAGCTGTCAAAAAATTAAGCATTGCAATCCATATTGTAACTAGCACAATGAAAACATGGATCAGCACAGGTAACGTCGCCCCGTTTATTCCCACACACGGTTTCAGTTCACACACACAACAGATAAGTACCGTATGTTCTATCTCTTAAATGGAACAACCACATTGCAATTAGGAAGCACAATAGGAACATCCTCCTCCACATTTAGGTGAAGAGTTATACCACCCCAGGGAAAATCTGCAGCAGTCAAAAACAAGCCAGATAGCGCTACAGCATACGTGCTATAGACCAGTGCAAGCCATGCTAGTAGAGAGAGAGGCACCAATGCAGGCCAGGCTGCAAAAATAGGACACGCTCTGCATTTTTGCAAACCTCATGTTAGGAAAAAAAAAATCCATCTGTAGTAGTATACATAAGTTTTCATACCTTTTTATTTCTCTGTGCTGTTTCTGCTTTGAGATATTAAATAAACATTTTGAAAGCGCTCATAAAAGTTTACTGAAATGCACAGAGGAGAAAAAAACGATTTTTCAGTCCCTTTTTTGTACATTCTGCAGTAGCGCGCAAGCTTTACCGCCTGTGCTGATTTGGTAATCAGGCCGTGCTTATGGGTAAATGGAAATCTAGCCTTCTCCTTCCCCGGGTTGGCAGCCATGTGCTGGCCTCCCTCTGTGCTTTTGCTGGTCGTCTGTATCTGCTTAGAACAGGTGCCGGATCCCGTTCAGCTGCAGCATTCACAGCACAGGTACGGGTGGGAGGCCCTTGGCTGCTCGTTCAGTCCCCCAAGTTTTCCAGGGGTCCCCATCTGTGTCCCCGCACATCCTCTGCCACATGGCACCTGTCCCTCGACGAGTCTGGTCCATTCTTCGTCCGGCGACGTACACGCCTGCCTGCCACCCCACACTCTGCCTGTTGTTGAGCCACAATGAGATGAAGAATAGCTGCACCCATAATCCCTTGCTGTGAGATGTGTGTGTGTGTTTGTTTGTGTGTGTGTGTGTGTTTTCCCTTCTTTTTCCTCCTTTGGCCAGATCCGGGGCCAAGTACAAATTGTAAACAGGTTATAATGCTGCTGTAACACACTCCAACTGGAAATGCACTCCAACAACATTTAGCGTTTGCTGATGTAAATGTGTCTTTATCCGTCACATAGAGTAGTTTAATTTGGTGGAAAGTTCAGTGCATTTACCGCTGACGATGACGACGACGTTGTAATGGGTTTGCTGTTTTGTGTGCTCGCAAAGCTTTGCGGGAAAATTCCATCAGAATTGCTCGGAACAATAAGTTTGCTCCATTGAGCAGCAAAAGCGAAATCTATTTTAAGGAGAGGTCACTTGTGATCACACAGCATTCAGCAGGAGCAGCTAGATAATTCAAATGCACTATATTTTTGCACTATATTTTTACACAGGACGTAGGTTTAAACAGCGTCTTAGTCTCCATGGTATGCCTTAGTCACGTAAAACAAATCAGCCACATCCTCTTGGCCTATAGTTAATGCTAACAACGTCATATAGCGCAAATGTTCATCATCCAAATATGACGATACTGGACGCTCCCTCTCTAGCTACACTTTAGTCCAACCAGACAGACAGCCTCCTCAGTTCCTCCAGAGGACACAATATCCAAAGTGATCACTGATCACCTCGGTCCCAGCAGATGGATAATACTTTACACAGCTGCGAAAGCTCTGGGCTCCGTCCACCCACACCAAGCTTTTCTCTGTTACCTTGACAGTTAGTGTTGCATTGGACCAGTGAGTTGTTTGTTTGCCTAGGGAAGTGACATGACGGCAGAGGAGGAAATAGGAAACATAACAGACTACCTGACAGACTCATTCCATGGGCTTGACCTGAGACTGGAGCTGAGCCAGCCAGCAATCAGAGAGAAAAAACAAGAGGAGCCTTTTTTGTTTGTTCAGTCTGTATCCTTAAAATCATTGAAATTGTAAATTTGTGATCCTGCACATGTGTCAAAAATAAAATTAACCAAATTAAAGGTATTATTAAACTCAGCCGGGGTGGAGAAATCAGCTGTAAGAGAAAAAACTTAACTGCGCATGTGTGCATTAAATCTAAAATTTACATGGTTCACCACCGCTGGTTGACACGTCATTTTGTCTTTCCGTTCTTGATGATTTATTGCAGTTGGGAAAACAGCAATGGCCGTCTTTGGATTTCAGCAGATGGCTCTGACTAAAGGTTTAGAGTGCTGATGAGTCAACTTCGAGCAAGGACAAAAATTGAAGATGACAAACTGAGTGTTTCCCGTAACCAATAGTTTGGCAGTGGAGATGAGTTTGAGATTAAAAAAAATTGCTATTTATTACCTGGCTGCATGCGTTAGTCAAAAACAGCATGGCTTGGAATGTAATTTTAGCACGGTTATTTGCATATGTGTGGAGTTTGAACTTGTTGGTTTAAACCACTTTCATAAATGGAAGCTATGTATCTCTCAATTTATGAAAATTCAAATAAGCTGAACCTATAAATTAGGGGTGTCAAACATAAGGCCTGGGGCCCAGAATTGGCCCACCGAAGACACCAAACTGGTCCACTGGACAGTTCTGGAAATTTTGAAGGAGGGAATATATTTTAGACTTTATCTGTGTCTGCTTTGATACCTCTTTTATTTCCACTCGTCCTACTCCAAAGTGAAAGTAACAGATAATCAATTAAATGATGGGGAGTTCATGTTTTTTTCACCATTTACTATAGAAATGTATTATTTATGCAGTGGGTTCACAAGGAAAAAAAAACCCAAAAAGGGCACATTCTGTCAAATAAAAAACAGTTTTTGTTTTATAACTGCTGGAGAGTAATTTTACACATGTATTTCTTACAAGTTAAGCCCAAAGCAGCACTTCTTTATCATGTGGAAAAAGACAGATGTTTTTCTTGAAATTGTTGTTCTTTTTCTTGAATTAAAATACCTCAATGATTAAACGTTTAGTTAAACTTCTCTGCACTGACAGAAACAGGAGTTTTACTGCTCTGGCTCACTTAAGATCAAAGTTGGCTGTACATGACCTACAATGTAAAATGAGTTTGACATTCCTGTTTTAAATGATAACAGCTAAATAAACTATTGAGAAAAAAATATTAATTAGAAAAATGTATTGTATAATAATAAAAAGCCAGGACTGTGTCTGTAATTTAGGAAAACTACTTCATGTATATTTATGTGTGTATATTATTAGGCCCTTTAGCTGTTGCTGAAATCTACTACCACTGAAAAAAAACAGCCTCCTTCATTCTGAACAAACTTCTGCTTTGTTCTGTAATTTATGTCAGATGATACTCGGTTGATGCTTGCATTTTTGTCCTTGTCACGGCGTCCTACCCTGAGGTGGTGGATTTGATTGTTGAGACATTGCTGGTCATCTTTACCAAGGGAGTCTGCACTAGCACCCTGAGCTGACCTTGACACTTGTGAGGCTGATGCCCCATCAGCGATTCCCTTCTCACCTTAAATGCCTGGGGCACCACCCGTCCGACAATCAGAATATGGTTGCGTGCATATTGACCCTCCACAGAGTTTTAAACCCTGCAGCTACAGAGGGTAATGATGTAACCTCAGAGAAATGAACACCAATACCAGCTGGCTGCAAAGACGAGTATATGATGAATGTTGTCATTCTGGCGCGTTTTATCACATCTGCCATGAGCTGTGTCAGAAAATACACAATTGTGGTTGACTGTGGGTAACTATAGGGGTCAGAGTTAGTGTGTGTGCTCACTACAACTGTTGTTTCAGGATAACAAGCCTGCTTTAAGCTCATTATTGTGTATGTTTGTGTGATGTGTCTTTATATTTGTGGTCAAGGTACAATAGGCCAGGTTGACAGAGACTTTCCCCGAAAAATAGTGGATAAGTAAAGACGGGTAAGTAAGATGCTAATCAACACGGCACCGTTTCCTCCCGCTGCTGAACAGCGGGTTCCCTTCCCTCACTCTGACTCTTTAATGCAGGGCCCAGCCAGGCCCAAACATCCTGACGGAGAGAGGCTTTTCCCTTATCAGTCAGGAAACACCGCTCCTCCGCCACATCCTCTTTACAAGAAGCACGACTCAACCATTCCCAAAAAATGCAGGAAGACCAGCCAGACTCCAGGATTTGTCAAAAGCCCCCTGAATTCCTTTTATCGAAAAAAGAAAAATTCAAGAGAACAGAGAGGTTGAGAAGGGGAGGAATGGAGAGTTTGGAGGTGGGGGGGAGGTAAAACAGTAATTTTTTTAACTTATTTTTTCCACAGATTACGAAAGGTCTGCATCAGCAAGATATAACGTGGGGTGAGGGGGTGGGTGTAGAAGGGGGGGGGGGTCCAGCGTGCCGAAGAATGGCACCCAGAATAAGACTATAGGAAAACAAAGGATGGTTGAGATGGAGGCGGGCGCCGACGAATGTGCCTGTTTTACACTAATCCTCTGAACCGGGATGAAATGAAAGCGAGAGGAGACGGATGGAGAAAGATGATGTAGGGTGGAAAAAGCCAGCAGGGGAGTGGGTGTGTAGAATGGGCCTCTCACAGCTAGACAGAGCCTGAAATAGAAGAATACACGGTGTGACACTCAATTCAAAGATGGATGTGATCTTTCTCCCCCCGCCTCCCCGATTTGTTCATGGAGACTAGCAGGACTCCTGCTATCCTCAGTTTTTATTTTATTTAGAAATCTAAATGTATTTATTAGGACTTAACTAGCACTGCCTGAACTTACCTTCCCCAGGTCAGATATGAATCTCCTGTTTATAAGAGATGCTCAAAATTGTGCCTTTTAAAAATCTGCAGGCTCATTATCCAAGCAGCAAATGCCTTAATATAAAAATTGACCTTTATTTTTAAATTATTGTCTTTCACAAACCTAAATCAGCATACAGTTACAGTTAGCATTATTATTTTTCATTGTAGAGGTCGATTATATATTATTAAGTACTTGAGAAGAAGTATAAACGCCTTTCTGTCATCATCATATACATCACTTTGTTAAATTGCATAAGAAATGTCCAAACTAAAACCTCATTCAATTACAACTACTGAGGTAAGACTCCCAAACTAATGAGAGCAGGAACATGATACAAACATTCGAATGGAAAGCGCTGATAAGAGCATTACAGTTAGCATTTATGCAAAACATCAAAGGACTTAAATTAGCTTCTAAATAGCATCTGTACATGACTCGCTGGCAACAGTAACTGGTGACATTTACAAGTGGACAAACAAGTCTTTTGTCTTTCTTTTTTTTCCGACTGTTTTACTGGTTTAGAGATTTCATGACAACTGGAGGTGGCATACTGTAAGTGTTTTGTGTCTGCATCCCTGAGGTGTCCATCTCCTTCTCTTCACAGTCCTCCAATTGCTCTTTGTTCTTTCCCTGGCTCCAGACAATCATATTGCTCTGTAATCAGTTCAGTTTTTAATCATGGTTGGATTCATTTGCCCTTAGATGCTAAGGGTTTCCCTTTTATCAGCACCCAAGTGCAACATCGTCCTAAATTTCTTCAACCTTTGTAGTGTCTTTGATCAGTCACGCATTCAATAGGAGTTGTGACCACGCTTACGAGATGCCATAGTTGTTGTAGTAGGCCGCCGTCGCGTCTGCTAGCACGGAAATGAGGCTGGTTTCTGTGGAGCTGCTGGGACACGTAGTGGCAGAAGTGGTGGCGGCAGATGCCACCTGGATGTGTCCTGTAACGGTCATGCCACTGCCCTGCTCCGGGTGGAAGCCGCTCGCGGTAGAGTTCAGGTACTGGTCAAACTCATTGCGGTCCACTTCACCGAGAAGCTCAGCTTGGCTCAGCTGGTCTAGAGTCTCCAGGTGACCTTGTGTCTCTGGTGGGGGGGACAGCTGACCCAGGTGGCCCTGGTGGACCCCGTGGTGAATCTGGGGGAAAGGTGGGGAGCTGTAAAAAGACAGGGGTGGGCCAGGGATCAGTCCACTGCCACCACCAGTTTGGGACATGTGAGAGATGTGACCTAAGTGTGAGCCCCCACAGTGAATCTGGGCGTGAGTGTAATCAGAGTGGTAAGGGGGCGGGCTGCCCATGTGTGTCTGATTCTGGTGGTGCTCGTCTGGACAGGAGACTGAGGAAGAACAGGAAACAGAGGAGCTACTAGATGTTGAGTAATAAGAGGGGGGTATTTGCTCGTGGTCCACCGCATCTAACGGGGACATCTCAGGAGGGGTGGGCAGGCCGTAAGGGTAGGTGTCGAAGCTGCTGTTGGAGCCAGCCGGGTCTCTGAAGCTTCTGACGCTGGGCAGAGCAGGGCTGGAGCTGGAAAAGCTGGTGACGGCTCCATTAGGGCTGCCCTCGTCTTTGTCGAGGGGGTGGCAGAAGGCTCGTTGATCTGGCAGAGTGCTGTGGTCAGGAGCCAGCCCGCTCAGGAGGAACCCGGGGTCGACTCGCTTGCAGATGCGTTTCAGCTGTTTCTTCCGGCGAGGCCGGTACTTGTAGTTGGGGTAGTCCTGCATGTGCTGCACCCGAAGCCTCTCTGCTTCCTCAACATAGGGCCTCTTCTGAGGGGGAGTGAGGGCCTTCCATGACTTGCCTGAATGCAGAGGAAGAAGAAAAAAAATCTCAATCTGAATATGGTTCAACAAGTTATAAAATGCAATATATATGCACTAGTTTAGCAGTCTTTATTATTATAAAATAAATTAGCATCTTTTAACTTACAAACAATTTATAAATAACTGCAAAAAAATTATTTTTAAGTTACAGAATCACATTTCTTTTAATTCACAAGCAAAATATCCAGTTCTGAAAATAAGGCAATTAGAAACGTTGGCAGGCTACGGAAAAATTAAACCTCATTGTTTAGAAATCGCAGTCTAAATTAACGTCTCAGGTTTGTGATCATAAACAAGAAATAAAATCAGTGTTTAATTTCACCGCAACTTTCTGCGTCTTTTGTAGCTCTGAATTACATTTAAGAAACTTACCAACACGCATTAAATGTCCGCTTTCAAGCCGAACGTCAGTTTTTAAAGATAAATACAAAAATAGACACATGTGGGCCTCACAGATTATTTCCGATTTCCGCAAGTGCCAGATTTAAAGTTTAACCTTTACCAATAATCTAAGAAGCTGTTAAGAAGCAGAATAAAACGCTAATTTTTCTCCGCTTCTGTCTTCTGCCTCTTAACGAATTTACTGCAAACTAAACTAAACTAAATACACGCGGATTCTGGCGATGCGCTTTTGAAGGCAGCTCTAACTGCGGCGCAGTTTCATTTACTTTAAGAAAGACAATGGGCAATTTATTCCAATTAAATTTTAAAAAAGTTTTAACACGTTTTTTTTATGTCATTTTAAATAAAGCAGCTCATTTGGCACTGCCGGATACGTGTATTAAAACGTGTTTTACTACAACCGAGGCCTAAGAGAGGAAAAGTAAGTAGAAGTGAAGTGTGTAATAAGTAGCTTAAAAGTAATAATTATAATGATGATGATAATAATAATAATAATAACAAAACTCGTAACTTTAAATAACTTTTTTCCTCACCCAACATTTTGCTGAGCTCGGCATTGTGCAGGTCAGGATTTTGAATCGCCAGCCGTTTGCGCTCATCTTTGGCCCAAACCATGAACGCGTTCATGGGTCGTCTGATCCGCGGCTCCGGCGCCTTTTCCCCGGCATTCCTGTGAGGACCATGCCCGTCGGCTCCGTCTCCGTCTCCCGGAGGACACTCGAAGGACTCCGGCCACGACGAGTACGCGCTGATGAGAGCAGCCATCTGCGCGCTCTCCTCTGCAAACTTGCGATGCGCGTCTCTCAGAGAAGTTGTGTTCTCACTGTCGGCTAATTAAGCGACCGAGAAACTACACAGACATGCTTAAGTGATGATAATAATAATGAGAATAATAGTACAATTAAAACTCCACGGCTGCTTGACTCACTCACTGGATCGCTACGGATTTGGGAGAAAGCAAAGATGTGCTCAGGCAGCGGCTCCTCTTCTGAGTTATGGTTCAGTCTTTCCTGGTGGATGGGAGGAAGCGCTTTATATTTGACTAGCAGGTTCCAAGAAAAAAACCCGCAGGACTCTCGGCTCCTCCTTGATTGTAAGTTGCGCCCCGTGGAAGGGAAGAGAGAGAGAGAGAGCAACATTTCAACACTACCAACTCTTTAAACTCGCCTCTCTACAAAACAGCACTTTCATCCTCTGACAGATATCCCATTTAAGAGATAGGTCAACTCATAAAAGTAATTCATGATTCTTTCGAGCTATTGATCACCGTTTGATCATCATCAGCTGGATTTTCACACAGGAAAATAAATACTTTGCAAACCTCATTGTTGTTTCCTGTTACAGGTGCATTAATGCTCACGTGTAATGATGAAAAAGAGGGTTTTGCAATTTTAGAGTTTTTACGAGTTGACAAGGAAACCTTCATAGAAAACACACCTAACCTGCTTTTGCAGTCTACGCAAGGCTTTACTCACCAGACTAAACTGGTTAACTGGTGTTTCCAGATTTCCACTGAACTCCAAGAGCAAGCAGCGTGACAAGTAAAACGAACACATACCTTTTAAAACTGAGGGAGGACGAAAACAAAACAATTTTATTTAAATTACTGTACCTTGAAAAGTAATTTGGTCATGTTTTTGTAGTCCTTAATAGTTTTGAGTGATTTTTTCACAATTAATCTTCTCATGCTCCCACAAAGAATCGTGATGAGTCTTTTTCTGAAGTTGGGGCTGTAGATTAATTTCTGGAACCTGTAAAGAGACCACGTCACACACACACACACACACTACAAACAAATCAGTTTCCTCCTGTGGCAAGAAGCGGCTGCATATCAAATCCTGGAGTTCCTGTTGACAGGATACTCTTGGGCTGCAGCCATGGAGCAGCTCCCACTCTCTCACAAACACACTTGTCAAGTCCGGACGCTGATCACAGGTCAGATAGCGTCTTGATCTATATCACGCATGCAGACTACACACTGGAGGAACACTTCTTTTTTCCTTGCAGGTTGAGTTCACAGGCATCAATGTTAAGTTGCAATATGCATCTTTCGGTTGGGTGGCTGTGTCTGCTCCTTACACATCAAACTGAAGTGTCAGCTTTGTGTGAAACTTGCAGTGCACAGGAACAGGATACGGCACCTGAAGCCACAGATTGTGTGTGGAGCAGGCACATCGGTGATATATAGCGCCACACTTCCTCTTGCCTGTCTGACAGGGGTCACACATTGATGTGTAGTCAAAGTGCCAGTGAAAGTCAGCATGGAAGGAAAGTGAACGTGCGAGATCAAGAGCTAAACATCACATTTGCAATTTGGAATTAAAACACATGAGCGCTCAAAGTTGAGGGATACTGAAATGACTAATAGCTCCTGGTATTAACCGCTGTGTGGGTGAGAGCTGTATCAGCCTGCTGTTCACCCTCTAGAAGACATGTGGCTACTGAATACCTGGCGGGGTCTGCCTCCATACCAGACGACTGCATGTTTTTAAATCGAGCCTATATCCAAACCTATTTATTAATAGACTATTGTGTTATTATAAAAGTAAAAGCTTTGTCACCTGTCATGCATGGCCTACTGCTACACGTCCCAAGATCATCCTTTTACTTTCAAAATAAGTGAGGAAACGGAGGTAAGTGGACAATTGCATGGCATATTCTGTTAATGTTAAATAGTTTGTTTTTAATGAACACCTCCGTGCCCTTGCTGAAATTTAGGAGGAATAAAAATCTACATTTCTAAAACCATTTACTCTTTGATAGTTTTATTTTGTATCTATCCACAAACTCATTGTGGTTTCTGTGTGTGGTAACTAACTGAATTGCATAATCCACAGCTATTGATTGCAGAGGAAAAGATACCCGGGACGTCTTTTCGTCACAGGATGACCAATCACCATCTTCACTTTCAGAAGTTTCCGTAAAACCTAAAATAGAGACGAGGAATACTACAGTGTTTTCATGTGCAAGACTGGACGTCTTAGTTTCCCTTTTCCTCCTTTGACTCATACCAGACGACTGCTGAACAAGACAGACTAGTTGTTAAGCTGTCATATTCGGAAGATTTCATAACATTGTGCGTCACATTTGAAGTGGAAAAGGTGAATCTTCCAGAAACCACCTGTGTTTGAATATACGTGTGTGAATTTCTTTTTACTTTTTGAAATCTCTACAACCAAGCAGATTTTTTACCTCATCTCTTTCTTAATGTTTTTTTTTAAGTGCTCTTACAGTGTGCCGTGCAAAAATCTTGACCCATCTGGCGTTTTAATCCCACATTGCTTCAATGATGTTGAGCCCTGGGGAGGCCAATCCATGAATGATAGAGTTCCACTGTGTTTTCTATCCAGTTATGCTTTTACTGCATTGGCAGTGGGTTTGCGATCATTGTCGTGCTGAAAAAATGAAGCTGTTGCCTCTAATACAGTGGTGTCCAAACCAGGCCTCAAGGGCCAGTGTCCTGCAGGTTTGAGACATGTCCTTGATCCATTACAGCTGATTTAAATGGCTAAATTACCTCCTCAACATTTCTTGAAGTTCTCCAGAAGCCTGGTAATTAACTAATCATTTGATTCAGGTGTGCAGAACTAGGGTGAGCTCTAAAACCTGCAGGACACCAGCCCTCGAAGCCTGGAGCCGGCCAAGCCTGCTCTAATAGGTTTTACACTCACTCTCTCCTGACCTCCTCCATAGATTAGTTGATTTTGATGACCAAAATTTTCTAATTTGGATTCATCATTCCCTAAGTTGCAGTTGATCTTCAGTCCAGTTCTTGGGTTTACTTCAGCCGCTTCCAGTAAAACCATTTCAACTTCAGTGTGGATCAAATGAAGGGCCAGATGCATCTTTCAGGTCTTTACTGTTTATCTGTTGTTCCTTCTTTTCTTTTTCTTTTTTAAAGACTTCTTGTCCAGTTTTCTCACATGTTGAAGGACAGACTGCACACCATGCTCAGATATGTCAGGTTTTCAGGGAATCACCTTGTTGGTACAAAACTATTACTTTATGCTTGTCAAACAGTGTCATTTTTCATTAGATTCCACTAAAGAAATGGGAACAAAGTATGTTCTTACCACAAGCTGCCGGTAATCATCCAATTCAAAATTGGTTCTTTATCAAGTTATATCTTATGTGTAGAAGCTCTGGTTCACCATGCAAGTTTTTTTTTTATGGCTGAGTGATTCATAGGTCAGTAATAAGTGGTTAATAAATGGCCAGGGGAGGGGGTGAATTTACATACACATTATACATACACTAATAAATACAATCCTCTGAAAATGGTCAGGTACAAGTATTGGACTGAAACCAAGTGGAAGAGCAGCCAAAGAAAAGCTTTGCCTGGAGGACTATTGCTCAAGAGCACTTAAAAAAGTAAGAAGAAAAGAGTTTAACTCATTGGAAGCAAAACAAAGAAATCAGAGGTGTCTCAATACTTTTGCACAACATTTCTCTTGACCTATGGAGAAAAAAAAAAAGGGACACATTCAAAGGGTGATGGACATTTGGATTTATTAAAAAAAAAAAAAAAACAAAAAACTTCTGTAGAACTCAAGTCAAGAATTCTTTCATATATCTGCCAAAGCATTATCAAAGTACATCAGCCATGTGACATCAAAGAGAAAACATGTTTCCGTTTCATTTTGTAAAGCTGACAGAAGCTGTCTGAGTCACTTTAATAAAATAAAGGGGCATCAAAAGTGGTGGGAAAAAAATAAACCACTGTGAAAATGGGCAAATAGTAATGCATTTACATATAAGATGGTAATATACAAAATTATATTTTCCAAAAAATGCATTTTTATCATAGGAAATGTGGGCGATTCTACTCATTTTAATTCATTGGGCAAGAGAATTCATAGAATGAAGCACGTGTATCATCTAAATATTATTTTTATTTTAAAAAGGGATTAGACGACAGTCATGTCAACTTCTCTCTATATTAAATACATTTTTAAACATAGCTGTATGTCTATCCCACTTTAATATCTGAGCAGTAAATATGAGGCTAACTTTGCTAAAGATTGGAAACAGGAAAATGGCTAGTCCAGGTGTACCCTTCTGACTTGAACACTGGTGGTAAAACATGTTGGGGGTTTTATGGGAAGCTCCAGACCTTTTTCCTAGTTTGTATTTCCTGTTGAGCCATGATAGTGGTGTTTTTATTCTCATCTCACTGTCAGCAAGATGTCCATACTATCTCCTCCTACAGCAGTGTGTTCCAGAGGCCACCAGTGCAAGGTTGAGGCTTTTTATAGGCTGCTTCAAGGTTTTTTCCAGTGACAAACACTCCCTATCAGTTTTTTCTACAGTCACTATCTAAAGAATAATAATAAGAAAAAACCAGCATCAATGGATGCTTTAACAGATTATTATGGTGTGTATATACAAGGCATTTAATTTCACAATACAAGTACCCCCTTAGGAGTCAGGAGAATAGTGCAGTACTGAGTCACCCTGCCCTAATGTAAACCCTGCTCTTGATGCTTCCTTTTCTTTTTCTTTTTGGATTTCTTTTCCACCAGCTCTTCCTTCCCGTCTTCTGTTGCTACACTGTCCACCTCATCTCTGCGCTTCTTCTTTTTCTGCACTGTATTTAAATCTAGCGTTTCATCCTCTGCGGGCTCGTGTCCATTTAGTAGCTCACTTTGCTCACTGTGTTTTTTAAGCTTTTTCTTCTTGGTTTGTAATTCTTCACACTCAGTGCTACAGGTGGAGCTACAGTTTTCATTTACTACTTCTTCACTTTCTGCCATTTTTCTCTTTTTCTTTGAACGTTCTTTCTCTTGATCCTCTTTGTCCACTACTGCAGCGGGTGTGCTACACTGCTCTTCTGCAGCCTTTTTCTTCTTCTTCTTCTTTTTCTTCTTTTTGGGCTCTTCTGTATCATCATTGCTGTTGTGGTTGAGACCGACTTCCTCAGATGCATTTGATGTCTCAGGAGTATCTGCATTCTGGGCCCCACGAGCCTTTTTCAGCTGAGCCATACGCTGTGCAAAGTACTCCTGCATAGTGAGAGTACTCGTGACAGTCTTAGTGATGGCTTCTGGGTCCTGGTCAGAAGGATCAGGATTCACGCCATCCTCCGCCTCACCCTGCGAGTCACTGCTGTTGCTCTCCTAAACCACAAAGACACGAGTAAGAAGGCAGAGTCAGGCTTTGATGCATCACTTTGAGAATCTACACAGATAAAGACAACAACCAATGGTAGAGCGAGGGGGGGCTTAAGTGGTCGTCAATCAACATGTAAAAATTACCACGGCAGACTTCAGTGAGTGAAAAGAAAGAGCACACAACAGGATGCTAATTTAACAATAGTTGTTAAAGCCTTAAAATAAGCACTGAACCACATTTATCACCCAGTCATTAATAATCTTCATAAATCCATCAATCCAGCTGTGGGTGTTTGTCACAGTTAGCTTCTTAAACAGTCACCCATCAGTGATGGCTCACAATAAAGAATTTCAGGTACTTCCATTATTTTCTAGTATGTTTCTAAATTCAACAGTCCAAAAATCATCTTCTATTTTGTAATTGTTGCATAATTTCCCTCCTAACATTGATCCTTTGCTCATACTGAGGCTGCGAGCTCGTGGCTGGCTCTGCGTAGCTTTAGCCACTTTCTCTTTGTTCGTTTCTTTAAAATGTCACTGATCGGCTGGCTGAGGGTGATTTAAGTGTCTGTTTAGGTTTATTGTTACAAATGTTTTCCTGGTGGTCTCCAGTGGTCTACTTTGACAAACTTTGTCTTTTCACTCACAATGTAACACTTTCACGCTAACAAAATGTTTGTGTGTTGCACAAGTGTGTACAAAGCTCTTTGTCAGCATCATGCGTGTTGCACACTTATTAATGCACAGAATAACTCATGCTTTGCGTTATTATTATTAACCTTTGTTTTACAAGTAAAGACTTTAAAAATTCTAGACCTTATACCCAATTAAGCCAACAATGCCAGCATATGATAAATATTTTTTTAAATCGCTGTATTGTGGTGTTGGAAAAACTGTCGATAAGAAGACTAAGTGAATGTAGATTTTTGCGTTTACTAAATGTCACAGTGGTATTTCAAAAAGATTCAAACAACTTCAGCCGACTCATTGGCGATGTAGTGCACCTGTATGTGCCTGCCACTAAGATGCATCATTAGTTTAATTCTGAAATTAAGTGAGAGGTGCTCGCATCAGTCATCGTCCCCACGTTGATCGGAAAGGTTAAAAAGTAGGACAGTTAAGACTCATTCTGCCGACCTTTAGGCTCCACATTAAAAGAGGACAACTTTACAACTGTGAGGAACAACTACACTCCAGATTTTAACTCCACAGCATGAACAATTTGTCACCTCACCCCTGTGAGCCATTTGTCTTCATTTTCCTAATGGCCTACTCAATGCATAATGATTTGTTCAGAAGAATACAGAAGCTCCTCTTGAGGATCACACCAAACAATATAGCCTTTCCATATTACCTCGGAGATGGTGAATTATTAGATGGCATTTTTCAAACCCTACAGATTAGAGATAAATTGAAAACACTGTTGTGTCGAGTCACCTCGTGGTTTTGGCCTTTAAGCTTTTACATTATGATTACACTACTCTGACCCTCGGCAGTGATTCAGGCAGATATGCTAACTAATGTTCGGGTAAAACAATGCATGTATGTTCTGGGACTTAAAAAGGCCTTTAATGTAGAGTGAAGTTACTAGATGTGGCTTTGGTCTTGTGTAGGGATGATGTGCTGTATGTTACTGCATGTAAAAGTGTTTTTTTTCCCCCCTTTCTTTAAACCAGTCACCAAGGACTTCAGTGAGCCCCTAAAAGCAATTAGTCTTAGCCAACTAAAAGGCTTTTCATAGTCAATATAGTTTCATCAAGGGAAACGCTATTGTCTTTGTGGTCTGATACACCGATTCATGTGGTAAAAAATGTCTGAAGAGCAAGAAAGGCTGCAACTTATGAACAAGATTTTTATCAGAACGAGAATGTTTTGCTGTGAGGATATCAGAGTGTTACATAACACAATCGCATCTACAAAACAACAAAATCAGATGATATGAAAAAACGTGACTGAGGCTAAATGACAACGCAGGTGTTCAAATGGACAAAGTTTTCCACCCTGACTACAAAGAACTTCTAACAAGGGGAATGAGGCCCTTCAGGTGAGGTGCCATTATACAAAACTTTTCAACTTCCCTGAGAAAATCTATACTCCCCGTTACTGCACAATGGCATCCTCTCTGCTTGGGAGAGTGGAGATGGAGCTTTGAGCTGACATCGCCAAACAACATGTAACTGGGATTTGGGAAGATGGCTGGGGGCCACTTTAGAACTGCCTGTGAAATTACTCTCAGGAGGGAGAGGGAGGGTGAAAGAGCTGGGAAGAATGAGGGGAGAGTGACTGAGCGAAGAACATCTTCATCATCAGGGAAAGGTGGCTTGAGCTTGGTATGTGGTTCATCCTCACTGCCTGGGGATCTCCATTAGACGCTCATCTGACAGGAGCAGAAGTGCTGTGCTGAGCACAGGCTGGACACACATACAGTATGGGGATAAACCTACAGCTCCAGTCAGCATTACTAGCAGCCCTGGAGATTTTTCTTGGCGTGGAGTGTTGAGGGCAACATGTTACTAAGAAACTACTCTGCAGTAATGTTTGGGATCTTGTTTCCCCATATCCAGGTGTGTCTTCTATTCGTTAGTAATTTCTTCTGCTTTACGGCATATGGTACAGACCCAAAACTACAAAAAAGCTGCTTCTTCTTTTTTTTAAAAAATGAAAATAAAAAAAATTAGGATTTCACAGTACACTGTAAACCTTGTTGTTGCAATAAGATTAATGGTATACTAGCAGCAAGAATGGTGGCTGCTTCGTGAGTTATTATGGTAAAGCTTCCCATATTTAGTGGCAGAAGTTGACAAAATTCCAGCGACGATGACGGAACTTGAAAAGAAATCCTTGCGAAAAAGAACATAAAAAAAGCACAATATAGACAATTTTTAAAAAAACAAAAACTTAATCTTTTAAAGGCATCTTTTCCTTCATTTACACAGATATAAAAGCTGTATTATAAGGTACCAAGTATCACATAATCACTGTATTGTGGGAGTTTTTGTCACATGAAATGTATTGTCATAGCATTGTGAGCTACTCCATGATTCTCTTTTATATCATTTTATCTGTCTCTACATTTTAAAATACTGTCATTAAAAAAAAAAAAAAAAAAAAACCTAAAATGTTTATTTTTAAATGAGAATACACTGAATACTTACGGCCAATTATTCCACTGGTATAGAAGGGAGGAAAATAGGACGCATCATGTAACTTAACAATTTGATTTAATTTTACTGGCCACAACACCTGCAATAGTGAAAATTGAGAGCATATAACTTTTTCACTAAGGCTACAAGTTATAAATGTGTATGCATAAAATGATTAAAATCATCCAAAAGAGAATGTCATTTCTTTTTGATATTTTTCCTTTTGACAGTGGTTAGTTTAGATTCACCAATAAACACGAAATAATGTTTTTTACTTAGCATATACATACTAAGCTATCCTTTGCATAAGGATGTACCAAATGTACAAATTTATAATTGCTGGGACTAGAAGAATGACTTAAATAAATAAACAAATAAATAAGCCTGTGCTGTAGAACACACCTATATCAAGCCATGTCTACTCCTTCTCCTCCTCTTCTCCCAGATGCAGAACCCCAGGAAAAGGATGCACTCAATGCACTGTGTGCAGTTCTGAGATAAGGCTCCTTCAGCAGAGGAGCGGCCTGGCTGGCTATCGGGCCCTTCCTGCTCCGCTCTCTCCTCTGGCGGGGGCTGGGCAGGGAACACAGGGAGGGTCCACAGAGGGTCCCAGAGAAAAGGAGAGGGTGGGAAGACATTCAACAGGCCGTCTCCTTCAAGACACTCCAGTTCTATCTCTTCTTGGTAATGTAGTCACTGGAAAGCCGATGGTAAGACATGTGGCAGAGGTGCCAGGATACCGAGGCCAACACATTCAGTGGGAGAGTCAATCAAGCCAGCAGAGAGATGATGGAAAGGGTTCACCAGAGTGCATGCAAAACTTTTCTCCCCAGCAAAATGTAGCAAAAAGAAACAGAACGATGTTCAGTTCATTTATTACTAATTTGCTCTAACGGCTTTGCAGAGCAAGCTGGGTTACTTTATGTCTGCCTACTTCTAAAGAGAAACCAAAAGTTCCAGGACAACAGCTCAAGTAACATCTTAAATTAAGGATTTTTGCCAAGTGCAAGATATGTTAGGTAGTAAGTGATCGATTGGTTGTAATAGTCACCTTGTTGAATGTAGGGAAAATGTTCAGGTGTAAAAATCTGATCAAACTTTAAAATGAGCCAGATTTTACAGGCAGTCAACCAGATCAAAGGATCTCAGTAACTATAGGACTTGAGGGTGCTAGCAGTCAGGAGTAGAGTAAAGGTCATTACACAGAGAGTGTGTTGCAAAAAAAATCAACATGAAATTCAGAATTTTCTGGATCTAAACTTGCCATGTAATGTGTACACACGAACGCGGTGCATTTTTGTGGAAAAAAAGAGAAATACTGCAAATCCATCTACTCAAATTCAAACACAGGTCTAGTAAATATATGTAATAACAGAACCACAGTCTCTTTAAAAAATAAAAATAAAAAAAAAGTTTAGAAAATGCATATACCAACATGCACGTTAAACCTGGGGGAAGTTACAAAGTTTACCTGTATTTGATTTCTAAAAGTCATTAAAAACCGGGTGAATGTGAATAGTTTTGCAGACACAACACGCCTTCCAACTCATGTTAATTAGGATTTGACAATGCTCCAGTTGCTCATTTATTTTCCTAAAAAATAAATAAATAATAATTAAAAAAAAAAACTGCCTGTTTGCATTACTTGCTTTTTTTTTTTTCTTCAATAAATTTCTAGCCAATATTGGTCGGGTCTGTAATTGCACGAGTGTGCCCTCATTGTTCTGCCACAATAATAAATTTGGTGATACTCAAGGTCTATGGATCAGGCCCTGATTAGCCAGCTGTCTCTCCCTGATGAACACGCAAGTCCAGCAGCCCCATCCTTCATGAGCCTGATGTGGGCGGACACGGGAAAAGGGGAAAAAAATAGATTGATACTTTATTTCCTGGGAAATAGGTAAATGTTTCAGTTGGCCACTTTAAGTACTGATGCTGCCTTCAGTGTCATTCTTTCATGAATCCTTGTTCTGTATAAATGTGGCCTACACAAAGTAAATTTTAAAACAACAAAAAAAGAAAGTAAATAAAATGATGAAGTGTACACACATCAAATGCCACACACGGTATGAAGCTTCCACAAAGCAATACTTTGCTTAACGCATAGCCTCAGTGTGCAGTTGAGGCAAAACGCATTAAAATGGGTTTGAAAAATTACACTTTGTGCCTGGTGCGAGAACGTTTATCATAAGTAACAAATGAAGACAACATTATGCATGCAGCATGACTGCCCTGTGCTTGTTTAACATTGCAAATGCTTGCTGACAATGCCCCCATCACGAACATTGGGGTACTCCCCCCCCCCATCCCAATCCCAAGCCGGGGGAGAGAACAGACCGTGATTATTTTTCCCAGCTGTGATTTATTAGATTAAAGAGTCAGTGATTAAACGGTAGTCTGCGGCTGTAAACAGCCGAGAGAGCTGGAAATCTTTGGGCGGTTAGCTTTACCAGGCGGTAATTACCCTGCTCTCATGTATTCTAGCTTGGGCTGTAACTAAGAGACAGACACCCTCTTTTCTTTTCCTTTTTTTTTTGTGTCCCACGCTAATCTGCAAGTGTCAGCGAGCTGGCATGAGAGCAATCCACACAACTGCCAGGGAGGTAAAGTGGCAAATGCGATGTGTGTGTGTCTTTTAGGGAGTTGGGGGGGGGGAATTTGGCGGGCCTTGATATTTTCGGCGGTCGTGTAAAAGGGCCTGTCAACAAAAATGCTCAAGAAAGGCAATGCTTTGCTCGAAGCAATTAGATGTTATCTGAGAATGTATTAGAGCTCTCCAGCTTCACAATGAGCCCTGCAGCCTGCGCGAATGCACCGCCCTGTTTAAAACTGCGGCAAACACACTGCGACAATGCACGTTTACACCGGCATCCCCTTTCAACATTTGAGTTCTGCATATTAATGGAAAAGTGAGCCAAAAAAAAAAACAAAAAAAAAAAAACTTGACTTTTGGGGTTGTATTTCTATTTACAATGTCATTTTTACAATACAATGGCCTATACATAGTCTCTTTAAATTACATGATATGAAAGATAACTTCTCAGTTTGCTTACATGCCGTAAGTACAGCTGGTACTCTGGCTTTTTCTATGACCAAGCATCCACATTTCCTGGTCATTTTTAACTCACTTTACTCTCCACTGGCCTCAGTACCAAGCTGTAAAGCATAATAGATTTATATTTTAAAATAAAATAAAAAAAGGTCCTGAAAAGAAATCCTGCTTCTGCGCCATCAGCAAAGTTTCGTCTGACCCCCCTGGCACTTCGGCATCGCATCTTCCAAATGCTCAAGAGCCACCCGTGTCACCCCTGCCCCATATTCCTTAACACGGCAGTATCGGGGGAGCCCCTGCTGAAGCGCGATCCTTCATGTGGACAACGCGTGGGCAGGAAACACTTGCAACAGGTGCCGCCCGATGACGCTCGATCCTCGGCCCTTTGTGCCGGAGCACGAGTGGGAGTGGGAGAGGCCGCAGGGGTCGCGCTGACCCAAGAACAGGGCGCACCATGCCTACTGTCTGACTGGAGAGTCAGACGTCAAAACAAGGATCGCACTAAATTATTCGCCACCATTTTTCTTCCCTGACACTTTTAGGGAGTACAGAACTAATGAATGGATTGATGTTGGAACAACTGTCATGTCTGTAGTGGTCATAACGGTTAATATAAAACCGTAATCTTTAGATGTTTCTTTTTTCTTATGACTACCAGCCAAGCTTTTAGTTTTCAAAACTGGTAAATTGAAAACTCAAGCACCAAACTTTTCCATCATGCTGCGCGTCTTAACTTTAGTATATGAAAGATTAAAATACTAAAAAAATAATAATGATAATAAATCTCATTCCCTTTAATTTTAAACTAGTAGTGGTTTTAAAAATGCATCAAATCATAACTATTATTATTATTGTTATTACTACTACTACTACTACTACTACCGCCACCACCCACTCCCTTAAAAAGAGAAAGGAAGAAGGAAATGTAGGTGGAAAAATAAAACTATGGCTTGTTTCCACCTTTCAACTGAGCTGGCGGCTTTAAAAAATGACTAACTTTTGTTGATGTATGAATCGGCGGGGAGTCTATTTATCAGCAGGCCCTCTGCGGTCGCCCGCTTGGGTCCCTCAAGTCACAAGCCGCGTCGCTCCCCTTTGACTGATTAATTAGCCAATCAGAGGACATTTTTCACTGGGCGGCAGAATGGTTTATTTCAGCTAATGCCGGGGTTTCGAGTTGAGGCCCGTTGGAGCCTCGTTGGCTCTTTCGGCCTGCCTGAGTGGCTGGGCAGAGGGGCAAGGGAGATAAATCAAGCTGGGCTGGCCCTCCATGTGGCTCCCCTAACTAAACCCCCAGAGGAGGGCACAGAGAGCAGGGGTGGTGGAGAAGGAGGGGGGAGGAAGGAGAGCGGGACGCAAGACGGCCAGGGGCACTGCTTGCCTGCCGATAAGAACGGGGAGCAGGGCGCTGCCAAAGTGCCTTCATTTAAAAGTGGCCGGGGCTTTTTTGATATCTCGGCAGAGAGCGCCTGTCATTTGTCATGCGGTGAGTAATTGTACCGAGGGGCACAAGGAGGAGGCAGGAGATGGAGGCGGGTTGCTAGCGTGGGATGGGTGATGGATAACCGAGAGGTAAGTAGATAGACAGGTGCTACGCCGCAACCCTCACAGTAAGGCAGAGTAAATAAGGTTGTTTTGTTTTTTTTAAGCACATATTTTCATGTGGCTACATAAAAACTGGTTATGGATGACATGGGAGATTCTCTAAGAACACGATCTTAGGAAATACTCTTGCACGAGTAAAATTAGGTTACAATCATGCTCAACTACATGTTTGTACATGCAATTAAAAGAAAAAAAAAAATCAAACAGTGCTTCTAATCCCTGCTCTATCATACACTGTAAGAAAGGAGGGAGGAATGTGCATTTCACTATGATATCCCATATGTCAGCATACTTAATCACAGATAATCACTTGTCAGTTAATTAAAGTTGACACAAAAATGCTTGTTTAATCATGGTCTGATCAAATATCTGCTGAACTATGCCAGGAAACAGGGTCAGTATGAGTTTCCTTTAAGCTTTCATGTGCATTTCTCTTTTTTTTTTTAAATATCAAAAATAACAGTAAAAAAATTGCAAAAGAAAAAAAAAAATGATGCAGATTTTTCATTATGTACAGCTTTAAAATAAATACATTCTTAACCTGGAAGATAAATTTTTACCTTAAACAGAGCTCTACCCTCTGAACAAGATATTTACATTTAATATTAACACTAAAGGAATAGAGCTACTGCTCCCTGTAAATAACCAATTAAAATATTCTCATATACCGTTTCCAATACATTCTCATCTTTGATGAATAGAGGCATCTGGGACAGCTGAATGTGTACACACTGTGTGTGTGTGTCTGCGTGTTTGTGCGTGTGCGCATGCGCTTGTCTGCACTTCAGGGAGGGTTGTGAGCCGCGATAAGAGGTGAGCAGGAAGCACATCACTGCAAAGGAAGGAAAACACCAGCAGTGAGGAACTGGTGGAAAGGAGGCCGGAGAGACAGCAGTGGGTGTGATTGTGCTGGAAGATTCATGAGGGGGAAGGAGGGCAGGTCTGGAGAAGCCGATCCAGATTTGGTCAAAGTCTCTTGGCCTCACCTTGTCACGATGCAGATATGTGATATAATGCGACCGGTGGCAGTGGCTTCTGCAAGCCACTACAAATCAACTACACCATCAAGCCAAAGCTCGTCGCTACTAAGGGTTACAACTCCATGGGGCATTGAGATTACTGCAAGCATATATTATACTTTTGCAGCAACAGCAGTTAAATGTAAGCACAGATCAGTGTGAGCTGAGGGTCACTGGCAGCGTCGCCTTCACTCTCGCAGGAGATTCGGCAAAATGCCTAGAGCTCAATTGGTCCATCACCCTCTTTGCCTCTTTTCCAGCAACCTCAGATGTTGCTGGGTTTCAACACAAGGCCTCATGGGAAAGCATTGTAATTGTGTTGAGTGTTTTCGATATGGTCAATGGTGTCCCTCCTGGCTGTAAAATAACAACCCATAACCAAATGTTTAGAGAGGGAAAAAATATGGTGTGTATTGCTTGCATTTCCAGTGTTAATCAGCTGGGGAGCAGCTGCCATTGTGATGCTATGGCTCAGCACCTGCTGGGGGAATAGGGCAGGGTGGATTTTGTACAATTTATGGATATTTAAGATGCCAATTTCTTCAAGCCAAATGCTCGAGATAAACACAAGAAGCCAGCAAGAGGCTTTTTCTGGGCCTTGGAGTCCAAAAGCTAGATATGTTATTGTTCTTCTGGCCCTCTACTGGGCCAGTAAAAGTTCTAAGAACAACAAAAAAAAGTTTTTATTGCACATTTTTAAATGTGTTATTTTTTTCATAATAAAATAATAAAAAGTACAAGTTATGTGGGTGCTTAATAATTTCCAGTTCTTCTGTGCATGTAAATCTGTTCTATTAATCAGCTTAGATCATTTTTAATAGCATCTTTTATGTACATGTATTTTTAACTATATAATTCACTCATCTGTCTTTCATTTCAATAAATGACATCTTTGATGTGAGTTTGAATAAGTACGGCTTCATATAACTCCACAGATAAACACTTGAGCTGATTTTCTGATTAAAACAGCTTGGCAACTTATTTAAAAATCAATAGAAAGATGATGCAGGCAAATTTCATAAATAACATTTTGCTTTTGATATGTAAGCTAAAGGTTCTTACTGGATTCGAAATACAACTCTGACCCGCAGGAGCCTGTAAGCCATGTTCCAAAAGCATGAGACCTACCATAACGCCAAATGGCAAAGTGACGTTTGAAGTGATGGGCCCACCAATGCCAAGAGCAAAAAAGAAACTTTTTTTTGCAAGCGTCATCATTTCAGATTTCTGCACACCTCACTGCAATTTTGATGTTCCTTTAATAATGCCCGCTGGCACTCTTAACTAGCTGATGTGACGCTTCGAGACAGAAGTACAGCAAAGCAGGAGTGCGAGGGAGAGGAGTAGGGGGTAAGAGTGCAAATCCCTTAACTGGATTTAGGCGCTCTTGCTGCCATCGGTGGCCTGTTAGAGGTGTTAAAGCTGCATGCTGTGACACGGCTAATCTAGGGCCACGGGCTGCTCAAGGAGCCGTACCCCGCAGAAGCAGAAGGACCAGATGATACCAGAGTTACCGATGGAAGGAAGCATCAGCAACCAATAATCATTTGGAATTACCAAGGAGACACAGATAAGTGCAAGCCAGCTGGGCCAGTGGTGCGGCATCTCCTGCTGGACTGCACGCTTGACTTTGACGGGGTTAAGGAAGATCAGAGTCCTGTGCCCTTGCACTAATATTTTAGGAACGCACCCACTGGATTAGAATTACTATCTACAAAGCTTTTGTGCGAAGCCACAGGACAGTTTGTTTTTAACTTGTTAAACTAAGTGGATTTGATTAATAAAAATAAAAACTAATGTTTTTATAAATTATAATATTGAAGTCTCAAAACAACTTTTTTTCTAATTCTGAATGATGTAAATAGGTGTAATCTCTTACCTGATCTTGGACTTTTGCTGATTTAGCCCTCTTCCCAAAGATACAGTTAAGATCTGTTTCACTACGACTGGATAGATCCTTTCCTGAAAGAGTAATAAGCAGAAAAGAATATGTACAAATCATTAACACCAGGCTGGAAAACTTTTGTGCTGCGACTCGGAATA
Organism: Rhamphochromis sp. 'chilingali'; assembly: GCF_963969265.1. Classification (NCBI taxonomy): domain Eukaryota; kingdom Metazoa; phylum Chordata; class Actinopteri; order Cichliformes; family Cichlidae; genus Rhamphochromis; species Rhamphochromis sp. 'chilingali'. Next base: position 9,023,382 of record NC_137932.1, on the reverse strand, counting down.
AAAAGACCACCTTATGAATTAAAAGGTGATAAAAATTGATTCACAGTCCCATTTTCAACAACATGCACGCTTTTTTTTTCTTAAAGAACATTGTTTATTGTTTCTCTTTTTTCCAGGCAAACCTTTAAATATTGCAGCTGAGTACCTTATGTGTGTTTGTGTGTTGGGGGTGAGCAGAAGGTGGTCACTGAGTAAATAAAAGAAACAGGGTAGGGGTGGTGGGGGGCTGTATTCTTTTTGCAGGGATAAAACGGTAAAGAAAAATAAACTGGACGAAAAGGTCTGCTACGCCACGCCTCCGGATTCCCCTTTTCAAGCGGGTCCTCAAAGACTCCTGAAGCACACAGTGGCTTGTCTCAAGCCTGGGTCCTGTTCATGCAGCTGCATCCTCTTCCTTCAGCGGGGCTCTGATAACATTTGGTTATTTATTGCTTTTAAACCTCTATCTCCCCTGCCCTTGGCTTTGAAAGTCCCTGCACATACAAGGTCTAAGCAGCAAAACCAAGAAAGTCCGATGAAAAGTAAAATAAATGGAAAGGACGGTGGGGGTGGGTGGGGTGGGGGGGTGTTTGCTGTGGTGGTTGTCATCTAGTGAACTCCGGTCAGACAAAAATTATATCCAATTTGACCTTTCTACTGTTTGGATGAGGAAGTGCCTGTCAAAATTGTCAGGCTTTCAGGTGAAAGTGCAAATAACAACGTTCTGATTAAAAAAAGAAAAATCCTAGTTTTTCCCACTATGCGTTTAAAGTTGGATGAATACACTTAAATGGGATGAAGCGTGGGTACTGCCCACATGCAGTGGAAAAGGTTTGCGGTTTCCAAGGTCACAGATGAAACGACAATTATCAGTAGAGACTTACAGAAGCTCCAGTGAACAGAAAACACTGTCAGTGAAATTAGAACGGGAGGTCCTCAGCATATATACATGTAATTCACACGGTCTGTTAGGCTCCATCAATTCACTTTGGCCGTGATGCAAAAACATGTTTAATTAAAAGCCCAAAAGCTGGAACGAAGCCAACACAGAGTAGCCGATGGAGAGCTGTAGTTAAATTCCGCATCAACCACCCTTGCTGCCCTGACAGGTGATAGATGGAGGTAGCAATTAAAACTGGGTTACTGGTTTATGCTGTGGGCCCTGGACCTAAGCAGTGGAGATTTTGGTGCCTTTCCCCACAAACAAAGGCCATCAATCCTCAGCGCTGGCAGAGAGAGAGCCAGCATGAACAGGATATCAATATTAAAAAAAAAAAAAAAGGAAAAAAAGAAAGGGAGAGTCGGGAGGAGACCTGCACTAAAAGGGAGAGGTACTGATGATGCTGTGGCCACAATGTTTTTACAGCAGTACTGCAGGAATGCACTGAGCTCAGTGTCTGGTTATAGACCAAGCCAAGCCAATTCTCAAGAATGGGGCAATTCGGCAGAAGTGAGAGGGGAAGACCCGGGAAGAATTTTAACTTAAACTTGCTTTTGAATCAAAATGTGAGTACAAAAAAAGTTAAGCAGTACAAACTGAGAGCCAAAAAGAAAACATAGATGATTGAAATAATGATCATAATGGAAAAATGTTTAATTATGGCTAACAAGCATTAGATAAGAGTACGGATAAACTATTAGATCCGTTTGTTGGAAAGAGGAGATAAGCTGTTATAATAGTTATAAGTAACTGAATCTTTATCTAGGAGTTTTTTCAAAGGCATAATCAATTAGTGACTAAATGGAATCAATAGCTGTTAAATGGAGTGCACCAGTGTTTTGAAATGGTGGGCCAAAAGTTGCAGATAAATGGTTTAAACCAATGATGTCAAACTTATTTTACACTGAGGGCCAGAAAATAACAGAAAAGATCCATTTTTTTTGGCTATTTAATTGTTTATCTGTTACTTAATTACTTTGGTGTCGTTTGAATGCCCATGAGGGAGGTCTTTGTAGGTAAGACAAACTTATGAAAATACAGATAAAAGTCCAAAATTTATGCCCTCTTTCATATTTTCCAAAGCTGTCCAATGGTCTGGAATCTAGGCTTTGCCAGGCCAATTCTGGCTCCTGGGCTTTATGTTTGACACCCCTGACTTAAACAATTCACAAGCATAACTGCTCTAAACAGAGCTAAAAGTAGTCCAATCTTAGAATAAAATTAATTCAACTGAAGCTGCGCGGTGGTGAAGTGTTTTAGATGCAAAAAACTACTGGACTAAATAAACAATGTACTTTAAAATGGCTCAAATGAGGTTGGAATATTCAACCAGAGAAACTATCACGAAAAGGCTGACAGTCAATGACAGAGCTATTACCTGATCTTTTCAACCTCTCATGTAACAAGCTTAACAACTCTAAATCCAAGCCTCAACTTGGCAACAGCTTCACAGAGAGGAGAGCGGTCGGTGGAAACTTGCAAACAGCCGTGACAGGTTATATGTTGCCAGGTAACTCTTTGGTTTTAATCTGCGCCATAAACTGAAAACAAAATGATGATCTGTCAAGAGGAAGTGCCCAATACATAAAATACTGTCACCTGCCACTTAGAGAGAACAATAAATATGTTCTCAATTTAAAAAGGTCAAAAATGACAGTTCTCTAGTTCAAAGTGCACTGACCATAAACGCCTATCAGACCACTGAGAACTGGGAGTCTCAAGTTTCCAATTAAATTATAAGTTGCGTACAGTCAAACATGAAATACCAGCCTCCTTTATTGTTGCGTGACAACGGTTGCCACCTCTTTGTATAGCAACATGTTAAAACGGTGTTATATTCCCAAAGACAGTTGAAGGTCTACGGTCAACAGAGCTGCACTCTCCTTCAAGAGTCCAGCTACAATAATTGCACCTGCAATCCCCCTAAACGGTTTCCTTCTCAACATGCCAAATGCAATGAACTGCAAATTTTCTCTTTAGTTTCCTCTGAAATTTTATAAACATCTGGTGGGAATAAGAGTAGCATTTCAGCAGGTTCACTAGAAACATGTAGAAGACACATTTAACAAGAAACTGGTGTGAAACAGTTCAGACTAATGAGACAAAATTAAACTTAAATTTTCAACAACAGAGACCACTATAGAGACGGCCGGGGCATGCATTTATGCCAATGGAACTTGCACACAAGACACACTACGATAAATCAGAGATTTAAAAAAATGTCCAGAGCAGTCAAACAAGCCCAGGGTTCAACAAAGGCTCCGGTCCACTGGACAGTTTAAAAAAAATAAAAAATAAAAAATGTGGAGGACCTCACCCATGGCTATTCAAACTACACCAAACTAACCGAGTTGTGGATTTCTGTATTTTACACATTTAATTCTTACAATTTAAGCACAAAGACTCGTGCTGACAGCATTTTTCGTCTTTTTCCTTCAATGATGGTTTCTCCTTTATTACACATGTAGTTAAATTTCTCTACACTTACAGAGAGGGGACCTTCACTGTATGTGGCCCATGATGTAAAATGAGTTTGACATCTCAGTGCGATTCCAATTATGTGTTAACAGTCATCCTCTCCCATACAGATGTTGATGTAAACCTACTCAAATTAAATCTAAGCTTCAGCACAGTATTTTATAAAATAACTGTCCAGAACCAGATTGGACTAAATTTTATCTTGTACACTCATGAGGCCTAATAACATATAAGAAACTTAGTTGGCCATATTTCACATTTCAAAAGCAGATGTGGTTAAAAAGGCAGTGCGCTGTATATAACAATGTAAAGCGATCAGGAAGCAGGCGGAAACAGAATGAGCCAAAGGTGCTTATGGGTGAGTCACAAAGGTTTCAATCTAAACTAAACTTCACACAAGGCTGTACGAGCACTCAGCATCTAACTCTGATCTGTAGTGAACCAAGAAAAACTGAGCATCAGCATCATCATCATCATCCCGCCAAGTCCACACTTTATGCTTTGCGTGTCTCTTGTATAGGTGAATCTCATCTGTCAGGAAACACTCACGCAAAAAAAAAAAAAAAAAAAAAAGGGGTCCGTTTTTGGCTCCTGCTAAATTAAGACTACAAAAACAGGGCAAGAGGGTCTGGGGGAGAGACCGAGGCAGTGTTTTATCAGGATGGGTCATCTAATAGGTCACGGGAGGTTGTTGTTTTTGGGGGGCCAGTAAATGGAGATGCCAGATGCCCCAAACAGGAAGCAGGAAGCTGCTATTGAATGACGTAAAGTGTAGAAGGCTCTTCCAGGTGAGGCAAAAGTTGAGGTATTTTGTTTTTGCAGAGCATGCTGACTTGATGAGGTAGATTTTAAGCTAGTGACAAATAATTATTGTTATTGTATTATTATTTAGACATGTTTACAATCAATGAGTGCACTAACATACAAAACAAAAATAGTATCTGTATCAGCTACATAATCCAAGTACAAAATAACACACAGTTTCATCATTTCACCAAAGAAGGTAGGTGTGTGATCGTGAAACTATGCTGCAAGCCCAAATGCAGCGACTCAGCAGTAAAATATGGGCTAGCAGTTACCCATTTTGGTCCAGAACACAAAAGTCCTCCTTACGCCTATCAGTGTTCTGGCCTTGACCAGCAAATCTTAACTTCCTGACGTGTAAAAGAGCAATGAAAGGAGAGGGGAGAGTTATAAATAACCTCCCCTAGTGCTCACACCAGGCCAGCTGACCCAGGACAGGCTGACGGAGCTCTGATCAGAGCCTGTGGTCTGAGACGAGCACAAAGCTTAACGAGGGTCAAAGAGGTTGTCTGTCCGTCTCCCTGAGTAGATGGTATGCAGGTGTATATTGGCATCAAAATAAGAAAGCAGGGGGGATTATTTTTGCTTGCAGTTAGAATGAACTAATTATCCTCAATGCGTTTCTAACTTTCTGCTGTGTTAAGAATATAATCAGACCTCCTGGCTGACATTTTAATTGTTTTTGACAGGTAATTGCTGCAGAGAGCAAGAAAACTGTGTTTAGCATCGTATATCTTAGCACATTTATTCCTGTTCATCTCGCTCCATTGCCACCTCATGATAAACCCACCTTTAGTGAATTTCATGTAGTGGACCCTCTTTTTGGATGTCTTGGATTTTTCTTCCAAACTGAAGCCTTTCTGCTCATTTGGTGGAGTTTCTACAGAAGAAGAAAATTGAAGATAAAAGTTGAAATATGACCCAGATTGAGTTAGAAAATTAGAAGAATGTTATTTAGTATCATCATCCGGTAGTGTAAACATGTTTTTGTCAGCACTGAGGATAATGGTTACTGTGAATATAGCCTTGCCTTTAAGTAACTAAATGTTGCACTGTAGCACCCTCTACTGTCCAACGGGCTGATTGATCAAAACAGACTTTTTTTGTTTTTTTGCAGTTTTGTGTTGCTTGATAACAGATAAAAGTTTTCACTTGTTTTGGAAATGTTACTATTGAATATGAGTTTGTTTTGCATTTCTTTTAACACCAGCATGCACCAACACTACATGCTTTACAATATAACATTCAGTACTGTGCAGAACTCTTGAACCATTCCTAATTTCTTTACATTTTGCTTCCAAGGAGCCACACCGTCTTATAATCAAGTGCTCTTGACCAATAGTTCTAAAGGATTTCTGGAGAATTTTAAAGAAATGACAAGAAAACGGCTCAAGCGAGTTGAACAATAAAGGTGGTCATACTAAATATTGACTTTAAAAGTCAGAATTCTATAAACTCTGTTGTTGAATTTTATACTGTATTTCCATGCATGTTTGAACATTTCAATAAATGAATGCATCTATTTCCCATTTTCCTAGTAAAATATATGACTCAAGACTAGGGCTGGGCCATATTATACCGTTCACGGTAATACCGGTATAATGTTAGGCAACGATAGGAAAATGAAATATCGCGATAGAATGGGAGTAAAACGCGCATGCGCAGTGCCTTTGTTTTCATACGCACATGGCCGATTGTTGAGTGAAACAGATGAACCAGAATTGGTTTGTAAAAATGGTGCAACTTCCGTGATGTGGAACTGGTTTGGTGTTTGTCCGTCAGATACACAACAAAGCACATTTTTTTGCAGAACATGCAAGCGGCCGTTGTTATTGTCGTATTTGTCGGACTAAGATGCTCTTAAATCTGGGAGTAATCTGGGTCCTAAACTCCGTATGCTTCAGGTCAAACAACACTGCAGCATCACTTAGAGTTAAAAACTGTCTAAATTCTTTCATCTTTAATAAAACGATCAGCATTGCTGCTTTACCAGGTGTAACTATAAAGTTTAACTTCCAGGCATCCATGAAAACAAAAGTTATTACATTTAATGGAGTTAGAAGTTAGCAGGAAGCTAGCGGAAGTTAGCTCGCTAGTTTCGCTAGTTACCTAAGCATGATATAGCATGTTCTGACTGAGAGATTTCTGAAAAAATTCAAACGTACAGCTCTGCTATCACTTCCAACATAAATGAAGACAGGAAACTAAACAGCAGTGACGTTTGTAGGGTTACTGAAGTTGGGCTAGCTGGTATATAATGATGTGATACGTGATCGCTAGCGACACAGCTATGTTAGCATAACATAAACAGTGAAGCTGGAGGACGAACACTAACACTTTTCCACTTATAAAAGTTAACGTGAAGGTTCTTCATGGTTAGAAACAAATGCAATCGCATGGCAGGATGCTGTAAACGGACCAAACTTCAGTCAGGAGAACAACTGAGATAATCCATCCACAATACGAGGTTAGTCATTAATATACTGCAACAACATGGGAATAGAGCAGCTGCCAGAGAATTCAACATTAATGAATCAATGGTACAGAAGTGGAGGAAGCGAGAAGAATGAGTTTAATAAAGTTTGATTTATCTGACTGCTTTGTTTCGCTTAATGTGCCTTATAATCCCGTGCACCTTATGGTCCGAAAAATACGTACTGCACACTGCAGTTTAATGTTGCAAAGCACCTCTTTTTAACTTCAGTGGATATTATACATGGTTATGCTCAGGACATGTCAGCCCATTTCTACTGGAAATGCCTTTTGGTTAAACTTTCAGCAAGGAATTTGCATTTGCACTGTTACATTTTTATAAAGCTTTAATGTACATAAAAACCAGCTTCTTGTTTAAGTGAAAATAAATGGAAGGTTGTCTTTTTGCGCTAGTAATGTTGTGGAGTTGTATTTTGTCTCACATCAATTATATCGTCAGTTATATCGTTATTGCAAATTTTCAAATATATATCGTGATAAATATTTTTGGCCATATCGCCCTGCTCTACTCAAGACTTTTGCATAGTACTCTACATAGTTGATCAATGGCAGAATGAACTATAAAACTAACCAAATATAATTATGAACATGTAGGAAGTCACTATATCCTGGCCATCCAGGATATCATCGTATACTTGACATGCTGCTATGACACAAGACAAGCAGCCTTCATTAGTTTTCATTAGTTTGTCTTATTAAGATATGATCGCCTTTATTAGTCCCACAGCTCAGAAATTTAGTTGTATAAAGTTGATAAAGGTTTATCGGGCTTCGTGTACATACCACTGCTGCTGTTTTGACCATGGCAGCTGTTCAGTTGAGCAAGCAGCTCATTAAAATCATCTTGGTGAGCAATCCACTTATCCTGTGGAAAAATCATACACGGCAACACAATGTGACTAAAAAACGACAGGTTAAAATGACAACTTAAATAATTAATGAGGATTTGTAAAAGTCGAAAAATCTCAAATTACACCATGCAAAACAAAATGACGTAGTTAGGGTCAACACAGATGTGACTTTTTAAAAGCCTTCATTTGATTCAAACGTGAAACTGGGCTTTAAACGTTTGCTTACCTCACAGCTGGCATTTGCTCCAAGCCCATAGCTGTCATTTTTAACTTTCACTTTGATATGGTCAGTTGAGCCTTGCTCACTCCTCCCCAGACCCTTAATTCAGATTTGAAAAAGAAAGGGAAAGAAAGGGAAAAAAAAAGGGGGGGGGGGAGAGAGAGACATGAGACATGCTCACCAGTTCTTCCAATGTACAGTCTCTGAGGGAAAAAACCCCCAAAAAAACCAATATTAACCGCTTTCATTACTTACCTTTCCCTTGGACCACCCCATTCGCTCAAGCATCTTCTGGCCAAATTTGGAGTCATCATTACTCCAGGCGCTGTTCCTGGGGTCGACAGACCACTTAAGCTTCCTACGAGCTGAACATACAACAGCAGCAACAGTGTTACATAACAGGAAACCAGAACAAGTCAGTCACATCGTCTCCTACTTTAAATGGTCTATACGCCTGACTGACACTGGGTTTATGGAGCCAACGCACATATGATTAACACCGATAAAAACAAAGACGGGATGCATTATGCGTGTGTTCATGACAGGAGCTAACCTGACAGTTATGAGAGATCACAATTGAAGTTTTACACTCCAACCATGCTTCCAGCGAGCTTTCTGCCACAACTTACGATTAAAGAGTTAACAGAGTGCATGTTTTAATAAACTTCTGCATCCCCAGAGCAAAACCTAACTACAAATGAGTGAGTTACTGTCGTTAGGAAGCAGTCAAAAGAAAAAACACGTGTCCACAGACAGCTGTTAAAAATGCTAATGCTAACTACCGGAATACTTTAATACACAATTCTACAAACTAATGAGCGTTTTCAGGAGGAAACTATGTGACATATTTTGTAGACCGGGGGTGCGAAAATAACCACCTAAACGTAGCGTCATGCGACGTCAGAAAAAATAAATATATATTTTAAAAAAGTGAAACAAGTATACATACGCTCAGCGAGCATGGACATCCTGAGGTCCTTTAACAGCTTGACGAAGGTCCAATAGGGTTCTCAAAATATGCCTGCGCAAAATACACGACTACGGCGGTATCGGAGGTGAATATCGCCTCACGGAAGCAAATGTTGTGTGCCTCATTCATTATGAATGACACTATACTATATGAATTTTTATATTATTTTATCGTGTCATATTATCTTTACTTTATTTGTTAACGTTACAGGTGAATATTTTTCGCAGACAGAGGGCGCTACAGCCAAACAGTCAGTCATTGGTCAGGACAGTTTGCTGCACGTGGCAGCTCACGCGTGTTTAAACAGCCAATCAGAGTTATTCTGGGTTTCTGAATTTAACACTGCTATAATGCTAAATATACAAATACATGTAGAGCCCACCTATAGACAATAATTGTTAGACACAAAACTAAAATGGGTTGGTGGTGTAAGTGACATCATAGCAGAAATTAATTAATACAAACAGTTTATATTCCAGCACACATCACAAGACCACTTGGCCAATGTATGTGCAGTGATCCAATTCAGCTGATATCAGCTCCCAGATCTTTCAGTCAAGTTCCACCCAAACTATTGGGACCTGTGCCCAGGTCAAACAAAGCACTGCCTAATTTCCTTCCCATACATGCAGCGGAGAAAACAATATCACAGGTGCATTTGACAAAATGACCTTTGACTATGCAGCAACACATTTAAAGAGGTTTTTATATAAAGAGGATTTGTGAACCAGAAGAACTATAAAAATATCAAATGATTAAGGAAATCTCAGTGCAGACCTGCTGTGGAAAGATTGTTGTCTGTTTTTCTTTTTGTTTTGTTAAAGTTGCTTAACTCATGGGAGCAAGGAAGCAAACCTGAATCATCTCTCCTCTCTCACTTAATGCCCGATATCACTTTTCACCTTTAGAAATCCTGTTGAAAGGTCTCTCACTAAAAGAAGAAGCACTTGAACTCTGAAAAAGAAGCCTGCTAGCTGCCTTTGAATTCGGCAGCTTTACCCACAGCAGAATAAACAGTAAATGCACATGGGCCAACTGAAGTTCACACAAAATACTGTAGTCATGCTTATGTAACTTAGCACAAACCTAAATAAAGACACAGCAATAGTATCAACAGATGCAGTGGTGGACTCTTTAATAGTGACTTTCACTTTGATCATTGGCATGCTAAAAAATTAAGCTTAGAGCATGGTAGATCAAAATCTGACATTTCAACACTCACAGCTGCATCAGTTTTGATGAAATCTCCAACAACACTGATTGAATTGCAGCCCCAACCCATGACAGAGTCTCCACCATGTTTTTCATATGGCTGTAGACACTCAGTATTGGACCTCTTTCATGACCTCCTCCTACAGCCGTTTCTCCCTGTCATTAAGAATGACTTCTAGACAGCCACCCTTCCACTGAAACAATTTCTGATGATGCTTCAGTGAACATTAGATGGATAAAGGTTCAGATGGCTCCTATGGGTCCTGTGTTAGGTCTTTGCTGGGGTTTTGTGCATTTTTTGACATGCTGCTGGTAACAAAATGCCTAAAGATATGACTTAAAATTGCTCAATACCCATTAAAACAAGTCACAAAAATCTGGCTCCTTGGAAACAAAATGTAAAGGAATGAGGGTTGACTCAAGACTTTGTACAGTGCTGTAGATTTGTGACGTTTACTCTAAATAATCTCGATATTCAGATTAGTATGAGCATATTTTAAGGTACTGGGATTTTTGATTTAGCATCTCTCAGCATTTTAAGCTTTACTGAATGAAGGGATATTATCATGTATTTCACCTGCTGATAGCAACCTTAAAAAATCCAAGCGCACATGGCTCAATATGTTTGTTAGAGATCACTGATCTGCTTTAAAATATATGCAAATTAATTCCTTTAAAACATAACAGCTCTAATATTGTTTAACAAGCAGGAAAGAGTTGTTTTCTCAGGATTGATGTTGTCACACTCGCTTTATCTGTAACTAAGAGAACAGTCTGTACAAAAGTTTTTGGCATGGCAAGCTGCCCTCCTCAAGCCCGAGCACAACAGCTTTCTCCTGTGGTGTGCGAGTCTTGAATTTGCTGGAGGTCAACAAACCAATGATTAAATAAAAGGTGTAGAAAGTTTTAATTGTGCAAAAGAACAGGCAGAGCCTAATGAGGCTTTCAAGCACAGAAAACAAACTTCAGAGATCATTTTACACAAACACAGACACCTAATATTGTTGCAGCAGTACATTGCAGGGTCCTAGCTTTGCAGGCAAAAGTGTTAGGATGGAGTAAGTGTTTGTAGAAGCTTTCTGGGAATATTTATCAGACTTCTTAGAAGAAAACCTGAAGAGTAAAACTCTTATTCTTGATATGTTATCCTGGGTCACCTTCACATTTGTTTATGTAGAAAGAGCAAGAGCAGGAGTTGTTACTACTAAGCCATTTACTTTTCAATTGAATTCTTGAACAGTGATTCCAAATGAAGATTTCACATAGGATGTTGATTATTGTCTGATATGCAGCTGTTTTGTTCATTCATTGTGTTTTAAGTCACTAAGATGATCACTCAAACTGAACAGTTTTGGTTTCCATGTTTTCTGTGCCAAAGACTGAAGCTTGTCTGACAGCCCAGAATAAATATGTCACTAACTGCTACATAGACTCTGTAAATTGGCTGGCATAAAGGTGAAACCCAGCCTACACTGTACACCGACATGTTTGTATGCCACGGAGTCTAGTCCTGAAAGCACAGATTTACTCAGATTAGAAGGAGCGACTCTCATTTTATCTGCTGGTCCAGTGTCAGGTATCACTTGGGGTTTCTAACGGTCAAAACTCTATCAAGGGAACATATAATCTGACCTGAACTGTGGCTGGGGTTAACACCTCAAGCAGGGAATTAGGTTGCGTAACCAAAGCCATGAAAGGATCAGGAGAAAAAAGTGTGCTCATCTTAACTCACAAGACAGCAGAACCTACACTTAATCAATCATCATTCATTTTTTCATGAATCTTGAAAGAGTGCTTTGCGTGTTACAGCAACGAAGCGGGTTATATAAAATGCTAAAAGTGCTTTTCTAAGCATGTGCACACCGTGTACTTGAGGTGAAAAGGTCAGATCAGGTCTAAACATCATCAAATTAAAAACGTGGAGCTAAATTTAGAGATAGTTTAACCACGCAGTGCATCAAGGGGAACATAACCCCGCAGTAAAAATTGATTTTACGACAGCTGTAAATATAGCCCAGTTCCAGACGACTGAACCAGTGAAAAATACATTGAGAGATTTGTAACCAACAATATTTCATATTCTTTATTGCCCTATGGGATGAAGCGCTTTCTGCAAACTCATGTAGTGTAAATAAATGTTTTTTTTATTTTTATGAATGCTTCCATCACCCATGCCTGTGTGTAACTGTGTAATGGTTTCACAGAGCTGAGAATCCCCAGTGATCGCACTCATAGGGAGGCCTATACCGTACAGCAAAGGCCTCTACTGTTTTCTGCTGATGGCGGAGGGTGTTATATGAAGGCTTGTGGTCTTGGGTCCTTGGTGCTGGTGGTGTTAGGAGAGTGCCTTGGCCTGCATCCCCATGGCAACAAGCCTCCATGTAGACTAACAGCTGGCTGTGGAACAGAGGCTGTGGTGTCTTCGGCTGACTGCGCCAGTGTAACATAATCTCCTGAACACTGTGAGAATCTCTTTACACGATGACGACCAGAGCAGCGGGGACCGAGCAACAAGAGAAGCTCTCTGACTGGCTGGTGGAAGGCAGCGCCCAGGGAGATGTCTTACATAAGAGGCTGAGTTCCACTTACAAGAAGGGGAACAGAAGTAGTAAAAACAAGAGAGCCTCTCTGTTTCCTGCACTACCCTTTAATGCCCCTCCTCCTTGTCACAGACATGTTCACTCGCATTCAGATACAGTCATCCATAGCTGAGTTTCTCTGGGAGAAAACTGCCTCTGAGAACTTAACCTGCAGCCAGACCAAACTGTTGTATGCCTCTGTAGTGCATGCCTGCACACGAGTGTAAGTTAGCTGCGAATCCTACAGGTTTTACGTAGCTTTTTTGTTTGTCTTTTTAGTCCAGAATAAGCTTTGCTTTTAATTCACAACAACAGAGAGTGAAAATGGTGCAAATATTGATTTTTATTTTCAAGCCCATAAAGCACAAGACTGCAAGCACACCTGGTGTTATTCAGGAGAGTAGAAATCACATAAAACTCCCATTTTAAAAGGATTTGTACAAGGTAAGGTGGAGGTGGGACTAGTTTGAAATCCCACAGTTTTAAAAGCTTCCCCGATAGTTTGTTGAGATTTTCAAATAAAAAATAAGAAACCTCTCAGCTTGGAGGTATACCTGCAGTTTTGCTGACAGATATTAAGACTGAACAGGTGATCATTAGTGATGAGAGCTCATGAGAGTAAGATAAAAGGCAGCGCCCCTTCTTTCACTTCACTGATATAAACTCCCCGTCTGTGCTCTTTCTCGTGAAGCACAAACTGCAAACAAAGCAAAGCGAGGTCACCTGGAACAGCTACAGCAGTACTGACACAGAGAAATATGAGACAGGCTGTTGAATGTGTGGAGGACATTGCTGTCCTCAGGGTTACAGTTTATGATCCCGTTTGTAAGGAAAATCCAGCAGCTCTGGTTTATTGATGAGGAGGACACTTTTCTTTGGGAGGTTTATTTCCTCTTTCTTATTCTTCTGTGGGAGAACATCATTGACTATGCAAACTGGGTCAGTGTTTTGCATTTTACAAGTTTTTGGTTGCTAATTAATTTCAATTTCTCTCAAATAATCAAGCAGAGAAGTAGTTTGGTGTGTCTCAAATTTCAGACTGCATTACTGTTTGAGATAAAAATTTGTTCTGTCAAGATGATCCAACATTGCTTCAATAATGTTGAGGTCTGGGCTTTGGGGAGGCCAATCCATGACTGATAGTGTTCCACGGTGTTTTTCTATATGGTATGCATTTACTGCATTGGTAGAGTTTTTCATAGAATCAGCTAAAGGAATATTAAATATACAATTTTTCAGATACTGTTCATCTGCTGGTGATGCTTTTTCTAATTTTGTCCTTCATTTGTCCAGTTTCCTCAAATTCTTAAAGGCACACCGCACACCATGCTGAGATATACTAGGGTTTCAGCTAGTGACTCTTTGTTATTAAACACCTATTTGGTGAAAAAAATACAATTTAATTCCTGTCAAAATGTTTTATATTAGATTCAGTTAAAGAAGTGGGAACAAATTGTGTTTTTTGACTGGCTGCTAGTGCTAGTTATGTGTAGACATTGCATTGGTTCTTGCTTTGAGGTATGTGCCTTTTTTATGTCTTAAAAATTAATAGGTCAGTGTTAAGTGGCTTAAACAAAAACAACATTCCTCTGAAAATGGTGAGGTACAAGGACTTGACTAAAAATGAGTGAGAAAGCAGCCAGTGTCCAAAGAAAAGCTTTGAAAGACCTTCAGAAAGCTGGAGAACTGTTGATCAAAACCTCTTTAAAAACAAGAACAAGAAAGTCTGGCTTCTTGGAAGCAAGATACAGTTGCCGAGAAGTTACTCGAAGTTTTGACATTTCCACTATGTAATCTTTATATTCAGATCAGTAAAGAACATATTTGACTGTAATCTGATTGTCAGTTCTACATCTATCAACAGGTTAAGCTTTGAGCAACCATTAAGGCCAGTAAATGCATACTATAGCACACTTAACTCTGCTGTCAGTAACTATATTATCCAAGTTCTGATCAACAACATGCACAGCTCACAGCCCAATATGTGTGCTAGAGATCACTGATCTGCTTTAAAACAAATGCAAATGAATTCCTTTAAAACGTAACAGCTCTAACATTCTTTACAGAGAAGGAAAGAGTTGTGTTCTCAGGACTGATGTGTTCACACTTCCTTTATCTGTGGGAGAACAGTCTGTACAAACGTTTTTGGTATGGCAAGCTGCCCTCCTCGAGCCCGGGTTTTGAACTCACTACAGGTCAACAAACTGATGGTTAAATAAAAGGTGTAGAAAGTTACTGGAAAAGGACTCAGTTATGCGATTTCTCTTTTTATTGTCAAAGCTTGCTGTTTGAATGAACAGGCAAAACCTGCTAAGACATTCACATAGAAGACAATCAGAGTTCCTTTTACACAAATACAGTCTCCTCTAAACTCTCATTTCTCTTTCATGTGAAAATAATCAAAGACCTAATGTTAAAAATGAAGTAACAAACATGGACAGCAACATGTGGAAATAAAAGAGAAAGAGAGTGCTAAGAAGTGCTCCCGCATATTAAAACACCAACAGAATAAATAATTTGTCATGGAATACAAAGAAAAAACAATTCTTAAGAATCCCTGCACCACACTGCTTGAAAAAAAAAAATGGATACAATGTATCAGGTATTCATCCCTGTAGGTGATTAGGCTCCTTTATTTGTGAGAGGTTTTAAGATCCAACTGTCTAAAGTGCAACAAAGGATACACCTCGTGTACGAGTATACCTCTTGCTTGAGTTTGGCCCCAAAGCTTTAGGCCTAAAATTCCCAGATTATGGAAATTTAGCAGGAAACCCCCCCCCCCAAAAAACCTTACCATTTGGGTTTTCAAAAGAAAAACATAGAAATGCTTTCAGTTGTACAATGCAACATTCCCCATTTGTTAACTAGATTCATCAGAAAATATTGCAAAAATTTGCACAATTCTTCAGCATGCAAGTTACCCTTTGTTTCATCTAAACGCAGCTTCAGGTTGATAATGTTGACACCAATTCAACTCATTGACTGCCCCTCACCCAAATCTCTAAATAGAAAAGGGATAAAAGAGAGCAAAGCAGAGGTGGAGAGACTAGATTCCAGGGATGGGGGTGAGGATCTTCTAGTCCTCATTGACCATTACATTTGAGACAAGCCCGGTCGGTGGCAAGCAAGAAGGACCCTGCTGATGTTACACAGAGAAGTGAGAGGATGATGATGACTTACAGGCCATGTTTCTCTGTTCTCTTTGGTCAGTGTTTTACATTATGTACAAAAAAAACATTTTAAAAAAAAATACTACGATTGATGCCGCGTTGCCTCAGTTAAAACGAGCCATGCGTGTTTCTGAGCCAAAGAAGTTGAGCATCGTCTGAACGAGTTCTGGGAGATCATAATCGTGTTTCCAGGCCCAGTCATTCCGTGCATTGGAGTCATCAAAGTTCATCGGCCAGCTGTCAGCTGAAAAGGAACAGATTTAAAGCATGTGTCAGTTTATCTTATAGGATTTTCACCATCAAAAAAATATCAAAGATTAATGAGAAGTTTCTCCTTTAAGAAATCAAAGCCTTGCTTACCAATTGCCTGTCGTACAGGGTCAACCTCATATGTGACCTCCAGCTCAGGCATCTGCTTCTGGAGTTCCTGGGCCAGTTCCTCGGGGGTGAAGCTCATGGCGTTGATGTTGTACGTCCTCATGCTTAGTGTCTCAGCCGGTGCTTCCATCACCTCCAGTGTGGCACGCAGGCAGTCGTCGATGTACATCATGGGCAGCCTTGTGTCAGGTCTCAGGTTGCACTCAAACTTGCCAGTTTTGATTGCATCGTGGAAAATCTGGACGGCGTAGTCTGGTCAGAGATGGGGGAAAAAAAACAAAAACAAAAAGAGCCTTGTTACAGAAATGCTGAAAAATCTAAACTCTGTTATGCACTTAAAGAAAGTAACAAATGCAGCAGAAACAGAAAGTATACCAAGTAAAATATTTGAGGAACATGCGATTATGAAAAGCTAAACTGTAATTAAAAATCTAACTGATAAGAGGATTTGGGTGTGGTGGCTGAGCAAACAAGTGAAAATATGGAGACACCGGATCAAGTTATGCGATGGCATGAAGAAAAAAAAAAAAAAAATGCAACAAGTCATAACAACACTCTGAAATAGATCAGTTGCATAACAAAGTTGACACTTGATAGCAGCACAGGAATAAGCAACCGTTAAAAGTGTAACCTTATCTGTAGTCTGAATCCACCCTACCTGTTGTGCCACCACCGGGCATGGAATCAGCAGAGATGATTCCAGGATAGCGTAGACAGCGGAAGTCCAGCCCATAACGGTGGTGGTAGTACTGTTAAAGAACAGAAAGAACTCCGCTATTTAGAACAAGCAGCTTCTCAGATGAACTTAGATTTAACAGTCATCAATTGATGATAGATGAAAACAAAAGAAAAAAACAAAAACAAAAACAGGCACATGCACTGAGGATCATCAGTTTTCAGGACATTCTATGGTTTTGATATCAAGTTTGCCCATTAAGAGTTTAGATTAAACTCTGAGCTCTCACCTCTCCCATCAACTCAGCATGTACTTTGGAAACACCGTAGATAGTGCGGGGTCTCTGCACACACAGATCTGGCGTAGGGTTGCGAGGGGATGTGGGACCAAAGGCACCAATGGTGCTGGGGACAAAGAGACGCAAGCCGTGCTCTGCTGCAATGTCCAGGATGTTGTGAAGCCCTGAAAAACAGACAGCTAAACGCTCAGCAAGTGCCCCATGAAAAACAAGAGCATCATCCTACATCGTTATGCCCACATGAGACAGATTGGTTACAAATTCACTTACCGGTGATGTTAACAGAGCGTGCCAAGGCCACGTTAGCCTCTCCAACAGCACTGAGGAGGGCGCTGTAGTGAACCAGCCAAGTGATGCGGTTGTTCACCACAATTTCCCGCAGGTTCTTGTAGTCCAGGATGTCTGAGTAGATGAAGGGGCCTGATGGCGACAGATGGATAAGCATTGTAAAGAGTTTTGTTTCACCTTCACTGTGACTGCGCTTGTTTGTCAAGGATGCTCCCTAGCCTTCAGTACAGGCTGCCAATAGGACACTTCGGAATTTGTATGTTCTCCATGTTCATAAGCAACTTCTGATCATTACTAAATGTTAGCAAAGTAACTTAAGAAGTTTCAATTCAAATGTTGATTTAGAGAAATTTATTAACACCCCCCCCCCCCCCCCCCACACACACACACACAGGGAAAGGATAAATCAATATTAAAGCAAGAGGCTTTATTTGCAGACACTTTACTATTCAAATGTGTCCATTTCAGTCTGACGCAATATGCTGTGATTTATTTCAAAAGCGTAACAACCTGTATTGCCAAATCCCTGACTTTTTTTTGTAAGGCTGGCATTAGTCAGCAATACACCCAAAAGAGGATCATCATACTGAAAAAAAGACTGTCTGCACACTCTACAAATATTACAGTTGGACATGGCTTTTTCAGTAACACCTGGGCTTATAGAGAGAGAAAAAGTTAAAGAAAAGGGCAAAAAATGTCTTGTATGTACTTGTATATGCTATGCAACGTAATCATTAAACACCGCTAATATAGTATCTTTTGTGTATCTGAACTGTATACATTTTTATATAGCATATGTGAGTATACTCACCACTGTGGAAAATGCTGTTTTGAGGTTTCCGGATGTCAGATAGAATGACGTTGTTCTTTCCGTACCTCTTCCTGCGAAGGAACCAATGTTACAAAGTTTGCCTTATAATAAACTGTTTAACTGCAGTGTTACAATTACTAATCAACACAAAACTTGTCATTTATTATATTCGGACAAATTAAAATCCTTACCTCAACAATTTGGCCAGGCCTACACCGAGCTGTCCCAGGCCACCTGCAGAGGTTGGAGGGAGGTGGAAATATTATGAGTGATCTGAGGACACCATACACAAATCAGATGCGCAGCAGCTAATAAGTACCAGCGCTTAGTTTCCATGGAGACTGAAGTACCTCAGGAGGAGAGTGGCCATAAGAAAAAAAGGTCACAGCACTGGACGCCCACGTTTTATTTTTTAATGGCATCCCTCTCAGCTCTCATTGCCAAACTTGTCAGAAACCCCGCTGATCTCAAAGTCCCAGAACAGCATATTTTCTAACCCTCGTGCATTTTAAAACGGCCTTTTTTTGTTAAAGCATTAGACTAAACTGCATGGCTGCAAAAGACCAAAACCTGATGCTTCGTACGTACCTGTGATGAGCACCTTGGGGTGGTCTGTTTCTGAGAAGGACACAGAATGGAAGCTGGCATCAGAGGTCACCTGTCGAGGGGAGAAGCTGATGTTGCGTACAGCCACCGTTAAGGGCTGGCAGCCACAGCCTGGGGTACTGAGTAACGCCTGCTTGGCCACCTTGCTGAAGATCCTCACGACAGGCATGTTGGTACCTGGAGGAAGGGAACAATGTGTCTGTTTACTTTTAGGTGACACTTTGGTTGGTAAATTCTAATGAAAAAAAGAAGTCTAGCAGAGCTCTACAAATCTAATGAAAGCCAATTTGCATTTATATTTAATTAGACTCTGGCATCATTTGGTGGCCTCACTTCGCAACATTTTTGTCATGAGGTTTTCGGCTCATTTCCAAGCCTCAAGCTCCGAGAGGTGGACAAACAAGTTTTAAACGACAAAAGTGGCACTCGGAAACTTTTTTATTTTAATTCCCTTAAAGGGCAGATTGATCAAACGCATCTGAAAACACTGAGATGAGAGAAAACATACCAAAAGCGAAAACACGTGGATTGCAACAAATGACATGCTAATGACATGATGCAGAGAAAATGAGTGCAATGGAAGAATCAAAGCGCATAAAAACACCAAAACAGTCAAAGTTGAGCAAAACTTTAACGCAACATGACTCTAACTCTATCTATCTAAAAACATTATAAAACACGAACACCACATATCTTTAGAAAGGTACAGAACTGCAGAAAATTAAGCATACTGAGCTACTACTTCATGCAAAAATAGCGCAATAAAACTAAATTTGTCGTTCATTACGGGACGTCTAGACTTTTACGCAACGCATCACTTCAGAAAAGACTTACCGAGGGTTCAAAGAGCTTCCTAGTAAAAGAATGAACGGAGTTACTTTGGAGTATATATGTACTGCCCTGCCTTCAACGAGAGCCAATCAAGGAGAGAGGGCGTACAGCGGCATACAGAGCCTTGGAAAACGGTGCCAAGATCAGGGTGGCATGGACTCAGAGTCGGAATGTGCTTTCATTTTGTTTGCCTTCATTTTCTTACAAATATATATTGAACCATAAAATTATTAATAACAGAGATCATGGATTAAGCATGAAAACATTACTTTTGCACAAAAGCACGCTCTCCCGCTCCATCATGCTTGTGGCCTATCCCCTTCTGAGAGCATGTGCTGTTCAATATTGAGCCAACATCGTTTAAGGTACTCATCATATAAGCCCCCTGTTTAATATGGGCAGCGCGCCACAGCTCGCCAAGACTCCTTTCTATGGGACATGCCGATCGTTTAATTCCTTAACGTCAGCGTAACTGATCTCCATACCCTCCAATGTGCAGCTGCTTTTCCACGAAGGCAAAACTGCTGCTGGTGGACGAAATTCTGAATGAGAGCAACCACTATTTTAGATCCTAAATATTTTCTCTGTCTGAGCTCAGCACGTCATTGTGACTTAGCAACCGGCTGCACTTCAGAAGAGGACTTTGCTTTGGTTTAAAAAAAAAAAAAAAAAAAAAAAAAAGAGCGAGAGAGAGATGGTTTGATCGGGATAGAAAGGTTAAACACACGTGATTCAAAAAAAGAAAAAAAAAAGAGTGGAAGCACGAATTGATAAATTGCGCATAATTTCCCTAAAATTAAATTTTAAATTTCCCTAGAAAAGAGGACTAATTAAAAAACGGCCGGGTTCTTAAATGTAAAAGAAATCAAATATCGGGATCGGTGCACTCACCAGATAATCTGCAGTTAACACAGCCACACACAGAAAGAAAGCTCCTCTGCGATTTGCGTCTTTTTGAGAATGGGATGCTGACGTGACGTTCGTGTTATCTCCGTTCAGTGTTGCATCAGCTCAGCTGCGCCTTCAAGCTATATATCAACGACCATCTGCTTAAGGGGAAGCCGGCTTTCTCTCGGATTGGCGGAGACCCGGAGGTGCGGTCTTCCCTCGCAGACCACTCCCTCCCGTGGCGTCACCGACGCCCGGTCAATCTTTGTGCATCCACGTAATCTGAGGCCACGCGGTTTATGCATTACTTAAAAATACCCGAGGCTGCACATTGGCAGGGGATGGTGTGATCGTGTCAAACGTGCAAATACTGTTGCAAATACACGTTTACCATGACAGTCGCATTCACATGATGAACGTGGGCTCAAAGTCCAGCTTCAGATCAAGAGTGTCCACTCTAAATCGCAGGAAAAGTTTAGGATATAAGGCCCTCGCCTTTTCAGGCGACCAAAGAAAGGGGGCAGTTGACGTGAAAGGCCGTGAGGTGCTATTCTTCATCAGTTAAGTGGGTAAAAAGAGGAGTGGAGTGGGTTTAAAATGTGATTTTCAATTTCCTTTTGGAAGCTGTGGCTGTGAATCTGCAACATGCAGTCAAATGAGGTGAAAGTTAAAGTGCCTAAAAAACTGTGAGCTCAGCAACATAAAAGGGACTGAACTTCAACAAAGGGCAACAGTGGGGTAGATCATCACAACATCCGAGTTGTGCATCCAAGAGAGCACTCTCCAGCAGGTAAGCGTCTTCATAAGTGAAGATAAGTATAAGAAATACTTTATTAATCCCCGAGTTGGGAAAAAACTCTGTCTCAGCAGTTATCCTAGTTGTTTCTATTGAGAAAAACAGAGAGAAAATACAGACTATTTAGCACAAGGTGCAAACAAGTCATCAGTCACAAGAACAAAAAGGTCACATTAGATTTATGCCAAAACATTCAAAAGTCAAAAAAGCTCTGCAAGATCAATCACATCAACCACAGCTGCTACATGGGAATATGTACCAGTGTAGTAAAACACATTTCGCTATACTGAAAGCAAACAGTTCGAATGCGCTCATGTCTTTATGGATATGAATGGTGCACAATTTAGAAGTAGCAGACGTCTACGTAAAGCAAAACAAGGTGTTGAGCCCGATGCAGCCCTGCAATCAAAGAAATTGGACGATTACAGGATGGACTTTAAAAGCCATTTAACACCAAATCCTTGGCTTCACTGGAGTTTTTGTGACCTGGCAAAATTAAAAAAAAAAAAAAAAAAATAGAAGCTCTCCAGCCTCATTGATTTGAATCTAGATGTTTATCAGTGAACGATATGATGAATGCACACACTTTCTGTTTGACTTTCAGGTTTGTTTGCAGGAGATAGAGCCGAGTCAGAACGACTGATGACGTTGCTGAATGGAGCAAGCAAAGGGTGGGCTTAAGGCCTGCACTGGAATATGAGTGGAGCATGCGAGCACACCCCCATGCCTGTCATGACTGAGAAAGAAACAGCTACCTGAAAAACAAGTTGACCTGATCTTTGGCAAGAAAAACAAGATGTAATTTTTTCTCGAAAGAAAAAAGAAATCGTAAATATATTTTTCCTTTCAACCGCAAACTGGGATAATCTTCTAAGTAACCTGCAATTCCAGGAAATGTGAGACAAACATGACACTTGATAGCTGTGAGGTTACATAGCTCAGTGTCACTACTAAAAATGGGAATCAAAGTCTCTTATAAACCAAGCTATAGTTTCTATCTAAAATCTTACTTGATAATGCACAAAATCCTTCCTTGCTTCAAGAGAATTTTAAGGGTTCCCTTGTGAGTAATAAACATGAAATTAGGGTATTGATAGACACAAAGACTTAATGATACAGACAGAAGAGTTGTGGCTGACCAGCAGCACTGTAAACACTTACTGCAACATGGATATCTCTCCCTATGAAGCAGCTGACCCTTGGCTATTTTTTGCCCCAGTCGCCGCATCAGATGATTGTGTCGTCACAGCAATGCGAACACATTTTATTAGGGTGCTGTTTACTAATCTTCGGACAGACTGTCAAGGACAGGGTACATAACGTGGATATTTTCTAGGACTTCTTTCTGGTATTTGGAACCTTTGGAAGGGGGAAAAAAATAAATAATACTGATATATTTAAAGCAGATTTTTGTCCACATGAAAATAATGGAACAATGACCCAGACATGTTTACATTAAAAAGTTGTCCTGTTGAGACACAGTCAACAGTTGGCCTGTTGACTGTATATAAAAGATGGACACAGCCTCCAAGTCAACGTGTCAGTCAATGAGGAAATGCCTTATAGTGGAAATATTTCTAATGGCCAGCAGGGGGCGATGTTTTTTCCTGCAAAAGAAAGTCAGACTGTAAAAAAAAAAAGAAAAAGAAAAGAGTATGTTTAAAAACAAATGTACTATTCTCTTCATCTCTGAATTCAACAATAAACACCTCCCTTCTGATTTTATTGTTTTTATTATACAGCACTAAATGTGTACTCATTACCTGGTTGTGATTGGTTACTGGAGGTTACTGGCAGTTGCTGTGAAATTACTGACGTTGCACTCGCGCAGGCCTACTGACCGACCAGCCTGGAAACCCCCGTTCACTGCAGAAAAACATGTATTCTGCATGTGGTAGCTGGTAGTCAGTAGCGTGAAATTGTTCACAAATAAGTATAAGACGCTGCACTGAAAAGCCCTCTGTGATTGCTTTGGTTCTTTCAGCTTGCTGCAGTCAGTAGGAATTTGCATGGAAGACGCTGATTTGTCTGCAAAAGCGGAAAATGTGAGAAGTGCAACACAAACTGTAAACAGAGCACGTTGACCTTCAAAGTAAAAGTTGAGCCTTTTGATATGTGTCGGTTGCACAAGTAAGGTCCAACTTTTACTTTGAAGGTGAACGTTCTCAGTATACCGTTTGTGTCGCATCTTCTTTCAGACTCATCTCAGACAAGTCAGTGTCTTCCACCTTCCATGGCAGTGAGATCCACCACCAAGTCATCTCATATAGTTTGAAAATACAGAGTTGGAGATGAAGCCGAGGCTTTGAAAAAGGTCTTCAAATACCAAGGGCTAACATTAGGGTAGCCCTTGGTATGGGTAGGATAGGTATATTTTATTGCTAAATGCTCAATTTACAGCCAACTAGGTGGCTTTCACTTTGTTTTCTTAAAACAAAAAACAAAAAACCCTAAAAACTAGCTTAATGAGACTGGTGACACTGAATCACGGAAAACTGAATGATGCACAGACTGTGTGGTGATTAAAGAACTGAAACGCTTCCTTTGTTGTAATACAGATTTTAATGGCGTGAAAACTTAAAAAAAAAACACAACAACAAATTTTAATCAATATTAGATTTTTCAAGCATTCTGATCAGCAGCGACAAATATGTACACATAATTTTGAATCTGGATTTTACAGTAAGGCATTGCACAAAGTACAACAGACACGATTATTTATCTACTGTGTGACATTACATTTTTGAATTTTGTCAACTTTCTGACAAAGCGAAAATCACTTAGGCATCACACAACTATAAGAAATGTTCTATCCATGCACACATGAAATATACACGTAAACTTTCTCTTTGTCAAAGCATTTCAAAGTAGTGGAAGTAAGTTAAGCTTAGTGTGATTATTAGTATTAGTATTGAGCAGACATCGAGATAAATCATAGATCATTTACTTTGTTACAGGCAATCAAACAAAACTGGCCAAAGATGGCTGCAGTGCATTTAATTTTTAATCCCAGACCATAATAACAAAAAAATATATTTATATTTACAACGCTAGATGATGTTTTTCTAATGGTACTACCAAAGAGTGCACTGAAAGATGAAAGAACTAAGGTCTATAAGCAAAGAGCGCTGCGGGTTTCAGCTTGCCATAATGACACAGACAGCTTTACTGACCGCTGAAGTTTAGGATAATTCCTATGTTCGTGAGATAAGTATGAGCTTGGATGTGAGAAGCTGACAATTAAGCACATTTTCCAGAAGAGACACGAGTTTTGGAGTGTAACATGTGTGTAGGTTAGTTGGATACATATTGTCCTGTTTGATATTTGGACATTTGTCATCTATTATGGCAACAACTGATGAGAGATCGTTTTCAAAGTGGGAGTAAAATTGATTTGCGTATACGTACATACAGATAAAGAAATGCTTTTGACACAAAGTGCATCAGTTCTGAATGTTAAACTCAAGAAGTCAGAGATGCTCAGCAACCGATCTAGTCGTTAGATTATTGTTATACGTGGTTACATCAAATCGTTTGTGCAAATTCTGGCTGTGATACTGGAATGTCAAGCATTGATCTGATATTTTACATATTATACAAACCTCCCTCCTCACTGGCCTGACCCTACCTACGCTTAGTATGTCATCTCAATGTGCAGCAAAAGCACATGCTCCCTTACAGCACCCTATATGTTGCCATAGTTACTCTGCAGCGGTCTAATGGTGTACACATTCAGCAGAACTTTTACGAAATATGTGAACCCTGTAGCAACTGAGACACTTTTTTTCTCCAGCTGTCCTTAAAATGCCCCTTTAATCCTCTACTACACAAGATCAGTGCTGAGAAGCACAAAAGGGTCCACAATGTCATTTTTACACATCACGTATATAGAAATGGAAGCCAGCAAGTACGAGTGTGGGTGTTTGAAGAGGTTTGGCAACAGTGAAATCAGCCGCCCAGTCACAGCACAATCTATAGAAATGAGCAGTAGGCATGTGCAGGTCTGGCTGTACACTGATATTAGACCACAGTGTGATAAGGGAGGTTTAGCTTTTATCTGCACTCTGAGAAATGGCTAATAAGGACGGCGCTTTTGTTTCTGAATTTTTTCCTCTTACTCGAGTGTAGTTTGCAATGAGTCACCATGATAAAAATGTTTTTCATTAAAGCATCAAAACTGAAGTTCATTTAGTCGCGTTCACAATAACTTGACAATAATGTTGTTTTCTTACATTATGTTTTAAAAAGGGGAAGCTAAAGCTGGGATGTCTGTGATTTTTGAATGTACCATCTCAATTACTTTTAGAGGTCTCTCTCTCTTTATGGCGTATGCAGCAGAGGATCTTCAGTTTCAAGCTGGGCCAGCTGCCTGCGCAGGCTGTTTACTTTGGTCTGAAGCTCCTTGTTGTACTCTATTATATGAACCATTTCCTCATAGGCCTCATCCAGACACTTGGAGGAGCGGTTCCAACGAAGGAACACTCCTGTCACAGAAGAGCAGGACCAATCAGAAAACAACAATTCACAAACTGGTTTCTTCCAGTTCTGGTTTCTTCTAAACACTGCAGTCTCACAACCTTGATAGAGGTTATGTAAGCGTTGCGTGTGCAGTCACTGTACACTAACGGGAAAGCATGCACCTTTCTTATGAGAACACATACTTACACATACACATACACACATAATTGTGATAAAGAAAACAAACAGCTAACAGATAAAGTGTATTATCGTGCTGGATGTGGTTCTTTGTGGAGCTTTGAGTTGGAGTACAAATACAAGATTCTGACATGTCTAAAACTTAAAGCAGTCTCGAAAAACAGTTCACACAGTTTGTGCTGAGCGCAAAAAAAACAAACCACTGGATCTTAATGGTGGTTGGAGGCTGTTGGCAGAGAAACAGGTGTAAACACAGAGGAGCTGTATGACTGGAATGAACCATCGCTTTACTTGTCAGTCATAAGGAAAGCCAGTGTGTCAACAAACTGAGGTTTCTGAACCCAGTAACACGTCTGTAGATAGCACTACTCAATAAGATCTCAGTTATTTTAGTTCTTTTTAAGTTTGGGTCATTGATAACAAAATACTTGTGAAATGTATGGTGGCTGCGGAAGGATGTGCATATGCATCCCTATGTTTACGCAATATTTGGAACAATTAATTAACTGCAGCAAACTTGGACCTGTACTCCAAATGCCCATTGATATATTTTATTTACTGCTATTTAGACACACTTGCCTCTGATCCCTCAGTGAATTTCTTGTTGTTTAGCTGACATTAAAGCCTTGCTTTTACCCAATTTCCTCACCTTTAATGAAAAATAAAAATCTTGTCTTTTGCCTGATCCCTTTAGGGGCTCACCACAGTGGATCCTCCTTCACTGCATCTATGAATCTTCTTCGTGGTCTTCCTCTTTCCTTCCTGCATGGTAACTCTATTATCAACATCCTTTGTCCAATATACCCACTATCCCTTCTCTGCACATGTCCAACCCATCTCAGCCTTACTGCTTTTACTTTGTCTCTATATTGCTCACTGTGAGCAATATTTCCAGTATTTCTTTGCATCTTAGGTCGTTGGCATCATATTGTAAATTTCATGTTTTGGGGAAAAAAAACAAAAAAAACCCTGTCATTTTTTACTCTTCTTTTAAATAAGCTTTACTGATGATGTTTTAAGACACTTAGCTGTGTCATCAGTGACTGTCAGAAAAGAAGGACGGAAAAGCCCTTCGTTTAGTTTGTGCTGATAAATAAATCCTTCTACCCACAAGTTGCAATCACCGTGAAAAACCCTATGCACAATTTTTTTCCCTCTATATTATCAGAAATTATTATCATAAATTTCCTTGAAATACCATTACATAGTTTTGAGGCTTTATCGCCCAACCAAGAACCAAGAACATGCAAACTCCACACAGAAAAGCCCAAGATGGATAATTGACATTTCACCAGTCCTGGATTTTATTACACAGTTATAGCCGTGTAATTCAGAAATAATCCTGAAATCCTTTTGCTCATTAACTTTTTGGAATTATATTGAATTTATAACATTTGTGTCTTTTGTGAATAGTGTTGACTGCTTTCCATTTCTTTCCTTTGTATTTGTAAAGTCTTTTTCTAACTGGATTTTAAAATGTTTAAAAGTCATGTTTATCAGTGTTTTAACTCTTACATGTCTTTTAGCTATTTTTTTAAAATTTAATTTCAACAGTTTAAAGTCGGCTGTTCTTAAATGTGCGACACAAATAAAATGACTAAAACCTCCACATTTTTACTCAACACCTTTAAAGTGATCAAACTGCAGTCCAATTAAAAACAACAACATTATTTTAGTGCATTTTTTGTTTTTTCAATTAAACCATTATTTTTATTCAATATTATTTCGCTAAGAATTACACAGAACTTTTGGGATGTAAAGATTTTACACACGCCATCAGTTTCTTTTAGTGTCCACATCAGCAGCTAGAGTTCAGGACTTCCATTGGGTCTTTTAAGGTGGGCTGAGGAGTGTGCGTCACTTTCTATGAAAGAGCTGCATAAGCAGGATATCACGTGCTCCACTCAGTTCTTATGCATTCCACTTCATATAGCGTGAACGGCTTTAGGCAGTAAGAGAGGCCCCATGCACGAAATGCATGAACCTAATGACCTCTAGTTGGTCTGGATTCCCCCTCCCCCAACTTTTCTTTATGAATGGTCTAACACAGATCTCCCCAGGGCTTTGTTGTACTTGTTGCACTATGCTGAACCCACTGACATTAAGACAACCATAGTTAAGAATAAGAATAACCACCATTATTAAAGTTGTGGGGGAAAAAAACCCCTCATCAATTAAGAGTTTCACTGCAGTCACTCAAATTCACAATTTAGACAAATTCAGACTTACATATTCATTCTGAATTTGTTAAAATCAAATTAGTACACTGTCATTTCAATAAAATTGAATTGAATTGAATTGTCAGTGGTTTAAAAAGTGTGAAAAATGTGAAAAAAGTAATAATTTTAAACCAAAAACAATGATGATATAATGCTAACATTGGTAAAGCTGGTTTTATCTGGCAATTTAAATAAAAACGATCATGTAAAATGATCAAATAATTTTGATTTAAAAAGATTTAGGATCACATTTATATACACTGATATTCTGATATAACTTCCACTGATACATGATGTTTGTGTTTAATGCCAAAAGGCACTTGTGAAAAAACAGCACTTTAAATTACCCACAACAGATTTTGTGGTTGTATGCCTGTATCAGTGCTTCTTTATTTAGCACCATTTTGCTACTCATGCTTTACCATAATATCATCACACTGCCTCTCAGTGAGGAAACTGTTTGTAAAAAGACACACAGGCAGGCTGAACATGTCACGGACACACCTCAGGAGCATTTTGAACAATTTCCCAAATGCCAAAGTGTGTTCTACCTCTTCTTGTAAAATGATTCATAATGCTAGCTATACCGGAAACTTCTGCACAAGTACCACCTCTCCACCAAGTTACATGAAATTCAGCTGAGTCATCTAGCTGAGTTTCAGGTGGCAGGTCAGACAGCACTGATCACATACCTCACCTGTCATGTAGCTGTACACAACATGACAAAGCTGCAACCAACAGTTTGTTCACTATTGGATAATCATGGGACTGAATGCTTATCTTTACTAAAGATCAAAGGTGACTGTAAAAGGAATAAATTGACGTGCAACATTTTGTTTATTTATCTAAAATTATTTGCTGATAATATTTTTTAAAAATCCTGTATAATGTATGTATACTTGTCTTCATGCTTGTAACCTTGGAAAGCACAAATAGCTGGTCCTCGGGTCCCAGTGGCTGTCAGGGTCATTCAGGGTTCAAATGCTCAAATCAATGCTGCCCCCTACTGGTGAGATTTCAGAACGTATGAGTGAGCAAATGTGTATTTGTAATTGTGAGTACGCCCAATTTCTAATCGTGTACCTGCGGCTACAACAGCAGTTTTATCACCTGATCCTCATGGTGGGTTTTTAGATATTAACCTACTCCATCTTCAGACTGAGAATAAACTTAAAGCATGAGTCAAAACTGCAAAATATGTACAGCATGTGGTCTCACTGGACTGCTTTCAATGAAGAATATTAACATTTGCCATTTAATTGCTTTCGTGTTGTAAATGAGACACTCAGTGTAACAGTTGGATTTAATGTATGTATAAAAAATACATAAATACAGCTGAAACTTAAATAAAGATTAAATTTAAAAAAAAATACTCCCAGCTATAAATGTTCCCTTAAAACCTGCAAACAAAACTTTATGTGTACTTTATTATTTTAAAACTTAAAATTATCTAGCACGTTTCCTTTTTTTTCACTTTAGGAAACTTTCTTTTATAAAAAAGGAAACAAGGTCTGAAAATGAAATTTGCTGATTTTTCTATCTATCCATCTATTATGGATCACAGAGGCAGATGTCTTTTGTACAGACACCCAGACCTCCCTTCTACCTCCTCTCCCTCTTCTTAAGAGATACCTACGAATATATTTGTTTCTTACCTTCCCACAGCAGCAGACTCTGAGGGGCCACAGATGGCCAGATCACAAGACTGTTGGGCTCGTAAAGTGGGTTGGTCAGACGCTCCAGCTCCTGCGGCCGATTCACCCATGACCAAAGGGACACAGTCTTTTCAGGCAAGCACAGTCTGGCTCTGTGAAAAGACAGAAATGTGTCAGACTGACCAACAGGAAAACTGGTTCACGGCTGTTTTATCAGAGGTGGTTCACAGCTGCAGGGAGAGCATCGTGATTTTTGCATGACCTAACTATCAGCAACACAACAAATAATAACAAATGATGTATTCTTAAACTACGTAGGGTGACACCCACATCACACAGCTGAAAGCATAGCCCTGACATAAACTGAAGGTCTTACATCAGCCAACTCCTATCTTACCTCTCAGCTGCACTGTTGCCCAAGAATGTCCCAAACTGAGATGCGTAGGCGTGTTCGAAAAGCAGTACCAAGAAACTCTCGTTGAATTCAAAGGAGCAGGGAAATTGGCGAAGGATCTGCCACACACAGTCCAGGAAGAGAAGAAAGACAGGGGCCTCATGGCGAGGTTTGCTGTTGGAGAAGGCAGACTGGGCACAGCGTTGCTGGAAAGGGTGACCAGCCTGTGTAAGCAGTCAAAGAGGTGAAATGAGTGGAAACACTCACACTGTGGAGGAGAAGGTGAAAGAAAAGACAACATTTGGCTCTAAACAGTGCATCTAAGCTCACCTGGAGCCACTCCCGCTCTACCAGGCTTTGAAAGCCTTTAACGGTCCTGCACCCGGGATCCAGGATGATCTGAGCCAAGGAGGTGACCTGCAGGGTGGAGTCTGTCCCTTCTGTACCGTGAACAAGCACTGACGCTCCCTCCCTGAGATAAACACACAAGCCCACAGTCTGTCACTGCTCGCTGCTTTTCGAGTTTATGTTTACTGGGACATGAGGACAACCAAATGAAAAACAGACCTGTCAATACACTGGGCAGCCAAGCAGGCCGTGGTGAGGATCTCTTTGACATTAGTTTGCCAGTTGGAAGCCTCCAACTTGCTTAACCAGCGGTCCATGCTGTGGGACTGGTCGTTACATGCCTCCACCAACTTAATCAGGCTCTCCTGAAGGACATTATACCTGCAAAAAACAGATTTATTTAGATCATTTAAAGTATGAGATGCATTTCAATCAGTTTCCACTTTATCTAGTCTTCTCAGTAATACTTTACAATACAGCCCACAACTAAGGGTGTGATTCCCTTTTCATTAAATTAAAAGTTAATGTATTTTATTTGAAAATACATTGTCATTATATTTACCTGAAAATAATTAAAAGTAGGGGTAACGAGTCATCTTTTTACAGGGAATTTAAACACAAGTAAATTTAAGCTGTGCAATTTCTTGGTAATTTTGCAGAAAAACACAAGTTGCACTTTTCAGTGCCATATTATGGAGTGGGTTAATCATGCTTTTTACATCTTTGTTTTTTTTAATATTCTTTATGTTGATGTGCATGATGGACGTTCTATTATTCAAATGTCCTTAAGACGTGATCTCCCTTATCAGCTTACAAGAAAAAACAAATACCTTCAAAATCTGCTTGTCTATCTAACTGTATAATGATGAATGATGAAGCCAAGTATTTTTTTCTTTCACACTCACTTTTCAAGCAAAACTTTCAAAAGGAGTGTACAGTAAAAAGAGTGTCTCTGTTCCTGTTAGGCAGTTAGTTAGGCAAGGTTAAGCAACTCCATAATCCAACCCAAGCTGCTTTCTTGCAAAACTGCCAGAATTCAGGCACTACTTAAATGTACTTACAGTATAATTATTCCTTTGTTTCCTGTATAAAGGTGAGTTGTTACCCCGTATTCTAGCGAACCCACCTTTAAGCATTTATAGGCAATTATAATGACATTTTAATTTCTAATAAAATAGATTGAAATTCCATTTAATCACGAGGGAATTGCAATGCAACAGACTCTAAACAGGTCGTATTATAAAGTGTTACTGTCTTCTTAATATCTAAGTGTCCAATCACCTTTCAATGGCCTTGTGGATCCTCCTCCATTGTGGGTAGTTGGCCTCCAACTCAAACCCTCCACCTCGGGCTTTGGCCTGCTGAGCAACATTGATAGCACGTGTATCAATGATGTAACCACGCTTTCCTGGCCGCAGAGTGGCGTTGATCAGCTTCTCGTCCTCCTTACACCGTCGCCCATTGGTGCCCGTCAGTGGCTGTCCTGCTCGCATCATCACCTGGAAGTGGAAGTGATTTGTCAGCCCCTATAATTAGAGATGGCTACTTTTTTATGTCCGATACGATATCATGAATTTGGATATCTGTCGATACTGATATGAATCCAATATACTCTATTTTATGATCAATAAAAACTGTTTGTTTTTTTTAAATATCTTGCTGCATTTTGTATATGTCTAGCAGTTTTATTACAGAAGCTCCTTCATTCTAGTCTAAACAACAGTGTCTCAGTAACTTTCCACTAGAGATGGTCCCCTCTTATCTGCATTTTCCCAGCATGAGCGAGAGTCTGCAGCTTTCTACTCCCCAAGGACACATGGTCTAATGCTTTTATTTTCAGGGCTGTGTCCACTTAATACTACACTATATAACTTTATAACACTTAATAATAAAAAAGCATAGCATTATTGAGGCAGTGAAAAATTAT
The DNA here is from genome assembly GCF_963969265.1 of Rhamphochromis sp. 'chilingali'. Classification (NCBI taxonomy): domain Eukaryota; kingdom Metazoa; phylum Chordata; class Actinopteri; order Cichliformes; family Cichlidae; genus Rhamphochromis; species Rhamphochromis sp. 'chilingali'. The sequence continues at coordinate 8,990,915 of NC_137932.1, read as the reverse complement.
TTATTCCCAACAGTTCATACTCAAATTTAAAAAGACAAAACACTAAAGCTATTCTATTACACTTGCAAAAAATATCCCACTTCCAAAATATTTTGCATTTCAGCAATACTTATCTTTTTATTTAAACCTTCAGCAGATCTGTAAATCTAAGTATTTAAAGTAATTTAAAATGCAGTTTTATGCAAATTTCAAAAACTCTTTGGTTCTGAAAAAAGGAAGTGCAATATCAGCACAAAATAATGTTTATATTCAACAACAACAAAAAAAACGGGTTGTAGAATGGACCCTTTTATACTTAAAGCTTAGCATAAATAGACATCCAGAGTGGAAAGCAGTGCAAATGAATGCAAACACGCCTTCATGACACTCATGTTTTATCAAGATGGATGTCAGTGTAAGCTGTTTCAATCACATTTAACCTGAGATTGATTTTTGTGTAATTTCTATACAAAACATAAGTATGAAAAAAAATGTTTTTTCATAGTTTTTTGGGAACCATGGAACTGTTTTGCCTGCAACACAGGTTTTTTTTTCCCAAAGTAAAGCTCCATATATCGGTTGTTAAGCTTAACATAAAAATGCTTTACAAACATTCAGAGATGAACTTACACAATTGCTTTACTTATCTGGGACAGCTTGCTCAGAGGTGAAATACCGGTTTGGCAGCACGTAGCGAGGCTCCAGATGCTTTCAGTGACAAACAACTCCAGACCACCGACAGGTCTCCCACGCAACAGCCACACTATCACGTGACGCATACTGCTCCCACGTGCTAAAGTCACTACCTGGGTTAAGCCATTTTGCAAGTTTCGTGAGGTGCTTTTGTTATATTTAATGGATCGGGTTACATTTTTTATTTCTCCCTGATATCCGATCCAGTAATTTAGGTCAGGATCGGACCAATACCGGTATTGTATATTGGATCAGTCCATCCCTAGCTATAATGTTCAAAAACACAAACGATGAGAAGCAAAAGAGACGGTCAAAGGCAGAGTAATTATTTTTCCTTGCGCTTACCATGCCGTTCTTCTTGTGGTAGTAGCTAAGTACTGGAAAACGGCCACCGTGACGGAAAGTAGCTACTTTCTTCAGCGTTTCATCATCAAAATCTTTGGGTACTGCCACTAGTGGGGGGTATGACGGACACAAGCTGAAGTCTTTGTTGACCTCACTCAGCCTCCACTCATCTGTCTGCAAAGTGCGGTAGAGGGGATGGAGAAAACAAAACAAAAAAAGGTCTAATAACCCTGATTCAAATTGAATTACTCTGTAATGTCACCTAAACGTACCATGGACTCCAAATCTTTAAAGGCATTCTGGGGAAGAAATGAATTCCATCCATCCTCTATGACTTCAAACATTGGCCGGTAGAAGAAAGGGTACATCAGGGAGACTAAATCAAGAGTGGACAGAGCCTTGAGAGGAATGAAAACATTGACTTGTTATTCACAATATTAATCACATGCAGAATTTAACTTGACATGACAAAAACAAAGAGAGCCTGAGAGAAAAATATAGCGTAGCTAAAAATAATCACTCTCTTTCCGACGGGGAGCCTTTGTTCTTACCTCGATAGAGCTGGCAATGTTGAGACACTCCTCCATACCAGTGATCTCAAGCTGAATCACTCTCAAGTCTTTGCATTTGACAGTGATGTGCCCCAAAGACCCCACAAATCTAAAATTTAAAAGGTGAGCACAATAAAGAGGATGAATGTCATGAACAAACACAGAGTATCAGTGAACTACTCTGAGCCCTACAGCTCGGCTTTCTGTGTGTAATTTCTATGTTATCGTCATGTTGGGTTTCTGGAAGAATTGTTGAAACGACTTTTAGTTTGACTGTAGATTCAGTGATTGTTATTAAAGGCAGTATCAGTACTCAGTGCTCAGTACGTAAGCTCTAAGCAGCAACGTGCCCCAGCTACAGATGAAAGAGTGGATTGGCCAGTATCCAAGTACAATGAGCTGCATAAATCCATTCTTAATGGATTAATGTGAAGGCATCTGCATGAAGTTCAGTCAGAAAGGCAGGAGGATTTATGAGTCATTTGCTTTACAATGAAAGAGACAATACAGTGCTGTGAAAATGTATTTGCCTGCTTCGTTTTTTTGTTTGGTTTTTCTGCATATTTGTCACACTTTAATGTTTCAGATCAAATATTTTTTAATATTAGACAAAGACAACCTGAGTAAATGCAAAATGCCATTTTAAAATGATGTAATTTATTAAAGGAAATGGATATCCAAACCTACCTGGCACCATCTAAAAAAACCTAATAACGTTTTGCCACCCTTGGCAGCAAGAACTGCAATCAAGTGTTTGTGATAACTGGCAATGAGTCTTTCAGAACACTTGTGTGTTTCAGACCAATGTCCTGGTGCATAACCAAAGTGTGCTTGAGTTTCAGGGCATGAACTGATGATTGAACATTTTCCTTCAGGATTTTTGGGTAGTGGGGAATTTATTAAATAAATTTGAAAATTGAAATTGAAATTTTTATTTCAGTCAACAACAACAACAGATTATAATTTTACATAAAAGTACTCAAACAGTAACCGAAAAAGGAATAGGCTGAAGCCTTATGGCTTATACTTATCCTATCCCTACAGCAAGCCATCCAGATTCCGAAGCAGCAATGCAGCTCAGACCATCACACTAACACCACCGTGTTTGACTGTTGGTATGACTTTGTTTTTTAAATAAAATGCCATGTTACCAAAAGGTTCAACTTCTGTCTCGTTAGTCCATTGAGTATTTTTCCAAAAGTCTTGGGGATCATCAAGATATCTTTTATAAAATGTGAGACAAGCCCTTTGCGTTCTTTTTGGTCAGCAGTGATTTTTCACCTTGGAACTCTCCCATGGATGCCATTTTTGCACAGCATCTTTCTTATTGTTAAATCATGAACACTGGCTTTAACTGAGGCCTTCAGTTCTTTAAAGGTTGATCTTGTGTCTATTCATACCTCCTGGATGTGTCAGTGTTGGTCGGCTAGGCACTCTTGGGAAGGTTTACCACTGTTCCAAGTTATCCTCCATTTAGAAAGCCCATACCAAAACCTAAAATTAAACCTTAAGGTAGTCTGCAGGTTATTAGGCCAATACTGTAATAGAAACTGACAGTTAAGTACTAGGCAAACCTCCTGAGGCTTGTGTGTCCAACCTGATTTTGTGTCCAACATAAAATGTTTAAAAACGGTACAATTACCAGAAATGGCAGTGAAGAAAAACAAATTCTTTGCCACTACAAGCCCCGTGTCTTTAACCAGTTAATGTTAGTTTCTCTAACCAGTTTAACTATAAGCAAGTTATGCATATGGACACTATTAATAAATAATAATCGGATCTGCAGCATGCACTAAAAAACAGGCGGAACTCAAACGGATTTTAACAAATGCATGCCCTACTGACCTGCATCTATTTAGGGTAGGTGATGTACCATTTTCACAAAGAGATTACATAACAGTCATTTAGAAAAACAATAACACAACGCTGTCACCTCTTCTCTATCGAGTCAATGTTTGAATGAAGCAGCCACAGCTCCTCCGTATTGTCCTGTCTGGAGGAGAGAATCAGGTGATGACCAGTCAAACACAGAGTCCCCTCCACAGTAGGCATGAAAGGCCTGTGTAGGACAACCCCGTCCACCCTGGGTGTCTTTATCAGCTCTGCAAACTCCATAATCTGACCAGACAGAACGAAAACAGCCGCGGTGATTTTAAAGCATAAATACAACGCTATTGGTTAGGTCATGCTACTATTATTGTAAAGACAGGCCAGCGCAACCTCTGTCGACATATATGAGACATATATTGTGTACGTCCATGTCGGTTAACAGTAAAGATGAAAAAGTTCTGCAAAAATCGGTCATCTTGATAAAGTTATTCTATTCCGGAAATTAAACCGCTAACGTCAGCTAGCAGGCTAATCGTGACAGAAAGGAGGACAATTTGCCATAAAAAACGGCCGACATTTCGAAACTCAAGCCAAAGCACAAACATCACGTGTAATATAAATATTAAAAACAACAAGGAGCGTTTTTCATCAATACTAAAAAGATTTATCGTACAACTACCTGACACTGTTTTCTTTTATTTGGTCGCAGGTCGATGCTGGTACGTTAAGAAAAACACGCCGACTAGAAACAACCGACTTTTCTCGGCTCAGTTTTGCATCCCAAATTCCGCAATTTTCATCTAAAACGGGAAGTGACTCTGTGCTCTCCTGTTTTTTAACATTAGCGTTATACTTTAAATCTGTAAAGCCCCCGAAGAACTTATAATGTCCATATATTATATATAAGTATGTTTAAACATACATACAGCAACATAGTGAATGAGTTAGAGTTTGGAGGCAGCGTCAGATCAGTGGTTCATCCACAAGGCTTCTGAAAATCCGTGAAAGCCTGTTTCATTTTAGTGTCTGTGTGTTTGGGGTCTACCGAGAATATCAAAAAAGGTCACTAGGTGGTGACATTGGAGTACGTTTGAGAGATTTCTGGCTTTCAGAAGTCTAAACAGTATTGCCCTGATTTCACCGGGTACATAATGTACCGGTGAAATAATGTGCTGTGAGTCATGTTATACATTTAGACATGTTATTTAAGATTAAGCTTAAAACTTTCCTTTTCGATAAAACTTAGAGTTAGTGCTGGATCAGGTGACCCTGAGCCATCTCTTTGTAATGCTGTAATAGGCTTAGACTGCTGGGAAGCTTCCCATGATGCACTGAATCACGTACCTCTTTTCACTTCCTGCGGGTTTACACACACTACTCAATTTAATTATTGGCAATTATTAAACTCTGGCTCTCTCTCTCCTGTCTAATTGAGTCTGTTTCCATTGGAGATTTCTCCTGTTAACAGAGAGATTGTCATTCCCTCAGTTTCCAACTGCTTCCTTATAGGAGCTCATCTGGTAATAGAAGTTTCTTTCTAATATTGTAGGTTCTTTACCTTACAACATGAAGCAACTTGGTGTGACTGTTGTTGACAATTGTTGCTATAGACTGTAAAAAAAAATTGGAATTACACTAAATTATTGATCCAGCCTGGTGGTGGAGGCCTGATAATACCACTGATCACAGATAGGTATGCAAGGTAAGACTGCAGTAAGTCAGGGAAACGCACAAGCTGTAAACTACAATGTAAATGTATCAAGACAACTTAGACAACAACAAAAAGAAAAAATAAGTGGACAACAATGACCTGCTGAGTCCGGTATACAATTGAAAAAATAGGAGTTAAAGTGAACTGAAGACAGAGTTTTAACAGTTAATATTAAGTCCAATGATTCAAGGCCCCAAAGGAAAAAAAGTCTAGTGTTGGGTCTTTGTGTAGTTCCAAGTACAGTTTGACAGGCTGGTGTAGCAAAGTTTAACAAGGAGAGCAAAGAGAAGTCATATCTGGCCTGAGGAGGAGGAGGAGGAGGAGGAAGAAGAGGAGAGAGAGAGAGAGAGGGGGGGGGGGGGGGGGGTAGAGAAGGAGGAGCCAGTAGGCAGCTGGCAGGGGCAGAACTGACACAGGAGACTTCAGTACCCTTAAACACAAATGACAGAGGAGGAGGGGACCTACTGACAAGGCTAAGCATGAGCTCAAACTAAACTGCACTTTTCTGCTTTATGGATGCTGATTAAATAATCAGGAGATTAAAAAGCTGCACACACTCATACTCATTAGAGATAATGACATTTTGACTCGGGCTTTAAAGATCATGTGTGCGCTGCATTAGCTGAAGGCGGCTGGGGAGTTTATTCTAAAGAAAGGGCGTGCAGCAGAAGAAACGTTGCCTGAGGTTTTTGTCTTAGCTCGCTGAATAGCGAGGACAACTGCCTGCTGAGATCTTAAAGCATATGAAGGAACACACAAGGAGTCTGAACGGCAGACTCCCTAAAGAGGTGAACGCTTTTAGAACGAGAAGAAGAATAGCAGATAGCTTGGCAGAGGCTACTGTGGACCATTTTGTTTTAGACATTCTGAGCATTGTGTGGGTGTGTGTGTGTGTCTGTGATGTATTGCAAATCAGCACGGTATTTGCTTCACTTGCAGCCTGTCCAAGCTTCACAATAGATGGTTTGCTCTGGGCCTTCCCAGCCCACATCATAGGGAGCGCTGTATAGACGCCAGGGCTAAATTGAATGTGAAACCCAGCATTGCATTACAAACCAAATAACTGCTCTTCTTCTGGGGAGAAGATGCTTTGCTGTCACGAGATGAACTGATAAAAAATAACTTTCAAACCAAACATGCACTTCACAGAATACAACAGACTAACTTAACCTCTATCTTTTTTTTTAAGAGGATGCTCTGAGAAATGTGAAGCTGATTTAGTTTAGCATCTGTTATAAAAGATCCACAACCTACAAAAAAGAAGAAGTTATAAATATAAAAGTGGGTGAAGCATAATGACTGTAACTCCGTGGAACGTGGGAAATCACTGCATGTAACTCTTGCCAAAGACGTACCCACATTTCCCATTAAAGGTGCACTGACAGGCTCCCAGTTAACGTCAAACTGTGATCTGTTAAGTGTCCAAATTTGTCGCGAGGGAACTGAATGCTCACTCCCACACTTCCCACAGAGCAATTTTTTGACATTTATTGAGGAGTTCCGAACATGCTGGAACATCGTCTGGCAAATTTTAGGGGCTGGATAATTAGTACCCACACCAACACCAATTACTCACCCGGGCTCTTCATTCATCTTCTGATGAAGACAATCTCATCCATGATTCATTCCTTCACTTTAACCTTCTGTTCTGAATGGTTCTTGTTTGTGTGATGTTATTTTGGGCATGTCCAGTGAATCAGAGCTGTCTGTCAAGGCAGATAATGACTTCGATGTAGTTGCGGAGTCTAACACCAGAATCTGTTGTGATTTTTCACTGTGACAAATGTCTGGATTTGCACTTCTGTGCTCCATCAGTAGGCTTATTGCCTCTGATCAAGTTGATTAAGCTCCTTCAATGAATAGTGATAGATCTCAGTGTTTCTTTTTTGCAATTGATTAGAACTTCTTTTTCTCTCATTCTCTCATGGTTTATATACATTTACATACACACACAAACAAAAACAAAGCATGAGCTGCCTTCTTAGATTCATACATTGATATTCTGGGGATAATTATTCACATCAGTAGAAGTGACCCATGGTAAAATTTAACATAAGCCAGATAGATGTTATTTACAGCATCACTAATACTCATCCAAAGTAGAGGAGAATCCCACAGTCTTGTTATTAGCTTCTCATTGCCACTTGTATTGATTTAACCTCTGAAATCATAACACAGCCTTGCCTACAGTGCATCATTGATTTGTTCAACCTGAACATATTATTCACAGGATGCCACATTTACATTTGAAGTAAAGCCACACTGCTTCGCGGATTCCTTGTACTTGGGTGGGGATCACACACATACTGCCTGAATAATTTTGCGTATGCCACCCTTAGAAAATCGTCACCCCAGACCTACTCCTCAAAAAAGCCTTATTGTTCCTGCTTTGTATTCTTTCAGCCCTCTGAGTCCATCTGATCCCATGCTTTCTGGATGTGTCGATTTTTGTATGTTTAAAATGTTCTCCCACCAATTAAAAGAAAATGTTCTTGCAAATTAGAAATAAAAATATTTGAATTGATGCACGTAACAGCTATTTACATTGCTTTTTCTAACAAATAAGTATTTATTTGTTTATCTCTCAAAATGTTGGGATTTAGGACCAGGTTTGGGGTCATCACTGACCTCACAGGGTTAAAGGTAACTCATCTCTGATCCAAACCACTACTGTAGGTTTGTGTTTTGCTTTTTTGTGTGTAAAATTATTGTTATTACAAGAAAACAGTTTTGTTTTTTAATTGTTATTGCTCTGAGGCCTTTTTTTCACTGCCTACCCCAGGCCATTAGACCTGAGTGTGCATCCAGAGTGCTGATCACAAGGCACTGTTTAGAGACCTGAGGTACTAACGAAGTTATACCTGCTACTCTGAGCCAAATAACTGGTGGACCCTGGTTAGAAACACTCCTCAGAGATTTTGTTTGACATGAGGATCACAAAGTTGCTGCAGTTGGCTGCATATCCTTGATTTAAATCCCAAAGATGCACTATTGGATTGAGCTCTGGTTCCTGAGCTTACTGAAGTAGTGTCACTTGGTGTGGTCTGGTGTGGCTTAAGATTTGATGTGCTGTGCATTCAGAGATGCTCTTATGCCTTCCTTGGTTGTAACAAGTGCTTATTTTAGTTGCTGTTGCCTGTTGCTGAAGCAGTCTGACCTTCTCCTCTGACCCCTGCTTCAGCAAAGTATTTTCACCCGGAGAACAGCTGCTCACTTCATATTTTCTCTTTTTCAGCCCATTCTCTGTAAACCCTTGAGATGGTTGTGTGGGGAAAATCCCAGCAGATCATCAGTTTCTGAAATATTCAGACCAGCTCGTCTGGCACCAACAACCATCCAATGCTCAAAATCACTTAAACCGCCATTCTTTCACATTCTGATGCTCAGCTTGAACATCAACTAGTTAGGCCTGACCCCTAAATGTAAAGGAGTTGCTGCCATGTAATTGGCTGATTCGATACTACTAATAATAATAAGATGATGACTTGATGTACCTAATGAAGTGGCCAGTGAGTGTAAATATTTAGGGATGCTTTTGTTAGTTGAGTACCAGACATGTTATAGTTTTGTGTCCTCCAATTAGTTTTCATTTTAATTTCATTTTGACTGTTTGATTTAGTTTTATTTAGTTAGGGCTTTTTTTGTATTTTTTTTTTTTTTGCATTTCCGTTTAGTTTTTCATTAGTTTTAGTGTTTTTATTTAATATTGTATGAAGGAACATGCCAGAGGCAAGATATAGGAAAATCAGCATAAGTAGCACAATACAAAACAGAGCTTTTTAAAAGTAGTTAACTCACAGTTTTGTAGAAATGCTAAGTCTCAGTACAAACTAAAGCCTCATCAGGCAAGCTGTGATAATACATTTTGCCAGACTGACAAGGAGTAAACCTAAGGATGTTTTCTTTATAGTTTGAGTTTATTTGAGTTAGTTGTTCACAAAATCATTTCAGTTCATTTTTATTTTCTTTCCCTACAAAAAATATTTTAGCAAACAAACTAAAATTGTATATTTCACCTTAATTTTCAGTTTCAGTTTACTTACAGCAACCTTGTTAGATAGATAACTAGTTCAGACGAAGCGTTCTCAATTAGGCCCTTTGGGAATAAAGACAGAGCTGTCGAGGATTCAGCACTAGACAGCTCCCATCAAGTCCGCACAGGCAGAGCTGAGCAGACAGCGGGGGTGAAGCGGACATGATCCAATCAATCTCACATTGGATATGACCCTGCGTGGCAGCTCAGTGTGCACATTCTAATCACAGTTGTTGAGCCTGCAGCGGACTCACCAGCCCTTTGTTCCCACATGTAACCCGAGGGTGGGGTGGGGGTGCTTTTCAGTATACGCTTAACCCCTCTGATTCCCACTGAAACAAACCCCATCTTATATTTTGTATAGAAGTTACCCATATCGCTCTTTTTGTATTAAAAGTCTAAACATTTACGAGAGAAAATAACCTCATATGCGCTCACACGCATAGCGAAAACCACAGCAGTTCACGTAAACTCTCGGGAGCTGACGTTTTGGGGTTTTTTTGTTTTTTTTCGTAAGCGGAGGAGCTTCTGTTTGCATCCCACAAACAGTGACTCCAAACTGTGTCAGTGTGATTGATTCAAACACTCAAGTCATCACCAAATCACCATCTACATTATGCAGTCGGCCCACTCCTGCATATTTTGGGGCTTCAAATGAGACACTAGATGGCAACCACGTTGGCAGTGAGTCTGTGTGTGTGTGTGTGTGTGTGTGTGTGTGTGTGTGTGTGTGTGTGTGTGTGAGAGAGAGAGAGAGAGAGAGAGAGAGGGGGGGGGGGGGTGAGTTACGTCGGCGTGGGACAGTGGAGGGACCGTCTGCTCATTGCACTCCGCTTGCAGCTGGAGGCGAGCTGCAGAGATGGGAAACAGCAGGAAATGAGATTAATGCGCAGGTAAAAATTGTTGGATCGCAGTCGGACGCATGAGTTGCCAATTAAATTGTTTGAACTCGCAGATTAGATTGTTGTTGCCAGGTGGGAGTAGATCTGCAGTGGAGGGAAAGCAGGGGAAAATGTGCCGTGTCTGTTGCGCCACCGGTGCGCTTTCTGGGGACGGAGCGAGCGACGGCGACGCGCTGACACCCCGCTTTTAGATGGCTCCAACATTTGGGGTGCAAAACAGGTGTCAGGGAAGTGTCGTCACGAACCCCGGAAGCCGGAGGAGGTGGGAACATCAGAGGGAAAGATGGCAGCGAAATCCGATGGTCGCGGGGTCGTCACCGGTTTCGCCCAGCTGCACAATCTGGACGAGGTGGTGGGGACGGGAGAGGACGACACTCGGGACGGCAGCTCATTCCACATCTGTCACTGCTGCAACACCTCGTCGTGCTACTGGGGCTGCCGGAGCGCCTGCCTGCATTACCTCCGGGGGAAGGGGAAGGGAAGAGATGCAGCGCGACCACCGCAGGAGGAACGCCTCTGGCTGGACTGCCTGTGGATCATCCTGGCACTGCTGGTGTTCTTCTGGGACGTGGGGACCGATTTGTGGCTGGCCGTCGACTATTATCACAAACAGGACTTCCTGTGGTCAGGCCTGACCCTGTTCTTCGTGCTGGTGCCCTCGGTTCTGGTTCAGATCCTGAGCTTCAGGTGGTTTGTCCAGGATTACACGGGGGGAGGACTGGGCTCCGTGGAGGGGCTGAGTAGTCGTAGAGCTACAGCCAGTTTGCAAAGAGACAGGTGCTGCCGCCTCTCCGTCTGGCTCTGGCAGACCCTTATACACATCTTTCAGATGGGACAAGTGTGGAGGTAAGACAAACTTTTAAGTTTGGGCCTCAAAAGAATCGGTTAAGCTCCTAAAAGCGCAGTGTTTCCAGCTCCTCTCCTCTATCCACTCAGCCAGCCTTCTAACCTCTTCTTGACTGTCACCTGGTATAACCCGATCTTGTGTACATGGCTGGGGTAAAAAAAAAAAAAAAAACATCAGCACCACTGTGATGCCGTTACGCTCGGCTCTCAGCCTCATTGTGGCTCACATGTATGCATTTACATTTTAGCTTATTTCGACATTCAGTCACACCACGCGCGTTTTAGTTGCGCAAATGTGTCCACATCTGCACAGAAATCGCACCGCTGTGCGTGCACCACAGTGCGCCATTGCGCTTCTGTGGGGAGGGAAGAGAGCTATTTGCTCAGACGGAGCAGGTAGTAACCTAAAGCTCGTGTGTGTGTGTGTGTGTGTGTGTGTGTGTGTGTGTGTGTGTGTGTGTGTGTGTGTGTGTGTCGCTCACATCACAGTGCACAGTCGCCTCAATGCACCCGCTTTCCCCTCCCCGCATCAGATACTCCAACCAGAGGCCAGACGAGCATCTGTTTTCACGGCTCGCAAAAACTACATCTTCCCCCCACAGACATGATGTCATCGATTCCTCTGCGACGCTCGACAGATTTTGGTCACCAAAATCCGCTTTTTTTGGCCATGCAAATTGATGAGCCGGGGGGACTACGGAGATGCTTAAATGTGTAGATCTCAGCGCGCAATCTGTGACATCTAGAGTCTATAGTAGTAAATGTGACACCGGTGCGCATAGCTCTCCTACTATATGTGGGCTGTTTAGTCGGAGCTTCTGGCCGACGAGTTGTTGTTTTTTTGGTTTTTTTGGTGCAGACAGACGCAGTGGCTGGCATTTAATGGGGGTAAAAGTAACGCATGACGGCTGCCCAGAGAGAAGTGGGGAAAATGTAAAGCAGTACACCGTGGGAACCGGCGGAAGGGTCCACCTCATTCTTTTACGGTGTTTGTGTTTGAGAGCAGCCTTTTTGCTCCTCATCGGACAAATGGATTTTTTTCCTAAGCCGTGACTTAGTGTGATGCACAGTAACATCTGTGCTACGGGCTAAATTACTCACACGCGTAAGAGTAAAATGTGAACTAAAACTCACTGACCTTTATGGAAAAAATGGCACGGGCAATTAAATTAGATATCTTCTCGTGCCATTTTTCCAATTTTGAGCCTTGCAGTTTAGTGTAAAGAAAAAAAGCCCAATGTCCTTTTTATGTTCTTGAAAAAACCCCAAAAAAACCCCCAAAAAAACCAACCTCACTACTGCACTAAAGTTAAATTTAGTGCTTGCTGGTGGGTCTCCAGTAGTTTTCCCCCATCCAACCCGTTTTGAGGTACACCTATAGGCTGTTAGACTGATTAGCTGCAGTTGCATTGGCTCATGTTTATTTACTCTAGTGTGATTCGATTGATTATTTTTGCTCATGTCTGTAGTGGGTTGAGGGCATGGAGATTGCTGTTAGCAGTCAAAGACACTGCTTGTGTTGATGGTGAAAGTGGTTGGTCATATGCATCCTAAGTAAAAATGTACAAAAATGGAGAGAACCCTAATTTGCCTAACCTCATTGTTGCACACTCTGTTTTAGAGAAATACCAACGAGCATTTGCTGAAACACATTAGATATTTGCTTCTCTTCAGATATTCAGCATGTAAGGAAAAACACTGATGTAAACAATATAATTGATTATGGCTGTATTAATTACACCAGGGTCCTGGTAGACATGCTGGCTCAGTGGCTTGGCTTACAGAGATTTGTAAATGGAAGTGAGCCATCAGTAGTGTTATTAGTCTGATATGACTGTGTGCATCTTTGTTTAGGTGCCTACGAACTCCAGTAAACCCATTATATAACAGCAGCTGGAAAATAGGTATTTTATCCTGTTCTATTGCCATATTTAAATGAGCTCAGTGCCACACTTGAACTATTTTAAAAAATCTTTTTAAATATATCAACTTCCACATGCAGCTGGCTTGCTTAGCTAAGCTCAAAGATGGAAATGGGGGACCCCAGCCTGACTCTTCCTGTATAATCTCCTCTGGTTGCCTGGTAACTGTTCCCCTGATCCCAGCTGCATAACCGTAAAATAGCAAAGTTAAGTTTATACCAAACAACTTCAACTTTGCATGAACATGAAAAGTAAGAATTTGCACAAGAGAAATCCAAGATGGTTAAAGTACAACAACAGACCGGAGTGATTAAACGTTGCTTATGAGGAACTCAAGGAAACATAATGTGTTGTTGTGTATGTTGTGACAGCACAAAACCTGGGGGCAGGGGATCATTGTCAGGCCACTTTCTCCCTTTGGACATGATCCGCCTGGCTGCTGGTTTGGAGTGGAGGGTCAGAAGCTGCTCTTGTCAGCTTAGTGAGAGTTCATAACCTGAGCCCCACAGGGATAACAGTTGATATGGAGATTATTAGACGCTGCAAGATGCCACCCTGCCAATAAGCAGCATATGTTGTCATACTGCGCTGCATCATGTGGCGTGCGTATATATTAAACTGTTCTCTACCTAGTTCACTTTGTTGCATTTCATCAGCTGTGTCTAAACTTTGAGAAGCATGTCTTTTGTTTCTTTTATGGGTGATGTTGTTGTTTTTTCATGACTGGATTTCAAATGACCAATAATGGCCATTCTCAGGCAAGCTGCTGCAGTATCAGTTTGTGAAATGTTTTGCCATCATTAATACGAGGAAACAACCTGAAGTGCTGACAGGAGTCAAAAACGCTGCTTCATCATGTCTCATTACTGAGTTCTACTTTCAAATCTACATTCAATTAGCTCCTTTCTTTCCCCCCTCTCCTTCTTTGTGTACCTGAGGACCGAGCCGATGACAGAATCGCCGAGCTTGTTTTGCAGTTATCTGCTTGTTAATTGTTGACAGAGTGGGGAGGATTCCTCTCCCATCTGTAATCCCACTATGACACCGGCTGTCCGTAGCTCTTTCATGTCCTCTCTCCCCGTGAGTCGCCAGCACCGCTGATGGTGTCTCCTTGAGCTTTAGAGATTCTCCTCACATACGCTTAGCGGATCGCACATACACAGCGGTCTCCTGGCAGCACGATGAACAGCTTAATCAGTGTAAGCCCAAATTAGTGCCTGGCTGAAAGAGAACTGCATCCATCCGCACCTCATTGCAGGAATCCATACAGAAATTTCAGAGGGTTTCAGGAGGTTGGGAATTCCCCGCAGAACTGGGGCGGGGCATAGTCTACCCCTTCTCTTTTTTAATTCTAATAGCTGTGTAAAAGTGGCAAGCTCCTGTGCTGTTCCGCCAAAGTGAGCAACACTTGTGCAGCAGCGATTGCTAACCACTAAAAAGTGAACGCATTAACATCACATTGCTTCTTCAGCCACAGATACTGGTATTTGGCAAAACATTTTTAAAGATTGTTCTAACACGACTGAAGCATTTATTGGTTTAAACAAGCAATCCAGATGTTAGGCAAAACATTCGGTTTACATGTCCCTACACATCTGTCTTCTGTCTTGTGTGGTTGTTGGCTGAAGGTGAAAGTGTGCATCACAGGTTAAAGAAGTGGAAGTCGTGGGCATATTTAAGAGGTTGGAACCATCCAGTATTGTCGTTTTTTAAACCAACCTTAACAATTAAGGTCAGAATATTTCACATTCTTCTGCATTAACTTTGGCCATTCTTGTTTTGTTTTGTTTTTTTAAGCTGTTTCTCGTCAGCTCCCCGACTAAGGGCACATTAAGAAAATATGCATCAGAGCAACAAGTGGCTAGTCTGAGACATCCATTCCCATTCAGCGTTTTAAACATTGTAAATGGTAAATGGTAAATGGCCTGTATTTGTATAGCGCTTTTCTAGTCCCTAAGGACCCCAAAGCGCTTTACACAACCTGTCATCCACCCATTCACACACACATTCACACACTGGTGATGGCAAGCTACATTGTAGCCACAGCCACCCTGGGGCGCACTGACAGAGGCGAGGCTGCCGAACACTGGCGCCACCGGGCCCTCTGACCACCACCAGTAGGCAACGGGTGAAGTGTCTTGCCCAAGGACACAACGACCGAGACTGTCCGAGCCGGGGCTCGAACCAGCAACCAGCAACCTGAGCCACGAGTCTCGTTCAGCCCTGGATAAAAGACTGTACGTGGTATATTATGAATGACTATTAAAAGTTTCATGTTGGTGCTTTTATAAGTCCAGTAGGTGGGTTGTTTGAAAAAACAAAATCCTTCTGGAAGGGGTTGTTTTTCTTTTAAAGGTTTTGGTGATCACAACTGGCATTTGAGAAGTAATCTGAAAGATGGTGATAATTTGTCAGAATATAAGAAAAAGGCTGGGGAGCTGTGCCTCTGTGAAACGACTGCTCTGCTGGTGTCAGTGCTGAAATTCTACCTCGAGCACCAAGAAAGTTTCAGAGCCTCATCTTGGTATTTTTAACCTTATGAGGTCCTGGTTTCAGATTACACTCAGTGAATATTAAAGGGTGCTTGTATATGGGACTGTGTATTGATTTTTTCCTGTCTCCCAGGCATATGCAGCTCGGTTTTTTCACAGTGTTGTAACCACAGTGATGAAGGGGTCATCTGGGAACTGCGTACCGTGTTTGGATATGATCAAATTTGCTTGTCTTATTTTGTATTTGGTGCACATTTTGAGTCCTTCCTCTCGCACACTTTAAACCTTCACTCGGTTCTTGACAGTTTGTCAGCACACAAGGGAAAACTTTGAAAGTATTATGAGTTTATGTATATTTTTCATTTTGCCATGTCCATCTGAATCAATAGAGTAGGCTGAAAGGTTTCAATCTGGTTAGCGAGAAAGTAGTATTTTAAATATGGTGTCTAAGATCATCGCTGTGTGTGGGATGTATTACTGCTTTTTTTTCTACTCTTATAAATTTTCTTTCCAACTCAGTGCAAGAAAATGAAAAAAAAAAAAACAAAAAAAAACACATCTACAGTGTATATGGAGAATTGCCAGTGAGATTGCTACTCAGACCGGTTAACATATAGCGTCACTCAAATCCTACGATCATCTTGGTTTTTAAGGAATTCTCCAGCTGAACAGAAGCCAACAGCGTGGGGATCCCCCCCCTCCACCAATTCCTCACACCCCCTTACTGCAGCAAGCAATGTTTAAACACTGCAAAATCTGGTTGGTTGGATTATGCTTTAATCCAAAAAACAAGAACGGGCTTACCACCAAGCAACACGAAGGAATCGCCTCATGGTCGATGTCTGCCTGTGTTTCTGTCATGGTCTGACTGGGGCAGACCGTATGTGTTGCAGAGGAGGACTCAAACGCAGACCAAAATGTGGTGTGGATTAACAAAACAAGCCGTTTATTGAGGTTGGCAACGAGGGTACAAAATAATAGGGCATCGGTGAAAACTAAACAATAACCTAAACTGGGTGAACTAATAACAAAACATGAAAAACCTTAACCATAGTGAACTGACATGGGTACCTGGAGATGAGACATGGATGAGCAGACGACCTGACAATGGCATGAAGAAAACAAAAGGCTTAAATACAGACATGAGGTGATCAGGGGAAGTGGCGACACATGGGGGAAAACAGCTGACAGACATAAACCTAATGACAGGACCAGGAGAGGAAAGCTAAATACAATAAACAAAGAACACATGACATTGTCAGAATAAAACAGGAAATACTAAAACATGACAACACAACTTAACAGACCTAATATGTGATGAATAAATACAAAACCCCAAAACATAGAAAACCCAGGAACAATAACTGCCTAAACTAAAGGCAGATAGGAAATAACACAAACTAAATCACATAACAAAATGAGACAAATACAAATATGA
Organism: Rhamphochromis sp. 'chilingali'; assembly: GCF_963969265.1. Lineage (NCBI taxonomy): Eukaryota > Metazoa > Chordata > Actinopteri > Cichliformes > Cichlidae > Rhamphochromis > Rhamphochromis sp. 'chilingali'. Next base: position 8,974,173 of record NC_137932.1, on the reverse strand, counting down.
ACTCAGAGCGCTGGGTCAGAGACCCAGCCTGTGACAGTTTCAGAGCCTGGTAAATATTAATACAGTCTGCGAAGGAGTCAACAAAAGCCTCCCTTGGCTGGCTGGGCTGCTTGTAGTTGCCAAAAAAGGTTTGTAGACGCAGTGAAGCAAGACACTGAGATGATTCAATGCAACCAGCTGCCATGTCAATGCAAAAAAACCACAAGAAAGACAAAAAAAAAAAAAAAAAACAGCCGAGAGGGTGAAAGAAGGGAACGATGAAGGCTTGGATGGATTGGTGATTGGCAATTACATATTGAGAGTTTAAAGCGGTGAAAGATGGGAACATCTTGTTCCCTCCGCCGTGGAGGCACTGGAGTATTTTTGGAATGAAGGGAAGGAGCGATCGATGCCTGGGGTCTTATTGGACTGCTTATTCTCTTTGCTGGTAGCAAAGACAGGGAATCTCCTTTAAAATAAGATATATAAAACATATTATGTATTTATATTTACATGCTAAAGACATCAAAATACATCAGCTAGCAAACCTTTTTTTTTTTAAATTCAGGTGCACATCTACCTCTGTTGTGTGTTATTTACAGGCAGCACATTACATTCCAATTGGTGGATCACATCAGTGTAACGCTGCTCATTTTCTCATTAGCAGTGATAACAGGGAACAAACCTTTAAAGCCAGCTCTCCAAGACAGCCCCCAATTATGTGACAGAGGAGCCCATCAAAATACAAGAAAAGCCGGCTTTCTTGGGAATGCGCCGCAGCCGGGGGTAAAGAGACAGAAAGCCATAAATGGCAGAGAAATATTTGCCTTAGTCATTTGAGAAGCGGAGATGAGGGGGAGAGAGCTGAAAAAGAGAACTCAATTGCTGTTTTGGTTCCATTTCTTCATGACTTTGGTTGAGGCTGGAGCATTGCTGGAAAACGTTTCATTTAGTGGGTATTCAAATTCAGATGTTTCACCTCTTAATAAACAGATGGGTGATTAAACTGGGTCTTGTAAAAGACTCAACAAGCTTTAGTGGAGGGTTTTGACAACACATGGGTACGTAAGGGTAACCCTGTAAATAAATGAGTAGCTAACATGTTGGTTCATTCCAGTCTTGTTTCTACAGGCGGTAACGCCAGCTGTTACTGTAGAAGGCTCTTAAGTTCAGTGCAGGGCAAATGAATACGGATAAAAAGCATGTGATCATGCTTGATTTAACCGCCTCAGGCTGGCCTCCTAAGCAAAACAATATTTTGTCGTAGACGCCTGAAGGCCCTGATGCTAAATTCTTTCTGCCTCTCCACGCTGTTCAACAGACAGAGGCAGGCTCATGACTGAATATCAAGCACACGGGGGGCAGATAGGTTACCAGACAGAGATCTGTATGCGGATCACACAAACACACACACACACACACACACGCACATACGTGTGTACGTGAACCTCAAGGGAGTAGGGAGAAGCTGTTTTTTTATACACCTCTTTATATGCAGTCTCACGTCACAGCATCTTGCTCTCTTACAGGAACCACACACCTTGAGAATAACACATTTCCAGGTCCTGTTTCGCGCTTTGATCAGAGAGTGGTGAGTCAGCTGGCAGTGAACTCCTCCTGTCCTCCCGTGGCTCTCTCCTTTTGCCTAAAGTCATCTCCTTCACTCTCTTCCTTAGAGAGTACAGTCTGCCTTTTGTTGCTGATTGAGTCAAGCGTGTTTGTGACGCTGGTGACATTTGGAGCATTTTTAATCAGACTACATGACAAATAATGCGGCTTGTCTGTGTTTCAGTTTTGGTGACTGGAGGTGTAGCACCAGATAGCAAGGATTTGTTTCTGTGGGATGGATTCATATACAATCTCTGAAAGCAGGTGTGCTGACCATGTTAAGAACCTAAAGTGTGATTTAAATCACTGCTGGCATTAAAATGAGGATGACATCACAAGGGCTATGTCCATCTTTTATGTACAGTTTATTGGCAGTAATATCAAACGACTCCTTAAACTGTCCAGCTCCTTTTGTTTGTCGTTTTGTTTGTGATTGTTGTACGAAACCGTACATTTATTAATGATTCTAAAGTAAACATGTCTTTAAAAGGCACCAGTGGGCTTGTGAGTGCCTCAAACAGGGTAAAAATGTCCCGAGAACGGGGCTAACATGGGTGTTTTCATTCAAACCCAGCCTTATCTTTACATTTGATTAGACAAATACTCGCCGGATTCAGAGTATTGTTCAATTTGCCTTTGTGTATGCTAACATGTTTACACTCGTCTTTGCTGCTCGCTACAGTTGTAGCTTGCCAGCTTGTGGAAATTGGCTTGTGACGATGTAGGATTTATTGACTCTGAAGTCTCTTGTTTGCTCAGCGTGGCGTGCGGCTGGTTTTATTGGCTGCATCATTTCGGTTCCCGGTCCTCCCTACAACTGTCTGCTAATCCCATTCTCCTCTAAACAAAACCCTAAATCGGCCCTTTTTGCCACTTTCCCCTTTGAAGCCTTCACAACAGCACGTGTGATGTATATTCCCCCATTACCCAACTGCATACTCTACTCAGAGAAAATCATTACGTGGGCCCATGGGCTATCCAGTGTGAGCTGAAATACTCACATACAAAAGCTATTTTTCATCTAGAGTCCCTTGCCTAATAGCTGCATCTCTAATATATATTTATGCCCCTTTTTCTCCTGGAATAGGTGAGGCCCACATTCCCAGATGGACCATTTGAGTTCATCATGTGTCCTCCCCGTATAGTCTCTCTATCCATTAGTGCTTCATAAGCTCTGTCTACCCTAACATATGTTTTTATTTTTATCCCTCTCTCTCACTTACATCTATTAATGTTCTCAGCCTCCTTATAAACCCCATTACTCCCCCCTTCATCTATCCTGGAAGTAGACACCACACAGTCTTATCCTCTCCTGCTGTAGTTAGAAAGATGGGGGCTCTCTACACGGTGTGCAGTGTCCCTTACCACTAGTTAAAGTCATGATGCTGCCTCCCTCCCCTCTATATTTCTCTCTATGTCTGTGCTTCTCTCTCTCTCACTGTTGCCCTCACATAAAGCTGCATTTGACCTCCATTTCTGTCAAGGAAACTGGAGCATCTGGCTCCTGCCCCATTACAACACAGCGCCTCTTCCCTCCCTGCCTTCCTTATCCTGCCATACCACCCATCTTATGCTCCCTGCAGAGCCCATTTTCAGATCTCCCACGTTCCGTTCCTCATTTCCACCCTGACAAAACGTCTCGTTCCTGCAGGAAACTGTTACACCTCGGTTCAAGAGTCCACCTGTGGCGTAATGGCTCTGTTCTCGCAGCTCATGGCATTCCTTTAGATTCACAGCTTTTCACATGGCCACTTATTTATGCTCTGCTGAAAAGACCGCACGCAACAGAGCAAGTCATAGTTCACGTTGTAAAAAAAGGGAGAGCGCACAGTATTTCATTGTAAAATCTGAAACGTCTTCGAAGGTGCGTTGAATGAGATTTCGATGCTAGGGCAGAAAAACAGGTTTAAAAAGGTTTGCTGGTATTGCAAATCCCACTGAGAATCAACACCCGGCCGTGCAGTGCGTGTGTGTGTGTGTGCGGTGCAGCTTATGGCCACTTTTCAACTCAAGGCAAAATAATGTTAGTTCAGAGAAGCTGCAGGCAGCCCACGAGATCACACCAGCTGACTGTACACAAGCTGTTCAGTGTGAAGTGGAGAAAAACAAGCAACAGGTGAAGGAAGGCAAACATCAAGCCAAACAGAAAGCAGTCTTTCTCTCAGTAATTGAACCGATAAATCGAGTAGAACATATAACATTAGAGTGAATAATAATGCAAAGTATGCAAGTGTTTTGCTGATCGAAATAAAAACTCACTAACAAGTGATTCCAACAGGACGGACGGCATATTCTGCTTCTGCAGGTTGTGTAAGGAGCTGGAAGAATCTGGTTTGATATAAGCAAGAATATTTTCTGCAAGTGGGTAAAAGTTGTTTTATTGCCACTTTAAAGAAGATATTTCAACAGACTCTTACATAACAATGTGAACAAACAGGTTCAAAAGGCTTTTAAAGACTTTACAGCCTGAGCATATATCATCCCAAAGGAGCTCAGGTGACTATGGAGGCCATTTGAGTGCAGTGAACTCACTGTGATGTTCAAGAAACCAGTTTCAGGTGATTTGAGTTTTAGGACATGCTGTGTGCTTCCTGCTGGAAGCAGCCATCAGAAGGTTGGCATGCTGTGGTCAAGGATGGACACCATCAGCAGCAATAATCAGGTAGACCATCGTATTTAAACAATGCGTATTTTGTGCAAAGAGATGCAAAGTTTGTCAAGAAAACATCCCCCACACCGTTAAACCACCAACAGCAGCCTGATAGAAGGCAGGACGGAGCCATGATTTCATGTTGTTTACACCGAATTCTGAACCTGCCCTGTGAATGTTGCAGCACAAGTCGAGTATCGTCAGACCAGGCAGCATTTTTCCAATCTTTTATTGTTAAATTTTGGTGATCCAGTGTGAATTATAACCTCAGTTTCCTGTTCTTAGCTGACAGCGGCAGTGCCTTGTGTGGTTTTCTCCCCTCTGTAGCCCATCTACTCCAAGGTTCAATTTGTTGTGTGTTCAGAGATGCTCTTCTACATGCCTTGGCTGTAACAAGCACTTATTTGTGTTACTGTTGCCTGTTATTGAAGCAGTGCACCCATTCTCCTAAGACCTCTGGGATTAACAAGGACGTTTTCACCCAGAGAACCACTGCTCGCTGGATATTTTCACTTTTTCATACTATTGTCTGTAAAACCCAGACCCTGGCTGGTTGTGGGGAAAAACCCCAGTATATCAGCAGTTGATCTGATGATTGGTTTGAACTTTTGCGACCATTTCTACAAGCCTCAGTGCACTGAGTTGCATTTGGTTCGCTAATTAGATATTTGCATTAACCACCAGCTGAACAGGTGCATCTAACACATTACAGTATGCTACAGTCGAGGTCTAAGCAGTTAATTTTTCAACAACTATTAGTTTCCACATGAAGTATTCATAAGAGGTGCATAAATGATGACTGGATATTTTACAACATAATAATCCATTCTTAACAGTGTGAAAACCAACACTGAAAAACTATTTATGCACACAAGCACATATACACACACATATTCACTCACACACACTTTGATGCTGTCTGCGCTTTATTCATATCTAGTCTGTGTCTTGAAAGCTGGCTCAGCAGTGTTCAGTGAAGACCACCATTGTTTGAGTCTAATCATGGCCGACGCTCCAGGCGTCAGTTTGATAAACAGACAATCTCTGCTTATAAATAATTGAACAGCCCCGTTAGTTCTCATGCTCTCTCAGTGTCACACTTGCAGTGTTTCACACTCTTCTCTTCTCATTCTCATATTTGCATGGTGATACCCTGCTTAGTGAGTTGTTACACTCACTGAGAAATTGGGAATGTGACGATAGAAAGTCAAAAAGCGCGCACGCACTTTAAAAAACCCCCAAAACAACGTGATGTTGTGCGGAGCGTGCACGCCGTCTCAGCTAGCTATGCCTGGATTTACCCTCTGAGACAGTTTTATCTAGTCTTTTGCTGAGGTACTGTAACACTTCCCTCATTCTGGCTTTCTTGCAAACAGACGCTCATGAAAGCGATCCTTTTCTCCAGATCCCAACAAGGAACCAAAAAAGGGCACATTTCTTTACAGTATGTGTAAACCCACATGCTTGAATTCATCTTGGGCTTTCACGCATGACATTTACTGTAAGAAAAACATCTGTTCTGTCCTACATAATGTTAGTGGCCTGCTCGTATTTAGAACAGCCTGTATTCAGGCCTCTTGCTCAGTAGTCCATCGCTGTCCTTCTTGTGTCCTTCTTTTCTTCTTTATGATTGCGGCTGGATGGATTTTTCCTTTATTCTGGTGGCTGTGGTGAGGCAGAAGAGCTAAATTGGGTTCTTGTGGAGGGCTGAGAGCATCATAGGAGAGAGGTCATCTGCTCAAGAGACCAACAGTGATCAGTTAGATGTCATACATCACCACCACTTCAGGACTAGCAGGGAAGGGGGTTCATTAAAAGTGCATTTCATATGTTGGGACTATTTTCTCTGTTTACCAGTCATTTTTTCTCTCTCTCTCTCTCTCCTCTGACTCTTGCCCCTCCTCATATCCTTCTGTCTTTGTTTCTATTTGTGTCTGCTCTTTGCACTTCCTGCTTCCCCTCCCACTCTTCGCCTTCATCCCTCTGTTTTTCAGCTCTTATCTCATGTCTGTTTGTCCTCAGAGCAAATTACATATTAACAGGAGTCTGAATGCTTTGTGCTCAGCAGGCCATTTAAATGCATTGTGGTCAATATGCCTGGCAGCAAAAGCAGCAATGCCCAAACAAGTTCCTATAGATCGAAACGGTTGCCTTTGCAAAGGTTTTTTAAGAACTGTAGAATATGCAGACTTTTCCCTTTTTCTGCAACAAAAGCAGCAAGACTGACTTTATACTTAAGTCGGCTCTTACTCATATCTAAATCTGTTTGTTTCCAGCTACGTGTGCAAACGTGTGAACAGGGATACATGCATAGGCGGCGTGAATGTTCTTTTGCCTTATGTTTCGATGAGTGTTCAGAAGCACTCGGCTCATCTCATATGGTATAGTGTAAAACATCAGATTATATGCTGTGAAGTTTTGCTCTGCGGCAGCACAACAACACTTCTTATGTCAGATTCAGACCTATATGAAAAAAGAAAACATAAATCCAAAGGTTCTGAGAGAAGAACGACAGAAAGGGAAATACGTAAGACGACAGACATCGCACAAAATAAAAGTTAAGCTATATATGTGCGCACCGGGTTGATTCTTTGCAGTGTTTGTAGTCAAGATGACTGAGCAGTCTGAGCGCTGAATTCAGGTCAATTTCCCCCAGAGACAAGGGTTTCAATGCCACTTCTTAGGAACATACATACACATACACTTGTGTACAGTTTAATATATATATAGTATTATGAACATGGAATTCTAGTATATAAGGAATAATTATATACAGTATGGACATGGATTATGGGCCCAATATGTCAGTGAACATTGCTCCATTTGGTTCTTCCCCTGCAGTGTTTTGAGGATGAAATGGAGTCAGTGAGATATTTTCAGCCGCCGTAACTGAGTGGATTAGTCCACTATTCCTTGAAGGGACATAACAGTGTAAAACTGCCACTGTGACTCCCCTGCCTCTATACGGATTACAGGTTCAGAAGAAACAACAAGAAGCGTGCTATGAACATCTCATATGCAGTATATCCTATACAATACTGTCCAAGAGATTTAGATGGAGACGTTTCAGATGGAACACGTGTGATTGCTCCCAAATGTGTTCATTCAGCACACGAATGCACCCGCAAACATACAGTCACAATCTGAGTGAGTAGCAACAAGAAGAACAGGGAGTTGCACAGCAATTGCTTTGGTTCTGGCCTTGATTTTAACTTTACAGTCATATTTTGCAGAGGAGCCTTGACAAGTCCATCCAAGTGCCCAAAAAATATACCTGCAAAGATTCTTGAAGAATGTGTGCAAGTATTAAAAGGTGTTAGATTCTGATATATTTTGGCATTTGGTTTCTGCTTAATCAGCAGATTACCAAGAATCTGATGTGAGGGCACACAAATGGATGCTTTGTTCATCTCTCTGCAGCTTTGGTGCTTGCAACATGTTTATCTTTTTATTTATATCAAGAAACTTTCATGCAGCACATTTCCACCAAGGTGTTACGTCCTTTCTTGTGTTTGGTGTACAACCAGGTGTAATAAAATCCATCCAAGAAGGAGTTTTAGCAAACTGTCAATTTCTGGATGGCATGAAAATATTACACACCAACCATTTTTTTTCTTTTCTTTTCTTTTCTTTTTTTTTTTTTTAGAAATTCAGCAATCCAAGCCATATGGCCAATTTACACATTTTTAACCTTGATGAGCAGTGACGAGCAAACACATTTCCAAATGCTCCACGTCTTTATGGTTGCCATTTTCACCCTGAAAATTGTTAGCAACCCCACTTTCTGTTTGCCTTCCCTCACATTTTGCAGTAAATGGATTTATGCTCTGTGGATTTTTATGTAGAACGCGCCAAGATTAGCAGGACGTTTAATCATGGAGCCTTTTGAAATAAGCTTAACATTTATCCGAGTGCAAGGCTGGGAAAAAAAAATAGCATGGGAATTCTTTTTCGTCTGCTCTCAGGAGAAAAGTCCTTGGGAATGGAGAAAAAAAGAAAAAAGAAAAATCAAGCAACGCTATCAAATATGTGGGTGTCTTTTTATTGATTTATTCGAGACTATTTTGATGCAGAATTTCTGTGGAAGACTTTGAGGCTTTTCCCACACTATTTTCATCCAAGCGAGAGAAGGTTGCTTATTTGATCATTTATTTTTGTCCACTTTGGCATTTTCCCTCTCACTGCCACAAGAGATTGCTGACTGGGTTTTGTCTTTTTGGGCAAGGCTGAGCTTTCCGCTCCACTCTCTCTCACACACACACAAACTTCCCCAGTGGGCACAAAGCTCTCTTTTGAAGACGAGTCAGTGTAACAAAACATGGAGCAATATAGATAGTAGTAGAGCATTTCAAATATGTTTTCACAGATAATCGCGTTTTCATACCTGATTTTCTCAAACGCTTTACTTGAAAACCTCTCAAAGTGGTGTCTGTGAACCTGTGTGTTACTAAAAACAAAATGCTCTCCTATTATTACCGTAAAACCGTGTCATGTAGAAACTTATTATGATTTATGAACATATTTTTATCTTACTCATGTAGAACAGTGACACAAACAATACTACTTTAAACATAAGTTGTACATTAATTTAGCTCATGATTTAAATTAAATATAGCATTAGCTGTTAGTTATCTATATTTACTATTAATGCAATATTTAGTTACATGTAATTCATTCATCACTTTTAAATTATTAATTTTAAATAACAATTTTCTTGAGCTGGTTCTTTCTGACTGAATAACAAAACATTTTTAATCTTTGCATTTGCAGTTTGGTTTATTAAGATCAAAATCACACATACCTGGAGACTAGCTGGTGCCCCCCTGGCTACCATGGGTCACTAAGGGAAAAATGGTTGGTGGCTGGTCGCTGGCAAATGGACGGTGACATTGGTCATAATTGCACACACAACCTCCTTGCGATTGCTTTGGTCACTATCAGAAAGTGTGAAAAGTACAATGTAAACTGTGAATGGAGACTGTTCTCCTTAAAAGTAAATGTTATACTTACCATCTTGATGGATGCTCAATCATCCAGGTAAGTAAATCTCCAAAACTTGATTCTGTTTATCTGGACGTAGCGTTTTCAGTGGGAGAAACGTTTTGTCACTCATCCAAGTGACTTCTTCAGTCTCAGTGGTTGTTGATCAATGGTCATGAGAATTTGCATAATTATGATTAAGGAATTGACCTCCCAGCCCATTGTTCCTTCAGTGGGCTGGTTTCAGTCATTATGCAAATATACTGTTTATAATATTGAGGAAACCTGCAGTCAGCTGAAACTGAAGAAGTCACCTGGATGAGTGACGAGACGTTTCTCCCACTGAAAACGCTACGTCCAGATGAACAGAATGAACTTTTGGAGAGTTATCCTTACCACTGCAACCAACACATTTTAAAAGCCACAGCTCTTTTTTGAAGGAGAATCTCTGTTTTTGGAGGAGTCACAGTTTATACTTTGCACTCAGCGAGTAGTGGGCCACAGCTTGCAGATGCGATGGCATCTTTCATGCAAACTGCCAGCAACCATGGTATTCAGTGGACGAAGCAAGGGAGGTTTTTGGTGCAGCATCCTCTTTGCAACTGATTTCACGCAGTAATTGGCAGCAACCGCTCGCCAACCAGTTGGGGAATACACACTTTTGTGAGTTTTCAATTTTCTAGGCCTGCATGATTGAGGCCTAACGTGCACATACACGTCCCATGACATGGAAAACATTTTGAAATATTAGCAGACATTTAAGACAACTTGCAGTTACATCATTGTATTACTGTCATGAAATGTGAAGAGGACTGAAGTGCAGCTTGCAAACAAACTAACGAATCCTTCAACTAACAAGAGCAAAGACGCCCCAAAGTCTAAAATATACATACATCCAAAAAAAGGAAGCACACAGCTGATACCGGGGAAAGACAAAAGTCCAAATAATACACGACTTGGAAAAAAAATGACAAGGCAAAAATCCAGGCAAACAGAATGATGAATTTAGTAAGAAACATCAGAGGAAATTCAACAGTGGGATCTGACAAACAGAGAGAAGGTGAAAAAATAATTAAAAACTAGTTTCGGGAGAGTTTCAAAGGAAGGAAATAAAATTACCATAAGACAAGAAGGAAAACTATCCTACAAAGTACAATAGGAAAAAGCAAAATGAAAAGATAACCAACACTGAAGATTAACCTAAACATTATTACAGACAGGGTAGCATTGAAGGCTCACCAACCCATTTGCTGCAAGGCTATTTTAAAGGCCTGAGTTTGATTTTACTTGGGTCATTTGCTTCTTCTCCTGCTCTTCTACTCTTACTCCCACTTTTCCTGTGCACTCCTGAAGCCTGTCCTATCATAATAAAAGCTAAAAATCCCCATAAAGTATGAAAAAAAGCACAAAAGGTGAAAGCAAATGAACGAGACAGAGGAAACACTGAAAGTGAAGGTTAGACTATTAAAAAGAATGAGACCAGAAGAATTTAACAAGATCTAAGGCTTGGAATCTAAACTTTGTCATGAAATGGAAATAAAAACTGAAATGAAGCTAAATATGACCATAATAATTGACTCAAAACAGGAAATCAAACTAACCAATAATAGACAAGAACCCAAATTTCAAAAGCCACACCAAGCTCTTGGATCATGAAAATTACATCAGACTGTATTTGATTACCAACTGAGAAGGAGGCCACCATGCCCAGGGATATCCTTTGCTATTCACCCAATGTCAGCAGGGATTGGTTCCAGCCTCCCCATCCGCACTCAAGGGTAAGAGGATGTATGTATAGCACTGCACAGCTACCAATGACAACTTGTAATAGGTCTTCTGAGAGGTTTTGCACGGTATAAATCTACACTTTTACCTATAATTATATTACATTTTTATACCAAGCCAAATGCTGTTAATGCTGTACAGTGAGTTTGACACTTCAGATGACTTTGTGTGTTTGCGTGTTTGTGTGCATGCGTGCGCACATTCTGGCTTGTGTTGTTGTGTGTTTCGCACCTGGATGTGGACTGTTGATGACGATTTGATGTGTCAGGTTTCATTTACACCTGTCCTTGCCAGAGACACTGTGAAATTAACTGAGCCAAAACACAAAGTTGCCTAAGGTTTGTCCAAATGTCTAATCAGTCATTAACATGCCTTACCTCAAAGTTGCACGTCTATGTGCAACAGAGAGGAAATGAGAGGAAAGAGCAGAGCAGATTATCTGTGCTATGTGTGTACTTAAGTGTGATTGAAGGAGAGAAAGACTAAGAAGGAGACTGGAAAAAGAGAATATAGGAACATGCTACAGTACACAGCAAATTCAAAAGTGTTAAATGTTTTGGTGTTAATAGTCTTCTTGCAAAAGTAGAGTTAATTTTACTCTAAGCAGAGTCACATTCTTTTAATGTAACTCTGAGGTGTAAAATGATAGTAGTTAAAATCGAGTGTTAAAAATGAGTGTTTCTCTGTCAAATCTTGAGGTGTTACAATGGAAACATTAACTCTTGACCTCTTAACTCTGAACTCCTAGAGGGGCTATGACACCAATAGAGTGAATTCACAGACTCCGCCCCCAGCACGGCTCCAATCGAAGCTGAAGTGAAGCCGTTTCAGAACATTTTGCTCTACATATTTGAGTTGTTTGCCATGCTTGGTAAGTCATTTTTTCAAAGATTGTTTCAATTATTATTATGAGCTTTTACTTCTGTGGCTCTTTGGAGTTGAGACAAAGCTGTGTGAAAGGTAGTGATGGGCAGATGAAGCCCCATGAAGCACTGAAGCTTTTCATCCAATTGGTTCACCCCAACGCGAAGCTTCATGAAGCTTCATTTGCTCTAGCAGGACACCTACTGGACGTAAAAATAATAGCTGGTATGAATTTGAAGAGTGTGGCATTTTGCACACAGCCTGTAAATGTCAACAACAAAAGGAGTGTGTAAAACATCTATATTGTAGTGATGCAGTATACTGTGTATATTTATGCTGGCAGTATGGAAAGACAATAAAAACAAAGCACAAATTTAAATATCACACACGTCACTTATTGCATTGTATGATATTGTTATATCATTTAGTAACATTACAGCATGCTATAGTATCATGGCATTTGATGGCTCACCTGGTCTTGCTCCACAATCGGTGTTCCCCTTATTCTCATGCATAGCTCTGTAGTGCCTAAGCATGGATGAGGTGTTGTTGTTATATCCCAGCTCCCTGGCACATAGCAAACACCTCACCTTGTACAAAAGTACAGACAGCCTAACATAGGTTTTATTGCACCATCAGTATTATGAAAATCCATCTTCTGTGGAAATTCACATACCTTGTTGGGAGGAATAAGATCAAAATGTTCCCACACAGGGGAGGACATCCTCCTCTTCTTAGCTGGCTCCATTCTCTCCTGACTTTCTCTCCTCACTCTCATAAACCTCCAAACTGTCTCCAAACTCTCACTAACCGCAACTCTTCATCAAACACCCACATTTTGAATGAAGTCTGAGGGGTTTATATCGCTCTCATAGCTCGCGGAAAAAATTCGAACCGCTTCATGAACCAGTCACGTGGTACAGCCGGGCAGCGAGGCTTCGGACGTCATCATTTTCAGCTCCTCCCATAAATGAAGCAAGCCTCGATACGCGCTTCGCGGAAACGCCCCCTCATTACTCGACACACGCTCCGAAGCCTCGATACAGAACGTCCCATCACTAGTGAAAGGCATTAGCCATGTTGCTCGGTGATAGCATAATATTCTGTTTTAGCTAGCTGAAAGGTATTGTTTGCGGGCAAATACCACAGCCTTGAAAAAAAGCTTGCATGTGAATTTTCAGTCAAACTTTTGGTCAAATACACCTAAAACAATGTCTAGAATGTGAAATGTTGGTATAATGGTGCTACTTGAAGCCTGAAAACGATCGCCCATAAAAAATAAATAAATAAATAAAATTAAAAAAAAAACACGAGCAAACAGCAGTAGCAGAAGTCCTGACTGGATTCTACATTAGCATAGATCCCTCCAGAGTTTTGTGCACACGGTTTAGGTAAAAATGAAAAAGGTTGAGGTTTTACATTTAGTTCAGTATTACCTGTTGCCTGTGTCCTTGTCTTTTGTGAAAATACTTTACACAAGTAATGGCTCAAAGAGGATTCCTTTTTCTTTTTTTTTTACTGTGCTGCAATTGTTTACTGGATTATTTGTGCCAATAATTAGTGTCAACTAATTTTTATTCAATCTCCGCACAGGATATGCTTGTGAAGATGGAATATGGGGAGAGCAGAAGTGCATTGAAGTTCCACAAAGGGATGAATGAAGGACATGCATATTGTATTGAAGAAATAAGTGATGAGAATGCTGTTATTTGCATTTACCATGTCAGACCTTTTGATAAACAAAATTCTAATGAAGTGAGAACATGTATACTGTTACATCTTTCAGAAAATGTTTTGAAATTGTGGTGCACAGTTCAGAATAAATGTTTTTCAAAAACCATTGCATCTTTTTAGTAAATGTTTATTTCCAAAAGAAATTTCTAGAAGTTCAGAACAGTAAAATTCCCGCTTTTTAGAATGAATTAGAAGATAACTCTTACGTAGTTAAACTAAAATACTCTTTGAGAGTTAATATATAAACTCTTAACACCAAGTGTTAAATTATCAACTCCAGACAGATTTGGTGTTTAACACTAAATCAGAGTTAACGTACAGACTCTCCAAAAAGAGTTAAATTAACACTCTCTGGTGTGGACCCATATAGACACTTTAATAGTGTTGAAATCAAATCCGACAGTGTTAATTTGGACATGCTGGATTTGCTGTGTAGACACTGATTATGAGATTGTAAAAATGCTCTGCCTGCTGAGGGAGATTTCCCAAACTCATTTGTTCTTTAGTGAGAATTATTAAATAGATCATCTGGCAGTACAGTAATAATGCAATTAATTATTCACTGCTGAATCCCCAGTACAGTTTTAATTAGCTCTTTGCACAGCATCTGCCCATCAGAATTATAAAAAAACAAAAAAAAGTGACACTTCCCACTAAACATTGGGTGTCAGATAGACGTGAAGATAGGGCTGCTCGATTATGGCAAAAATGATAATCACGATTATTTTCACTGAAATTGAGATCACGATTATTTGACAATATTTATTTAACCCTTTAAGACCTACTATAGAACCAAGTCCACCAGAGCTTATATTATTATTTTTTTTTACATGCTGTAGTGCCATTTGTGGGAGCATTTCAAGTTGCTATACATCAATACAACTGTTATAGCCCATATTTTAATAATATGTATGCATTAAGTCCATAGTAACTACATAAATTGCAAAAAAGTGCAATAAACTACAAAAAAAATTGAAAATCGCTTTTGTTTTGTTTACATATATTTCTACTTGGAGAAATTTAAGAGGCTTATCCCTCAAAACTTTAAATACAATAAAGTTGCAAAAAATAGTTTACAACAACAGGAAATTTATTTTGAGTGTCTTCATAGTTTTATTTTGGAGATACAGCAATTTTGATATACTGCAGGAAAAACAAAAAACAATCCTATGATGCAAATTTGCAAAGAAAACAGCAGGTGCATCATTTCACTGTGGGAAGTGTTACGAACAGCTGATAGGAACGGCAAAGCGTGTTTCTGGAATATTATGTTTTTGTTCCTGCAAGTGCTTTTTATGCAATTTTTGCAAAGCTATTTGTGGAACAAAACCGTGACCGAGGACAAGCTGATGGCATCAGATGTAAGTACAACTCCTCCGGTTTCATATGCAAAACAAATTATTGCGCTAGCTTACACGGTTCAGGTTCTACAGGGATTTAAAAATAGTTACGCAAAACGGAGCGTGCTGCTCTGACCGGCTTTAAAGGGTTAACGATGACTTTAAAAAAATAATATAAAATAGTGTGCAACACCACTGAAGTTTTTTTTTTTAAACTCTCTTTTCAACCAACGGCAGTCACTCTCCAAATAACTTCTGCTTAGCTTTCCGAGCTTCCCTCGGGTCCTCTTAATCAGCGGTCTCCAACCTTTTTTGCGCCACGGACCAGTTTATGCCCGACAATATTTTCACGGACCGGCCTTTAAGGTGTCGCGGATAAATTAGGGAGGGGCTAATAATCGGCTCCGTCATTTTTAATGATCGTTGAAAGCCCAGATCGTAATCGTGATTAAAATTCGATTAATTGAGCAGCCCTACGTGAAGATCTTGACAATATTAGGTCTGTCGGTCCATGACCAAATCTGGACATCTATATGACGTCCAGACTAGGTCCAGAATTTGGACACCGAACAGCGACCCAAGCTGGACATGAATACGACGGGGTTTTCTGGACATCATGTGGACATCTATGACAGGTGCAGGAAATTTACATGAGCAATACATGTAATAGATTTTTATTTACAAATATCAACATTGTTATCAACATGATACATGAATACAGATTATTTAAAAACAAACAGAATTTATTGCGTGTTAACCTACTGATTTATTCAAGCATTATAACGACATCTAAAATGAGTCATTTTTGACATTTTTGTTTGAGTTGTTTTTTAAGTTTGACATTAAAAAGACATCCATAGCGACCACGTTTGGACTATAAATAGCCTGTACATGGAGGTCCTACAGACACGAACACTAGACGTTCAGTAGATATTGAAAAAAAAGACACCTGGTGTTACAAAACAACCTCTTCAGTGGACCAGAATTCTACATCCATGTGACAAAGTAGGTGAGAAGACCATTTGTCTATATTCTTAGTTAACATTCTTGTTTTGATTTAACCATATTTCACATGTAATCTGCAATAGGCAAACATCTACTATCCCGGGTTTGTTTATGTTTTGCACTTTTACAGATTATATAATATAACATTTTGGTTTAAATCAATTCATACAAGTTTGTTAAGTTAACATGTTATTTATTTCAACTGTTAATTTGTATTGTTTAGAACTTACCTTACCTACCTGTCTTCCAGAAACAAAAGGAGGAAATGTAGTTTTACTTCCTGCTTTATACCTTCTGGGTTCATCTGAGGTCACAGGAAGAGACCAAGTGCAGAAGGGGAAGAACTCTTATAATTTAATAAAGTTGATTTTAGAGGGTTTATGAAGAAATAGATTTATTGTTGTAATATGTATTGATTACACCGCAGAGTTTATGTTGCCAGTAAAGAGGAGTAGTAGAGGTTTGAACATAATCATGTTCATCTTACCTACATACTGAATGGAATAGTCCAGAGGAGAAATTGTTTGGTTAAGTGGACTATTTAAGCAGAAGAACTCAGGTGTTTCGAGAGAGAAAGGTTCAGGTCAATGTAGCTGTGTGCAGTTTGGCCTTAATTTCCGTTGATTTAAGTTCAGTTATGTTTATTTGAACTGAGTTAATAATTATAGAGTTGAGTTTCTTATTTGTTTCTTTGTAAATATTGTTTGGTTCACAAAATGGTGAATAAATCACTTGCTACACTGGACAGCATCAGTCTCCTGCACTTCTTTGACCGCTTAAGTCGAGTCCTACCACAATCCAAAAATGACATATAAAATACATTGGCGCAGTGGGTTCACTTAACCAGAGTTAGGAGAGTTGGAGAACTTTTCATAGTGTTGTTGTTGGAGAACACTATGAAAAGTCTATCCATCCATCTATTTTCTTATCCAAGGATGGGTTGTGGGGGGAGAATCCTAAAGACAGAAACCCAGACCTCCAGCTCCCCAGCTACCTAAATTAATCTTATCTGGGGTAGGAGTCATCCTAGTCAGATCACCGAACCACCTGCAGTGGCTCCTTTCAAAGTGGAGTAGTAGCGGTTCTGCTCCGAGCCCCTCTCAAATGACGGAACTCCTCGCTCTATCACTAAAGGAGAGGCCACTCTTCAGAGAAAAGCTTTTTTTCTGCTGTTTGTATCCACAATTTCATTCTTTCAGTCTCTACCCACAGTTTGTGGCCATAGGTGAGGGTGGGAATGTAGGTTGACCGCTAAATCAAAAGCTTTACATTTATGCTCAGCTCCCTCTGCACCACAACAGGCCAGTGCCATATCCACATCACTGCATTACCCTATCCGTCTGTCAATCTCCCTCTCCTGTCTTTTCCTTTTGTTTAATTTTTAGAAATGGTCTTGAACAATAAGTTTTTCTTTGGACACTGGCTGGTTGTCACTCATTTTCAGTCCAGTCCTTGTACCCGAACATTTTCAGAGAAATGTTCTTTTGTTTTTAAACCACTCAACACTGACATATGAATCATTTAAGCGTTCAATAAGGCATCTAACGCAAGGGATGATCCAGTGTTGTATCCACACATAATCGATAACTTAGCAAATAACTAATTTTAAATGGTATCTTTAAAAGCTGTGTTACTAACAGCCTGTCACAAAAACACATGATTTGCTCTCATTCCTGTAGTTGAATCTGCTTACATCTACCCTTCAATTAAAAAAATGAATGCAACTCTGGATGGAAATAAATGTTCTGACATAGCATGTGCTTACTGAAGTAATGCCACAGTGAATGTGTGTCATCATCAAAGCTAAAGGTAGCCCAATGAAATATTCGAGAATGTGACTGTGTTTTGGTCGGGCAGTTTGAATGATATTTGTGCTTTCTTATTAGTTTGTATGAAAGTTTCTACATGAAAAGAAAAGGAATCTGTATTTAGGTGAAAATATATAAACAAAATTATTTACTCAATGTAGTGAAAGATGATAAAGATTCTGTTGCCGAGATATCAGCTGACAGTAATGAAAAATTTAAATTATTTACTGTAACGTGGCCATATAACATAGGTTATTACAAAGGTTTGCTTAGGGTAAGTGGAAATTGTGACTAAAGCAAATGAACATAAAGAACAATTTTTGAGAACCCATCAATTCATCTGCCTTGTGAAGTTTCCCTCTGTACATTTTTTCTTTTACTATCTAGATGCCTTGTAGCCAGAGAGCTAAAATGTAGATGCGTGTATTGAGAACTGTTAATTAGGTAATGCCCTGCTGCAAACTGTGACCTAGATTCATAGCAGAGCCCTACACTGACCAGTCAGACCGGCGCTGCCGTACAGTGGCAGTGCTCTGTTTTCATTAAAAGCACACTCAGCTTCAACCATGCGTAGAAAAATGAAGAACAAAAAGCACAAACCCTCTCTTGCTCACTCTGTGTCTCTTCTTCTCTCTGCCTGTATGTTTCAACAAAATGTGCTCAATAAGAGAAAATGGATTTGAAGTATTTATTTGGGTATGAAATTCCACTCCGATTTCACTCTATCATGAGACAAAATATTCATAAAGCATTGGCCATATAAAAAAGGAACAAAAGAGAGGTTTGTAGTGAATTTAGATGTTGAAATAAGAAGTGGAGGAAAGCCTATATTTGGCTGAAAGATCCGAAAGCCACTTAGAAAGGGGAGGTTAGCAATACTTATTCAAGTCAGATGGAGCATACACTTTTTCAGCTATCATGATCCTGTCATTCTGTCTTTCAGACCTATTGAGCAACCCAGTACCTCCACATAACAAGGTCACCTCCAAGATGTTAAGGCAGATTAATTTTAATGCCTCTGAGGATACCAATGAAAAATAGCTTACTTAAAAAAAACAAAAAACAAAAAACACAAGTCATCTGTCACCCACCTACTGTCTCTATCTATCCAGCATTTCAATGCAGAAATGTTTGGCTTGCACTGTCTCAATTTTGATTTATTATTTTGAAATTAGCATGATGTTGCAGTAAGTTTTGTGCATTTTTCCTGTTTACCATAACTATCACATCAAGCTACCGTAATGCTTCAGGGGATCTTTGAGAGGCATTTCATGGTATGATTTCAGTCCTCTTGTCCCCTTAGACAGAAGAAACACCAAAAAACATTATAAAGTTTGTTCAGAGTGAGCAACCACATTTATTGTGTGATCAAACATGTCTACCCTGGTGGGAGTGGTCTTTCATAGGACGATAGCGTCTCCATCCTTAGGGCACCACATAAAGGAATATCTTTTAAAAAATGGTCTCTAGTAGAGTTTCAAAGACTTGTAGATTCAGTGATAGATAATCTGAAGAAGTTCTGATGGTATGTGGTAGATCAACACCTTATGAAGATACTTTTTATTGTATTTTTCCAAAGTTGTCGCCCATCGGCAGTGTTGAGTAGCGATACTTTTGAAAGTATCTTGTCATATTACTTTAATGATTATAACCCCTCTCCGTGAATCGCTACCTTATCGTGGTGGAGGGGTTTGTGTGTCCCAGGGACCCCAGGGGCTATGTTGTCTGGGGGATTTTGCTCCCTGGTAGGGTCTCCCATGGCAAATTGGTCCTGGGTGAGGGACCAGACAAAGAGCGATTCAGAAGACCCTTATGAAGAAAACATCGAGGGAACAGTTTATCCTGCCCGGGATAGGGTTACCAGGGCCCCGCCCTGGAGCCAGGCCCGGGGAGGGTGCCCGAGGGCGAGCGTCTGGTGGCCAGGCCTTAGTCCATGGGGCCCGGCCAGGCACAGCCCGAAAAGGGGACATGGGCCCATCCTCCCGCAGGCCCACCACCCGCAGGAGGCGCCATAGGGGTCGGGTGCATTGTGTGCCGGGCGGCGGCCAGGAGTGGAGGCCCTGGCGGACTGATCCCCGGCTGCCAAGACTGGCAATTGGGACATGGAATGTCACCTCTCTGGTGGGAAAGGAGCCTGAGTTAGTGCGTGAGGTTGAGAGGTACCGGCTAGATATAGTCGGGCTCACCTCTACGCATGGCTTGGGCTCTGGAACCAGTCTCCTGGAGAGGGGCTGGACTCTGTCTCAGTCTGGAGTTGCCCCTGGTGAGAGGCGGCGGGCTGGGTTTTTCCCGGTGGATGAGAGGGTTTGTTGACTGCGCCTTAGGGTCGGGGAACGGGTCCTGACTGTCATCTGCGCTTATGCACCGAGTGGCAGTTCAGAGTACCCAGCCTTCTTAGAGTCCCTGGGTGGGGTGCTGGAAGGTGCTCCACCTGGAGACTGGGGACATTGAGTCCGAATGGACCATGTTCAGCATCTCCATTGCCGAAGCTGCTGCATTGAGCTGTAGCCGCAAGGTGGATGGTGCCTGCCGTGGTGGTAATCCCCGAACCATATGGTGGACAACAGAGGTGAGGGGAGCCACCAGGCTGAAGAAGGAGTCCTGTCGGGCTTGGTTAGCCTGTGGGACTCCAGAGGCAGCCGACAGGTATCGACAGGCCAAGCAGAATGCGGCTCGGGCAGTGGCTGAAGCAAAAACTCGGGTGTGGGAGGAGTTCGGAGAGGCCATGGAAAAAGACTTTCGGACTGCCTCGAAGAGATTCTGGCAAACTGTCAGGCGTCTCAGGAGGGGAAAGCGGTGCTCTACCTACACTGTGTATAGTGCTGGCGGAGCACTGCTGACTTCGACTGAGGAAATTGTCAGGTGGTGGAAGGAATATTTCGAGGACCTCCTTAATCCCACTGACACGTCTTCCGAGGAGGAAGCAGAGTCTTGGGATGAGGGGAATGACCCGCCAATTTCCGGAGGCGAGGTCACTGAGGCAGCTAAACAACTCCTTGGTGGCAGAGCCCCTGGTGTTGAATGAGGTCCGCCCCGAGTTCCTGAAGGCTCTGGACGTTGTAGGGCTGTCCTGGTTGACACGCCTCTACAATGTTGCATGGAGATCAGGGGCAGTACCCCTGGACTGGCAGACCGGGGTGGTGGTCCCCATCTTTAAGAAGGGGGACCGGAGGGTGTGTTCCAACTACAGGGGGATCACACTCCTCAGCATCCCTGGGAAAGTCTATGCCAGGGTGCTGGAAAGGAGAGTTCGTTCGCTAGTCGAACCTTGGCTACAGGAGGAACAATGCGGTTTTCGTCCTGGTCGCGGAACACTGGACCAGCTCTTTATCCTCTCAAGGATACTTGAGGGTGCATGGGAGTTTGCCCAACCAGTCTACATGTGTTTTGTGGACTTGGAGAAGGCATTCGACCGTGTCCCTCGGGGTGTCCTGTGGGAGGTGCTACGGGAGTATGGGGTGTCTGGCCCATTGCTACAGGCCATTCAGTCCCTATACAACCGTTGCAAGAGCTTGGTTCGCATTGCCGGCAATAAGTCGGACTCATTCCCGGTGGGTGATGGGCTCCGCCAGGGCTGTCCTTTGTCACCGATTCTGTTCATAATTTTTATGGACAGGATTTCTAGGTGTAGCAAAGTGGCGGAGGACTTTCACTTCGGTGGCCTCAGAATCTCATCTCTGCTTTTCGCGGATAATGTGGTTCTGTTGGCTTCATCGGGTGAAGGCCTCCAGCTTGCACTGGAACGGTTCACAGCCGAGTGTGAAGCAGTGGGAATGAGGATTAGCACCATTTATATTTTGCTTGCTCTTGTTGGGTTACAATTCTAGACAGCGTGTGTGAAACTTTGCCTAACAGCACAGTAGGGATGTCACGTTACCAGAAATTTAGTATTCAGTACCAAAACCAGTTGAATTACATAATTCTCAATACTAAATTCGATACTAAAAAAATGACAATCTCATCTACAGTGGGGCAAAAAAGTATTTAGTCAGCCACCGATTGTGCAAGTTCCCCCACCTAAAATGATGACAGAGGTCAGTAATTTGCACCAGAGGTACACTTCAACTGTGAGAGACAGAATGTGAAAAAAAATCCATGAATTCACATGGTAGGATTTGTAAAGAATTTATTCGTAAATCAGGGTGGAAAATAAGTATTTGGTCAATAACAAAAATACAACTCAATACTTTGTAACATAACCTTTGTTGGCAATAACAGAGGTCAAACGTTTACTATAGGTCTTTACCAGGTTTGCACACACAGTAGCTGGTATTTTGGCCCATTCCTCCATGCAGATCTTCTCGAGAGCAGTGATGTTTTGGGGCTGTCGCCGAGCAACACGGACTTTCAACTCCCGCCACAGATTTTCTATGGGGTTGAGGTCTGGAGACTGGCTAGGCCACTCCAGGACTTTCAAATGCTTCTTACGGAGCCACTCCTTTGTTGCCCGGCCGGTGTGTTTTGGATCATTGTCATGTTGGAAGACCCAGCCTCATTTCATCTTCAAAGTTCTCACTGATGGAAGGAGGTTTTGGCTCAAAATCTCACGATACATGGCCCCATTCATTCTGTCCTTAACACGGATCAGTCGTCCTGTCCCCTTGGCAGAAAAACAGCCCCATAGCATGATGTTTCCACCCCCATGCTTCACAGTAGGTATGGTGTTCTTGGGATGCAACTCAGTATTCTTCTTCCTCCAAACACGACGAGTTGAGTTTATACCAAAAAGTTCTACTTTGGTTTCATCTGACCACATGACATTCTCCCAATCCTCTGCTGTATCATCCATGTGCTCTCTGGCAAACTTCAGACGGGCCTGGACATGCACTGGCTTCAGCAGCGGAACACGTCTGGCACTGCGGGATTTGATTCCCTGCCGTTGTAGTGTGTTACTGATGGTGACCTTTGTTACTTTGGTCCCAGCTCTCTGCAGGTCATTCACCAGGTCCCCCTGTGTGGTTCTGGGATCTTTGCTCACCGTTCTCATGATCATTTTGACCCCACAGGATGAGATCTTGCGTGGAGCCCCAGATCGAGGGAGATTATCAGTGGTCTTGTATGTCTTCCATTTTCTGATGATTGCTCCCACAGTTGATTTTTTCACACCAAGCTGCTTGCCTATTGTAGATTCACTCTTCCCAGTCTGGTGCAGGTCTACAATACTTTTCCTGGTGTCCTTCGAAAGCTCTTTGGTCTTGGCCATGGCGGAGTTTGGATTCTGACTGTTTGAGGCTGTGGACAGGTGTCTTTTATACAGATGATGAGTTCAAACAGGTGCCATTCATACAGGTAACGAGTGGGGGACAGAAAAGCTTCTTACAGAAGACGTTACAGGTCTGTGAGAGCCAGAGATTTTCCTTGTTTGAGGTGACCAAATACTTATTTTCCACCCTAATTTACGAATAAATTCTTTACAAATCCTACCATGTGAATTCATGGATTTTTTTTTCACATTCTGTCTCTCACAGCTGAAGTGTACCTCTGGTGCAAATTACTGACCTCTGTCATCATTTTAGGTGGGGGAACTTGCACAATCGGTGGCTGACTAAATACTTTTTTGCCCCACTGTACTTGAATATAAACTCTATCATTAAAAACTTGATATACCAACACTTTAGCAATCCATTTATTTAAGATTATAAAATGATATCCTGTTTACAAGACACAAACTAAAATGTTAGGATGTTTGCTGAGTAGCTGACTAATACTACATTATGTTAACATTAGCCACTGCAAACAGTTCAGCCTATGGAACAAAAGTTGATTTCACAATTGCAGAGCCATCTGTCTCACAAAAAAATATAATGTCCATTTCAAGATAAAGTAAAAAGCTTTGGATGTTTTTACTGTGATTGAGTAATAGAATAATCGACTGAAATTCTTTGAAAAGTTCTGGAGGCTGATGTCACTAAATTGGAAGCATTTCCTCCATTGGTCTGAAAAACATGACAACATGGTTTGCATACTGCCTTATTAATGAAGCACATAAGGCTAGACTAGTACACTTGTTGCTGTATGCCCTTTTCCAAAGCACTTGCCACCTCAGTACATATGCTGCATGTTACCAATGGTAGCAAAGAGCAACAAGTACTGTTGCATTCTCAGAATTTTGGTATAGGGCTTTGGAGTTGACGTCACGCCGCAATGCATTGTGGGAGCGCAGCTCCATTTTCGGGGTCTACGAATCAAAACAAACACACTGTGTTGGAACGACGACGACAAGAAACACGCTTAAAAGCAGCTCAAAAGAAAACGGACGGTATAGAGACCGATTGCGTCCAGAGGCGAAGCAGCGGTACTTGAAAAAAAATAGAGTGCATCGCAAATCTGGACCCATATGAAATACGGCAGTGGAGTAAAGACCCAGACGACTTACCGCCACTGTCCTACCCCGATATCTTCACGTATCTTGTTTGTGGAGTAAGCGCTTACACAGCGAACCAGTTTCGTAATTACAAGTCACTGGAGGCGCACATCCAATTTACAAATGGCTGGGTGCAAGATTTGGCTATTTTCAAGCCGCTAAACTCTGAGTACGTCGTCATTCATACCAAAGTAAGTCAGCTGGAGTGCATCGAGTGAAATAGCCATTTTCCACCCCCCACCATAATTAATGTTATACATTTATCATTGAACTGCTAAAATATCGTTATCATATTATATGCCCATAATTGTAAAGTACATGTAAATTAACACATTGATAATCGGGTCAATTATTAACGCCAATTTGTGTCCTTCCTGTCTCATTTCATTTATTGTCTTTATATCAACCAATCAAGTCACTCCATTCTATGTTTGATCGCAATTTCTATAACTTCCGAGACCACCAACGATGATATTATTCAGCTATAAAGTGTGATGTGAACATATTTAGAACTTACCGGAATGAAAATGTCTTGAGCACACCAACTGATATCTGGAGACGTAACAGAACTGGATATCAGCTCGTCTCACGGCTGCTATCCAGGCTAGACGCCTTCGTTTGGTAATATCCGATACATGAGCTCCTTCATGTTACTTCCAGGTTGGGAAAGCATAAAAAGACAATCGAAACTTATTCCCGTGCCGGTCGTAAGATCGAACATTGCAGCCGACCACACAGCAAGTACGAACCATGGCTATGCTTTCGCTCCTTACTTAGACCCCCAAAATGGCGGATCGGGCCAAAATCCTTTCCACGCCCACCCCCGTGACATCACGCTCCAAAGCCCTATTAAATAGTAGCCTAAGCTCTGGTGACGTTTCTATTTCATAATGAGGTGCACATTTAACCACTTACAAGCTTGTTAATTTTACCTCAGCACTACAAATTGAACCGAACTAACAGCTAGCTGGTGCTGTTTTGGAGTACCACAATTACCCTCACCTCCATGCTTCATCTAAATGTTAAGTAGAATGCTTTGGCCTTATCACTTCATTAGCACAAAATAATATGAATATGGTAAGATAGTCCTCTCTTCCGTCAAACTAGCTAACGTGAGTGATACAACTATAGGATACATTTTTGCTAGTATGCAGCTGCTAACCAAGCAGTTTGAGTCTTAACGCCTTTATGCACTGGACACGTAAAATATATATGTAAATATTTTGTTTCACCTATTCTTAATGCAGCCATTCACATTGACCACGTAATTCCACATAAGCGTTTTTATTTTATTTTTCTTATGCAAATAAACAGACCTGCCTTCTCTTGAGAGATGGGCAAACCCAGTGTCATTTTTGTCACAGTGCAGTTTTTGACAAAAAAATCTTCTAATGCATGCTTTCATGCATACATTGCACAACAAGTTCGTATCCCAAAGAATTTTAATTTTGTGACACTATTTTGCAAAGCACTTGGTGTGTAATGGCCTTCAGGGAAGAAGAAAGAGTCCAAAAAAAGTATTTCGTAATTATATACTCATTACAACAAACAATCAACACGTAATGTTGCACTTTGTAATGCCATACACTCAACAATGCCCGTCTGTAGTTGAATATGCACATGTGCATAGCAGTACTATGTGCACCCTGTTGTGTCCGGTGAGGTGGAAATCATTGTGTGTTCAGAGGAATCCACCTTTTGACCTGCTGACCATGATGCTACAAAGTGCAGCCTTGTCACGGGACGACCTCGGTGACTCACCATAGCCTGAGCAGTCTGGCTAAGCGGCCCACTCTTCTCTTCCTCACCCACTGACATAAGTTCTGTCTCACTGAGCTTGTCTGCCGTCCTTCTGTTTGCTCTGCAATCTCGCATTTGTACTCCTCTCTCTCTCCTACATGCTCTTGCCGCCTTCTCTCATGAATCTGCTCACATGCGCCTCTGGTTCTTTCTCCCTCTGTCTCTCATTCCTCTGTTGCTTTTCCCAGACCTACCCTGGTGGGCCTTGGCGGGCAGCAGGCGATGACAGTTGTATTAGCAGTCGATTTCGAGGTCACTTTCGCTCAGCTCCACTGAGACTGAGTAACAGTCGCTGAGCCGCAGAGACAAAGAGGGAAGAAGCTGGAGCAAGTCGTACATGGAAAATATTGAATGACAGAAAGACAGAATGTTTGTGTATGTTTGTATGTATGTGTAATAAGGATCAAATAAAATACAAAATAGTATTTGAGGTAAAATGAGGTGAGCATATACTTTTCAAGTGCACTGAATTTGCTAAAGAAAAACAATCCTTTTGACATCAGGCTTGGATAATTTTCATGACACAATCAGTGAACTCCACCTACATATATTTATGTTTGTTTGCTGTAGTCGTTTTAGCTCAAATAAGGCAAGTGTGAGACCTAGTGCCTGTGCATGTGGGTGTAAAATCCAATGTTGAGAGCCCCGCCATCTCTTGATTGACATTTAATCACCATGGCAACAAGTGGGCTGCAAGTGACTGCTCCCCTGAGAGCTTTTAGTCACCAGGTTGCAAGAAATAAGGAAGAATTTCTGATTGAGCTCATATTCCACAGCTCCTTTTCAAGTAGACCAAACCAATATAGATGTTTACCCCCTCTCCCTTACTGTCTCCTGTCCCCCCAAACAAGCTGTTGGCCCAGTAATCAAATACAGCAGCTACAATGATTTAGACGACAATCTCCACATGCTCGTTGGATTTTGGTGGCTTTGGTTGTGGCAGCGTTTTGGGTGCTAAGCACCATCACTAATCGTTTCCTCTCTCTGCGGGATGTCGGCTTTCAGCAGCACTGTTGATTACTGGTTTTGTGGTAGATTTCAGGTTGAGGGGAAGAAAATGATGATGGTGATGCTCTCAGCCTTCCAGACAGCATTCGTCTCTGCATTGTGGTTTGCCTCTCTACGCTGTTGACTTATCCCATTGTCTCCAACTGCCTGTACCCCTGTCTTCCCCACCTGTCTCTGTCTCTGTTTTTTCTCTCTGCTCGCAGACACTTGTCCCCTAAGCTTTGCACAAGGTGTGGAATCGGTGTGAACTGTTGAGCAAGTTATATGAGAAATTGCTCCGACATTTGTGCACAGAATGCTGAAGGAAGGAGAAAGGCGAGAAAGACAGGTGGTGGGAGGAGGGGAATCCCTCAGAATCTGTAGTGCAGGAAAGTGTTTGTTTTCTAGCTTCTCAGCATCTTTCTGTCTCTGTCTCACAGACGCACACACTCCAACTCCACTTCTATTTCACATCCAGGTATAGTTGCATAAGGATGTTTAAAAAAAACTCACATAAGAGGCTAATCTAGTTACCATAGCATCCCCTTCTGTAAGCACAAAGACCCCTGCTGAGGTCCAAGTGTGGGGGCGTTTTGAGCCCTCTGCAGATGGTGTCATTCCAATGCACCACCCAGCAGGGGTCCACTCAACTTATTGAAGAGTCAGGGTCGGCAGAAATGTCACTTAGCGCTTTGCACAAGATGCTTCATCTTACTCTGCTTATTATGCTAGTTGATCAGAGGCATGTGTGTCCCACAGACCTTCTCTGTACACTGCTTATGGTTTCATATCTCCTCTGGACACTATTTCTATGTTTCGATATACTACAAAGTATGTCTTTGTAATATGCATCATACTGACTGCATATTTTTTTTTACTAATACTACGTTCATTTATATTAGTTCTGCAAGATGCATTTTTCAAACTTCTAAACCCAATGGATTCAGTTGTACAGGTCTGTGTCGTAAGGTTTACAGTTATAATTGCCAGCCTGGGAAGACCTGCTCAGAAAGGTCAGCAGAAATATTGCAAAGAGTCATAAGGCGACAAAGAAGCTGCACAGGATGTACCTGATATTTTGTCTCCAATAGTTTGCACCCCACCCCAGGTTGTAATACTAGATAATAATGCTGTTCTGGGAATTAAAAAAAGTATAAATCATAAGATTATCAAATCTACTTCTAAACAGGGGGAATTTTTGACAGGGTGAAGCAAAGCACAAACAATGAAAAGCAGTTTTTAGAGATGTAGTACTTTATAGTAGTAATATATAACATGTGTCACAGACTGTACGGACAATATTTAAACTTGAAGTCTCATGAGTCCATCACCTTCACTCATCACAATCTAGCTTGTGAATGAGAGGTGAGAGGAGTAGACCAAAAAAATGTAATCAAGAAAAGGTACTTGTAGTTAGTAACAGCAAATATCACATTCCTGTAGAATTCAAAGTAGTCATCCAAATAATGCTGGAGAGAGTAAAATGGTATCTACTCAAAAGCAAAGTAAAAGCAAAGATCTTCCTTAGTAAATAATTCAATAATTTTTCCTACTTTCATTAGTCTAATGTAAAGTAAACCTCAGGAAAGGTTTTTCTGTAGTTATGATTTACAAATGTCCTTTAAACACTTCAAGTGCAGGCAATCAGTAGATGTGAAAAGGTAACAGAAAACCACTTTTAGCCAAATGTGAAAACGGCTCAAACTCAACACTGCATATCCTTGCATCCCTATGCACCCGCCAAGTGTGAAGCAAATCTGCTAAAATGATACATAGAAAAAAACTACCACGAACACAGACACACACAGCCTGTTCCAGTTCAAAGCATGGTTGTGCACCAAATTAAGAGCGACTGCTGTAGCTGAACTAAACACTAGCTGTTGCTGATTCAGTTACAGCGCTGGCATCCATCTCTTCTTCAAAGTGCCTCACCACCAGCGTTTTAGAGTTGTTCTTCTTTAAATTTAAAATAGAGCTCTTGACAGCTGACAAAGACTTCTGAGTCAGGAATAATTTGCATTTCACTATTTTGTTCTTCTTGTGTGTTTTACACACAAATTCCAAACATTTCCATGGCACTCTAGCCATCTCAACATCTGGAGTCGACTTCTAATGTGTCATCATGAAATGAACATTTGTTTTTTTTTGTGTGAAATAACTTTTTTACAATAACGCTTGTTATAATGAAATTGTCGTTCATACATTTGGATTTTCATATTTGCATGCTCTTCTTGCCACTGGAGGTCAGACTTGCTGTCCTGGACCAATGATATTGCTGTTTGGTTAAGAGATAAATCAAAACTCAGCTGTTTTACACTTTTGAAAACCGTTTACACACACTGCTGCCATCTTGGATTGTTAACTCTGGGTTGTTGGGATGGCACCAACTTTAGGAGTAGGAAATATGACTTCAGGGGGTGTTCCATTTTAAAATTCCGAACACAGAACTTCCGACTTCAAATGGAACAAACCATCCGTCTTGATGTGTTAGTCCTTTTGATGCAGTTGTGACCTATTGCATCAGTAGGATAAGTATTTAACAAAATGGATGAAGGGTTGGATGGATGAAGAGTCCCCTTAAAATAGAATAATTTTGCAATTCCATCAGCCTCAGCCATGCCTTGCTTAACATGCCAACACAGTGTGCGGTCGAATAGTTACATTTGCTTAGCAAGATATCGAGATGAGTAAAGGGACTTGGAAAAATGCACACAACAGCCATATTAAGAGCTGGTCAAGTCCAGGTATAGGGTATTTCTTCTTTAAAAATAAAAGCCTTTGCAGTGAAATATTTTTCATTGGTGGTTCACATGTATATGTCCTGCTAGAAACAACATAATAAGAACACATAAGGTAAAGTAAGATGTGAAGTGCCTTTCAAATCTCTGCTGGCAACTAAAGTTAATTGTTAATTTTAGTAGTCTTTAAACTACTTGAACTAGGTGAATAGTGAAATATGCAATAATGTGAAGTATGCAGTTCCTATAGCATGGGTTACGTTTTTAGTTAATTCACTTACAGGGAGTACCCACTGATGAACAGGGAAAATAATACAAAAGCAGCTTTCGGTGGGAATACCCGGTGTCCTTGTAATGAATCAATGAATGTAGGTTACAAATGGGCAAAACTTGAAACAGTCATTATCAGATCTGAACTATCTGTATTGTCACATCATTGCCACA
Organism: Rhamphochromis sp. 'chilingali'; assembly: GCF_963969265.1. Classification (NCBI taxonomy): domain Eukaryota; kingdom Metazoa; phylum Chordata; class Actinopteri; order Cichliformes; family Cichlidae; genus Rhamphochromis; species Rhamphochromis sp. 'chilingali'. The sequence goes on along the minus strand of NC_137932.1, from coordinate 8,944,087 downwards.
CTAATGCTGTTTCAGGGTCATTTAATGAATTGGCTAACTGCAATACTAGAAAGTGTTTAATCTCTATTAAACTGGCATAACTGTACACTTAAATCAAGCGTCAGTTCCTTGGCTAAAATACCTTTGGGTTGAACGGCCTACAAACACATTGGCTTTGAGCACAGTAATATCTTATGTGGCTGCCAAAAGTAAGGAGGGGAAAGAAGCCAATGCATCACACTATGGTTAGGAAAAAAAACCTTTACATGTCTCCTATTGTTCCTCTATTCAATTTTAATTTACTATAGGTAGGATCCTCTTATGTCTGAAGAGCTAATTAATACTGATTCAGCTGTGGGAGAAAGTGCCATTGTTTATAGAAATTGGAAAATGTATGAAAGATATTCCCACAGTGACTTAAAAAAATGGCGTTACCACTGGTTATAGTAGAAGTCCAATGTTAAAAGATTCTTTAGAAAATAAGGCACAATACTAACCTAGTTCTAATCTCCTGAAATATATGTACACTAGTCAGCCACATGCCTAATACTGTGTGACCTCCAATAAACTGGCTCAGCAAAACTTGGGAAGGTACACTTGAGCAGCAGATGAATTAAGTTGTGTTATTTCTAATTTGGGACCTCAATAGATCCAATGTTTGTACCATATCTATATGGATAGACAAGGAGACTGGGATCTTGGAAATTCAGAGACCAAGTCAACTCCTTGCAGCCATGAACGGGCGTGGTCTATAGCAGCATTAAGGCTGTACAAAGGAACCGCCACATGAATGGCAGGATCAAAGCTTTGCCACCAAAACATTTTCCATATCATCAAAATGACTAAGGTGGCTTGGATTCTTCCCAAAATCCTATACTTCTGTGCTCTCTTCCCACATGCAAACAGCACATTCAGTGTCTGCATCACTGAAACCACATTCTTTCATTGTTCCATGGTCCAGTTATGATGCTTCATATGTTTCTCACATTAACAGAGCTTAGCACTCATCTTCAGTCACGAAGATCCCAGCATGCCGTGCATGCTCGGACAACTTTCTGCGGTAGACAACATTAACATTTTCAGCATTTAGTAAACAGGAGCTCTTACATGGGATTGGACCACAGGGGCTACCTCTTGCTTCTCACACAGATAGATAGCCTTAAACACTCATGATTCTCTGTCTGGTTGAACTATTTTTGTTCTTGGTAGGTACTAACCTAAGGATCTAGAGCTAAATGAAAGGTTGGTGGCTCGATCCTTAGTTCCTCTATTGTCTACATGTTGAAGTATTCTTGTTCAAGAGTTTTGACCCCAAATTCATGCATCCATTCAAGTGTGAGTGTGTGAATGTTAAAAGTGTGTGAGTAAGCGAACGAGGCTTGTAGTAAGAAAACGCTTTGAGTGCTCAAATAGAGTAGAAAAGCGGTATATAAGTACCAGTATATAAGTACCATTTACATAATATTTACACTCCAAAAGACCTGCCACTTTGGAGATGCTCTAAACCAGTCATTCAGCCATCGAAATCTGGCCCTTGTCAGAGTTACTCAGCTCCTAATATTTGCCTATTTTTCCTTCTTCCAACACATCACATTCTGTGCCTAACCGCTTTAACAAGATATTCATTATTCAGTACATTGTTCAGCTCACCTGTTAGTTTTAACGGTGTGGAAGTGTATAAGGCAGCTGCCTCCCCATTCCTTTGGCCCATGAAATGTTTAAATAACTGTTAAAGACCTCACATTGTTCTTTTGAATCACTGTTCACACTTTCATTATAAAATGTACTGCCTTTCTATTCTTTTTACAGAAAAATGTGCATGCTCTTGCCACTTTTACAGCATTAAAACACCAAAGATGAGCAGTTTGTCATCACAGTAGCAGTTTTTGCATTTCTCTCATTGAGCTTTTTCATAATTGGGTAAAATCGCTGGAAGAGAAAAAGGTGAGAAATGCAGAGGAAGAGGTAGAAACACACACGGTAAAACAAAAAAGAAAATCTGGGAAGGATGACTAAAAGTGGAAAGGAAAGTAATAAGGAGTTGAAGTTAAAAAGACAGATGGGTTCAGTGTGGGTTATAGTGAGAAGAGCCATGAAAGAGACTTTCTGAAGCCTCTGTGCACAGTGCATACAGGTTTTGATCTCAGTCTCCAGCCCTCATGAATGACTGATCTTGCTGCGAGTTTTTACTTTTAAATTCTGCTATCACATCTTTTTACAATGTCTACACAGTTCAACTTGACCCGGTTGAAGCTATTCCTGTCTTGGTTGTAGTATAAGATTTTTTATTTATTTATGAATTTTCTAAGCTTCTACACAGCACCTAATTTCTAATTTCTAAGCTTCGAATTATACACAAATAGGACTTCCACAGGGGCATGTAGTTTTCTAAGATTATATAATACACTTTAGCACTGTGTCAGTGATTTCAGATGTACCAATGGTGTTGATCTTCATGAGTTTTTATTGATTGACCTACTTAGGGAGAAAGTATGGAGCCCCGCAGGGGACATGGGAGAAAAAAAAAATTAAGACGGACTTTTGCGAGATCTCGCAAAACAAACTCGAGATCTCGCAAAAGTTTTGCGAGATCTTAAAAGTGTATTTTGTGACCCAGAAAGAGTAATATTACAACTAAGTAGCTGCCGCCATTGTTGGAATTCGACTTTTGCGAGATCTCGCAAACATTTTGCGAGATCCCGAGTTTGTTTTGCGAGATCTCACAAAAGTTTTGCGAGATCCCGAGTTAGTTTTGCAAAAAGTCTGTCTTAATTATTTTTTCTCCCATGTCCTCTGCAGGGCTCCGTAAGAAAGTACATGGAGCTCCCAGAGTTTAGTTTTGATAACACTCTTGTGTCTATTCAATAAATATGAAGCTGCAGCTAGCAATAACATGTCAAACTCTTTTTTCATTGTGGGCCACCTACAGTCTGCTTTGATCTTAAGTGGGCCAGACCAGTGAAACTCCAGTTTCTGTCAGTGCAAAGAAGTCTAACAACACATATAGTTCCAGAGATATTTTAATATAAAGAAAAGAAGTGAAATTTCAGCATTACATCTCAGTTTTTCTACATGTTAAAGAAATGCTGCTTGGACTTAAATTGCAAGAAATAAACATAATAAAAAGATAAATTATAAACTTCCCACACTGTCTTTATTAAATTACAATGTTTTGGTTCCTCCGACCTTCATCAAGTACATAACATTGTAAGACAGTGTGCAGAAGACATAATTGATGTTATTTTAAAAAAGAGGAAGAAAAGCCTCCTACGCACCTGTTGTTCACTCACTTTTATGAAATTTAGACAAGTTGTAAGACATGAATGTGTAAAATTACATAAAATGTTCTGATAGCTCATTGTCCATTTGTTTGTTTGTTTTTTACTGTGAACCCACTGTAAAAATCATAATTTTCTATAATATTGAAAACACAGGAATTTTCTAGCATTTGATTGTTTATTTATTTATTAATTACTTCAGTGTAGTATGAATGGCCTTGGGGGAGGTCTTTATCAATAGAAAAATGGTCTCAAACCTGTGAAAATACAATAAAAGTCTAAACTTTATGCTCTCCTTCACTTTTTCCAAAGCTGTCTTATATTTGATTCATATGTTTTCAACCCCACTTTATATCTTAGAAACAGGGAAAGCAGCTAGGCTGTCTCTATCTAAAGTTAGCCAGCATGAGATTTCTTCTTTTTATGTGCAGCGGTCTGTTGGCTGTGTACTCTATCTACATTAGAATCAGAATACTTTCTTAATCCTAGAGGAAATTATGTAATATATACATAAAGTGACTTCACCCACAAGCTAAGTGTCACTATATATCACACTACTAGTGTGCAGTGATATGGCCTCAAAATGATATCACAATATTTCAGTAAAATTTGCAATAACAGTATTTCTGATGGTTTAGGAAAAAAACACTGAATAATGTTTTATTGATGCTTGCATCTTACAGGCAGCAGCATTTATAAGTGTATGTAAATAAAAGGTGTTTTCCTATCCTTCTTTTTCAATGAGCTACTGTCACTGATGACACACTACCTAATTCAATGTGTGAATGTTTGTGCCTTTAGCGTTAGCAGTTTTCTTGCATATTTTACAAAGTGCTGTGTTTTCGTGCAGGTTTTATAAGTAGCTAATTTTTTAGATACTAAATCGCCTTCAGATGCTGACACGAGACTCTTGGTTTCAGACTCTTGGTTGTATCCTTTTTTATACACTAGAGGACATAAGCGCATGGCTTTGCTATAGCAATGATACTGCTATATGACCTTTTTATATCATGTAGAAATTAAGATTTCCATTATTTCACCAATTGGCAGTTTTAAAATTTGGTTTCAGAAGGTAATAGACAGCTCTTCAGCTTACCTTTAAAGGCACTTCTCATTTATCCTTTGGATCTCTGTGAGATGAAGGCATGTGCAAGGAGGTACTCTGGCGGTCCCCAGTCAGACTCTGGGTCAGCGCACAGCCTCACAAGGTGAGCAACTGCCATTGAAGCCTCAACTAATGACTTATTGACTGGGTACCACTGAGCATGCTCAATCCAGGGTGTTTCAAAGATAAAGCTGAAGGGGCTGTAACATGTTTTTCATTGAACAAGACTGTTTGAAGTCAACTCTGCCTTGTTTTTCACTCTGGCACAGACACAAACTGTTTAGAATAAAGTGAAAAAAAGCGAAATCTAAGAAAGTGAAGGTCAGTCCTGTTATAAAGGTTTGAAAAAAGCTCTATAATTTTGGGTCCTTGTGTTGCCTATCTAAATGTGCAGACCAGAATATGCATATATATATATATATATATATAGCATATATAGCATATATAGCATATATACATGCTGAATACAGCAATGTGTGCTTCTTTAAAAAAAACATTGGTTCCATTCACAGTAGTATTTATGTGTGTGTGCATGTGTGTGTGTGTGTGTATGTGCATGCGTGTGTGCTTCTAGTGCTGTATATACTCAGGGCTGCTTTAGGAATGCAACCCGACCGTAACATATTGAGCCTTTCTAAAAAGATTTCTCTCTCTTGTGTGCTGCTTTTGATGAAAGTGTGTCACAGAGTTGAGATGCAGCCGTTTGATCTGGTCTGATGTGAATTGGAGAGGTGACCTGGTTGCAAACAGAAACAACCATGCACATACACACCAGCTAATTATCCTCTCCCAGATGTTTAGTTTTGGGATACACTGTGACCGTGACACAGAGGGAATCCATATGAAGGAACACAAGCGACAAAGGTCTGCACAATCAGCTTATTTATAAACTGAATTTTTTTTTTTAAAATAAGCAAATAAGATAGATGCTGACAGAGAGAAAAGAGCTGGCATACAAGCTGGCTCTCAGGCCAGATTAACTTCCTACATCGTGGCCCCCTTAAATCATGGATGCTATGTCCTTTCAGACTAAAGAAGAAAGGGACCATCTGGCATTTTCTTATAGCACAGTTTAAAAGCCATCAGTTATGGTATGTTGAGAGGCACTACTGCTGTTTTCCTTCTCTCCTCTGCTCTCTGTCACTATTGTAGAGAAAGATCATATTGAAATAGAGAGCAGAGGAGATTAACAAAACAGTAGCACTGATCTAAAATTAAAAAACACACATTTTTATTTAATTATTTAATTGATTTGTTTTTTCTGAATGCATTGGACTGCACTGCACACCATCTTACTTTTACTTTCATTCATCTCTTTACAAATGCTGGGATAACCAGCACTGAGTTGGTAAATGACCAGCACTTGGGCATGACTGTATAGTTTGGATGTATTTTTCATTTTGTTTGAAAAAATAGTCATATTAAAAATGCACTGGCTTCAAACTCTGTGCTTAACCAATTTCACCTTCAAGATCCTTTTCACTCTATAAGCTAGGCTTAAAGTTTTATAGCATATTCACTGTGCCTCTTGGGTGAATACAGCTACCAACACAACATGGCTTAGCTCTCCTCCTTAGATATAGATCGGCATTCGCTTGTCACAGACAAGCACCTTAGCCCATAGTGAGGGAGAAAAAGATGTCAGTGTGTCCTTTCTATATCGTCTTGTCTTTCTGTTTCTCCGCGTGTCACTGTCTGTCACTTTGTCTCTTTTAGGTTCTGTGTGCTTCCAGGGATATTGACAGCTTTTTTTTTCTACAAAGTGCTGAGATTTTGAGAGACTGTCGCTTCCTATTTGCTATTTAATATTTCAGTGTGAGGTACTTCTGTGTGTTGTTGCTGCAGGGTTTGCTACAGTAAATGGGCTTTGGTGACTTGCTTGAAAAACAATGTGCATTTCAGAGGCTAATGTGCAAAACTTTGAATGAAAAAGTTTTTTTTATGATAGTTTGAATGCAATGCCTTGTTACCAAAAAACTCTAAAGTACAACTTTTATAGCATTTCCTATGTCATTTCAAAACAAAAATTTGAAATGAAATTGATGAAATTAGTTGATGCCACATTTACCTTCTGATGTGGCAAGACAGGGATGCCTAATAAGTTTGGGCCCATAGGCTTGTATCCTTGACAATACAAGCCTGAACAATCTAGCTAATGGGGCTAAAGTGGAACCTTACCCATAACCAGTGAAGGTATGTGTTAGTTGTTATGCTTGTTACTAGAACAATATATATTGGTACCTAAAGAGCAAATTTCAATTGTTGTAGTTGTTACCAGTTGTCTGTGACTATGCTGCATGTGGTCCACAGAGAATGTTAACAATGGCTAACATGAACCTGCTAGGCTAATGTAGTGGTCTTCTGGCTAGTGATACCGTTGTTTAGCAACATTATCTGTTAGCACACTGAATGTGCAGCATTGATCCATGGTATTAAACCTACTATGACTGTCGAAATGTTGAGTGTACTGGTGTTATGATCAAGGGCACTTACTGTAGGAGTTAGTGGTTATCTAGCTAACATTCATCGTGGGCGTGAATGTCATGGGCTTTTAATGATTTTGTTGAACTGCTCGTGCTGCCCGTGATGAGTGTGTGTAAACATCTGACCACATATGTCGTTCTTTGGGCTCAGATTTATAAAAACAACACGATATACTGCACTGCAGCATTTTAAAGATGATAGCCTCAGCTAATGCTGTACAGGCTCGGATCCAGAAACTGTATTTTTGGAAGGTCGATACGTCACCCCTTAACAAGTGGACAGCCCCATGCACACTGCTCTGGCAAGCTGGGAAAACTGTAAAACTTAACAGGCTTACTGTGAGGGATTTAGCCAACAGACAGTTAAGGCTTATGGCTAAAAATACAGTCCAAAGGAGTGAACTTCATAGTAGGCTTTGCCTTGACCACTTTTCATCTGCCGATAAGTTGTACTAAATTATTTAAAGGTATGGCAATATTGACACAACTAAGCTGAAGAGAATCCTGTTTCAACATCTGATTTTTTTCAAAGGTTTTGTGCTGTTTCTAACAGCAGCCTGTGTGTTTTTGATTTCCCTCTTCGATGTTAAAGCACAAGTAGGATTTTTTGCTTTCACTTCATGTGAGAGTGCTGGACTAATAGCAGCTGCTCAGTCCAGATTAGAGACACCATCGTTCCACAGCCGAGCCCACCCATCTTTGTCCTACTTTCTCTGCCTGTCTTTTTCCTCCTGATCTTCCTCTTTCCCCCCAGCACACCACCAGCTCCAAAAGTCATGCTCCAACTACAAGACTCGGAATCACATTTAACAGGAACTTTTTCCTTATTAATATCCCTATGCTTTTAGCTTTTGTTTGTGTTTTTCTACCCCTGCTGGTTGACCACCCAACCATTACTTCTTATGCTGTGAAGTGTGTAAATGGAAAATATACACATATATCCAGATTTTAAGTATTTAGACAGCTCCATGATTCCCTTTGATTTAAAGTAACATAAAACATATTAAATAAACGTACCCAGAGTCCTCTGTAATTTGAGGAGATTTGCATTATGATGCCATGAACTCTGTGGGAGACATGCCCTTTTTTTTAAAGCACACTGCGTCCAAACTTTGAAGTCTCCGACCCATATAGATAACTAGAGGTTTATTTTCCCTGGTGATGCTCTCTCAGGCTTTCACTGCAAACACTTTTAGCTCTTTAATCAGGTATTCTGCTACAAGATTGAGATCTGTTGGCTTGGGTTATTCCAAAACTTTACCCTGAAAGGCCCATTGGTTGCCCTGATGAATGATGAAACGTCCATTGAGTTTTGATGCATTTGGTGTAATCCAAGCACAGAATGCTTCAGTATACCTTTGCACCCATCCATGTGCTCTTATCAGCAGTGAAATCATCAATAAAGAGCAACATTAGAGTGTGTCACTTCCATTCGCAGCCATATATAGCCAAATCACCATCATTTTCCCCTTGGACTGTTTCTTTGTTTCTCCTTTTTCATTAGTTCACAGAACTTTGTCTCTAAGACACAGCTAGTTGGTATACAGTCATGGTAAAAAAAAAAAAAAAGGAAAAAAAAGAGTACACCCTCTTTTAGATCTAAGGTTATATATTTAAATACATCATGTGAACTACAAAACATTGGACAGCAAATAAAATATAAAGTGTAAGAGTTTGTTGTGCTTTTACTGGAGAGTTGCTCCACATGGTTTACAAAGCGTCCTGTTTTCCTTGACATCGAATGCAAAATGTGTCTCTATGTCTGCTCTTCTTTTCCTCCAACCAAAGCAATGACATTTTCTTGCGTTTTAATGCGAAAAAGGGAGCATGGGAGCTAGTTGTAACACCCCAAAAAGAGGCAAATCAAATCCAACCTCACTTTAAAGTGAGATTACTTCTGATTGAATCATTTGTTATCATTAGTTATCATTGGCTCCCTTCTTACCATACTTGCATCTCTTTTATTCACTGACAAAAGTGTCAATACATTTCCTCATGCATTCATTTTTATTTAGTTATCATCTTCTTTTCATCAGAAGAAAATGTTAGCTATGACATGGTGTACTCTGGAGCAGACCATCTCTTGTTGTGTGCTGTATGAAGGAAGACACTGACACTGTCTGGACTGTCTGGCAGATTTTTCCTTGTTATTATCTTCTTCTCCACTTGAATCATCATTTTAAATTTGACATCTTACAATAACTACGTCTCACAGTCTTTCAATATTGATCTAAAGCTGCGGGTTGTATAATTTCAAATTTAATATGTCGCAGCACAGATTCTGGATTCTGTATGTGTGTAGACACAAAGGCCCAAATGCATGATCTAAGAAATGTGTTTTCTTAAACTATACTCCTACACATAGACACCTACAGGCACGTACGTGAACACAACAGTCACTGAGTTGGTGAGTCAAAGCAAATGCATCAACCCTGGGTGGCTATCAATAAATAACAAACATGCACTAAAGTGTGTTAAATTTGTAGCTCCAGCCTCTTTTATGATACAGAGTATGGGTAAAAAACTAAACTGCTTAAGTTAAATTGCTGATCATTCGGCATATCATTTTTGTGTAATCTGGGGGGTTTTCTTTTAAAATGATGACCAGACTAACTGGAGCGGCTCCTCTGACTCAAATTACCCGAGGGTCAGGGTCAGTTGAGCAGCCTCATGTCAGATGGAGGCTTTTTATGAAAAAGTAAAACCACATTTTTCCATTTTGAAGAGTCTACTGTAATTTTAGAAGGACGCAATGTTGGCACACAGGCCCCAGTAATTTGGTTCGGTTAATTACAGCAGCTACATTACCCTGATAGTACAAGCGTGTAGGTGATATACTGTGTTCAGATGCAGATGCATGAAGATGTAGTTGGTCCCATGCCAAATGAGTCATTTTAGACTTGAAAAACAAGTTAGTAAAACCAGCCAGGGATTCTCAAAGCAGCATCCTTGTTGGCCATGTGGACAGATCCAAAGAAATGTTGATTAATGAGGTAACATTTTAGTATGTCCTGTAAGACATTTTAGGAAACAACTAGTGGGGAATTTGGAAAGTGCATCTTCCAGCAAGACCAAAACCATATTATGCAATAAAAAACCAAAACACAACAAAACAACACAACTCTTTCCATGAAGTGTCAGTCCTAACAGCACTAATCGCTTACCTATAGTTCAGCTTTTGAAAAGTAGGGTGAAAAAAACAAAGGTGGAAAGAAAGCAAATAATAGGTAGGTGGAGTGAGAGCTTTCTTCCCTTTTTCCCCTGGGCTAAGTAAGAACAGATTGTTCAGCCTAAGGCTGCACATGCTCAGGGGTTTTGTGAATGAAATGGACGCCTTGGCATGATGCCTGTACATTACACAGGCAGGTTTTCATCCTGCCTGCCTTCTTGTCATCCCTCTTCCACAGTCTTCTCTTCCTCCTATTCATCAGCAGATTTCCCAGACTGCAACATGTTGGAATCCAGTTACCACCACTTAGCAACTCCCAAGAGTCATCAGCTCTACCCAATGTTCCCCCACACTCTCTCTCGGTTCTTCATCATATTTCTGTTCATAACTAAGTTTAAAATATTGTTAAAATATATACTGTTTCAATATCTATACCGCTTATGTGTACAGTGAGTGAAAACACCCTGGAATTAAATGTTTATTGTGCAGTTATAAAAGGAAAACAAAAGCAACTACGGCTGTAATATTATAAGGAGCCTATAAAATGGCATAAAATTCAATAAATATTGAGCTTTTATGTATCATCTAAGAAATCATCATCCTGACGTTTTGTCACGTCCTGCAGCGTTCCTGAGGAAGGCGAAAGGTGACCTTCCGCATTGTTATGGTACGTGGCGGGTTATGGAAAAGTAATTGCCCTCTTCCTGATTCCTTTGTTTTTTTGCATATTTGCTACATGAGGGTTTGCTGACTTGTTTCAGATGAGCAAGCAAATTTTAATAATAAACTAAGGTAACATGAAAAAAATAATTTCTTCCCCCTCACCCTTTTTAAATCATGAATTACCTGTGATTAACCAAATTTTAATTTCACTAGCTACACCCAGGCCTGATTACTGTCAGACATGTTGAGTCAAGTGTCTAGTGTTGAATCACTAGAACCTGTATGACAAAGTGAAGTAGGCTGAAAGATCTCAAAAAGCAACACATCATGTCACGATTGAAAGAAACAACTGAGAAACAAATTAATTGACATCTATCATTGTGGAAAGGCTTTGAGACTTCAACAGAGCATAAATGGAGAAAACTTAAAACAGTGGAGAACTAGTAGCAGGACCTACCAAATTACTCCAAGAGTGCATCAAAGACTCATCTAGTAAGAGCCACAACGCATCTTGATGATTCCCAAAACATTCTGTCCACTGGCAAGATAAAAACTGTCCTGTTACAGCAACACTGAAACATGGTGGTGGTAGCCAAGTGGTCTATGGCTGCTGCTTTGCTGCTTCAGGACCTGGATGACCATAGTAAGTGATGGAACCATGAACTCTGCTCTTTAACAGAAAATCCTGAAGGAGAAAGTCCAGCCATCAATTTGTGCCCCGAAACTCAAGTGCACTTCAGTTATGTAGCAAGACAATGATCCAAAACAAATCCAGACTATAAAGCACCAACAACCGGTATGACGAACGCGGCCGTGACTCTGGCAGACGAGCTGAACACTTTCTATGCTCACTTCGAGGCTGCAGCTAAGGACTCCAACAATGCTAGTGCCAGCGGCGCTAACGGCTGCAGACAGGAAGATACTGCCAGCACCGGAAACGTGCTCGTCATCTCCGAGCATGAAGTAAGGAGAGCCTTCAAAAGAGTGAACACCAGGAAAGCAGCAGGACCAGACGGCATCCCAGGTCGTATCCTAAGAGACTGCGCATACCAGCTAGCTCCTGTGTTCACTGAGATATTCAACATCTCTTTATCTCAGTCGGTGATCCCCACATGCTTCAAAGAGTCCATCATTGTTCCTGTCCCGAAGAAACCCCACCCTGCTTCTCTCAATGAATATCGCCCTGTAGCCCTCACCTCAGTAGTGATGAAGTGCTTTGAACGCCTGGTCAGAGACTTCATCATTTCTTCACTACCAGACACACTGGACCCACTACAGTTTGCTTACCGTCCAAATCGTTCCACAGACGATGCCATCTCTCATCTCCTCCACACATCACTCACTTACTTGGACACTAGAAGGGGGAATTATGTTAAAATGCTCTTCATAGACTACAGCTCTGCATTTAACACCATAATTCCCTCCACACTCACCACCAAGCTGGAGCATCTGGGACTCAGCTCATCTATGTGTCAGTGGATCTCCAACTTCCTAACTGGGAGACCACAGGCAGTAAGGATGGGCGGACATGTCTCAGCCTCCACCACTCTCAGCACTGGAGCCCCCCAGGGGTGTGTTCTGAGCCCCCTGCTGTACTCTTTGTACACATATGACTGTGTGGCCACTACCAGCTCCACCACCATCATCAAGTTTGCTGACGACACCGTCGTGGTGGGCCTGATCTCTGATAACAACGAGACGGCCTACCTGAAGGAGATTAGGAATCTGGAGAACTGGTGCCAGCGGAACAACCTCCTTCTAAACGTCAGTAAGACAAAGGAGCTGATAGTGGACTTCAGCACTAAGCAGGAGAGGAACTACCAGACCCCCGTCATCAACGAGTGCCCAGTGGAGAGAGTGGACACCTTCAAATACCTCGGAGTTCACATCACGCAGGACCTGTCATGGTCCTGTCACATCAACACCATGGTGAAAAAGGCCCGTCAGCGTCTCTACCACCTCAGACGCTTGAGAGACTTCCAACTGCCCTCCAAGGTGCTCAGGAACTTTTACTCGTGCACCATAGAGAGCATCCTGACGGGAAACATCTTAACCTGGTTCGGGAACAGCACCATGCAGGACAGACGAGCTCTACAGAGGGTTGTGCGGTCAGCTGAGCGCACCATCCGCTCCGAGCTCCCTGACCTGCACTCAATCTACAGCAGGCGGTGCTGGACCAAGGCCAGGAAGATCGTGAAGGACCTCAGCCATCCCAACAACAGACTGTTCTCTCTGTTGAGGTCAGGAAAGCGATTCCGCTCCCTGAAGACCAACACAGAGAGACTGAGGAGGAGCATCTTCCCGCAGGCGATACGGTCTCTCAATCACACCACCACACAATACTGACCCACACATATAGTTCCGACACACACACTGGACATTCTGGACATTGTTTTCACTTCATCACTTAAATCACTTTAAGCATATTTGCACTGCACAAGACATAATGTGGATTGCACAACACTGGACATTATATTCTTCATTTCCAGTTAATACTTGTACAGCTGCTGTTATTGTGTATATATTTATTTATATTTCTTCATACATTCTTATATAGTTCTATATTGTGTATTTTGTTGTACAGTTATTTTATTTTCAACTTTAATTTATATATTTTATCTTAAATTTGAATTTGAATTTGAATTTGAAACAACACTTTCAAGTCTTCAAGTCCACCTGTGTGTGGCTCAAAGGGAACAAAATGAAGGTTTGAGTGGCCTAGTCAAAGTCTGGACTTAAATCTGATTGAGATACTTAAACAGGCCGTTCATACTCAAAATCCCTCCGAATTAAAACAATTCTGCATAGGAGAGTGGGCCAAAAATCCTCCACAGACTCATTGCCAGTTATCGCAAACGCTTGATTGCAGTTCTTGTTGCCAAGGGTGGCACAACCAGTTATTAGGTTTAGGGGGCAATCACTTTTTCCCACAGGGCCATGTAGGTTTGGATAGCTGTTGTTTCCTTAAGAAATGACATCATTGTTTTTAAATGCCATTTTTTATTTACTCAGGTTGTATTTGTTAAATATTAAATTTTGTTTGATGATCTGAAACATGTAAATGTGACAAATATGCAAAAAAGATAAGAAATCAGGAAAGGAGCAAATCCTTTTTTACAGCTGTGCATTAGTTGTTTTATACTGTGAAGTGTTTTATGCAAGAATAAATCTGATAGATAGTCTTTTACTTAAACCATACGTCCAATTTTAATGAATCAGAAAAAAACTGACAATAATGTAATTTTTTTAAGCTAAAAATTAGCTCCATCTTAGATGTACCAATCACATTCTGGCAATTAATTACTGCTTCTTCTTGTTATTCGTTTTCTTGGACATACACACACACACACACAACCTCATCCAAACAACCGCAGACCCTCTCCTCTTTCATCCAAGCTCTATCTGTCCACTCACTGAACTTAAAGTGCTCTGCAGCGGTAATGGCCAACCTGTGTTTCACATGACATGGAACAAGCTTTAATGGAGGGAAACATGGTTCCATTGAGGTTTATCAGTTTTTTTCAGGTAAGAGAAGCAATCTGTATGATTGGAGTGTGGACATAAAAACTTCCCTGATAAGTGTTGTGGCACACACTGTGATGTAACATAATAGCTGAACAATATGTCCCGCTTCCTTTTGAGCTTCTCAAGAGAGATGTGGGGGAGCAGGATACATGTGCAATATAAGCCCAGATTCAGTTTTTAGCAGCTGACCTGTGAGACATGTAAACAACCAAACATTATTTACCCTTAGATTCAGACCACTGGTCCTGTAACCAAGGTCAGCTATTTGATAGAGGAAAAGGAAATAATCCGATGCACAGCCAGCTGTGGGCAGCAAACATGACATGATTAGAGCTACTAATTACACCGGATGTATTAATCATACATGTGTACTGGAAATAGATTTCATATCTAGTCAGTGTCATTTGTGATGTTAGAGAGAGTATATGTGTGGGTGGCGTTGACAAAACCAAGCAAACGTAGATTTTTTACACGCACTATATATACTACACACACACACACACACACACACACACACACACACACACACACACACACACACACACACACACACACACACACACACACACACACACATATATATATACAGTATGTATGTACACAGGTTATGTTCATTTATATATAGTAGCACATTTAAGCACAGCAAACATTAACCATAGGGCTGCACAACAATCAATAAAACAACTGTAAAGATGAAATTACAAAACAATAAGAGAACATAATTAAAAGCATGATTATAAATAATCAAAAACAGCAGCCTGCACTGCTCAAAGGGTGACACAGTTGAAAATTTTAATGAAAATGAAGAGGCTACAGAGAAGAGTTATGATTTGAAAACTGTTAGTGAAACAGACTGTCTGATCTGCAGAGGGAGGCTGTTCCAGAGTTTTTGAACTGCTGTACAAACCAGCAGCTGGTGTTAGGAATGACAAACTGCTCCTGCTCAGCTGACCTAAGCATTCAACAAGGAATATAAAACTGTAGGATCTCTGAGAAATACTTTATTATAGTATTTATAGGTGAACAAAATGATTTTAAAATGAATTCTAAACCGCGCAGGTGGCCAGTGTTCATGTTGTCATTTAGCAGTCAGGAGTCTAACAGCAGCAGATTTTGCTAACTGAAATCACGATAACAGTGCCTTTCCCAATCTGGCATACAAAGAATTACAGTGATGAAAGCATGGATCACCTTCTCAGGGTCATTAAAAGAAAGAAACTATTTAACTTTAGCTAAAAGTTTTAATTGAATTATCTAGCTTTGACAACAAATTTCATCTCCAAATCTAATTTCATAGCAGAATGAAAAAATATAACAAACGTTTTTCCCGGATGTTACACTATGAACCCAGAGAACCGAGATATGAACTAATACTTCGGAAATAAGCTTCCTGACAGTGCGCAGTTTGATTCCTATTACGGGAATGTATACTGAAAAGAGGATAGGGCCCAAAATAGACCCCTGTGGTATGCCACAGGTCATAGTCTGACAAAAGCATGGCTTTGAATGAATGCTGATAAACAGAATAATTAAAACAGCAAAAAAAAAAAAAAATTAATCCCAGTTTAAGCGAAGTATTGACAAATAGCAGAGCTTACAGTTATGTTTATATATTTGGACACTGACACAAGTTTTGGGTTTGTTTCACCTGTTTACTGAAACATATTGCAATTACTGGAAATAACTGACATAATGTGTAGACTCTCAACTTTCATTTAAGGGTATTCACATTCAAATTGGATGAAAGATTTAGGAGTTTCAGCTCCTTAACCTGTGCCACCCTCTTCTTAAAGGGACCAAAATTAATTGGACAATTGACTTCTGCAGGTGAAACAAGCCATCCTTAATCTGTTAAAAACCCATCTAAGAAATTGCTACATTATTAGGAGTGGCAAAATCTAAATCCTCAGAAACAAAGAAAGCTCTGGTGCACTCAGCTTTGGACAGAAAGGCCCCAATCAAACAGCAACTGAAAGCTGCTGCACTAAAGATCTGGAAGAGCATTAAAAAGGAGGAAACCCAGCATCTGGTGATGTCCATGAGTCTAAGACTTCAGGCTGTCATTGCCTGCAAAGGTTTTTCAATCAAGTATTAGAAATGAATGTTTTCTTTTTTTCAGTTATTAAGTTTGTCCAATTACGTTTGGGCCCCTGAAATGAAGGGATTGTGTTAAAAGTGCTCAGTTCCTCACGTTTTTACACAATGTTTTTGTTCAACCCACTGAATTAAAACTGAAAGTCTGCACGTCAACTGCGTCTCAATTGTTCATTTAAAATTCCTTGTGGTAATGTGCAGAACCAACATTAGAAAAAGGTCTTCTCTGTCCAAATAATTATGGATCCAACTGTAAATACTTCAACAATCTTTCAAGGTTGCGACCAAAAAATCTGCAAAAACTCATTGACCTTCACTTACACAGATGCCATGTTACCGGTGTAATTTGAATAATGATCTTTTTCAAGGTGGTGTTTATAGGTTTATTAAACATCCGTTGTAAAATGAAACCTCGAATAAAAGGTCGAGCAGTGTACAGAATACTCGGCTCCAACTCAAACACACCTTGATAGTCAACCAGCTCACAGCTGTGTTGCATGTTTTATTCTACAAATGTCCAAACATTTTACTTGTCAGAATTTGTTTTTTATATCCCGGTGAAGTTAAACCACTGTTATCAAGCTACTGTACCCAATTAAAAAAAACACACACAGATCATTCTTGTCATATCATCAACGCATCGGCGAAGCTTCACTATTTGTGCACGATTTTCATCACAGTGTGTGTGTCTTATCGCACATCTCAGCCCTTTTTAGCTCTGAGGCAGAGACAAGCAGATACAGCTGCAATCACAGACACTGCTTTTATTGACTGCAAGGGATGTTTGCGTCTCCTCAAACGGCCAATCAGTAACTCCAGTGCACTGATGAAAAGAACCTTAGATGGGGATGAGGCCTCGCTCTAGCGTCTGGAGGTGGCTTTGTCCTGTCAGCATCCACTCTCCCCTGCATAGATTCATTGAGGAAAGGATGGGTTCTCAGGATACCACTATCGATTTTGGCCCATCCCCCCCACCACACACACACATCTTTTTCCTCCTATCATCCATCTACATCCCCCAATAGCCCAGAAATGCAAAGGCACCCAGGAGTTCCCAATCTCAGCTGTACATGCGTGTTATGACTGCCTCCCTGTGTGTGTTTGTGTGCAAGCGTTTTTAAGAGCTGGAAAAGCTGACACCATGAATCTAGTCCACTGTCTCAGAGGATTTATATCATATTGTGTTAGAAACATTTTGGGTGATGGGAGGAAGCTGTTTATGAGGGGAGAAAATGCTGCAAAAGGCAGGAGAGATTTTTTTTCCCCACTGCAGCTCTGTGGGAACTGTGATGACTTTTAATTTTTTCCTCATTGTCAGTAGCTATTTGCATCGCAGTCTGCTGTGCCCAACTGCAATAGTACCTACTGGTAACCTGAAAGCGCTCCAGTATGACTAAAACACCTTTTTTGTTTTGATGACAATGTAATATGCTTTCTCTTTCACTTTCTCTCTCTCTGTCTGTCTGTCTTTTTCCCTGCACCTGCAAGGCAGATATTTTGATCTGTCACAACAAGTTATACTCAATGGGCCTGTCACAGAGTAGCAGTTGAGGCTAACACATATGCTTTGTGTCACCAGATCCCCTCAGGTTAGCAATGGGGCTCAGGGCTTTCCCATAGTGGCGCTGTGTGATGGTGTGAAGCCTGGTGTAAAAATCTGATCGCGTGTGAACGTGTGTTACTGTGTCTGTGTGTGTACGTTTGGGCTTTTTATTGCTTGAAAGTAAGGATGGTAGCTGTGCAAGTATTTAGGTGGCTTTTTAAGGGTTTAATTACATGTTTCAGGGAAGGATATGCGGATCTGTGCCGAAGTTGAAGTTGAATTTGTCTGAATATGAACGCGTTTTTTTGTGCATTTGTCTGCGAAACAGACAATGTCTACATTTTGTTGCGTTATGATAAACATTATACCTGTATGGCTGTGTGTCCCTGTGTGCCTCAGCAGTGTGAGAGCAGTTTCATTTGTGATGAATGAGGTGACATAGTGCATGTCAATAATGAGTTGCTCTTTCCTCACACATTTACACCTTTCTCCTTGAGAAAGCATTCCTATCTCTCAAATTAACACGTTATATGACTAATATTGCTTTTCATCCCGCGCGACTTTGAAAAAAAGGCAGGTTTGAGACTGCTGTGAGCGGGAGCTTTCTGCATTTTCTCTGGGTTATTTCCACATAAATGGAAGATTAATATATAAATGGATGACTTGATTATAGTTAAGCATTCATATGAGCTGGTATGTGTGTGCCTGTGTGCGTGTGTGTGTGTTTGTGAGTGGGAGCATGTGCGCGGTTCTATGGAGCTGCCTGCTGTATTTGCATGTCTGGAGTGAACATCTATCATCATCATCAAGGCGCTGCAAAACAGTGAGGCAGGCAGCCGCCCGCCGCCGCTCTCGGGAGAGAGACTCGAGACACTTTAAACCTTTACTGCTGCGATATCAAACGTTTCCTAAATTCCTTCGCCTGGGGGAAAACACACTCTACGCACACACATGCACAGATGCTGTTTTACATCATTTTTTTCCCTTCTCCTGTTGTTGTATTTTCCACAATCACTCGATTTATCACAAACAAGCCGTATCACAGAAAGAAGAAAACAGCCCTCACCTAAAAAACCCCCCAAACCTTATTTAGCACTAAATAATACATTTTGCCATTTAAACATGATACAGAATCACCCAAGTCGCTCCATTAGAAGCCCCTCTTCCTTCATCCACAGCATATTTTTTGAAATGCTGATGGCCAGAGTGGATCAATCCATTTTTGGGAGCGAAAGGGAATTACAGAGCGGTACTACAGAAGAGAGAGGGGAGGGGGGACAGTGAAATGGTACAGCCTGATAGATAGAGGAGCGAGAGACAGCGTGTGTGAGCGGAATAGTAAAAAGAGCCCCCGAGATGAGGGGGGGTGGGGGGGGGGGGGGGTGCATGGTGGGAGGGAGTGCAAAGGAGGGAGGAGTATGACGGGGTGGAGGCACAGAGCCAGAAAATTGCATTGCGTGCTCAGTGATTAGTTTACCTCCTGGGTCTCATTCTCTCTCACTCCTCTCCTCTCACTGTCCTCTCACTCCCCAGGTTCTTTTCTACCTCATGTAGCTTTTCCTTGTGTCTTTGTCTTGCCACTTTGGCTGCTGCTCGCCTTCTTGCACTTCCTCTGTCACTACATCACACTGTCACTTCTCTCTATCCTCTCCCTTCCTCTTGGCCGCTCTCTTTCCATTCGCTCGGTGTTATCTCCACGGCCTCAGCCCCCGTGTCCACCCCTCTTTTCCTCTTTGCATGCTGACTTGACTCTCGCCTTCATTCTTGCATTATCTTTGGGGCTCGAAAAATGCAAAATGCCACCTAAACTGCAAGCAAGCCCAGAATAATAAAAAAAAAAAAAATTAAATAATTTTTTTTTAAAAACTGCTGTGAAGTCTATTTCTTGAGTATGGGATAGTACTGGTAGATTTACATGGGGAACTCTCAATCAGTCAGTAAGTCAAGGAAGCATTTAAACACCATAAGCCAGCCCTGCTAATTATAGTCTTAAGAGCAATACACGTGAACTTCAAGTGTCAGAGGCACAGATGCTGAATGAAAGCCAGCCTCCACATGGGCCTTTTTTGGGTCCCTGAAAAGCAAGTGGGACAGGCCTTTCTTCTTAATCCGTACATAATCTCGCTTGTCCTCTAGTTGTAGATCAGCCACAAGAACAGTGCAGGAGGGGCGAGGAGACTGAAATACAGACCGCGGGAAAGGGAGAGTAAAGCGGGATTTCGCTTTAAGCTGTCAGGGTGCTTCCCACTAAAAAGGCAGTTTGAGGTAGGAAAATGATACAGAGTAACAAACTACTGTACTCAAAGAACTCCCTGTCCTACTATTTAAGCTCCTAACATCAAAATTGTCATCAGTTGATGTGGATCTCATATAGCAACACGTGTGAGTGTGTGTGCGCCTTATTTTAAAATTCAACAGGACCTTTGACATGAAGAGCTGTGATATCAGCTGCAATTTGTAATGAGTTTGAGGTCTTTCTGAAATATCCCTGCAGCTCACGCTTTCATCTTTAAGAGGTCAAAAACAAATGAAAAAGCAACTATGGATGAGCTAAATGGTTTTGCTAGGGGTAAAAATGCAAAATTTTGTATTTGTTGCTATTTTAAGGCAGTACTGGAAAAAAAATCCCAATGATTCACTAATTAATAGTGAGCATTCATGTCTATTTCTTTATTTATCTTTTAACAGCATGTGTGGCAGCTTTTGGACCGATTATCACCATGTTTCTGAGGAATTATGGATAAATTATAGAACTTCTAGATTTGGCACTTCACGTTGCTTCAAGGATGCACATTTGTTGTACGCTTTTAGTCTTTTTCTAATCTGCATTGGATCATTTTTAAAGCTGAAATATGTAGTTTTGATTGAATTAACTAATTGATTTAATTAAGCCTTCCTTTCATTTGATCAACCATCTGAATGCTGGAGAGCCCCGGTGCTGTTGATGGATGCTGAAGCAATCAGTAGCTGAATCTGCACATCCTTATCCTTGTCATGCTTTCGTCCATTACTGACCTCAAATTATCACTCTGAATCTCTGGCTGGCATCCATCCTGAAGGCAAGGTGACCAAATCTCTTTCTCTTCTCTTACCTTTCCTCCTCTTATCTCTCCTATTGCTCCTTTTTCGCCTCCTCGTCTGCCAAACATGGTCACCTTATAACCCTTTGTCTTGTTTCTTATTTTACCCCCTTCTCTCTGCTTTCCTTTAATCTAAGTGGCTGCACCATGTCACATGATCACAGCTTATTGGGTTGGGGTACCTGAGGACTGTTGCTAATGGTGACAAATGACTGGCTGCACAGAAAGGAAAAGAGAATGTGTATAGCAGAGGGGAACGCTAATATACATGATTAAAGTCAGCACAAAGTTGGTTTTGTTCCAAGGGTTTAACGTTGTAAGAAAGATTTTTCTTCACATTTTAGTGTTTGTTTAGAAGATTTGCAGCCAGTTCTTAAAGCTAGAATAAACCAAGCATCCCCTGGTTTCATATTTCAGATGGTGTCTAACTTTTAGCACAGAAAGTAATGTAGACATCTAAGACAGTATGGGAAAGATAGAAGGGGGAGGGCTGGTGAAACATTCATATCTTATCATGTGGCATATGATGAATTTATTCGTACACCCGCGATACTGTCACCATGTAACAACTGTACTTCTGTGTTTCTAATAGAAGTCTGTGCTGGGTTACATCTGAGCAATGCTAACTACCTCTATTTCTGTTGTGGAGGATGCCTAAGAGACAACAGAAAGAAGATTTTTCACCTTGTAAACTATATCTGGTAAATCACTCTACTACTAAAGGATCCAATGTGGTTTTATAGTGGTCACCTACAAACAGCTGTACGGACCAACATTTCAATCCAGTGTCACGTCAAAATGTGTAATAGACATGCCAGTCCACCTTGTCTGTTTCATGCTTTGCCTCTCCAAAGCATGAAATGGACATTCATGCAGACGTTGCATTATCAGAAGGGGGAGCTATTATATTAAGCCAAGAAGTTCTTAATTGGTTGAACATTTACATGTTTTTGCTTTTTATTGTCACCAGGGGGCAGTGTCACAAACAGGTGGTTTGTGGGACATTCTTGTGGTGTTGTTGATCCATCGGCAAAGCCAGGGAGAATGGCGAACTTATGGACCCTGTGCACGAGAAAATGCTAACTTCCTGGTTTGAGACCGGATGTGGGGTTGTACATTTCCGGTAGCTTTACTTTGCGGTCAATCACTACTGCGAAGATATACTCCAAAATCATGTCCAAAACTCGAAAACGGAAAGATCGCGTTAAGTTACAAAGAGGAGAAGGTGGGAACACTCGCCAATGTTGTGTCATAAAAAATCTAATGATCAGTTTTGACGTTTAAAGAGTTTAGATCGATCAGTTGTTTACATCACTCAACACAAGCAGAACTGCATCACTGCATGCAGAAGACACATCGTCCACATTCAGAAGCACATCTCTGTATAGTGACAGTTATTATGATTTAAACAAGCAAATGTTCAGCATTCAAACTACAGGTGAAGAATAGTCAAACCAGATGTTTCCCCGTTATGTCGATATCAGCTAGTCAAGTACACACCTACACAGCATGTTAACAAACCGTGAAAAAAAGCCACACAAAAAATGAACGATTGCTGGTTTCTGTACATTAGTATTTATGAAGCGTATGTTGTGACTTACCTTCAAAATTACAGCGGTCCCTCGCTATAACGCGGTTCACCTTTCACCTCGCTGTTTTGTGGATTTTTTAGTGCAAGTTTGCATGCTTTTTTTTTTTTTACATCACATTGTGTCCTACGTCCTGATTGCTGCAGACGATCTCTTCCGTGACGTCTCTCCTGTACACTATACAGTACAGAATTGCTGCATCGATCGCTAGCAGTGTGACTCTGAAATGCAGTGCTGTATGTCCACGATGTCCACGAAACGTTTTGCACCGTCAAAAAATAAAATTGGCTACTTGATTTCACCTATCGCTGGTTATTTTTAGAACATAACACCCGCAATAAACGAGGGACCGCTGTTTACAGATACTGAGAAATATAACATTTGAATCCCTTTTCTCTTTTGCTCTGAGGCACGGGGGAAAATATCGACAAGTCGATGAACATCATTTACAGATATATTGGGTAAATGCCCGAGACATCTATAGAAATGTGAATTGCCACTTGATTCATTCATTTGCTTAACTTGTTTTGGACCGTAAACAGGGCGCGA
Source organism: Rhamphochromis sp. 'chilingali' (assembly GCF_963969265.1). Classification (NCBI taxonomy): domain Eukaryota; kingdom Metazoa; phylum Chordata; class Actinopteri; order Cichliformes; family Cichlidae; genus Rhamphochromis; species Rhamphochromis sp. 'chilingali'. Next base: position 8,921,030 of record NC_137932.1, on the reverse strand, counting down.
ATAGGACACCGGAAAAAAAGCTCCCCACATGAGTTTCCGCACCGGAAGTAGCATATGCTAACGTGCACATAGTCTATAATGTGGAAAGAGCTGAAATGAGACTGAGTAGGTTTATCTTCCATTGTTAGAAACAAATAAAAACATTCAGTGCAGCAACCATCTGTACCTTTAGGCTATATGTTTTTATCTTCGATGTTTTTCCATGCGTCTCCCATTTGTGATGTTCGGTTGACCTCTGCATAGCAAAATCCACGTCAACCTTAGCATTAGCTGCATGCCCCCTCCAAACCTACGCAAAATGGCACAAAGGTACCACCAAAAAATAGCAAAGCTCTGATGGTTAAACGTAACAATTAGTGTTTATGATGTGCAGAATTGCTTGCTCATTAGGTTGATTAAAACATATAAATTATAAAGTTAACGGACTAAACTTGAGCTGCAGTAGATAATATGCTTATCTGACCAATTTTTTATTTATTTATTTTATGTATATCTCTGGTACATCACCTTAGGCTTCCTCAGTTGTCAGATGGCATCATGACAAAATAGAACTTACATCTTACTAAGAGGACCAGAAGATGCAGATTTTTTTATTTTGGACTCATAACTGGAAAACAAGTAAAGAACCACAATATAATACATTTTCATTAATAGTTTTGAGGGTGCTAAGTTTCAGTTTGGGTTTTTATAGCAATACCAATTTATTACAGAACAAGGGCAGGTTAATGAGCTGGAGTCATTAGCTACATGAATGCTAACAAGCTAACTAGAAACTAGAAACTTACATCCTATGTCTTTAATGTAGTCCTAGAATCTAGGACTAAAACCTAAGCAAAAATACTGACTTTCTCATTTAAAAGACTGTCATTAACACAAATGAAAATCTGATTAATTATAATATATAGTAAATATTTAGAAATTATAATGATTAAATAATTTTAATTTATTTTACTTTTTATTCTCTCAGCTGCACACTCATTAGTGTTTAACAGTCTAAAAGTAAAGATTAAATATAAAAACTGTATTCAAATATACACTTTTGTGAATATTCATGTTTGTGTTATCATATGTTTGTGTGCAAATATGATATAAGCTCAACAAGTACAGTGTACATGTCCTGTTTAATGTTTATAGAACAATAATATTGTTGTAAAATAGTTTGGAGCTAATAGGAAAAGTATATATATTTATTACTGATGGTTATCAGGGAAAGACAAAGACATAAGTCGCTATTTAAAAACTTCACGCCCAGAGGTCCAAGGGATGATCCAGGAATGGATGGTATGGTATCCATGGATGAATGGTAATGGTATTTTCTTGAGCACTTATTGGTCAGTAGGTGGTGATTTAGTGCTGACCTCTAATCTGGAACTAGGTTTGTAGCATTAGTTACCATGGCGATGCATCTCATTAAAAAGTGAGCTACCTGTGCAGTATAGAAAACCCAGAGTTAACCGTGAGGCTACATGCCATAATTGTAAAACACAAACCTTCTGTAATTTACAACAAGTAACTGTATTGTTAAATATTTTGTTGGCTAATTAATCCAGATACAAAGACAAAGAGCTCAAACTGATTATATTACTGCTGGAACTGGACTTTATGTAGCCGTCACGTAAAGTTTGTTGAGAATTTATTGCCAGGTTTCAATACTTGTAATAATGAATGACAGATATGATGGTGGTGGCCAATTGCTGGATGCTGAACATTTGCTCTCACTGGACTGAAAAAACAGTAAGAATGATTTGTTGTGAGCATCCGCTGTTTTTGTCTTCAGTTTCATGACTAAACTCAGACAACTAAAGCCAGTTTTGATCCAACAAAATGAATTCAAAAATCAAAGAAATTCCTCGTAAATCACAAACGGACCACATGAAACATTGTGTGTGTGTGAGACGTGTTACAATTACAGCGATAACATTTAGTCGAAACGTCAGAGCTGGTTAACCATTAGAAACTCTAAGAACTGACAAGCCGGAGCAGAGTTGACAAAGCGTCTCGCATCTCAGCCTGCCGCTCCCCGTCGCTTTCAGCTTGCATCATGTCAACCTGGTCTCCATTCAAAATTCCAGCACCTCTCAGTGTCAGAATCACCCGAAGACACTGGTCACACATCGGTGTGTGTTTGTATGTAAGTGTATCTGACTCGCTTGTGGGACTCATCTCTACTCAACTCTACCAGCTTTTCATCCAGGGCTATTCTTCACCCTAAGGAGGATAAATACATATCTGATATAGGATCAGTGTATGCTGTAAAGTTGAGCCGCACTGAACCACAAAGTGTTTCTGGAAAGTGCAAAAATCCTATAAGTGCTGGAAATGTTAACATTTAAAAAACAACAACATTTTGACCCCTTTTCTTTTTTCCCTACTGGAAGCTAAAATGTTGACTGGAAGAGATGTTTGCTGTAACAGTTTTCACTGGCATGCTACAAATTGGTAACTGATGAATAACACAACACTGACATCACTGTTAAGCTCCTGCCAGAGTTGTGACACTTCCATTGACTGGAAAGGGCAAAAAGAAAAAGAAAACTGACTGATTCAGAAGACAGCCTCCTTAAATGTCCTTGAGCAACGAGCAGACCCGTACTGACCTAACTGGTAGAGTGAAAGCATAATGTTTTCCTTCAGAAGTCAAGCATTACTTCTGATGCTTGACTAGAAGTAATGCTAATGCTATGTAGCCAATCATACATAGACAGCTATCTGTTTGTTGCCCCTGCTGACATCTCCGTGAGATGTTGTGCAAGACAGAAGCATCCATCCCTGTGCTCACATACGGTATGCGACTGTGGTAAAGAAGAGATTGTGTGTGTGTTACATCACTTTGTGCATTCCCAAAACTATTTTTCTGGAGTTAGTGTTGGTATATGTGTTCATAATGAGGCCCACAATTTTTTTTGCACACACATACATATACAAACACACACACGAGAAAATTCTGTGAAAGTCTGAGTGTGACTTTGAGTCTTCAGTTACAATATTCAGTTTTCTGTATGATAGGAAAGGTTGTCCAGTAAAGTTAGAAAGGCCAGAAGGATGTACAAGCTGAAAGAGATAAACTGAACAAAAAAATAAATTGTTATGTTATAGTACATCGAAAGGAGCCAGCTGAGGTGATTCGGGCATCTGACAAGGATGCCTCCTGGGCGCCTCCTGGGTGAGGTGTTCCGGGCATGTCCCAATGGGAGGAGGCCCCGGGGCAGACCCAGGACACGCTGGAGAGATTATATCTCCCGGCTGGCCTGGGAACACCTTGGTGTTCCCCCGGATAAGCTAGAGGAGGTGGCTGGGGAGAGGCAGATCTGGGCTTCTCTGCTTAGGCTGCTGCCCCCGTGTCCCGGCCCCGGATAAAGCGGAAGAAGATGGATGGATGGATGGATGGATGGATGTTATAGTACTTTTTTATCTAACAGTAAACAACATCACCATCATCCAAAACCAAGTTTTAGTCTAAAGCCCCCTTGTTTTTTGTTTCTTTGTTTGTTTAAGGGCTTTGAATCTATGTGGACCTTTCTTTCTTTGCATGTTCTCTCTCTGCCTGTGTGGGTTCTCTGCAGGTACTTTCAGGTTAATTGGTGATTCTAAGTTGGCTGTAGGTGTGAATGTGAGTGACAGTGGCTGTCTGTCTCTCTGTAGTAGTGGTGTGACAGGCTGGTGACCTGGGTGTACCAGGGTGTACAGTGCCTCTCACCCTATAACAGCTGGGATTACCTCCAGCACCTTCTGCAAGCCTGAAATGGAAAAAGAGAAAAAAAAATCAGTAAATCTTCCTTTCAAAAAACTGCAATGTCTGGCATCTTTTTCTTTTTGTTGTTGTTGTTTTTTTAAAGACCATTTTTATCTAATAATAATTAGTCAGTACAGTGATTAGGCTTTGTTCATTTTCTGTCAGTCGGCTAATTAATAGATTAATTATTAAATAATTGTTGCAAGTGCTATTTGAGAGTTTTACTGAGGTTGTTATAACAGGTCTCAACATACACTGAATTTTCAAGGTTGTGGTAATATTGTGAAAGTATGGACTCGCAATGGGACGTTTTCTACAGTTAAATTCATGAAGGCTGGTGCTGGAAGAAGTAGTACGTGTTATAACCACTTTGCCTAGAACAGAAGAAAACTTAATCCCATCCCAGAAGAAAGTGTATAAGTGTTCTGAAAAGAGATAAAGGCATAAAAAGTAAAGATATTAAGCAAGAGGAATAGAGGTGTAAAACTCTCTGATAAAGGAGGTTTAAGCCTCATTGAGAGTCGATGTGTGGCCCCATGGAGTGACTCAGGGTGTGACTCAATGCAGCACACACACACACATGCACACACACACACTTTTTTATATACCCACAGACTTTGCGTATGTTACATGTCCCCTGTGCTTAGTGTTCTGCAAGAATCCCACCTGTTTCAGCTGATGCATGAGCTCTGCTTCATGCTGCTTGTGATTGTCTTATGAATCAGCCTATGACAAGATATGAATACAGCCTGAGCTGCTGAGCCTTCCCACGAGCATGACTGAGAAGACAGATGCTGTTAAACTTGGCAAGGTGCGTGTGTGTTTGTGTGTGATCCTTTTAACCGCACTCTCAAGAGATTAGTGTAAGGGTGGTTGGATGACTCAGTGGTCAATGACTTTGGAGGAGAAGGAGGAAAAACGCAGCCAAGTCTTCCACATGGTGTGGGTTTGTCATTCCACCCATCTCTTACAGCAGCTCATGCTCTGATCTCAAGATGTCATACAAATAATACAGTTCAGTGTCTGGATTTGTCCTTTAGCGCTCCCGTCTTGGTTTGGTTAGTATATTTAAAAGGTAGAAAGACCTCGTGGTTGTGATTGTATACATGGGTGCAACGTGCCATGGTGATGGGAGCTTTTAATGGCTGCCTGCACTCTGACAGCAATAGCAGACAGCTGGTCTTGGAACATGACCCCGGCTTCGCATTGAGCTGTTAGGCCATGCGTACGCTGCCTAACGAGCCATGAGTGATCGCTATGATCTCACCACAAATAATTCATGAGGAGCCCTGTAGAGGAGCTATGGACCTAAAAGGGAAAGGAGGGGAGAGGAAAACGCATCAGGGACTCGAGGAGTACCCCAGCGTAAGTGGAGAGAGGGTCAGGAAGGGAAGGGGACGAGGAGAGAGGGGCAGAGATAGATCCGTCTGACAAATGTGCCTGGAAAAAGAAAGGAAATCCCCCCTATTACCTACCGTGCTGACAAGTATGTGTGCGCAATCATGTATCCATCTTTGTGTGTATGCGCACGCTTTTTTCTCAGAAGACGTTTGTGTGTTACTACATCTGAAAAGGCACAGTGGGAGTGTTAACAGTATGCATCACAATCGCAGGATGTGTGTGAGATTGTAGGAAGGGAACGTGCTATGTGTTTGTGTGTGTGTGTGTGTGTTGGATACATGATGAAGTGAGCTTGGATTTTTCTGACAGCCCTGAAACCCAAAGTGTTTAACTCTACAAGTTTTTTTGCTGAATCCGAGGCAGTATGAGTTTATTCTGAGAAACGAAAACAGCAGACGAGAGTAAATGACAGATGTGGTTTAGTTTTGTGTCCTTAGACGTGCTGAAGCAGTCTAAAAATAAATTAAGGGCTAAAATATTGTCATTTAGTTTCTTTTTAGTTCCTGTCCCATTATTGTAGTTTTTCTTCCATTTCTTTGTTTCCTACACATCCTGTCTGTGGCTTTTTATAGGTCCAATCTTTAATTTTTATTGTCACTTAGTTTAGTTAGATAATCACTTTCTTTTAACATTTTTGCTTCCAATTTTGCTTTGTTTTCTCACCCCTGTGAGTGTCTGCTCTAAGTGATTATTTCTACCTGTACTTTGTCACCTGTCAACTGTTGTCCTTGGGCATTAAAATGTGTCATACTTTTTTTTTTTTTTTTACCTTTTCATTAAATATTTTCTTTGACATGTTTTGTTTTGTTGACCCAGATTTTCCTCAGTTTTGGTCATTTTTCAAAAACTGAAGCTCAACTAGCATGCGTAATTAAGCTGTTTCTCAGGGACTGGAGTTTTGACCTCCATTTTTAGCCAGGAACTTACCCAAGCTCTCACAGTGCAAGATGTGGGGTACACAGTGGACGGTTGGCAGTCCATTGCAGGGCTAAAACAGAGAGACAGACAAGCACTCAAACATATTGTCCATTTAGAATCGCTAGTTAACATAATATGCATGTCTTTGGACTGTAGGAGGAAGCCAGGTCACCTGGAGAGAACCCACGCAGACAAGTAAACCCAACACAGGGAGGCTCCAGCGGAGTCTTGCTGATAGTGTTAATCACTGCACCACTGTGGTGCCACAATATGTCTCACAGAAAAAAGGAAAACCACAACCTTAATGACTAGTGCCACTAGTATTAAAGTGCCAATGCTAAATTGTGATGGTGACCCTGTTTAGCATCAGCCTGCTAGCATTATTTCACTCATGTTAGCATGCTGGCAGTAGCATTTAGCTAAAACACTGCTGTGGCTAACCACAGCTGCTCATTTCTAGATTTTTTTAAGTGCACAAGCTATGAAGGCCATGAAGATTACTGTTTCTGATGGTGGCACTACAAACTAGTGAGACGTATCTATGGAACACAGGCTAATGGAAACTGGGGGATGGAGACAAAGGGCCTGTGTAGGTCTCTGTGGCATGTCATTAGTGAGGGAGTGGGGTTGACTTGTTCCATCTGACATTTACCAGTCTCACAGAAAATGTCACGGAATGCCAGCCTTTACCTCTGAATATAATGGTGCCTCTTGCAGCCCAGAGCTATTGATGCCAAAAAACTTGCCCATTTTGCCCCTCTGTTGTTCCTCTTATCCACTGTCCTGAGAAAAACCTTCATCCCTGTGCTCCTAATTTCCTTGCCAAGCCAGATCTAGCTCTGCTTTACTCCATTACTCCATGCAATCCCACTGCATGGAAGGGCTTTATATAACAACTTTAAGAACAGAACAGATCTATTACAGTAAGTTCAAAAACTTTATACTGTATGCGTATTTCATGGTTATGTATGTTTTATGCCATTTTTATTCTATTTATCAACCACATTTTCAATTCTGCTAATGACAGTATGAGCTACCTATAGAAACCTACTGTTGAACCATGAACATGTACCTCATTATACAGCTAGTGTCTAAAGTCTGCAGATTAAGATTTTCTGTCCTGCGCTGTCAGTTATGTTTTAGCCAAAGTGAAAATGCATCATTAATATATCATTAAAAGTTTTGTTTATTGGGGTATAAATTACAAAATATGATTAAATATTCCTAATATTTTCATTTTTAAAAGACCAAAAATAGCAGAAAAAGCAGACATTTTTAATGTTTCTCATACATTTCTCATACACTGGTTTTAATATGCATAATATGCATACTGAACTCCTCCTTATCTCCTCTTTGCAGATTAAATAGTGTAGCATTATTAGCTGTCTAATGTCATGTACATATGTCAGATTTATAAAGTGGAATAAGGTAATATAACAAAGTACTGGCCATACAATTGCAGCACAATTTGGGATGGCCTACAGTAAGACAGTGATTATGCTGTGTTAAAACAGCAAGACCTGAAAAAAAATGGAAACTGTGTCATGTAGTGAAAGAGCGAGTCAAGACGTCCACTAAGAAGTCAGGTTTTACTAAAGGAATGTTAAAATATTGCTACATTGCTACATTTGATGGGCCAAAGACCCCTATCCTGAGATATAAAGTTGTGTATCTACACCCTCATTTTGCTACACAGATCCTTATGCTGGAGGATAATCATATTGTCATTTCGGGGAAACAAAGCATATATAGAGGTCATCAATTATAGCTTGAGCACAAGTAATTATGTACCATATGTATATTAAGTGTTCTCACATTTAACTGAAAGTCTTGTCTCTTAATTGGAGTTTTATGGTAAGGAGGAATCTCCTTCAAAACAGTGACCAAAATCAGTCAGACTCTATTTGACAAACGAATTCTTTACAGTGCACTGTTCTCAGCCGCATTTCAAATTAAACAGCAATCTCTTACCCAGTACCCAAATGCAAAAGCTAATTATGCTGAAAACCACTCATAAGCATTTTCTGGTTGTGTTTGTTACGCTGCAGTGAATTTGGGTCTCACTTTTAGGAGCTGCATTTAGATCCTTTGGTTCTCTGTTTGTTTGGGGGAGTGCTACTGTCTAGTCTATTTCTGTCCTTGCTACACTATTGTCCTCGGTTGACTGCCTTCACATCAAGTGCTGGATTTATCTGGCCACTCTGCCAGCTCAGGCAGATAGACCCTGCAGCTACCACCCAATATGCAATAGAGGAAGTGACTGTTAAGATAACTATAAACCACTATAACTGTCAAAGTCATTTATGATAACAGTTTTTTCTAGAAAGAAGAAACAGCCCTGCTTTGATTTTGTTGTTTTACATTTTTTTTTGTTCTGTTGGGTGGATTGATATTTCCACAGAGGATTTTTAAGCATGTTGTGAGACGTTCCTGACCACAGTAGGGATGTCAGTGAGCTCATACAAGGCTGAACTTGGAAAACTTTCTGAAATCTCATTATAATTTGAACGTGGCATGGTATGATTGCACCAGAAGTGAGATTCAGTTACCTTCCACATCTCAGCTGCATTACCTAATTCTCCGGCTTCATCAGAGTCACTTCACTGTTATGAAACCCCTTCAGTCATGAAAGTAGCCACTGCACCAGCTGACAATATGAGTCATGTGCAGACATAGAATTATTATTATTATTATTGCCTTGCTTACTATCCTGTCCTACTTTCATAACAAGTTCGATCACCGCACCATTGAAGGCCAGAGAGATGATCATGCGTTTTCAATGCGATCATACTAGTGGTGTGTTTTTCTGCTTTAGACAGGGCTCCGTCTATGCTACAAATCATTCTTTTTGTTTGATTATTTGTTTTATCACAATTTTATCACTGAAAATTCACAAGGTTTTGCAAGATCCATTAAATATTTGAACCATTAAAGTCTACTTAATCTGTTAGCAATCTGAAAATCGAATTTTCCACATTAAGAGCTGATTATGTGATTACACAGTTGGATATACAGCATAGTCACCCAAAAATGTATTTAGATGCACCTGTGATTCTATTTTTTGCTGTAATTGTCAAAAAGTGATAATGTTACTTTGTTTATTATTAGATCACAGCGAGCGGTTCTTACCTGCATTATCTTTAAATGTGTTTGTGATATTGGGTCCACCCCATTAACATATTCTCTGTGTAATATAAATATAAACCCAATATGACCTCAATAATAAAAAACAAACTATCATATCTACAAAAACTGAAATTGAAGGAACTTCATAAAGTTGTATTAATGTTGTATTGGATTGTGGTGTATTAGATTTAACAGTTGTGCCTAATAAAATAAGCAATGAATTTCTTAGACTGTTAGGATAGGTTACCATGGTTATTTTCCTTCTTTTTTTCTGTTTTATCAGTTTTAACTCTACAGCGCACTGCTCTGAGAAAGACTAGCAAAAGTTAGCTTGAGGCACAGAACTCATCAATATATTGCTGGTAAAGCATGTAGATATGTTTCCCTTTTTTAGTGCTGCTAAGAATGCCCTCTAGTGTTGACAAAAAAAGTGATTTCATACTTACATTTTTGCCTGTTTTGCATAAATAATGTAAAGTATTTATTATTGTGTAAACCGTAAAAGACTTGAACGCTGGAACTGTCTAATTCTTCACCTCCTCCACCTCTCTCTCTGTCTCTCTCTCTCTCTCTCTGCAGATACATCCGCACGATGTACCTCGGCATTCAAAGCCACCGGCAGAAGGAGAACCAGCGGCGTTTTTACTGGGCTATGATGTACGAGTATGCCGATGTCAACATGTTGCGGCTGCTGGAGACTTTCTTAGAAAGCGCCCCTCAGCTGGTGCTGCAGCTCTGCATCATGATCCAGAGCAACAAGACTGAGTGGCTGCAGTGTAAGGGCTTCTCTAAGGCTGTGCATGAGGAACATTTGATTCTGATATTTTGCTGACAGTTCAAGACATTTTCTTTTTTTGTGTGTAATGCATCAAACACGTACCGAGGTCGTCACATGCCTCCATAATCTCCAAGCAACAGTCCATTTTTTGTGGAGTTCACATATCAGCTTATTTAGTGTTACCAGCAGTCTTCACCACTTGTATCAGGTTTCCAACACTCACCACTCTTGTTACTGAAACCTCTTTTGCAATTCTAGTTTTCTCTTGGAATACAGTTCCCCAAGGAAGGCAATTCAATCATAACAAGTGATACCCTTCTCCGCTGGGGTGTCTTTAGAAACGCCATCAATACATTTGCAGAGAGGCAGTATGTTTCTGCTCTGCAGATAATACTCTATCATTTTTCATGCAGCAGGTTACTGCTCCGACATATCTGCTGTCTGTACAATTATATGTCTTAAGGAAACTGAATTGGTGCACTAAACGGAGACTGTGTTGACTGGATGACGTGGGATCATCCTGGTAATAATATGCCTTTGAAAAAATGTGATGGATTGCTTTGGATGTAATAAAACATACTGTTTGCTAGGAACAGCAGCAAGTCCAGGATAAAACCATAAATCTTCAGGTTATGATTCATGCTTAAAGATGAAACTGGAAACTTCTCTCGGATGTTTTTAGAACCATCTGTCGGTAGGTGTCAGTATCTTTTTAATTCTTAGCTTTCCTCTGCTTTTGTTTCCTCTCTCCTTTCATTTTCTCTAGGTCTTTCTGCCGTGTCCTCCCTCCTGTCCCTGGCATGGGTGCTAGCCTCTTACCACAAGCTTCTGCGTGATTCACGTGACGACAAGAAGAGCATGAGTTACAGAGGTGCCCTGGTGCATCTGTTCTGGCGCCTTTTTACCATCTCTTCACGGGTGCTCTCCTTTGCCCTCTTTGCCTCTGTTTTCCACATCTACTTTGGCATTTTTGTGGTGCTCCATTGGTGTGCCATGGCTTTCTGGGTCATCCATGGCGGCACTGATTTCTGCATGTCCAAGTGGGAGGAGGTACTGTTCAACATGGTGGTGGCCGTGGTCTATGTCTTCTGTTGGTTCAATGTACGAGAGGGCCGGACACGGTACAGAATGGTGGCCTATTACACAGTAGTACTGTTAGAAAATGCCATCCTCAGCTCCCTTTGGTATGCGTATCGCGACCCAGCCACCACTGACGCCTATGCCTCTTTTGCCCTCTGCGGCGTCTTCCTGTGCTTTGCCTCAGGTGTGGCCTGTATGGTTCTCTACTACGGGGTCCTACACCCCATGGGCCCCCGACTGAGGGTGCTGGCCAGCTCCTGCTGTGCTGAGCTGTTGTGGGGCCTTCCGTTACCCCCTGAAGCTGAGCCAATGGCTCCCACACCAGGGCCCCGTGGCTCCCAGGCCACTCCAACACGGGGTCTGGCAGGGGAACATGTGGACTCAGACGAAACAGCCACAGACACCTGCCTTCCAGTTTTCCAGGTGAGGTCCACAGAGCCTGTGGATGCAGCTGGTAGGCCCATCCGACCTGAGGGTCCACTCATCAAGATAGACATGCCAAGAAAACGTTACCCAGCCTGGGATGCGCACTTTGTGGATCGGCGCCTGCGCAGGACCATAAATGTGCTTCAGTATGTCAGCCCTAATGCGGTGGGCATCAGGTACAGGGACGGTCCACTTCTTTATGAACTCCTGCAGTATGAATCCTCCCTCTGAAGGCTTCTCCCACAGCTCTGTCATCCCCTCATCCACAATATGATAAACATGCTCTTATTTTCTTTCACTTCTCCCCTTTCCTTCTCTCCAGATATGATCTCTTTCCATCCCGCATTTCGACTCTTTCCTTCTCTCATCTGTGGTCACTCAATTTCCTGCAGGAGATGTGTGTTTTGTCAACCGGAAATCTGTTAAGACAGTCTAAACACACAGTCATGATTTATTTTTGGAAATAAACATACAGTACAGAGAGAAAATTATGAACCTAAAATATGTTATGTGATATAAACAAATCCCTCTGCACTGATAGAGGGGGATTATGTATGAGAGTGTAGATAACATATGAATGTTTCATTATGAAATGTGTTTAATGCATTATACTGTATTGGTGATTGAACCTGTGAATACTTGTGAAGGGCATACTGTATGTCCCCGGGACTTGCGCAAAGCCTGCTGGGAATGATGGAGGAGAGGGGGCAGGTCTTTGCATATGCCCACATTTACCACCATTCTTTATGTAACTCATTGAACTATATGATAATGTTTACGAAGTCCTCAGCCTAAAATTCCTTTAATGATTCTGTAAATTCTAACAATGCACACAATCACAAATTTTTCCAAAAGACACAGTTCTGAATATATCTCCCTTCGGCAAGCTTATATGGCACAAGAGCGTCCCAGCTATGCCACTTTTGTTACAAATTTCAAATCAAAACTACAGCCTGCGTGGAAGAAAAAAAAAAAGCACACTGACCTTCAATCAGTTTTACCCACACAATCCATTTTTATAGTACAGACTGCCCTCCAGTGGAGGCAAGCTCCAACAGCATGCCTTAACTTATAATTGTATTTTTTTCCCCATATGGTTGTGACAGCACTTGAGATAACAAAACACAATGAAGGGACTGTAGTAGAAATGAGCACAACGTTTTCTAAATTTGTGAGGAAGTAGAAAATCATATGAAAAACATTCCAAACACAAAAAAGATTAGAGGTGTTTAACAAAGACTGAAGGAGCAAAGTGCAGAGACAGCCTTCAAGGAATCCTCCACCATTCCCTTTTGAATCCTTTTTCAACCTCCCTATGTTGTTTTTATATTTAAAAAAAATGGTTTAGGTAATACACACTTATTGGCTGCAAAGCCCTGTAATAGGTTATTGGGGGGAAAAAAGAGGTCTGAGAAGATATTTCTGTGCTATTATACTTCAGTGCATATTTGTGTCCACATTGATAGTTACTGACATAGCTTTATATTTTGCCACACACACTTTTTTTAACATCGCCATGTTTAAAGGTATATTCTCCTCAACATCAGTGTGCCCTAAAAGAGATGATGCTCTTATATGGGTGTACAGGGCAACTGTGCTGACACCTGCTATATCGCAGTTGAAACAAAGCCAAATCGTATCTTACAGTACTGTCTTTCCAATTTATTCTGCCCTCCCCCCTTGAACCAGTTGAATGAGTCTGTGCGAAACGTGTGCCATCTAAAGGCCTGCTGTACAGCAATTATACACTTAAATACATCTCCTGCTGAATCTGCAGGAGCTCTCCAAAACCGATACCCAAGGGAAGACACTGAATTCACTCGAAGAAGTGAACGCAGTGATCCTTCGAAGTCAAAGGAGCTCGACTAACATTTCTAGAGAGGGCTACAATTCATGAGAAAAAAAAAAAGAATGCTTTTCATACTTCAATTGTATCTATTTACTCGATGACTCATCTGAATACGTATATAATGTGTGTTTTTTACATTGTAGTGTTTGGCATGACTTTAGTATGAGGCATTAGTACAAATGCACCCAACAAGGGATGCCCAAGAGCTCTACGCAACACAGAGATTCCTTTTCCCCCTGGCTCACTGGCTTTCTGCTTTGCTGTGGCCTCACGTGCCTGCTAACATCGTACTGTAAAAGGCAGACACCATGTGACTCAGGGCTAAAGGTGAAAGGGTTTTTGCCAGGGTTGGAAAAGAACACGAGGGCAGATCGTGGCAAAGGGCCTGATTGAAGTTACGTATGATTCCTTGAATGATCGTGTGAAAAAGTGAATGTTTGGCCCGGCGTGTGCTGAAGTGTTATCAAGTATGCTTGAACGGTTCTGGGTGCATGTGTGTGTCCTCAGCCCTTTCCCACGATTCTGTTCTCCTGCCGATTGTTCGGCTCCATCCTCGGTTGCTGCTTCGCCCTCTTCCCCGTCTCTGCGGTGCTGGGCCTTGGTGCGCTCCCGTGAAAACACTCTCACACTCTCTGGTAACTGAACAGCGTAGTTGAGGCTGAAACAAACTGAGATCCTGACATGAGAACATGCAATGAGGTACACTGCCATGACCAAGAGCTTCAACATCCAGGGTCTGCTACCCTTCAGCGTAAAAGCGATGTTCAGCCCTGAGTAATTGAGAGCTGTTGGGTCAGCTAGGCTGGAGCAAACATCCGACACACCATATGTATAGATATACATGTGTATGCAAATAACCAACTTGTTCACTGTTTACCACAGTAGCCAGAGTATAGTTCCTCTATGTTGTAGTGAATGAACAGCCATGTTAATAGTTCATTAATAAGTAAATAATGAATAATAAGTATTGTTAAACTAAAAAAAATCTAAAAAACAATTTAAAAAAACACTTAAAACAGCCAATACAGGGGTTCCTCAGGACCAAAAAAACAAGACCACTGAACCAGCTGACTCAGGGGTGTCTCAATGCAGTTCTCATCTCCAGGCATGTCCTCAAGGGTCTCCATTTTTTTTCCCTTAACATACTGCATCCTAGACGACTCCTCGGCTGGGACTGTACCACTAAATTATGGTTTGCACATTTTTATTTATTCATTTCCTTCGTGGGAATGATTATTCATTGTGATTAACGGGCGTAGGGGCAGTTTTTTGTGGTAGTTGGCTGCCTGGCATATAGTGCATCCTTTCTAAACACTGCTGACCTTTTCCAGAAGTGGACACATGTCCAAATCAGGTGCAAATACACTGTGACTCATTCATTTTTGTGTGCATGTGTGGTTGTGTGTGGAATGACAGTATTGTATAGATTCAAAAACAAGATTATGTACAACTGGGCTGCATTTCATTTAGTGGTGCTTGACACGTGACGCAGAATATTTACGCCTGCGTAACCGTGTCATTAAAATAAGCATAATAATGGCTAGGGATGCACTGATCGTTAATGCCGATACCAATGTTTTCCATGTTGTTGTTATTTATTATCACTTTTACGCCAGAGAGTCAAAGATATCTATACTTACAATTTATTTTCACTTAGTCATCACAGAACAGGTGAATATTGACCACTCCAACTGGTAAAGATAATTCTTTTTGCAGATATGCCGATATTAGTTGCTACTGATACCAGTGTTCATTACGTTGGTGCATCCCTAGTAATGACAGTTAAAGTAATTACAAAGAGTCTATATGTACAATTCTGGATTTTTATAGAACATGCAGTATATTTTAAATATTTCTACAGAGCAATCACCACTTTCTCGCAATCTGTAACTAGTAACAATGATTAGCTAGAAGCCAGATAATAAGCGGATTTTACGTTTTATGTATTTTTCTTGTGTTCTTTAAATTATACACGGGTTTCAAGAGCTAAGCTACACACAGGTTTAAGCGGGAGTAGGAAGTATACTATTTCGTGTAGCATTCAGGCTGCCACACTTTATACCATAAACAAGGTCACAGAGAAATCCCTCGCACAGGACAGTTTCTGTTAGGTTACCTTCCAAACACCACATCGTCCGAGAGCCACAAAACACAGCAAGAGGATTTGAACAGCAAAGCTTGCTCTTCTCAGTCCTTGTTGTGCCTTGTTACTTTGGGTGCTTTGAACCAGCCATGGCAGCCAGGTCCGCAAACAAATGCCAATGTCTTTCTTTACTTGTTTCATGTGCCAGCACACCCACCAAGATGATAACACCAAACAATATTCTTCCTGTCTGTGACCCCTTTCCCACCCTAAACCAGATCAAGCCAGGTTCTCAATTCTGTGAGCTAACACCTCCGTTGACAGTGCTATTTAGTCTTACAGTTTCATCTAAGATGTCATCTCGAGGACTGCGCTGTTTCCTCATTATGGTGTTACATCTGGACTTTACTGTGTGCCAGAATCAAGTGATGGGTATTGTGTGAAACCCAGTAATTGGTTATGTCAAAGACATAGGAGAAAAAGTACGGCAATACTGAACATCTTCTGTACTTGAACCCAGGGTTCCTCATCTTTTCGAGTATGACGCCAACCCCAGCTGATTCGGCGAGTAACAATATAACAGTTAATAGTCCGTTTAAAAGCGTTAGTTCTGAAGTGTTTGATGGAGAGTCACGGTCGCAGATAACCAGCCAAGTTACCGAAAGATTTGGCCAATGATTGTTTTTGTACTTTCGTCTATGCCTTTACATCTTCTTCTGTCTTGCAGTTATGAATGATTTGTAGTGCTAAGGCGTAAACTTTCTGTGTCGTTTTCTGTGTCTTGTGTGAACAATACGTCCTCTAGCCAAAACAAAAATGCCTGCGTTTAGAATACAACATGGAAGAAACTGACGACAAAAAGCGCAAAAAATCAGTTGTTACGTCTTCTTACTGTGGAATGATCACGAAACAGGCCCAATCACTGCTTCTCTTTTGAATAACCTCATTTTCTGGATTTTCTACCACCTCCCAGCATGCCTTTATGACTCATCGTGAGGTGACCCTCAGCATTTAGCATGCAAGTGCTCTCGACTGCACAAGAAACCCTCTGATTTTTGCATTAATGTGTAGCAACAGGCCATTGTAGTGTTTGACCTGGTTCGAGTCTATACCTTTGTGTCATGACCATCCGTTTGACCACAGGGGCAGAATGTTCAGATGTTAAAAAACGGTGCATTTTTGTTTTCTTTTTTTTTTTTTTTTTTAACTTTTATTCCTTCTTTACGTTTTTGTTCATAACCTGGTGCTGAATAAATACATTTAAAAAGGTGCTACCGCTGTGGACTAAGAGTCCACTCTTTGGCTTTAGCCTTCCAGTTGACTGAGAGATCCTGCATACCACAAACGTGCAGTCTCAAAATGCTCTACAGCCAGCACCTCAAATCCACACAGTTTACAGCAGAACTCAGCTCTCAGTGGTGCCATTTTGATTTCCCAGTCTGCACAAAAAAAAACAAAAAAACCCAATAGTTACTCTACTGCTCATATAAGATTTATTCTACTGGGTTCCGCATACGGTACGTTTTTGTTTTACTATAATTCAGTCTGCACTAGGATTTTTTCTTTTCGGACAGAATGAAAATGGCAGATGACAAAATGCATCTTTTTAGCAAATACACAGGAGCACAAATGTACTTCTGCTAATGGAATTTGGGTAAAATATATATATATATAGAACGTGATTGCTGTGTTGTAAATTCCTGTCATCTATATGTCCTTAATCTGTGTGTATCTAATTTTGTTGTTATTGTAGAATTGGCTGTAATATTTTGTTTGAAAATGGATTTGATATTCCAACGAAGCGACTATGGTTGTCATATTAATTGCTGCTGATTTTTTGGAATCGTTATCAAAGGTGTTGGGAAATATTGCTTTGTTTATATTCAATCAATTTATAGGTTGTGTTAGCTTGTTGGTGTATTTCACAAATCTATCAGGATACTCCGTAGGCTATATGGTATATCCGGGGTATTCCAAAAGTTGGCACAATGTTAGTACTCAAAAATTGCTACAAATGTAGCATGTTTATGAAAGTGGACCCGTACGACCCATGTTGTGATTGAGTACATATAAGGAATGATTTCTTTGTTGTTGTTAAATATAAAATGTAAGTAAATTGTTTCATGGAATCCCCATTCTTTAAAAAAAAACAAAAGAAGCAAAACTGATGTCCAGTATTGTACCTACGCCCTATTTTTGGGAACAATATGAATATTATTAATAACATATGGTGCTAAAGTTTTTTTTGTATGTTTTGGTTTTTAGATGAAAAGAGAAATATTATGCTGAAAATGTAATGTTAAGCCTTACTGTAGATTCATATATCAGACTGTTCATCCCAGAAGAGAAAAATAAATATAGTATTTGAAAGTGCACTATATATCTGTAATGTCTTCACATGCATGTCTCACATTTTTGTCAGATGACTGTGACTGCAGTCGGACTTTTTTACCAGCTGGGGTAAGAAGGGAAAAGCTGTTTCTGAATGTGACCCATATAGGTTGGGATTAGTAAGTAAAAGTAAGCACAACTGTATGTTCGAGAAATGCTTCACAATAGAAATGTACATCCTTTAGTTGAGCTTGTTTAAACCCTGCACACACATGCACACACATACACATTGGCTCTCCAGAATACAAGACAAAATGCAATAGTTTTGCAGATCCACTGCAACTGAATTAAGTAAGTGTATTTTCATATTTGAACATAGACTGCTAAAGACAACTGGTAAAAAAAATAGAGAGAGGGAGCGGAAGTGGAATTTGTAAGTTAGCTCACTTATAAATGAGTGAACAGTCTCTAATTTTTAAGGAGATACACAAAATATCAACTAACACTCCAGAAAAAAAAAACACATTACAAAAAAGTTAAAAATTGATTTGTATGTTATTGAGTTAAATAAGTATTTGATCCCCAAGCAATTCAATTCCATTTTATTTATATTGTGCAAAATCACATCAACCTTGAGTTTCCCTTAAGGAGCTAAGCAAAACATGGCTTACTTGGTGGGGAAACCCTTTTTGGGAAGGATGGCGGTAAGACATTTCTTGTATAGCTGGTCACTCAGGGGGAATTCTGGCCCACTCCTCTTCACAGAAACTCTCTAAATCCTCTAGGTTTCTAAATAAATTCAGTAATTTTTAAATGTTTCATTTTAAAAACCCCAAAATCGATCAATATGTAAATATTGTAAACTACTGGAGTCAAGACGTTTCCTACATGAATGACAGCCCATTCACAGACACTTGCGTAAGTTGCCTGTAGCATGAAGTCATAGCTCATGCACAGGTTTAACTCTGTGCACACAGAAATGTTTGATTTACAATTGTTTAACACTCTTAATACATACATAATTCTGCACAGTGAGGGTCAAAGAGAAGAAACAGCTGAAAATTTAATTAGAGAAACAAATCACTGATGACCAGTTCCTCATAGTGTGAAATAACATACAGCAAAGAATAGCCATCACCTGCTTTATTCACGTGTTTGGGAAAACAGAGCCTAAGTACCACCATTGAGCTGTCCCTCTGTTACAATCCTTTCTAATCCTGCTCCTCCTCATCACTCACAGCAAAAACTTTAGCATCTTTAACTTTGCAACCTACACCTCTGCCTCTGTAAACGATGCATCATAGCTGGTCTTAAGGATGCGTGACAAATCACCCCTGACACTCACCTCCACCCCATGTCCGCACTCTCATTTTCGGATAACTAAAAGCTCTCAGAGTCATCAGCTGTTAGTCAATCTAATCTCTGATGACTTCACGTCAGTGGGCTATTGTTTAAAAATCCAGTGAGATTTGTTTTTGACAAAGAAGGCTCAAACTCGATTTTAAATAATTTAATAAATCCCGGGCAAAGAGGAGTACTATATGAAGCAGTAAACGTAAAGCATTAAAACAATGAAGAAACCTACCAGTTATATAAAACGCAAACACCCTCTAAGCTGAGCTGAGATCATGTTTCCATAATTCATTTTTCACTGCAGTTAATAGCAAATTACTCATGAAGTTGGTTTCTCCCATCAGCCGGCAGCATTGACAGCTGTAAAGCACAACAGCTGCCCTGTTTTGGTTTGTGCAAAGCAAAGCAAGGCATGCTGGGCCTGGATTACAGTTAAACGCCCAAAATGGCGGCACGGTTGAAAAGTTTTGACTGTTTTGTTGGAGTTTGTCTTCTTCACAAACTATTTCTTTGACTGTTTAAACTGTACGGAATCGGCTTCATTTTTTCCACAATGGTGGAGCACCGGGATTTTTTCTAATGGTTGAAGAGTTACACAAGAATTAGCATGGCGTTTTGGTATCAGCTCAAAATCGGGCATCACTTTGCCAATGCTAGGCTTGGCTAAGCTAGCCTAGCAAGCTAACTGGTCTTAGATGAGTGCTTGGCTAAAACCTTCACGTCTCACCTGCGTCTATAAGCTGAAGTGAATATGAAGATGAAATTCTTCCCATAGAAATGGAGGATGATGTGAAAAAAGTAAAAAAGGTAAGTTGGACAATTTGCGCACTTTTATAGCAGGTTGACTACCTGCTACCTTATTACCTAAGCTAGCTGAACTGGTAACTGGCTAAGATAAGTAGCAAACTATCAAGTAAAGTTTAGCTTACGTTAGCTGGCCAGCGGACCCGGGAATCAATCCCAATACGACTCGGACTGATAGACTGTGCTTCCAATCAGCCGGCGTCACTTATAAAAGAATAGAATGTGCAACGTACCGAAAGGATTATAGTAAGAAACAAGTAAAGTTTGGGAAGTTGTAAAGGATTTGTTCGCTTTATATTTTCGTGCGCTTAAATGTAGTGGATGTTCGCTATGGAAAATATGGTGTATTAACAATTAGGCGAATATATTATTGGATATTGGGCTTTAAACAGCGAGCTTGATGCTGGTATACCTCAGTGATATTGTTCACCAAAAAGCTAACGAAAGCACAACCGAGTTTCCCAAAGCAATAGCTCGTTGATATGGCAGGCATGGGTCTGCTGTCAAAGGCAGCTGTTATCAGTGTCAGTCATTCTAAAAGGAAGAAGCACCACTTGGTCGTGCCAACAAACCTGCCCTCACACAGTGATACACTGATACAGTACATGCTCCCGTTTGATATGGAGGCAGGTCGTTACAGTAAACACACGCAGCAGATAGTTGTTTGGGAGACACTCCTTTTATCCTGTTCATTAGAGCAGACACAGGGAGGGCTTTTGCTCCTGTTCTGTTGGCTGGAACAGGAAGAAACGGGATGGCAGGACATGAAAAAGAAGTATAATGAAAACTGAGATGTCTGACGCTTTGTTATGATTGTGTTAGTCATTCAGCCGTTTTTTCCACGAAAGGGACACTAATGCATCTTCCTATCTAATTCAGCTTCCTCTTGATGCAAGGGGAAATTTGGGAAGAAATCCAGTGTTGACCTAGATGGTTTGTTTTCTCAAGGACATGGTTTTCCAGCAATGATAACATACCAGAATGTGCACATAGCCCGATAAGACATAATTTCCACTGAACCTTACACCCAAAATATCTGATCACTAATGATTGTCCAGACTCCAGTAGGATGCTTTTTAACCACAATTTTGGATTGTCATTATGTGGAAGTTCCTTTTACTTCTCATTGCAAATCTGCATTATGAGTGGACAGTGTTCAAACAGCTGATCACCTATTTACCATGTGGTGCAATGTTACTAGGGTTTAAAAATTTAAACATGAGTTGTGCAGTTCCTGTTTGTACCACTTGGTGCTGACTGTGGATTACATTTGGCTGAGATTTATTTTATGGAAAACCTCAGTTGCCTAAATCGATAAAGTGTTGCTATTATTCTTCTGACTGATTCATTAATGGATCCTCCTTGTTAGTATATTTGTCAGATAGTGAGGCATTAAGGCAGGTATTCTGCAAGCAAAGTCTTGGTTAAAAATTACCGGTATGTCCCTTAGAGGAACATTATAGTGTGACTATGCATTGTTTTGAGTTTCTGTCATCCCTGATTGGATGAACTGCTGTTTCATCCCCTTAGAATTATACGTTTTTTTTATGGATTCTGACCAGTTTTGAGATATTATGTTTTCAGGTTTTTGCAGTCCACATCGCAAAAATTACATGTGGAATAAGTCTTACTCCCATATGATTATGACACACACCCTATATGTCTTTTAAATCTATAGTCTTGAACCCTGTCAAGTGTATAGCTTTTGAACAAGTGAAATGCAGATAAACCTTTTAATTCTACAAACTTATTTTTCTTTGGAAACATTAGGTTCGTTTTACAAAATGTGAAATCAGATTTTCAAGTAATTATAAATGGTTAACTTATAATTAAGTTAACCATTTAAAACCATAATTATAATTAGTTTTAAAATATACAATTGGTAATGTAACTGTCTCCACAAGTATGATTAAATCAAATGTAATGCATTCTGTGACAAGACGATGCTTAAAAGAGTGGCATCTTTTCAATAAATAAATGAATGATTGAATACAAATTGTAAAAAAAAAAAAAAAAAAATGGCACATTTCAATACCCTCATGCTAGCCAACTGAGCACCAGACTCATTTCGTTTCCTTTCTGGTTTCTTTTTCTTTTTATTTTTTTGCCTGTCCCGTTTGGCTCTTTTGCCATCAGAATTATTGTCTAAAGGCGAAGAAAGATGCTCAACGGATTTACTTTACCAAATTGACCATCCCAGCCTTGCCGTAATGGTCCATTTGATTCACCTTTTATTGTTTATTTTATTTTCACTTGCTGAATACGGGACAGACTTGACTGGAGGAAAGAAGGGGAGAAAGAAAGAGGGAAAGAGAAACAGCTTTTCCATAACGAATATGACAGTAAATACTAAATATTAAACATTATTGTGCAGCACATAAGATCAACAGAACACAGTGTGCTTTGAGGTAGGAGCCAAAAAGGGTGTAGTTTGTGGGTGTGATCACCTGTGTGTACACCTGTGAGCATGGACGTGCTTGTTTTTTTTTTTTTTTAAAAGGTTCCTTCATGTAATGATCTGCTAGAGGGTGTGGGGGGGCCACTGCCCCGTCCTCCAGGGCATGAAGCAGGTATGGAGGAGATCAAAACTCCAGACATCCAGAGGCCCCCAGAACACAAGAGACCAAGGAAGACTAACAGAGGGGCAGCCGCGCCACTGTCCCAGAAAGAGCTGAGGAGAGTCCCAGATGAGGGTTCACTCAGCAGCCACGGAGCAGAAGCCAGGGGGAGTTGCAGTGACGCGCCTGTGAGCTCCGCCGGCAGTCAGCTGTGCCTGAGTGACCGAGCCCCAGGCCGAGAGGCCGGGGGCACCCCACCTCCGAAGTGGCCCGAGCGAGCCCCAGGCTCCAGGCCCCGATAAGCGGCCGCCAAGGAGTGAGCCGGTGTGTACCTGGACGCCCATCCCCAGACACAAAGAACCACCAACGCACCGATGTCTGAGGGAGTCCGCCACTGGCAGGGGAAGTGGTGGTGGGTGGAGATAGGCCTCCAAACCTTGGAGGGCCTGAGATGTCCCCAGGGAGGTGGCGTCTGATACCAAACCTGACATATAGACACAGACATACAGGCACACACAGACACAAACATCCATTCCCACCCTCATGCTCTCATATGCACTTACTCCACACTCAACCAACGTGGAGACAGACATAAAGAGACGCTGTAAACACGATCACACTCCCCAAGCGTACTCTACGAACCGGGACTAGGTACCCTTGCCCCTGGAGGGGGGAACTGCACCCAGACCCAGGTGGTGTTACCCTTTTCCCTGCGGTGGGGAGAGGCAGACCGCCCCGACTCCGCAGCAGCAGGGAGGCTTCCTTTCTGGTTTCAAAATGTCATCAAGTTCTTATTGGCTCATAGATGGCACCTTTTAATGCAAAGTTAAAGAATCCTTATGGAGAGACTTTTTTTTTTTCCAAAGGTGCAATTGAAAAGTTAAAAATGAAATACTTGCATTATTTTTAAGTTGTCAGGGAATAAGAATATTAGAATAAGTCAAGTTTGACAGAAGTGTCAGATTGGACCTTATGATTCTAAAGGGGACACGATGAAGATTACACCTTTTATGAATATTTCATGCAGAAATTCTAGTAAACCTCAAGGGTCCTCGAACTTTTTCCTACAACTGTATATGGTAATGTTCTTGAATACTTTACTGTGAATGATTATTTGTAGGATTTAATTGTTATTCTTAGGCCGCGTTTCTGAATAGGTCTCAGTGAATTGAGAATGCTGGCTTCTCTTACAGCTGGTCTAGGTTTTCTTGCATTGTTTTGAAGTAAATGTGAAAGTCTTATCTATACTCATTATTGTCACACCCCACAGAAACTATGCAGTTTCTTCATTTATATGTATTTTATGAATAAAAAACACACATCAGCTTGTGGCCATTTACTGGGGTCAACTATAGTCTCACATTTCACAAGTAAAGGCCATAAAATGTTAATGTACTTCAATAGTTGCATACTATTAAATAATGCAGTGGGTGATGGAGCTCGAGTTCTATAGTGACTGAAGGCTAAGAAATATCAGCACGTAAGAAACAACATACATTAACACACACACACACACACACACACACGTATGTGTGTCTGAGTGAATGTATGGCTTTTAAATTTGCATTTAGTTTGTCTCTTATGTGCTGATATTTCTTAGCATAGATATAAAAAAAAAAGCCAGGTTTGTAACATGAGTTTTTGAGTGGCACAGTTGGGAGTGGGTGAGATGGCATCAAAATATTGTTATAATATTTCAAGAAAATTTGTGATGATATTTCTGATTATATAGAAAACAAGATGCTAAATAACATTGAATCAGTGACTGCAGCTCACCGGTAGCAGCATTTATTTATTGCTGCAAACAAAATCAAGGGGATTTCCATCCTTTTCAAGTGTCACCGATGACAGACTAACCCTTTCAAAGTGTGACTGTTATTACCACAAGTCACCAGCAGCAGCATTAAAGTGCAAGAATACGAACAGCATAAGTCAATGGTAAAGCATAAACGTAGCCTAGGTAGTGTGTTCCTTGGAGATTTTCAGTAAAAAGATAACATAACTGCTTAATGCTTAACTATAGAGATTGACAGACCACGCGACTTTCGCGCATTGCATGTTGGGTACGAGCATTTTCAGATCTAATAGAAATCAAATGAGTGTTTCGTAATTCATTCAATTCATTGTCTTTATTTATAACTGGCATTATTGTCTCATTCTATTATAGAATCTTACAGGAAAGACGCAAAATTGTATTCCATTATGCTTTATTAGCTGCTTCGGTAAAAAAACAAATCAACAATGCAAAAAAAACCCAAAAAACATTGCAAAACAACATACTGGAAAACAGTTATTCATCACTTGAGTGCTTCAGTACAACCCTTGGGCACATATATACAGGACGTTTCGTGGCTGTAATGATATCACGCTCTCTTAACCGATCAAATCTCGCTGTGGTAGTAGCTTTAAACTCAGTATGACCCCGGTTGATAGAGGGTGCCCAGTCTGGATCGCATTCTAACATTTTGTAGACTGGTTTTCCTACAAAACACAACAAACATTAGCCCGCAAAGCCACAGTGAACAAAGCAGCATAGCGCAACGAATTCAATTCAAATCAATATAAGACTTATTTGTAACCTACATCAACAATTATGTTATTATAAATTACGTAATAACTACAACAGAAGACTTACCTTTGTGGAAATGCTTGGAGCAGACTAACATATGAGCTGGAGTGTTCTGGAACATTATATTTGGTCTTCGAATGGCTGCAATCCAGGCCATCCGTCGGCTCTTTGTTACTTCGGAAACACTGCTTGAACAATTTCTCTTCCACGACGTAATCCGATAAAAACCGATCTCTTTACCCATTGGCTTCCTGTGGCTGTCATTCAACCGGCTATTGCAGTTAATAATACAACAGCTTCTTGCCATTTTTTGTGTTTCTTTTTATTGCTGTGTGACTGTTTTCATGTGAAAGCCTGCGTGCACTAGTACCGCTTGACACTCGTTCCCAGAATTCTTTGCGGTTTTACCCCGGAATGACGTCACATTTTCAATCTCTATAATAATAACTAGCCTTGTAACTTAATCTGAGCCTGCACAATATTGTCAAATATGAAACTGAAAATTATATTTTACCTGGAATGTTGTTTCTTGGGTCAGCCTTCTTAATAGGGTTGGGCGATATGTAAAAATTTTCCAACAATCATCAGTCCATTAATGGACGTTGGGCGACATTCGCACATGCGCAGACTTTTTGATGGGTGGAGCAATGTAGCATGGACTGATTTGCATGTTTATAACACAACATGTTGTGGGCGAACTAATTTCCCCCCCAAAAAATTAAGGCTGTCAGTGTTAATGCAGCTCCATTAAAAAGCATTTGGGCACATTCTGAGGCTCGCAGATGAAAAAGCATGTTGCTAAAACAGTGCTATTATTATTATTATTTTCTGTTGACTGCTTCCGTTAGCTCCATCATTATTAGCAAACTTAGTCATGGGCAAATGAATAAATAAATCGCCCTTGTAAAAACGATCGCTGATGGGCTCAGTCTATCGTCAATAGTCGATATATTCGTCCAATTGCCCAACCCTACTTCTTAACCAGTTCTTTAAAGTCCTCCTTTACCAGCATGTAACTGACTCCGTAATAGATTTTTCCTTTAATTACTTATTTCTGCCAGAGACTATGGCAAAAATGCTTAACTTCAATTAGCAAAGACATACATACACTCACATACCTCCATACATACACACACACTCTCACACAGGGTGTGGCTGTCACAGGGACATATGACGAAAAAAACACAACTGTCACTGTCACTGAAATTCTCCAAAAGCAATAAACTAATATAATGAAATTAATGACATTATCTTCTCAGATCACGAGAAAAGATATAGAAATCTGTTTTAAAAAATTCTAGCTACAAATTTGGGAACTACAAATGACTAAAGTAGTCCTTCTGTTGTAGATGGTGTTTGCAAACTTCTAAATGTCTGCTCTTGATTTGCTTTTATTGTTGCAGAGAAAAGTTTTTACTATTTATAATTTGCCTGTTTAATTAAAAAAATGAACATCTGTCTTTAGATTGCCTGCACTTTTCACCTTCTGAAATCTGCACTGTTAACAGCGTTGCAGATGTCATAGCTGTGGTTAGCTGAGGAGAAAGAGACAAAGTTGTCTAATTCTGTGGTTTAGCAGCAGTATGTATAAATGTGCTTTCAGAGTCTTGCAGAGTCCTGTGACTGTGATAGAAACAAGCAATCGCATTGAAATGTTATTAGTTTTGAGGTAAAAGTGTACCTTTGAATCACATTTACTAAAATTGCATTCAGCATCTGCCAAACAGTTCTCAAAACTACATGACAAGTTTCCTGCAGAGAAGTGTCTAAATATTCAAAGCATCAATACACGTGTCATTGCAGGAAGCTGTGGTTGGTCTCCTTCCTGTTCTTGTGCTTGAGTATAAAGTCAGAGACACTTCCCTTCCTTTGTGGGGAACACACCCCTGACATCTATACCCCGTGTGCTATACTGAGTGTCTCTCGCCAGTTGGCAGCTGTCATTGCATGTGAGTGGAGGCATCAGGTGATCTTTAGTTTAGGCAGTGTCTGAGCATTTGTGGCCAGGCTGCGAGCTTGTTGCATAGGCGTATCCCCAAAGTGCGGGTTCATGGAGAACGAGGTATGATTTTATTATTATTATTTTTACACGCTTTATCTTTTTTATGCTTTTGAAACATTTTCCAAAGTCGGAGTTAGTTATGTTATGTTAAGTAACTGTTTTTGGGTTTCAAACATATACGAGATCAACACTGGTGCGTAATGTTGTACTACCTATATGCAGACAAAGGAATGAAGTGAAATAAACAGACTTAAAAACAAAGATGTTTGAGAGAGAATGCATGCTCCAGTTAGGGAAACCTGAAAAAGGTCATCAAAATCACAAAACGTATTGTTTACATGTGCTTTTGTTAGTATTGTAGCATAACGTATTGCACAACATTGAGGTTTGTAATTCTGTGGTGTCTTATTTTGGAACTAGCAGAACAGTGAGGGGAAATGGGCTCAGCAGAAATTATAGGCCAGGCGAGAAGAACTGTCAACAAAATTTAACGTAGCTTCCCTTTTTCATACTGAACTCGTAATTCCACTTGCAAGTGTTAGATTGTCACACATGTATTTTTTTCTTATATGGTCTTATAGGGAATTACTACTTGTATTTACTCAAACTTAAAAGGCGAGTTCAAGTTACTGTTACACAGACTGCTGTCCTCTTACTTCACTCACCTTTCTTTCTTTATTCAATAGCCTGGTATCTCTCCGTTCAAGCGAGTCTTCCTGAAAGGAGAGAAGGGGAGGGACAAGAAAGCCCAGGAGAAGGCCACAGAGCGCAGGGCCCTACACACCTTCTCACTCTCTCAGCCTGACCACCGCATCGACCCAGACATCCTGCTCAATGACTACATTGAGAAGGAAGTCAAAGTGAGTGTGATAAGGATGTTTTCTTTGAAGCTCTAGTCGTTTTGTTCACTTATATCAGGTTTGGTCTTTTTGGGGGGGGGGGGTTTGTTTTTTTCTTGGGGGTTTTTTTGCTTTTAAATAATGATTATTATTTTTTTTAATTTAGATTTTGGTGCAACTTTCTCTAATATGAAGTGTTTTTTTTCCTCTATCATTTTCAGTACTTGGGGCAGCTGACATCAGTTCCAGGATACTTGAACCCATCAAGTAGGACAGAGGTCCTGCAGCTAATTGACAATGCGAGAGTAAGTACCTGAGTAAGAGGATTTATCGGAATCTTTAAATGCGATTACTCCCCCCGTCTCCTGATTTTTCTTTCAAAACTGTTGAAGAGTTATTCCTACATAACTCACATATACTCAGTGGACAATATATTAAGTACACCTTGCAAGAATTGGATTGGACTCCTTTTTGCCTTTTGAACTACTTTAATTGTTCAAGGCATAGATTCATCAAGGTGCTGAAAACATTCCTCAGAGATTTTGATCCATTTTGACATGACAGCACACAGTTGGTGCATAATGCAAATCTTCTGTGCTCTATTGGACTGAGATCTGGTGATTTTTGGAGGCCATTTAAGTAGAATATGTTACAATATGTTGTGTATGAATTCTAGCCTCAGTTTCCCGTTCTTAGCTGATATGAGTGGTATCCAATGTGGTCCTCTGCTGTTGTAGCCCAACTTCTTCAAGGTTTGTTGTGCATTCAAAGATGCTCTTCTGCGTACCGTGGTTTTAACACGTGCTTATTTGAGTTACTGTTCCCTTCCAAGAACTCAAAGCAGGCAGAACATTTTCCACTTGACATCAACAAAGCATTTGTCATACAGAGAAGTGCCAGATTTTAGACCATTCTCTGTAAATCCTAAAGATGGTTGTGCGGAAAAATCCCAGTAAGTCAACAGTTTCTGGAAAACTCGGGTTACATTTAGTCACTTATATCGCCTTTCTTCCCCATTCTAATGCTCTGTTTGAACTTCAGCAGGCTTGTCTGCATATCTAACATGAGATGTTTGTGCTAACTGGGTGGTGAATAGTTGTATATCACAAAGTGACAAATGAAAGCATATTTCTTAAATATTTCTCTCCCGGTATTTTAGAAGTCACATCAGTTGGTAGGCCAGCTGACATCAGAGCAGGATGCAGTCGTGAGCTTGTCAGCATACAACATCAAGCTGGTACGGCGAGATGGAGAAGACATCATTTTAAGAGTGCCCATCCATGATATTGCTGCTGTCTCCTACATCAGGGATGACTCATTACACCTTGTAGTGATAAAAACAGGTAAAAACAAAGCTTTTCAGGTTTGACTTTTGCTAAAAGTATTATGGCTATTAAGGATCAGAATCCATGCATAAAAACTGAATAAGTAAAGTTTTGACTATATGTTCATTTTAAATGTGGGTTGTTTTTTTTGTTTGTTTGTTTTCAGCCCAGGAGTCAGGGGGCTCGCCCTGTCCCAGTTCATGTCCTGATCTCAATAAGTCTCAAACTCGGAGCTCCTTGTCAGAAAGTGGAACTGTGCTTGTTGAAGTCTGCTGTCTGCTTGTGCTGGCAGTTGATAATAAGGTAACATTTTGCATGTGAGGCAAACTGCAGACTCCTTTTGAAATGCTAGACAGGGTTTAAAGATCTAAATTGAAGTGTTGGCTTCGAGCCACCTGCAGCACTGTTGAACCTGAATGGGAACCAGCAAAAACCCTGTTTGTTTTTTTTTGTTTGTTTTGTTTTTTTAATCCTGGTAATTTAAAAAGATGAAACAAGTGTATGTTAATCTACAAACTGTAATTTTTTTTTTATGATGCATTCATCAATCTCTAAGAGATCATTTTAGTTTTGATGTGTTTTGCATGATAAAAACTGTTTACTAACTGTATTATTCTTTCGTTTTCTTTTTTTTAGGCAGCAGCTGAGGAGTTGTGTCTTTTGCTTAGCCAAGTTTTCCAGATTGTTTACACAGAATCAACCATCGACTTCTTAGACAGAGCCATTTTTGATGGCGCAACTACACCAACCAGACACCTTTCTCAGTACAGTGGTAAAGCAGAAAATTGTTTTCCATATGGACAAAAGTGATGGGAAAATTAACAGACTTTTAAATATTTGGTTTACTTGATAAGAAGCTTAAAAATGTTTTTTATAACATGTAGGTTGGTGCTGTTTTGTAGCTTTTTAAGCTAATGAAATTTAAGATTTTCCATCAATTGTTAGTCTGTTAATATTTCCTTTTGTTAACCTTAAAGATGACTCTTCGAGCAAAGTAGATGTTAAAGACTCTTTTGAAGAGGAACCCAGCCCACTGTGAGTACACAGCTCAGCCCAGCTACAGTGCAGTTCCATTTTTCTTTTCAAAGTTTTGTCACATCTGTGAAAGTTTTGCTCATCACTTAAGTGTGTTGCGGTCTCTCAGTCAGTTCCTGGTTACAGAAGGAAGCTCTCCATCTGCTTCCACTCCTGCATCTCCTCAGACCAAAACTGCAAGCGAAGGCGAGCTGAGCACCACAGCTGCAGAGCTGCTGCAGGACTACATGACCACAGTATGGCTTTCACTTCACTCTTTTCTTTGTCCAATTCTGTTTGTGAGAATAAGAATATTGAAAGCTATGTTGATACGAAACTGTAATCATTCTTGTTTTTATTTTTTAATTTCCCCCCTCCCTTTCTAGCTGCGGACAAAGCTCTCATCACAGGAGATCCAGCAGTTTGCTACTTTGCTCCATGAATACCGTAACGGTGCCTCCATTCATGAGTTCTGCATTAATTTGCGACAACTTTATGGGGACAGCAGGAAATTTCTTCTGCTCGGTAAGCCCACACTACAACTGAAGATTCAATTATTTTAAACTTCATATCATCAAGTGTAAAGTGTTAGCAGTTAGCTTTTGTACTTTTGCTGAAGTCTTAGTTTGCTATGTGTTATTCTTTTTAGGTGTCTGTGCGATTAATATAGTAGTCACAGTTTATGTAACAGTAGTTACATCCACTGATCTAATTACAGCAATATTTTAAATGGTACATCTTGGAGAAGAGCACAGAAAATATCCTAAAAAGTAAAATACCAACTTCAAGCAACAACATTTTTATGGTACTCTAATATTGATGGTATGAACGTACATATATACTTGTAAAAAGAAAAAAGTAGTTTGTGGTTTTAAGTATCCCCGTTCCTGATTTCTCATCTTTTTTTTTTCTTTTTTTTTCATATTTGTCACACTTTGATGTTTCAGATCATCAAACATTTTTAATAGACAAAAATAGCTCTGGTGTAAAAATTACGTCATACCAACAGTCAAACATGGTTGTGTGATGGCCTGGGGCTGCTTTGCTGCTTCAAGACCTCAATGACTTGCAGTAATCGATGGAACCCTCTCTACTAGAAAATCCTGAAGGAGATCACGTGGGTTTTGCAGCAGGACATACCAGAAAAGCTACCTCTGAATGGCTAACCCATGGCTAATTGTCTTAATTAAAACAATTCTGCAAAGGATCAAGATTCTGAAGTGATGTGAAAGACTTGCCAGTTATCATAAAAGCGTGATTGCAGTTCTTGTTGCCAGAGGTTGCACAACCAGTTATTAGGTTTAAGGGGAAAGTGTGACATGAAAAAAAAGAAATGAGATCTTTAATGGAAGGACTGCCTCCTGTGGGCATGTATCAAACAGTCACCTGTGTTCACATAGACTGCAAGTATCAGGATTTTCTTTTTTTTCTTTCCACTCCTGGAGGACAGCCTGCAGCTTTGTTGGCTAAGGACAGGGAGCTGCTACATGAATTGAACAAGCACTTATTAGAGTGCTCATCTTAGTACCTGTTTCTGGTGAGATTTTCACCAAGATCAGTCAGATCACAGATGGTGCGCTTATGTAAGGCTACAGCAACACCTCAGACATACACGCCAATAGACTGGTCTCAGGGCATGGTGGGACTGAAGGTGTGTGTGTGTCCGTCCGTCCGTCCGTCCGTCCGTCCGTCCGTCCGTCCGTCCTAAGACGGGTGTAACAGATCTTGTGTATTCAATTTTCAATACAGTTTTATTTAGACAGCATCAAATCACAACAACAGTCACCTCAAGGTGCTTTATATTGTAAGGTAGACCCTACAATAATACAACAGAGTAAAGCCAACAATCATACAACCCCCTATGAGCAAGCACTTTGGCGATAGTGGGATGGAAAAACTCCCTTTTAACAGGAAGAAACCTCCAACAGAACCAGGCTCAGGGAGGGGCGGCCATTAGTCGCAACTGGTTGGGGTGAGAGAAGGAAGACAGGATAAAAAAAAACATGCTGTAGAAGAGAACCAGATATTAATAACAAGTAATGATTCAATGCAGAGAGGTCTATTAATACATAGTGAGTGAGAACAGGGACTGAAGAAGAAATACTCCTCCCCTGCATCATGGGAATCCCCCAGTAGCCTACGCCTATTGCAGCATAACTAAGGGAGGCTTCAGGGTCACCTGATCCAGCCCCAACTATATGCTTTAGCAAAAGGGAAAGTTTTAAGCCTGAGCTTAAAAGTAAAGACTGTGTCTGTCTGCCGAATCCAAATTTCAAGCTGGTTCCACAGAAGAGGGGCCTGAAAACTGAAGGCTCTGCCTCTCATTCTACTTTTAAATACTCTAGGAACCACAAGTAAGCACACAGTCCAAGAGCTCTGATGGGGCAATACCAGTGGCTGTACTATGAGGTCATTAAGATGGAGCCTAATTATTCAAGTTCAAGGATTTTTGAATTCAATTCTGGATTTAACAGAGCAAATGAAGAGAAGCCAATATAAAGAAATATGGTCTCTCTTTCTAGTCCCTGTCAGTGTTTTAAAGTAACTTAAATGCTTCACGTAATAAAATGTGCAGTAATTCAGAGCTTTTTCTTCCTCTTGCAGGCCTGCGGCCCTTCATACCAGAGAAGGACAGCCAACACTTTGAGAACTTCCTTGAGACCATCGGTGTGAAGGACGGCCGAGGCATCATCACTGACAGCTTTGGTCGTTACAAGCGCACAGCAAGCTCTGCCTCAGATTCCACCACCAATGGCAACGGAGCAGCAGGAGGAAGTGGTGACAGTGTTGCCTCGGACGAAGGCCACGAGCCCTCTGAGGGGGATGAATGGGACCGTATGATCACCGATATCAGCAATGACATTGAAGCTCTCGGCTGTAGTATGGACCAGGATCCAGTGACACCTTGACATGGGGAACAGAGGGGGGTAGTTTGGGGAGCTGTGGACATGAACTGATGGCCAGCAGGCATGATGTGAGTGGATGAGATGAAGGTGGTTGTTCAGCACTGACCTAAGATTTGATTTATTGTATTTTCCTCTAATTGTCAAGAGGACGTTCCATAGTCCCTACACACTCAAGGAAAGCCTTAAGTTGTTACTATTAAGTCAACAAATGCACTTATGCAGACCCTGTAGATGAAACGCAGTGGGTTGGATTGTTGGTTTTATAGACTGATTTATTTTAAAATTTTTACTTTGTGCTCATTTATTGGCAGTATCTGCCACTGCTATGAGCAATGTAGCGAATATCTTCAGTCTTTGAAATCTGTAATTTTGAAAATTGTGGATAATCCATCAGAGGACTGTGTACACATTTTAGAAGGTGAAGCATGGGGCTGTTTTGTGTTTGCTATAGATCAGTCAGCTTCATCCACAAAGAGAACTTTGGTTTTCTTCATTCACATTGTGTGTTATGGTGTGTGTAACATTTTGCGCCATTTTTTTCCAGTAAGGTTTGTGTACTGCTTTGTTTTACACTATCATTTGTTATCATTGTTTACTTATTTACATATTTTTGCCTTACTCAAACTGACCGATGAAATGCTGTAAAAACAAATTCTCATTCATTTAGTGAGTGAGGACTGTATTTGACAAAGCCAGTTAGTTGATGGCTGATGTAAATTTATAACGTTTAAAGTCGTTCTTCACATGCAGGTCATCTTGTTATGTTGTGCCTTCACACTGCAGTACTGCTGCCTGCTGTCTGTCACTCACAGACAGATAATTATGAACTGTAACTACAGTTGTTCAGCAAAACATGGTTATTAAATAACAGCTATTTTACACTGATTGTATCTTATTGCAAAATTTACACGCATCTTGATGTTGCATAAAAACAATATAGTATTATCCCTTACCACCTGTCTGCTGCGTTATCAATGTTCACTAGCTCTTCATTTGACCTCTATACATAAGAACTGACACAAGGGGAAGTTTTGTAGTCCAAATATGATCATTTGCTTGGATGCACCTAAGCTGCAGTGGAATTTCATTCAGAGCTTCATCAAAGCAGCCAGGCTGGATGCTGCTGAATGCCCACAAAGTCAGGGATTAGTTTTGTGAGTCTTGGGGACGGGAAATTTTGAGGACAGCACGAGTTGAGCACATTCCGTTCCGTAAAAGCCCATCAGCAGACTTTAACTCGGCTTTTCTCACCCCTCAGTCCTTGAACCTGACCATTTTCACAGGAATATCTTTGTTCTTCAAGCTACTCAACACTGAGCCACAAATCCTTCAAGTGTAAAAAGGGATGCCCAACTCAAGGGATGAACCAGTATTGTCTCCACTTAACAAGTAACTTGCCAAAGAACCAACTATCTTTTAAATTGTTTCTTTAGACACTTTGCTACGAGCAGCCTGCCACAAAAACACAATTTGTTCACATTTCTTTAGTTGAATCAGTCATGGATTGGCCTCCCCAGAGCCTGGAACTCAACTTTATTGAAGCAGTGTTGGATCATCTTGACAGAGAATGTAACAAGAGATGGCCAACATCCAAAGAAGAGTTTTGAATGTCTCTGAATGTCTTTCCTTACTCACTTTATTTCCTTGCACGTTTCAATAAATTGCTGCACCTATTTCACATTTTCCCGTTAAAATGGCTAAAGATTTCTGCACCGTACTATGTTAATTTCTGGAGTCATTCTGTGTCATTTATGGTATTGGAGTAGAGGTACCCATAGTAAAACTACACTTTGGTTCAGATAACATCTTTGGCTTTAGACACTGTTTTCTTTGAACAAAAGAGGGATATAACAAGTACACATTCAGTCTTGTGTCCTAACAAGTGTTCGCTGTATAGCTGTGCTATGATGTCATGCAGAAAGGGAGTACATGCTGTTTTTTTACATCCCCTTTTGATGTAATTGAACTGTTTCCCGGCAGTACTTGGAGGAATACTAATTGGCCGCCTATAAATTCTCATCTTAATCCAATTTGGACTGAGCAGCACCTCACTGAAGCAAGTAATTATTAAATAGATCAGTTGGACTAATTAAGTCATTAAGAGATCCCATGCTGTTTTATAAAGAGTTTACCAATTAACTGCACACAATGACAGAAGCTCCTGCAGTTCCTCATCAACACTGCATGAGTCACATATAGAAGATGAGATGTGTGCAGCTGCTTGTTTGTAGACAAGTCTCCTTCACTTTTCAGTTTGGGGCTGCTTGATCATTGAATATTTTTCTTTTCTTTTTAAAAATATTAATATATTAACGATTGATTAGCTCACTGAGTACTGATCCGAAACTTCGTGAATGCTTAAATCTAATCCAAAGAATAAAAAAAACTTCCAAAATTGATATTTCACAAAGGAAACTGCTGAATGTTTAAGCTCCGGGTTATGTTTTACTCATACCTTAGTTCAAAATCCATTTTCCAAACACCAGCACAGTCAGAATCAGTTTAGCACTCCATGGATTTATTAGTGTGGTCAAACTTAAAACCTTTTGAATTCATCATGTGCCTTCTTACGCATCAAATCCACCTGCTTTAGATCTTATTTTGGAACCAGTTGATACTAAAAATGTCACTACTTGCTAGATATTTCCAGTAAATCTGTTAAAGAAAATTTTTTACAAAGAGTCAAAGTGACCGAGTAGGACTTGTCATCACATTGTGTAAGTCAGCATCCAAGGACAGTCAATTTGATGGGTAACCCATCAATTTCCAAGACTATATGTCCTGTTAAAACTACATTCTTCTCCAAACTGTGGTGGTTTGAAACCATCTCACTCTAGCAGTAAATCTTTGAGATGAGATGTGCTCAGACACTCCTACACAAAGGCTCAGCATGAGATGCAGTCTGGGATCTGCGCCAGTCTCACCCTGTGGTTCACCTTGGTGAGATCTCTGTTAGCTGTTTGTGTTCGAGCGCGCAGTGCCGCTCTGTGGTGTTACATCTGTTACATCCATTTTTGCTAGATTAACTCCTCTTCAGTATGCAGTATACATAAAATCGAAGTGGAAGACAGTATCACAACTTTCTTGAAACAGAACGGAGATCAAACATCTCTCACTCTCTCTCTCTCTCCCAAAACAGCAGATTATTTAACCCTCAGTGTGGCCTACTTTTTATTGCATACCACACTGGGCCTTTATTCTTGAGATTTTATGCTTCTCAAACTGACAGTGAATGACTGTATGCATGTCATTTTCAATTCAGTTCAATTCAATTTCAATTCATTTTTTAAAGATAGCACCAAATCACAACAACAGTTGCCTCAAGGCGCTTTTTGTCATGTAAATGAGATGGTTTAGGTATGAAATTATTAAAATAACCAACTCTAGGGACAGCTGTTGAATGGAGCGGGAATCCATCCATTTCCTTCCACATGTCCAGTCGAGGGTCATGGTTGGGATATAACCTATCCCAGTTGTTGAGGGCAAGAGGCAAGGTTGCACACTGATGCCCCATTTAACGTCACCTTTTTTAAATTGCTTTATTTTTAACATGCATGTCTTTGGACTATGGGTGGAAGCTGGAGTACTTGGGAGAACACGCAAACTCCAGAGTAAAAAGCTTCCACCAGCTGGTGGATTCAAACCCAAGACCTTCCTGCACTGATGCGATGCTGCTAGACTCCAACACTGGAATCTAAACCGTTTTTTAAAAATATCTGGCTCCAACTGCATTGATTTGTTTCCAGTATTTTACTTTAAAAACATAAAAAATCATGGTAACTACACCTTGATGGCCTGGAACGTTTTAGAAAATGCATGTAATGGCCCCACTGGCAGCCTTTCATGTAGAACGAGTTGTGGCTTTCATCTGCAATAATCCCAAATAAAGCTGGAGCTCATGCATGAAAATCCAGTCTCAGCATAATCATTCACGACTCAGGCCGCTTCAACCGCTTCATAAGGAGAGAGACACGGGGACCAGGAAACGGCGTAAATCAACTCTAGCATGCAAAGCTGACCGTTGTCTTCACATGCACTGTTAGGTGGCAGTTTCACTCGCTTGAAAGAAACAGAAATACATTTTCTGACAGTGATAGATGAGAAAGCGGATGCTATTCTCAAAGCAACCTGTTAGCACAAGCAGACGAATCAGCAGCCTGCCCCTTTTGGAAAGAAATTTTTACACCTCGTGAATGAACTAAATCAATCCAACATGTTAGATGAAGTAATGAGGTGAGAAGGCCTAATTTTCTCCACTTTCTCCCAACTGTTTTTTTAAGTATTTATTTTTTAATTAAGGCTTGATATGAGTAGGGTTGTATCAGAACAAAGAGTTCTGATATTGTCTTGAGTCAAGAACCAAACCCCTCCAACACACTTACCACTGGTGTTTAAATAAGAGCATTAGTGATGTAAACACCATCCTACCTCCATCTGGTTCACTGTGTTTGGGAGACAGGCTTTATAGGGAAAATATAAGATGCTACTGGTAATGATTTTCCTTTAAAGGCAGCAAATTAGACAGTGAGAAAGTAATTTAGTGCATTTAGTGCATCCATCTCTTGATGGACTACTTCTTTCCTTTACATCTTTTGAGAACACTGTTAAATGGGGCAAAGGCTAAGTATTAAGATAATCTAAGCTATAGTAGACACTGTGGTCTTTTTTATTATTTCAGAGGGTGTTACAGGAGGTAATCTGTTCTGCTAATACCACTGCTGAAAACAAATAAAATCCAAGGCATGTGGGAAAGCTTTAAATCTCTGATATTGCATTTGTTATATATCAAAACCATGAGACAAGCTCTTTTTCATTGTGCATTCATTTCCCTTGGACTAAACATGACTAAACAAATTCCATGCACTTATACAGTAATATGTAAAAGTCTTTGACCAACCCACATCTGTAACCTGGCTAGATGGATAGATGGAAATACAGTATAGTAGGAAAGAGCAGAGTTTGTACAATTCTAATGAGCATGAAAATCAATATTTGGTGTGACTCTTAGTCTTCAACACAGACTGAACTCTCTTATGCAAACATTTCTTTTAAGGAGTCTTCAGGAATAGTTCTCCAGGCATCTTGAATGACATTCAAAACTCCTCTTTGGTTGTTGGCTGCTATTTGTTCCATTCTTTCTAAAAATGATCCCACACTGCTTCAATAATGTTGGACTCCGGGTTCTGGGGAGGCCAATCCATGAAGGAGAGTAATCCATTGTGTGTTTTTCTATCCAGGTATGCTTTTACTGTATCTGCAGTGTTTTTTGGGATCATCATGCTCACAAATGAAGCTGCTGCCAATCAAACGCTTTCCAGAGGGTAATGCATAGTAGATCAAAATCTGGTGGTGCATTCAGAATTCCAGCAGTTTTAACAAGACCTCCAGCATCACTACCTGAAATGCAGCCCAAGACCTGCCTGTAGACACTCACTGTTGTACCTCTATCCTGACCTCCTCCATACATATTGATAACAACTGCTCAAACCAACTGAACCGAAAATTTTAATTTTGGATTAATCATTCCAGAAGACCTGTTTGGCACACAACGGCCTTTTCTTCATGTTTCCCTTCCTTAAGAGTAGCTTCTTGACAGCCACCCTTCCACTGAGACTATTTCTGATGGACAGTAGATGCAAAGGCCTAAGGGCCAGATTCATCTCTTAGGTTTTGCGTCAGATCTTTGCTAGATTTGTTTTCCTATTTCTTAAGGACATGACTTTCAGAGACTGTTCATCAGCTGCTGATAATTTTTAGACCTAAGACTTCTTTTGTCCTTCACTTGTCCAGTGTCCTAATTTTTTAAGAACACACTCCACACAATGCAGAGACACGCCAAGTTTTAGCTCTTTGGGAATCACCTTGTGGGCAAGGTACAAGGAGTTGGACAAAAAACACGTGAAAAAATCCAATGTCTAAAGAAAAACATCTGCACAGTACTGTACTATAGATGCAAACCCGAAGTCAGTGTCTTGTAAAGAAAAGGTTGCCTTCAATTATAGTCAATTATAACTGTGATTCCAGCATAAAAAAGGGGTCATAGCAAGACGCACATAATCATGTCAATGGGCGCTCACAGTGATCTACATGAGTTATAATTTAGTGTTCATCCGCGAAAACAAAGCATGTTTTTGTTTCAGACTGACAAGGGCAACTCACATGATTACTATTAGAGCAAAAGGCAAAGCTCCAGAGACTAAGCTCAGAAAGGAGTGTAATTTGACAATCATTACACCGAATAAACCATTATATCCATGATATTCTACAAACACAAATGAGCATACAGCGCTCAGTCTCTATAATATTAAGGCATCACTTTGAAAACAACAACAACAAAACTTACAAGGTAGAAACAAATCTACTAACTGTGATTGTCACTGAAAATGTCCTAAAGAGGTCTGAATGTGGTGAAAATATATATATAAACATTTAATCTGTGCGTGATAAAGTATGGCAGAAAGTAGATGGTAATACTTAAGGTAATCAGTACTAATATGGTTTAAAAAACAACAGAAGCATGCCTAACACTGCTTTTGCACTGATTCAAAAACTGCATGTACTCTGTTTCAAGTCGTGGAAGGCTAAAAGTATGAAATCTGCTCCAGGGCTGAGTTTAGTGGCAAAAACACCACACTTACTAAAACTCTTCCTAATCTCTTAAATCTCTCTCTTTGATTTCAGTGAGCATAAAAATGGGTGTGATGTGGTTTTATCTCTGAAAACAGAAAAGATCTGATCATTATCTAATCACTGCGGCTGGCCGGCTGCACTCAAGAGAAGTAAGTATATAAAGGGTCTTTTGTATTCAGGATTTTTTTCTTCTTCCGTCGTTACCACTAGCAGAGCGAGAATCGGCGAGAGTTAATGTTCATCTTGGTGACTCCGATCAGTCTCAGCGGGGCAGAGAGGCCGAGGCCTGGGGTGACCGGGCATTCACACAACAGGTCCGACAGCTCATCCCGTTCCTCGAGGCCAAAGGTGGCGTCGTTGAGCATTCGGCGATGCAGATGGCACGTCTGTTCAATCTTCAGCTTGTTGATGTCACTCCGAAGCCGCATGAGCTGCCTCGCCAGCTGCTGGTCCTGCAAGCGCATATCTGTCTGCAAAAGAGAAGACAAAGGTGTCGGGATGGAAGATGAATTTGTTCATTTTATACGAAGCCGAATGGACGCGTCAAAGTGTCATTTTCTAAAAGATTGAAAGCTAAAACTAATCTATTCTAAGCTTAATTATTCTTTTCATTTATGGAGGACTCAATCACACCAACATACTGTGTATAGTCCACCTGTGGAGCTTGACCAGAGGTGCTTCTGTGAGGTCCTTTTTTGTCAAAAGAAGACTCACGGTGGGATACCGTGGTGCTCTTCTTTGTTTGTGTCCAAACATCTACACAAAGATGACAATCATCTTTATTGTTTGTAGCCACGTACTGTGAGTCTGCCTTTTATCAGTGCTTCTTTGTGCGCACAGTCCAAGCATATGAGCTATGGCTGAATGTGCAGAGTAATTGAGCAGAGTAAAAATGATTACAGTTGCAGAAATTGCTCGCAACAAATGCCAGATTCTGCTGCCTGGGGTCACAATCAGTCTCACTCACCAATAAGAATGAATGGGATTCTTCTGCCTGGTGATTAAACATCGCGTGCACTGTTAAACTCTAATTAGCTAAGAAGCGTGAACTTTTCTACTTGAACTTTGAGTGTGGAACAATGCTTCCTAAATTACACAACCAAAATAAAAATATAAGGAAAAATAAATCAATTGCAGTCATAATCATACAATTGAATTAATCCAAGTATAGTATAAGACTCTATCCTAACTGTACTGTACTAATTACAGGACAACAGAAAGCAGTAGGTACAAGGGAACAAGAACTATTCCCCCTTTATATGTAATCACGAGGACAAAGGGGAAGCATGCTGTATTTTCTGTTTTGTATAGGAATGAAAGTTCTGCACATCTTGGGACTGCTATGCTGATCAAACATGGTCACAAAGGGAGAATAATTACTACAATTCACACTACACTAATTTGTGGAACAAAATATT
This sequence comes from Rhamphochromis sp. 'chilingali', assembly GCF_963969265.1. NCBI lineage: Eukaryota > Metazoa > Chordata > Actinopteri > Cichliformes > Cichlidae > Rhamphochromis > Rhamphochromis sp. 'chilingali'. The sequence continues at coordinate 8,879,887 of NC_137932.1, read as the reverse complement.
ACTAGAACAAAAATGGCCTGTAAATGGTCTGTATTTGTATAGCGCTTTACTAGTCCCTAAGGACCCCAAAGCGCTTTACACATTCAGTCATCTACCCATTCACACACACATTCACACACTGGTGATGGCAAGCTACATTGTAGCCACAGCCACCCTGGGGCGCACTGACAGAGGCAAGGCTGCCGAACACTGGCGCCACCGGGCCCTCTGACCACCACCAGTAGGCAACAGGTGAAGTGTCTTGCCCAAGGACACAACGACCGAGCCTGTCCAAGCCGGGGCTTGAACCGGCAACCTTCCAATTACAAGGCAAACTCCCAACTCTTTGAATTAAATCAAGCAATAAGGGTGTGATTGAAGTGCAAGCTTTCATTCAATGGCTTTAACAAAAAATAAATAAATTTCAAATTAAAATTAATTTGACAATTAAATGCCCAGCATCTTCATGGTCAGGTGATTTTGACTGCCGAAGCAGACACAATATCTGAAGTTGATTCAGTGTGTTCTGTTTGTATTTTATAGCTTTTGATTGCAACATGACGTCTGAAGAAATGTCAGGCCAAGTCAGGGCTGCGTGATGGCAGAATTATTTCCATGGTAGAGGTCTATAATCAAGACACAACTTCATAAATGGAAATACAGATGCAACAAGAAGGTCAGATTAGACTTTGCTCATGGCGTAAAGCAGACTACAGCAGAATATAGATGGAGGCATTGCTATGGCATGGTTCATGGGCATGGTCCATACATGCCCATATTGCTAATGTGTCTACTGATAGAAGGAGCAGAATGCATCGTGAAGTGTACAGGGCTACACTCTCTGCTCAGATTCAGCCAAATGCTTCAGAACTGATCAGACAGCACTTCACAGTGCAACCAGATAACGACCCAAGGCAAACTGCTGAAGCAACCATTAGTTTCTCAAGAGAAAGAAATGAGATTGTTCAATGGCCAAGTCAACCAACTGATCTCAACTTAATAGAGCATGCTTTTCATGTTACTGAAGACAAACCTGAATGCAGAAAGACCCACAAATAAGCAGCGACTGAAGGTGGGTTCAGAATGGGGCTGACAGAGCACCTCATTGAGAGGAAACAAAGTGTGTGGTGATGTCCATGGGTTCTAGATTTCAGGCAATTACTGACTGCGAAGGATTTTCAACTAAGCAGCCTGAACTTATCAAAAGACCCATGTGTTCCTCTTTTGAACACGTGTAGCCAATATTAAATCCCTCATTATGGCCATGTTCCCTGTTTCCTTAATTCCTTTTATGAAGTGTTAGTACAAAAACATGCTGCAAGCTGATTACACTGTAACCCAAAACATTTCTGAAAATCTATGAGAAATTAGAACAAAATAAAGATTAGATGGTGGTGATAATTTAGACAGTGCCTCACCAGTTCTCTTCTGAGCCAGGTTAGAGCTTCATCAATGTTTTCAAATCCCTTAAGTTCACCTGATGGCAACTTGGGCTGACTCACATCTGGGTCCACTGAAGTCTCCTTGTGTCTAACTACTTTCCCTTTAGTCCCAGTTTCTGAGTCTCTGAAGCGATCTGCCTCAAGCCGGGCTTGCCACTCCAGGTAGGAGGGTCTCCTGGTCTCCAGTCTTAGTTTCTCTGTTAAGGCCTTCAAAGTCATCAGATGGTCATCTGTAGGCAAATCTACACCTTCCCCACAGTCTGCCTCGTCCTGGACATTTGTCCTGTTAACCACGATCTGTGGAGCTGAGTGCGAATTCATTTTTAACCTGTTAAATACAAAAACAAAACAAAAAAAAGCTATCTGGCCTCTTTCGTCGCTATAAGGCTATCAGGCTTCCATTCTGTCTGTCCAGCATTCACTTTTCTGCCCTTTATATTCTTCAGGAGACCCAGTCTTCAGTCTTTAGTGGAATCAGATGCTTCAAATGCAGAATATCTGTAGATCTGTAGAAGAAAAAAGACAGGTTATGAAACATTTGCTGAGAATAACAAAGGACAAACCTAATGTGCCAACATAGAGAAAAAAATGAGATTACACTCTAGAAAGACCTTCATTGTATTTCTATAAACTGATCTGGATGAAGCATGTGGCCTCTCTAATATCAGAAATTAGGGGACAGCACACAGAGGGGGATAAAACACCTCCTGGATTTTCATTTAACAGAAACAAACTGTTTCCATAGCAACAACAGAGGTGCTATAAATGAATCAGCAATTTCCGACCTCCTGTCCACGAGGCTTATTGCCTCAATAAACCCAAAGCCACAATGAATGTGAATGTGCTTTTTTAAAAAATAAAATAAATAAAATAAAAACCTTCTCAGGACCTGTTGAGTTGGAATGCAAGACCAGTTACAACTGGTAAAAGGGGCAGCAATAGCAAAAGCACTCTTACTGCTCAGTGTCTTCCTACTGAGTCCATAAGATCTCAATAAGTGGTTGGGGTGTGCTGTTATTCTATAATAGCAGCAGTGAAGTCCCTGCCCCTGGATCTAATGATACAGCCGGCTTGGCTGCTTTGCAATGGAAAATAGACTGTGATGAGTAGCTGACTTTTTAGTAGCCTGGGAATGGATGCTGTCTTCGTTATCTGCATGAATCAGTGCATTGCTGAAGTCCGCACTGTGTAGAGAGAGCATTAAAGCTGGAGGCAGGCATTTTTAACTTTGTAAGGACCGTTCGTGTACAGTGAGGAACTGGTTAGATTGTGAATAGGGACTGCTTATCCAGAACACTTAGAAAGGATGTGGAAAAGTGTGTCTGTATCACATAATGAGCTGTGATCACAATTATAAAGAAATAGAGAGGTTTTTGTTGTTGTTTTTTTTAAAACCCCTCTTTACTGGCTGGTCTGGTGAAGTCAGTCACTTTTTTGAATAGGCCAGCAGGAACTCTGCCTCTCTAGGAAGCCAAGTTTTACATCCTGAATATCAAATTCACCCAGGGCATATAAAAACACTGTCAAATGTTAGATGTCAGGGAGGGGGTGGCAGTGGGGGAAGTCCAGCTGTCCCTATCCAAATGTCCTAAGTGAATCAGCACACATCACCCATACATTCCTCTGGTTTAAACTCCAGTTGCCACACTAATAAAATATATTTTGTGGTGTTGGGACTTCTGTGAGATGCCAAAACCTGGTCTGGCTGAGCAGCTTAGGAAGTCTGGCTCTCCTATCTGGAACATGAGGTCATGTCTACGTAAGAAACACAACCACAGAGTAACTAAATGAAGCTTTAGCGTATAGTCCTCCAATCTATAATAGAACCTGACCCTGAGTAATTTGCAGGGATTTCAATTTCATCTTTGATACTGAGCATAACCGAAAGAAATTATCTCCAGGTTTGTGTTAGTAGTGTAAACACTGCTGCAGCGTATTGATTTTTTCCCCCATGTTGTGGCAACAGAAGCCCAATAAAGCAGTCTGTAGTTCAAAGTGAACCAATCTTTGCATTTGTAACCCTAAAGAAGACATCGAAGCTCTACAGTTCTGACTGTATTCAGAAAAGAAGCGATTAACTTGATCATAACGCACAATGGAAGTGACAAAGACACTCTTGAGAGTTACAACATTTGAAATATATAGATCCATATAACAGTAATAGTAATAATAAAGGTAAAACAGTACTTGTTATTATATAACTTGAAGTCGTATCTGAAATGGAGAGAACCATTATGATTTTAAGTGCCATTTAGTTCTGACAGTGAAAGCGGGCATGTAATAAAAAAGTGTTTTTTAAATTAATTATTATTTTTTATTTATGAGAAAATAACATACTGATAGTTCTCACAGCATAAAAGAAACAATTGTGATTACTATTGCGCTCACTGGGGAACAAACACCATCTGTAAAGATAACATTTTTCCTTCTAAATCCCCTGGAACATCTTGCACGATGATTTATTTTGCATGTGATTCATTTCAGCCTATTCCTGCTTTTCCGGCAGCGTGCTGCAAGGTGATACCCTGAGGGGGGGGGGGGGGGGGGGGGGATCACCTGAAAACTCGGCTACGCACGTAGACTACGACTTCGTTTACCTTTCAGGAACCTCCCAGCAGCGGTCCAACTTACCACGCTGAATCCTGGCAGCCACATCGGCGCAGACCATCACCGCCAGTCTCTCGCTCCCTGATAAGATCCCCTCTATGGCTCTGCGGTGCACTTATTTTTGAGCAGGGAGCTACCGGAGGAGGGGCGGGAAGGTTGCGTCAGGTTGTGGTTGCTTGGAGACGTCCAAGGAATCCGACTTCCCGCTAGATGAATATTACTGCAAGTGCGCCACAGTCTGATGACCAGGAGACAGCGTCACTATTGTACAAACCTTTAATTCATTCAACAATTTTAAACATTAGACGAAATGTAACTGGTTACATGTTTCATATTAAATAAGCTTCACAGAATAAATACAAAGAGTTTCACAAGTAAATAATAGGTATCAACTTTAGACTGAGGGCAGAGACAGCTTTGTGTCACATTTAAAAAGTGCTTTCTGAATGAAGCTCGAGTGTAATAACAAATGATTATTAAAATAAGAGCATTTTGTGTCTTCATTTCATTTCAATAAAGCCATCAGATTGCTTACTACAGGGCTGATTGCCTTTTTGAAAGTAAAGCGCTCCCATCACAAGACATTTAGTGCAGAAAGGAAAAGAGAGAAGGATCTGGCAACATTAGGCTGATGTTACATTTTCTGGTGCAGGGCATGGACTAAGCTGGTATTGGTGGGTTTAATACAGATCATTATTTACACAATCTTGTAGATTAGTGAACATAATGTAAAAAACAAAAAAACAACCAATTAAACAAAAATGGTAATGAGAACTGCTGTGGCTCTAGGGTTAGATGGAGGCTGGTGATTTGCTGTGGCAACCCCTAAATGGGTTGGGCGGAAGGAAGACCTGGGACTTACATGTGCTTAGAGTGCTGGTAAGATTACATATAAAATTGAAAACTCGTTTATCATACAGTAACAGTCAGATGTTGTACAGGCGATCTACACATGGTGTGATTGTCTTGTCATTTAGGGGTACATTTTTATGTCAAAATATCTGCAAAAGAATTAAAGGAGTGGGAAACATATTTTGGCACCACTGGAGAACACATCCCTTATGGCCTTCAAGTGGATTTTAATTCAAGTGATCTGAAAGGGAGAGACTCCTGCATCTCCACAAGGTATTGTTTAAAAATAAATTTAGTTGATGACTGAAAAAACTGGCCAATGACAGATCTAGTGGTTTATTTAAAACTAAATCAAATCTGTGTAGAAAGTGATGATTCAATGCCTTGAGCAGAGGACATTCACCTGATACAGTAGAGTTTAAATCCAGTGTGAAGCCATCTGGTAGGAGGCGTTTTGAACAGAGAAGGGGGAACTGTAGGAAGGGTGCTATTATGTACCATGCATTGTAATTTCTTCCTCCCTACTGCAGCCCTTTCAGATTATGGGAAAATCTATGATTACAAACTATCTGACAAAGACAAAAAATATCCCAAACTATACAAAACCCAGCAAAGCACTAAAATATCTAAATGGAGTAAGAGCTTCAGTCATAGTCTGTCAGAAAAGCTACTCTTTAATTTTCACAGGTGCTACAAATAAAAATCACTGTTATGAGAGTTAAGCTGGTTTTAAAGGAACGTCTAAGAAAAACAATGTAACAAACGTACAAATTGCACATTAACCCATTGATCCTTTTTCTTAACTGCTTGTCCACCTTAGGGGTGTTTTGAGTGACTGATCCAACTGGACAGAGGCAGTTAAAAAGGACTGATGGATGAAACAAATCAGTTTCTGCAAGTTTCGTCTTATTTTGATGTTCTCATATTTTTAATGCTGGGTTGTTCTTATATTTCATAAATAACCTCTCAGATTTGATGGTTTGCCATCAAAGACCCAGACTACTTTCAATCTAAATTAATTTCATAATGTGAGTTCCTCAATCTCGTCTTCGAAGGAGGTGATGGCACGGATGGCAGGTCTGCTATCTGCAACATGGAGGGTGCTAAAGGAGGCTGCTGGAGCAGTGAGAGATCCTGAGTTGAAGTTGAGCAGTCCATCCCTTCTTGAACGCACTCCATTGGTTGTTGGAGGACTATTAAGAAGCTCCAGTTTATTGGAGGTATTCGCACCATCACCAACAGCTGTGGCTTGGGGACCAAACAGCTGGTGCATTAGACTTAACTTCCTGTCCTTTCCCTGAGCTTTTTCTGTCTCCCTCTCCTCTGCCGCACTGATATTAAACACCCCTATTGCTTCTAACGCAGATTCCTTGTCCTCTTTGGGTGGAGGTGGAGGGAAGCCAGAGGAACCACGGAAAGTTGAATGTACAAATGAAGGTGCGTAACCTCCAAATGCCAAGTCATCGCTGGAGATTTGAGACCGGAGCGCTCTCCTCCCTATCCCTGCTGTAACTGCTCCACCCTCTGTGCCTAGTCTCCTCCTTCCACCTTCTTTGCTCCCAGGACGCAAATCATCCGGCTCCTCTGAATTAGTTAGGCTGAAAATCGAAGAGTTATGGTTCCTTTGCTCAGGAGGGCGTGGAGAAGAATGTTCACCGAGACCCTTATTGGACTCAGAAGGACTCGAGGCAAACAAGGAATCCTGGGCCCCCTGTTTCTGACTGTCTATTTCCCGCATCTTTGCCAGCAGCTGCTCTTTTTTGCGCCGCGCTTCTTCTGATGCTTGCTGACAGGCCAGCGCCTCCTGATTCCATCTCTCCACCTCTCCCTGGACATGACCGTGCTTCTTGTAGTTATCATCCCCATTCTGGTTGAACAGGAAACTCGTCCACTTTTGGCCCTCTTCATCCTTTTCTTTCTCCGAGCCTGTTGGGATAGCGTTCCTCAGATTAAAGTACAAACAATGCTGCTTCGACAAGCTTTTTATAAGTGAAGTATATGCTCTACAACTACTCTTAACTAATCTTTGGCTTACCGTTTCTTAAAAACTTTGCCTTAACTTCAAGCGCTTTCTGTTCCTGATCAAGGTACTTTTTGGCCTCTTTCTCTTCCTTCGCCAACTCCTTCTCCTCATGTCTTTCTCTACTCTTTTGTTCCCAGTTTGGTCCCCTGTCTTCTGCCTCTGCTTGATTGACCGCTCTGTTAAGCTCCTGATAGCAGAAATTTGAAAAGTGATGAATGACAACAATTAGTGGTAAAAGATGTGGACAAAGTAAGTACAAGGAAAGAGTAGACATAACACCTTAAGTGATAAATATTCATCAGGTGGATGTTCCCTGTACTCGCTGGCATCTGTGATAGCAGGGGGAGGTGTGGGAAAATCCAGACTCAGCATCCTGCCTTCAGTCTGTATCGCCTTAGAGCTGCTCCTGCTGGGAACTATGTGTGGGAAAAGTATAAAATCACTTTTACTCAACATATTTCTGACCATCCCATTACACAAAGCACTATCATTACTTATAAGCAATCCTGATTGCTTTTTAGCCACCATGCATATTTATTAGTATGGATTCAGACACAGCCAATGAAGTTACAGCAAAAACATGTATCAAATATCAATGTGGGAAAAAAATTCAGGCTTTCCAAAGGATTCTATCCGACACAAAAAGTGAATTTTGTGACTCATGATACCATCTGGCATCCACTTTTTGATATAAAGTCAAATGAACTACACAATAAGCCTCAGCAAGTTAATTGTTACCTTTGTGCTTTGTGTCACTTTCAGTCTCTTTTTTTTGTGAGGGTTTCACCATGCGATTGGCATAAATATTCTTCGCATCGAGTTCTCTCTCCTTTTCCTGAACATTTTAAGAAGAAATAAAAAAAAACAACAACAAAAAATACTGTTTTACACAATGAGCAATCTGCTTTTGATGCACAGTCCTGCTTTCGATGGCAGCGGCTACTTTTTAAGGTTATTTTTTGTACATGTACCTTGAGTTTATTGTTCAGTCGTTCAAGTTCCTCCTGGAGAGCCCTGATCTCTTCCTGGGTACTAAGTGTCTTCTTCTTCTCTGCGACAAGCTGTCTCTGATAACTGCTATTTCTTAGCTCCATGCTACGCTCCACCTCCTTCAAACACAAACACTCATTGAAAGTTGCTGCATTGAAAGGGAACCCATGGTTTAGGATAAAAACAATAAATGAGAATTACAATTTTGAGTGTTCACTGACAAGAGATTGCACATAAATGTGCATCAGTTTGTTATATTGTAAACCAGAAACCCAACATTCAACATGTTCCAGGTTAATCATTCATGCTACAAAGCAGTATGTGGGGCTCTAGAAATCAGGGTTAATAAGACTTAATTTCAGGTCAATAAGTATTTAATCGGAATCCAGAAGATCCAGAAGAAGGTTAGATCTTTTATTCCACTGTCTATTTACCTTAAGCTTACGTTCAGCTTCTTGGGCCCGCAACTTCTCTTCCTCTAGCCTGCGGCTGAGCTCCTCTCTGGCTCCTAAATCCCGCTGCTCGACCAGCTTCTTCAGCCGTGAAATGGTAGCTTGACCCCTCTGAAACCGCTCCTCGGTGTCCCTCAGCTGGCGCTCAGCTTTCCGTTCCCGTTCTTGGGTGCGCCTGAGACGTTCACGCAGCACGTGGATCTCGTTGGAGTGCCGGGATAAGAGCTGGGAGATTTCGCTTTCTGTATCATCGTACCGCTGCAGGGCTTTCTCTTGACGCACCTGAAGCTGAAGCATGGCAAAGGTTGCATTGAGAGTGGTGAAGAAGAAGGAGAATTGTAATTGATTTTCCTGTAAAAAAGTCTGTTTCTTTTTTACTACAAACATGAATAAAAGCCATAAAATTATTTAAGAACACTCTTCCTTCAAAGCATTTAAACCAAATATTGAAACAGGCCTACCTGTCGAAGAATTCGATTTTCTTTCTGCAGTTCGTCCGTGCGCTGCTGCAGCTCAGAAAGAGCATTGCGCAATTCATTGATTTTTAGGAGGCGGGCCGAGAGCATCCGCTTGGTCACCAGGTCCAGGTCTTTAGGTGGTGTGGACTCCTTGCTGTGAGAACGCACCCCCCTTTGATACTGCTGGGTCAGGGGGTGACCACCTGGTCGCTGTGGGCGAGACAAGCCCCGGCGCCCCAAACCACCTGCAAAGCAGAGAAAGACATATCATGTAAAATCTAAAAACATGATGACAAAAGCTCCTATGAAAAGATTTTTTCTAAGTCAATCAGGCAGTCAGAATGTGCCTTACACTGCCATTATCTAAACAGTCAATTTAATCGTCGAATGAATGAGATTTTAGCCTCATTCATCAGTTTAACTGTTTATCCACTTCGTTCCTTCTTCACATACCTGTCTTGTGGAGAGGGCTGCCAGAGATCCTCTTTGCCCGCACCCCTCTATGTGGGGTGGGTGAAGGAGTCCGGGACCGGGAGTACGGTGAGACAGAGCACTCTGAATGAGACTCGTTTTCATAATTCTCAGAATAAAATGACCCACCACTTTTGCTTCCCTCTCCTTCTGACATCCGATCCCGATCAGGATCTGAATGCCAAGTTCTGGTTATAGATCTGACATCACCTGAGTCAACTTTTGTATCCTCGCTGTGCATCTTGTCCCAGAAGTTCTGTTTGTGTTCCTGGACGGATGAAGCCCGAGAATCTTTCTTTGTACTACGGCAGGACTGGCGACTTAAATCCCGGTTGTCTTCATATGGGTGAGCTACTTTTTCAGATTCCATGTCGTCACTTAAGACATGCTGGATTTAAAAAACAAGAACAGAGAAACAAAACAGATTATGAAGTGTAGTGAATTTTGCTCTTTAAAATTTAGGTTGTTACCTTTGAACTGAGCTCTACATTTATAATGAGTAATGTTCAATCAAAAAGAATATTCTTAAAGCTAAAAGAAGCTAAGCTAACTGGTTTCGTTTAGGTTTTTAGTTTTATGTGTCTTGGTCACCAAGCAACAAGATGTGTGAGGCAGAATTTTCCATGAGACTGAATCCCGTATGATATGAGTGGTCTCTGCAGTAGAAAACTAAACGGTACATTGCCTCCATCTGCCCTGGTGACTTATTAACGACTGAATGTAGCACAGTGCACAAAGCTTATCAATTAAATAAATAAAAAAAGATAAAAGAAAAGAAAAAGTAGAATTAAAGTGATGTGAATAAGGGTATCCTTTATTCACACCTTTATTAAGAAGATGTGATTTTACATATTCACATATATTGTATATATAATATTCTCTTAGAAAATAAAATCTTGCTAAAATGTTGGAAAAGGAATATATTTCTGTGAAGAAAGTCAATATCGAGTAAAATTTAGGGAATTCTCACTGCTATTAAAGTATACTTGCTGACAGGACATTAAGAATCGCCAGAAAACAGAAGCAAGTATCTGTGAGGGTCACTTTATATATCAAATTCTAGTCGACTTTGTCCTCATGTCTTCATCGCATCTTTTGCCTCAGGAGGAACCTGGAGGAAATAGCAGCCCATCATTGCCATTTCCTCTAGATTCCTGGTCAGTCTAATAAAATCGAGTCTCAATATTAAGTGAAGACAAAGGATGCCCTGGCTTACAGCAGCGGCACTGCCCTGCACTTTGTGGATCGAACTGACGGGATTAAAGTAAAGCGTGTGCTGTTCCAGGTACTCTGTTGTTGACAGATTGCCTGTCAATTAAAAACAACGAAATGTATCACCTGGACTTTATCACATAACTCACCGAACCCTCTGTTAGTTTATGTATCTTGCACATTTCAATTATGTGCAAGCAAAAGGCAAACGAAACTTTAAAAAGCTCTTCGACGACATAATATCAGTGTCACTGTAAAGCTAACGGTGCCGCTAGGTGAATAACAGCTAACAACAGCCACTTAATATTAGCATAGCAACACAAAATCACCACCATCATCAACAGGTGGAGTGTGCTGTAGCGTTCGGAATCTTTCAGCACTAAACTGCGCTAACTTACAAATGTATGTTAATGTTGCTCAGTTTCCGCCTGAATGTGCAACACTTACCCGTTTCTTGTTTTGATTGGATCGGCTACTGCAAGCTAAAGAGCTATTAGCAAGGTAGCTTGAACTTTAGCTAACCTAGCTGCCGTTAGATATAAAATAAAGACTATGGGTTGTACACCCGTTTTTGAAATAAACTGTCATGGCTGTCGCTTTATCAATAACAAGAGAAAAACAGCACGTCGTCGGCTAAAAGTAGTCCTTCTCTTTAGTGCCATTGAATTTCTAATAGCATTTTTTCCAGTCCACGCCTAGACGTTTGCTTCAGAGTAGCTGCTGACGCCGTACCATGGCAACCGCAGCTCTCACTGCAATACTACCCTACCACCAGAGTGGCGCTGTTGTACATGTTATGGATGGTCGTGATCATTAAAAATGACCGAAAAAGAACTATTAAGGATTTATCGCAGTTTTGTGTACGTGTGTGTGTGTGTGTGTGTGTGTGTGTGTGTGTGTGTGTGTGTGTGTGTGTGTGTGTGTGCGCTGGGTTGGGGGGGGGGGGGGGGGGGGGGGGGTTATTGAACAAAAACTATATGTGTTTTTATATGAATATAAAAACTTTTTTATTTGCAGGTGCGTGCATACCAGACGACAAAAGCACAAAACACGCCTAATTTAATCAAGAATTCTCTCAATTAACACAATATTATTTGCATTTTGAGTATTTGGGCCTATAGCTGCATAAAAAATGGTTTTAAAATGGAAATGCTCATAAAATATACTTGATCCATAAAAGCAATGCCTTCACCAGAAAAGTCCTGACCATTATAAAATAATAAATTTCTTTTATGGTGGATCCACCTCAATATGACTCGGGAGTATATTTACAAAAGATATACAAATCAAAAATACTTCGGTATTAACTTCAGTAACTTAACGACATGGTTGTTTTAATTTGAAAGTGAGACCGGAAATGGATGTTGTTTATATTCCTTTTAATGTAATGACGTGCGTTGAGCTGAGCTGTGAGTGGTGTGGGTGTAACAGTCAGCAGAAGCGCACGCTGTGTTATTGTGATGGCTCAGTTTGAATATTGGAGCCTGGTGTCTTCGCTCATCTAAAGCACATTTGCATAGTTTTCACAAATTTAGCGTTTTTTGTTCTTTTTATTTTTATTTTTTGAAGGGTGGCAATAAACGAGGCTCGCTGCCACCAAACTGTTTTGCTGATCGTCTGACAGTAATTCGGGATTAAAATGGTCATCAAGGTTTACGTCGCCTCCTCAACTGGCTCTCTCGCGGTGAGTGTTTGCTAATGTGCCACAGAACTTGTTGACAGGTGCTTGGAAACAGTGCATTCAGAAACGCCGTGCGTAAATTTTCACTGCCACTTTATCGTTTGAACTCAATTATGTAATGGGACTAGGAGTGCGCCTGTTCGCGCTCAGCCACTTCAGACAGGCGCTGAAATCAGTCGGTATCATTTAGACAGGTGAGAAGGCTGCTCGGTAGTTAAGGTGCGCATTTCTGGTTAGGTGGACTTTGAAGTCTTCGTCTGTGCTGTGGACAGATCCTGTTAAAAGCTTTACTTATTTATTTATTTATTCATTTTTAATTCTCTAAAAGCACTGTATATGCACTTGCATCTCAATTGTATTACAATTAGTCTGGCTTGTGGCCTCGTATGAGGTTTAAGGAACACAGCGAAGCTGAAACAAACAAGCCTGTCTCTTCTGTGGGCATAAACAAGCATGATGTTCCCGTTAGGCTTCCTCTAAATGTACTGACAAAATAACAGAAACACCCTACTTCTTATTCTTACGTTAACTATACCCTCAGAAATTCCTGTAAATATCTAGTTTTGTCTGATTGACCCAGCATAAATATAAAGGGCATTTAAGTCCATGTGATTAAGTGGCATCCCAGAATATATTAGAGCGGATATTAAAACTATTATCAGATCAGGTTGATGTATAAACACAAAGAACAGTCTGGTTTTTATGGGATAAACAAATAGTAGACCTGCTGGCAGCTAGAATGTGATTCTTCCCAGTGAGATGTTGAACTGTGGTTCATGTCCAGTGTAAGTTTAGTCGGAGTACTTTTTCAGTTTCTTTTTCCTCACAGTTTTCTATTGTAAATATGATTTGTTTCTAACATTTGACAGGTTTTCACAGATTTTTATTAGTCTGTAATGTAGTGCACAATCAGATGAACCAGATGCAGCTGCAGTCCTGCTGCCCCTTTTGGCAAACTGCAGTTGCCTGCCATAGAGAAAGTCCAGCTGATATTGAGCGTGGGCAGAAAAACCATCATACAACACTCCTGCAAGAATGCTAAAAGAGTTAGGTAATGGGACAAATGAGTAATATTTATGTTATCATGCTTCGTCTCTTGAAGAGGGCAGGCCAATCTTTGAGCGTTTACAAAGGAGTTATTTTTAACCCTATGACACATACATTCAAAACAGACAGACTCCCTTTTTTTTTCTCCCCCAGAGACAAGAAAGAGCCATGCTCGGTGGAATAGGTCCACCATTGAACCAGTATTGAGCTCATGTGAATCTAATCCACTTTGAATGCTCTTCAATTGAGTTACATGTGATTGAATAAAGATGAAAGGTGAGGCGTATGTGTGTGTGTGCTGGAAAAATATAGTAGATAATGGCAATGAAAGATGGAGATGGTGGAAGATGACATGAAAAGCTGCAGTTTTAATACATCTGGAGAACGCAAAATACAAATGCTTAGGAAAAACGGTGTGTGTGTCCTCATTGGGTGGGGGGTGCAGCTCATGGTTTAATCTCAGCAAATTAGTGGGGCGGAATCTAATGAGCACAGAATGAATGAGATGTAGATCAGGTTATCCCCCCCACTCTTTAGTAGATGTGGTATGTGTTAAGTCTCACCCAAATGACCTACTATGATCATAGTTTCTATTAATTAAAACTCTTTGCATTATGTAGCCTAATAACTGTTGAAATGTTGGCTTTGGGCACGCATGGGCAACCATTCTCTTAGGAAAAATCATTGTGTGCCACATGATTTTAGGCATAGTGTGAAGGTTAAAAAAAATGCACATAACCTCCTGATCTTTATCTTAACCAAAAACACAAAACCTAAAACATGCATGTTTTTTTAGAATTAAAAAAATTTCCAATCCCCAACATAGGTGTAATTAATTATCAGTAGCAGTGCTTTTCTATCACATGTCATTTATATTCCCTGTTTGTGACTGAAGGATTAATTCTCTCTTAAACTAATCCCCATGTTTCATTAAGTCCTCTCAAACACAGCGCGTTTACTCTTGTGTGCTTGATTGTTTGTCTTAAATCCTACATGTATGCACGCACACACACAAAATCTGAACTCACCCATTCCACTGATGCACTCTTTCGCTCGCACTCACAGGGGGCACCTCTTTCATTATTTAGGCCCACGCTGCCTGTCTTTCACCTCAAAGGACGACCAACCGTCTCATATATGCCGTGCTGTTTACTAGCACTGTGACAAACTGTATGCTTTTAGGAGTAAAAGTGAAGTGAAGGTTAAACCTGTGACCTGGACAAAAAAAACCCAATTTGTCTCTTTTAAAGATTGCCAGTAACCATCATTTACTGTCCTATAAGTATCCTATCAGTCCAGATAAAGCTGTTTTATGACCACACACAGAGGAGCTTTTAGAGCGAGACAATAGATGACTTGAATCTTTGTTTGGGTGTATGTTTTTGACCAAGTGAGCAGAACAATCCCTTGCTATCTTTTAAGTTGGAACAAAAGGATCATTGTGGCTCCTTAATGTTGAGTAAATGTAAAAACACAGCAAAAATATTTTGCATTAAGACAGATTTTTTGGGGGGAAAAATAAGGAAATGGATAATTGATGGTACATTTGGTCACAAGAAAGCCAATTCATCGTTTTTTTTGTTGTTGTTTTTTTTAGGGGGGGGGGGTCTTCTGCCCAAATTGTTTTAATTAATCTGTTTTTTATGATGATAATGAGTGCTCAAGCATGCAGTCCATTGTTATGCTTGCATAAACAACAATGGCCTGCATGAATGTATAAACAAATTGGAAGTGGCAAATAGAATTTAGTATTACATTACGATTGATGTTGCTACCTAAACGGCTTCAAACTCTGAATGATTGCATATTCTGAAACAAGAAAAGGCCGTCCATAAAGGATTGGAGGACAAAGAGACAAACACTCGCCAACAGTTGCGGGTCTGAGACATTTGGACCATGCATCTAAAGTGTGTTTATGACCAAGTGTGGGA